>NW_026991722.1:40565205-45512705 GCF_029215605.1 Mirounga angustirostris | reverse complement strand
TATACTACTTTGTCTATTTTAGTCTGTGATTGTTCTTTCTCTTCCCAGTGTTAATATTTCTCTTGCCTTCCTCTGTAAGAGATGAATAAAACCCTTAGATCAGAGAATGTAGATCTGTTTCAAGAGTCTCAGATGCCAGTTTGGGATAGTACTACATAGTATTTCTAGGGGGAGTTAAAGTGCCAACCCTCCAAAAGACAAAAATAACTTTTTACCTAATCTCACAAAATAATCTACACAGAGAAAATGTTTTTGCAAGATTTCTTTAAATATTTTAAGTTCAATATAAATGTCTGGGGTGGGGGGGGGAAGAAAACCACTAATTATTTCTCTAAACATAAACTCCAAAATCTATTCATGAGCCCAAGCCACCATCAAGACTCTGAGTAAAAAACATCAACTTTGCAAATACTTGAGTGCCATTGTTCATGGATGGAGTAATAACACATAACATGTAAAAAGAATTTTTTTTAAGACAGGACAAGTATTTTCTTATGACTCATTAAGGTGTCTGGAAGCCCAAGACAAACATGACCATCCCACCTTTTGAAGGGCCAAGTATTACCCTGGTAGACAAAACCTACTGATTCAGCATTCCTTACCATTATATGCCATGTGAATTAATCAATTACATGGAATTGGTGAGTGCTCGCTTTCATTAAGCAGTGCTGAGTAGACTCAAAATTACTTTCCATGCTTTATAAGTAAATAGACATCAAGAATATACAAACTATCCAATATATATGATAAAGGCAACAGAGATGCTAAAGAAGGAAAATTGTGTTTCCGTCTTTCATTTGCCAACACAAGAGAACATAATTAACAACTGGGAATATGTAAGCATGCCTAATTAGAAAACATTTTCTTGCTTAATAAAATTTATTTGGGGGATAGCAAACCACTATCTGCTCAGTTACTTATGTCCCAACTTTTAGCTATATTTTTCCCATTCTTAAATCAAAACTGGAAATTAAGCTACAATCAAAATGTCATTCATGCAACAACAGTTTATTGAACACCATCATCCATCAAATTATGTTATCCACGAGGTAATTTATGCAAAATTCCATAAATAAATAGAAAAGATAAATATATAAGGCTTATGAGTTTTAAGTGTTGTGTACAGATAACTTGAATAATAGTCTAAAGTTTAAAATGAGACAGACCCTCCATTATTCAGTCCCTTCATTAAGAACTTAAGCATATAATTAAAATTTCCATGTCTTATTAATGCCTGATTTATTTAATTTCCACCTTTTTTCTTACACTGACTCCATAGCATCCCCTTTTAAGATATTTTGCATTTTTAAGAAAATCTTCTGTCAGTGAAACAAATAAAATACCTGGGACTGAAAACCTCCTTTGAAAAAGATTAACTTTTTTTTTTCAATTGCAAATTCCAACAATAAAGATATTGCTAAAGGAGGGATTAATGTTAAAGGAGTCCTGTGTCTATGAAAACTGACCTCAAAGGAATTAATTACACAAAACATATTAGGTACCAGTTCAAGTAAATCTTCAATTTAAAATGTCAATTGCAAAACATAAATCTCTTTGGTATGTTTTAAGTCATAGTGTCAAAGTTGCAATCTGGAGTCTAAACCAATTTCAAAGAAAACAGTCTTCATGATTTAAAAAAATATATCTTTAACATATGTTTTACTTTCTTTTACTTATCTATACTGTGTTACAATTTTAGGTAACATTTTCAGATTGTTCTAAAGATTGGTTCCAGATTTTTTAAAAGGTATTACAAGTTTACTTCAAATCTAAGTGTACTATCTGCCTGAGTAATATGCCCTATTACTTCCCAGAAGCTTTCTAAGGAGGATCATTTATAAAGACCTTTAAAATCATATGAAGGGGCAAAGTTACATCAAAACCCATCTGAGTCTTGTGTGTGTGTGTGTGTGTAAACTATAAATGTGTTTTATATATAAAATATGTATGTGTTACATACACACACATGTGTATACTAGCATATTAACATATTAACATTAGAACGATGTAAAAGAGGCTTTTAAATTAACGTTTGTTGACATGTTTATCGACATTTGTGCAAAATGTCAGTGATACATATGGGAAGGCAATGTTTTTAGCACACAGAAACTATTATTTGTTCCCAGTTCCTTTACTCGTCCACTGTGTCATCCTCCATAAATTACTTGATACCCATCCCCTATTCCCATAACCATCCCCCACCACTTTTCTTAATCTACAAAATGGGTAGTAATATTTGACTGCAAAATCGTTTAAGAACTTCACATGGGAAAGTCTGTACTGAATACATAA
Source organism: Mirounga angustirostris (assembly GCF_029215605.1). Classification (NCBI taxonomy): domain Eukaryota; kingdom Metazoa; phylum Chordata; class Mammalia; order Carnivora; family Phocidae; genus Mirounga; species Mirounga angustirostris. Next base: position 45,510,413 of record NW_026991722.1, on the reverse strand, counting down.
ATATAGCAAATGTATTTTGCCATTATGAATAATAAATTCTGTTTTCAGTCTTTTTTTTCACTAAGTCTTATTAACTTGACATTTTTTTCCCTTCATAAAATCTGAGTCATTAAGTCCCTTTTTAAAATTGCAGATATATGTGCATAAGCACTTTTCTATTTTGTGATAAAATATATCAAGAAAGGAATGTTTTAAAAATTGCACAGTATACATCATTTATGCTGTGCTTATATAACTTCCATAACTTACATTTATGTTACGATTATGTGTCATTCAGCGAAATTTTAAAATTTTAATTGTATCATGTATAGTAGCATTTAACGCTCATAGTTTGTCACAGTCATCTTTTCTTTCTGAGACCTTCATAAGCAACCCAATGGGCCTTGTTGATCCACTGAAACAATTAAAAAAGAGGGGAAATCCTTTCTTTACTATAGAAGTTGTAAAGAGAAAACAGAGGTCTTATACTAGAATGACATTCGCAAGTAACAAAAGGTACTTTTGAAGGTATTTTTAAAAGGTGAGGCAACATCTCAAGGAAATAGGTTGTAGCACATTAGAAAAACCAGGTAGTATTCATTTGAAAATTCTAAAGAATGTAAGGATATTTTTAAGTTATCAGCTAACAAAAAATGAGCATGTACCATTAAAAGAGACCATAAAGGAAAAAAGCAGTTAAGAGATTGAATCCATCTTTTGAAGTGTTACCAATATTAGGTGTTTGTAGAACTTATTGGCACAAACTAAAAATAATCACTGTAATTAGAACTATAAAATTTGTAGATAATGAAATAAAGAGGGAATAGTCACATTTCCTAAAATGGCAAATTACGTTTCTCCCATTTTGAAAAATTTATAATAATCAAAATTTTTTGCGTTATGTCTACATAATGATGTCTATGGATAAATATTTTTAAAGTTTTAGATGCTACACCTGAATTAATTTTACACACTTAAATTAGATCATGTCATTTGTTTTATACCTCAAATTTTTTATATTTAAGTTCTTGTACAAATGAGGACAAGTAGGTTCTTCGGTTATCATAGTTTAACATAATTATTAAAATACCAGGACATATGGTTAGCACTACAGCATGCAAAAACCAAAATATTGGCCATTAAAATCTGGACATAAGTAAAAGAAACCCAATAGTGGTGAGTGGCAACTACAATTAAGAAAAAGGATAAAATTTAAATATAAAAGTTAGAAGCTATCCATAGTGTAACCATCCCTGAGCATCAGTCATTTGGAAGTTAATTTTTAAAATTATGTAGATTTTTAAAATTATGGGGTATTTTTGCTGTGCTATACTGGTGTTAGAATAAATGAATAGTATTTCTCTTCATTAAAAGAAATGATGATCTATATCATGGCTTTCTAGCATCTTATTTTCGAGGAATTCAAACACTATAATTTGATCTCACTTGATCTCAAAAAATTTTTGAGAATTTTTTTTTCTTTAGCCTTCTATGAAAATGCAGCAAAGATTCTTATAAAGCTGGGGTTTCAGAAAGGGGGAGATGTTCCTATTATAAGAAGCATACTTCTTATGCTATAGTGAGATAGATATACACTAGAGACATGGTATAAAAATAACAGCATTTTTAGGAATAGGGATTTTTCTTATATATGTTTGGGAATTGTTCAGAGTTAAACAGAATAAACTATTTGCTATCCTGCAGCCTGAAAATGGATGATCTATATTATATGGATTAACACTTTTCAAAAAATTACAACACTGTAAATTCACTTATCTCTGAAGTTGGAGTGAACAGCACCTAACCTGTCTTTGATGATTCAGAAGGTACTTCACAAATTATGGTACCTTTGAATTAATATTTATGAACCTTCATTACCACTATAATTAAGACATGCAGAGATATCAATTAATAGCGAATTCTAATGAGAGAATGTCAGATCGACTTAAGTTTTATCTGCATACAGACATCCCATTCTTGTCTGCCCACCGTGCCAATATTACCGTTTGTGATTTTGATAGCTTCATGCTTATAAATATAAAATCACCAAATTCAAAAGTAAGTAAATTTTTTTGAATGAAAGCTTTTCTGACCTCTCTTTTTTCCTATTCCTGTTGCTAAGACCATGTGAGGTTAGTAGTGTTCATAGTCATAACTCCCTATTTGGGAATTTCCAAAGAAATTTCTCAAGTTGGTCAAAATATAGATGGAGAAATAAGTGGATACCGATATAAAACAGAGAAAGAGTGATCATTCTCAGTCTCACCTTTGACACCATGTGGACACATGCCACTGATGCAATTTGACCCTCAACACTGGGACTCTCGTAGGCTCAATACATAATAGGTGGGAGTCGATATTCTTTTAAAGGGAAAATTCTAATCACACAATTCGTATCAGAGTTTTTCATCTTTCTGTGTATAGTCCTTTGGCCCTTATTCATGGCTAGTCTCCTCTTTTTATTTTTTAATTGCCAAATCTTTTTTAATTTATTTTAATTTTAATTCCAGTGTAGTTAACATACAGTGTTATATTAGTTTCAGCTGTACAATATAATGATTCAGCAGTTCTAGACATGACTCAGTGCTCATCATGAGAAGTGTACTCTTAATTTCCATCACCAGTTTCCCCCTCCTCCTACCCACCTTCCCTGTGGTCACCATCGGTTTGCTCTCTAGAGTTAAAAGTCTGTTTCTTGATTGGTCTCTTTTTTCTTCCTTTGTTCATTTGTTTTGTTTCTTAAATTCCACAAATGAGTGAATATCATATGGTATTTGTCTTTCTCTGGGCTTGTCCCCTCTTTAAAGAAAAATATCTTATTTCCTTTGGCCACTAGGTTTCCAAGCCCTCATTTGTTTTTTTTGACTGATATTACCAGGCCACTGCAAACCCTAGAAACTTCATATACTTGCAAAATATAGCAGTTTCTATTTCATATCATTATTCCCATAACATCCAGACCTTACATTATTTGAATGGTATTCTCTTAGGATATCTATCTAGTATTATCCGTTTGGGGTATTCACATCCCTCCTCTTTATGCCCCACGTGATAATTTCTGTGTTGCTGTTTTGTTGTTTTCATATCCTGCCCCTTTCTAAGGGATCACGTTTCTCTTCTTAAAGGGCACTGACCCCTCCCACTATCATTCAAAGTGAGGAAGATGAAACCTAAAATGTTTTCCCTAATCTTCGTACTCCTTTTCTTTATTTTTTATTAAAATTGTAACATAAAAATGTCACTCTGAAGAAAAGCCTTGGCTTCATCATTCCCAGCTCCCCTTCCCTGGGAAGAGAATACATTGCCTTTTAATCATGTTGGCCTTGCTTTTCCATAAGGCAATAAAAAAACAGTCTCAACAGAGGTTGCCAGTTATAACTCATGTATAAAAAATGGAATTAAAAACGTTTGATGAGGCAGAATCAGCTCCATAGGGACCCCGGCCCCTGTATTTCCCAAGTTTTTATTTTCTCCTTGCCTTCCTCCAGCCTCTCTTCTTAATTTTGTCTTGCATGATTCTTTCTCCCAAACATACCCTTAGGAATTCAAAGGGGCCTCCTTCCCTAATTTCCCCCTTTTTTTTCTCCATTCTTACCAGCATGCTTCTGCATTTATTTTCTATTGACTCTGTACTCTGACTGTCTACAAATATTCATTATAGTTGGAAGTTGCAATCTACCTTCTGATGCATCAACTGCATATGAACAGAGTTCTGTGAGCTGATTTCCTTTTTCTTATTGACTAGACATATGGACTGGCTTTCAATTCACTGCATAGTTTTCCAAATGGATTTATATTGCTGGTACAGAAACACGCCCACATCATCAATCTTACCGTTCTTCTTTAATGATTTTTACCTGCCTTCAAATTGGCCAGTTTCCCCATCACGTCTCCACCTCATGCATTTGGATGTTAAACCCTGCGTTTTCATAGTTTAACACTAAATCATGCCCTATTTTGTGGAATGCTTTCTTCTGGGTGTTTCCTAGAAATTCTGCCTGTCTCCCTTCTGGTGACTATAGTAAGTACTTTTCCCCTTTCTCCTATTTATTACAGGCTAAGTGTTGTGTCAGCTATTAATGCATACTTCTGATGGTATAAACTCTGATGTAACTTGTTGACCTAAGAGGTTCAGGATGTAACTTGTTGACCTAAGAGGTTCAAATTTCCCATATCCTTCTCTGTTTATTCTTAAGAAATATTTTCAATAACCTATTTTGTATGGATTCCATAAAAGTTTTACTTTTTCCTGAATTTCTTGATTCTTTCCCACTTTTTTCCTGTGTTCTACCCTCACCTGGCTCCCCACCATGTGCCTAAAGTACCCACAGAGATCATGTGTGTTGATCACGGTGTGATGGGCAGCTTCCAAGATGGTTCCCAAAGAGCCTGCCTTCTTGTACTCATGCTTTTATGTCATCCCAACCCCTTAGTCTGGGCTGCACCTAGTGAGCTACTTCAAACAAACAGAATATAGCGAAATGATGGGATGCTATTTCTGAGTTCAGATAACAGAAGTTCCTCTCTCTCTCTCTCTCTCTCTCTCTGGCTTTTCTTGCTTGCTCCGAGACTTTACCTGCCATACTGTAAGATGCGCTATGCAGAGACTCACATAACAAGGAAACAAGGGAGGCCTCCGATCAACAATCAGCATGACACTGGGTCCCTCTGTCCAACACCCCACGAGAACCTGAACCCCACCAACAACTACATAAGTGAGCTTGGAAATGGCTCCTCATCCAGTCAAGCCTTCAAATGAGATCTCCCCACCCCCCGTAGTCCTGGCTGACACCTTCATTGCAACCTTGTGAGAGACCCATAGCCAGAAGACCCAGCTAAGTTGCTCCCAGAATCCTGCCCCACAGAAACTGTTGTTTATGTCTCTGAGTTTAGGGGTATTTGTTACACAAAAGAGATAACTTACACAGTAATCCCCCTTTATCCATGGCTTCACTTTTCACCATTTCATTTACTCCCAGTCAACCAAGGTCCCGACGCAAATGATCCTTCTGACTTAGCATCAGAAGTCAATTGTAACCTCGGGATGCCTGGGTGGCTCAGTTGGTGAAGGGTCTGCCTTCGGCTCAGGTCATGATCCCGGGGTCCTGGGATCGAGTCCCGCATCGGGCTTCTTGCTCAGCAGGGAGCCTGCTTCTCCCTCTGCCTGCTGCTCCCCCTGCTTATGCTCGCACTCTGTCATGTCAAATGAAAAAAAAAAAAAAAAAAGAAGAAGTTAATAATAACCTAATGCTATATCACAAAGCTTATGCCACTCACCTCACTTCATCTCATTACATAGGCATTTTGTCATCTCACATCACGGCAAGAAGAGGAAATGTAAGTTCAGTACATAAGGTATTTTGAGAGAGAGACCACATTCATATAACTTCTATTATGGTATATTGTTACAATCATTCTATTTTATTATTAGTTGTTGTTAATCTTACACTATGCTTAATTTAGAAGTTAAACTTTATGGTAGGCATGTATGTATAGGAAAAAACATAGTATATATAGGGTTTGGCACTATCTGAGGTTTCAGGCATCCTACTGGGAGACTTAGAATGAGTCCCCCATGGAGGAGGGGGCCCTACTGCATACACACCTGAGTTTTGTGTTGGTCTTTCAAGCTTTGATAATACAATAGCATACACTGGGTAACTTATAAACAGAAATTTACTTCTCACCGTTCCGGAGGCTGGAAGTTCAAGATCAAGGTGCCAGGAGATTCAGTGTCTGGTAAGCGTTTGCTTCCTGGTGCCTACATGGCTGTCTTCTTATTATGTCCTCACATGGTAGAAAGGGCAAGGACCTCTCTGGGGCCTATGGTATAAGGGCACTAATTCCATCCATGAGAGATCCGCCGTTATGACCTAATCACCTCCAAGGCGCTCCCATCTCCAAGTACCATCACATTGGGTATTAGGATTTAATGTATGGATTTGGGGGGACACAAACATTCAGTCTACAGGAGGCTTTCCAGTAACTAATTTAGGCAAACTCAAACACAAAAACAATCTCTTAAAAGGGTAGCAGGTAGCTAAGAGAATTGAGGAAGACTGAAGAAGCATGTTCAGGGAAGGCACAAGCAGCAAGAGAAGCTAAAATCTGTCAAAGCTCAGTCAAGGTCCCGCATCAGGGACTTTGGTGAGGACATCATGTTGCAGGGTACTTGGGCACTGCTAGACTTTGTATTTCACTGCCGCCACTATGCATGATCTCTAGCCATTCTGGCCTTTTACATCCTTCCCTAAAGATCCCAAGTTCAGAGTGGGGCATCCTTTGGCTGAGCTGAGGTCACACACCTGCTCCGCCTGTCAGAGCTCAGAGGCAAGGACTGTCTGCCCACCTTATAGGAGATGGAGATGAATTCCTACCTCCCTCTGAAATCACGATAGGTGGTATTTCCCCAAAGAGAAAAGGAGTAGGATGCTAAGGGGCCAAAACTGACAAATGGTCATGCTTTAGCATTCTCTTTTAGGTAATTTTGTTTTTCTTTTTAAACTTTCACTAAATGGATTCCCTTTTTAGTACAAACTGTCTAAAATAATAGTCCATGCTTAGATATTAACAGCTATTCCTTTTTCACCACCCACTTGCCAGTTATTATAGTCCATTTGCTAGTCAGGTGTGTGAAGAACTAAAAGAGCATGTTTATGTGCTTTCATTTGTCAGGAATGAAAAGGCCAAGATTAACACTTTTAGTCTAAAGAAATACATTTACAAAGCATCCAGTGCGGGACCTGGTACCCACTGTAAAGTCAATGCCTGGCATTTTCTTTTTCTGCCACATGCATTTTCCAAGAGCAATCCGAGTTTTTCCTCTTGCAAGGTCTCACAATGGTACCCTACACTTGGAACTGATTATTTTGAATATTAATCTTCCCTCTCTTCCCTATATTTTTAACTATTTATTTTCAGTCCCAACAAAAATTGACCCATTAATCCTAATCCCCATAATCTGGATTCTTCCCCCTCTCGATAGATAGATGATAGATAGATAGATAGATAGATAGATAGATAGATAGATAGATAGATAGATAGATGATAGAGTATTTTTCCTGGGCCTTCCTTCTTTCTTCTTTCCACATTTCTCCAACCTTGTGGTGGAGATAATGATCCTCTTTTGCTTGTTTTCCTGGATTTTTCTTGAGCTCCTCCCTCTACTCCCATCTTTGCTTGCGTTCTGATCATTTTTATCTTTTAAGTTGCTGGCTTTCTCTATTCGCCATCTTTCCTTCTTCACATTCTCTTTCTTTTGACATTCTTTATTCTTCCTACCCAACTACTTTAAAGCTCTTTGAGTCTTCTCCTACTGAACCTCATATTTGCACCTCTATCTTACTGAAGACTTTCTCTCCTTCATCTTTTTCTGCCTATTTTGCTTCATTTCGACTAGAATTTTCAACCATGCATCATTAATTCAATGCACATTTATTACATATTTATTCTCTGATTAGAACTGTATGAGCTGAATCCTGCCCTCAGGAGTTCAAGATCCAGCAAAGAAAGAAAACTTCTTTAAAAAAAAAAAAACAACAACTGTAATTAAACATGATAGGCACAGTCCTAAGAGGATAACCAAATTGCTTGAGAGCATAACAATTGGAGAGATCGATCCTGCTTGAGAAGGTTGAAGCAGGCTTCATAGACGAGGTGGCTTTCACCCTGGCTCTTGAAGGATGAGGAGGGTTTTGCCAGACAGAACTGGGGAAAGCTATTTGAGGCACAGAGCTAAGTAAAGTCATCAGTTTTGTGGGTTGTTCACAAAGAGATGAATGGGGGCTGAAATCCAGCCCACATTCTGTATGTTACTACTGATAGCCCAGCACACAGTTGCATCAGCCCAGAAGAAGGTGCACAGAGACATCGCGTGGGCTAGTGGTATGAAAGTGCAGAGCTTGTAAGAAGCAAATGCCACGCAACCTTTCATTTCTGCCCTATTGCTCCTATTTTCTGTCCTTGAAGCCCTTCCTCATGAGCCTTTTCCAAAGTTAAATTCTTCTTGGAGCAATATACACAGTAAATATGTGGCCAACCTCGGAACCTGCAGTGTTTCCAGTTAAATGGGTTATCCCTATCTTGTCTTTCTTGCATTTACAATGTTTCTCAATATACATAATGGTACAGTATCTCTTTAGCTATACAAGTATCTCATCTCCAGCTCCCGTTTCCGGCTACTGTTATTGCCTTTGGTTTAATTAAAGCTATTAGCACAAAGTTCTGTAACAAAAAATTTCTTTCTTTTTTTCTTTTCTTACTTTCTGTGTTATTCTTCTAAAAGGAACTTCTTGGCATTTCAATAAACCATCTCCATTTTAGACCTGAGAGAGATGTCTCAGAGGCATAAAAACGAACCTTAAGCCTCTTATTTACTGGTACAGAAACCAAATCTCAGACGCTGAGGGATTTGCTCCAAGTCACAGAGCTAGTTAACAGAAGAATCATCTTCGATTATTTTTTTAAAAAGATGGATACAACATAGTTTTAACAGAGGCCATTACTGGTGTTCCCATATTGTTGAAGAATCATTTGCTCTTCCTCACATCAGAAACTTATCTTGGGATACCTTTTTCCCTTGCTAACTTTTTTTTTTTTCCTTTTTAACTCTGGATCCTAGAGTAACACACCTAGAGGATTACTACATATTCCAAAATGTTGCCCTCTCTTGCCTTTCCGTTTTTAAGATATTAAATTTCTCTACTACCAGCTCTTTCCACACCTATGACTTCACTCCTCTCTTTTTGTGCTGGTTTATGATTTGCCACCTGGTTGTTTGGCCAATGTCATGTTTAGAACTTTCTCAGGTGCCTCCAGAAGGATGTCGCTCCTCTGACTGGGCCGAGCTCCCCATGTTCCATCATTGTTCCACTTGCAGATGTCCTAAGCACCTCTTGGTGCTCTGCCGTCCCCACAGAGGGCAGAGAAAAAGGACCGCCTGTGAAACAGAACTCTAAGCCCCATCTTAGCTGCAGACCTGCTATTCTTTCTTAGACAGAACTTGTATTCATCTTTTTCAACAGGTCCACACAACGTTTTAGTTTTTAGAAATGATTTAAGGGGGATGCCTGGGTGGTTCAGTCATTAAGTGTCTGCCTTCAGCTCAGGTCATGATCCCAGGGTCCTGGGATCGAGCCCCGCATCGGGCTCCCTGCTTGGCGGGAAGCCTGCTTCTCCCTCTCCCACTCCCCCTGCTTGTGTTCCCTCTCTCGCTGTGTCTCTCTCTGTCAGATAAATAAATAAAATCTTTAAAAAAAATGATTTAAGGCTAGCATACAAATGTGGCACTAATGAATACACAATTTAAAATATACACATAGACTCCTTTATCATAACATTTTTATATTTATCCCCTTATCTGGCCAGACCTGGAAATTCACCTTTATAAGATCTGCTTCAAGTGGCCAGAAGAGTCTTTTAAAAATACAAATCGGGTCATGTCACTCCTTGTTTAAAATTCTCCAGTGTTTTTCCATTGCAATTAGACCAAAATCCAGGCCCCTTACCATAGCATATACGGCCCTGCAGGATATGGCCCCTGCACCTCTCTGACTTGCTATCTTTCCACCCGCCTCTCCTGCCTCACTGAGCCCACACTACACTGACCTTTCCATTTCTCAAACATGCCAAACTCTTTCTCACCTCAGGGCCTTTGCACTTACTGTGCTCTCTGCCTGGGAGGATCAGCCCCCAGAGCTTTGCCTGGCTTCTGCTTTCCAGCATTCAGCATCCTGTACACTTCCTCTGCCCTCCATCACATCTATTCGGTTTCCTTTGTTCTACTTACCGCTATCTGAAATTACCTTGTTCACTTGTTTGTTTATTATCATTGGTCTCATCCCTCTAGGATAGCACTGTCCAGTGGAACTTTCTACAATAATGGAAATGTTTTCCCTGCTGCACATTATGGTAGCCAATAGCTACATGTGGCTATGAGCACTTGAAATGTGGCCAATGAGAAAGAAGTATGTTTTGTGTGCCTTCATCGAAAAGTCAACAAAATACTAGGAAATTGCGGCAAACTCTTACATAAAGTCATTGGGCATCTACTGCTGAAATATTGCTGTAATTCTGGTTGCTTCGCTTTAATAAAAAACTAACTGAGCAGGGAAAGGTCAGGGGAAAGGCATATAAAATAAAATGATGATGGAGGTGTTTCTGCAGGGCAGTGTTAGCCCAAACAGCACCTTGGTGTGAACTGGATGGAGAGGTCCTCTTTGGTGGACATAGCCCCTGGCCTCAGCCCCTTTTTGGGGGAGTAAAGTGCCAGTTGGATTTGAGCCAGCCCTTACTTTCTCAGCAGCCTTTGTGCAAGGCCAGTCTGTGCTACCATAAAAGGTTGACCCCATGTTTCTGCAAAGGGTTATAATTATTTGTATTCTTCAGCCTAAAATAGTCTGAGTGGTGGGCAACTAGTCATTTGATAACACATTATAATTGTAAAGTATATGGTAAAATATATATAGAGAGAGAGAGGGAGGGAGAGAGGGAGGGAAAGGTTGAGAGGGAGAGAGAGGAAAATAAAGGGAGAGTTTTGTTTATCAACCTTGGAACACTAGAAGTAGGGGCACACTTTGAAATTGAATCTCTAGCATTACAACCAAAAAAAGAAAAAGAATTAAAGCAATCATTACTTGTTACAAATAAGCTTCTGAAATTTATACTCCTAGATTATAGACTAAAATGTATATCTTTCAAAGACTGCTAATAGTCAATTATAGATAAAAAGAATAATTTAAAAGTAATTTAACATTTCAAAATTCAGATCTGCATGATCTTAAGCCTCTCTTCCAGAATCCTGATGATCCATTCCTGTTTCATGCCCTTGACTATGTCTCTAGGACTCTGTGCATGGGAGGTTATCAATGACCCCTATCTTTCCAGAATCATCAGTTTTTCTCTGCCTTCTCCCAACTTTCTCACACTTTTCTCTGAGATTTTCTTATAGTTCTCAAATTGAAAAAAAAAAAGTCAGCTGTCTTCTGCCTTCTCACAATAGGGGCGCCTGGGTGGCTCAGTTGGTTAAGTGTCCACCTTCAGCTCAGGTCATGATCCCAGGGCCCTGGGATTAAGCCCTGTGTCGGGCTCCCTGCTCATCAGGAAGTCTGCTTCTCCCTTTCCCTCTGCCCCTGCTCCTGTGCTCTCTCTCTCTCCCTCATTCTCTCTCTCAAGTAAATAAATAAATAAAATCTTTTAAAAAGAGAGAGAGAGTACACAATATGCAAAGGATGGAAATGTGGACTAGCAGAGATCTACAAATAGTCTGGAACAGCTAGGGTGAGAAGTGGGAAGACTGCATTGGGAGGCATGGTGGGAGCTGGAACAGGGAGTCCTTGAAGGCTTTAAGCAGAGGAATAATAGGATCAGATTTGTGTTCTGGAAAGACCCCTATGGTAGGGTGCATGGAAGAGGAAAAGAGAAAGGCAAAGACCAATTAGGGAGGATTAGGGTGAGTCAGGCATGTTGAAAGTCAGAACTCAAAATAAGGGCACTGACAGTAGGCATAGCCATTGTAAATCATTCAGGGGTAATCTATGGATTGAACCTAAGCCTTGGTGATTGGTTGAGTGACAAATGAAGGAAGAAATGATGCCTCCAGAACTGTGGCTTGAGTAGATCAGGGAACAGGAATGCATCAGCCAAATTAGGATGTAGCAAAAGAAGAACAATTGCTGAAGAAGATAGCAAGCTTGGTCTAGGACTTGCTAATTTGGATAATGTCAGACATTGGACACTGACAGAAGAAAGTAAAGCAATCTTAGCTTTGCCACTGAATTACTTATCTTACCCTAGGCAAGTTGTGTAACTTCTCTGGCCTTCGGTTTCCTTACCTCTCAAGCTATTGACTCAGTGCCAGGCATATAACATTTCCATATAATCAGATTTCCCCAACAACCCTGTGAGGTATGGGAAAGGTATTATTATTCTTGAAAACTTGAAGCCTCAAGTAACTCGCAGAAATTATAATGGTGTGGGGCACCTGGGTAGCTCTGTCAGTTAAGCATCCAACTCCTGGTTTTGGCTCAGGTCATGATCTCAGGGTCATGATCAGGGTCGTGGGATCGACCCCCATCAGGCTCATGTTTGGTGTGGAGTCTGTTCGAGGTTCTTTCCCTCTCCCTCAGCCCCCACCCCATTCTCTCTCTCTGTCTCTCAAATAAATAAAATCTTAAAAAAAAAAAAGAAATTATAATGGTGTATGTAAAGGTGCACTTTGTAAAATGATATTGTTTATTTACTATTGTTGCTTTTCCCTTTTGTTGTACTCATAGTCAGTACTCCTGCAATTCACAGGTAATTGGTCTTTAATTATCCCATGATGGTGATGGTTTCCACAGATTTCAGGATACCCTAAGGGCAAAGACTGGTCCTGGTTATCATTTATGCTGAGTGCACATTCTCAGTCCATGCTTACTGGAGTGATAGAGCCCACAGAAAATCGACTAGCTGAACAGCTGACGCTTTCTTTGGTAGTTCTACCTTCAGCTGCCTCCGAATGGCATTTACCCCAAGGGATAAAACCAGAATTCTCTGGGCAATACAGCATATTAAATATTAGAGAATCTATGCATAGGCTGTGTTATACGTTCACAGGAATCACAGTGTTCTGGATTTACTGTTTCCAAAATGGAACTTTATAATGCTAAAAATTAAGAAATATTTATTTTAATTTATGTTGGCAGTAAAAGTGAGTAATATGATCGTGCTGAAAATGTCCTGGGTCTGTGGCAGAATAAAAAGTTGTTTTTAAAAAACTAACAACTTTGAGCACAAGGCAGTTTCTGTTTTCACTTTACCCTTAAGAACTCATTGCACCCGTGAGTCTGAACCCATGAGAATAATAAAATAATTATAGTTTTATTTTACTGTATTCTGACACTGAATTTGATCTACTAATGTCTGCATATTTCGGATAGGAAAAAAAGTGAAACTGGCTAGATAAAGCTGATTTTTTTTTTCGTAATTTTAAATTCTCTGTGAAGGGATCTTGTCATCATTTACGTATTTCTTACTAAAAATTTCCTTGTAATGATCTTAGCACTCTGAGCACATCAGAAAATCCAGTCATCATACATACACACAAAAACACACATACACATCCCAAACAATATTTTTAAAGAATTTATCAATTAATCAAGCACTGCTTTATTCTGAATCTCTTGCCTTTGTGTGTGCAGCTGCTAGGAAAGACGATTATAAGAGTAACACAAACAGCATTTGTTTCTGGACTTCCCTATCACACTGTTTATAAGGATCGATGATTTTTTTTTTTTTTGAGGGAAATATAGAGATTAGAAAGAACATGAAGCTTATCCTCCGCACAGAAATTTCATTTTGAAATGCATTCAGTTCAAGGGTTAAATGAAAGCCAAGCAGTCACTTCAACCATGTTTTTGAAGAAAATAAAACAGCTTGATGTAAGTTAAATGAAGGGAGTCTAGGACTTAAAAGAAATGGACAGATAGAGAAAAAGGTCACAAGATTAAATTTTCCCTGAGGGGAAAGTCCTTCTTCAGAATCATTAACCTCCTTCTAGGTCACTCCTGGAAAAACAGTGGGAAATCCTCCTGCCCCTGGGAAGATGGGTGCATCCCAGTGGCCCACTGACCTGGCGGCTGGAAGACAGACCTGATTGTGCCCTCAATTCCCCTTCAGGTAGGCTTGGTTTTAAGACTTCTTTCTATTTAAAAAATACAAGATCTCTCCTTTTTGAACTCTGAAATTACAAAATATAAAGTGTGTTCTTAACATGAAAAGCCTAATGCTATTTCCCATAGACAAAGGAGAAACATAAAAGTGATAGAAGTTGTCCCTGAATTGAGGTGAGGTGGTGAGTTGACTTCCCACTTTCTCACACTTCTCTCTGAGATTTTCTTATAGTTCTTAAATTAAAAAAAAAAAAGTCAGTTGTCTTCGCTTTAAAAATATGTAATTGTTCTATATTTTTTTTTTGCTGTTTCATTAACTAGTATTAGAAGGATGTCCTTGAATGGAGCATGCAAGCTTTTCTCTCAGTATGCATTTACTGCTTTTTCAATATGTTTTCTGCAACTTCTGTTATTTACATACTGATGTATGAGTATGCTGATTGATGATTTATAAGTATATTAATAAAAAGCTTTTGAGGCTAAAATGACATTATTTTTTAAACCCCAAAATGAAATACAAATACGTCCTAGCAAAATTATTTTTAAATATCTCTCTTCAATTTCTTTTTTCCAGCACCGAATTAAGAGTGAAGTACAGTTATCAATGCATGGCTGCTAAACATCTAAATATTTAAAATAAATCTGATTTCTACACTACAAAATAATAGTTATTCCAGCCCTGCACCCCAAGCTCTCCTAACATAATGCACCACAAAGCAAAACTCCATGTCAAAAATAGAATCTGACTACTTACCACCAAGCATGAAACAGAACAATAAGTTAAGACAAAACTAGAAAGTCTGCAGAGTGCAAGAGCCCACTATGAGGTTTCTCCCCCCTCTTTGATGTCTTTAAATTGATACCAAGAAAAGGGACAAAATATGTTTAAGAGTTGCAAAGAAAAGAAAGGTGCATAAACCACTCACTGCTATAAAAAGAAATAAGAAAAGTGCTCTGTTCGGGTTGTGCAGGTGGTTTGTGTATTCATTTCCAAATTGGTTCTAAAGCAAGAGAGAATGTTAAAGATTTTAAAAGACAATGAGGCAATTTCGTAGTCCCTGGAGAATAAAGATAAACTGAAGCATCCAGGAGAAAGGAAAGGAAAATGCACTTTGTGAAGCCTAACACAGCCTAGGTGTGGGCACGGGCTAAACTCACACGCCTCACAGTCCTTACCTTTGAGTTCATGTTCGCACACTGATCGAATAACCCAGAAGTAACAATCTCAAACGGCGCGTAGGTAACTTATGATGTAATATAAATTGGGTACAAAGGTAACAATTTCCTGACTGTGGCATGCTAAGAACAAGAATTGTATGCCTCACTGTTTTCTAGCCAAAATGCATTTCTGAAGCAGGAAATCAAAAACACATCACAAACCTCACAACTAGACTAAACACATTAAATCTGCTGATATTAGTAACTGTCACGAGGCTGCCTGGCTCAGCGAGCAGCAGCTACTGACAGATCCCCGCTCCCTACCTCTAAACACACTTTCCTCAGATACTTTGCTGAGGCAAAGTGAACAACTCTTCCATTGTCGTGGCGGTTTATTAAATGGTCCCCCGGAATTCCCCGAAGACCCTGCGAAAACAAAAATAACGAATGGGACACCCATTTGATGCACAACACAGATCTGAACTGAGAAGCAAAATAAAAGGTTTCAAGTGACATAGGCCAGAACACGTCTGAGCCCCCCCACCCAAATAAATCACTAAAATGTCCATTTTCTAAGCTTCCTTTGTGTTCATTTCCTTAAAAATACATCGTATTAACCCTTCACCCGTTTTAAACTTAATTTCACCTTTTAATAGCAAGGTAATATTTTAAAATTCTGAGGATCTAAAACACACCCAGGTAAGTGTATGTCCTATATATCCTATATATATGCATAGGATGATGCTTCAGATGGACTTCTGTTTACCGCAATGCCTATTTATTGGGGAGGCTTCACGTGGATTTATAGCCGGCTTTTAAACTATTTTTTTTCTGTCAGTTTCATTTGAAGGGCAGATGTCTTTCTAGCATCAGTTAATTGTTGGCACAAGATCTGATCCATTTATTCACATAGCCAGACTTACTCCTTTTAAGCCAACTCCTCTGTTTATGGTGATTTCTTTCCCACTGCCCACCAACCCGAAGCCCATTTTTCTGCCTGGCACAAGATTAAGGAAAAGGTAGGAACTTGTCTAATGAGAAGACATTCTGTATTCTCAGGCAGATTTCTCCAGAAGCCACCCTTTCTCCAGAAACTGCTACATGAAGTAAAACAATTACAAAGATGCCAGTTGTCGCCTCCTGAAAAGCCTTGAGAATTGAAAACTAAATGATATATACCTCCCATGTTACCTTTATCTTTTCTTTGTTTCCATTTCCCCCTCAAACTCCGCCCCCCCAACAGCCTTCTGTTTTCCTTTATCGTGAAGATTTAGAAAGTAACTGATATTAAAGAAGTATACATGAATACATTTCTGACATTATGAAATCGATGATATCTGATGATTGCTATTAGTTTTATAGAAATTGTAGTTTCAAAATGAAAAGATTTGATGATTCTGGTCTGAAATAAAATTTCAAAAGTGAGTCAGCTACAATGAAGGAAAGACAAAGGCAGAAAGAAAAAAAAGAAAAAACCCAATAGAAAACCTTGGAGTAAAATGTTTTATTTCCATTTGTTTCCAGTGCCTTGCTGATGTGAGGGGCAAGAAGGAGGCTAATACATCTCACTTTGGCAGTACTAATTGTTTGCATTATCACAATAATCAAATGCAGCCATATTAATCTCTCTGGTTATTAACTTGATTTTTACACATTAAGATTTAGATTTAATCCCCTGGGACCATCTATTAATGCTTTTAAAGTTGAAGGGTTTCAACAGTTTTAAGTTCTTTCCCTTCTTTTAGCTGCAGGCAGTAAAATTTGAACGTGTGTGGAGTTTTGTATTTTGCATTCCTGGGGGATTTTCAGACACAGCACTGTCAAGGACCATGAATCATGTTAATACATAGCAACCTCTACAGCTATTAAAATGTCTGCAATAATGTGATTATTTTAAAATGGAAAAACTAATATCACATGTGTTACTTAAAGATCAACTATTCTTTTAAAGTCGCAGAGAGAATGCATTTAGGAAAAAAAAAATGAAGTTGTTTTTTGCATGCAGCCAAAATGTGAAATGTCTCATCTACTGAGAAAGAAAACTTTCAGCTCCTTTTACAAAATACATCCTTACTGAGCTTCGGGTCAACAGAGCATAAAAATGGCAAAAAGTGCAAGATCAATAAGCACGGGAAGCTGTTTTATTTCTGTTTGAGCAAGTTGTAGTGACAATGACCTGCTGAAACAGTCTCCAGTTTTATGCTTTCATAGTCACAGAATGATGACATCCGAGCAGAAAAGGGAGCTTGGCCTGTTCTGATGAGCTGTCAGTATAGACCCAGCATTACAGCTTGCCTTCCATTGGCTCTGGGCTTGGTCTTTAGAAATTTATTGAAATTAGCATATAGGCAGACAGACCGGTAAACATTATCCAGGAAATTATATGGAGCATTTGTATCATAAGACATAGAACACAAGAAGAATGAGCATTTTTTTTTTCACTGCTTAAAGGGATTTAAATTATCTTAGCCCCTTGATTTTTATGTTGATTTTTTAAAATTAAAGATGTAACTGGGACGCCTGGGTGGCTCAGTCAGTTAAGCATCTGCCTTCGGCTCAGGTCATGGTCACAGGGTCCTGGGATCGAGCCCCACATCGGGCTCCCTGCTCAGTGGGGAGCCTGCTTCTCCCTCTGCCTGCCACTCCCCCTGCTTATGCTCTCTCTCTCTCTCTGACAAATAAATAAATAAAATCTTTAAAAATATGTGTATATGTATATATAACTAATGTTTGCTTGTTACAGGTATCTCATTCAATCAATAGGTCATACCAGAGCCCAGGAATAATCTACCCCATAAATGATCAATATTTCTGAGATTGGCATGGCATTTTTTGTCTTATTTTTTGAAATGTCTTTCTCAATAAAAGAAACATAGCCTGCATCATGTCATTATGAATATTTCCAATTGGTAGGGATATTTTTTAATGTTTTTATTTGGTATTTCTTATCTGAGAATAGAAAACAAAGAATCAGGTTTAGTATTTGAACATAACGACTTATCAAAGGACATAAGGTGATTTATATGGCAATTTTCTCTTGAAAAGGCAGAAATGTTAAAGAACTTCAAATGATTCCAAACCCTGAGGTACATGGCCCATTTTGACATTTCCTCGAAGCATGTGGACATGTTCTGAAAGATATGATCAAGAGTTCTCATTTCTTCTTTTTTCTTAAGTTTTTATTTGTTCATTTAAGTAATCTCTACACCCAACGTGAGGCTTAAACTCACAACCCCAAGATCGAGAGTTGCATGCTCTTCCAACTGAGCCAACCCTCGTTTCTTCTTATTGGGCAAAAGCTTGCTGTATTTCCCATCTGCTTTCATTGGACTGATGACATTGGCACACATTAACCATCCAATGGATAAAAAGTGTGAAATCATATCCAGTATCTTGTTACCTTGGGATCACTACATATGCAGCTTATATGAAGTTAAAGTCAATTACCTAGAAACTTCTTCCCTAGTGCTTTTTGAATCTTAGAACAATATTGACAGTAGGGATAAGGAAGGATGAAGGATATTCTCCATTGTTTCATCAGTTACCTTGAGAGAGACACACAAAGAATTCTACAGGAATAAAAATATAACCCCCCTCCTAATAGTTTGATGCTATTTTCAGCTGTGACTGAACTAGAACCTTCTTTCAGGGTATGGTCCACTCCTTGTAGGGAGAGTTCAGCAGAAGCCAGAGCAGAAGTTTCTGTATGAATCTGACAAAGGCAAGAGAAGACTATCACTTGCTGGACCAGATTCTGCATAGACAGGACCTCAGGTGTCCTCACCCCAGCTCTGCAGGGCTGTATGCCATTTTGCAGAAAGGGAAAGTCCTGGGGGGTTCAACAACTTGCTCAAAATCATACTACTTATAAGTGATGTGATGGAGACTCAAGTCTAGATCTGTCACATTGCAAAACTCCTTCTCTTTTTAGGAATTCAGCTGCCTCAGACCTGGGGCTGAGGTTTATCCCAAGTGTCACACTTTTACTCTTAACAGATAGCTAAAGATCGGAGCAGAAACAGGCATGGGCTTTGGACAGGCAGGACTTCTGGAATCTAAAGAAACTTTGGTCTAAATCACAGCCCTGTTATTGCATGACCCTAGGCAAGTTAATAATAATATGAGAAGAAGAAGACACAGAAGAATAGCTATGATTCCCTGAACGGGAACATGATGCCAGAGAAGGGACTAGACGCTTCACAAAACAGCTAATGTCACAACAACACTCTGAGGCAAATTTTGTTTTCTCAGTTGTCAGATAAAGAAACAGAAGCAGAGAGAGGTAAGAAAACTTGCCTAGGTTTCTTAGCTTTTTCTGCCAGAAAAGCTAGTAAAGTCTTTGGCTCCTCTGATTTCCTATAAATTTGGAACTAAGACTCTCCACATCTTTAAGATGGATTCACGGAATTGCTGTGTTTAGTAAGCGAAACAACATGAAAGACTCTAAGAGCTATTCTAGATGAATCATAGAAAATCAGAGAAGGTTGATTTTTCTACCGCCACCCTCCCAAGGGGAAAAAAAAAAAAAAAAACATACATTCTTCTAATTCCTTGCCATGGCTCAGGCTGTTCTTCCTCCTCTACCTGTCTGTAGAACTTCTAGTCTTTCTTTAAGCTTCCCCTCCAAATCAACTGTTCCCTCCTTTCACTTGGCATGGGGCTTTTTTACACATATTTCTATTTTATATCGTCTCCTCCATGACACTGAGCTGTTGCAAGGCAGAGATGTACCTTATTTCTACTTTCCCTCCATACTTACTAATCTTCCTGAAATGGAGTAATTGTTCGTCAAATACTGGTAGAATGATCACATACAAAAAATGATCATTAAGCACCTATGTAGAAACATCTCTCTACTAGGCCCAGACTACAGTTGACCAAGGGCTTCAGGAAATTTCCAGAGGTGTCCCAGAAGCACACTATCATGGAGATGAAACTGCTCAACCAACTTCACTTTACCCCCTGTGGAGTTTGACCTCATACTTTGCTGATCGCCTGCAAACCCAGCCTACTTCTCTGGTCAGGCTGTCAGCCTTGGCTTTGCCTTTATAGATGCCCATATGTGGGTGAAGATAACAAACACTTGTTTAGACCTGCTCTTGTTCCCAGGTCTATAGGCTAAAATGAGTTAATCTCTTTGGCAGGCGATGTTCTCTGATCTCATTTTTAGTGGATGAGCGAAAAAAGGAAATGGCCAAGTGAATAGCTAAAATCAGTGGCAGCAGATTTTATTTCTATGTTATTAGTCAAGATTCTCCAGAGAAACAGAACCAGTGGCATATATATATTATATATATGTGTATATATACATATATAATATATATATATAAACAGAACCAGTGGCATATATATATTATATATATGTGTATATATACATATATAATATATATATATTAAGAGGAGGTTTATTATAGGAATTGGCTCATGCAGTTACCGAGGCCAAGAAGTACCATGATCTGCCATATGGGAGCTGTAGAACCAGGAAAGCCTGTGGTATATAATTCAGTCCAAGTCCAAGGCCAGAAGATCAGATGCTCTCACAGCTGAGAGCAGGAAAAGGTAGACACCCTAACTGTAGAAGAGAGAAAGGGGATTCACTTCCTTCTCTTTTTTATTCCATCAGGGCCCACAATGGATTGGATGATGCCTACCCACATTGGTGAGGGTGCGTCTTTTTACTCAGTCTACTGAGTCAAATTCTAATCTCTTCCAGAAACACCTTTACACACACATTCAGAAATAATTTTTTCTCAGCTAATCGGCCATCCCCTAACCATGCAATTGATATGTAAAATGAACCATACCATCAAACCCTATTGCAATTTACCTGGAATAATTAGGGGTGCCTGGATGGCTCAGTTGGTTAAGCGTCAGACTTGTGATTTGGGCTCAGGTCATGATTTCATGGGTCATGGGATCAAGCCCCCCATGTTGGGCTCCTTGCTGAGCATGGAGTCTGCTTGAGATTCTCTCCTTCTGCCCCCCCCAAAATAAATAAATAAATCTTTAAAAAAATTAAAAAATAAAAATAAATGGAATAATTAATGCACCTTGTTCTCATGGGCTGGGAACTGGGCCTGCAGAGGAAAGCCGGATTCCTTAAACTTCAACCAGCCCTTCACTGATGTTCTATGGTCATCTAAATACCACTCTGGATTCCCAGCACACATCCACTGTGTGATTTCTGAGCCCTCCCCACTGTCTGCAGGAGTTCTACCCAATTTGGGAAACAATTTTACCTTCCTTAAAATCCACAAATAAAAACAACCAACAAACCAAAATAAGACAATGTGGGTGAGCTTCCACATTTCCTCTCTGCTCCAACCCTTTCTCCGGTTTGACATTCATCTTCTCCTTTCACTTCTTTTCTAGATGAACGGGCCTTTTTCCTCATTGCTAAGCTGACTTCATCAACAGAAGTTTGTCTGGCCTCTCCCACAGCCTCTGTTCTCTCAAACAAGTCCCCAGTCCAGATAACCCTGTGGTCCTTTAACTCTACATTTACTCACACACTTATGTCTTTCAGACATGCAAATATTCCATTTTTAAAGCAGCAGTTCTTAAAGTGAGTTCTCCAGAAGAGCAGCATTAGCATCTTTGGGAAACTTGTTAGAAATGTACATTACTGGGGCGCCTGGGTGGCTCAGTCGTTAAGCGTCTGCCTTCAGCTCAGGTCATGATCCCAGGGTCCTGGGATAGAGCCCCACATCGGGTTCCCTGCTCAGCGGGGAGTTTGCTTCTCCCTCTCTGTCTCTCCCTCTGCTCCTCCCCCAGCTCTTGCTCTGTCTCTCTCTCAAATAAATAAATAAAATCTAAAAAAAAGGGGGGGGGTGCCTGGGTGGCTCAGTTGTTAAGCGTCTGCCTTCAGCTCAGGTCATGATCCCAGGGTCCAGGGATCGAGCCCCCCATCGGGCTCCCTGCTCCGCGGGAAGCCTGCTTCTCCCTCTCCCATTCCCCCTGCTTGTGTTCCCTCTCTCTCTGTGTCTCTCTCTGTCAAATAAATAAGTAAAATCTTAAAAAAAAAAAAAAAAGAAAGAAAGAAATGTACATTACTGAGCTCCACCCCCAACCTATCATTCAGATATTCCTGGGTGGAGTCCTGGCATCCTGTTTAACAAGGCTTCTAGGTGATCCTGGTGTGCTAATGTTTGAGAACCACCATTTTTTTAAATGTTATTTTATTATGTTATGTTAGTCACCATACATTACATCATTAGTTTGAGAACCACCATATTTAACAAAAGTCTCCTCAGGTTGCTGTTCTCTGGAGCTACTCTCAAACTCTCTTCCTCTTCGAACTGTCAAAGCTCTTTATGAAGCAATCTTCACTTGCTCTTTTCCCACTTCCAATTTTTTATAGACTCACCTAAAATCCTGCTTTCTGAAATGACCAAATTACTGATATTCTATGAGCTGTGTGGATGACTTTACAATGAAATTGGAGATAGAAAACCTGACTTTGAAGAGTGGTTCACTGCTTCCTAGCTATGTGACTTGGGCAAATTGCTTACATACCTAATCCTCTGAGTTTCCTCTTACAAAGTGGGAATACTAATACCTTCTTTACTGGATTATTGTGGAGATGAAATGAGATAAACATGTGAAAGTATTACACACAGTATGACACAGAAGCTTAATAAATGTTTACTAAGTGCAAATTAAAATGGTCTACACAAACTTGGTGTGTACTTGAGAAACGAAACATTTCAGAAATTTCATGGGCTGTGTAGTGAAAGATGTGTTTAGAAAGACCTTATTAAATGCTCATTTACATGACACATCTTAATGACTGCAGAGGAACTGCAACATTCACTAGGTTAATTAACTATATTTTAAAAACTGCTACATGTGGGCGCCTGGGTGGCTCGGTTGGTTAAGCGACTGCCTTCGGCTCAGGTCATGATCCTGGAGTCCCGGGATCGAGTCCCGCATCGGGCTCCCTGCTCGGCGGGGAGTCTGCTTCTCCCTCTGATCCTCCTCCCTCTCATGCTCTCTGTCTCTCATTCTCTGTCTCGCAAATAAATAAAAAATCTAAAAAAAAAATAAAAATTACTACATGTATTTTTATATGATACTGAATAATTTGTACTCTTTCCTGCACAGGGTTTTCATCCTTTTGTTGTTGTTCTTGTTGTTGGTCTCAATGTTTTTTGAATGTTGTTATTTTTGACTCTGCAGAAAATGAGCAGAAACAAGGAAAGAAACACTGCTTGGTACTGCTTTTCTCATTTTCATGGAACTGAAACCAAATAAAATAGACAGAGATTACAAGAGAGATTTAAAGTAAAAAAAAAAAATAGTCTAAGTTCTTCAATTTCCATAAATCTGGCTTCTACCTTTGTCAGTCTACTATAAAATGTGCTTTTGTTGTTGCTGTTCACTAACTAAACCTGAAGATCTTTGAGAGTGCTCATCAACATCACAGATGTTGAGAGTGTTCAACGTCTGTGTTGCATTTAGTGTATTAACCGCCCCCTCCTGGAAATGTGGAGAGGGGTATTATTTTTGAAAGACTAGAGTATCCAGTGTTTTCTTTTGTGTCATTTTCCTCCAAGTTTTCCCTTTTCCCTCCCCAGTCTGCCCTCACACCGCCGTCCAGCAGGTTATTGGCCTGGGTTCATGGTCTCAGTGGAGGAGTATGACAGGGTATAAAGCAGGAAGAACAATGTGAGTTTCTGATCTTTTTTTTTTTTTTCCTTCTTTTTTTAATTCCAAAGCCTAAACTCAGGGAATTTAGAGGATTCTGATTCAGAGAAATAGGTATTTTCCCTTGAGTCTAGGTAGGGACTCCCTCAGTCTGGGGTAGAAAGGAAAGCTGGAGGGCACCAGAAGAGAGGAGGGCTCAGGGAATGTCAGGGAGAGGGTTTAGCAAGTGTGGAGGCCCTGTGAGAACCTCTGCACCCACCTTCCTGCCAGAGCCCCCTTCCCTACAGACACAGAAAGACCCCAGAGAGGGAGTCACTGCCTACCATCTCCAGGTTGCTGGGGCTATAAAGAGCCCTGTGGAGATTCTTGTGCTCTCCGATTAAGCAAAAATCCATGGCGGAAGCTTCCTGTTGCAAGGAGAGCTACCAAGATATGACATGGTGAGCACTGTGGCCCAATGGCCCATAATCAGACAATGAAGAGGACAGATGGATCTCTCAAGGATCACATGAGCCCAATCACATAAGCCCCTTGGAGCTCAGCAAACTCTGGAAAGAGGTGAGAACCCCAAGTAGGGCAACATGAAGTTTCTGTCTCTTCTTACGGAATGGAGATGATCCTCTGGAAGTTAATTTGAATCATGTAGTAATACGATTCCCTCTTTTACCCCTTGTTGGAAGACTACAGACAACATCTACTTTATAAGAATGTATAGTCCTTTGTGCCTGGACGATTCTGCACCCATCACCACTATGTGGGCTCAGATGCACCCAGTGAAGTTTCAGGCTCACAGTAAAGGTTCAAGAATAGTTTTTGATGGAAAAATTTTGCAGCACTCGCATACAGATTTCAGCAATTTTTTCCCAGATTTTTCAGTTTCCCTCAATCTTTGCTGTACCCACTGCTCTCGCTTGGCGGTTCAGGTTTCAGCAATGTGTGCGTGCCTGGTACTGTGCTGAGCACAGAGAGTCCAACACACAGAGGTGGCCTCAGAGAGGTTATGGTTCTAGCAGGGGAGACAGATATTTTAAAAAATAACTGTACAAATTTTACACTATGTATTCTTTTGGTGCAAAGACTATGCATTATTAAATACTATGACAGCATATAAAAAGGAGAACCCAAATAGACTAGGAGTCCAGAGAAGTCTCCCTAAACAAGTGGCATTTAAGGTGAAGTATGAAGAACAGGTCGAAGTTAGGCAGGCTAAGACAGAATAGGTGTGGGGGGGGGGCAGGGGGATGAAGTTAGTGTTTCAGTCATAGAGAACACCATGAGCAAGGACCCCCAAGGTAAAAGGATCACCGTATCCTATTTAAATAGAGGAGGTCAGTGGGTCCAGAATGTAGAGAACTGCTGGAAAAGTCGCATAGGATGAAAATGGAGTGATGAAGCAGTGGCCAAATCGTGCAGCCACACATGGAAACACAGCAAACCTGGATGCTAGGAGCAAAGGAAAATTATCAAAGCGTTCTGCCCAGTGGAGGGACATGAGCAGATTTGAAATTTACATCAAACACAACTATAGTGAGATACCATTTTTGTCTACTATATGGAGAAAAATTAAACACTGAGATACTGTACTGGGCTGGTGAAGATAGAGCAAATAAACACCCTCTTATACTATTGGAGTGAATGTAAATTGATGCCTCCTTTTTGAAGATCAATTTAGAAATACATATCAAAAATTTAAATGACCAAGTAGTTCTATCATAAGAAATTTGCACTATGAATATATCCTGAAAACATAACCAGTTAATTGTACAACAAAGTTCAATAAAGCATCATCTCTAATATTAAAAGGTTCAAAAGCAAAATCTAGAAATAATCTACATGTCCATTAGTAGGGGGCTGGCTACATAAGTCACAATTCAATTATATAATGAAATATTATGACATATGAATAATATATTGCAGATCCTGTTGGACTATATGGAAGTTCTTAGAGATATTTAAGTCTGTGTGTATGATTTCATTTATATACATACTTAATAGCAGCTACATATGTATGGGGATTATAAATTAAGATTTTTTTAATGGAAGGATACATACACAAAAAACTGCTAATGTGGCTACCTTTGGGGAGAGGAACCACAACTGATAGATGGGAGAATTTGACTTTTGATTTTGTTTGGTTTGATTTCTTTTACAATGTGCATGTGTAGCAGACATAGTTCGTTGCCTTTTCTCTATCCATTACTGACATCATCTTTGTTAACTGAAGCCTGATGTTGTTCAGCTGCCATCTTGCAGGGCTGGTGAGCCAATCACCAGATCAGGGATAAATTATGTGCAGTCCAGTGGTCTAAAGACAATCTCATTTGCATCGCCAGTTTGAGGGTGCGCTGTGATCCAAGTCTCCCCTAGGAGTTGGGAGGTAAGACCTGCTGGATGCCCCCAGGAGATCTTGCTTTACTCTTAAGAAGACACCAGAAGATATTGGTCCACAGTATCTTCTTGCCTCCAGGCTTTTGCAGTCATTTTGTGACAGGGAGGAAAACCAGTCATAGGGTGACACCAAAGCTGAGAATATCAGACAGAAGAGTTTATCAGAGATAAGGATCTATACCACTGGTGAATTTTTTGAGTTTCTGATCATGCTGACAATATATTTTGTCTAAGAGACAATATATTTTCTTTAGTTTAAACCATTGAATTAGAGCCATCACGATTTGGAATAAAATATATCTTCTCTGATATGGCATTTTCAGTGAATTGATGTACTGAGAACACAGCCCACAGAATAAGAATTGGAAGGGGCAAACAGGAGGCTGGGGCAGCCAGGTACGAGGAACCTGTTGAGTAGCTCAGACTCAAGATATAAATAACAGCAATCATACAGGGTGAAGAGGGGAGCCCTGGGGTGAGATCTAAGCTCTCTCCACTTCCCTTCTACTTTCCACGTTTCTTTTTCTTTTTTTTTTTTAAGATTTTATTTATTTATTTGAGAGAGAGAGTATGTGTGTGTGTGAGAGAGAGAGAACACAAGCAGGGGGAGCTGCAGAGGGAGAGGGAGAAGCAGGTTCCCGGCTGAGCAGGGAACCCAATGCGGGGCTCAATCCCAGGACCCTGAGATCATCATCTGAGCTGAAAGCAGACGCTTAACTAACTGCGCCCCCCAGGCGCCCCCCTACTTTCCATGTCTCTAAATTAATTAGTTTATACTGTCAAGTATTTGCACACTCTCCCACTAATGGATCTGAAATGACTTATGATAAAAAAAAAAAAAAAAACAAAGGGGCAATAAACCCAGTTAGTCACTTCAAGATAAAAGCAGAAACCAAGACATAAAAGGGAAGACAAAAATTTAAGAAATCCTCATGGGATAAACAAAAATTGGGAAGCTCTCCTAGCTCTGGGGTACAAATTTATCTACGCATTCACCTATTCACACTTCCTTCTATCCTTTTAAGGAGCAAGGCAAATCCTTAATCTTTCACACAACCAGCATCTCTATCTGAGCTCTTGTTATAAATCCTGAAGCTTTCACAGAGCTATGACTTCAACTAAAAGGACCAGAGAAGACAGAGCTGCTGGTATCAGTGAGACTGGGGAAGTTCCAAACTTCAGGAAGAATGGGAAGTGGAAAGTGACTGGTCCTGTTCCAACAGTGCTTGGTAGAGCCAAAGAAGGAGTCACCGACATCAAAATGACAGAGCCATTTACTCTTTTTAGGAACCAAGACAATATTTGTTTTTAAACAAATCTCTGTGCAAAGTGAAACCACAATGAAAATATCTATGTCTCTCCTACTCTGATTTGCCAAGCACAGGAATATCATCTGGCCAAAGAAGAGGAAGAGTGTTTCTTCGTCTCCTACAAACTGCCCCCCTGAGAACAACACTTGTAGCACATCTTTCTCAGCAGATCAGTGGGAGCCTCAGAGTTTCCCATATTTTATCAGCCACATGTAAGAAGAGTGTGAGAAGGTGGCGAGGAGGAGGGAAAAGAGGATTGACTGATGGTCCCAGAGATTTACTTTTACTTCCAGGTTCCTGTTAATGTTCTACAACCTCCATAGGCTCCTGTTTGGACAACACTGTTTCTCTGTGGGTGACATGAAACTCTTTCACCACAGGCACTATATGATAACCCCCTGGGACATGTTTCAGTAGAACTTCATGTGAGTAATACATGGCTACCCAACTTTTTAGAAGAGCAGATTTTTAATCAATGACCTACACTTAAAGCCCTCCGTTTCCTCTATGGGCTTCCAAAAGACTTAACTGTCAGCTACCTTATGGGGCAATTTCCTAGCTTTTTAGTATTTTCTTTCCTCTCTGGTAACATGATTTTTTTTTTTTTAAACGAGGGCTCTCCCTAGGGAATTAATTACTACCTTGAAGAGTATATTCATATAGTTCCATCAAGATATCTTAAAAGTTATTGAATTCCTGACAGATACACTATACAGCTTTTAAAAATTATATAATGTACGTGTGGATTTTTTCCAACTGCTTTGAGTCAGAAATTTTTTATTTTGGGATACAAGACATTCTCCCTTTTTTCTTCTCGCTGTTAAATGCAGAAATCCCGCTCTCTGGCTGCTCCTACCCACGTGCACATGCCAGTGCCCACAGACTCACTCGGGTTCTGTGTGAGAAGAAATCTATGTCACGGGAACAAAGGAGCTCCATGGATATGGACGGTCATCACTGTGTGGGCATATGTTTTGCAGAGAGGAGGCTCATGGTAGCACACCTTGTTTGCAGTTTACAGAGCTTTTAGAAACCTGATAATCGGGGCGCCTGGGTGGCTCAGTCGTTAAGCTTCTGCCTTCGGCTCAGGTCATGATCCCAGGGTCCTGGGATCGAGCCCCGCATCGGGCTCCCTGCTCAGCGGGAAGCCTGCTTCTCCCTCTCCAGCTCCCCCTGCTTGTGTTCCCTCTCTCACTGTCTCTCTCTGTCAAATAAATAAAATCTTTAAAAAAAAAAAAAAGAAACCTGATAATCATGTGGTCTCTCATTGAGAAACAATGGTGCTACCCCAGCTGCCATATTCACATGAGGCAACATAGTTAAATAATAGAAAGGTTGCAACCCCTAAGAGAGAAACTGCGCAGCCCGGATGGAGGCTACTTTTCATCTTTAACTCATAGCAGATCAGGCCTTATTGTGGTACAAACTGCATAAAATGCCATGAAGCCTAATACTGGGCACTTGGAATTATATGCAGTGATGGGGGTTAAGGAGAGAGCAACATGGACCTCAACCTCATACTCGGCCACTTAAAATTTGGGGTTGTGTGAATACATTTGAGAAGGGTGGGAAAGGAATCTCAACAGCCATGCTATGCTTGGAGATGAAAGGCAGCGCCCCACAGTGATGCGGCATGGGGTCATCGTGGGAGATGTCTTGAGGTTGAACTGCAGGACATCATGTACTAATGGTTTGAGTTCAGGTCAGCAGTCCAACCTCTGACTGTCAGTTTCCGTGACCACCACTATCCGGGCATGGTAGCCAAGCCAGAACTGGGATTCAGCATCAGGAGGGCCATGACACTGAGTTGGGGGACAGGACTCCTCCTTCCCAGAACTTTGTTTGCATGGGTTAATTTGCATGAGAGAAAGGACACCTGTAAGGAAGAAGTTTCATGCCTACCAACACGATATTGGAAGAACGGAAAAAGGAATGAATTATTGTCCTCAGTCAACACAAGGTGAGAAAAGCCATGGGCAGAAGCTGAGGAAGTTGTTTTCAAAAAGGGATTATTTTTCTTAAACTTGGAGAACAAGTGGTGGAGTTCAGAGCCAGAAGCAGCAAATACCAATTGTAAGTTAAGGAGAAAAATACCCTTCCATTTCTGCAAGGGTGTAACGGGTCTTTAACAGAGTAGAAGACTACAGGAGACCCGATACCATTTAGCAGGATGGAGGTATGTAAACTTAGAGCACCAGGAACAGCACTAGAGCTCTAGAAACCAAGTTCCCAAGAAGGGCCCTGGCAGCAGAGCCGTGGCAAGGGGACTTCCCCTGGTGGCTGGCTGGCAGAGGGTCCCTTTTGGGATGCTGAAGCAGGACCATACAAGGGAACTAATCATAAACATGGAGAGATGCCTCCTGAGCCCCAAGGGCAGGTGTAAGGGGAGCACCAAGGACTTCAGTAATGTAGGTAGAGCCTCTGAACCAGCAACCTGAATGCATTACCATCGCCATGGTCTCATTCACACTATACTGGTGGAACCTGGACACGTTCCAATGATGTGTAGTGACAAGGATGATACAGTTATCCCCTCTAGCAGTCTTAGTAAGGATTAATGAGACATCATATGTGAAAATGCTAGCACGGTGCCTGGTATGTTCTAAGCACTCTGTTCATTTCCTTTCCAAGCTTGACCTTTATAAGAAACTGTTTTAAAGATCAGCCCAGAATATTCATCCTTTCTGTGATTCTATACCATAGAAGACAATATGTACTTCATCTTTTCATATTAGGGAAAGTAAACAGAAATAAATGAATTACTTTCTAATTTAGAAGGTGCTTGTTATTTTACATGGGCATCAAATAGCTTGGAAATAAATAAGTGAAACATTTGGGGCTTTGGAGGATTTTTCAGTTCACTAAGACAGTAATGTATGGAAGAAATACTTTAGTGGTTCTGGAAATGCTTACTTCGCATGGGTTACTATATGAGTCCTAAAGAAGACAGTTAAAGGGTAAAGCGGGAACAAAAAGGAATACTCTCTAAGGTCACACACACACTAAAGGATTAGTATAAAAGACCTCGATGGCATTATATTCTATTTATGATATTTCACCAGCTTCTTGTTACACTTAGAAAAAGCACTCTCAACTTTTTATGCAATGCCATACAACAGCCCTATTTTGGCTAATTGCAAGGTCATTAATGAGTTTCAATTGTCCCCAGAAGTCTTTTTTACACTTGATTTCTAGTGCTTGGAAATTTTCCAATAGAATGAACACTTCTAGATTAGAGCAGGGATGGCAAATTTCTCACTTCTGTGTTTGTATGTGCAGACATCACTAATCAATCACTGTTCTATTCTGCTGAGTCATTTTCTCAATATAGCTACAAGGAGCCTCTTCCAATCAAAGCAGTTAAAACCAATTTTCTCTACCTGCCTTAATGTTTTGCTCTCTGTGAAAATGCAAATATTTGAAGAAGACTAAAAACTTATCAGTCACTGACAACTAAATGTTAAAAAAAAAAATTGAAAGCAGCCCTTGCTTTAGCATTAGGGGAGAGAACTCAAGGGCTCTGGAATAGAGGGAGGATAGATGGCAGAATCTAGGAGCTCCCTGAAGATATACTTCACCTACTTAAACTTTTGCCTAAGGCCATTGCTGGCAAAAGGACCAATTCTCTCCAGGGCATCTATTTCAGCCATTTACCATCAAATAAAACTTACAACTGGCATATGAATTCTCAGGCCAAGGGCATTTTATTTTTTGGAATTTTAAAGTACTTGTTGGGTAAACTACTTAAAAAATTCAAGACCCATAAAAGATTCCCAGAAGCAGAAAGAAGAGTGCGGAAGAAGGTGAGCGAGGTGCCCCTTATAGCAGGCGCTGTGTGTCTGTATATTGTGCATGCACAGAAACTCGGGCACACATATTTGCAAAGTGCTATGTACTTTCATAGTTACCAGCGCTCTGCAGCACACTGGCAGGCCAACAGGTAAGGCAAGGCAAGGCAAGATGAAATACACTCTTTTTAAAGATTTTTAAAATTTTTTTATTTATTTTTGTGAGAGAGAGAGTAGGGAGGAGGGGTAGAGGCAGGGGGAAAAGCAGGGACCCTGATGCAGGACTCGATCCCAGGACCCTGGGATCATGACCTGGGCCGAAGGCAGACACAACCGACTGAGCCATCCAGGTGCTCAAAATGAAATACATTTTAAAAGAGATCATGGGACTTGAGCTTATAGCCAAGATGGAGTAATATGCACCAGGTTCATTTTCCCACCAGAAACAACCAAAAGATGAACACAGTATATGAAACAATAATTTGTGAGACACTGGACATCAGGCCATGAAGGACAGTAATCCTGACAAATGGGCAACAAATGAGGTGAACGTAATGTCTCCCCACCTGACTGCCCTGAATGAGTTTTCCAGCCATGGTGCAGGGGGAGTGAACCCAGGCCAATTGAGCAAACTACCTGCATTGAGGAAGCAGACCTGAGATCCAGGGAAAACAAGGTAGTTATAGTTTACAAGAGTAACAGAGAGGAGAGAGCCACACAGAGGAGAGCTCCCGAGATCTACAGCGGGTGCCTCTCAAGGATGCAGCTGTGTACTGAGCAACACAGGCACATGAAGGAACTCCAGGAAACTGGGCAAAGAATCACCTGAAAGGGTGAGAGTGTGGTTTCTCAATCCCAGCACTATACACATTTTTGGCTGCATAGTTCTTTATTATGGGGGCTGTCCTCTGTAGGGCAGGATGTCAGCATCTCTGGCCTCCACTCACCAGATGCTGGTAGCTCTCCCCTTCCATCCAACCTCCAGTTGTGACAACCAAAAAATGTCCCTAAACATTGCCAAATGCCCCTTGCAAGGCAAAATTACTCTAACTAAGAACTCTTGGATTAAAGGAATCAGTGCCCAGTGCACACGGGGCTAGGAATAGAGTTTGTTCCCACTGGCCAGACTGGAAAAGCTCAAGATCTACAGGATATTGGGTTGAGTACACAAGGGTCTTGCCTCAGTAGTGAGGAATAATCATTAGTCCTAGACTGTGCACTGCTTCAGACCCACCTAACAAATCTCAAGAGCAAGAACTGACAGAATCAAACTATAAGCAATTTAGCTGCCTTCCAGAACAAAACTCAAGAATATTTTAGGGAGGGGCGCCTGGGTGGCTCAGTTGGTTAACTGACTGCCTTCGGCTCAGGTCATGATCCTGGAATCCAAGGAATGAGTCCTACATCAGGCGCCCTGCTCAGCAGGGAGTTTGCTTCTCCCTCTGACCCTTCCCCATCTCGTGCTCTCTCTCTCATTCTCTCTCTCTCTATCTCTCAAATAAATAAATAAAATCTTTTTTTAAAAAAAGAATATTTTAGGGATACAAAAGTATCTAGCACCCAACAGAACAAAATCCACAGTGTCTGGAATCAAGTGAAAAATTACCAGTCATGCAAAGAAGCAAGAAAATACAATCCAAAGTGAGGAAATCAATTAGTCAATCAAAATGGACTCAGAACTGACACAGATATTAAAACTAGCAGATGGAAATCATAAATAGTTATTACATTTGTATTCTGTGTGATCAAAAAGTTACATAGAGACATGTAAGATATATAAAAGACCCAGCTCAATCTTCAAAAGATGAATGTTATAAAGTATGAGATTAAAAACTAAAGTGGGTGGGATTCATGGCAGATGACAGAGGAGAAATGATTAGTGAATTTAAAGGCAGTAATAAGAACAAAGAGAAAGAACATTTTTAAAAATGAACAGAGCATGTGTGAATTGTGGGAAGGCTTCAAGTGGTCTCACATTCACTCCATATCATCGGAGTCTGCAGAGGAGAGGAGACAGTGTGGACTGCAGAAAAATATTTGAAGATATACCTGCTGAAAGTGTTCAAACTTCATGAAACCCATAAGCACACAGATCAGGAATCTCAATGAATGCCAGGCACAAGAGACATCAAATAAAACCCATGAAGGGACATCATAATCAAATTGCTCAGAACTGATAATAAAGGGGCGCCTGGGTGGCTCAGTTGGTTAAGCGACTGCCTTTGGCTCAGGTCATGATCCTGGAGTCCCGGGATCGAGTCCCGCATCGGGCTCCCTGCTCGGCGGGGAGTCTGCTTCTCCCTCTGACCCTCCTCCCTCTCATGCTCTCTGTCTCTCATTCTCTCTGTCTCAAATAAATAAATAAAATCTTAAAAAAAAAAAAAAAGAACTGATAATAAAGAGAAAGTCATACAGACAAACAAATATGGATAAAAACAGGTTTCACATTAGAAATAACACAAATGAGAATGTCGTATGTGCTTCATACTAGAACAACACCTTTAATGTACTGAAAGAAAAAACTGTCAACCTATGATTCTATACCAGGCAAAAATATGTCCCAAAAGCAAAGGTGAAATAATGAGTTCCAGAAATACAAAAACTGTAAGAATGTATCACCGGCACACCCACATTATAAGAAATATTGGAAGAAGTCTTTTAGCAGAAGGAAAATGTTGTATGGAAATATGAATCTAAACAAATGGAATGAAGAACACTGGAAATAATAACTACATGGTAAACATACAACATTTTTTCTTACTATTTGAATCTCTTTAGAAGATTATTGAACATGAGCTTTTACAGTATATATAAAAGTAAAATGTATAGGGGCGCCTGGATGGCTCAGTTGGTGACACATCCAACTCTTGATTTCAGCTCAAGTCATGATTTCAGGGGCATGGGATCAAGCTCCTCATTAGGCTCTGTGCTCAGTGGGAAGTCTGTTTGGGATTCTTTCTCTCTCCTTCTCCCTTTGCCCCTCCCCCTGCTCTCTCTCTATCACTCTAAAATAAATAAAATCTTTTTTAAAAAGTAAAGTGTGTAACATCGGTAGCATAAGTGTCAGAAGGTGAGAAATAGAACTATGTTGTTGTTGGGTTCTTATAAAATACACAAAGTGGTAGAATATCACATAAAGGAAGATGATATTTATGATAAACCCTAAAGCAATAACTAAAGTAATGAAATAAGAGTTGTAACTAATAAGCCAATAGAGGAGATAAATGGAATTTAAAAATTGATTATTACACATGAAGACACAAAAAGAGTAAAAATGAACACAGATGGAATGGAATGACTAAAAACAAATAGCAAAATGATCATACCAGTTATGCATTTATTGCTTCTCAATTTTAAAAAATGGGCAAAAAATTTGAATAGATTATCCAACAAAAAAGATACACAAAAGGAATAAAAAAAGAAAAAATTTCAACATCATTAATTATTAGAGAACTGTACATTAAAATCAAAATGAGATCACTTCACATATATTAAAATAGCTAAAATTAAAAAGAATGACCATACTAAGTGTTGATGAGGTTGTGTAAAAAAAACTGGAACTCTCACACTGCTGTTGGGAATAGCATAACCACTTTGGGAAAAAGTTTGGCAGCATCTTACAAAGTTAAACTTACACCTTCCATATGACCCAGCTGTTCCATTTGTGGGTATTATATTGGTGTATATTTTAATGTTCATAGCAACTTTTGTAATACGAAACAACTGGAAATAACTGTTGTCTATTAACCAATGAATGGATAAAAAAGACAAAACTGTGGTTTATCCACATATGTATGAGTATATTCCACTACTCAGGAATAAAAATGAATGGCCTATTGATACATACAACATTAATGAATCTCAAAATAAGTATACTGACTATAAGAAGCCAGGCAATATTAACGTACACTGCATGATTCCATTTATTTATAATTCTAGAAAATAAAAAGGAATCTATAGTGATAGAAAGCAGATCACTGGTTGTTGGAGATTGAAGGTGGGTAAAGAGGTATGTGAGGGAAGGAGGAAATTGGGGGGGGCATATGAATATGTTCATTATCTTGATTGTTGCTCATTATCTTGATTATGTGTGTATAAGGGTATTAAAACATTTCAATTTGTATACTTTTTAAAAAAGATTATTTATTTATTTATTTATTTGAGAGAGAGAGAGAATGAGCAGTGGGGAAGGGCAGAGGGAGAGAGAGAGAGAGAGAGAAGCAGACTCCCCACTGAACTGGAAGCCAGACGTGGGGCTAGATCCCAGGACCTAGAGCATCACCTGAGCTGAAGGCAGATACCCAACCAACTGAGCCACCCAGGTGCCCCATTTGTATACTTTAGATATGTGTAGTTTACTATAATCAATTTAATCTCAGTAAAGCTGTTGAATAGTGGAAATTATAGGAAGAGGTTCTAGGGGGCATTGTAAAAGATTATACATGACCATGATACTAGAATGGAGGTCAAGAAATCTGAGTTCTAGTCCAAGTTGTGCCTCACATTTGTTGTGTGATCTTGTTACAGGCACATAAAATCTCTTGGCTTCAATTTCTAACTTAAAAGTCAAATAGCTGATTTGGTGACCTCTAGTGTCCTTTATAACTCCAAAATCTAATCATAGATAAAAGCTAAGAGAAGAGGGGTGCCTGGGGGGCTCAGTCGGTTAAGCGGCTGCCTTCGGCCCGGGTCATGACCCCAGGGTCCTGGGATCAAGTCCCACATCGAGCTCCTTGCTCAGCGGGGAGCCTGCTTCTTCCTCTCTCTCCCTCTGCTTGTGCTCTCTCTGTCAAATAAATAAAATCTTAAAAAAAAAAAAAAAAGCTAAGAGAAGAGACGCTGCATGGTGAAACGGAACACATTGACCTGGGCTTGAATTTCAGCTCTATTACTTATTACTTGTGTGACCTCAGATTAATTATTCAACCCCTCTAAACTGTTGAGAGTAAGTTCCATGAGGAAAGGACTGTGTTGCCTACTCATTCCTGTAACCCAGAGCCTGGTATAGATACTGACATATAAATAAATGTCTTCCTTTTCCAGAAAAAGAAAAACATAATATGCCTACTTGCAGTCGAGGGTGTTGATTCCCCACCCCATACCCTGTTTTTCCAATTCTACCTTTATTTCAGCACAGGGAGACAGTTTCTGGCACGCTTTCTACCTCAAGCATCAGAAGGGCACCCTAAGTAGGGAAACAGTGTTATCAAGAAGGACTCTGGCCTCAGGAGAAGCAAATACCCTGAGGGCCACCTTTAAGTAATGAAGGTGGGAGGCAGTGAATAAATGTACCAGCCCACACCTTGATCATGGACTTCTACCTTCCAGAGCTACGAGAAAATAAATGCTGTTAAGCCAACGAGCCTGGGATGTTTTGTTATGGCAGCTGACACAGAATAATACAGTAAGGTACCTTAAACAACTATAAAGCAAAATGTAAACCCGACTCACGAGGAATAGGAATTTTCTGAAGCTGAACTTTTGATTCTATTGTTGCACTCCAGGTGAAAAAGAAAAGTTGAAACTACTAAAAACCAAAGCAAACCAAACAAAAAATAATCAATATGTAGGGTTGCCAGATTTAGCCAATAAATTACAGAATACTCAGTGAAATCTAAACTTCAGGGAAATGCTGAATTTTTTTAGTATAAGTATGTCCCAAATGTATGTACTACTACATATGCACGAATGTATACACTTCAAATTATTTGCTATTTATCTGAAATTCAAATGTAACTGGACATCCTGTATTTTATCTGACAAGCTCATCAGTGTGTAATTATATAGTCAGCTCTCTGAGGAGCTCAACTTTTTATAAAAAGTTATGTACAAAAGACAAAAACAAAAAGAAGGATTGATGTTTAAAGCAAAGTGGCTCAACTCGAGGGAATTTTATGAGGAGGTCTAACACCCAGGCTGAACTGAGGCTCACAAAACAAACTAAAGACAAGAACAAATTCTTTAAAGCTCAAGAAAAACAGGGAAGGTATTGGCCTACAATCCAGAGAAGATGGCATAAAGTTCGCAGATGACAGAGACAGCAACTGAACTTCCCTTTGGCCTTATATTGTCCCCCCAGGAAACTAGAACCCACCCCAGCCTCTAGAAAAATAACCAGCTGACTTCAAGCAGGCCAGGAATTAGAGATAATCTACCTCACCGCCTTCTGTGAGCTCAGAATCTTTCTATTGCAAATTACTAAGGTAAATTGAAGATGTGATCTTACAGATTGCTCTGAGAAACCAGCAGCAATGGGAGAGGTGCCAGAACACAAGTCAATATTCCCACTTTCAGGAGAAGAAGCAAGTGGACACCATTGAACACTAAGGAGTCGGAAGTCCATCTAGAAAAATTTCTCAGGTAGTTTCCTAAAGAACAAGTCAGGTCAAATGAACTTTTCTTTCTTGTTAGGATTATTAGATTTGTGCATCAGGAGAATACTATAATGACAATGCTTCGATTTCAACAAAGCATTTGATGAATATTTTCCATAATAAACTTGGGGACGACAGAGAAATGTGAGAATCAGTTTTTTTGTGACTCTGACCTTAAATCCCACTTAACTGTGTTCATAATGTCTTAAATGAAGTTATGCTTATCAGATTTGCTATCAGCCTAAAGCTACGAAGAGTATCGGATTAATTGGATTAATTAGTACAAAGACACTAAGCATATAGCAGAGCCTCAGGCATGTAAGAGCCAAGACTTCTGGAAAGGCTGTAAAGTACAGTGGTTATCATTGCAGACTCTGGTTTGAATCCCAGCTCTCTATGTTGGGCAAGTCACTTCTCTGCGCCTCAGTTTCCTCATCCATAAATTAGTACCTGATGTTCAATTTTATATTATATATGGTGTGATTGTTTCCTGCTTCTCGAAGAGCTATCAAGAAGGGCTCTGGCCTCGGGAGAAGCGAATGCCCTGAGGGCATTCGAAGAGCAGCTTCCTGTTTCCAGAATCCACATGACGGAGACAAACATGGCTCCTGTTAGCACTTGAGTCTGTTACCTTACAAACCACGCACAGCTCTCTTAATCCCTAGGAGGGGAATGTTATTTTGTTTGTACCTGATGCCTTCTCAAGACCAAACCATTGTGGTCAAGAGATGAATTCATCGATTTATTGGTTCATTCATTCAACACACATGAGTTGAGTTCTTAGCATATGCCAAGCACTGTTCTAGGCACTAAAAGTACAGGAGTGAAAAAAAAAGCAAAAAAAAGCTGAAGTCTCTGCTCTCACAGAGCACATATTTACAGGAGGGAGATGGAAAAGGTCAATAAAGAAATAATTTAAATAGTATACTAAGATGGTGACAAGTGTAATATAAAAAAAAATGTGTGGTAAGTGGATAGAGTGGCCTGTAAAAGAAAGGAAATACTTTTTTATAGAGGTGGTTAGGGAAAGTCCCTCTGGTGAGGTGACATTTGAGCAGACACCTGAGAAGTGAAGATACCTGGAAGGTTGTTCTAGGCAGAGGGAACAGGAAGTGAAAAGCACTAAGGCAGGAAAATGCTTGGATTCAAGAAGAACAAGGCCAGTGTGATTGGAATAGGAGGAGTCAGGGTGAAATGATGTAAGAGGGGTTTTTGGACCCGGGTCATGAGCTCAGGGGGAGCCGGGTAAAGAATGTGGATTATTACTGAGGGTGGGTGGGAGCCATTGCAAGGTTTGGAGCAGAAGAGTAGCATGGACTTCCTGGTTTTAGAAGTCTCACTCGGGCTGCTGTGTGGAAAATGACCACTGGTGGCAACATGAAAGCAAAAGAATACTAGAAGGTTGTTACAATAATCCATGTGATATATAATGGTGTTTTGGACCCTGATAGTAAAGACAGTTACTTTACTGTCTTTACTCCGACTAGTGGTCGGAGTCTGACTGTGCCTTCAGTAATCTATTAAATGTAGGGTGTGAGAGAAAGAGAAGAAAGGTGACCCCAAAACTTG
Source organism: Mirounga angustirostris (assembly GCF_029215605.1). Taxonomy (NCBI): domain Eukaryota; kingdom Metazoa; phylum Chordata; class Mammalia; order Carnivora; family Phocidae; genus Mirounga; species Mirounga angustirostris. The sequence goes on along the minus strand of NW_026991722.1, from coordinate 45,471,552 downwards.
TCCCAGAGAGAATGGTAGTATGAAGTGAACTTTTCCTAAAATGGGGAAGAATCTGGAAGGAGCAGATTTGGGGGGAAATATCAAGAGTGTGCTTTTGGACATGTTACTCTGAAATGTCCTTAGTCATCCAGGAGATGTAGAGGAGGCAGTAGGCATATGGGATTATGGGAGGGCTCAAGATGGAATGAAGCTAGAGATACAAATGTGGGATTCATTTGTGCATAGACGGCCTTTCAAGCCATGGGATTTGACAAGCTTACCTAGAAAAGAAAACTGAGATAACCCAGGGGAGATGAGAAATTGAACTTGGAGGCATTTGAAAATACCCAAAAGAAGGCAAAGGAGACTGAGAAGTTTTGACCAATGAAGTCAAATAAGGACCAGGACGGGAATGATCAAGAGACCAGCTGGGAATGTCTCAAGCAGGCAACTGTGCTTGATTATGTCAAGGCAGGTAAGAACTCAGAGGTGAAGCCATCACACAATGACAAGACCTATGAAAGAGATGCTGAAGGGATAGTGCTGTAGATTTCTGCTACATGTAGCTAATCAAAGAGATGAAAGAAAGAGAATTCAAACGTATTTTGATAAATTGTAGTGAGAAGCTTAAATCCTCAAATAAAACTTAAACATGATAAATGCTTGGTCTGTCACTTAGTTTCAGACTAGAAACTATAAAATTTGTGTAGACAGGCATACGAAAGACTGAAAGAATATGTCACCAAACGTTAACAATTATTAGCCATAATTATTGAAGCTAAAGAAAATATTTATTTTTCTTTATATGTTTTCATAATTTTAAATTTTGTCTATAATAAATATGCATTACTTTAGTAATCAGAAAAATACAACAAGTGTTATAAAATATCAGTTGTGTATAAATAGGGATGGGAAGAACTTGTTTTAATTTATGCAAAAAAATCCCAAAACTTGTTGAAAAAGATCTTGGGTTGCATTAATAATAAAGTATAACATGCATTCCTGTATTAATTCAACTAGGCAGCTTCACTACTGGAAAGTATGCAGAGAGGGTAAGGATGGAGAGAGATTTGGAACATTGTGTCATGGGGAAGAGTTGAGGAAAATAGAAATGTGAATCCTAGACAGAAAATTTAAACCATCAGGGACATGTGATGAGTTGCCATGTGGTAAAAAATATCAGACTCAGCTCCACATATAACCTTGAGCAAGTCACTTAATTTCTCTGACTCCCAGGACCCTCACTGATAAAATAGCAATAACATCTCCCACATAACACTGTGATTTTGGTCACCCTCTTTTTGATTCCTGTGTCAGTCTCTCCAGGGTCTGGTCCAGAGTCCCTTGAATGCAGATCTCATGAGCTCCTCTAAAATAACTCCTCAGAAGCCTTGGTGAGCTATGTAGATTTCATTGAAGATGTTATCCATTTCAATGAGGAGATTCACGTTGCACACTTCCCAGAGGAAAAAGCTCAAGTCCTATTCCCTGCAGTCTTTGCCACGGGTGGCGGCAATGGGCAGAGGAGGGCGATGGGAATGTGTATGTCGGGGGGGAGGATCCTTCCACCATCAGACTTACTGGCCCCTTTCTAGCTCCCCAGGATAGTGGGGTCTTCAAATCCCTTTTCCCTCTTCTGTGAGAACAAGTCCTCCTCTTCTAGTTCCTATCCTTAATTTGAAAAACGAAACATTATTATTCTTAGCAGAACAAAGATCCACTCATGTAGCAGAATCCACCTACCGTAGGAAACATATTTCTGTCCTGACTGTGACCTTTGGGATCTCCAAACCCCCTTCTCACCTCCCCACTGCAAGTGTTATCAAGTTTTCCTTGCAACATGTCCAGTGCTCTTCCCATGAGGAAATTGGGTGAAAGACATAAAATATCTGGTACACTGCTGTCACCCAGTAAATGATTAGGAAATGATCATGTTTTTAATTGTTATTGTGACTGTCTTTAAATATTTAAACGGCCGTGTGGCAGCTGAACATGGAGATGTATTTTCTATAGTTCCCAAGGACCCAATAGGACCAACAGATATAAGTGACTGGGAGCAGAATTTGGCTCAATGTACAACACATATTTCCAGCAATTAGAACTATCCTATCATAAGAGAGAAGCTCCTTGAGGTGGTATGTCTTCTACTGTTTGGATTGTCTGATCCAAGACAGAGAACAGAAGACAGTGTATGGGGATTGAATTCATTGACCAAAACCCTCTCTCCTGATGGATAATGTTGTGATACAATGAAAAGTGCCCAAATAGTTTCTTCCATCTTTTCTTTTTTCTTTCCAATGTCACCCAAAACTAAGGTGATATTATACCACCATAAACCTGATCCCTTTTGGGTCTGGTAGTGTTTAAAACACTCAGGGACAGAAAACTCTTGGAAGGGTTGGAGCTTACGTAGTGGCTGGTTTCCTGTCCCCACTTCAAAAGCACTGGGGGGAGGGGAGGGCTAATGCAACTACTCAGGCCACCAAAATTGTAGGATACAGAGCTGTGCTGTCTCCCGGGGCCTTCGTGGCTGGAGTCATCAACCCCCGGGACGGGGAAATGGTAACCAGACTCCAGGACACGCCAGGGGCTTTCAAGATATACATACATTTGCCATTTCCCTGATCTTTGCAGAGCCCAGAATTAACTTAAAGTCCTCCACATGCCAGTGTGGCTTTGCGTGTAATATAATCTTTTTAAAAGGTTAAGTTAATCTTGACTTTTACTGTTGCCGCATTTCAACCTAATGGTGCTCCATGCACAATCTAATTGGATTTTTATGGGCCTTTATTTAAAGAAATTTGTTTAGTGACAATGACAATTTGAGTATTATAGGTAGGTCCCTTTTGTATAATAGCAAAGCGACATAGTGTACATACTGCTAGACTACGATAATAGATTTCTAATAGGTGGTTATTATCTAAAACCTACCTCAGTTTAAGCACAAGTCATACAAGAATTTATGTGCTCAATGATGTTATTACCAACCCTGCAAAATTAGAGCAAATGGGTAGGTGGGCCCGGGATCATGCTAATGGAAGGTTTCATGCTATACAGTGAATGTGTCATGTGACTTCTATAGAAAATTCCACTCATTTCAATGGTGAAATTAAAAGAGGTTGAATTTTTAAAGGCTATTTGTCCTACGAGATTATGAATTTATACTGCCTTGGGTTGTATTCCATCATTATTAAAGTCCAGGAGTCCTCCGTAAAAGTTTGTTTTACCAGCCGCAATCGGCAGTTACATCTCTTGCAATAAATTCCTTCACATTGGCTGTTTGACATTTCAGAGCTAACCCATGGCTTAACTGACTGCAGGTAAAAATTAGAGGCATATCTGGTTTTAACAGTGGTCTCTGGGTCTACTTATTCCCAAGTACTCAACCAATTACATCTTTCTTTATGGAACATTTTTTATATTCCATGAGGTACAATCCTAACTGGTTTTCTCAATTATTTAATGGCTTCGTTTGCTTTTGTTTCAGCTTTAGTTTGTAAAATTCAATGCAAGCCTTTCCTTAAGAATGTGGTAAATGGACACATCATGAAAAAATAATCTTACTGATGTTTTTCAGATGCTTCAGGGTTATGCTGGGAAGCCTTTCGTTCTGGAAGCCAAGTGAATTGTGCTGTATGTGGATTTGGAGTTAAATATTTTTCCCAGGTGATTTAGGTATTGTTCATATTTGTTTACCAAAATGGAGGAAGTATAAGTTTTGTTCTGGGAATTTTAGGGATCAGGGTGTTAAGGAAAACAAAAGAAGTTTGCAGGATGTGGGAAAAGAGTAGGAAGAAAAATATAGCTAAGGAAAACAGAAAGTGGTGATGACTGAGTTTTAATTCGCCCTGATGATAGGGATAGGAGTAGGGATAGATCAACTTATAACTGGGAAGAGAAATGTGGTTGTTAGTGAACAATCTTTTCCAAAACGAAGAGCAGTGATGGGTCTGACAGATGTAACTTCCATATGCCACTGAAAATTCAACTTTAGCTTGCCTCTGAAAGATTTAGAAGATATCCATAATCCATTAACATTTTTTAGCAATCTTTTTATTTTAGATTTGTTTTATATTTAAAGAAAAGTTGCAAGGATAGTACAGAGTTCCCGTATATCCAATACCCAATTCCTCATTATTAGAAGTGTACGTTTGAATGGTATTTTTATTGCAATTAATGAACTAAGATCAGTACATTATTATTAACTAAAGCCCATATTTTATTTAGATTTTCTTAGTTTTCCCAAATGTCCCTTTTCTATTCCAGAATACCATCCAGGACACCGTAGTACATTTAGTCATCATGTCTCTCTGGGCTCTTCTTGACTGTGATAGTTTCTCACACTTTCCTTGCTTTTGATGACCTTGACAGTCTTGAGGACTACTGGTCATTTATAGAATGTCCCTCAATTTGAGCTTATCTGATTTTTTTCATGATTATATGGGAATATGAATTTGGAGAGGAAGACCACAAAAGTAAAATGCCACTCTTACCACATCACATCACAGGTCCATATAATCAACATGTCTGCCTTGTTAATGTGTTCACGTTAGCTTTGATTACCTGGCTGCGGTAGTATTTGTCAGGTTTCCTCCGTGTAAAGTTATCTTTTTTTCTTATTTTCCATACTGCATTCCTTTGAAAGAAGTCATGATATGCAGCCCATATTAAAGGAGTGGGTACTTACCTTCCACCTTCTTGAAGGCCAAGTATCTATATAAATTATTTGGAACTCTGCTGATCCATTTGTTTATTTATTCAGTCATATAGTTACATCAGTATGGACTTATGGATATTTATTTTATATTTTGGGTTGCATATTTATTTTATTGCTCAAATTGTTCGAACTTTGGCTCTCAGGGGCTCCTTTAGTTTGACATATCCCTATCATTGTGGGTTTTCTCTTTTCCCTTCCATTCTTTTCACTTTCTTTCTGACACTACAAGATTCTCTCGTCTCCTCTTGTACATTTCCTGATCCCACTTCTAGAATCAGCCATTTTCTCAAGGAACTCTGGTTTCTCTCATTGGAAAGGCTGCAGAAATGAAGATCTGGACAAGTTGTGCTTGTTGCTACTGGAGCGTGGTTGATTGTAGGCCCTCTCAGCTGACAGAGCAAAGAAGCATATATGCGTATGTATATGCATATGTGTATATCTCTAAATGTTTCTCTTTGTAACCATGTGCCATTTATATGAAGCTAAACCTAAGTCCCTACTGGTATCTCCAACTAATCCATTACCACCCAAATCATTCTTTCTTCCTCCCTTGCTTATCAGCATATTCCCACTCCAACAATGAAAAACCTGAATCCTACCAATGATTGTCCATTTATTTAATTGTTTGATTCCAGAATATATGTATAATGGCGTCAGAGTTATTCATCCATATTCTCATATGAAATGATTTAATCGGTTGGGGTACAGTGCTTATGTCCAACTCCTTCTGCCTTTGGTCTTACAGACTCCACTTATCTCCAAAGCTCCTTGGGTCAGTACCTGCTCCCCCCACCCCTTTCAGAGGTTGTTCCATACATTTGTAATACAGTTGGATCCTCATATCCCCCAACCTTCTAAATGGGTTTTTTTAATTTGCATACATTAAGGTTCACTCTTTATGTTTTAAAATTCTGCGTGTTTTGACAAATGCATAGTATCATATACCCACTATTACTGTGTCATACACAAGAGTTTGAATGCCTAAAAAATCCACCAGACTTCACCTTTACAACTATAACCCCCCAACATCACCTCCCTGGGACCCCTGGCAACCACTGATCTGTTAACCATCTCTATAGTTTTGCCTTTCCAAGAACGTCATAGAAATAGATCATATCCTGTGTAGCTTCAAGTTCTTTTTAATTGTGGTAAAGTATACATAACATAAAATTTAACATCCTAACCATTTTTGAGTTTATAATTCAGTGGCATCAAGTACATTCACATTGTTTTGCAACCATCACCACCATCCAGTTCTAGAACTTTCACCTTGCAAAACTGAAACTGTGTACCCGTTAAACAATAATTCCTCATTCAGTCTCTCCCTCCGACACCTGGCAACCACCATCCTCCTTTCTGTCTCTATGAATTCATTGAGTGGGATCATACAGTATTTGCCCTTTTGTGAATGGCTTATTTCACTTAACAAAATGTTTTCAAAGTTCTTCCATACTATAGCATGTGTCAGAATTTCCTTCCTTTTTAAGGCTGACTAATATTCCATTGTATGGATATACCACATTTTGCTTATCCATCATGTGATGGTTCTGGAGGTTCTTTCTGCTTTCTTGCGACTTTGCATAATGTGGCTATAAACATTAATACAGAATTACTGATTTGAATATATGTTTTCCGTTCTTTTGGATATATGCCTAGGCGGGGAATTGCTGACAGGTCTATGCTTGCATTTTTGAGGAACTTACAAATAGTTTTCTAAGGTGACTGTACCATTTTATGTTCCTTCCAGAAATGTGTGAATGCTCCAATTTCTCCACCTTGTTACCAGCATGTGTGATTTGATTTGTGATTTGTTTTAGATTATAGCCATGCTCGTGTGTGTGAAGTGGTATCTCATTATGATTCGATTGGCACTTCCTGGGTAATTTTTATTATTTTTCTGTGTGCTTGGCCAGTTGTATATATTTTGTGTTGGAGAAATGTCTGTTTAAATCTTTGTCCATTTTAAAACTGGATTATCTGCCTTTCTTGTTGTTGAGTTTTAAGATTTATTTATATGTTTTACATACAAGTCGCTTCTCATTTTTATGATTTGCAAACATTTTCTCCTAGAGTGTCTCTTCACTTTCTCGATGGTATTCTTTAAGGAACAAAAGTGTTTAATTTTGATGAAGGCAAATTTATGTATTTTACTTTTGTGGCTTGTGCTTCGGGTGTCATATCTAAGAAATTATTGCCTAATTCATGGTCATGGAGATATACTCCTTTTTTTTTCTAAGCATTTTATATTTTGAGATCTTACATTTAGATCTATGGCCCACTGTTAGTTGTTTTTGTATAAGGAGTAAAGAAAGTATCGTTGTTTTTATTTGCATTCACCTGCTGACCAATGATGCAGAGAGTCTTTTCATATGCTTACTTGCCATCTGTGGATCTTCTTTGGTATGGTATCTATTCAGAGCTCATGCCCATTTTTTAATTGGGGTTTTACTTTTTATATTGTGTAGTTTTAATGATTCTTTATATATTTTAGATACAAACCCTTTATCAGATGTAGTTTGCAAATATTTTCTTCCAGCCCATGACTTGTTTTTTCATTCTCTTAAAGTGTCTTTCACAGAGCATAATTTTTTTTTATTTTTAATAAAAAATTTCACTTACAATTGTTTTTCTTTCATGATTTATGTTTTTGGTGTTGTATCTGAAAAATAATCATGAAACTGAAAATGATGTAAATTTTATCCTCTTTTCTTCTAGAAGTTTTATAGTTTTTCATTTTACACTCATGTCCACCATCAATTTTGAGTTCATTTTTGTGGAAGTTATAAGGTCAGTGTCTTGGTTAAATTTTTTAATGTATGAACATTCAATTATTCCCGCATCATATGTTGAAAGATTATTTTTTCTCCACTGAATTGCCTTTATACCTTTGTCAAAAACCAATTGACTGTATTTGTGTGTTTTATTTATGGGCTACCTATCCTGTTCCATTGAGCTGTGTTTTTATTCTTTTTTTTTTTTTAAAGATTTTATTTATTTATGTATTTTAGAGAGAGAGAGAAACAGAACGGAGAGCATGCGAGCTGGGGGAGGGGAAGAAGGAGAGGGAGAGAGAATCACAAGCAGACTCTGCACTGAGCATGGAACCCAATGCGGGGCTTGATCTCACAATCCCAAGATCATGACCTGAGCCACAACTAGGAGTTGGTCACCCAACTGGCTGAGCCACCCAGGTGCCCTTGATCTGTGTATCTGTTCTTTTGCCAATACAACACTGTCTTAATTCATCCATCCATTTTTGCATTAATGCATTCATCCACCCATCCATTTATCATTCCCCTGATAAATATTTACTGACTATCTTCCTTGTGCAAGATATTGTGCTAGATACCGTGGAAAAAATCAATCATGGATAGCATGAATCAGACATGGTAGTTGCCCTCTAGGAGCTGCAATATAGCAGTGGGGGAGGGGAGTTGAAGAGTATTACAATGGACACACAAATAGTGTAAAACAAATCACAAGGTGATAAATGCTATAAGAGATGTACAGAGTCAAAGAGGTTTTCTGAAGAGGGTGTTATTGCGACTGACTGAGAGGACTTAAGATTAGAGCAGAGACTTGAAGGGCAGATAACATTTAAATGAGAAAAAGATTGCAAAGATGACTGTAGTAGGTGGAAAGCACGGTGTGGTCAGTGTGGGGGCCAAGTGCAAAGTCTAACAGCACCAAGAGAAGATACAGCTGAAGCCATGTCAAAATTAAATTTTCTACTAGCTGTATTAGAAAGAAACCATTGAAATTAACTTTACAACCTATTTTCTGTAGCCCAATGTATCCAAAACATCATCATTTCAATATGTAGCCAATTTAAAATTCCTGAACTGTTTTACAGCCTTTTGTGTTTGGTGCTAAGCCCTCAGAATCTGGCACGTAGATTGCACTTAGAGTCCACGTCAACTTGGAGCCCCCACATTTCAGTTGCTTAATAGCCACACATAAGCTGTGCCTACCGTAGTAGACGGCACAGGCCTAGGAGGTCAGGAATGAGAGAAAAGGCTTCAAACGCAGGCGGGGCCAAATTACAGGGAAACTTGCATACTGAGCCAGAGTGTGAATTTTCTTCTACAACCGTTGAATAAACACTGACACTCTTGAACAACTGAGTGACTCCCGCTAACACGATGCTCCTCCCTGGGGCAGATCCCAGGTAAGCAGCCGATCCATGTGTGCAGGACGGCTGACTGATCAGAGCAATGTTTTAAGGAGATTAATTGGTCATATACACAGGGAGGCGGAATTGAAAAATAGGAGGACGAATGCCTTTGTTCTTTTTATTTAAACCACATGATAGGGAAGTTTTGTTTTTTTTTTAAGATTTTATTTATTTATTTGAGAGAGAGAAAGAGAGGGCTCATGAGAGGGGGGGGGGGTCAGAGGGAGAAGCAGACTCCCTGCTGAACAGGGAGCCCGATGCGGGACTCGATCCTGGGGCTCCAGGATTGTGACCTGAGCCAAAGGCAGTTGCTTGACTGACTGAGGACCCAAGCGCCCTATGGAAGCTTTTTGATATGATATGGATGCTTTCCTTTTGCCCTCTTCATGAGGGAAATCAGTGCCTAAGATGTTAGCTATTTAGTGTCGGGTAGCCATTTCTGGTGTTTTGTACCTTACTGTGTTGGAGTATGAATGGGACAGGCTTATGCTAGGACACTTTTGGGGGCCTTTAGGAATGGGTCTTCTCACACATTACAACTGCTACATAAAGAAATGAGATGCTTTTCTCAAGATATGGCTAGGGGGTGACTAGTTGCAAATAAACCTGTTGTATAAATTATTTTTTTTATTTGATAATGCTCCCATGATAGTGAAAATCTAGGAGCCTTCTATAATGAGAGTGATAGCAGCATTAAAATCCCTGTCCTTAGCTGGCTGTGGAAAGAAAACAAGCAAGTTCCTTGGGTTTGTTGTGATGATTCTTCTTGCCAAACCGATTCTCACAAACTAGCAGGAAATTAAAGCTGTAAAGCTTTCTTTATTTATTTTTGACTTGAGATCATTTCTAAAGACTGAGAGTGAAAAATCTATCAAGAGGCCCTTTTTAAAAATAAAAATGTAATATTTGCATGCTGGGGTGTGTGTGGGTGCTGGGTTTTAGGCCTGTCAAACTTGACAGCGTCCTTTTAGGCTTTTCAAGAAAAAACTGCACAGTATCAGAACCATATTCTCCACCAGCTATGACAGATTTCTACATGCTAATACTGAGATTTAGTTGTACTTTCTTCTTTGTAATGAGGCTAACTTGGTTTTTACAGGCTTACTGTTTTAATATCTTTTTAGTAAAATTTGAACAGCTTCAGCTTGGACTTTTAATTCTTGGGTGACAATGAGATTTTAATGTATGTCATAGACGTGTGGGCAAACCTGATGTCATTTATTAATACGAGCGTTGGGGAGCTTTACAGGATTTTTTTCTGCTGCTTTGTTTCTTAGCACAGTAAGCATCTGGGAGGTCATGGTTAGAGTATGTGAGCCTTTGAGAAACTGTCTCTTTAAGGCAGAGCTTCAGTAAATAGACAAAGATTTTATTTTGGTTCCTCAGAAAATGGAGGGACCTGGTGAGCATGAGTAGAGCATGCTCCCAAGCAAATTTCTTGGGTGAGCGCAAAGTCTTACGTGATTTTAGGAGAGGTTTCTACTCTAGTCAGAGGCTGTATGAAAATAGCACGACTTTAGTACTTAGCAGTAATTAAATACATTATAGACTGCTCCAATCAAGAAGTGATTTCAGAGGGAATGCACGTAGAGGCTTTGGAACAGAGAGTTAGGTTTGAATTCTGGCTCTATCAACAGCTGCTGTGTGACCATGATTGTTCTAGGACTTAATTTTCTGTCTGTTAAACAGGTTAACAGTAGAGGCCTGGTAAGACTTACGGGATGTCTAAGCTGGTAATAATATTCAGTTGCTGGCACATGCGTACCTGGAAGCCGTTAGTATAAAACTATGCTAAAAGCCGTGCCTGGCTTGCAGGTCAGGACCCCTCTGCCCTAGCCGCCTTGACTGCCTCCCTGGTATGAAGTCAAGTAAGGCAGTAGTGACCAAAATGCGGCGCTCGGAGCTCCGAGCTGATGGCCCGAGCTGTTCCCCTTCTGGACCCAGCACCACGTCTGCACCCCTGTAGCGGGCTGCACCCCGGCAATGATGGCCAGGCAGCTCAGGCAGGCACATTCTGGCAAAATGCTCGTCTCCTTTCTTGAGCAACACGGGCTCAAGGGCTCCACAGGAACCTGGCCAAACCTGTCCTAAAGCTCCTCGCTGTTGGAACCTCCGTCTACCCAAACCTTCCTCCTCCTTTCCTGCCACAGGAAAGCGTGGGTGCCGCTCGGGAAGCTCTGCAGCCTCCCGCAGGTGCAGCGGTGGATCTCATCCCATCTCCGTGCCTCCTTCTTGGCGGACCCAAACCACTGCGTCAGTCCGTACCTGGTTTCCAGGGACTTGTCGTTTAAGGTTCAACTTAGTTTGGGAAAAAAAAAAATGCACAAGGAATGTTCCAGTATCAAACCATTGTAGGTCCTAGAATCAACAAAGAGGAAAGAATTGAGAGGATAATGTACCTAACAGGGGAAAAATAAAGTGAGAAGAGAGCTGTCCCCCTTGCTTAAATTGCAGTGCCTTCCTCACCTCTCTGGAGCTAGGTGCACACCAGGTGCACGCTCCAGCAGGATGCCCTTCCCTCTGTCCCCACCCCCCCACCCATCATTTGTCATGTTCACCATTCAGTTAGCAAGAGACTACTACTTATTTTTTCAAGCGGAAGAAGTCTTAGGTTTGCTTTGAGTTCCTTGAAGGATGGGGATGCGTTTTTGCTGGGTTTGTGTCTTAGCTCCCATCGAAGGGGACTCTTGATTTTTATTTGCTGTTCGTTAAAGAGAGAAAACCAACTAGCCCACTAGAGCTAAGAATGCAAGAACTCTGGGCCACTGGCTGGGCTCCTCTCCTCTTTTGGGAGGGTCCTCTCGGCAGCCTGTGGACAACTTTTATGAACAAGAGACTATCAGAAGTGTTGTCACTTAAAATATTTATTTTTGGGGTGGCGGGATAAGCAAAATATGTGAAGGGGATTAAAAGGTACAAACTTCCAGTATAACATAAATTTTTAAAAATTTATTTTTTGCCTTCTTTCATTAAACTGTTCAATTATCGATTCTGCTCCAATTATGATGAATCTACTCGACTTAATGCTTAACTACTTCCCTGCAGCTGTAGAGAGTGTCACTCGCCACCCTCAAGTTCTAAGGAGTAAATACATTCCATAAATATAATCCACAGGAGGAAGAGTTACAATTTTGGAGAACCAGGATGAACTGCGAGAACAAAATTCTACTCAGGGGCGACACCGGCCTTACAAAATGGGCTGCTTACCTGTGGGGGGCGGGGGATTTTCGGGAGGCTGGGGCAGACCGGGGCACTGACCCCGTGGAGGGGAAATAGAATGCATAGTGGGCTCCAGAGATCAAAGATGCTTCCAGGGGTGGCCTTTAGATTCACCACATGTCTGTCATGGAATTAGACATGCTGGCTGCCCCACACTTCATTCCCTTGCCTCCCTGCTGTTCTCTGAGTTCAAACCAAAAGTGCACGGGGAGGGGGCAGTGGGGGGGGAGAGGGGGAAAGCTGAGGCGGCAGAGAGCAGACTTAGAACGATTCTCTTCGCACAAAGGTGCTTTCCTGAAATTCTCTGGCAGAAATGAAAAAAAAAAAAAAAAAAAAAAAAACCCCAAACCCTGGTATTTCACACAATCCCTTTAGTGGCAATTTTATATCACTTTGCTAAAAATTGGATATGTCTTCCTAAGTCTTCCACAGCCATTGGCTCAGCAAGAGTTTGAAGTGTTGTGGCAGTGACCCTGCCTTTTTCCCTTGCCTCACCCACTTCCCACTCACCCCCTGCTTCTCTTTTTCTCTTTTATGTGGATCTATCTGTGTCTAATTTAGACGGCAAGTTGCTCACCACTGTATGTTAGAGTGTCTAGCATACTGTGCACACTTATAAATGTTAAATGGTAATAATGATAAAATGAGAGCCCTAAAGGTGTCAGCCTGCTTCATTTCACTTGAGAGAAGAAGGTTTTTCACTACAGACCATAGTTAAATAAAATAAGGGCAGTGGGGAGGGAGAGTGTTTCGGTTTTCTGAGGCAAAGAAGGGATAGAGAGGCTGATAGGAACTCTCAGTAGAAAAGAAAATGGGTTTAAAAAAAAAAATCAGCCAAGACCTTGGGATGTCAAACAGAATTCCGTGCCTGGCCTTGAGTCTCACAACTTTTCAAGCAATCTATTTGTTGCCCAAGGTTTCAAACAAATTTGAAGGACCGAGTCCCTACCTGGGATGGAACAAACACTTTCAGCCCTGAGCGAGAAAACCGCAGGGGGTAGAAGAGCCTGGGCCTGGGCCACAGAACCCCAGGGTCCCAGACCCGATTCTGCAGCTCATTGCCCATCTAACATTTGCTGAATCTCAACGTTTCCATGATGTGGATGTTCATCTACAAAATGAACGGGGCGGTTTACTAAATAAGCTGCAAGAATCTTTCAGGTTCTGAAATTCTGGGGGTCAGTGGCTGCATGAAACCTACGGTTTCATTGAGCACTTACTGTATGCTATCCAATATTATTGCTTTCACGCACATTACCTCATTCAGCACTCCCAGCTCCGTCACTATCCCCAGTTTTCAGATGAGGAGACGGAGGGGAGAAAGAACAGCCCCTTGTCCAAGGTGCCAGACTAGTGGTAGGAGAAAGAGTCGGTGCCATCCCTCTGTGGGCCTCTGTGCTGACTTAGAACAGTACACCCCATACTGGCGCTGCCAGCCAAGCCCAAGTTCATGAGTCACACCTGGAATGCACAGCAATGTTCTGGAAGCACTGGGAGAGTCTCAGAAATGATTGAGGGTAGCAAGTATGTTTAGAATATTTACGTTAGTCAAACCACAATAACTTAAAGTTACCTCCCTTAGAGGACTGAGATTACTTAATAATAGACTTCTTAAGCACTAGCCAGCTCTCCACATTGCTTTATTTCATCCTCCTAGCAACCTTATAAGATGAACCTGAATTTTGTAGATGAGCAGACTGAGGCACTGAGGTTAAATGCATCTGGAGCCACAGGTGATGGAGATGAGGTTCTGATCCCACCTCCTCTCCCCAGCCCTGTCCTTAGCCTCTGCCCCTGGCTACTTGCTGGCCATCTTTTGATGGCTGATGGTCGGCTTCACACTGTTCAGTGGGGCAACGCAGTGGAGAAAATGCCCACAGCAGAGCAACTGAGCTCCTGTGGTCATGGCCCCAGGATGGAGAGCCACATAGGCCACGTGCCAGATAACAGAATGGGTCCTTGGTGGAATGTCTGGGGGCCTGAAAGTCTTAGCTCCAGCGCTCGCTATCTGTACACACTTTCTGTGCGAATGCGCACCCTAGGGTTGGCATGCCAAATAGAGAGCTGGGCCCTGGTGACCTGGGTCTCACCTTTGCCCTGCTCCAGGTGCATCTTCAGAACAGAGGCGTGTTGCACTCTCTTCTCTTCCCCTTGTGATGATGCTCATGGGCAGGGCAACCAGAACAAGCTACATTTTTTCACGGTGGGCTCTTGTTTCCCATTAGTCTCTGCTGGAATGGAGAGAAAGATGGACAGAAAGTTTACTTTCATGACAGAGGATGAGAGGGAAACAACAGGCACCTGCTCCTCCATCCTGAGCTGGGTACTGCCCCCTTCACCCAAAGAGAGGCCCGAATGTGGGGTTGCAGAAGCAGCCACAGCCAGCGACTCATCGTAGCGTGTGGCCTTCTTGCTTAGTGAAGTGAGGAGAAGAGGTTCCATCTCTCCTTCGAGAGGATGCTGGAGGATACCCTGGACCTCGCGTGTCCTTAATACAGAAAGCAACAGGTGAAACTGGGTTTGGAAACCATAAATTTAGGTTTTACAGCAACAACAAAGACAAACCCACTGTCACTGCCCTCTGTCCGCAAGAGAGAAATGATAGATGCTCCTTCACAAAGAAAGACACTTTGACAAATAGCAACCATAAATAGTTGGGGTGCTTATTTTTTCCCTTCCTTCCTTCTTTCCTTCCTTCCTTCCCTCCCTTCTTCCCTCCTTCCTTCTTCCTTCCCATTCTTGTCATTTGAAAAACCGTAATGACAATGTGTCCATCATATGTGGTATTTCTAAACATACTGATATCAAATGAACTTCAAATTATTTTGTTCTGTGGAAAGAAAAGTAAGATGGGTAGTGTATATGCAGGCATTCACTTCTGTTACTCAAACAAATGTATATGTAAACACACACCACACACACACATGCACACACAGAGTTTTGTTTTGTTTTTTAAACAAGAACAGCAAAAGCAGTGCTTCCCCCACAGTGGTAATGCCTGCAGCCCCTGCCTACGGGCCTGTCCCACCGGCTACATGATACCATAATAAGGGGCTGGACCCTTGGCTCCCCCCTCCCCCACTCCCCTCCCCCATTCCCCCAACCACCCCAGTAGCCTGACCTAAGAAAACGCTGGTAAATTTAGACATACACATGACATCTTAGATATAAAGATTCACAAAGACTATTTCTGGAAGGATAAACAATTGGTAATCATAGTTGTTTCTGGGTAGGGGAACTGGGAGCAGGGTCCTTCTCATTATATAGTCTTTTGTCCTTTTTTGATGTTTTTAAATCTTGGACATTTGTTTTCTAAAAAGATGATTACAAAGGCAAAAATAATCCAAATAAATCATCAGAGATAAATAAATCAGTGGAGAACAATGTATGTGATTTCTCATGGCAAGGGCAGGGTACTGGGACTTAGAGTTCTCCTTGCCCTCTAGAAGCACATTAACAGGAAGGCAAAATCTGTATAGAGAGAAGAGAAAAAAAACCATACTTCCCAACAGCCACCTAGGTTCTCATCGTGCTCGTGCTGTTTTGTTTTTAGGAAGAGGGCTGCCGCTAGGCTCTGCAGAGAGCCGTCTCCCTTCCCTCCTCCTCCTGGTCACCATGGGTTACGGAGACAGACACAGGCAGAAAGCCTACAGGTGGCGGAAATGGGAAAAGGATGCTAAGTAGAACACAGATTGCAGAAGTGAAGAGAGAGCCTACAGATGTGTATCGTGGCAGGTCTATCCTGGAAGCCCTTGACCCTCAGCTATCTGATCTTGCCTCACTGGCTCTGGTTATTCCCCACAATCCACAGAGAAAATACGTTACTTACACCATTATTACAGGTTGGCTGGGAATCCAGCTAGGTGACTGGCAAAAAGAAAACAACATCCTAGAGAGACCTTTTATGCATTTGCCTGGGGTTCTGCTTCGTGTGTCCACTTGAGAGTTATGTGGACAATCTGAACTTATTAAGAATAGCAAGTATTTTGCTACTTTTTAACCAAGCTCCATTTTCTTCTTTATGACATCCTTAAAAAGCAAGTTGCCTGTCTTCTGGAGAGAGGTGAATGTGATTTGTATTTGGGGGACAGCTAAATAAATTATACCCCTCAAGCAAAGGAAGGCCTTTATCAGCATTGGGTGTATAAAGCAGGAGTATACGGTGAGAAGCGGCCAGTGGCAGCTACACACACGTGTGTGTGCGTGCATGTGTGTGCAGAGACTTCCAGGTTTTCAGGGAGTGTCCCTGACATGAGTCTGCTCTCTCTCTTCTTTATCCTGATGGAAATTCCAGAAACAAACATAGTGTTTTGTTCTGAATAAAGATGTTTGGCAAAGGCAAAGAAAGACAGAGTAGTGGAAAGGGGGGGAAGCCAGTGCAGGAAGAGAGCGTGTAATAAATGGGAGCATGTGGAATGTGCTCCACCTGACTTAGCCAGATGCCTCCAGAGGGAAAGAAAGGAAACAGCTAAATGCCTTATATCCCCTGGAGTCTTCAAAGGAAGCCTGCAAAGCAGGGCATCAGGGTAATCCTCACTCGTTTAATATCTGACGCGTTTGCATCTGTGATGTGAAGAGTAAATTAGAATTCCTGTTACAAGAACAGAATTTTAACTGCTAGGAGTTAACACAGAGGTCAGGCAGTCTTATCTTATCTTATCTTATTTCACATGGTATCCGGATGAATATTTTGGGATAGGGGTGGACTTTCTTCCTCCAGGATCATTAGGAAAAGCCATAAAGAAAATGATTCTAAACCCAACAGTCTGCTATGTGAAAGGAAGGGTAACTCTATCCTTGGCTGCCATCTGTCCCTTCCATGGACGGTCCAGATTACCACTATTAAGACAGGTTAGCTGGAGTCTCAGGGCAGGTGCATTGTTATTTTAATTATTTAGGATGTAATTTCTGGGCCTGAGGAAGATGGATAGCACATCTTAAAGAAAACAAATCCCCCCCCAACACACCACAACTAAATTCTTCTGCAAAACAGTGACAATGGATTAAATCGTATGTTTGTTAGATATTGTTAACTTTATTTTCAGAGAAAGCCCTAATATTTTTGCTGCCTGGGCTTTGGGGATCCACTTGCCATGGAGACATGAAGTCTAGATTTAGTAAAATCATGTGGTGTGAAGTCCACACAGTATTATTTTTCTTATACTGAGCTGAATGCTTTATTATTCACTCTCAAGTTACCTCTGAGACACAAAACCTTCTGTATTATCATGTTTATGCTACTGGCCAAGGAACTCTCAAATAGGTCAGCCATTATTACCCCATTTTATAGATTAATAAGATGAGGCAAAAACAGATATATTATTGATGGAAGGAGAGAGAATTTTACACACACATCCCTAAAACTTCATCCTTAAAGTCTTAAAAAAATAAAGTTCATTGGGCGCCTGGGTGGTTCAGTTGGTTAAGCATCTGTCTTCAGCTCTGGTCATAATCCTGGGGTCCTGGGATCGAGCTCCGCATCTGGCTCCCTGCTCAGCGGGGAGTCTGCTTCTCCCTCTCCCTCCCCCTCCCCACACTCATGCTCTCTCTCACTCACTCTCTCTTAAATAAATAAATAAAACCTTTAAAAAAAATAACGTTCACTATCTTACAGAAATATATTTTTCCCCAGACAAGTGTGAGCACAACAAGCTAGACTAAAATTAACTCTAGGTCATGCAGTGATAGAGTTTTATTTTTTGAATATATTTCTAATTTTATCTTTTTGAAAGTAATGATAGAGTTTCTTATTTAAAATAAGGTAGGAATTCTTGAATAGATGTAGAATATGACACAATCAAGAAATTTTAAATGCACAAAAATTCCAAAGTGGCCTGCAATGCCATTTGATTGAGCTATAGACTGGGAAGAAGCCCAAAACAGTATTCCATTGCAACCAGCCCTCTTTCTTGTACAATATGCGTCTTTGGAAATTAGCCAGAGCTGGTTTCTGCCATGTATCTCAATACTTCTTTGGTAGAAGTTGTGAATACTTTTCCAGATTACGGACCTCTGCCTCATTCTGGATTCTTCAGAGCTGGCTCGATTCCTGTATCTCTCTCTCTCAAATAATTTATAGAAAGAAGAAAATGTGTTCAAAAAGAGATGGAGAGATTTCCACCCAAGTACCGCCGCGAGAAAACACATTCCTTATGCCTGACAGCTAAATCTATGCTAATTTATACGTTCCTACAACGTACTATAGGGTCCCGGCTGAATAAGATGCTACACCCAGTTCTACATACTTGAGAACGTTCAGGTCGCTCAGAAGGGGTTGGACACTTGCCTTTAGGCTTTAGAGACACATAGGGGACAGCAAGAGGTTGTTGCCCTTGCTCTAGGGGACCCCAGCATATTGGCGATAGACTGAGTCAGGCAGAGCCCTTCCAGCTAGACCAAGAGGAAGAGAAGTTTCTTGGGAGCCTGAAGAAAGAGAAAGAAAAGTACATTTGGCTATCTTTCATCTGTTTGGAGGGTAATCACCAGGCTTTTCTCTCTTCCCTGCTACTGCCTACCTTTTGACCACTTCACTGTTCATTAGCACCTCCGACAGAGGGTGAACAGAAAAAAGGAGAAAAGATGAAACTCGAATTCATCCATTTGAGGTGCTAATTCCTGACTTTCACACCACGCTAAATTGCTTGGACAGGTTATTGGACAATTTAGAGTTGTTTTTCTCAACCCTTTGGTCTATCAGTGAAATTTGTATTGTACACTTTTTCAAAGCACTGAAGCATTTTTGTCCCTTTCCTTAGCAGTTCAGTGAAACATTTGAATACCATAATTCTGTAGGAGTGCCAAAGCTAACTGCAGTTTTTCTGTGTTAATGAAGGAAATGGGTAAGATTGGAAATTTAATTTTAAAAAAAAAAGAAAAAAATATTACATTTTTTGACCTCCTTCTCTCATTACAGCTTACATCAAAAGCCACTACCATAGTAAAAAAGATTAGTTTGAGTTTAATTTAACTTAAATATTCTCTGGTGGAGATGCTAATAAGCAACCAAATGACCTAAAGCTAGAGAACAGGAGGGAGACAGGGAAGAAGCAAAGTGCTTGTAAAACTCACACATTGGATCATTAACCCTTGAATAACTGAGAGTTGGTTTGAGATAATTCATGCTGTGGTTTGTCTAAAAAAGTCGTGAACTGACGCAGCCAATTGCACTGAACAAGTACTGATACACTTGCCGAGAGGCTATGTCGATCCTGGAATGTAATACTTATCTGGGATAACAGGGGATGTAGACAACATGGGTAATTGGAACACACAAAGAATTCCAAAACCTGATACAAAGTGGTAGATGCAACTGCTTTTTCGCCAAGCTGCGAACAGGCACCAATATTCATCTAGTTTTATTTCCTTTCTCACCCTTTTCTCGGCGCGAAAGGGATGGAAGTATAAATAAGCCACAAAATGGCCCAGAGGAGGACAACGGAAACAAAAGAGAAACAGGATTAAAAAAAAAAAAAGTAGAAGGTCGTTCATATTATTGAATAGTGGCCCCTGAAAGGTTGACAGATGACTGAATTTGCATCAATTCGTGATATCACTGTGTAATTTGCTTCGATGGAACAAAGAACCACTGTAAGCCTCATAGGAGTAATATTTCCCATCCCTTTAAGGTTTATAGGTTTGAACTTTCAAGACCCCTGCTCCCAAGGCTGTTTATTTTCTCCTGCATCCTTGGCCTGCCATTATGGTAAACTCCAGCCCCAAGGCCTAGACTAAGGCACACACATTCACGGGGTGACACTTTACCTAATCTCAAGATGAGCAGATCAAGGGAGTGAGCACCCTCTGATGGAAATGGCATCGAATTCGAAATTCACAGACCCCGTTTCATGTTCCAAGGCCACTACTTGTATGTGGGTTGTTGGGGAAAACACTTAAAAGTTTTAAGCCATAATTGACTTATTTGTAAAATCGGGCAAATAATATCCTATAGGATTGTTGTGAGGATAAAACGAGATGAAATATGTAAATGTCCTTTATAGGATAGAACTACTATGTAAATCTTAGTAGATACTGTAAAGAGGAGAGATCCTATGGCACGTCAAATGAATAGCTCCCATGGGTCTCACACTCTAAATGCATATTTAAGGGGTGCCTGGGTGGCTCAGTCGTTAAGCGTCTGCCTTCGGCTCAGGTCATGATCCCAGGGTCCTGGGATCGAGCCCCGCATCGGGCTCCCTGCTCAGCAGGAAGCCTGCTTCTCTCTCTCCCACTCCCCCTGCTTGTATTCCTGCTCTCGCTATCTCTCTCTCTCTGTTAAATAAATAAATGAAATATTTTTTTAAAAGGCATATTTGGGAAATCTGATTAAAATGCCAATTCTATGGCCTATCTCCAGACACTGTGATACCGGAGAGCTGGAGGAGACCCAGACATCCTCATTTTAACTGTCCCCAGTGTTACCGATGCAGGTGCTCCATGAACCGCTGTCGCAGAAACACTACCGTGAGCCACCAATTGACACATTCTGGCCAGAGTGACAAAAATAGGAGGTGAGCAAGTTCTAAAAGCTGGACTGAGCCCATGTCACAGCTCTGCAGCGGCATTTAGAGCTGCTTGCCTCAATCACCTTTTGAGACAATGCGCAGAACAACTCTTCAGGCCCCATGCTGGCTTTGGAGCTCTGTTATCTTTCTTTGTGTGATTTCTCCCCACTCCTTAGGGCACCTTTTCTTTGTGCCAAGAACACAAGTTCTGGTTTCCTATGTCTCTCCAGGTGAGATCCGTCTTCAGCCATGGTTTCTGGCTCTCTTACATTTCCCAGCCTTCCTCACTCCCCCACATTTTCATGTGAATAGCTTGTAGATGCCATTGAAGGAATGCTGTTTAGGTCAAAGGAAGGATCAATTCCAGATAGCACAAATAGTGTCCAAGAGACAAATAAGATATTTGAACTACATGCAGGAGATAATTGGGAACTCTACAAAGTAAGTGTCTGCACATGGTGTCAACTCTGATTCCTGCCCTCTTTGCGACCCAGGTATTGCTTCCTTGGGAAGAGTCACGGCTCAGCCACAAGAATACACGGGGAGTGGGGAAGGGGAAGTGGGCTTACCACATTTGACACACTTGCAAGCCCTACTCTAACCATTGTTGCATGCAGTTGTTAGTGGCTGTGACTATAAAGTGAATTACCCTTCAGTTAAGCCTACGTGAAGTTACCAGTTATAGAGATGAACTTGAATCTGCATCCGGCTTCATTTTACCGCAGTTGGTCTATATTCCTGCTTTTCTAAAAAAATGGAGTTCGATCTGGCTCTGGGTTATCTTCTTAGGGCTTGCTATGTGCAGCATTCGATGTGTGCAAACACTTGTGTTCTCCATGGAGAGCTCCTTTAAGGCTAAATATACAGACACTGTTCTCTGGACCCACTATTGAAGCTAATTTTTTTTTAATCTACTTTTGTTTATTGAGTTTTCTTCCCCCCACTACCTTTCCTTTAAATTTAAAAATGTTATAAAAATAGTAGTCTTAATTTCCTTTTTCAAAGTATAATCCACGAAATCTAGTCCACAAATTTTAATAAGAATTCCTCGAAAATTAGATTTGTCAGATTCAACTTACTTTTTAAGGTAATTGTTGGAAATACATCTTTTCGCCTATTTCATCTCCACTGAAGACCTCACAAGGCATTTGTTGCTTTATCAAAACAATTTAAATTATTCATCCATAAATTAAAACACTAGGTATGACCTGAGAGTGCTTTGGAGAACCACCCCCCTCAAAAGATCCTAACATGATGATTTGAAAAGAAATATTTCAAAACTGGGGCACTTAGGTGGCTCAGTCGGTTGAACGTCTGCCTTCAGCTCAAGTCATGATCCCAGGGTCCTGGGATTGAGGCACATATCCGGCTCCCTGCTCGGTGGGGGGTGGGGGGTGGGGGGGGTTGGGGGGGGGAGCCTGCTTCTCCCTCTCCCTCTGCTCCTCCCCCCACCACTCATGCTCTCTCTCCAATAAATAAATAAATAAAATATTTTAAAAATATTTCAAAACTGAAATCAGTGAAAGAACACAAGGAAAACATATGAAGATTAAAAAAAAATAAGCATTATCTACTGACCTCTTTGTAAATGTCATAGAATAGAATCAAGGTATTTTCAAATACAGAACCTAACTGTCTTCACTCCTGAAAAGGCCAGGGTAAGGTTTGGAGGACCTGATATCTAATTCAAAAATTTCGTTAATAGCTAATATATTCTGTACTCTGTCACCCAAGAATGACAGAGCCCCAAAGTATAATACATGTTCGCACCACCTATCAGTGGTGCCTCGCTTGTCAGGCTAATGACAGCACCAAAAACCTGAGAGTTTCCACTGAAGGAACCGATACACTCAGATTTCATTGGCCGGGGATCAGACTGGTGCTTGTCTCACTGGTTTCTTTTTGAAAAGGCAATCCTAAGCCACGTCTACATCTCTAGCTTGTCTTCAGAGCTGAGAACTCATTGTGGCCAAAATTCTGTCTGCAAAAGTATGACTCAGGTGAATTGAAGTTCAGAGCTTCTTGAATCGAATGGGCTGCGATTGTGCAAATTTAATTTTAGATAATATACCACATTTAGACATTTGCTTCCAGGCTTCTCTCACCCAGACGGAGAACTGCTCAATCAGAGGTAAAACGACAGGGGTGTGGAGGGGAACAGCCCTGCCCCGGGAAGGCAGACACCTCGAAAGCAGCCCCTGTTCTGCCATAATTAACTCTGTGACCTTGGGCAATCCGTGTGGCCTCTCTGGGCCGCGTGTGAAAAATAAGAGTGTTACATTCGCTGATCTCAAGGCCTCCCCAGCTCTTGGTCTCTCGGTCTCTCAGAAGGCACAGCACCAAAGGACTCCAGAACATGGTTTGTAGATGCGCATGCGCAATATCAGGTGAGCGGCGCTTGATTGACAGGGCCAGAGGCCTCTCAAGGAGTTGGCTTTTCTGCCTTTGGAGAGGGGAGAGGGGATTGGTTAGTTGGTTGGGGATAAATAGCAATGTATCCTACTGAATTTACAGAAGAGTTGGGAAATTCACCAACACCCAGGGCAGACTGGGAGGTGGGGAACCGCGTGGGGAGTAGGAGCTCACATGTACTAACTGCCCACTGGGAGCCAGTCGTGGCCTGGGAGGTGAGTAGGCTCGTTACCGTGCGCAAAATCAAGCCAGAATTCTAACTGGAAGTCCTCGGACTGCAAGGCCTCTGCCCTGGCCACAGTTATTGGCATCACAAAGCAGCCCCACACAGCTTCTGAGAGAAAGCCCAAGAAGTCAGAGGGTCTCTCTGGGCAGAGGAGAGGCAATGAACACATGTGTATCTTCTGCACTGGGGTGCCCCAGCTGCTGTAAGGAGTGCCCTTGTTGGGCTCACGTCCACTTTCTGAAGTAACAGTCATTACTAGAAAACATTTCTTATCCTCAAATTGCAACTTAAATTCTCCTCCAGCGCAGAGCTTATTCCAGAAATTCACCCAATTACAAGACTGTGAATGAGACAACAGCAGTTACCTGTACTCTAACAAGAAGCATTGGGTAACTTGTTTAAATATTCATATACTTGAAGTTGTATTAGTAAGTTTTATAGTGTTCAAGTACTATATATATATATATATATATATATATATATATATATATATATATATATACTTTCCCTTGACCTAGAAATTCATTTATTATAAAACCATATCTCTCCGTAATTAAAAATGAAGAAGATATTCATCTTATATTTACATGTTTCTGTGTTTATAATTTATAACCCACATCTTTCTAAAAAAAGGATTAAGGCCGGCTAGAAAGCTACTGAGTCCACAGGTGGGAGTAAAATAATTATAAGTGTGAGGAGAGGAGGGAGGGGTGGGAGCAGGGGACTGAACAAAGCATTAGAGACATAAGCACTTCATCAATAAGAAGTGACAGTGGCTGAGCCGGGGATGAGTTTCATGTGGGGTCAACACGAGAGAGTCCTTCTACTCTAGGGAAAGCAATCACAAATGGTGAGTGAGAAAAAGGAAAAACGAGAACTTACTGCAGACACAGGAAAAAAAAATAAGTCTACAATGTATTCGACAGAAGAGTTTGATGAAAATCCAAGTCAATTTAATCCAACAAATTCGAACTCCTCATTGGGCACTCTTTTGAGAAGATAAAAAAAAGCTGAATAAGAAGAGATTTCAGTCCTCAAGAAGTTTACACACTAGTTATGGGCATGAGAGGAAGATGGCAAATAAGAACCGACCTTTATACATTCATGAAACAAATGATGGAAAAGGATATTTAAGACTAAAATGCACTTGCGAATTAACTCTTCGATATTTTTGTTCAATAAATTATATAAGCCACAATAGGTGTTTAGGGCCAGATAGTAAATGTTTTTGTGTTGGAGGTATTATCCACTGCAATTAGGCAAGAGAAAGCAATAAGGAGCATAAGAACTGAGAAAGAAAGAGGTAAAATTATGTTTAGTTGCAGGTAATAGTAAGATTATATATCATAATAAAAATGGAAAAGAATCACTGAAACACTACCACAAACAATACGAGGACTTAGGTTATAAAATTATAACTTTAGCAGGTCAGAAATTTAACATAAGAAACCAATAGCCTATCTAGAGACAGATACTTAGATATATACACAAACAAAAAGCATAATGAAAGAGAATAACCCATTTACAATGGCAAAAATGAACATAAAATACCTAGGTGTAAAATTAGCAAGAAATATCCAAAACCTGTATCATAAAATTATATTACACTTCTAAAAGAGACAAAAAAATGTGATCAAGTGAAAAGACATACCGTGTACTTGAATAAGAAGACTCAACATCATAAAATTATCAGTTCTCCCTAATAAATAAATTTACATTTTTAACAAGAAGAACACCATCATTTTTCTGAGAATAGATGAAGTCCACTTGGAAGAACGAACCAGCAAGAATAACCAGGAATACCATGAAAAAAAAAAAGAGTGTGAAGAGGGAGCTAGGCATATCAGATATTAAAATGTTCAGGAAGACCTCTGTAATTGAACCATTTTGGTATTGGCAATGGCAATGGGATAGGATGGAAAAATCTGGAAACAAATCCACTCACGTGTGAAACTTATAGCAAATAAATATGGTAAGTACATATAATTTAGTATAATAAGGGTAGCATTTCAAATCATATGGGGAAAGGTGGACTATTTAAGAAGCAATAATGGGATAACTGGATAGCCATATGGATAAAGATGAAATTAGATCCATTCCTCACAACATATGCCAGGATACATTCCAAATGAATAGAGATTTAAATGCCAAGTAATCAAATCACAGAGCACACACACACACACAAAAAAACCCACAAGTGAACTCCTTTGTAACCTGGGAGTGAAGAAAGCCTTCCTGAGATTCATAATCTAGAACCAATAAGGAAACCAATGGTGTATTTGGTTATATAAAATAAAATATTTGCACATGAATACATATGCACACAACATATTGGGGGAAAGGCAAATGACATTAAGAAAAATATTTTGTACTTATTTACAGATAAAATACTATTCCTATCATTATCTCTAACCTACAAAGAACTTCTAAAAACAGAGCCAAAAAAGCAGCCACCATAAAATGGGCTAGAGATATGAACAAACAGTATACCGAAAAAGAAAGACAAGTGGCTGGCTCTTAAATGTGGGAAAATGTACTCAATTTTACTAATGATAAAATAAATACACAATAAAACTACATTGAGACGCTATTTCTCTCCTCTTGGATTGGCAAAAGTCCAGCAGTTAGACAACCAACTCGGTTGGCAACACTTTGGGGAAACAAGCATGCTCACATATTGCTAAAAGGAATGAAAAATGGTACAACTCCTGTGGGGGGGGAGCGGGATTTGGAAATATCTAGTAAGATTACATATGCTTTTACCCTTTGACCTAGCAATCTTACTTCCAGGAATCTATCTTAAAGATATGTTGGCAAAAACATGAAGATATAGTCACAAAGCTAGTAACTGCAGTGTTGTTAGTAACTCAATGAAGCAACTCAAATGCAGTTATAGGGAACTACTTGAATGAACTATGGAACATCTACTCAATGATGGTTTTACGCAGGCATAAAAAGGAATAGAAGTATATTCAAATCCAACCATGGAGTTACCTCCATCATGTAATGTTAAGTGAAAAACACAGGATAAAGAGAAGTAGGTAGAGTTTACCATCTTTTCTCTAAGAAAGGCAGATGGGAATGCATGTCTGTCTGTCTACCTATATATCCTCTTTAAACACTATACACCTAAATCATAAAATAATTTATCTATGGAGAGGGAGTGAATGGCATGGAAAAAGCCCAGAGATGGTAGTAGGGTTCATTGAATGTAAATATTTTATATAACAAAGTAAAATTTGAAAGTAAAAACAATCCTAAATAGTGAAAGAAAAATGAAACAAGTGAACCTAAATAAATGTACATCCAATTGGTGGCAGAAACATATATAGAAGTAACCAGGTGGTGTTAAAGTATATTTAATTGTATATCTTTGCCAGGATACACCCTAAGAACAGAAGAACTGCCTCCCCCACCAAAACAGAGAAAAAGTATTGGTGGGAATGCTGGTTTTGCTAATCTGAGACTGATGGGATTAAGCAACTGACAATTGTGATTTTCACGTGAAGCAAAAATCATACAGTTATAGTATTAATTTGTATTGATGTATTTTATATACAAATGTCTGTATCCAAATGGATTTGAGTGTGTACATATATGTGTATGTATTGTGTGTGTGTGTGTGTGTGTTGATAACTATTGAAAATGGGGGAGAAGTCCATGAGAGGTTCATTATATTATTTTCTCTGCTTGTGTTATTTTGAATTTTCTATTATAAAACGTGTGTATATTTACATATATATATTGCATAATAGAAAATGTAATAGAAAAAAATACATATCCTAATATCCTAGCTTTGTCCACTGAAAGAACGGAAACTAAAAATGAACCCAGAGCAAAGAGCACCCCTGGTGCCTCACATCACAGTCTCTAAAAACCTTTCAATCACGAAAGGAACCAGGACTTTAGGGAGAAATGGCTGATCCCAAGTTTGGGCAGGAGATGTACAATATGATGTTGGAACTATAGAAGACAGCTATGAAAGATGACAGGCATGTATTGAGAACACTAAGAAGCCAATTTGAAGAGGTAATCACGGGCCAAAGATGGGACAATTTGATCAGCAGTAAGGGTAATAAGAAAATTGATAGAATCATATCAAATATGTTTAAATCCATGATTCCATAATGATAGTTAGGAAAAAGCTCATTGATTACCTTTGTAGGGAATGAGCCTCTTATTTTGAAAACTGGGAAATAAAGGGAAAGAACCAAGCATGAATCCTGTCTGTTCTGCATCAGCCTAACCTGGTAGTTGATCACAGGAAATTCCTCTTTATGGAAGTCTTCTGTCAACTACATGAAGAAGGAATGACATAGTAGAATAGCACCATTTTGCAGCCCCTATTGAAATGAATGCATCAGATCCTAAAGGCGCTAGGTGGATGTCATTGGTGGCTGTGGACATCACCAAGAAAGACAACCAGATATTATGCCTCACTTAATGGAGGTATACAACACCGCTCATTGCCACACATGTCAAATTTGGATCTGACCAAGCCTCAGGTATAACTACCAACTTAGAAGAACCACACATTAAATTTACACTAGCAAAACCTAGACTGTGGGAACTCTTTAGGCAAAACCCAATTTCTTCAAAAACAAAAAACATTAAGAAGAAAAAGGGAAAGATGCAACAAGAACCTATAGACTTAAAAGAGACAAACAATTGTTAACAGGTGGGACTTATTTGGACCCCAATTCAAAGAAGCAAAATTTAAGAAAAAATTTTTACAACATAGTTGGGGAAATGTGAGCATTGACTAAAAATTTGATAATATTAACGGCTAATTGTTAATTTTTAGTTTTGTGTGTGTTTTTAAAAATGAGTCCGTTTTTCAGAGATATACACTGCAATATATTTAGGTGAGATGAGATGATATTTGAGATTTGCTTCAAAATAATCTGGGAGGGCAAGAGTAGTGATGGTTTAGAGATAAAGCAGGACTGAGCATGTGTTCATAAATGTGGAAATTTGGGGAGAACTGAGTACATGAAGATTCATTTCATTCTTCTCCCCACTTGTGTATTTTGATGTTTTCTATAATAAAATATACTTTTAAAGATTTATTTATTGGGGTGCCTGGGTGGCTCAGTCGGTTAAGCATCTGCCTTTGGCTCAGATCATGATCCCAGAGTCCTGGGATTGAGCCCCACATTGGGCTCTTTGCTCAACAGGGAGTCTGCTTCTCCCTTTCCCTCTGCCCCCACCCCCATTCGTGCTCTCTCTCTCATTCTCTCACTCGTGCTCTCTATCGAGTTCAAGAGCATAAGTCGGGGGAGGGGCAGAGGAAGATAATCTCAAGCAGACTCCCTACTGAGCGTGGAGGGGGCACGGTCCCACCACCCGTGAGATCATGACCTGAGCCAAAATCGAGACTCATACGCTCAACCGACTGAGTCACCCAAGTGCCCCTATACTACAAAAGGTTTTTCCCCCCTGAGTCAAGATAAAGCTATTTCATTTCGGATTTTTTAAAATGAGGTCTATAAAGATTTTTATTTCTTCTGATAAGATTGTCACTCTAATATAAAGATATGTGTATATATATATGAGTATATATACTTACACATATAAAATATATATCATATATATAGTGTATGTATATATACGTGCATGTGCGTCTGCCTTTGCCTTATGATAATTCCTTCTGTGCTGAGGTCTCAGGACCTCACACCACTGTCCTCTCCAGCCCCCGGAGTCTGTGGTCAGCATTGAAAAAGCTATGAAATAAACAGGAAGGGCTTCAATACATGGCTTGCCCTCGGGCTCAGCCTCTGTTCACAACGATTTCAACAGTTTCCAGTGTGGTAACTGGTTGAAATTGACTGTACTATCCATCCATTTGTAAAGTATAAAATAAATTAGGATTGGTAGTTTGGCAGAACTGACTGGTCCGTTCATTAATACTGTACAAAATGATACATCCAGAGTCACCCAGGTACTCAGAAATGTTACCAGATTACTGAGACATAATTCTCTGATGCAATTTCTTTTTAGAGCAAACACTGTTATTGTCAGTAATTCAAATTACTAGTTTCCCAAAAAAAAAAAAAAAAAAAGTGCTGCCTGCCAAGTTGTTGCATTTATGGAGAGCTGCAGACAAGGACCCCAATTCAAAGAAGCAAAATTTAAGAAAAAATTTTTACAACATAGTTGGGGAAATGTGAGCATTGACTAAAAATTTGATAATATTAACGGCTAATTGTTAATTTTTAGTTTTGTGTGTGTTTTTAAAAATGAGTCCGTTTTTCAGAGATATATACTGCAATATATTTAGGTGAGATGAGATTTTAGTAGACTCCTACACTTAACATTGTATCTACTCCCAGAGCTAAGCAAGGTCTCTGGTTCATCACAGCACTTCATGTAAACTTCACTACAAAAACAGCTTCTCTCTTATGGAAAAAAAAAGAGGGGGTGGGTGGTGGTAACAGGG
The DNA here is from genome assembly GCF_029215605.1 of Mirounga angustirostris. NCBI lineage: Eukaryota > Metazoa > Chordata > Mammalia > Carnivora > Phocidae > Mirounga > Mirounga angustirostris. Next base: position 45,441,885 of record NW_026991722.1, on the reverse strand, counting down.
AAAGCTTTCTCTCTCACTTGTCACCATCGACGTCACCTTCAAAATAGTAGGACCTCACAGGAACCCGACCAAAGTGAAAAGTGTTTTATGCTAATGCTTTTATCAGCATTAGCTACATTATTGACTGTGATTCAGAGGCACACGAAATTAGAAACTTGTGAAGGAAGAAATGTATTAAATAACTAAAAATAGGACCTGTTCTTTTAGGGTCCATACTTCAGAGAATGGGGAGGGTTCTTTGTTCTTCAAAGGTATCAGTAAATGCAGCACAGATTATAGGATGAAATAAATAATTCCCCATTTTAACTCAGAACCTCTTCTAAGGGCAAACACAGAGTTTCAGAAATTCAGAATGTGTTCATTCCCCAGGACATGTATGACGCCTTTGTGCTTTCCCGCCGAGCCTACCTGTGGCCCACGAGGCCCCGAGTCCTGTGTCCGGCGGGGTGAGGCGGCAGAGACGTCCTCGGGGACGCCCAGAATCCAGTGGGTCTTCTCTGCCTTCTCTGCCCACGTTCTTAGAGAACCATCAACAGCGATTCAGGAAGTCTCTATTCAGAAACGCAAACAAAACCTAAATTGCGTATGGGTGTCAAGTCTGCAAATACATCCAGGCACCACAGCAACTGTGAAGGCTGAACTTGATGCCGAAAGGAGCCCTGCAACCTTTAATATTTTTTTTAAAAAGTTAATCAAGGGCTCAGGCAATGCCTCGCCTGCAAATCATCTAATCATGGGCCGCCACAGCAGCAGGCAGAACTCTCCCCAGGTGCCTCCAACTGAGATGAGAGGGACCACCGGGAAGGGGGAGCATTTCTGCCTTCATGTGCGTTCAGTTTTTGGCCTTGGTTTTGGGCCCTCCTACGAGCATATCAATTAGTAGCTCCAATTGTGAGGGTGGGTTTTGTTTTTTTTTTTTTTGTAATTCAAACACCTGTCCACTAGAAACTGGATGGAGGCCACCGAACAGTTGTCAGATGGTAACTGTAATGTTTATAGATCCCATCCATAGACCTGCCTCCATGTTGCGGAAAGTGCCAAAAAGTTATATAGCCAGACATCTGGCAACTGGAAGAGTGTCTATCTCTTCAGCACTCCGCCCAGTCCCCAAACTTCTGTTTGCACGTGCTATGCTGGCCCTGGGAACGCAAGAGTTATTTTAAAATTGTCATCTCCCTCATTTCTGTCCACAGAGTTGGAGCAGGAACTTCTGGTGACTTACTCTCTGCCAGGGCTCAGTCAAACCGAGAGAGAAAAGAGAGCTTCCAGACCTTCGGCTTCCCCGTAGCTGTTTCGGCTACGCTCTCCCGATTCCTCAGTCGGGCCAAAGTCAATCAAATGGGCTCTCTAGTTCTCCCTGGTGCCGAGATCATTTTCAGAAAGCAATCTGAGTGTTCGGAGAAGGATTCAGATTCATTTAAACTTTTGGGGACCAACTAGGGCTTTGTAGGAAATGTACTTCTGTAAAGAGTCCTGACCGGCCCGCAGAAGTTAATGCACTTTGCCACCTTCCACCTTTTTACCAGGGAGGGACCGAGACAAAGAAAGAATAGAGTAGGCACTTCCTGTCCATGTGCTTTCAATGATCATTGATAGCCTGGAATACGGTGGACGGATGGTGGGGCCGTAAGAGTGGAACATATGTTAATTACTGATGGAATTCTATAGCTTCCCACGAAAGGCTCCTCTATTTTTTTTTATTCATTTAGCAAGCATTTCTAGGCTACATTAGTACACGTGTTCCTGAAAATTCTGTACCGAGTTACACGTGGAAATATTAGACAATAGATGTCTTTATAAAGGGAATTCTGACTTCCGAGAGTTTAGGAAGAAAACCCTAATTCAACATCACCTTTGCTCTGTTTCTGGGGCTTTGCACACAGTCTTTAATTTCATCATGTTCCTTCGAAACCCAGAACGGATGGAAGCAGTTCCTCCTCTGACCGGGGAGTCGGCTCTCTCTGCAAGCCTGATTAGTCCTTTCGCATTTCTCTCCAGTTCCTTATGATCTCTACTCTACCGCACTTCGTCTCTTCGGGAAGCGTTTATGGTAGTCACAGGCCACTGACCAGCCCGGCTAGGGGCAGTAAGGGTTAACAGTATTTTTATTACAGATAAGGACAGAAAGGATCTGGAGAGAATCCCCCCGTAACATGCAAGGGGAGAGGCTTGATGTTTTGGCTATTTGCCATTAAAGCTCATTAAAACGACTCCATGGCTATGTCTAATTCTCGTGAATAATTAATGCTAAAACGTTAAGGGCTTCGGAATCTTAATGGTGACGGTGACAGAAGGCATGGGGACCGGACTCTACGGCTGTCCAGTCACTCCTGTTCTTGGCTCTCTTTAGCTTCTTGCCCTCAACAGTGGGGCTTAACCTCACTCTCCCACATGGCAGTCGGTGACACTCTCTCAGACATGACTTCAAGCGCTGCAAAAACATCCATGCGCGGGGGAAGAAGTAGGTGGCATGGGCTCATTTTACAAACACCGTCCTCCAGCTTCCACGATGACTCAATAATGTAAGTAGAACTTAAACTCGAGCTTTCGGGTATCAACCAGAAGATACCTCAGTGAGTCAGGATTTATAAATTGAACCTAAATTGACATAACGTCTGAGTCAACTATGTAAGAATGGGCGTCTCCGTTTTTCTACCGCCAAGTCAGTTCTTTATCTCCAAAATCAGTGATTACTAGAGCTGTGGAAGCATTTTCTGAACGCTTCTAGCTCAAGGAGGCATTGGCACGCTTAGCTCAGCGTCCACACTTCCTTAGTTGGCGGCAGTGACATCTCATTCCACTCCTAGGGGGTTGCAAAGATTAGCTCACACTACAACTCCTATGCTCATGGGGAATATATCTGTGTTGATGAGGTTGAGTCCTCTCTCCCTCCTCTCCCCCTGCCATCCCCCCCTTTCTACAATGTCCTGAGCTGGAAAAACGGTGGGCTTGTGCTTTACTTTTCCTATGTTAACGTTTTCTTACTACTGTGGAGCCACGGAGTAGGCCCACCTGACAGCAAAAGATAAGGGAATTTAGAAAATCTGCTCTCAAGACAACAGCCTGATTTGTGAGGCTTTAGTCTGACTTACTTTGAATTTCAAAAGCTGACTACTGCCTAGATTTTTTACCTTTACATTCCTCCAGTAAATGTTATAATCTACTCTCCCCCCCCCTCCAAGATGGTTGTCTGATTGAGAAAAATCCTGCGTTCGGAAAGGTAAAGAGGAAAGCAACAGTATTTAAAAACCAATGAACCCTCTTACACACGTATTGATATAAGACGACTCGCATGCCCTTCCATTAAAAAATGCACAATGTAGCATTGGGATTTGGTGCGGAGATGCATTGGAAAATGATCATTAATTTCTCTTCTTTTTCAGGGAGACTTTTGATGACCTATATCTGGCATTCTATATAAGAAGTAGAGAAGTCAGTGTGCCTGGGTGGCTCAGTTGGTTAAACGACTGCCTTCGGCTCAGGTCATGATCCTGGAGTCCCGGGATCGAGTCCCGCATCGGGCTCCTTGCTCAGCGGGGAGTCTGCTTCTCCCTCTGACCCTCCTCCCTCTCATGCTCTCTGTCTCTCATTCTCTCTCTCTCAAATAAATAAATGAAATCTTTAAAAAAAAAAAGTAGAGAAGTCAGAGGATATCATAGAGAAGCAAGACAGGAAAACAAGAGGCATTTTACAATTTTGTAGACATAGAAAAACTAACATCTTTTTCAGCAACCATGCATACACACGTACACACGCATACACACACGCACACACACAGCCCCCAGGAAACAGTAAAGCCTAATTATGATACCCATCCCTATTTTAAACTAAGTGCCATTGAGCAAGAAATAATTCTTTTTTTTTTTTTTAGGGTTTTATTTATTTATTTGAGAGAGAGAAAGCACGCCAGCCAGGGGAGGAGCAGAGGGAGAGAGATAAGCAGATGCCTTGCTGAGCGTGTAGCCTGATACAGGGCTCGATTCCCATGACCCAGAGATCATGACCTGAGTCAAGAGTTGGACACTAACTGACTGAACCACCTAGGTGCCCTGAGCAAGAAATTATTCTAAAGAGACAATAAGACAAATGAGAAAAAAATAAAAGAGTTTCAAGATTTAGGAAGATTTTTCAGACGTCATTTTTTTGATAGCCTCTGTAACTTTTCTACTTAAAATTCTTGCTATGTTTTATCGCAATATTGTATAAAAAAGTTTTAACCCCAAACTTTATACATATCATATATACACATTGATATATCATATCATATATATCATATACACACATATTATATTGTGTATTATATATGATATAAACATATTTCATATATGTGTGTAATTTATATATATATAAACTGGATGAAATTTCTTACTCAACGGGACTTTAATCTCCCAGCAGGCAGATTTTCAGAAAGCCACTTCTGAACCAGACTTGTGCTCCTTGAGTTAAAAAGTGAACTTAAACTTCACATTTAAGTTAATTAAGCAAAACCTGGTCACGTGATCTCTGTTAGGCTAGGAAAACCTGGAGACACTTCCTCACACAGCAGAGAAACTATCCTTCATTTCAAAATAAAAATTACCTCGTTACTGCTTCTCTCCAGTGAATACCAAGTGACGGTGGTATCTGCCCATCGGTTTCTGTGCAGAGACAGACAGGAACGGGAAGAGACGGTGGGAATCCCTTCATTTAGACTCGTGGGTCTCTCTAGATAAATATATAATAGGGGGGGTGGGAGGCTTCTGCCAAGCAAGTCTACAAGGGGTTTAATATCCAGCAACACTAAAACCCCCAAGTGGTGGGATCCTTCACATGTTTTACCAAGTCATTAGGTCCAAAGACCCTCTCTGGCTCAGCTGTAACCCTTCTGAAAGATGTGTGCAGAGTCACAGGCATGAGCTTCACTTGAAGGGAGAGTGCATGCCTTCCACCAGATCCTTGAAGAGTATGAAACTACCTCTGAAAGATTGAGAACACTTCTTTAGGATAGAGACTGGGGTATATTAGAAAGGTATTTAGAGCTCACTGACAATTGTTGACTCTTCACTGTGTCTCAGCGCCCCCACTTTGGGGGCTGTCCATATCCCCGGGATCAGCAAGACTACCCATTGAGATATGGGCAGAAAACATTGAACTACTATTTTTATCATGACAAAGAGAAAACCTAGCATGACTGGTATTTAATATATGGGTTTACACCAGCACCCTCTCTCAATCCATGTGTTAGGTTAAGGGGTCCTGAAGAGGGGTGGGGTTCCACAACATGCAGAGGTTCCTGTCAGTGGCCCCATCATTTTCTAGCTTATTGTGACATAATTTCCATGAACCAAGTGGATTTACAGGCTGCATTTTTTAAAGAGTAGACTTTTTTTTTTTAAAGGTTTTATTTATTTATTTGTCAGAGAGAGAGAGCACAAGCAGGGGGAGTGGCAGGCAGAGGAAGAAACAGGCTCCCCACTGAGCAGGGAGGATGTGGGCTCGATCCCAGGACCCTGGGATCATGACCTGAGCCGAAGGCAGACGCTTAACTGAGCCACCCAGGCGTCCCAAGAGTAGATGTTTTATACTTTGTCACGACATAGATGTGACTGAAACGTTTGGGATCACACAGAGGTTCTCACATTATCTCCTGGAAATGTGCCATAAGAGTTACTAAGCTTAACAATGAATTACACATTTTTAAACAAAGATATATGTCTCATATTTGCTAGTTGTTTTTTTTTCTGTGATAAAATATGGTTGTCTGTCAATAAGAGGCTATCTAGATTTTTAAAAAATTTTTTTTGTTTTCAAATCAGCACACTTTGTCTGCACCTTGCAGATAAATGTGACCAAACAATGAGAGAGAAAATAAGTGTTTTGCAAAAGAAATCTCTGGTATGGAAAGAGTGTTTTTAAAAAGGATGTTAGAAGTGTTTTCATCATTATAATTTTTTTTTTGCTAAAAATATTATCTGTTACCTACCAAAGTTTTTCAGTCTAGAAACAAGCCCAGAAACAAAATATTCTTATCCATTTATATATCTTTCACATGAAGAGATTCACAGTATTTTGAACCTGTTCAGTAAAACACAATGATCTCTGATTATTTTCAAAAATAACTGACTGAAACCAGAGAAGAGAGACATTTCCTAACTGAATTTCAACAAGCTTTTCCATAACTAATGTGTAGTTTGCAAATTTTAATAAGTGGTAGCCAGAAATTTATGTCTTTCATTCAGATATCTATATCTTAGTGAAATATATATAAAACTATGATGGTCACTAAAACAAAGTAGAAACAGACCTGCAAATTAATTACAACACTGTGTGAAAGCAAGATTTTTAGAAAAATGAAACATTTTCATTACATTGCTCTCATAAAAATATTAGTTCAATATAATAATATAAAAAGTTATTTTAGTAATAATTTTCTGAGTGCAAAAGCATGTTCTGTATTACTAATGAAACAGAATGAAAATATTTTTAAATATTATTTATTTCAATCATTTAAAATTTCCATTTTTTTGTGTATGCTCTATAATGTGTATAATAGGTTAGTGGCATGCAATTTAATTTACAAATGTAGAAATATTTTATGCTTATATTAGAATAGGCAGGCTCGAATATTTTTACTGATGAGGATCAATACCAAAGAGATTGGGACTGATGCTGGAAGCCCTTGACCTATATTTTCCTAATTAATCCTCGTAACAATTCTGTCGGGGAGGTATTATTATTATTCCAACTTTACAAATCAGAAAAGGGGACCGGAGACCTTCAGTAGCTCAGCAGCTTGCCCAGAATCACAGAGAGTGTGGATGCTTGATTGAAAATTTGTAAGACCTAGCATGTGATGTCAGAACCCATGTTCTAACTACTCTACTCAGAGCAATGTCTTAGTAGGTGACACGCTGAAGACCCCAGAAAGACTCCAAGTTAAGTCTAGTGGCAGTTGACAATGGTCATGTTCCTTAGGTGTCCAGTTTTGCTTAGGGGCCTGTTTCTTCACATCTGACTCTAATTGTGTATCAATGTCGATTTCAGGTTAAGGTTGAAGCTACGGGTTGGAAGGTAGGCTAATTATTTTTGCTCTTACCCTCTCCTGTGGGAAAAACCTATAGTCTGGAACTCAAGGCACTAACCAAAGTACCCCACATCGGCCACTGGCGGTGTGTCATAATTGCAAGCAAAGAACTTCAGAGAAAATCGTTCCTTCATTACTGCCCCTATAAACTCAAGCCCCCCACCCCACCCCAAACGATAACAATATGACACCTACACATTTTAGAGTCAACTACAGAACTGATTGGGGAGGGGAGCGTCGGATTGGATCTTTGCTCTGTCAAAAGCATTTCCACAACTTTTTACCCAGTCCATTTACGTATAATGTATAGGAACTTCTGAAATGTGGGTTACTCTGTGATGGGCAGGGATGACTGCAATGGGGCCATTATTGTCCATCATGTCAACGAATGCTCTTTAACAAGGAGATTACTGACAACACGGAGAGTAATGACAATGAGGAAAATGTTAAAATGTTACTGTCTATCATGTCAGCTCACTGTCCACCGCCCAGCTAAGGTCGGCTTGTTACAGAACCCTCACAGGCCAGCAAGCTGAGGCCACATATCTCAATGAAATAACCCCGTCATTTTTATTTTATTCTTATTTTCAAAATATACCCAAAGGCCGCAAGCGCTCCAATGTGTCAAGGTTTCAGGCAGCAGTGAATTTCCGTGGCAGTTATAAGCCTCTAAAACAGGGTCTTATAATGGAAAAACTGACAGACCCTTAACCATAGCAGCACTAACAGGAGTCACTATGATAAAAGCTAGCTGAATAAACCACGATTTGGCCCAATTATGAGGGGCTTCTACAAGCTCCAATAAAGCCTGATGTTCATTCCGACCTAATAATTTGTGCACTTCAGACTGAAGGTATTGGCAGTTTCTAAATGGGTTCCTTCCACCCTGAATGTAGGCTGCGTGGTGCATCCAGGTGCCTGGTTTTGACAGCCAGGCCCCTATGCCTGGGAGACTAAATCGGCGAGTAGGCAGTAAGACTTGCCAGAGAAGGAGAAAAGAGTAAGTGGTGGATCGTGGGTGAAAAGTGAGTGCTTCACCAGCATGGCCAGTGGACAGTCATGGTCGGCAGGTATAAAAAGGCAGCCAAATGGTGGCTGATAGAGAGGAATGGAAGCCAGAGTATGCAATCAACGACTATACATTCATACAGCCTGGGGTCAGGTATGGTGCCAGGCTCCAGGGGAACAACATAATTATTTCCTTTAAGGAATGGCTAGTTCAGTGAGAGATAAAAATGTCAAGAAATAAATACAAATTGTGCGTGTGTTGCTTTCCACTGGGCCAAGATCGGATGGGAGTGCAGAGTACCTTGACTTCCCCATGCCACTTATCACCATATCATCCATCTAGCCATCCATGCATCCACCCGCCCATCTATCTGTGCATTCATTTGACACTGGCCAATGGTCTTACGTGTGGAGCCCTGTTTCCTTCCAGGAGTCAACACTTTCTCCTTCAAATCAGTGTCTCTTCTCCCTACTTTCCTATTCCTGTTTGAAGTATTGGTATTCTTCCATTCACCCTTCATCTCTACCACCCCTGTCCAGACTCTCAGGTGATAGTGCCTTGTGCATATATGTGCTCAGTGTTTGGCTTGGGATTGAATTAGCTCACACACTGACCATTAGTGATCAGGTCTTCCATGCTTCCTGTCACTCTTTATCACATCATCTCACTTCATTTGTCTATGTTCTCCCTTTGATAGTTTAATAATTAGTTCCTTGTGTTTAGAAACCTTGTCTTGTCCACTGCTGACAAATGAACTCCATGCCTAGATGGATTGTATGCTTTTTTACTCATGCCAGTAAATACTGAATGAATGAATGAATGAATGAATGAATGAATGTTTCCTCCAAATTCAGCCCAGCCTCATCTCCTACATGAAACTTTCCATGACCTCCCCTTCACAGCTCTGAATATTTTATGCACATTTCCTATGTGTTCCAAGAACACATATAACATAAGTCTATCAAAATGCTCACAAAAGCACATTCTAAACATGATTTATTTGTCAATCTGCCACACTTGTCCTAAGAACCTGAGGGTGGGGTTGTCCTCTCCCGTTTGACTTTATCCCTAGTGCCTCTCACAGACTGAAGTACATGTTTGTTGAATGACTTGTTAAATAAGTAAATAAACAAAGGGGTTAAAGGAATAGCCATGAGCTGCCAATATATGTACTAACTTTGGCTACCAGGATAGTCAAAGAGTAAAAAACTTTATTCACTTAAGATAAAAGAATTTTTGATCAATTTGGCTGTCACAACTATGAAACCACTTTGAATATAGACTTGATATTTTCAATAGAAGAAACACAGATACCTGGATTGACACCTGTTTTGATTCAGGCCAGAAATAAGCCTGAGACCCAGAGTGTAATAAATTCTCTGCATCACTGTATACAAAAGGCCTTTCAACCAAGATTGCAAATGAGCCATTCATAGACCCTTAGGCTTGGGGGTGCCCTTGGGAAAGTACTGGTGCAGGAAGGAGGGATCTGTGGGAGCATGTGGTGCCTTGAGAACAGTGGAGTTGACTAAAATGACACAGACTTGAGTGGATGTTCACAGTTTACTAGATTGGTATTTCTGTGTTTTGTGTCCTACATGGCTCATGGAATTAGCCATTGATTTGGTTAGACCGGACTCAGTAACCAGGGGCATTATGCTATGTTCAAGACAGGATCTCAAGGACCTGCATGTGATTTGTACTTATGTGGAAGCTGCTCTTACCCCTGTCTCTTTCTTTAGTCTTTCCCTTCCTTCCTCTCAATCTCTTCCTTGTGATACTCCATTATTGAATACCTAATATACTTTGGGCTCAGAGCTTGGTCTTTAAAGAAAACAGTATGAGTATTTGCTCCCAAGAAATATATGATCCAGTTGGAGAAATACTTAAGTACACATACAATAATAACTCAAATATATGCCATTAGAGTGGTTCTGAAGAGCTATCATTCAGTTCACAGATATTTTGTGAGCATGCACCGGAAGAAAGCATATAATGGGCACTGAGAATATAATGATAAATAAGGCCCAATCTCTGATCACCATATTAGTTCCCAGCCTATCGAGGAAGATTGGCATATGAATATATTATTATAAAATTAGAAGTATTAAGAAAAATGCTCTAGAATGACAGAGGAGTAGCATGTTACTCAATTGGGAATTCAGAAATGGCTTCCTGAAGGGATGACTCCTGAGTGGAGCCATTGTTGTTTTGCTTGTTTGTTTGTTTTGAAGTTTTTATTTTAATTCCAGTTTAACACACAGTGTTATATTAGTTTCAGATGTACAATATAGTGATTCAACAATTCCATACAACACCTGGTGCTCATGACAACAAGTGCAGTCCTTAATCCCTATCACCTATTTAACCCACCCCCTACCCTCCTCCCTTCCGGTAACCATCAGATTGTTCTCTGTAGTTAAGAGTCTGTTTCTAGGTTTCTCTCTCTCTCTCTTTTTCCCTTTGCTAATTTGTTTTGTTTCTTAAATTCCACACATGAGTGGAGTCATATGGTATTTGTCTTTCTCTGACTGACTTATTTCTCTTAGCATTATACCCTTTAGCTCTATCCATGTCCTTGCAAATGGCAAGATTTCATTCTTTCTTATGGCTGAGTAATAGTCCATTGTGTGTGTGTGTGTGTGTGTGTGTGTGTGTATATATATATATATATTCCATCTTCTTTATCTATCAGTGGATTTTTGGACTGCTTCTATAATTTGGGTATTATAAATAATGCTGCTATAAACATAGGGGTGCATGAATCCCTTTGAATTAGTGTTTTTGTATTTTGGGGGTAAATACCCAATAGTGCAATTGCTGGATCATAAGATGGCTCTATTTTTTTTTTTTTTTGAGGAAGCTCCATACTGTTTTCCACAGTGGCTGCTCCAGTCTGCATCCCCACCAATAGCGCACAAGGGCTTCGTTTTCTTCACATCCTTGCCAACACTCATTGCTTCTTGTTTGGTTGATTTTGGCCATTCTGACAGGTGTGAGGTGATATCTCATTGTAGTTTTGATGTGCATTTCCTTGATGATGGGTGATATTGTGCATCTTTTCATGTGTCTGTTGGCCACCTGGATGTCTTCTTTGAAGAAATCTCTGTTCATGTCTTCCACCCATTTTTTAATTGGGTTATTTGTTTTCTGGATGTTGAGTTTCATAAGTTCTTTATATATTTTGGGTACTAACCCTTTAATGAGTGGAACCATTGTTGATGTAACTCAGCTATCATGAGCAGTTAATATGTGCCAAACATTGTTCTAGACACTGTCCATATATTAGCTCATTTAATCCTCACAACCATCCTGTAAGGTAGGTACTGTTATTACTTCCATTTTATTAATAAGAAAACTGAGGTACAAAGAGGTTAAGTAATTTGTTCAAGGTTATACAGCTTAGAAGTGTTGGAATTAGGATTCAAGCCCAGACAGTTTGGTTATTGAGCCTGGTGATTGTGCTACACAGCTAACAGCATTCAAAAACACCTCAGATAAAAATGGGAGGCAAACAATAATCTGGCAAAATATTTTCATCACACAATCGTGTTAATGCTATACAAATTTTTCAGACTACTTTTGAAGAGTTAAACATTCCAGTTGAAAAATGAAAAGAACATTAAAAGGAAATTCCAAAGGAAGAGATATAAATGATCATCAGATACATGGAAATGTTTACTCTCACCCAAAAGAAACACAAAATAAAACAAGATCTCTACTTTGCCCATGAAATTTATCAATAAGGCTATTCATCACAGTAAAGTTTATAAATATGTAATACTGGGAATAATGTAAAATCCAACAATGGGGGATTGATTAAATAAACTGTAGTACTGCCACACAGTAGACTTCTCTGTAGCCACCACAATGTAATCCTGAATCAGAAATATTAAATGACATATGAAGTTATTCATGATTTATGATTAAGTAAAAACAATCAAGTTATAAAGCAATAGGTAGAGCATATTCCCACTTTTATTAAATCTACATTTAATTATAGAAAAATGTCAGTATTGCTCATCTCTGGGTAATGATGAAATGGAAGATTTGTATCTTCTTCATTTTGCTTATCTGAATTTCTTAATTAAAATGTATTGTCTTTGTAATAAGGGGAAATGAACAGACAACTCTTTTTTTGAGGTGAGTTATGTGATGAGAGCAGGGAAGACACCTAGCCAGCAGCATGGCTTGGGGTGTGTGGTGAGAGAGGGGAATAGATGCGTTTTTTTGAGAAAAAGTAAGAGACAAAGCAGTGGCTCTGTGTGTCATGCTAAGGAACATGACTTAGTTCTGAAAATAATGTGACACTGATAGGTGTTGAGCAGGAAAGTGGAGGGAGATGGCCAGAGCTCCATTCCAGGATAAGCGCTCTGCAGGCAGAGTGGTGAGGGAAAGCTTGGTAGGAGCCCAGGGTTATGGCTTTGCCATGTAAGGAAGGCATGGCAGACGTTTGACCAAGATCAACAATAGAAATAGAGCAGAAGAAGTGCATTTGGAGAAACAAAATGTTTAGGAGGTCATTTAGGTAGTTTAGGAGATGAATTCAAGACTGTGAATGATTAGGGAGTGACAGAAAAAAAAACTCCAGTCAATGCTTGGATTTTCATTCTAGACACATTGAACTTGAGGTTCCTCTGACACGCCAGACGGTGGAATGAACAGTTCAGAACAAGAAGAGATGCTTCCACCATGGGTGACCACGGAAAGTTTTATCTGGGAGATGAAGAAATGTAGATAAGAAAGAAAATACAGGAGGAGTAGAATTGCTAGAGGTCTAGATGCTACAAGCAAGCGAAAACAGAGAGAGGCACACGATCTCAGAGTTCAGATTGGCTGAAGACAGCTTGTGAAGGAGAGTTGTCAAAGATAAATCTGGAAAATCTAGAGCCGGATAAAAAATGCTGGGACCTTTAGGTTGTTGTTGGTGGTGGGTTGTTTTTTTTTTTTTTTTTTTCAGTGTGTGTGTCTGTGTGTGTGTAATGCTACCGAAAACAAAGCTCTTTTGAGGTTTTTTGGGCCACAGAAGTTTCACATTAGAAGTAGTGCTAATTACAGTGGCAATGGTGTTCCACAAAATAAAAATATTTATACTCACTATTTTAAAAACACTTCCTGTTTTAACACATTGAACACTTACTGTGAGTCAGGCATTGGTCTCATTTATGATTTAGAATAATTCTCTGAGGAAGGCATCATCACCCTCGTTTATAGATGAGGAAGCTGAGGTGCAGACAGGTTAATAAATTTGCCCAGACTTACATAGCGAGCAAGTGGTAGCGGTTGGTTTCAAACTCAGGTCAGTTAGACACCTAAGTTCACAGAAGTGACTGGTAGTAATGAGGAAATCTAAGGAGGCCTCTCTGAGATATAAAATTTGAGCTGGAAAGCAGACCAGTGTGGTGGGAGCAGAAAGGGCACAGAGGGAGTGAGGTATGAAAGAGGCCACAGAGGAGGGCAGGGCTGGGTGCTGTGGGACATTCAACTGGTGTTGAGTTTACATTTGACTCAGAGGGCAACCGAAACCCAACAGCAGGTTTTGGACACATGACATGTGTGTGATGTGGTCTGACTCATGATTTAAAAGATTACTATTAGGAATTCGCTAGACAAATGGAGGGGGGTGCAAGAAGGGAATTGTATGAAAAGGAATAGCACGTGGGAAGGCACAATGTTGAAAAGAACACTGAATGAGTAGAATCAAGGGTTCAAGTAAAAGAAGATGACAATGAGGCTGATGATCAGGATTTCCTAAGATCTTAGCTATGAGTTTTGAACTTTACTCAATGAAGAAAACTGATGAATTTTCAGCAGAGCAATGACATGATCAGATTTACATTCTAGAATCTTCCTTCAGCAGCTATATAGAGAATAGTGGGGCCAACTGGAGACTGGGAGACCAATGAGCTGGACAGAAAGTGATGAGAGCCTGAGAAGGCAGGGTCAACAAGGAGGTCCAGAGGGAGAGTATTTCAGAGATTAAGATGGGAGAATCCTCAAGATGTCAACAAGTATATAAAGAGGATGTTTCACTGAGTCATAGAAACTGTAGGCAGCACATCCTAAATGCTTTACTAGAAAGGGAAGCATATGGAATGGAGGCTGGAAGAATGAGGAATCCAGGAAAGATATTTTTCAAAGAAGCAGAAATGGTAAGTGTGATCTTGTCCTTTAGGTCGGAGCTAACATAGGGGAAAGGGCTGAATATACTGGAGAGCAATGATTGAAGGGTGCAGTCCTCTAGAGGGAGGGGAGAATGGGTGTTCTGCCACTGCCTGAGAGCCAAGGCATGGTGCCTTCTCCAATCTTCTCTGCTTCTATGCATGCATCTTTGGTCACCAATTCTGTAATTTGACATTTTAACTTCATTGACTAATACTAACTTCAGTTTCTCTGTCTCTCTCTCTCTTTCTCCTTCTTATGCAACTTCCTCCCAGCCCCGTCAGCTGTAATCCACTGGGGTCACCTCAAACATGGTGTTTCTCTTTTCAACACCTGTGGGTGGGGCAGGGTCTCCAGAAGAGGCCGATTGCTGAGCTGGTTTTCATAGATGTGGCTGAAATGTGCAGCTTATCTCTAATACTTACTTCCTGTGAGGTAAGTACTCTTATCTCTGCTTTTCAGATGAAGAAACTGAGGCTCAGAAAATTCACTAATTTAACCAAGTTCATGCAGTCAGTAGGGTAATTGAGTTGGGATTAAAGCTCTGGAATGTATGACTCTGAGAGCCTACACTTACCATGTGGTGGATGTCACGTTCCAGTGGATTGGGGATTGAGGCTGAAGGCAAGGAAGCCTGTGGAGAGGTTTTGTGGAAACCAGGCCCACGTGGGTAAAGGAGTAGTGGCAGTGGGAAAAGAGAGACAAGGATGGAGCTGCATTGGGAAGTACACTTTAGGCAGAATGTACCAGACTCCGTCTTGGAGAGTTGTAGGGCAAACTGCTTGATGACCGTGTCCAAAAATAGCATTATCTGTGCCCCAGATTTTGGTTTCTAAGTAACATTCCAGACTTGGCCGATTCCAAGGCTGGGGCAGAGTAAGTATAAGGTGAATCTGGGATGTCTTATTGCGCCAGAAAGCAATGAAGTGCTCAAAGATTAATGAGATCATGTCCAAAGGACAAAGGAACCCACAGGCTAGGAGGGATCTTCGCTGGCTGAATTGGAAACAATTTGAGCAACAGCCAAAAATAAGGGGTAAATAAAACAAAGAGAGTCCATGTTATCCATGATGATATGAGGGAAGGCAGAAGCAAAAGAAAGAGCAGCTCTTCTTTACAATAAATGTAGAAGATTGATAGAATTAGAAAATCACCATTTTGCAATTTCTAAAATAGTAAGTGATTTTAGGCAAGCATTGTCAATGGATGCTAAAACCTTTGGGTGGGTGGTTATTGGGGAATAGAATATTCACACAGACTGAAAGTACCACCACAGAGTACCTATTAACTACAAAAGTGAAAATGTATTTTTATACAAGTATCAAATTTTAAAAAGACAAAATGGTCAATATATATCTCTTCATGTGATGCAATGGGAAGGATAGAATATCATTTGTGCAATATTCTTGCCATATGCTTAACCTAGGTCTAAGCATGAGGAAATAAATCCAGGTTAATCTGCAACACAATTGGCCTGGGCTCTAAAAGTTTCAATGTCTTAAAAGCAAACAAAAAGAATTAAGAAGGGAGGGTGCCTATTCTAGATTAAAGGAAACTAAGGAGACATGACAACTAAATACAAAGAGTGACTTAACTGGATCCCAGATTTGTGAAGACTGTAAAAGGTCACTTTGGGATAACTGGAGAAATTTGTAAATAGATGATATTTTAAAATCAATGTTTGGAATTTCTAGTTTTTGTCTGGTATGTAAGGAGCTTGGAAGTCGCCACTCCATTCTAACAACAAGGGAAAAGCTGAACAAACTGAAAAGTTAACAAATTTTCTTAGATCTGTAAATGAAGGGAGATAAAAGTGCTGCCCCCAAATTGGAAAGGCAGACAGGTGGATAGAGAGAATTACAACTTAGCAGATTAGGAAACC
Source organism: Mirounga angustirostris (assembly GCF_029215605.1). Taxonomy (NCBI): domain Eukaryota; kingdom Metazoa; phylum Chordata; class Mammalia; order Carnivora; family Phocidae; genus Mirounga; species Mirounga angustirostris. Next base: position 45,425,769 of record NW_026991722.1, on the reverse strand, counting down.
CATGAGTAGAAACCTCTGCAGAAACCAGGGCTGGGGTAGGAAAACCTGAACGATAATTGACAAATTGCTGGAGGCTCAATGTGGACAAGTTTGAGAGTCAAAAACTCCAGGGAGCCCTTACACTTTTTTGAGTTTTACCTGTAGGAGTTCAACCAGACTCTCACAATGAATATCAGAGAAAAATCCCCTCTTGCTTCCAGCAGGGGAAGGAGAAAAGTAACCATTCTGAAATATGTCAGAGCATTCTGTTTTTATTCTTTTATTTTTTTTTAAATTTTACTATTATTTTTTTATTTGAGCACAGCTGACACACAATGTTACATTAGTTTCAGGTGTACAACATAATGATTTGACAAGTTTATATGTTATTCTATGCTCACCACAAGTGTAGCTACCATCTGTCCACCTACGACACGGTTACAATATCATTGACTATATTTCTTATGCTGTGCCTTTTACTCCAGTGATTTATTCATTCTGTTCTTCTTAACGAAGTTTGCCCCCAGAAGAAACTAGTGAACCAGAGACTAACCTGGTTAGGTTTTATCAGAGCCTAACTAGCTGGAGAAAAGGAAACATTCAACTCCAGCATGATCTAGCCATTCTTTTCCATCTGGTGGGATGGCATGGGTGGTGAGGAGTACTCAGGAGCACTTGTGAAGTTCATAGTCCAGAGACGCAGGCTCACTAAAGGACTGAGACCTAATCAAAGGATTATAGGATGCTTCCCTCCCACACCCCATCACCACATTATTAAAGGTGTATTTATTGCAGTTCCTTTTATTCAGTACCTCATGTCTGGCTAGCAGGAAAAAAAAATTACAAGACATACTAAAAGGCAGAAATCACAGGTGGAAGAGACAGAGCAGGAATCAGAACGAAGCAGATACAGCAAGGATGTTGATATTATCAGACTGGAGATTTTAAAACAACTCTGATTGATATGCTAAGGCCTCTAGTGGATAAAGGAGACAGCATACAAGAACAAATGAGAAATGTAAACAGAGAGATAAAAATTCAAAGAATCAAAAAGAAACACTAGAGAGCAAAATCACTCTAACAGAAATGAAGAATACATTGGATGGGCTCATTAGTAGACTAGACACAGTTGAGGAAAGAATCTCTGAGGTAGAGGATATCTCAATAAAATTCTTAAAAACTGAAAAGCTAAGGGAACAAAGACAAAAAAAGAAGAGCCAGGACAGAATATCCAGGAACTTGGAAAACCTGTAAGAAGTATAACATATGCACAGTGGGAATATCAGAAGGGGAAGATAGAGAGAGAGGAATAGAAGAGATATTTGAAGCAAGAATGGCTAAGAATCCCCCAAATTCATGTCAGACACCAAACCACAGATCCAGGAAGTGCAGGGAACACCAAGCAGGATAAATGCAAAAAAACTACACCTACATATATAATATTCAAACTACAGAAAACAATGATAAAGAAAAAATCTGGAAGAAGGCAGAGAAATACCTTACCCATAAAAGAGCAAAAATAAGGATCACATCCAACTTCTCAGAAACCATGCAAACAAGAAGAAAGCGGAATAAAATATTTAAAGTGTTGAAAGAAAAAAACCCCACCAACCTAAAACCAATCTTGTGTTTCTTGGATGTGATAATGGTTATTATCATTAAATAGAGGACCATCCGGTTTTTAGGAGACAGATGCTGAACTAGTTAGGACATAATGATGCCTGCAACTTTCCTCTCAAATATGTACAGGGATATTTTAAATTAGTAAATTTAAAAAATATGTCTATTATGTTAATAATTATAGTAGAAAATTACCTATTTAATAGGAACAAAAGGAGAAGTTAAATTATAAGAATGGCATTTTCTGATCTGAGCAATGTAAGAGAACATTTCCATCTCTCCAAAATCTGAGTTCTGCCTATTCTAAGAGGGAAATATTTTATTGATCAAGGTAATGTAGACTATAATGCTAGGTGGATTTAGTAGAAATAGTTTAGACCCAGGAATGCAACTCCTACATATTTATCCCAATGAAATCGAAACTCTATTCACACAAAAACATGAATACAAATGTTTATAGCCCTATTGATAATCATCCAATCTAGCTACATTCCAAAAGTCTTCCAATGGGCGAATGGATAAACTATCCGTGTAACATCATATGTAACAAGATGGGTAAATTGCAAAAGCAAAGTAAAAGAAGCCAGGGTCAAAAGGTTACATGCTGTATGATTCCATTTATAGTATGATATTCTTGAAAAGACAAAACTATAAGACAGAGAACAGTGAATGGTTGCCAGCAGTCAGCTACAAAGAGATGGCATGAGGGAGATTTTTAGGGTGATAGAACTGTTCTGTATCCTGATTGTGGTAGTGGTTATAGAGCTCTATCATGTGTTAAAATTCTTAGAACTGTACCCTAAAAAAGGTCAAATTTACTATATATTAACTTAAAAAAGGAATAAAAATTCTGTAACACTTGGATTCTAAAATTTTGATATAATATTCAAAGACTAAAAAACGTTAACCTATTATAACACATTTAAATAACATTAAGGGGCGCCTGGGTGGCTCAGTCAGTTAAGCATCTGCCTTTGGCTCAGGTCATGATCCCGGGGTCCCCTGCTCAGTGGGGAGCCTGCTTCTCCCTCTCCTCCCCAGTCGTGCTCTCTCTCGCTATCTCTGTGTCTTCTTTCTCTCTCAGATAAATGAATAAAATAATTAATTAATTAATTAATTTAATTAAAATACAACATCATTATCATCTGTAAAAAGTCATCAAGCTATACACATATGATTTGTGCACTCTTCTGAATGTGTGTTTACACTTCAATGAAAAGTTTAAAAATACAAAATTTACAGTTTGAGAAAAAATTTTTGAATAAAATCTATAGTTTGCTTGCTCTAACAGATGTGCCATTTTACAGGTGAAAATACTGTCTTGGTTGATTGAGTAATATGTTAGAAACATCTGCTGCAGGTCCAGACTTATGACATGATTTCAAACCATCAGGATCCTCTTTTTGTTACTTCAGACTTTCCTTCACTTCAGGGCAGAGTGAAGGGGCAAAACTACCACCTAACTAAATCTACGGCATGAAGGAAGCGATGATTCAAATACTCTGGTCTTCTCAGCTATTTATCGCTTAGGCTATCACATGACGTCTCTGTGTCTGCTGTTACTGCCGATAGAGCAAACTACCACTTCCCCTCACCCTTTGAAAAGTTACATTATTATGATGTGCAAATTGAACTGCGAGTACTGATCTGGCCAAGTAATCAAGTCTCAAGGAAATGTCTGCCAACCTGCAGATTCTAGAGTTGAATAGTAATACAATATGTCTTGCATTTATGTCTTGTTTTATATGTCTGTGGGGTGGAATGAAGGAAGGGGGATTTATTGAGTGTTTAGTAAAGGTCAGGCACTGTGTTTGGTGTTTTACATTTGTCCGTTTATTCAATTCTCACAATTACCAACTTAGCTCAGGGTATGTACCCTCTTTTTACATATGTGGAAAATGACTCTAGACTTTTCCAACTGAAAATGAGTGGTATAACTAGCACCCAGCTTGAGAGCCTCAGAACCAGAATTAGTACGGCAGTCATCAACCTACCCCCACTGCTGGTATCAGGAGGCCTCTCAGACCAGGAGTGGTCTCTGCTAGGAAGACAGTTTCACATGAAGATTAGGTGCCATTTATAGGGTTGACAATACCTTTCGCTGTCTGACTGGGTCCACAGAGCTCCTGAAATATGTGTTTGTCTGAGGAATGTATGATATTTTTCTCCCAGGAAGTGATTCCATCAGTGGTTGCCTGAGACCATTGGTATCAATACCATCCTATCTCAGCCTCGGGAACACCAGGTTCCATAAATATCCTATTGCTTCAGACACTCAGCCTAAATTCCATGAAATGATGGAAATTTGTCCTCAAGTGACAACCTCCTTACCACAGGACTTATGGACCCACACACTTGGATTTCTTCCATGGACCAATTCCAGCTGTCCCACCTCTTGATGATTTATTTCAGATACCTTCCAGGCTTTAGCTAGGAACTCTACCATGAAAAGACAGCAGGAATTCTAGGGAGTTGTCATGGCAACCTCTAGATATCATCTTCAGAATGCCCCATGGCTGTTGAGTCCAGATTTATCACAATTATGCTTATATATGGAAGGTAAGCTCTTGCATAGGCAACCAGACCCCAGTAAATGGCTCTAATTTGTAATTATATGGATCACTCTAACAGTCTGGCAGGAAGATTTTAGGAACTGCTGTTGAATGTTGGCTTAGTGGGGGCTGCTTGTCATATTTACATGGGCCTATATCTCAAATACCAATGGGGAGAAAAAAGCTATCCAACCTTTGCCTTTTTTCAAAGAAAAACTTGAGAGGTAAGCTTTATGGAGGCATTTGATGAGAAATTTGTCCAGGCTACCCTCTCCTCCCTAAAGTGAAGAGTGTAGCCTGAGTATTTCGGAGATTCTCATTTTTACTTCCTCTTTGTCTCATCATCCATGCTTAAAACAATGGCAGCACAGAGCCCAGTTACAGAGGATCTGCTTCCAAGCAGGATGGCACTGGATCTGCCCAGCGTCTTGGGCAATGGGTGTTTGTCTAGCATTGTCATTGCGATTTTTATTGCCTCTCATGATGTGCACAGATGTGCTTGGTAAGCATCTCAAGAGGAAAAGAGATTCTGCTCAATATCCCTGTTCCCAAATGACACTACCTTATAGAATCACTTTCTGGGCTACCTCCTTTGGGATGCTGTAACCATTTAAAGTCTCTGGATTTTGGTGTTTTAACAAGGGTTTAATTACTAAGGTAAGTGTATGCACCTGCTAAGGCATTCCTAATTATTTGATAATGGTGCAATCTTTCTCAATACAGCCAGTTTTGTGGTGTAAGCTACACTAATGAAGCACACTGAGAGAACACATTCCCCCAATGTTGGGAAAGCTTATTTAAATTAAATAAATTTGCAAAGGACTGAATTTTTACCAGTGACCTCAACAACTATGCATCGGTATTTCATGCTGGAAGCCAGTGTGCACGGTGTCAGAATGAGGCTCTTCCTATTACTTTTGTTCTTCCTAGTGTCTTTAAGTGAAATAGTGTCACTCTTAAAATTTCATCTTTTCCACATTGCTTCACATACCCCTCCTTGTTCCACCCTTTCTTTCCTTCTTTCCTTCTCTCTTTCTTTCTTTCTTTCTTCTTTCTTTCTTTCTTTCTTTCTTTCTTTCTTTCTTTCTTTCTTTCTTTCTTTCTTTCTTTCTTTCTTTTTCTTCTTTCTTTCTTTCTTTCCTTTCTTTCTAAAGAAAAACTAGCTTATCTCTTTTGTTGTTCACTTGGCAACAACCGATAGAAGCACTGTTTTGATAATACTGAAAGTTTTTTTTTTTTTTCCTCTCTCTTTTCCACCTGATTCTTACCATTGCCACATGTGGTCTGTAGTGGTTTAGTAATAAGATCTTTGCTATAACATCTGCAGATTAGCACCTAGCATTGCAACATCTCTGGAAACTTGCTGATGGTTTGCAGTTGTAGTAAGTCAGAGTTGACACTATATCCAAGTGTTTCAAACTTTGTTGCTTTGGACTAAAAAAAGAAGATTCCAATGGTTTCCAAATCATTGTTAGGAGCTACATTAGAGAAAGGCAGCATCTCATTTCTCAAGCGTACATATTCATTTTAGTATGCAACCTTACTTTGGGAAGAAATATGCACCGTTCTAAATGGATTCCATCTATCCTTCTCTGTTCCTCGTCATTTGCTTTTTTGTCCAAATATTTTGGTGAGCTGGGCCAGTTCACCAGTTTTCAGAAGGCCGTCATTAACACAGTTTTCCACGTAAGGATAAAAGAACACCCTTACTTAATTTTTTGGAATTTTTATATAAACCAAATTGATTTTTCATAATATCCCAATAAAACAAGAGCATTCCTTTAAATACACCAATGACCCCCTACTGAGGCTTTAAACTACTTAGAAATGACAGCCAAGACAAGTGAGCTATGTGTAAGAACACATACAAATGGAAAACTGTTACAAATAAGGGTCCAAGGATTCATAGAGTGTTCAGGACCCAACCTGGAGGGTTCTTAAGGACAGTTTTCAATTGTGCCAAGGTTCAGGTGCCTCACATGCCACCATAGTTACGTGGAGCTTAAATCACCCAGGTCTAGCTTATGCTGTCCTTGTTTTATCACACCATCAAACAGGGCTAGAGAATGTAGCAACTGGGGACCCGTAAGAACAAGCAGAGGCATGATGGGAGGGGCCTGGGCAGTAGCAAAGAGCATAACTTGCAGTGCCAGGCAAATCAAGAGGAGGAGGGGGCCTCCCAGCTGATTCCTCAGTGTCCTAGAGATTTCTGTTATTAATGTGGCTTGGGGCATGTACTGCTGATAATTACTGCTAGCTGGAATAATTAATAAGAATAATTGCTCGGCATGGAAAGGGAAAGGGAAGCTCTGGGAGGAGGAAGGAGCAGGCTAGAGGAGCAAGAGACTCCCCGAGCGCATTTATATAGACAGGAAGTTCAGCAGCAAGCATCCTGAGAATCGAGGAGTTGTCTGGATGCCAAGGGCAAAAGTTAAGAGATAGCAAGTAAGACCACGTTTGATTGTCTTACCTTGGAATGCAATGGATAAGACGCCTGTCATGGCTTCAGTGAGAAATGACTCCCTTTGGAAATAATAAGTGGAGATTGTGTAAAAAAAAAAAAAAATACAGTGTGAAGGGAATTAAGAAGTGGCCTAAAATGAGCAGACATGCCTGTGTATCTGCTATAAATCCCATAATCACGGCAGGAGAGCAGCAAAAAAGGAAGAAAAGTAAGAAATGGTGCCCCAATGAGAGCTTGGGAGAGCTTCTCCCCGCTTAAAGGAAGAAAAACATACATTAGAAACCAAGCTTTGGTGTTGACAGTGTGTAAAAATAACCACAATTTTAACATAATAGGGTGAATTTTCTCAACACTACGTGGAGTTGCCAACACAGTTCTTGAGATTGTAGCTTTCTATATATTACACTTAAATATTCCCCCAAAGGCAGGGCAAGCAGATGCTTGGCAAAACTTAAAGAGGTGAGGAAACTGAATGTGAAAACTTAGCTGTGAGCAACATATGGAATCTGGCAGCCGGAGTTCTGACAATGACGTCCAAGCCCAAGTACTGGGTGTTCTCCCTGACCCTCCCCAGGAGACAGGGCACCATGTGCAGTGTTGTGTTAGGAGATAAGAAGAGCTCATAAAGGCAAGGGGTGACGATTTATGATTCCTTTTTCCTACAGGACCCATATAAGAAGATCAATTAAAGCCAAAAAAGATGCATTTAGCCAATTATCCCCTACCCAACATTTGACGTTAAGTATTGCATTTTAATGGGTAATGACCTTAACCCTCTCTTCATCTGTGTCACATAAATGGATTATAATTGTAAGGCCAAAGAAGGGATGCTACTAAACAGCCAATAGCAAGTGTAATGGTCCTGGGGCCTTTCTGAGGTCATACTGCTGCTCATAGTGGGGGTGATACTCCCCTCACTAAGCCCCCAGCAGCTTGGGGTAGTACCCCTGCCAGGTAAGGGGCCTGCATGCTCAAGGATAGCTGTTGCTCATCTTGGGTTGAGTGGCTTTGTGTCTTCACAACATTTAGGGAATTCTAAAAGGCAGAATCCTAAAGGACAAATCCTTTTTAAAGGATGGGGCAGGAGGACAATAAGAGAACCAGATGTGAACTGGGCTCCCAGTTTTAGGCAAGGAGACAAGGCCAGGTAGTGCCACCATGTGATGGGATGGCTGAAAGGTTCTAGGGGAAGGCCTCAGCCCAATTGCTATGTTTTGAGGAAGTTTTGCCCACCCTAACTGCATGTGGCATTTCCTGGCAAACGAGAAGCTGAACTAGACCTTGGAGTTGCCCCCAGATCTCCAATCAGTGGCACTAAAGAGTGTAGAGACCAGACATGAGATGGGGTTGGTGGTATTTATTAACGGCTATGACAGAGTTAACAGAATCCGGAGTAAACCCTGAGCATGTTTTGGAACCCAAGGAAATGCTGCTGGTTAAAAATGCATTCAATGGGGACACCTGGGTGGCTCAGTCAGTTGGGCATCTGCCTTCGGCTCAGGTCATGATCCCAGAGTCCTGGGATCGAGTCCCGCATTGGGCTTCTTGCTCAGCGGGGAACCTGCTTCTCCCTCTACCTGCTGCTTCCCCTACTTGTGCTCTCTCTCTCTCTCTCTGGCAAATAAATAAATAAAATCTTTATTAAAAAAAATGCATTCAATGTTTTTCTCACAGCTTTGAAAAATTATAGTTGAAAAAGTGTGTGTAATTACTGCACAAACAGTTGAATTGGAGTATGTGGACCCATGCAGGTTAGAGAGTGGGGCGATGGTGGGAAGCAAGGAGCAGGATTGTGATGGAACCCAGCTTTGGAGAAGTCATGATTCTATCCTTAAGGGAAAGGGGAGGAGACACTCAGCACCCTTACCAACCAGTCTAGTTATAGAATATCCAGAATCCCCAACTCAAGAAGAATTTATGCCAAATAATTGAGAGAAAACACTGTTAGCAAGGCGCAGCAGAAAGCTTGAGGGCTTCAAGGTCAAATACATACGGAACTAAGTCTTGGCTGTGCAGCTCACCACAGAAAGACCTTGGACAAGATATATCACTTCCATTGAGTGTGGATGATATACCTACCTGGTAGGATTGGTATCAGAATTAAAGTAAAATACGGAATGCATCTAGCTCATTGCCCGGTATATAATAGGTACTCAGTATATGTCAGCTCCTAATTCCTTTACCTTTCCTAGATGTTCAGGGCCTTGCTCCCCTAGTCTTCCTATCACCCTCTTCCTAGTCCTCCACAAGTGAATAAATAACAACCGTAATTATAAGAGGTTTGAGGAGGAGGATCCCTGACTCTCTTGCCTTTCAAGGTTTGAGCATGAAGTCATTCCTCTCACCTGGTTATGGTTTCTGCAATTCTCACTCAGGTTCCACCAGGGTAGGGCCCTGGTCTATCCAACAAATATTTACTGAGCGCCTCCTAGGGGTCAGGAAGTATGCCTACTTCCAGCATGACTGATAGCTTCATCTTCTCCAGATACCAAAACTGAAGCTGTCACAGGGAGAAGTACATTGAGGTGATTCCTTGGCCGCATGCTTCTGAAGGGAGGCCTGCCCAGGGCCACAGAAGGATGGTGACTTAGAGAGAGAGTGATAGGAGGAGAAGATCACCAGTTGGTTTGGAAAAAAGATCCTATCCCTTCAGTCCAACCATTCTAATGTGCTTATTATATGCCTGGCATTGTGTTTAGTGCTTTCCATGTACTAACTCATTTAATCCTCATAACAGCTCTTGGAGACAGAGATAATCATCACTCTACTCTAGAGAGGATGAAACTGAAAGATACAGGTGCTAGGGATCTTGCCTAGGTCACAAAGCTAGTTAGTGACCCAGTAGCCTGGTTCCAGAGTCTTCCCTCTTAACCCCTACCACATGCAATCATGCCATCATGTACCCCTATCTACTTCCATCTGAATCTACAAAGCAAGGCAGGTGTGTTGCATCTTCCCCACCTCTATAGTCAGCCTTTTTCTTTTGAAGGATGCTCTTCATGTTTGTTTTCATCTAATTTAATCCCTATTAAAGTGTTAGCTTGGGAGCAGAGGGTGCTATATACTATTTTACAGGGTCCTGGAGCCGGAAAAATATGTTACCTTTGTTAAGGTTTGGGGCTAGGGAGATGTCTTTTCTGATTTCTCAATAGAGGCCCAAGAAGGTGATAATAAGTTTCTGAGTTATCAAGAGACCAGATTCAGCCAAAAGGAAAACTGTCAATTTTCAAGGAGGGTCTTTTTGTTTAGACCAAACTTGGCTCAGAAATGGTGTCAAGCAATGCTGAGGTAATACCCAGTCCTTCTAGCCTAGGAGAGAGGGCCATGTGAGTTTCCCAGATGCTTTAGGATACATTCCACCCATGAATGGAGTTGCAGGGCAATCTGAAGTCCCAAGGGAACCAGTTCCCAAATATAAGTTTTAACTTGTTTACCTTAAACTTGGAGCCTATTACAATAGTGCCCTTGGGATTCTGCCACTGGCATTCAATCTATCCTCATCTTCTAGGGATTGGGGCATGTCTCTTCCCAGCTTTGCTTAAGCCTGCATTATTTCCCAAATGCTTCAAAACTGTGCCAAATGAACCCTGTCCCAGAGGAACAAACAAAACCCTGGCAGGGAAAGGCAACTTTCAAAACTCTTCTCCCCATGGTCCCTCAGGGAAAAAGCCACATCAGAGGGGACCAGTTCTTTAGCCTTCTTGTCTCCCCATTCAACTGTGTGGCTCAGGCCAAATAGATTTTGCTCTCTCTCCTTAGCTGTTCATCTTTTATTTCCTCATTTCTGTTTGCTGACCTTGAGCTCCCTCTCCCCTTTCAGAATGAAGGCTCAACTTTACACAAGCAGAAAGAGAAAAGTGATGTTTTAAATTTAGGCACTTGAGGGCCAGAACGAAGTCTGTTTTATCCATTGTATTATCTCTAGTGTTTAGCAAACTATGTGTTCAATGAATTGATGGAATCAGAAGGCAGAACATATTCTAAGGAATAGCGGAATAAACATTTCTATATCCCCAGCTATAGAGATAGTAAATGGCTTAGTTATCTAAAAATACCTTCCCTGCGAACATATCTTGTGTCCCTGACTTAAATTAAGTGGTCTCCATCAGTACCTGTGAAAATTTTTCTTAGAGACATAGGAAATCAGCAGCCATCTATCACAAAAATAGATATGGTGTAATGTGGTGAGAAATAGCCTGGACATTATTTCGTTCATGGCTCCCCATCCATGGAGCTAAGAATAAGTCTCTCAGCCCATTGCAATCTCAGTTTCCTTTTCTTTAAAATAGAATGTTTGGGCTAGATGACCTCTAACAATGTATCGGCTGGGATGCTCTAAGGTACAAGTGCCAAAGGAATCAAGGAGAAATGACTTCAATAAATAATGAGAAGTCCAGAGGCAAGATGGTTCCAGGGCTGGTTGGTTCAACTATAACTTCAAGGGCGAAGTCCCCCTCTCTTTCTCCTTTGCCATCTTCCTTACATTCATACATTTTCCTTGTAAGCTGGCTCCTTTCCAGGCTGAATACGACGGCCACAGGTTTTATATGCAGGTGGCAATGTTCAGAGAAAAAATAGGAACTACTCTGTCTTGTCTCCCTTCTCAAGAACAGACCTTCCTTTATGTCTAATCAGAGAGATTGCATCACAATCCCTTGGTATAAATCCACAAGGACTTAGATCACTCTCCACTCAATGCATTGGGCTGGGGACGGACTGAACCTTCTGTGAAGGGCAGACCAGCTCCAAGGAGCTGAATAACATAGAGGTCTGGCAGCAAGGAAAAGTACAGGATGGCTGTTGGCTGGGAGGCCAATGGTATCTGCCACAAACATCATGTGATGCAAAGTGAATAAGAAGGATGAGAAGCAAAGTTCAATAGAAGTAAAGAAAGGCAGGAGACAATGACAGAAAGGTTAGGCCCTATCTTCTGTTCTTAAATCCCAAATAGATCTATAATGGTAATACTCCTGATGGTGGTAGTGAGTATGGGGTGAAGAAACGTTGTCTTCTGCCTTTCCTTTATCCCCTCACCTCCTTTCCTTCTTTCTTTCTTTCTTTTTTAAATTTCCTTCCCTCCTTCCACTGATAAACTATTGCAGCTACTGTATGACAAGCACTCCGCTAGGTTCAGAGGTATGGTGGGGAAAAAGACCTGTTCTCTGCCTTAATGGAGTTAACAGTGAGTTTGTATTTCACATTGGCAACAGCTCGGGCAGGAGGAGGGGAGAAGGCACTCCCACAAAGGGTAGGAAATTTCCACATGGCAGGAGGGATTCAAAGGTTCATCGCTGGCCCTTTTCCCCCCAGCTTCTGCTTCTCCCAGGGGCAGAGGAGTTTCCTACCTGCCCAGTGAAAGGGGAAGAAGGAACTGAGCATGCCCCATGCAGTCTCTCTCCCTCCTCGCCCCTCCTCTCTCTAACTGGTCTCACCCAGACCCACACTCTCCTCTGCCCTGCAGAAGTCAGCCCACGCCCCCCTCACCCCACACTCTGAGTGTGATGCCATGTTTCTGGGATGTGCTGGCACCATATAAACTGAGAAACCAAACTTTAAAATAAGTTTAATAAAGGATCAGAGAGAACCTTCTTGAGGAAGTGACTTTTAAGCTGAGACTGGAAAATGAACAGGAGAGAATAAGATGAAGAGGGAGGGTATATGTGGGAGACTATGTGGTTGGGAGGAGAGTCCTGAGCTTGGAGAACACTCGTGAAGATAGAGGTAGAGAATCACTCGTGTAATTACAATCTTCTTGCTGATGTGATGATCAGATCAATCATCTTACTTAGTGTTATAAAGATCTCTGTTTGGGATAGAGGAGACATTTATGTGCTTAATCATTCATTCATTCATTCATTCATTTAACTTATAGCAACTCTCCTAGGTGAAGGGAATTTAATTCTGAGTTAGACATGGTCTCTAACCTCAGGCAGCTTACATCAACTGGGGATGCAGATATATAAATAAGTTTGTTTATAAAACCAATAGGAGCTCTGCTAGAAGATACAGGTAAGGATTTATGGGGGGTGGAGAGAGGAATGTTACAAGAGTAGAGAAAAATAACCCTCGAGTATTGGAAACTGGATGTGTTTTTACTTAAGTGGAAAAGAAATCCTCATGTCCATCTTTGATGTTTTCCTTCCCCGCCCTTTCTGCCTTAGAGATCTGATGATTATATGGTGTAGTATTCTTCTGCCATAAACATTCTTCCATTTTTTAGCCAGGGTGATGTCACCACAAGACTATGTCTGGTGTAAATGGGATACAATCCCAAAGCAAATCAGAAATGAAATGAGATCTCTTTAAGAAGAAGGAATTAGCCTCAACATAATAAAATAGTTACAACTTTGTGGGAGATATGTAAAATGGCTTACATCACTGAACTGTCCCAGATGGTAAACATAAGGCAGGACGGCGTCTTAAAATGGACGCATGGTGGATAATGGTTACAAATGTACAGTATGTGCCCAGTGCATATGTGTGAAAGAAACTTAACTTTTCAAAGCCTAACTTTTTCTGGTCTCCTGGACATTGAATGTTTATGATAACGGGCAACACAAATATACCCACAATTTCCAATATCCTAAGGGTAACAGAGCATCTAAAACCGGTGACAGGTTAAAAGAGAATGTGGGCACAGGAAAAGAAAAGAAAAACAACAACCACCACCACCACCATGTTACTAAACAGGCAAAAGAAAAAGCAAAGAGCATTAGACTCAGCACCATGCATCAGACGGCACAAATAATAAAATGGGAAAACGTCCCTTCCAGAAGGGAGGCCAGTGGAAGGCTTCTGGTCTGCCCTCTCAGCGCGGCAGGGCCGGGCCCCCGGGGGGGAAAGGAGGGCACACAGTGGTGTGGGAAATGAAATCGAAGACGCCAGGGACCCTGATTTGGTTAGCCCAGTCACTCCACTGTGAACTTCAGGTCACACGCAGTTAAGGGCGGAAGGGGAAAGGCAGGAAGTATTCTAATGAGAATTCAATTAATTCAAGGAATCTCAGAAACCAGGTGTAAACTCTGCCGGATATTAAAAGATCCCTGAGAGGAGCCAGGGTTTCGGAGCGCGTCAGATCAATTTGTGAGGCGCTGGCAAACTGGCAGATGCCCCGCTGTCGCCCCAACAGGTCCAATAATTAGCATCTTTGGGCTCTGAGCAAGTGTGCCTTGCAAGCCCTCGGGAGGCTAATGAAGTGGGGGTCGCGCTCGGCCCCACCCCGGCTACGGCCGGATCGTGGGGGGCCGCCACCACCCCGAGCGGCCCAGGGGCCCCGGAGCCCGCCAGGGTGCCGGCCGAGGTGCCGGTCAAGGCCGCCGAACAGCCCCGACGGCTTCCGGGCCCAGCGGGAGCACCTGGTTTCCTGTGGGTGTTGGACTCGCTGCGAGAAAATGACGCTCGGCCGTCTGAGGCCGGGGCTCTGAGCTGCGGGAGCCCAACACCCGCGGGGGGCAGAGGATGAAAACACAGCTGAAGAACAATGTCCTGCCCAAGAGAAGCGTTCAGTGGGGCCCCCGCAGGGGCCACTCCGAGGGCCTTTAAGGACTTTATGTCCGCATGATTAGCCAAGATGAAGGGGCCAGCTGCAAACTTTAATTTCCCGATGACACAAAGGAACCATGAACAATACATAGATAGGATTTGAATTTGTAATAAGCGGTGGCCTAATCCACAGCAAAGGATAGTCAGTGTAGACAAAAAAAAAAAAAAAAAAAAAAAAAGCTCCTGAAGTTTCTTAGGTTCCCTATTCAGACCTAAGACATACTCTGCCCAGAGCTGTACTTCAAGTACTAGGGCTGGCTGTGGGAAAGAAGCAGGACACTTTTGGGCTGGGACTCTGATTTCCTGACAAACCTCTCCTTTCTCCTAGCAAGAAGACAAACTAGAGTTTGTCTAACAATATCACATGTACCTGTCGGGAGAATGGTCCAGATAAAGGAATGACCGCATTAGTCCACTGGGAAAATTTTGTGGGGCACCAACCTTCTTTTATCGAACACCTAACCTTCGGCCAGGGAGGGGAGTTCTAAAAAAAAAAAAAAAATGATCACCGCTTTATTCATTCTAAGATAAAAACATTTGATTTTTTTTTTTTTTCTTCAAGTGCTGTTGGAATCAAATTCGCTGCTGGAGAAGAAAATCTCAACCTTCATCTTTGTTCTTACCCTTTCAGCTCTAATCATCTTGAAGTGTTAAGGTGAATTAAAAAAAAAAAGTTTAGGTCAACAGGAAGTGTCCCGTGATGGGGACTGGCTTTCATAGCACAGAGAAAGCCAAGGGACAAAAGGGGCCAGATGTTTTGACAGGGCACTGTGGAGCAAACAGAGTCTGGGAAAGGGAAAGAAGCATTTCAACTATTCTCAGAACAGGGGGCTTTTTGTGTCCAACACATGGAGAGGTCCTGCCTCAGAAGCTTCCCTCTAAGAGGCAAAAGATGAGAAATTTGCATATGCAACGGTATTGTGCATGCAACATGTTAATCTTATTAATTATGAAAACCCCCCACCGAGGGGGCATTTGCTCAGTGCTAGGAACTTTCCCTATGTTATCTTAGTTAATCTTTGCACAAAGAGGCTGCAAAGTTGGCTTTATTAGTCCCATTTTACAGGTGAGTCAGCTTAGGCTAAGAGAACTTATTTTCCTTGTCCAAAGGCATTCCCCCTGTTACATGTGGCAGCTAAAATCGAAGCCCAGCCTGCATGATTCCAGACCCAGGCTCCAGCCCCCTGGCAATACAGAAATCATAAGAAAGACACTTAGAACTCTGGATGACTGTCTCATTATCACCAGAATCTGACTCTTCTAGACATGGCTCCCTCTGCTAAAAGCGGAATCTGATGGAACGGGGCTGGCAGAATTTATCCTGCTCTTCCTACCCACCAAGACCGCCATCCCTACCCCAGGACAAGTAACAATCACAAAGAACTTCCCAGTCACCGTTTTCAATCTGGACTTCTTTACAATGTTGACAGAATTCCTTAGTGTGCCTTCAGGGGAGGAATGCAGTAAGAGGGCTTCCAGTCCTAGAAGAAAGCATCGCAGAGAGAAACTCACAGCTGGTTTTTCTTCTTTCCTTCTGCAAACAGAAAAGGAATGGGGGCAATGTGTTTGTTGGATAAAAAAGAAAACCCTTCTGTGTGAGATGTGGGTACGTGTGAGTCAGTCTTTGGAAACTGCGGTCAAGTCCTAACCCTCAGAAACCCTATCCTCGCGCTCTTCTCTTTGGTACTGAAGGTACCTCGAGGCTGGAGCTGGCGGAGCGGAGGCTCACCAGCTGCCAGGATCTGGATCTGATGGCCTTCTGGGCACAGCTGTTGGGGAGATTGGGCACTGTTCCCGAGGGGAATGTGTCATCACCCAACTGCCTGGCCAGTGACGACCGGGGGGGGGGGGGGGGCGGGGTGAGGGGGAAGGGTGAGGTTTAAAGCTCAGAGGATCCCATTCTCACGCACTCTCCTTTCACCGAATGTTCTTCCTTCTTTGTCCAGGAGCTCTGCCTGTCTTTAGCTTCTCCTCCGCTTTCTGTCCCCTTTTTGTCGTCAAGACTCTCCGTCTCAGAGCAGGCTTCCTGGTCATCCTACTGGGGAAAAATGCTCTGTGTAACTGACCAGCCCCTGAGTGCTTCCAACCCACAATATGCCTCAGAACGAGGTAGGGAAAGGTCTGTGAGAGTCGAGGTGTGCCGCAGGCTGAGCTGCCAGAGCCCTGTGCCCTCCATCCATCCTTCCCGTGTAGGACAATTGAGCTAATTAATGTGACCAGAGAACAGTTGAGCTGCTAATGAGTGCCAAGAAAGTGTTGGGGGTCCAAGACAAACGACGCTTGGCTCATATTGTAAACAGCTTAAGTTTCGGTGTTGAAAATGACTTCGGTTTTACTTAAATCATCTTCTGTACCATGCAGCCAATTTTGAGAATGGATGCACGACAGAGCCACCCCATCTGCAATGAATAGTCTCTCCACTTTATTTAGCTTGTGGTATGAGGTAGAAGTGGCGGGGTGGGGGTGGGGGTGCTCACAGCCCGTCCAAGGCAAGGCGTCATGGAAGGAGAGAGAGGGGGACCATGTGTGTGACAACTTTGGTTAGCCCAGGTAAGAAAGAGCAAAGTAATCAGGTTAAAACTGTATTTCAATTTCCTTCTCTGAAGAATGTGTTACTAAGTGGATTAATGTGTTGTTTCTTTTATCTGAAGATCTGTGGTAACTCCTATCTCCTGAAATGAGATGAGTCTGCTGCGTTTCAACAGAAGCAGATGACCAGGCATTATAGAAAAATGGTAAGGGAATTTTATAACATTTTAGGGGAAAATTTGTACCTGTGCATGTACTTTTTTAGTCACTGAGATAATGCTGTTCATCACGTGAAAAGGCAGCCAAGGTAGACACGCTGGGGTCTGAATCCCCATGCTGCCACTTGCTGGCTGTTAGACCCAACTATGTTCCTCAATCTAAGACTCAACTTCTCCCCTTGCCAAGTGAACTTCTCCCCTTGGCGAGTGAGGGCGATCATAATACCTACCTCTAGGGTTTGTTAAAAGGAACCAATGAAATAATATGTGGTTGCTCTACAGTCTGTGTTCAGGAAACAAATCCTAGCTCAGATCATTTCTCTCTCAGATCATTATAAGATTAAATAGTCCAATGTGTTAGGGGACCTGCACATAGTAGGTGTTGTAAATATTATTACTCTTCCTCTCCCTCCCGGGTGGTTAGATTTGTTGAAACATTCACTCTAAGACGATGCTCCTATTTACTTTCTATACTTCAGGTCATTTTGTGGAATTATCTTGTGAATTTTAGTATTACATCTACCTGCCACCTTTAAATCAATGTGTCTCCTGAAGGGACCAAACTCTGATTCGCACACAGAAAACAAGCAAACGCAACCACAAACAAATTCCACACTCAGTCACCATGTTGAGGACCACACGTGAGGATCATGCCTGGGCTCTCCCAGGCACCAAGTTATCCGGTCAACTTCATACATGTCCATCTGGTTCAGGGTCATAAACCAGAACTCCTTGGCTTGTCCCTCAGACCTCAGAAATCTCTTAGAGCAAAGAGTATTTCTACAGGCCTGGCTCTATGATTTATCGTCGTCCTTATGTATTCCAAGTCATGGGGATAGGAAGAAGGCCCTAAATGCCAAGGTTTTAAAGACAGTGCCTCATAGAAATGACCATAAATAGCAACTCAGGAGGCCACTTACATGAAGTTAGACCCGTTTAGGACTAGGGGCTATTACAGTGTGAGCTTATCATAACTTGATTCAAGTGCAATAAGCAAGAAGTCGAGAAGATGACCAGTCAGTGCGAGAAAGCTAAGCGGAGATCAGATAACCACATTAAAAAGATTAAAATGTCCAGCCTGCTATAAATGCCTGCTAAAATCCTAAAAAGGAGTCTGGAGAGACCCATAAAATCATAACTAAGAAAGTAAGGGAGCCCTGAAGCTTTAACCAGATGTTCCTGTGATATGATGACTATGTTAGTAAATTTTCATCCTAGCAATACAGCTCTGTATTGATCTTTTGCTTTTATTAGTCAGTGCTGCTATGAGATTAAATATTGTCTGGAAGGAAATACAGGCTTCCCTCTCTAGAAGTCTCTTCTCAGTAACCCAGTGTTTGTTATCGCAAAGCGCACGAGGGAGTTTATAATGAATTGCACAACAAAGCAGGGGCTTGAGTCTATAAAAAGAGTTATATAAGGGGTAGCCTTATAGAGAATAACCTTATTTGGGAAGCAAGCATTGTATGCCCTCCTGAGTGGGAAACCTACGGAGAGCCGTCTGAAACAGAAATAGACACGAGTATTTATAACCAGGAGCACAATCGCAATACACAGTGCTAAACACTTAATCTATGGTTAGATTTTACTCCAGATCCAAGCTGAAGTCAGCAGAATTAAATCTTCAAGTGTATTTCAGCAGCCTTAAATCCTTCTGATACTGTTAGCGGTGGCAGGGTTCCAAAATGCATTCTGTTAATAAGACAGTAAAGTATAAAATCAAGTTATCTCCTTCAAGGAGAAAAACACAGAGCAAAGAAAACGAATCTTGTAAAATTACATTCCCAGCACTCAGGCCTTTTCTACCTGAGTTCCTTTCAATTTATTCTTTTACTACCAGACCATTCTCCTTGACAAATAACAGAAAAAGAGAAATCATCTCCCACCTTTTTTTTATTATTATTATTTTTAACTATGAAAGGAATAGTACCCCTGAAAAAAGGTTTAGGATTTTTCCTTCTTTTTTTTTTTTAGATTACTTATTTATTTATTTGAGAGAGAGAGAATGAGAGAGAGAGCATGAGAGGGAAGAGGGTCAGAGGGAGAAGCAGACTCCCTGCTCAGCAGGGAGCCTGATGTGGGACTCGATCCCGGGACTCCAGGATCATGACCTGAGCCGAAGGCAGTTGCTTAACCAACTGAGCCGCCCATCTTATCTTTACAGGTCAGAGGAGGTTGATTTTGCCAATCAGCTTGCAATATACAGTATGAAGTCTCCTTGGGCTAGCAAAAAGAATTCAGCAGCTGTTACCTTTTCTTTCTCACTTAACATAACTTTTGGTTTACCTGCAGCTAAAAAGAATTTATGCAGCATGCACAGCGGTGTTGTTTAGGTCCCAAAGCAACTGTTAGTTTTCCCAGGAGCGGTATCAAAAGCTTGTTAAACTACCAAAAGGAAGGAAGGAGGAAAGAAAGGAAGGAAGGAAAGAAGGAAGGAAGGAAGGGAGGGAGGGAGGGAGGGAGGAGGGCAAGTACATCCACTACCAACACCTTTGAACTCATGATGCACTATACTTGCTCAAAATGAACAAAGTCAGAATGAAGCCTAAAACTCCTTCTCCATGCCTGCTCTCACAGACTAGAGTTTGTGCACATCTGGAATGAGAGACCACCCACCGCTCTGAGATCCCTGCAGGGCGCGTTGGGTGAGCTAAGTAATAAATTTTAACCTTAACTCTGAATTTTTTTGCTCTCATGAGTTTTAGTCAAGCTCCCTCTTGTTGCATCAATACGTATAACTGTTGGCAATTTCATGTTCTTTAGGCAATCTTTTTTTTTTTTTTTTTTGCATGTCCAGGAGTTAGAAAAAGATAGAAACTCCCTTGTGTTATGAAACTAATGTGATACAAGAAATTGAGCTGTAGCAATCCATTGGGCAGATACAAAAATACATGAAAGTATAGATTTCTACTCCACTGCGAAACCATGTTATAGTTAGCTGAAAATTTAATACAGGATATTAATGTTTCCCCTCTAAGGTATCTCTTCATAGATGATGTTGGTTTGGTTTCTTTATTTGTAGATGAAAATGTCTGGAAAATCTATCTGTATTACCTGGATATAATGCCCGTACATAGTGGATAGCATATACCTTGATACCTAAGGACAAAGACACACATGCAAAAAATTGTATCACAGAGAATTATGAAATTAAGTAAAATAAGAACATTAAACATAAATGTAATTGAACCTACAATTAGATCAAAGAGACTTAGTTCTTAAGAATTATTTGTGTTGAGCTAAACAAGATACATAAATTATTTTAGAGACTCCTCTCAGATAATCGCCTAAAATGAAACCCTAAAAGCTTTCATTCTCCTCCCCTAGTCTTGCTAGATTTCATGCAGACCCCTACATTTTAGTTATGACATCAGAGTTAACACTTTATAGATCATAATTCACCCCCATTATCCTTTAGTCAATTTAATGAGTGTAAGAAGATACGATGGCTTTTTAAAGTTGATTTGAGAAGCATTCTAATCTAGGTAGAACTCAAGAGATGCCTTATTTACAGCAACCCAACCACAGATCATGGGTGACTTTGGCAGATGGAAACCTTTTTGTCATTGTTGTTCATTCCATTTGCTTCAGTTTAAGGAGGTGTTATTTTATAAGCTGGTCCTCAAATTCTGGTTGTCCGATCTAGTCATTGCCTCCAGTTTCCAGTGTGTGGCTATTACTATATGGTTTGAGCCACTCTAGTTCATTCTTCAGGCCTAGCTTTTAAGGCTCAGCTCCAAAATGTCCTTCTAAATCCTAATGGTTGAAATTAATCGCGCCCCTCATCTAGCCTTCTGTTTGTGTCTACTTTGATTAAAGTGATTTCTGTAAGTGACTTCGTGCCAACTTGTGAGCCTCCTAGACTCACTTCTCATTCTTTCTTAGATCCCTATCCCGTAAAATATGCCTCATAAATGTCCCTGAACTGAATTGCCTTTTCTAAAAGCTGGGAATTAAATCCACCCATAGGGAATAGTACGAAGACGAATGAGCAGAAGACAGAAACATATTCTAATGATGTCAGAGATGAAGCCAACACACCTGGTCCCAGAGCCTTGATAGGGTGTGTATGTAAAACTAAATTAACTGCAAGAGGATTTAATGAGTACAGTGGATGTTCTCATCCTCCAGGTGGCCCCCGGAGAGAATGTTAGCACCATGAGAAGAAGTGGAGAAAGGAAGAGAGGCTGCTGTTGACTCCAGTATAATAAAGACGAGTTCTCTTCCTCTCCATTCCTCCATTCTGCATATTTCAAAATGACAATAAGGGAAACGATTTATAGCCGACTCCAGGTGCCCTTCGCTGTGCAACTCCTGTCTCATCAAGAGAGATGAAAAAGAGACCTCTTTTTCCATAAACAACTCTGAGCCCCATTAATATTGTTCGATTCCCACTTACAGCACTTTCTGCTGCTTGTCTTTGTTCAATGACACTAAAATCCTGGCAACTCAGTCACTCCTCTGTTTCTATACCACCAGATCAGAGCGCCGGAAATGGTCTCCAGCTGGAGGGAATTGGGACACAGAGAGACCTAGAAGGGGACCCAGTTGTTGCATTTTGATGCTATCTTCTGATGTCTCCATTATAACTTGCATCATTCTGAGTGATAAGATGTCATCTTAACTTGAGATCCTACCATCACCTTATTGCCCAATGGCACTGTTTCCTTCTCACCACCGCCCCAAAGAGAGAGGTTCTCAAACTTTAGGAGATGCTCTTCCCATTCAGTCAGTCTAGAACTGTATGTAGGTATCAGCATTTTACTATATTGTCCATCCCTGCTGACTCATTTTACTCGGTTGTTAAACACAGTCCTTTGAGTGAAGAGGAAGCAAGATTAAACTGGGTTGTTTTCTACCCAGGTTTGGGGGCAGGGGTTAATAGATGGGTGGCGGAAATTCGAAGAAATAGTTCCCTCATTTTTTACACTTGAGGAAAGAAAACTTAAGAATATAATATTATAATCAAATTCAATTTAACCAAAAAAAACCCCATCTATTTCTTCATTAAAAGCACTGGGCTGGTTACTGGAGATTCAGATACTGAAATTTGGGTCCCTGTGCTCAAATTGCAAACACAGTCCAAAAAGAATAACCATTCTGGCTCAGACAATGGATCATTCAGTTAGTTCAATTCTCTGTCTCAAAAAAGTACAAAATGGAACTTTAGGCAGAAGGTCGTCGTAGTTTGTCCTTGACGTCAACTTTCTGGTAAGTATCCTATGTTTCCGAACTAAGGTTAGGGGCCTGTTGTCTGTGCAGGTACCACTGGTAACAGGACCCAAAGGCACATCAAAGGTCATCCAGCCCTGTCTCCCCATGTCATGGATGAGAACACCGGAAGCCCCAAGAGATTAAAGGACTCGTGAAAGACTGCTGTTACTTTGTAGCAGAGCTGGCACTAAAGCCAGGTCTCCTGTCCACGGCTTTTCTCACTTTACCAGGCTTGGAGTAAGGCTGTCCATTAGTTCATTCATCCATTTATCCATCCATCTATTCATTCTACAGATATTTAGTGAACACCTACCACATGCCAAGTGTTCTACATTGAGGATGTGAGGTTGGGGATAATCCTCTTTTTGTCTTCACAATCTTATAATCTAGGGAGATTCAGATCAGAAAACAGTTTACATAAAGCCAATTTACTTTGATTTTTGTCATCACTACAATTCTCACAAGTGTGAAGTGAAATCCATTCGTTGTCTTCCGGCATGATTTTCAGATTTAGGTCATGTATCTTCCTGGCACTGTGTTTCACTGTCTGATCAATTTGGATCTTTTTCTGTCAGTCTTCTCCTTGAGACTTCTCCACCACTGTTTCTTTCCAGAGAGGAGGCAACAAGTTGTACAAAGTGTTTTAGGAATGCATGCTCCACAATTTGGGTATAAAGTAAAGGTTTTTTTTCTCCCCAACTTGCCTTAAGACAATGACCTTTGGACCTGCAGCGACTCTTTAGAATCATGAGTCTCAGACTCTCTTCTAGTTTCCAACAGAACCAACAGGTGATTATCCAGAAATAGTTTGATTTCTTTTTCTCTATGAGCCTCACCTTTCATTGGCATGCATGAAAGCACATATCCTCTATTCACACAACTTCTCAAGATGGTTATAGACTTTATTCTTCTTTAGCTGACATTTGACAAACAAAAGATCTTAGTTACAATTTTTAAGTTAGAATATTTCACTGAGGATGCCCCCATCCCCAATTAGCCTTGTTAAATTACAGGAGAGAATGAAGGGGCAGTTTTGACCCTCCTGAAACTCAGCCTTCTCTGGACTAGCCACTCCCCTTAGCAGCTGACTTTATTAATGAGCTCATCCACTGGCTTAACTCCTCAGCCAAGGCAAATCCAAGGTAGCAAATTGCATTTTACAGCTGTAAAACCTAAAACTTTATCCCACAGGAGTCGCAGGACCCTGAAAGAACTCACATTTGTATTATAAGTAAAATGTCAGTAGCTCAGAAAAACAAGGGCCCACAATGGACCGTTTCTTGCATCACCTTCAAAGATATTAAATTGATTTACCCATATGTATATAACACTTAATAATTTCCCAAAAGTATCTAATTTATCATCCAATTAAAGGATAAATTTTTTATTATTTTTAATTAAAGATCTTGTTTATTGATTTGAGAGAGAGAGAGCACCTGGTAAGAGTGGGGGCAGAAGGAGAGAGAGAGTCTCAAGCAGACTCCACCTTGAGTGTGGAAGCAGGCTCCGTCCCAGGATCCTGAGATCATGACCTGAGCCGAAATCAAGAGTCAGAAGCTTAACTGACTGAGCCACCCAGGTGCCCCAAGGGGATAAACTTTTTTAAAAAAAGAATAGAGACTATCGGGGCACCTGGGTGGCTCAGTCGGGTTAAGAGGCTGCCTTCGGCTCAGGTCATGATCCCAGGGTCCCGGGATCGAGTCCCACATCAGGCTCTCCCTGCTCAGCGGGGAGTCTGCTTCTCCCTCTCCCCCTGCTTGTGCGCTCTCTCTCTCTGTCAAATAAATAAATAAAATCTTAAAAAAAAAAAAAAAGAATAGAGACTACATCTCTTACATTCTCTTTAAAAAAACACTAATATATACTTTTTGGACATGGTGGTTGTATAATAGATGCAATTTGACTAATGATCCATTCTGTCTTTAAATCCTAATAGTATCAGTCACTTATTTAATTGTTGAGTGACTGTCATGTACCTAATGCTAGGCTTTGTGTTATGAGGCATATATCAGATATATTTGACATAGCCCTGCACTCAAAAATTTTGCAACCTTACTGAAAAGGAAAACACACATGAACTAATTAGAATAATAGATCTAGAACTTTGAAGTCTCTCCAGTTCACTTTCCTTGTAATAGATATCCCTGCCATTCACAAATATCTCTGGCTCTGCTTTCTTCTGAGTACCTGGGACAACTGGAACTCTCAATCCCTTGAACTCTGGGTAGGTTTTGTGACTTGCTTTGGCCAAAAGTTGCAAGTGAAGGGATGTATGTCACATATTGATGGAAGCATTTAAAAGCTGGGACACAAATCTCCGTTTCCCTTCTTTTCCTGATCTAGCAACTGTGGAGGAGACTTCATGGTTGTCCTAGGCTATTCGAGCAGCTGTAACAAAATATCATAGACTAGGTGGCTTATAAACAATAGAAATTCACTTCTCACAATTCTGGACGCTGGAAGTCCAGGATCGGAGTACCAGCACAGTTGGATGAGGGCCCTTTTCCAGGTCACAGACTTCACATTTTATCTTCACATGGCAGAAGAGGCAAGCTAGCTCTCTGCAGTCTCTCTCTTTTTTTTTTTTTTATTCTTTTTTTTAATCTTATTTTATTTTTTATTTTTAAATTTTTTATTGTTATGTTAATCACCATACATCATTAGTTTTAGATGTGGTGTTCTATGATTCACTGTTTGTGTGCAGTCTCTTTTTATAAGGGCTCTAAGCCCATTCATGAGGGTGGAGCCTGATCACCTCCCAAAGGCCCCACCTCCTAATACCATCACCTTGGGCATTAGGTTTTCAACATGAATTCTGGGGTTCTTTTGTGGGGCCGGGGGGGGGGATGGAGAGTGGGCAGATGCAAACGTTCCGACCATAGTTATGGTGAAAAGGCAGAAAGCCTGAATCCTGGTGTATGGAGCACGGAAGTCAGCTGCTCTGGGCCCCTCGGAGAGCCTTCCTATGAGCTAGAAAACCAATTCTGGTTGTATTAGGCCTTGAAATTTTAGGGTTATTTGTTACCAAAGTATAACCCAGCCTATCCTAACTAAATCCAACGTGTTGTAGATGGGAAAATTGAAGTGTTAACCTGTGTGGTATGGAAACTCAGTGTATTAAGAGTTTAGTGTAAGCATGGACTGGGATGTTGCATACTTCTTCATGAAGATATTATCTAACGTGAACTTCTCTTTGTAGGGCATTTATGACTAATTTGGGGGAAGTGGCTGTGGCCTGGGCAGGGGTGTTAATGGTGGCAGTGATGAGACAGTCCAGGTCAGGAGAAAATGAGCACCTAATTATACGAACAGCAGTCCTATCTTAATATGCATAACTATTGGTGCTAAGCACTTTATTTGCATTATCTGATTTAATTCTCACAGCCATCCCAATGGAAATAATAATAATGATAATGGTAAACAACTATCTCAATCTTTCCTATGAGATAGCAATGGTTACTATTTCCATTTCTTTAAAAAGTAAACCAAAGCTTAGGAAGCTTTACTCTGAATATCTGGAATTACCTTATGGGTAGATTCTCTCCCAGCTTCTCCCCTGATGGAGCAGAAGGGGTGTCTCTTTTCTTTGAAAGAGTCCTCTCTTCACTTTGCAGTGAATCCCACCTTTTCTCTGGGATGTCATCCTAATGGCTGTCTCTTCATTCTTCCTATTTCTACTGGTCCAGCCCTTTGCCTTAAAAAAATAGGCAAACGACTTAACATTTTAAAGTAAAAAACTGTTTTAAAAAATATAAAACCAAAGTAATTACATCCTGATTTGCCTTCAAGTTATCATGCTCTCTGTTTTCATCTCCTTAACCCATTACGGAACCTCCCATGGTTGAGTCACCACTGAGTTTCTGGTTGCCAAATTAAATGGATGCAATGAGCCATGTTCTTACTGGGCCTATTGACTGGGGCTAACCTGGGCTTCTAAGGCTCTATTCTCTTCTGGATCTTCTTACTCCTTTACTGTTCTTTTTAAATCCACGTTAAAGATTCCTCTTTCTCCACTGGCCCTTTAAAAGGCGACCCCATATTGGTGTCCTTAGTCCTTATTCTTATCACTCTTCATGGGCTATGAGGACATCCTCATCTACTCTCATGACTTAATTACATGCTAATATATTACATTCCCCCCAGATCTAAAGCTCTGGTCAAGTTCTCTCTCAAGGACTTCATAAATATATATTCTACCTCTTTGTTCATATATCACCAAGGCCCCTTGAAATAATTAGGTAAACAAACACATTCCTTGCCACCCCCAACCTTTCTCTCCCGAACTCCTTATCTTCATAAATGACTCCATCAACTACCCACTCCTTCAAACTGCAAGCCTATAAGCCTATTTCCTCTTCTTTCACAATAATTAGACTCCACAGCTTGAATCTACCATCTAAATAGCTCTCAATTTCTACATCTTATTTTTGCCATCTCTGGTATGTGTTTAATTTAAGGCCTTGCCACCCTCATCTTCTTTAAAGATCACCTCTTTAATCCCTCCAAACCATTCTTCACACTTCAGCCAGAGAATTGTTTCTAAAGTTCGAGTATAGTCACACCATTCTCTGCATTGTTCCAAGGTGCTTCATAGCATTCCAGATAAAATCTAAATGCCTTAGGGGCACCTGGGTGGCTCAGTCATTAAGTGTCTGCCTTCGACTCAGGTCATGATCCCAGGGTCCTGGGATCGAGCCCCGCATCGGGCTCCCTGCTTGGCAGGAAGCCTGCTTCTCCCTCTCCCACTCCCCCTGCTTGTGTTCCCTCTCTCGCTGTGTGTATCTATCTCTCTCTCTCTGTTAAATAAATAAAATAAATCTTTAAAAAAAAAAATCTAAATGCCTTAGTAGATGCACATAGTCTTTCATGACCTGATCTATGCTTCACTTTTCTACTGTTTTTCTGCTGCTTCTCCTTGCTTCACACTTACCTGCTGAGCCAAGCCAAAGAGTGGGAGCAAGTCTCTCTGGCCTTCTTGGTGTGGCCTCCTTTACTCTTACCCTTTACTCCTCCAAGTGGTTTCCTCTGGAATTTTTCACCTGGCTTCAAGTTCCAGTTCAAGAGTCCCCTCCTTAGGTGCTCCCAGGTCCATACCCTTTCTGTAAGCATGCACCTCTGATGCTTCTAACTTACTACACAGTGTTCATGTGCAGGGTCCTCTCCCGACTGAAGGTACAAGATTACTGGGTGCAGAGTCTATGTCATGTTCTTCTTTGTATTCCTGTGCCAAAAACAGTGACTGAGAACAACAGATGCTCAATAAATGTTGTTAAATAAATGAATTAGTAATAAATTATATGAAATAGAATAAAAATCACTTGCAAAATGATATATTAAAACATACTGAAAATTATATCAAAATTGAGTTATATGAGAAACTATTGAAACTTTGGTTAGCATTTCCTTCTACAAATGAAGGGGGACTTCTTTTTTTAAATGGTCATCACATAGCTCGATTCCATTTCTCCTCTCAAATGTATTTAAAAGACCACCAACCTACCTGCATTTCACAACAGATACGGCGTTAGGCTTTTGAAATAATGCACAAAAATAAAATCAACATGTGTTATCAAGATTTATGGTATGCCCACTCTGGTTCAGAACCCCATAGCTAGGAAGGAGACACATGGCAAAGAAATGGGCTTTCTCTTTTCTTGTTTCCTTTTCTTTTTACTTTGTTTGTCTCATTTGTAGCCTAGAAGTTGCTTCTGAACCATAGGTAGGCATAAAGACAGCTTGATCTTTGAGGATTATTGATGTGGCTAGAAGGTAGGTTCCATAACTCGACCTGTTTTCTGCATGAGTGGAACACACCAAATCATTTAGTGCCTCAGTGAAATTAAGAGGGCTAGATGCACTTTTGTTTAATAAGGATACATCAGATTGGAGCCTATATTTTGATTTTGTGTGTGTGTGTGATAGTACTGTAAATTCTCTTTTTTCATTTTCTCAATCTCATTAACTTCGTTCTCGTTGCTTCATTATTTTCAGAACTGTCTTCTGTAGCTGCACTTTTTTTTCTAGCCAACTCATCTGTCAGCTGTTACAGTATTTTTTTAATTATATTTTTCCAATATTTCTTTCCTTGTCATCACTTATTTTTAATTTACGTGCATATATTATTTTTATGATGAAGCACAAGAATAGCTGCATTTTATACACAATATATAGTTACGAAACTTTTTATAGGGTTTTTGCCTCTTGTGTCTCACAATGAAATTCCAATTCTTCTGTTCTTCCCAGATTTATGCAGAGAAGAGGCCATTAGGAGGCACATAGACCCATGTTGGTAGGCTCTGAAGGTTGGACTCAATCAGTGATTGCCACGGATTATCTAGTTCTGATTTTGAGGCTTTGTGTTTTAAATTGCCATCTTGAGCAGCAGGATATACTTACAAAGCATTTAGAAAGTGAACCGTTAGTAAAACAAAACAAAACTAAACAAAAATAAAACCTTTCTTCAAGGTCATGACTACAGCAGACCAATCCCCTGGCATCAAGTGCTATGGTGCATGATGAATACCCCAGACAAGGGGAAGCATGATAAAGAAGGGAGCAGGGATCTAGAAGAATTGAGCCATAAAACAGAGCGAGGGTTCTGGAGGGTAACCCAGTCACCTACACTAGGTCTCAAGTTGAATATAAGCCTCCAAGTGCTCATATTCTTTGTGATTCTTTACATAAAAATTCAGAGCATGGATATTCTCTGACTCCATCCCAGGGGGCAGAAAAGAACAAAATAATGATAATAATACCAGATATCATTTATGGAGTGTTTACTATGTGCCAAACATTTCTATACCTTAAATATGTACTGTATCATTTAACCTCATAACTAATCTATGAAGTAGGTACTTTATAATTTCCATTTTAAAAAATGAGTAAAGCAAGCACTGAGGATAAAACAATTTGACCAAATTTGCACAAGTATTAATAGGTGGTGGACATAGGGGTTAAACCCAGTTTCTCTTATACCAAAGCTCTTGATCTTAGGTACTGCACTGATAAAAATTATTGGGAAAATATGTAATTAAGAGAAATAGTGGAAGAATGGTTCCTTCTCCTCCCCCCAACTCCTTACCATAAAAGCACCTCAGTCTTTGGTCTTCTCTTTACTTACACTCAGATCCTTATTGGGCTCAGCCAGTCTTATGGCTTTGAATAACAATTATATGTTGACAAAGTCTCACATTTATATCTTTAGACCAAATCTCTTTCATGAGTACTAAACTCATATATCCAATTGCCTTCCTCACATCTCCACTCTGATGCCACATAGATATCTCATACTTAACACCCCCATACTAACCAGTCTTTCCCCTGTCATAACCCTTCCACTTCTCAGTTAATGGCACCTCCATATCCCAGCTGTTCGGACCAAACCCCCAAGGCTTTCTTGACTCTTTCTTTTACCCCAGTCCAATCTGTTGTCAAATTCTGTTAGTTCCCTCTTCAAAATTTTTTCAGACTCTGACACCTTCCACTACCACCCATATGAAACCTGCCTAGTCCTGACCAGCATTCTGTCTCACCTGAATTATTATAATCATTTCATAATTGGTTTCTTTGCTTCCAACCCCATTCATTTACAGTTTATTCTATACAGAGAAGTTGGAGTGATCCTTGTAAAATATAAGTCAGATCATGGTCATCCTTTGTTGAAAACCTGCATGGCTCCAATTTTCACCTAGAATAAAGGCCTGTCTTATAATGGCCTATAGGATTCTGTGTGATCTGACTCTCCCTCAAAACTGTCTTGAGAGGGGGCGCCTGGGTGGCTCAGTTGGTTAAGCGACTGCCTTCGGCTCAGGTCATGATCCTGGAGTCCCGGGATCGAGTCCCGCATCGGGCTCCCTGCTCGGCCGGGAGTCTGCTTCTCCCTCTGACCCTCCCCCCTCTCCTGTGCTCTCTGTCTCTCTCATTCTCTCTCTCAAATAAATAAATAAAATCTTAAAAAAAAAAAAAAAACTGTCTTGAGAGGAGAGGATATTTTTCCCTTGCCCTCCTCTTCTTCTCCTCC
Source organism: Mirounga angustirostris (assembly GCF_029215605.1). NCBI lineage: Eukaryota > Metazoa > Chordata > Mammalia > Carnivora > Phocidae > Mirounga > Mirounga angustirostris. Next base: position 45,395,631 of record NW_026991722.1, on the reverse strand, counting down.
ACTCTTCCTTCTTCTTTTCCTTGTCCTGCTCTGCTTCATTCTCACCTTCATCTTACCTCACTGTTGACTTACTCCATAACACAAGTTCTTATAGAACAAAATGGAATTCCATATTTGGCAATGTCTAGTGAATGAAACTTGGATTCTGTCTTTGACCAAACAGCTTTCCACCCCACCACGAAGACAAGAGATATGGAACTCATCCTTGACTACCTCTCCATCATTCATTATATTCAATTAGTCCCAAGACCATAGGCATGGCTCTCAAGTCCATTTCTTCCTGTCAGTCTCCACTGCTGCTACCTGAGTGTGAGCTCTTTTCATCTCCCACATATAACCCCTCAACAATCCCCTCAGAGGTGTCCCTTTCATTGGCCTTTCCCTCCATCTATTCTCCACCTTCCAGCCAAAGTTGTATTTCTAAAAGGCAAATTGGACGTCATTTCTTGCCTTAAAGATCTCCATTGCTTTCCCTTTTTTTTTTTTTTAAAGATTTTGTTTTTATTTATTCGTGAGAGACAGAGAGAGAGAGAGAGGCAGAGGGAGAAGCAGGCTCCCAAGGAGCAGGGAGCCCGATGCGGGACTCGATCCCAGGACCCCGGGACCATGACCTGAGCCGAAGGCAGACGCTTAACCATCTGAGCCACCCAGGCGCCCCTCCCTTTATTTTTTAATCTTTTTGGATCAAGGATCCCTTAGAAGTCTGACAATACATACGACCTTCCCAGAAAACTATAAGTACCAAAGTTTACATTAAACTTCAGGTGATTCACAATGCTCTGCAACCATCCAAGAAAGTGTTCAGCTCCGAGGGACTCTATGTTAATGAACCATAGGAGAGTCCACCAAAGTTTTTCAATCTCTGGTCCATAACCAACAGCCTCATATTCCACAACTACCTTTACTCTTCCAGATTTAGCTCAAGGGAAATGTTTCCTAATCTCCTGAGGAAGTTAATCTTTCCTCTTCTCTCCAAAGCATATATTGCAATTATCACATCAGGTTTTAAATATTTTTAAACATTTTCTCTCCTTAGAACTCCCAATTCTTTGAGGACAGGGCTATCAAATTTTTTACCTATGTCTCAGTCCTACCACAGACCCTAGGACATAGTTGATATTCAGTAAATATTTAATGAGTGACTATATCAAAGGTTAAAAAAAAAAAGGAAAAACAGTGATTTCGATGTTAAAGATTTGCCCATCCTTGCTTCTTCCACCCTTTCTGATATTAACCAGAAAAGAGATAATTTGGGTCCATCAAATTACAATTATATGAATTATATAACAATTATATATATGATGGTAATTATATACAACTGAAGTAAGTTTTCCCTCAATTCTGAGCTTTGTCATTACAGTTCTTTCGGTTGACCTTTGTTATTTCCTAATTCCAGGACTGGGATAAGTTTTTGCCTCTGGTTCCTCTTTTGATCTCTAGAGAAATAAACTTTTGTCCAGTTTTAGCCTTTCTTTGTCCCAATATATTATTAGGAGAATAACCTTCAAGACCAATTCATCTGCTCATCAGCTCTTTAACTCTGGGTTTGCAGAGTCTCTTCCCTCTGGTCCATAGTGTAGAGCAGTGTTTCTCATGGAATGGTCCATGGAATCAGAAGCACTTAGGACACTCTAAGTGAGAGTGAAGCTGTAACGTGAGTTCCCACTTTTTCAAGGTGCAGGTTCTGAGACCTACCTCAAACTTACTAAATAATACTTCTGGGAGGCAGAAAGATATTCTGGAATTATCATTTTAAAACTTTCCTAGGGCAATGCTCTGTGCATTGAAATTTGGGAACCTTGGACCTAGAACTCACCTCCATTCTCTTTCTATTGCATGAATGTGCATCTGGGTTTCTTCCTTCTCGTCTTCACTCCCTTTTGTTAACACCATACCTTAAATTCACCATGACTAGCGAATACCTTTCTTACTTTGTTTGTTTCCATAAGCAGGAACAAGGTTAAGAGTAAGACGTTGGAGCCAGAAAAATCTGGGCTTAAATCTCCCTTCTGCCACTTATTTGCCATGTGAGATGAGTTGTACTCTCTAAACCACATGTTCTTTAGCTTTCTAATGATACTTACCCCATAGGACTGTTGTGAAAATTTAACAGGATAATATATGTAAATTATTTATTTAACATAGTTTACAACCCAAACGAAGTTGGGTAAATGGTAGTTATTAGTAATAGTGGTAGTTATTAGTAATAGTAGTAATAACAACCCTGAAATTTGTCATTTTCTCAATAAGGTATCTTTTTCATAGTATATGTATGTTTGCATGTAGATATGTACATTTATGAGGAATAATATCTATTTAATATAATAATATATATTAATATAACTATAATATATACATATTCATATAAGAGGTTTCTAATTAGTAGACCATTTGCCTCTCCTTATTTACCTGTTCCATTTGTCCTGTCTTCTGACTCCCATTGGTCTGTCTAGCATTTCAACAATCAGCCTTATGTCTGAAGTGGAGGTAGCTGAAGATCAAATCTTATTCAGCACTTAGAAAATCACTTCATTCTATTAGGAGAATTTTTAAGTACTTAGATGAATCACTATGAAGACTAATTTTGAAAACTGTGTTTGATCAGTGGTACAGTTTTGGTTGATAGCTCTTGCTATTCCCAAAGGAATCTTAACAAAATATTTTCAAAGAGAAACACTTTGAAGTGAGAAAAGATTATGGGGGAAGGCAAACTTGGGGGAACAATCATGTTTAATAAGAATTCTTCATAAGGTTTCTTATTCATTAAACAATTTTACGAACTGTGAGCCATGTCAGTGGAGCCTGTTTATCAACTACTACCAAACAATGACTCTCAAAGATCTCTACAATAATGTGGGGGAAAAAATGGTTCTGGGAGATTCTCAAAGATTTTTCTACAGGGGAAAAAAAAAAAAAAAGGAAAGCAGTATAAATTTGATTTAAGTCAGACTTCCCTCTCCTGAACTAAAATGTGTCATGATCACAGCCATCCTGATGTCATCTGGAATTTCTTCATCATTAAAAATCTCTAAGTGAGAGTGAAGCTGTAACGTGAGTTCCCATTTTTCAGTCTGAAGATTTCAGCGGGGATTCCATCAGCTCTTGAACTATTGCTGTATCTACCTGATGGCTTTCAGGAGATTGAACTGAATAGCACAAAGAACTCTGGTGTTTGGAACGTTTCAAGTGAGCCTCTGACACTCAATAGTCTCCATCTCTAGTTCTTAATATGCTGAATCATAAAAGTCTTTATTAGAATGGAGGTGGGTTGGAAAAGAAGACATTCAGTGAGAGTTTGAAGAGGCAGGGGGCATTTGTTAACTGTGAGACCAGGTTTCCAGAGGGCGCTGTAAACCAGTAGGGAGACTGAGTGCTGGGCAGTACGGGGATGACAATACAGAAGAGAACAGCGGCCACAAGATTGACAATCATGTATCTTCTGAGAAGTCTTCACCAGAACCTCTTGTCAGCTTTTTCTCTACTGATGAGCCTTCTCATGCTTTCATTTCCTTCCCTACCCCGCTCAGATTCCACGATCTATCACTTCAGTCACTCTCCTCCTGGTATCCTCCATCTCTTCATCCCATTGTCCTTTTATAGCCATCCATCTGGCTAAATCCTGGAAAATTCGATTTGCCTTTCCCTGTGCACATGCCCAGGATTGTAACCACTGCTGGAGAGAACCGTGACAGGGTGGTCTGGGGTCACTATAAACCCATGTGATGCAAATTCAAAGATGCCAGGTGATCATCATTTTTTCTTACTCACTGCTCTGTCCCGTTCTGCATGTCAGCTTTGTCAAACCTTCCAAATCTTTAAATCCATGTCCCCTCAGCTTCTCTTTACACCCTTCACAAAGAATCACCTATTTTACTGGAAATATAGACAATGTTGGATGGGAACACCTCACTTCCTGCTCCCAAGCCCACAGAGTCTCATTTTATCCACCCCTTGCCTCTTCCCTCCTCACACTTGGGAAGGAGAGTTCTGGATGAAATGACTTCCATCAGTTTCTTTTCTCTGCCCTATCTCTTCAACTTCTCCCTCTCATGGTTCTTTTGACTCAGCAAATATGTCTCCCATCTTAACTCTAAATGCCCTTCCCTCCACCTTCCTTCCAACCAAGCATCTTTTTTGTTTTTGTTTTTGTTTTTTGAGAGAGAGGGAGAGTGCACGTTCACAAATGGAGGGAGGGGCAGAGGGAGAAGAAGAGTGAAAATCCCAAGCAGACTCCCTGCTGAGCACGGAGCTCGCCCTGGTGTTCTATCTCATGACCCTGAGATCATGACCAGGGCCTAGATCAAGAGTTGGACACTTAACTGACTGAGGCACCCAGGCGCCCCCCAACCAAGCATCTTGAAAGAACTGTTTGCATTTACTGTTTTTACCTTCTTGCCTTCCCCTCCCACCAGACCACCAAGTGGCTTCTGTCTCTTTCTAGTCACTAATTCCAAGAGCCATTTTTGAATTGTTATGACTTGACCCAGTCACTTCCCCCTGGCCATGAAATTCTTCATATTTTGCTCCTCCTGTCCCAGCCCTGCTCTTCCCACTCTTTTTTCCAGGCTCTTCTTCCACTGTCCATCCCTTAAAGTGTCAGTTTTTGTTCAATTTAAAGGTGTTAGATAGTAGCATCGGTGTGTCAGTTGTTGTTCATGACCTCTGGTGTTCTTGTTCTTTATCTAAATTATTTGTGAGAGGTATTTTAAATTTGAAGTTACCAAAATTTCATAGGCTTTGTATCAGGCATTGAAAACATTCCAAAATTTTCACTTATTTTTTAATTGTAAAGAAAATGTTAGTTTTATGCAGTAAAATCTGTTGATCCTTTCCTTTATAGTTTTTGTTTTTAGTGCCATGCCTAGAAAGGCCTTGTCTTTGCTAATATTTAAAAAATATTGATCTCATCTTTATATGATTTTTTTGGTAAAGATTCAGGTTCACAGCAAAATTGAGAGGAAGGTGAGGAGATTTCCATCACACATGCAGACCCTTCATGACTATCAACATCCCCACCAGAATGGTACAGTTTTTACAACCTATGAACCTACTTTGATATGTCATTATCACCAAAGTCCATCATTTACATTAGAGTTTACTTTTGGTGTTGTACATTTTATGAGTTTGGAAAAATGTATAATGACATGTATTCATCGTTATGGTATCATACAGAGTATTGTCACTACCCTAAAAAATTCTCTACGCTCTGCCGAGTCATCCTTCCCCTGACTCCTAACCCTTATCAACTATTGATCTTTTTACTGTCTCTGTAGTTTTGCATTTTGCAGAATGTCATATAGTTAGAATCACACAATATGCAGACTTTTAAAAATTGGCTTCTTTCACTTAGTCGTATGCAGGTAAGTTTCTTCCAGGTCTTTTCATGGCTAGGTTTCTTTTTAGGCCTAATACCTCATTGTCTGGATGTGCTGTAATTGCTTTATCTGTTCACCTACTGAAGGACATCTTGGCTATTTCCAAGTTTCAGCAATTATGAATAAAGCTTCTATAAACCTCCGTGTGCAGGTTTTTGTGTGGACCTAAGTTTTCAACTTCTGTGGGTAAATCCCAAGGAGCGTGTTTTCTGTATCACATGTTAAGAGTTCTAAGTGTTCTAAGAAACCCCCACACTGTCTTCAAAATAGCTGCACCATTTTGCATTCCCACCAGAGATGAATGAGTTTGTTCCTGCACCATCCTTGTCAGCATTTGATGTTGTCAGTGTGCTGGATCTTGGACATTCCAATTGTTGTGTAGTGGTTCTGTTTTTCTTCTAATAGTTTTATGGTTTAATTTTTGAGGTTTAAAGCTATAGTTCATCTGAAGTTTATTTGGGTGGAACTTTATTATGATGTATAAAAGAGAGCTCACTTTAATTTGTTCCAAATGGTAAGCCACTTGTCCCAAAATAACTTACTGAACCATCCTCTTCCAAAGATATTTTAAATGTCGCCTTTTTCGTTCTATCAATTTCTCATAATATTTGAATCTATTTCTAGACTTTCTATTCTGTTCTGTTGATCTGTCCTATTTTTGTGCCTATTCCTTAATGCTTTTAATAATGTAGATTTAGAATGCATTTCAGTAACTTACAGGGAATATAGACTTCTAAAACTTTTTTATTGACTCGTTTTATACTTTCATTATTTTCAGATGAACTACAGAAGCATTTTGTCAAGTCACAAAGAGAAATTTGCTATTTATATTTTGACCATAATTTGCTACATTTGTGAATTAATTTGGGAAAATATGGACGGCTGTGTACTCTTAAGCTTTTTCTACCAGATGTTATGTCTCTCTTTTTTGGTTCCCAGGAAAAGTTTAAACTGTTCTACCTATAAGTTTCATATTTCTTGTTAATCTTGCTGCTAGTAATTTCTGCTTTTGGTTTTGGTTGTTATCATGAATGAGATTTCTGTTTTCCATTATATTTTTATATAGAAGATTTATGTGATTATCTTGATTCCAGATACCTTACAAAACATTCTCAGTAGTTTTAATAATTTTGTAGTTTACTTTGTAGGTTTTTAAAAAATGTTTTAGTATGTAATTTGCAAAACAGATGGTAACTTGTTTCCAATAAATGCACGTTTTAAATTTTGTTTTATATCTGACTACTAAGTAAAGAAATTTCAGAAAAAATATTAAAAGGAATGGAGATTTTTCTTGTATTAAATTTGAAAGTCTCTGACTTTATTATTGGGGATGACATTGTTTGATAAACAGATTTGATATGTATTTATTTATTTGTATGCACTTAGAATACCTCCAGAAGGTTAACCAGAAACCAGTAACAGCGATTGTGTGTGGGAAGAGATTTGATTAATGGGACAGGTAGGTAAGGAAATATACTCAATGAATATACTTTTGCATCTTTTGAACTGTGTGTTATTTATACATATAAACCCATTCAAACAGAAATAATAGAATTAACAAATCAAAGTAACATTTGTTCTTATTAAGAAAGTATTTATTTAGGGGGGCGGAGCAAAATGGCGGAGGAGTAGGAGACCTGGATTTCGTCTCCTCTCAGGAATTCAGCTGGATAGGGATCAAACCATTCTGAACACCTACAAACTCAACAGGAGATCGAAGAAAAGAATAGCAACAACTCTCTGAACAGAAAAGCGACCACTTTCTGGAAGGTAGGACATGCGGAGAAGTGAATCCGAGGCGATATTTGGGAGGATAGATGGCGGGGGAGGGGCCTCCGTCAGCCGCTTCTGGCAAGTGATAGAGCCGCGGAGCACAAAATCGGAACTTTTAGAAATCTGCTCCGCTGAGGGATATCACTCAGGTGGCTAAGTGGGGGGGTGGAACCCTCATGGGACAGTGTGGTCTCAGGACCCTTGGGGTCACAGAAAGACTGGGGGTGCCTGAGTGTGGCAGAGCTCCCAGGTATCGGAGCAGGGAAGCTGGCTGCAGAGACGGAGCCCAGGCGCAGGCTCTCAGCTCGGGGTTGCCATAAACCGTGATCCGCGGCACAGTCGGGCCACTGCTCCTCCAGCAGGGACCCAACAAGCGGCAGATCCAGGGAGACTCCCCTTCCTCCCCCGGGAGGAGCATCGCGGGAGTGCACCACAGGGATCTGCTGGGTTTGGAGACTCCACCCAGGGTCGAGTGCCAGAGATAGAAACGCGCGGTCACAGGCCGGGTGAGCATGGAGTGTGGCCAGAGACTGGGGAGACGGGAGTGACTGGCAGCTTTTCTCTGGGGGCTCACTGAAGAGTGGGGCCCCGAGTTCTCGGCTCCTCCGAGGGGGAGATTGGGAGGCCGCCATTTTCACTCTCTGCCTCCAAAGCTGTACGGAAAGCTTGCAGGGAACAAAAGCTCCGGAGAGCAAACCCGAGCAGATTACTTAGCCCAGACCAGGCAAGGGCAGGGCAATTCCTCCTCCGGCAAAGACATTTGGAAACCACGGCAACAGGCCCCTCCCCCAGAAGATCAGCGAGAACAGCCAGCCAAGACCAAGTTTACCGATCAATGAGAGTGGCAGAACTCCAGCGCTAGGGGAATACTGCACAGAGAATTCACATGGCTTTTTTACCATGATTCTTTAGTCTTTCAAAGGTAATTTTTTTTAACTGTTTTTTTTCTTTTTTTTTTTGAATTTTTCTTTTTCCCTTTTTCAACCAACATCTTATCAATCCCTTTTTTAAAAAACATTTTTATTTTTCATTTTTAGAGTCATATTCTATCCTTTCATAGTAGTTACCCATATTTTTGGCATATATATACATAAGTTGTTCTCTCTAAAATTTTGAGATAGTTCTTCTAACAGATCAAAATATACCCCAAATCTCTAGTGTATGGTTTTTTTCTACTCCCTGCCTGATCACATTCTCTCCCTTTTTTTTCCTTTTTTTTTAAATCCTCTTCTTTCTTTTTTCAAACAACTTCTTATCAATTCCTTTTATAAAATTTTTTTATAATTTCCATCTTTACAATCATATTCCATCCCTTCATCATATCAACCATTATTTTTGTACATATATAAGTTTTTCTTTCTTTAAAATTTTGGGAGGCACTTCCTTCTAACAGACCAAAATACACCCAAAATCTAGTGTGTGGCACTGATCTATATACCAGCCTGATCATATTTGATCACATTCTGTTTTTTTGTTTTGTTTTGTTTTGTTTTGTTCTGTTTTTGTTTGTTTTTATCTTTATCTTTTTCTTTTTCTTTTTTCTCTCTTTCCCTTTCTTTTCCCACTGCTTCAGGTCTTTTCTGATTTGCTTAGAGTATATTTTCTGGGGACGTTGTTACCCTGCTAGCATTTTGTTCTCTCATTAATCTATTCTCCTCTGCACAAAATGACAAGATGGAAAAAATCACCTCAACAAAAAGAACAAGAGGTAGTACCGACTGCCAGGGACCTATTCAATATGGACATTAGTACGATGTCAGATCTAAAGTTCAGAATCATCACTTTAAAGATACTAGCTGGGCTTGAAAAAAGCATGGAAGTTATTAGAGAAATCCTTTCTGGAGAAGTAAAAGAACTAAAATCTAACCAAGTAGAAATCAAAAAGGCTATTAATGAGGTGCAATCAAATATGGGGGCACTAACTGCTAGGATAAATGAGGCAGAAGAGAGAATCAGTGATATAGAAGACCAAATGATGGAAAATAAAGAAGCTGAGAAAAAGAGAGATAAACAACTACTGGATCACGAGGGCAGAATTCGAGAGATAAGCAATACCATAAGACGAAACAACATTAGAATAATTGGGATCCCAGAAGAAGAAGAAAGAGAGAGAGGGGCAGAAGGTATAATGGAGCAAATTATAGCAGAGAACTTCCCTAATTTGGGGAAGGAAACAGGCATCAAAATCCAGGAAGCACAGAGAACCCCTCTCAAAATCAATAAAAATAGGTCAACAACCTGACTTCTAATAGTAAAACTTACGAGTCTCAGAGACAAAGAGAAAATCCTGAAAGCAGCTCGGGAGAAGAGATATGTAACCTACGATGGTAGAAACATTAGATTGGCAACAGACCTATCCACAGAGACCTGGCAGGCCAGAAACGACTGGCAGGATATATTCAGAGCACTAAATGAGAAAAATATGCAGCCAAGAATACTATATCCAGCTAGGCTGTCATTGAAAATAGAAGGAGAGATAAAAAGCTTCCAGGACAAACAAAAACTAAAGGAATTTGCAAACATGAAACCAGCCCTACAAGAAATCTTGAAAGGGGTCCTCTAAGCAAAGAGAGAGCCTAAAAGCAACATAGACCAGAAAGGAACACAGACAATATACAGTAACAGTCACCTTACAGGCAATACAATGGCACTAAATTCCTATCTTTCAATAGTTACCCTGAATGTAAATGGGATAAATGCCCCAATCAAAAGACACAGGCTATCAGATTGGATTAAAAAACAAGACCCATCGATATGCTGTCTGCAAGAGACTCATTTTAGACCCAAAGACACCCCCAGATTGAAAGTGAGGGGGTGGAAAACCATTTACCATGCTAATGGACACCAAAAGAAAGCTGGGGTGGCAATCCTTATATCAAACAAATTAGATTTTAAACCAAAGACTGTAATAAGAGATGAGGAAGGACACTATATCCTACTTAAAGGGTCTATCCAACAAGAAGATCTAACAATTGCAAATATCTATGTCCCTAACATGGGAGCAGCCAATTATATAAGGCAATTAATAACAAAAGCAAAGAAACACATTGACAACAATACAATAATAGTGGGGGATTTTAACACCTCCCTCACTGAAATGGACAGATCGTCTAAGCAAAAGATCAACAAGGAAATAAAGACTTTAAATGACACACTGGACCAAATGGACTTCACAGACATATTCAGAACATTCCATCCCAAAGCAACGGAATACACGTTCTTCTCTAGTGCCCATGGAACATTCTCCAGAATAGATCACATCCTAGGTCATAAATCAGGTCTCAACCGGTACCAAAAGATTGGGATCATTCCCTGCCTATTTTCAGACCACAATGCTTTGAAACTAGAACTCAATCACAAGAGGAAGGTCGGAAAGAACTCAAATACATGGAAGCTAAAGAACATCCTACTGAAGAATGAATGGGTCAACCAGGAAATTAAAGAAGAATTAAAAAAATACATGGAAACCAATGAAAATGAAAACACAACTGTTCAAAATCTTTGGGATGCAGCAAAGGCAGTCCTAAGAGGAAAGTATATAGCAATACAAGCCTTTCTCAAGAAACAAGAAAGTTCTCAAGTACACAACCTAACCCTACACCTAAAGGAGCTGGAGAAAGAACAGCAATAAAGCCTAAACCCAGCAGGAGAAGAGAAATAATAAAGATCAGAGCAGAAATCAATGAAATAGAAACTAAAAGAACAATAGAACAGATCAATGAAACTAGGAGCTGGTTCTTTGAAAGAATTAACAAGATTGATAAACTCCTGGCCAGACTTATCAAAAAGAAAAAAGAAATGACCCAAATCAACAAAATCATGAATGAAAGAGGAGAGATCACAACCAACAACAAAGAAATACAAACAATTATAAGAACATATTATGAGCAACTCTATGCCAGCAAATTCGATAACCTGGAAGAAATGGATGCATTCCTAGAGATGTATCAACTACCAAAACTGAACCAGGAAGAAATAGAAAACCTGAACAGACCTATAACCACTAAGGAAATTGAAGCAGTCATCAAAAATCTCCCAACAAACAAAAGCCCCGGGCCAGATGGCTTCCCAGGGAAATTCTACCAAACATTTCAAGAAGAATTAATACCTATTCTTCTGAAACTGTTCCAAAAAATAGAAATGGAAGGAAAACTTCCAAACTCATTTTATGAGGCCAACATTACCTTGATCCCAAAACCAGACAAAGACCCCATCAAAAAGGAGAATTACAGACCAATATTCCTGATGAACATGGATGCAAAAATTCTCACCAAAATACTAGCCAATAGGATCCAACAGTACATTAAAAGGATTATTCACCATGACCAAGTGGGATTTATCCCTGGGCTGCAAGGTTGGTTCAACATCCGCAAATCAATCAATGTGATACAATAATACATTAACAAAAGAAAGAACAAGAATCATATGATCCTCTCAATAGATGCAGAAAAAGCATTTGACAAAGTACAGCATCCTTTCTTGATCAAAACTCTTCAGAGTATAGGCATAGAGGGTACATACCTCAAGATCATAAAAGGCATCTATGAAAAACCTACAGTGAATATCATTCTCAATGGGGAAAAACTGAGAGCTTTCCCCCTAAGGTCAGGAATGCAGCAGAGATGTCCACTATCACCACTGCTATTCAACATACTATTGGAAGTCCTAGCCACAGCAATCAGACAACAAAAAGAAATAAAAGGCATCCAAATCGGCAAAGAAGAAGTCAAACTCTCACTCTTTGCAGATGATATGATACTTTATGTGGAAAACCCCGAAGACTCCACCCCAAAACTGCTAGAACTCATACAGGAATTCAGTAAAGTGGCAGGATATAAAATCAATGCACAGAAGTCAGTGGCATTCCTATACAACAACAAGACAGAAGAAAGAGAAATGAAGGAGTCAATCCCATTTACAATTGCACCCAAACCATAAGATACCTAGGAATAAATCTAACCAAAGAGGCAAAGAATCTGTACTCAGAAAACTATAAAATACTCATGAAAGAAATCGAGGAAGACACAAAGAAATGGAAAAACGTTCCATGCTCATGGATTGGAAGAACAAATATTGTGAAGATGTCAATGCTACCTAGAGCAATCTACACATTCCATGCAATCCCCATCAAAATACCATCCACTTTTTTCAAAGAAATGGAACAAATCATCCTAAAATTTGTATGGAACCAGAAAAGACCCCGAAGAGCCAGAGGAATGTTGAAAAAGCAAAGCAAAGCTGGTGGCATCACAATTCCGGACTTCAAGCTCTATTACAAAGCTGTCATCATCAAGACAGTATGGTACTGGCACAAAAACAGACACATAGATCAATGGAACAGAATAGAGAGCCCAGATATGGACCCTCAACTCTATGGTCAACTCATCTTTGACAAAGCAGGAAAGAATGTCCAGTGGAAAAACGACAGTCTCTTCAACAAATGGTGTTGGGCAAATTGGACAGCCACATGCAGAAGAATGAAACTGGACCATTTCCTTACACCACACACAAAAATAGACTCCAAATGGTTGTAAGACCTCAATGTGAGACAGGAGTCCATCAAAATCCTAAAGGAGAACACAGGCAGCAACCTCTTCGACCTCAACCGAAGCAACTTCTTCCTAGAAACATCGGCAAAGCCAAGGGAAGCAAGGGCAAAAATGAACTATTGGGACTTCATCAAGATAAAATGCTTTTGCAAAGCAAAGGAAACAGTCAACAAAACCAAAAGACAACCGACAGAATGGGAGAAGATATTTGCAAATGACATGTCAGATAAAGGGCTAGTATCCAAAATCTATAAAGAACTCATCAAACTCAACACCCAAAGAACAAAGAATCCAATCAAGAAATGGGCAGAAGACATGAACAGACATTTTTCCAAAGAAGACATCCAAATGGCCAACAGACACATGAAAAAGTGCTCAATATCGCTCGGCATCAGGGAAATCCAAATCAAAACCTCAATGAGATACCACCTCACACCAGTCAGAATGGCTAAAATTAACAAGTCAGGAAATGACAGATGTTGGCGGGGATGTGGAGAAAGGGGAACCCTCCTACACTGTTGGTGGGAATGCAAGCTGGTGCAGCCACTCTGGAAAACAGTATGGAGGTTCCTCAAAAAGTTGAAAATAGAGCTATCCTATGACCCAGCAATTGCACTACTGGGTATTTACCCCAAAGATACAAAAGTAGAGATCTGAAAGGGTACGTGCACCCCGATGTTCATAGCAGCAATGTCCACAATAGCCAAACTGGAAAGAGCCAAGATGTCCATCGACAGATGAATGGATAAAGAAGATGTGGTCTATATATATAATGGAATATTATGCAGCCATCAAAAGGAATGAGATCTTGCCATTTGCAACGACGTGGATGGAACTGGAGGGTATTATGCTGAGCGAAATAAGTCAAACAGAGAAAGACATGTATCATATGACCTCACTGATATGAGGAATTCTTAATCTCAGGAAACAAACTGAGGGTTGCTAGAGTGGGGGGTGGGGTGGGAGGGATGGGGTGACTGGATGATAGACACTGGGGAGGGTATGTGCTCTGGTAAGCGCTCTGAATTGTGAAAGACTGTTGAATCTCAGATCTGTACCTCTGAAACAAATAATGCAATATATGTTAACGAAAAAAAAGAAGAAGAAGATAGCAGGAGGGGAAGAACGAAGGGGGGGAAATCAGAGGGGTAGATGAACTATGAGAGATGATGGACTCTGAAAAACAAACTGAGGGTTCTAGAGGGGAGGGGGGTGGGAGGATGGGTTAGCCTGGTGATGGGTATTAAAGAGGGCACGTTCTGCATGGAGCACTGGGTGTTATGCACAAACAATGAATCATGGAACACTACATCTAAAACTAATGATGTAATGTATGGGGATTAACATAACAATAAAAAATTTTAAAAAAATAGTGCTGACATATCATTGGGGAAAAAAAAGAAAGTATTTATTTAGTCTTGTTTTCTAAGGCTTTTAAAAAAGATAGTCAGCAATCGGTGGTGAATTAAACACATTTCTTTCTATATTCATTGGCCTGATCACATGTTTTTTTTATTTGGTCTTTGGTGTATTATATTTAAAATGTGTCTAATATTAAATCATCTTCATTGGTTGGGTGTTTTATTTTTTTTTCTGATGACTATTTTATTTAGTATCTTTGTATCTATAGTCATAAATGAAATTGTTTTGCAGTGGGGTGAGTTGCGTTGTTTTGGTCCAGTTTTGATGTGAGTATTGTAAAACAAATTGATAAGTCCCCCATAGTTTTCTATACTCAAAATTTATTAGAATGGAATTTCTCCAGTGCTTGAAAAATTGAAAGAACTCATCTGGTAACCACCTGCTTCTAAGGCTTATTTTGGAAGAAATATTATAATAAAATTTTCACAAAATTTTTTATTGCTATGGTTCTATTAAGGTTTTCAACAATGTAAATATGCCTTAATATTTCTTAGGAATTATTGACTTGAAAGACACCTTCTAGGTATATAGGTATAGGTATGATTTTAGATTAAGCCTAGACCACACTTTGGTTACAAATGATGAAAATTATTAAGAAATGAATTTATTAACATAAAAAGTTTATTTTCCAATTTAAAAATTATAAAATTTCTTTTATAAATCACCAAACCTTGCTCTCATCAAAATGGGAATACATATTTATATATTTGGTAAAACAATCTGAATTTTTCAATTAACTCACCTGGATGCATGTGTTCATTGATAACATAAGCCAACTCTTACAAATATTTGATTTCCTGCTCAGAGTCGGTAATGGTAAGAACTGAAATGACAAATTTATCTTACTCTGGAGAATAAATCTCTGTAACTCAGCCATATCTCTGCCACTCATGAATCATCAAGTCTTGGCTTTACTTGTGGGATAAATATATCTGTTATGTATACCTTCTTGTCCTTTTTGTATAAATATATATTTCTTTTCTTTGCATCCATTTTTATTTATATGCATCCTACCTCTGGTACTCACAGTGGAGACTTAACTTGGAGCAAATCAATTAAAGCCACCAGTATTCTTTTCTTTCCACTGCATAACACTGCTGACCCGAAACTGCAAATTTGCCAGGGTCTTTACCATATTTTCTTCAAACTAGAGGCATGAGCTGGAAAAGGGAGTGAGGTGAACATTTGATCAAGATGACAAGCACCAGCGGATTCCTGCTGCTAGCTGGAACACAAGCCTGATGACATGTATTTGGTGTCATTCTGATGTAGATTCTGACAGAGGCCAATTTATGGTCCAATTTATGTCTTGACTCTCATACGAAGGCCAAGCAAGCTATAAAATGTAATAAGAATTTCTTCAATCAATGTCCAGAGGAAAAACAAATCACTCAGTTACTGACACAATATTGCATCAACACTTGGGTAAAGTTCTCACAACTGTGTGACATGCCCCCAAGCTACACGGAGCACGGAGACTGCAAACCTGAAAACCCACCTCAGCAGCCCCTTGCCCTAATGGAGGACCTCCAAAACTTTATAGCTGTTAATAGGTCATCAGCTCTCTTTTGCTTTTATTTTCCTTTATTCTAATAGTACCATCACTGGGGGGACGGGGGCAGGGAGCGTAGAAAAGGAGAGGGCAATTAACTAATAAATGAGTTCTTATTCTCCTTCTTTCCCAGATTTTAGTTTCAGACTTATTTCTGACCTCCTTGCTACGAACTCCTTCATTCCCTTTCCCTCTACCTCCTTCCCTTCTTACCAGCTCCCCCTTTAGAGGGAAGTTATTTATTTGTCCCTTGGCAGATCATTCTAACTCAGGCTCCTAGTGAGGTAACGCAGATGAGTCCCTGGTCACAGTTTCTATCCAGCCAGTCGTGGGCTTGTGTATTTTCTCTGTGTCTCTGTGTTTAGATGTTTTCAAACCAGATCCATGCCATTAAGCACTGTTACAGGTGGGTGCAGGGAAGGGTTTCAGAGAAGAAAGACGGGGGAAGCTGCTCTCCATGTGGTCTGTTCTAATTTTTTCTGATTTGTTCCTTCCAAATCTCGTTTTATGACTGTCACTGTCCAAGACACACACGTACGTAGTGAAAAGCTATAAGAGTAGCACTGTGCTCTATTTCAGATGCAGCTTCATCCAGGTATGCACGTAGGGCTGGGAGTCGGGGTCATTTTGTAGATTGGTACCGGGACAAAATGGCCAACCTGGGGAGGCACTTCCTGTTTGAAAGTGTTTGCCTTCAGAAGATTAGGAAAGTTGTACGGCAGGCCATGTGAAAACAGCAGATTTTTAAAAGAGGTCCTTTTCCCTCTTTCTGTGAAAGATCGGGGGAAGAGTGAACCAGATAAAAACTGCTGAGAGACCTTCTGGTGTTCCGGAATGCAGGCCTGGCACTTCCCGGCTAAGGAAAGGGTTAGGAAGGTCCTCCTGACTTAGCGGTGCTCCCATAAAGGCTGGTGCTACAGCACATGAGATAGGGTCCTGCAATAATTATCACTAGTATTTGGTTATACATGTCATACATTCCTAAAAGGCAATAAGGCTTCGTCCGGTCAGGGCACATTTTCTCCATGCACACCCTGAGAAAGGATGGTCTCATGCACTGCTTGGCCTTGCTTCTGAAACCTTCACAGAACCCACTGGTCCAGAATTACCACTCTTTCTTGTGTTCTGAAGGCAGATCAACTGTGATCCTCAATATCAGGGTAAACCCAGGGCTTCTGGGGCCCGAACCAATACAAATGGATGGACTTTAAACAAAAAATACAAAGCAATGTTCAAAAGTAAGGATTTATTTAGAATGGGAAGAGCAATCGCAACCTCTTAGAGTCTTGAAGATTCAGATTCCTTTCTCTTGAGACCTCTTTAGGCATTTTATTGGTTTACATAAAAATGACTCCTGGTTACAACCTGGCTTTCCCTCTCCACCTAGAGCCTTTTTCCCCACCAGCAATTTCCAAGATTCATGGGGCTGGTGCAGGTGAGGAGCTCTTGAAACTTACATTTCTGTTTTTTATATTGTCCTCAACAACATGCGTCTCTTCTTCCAGATCATGAGGCAGAGCGTTCTATCCTCCACCTGCTGCAGATCTGGGTAGAGTGCTCTGAATCGCGTGGATACTCAGTAAATGCGTGCAGAAGTGCATTCTGAGCTGTTTTACTGTTAACTTCCATTGAGTAATTTTTCTGATCATAAAAGGACCCTGTGTTCATGATTAAAGTTTTGAAAAACCCAGAAGGTGATTTAAAGAAGATAATTAAAATATCAGTAACGTCATTGTCATTAAATGTTGTGTTTCCTTCTGATCTTTTTTTTACTGCATATATGCTTTTTTTGTATGTTACAGAATTTTATTTGAAGTATTTTCACTTTTATCATTTTCTAATTTCCTATGCCACTAGGAATATTTTGAAAGCCTGACTTTTAAGGGTGAATAACCTCATTCTATAGATGTACCATGTTTTTGTAGTCTTTCCCCTAATGTGACTCAGTGCCCTCTGTCTTATGTAGAGAGGAACTCTTTCCAACAAATAAGCACAATACTCTAGAGAATCCTTCTAATGTCTTCAGTCTTTCCACTGTGTTTGTTGGCCTTTAGGGTGGAGATAATATAGAAAGCTGGAAGTTAGGCTTCAAGGGAGTGGAGAGAAGAAAGAAGTAGAGGGTGAATATAACTTGCTGTGAAATTTAGATTCCCACAAAACAAAATTCCCTCCACCAAATAGTCTATTAAATCTATTAAATAAAAATTAAATAGTATTTTTTCTCTGTTCTTACAACCCAACAAAATGTTAAACACAGATTTAGTGGATACATAGATAAATAAATGGATAAAAAGGACAATAGATTCCATTAAAATAGCACCCTGAGACATGGTTTACCCATTTAATTGGAATGATGGCCAAGGGAGAAATTTAGAGCACAGCATTTCAATGACTCTAAACAAATGAATAAATGGTTCACTTAATTCATTTCAATGTCTGGGCTGGTGGTACCCAAAAGTCTATTCAAAAAAATGTCCCATTGTATTGCCCCAGGGGTTGCTTCTTTCTGCTCTGCTCTGAATATATGTAGATGTTTAAAATTCATGTCTGATATAAAAACCATCTATACAGATCATGTCAAATGTCTAGGGTTCTACTTTGGAGGCTCAGAATTCTGACCAACACCACCAGAAGAACATGATCTGACTTTAAAGAAGTCTGCCTTAGGTTTAAAGGATACTTCCCCAAGCAGGAAGTGTTCTAAAAAATGCTTCAAATATAAAGCATTTGTTTGTGACTAAGCTAGACTTAAAATGAAAGAGATTCAGACGTGGATTGCACAAGTATTTTTGGAGCACGTACATCGTGCCAAAACTCAAACAGTGTGCCTTCCTACTCTTCATCTCATTTAATTCTTAAAAGAATCCACTGGGGGGGCGCCTGGGTGGCTCAGTTGGTTAAGCATCTGCCTTCAGCTCGGGTCATGATCCTGGAGTCCCGGGATCGAGTCCCACATCGGGCTCCCTGCTCAGCGGGGAGTCTGCTTCTCCCTCTGACCCTCCTCCCTCTCATGTGCGCGCTCGCTCTCATTCACTCTCTCTCAAATAAATAAATAGGGCGCCTGGGTGGCTCAGTTGGTTGAGCGACTGCCTTCGGCTCAGGTCATGATCCTGGAGTCCCTGGATCGAGTTCCGCATCGGGCTCCCTGCTCGGCAGGGAGTCTGCTTCTCCCTCTGACCCTCCTCCCTCTCGTGCTCTCTCTCATTCTCTCTCTCGCAAAAAAAAAAAAAAAAAAAAATCCACTGGGAAAGATTCTTAAACCCACTTATATGGGTAAACAGAGTGAGCCTCAGAGGTGTTTAGGGATGAGCCCATAACCCTCATCTGTTGAGCCATGTATTCATTCAGGACATCTTTTCAGTGCCTGTTCTGTGCCAGGCCCTGAGCCAGGCTCTTAGGAGACAGTCTTAAACCAGTCATCATCCCTGCCTTCAAACTGGTTACAGTCTTGTGTACAAAACAGTGTGGAAACAGAGTAGACGAGTAAACAATGTGAAAAATGCAGCAATAAGAGTAAAGTAAGTGGTGTCCTGGGGTCACATTTATGGTCAATTGATTTTTGACGAGGGCCTCAATCCACTTCAATGGGAGAAAGAATAATCTTTTCGACGAACAGTGCTGGTGCAATCAGATCCCCTCATACAAAAGATTGAAGTTGGAGCTCTACTTCACATCACATACAAAAACTAACTTAAAGTGGATGAAAGATCTTGATGTAATATCTAAAACTATAACACTCTTAGAAGAAAATATAAGCATAATTCTTTGTGACCTCAGATGAGGCATTGGTTTCTTAGATATGACGTCAAAGGCACAAGTGACAAAAAAAGTAGGTCAACTAGAGCTCATCAATATTTAAAACTTTTGTGTTTCAAAGGACACCATCAAGAAAGTGAAAAGACAACTCACAGAATGGGGGAAAATCTTTGCAAATCATATAACTGATAAAGGACTATTACCCAGAATACATAAAGAACTCTTACAATTTAACAATAAAAATATAAATAACAAATTAAAATATATCTGAATAGATATCTCTCCAAAGAAAATAAGCAAATGGCCAATTAAGCACATGAAAACATGTTCAACATGTCTAGTCACCAGGGAAATACAAGTCAAAACTGTAATGAGATACTATTTCACATCTACTCAAATGTTTTTATAATCAAAAAGACAGACAATATCAAGTGTTGCCCAGGATGTGGAGAAATTGGAACTCTCATACATTGAGGATTGGAATGTAGAATGGTGGAGCAGCTTTGGAAAATAATTTGACAGTTCTTTAAAACATTAAATATTTAGTTACCATATCAGGCAGCAATTCTACCACGAAGTACATACACTCAAGAGAAATGAAAACAAATGTAAAAACTCTACATAAAAACTTGCACATGAATCCTCAGATAGCATTATTCATAATAGTCAAAAAGGGGAAACAACTCAAATGTCCCTTACTTAATTAATGGATAAATAAAATGCAGTATATTCACAAGAGGGAATATTATTCAGTCATAAAAAGGAATGAAGTACATGCCACAACATGCATGAACCTTGAAAACATGCTGAGTGAAAGAAGCCAGACACAAAAGACCACATTCGGTATGATTCCATTTATACGAAATGTCCAGAATAAGCAGATCCATAGAGACAGGAAACAGATTACCGGTTGCCAGGGGCTCAGGGGAGAGCAGAATGCGAGTGACTGCTAATAGGTTATGAGATTTCTTTTTGGGGTAATGAAAACATTCTGGAATCCCAGAGTGGTTATGGTTATACTACTTTGTGAACACAATAACACTGAATTGTACACTTCAATATTCATTGAATTGTATACTTCAAAATACACCAAAGGGTGTGTATGTGAACGATATCTCATTTAAAAGAAAAAAGGAAAAGAGAAAGAGAAAGAGAGATCTATAATTACCAAAGAAAGATCATGGATTATCAGCTCTGACAGTACGATGGTTGCTCAGTATTTCTCAGAAAGACGGTGACAGTAGACTATTTTTGTTTTTTTCATGTTTAAATATTAAGACGAAGGATATATTTTCTCCATATACATTTTTCCCACATACATCTGCGTATATGGACTTCTGCTCTATGCTGCAAAACATTTTGAAATACAAATTAACATAAAAAATTCTTTTCTTGGGGGCGCCTGGGTGGCTCAGTCGTTAAGCGTCTGCCTTCGGCTCAGGTCATGATCCCAGGGTCCTGGGATCGAGCCCCGCATCGGGCTCCCTGCTTGGCGGGAAGCCTGCTTCTTCCTCTCCCACTCCCCCTGCTTGTGTTCCCTCTCTCGCTGTCTCTCTCTGTCAAATAAATAAATAAAAATCTAAAAAAAAAAAAAAAAAAATTCTTTTCTTTGACCTACCTGAAGAACGTAGGCCTTGGCTGGGAATCTGCCAGAGCGAAGGCCCAGGCCCAGGCTCACTGCTTATCCAGCGAACTTTCCAGGCCTGGTGATGGAGCATGGGAGAGAGAGGCCTAGGCCCGTGTGGTAACTGCCATAGACACTTGGCTGGCCATCCACTTGGCCTTCCTTGAGTTTCTTAGCAGCAGCTAAAGAGACCACCTAGTGCGGCGGCTGCCAGTCCTGTCCGGCTGTCATTCAGTCTCCGAACTTTCAGGAAAGAAAGCCTGTCTAGACAGGGCAATGATACTTGCACAATATGAAGCTGGCAGACCATCATCTTTTAAGAAAACCAACAAATAAAGACAGAACAACAAAGCCCAGTACAGTAATTAGAGAGCAGCCCTAATTTGAATCCTCGGTAATGAAACTCGGTCTTTTCTTATTTCTTCAAAGGCATTTGGAACAATTCTGAATGAATGAGCAGAGCCATCTCCGGAGTGAGATTAATCAGGACGACTGCCGCCAGCCCAGCGCTGAGCACACAGCCCTCAGTGCCCGAGGGCCCGGGCCTGGCCGGTGGCGCGGCTGACGATGATGCAGTGTTTCAGGAAGGCTACGATGGGGGGCACAAAAGAAAAACGAGCTCCCCAGCTGAAACCACCTTCTGTTTTTTATCCACACACATTCACACGGTCTCGGGAAGCCTTCCCACTCTGGCCCGGGGCCACTTTCAGGCTTCTCCTCTCCTGGGTACTTGGACCAAAAGGAGGGCCGGGGAGAGGGGCGGAGAGACACAGGGGTGGGTTTGCCACAATCTCCACTCCTCTTGCAATGCTTCAGGGAGGGAGAACTCTCTGGAAGTCAGGTGCTCTGTGAACTGAGGAAGGTCAGGACAAGCTGGTAATGAGCTGGCTTCGAAGCCAGGCTGCCAGGGTGGGAATCCTGACTCTAACCCACCGGCAAGTGCTTTGGGGTCAACATTTAATTTCTTTGAACTTCAGTTTCCTCATCTGTAAAGTGGTCTAAACTCCTACCTCCGAGGTGTCAGAATTAAATGAAATAGCATGCTTATTAAATGGTAGATATTATTTTAAACAACAATGATAAAATCCCATTATCTGTGCTCATAAATCCCTCTTGTTTTTAATCCTCATATTTCCTGCAGTGTTTTCTAACTTGGCTTAGATTCAGCTTTCACAGAGTCCATCCAACTATGCTCTTTCTATCAACACAATTCTATGAATATTTATTATGGTCTGCATTAAAATCCTAGGGATCAGACAGAACTGTTTTCACATTCCTGACCCAAATAGATATGCCAGCGGTGTGACCCTAAGAAAGAGGGTAAATCTTCCCAACCCTCCTTTTTATAAAGATACTTCATAAACGGAGACAGTAATAAGATAATATGTCTGAAGTCTTCGGACGACTACCTGGAAAACAATTAGTATAAATAAATGATAATGTCATTCCCCTCTTCCTCCTCCTTCTCATATATACTAAATTACCTTTATTCATGTTTCTTGGGTAGTTCAAATCAGTTAAACGATTTTGACCAGCTCAACAACCAACAGCCTGATGGATAGCTGAGTTCACCATGGTAAATTGCACAGATGGTGATCATGGCTGATGTATACATCCCGGCCCGGTTATTGCGGTCTAGGTATCTGCTAAATAGAGAAACTGGGCTGGAGTTTTAAAAGTAATATCTCCAGAAGAACGTCTGCGGGGTATACGTGCTCTGCCTGTCTGTCCCTATCTGTCTGTCTCTCTCTAACACACACACATACCCCTTCTGGCTTTAACTTAGCCCTTCCTTCAGAAGTACTCAGCTTTGCCTTTCATTTCTTTCCATATAAGTGTAGAAATAAATTTCTCCAATTTACTGAAAAGTATCTCCCAAAGGGACCAAGGGAGGCAGGAAATTAAACTGTGGTGCTGAAATCATTTCAGCACTCTAGCTTTACCCCACAAATGTAAATTCAGGGAATTCCACTTGTCAAAGTCC
Organism: Mirounga angustirostris; assembly: GCF_029215605.1. NCBI lineage: Eukaryota > Metazoa > Chordata > Mammalia > Carnivora > Phocidae > Mirounga > Mirounga angustirostris. Next base: position 45,372,596 of record NW_026991722.1, on the reverse strand, counting down.
TCTTTGAAGCTTTGAATAATTGGATCCCAATTATTCTTAACCACATTATTCAGGCCTATGTTCAACTTAATATCTAAATAGATGACATTTTTTGCCACCTACTAAAATTCCCCAAAGTGAATATTGCCACATTATGCTCTTCAGTTAAGAGTGGAATTTCTGACTAAAAATGTTTTTACTCCTATCTTGAGATGGCTGCAAAATCCTCCATGATAACCAAAGCTGTGAGAATTGGCATCACATTTGAATTGGTATCAACTTGTAGTAAAAATAGGCTCAGGAAGAAGGAATCATTGCACTTTCTACCCATCACTTTAATACCTGAGACATCTTCCTTCTCGCTAATAGCTATTCCTAATGGTGATAAAGTCAAAACAGACAGCAAAGAATATAAAGGAAAATCATAGCATCTGGAAGCATCTCTCTGAACAGGTTGAATACAGTATAAATTACATGTTCTTATTCTACTTTCAAAAGGACTTAATGTTTAAAACAGTGCCATGCACGTTCTCTTGTATATATATATTTTTTGGTTTTCTGTTTCATACACTGTTATCAAATGGCTCCATTCTATTTTATGAGCTCTCAATATCAATTCTTCCCTTTTAACTTTGCCAGAGAAAGTGAGAGCTAGCTAATCTTCCCTTTTAACTTTGCCAGAGAAAGTGAGAGCAACAATGCTCAGGACAGCCTCCCTCACCCTCCTACACCAAAGGATTATTCTGTCTAAAATGTCAATAGAGCCGAGTTTGAGAGCCCCTGAATTATACCATGTTACAGATCGGACATTGATATGATGTAATAAAATGTGATACCAGACATGAGTAGAGAGCTGGGTTTACATTTTATGATTAGTTGAGACAAAATTACTATATGGATTTATTGATCTTAATTTAGTATCATAAGCAATGGTGACAGGAAGTGGCTAAGAGGCTTGCTGGGTGATAGGAAAAAAAAATCATTCTAGAATAAAGTTTTATCTTAACAGTTCTCACCCCTGGGACATCCACAAAATGAACAATTCACTTGAGGTAAGAAGTAACTATTTTTTTTTAATTTATTTAAATTTTGCACTTTTCCTCATTTTAAATCCTAGAATTTTCAGAACAGACAGAATGAATAAGCAATATTGAGTCAATGAATTCAAAATTCAGAGTCTTTACACCCAGCAAACATTTTAGGTACCATATTAGGTTTATCTTAAAAAAAAAAAAAGATTTATTTAGTTATTTTTTAGAGAGAGAGCATGAGCAGGAGAGGCAGAGGGACAGGGAGAGAGAATCTCAAGCAGACTCTACATGGAGCACAGAGCCCTACGGTCCTCCAGGATGCTGCAGGGACACCACTTGGGGCTTGATCCCATGACCCTGAGATCATAACCTGAGCCAAAACCAAGAGTCGGACACTTAACCAATTGTGCTACCCAGGAGCCCCTAAAGTTTATCTTCATAGTAATTTTGTACATAATATAGTATAGTCACATACAGTTTGCTATTTGTATGTGAAGAAAGAGACAAACATGAGTAAAAATAATTCCTAATCCACTGGGTGGCCCTCAGCCCCAGGCAACGTTTTTTATGCATTTACTTAATGCTCCCACATTTCTCCTTGCTACTCAGGATATAACAGCAGGCTAACACTTCTTTCTTTCCTTCCTTCCTTCCTTCCTTCCTTCCTTCCTTCCTTCCTTCCTTCCTTCCTTCCTTCCTTCCTTCCCTCCCTCCTTCTTTGTTCTTCATTTTGTTTTCTTTCTTTCTTCAGTACAAAGTTGACAATGAGAAAATTAGCATGTGTCATTACAGTCATGAAATTTAGGAATGATTGGTTAAAAATAATTCCAAATGTCAATTCCAGTCCACATATGAGCTCTGCATGTCTTTTCTTTTTTTTAAGATTTATTTATTTATGTTAGAGAGAGAGAGTGAGCAGGGGAGGGGTAGAGGGGGAGAGAGAGAGAGAGGCAGACTTCATGCTGACTGCAGAGCCTGATGCGGGGTGCGATCTCACGACCCTGAGATCATGACCTGAGCCGAAACCAAGAGTCCGACGCTCCACTGACTGAGCCCCCAGCACCCCAGCTCTGTATGTCTTTTATTCCAGGTGTGGGGGGATGGGCCATTTGCTATGCGGTTGGTTTTCACAACCACCCTGTGTCAGCGAGTGTCATTTGTTTTGCAGGAGTCACTAGATTGTGAGTTAACGTTTCACATCTCTGCAGGACTTCTAAACAGGTGAAAGGCGGGTGACAAGTGAAGAGAAAGCCTATACGGTCCTCCAGGATGCTATAGGGACACCACTTGGTACAAATCATTTTTCTGCTTAACCTCTCAGTTTCCTCCCCTTCTCCTCCAAGCTGTGGCTTGGATTTTAAATTCTGGATCATAATAGTCAGATGGCTGCCTCTTCTATTTCAGTGCGTGAGCCAATCACAAGCACTGAAGTCCACCTTTCCTCTCCAAATGGTCACCCGTGTCAGAGGTTGACAGTTTAAAGAACATGCTATATGTATTTTCAAGATCAACTTACAAATATGGTTTTAGCAGTGGTTGAATGCGGGTCTGCAAAATTATGGGTAGTTTTCTTCTTTGTCCGTAGTTTGTATGTACTTCCCATATTTCTTTGGACATAGCATAGCCTAACGTGAGGTCTTATAAGATAACTCATTTATAATGTCATTACTGCTGTGTCTATACAATGGACAAGGAAAATACAGCAAAGGTCTCCAGGCTACTGAGAAATATAAAAGTTTAGACTTCAGAACTAAAGCATTATTTGAAAATATAACAGAAACAATAAGCACAAAGTTATGTGTAAGTTTCAAATCAGTTTTGAGGTAGATTTCCCGAATGCCATATTTAAACTGTTCTTTTGAATGGACACAGACACATATGCCTTTTCCATACAGGTAGAATTCATTAGTAGACCAATCGCCTTAATGCTTAGTTATAAAAAGTTAGAAATTCTTATTTCTTAAATGTAATTGTTCAGGAAAGACACCTTGAAACTCAAACACACAGGAGGCTTTTGCTATCTTCTGGCTATTGCTGGATAACTGTCGATTCCTTTAGCAGCTACTCTCTTGAAACCTGAAATCTCAAGATTTGGGACACCTAAGTTGCACTGATGGAAGAGATTGCTTATTCTCCAGGTTAAAAATTGCCCTGATAAGAAATCTGGACCCACTAGTATGAGAAGAGGTGAGTAAATTCTCTCCAAAAGGCACTTGCTATAATCGTGCCAATTTTAATGTTAGAAACAGAGTTTTAATGCAAAGACTTCCAAAGTGCAAAAAAATTCTCAAGAAAGATGACAGGAAATCTAGAATAGATTTCTATTCTGCAAATACTACAGTTTTGACTAAAAAATATATACATACTACGTGTAAATGCCAATGTATATTCATGCCATGTGCAGGATAGAACTGTTTGCATTGAGCTAAGGATATGTGGTGCTTCTGTAAAATCACTGCAACAAAAATGTAAATCGTGTATAAAAATCAAATGATCTTACTAACCCCCGTAAAAACAGAATGCCAGGCAAGACCACAGAATCGCTACAGTGCTAAGGTTTTTCCATTCACATGGCACATTTGCAAAGGAAAAACAATAACAAAAAGAAAAAAATAATGAAGGACTTACATTTCTGGCCAAGATGAGTAGCAGGGAGCAGATTTACTCTACCCTAAAACAACCAACACAGGAATAAAATTCAAGAAACACTGGTTTGCAAGACACTATATATCAGATAACAAAGGACAGTATCCTTGAGAGATGGCAAAGTGAGCACTGAGATATCCCCAGCATACTGTCTTCGGGAGTTTCCAGGCCACGGTGCAGGGAGAGAGAATCATGGAGGAGCCCAGCAAATTCCCTGAATTGAGGGGATGCAGCTGAGAGTCCCGGAAGACTAAGGCACCCACAGTTCATAGGACAGAGTAACAAAGGGTAGAGTGCTGAACAGAGAGAGGGGTCTGGAGATCTACAGAATCTCCCTTTAGTATTAGTCTGAGCACTGATCAGAACATTCATATAGTTTCCTTATAGAGAAAAAAAGAGAATTTTAAAAAATGAACAGAGCATCAGTGATTTGTTGGACAATGATTGGCCACCTCCTGTATGTGCGGTTACAGTTTCTGAAGAAGAGGAGAGGGCACAAACATATTTGACCACAATTTATACCTTAAGAAATAGAAAAGGGGACCAATTTAGACTCAAAGGAAGTAGAAGAAAATAATACAGACCAGAGTGGAAAGCAATGAGTTGGAAAACAGAGAAACAATAGAGAAAATCAATGAGACCAAAAGCTTGTTTTTTTGGAAGATCGATAAAATTGATAAACTTCCATCCAGATTAATTATTAAAATAGAGAGAACACAAATTATCAATATGAAGATTGAGAGGTGAAACTACTAGAGATTCTACCTGTATTAGGGAAATGTTATGTACAACTTTATGCCAATAAATTTGACAACTTAAAGGAAACAGGCCAACTCCTTGAAAGACACAAATTACCAAACTTCGTTCAAGAAGAAGTAGGTAATCTTTTTTTTTTTTTAATATTTTATTTATTTATTTGACAGAGAGAAAGAGAGAGAGCACAAGCAGGGGAAGTGGCAGGCAGAGGGAGAAGCAGGCTTCCCGCTGAGCAGGGAGCCTGATGCGGGGCTCGATCCCAGAACCCTGGGATCATGACCTGAGACGAAGGCAGCCGCTTAACTGACTGAGCCACCCAGGCGCCCTAGAAGTAAGTATCTGTATAGCCCTATATCTATTAAAGAAATTGTATTTGCGTTTTAAAACCTTTCACAAAGAAAACTCTAGACCTCGGTGGCTTTATTAGTGACCTCTGCCAAATATTTAAGGTAAAAATAATGCCAATTTGTTTTTTTGTTTTTTGTTTTTTTCAGAAAATTAGATTATTTCTCAACTCATTTGATGAAATTAGCTTTATTCTGATAACAAAGATATCATGAAGAAAGAAACTACATATGGATATCCTGCATAGATACATATGCAAAAAATTCTGAACAAAATTTTAGCAGTGTAATGATCTGTAAAAATGATAGTACATATTACCAAATGGGTTTATCCAAGGAATTCAGGGTTGGTTTGACATTTGAAAATCAATCAATGTAAGTCACCTTATCAAAAAAGAACAAAAGAGGGGTGCCTGGGTGGCTCAGATGGTTAAGCGTCTGCCTTCGGCTCAGGTCATGATCTCAGGGTCCTGGGATTGAGCCCCGCATTGGGCTCCCTGCTCGGCGGGGAGCCTGCTTCTCCCTCTCCCTCTACTGATCCCCCTGCTTGTGCTCTCTAGCTCTCTCTGTCAAATAAATAAATAAAATCTTTATAAAAAAAAGAAGAACAAAGGAATAAAAACTAAAAACCCATGCATCCATTTATTCCTGATTAAAAAAAAAACAAACAAACACTTAGCCAACCAGGAATAGAAGTGAATTTCTCACCCTACATCTAGCTTAATAGTTGAGGACTAAAGTCCCTCTCTCTAAATCACAAACATGATCATGATGTCTGTCCTGACCTTCTCTATATAACATTCTATTTGGGGCTCTAGATAGTTCAAATAAGGCATCCAGATTGAAAAGAAAGAATCAAATGGTCTTTATTCTCAAAGGACATGATTAGCTACATAGAAAATCCAATAGGATTCACAAGAAAGCTGCCAGGATTAATAAGGGAGTTAGCAAGGTTAAAGGATAAAATATGGATATAAAAAATCAATTGTATTTCTATATACTAGAAACAAACAATTGGAAACTGATATTTATAATTTATAATAGCATCAAAAATTACAAAATACTTAGGGACTGGTCTGGCCGAAGATGTAAAGACCTATACACTAAAAACTATGAAAGAATGCCACTGAGAAAACTTACAGAAGGCCTAAATAAAAGGAGAGATATCTTGTGCCTGGATTGGATAGCTCAATATTTTTGAGATGTCAATTTATCCCAAATTGCTCGATGTGTTCAATGCAATCCCAATCAAAATCCCAACAGAGTTTTCATAGAAATTGCAAACTTAAATTTATATAGAATCTATCTTAAACTCTGGACATGTAAAGGCCCCAGGATACCTGTAACAATTTTGAAGGTAATCTAGCTGGAGGACTAACACTGCCTACTTGCAAGACTTACTAGAAAGCTTTGGTAATCAAGACAGTTTGATACTGGCATAAAGATACATCGATGGGATGGAACAGAGTTCAGTAATAGACCCATACATACATGCACAACTGATTTCCAACAAAAATGCCAAGAAAATTCAATGGAGAAAGGATAGTCTTCAATAATTGGCATGAGACAATTGGATACCCACAGGCAAAAAAAAATCCTCATTTTGCATCATATGCAAAAACTATTTCAAAATGGATCATAGCTCTAACAATAAAATCTAAAACTATAAAATTTCTAGAAGAAAACATAGGAGAAAACCTTTGTGACCTAAGCCAAGGTGTCTTAGATGTGACACCTAAAACATGATCAATAAAAAAAAATTGGATAAATCATACTTCATCAAAATTAAAAATTCCTCTTAAGAGAATTAGAAAAGAAACCACAGACTGGGAGAAAATATTTGCAAATCACATATCTGATAAAGATAAAGGACTAGTACCCAGAATATTCAAAGAACTTTTGAAACTCACAAATAAGGAAAAATATAATCCTCATATAAATCCCATATAAAAATATGAGGAAGAGGTTAGAACAGATATTTCACCAAAAAAAATATATGGATATATGGGCGCCTGGGTGGCTCAGTCGGTTAAGCGTCTGCCTTCTGTCAGGTCGTGATCTGGGGTCCTGAGATTGAGCTCCGCATAGGTCCCCTGCTCAGCAGGGAGTCTGCTTCTCCATCTCCCTCTGATCCTCCCCAAAGCTTCTGCTCTCTTTCTCTCTCGCTCTCTCTCATTCTCTCTCAAATAAATAAATAAAATCTTTAAAAAAAGAAAACATGTGGATATCAAATAAGCACATGAAAAAATGCTCAATATCATCGGTAATTAGCAAAATGCAAATTAAAACCACAATAAAATTATGCAATCATTACACACTTATTAGAATGGCTAAAATTAGAAAGACTGACCATACCAGTGGTTGGTGAGCATACAGGGGAACTGGAATTTTATATACTGCTGGTGGAAGTGTAAAATGCTACAGCTGCTTTAGGAAATACTTTGGCATTTTTTAAAAAAGTTAAAGATACATCTACCATCTGATCCAGCCATTCTACCATTAGGTATTTACCTGAGAGAAACAAAAGCATATATCCACACAGGACTTGTACACAAATGATCATAGCAGTTTTATTCGTAATAGCTAAAACCTGGAAACAGTACCCATCAATACGTGAATGGATAAACACACTCTGATATATCCATACAGTGGACTACTACTCAGAATGAAAGGAAATGAATGCATCACAACATGGATGATTCTCAAAATAACCAAGTCAAGTGAAAGAAGATAATCCATGAAAGGGTACCTACTGTGTGATTCCACTTAAGGAAAATTAGAAAAACGCAAACTAATTGATAGTGACAGAAAGCAAATCGGTGGTTGCCTGGGGACAGGGACAGGGGATGTGATGCTCCCCTTGGCAGAGGAGGAGAGAGGAGCAGTTTACAAGAGGGGAGAACCCCAGCTGCCCAGATGTGGGCAACTGCTTTTCCTTTGCACAGGTGAGCACTTGGGGGTAGGAAAGATACTCTTTGCTCAGGATGAGATAGTTTGGTTGGACCTAAGATTGCTGAAGAAGGCCATTTATTTATAATACAGGGACTGGAAAATTAGGCCATTGTATTTCTGCACAGGGGAAGAATTCATAAAAAGTCACACAGAATTATTCTTATATAACTGACAATGACATCGTTGTAAGGTGGAAACAGAGCTTTATTTGTCTTACTTAAAATGATATATAGAGCACTTGTCTGTTTATTCCACTGCAAACAGCTTCTGCAAAAACAGCCGTAAATCCCTGGGGGTTTCTACTGATAGTTATAAGTTACTTGAGCAAAATCTCTCACGTAACTTGCTGCCTTGCAGGTATCCATTATTCTAAATTCAAAGACCTTTCTCTTGTTGTTTGTTTGTTTGTGTTGAGTGTGTGTTTTTTTCCCAAAATTATGTTACATGCACTATTACTTTAAAAAATATAAAATGTGTCAGAACATAGCTACTTTTCAAATACGTAAGTATATATACCTCAATCAAAACACGCACAGCCAAAGGGGGAAACACTCAATAAATAGGCTTCATAATCAAATCTGGCTCAGGTTAAAGGGAAATTGGTTTGATGGATTCAGTTGGGGCTCTAGTAAATAACAACCTCTGTAATTAAGCTACCAAGTTTCGCCTGCCTGGGAGTTTATGGGCTGTGCAGAGGTGCTAGAGTGACGACCAAGGGGCAAATTTAGAGATGAGTAGACAGCTTGCCCACCCACGTGCTAGTCCCTCCTCAGGTCTCAGCCCCTTTCACCCAGACCTGAGCCTCAGACGAACTCAAACGTCCATGGCATTGATTGGCAAGTCCTCTGTTTGGGAATGGGGAAAACAACAAGCCAGAATCAACAAAGGCTGAAGTCACCTGTCCCCTCTTTTGTCACAAAATCTGGAAACTGTCATTTCTGTTTTCCATATAGAACCAAATGGATGTGTGTGTATACACGCCCATATGCATATACCCGTGCGTACATACACCCCTAGAAGAAAACACCATAGCAGAAAAAGCAGTGGCTTTGTAGCAGGTAATTCCGGGTTCAAAGTTTAGCTTGGTCATTTTTTTTTTAGCTTGTGACCTAGAGTTTGAGAAAAAATAATTTTTGAGCCATTACTATGTCCCTGATATATTAGGTGCTGGGAAGCTTGTCACGCCATGAGCAGCTCCCCATCTGTCTGGGATGGAAAAACACATAAATAATTCCAATGTCGTATGACAAACGGTAAACTAGAAATAAGTAGGTGTTACGTGATCGTGTGGGGATAGGAGATTCCAGATTTAACCTCCTGAAGAAGGAAACAGAATCAAATTTTATAGGACGAGGAACATAATGTTCTGGAGCCTCACTTCCCTTATCCCTAAAATGGAGTGTTTAATATGTACATCCAAGGTATTGCTTTGAGAAACAAGCAAAACATGATACAGTGTTTCTAGTAGGAAATACTCATTCCTGCCCTGATGGCCCTCTTCCTTTCTCTTCTCTCTCAAATTAGAAGCATGAAGTAAAACAGTCTTTGGCCAGCGGTGGTACAATCACACCCCACACGGAAGGACGGGAAGGAGAGAGTATTGTCGATTGAAATGAGAATTCTTTATTGCTCTTTACGATGACAAATTGATTCATAACACTGAGAGAGAAGAGCTCTTGTTCCTGCATTCTGAACTACATTTAGCTTTCCTCCCTCATTTCTTCTTTCATCATGCTGGTACAAAAAGGAAACCCATGCCCCCCATTTTGAGGGGTGATTCACTTCTACCCATTGTTCAGGGCATCCACCTTAGGGCCTCGGCCGTCCCTGGTGTGGGGGACAGAGAGGAGCAGCTCAGATACTGCTTGAAGGAGGGGACGGCTGCCCAGCTTCAAGGAGGATTGGTAGCTGATGGTCTCCAACTGTAGGCTCCCTCAGAGCAAACCCCAGTTTTGAAGCGAGGGTCATCACTTTCTCAGGGTGGCCTTTAGCCTGTGATGTGCTGGCTCACACGAATGAGCCACAGACACAATCATAGGGTACCTCTTTCCCCAACACTGTGTTCAGTGACATCATGTGAGTAGCTTGAAATCAGCCACGGTGCAAGTCTTTACACCACAGAGATTAGCAAACACTACAAATCAGAATCTCCCCCTCCACTGGAGAGCCATTGGTAAACATTTGCCGGGATACAGGTACCCCGCGCCAATGCCTGAGCAGTGGTGCCAGGACCCTGCTGGGGGACGCCTCTAACAAGCCGTGTTTGCTCTGGTGCTCCCTGGTGAATTCGCAAAGGCTGTCCAGTCTGCATGTTGGGCTCATGTCTCTCCCTGTCCAGCACTGCGTCTTCCCACTTCCCTTTCATAGGACTTCCTTCCTGATAACCTTATGCACTCCTAACTCCACCTCAGCGTCTGCCTCCAGGAGAACTCAACCTGGGGCAGTTGACATTAGAATTAGTCTAAAAAAGGAGGTGCTTAGGAGGAGTCTGGGGACTGGATAAGCATCTCCTAGAGGATAATGAGAACTCATTCCTGGTGAGAGGTGGTGCATAGACACCAAGGTCGATGTGGTAGCCAAGGGCACCCACACAGTGTTAGGGAGATGGTTAGTAGAACGAAGCTTCCCTAGAGGCAAAATAGGTGGGTGGCTGACAAGGGATAAATGTGTGCACGCACGCACGCGCACATGGGTCCAGCGAAGCAAGAATCTGAGAGCGGTTGCCCCAGAGAAAAGTCATGATACCATACCCAGTTGTTTTGGGACCAGCGCTGTGTTCAGTCCTGGAACCCACACCTAGAGAAGCGGCTGGGTCTCCGGAGGGGAGAATACCGCTCCGCCACAGCAAGTTTACACTATAATGATCTCCCCAGTCCTCCAAAGGGACCCACAGCCATATGTACAGACCTACAGGAGGGGACACGAGTGGAAGACCTTTATATCACATCCTAATGCTCAGCACAAAGGAGTCCCCATGGAAGAGGCACTAAACAGCCCCATAGACAAAACAGACGAACTGATCAGAACAGGTGATGTTGGCAAGTTTTTTTTATAAGTGGCCACCCCAGTCCAGTCCAGAGAGGAATATGGAAGGAGTCCCTGCCTCTGAATTTGCAGGCTCAGTTCAGGCAACTCTGACGATGGACTCCCCCAGCCTACCACCTAGACGCTCCCGGGACCTCACATCCCAGTCTCTTCTTGCTTACGTTTCCAAGCACTTATTTTTCCCTGTTCCTTCTATTCCCAAGTTCCCGGCTCTCAAGGCTCTTAGTTTGGGGATCATGTTCTTCACCATCTGATGGCTTTGCCTCTTCTTCACATCCAGGTCCAGTCTACGTGTTTCATACAATCACCACTTCCTGGTTCCCCCCTTCTTGTACTGGAGGATTTCAATTCTACCCTTCAGAATGAGGTGTCTTGCTCCTACACTGTACCCAGGACTACCAATCTCGTCTATCTTCCCACATCTATACTCACAGTACTGAGTGGTCCACCCATATTCTAAATGACCTCGCAGCTACGTCCTTTTGCTATCCAGACCCTTAGAACTCATCTAAAGCCCCAGTTTTAACCTAACCTCTCAGCCAGGCCACTCCTGTTCCAACCCATCTCATAAGCTATGGAGATTCTGATTCTGACATTAATTTCTCAGACTTAGGGAAAAGGGGAACACATTTCTTGCTTTTCTTTTTCACCCATCATCCCACACCCCTATATAATTGTATGTACTCCCTGTAGACTATAAATTACTTCAGAAGCATCATGTAGCATTTCTAAGCATCAAGAATGATTCATGTTAAATTCCTGTTTCAAAAATCGATAGTTTATTGATCATTAATTGAGCACTTACTATAACCAGCACTTAGTCACTTCCAAACAAGTAGACCCCAAAGAAGCACATCCGTAGGGTTTGGGTTGTTTGCTTATTTATTTGCTTCACTACTTACTAATTCCTTCACTGACATTTTGCCTAGGTATTCTACCATTTTCTGGTATTTTAGGTTGGTGATCAAACGAGCATTACTGCCTTACAAAAAGAAGTTTTCTAATGTTATTTAAATTGACATAACCAAGGACATTTTCATAACTGACACACGTTATTTTTCGTCTTTCCTCATTATTCTGACTCCATCCCTGACATTTATACTTCTTCCTCTTTTCCTCTTTTGGAAAACCTAAGTTTAGAGAAAGGGAGTGTCTTCTTTTAACCACCACTATGATCTTTGCTTGTTTTTCTTTCTTTTAAGGAGCTGAATGATTCTGAAAGTTTCAAATTAGGAGTAAATATGAAAAGTTGAGTTTTGAGGGCAACCTTCCAAATACACACCGAGAGCTCAAACCCATCTGCAGCTACATGACTCACTGTCCACATTAACCTGACTTTACTATTCCACTGTCTGACATCACTATTGCAGGAAACTCTTGCCAAACATGAAGTTGCAGCTATTTTTGTTTCAGAAATGTCCCCCAGATCTTTTTCCAAAGCATAGACTAATTGCTTACTCAACCAGCCCTTATTAGACTAAGTATCTCATTCTCAAGACTCATCAAATATTGAGTCAAGACTCTCTTAGAAACTCTGGCATTGCTGTGCCCACCAGCCCTAAATGATTATGTCACCAAGCCTGCCCGACCCCAATCAGGCCACCCTCCCTGGCCAACATCACCTCCCCATGGACCTCCCCCTTCACCCCAAAACTTCATAAATATCTCACTTTTAACCTTTCTTCTCAGAGATGTTACTGAGCCTTATTTTATCATGGATTATTTTGCTGTTGTTCAGAGAATCAGCAGGCAACAAAAACCAACATTTAGTGGATACCTAGCACTAATCTACCTACCATGATGAATAGTTCTGCCAAGGTGTTTTTAGCCCAGCAGGAGAGAGGGATAAATAAAAATCTGTAATATGAGACAGAATATAGTAAGTGCTCTAATAAATGCATAAGCAACCAATTCTAATGTATTCAGAGAAAGATTTGCTGACACGCTTTGTTAGAGGAAGGGATGACAGAATTTAGAGTGTGATAAAAGTGAGCCTGAGACATTATAGAAGCTTACATCTTGCAGCTGTTTTTCCTAAATCTCAGAGAGATGGCTCCTGGAGATGCCTAGAACCATTTTAGTGAGAAAAGACATGAAACAATTCCAAAATTTCTTAAGCAGTTACTCTGTGTCTGGAAAATGGGATGAATCATGGGTCTCCAACAATGAAATATAATAGAGATACTCTTATTAAAAAAAAAAAAAAAGTCTTGGGTGCCTGGGTGGCTCAGTTGGTTAAGCGACTGCCTTCGGCTCAGGTCATGATCCTGGAGTCCCTGGATCGAGTCCCGCATCGGGCTCCCTGCTCGGTGGGGAGTCTGTTTCTCCTTCTGACCCTCCCCCCTCTCATGTGCTCTCTCTCTCTCTCATTCTGTCTCTCAAATAAATAAATAAAATCTTTAAAAAAAAAAAAAAGTCTTGCGACAAGACAGCCTGCCTGTCTGCCAGAGCCAACCCACTCTTTCTGCTGCCTGTGGACCCCCTTCCCAGCCATCTGGTGGAATGTAAGTTATGGGGCAGGGCACCATATTCCACAGTCAGTCACCCATACTTCCTGCAACCTTCTTGACCACTGGATAAACACACCAAAGCACTTGTTTAAACAGAGCTTATTAAAACTAAACTCTTGTGATCCTCTTGTTAATATCCTTTCATGAGGTTTGGATGGTGAGGGGGAAGGTGGAGCCGGCGGTGTACTCAGTACATTTTGGTAAATATGAAGCAGATTAAACAAGGTAAGGTGTTTGTTTGTTTGTTTGTTTTCTTAGTAATCGTATCGATTTTCTCCTAGGAAAGTATGGATTTTGTTTGTGCAGCTGACAATTACTGTTAAAGGTACAACGTGGCTTGCCATTAGTCTTCTGAGATGGTCCCAATCTGAGAATGATTTAAAGGGTATTTTGTAAGCTTAAATGGAAACCACCGCCATTAGAAACAAATATTCTGACCACATTCTGATTATAGGATGAAAGCTGAAAGGGAAAAAAGCTATATGTATGTTCATAGTAATTGTGTTTCCACATTGACCACAAGAAAAATATCAATGTGATTTCCACTGAGATTGTAAAGTTCCAGTATCTTGCAGTGATTCAACCTAACCTTACTAAGAAGTGATCCAAGGATGCAGAGAAATATCAGATGCTGGCAGCAAGGGTCTCATTCTGCTCTTTGTCCAGACAACAAGGTCCAAAGAGTTCCACAAATGACAGAAAGTTGATCGGGGCCACAGTAATCCTATCAGGGCAACAGAGGCTCAACCTTCTACCTCATTAGCACTGTTTATCTCATATTGTGCTAGCATTCATTTTCACTAATATGATACAAAAATGTAATGATGTATAAGTGTTTTTTAATGTCATGTAAGTGAAAACAGGTGGGTAATTTACCATGGGCTCATACAGATTGGAGCTGGCTGGTGTTGCACAAAGAGAATGCTGAGCTTTTTGTGTGTGTAACTTGTTTTTACCTGGGTCAGATTTCGGCAACCTTGGTTTTTAAAATCACTTAGTCAAATCCATGTGAGACATCACACCACAGGTCTGTGGACCCAAAGCAAAAATCAGGAGAGTGATTTACTGGAACTGAATGCCTCAACAAACAACAAGCACACTTATATAGTTAACCTCCATTCAGAAAGGAAGCAAAGAGGGAGAGAGCAGTCTAAACAAGGTATCATGGGTATTAAAAAAAAGTCTGTATTCAGAGTAGAAGCCCCTGATTAGAGCATTTGCCCTGCCTATGTAACTGGCTGTGGAGCTAATGGGCAAATCCTGGAGGCATAAGTCAAGAGTGTTAACTTTGTAAGAGTCACAATACACGTTGGGTGGTATTGATTGTTCCCTATTTTTTCCAGGAAGTTAGAAAGGTTTAGGAAACCTCCAGATTTTTCCATAAGAGACTCAGGTTACTTTTGTGCTCCCACCATTATTATCAAGATATCAATAATCTGGATTAATTTCATCTTCATCAATATTAGCTGAGCTAATAAATTTAGAGAAGCCAGGTGTCTTCATGTCTTTTTCTGGGATGAGTGTTATTCAGATTCTCCCCTGACTATTTTGCTGATGAAAGGTTGTAATATATTTAATAAGATCTGAGGAAGTAAAGAGCTAATTTGGTACGTGAAAGTGAGATTCTCCTTTCTACTCCCAAACATATGTAGAGAGAGCGTTTTCTTGAACTTCTTATTTTCCAGTTTCTATTTTTCCCATTTTAATATTGAAATAGAAGAAAAATGTTCCCCACGGAGCACATTTCTGCAGCCTTGTTTTGTGTCTCACTTTGCCTGTCCTGCCTGTGATTCTACATTCCAGAATGCCCTGCGGGAGAAAGAAATTGTGTCCAGACATAGCCATGGGAATGGAATTTCCCATACCTTGAGAGTGACCTCCAATTTGACCTTAAAATTAAAAACTTGTTTGTGAACTCCTGAGAGAGAAAAAAGTATATAACAGTAGCTGCTGTTTAAAAATATAATTGGCAAGCATAGTACAGAAACAACACATGAGTCAATCATGGGCCCCCTAGATCCCAGCAACTCACAACACAGATTTCCTGTGTTTTGCTGCCCATGAATGGACGAACCACCAGTGTAAACATCCAGGAGGGAAAGGAGCTATTCCCTTCTAATCCCAATTTGCACTGGGAAATTTTCCCAAGTCCTTGTTTTAGGACTGGCGTTTCTCACTCCTTTAGTCACAGTCTGAGAATTTGTCATCAAGCTTGTTTGTGCTTAAAAGCACAGATTAGGACTTTGGCGCTAGAAAAAGGCATACGTCTTAACACTATCATTTGCCAGAAGTGTGACCTCAGTTTCCAGATCTGTAAAATGGCGATGAATAATGGTGAAAACTCGAGACAGTTGTTTTGAGAACAAAAGGATAAATACTAGTAGCTGCATTTCACCAAGTCCTATGTCAAAAATTTTTCTTCTTGTAGAAATAGCTGAAGAACTATTCCTTATGAGCAAGAGAACCTTGAGATGGCTGTGCCCTCTTCCAGTGAGAAAGATGACTCACACTATTGTATATTACTAATCCTGACAATATATCATATTTCACGATGATATATTCACATTGTATTATTAAATCCTTGCAACTATCCTGTAATTAATGGTTATGTTGGTTATATCATCCAGATGGCATATCATTACCTCTCTTAACATATTGGGGAGGTAAGGTCCAAATGTTGGAAGTGACTCTTTCAAGATCAAAGATTGTCCATGCAACTAGACCACAAATTTGAGGGAGGTCTTGCCTTGGAAGTCCTTTGCTATTCTAGCTTAGCAAATGGAGGAAGTGAATGGCTATAGTGGGAATTCTGAATTTGTTCTCTATCACTAACAGTGAAATCAAAGACCTGTGTCAAGCAGGGTCTAGAGTGCTAGTGGCCAGTTGGCATTTCTATGTCAACCAAGAAAGCATTATTGTTTGGTGTCAATGCTTTTATTCTTTGCAGTTTTTGTAAGCTGCAGTGACTTAAGAGATGGTTGGCTAGAAGCCGGGGTTTTCGGTTGTTATTTTTATTTGCTTGTTTGTTTGTTTTGCCAATAAAGAACTGTTGGTGAGTTCATCACAAGTTGATATATTACTGCATAGCAAATGGGCAGGTTGTCTTGGTCTGTTCAAGTTAGGAAAAGCCAGTTTTTGGTTTTGGCAGAGTGAGAGACATGAGTTTTCAAAAGGTTAAAAGATACGTTTTACGTGTATTTCATGCTTTAATAACTGCTTTAACCTGCTGATGTAGAGCTGAACTTCACCAATATCCTATTTAGTGGAGGACCAGCTGTGTCCAAGACTCTGTCACAAACCATGAGGAATATTTTCTTCTTTAAATGACACAACATGGTTTCTGCCAGAAGCTGCTGAAAATCTAGCAGATATTAAGTGACTTGCAGACCTTTTCAAGAACAAGACAAGACAAAACATAATCCAATGTTATATTTCACCACTGTCAGACATTGGATGAGTTGGGGAGGTAGCGGTCAGCTACAGTAGCCAGAGAAGAGGGAAAGAAAGCTCTCCTCGTTGAACCTGCTCCATTCATCCTCCTCACCCAGAAAGGGAGCTTCCTGTTATGAGGAAACCCTTGGGAGAATCCCCAAAGGAGCATCGGGGGTCTCTGAAAACTAGATATGGAACAAATATGCCTCTTTTAGGAACTGCTATATAACCACTGCTCTTAAACAAAAGAGTTCACGGTGATTGCCTTCCTTCCCAAAACATCCCCAGTTTTCTGAACTAATGGAGAAAAACTAATGTGTGTAATTCCTTCTTGAGTCCTGCATTTTGTTTCTGTGTGGGTTTTTTGTATGATTCTCTAATGTATTTAGAGAGAAACTCATCCCTTTACATCCCAAATAAAGAAGAAGAATATTGTAATGGGATTTCTACATGGTGGGGGAGAGGTTGTAATTAAATTTTACACCTTCTCAGAATCGTGCCCTTAAGAAGATCATATAAAAAACAACACTCTCTTCCTTTTTTGTTGGAACGGGAGTAGTCCAGTAAGAATGCAGAAGCTCAACTCTAATGCCAAGAGAGCTTTTTGGTGGTCTGCTCCCAATCATTGGACAAGCAGTGAGCCCAAGTCTAAGCACCTGTGAACATTCCCACACTGAGGCAGAGGATTAAAGGCAGTAGGGTAATAGGGTATATAGGTATTAACCTATATATTTTTTGGAGGTTGAAATTGATAGGGAACATAGGGCAGATGTGATTCTTTTGGCTTGTTTCTTGCTTTCCTAAAATTTCCATCGTATTTGAGATGAAAGGAAGCAAAGTATGGTCTAGCTCATAGATGGAGACCTTCCTAATTTGCCAGACCCTAAAACATCTGTTTCTTTCTTTATTTTTTTTAAAGATTTTATTTATTTATTTGACAGAGAGAGACACAGCAAGAGAGGGAATACAAGCAGGGGAAGTGGGAAAGGGAGAAGCAGGCTCCCTGCTGAGCAGAGAGCCCGATGTGGGGCTCGATCCCAGGACCCCGGGATCATGACCTGAGCTGAAGGCAGATGCTTAACGACTGAGCCACCCAGCCTCCCCCATCTGTTTCTTTAAACCCATCCATCCAGCCACAGCTGATGGGCCAGGCTGAACACCAACATAGTGGAGTGAATCCATTGCATGGCCAAAGACCAATCAGATTGACTTTTTTAAGAACTTAAACTAATAAACGCAGACACGAAGGAAGTTGAATACTGACTCAAGATATTGAAAGAGCAGTGAAGAAAAGCCTAAGGGCTTGTTGTTGAACTCCTAGAAGATGTCCTGCTTCGTATCTGTCCTTATAATAAATCCCTTTTACTTAAACTAGCTGATTTGCAGCAAAACCATCTCTGAGTCAGATTTGTGCAAGTCTCTCTGCTGCTAAAGGAATTCAGATGGGAGGGAGCATAGAGGGCTGGAGGAATTCCTTTCAGTTCAGAGTTCATTTCAGAGGGGGGAAGCCGGTGTCCCTATAAAGACCCCTATCATGTTTTTTAAAAGTTTTTATCATATATGTTCATTATAGAATCCAGAAAAGCACAAAGAAGAAAATAAAGATAACATACTTCAAGCACTAATCTTGAATCAATATTTTGCTCTAAATGCATAGTGTCAGATATATCACTTTTTACAAAAGCAGGATTGTGATGTATATACTATTTTAAAATTTCCCCCCACTTAATATAATTTGAACACATATTACATCATTCTATAGTATTTCATCATAGTCTTAATTCCTCTCTTGTTGGACATTTAGGCTATTTCCAATTTTTGACTACAAAAATATCCTAAAATAAAAAATCCTAAAAGAATACTATTTAAAAATATCCTAAAATAATCATCTTTGTAACAGCGTATAAGTATTTGTATGCACCTCTGATTATTTAGTCCATGGAATAATCTAGTAGAGGAAAACACATTTCGCATCAGCCCAATGTAAGCTTTAACGTGTTTCTAAATATAAAAGCAAAGGAAGAAAACATAAAAATTACATGTAGGTTTGGCCTCATAAAACTGGGAAACTAGGCTCCTCATCTCCATTTTTGCCTGCACCTAAGGACATACCTTACGGTCCGACTCAAATCCGGTAAGGGGATAGAAGTGGTGCCCGCACTGTGATACAGCAGGAGAGAGCTGAGGGATTTGCTGCAGTCATCAAATTCCAAAGGCACCAACAAATATGGAAGCCTCATACCCAAAGGTGGCCATTGGAAACTGAAGATCCATATGGCTTTATCCTCAGAGGCCTCCTTGGAGTTTGGGCTCCTTCCTTACATCACCAACCTGCTCAACCCCAACCCACATATCAAATTAGACTTCAGGAGAACAAGAGAGAGAATAAAGAAGCGATCAACTATGCCTTATGAATCCCTCAATCATATGTTTTTATTTAGGTAAGAAATTTTTAAGGAATGAATGCCATTTAAGCCTATTAAGAAGCTTATTTGTTCTAACATAATGCACAAAAACACATTGGTGAGTTATCAGGCTGACAGTGCACTTAGTAATGAGTGAGGATTAATGTCTTTGCAGAAATGTGATTCATGAATAAAAACAGATACAAAATTAAACTCTAGACATACACAGTCATTTATAATCTTTAAAAAGAAGACCGTGCTGGGCTGTGAATGATTTCTGCATAGGACCATGGTGAGAGGTAGGGAAATAGGAGGCAAGAAAGGGTGTTGGGGGGTCAGTTATTCTTGTCTGTCTTTCGGGCCAGTTGGGCTGCCATGGCCCACTACTCTTTGTCCTGCCTCTGGCCTTCAAGCCAGCCCAGCACAAACCCTTAAAGGTCAGCAACAAATGCCTCCAGATTGTTTGTGGCTAAACCTTCCTTCTTTATTTCCAGCTATTCTTCTTCCAACACTATTTCCACCAGATTCCAAACTCTTGGTAATTATCATAATTGTTATGGATTGAATTGTGTCCCCCTAAAAGATGTTGAAGTCCTAACCCCAGTACCTGTGCCCATGGCCTTACTTGGAAATAGGGTCTTTGCCAATGATGGAGTTAAGATGAGGTCATACTGGAGTAGGGTGGGCCCTACTCCAATATGACTTTGTTCTCATAGAAAGGGGAAATTTGGACACAGACACACATGCAGGGAGAATGCCATGTGGACATGAAGGCAGAGATCAGGGTGATGCATCTACAAGCCAAGAAATGCCAAAGATGGCCAGCAAGCCACGGCGAGCAAGGGGATGCATGGGACAGACTCTCCTTCACAGCTCCCAGAAGGAACCAAACCTGCCAACATTTTGATCTTGGACGTCCAGCCTCCAGTCTGTGAAACAACAAATTTCAGTTATGAAGCTACTACGTTTGCAATACCTTGCTAAGAATGGCAGTCCTGGCAAGCTAATACTGTAACACTTCCCTACCCATAGCTGGACTGGGCCCTTTGTCCTCAGTCTCTCCAGATTTCCAACCTCCCATCTCTCTGCCCTAGTCCTGACTCCCAGGAGCCCATCCTTGGTCTGGCCACTAGTTCTGGTTCACCTGGCCCAGCCCTCCCTTGCCTTCAGGTACCTTTCCACCATGTGCATGTGTTTGTGTGACGGGGCAGGGGAAAGGGAGCCTCAGGGCCTAGGGTCCAGACAATAAGGACATTGACAAAGGAGCTGAAGTAAGCTTGAAATCAGCTGTTGAGCCTCTTCTGGCTCCACAAGCTGTGGAAAAGAGAGGAGATAAGAGCTGGTTCTGCTACGGGGGGTTTCTAGGAGGAAGCTGCTCCTGTGTGCAGTTCGGTGGCCAGGAAGAGGAGCTCTGCAGTCAGGCAGCCTACGTTTGCATCCTGGCTCTCACTGGTTGTGTGCCCTAGTGCAAATCATACCGCTGTGCCTCCATTTCTCCATCTATTAAATGGGAGCAACAGTAGTCCCTACCTCACATGGTGATTGTGAGGATTTAAAAAGTCAGTATATGCCATGTGCATGGCACAATGCCTGGTATGTGGTCAGCAATATGCAAATATTTGCCCTTTTTGGTTTTTTATTCCGTAGAAGACCATATGTCCCAGTTTGCCTGGAACCATCCCAGCTTATACCCGTGATTTTGCAGCACCACCACCACCACCAATTGCCCACGTCCCCCCCAATCCTGCCCATAACTTCCCTCTTAAAGTGATTCAGGATCACTCTACAAATCAATGACTTCTCTGATTCTGAAAGATCAGGTCATTTCTCTGGCAGCCCCAATTCCCTGCCTCAGTATCTGGAAGAAGGCCCATCCTGAGAGAGCTCGGTTTTGAGTATCCCCGCTAAATGCTACCACCCCAGGCTGGGGTGCTTTCTGTGACACAGCCCGGGCATCCTATACCTCTCCTCCCTGTTGGCCATCACAAGCCCCCCACAACGTGGGGTTCTATAGACAGAGACATAGTCCAGCGTACTGGGCAGATCTTTTGGATCTTACTAGGAGATACTCACCTAAAATCCATTCTCTTCCCAGAGCCGACTTCTTTGGTTCCTCAAAAATCTTGTATTCTCTCTCACTTCCAATCTGCCTTTAATCTGAATTGAAGCCCTGCTCAATTAACCATATATTCTACACTGGCCTCTTCTGATTCTTCATTCCCTCCCCCTCCTTCATTCTCTTCCCCCCTTTTAAGGAGTGTTCTTTGATACATCTATTATGTGTCAGGCATAGTTCTAAGTTTTGGGGATTCTGTGGCGAATAACACTGAAAAAGTCTGGGCCTTTGTGGAACTTATATTCTCATGGGGAGAAAGAACCGTATAACGTTTTCGATCAGGGGTTGGCAGAAGTGTTCTGTAAAGGGCAAGACAGTAAATCTGTTAGGTGTTGCAGGACCGGGTTACAGCCGCTCCCTCCACCCTGCCGCCGTAGCACCAAGTCAGGGACAGACAAACAAATGGCTGTGGCTGCGTTCCAGCGAAACTTTATTTATAAAAACAGGAAGCCGGTCAGATAGGCCACGAGTCCATAGCTTGATGGCCCTGTTATAGAGAGTGACAATTCCACGAAGAAAATAAAGCAGGGCGTATTGTAACCGAGAGGAAGAATAACTTAGGGTGGTCGGCAAAGGCCCCTAGGAGGAGCAGGCCTTTGCACTAAGGCCTAAATGAAGGAAGGAGCCATGGCTCAGAGTATTCTAAGCAACGGAGTCAGCTGATGTACAAATCCAAACAGAAAAATAAGCTTGGAATGTTCTAGAACGGGAAAAAAAGCCACCGTGGCTGCAGCATGTCAGGAAGAGCAACTGGAAAAGTAGTGAGAGAGGAGCCAGAACTGAGGTAAGAACTTGGACTTTATTCTGAACGAGACAAGCAGCCATTGGAGGATTTTATTTTTTTTATTTTTATTTTTTTAAAGATTTTATTTATTTATTCATGAGAGACAGAGAGAGAGAGAGGCAGAGGAAGAAGCAGGCTCCCAAGGAGCAGGGAGCCCGATGCGGGGCTCGATCCCAGGACCCTGGGACCATGACCTGAGCCAAAGGCAGACGCTTAACCATCTGAGCCACCCAGGCGCCCCCATTGGAGGATTTTAAACAGAAGAATGACATAACCTGATTTATGTTTTTACAAGTTCACTCTGGTTGCTGTGTGGAGAATAAATGATAGGGGACAAGGAGTGACCACAGAGGCTTGTTAGTGGCCTGTAGGAGCAGCCCCGATGAGTCCAGGTTTTATAGCTCATCCAAACTAGAACACCGGCTGAGGGTTTCCAGGATTCCCACTGTTTCAGTGAAGACTCTTTGGTTGCAAAACACAGAAGCCAATTCTGAATGACTTGAGTGAAAAGGGAATTTATTAGAAAGGAATGGAAAGTAAGTATCTAAAATTCAGTCTGGGAAAGGACAGAGGTCTAGGAAGCAGAGACTCCTTAATTATAGCGAAAGGACCCCCGTAAATTAGGATGAGCTCCATACATCAAAAAAAAAAAGGAAAAAATTCCTGAATCACTACGATTCCTTAGAGTCCAGTTGGCTGAGGTTTTGCTGCAAGCCATGCTTGGTGAGGGGAGGGCACAGCACCTTGGCTTAAAGTCTAAGCAAGAGTATACACAATGAGGGAGACGTGATCATTCTGGTGAGGAATTAGGGTGTCATTACCAACGGGGAGAATGGACATTGGGTGGCCCAATTCCAACAGAAACCTTCCAGATGCTTTTTTCTGGTGCTCAGTTTCTACTGAAGGGAAAACCTCTTTTCTTCCTTTAATTATTCTCTCACCATTAGGTCTAGTTCCCCCTAGAAATAAGACACTAACTGGGCTAGAAAAACATGTCCTGCTTTACCCACTTCCCCCACGGCACACCACCCGGGGATCAATTTCCCTGAAAACGCTGCTTTGATCTGTAGAGTTAGAATCATAGGATCCAGAAGTCAAGGTGAGCCACTGACTTCCCAGCCTCACACATCAGAATCAGGACTTCCAACTTGCCAAATGTCTTCCTTGCTGTTTCCCCAATGCAGCAAACATGCTCATTCTCACCTCTGAGGTTTTGCCTATGCTTTTCCTCTTACCTAAAGCTCATCCAAACATTCTCAAAGTATTTATCGTACCACTATATGCAAGGTACGGTGAATAATCACCCTGAGGCTTTAAAGCAGTGCTTCTCAAATATGAACATGCATCCAAACCACCTGGGGATCTTGTTAGAATGAAGATTCTTTAGGGGTAAGGCCTGATAGTCTGCATTTCTCACAAGCCCCCAGGTTTAGCTGATGCTTTGGGCTGGCTAGTCATGCATTAAATAGCAATTCTTTAAGTATAGTGCTTGAAAATAACACCTTCATTCAGTAATAATCACTACCATTTGTATAGTGTTTTGAATTTTACAAAGTAATTTGTTACTCTTAGGACAATTGTGAGTCAACACAGTAGAAATTATTATCTCCATACTCTAAAAAACATTTCACTTCTCCCAACACACACACACACACACATTTGTGTGTACATGGTTTCTCTAAACCATTTTAAAATAAGTTTCCAATGTCATGATACTTTATGCTTAAATACTCCAAAAAGTTATCTCTGGAGAAAAAGATATTCACCAGCTTCATCTCAATAGTACTGTTATACATAAGAAATTCAACATTGACATTCTAATATCTAACATACAGTACATAATCAAAGTTCCCTTATTGTCTCCAAAATGTCCTTTACACCTGGGTCTTTCTTTTTTGGATGCAGGATCAAACCAAGGATCACACATTGCATTTAGTAGTATCTGTGTTGGTCTCCCCACAGTTTTTAATCTCTTATGATAATAAAATTTTTGAAGATTCCAGAAATGTTTTCATTAGATTGTCCTATAATCTAGATTTTCCTGATTGTTTCCTCATGATTAGATTCAGGTTAAACATTTTTGACAAACTATTACATAGATAATGCTCTCTACTTCTCATTACATTACAGGGGATTTATGGTATCGATTTGATTCATAATTGGCCATGTTAAGTTTTAATGACTTGGTTAAACTGGTGCCCACCAGATTTTTCACTGGGAGGAACTTTATCTCCTTTGTAATTAATAAGTAATATGTTGGCTGATACTTTGAGATGTTTTTCTCCATTAGGTGTCACATTTCTAAATTTTTAAATAATTATAGATACACGAGAGGCTGTAAAAAATAAAAAGTATAGGGAGATCTTGTGCACCCTTCACCCCACCTCCTGCAAAGTCAACACCTTGAATAACTATAGTACACCACTAAAACCAGGAACCTGACTTTGGTACAATCCATAGAGCTTATTCAGTTTTATACTCATTTGCATGTTTTTGTGTATATAGTTCTATGCAATTTTATCAGGTGTGTAACTTTGTGTAATCACCATCACAACCAAGATCCAGTACTTGAACTGATATTTATAGAACATTCCTCTACTGGTAATATAGAATATATAATCTTTTCAAGTGCACATGGAACTTCCAACAGTATAGGCCATGTTATGGTGTCAAGATCTCAATAAATGTAAAAAATTTTGAAAACATGCAAAGTATGTTAAATTAGAAAGCAATTAAATAAATACGTCTGGGTATTTCCCAAATATTTTGAAACTAAATAACACATTTGTAAACAAGTCATTGGTTGGAGAAGATAGCAAAAGAAATTGGAAATAATTTGACCGGAATAAAAATTAAAACTCAGTATATCAAAATTCATGGGATATGGTTACAACAGTCCTCAGGAGAATTTATAGCATTAAATGCTCATATTAGAAAAGAAGAAATGCCAAAAGTAAATTGTCTAAGCATCACCCATAAAAACCTAGAAAAAGAAGAGCAGATTAATCATAAGTGTAGCATCAGGTAATAACACAAATAAGAGGAGAAGTCAATGAAATAGAAAACAGAAAAGCAGTAGAGCAAAACCAATAAAACCCAAAACTAGCTCTTTTAGAAGATAGCAAAAGTAAGAAAGCTCTGGACTGATGAAGAAAAAGAAAGATACAACTGGTCAATATCAAAAATACCACCACATACTCAGGGAACTAAAAGCATAATCAGGGAATACTTCGAACAACTTCATACCAGTACATTCAACAACTTAAGTGAAATGGACAAATTCCTTGAAAAACACAAACTACCAAAGCTCACTTAAGAAAGAATAGATAAGGAGTGCCTGGGTGGCTCAGTAGTTAAGCGTCTGCCTTGGGCTCAGGTCATGATCCCGGGGTCCTGGGATCGAGCCCCACATCGGGCTCCCTGCTCAGCGGGAAGCCTGCTTCTCCCTCTCCCACTCCCCCAGCTTGTGTTCCCTCTCTCGCTGTGTCTCTCTCTGTCAAATAAATAAAATCTTTAAAAAAAAAAGAAAGAATAGATAACATGACTAGCCTTACATTTATTGAAGAAATTTAATTCATAGTTAAGACGTTCCTGAAAGGAAATTCTAGGTGAAGCTAATTTCACTGGTGAATTCTACCAAATGTTTAAGGAAGAAAAAAAATTGTACACCAACTTTCAGAAAATAGAAGTGGAAGAAGTATTGATGCCAAATATCTCTAATATCAAAAGCCAAGAGTTTACAAGGAAAGGAAACTACGGACTAACGTTTCTGTGAGCACAGACACAAATCCAAAAATAAAATTTTAGTATTCAAATGCAGCAATATATAAGAATGCTGATGCATTGTGACCAGGTGGCTTTTATGCCAGAAATGCAAGGTTGGCTTATGATTTGAAAATCAAACAATATTACTTAACATATTAGCAGACTAAAAATGGAAAATAATATTATGATCACTATAGATGCTGAAAAAGCATTTAAGAAAATTAAATACCCATTTACGATAAAAACTTCCAGCAAGCCAAGAATAGAAAGAAAATGCCTTAACCTGATACCCCTTATTAACAAACCTACAGCTAACATCATACTTTATAGTAAAAGACTGAAGATTTTCCCCCTAAGATTAGAAACAAAACAAGATGTCCATTCATCCAATTTCTATTCAACATGCTGGCCTTATCCCCCACAATGACACAAGAAAAAGAAATAAAATGCATGCATAATGGAGGGAAAGAAGTAAAACTTTGTATTAATAGAAAACATGATCTTTTATGTAGAAAATCCTGTGAAGGGGCACCTGGGTGGCTCAGTGGGTTAAGCGTCTGCCTTCGGCTATGGTCATGACCTCAGGGTCCTGGGATTGAGCCCTGCATCTGGCTCCCTGCTCAGCGGGGAGTCCGCTTCTCTCTCTCTCTCTCTCTGTGCTCGCTCTCTCTCTCTCTCAAATAAATAAATAAAATCTTAAAAAGAAAAAGAAAAAGAAAATCCTATGAAAACTACCATAAAGCTATTAGAATAATAAGTGACATTTTAGGACATCAGTTTAAGAAACAAAAATATAAGAAGCACACTTAAAACTCAATAAGAAAACCTAATAGAAAAAAATGGACAAAAGACTTGAATAACATTTGGACAAAAAAGATATATGCTGGTAAACAAGCACATGAAGAGGTGTTTAATATAGTTTGTCAATAGGCAAGAAAATGCAAATTTAAACCACAAAGGGATAAAAGCACACACGCCCACGAGAGTCGCGAAAATTTGTAAGATCGACCCCACCTAGTGTTGGTTAGGTTTCAGAGAACCCAGAACGCTCATGCAACGCTTGTGGTAACGCAAAAATGGTATAGTTACTTTGGAAAACTGTTGAGCAATTTCCTATAAAGTTAAACATACACTTGGCATTTGACCCCACGACCCTACTCTGAGATATTTATTTACCTAGGAGACATGAAAATACACTCATACAAAGGCATACATGTAAATGTTTATGACGACATCATTCATAAAAACAACAAACCGGAAATAACTCAAATGTCCATTAACTGGTGAATCAATAAACGAATTGTGTTTTATAAAGAAATAAAGGAATATTACTCATCAATAAAATGGAGTGAACTTAATTGTGGTAGTGGTTATCCAAATGAATACATTTGTTAAAACTTAAGGAATGCTATGCTTAAAATTGGCAGTTTTTTGGTAAGAAATGTCTCTGTCAATAAAGCTACTGTATAAAATATGTGTAAGTACACATAAATATATGTATCTATATTTAGAAGTGAGGAGTGAATTCAAAGCTAATGTTGTAGAATTGTAAGTACAAAGCAAGGACAATATTTGAAACCATGAGTTTTGCAGGAATCCTGAACATAAGGCAACATCAATAATATCATCATCTTTTACAAATAAAGAAACAGGCTCACATATATTATGTGGCTGGCCCACAGTTATACAGCCATTGTAAAAATCCATAACAAGCATCCCGCTATTCCATGATGATATATGAATAACTGTGCATAAATTACACATACAGTGGAATTATAAAGGGCCTTCTCGGTTCCACCGGGTAAAAAGTCAAGTCACCATTCGCTTACCTTTTGTGACCCACCCAACTCTGTATGTTAACTATACTGGAATTAAAATAAAATTTAAAAGGCCATGGACAAGAAATGCTGATCAAAGATGCTTTCCCTCTCTCCATGTTCATTTTGTACAGATATCTCTCTTCTCCATGTAGAAATATACATGCAGAGGAACAATAGCTGGACCCATACAGTCCTCAAAAGAATAAGCAATTAGGTAGATATGAGCATTATTTGGTGGATAGGGACAAGGGAGTAGTGGATAAATGAGGGAATAATGAAAGAGAAAATCCAGAGGCACGTGAAAAATTGAGGGTGGGCAACATGACCAAGAGAACCCAGAATATCCATGATCCTTAATTGTCTATTATTTTGTCATTTGATAGAGTTAAATTTGCCATCTCAAAGGCTTTTTTAATTATTAACTTTGGGGCTATGTTTGCATTTACAGATATTAATAAATTCCTTACACTAATTATCCAAAAATTAACACAGATTAAACCATAAACATTAACTTTGTGTGACCAAAACAATCATCAGGGCTCGGGAAAAGAACTTACACAAAAGCATGAACTCAGCAGACAAAAGCATGTCGGCTCTTCCAGATTTACAGGCAGCAGTCAGCGCAGAGTAAAGTGCAGGCAAAATGAACACACACTAGGAACTGACAAATTCTTATGCAAGTACAATTTTATTCCAGAGAGGCAACAATTCTTTTTTAAAATGAAATGACTAAAAAATCTAGCAAAGGAGGGAGTCATAACTACACCACTTCTCATATTTCTTTTAAGAAATTAAATTAAAGCATTTTTCATTTTGATGGGCAAAAAAAAAAGTAAAATGCCCTGAAAACAATAGTATTTTTGGTTTTTGAAATGGTAAGCAAGGTCTCTCCTTTTCCACAAAGATTCACTTCCCTTGTGCAGCTTTGTCATTATGAAATATACGTGTGTTTTTATAGCTGTTAAAAACCCATGAATTCTGGGGCTCCTGACAGGGACACTAAACTGCCTTTAATGATGGTGGCATGAACAGTAACTCGAGATGGTATATGCCATACTGCATAAAATAGATCATAGTAACATCCACTTGGATATTAGAATGGAAACCTCTGTCTGTGTAAAGCTTAATGAAAGTAGTAGGCTTCAGAACAAAGCAGAGCGGATGCTGAGAAAAATCAACTTAGAAGTAATGTGATGGTATGAAGAACAGATAGATAAGCACAGTGCAACCGAACGGCCAAATCACCAACGCATTTACAGCAGGGAACGGGCAGGGGGAGAAGAGCGAACAGGGGCTAAGGGCAGGGGGGAGAAGAGGGAACAGGGGCTAAGGGAACATAACTGGCTTTATAGACATTAACCTGTAGCTGCTTGCTGATTCTGTTGCTGGTCCTGTGTATCTCATATTACAGAAGGAATTCTGGTTATCAGCAATTGTAGGGTATGGAGACATACTTACAAAATCCTCATTGAAACATGCAAGTGATTCTTCTTGGGAAAAGAAACTAAGTTATAAACCAAGGCAAGGACACAATGGGAGAAGGAGGGGCAACTTGGGGGAGTGGAGAAGACATGGGAGGGGGATAAATTTCCAGATTTCCCACTTCATGCCGTGGCTGTCTTGCTCCATTACTTCCTATGATGAGCAAGTGCTTTAGGGGCCAGTTTTTTTCTGCAGCAGGTCAATGTTCTCTGTAAAGAGAAGCAACGGGAAGAGGGCAATGGTTTTGTGCTCTGAAGGAAAAATACAGAAAGCCGTGAAAAGGAGAGACCGAGAATAATATTTCTTAGGATCTCTTCCCTCCTGTAGCTTTTTTGTACTCGCCAAACATTATTTCAAGGACAAACAGTTGTCCTTTCATGGCGCACAGCTAAAGGAGCGTGGTATTTCGGGTGGAAAGATGGAGAGAGAGATTTAATTTCTTTTACTCTTGGAGATATAAAGAGTGTATTTGGCTCTATAAACAATTACTTGTTGCTTATCACTTTTATATGGGACATAAGCCATTTGTAATATTTACTTACAAGGGCTTAGAGACAAAGCTACTGAAGGAAATACAGTGAGTAGTTACTGGAATGGGCATGTGAGAAAGCAAATGGAAGTTCAATCTCAGAGAAGATTTAATGGCAAAAATAAAAAAATAAATAAGCTCAGGTAGTAAATGGAAGGAAGGGGAAAACAGTAACATTAAAAAGAGAAAAGAGTTGTTTTAAGTATTGCTCTAAGGGGAGTTCACCAAGGTAGAGTCTAGAAGAGCTAAATATTACTAACAGGCTTCAACTTGGGGATAAATAGGTAATATAATAATCGCATTTGTCTTCATATTGCAGTTTCCCTCTAAGGGTCTCAAAGCACCTCACATACATATTGGAAAATAAGAAGTTCCTGACCACAAGAGCGGCTAAACATTAGAACAAGTTGCCAAGGGAGCTCGAAGCATCTGTTTTGGAGGTCCTTAAAATGGAGTGGCTTCCTATTTATCTGGAATTGTTATGGGCCATTGGTTTTTCAAGCATTAGCTTGCATCCAAATCACTTGGAGGGCTTGCTAAAACACGGATTTCTGGGTCCACCCCCAGAGTGTTGATTCAGTAGGGGCTGGGCAGTGGGGATGGGTTAGAGAGTTTGCATTGGTAACAAATTCTGAGTGAGGCCGTTTCCATGGTTCCAGGGACCATGCTGGTTTATGCAAAGATCTGTCTGATAATGGTGATGTCACCCTCCATTGCGCTCTGACTATGTGCAGACCATGTGCACTCTACTGATGGATACCCCTTTCTTCCTATTGCAGCCAAGCGGGAAGCTGCAGATGAGAGATAATAAGCTATTACTCCAGTCACTCAGCAAGTAAGGAGCAGTGCTGGTATTCCAAAATGAGTTGACCTGAATGTGGGCCCATCACTCTCAACTGCGATGCTATGCTGTCCAGTGATGGGGATATGAATGATCTCTAAGAAACTGTTTACTGACAAGTTTCGGAAATCACACAAGATGCAGGGAAAAAAGTACAAGCACAAAACTCTTCTGCAGTGTCATAATTTTTAGGCCTCCCTTTGGTAGGAAAGGCCACATCTCTAGGCATTAGTTGTGAACTGTACCTCTTTAAGCGAAACATCTGCCGTCCCTTCATTCTCCTTTCCAAGCTTCTCCCCACTCTTGGCACCACCAAAAATTAAAATCCGCTGATACAAAACCATGTTAGAGTGACGCAGATTTCCTAAGGGATGAAGGGCAGGGCTCGCCATACCCCTGACCTTCCCCCCTGAACCCCAGTCCTATTTGCTTCCCACTCTGAGATGCTTTTTTTTCTCTCTCCAGTCTGCACATTATTACCCTGCTTTTAATATGTGTTTCTTTCCTTCCTGAAAACTGGTCACCTCCCATGTACCCCCAGATCCTGGAGGTTGCTTTTACCCTACGCTTGGCTTATAGAAGCATTTTCTTTTCCATAATGGTCTCCCTACAAAGAAATTCTCATGTCAGCTGCTTGAGATAAAATATTCTGCATAGGGCGCCTGGGTGGCTCAGTTGGTTGGGCGACTGCCTTCGGTTCAGGTCATGATCCTGGAGTCCCAGGATCGAGTCCCGCATCGGGCTCCCCGCTCGGTGGGGAGTCTGCTTCTCCCTCTGACCCTCCTCCCTCTCATGCTCAAATAAATAAATAAAATCTTTAAAAAATATATTCTGCATATTGTTACATAAAGAACTTCTTCCTAGAGACCATAGAGAACTCCTTACCACATGGTAATTTCAAATGGATGGTTTACACATTCTAGATCTGTACTCTTCTAGATCAAGTACCTTCTAGATCTAGAAAAGTGTTCAAATTGAGATATGCTGGAATTGTAAAATACAAATTCAGAGACTTACTATGAAAAGAAAAATGTAAAATATCTCATTAATAATTTTTACCGTTTACATATTGAAATGATAACATTTGGGATATACTTAGCTATATAAGATATTGAAATAAATTTCATCTCTCTCTTTTTACTTTTGTTATTGTGACTATCAGTAAATTTAAAATTACAGATGTGACTAGTATTACATTTCTATTGGGCAGGACTATTGGAGATCCTAAAGAGAATGAAGCAAACTGACAAGGGGAGGTTATGTAAGGTTGGCTTTTTCTGAAAAATCAGTGCACTGAAAAGTTCTTCACCTGCAACAAAAACCAAACCAAAATAACAACAACAAAAAACAAACACCCCCCCCCCCACAAAAAAACAGAGAAGATCTACAATATGCTTACTTCCACCTGGCAAATGTCAAAAACTGTGGTTTTCAAGGGCTTCAGCGGACCAGGGTCAGCAGACAGGACTATGACTTAGGACAATGCTTTGTGCACCTGCTGTAGCCCATACAATATGCCTTACATTGCATAATGTTGTATAGTATTTGATAAATTAACAAGTGAATGAATATCTTCCTTATCTTGACTATAAGCATTTTGGTAGCAAGATCTATGGGATTTATTCATTTTTCTTCATTGCACAGTGCCTGACGCACAGCAAGGGCTCAGCAAATATTTGTGGAAGGAATGGCAGCTTAGGGGTCCTGGGGAGGAAAGTGGGTGACAATGCAAAGGGCCGCACCACCTGGGAATATCTGATTTGGTTAAATGCAAACACAGTTCAAACTAACACACTCGCCAAAGAAGGCCCTGGCCACATCATTCTTAAAGCCATAGGTCGGGGCTTCAGTTGTACCTTATTTAATTATGAAATGTGCTATTCAGCCTGCCATTTAATGTTTGTGGCACATTCTCCAGGTTGCAATTTGCATAGCAGGAAATGAGTCCAGAGTGTACATTTTCGTGAAAGATTTCAGAAACTCTAAAAAGAGACCTGAAAATTAGAATATCTGTGATTCCCTTGGTGCTAACTGCAAAGAAAGAAAACTCAGGCATTTAGAAATTCAACGAACATCAACAAGTCAGCAGTGGACAATCCAGTCCGGGCTAAATGGAGTGTTTCCACAGATGCTTCCAACTCTTCTCCCCTTCTCTCTTCTGTTTTCTCTTTATTCTATCCAAATTTAAAGAATAAAATTGACACATATGTAGCAGAGAGATTCAGGCCAGAAAATCGAGGTTTTTATTTAGCAAAAGCAAGAACACAAAACATTTTGCAAAAATAGGAAATAAAGAAAAAAATAGTTTCAGATTCTACATCATGTGCTTCGGGTATCAGCAAATATAGGGTGCAGGAAAGATTTTCTTTCAAGGATAGGCTATCTCATATAAAAAAAAAACCCACCCAAGTAATCATTCTGGCACACATAAAAAGCTGAGAAACTCAACAGATTTAAATATCATTCTTAGTGTGGCTTAGTGTTGTTTTATTTTGAATTAAATATGGGGATGTACACCATAATCTTAATAGCTCTTTGATCTTAGTCGGGACCTGGGAGAGTCTAATTTCAATATGTTGTATTATCCACACTTGGAAATACTGTGGGTCAATTCAGGGTGTCCAGACAATAGCTTTATGCAGTAAAGTTAAATGGAAAAGGGTCAGCATGACACCAAACCCCTTTAAATGTGTTCCTCTCTGCATGTGAAACCTCGAGTTGTCTCAGCTGGGTTGGCCCCTAAGATCCAGGGTTAAATTGTTAGATAACATATTTTGTCTCCATTGATGTTTATATTTTTTTCTTGAATATAGCCAAGGAAAACTGGACCTATAAACAAGATGCTGAGACCATAAAATATATCTGTACCAGGGAGATATCAAGGGCGGCAAAATTATTCTAGGTAATTCTATATTGGTCCATACATGTCAGTATACATTTGTCAAAACACATGAATGTACAACAATAAAGTGAACCTTGTGATAATGGGTGAACATTAGCTCATCAGTTGTAACTACACTGGGGTGGGATGGTGATGATGGGAGGTTGTGTGTGGGGTGGGGAGGGAGTATGGGAGAACTCTGTACTTTCTGCTGGATTTTAATGTGAACCTAAAACTTCTAAAAAACAAAAGCCTATTATTTAATAAATGTCTTATATTTTATATCTATATCTGCATCTATCTATCTATCTATCTATCTATCTATCCCAAGTTGAAAAACATTTTCTACTTAGTGGGAGCTCTCTAAAATGATGATGAAAGATAGATGAGATGGTATTGGTGGTGTGGCAACCAACATAAGGCAAGGAAGAAAGAAACCCCCCTGACCTCACAGACTAGGGGACAAGAAAGAAATCTTAAGGAAGGAAAGAGAGAGAGAGAGAGAAGCGAGAGAGTGCTGTCAAAATCCCTGGGAAGTGGGTGTCCTGAGATTCTGCCTTGATCACAGTCGGGTTATATGGCCATGAAGTCTAGCAGGGGAGGGGGCGATTGCTACCTATTGTGTGAGATCCAGGATGATGGGATGAGTCATGTCATGCACACTCAGAGAGTAGCCTAAGACTAGTTGAACATGATCAAATAAACAAGGCATTTAAAAATCAGCCAGAATAGAAAACATCTAGAACATTGCTTGCCCATAAGAAAGAAAGGACTAAAAATGCAAAGGAACAAAAATAATGATAACAGTAGCAATGAGGAGTGGGATCTCAGACACCAGCAACAAAAATCTATCTAAATCCTTATTAAGAATAAATATACTGAGGGCTGAAATAGGAGAGTTGGTACCAAGGCAGGGGATAATTTTTTAAACCAGCTGCTGGTGGCTTTTTTTTTCTTTTCTTTTCTTTTTGGCATGATGAGATGATCTCAGGTAAGAGAAATTTTGGACTGAATATCAAGAAAAAAAATTCCTGACTGTGAGAACTATTGGATTACAAAGCGGTCTCTCAAGGGAAGAAGTAGAAACTCCATCTGCACTGCTCTGGGAATAGGTTTGTTAGTTAAATTGTACTCCTTTTCTTAGTTGACTGCTTGACATTTCAGCAACAGAACCAAATAATTCATGGGTCAGCTAAGAAGAGTGCTTATTATAATCACCTTTTAAAATCTCTGCTAACAGCAGTGAATTAGAAAAAAAAATATATAGTTACTATTTTATTCTATGTGATAAAGCCAGCCAGGTTTTTACAGTGTGAAACCTGTTCTTCAATACTCTTGGTTTGCTTCTCAAATGATCACTGATATCTATAAAAAAGAATGTCCTGGCAGTACTAAGAAAACAGCATTTGAGAGAAGACTAGAAATAATGAGGAGGGATTGTGTCCACTGTTTGTGCAAGACTGCTGGTAGAATCTTAACCATCCTTTAGACTTCGAATAATAACCTTGCTAATAATAAACTAGATTAAAGCCAATAACAAACCAAATGACTTTTAATTCTCTTGGAAGCAGAAAGGAAAAAACAACAGTTAAAGTAAAAGAAGGCTTGCAATAAATTAAGAACTGCAGATTGTGACATTATTATCCTGTAAATACTCCTTAGTGATTCTTCCAGGATCTCTTCAAACAAAGAAATAGAAAATTAACAAAATCCCATCCAACATTAGCATGGAACAAACACAGTAAAGGTGAGATCCTAGACTCAGGGTGGAGAGAGGGGCCCAGAGCAATCCCCTCCCTAATCTCAGCCTCTAACATCTTTAATAGAGTTAGAAGTGGCTGTCAGCGGCAGCTTCAAAAGGCACAAGAAGCTAAGAAGAATCCAAAATGGACAGTGCACAATTTGGACACGGTGCCAGGCAGCCACCCTCAACATCCCATACATAGAACCCATTTGCCACTGCATAAATACAAGTTTGGGATAGTTATGGGCACTTATGAAATCCTTTTGCCCTACCTGTCACCTCTCTGGAGTTCCTGCCATTGGAATCTCTGATCATCCATGATTGGCAAGTACCAAGAATCATCCCTTCCTGAGAGCAGATGAGGATCAGCTAGCTTTCATCACGTAGGTGGGCATGCCCATTTAAAAGACACATGCCAGTTTGGGATTTAGTTAATTACAATCACAATGTTCACTGCCTTGGATTAGAGCACATTTAGAGCTGGAACCATATGTGTGTTGGTTAAAGTGATGCTAGTTACTAAGATGTCGTTGTGTCTTACACTAACTGCTGGAATCCTAAGGATGGAAACCTAGGCAGAGCTCAGAAGGGTGCCTGCATATTTACTCTATCTCTTCTTGGGAAATTCACACCACATGAGAGGGAAAACATTGACTTGGGGATCAAATGTTCACTCACTCATTTGAGCAGTCAGTAAGTAATTATTTATTGGAATTCAGAGGTAACCAAAAGTACAATAGTCCTTGTTCTTCAGGAACATGACTTTTTGAATCCTTGCTCTATTACCAATCGCATATGAGACTGTGACCAAAGTAAGCTTTCTGAAACTCAGTTTTCCCACTGGGAAAATGGGTGCTATTAACACCTATCAAGGAGTGTGGCTCTGGGAGTAAGCCATACACGTATAGACAAAGCCTCAGCATTTAACAAGCCCTCAGTAAATGTCTTCTAAGCACCTGTTCATGCTTTCAGCTCTGAACTATTTTGCTATTTGTATGCATTTTACTAATTAGATTCCAGGGTTATCTGATTAGTATTGTATATAAGCAAGGAGAGTATAAGGACCAACCTTCATATACAGTGACATCTTTGTGAAACAACCTTAGAAGGAGGAGCCGAAAGGACATACAATCACAATGAATGTGTCAAAAATAACTTTTATGGATGCTAAACTATCTCTTCCATCTTTTGTTGAAAAAGCCATACAAAGGTGGGATTCAATAAAGCAAAAGTCAACCAGGACATAAGAAACCACAATGAAATTATTATTTTGATTCATCAACATTGGATTCTAAACATAGTAAGGTTATATTAGCTCACATCAAATATATAATAAAAATATATAAAAGCACTTAGAATGCTGAGATCATCTAGTTCAGCTTCTTTACAGATGAAACCTTTGCCAATATTGATGAAGTAAAAGTAACAGAGCTGGTAGGTGACAAGAGACTGGACCAGAAATGTCCACTTATAAGTTTTTATAATGCCCCTTTCATCTTCATAATTGTATAGAAACATATCAATTTATAAGATTTATTGGTTTTAGAGAGAGAGAGTGCATGTGTGTGAGTGGGGGCAGGGACAGAGTGAGAGAATCTCAAGCAGACTTCCCACTGAGCAGAGTCCCTTTCAGGGTTCCATCCCATGACCCATGAGATCATGACCTGAGCAGAAAGCACGAGTGGGATGCTCAAGCAACTGAGCTGCCCACGCACCCCAGAAATATATTTGACACTGTACAGTTAATCAACTATATTCCAGACACTATTCTAGACACTGGGAATAGAGTATCTAGAATATAGTTTAGTGGGGAAGATAGGTAATATAGTAAAGATGCAGTCTAGTTTTTGGATCACTGAAGAGCCCCCAAAGGAATATCATTTAGTTGAAGCCCAATGTATGAGGTTGGAAAGTGGGGTAAGAAAGTGGGGAGGAGGAGGTGGGCAAGGAAGAGGAGTTGCTGAGCTGAGAGGCAGAAAGCCTGGGTTGTGAGGAAAGGAAAGGGAAGGGAAGGCCAGCAGGGAGGGTGGAGAGAGATGACTCTCAAGAGATGAGTTAGGAAGGGCTTGGAAATTCAAGATAGAGTTTGAGTGTTACCCTAAGTGGAATAGGAAGCCTTGGAGAAGTTTTAGTAGAGAAGTTGAAATGATGATATTTGCATTTTGGTGTGATCAATCTGGCTGCATTGTGGAGAAACAGTTGGAGAAAAGAGCAGAGGCGGAGAGCTATTAGGGGTCATGGATGAACTGATGATGGCATGAAGGTGAAATGAAATGAACCGATGTGAGAGGTATTTGCAAGGTGAAAGTGGGACTGGGGACTTGGTGATTGGATATGGGGGCAGTGAGGGTATGGGAAAAGTCAGGACTTATTTTCAAGCTCAACACATGGAACCCATGCAGAGAGAAGAGGAAACAATCAGGGACTACCCATGGTCAAGGGGGGCAGGTGTTGAACTTAAGATGTTAGAAGATACATGGTAATCCTGTCCGCCAAACCGTAAGAGATTTCCAACACAGAGCCCATTATACAACATTATCATCACATGGGAAAGATAATAAAAAATGGAGATGGAAAACATTTTACCAGACATTTGGAGGAAATGCAAATTTCCTAGAAAGGTATTTGCAATCGGAAGCAAATCCTTGGGCAGATGGAGCTACGAGTTAGAAGAACATTCCCCAAGCAAAACTCTGATGGTAGTAAACACACTGGGTAAGTGACAAATGCACTGGGATGTTGTGAAAGATGTGTTTGCAGTCGGGCTCAGAGAGCACAGAGAGCCATACGTGGATTAGGTGCACCTGTGCATAGCACAGAACATTTCAAAACAAAACAGTGGTGCCTTCTCTCTCACCAGAGAGGAAACAAATGACAAATGGGAACTTCCAAATTGCCCCTAGACCTTCACACTTGCAAGAACATTGATAGCTTTGCCTGTGCAAATGACCTCTTCCCTTTTCCCTCCAGCTTCTGGTCAGCACACCTTCTATTTCTGAGTTACTCCAAAATTGGGAAGAAGCAGAGGCAGCCTCTTTGACCAGCTTTGCAGACTAGGACTCTGCTTCTGGCCCCCCATGTCACCCCTGTTTCTTTAGAGAAAAAAAACAATTTTTCCAAGTGTTCAACCCCTCTGCTCTACCAAATCTCTAAAACACAAATCTTTCATGAAATTACCTAGTACTAGCTTGTCAGAATTACTCGTGATTGGTGTCTTAGTTAGGATTCCTCTGGAAGCAGACCCTGAGACAAGGACAAGTGGGAAGTGTATGGGAGGGATGAAGGGACACTGCAGGGGAGTAGGGGAATGAGATAAGGAAGGGCAGGGAGCCAGGGAAAGGGTGTATTATCAAGGCAGCTGCCACAGGAGGGGACTGGCAATTAATCAGAATTATCTCACGTAAAAGATGAAGGAGCTAGGGTATTTATATATCAAATGTATACATCAGTCACGGGTCGAGGACTTTAGGTGGCTGTGTGGGTGGATGAGGGCTGTTAATTCTCATGTATTAAGCAAAGTGTTAAGAGAAAGCCCTCAGGTGCAGAAATACATATCCTGGCAGTGGGAGGTCCAGAGTTGTATATTGCAGAGGTAAAGATGAAGAGATATGAGCAGGACCCTTAGAGTGTCTCCTAAAGTTAGCAACAGCGTGGGCTTCCCAAGCTGGGTGGAGGGAGGTCTCGAGATAGACTGAAAGGTCATTGGCAACAGATATACACACACATATCCACCAGGAGAGGTGTGTGACTTCAAGGCTTACTGAAAGCAGAATAAAGAATTCAGAAAGCCATTTTATCATTGCAATGGGGAGAGAGACCAGGCAAGAGAAAATAGACAAAAAAGATTTCATCCAAGAGGGTTATGACAACATCGTTGGGGTCATTTGACAGAAAGGCAGCTCTGTCTGAGTGCTAGCAGGTTCTTGAGAAATTATAGGAGAAAAAAGGGTTGGTCGACCTTGTTTAGGTCAGGTGCTATCTGACCATTTGATATATCTTAGCTACCTACCTTGGCACTTCAGGTGTACCTCAAGCAATAAAGATAAAATTGTACAATCCAAATATGGTGAAAAGTTGTCAGTGAAGTACAAACAAGTCCAAATATATAAACCTTAGTGATACATCTCTCTACAGGAGGCTCAGATCTATAAGGATTAATGACCCAAATTAGTATGCCAAAGCATCCTTTCAGTTTCTTAAAGAAAATTTAGGGTGAGGTACTTTAAGAAGATAATCGGACATTCATAAGAGGCTGGGTCTGAGATTCAGAAGTCCTGGGAAGCAATCCCTAAAACCTGGACCCCAGATTAAGGGGTTCTGAGTACTACATCTGGGAAGAAGCATATCCCTCTCTAATAGCCAGACAGGATCTCATGAAAAAAGAACACAATGTCACCCAGCCTAGGATCTTCCCTCCTAGTCCTTATGTCTCCTGTTTCACAGACATCCAACTGCTTGGCTATCTAGGCAACCTCTGCTGGCAGAAGTGAAAGCCCACAGACTCCCAAGGAGAATGGAGACACGTGGTCCTCGGAGCCTAGAAAAAAACCTGACAGATATGTCGGTGTGACTGTACCAAATATCTGATCTTTGCATATCCTTGGTTCAATTTAAGAACTTCTTAAGAGTGCCTTAGAGATATGGGCCTTCAGTACTAATTTTAAACACATTCCAACAAGGCTAGAATGACAGTATCACATGGTGGTTGAGAGCACAAGCCCTCTCGAGTCAAGAGTATCTAGTTCAGATCCTGGCTCTTCCCCTCACTGAATGTATGACCAGGGCTTAAATACTTTCTTCTTTAAATCTTTATTTTCTCATCTAAAATGAGTAAGAATAATATCTACATAATAAAGTTGTGTTGAGTAAAGGAGCTAGTGAATAAAGCACACTACCTGGCAAGGAGCCAATATTCAGCACCATTTAACTAGCACACCAGGAGTGATGGCAGCCGTTGGGGTGATGGTGGCTGTGTTGATGGTGATCATAGAAGAAAAGCTCAAACTTCCATCAGGATGCTGGTCACTAGGACTATTTACCCAATATTTTCACTCCCCTCCTTCTAGGCACACAGTAGGATTGTACTGCTCTCTTCACTTTGGAGTTAGATGTACCCTTGTGGCTCACTATGGCCGAGAAATGGATGTTATTACTTTGGGGAAGCTTCCAGAATCATCAAATAATCTGCCATACACCCCTTTTCTCTCTGCTCTAAAAATCATCAATGTTTCTGTTAGTGGTTATTTCTTCCTCTTTGATCGCAGAGGGGAGACAACATGGAGCACAGGCCCCAGCTGATCCATAATGGGCAGGTGGCATGAGCATAAATGAAGCTTTGTTGTCTTCCACAAGTGAGATTTGGGGATTGTTTGTTTCCATAGCATAACCCAGGCCATCCTGACTGATATGACTGATTTCGTGTTAATGCTTCTTCTCTGAAATGTTGATTTTGATATGCAGGAAATATCTAACTCAGCACCATATTCTGGCTTCCATTTCCCCATTTTCAATAGAGCCTTTATTTCCAAAAGGAAATTATTATATAAAATGCTTGGGGATTCTCTTCATTAACAGTTACAAAATGCCTGTTTTTTGTAAAGAACGGAAAGACAGCAATGTGCCCTTTTGCATCTATGCCTTTTGAGGCAATGTAGTTCTTCATTTCAGAAATATAGTTATAGCTTCTCTTTGTTGTTAAATTGGTTGGTCCAGAAATGTATACACAGAACAGGTGGTAGATATTTTCGCTATGACACATCTAGTGTTATCCTGTAGGGTACCCATTGCTAAGGTGATCAAACTAATTCATTCCAGTTAAAGGACACACACAGTCAACTCTACCATATTTTAAATACTCTTTTACATTCATTGATGGTAATAATTTCTTGTCACAAGGAATCTAAACCAGGTCTGAATCTACAATATGAGAATATAGCATTTTGACTAACCACCAGCATTAGGATTGCTTGAAATGCCTGCTACTACATTGGCAGGAACTCCAATGCCTTCACCTGGACATCATATACCATCTCTAGATACAACATGCATGCGATGAAAGCCAAATTCAAAAATACTACTAAACTAAATCCAGAAAGAACAATGTGTGTTAGTTCTAGTTTGGACGTGGCAATTAATTTCAGGAGTGGAAGAGATGGAAAGAGAAGGGAAATAAAATGTAGTGAGCAACTATAGAGCTTTACGAAACTACTGGCACTGGAGATACCATAGTGAACAAGATAGGCACAGCCCCACCCCCAGAGTCCAGCATTCTTGTGATTGAGATGGACCAAAACTAAAGAAACAAAAACCTCTCGTAGGAAATAGCAAAATAAATAAAATACTTTTAAAGTGCTGTAAGTGCAATGAAAACAAACAAACAGACATTTGGATTACATCCAAGGGCAATTGAAGCCATCAAAGGAAGAATAAGGTGATTCAATTTAGGTTTTTATAACCTGTGTAACTACCACCCATAAAAAGATACAGAACACTTCCCTCACCCCTGGTGTCCTTGTCAGTCAAAACCACCACCAACCCCACTTCTTCCTTCCTCGTGTTGATCAGATTTCTGCCACCATGCATAATCTTGGACTTCATGGAAATAGAATCACGTAGTGTGTACTTGTTTGTGTCCGACTTCTTTTACTCCACATATTTTTGAGATTCATCAATGTTGTGTGTATCAACAGTTTCATTCATTTTTATTTCTGAAGATTGTATTGTATTCAATTGTACGTCTATACCCCAATTGGACTATGCATTCACCTATTGATGGACATTAGTATTGTTTCCAGTCTCTGGCTATTATAAGTAAAGTTGCTCTCAACATTTTTATCCAAGTGTTTGGTAGACTTTTGTTTTCATTTTTCTTGGGTAAACACATAGAAGCAGAAATGTTGGGGCCATAGGGAAGGTATATGCTTGATTTTATAAGGAACTTCCAGTTCCAAAAATAGTTGTACCATTTTACAGTCTTACCAACCAAACATGAGACTTTTGTTTGTTTCACATCTACATTAACATTTAGCAATGTCAGGTTTTTTAAATTTTATTTTAGCCATTCTATTGAGAGGGAAATGATATCTCATTGTGCTTTTAATTTGCATTTTCATGTTGATTAATGATGTTGAACACTTTTTCTTGTGCATTTTGGACATTCATATATCTTCTTTTGTCTGTTCAAGTCTTTGCCCGTGTTGTATAAGGTTGTTGAATGTAGGATTTATTTACGTATACAGATATGAGTTGTTTGTCAGATATAACTTTGCATTGCAAATAGGCCTCCTAGTCTGTGGCTTGCCTATTCATTTTCTTCATGGTGTTCTTTTAATTTTTCTAAAGTTCAAAATTATAAATTTTTTTCTTTAATTGTCCTAAGAAATCTTTGCCTATACCCAGGTAATATTATGTTCTTCCATGTTTTCTTCTAGAAGCTTCATTGTTCTAGCTTTTACATTTAGACCAATGATCCATCTCAAATTAATTTTTAAGTTACATATTCCCATACACATATATACATACATTTTATATATGTATAGAGGTTGAGTTTTTTTTTTTCCACATGGACATCCAATTGTTCCAGCAGTATTTGTTAAGAAGAGTTTCTTTTCCTTGTTAATTGACTTAAGATCTTGTAAAAATTAACTGACCATATTTTGTGGGTCTATTTCTGGACTCTATTATGCTCCTTACCCTTATGCCAATGCCACTTTATCTTGATTACTTTAAAGTTCTAAAACAAATATTGCTACTATCAAATTTTGTTTTTTCAAAATCATTATGACTATTCCAGATTCTTTGCACTTTCATAATAATTTTAAATCACCCCCCTGGGTTTTTGATTGGGATTATGTTGAATCTCAAGATCAATATGGGGAAAACTGACATCTTGACAATATTGAGTCTCCAATCCAAGAACATGGTATCTCTCTATTTTTAATTATGTCTTTAGTATCTCTTAGCAATGTTTTATAGTTTTCAGTACAAAGATCTTGCATATCTTTTGATGGATTTATGCCTAGGTATTTGATGTTTTGTTGCTGTAATAAATGCTTTAATCTTATATCCCAATTGTTTTCTGCTAGTGTATAACATTATAATTGATTTTTACATATTAACCTTGTATTCTGCAACCACAGTAAAGCTACCTCCTAGTGTTAGTAAGTTGTTTTCTTTTGTTTTGTTTGTAAATCCCATTAAGGTTTCCTGTGCACACAATAATTGGAAGTTTTACTTCTTCCTTTCCAATACATATGTTGTTTGTTTATTTTCCTTGTCTTATTTCCCTGGCCAGGACTTCCAGAATAATATTTAATAGAAGCAGCATATCAGTTAGATTTTTTTATTAACATTCTAACTTTTTAGAGTAGTTTAACATTCACAGCAACATTGAGGAGAAGGTACAGAGATTTCCCATATGTAGGTTTCACCTGCTATCCAAAAGTAGTGTTTCTGTGAAAATTTTCATAAACCAAAATGGCATGAAATGAAGAAGCAATTACCATTAAGTTATATGGAAAAAATTTTGAGCTTTCCCAGACCCGAAAAATAACCTCTATTAGGCTTTTCTGATATCTTAAGATACATCTTGTTAACAGATGCACAAAATAAATTAAGATAAATCACAGATGTGCACAGACACAGCTCAAAGCTATGGTGGCTTGATGCTGAGATGCTGAGTGTAGCTCTTGGGGAAGGAGTTTGGCGGGGCCACTCTTGTTGCTCAGGATGTGCACTGCCTCTGTAAAGGTTCTCTGCAAAGCAAACACTGAATACTATTTTTGCTTTTTGCCTTTTTCTGTGAAAGCAAAAATCCTCTTTGGATTTCTTTCAGTTAGTGAAAATAAGTACTATGGTAGATCTTTTGTAAAAGTAAAGTGGAATAACATTAACTTCTGAAAAGTGTGACCCTTACCCTGACACATGAATAGTGTCCCTTATTATCAACAACCCTAGTAGAGTGGTACATCTGCTACAGTCAATGAAGCTTACACTGACACCAAAATCACCCAAAGTTCATAGTTTGCATTTTGGTTCACTCCTAGCATTGCACATTCTTTGGGTTTTCAAAAATGCATAATGACGTGTAGCCATCATTATTACATCATACAGAGTATTTTCACTGGCCTAAACATCCTCTGTGCTCCACCTATTTATCCCTCCCCAACCCCCAAAACCATGGCAACCGCTGATCTTTTTACTGTCTCCATAGTTTTGTCTTTTCCAGAAGATTATAGAGTTGAAATTACACAATACATAAAATTTTCTGATTGGCAACTTTTACTCAGTAATATGCACATAAGTCTCCTCCGTGTCTTCTCATGGCTTGATATCTCATTTCTTTTTAGCACTGAATAATACTCCATTGTCTGGATGTACCAGAATTTATCCATTCAACTACTGAAGGACATCTTGGTTGCGTCCAATTTTTGGCAATTGTGAATAAAGCTGTTA
Source organism: Mirounga angustirostris (assembly GCF_029215605.1). NCBI lineage: Eukaryota > Metazoa > Chordata > Mammalia > Carnivora > Phocidae > Mirounga > Mirounga angustirostris. The sequence continues at coordinate 45,328,081 of NW_026991722.1, read as the reverse complement.
AAACATCTATGCACAGGTCTTTGTGTGGACATGTTTTCAACTCCTTTGTGTAAATACAAGGAGCACATTTGCTGGACCATATGGCAAGAGTATCTTTAGTGTTTTAAAGAAACCACCAAACTGTCTTCCAAAGTAGCTATACCATTTTATATTCCCAGTAGCAATGGATGAAAGTTCCTGCTGCTCCACAGCCTCACCAGGATTTAATATTGTCAGTGTTCCAAATTTTGACCATTCTAATAGGTGTGTAGTGGTATATCATTTGTGTCCTACTTTGCATTTCCCTGATGACATATGATGTAGTGTATCTTTTCATATGCTTGTCTGCTATCTTTATATTCTTTAATGAGGTATTTATTGAGGTGTTTGGCCCACTTTTTTAAAGGTTGCTTGTTTTCTTATTGTTGAGCTTTAAGAGTTCTTTGTATATTTTGGATAACAGTCTTTAAGCAGATGTGTCTTTTGCAAATATTTTCTCCCAGTCTGTGGCTTGTCTCCTAAGATTCTTGATATTGTCTTTTGCAAAGCAGAAGTTTTTAATTTTAACGAAGTACACCTTATCAATTATTTTTTTCATGAATTGTGCCTTTGGTGTTGTATTTAAAAAGTCATTGCCGGGGCACATGGTTGGCTCAGTTGGTTAACTGTCTGACTCTTGGTTTCAGCTCAGGTCATAATCTCATGGTAATGGGATGGAGCCCCGCATTGGACTCTGCACTCAGCAGGGAGTCTGCTTCTCTCTCTCTCTCCCTCTGCCCCTCCCCCCACTCGTGCTTGCTCGCTCTTTCTCTAAAATAAATAAATAAATCTTAAAAAAATAAAAAAGAAATAAAAAGTCATTGCCATTATACCCAAAGTCATCTAGGTTTTATCTTCTCTTCTAGGAGCTTTATAGTTTCACATTTTACATTTAGATCTGTGATCATTTTTGAGTTAATTTTTGTAAAGCTGTAAAGTCTGTACCTAGATTCTTTTTTTTTTTTTGCATGTGGATGTCCAGTTGATCCTGCACCATTTGTTGAAAAGACTATCATTGCTCCATTGTATTGCCCTTGCTCCCTTATCAAAGGTCAGTTGACTATATTTATTTGTTTTACTTCTGGGCTCTCTTTTGTGTTCCTTTGATCTATTTGTCCATTCTTTCGCCAAAAGCACGCTGTCTTTATAGTAAGTCTTGAAGTTGGTACTGTCCTCTAACTTTGCTCTTTCTCTTCAATATTTTGTTGGCTATTCTGGTCTTTTGCCTCTCCATATAAACTTAGAATCAGTTTGTTAATATCCACAAAATAACTTGGTTGGATTTTTAATTGGGATTGCATTGAGTGTAGAGATCAAATTGGGAAAAACTGGTATCTTAGCAACATTGAATCTTCTTATCTATGAAGATGGAATATGTCTCTACTTCATCAGTTCTTTGATTTCATTCATCAGTTTTGTATAGCTCTTGCACATATTTTGTTAGATTTATGCCCAGGTATTTCATTTTTGGGGTGCTAATGTAAATGGGTATTCTGTTTTAAATTTCCAATTCCACCTGATGGTAGATAAGAAAGTGATTGACTTTTATATGTTAACCTTGTATCCTACAACCTTGCTAAAATTGTTTATTAGTTCCAGGAGTCTTTCTGTCAGTTCTTTCAGATTTTCTACACAAACATCCATGTCATCTGCAAACAAAGTCAGTTTTGTTCCTTCCTTCTCAATCTGTGTATCTTTTATTTCCATTTCTTATCTTTTGGATTAGCTTAGACTTACAGTGTGATGTTGAAAAGATGTGGTGAGAGAAGGCATCCTTGCCCTGTACTTGACCTTAGTGGGAAAGCTTCTAGTTTCTCATCATTAAGCATGATATTAGCTGTATGGATTTTGTAGATATTCTTTATAGAGATGAGGAAGTTCCCCTCTATTCTACTTTACTGCAAGCTTTTATAATGAATGGGTGTGGATCTTGTAAAATGCTTTTTCTGCATTAATCAATATGGTCATGTAATTTTTCTTTTTTGGACTATTGATGTGATGGGTTACACTGATTGATTTTTTTTATTATGTTATGTTAATCACTATACATTACATCATTAGTTTTTGATGTAGTGTTACATGATTCATTGTTTGTGTATAATACCCAGTGTTCCATGCAGTATGTGCCCTCTTTAATACCCATCACCACGCTAACCCATCCCCCCAACCCCCTCCCCTCTAGAACCCTCAGTTTGTTTCTCAGAGTCCACAGTCTCTCATGGTCCGTCTCCCCTTCCGATTTCCCCCCCTTCATTTCTCCCTTCCTACTATCTTCTTCTTCTTCTTTTTTTTAACATATAATGTATTATTTGTTTCAGAGGTACAGGTCTGTGATTCAACAGTCTTACACAATTCCCAGCGCTCACCATAGCACATACCTTCCCCAATGTCTATCACTCAGACACCCCATCCCTCCCACCCCCCACCACTCCAGCAACCCTCAGTTTGTTTCCTGAGATTAAGAATTCCTCATATCGGTGAGATCATATGATACATGTCTTTCTCTGATTGACTTATTTCACTCAGCATAATACTCTCCAGTTCCATCCACGTCGTTGCAAATGTCAAGATTTCATTCCTTTTGATGGCTACATATATATACCACATCTTCCTTATCCATTCATCTGTCGATGGACATCTTGGCTCTTTCCACAGTTTAGTTATCGTGGACATTGCTGCCATAAACATTGGGGTGCATATACCCTTCGGATCCCTACTTTTGTATCTTTGGGGTAAATACCCAGTAGTGCAATTGCTGGGTCATAGGGTAGCTCTATTTTCAGCTTTTTGAGGAACCTCCATACTGTTTTTCAGAGTGGCTGCACCAGCTTGCATTCCCACCAACAGTGTAGGAGGGTTCCCCTTTCTCCGCATCCCCGCCAACATCTGTCGTTTCCTGACTTGTTAATTTTAGCCATTCTGACTGGTGTGAGGTGGTATCTCGTTGAGGTTTTGATTTGGATTTCCCTGATGCCGAGCGATGTTAAGCACTTCTTCATGTGTCTGTTGGCCATTTGGATGTCTTCTCTGGAAAAATGTCTGTTCATGTCTTCTGCCCATTCCTTGATTGGATCATTTGTTCTTTGGGTGTTGAGTTTGATAAGTTCTTTATAGATTTTGGATACTAGCCCTTTATCTGATATGTCATTTGCAAATATCTTCTCCCATTTGGTCGGTTGTCTTTTGGTTTTGTTGACTGTTTCAGAGAAGAGAAATAATAAAGATCAGAGAAGAAATCAATGAAATAGAAACCAAAAGAACAGTAGAACAGAACAACAAAACTAGGAGCTGGTTCTTTGAAAGAATTAACAAGATTGATAAACCCCTGGCCAGACTTATCAAAAAGAAAAGAGAAATGACCCAAATCAACAAAATCATGAATGAAAGAGGAGAGATCACAACCAACACCAAAGAAATACAAACAATTATAAGAACATATTATGAGCAACTCTATGCCAGCAAATTAGATAATCTGGAAGAAATGGATGCATTCCCAGAGATGTATCAACTACCAAAACTGAACCAGGAAGAAATAGAAAATCTGAACAGACCTATAACCACTAAGAAAATTGAAGCAGTCATCAAAAAGCTCCCAAAAAACAAAAGCCCAGGGCCAGATGACTTCCCAGGGAAATTCTACCAAACATTTCAAGGAGAATTAATACCTATTCTTCTGAAACTGTTCCAAAAAATAAAAATGGAAGGGAAACTTCCAAACTCGTTTTATGAGGCCACCATTACCTTGATCCCCAAACCAGACAAAGACCCCATCAAAAAGGAGAATTACAGACGAATATCCTTGATGAACATGGATGCAAAAATTCTCACCAAAATACTAGCCAATAGGATCCAACAGTACATTAAAAGGATTATTCACCACGACCAAGTGGGATTTATCCCTGGGCTGCAAGGTTGGTTCAACATCCGCAAATCAATCAACGTGATACAATACATTAACAAAAGAAAGAACAAGAATCATATGATCCTCTCAATAGATGCAGAAAAAGCATTTGACAAAGTACAGCATCCTTTCTTGATCAAAACTCTTCAGAGTATAGGCAGAGAGGGTACATATCTCAATATCATAAAAGCCATCTATGAAAAACCCACAGCGAATATCATTCTCAATGGGGAAAAACTGAGAGCTTTCCCACTAAGGTCAGGAATGCATCAGGGATGTCCACTATCACCGCTGCTATTCAACATAGTATTAGAAGTCCTAGCCACAGCAATCAGACAACAAAAAGAAACAAAAGGTATCCAAATTGGCAAAGAAGAGGTCAAACTCTCACTCTTTGCAGATGATATGATACTTTATGTGGAAAACCCCAAAGACTCCATCCCAAAACTGCTAGAACTCATACAGGAATTCAGTAAGGTGGCAGGATATAAAATCAATGCACAGAAATCAGTGGCATTTCTATACACCAACAACAAAACAGAAGAAAGAGATATTAAGGAGTCGATCCCATTTACAACTGCACCCAATACCATAAGATATCTAGGAATAAATCTAACCAAAGAGGCAAAGAATCTGTACTCAGAAAATTATAAAATAGTCATGAAAGAAATTGAGGAAGACACAAAGAAATGGAAAAACATTCCATGCTCATGGATTGGAAGAACAAATATTGTGAAGATGTCAATGCTACCTAGAGCAATCTACACATTCAATGCAATCCCTATCAAAATACCATCCACTTTTTTCAAAGAAATGGAACAAATCATCCTAAAATTTGTATGGAACCAGAAAAGACCCCTAAGAGCCAGAGGAATGTTGAAAAAGAAAAGCAAAGCTGGTGGCATCACAATTCCGGACTTCAAGCTCTATTACAAAGCTGTCATCATCAAGACAGTATGGTACTGGCACAAAAACAGACACATAGATCAATGGAACAGAATAGAGAGCCCAGACATGGACCCTCAACTCCATGGTCAACTCATCTTCGACAAAGCAGGAAAGAATGTCCAGTGAAAAAACGACAGTCTCTTCAACAAATGGTGTTGGGCAAATTGGACAGCCACATGCAGAAGAATGAAACCGAACCATTTCCTTACACCACACACAAAAATAGACTCCAAATGGTTGAAAGACCTCAATGTGAGACAGGAATCCATCAAAATCCTAAAGGAGAACACAGGCAGCAACCTCTTCGACCTCAGCCGCAACAACTTCTTCCTAGAAACATCGGCAAAGGCAAGGGAAGCAAGGGCAAAAATGAACTATTGGGACTTCATCAAGATAAAAAGCTTTTGCATAGCAAAAAAACAAACAAACAAAAAAAAACAGTCAACAAAACCAAAACACTGATTGATTTTTGAATGTTGAGCCAGACTTGTATACTTGGGATAACTCCCACTTGTTTGTGGTGTATAATTATTTTTATACATGGTTGGATTTAATCTGTTATTATTTTGTTGGGGATTTTCCATCTATGTTGACAAGGGATATTGGTCTGTAGGTTTCTTTTCTTTTTTTTTTTTTTTAATATTTTTATTTATTTATTTGACAGAGAGAGACACAGCGAGAGAGGGAACACAAGCAAGGAGAGTGGGAGAGGGAGAAGCAGGCTTCCCGCAGAGCAGGAAGCCCGATGCGGGGCTCGATCCCAGGACCCTGGAATCATGACCTGAGCCGAAGGCAGACGCTTAACCGACTGAGCCACCCAGGCGCCCCTGGTCTGTAGTTTTCTTTTCTTGTAATGTATTTGTCCAGTTTTGGTATTTGGTATCCTGTCCTTATAGAATGACTTAGGAAGTATTCACTCTGCTTCTGTCCTGTAAAAGATATTGTAGAGAATTGATATAATTTCTTCCTAAATATTTAGTACGTTTCAGCAGTGAACCCATCTGGGCCTGGTGCTTTCTGTTTTAGAAGGCAATTATTGACTCAATTTTTTTAATAGATATAGTCCTATCCAGCTTGTCTATTTCTTATGTGGGTTTTGGCAAACTGTGTCTTTCAAGGAATTGGTTCCTTTCATCTATGTTATCACATTTATATGCATGCAGTTGTTAATAGCATTTCTTTATCCTTTTTAACACCCACAGAATCTGTATTGATGTTCCTCTTTCATTTCTGATATTAGTAATTTTTGTTCTCTCTCTTTATTTCTCAGTTAGCCCAGCAAAGGCCTATCAATTCTATTGATCTTTTCAAAGATCCTGTTTTTGGTTTCATTGATCTTTCTCTCTTGATTTCCTATTTTCAGTTTCATTGATTTCTGGTCTTATTTTTTTCCTTCTGCTTATTTTTTATTTAATTTGCTTTTCTTTTTCTAGTTTCCTGAGTTGGAAACTTAGATTATTAATTTTATAACTTTATATATGCACTCTGTGCTATTAATTTCCCACTAAACACTGCTTTCACTGCATCCCACCAATTTTGATAAGTTGTGTTTTCATTTTCATTTAGTAAAAAATATTTTTAAGTTTCTCTTGTAGTTTCTTCTTTGACCCAGCTGTTATTTAGAAGTATATTGTTTAGGGGTGCCTGGGCAGCTCAGTTGGTTAAGCATCTGCCTTCAGCTCAGGTCATGATCCCAGGATCCTGGGATCGAGCCCCACATGGGGCTCTGTGCTCAACACGGAGTCTGCTTGTCCTTCTCCCTCAGCCCCTCCCCTGCTTGTGTGCTCTCTTTCCCAAATAAGTAAATAAAATCTTAAAAAAAAAAATAGAAATATTTTTTAATCTCCATGTATTTGAGGATTTTCCAGTTTTATTTTTGTTATTGATTTCTAGTTTAATTCCACTGTGAGCAGATATTGTACGATTTCGATTCTTTTAAATTTGTTAAGGTGTGTTTTATGGCCTAAAATGTGTTATATCTTGGTGAATGTTCCACGTGATTTTGAGAAGAATGTATATTCTACTGTTGTTGAATAAAGCAGTCTACGGATGTCAATTATATCCAGTTGATTGATGGTGTTGTTGAGTTACCTATGTGCTTACTGATTGTTTTGTCTGCTGAATCTGTTCATTTCTGATAGAGGGGTGTTGAAGTCTCCAAATATGATAATAAATTCATCTATTTTTCTTTGCAATTCTCTTAGTTTTTGCCTTACATAGCTTAATGCTCTATTGTTTGGAACATACACAGTAAGAATTGTTATGTCTTCTTGGAGAATTGACTTCTTTATCATTATGTAATGTCCTTCTTTATCTCTGATAAATTCCCTTTCTACTCCTGCCTCTTTGTGTGTGTTAGCATGGAATATTTTCCTTCATTCACTTACTTTTAATCTGTATTTGTCTTTATATTTAATGTGGGATTCTCTTTTTTAAGATTTTGTTTATTTATTTGAGAGTGAGCGAAAGAGAGTGAGACAGCACAAGCAGGGGAAGCAGCAGAGGAAGAGGGAGAAGCAGGCTCCCCACTGATCAGGGAGCCCGACGTGGGGCTCCATCCCAGGACCCTGGGATCATGACCTGAGCCAAAGACAGACGCTTAACTGACTGAGCCACCCAGGTGCCCCTAATGTAGGATTCTTGTAGACAACATATAGTTTAGGTCTTGTTTTATGATCCATTCTGAAGGTCTGTTTTTTAACTTGTACATTTAGACCATTGATGTTCAAAATGATTATTTATATAATTGGAGTAATATTTACCTTATTTGTTACTCTTTTTCATTTGTTGCTCTTGTTCTTTGTTCTTATTTTTGTCTTCTACTCTTTTCTGCCTTTTATGATTTAAATGGAGCATTTTATAGGATTTCATTTTCTTTCCTTTCTTAGCATGTGTCATATTTCTTTTTACTTCTTTTAGTGGCTGCTTTAGAGTTTGCAATATACATTTATAGCTAATCCAAGTCTACTTTCAAATAACTATATACCACTTCATATGTAGTGTAAGTACCTCATAACAACAAAATAACCCTAATCCTTCCTTCCTGTCCCTTGCATTGTTGTTGTCATTCATTTCACTTATATATAAGCATACAGAGGCAGATAGATACATAAGCATCCATAATCAAATGCATTGTTGCAGTTATTATTTTGAACATACTGTTATCTGTTAGATCAATTAAGAATAAGAAAAATAAAAGTTGGGGTGCCTGAGTGGTTCAGTCAGTTAAGCATCTGCTTTTGGCTCAGGTCATGATCCCAGGGTCCTGGGATCGAGCCCCGCATGGGGCTTCCTTGCTCACTGGGGAGTGTGCTTTTCCCTCTGCCTCTGTCCCTTCCTCCTGCTCATGTTCTCTCTTTCTTTCTCTCTCTCTCTCCTAAATAAATAAATAATTTTTTAAAAAAAGAAAACAAGTTTTTATTTTCTCTTTACTTATTCCTCTTTTGATGCACTTCCTTACTTCATGTAGATCTGAGTTTCTGACCATTATTTTCCTTTTCTCTAAAGAACTTCTTTTAATATTTCTTGTAAAGTAGGTCTACTGGCAACAAATTCCCTCAATTTTTGGTTGTCTGAGAAAGTCTTTATGTGTCCTTCACTTTTGAAGGATAACTTCACAGTATACAGACTTATAGGTTGGTAGAGATTTTTCTCTTGACATTTTAAATATTTCACTCTACCTTCTTTTTCTTGCATGGTTTCTGAGGAGAAGTTGGATGTAATTCTTATCTTTGTTCCTTTATAGGTGAAATGTTTCTCCCCACCCCTGCTGGTTTCTTTCAGGATTCTTTCTTTGATTTTCTGTAGTCTGAAAATTATATGCCCGGGTGTAGTTTTTCTGGCATTTAGATGGCTTGTTGTTTTCTAAGCCTCCTGGATCGGTGATTTGGTGTCTGGATATTAATTTGGGGAAATTTTCAATCACTACTGTTTCTAATGTTTCTTCATTCCCTCCCTCTTTCTTCTACTTTTGGTATTCCCAGTCTGATAATTCCAACATCTCTGTCATGTTTAGTTCTGATGCTTTCTTTGTCTCTCCAAATTGTGTTGTTTGTCTTTTGGTGTGCCTCGTAATTTTTTCTTGATAGCCAGACATGATGTACCAGGTAAAAGGAACTGCTGTAAACAGTGTTTTGGTGTTATGGTGGTGGGGTAGGGAAGGGGAAGCATTCTGTAGTCCTATGATTAGGTCTCAGTCTTTCTGTGAGCCTGTGCCTATGGACTGTGAAATTCATACCAATTTCTCAGGTGGTTTTGTTTGTTGGTCCACCTTAAATGGGGCAGGATGGCTAGAGTGGGCTGGGGTTGAGTATTTCCCTTTCCTTAGGTCAGTTGGGCTCTGATAAAACCCCAGCAGGTTAGGTTCTCGTTAACTAGTTTCCCCTGAGGTCAGACCTTGTTAAGAACAGAATACTCTGACATATTTCAAAATAGGTCCTTTACCCCTCCCCTTGCCAGAAGCATAAGGGGATTTTTCTTCAATATTTATAATGGGAACCCAGCCAAGCTGCTGGGGGTAAGTCTCTCGATATTGTGGGGACCTCCCTAGAAACAGATACTACTGGAATTTTTAAGTCTCAGATGTCCACACTGAGCCTCCAATTACAGTTCAGGTTTCCCTCCCCCAGCTCTCTCATGATGGTTTCCACTTGTATCTCTGCTCTGATAAGCCATGACTCCCTATATTTGATGGCAGCTGTTGGCCCTGTGTCCTGATGAATTATATGAGAAAAGAAGGGTGTTGAGTACCTGGGATTATGATGCCATTTATTGACAGAAGGAAAAGTTGGAGAACACAGTTTGTAGCAGGGATCTTGGTGAGGGTGGAGCAGGCAAGGAGGGAGTATTTTAGACATGTCGGGTTTGCGATTCTGTTAAATATGCAGGTAGAGATAGCAAGTAGACTGTTGGATACACAAGTTTGGAACTCAGTGAGGAGGCCTGGGATGGAAATTCTAACCCTGTACAACAGGAATTTTTAACTTTATGTGATGGTGAGGCTCCCAGGTGTAACTTAATTTGCTCAAGGTCACCAGTCGACACTCTAGAATTCAAAGGCACCCCATTGCACTTCCTTGGAGAACTAGAACTCCATCTCAAATGTCTCATGTCTCCCAGAGCACTTAGCAAAGTACTCAGGGCAGAACAGAGGCTTGGTAAGTACTTATGGATTGATTAATATGTCTGAGGCTATTAGGAAACTCACCAGATAATAAACGTTGTATTAAATTTACACTGCTGCATTGGAAAGGTACACTTGATTAATTGCTTTCTGGCAGCCAGTTGCATACCAACTTGGGCAGGAAGTGAGCAGAGGCAGAGAAAACAAATCCGGCCTATGTGAGTCCCAGTCAATATTGATCCTTAATGATTGGGCCTGACCATTTGAAGTCTCCGTTTTACCTAATAAAGGCAAAACTTTCCTTTTCTTCTAGGTGCCTTGGTCTTCCTTCATCTGCCCCTAATGTAATAACACTGTCCTGGTGGCCATGTGAAGACCATCAAAACTTACTGAGTCCTCTTGCGTCTTTGCATGGCCCAGGAATGCTGCATCTGTGACCCAATTTCCACCAAGAAGAGCAAAAAGACTAGCATGCTATGCTTGAGCAGTATAATGAATCTCTTCCTGCCAGTTTTTACCCACTTTTTTTCCTCTGCAAGTCTTTCTCATTTGGCTTTTTGTTATACATTTAGCATCCCCTGTGTATCTACCAGCCGGGTAACAAAAAGCTCTTTCTCTCCAGTGATATGGTGGCATAAGCAAAAGTTTATCTCAACATTTTAAGGTTAGCAGTTCACTGTATTTGGGAACAGCTATATTTTCCACCAAACGTGATTACCACAGAAAGAGTTGCATTAAACTGCTGATATGTCATAAGTCCCTCACTTTGGAACGGTATTAGAATTAGCAGCCCTGAGGTTGTCATGTGGTAATTAAGGGACTGTGAAATGTTATGTAAAGGCTCACAGCTGGCTGTTTGAGACAGCAGAATTGAAAGGCAGATTGCTATCACCAGGGGAGATCAACTCTTCTAGATCTGTAATATTAAGCCCTGGTGTTTGCTGGAAAAGCTACCAGAATGTCAAGAGTTAATTTCTGGCCATTGTAGGACGCTCATGGTTTCCCTGTGGCACATTATAGTCAGGAAAGAATACCATTATCACAATGGACTGGGATGGTGTGCAAGTTTCTGCCAAGATATGAAATAAATTTGTATTGCTGGTTCAAGTTCTTTTGTAATGATGCTCCTTGATCGTTGGCTCTTACAGGAGAAATAAGACAGCATTTAGAAGATAAACGTTCTCTGTCCACCAGCCCACTGACTTATCTCAGCCCTCGGAGGAATAGAAAGTCACAAAACTGCTTAGGAAGCTATTAGCATGCCACTTGGAGCTTCCTGATGTTCTCATTGTCATTGAGTCCCTGGTAGTATTATTTAGAATTAAGAACTAATCACTACTGGTATATTGCATATGAGACAGTAAACTGGTTCTGAGATAGACTAATAGCCAAAGCAAAGCGAAATCATTTAATCCATTTTCAAAGTTGTTTGTTGAGAGTATACTACAAAGCTATAAATATCATTACTATTACAGAGCACACCATAACGTTAACTTGAGAACTTTCTCTCCCTGGAGAGGGCAGGGAGGTATTCCATTATGCTCATTCCATCTAGAACTTGCTGGGTACACCACGACAGGCATAAGAATAAGACGAATGTCTGTTTAGCTTAAGAGTACACATGATCATTTTCACCGTGCAGCTCTCCTCCCCAGACTATAGGTATCTGCCAGAAAAGCCTCCAAAGTGGAGAATTTTCCTCAGTTTTGATCATTAGTTTTCCCAGCAGTTGAGCACCAACCTGACACTTATCTGGAACAGTGGGGGTATAGGGTGCCAGTGGGAGTAAAATGGTTGTGTAGACACTGGGTTGATTTGCTTCTAAGTACAATACTATCTGGCCTCCATAAACGCAGCCATTGAAAAGAACTTGGCTGTTTGAATTCTTGACATATAAATTCTAAAATAATAACACCTTAGAAAACAATGTCTTGAATTACAAACCAGCCCTGCTAACTCTTGTAGACGTATGAGTAAAATCATTTAAGTTTCAAACTATTAGGAACTCCAGCTATTTCTGAATAATCTTCCTTGTGCAATGCTTAGCTTAGAACTACATGTAATTATGCACTCCATAAATACATTGTTCAAGGAGGAGGATACAAATCAATTTTGATTACAAACTCAAGAGAATCAGAAACCACCTTGAAATTATTGTACAAAATCCAGTAATTTCAGTTCAAATATATTTTCAAGATTTGAGAGAATATATTTGAGAACCTTTTCTCAAAGTCTATCTAAAAAATATGAGTCCAGTTAAGAAAAGCTAAGCTTCATTCCTCCCTTAAATTAAAAAAAAAAAAAAAAAAAAAATCATTCCATTGTAATGTCTTCAATGTTGGAAAGAAGAATCAATTAGAGGGCGCCTGGGTGGCTCAGTTGGTTAAGCAACTGCCTTCGGCTCAGGTCATGATCCTGGAGTCCTGGGATCGAGTCCCGCATCGGGCTCCCTGCTTGGCAGGGAGTCTGCTTCTCCCTCTGACCCTCCTCCCTCTCATGCTCTCTGTCTCTCATTCTCTCTCTCTCAAATAAATAAATAAAATCTTTAAAAAAAAAAAAGAATCAATTAGAAAGTGATAGCCCAGAAGAGGGGAAACAAAAGGATTTTATTCCAAATGCCAGGTCTCTTTAATGAATAGTGTGTGCCTGCAGTGTTGGGTTGAGAGGCTGAGTTTCTTAATCATTCAGTGATCTCCACCATGGGTGTGGGAAGGAGAAATGGAACCTATTTATATGAGGTTGCACGAGGTATTTAGCTTTGTGAATCTGTCAAAATGGAAGTTAAAGATGTGATTTGCTGCAGACTCAAGTAGTCATTCTGAAACATGCTTTTCTTTCTTTACTGATCATAAGAAAGCAATCAAGCTAGAAACTCAGAAGGGTAAGATTGGTTCTGAGCCAAGATCAGAGAATGACATGCAACAGAAGACCCGGATCCTTCTTTTCTTCTTGTAATATATATGCAACTGACTGTAAGAGCTAAGATTTTTATATTATATATTATTATATTTATCATTATTATTTATATTAAGTATATATAAATACATTTAAATATATAAATATGCTATGTATTAAATTAATATATTCACATTTATATTGTATTTGACATTATGTATTGAAAATTATATATATTATATAAAAATTGATATATTTGTCTTTTTTAATCAACTAAGGTAGTGGTTAAGGATGACAAATTCTGTGACACTCCTCTGATTGAGAGATGGGATCCACGTGCACTGCCCTTGAAACTAGGTATCTCCTTGAAGTCCAAAACAGATGTAGGCAATTACAACAGCATGATGGTTGAATTCAGACTCTGGATCCCAATCTTCAATCTGACATTGTGTCCTTGAGCAAGTTTTTAAACAACTCTCTGTTTCTGTTTTCTCATCTGTAAAGTGAGTATAATAATGATACCTGTCTAATAGGTTATTGGGAGATTTCAATGTGTGTAGTGCTTAGTATAGGGTCTGGTACTTAGTAAATGTTCAATAAATGGATTATTATTATTATTACAATAGGATTAAGTAGACGTGCTTTGGGAGCAAACAGAGGGCTATTATCCAAGTGGTAGTGATAAGAGATCAGAAGAGACTTCACAGGAGAAATGACTTTTAACCCAAGACCAGCAGATGGAGAAGAAGTTGCCCTGGGAAGCAGGAGGTGGGGTGGGGGGGTGGCTTGAAGGAGAAGGCAACAGGGACTTCCAAGCAGAGAGAGCAGCTTACACTGAGTCCCTGAAGGCAAGAGAGCATGGCACCACACTGGACTTCACTCCAATTCCTGACTGCAGCCCTATGGTGTCTTTAGTCATTATCCAATTCCCTACACATCAAAATGTCATTGACTTCCTAAATTAGAGTTCTTACTTTCCAGCCTTTCAGTCATTTTTCATCATTTACTCTAATTCTTCTCTAAATGTCAACTACTCCTCTCTCTAGACAAAGAGATGAAGCTGTTCTACGCACCCTAGTATGAGCCCAGCAAGCAGCTTACTCTTGCCTTGTGGTCTACTCTGAACTCCAGCTCTTCAGGATCTCACTAACCACCTGGGCTTTTGCATTAATACCTTGATGCCATCTATCCTCGGTAGGCTGATCAGGGTCAGTTCCTGGCAACTAATGACTTTATCTAGACACCATGCAAACATTCGTAAGTGGAAACAGAACAGCTCATTTAATAGCTTAAAAGTCCTCTAGGAGTTGGCACGGATGAAAAAAAAATTAAAACAAGGCAATATTCAGCTGACTGGTGGGATCACTATCTCAAACCAAAACAAATGTTCTTTATAGAATGGCTATCAGCTGGATTCTCCGGTACCTGTCCTAAGATGGCAAAATAGAAAAGGAAGGGATTGTTATATAATTCCCACCAAATCACAGAAAGTTGCCTATAAAACGCAAGTCTGTCATCAGTGTGCGGGAACATGTAAGAAACTTTGCAATAGCTGGAACTCCAAACTTCTGATCCTCTCACCAGGGCATGTGTGCCCAACTGCACAAAAGGACAAGCTCTGGGACGAAGGCCCAAGGACTTCCTGGTACCTTTGGAGAATGTATGTAAGAACTTCACAGCTGAGCATGTAAGCAGAGCCAGTTCTGACTTCCAGGATGCCCCCCTCAGGGGAGAAAAATCTCAAGACAGAATTAAATGCAATTTACCAAGGGAGCTGAGAGCTGAGCAGACTTGGGTGAATAACAAACAAGGATTAAGTTAAAAGTTTGGAGAATTCTCTACTACTTTTCTCAAATAAAGGTCATTTCCAGTGATCCCTGCTCTGCACATTAAATTTATAAGCATGCTGGCTATTAATTCATCATAGTAAAACGGAGTATTTTGGTGGCACATATATTTAAATATCTATTTTGTAGAATAACATTTGTTAAAATGTAAAAATGGATGAAAAGAACAAAAGAAAAATATTGATTTCCTGTTTTGTTTGATGGGTTTCTCATTGTCTACTACATATAAAGATAATATGCCCTTGGGAATGAATAGTCATAGAGTTTATAAAGCATGCTGCCGAAGTCTTAAGGTTTTCACCAATCTGGTGTTTCCTCAGGAAGTAGGATAATGACAAGACCATTTATTAAGCAATGACATGTAACATCATTTGAGTGTTCCAGAAGTACTTGAGTGTAGTGGAATATAGGAGCTATGTCTTCTTTCTTGTTTATGATAAAAATCATTCTAGGCAAATGGACATTTCTACTTGTTTCTCTATTGGGAGGTGGTAGAAAAGATACGTGAAATAGTATAGTATTTTAAGCCTGTGTCATTTACTAAAGGAGAGAATATCACAATGGAATTTATTTTTCAACTTTTATTCTCAAGACCAGTAATGGAAAGGAGGTCTAAAATCTTGAAGAAAATAGTAGCCGTGTTGACATCATGAATTGTCAAAGTGATGGATTATTTGATGCCTATGACATGCCAGGTCTTGTGTAGGTTTGGGAGAGGTAAAAATAAGACAGGGGCATGTCCTGTTTCATTAAATCCAAAGGTTCAGTTAATATGGCGGGGGTAGGGTAGCAGGGGATAGGATAGGGTGGCCAATCATCCCGGTTTTCCCAGTATTGAGAGGTTTCCCAGGCGTTAAAACCTGGAATGTCTCCAGCAAACCAGGGCAAGTCAGTTACTCTCCCAGCAGAAGCTGAACAAAGAGCTGAGGTCAGTTTATGACCTTGTCAGAAATGGTGGGCCTCTGTTTTGACACACAGAGTTTTCGAAAGGTAACTCTCTCCTGGAGGCCAACCAGATAGTTAGCAGGTTTCAGGGAAGCAATGAGGAAGACCTGAAAGCACGCAGCTGCCAGGGGATGGAGAGGATGGAACAGATTTGAAAGACTTCAGAGACAGGATTGGAACTGAAAGTACAGGCTCAGTGGGTGATTAGAAGTGGGAGGTGAGGGCAAGACAGGACTCCAGGATGACTGAGGGGTAGTGGATGAACCGGGATGGCATTACAGAAGGTGTGGACACAGGAAATCCGATTATCCCTTCAAACATGGTTTGTCCTCAGGAATTATGAAGTGCCAACCAGGTCAAATTCTCTAGCAAGAGCTTCTGCTGCTCCTGTTCAGCTCATCCCTCTGCCCACGTGGGAAGACCTTCCTGCACTCTGGGCTGCAGTGGTCATTCCAAGAGTTTCTTGCCATTTCTAGTTCCCCCTCTACCCATGCTGGTCTCCCAATGTGTATCTCAGAGAGACTCCCTTTTGGTGGTTATAAGCTAATAATAGTAGAGAAAGTCTGAAGCTGCCAGATGCAGGTGGCTATTCTCAAAGTCCAGCTCACACCAGTAGCAGCCAGAAAGAAGTTTACAAAGGCAAAGTGGTTCCACAGGACTTGTTGAGGTATCGTCTCACTCCAGCCACCAAAATATTTTTTTTTCTCCAACAACTTTTTTGGAAGAGTTCGGATTACAAAAATGAAATCACATAGAGAAAAATAAATTAAAAAAATAAATATCACCAGAACCCATTAATGCAGGGATAGCTACAGTTAAAGTTGGGTTTCATTTCCCTTATTACATATATGGAACCCAAAAGTACCAGATTTCACCAGTCTGTGAAGTAAAAATAAGCTCCTCCAGCAGCCACCTGAAAAATTAGAACGATGCCTTCATTTTTCCAAGAGTTCCTCTCCCAATAAATTCTTGGAGATTCACAGCCAGATTTGTCTATACTTAACACCAAGCAGCCATTTTTGTTTGCTTGTTACCACCAACCAAGTAGTGAGTTCAAACTTGCCCTTGAAGCGGATTCAGTAGTCACTGATTTTTAGAGCTCGTTACCCACCATTGGTTTCTATCCCCATCTATAAATCACCTCCAATTCTGCCAGCTATATAGTACACTTTACAGACTAGGTGAGTGACTGGAAGTTCATTCATTTTCTGCATAAACTAGCCAAGAATGGATTTTGTGTTTGTAACTAAGGACAGTGATCATTACATAGGCTCTCTTTAAAATGTCTCATTGAGTCAAACTGTGTGCTTCTATTTAGGATGAGGTACTAAAAAGTTTTTGGAAGCTCTGTGGGCGTGGGAAGACTTGGTTGATTGGCTTCACTCTTAGGTGATTTTGTGGGGACAAGACCCACAATTATCAGTATCTATAGGTCTATTCTGAGAAAAAAATCAGCTCAAAGAGAAGAACTTTGTAGTTTACTTCCCGGGGGTTCTAAGTTTAGTTTTATCATTTTTGTAGCAAACTATGAGAGGGATCAGGAATCCCACCCTTCAGCATTGATCTTTTCATAGAACCACTCTGTTTTAAGCCTTCAACCCTGTCCTGTACCTATTTGTGTACTACCCACCCCCGCCATGTAGCCTCTCCAGAGAGTAAACACCTGGTTTTCTCCTGGGTGGGGGAATAAGGGAAACACAGGAAGTGGGGGAAAGAATCCAAGGGTCTGTAACTTTTTCACATGGACTTTCAACCAATTGTCCCTTTACAGCTCCTTTTGTACATACACACACACACACAGCCTCTCACACACACACTGTCACACGCACTTTCAGAGTTACCCAGATGTTCCAATTCCTGAGCTTTTCTGACATCCTGCCAAATTCTGGACTTCTTCCACTGCTGGTTAAGCAGCTTTCCTTGGGTCTGTTAAAGTCAGTTACCACTTGTTAGGCTTTTTCTAGCTCCTGAATTTTTTTTCTCTCCCTCCTCTTTCATTCCTTGTCCTTTATTATTTTCATGGAGGTTTGAGAAGCAGAAGTAGATTAATATGTTCAATCCACTTTTTTAACTGAAAGACTAATCCATTTTAATTACCAAATAATGTCCTACGCAATGGATCTTCTATAATTCAGCTAGATGATAACTTACTTTTTGCCTTGTATACTATTTCTCTCTTTTGGATATTTTGAATAACGCTGCTGTGGAGTAGATATGGGACTAGGCAAGTCCAATCTGGCATGCTCCATCTAATGCTACCAGTTAAGCCTTTACTCTGGGTGATTCGGGCTCCTCTGGATAAATGCTCAGTCTTTCAGAATTCTTCCTCTTGCCCCCTCTAAATTAGTAGCTGAGATGTAGGGGATCAGGTAACATACGTCCACATGGTGGCAGGTAAAGGACCCCACCCAGATTCTGGTCTGGTGGCTGTTCTCATCTTTCGGCTTTATAATGGAGGGTGGCAAAAGAAGAGTGCCTGCTGCAGAATTCCACTTCTCCCTATGTAACTTCTCTCCCCACTTGGGTGATCAAGATGGATGGGCCATCTTGCCTGATTCCATTTACCTCTTTTCCCATAATCCACTAGGACAGAAGGGTAGCCTTTCTTTCCCATTCCTCTTCATTTCTGTTTGGGATAGTATCCCAAAACCTCTTTCCTGAGGTGGCATTCACCCTTCCTCCTTTCCTTGAGTTGTAAGCCTAGAGTGGTTGCCAGAGATCATGGTTTATGAAGGACAAGAATTAAAAACTATACATTTAATAGTGTCACAATAGTATCTCTTTTAAGCAAAATTAAACTATGGTGCTAGAAATCAGAACAAGGGTTGCTCCTGGTGGGGATATTGACTGGGAAGGGACTCTAACAAATGTTCTGGGATGAAAAAAACATTTTATGTCTTGAAGGCATATGGGTTGTGAGAGTGTGTGGATTTGCTAAAACTCGTTGAATTGTACATTTAGGATTTGTCCACTTCACTTTTTCAATAAAAAATATTTTTAAATGGAAAAAAAAATAACTTTGTAACCCTTATAAATATCTTTATGGTTACATCTTTGAATATATTCATGACTACTGCCTTAGGGTAAATTCCTCAAAGTAGAATTTTGGGATCAAAGGACATATACTCTTTTAGGGATTTTGTTACATTTTTACCAAATCATCTTCCAGAAAAGCGCTTTCCCATTTATGCTTCAAAAAGTGTTTGAGAATGGAACTCAGTATCTTAACTGCCTTGGTTTCATCTGCCATTTAGCTAGAGAAATGCAAATAGGGTAATTTATTAAAAAATATGTAAAGATAACAGATTCTTTGAGAGTTACTAACCCTATTTTATGGTTTGGGAAGAATGTATATCTATTAAATAACTAACATATGTATATTATATGTGTATATGTATATAGATATGCCTATATATCAGAGATGAATTTCAGCTATAAATTCAAGTATATAGGAATGATAACCTTCCCTCTTCACTATAACTTAACTTCATTTCCATGTCTGAGTCCCTATTCTTCTGCACAGGTAGGAAAATGAAACTAATTCCTTCTGGGAGTTTGCACTGGGGTCTCATGAAGAGACAAGGCATGGATGATGGGTGTTGGGCATACATTCTTCTGCCTCAATTCTCATTCCCGAAAGGTAGCACATTTCCTGGTCCCAAGGCTGCTCGGGGTCTAGCGGTTCCACCACACCAGTGCCATGTTCGGGGCAGACATTCTCTTTCCAAACACACCATCCAGCCCCTTCTCTGTGGGGTCTCACTGTACCTCTAGTCTCAACACCTACACATCTCTCACCTTCTCTCTTTCTCTATTACTCACTCCACCACACCCACAAAAGCTCTTCTAAGGGCTGAAACTTTTAACCTCATTAGAAAGAAAGACTTGGATATTATTTGTTTTCCACTCGGCCCAACCATAGGTTCAGCGACCAGAAATGGAATGAATCCTGAGCTGGCAGAAATCATGATGACGTCCACCAGCCTGAGTTCAAACGGCTGGTAAGCAGTGGACCTGGGTTCTAATTCAGCCCTGCATTGTTACACTGGCCTTCTGGTGGTCTGCAAGTGAGGACAATTTCCACAGTGACAGCCTTTTGCCTGGCAGCAGTTTAGATAGCAGAACACTCAGGACCAATCCAGAGGGACAGACGCCCCCCCCAGTAATTCAACCACCTGACAGCACTATGTGGGTGGCTCCCAACAGGAAGACTTTGCCTGCCCAATTCTCAGTTATTTCTGCACACAGTGTCAGAGAGAACTGTGATGCACGGGTGGAGAGCAAACCTCAGAACTAATGAGTCCCTTCCGTCCTGGAACTTGGACACAGAGCAGCTAAACTACTCGGCCCAAGCACGAGGGGATGATTTGAGCCTGGCCTCCTCTGCTGTCCCTTCCACGGTGTCTGGTGGAAGTGTTAATGATAGGGAAATGGCCAGCAGCAGGGGGGAAAGAGCAAAGGCAGGAAAAAGCCAGGCGATGGTGCAAAAGGCCATAATTAGCTTTCAGATAATCACTATTTGAAGTTACTCGAATCTGAGTCATTTTAAAAGGGGGCTCTCTTGAGGGGGACGTTTTCCGGACAGGGCGTAGGGAGAGAACAGTAAGCAGGGCTAAAAGAAGAAGGCTGTGAACATCTCTGCACCCAGGATCCCACATGGGGGGGTTCACAGAGTCCATTCTTCTCCCTGCCCCCCTCTACGGCCCCCGTGCACCTGAGCATTGGCAGCCCAATCCCTCAGGCAGATGACTACTGGAGATGGTGTGTGTAAAGCCGGGGACAAACCAGTGTCATCTTGCACCGCTGGTTTGCTCAATCCAGCGCAGCAACACGCAGTAGGCAGCAGGCTTCACCTTGGCATAAACCCACAGAATCAAATGCTTCCGCTTGCTTCTGGCTAGTTCACACCCTCTCCTCTCATTCCAGAAGGAATTAGCCCATCTTGGACTAGGTGCTATGCTGTTCCATATGGACCACCACACAAAGGATACAAAAATGTCACGCTCAGCATTAAAGCAGGGACTCACACTGCTATCTTGTGACCTTCGCAACCTCGATCTGAAATGCAGCTTCCTTATTCTGTATACAGCACGGCGGGCGTATTGCAAAAGCCAGTAGATCAGATTTCCCTCCCCCCCTCGCCCCGACTCTTTTTAGTTTCAAAACCCTTCCCAAATAGAATTGAGTTAAAAGAGAATGCTGGTTTGCTCTTTTTCTTGGGGGGGAAGAGAAGGATGAAGGTCTTGAGAAACCAGTTCAGACGAGTTTGAATACAATTAAACAGGTGGCTCCTATCTACCTGCCATCCACAATTTTCAGATTTCTGTTCTAAGCTCCATGTTGCTTAGTTCCCCCCGATGTGAATAGAGTGGAATAGAGCCTGAAAGCCAGTAAGATCCGTTAGTTTCTGGTAATGCCCAGGTAATTCTTAGAAAAGCCACTATAGTATCAGAGTACTCTCAATTAATATGTATTGACCTTGAAAACCATTTTAAAAATCTATACGTACCAGCAATAATATGCATGCCCTTATCTAGTTAAAAAATAAAAAGTGAGCTGACCCACTACAGAAAGGGCACGTGACTTTACATTCCTTCTGGGTCTTCACAAGGTCAGGCTCATAAGATACAGGGAATAGAAGCTTGAAGCTGAAGCTCACTGACCCAGGGAGGGATTAGCGTCCTGAAAGATCCCTGGTGCTGTTGCTTCCCAAAACAGAGGAAGAGAATTTAGGCACCTGCCTTAGCCAATCTGACTAGGTCGTTCCAATGAGTAGATTTTTAAAAACCTCTCGAACACCCACTGGGCTCAAGCTTCTAGACTAACCACTTCAGGGAAGGCTCTATCATGGGTGTAGACTGACTCTTTGTGTTTAAAGATGGGTTTCCAAGTATTGATGATTTATATCCTGTGACACAGAATGTTACCATGAGGTCTATTTGTCAGAAAACATGACCAAAACCAACAGGACTCTGAAGCCAGTCTAGGCTTGGTCCCTGAGTCAATCGCCTTACCAGCAACGTGGCCAAGCCCGAGTTTTTGTCTCCTCGTCTGTCACTTGAGAATAAAAACCCCAAATCTTCCTTCTCAGCGTTGTCGGGGTCATAAAACTGAGGTCACAAAAAATTGTCACAGATCATCGCTCCCTGGCTTTTTTTCTCCACTCCATAACCTTAGCAGTCTCAAGTTTCCCCAAAAGTAATTCTAAGGTGCCCAGAAGAAAGGGGTTTCCATGTGATTCTTGGCCTCTTGCATGCTCTGTGGCATCCACCTTCGTCCGCCTCTCTTGTTGCTGCCGGCATCAAAGGCAAGTGCCACGCCGCCATTTCCCAGGGACAGCATCACTGTGGCTCATGCACACACCCCAGGACAAAGTCTCTGCTATTGACAGAACTTCTGGGGCCAGTGCTCCACTGGACCAGTTTTGCCTTGGCTCCTTTTGCTGGCTGAGCAGGACGGTGGTCGAGGGACAAGACACAGGGCTACACTGAGGCTCACCCCTTTACTGTGCTCACCCCGACACGTGACTTCCATTTTCTAATCCCGCGGGACAAGATACAGAGAGGAGACTCCTTCCTTGTTCAGGCACATCAGGACCCCATGCGCTGGACCTTGTCTCTCTTGATTGCCTGGGGTCGAGTGGAGTTCTAGGCACAGAGTAGGTACCCTGTAAATGCCTGTGTAAGAAGCGAATGAAGTCGGCCACCTCTTCTCCTTTATGCAAAGTACATGGAGATGAATGTAATTGTGAGGGTGTTCACATGACTCACTCCATCTTGCTCAAAAAAACCAACCAGGGCATTCTTAGATTTTAAGAGAGTTCATCATGCCTTACATTGTTCATGGTGTTAAAAAGTAAATGGAAAGGGTCAGGTTTGGGGTTTGCTGTTTGTTGGTTTGCTTTTTGATCCCTTTTCACTTACCTTTAGGTCCTTCCTTCTTTCCTGATGTATTGTTGGCCTTGGATCTGAACTCCTGACTTACAGGAATGAGTCGTATCTCCTGACAAACCCCCCGCAGGATGCAGACCCAGCATGCCAGTGCTGCCTACCGCAGAACTTGCTTGTGCTTCCATACAAGTGCCCCACTGTTTTGCCAAGTGAGATCTCACTCATCTTTTGAATGCCCACCTCCAGGGAACTTTCTCTAACACCCTTACCCGTACACCCCTTCGGACAACGAATGGTCCCCTCTGTGTTCCCAGAGTTGTTTTAGTCACCTGACCAGTATAATGCCACTTATCTATTAATTATTCATGCGTTTGTCTCATTGGCCAGATTTTAAGTTCCCCAAGGGTGAGGAGTACGTCTTACTCACCACTATTGCCAGGACCAAGCACACGATAGATGCTCTCTAGCTGTGTGTGATAAGAAAATCTTTGAAAAAAAAGAAAATTAGAACTCAGCATAAATAGATCTGATTCATGCTCATCCTTTCCTCCTCCCCTCCACACTCACAGACACATCAGTACGAATCACATGCGCGCATACCGTGAGCATGGCTGCGAGTGTGTTTACGGCCAGACCGTGCCCATTGCATGCATCCAAAACATTACAGGCCCAGGGATTAAATCCCTCCTCTTAGGTAAGTAAGCCCTTCACATTCTCCCTATTGTGGAGAGGCTCTGTTTTTATCTGTGCTTTTACAATAAGAACACCTGCGTCTTTGCATCTCTAAGTCCCACTTCTCCCTTTTCACATGTGTTGTAGAAGAAACAGACAAAGAGTAGTGCAAATTAAGGGGGATGCATTTGGCATCATACCGGAAATAAATAAAAAAGACTTCAGAAGTTGGGGCCAACCACCATTCAACTAGTAGACTGGATACTCCAGGTGATCTAGAGGTAAGAAATGAGAGGTTTGGGGGGCCACTGATTTTTCACAGAAGATGAGCTTCAAGCTCTTTGGCACGGGTGTTTCTGTACCGATGACCTCTCAATGAGGTGCATGTTCAGTGCTCCAAAATACCCTTTCTTATCACTGTGTCGTGTGAGCATTTGCATACTGGATTTTTTTTACATTTTATTTTATTATGTTATGTTAATCACCATACATTACATCATTAGTTTTAGATGAAGTGTTCCATGATTCATTGTTTGTGCATAACACCCAGGGCTCCATGCAGAACGTGCCCTTTTTAATACACATCACAGGCTAACCCATCCTCCCACCTCCTCCCCTCTAGAACCCTCAGTTTGTTTCTCAGAGTCCATCGTCTCTCATGGTTCGTCTCCCCCTCCGATTTCCCCACCTTCATTTTTCCCTTCCTGCTACCTTCTTTTTTTTTTTTTTTTTAACATATAATGTATTATTTGTTTCAGAGGTACAGGTCTGTGATTCAACAGTCTTACACAATTCCCAGCGCTCACCATAGCACATACCCTCCCCAATGTCTATCACTCAGCCACCCCATCCCTCCCACCCCCCACCACTCCAGCAACCCTCAGTTTGTTTCCTGAGATTAAGAATTCCTCATATCAGTGAGATCATATGATACATGTCTTTCTCTGTTTGACTTATTTCGCTCAGCATAATACCCTCCAGTTCCATCCACATCGTTGCAAATGGCAAGATCTCATTCCCTTTGATGGCTACATAATATTCCATTGTATATATATACCACTTCTTCTTTATCCATTCATCTGTCGATGGACATCTTGGCTCTTTCCATAGTTTGGCTATTGTGGACATTGCTGCTATGAACATCGGGGTGCACGTACCCCTTCGGATCCCTCCTTTTGTATCTTTGGGGTAAATACCCAGTAGTGCAATTGCTGGGTCATAGGGTAGCTCTATTTTCAGCTTTTTGAGGAACCTCCATACTGTTTTCCAGAGTGGCTGCACCAGCTTGCATTCCCACCAACAGTGTAGGAGGGTTCCCCTTTCTCCGCATCCCCGCCAACATCTGTCGTTTCCTGACTTGTTAATTTTAGCCATTCTGACTGGTGTGAGGTGGTATCTCGTTGAGGTTTTGATTTGGATTTCCCTGATGCCGAGCAATGTTGAGCACTTCTTCATGTGTCTGTTGGCCATTTGGATGTCTTCTTTGGAAAAATGTCTGTTCATGTCTTCTGCCCATTTCTTGATTGGATCATTTGTTCTTTGGGTGTTGAGTTTGATAAGTTCTTTATAGATTTTGGATACTAGCCCTTTATCTGATATGTCATTTGCAAATATCTTTTCCCATTCGGTCAGTTGTCTTTTGGTTTTGTTGACTGTTTCTTTTGCTGTGCAAAAGCTTTTTATCTTGATGAAGTCCCAATAGTTCATTTTTGCCCTTGCTTCCCTTGCCTTTGGCGATGTTTCTAGGAAGAAGTTGCTGCGGCTGAGGTCGAAGAGGTTGCTGCCTGTGTTCTCCTTTAGGATTTTGATGGACTCCTGTCTCACATTGAGGTCTTACAACCATTTGGAGTCTATTTTTGTGTGTGGGGTAAGGAAATGGTCCGGTTTCATTCTTCTGCATGTGGCCGTCTAATTTTCCCAACACCATTTGTTGAAGAGACTGTCTTTTTTCCATTGGACATTCTTTCCTGCTTTGTCAAAGATGAGTTGACCATAGAGTTGAGGGTCCATGTCTGGGCTCTCTATTCTGTTCCATTGATCTATGTGTCTGTTTTTGTGCCAGTACCATACTGTCTTGATGATGACAGCTTTGTAATAGAGCTTGAAGTCCAGAATTGTGATGCCACCAGCTTTGCTTTGCTTTTTCAACATTCCTCTGGCTCTTCGGGGTCTTTTCTGGTTCCATACAAATTTTAGGATGATTTGTTCCATTTCTTTGAAAAAAGTGGATGGTATTTTGATAGGGATTGCATTGAATGCGTAGATTGCTCTAGGTAGCATTGACATCTTCACAATATTTGTTCTTCCAATCCATGAGCATGGAACGTTTTTCCATTTCTTTGTGTCTTCCTCGATTTCTTTCATGAGTATTTTATAATTTTCTGAGTACAGATTCTTTGCCTCTTTGGTTAGATTTATTCCTAGGTATCTTATGGTTTTGGGTGCAGTTGTAAATGGGATCAACTCCTTAATTTCCCTCCCTTCTGTTTTGTTGTTGGTGTATAGAAATGCCACTGATTCCTGTGCATTGATTTTATATCCTGCCACCTTACTGAATTCCTGTATGAGTTCTAGCAGTTTTGGGATGGAGTCTTTGGGGTTTTCCACATAAAGTATCATATCATCTGCAAAGAGTGAGAGTTTGACTTCTTCTTTGCCAATTTGGATGCCTTTTATTTCTTTTTGTTGTCTGACTGCTGTGGCTAGGACTTCTAATACTGTATTGAATAGCAGTGGTGATAGTGGACATCCCTGCCGTGTTCCTGACCTTAGGGGGATATAATGGCATATTGGCTAAATAAAATTATATGTATTGTGACCTTTTTTTGGTTATAACATACAAATCATTGTCCTGTAGGGAAATTACTGACTTTTCTTAATCATGGTCAACAAATTATTTTACCATTCAGAAACACTCAACTTTTCTCATGAGTTCCTAATATATCTCTAAGAATATATTCTTTTGTTCAAGGTTCATCTGATTGCATTCAACCCTAGCTCAAGAAGAGAAGGGTTTTTAAAATATGAAAAAATAGCAGATCTGATAAACATTTGCACACAAGAACCAAGGTATAACCCTGGCTTTTTTGGCTGGATTTGGCCCATGGGCCAGAATTTCTGATACCTGCTATAGATTATATATATTATTACAGGGAGTTTGACAGTGATATTTAGGAGTGACATAGTCAGGAACACCAAAAATTAGCCATTCAAACAGTAAGTTTTTAGTACAAAGGTATCACATGATCCAAGTAGAAAATTCAGATATGTAAACATAAAATAAATATTTTTAATTTCATTACTCAGAAAAAAAACCATATAAAGACTCATTTTAGTATCATGTAAATATTATTAATAATAGATGTAAAGCAGTAAAATGCTGGTAGATATTTATCAACTGGCTCTCTGAGGGATAAAACCAGACTGGATTTGTAGAGTTTTCTGATTTCTGTGGTGTAAATAACATCACATCACGGTTGATTTCAAGCTACCAACACTTCAACAACTGGCTTAGAAAATTCCTGAAGTCTTAATAATCAACACTTGCAAACCATTTCTGGACATGTAGGGTATTTCTACTTTTTGTTATTAGTACCAATAATGCAATGAATGTCGGTCTTTGTCCACATTGTTGTTTTCCTTCAGGTAGTTTCCTAAAACTGGAGTTTCTGGTCAAAACTATCCAACATTTAAAGCTTTTAAAATATATTTTCATATGTTCATGTAAAAATTTCTCTATAGTAATGAATGGGAATGTTAGATTCACTGAAATCCTTGCCAATACTGGGTATTTGAAATAATTATTCAACAATGTGATAAGCTCCAAAGGGCATCTTCTTATTTTCAAATTTTCTTTTATTTGATTATTTTAGTTTAAGATTTAATTTTTTTCATGTCTCTTGGCTAATTATATTCTTATGTGTAAATTCTGCTCAAATCTTTTGCCATTTTTTCAGTAGGTGATCTCTGTGTTATTGATCTTTGAGATATCAATTATTTTTCTGCTGCATACATTGCAAGTGTTTTTCCCTCTCAGGCATTTTTCCTTTAATTTAATTTATAAAGATTTTGATTTACAGAACTTTTACATTTATCTGTAGTTGGCAGTACCAGTTTTTTTCCTTTTGATTTCTGCCTTTCAAAGCCTTCCTCATTCAGAAGAATATAAATATATTTATACTATATTTTTTATAACATATAAAAAGAGCATAATAGTATAAATATATTTATTAATAATTTTTAGAGCACTTCTGTTTTACTTTTTTATAGTTAAATATTTAATTCAGAATTTATTTGAATGTGGAATAGAGATCTGGTTTTGTTTTGTTTTTTTCCAAATTGGTCTCAAACAAGTTACTGAGCAATTAATCATTCAGGGAGTACTTGGGAATATCTCTTTTATTACATAGTAATTTCCTATATACTTTAAAGTATTGTTTGTATTATTCATTGGATTATTTGGTTTTTTGCTGAGTTGCATGAGCTCATAGTACTACAATTAACAATATCTATTATATATTTGAAAGTTGCTAAGAGAATAAATCTTAAAACTTCTCATCACAAGAAAAAAATTTGTAACCAAGTGAGGTGATGGATGTTAACTACACTTATTGTGGTAATTATTTTGAAATATGGACATGTATCAAATCATTATGTTGCACACCATAAACTTATACAATGTTATATGTCAGTAATACTTCAATAAAGCTGGGAAGAAAGAAATAACAAAATATCATCTCTGTATTCAGGAGTATAGTATCTCTCTGTATGTAGGTATTTGATGGGTTCATATACTTAACAAATTTTGTGCTAGGAAGTTGTCTTTAATTGAAGGGAGCACAAGATGTCTGATATATATTAGAATAGTGATATATATTAGAATAGTTATCATAAAAGAGAAAAATATGAATGTTATACCTCAGCCCAGTGAAACCAATTTTGATTAAATATTTCCAACCTTTCCTATTCTGACATTGATCTCTTTTCTCCATTTTTAAGGAAGTGGTACTATTTTTCCCCATGTGATTTCTTAATGCCAGTCTAGAATTTTAAATAAGACATTTCTAAAGCTCTGAACATGTACAGGAACAAATCACAAGTGGTAAATTTTGTAAATCTTATAACTCTCAGTCAAATACCACTTTTTTCACTTAAGAATGTTTAAGTGAAATTTTTAAAAACTTAATAAACAATATTTAATATCAATTATAAATAGCAATATACTACAATACAATGAGAGGTCCCTATGGCCTGCAATCTTCTATCTTAAAAAGTCATTGTGACCCTATGCAGACTCCACACTTCCTGACAAAGGAACAATGACAATAGGTAAGAAAGATCAACCTCGGGTGCCTGGGTGGCTCAGTTGGTTAAGCGACTGCCTTCGGTTCAGGTCATGATCCTGGAGTCCTGGGATCGAGTCCCACATCGGGCTCCCTGCTTGGCGGGGAGTCTGCTTCTCCCTCTGACCTCCCCACCCTTATGCTCTCTCTCTCTCTCTCGCTTTCTAATAAATAAATAAATCTTAAAAAAAAAAGAAAGAAAGAAAGAAAGAAAGAAAGAAAGAAAGAAAGAAAGAAAGAAAGAAAGAAAGAAAGAAAGATCAATCTCTGGCTTTCTTCATTCCATTTACATGTAGATCGTGGTACCACCTGCCGAAGAAGAACTGGCAACCTTTAGTAGAAACTCAGATTCTTCTGCTTGCTAGTTGCAGAATTTTGACTAAATTAGTCAATCTTTCCATGCCTTAGTTTCTTTATCTGTATAATGGGAATAATAGTATCTTGGGCTCACAGTGAGAAATGAATCAGTGACTCTCTAAAAGAAGTGTCTAGCAAAATGCATGGAATATAAAAATCACTCAATAAATGTTATTTCTATCCCCTTTCTCCTCCTCCTCAAACATAATTTCCTGTTGCCTCAAGTTTTCTGAGGTAAATTTCCTCTTGTCTTATTATCAGAAGAATTACAGGAAAGAGTTCACGCTTAAGTCCTGACAATTCCACCAAATATTCTATCATCATGAAAATTTGCTCAGCCTCTCCTGTGTCATGTAGACACCCTCAGATATAGTCTTTTCATTTATTAGGAGGTTTGTTGCAACTCTTTTTTTCTTTTTTTCTTTTTTAATTTACACACTAAAATCCACTCTTTGTGTCATACAATTCTTTGGGTGTTGACAAATTTACCAAGTTGTATGTCCCTCACCACAATCATGATACAAAACAGTTCTACTGCTCCCAAATGCTCTCTAGCTCTGCCTCTTTGTAGTCAGCCCCACCTCCCGCCCCAATCTTTGGAAACCACTTATCTGCTCTCTGTCCCTATATTTACATTTTTTCTAGAATGTCATATAAATGGGATCATATTTTATCTAGCCTGTTAGGTCTAGTTTCTCTCATGTAATAAAATTATTTGATATTTATCAACACCACTGTATGTATCAAGAATTCATTCCTTTTCATTGGCCAAATAGTTTTCCACTGTATGGAGGTACCATAGTTTATCCATTCACCAGTTGAAGGATATTTAAGTTGTTTCCAGTTTTTAGCATCAGCCAAGTTGCTATAAGCATTTCAAAACAGGTTTTTGTGAGGCCGTAAGTTTTCATTTATTATGAATAAATACCTAGAAGTGGTATTGCTACATCATAAGGTAAGCATGTGTGTGTTTTCCTTTATAAGAAACTACCAAAATATTTTCCAAAATGACTATCACTTTTGCACTCACACCAGCATCATATGGGAGCTTGAATTGCTCTGATTCCTTGCCAGCACTTGGCATTATATATTGTCAGGTTTTTTGCTTTCTTTTGTTTGTTTTTACCATCTAATAGGTATACAGTGGTAGCTCATTGTGGTTTTAATTTGCATGTCTCTAGTGACTAATGATGTTGAGATTTTTTTTTTTTTTTTGATGTGCTTATTTGCCATTGTCTATCTTTTGGAGGCAAGTTTTTACTTATATTTATATTTATTTTATTTTATTATTTTTTTTTTGGAGGCAAGTTTTTAAATCTTTTGCCCAGTGTTATTGGGTTATATGTTTTCTTCTTGACTTTTAAGAGTTTATAAAAATATATTCTGGATACAAGTCTTTTGTGAGATGCATGATTTGGAAAAAGAAATATCAGTTTCTGGCATGCATTTTCATTTTCTTAATGTGATCCTTTGCATAATAACAATTTTAAACTATAAAGTCCAATTTATTAATTTTCCTCTTCTGGCTCAGGTTTTTGGCATCTTATCTAATAACTTTTTACCCAACCAAGATCACACAGCTTTTCTTATGATTTATTCCAAAAATTTGAGGGTTTTATGTTTTATATCTAGATTATGATATTTTTTGAGTTAATTTTTGCATGAAGTGTGAGGGCTAAGGTTCACCTTTTTGCGTATGGACACCCAATTGCTCCAGTACATTTGTTGAAAAAGCTATCTTTTTTCTTTAAATTGTCTTTACACCTTTGTCAAAAATCAGTTGATTTGAGACCTTGCTTATTTTCTTACATAAGCATTTAACTCTATAAATCGTGATCTCAAAACTGCTTTAGCTATAATTCACAAATTTTGAAATTTTGCATTTTTATTTTTACTCAGCTCAACATATATTTAATTTTTGCTTTGGCTTTTAAGTTATTTAAAAGTATGTTGTTTGTTTTGGGCGCCTGGGTGGCTCAGTTGGTTAAGCGACTGCCTTCAGCTCAGGTCATGATCCTGGAGTCCCGGGATCGAGTCCCACATCGGGCTCCCTGCTCGGCGGGGGGTCTGCTTCCCCCTCTGCCCTCTTCCCTCTTCCCTCTCGTGCTCTCTGTCTCTCATTCTCTCTCTCTCAAATAAGTAAATAAAATCTTTTTAAAAAAAATTAAAAAAATAAAAGTATGTTGTTTGTTTTGAAATACTTGGGTATTTTCTGGTATCTTTCTGTTACTGATTTCTGAAAACATAATTCAAAAATGTACATAATAATTTACAAAACATAATTTCCATGACTTCTACTCTTTTAAATGTGTTAAAGTCTGTTTTGTGACCAAAATATAGTCTATATTAGTGAATATTCCAATTGAAAGGAATGTGAATTTTTCTGTTGTTGGTGGACTGTTCTATAAATATCAGATCAAGTTGGTTGATAATATCGTTCAGGTCTTCTACATCCTTAACTTGTTTTTCAGTCTACTTTTTTTTTTTATCAACTACTTATGGATTTTTCTATTTTTCTTTTTAGATCTATTAGGTTTTTTAAAATGTATTTTGAAATTTTTTGTGACGTATGCACACTTAGGATTTTATGTCTTCTTGGGTAATTTATCCCTTTATTTTTACAGAATACCCTTCATTTATCCCTGATAATATTTTTTGATCTGAAGTCTACATTATCTGGCACTAATTAGCAATAACACTTTTCTTTTGATTTGAGTTTGCATAGTATATTTGCTTGCATTTTTACTTTTAACCAATCCATGTCTACATATTTAAAGTGAGTTTCTTGTATAGAGAATGTCCAGTTGGATTTTGCTTTTAAAATCGATCAGTCTGTCTTTTAGTGGTTTTTTAGACTAACATTTATGTAATTGTTGATATGTTTATATTAAAATTGACCACTTTGTTATCTGATTTCTATTTTTTCCATGTGGTCTTTCTTTTTTTCCTTCTTTTGTTTAACTGAGGATTTCTTGTGATTACATTTTATTTCCACTATTGACTTATTGTTTATACCTCTAGAAATGTCTAGAAGTTGCTCTAGGATTTAAAATATGCATCTTTAGGGGTGCCTGGGTAGTTCAGATGGTTAGACATCTGACTCTTGATTTCAGCTCAGGTCATGATCTCAGTGTCCTGGGATTGAGCCCACATAGGGCTCTGTACTCAGCAGGGAGTCTGCTTGAGATTCTCTCTCTCCCTCTCCCTCTGCCACCCCCCACTCACACTTTCTCTCTCTCTCTAAAATAAATAATTAAATCTTTAAAAAAATAAAGTGAAATATGCATCTTTAAATAAATAAATAAATAAAATGTGCATCTTTAATTTATTTAATTAGTGTTTACTCTCAAATAATACTTACAATGCTTTACATTAGTGCATGGATCTTCTAACATTATATTCCTAGTTCTGCCTTCCCAAACTCTGTGCTTTTGTTATCATTGTTATTTATTTTGCTTTTATATATATAAACACAAAATACATTGCTTTTTTTTTTTTTTTTTTTTTGGTTTTAGACGTTCATTTAACTTTTAGAGTAATTAATGGTAATTAAAATGAATTTTATTTTTACTCTCAGTCATTTCTGGCACTCTTCATTCCTTCATACAGATCCAAATGTCTGCCTGCTATCATTCCTTTTGCCTGAAGAATATCCTTTAATCTTTCTTGCAGAGTATGCAGGAAATTAATTCTTTCTGTTTTTGTTTTTCTGGGAAAGTATTTCTATTTATTTTTGAAAGATATTTGGTCTGAGTATAGAACTCTAGATTGACTTTTTTTTTAATTTCAGCACTTTAAAGACATCACTTCATTGTAAATTGACTTTCATAATTTTTTACAAGAAGTCTGCTGTAATTCTTATCTGTCATTCCTCAGCATGTAATGTCTCTTTCCCCCCGCCCCCGCCCCGCTCTGGCTGTCTTCAAAATTTCTTGTTTTCAGATGCTTAAATATGAAATACCTAGGTGTGTAATTTTCTTATCCTGCTTGAAGTTCTTTAACATTTTTCATCTGTGCTCTATTTTCTGTTATAAATAATAATAAATTCTAAGTCATTATTCTTTTAATTCTTTGTCTTTCAGTTTGGGTCATTTCTACTGACCTATCTTCAAGTTCACTGATTCTCTCTTTGGCTATGTGAGTCTACTAATAAGTCCATTTAAAGCATTCTTTATCTCTGTTACTATTTTTTTTATTCCTGGGAATTCCATTTGACTCTTTCTTATAGTTTCCATCTTTCTGCTAAAATTCCATTTTATCGGGCGCCTGGGTGGCTCAGTTGGTTAAGCGACTGCCTTCGGCTCAGGTCATGATTCTGGAGTCCCTGGATCGAGTCCCGCATCGGGCTCCCTGCTCGGCGGGGAGCCTGCTTCTCCCTCTCCCACTCCTCCCTGCTTGTGTTCCCTCTCTCGCTGTGTCTTTCTCTGTCAAATAAATAAATAAAATCTTTAAAAATAAATAAATAAATAAATAAATAAATAAATAAAATTCCATTTTATCTTGCATTTTGTTCTAATTTTTCCATTTTAGCCTTCAATATATTAATCATAGTTATTTAAATTTCCCTGTCTTATAATTTCAACTTTTATATCATATCTGAGTCTGGTTCTGTCAATTGCTCTGTGTCTTAGTAATGTGTTGTGTCTTTTACTTTTCCCTTGCTTTTTCATATGCAATGATTTTCATAAGTTTTTGTTAAAAGCCTAATATCTTGTGTAAGACAAAAAAGGTTGAAATGAAGTAGTTTTTTTTATTTTGATTTTGGTGGGTTGTTGTTGTTTTTGTCTTTTGCTTATTTGTTTCTTTGTTTGCCTAAAGATGGGCATTGTGTGTGTGTGTGTGTGTGTGTGTGTGTGTGTGGCTTTTAGTGTGGGAGACTGAGTCAGTCTAGTTAGGAATTGAGCTGGTTTGGGACCTTGGGGTTTCCTTGATTACCCTCAGTGTGCCATAGGCTTCAAATATTTCTATTGATACCTTGCATTTAATGTGGGGACAATATTTTCAGAAATGTTTCAACTATCTGCTCCATCCTCAGCTCTGGTCTTTGCTTTGTGCTGCACTTCTGAGAGGATATCTCTCCATGCTCTTGCTACTATCCCAGCAGTATACTTCATTATTACTTGTATTTGAAGGTTGTTAGTCTGATGGTGGAGGGCAAGGAGGGCATTCTCTGTTGAGCTAATTAAGCTGCAGTCTTAGGCAGAATTGTCTGGGTCACAGGTGTGGCTTTTTCTCTGGCCCTCCCCCAGTTGTAGTCCCAGCACATAATCCTGTCCCTCCTCCCAGGGGGAAAGAGTAATTTTTATGTTTACCTCTCTTAGCTACAATGGGTTTTCTCCAGTGTTCTAAGGGTGGTAGTGTGTGTTGTTTTTCTCCCTGCAATTTAAACCTTATGTTTCCATATAGGGGTAAGAACTGGGGGTATGGGCAGAGTTCTGTGTCCCTCTCATAGCAGCTACTGCTCCTTCCCTCAAATTTACACCACAAGGGATGGGTTGGGGACTCCCTCCAGTCCTTTTTTCCAAGTGCCTGGTAAGGTACATAGAGAAGAACCTAAAAGTTGGTGCAAATTATCCCAATACCTGTTGTCCCAAGGAGCTACATAGTCTATCACCGCCCACTCAATCTCTACCAACTCATTAACAATTCTTGATGAATTTTTTCTACTTCTGTTTGGCTACATCTGCCTCAGGTAAACAAGTGCTCAGGTCTGGTCTTACTCTGAAGGAAAACTGTATCTTCTTAGGTTTTGGCTAGTTGCTTGCCACATGACCTCAGTTCCCTTATGGGTTAAAAAAAAAAGTTGTTAACTTGAAGTGGTGTGTCCACCCTTTTTCTGCTGTTGTTCCTAAGGGCATGAATGTTGTTCTTTCCAACTGTCTACATCCTAAGCAGAAACTGAAAGTAGCTGGTATTTTAATTTTCTTTTGCTCTGTTCCAGGGAAAATCTTTAGCTTCAGGCTATGAATATTTTAGAATTTTTCCTCTATCTTTTCTAGGACTATTAGGTTCTTTTATCTTTTTTTTTAAAAGATTTTATTTATTTATTTAACAGAAAGAGACACAGTGAGAGCAGGAAAACAAGCAGGGGGAGTGGGAGAGGGAGAAGCAGGCTTCCCGCTGAGCAAGGAGCCCGATGCAGGGCTCAATCCCAGGACCCTGAGATCATGACCCGAGCCAAAGGCAGACGCCCAACAACTGAGCCACCCAGGTGCCCCAAGATTCCTTTATCTTTTATACCAATATTTTTCCTTGTATATGTGGAACTATATTGCCATTAATTGGCATTTTCCAGTACTTTGTACTTATAAAGTATTTCAGAATCATTTAAATAGTTTTCTCTGTAACAATCATGTAGGGCAAGTGAGCAGCATCTGCCCTTTGTGTACATGAAAGAATTGAAGCATAGAGATATGTAGTCATTTCTCTAGGATCAGAGCAAAGACATCTTAAAACTTCAAAAGTTAATGTGTTATTTTAGGCATCCGCTCTGACATTTCACTGGGGCAAAACTACCAGGATATTTTCCCCCAGAACCACAGGGAGAAATCAAGTCTCAGAAGAGTAGTCACAATAGTAAATTTTTACGTATTTTGAATATTAAATTTAAACTCAGCCTAGATAATGACCTTTGTGATCTCCAAAGAACTTTGCCAAGTCTTTACTGTGCTAGTGTCCTGAGTGCAGGGCAGGCTGTGGTAGAGAAAAAAGAGCTTTAATTCCCTTATCATTTTAGACCCTGGTAGGAAATGATCAATAGATTAAACAAAAATGCCAGTAAGAGCTAGCATGGAAGGAATATAGTCCTGAATATAGGGCCAAGAATTAACTTCTTCATTTTACCTGAGGGAGTCTCTTGCATCCAAGACTGTTCCTTCCTAGAATCAGAACACCTGTGTTCTCACTGCCCTCTTGTGAGCTGTCTTTGGTTCCAGACCCTCAAGTTCCCAAATGTTGGTCTTCTTTGACTCCTACTTATCAGTGTCTTTCCATCAGCATATTTAGACCAATCAAATCCACAACAGAGAGAATTAGTATTGGATCTTAGAACTTGATAAAAAATAGGAAATCATATTTTTTAGCAACCCAAGATCAAGTCACTGTGTTTTCTTCCATGTTTTTTTTTAAAAAAGCTTTTGGTTTTAAACAGAAGAAAAACAGGAGGTAAAACAAATAGCTGAGTATTTACTCCCTTTCATTAAGCTTTTATTGTCTATGTTACAAGTCAGTCAACAATAACTGTTGGCTGTATAAATCTAAGCAAAAGACACAACAGGGAGATACAACATCAGTGGTCATGGGCAGGAGCTGGGGGAAGCAGAGGTGAATGAATTGGAGCCCCAGATTTTGGAAGCCCTGCCAAGGTCTCACCTTTTTATGATAGTGGGGAAGCAAACTGTCTGTAAGAGCAAAGAAGGCAATTGGACTACCATAGAATCCTTCCTATGATAAAGTAAAGTTGAAATCATCTTTACTTTAGATAGTTAAATCACTGGAGTTGACATAAAGAAGAAAATATCAAGGTGCAAAGAAGTGAATATAATCTTTCCATAAAAGTTAATGCTCAGTGGAATATTAGTCCAACCAGGACTCAAGACTCTGACTGCATCCTAATTTTGATAAAAGTTGTAGGAAATGTTTGCTAAAGATTTAAGGCACCATGCTCACAAGTTGACTGCTGTTTACCTACTGCACTTCCTCATCCTGTGCACTAAAGGCTAACATTTGCCATGAGGTTGCAAACCTAAAATAATGCTTAATTTTTTGGGAGGGGGGGTGCAGGTCAAAGCCTATGAATAAAATAATGAGTCAAATGACCTAATCTCTCTTTTTTTTTTAGATTTTATTTATTTATTTATTTATTTATTTATTTATTTATTTATTTATTTAAGACAGAGAGAATGAGAGAGACAGAGAGCACATGAGAGGGGGGAGGTTCAGAGGGAGAAGCAGGCTCCCTGCTGAGCAGGGAGCCCGATGCGGGACTCGATCCAGGGACTCCAGGATCATGACCTGAGCCGAAGGCAGTCGCTTAACTAACTGAGCCACCCAGGCGCCCCTGACCTAATCTCTCTTGAGGAAATATCAACCTCTCAGACAGATGAAATAATATGGAACAACCCAACTTGAATTTTAATGGTAAGTTTTGAGGGTGGGGTGGTGAAGAAGGGAGTTGGAGTGGAAGATATAAATGTACTAGACAGAGGCAATAAAAGAAAGATGAGAGAGTTCCAGGTAAGATGCAATAAGCACACTAAACCCATCTCTCCCACAGCTATAAAACCTGAACTAAATGCACAGAGCTTACATTGGGGTCCCTGAGGAGTAAATAGCAGCAGGCTAATCAGGAAAGAGTACCAGACTTGCAGTACCTTTGGACCAGTGGCACATTCACCATCTATTCCTCCCCAGTATCTCTCAGCCTAAACTAAAAGCAGCTGACACCAGAAGTGAACACCCAGAGCAGAGAGTGAGGTCCATGAGAAAGCCTCTAGCTCTGGTTGTAGGAGTAAGGAAGAGAACTCCTAATAATCAGAGAGTGCAGAAATTCTCCACTTTGTATGGCTATTTCTTCTCTTATTTCCGTTCTCTCATTCTCTCATGCACCAGCTGCAAGACAATCCAGTAATGAACAGTAATTCGTACATCCATATGCTAAAAAACAAACGTCAACCTAAACCTCACATCTTATTCAAAAATTACTTCAAAATGGATCACAGATCTAAACATAAAGCATAAACTATAAATATCTAGAATACAATATAGAAGGAAATCATCCTGATTTGGATTAAGCAAGGAAATCTTACACATGACACCAAGAACACAATCCATAAAAGAAAAAAATCATAAATTTAAAAACATTTGATCTGTGAATATCAATGTCAAGAGAATGAAATGGCAAGCTACATACTGGAAGAAAGTATTTCTGAATCACAGATCTGACAAAGGACTTGTATCCAGAATATATATATATTTTTTTTTAAAACTCTTAAAACAAATAAGAAAAAAAATTAAACATGGGTGAAACATTGGAACAGACCCTTCATCCATGAGGATATAAGGATGGAAAGTAAGCACATGAAAAGATGCTCAACATTAGTCACTAGAGAAATGGAAATTTAAGCCATGGTGAGATACTACTACACATTTATTAAGATGACTAAAATAAAAAATACTGACCCTGTGACACAACAGAGCTCTTCTCTATTGCTGCTAGAAATGCAAAATGATATAGCACTGTGGAAATGGTTTGGCAGTTTAAACATGCTCTTAACCTATAATCCATCAATTTCATTTTGAATATCCACGCTGTAAAAATGAACATGTCTACTCTTGAAACAATCTGTTCGTGAATGTTTATAATAGCTCTATTCTAATTGCCAAAAACGAGAACCAACCCCATGTTCTTCAGTAGTTGAATAGATAAACTGTGGTACATCCATATAATGAAATACTGCTCGGTAATAAAAAGAAACAAACTTTTGATATATTCAGCAACTTGGATAAATCTCAAAACATTATTCTGTAAAGGAAGCCAGTTTCAAGTGTTGCATACTTGATGGTTACATTTAGGTGGTGTTTTTAACAAGATAAAACCATAGACATGGACCATATATCAGTGGTTGCTGGAGGTTGGGATGAGGGAGAGGGTGACTATAAAGGGAGAGCAAGAAGTTCTGGGAGGACAAGGAACTGTTCTGTATCCTGTTCTGTGTCCCAATGGTAGTAAAATCTATACGTTTGTTAAAATTTATAAAATGATATACTTAAAAAATGTCAATTTTTGTCTGATTATTTATAAAGTAGGTTTTTTTAAAAGAGAGATGTAAAATTGAACACAAAGGAATTTTTAGCTTCACCTTTTTTTTTTTTTTTAATTTTTTAATGTTGATTTCAAGTCCAGGGACCAGAGGCACTTAATGACTGCGGACTAGGGTCATCTTATCACTGAATCCTGCCACCAGAGACAGGGTTCACTGGACCCTCTGAAAGCAGTTAAGTAACAGACTGGCAGTTCTTGAGATGATTTGACAGCTGTAAATGGCCAGTCTATATCATCCTGGCTGACCAGAAATACTTTCATGTCAGTTATTCAGATTGGTTGTCTACCCGGCCTCAGATTTCCCAGGGAGTTGCCAACCCATTACATTTCCAAGTAATTGGCAAACTAATTACTGGTCATGATTTAAGTTCTTCTAACATCACTGTTCTTTTCTGCCTTCTGAAATCTACACTATTTTTGGTCCCTTTGCCCCCAACCCCCCCAAACTGGAAACCTCCTTTTTAAAATCATTGTATTTATTTATTTGAGAGAGAGAGAGAGAGAGCAGGAGGAGAAACAGAGAGGGAGGGAAAGGGAAGGGGAAAGAATCTCAAGCAGACTGCACTGAGTGTGGAGCCTGATGCGGGGTTCAATCCCAGGACCCTGAATTGATGACTTGAGCCAAAACCAAGCATTGGATGCTCAACTGACTGAGCCACCCAGGTGCCCCATGGAAACCTCCTTTTTAAGTCTGCTTCATATCACTCCTCATTTCTTTAACTTTCATTTCTTTCCTGAGAACTCATTATAGATCCTTCTTTTTGAGTGGGTGAGTATAAACAAAGTTGGCTGGTTATCTGGTGTGGCATGGCCAAGAGAGGATTATGGTCTGTTTTCTGCTCAATTTCTCCCTCCTCACCCCATTGCCAAGGTTCAGAGAAACCCATTCAGGACCAGCATGCTCCAGCAACTCATTCAGTGGACCCAGGCAGCTGTGGACCACCATCAACTGTCCACTTTGTACCCCTCACTGCTTTCTCCTAACTTCTAAAAATATGTCCATTAGTAGAATTGCCTATGATAAACAAACAATAAAACTTACTGGATATATTTTACAGAGCACCACCACCCTTGTCTCTATCTTAGTGCTTGCTCTATAGTTTCTGTAAAAAACCTTCCACTCTTATGGATTCAGATTCCAATTTAGCTGACACCATACACGACTTTTATATGCCAGGTGCTTTTATGTGTAGTATGTCACTTAATCCCCAAAAAGGCCCAACATCTTGGAAGTATTCCTGAAGCACTATTTTCTATTACATCCTGTGTTAAACTCACATTTCAGCCATTTCAGAGCTTTCTAGGGCCTTGCAACATGATGGCATGGACATATCTATAGAAACACACACAATTTTATGATGTATGGTTAAGAGGGAACATCCTCAGATGTGGACACCACAACATTTAACGTGGAAATGTAGCATGGGCGATATTACAAGTTACAACCCCTTCCTAATCGTTGCAAGTGAGGTGTAGCATCCAGAGCAACATAATACTTGATGGGTACGGTGGTGCGTTTAATGATCCACAATGATAAACTAATTGACAAAAATGACACATGCAGTTTTTATCTGTATCATGTGCAAATCTGTCACAATCCGGAAGCGTTGGACAAGTTACTCCCAGAGCCTTTGGCTGAGCAAAGTGTAAGTGTTCTGCTGCAGGGCTGTGTTAAGTCTTTGAGGCTTTTCTCCCTCGTCATGGTAAAGCGTAACAATAGGTAGGCAGAGGGCGTTAGACTAGAGTCATCACCACCGATATTTTCACTTAACCAGTGCCAAAATCAATTTTGAAGCGCTATCTCAAAGTTGCTTTCAACTCAATCTGGGTGTTTCTCTTCAGCTAAAATATCACCCCCTACACTGGAATCCTTATTACATCACACTAATCTAATTTAAATGCATTTTTACTGTACTTGGTTAAATGAATGTGGAATGTGTCACTATGAAATTGCACCATTAATTTGATAAAAAGGACTTGAAGGTATAATTTTTTCCAGCATTGCAGACTAATGAAGCTAAAATACATATATAATAAGAAGTGTAAATAATAAATTATTCTTAGGAGCAAAAAAAAATTAATTAGTTCTTACCACAGATTGCATCTCAATGTCAATTTTTTTTTTTTTTTTCAAAATGACTGACTTTCAAACTACTTGGAACACTATCGTAAACCTTGGCAAGTTTCTCAAGTGATTACCTTCCATCCTGGGAATCTGTTTTAAGAAACTGCTATTGTTCAAAAAATCCTTTTAAGATGCCAGTACTGATCCCCTGTTGTCATTTCTACAGGGCATTTAGAGTATCTAGATGAATTAATCTTTTTCTTTAAGTTGTGCAGT
The DNA here is from genome assembly GCF_029215605.1 of Mirounga angustirostris. Taxonomy (NCBI): domain Eukaryota; kingdom Metazoa; phylum Chordata; class Mammalia; order Carnivora; family Phocidae; genus Mirounga; species Mirounga angustirostris. The sequence continues at coordinate 45,286,980 of NW_026991722.1, read as the reverse complement.
TTTATTTATTCATAAAGACTCCTGAAAATCCTTTCAGATAGTATGCTGTGGAGATGGAAAAAACAAACAAACAAACCAGGAGACCTTCTATGCAAATTTGCTTCCAAAGGCAACAGAGTTCCATTCGCCGTGATTTCAGGGGCAAGTTCCTCCTACAAGCTGGCTGTTCATAGGAAGTCTGTGCCGTCCGTAGGCTGAAGGATGTGATAACAGAGAGTGATGGGTCACTCCCCAATTACTGTTCAGATGCACATTCTGGGTAAGAACCAGATAGTAGCTAGGCTGGAAATTAGCTGGGTAATATACACACTAAAACCAGAGACCAGATAATGCTCCAAGTGAGATTCTATTCCTTGGGTGGAGAGAAGGGAATGATGACTGGCATAAGTGAGTTTTGGTTCAGGTTCAGCCTAGGAGCAGTGACTTTAGTGTCTGTACATATTAGCGAGTAATTCCTAGCACTCTAATTAATGAAATCTTTGCAGAGGACATTAGCTACAGGATGTCCGTCTGCTTAGAAACACGAAGGCTACTATAACCAAAATGTATGGCAATGTGAAGCCCATTTGGAGACTCCAGCTCTTATGTTTATTACCTATATTAGTTTGAAAAACAAAGTACCCATCATACACAGTAACTAGGTTTTATGGATTTCTTATTTATCAGATATAAGGATTTTTTCAGCTTCATTGTCAAGATGAGACTAAATTTTCCCTTAGAGAAAGATTCCGAGGAGAGGAGGAAAGAAGCTCTTGGAATTAGAATTAACTATGTGGGGTCCACCCACCCTCTCTTTGTCCCCAGCTGGAGGTCTGTACATTCAAAGACAATTTAATCATGCTCTGTCCCTTCCCTGGCCTGCTGCAGGACGCTGGGCCAAATGCTATCCCTGGCCTTATTTTCTATTCCTAGTGTGTAGTTTAACAAACAATGTTTTTTATTCCTTGTTATTTGATTTGGAGCCAAAATTCTGACGTGGCATCAGTTTTGTTGCCAGATAATGCATTAAACCTTACTAAGGGGTAAACATAATGATCTTCATTAAACCCTTTAAATGAACCCACCTCCTGCTTCTTCAGGTTGAGAAAAGCATTGACAGGGAACATTGTGAAGCGTCTTGGAGCTATTTTCTTCTTGTAACCGGGGGAGGGAGAGATGAGTGGCAGCTTTTAGGGGGCGAAAGAAAGTTAGGTAAACATAAAAGGTTTTGTAAGATTTCCTCTCCTAATGGCAAAGTTTTAGAGCAATAAATCACAATTCAGTCAATACCATTACTTTTGGGGCATTATATACCCTCATTAAAGTGCATAAACAATTATATTTATTGAAGGTAATGTACTGTGTAGTGCATTATAACGACACTCATTAACATATGTAATCATCATTCGAATGGGCTTTACTACAATGTAAACTGATAATGGCATGATTACACATTGGGTTATTAACTTTTCAGTCTTAAGATAATGAAAGGTGATGCAAGAAACCAAAAACACATATGCATGGCCCTTCATTTGTGAGTTATGCATTTCCATACCAAATTCTAAGCTCAGGTACCCATGCTCAGGAGCTCATTTTGCCTATTGTGTTGACACAATACCAGATTCAATGCAGTGCTTTGAAGGGCGGTGGGGGAGAGTATGTGGCAGGAACTAGCTCAGACCCAATTATGAAGATAATTCCGTGGGCAACCTATTGCTATTTTATACTGTGGCTTGTACTGTTCCTTCTCTGGTTTCAATACTTTTCCACACCAGACTTGGACAGAATCACCTGCCCTAAGAAAAATGGGAACTTCCTCCAAACGTTTCCTTTGGAAATTTCACTTAAGAGGCATTTGGCTAATGATGGAGAAACATGTCCCCCAGATTAAGGGACATGCTACTCAAGGGACAAGACCATGAAAGATGAAGAACGAGTAAGGAACTATTCTAGATTAAAACAGGCTAAAGAGACATGATCACTTAATGCCACGTCTGATCCTAGATTCGATACTGGCATAGAATTTTTTTTCTCTTTGCTATAAAGACATTTTTATTAGGACAGTTGAAAAAATTTGCAAGGTCTATAGATTAGATCATTTTATTAATGTTATTTTCTTGATTTTGATAATTATACTGCATTTATGTAAGATGTCCTTTTCTATACGCACGTAAAAAGTATCTGAGAGGGCTCCTGGGTGGCTCAGTCGGTTAAGCGTCTGCCTTCGGCTCAGGTCATGATCCCAGGGTCCTGAGATCGAGCCCTGCATCGGGCTCCCTGCTCAGCGGGGAGTGTGCTTCTCCCTCTCCCTCTCCCCACTGCTGGTGCTCGCTCTCTTTCTCTCTCTCAAATAAATAAATAAAATCTTAAAAAAAAAAAGTATCTAGGAGAAAAGGCCCTTTATGTCTGCAACTTACTCTCAGATGAATACTTAATAATAATAATATATAAGGAGAGAATCAGAAAGCAAATATGGAAAAAAATTATAGTAATTTGAGTGAAGAATATTCAGGAATTTTTTGCACTACCCTTACAGCATTCTCTAAGTCTGAACGTATTTTAGATTAAAAACATTTAGAATCAAAGAATTGACCATAAAAAGGCCACGGCTTTAATTAAGCAGATCTGTTGGCCGGTGTTATCAGCAACAAGTCAGAATAACAATCAGGATCTCCTACTCATTTATGTCCTTTATCTGTTCTGTCAGTGAAAGTCCCAGATTTGCGAGGACAGTTCTTAATTCCTTTGCTCCCAGTTGATATCTATTTCCTCTATTTTACAGTCAGCAATGACAAAAGGTTCGTGATATGAGAGGTAAAATACATTGTACTCTAATCACCGAGATTAAAGAGTAATAGCAGTAGTCACTTAAAATTCCCTCTTAACCATGACTTCACAACCAGTTGTGCATCAGCTTGAGAGCTGTTCTCAAAAGAATGATTGACTCACATCTCTGCAGAAGCCTAAAGGAAAGTACCCCTGCCTGTTTCCCTTCTCGACAAACCACTGCATTCCCACTCTTAAGTAGCACCCAGACCTGAACCAATGGATCATGCAGAGTAGGCGTCAGCTTACGAAACCACACTCATGGAGAGACGGAGACAAATAAAGCTACAGTAAGTTACCCACTGAAGGAAAAACCAAGATGAGACTCATCTCCGAAGTCTCTGGTGTTAGTCCTCTTTTGTCCCTTTAGACCATGTAACCCTATGAAAGCAGTAACGTTAATATAATTTAAGATTTGCTTTAGAAAGTATCTTCTTCGGTCATCTCATTTTCACACTTTCACAGAAATTGGGGACTCCTATAGCTGACAGCTACTCTTCTGAAGGTATGGTTGTAAAGGCAGAATTTTCTGACCGTGCTCAAGAACGGCAGAGAAACTTAATCAATAGCTCTCTAGAAATAAGAGGGACTACGTAATACATAGGCATTTATACGGAGATAACTAGACTACATCTACTGGGTTAATGTTTTTATTAAATCATATTAGTGTCGGCACAATCATCTTTTCTCATTATAAATACAGAGCACTTTTATTTGCTACAGGGTATAGCGTTAAGAAATTTCCAATTGACTGACAGCTGCCTGTCAGCTTCTGACTCTGGAGAGATCCAGGAGCTCAGCTTGCAAAGCTCCAGGGAATTCTGAGGAGCTCCAACATGGTTAATGGCTGTCCATTAGCGTGAGGCCCAGCGGAGCCCTAGAATCTGTTAAGTGGGAAGTTCTTGCTGCAGAAGGTCAGATAATTCCCTATTGCCATCCGAGAGAACTGGGAAAATTCAACTTGAAGCAAAGACTGGGGTGCTATAAGTTTATGTACTAAGGGAAATCATTTCATGCAGTTTGGTATTACCGTACACCATGTTTTATTTATACTCTATACTGGATGAGAAATTGAATACTATGCTCTTTTCTGGCAATGGAAACTTGCCTTATTCTCCTGAACTGGGCACAGCATCAATACAACAGCTTGCAGCCTTTTTGACTATGTATTATAGAGTGGCTTCTGTGCATTGCATATTAAATCCGATATGCACTGTGAGTTTATATGCCACACACACTACATTTTTCTATATTACGTCCTGCAATCTATCATATTAAGTGAAAGGGGTGATGGAGTGGGCCTCAGGTAATGTAAAGAAGATTGCTAACAGCTTGCATGCTGCGTTGAGAGTAGGTATTTCTGCAGTGAGCTCTATGTATATGCAGCAAGTGAGCACACAGCAAACTGACCATGTAGAGAGCTCAACGTCCCTGGCAATGGAATTAACCACCTATATACTACCAAAATTACATACCGGCCCAAGCAACATGCCTGCCCCATTAACAAAGCCCAGAAAAGTTTCACATGAGCCAAACAGTCCTTCCCAGAAGTAGGAATAAAAATGAGGTCTGGCCCATTAAAGAAAAAGCAGCCCCCCCCCCCAAAAAAAACAAGTCAAGCCAGGCTAATGAAGGACCTCAGCACAGGAAACATGCACAAGCGCTTAGCAATCACAGCCTCTGGGCTATTAATACATGTCTCATGTTCTTCAGTCTAGTCTGTGGAGGAAGCCTGGAGGTCCCATCTCTAAACGCCATGTTAAAAAAGAACACAAAGGCAACGATTAACGACTGATGAAAGAAGAAGTGCTGACTATCCTTTTTGAAATTCAGGTGCTTTTTCTCATGACATTCTGTTCATATATCAGAATTCTTAAATCTGGGAAGACTCTGAATTGCATTACCTGTCTCATCACTGTCCCTCCAATTGTCTCTTGTGGAACTTTTAGGTCGGGAAGGATGCATAAACTGGGCCTCTGTCTTTTTAGCATAACTTTATGGCTCATTGGGCATTCTGATGGCAAATTTTTATTTTTCTGTGAAAAGTTCTTGGTTCTGCTCACTCATTGATTTAAAGGTAAATGTTTTCTCATTCCCTGGGACCTAGGTATTGTGACTACCCATCAAGACTTTGACCTTGTGTTCAGCCACTGGGAGTCCCCCTGGTCTCAGACTGCCTGGGATCCTGCAGTTACCTTAATCTGTAGCTACTAATCTCGGAATTATACTTTAAGAAAAGAACCCCACTATGAGACACTCACGACGGACCGCAGGACATTCCAGCCTTCTCATCGCCACTGCAGTATCTGTTCCTAAGAGCCGTGGAGGTGGCCACAAGGAGGAAGAGTCTTTTCTATCAATATTAGTAAAAGAACCATCACTTAAGGTGGTGTATAATCACTCATTATTTCTATTCTTCTAGCGCTGATACACTTCATGTGGTGAGGGGATTGTAGCTTTTGTAGAAAGAGACACTTGGCCTTGAGTATCAGGCTTTACAATACATACTCTGGTGCAATATTATCAGGTGACACCAATTCATCCCAGAGCATTTTACAGCTTAACAGAAGGTTTTGATTTCCTGGAGGAGTCTTAATTGATTCTGAATTCTTTAGCGTTCAACCTTCCTCACGACAATTGTTAGAAGACTTAATACAGGAAATATTAAGTTTAGACAAAGAAGGCCCAGAAGGGAGACTTTTGTGGACTGTCAAAGATATGTTTCACTATTAAGGGGAAGTGCCAAGCTAGCTGAGGAGGCTTGAGTTTAAGCATTAGCCCGCCTTATGTACTTCTCCAGCTGCCTTGGAGGGGGAGGATCCCCGTGATCCACGATCTCCACTGCTTGATGATGTATGGAGTGACACTGACGACTCAAGGAAAATGAGCTGGAGTTACTTCCAGCTTTCTTCCATCAAAGGGAAAGCTGCCAAAATTAAAAACTCTGAGGATGCAGGCGAGCAGGGAAATAGGGCGTCGCGAAAATGGCTCCACCAGGGGAAGCCCCCGCGCTGTACATGGAGGACTGTCTGGAACCTGCTCTGCCACAGAATTTGCATCCAGTTTCTCTCCTGCTATAGTCGGCAGTCAGTGGCAAACCCTGCCTTGTAACTTTTAAAAGGACTCATCAGGGAAAGTAGGAGGATGCGATATTAATAAAGTAGCACCAGTAATGGCGCATGGTTGCTTTCTTTCATAGATGGAGAGGAACTGTTCATCCTTGGGTTGCTTAAAATATCTAGGGCATCATGATGTGCCTCTCCCTGGATTATGAGGGTGCGGGTGCCCTGCCTCCTTCTCTTGAGCAGAGGCATCTGCATGGCCCCTCACCAATGAGGTGGGTAAGGTGGAAAGGTGGGTCCTCCAGTCACCAGAGGAAGAAATTACCTTAACTGAATCTTCATTCGTTTTTTCATTTATTAAAATAAAACGTTTTCGGGGCACCTGGGTGGCTCAGTCAGTTAAGCGTCTGCCTTCGGCTTAGGTCATGATCCCAGGGTCCTGGGATCGAGTCCCACATCGGGCTCCCTGCTCAGCGGGGAGCCTGCTTCTCCCTCTCCCTCTGCCTGCCTCTCTGCCTACTTGTTCTCTTTCTCTATCTCTATGTCAAATAAATAAATAAGATCTTAAAAAATATGTATAAAATAAAATAAGAAGTTTTCCACCTACCTATTCTGTGTCTGACACACTCTAATATATTTACATAAAATGACGATGGGGAGGAACTTCCCCCCATTCCTAAAGTGAAGAAGGTATGTCACGAGGCCAGCTTGCCACAGCCAAGCATTAGTCAGCAGAGACTGGTCTTCCCTGTGGCATTCCTCAAACCCAACCGCAGGGCTTGTTTTGCTTTCATTTATTTATTCCCCACACTACATGCATATGCAAGGTTTCCCAGTATACCATCTTCTACCAGTTTATCTTAAAAAAAGAAAAACTACATAATCATTCTGCAGCTGTCAAAAGCGCCTGGAAAAGCCCAAGAGTTCAGTATGAAAGGTGCTATTAGGTTGGGGAAAAACACCATGGCTGCCACAGATGGCTCATTTTCACAACAGACCTGAGGTTTAAAAAAAACAAAAAAAAACAAAAAAAAAACAACTAGTTGTTTTGCCTGCAGCATAAACAAGGAATATTCTCCTTGAGCAAGAGGAACCTGGCTTTGCAGAGATGAGGCTCCAATCTGTCTTGCTAAATTCGGACATTAAAAAGAAACACATATGGGTACGCACACAGATGCTCACATGGCAGAAGTGTGAGTCTGGGGTAGTTGCATCCAAAGCTTGACTTTACGTTGTTTTTCATGGTGGTGTCAGTTGTGTTTTAAAAATGAATAATAAGGGGCGCCTGGGTGGCTCAGTTGGTTGGGCGACTGCCTTCAGCTCAGGTCATGATCCTGGAGTCCCTGGATCGAGTCCCGCATCGGGCTCCCTGCTCGGGGGGGAGTCTGCTTCTCCCTCTGACCCTCCCCCCTCTCATGTGCTCTCTCTCTCTCTCTCTCATTCTCTCTCTCAAATAAAATCTAAAAAAAAAATGAATAATAATATTTTTATTGTAAAAGTAATACATGTTCATTCCTGAAAATTTGGAAAATAACAAAAAACCTACCCATAATTTCACCATCCAAGGATGACTACAATAACTCTTTGGTATATTTCCTTCCAGTCTTTTTTCTGTGTGTGTGTTTACACACACATATATACACATATGTATATATGTATACATAACATACACATATTCCATGAATATATTCAAAATAAACATGTTTTGTATACGCTATACATAAGGTATATTTTCTGTGTATACATCTATTACAAACATATATATTTCTCTTTTTACATCATTGAGCAGTACAATATATTTATACATATGCCCGTTTCCATATCTTTCTTTTATTACTTAATATTTTAATTATAACAGGAACAATGTCCTATGTCATTAATCATTAGTTACACTTGCTAAGCATTTTTAAAGACCACATATTATTTCATTATGTATACACATCATAGCTTGTTCAATAAGTCATCTACTCTTGGAAATCTCAAAAAAAGGTGCTAGAGTTTTTTTTGTTTTGTTTTCTGTAGAATGCTTCATTGGCTATCCTTGTATTTAAATCTTTGGCTGTATCTCTAATTCCTTAAATTATCATATCAAAGGGAGATCCCAGCTTAAAACGTTTTTTAAGACTCTTAATACATATTGCTAAATACTTTACCCAAACAAATTTTGTTCGCAGAGGTTAAGAAATGTTCCTGGTTAAATATCAAGGCATATGGCAATAGGGCCAATTTGGTACAAAGAGTGTAACTTCATAATTTTTCATAATTTCATGAAGACTTTGTCAAGTCTACTGGGAGTAAACCCAAATGGAACTATTCTGTGGCTGACAATTGTAACTCTATAATGATCACCCAGATTTTAGAATGAGTGTTTTAATCACAACCTCAACCTTTCAAAAATGGCATTCATGTTTTACATCATGGGTGGTTTTTTTTTTTTAAGATTTCATTTATTTATCTGACAGAAAGAGAGGGAGATTGAGAGAGAGTACAAGCTGGGGGAGCGGCAGAGGCAGAGGGAGAAGCAGGCTCCCCGCTGAGCAGACAGTCCGACGTGGGGCTAGATCTCAGGACGCGGGGACCATGACCTGAGCCAAAGGCAGACGCTTAACCGACTGAGCCACCCAGGCGTCCCTTACATTGTCCTTAATCACTACCTTCTATTTAGAAATACATCTCCACTAATTACCTCTTAATGTTATAATTTTCTGAATCCCCTCACTGTCAGGACCTTCCACAAGGGCAAATAGTTTTATTAGAAGGACATAGAAAATGTCCTTGTTTATCCTAATACACAGAATATTCTGAGCCCACCTGAGGAATTATCAGTATCTTTCAGGAGACAACATATTCTCCCAGCTCTCATGCCCCACCCTAATGTCTCCCTTGAAATACAAAGTCATCTGACAATTAGGAAGAACATTTTATTGTATATCTGTGTGTTTTTAAATGCTGGCAGTGGGGTGTCATTTTGTCCCTTTATCCTGTGGCTTAAAATCCATCTTCTGTATAAATACACTGCTGAGCAATTGTAGTGATCATTATTATCTTTATCAAGGACACTGAAGCAGTCAACATATTGCTACTCAGGATCCAACCTGGATCTGCATGGAGTTGGATTTGAACCCACAGTCTCCATATTTCCAACTCTAGGCAGTTGAGCTAACCCCCCCCAACACACACACACACACACACACACACAGACACACACACACGCGCAATGCCCAGGATGATCTATGCTCTTATGTGGAAAATGTGATGGATAGAGACGGCTCAAGCACTAAACTGGAACCCCAAATCAATAAACATATTAGGACTGGGTGCTCACAAATTGGCAGCCATTTAATTCCCTGCTAGTAATGCTTTTCTTCCAGACGTGAGCTGGGTGCAGTTTGCCCTTGAAGCTCCCTCAGTGGGTCAAAGGAAGCACCTTTTCCACTTAGTGCTCCAACTAATCTTCTTAGTGGGTATTTATTTAAAAACTTGGTAAAGACTCTTATTTCTATCCGGTTGGTATTCATTGGCTGAAAGGAAGACTTCATGTCACTCCATTTATTAAAACTTTTTATTATAGGGGCACCTGGGTGGCTCAGTCGGTTAGGTGGCTGCCTTCAGCTCAGGTCATGATCCTGGAGTCCCGGGATCGAGTCCCGCATCGGGCTCCCCGCTCAGCGGGGAGTCTGCTTCTCCCTCTGCCTCTGACCCTCCTCCCTGCTTGTGCTCTCTCTCTCTGTCTCAAGTAAATAAATAAAAAAAATTTTTTTAAAGTTTCATTATAGATATTTTCAAATATTCACAAATATTGAGATAACATAATAAACCTCTATATGCCTATCATTCCTTTTCAACTCTTTTTTTTTTTTTTTTGGCTCATGCCTTTAGTTTTAAGGGTGATCCCAGTCGATTCTCTGGAAACAATGTGCAGTACAAAGTTCACAGTGTTTAGAACATCTGTCATGGAGTTTTCCTCATCTCCGTATGAGATACAACCATCTGATCAGTTACAATCATCTGATCAATTTGCTAAAATAAAACACCCAAGACTCCATACTGATTCCTGACATCCAATTCTCGGGCAGCCCCAATGGCTCTACCTCCAAAGTCTATCTCCTATCTGGCCACTTGCCCTTACCTCCACTGCTTTTTCCCCAGTGTGAATCCTCATCGGCTTTTCTGTCCTGATTACTGCAATATAATGTCTCCAAGCTCCACCATGATCTGGTCCCCACAAGGCTATCCAAACAATTACATCACCCTCCTGCTTACAACCCTCCAGTGGCCTCTACTTTTGTCCCCCACGACCCTTTCCACTAATGCATGTGGCCAGTACGTTCTTTTACAAACATAAATAGACCAAGTCATTCCCTTTCTCGAAATCCTCCAATAGTTTCTTATTGCACTTAAAGACAGACTCCTTGGCCCACCCTTTCTACATATCCTGACCTTGCCTACCTCTCAGAAGTAAATTTCCAATTTATCTTCATTTTGCTCACCGTACTGCAGCTGTACTCGCTTTCCTTTAGTTCCTTGAACATGTCAAGTCATGCTCCATCCACCTCAGGGCCTTTGCACGTGCTTCCCATCCCTTACCCTGTACACAGATCTTCACTGTTAACACCTTCCTGTCATCCAGGAATCAGCCCAAATATCACCTCCTAAACTAGCTCCCCAGCTCCAACACACTATTATGAAATTATCTTATAGCATATGCTTATTATCTTTCCACCTACTATTATAACAGCTCTATGAAAGAAGACACCTTTTTCTGCCTTATTCACCACTATATCTGGAGTTCCTGGAACAAGGTAGATCATGGGAACACTACAAAATTTATTGAAGGAAAATGAATGGATGAATGAATGAAACAAAAAGGAACTTCAGAATCTTATTGTAAGAAGCTTATAGGTAATAGCTGCTTTTCCAAATGAGAAATGTAAACTTAATGACAGAGCAAGCAGCTTTATAAGCCCTCCTGGGGGCTTTGGTAGGTTGTATGGGACCACTGAAAATTCTAGAGAAGAACTGCCTCATGCAGAGACAAAGCCCACAGTGTAAGTTAGCAAAGACTGTAGAAAGGATCCTTTAATCCCCAGATAATATTCCTCCCTGCCTCCCCCTGCCTAATTTTCCTGCTATCAGAGAAGTGACTGTGGGTGAAATGTGTGCTCAGTGGTCTCTTGAGTACAGACGCCATGTATCCTACCTCTTAATAACTTCCCAGCTCATAATGCAGTTCCATTTTTCCATCACTTCGAACTCCCTAATTCCTGACAGGGTACTTTGACTCCCCATCTTGCCCCTGAAACTGATCTCTCCACATTTGTACCCCAATTCTCAGCTCCCATTCTCAGTCGTCATTCTCTTTGGCCCTCTCATCATTCCCTACTACTGACCACTTTATTCTTGTGGAAACTCTCTGTTCCAACAACCTGCATGGCATTGAACTTCTAGCTATCTTTCTACTGCTGTAGATTCCCTGCTCCTATGTACTGAATCTCTATCCTTGACATTCTCCAAGGTTTACATCTTAGCCCTCTTCTTTACTCAGTCTATTCTGTGTTATCCATGTCCTAATTACAGCGTGAAGTCATCTATTTGGATAGCCTAACAATGAGTCCAAAGCTTCCAACTGAGCTAATCTTTTCTCCAGAATCAGCTTTCCTTCCAGATTTTCCTATGTCCAATGTTACATTTAGTCATTCAGTTAAAAAAAAAAAAAAAAAAAGCTTATATCCTGGACTGCTCAGTCTTCTCCTAACTTCTCCCACCAGAAACATTCCATTTTAATTTTATTATATTGTTTATTTAAGTCCCTTTCTCTATCATAATCAATTAATCCCCCCATTTCCATTCTTTTATCTGTTCCAGTAAATCTAGTCCAGTTAACCTTGAAACATGCTTTGCCCACACAACTGTATCACTCAAAAACTATCTTTGGCTGCCCTGCCCTAAGTGACGGCCCCACCTCTGACCATAGCATTTGTTGTCTTTGTCACTCGTTAAATGCATTCCTTTAACACATTCTCTCTCTCGTGCTATCCTGTGTTGTTTGTGTATTCCCAACTAGACAGAGATACTCAGAAAGGAATAGATGTAATAATTACAGCTAACATGTATTGAGTACTAATAAGGTTCCATGCACCCTGCCAAGTGCTCTCTATTTATTTTCTCATCTAATTAATAATAGCACCTACAGTCCAGTGACGTGCTGCTACTTTATCCCCATGGCACGGAGCAAATAAGGATTTAGGTCACTCAGCTACTCACTGATGGAGCCGGGTGGGGGGGACCTGTTCTGCCTAACTGTGAGTAAGGCCTGTGTTCTAGACGATACTGCCTAGGTGCCCAGTGAAGTACCTATTCGTAGAGGACGCTTAATAAATGCGAACGGTGGTAACACTCACACCCCAGTAGAACGATGGGGGCACTCGGTAAGTGCTGGAGGTGCCCTCAGTTCGTAGCAGAGCGCCCGAAGAGGCAGGAATGTGTTTGCCTCATTCGTTCTCAAGTGGAGCGCTTGTCCCCTGTCAACCAAGCAACTGCTGTGATTTACAAGGCACTGGTTTCTGATGAAGAGCTCCCTGCCTCCAGGACGCAGTAATAGGAGCACCTGTTCCGGAGCCCCAGAGGGTGCAACTGGAGCTTTCTGTGCGAGGGGGATTGTTCGGGGAGCGCGACGGCCGAGCCGCGCAGCGCCGCCCTTGTCACTGGGCCAAGGAGCCGACCCGCTGAAGCCGCGATGCCAAGGAACGTTCTGTCCAGGCTGTGTGCATGTTAAGATTCCCAGAAAGAGAAAGAAACGTTGGATGAGAAGCTGAGGCAAGATTCTCCAGCCTTGTACAAGGCATTTAGCTTTTAGTTGTTATAAAAATGAAAATAATTGTGAAAGCAGGGAGAAATCCGCAGCTGCTCAGGGCTAGTCATACCATAAGAGATCCCACCAGGCCCTCTTTATTGTTGCAGTTTTGGCAAATTATTTTCTTATCACACACAACCTCCTCACTTCTGTTCCTGGATAAGCAATTAGGCTCATAAAGCTGTGGGTCAGCCACAGTTGAGCATCCAGCTCGCGGAACAGCCGGCCGTGGGGAGCTCGGGAGCCCGCTCCTCCGCAAAGCAGCAACCGGGGTCCATCAGGAGCTGGCCCCCGCCCGGTCCATCGGTAGCCCCGGGTCTGGGGGCGCGGCGTGGATCACCCGCCCCCCCGGCCGAGCTTCGCCCGCCGGGATGAGCGCCCCGTGACGGCCCGGGCTGGGGAGCAGCTCCGCGGGGGCGAGCGCGCGCGGGCAGGTGCACCACCGCACACGGGCCGCCGCGGACAGAAGGGGCCGGGTGCCCACCACACATGTGCGCTGGACAAATGCGCTGGCATCTCCGGCGTGGGCAGAGAGCATGCCGCTCCCATTATGCCGGCCCATTAGGGAAGCAATTGGAAAAAAACCATTTAGCAATTTGGACAGGAGTGAGGCTGCAGAATGGCTCGTTTCTCTGTGACAGCCTGCCACGTACAGATGAAAGGGGAAGGCTTGTAACAAATTTTCATTACCCCCAAATAAAAAAACAACAGCAGGCAAAGCAAGGGCTTTGAGGCTGAGAGGTGGGGCCAGAAATCCATCCAGAAGACCACAAAGGAGCCTCAGCAAAACAAATCAATCACTCTCTCCAGCCACTTCCACTGGCAGAGTGCGGTTCATGCAAATGGCAATCAGGCCTGTCAGCCTGTCAGGCTCTGGCCTTCAGCTCCTTGCCTCACACTATTCATTAAGTGCACCAAAATACAGCCTGCAGGGCTCTCGCCTTGCTCAATGCCCTCGCTCACCTTCCCTCAACAACCTACGCCCCACAGGAACACCCACTCCCAAGCTGGGGGGCAGCGACCGCAGGATTTGGTCAAGGGAAGCGACGGGGAGTTTGCAAACAGCACCAGGGTCTTTGCATTTTGCTTTGCTTCCGGCTTTAGCTAGCACCGGGTGGAAATCAGACCTCTGATTCAGAAGGGCAAAGGGTCCTGTGGGGCTCCCAGATGCTCAGGGCTGCCGTTCTCCCACCCCCAATTCAGGCTCTGCTGAGAGAGTCCAGGACACCACCAGGCACAGGCCCCAAATGAAACCCCAGCCTCTGCATATCCCACACAAGTCCCACGGCCCACTCCGGCTCTAATGAGTCTGGCTGCCCGCAGAGCTGTATAATGCATTGCGCCTTTGACCTTATTAGAAGACAACTACACAAATACCGCCTTTTCCTGGCCTGGGTGTCTGTCCACAGGTATCCCCAGCACGTTTACCAGGGCAGATAAAAATGAATTGTGGCAGGAGGTTGCAGGCTGGATGTTGAATAAGACCAGGGCTGGAATAGAGAGGTTTTCCATCCCATGATTTCTCAAAACCCCAGTCTTTCATTATCAACCGCTTCAAAAACACATGTTATTAAACATCTGGGTTTTAGCGACATCCAGGACTGCACAAAGAATGGAATAAGTGAGATTTGGTGCATGCGTGTGTGAGGTGGGTGTTTAAGGATTGTTCCCCATTAGAACACTAGTGTTGACAGCTGAAGGAATGGGTCTGCTCATGGCCCCAAGAATATCAAGACGAGGCTCTAGTGCTACCATTTCTGTTTGCATGAGATTAAACTAGTTTGTAAAGAAACAGCATATAAAATGCATAAAGATGTTTTAGTCTCCCTAATAGGACATATGTTAGATGTCAAGGATTTGTGATGTTTGTGGTGCATACACACAGCTAACTAGGGAGCTCAGATGAAGAGTATCCCCAAACGGCCGAGCCATCTGAAAAAGATCCACTCAGGACAGGAACAAAGATTTGTGGAGCGCCTTCAGTGTGCCAAAACCCTTAGACAAGTTGTGTTTTCTTAACGGTAAACCGAGGTCCAAAGGGTTTTTCTAACTCGCCCAAGGCTCTACAGCCAGAGAGGGGCAGAGCCAGGAGGGAGAGTGCAGTTGGGGGGAGGATAGAGGGTTGCTGGGAGACAACCACAGAGCCAAGACACAGAGCGCCTCCTCTGTCCCAAGCACTGGCCCAGATGCCAGGAGTAACAAAGAGGCAGGAGAAATGAGATTCTCCTTTAAGGAGCTTGAGACCAAGACGCTATCAGAGGCACCATCACCATGAAACACCATGATGAACGATGGAGGGGATCAGAGAATGAAGAGATGATAACTGGGATGGGAAAAATATGTTTGAGAGGCAGTGGTAGGTGGGTTTGACTGAGGTCCTGGCCAGAAATTTCTCTCTCCACACCTAAGGATCCCAAGCTGTTATTAAGGGAACTGAATACTGACCTTTCCGATTTCCTCAAGCTTTCCCAGTCCAATAGACTAGATGCACTGGTCAGAGGGAAAAAGGAAGGGGAAGTAGGCTTAAGATTAAGAATTCTTGAAACAACCTCAGTGTCCATCTGTGAATGAAAATGGGGCATATGTATATAATGAAACATTTGGTCATAAAAAAGAATGAAATCTTGCCATTTGCAACAACATGGATGGAACCTAGAGGGTATTATGCTAAGTGAAATAAGTCAGAGAAAAACAAATACCATGTAACTCGACTTATATGCGGAATCTAAAACAAAACAAAACAACAACCAAAAAAAACTGAACCCATAGATACAGAGAAACAGATTGGTTCTGAGGCAAGGGTTAAAAGGGTGAAAGTGATCAAGCGGTACAAACTTCCAGTTATAAAATAAGACTGAGGATGTCACGTACAGCATAGCATCGATAGTCAATAACACTGTATTGTGTATTTGAAAGTTGCCAAAGAGTAAATCTTAAAAGTTCTCATCATAAGAAAAAACATTGTAACTATGCGTGGTGATGGATGTTAACCAGACTGTGGTGATCATGTCACAATATATGCAAATATTGAGTCATTAGGTTGCCCACCTGAAACTAACATAATGTTCTATGTCAATTATATCTCAATTAAAAATAAATAAATAGGGGCACCTGAGTGGCTCAGTCGTTAAGCTTCTGCCTTTGACTCAGGTCATGATCCCAGGGTCCTGGGATTGAGCCCCGCGTCGGGCTCCCTGCTCCGCGGGAAGCCTGCTTCTCCCTCTCCCACTCCCCCCTGCTTGTGTTCTCTCTCTCACTGTGTCTCTCTCTGTCAAATAAATAAATAAAATCTTTAAAAATAAATAAATAAATAAAAATGAAGAGAACAAAAGAATTTTTTCAGAAGTGTGCTGCATCTTCGCTAAGAAAATGGCACCACTCTCTGTTCTTCCTGAGGTCGACACTGTCCAGGGACAGAAGAAAAGAGTACCAGTAAGTCAACGCATGAGTGAAGAGACAGACTGTATTCTGCAGGGTGTCTATTGCTGAATGGGGGATGTCAGTACTGAAGACTTGTTTGCCACATTCATTTCGTCCTGGTCTGCTTCATTCGTGGACATTGGCTTGGGCCCAGGATGGAGGGAGAGGACCTGGCATTAGTGATCTACTGGTCACCCAGAGAACACGCTCTGATATTTTTACAAATAATCTGCAAGCCTAGAATTTTAGAATAAACCATTGACTTGCATAGTCAACACTTTTGTGACACCTCTCTTCCTATTTTGAGGAGTACTGCAACTGTGAATAAATTCAAGCTTACAGAACACCTTGAGGTTCAGGGCCCAAGAGTGTTCTCTGGCTAAGATTATGTATAAGGGACCAATAAATCAATATCCAATGTCTTCAACAAGTTTGTCAACAGTTATAAGGTGTGGGTAGTAGCATTCTCTTGTAAAGCTCCCCCGACATGTATTCTCTCTCATTCACTTTCCTTTACTACCTGTACTCGGTGGACAATGTTATCTCCATTCCAGGTCCGGGGTGACAACACAACGTACCCCAAGGTCCCCCGGCAGTCCTACTGACTCAGAACCCCTCAGGTGGAGCCCCAGAATCTGCATTTTACCCAGCTCCCCAGGTGATCAGTAGGCACCCTGACGGTCGTGAACCGCCGTTAAAACAAACCCCTCCCATCGCCACAGTGCCCCCTCGAAACAAGGACCATGACCAGCTAAAATAATAAAATAAAGTGTGTATTTATCCCGGGATGCAGAATTGCTCCCCAAGCAAAGCAGTTGGCTGACAGGTGCTGGCCACGACTAGAGCCGTATTTCCAGGCAATGGACAATTCCTCCAGCCCAAATGAAACTTCAGCTTAAAATAACAATGACAGTTTTGTGCAACAGCAATGAACATTTCGATTTATCAGTCTCCAAAAATCATATGGACTGCGTAATGCCATCAGATCCAACAGTGCCATCCAGCAGCAAGCTGGGTTGCGCTTTAACCTCATATATCATGTCTGGGAGAGTCAGAATAATATCACAGGGCTGGCTTCCATTTTGCTTTTTCTGAACACGTTCTGACTCACCTCACCTCTCGACATAGATACTGTACTGCTGACCCCATCCTCTCCTATTCACTTGTTTTAGATCCTTCTCCTTCAAGTACTTTTCCAAACTCAGCCCCAGTGAGCATGCAAGGGTCTTAGAGAACATGCAGTCCTTCAGAGCCCAATGGGGGATGCCTAAAGCAACTAGGAAAAACAATAATTCATGTCTCCAAATTCCCGAGGAAAAAAAAAGAAATCCCAGCAAGGTAAACAGATTTGTAAATAAGTGTTAAGTCTTCTTTACAATATTTATCAGTTTGGTTTAGAACAAAGCATGATTAAATATTTATGGTAGACACTGGTGTATTCTGGCTTCTCCTTAGTTAGGGGCTGAGGTCAAGGATACCTGGGAGTCTGCTTTCTGTCTGACCCACAAAGGGCCAGAAGCACACTTTCTCCGCATAGAAGGAAAACCTACTGGGGCATTTCTTCTTTACAACCAAATGCAAAGCTGCCTGCTGTGTAAACAGATGGAACTAAGAGACTAAGTGACACCATTCTCAATGCAAAAGACGTTAACCCTAAGTTTTCACAGCAATGCACTGGAATTCTCAAAGGCTAAAAGAAGCTCACAAAGCCCTATGCAAAAGTAGAGCAACCTTGTTCCACCGGTGAGCTCAGATTTTGTACACACTAGTTCAATCGCTGACTAGAGAGGGCGGGTAGCTCAGCAGGAAAACAAGGATCCAGGTGGAAGGCAAAACGATGTTGGGTCAAGTGGATCTGACTTACCAAGAGGTATGGGCCCAATATGCTTGCAGATTTCCTGATTTGGATGGGACTTCTTATCTCCTGTTAGTAGCAAGACTCCCTTTTAAAGGTAATAGCTACATTTTCTCACTTGTTCATGGAGCTTGCACAGTTTGAGATTTCTGACTCTCCCATTTTTCATACAAATGGAAATCCTCGCAGTGAGCTCTCAGAGGTTTCTTATACCAGCCCTTCCTGTCTCTGGCCTGTTTCCTCAATGGCCATTTGCTCCCTTTGCTGCACTCATAGTAATACATGTGGTCTCAATTACCTAGAAAAGATCAAACTGTAACCTGTTGTCTTTCTGACCACACTGCCCCTACCACATCATTTCCTCTCTCCTCTGAAAAGCATCCTGCCAAATTGCAAGGGGACAGGTAAAACAATGGGTTCTATCCTCTTTGGCAAAGATAGGAAGATTGCAGCAAAGCATGAGGAAGAGAGAGGACAGATTCTAAAGTGTATTCTTGAAAGTGGCTACGAGAGTAAATTTTAAATGTTCTCACCATAACAACAATAACAACAAAATGGCAGTTATGTGAGTTGAAGGACATATTAACCAACCTCACTGTGGTAAACATTTTGCAATATACACATGTATCAAATGATCACATGGTCTTATATATCTTCAACTTATACAATGTTATATGTCAATCATAGCTCAATATAGCTGGTAAAAAATAAAAAGAGGGGTGAGGTAAGTCATTTTCACCCCCATTCTGCACTCCAGTGAAGTTGCCCAAGGTGCATTTACATGGACTCTCTTCTGACAGCCTGCTCATCCCATAGATGGGAAGAAATGGGTTCAGTGTAAATAAATGATAATGAGTCCATTGAAGCATTATACAAAATGGTCCCCTAGTGGCAGGAAAGAGTTAATGTACCTCCCAAAGTGCCTAACTTACAGTCAGGATGGGACTTCACTCTGGGAAAACGAGGCTCCACAAACCTAAACTTTGATGAAAGACGTCAGCAAGACGGGAAGTCAGAAAAAGGAGCGTAATTATTTTTTTTTAATCATGCATGAGTATTTTGCTCTGGTGGGTACTAACTCAATCATTTCTAGTAGGCCAGAGGATGGAAAAGGCAAAGGATGAAAGAAGAGAGACCCAAAGAGAAGAAAAAAGACACAGAGGAAGAGACGTGAAAAGAAGAAAGAGCAAGTGACATGTATAGTATTTTTTATTTGTCCTGACTGCATTTGAAATGTCTGAGTTGCAAAAATCGAATCCCCCATGTCTCAAAGCCCCTCCAGGTAGTTGAAAACAGTCACCATCTGCCTCCCAGAGGAAGTTAATCCTTGACTTTTATCAACTACAGTAAACTCTACTTAGTGTTACTAGTTACAGGTATCAGAATTCTCTCCCTGGAATTATATTTTAAGGATCTATGTATCTCTATCTTTTTGCAAAGGCAATAAAAGATCACGTTAAAAAAAAAAACTTCTGGTGGGCTTAAACTTTATTGTTTAATCTCCTAAATTTGACTGCCTAGATCCACACAAGATTGCTAAAAATGTGAAGCTCTTTGAGGGCAATAGATTCTAACCGTAGTAGTAATAATGGTGGTGGTAGTGGTCTTTCTCTCGGAACTTCATTAGAGTACTTGCTTTGTAATAGATATGGCATGTTACAACATGATGAGCCAAAAAATAAATAAATGTTGCTTGATAATAAAACATTAAGTAAACACCTTGGGCGCCTGGGTGGCTCAGTTGGTTAAGCGACTGCCTTCGGCTCGGGTCATGATCCTGGAGTCCCGGGATCGAGTCCCGCATCGGGCTCCCTGCTCGGCAGGGAGTCTGCTTCTCCCTCTGACCTTCCCCCCTCTCATGCTCTCTCTCTATCTCATTGTCTCTCAAATAAATAAATAAAATCTTTAAAAAAAATAATAAAAATAAAAAATATTAAGTAAACACCCATATCCTTTTACTTATTTTTTTCATGTATAAACTATCATATCTATTCTAAAAATTTAGGATGGATATATACAAAAAGAAGAGAATTCTCACATAACTCCACCTGCCAGACATAACTATTCTTAACATTTTTGAATCTACACATTCATTATTACATATATATTCATCATTGAATATTATATATATATATATATATAATTATGTTAAAATGAATCCTTGCATACTGTTTTGCCACACACTCATTTTTCTTTTAACAATATAGTTAGGGGTGCCTGGGTGGCTCAGCCGGTTAAGCGTCTGCCTCTGGCTCAGGTCATGATCTCAGGGTCCTGGAATCGAGCCCCACATCAGGCTCTCTGCTTGGCGGGAAGCCCGCTTCTCCCTCTGCCTGCCACTCTGCCTATTTGTGCTTTCTCTCTCTCTGTCAAATAAATAAATAAAATCTTTAAAAAAACACGCAGTATAGTTAAAACAATATAGTTTTCTATGGCTCTCTTTTCACTTCATTATTATGTAAAATCGTAAAAACTGTTTTTAATGAATGCATATGTTTCATTATGTGGGTACATCAAATATTATTTACTCTATTTGTCTAATTTACGATCAGATATTTATGTTGGTTCCAATTATCTGTATTTAAAACAATGTTAAGGCAAACATTTCAGAGCTAAATCTTTGTGTACACTCATGATTATTTTCTAATTCTATTAAATGGAATTATGAGATCAAAGGATTCAGCCTTTTAAAGTTGACTCTTTTATACTGCCAACTTAATATCCTGAAAGCTTCTACCAATCTGCTCTTCTACCAGCAGTGCGCATACATGTATTTTCAAAGTAAAGAGCCAAATAACAGATCCCGTTCAAAAAAGGTTAATTTTACATTTCTGACCCCAGCACAAATTTGTGGTAGGTAAGAATAATCTCAGCAATACGATCATAAAGATTTTTTGTTAGGTTGAAATGATGAGGATTAATATGTTTATGAATTAAAGCTTTTTCTAGAAATACAAATTTGGTATCTGAGGATTGCAATAATCACAAACAGTAAACACAAGAAAATGGATTACTTCATTGTATGATCAACTTTGTGGGCATAGAATAGAGAGGTCTTATGCACACAGTGGCCTAAGGAGCAGACCCAGAGCAGAAAATCAAACTCAGTGCTGCATTCACTCATTCACTGGTGCTTTCTTTCAACATTTATTGACTATCCCTGTTTTCACCATACCAGGTGCTAGGTTTCATGGAAGCTCAAAACTAAGAAAAACTCTTAATTCTAGTTCTTATAATAGATCATATACTTCCCAGAAATTTCTTCAAAAATTCAGAGGCTTCCAAGAGTTGTCCAAAATGGTAACTGATCACTTTACAAAACCAAATTAGCAAAGCACATAATTCTTTAATTAATCAACTGATTTATTGAGCATCTCTTATACACAAGGCACACCGAATACTATGAGACAGTTTCTGCTCTTCATAGCTTCAAATCTAACCCAAAAAGATGACAATAAACACACATAAAAACTTAAATGGCAATCCATGGCACAAAAGAAAGTGCTGCTGCAGAGACTCCGTGGAGTGAAAGGTCTAGTTTTGCTCTGCACTGCAGTGGCCAGAAGTAGAACTTAGGCTATGCCTTAACAAATGGTGGAGTGCCAATGAATGGGGGGGGGGGCGCACGGAGGGGGGTGAGGGGGCAGGGTGATGGGCAATCAGCCTGGACAAAGCCTCAGAAGTTGGTGTGCAAGGCATAGTGGGGAGGAAGAGCAGTGAGAAGCCCAGGATGACCTTGCTGGAGCGGAGAGTTCAGTGTGAAGAAAAGAAGAAGGAAATTCTGGAAAAGCAACTGAAGCCAGATTGGTGCACATGATGAAAGCAGGGCTAATGATGTAGGACTCCATCCTAAGGCACTGGGTAACAGACAATTTTAGAGGAACGGGGTGCAGGTGGGGACAGGATCCTAGAAAAATCCATGTCTACAGAGAGCAATTTGACATAGAGGTATGTAAGGAAGAGAGACCAACATCGAGAGGCCAGGATGGCGAGGTGCTTGGTGGGCTCAGTTGGTACAGCATGTGACTCCTGACCTCAGAGTCAGGAGTTCAAGCCCCACACTGGGCATGGAGCTGACTTTTTATCAATTAATTAGCTACTAATTAACTAATAAGAGGCCAGTTTGGAGACTGCAATAGTAACCTAGGTGTGAGGTAATTAGGTGTTAAAGACCAGGCAGATACATCAAGAAGGGAAAGGGAAGGAATTCCAAATATCGGAACAGCTGAGTTTGAGGGGCTGGTGGGGCTTCTGTCATTCAGTCACCCTTTCTTCATATGGTCAATTAAAAAACACAAAGGGATAGTAGCACATTGCCTCTCTGGCCTTGGCGCAGTGTTTCTCCTCTGTCCCCTGACTCAGAGACAATACTTACATTAGACAACCATAAAACCAAGTGTGGATTTGAGTACCCTCGTTGGGAATATTTTTAACATACTTATTAAAAGCCTTAAATATTAATAAGAGGCAATTCTTCTCCTTTATGAATGCATGCATTACATATAAATATATATGCTATTGTGCATTTTGAGATTATGATTCACATATTGTACATCTAACTTTGGAGGAAGTAAAGCTCTAATTAAATATCCTGTGCTTGAAAATGTTGGGATAATTTGCAGAAAATATTTCAAAACTTCTTTAAATGGCTCAGAAGCATTGAAACTTTTAAGAAAGACTACATCTTGGTGAAAAGCATGAATGTCTTTTTTTTTTTTAATGAGAATTTAAGAATGTTTATTAAAAAAGAAATAAATTTTCCATTTCAGCTCATTTGGCTTCATCTGCTATTAAATCCTACATATACCCAGGAGTTACACTGATGTACTTAAATATTATTTCTGTGTTGAGATTGCCTAATGAGGCAATTAGTGGAACTCCTCAGATAGCTGGACCAAACACTTTTCGGCAGACAGAAGAGGTCCACTCAGGCAACAATGCAAAGTGCCTACACTCCCTGCCCACTTCTATTCGACCCTGTGGCTTCGACAAGGTGAGTGGTGGATTTTGGAAGGTAGACAAAACCATGCGCTTTGCCCACATAGATAAAAAAGGAGCTTGAGGCCCGTGTGTATGGAAACCATGTAAAAAGCCCAATGTTGAAGAATAGAACTTTCTATTTGTTTCTTTCTGAAGTACTAGTTCTGTGCCTTTGCTCTCATCCAAAGTCGTCCAAACTGTAGTCTTTAAAGAAACCACCTCTTGTTACTTATTTACTTTCTTTAAACATAGATTATCATGGGGCGTCGGTTAAGCATCATCTGCCTTCGGCTCGGGTCATGATCTCAGGGTCCTGGGATCAATCCCCACATCAGGCTCCCTGCTCAGCAGGAAGCCTGCTTCTCCCTCTCCCTGCTGCTACCCTGGCTTGTGCTCTCTCTTTCTCTCTGTCAAATGAATAAATAAAATATTTTTTAAATAAATAAATAAATAAAATAAGTAAATATAGATTATCGAGTTCCTTTAGATTGATTAAAAACTTTTACAAAAATTCATCTTAAAGGAAACTATAAAAAACTACCATAAATGGAACATCTGAAACACTTGACACAAATAGAAGGTAACTATACAAAGAAATGCCATGACAATAAGTGCTGTTATTATATACCATGTTATTTTTTTATTCTTATGTTAATCCCCATACATTACATCATTAGTTTTAGATGAAGTGTTCCATGATTCATTGTTTGTGCATAACACCCAGTGCTCCATGCAGAACGTGCCTTCTTTAATACCCATCACCAGGCTAACCCATCCTCCCACCCCCCTCCCCTCTAGAACCCTGTTTGTTTTTCAGAGTCCATATATACCATGTTATTAAATGCTATTGCAATGCTATTTTCTGTCAAAGCTGGGAGGCTGAGACATTTTCTTTTTGTTGCAGGGAGAGACTGACAAAGGCTGCAGAGGTGTTAAAGTCATTCCAGCATCAGGCCAGAGGCTTTTTCCTTGAATAACTTTATCCATCATTAAGGATTGAAAGAGATTTGAAAATAAAAAATTTTTTTTACACTTCCAGCCAATGTGATTATTTATTTAACAGACACATGCAGAGCAATCACCTGGTGCCGGGCTTGTTCTAAGTAATTCAGAACCGTTAACTCATCTAATGGTCATCATCACCCTGTGAGGTAATGCTATTGTTATTTCTATTTTACAGATGAGGAAAATGAGGCACAAACGGGGCTAAGTAATTAGCTCAAGGTCATATGGCTAAAGAGTAGCCAGGATTCAAAATCATGTGTTTTCACCAGAGTTGTCTCAACACCACTCCATGCTGTGTGAGAGTGGGTCTCCATGTTTTGGGAAGTCACGTTCATACATTATCTAAGATTATAGTAGGTGCCGCCTGAACCGTCAGCCCGCACAAGAGTGTATGTCCCACGCCTTACACTACCAGCTGTCCTGACACCCCACCTTCTTGTTGAATCTTCCCTTAATGGCCCAGTGTTCAGTGATAGCTTTGTCCCTAAACCACCTTCTTTCTGCTACACTGTCCTGTTAGCAGTGATAAATTTCAATGGTTACTTGAAGTTTTAATACTAACAAATTAACAGTAAGTGGTATAAATAAATAACATTAGTTTAATACTTATATATACATAATATATGTTATAACTAATATATATTAGTGTATCTGTGAATAATGTATTAGTGAGTAATATTAACATATTTTTCTCCCCTGGTAGATTTTAAGTCCTTTAAAGGAAAGAAATATTTCATATCTCTTTGAATCAATCATTAAACCTAACAAGTGCTTTATAAATGATTTAAAGATAATCATTGTATTCTTATATAGACCAACGTTTCCAGAGAAGTAATGAGATACAAGAAAAAGAAGCACATAAGAATAAATTTTTCCATACAAAAAAAATAGAATTTCCAGAGAGAATGAAAGACAGACAGCCATGCAGTCCATGCAATGGAATTTTGCCTCCCAAATATTTTGTATGTGATTTGGTAACAAGATAAATTAATAAACTAGCTGTTATCTAGAGCTAACTACATTGGCAAGGACCATTACGCAATTTTACAAAAGAGAAAACTGAGCAACAAAAAGAGCCATTTGCCCAAGAGCGTATAATCCCTATTTGAGTGTGGAACTCAGGGCCACCTGTATCCAAGGGCTGCATTTCATAAGTATGGCAGCTGCACAAGAGGGGAGGGGCCAAATACAAATTTACCTGTGAGACAATCTAAGTTTGACATCATATGTGCTTTCTTATTGTGGTAAAAACATATAATACATACTTACCCTCAACAAAATTTTAAGTGCACAGTATTGTATAGTTAACTGTAACACAATGTTGTATAGCAGATCTCCAGAACTTTTTCACCTTGCATGACTGAAACTTTATACCAATTGAATAATTCCCCATTTCCCCCTCTCTGTAACCCCAATCTTACTGAGTCTATGAATTTGGCTACTTTAAATACCTTAAATAAAGGGAATCCTGCAATTCTTTTGGGTTAAATACCCAGAAGTGGGATTGATGGATCATGTGGTAGTTCTGTTTTTAATTTTTCTGAGGAAGCTTCATACTGTTTTCCACAGTGGTTGCCCTATCTTATGTTCTCATCAACTGTGCACAAGGTTTCTGATTTTTCCACATCCTTGCCAATGCTTGTTTATTTTCTGTGTTTTGGTATTTTATATGGGCCATCCTAATAGGTGCAGAGGGATAGCTCATTGTAGTTTTGATTTGCATTTCCATGATGATGAGCGATATTGAGCATCTTTTCATATATCTATTGGCCATTTGTATGTCTTCTTTGGAAAAATGTCCATTTTTAAACACATGCTATTTGGGTTTTTTTTTCCTATTGAGTTGTTACATATTTTGAGTTCCTAATATACTTCAGATACTAACCCCTTATCAGATACAAGGTTTGCAAATATTTTCTCCCATTTCATAGGCTGTCTTTTCACTCATTATTGTTTCTTTTGCTATGCAGAAACTTTTTGGTTTGATGTAGTCCCACTTGTGCACTTTTGCTTTTATTATACACGCTTTTGGAGTCATAGTCAAAAAATGATTGTCAAGACCAATATTCTGAAGATTTTCTCTCCTATGTTTCCTTCTAGGAATTTTATGTTTCAGGTTTTACATTTACGTCTTTCAACCATTTTGAGTTTATTTTTGTGTATGGGGTAAGATAAGGGTCCAATTTCATTCTATCACATACGAATATGCAGTTTTCCCAACACCATTTGTTGAAGAGACTATCTTTTCCCCAATGCATAGCCTTGGCACCCTTGATGAATGTCATTTGACTATACAGGCATGGTTTATTTCTGAGCTCTCTATTCTAGTCTGTCGGTATGCCAGTAGCATACTATTTTGATTACTGTAGCTTTGTAATATGTTTGGAAAGCAGGAAATGTGAGGCCACCAGCTTTGTTCTTCTTTCTCAAGATTATTCTGGCTATTAGGGGTCCTTTTGTGTCATATGAGTTTTAGGATTGTTTTTTCTATTTCCATAAAAAAATACACTGAGATTATGATAGGGATTGCACTGCATCTATAGATTGCTTCAGATAGGTAGTATGGATATTTTAATAATAGTAAGTCTTCCAATCCATGAACATGGCATGTCTTTCCATTTCTTTGTATCTTCTTTAGTTCCTTTCAGCAACATTGTATAGTTTTCAGTGTACAAGTCTTTTGCCTCCTTGGTTAAGTTTATTCCTTTTTTTTTCTTTTAGATTTTATTTATTTATTTGACAGAGAGAGAGAGACAGCAAGAGAGGGAATACAAGCAGCGGGAGTGGGAGAGGGAGAAGCAGGCTTCTCGCTGAGCAGGGAGCCTGATGCAGGGCTCGATCCCAGGATCCTGGGATCGTGACTTGAGCCGAAGGCAAATGCTGAACCGACTGAGCCACCTAGGTGCCCTGGTTAAGTTTATTCCTAAGTATTTTATTCTTCTTGATGCTGTTATAAGTGGACTTCTCTTAATTTCCTTTTTGGATTGTTCACTATTAGTGTATAGAACACAACTAAATCTTATATGTTGTTTTTCTATCCTGCAACTTCGTTGAGCTTGCCTATTTTAACAATTCTTTTTATGGAATTTTTAGGGGTGTCTACATATAATATCATGTCATCTGAAAACAGAGAATTTTCCTCTTCCTTTCCAATTTGCATGTCTTTTATTTTTTCTTGCCTAATTGTTCTGACTAGTACTTGCAGTACTAAGTTGAATAGAAGTGGTGAGAATGGACATCCTTGTCTTGTTCTTGATCTTAGAGGGAAAGATTTCAGGTTTTCACCACTGAGTATGATGTTAGTTGTGGGCTTTCCATATATGGCCTTTATTATTTTGAGGTAATTTCTTTCCATTCCTAGTTTGTTAAGGCCATTTTTTAATCATGAAAGAGTGTTGAATTTTTCCAAATCCTTTTTCTGTATGTACTGAGATGATCATGTGATTTTAATCCTTCATTCTGTTAATGTGGTGCATCACATGGATTGATTTTCATCTTTTGAACCATTTTTGCATTCTACGGATAATTTTTCCTTGGTCATGCTATATGATTTTTTTAATGTGCTCTTTAACTTAGTTTGTTAGTTTTGTTCAGGATTTTTGCATCTATATGCCTCAGGGATATCAACCTGTAATTTTTTTTCTTTGGCCTCTTTATCTGGCTTTTTATCAGGCAATGTTGACCTCATTAAATGAATCTGAAAGTGTTCCCTTCACTATAGTGTTCTCTTCAGTATTATGGAAGAATTTCAGAAGGACTGGCATTAATTCTTTAAATGTTTTGTAGAATTCTCCTGTAAAGATATCAGGTCATGGACTTTTCTTTGTTGGGAGTTTTTGATTGCTGATTCAATCTCCTAACTCATTATAAGTTGGGTCAGTCTTTCTCTTTCTCATGATTCAGTCTTGGTCGATTGTATGTTTCTAAGAATTTAGTCATTTCTTCTAGGTTATCCAATTTGTTGGTGTATAATTGTTCATAGTCTCATGTTCCTTTTTATTTCTTTGGTGGGAATTGTGTTTTCCTTTGTGTTTTGTTGAATTTTCATAGTGACATGGCTTGATCCCTCATTTTCTTTTGTATTATATAGATATTTTCTTTGTAGTTATGATGGGGGTTGCATAAAGTATCTTACAGTTATAAAAATCTATTTTAAACTAATAACAGCTTGATTTCAAATGTAGACAAATGCTCTACAATTTACTTCCCCCACATACATTTTATGATATTGATTGCACAAATTCTTTTTATTTTGTGTATCTGTTAACATTTTTAACATTTTTATACTATAGTTATTTTTATATTTCTATCTTTTAATTTCTACACAAGATTTAAAGTTCACAGTATTACAGTATTCTATATTTATTTATGTTGCTGTTTAATATCCTTCATTCCAACTCAAAAGTCTTTAGCATTTCTTATAAGACAGGTCTAGTGGTGAAGAATTCCCTCAACTTTGCTTATCTGGAAAAATCTTTATTTCTCCTTCACTTTTGAAGAATATTTTTGCCAGATATAATATTCTTGATTGGTAGGGCTTTTCTTTTTCTTTCAGTGCTTTGAATATATTATCTCAGTCCCTTCTGCCCTGCAAGTTTTCTGCTGAGATTCTGCTCATAGTTTTATGGGGATTCTCTTGTACATAATACATCACTTTTCTCTTGTTGCTTTCAGAATCCTCTCTTTCTTTGACTTTTGACTTTTTGATTATAATGTGTCTCACTGTGGATTTCTTTGGGTTCACCTTAGTTGCAGCCTACTGGGCTTCTTGAAACTGAATGTCCATTTTCTTCCCCAGATTTTGAAGTTTTCAGCCATTATTTCTTTACATAAGCTTTCTGTTCCTTTCTCTCTCTCTCTCTCTCTCTTTTCAGGAATCCCACAATGTGTATCTTTCTGATGGTGTTCCATAGCCCTTCAGACTTTCTTCACTTATTTTCATCTTCTTTCTCTTTGTTCCTCTGACTGGATAATTTCAAATGACATGTTTTTGAGTTTGCTGACTTTTTCTTCTGCTGATCAAGTGTGCTGTTGAGCCATTATAGTGAAATTTTTGGTTTAGTTATTGTATTCTTCAGCTTCAAAATATCTGTTTCAGTTTGTCTGTGTTTTTGTTTTTTATTTTTGTCTATCTCTTTGTTGATATTCTTGTTTTGTTCATGCATTGTTTTCTCTAGCTCGAAGAGAATTTTTATTTTTAATTCTTTGTCAGGTAATTCATATATCTTCATTTCTTTAGAATCAGTTTCTGGAGATTTATTTTGTTCTTTTTCTTGGGCCATGTTCCCCTGTTCCTTCATGTGTCTCATAACTTTGTGTTGCCATCTGTGCTTTTTTAAAAAAATAGCCACTTTTCAGTCTCTGTGGACTGGCTTCATACAGGGAAAAACCCTCACCAATCAGACTGGATAGAGATTCTGAGGGCCCCTGAAACCTTTTTCTGGGTGATTCATCTTCACTAAGACTGTGCCTGTAACTTCTCAATTAAAGAGGATTGCTGATTTCTTATTCAGGAGCTCATAATCTCTCTCTCTCCCTCTGGTGTTGATCTGTGGCACTGCAAGCTCTCTGGTTTTACAGAAGTAAGCTGCCCCCACTTTCCCTTCTTGTCAGTAGCCACCAGGCATCCAAAGTATGCCAACTCCATGTCAGCACCCCAAGTCAGACAAGACAGATATTGGTCCCTTGGGCAGCTCTCTGAAAAGCTGGAACATTGCACACACATTCTACTCTTCTATTTCTCCCTGAGGAAGAAGTAACAAAATAGTGTGCTCTCTTCTGGCACTGAGCTCTGCAGTCTTGGAGGAGGGACTGACATTGGTAAAGTGAAATTGCTCTTCTTACCTGTTTTGATGTAGATATTTTCAGCTTTGGACTCACCTTGGGAACTCTAACTTCTTAACTGGATTATAGAAATCTCATAACTATATTTTGGTTCATACATAGTTTTTAAATTGGTGTTTCTGTGAGAGAACAAGGGCTGGGACTTCCCTTTCTGTAATCTTCCTGATACCACCTTTCACTTTTTTTTTAGTAGAGTACTTTGGCTGGAATTATTTAAAAATAAATTGTCTATTGCAATACCAATGAGGAAGTATTATAATTGAACTGATTCTAAATGGAATAAGATTTTGGAGGGACTCCCAAATTGGTGTCTCCCTTCCTGACTTCTTACATATCACATTTACAATTGGTTACCTAGATATCCTCTGACTCAAATGATTATCACGGGTTTACTGAAATAGCTTAACTCACTAAGATGCCAAAAAAATCAGTTTTATTTTTTCATTGCACCAACCCTGCAAATCCACTCAATAAATCCTTCTCTCTCCAAACTTGAGATTTTGGGAAAATAACATAGCTTTTCTCATCACTCTCAGGTATTATCAAATAATCTCAATTTT
The DNA here is from genome assembly GCF_029215605.1 of Mirounga angustirostris. Taxonomy (NCBI): domain Eukaryota; kingdom Metazoa; phylum Chordata; class Mammalia; order Carnivora; family Phocidae; genus Mirounga; species Mirounga angustirostris. The sequence continues at coordinate 45,256,596 of NW_026991722.1, read as the reverse complement.
AAAATAATAAAACACTCAATCCAGTCTAATTTCAAAACTCCAAATCCCAATCTAATTTATAACATTACCCCTCCCCCAACTCAGGTCTGATACAGGCCAAGGAGCCTGAATTAGGTGAGGGAACATGTCCCCATTTCTTACCTTACTTTTCTACTCATTCCCCTTTCATTATGGTGTATCTGAACTGGAACAGTGGACAGGAAAGAGGTTAGGGCAAGAACAGTCTTATCTTGAATCTGGTGTTAGTGGATGTTTTTTGGATTTTGTGAAGACCCTTTACTATCACTGGGGATCTACTACCTCCATTCTCTTGACACAGACAATACTTCTTTCAGTGGCTGTTTATGATACCCCAACCTCTGACTCCCAGTGGTTGCATATATATATCACATTCCCACTAGAGAGTCATTTTGGCCCTTATGACAGATCTCTTAAATATATAAATCCCTTCTACTTTCTTCTGACTTACAGAAAACATCATAGAGCTTTGAAATGTTGGAAGCCTTAATTCTTTGCTTTGCCACCAGCAGACTGCCTCAGCTAAACTTTGCCCTACTTAGGCATTCTAAATCCTGCATCTCTCAAATTCCATGGTGGCATACTTATCATGCTCTTCAAATGGTTCTCTTGGACTCCTCCTCACTTGGCCTGAGGTTAAGACAGGGCATCTTCCCTCCCCTCCCTTACACCAATCACTCTTTCTAAAAAGGTCCTTACCACCAGCTTCTTTAAGCTCTGAGTGAATTCAAGGCCCTTGACAGAATTCAAATATAAAATTTGTAATAAAACTCCCTTAGCAAACTAGGAGTAGAAGAGAACTTCCTCAGACTGATAAAAAAATTTTTTTTAAATCCTATAGTTCTCATCATACTTAATGGAGAATAACTAAATGCTTTCCCCTAAGATTAGAAACCAGGTAACATGTCTGTTCTCACTACTCTTATTCAACATGGTATTAGAAGTCTTAGCCAGTGTAATAAGACAAGAAATGGAAATAAAAATCATAATAAGAAAAGAACTAAAATGGTCACTATTGGCATACAACATAGAAAATCCCAAGGAAACTAACAAAACAAAACAAAAAACCCTAGAATCAAAAAGTAAGTATAATAAGGTTACATAAAAAGCCCATCACATTTCTCTATGTTAGGAATGAACAATTGGAAAGTGAAATTGAAAACACAGTACATTTGCAGTCACTCCAAGAAAAATAAAACACTTAGGTACAAAACTAACAAAATGTGCACAGGATCTATATACGGAAACTTTAAAATGCTAATGAGAAAAATGAAAGGATATCTAAATAAATTGATAGAACCACTGTGTCATGAATTAGAAGACTCAACAAATTGATCTGTAAGTTTCATGCAAATCCTATGAAAATTCTAGGAAGATTCTTTTTAGATATAAACAAGCTGATTCTAAAATTTATATGGAAAATCAAAGGAACTAGAATACTCAAGACAATTTTGAAAAAGTGGAATAAAGTTGGAGAAATCACATCACCTGATTTGAGATGTGAAATATAGCTTCAGTAATAGTGTGGTATTAGCAGAAGAATTGAAACAGACCCACAGAATAGAGAATCAAGAAATAGATCCAAATAAGTATAGCCAATTAATTTTTGACACAGATGTAAAAGTGATTCAATTAGGGATAATGTTTTCAACAAATGGTTTTGGACTATTTGGACAATCAGGCATAAAGAGAAGAAGGAAAAAAAAAAAGAACCTTGACCAAAGCCCCACACTATATAAAAATTCATTCAAAATGTTTCATAGATTTAAATGTAAAGCATACAACTATAAATCTTTTAGAAGAAAACAAAGAAAAAAGGTTTGTGACCTAGGGTTTTGGAACCAGTTTTTAAACTCAACACCAGAGACAAAATTTCTAATAGCCAAATAATAAATTAGACTTCACGACAACTTTTGCTCTGTGAAATACCCTGTTTAAAGGATGAGAAGATAAGGTATACATTAGGAGAAACTATTTGCAAATCACATATCTGACAAAGGAATCATATCTGGAATATATAAAGAACTCTATAAACTCAAATGTAAGAAAACAAACAATTCAATTATAAAATGGGCAGCATACTTAAACAAACTCTTTGCCCATACAGATGGCAAATAAACACATGAAAAGATTTCAACATCATTAGCCATTAGGGAATTGCAAATTAAAACAACAATGAGATACCATTACACACCTATTAGAACAGCTAAAATTAAAAAAAAATACCACCAGTACCAAATGGCAGCAATGATGTAGAGAAACTGTATCTTTCATATATTCTTGGTGGGGATGTAAAATGGTACAGTCCCTCTGGAAACAGTTTCATAGTTTCTTGTAAAGTTAAATGTATATTTTTGACATGACCCAGCAATTACATTCCTGGATATTTATCCTAAAGAAATTAAAAATGTGTTTATAGAAAAAGCCTACACAGGAATATTTATAGAGGTTTTATTTGTAATAGACAAAATGTGGAAATGAGTCAATTGTCCATTAACAGGTGAATGGATAAACAAAGTGTTCTGCACCCATACAATGAAACTCTACTCCACAATAAAAAGGAACAGACTCTTGATATATGTAACCACCTAGATGTATCTCAAGGCACTTATGCTAAGTGAAAAAAGCCAATCTCCAGGGGTTATATATTGTACAATTCTGTTTATATAGCTATCTCAAAGAAATAAAGTCATAAGGATGAAAAGAGACCAGTGGTTACCAGACTTGAAATTGGGGAAAGAATAGGACTCTTAAGAGATAACATGAAGGATAATTTAATCACAAGATAAATTTTCATAGAAATATACATTTTTAGAAGCTTATATAAAAACTTGTGAAATCTGAATAACCTAGGCTTATACCTGAATTTAATAATATTGTACCAATGACAGTTTCCTGCTGTTGACAATATACTATGCTTATGTGAGATATTATCATTGGGGGTGTCTGGGTAAAGTGTACATGGAACTCTCTAAACTATTTTTGTCATTTCTTGTGGGTCTTAAACTATTTCAAAATAAAAATTTATTAAACACAGACACATGCACACACAGATATGACAGTGTCCCTTCCCTGTTGTAATGATTCCACTTGGCCAATAGAATTAAGCCCACAGTACTTAGCATAATTTTCAAACTCTTCAAAATGTCTTCCAAGCCTACATTCTCTGTCCTATCTTCTACAGTTTCTCTTCTACTCCCCTCACATACAAAAGACGTCTCTTTCCCAAATACCCTGGGTTTATCATGCAGCCGCCATTGAACAGATTATTGCTTCCCTTTGATTTCCCCGACAAACACTTACCCGCCCTGCACATAGAGAGGGAGAATCCTCCTTCCCTTCACTTTCTGGCATCTTCCCTTAGAGACACACCACAGAAATCTTTGGGATGGCACTGCACCTTCCTCTTCATTCCTGGCCTTCTCCCCCTCAAAGACAGAAGAGTTTGGCAGCAGCTAATCTGATGGAGGAGAGCCTAACGTCCACAGGGTGAACAGAGTGAAATTATATGATATTTGTATTTCTCTGACAGACTTATTTCACTTAGCATTATACTCTCTAGCTCCATCCATGTTCTTGCAAATGGCAAGATTTCATTCTTTTTATGGCTGAATAATATTCCATTATATATCTCTATCTATCTGTCTACATATATATATATATATGTATATACCACATCTTCTTTATCTATGTGTCAATCAACGGACACTTGGGCTGCTTACATATCTTGGTTATTGTAAATAATGCTGCTATAAACATAAAGGAGCATATGTCCCTTTGAATAAGTGGTCTTGTATTTTGGGGGGTAAATACCCAGTAGTGCAAAAGCTGGATCATAAAGTAGTTCTGTTTTTAATTTTTTGAGGAACCTCCACAGTTTTCCACAGTGGCTGTACCAGTTTGCCTTCCCACCAAGAGTGCACGAGGGCTCCCTTTTCTCCACATCCTCACTAATGGCTCAATTTTTTGTATGCAAAACCCGAACAGTCAGACCCCTAGAATGAAAAAGACATGAGTGGTAGCATTTGATCTTCAAAGAAGACCTTAAAACTCTAGCAGAAACCCAACTCAAGTGTTCTCTCCTCTGTGAAGCCTTCCCAGCCTTCATAGGCACTCCACCACCCTGTCCTTCATGTCCCCAGAGCACCTGGATTATAGCACATGCTGTAATAATGCATTGGTGATGATAGTCACTGAACTGTGAACTCAAGGGCAGATCCCCTCGGTTTCTTTCAGCTTTGAATTTCCAGCAAATAAAAGACAGTATAGCATATAGATACCTAAAAAGGCACCCATCTAATTATCAGAAGAGCAAACAGGGGGCATTAGAAAGATCCCTGGGGCCAAGAATCATTTGCTGCAAAATACCTCTGAGCCAGGTCTGTATATGTCAGAAGAGAGGAGGAAAGATCTCTGAGAGTATTCAAGATGGCAGGTATATCCTAAAGGAACAGAACCGGTGTTAACCGAACATGAAGTCAGGAGGGGGAAAAAATGGAGAAAAAGATTCTATGATAGATAGCTGCTGAACACAGCCAGGGGCAGTTGAATTGGACCATAAAGCACCAGCATTTGTCCCTGGAAAACTTCTTCAGTGAGCATGCAGAAGAGGGCATTCAGCCCCATTATCCAGCAAGGTCTCTTTTTTCCTACCTAACTTCCCTCTTTCTCTGTATCTGGATATTCTCTTTCCCTGTATTCTGGAGTCTTGTCCTGTCCACCACACATTCATGCACACAAAACGATAAAGCTGTACATAAAGCATCACCAATGGCACAGAGGGTGAATTCAAGTCTAGCTGCTGTTTCTACCATCAGCAAGAGGACCTGTCTTCAGTAGAGCAGCCAAAATGCATTCATTTTCCAATATGCCATGAAGATTTCTTCGGAATCAAGCAATACACTATGTTGAAGTTGGGTGTGTGAAGTTTTTTTTCTAGAAACATTGTAGCCAGCTAACATTGAATTTATGACTTTGCAGAATTCCCTGAGAATAGGTGAAGTGAAAAATCGTACCCATATTGTCAACAAATTCCAAGAATAACGTTCCTGTCTATCCATCCATACAGGTAAGTTTACATGCCATAAACATATGGATGAAAACAGTAACTCACTAGCATCACAAGAAGGTGTTTTTTTTTAAAGTGTGGGAAAAATACAGTAAATTTTAAAGCCTACTTAAAAAAACAGTAGGATATAATCTTCCTGCCCCATAATTTTGCAGCTTATGCTTCACTCATTGTAAAATATATTTGGAACATCTAATGTAAATTGTACATGCTTTAGGCTTGTATGCATGCAAAAAACTGCTAGTCCCATACGAAGAGAGTAACTTCATCAATGTATTCATTTTAGGACAAGAGACATATTATATATACATACATTTTATTATTCTTGCATACTCCTACAGATGTTTACTTTTCTCATCCTGGGTGCTATTCTTACACCCTTTGTATGCCTCTGTACACAATATTTTTCAAAAAAAGCATTTTTTTCCCTTAACTTTCCCTTAACTTTATGTTTTAGCGAGGATATGTGTGTGACAAGAAATTATAACTAGACAGACCATCCCAGCATAACCAGAGATTATCTCTTCTACCTGAGCCTTCTCACCGAAGACTCACCACATTCTAAAATTCTCACAGATTTTCACGCTAATAATTTTCTCTGCCTGCACACCTGAAAAATTGGACTGCAGTCAAAATTGTTCTGGAAAATACAACTCAAAGATGGCAAACATCTTAAAAATTAATCATGCTATCTTTACATTTTAAATAAATCCTTATATTATTCCTCAACCAGAGCCATTAAAATGGTGGGCGGCCAATAAATGTTATTTGTGGTTAATAACCATACGCATATTCAATGATCCCTGCTGCACTGAGCTCTGAAAGGGAGGTATAGGGATTATTTTTTTGACCCCACTTCGGAGAAGGAGAAACTGAAGAGGAGGAACACTTACAGAAGTTCTCCCTAAGAGTCGCGGGTAGATTCTGGGCTGAGATGGAGGGATGTGTCATTCCCAAGACATACCGCACCACAGACTTCCCTGCTCCTCCGCTGGCTGGAGAGCTAACAGCTATTTCGTGATATTAAGTAAAATAATAATGATGCATTTTATTTACAAGGCACTTGCCCTCCATTGGCATGCAAGGTGTCTGCCTGGAAGCACAGCAGTGAAACAATTAAACTTTACTGAGCTGTCTGATGTCATCCCCGTGTGGATGTTGGCATATTGTAAGACCTCGCTCAGGGTTCTTTGTGTAAGACTTGCCTTTTCAGTATAACTACCCTTGATTCTTTGTGTACCTCTAATTTCTTTCCATAACATCAATAAAAGAGAATATTGAGGGGAGAAAGGTCTCTTCCAAACAGGGGGTCTGACTCTCGGCTGTGATTTGCTTGGCAATTGGAGATTTTGTGTACAATCTCTTACAGCAAAAGGTGAGAAATGCAGAAGCAATGGCTTTTAGAAAAACACAGAGAGCAGCAGGAAGCCCTCTCTGCCCAATTACAAGGTGATCCCAGTTCATTTTTACGGTTTGTTTCTTCTTTTTTTTTTTTATCACATATGTTTCCAAACACAGTCTTGATGTCCTGTGGGGCTGCTTTTGTAAAAAGCCATAGCCTCTGATTTAAGGAGCTTCAAAAATAGCTCTCCATTTCTTCAGTCTGAAAGAGAGCAGTCAAGTAACAGCACATTTATTCTCTTTGAAAAATAGAAAGATGTCAAAAGCAAAGTTCATGGCAAAATTAGGCTGATTTGTTTTGTGCTTCTGTGATTCTGGCTGTGGAAGTAAACAGGGAGGGGAAAAAACACAGTGGTTTGTTTAATAAGCAAAAAACGCTATTAAAATGAATTTTGTGCTTAAAAACATACCCTGGCAGGAAGAATCATCAATTATACAAGCTTTGGGAGAGGGGAAAAAGGAAAAAAAAAAAACAAAAAACAAAGCTTGATTGCCACAGTCAGACATTTTCCCCTAGTCAGCATACAATTCAGGCTTCACGTTCTTAAGAAGGACAACCTCATTACTTGGATACAAATGATCAGAGGTTCTCAGAGATTCTCTGTGTTGGTTGTGACAGATGCTAAGCAGTAATCCTGCCATGAAAACTTCCATAAGAAAAGCAGCTTTGGCTGGTAGTGACAAAAGGATGGCCCCAATTTGGAAAACTTTCATGAGATGCCCAGATGAGACTCTCCAGGAAATACCACCCAGGCAGAGGACACTGACGTTCTCATTGAGACAGCATCCATAGCACTGACTTCCCCCTCCTTGCATGGCATGATTTGACATTCTGCAGTCCAGTGGTGGCAATTCTGCTGCCCCAGCCTTGCATATTATTTCGGATGGAGTACCAGGTAATTTACAGGGTCCTGCACCACCCCATGCTTTTCTTGATTTGTATACGTAGGGTCTAGAGTGAAGGCTGGATCTAGTTGTCTTTTTTGAAAAAAAAGATTTTATTTTATTATTTATTTAAAAGCGAGCAAGACAGAGATCACAGAGGGAGAGGGAGAAGCAGACTCACAGCTGAGTGGAGAGCCCGATGCGGGGATTGATCCCAGGACCCTGAGATCATGACACTTAACCCCGACCGAGCCACCCAGGCACCCCTGGATCTAGTTTTCATCTCCAAGAAAGTAACCATGTGATTTTTTCTTCCAGAGCTTGCAACTGATGGAAAGTTTCCCGATTTTTGAAGTGATAAGGGTTCAAAATCAATTCTGGGAATTGGCTGGAAAACAGCAGTCCCATTTCCAAGTAAAATATACTTTTATATTGAATTGGACTCTTGTATACTGAAATGCTGAGGTTTGGCATTTCTTGTTGTTGTTTGTTTATTGGTTGTTTGGTTGGTTGGTTGGTTGGTTGTGGTCATTCTTAATGAGATTCAATGGGAAAAGGGGCCTACACAAAGCATACTGAATTTTCTAGGTTAGGTCTTTGTTCTAACATGGTGGTACAATTAGTGATGTGAACCAAACAGCCTTTTTGACCTTCTTTCTATTCCTATTTTTTTCCATGAATATTATATTGGCCAAGATATCTGGGGCCGGGGGGGGGGGGGGATGTGCATTCTGCACCAACACAGTGATTTTCCAGAAGCATAACTCATTCCTGGAAGTGCTGCTGTATCTTCATTTTTCTCAAGAGCACCAAGCTCCCACATACCACAAAGCCATATAGCACAGGCTACTCCTTCTGCCCGGAACGTTCTTCTGCCCTCAGCTTGGTCCAATTAGCTTCTTTCCATCCAGCAGATCCAGCCCAGTAATCACTCTTTGATTGCCTTCTTTAATGGTTCTTTATCATATGCTCACTAAGCATGTGCATCTCCTTGCTACTGCTTATCACAGGTATAATGTTATACTTTGTGAGTAAGTCACCCTTTGATCAATGTCTTAAACAATACATAGGAACTGGAATGTAATAAATGCATGTATGCTCTACACATGACCAATTTTCAGTCAACTATATAGAAGTAAAACAAATCAATAAATCCACAGATAATTTAAAGACTGTTTTTAACTAACTGTTTCGGGCCTCTCCCCATTTTATCTCTCATCAATGTGTAAGTTAAAGAATAGAACAGACCTAACTCATTTGCATTTCCTTTCTCTCTTTGTTCCCAATTTCTTGAGAATGAGACTGAAAAGGTCACTAGCAACAAAAAGTAGAGAGATAGGACCCTTAGACTTGGCGATCAAAAGTGAATGCCAATGGTTAGATCAAAGGTCAGCAATGCAGTGAATCAAGATTTTAGACCATGGTTTTTTGAAAGCATAAGGTAGAAGGAAACTTAGCACTTTTTTTTCCCTATCTCTACCTCTTCTCTTTAAATAAGATAGATAATCTAGAGCCTTCTCATTTATTTTCTTGGTGTATAGATAAATAGACAAGACGACAGAAAATATATAGTCTGAAAGATAGGTTGTCCCAAATTGTTACATACTTTATGTACTTTTGTCCAAATATGGCTGATGTTGCATGAATTTTCAAATATTGTGGCCATGGCCTCTAATAGCTGCTACTTTCTCTCTTTTAGCTTGACTGATCCATTTCATTTTACCATTGAATCCACCTTTAGATACACTGATGTCTGACATTCCCACTGTCTACTCATCTGGGGTAGACAAATTGCTTTCTTGAGTATGATTTTTGGTCCTATTGTTATGAAGCTGGAAACTGATGGAGAAACGTTAGCCCACCGAAGAGATGGGCAAGATCCCATAGACCACTCTGGTGGTCTATGTGGGACTTGTTCAGCTTCTCAAGGAACTAAGATGATAACAGACCTGCTCTGAGATTGGAATTGCAAACCGCAAAGTACTGTAGAGGCTTACCAGAGCTCCAGGATGCAAAACATTTTCCATGAGAAGCAAACCCATCCATTTGTGGCTTTTGCTAGTTTTGCACTATCAAGAAATGTATTTTTAAAAAACCTTTTCTACAATGCTAGCAAAAGCCACAAATCCGATACCCTTGGTTTGCATGCAAAACGTGATGCCCAATTCAGGTGAGACTTAGTACCGCATTAGCTAATGTACTAGAACTTCTTCCAAGGAGTTCCCAGGTCAACCAGTTTAAGCTTCACATTTCAAAGACACTTTGACTTGAGACCTCAGCAAAACATTCACAAAGTAATGAATGGCCATGTAATTGTCAAATTTCAACCTTAAAATATTTAAATGTTGCATTGCCCCGTCTCAACACTCCTGATAAGCTCTCATGAAAATTATGGGCTAAAATTGACATTGATTCCATTAGTGCAATAGAGGCAAGTTTGTATCATAGAAATAGGAAATAATTCCGGTTAGAATCATTCACCCAGCTGTGACATGATAAAAGGCATACAGTACAGAGGATCTTCAAGAGAAAAATGTATTCCTGGAAATGGTTGAAGGGCTTTAAATTGGGGGCAGGGCAGGGGCGGGGGGCAAGTTGTAAATCTCCTTTATAAGAAAAACCTCCAACAGGACTCATAGGCTGTTCTATGGCCCATATTAGATTATGAACTTTCCATGATTGCTGATTCTCACTACTGTTCTCCTACAGTCAGTTTTATTGTCTAAAAATTAGGTTCAGTTGGATTTTCCAAGGCTCTTCTTGTCTCTCTTCTATGGAGTTTGGAGCCGATGCGGGTCAAATGACCACAACATTCCACTCTGCAGCATTTGGGGTGACTGCATTTATAGGGTAAGTGGAACCATTCTCATTATCTTGTATATAATCTGTGAAGTCAAAGTTGGATTATTTGGTATGAGAGGTTTAAGGTATTATCATTTTTAGTAGCACTTCATTGAGAAATGTATAAGAAACATCTGAGAATTTACTGATCTTTCCCTATTGACTCTGTTACTTGTGATTCTATGATTTAAAAAAAAAAAATCTTCAAAAGAGTAACAGTAGAATTTTTCAAATATCTCTTCTTTATCTCCCAACATACCATTAAGCTTTGGATTCACAGAAGCAAAATGGCCTTAGATGATGAAGATACAGATTATGGACTGAGGGCTACATAATTAAACATGTAAGATATCAAGGTAAAGTACCAGAATACATAAAGAGGATAATTTCTTTAGTCAGCAAATGGGTAATAACAGGAAAAGAATTTTTGTCTTGGGATAGTGAGCAGTTGTATAAACATATGATGCAAAGGCTTTTTCAAATAGACATAACATTGCCATATGTTCCATCCGAAAACTGCAGAGGGACTTGGGAAAATCAGAATGATTTAAGATCACCTATACACATCTCTGCCACCATTTGGTTAGCTGAGCCCAAGCAGCTAAAAGTAAGGAGTGTAGTTAAATAGGGACACGTTGAGAGACCATAGTGTGCCCCAGAGATCTTTGTGTTAAGATAAAGAAAGCCATCAAACATCACGGACAAACTGCTGCTCCCCTTAAGATATGGTAAAGTGTGTGTACTACCTCTGGTCGCTCAGTTCTACCAGAGCTCAGGGAAGGCTTTCCTCCAGATTCAGGTCAGAGACTGCTTAACATGGCAAGAGAGGATCAGACTGTGGGGAACATATGGATTTGCCCTTCTTCAGTACTTAGCTATGAGAAAGAGACAACACTGCTAGGGTGTCAAAAGACCAGTCAAGTAAACAGATCCCTCTACATAAAGGAAAGGCAGCCTACAAAGCAGGCACAATGGAAACAAAAGCACCTCAATGCCAAGGACAGGCTGTGCCTGCACAATATCAAATCAACCAATCGAAGGGTGAAAAATTCAACACGCACAAATGTTTTGTCTATATAACCTAGCCAGTGTGCTTGCTTTCTTTTTGTAACTGCGGTGAACAATTGTTTTGGTATCATGTAGGCATAGCGACCATGCAAATAATTGGCACCCAAAGACGAGCCATTGAATCGGTTGTATAGACCACCACTCTCCATTTCATCGATTAAGGGGGGAAATGAGACTGACGTAGGAAGCAAACTCTACAACCGGCAGTGGCAGCCTGCTCCATAGAGCTGCCTTCATTCATCTTAACAGGGTCCAATTAAATCCAGGAAGGTGACCCGCAGTGATCTTTCTGAAAGTCGTTTTTCCTTCATCCAGAGGATCAGATTTATTAGTACACAGATATTTTTATTGTCCAATCTCTTAATAAAGAGGATAGGTAGGAATTTTTCCTGGCCAGAATTAATGAGATTGTGCTTAAAACTTCAATTTAGCTGGTCATTACTTAAACATTCATTTCAATTTGCTTCTCTTGCTGTCAATAGTCTTTTCTCCAGAATAAAAACAGTTTGTATCATTTGAAACCTCCCAACCATAAACACATAAATAACTCTAGAGCGAATCAGAATCCAACGAAGTTGCTCAAATTTATGTCCCTGAAATATTCATTCATATATGCATGCATGTTCTCGTTTATAATTCATTCTGCATGGCATCTGATGGGCTCTTGATCTGAAGTCTCTCTTCAGTTATGGAAATCCTTAGAATGATTTCTTCCTGTGTAGACTTCCCTCCTGCCTCACTATCCCGGTTCCAGTTGTCTCATAAGTCCTACTCAGCAAATGGTGAAACCTCAAATCTCCCCTTCATATCTGAAATTTCAAACTTCATGTCATTGGGCTACATTCACAGAGAGAATAACTCCCCTCACTTAAATTCATTGATTCATTCATCAAGTGTATCCAGTATGCTATTCAACCCACTTAGTGAATTTTTTATTTCAACAATCACCGTTTTCATCTTTAAGAAACTGTAACTGCCAGATCTTATTTCTTAAGTACTTCTTGTAGTTTAATAATCTCCTGTTCATATACCATGTTTGGAAAAATTCCTTTATCCCTCTGATGATATTATATATTCTTAAGATCATTTTTGGATTGTTTTTATTATTTCTCATCTTTTTGGTGTGAAAATTTTCTATATGTGCTAATAATCGTCTTTCTTTCATTGTGTTGGCCATCAACAGATAGTAGGTAATTCTTGGTTATTCAGTCTTAGTTTAGGTTTCCTCAAAATAGAGCTTGAGAAGGTGGTATAAGAAATATTTTTTAAAGAAATCCTAAGAAGCACAAGCAAAAGAGCAAACCAAGATAGATAAACAGGAAAAGCCAATGTAAGGGAATATTTGGAGGTTGTTCTGTTCACCCAGGACCTCTGAGAAGCACAAAGAATCTTTTGAATGGTTTGCTAAAGGATTTCCATCCCCCATTTGTTGAAGCCTGCCCCTGGGACTGCTGACACCCTCATACTTTTGGACTGTGTTTGTCCATGGGCCAAGATGTTTCCCTTAGTTTGGCAGAAGGCCCTAGGGCATAAATCCGAGAAGATATGCGCTTAAGGTTGGATCTGCTCAATGTGTATCTAGACATGCATGCAACTATACGAGGTTGTTGCAGCTGAAATTAGAAAAGGATCTCCAGCAGGCACTCTGTAGAAGAACTCTCCAGCATGTATCCTGAGTTGTGATAATTCCTGATAGAGTGACCTTTCTGCAGGAGTGGACTTTGAGCAGTGACATTAACCTAGCCTTTTATCAGCAGCATCTGCTTTGGCCTGGCAGTGAAGGGTTGCCCATCTACTGCCATCTTTTTAGGGTGCCCCCTTTTTTCTGGTTTACAGACAGTTCTCATTCTTATTTTTAGGAATGGCTATGAATATTTTTTTGAAATGTTTTCTAGGAGAGAAAGATTTCCACCTGCAGTCACACATCTGCCTAATGTATAAATTAGACTCTTCTGTTATCTGTCTTAAAGCATCACTTGCAAGATCACCAAGATTCCCCTATTTTCCAGTGATTTTGGCTTGAGATTACACCCACATTCACAACATCTATTTCTATCTGGTTTCACCAATGTTGACCTTCACTCTGCTATCATCCCACTGAAATTCAAAATGCTAATTATTGGAGGTGAGGCCCTGATCCCCTGAAAAAGTTCCAGAATGACTGTTTGGGTCAGTCCATTTGAAATAGTCCAAAACTAGTGTCCTAGAAAAGTTCATCTATTAAATATTTGATATCATTACTTTCTTTCCATTACATAAGATTGCTTTGAGTTATCACGTCGTATTAGTTTTCTAGGGCTGCCATAACAAAGTATCATAAACTAGGTGGCTTAAACAACAGAAATTTATTTTCTTACAGTTCTGGAGACTGGAAGTCTGAGGTCAGGATGGTGGCAGGACTGGCTTCTCCTGAGGCCTCCCTCCTTGGCTTGCACCTTCTTGCTATGTCCTCTCGTGGTCTTACCTCCATACCTGTGTCAAATCTCCTCTTCCTATAAGGACACCAGTAACATTGGATTAGGGTTCACCCTAATGACCACATTTTAACTTAATTACTTCTTTAAAAACCCTATCTCAAAATACAATCACATTCTGAGGTTGTATGGAGTAGATTTCACCCTATGAATGGGGGGAGGGGACACAATTCAACCCAGAACACATGTCCATTAGGAATTCTTCAGATTCCCTTCAGTATTGTTCAAATGGAATGAAACATGATTCCAGTCCCCATGCACTTCAACTAGAAGGAGTTACCATTGCTACAGACTTTTAAATCATGGTTTTTTTCCTCCAATTTTTACTAGAAAAATATTTCTGCTAATAATCTCTTTGAATGTGCAGAAAAGGACACAAGGCCATATGATAAACTGACAAGACAAAATCTTTAGGTCAAATCTAAATACAGAAAAACCTCCTTAATATGAGATAAGATTCTACAACTTACGTGAGAAGATAAACTAAGTTATAGAATTGTTTTAATTAATTTCTTTTCAAACTAATATGTAGATATCATTAAAAAATTAATCAAACAGTTCAAAGAGATCTTGAATGTAAAGAAAGTCTTCCTCCTACCTCCATCCTCAGTTCCCAGCTGTCTTTCCCAGAGGCAACCACTATTATCTGTTTCTTAATTATCACTCCAGAGATATTCTATGGGAATGCAAACATGTATATTAATGCATCCTTTCTGCTTTGTACAGTTGAGGTATACTTTACACATATTTTGCATTGTGGCTTTTCCACTTAACAGTCTTCACGATTACTCCATATCACAGAAAGGAGATGTACCTAATTATTTTCAAAACTCAAATAATTTTTTGTTATGTGGGTGTACAAGCACAAAGAATTTTTTAGCCATACCTACTGATGGCCATTTAGCTTGTTTCGGCCTTTTGTTGCAATCAATAAGGCCATAATGAATAGCCTTCTTTATACAACTTTGCACAGAAGTACAAGTACACTTGAAGGATAAATTTCCACCCATAGAACCACAAGTTCAAATGTTATGTGTATTTTTAACTTTGAAATACATTGAGAAATTTCCCTCCAAAGAGTTTGCATCAATCTGGAATCTTCACAAACAATGTATATGAATATTTGCTTCCTCACACCACGTTAATATAGATTATTATCAAACTTTCAAAATTGTCCCTTTGATAGGTAAAATAGTGGTACATCATTATTTTTCTAATTTGCATTTCCCTAATTATGGGTGAAGTTGAGAATCTTTTCCTACACTTAAGAACATTTGGATTAGTGTTTTCAAAAGGCATTGCTCACAGTCTTTTTCCATATATCAACTGCTTATCTTTTATTAACTAAACAATAGGCTTTAAATAACTATGGGAGACTACTTATTTATTTATTATTTCTAGAAAAAGTATCAGATGAACAATGTAGGTTTCTAAATCTGCTTAGGTCTCCAAAGTCTGCCTTGATAAATGAATAACAGTTGAATAAGAGAGGTATCATTAGATAAGGAGTCTCAGTTCTACCACAGTTGAAAACATTTTAATAACCTGAATAGATGAAGAGTTATACCATGTTCATTGGTGGAATGACTTAATAGTGAAGATGTCAACCCTCCCCAAATCAATCTTCACATGCAATGTAATTCCAATAAAAATGCCCAGCAGAAAATTTTTTAGGAACTCCACAAATTTATTCTAAAATGTTTGTAGAGTAAAAAGGTACACAAATAACCAGTTCAGTTTTGAAAAAAAAAGAGGATCAAGGAAAAAGGAAAATGCTTTATCATAAAAAGCTTCCATTAAAAAATAGTAAAAGAAAATTGATCAATAGAACATAAAAGTTCTCAGGGAAAAAGGGAAATGATATATCAAAAACTAATGATGCACTATATGTTGGCTAATTGAACATAATAAAAAAGAAAATAATATAGGGAAAACATACACCCTAGAGAGAAAAACAGTCTTGAATTTCTACATATGCCATATTCAACGTGAGTGCCAAATGGAACAAAGATCTGAAAATGTACAGAATATACTTGAAACTTAGGGATAGGGAAGGACCTCTTAAAGTAGATGCCCAAAACATCTAGATGTCTATAAAATAAAGAGCATCATAAACAAAGTTAATGAACAGATGACAGTTTGGGAAAAAATATTTGTAATCTCTAAAACTGAAACAGGATTAATATTTAGGATACATTATGAACTCCTGGAAATCAATAAGAAAATTGTTGTTCCTTAGAGCAAGGAACATTATCATGTGTTTCACAGAAGGAGAAACCTAAATCAGGTTGTTGCAGGTCAGGTTTCTTGGAAGAAAGACTATGTGATGAAAATTATAATGGAAAAAGTTTATCAGGAAGTGCTGTCAGGATAAACACCTGTGGTGGAAAAGAAGGAAGGATTGGGCAGAGGGAGAAGTGGGTCTGGAGTGCAATCTCAACAAATGACTTAGCCCATCTATCTTAGTCTGCTAAGGCTACCATAACAAATTACCACACACTGGGTTGCTTAGACAACAGAAATTTATTTTCTTATAGTTCTATATCTACAAGTCCCAGATAAAGGTCAGGCAAGGTTCGTTTCTGGTAAGAGCCCTCTTTTAGGCTTGTGGACAGCTGCCTTCTTTCCGTCCTCACAGGGCCTTTGCTCTGAGTTATGTGCAGAGAAAAAGATATCTCTCTCTTCCTCTGCTTATAAGGCCAGGAGTCCTATAGAATTAGGACTCCACCCTTATGGCTTCATTTAACCTTAATTTCCTCCTAAAATCCCTATCTCTAAATACAGTCACACTGGAGATAAGGGTTTCAAGATATGAATTTTGGGGGGTGGAGGGGTAGGGCACAATTTAGTCCATAGGGCCACCTGAGGAGAGTCCAAAGCTGGAATAGTGTGGCAGATTCTATTTTCCAAAAATGACTGCAATCTCCTATGCCACATGTTCTCATGAGGTGACCGTGATATTCCTCCCATGGAAAAGAAGGGTCTACATCCCTTCTCCTCAAACACTGGTAAGCTTTCCTGACTATATCAGCCAACAGAAAATAATGAATACATGACTTCCAAGGCTAGGTCATAAAAGGAAATGTAGCTTCCAGATTGTTTGTTTGAATACTCATTCTTGAAGTATTTAGCTGCCACATAAGCAATCTGACTAGCCAAAGACCACCATGTTATAAGAAAGCCCCAACTAACCCATATGAAGAAAGCAAATGGCAAGACCCTGAGGTTACACAAAGAGAGAGAGAGAGATGCTCAGCCAAACTCCAGCTGTCTTAGCCCTCTGTTTTTTAGCTCTAGCCACTATCTGATGGAAATCATGTGAGAGACCCTAGGCCATAACTTCTTTGATCCCCTCCCAAATTCCTCAGTCACAGAACCCCTGCAGCAGTGATTTGATATATCTAGCTATTTGACAGATAACTAGAATAGACAGTGCTTCAGAATAGTCTTGAATTGGGACAAAAGGACTAGACTTTATATTCTTATATTTACCACTCATTGAATGAGGACTATTCTGGAAGCCAGTGACTTTGGGCAAGGTAACTCTCTTCAGCCAAGGACAATTACCAAAAACAGTGCTGATTGCTGAAAGCCATTGACCAGCAGAACTCCCAGGAACTTGGGGGAATAAGTCCTTCAGTCTTGAAGCAGGATCCAGATGGCATATCACAGCATCTGCTGTGGTCCATCCCTTGTACCATTTAGATCCATTTCTTTTTATAAGTTCTGCATGCAGCAATTGCAGCATGCCAGTGGGCCTCTTTTCTAGCAGGAAACATAAAAAAGAAAGATTAGTGGGATGACCCACAGCTCTACAACTGCAACTTGTCTTAGGGCACCAAATGATTCTCATTTTTTCCCCTCTTTACTCTCTACTCTAGATTCCTTTCCCTCTCAGAGACTCTCCTGGTCTAGGTGACTTACCAGATGGGATGACCCAGTCCCTCATTATTGAGGGGTCTTAACTCCTGCTCAAGTCTTTCTGTTGCAGCTGTAAGTATTCATTTACATCAAAATTGGGCAAAGTAGTAAAGACATACCCAGGTGAAACTTCTGAATCCTAAATACCTTCTTCCTCTCTGGATTCTATAATAGAAGCCCCACTTCCTGGTGAATCAGAGCCCATTGGTCTGATGTGAGGTTATGTGGGATCCACGCAGGTGGATGAAACACTCTATAAATCCTCACATAGTGGTGCAGGCATAGACTACAAGAGAAAAAGAATATATGCCAATTCTAGTAAAAATGAATTGATGTCCTTCTCACAGTGGAGAGGTTCAAGATACTCAACTTGCCATCAAGTCATGCCTCAAGAGATAGTTCCAAATTGGTGGGGGCGGGGGGGTGTAGATTCAGTGTTGGTTTTTGTTGCTGGCAGCTCAAACTCAGCAGTGACAGTAGCTAGAACAGCCTTAGTAAGAGCCCAGACTATTGAGCCCAAGCTTAGCTTCCTTCCCTGTCACCATGGCTATTTCATTTGTGTGTCCACTGTGCCATCACTGTGATAGCCAATGACAGAGGCCAATTCACACCACCTGGCCAAATTATTGTGTCAACTTGATTGTTTAGTGCTTCTTCCATGGTAGATGCTCTCTGGTGGGCATTAGCATATTATAAGATTTTCACTTTTCATGCTTATTCCCCTATGTCAACTCACATGCCTCTACCCCAGATTGTGTTCCCAGTCCTCCAAGCATTCTTTCGGAGCCGGTTCCTGACAAACTGTCCAAGTCATTTGCTACTGCACATAAGTCCATATATACTCAAACCTTGGTAGATGAGGACGATATACCAGATGAACCACCCAAAATTAAGCCCATTAGGAAGATTTCCCCTTACAACTACATTTTAAATCCATCCATGACTGGATTTAATCCAATCCAATGGGAGCTGTATTGGAGCTTCTGTTCCTGTTATCTAGTGCCACCTACCCCAATGTAGTAGTTCAAAATAACATTTTTTCCTCTCACATGTCTAAAATTTGAGCAGAACTTGGTGGGAACAAGTGAGACAGCTGAAATCTAGGGAACAGAATCATGAGAAATCTTTTAACTCACATGTCTGCCAGTTGATGCTAACTGTTGGCTGGGACCTCAGCTGCTAAAGCAGCTGCAAGACCTACACATGGCCTTTTAATAAAGATATTTCGCTTTCTCAAAACATGGTATCTAGGTTCAAGACCAAGCATCTCAAGAAGAAGAAAAATCCAGGAGGGAAATCACTTAGCATCACTTCCACCTTATTCTATTGGTTAGAACTGAGTTACTAAGGCCAGCCCGTATTCAAGCTGAGGAAAATTGGACTCTATCTTTTGATAGCATCAAAACATAGGGTCATAAAATGTCAAAGACTTTGCAGCCATATTTTTAAGCCACCACAGCTTACAAATATATTAAGCCAATCCATCTGTGAGCCAAGTTCACCTTTTTTTCTTCTTTTGTCAGCTGTTCATGAGAGACCTCTCATTTGCCCATGAATGTGACCTGAGAGAGAGGCAGTAGTATAACAGTGTGGATGACATGACAGTCTGGAGCACCTGCTTGTGCAACTAACTTTGCCTTCTGGTTCTACTTGGGCTGGATTCCAGATGTATCATTTCCACCTTACATTGGAGAGCTGCTGGGCTTGTCCAACTTTATGACTTGGCAGGTCTGACAAAATCTATCTTATAATGGGAAGTGCTGGCCACATGGTCACTTGATAACACATTGTCAGGTGCTCCATCCCTACCAGGGTCCAGCAGCTGGCTAGGAGCTAATTTTTGGGTGGCATATAATTATTCACTAGAGGTGGCATGCCTTTGCTCCAGAACTCTAGGGCTTGCCATAAAATCCACAGAGCATCTTTTCCCACATCATACACCTCTAAAATTACAGGATAAGCTGAATTCTGTATCCCAACTGGCAGGACTGCTAGCCTAGCATCCTGGACCTGCTACAGAGCTTCTTTTCCATTCTGGGCCTCATGCAAAGCTGACAGCCTCTCATGTGGAAGACATGGCCATCAAGCCCAAAGACCACTGTATTTCTTTCTTTGTGATGAGAAGTATGAGATGCAATAATTACTGTTGTTTTTGTTAGTCTGGGATGGAAAGTCTTGGCATGTTCTAGACCACTGCATTTCTGAAATTTCACTAAGATGATTAGTCCCTGGATCTTCATAGTGTTCATCTCATACTCTCTTAAGCACATGCCTTAATGTGGTTTCCAATGTACTTACTGGTTCTTGCTACATCTAGTCAAGTTAGCATAATGTCATTGATGTGATAGAAAAGTATGTTCTGCAGGATGTCCAGACAGTGTGGGTCTCTTCAGACTATATTATGACAAAGAGGTGGCTATTAAGATTTGTCTTTATAAACTGTAAATGAATACTTTCTTTCTTTTTTTTTAAAGATTTTATTTATTTATTTGACAGAGAGACACAGTGAGAGAGGGAACACAAGCAGACAGAGTGGGAGGGGGAAGCAGGCTTCCCGCTGAGCAGGGAGCCCGATGCGGGGCTCAATCCCAGGACCCCGGGATCGTGACCTGAGCCGAAGGCAGACGCTTAACGACTGAGCCACCTAGGCGCCCCTGAATACTAGTTTCTGTTCCAAGGCAATGCAAACTGTTTCTGATCCTCCTTTCTGATTGAGCTGAAACAGAATGCACTACCAGACCAAAGGCTGCATCCTACATGCCTCAGGTCAATAGTAATCTGCTTTAGAAAAGATACCACATGTGGCAGTATGGAAGCAATGGGGCTACACTTGGTAGTACTTGTACTAGTCTACCGTCATCCTTCAGAGTCCATCTGGTCTTTGCAAGTGCCAGACTTGGGAATTAAATGGGAATATGATGGGGACCACTTCTGAATTACATAGATCCCTAAGAGAGACACCCACCCCCTGACCTCCCAAGGTTGCATTTTTTCTTTATTATTTTAATGAGGGGGTAACAGTTATAGAGTTTGGCTTTCCCCACTACGATAGCTCTTACCTCACAGAAAAAGGAACCCATACTAGGTTCTGCCAGGTCCCTGACTACAGCCAAAAAGGCCTTCTTTTTCACACTTAGTCTTTAATTATTGACTAACCAATCTTGACCATTCATTATCTTTTTCTAAAGCACCAGTTTCCCCTAGCAATAGCCAAGTAATTTAATTGTTCATATGATTATCATTTCCTCCATATTTTTTTTAAAGATTTATTTATGTATTTGACAGAGAGAGAGAGATAGCAAGAGCAGGAACACAAGCAGGGGGAGTGGGAGAGGGAGAAGCAGCTCCCGACTGAGCAGGGAGCCCGATGTGGGGCTCGATCCCAGGACCCTGGGATCATGACCTGAGCTGAAGGCAGATGCTTAACGACTGAGCCACCCAGGTGCCCTCCTCCATATTTTCTAAATGTTGGCTGCAATGCACCCACTAGTGCATTTCTTTTCATTGGTACACCCATTTTAGTTTACGAGTGATGAAAGTTTAATGGCTTCACTGCTACCTTTTATAGGATCAGTCTAGCCCTGACCCACTACCACCATTGGGGAGTGGGGGGGCAGTAACTCATTGCCAGCAGGCCAGAGGATAATCTAGCCCTAGAATCCTCTCTTAGTGTGTGCTTTCTCAAACTACTTTGAGTATGACTTTGAGCATGACTGTTGAAGACTGTATTCCCAAGAAAGCAGATTCTGAAACGGAGGTTAGCATGAAGAAAATTTATTAGAGAATGTTCTCGAGATCAACATGTGAAAGAAAGGAAGAAGGCAGGATTGGACAGAGGGAGAAAATGGGCTGTAAGGCAGTCTCAGCAAAAGTTTTACCTGATCCCATAGAGAACCTTGTAGGTAGGCTGGCCCTTCTGAGCTGTCCCATGTTAGGATGAGAGGTTTGGGCCTGTGCTTCCAAATAAACCAGTTATTGGATATAGACTGCTTCTGGAAAGGGCATATGACAAGGCAGCTCTCTTCTCCCAAGGGTAATTTCTGAGAAGGGCTGACAGCTGACAGCCACCAGCCAAAAGCATTCCCAGATGGAGGAATTAAGTCCATTCCTGAAGGAGGATCTGGGCAACACATCACAGTACCTACTACACAAGTATAGAAAAAGATATACAGATTCACTAATAATCATATAAATTCAAATTTAAACAATCAGCTATCTCTTATGGCCATCAGATTTTCAGAAATGTAGGGAAACAGGAGCCTTTATATACTACTGATAAGAATATAAATGAGTACAGATCCTCTGTAAACAATTTGTCATTTAACAAAATTAAATAAACATATACCTCATGACTCAGCAATCCCATAAAAACTCTAAGACAGGTCTATAAAGTTACATGAACAAGAATACTCATCACAGTGCTGTTTGTAGTAATGGAGACTAGGAATAAACTAGGTCAACATCACTAGAGAAATACATAAGCAATATATAGTGGTTATAACACATTAGAGTGTCTACAGAAAAGAGGGGCAGGAGAATGGAAACTAGGTAAAGAAATAAAGGTGAAAAATAAATAAAATAAAGAGGGGTCATGAATGAATCTGTGATTAACTCAACTGTTTGCACCTGAGGTCCCAAATGGGAACATTAATTTATATATATTAAACAATTTGGTGCAAATTTTCTCTTATGTACGTTTGAAATTCAAAACCTAATAGGAAGAAAATCAAGAGTACTCCTAGAAAAATTCTCTCCAGTTGGAGAGAGACCTCCCAAGGCTTTATACTTAGAATCAGCTTCCTACCTACTTAGACACTTGCAGAAGAAAACTTCTATGTGGTCATCCTAGCTTCTCTGTTCATAAGATGGCACAGACTGGATCTAAGACCAATCAAAGCCGATTACAAAAGGTTATTATTTGCCTGTTCAGCAGACTCTAATAGAGTCCTTTCTCTTTAATAATTTTCTAGAAGGAGAAAAGGAACATGACTGCCCCACTCTTCTTACCACCCACCCCAAGGAAAAGAGGAAAGCCCCTTGCTACTTCATGACCCACTTTGTCATGAGAAAACAGGCTGCATTAGATTCTCTTCTGATTTGTGCATCATCTTGGGTACATTCACACCAAATTCCTCCCCTTCCAAGCTTATGCCAACACACATCACTTACGGTGTCGCCCTCCCCATTAATTAACCCCACCCTTGGTAGCTCTTAAAGATTGTCAACTGGAAAGAGCATATTAAAATCAGCCAGCTAGCCTCACAAGAAATCAGCAGGAACTGAAAATAGAAATTGCTGTTCTCTTTTCAAGGACCACCCCCAACAGGGATTCTCCTGAAAATTCCCCCTCTTCTGATCTGATCTCTCTGCCCCTCCTAAGATACTGGCTGGTTTCTAAGACAATACATAACAGAAAAATATTAGAACTTCTTTTTACATTTAGTTTGTCTCTCTTTTTTTTAAATCTACATTTGTGTTTACTTTATATTTTATATGCTGTATCATCACTGTGGTAAAGATGTATAACTTACAAACAAATAAATAAACATATAAAAGCAAAGCATGCTCAAATCATTTCATTGATGGGGCAAGATTCTGAAGGCCTGAAACCTGTGCCCTTTGTCTCCAAAGTCTGGACAGAGTTTTGTCCTATTCCTCCACCCAGTTGGCCAGGGACCATCGGACTTGCTCCTGCCAGCTCCATTCTTCCACCTTTCTATTGTTTGTCTTTGCCTTGGTTCTAGACCAAATTCCTATAAAGTCCTTCCTTCATTTGGCACATGGCTGTTATTAAAGCTTTTATCTCTTTCCCAGACTGAAAGGCCTTTGGTTTTCAATGTTCTTTCTGTGCCTTCAATGAAACTGCCAGGTCTCCCTTAGGGCTTGGCCTCTGATCTCCAGCTGTGGCTAGGCAGACAGAGGAGGGAAGGCTTTGGGGAGGCACAGATCTGCCCTACTAGCTTCCCCCCACATTCCCCCACCCATCTTATTGGTCCACTCATTGCTCCCAACATGCTGCAAGGAAAAATACTATAACCACTTCTTGAGGGGAATGTCCCTTCCTCTATTCTAGAAGCTCTCTCCTTTCCAGATTTTATAGATGTAAACATCTTTGTTATGATGTATCATAGACCAGACACCAACTTGTCTTCTGCTAGGTAGCATAAATAGAATCTAAGTAGAATATTGATGCACATACACAATAAGGGAGGTTTTATTTCTAATAATTAAAGGAGGAAAGGGAAAGAAAATCTAAATAACCTAGAGATCAATAAAAATCAGAACCAGGCATTACAGACAAAATCAAAGTACTAAAAAATAAGTGCTAGTATGAGCAAGAAACTTGAATCTGAACACGGTGCTTAACCCATAATAGGTGTTCAATAAATATTGATTATTCCTGATTGAACATTATTCATTCAAAGGAGAAAAATAGTCTTTTCCTTTATACATTGCTTATGACTGTGTTTTCATAAAAAAAGATCCATAAATGTGTCTCCTATGATTTTCTTATAATTAGCTATGGAGCACATAACAAAATCAGATTTGTGTGAATTGAACACCTTCCCACCTGAGCAGAAAAAGTTGAATTTTGGAAAGACATAGAAGTACTGTGTCTGGGGCTTAGAAAGCTATTTCATTTACTGTCCAAACTGGGACACTCTTGAGAGTAATAAGTACAATGAGATAATAGACATGAAGGGACTGTCCCAGACAAATCAGATAGCACATGGTCATCATATGACTTACCCAACTGGAGACGACATTGATTTGAATCCAAACATATACAGTGATTGATTTCTCATTACACTATTCATTGTCACTCAGCCAATTACATGACTCTGTACTTAAGGGATAGTTAAGACCAAATGAAAAGGAAAATTCTAAACCTGAATAAATTAAATCTACTATAACGTTTTTGTTGACCTGTAATCAGAACTGGGATCTAATAAATTTCTTTTTCTCTGAGTCGGTTAAAAATTTCATTACCTGGTTCTATTACTAAATTTTACAGTTAATATCAGTTCTTGTTTTCTTAACCTCTGAGGTGCTTTACAAATGAATGACCAATCACTACTTTTCAAACCGCTGAATTTCTGACACCAAATTCTGGCCTCTGCCCCACAGTAGTTTCTACCTCTCCACCTCTGGCCCCCATTATAGACTATTTTTCCTCTCTTCCTTCTCTTCTCATATTATATGCCCTCTGGGAAGTCTGATTTGCTCTCCCAGCCATCTAGTTATAAATGATTCTTAAATCTTTACCTCCTGTCCAGATCTCACTTTTTGCCTGAGCTCCCAACCTATGTAACTGACTGCTACTGGACTTGACTTAAATGTCTCCCAAGAACCGCCAAGAATTGAATAAAGTTCAATATGTTCAAATCTGTATTGAATATCTCAACATCTCAACAATGCCCCAATCCACTCCTCTTTTAGTGTTCCCTGTCTCCAAAACTGGCACCACCATGAAGCCAAAACCCATGTTTCTTCCTTGACCCCATACTCTTTTACTCTCTCTGTCTGTTGTTGGGTTGCCAAGTCCTGTCAATTCTATCTCCCAAATGTCCTTTTCTCTCAATCTTCACCATGACCAATCTTGACTAAACTAGCACCATTTCCCAGTCTCTTAACCAGTCATCCATTCCCCCCTCCAGACTTGCCTCCTCTAGTGCCTTTCTGTATTGCAGTAAAAGTGATTTCTAACAGTGCAAATCTGTTCTGTTTGCTTTTCTCTTTCAAACTGCTCTCTGGCTCTTAAATGTAGTTTGAACAACGTGACTTAAATGTCCCCCCACCATCTGGCCCTGCCCACCTCTGCACACTGTCCCCCTTCCTCTTCCCTTTTGGGCTTTATGCTGGCATTCCCGAACACAGCCAGGCCCACACTTGCTTCCTGTTGCCACTGCTGGGACATTTCCTGCCTCATCTAACTTAACTACTACTCATCCTACTGCTACTGACTCAAATATCATTTCCTCAAGGAGCCAGTGTCTGATTCCGAAACTGTATTAGGTTTCTTTTCTAAGTGTTCCTATAACACACTTTCTTTGTATTAGGTTGAAACACATGAAACTGCCTTGTTGTAAGTCAGCGACAGTCAAATAAAAGAAAATTCACATAGCCGAAGCTAATACTTCTATCTGTTAAACTGTAAATTCCCTGAGGGTGGGAACCTGGCCTATTTCATACACCGTCTCACACAGTTCCTAGCACATGGTAAATAGTGGCTATTTGTTAAGTGAATAAATGAGTGAATGAACAAATAAACTATGCTTTCGAGAAATAGGTCATCATTTTAATCGATCTATTTTGAAGCTGTAACAATTTTCTTTTTAATAAGGATGATAACTGTTACCTGTTGCACAAGTGTTTGCCCACTCAGTTAGATTAAATACTGGAAAAAATACATTCTGAGTTTTCAGCAGACAATTAGGTGAACTGATAAGTAGCATCTTGGTCTAGAGAGCATAAACCTGAACTAATTTTATATAGGTTAGCACTCTTGACGAGAGAGACGGAAGGCAAAGAATCCAGGGGAAACTGGACTCAAAAACTATATATTTTAAAATTATTTAGCCCCTATGAGAAGTCCTATAGTGACACCTTTGAAAAGGTGACTCCCAAAGTTTTAATTTGAAAATGACTTTAAGAATGGGATACTTTCAGTAAGTATCATTCAAAAGGCCTATCATTTTGAATATTGCATAGCCTCTCAAAAGATGAATACGGGCATGCTAGCACTTTGCTAATTCCCATTAACTACGGCAATCCTTAGCGAATTGCTGCATTAATGTCTATACAGTGTCTGCAAACAGAGGAGTGCATCTTTCCTTCAGTTCTTCTGACAAGTGTAGTTCTGCCTTAATTATTTATGATCATACACCACAGCATAGGAGTGCTCACGAATATTTTGTATGAGTAATGAAGTTTTAGTAATAAGAGCCTTCACTCCATCCTGCTGCTGTTAGAGCTTACAGAGGAGCAGGGTGAGAATTTAAGGTTTTTGTGGATTAGTGAACTGGGAATTAGCAGGATTCCCTAGGATAGACTTCTAAATAATACAATGAAAATAAATATCTACAAGTACAATTCTGATTTTTTTCAAGCTCTTTAACAGCCCTCAAAAGGCCCTGGATGAACCACAAGGAAAATGATAAGAAATGAAGCAGCTAATGATAACAATAATTACGATAATAATACTGCTTATATAACTCTTTATGGGTATGTCTACACAAACATGCGAAATGGATGTTGAGACAATTTCTAAATAATTCAGAGCACATAGCTTACAAGTGTAGGCAGAGGGCGGCTGGGAAGAAGAGAGTTTATTTGGTCAGAATCCTCCAGTCTGTATTGATCAAATTGGCTAAATGATTTCTCATATTTCTCTTGAAAACTTCCAACTCTATTTTTTAATCTCAATTCTGCACATAATTTACTTTTGATGATGGCCAAGTCTTTTAATCTCTTCGAGAGTAAGTTTCTTTTATGTTCAGCAGAGGGACATCCAGTTGAGATTGTGATATCTTTTCCAGCCCTGGTGTTTTTGGTTCTACAACATTCGAGATCATAGGTCCACTGACACTTATTCTTTCACGAATGATGTACTGAGCAGCTATGTATGTAGCAGGTCCTAGAATAAGGACCAAGGAGAAGTTCATCCATAAAATTTGAAAGACAGTATTAAGCTGTTTACCACAAAGCCCTTTTTCATCTCCAGTCTTCTATTCCTCTGTGTCACACACAACCACTCCTGTTCTGTCATCTGTTTTCATCAGGGCCATGGGGAAATATGAAGGGTTTGATAAGGTGTTTTCAGAAGCCTGCAGTACAGGCAGGGTGCTCCTCCTTCCATCCTCACAAAGAGCATTCTCGAGGTTGGCCAATAGAGTGACTATTTCTCTGGGTTTCTCGTCTAGCACCAGGCCTGAACGCAGCCTCCTGTACTCACTCAGCTAAATAAAGAACATCTGAGAGCAGAGGAACTCCTGTGACTCAACAACTAGAAGAGAAAAGAAAGCACCCGTCAAGGCTAAGGGCATTCCAGAATGAAAGATGAACCAAAGACCCCACAGGGCAAAAAGAGGGTGTATAATGGCTACATTAAGTAATTTCCAGGAGCTACTAAGAGTGGCCAATTTGAGTTGCCCCCCTCCCCCCAAAAAAGGAACAAAGAACAATTCGTTTTAGGCAAAAAATGAGTGGAAAGTACAGAGTAGGAAAAGACACTGTAAATTATTGGATCTGCCAGATTGAGTTTTTCAGTTATACCACAGCCTTAGCCAATGAAACCATAAAAAAGGAGAAAAGCTGACCTGCAAAAAATTCACTGCCTTGAGGATATGTGTGTAGTCCACACCCTCCTCCTGAGAATAACCCCTTGGCAAATAATTTTATATTAAAAGAAGATTTTATAGTTTTACTTTCTTTGGCTGGAAAATTTTATGTGAGAATCCTTGCTCTTGTGTATAAAGGGTTCTAGGGCCTGAGTCAACACTTTGGTCTTTCTCATAATACCAATTATTCTCATTAATATTAACAAACTTTAAAAATGGCTACATTCAGCCATTCAACAAATATTTATTGAATGCCTATCCTAAGTCAGGTCCCATTCTTAAGTGTGGAGTATACAGCAGAGATGTAATAGAAATGGCCCTGGACCTAACGGAGCTCACAGTCTAGGGGGCAGATAGACAATAACAAACACAAAAAAATAAATAAAGCAATTTTTTTAAAACTCTGAGTTTTTTAAGAAAGTATAATGGGGACAAGGGTAGGGAGCATCTAATTAAGGGAAAGACTTCCCTGGGGAAGTGACAGTTGATCTGAGACCTAAGGGATAAGGAGTTAGTAGGGAATGCATAATTAGGGCACAGCTAAATACCAACCATGCTGACACTGGAATGGGTTTGGCATATGGAGAGAAATACCTGTGCATGCAAATGGAGATTTACATTTTCAAAAAGCTGCTTTGTTTATAAAAATGCAATAAATGGCTCGGTGATTTTTAGGCAAAGATACACTGATAAGGTGGGAATAACTTTGATCAAACCTGAAGCGTATGGTTTCTTGTCAAGGTCAAAAAAATTAATCTCTGAATAATAGGATACCTGCGTTCATCTGGGTATCTGTCTTATTTTCATGTTCAATTTTAAAATTACATCATCTAAAGATATCCAAAGACCTTTTTTCTATAGCCTCCTTTCATAGTCTACTCCAATTCTGAACTACCCTAAGTGCCAAT
Organism: Mirounga angustirostris; assembly: GCF_029215605.1. Classification (NCBI taxonomy): domain Eukaryota; kingdom Metazoa; phylum Chordata; class Mammalia; order Carnivora; family Phocidae; genus Mirounga; species Mirounga angustirostris. The sequence goes on along the minus strand of NW_026991722.1, from coordinate 45,227,672 downwards.
AACATTTCTTCATAGCACATTTCTTAAGAGTTTTCTTTTTGTATGTGTCTTCAATAAGACTGTATATCTGCATATTTACAAAATAAAGTGTAATCATCGCTCTCTGCATAGAAGCCTTCAGTATAATTTTGAAGATTGTTAGCAAATTCTTTCTCTTTTCTCTAGCACAGGTTATATTAGCGATCCCCATGAGTGTAAAAAGTCATTATAGAGTATTTGCCCCATTTCTGGTCCAGTATTTATTACTAGAAAATAAGTTTTATACACATATATGACACACATATGTATATGGCATGGAACCAAAAAATAAGACAATGAAATTGTTTTCATAAACAGTGAATTCACATTTGACACATTCCAAATGCCATCTACAAAATATACCTATAGCAAAGCCATCTCGCACCACCAAGCATGACTGTTTCTCTATTCATAAACTTGATCACTTCCCAAGGCTGTTCTCTCTTTTCCTATTTCTTTTTTCCCCTTCTCTGGCCAGACGCCACACTTGCATTACCAGGGTTACCCATTTATATTACCCATCTAGACCTTTCGGGAATCTCCTTTCTTATGAATTACCACCACGTGCTCTCAACATCAACATTTTCCTCCTAGATTTATTCATTATCCCTTCAGAGTTGCCCTCATTTAAAACCAAATTCTTTACCCCCAAAAAAATAGCAAATAGAGCAGAGGTGTTCCTGAAATCCAATACTGCTTTGATATAATTACATAATTGTACATACACGGTGTCTGTAATTTTTCTGTATTTATGTGCCTGTTCCATCTCTATTTCTCTTATTACCATATCCATGCAACCTGCTTATAAAAGCTGTCAAAACAACACAACATATAAACTCAGAACAGGTTCAATGAACTGTTTCAGCTGCTGCTTCTTCTCATTTCCTTCCACTAGCTTCAGGAATCCTTGGGCTTCGACAGTGGGAATTGCGAAACCCTCAGGGCAAGTCCCTTTGTGGCTCATTCTGCATCTTATTTAGTGCTGGTATCCAGAGGCTATAAGTAATTCCAAACAGGCTGGCACTACAGCTTGGGTGACTCCAAACATCATTCAAGTTTGTCGATACTCTTCCTAACTTCACCCGAATAAGGGATCAGTCATCAAGGACGAACATGGCAGGGGGAGCAATTCAGCTGCACCAAGTTTCCGCCTCAAGCACCGGCCTGGCCGATAACTTAATGAGACCAAACTTGAGGCTTAGTGAACGACTCTCCGGTTCCCCACTCAGAATGAAAGAAAAGGCTTTAAGTGCATAGGGTGGATTCAAGTTAGACGCAAAGATAAATCCTCTGAGAACATGGTAAACACTCGAATATGTTACCAAAGGAAGCTGAAGAATATATTTCCCTGGTGGATATTTGTTTATTTTTTTAAGTACATTTTCTTCATCGTCTGAGCTTGCAGACAGATGGTCCTGAGAACCCAGGGAAGCAGCCTCGGTGACCTTTGATGCATACCTGGCTCCCTCCCATCTCTCCTTAAATGTCAGGTCCGCAGAGAGGCTTTTCCCTCCCTCATATCCCACAGTTCCCTCTTTTTTTTTTTTTTTAAGATTTTATTTATTTATTTGAGAGAGAGAATGAGAGAGAGCAAGTACATGAGAGGGGGGAGGGTCAGAGGGAGAAGCAGACTCCCCGCCGAGCAGGGAGCCCGATGCGGGACTCGATCCCGGGACTCCAGGATCATGACCCGAGCCGAAGGCAGTCGCTTAACCAACTGAGCCACCCAGGCGCCCCCACAGTTCCCTCTTTGTCTTTCTCCTTTTACCCTGTTTCCTTTCCACCTCTTATAACCACCTGTAATGACACACTCCTCCTTGTTTTTTCTGTGGCGAGCCAGTTGTTAAGCATTTGCCAGCACACCACCCTCCTAATTGTTCTTCCCGCTTCCCCTCACCCTCCCCAAGAGCAGCCAAATTGATCCTTTCAAAACTTGCACCAGGTCAAGCCATGCCTCTGCTGAGAAACCTCCAGCAACTTTCCATCTCACTCAGTCGAAAAACAAAATTCTGACCACTGCTAAAGAAGTTCCCGTACACTCTTCCCAGGCCTCCTCTCTCCTGGGTTTTTCTGATCTGGTCCTCTTTCCCCGTTGCTCACACTTGCTTCCACCACGCTGCAGCCCTGCAGTTCCTCAAACATAACAAGCACGCTCCTGCCCTCTTTGGTCCCAGTTGCCCATACGCATCTTTATTCCTGGGCTCTGGGAACCCTACTTCCTATTATCCCCCAGTCCCAGAGATGATGGCAGCTTATCTCAGAGTTGAAGCCCAGTTGCTTCAGAGGTTTTTCAATGCTTCCAAATATTTGAAACTTGGTTCTCATATGAAACTCCCTGTTTTGGGGTGCCTGGGTGGCTCAGTGGGTTGGGCATCCGACTCTTGATCTTGGCTCAGGTCATGATCTCAGCGTCATGAGATCGAGCCCTGTGTTGGGCTCCGTGCTGAGCCTAGAGCCTGCTTGGGATTCTGTCTCTCCTTCTCCCTCTGCCCCTCCCACCCCTGCTCTCGTTCTCTCTAAAAAATAAATAAAAAATAAATTTAGAAAACCTCTTGGGGCGCCTGGGTTAAGCATCTGCCTTGGGCTCAGGTCATCATCCCAGGGTCCTGGGATCCAGCCCTGCGTCAGTCTCCCTGCTCAGCAGGGAGTCACCTTCTCCCTCTCCCTATGCCTCCCACCCCCAACTCTCTCTCTCTCTCAAATAAATAAATAAAAGCTTAAAAAAGGGGAAAAAAACTCTGTTTTGAAACACGTGGAGTGTGCTGTCATCCTAACTAGATCTTATAGCACACCCACCTATCTCTTTCATGAAGCTAAAGAAGGGTGGTAACCGGGCGCCTGGGTGGCTCAGTTGGTTAAGCGACTGCCTTCGGCTCAGGTCCTGATCCTGGAGTCCCTGGATCGAGTCCCGCATCGGGCTCCCTGCTCAGTGGGGAGCCTGCTTCTCCCTCTGACCCTCCCCCCTCTCATGTACTCTGTCTCATTCTCGCTCTCTCAAATAAATAAATAAATCTTTAAAAAAAAAAAAAAAGAAGAAGGGTGGTAACCACTCTTCTCCACCAGGAACACTGTTGTCTCATTTTTTATTTGGCTTGTACCAGGTAGGTCCTCCTCAAATGTCATTTCCTTAGAGAGATCCTTCCTTCCCACCTATTTTCATTAGATCTCCCATCTTTGTCCTCTCTTATTCTGTTTTCATTTCCATTTCTTATCACAAATTGTAGTTGTACATCTATTCACTTATTTATTTGTGTAATGCCTCTTTCTACCACCCAACTAGACATAATAACAAGGACCCCATCTCTCTTAGTCAATACTCTTGCCCAGCTCCCATCACAGTGCCTGGCCCACACTAGATGATCTATAAGGATTTTTTGCACTAAATAATGAATGACTCTAGATTGGACTACATGGTGTTTTGCATACATACAATACATTTTTTCATATTGCCTTCAAGAGCCTTGATTCCAGTACACAGCGTGAGAAAGCAAATAGAGCACGCATGTTCATGTGCTTTAAGCATACAAATTTGCCTAGTGTGGCAAAAATGAAGAGGACGCTCCAAATGGAACTATGGGCAAACGATGCCCTTTACAACAACGTTCTGCCTCTCGGAGTCTTGTTTTTGTTGTTTTTGTCTTTGTGCATGTTTTTCTGCTTCTCGTTTTGTCTTTGTAGTAATTTCCTGGGTTTTTCCCTCTAATCTAAAGTGAACTAAACTATCAGAGGGTAAGAGCAAATTTGTGCTTGACTTTTTGTCTTAAGCAGTTACCGTGTTCAGGTTGTGTTATGGATTTTCCACATAGGCTTAAATTGGTCTTTGCAACGCTCTGTTCTCCGTTCTTGTTTCTAAAGTAAAGAGAAAGCCTCAAACGAACACAGGGAAGTCTATCATGCATCACTTTTTTAAACTTTCCAATTTCTATTTGCTCCTTTATTCTCCATACTTCTCTGTCCTCTCTTTTGTTTAAAATCTCATTTAGCATTCTCTTGAGGGGAGAACATGAGATTACAATCTAACGATTGTAATGAGAATGGGTTAAGTTGGTGCCGTTTCCCATTTTCATTACAATCTTGGTGGCAAGAATAATGTAGCAGAATTTTTAATGCCTCATATATTACAGGAACATTTTCCCATGAGCTTCTGCTCCTTTTCTGTAGACAGCCCTGTTGCTATGTGCTGCAGGACTTTGATCTTTTTATATTCTGCATTATAATCAATTGGCCATTTCACCCCTTCCCCATAGATTACAGTCAAACAAGTGAAAAATATTTTGATCTATAGCATACCGCTACACCTCCTGACCATAAAATCCTCTCACCTGTAGACTAGTACCTGAACTCCACGTGGCCAGTGATTCACATTGCACGGCAGGTGCCAACCCGGTATCCTAAGGGCCAGGCACTTCTCCGAAAGGCACTCTGGAAGTCAGAATTTTGTAACTCAGGGCATTGATAGACAGAGTTGGTTAATTTAAATACCAGGAGCTCCTGGGGAATTGGACGGTGGACCCAAGTGCTCACCCTTGAAATGAAAAGCCTTAGAGAACTTTGTTGGTCCAAGTGTAGGACCTATAGACCAGCAGCACTGGCATTAGCCAAGAGCATATGGAGAATGCAGACCCTCAGGCCTCAGCCCAGCACAGGGCTGGGCCCCCAGGATCACAGAGTCTTTTCACCTGGCTTCTCAGAATCTCCCTGTCTCCCAGACATCACTCCCACCTAAACCTTTTCTGGCCCTTCCTGGATTCCATTTTCTCTGAAACCGTTTAACAGAGTAATTCTCGAAAGGCCTTTGTAGCAGAACTATCTGGGTCCACATCTTAGCTCTGTTGATACTGCCTTGGGGGAAAGTTATCCATCTTCTCTGTGCCTCAGTTTCTTAGTTTACAAATTGGCGATAATTACATTTACTAAATTAACTAGAGAGCGAGAACAAACCACTGTGTAAAGAGATCCCCAAAACACAAGGGCTCAAACCAGATAGAAATGTCTTTATCTTATGAAGTAGCCCAAATTGGAGGTCAACTCTGCTCTACCCACTCTAAGAAAGTGAGATTCTCTCCAGCATAGTTCTCTGTGATTCCCTAGGGCATTGTCTTTGTCTCCACAGCTGAAGCTTCACTGCAGAAAGGGAAGCGTCTACAGGAGACACACCTTAGCAATGGGCCCCGCCTAGCTGGAAGGGGATGGGAAATGGGGTCCTTCATCGGATGCCTTGCTCCAATTCTATGACTGTGCAAACAGACTGGGCATTTTGGTGGGAGGACAACAGTCTCCACTACCCTCTCCTGGCAGGGTTATTTGGGGCATTCAAGGACTTATGGAGATCAATTGCCCAGCACACTGCCTAGCACCACACACATTCAGTTCTCCGTAACGATAGCTGATATGCTTATCATCCTCTTATTAACCCTCTGGTAACATAACCACAGTTTATCAAGGCTATTCAAAATTTCAATTGGTGGAATGGGAAGTGAATGACTTTCAGCTCAGCCTCCTAAATGGAGCCATGGATGCCTCCAATCAAACCACAGTGGTTTCAAGTTAGGTTCGTGTGACTTTGGCACCAACTGGGACAAGTCGTGGTCTCCAGAGAGCTTAATAAGCAGCTCCATCGTCTCCACCGCTTCTGTCCTCCATACTCATATGCCGTACTTTGAAGCAAAGTTGGAGACAGGGATTTGGGTGCTTGTAGCTGATCAACGGAGAGTTCTCAGGAGATAGTGCATGGGGGAGTCTGGCCCTGCAGAAAGCTCTGGAGCACGAATTACTCTACAAAATCAGTCCCGTCTTAAGTCTTTTGTGCCCCATACAGTCCACCTAGGGCTGGAGGTCACATGGGGGCATGGGGGAGAACTAATATTTTTTACACAATTCTATCAAAAGGAAGGTAGCTCAGCTGTTAGCAGACCACTCTGCACCAGCCAGGTAACAGGGATGCAGGTGGGGCCCGAGAGCCATCATTTTCTGTGGATATTTGCTGCTTATTTCCACCATATTAGAGAAATAAAGTACTGGGGCAAATCAAAGTAGAAAAACCCTTATCAAGGTGGGTGGACGAGGAAAGATTTTGGCCTCATGTCCCAGACTAAACCTCTAACCCCAGCCAGCACTTGGCTGCAGGGAACCATAAGAAACATGAATCACACAATGTAATTTTTCACTACCGCTGGAAAAATGATTTGTACCACATCAAGAAACAAAATGTTTTCTGTAAGTAGGCATCCAAGCTACTGGTTATTTAACCTGTTAATGCAGTACCACTCTGTAGAAGCCAGCTAGGTACTTAAAACTAATTGCATATCCCCAAACAACAATATGGATCTGATCCAAAGAACCATTTTTAACAGGTCATCAGATAAATCAGTCAGAGTCTCTGGCTCATCGATAGAAAAATAAACACAAAAATAAAAAACAAAATCGGGTGCAATCAGGCATTCCTTGGGAATGATGCAAGGTACTCTTATTCACTGCTTACCGTCCAACTTCCTTGAGAGCACGTCTCATGTCCAAACCTACTTCTCCCCTCCCAGGACTATGCTCCAAGGCCTTATCACATCACACCAAGGTCACAGCCTCCAACTGAGTCTCCCCTGCTCCTGACTCTGGGACAGAGCCCATCCCAGACCACAGCTCCACGTCAGTTCAGTCTGACTTGGGCCTGGGTCCACACTCCCAAGCTCTGCCATGGTATCATGTGTAAGCCCACGATGTGGCCCAGTTCTGGTAACTACATCAACGCCTTACCCCCTGCCTGACTTTCTGTCTTAACTCCGGGCCTGATGCCCCAGGTCCTTGTATCCCCCAGTCCATTCAGAGATTTTCAGGATCACCAGTCCTAAGACTTCCTACTGCTCCGTGACAGGCTCCCTGGGCCACCTGCTGCCTGCATCAGCACCTACTGACTGTCGCCAGACAGCTCTCCTCCCCAAAGAGGGGAAAGAATAGGTGGAATATTCTTAACAGAGTGCTGTAAAGAGAGAACACCAGCTAAACTGCTATAGAAGTGAGGGCTAAACTCCTTTACTAGGACAGGGGACTTGCTAAAGACGGGAGCCAAGGAAACGGAGAGGTTGCCTTCACTCAGGATAGCAGCTGTCAGCGGGCTTGGCAGAGCCTGGTGGCCGAGAACCTGTATTCTGTGGAGTCAGAGCTGATGGGCATCCCAGTCCACCACTCACCAACATGTAAGAGAGGATAAGTAGTTTACACCTCAGTCTCAGTTTCCCCATCTGTGAAATAGGAGTACGCCTCCCTTGCAGAATTACTCTTGTCCTTGCTCAGGTGAAAAGAGATTACACCTAAGTAGTAAGCAGTAGTTTCTTAAGCACAAGCCTGATATACAGTAAATACTCAATAAATATTAGTATGTAATTCCTGCGGAAAACATACACATAGGGTAGTTCATGTCTGGGGAGAAGGAATACGATACATATTTAGAATAAAAACCTAGGCTAGATGAGCCACTTTGTCAAAGATCCATAAGTTTAGAAAATGCAGAGGCCATGGGAATCAGCGAGGTGAAAAACCAGAGCAGAAATGTGAGTCCAGTGCAGAAAGAACACTGGAATGGCAGCCCTGAGGCTGGGGGTTCTAGGAAATGTTGAGAAGGTTGTGGTGGAAAAGGGGTATGTGAAAACCAGAAAGGTCGCGGAGAGAAGGAGTGGGACCCTGGCCACGCCCTAGGGACTGCGTGCACCACAAAGTGCCCCAACGCAACAGAGAAAGCTGTTAGAGAAGAAGTAAAGGGAAATAGAAGAATCTGGCACATTTTATTGGAAGGACAGTATATGGAGAGAGGTGTAACAAGGTACGTGGAGCGACTCGGAGAGGGAGAACAGTAGCGAAGTCCGTAGAGGGAGAGGTAAAGAAGCAGTCAGCTGTGACAGAGAGAAGAGGCAATGAAGAAACATAATAATATATAACGCCAGTTCAAAACAACAGCTGGGAATAGGGAATTGATAGTGAAGCGATAAATACCAGCAGTGAGGGAGCTAAATACCATTAAAATGCACAATAGTTAATAACAACGAAGCTGAAGTCTGGAAGCAATTAATAAATTAATAAACAATAACAAAGTATAAAATGCATAAAGAAAAAAGCGAGGTTATAAATATGACCCTTGGGTGAGAGAAGGGCAGGGATTCACTGGAGGAGAGAGAGGGAGCATGATTCAGCCGGATTGCAGAAGCGCGTCCTCCAGGTTCTGAGCAGCTAACAGACAAGAGAGGACCATTCTACCCACCTGCGAGCAGTGGATGGGAAAGCCGCTCACAGAGAGCGTTGCGCTCGTTCTCCTGATGAAGCCGCCATCCCCAGAGCTTCTCATCTACCACCATCATAAATAAAAATGTTCTCAGGGACCGACTGCCTAGATTGTGCAATTAATGGTGCATAAATATGCCAGGCTTCATACTACCAGTAGTCTTCCCAAGTAACTACTAGAAATTGTCCTAAAAATGTAGGTCCTGGACCAGATTGGAAACCCCATTCTTAGATTCGGCTTCTGCTCAGCCCCTAAGTTCCATTATCAATCTCAACACCTCTTTTTGAGTGGTTCTAGGAGTCTCAAGCAGTTCTGGGAATCAGTAGGAATCCCAGCCCAGGTGGGGGATCCCCAACGCTGCATGGGCAGCCCCCCATCAGTTGTCACCTCAACCACAGATCTGAAAGTCTCCGTCATTACGGGAGCTCCTCACTCGGGAGACTACGTGCACCCATGTGGTTTGTTTTCAATATTTCTCCTTTTCTAACATAATTATGGTATTTGGGAGCTACATTTCTTTTCCAAAGCTTAGGTCAAGTCTTCTTTAACTCTTGGTTCAGAGATTTTTCTCTACTCCAGGCAGCACCTACAGAGCAAAACTAAAAAAAACAATAGCAACAACAGAAAAATGAAAACTTGTTTTGCTCCCACAAACTATTTTGGGCAAAACTTCTACCACGCTGGGAGATGGAAGAGGGCAAGAATGGTAAGCTGGTTTGGCTGGGTTAAATAGGCAGTCTTCTCTTTTTTTTTTTTTTAACGTTTATTCCTTCCCCATTTTGGGGTGACTTCAGCTTGTTATTTGTGTGGTATTTCTCAGCAATAAGTTTCCAGAGGCAGGGAAAATTCTCACCCTTCCTTGCCGGCCACACAACACCCCCTGTTTGTTTTTCCACATTGTTCCCTCCCCCTCCCCCCACATCCTCCCCCCAGGACCCCCCACTTCACTCTGTGCCCAGCGTCTCCTATTTCACGAGGACTCAACGGCTGACACTATGGCCCTGGCTACAGCATGGACTTAGCGACCAAAACACCCCCAACTGGATGAAGAGTTTCCGAGCACCCACATTTCAGTTCAACAATAAGCGTAAGAAAAAAGAAAAAGAAAGTAAGGAAACCAGACCCAGGAGAGAAACAGCTGATACACATTCTAGATAATTCCAGGGTCCATAGGGAAAGAATAAAAGGAAGAAGACAGAAGAGAAATTGAAAGAATAATTGAGACTTTCCATAGGATACTAAGAATATCAAGATGATACTACTTTTATATTGGTACAAAAACGGTAATGATCGGCCATACACATTTAGGACTTAAATATGTTTAATGTACTCAACTCAAGTAATACTGATTATATGAGATGCATGATGTATAAAGTAATATTGACTGCATTCGGTAGCAATAAATGTGAAAGAATAGTTTCCTTGAATCTGTTGCTGCCAACATAGCCCACCTCTCTTAAAGAGCTATCCCAGAAAAGGAGGAAAAGTCCGCGGGCGTAAGTGACAGCTCAACATTTCTGACCGCAGCAAGTTTCTGGTGAGGAAAAGCTTCAGCTTAACAGAGCACAGGCCACGCTTTGTTCTGGGCACTGCACATGTCATCCGTTGCAAAGAATTAAGCTCATAATAATTAACGTCCATTCCGGAGATAGTTAATACACAGAGGGGGGTGACCTTTTCACTTCAGAATCTAAATTATTTGCTATTGGATAAATAATTTGTTTTTGCCGGGTTGGACGTGAGTGAAATGGATTCTAACTACTGTAAGTTTGGTACGATTGATAGACTGTTGTATTCTCTCTTGTTAGGTTGTTTACATGTATACAAGGACTTGTATATGGGTATAAAGAAACCTATTTCCTGATCTCTTTTTCGTGATGAAGAAAGCTATCTTGAACAAGTCCACAATGAAATCTGCCCTTAACTGAATGAAAAATAATAAAGGAAGTTGTCACTCTCATCAACAAATTTCATAACGGCCTTCTGTGCACTGCACTATTCCTTCGGGGAAATACATTTAACCACAACAACGGAAGAGTATCACCTCAGTGTGGGCTAAATCACTGTGATGTTACAGTTAAATATTCACATCCATGCCATGTTCTAAGAGGGCAACTTTCTGAACCGTTACGTAATATGTAGATAAACGACCCATGTTGTCACACGGGCAAAAATAGCAGAACTCCTTTACAGGGTGGTTGATTCTTCTTCAGCCTCTACGACTATTCAAACATTTTTGGCCCTGCAAGAGGTGAAGTTTGAGGCTTGCAGTCTAGATCGACTACTACCACCGAGTTGTTGTGTAATCCACACAAATCATGTTCTACCTCCAACCCGGTCCCCCGCTGTGGAATGTGAAGAATGGCGCTTGCCCCTCCCACCTCATGGGTGTGCTGTGAGGATTAAATGAAGCCATAAAAGAGAAAGTACCTTGAAAATACAATTTCCCGCTATCTTCTTCTTCTTTTTTTAATATATAATGTATTATTGTGCTCGCTTCGGCAGCACATATACTAAAATATATAATGTATTATTTGTTTCAGAGGGGCACAAACCATGAAGAGACTATGGACTCTGAGAAACAAACTGAGGGTTCTAGAGGGGAGGGGGTGGGGGGATGAGTTAGCCTGGTGATGGGTATCAAGGAGGGCACGTTCTGCGTGGAGCACTGGGTGTTATAAGCAAACAATGAATCATGGAACACTTCATCTAAAACTAATGATGTAATGTATGGGGATTAACATAACATAATAATAAAAAAAAAAGGAAAGAAAATCCAAGCACAAGATGCCTTTATGCTGACTCTTAGTTAGCCAGAGGACAGCAATGTTGAAAAAGAATGAGAGATCATCTAGTGTAGACCTCTTATTTCACCAATGAAGCCTCTGAGCCCCGAGTTCAAGTTCCAACACGTGGTTAGTAAGGAGCTAGGCTGAGCACCCGGGTCTCCTGGTTCCCCAGTCCGCACTCTGCACTGTGCCGCTCACTTGCCTAAGTCTTGGTTACCCTTTTTGCCACTCTAACACAATTAACCTCTAACATCAGTGTTACATTGTCTTTCAACATCAGTATTATAAAAGAATTCCATCACACTAGTCGAAGTATGTCACTAATATCTTTTACAATGAATAGCTGATATTTTAGAATCCCCAAAATGTCAATTTCAAGTACCCAGATTGTCCCTATTTAAGTTCAAACCGCAAAATATTAGTAAATACCTGTTGAGCACTTCCAGTGTGTCTGGCTTTGCTAAGGGTTTTCCATTATGCCATTTAGTTTCCACAATAACCCTCGAAAGTTCACAGTTTTTCATTCTTTTAAAGAAGAGCAAACCATGTTTGTTCCTCACCCTGCCCTAGCTCCACGTGGTTTTTAGTAAGGATGCTAACCCCTGTAAACTAAGCTTTCCAGGCTCCTGGGCCAGGGGCTTCTGGATGGATTCAGCCACAGTAGGCACAATCTGGACACTAGAGGGCAGCAGGGAGGGAGAGGCCGCCCCTCCCCTTGAGAGGTGCGCTCTCTCCCAAAGGGGCTGCTTCTCAATGGTTGCAGCTCTTGCTGGACAGCCCCGCCCTTCCGGGTCCTCACTCCCGCTGGAGCCTAGTCTCTCTGAATACCGTCTCCCCGTTTGTTCCTCAGGCCCTAACAGAAGGAGCAACTTCCTGGTGTTGCAAATCTGGGGGTTGCCTCACTACTGCCTCTTGAGTTTCTAGCCCTTCCAACACCTTTGCACTTAGTTCCCCAAATTCAATTCCCTCTGTTGAACTATCAGGTCTTCTGATTGGACGCTGACGGATACACTTAAACAAGCAAGTGACTTAAAGAGCACAGACTGTTTGAATGGGGACTGTCTGACCATAAAGTCTATGCCCTTAAACTTAAAAGGTTAGGGGCGCCTGGGTGGCTCAGATGGTTGGGCGTCTGCCTTCGGCCCAGGTCATGATCCCGGGGTCCTGGGATCGAGCCCCTCGTCGGGCTCCCTGCTCAGCGGGGAGCCTGCTTCTCCCTCTTCCTCTGCCTGCTGCTCCCTCTGCTTGTGCTCTCTGTCTCTCTGTCAAATAAATAAATAAAATCTTTAAAAAAAAAAAAAAAACTTAAAAGGTTACTGTTTTCCTACAGTGCCACGGACCAAGCTAGCAGTCTCCAAGCTTTTCATTAACTTTTTTGATTGTGTACATTTATGAAGAAAAAGTTTGCAAGCACGGACCCCTGACACATGTATATTTATTTGTAAATTAGACATAAGTACTACTACTACATGATATGTTAAATACTAGTGAAGCTTAATCATTTTAATTTAATTTAATTTTGTTTAATTTTTGAGATTTTTTTCTACGACAAAAAAAAAAGCCATCATACTTGGATTTTGAATGCAATGGAAATATGTCTTTATTGCTGTTGTGTATTTTTAGCCACTTTCTTCTGAAACAGGGAGGCAGTCTCCAAAAGAACTCTCATTTTCTCTCTCCCTGTGAAACATACCATGTAAACAGCACAGCTGAGGAATGAGGTGCCAAGGAGGAAGTGAGGAGACAAGTGAGGATAAAAGTCTCCCAAATCCTTATTCCCAACTTAAGACCAGTTTACACTCTAGACAGATAAGAATTCTCAGCATCTTTCTTTTAATAGTTTTATTGAGATATGATTCATATACCATAAAATTCACTCTTTGAAACTGTATAATCTAATGCTTTTTAGTATATTCACAGAGTTCTGCAACTATCACCACTAACTAATTGAGAACATTTTCAGCACCCAAAAAAGAAAGCCATACCCATTAGCAGTCAGTCCCCATTCTCCTCAGACTCCAGCAACCACTAATGTACTTTCTGTGTTTATGGATTTAACTATGCTGAACATTTCATATAATGCAAACATACAATTTGTGGCCTTTGGTGATGGCTTCTTTCACTCAGCCTAATGTTTTCAAGGCTCATCCATGCCATAGTATACATAAATAATTCACTCCTTTTTATGGCCAAATAATATTCCATTGTCTGGATACAGCAAATTTTGTTTATCCATTCATCAGCTGATGGACATATAGGTTATTCCCACTTTTTAGCTACTGTAAATAGTACCTCCATCAATGTTCACATATGAGTTTTTGTGTGGATGTATGTTTGCATTTCTCTTGAGCCTAGGAGTAGAATTTCTAGGTCATATGGCCACTTTATGTTTAACATTTTAAAGAGGAGCCAAACTATTTTCCAAAGTGGCTGCATCACTTCACACTCCCATTAGCAGAAATATCTGAAGGTTCCAATATTTTCACATTCCTCTAATGCTTTTTATTATCTGTCTTTATTTTAGTCATCCGGGTGAATGTAAAGTGGTATCTCATTGTGGTTTTAATTTGCATTTCCCTAATTATTCAACCTTTTTCACAGCTAAATAGATATTTAACATTAATACAATAATGTATTCATATAAATTAAATATTAATAATTATTTTCAGTGAATGAAACATGAAAGATGGCCAATTTCATTTGCACACAGAAGAGCATTCCAGTGCTCAAAAAAAAAAAAAACCACATAAGAATGCAATGTAAAAGCTAAAAAACCATTTCATGTAGAACTGTAACTGTATCAAGATATTTTTTTATTTCCCTTTTGATTTCTTCCTTGACATTGGATGTTCAGGACTGTGATATTTAATTTCCACATATTTGTAGATTTTCCAATTTTCTTCTTGTCGTTAATTTCTAGTTTCATACCAATGTGGTTGGAAAATATACATAGTATGATTTCAATCTTCTTAAATTTGCTAAGATTTGTTTTATGGTTTTTTCATATGATCTCTCTGGGAGAATGTTCCATGTATGCTTGAGAAGAATGTGTGTTCTGCTGTTGTTGGATGGAATGCCCTATGTATGTCTGTTAGATCCATTTGGTCTAAAGTATGGTTCAAGTCCAATTTTTCCTTGTTGGTTTTCTGTCTGGATGATCTATCCACTGCTGAAAGTGGGGTATTGAAGTCCCCTGCTATTATTGTATTGTCTATTTCTCCCTTCACATCTGTTAGTACTTGCTTAATATATTTAGGTGCTCCAATGTTGGGTGTGTATATATTTATGACTGTTATGTCTTCTTGATGAGTCGACCCCTTTATTATCATGTAATGACCTTCTTTGTGTCTTGTTATCATTTTTGGCCTAAAGTCTATTTTGTCTAATAACAAGCACAGCTACCTCTGCTCTCTTCTGGCTTCTACTTTCATGGAATATCTTTTTCCATCCCTTTATTTCCAGCCTATGTATGTCCTTAAAACTTAAGTGAGTCTTGCAGGCAGATTATAGTTGGGGCTTGTTTTTTTATTTACACATTTTTCAAAATAAGACATACAGATGGTCAACAGGTACATGAATACTCAACATGACTAATCATCAGAGAAATGTAAATCAAAGCCACAATGAGATGTCCCCTCACACCTGTCAGAATGGCTAGAATCACAAAGACAAGAGATAACAAGTGTTGGCAAGGATGTGGAGAAAAGGGAACCCTTGTGCCCTGTTGGTGAGGATGTAAACTGGTGCAGCCACTGTGGAAAACAGTATAGAGATTCCTTAAAAAATCAAAAATAGAACTGCCATATGACCCAGCAATCGCCATTTCTGGGTATTTATCCAAAGGAAATAAAAACAGGATAATGAAGAGATATCTGCACTCCCGTGTTCATTGTAGCATTATTCACAATAGCCACGATATGGAAAAACCTAAGTGTCTGTCAAAAATGAATGGATAAAGAAGATGTGGTATGTATGTATATCTATACATGGAATATTGTTTCTATATGGAATATGGCACATTATTGACCATGAAATGAAAGGACACCATTGTGACAACATGGATGGACCTTGAAGACATAATGCTAAGTGAAATAAGTCAGGCAGAGAAAGACAAACACTGTATGATATCACTTATATGTGGAATCTAAAAAAACTGAATTTGCGGAAACAAAGTAGAGTGGTAGTTAACAGGAGCTGGGGGGAGGGGAAATGGGAGATTTTGGTCAGAGGGTACAAAATTCCAGGTAGAAGATAAATAAGTTCTGGGGATCTAATGCACAACATTGTGGTTACTGAAAACAATACTGTACTACATACTTAAAAGTTGCCAAAAGAATAAATCTTAAATGTTCTGATCACAAAAAAGAAATGGTAGTTATATGATGTGATGAAGGTGTTAGGTAACACTTATGGTGGTAATCATATTACAATACATAAGTGTAACAAATCACCACATTGTACACCTTTAAGTTGCACAATGTTATATATCAATTGTATCTCAGTAAAGTTGGGGGGAAATATATCTTTTTATTTTTATCAATTTAAGAAATATGTAGTAAAGAATGATTTTGAAAAAAGTTAAAAAACATAAGTTATGCAATTGTCCAAATCAGCCCAACCTTAATAAATTTTTGTGCACTTTATCTCTCAGTTTCTGATACAAGTGTGTTAAAATCTCCCATCAATTTGCCCATTTATGCTTATCATTCCATCAGGTTTTTTTTCTTTCCGTTTTTGAGGATATGTTGTTAAGTGCATACAAGTTTCTAATTATTCTGTCTAATTGGAGGACTGTTTATTATTATGCAATATCTCTATTCATTCCAATGTATATGTTTGCACTAAATTCTTCTTATGGCATTAATATTGCTATATTAGCTTTTTGGAAATTCTCCCTGATGTGATAGGTAGAATAATGGCCCCCCAAAATATGTCTATATCTTGATCTCTGAAACCCATAAACATATTGCCTTACAGGTCAAAAGTGATTAAGGTTCTTGAGATAGGAAGATTATCCTGGATTAACCCAGTGGGTCCAGTGTAATCACAGGGTCCTTATAAATAGAAGGCAGGAGAGTCAGTGCCAGCCAACAAGATGTAATGACCAAAGCAGAGGTTGGAATGATGCAATTGGTAGAAGGGGCCATGAGCCAAGGAACGTGGGAAGTCTCTAGAGGTTGGAAAAGAAAAGGAATGGATTCTCCCCTAGAGCCTCCAGAAGGAATGCAGCCCTACCAACAACTGTAAACTTGGAAACCATAATTTAAAATGCAATAAGACTGACCCACCCGCACCCCTGGACTCTAGCTTCTGCAACATTCGAAAATCTATGGATCATTTGGTCTCTTCAAACAGGGTCTACATTCTTAACCACCAATGCTAATTTGTTTAATTAAACCAAACATTTGATTAACATTTCCAGCTCATTCCCTAGAACTACTCTTACAATGAACTATATTTTACAAAAAAACTATCTTTTTCCTGTTTTTGTCACCTACTCATTTTTAATTGAAATTCAGCATATTATTGTTGTTAGCCATTGATAAATACCAACCTTATCTTTGCTTATATAATACTTTTTAAAATAAACAACCATTCTTAAAAGCCTCAGGAAATGGTGTGTATAGTGGACTGTATTGTCCACATTATAAGACCAAGGGAAGCATTTATCCCAGAACTGGACATTGACTACATCATTGGAGTCACTACACCACTCTTGGCCAGGAAGGCTACAGACCTTTGAGAAGACCTTTCCAGAAGTTTTGTTCCAAAATGAAATAGTATCAAACTAAAGAATAATCTATTCATTTAGTTATTCATTTCACGAATAAATATCAAGTACCCACCACGTGCCAGACACTGGTCGAGGCACAGTGGATATAGCAATGAACCAGACCTTCAAATTCCTGCAGTCAAGGGGGACACATTCTGATGAGATGCCTTTCAGCAACCTTCTGCGGCTGTTGCGTGAGGTCGTGCGTGGGACCTGGCTCCACAGCAGCCGCCATCTTGCCCCTCTGGGGAAGAAAAGCCATCACACTGAGGATGACAAAGCTTCAAAACAGAAAGAAACCAGTTTAAATGAGTGTGAACAGCTCAAGGCCCCAAAGCAATTCACTTTCAGCGGCCAGGGTTTTTCTACTTCTAATTCTCAGAGCTTGCTTTCAGAGAACTAATGCCCACAGAAGAAAAAAAAAAAACAAAAAATAAAAATAAAACTTATTCAGACTGTCCAGATCATGGCCCCATTTGCTAGCTGAAACTCGTCTGAGGAGCAAAAGCATAGGGAAGATGCATTTCTCTAACTGGCATTTTCCACACACACCTGATTTCAGGCTGGAAATACCCACTTCCAGAACAATGCCTAGTCCCTTGGGGTCAATTCCTCTAACTGCCGATCTCCTTACTCTTGCAAAGCTCCCGGATAGCTAACCTAGGGTAGTTCTGATAGAGCTAAACGTCAAACTTCAAAATCTCTATAAAAGCTTCAATTCCCAGGACATTTTGGGCCCAAGTCTCTAAGTGTGCCTCTGCTCTTGGGGCATAAATTGAGCAGGAACACGGGGATCTCTAATCTGCTACCTTTTTTGATGGCTCATGAGGGAAGACACTGAAAAACGGAACTGAATGGGCTCACCACACACACACACATACAAACACACACACCCCTCAAAACCCCCCAGACACAATTGGGTTTCTCTGTTAAATACCCTCAGAGTATTCCAGTTTTCCTTCATGTCGGTTATCTACTCAATACTTACTAATGTTTATATTTGATCTCTAAAGGTAGGAACCTTGTCACTTTTGCTCATCACTGCATTCCCAGTGGATGAATGAATGCATTTTTTATTCATTCCCTGGGCCATACAAGATGTAGGTGGAAGACTGACCTCTCAGTGTAGAGTGCGCCCTCGCCCTTGAGAATGGAGATTCTGAGATTATGAAGCAAGTTGGCAACCTATAATTGTTTCCATGGCCACAGCATATGACAACGGGGGGTTCTCCTAGGCTTACCAACATCAGGGACCACACACACTAGAATCTCTTCCAAATTGCCCATGTGTGGCTTCATGTTTGGCTCTGTCCATTGAAGATACTGCCTTCTTCCCATTGCCCTGCCAAGCCAAGAGTCAGTTTCCAGCCCTCTTTACTAAGAAGATCCTTGATATCATATGTGTTGCCAATTGTTCCTATGCTTAGTTTATGGTTACTCCGTTTCCAAAACTGCCAAAAAAAGATAGCACTGATTGGCAATATCCAAGATGTTTTTAGAATGGAGGGTACAAAGTACAACATATACAAAACATCTTTCCTCACTGATAATCCAAGAACATCTTAAAATGTAGGATTTGTTCATCATTTGGATTTGAATTGGTAACCATTACAACAGTAATTTATTGTCATTCCAAGTTTATAATGTAAATTCTTTAGTAAACATTTTAGTAAACATTAAAAGGCTTTATACTACATTCCTCTAATCTTCCAAGGCACACACTTCAGCACCTTCACTTTATTTCCCTAGGAAACTTTCCCCCAAATTCAGAGGCTAAAAATTTAAGCCACCCTGCGCAAACATGTTAGGGGACATTTGTGCATCAAAAGGAATATGTGAACAGAGAAAAGCAGAACAGAGGCAGATTGATCATGAACTTGCTAAAGTTCTTTCAAGGCCCCAGGACTGCACCAACAACGTACTAACAAAATCCTATATGTTCTTATAAATTTTGCAAAAATAAGCTATTTGTGCATGGCTTTTATATAAAAGCCTCCAAGTTGTATAAGCTTAAAATAGATTATGTAGGTTTAACCTATAAGCTTACAACCTATATCCACAACCAAAGCTAAAGTTCAGAAAACTTTTTGATATTGATCTGTTTCTTACCACCTAACAGATAATTCCTTTCAGCTGGGAAGAACTATCTGAATTATTTTCCCTGTTACTTTTTTTTTTTTTAACCAACCCGTTCATGCCCATTTTTTACAAAGCAAAAGAGGTTGACAGGTTATGCCCTGTGGTTCCCTTCCAAGCTTCCGCACATTCTTTGTGGATCTGTAGCATTCTGTTGGGGGTAAAATTATGCACAGAGTCCCTTCCAGCTGCTCAACCCAAAATTAGTCTTGGAGTACAAAGTGCTCTACCTCAAAATTACCAAAATCATTATAGGTATTTTTATTTGAGAATCTATGGCCCTACCAAAACCTGCACTGAAGTAAAATGAGTATTTGATTATTTTTTATGAATATTTGGAGAAGCAACTGTCTCAGTCACAGAAATACACACACACACACACACAGGAAATCTTTGGAAAAGAATATGTTTTGACTGCAGGGATGGATTTTGTATGAATAGAACCCGGAGGCATCTAACACTTTAAATAATGGTTTCTATTCCAGGGAAGAAAAAATATTTTTCCTTGATAGCACTTTTTTATATTCACTACATTGGAATTACTTTTTCAAAATTCTGCCAGTGAAGACTTATCATATGTGGTGCCATTGCTGTAACATAAAGATAAGGATTGAAGCAAATTCTACTCATAAGCTCATGAGCCCGTAAATTGGAACTATCCTTCATAACACAAAGCATTTTATCAGTCCAAAAATTATTCTTAAAGGCAAGACAGGAGTTTTCTCCTGCAGAATTTTCTCCTCCTCAACTGCGTGAACCTTTTCAAAGGCTTAAATCATATTTGTTCACAGACTATTTATGAGAGAAAGATACAAACACCCTCTACAGCCTATTGGCTATAGAAAGCATAGAAAATACATGCTGGTTAAATTTTTTTATCAGTTCTAGATTTGGATAGCTATCAAAGCATTTCAATAAAGTATACAATATTATTTTTACGAATGAAGAAAAATCATTAGAATCTATATAAAACTGACTAAATAATATCATTGTCATTAGGGTTTTTTGAAGGGAATAATTTCATTCAGAAATGTTTGCCTGGTGTTGGGATGTCCTAAAAAGCCAACCACAAACCCCAAGTTCTGTAAGCCTCAGCCTAGAGACAGAAATATCACTTCTCATACCCATCCTCTCCTCCAGAGGAGGCCAACCTTCCCATTAGATGTTTTATAGTACCCGCACTAACCCTTCATTGTTCGAAACAATGGCATCATCTGTATGGCTATGCACTTCATGTCCCTATCCTCTGATAAACTGTAAGGTCCACAAAAGCAGGGACGCTGTGTTTCTTGCCCATCATTATACCTCCCCCTTTAGACGGCCTCCTAGAGAGTCCGATAAATATTTGTCAAGTGAGTGAATAAATGAGTAAATAAGTGAATAGGCAATAGAAATATTGCATATTCCTTTCTGGATCTGTTGTTCTGAGACGGAAAAAAATCAATTGAGTGAAATTCTTGCTATTATTTGCTATGATTTTAGTCTTATCGTGATAGATTTTTGAAGTTTCGGGGCGTTCCTGAAGTAGAGCCCTCCCATCTACCCACCTTTTTCTTTGACACGCGCTGCATTTTCTTTGCCTCCAAGGAGGCAGATGGGTCAATCAAAAAGAGCTGTAAATAACAAATTTGTTTTTAAAAACTGTGACCACTGCATTACAATAGGAAGATAAAAAGCAAGCTAGAAAGTGATGTTGAGCCCTTCCTTACGGTGCCGCTGTACCATAGGAGAGCGACCTTCATCCAAATGCTCAGGTGGAAAAACACCTTGCTCACTAAGCACTCCAAGTATCATTTCAAGGAAAAATCTTTATAAAAGATCTCTACCTGTCTTTTGTCAACATACCATAACACACTTCACTATCACAGAATCAGACAGCAACTTGCAAATTAATACACGGGCTGCCACTGCTCACAACACAAACCTAGCACCCCCAGGTCATTAGGGTTTCCTGTAACAATCCTAATTCTTCAGTAATTTGGTGTTGTTTTTCCTGTTTATATCAGGACTTGCACTTTGATTTATTATTGTTGAGGAAAGGGCTCAATATTTCTTTCATAAAGATAATTGTTTCCGTGGGATTTGGGGCTTTTCTCCCTCCCCCACCTATGTGGCTGAAAACACATAAAATTGAGACGCACCTCTTCATTAAAAAACTTTAACCTCTCACTAATGATGATATTAATGCCCAGCGTGCGATACACACCTGAGACGTACTTTGTCCTAAACAGCACAGCCTCAGAGAACCTTGTAGTCAATAAAATAAAATACCCCTTTCTCTTTAATTAACATATGAAATAAACACAATCTGCGACACCTAGGGTGCGGCCGCAATTAAGAGGCATTGCTTAGTTAAACCTCCTAATACCTCATTTAAATATGCAATTAAGGGATAATTGCCTTCAATCAATAAAAAAAATTGAAATATTTCGCAGGGGCTTCAATTATTTTTTGCTAGGCTTTCTACTTTCCACTTGGCCAGCACTAAGCCTAGGAGCCTTACTCCTTTGGTTAAAGTGACATTACCCCCTTTCTTGGTACTGGCTTTTAAGCATGCTATTAACATCGCAAGAGACCAATAACTGTGCTAAGCTTTAGAAATCATCTCTTTTGGCCTCCGCTCGAATTTCTCTGGCTCTGAAATTGCCACTTCGTGACTTGCCTTAGGTTATGTTCTTTGTTTTTACTCAGCCTTAAGCCCTCCATTTTCATCTCGTTGCAAAGGAATCTACAGTGAAGGAGGAACAGTCTGCTGCCCTTTTCTGATGAGGCACCACCAGCAACATCGTGGCCATCAAATTTGTTGGTGCCTTGGGCGCCTGGGTGGCTCAGTTGGTTAAGCGACTGCCTTCGGCTCAGGTCAGGATCCTGGAGTCCCGGGATCGAGTCCCGCATCGGGCTCCCGTCCCGCATCGGGCTCCCTGCTCGGCAGGGAGTCTGCTTCTCCCTCTGACTCTCCTCCCTCTCATGCTCTCTGTCTCTCATTCTCTCTGTCTCAAATAAATAAATAAAATCTTTAAAAAAAAAAAAAATTTGTTGGTGCCTTGACTTTGGCGGGGCTGGGTTTTGTCCCTTAGCCCTCTCCTCCTAAAACACAAGCTAAGAATGTATGTATTTACAAACTGTTATTGTACAGAGAAAGAAATATTCTAAACCCCATCTTCAGACCAACCCGGGGACGTGTGTGAAGTGAATCAGGAAGTAACAAGAACCATCACCAGGGAATATCGAGGAATAGCTAAAAGGGTTAGGTGTGTGGCCAGCAAAACATAACCAAATGTTCATCCCAGAAAGGCACCAGTTGAATAATATGTTGGGTTGACAGGGGATGGTCTAAAGTGCTGAAGCCGACTGGCAAATGCAAATGTGTAGTAATAATCTTATAAAATCAACCATAAAATCATACTATATAATCAATCAGCAAGGAGCAAATACGCCACAGACAAAGCCAAGTAAAAGATTAAGTGACATCTGATGAATTCGGGGCCGTCTAAGCAGCTCTGCTACATAATGCAAGCAGTAAAAAAATGCCACAGCCTGAATTACTTGAATTGGTGGCCCAGCACGTGCCTAAACTTCTGTTTCACTTTGATTGAGCAGGTGTGACCTTCAAAGAGCAATGTCGTTTTGTTCCAAACATGAGAAATAACATAAGTAGATCATGGCTCTGGGATGCAAACAATGTGTCCTCTTCGATTCGGAGTACTCACCCCGGGAGCCCAGAGGAAGGAACGCGGCCAACTGTACTGATCACCCAGCCGGACCCAAAAGAAACCTCGGGAACAGATGAAATCTGTGCCTACCCAGAGTTAGGCACCTCTGTGCCTAAATTCCGACTTCTTTCCTTCCTATTTGACCATACTTCTGGTTTCATCAATTTAATCTGACACATGTCTCACTCTTCTCGGACAACTGAGCTACTTCAAAACCCACACGCACGTCCACAAAATCTGCCCCTCACCCTCTGTCCAAACTTCACTTTCTGAGTGACTCAAGACTGTGACCTCATTTCCATGTGCCTTCTACTAAGTTTTTTGGGCAACTATCTCTCAAAGAAAACTAGTCTCAACCAATCTTCATTGATAATAACAGGACAAAGATAATTCCAAGTGCTGTTCTAAATGTAGTTCACAGTCCCGTTCACGTAATCCTCGTAACACCCAGAGGACGGTCAGTTCTCATCCTCATTTTGCGGGTGAAGAAATTGAGGCTTGGAAAGACTCTATCACGAGAAGTAGCTGAGGCTTAAACTTAGGACCATTTTATTCTGGAGTTCAAAAGCTTAGCTGCTATACTAGACGAACTCTCTCCAATCTCAGTTTTCAAAAGTGTGGCTAATTATTTCATGGAGTGAATCAGTGAATTTGAAATAATATAAACCATGTTCTTCTAGGTTTCATCTTCATGATTTCAATGACCCTGAATTGAAATAACTCTCCTGGGTCTCTCCTTTACTCACACACTACTACCACACTCACAACACTTCTGACACCACATGGGGCGGTTTTCCACACATCAAGCAACTCTCTGACACCAGCTGAGTGTCCTACAGTTCAATTCAGTTCTGACACTAACCGAGTTAGTGCAGACCCCACAGGTTAAGTGATCAGTCCCATGAGGCTGCCCCCTACTTCAGACCCAAATGCAAATAGTAATGTCCCAGATCACCCACAATTTCTATTTGACTTGGCTACGAATTGGAGGTTCCCATCATCCCCCTTCTTGGATTTGATCATTTGCTAGAACAGCTCACAGAACTCAGGAAAACACTTAGTTTACCAGTTTATTATATAATAAAGGATATGACAAAGGATACAGATGAACAGCCAGATGCAGAGATACATATGACAGGGTCTGCAAGGGTCCCAAGCACAGGAGCTTCTATCCCAGTGCAGTTAGGATGCACTACCCTCCTGGTACATGGATGCATTCATCACCCAGAAGCTCTTCAAACCCCATCCCTTTGGGATTTTTAGGGAGGCTTAATCATGTAGGCATAATGAATTATTAACTAGATTTCCAGCCCCTCTTCCCTTCCCAAAGGATGGGAGGTGGGGCTGAAAGTTTCAAGCTTCTAATCAAAGCTTGGTCTTCCTGGTGACCAGCTCCCATCCTGAAATTACCCAGAAGACCACCAAGAGTCACCTCATTAGAACAAAAGACACACCTATTGCCCAGGAAATTCCAAGGTATTTAGATCTGTGTCAGGAAGGGAGGTCAAAGACCAAATATTAGAACAAAAGATGCTCCTAATGTTCTTATCGCCTAAGAAATCTCAAGGGTTTTAGGAGCTCTGTGCCAGGAACCAGGGGCAGATATGCATATATTTCTATTATTTCATAGACATTCAAGAGAATTGAAACCCTACCACAATATCCCTGTTTTTCTAGAAAACAATCCTCTATTTTAATTCATTCACTATTCATTCATTCATTGAATAAACGTTACTGAGTCACCAAAATATCCACCAGGCATCACTATGCTAAACACAGAGATAAAGAGACAAATAGTCTTGCCCTCTCCCCACTTCCCTATTCATCTTCTACACTGCCTTAAAGAAATCCATTAGATTGAGAAAATGAAATTACCATCATTCAACTGTTTCTGACCTACAAAAGCAGCAATCTTGCATAGTTCAACCTAATAAAACAAAAACCCTTCGGTGGCTTCCCAATCTATATGAAGGGCAAAATTGAGTCTTCTGGAAAGAACTGGTCCTTGCTTACTTACTTAGGTGCATCTCTCACCATGGTGCTTGCTTCCCCACTTTTGCTCTTCCTCCCCTAGGGCCTGTCTCACACGGCCTTTGAGAGGGCTACTTCTTGCCTACTCTTTGTTCAGAGATACTCCCCGCCCTGGGTTCTTGAGCTCCTACCCATCTTGCTGGGTATGCCAAGAATGCAAGGCCCTGACCATTCTTTACCTGGGTAATTTCTCAGGTTTGTTTTTGCAATGAGCAACCTTCAGGGCTAAGGTAATATACTTCTCGAGGACAATAAGCAGGCTTGGCTATTGCTTGTTATAAAACAGCCGGTTCCCCAAGCTCGGTGTTCCTCAGCTGCATCACAGACCCACCTGTCCTACAGCACTGCCCCAGTGGGCTGGGAGACAAGGGGAACCAATGCACACTGATAAGCTGGCTGCTCTGCGGTGATTAATGAAGTCCTCTGCCTCTGACCAGGAGTCGTGTGGCAGCCAGTGTCTATGAAATGGTATTAGGCCAGCTTCCTAGAGTGCAAGCAAGGTAAAATCAGGTCCTAGAACTGATACTCTTCTTTTCAGATTCAGAGCAAACATGTTCCATGTGGAACTTTGATTTTCTCAAGTGGAATTCATCACTTCATCCTTTGTACCACCACGGTGCTTGGTGGACTCCCTTCTTATTGTACTTAATAATATTAGTATTGATTAGAGAAAGGATGCAGCTACTGAGCTGTGAGCTCCATAACAGTGGGAGCCACAGTTTATTATTTTCTTTTTTTGTTATGCAAAATTCCCAGCATGGTTCCTGAGAATTAGTGTTCATTCAAAAAATGTTGAATTAAATTGTTGAATGAATTGTATAGCATTCCTGTTCTTTAGTAGCTTATAACCTAAATTTGTTTCTTTGTTGTTGTTGGCTCAACCTTTTGTTTTTCTTTATAAGGTGGCTTTTTTTTTTGGAGGGGAGGTGGTGGGGGGAGGGTTAAAATCATGATAAAAAGATAAAATTATATGTTATATATTACAATATTATGAAAGTTAAAATCCTTGTTTCTTTCATCAGTACCATACTTTAAAAGTAGTTGCTGGTCTAGGATATGGCCTTCCATATATTTTCTATGTATATTAAAACATTTACATCTACTCATTTTCTTTATATGAGTCAAATCATACCATAAATACATTCATCTATTTTTTCCTTAACAACATATTGTGGATATTTTTTCAAGTCAATACCGACCTCATTATTTTTAATGGCTGCATGGCATTTGTTTATTAGCTTAAGGTTATAGATTACATAATCTATTTAACTAATCCCCCCAAAATGAACATTTGGCTTTTTTCCAAGGTTTTGCTATTATAAATAACTCTGCAATGAATATTTTTATATGCATTTCTGTGCCTAGTTTTGAATATACCTGTTAAAGAAATTCCCAGAAGTAGACTTGCTTCGTAAAGGTGTATGAATTTTAAATTTTTATATGTACATATTAATTGCCAAATTGTTCTCCCAAAGTATGTATCAATTTACACACCACCAAAAAATGTATGAGTGTGCTTGTTTCTCCATACCCTCTCAAATACCAGGCATTGTTAAAGTTTTTGTGTTTTTCAAAAGAATATTTCAATCTCTAATTTCTACTTATTGAAGCGTATTTTATATATGTATTGCTATTTGTCTTTTCTTTTTGTGAATAACCTCTTTTCTTTCCTTTCCTAAGATACTCTGGGTTTTTGTGTGTGTGTTTTGGGGGTTTTCTGGTGAAGAAAATGCAGCTTCATTTACTTACTTATCTGATACTCAAGCTCTCTTTGAGCTTCTTCCTGCTGGGCGGAATCTTTTAATCCAACAGGTAAAGTTAATCCAGTGAATCCTCTGGTTGATTTTTAGGAGTGCTTTGTGATTTAAGAAAATACACCTTTTGTCAGATGCATTGCAAAAAACTTTCCCTAGTTTGTTATTTTTCATCTTTCTTGCTCGTGATATTTTGTATCTATAAAATTTTTCAATTTTTTATAACCAAATTTGTCTTTCCTTTACAACTTTTGGGTTTATATAGTTGTTTGTTTTTCTTGTTTTATTTAAATTTCTGTTCCATCTTGAATTTATTTTGAGCTACAAATGAGTTAGAAATCTAAGTTTTTCTTATTTTTTCATAATTGCATTCTAGATGGCTAAAAATGTCAAAATCTCTTCTCAAATATTACACTCACTATACCTGTATGTTTCCTGTTCTCTCATTGTTATGAAGACAATGTTAAAATGAGTTTTTCATAAAGAATATATGTGGGGTCACAGTACTTTTGTATAAGTTGTAAAATGAGGATTAATATTTACTAAAAAAATTTATATAAATCATTGCTGTCCTCTCCAAAGCATTTCAGACGTTTTGGTTTCTCCAAATAAAATGATACTTGAAATAAGAAAGCCATTGCTTGGGATTTGGTGCTAGCTTTATAAGGCAGATAATTCCTTGTTGTGCTAGTTGATCCTTCTTAAGGTCGCCAAAGATGTCAGTGAGGTTCAGGAGAAGGAAATGAGATTCTGAGATTCCACACTCTGATCCTGCGTTGGGTACACAGTGAGCTTGTGTTTCCACCTGGTATAGCTCAAGGAAAAAAGCAAAAATGGAGCCTCCAAAAGGCTGGATGTTTGGGAGAAACCAAAATAGCTGGGGTGGGATTATAAGAAGAGATATCAAATCCGGACAGAGGGCAATTTTAAAACAGCACATGACTTGTAAAGGGTTCTGAGAGCTCAAATAGTCAGCCCTACTTGCCTTCCCTGAGCTGTCTGTGTAGGTTCTGTCCCAGACTCCCTGTGCACCTACCTGAGTCCCTTAACCCTCTGGACATCTGTTCCTCATCAATTCACTACAAGAATGCATTCACTCCATACCTATTGATGGCTTACTATGCGCAGGTAACACACTAAATCTGCTCCCTACCTTCTTAGGGCTTTCATTTTGGCAGAAAAGATAGATATCATACCATTTATTTGATCACCCATTTTTCATCTTAACAATAGACAAGACCGGATGCTATGAGAGTAGTTGGTTCACTGGATCCAGTCCAATGGCTGAGGGAAGTCTTTGGTGAGTTGAATTCAAAAGGATGAATGGGAATTAAGCAGCTGGGGTGAAAGTAGGGTGCACAGCTGCTGAGGAAAACTGCTAAGAAAAGGCTGGGGGACAGGAAGGAGCTTGAATGGTGTGTTTCAGCAAGGGAAAGAGGGTCAATGCCTGGGTTGGAAGCAGAGGAGGCAAAGAGCTGGATGTGGGCAGGAGCCACAAGCTCTATCTTGGGTTATGGAGGCCAGACTCAAGCAATCTGCGCAAAGAGGACTGGAGGTAAGTGCATGGACTATGCCTGAGAATTGAAGATGTGTGGCAAAGCAAAGGGGCTGTCCACCCAGCTTCAGAGACCAAGGGAGGCTGGGCCAGAGCAGTCAGGCCTTAGGATTTTTCAAACTTCCATTTATATGTTAAATCTCTAGATTTTAAGTGTTGCCTGAATTTGAAAACAAAAACATAAACACTAGGTGGACAGAACACACTCATTCCCAAAGTCTTCAGGCATCTCATTTGCAAACCACAGAATTAGAAGACCTAGAAGGTATTTTCAGACACCTAAGTTTTAGGATCTATGATTTAACAATATATTCTTGCCTTCTCCGTCGTAAGAAGAAAACGTGCATTGCTTCCTCATCCACCAACGGAGTGTATTTCAGGGCATAACATTTCTCAGTAAATATCTCAGCTTATTTCTGATAGCTTGACTTTTATACTGGTTTTTACCAAGTCTCTTTAGTTTACTAAATCATAAGGTCTTTCTAAAGTCAGTTAAACATAGTAGAATTTGTAAGACTAAACGTGTAATAACTAGAAGTAAGAGGAGGACATATTTTCCAAGATGGTTGAGATACTGAACTAACTATAGGCACATTAATAATTTCAAGAACACGTCTTAAGTTTCTACTATCTTAACCCATTTCACACAGTTTTGCCTATGCGTACCAACTGAAATATAGTCAGTTTTTTTTTACCATCTCTGAAATTATTCTTAGGTCAGTAATTCTGTATATGCAAGCC
Organism: Mirounga angustirostris; assembly: GCF_029215605.1. NCBI lineage: Eukaryota > Metazoa > Chordata > Mammalia > Carnivora > Phocidae > Mirounga > Mirounga angustirostris. The sequence goes on along the minus strand of NW_026991722.1, from coordinate 45,198,893 downwards.
AATTACCTACACTCTGACAATAGATTGAATTGCTGTGTTGACAGTGTTGTAATCAGATACACACTTATTCCCTCTCAACATATTAACCTATTTTAACAAGTTTGATGTGTATGGTGCAGAAATAAAGAGTGCATGTCAAACTGCTACATTGTTTGGGGTTTAGGTGGAGCTTTTTTTCCTAAATATTTTTTCCTAATAATTTAGTAATACACACTCACTGTAGAAAAGTTGGAAAACACAAAAAAGTACAGTTAAAAGTAAATATTATCCATAGTCTCAACATTCAGAGACACTTGCTAGTTGAAACAGTATTTTATGTAGAAGTTTTTAGTCTATTTTTCTCACGTAAGCTTATGTCATATGTGTTTCTCGTGTTATAAAAGTTGTTTAAGGAGCGATTTTTATCCTATAGAGCTATATTTTATAATTTGCATTGTGTAGATATGCCATTCCCATACTGTTGGGGAATGGGGTTGTTTACAGTTTTCCACTGTTAGAACAATGCTGTGAAGAACACCTTTGGCACATTTACTGAAAAGATCTTTGAGGCAGATACCTCAATTGTAAGCGGCAAAGTGGAAACACAGTATAGAAAAGAATATTATGTTGAGTAACTCTGATATTGTTATTAAATAAAACAAGGGCACAGTATTTTTGGAAAATAGAAAGGAGAAAGTTGTACACAAAAGGTGTGATTTCACAAATTCTAAAGCAAGTCATGCAAGAAGGTAAATAATGCTACGGTTGTGCTTTTTGTTTCTCTCACTTCCTTTGCAAAAAAGCCATGTTCCTTTGCAAAAAAGTCATGTTCCTGGTTTGGTTAAATAATAGGATCAACACAGCATACTAATTTACATTAGAAAAGAGCACTTCTGGGTTGTTAATGCTCTAGCTGTTGACAAACCATAAAACATTCCAAGCTGTTTTGTGAGTTAACATGTCCCCACTTAAGTTAACTATGTCGTTACTTACATTGCAACTCCTTGTCCTAGTGATACAGCCTGGGGAGACTCCCAGGCTCCAAGTCCGTTTCCAATGGTGCATTCAGGCCCTTCGTTTGATGCCATCAGACAGGAGATCCGGCCCAGCCACCTCGTGTGCGGCCTCCTGACCCAAGGGCTTCAAATCTCTCATACTCTCCATTTTATCTTTTCTTTCCCTTGCCAAGTAATTCATCAGGCTTCCAAGCAGAACAGGCAGGAGTTAGGCACTCTTCTACCAAAAAGAAAACCATTTATAACCACCAAACTTCCATCCTCACAATCTCACTCCCTATCATTCCCAGCACCTTTTGAAAATCGTATCTTACTTGTTAAGAAGAGTTAACACCATGTCAGATTTAAAACATGGCTATTTGTATAAACAGTCTAGCAGAAAGAAGAGTATCTTCTTTAAACAGGTAGTTGCAAACTCATTACGTAGGATTTCTCATTCAAAGGAATGCTGCATCCTCATCATGAAAGCAATGTTAGTGTAAGCTGTCAGCTTGGATGTGAACACATTCTGATTATATCGACCGGGCAACAATCGACTGGCTGCTTACAAGGTGTCCCACACCTTGCTAGATGTTCCGTGTGTCCAAACACAAGATGCATGGGATATAGACTAGTCTCCTAGTTTCCCAATGCAAATTTTCTTTTAAAGATTGATCCAATTTGAATATGTAACATTTTAGGGATGGAGAGAAAACATTCAAAGAGCTACTTTCTGAATTCAATTTATTAATTTATATATACATATATATAATGGCCTACAATATAAAATGATATCAATTTAGAAATATTTATTTTCCCACCTTACATATCACAAAATTATGGTGTTCAAACCTTTCATGTGTATTTTTTTATGTGTATTTTTGACATCCAAGTTCTCATCATAATTGGAGGCACTTCTTGAGATTCCTAATAGTTTTTTAGGGCACATGCCCTTCTAAGTTGCATGAGACATAATCTTTTTATTTTCTTTGATTTGTAGGTGAAGAATGAAGAATTAGGTTAATTATTTTCCTCCTTTCTTACCACATTGTCATTATCAGACCATACCAGGCCCTTCTCTTGGTTTATTTATTTTCTTCCTTTCTCCTTAATCCCCATTCACATTCTTCTTCCTAGTGGCACCACACTAATGTGTTTGATAGAGGTCCTTAAATATCTGTTTATCCCTGGGAAAGAAGTAGTATTGTGGTCGGTATGTATTTTCAATTCACACAAATGGTGTTGTGCTACACATTTTATTTCTAACATTTGTCAGAGTCTGTTTTCCAGATCCATCCATGCTGCTCTAGAGCATCTGGTGGTTGCTCCCAACTGTTGCTTATATTCCTTTCGATGGCCCACTAAGGTTGCCCGATAAAATATAGGCTAGATGCCCAATTAAACTTGAATTTCAGATAAACAACAAATAATATTTTAGTAATACTTTGATCCCATGCAACATTTGGGACATACTTATACTAAGAAATTATTCATTGCTGGGGTGCCTGGGTGGCTCAGTCACTAAATGTCTGCCTTCAGCTCAGGTCATGATCCCAGGGTCCTGGGATCGAGCCCCGCATCAGGCTCCCTGCTCCGCGGGAAGCCTGCTTCTCCCTCTACCACTCCTCCTGCTTGTGTTCCCTCTCTCACTGTCTCTCTCTGTCAAATAAACAAATAAAATCTTTTAAAAAAAAGAAGAAATTATTCATTGCTTGTCTGAAACTGAAATGTAACGGGGCCTCCTGTATTCTATCTGCTAAATTTGGCAACCCTCGTCCCCTACCCACTTTACTTATCCTTCTTCCTAGTGATGGACACACAGGCTGCCTCTGTATTATCACTATGGCAAATGACATCACAACAAATGTCCCTATATGTGCTTATAAGGGAGCTGGGAAATATAAAGGTTACTTTCCAAGTGATTACACTAGCTCACACGATCACCAGTAGATCCTTGGTATTACCAATTTTTCAGTTTTCCCTTCAGGTATAAATTGGGTAATATGATATTTTTTAAAGTTTTTAGATTATGCTACCACTGGAATGATATCCCAATGTCACCTTCACCACACATCAAGTTTCCATGAGGCAGATTTTGCATTCTCTATTTTGTTCCATTGGATAAAACGTCTCTGGGCTCTTTATTTTGTTCCATTGGTTGATTTATCTCCTACGTCACCAACTACTATACTGTCTTAACTAGTGTTGCTTCGTACAAAGAGTCAATATCTAGTAGGGTAAATTCACTAACTTTTTTCTTTTTCAGAAATGTCTTGCCTATTTTGTCCTTCATTCATTCGTATAAATTTTAGCAACCCTGTTGGCATTCTCAGTTTGGAAGAAGATGGACACCTTGAAAAGATTTTGAGTTTCCTCCATATAGGTCTTGCAGATCTTTTGGTAGATTTATTCTACCAGATAATTTAAAGGTATCTTTTGATTATTTTTGCTCTTGTTTATTTTTAAAAATTGTTTTCTAATTTATGCAGAAATGCATTGATTTTCATTAAGTTTGTTCTTGTTTTACCAGTGTGATAAGCAGAATAATGACCCACCCAAAGATATCCACATTCTAATCCCTGGACCCTGCGAATATGATACCTTACATGGCAAAAGGGACTTTGCAGATGTAACTAAAGTTAAGCACCTCAAGATGGGGAAATTACCCTGGATTAGATGTTGAGCCCAACCCCAAATCCATGATTCCTTAAAAGTGAAGAGACTTCCCAACTGTCATGGGAGGAAGATGTAACTACAGAAGGTTTTGAAGGTGGAGGAAGGGGACAAATAGCCAAGGAATAAGTATGGCCTCTAGAAGCTGGAAAACAGATTCTCCTCCAGAGCCTCCAGAAAGAAATAGAGCCCTGCAACTCCTTAATTTTAGCCCAGCGAGACTGTGTTGGACTTCTAACCTACAGAAATGTAAAGTAATAATAATAATAAAATGTATGCTATCAAGTTTGTGTTAATTTGTTATAGCAGTAGTAGTAAACTAATATAGTCAGCCTTCTTGCTAAAGCTTCATATTGCTTTTAATGTATATATATATTTTTTATTGTGGCAGTGGCTTGTCTAATCCTTATGCCTCTATTCATTCTACTGTACTGGCTGGGACCTCCAAAGTTAATAGATGTAGTTGACTTCCTTGGTTTATTTTCGACTATAAGAAAATACCTCTACCATCCCTTTTTATTAAGAATGATATGCCACCTTTATCAGATTAAGAAAATTCCCTATTGCCCTGGATTTCTTAACTACATTTTTGCTTGGTTTTAATCATAAGTGATTGTTGACTTTTATCATCTTTTGAGATGATCATATGATTTTTTTTTCTTTTTAATAAGTTAAGTAATAAATTCCACTTAAAAGTTTTCTTATTTATTTTTTATTTATTTATTTATTTATTTATTTATTTATTTATTTATTTATTTATTTATTTGACAGAGAGAGACACAGCGAGAGAGGGAACACCAGCAGGGAGAGTGGAAGAGGGAGAAGCAGACCCCCCGCCGAGCAGGGAGCCCGATGCGGGGCTCGATCCCAGGACCCCGGGATCATGACCTGAACCGAAGGCAGACGCTAAACGACTGAGCCATCCAGGTGCCCCCCACTTATAAGTTTTCTTATGCTAAGCCATTCTTTCAATCCTGGAAAAAATCCAACTTAGTCCTGGTGTATTATCTTTCTACACATTATTTCATTAGGTTTTCTAATATTTTATTCAAATCTTCACACTCATGTTCATGAATGAGAATGCCTATAATTTTTCTTTCTAAGGTTGTCCTTGGCATTTTTTGTTTTCAAGATTGTACTCATCTCATATGGGTTGGCGACCATTCACTCTTTTTCTGTGCTCTGCAAGATTTTACATAAGATTAGAAAAGTCTTTTCCATTAACTAATGGTATAGTGTATAGTTTCATCTGCAAAGCCATCTGGTTTTTCAGCTTTTGTAAAAATCTTTAAATAATGGTTCATTTATTTCATAATTATGGAACTACTCTGGTTTTCTACTTATTCTTAGTTAATTATTATTTTCCCAGAATTTGTCCATTTTGTCTTAATTTTCAATTCTATTGGCATAATTGTACTTAGTATACTTTGTAATTCCTGCTTTATTGGAAGTTATAGAGCTCTTTTCATTACCACTATTATTTTCTGGTGCCTTCTCTCATTTTTTTAAAATCAGTCTTGCCAGGATTATTCTAATTTTCTTGTTCTTTCAAAGAACTAACATGTTGATCCTATATATTGTATTTTTGTTTTCCATTTATTGGTTTTTGCTCTTATCTTTATTCTTGCCTTCTTTCTACTTTCATTGGGTTTGTTCTCTTAAAACTCTAACTTCTTAAGCAGAATGTAGCTAATTGTCAGTCTTTCTTGTTTTCCAGGATAGTATTTAAGATGTTAAGTTTCTTGCAAAGTACAACTTTCATTGCACTCTCCAAATTTTTATATAGTGTGTTTCCATTATTGTACAAGTCTAAGTATTTTTTTTTTTTACTTCCATGATGGTTTATTCTTTGACCCATGGATTATGTGGTAGAGTGACTTTTAACTTGTAAGTCATGAGGATTTTTATTATTGATGTTGTTGACTTATAATTGCATGCTAACAATTTTATTGGGGTGTATTTTACATACCATAAAATTCACTCATGGTAAGGGTAGAATTCAATGATTTTTTAAAATAAATTTGTAAGGTTGTTAAACATCACTACAATCCCCTTTTGGCACATTTCCAACACCCCAGAAAATATCCCTCATGCCCATCTGCAGTCAAGTTGTAATTGCATTTTGGTCAAAGAATATGATCTGCATGATATGAATTCCTTTGAACTTATTGAAAGTTCCTTTATGGCCTAGATCCACACAGCATAATACTATAGCCACTACACCGTGATTATTTAAATTTAAGTTACTCAAGGTTAAATAACATTAAAATGTAGTTCCTCATTCTCACTAGGCATATTTAAAGTGCTCAATAGCTGCATTATTGGACAGCACAGGTCTATAACTTGCCTTTTTTCATCAGTGCAGGAAGTTCTATTGGACACCACCAGCCTAGACATACTTTCCAGCTCTCTTTTTAGTTGGGTCTAATCTGATATCTAATCCATCTATTGAGTGTTTTATTTCTTTAAACACTCCATGCATAGCTTTTCTATGGTCTTTAACAATTTTAATATTGTCTATGCTTGGGGGCCTGAATCTCTTGTTTATTGTATCTGATGATGCTCACTCATGATGGATGTCCCCTGGTTGTTTAGTGGTTTTTTATTATGAATTCAGTGCTTGATTGCAATGTGTGGGAATCCTATGAGCCTAAATCCTATGAGCCTAAAATTTTCTCCAAAAAGGATTTAGTTCTGCTTCTCCTGTCATCTAAAGAGCACCAGTGACAAAGGACCACTTTTGTGCTCCCAAAGTCCCAGACTCTGTGAACTTCCTGGCCACTGGCCCAGAACAACCCCAACCCCTATTGCCTATCACTCCAAGCTCCTAACTTAGCTCATTTTACATCATTTAGAGAAGATGGGAGGTTTGTTATGTATCTCTGCCATCTCTTACCAGCCCAGCCATTTATCAACAAGTGTGTCGTATTATGATTTAGTTTGTTCTACACAGGATACTCCCAGTGCCTAGCCCACCAGACTGCCAAAATTTGCTTTCTATTACTTTTTAAAAACAATTTGAGTAGGAGACCTCTATGAGTAGCCCAAAATAGTACTGATTTAATTTATTTCAGATTTATGTCTTCCTCAAATCACATTTTTCTTCAAAATAAAATAATTGAAGGAGCATCTCACCAAAGACTTCATAAAGATTTGAACAAAAGGCAATTATCTCTTTTGTAAGGGAAAAACATTTCACCTCATATTCAGACTATGACAGGCTTTTTTAACTAAAGGAGAGAGCATAGTCCAGTGGAAATACCTTTGATTTTGAGGCCAGATAGCCCCTAAATGCCATTTCAATACCGTCACTCACGAGCTGTATGTTCTATGCAAGTACCTTAATGTGGGCCTCAGTTTCCCCAACTGCTCACATGAAAATTATAAGCTATGCCTCGCAGAGTTGTGAGGATTAGTGACAAGGAAACGGGCACATAGGACAATTCAATAAAAGGTGGTAAGTTGGGGCGCCTGGGTGGCTCAGTTAGTTAAGCGACTGCCTTCGGCTCAGGTCATGATCCTGGAGTCCCTGGATCGAGTCCCGCATCGGGCTCCCTGCTCAGCAGGGAGCCTGCTTCTCCCTCTGAACCTCCCCCCTCTCATGTGCTCTCTGTCTCTCTCATTCTCTCTGTCATAAATAAATAAATAAATCTTTAAAAAAAAAAAGGTGGTAAGTCTGCTAGTGAAAATGATGATGAGTGACAAAGCAATGAGGCGTGTACTATCATCCCCTCTTTGGCAGATGGAAACACAGAGGCTTTAAGAAGGTACATTCCAAAAATAATTATGCAGTCAATTCATATGAAGCTTTATACTCTTCAAAGTTGTGAATCATAGTAGGCCTTTGTTGCCAGGAGAGCCACCCGTGGCTCTGGGGTAGACAAGAAGCCATTGTTCGCAGGAGCTGTGAATGGAGCTTGGATGTGTGATCTGAGGGATCCACACATAGCCCCTCGTGGTGCAGGACAGAGCCAGGGGAGGGAAAAGACGGGGAAGTGCAGCGGGCTTGGTGCAGAAACTCCTAAAGGCCAACATTCCTAAATCTGAACCTGATCTACCAAATCATTAGGAAGGAATACTTGTCAAAGGAAGTGAATAAAGAATAGTTTATTTAATGGTGTGTTCAATATTTATGTGTATGGCTTGTGGGCCTCCATTTGCTCTCTTGCCGGGGCCGCACAAGGGTTAGTGGCAAACCTATCTTTGGGAAAATCTGCTTTGCTCTCCTGTGCAAAGAGAAAACCCTCTACCCCAGGACATGTGTTACTATTAAATGGTTTGAGTTAGGGAGTCCCGAGGGGATGGCAGCTTGGCTCCACCGCACCTCATCCTGTGGTAAAAATCAGGCACCCTACGTATACAATTCTGTCCAAGGTTTAGGGCTCGGTTTTTTCATTGCAGCCTTACCTACGTGCCTTCCCACCCCAGTTGTACCTAAATCTAACCCACCAAGGTGGATTCAGGCATCCCATTAGATGAGAGGACGTGAGTGCAAATCCCACCGTGTTGGGGGAGCCCCACTTGGGTCCAGTGCCGTAACAAGTCAGTGCACACAACAGTTTACAGGGCTGAGCAGGTGCACCCGTGAGTCTTCTCCTATCTTCCCCAGAAGTGTTCCTTCACCAGTACAAGTCCAGTGACTTCTCCCTAGGCATGAACTACCCGTATCTCTTAACCCCAAACCATTTGCCACCTGGGTTAGAGGTTCTCATACCCAGCTATGAATAGGAATCAACCAGAATATTTTGAACCTACAGATTTTCAAACCCCACCTCCAGAGATTCTGATTCCGTAGGAGGTCTGGGGCAGAAGCAAAGAAATGTTCTGTGGTGGTTGTTCTTTCTGTTGTTGCTAGTGCTGTGTGCGTGCGCGCGTGTGCCTGTTTATTAAGCTTACCCAGGTGATTCTGATATAGCCAGTTCTGAGAATCTGGCTTTCCGTCTAAGAATCAGGATTTCAAGTTGTGTTTCTTCTTACGTCGTATGCCTTATTTTCCTATGTAAATATTAAGTCCCTGAGGGCAGAAGTTGTGTCCTGTGTGTGTCACTCACTCGGCATCTGGCAGCATGCGCTTTGTCTAGCACAGACTCTGTAAAAAACACCTTGAGGTAGAAATGAAACCCAGACCTTCCAAGGCAAGAGCAAGGAAGTTGAGCATTACCACACCCACGTGTTAATTCACAAAGTAACTTGTTGCCATTGTGGCTTCTTGGGTTCCTCGCGCTCCAGTGTCATGGCGTCGAAAGCCTTCGAACTCTGCAGCCATCCCAAGACTTGCAGCACATTGGCAGCTTCAAGCCCAACCCCTCCAACAGCTCTTTGTTTTGTTTGCTTCTTTAGCTGAGTTTAAATCCAAATTCAACCGTGCATCATTAAAAGGGGGATTGTTCTTAAAACCAATGATTTGTCTTTTGGACAACTGGCAGCCCCCGCCCCTGCTTGAGCCTCATTAATTTCAGCGAGAGTTACTAGGGACTGAGGAAAGCCAGCTGGGGCTGCCAGCTTTTAACTCCTGCTCAGGGGGCTTAAAGAGGCAGTCCCAAGGTTCCTGCAGCCATGCCCTTCTTTAAAATCAATTAAAAAGAGCAAAAAGTGAAAAACCCATTGTAGGAAAAAATATCGTCTAGGTGATCTCACTTTTTGCATGGGTAGCTTTGCTTTTCCCCAGGCATGTGGGCAACAATGTCCCCACCTGAATCTGATCTAGGGGAATGACTTGAGACATTCACTTAGGTGAGAACCTTTTGTTAACCAGAAAATTGGTCCCTTTGCCTCCCTGTTTATATATATATATATATATATATACACATACACACACATAAGTATGCTTTACTTTCCCTATTTTTTTCTTAAATGGTACTTATGCAGACACCTTATTGATGTTTTATTCATGTGGACAAACTGCTTCCATTATGTGAATGTACAATAGCTGGAAGTCAATGGGAGTCATACAGCTAAAGCTCTATGCAAAGCTTTAAAAATTGCAGGACCAATAATAACAACTTATGAGTCTGCCAGTGTTGAGATGGAGTTGGGCAAACTTTCTACTTCAACGTACAATGTACGTATTCATCTTCAAACCCTCAAAGAAGACTCATCACCATCTGTTTCTGTAAACAGGCTGAACCTGTGGTCCGCTCAGGATAACAGCATAAAGTCTTCATCTTTTCCTGCCCTGCATATCAGGAAAGGCAAGTAAAAGTGGCCACCTGTGTACCAGGAGCACCTGCTATGCACCAGGCACCACAGTGGCCACTGAGGGACATGGAGCTAGTCAGTCAAGACTCTTACCCTCAAAGGACCCCATCTTGGAAGAGGCACTCATCTCCTTCACCCTGTGCAATCTCAGAAGAGAAGACAACGGACACAGGTCACAAGGGTAAAAGATTCATAGCTGCAACATGAGAACTACATAATAACCCCACAAAAAATCTTCCCAACTATTTGGGAAAGAGGAAGCAAGGGATGTTCACCTGCAAGTGTAAGGAAAGATGGAAAGCTACAGGATGGAGAAAATAATTCTAATTTGTAAGGAATGAAATGATAGGAGTTTGAAGGATCATAAAAGCAAATTCGATATGTTTACTCAAGACACATATGCATATACTTAGCTGATTGTCTATGCAAATAAATTAGCTTAAATAAACGATAACCCTCTCTTTGAAAAATTATAATAGCTACTAGATCTAAAATCTCTGTTACCCATCCCTAATCCACCCTGGCCAACCAGCCCCGATAGTGTCAGCCCAGCCACCCAGCCTCGACACTCATGTCCCTGCCTTGCCCCAGAATTCTGCTCAAAGTCCCCCTTATGGTTGCTATCTGTAAGCCTAGGCAGTAAGTCCAATGTCTCACATTCCTTCATTCCCTCTGAACACAAGCAAACAAATACATATTGATTGGTTAGTTATTTTCATGCAGCTACATTGATTTTTAACTTGTTTAATTTTCTTTTTCTATGCTTATGTCTTTTTTATGTGCATCAAGTATCCATACATCAAGCATCAGGTTGTTAGATCTTCAAGAGCAGAAACAACATGTTATGCTTCTTTTTTATCTCTCCCGAAGTACTAAATTGTTGTTAGTGGGCTAAAGGAGAGATTAATTCAAGGTTAGAAAATAAACCTAGTAAGAGAATTAATTATAGAGGTGGGGAAGATGGGTCAGTTAGTAACTGCACATTGGCTTATGAAACCTGATTATGTGCAAAATGGTGACAACATATTTTTTATTAAGTTGTACAAGGAGTAAAGAAAGAGAAATGAAGATCCCAGGCCAAACCACCCCGCCCACACACACACACACACAATTTAGAATTAAGCTTTATTTTTTATTTTTTTTTAAGATTTTTTATTTATTTATCTGAGAGAGAGAATGGGAGACAGAGAACATGAGAGGGGGAGGATCAGAGGGAGAAGCAGACTCCCCACTGAGCAGGGAATCTGATACGGGACTCGATTCCGGGACTCCAGGATCATGACCTGAGCCGAAGGCAGTCGCTTAACCAACTGAGCCACCCAGGCGCCCCTAAGCTTTATTTTTTTGTTGTTTTTTTTGAGTTTTTTTTAATTGTGTTAATCACCATACATTACATCATTAGTTTTTGATGTAGTGTTCCATGATTCATTGTTTGTGCATAACACCCAGTGCTCCATGCAGAACGTGCCCTCTTTAATACCCATCACCAGGCTAACCCATTCTCCCACCCCCCTCCCCTCTAGAACCCTCAGTTTGTTTTTCAGAGTCCATTGTCTCTCATGGTTCGTCTCCCCCTCCGATATCCCCCCCTTCATTCTTCATTCATTCTTCGCAGTTGTTCTCATTACCCCTTCCATTGTCCTGCTATCTTCTTCTTTTTTTTTTTTCTTAACATATATTGCATTATTTGTTTCAGAGGTACAGATCTGTGATTCAACAGTCTTGCACAATTCACAGCACTCACCATAGCACATACCCTCCCCAATGTCTATCACCCAGCCACCCCATCCCTCCCACCCACCCCCACTCCAGCAACCCTCAGTTTGTTTCCTGAGATTAAGATTCCTCATATCAGTGAGGTCATATGATACATGTCTTTCTCTGATTGACTTATTTCACTCAGCATAACACCCTCCAGTTCTATCCATGTCATTGCAAATGGCAAGATCTCATTCCTTTTGATGGCTGCATAATATTCCATTGTATATATATATCACATCTTCTTTATCCACTCATCTGTCGATGGACATCTTGGCTCTTTCCACAGTTTGGCTATTGTGGACATTGCTGCTATAAACAGACTTCAGCTTGCATCATGATGACTGTGTGACACCAGAGAAGCATGTCTAGAGCTCTATCCAAAAATCAGTGCATATGGCACTGATATATGCACCTGCAAGCTGGTGCGGGAGCCATCATCATTCCTCAGGGTCCTTCTCTTTGAACCGCATTCTCTCTACCTGGTCCCTTGTTCATGGTGGGTCCATCCATCCCCACCTACCACTCTGGTTGCTGATTGCTGGCTACAGTCCCTTCTACATACATAAGTAGTAGATATATAGGTAGATAGATAGGATATATATGGTTCAGTTACTCATTAGGATAAAATTTCTCTGACGACCTCCTACCTCTACAGCTGTTACAATTTGGCATTTCGTTGGTTCCCTCAGATTCTCCATTCCTTGACCATATGTGATCTGATGCTTAACTATACAAGTTTGATCAGGTTGACATCTTTCCAGTTTTTTTGGTTTTCCTTCAAGCAGTAGGATTCATAAAAAAAGAGAAGAAAAATTATATCTCCCTTGGAAAAATATTCCTTCAAAGAAAACAACTTCCTGATTGAGTAACGGGAGTTTTCCAGAGATGGAAGTGGTTTTGTCGTTGTTGCTATTTTGTTTTAGTTTTAAAAAAAGGCATTGGAAGGCAACAGATTACCTGGTTAGATACTCAGGTGGTAGAAAATGAGGCAAACAAAAGAAATCCACCATGACCTTTCCAGGCCCAGAAACTTTTAGTGGAGCCCAGGTCCAGGTGATACCATTTTCTATAAGGCTATTATTTCTGTTTTCTGCTCCACTTAGTATTTAACAGAAGCTTCTCTTCTGAAGTCCTAGCATGTCTTCTGGTACTATAGTTTTCCCATTCTCTCCTTCTGATCTCCAGGATACTTTCCTACCCTCTTGAAGAACCATGGCAACTGAATCACAGTTGTTCTCCTTACCCCTTCCATTGTCCATCCTCCTCAGTTCTGACCAAGTTTACCCCCTCTCCACTTCAATCACCACAGCCATCACCACACCCTGGACTTCATCATCACCAAGAATTCCATCCCCTTCAGGATCTCAGACTCTGAACTGCTTTCAGTTCTTTCACTTCTTCCCTCCCCTGAGTGACTCTATTCATAGCAACTTGGCTTGTACTCATATCTTCCTAAAGAAACTTCTCAAAGATGATTGAATGTCCTCCCTCCCAATGGCAAGTACTTATCCCACCACACTTCTTTTGAGTTGGCACTTTCAAACCACCTGTTCTTCTCAAAAATCTCTCCTCCCTTAGTTTCTATTACCTAGTAAGAATTCCTCTCTTCTTTCTGGTCTTTCCATCTTGGACTTCAGCACTGATTGGTCTTGTCCTGCCTCCCCCCAGAGTTCTCTCCGCTGCTCTCTTCTCTTCTAAACTCATGGTGCTATACCCCACAACGATCTTGAATCTGCATCTCCTGCCTCCTCTCTCAGTGAGACATGCATTTCCAACTCTCTACCTGAAAACCCAATTTGCCATGGTGCCTAGCACATAATTACTGCTTAATAAGTATTTACTATATTCAATTGAGCATATATACTATATTCAATTTAGTAAATACTAAGCACTAATTATGTACTGGTACCACAGCAAGTGCAAAGATGAAAAGATACATCTTTGTGAGCTACAGAGGGAATGCTTGTGTGAGACCCTGGCTAGCCAGAGAATAAAGTCCCATGGACCAGAATTTGTCCTGAGAGTCCCTAAAAGGGCAAGTTCAAAGGGAAGAATAAAGGGAAATGGGCTAAAACTGTATCCTAAAATTCATACTAGTCCTGGATAGACCTTATACAAGATTCCACCCCTGGAATGTACTCAAATGGTCTTAAGGAAATTACTACATGATTCCTCCAGAGAAAATATCTATTCCTCTTAATAGATATACAGCAGGGGTGGCAAACTATAGCCTGCAGCCTAAATCCAACTTGCCGACTGTTTTTGTAAATAAAGTTTTATTGGAACACAGCCACACATTAATTTGCATATTGTCTGTGCCTGCTTTTGTACTACAATGGTGAGGTAGTTGTACAGAGACCATGTGGCTCACAAACTCCAAAATCCTTACTATCTGACCCTTTAAGAAAATCTTTGTCAACCTCTGCTGTAGAGTATGACAACCTCAACTTGCCTTATTATAAATACAACCTAGGGTAGTTCTTAAAATAATATATTTCTATGCCCCAGTCAGACCTAAGAATTTGAATTTCTGGGGGAGGGATCCAGGACTCAGGACTTTTAATAGGTGCTATAGTTGATCCTTAGGATCAGATAAGTTTGGAAAACTCTTGCAGAGTGTTTAATAGCTTGATCTTTAGAACACTGATTTACATGTCAGTGCTCCCACTTCTAATTCTATTACTTTGGGCAAGGTGCCTACCTCTCCGAGCCTCCATTTTCATAGTATGAAGTGGAAAAATAAATGTACCTCGCTCATAGAGTTGTAGAGAGGACTGAATGAGAAAATTCTTCCTCCAAATGTGTAGCACATGGGGTCAGCTTCAGCAAGCATTTTATCACCAGCAGCATCATCATTTTCTCCTCTTCCTCACTTACTATCACCATCCATATGCTCTCCCTGCTTAGCAAGGTTTTGATGGGGTTCTCTTTGAAAATGGCGGACTCCTTCACCTTCAAAAGTTCATGGACCCTGAGTGCTCCAGCCTTCTTTTTAAGTTTAAAAATATTCCGCAAATAAATCTTTAAGTGATTTATGACATCTTTTATTTAAGGAGTACAAAGTACTTCACAAACAAATGGATGTGATGGGGGAGATGGATAAGGTAAATTGACCTACCCCAAACCACGCAGCAACTTCAGGAACAGAATACACAACGCCTACCTCCCAGTCCACCACCAACACACCTTTCCAAATTAGCCTCATTATCATTTATTTATTACCCTCTTAAAGATAGGATAGAGCCAGTCTATCAGCAAAAAACCTTTTACAGGCCCACAAAATGCTCACAAGCCTTCTCTCCATTCACCAGTGTTGGGATGTTGATGAGGTGAGGGCAGTGAGCTTACCTGAAGAGCTCCATAGTTATAGTGTGTCACTCCCCTTCTTGGAACACTTCAGTGGACCCCGGTTGATTCCCCATGAGATTTAAATCTCTCACCATGCACTTTAAATTCCACCTTCCTCTCTGAGTTCTTCATATACATCTCAGCTTATGGTATCCACTCCAGCTAGGGAGATCTACCAAGGCTCCACTGAACAAATCCCAGGCATTCCTACTGCATCTTAGACTCCATGAAGAGAAGAAAAACACCCTGAACAAGAGGGATGATGGTCTCAACTGCCCTCTCTTCTGGGCAGACCACACTTGGGAAATTATGTTCCCTTCTGGAAAGGACATTCTCGGGGCGGCGGGGGAGGGGGTGTTAGAAAAACAGGTGGCCATCCAGAGGAGAAGCTCTGATTTGGTAAGGGGCTAACTAGTCCCATGAGCTTACAACATGATAGCATCTTTCAGATACTGGGAGGACTGTCATATTGAGAAAGGCTCACTCTGAATGGCTTCAGAGATCCAAAGTCAACACAATGGATTTCTTGATGTTTCAGGGAATCAGATTAATGCTCCTTTCAGGGAAAAAACTCATAATAAACTGAGCTATTCAACACTGGGATACACTGTTTGGGGAAGTGTGTGATCTGGTTGTGATCAAGTTTGTAAAGGACATCAGAGTGGCGATACACATTTCTGACATAGAGTGGAATTAAGTGACTTTCAGAGTAGAATTAATTGCTTAAGAGAATAAGTCTTTTGATCCAGATTCCAGCCTTACACACAACATGACTCAAACCTCTCTGCACCTCAGTTTCTTCATAATAACAGTGCCCATCTCCCAGTGTTAGAGTGAGGGATTAAATGAATGGCTATATGGAAAGGACTAAGAGTAGAAGCTGACATCTGGCAAGCATTTTGTGAGTGTTTTTAGCATTTCATGATCATCTCCGTTTTTATCATCTAGTGACTACAGGAACAACCACTGTGTGTCCTTTATATGTATCAAAGCCCCTACTATTTTCTGCAGAACACAGAACAACAACCCCAGACAATTGGCTTTTCACAAATGCAGCACCTCCTTGTCCCCACTGAGGTTCTGAAGAAGGAAGATTGGGACACGTAAGACAGGAGACACCCAGAGCAGGTTCAGCTCTTAGAACCTTTGAAGAGAGAGAAAGGAGAGGGTTCTCAGCCCCTTTCTTCTCATGGCTTCTAGCCACGCATGACGTTTCAGGAAGGAGCTTCTAGAAACACAGCAGTCACAAATCAGCCAAATAGAAAGCAAACAAACCGTGAAAATGAAGTTCTAAACTGCACCCAGCACGTGGACAGCATTCAAAAGCACTCATAGAGCTGCAATGCAAATTAACTGGGGCTGTTGGACCAGGAGCTAAAAGAAATTAGACTGAGCTTTAAAGAAATCAGACCATGGGTAAAGGGGAATTTCGATAAAATTCTCTAAGATTTGTCTCTAACATGGCAGCGGACATCCATGTAGTCCATGGAGTTAATGGCAGTTGCTTGAGTTATCTCTGGAATGCACAGATCTGCTCATACCCCTCCCCTTCTTTACAACCACTGGGACTCTCTATTGCTCACACTACCAAGGCGAAATCTCCCACAGAGCTTTCCAAGTCCTTCATAGTTTCTCCCTGTCTCACCTACTTTGTTCTCACCCCCTGGACTCTGGGCAGCCACAGGAAATGTCTACCATTCCTGGAAAACAAACAGGATCTTTACATCCCCGCCTCTCCCTCCCCTTTATCGGCGACAAACTCTGCCCTACCTAAAGACCCAGCCTGCCCTAGTCCACCCAGGGCGGCCGTCTCTCCCTCCCTTTACTTTGTAACACCTCTAGTACTTATTAAGCATGATATTGTGATGATTTCTTTGCCATGTCTATCTCATCCGTCAGACTATGAATTTCATGAGAATAGGGATTACGACTTATTTTTCTGCACACCCCCAACATTTAGCATCATTTCTGACAGACAGTAAGCTGTCAATATTTTTGTTTAATTAATAGAGGAATGAAGGAGGGAACAATGAGTCTAAACAGACCCAGGATCCTATTAGCACAGCCTACTGAATCCCTGAATCAATTTAGAACCTATAGGTTCTTTTCGACTTAATTTCATCTAAACCGCGCCTGGCATCCCATGCATATTTTTAATGGTACTTTCATAAAAGAAGCATACCTTGGGGTGCCTGGCTGGCTCAGTTGGTTAAGCGACTGCCTTCGGCTTAGGTCATGATCCTGGAGTCCCGGGATCGAGTCCCGCATCGGGCTCCTTGTTCAGTGGGGAGCCTACTTCTCCCTCTGCCCTCCCCCGTCTCATGCTCTCTCTCTCTCTCCTTCTCTCTCTCAAATAAATAAAATCTTAAAAAAAAAAAAAAGAAGAAGAAGAAGAAGAAGAAGCATATCTCACTTCTTTCAAATCAGGAATCTTCTCCCAACCCCTCTAGCTACCTTCCTACTTCTGTAAATAGCCAGGATTCTCCTCTCCAGCTCTATTGAGCTTACATTGTTTTTGCCTGTAGTGTAATGGTTTCTGCCCCTTTTGTTCATATTTATTTGTGTTTGTCCTGTCTCCTTCATTGCATTTTAAGTCTCTACCTGTAAGTGTTGACTTCTTTTGTAATTCACCCCAGTGAACAAGAGATCCATGGATGACTGACTGCCATATTAGTGAATAATGTTTGATAATTTTATTGAAATTCCTTTTGACTCACGCTCTGATTTCTTTAGGGTTTAGCCTAATTTCTTTCAGCTCCTGGTCTGCTGGCCCATGTTGATTTGCATTATGACTGTATTAATGCTTTTGAATGCTATCCATGTGCTAGATGCTGTTTAGAACTAAATAAAATGTCTTGCCCTAGTGATTTGTTTGCTTTCAACTTGGCAGATTTGTGTGACCCCTGTGTTTCTAGGAGCTGAAATTGTCAAGACTCTTTTAATGCACCTCTTTGTTCGGGCAACCGCACGCCTGGTGGCTCTGAGAATAGCTGTCGTTCGGAGAATAGCATTTGTAGACACAACTGCTGCTGAAAAGAGAAACTCTATACATGGACTATTTCACTGGGAACAAGGCAGCAAAAAGAGCAACTATTGTTCTCTGTTAAAAGACATAGGCGAAGCCTAGTGTATTAATTTGATCCGGAACATGATGCAGCATTTTGCTCTAAATCTGGACATGATTGTATCTATATTGTCCACGTCAGTGCAGTTCTGATCCCAATCAGTGTGAGCACCCCCCAAGGCACCCAGGATAGAAAGGATCTGGCCCCTGCTTCAGTGAAGTTTCAAGATGGCTTTGAGTAAACGGCGCTAGGCACAGTGTGAAAGTCCTCAGGTCCCGGTTAACGCTCCCAAGCGTCGTAAGCTCAGGCAGTCTCGGCGCTGGAAAATCCACACACAGCTCCGATCTGAAAGAACCAGGGGCTTCGGATACTTCTCTGAAACTTGGATTTGTGCCACTACAGTTTAGCAGAAGTTGGAGACTGAGAGGGCACATTTGCCCTTCGCCTGCCAGTGAAATACGGCTCCTCAGTGCATTTGTTCGCGGCTCTGTTCTTTCTACTGAGGGATCAAGCATTAGGCATTTGCCACTTTTGCTACGCTGAATCTTCCGGCTCAACCGAATGTGCCAAATCTCTTGTCACATGACACATTAAGAAATTGAAATTCAGCTGCTTGTCTCTCTCTCTCTCTAGAATATTTACAATTCTGGAGCGTCCGTTCCAAAGCCTGACTCTAGACAAAGATAAAATGCATGCCTTACTTAAAAACAGCATGAATAACAGGTCAGAAAGAACCTCAAGCTAACCCTATGGGCCAGGCATTTGCTATCCTTACCCCGAAAATATCCAGGTTGAGGTGTATCACTGTAGATTCCAAGAAAACCCAAAAAGTAATCATTTAAAAAAATCAAATGTAAACAGGTTCAAAGAATCAGAAAAAAAAAATTAAAGGAGGAAGAAATGTTAAAGACAGATACATTTAGGAAAGGAAAATTCCAAAACCAGGATTTTTAAGTCTCCCAAAAATTAATTCCAAAAAATAAGAAGGAAAAAGGGGAAATTCATTGATCAAAAAGAAGCAACAAAAGAAAACTGAAAAACAACATGTAAGTGAAGGAAAAGCACAGATAAACCAGGAAATCTCAGGGTAAAAAAATCAGAAAATCTTTACATCTTTGCTAATTGGATAAGCAAAAATATCCCCATCATTTTCATTGATTTGATCATGTGCATTGATTTGATCACCAGTGAAATCATTTTTCCTTTGTATTTTCTAACCAATCTATTTTCTCTTTTACAAATTGTTTATTAATGACTGATGCTCACTTATCTATTGCTTCTCTTATCAGTTTGTCTGAACTCTGTATCCAGTAAAAGCCGTCCTATTTCTTGTGCCTGGGAGATCTCCACTTAATGACAGAGTTATAAGCCAGAAATAGATATACATGTACATATTTACTTATTTACAAATGTATGTGTAATGACTTTTGATTCCAATCCATTTTTCATACTCATCAACATACAGATAGATTTTTTTTGGAAGCCAAGATTCCAGATAGGTCACCCATGTTGTAGTAAATATTTAGTGAACGTGTAAGTGGCAGCATGTTGGGTAGCAGTCAGCATCTGGGAAATTCGTAAGCATGCTGGGTACACTGAAAAACGGTGGGACACAATAAAATGGAATTCGTTTGGGCAAGTGCAGTATTGGTAAAAGCCATTGGCTCCTTGGAGGACCTGGGAGGGATTCATAATGTTCAGACATGGTAGAAAAATTTGAGAGCCTCAGTGACTGATAGCCTTATCCTGTATTTTCATTTACAGCTTAAAAGCAAACATTGAATAGAGAATCCCTACAATATGCTTGTTATAGTCAGTGCTGAGTCACATTCCTAAATCCCATTTCGTTCATTCTGGTCTTTATTTAACTGGTATTTATTGGATCCCTAGTACGTGCCAGACTCTGAGCTAGGTGCTGGGTAAATATTACTCCATAAGATAATCAAAGTCTCTGTCCTGGTAGAGCTTACTATCTAGTGCAAGTGACACAGACAATAAACAAAGAAAGAATAAATGAATAATACAAATTGTGACAAGTGATAGGAAACAGAGTACGGTGATAAAAGTAACAGGACCACATACATACATACCTACATACATACATACACACTCATATGTGCACACACACCTGTAATGAGAAAAAAATGGAAAATAAGATGTGTGAGAAAAGGCTAAGGAAGGAAAATTCCTTTGCCTGGAGAAGAAGTGAAGGAACTAAAAATGTTCCTGAAGAACTCAGAGGGTTATCCTCGTCCCTCACAGACGCCCAAGGTAAAATGAATACAAATAGTAGCATATTAAATTTATCAGTCACCTATTTTTAAAAGCAATATCTTCAAAAAACAGGGAAGTTAAAATGTTTCTCCTCTGATAATGTTTTAAAGAGGGAGGTTTTCTTTTATAATGTTCAGAGAAGAACAAACTGTTTTTAAAATGTCTGCCAGCTCAGGGTCTGTTTTTCTCGGAGTAGTTCCTCCTAGCTTTTTCCTTCTTTCCCTCTGCTCCTTTGAACAATTACCACAAGCAGCCCCTTAACAGGAAAGAGCCTGTTTGAGCATCATGAGGCGAGGGGCCTTCTATTCTGACCTCTCTGGGTCCCAGAATCTTGACTTCAATTTTCAGCTGCTTCTATTCTATTCAAATATCCTGCTTTAATCATTTCTCAGAAGATTCCTTAACTTGGAATTCTGTCGAAGACAACCAGTGATTAGGTGAAAAGTAATGAAGCCACACTCTGCAATAAACAATAACTGAAGTGTATATATGTATCAGTAGATATTATTCTTAAATGTGTATTATTTAAGAATATTTATTTAAGGTATTAATATTATTTAAGAATAACATTATTAGATATGGTTGTGGCGAATAGCTATATGATTTTCCTCCCCCACCATGGTATCAGAAGGTGACACATATTGGTGTTCCTACGAGGTACATTTGTGTGTAGCGGTAGGCATGGATGCAACGGGAGGAGGGACATACCCGCCAGTCCCACTTTAAAGATGAGAAAAACTGAAGTTGTAAGATTGCTTTGCAGAAGGTTCTGGGGTGATTCAAGGCGAGGAAGAGATTTTAGATATAACTCTCAAAGTGCTAGCCTCTAAACAAAGTAAATGAATGAATGCCCATTTCCAGTTGGCATTGGAGAGTCTCCAGGTTTGGGGGTTGGAAATTTGCTTTAAAAATTCTAAAGCAAAAATCCTCTGAAAATAAGTTACGGCACACTAATTAATGTGTTCCAGTGTCCCTCCATTTCGGTCACCTCCAGAGCCTGAGATTGTTAGAACCACTTAGCTTTGCTTGGCAGCGCTCACCCTTAAGAATGGGAGCCCTGGCGGTCTTTCTGACAAGCCAAGGCATAGATGTCTGTCAGCTGACATGAAAAGGACCCTTCTGTGAAATGTATTTAATACTTAGTGTTTTATTAAATGGTCTCGAACATTCTTTTTCTATCCATCTCTTCCTTCCCAGTTACATCCGATTTTTTTTAAGTCAAGGCCACCTTCCAGAGCTGCTACCAGTCCCATATTTTGTAATTTTAAATGTGTTCTCTGCTGTAATTTAAAGGATAACTCATTCCTATTTCCAACATTTAATGCATTTCCTTTTTTTTTCTGAAAGCAATATACGTGTGTAATTAATAAACAATTTAGTATGTTGAGGAACCTAGGAACTTGGCAAATGTTCTGGGGATATGAAATCCCAGGAAAAGCAGCACATTATAAGAAATAGTAAGTAATTACTTATGTAAGCTTTCTTTTTAAATTCTAAGAACATTAACTACTAATTACCTACTAATTACCAGTACTTCAGCAGGTGTTTGCACTTAACTGTAGGCTAAAGCCCCTGTGAAAAACAAACCCCTCACAGCCACTCTCAAGATCAAAGCTGAATCCCACCGGACCCCAAAGCATGCCATAGTTTCGGCAAAACTGGTTATAAGCCAGCTCGCTCACCACTTGGCTACATAAGGTGAAAAAGTAAACGCGCATTTGTTAGTTTGCCTTCCTCTTGTTGCCCAAATGCAGTCATTATTAACCAGCTCGGAGGACTGGCTCGAAAGGCAACACAAAATATGTGGAGGTAAAAGCGAACTATGATGAGACTCTTCATCAGAAGTGCATCTGTCCCACTTCTGCTGGCTGAAGCAGCCCTGTGTGTGTGATGAGCCTGGAGCATCCCCTAGCCGCCACCCCACCTTCCTTTCCCGAATCTGCAATGAACATGTGCGTGTTTCCCTGCTCTTCATTCTCTTTATCTGCGTACGAGAGCAATCTTGGAGATTCTTCCCAACTTACAAAGTGCAGATTCTCTGATCCTCCATTTCTCAGCGTTTCAAAACTCAAGCTGTGTGACGTTCACAAAGGACCGGGGATGGCTCTACATACAGCGGGTCCCCACCACCACGGACAGGGTCAAGCGTGTCTCTCAAGAGTTCACAGAAGCTTCCTCTTCAAGACACCTCAGTCATACAAGCATCGCCCTTTGCGGACACGGAGAAGGAATGCAGAAACGGAAAAGTGGTGCCTGCTGGTGGAGTCGCACCTTATCTACCATAAGACGGTCAGGTCTGCCCAGGACACATTCTAAAGCATCCACGTCTCACCCTTTGATGCCTCTGTTAAGTTTCCTGTGGCCACCATAACAAAGCCCCACAAGTTTGGTGGCTTCCAACAACAGGAATTTATTCTCTCACAGTGCTGGAGACCAGCAGTCTGAAATCAGTGCTATGGGTGGGGGCCATGTTCCTTCCAGAGCCTCCAGAGGAGAACTCATTCCTCGCCACTCCCAGCTTCGGGGTGGCTGTAAGCATTCCTTGGCTTGTGTCAGCATCACTCCGATCTCTACCTCTGTGGTCACTTTCTCTCTTCTTCTTCGGTCAAATCTCCCCTGCATGTTCCTTCTAAAGACACTTGTCAGTAGATTTGGGGTCCACTCAAGATAATCTAGGATGATCTCATCTCAAGGTCAAGGTAATTAACACCTGCAAAGTTGCTTTTTCCCAAATAAGATCATGTTCACAGAACCCAGGGATTGGGAGGTGGACACATCTATTGGTGTTCCAACCATTTAATCCACTACAGTCCCCTAAATGGTCTTTCACCCAATAAATTCATTTATTCAACAAATTGTATTGAGCCTTACAATATTTCAGGCATTATTTCAGGTAGGGATGAATCCATGAGCAAGACAGATAAGATCTCTGCCCTCAGGGAGCTTAAATATTATAATCCTCCCCCTCTGTGTGTTCTGTCCATCCATTTCAAATATACACATTTTCTTAGAATCTGCAATGTGCAATTGATATTCAAAACACACACAACTCTTGGAAATCTAGTTAAACCCTAGCATGTGTGCAGGTTAGGGAAACAGGAGACATGCATGAGAAGTTTCTTTTCAAGTTTTTCAGGTGCACAAGAAAAGAGAAAAGCATAGATGTGCAAATTTTATAAATTCATTTTACAATGTAATTGAAATGCCAAAAGATTGAAGAATTCAATGTTGATGAAGAAACGGATATTAGTGCAATGAAGAACAGCTCTGTCTTTGTCAGCCGGCCGTCTTTTATATGTCACAGGCTGTCACTTTCTATTGCGTTTCAACTGACTAATTACCTCAGTTTATTAAAACTGAGTATGAATTCACGTATTTTACTCTCCAAACCTTCAAGTGCTCCTCTTATCAAGAGCTATTACCTGATGATACATCCCACAGTTCTGAGGTTTCTCAGGTGAGCACATGAGTAGGTCCGCGTCGATGGGGGTTTGCAGAAGCAGGATGGCCATATTGGAAAGGAATGATCTGCTGGTGGTTACATATGACTACACGCGTTAGTCCGAGGTGAGGCAACCAAGTCCTGCAGCTGTCAGGGAACAGGTGGGGAGCAGGATTGGACCGGCACAGATGAAAACTATGCCTCTAATGGAGGGCTACTTTCCGATCAGAGGTAATGACCACAGGTAATCAAAGGAAGGGGCCATAAATTAGTTATGTTGCCGTGTCTGAAAGCACCTCAACTGCAAATTATACACTTATATTTTAAAAGTGTGTTAGGTCCTGGTGGGGTGGGTGGAGGGATGGTTCTCTGTGGTGATGGTGTTTTTGTGTATGTGTTTTGGGAAGACTGGGGGTTGTTGTTTTGTTTTTAATCCAGAACCACATTGGAGTGCATTTGCAAGTATGATGGAGGGGGATCATGTTTGAGGAAATTTAAGTCAGCCTCAGATGAAAACACAAATGTCATCAGACCACAGTGGTGTCTATGTGATTACAAGCTTTAAGGGAGGCGTGATCAGAAAAGCAGATTTAAAAAAAAATAAAACATCAAAAACTAATGATGTAATGTATGGTGATTAACATAACAATAAAAAATTAAAAATAAATAAAAATAAAAGAAAGAAAGAAAAGCAGTTTCTAGAAATGAGTAATTCCCACTTGGATCTCCAACACAGTTCCAGAAGCCATTCGAATTTCAGTTGGATTGTATCAAATAACACGCTGGAAGGAGCAGAGGTGGCCACTTAGCACTTTGCAAAAGGACTATCTAGGCTTTTAAACTGCAGACCTGCTGATGACATGGTCATTTCTTGGCCAGACAGGTAATGTGGTATGTGGCAAACAGAAATTCTCAGTCATGTTTTCCTAAATCACCAGCTGTAGTCAATATTTGTGGGGGGGAAAAAAATCAAACAACAATACTTTGGGAAGTTATGGAGATGTGGAGAACCAGCAAAGAACAAAACGCCGGGTCACAGAGGAAAAGACCACTTATCCTCAGCTCTAGTTACAAATGCCAAAACAGAATACTCAGGAAAGGGAAGGGGCTTGTTTTTTCCTTAGCAGATTCAAATCATTTGTTCAGAAAGGTAGTCATTGTGTGCTTTTCCACGGTTGTTCATGCAACGTCGCTCCAATCAGAATGTGCGTACACCTCAAAGTCGACAAGAAAAATGCTTACCAAACCAGGGTGCCGCCTCAGTTTCTGGTCAGCAGTGTCGCCTGGCTGAGTGTCTCCCCCACGTCAAGCCTCTCCAGAGCCACCGAGGGCCTTCAGGCCCGACTCATTCAGTCACAAGGTAGCCGCCCAAGGGCCGCACTTGCCCGGGCACTGTTCTTAACAAAAACGAACCAATGTTTTAAAAATCAAGGTATCTGCCCATAACAATCTCAATTTCCAGGCTCTTTTGAAAAATCTGCAGATGTAGCCCCACTGAGCCAAAACTCCCACAGAACCCCAGTCAGCAAAGTGACATGGCAACTGTCTCTCTACTCGAGACAAGCGCCCTGAACTGCTACAGCCCTCACCGCCCCCCCCGCCCCCACGTCTCACTTGTGATTGTTCCTGGCCTGGCCCTGATGGGCTTTAGGGAGCTCTGAAGTCTGCATATATTGGGTGGCCCTTAAAGGTCTCACCAAGTCCCTCTCCAACAACACACTGCTTTTAGGATGCACCTCACCCCGGGCCTCCTTCCCAGACACACTCACCTCTGCTTCGCTCTTCCCGACCTGCCCCAGCCTGAGCACTGCGAGTACGCCCTCCCCTGAGCATCCAGGGCTCCCACTATCTCAGCAGTGCTGTTAGGGGCTTTCTCACCAACAAACCCTGCTTTCCAAATAATATCTTACTTGGAATCCCAAAATGCTAAATAGATAAAAGGAGAGCTACTCTGTTTATATCTGGAGGACCTGAATCCTGCCTCCCTCCCACTCCCTAACCACTACACACAAGCCCCTCAAACAACCCCTGAAACACCTCGATGGAAGCCCCTAAAATCCCCCAAAACACTGATGTATCTTTCATTTGGTATCTTTGATATACTGCTCCGTGATATTAAGTTATTTGATATATGTTGTGTTCTTTAAGTAAATTGTTCCTAAAGAGCTGTGCCTAATGCTAATGCATTTCTGCATGTAAAGTGTGTGAAGTAAATCTTGGTTAGCTTCTTCTCTGCCATGTTTTGGGAGAGCCATGACTCCCAAGTGAGGAAAGCTGCAAGTTCTCTTACCAACAGAACGTACTGCTGAAATGCGCATGCAGAGGATGACACCAAGATAGCGTCCAAGGCAGGAAGGCGCACCATCGCGTTTGCTCGCTTACAGGGAGGGCTCTAGACCATCTGTTGCACTGAGGTCCAGCCCCATCTGGGCAGTGTAAAATAATCACTGCAGGAATGGGAAAAACAGACACACCACTGTGTGGGTAATGTTCTGATGCCCGATCTCATCGTTGCTTAGATGGGCTGCTCGGTTTGTGAAAACGCATCGAGCTCTACACTTACAATTTGTGCAATTTTCTGTACATGTGTTTTATTCAATAAAAAGTTAAAAAAAAAAAGAGAGAAACAATTGAGTATGAATCTTTTATTCACTGTTTCCTAGACTGAGACACATCCATTGCACGCTGGACTTCCCTTTGCTCAGGGCAGGGACTGGACTTACTCACACGTCTATCACTGCTGTCTGACTCAAGGACTGCCCCATAGGAAAGGGCGGCATTGCTCTTGTTGAATGAATGAACGTGGCTTTGGCACAGCTCGGTACAGTGAGATTGGTTCCATCCCTTCTCCACATATCTCTTTATAATCCAAGCATCTATGCAGCCAGTTGCCAGTTGCTGGTTCTCCACAACACCGGTCTCCCCTCCAAGTGATAGACAGGGGTGAGAGGTCTGTCCTAAGCTTGTGCTGTCATACAGCTTTATCCAGACACTGATGAGCATGCACCAGGCACTGTGCTAGGAGCCAGGAAGACAGAGATGGAAACAACAGTTTGTGAAGGAATCATCTACAAACACAGGTTGTCAGAGCCATGGACGATCTGCCGTAAGACTTATGCACAAGGCACCATGACAAAAGCTCTTAAATCTATCTAGAGAAGTCTGGGGCATTTTCCCAGAAGGAGATGACATGTGATCTGGGTGGGGGTTTACCAAGTGATGGTGTCACAGTTTCTGTTAATCGTCATTTATGTTGTGAACGGTTTTCCATCCTTCTCAAAAATGCTCATCTCTGACTCTTCCAGAGAAAGAAAAATCATCTGGCTCCTCTCCAAATCTAGCTCAGAATTGCAATGCAATCATTTGAAAAGGTTCTAGCCTTTCTTAACCTTCAACTTCTGACTGGTGAACATATATGACAAAATTACTGTATATTTTGTCCTTTGTGAGAAAGCACGATTTCAAGCAAGTCAATATTCCACTATTTCAGCAATATACACTCAAATGAAAGATGTGGTGAGCATAATAGCCCTTCAAAGGCATCCACAGCCTAATCCTAAAACTGGTGAATGTGATAATAACGCTTAGGCAAAGGGACTTTGTAGGTGGAACTAAGATTAGACCCTAAAATAGGTAGGTTATTCTGGATTACCTAGGTGGGCCCAATGTCATCAAAGGAGCCCTTCAAAACAAAGACAGAAGAGGAAGTCAGAGAAATCTGAAGCAAGACAAGGACACAACTTGCCATTGCTGGCTTTGAAGATGGAGGGGCCACATGTCAAGGAAAAGGGGCCCTTAGTCCCACAATTGCAAGGAATTGAATCCTACCAACAACCTGAATGAGCTTGGAAGCACATTCTTCCCCAGAGCCTCCAGACAGGAGCCCAGGCCAGACAGCACTTTGATTTCAGTCTCCGGAGGCCTTGAGCTGAGGATCCAGTCAAGCCCACTTGGCCTTCCGACCCATACCACAGCGGGGAGGTTGTCTTAAACTGCTCTAGTTGTGGTAATGTGGTATGCAGTGACAGAATGAATTGGAGAAATGTCCTAAGTGCAAGTCAGGACAGAAAATGCAGGACCCCCTGAGCAGAGCTACCTATACAGAGGGCCTAAGGGGAACCAGAGAGGGCAGAGCCCAGAGCGGGTGGGGAGGAGAGGGATCTGGCCCCTTGCCTGGTTCCTTACTCAGACACACACTGACCAGTCCTTTACTATCTCCCTCTCTCCAATTAAAAACACCATGGTAAAGACAGGACAGTAAGAGGGCACCTACCCAGTGGAATTTGAGGAGAACACAAAGTGCTTTCTTGCCTGGAAAGATTTTATCAAACAGTACATAAAATTCTAGCATTAGAGATTCATTCCTTTGGGTTTAAAGAGCACTTCTGGGAAGGGTCATACCTAATAGAGCAACTGCTAGCTCCTTAACAGGATCGCTCTCCAGTCTGGCAGCTGGAGAAGTGGGCAAAGGCTCTCGGCAAGCAGACACAGGATGTGGGGGAAGGAGAAGGACAAAAGTGAAGAAAGCAAGAGAGACATAGAACTAGCATAGCCAGAAGAGAACCTCCAAAAAGTTGCCTCTTTCGTGAACTCTCTTGATGCCAACCACAAATATGGATTCTCTCAAGTACCAAGCAAGTGAACACAGGTGCTGGATTAGAGACACCTGCACATTTTTGCTAACCCTCCAATTCAGAGATGGAGTGTAGTCCCCACTCTTGAACTGGGCTGGGCTTAGCAAATTTCTTGAACAAGTAAAATGTAGCAGAAGTGATGTTCTTGGATTTCCAAGCCCAGATTATAAGACTTACAGCATCCTCCCTGGTCTTTTGAAACACTCATTCCAGGAGCTCTGAGCCACCATGAGAAATATCCAGCAACCCTCACACGGCCAAGCTGGGAGGTGACACGTGGAGGCTCAGGTCAACACCTTCCACTGAGCCCAGCCTTCCAGCCGTTGCTGGAAGTTCCCAGTCCCTGGAGTGAAGCTGCTGTCCCCACCTGCCGAAGGTCACCAAGTGGCCTCAATCAGTGCCACTTGAGCAAGAGAATTACGCAGTCAAGCCCTGCCTGAATTCTTGGTCACAAAATCACAAGGTATGATAAATTGGTGGTTGTTTTAAGTTACTAAATGTTGAGGTAGTTTGTTATGCAGCAATGTTCGGCAGACCTGGCCTTGTTCCAGCTTCATTTGGGGTTTAGAAATAAAGGCCACAAAAAAAAGATAGCTCATCTGCCATCCTCGTAGGAAAGACAGGAAGCCCGAACCCTTCCTCCCCTAGCATGGACCCTCTCAAGGAGAACGTCATGGGAGAAGAGACACACCTCTCAACCCCAGAATCTCTGCTCCAGACACCTGCTAGCGCTTGCGCTAATTCAGACGCCCGACGGCAACAAACACCACCTGTCTGTTACAAATCCATCCTCTGAGCAGGGAATTGCCCAGATGCAGCATCCCCAACCTCACGGCACGGGGCTCCTTGGTGGCCTGGATGCCACAGCTGCCCTCACATCAGTGGAGTGAATTCTCCAAGGAACGATACTCTGCGTGCCATTAACTTAGGAAACATCCCTGGTTTAGTTCACTTCTCATGGTTCCCGCTTCGTCACTTCAACTGTTAAATAACTTGGGACAAAGTGCAGGATTTCCTTGATGTGACAATTACACGGCACTAAGTAATCTTGTACCTACTGGGTTTTCTGCTCCCTTTGTCGCTGCCTGCACCTGAGCACAGGGCTCCTGCTCTGTTCACGGGGGGGCGGGGGGGGGCATGGAGTTTGGGCAACTGCCACAGCCACGGAAACTCTGTGACCCGGGTTATCAGTCCAGGCGGTGGGGGGCCGCCCACTTCAATTTGCATTGCGTTCACTGGAGGGGGCCCCCCAGATGGCCTCTTCTTGAAACATCCCTCTTTTATTTTGGAAAATGTTAACTTCTTACTTGGCATTGGTACCTTTGCAATGCAGAGCAGGAGATTGTCTGGCTTTTTATGAAACGCGGGGGTCCCTCGGACATGAACCGTTCCTCAGTTCGGTACTCATTAAGTGGGAGGTGCTGTAAGGTACAGAAAGGACTCAGACGCCATGCTTGGCCGGGAAGAACTCACAGCCTAGTGGAGATCGTCCTTTACCACTGTCCCCGAAACGTCTCTGACTTCTGGAAGTTATCAGGTGGAAGGGGTTGGAGACGGCAGAAACAGAAACGAAACCTGAGCCAGGAGTTTAGAGGATCGTCCTCTGGTGTGCGCCCCAACACAGAGTGGGTGAACTTCCCAACGTGCCCAGCTCTGGTTTGGGGTTCCTCGTCTGATGCACATTGATGGTCCCCCGGCCACATCTGCATCATAGGTAGTTGGGAGAGTAAAATATGATGTTGTCTGGTGAAAGTCATCTAAAAAGTATAAAGCTCTGAAAATGCAAGTGGGAGCCTGGTGTGACCGAGCAGATGGTTAATTTAAAGCCAGGGATCCCAACACAGCATTAACCCTTTGTGTGTTCCCCAGTCCAGCTGGCGGGCACCCCGTTCGTTCATTTAATAATATGCCCCCCTGTCTTTTTCACTTCCATATTCTCTGTGTCACCTTTCTCTCCTTCTATGAAAAATACTGCAAGAAGCTCAGATGTGGCAAGGCCCCTGCCTAGCACATGCATATGCATGAGGTAGAGCTCATGCCCCTTAGAGACACTGATGTCACAACTCTGGGGAAATGGCTAAGTAACCATGACAACATGGCGCAGTGTTGCATCTTGCTTGGGAGGGCTCCGAGGATGGCCAGCCCGTCATGCAGGCAGGACAGTGACATTCCCTCAGCAAGGAGTGCAGAGTGTCCGGGTGATGGCAGCCGGCCAGTGGTGACAGAGGGCCGTGCCTGCTTCCTTCCATCTGGCCTCCCTGTCCCCCCTCTGGTGCCTGGAGGGGCAGCCTGTGATTTATCTGACTGAGCACTCCCACTGGGGAGCAATGGGAGACGATCCCAATCAGGGACAGCCAGGGATGCCAGGACATACAGCCCACGGTCTTACGAGGCTGGGTCAGGGCTTTGATCTTTGTCAGTTTCTTCCTGTCTTAAACAGGTGCCACTGACCCAAGGGTACCTATTGCAGAAGACTTTACTATTTTGAAGTCATTAACTAGAGCAAGCAAACTCTGAAATATGGACAAAGAAGGAAAGAGGCTGACCTCTGAATAGAAATCAGCCAGCATGTGCAAGCGCCAAGAATGTGAGTTTTTCTCTTACACCACTTTTGTGTCAATGATAATAATTTAGTCACCATGTTACTTCCAAAGGGAACTTTCTCAGATAAGCCCTCACCACTATATTTTCTAGACTTTTTTTGTTTTAAATATGTGTTTAGTGCCCCCATCATGTGCTGCTGAGGTTTTGGAACCGCTTTATTCCATTTTCTCAGCCCCTCCCGCTGCCAAAAGTAATAATACAGTGAATACTCAGCATGTATACATTGTAACAGTCAATTGCAGAAACACTTCCACTATTAAAAAATAATAATTTAATGGGGCCTCAGTGTATGAACGTTGCCCTATTGTTCTGGCCTATAATTTCAATAGCATTAAAAAAAAAAAACCTCCCTCACTAACAGGAAGTATATTGAGGGCTTATTCCAAATGCCATGCTCAGACAATTCAGTAATGTGTGAAGGAAAAGAAAGCAAACCACTTGAGCGACAACAATAAACAATAAAACGCACAGGCAATCGCTGGTGAAGCCCAGGACGTGGTACTGATATCATCCCAGCTGGGTGGCTTTGTGAGCCCCACAGCACCAAGGACCTCCATCCATAATATCACACTCTATTTTTAAACCTACCACCTCACAGCCAAATGGACCGCACCAACATGCCCAGAGTTTTGGAAAGCACCTGTCACGGGTGGCCCCTGAGGGCCCTGAGCAGAAGAGCGTCTCCGATACGGGGGGCTTGGTTCGACTCTGAGTCTCCCCACTGCCTCCATTGGTGCTGGCCTTCCTGTCCCCATCACTTGCTAGATGGCCATCTGAGCCCTGCCACTTATCAGCTGTCCAGGATGGTGATGATCTGACTACTGGCCAACTGCCAAGAGAGCATCTCTGGGCTCCACACTCAACAAATGTTAGGACAGTTCAGCAATTTTCACTAGCTTGTAAGAAGGAAGATTTACAAATAAATTCACAAGCAAAACTACGATTCACAAGTATGGCAAAGGCAGAGTTGCAGCACGGGCAAATACGACAAGGGCCATGTTAATCACATTACCCTATAAACTTAAAAGATGACCTTCCATCATTGTTCTGAGCAGCATTTTTTTAATCTGTCCGCAGGCAAGGGCAGCAAGACAAAAAAATAAACAAATGGGACTACACAAAACAAAAAAGGTTTGCACAACGAAGGAAACCATCAACAAGACAAAAAGGCAACCTATTCAATGAGAGAAGATATTTGCAAATGATATAACTGGTAAGGCGTTAATCAAAATATATAAAGAACTCAAACAACTCATTATAAAAAAAAAACAAAAAAACAAAGAAAAAATCCAATTAAAACATGGACAGAGGACCTGAATAGACATTTCTCCAAAGAAGACATACAGATAGCCAACAGACACATGAAAAGATGTTCAACATCACTCATCATCAGGAAAACACAAATCAAAACTACAATGAGATATCATCTCACACCTGTCGGAATTGTTATTATCAAAAAGACAAGAAATAACTGTCGGAGAGGATGTGGAGAACCTTGTCACGGTGAACCTATGTGTACTGTTGGTGGGAATGCAAAATGGTGCAGCCACTATGGAAAATAGTATAAAATATATAGTAAAACATATATACATATAGTATAACAGTTATATATATACATATATATATACACATAGATATATATTATGGAATATTACTCAGCTCTAAAAAAAAAATGAACTCCTGCTATTTGCAGCAACATGGGCGGACCTAGAGGGTATTACACTAAATGAAACAAACCAGACAGAGAAAGACAAATACTGTGTAATTGTACTTATATGTGGAATCTAAAAAAGGAAACAAATGAACAAACAAACAAAATAGAAACAGACTCATAAATACAGAGAACAATCTGGTGGTTGCCAGAGGTGGAGGAGAGGTGGGGGGGAGCGGGGGGGGGGCAAAATAGCGGAAGGGCATTAAAAGTCACAAACTTCCAGTTATAAAATAAATAAGACATGGGGATGCAATGTACAGCATAGGGAGTATAGGTAATAATATTGTAACAACTTTGTATGGTGACAGATGGTAGCTAGATGTGTTGTGGTGATCACTTCATAATGTATATAAAGGTTGAATCACTATACACGTGAAACTAATATAATATTGTATGTCAACGACACTTCAATTAAAAAGAATAAAAAAGATTATGTTCCATGGTAAAATGTACTACCCCGAAAAGGGGAAATAGTCTGGGTTGCACTGGACACGTCGTTTAGAACTTGAGACCACTGCAACAGCTGCCAATGGCCATGCACACTCAAAATTAGCCAAACAATAAACAGAAGAGCCATTTATCATTTCTTCTCTCTTGAGACATTTCAAAGAGATGGTTTTCCTGACATTACTGCTGCTGATTTAGTTTAACACCTAAGCTCCCTACACACCGGGAAGGTTAGCCAGATTTCTGGTCCTGAGTCATCACTCTTTGTAACACAGGTAAAATACTTGGCTTCTGACTCAAATGGCCAAAATATGAGAAATTCTAAGCACTCTGTATCGAGTCAAGGTTTTTAACTGCAAGTGAAAGAAGTTGACCCTTGTTGATTACTGAGAAGGTTATATTATGATAAGGATATTGAATAACTTGCAGAATGGCAGAGGGAGTGGAAAATAAAGCTTGAGGCTACTTTTCGGGAAACATATCCCAAACAAAGCCTTGAACTAGTCTAATAGGAAATTAAGCTCCACTGCTGCCGCCACTGAGCATGAGACCTTGGCTCTTCACTGAACCCTCTTCTGCATGAGGAGGGTTGAGCTTACCAGAACTCAACTGTGTAGTCACCCCTCCTGCCAGGTTCAACATGCAAACCTTTTGTCCTTAGACTTATTATCCCAGAGTCACAAAATGGCTGCCACTGCTCTGAACACAATTCACATTCAAATCAGGAAGGAAAGGCAGGAGGTGTTGCCAGTGATATTCCCTCTCTCATCCTCCCCTTTTATCAAGAAGCAATAATTTTCCAGTAACTTCCAAGCAGACTTTCTTGTACTACTCATTATTTGGAACTAAGCTGTGTTCCCTAGCCTCTCTCAATCTTCAGTGTAGTCTGGAAAAGAGGCTGTCTGTGAAATGGAGTTGAATCATCCCTTAGGACTGGGCACATTGACGGTCTTTATAAACTTGGGGTTCTGTTGTTGGGTATGTAGAATAAGGACACCCCACTGGTTATAGAAACTTTGTTTTGCTTTCCACTGATCTCTTAAACTTGTTCACTGGTGCTAGTTCTTCCTCTAAACATAAAACAACAACAAACAAACAAACAAACAAAAACAAAACTCAGGCAGGCAGACTTTTCTCATCACTTATGTCACAATGTCTCAATTTGTAATTAGAATGCTCAGTCCCCTGATATAGTCAAAACTTCAGTCTTCTGTTAAATTCTCCCTCATTTCCATTTTCTCATGAGTATCCCACAGGAAGCATTTGTGCATTCTTTACCCTGGAAATTTCTGAGAAAACAGGTCTTGCAATATAACCATCTCTCCTTGGGCCTGTCCATCAGCAGCTACCAAGCCCTGTCCTCATGCTTTAAATTTCTCAGATGGTTCATATGTCTCCCCAAGCTCAGAAAATACATATCAATCTCTAAAATGGGTCACATTAAAGCTGCTCACAAGGCTGAGTGAGGGGGAGCTATCCTCTACCTTTCTCACTGGTGAAGCTAGGATCACAGTACAGCATGAGCTTCCCTTGGAGAAGTCCCTCAAAAGAACCTCTTCCAATTTCTACTATATATTCCTATATACCCACTGCATGGATGAAGATCTTAAGAGTCATATAACTGGGTTTTAGCTATTTCATTTTTATCATATTCTACAGAGAAATCTGTCTTCTGACACATATTGATATCTATCTTCTTAGGGTCTTTACTAAAACTTGTATTATAATGTACTGTTATATGTGGCAAAAAGTAAAATGGTTATTTTTTGCCACAACTAATCACCATCTGCCACAGGTTTTAAAATGCAATATATATTTTTCCTCCCCCACCCAAAGTAGTAATTGCTATAGAAATTGTCCTCTTACCATAAACAACAGAAATTAAAACAAAATATATGTTTTGTTGAACAGAGACAATGAAAAACTGTGACCCATGAGAAAAAAGATACAAGAAAGAAAAAGCTAGATAAGCCTTACAGTTTTCCCAGCTCAGAACCTGGAGGCAGTTTTCAGGCCAGGGAATGAAAACTCAAACAAAGCCTAAAGTTCTTACTGAGTTGAAGGAACACTGACCAGAGTTCAGGAAAACCAAAGCAGCTAGAACTCAGGGTAAAGGAAAGTACAGTTCCAGAAATCTGTATAGGAAGTTCCAGAAATCTGTATAGGAGTCCCCCTAAAGCTTTGATTGATCTGCTCATGCATAGGTCACTACCCCATGAGATCAGCAAAGAACAACTTCAAAGGAGAGAGCAATTATTGGGTAGCTAGAAGATGAATAAAACCCAGAATTCACACAGGGTTGAGAATTCACTGACTTCCCTCAGAAAGTCTGCAACTTAGAAGTGGGATAAATTAACCCTGTAATAATGATTACTTGTGGACTTACCTAATCAAGTTTAAAAACAAGTCTTGAAAATACCCACTTATCCAAGCTAGCTTATTTGTGTGTCCAAACAAAGCCAATCACTCTTTAAAGGAATATAATGAGATATGATGCACAGCAACATAAAATCTGCAATATCCAGCATGAATAAAAATGACTAGATACACAGGAAGAAAGAAAAATGGACCCATAACCACAAGAAAAATCACTCAAAGGAAACAGACCCAGAAATGACAGATATTAGCAGTTATTTAAATGGAATTAAAACAGTTGTTCTAAAAATGCTCCACATGCTCAAGGAGATTTAAAAAAAAACATGAACATAAAAAGGAAAGAAATGAAAACTATAAAAATACCCAACTGGAACTTCCAAAAATGAAAAATATTGTGTATAAAATGAAACAAATACACTGGAAGAAATTGACAGCAAGGTTAAATACTGGAGAAGAAAGATTAGTAAACTTGAAGACAATAATAGAAGCTATCTAAAATGAAGTACATGGAAAGAAAAAAAGAAAAAATGGCTGAATAACACCTGGTCTCAGTGGCCTGTAGGACAATATCAAATGGTCTAAACTGCATGTAATTGGTATTCCAAAAGGAAAGGGCAAATGGATGAAGATGTTTGAAAAGAAGAGAAGGAATAATGGCCAAATTTTTCCAATGTGATGAACAGTTAAAGACTTCCAGATGCAATAAGTATGATGAGCCCCAGGCAGAATACCACACCATAGTTAAATCACATCACAAATAACTGAAAACCAGCAATGAAGAGGAAAAAAATCTTACAAATCAAGCAGAGAAAAAAAAAAAAAAAAAAAAACCCAGCCCATCATATACAGAAGAGACAGAGAATGAAAGCAGACTTCTTGTCAGAAACTGTGCAAGCCAGAAGATGATGGAAAGACATCAAGGAAACACTATCACTCTAGACTTCTACAAAGAGGTCTATAGCCAGTGAAAGCGTCTTTCAAAAATAAAGGTGAAATAAAGAATTTCTCAGAAAAACAGAAGGTGAGAGAATTCATCATAAGCACGGCTGTGCCACAAGAAAATTGTTTAGTTCTTCAGGCAAAAGCATATTAAACTAGACCGAGATTTGGATCTATACAAGGAATGAAGAGCACATGAAATTATAAGTTTGTGGGAAACAAAAACATCTAATGGGGTATGTAACATACATAGAGATAACATGTATGACAACAATATCACAAAAGGTGTGAGGGGAAAATCGAAATATGTTGTTAGGTTCTCATAGTCTACATGAAGTGCTGTAGGATTATATGAAGATAGACTGTGGTAAGTTAAAGAAGTTGACTGTATTCTATGGAAACCACTTAAACGTGAAACAAAGCAGTACGGTCAATAAATCAATTATGGAGATAAAATGGAATTATCAAAAATAAAGCAATTAGTCAAAAATGGAACATATTTCAAGGGTACTCAAGTGTTTTCTTGGGATTTAACAGTCATTTTATGGTCTTTAGCCAAGCACCTGAAGGACTAGGCTTAGGCTTCCAGTACTAAACTTCGGATGTCCTACTGCCAGTCTAACCATTCTTCAAAGCAGGACTAGTCTTGACAAAAATACAAATGTGATTTCTGAAAGAGAAACACATCAACCCATTCCCACACTAGCATACAGGCATATGAGATAATCCAGTGGAGCCCAGTTATAAGTCAGGTTTATTTTAATGGCTGTGAGGTCTGAAGCTTGAAGATAGCTTTAGACAGAGAGAGAGAAAGGCCAGCCAAGTCAAACTGGCATCATACACTTTTGTAAGCTCAGAGAGGGCAGGGGCTGTATTAGCTTTGTTTGCCACTGGATACCATCCAGCACCTAGCACAGCAACTGACACTTGTAAGGTGCTTAGGAATATCTGGGAAAGAAGGAAGGAGGCAGAGAGGAACCTAGTACTGGGGTCAGAAGGGGGCCCCCAAACAATGTGTCTGCACCTATCCGTCATCTATGCATTTCTGTCATTTCTTTCACACAACAAGAACAACAAGACCCAGAAACTAAAACGAGGAGCAATAAATGTCTTAAATGAATGTGGCACTTAGAGAAAAAAACTAGAGTGTTTTTAAGACTACTTTTAAAAAACAGTAGATATATCCCTCCCAGATGCCTTAAAAGAGTTCCCTTGACTAACTAGTCAGGTTTGTGCCAAGAAACATCCATTTGCTCTGACTGCTCAGCTAGCAGGCTACAGTCTGACAATTGTCCTAAAGATTGATGCATAATATAATCAGGAGAGTATATCCGCACAAATTGAGAGGTGTGGTTATTACAATACAAGTCTTAATGCACATCAGAGGCCATTCCTCAGGCAGAATATTCAATTTAGAAATCTACTGTCACCTAGATACATCTGCCAATAAATTGTCAGAGAGATACATTTATATTGAGGGCAAAATACTTTGCCTTATGGTTCTTCTTAAGCTCCTTGAAGATAAATGGTTTATCCTCAGCATCTTTGTTTAAATGGCAATAAAAGCCTCACCTAACATGAAGGTCAAGGTAAGTAGGACAATTGACACACACACCAATTCCTCATGAAGGGAGAATGCCTCTGTTTCAAGTCTTGCAGGGTTTAAAAGAATGGATATCGCTCTGCCACGTCCTACTGGTCGTTCGAACATATAAAACATGAGATTTAAAATATGTGACCGTGGGGTGCCTGGGTGGCTCAGTCGTTAAGCGTCTGTCTTCAGCTTAGGTCATGATCCCAGGGTCCTGGGATCGAGCCCCGCATCGGGCTCCCTGCTCAGCGGGGAGCCTGCTTCTCCCTCTCCCACTCCCCCTGCTTGTGTTCCCTTTCTCGCTTTGTCTCTCTCTGTCAAATAAACAAATAAAATCTTAAAAAAAAAAAAATGTGTGACCGTATATGGTGACTTAATACCCAGATTTTCCTAAAAGAAAAGATTAAATATACAAAATGCCATTGAGTCTGTTTTATGAAAACATTGTCATTTGGTTAATCAAAAAAACCTAGTCCTAAATACAACACTGCCATCCCACCAACTCCATCATATAATGTATATGACTAACACACACACCTATTTCCACACACATACCTAAGTATATGTAATATAATCTGTCCCATTTTTAATTGAAGTAAGTTGTAATTTTTTGGAAATGGCCATAAATTAAGAGGAGAAAAATCCTTATGAATATGATCCCTCTCCTCTCCTTCTACAGATAGGTTCTTTTCCTGGACCCCTCCCCAGCAAAATTTCACTTCCATCAATTGCTGTTCTAATCAATCTACACTTTTCTTGGCAACACCTATCGGAACCATTGGAGCAAATTCGGTCCCAGCAGCTCCTGCATTGTAGACAGGCTGGCGAAGGAGGAGGTCCATCTCCGTGGGATGTCTGTTTATTTTATAGTTCACAAAAGGGAAAGGGTTTCTTTCAACAAAAATTTTTGCTTGGGAACCCTGAACGTAAACTTCCAGCAGTGACCTAAGCTCACCTCGGGAACAGTATTAGCTGACAACCACCTTGGGAGTGAAAAATAAAATCCATCCCAGCTCCCTTTGACTGATCTAAGCTCCTTTTGCTGTCATTTAACACCGCAGATTGGATTTAATTTGAGGAGACTTCTAAGGCAATTGGGGAACTTAAGCATTTAACACCGACCTTAATCATTCCTCTTCCACACGCTTTCAAAGGTTTCCTGGTTTGTAAACAAAAACGGGATTCAGATGTGAGAGCAAAAATAGTACTGTTTTTCTACTCTTTAGTTTGTAAGAGTTGTCTTGCAAAGAAAGAAGCAGGAGGGATGAGTGGCAATCACAGAACAACCAGCTCGGCATAAGGAAGCACTCTGTCACAATTAGAACCAGCGCAGATCGAAGGGAGACCACAGAAGAGAGAAACTTCCCCGGGCACAGGAAGCATCCCTGCAGAGACGCAGGCGGGACCAGGGAATGCTGGGATTGCACAAAGCCTGTGGTCCATCACCGCACTCCACGCAGCTCCAAAGTTAGGAAGCCTTCTCCTTTTGTGTTACAGCAAGGTGGCATTTCTGCGACAGAATATCTGGGCTACAAAGGTGTGGCAAAGGGCGGCAGGGTCTTCGCTAAAAAGACAGCCTGGCCACGTTTAGTTAAAAATGAAGGGACCAGGGATAGCGAGCCATTTGTTGAAGCTTCATCCTGTGCCCTTCTTTCCTTTCTTGGTCCTGGCCGAAATCTGGAACCTGGTTACACTGGCATGGAGTGGGATCGCTGCGGTTTCGTTTTTATTAAATATTCATTTTTGAATATTCCTCTACCGAAAGTAGCAGGGTGTCACACGGTTGTTCAGTTGTTGGAATAGAAACCTGCACCTTGATTTCTGCTACTGGGGAAATTGCTTCAATCCAAACTGGATTTCAAGTTTGTGAACAGTTCCCACCAAGCAAACACCTGGAGGCCGGGAGCTGCTGAGCCCTGCCTGTGCGCTTGATCTCTGGGCGGACAGGACCCCTGTGTGTGGGACTAAGGGTGAGGGGGCTGCATCCGCTTTGATGTCAGCCATGACCCCTGTCCTCTCAGCCAGAAGTCAAAGCTTTGACAGATTTCTCGAAGCTGCTCATGACAGCCTTCCGCAGCAACACCAGTCGGTGACTCCACGTCAGGCCTTCCTGAGTAGTTCTGCACCCACCGCCAGGAGTGCAAGCCACCACCTTCCCCCCGCTGCAGAGACTTCCAGTGTGCTCTCCTGCCCCTGCCCACCTCCACGGGGGCTCTCCACAAAGCAGGTGGCGGATGCTGAGCTCCATCACACATTTCTGTTTATTACCCACAGTCCCAGCTAAAGTGGAAGCTCTAGCTTCTGTTGTCTCTTACTGGAGTGCCAGCACCTGCAACAGGGGCCGGCACACCACAGACATTCAACAG
The DNA here is from genome assembly GCF_029215605.1 of Mirounga angustirostris. Classification (NCBI taxonomy): domain Eukaryota; kingdom Metazoa; phylum Chordata; class Mammalia; order Carnivora; family Phocidae; genus Mirounga; species Mirounga angustirostris. The sequence goes on along the minus strand of NW_026991722.1, from coordinate 45,158,487 downwards.
GTATTTGTGGGGCGCCTGGGTGGCTCAGTCATTAAGTGTCTGCCTTCGGCTCTGGTCATGGTCCCAGGGTCCTGGGATCGAGCCCCGCATCAGGCTCCCTGCTCAGTAGGAAGTCTGCTTCTCCCTCTCCTTCTGCCCCTCCCCCAAACTCTCTGCTCTCTCTCTCTCAAGTAAATAAATAATCTTTAAAAAATAAGTATTTGTGGTGTCTGCGTGGTGTAGTGTGGTGTGCAGGGAAAGCTCAGGCTTCTCAGCCAGAGAAAGCTGAGTTTGAACCATGACTCCTCCATTTTGGGGAAATTGATGCATATTGCTAAGTCTCCATTTCTTCACCTATAAAGTAAGCTCTGCCTTGCTGAGTGGTTGTGAGAATTGGAGATAATATACACAAAGCCCCGAGCACAGTCTGATGAGTAAGTGCTCAATATATTAGTTATTATTAGTCACAAATGATGGTTACTGACTTTACATGTTAGTCTAAGGAGACCTTCACTCTCTTCCTTAGGAAATGCTGTATTCATTTTCTATTGCTGTGTAACAAATTACTTCAAACTTACTGGCTCAAAACAACACACATTTCTTTTCTTTTTTTTTTTTTAAAGATTTTATTTACTTATTTGATAGAGACACAGCGAGAGAGGGAACACAAGCAGGGGGAGTGGGAGAGGGAGAAGCAGGCTTCCTGCTGAGCAGGGAACCCGACGCAGGGCTCGATCCCAGGACCCTGGGATCATGACCTGAGCCGAAGGCAGACGCTTAACAACTGAGCCACCCAGGCACCCCCACACATTTATTTTCTTACAGCTTTTATGGGTCAGGAGGTTGGGTGTGACTCTTGGGTTGTGGGCTCTCTGCTCAAGGCTGCAATTAAGATTTCAGCCAAGCCTGGCATCTCATCTGAGGGTCAGGGGCTCCTTCCAAGCTCAAGTGCTTGTCAACAATTCATCATCTTGAAGCTATAGAACTCACAGTGGCTTACTTCTTCAAGGCCAGGAGGAGAGAGACTCCTTTCTTCCATCTCTGACCTCTAGATCTTCTTTCCAAGGGTTTGCCTGATTAGGTCAGGCCCACCCAGGATAATCCCCCTTTTAACATGAAGTCAACTGAATAGAGAGGTTAATTACATCGGCAGAATCCCTTCACCTTTGCCATGGAAAGCAACCTAGTTATGACAGCAGTGTCCCATCACTTCTGCCATCTTTTATTAGTTAGAAGCAAGTCACAGGTCCTGCTCATACTCAAGGGCATGGGCCATTGAGGGTCCTCTTAGAATTCTGCCTACCACAGACATCATTTGTCATTCCCATGGAATCTGATCGTTGCTGGTTGACCTGGAGCAGTAATGGAGTGAAGTCCGCGAACACTGCTGTTGGCACATTTTCCACCCTGCTGAAAACCCCAGAAACCCAGACATAGGGGGCATGACTGTGGCAGCTGGTCAGCAAAAGAGCAATGGAGAGAAATCAGAACTCATCATAGGTTAGCACAGAATTCAGCCTTTTCACCACTTCTTCGGGAGCAAAGAATAATGGGAAGCATGGCAATGACTGCTGCTATAGATTCACCAAAGTCAACTGGTCAGGCCATTGCCCCCTCGCAGATAAGTCAGGGGGGACTGTGTAGGAAGAATTTGTTGTTGGAGAAGTGTGTGCCTTCCTGCATGCGTGTGCGTGCACGCACGCACACATACACACAGCCTAGAGAGCCCGATGTGTTCTACCAACACTCAAGGATACCCCGAGGGCAATATCCTCCATGTGGCATTCCAGGTGTTGGGGCTGAGGCTGGTTAGTTGGGTATGTTTTCATGAATGTAGAGGAGAAGACAATTCTCTGCAACTGCGAAAAGACTAGCCACACCAACTTCTTTCAGATGAGGTCCCAGAAGGGGTAGCTATCTCAGGGTAGACTAGGACATCACCTAGCCAGGTCACAGATACGAAGCCTTCAGACTGAACTATAATCTGTCATCTCAACAGCTGTGCTCAAGATTCAAGGGAGCCAGCTGGGGTCCAGTGAACAACTTACCCACGGATGGGGGGCTCGGGCTTGCTGAGGCCCCTTCCGTCCTGCTGGCCCTGGCCGTGAAAGAACTATGTCTGAAGGAGGGCTCCTCTAAAAACCCAAAGGTAGGAACATTCGGATTCATGAACAAAGAAGTCTCCAGGTGCATACCAGCCGGCCTCAAAGCAGCCAGGGCCCAGCGGTGTGGTCCAGGTTCAGACCCTACAGCCAAGAGGCAGAGCGCATAAGAAGACTTCTCAGCAGGATGGAAAAATCCAGTCAACAGCTGGAGATCCTAGTGCCTGACCACATGCTTGCTTTATTTGCCCTTTCATTGTTTTTGCTTATTACTTTTCCTCCACCTTTTTTTCCTTCCTCTTTCCTTATCTCCTCCTCTCCTCTCATCCTCTTCCATGACCTGTCTTTGATGTATGCCTTTCTCCAGTCTGCTTACCCACTCTGGCTTTCACACTTGGATTGTTCCTGTCCCCTCTACCCCTTTTGTCTCCACTCCTGTTTCACTCTCTGTGTCCCACACTCTCTACCCAAGCCTGTGCCTCAGGACTCCTGCTCCAACCGTCTCCAAACCTTTTTATCTAGATCATGTAGCCAAGATTCAAGGTCCCCTGAATGCCTTCACCAAAACATTATTTTTTTAGAAAAAAATCAATGAGCAGATTAGATGTAACATACTGCCCTTGTCAAAGTGATAAATAACTCCCCTTGAGTCTGGTGCATTCTTTTTGAATAGGTAGTAGCTTGGATAAATTGTATCAACAGAACCAAATGATGCAGTAGTCAGTGCTATGGTCTGAATGTTTGTGTTCCCCCCAGATTCATATGTTGAACTCCTAATCTCTAAGGTGATGGTACCTGGAGGTAGGTCCTTTGGGAGGAGATGAGGGTGGATCCTTCACAAATGAGATCAGTGCCCTTATAAAAGAGGCTCCAGAGAGCTTCCTCTCCCCTTTGGGCCACATGAGGACACAGTGAGAACATGGCCCATCTACAGACCAGGAAGCAGGTTCTCACGAGACTGAATCTGCCAGTGCCTTGACCCTGGACTTCCCAGCCTCCAGAACTGTAAACATATTTCTGTGGTTTATCAGCCACCCAGTCTCTGGTATTTTGTTACAGCTGCCCCAGTGGATGAAGGCAGTCAGGATAGAAACTTATCTGTGAGGAAAACAAAACCTCTCGCAGATGGGTCAGAATTCATTTCTGCTAGCAACTCGTGATATTATTGTAGGCACTTTTACCTGCTAGACAGAGAGAACTTCATTAGAATTCACAGGCAACCCTTAGTGCGTGGAGGAAACGGGAACCCCGTTGTATAGTCTCCCTCATGTTCTCACATCTCCTCCTCCTCCGCTTTCACCCCTCAGCACGTTCACAGAAAGCAGCTTGCACTGTGCAAGATGGCCATCGTAAGCTGTGCCGCCCTTGCTCCTTAGAACATCCTCAAAAATGATTTTCTGCATCATAACAGGAACACTTACAAACATCTTGGTGATGACACAGAAAATCTGAACACTTCAGCCATTCTGTCAATGTTTGTGGAAAAAAATATTCCTGACCCAGCTCCAGCTGAAAAGCAACTTGCTGAAACATCACCTAAAACAGGAGGTTCCAATTCACTGGAACTCAACTTATTACACGCTTGAGCAGCTACTGGAACAAGAAAAAGCTGTGCAAGATTTTGCAGGTCAGGGTGTGAGAACAAAAAAAAAAAAAGAAAGAAAGAAAGTAGGAAAGAAAGAGAGAAAGAAAAAGGAGATATTCTTTGAACCTTTACTCAGTGGAATCTGACAAGCTGTGTGGGCTACCATCCTCCTCCTTGGGAAGTCACTGCTGACAAAGGCCAGGCTGGTCTAGGCATTGGGCTGCTGAGCAGGTGTCTGTAACTCTTGGTCAAATAAATGCCAACTTAATTTGAAGTCAAGAAAATGCTCCTAAGACTCAGACCCATGCATGCCTTCCCTAGACCCGGGAAAGACAGAAGTGTTGGATGGGGTTATCTTTCTTAACCACAATTCTCAACTAATATTCTAAACCTGTTTTTGGGTGTCTTTGATCACTCTAGAGAGGTTGATTTAAGCCAGAACTGCATGGTATCCCAATGCTCCCCACTCTTCTCAGGGTCAAGGGCATCTCAGCAAAACAAAGTCTCTTCAGCTTTTCTTGAAATCATGAAAAACAATAGCTTTCTTTCAGGCGCTCGTTAGAAAGCCATTGGTGACAATTGCCATGATCCATGGAGCTAAGAGCTGATGGAGGAGGTGGAGGTGAAGCTACCATGTGTTTTAAAGGCTCATTCTTGTGTGCAGTCAGGGTTGACAGCCTCTGCCCTCTGAGATGTATAGGACACTTGAAACTTTCCTGCTCCTGGTGACCTGTCACAGGCCCCAAACATTTCTCAGATGCCTAGCAAGGAAGTATGCTGAAAATAGTTTATATGCCAATATCTCAAGGGCCATCTCCTCTCTTAGTTTAGGGAAAGACAGCTAATAGGCAAGTAAATCAGATGAGCACTCCCCCTCTCCAATCCTCCAGATTTTAGCGATCAATCATTCTGGCCGTGCACTTGCTAGAACCCAGTGTTCACTCTAAACCAACAGCCATGACATTGTCTTTAAAAGTGTACATCTTAGCTTCCCATTTACCAGGAAGCTTCTTTCACCAAGACAAGCCATCTGCAACAGCAGGATGAGCACATGCCTGTAAGTGTAAAAATTCAAGTCCTAAAACAAAAAGCTCCTGCTTTTAAAGTAAGGCCATGCAATTTTAGGTACATTGTTATATTCATCCAGAACTGTCCCTAAAAGTTGTTAATTGAAAAAAGAAAAACTCTGTTACATCCCTGCATAAGCTTCAGCAAGCTAAAACCTCTAGATCAGGGTTGTTCAATAAAAATATGGTGTAAACCAATTGTGCAATTTTAAATTTTCTAGGTGCCACATTAAAAATGATGAGGGGCACATTTCAGTGGCTCAGTTGGTTAAGCACCTGACTCTTGATTTTGACTCAGGTGGTGATCTCAGAGTCATGAGATGGAGCCCCGCACTGGGCATGGAGTCTGCTTGACATTCTCTCTCTCCCTCTGCCTCTGCCCCTCCCCCCACTCACTCTCCTTCACTCTCTCTCACTTTAAATAAATAAAATCTTTTAAAAAACAATGAAAAGAAATGGCTGGAATTAATTTTAATAATACATGCTATTAATCCATAGGCCTAAAATATTACCATTTTACATGTAATCAATATAAAAAATTCTTCCTTTTTTTTACATTCCCTTCTCTTGTACTAAGTCTTAGAAAGCCAGTATGTCTTTTATATTTACAGCACATCTCAATTTGAATGAACAACATTCACCTGCTCAGTAGAACCCTGGAAAGCATGGACCTTAATGAAGATAGTTGCCCGATTGTCATGATGATTGGATTGTCAGTGTAATGGTGATAATACAGAAATTGCCTGAGCTGTGGTCCAACCAGACCTATTTTCAAATCCTGGCTCCACTATTTACTGGCTGTGGACCTTGCACAAATCACTTAGCATCTCTGAACTTTAATCTCCTCCTCTTTGAAGCAGAGCTATTGATCCCTGCATTCCAAAGGATTATTGTGTTATATGAAACATACATATATATGTAAGATGCTTAGTACAAAACTAGCACCCAGTAGGAACTCATAATAATAAGTATCTAACATTATTGGTATCGATCATAGACTATACACATGTAATAGTAACAGTGTAAAATGTGTCTACATTTTTTAAATATTCCATCCCTTTATTTATAACTTTATCTAAAGAATATTCTTATCAAATCAGCATCTCTCTGTACTAATGGTTGCCCTCTGTTTTGTTAGTTAGAAATATTTAATCTAGTAAGGTAACAGTGATGGAGGTAGGACTTTATGATTTTGTAAACCCTTAAGAATAAAGGCTCTAAAAATCTGCTGTTTAAAAATGGCAAACACTTGGAGTCCAGAATACACTGCAACTTGCATCACCATCTTAGGAGTCACCTGAGACTTACATTAGACAATTACGTTGCAGGACCATAGGGGAAGACCCGATCCTGTGGGTTTCCCTGAGGAAAGCAGACATTACCAAAGTATGGTTTCATATAAAGCAAGATGGGAGGGCATCACCTTAAAAGAGGGGAATATCCCTTTCTCGATGAGGGACTTGAGAAATTTGGGAACTTGAACTCCAGAGGAAAGAGATAGGGTAAAAAAAAAATCACTCCTAATAGGACATAAGAAAAGGCCAGGGCAAAGAATCCCTCAATAAGGGATGTATATAGTGGGGCTTAGACTCGTGCATCCTGGGAGGGGGTCTTACCCAGTATCTGGTTTTAAATTTCTCTACACTGTAATTTCTTTCTCATCCTCAGCCTTCAGTAAAAATCTTGTAAAATATTATAGCATGGTCTCGGCTGTCACAGTGGGAAGTTTAAAGGGACAGACTAGACCCATTCCTAACACAGAGCACTTCCAGGGAGCAAGGGTTAGCCTGAGGAAGGAGGGAGATCCTGAGAGGGCAGGTCACACCTCCTGCCTAACTGCGATCTGGCTGGAGCAGAGGCAGCAGGCTGCAGGGGGTCACTGGCTGAGGGGGAAGGGCGTGCGTCAGCGATGACAGACTGAGGGAGAATGTTGGCATCTCCTGGGGAGTCCCAAAAATGTACAAGGGGATGAACCCACTGAAGGAACTGAACTCCAAAAGGATGGGTGCTCAATTATTATAATACAGACATTGAAAAAATTGGGACATTTTGTATCACAGTCTGTGGGAAGCTTGAACATTCTTGCTACACAGTGGGGAAAACACTAACCCCTCTAGTCATTTGCTCACATAGTTGTACATTCTTGGACAAATTATTCAACTTCTCAGACCTTCAGTTTGCTCATCCTCAGAATGAGGGAATTGAACAAGATGGCTTAAGGTTTCTTCCAGAGATGTAGTCCTGATTACATCATGACGTGAGTATCAGCCACCTAATGCATTTGGTGAGTAGAAGCTGGATTTGGACACAGCCTGGTCATTCAAGTTTAGAAAGCCATTCAATAATCCGACTCTACATAGGTAGCAGAAATATCCTAACTGCACACTCGAATCAATTCAAGTATGATCAAGTTTAACAGATCTAGTGAAGATTTGTAAAAATGAATGAAAACTGCTAAAAAATAAATGGAAGTTAGAACACACTCATTCAACTTTATTAAAGCACTAAGATACAGGATGTATTGTACCTAATTTTGAACAAATCCAAATCTGTATTTCTATGAGGAAGCACAGTGGGTGCTTAATAAGTGGGAGTTGTGTGAACGACTGAAAAATGCTGCCAGATAAGTTCAGTTGACTTTTGATGCTACTTAATTATTTCATGCCTTTCCATTTTTAACCCAATTCAGTCCATTATGGCTATTGCAGTGCTCAGAAGTGAAAGCTTATACTTATTTTTAAAATGAAATCTCACTAAACTATCATAACTGATACTAATGACAAATAGAAAACATGTGTGGACATCTAAAAAAAAGCACACCTCTACAGAATATTCTGAAATAAATTTTTTAAGAGTATTATCAAAAGAAATAAATGGCAAGACTCTTGATCAAGGTGTAATATTAAAGTGGTCCATGGTAACAAGGGAGGCTACAGCTTAGGGTGGGATGAGGTTTCAAAATAAATCTGGAGATAAGCAACAAGAGATTTTCTTAGCTGGGTTTGCACCCAGAGGAAGGAGCAAAAGAAAGGTGACAGTTGGGCAGGTGGCATAAGGTTAACACTTCGACAGAAGGGCAGAGCTATGAAGTTCCAGGTTGCCAGTCTTCTCCATAGAAGAACGTAATATTCAATCTGGAAAAGGTAGAACAATGGTAATAAAAAGGAACATAAAAGTTTAGATAGTTAAAAATCACAGAAGTTCCAGTTTCCAGGTCCTGAGAATTCCATCCAGTGTGCTCAGAGAACACTCAGCTGTTACCACTTAGCCGTCTTTGAGGAATTATTAAAAATAGGAGAAAAGCTAACAGGTTGAGGATGGAAAATGTGCAATTAGCCACAAGAGGGATGAAAAAGTGAATTCATTAGATGGTAAATGAATCTTGGGGAAATCTAATCTGAATTAATAAATTTATGCTTTGTAAACTTTGAGAAAAGAATATAGTTTTACTAGAACCAAGAGGGTATCACCAAGAATGTACTGAACCAACCTAACTTTAACCCTTATTAATAGAGTAGCTCAAAGAATAGATTATAAATATGTCAAAGGCATAAAGTCTCTGGATTTTAGCAAAGCACTTGAAAAAACCCTAATCTTCCCTTGTAGACAAAAAATAAAATGTGGACAGTAAAAGATAAAAGGTAGGTTAGTTCATGGTGATTTGAACAATCACAACTTCAAAAAATGTTAACTGTTAGCTTGGAAAACAAATCCCATCCTGCTCAACCTTTTTATTAGTAATCAAAGTTAAGACATAGAAAGTATACTTATTCAAGTTAGGGAAGACACAAAGTTAGGCAAGTGAACTAAAGCCCATACATTTGTCAGGACTCTTGACTGCAAGGGACAGAAGCCCAGTTTAAATTAGCTTCACAGGTGTTACATGCAACTGATGAATTATTTAACTCTACATCTGAAACTAATGATGTACTATATGTTGGCTAATTGAATTTAAATTAAACGAATGAATGAATGAATGAATGAATGAATGAATGAATGAATGAATAAACAAACAAACAAACAAAAATTACCCAGGGGGTAAATCACTTCAGGCATAGTTGGATGCAGTTGCTCAAATAATGCAATCGAGCTTCAGACTCTACATCTTGGCTCCGCTTTCCTCTTTGTTTGCTTCATTTTCATGCAGGTCCTCCCAAATGAGGTCAACTAGAGCATTAGCATCCCCAGGTTTATATTCTACCAGCTCAGCAACCATAATGGAAAGAATGTCTCTCTTGCCCAAGAGTTCCACACAAAGTCCTAAGTTTGGGACTTATTGCCCTGACTTGGGACTTCTGCCCTTCACTGAACCAACCACAGTTGGGGGGGGGGGACACATCTACCCAGAGCCCAAGGATAAGAACAGGGAGGAAGTTGGTCTCCAAAGGGATTCTGTGCAGGCCAAACAGAGCAAACTTGTACACCAAAAAAAATAAATAAAATAAATAAATAATAATAATAATAATAATAGGCTAAGATAATGGTTAAAAAACTAAGATTAAACAATAAATTGAAAGTCCTGAGCTTGATTTAAAACTATCAGTTTCATAAATTAAAGATGAAGATAGACCACATTTGTCAACAAATGGTTCATGTGAAAAAGATTTAGAGGTTGTGTTAGACAATAAGCTCATTATGAACCAACAATGTGTTACAGAAACTGGAAGAACTAATTCAATTTTAGGTTTCCTTAATAGAAATATTATAACCCAATTATGGGATGTTATGGTCGTACTGTTTACTTCATCAGTCAGACCACAGCTGAATTAACATTCTAGAAGGACATTCCCAAGGTACAGAACATCCAGCAGAAGCTGATTAGGATAAAGAACTAAAAATCAACTTAGGGGAAGACCCAAAGAGTTGGAGATTTCCATCCTGGGAAAGGGAAGGCCAAATAGCAATGGTTAAATATCTGAAAAATTATCATATGGACATAAAACTGACCAGCGGTGCTACTTCAACGGGAAGAGCTAATACCTGCAATTAAATTAAAGGGAAATGGATTCAGGTTGGTTTAGCAAGTGGTACTGCCCAGCAAAATAATTGGCTCCCTTGAGATGAACTGAGCTTCTCTCAAATATAATTATCAGAGATGGTGTAGGATTGTGTCTGGAACTAGTCAGCTACCAAGCTCTCTCTCTCAACTCTTGAAGCTATGATCCAGTGGTTCCATGAATATTTGTTAACTTCTCCGTCATGGAAAAGTTAACAGGAATTGCACACCCGTTCCACATTTCCAGGAGTGAGGGAAGAACCCAGGCCTCATGGGTCTGGTACATCCATCTGACCTCACTGGGTGACTGGAAGAAGTTCAGTGCCATGTGGAAGTAAACTCCACATGGAAGAAACTTGGAATACAAAACACCAAGGAAATTGAGGATTTGCGCAAATGTCTCACTCACTTTGGCACTCTCATGCATTAGTCACCACTCAACATGTTTTAAACTAATTAAAGCATCAAATGTGATCATTATTATTTTAACAACTTACTCAGAGAAATAGTTGAAATGTCTAATAAAATAACTTTGATCATCCATGGATTTCTTTGCCCATGTTAATTTTCAACACAGATATTGTAAAAATGAAATAAAGGAGCAAGTATATCGCAAAAGTGTAATGAAGTATCTGAAAATGTTTTCAAATGTTATCAGACAATATATACACATAAGGAGTTATTATAATTATTATTCATTTCACTATAGCATAGATAACTTAGTGTTGGTTATTATAAAATTATGAGGATTCACTAAATCCTTGGAAGACAATAAGCAAGTAAAGGATATCACGTTGCTCTGAGCTGAGAACTCATTCTCACCTAAGGAGATGCTATGTTGATAGAGTATACTTAAATGTCACTGAATAGCTGTGAGGATTAAATGAAATTTTGTCTCTGAAAAGTGCTTTGCAATATGCTGTATAATTCCAAAATCAAAATATTACCATTCTGTTCTCATTATTAGCAATTTTTCATTATCCTACTACAATGAATTGGCTGCAGAAATATAGATGTCTAGACTAGGCGAACTCTACCTGATAATTAATATCAGAATTCTGGCACTCAGCGTGGGCAAAATCAGATAATAGTTTCCTTATATGCAAGTGCTTAGAATATTAAATCCATCTCTGATAGCTTAATTATTATTTATAAGTAGAGGACACAATCTGAAACATAGGGACTTTGTGGCCGCTCTATATATCACAAATCACTCTTATAAATATTTCTCATGTTCGCAAAATTGCATGGTAAAAAAGCACTAGATCAATAACAAAAGTATGTTGGAAACCTATATTAAGGCAACATCCTTTATTAAAAAAGGAATCATTGAAACGATTTTGATTCTCCATTACCATAATTCCAAAAGGCCAATAGAATTTATAAAGCCTAAATATCCTATAGATTTGTGTTAGTGGTTTTTTAACAAGATGAATCTCATAATCTGGGATGGGGGATAACTAAGAAATAATGAAGCTGAATCTCATTTTACAAACGAGAAAACAGAGGCCTTATCCAAGGTAAATTAGCTAGGGAGATTGGACTTAGGTAAGAGACAGGAAAGTATTACGTAGTCTTTATGGTAAAATCTGACCACACATTTAATAAAATTACCTGATATATTTGCAGTCCTTTTTTTATGGTCATCATCTTCACTGAATATGTATTATTAAACACGTGAAAGGAGGCCTGATATAAGTTGGATGTTATATTATATTGAAGGGCTATGGTTTATTCCTAGTAATAACCAAAATTACAATCAAAAAGGAATAAAAATGCTACCCAACACAGCCACATACACAAATATGCAGGGAACTAGAATTACTCTACTGCATGTACAAGGTCTGCAAAGAAATATGTCCAGGCATGTATAGCTATGGAAAATATGAGGGAATTGTAAGAAATGTATAATATGCAGGAAATATTGACCTTGCTTCCACTTGGGGTCAAAAAATGCAAAGAGATTCTTTCGTATATTTTATTTCCCTGGGGAGAGCATGTGACTTAATATAAAAAAAAAAAATCCTTGAGCAATGCAATCTCTCTAGTTTCCAGTGGTGCTTTTTTTTTCCTAGCCCTACTTTACCTCAGAATTATTTTTGCATTGTTCAAAAGCAAAAAGGAAAATTTTGGCAAAGTTTAACCCGGTCAAGATGGATGTTAATTGCAATGTTATAATACTAATTTGTGCATCCTTACTCAACCATAGGAAACTCATTATGGCCTCATTTAACATTCTGAAAACATTTTTAGACCATTTATAGCTTCAAATGGAAATAAATATAACTATATGTGTAGAATTGTCATTTTAATCAAATTAAATTTTCCAATTAGAGAAAGAAGTCTTGTTAAGATCACCCATAATTCATATTCATAGATGACTTCAGTTCAGGTTATAGAACTCTGGAAGACCATTTGGAACAGGAAATTTTGATTCTTGCAGTGATGTATTTATCAGTTTTGGTGATTTTAGTAAACACAGAAATACTATTTTATAATAATGTATTAATGATCCATACTTTGAATCTTTTAAAATGCTGGCTAGTTTAGGATTCAAGGGTTGAACGTTGAAAATGGTGAAAAACTGAATAAATATATCCTGAACAGCATCATCTGTTTAGAAGAAACAAAGAACTGAAATTTTGCTTTTCAAGATAATGTGAACAGCCTGACACTCTTTCAGTGCAATTGGCTAAATGCTTATCCAAAAAGTACATGGTCATAATATCTATAAAGTGTAAGTAAAAGGAACCAAATCAAAATAGAAAGGTGACTCTGGTCAGCTTGAAGAGTTTAATAGTATCATTAATAATAGATCCATAAACTGTGTCCATTTAAATACCAAAGTTGAGTTCTTAAGCAGAATAAATAAATGTACTCAGTGGAATCAAAGACTTTTTAGGATGACTCATTATTTTCAACCCTGACATTCAGCTAATGATGATACATTACACTGCATTTATATCATATCACATTTATATTACATTAGGAACAATCTCTGTGATCTGATGTTCAGGGTCTTTTTTTATTACTCCAAACTTACACATTTTTAAAAACATTTGATTTCAAAAAGCACAAGTCTGTGTGCTGTAATTAACATGCTGCCCAAGGTTTATAAGATTTAGAAAGCAAGAACTTCCAGGATTCCTGAAGAGATCTAACCTTACAAGACAGATGATATGCAGCCATCTCAACAGCAGGCTCAGAATTGGGTCTAGGTAGAGGGGGCTGTGCCCCCAGATGTGTGATTGGAGGGGATTCGAAAATGTCTTCTGTTCCACCCCTGGCCTGAAGAGTATTTGTTATTCTATTTTTTTAAAATGCATCCCTGTGGCTCAGGGCTGCATTTGCCAGAGTCTCCTGTTACAATTTATCTCACACATTACTGAAAACATTTGTTCAACAAATATTTACCAACTGCCTACTATGTTCTAAGCACTACGAGGAATACAGAGATGTGTGAGATGTCGGGCTACAGAAATACTAGGAAGTGAAGGGTCTGCTTCTCCCTCTGACCTCTTCCCTCTCGTGCTCTCTGTCTCTCATTCTCTCTCTCAAATAAATAAATAAAATCTTTAAAAAAAAAGGGGGGGGCGCCTGGGTGGCTCAGTTGGTTAAGCGACTGCCTTCGGCTCAGGTCATGATCCCAGGGTCCCGGGATTGAGTCCCACATCGGGCTCCCTGCTCAGCCGGGGGTCTGCTTCTCCCTCTGACCCTTTTCCCTATCGTGCTCTCTGTCTCCCATTCTCTCTCTCAAATAAATAAAGAAATACTAGGAAGTGAAAAAAAATTAGGGATAGAAAAATCTGGGTTCAAACCTCATCATCACTTCTTACTGGCTACAGGATCATGGATAAGTAACTAAGCTTCAGTCTCCTACTCTGTAAAATGGGGATGATAGTACCCATATATCAAGTTGGATGGTGATTAAGTATATGAAAGGGACTTAAGAGAATGCTCTGCACACAGTAAAAGTTGAATAATAATAGCTGCTGCTATTGTTATTATTATTGTTAACCACAGACACCACCCTCAAGGAATTTAAAGTGAAACAAGGAGATGAGGTATGTGCATGCAGAACTATGAGACAAAGTACAAAGAGCAGTTCAGAAAACGCTAAGATGGCCTCCAGAAATAGGGGCCAGGGGAAGTTTGAGAAAACAGGTCACATTTGTGCTGGATCTTGAAATTTGAGCAAATATCTCTTCAAAAGTAGCAAGTACCTTAAAACACAACCAAGATTTAGTTCATGCATGGGGTGCCTGGGTGGCGCAGTCAGAAAAGCGTCTGCCTTTAGCTCAGGTCATGATCTCAGGGTCCTGGGATCAAGGCCCATATCGGGCTCTTTTCTCAGTGGGGTGTCTGCCTCTCCCTCTTTCTCTGATCCTCCTCCACTTGTGCTCTATCTCTCTCTGTCTCAAATAAATAAATAAAATCTTTAAAAAAAATTTAGTTCACGCATGCATGCATGCATTTATTCACAATAAACATTCTTCAAGTTTAAGGGAGCAACTTGAAAAGAATAGTACATTTTGATTACCATGAATGATTTCTAGGGTTTTTGTGCTTGCAGGGAGGATGAATCTGGATGGGGTGCTGATGGAAGAGGGAACAGTGAGTACTGGGTGTCAACTTTAAGGTGAAGTGTGCCAAAAGGACTCCTAGGTGAGAGGGGAAATGGGCAGAAGGCAAGTAGGAAATTTCTCATTCCCCAAAAGTTTACTTAGAAAGGAATGATTCCATTGGAATAAGAATGAGATGCATCCATGGACACTGGCTGAGATGCAAAGACTGAAAAACAAGGGATAAGAGAGTCTGCATTGAGGAGATTTTCAGTAACGCATTCCATCTCCAGTGTTGGCTTATTAGCTGTACCTCTTCTTAAATTTTTTTCCAGTGATTGCTCTAGCCTTCACAATATGCATCTTTAATATATCCCAGTCTACCTTCAAAATTATTATACTTCTTCATGTACAGTTTGAAAACTACAACAGTCTACTTTCGTTTCTCTGCTCATGTCCTTTATGTCATTTTCATAGATTTTACTTACACATATTTTATTAACCCCCCAATGCATTATTACTATTGTCATCCTTGCTTTCAATAGTCAATTATCTTGTACAGAGATATAAAAATGAGTGGGAAACATCTTTTATTTGTACCAACACATTTACCATTTCTGGGCTCTTCCTTCTTTTTCTTTCCATCTGGTAATATTTTCTTTCTGCCCAAAGAACTTTAACTCACATTTTTTAAAGTGCAGGCTGCTAGAAATGAAATCTCTCAGTGTTTATCTGAAAAGGCTTTTCTTATACTTTCATTTTTAAAGATATTTTCTCTGGATATAGAATTCTAGATTGACAGGTTTCTGGTTTTGCTTTTTATTTCAGCAATTTAAGGATATTACTCCATTGCTTTGAGCTTGTATATTTCTGATGAGAAATCTGTAATGTTTTTTTTGTTTTTGTCCTTTGTATTTAATATGTAGTTTTTCTATGACTTCTCTTAAGATTTCTCCTTTTTAGGGGCGCCTGGGTGGCTCAGTCGTTAAGCGTCTGCCTTCAGCTCAGGTCATGATCTCAGGGTCCTGGGATCGAGCCCTGCATCGGGCTCCCTGCTCCGCGGGAAGCCTGCTTCTCCCTCCCCCACTCCCCCTGCTTGTGTTCCCTCTCTCGCTGTGTCTCTCTCTGTCAAATAAATAAATAAAATCTTAAAAAAAAAAGATTTCTCCTTTTTATTGATTTTCAGCAATTTAATTAAGATGTTTCTTGCTATATTGTGTGTGGGGGCGGATGAGTGGGTGGGTTTATCTTTGTTGTATTTACTGAACTCCTTGATCTGCAAATTTATAGTTTTTGTCAAATTTGGGAGGAAAAAAATCAAGCATTATTTCTTCAGATAACCCCTCCTCATTCTTCTGGGGGCTCCAATTGCACAAATATTAAACCACTTAATCTTGCCCCACAATTCACTGAGATTCTCTTCATTTCTTAAATTGGTTTCTTTCTTTGCTTCATTCTTGACATATTCTATTGCTGTGTTCTCAAGTTCACTGACTTTTCTTCTACAGTATCCATTTTGCTGGTAATTCCATTCAATGAAACTTTCATTTCTGATGTTGCAATTTTTGTCTATAGAAGTTCCATTTAGGTCTTATTGTATCTTCCACATCTCTCCTCATCATGTTGGTGTTTTCCTTTAAAAATTTTAACATAGTCTTACAATAGCTCTTTTAACATTCTTGTCTGTTAGTACCATTGTCTCTATCATTTCTTGTCAATTCTTTTGTTTTTCCTTATCATTTTAGGTCACTTTTTTATCTTTTTTTTTTTTTTTTTGCTTCTTGGTATATCTATTTTTTTATTGGATGATGGACATGATTAATTTTCATATTGCTGAGTACTGGATATTGTTATGTTCCTTTAATGAGTATAGGGGTTATATGGTTATATTACTTGCAGATCAGTTGGGTCTCTTCAAAGTCTGTTTTTAAGCTTTCTTTGAGTTGGCCAAGAGTAGCCTTTACTCCAGGGATTTGACTCTACTTCTACTGTGTGATTCTGGATATTTTTGAGCTTACAAGTGCTTGGTTACTTTTTGCTCAGCCTTGTGTGATACACTTTATGCACGCACGACTTGGTATTCAGTAAAGACTCAAGGAAACTCCCTTATACGTTTCTAGAACTCTTGTTCTAAGTGCCTCTTTCCTTTCTAAAACTTTGCCATGCAACTTTGTCATCTCTGCCTCACTCCCATCCTCTGATCACCATCTCCTAAACTCAGTAAGACTACCAGCCTCAGTTTGGGTTTCCCCTCCTTGTGTTTATTGTTTAGAAATTGTTTCCAAGCCAAAAGTGGGGAGATTATAGAATTTACATCATGTTTCCCTTCTCTGAAAGATCACAGTCCTGTGGTGCCTGTTGTCTGATGTCTTAAAACACTGTTTTACATTTTGTAAATAATTTTCTAATTTACTGTAAGAGGGTAAGTCCAGTTCTTATTACTCGCTCAGGGCCAGAAGCACATATCCAGAATTTGAGGTGCTGAAGAAATAAATTTTGACTCGACATGGTAAATGATGCCAATCAAAAGAACAAGAAACACAGTGGTGATGCAGGGTCTATTTTTTTGCAGTGCTTAAAAAGTCTATTAGGGCTTGTAGGTTTTAACAAATTACTGCCAAAAAGCATTAGCTAATTTTACTGTGTCCATTTAAAGGAATATTTCTAGAAGAAAATTGCTGGTATCTATCCTATTCAACATTTTTATTAATGACTTAGATTGAACAAGTCTATCAAATTTGACAAAAAATATAAAGCTAAAAAAGTTAGCTACTCTTCTGAGTGGATTCAGAAAACTTCCAATAGCTGAGATAGGCTGAAATTTAATGAAAATAAATGTAAAATTTTTGTTTAAGTCCAAAAGACCAAGGACACACATAGAAGATAGAAAGATCTGCTGTCTTAAACAATTTACATGAGTAATGTCTACCATTTTATTTGGCCACAAGCTTAATATGAACTGTGTTGCCACTGATTCTTTTAAATATAAGGAAAAATGAAAGGAAAGAACCATGGAAAGGAAAACAAACTTCAGGCCAAAGACAATAATCCTGCCTTTAGACCCCTGAGGACATGGACTTTATTTCACTTACTAATGTATCCATCTCACAATGTTTCTAAAAATCTCAATATGCTTTTGTACAACAAATTGTGTTCAGTTCCAGGCATCACATTTTAATCAGTACATTGACAGTCTAGGGTGCATCCAGAATAGGGAACCCAGCATTCTGATGATTTTGGAGAGTATCCCAATATAGAAATATTTGAAAGCATTTTGTGTTTAAAACAAAGAAGATAAAGGTAAGGGAGAAATGTAGACCATTTTCGAACAGCTAAAAAGCTAGCAAATACTTGATGGGATTGTCAAATTGCTCTGTATCTCTCCAGAATAGAACACTACAACTAATGGAGGAAAGTTACTGCAAAATAGCTTTGGGTCTAACAATGGAATGAAGGAATGAAGTCCCATACACTGGACTTCTACAGGAATGAAGTCCCATATACTAGACTTAATCAGCACATTAATCATTTAAAATATTTTAAAGAGGTATTTTACGAATGCTTCTAACTCTAAATCCATGACTCCTTAGTATCAATGAAACAGAGTAAATGTTTTGCCTCCCTCTGGTTCATGACAAAAACCAAAAACAGTCCTTGGCATGTTTCTCTGTCATGTCTTCTACCACAGAACAGGGTTTTTGCTACTAGAGGATAATCAGTTTCAAATTTTGCCAGCTTAGAGCAGCTCTTGAGGTAGAGATGGATAAAGAAGAGGAGGAAAAGAAGTACATAAATGTTCTCTGTTGGGAGACATGCAAGACACAAAAAATAAGCCCTAGCCCTTTCCATGGGCTGGCATAGGTCTGTATTCTATAAACCAACTAGCTGTTGTACCCGATGTTTTGCACTAGTAGGCAGTATATTCAATCTGCTACCACTTTTGCACAATTCCAAAAACTAAAATATAAAAATGTATATCTGTGGCAAAATGGAGAAAATTGTTGAAACTAAATAATAGGTACGTTGGGATCAATTACACCACTGGCTCTACTTTTGCATATGTTTGGCATTTTCCATACTAGAAATCTCTTATTTTTTACTATCGGGTGTCCTCCAATTATATTAAGAAGGGTTCAGAAATAATACTTTATCCCTTCTTCTAATTGTGCTTTTGCATGTGGAGGGAGCTTCACTAGTACAACACCCTTTGCTTCTATGACCCCTGGTTTCAATTTCCCCTGGGAAAGTGGAGGGACTTATTTGATAGGTGAGTTTGCCCCCTTTTGAAGAAAGCACAAATATCCTCTATCCTTCACACTGTAAGCTGTATAGAGGCAGCTCCCATTAAGAGGAGGCTGGTGCAGTTATACCTCTTGCTAAGAGATTAAGTCCAGTTCTGCAGTCAAGTTTGAGAAAGGCCATTGCTGCCCATCTAAGCCTTGTCCTCTAATTCAGGTTCCTAAAGCTGATAGTTGTATACCAATCTACCTGAACTCTTTTTCTTTCTCAGAGAATTCAGAACTCTGCAAAAAAAAAAAAAAGAAGGATGATATGTATCAGTCCCTTAAAGTCCCAGCAATTCTTACCCCATGACTATAAAGCCTTTCTGCTCCTTCTCCCTGGCATGTTCATCTTTGTTGACCAACCTTCCCGAGACGTTTCTTGTGAAGTGCTGTGTCAAGCAAGTTACTACTTCCTTACATTCCCTCTCTCAGCACTCTGATCATACCTATCTTACGTCATTGACAGAATTATGTTGTCATTATCTATTTGCAAATCAGTGTTGCCAACCAAAAAGTGCCTTCTAGAGAAAAAAAAAAAAAGGTCTTATTTATCTCTGTATATCCAATACTGGCATAATGCCTGGTCCTCATTTAGGTGTACTCAAAATGTCCCATAGCAGAATGAGCAAATGAATGAATGAATTACTTAGTTTTTGAGCAAATGGTTACTAATTCTGAATAGTGGCTCTTTTTCAAAACCTTAGTCACTTTTGCTGATATAATCTAAGAACTCTAATGCCTGAGACAACAGTCATGTATCTCAATTGAATTTTAATTTATATTGACTTTATTAATTTATAATCTACAGGCTCTAAAGGCAATATGTTAATTTACTGAGTTCTTCAATTATTATACGATGGAAGTAGGAGTCAGGAATCCTGAGTTTTATTTTTGGCCCTGTCACTGATACATCTTTTTTTTTTTTTTTAAGATTTTATTTATTTATTCATGAGAGACAGAGAGAGAGAGAGGCAGAGGGAGAAGCAGGCTCCCTGCAGAGCAGGGAGCCCGATGCGGGACTCGATCCCAGGACCCTGGGATCATGACCTGAGCCGAAGGCAGACACTTAACCGACTGAGCCACCCAAGCGTCCCTGTCACTGATACATCTTACCCTTTGAAGATACCACTTAACCAGTTGGTGCCTCAGTTCTATATGTATAAAATAGAGGCAATAATCTTGGTAAAGTGTTCTAATATTCCTTATCAACTAATACTTTCCATATAAAGTCCTATAAAATCCATATTTTCACTTTTAGTAGTAATTTTAGACTACAGATGAACCCTGGAAATTATTGAAAGCCACTATATTTAATACCTAGATATATTTTTTTAACTTTTCATTGGTATAAAAAAATTCTTTAATATTGAAAGAATCAGAGTCCATGAAATTACTTCTGTTCAATGGAGAGGTAATCATTTATATCCTTTGACTAAATTAAGGAATAAAGAGAAAATTTGGATATTAAATTTGGTGATACTTGAGGGGGGAATACTCACATTAAAATATAATAAGTTATCTGTTGAATAGTTCTTTTAATAAGAAAGAAAGTCTGATTCACTATCAGAATGGAATTACATAGCTTCTTAATTTCTAGTAACTGGAAAATCTCCCTTTGACACATTCCTGTTTCTATAGTTTATGCTATGAAAGAAGGAAGATGAAGAGAAAGAGACATTATTACAGTGGCCAGGACATCTGCAACCAGGACTGCCAGGTACCCATCCAACAGCTATTCCTCCCTTTTTCCTAAATACAAAACTCAGATTTTGTTGTTGGCAGCACTATTCTAGGGTTTAAAAAAAAAAAAAAAATTCCCTCCCTCCTCTGCAGCTAAGTGTGGCCCAGAGATTGAGTCTGGCCAATAAGATGGCAGTAAATGTTGTTGGATGTGCTTTCCAGGGAGAATCCTTAAAAAGATGACAGGCATCTCTAACATTCCGGCTGCCTTCTGCCTTTTCCCCTTCCTCTCATCTGGAATATGGACATGATAACTCAATCTTCGGCAATCATTTTGTGACTCTGAGGATAGAAGCTAAGGATGCCACAGCTGTAAATTACAAGAAGCCTGGGTCCCAGGTAACATCACGGGATCATCATACTGAAAGTCCCTCGGCTTTCCTCAGAACTACCTCAAAACTTCCTTTCTGTGAGAGAAAATAAACCCTCCATCTCTTTAAGCCATTATGATCAGGTTGATGATCCTAGCCGTCAAATGGAATTTCTGAGTACAAAACACATTCTGCTTCAAGATAAAGGCAGTCCCAGATCCACATTAGTTTAGAAGCTTTAAGGGACAAGAAAAGCATTGTGAGATGTTTCACTGACTTCACTTACCAAGTTATATTTTAAAACCTCATACTGAGAAATGACCAGTTACCTTAGAAACTTTGAATGGGGTCATGGCCCCAAGGGAAATTTCTTTGCCTTCTAGAATTTCTAACAGTCATCCAGACCAAATAGCTCTCCACCAAGCACAAAAACAGATTCCATTTAGCTTTAAGCATCTGTGATTCTAAGTATATGTAGACCATGAGGAAGTTGAGATTGGCCCCTATGGATATTGCCACCATTGTTTTTGTAATTACAAGTATCTCTTCATAGGTCTCTTTCTCCCTGCAGACTGAATTCCTTGAGGGCTGAGATGGCCATATTAGTCAATGTGTCCTTAAGTAATAAGCACTCCATAGATGGATGTTGAGTGAATGAATGAATAAATAAATAAATGAATTCCTAGGGTCTGGAGTTCTCAGGGACACTCTTCAGGTGTCTAAACTCTAATATGTGGGCTCACAGGAGTGAGAGCCTTAGCAGGCATCAAGCATATCCAGATGCCAAGAAGAGCCAGTTCATTCTTTCCTCTACTGAAAAAAAAAAAAAAGGAAGGGGTAAGATGGGGATAAGAAGGGAGAGTAGTCCCTTTCCCTCCACATTCAGGGATGAGACATTCCACATGAAAAGGAAGGTACTTACTGCACCACTGGTTAATCTTTTTAACATTATGACTACAGGAATCTTTGTCTCCTTTTTTGATGTAGGAAAATAATCCATTCAGACCCACAGGAGAATGACATAAATTTTATGTGAAGAGTCTGGCAGAGCGAGTAGACAGTTACAAAGTGAAGGGAGGCATTTCCATTTGAAGAAGAAACATGGTGGCATGTGAAAAGACTTGGAACATTTGCGGAGTCTTTACTACTATATGCTATGCCTATATCCAAGCACAAAACTCTGCTCAAATCAGCAAGAACAATTCTAAAACCAGTCCCCAAAGCTGTTTTGGTTTTGAAACACTTTAATCAAAGGAAATCTTTAAATAAAGTCCAATATGCAAAATAGCAAAAGTAGAACTTCCCTGATTGAACTTCCCTGGGTGAGAGATGCAAGGACTATCTGCTCCCTAGTCCTCCATGTACCCCTGTCCCCAGGTTGCCCTGGGTGCAGAGAACACAGTTTGAAAACCACTCAGGACTATCTCCTCATTCTGCCTATAAACAAATCCATCAGCTATGGAAATACTCATTCCTTTACCCATTTCCCAGCAGCAGAATAGCAGAATAGCTCCCCAACAAGAAGTGTAGAACTTCGACCAGAGCCTAGTGTCCAAAATACCTCCCCTTTCCCTGCCAGGTATTTTTACCTGCCTACCATTCCTCCACATGAAGCAAGAGATTCGATTAGTCTTTTAACATTTGACTGAATGTGTTCCCTTCATTTGACAGTGTACCTCAGTTTAAAAGAAGTAATTTGTTAAATGGATTATGAAAAGTTTTAGCATTACTGCCTAATATCTTTCCTCACATATGCCTTTTGTTAACTCCCCAAAACAGCCTTTGGCTATCAGAAAGACAGAGAGTCCAATTAGCTACGTTGGTCCATTCTCCTTGAGTAACATATTTGGTGTTTCACATTCTTTTAGTTTCTCAGGTATAAATGTGATTTAGTGCCATCCTATCTGGACACCAGATGTTTTATTTGAAAATAGTTACTAGGATATAAGTGGAATGAAAACTAATCAGGTTTTTATAGATTCAAATAAGGTAACTTGTTTCTTTGAGAAAATCTTTGGTGACTGAGCAAGTAAAGAAGTATTTCATCAGACGAAACTTGGGCATCATGCAAGAAAGCACTGTGTAATCTTCCCACATAGCTTTGGGTACTCCATAAATATTAAACAGTAACAACAAAACCACCATGGCCATGACCCACAACACTCCTGGATTCTCTTGGTTTTTCATGAACACTGTCCAACCTGTCTAATGGTATAATGTTTGTAAGGGAACATCTATAAACAAATAGTCTAAGTTTACAGTTAGTAGGAGAGGGAAGTAGAGTTCTTGTCAAGCAAGTTTAAAAGTTCAAGTATTTATTTCTAGATACAGATAATAAATTTAGTCACTTCTCCTGTGCTCAGTTATTTTATAGGGATAACTTAGGCTCAAGTTGTTGGTTTTAAAGCCAAATTCAATTACAAGCAGATGGTGTATGTTCTTCAAGTTTACTTATTGTATGGGGGAAATCACTGAAGGTGGTCAAAGGGTACACACTTCCAATTATAAGATAAAATAAGTTCTGGGGATGTAATTCACAGCATGGTGACTATAGTTACAATACTACATTGTATACATGAAAGCTGCTAAAATAGTAGATCTTAAAAGCTCTCACCACACACACACACAAAATTATAACTATGTGAGGTAATGGATGTGTTAACTAACCTTATTAGTGGTAATTATGAGTGGTAATCATTTTGCAGTATATGCATGTATTGAATCATTACATTGTATATCTTAAACTTACACAATGTTACATGTCAATTATATCTCCATCAAGCTGGGGGAAAAAATGTACTTATTGCATTTGCTTGCAAGGGCTTCCATCACAAAGTACCACAGATTGGGTACCTTAAACAACAGAATTTATTTTCTCACAATTCTAGAAGGTGAGGTGTCAGCAAGGTTGGTTTCTTCTGAGGCCAGTCTCTTTAGCTCATAGATGGCCATCTTCTCTCTGAGTCTTCCCATGTCTTCTCTCTGTGTCCTAATCTCTTTTTATAAGGACATCAATCTTATTGGCTTAGATCCAACCCTTATGACCTCATTTTAACTTGATTTCCTCTCTGAAGGCCCTATCTCCAAATATAGTCATATTGTGAGGTGTTAGGGATTAGAACATACAAATTTTAGGGGGACATAATTTGGGCCATAACACATATTATAACTAAAAGGGAACTTTGTGCTCACTTTTCACAAATCCCTCATTTTATATAGAAGAAATTGAATTGAGATAGGTAAAGTAACATGCCCAAGAGATCTGTCATAGAGATAGAATTAAATACAGACAGAACTAGAACCACAACAATCTGTGAGACTTCTAGTCCACTGCTCTTACTCTGAAAATTTAGAGAGAAAAAAATTGTTTCATGAAAACCTTGCTTTATATCTAGTGGAGCTGTGGTGTTAAAAGCATTCCAGTAGTCCTTGATCACCATTAATCTATGGATTGGGCACAGTGAAGTTCACACAGAGCTGCACCCTCCTTCTAGTCCCAGATGTAATGGCACTGACTTCCAGTCTTCATTTCTGAGGGCAACGATGTGACTTCACTTACCCATCAAGAAGTGTATGTATTCTAGGTGCCCTCAAGACAATTCACTGGGGGTGGGGAGAAAATATTAGAATTTCTATCTTATGTTCTTCATCCTAAAGTAAGAAACAAATTTGTTTAGATGCATTTAGGGTGTGGATTTACTGGTCAGGTGTCATGTGGCACCTAGGGAAGAATGGACTTTTTCCAGAGAGGCACTTTGAAGTGTTGCCATGACTTATAGTTTATACCATGTGTCCAGTTAAATGAATTTATGGCTTATATCATTTAGTTTGAACTAAATCACACTCTACAAAATGGACAATGGCTTTAAAAGATTCTTTCAAAGAAACTGCAGATTGAAGATAGCATAAATAATACAAGCACAAGTAAATAAAAAAATAGCTGAGCTGAATACTTTTATTCCTAGTATAAGCTAAGCATCTGACACAATATGAGGTAAAAGCAGTGATGACCTAATTATAGCTGACATATTGAATCACATGCCTGTCATGCTCTTTTCTTTTTAAAGGAGTTAAAAAAGTAGGATTTTATATGATTGATGGAAAAAAACTTATTTTTAAAATTTTGCTTATTTTATCTTTATTTCATCTTTTATACACTTAATTGTGGTCATGTGTTCATCATGTACAAAGCATGTACACAGGATGCTATGTTGTACTAAACATATATTTTACAATGTTCATAATGAGTACATGTATAAACACACAACATATTATAAATTCTTGTTCACACTATTTTTTTGCTGATGTATGCTCTGCAACATTTGGTGTCCATTGGCCACAGCATTTGTAATGAAGAAATGCCTTCCCACAAGCAGCTACCCTGGCTTTCTTCTAGAGCTTTCTGGTATACAGTAACAGATCTGTATTTGGGAGCATTCGCTTTGTTTTTAGTTGTTTACTGAAGTTTAACATACATATAAAAGTTGCATAAATCACAATGACTTTTCTCAAAATGAACACATTCATGTCTCCAATACTTAGATCAAGAAACAGAACTCTAAGGGTGCCTGGATGGTTCAGTCGGTTAAGGATCCAACTTGGGTCATGATCTCAAGGTCATGAAATCAAGCCCCGCTTAAGATTCTCTCTCTCCCTCTCCCTCTGCCGACCCCCCTCTTAAAAAAAAAAAAAAGAAAAATATAACTCTAGGACCCCCAAGCTCCTCTCATGCTCCAGTCCAGCACTAATCTAGCCAAGGGTAATAACTATCCTATTTTTACACCATAGCTTAGTCGTGCCTATTTTTGAACACTACATAAATGGAATCATGCTATCTTTTCATTATTGATTTGTAGGAGTTCATAACATTTATCTTTATACATTCTGGACGCAAGCTCTTTGTATTGAAAATATGTATGTATTTATATGTATTGAAAAATATCTTTTCCACTCTGTGGCTTGGCTTGCCATTTTACTCTCTTGATAGTGTCTTTTGGTGAATAGTTCTTCATTTTAATATAGTCCAATTTATCAAAAACCCTTCTTTTATACTTAGAGCATGTATGCCCTGTTTAAGAAATCTTTGCTTATTATAAGGTCATGAAGATGTTCTCTTCTGATTTATTTTAAAATTGTATTTTTTGGCCTATAAATCTAGAATTGAAATTTATCTGGAATTATTTTTATATGGTATGAGGTAGTGGCAGCAATTCATATTTTTATAGGAGTATCCCAACTAACCAGCATCATTTATTTTAAAATACTCCCCTTTTCCCACTGCACTGCAATGTCATCTTTTTCATAAAATTGACTATTTATGTTTGGGTCTGTTTCTGAATGTTGTATTCTGTTCCATTGGTCTATTATCTATCCTTGCCTCAATATCACACTCTCTTAGTCACTATAGCTTCAAAATAAGTCTTCAATCTGGTAGAGTAGGTCCTCCATCTTTGTTCTTCTTCAAGATTATTTTGACTGTTTTAGGTCCTTTGCACTTACATATAAATTTTAGAGTCAGCTTGTGAATTTCCAGTAAAGGTGCTAGAATTTTGGCATCATTTCATTCTTTTTTATAGCTGAGTAATATTCCATTGTGTATATATACCACTCTTCTTTTTTTTTTTTTTTCAAGATTTTATTTATTTGACAGCGAGAGAGGGAACACAAGCAGCGGAAGTGGGAGAGGGAGAAGCAGGCTTCCCGCAGAGCAGGGAGCCCGATGCGGGGCTCGATCCCAGGACCCTGGGATCATGACCTGAGCCGAAGGCAGACGCGTAATGACTGAGCCACCCAGGCGCCCCTATATACCACTCTTCTTTATCCACTCAACTATCGATGAACACTGGGTTGCTTCCATAATTTGGCTATTGTAAATAATGCTGCAATAAACATAGGGGTGCATATATCTTTTCAAATTAGTGTCTTCATATTCTTTGGGTAAATGCCCAGTAGTGGAATTACTAGATCATACAGTAGTTCTACTTTTAATTTTTAAGGAACCCCCATACTGTTTTCCACAGTGGCTGTACCAGTTTGCATTCCCACCAACAGTGCAAGAGGGTTCCTTTCTCTGCATCCTTGCCAATACTTGCTGTTTCTTGTGTTTTTGATTTCAGCCATTCTAACAGTTGTGAAGTGATATCTCATTGTGGTTTTGATTTGCATTTCCCTGATGATTAGTGATGCTGAGCATCTTTTCATGTGTCTTTTGGCCATCTGTATGTCTTCTTTGGAGAAATGTCTGTTCATATCTTCTGCCCATGTTTTAATTGGATTATTTTGGGGATGGGGAGTGTTGACTTTTAAGTTCATTATATATTTTGAATACTAACCATTTATTAGATATGTCCTTTGCAAATACCTTCTCCCATTCAGGAGGGTGCCATTTACAATAACATGGATGGATCTAGAGGGTATAATGCTAAGTGAAATAAGTCAGTCATAGAAAGACAAATACCATGATTTCACTCATATGTGGAATTTCGGAAACAAAACAACAAACAAGGAAAATAAGAGAAAAACAAGAAAACAGACTCTTAAAAAAGAGAACAACTGATGGTTACCAGAGGTGAGGTGGGGGGGGAGAGGGATGGGTGAAATAGGGGAAGGGGATTAAGAGCACATTTACCATGATGAGCACTGAGTAATGCATAGAATTATTGAATCACTATATTGTACACCTGAAACTAATATAACACTTAGTTAATTATGCTGGGGGAAAAATGCTGGGATTTTCATTGTAATCACATTGAATGTATGGCTCAATTTAGGACAAACTAACATCTTTGTAATACTGGATCTTCTGATCTATGGCCATGGTATATTGCCCCATTTATTTAGATTTTTAATTTCTCCCAGGGATGAATTGTGGCTTTTCAGTTTAAAATGTGTGTAATTTTATATCTTACATTATATTTACTCTCAGACATATGATGTTTTCTGTTACTGTTGTAAAATGGTATCATTTTTTAAATGTCAGTTTCTAGTCATTTGTTGCTGGTATATAAAAACAGAGATCCATGTTAGCAAATGATTTTTTATCCAGATATTGTGCCAAATTTACTTATTAATTCTAATCAGTTTTTTAATATCCTGAAATCTTGCTAAATTCACGTATTAATTATAATGGCTTGTCTCTAGATTCATTTAAATTTCTGACAAAATCATATCACCTATAAATAATGTAAATATTTTATTTCTTCCTTTCCAATAAACATGGCTTATTATTAATTAATTAATTAATTTAGGTTTTTGTTTGGTTTTGCCATTAATGTATCAACTAAGATCTTCAATTCAAAGTTGAATAAAAATAGCTATGGTAGACTTTCGTGTCACATTCTCAGTCTCAGGGGAAATCTTCCC
Source organism: Mirounga angustirostris (assembly GCF_029215605.1). NCBI lineage: Eukaryota > Metazoa > Chordata > Mammalia > Carnivora > Phocidae > Mirounga > Mirounga angustirostris. The sequence continues at coordinate 45,130,500 of NW_026991722.1, read as the reverse complement.
CTACTGTCATATAAGTGTAATTTTTGATCTAATGGTTTTCATTTTTTGTAGATAATCCTTACGAATTTAAGAAAGTTAAGAATTTGTTAAGAATTTTATGATAAATAATAAATTCTTTTGAATTTTATCATACACTTTTTGCATCTCTTTATATGATGAATTATGGTTTTTTATTTTTGCTGAATACTAAACACTCTTGGAATAAAGCTGTGGTATGCTATCCTATTGTCATGTTGCTAGATTCAATTAGCTAATGTTTTGGATAGGATTTGTGTATGTAAACAGATGAAAGACATGGGTTTATAATTTTCTTTTTTTAATGATTTTATCAGTTTAGGACCAAAATTATACTGCCTCATAAGAAGAGCAGGATATTCATGCTTATTTCTTTCCTCTATATTTGTAAAACTCTACTTATGAGACCACCTCAGTTTCTTCTGGTAAGGCTTTTATTAATAGAATCAATTTCTTTAGCCAATATAGGAATATTCAAATGTTTCATTTCTTCTGTCAATTTTGGTAAATTGTGTTTTTGAAGAATTGATTTTGTTTCTAAATATTAAATGTATTGCCATGAAGTTGTTTATAATATTTTCTTCTTAATGTCAATTGGCTCTGTAGTAATTTCTCCTATTTCATTCTTGACATTAGTAACTTGTGTATTCTCTCTTTTTTTCCCCTTGATTGGTCTTTCTAAGGGTTTATCAATTTTACTAATGTTTTCAAGGAACCAACTTTTGGTTTGTTTCATTTACTCTATTACATATTCATTTTCTATTTCATTGATTTCTGGTCTCATTTTTATTGTTTCCTTCTTACTTTATTTGGATTTGACTTGCTGTTTCTATTTTCTACTTTTTTGAGAAATAAGCTTAAATCATTGATTTTCAGTTTTTATTATTTTTTAATATATGCATTAAGGTCTCTAAATTTTCCACTGAGTACTGCTTTAGCTCAATGCCACAACTTCTGATATACCATATCATTATCTTTAAGATGAAAATGTTTTCTAGTTTCTATTAAAGCTTCCTCTTCATCTACTGGTTATTTAGAAGTGTATCAGTCAACTTACCAAAGAGTTGGGCAGTTTCTAGTTACCTGTTTGTTATTCATTTCTATTTTTACACTGTACACAGAGAAATTCTCTCCATAATTTCAAGATTTTGATATTTGTTGGAGCCTGCTTTGACCCAACACAGCATCAACTATAGTAAAGATTTACTGGGCACTTGAAAAGGATATGAATTTAGATGTTGTTAGGCATAGTGTTCTGAATGTGTCAATTAGGTCAAGTTATACAGACATTCTATATTCTTTTTTTTTTTTAAGATTTAATTTATTTATTTGACAGAAAGAGACACAGCGCGAGAGGGAACACAAGCAGGGGGAGTGGGAGAGGGAGAAGCAGGCTTCCCGCAGAGCAGGAAGCCTGATGCGGGGCTCCATCCCAGGACCCTGGGATCATGACCTGAGCCGAAGGCAGACGCTTAATGACTGAGCCACCCAGGCGCCCCCAGACATTCCATATTCTTAATGATACTGACATATTTCTATGTCTCTTTTTTAGTTCTATTAATGCTTGCTTAATTTCTAAACTATATTATTGGGAACATGCAGATTTAAAATTGCAATATCTTCTTTTTGGGCTGACTCATTTATACTTATGAAACGTCTCTCAATCTCTGGTAATGATACTTACCTTAAAGACTATTTTGTCTGATATTAGTATAGCTACCCCAGCTTTCTTTTGATTAGTATTTTGTTGTGTTTCCTTTCTTTTATTTTAAGCCATTCACTGTCCTTACATTTAAGGTGTAGCCTTGTAATCAACATATATTTAGATTTTTGCTTTTCAGTTTCACCTTCTTAGTCTTTCACTGATGATAGTATTTAATCCATTTACTTTTAATGTAATTAATGACAAAATTGGGTTTGCACACATCTTACTATTTATTTTTGATGCATGTTTTTTCTCTTTTCTTTCCTTCATCTGAAATCTAATTATATGTGTGTTAGATATTGTCACTGTACCCCAAATATCTACTCCATTCTTATTCCTACTTCCATTTTTCTTCTATATATGTTTTATATTGAGATATATTCTATTAATCTTCCTTCTCATTCTTTAATCCTGTCTTGTTCTGTGTCTAATCTATGTTAAATGTATCCACTGGTACTTAATTTCATATATTTTTTTATTTCTGAAATTTCTATTTGCTTTCACTAGATTCCAGTTTTCTGGTGAAATTTTTCAATTTTTTACCTATATTTCTTTTGTTTATTTTTTAGCATAATAGAGTTATTTGAAAGCCCATGTCATTTAACTACAATATCTAAATCACCTGTAAGTATGTTCTACAGTCTAATTTTTCTCTTGGAGTTTGGTTATATGATCATATTTCTTGTCATACCTCGTGATTTTTTGTTTGACTGACAGACATGATGGCTCCAGATTATTTTATCTTTCACCAGAGAATGTTAATCATTTCTTCTGCTAGTTATTATGGGCTCAGGAGGAGAAGGATCTCCTTCATCCAATCAGGGACTAAGCTGAGTCAAGGCTGTGTTGCACTTTTAGTAAGACAGTGTAGTTCTGATTTAACCTGGTCCCTGGAGCAAGGCACTTTTAAAAGCAAGAGCTTTTAACTGAGATCTTTATGAGTCTTTTTTTTTCCCCCAGAACCAAGAGAGTCTGGGAAATCCCCCCTCTGTTTTTAAACATAGATTTGTTAGCTTCACAGATACCATTAGAATTTGGCAAATATTTTGAGAGAAAAGTAATCTTGTGTTTGAGGCTCCCTAAACAAAACTTCAGCCTAGGCCCAAAATTGACAAAAATCTTTCAGAAAAAAAGAGAATAAACATTGTTATCTCTAGAGGTTCTCTCTTCTCCAGAGCTTTAGTCCTTCTGTTTCTCTTTGCTTCTCCATTTCTATGATATCCTTAAACATATGGGGGGTGTGTGTGTGTGTGTGTGTGTGTGTGTGTGTGTGTGTTTTATTCATCTTTTCTGGTTGTTCTCAGCAGGACTGTAAGTTTGACAAAACAATTCCATTCTACCCAGTAATGGAAGTGCTCAATCTCTGGGAAGTAAAAGAAGCAGCAGTCTTGATTACTTGTTACCTGGAAAAGACTTTTAATCTCTAAATTCCATCTAAGGGGTTTTCCTTCTTCAGTTGTTTTATGGATGAAAGATTACTTCAGGGCCAATATTCCTTTTTTAAATCCTTCTTGTTTAAAAGCTAAGGGTAACATGAAATAGCAAAGTTGAATTCTCCCTTTGTCGTTTGAAATCTAGCCAGGCATAGGGTAATTATAAAAAGTTAAATGAGCATAAAGCAGGCTGGCAAGAAAACTGCAGAACACGGTGACTTGTGTAATGTTCTCTTCTCGCTGTCAAGTAGAAACCCTCTGTTGCATTAACTAAATGTCGAATGGAGTACCTGAGAACACTGTGGGCTTCTTAAATATACTATACACATCATTTGCCAACTTTCTCTACAACAGGAGTAAGTTATTCATAAAAACTACTTTTTCATTATATATTAATTCTGATCTGAATTTCATTAGGATATGAAAATTACATAGAGTAAAATACTTATTCATATGAATATATATCTCTCTGAGGATATTGTTTTGAAATTATTATTTATCACATTTTTAATAGGAGAATAATCTTTTCCTTCAAGTGTTTAAAGATGCCCAATGAATCTTAGAATAATGTATTAAATTTTCCCTATCAACATAAACAAATTCTGTCATTCCACTTTATTTTTACTTATAATCAATAATAATAAAAATATTCATAGTTTTAATAACTTGATGTCTAAAGATTGTTAAATGCACACTATGAGACAGGTCAAGTGCTTACTGCTCATATGCACCATCTCACTGAGTTATCACATCAGCTGTACAAAGTAAACATCCTTGACCTAGTCTTACAGATGAGGAAACTGAGCTTAGGCTCATACACAGGTCTATTTGATCCCAAAGCTAATACTCTTAACCACAACTGTGTGCTGTCTCTGAAGATAAATGAAAGCTGATATATTGATTTCCAATTTGATAGATACCTATTTCTTTCTTTTTCTTTTTTTTTTTTTAAAGATTTTATTTATTTATTTATTTGAGACAGAGAGAGAGACAGAGAGCATGAGAGGGAGGAGGGTCAGAGGGAGAAGCAGACTCCCTGCCGAGCAGGGAGCCCGATGCGGGACTCGATCCAGGGACTCCAGGATCAGGACCTGAGCCGAAGGCAGTCGCTTAACCAACTGAGCCACCCAGGCACCCCGATAGATACCTATTTCTTATTCAAATTTCATCAGATGGACCAGCAGGTAAAAAGAGAAAAGTGCAAGTCAAATTTATCAATCTTATTATTTATCAAAGGCTCCAATAAGTGTTGACAAAGAGCAAAGACTGCAACCAAAATGAATTTATGAATCACAAATTTCTGTCCCATCTTTGTCTAACAAGAACTTAAAAAGATGACTTTATGATTTCTTCCCATCCCTGCTCTTTCTCCCAAGATAGGCCTTCTGTCCCTACATTCTTGCTTCCTCTTCAGTGCCTAGCAGCCTAATCTGATCCCTTACTGTCCAGCAATCTAATTCTAATAAAAGGAACAGTGTTAATCCAATCTGCTGTCAAGACTAGGTCTATTGAGTTATGTTTAGTGATTGATTATTGTTTGGATAAAATCATAACCATGTAGAATGACCTTCACCAATCCTCACTTCCTTTTTTCCTTCACCTTGCCTTTTAATTATTATTACCATCATTACAGCTGTCGCTGCTGCTGCAATTGTTATTATTATTGTTCACATGTCTTAATTAATGCTTTTATTTTACACCACTTAGTCAGACATGTCTGCCTTACTGATATTTCTCCACCATATGCCTCTTTCTTGTTATAGTCTTAATAGAGATATCAAAGATTCCTATCTCATCATAAATTAATTCTATTTCCTTTGGGATACTTAAAAGTTTTAGGTCTCTATAAAAGCATCTGGTATAAATTTACTTAATTTTTTTCTATTCTGCAGTTTTTTATATCATTTGTTAATCAAACTAATAAGAATAAAGGTATGTCTTAAATAATAATCCCCATGCCCATGTTATTTGCATGATATTCAATTTCAATTTTTCTGGTCTTATTAGCATTTCATTATTCAAAGTAATACTTTTTTCCCCTCAGATTGAATCAACTAACAGTTAAAAGTATTTTTAATGGTTTTAGAAACTTCCTTAGATAAATTATATAAATTATGGTCTAGTTTTGGGAAGTAACACTCCTGAACATAACCCCTCTGGGCACTGGCAGATAATACCCTAGGAAATAGGGATCGGTGTAGCCAGGCAACAATTTCAAAATCATCACATGGTCAAGCAGTAAGGTGAGTATGAAAAATGCAGGCAGAGGTTCTATAGAACCTCTCTGGAGGGGATGTCTTAATATGTTAGCATTACAAAAATGTCTCCGGATCCCCAATCTTAAATACATAATTTGTGAATAATATTATGGGTTTGCAGCTGGCAGTGAAGTATGATATATTGTTAATGCTTTTTGCAAATGTTAGAGTAGATATATATCAAGACTCTATTGTCTCTGATGGCTCTAATATAGCAGATATCTTCAGTCTCCTGCTAAACTAGAGATTTTACTGTTCTGCAGATCATTAGAATTTTTATTACATCTAAATAATAAAAGCTATTATTAGGGTCACTTCATAGCTATGGAGTTTGCAATTTTAGGATTTTCTCTATGGATTTGGTTTGTACTCTCTAGAAGCTAAGTTTTCATTTTGGAGGAAAAAAAAAAGAGATAAGGTAACTTTTTGTAGCTTTCTTGGATAGGAAGACAGCCATGACAACATTTAAATACTGTGCCAGAAAACTAAGCATATCAGTTTCCAATTAACATTCTCAATCCAAACTCATCTCAATTTTTCTCAGGTGGAAGGAGATTCGGCTATACTGAAGGGTTGTACTTATAAAGTGATTATGAAATTTTCTCCTGTCATTCAGTTTTGTGTGATTTCTCTGGGCAATTTCTGATGCTGCTACTGTAGCAACAGCATATTTAGTGCTTGTCATAGACAGGAGCATTCTGAATTGTGAGGGAGGGGCCGTGATTTATAATATGCTACAAATGGCTCTCAGCGCTAGAATACAAATTCAAATATGATAGTTGATACCAATCTACAATGTATTTTGGAGTAATCCCAATTGCTTATGAAAATCCCTTGATGGTTTGGGGATACATTTGGTCTACCAAACAGTCACTCTGACTGCATTGAGAATTCAGATGCAATTTTTAAAATGCAAAAGGGATTTCAGGGTAAATTAGATTTTTTTTAAACCCCAAGTGTTCAAAATAGAGGCATCTTTGCTTTAAGCACCAAGACCCTGTAAGACTCTGCAGATAGGGTGGCTCTGAGAAAAATTTCATTCCTGATAAATATGACTGGGAATGTCACCTGAGCACAACTTTAAATGATTTGTGTATGATTGGCATTTTCCTACATGAAGAAAGAATAGTGTTTATCTCATCATTTCTTTTCCCAATGTCTTTATTGAACAAGAACACCTAGTATGTGCTAACATACACACACACACACACACACATTTACTGGCAGCTATTTCTACAAACCCTAAAGAGTACCAGGTGGAAACAAGTGTCCAATGTGGCTATTGAACCAACAGAGTTATAACATATTTTGATTACCTATTTAGACTCCAACACATCTATAATACATTACTTGTTTAGAATTTGAGAGTAAATTCATCATAAACAAATCTCAAGTTCAATTGCCTGTATCTAACTTGAAGGAAGAAAAGCAGACAGGCACAACTAGCTAGACTAATCGTTATACTGTCACCAGCAGTGAGAAGGAACATTCCCAGTGGTCTTGCCTTCAGCCATTGTTACCAGAATGGGATGGCCAACAAGAAGACATTGAGGGCTGGGAAACAGAGAGGCCAACTTTTTGTAGCAATGAACATGGCCCTTGCTCTTGGAAAGCCCCAAAAGAATTCGTCAACAGTAATCCCTAGATCAAGGATAGACCAGAATCATTTGCTATTCTTCAACATGTTATAGATGGGGAGGAGGTCAGTAGGCATTTCTCATATGGTAAGTTAAAGCCTTGGGTTAGTTTACTAGAGATGTCACAACAAAATACCACATACTAGGCGGCTTAAACAACAGAAATTGATTTCTTACAGTTCTGGAGGATAGAAGTTCAAGATTAAAATGTCAGCAGGTTTGGGTTTCTTCTGAGACTGCTCTCCTTGGCTTGTAGATGATCATCTTTTCCTTGTGTCTTCACATTGCACAGGAGTGTCTATATCCTAATCTCTTTTTCAAACCGAATTAGGACTATCCAAATGACCTCACTTTAACTTAATTAACACACTTTTAAAGGTACTATCTCTAAATATAATCACACTCCAAGGTACTGAGCTTTAGGACTTCAGTATATGAATTTGGAAGAATTCAGTCCATACAAGCTTAGATATTGATATTATGTTTCATCTCTACTAAGTTTCCTGATTTTTCATGTTTTTGCAACATTAGTCAAATGCATGTTGATACATTTGGGTACTCCCCTGTTTGATATGGTAAGAATATGGTGTTAGGGAAGCTAATAGAGGAATCTGACACTTGTTAGTTTCCCAATCAGTCTGTGTCGTCTGTGCAGTTATCAGCTACCTTGCAGTATAAGCTGTGGAGGACTGTATTACAGTTCAAGCTTGGCCATGTGACTTGCTTTGACCAATAAAATGTAAGTAGAAGTGAGATGTACCATTTCCAAGAAGAAGCATAAGAGCCATTGCTTGCCTCCACCATGTTCTTCTTTCTTTTGGCTATGAGCTATAAATTTTCCCAGACAGGGTGCATACCATGAGCAAAATAAGCCTTTGTTGTTGTAATTCACCAAAATTTTGGAGTTGTTTGTTATCATAGTATGATTTAGTCTAAGCTGGATAATACATCTTGCATTCTCATCCCTGCCCCTGAGGCTCCTGTCCATCTGTGTGGTACCATTTGTCAGTTGCTGGAAACCCCACTATCACATCCCACTTAGATCCTTCTGCCCATCCTGGGCAGTGTTGTAAGTTTTCCCTGCCCAAATAAAACTGTAATTCCTTTTTTTCTCCAATCAGCAACCAGAAAATCAATTTAACCAAACTGACACATAGGAAGGTAGATGTATGGAAAACTCTGCTGCTCAGTTTGACATATAATTTTGCCGTATCTTTAAAGAGAGAAACAGTAATCCAAATAAAAGTCTCTCTAATAATGAGATTTCAGAAAAGTTGTTGGGGGAACAGGAAAGACATTCCAGCATCTCTGACATTGCTATATGTATGTACTTACCAGATACACCTTCCTGCCACTGTTAGAAAAAAACTTCAAAGCATAAATCCTTATACTTGAGCAATACCTGGGCTGTATAGGCCTACAAATACTTACCATGTACAGGCACTGTGAAGGCTCTTCACATTCATTATTTCATGTAATCTTTTCAACAGCTCTGTACAATAGGCATAATTTATTATCCCCATACTTTAGATAGGTACATTACTCTCTAGCCATATGGTGGGGAGACTAAGGGGCAGGAAGTGGAGGCAGGTATCTCCTGTTGGAATGGCTTAGTGAGTTCAAAATTCAAAGTTGATCTACCTCTTCTGCTTCAAACACTTATAAATAACAGATGAGAAAGAAAAACAAACAGTAAACCAGAAAGATGTATCAAGGCTCCAAAGCAAGTCAAAATCCCCTATGGATCAAACAAGAGACAGGAACCCAAAACAAGGATGGAAGGGAATGAGGATGCTCAAACAATGTCCAATCAGATGCTGGTGGTAGTCATGATGCTCCACTACAACACAGTGGAGACTAAAAAGATTCCATGCTATATGGTATCTAGAGCTAAATTCACTACTCAAAGCCAGAAGCTGGAAGGTGGCTGTCTACTACTCCTGAAAGGACGTTTTTAAAAATGCTGCTGAATGAGTCCTGAGGCTTCAACTTTTATAAAGCCAGGAGTCCAGCCAAGTGAGAGGAACCAAGCTTCCTTGTAGCTCTTGTGAATACATCAGCTATCTCCCCAGTATCATCAGAAATATGGTACAATTATGAAATCTGTTCTTAACTAGGATGTGGGGGCCTGAGTAAAGGCAACAGCAAAACCTTTAGGCAGAAAGAGGGAAGCACAAAGGAAAAGAGCAAGGGAAAAACAATCTCCCCACTTACGATGAGCTTATAAACCCAAATTCCAAAACACAGAGAAAAGTAATGTTAATAAAGATAACTATAAATAAATGAACTAATTAACTAACTAATTAAACTCACTCCAAATGAAATCAATGTCATAAAACAGTCTAACAAAGACCTTAACATATGCATGGTTAGTACGGCCATAAAAGCAGCAATATCCAGAAAAATATAATAAATAATGAAACAATCTCTTTTATCAGAGAGATAAAAGAAGATGTCTTAGAAAGGAAAAAAGTCAGAGAAATCGAGAAAAGTAATAGGATAAATTCTATACTGGACTAAAAAGAGTTAGTAAATTTTTTTAAAGATTTTACTTATTTATTTGAGAGAGTGAGAACACTAGAGAGAGACAGCAAGTAATAGTGCGGGCAGAGGAGGGGGGAGAAGCAGGCTCCCCACTGAGCAAGGAGCCTGATGTGGGGCTCGATTCCAGGACCCTGGGATCATGACCTGGGCCAAAGGCAGAAGCTTAACTGACTGAGCCACCCAGGTGCCCCAAGAAATAGTAAATTTGAGCAGCTCCAATATGTACCCAACAGGAGCTCCAGAAGAGAATTGAAGAAATAATGGCTGAGAATTTCCAGAGTTAAAGAAAGACAGGAGTCCTGAGGTTCAATATGACTCCAAGTTCTGAGCAAGATAAAGAATAAATGTGTGCCCAGATTTAAAAAAACAGAACTAAACTAAAAGCTGCCAAAAATGACAAATGGCCACAAAATAATGGCAATTAAGCTGGCAACAAAACTTTCATTAGCAACAATACAAGCCAAAAGACAATGGAATGATATTTTCAAAGTGCTCAGGGAAAGAAACAGTAAGCTCAAATTTTATACACAGCTAAACATTTAATTAAGAGTAAGGGCAAAATAAAGGCTTCTTTACACTTATAAAAATAAAAGAGTTTACCACCCACAGATGCTCATTAAAAAAATTATTAAAGAATATGTTTCAGCAGGAAGGAAAGTGAAGCCAGAGTGACAGTGGATGTGAATGACTTGCAGAATTCACCAAGCTCCAATGTCCACCCCTCCTCCCCCATTGGAGAATTATATTTTCCTGTCCCTCTAGAAGTCAGGCTTAGCCATGTGACTTGCTTTGCGACCAAAATTCTCTTCCGTGAAAGCTTTAAGAGCCAGCACATGTTTTCCTTTTCCCCTCTGCCTCAGCCACCAGCACCCTTCCAGATGGGGATGTTCCGTAAGAAGGTCTTCAGAATGCAGAAGCTGAACCTCTAGCCAACCTGGAATGTGTGTAAGAAATAGAGCCTTGTTTTGTAAACCATTGGTTTTTTTAAAAGTTATTTGTAACCACAGTATCATGGCTGATACAAAGGACAATTACAGTAGTCCCTCCTTATCCACAGTTTCACTTCCATGGGGTCAGTTACCCATGGTCAACCACACTCCAGAAGCAGATGATCCTCCTGCTGGCATATTCTCAGAACACAACATCACTGCACCTACATCATTCACCTCACTTCATCTCATCACGTAGGCATTTTATCATTCTCACATCATCACAAGAAGAAGGATGAACACAATACAGTAAGATATTGTGAGAGAGAGACCACATTCACGTAACTTTTATTATAGTATATTTTTATAACTGTTCTCTTTTATTCGTTATTATTGTTAGCCTCTTACTGTGCCTAATTATAAATAAATTTTATCATAGGTGTGTATATATAGAAAAAAATAGTATATGTAGAGTTCAGGACAAAAACTGATCAAGTATGCTGGAAAATTTAATTAAAAATCAATCATAAAAATACTAATTTTTAATGAGCATCTAAATCTCTAGGCAACAATAACGTGCAATATGTTCAAAGGACAATTAAAGCATATTCTGGAAGACAATAAAAATACTGAATAATTTTAAGCTTTGTTTAAAAATGTATAGATAAGTGCACATGTTTATAATTTAAGGATACTCACCAGAATAAAAACACAATCTAAAGCTTTCAAATGGCAGGGTAAAGAAAGGCTAATATTGAAAACTCACCCAGTTCATGTGAAATTAGGAAGAGATAAGAGGAAAATAAGAGGTAAAATAATAGTAATAATAAATAGAAACCATAAAAGAATAACTGAACATAATTTAAAAGAGTAATTGTTGAATCAAAAAAATTTTTAAAATAAAAATTACAATAAAATGAAAGAAGTAATACCACACATTAGAAGACCAGTAAGTTTGGATCAAACTGAATCTATTTAAATCGCATTTTTAAAATCTAGCCATTTGCTGCTTTATAAAAACATACATAAAACAAAACAACACAAAGAATTGGAAGGTTATAGTAGACAAACACTAATTGTTAAGAGCTGAACAGTGTCGCCCTTCCCCCAAATTCATATGTTGAAGTCCTACACACAGGACTTCAGAGTATGGCCATATTTGGAGATAGAGTCTACAAAGAGGTACTTAAGTTAAAATCAGGTCATTAGGGTGGGTTCTAATCCAGTAGGACTGGTATCCTTATAAGAAGAGGAAATGTCGACACAGACACATACAAGGGGCAGAGGAAGACCATGTGAAGATGCAAGGGGAAGGCAGCCATCTACAAACCAATAAGTGAAGCCTTAGAAGAAAGCAGCCCTGAGGTGTCTGGGTGGGACAGTCGCTTAAGTCTCCAACTCTTCATTTTGGCTCAGGTCTGGTTCTGTGCTCAATGTGGAATCTGCTTGAGTTTCTCTCTCCCTCTCCCTCTGCCCCCAGAATGCACCTGCTCCAAATAAATAAATAAATAAATTTAAAATATATATATAATTACAAAATTGACTGGAGAAATAGTCAGCTATTAAACTACACATCAAAAAAAGTAGCAGTCAATTTCCTCCACCAGCAAAGTCTTCCCCCTCAAAACAAGTTTTACAGGTAAGGTTTAATGAACCTTCAAGAAATTTACAATCTCCACCTTAAAAATTACTTCAGAAAATAAAATGTGGGAAGGCAAGCCAATTAAGTTCATGAGATTACTAGAACTTATACCCAGAGAACAAAGACAGTAGAAAAAAATTATTAACAGTGAATTGGATAAATAAATTTTAGTATATTCATACAGAGGACTTTATTCAGCCATCAAAATAAATGAATTAGAGCTACATTTACCAACATAGATAAATCTCAAAAATATTAGATTGAGAAAAAAAAAGAAAAAGACCAGTTGTAGAATATCAATATATTATCAGTACAAAGATTAAAAACATGCAAAACAACACTCTATAATATTTGTATGTGATATATACATAGTGAGTCAAATAATAATATAAAAACGTGCATAGGAATGAAAAGGACAGATTCAGGACAGTGTTGACATCTGGGAAATGAGAGACTGCTATAGTATTAAGGAGATGTATACAACAGGCTTCAACTGTGTGTGGGGTGGGGGGAGAGAGTATTTTTATTTCTAAATAAAAGATCCAAAGCAAAAAAGGCAAAATATTAAGTAACATTTGTTAAAGTTTCATAGGAAGGGGATGTTTGTTCCATTACTTATGCTCTACCATTTTTTTTCTGTATGTTTGGACTATATCATAATGAAAAATAAAAATAAAACTGGAGGCCAGAAAAAGGCAAGAAAGGCTAAAAGACCAGAGGATGGGGAGAGGCAAAGTAGTTTAGGATTATCAGGAATTGGAGAAAAGGAAATAATATGAGAGGGTAAAACCAAAAAGAAGAGCCAAGCAGATAAGCAAGGTGAGCAGGAGATGGACAAAAGCAAGCAGCTGCTGGCTAATGTATGAGGGAATAAAGGCATGCCTCCACCATTTCATCCTCACTTCCCCTGCTGCCCACACTCACTCAATCAATCCCCAGGAGACAGGGCTGGTGGTGACAGGGCTGATCCCAGCCATGACACCTGCGCTCTCCTCGCTCCCAACAGCTGGATCTCTAATTACTGATGGGGGCTGGAGGAGTCAGCTTTATTCACTTAACCCCACAGAGGAGCAGTCTCTGCTATGACTCCTGAAATGTAAATGCTGAGGAGATGTTAGCACTCCTAGGACTGCTTTTTCCTGCCATGGGGAGTCTCTCCCCGGGCAATGCCAACTTTAAGAAACAACTGACCATTTAATTCTAAGAAGTAAAGCAATTTTTACTTTTGGGAGTAATGTTACTGTGAAAGGCAGAAATTACTGTTAGGAGAAATTATACTGTATATTGTGTTCACATAGAATAAAGTAGAACTTACCATCGTTAGCCCCAAATATTTCCCACCTCTGATTTTCCCTCTCCCCATTGAGGCGAGTGAAGTGTGGTGCCATCTTGGCTTCTCCTTCGATACCTCCCATATCCAGTCAGTTGTTAATCCTGTCCATTTGCTCCTTCTCAACGTATCTCCCCACCATATCTCCCCACCTCTTGTCTAACACAAATGGTACCCCAATGTGTAAAGACAGAGCTCAAACTCTCCACTCCAGTATTCAAAGCAAGCCTGCTGAGATCCGGTCCCTTATCTCCTGCAGCTGCTCCACTTGGCTCGTCCCGCCATCCGCTCCCACGCTGTGCCCTGCCAAATGGTCATTCTTAAACATTCCCTGCCATTTTCCACTGCTGAAAACTTACTTAGAAAGTTCCCTTTCTTTTTTCTTTCCCCATCCCCACCTAGGGAAATCCAATCCAGCCTTCAGGGTCCAGCATTAATGCTGCCTACTCTGTGGAGTGTTCCCTAAGGCAAACTCTACCCTCCTCAGGACTGGCAGGTGCTAGTTATAAATCACAGAGGGGCAGAGGGGCAGAGGGGCATTTCCATTTCATGGCTAGGTTTCCACTTATGCCTAGCACACTATCTTACATATAGTAGGTGCTCAACAGTATTTAAATGGAATGCACGTAAACATGCATTTATATATGTACTACCTATAATCACATGTATTTTTATAATCACAAAATTGATATAGATCTGATCTTAACCCTGCACTTCTGTCACCTAATAGGCCCTCCATATGTAACTGTGAATTAATAGTTGACTGAGTAAATGAATGGATAGATTTTCCTATACTTACTTTACAATGGAATGAGCTATCATAGGTCACTATATATCATTGTCAGTTGCCCTATGTTCTTGCCAGTATCTTTGCTCAAAATCCTTAGGAGTACATTTCTAAGTTCTGAGAGCAATAGACAAACATTAACTCTATGTGGTTCTAAAGGGAAAACGTAAATGCAAGAATCTGTCCACATGTATATAAACGCATTGTACTTTCCATAGCAAGAGACAATGTTAATCACATAACTTGATGTTCCTTCACGTCTTTTCATTTTTTTTCTGACCCCTCTTGCCTGAGTTGATTCCTTGGGCTTATAATGAGAATGACTCCTGGTGAATACTAGCCATTTGATTCTTTTTTTAAAATATCACTCAATTGCCCTCCTTGGGACTAATAGCTTCTTTCCCTACAAATGACTGCTGCAGGTTATTAGGTCATACTCTCTTGGAATATTCTATCTTTCATTTATAACTTTTAAATTAACCCAATTATTTCTAATGGTGAGTTGAGTATCTTGAACAGCAAAAAAAAAAAAAATTAAAAATGTGTTGTTATGTGACTTAATTCATGGTTGAAAGGAGATGGGAAAGCTTGAGTGAGTGGAAATTGATCATTAAGTCAACACATCCTCCTTGCCCTTTACACACCTCCTCCCAAAGGAAGCGTCACTGTGCGGGGACTGCCAGGGCCTCCAGCACCCTCTTGCTTCTGCACATCTGACTGAGAAAATGACCACGCAAAAATGGAACTCAATTTTTAAAAACGTCAATCAACTGATATTACTTCCGATGTAATATTTTCACCCACACTGCATTAAAAATATATACGCACTAAACCTTCCATCAGCTAGAAAAGAGGCTAATGAAGTTTCGCTCTATTTCAATAAGAGTGAGTCCATTTAGGGGCCTTTGTTGTGTCTAGAGGCAAGATTTTTCTCTTGGGTTATCACAATACTGTGGGTGCCAATCAAAGAGCCACAGTCGGAGGACCAAGAGAATATCAGATGAGATCCATCACCAGGCTGAATTTTGGGCTGTATTTGTAAATGATCTCCTCAGCTGGGTCATCAATCACAAAGTCATCTGCATGGAGAGGATACTTCATTATTGTTCTATGGGGCTCCAATTAAGTAGGACATGACAAACAGCTATCAAGTTGACAACTCATCCAAGTATTCAGCAATTATCACAACCCGTGGCCATGAGAAACATGGGTCTCTCCGCTTCCTTCTCAGGTGAAGGCTGACGGGAATGAAACATTTGCTTCAAACAGCCTTCCAAATGTCTTGCTCCTTACCAAGAAGTCTCCTTGCGAAAGACCCCCAGTTCAACATTTCATGTGGAATCATCATGAGTTACCGTCAATTTTAAATTCCTCTACGCCTGCAGATAGTTCGACACTAATGCAATGACTTCCCATGCAAAAAGGATAATGCTATGTTTTTATTCATTCCCAGAGCTCCTATGAAGCCACCAGCTTTGCATCAGATTTCAGGCCCACGCTCAGAAAGGTAACCAACTTTAAGTACCATACTTAGTAGAAGTACAAATCATTGACTTGATTTTCGTATTTATGCAGAAGTGTTTAGTCTCCACCACACCGAGGGAGTTGCACCACTCCATAGGAATGATAGGTGTTTTCCAATCGTCGGGGGGAACAGCATAGTGGCATTTAAGCTGCCTTTGATTGACTAAGGTGATTTGATTTCTACTAATAACTCACAAGGGCTGTTAGGAAAATTGGATGGTATTTATAATTCTAATTTGTTTTACTCTGTAACTCTAGGAAACATCATTGTGGTAAATAGATTGAAATGTCAGGGTGATCACTTGCCACACAAAGTTTATTTTATTTTTTCCCCACAGAACAAATGCCAACATCGTAGCCTGCTGAGACCAAGCTTCTGCGAACTAGTGATCCAGGCAGCCTTTGGCAGTTCCGAGTGGCCATTTGGCCCGCCTGAGCTTACGCTGCATAGATTCCCCGGGCCGGCCTCCAACTTCAGGGTAGTCAGCGACTTTGCAACGCTGCTGGGGCCCCCATGTCATCCCGCAGCAGCGGGCTGCTTCCTAAGAAGCTGGCTCCTCTCACTGTTCCAAGAGGAAAACTTGAACACTTTTGGCAGCTTTGCAGCACCATTCACTCTCTCCCCGTGGCTCAAGAAACTTTCTGAAAGTGCTAGGAGCACGGTTTGGAATCTTTGTCCAGAATGACTTTGAGGAAAGCTGCTGTGAAAATTGGGACTGGCTTCTTTGGCTAGCTCTGCTCAAGAGCCAGATGCCATTTTTGTGCGCGGTACGTGCATACGGGGAACACGGTTCTGAGGACAATGTCCAAGGCATGACAGCGCAGATGGACCACTAGCTTCTTCATCAACAGAACTTCCAACCCGTGAGTGTAAATCCGTCTTGCCCAGAATGCAGTGATCGGTTTCAGAAGTCCGAAATTGCCATTCACAGTTTTTTTCCCATTCCCTAGTAAATCTGACCAGGTGAGATGCAAGTACACAATGCCTTTTCCCAAAATGTGTATCATTGACTTTGTTAAGGATTCATGACATACTTGCGAGATGCCCGTTTTCCGAATGAAGAAAGTAGGTGCAATGAAAGAAGGTTGGTGAACCAACCAAGACAGACGAGCAAATCAGAATTCCATCATGCCTGCTCTCATCAGCCAGAGTTCAGCTCCCAATGCCTCGGTTTCTGGGTCTAAGCAAAATAAAGTTTGGAATCTCATCTCCTGGCTTCAGTTCATTTGTCTTGTGAGGAACACATTTTTTTTTTAATTAATTTGTTTCATTTTGCTTTTGATTTGGAGAGCTTGCTAGTTTCATTTTGATTTAATTTCGTTTCTTGATTATGTAAAACATAGGTAGATCAAAAGTCAATCCTACAAAGCACTGATCCCATCTGCTCTGTCTCTTCCTCCCCCCAGGGGTAACCATTTTTATTAGCCTTTGGTTTATCCTTTCATTATTTAAGTATAAGCAAATATATTCATATATGCTTATCTTACACCTTTCTTGGATATAAGATACTTTATCAGACACATTGTTCTGCACTTTGGCATTTCCATTTAACCAGGAGATCGCTCCAGAACAGTGTATACATAAATATTCTACATTTATTTTTACAAGTGCATGATACTCCACCATGTAACTGTACCATAGTTTCTTCATCTTTTGTTGATAGACAATATAGGTTATTTCTAATCTTTTGAAATTACAAGAGGAGCTACAATAAATAGCTTTGTGTATATATGCTTTCATATTTTTGCCAGTTTATTTTGGGGGCAGATTCCTAGAAAGGGGACTTCTAGTCAATGGAAATGTCTATGTGATTTAGCTAGCTATTACACAATCCCACCCACTGGGTTTATACCATTTTTCCTTCCTACCAGCAATGTGTAACAATGCCTATTTCCCCTCAGTCTCACCAACAGAATATTTTCAACAATTTGGATTTTTGCCCACATGATGTCAGTCTCCCATGTTCTGGTTATCAGACTGTGTTTTGTGTAAGAAACAACATATTTATTTCACCAAGTGCTCACTTCAGAAAGCAGCTCGATGATATTATTATTACCTACATTGACTCCCTCTTTCATGAAAAGAATACTTTTCCTCTCGGAATGAAGGGAAGAACTGCCTCCCCCCCCCCCCCCCATGAGCTCAGGTGATACAAAGAATTGTGTGGCCACACATGTTAATAGCCATTAACAAGGCTTCCTATTTGTTCAACCAAGATTTGCTAAGTACCTACCATGAACCTACTAGATGTTACTAAAGCACTCAGGGACTGGGCTCTAGAGCTGTAATGTGGTGAAGTTCTAGAAAAATTCTAATATGTCAATATACAAGCTATACCATAATAGGTCTCAAGTAATCCCAGGCAAATGTGAAATCCAGTCCTTGCCTAACCATCTGTGAATAACAACACGATGCTATCTGTCCAACTCTGACATTCCATGCTGCCCCATCAGAAAGGAAAATGAGGGAATTTTATATATATGAGAATTAGATGAAAGAAAAAGAGGGAAAAAAGGCCAGGTAAATAGGCATAAGACTTCTCCTTCCACTGGGTAGAAGGCTGATTCAACTGTATAATGCCATTAGCACCCAGCAGCATCTTGCACCTAGAAATTTACCAGTAAATGTTTGTAGTGTGTAGGGATCAATTTTGTAAAATAATATTTGTGCATGCTTGTTGACACTAATAGAGAAATATCTCAATTTTTCTTTCTCTAAGCCCTATGACATGAAGACATTATTCTTTCAATTTGGAAAGGGCTCTTCCCATTAGTCAGCTTCTGGAAATACTAATGGCTGACCTTTGTTGAATGGTTTCAGGTGTTATCTCGTGTTATCCTCTAAACAACCCTGTGAGGTAAATACAATTACTTCCCCCATTTTACAGATGGGAAAAGTGAGGCACAAAAAGGTTAAGTAACCTATACACAAAGTTCAATTTTTATGAGTTCCAAGGATGAGGATCTAGAAATAACACTCTTCAATTCACTTGTAAACTGAGACCTGCAAAAGAATCTCTTTGAGAATTTAGAGTTACTATACATAGCTTGACCTTCTTATTGTTAAGTGGGACTGTCACACCATAGCCAAGTCCCATTGTCTTCCTCTTGCTATATCTGCAGGAAGTTGCCCCACATTCAACCCGTTCTGTGTGAGTCTTATTCTGAGTTCCCTCTCTGCCTCAAACTTTTGCTCCAAGTGAGTTGATTTTTTTTTTCATTATGAAAGGATTCGCCCCATCTGGTGAATTAACACATCCATCACTTCATGTAATTATCTTTTTTTTTTTTTTGGTGAGAACATTTAATTTCTATTCCTTAGCAAATTTCCACTATACAATACAGTATTATCTATTATACTTCCCGTGTTTTGCATTAGATTCCTTTTACCAAACTCTCCCTGTTTCTCCTACCCACCAGCCCCTGGCAACCACTTTTCTACTCTTCTGTTTCTAAGAGTTGGACTTTTTTTGTTTTATTCTATTTTAGATTCCACATATTCCATGTAGTATTTGTCTTACTCTGTCTGGCTTATTTCACTTAGCATAGTGATAATGCCTTCAAGGTCCATCCATGTTATCACAAATGGCAGGATTTCATTTTTCTCCTGGCTGAATAAGATTCCACTGTATATATATGCCACATTTTCTTTATTCATTCATTCACTGATGGACACTTAGATTGTTTCCTTATCTTGGCTATTGTGAAATGAACATGGGCATGCAGATATTTCTTCAATATCCTGTTTTCATTTCCTTTAGATATATACCGAGAAGTGGGATTGCCGGATCATAGAGTAGTTCTATTTTTAATTTTTTGAGAAACCTCCATACTGTTTTCCATAGTGGATGCACCAATTCACATTCCCATCAAAAGTGCACAGGGGTTCTGTCTTCTCCACATCCTTGGCAACATCTGTTATCTCTTTTTTTTTTTTGATGATAGCTATTCTAACAGGTATGAGGTGATATCTCATTGTGGTTTTGATTTGCATTTCCTTGATGATTAGTGATGTTGAACACCTTTCCATGTACTTGTTGGCCATTTAAATATCTTCTTTGGAAAAATGTCTATGTGGGGTTTTTTGCCCATTTTTTAATTGGGTTATTTGTTTTTTTGTGCTTGAGTTCTATGAATTCTTTACATATTTTGGATATGAACCCCTTATAGGATATGTGGTTGGCAAATATTTCTCCCATTCCATAGGTTGCCTTTTCATTTTGCTGATGGTTTTCTTTGCTGTGCAAAAGCTTTTTAGTCTAATGTAGTCCCACTTACTTATTTTGGCTTTTATTGCCTTTGCTTTTGGTGTCAAATCCAAAAAAAAAAAAATCATTGCCAAGACTGATGTCAAGGAGATTACTCCCTATGTTCTCTTCTAGGAGTTTTATAATTTCAGGTCTTATGTTCTGGTCTTTAATCCATAAAATGAGCTGATTTTTAATCTTATTGCTATTCATCCAATTTGTTATTCACCATTTCCCAGAAGCCTAGGCCTGGGTTCATAGTTTAAAATTTTTCACTATATATTAATAGAAATTACATTGCTCAGTCTTTCAGCTGTTTAGATCACTATGCAATGGTTTTCCAGGACTCAGCTGTCATCTGCCTTCCCCATATGCTATCTAAAGAGAGATGAGTTGCAAGGTTCTATGGCCGGACCTCCCGCCTTGCAATTTGATATCAATTATGGCATTTAGGTAATGCTGGCAAAAACGATCAAGAAGCTCAGTATAACATTTATGGGTGAACTACCATTCTCCAGTTTTTTAACAACTTGCTCTAAAATATGAGGTCAGGTAAGGGCCATATCCTTTTAGCCTTTCCAGAAAAAATGCTGAATTTCTTGGTTTTATTTTATTTTACTTTTTTGTGTGTGAATAAATTATCTAGCTAAAACCAAGGCAGAAAACTTATAGCTGCATATTCACTTGCACTGATTCTAGAAGAAAAAAAAACTCTGTCTTCTCTTTTTTTTTAAAGATTTTATTTATTTATTTGTGAGAGAGAGAGAGGGAAAGGGAGAATGAGAGAGAAGAGCAGACTCCTGCTGAGCAGAGAGCCCAATGTGGGGCTCCATCCCAGGACCCTGAGATCATGACCTGAACCGAAGGCAGATGCTTAACCAACTAAGCCACCCAGGCACCCAACTCTGTCTTCTCTTAATCAGAGTTGGTCTAAAGAACTATGCTGATTTTACAGAATAATCCCAAACCTCTTCTGTGATCATGTGCTGTTATTGGCCGTGTAAGTGTAGACTTGATATGATGGGTGCAGTAAATTTACCATTTAGTCCATAATCACATTATGGATGTGATATAAAGGCACTAAGCCTATGCATATAGAAATGATTAAGATAAAGATCCTGCCTCAAAAATATCTCACTTTCATAGGAGCGATGGCACAAAATCAAAAAGTCATCACATAATCATTAAATGTTATTAGAAAATAATGCACAACATTCGTCTTACCATTTTCTACCTAATCAAATAATGTTTTCATAATAGAAAAAACTCATTTTTCTTACTCTAAAAAAAGTCTTCAGACTTGAATATGAGCCCCTTGCACCAGCACTGATTGTTTGAAACTCCAGAAACTCAGCATCTGAGGTTGAGGGCAGGGCTCATTCATCCTTGGCCACTTCTCAAATGGGACAAAAATGCTATCTCCCTTTGAAGTTTGCAACTCTGAGTGCTTGCATCATTTCATCCTCAAGGCAAAGCAAAAACAAATGAACACAAAGGAAAGGAAGGCTTACATTAACACTGCTAGACAAAAGTGTGAATCCCTGTAACTGCATGTTTATAATACCGCCTAACCACAGCAATACCTGGGCACTGAAAAGTGCTGTGGTTTCTTTCTTTCATTTATTGAAGGCCTCATATGCCATGTCATGGGTTGAGTACTTGAGGAAGAGGAGCAGCTCACTTAGCACTGAGAGATAAGCAGTTCACCATACAGGACTTCTGCCATAAACCTCTAAGAGAAAATCTTTCTTTTATTAAAAAACATTTTGGCATTCAAAAATCCAAGTCCAACATGACCAATCTGGGGATAAGGAATAAATCCAAGATGGTGCCATCAACTCTAACATAAGTGAGTATCTCATCACCCAATACTTGCTCCAGCACTGTGATAAACTATTCCAGGTAGACTTCATTTTTCATGTGTTCTCGGCAAAATCACAATACATTATTTAACTATATTTGAGATTTGGGCAACCAAGAAGAGATGCATAATTTTTAACTGGGAAAATAGACCTAGTTCAAGGCAAAGAAGAGCGTCTCATGTAAGAGTCTCTGAAAAACTACCTTGAGCTAAGTTTTAAAGGTGAATTAACTAGGTAAAATGAAGAAAACAGCATTCCAGGTAGAAGGAATAGCAGGTACAAAGGGCCCGAGGCAGAAAGGATGACAGACTACTCCAGGATATGTAAGAAAGTCAGGGAGACAATCAGAAATGTGTGCAAATATCTACATTATTAAGCTGGAATAAAGAGTATTTTCTTTGGGTAAATATTAAGTAAATACGATCATAATGTAGAAATGTAAGATCCATACTATCTGAAGTTTTAGGCCCATTATTTAGGAAGCCAAACCCCAGTTGGTGGAAACAAAAACAAAAACAAAACACAGGAAAACCATAACTACAGTTTGGAAACAGAACAGATTAATACAAGAATAACTTTATTGAATGCCACTGAATTTCCCTTAGCTCTGCAAAGTCATGTTCCTAACAGAAAGTCAGAAATCAATCTTTGAGATAAACTTCAAGGTCATAGCTAGATGGCAATATAAACACACTACAGAAGAATATGTCTTTATTTTCATAAGCGTTTAACTGCAAAATGTCCTCAGAGCACTGAAGGTTCAGAAATAAAAAAGATCAATTGTATGTTCCTATTAGGACTCAATGGAGGTTACGCATTCATTCTGGGTCCTTTAGCCTCCTGGTGATTCCTCTCTGTTATCAAGACCTAAATTCTAATGGGGCCTGGCTATGCCCATATGTAAGTTATTACCTACAGCCACTTTACACCCATAAAAACCAAACCCCAAGATAAGAATTGTACAATGCTGACTGGAATAATTAGGAATAACAGCAACATGCTCATTCCTTGCTTCCAAGACTATTTGGGTGAATGTCTTCTGAATTTTGGCTCAAGTATCAACTTGCCTATGTATATTTCACTCATTCAAGCCAAAGGTGGTAGCAGTTATACATTTAGGAGTTTACACACAGTTGAGAGAATTCAAAATTGTTTCATGGAAAAAAGAAACATTGTTTGAAGCATTGTGTCTTGCCCTACAGATTTTGGAAACTTCCACAAGATCTTTTGTTGCACCTAATGGTTCATAAGTGCACCACTATAGCAGCTCTGTCTCCAAGCAAATTTCATGTGTAATGGCTACAGCTCTCCCACACTGTGTTGCAGGGCCACATTGGGGACCCCCAGTGACCTTCAGCAGATCTGATTCCAGCAGGTCACAGGCCCAGAGGAGAAAAACATACCAGCTTAGTCCTTTCCAATCAAAACCCAAATCCAGAGCTTCTGCACAAAACCATAAAAGCAAGACCATCACATTTGTGAAAAAAGCAGAGAATATTATAATGGGATCATTAAGATCAACCCTTAAGTATGTTCACAAATACCATGACAGCATTGTGGATACTAATTGCTATTTAAAAACACCACTCCAGTCTAAGTGCTAGTATTAGACAAGGGTGCATTCTGTCAAATGTTGTTTGGCCCATAATTGAAAGGGTCATTAAAAATTTACTGAAAGGAATACTGGAAACACCATAGAGGACAAAAGGTATGTTTGAAGCTCCAGTCATCAATGATGCCACATCAAGTGACAAGCACCAGGGTTCCAGATATGGAAGAATGGATTTGAAGGCAATGGTGCAGTACTGTTTTGTGTGGTTTTTTTTACATGAATACCAAGCCAGGGCTGCCTGCCTTTGAGCTCTGTCAGCCACACTGTGATGAAGCATTGGTGGTCCCATGCACTGCCCATCTAAGAAATGTACCTACCGATCTACACCTTATGAATATTTGATCCAGCTACAAATTTGAAAGAAAAATCACTAGTCTCTGAATTATTTAATTGTTTTTGCCAAAGCCCTAAATTATTTTTCCTGTAATAAAATAAAATGTATTGGGTGGGAAACAAGAGTCCAAAGAGACAAATACCAACTCCAGCCCTAACAGCTGAGGTTCCAGCCGTGCTGATTTTCTTTACGACATAAGTGGTCTACTTGGCCAATAGCAACAGAGACTTGGGTCAATACTGTCATGCCCGCCTGCCAGCACAGCAGACTTCATGCATTCTCCTTTGAATTAAGTTGACCACAGGCTATTTCTTGTAGGGTATAATGAAGGAATTGGCCAAAGTTCCTGCAAGAGATATAATGTTGACATGAATTCTTTAAAACACATAAACAAGCCTTGAAGACTAGAAAGGTCATGGTGAAAGAAGCAAATTTCCTTCCTTTAATATTTATGGGAAGAAAAGAATTCAAATCTGAGAAGTGACCTATAAGCATTTAGCAATAGGTCAGGAGCAGAATGTTGCATGTGACCATGGGGACCAGACAGGTGACTAGTCTTTGGAAAGGGCCGTGAGGAGATGCTATAAGGTGTTATACGTACTGTGTGTGTGTGCGTGTGTGTGTGCATCTGTACTAAAGTAGTGATAGGAAAGAATCATAACGAAAAGAACTCATTATATGCTGAGAGTTCACAGAAGGATAGCAGATTTAAAACTAGAAAAAGATGGACCCAAAAAAGCTTTAATAAGACACAGCCAGCAGGTATTTTCCTTGTAGTTGTAGGGGTTGTTGACAAGGAAAACCCTCAGAGAACTGTAAAGCTCACAGAGATATCCAAAAGAATGGATGTTGTGTCAGACTCTAAGGGTCTCCACTGTTCCACCTCCTGGTATTCCTGCCCTACGGCATCCTACTGTGTGCACAGAGGACTGTGACTTGCTAGTAACAAACAGAATCTGGCAAAGGTGATGGGATGTCCATGGCTCCATGTGTGTGCAATTATGTTACATAAGACTGGCATGCCTGTCTTGAGAAGATAGTCTCCCCCTTGCTGGCTTCAGGGAAACCATGCTGCGAAGGCCAATGTGGCAAGGAACTGAGGGCAACCCCCAGTGACAGGCAGCAAGAACCCTAGGCCCACGGGCCAGCAGTCTGCAAGGCACTCAATGTGGGTAGTCAGTCCTTCCCCAGTCAAGCCACAGATGAGTCTATAGCCCCGGCTGACACCTTGAGAGCAGCTTTATGAGACCCTGAAGCAGAGGACCCAGCTAAATTGTGCCCCTATTGGAACTGTGACATAATAAATCTGTGTTATTATAAGAGGTTACGTTTGTGGCAAGACTAGTCATTGTTATGCAGCAACAGATAACTGATACAGATCTCAAGGGCTTTGACTAGGCTCTTTTATTCCTCAGGGCTCCTCCTTCTTACCATGTGATCACCAATTACAAGTTCTACACGAAGTAAAGAAGATTACAAAGAACTCACAGAGAACCAAAATATATGTCAAAATATCATTGAAGAGAACAATGTGATACATAGAAGAAACTACAGCTCTGGTACTCATGGATGCCCACTTACCCTCCAAAGAGGATGAATTTTGACCTTCTAAAGAAATGATAATAATCCATAATCCATGGGACAATAAAAGAACATACAGATGTGTCAGCAAATTAGCCTATGGTATTTTAGAAAGAGCTTTGGAGTCAGACAGATTCAAGCTCAAATGCCAGTTTTGCTCTTTACTAGGATGGACAATATACTGAGTTTCCATATCTTCATCTGAAAAGTTGAAAAAAATCACACTAACCCCAAACAGTGTTGAGAAAATGAATAAGGTACATAATTTTGGGAAGGAAGATAGTAAGTACTCAATAAATACTAATTCTCTTCTCCTTTCTTTATGCCATAAAATTAGTGCATCCTAGATTTTCAGAAGAGAATTTTTTTTAATCAGGAAAAGTACAACACTAAAACATAATGTGGACAAAGAAGTATTGGAGGCAGTAAAAATGAAAGTCTCATTATATAATTACGAATAATGTTAAAGAAAGGGAAACATCCTGAGGAATCAAGGTAGCTGCTCAGAGGATCCTCCAGTAAGTTCATTTCTCTATAAAGCATGTGAATAAGAAAGAAATAAGAGTTATACAATCAGTGATTCAGAGAAAGAAGAGGAAGGGAAGACAATGGAACCATTCGAAAAATGTCACCAAGTCCACAGGCCAGAATTTGACTTGGTCTCTTGAAAAGTACGAAGACAAAAAAAGCATTTATTGTACTTTTTTGTACAAAGAGATGAAAAAGAAAAAGGATGGTGTTCTTGTTTGGGAAAGATGATGCAATATTATCAGGTGATATGAAAAAAAAACCAACTACTTTTACTTTGCAATCACCCTCACTAAGGAGGAGGATCATCAAACAGAAAAGTGAAGAATAAACATAATTAAGACACAATCAAAGAGTAGGACTGTGGAGATGATAGGAAAATTGTATCCTGACTCAGATAATTACTCCCAGGAGTAAGAGTCTGCAAATACAACTGGAGAACCACCGTTAGTAATTTTTGAAAAATCCTTTAGAACCAGAGAGGTGGAAAAAAAATAAATAAACTACAAGTAGGCAAAATTTTTAATTTTTAAATGTAAACACTTCAGAATCAATCTTGGTACTGACACCCAACTAAATTCTCTAATGGATAACTGAATAGGTGTCTTGTAAGCAATTTGGGAGGAAAACGATCAACACTAGGAGCCAAAATAGGTTCACTAAGAAGATGTCGAGCCAAAAAAAATTTCATTTATTTTCTCACAAAGTTACTGAATTGGTAAATTAGAAGAAACCTCGGGCATACTTATGAGGTCTGGAAATGAGAAATGAAAGAATTATTTTATATTTAGCTTAAAGGAAAGGGCTCGAGGGGAACACCATCTTCATAGGTTTCAAAGACTACCTACCACACGAGGTCAAATCACAGCTGCATTCTTCAACCCTCAGCTTAGATGGCTCTTGAGGGAGCTCTATGATCACTCAGATTCAGATGTGACAGCCTCCTATTCATTGCTATTACACATCTCTATTTCCACCATCATAATACTTGTGAGAATATATTACGACTGTTCACTTAATTGCCTACCGTTCCAGTGGATCATGAGATCGATAAAGGCAAGAACCAAGTTTGCCTTTTTTATTGCTTTATCTCCTGAGTCTAGCACTGCACCTGATAAAGGGTGGGTGCTCTATAAATACTTGCTACTGGAATAAATGGAGTAAATAAATGAATGAAAAGTATTTGTATGTCACAGAGATGTCATTTTCATCTCAGTTTAAGGAAGAACTTTCTTACACTTAGGAATCTTTAACATTTCTTCAAAAATCATAAATCTGTTCTTGTGAAAGTATCCAAGAATAATCTAAAAAAACAGTTATCCAAATGGTATTTTGCATAGCAGAATGGAAGTTCAATTAGATGATTCTACACTCCCTTCTAACTCTAGACTCAAAGCCATATCACTTTTTTTTATAACATAGGGTCAGTCCTCAAGAAAAATCAAAACCCACAACCCAAAAATTCCAGAGGTAAAATAGATGTGCAAAACATGAGCTCCTGTGGGCTGATTTTATTCCATCAGTGTCTCCTATCTGTCCTAGAGCAGGTCTGTGCCCAAACTGTGTTAATAAATTCTTGATAAATATATGGTTACAGTAAGTATAGATTGTTCCTCAAGTGAAAAGAATGTTTCAGAAATTCAGTCTGACCACATTTCACAAAAAGGAAGTGCAGCTTAATGGTTTTGGTGACTTCTCAAAAGTCACAAGGCTGTTTGAGGTAAAGCCAAGATTTGAACCAGTTTACTGCTATTTCCATCTCTCTGAGTTGTCTTGGAGCTCTTTCCAGAAACAACTGAAGAAAAGAAACCCTGGATCACAGGACAACCAGGCCATTTTGAAACACGGGAAGCATCTTTATAGTCAAAAACCAAGGGGTCAAGTCATCACTGTAATAACCCCAAGAGAGAGGTTGGACGGGGTCAGAAGAGACAACACACAGCCAGAGGTAGTTCAAAGTAAATCACCTTTCACCTCAGTCACTGAGCATCTATAGTGGCATTTTCTAAAGTACAATATGGGAAGACAAAATAATAATAATAGTGATAATAATGTCATATTTAAAGATTCTGTGGCAGGATGTAACCCAAGAACGTAGCCCTATGTGCATGGAAAGATCTGAGCTAACTCAGTGTCCATGATTCCACAACAGAAAAGAAAAATGGACAAGAAACCATTACTTGGTCAATACGAATACCAATGTAGGTGGCAATAAGGGGGATGTTCTAGTCTTCTTCTCTCTGCATTCATTATATATATATTCATTTTATATATATTCATTCATAATATATATATTCAATATATATATTTGTATATAAGTATACATTCATAAAATGTTATATATATACATATATATACATTTGTATGTATGTATATATTATCCAAGTTGGCAATCAGTTTTGGGGGCCTTTCTTTTTTCTACCAGTGGTCTGTATTGATCTAAATCATCCCAGAATTGCCAAATCCTCCTGTGACTTTACACTCTGTAGCTACAGTCCACAAGTCCAGAATCAACAGAAAAGATTTATTCAGCATTGTGTCCTAGGATGACAGGCATTTTGTTTTCTTTTGTTGAACTACTTGATGAGTTGAGAGTTAAACGCTGCATTTGCCCACTCAAAGGACATTCCCAGAGCTCCCGTGGTGTGGTCACCACCGTGATTATATATGTTGCAGGGTCTAACTTGCACCCTCAAGGAGACTGTAAGCAAGTACCAGGTACTAGTGGGGTAGTCACTTCCTTAGACTTCTGTCAGGTTCTGTGCGAGTTGCCACAGGGACACCTGGCTCAGCCTGAGGGAAACAGGGCCTGCCAGAAGAGCTAATGCTGGAGGTGTCCCTTGAAAGAAAATAGCAATTAGCTGCTTGGACAAGGGGTCAGCAGTTTTCCAACAGCACTTGTAAAGGCAGTTGCTGAAAAGGGTCTGGTGGGGCTGAAGTTTGTGGCCCATGTAAAGGAAGGGCTTTAACAGCTCTGGTCATTGTGTAGAGACAGGGACAGATGTCTAGGACTTCTCTCACCCCTTTACCCTACTGCCATTGCCTTGTTCCAGGCTGTCATTGCCTCTCTCTGGAGATATTATAATTCCTTTCTAACGGCTCTCCCTCCTGCCAACCTTCCTTTCCACTTTTCCGTTCATCCCCCACACTTCAAGGGAGTTAGTTTTCCAAAACACAAAGCCGATCATGTTGTTCTCCAGCTTCGTCTTTGCCTATGAGATAAAGTCCAATTTCTTAGCACAACACATCAACAATTTACATTCCAGCTTCTTGCCTTTCCAACTGAATCCCCCACCTCCTCCTTCCTCACGATTTAAAATGCAGTAACACGTAAGTACTCAACATACCCTCCCGCACCATGCACCCTCCACTTCTGACCTTTGTGCATGCCTAGTATTTCCTCTGCCTAGAATGCCTTTTCATGTAGCAACCTCCAGCTCACCTTTCAAGTTGCTCTTCAGTGAAGCCTTTCCCAACTTGTTCAGGACATTGTGCCTCCATTTTCCCATAGTCCTTTGCACATATCTCTACTACATCAATTTGCACATTGTATTAAATCTTTTTCTATGTAAGTTCCCCACCTGTGGAAGTAATCACATCTCAGTTTTCTTTGATTTACCATTACCCTTCAGAATTAGCCAGTATCTGGAGAGCAACAGGTCCTCAATGTTTGTTGAATGAATATATGAGCCACTATTTCCTCATTAAAATGTAAAACCTTCATTAGTTTGACTTTTTATTTAGACCTATCATCACCATATGTCTGAATGTGGAAACCACATCTCATCTCTCCCCTTTGACGTACACCTGTGGCAGGCACATCCACCTGTCAGCTACTCATTTATCCCAAACTGCCGTCTCCAAAAGCAACAGACAAGCCTCCAGTGCTTTAGACTCACGAACCGAGGGAAACACCCTAATAAAGAGTCACTGTGGGCGCCTGGGTGGCTCAGTCGTTAAGCGTCTGCCTTCTGCTCAGGTCATGATCCTGGGGTCCCGGGATCGAGTCCCACATCGGGTTCCCTGCTCGGCGGGAGGCCTGCTTCTCCCTTTCCCACTCCCCCTGCTTGTGTTCCTGCTCTCGCTGTCTCTCTCTGTCAAATAAATAAAATCTTAAAAAAAAAAAAAAAGAGTCACTGTATGTGTTTTAAACAACTGATGAGATTGGAGTATGAAAATGAAGGTGACTAATTTGACACATCATACAACGTTACCACAAATACAAAAAAATGCCTCAAGACAAAGGCCTAAAAGTAAGTTTTTCCTACCCTGGGATGAATTAATGTGTGAAAAACAAAAACAAACAAACAAAAAACCACAAGAAGCCTTTGCACTGTTATTCCCCAGGAGGAAGGCAAGGGACACTTGCTGACTTTGTGGGGAATCCGCAAGAACAGCTCACACTGCAGCCTGGCTGGTCATTCCTGTTCCAGCATGTGAACTGGCTCATAATCCTTCTATCATTCAAAGAAACATATTTACATGTGATTCTTGTCATAAAAGTTAATTCTAAAGTTCAAATCTTAATCTCCAGAATGTAGAAAAACCCACTGAAATGCTGATGGGCCAAAAGAATGATGGTTTCTATAAAAGGTAGAATCAATACTGTGGAAAAAAAAAAAAAAGAATATATATATATATATATATATATACATATATATGAAGTGAAAATTAATGTACTACTTGAAGGTAATCAGCCTTTCTACAATTATTTCATGGTCATGGATTTTGCATTGATGCTGGCTAATTAGCCAAATATGAATTATATATCTATATTTTAAGTAAGGGTGTATGCATACCAAAGGCTTTTTTTCCCCTTTATTTCATTGTGAACAAATCATTTGATGTGGCTCTGCATAAAGCTCTAATACACATCATAAAGCTCTAATACACATCAAAAAGCAATCAACAAACTCTTTGAGTACATCAAGCAGGATAATTTAGATGGTTTTTAATCATGATTATGAAAATATAATTAGGTGGTTTCATGTTTGTTGCTGAGTATATGTAGGGGAAAGTGATTCTCCAAATAGAAAACGTGGGTAATATTACACAGAAACCACAAGAGAACCGTAGGCATGAGGCACAGACGCACGTGCGCGCATGCGCACACCGGACAAACCACTGCTTGCTTTTTTTCCACACCTCAGCAGCTCTTACATTTAAAAAGAATATCACTTCTTTCGAGGTGCCAAAAGCCATCTTATTTAATAAACTGATTACATAGTGGTAATTACATAGAAGGCATTTGAAAAATGCCTTCCTTTAATGTCATCATAAACTTTAGCTGTTGCCTGCCATTTAAAACAAATCCTCCCGTCCATGGCCTCTACACAAAACGAGGCAGGAGGCGCATCGGTGCTCAAGCAGCCCATGTGTCATTAGGGAGAGCTGGGAGTAGGTACAGTCATGGGTCTGCACGGCTAAAGGATTGTGCTCTCATGGCCTTTTCTAATCCATTTGAAATAAACCTGATATTTATCTATCTCCAATTGCCCAGTTTAGATGTTGAAAGGATCTGTATGTCCTCATGCAGGAGGATGTATCACACACAAGCAAACCACTGTCTCCTCCCAACCTATCCAGGCATCCCCATCTGGGCAGGAGAGATGACAAGAGGGACTCCGCGCCCCCTCTCCCAGATGGACTCCCTTCCCCGAGTTCCCTGGTTGGACTCTTCCAAGCCACATTTCATCTTTTCCCCCCTGTGCAGCCAGAGTTGATTACTGGCTCCATTAGAAAAATCCATCCTTCCCAGACCATCTCGGAAATCATGTACAAGAGCCTGGGGTTGCACTTGGAAGTAATCTGGTTACCAGCAAGCTGGCCCCTTCTGTTGAGAAATTCAAAGAGTCGCATCACCATGACTTTAACAAAGCCACAATTAGAGTGGCTTTCTTCCAGCACCACGTGTAACCTGTTTTACCATGAAAATGCAAAGTTGCTGTCTGTGCACACAATTTTAGCATTTCTGGTTTTTATGCCATCTTACTTACAAGAAACTCCCAGCTGCTATAATTTGTCTCATCCATTGCTCTCTTGTAGAACCAGCCTTTGTTCCTTTTTTTCAGTGCCAGGGACTTGCTGCGTTTCACCTGATGTGATTTGTCCAGGCATTAATAATGCATCTTCAAGATGCAAGATGCATGAATTCCTTTAGTAACAGATCTGCTGGCAGAGGGCTGTATTGTATTGTTCAGCTTTGCTGCATAAAGGGAAGGCAAAGGGACAAAGGGAAGGTCATCAGCCTCAGGAGTGAGAAATATTGGTTACTCCAGAACATCTTTCCAACCAGCTCATGGAAAGGGCATGCTGAGGACAATGAATATTAGACCAACAATTCTTTAAAAAAAAAAAAAAAAAAAGCTATTGCCGAGTCTTCATTTTTGTCCCCAAAGAGGACACTGAGTTGCACACACAGATGACAGCTCTGGAAGTCCAGGGTATCTGGCTGTTCGCATATCTGACTTGGTACACATCAAGGGAGATTTTCTATTCAAAGGTCCTTACTCTCCCTTTGGACTTCAATTACTTTCTCAGTGGCCTGCATACAATTGTCATTACTGTTACTCATATGAATCTTTTATCATCTTGTATTTGTGAAGAGCTTGTATTTTCAAGCTGCTTTATAATCATTAATAAGTTATTTCTCACAATTATCCTAAAAAGTAGGACAGGATTCTTTTCTTAATCTTACAGTTAAGGGAAAAGTAGTGTAGATGGGTTACAGGCGAGGAGTTCATGGGGGGTATGCTTTCCAAAGTTGGAATAAGGACACATTTAGAGATCCACCCCATCTCCTAAACAAAATAGCTACCTCTGGAATGGTAATGGGAACAACTGAAGGCAGAATTTAAGGACCCAATGAGGAATAATCAGGTGCTTAGTGGACACAGCCATAAACTCTGAAGGAAAATAACCCTTCTCCAGATGATTGGATTTTGAACTCAAGGCTAGCAATACCACCTGGCTCGGCCATCTTAGATTTTCTTAAGAAACAAGGACTTTCTTATGTAATGCTGAAATCAAAAAGTTCAGCCATGGAAACAGTAGCTCGTGCAGATGATCATTTAACTTCCGGTGTCTGTGAGGACTTCGGACAGGATTTGTCAATATCCAACCAAACCGCCCTCCGTATAGTCATTACAGTGGGTTCCCCTGCCTCCTATACCCATGCTTACCACTGCCAGCAACAACCGCCCCCCCCCCAAAAAAATCTCATTTAATCAATAACATTTGCTTTCAGGGCAGCTCTCCTTTACTGCTGTTCCATCTCTGTCTGGGTTACCATAGCAACTATTCTCAGAGCAGTGTGATACCCAGTTTATACATTTCAGCCCTGTCACATGACTGACTACCTGCTTCTACTTTAATCATTGCTGGAGGGAACACTCAAAAAGTGGCTGCTTCCTGCTTCCTGTTGCAGGCCACCAAACTGCCGTCATGTTTTACATTTCCTCCCAGAACCTAGAAAACACGTGTTAATTGCGCTGCCTTCCAAAGCGAGAAGGGGGGACGGTTACGGTGGTAGGGGACAGAACCCAAACTGCTAGAGTTAGCAGAGCCTTCCAGGCCCTCACAGCCAAATTCTTCTTTTTCCCTACAGAGATGCTCTCGGATGGAGCAGGCCTCCTTTTTATGATCTTCATTGCTGAATAAAAGATGTTTCTGACCTCATCCCAGCCTGAGATCCATCATTCAGAGGCCCCGTGACCTCCGAACACTCATCCCCATTCATGCAGCCATTTCGTGGGCCCCCTGCAAGGCAGCGCCTGGAACTTGGGACTCTCAGGAGCCTCCCTTGTTGCAGCTTTGAGGGGTCCGTTTAAATCACATTATAAACCTAATGAAACACAGCTAATGAAGCACAGATGTCCTATCAGATTTGGAGCTCTGACTCCCTGTAAAAGCCCAGTAAAAATAAATGAAAGGAGCCTTGTATCCATGGAAATGGGCAGCTCACATGTTAATCCTTCCCCCTCACCCATTTATGAGTTCATTACCATCTCTAATTCCAGGGCTTCTGAAAGCATTTGTGGCTTCTGGGTCAGTCATTTCCTGGAAACTCACATCCCTGGCGTGGCCTCTTTGTTCTGAGACATGGGAAAGTAAGTAGGTGCCTATCGCTTATCAGTTACACAAGCTCCTGGTTACTTTCTTCTGTTTTGAGATGCTGAGATGAAACTAGAGTCCTGTGTCCTCCTGGGACCTAGAAGCTGACCTTTCATGGACCAGACTTTCATGTCAGTTGAGGATGACACTAGGGAGCTGGAGCAACGATGACCTAATACAGAGAGCTCTTCCGTCACAGCATGGCTTATGCCCAGTGTTCGTTCCTCTTTTAGATTAGGACATGAGTGTTCCCTCATCCGAAGGAGACACTTACAGCCATCATTACAGTAGCTAGTATGATTTGATAAGGCCGTGAAGGAAAATGGCAAAAGGAGGGGAAACGTTTTGGGGAAATAAGGTTCACCGAGCCCAGAGTTCAAGGCACTCCCCAGGATAACAGGCATAGGCAGGACACTTAGCAGAGCGGAGACCTGCCCAGTGGCCAGGAGGTCCATGAGAAGAGATGACGTGTTACAAAGAGAAAAAAAGGGCATGTAGAGCATCTTCGGAAACAAAACTTGTCTCCCTCACAGATTCAGCTTGATGAGAATAACTAAGAGGTGTAGAACAAGGAATAATACCGTCTCTATTCATCATAAGCCTTGTTTCTTCTTTTAGCTTTTGGTTACTGGGTAACATTCATTCTCTTTCTTAGGGATTTGCTTAAAGAAAAAAACAAAACAGTTCATGTTGGAGCCAAAGTGGCTCTCTCGGGGACATCCCGTGGGGACAACTCTCTGCATGTTTCAATTTTTTTAGATTATAATTTTGAATTTTTTTAAATTCTCAAAGATGTCCTCTGAAGAAAAGAGTACATGTTCTCGACTTAAAAATAGGTAGCTGAGTGTCAACGGTACTTGGCATTAAAGTACCTTCTTAGACGGGTCTTATATCTCTGTCACTTGATCTGTCCCAGAAATGGGGGATGAGAGACGTTATTAGATGGGGAAACTGAGGCACGAGGCAACAGAGAGATCTTCCTGGGGCCATGCATTAGTGTGAGCAGTAGAACTGAGGCTCCCTAACGATAAATTTCAGAAGCACAAGTAAGAAAGCATTACAGGCCCTAGCCATTGTTTTCGAAACAATCAATTTTGTCCATCCTAATGGCTGAGAAATGAACGCTTCCTAAAAACGGTCCAAGAAATGAAAGCTTAGGCTTGTGATTATTACAGTGATCTGTCGGTGGTAGTGTATGATTTTTGGAAGAGTACCAGCTGTATTAGCAAGAGGATTAAGAGTGCGGTTCATCCTTCCTTTGCCTAATATAGAGATCCCGGCTTCGTCGAGGAAAGGGCTAAAAGGAAGCGATAAAGCACCGATGACGCAGCAACATAAGCGACTTCACAGAAGCCGATCGAAGCCTTTCCTTGCCCGCGGACACGGGAGACCTTTACTGCTGATCTACGTGAGGGACTGTCTGAACTGTCAGAGGCAGAAACAACCCCGAGCAGGGCAGCACAACGGGGCAAAGTTCTGTGGGGAGCTAAGACCATCTACCTACCCTCTGCCATCTGACTCGGGAGCTCTAAGGGGTGACATGTGTCACAGAAACGAAGCACGGTGAACTGTACGTTGACAGGGAAGCTGTGGAAAGAGCTATCTGCTTATAATGACAAACTGTGAGTGTGTGTCAAGGACCAACAACCTGTTGCCTCAGTACCTCCCTCTCCCAGTTAAGACCGAGTGGCTTGGTGGGCGCAAAACTCAGCCACCAGGCAGGGCTGCCTAACAGCCGTCCCGGCACTCTTCGGTTCACACAATTTTCCCCTTCTCCTCAACCATTTTCTCTTCTCCTTTGGCCTTTTATTCAACCCAACCCCCGCTCCCCTGCCCCCATCACATGTTTCAGAGGACATGAGCTCAAGTTCATAGAACACCTTAAAGATGTAAGATGCTTAAATGAGGTCAACTTTCCCTCAACAGTTTCAGAAGTGAAATAAAGACCGAAAGAGTCAGAACTCTTTTTAAGCTACTTTAAGTCATCGTTGACATTGTAAATTGAGACACTTCTGCTACTTAGCAGAGGATGCTTTGAAGTGAAGGAGCTGAGGCACTTCTGCACTTCTGCTGTGTTGTGGACGGCCCCAGCCAGAGGGCAGGCGTGTGACAAGGAGCAGACAGGCTAGGAGCAGAAACCCGCTGCCCTGCATTAGTCCCTTTTCCCTATCAACTCTCTTTCTAAAATTAACAACAGTTGCAAACCCTTATCTTTTGGGAAAGTCTGTAAAGAAGGTAATACTTGGCATTTGGGGGTTAAAGTCCTTAGGAATACCACTGAAGTTAATAGCTCTGCATCTTAACATAAATACAGGAATGCAATTCCATTCTATAGAGAAAGTGTTTTTCAAAACACTTTGACATCTCTTTGCTCATGTGCGTGTTCATGACCCTACAGGGGAGAGAAAGCATTTCACAGATGAGCTCCCAGAGCTGAGCGGAGCTTGACGGCCCTACAGAAGCTGGGGGCAGATTCGGACTAGAACCCGCTGCTGAATCCCTGTTCTCAACTCTGTGCTGCCCCCCTTTTTTTTCTAAAATCGCATACTCAAATAATAAATCAGGTTTATACTCTGACTGGGTGTCCGTACTTCTGAAAAACCACAACTAATATATAATCAAGTGACTAAAATAACAAATTCTACATTCCATTATCTTGAAAATGTAGTACTTTATTCCTGGATTAGAACTAAAACTACTTCTTGCTTTATTCAAAAGTTACAAATAAACTTTACAATCATGTAATTTTAATAATTATGAATAATTTAACTCAAATTACTGTATCACCATGTAAGTCCTGGACTGGAGGCTCAGATACTTAGTCCTGATTTTACCACCGGGTGATCTCCAGGTATCAATTTTCTCCTTTGTAAAATAAAGAAATTAAACCAATTTATTTGTAAGGTACCTTTCTTTAAGCCTAGGTTTTATGAAGCTGAAATCTATCTTTTAGGATACTAGGTTGTCTTCACAAACGCTACATTGATACTGACTCTGCCTCATTTTCCCCACTAAGAAAAAAGGACGTTCTTTCTCCTCTGCTCCCATCCAAGTGCTCCCCTACACAATGAGGAGGAATGTTAAGGTTTAAGCAGAAAATCGTGGGCGTGCGGCACTTTCTACCCTGATGACCCAGAAGCCCCAAAGGGAGACTGGCCGGGCAGAGCAGGACTGGCGAGGAGCTCCCCTCACTCGGAGCTTCGCTGTGCCCTTCCCCAAAGGGATCCCTTCCTGTCAGCAGCCAGGTGACTGTTGGCCTCTAGGCAAGGACTCTACTCTTTAGCTGGACAAAGGATTGTAAACAGAAAGAGGATCCACTCAGCTCTGCACTGGGAAGAACAGCTTTCTGGACACAGAGCCTAGGAGGAATTATGCCCCAGCACCTACCACTTCACAGAAATAATGAGGGAAATAATGAATTAGGCTTCAAAGATTACATGAGCTCCTACCCCTCGAAAAGTGCCGTCTAATAGTCTAGTGGTGATGGCGGTAGGCCTGGTGTATTACCACCCTATGGCAATAACAATAGATAGCAACCAGTATTCATAGAACTAACTAACTAAGTGTTTTATCAAGCAAAACTACTAAAATATATTTGGCAAAACAATTACTTCCATCCTTATGTTTGCCTTGATAAATCCACTCCAAACTACCAGCTTGAGACCATTCTCCAGGAAAATACATTTAAATGTACCATCGTGTTCACTTCTTTCGTGTGTCAATTTATTCAGCAAATGTAAAGATCATCATCTATATGCCAGGCACTATGTTATGAATGAAAGAAGGAAAGTC
Source organism: Mirounga angustirostris (assembly GCF_029215605.1). Taxonomy (NCBI): domain Eukaryota; kingdom Metazoa; phylum Chordata; class Mammalia; order Carnivora; family Phocidae; genus Mirounga; species Mirounga angustirostris. Next base: position 45,092,628 of record NW_026991722.1, on the reverse strand, counting down.
AAAAAAATAGTGTCAGCCTCTAGAGGCCGTATCGTGCAAGAGAATGACTGACACCAAAATCGGCACAGGCGCCATGACAAAGACCCTACAAAGCCGAGTGACCACCGAGGAGAAGACCCTACTGCTAGAGATACAGCTGAGGGAGAGGAAACAAGAAACAAACAGCTGCCATTTAGAAAATAAACTAACTTAACCTGACGCCTAGTAAGTAGTTTAGAGGAAGGAAGAAATCACTGATTATGAGGGAAAAGACCACTACCAATAATATGGACAGGGAAAATTTCGGGTGTCCTAGGCTGGTATTTTTAGAGTGGCACGTGCACGTAAGGTATGCGGTCGTTTAGTCTTGAGATCCCGAGGGGAACTTGAGTTACCATCCTTCTGATTTCACTTATACAGGAAAATCCTTGTCTTTCTACAAGGCACTTACCTGCTTGGTGAGAACTGAAAATTGGCAGAACATTTAAAGCCTTCTGCGATGTGTTCCATCACCTTTGAGTAGTCTGCTTCTGTGGTAGACGGGTGGAGGGTGTGGACCAAATGGACTCTAGAAAGGAAAATATGCTGATAACTCCAGGGCTGATTCTGTGGCCAATTTGCACACCCAGTCTTAAGCACACAAGCTGACCCCACCACACCCAGACATCCACGCCCCAACAATAACATTTGTTGGAGTGGGACTGATGTTTTAGCAGGGCACTGTCCCTGCTTGGACCCGCACAGGGTTGCCAGCACTGTCTTGGGAAAGCTTTCTTATTATGGCTTTGTCTATCATTCCCCCTCAGTCTTGATGCATGAAGATGCCCATCATCATCATCCTTACCCAGTGTCTACCCTCCACCTCCCCTTCTTCCTGCCAAACATGTCCTTTCTTCCACCCAAAAGGCAAGCTGTCCAGCCTCCATTTCTAATGAGTTCTGGAAACATGTACCCTCTACTGTTTTTGCCTTGTTTTGCTTTTATTTTTTTTTAAGATTTATTTATTTATTTGAAAGAGAGAAGCAGAAGGGGAGGGAGAATCCCAAGCAGAACTCTGCACAGAGCGCGGAGCCCACCCTAAGATCATGACCCGAGCCAAAACCAAGAGTCGGCCACTTAACCAACTGCACCAAAGCACCACTTGTTTTGCTTTTATATTCCCCCCTTCTAGCTCTTCTCTCCTTATTTTTCATTCCATTTTTCTTACACTTTATCCCTTCATACTGCCTCCCTTTTTTCTCCCCATACCACTGTACCAAAGAGCACTTTTTTTTTTTGCAGACCTATTCTCCATTCTTCATATCAATACAGAATCTACTGTCTACACATATTTTCTTTTACAAGTAAGGAAGGGGGTTTCTTTAAGCCATAAAAAAATCTAAAAATCTATTTATACATAACCAAAACGAGTTAAGTAAGGAGCAAAATAAAATCTTTTCCATTTAAATCAAAGACAGGACAAGAAATTCTGTCATCAATTATGACCACAGTACTGGTGGACATAGCCAGTACAAGAAGTATGGAAAAGAAATGAGATGGGAAAATGGAAAGAGAGAAAGAGAAAACTAATTATTTGTGTATAATGTGATTATCTACCCAGAAATCTAAAAGAATCAACTGGAAATTGTTTTAGCTAATGTAAGAGATAAATAAGATCGCCAGATAGAAGATCAACATACAGAAACCACTAGCATCTTTATTTTTCAACAATATTCACTTAGAAAATGTAATGAACAAAAGATTTTATTATGACAATAACAAAACACTAAGATTAAGCCTAATAATAAATGTGCTAAAAAAAAAAAACCTCAATATTTTATATGTAACAATCTCTCCAAATTAATCTATATATTAAACATAATCTAAATGAACTTGACATACCTGATTGTAAAGTTTATATAAAAGGGAAAAGATTAGGGATGCCTGGGTGGCTCAGTCAGTTGACTCTTGATTTTGGCTCAGGTCATGATCTCAGGGTTGTGATATCAAGCCCCACATTGGGCTCTGTGTGCAACGTGGAGTCTGCTTGGGATTCTCTCTCTCCTCTCCCTCTGCCCATCCCCCTACTCATGCTCTCTCTTTCTCTCTCTAAAAATAAATAAATAAATATTTTTAAAAAGAGAATAAATTAAAAATGTTCAAGAAAATTTAGCAAAAAAATAAAAATGTGAACTTGCACAACCAAATATTAAATATACTATGTAGTCATATAAATTAAAATGGTATGGTATTTGTGCCTCCAGAGCAACAGAGAAGAATAAACAGGGAGGAATAAATAGAAAAGTCTCATATATAAGTGAACCTAATACATAAAATTGATCAGGTGTTTTAAACCAATTTTTTTTTTTAAAGAGGCAGAATATATGCAATAAAAAGCACTAGGAATATCATTTCCATACTTTGGAAGAAAACTCAGATTTCTACAATCACTCCATATACAAAAGTAAATTCCAAGGCAACTCAAGAGGTAAACACACACACAAATTAATATAGTGGAAGAAAATATAGAAGATGACTTTTATAATCTTAGGATTAGGAATATCTTTCTAAGCAAGAATATAATGCTGTGGGGGCTCCTGGGTGGCTCAATTGTTAAGCGGCTGCCTTTGGCTCAGGTCATGATCCCAGAGTCCTGGGATCAAGCCCCGCATGGGGCTCCCTGCTCCACGGGAAGCCTGCTTCTCCCTCTCCCACTCCCCCTGCTTGTGTTCCCTCTCTCACTGTGTCTCTGTCAAATAAATAAATTAAATCTTTAAAAAAAAAAAAAAGAATATAATGCTGTGTATGTTCTATATAAAGCTCTATAAAAAAGACAGATTAGAAAAAATTTTTAAATTCTTTAAGATGAAATACACTACAAGGAAAGCTAAAAGGCAATCAACTAAGAGAAAACATTTGCAACATTTGTAATAAATGTGTTTCAGACAACAGATGACTTTCTATCTTATATAAAGAGCTTTTGCAAATCAAAAATAAAACAACCTAAGAGGAAAAAAGTGGACAAGGATAAGCTAACACTGATTGTGGGGATATCGGCCAAGCAATAACCTAAGTGCTTTACATAGATAAACTCAACTAATTTGCATAATGACCCTTTGATCAGATGCTATTAGTATCTCTATTTTGCAGGCAAGAAAACTGAGATACAGAGAAATTTAAGAACTTGCCCTGAATTTTACAGTTAGCAACTGCTGGAGTCAGGGTTCAAATTTTTAAATTCTGACACCAGAGCCTAATTCACAGAAAAAAAAAAAATACAAATAGCAGATAAACTGAAGAAAAGCTCTTCAACTTTTGTATCAGGGAAATGCCAACATGAAAACACAAAAAGATATTTTTCTTTTTCTTTTTTTTTTAGATTTTATTTATTTATTTGACAGAAAGAGACACAGTGAGAGAGGGAACACAAGCAGGGGGAGTGGGAGAGGGAGAAGCAGGCTTCCCGCAGAGCAGGGAGCCCGATGCGGGGCTCGATCCCAGGACCCTGGGATCATGACCTGAGCCGAAGGCAGATGCCTAACGACTGAGCCACCCAGGTGCCCCAAAAGATATTTTTATCTACCAGCCAGTTTAAAAATAATTAAATGGGTTAACAGGATCAACATGGTAAAGAGCGTAGGGAAACCATTACTCTCATCCTCAGTTACTGGGGATGTCTCTTGGCATAACATTTTTAGAGGGTCATTTAGCAGTGTCCATCCAACTTAAAAGGACAAACCCTTCGAGCCAACAACTCCATTTCTATCCCAGGGAAATACTTGGACATGTGCCCAGAGATGCACAAACTGCAAAACCGAAAACGGCCTATACGTCCATCAGTAAGGGAATGGTTAACAAGATGATTATACAACCAATCATCAACCGAATGTAGTAGAGTGAAAAAAAAAAATGATGCATTATATTTGTATGAACTGACATGGAAAGACCTCTAAGACATATCATTATGTAAAAAAAGCAAGTTCTCAAATGATATATATAACCTGATACCATATACAAATATGTACACATTACCTATTCATTTATTCACTCAACAACAACAACAACAAAATTAGCACCTGCTACATGCCAATAACTGTTCTAACCAGTAGAGATAAAGTGGTGACCAAATAGATAGTCCTTCCTAAAGCTTATATTTGGGTGGGCAGGCAGACAACAAAAAAGCATACCAATGAAGAATAAAATAATTTTGATGGTGTGCTACTTTTCTATCCTTGCCATAACAAAATACTACACACTTAGAAGCTGCATTAACACAAATGTATTGTCTCACAGTTCTTTAGGTTAGAAGCCCAATCCGAGTCTTGCCCAGAAAGGGCTGCATTTCTTCCTGGAGATTCCAAGGAAGGATCTGTTTCTTAGGTCATTCAAGTTGTTGGCGGAATTCAGTTCTTGTGATTTTAGGTCTGAAGGCCCCATTTCCTTGCCCGCTGTTATCTGAGGGTCATTCCTACCTTCTAGAAACCACTTTCATTCTTTGGCTGATGGCTCACTTCCTCCATTTTCAAAGGCAACAAACATAGTCAAGTCTCTATCACGCTATGAACCTCTTGTCCTTCTCTCTCACCCAGCCTTCACTCTTAAGGCCTTATGGAATTAGACTGGCCCCCAAACATAATGCAGGATAATCTCCCTATCTCAAGATCTGTACCTTGAATCACATCCCATTTAGTCCTCTTTGCAATGGAAAGTAACATATTCACAGGTTCCAGGGATTAGGGCGTGGACACCTTTGGAGGAAAAGGGGGCATTATTTCGCCTATTACAAATGGCAACAAATTCAATGAAGAAAACCAAAAGCGTGTTATATAAAAGGTGGCACGGGGAGGGGCAGGGCTCATTTAAATTTTGTCATCAGAAAAGACCTCCCTGAGAAAATGGCATCTGAACTAGAAGAGACAGCCATGTGACCACCTGGGGACTGAGCACTCCAGGTATATATTTAAATATACCAAAAAAAGGCACAAAGAGCTACATATGGGACTGTTCACTGGCTACCTCCTGAGAGGAATGGGATTCAGGGTGAGAGAAGATAACAGATTTTACTCATTCATCTATATCCAGTTTGTTTCAATGTTTTACGTGTGCATTTTTTAAAATTACTAATGTTTGTAAAGACTTAGAAACAAAAACAAAAACAAATATCTTTCTCTTGGACCCAGCTGAAGCTAAGACAGTTTAAGAATTGGTGAAGTAATTCTGAGTTTTAACACATATATGTAGAAAATAAAAATAAAACTTTGTCATGGTGTCTATGCAAGAATCAGTTCCAGAAGGGAGTAACAAAAGATGCCCTTCCTTTTCTGAATCTTCTAAGGAGGGTATGCTTTCCAATTAGACATTGTCACACATCAGCAACCTTGGAAACTTCTCATGGCTGTAACCTCTTTATTTTGCTTCTAAGTCCTGTTCATGGTGTTCATTGCTGAGTGGAAACCCTAGCTACTGCACGTCGTTTCACGCGGTTTTCCGAGGAGATCACTAAAAGTTTCTTTGACATGAAGGCAGGCAGAAGAAAAGTTACTTGAATGGGCTCTCTAGCATAGCAATCTGTCACAGCAAAAAAGTCAAGACTGCTAGAGCCCTTTCCCACTGCTCACGGAAGGAGGGAGAGATCACGAGAGGACATGTGTGGAAACTCCTATCCAGGAATGAACTGGGGTGACCGCATGGAGCAAAGACAGAACACCAAAGGGCTCTCCCAGGACACAGCAAAGCAAAGCTTCTGGCAATTTGGTATAATTTCAAGATCCTGGGATGCAACCGCAGAAAACAGGCTTCTTGGGGGGTGGGGGATGTGCGTGCGTGCATGCGTGTGTATGTGTGTGTATGCGTGCACGTGCCTGGGTACACATGTGATAACCAAAATTACAACTCATGTACAGCAAAGGTATTACACTTGAAAGCAATAAAAAACAAACAATGGCTATAGCTACAAATTAAGGAGTTCATATTTATGGACTAATCACACAGATTTTTTTTTCAGACACCCTGCCTATCAAAGATAGGAATTCTCTGAGTAATATGTTTATAATAGTCGAATGGACTCTTCTGTTTGAAGGTCCCTTCATCACCTCAAGAGTGACTAATCCAACACTGAACACATCACTGTCTGCTCACAAGTATTTTCTCCTCCCAGCCCTTCCTGCCACAGTTAGGGATACCTTCTTTTCCTCATCACTCAGGCTTGAGAATTTAGGATCATTCCTAATTCATTCCTCACCTCCAATGAGTCATCCCGCTCAAATCCTTTTTGGACATAGGTGAAGTGTAAACATACATAAGTAAATATAACATTTAATCGGCCACCAAATACACTGTCAACAATTATGTCAATTCTTTCCTCTCTATTCACTTCCCATCACCCTCCCGGTCGAGGAATTTATCCCTGAAATATTTATCTAAGGCATTTCCTCAGTGGCCTCCTCCACCCACTGCCTATCACCTCAGACCAATCTTCCTGTATTTCTCTAGCTGGTGAGAACAAACACAGCCACATTATCATCCCATGACCAAATCATGTTTCTGAGTCTCTTTCACGTTTGACTGGGGTTCAAAGGCAGGAAGCAGGGCCTTCACAAAGTACCACTTCCCCTACTTCTTTCTGATGTCTCAGGACGGCTTAGATACATCCACACATGGGTCCCTCCCTCCTGGGCCTACACAGCCTCTTCCTCTTGAATGTGGAGGTGGAGAAGACATCCTCCTCTGAGGTCGCTGATGAGGGAGCTGGAGCCCTCCAGTGTTGGAGGCCATCATGCTCAGTCTCAAGTGCCAGTCTAGTTCCCTCCAACTGCCTTTCTTCCCAGGGGAGGTGGCCGAACAGGACTGAGAGCTAACCATCCGTCGTCTGCAGCTCAGAGACAAAACAGAATACAAAACCAAAGAAAACCATGCTAAGCCACAGCGGGACAAGAACATCTCAGACCCATGTTGTCTATGCTCATGCAGTGAGTCCAGATACTTTCTCTTAAGCCTAAAAGAGTAAGACAGAGAAGGGGGGAGGGAAGGAGAAAAAAAAAAAAAAAGAAGAAAATCAACATTGTCCAGAAGCACAGCTCAGACTACACACAAACACTTGCATTCCCAAATTAAATATTACTTTCTCATTTATTTCTTCTCACAACAAATATTTTTCAAACACCTACTATGTGCCAAGCACTGAACAAAGCAAAAAGGAACACTGACCTCCAGGAGCTTAAGTTCTGGTGTGGGAAATAGATAATAAAAAATCAACAAAAAATAAGCAAAGTCATGTCAGGCAGTGACAAGTCTACATAGGAATAAAACAGGGTACCGGGATAGAGGGCCCAGGGGCCTCTTTAGATAAGGCAGTCCCGAGTGGGTGATGTCTGAGCTGTGTCGGCAGAATGGGGAAGAGTCGGCCAAGACTGCATTCAAGTCAATGGTGAGCTGACAGTTTTCCTGAATAAAGATGGGTGGATGCGTGTTTCATGTTTATATTGGTTTGCTAGGACTGCCATAATAAAGGACCACAGACTGGGTGGCTTAAACAACAGAAATTTATCGTCTCACAATTCTGAGGCCAGGAGTCTGAAATCAAGGTGTCAGAAGTGTCACGGCTCCCTCTGAGGTTCTGTGGAAGGAGCAGTTCCTGGCCTCTCTCCCAGCTTCTGGTAGTTTCTTGGCCTGCGGCAATATAACTCCAATTTTCACATGACATCTTCCCTGAGTGTGTGTCTGTCTCTAAATTTCCCCTTTCATAAGGATGCCAGTCATATTGGATTAGGGGCCCACCTTGTTCCCACATAAGCTCATTTTAACTAGTCACATGTGCAAGGACTCTATTTCCAAATAAGGTCACATTCTGAGGTGTTAGAATGGTCACTGGAACTTCAAAATCTGAATCTGGGGTAGCATAGGTCACCCCATAACAATATTTCTGTGACAAAAGGGGTCCATTCAGGTGGGTGGGGGGACAAGATTTCCCCATAAGGATCTGACCAACTCTTTGTGCCCAGGGCTGTCTCCCCCACATCACCTAGCACAAGCACTTACCATATGAACGAATCCTTGTTGATGGCTGATTAATGGTACATTGTAGGCTAAAACTTAAATGTGTGTGTTGTTGTGTGGACATAGTTTGGGATTTGTTTGTGCGCCAGCAACAGAGCTCATGCTTAGCAGATAGGAAAGGCTTAAATTGTTCCAGGGTCTGCTAGGATTAGTAACTGTTCCCAGAGCCCATGCGGAACAAAATAGCTGGCATCTAACGCTGAGCCAGCCCCTTTGTCCGCAGGCCTGGCTCCCAGAGGCAGCGGAGCTCCGAGGTCACATTTGTTGAAGATCCGAGAAGAGATCACGGTGTACGGACAACAGCGAGGACACAGCCAGCCAGGCCTCGAGGCAGTTCATCCTCCTCGCCCGGCCTGGGGACACACAGCTGACCCATCCCCCCTCAGAGGGGTGAATTCCCCCACATCAGAGAAGCAGCCTTGGGCCTCTGAGCGGAACCTGGCCAGCAAGGAAGCTGGTCTTGGCAAACAGAAAACAATGCCCCAGGCAAAAACAAAGCAAGAGGGAGCCTGGAGAAGCTACATTCTGAGGAGCCACTCCCTCCCTCAACCAGTTTTTCAGTCCAATATCAAACTGTAAGCCTAGGCAGAGAAAACAGCATGGCAAGTTCCTTTAGCCTAAATTCTCTGTGATTCAGAATTCCTAGAAAGCTTTTCCTTTCCTTTCTAACGATTTGCTCCCACAGTGTATCTCACATCGTGGCCAGCGATTTTGTTCTCCAGTGTTCTTCTTGGGAGCAACACAGACAACCGCAAGACCTTGTGTAATTTAATGAGGATTTGTGTTACACAGAAGTGCACTTTTAAGTGCCATTTATTGTTTTCCTATCTTTTTATCTCATGAAATGAACTACTCATGACAAGCTACTTTTCATTGTTGAAAATTACATTTATGTAAACACGTAAATATAAAAATCTCTTGTGAAACATAGGTTTAATTCATTTATTAGTTTCCCACTGCCCAGGAACTCACGGACCTGAAATTAGTTGTGCATAATGAGCCTTCTGAACAGAACAGTAACTTTATAGATAGAGACAAAACAAGGTCAGGTGAAATTGTCAAAGAAAAATCTAGTCATAGTTAGGCCAGAGGGTCTAAACCAGAGATTTTATCGCTCTTACGTTGACAATAATAATGGCTAGAATTGACACTGAGTTTTTTTTTTCCCTGTGATAGGCTATGTGCTAAGTGTTTTGTATCTGCCTCATCTCAAATCCATTCAACTCCCTAAAATATCTTCGATTCAAAACATTATGTAACTTACCCACGCTCGTGGCTAGTACTGGCGAGAGTTGGAATTCAGGCTCTAGTTTGTCTATCTCCAAATGCTATGCTTAGTCCAACATACTACAAAAATAAAAATAGGGGGAAAACCCACAATTAAAACATTAGTCAGGGGCGCCTGGGTGGCTCAGTCGTTAAGCGTCTGCCTTCAGCTCAGGTCATGATCCCAGGGTCCTGGGATCGAGCCCCGCATTGGGCTCCCTGCTCAACGGGAAGCCTGCTTCTCCCTCTCCCACTCCCCCTGCTTGTGTTCCCTCTCTCGCTGTGTCTCTATCTGTCAAATAAATAAAATCTTAAAAAAATAAAAATGTCAGTTAATTTTTTTTTTAAAGATTTTACTTATTTTTTGACAGAGACAGAGACAGTGAGAGAAGGAACACAAGCAGGGGGAGTGGGAGAGGGAGAAGCAGGCTTCCCGTTGAGCAGGGAGCCCAATGCGGGGCTCGATCCCAGGACCCTGGGATCATGACCTGAGCTGAAGGCAGACGCTTAACGACTGAGCCACCCAGGTGCCCCAAATGTCAGTTAATTATTATTTCCATGGCAAGAAACTGTTTGGAAACAAGCATAATTGAACACATTCTAGGGGCGCCTGGGTGGCTCAATAAAATCTTTTAAAAAAAAAATTAGTCAAAGATTAAACACTATAGGAAAAATACCACAAGCACATTCCTTTAGAAAGTTGATTTATAAAAGGAACTTCTGTAAAAGCCAGGAAGCAATGTTCCAAAAAGTAAACTGAGGCATAGGATTTGTAGCCACAGCTTTTCAGAACTCTCTTAGAAACACAAGTGCATCAAAAATATCATGTTGCAATATTTTTGAAGGTAAGTTCTAGAAGCACTGGAGACTTATAATAATAAAAATTACATGATAACCTTTTATGCAACAGGCTTATTGAACACAACATTACATTAGTGATGCTATTCTAAAAACAACTAGTCATGCTGGGCTAAATTTTCCAAGAATGCAATTTAAGCCCACAGTAAGGTATATTATAAAATGAATGGAATACTGTGGTTCAAACACAGTCTTCCGAATGGTCCATCTGTGGACCTTATCTCACCGATTCTCATTAAACAGTGATTTCATTTCTCTACATCATCACAACCTCCACTCCTGGGCAGTCGTTCAGCTGCCTGGCTAGTCTCACAACACATGCAAATATGAATTAAAGGCCGCCGCACCACAAGACAGAGGAGAGTTTGCTGATACCCTTCCCAGTGTGAAGCACGGGGCCCCAGCCATCACAGATGGGAAAAAGAAATTGGTGGTCCCAGCAGGCCTTCTGCTTATTACCCTGAGGCCTCATTTGGAGCGTGTCAGTCACACATAGGCGCATGCACACACACACACACACACACACACGCTCGTGTGCATGCACGCGCGCACAGGCAGATCTAAACCACTCCACCTGCGCCCCCACATTCCATGCGCTGTGAGGTTAAAGATGTGTTTGGACTCTTGGAAAATAAAAATTCCAACGCCTTTACAGCTACCTTGTCACTGACTCTCATTGCTCCCAGTAAGACATGTCAAAGAGGTATGTTTTCCTCATTAGACTTACGGGAAATCAGAGTGTGAAATGGAACCATTAGTCCAGAGCCGGGAGGAGAATCAAAGACAGAAAACAGAAGTAGAAGTTCTCTGTCCTCTGACTTCCTCCAGTTTGCACCTTTCTTACAGCCTGACGTAGTTTCCACAATATAGTCTGGTGATTTGTAAAGTCGTCTCTTCTCCCTTATGTGACAATCAGCTCCCTAGGGTGCAGGGGGATTTCCAGTTTGGTTTTGTGTTCTCACCACAACATGGTTCCCTCCAGGGTAACTCCACATGTGCGTCCGGGACTGGAATAAGAGGGTCAACAAGATACAAATAGAGATGTTGAATGGATCTGGGCAGCTCTGGCAAGAGAGACTGTCAAGCAGGACAAAGGCTCGGCATTTGTGACATTACTTTATGGCGCACAGAGTCCTTCACATCTGTTTACTGCCATCAGGAATGGAGGACAGGGAGCATATGCTAGAAAGAGAGAAAATATACACAATAGTGGATACTAAAGAAGCTAGTGAGAGTTGGAGTAATGGGTGAGGCAGGAGCCTGACATGAGAAGCACTGGTCTCTACCGATCTCCTGGGACGTGTGAGGTAGCTCCTGGAAGTACTCATCCTTTCAGTTTCCTGGGAGCCCTGTGGTCCTAAACTCAGGTCAGCTCAGAGGAAACCTCATGGGGGTCCCATGTTCCACTGGCTGAGATTAGCCTGACCCTGGTCTAGGCAGAGGTCTGAACCAGTTGTGAACTGCTCCAGGAGTGGTCCAAGTCTGCAGGTGTTTATCTTTCCATGCTAACAGCCTGGACTGCAAGTATCAGCTGCCAGCCACACAGGAAGCCATCATGGACCTTCCAGCCCAGCCAAGCCATCGATGAATACAGCCTGAGCCAACTTCATGGCAGTAGGAGAACCTCCCAGGAGCAGAAGAACCTCCCAGAAGAGCCCAGAATTATAATAATAATATGTCAGTTATTTTAAGCCAGAAGTTTTAAAGTGCTTTGTTACACTAGATAACCAGAACACTGAGCGTGATGCCAAAGTGAAACAAGATTTTGCAGGCACAGTGGGGGCAGGGGGAAGGGTGTGTCTTGCAGTGAAGAGTGAGTGTATTCTGCATGTGAAATTATATTAACTATTGGAGGTAGCGTGCAGATTAAGGTAACTGCTCTTTACAGATGCCTCCTCCCCAGTGAATCATACCTCCTAACCTTGCACAGTCCCTTTCCCCAGTGAATGTGTGATCAATACAAAATGTGGCAGAAGTCATTTGATGTGACTCCCAAAGTTATTATGTCATGAGAAACCTTGTGGCTTTTGCTCTGGGAGAAGCCATCCACTGTGAAACCCTGAGCCTGTCATGCTAAGGAGAGGTCCCATGGAAAGAAAGATGCCTGGCCAGCCCTTTTCACTGAGGTGTTAAACATAGGAGAGAAGAAGTTATTTGGGTATCTGGTCCAGTCAAGCCTCCAGTGACCCCAGCTTCAACTGTACCTGTCTTCAATCACATGAGACACCCCAGGCAAGAGCCTTCAGCTGAGCATAGTCAACCCACAGAACTTGGAAAGATGACATGAAATTATTTTTAAGCCTACAAGTTTTGGGTTGTTTGGCTGTGTAGCAATAGGTAACTGGAAAACTAGGTTTGTACAATATAAATATTGCAAACCTTTTGGTTCTTTCATATACAAATGACATTTTCTGCTGGTAACAAATGCAAAGTCTAATATATCCTCCATATGACCAAAACGTCAAATCATTCCTATACCGAGTCATAGGAAGAAAACAAAGTGGGAGAATGACATTCTACCATATATCAAAAGAACTTATGACCTCTGTGAGCTATTTCTAGTACAGCAAAGAAAATGGGACAACTAGATATTTGGGTTAAAGAACCAAGTGGTCCAAACTGACTTGGACTTGTGGGAAGCCTGCACTAGGTGAGGATGGAATCATTAGACCTTAGTCTCCAAGTGTCCATGGCGGCCCACTACAAGAAATTTCCCCCAGATACCTTTCAGATTATAAACCCAGCAAATCATGCAACATCAAAGAAGTTCCTTGATTATTTGGAAGACTAGATGATATGGGAGAGTTGAACTGAATGAGCTGCTGTGGGAAAATAGTTGCTAGGTGGTTTTAGGTGGTTTAAGGAAAGGCATTAAGCTTAGGAACCACGGTCAGCTACGCAGGAGATGGGGTCATGGGCCTCCACACCACTGCAGAGCTCCCTGTCCAGCCAAGACTTGGGTCTGTCACCTATTGTCACTTACCTCTCACTCAGGTGCATATGTGTTCTTTTATCCCCACCATCCCCAATTTTCTCAGACATTTCCAATATCAGAGGCACATACCCATTTTAGTAAAGGTACTTACTAGGTGGTTTAATTCCATAACTTCGTATGGAAGTATCTTGTAATAGTTAGAAGTTGGGCTCTGGAGTCAGACTGACCTGAATTTGAAATCCTGCTCTGCCACTTACTAGCTGTGAGAACATGAATAAGTGATTTCACAGCTCTGAGCCTCAGTTTCCCCACTGGTAAGATGGGGATAATAATGGTGCCTACATAATGGGATTCCTGAGACTATTCCATGCATGGAAAATGCTTAGACCATTGAACATACTCAAATATTAAATATTACATTATTCTTGAAAAATCATGTATTTTTTCCTTCCTCTTACCTCCTTCGAGGGCTTGTACATCCTGAACTAAAATGACTAAAGGAGAGAGAGAGACCCTTTTCAGCCTAGTTCCCCACTGGGTTGTTAGCCTAGGTCCAGAGAGGATTTCATTATTTTGTAGATACTTCAACCTAACTCTACAAAGGCGCTTTTCACCCTCCCCTCTCCTCACACCCCACTTCGGCCTCTTGAGAGGGAGCAAGGAGCCAGAGAGTGCAGAAGGACTGACCCGCCAGCACAGGAAGAATTGAGACTCTGGAGGTGGCAAACCAAGGAGGAGCTGAGGGGCAAGAGAGGGCCCTGGGAGGGATGATGGAGGAGAGGGGGTCCAATGAGAAAGAACTTCCTCTGCCTACGACCAGAGTGCTGGACCGGGCCCAGCCCAGTGAGGCACACAGTTGGAAACAAAGGCAGTGGAACAGAGCAGAAAAACTACCCAAGTCTCTAGCTCCTCTTGAGGACTTCAAAATAATTTGGGATATATTATGAAAAAACCCAAATAGGAGACCTCTCAGGTCCTGGGAGTGGGCGCTTGGCTGGCTAACAGCAAGACCATTTGCAACAAAGGTAATACAGTCTATGCCCTCCACGTGGGGATGGCTGGGGCACGCTGTTATGTTTTCTACAGAGTGTAAAGCACAAATTAAAAAAAAAAAAAGTCATTTTCAAACTACAAATCAAAATTTGGAGAGGAAATGGGAAATATACTCACTGACTTTATTTGCCCCAAAGGAATCAGACATTCCTGATAAACATTCTCCTATAGCCTCGTGGTGTCTTGCTAAAGCCAGCAGTACCATCAGGAGATGTCTTCTTGCTTCCATTCCAGCCAGGTGTTCTCAGTCATTTCCCAGCCTCCGGCCAGCCCTGCTTGAGGAAACCCTGCCCACAGGAACAATGGAGAAGTTGTGGGGTAGGCCCCTCAGCTGTTGGCCTCTGCCGGTCACTGGTCTTAAGTATGCTCTGTGACTTTGCTCAGCTCCTGCACAGCCCACAGATTTCTAATTTATAAGCAGTCTATCAGTCAGCTCATGCATCCATAACAAAATATCATAGGCTGGGTAGTTTAAATAACAGAAATTTATTTTCTCACGGCTGTGGAGGATGGAAGTTCCAGATCAGGGTGCCAGCCAATTCAGTTCCTGGTGAGGACCCTCCAGCTTGTAGACAGTGCCTTCTTACTGTGTCCTCACGTGTCAAAGAGTTCTCTCTCTTTCTCTCCTCCTCTTCTTATAAAACCATAATTCTATCATAGCAGGGCCCCACTCTTATGACCTAAGTAACTTTAAGTACCTCCTCAGATATAGTCACCTTGGGTAAGCCAACATATGAATTTGGGGAGGACACAAACATCCAGTCCCTGGCACTCAGACTGGCTGCGTGTCTATCAGCCTTTCTCTAAATCTCCTTCTCCTGCCCATCCATGGCTGATCCCATGCTTCCTTGCCTCTTTACAGGGCTGAGTTCTTCACGGCCAAAATAACAAAGGGAAAAGCTGAAAAGTATTTATCAATAAACTTCAATTCTCACATTGGGACAACGGTTTGGCATCACTAGGGACGTTCACATTTTGTTTCAATTGGTTCCTCAACAGGTGTTGCTAGCCTCTTTGTCTAAATGAGGAAACAAGGCCAAGAGATGTTAAATGGCTTGTACAAAGTTACACAGCCAGCAAGTAGCAGAGCAGAACTCAGGCTAGGTCTGCTGGAGACTAATGTCTAGATAATCCACAAAATTCTTCACCCTCCTTTCTGTCAACGCCGCCACTGCTGAGATTCAGCACCTCGTCATTTCTCACTAGGAAACTGGCACAACGTCCTCACTCATCTTCCTTGCTCCTGTGCTACTCACTGCCAATTGCCTATCAGGGCACATTGTAATTATACTTGTGGCATTTCTCTGCTTATAAACTTAGAAGCAGTGATATGGCACCAGCAAGCACACCCAGTGCCCAGACATTGGTTTCTAAATACCATTCTTCAATAAAAGAAACCAAGCTTCTTTGGAGAAATGGCTGATTCTAGAGCTGAGACAGGATACAATATAAGGTAAGATACAGTAGAGTCTGCAGCATCCTGTAAACCAGAAAGAATGGAAACACACAAAGAGACACACTCTCACAATGATTGGGACATGTCAAAACAACAGAGGAGACGACCTGAAAGCTTTCCCAACGGCCAAAGCTAGAACAATTAAAGAAAAAAAATAAATAACACTAGTATTGGATATGACTGAAAAATTACTGAAATAATAAATATCAATATCAATATATGGCTGAATAAATAAGTAAATGGGGGAGAAGGGCAAATAAATCTTCCTTACAGAAGAATTTCCAAGTAATAAATGTAAAAGAAATGAGAGAAATAGAAAATCACCATTAGAATACTACAGTAATTGTTGCTGCAGGCAAGATCCTCCGATGAATATTAAAATTAGAAGGTGAAACATTAAGGAGAAACAAGATTCTGTGTAACCTCAAATTATCTTCCCTATAATACTTATTAATTACTGTGGTGGTTTTAACATATGTCCATAAATTCTTTGATACTCCTCTCTCCAGGAAGTACAGCTTAGTTCCCTTCCCTGTGAGTGTGGGCTGGACTTAGTCACTTCTAAAGAATGGTGTATTAGTCAGTTTGGGCTATTATAACAGAATATCATAGATTAGGTGGATTATAAACAAGAGGGTCTTACTTCTCACAATTCTAGAGGCTGGAAGTCTAAGAGCAAAGTATCAAGCAGTTTCAGTGCCTGGTGAGAGCCCACTTCTGGTCCATAGACGGCTGTGTTCTCACTATGTCCTCACATGACAGAATGGGCAAGAGAGCTCGCTGGGGTCTCTTTTTTAAGGACACAATTTGAGTCATGGAGTCTCTATCCTCTTGACCTAATCACCTCCCAAAGGCCCCATCTCCTAGTACCACCACACTGGGAGTTAGGAGTTCAACATAATCAATTCTGGGGGACACAAACATTCATTCCATAACAAATGAAAAGGGAAAAATAGTAACATTTCTATGGAGTCATCTAACAGATAGTGGTCAAGATCAACATCACCAGTCATGTCATGCTGATCTCATGTATCTCTTGATGTGATGCACAAAGAGAGCACTTCACCTCTAAGGTATTCTTCCCCAAAATCCATAATCTGGGTCTAATCATGAGAAAATACCAGATGAACCCAAATCGAGGATATTCTGCAAATACCTAGCCTACACTCTTCAAGAGTGTCAAGGTCATAAAGTACAAGGAAAGACTGAGAAACTCTCACAGTTGAAGGGAAGTATGAAGATGTGACAACTAAATGTCATGTGGGGCCCTGAACTCAATCCTAGTACAGAAAAAGAATATTAGTGGAGCAAGTGGTAAAATGTGAATAAAATCTGTGATTTAGTTCTAAAAAACAAACAAGACACCTTGCAGTATCTAAACAGCATACAAACTGCTGAGCTGGGACAAGATGTAACTCAGACGCCCCTTTGCCCTCTCTTGCCACCTCCCCTTCTGCTCTCTACCACTCCACACCAAACTGAGGGAAGCCCCTGAGGAAGCTAAGCTATCATACCTTCTCTCCTTTTCTCTTATTTCACCCTCTGCCTGGAATGCATTCTCCCCTCTGCTCCACACAACTCTTCATCCATTTATCTAATAATTACCTTTTTAACTTATTTTTATTTTATTTTTTTAAAGATTTTATTTATTTATTTACTTATTTATTTGATAGAGAGGTGAGAGAGAGCATGAGTGTGGGGAGGAGCAGAGGGAGAGGGAGAAGCAGACTCCCCACTAAGCAAGGAGCCTGATGTGGGGTTCAATCCCAAGACCCCAGGATCACGACCCGAGCCAAAGGCAGACGCTTAAACGACTGGGCCACCTGATAACTACCTTGTTTTAAAGTTCAGCCCAAGAATTTCTTCCTTATTGGACTTTTCTTCTGGACTATCCCCTCAACCCAGTAGCCAATCTTTCTCTCCCTCCCTCTTTTTGTCTTTCATGGACACCAGGAATCCCATACCTACATTTATCAGCATCTACAATATTCTCGTGCATTTCCTTAAATGACTGTGTCTTCCTCTCCTAGGTAAAAAATTCGTGAGGGAAGCCTGATCTTATTCATCTTTTATAGCCTTGGAGTTTAGCATATGCTTTATACATATTAGATGAATTAATGAATGAAAAAAATAAATTAATTAAGGAGTAATGAACAAACTCACACTAGAAATCTTTTGGCTAGAAATGATAGAAGTGTAAATTCATCTCCACTTTGCAGACAAGTTTGAACAAAATTTTCACTCCAAATTTCAAAATGTTTTATAGGAATACATACATCCGGGATGCCTGGGTGGCTCAGTTAGTTAAGCATCTGCCTTCGGCTCAGGTAGTGATCCTGGGGTCCTGGGATTGAGCCCCATGTCAGGCTCCCTGCTAAGCAGGGAGTCTGCTTCTCCCTCTCCCTGTGCCTCTCCCCCACCCCCGCCCCGTGCACGTGCTCTGTCTCCCTCTCTGTCTCTCTCTCAAATAAATAAATAAAATCTCTAAAAAAAAAAAAGAAAAGAAAAAAGAAAAAGGAATACATAGATCCATTCTCAAAGTACATCTTTTTTTTTAAGATTTTATTTATTTGAGAGAGAGAGAACAACTGAAGAGGAGGGGCAGAAGGAGAAGGAGAAGCAGACCCCCCACTGAGCAGGGAACCTGAAGCCGGACCCTGAGATCATGACCCAAGCCAAAGGCAAACACCAACTAAGCCACCCAGGCGCCCCCTCAAAGTACATCTTGAGGTCAGCAGACGTCCTGGTGGAGAGCCAAGGCCTGCCACAAACAAGCCCACCTCATAGAGGGCCCAGGCCCCAGAGCTCACCTCTGGACATTCCTCATTTCCAGTTACTCAGTCGGCTCAATTAAAACAGAGCCACCTTGGGCTTCCTTTAAATGCAGAGCCTTTAAATAATAATAATAATAATAATAATAAAATAAAATAAAAGCAGAGCCTTTATTTCAGTCAAATCTGTACCTTGAAGTTACATACCTTTCAAAACTTTGCCAAGTCAACCAAATGGCTTCCTAACGTGCTTGCAGAGTCAAACTCCTTTTCCATGGCATCTTTCACCAAACTTCTCATGTGAAGTTTTAGTGCACTGCTATCAACCTGGGCATCTTCATGAATTGGGTCTCCCTTCTGGCAGTGTGACTATTTCAGTAACTACACAACAACACATCTTTATTAATTATCGGAATTTACACTCTCATTTGAATGATGATGACATGGCTTTCTGTGCTTTAGTTCACACACTGCCTAGAGAAAAAAAAGCCATAATAGAAGCTGGATAGTGCCTAAAGTTAAGCAAGGGTTCTTTGAGCAAGAAGATGGTTAAGTATGGGTGGAACTGGAGAAAAGATAAGATTCACTGATATAACTATAATCAATAAATTTAGCTATTAAGCCCCAAATGCATGCATACATGCAAAGCATTGTGCTAAAATTGTAGTATATGTACAAAGGTTTAACATTGTTTCTATCTCTCTTCTAGAGAGATCTAGAGACAGAGACCACCCATATCCCTTTAAAAAGATGGCTAACACTACCAAAAAAAAATGCATAAAGTTCAACTTCAAAGATCCCCATCTCCCCCTTCTCGGGGGACGCTAGACAGTAAAGTCAGGTCCCAGGGCATCATCTTGACAAAATGGGGGAAACACTGACTGCAAGAGTCCCTGCCTGTGACCAAGGCTCAGAACTTAAAACATGTCCCCTAGGCCCAGTCTAGCCAGCAAAGAACTGGCTTTACATTCTAGTTCTTTCCCACTGTGTCAGAAACAGGGAACTTTTCTCATATTAGCTAATTCTCTCCTTAGAATGTAGGTAGAGGAGAGGGTGACTAGTTACTATTTGTTCAACTACTTTATCTAACTTAGAAGGAAAAAGTTTAATAAATCATAACAATCTTCCAACTGGGCCCACCCAGTTGGGTCAATCTTGTTCACCATTATGAAATTATCTTTTGACTTATAAAATCTTTTGAACCAACACACAGTTAGTCTAAATCTTCAATATTATGACATCTAACATCTAAAAGTTGTCTTTTCCAAAGGGACAAAGCACATCCAAAAAGAGAGCTATTCACATACAAGCATTCTTTTTCATCTCAGCCCCCAAGTTTCAATAGTACAAAGAGAATTTTAAGAAAAAACTCCACACGTTGATAAAAAAGTGCTGTAGAAGCTGAGAGAAGGGGAGTTTAAAGAGAAGTTGAGACTTCAGTTTAGCTTTGAAAAACAAGTAGACTAAAATGGTGATGAGAAGGAGAACAGATACTCTGAGCAGGCAGAGCAAAGTTACAGGCAGGAATGCATATGGCGGCTTCAATCCATTTCTAGACTCACTGAAGCAGAGACTGCATGTAGGGGCAATGGGAGACGTGATTGGAGAGTCAGGTTGATGGCATATGGTGAAGGTCTGCAATATCAAGAAAGATATTTTCCTCTGTAAATGTGGGAATGGAAACCACTTATGATCTGTGTTCAAAGGAGGCACACGTTGGGAGCAATATCTTAGAAAGCAGAAATACACTGCCTGGATTAGAGGAGAAGAACTTGGAGAGCAGAAGAAAGTAGTAGAGATTTTACCTTAATCGTCTGAATAGAAAGGAAGGGGTATGTGAGAAAATGGTGTGAAGGAAAAATCAACAGGACTTAAGCATCGGTAAGGTGTGGAGAAAAAGAGGAGACAAGATGGCTCCCAAAAGAACCAAGAGAATAGCCACACAATCTAAAGAGAAGGTTAAATACTCTGGAGTCAACTTTCCCTTCTGTCTCTCACACTGGCTGTGTGACTTTAGGGAAATTACGTAGCTTTTCTGTGCTTTAGTTGCATCATCTGTGAAATGAGGACAATAATAATATCTACTTCATAAGGTTGTTGCAGTATCAAATGAGCTAAAATATGCAAAACATTGAGAATAGTGCCTGGTACCCAGAAAACAGGAACAAGTTTAGATGCTGCCCTAGTGCTGTTGTTGTTACAGAGAAACCAAGACTAAATGCAGTAGGGATAAAAACAAATCCCTCAGAAATTGCTCTGGTGAGAATAGGGAGATAAACTCGGAACTGGAATATATTACTGTAAGTCATTTTTACCATTTAATGGTAAGTCATATTTACCGTCAGGGTACGAAGGTCCCCCTTCCTCTCCCCCTGCCCTCCTACTAATATCCCCCTAGCTACCCTCATGGATCCAGGCCTCCTAACAGATCCACCCTAAAATTTCCAACCGTAGTTTATTTAAATGTAAATGAAATTTCATTTGGGATACTTACTGGTTGGAAGGGGATTGTAAAACCATTTTTTAAGTAGAGAAACATCGCTTTAAATGCAGAAGCCTCCAAGGGAGACACTTTCCAAAGGACACTGCTGCTCTGAATATTATATAATTGGGGCATCTAAGGATGAAAATAAATCCTAGGAACATTTGCCCCTTATCTTGCCTCAGACAAGGGCATTGCCAAAGCTCTCAGTCACCATTTTCCCAACTGAAAAGATAAGCTAAAAATATAAGTATTACTCTAATAGGAATTGTATTTGAGAGAAAAGGAACAAGGGAAAAAGAGCAAATAAAGAAAAAAGAGTACGCATATTTAGAAACCATTACACATTATTAGATTGTGGGAAGGGAGGAATTGTGGCATCTAAATACTTAATGCAAGGAAGAAGTTGGGAATTGGGAACACTGACCTTAGTGTCTTCACAACTGAGCCACAATTTGACTTGAAACAAATTGCTTAATATTTCCATGACTTAGCTTACTCTAGATATCATGAGACTTCCCTAATGTCTGATCCCCTAGGTTCTTTAAGTGATAGGTGACTTGAGTAAAGGCATCATGTTCATTCAGCTGGTTTTCATGTTAATATAATAATGATGAAGGCAGCGAGAATCAGCACTAATGCCCTATCCAAGGAGCTCAAGGTGCACTACGAACACCATCGTTATTCTCAATGTTTTTGCTACTTTGGCTCCACATTTTGCCACCATTGGTTGTGCCAAGCTGGCCCTAATGTATTTACTATCAAAAAGCCTCCCTACTTTAGACATACCCTTGCAGTTGATATTTTAAAGGGTTGCAAAGTGAAATCTTTCTATCCAATAGTTGGAGGAAAGAGAGAAGGGATGTTTGAGGCAGGTTGCCACATGGTTTTCACCTTAAATAGAGGCATCACAGTTCAAGGTAGGCTCATCATTTGATGCATGACCAAACCTGTCAGGCCTGTAGGAGTTCTTCCTAGTGTGCATCATGTCTCTGTACTCGGCCTCCCCAGCCCTTCCCAGGAAGGCTAATAATGTTCCTCATTTCCACCCATTTCCTAAGCCAGTTCTTCCTAAAGCTAAAAGTGTATCAATTGTCTTAGCACATCCTGCTGTTCCAGCATCACCCTGGATTAGCCATAGACCATCAATGACGGCTGGGTTCACACATTCTCCCTAAACTCCTGTTATTCATTAGTCAAACCCCAGTCCCTAGATTCCCCAAAACGCCTTAAAGTCAGATCTGAGTTGTGGCTCTCCCATCATGCCCCTGGGCCTACTTCACATGGCTACAATCCATAAGCCCCATGATTCTAACCAGTTATCTTGCCTAGTTGCCCAGACTAGACTGGACAATGAACATCTCATCAATAACTTACGGAGACTTATGACCAACCTCCATGGGGTCTCTCTATGCCTAGAATCTTATCATGGCTCTAGAGAGCAGGGTAACCCTGAAATAATTGAGATTATTTCCTACTAGCCCAGTGGGATGGTAGGTCTAATAGAATTACATCATTTTAGAAAATAAAATAATTTTACCCATACCTCTAAGTGTGGGACTGAGGTCCTTCCTGACCCCCCCAGTCCCCCTCCCCTGAGACACACACCCTTTTGCCAGCATCCATTCTCCTGGGACTGGCCTACATTTCCACCAGCTGGCAAGCATTCTGCTGTCAATGGACAGACCTCTCAGATGACAAATGACTACCCATCTGACTCCGTTTGAACAGCCACTTGCAGTAGATGCTCCCTATACCACAAATTATACCAAAGCACTTTCTCTGCCATCACTCCCATCTTGGTAAGGACACCACCACTATTTTATAAGCTCTAAGAATGATGACTCCCCAAGTTCTGAGCCAATATTCTATGAGCCAATGACATTCACTCATTCAACAAATATTTATTGTGCATATACCATATGTCAAGTCCTACCAGGGATACAACAGGGACCTGCAAAGACCCTACTCTTAGGGAGTCACAGTGAACTAGAAAGGCCGACATTGAACAAATGTAATGTCTGTGAGGCAAGAGAAGTGTGGGCACCTCCCATAGGTAGACCCAACCTAGACAACAAGTTCTTCCTCATATCTGAGGAATGATATCTTGTATCATCCAAGCCCATTTTTCCTTGACATAGAGAAGGAATAATCATGTCCTTTGTGAAAATCTTCACAAAACACTTACACTCATGAAATCATCCCTTATTCTTCTCTTCTCTTGATTAAACAGCTCCAGTTCCTTTAACATTGCCTCACAGGACATATTTCCTTGCCTTTAATAATAACTTTCCTTGCATTGGTGCAGACCTTTCCATTTATAGGGCACTCTGTAGTTTACAGAGCACTTCTGCATCATTATCCCACTTTGACCCTTACAACAACCCCACAAGGAAGGTACTGCAGATATTTGCTGAGCACCAAGCATGCCCAAGGCACTGTTCTGGGGCTGTGGGAACACCCATGCCACTTCACACTCATCCCTGCTGAAATTTATCCCAGTTTTGAGGAGCCATTTTCTCAATGAGTCGAGGCCATTTTGAATTTCATTTCTGTCTTGCAGAGCAATAACAACCCCACCTAATTTAGTGCCAGCTGCAGATTTAATGAGCATAGTCTTAATTCCTTCATCCAGGCCATCAATATAGTTATTGAGTAGGATAGATCCTCACCCCAATACCTCTGGGACAGCACTCAATATGTCCACCCAGATTGATACCAGGCCGTTGATAACTACCCCCTGGGCTGAAGCCCTCAGCCTCTAGCAGAAGTGAAGACAGGAACACACTTTTCTAACATGCCCAAGACAATGCCTAATTTAAAAAATCAAAATCTTCACTAAAATTGAGATAGATCCCATCTATCGATTCCCCTGGTATATGTAGCCTTTCACAATCAGGGAAGGAAATTAAATTGGCCTGGTACTATTTGCTCTTTAGAAAGCTTTACTGATTGCTACTTAGTATTTTATGTTCTTTCAGGTGCTATCCAATTGATTATTTGATGATTTATTCCAAGATCATCCCAGGTATTGATGTTGAGCTCACAGGTCTGAAATTTCCAGGGTCATCCTGTCTTTCTCTCAGAGATGGGCACCTCATTTACCCTTTTGCTATCCTGAGGGGCTTTTCCAATCCTCTGTGATCTGGGGGGGGAAACACTGGCTAATAGTCCTAAGATGAAAGTTGAAAATTCATTCAGTATCCTACAGAGCAAGCCATCAGGTCCTGCTGACTCGAGCATATTAGGTTTTTCTAAGTTCTCTAACTATGTCATCCCTTTGGTTTTCTATCCTCCTATTACAACTGGGGCTTATCCTAGGGAGCAATTTACAGCTGATATTATCTTTCCCCTGGACGAGTGGAGTGAAGAGGACATCATAAAAAATAAAATAAATAACATAAAAAGCTCTACCTTTTCACACTCTCTTCTGCTTTAGCATGTCGGGCAGAGACAGTGCCACGTGTCTGAATCCCATTTCCTTTTCCTCTTCTTGGCCATACTGGAAGACTGCATTTCCCAGCCTCCTCTGCAGTTAAACTGGGGTCACAGGATTGGGATTGGGCCAATCTAATGATGGAAGGAATGATGGCTGCCATTTTCTAGCCTGAACACAAAACTGTCCGCATGACTCTCTATGCTTTCTCCTCCCCTTTGCTCACAGCCGTGGGCATGGCATACTAATGACATAGCAACACAAAAGCAAAGATTGGACACCTGAATGATCACTCAGGAGTGCTGCCTGGGAGAGTTGTGTTGGGTAACTGACACAAAGAAGAGATGCACTGTGGTGCTGTGAAACCATGAACTACTAGGAAGTTGTGTGTGTGTGCGTGTGTGTGTGCGTGCGTGCATGAGATTATGCAAAATCTCCTTCCCTACAGTCTTCTCACACTGACCTGAGTTTTGCCTTTTGAGATCATACAGGGGACGTTTCTTTGCATTTAAACAATAAAATTTTATCTGAGTGTCCCTTTTGGACTACTGAAATATTTAAAGAATATCTTTTCTAATTTTCTATTATCTTTCCTAAGTATATATTTTTTTATTTTAACCTTGCTAATCAGTCATACTATTTTATATATTTATGCACATTGTTAATTCACTTGAGGAGACCTTGCCAAAGGACCTTCATCCATCAGGTGCTGCACAAAGAAGAAAATGACAAGATCAAAATTTTTAAGTTCTACAGAATTACAATGGGTTAGATATGTGCGTGTTCTAATTTGAAAAGGTTCTGTAACACTGTTCAATAGAAATAATAATATAACAAATTCCTGTGTATTTATCACCCAATATTTTTTAATGCTCACATTTCTTGATATATACAAGAAACAAACCTGATGGTTCAGGCCCATCTGTTTTCCACTCTGCTCTCATTTCCTTTACTCACCTCAGAGAGAGCCAGTCTACCCTTTTATATTTTAACTACATGATATATATATCACAAAGAATATGTTGTATGTTTTAGTTTACATGAATGGCATTGTATGTATGTCTACATAACTTAATTTTTTTCACTTAACATGGTATGTTGGGATATCCATGTGGCACATATAGATCTAGTTTATTCATCTGTAATTGCTATGCTGTTTTAATCCATCGCATAAATACAGCCAGAGTTTATTTATCCATTTCCCTATTCATAAATGGACATTTTGGTTATTTCCAATTTATCTCTATTACTATACCACCAGTTGCTCCCCAAAGTGATCGGACAACTTTATTTTCCCATAAGTTGTGTATGCAAACCCCTATTTCACCATTCCTTCATCCAAACCTGGTGCTGTTAAGACAGTCTGATTTCTGTCAGTTCTTCTATATCTTACTGTTTAAGTTTGTATTCCATTCTATTCAGTCTTCATTTGTGTCCTTCAGTACTTTTTAAGATTTTTTCCAAAAGGTGTTGCTTATATTATTCATATGAATTCTAAGATATTTTATAGTTTTGTTGATCAGATAAGTGTACAAAATATAATCTTGTACTATTATATTTTCTAATTGAAAAGTAGAAATACTGGTGCTGGTATTCAGAAATTCTACTGATTTTTGTGCAGTTAATAATTCTCCAAAAGGAAATAGGCTTTTCAACAAACAACCTAGAAAAACATCTAGTGAGGAAAACTTAAACAGTTTCAAGTATTTTACGGTATTTTCATTTGCTAATACGGGGCTCAGTCTTCATTCATTCAACAAATATTATTTAACATCTACTGGGTCCTAGGTGCTGTGCTTAACAACGGGATGACTCCGGTGAGAATAAGACAGGCAATGCCTGCAGCTCTTGACCCGTCAGACGATGTAATAGCACTCCATAAAAACAATAAAAAGCAAACAAACAAAAAGTGAAATGAGATCTCTTTTATATTTATTGAGAATCCATCTTCTCTGATTGCACAAATTCAGTAGTTCTTGGAATTCCAACACTTCCTCAGAATTTTCCAAACACAAGTATCCACATTTGCTTCTTTCTGCTATGTGATGTCACTCCAGGAAATTGAACCGCCACTCTCTCATAGATAATACTGGTTTATATAACTGCAACACACTGCTATTCACCAGTGCAGCCCTCACATATCCACACCAGTCCGTGCCTCACCACCACTGGTACTTGGGCTTTCTCTTCTACATCACGATTGCCTCTGGCTCACTGAAGAGTAAGGGACAGGGAGACGGTCCCCTCAGAGCCACTCAAGTGCAATTCAACAAAGGTACATCTCCTTTTATGGGATGATCCATAGGCAATGTGTGCTGGCAGTAGATGACCCTCACCTGATAGACCCAAGGATTGCAAATCTAATTCTTCCCAGTTGCCCTACTCAGGCCACTGGCTACACTCTTACATCCAAGGAAACTTCTTGTAGGATTGGTTCAACTCCAGGGGCTTCTCTGGTTAATACCACAGATGATGCTCAACAGTATCTCAATAAACTCACTGGGGGCTTCCCCACATTTCCTGCCCTCCCTCCCTTCAGGGTGTAAACCTATGCTGAGGTTTGGAACATTCTGTGAGGTTTGGGGAAAGTTTTCTTGGGGGAAAAAAATCCAAGATATGAGATAGAGAGAGAGAACAAGAGAGAAAGAATCAGAAGATAAAATAAAAAGGAAATACTATTTAATTGGTGTCACTGCCCTGCCCCCCACAATCCCTCCAAGGTGAACTGGTTTTCCCTGTACCCTTTATCCAATCTATTGTGATGCTATAAAATCTGTCCTCAGCTTTCCTCCTCTAGTGATTCTTAAGAAAGCCCATACCGAAAGTCAAACAGACTGACTATTATATTAAGTCTGTCTTCTTCTATCACAATCCCCAATCTCCTCGAGGGGACAAAGCAGAGGATGAGTCAAAATCATAAAATGTAGAAGTAAAAACATAAAGATTAAAACTCAAAGGTATGATCACACCTACACAGTAAAGCTGAGAGGCAAGAAAACACAGAGTTCTGGAGTCAGACTACCTGGATTTAAAATCCCAATTCTGCCATTCATTGAATTCTGAGCAAGTCACTCAACCTTTCTGTGCCGCTCTTCCCTTATCTGTAAAGTGGAGCTGATAATGATCGACCTCAAGTACTGTTATGGTAATTAAATAAAGTCAACACATGGTAAGCGCTCAGCATAATGCCAGACACATAGCAAACCCTGGAAAAGTAGCCATTATTAAATAATTTAAAATAATCCATGACTAGTTCATATTCATTTAATCACACAACATCTACAGTCTGGAAGCTTATCTCACTACTCCCATGATCTGATCATGCCTGATCATCATCTTGGAGCTCTGTATCCCCATTAAGCTGCCCTGCATTCAGCTGCCTACCTCTTTGATGCTTGGTTTCTAAGAAATGTATGGTCCAGATGTCTCTCCCGGCAATTTCACACTGTTATTACTGGTTAGCATTTCAAACAGAAACCCTTTCTGGTCTCCTGCCATGAAGATAGCCACATGACTCACTGCCTCATTTTGTTTAGGTCTCCGCTTAAATGTCACTTTCCATGAAGAAGTTGTCTCAAAAAAAAAAACCAAACAAACAAACAAACAAAAAAACCCTGCCTGCTCTGTTCTGTTTTTCTCCATAGCCTCACCACTAGCTAACATTATACATATATATTTCCTTCTTTGTTTATTGTCTCTCACACTCTACTAGAACAAGAACAGCAAGACAGCAGAGATGTTGTCGATTTTATTCACCACTGTATGCCCAGCACCTAATACAATGCCTGGCACATAGTAAATCCCAATAAATACTTGCTGAACGAATGAATGAAGACCAGAACTGGCTTATGACTAAGCCTCAAAGACTCCTGTTGCCTTTCCCTTTGAAAGCCAGAGACAGCAATGAGTTTCATGTTAATCTATTTGTAATGGATGCCCTGATCATCCACTTGTTACAGGATTTCATTTCCTTTAGTCCCCACGGTTCTTGGTCACTCCGCTTTGAAGAATGAAGAGGTAGACCAGACCAAGAGTGGTGGGCAACAGTGTAAAGTTTATTGACTGATAGTAAAGCAAAGCTTGTTGAGAGTATAAAGCTCCCGAAGAGGGAGGGGACCCGAGAGGGTTGCCAATTTGGCGTTTAGATCTAGGGGTTTTTATGGGCTTGTTGGTGGGCTGTTTTAATCTGATTAACCCTTCATGCGCCTGTCACACAATCAGGTTTTTGTCATCTATCTATCATGTGGGAAAGGGTGGAGGGCTCCTTCCAGGATGATGTAAAATCCTCTTAAGGGTGATTTCCTCTTAGGGCAGGGGGCCCCATGTCCCTGCTTGCCTTTCTTCCAAGTATCCTTCATTACATTTAGATTGGTTATGAGGCAGAAAACTGCTATGATTGATGACCAATGGCTGCCAAAGGATTTGAAGGAGAAATGATGACATATCCTCCATGTATTTTCCATCTCTAGTCAAGACTAAGTCAACCCCAGCCATTCATTCTGTGCTTTTCCACTTCTAGACCTCACTTGGTCTTGCTCGTCCTTACCCAGGGAGGAGAAGTTACCTCCTCAGCAGAAAGCATCCCAAGATGTCTCTTACCATTCAACCACTAGGAACAGAAGATAGTGTTCTTCTCTCCTAAGGTCCAGACCTAAGATTGGCCCTGAATCCATTACTTCTGACCTGAACACAACCTTCAAACTTACCTGTCTGGCTCCTCCTGTTCCAACTCTACATGACACTGAAATTGTGAACAACTTCCCTCTTCCCATAAAAATTAAACTCCTACTGTAGCAAATCACCAAGTTTTCTTGGAGAATCTATGTTGCCCCTGACTCATATCTGAATTCCTTCTCCCTGGAAATGGAATGAGACATAGGAGCTCTGAGCAGCTCTTTTGCTCCTTAACTTTTTTTTTTTTTTTTTTGTAAGGATGGGAGAGAAGACAGAATCCTCTGAGATCTGATATACAGGCATACACACACAACACTTTGCATATGGTTAGAGGGCTCATCAAGTCCCTTGCAGCACTTTAAAATGCAGATTCCAAGGCCCCATCCTAGAAATCCTAAGTAGGTCTGAAATAGAGTCCAGGAATTTGCATTTTAAGCAAAAACCCAGGGTTATTCTAATGCAAATCGGGGGGGGGGTTTAAGATTTTTTAATTTATCTATTTGAGAGAGAACGAGCAGAGCACGCGAGAGAGAACAGAGTGGGGGGAGAGGGGTGAAGGGAGAGGGAGAAGCAGACTCCCCACTGAGCAGGGAGTGTGACAACGTGGGGTTTGATCCCAGGGCCCTAGGACCATGACTGAGCCAAAGGCAGACGCTTAACTGACTGAGCCACCCAGGTGCCCCTGCAGATCGTTTTTAAAACACTTTGAGAAACATTGCCCAAGAGTTCCACAGACAGCAGATTAAAAACTCAAGGCCATGGGAATGCCAAATGGATGATTTTCAAGAAGCATTTTTTAATGAGGGGCATGGCTCTTCTCATTCTCATTTCAGGTTTCTGGTCAAATCTCATCAGCTCACAGAGGACTTCCATGACCAATTTGTCACTCTCCTGTGCTGCTTTATTCCTTTACAGTAGTTATCACTCTGTAATTATTATATATGTATTTATTCATTCAATCACAGTTGACCCTTGAACAATGCGGAGGTTAGGGGGGGCCAAAACTGCCCCTCGTCCCACCACTACATAGTCGAAAATCTGCATGTGACTTTTGACTCTCTAAAAACTTAACTCCCAAATAGCTTACTGCTGACTAGAAGCCTTACTATACAATAGTCGATTAGTACATATTTTGTCTGTTATATATATTATATACTGTATTCGCACAATAAAGTCAGCCAGAGACAATAAAATGTTATTAAAAAAATCATAAGAGAAATACATTTACAGTACCATACTGTATTGATCAAAACAATCTGCATATAAATGGACATGAGCAGTTCAAACACGTGTTGTTCAAGGATCAACTGTACTGATTTAGTCTTCTCTCCAAGCAATGCAAGCTTTATGGGAACAGGGTACGTTTCCATGGTTGTCTCCCCAGCACCCAGAACAATGCCACAGTAGATGCACAATAAATGAATGATTAAAAAGTGAACACATTTGTGAATGAACAATTCTCTTAAGTTCATAAAATCGTTCAGTTTTTCACCCAGAACACTACTTAGCAAAATAGTCTATTCACTAATACATCTACCGGAGAAGACTGAGGGGGAAAAACGTGATGCTATTTTGTCACCGACAGATACAAGGCACGGATGTTGTCTGGGAACATCACAATGTCTGCCATCACAATGGCAGACTTACGAGGCTTAGAGAAGGTTCCGCCTTTGGTCAGTTTCATGGGCCCCGAGTCATTGATTTGGTCGAAGCTCTGTGCTAAAGGGCAGGTGGCAGCAAGCAGAGCATCCCATCCTCAACAGCCCTCAACAGCCACCTGCTGACGCCCACCTCGAGGTTAACGCGCCAGGAGAATCAAAACGCTGATAATCCGAAACCACTCTACTGCCATAGAAAAGGGAAACATGCTTTAACTTTTCCTGGGTGACACCAATTAAATAGAATTTCCTTTTTTATCTTATCTTCTGATTCCGTCTCCTCTCTCTTTCTGTCTCTCTTAACACGTCTCTTGGATTTTTTTCCCCAGGAAAACTTTCTCAAAAACTCAAAAACTGTTCCAAACCTCAGTGTAGGTTTACACCCTGAGAATTTGTTATTCATGAAGCAGGCCTTTGAAGTCTGGTTTCTCAGGATTGATGCTTTCTCTTTAAACCGTAAACATGCACATGGGCTCAAAGGGCCCTGACAATCGCTTAGGAATAACTCAGACATTTGTGTCTGGGCAAGGTCTCCCCTACACAGGGAACCTTTTGTAAATATTAGTTACTAGAACCGTAACACTAATAGATGTAGTTAATAATTATCACAATGTGCCAAAACTGCACAGTTTGCTCCCTGATTACAATATTAAATTGCTATTGAGCTGTGGTATTCGCTTCAGGCAATACTAGTAAGAACCCCCCAAAGACCTCGGCTGGCCTCGCTGTACAAAAATGGAAAATGTTCCACAGCACACAATGCTCAGGCGGCAGTGGGCTTTGCCAGAAAACAAACACAAAACTCAGACAATAGAAGGAAAGTTTTATCAGAGCTGAAGTGCCCTTTCACTTGGGAACTGTCATCGCTCAAAAAGAAAAACACACACACGCTTGATAGCGGCTTCCAAGGCGAGCCATGACCACGGGCACAGGGACTCGCGGTGCAGACGGAGAGCACCGCCCTGCCACAGCGCCGAGGCTCCGTTTTATTGGCATCCGATTACGTCTACAGATAGGCCAAGCCAGCTCTGAGAAGTTGAGGGTCCCTCAGAACACCGACAGGCTGCTCTCCCGGGGAGCAGGGAGGGAGGGGATGTTCCTTTCTCACACGCACCCCCACCCCCGGCCCCGCTTGACGGGTCAAGTGGCCCGGACAATAGGGCAGAGCGATGGAGAGCAAAACTGCAGTTTAATTGAGAGGTGTCATGAGCTCCAGGACTGCACATTGGAAGGCAGACACAATGGGGGCCCTTGTCACAGGCGGCCCACACCACCTCACCTCTCATGCAATTCAGAGACCCACTGTGGGCAAATGAGTACTTAGCAGTCGGTGTGCATGTACAGTTGCCCAGCAGGTGCCAAAAGGAGGCTGGTCTGCCCCCTCCCGGGACCCGGAAGCATATCGGGGTACGCCTACCACTGAGGCTGAACTCGGTATGTGTTGCTTTACAGGGATCAAGGCTCCTCAAGGCAGCACGGTGACAAGAAAAAGAATGGTGGCTAGGAAGCAATTAATTAAAAGGGATTCAGCAGGAAGGATGCCGCTTGTGCCTTGACCCCATCAGGCCAGGCACACCTGGAAAGAAGCAGCAAAATGCCTTCGCGCCAAGGAGGAGAGGTTACACTGAGAGCCATCTGCAGTCCCCTCGGCAGCTGTGACGTCTCTGGCTGCGCAGGCAGATGCAGTAGAGGATGTTCCTGGCACAGAGGACCCAGCGACATCCCTTGCCTTCATGCAGCCAGGTGACCTGCTCCAGATTACCAGGGTGTGCTGGGCTGGGGCCCTCCCTCAGGCTAGATAAGACAGTCTGCTGGGAGCCTGGAGCTCAGTGGGCAATTCAAGCCACCACATCACCTGTGACACTAGAAATTCCCAGAAGAAATGGCGGGGGGGTGGGGGGGGACATGGAGGTAGAAATGTTTATCATGCAGAGTCCAAGCAAGAAGCCCAGGCAGGCTGACTCTTGGCAAACCTGATGGATAGTAAGCATAAAGGGCTTGTTATTTTTTAAAAAGTCTTTCCATTCTCTTTATTTCCAATATTCATTGGATTTTTTTTCACATTAACCTATCCTTTAGGAATTCCTCAAGGATAAATAAGCTTCTTATCCGTTTTCACTGTTCACAAAGCCCCATTTGACAGATGAAGAACGTGAGTCTCACGGAGCTTCAGTAATTTATCCGCAGGGTAAGTATTGGAGTTGGAATTACAATGAACATGGTCTAACACCAGAGTTTGTACTCTTCCTGCCTCCATTAAATCACTTTGCTGAGGTGTTATTAGCTTGAACTCAGGGATCTATTCTGAGATGAGACCTTCTATATAGATACCCAACTCTCTATCGTTTTTTTTCTTCTCGTAGTGGTTTTGGGGAGGAGCCATAGGTACCGCTGCTCATACGTGCTCCCTCTGCCCCTAACCTCCATCCCCGCATGGGCTTTCTTGAAAATAATCATCAGGAGCTACTTGGCATGGTTGTTCCCTTCAAATTCACAGGCTCATGAGGGTGGAAAACATGAGACCAAAAAAAAAAAAAAAAAAAAATCGAACTCCCCATTGCTTATTCTCTTTTGTTAGGCTATGCTTGGTAGCTGCCATTGAGACTTGTAAGGTCTAGAATACAGCAATGAAATAATGTGAGCAAGACCTCCTTATTTCCTGGCAACAGGAGAATGATGACTGGGACAGCAGCTCAGGAGACGAAGCCGCCTACCACAGAAGGCAGCCAGCCACTCAGTCAGTCAGTCAATCAGCTGGTCATGCAACTGGTTCTAAGCATCTTTTGTGCACCACTGTGCTAGATTCTAAGGGTAAAAGATAAGAATGATAATAACAGTGGCAGTAATAATAACCACAGCAGCTAACATTTATTGGAAACTTATTTTGTACCAAGCCCTTGTGCTAAGAGATTTTGTATGCATTAGTATTATCCCTACTTGATGCACAGCGTGGGTGCTCACTCGCCCAAAGTCACACAGCTTTGTAAATGGTGAAAATGAGTAAGAATCTTGTATTTATCTTTGAAGGAATTTATAAAAAGTAGACTAATATGAAAAAAAATCACAATGAACAAGTACATTTTTGGAAATAGAGAATGGAGAGGCTTTTAAAATATATATATATGAAGTCCCTTATGGTTAATATACATCAGGTTTGCCAAGTACCAGAGATTGGGTGGCTTCTACAGACCAGAAACTGATTTCTCACAGTTCTAGGTCAGGTGCTGGCACATTCAAGTTCTGATGAGAGCCCTCTTCTGGGCTGCAGACTGCTGACTTCTTACTGTATCCTCACACAGCTAGCTCTCCGGGGTCTTTTTTACGAGGGTGCTAATCCCAACCATGAAGGCTCTGCCCTCATGATCCAATCACCTCCCAAAGGTCCCACTTCTTAGTATCATCACCGTGGGGGTTAGGATTTCAACACAGGAATTTGTGGGAGACACAAACATTCAGTACATAATGAATGGAGTATGAAAAGGGAAAAACAGTAACATTGCAATGGAGTCATCTGACAGACTCCACCTTAACCAAGTGGTCAAGGTCAACATCACTAGTAATAAGTCATGCTGATCCCACGTATCCCTTAATATAATGCACTAAGAGTACTTTCATCCACAGCACAGGGCTTTGGGGAAATTTAAATAAAAATATGCATGTAGGGAACTTAGGACAGAGTCCCTCACATAGAAAGTCTAACTGATCACTCCCTACACTGAGTTCTGAGCAAACTGAGAAAAAGACTTGGACCTCCAAATGGATCCAAACCTCAGTTTTGCAAATGGTGAAACGATGGGAGAAGCCTGCTTGACTTGAGGTCGCAGTGGGCTTTCTCCTCCTCCTGGCTCCAAGCCAACTGACACCTTGAAATCCACAAAGGAAGAATAATACCTACTACTTCAGGAACACAGAAACTGACCTTTCTCCTCCTTCCATTAGCCATAGTTCGATCGGCCCCTAAAATGTTCCATTTCCCTCTGTTCCTCTGCTATTCAATGCAGTTGGCATTGGAGCTGAGTCTTTCCAATCTTAACCTCCTTTTTAAGCTGAGCGCATTCCTCCTCTCTCATGTGTAAGGCTAAATCCCAGAGCCTGCCTTCCTTTTGCTTCCCCTTTTCTTTCCAGCCCAGATATTTATCTTTCTTACTGATTCGTGCATATTCTCTTAGAGCCCCCCATAATGAAAGAAATAAAGTCAAGGATTTCTTGGTGGGTCTGAAAAAGGCATCCAT
The DNA here is from genome assembly GCF_029215605.1 of Mirounga angustirostris. NCBI lineage: Eukaryota > Metazoa > Chordata > Mammalia > Carnivora > Phocidae > Mirounga > Mirounga angustirostris. The sequence goes on along the minus strand of NW_026991722.1, from coordinate 45,057,794 downwards.
TGCTCAATCTACTCTCACCCACCCTCTATTCCCTAAATTGGATAATCCTGCATCAGGAAAAACCTCCCCACCAGACAACAATTAACCCGGGACTATACACAATCTGTTGTTTCTCTCCCTATTCCCAACTGGTGTGCCCATCTCCCCTCCCTCTCTCTTATCTCCTTTCCTTCCATAAATTTCCCAGGAGCTTTCCCGGGGGGGGGGGGGGGGGCGGTAAACAACAGCTATATTCCCACCTCCAATCCCTGTGCTGCCCCAAAACTCATCTAATTCTGATTGTGTTTTTCAAGGCTCATCTCTTTAGTTTTCCTTTCTCAAATCTGTCTAAAAAGTCTAACATCGGCATGCCCATCCACAAGCTTTTATTTCTACTTCTCATCCACAGCACTAGAAGACGCTCACGATAGGGGCTTCTTGACTCCCTGGTGACGCTCTGAGATCTTACAGTCCTTCTCTGTTGAATCTCTTTGTATCCTAGGCACTCCCCAGATTTAAGAGCTCTCTTAGTCCCCTTGTGACAAGCAAAATGCCTGGCTGTATTTCCTTTCCCTTTCCCACCAGTCTAGCATGGTAGTAGAGGGCTTGCCAACATCTTTGGAACAAGACCGAACTGTGCTTCTTCTAAAATAGTCCAGGAGGCAGACATTCCAGGACACGAAGAGATTTAGAGGCCACAGACCAGTCTTTGCAGGCCTGAACCACTGACTGACTCCAAGGTCACTCAAGTACATCGTTTGTCACCACCACTTTGTCCTGGACTCGACAAAGACTACTAAACATTTAGATATTATTCACAGGCTTTAGGCTTCTGCTTGTGAGATATGTGCTTTCAAATACCCACATACCCTGGATGCCCTGCGCCTTGAGGACAGCAGGCATGGAGGTCTGGTCCACAACCAGACCACTGCTGCCAAGGGGGGCAGCAGGTGGATGTGCCCTGGTCCTCTCTATAAAATTTCCTGCGCTAGAAATGATTAGTTAGAAATGATTGGAGATATCCAATCATGGGAGGTAAGTTTTATAAACTGACCTCAAAGATCAAGCTACCACAATTTCTGAATACTTGGCAAGCATTGTATTAGCCATATGTTGTAATGATATAAAATTTATCTTCTGGGAAAAGTACTTTCAAATTTTAAATGTGACTTAAGAACAATAACTGTCCCAACGTATTACTTCCTCCTTTCTCTGGAGAGAAGGCATGACTGAATCATCAAATATACAGTGGGATTCAACGTGGCATCAGGCCTGCAGAGGAGAATTTGGCCAAGAGCCTTCTAGAACACCTGGACTCTAGGATCTCAGCCTATGTCCTCCTTTCAGATCCCTCTTATCCATCCTCCAAGACCCAATCTTTCCTTACAATCTAATGGATCTCATTTTCCTTCCTGTCTAGCTTAGGCTATTCAATCTCAATTTTTTCTTAAGAAAATTCTTCTCTTCCTTCAGTTTAATAAAAATGACTTCATTTTTCTTTCAATCTCCCACTGCTCCTGTTCCTACTTTCTCAATGAAAGCCTGCTTTTAAATCTACCCAGTTCCTCCTGGAGAGTCTCAGCAATCCTGATTCCCAGAGACCTACACAGGCTTTTTAATTTTCTTTTATTAAAAAGATGAGAGTGCAATAATTCCATTGAGTTTTTCTTCCACCTAACTTAAGAGGATGACATCTCTGTATTGTAAGGACCCATTCTTCTTTACAAATTCATTAACAAAATTCTGCCTGTGTCTGAACTCCAGATTTGTTCCTAGTAATCCACAATCATGATAGGAAGTTGCATAATTAACGGGGGAAAGTCAACTTGAGACCATGGTTGGTAAGGAAGGACACTCACTTCAATAGCACACGAGCAAACCACCTGACACCAGGAGGATGGTATTGCCACTGTCCCCGCTTTGACCACAGAACTGGTTACAAGTCAAAACAAGTTAAAGAACAGAATTTGAGGCAGCCAATCAGTGACTGCTACCAATCTCTTTATAATTTAAAGGCTGGAACCCTAAACATCAGTGTTTCTAAGTCCTGGCCTGCAGAGAAACATGCAAAGAAAACAAAGATGTTTTCACTTATCAATGCCAAAAAACCTGTACAACCAAAAGATACTTTTATTTTATATCCAGTACACCTGCTAAGGTCAAAAACAGCAACCCAGCTCCCATAACCTGCGCCCGATAAAAATGGACATGTACATGTGACTGCCAGCAATAAAGCAATAAAGATGTCACAAATTATGAAGGAAAATCTGAGTGACCAACCCTTTCCAAAACCTTCTTCCAAACCATACCACCAGTAGCCTCAATTTCCTTGCATAATGTTTAGGTCCCCAAATGGATGTCCAGCATCCAGTCCTGAGGTTTCCAGACTTTATCTTTTACATAGGAGTTTGAGAAGGCTACTAAATTGCACATCCTCTCCATTCTGAATTCTGAATCAATTTAAGACTCAAAGATCAAAATACTGATTTTATTACCAATGCAAAGAATGAGACAGCTCAATATTCACTGAAAAGGAACAAACTCTAAGATACAGAGTTAAATTTTAAAAAGCTGCATGCATAACTGTATGTGTATATATTATCTTTATGCATGCATGTATGTATGTATGTATACATGACCAGAGACCAGAGCAGCCTTTTTACATCATCCCATCAAGTCTGGACTTTAGACTCTGCACATGGGAAATTTGGAAAAACGGGGTAAATAACTAACTAGGCAGTCACTTTAAAAGATTATGGCACAACTCATCCCCTGTTGGGCACAGAGTACTAATTAAAAACCATACACAGGTAGCCACCTATAAGCTATTAACCCCTTCCACTAGAGAAATAGTGAATATCACATTCTTGCTACCTCACCATTCACATATATCTCCCATTTCCATTACAACCCACCAGTTAGAGAGGTGGAGTGGAGAGAAAGTTACTCTCCAATAATACTCTTCTCCTACATAGGGGAGCTAAGCAGATGTATAACAACAGATTTGAACTTAGTTGGTACAAACTGGTCCTTGATACAAGTAGCCAGGTTACAGGTATCTCTGGTCAAGCACAGTACTTCAACTGATGCCTATCCATACAGCCTAACTCGGGGATCAGCAAACTTCTTAAAGGGCCAGATAACAAATATTTTAGGCTTTGGGGGCCATACAGTCCTTGTCGCAACTAATCAACTCTCTTGTTGCAGGGAGAAAGCAGCCATAGACAATACATAAGTGAATGAGTGTGGCTCCACTCCAATCAAACTTTATTTACAAAAGCAGATGACCATAATTTGCTGACCCAAGGTCTAACCTGTTAAGCGGGACAATGCCCCTTCTTTATCTAAGTAATTTGGTGCAAAATGCAAGAAATATTTCCATGGCCTAGGACTTCACCATCATTTACCCAGACCATCGTGGCGACTTCTAACTGATTTCTGGCAGCAGTTTCTTCCCACTGATTCATCTCTTGCACTCCACCATATTTGTACCTCCAAAATCCAATCTTGATTCCCTAACTACCCTACATAAAAACTTTCCATGTCTCCTAGTTGTATCGAGAATGGAATCTAATCTCTTCATCATGGATTATAAAACAATCCGTCTGGTTCCAAACTACTCATAAAGTCATTCCTTCATATACCAGCCTTCCAACTCGACTGAAGTGTTGAATATTTTCCAAATAGGCTGTACTCTTCTATCTCTTCAAATCTTTTCACATACTATATCAGTCAGAGTTATTAATGCCAACTGCCAAAACAGACAAGCTTAACACAATAAAAGTCTATTTCTCTTTCACGTGAAATATGATGCTGGTCAGAGGGCCTCTCTTCCATCCAGTGACTTAGAGATCCAGGTTCCCTCCATCTTGTGACTCATCCATTTCAAAATATTACTACCAAGTACAGGCATACCGTGGACATAATGCAGGTTCAGTTCCAGACCACCACAATAAGGCAAATATCGCAATAAAGAGAGTCAAATGAATTTATGGTTTCCCAGTGCATACAAAAGTTATGTTTACACTATACTATCGTGTAGTAAGTGTACAATAGCATTATGTCTAAAAAATGCAAATACCATAATTTAAAAGACTTTACTGCCAAAAAATGCTAACCCTAATCTGAGCTTTCAGCGAGTCATAATCTTTGCACTGGTGGAGGGTCTTGCCTCCATGTTGATGGTTGCTGAATGATCAAGGTGGTGGTTGCTAAAAGTTGGGGTGGCTGTGGCAATTTCTTAAAATAAGATAACGATGAGGTCTGCTGCACTGATTGACTCATCCTTTCATGAACAATTTTTCTGTAGCATGCAATGCTGTTGGATAGCATTTCACGCACAGTAGAACTTCTTTCAATACAGGAGTCAATCTTCTCAAACTTTGCCTCTGTTTTATCAACCACATTTATGGAATACCCTAAATCCTTTACTGTCGTTTCAATAGTCTTCACAGTATCTTCACCAGGAGTAGCTTCCATCTCAAGAAACTATTTTCTTTGCTCATCCTCAAGAAGCAACTCCTCATCCATTCAAGTTTTCTCAGGAGGTTGCAATTTAGAAACATCTTCAGGCTCCACTTCTAATTCTAGTTCTCATGCTATGCCCACCACATCTGCAGTGACTTCCTCCACCGAAGTCTTAAATGCCTCAAAGTCACCCATGAGGGCTGGAATCAACTTCTTCCAAATTCCTGTTAATGTTGATATTCTGACCTCTTCCCATGAATCATGAATGCTCTTAATGGCATCTAGAATGGTGGATCCTTTCCAGGTTTTCCACTGACTTTGCCCTGATCCATGAGAGGAATCACCACTTACGGCAACTACAGCCTTACAAAATAGTAAGACTTGAAATAATAAGATTTTAAAATCTCATTATTAATAATATAATTCAGGGGCGCCTGGGTGGCTCAGTTGGTTAAGCGACTGCCTTCGGCTCAGGTCATGATCCTGGAGTCCCGGGATCGAGTCCCGCATCGGGCTTCTCCCTCTGACCCTCCTCCCTCTCATGCTCTCTGTCTCTCATTCTCTCTCTCTCAAATAAATAAATAAAATCTTAAAAAAAATAATAATATAATTCAATTACTTGTTATTCAATAGTTAATATTTAATTATTTAAATAATAAGTGTTGAAAGTCAAAATTGATTTTGACTTGATTCATGGGCTGCAGAAAGGATGTTGTGTGGGCAGACACGAAAACCACATTCATCTCATTGCACATCAGAGTTCTTGGGTAACCAGGTGTATTGTCAATGAGCAGTAATATTTTGAAAGGAGTGTTTTTTCGGAGCAGTAGTTCTCAACAGTGGGCTTAAAATATTCAGTAAACCATGTTGTAGACAGATGTGCTGTCATCAAGGCCCATTGTTCCATCAATAGAGCACAGGCCGTGTAGATGCAGCAAAATTTTAGGACCTTAGAATTTGGAGGATGGTAAATGAGTACTGGTTTCAACTTAAAGTCACCAGCTGCATTAGTCCCTAACAGGAGAGTCTGCCAGTCCTCTGAAACTTTGAAACCAGGTACTGAGTTCTCCTATCTGTGAAAGTCTTAGATGGTGTCTTCTTCCAAAAGAAGGCTGTTTTGTCTACAGCGAAATCTGTTTAGCATAGCCACCCTCATTAATTATCTTCTAGATCTTCTGGATAATTTGTTGCAGCTTCTCCATCAGCACTTGCTGCTTCACCTTGCACTTTGATGTCATGGAGGCGACTTCTTTCCTTGAACCTCATGAACCACCCTCTCCCAGCTTCAGGCTTTTCTCCTGCAACTTTCTCACCTCTCTCAGCCTTCACAGAATTGAAGAGAGTCAGGGCCTTGCCCTGGATTAGGCTTTGACTTAAGAGCTGGTTTGATCTTCTATCCAGACCGCTCAAACTTTCTCCATCTCAGCAATAAGGTTGTTTTGCTTTTTTATCATTGGTGTGTTCACTGGAATAGCACTTTTAATTTCCTTCAAGTATTTTTCCTTTGCATTCACAGCTTGGCTAACTGGTGCAAGAGGCCTCAGTTTCAGCTTATCTGGGCCTTTGACAAGTTTTTCTCACTAAGCTTAATCATTACTAGCTTTTGATTTAAAATGAGAGATGTGTAACTCTTCCTTTCACTTGAATACTTCGAGGCCATTGTAGATCATTAATTGACCTAATTTCAATATCATTGTGTCTCAGAGAATAGGGAGACCTGAGGAGAGGGAGAGATATGGGGAATGGCCAGTTGGTCAGTGGGGCAGTCGGGACACACACAATATAAGTCTGCCATCTTATAAGGGCATGGTTCATGGTACCTAAAACAACTACAATATTAACTCAAAGATCATTGATCAGATGGTTACTACACTTATCATGGTCAGCACTGAGTAATGTATGGACTTTTCAAATCACTGTGTTATACACCTGAAACTAATAAAATGTTATACATCAACTACACTTCAATAATAAATACACACATACATATACATACATAACACATATATACATAACACATATATACATACATATACATACATAACACAAACATACATATATATTTTGGTGCAATTGGGCAAACTAAAACTAGATTAGGAATTAGATAAACATTTTGCTGGTATGAAAAGGCAGAGATTGGTAAATGAAAAAGATTACAAAACAGCATGTGTAATATGATCTGATTTTAAATTAAAAATGTGCATTTTAAGACACACATATATGTATGTATAGGTACATGCATATAAATATAATATGCATAAAAAGATCTGTAAAACTATACAATGCTTGGGCACCTGGATGACTCAGTCATTAAGCGTCTGCCTTCGGTTCAGGTCATGATCCCAGGGTCCTGGGATTGAGTCCCACATTGGGCTCCCTGCTTGGCGGGAAGCCTGCTTCTCCCTCTCCCATTCTCCCTGCTTGTGTTCCCTCTCTCGCTGTTAAAAAATAAAACAAAAAATCTTAAAATATATATATATAATGCTTAGTGTAAATATCTTGTGTTTTTATCATTCTTATGATCTATATTTTCTAATTTTCTACAAGATACTTGTGATAATTACTCTAATCAATTGATTAAGAAATCTCCTTAGTAATAATGGAATGATTTGTACTGCTTTGGGTGAGATAACCAAGAGTTGTGGGCACTTCAATAAATGTGATAATTCAATTATTTAAAAAAAAAAAATCACTGATCACCATACCAAATATAATAATAATAAAAATCTTGAAATATTGCAAGAATTACCAAAATGTGACACAGAAACACATAGTGAGCAGATGCTGTTAGAAAAATGGCACCAACAGACTTGTTCGATGCAGGGCTGCCACAGACCTTCAATCTGTAAAAAAAATGCAGTATCTGCAAAGTGCAATGAAGCCAAGTGCAGTAAAGCAGATGCAATAAAATGAGGCATTGTCTGTATGCGGCAGCAGGAGAAGAGCGAAATGGGCAAGGCACACCAACACTTAAGTGACTAGGACACTAAGTAATGATATTTCTGCTCACAATCCCATCCACTAAGATTCAGGCACATAGATCCAAACCAACTGCAAGAAAACTGAGAAATAGAGGGGTGCACATGAACGATAGTGAGTACAAAATCTCTGCCACGTATACTAGGCCCTTTGCTTCTCTTTCCACTTCTTCTCTTACCTGTCTACTTCTTTTCCTAGTAAACACCTTGTCATCTTCCAGACTCTGATCAAATGTCACCTTCCTCACTTCCTCAGACAGTATCTCCCCTCCCCTACGCTCCCATAAATTTTAATATAAATATCTACTGTCCATGTATTATCCCCCTTTACAATTGTTTGCCTGTACATCTAACTCCAATTCAGAAGCCAAGAAGAACATATTTCTCATCAGTGACTTCTCACCTCCCAGCACCATGCTAGGTTCCTATACACACACAGTACATATCTGATATGTGAATGAATGAATGAGTTCACCAACAAGGGTTATAGAAGGATTTGCCCATGAAAACAAAACAAAACAAAACAAAACAAAAACAAAGAAGATTGACTTTCTCACGTGTCCTTATCATGGTCCTGAGTTACTAGTTAAGGATGAAACTACTTATGGTAAAGGGGCTCTCAGTAAAGGAAGATTCCTGGACCAAATTTATTAAGGTGGAAAACATCTAAAAGAGCCACATGATTAAAGGGTACCCTGTAAAGTTTAAAATGACATAATAGGGGCGCCTGGGTGGCTCCGTCGGTTAAGTGGCTGCCTTCGGCTCAGGTCATAATCCCAGGGTCCTAGGATCGAGCCCCGCATCAGGCTCCCTGCTCAGCAGAGAGCCTGCTTCTCCCTTCCCCTCTGCCTGCCACTCTACCTACTTGTGCTCTCTCTGTCAAATAAATAAATTAAAAAAAAAAAAAAACGACATAATATTCTGATTCTGGAAGTGGAAGACTTGAAGCGTTTCCAGTTGGGGACAGGCGCTGTTGCTGAGATGTGCTGTCCTCAGGCTTTCCTCTGAGAAAATAGGAGATGGAGACAGTGGTGCAAATATTTCCAGGCAGCCAGCCAAGTCAGTAATCCCAGGCCTGTGTGTGTGTCGTGAGACTGGCTGTCCTCTCTCAAGCTGACATTCAAGTTCCCCTCCCATGTCTAATCATGCCCGTCTTACAGCTTTTTAAAATAAAATGACCGAATTCAGAAGAAGTCGGTGGAATCCATCCTATTTCCAAAGCAGGGAAGTCTTGGGTACTGGACAAGTCTCTACCTCGCATTTTCTGGTCGCCTGCTGCATTCTGACTGAGGTTAGGTAACCATAACAAAAAGCACAACGAATGACTTCAGTGAAAAGTTTGCCCGGGGCAAAGCCAAGAGGTATGATATTTCTGCTGGATTACGATCAACAGACGCACTTAAACTGATGTCAGTATGGTTCAGAATCCCGGAGATAAGTGTAATACGTCTAAGGACTTTCAAGGATTTTTTTCAAGCTTTTGATACTTCAGTTGAACGGTTTGGTTGGCTGGCTTTTATTTCCCCCTGCCCCAAAGAATTCACTACGGAATCTTAGTCAGGACTTTGGGGCTGGTGTAAAACCACTGCCTTCGTATCAGTGCCCCGTGATTTATAAGCTCACCATTTTCCTGGGAGGATCAAGAATCGTATTAGCTGTGACTCTCCTAAACACGTCTCTCTGCCATTAGCACCCAAAATTCCAGCAGACTGACTAGCTGTGGGCAACACCTCATCTCGCGGACAGAACCTGCCGCCGGCCTCGGTTACTTTGGAGAGCCTGTCTCATCAGGAAAGCTCCGGGACAGATCTCCTTCTGGCGCCAGCATGAAAGCGCCGCCATCAGGACAACAGTCAAGATACGTTTGAGTTCTGGACCCGTGTGAAAACTTGCCACCGAATTCGACTCCGTGCTGAGGGACGGGAGCTGCCCTGCGCGGAGGGTGAAAATTGGCTCCGTTGGGGGAAGCTTCAAAGCCGTTGGAGCCATTAAAATGGAACTCGCTCCAGAAAATGGCCAGGTGAGCGGGTATTCATTCTCGGAAGCAAAAGCATTGGGGCCAGAGCCTCACTACTGTCCGGTTGTTTACCTTACCAATTACCGGTGTATTTACCCTGTTTGGACTCACTTCGTGTCAAAAATGAATAATGCCAATGTGGATTGCCAGTCTGAGATGAGCTAAGGCTTGCTACCCGTTTTTAGGAAAAATAACGATTCTATAGTCTTGACTCTGGAAAGCACTTTGAATGTCTCAGAATGAGAAATAGAAGCTGCTGGAAAGCTTCATAACACCAGCATGCTCACGCTGCCACGGGTGGTAAGAGGGGCTTACCTGGGTAGTGGTTCTCAAGGTGTGGTCAGGCCAGCAGCAGCCACACCACCCACGGACATGTTAGAAATGCAGAATCACTGGCCCCCACCGAGACCTCCTGATCCTGAAACTCTGGCCGGATGGCCCAGCAATCCATGTTTAAGGAGCCTCCAGGTGATTCTGAACCAGCTCAAGTCAGAATCCATTGCTCTGTAGAATATGGGAGGATCTTCACAGTCAGCAGCTAATCCAGCCACCCACTCAACTGATGACCTTATGCAAGTCTCTCAACCTGCTGTCCTTCCATCCTATTCCACCTAGAAAAGCATTGTCATTTCAACCACTGTGGTCCCAACCTGCTGCCTCACCCATGCCCCTGGCTAGATAATCAGAACGACCTAAGCTGAGCCCCTTGGATCTTCTCCAAAGGCTCCAGGGTTGCCAAGGTATACTCTGACCTCGTTGTGTATAAATCTAGGTCCTCTGAGGAAATGAATAGAACACAGTTGTTTTGTTTTGTTTTGTTTTGTTTTTTAATTTGCCCTGGGCTTGGGGATGGACAAAACTAAAAGGTTTGAGACAACAGTCCATCTAGATCAGGGGTTGGCCAAATTCAGCTGGCGACCTATTTCTGTAAATAAAGTTTTATTGGAGTACAGCCACGCCCACTCATTACATACTGTCTAAGGTCGACTTTCAAGCTACACCAGCAAAGTTGAAGACCTGTGACAGAAACCCAGAGGCCTGCAAAGCCTAAAATATCTACTCTTTGACCCTTTTCGGAAAACGTTTTCGGACCACTGACATAGATACATAATCAGCCCACACCGAATAGGAACTCAGAACAAGAGACGGCAGGTATGGGGTTCTGAGCTGGGAGGAGTAGGGGCTTCAGGGATGACAGGGCAGGGGCCTCTGCGGGGAGAGCACGTGTTCTGGTGCCTGGGAGCCCCAGGCCTGAATGTAGGGATAGGTACAGGGCCCCCAAAGGACAATCTGACTTGTAAAAAGGCCCTCTGGTGACTGTGCACAAACTAGTCCACGGACCACACTTTGAGAAATGCGGAATGACCTGGCCATTCAGATGTACAAAGATAGAAGCATATCCTGGAGCTCTTACAAAGTTCCTCAAATAAAAATCTGGTCTAAATCCCATAACTCCAACTGTGACTTTTCTGTACTTTCTAACAAATTTGGCGGGGGGCGGGGGGGGGGGGGGAATTTAAACTTCTAAGCTAGTTTAATTAATTTAGCCTAGAATGTGTGTGATTTCTCATTTAACATTCTTCTCTAAATTTATACTGCTAATATTCCAACTCCAGACTTGTAAAGATAATTTTAAAGTCATAGAACCCAACTTCCAAAAGACTAGAAAGCTAAATGGAGTTTTAACTTGTACCACTGCATAAACAAATCCTTGTTCCAAATGGAACCTTTAGGAATTTTGGAATTAGGAAGTTCTAATCTCTCAAAAAAGCAGATGGGCAGATAGCTTGCACATGTCAAGGGAGTTTTCAGGCTATATTGAAAAAACTGACTGATGCCTCTAAGGTAACAAAGGAAATTTCAAAAGTTGTCAACTTTATAAACAAATGCAAAATTGTTTAGAATTCCCAGAATTTGTCTAAAAACAACTTTTGTTCTGAAACTAAGGTATTTTAATGCTTTCTTTTTATTGTAAAAGCTACCTAACGCCATTATAGAAAATACACAAAACAGTAAAGAAAACCTACCCATGATCCCAGCATCCTAACACAATCACTGTTACTAAAAAGAAAAAACCATGGGGCGCCTGGGTGGTTCAGTTAAGCATCTGCCTTTGGCTCAGGTCATGATCCCAGGGTCCTGGGATCGAGTCCCGCATCGGGCTCCCTGCTCAACGAGGAGCCTGCTTCCCCCTCTGCCTGCGCTCTCGCTCTCACTCTCTCTCTCTCACTGACAAATAAATAAATAAATAAAATCTTTTTAAAAAATAAATTGTTTAAGAGCTAATAAAACCTCAAAGGTCAGTGATAACAGGTAACCAAGACCCAACTAAGTATTAATTCCTCTTAGTATTATCAACATGCCCTCCATAGAGCCCTCTCCTACCTCAGCCTTCAAGATCCACTCCCATCCCTTTCTTCTGTTCTATCCCTTCTCCCTGATTTCTCTGTCTTCCTTTCTTAATTGATAATAATATAATTACAGCTAACATTTACTGAACCTTGTGCTGGGCACTTTACATGAATTATTTCATTTAGTCTCAAGAATTCTGTGTGTAGATACTATGCTATCCTCATGTTACCAGTGAGAAACTGGAAGTGGTATGACGAATTGTTATTATGGTCCCAAATTTGGTCACAACTCCCTATATGCCCGCCTGTTCAAGAAGTAGAGTCTATAACTCTAAATCTTAAATCTGGGCTCGACAATATCAAATGTGATACAAGTCAAGGCTTGAAAGATGCTTGCTTGTCAGATCTTACCCTCTCTTGCGGCTGGGAACTTTCAGTCACCATATAAAGAAACTCAGGATAGTTGGTTAGATGAAAAGAAATAACATGGGGGAGCATCCCACCTAAGGCCCCAGACATATGTACGAGCCTTGCCGATACTATGAAGAACAAAAATAAGTCATCCCAGCTGAACCCAGCTGAATTGTCAACCCATCAAATCATGAGCAAATACATGATGATTTTTTAAGCCACTAAATTTGGATAGTTTGTTACACAGTCAAAGCTAACCGACACAAGCAATTTGCCCAAAGTCACACAGACAGGACTAAAAACCAAACCGAGGTCTTTAGAGCCCAAGTGCTTAACCCCATGTTATACTGTGGAATGTTATACTGTGGAACGCCCATGAATCTAGTCAGTACCATGGGCAGAGTCAATGCTCAATAGTAACACAGTGTCCTCTTAAAGATAACAATAATATGAGTTATCTGTCAAGATGGGCCCATCCCACATGTTGCCACTAGTAGCCCATTTCTAAATTCAGACCAGAGGCACCTGGGAAATAATTAGCTGCAGTGTTGCTGTCCTCTTGTAACAAATTTGAGGGCAACTCTTTATTTTTGCTAAAGTTAAACAGTTTGTGGCAACAAATGTTACTTATACTTTTCTAGGAATAGAAATGTATTTACTTTTAATCAGTTGGGGACTCATTAGTGAGGCTGTCTTTATCTCCCTGAGCCTTTGCCTTCTTAGCTTGGTTTTTTGGGGTTTTGTTTTGTTTTGGTTTGGTTTGGTTTTTGGCCCTGTATTAGTGTTTTGTTTGTTTTCGACAGAACTCCCTGAAATAAACTTTAATGGGTTGAACAAATCAGAAGAGAAACAGTGTCAATTGCAACATAGGAGTCAACCCTATAACCTACTTCTTTTCACAATTCTTCCCTATGCCTAACAGAAATGAATGAATAACTGATTATTGAGAGTAAAAGGGCTATTACCCAATTAATCTCAAGCTGTATGAAGCATTAATCTGGTGATGAACTACTAGTAATGAGAAATTCTGGAAAAGACTATACACCAAAGCATTTCTCAGAAACACAAAGCTTTTAAAATATTTTTCCAAAATAACAGACTCTTAAAAGATCTGTAGATGTACGAATAAAGTAAATAAAATATTTTGATGCATAATAAACAGAGGTCATATAGAAAGGCAAATTGGGGACACCAAATTTGAAAACAAGTCTCACTACAACAGAAGGGATCAGTTCTAGCTTTTTCCTCTTATTTTCCCTACCTATAAAATGAGTCTTGTAACCTTTCTTTGGTGGAATGAACAGCAGTAGTGTTTCAGATAGTATGGCTTAGAAAAAGTCTTTCTTTGAAATTCCAATGCTTCTTAAGCAGTTATTAATTCAGGGTCTGCCCAGAATTCTACCATCCACCCCCCACCACACACACACACACACACACACACACACACACTTTCAATGGCATCTATCACCTGCAGACAGAGCTCACCTTGGCCCCGGTCTGATTAGAAGAGCCAGTTCTGGTGGTGTATTGGGGTCTTCCTCACAGTAAATGAAGTGTAGCATAGTCTGTAGCTCTGGGCTCATTGTCTAGTGTACCTTGGAGATGGATTTAGGCAACCAGGCACTTCTGGGAGCCTCTGGTCAGGAATTCCCTGCATATCCCCTGTGTATGCCCTAACTAGTCGTTTTCCCTGGTTTCTGGTGTCTGGTTTTTCCTCCAGGTCTCAGGGAGGAACTACAGTCTATCACTGCAGCACAGCTAAGAGGCTGAAATGTGGCCCTCTCACTGGGCTCGGCCTAGAGCTGGTCTTCACTTCATTCTTGCACATTATCTCTGGTTTACTTTTGCGTGACCTAGATGAGCTCCCATCAGATGGTAAAAGCTGCCATCTCCCAGAAGTCTTTCTTTTCCCATTATACCTTCTCCCTGACCTTGGATTTTTATGCACATCTGCCAAGACTTAAGTATGTTTAACCCATTGGGATCCAGGATGAGGGACAGTCAGTCCTTCCCTGGGAAGAAAGTTGGGATTGGCTCCCTGGAAATTTCCCCTGGCTTATTGTCTGCACTGGTTCCAGCAATTCCAGACTCATCCACTTCTACATAGCCGAGAGGGGGAAGTGTTGCACCATTTCAGGGGGAGAAATCTGTTTAGAAACCGTAAGGGCCAAGAAGATAGCTTAATGCGAGGGTCATTAAAAAGAAAAGAGTATTATTTAGCCCTTGCTTCCTTATCCAGTTTTCTCTGTCAATTCCCAAGAAGAAAAGGCCATCAGGGCAAGGAAGAAACTGACTTTTTTTTTCTTCTACATTTTGACTGAAAGTTTTTCTTCTGAGTCCTTTCCCATCACGTGCTCATTTGCCTCTACAGGGTTCCCTCTCTGGCAGCACACATGAGAAAGTAAAAGCTTCGTGTGGAATCTGCACCACGTTTCATTATAAAATTGCATCCCTTGCATTCCCTGCATCTCTCGTATATCTAAATGAACGGTGTAGCTCTCGAGGATTTATTTGTAAAACTTCTACCTCATAACCAGATCATATGGCTATATTTTAAACGGAGATCGTTGTGTTGTTGGAGATGAATCCAAGTTTTCTACCTTCTCCCGGTCTCATTCCGAAGAAGATGAATGAGATCAGTTTGGCTGTTGAAATATGTGATCCCATCAACTGTGTTTTGGCAGATTCTTTGCACCTCAAAACCCAGAACCTGGTACATTTTCCTCAATCATAAGCCATAAAATACTCAAGAACCCGCGAGCTCCTTTTCTTTTCAGTGAAGTGTAGCTTGGCACTGCAAGAAACTCTCTCTTAGAGACAAATTTTCCTTTAAGCTCGATTTACATGGAATGAAGCGCCCTGGGCACTGTGCTGTTGGAATTCATTCAGTACCATGTTTGCCTGCAAAAGGGCATTTACTCTTGACATTTTTGAAGATATTCATTTTACAACCCAATTTGCACACTCAAATAATCACCATCTGTGTTGTCCAGTTTAAAACAATCGTAGAAAGCAAGTGCAAGTTATTTCCCCCTTCATTTTGTCTCTCTTCATTTTATTTTGTTTTGTGTTAAGTGGTGGGAGCATAATTAAACTTACTATTCCCTTTCATAAGTACTGTTGCTTTCTACAAAAAGAGTCAGGGAGAGAAGACAGACACCTGATAAAAAGTAAGATGCATTTAAACCCTAGCAAGCTTTTTCTTGCAGAGCATTCTCATTATCATTACTTCAGCATTATCATAAATTTGTTGTGGTGTTGTACTGCTTTTGTTCTGCATATCACCTTCATCTGCCAAGTCAGAAAGAAACTTCCTCCTGATCTCAATTTGAGATTCTTTAATGTCTTAAAGCCAACTTAGTCTACATATTGTATTTGGTTTATAATTCAGGGCACTTTAAAAATACTCTACTCTAATGGCATGTTAATTTTGTAATATTCCTGGGTTCTCCTAATCTGAGGAATACATCTCCAAATGAAGAAGCAACAGATACCCTAGGAGCCCCTAGAGTTCTGTACTACCTCTTTTACAACACTCATCACAGTAACAATGATTTGTTCTTACTACCTGTTAAGTCCTATTATAACACATACCATGTCTGTTTTATCTACTCATGGAGGACTGGGCCTCTTCACACTATGTTTGGCACTTTCAGTGTGCCCTATAAGCCCTTATTAATTGAATTAAGTCAATGAATGAATGTTGACTTTTCCTCCTTTTCTTTCATAAAAGGAAATCTGAGCTCTGAGCCCATTATCCCATAAAAATCTCCATCCCAAGAAATTACCCCTCATAAATCAAAAAAAAAAACCACTCAAAATATATTTTGTATGAAAGTCAGAATGGTGCCCCCTGAAAAAATACATTTTTTGTATTAGAGTTTATAACGAAAAAAAATTAAGCGTGGAAAAATAGATATTCTAAGCAATTACAGAGTTTCATGAAACTTTCCTGTCTCAGCTGGTTTGACAATATTTAAGGCTCAGTCTGGTCAAGAATATTTTTCAATGGACTTGTGTTTATTCTCAGATGGTGTTAACACAAGCTGAACAAAAAAGAGCAAATATAAAATTCAGTCTATTACCACTCCGCATGAAGTGTTCCCAGGACTTGGTGACCATCACACAGTAAACAGATATTACACCAAGGCGGGCAAGACGCAGATGGAAACCATGTGGGCTGGTAGTGGAATAACACAGTTTATCTCCACAGGTGAGAGCAAGTGCCGATGGGAGTAAATACTGTATGTCTCTAAATTTAAACCAAACACCTATTAAGAGCTCTGTTTTGATCTTTGTTGGAGGAAACACAAAGATGTTGGACAACCAGAATAAGTAAGTACCTTTCTGTTCTCTGAGAGGGCAGCGTGTTTGAGACTATATATTGCTCCATTTTGATGGACCCCTGTGTGAGCACATCTGGAGAGGCAAAGCAGTTTAACATCTGTGCTCCTGAAAATTAGAGTTATTCTGGAAACCACATCAGTGACCACACATGGGTTTCTATTAGTAACCCATGTGACTTATTTTAACTATTATTTTTACTGTCTTAGACCCAGGTTAGGATTTTCCTCACAAAAGCAAATTCCCGTGATGGATATCAGGCCTCTAAGTAGGACTTCCATAGGCCCTGGCGAAATCTGGAAAAGTATAAAAGATCCAAATTAACTGGAATTTGTAGCAGTCCTTCATTGGACAAAAGCAAATGCCTCAGTTCATAAAGTTTAGACTCGCACTCCACTTACTCTAGATGAACATGCAGCACATAGACTCATAACATCTACCTCTATAATCTCTACAAGACAAACATCAGAGAAAATGAATTGGTGTTCTCAGATTGGAAAGCACAGATTCATATCACAAAGAGGGGCTCCATTTGCCAATTTTTAATATGCCATTTTTATGGCAAGATGAGGCAAAGGTGAATCAGTATAAAAATGAAAATGACTGACCACAGGTCCTTGATTTATGGTCTAGTGGTCTTAATGGCTAGGAGGCTCTCCACCATCTTACGCTATGAATGTTCACAGCAAAAATATCTATGCTTTTTTTCTGGACGAATGATGAATTCATTTAAGACATAAAAATCAGGGGCCCCGAGGTGGCTCAGTCTTTTGGGCATCAGGCTCTTGATCTCAGCTCAGGTCTTGATCTCAGGGTGGTGAATTCAAGCCCCATGTTGGGCTCCATGCTGGATGTGGAGCCAACTTAAAAAAAAAAAAAAAAGATATAAACCTCGGACACCATCTTATTAGTGTATTAGAGGCATCTGGCCATCGTGATGAATAAGCCCCCAAATTTTAGTGGCTTGACACAGTAGAATTTATTTCCCATCCCCTGATGAGCATTTTCTTGGTCATTCAGGGGTTTTCTTCCACATGGTGTTTAAGGGATCTAGGTTCTTCCATCTGTCTTGCCACCATCCCCTAGGCCTTTGGAGGTCTCTGCTTCCAGCCAGGGGAGGAAGAAAAGATAATTGCGAAAACCCTATCTACTTGAAAGTCTCAGCCTCATGTTTTATTGGAGAAAACAAGTCACACAGCCATTTGTGGACGCAAGAAAAGCCGGGCAGTGACAACTCCACATTATCAAAGGAGGGACATCAATATTATTTTGATAGACCATCTATGCTATTGGTTTCCTCATTAATTCCCAAGAGATTTAAGTTTTGGCGGGGTCATTTGGAGGCAGAGAGGAAGGAGACTCTATGCTTGTTACACCGTCCATTCCTCCACCCACAAAATGTCTTGGGGACCAGATTCGTTTGGAAACTAGTAGTCTAAGTAATGCTTCAAAAAGTGGTCAAGTGTCCAAATGTGCCTTGACCAATTTCTGTTGGCTGCTCTTCAGAACTCTGGAATAACTGCTGTAGCTAAGGCTGTGCATTTTACATTGTTCCATACCTGAGCTTGGAAGCTCTTGCAAAGAATGCATCCTGCACATAAAAAAGGGATCATTAGTTATTGGTTCAGGGTAGCTATAAAGAAAAGGTACTTGCTTTTACTCGTTTCCACAAAAGAGCTTCTCAAGCCCTAATGTCACTTGGCCCAATTAAATATATAAATGGCAAGGGGCCAAGTTAATTATAGCTCTAGGGACTTGGACTAGGCCAGGCTAGAAACAGAGTAACAAGAAGAATGGCCAAAGCTTACACTTTGCTTTGAATCCAAACAAAGCCTTTGCCTTCACTTGCCCTTAAGGGGAATATTCTGATCTGGATGTAAGGTGGAAGCGTCCTGAAGAGCTCTGGCTCTTGATCTTTATTATGGAAAAATTGGATGAATATTAACCAAACCTGAAAAGAGGGCGAGCTGAAATAAGACTCATTATAGTGTCCTGGGAGGCAGATGCAAAATGTTAGCCATTCAAACTCTTTATGTCCCACAGGAATGGTCACAAATAGAGAGTTTCCGAGCGAGCCACTCTCCTAGGAAAAGTGCTGTGATATATAAGGGATATTTGCATTTAAGCAAATGCTGATCTTTTCCATCTGGCTAGACGCTCTTAGAAAGCATCTTGGAAGTTCTGCCCCTCACCCCTTCTGCTAATTAGGCTGCTCTATGCATCAAGAGCTCTGCCCTGGAGGAGTGTCAGCAAAGCAGTCAGTGCGTCCAGATGTGGACACTTCCTTAAAGGTGAAGTACAACAGGGGGAAAAGATTAATCTGCAATGCACTGAAGTCAGACTCTGGGTAATCCAGCGATGTGTTAAATGAAAAGGAAAAGATACCGTTGAATTTTATCTCCAAGTGGTGTCATTATTTCCAACTAACTTACTCCTTCAGGCAACCCAGATAGTTTGTTTTCCTGAAGCCCTCCTCTTGCTAGACCCCGGAGAGGAATGACAGCAGCTGAAAAAACATTCCATCCCGGGGAAAGGGACAGAGGCGCTGGTGATTACTGAGCGGGTAAGGCCGGCAGGTCGTCACACGAGGCACGGGGCTCAGGCTGCATCCGGGAAAGGGGCCCGGGGTTGGGGGCAAAGACCGGGTTCGTGGTTCCACGAGTCACAGAGGGTTAAAGTTCAGGGAGGTTTTCTCCGAAAAGCAGAAAATAAAATTCTTAATGCTATGTGTCATGTAGCTGGAATGTGATATTTCCTTCCACTTGTTAAATTGGGATTTTTGTTTTATGTGCTTTGGATTTAGCTCCTGGGTGCTCTCTGCTTAGTTTAAAAGGGTTTCCATCTCCACATTGTCATACATGGGAAAAATATACTGAGGCGGTGCACCGTACATCGTGACTTTTATTTTGCTGTCAGACTGCAAGTTACAATATACCTGTGTGCATTAAAGACTCGGGGGCTTTAAAAAGGAAAAGGATCCCTTCATACACTGAGCAAAGAGAGCTACAGCCCAGGAGAGAAGAGCTGGAAACAACCACTGCCTTCTTACCTACATCAACCACACATTCCAGATTTTGGCAACCGTTCCAATTGCCTGTCACTACATTCCTCTCCAAAAAAAAAAAAAAAAAAAGGCCATTTATTAAAAACACAACTAAGAAGGTTTTCATCCAACGGTATGGACTGATTTGGGGTGCATTCCAAAGACATATTCGTCATCTTTAGTATTAGGTGCCTGCAAACTTTGAGCTGCTCTGTGTTCTTTTTCAGGAACGGTGACGGACTACCAGGGTCCATCCTCAGTGCCCCAGTTCCCCATGAAGCCAACGGCAGGCGTGCCCAGCAGCTGCTACAGAGATGGGTGCTGTCCGACCCCAGACCAAAGCCCTAAAGCTGGTCATGGGCTCACCACCTGTTTTGATTATTCTCAGCCTTATGCTAGCTGGGGAGGGGGGGCCAAGAAGCTCTGTGGAAGGCCAGAGATCATCAACCCCCCCCCCCCCAGAAACCACCATAGAAGCTAGAAACCACTCATTGACCACCAGTGTATGACAAGTCAGAGCTGATGCTCAGTGTGGACTGCAGGCAGCCTTTAGGTATCGCTCAGCCTCGGAGGTTTGTTAGAGAGGTCACAGACAAGGGGATCGTGTGCAC
The DNA here is from genome assembly GCF_029215605.1 of Mirounga angustirostris. NCBI lineage: Eukaryota > Metazoa > Chordata > Mammalia > Carnivora > Phocidae > Mirounga > Mirounga angustirostris. Next base: position 45,037,593 of record NW_026991722.1, on the reverse strand, counting down.
AAAGCAGGTCCTTGACCACCGTGTGGAGACACAGTGCTGCTAAATGAGGGGAGCTGAGCGAAATTAATGCAGTCGGAGTTTAAACAAAGAACTGGCCATCTGTCAGTGATCTAAGTTCATAAAGCCAACTTACAAGTAAGTAACCATCTCAGCCAGCAAGCTACAAGTTACCAGGCTTTTCTGTTCTAGAATAAGGTTTTCAAGGAAGATAAACTATTTGTAAGGAGCAAGAGAGAGAGAAAGAGGGGAAAGAGAGAGAGAGAGACAGAGCCCTTGGAAACAGAATGGGATAGTGGCAATAGGAGAAAAGGAGGAAGATAGAGTTTTACAAAGAAACTTATTTTTGGGGCGCCTGGGTGGCTCAGTTGGTTAAGCGACTGCCTTCGGCTCAGGTCATGATCCCGGAGTCCTGGGATCGAGTCCCGCATCGGGCTCCCTGCTCAGCAGGGAGTCTGCTTCTCCCTCTGACCCTCCCCCCCTCATGCTCTCTCTCTCTCTATCTCATTCTCTCTCTCAAATAAACAAAATATTTAAAAAAAAAAAAAAAGAAACATTTTTTTACACGTTCCCCTGGCTTTTGGATTGAAAGGTACCCAAAAGAGAGCAACACCTAACACAGAGCAAAGAGGAGTTTTATTTACACCAGCAGGCTGTTTAGAACTCCCATTTTATTCGTGGCAATTTGATTGTTTGGTCACGCCTCCTAATAAGTGAAATGTTACACTGGAGTATTTGTTTAAACCTCGCAGCTTCAGATACAGTAAGTTGCTGAATGATGTTTGCTAATGGCACACATTCGATAATTCCTATAATGTGAAATCTCAGCCAGATTTAATGTTTAATTTCCCTGGGATTCACTCTGAAATTATTACAGACATTATGTATTCTGCTCCCTGGACTTGGAATTAATTTCAAAACAGAGTAAAAGTGCATCCATTTGGGTGCCTTGTGGGAGTTCAGATCAGTAACATTCCATTTCTCCTGAAGTTTCTGAAGGTTAAAATACCTTTTCACTTTATTGCATTTGATCTGGGTTCAGTAGCTACGTGCCACAGTCACCCACAGCTGCATTTTTGTTTTGGTTTGTGATCTGGATGTGCCATTGCTTGATGAGTTCATACTCTTGAAAAGCTGTATTGATATTCCAAGGCTTTATCTGCCTAACTCGCAGGTGCCTGTGTGGGGTTATCACGATACAAAATTATTGCCAACATGCAATGATCTGGCAAGAAAAATCATTAAACAGCTACATCTACGTCTTCTTTTTATGAATGTCTGCCACAGAAACAGAATTCACGGCATGCACTGCTTTGATTAATCAATCAATACATTGGCTACGTTTCCAATACCTGGCCCAAGTAGAAAGCTCAGAGGCTGGAAAACCTCCAAACATTATAGAATAAAACAACCAGACCCATGTTAGGTTGTGATCCAAAAATTCCCAGACAATAAATCTTTAATTTGCTACCCTGGCAACTCTCACCAAATTTGAATTAAAAGAATATTCTCCACGCAAAGCGTTGAAAGGACTTGCCTCCTGAACAGTTATAAAAGTTTAACCTTTAGCTGAGGCACACTTCCTCCAGTCCAAAAGGAAACTGAGTGAAGAAAAAGACATCAAGGGATTAATTCACAAGTCTTACCCCAAAATGAATGACAGCTGTTTGGGAGTTCAATTGCACTGACGTCCCATTAGGTTCGAAACATCCTGAGTCTTGCAATTATCTCATACATTTCCTAAAACCATGTTAGTGAAAACTTCACCTCCCCAGGCTGGTCTCAGCCACTGAACTCGCACACCTAAACGCCCTCTAACTGCTTCAGATGAGCACCTGAGCAGCAAACACTGCCACGTGGTTGGTTCTCCCCAGGATTTTTCATTTTTGTCAGGTAGATCTTATTTTATCAGCTCTCCCGCCCCGCCATGGTGGGGAGGAAGGCTGGCTAGAAGTGGTGTCTACGGTTTTAGTTTCAAGTGAACAGAACAATGGATTCAGGGCGGCCTGGAAGTTTGCTGGGAGTGGGAGAACACAAGCTTTGGAATTTTGTAGCTGCTCTGCAAATTTAAACCTTAAAATGATGGAACAATTTTAAAGCCTGAAGCCACTTAGAGATCATGCAGAGGTCTACTCATATTTCTCAGCCAGGAAAATGGCAACCTAAGGAAGAAGCCGTGGGCCCAAAGTCCCACAGCCCTCCATGACAGTGGCCAGGTGGGCGAGGGGGCAGCACCCTCCAGGTGCCACATAGACCCCTTGGTCTCCATCATCCCCCTGCCCTGTTGCATGATCCTTATTTCTCTACCGTCTCAAGACTGGGCTCACAGGAAGCCAGAATGATGGCTTTCTTGCCTCTGTATCCTCAGCACATAGTTCAGGCCTGGAAATGGAGATTTGCAGTGAAGATCTTTTTTCTTTTTCTCTTTCCCCCCGAACAAAAATAGCTTAATATTTTTCTTATTGTATTCGTATGCTATTCCCATACATTCTCATAGTTTAAAAAAAAAAGAAGAAAAGTTTAAAGAAAAAAACCAGAACTGCTAGGAAGTTCACCAGCCATGTATGTCCACTGTTAATATTTAGAAGACTAGCTGCTTCTAGCTATAATGCACATTCACCTGGTGCCCAAATGGAATTAAACTCCTGTTCAGACCCCTACTTTTCCGCCTTAACAATATGGCCAGGAGATCTTGCAATGTTGGTGAGGACAGATTTACATCATTATTTTGAAGGACAGTTTAGGGTTGTCTTACGTGGATACATCATATGGATTTGTTCCTCTTTTGGAGCTATCAGTCATTTCCCTGTCTTCATTACCAGAAGTAATACTGTAGTAACGATCCTCATGCATGTAATTGTGAATTTTAAAAATTTTGGTACGTATTGCAAGATTACCTTCCGGAAATGTAACGATTTTCACTCCATACTGATTTATTAAAATGTGCATTTTTTTTCCACACCCTTATCAACACCGGGAGTGTCCGTCATCACCTGTTCCGATATTTTGGCAAAAAATACATTTCAATTTCCAGTTTGGGGAATTATTAATGAGGTTTCGCATTTGTAAGTATCTGAAAGTCTATCGTCCCTCAGCCATCATGCGATGTCTTAGGGCCATAAAAGTGTATAAAACAGATACGGTCCCTGTGATTGTATAGTTTATTAATTCTGTTGAAGATTCCAATGATGACAAATAAGTAAATATCATTTGCAAAAAGGTCGATGGAGGAAAGCAGCATCGTGCTGTGATGAACTGTTAGCGCTGCAGACAGTGTGAGTTAGAAGAGTTCCACCGTAGGAAATGACAGTGGAGTCAAAACATGACATATAAGCAGGAGCCGGCCAGTCAAGGAAAGAGCCAGCCTGAGGGCCTTCCCAGGAGGGGAGAAGCAGGTGCAACACCCTTGAAGAATGAAGAGCAGTGCGTGGTGTGCCTGGGAAATGACAAAAGACCATTGTGGCTAGGAAACAGTCAAAAGAAACAGAACGGCATGCCATCAGATTGGCAAAGGCGTCAGGAGTCAGGTCATGTAGGGCCTAGAGTCTTGGAGGACTTTGAATTTTATGCAAGTGCAGTAGGAAGCCACCGAAGGTTCCAAAGCAGGGAAGTAGCATGACCTAATGTATGTGTTTAAAAGGTCACATGGAAAACGGGACAAGAGGGGACATGGGGAGCCGTCAAGAGAGCCATTAAGCAATTGGTACAGTACAGCAGGTGCAAGCTCAGGGTTGGGTCTCTAGAGACAGGGAGGAGGGACAGGCTGATGATGTATCTTGGAGCTGGAACTAGTGATAACGGGTGATGGGTAGGAAGTGAGTTTAAAGAAGGGAAAGGATGTCTGCTTTGGGCTGCTGAATAAATAATGATACCATGTACTAAGATAGGGAAGTCTCAATTTGGTGGGAAATCAAGCATTCCATATTACCATTATTTCTAACCGTAAAAATCAGAAACAAACTAAATAGGCAGCAATTGTGATGGTTCAATAAATAATGGTATAAACATAAATTATGCCCTCCATGAAAATCATGATTTTGAAGAACAATTATTATATAAGAAAATGTTCATAATATGTTAAGTGGAGGGGAGAACATATGGCTGTTTATGATCTACACAAATATAGGTACAGATAGAGACACAGATTAGAGATAGAGATAGAAGGGAAAAGAGTGGAATGAAAGGCACGGAGATGTTCATAATGGTTATATCTTGATGGTGGGATTACAAGTGATTTTTATTGTCTTCTCTACACTTCTCTTTATGTTCCAAAGTTCCTCTAATAAACAGGTCTTACTGTTATCATCACACCAAAAGGTCATTAAAAACTACCAGTTGATCTGCAGCAAGCCACCGTCTAGATTTGGGTCAAGTCATGACTAAACCCCAAAACCCAACAGAAGTAGGTAAATCACACAGTCATGGTGTCATGTCTTGGCTAAAGGCCTTGAGGATTATCACTGCTTTTTCACTTATGGACACACATTTTGCCAAATGAAATATGTGTATGTTTCCAGGCTAATTCATGGAAGACTTAAGACTAGAATTCAAGTCTCCCGATTCAGAGGCAAGAGCTTTTCCCACGGGTGCTGATTCCATCTCAGCACAAGGCATGCTCCTCTGATCTCATCGTGGATGCTGAGACCAGCCAACAGGTCGCAGAATCCCTCTGGGCCATCCCTGCTCACAGGCAGGAGAGGAGACCACTGATGCTGTATGATTTCAGGGACACCTAGCATTTCCACCCATCCTCTGCTCTCTGTATAGCTAATACCCAGGGTTCTTTAAACACGGATTGGTTCGCTTTATTCCCCACTTAGAAATAAGGCTTAAAAAGTATATATACCTGGGAGGGCGCCTGGGTGGCTCAGACGGTTGGGCATCTGCCTTCGGCTCAGGTCATGATCTCAGGGTCCTGGGATCGAGTCCCGCATCGGGCTCCCTGCTCCTTGGGAGCCTGCTTCTCCCTCTGCCTCTCTCTCTCTCCTGAATAAATAAGTGAAATCTTAAAAAAAAAAAAAAAAGTATATATACCTGGGAGAGGTAATCCTTTGGTTTAAATTCACCCTAGGTGTCCAATCTCTTATCAAATGCTTTCCTGAGAAAGGGATTTGAAAGGGTCACCTGAATGCTGGATACTTAAAAGTTAGGGATTTGCAAAACAAGGGGATCTGGAGGGGTAAGACTCGAGAGAAATGGTAAAGGACACAAATATTTCATGAATATTTCTGTGTACTGGCCACTTAGGTAATTGCTGTATGTACACCACGTTGAATCCCACCACCCCAGCAAGGCAGTATTATTATTGCCAACTGACATTCATTCATTCAACAAATGTTTATTGAGCATGTGCTATGTATGCTCGGCACTCTCATAGTTCCTGGAAATACTGCAAAAATCAAAACAGGCAAAGTCCCTGCTCTTGTGGAACTAATTCAGGATACGTGGGGCAGACAGACAACACGTATTTAAAAATGAATGTGCAGTATAGCAGACGGTGATAAGTGCTAAGAAGAAAATTAAAGCAGAGAAGGGGGGATAGCAGGTGAGAGACAATAGAAAATATGTCAAGATCATTCAGCCAGCAAGTGCCCAAGCTCGGACTGAAGTCGGGTCTATCCTCCCATGGTACTGCTCCCCTGTAAGGTACTGCTTCCCTAGAAAGCACGTCCTATCTGATACTCCTGCCCTGTGTTACTCTGCCAACAACCCCCAAATATCCTAACGGGTCAGCCTTTGGTAAGCCTTTGGTAAACAACAGGTAGCCTACTGGGAGTCAAGTAAAATCTATTTACCAGTAATTGTTCAATGTGATTGGATTTTGCTTGTGCATGAATTTAAAGCTTCTTCAAGTACGATGACTTTCAAAAACAAAACCAAAAACCTCAGCCCATAAATGAGCTGGAATAACGATCCCCTGAAATTTCTGGAGCCCCAGACTCCACTAAGTAGAGGCAACATCTATTTCCATTCTTGTAAAAGAGAAAACAAAAATGTGAATACAATGTAAACCTCAGCCTCTTGAGGGGTCCCCCCTCCTTTTTTTTAGGACTCTGTTAAAATATATTTTCCCTATGCCAAGGGCAAAAAAAAATTCTAGTGCAAAGACTAGGGAGAAAAAAAATGAAGCAAAGGTTGGTATTTTGTTGTTCAATGCATCTTTACGTGTCTATAAAACTCCATCTTCAAAACATCTCACCTACTAAATATAAGGCATTCAAAATACATAGTTTAAAGCCATCCGTGGCATGATACCACGGAAAGGTCAGCCCACCTGCAGTTTCCAGCTTCTTTGTGGACAAATGTGGCCTGATCATGAGCTGGGTGAGAGAATATAAGCCTCTACTGTATCTTAGCAAAGAGAAGAGCGGGGGCAAACAGAGAGAATATTAATTTTCATCAAGAGAAAATCAAACTTGTCCAAGAACTTTATTGGCAGAAGTGAAATTAGTTTTTCTATAGCAAATAGTTAGTGGAGTTGAGGGATTAGTCTATTGCCCAAGAAGGAAAGTAAACCCACTGGCATTCAGAGGCATCTTTGTTCTCAATAATGTATTTGACTCTCAAAAACAAATAAGATTTGTCTCTGCACTTTCACTTAAAAAAAAAAAAAATCTAAGACTAGATTGTCTAAAACTCTCCCTTGCTAAAAATCAAATTATTAAAGCAAGTTTCCTAAATTCATAAGGCTCAAGACAACTGTTAATATTTTTATTGAATGTAAAGTGCCAGCCTGGGCCGAGTCTTCCTCAATTCAAACAAAATTCGTTGTCCACAGCAACAGGCACAGGACTTTTCAGTTGACAGACAGCAGCAATACTTGGTACTTCCTACTGTGGTCCAGGGCCCCGGCACATACAGGCTATTTGGTGTAGAGATACAAAATAGGATTATTGTATTATCTAGAAACTCTCAAGATTAAGGCAGTAAAACTGATGTTGCAGAATGCTATGGCTTTAGACCACCTTGTTAATATTCCTGTAAAATACATCGTCCCAGCTTTGGGTGACTGGAGTACCATGATGGCCAGGTAGAAAACAGTTTCAGTACCATGGGAGGGGAAGAAGATATGAAACCTTGATTGCCAGATGTCTAGTTAAAACATTCTGTGAATTTACTGAGGTGTTGCATGAACCAACCCTCCAGCCAATTAGAACGTACTATCACTAGACTCATAATTACATAAACATAAGAACTCTGAACTTGTCCCGCACTTTGAGTAGTTGCCATCAGAAAACCTGAGATCTCTAGATTTCCTCTTTACATCTCCCCTCATCCAAGTAGATGAATGGGTTGGGATGCAGGAAATAGTAGACACAGAGGATGAGCAAATGATGCAGAGCTAGGTCAGTCAAAGGAGGGCATCTGGCCAGAGCCTGATTCTGTGAAGGGTTTTGCCAGTTTCCTAGTGAAGAGAGGTGGTTGGAGTTGATCCCATAGGCACTCTATCATCATTTTCATCTGAGCTATATGTACTTAATTTTAAATTAATTATTTGGTAAACTGTAAATTGCACACTCCAGAGGATAGGTTCTGCCGATCTCAACAAATCCTTTTTGCTCCTTTTCAAAGTTAGAAAACAGTTTCAGCTATTGTTAAAATCCCTGGGGGGCCATCAGGTTCGTAAGGATCCTTGCAAGGTGCCGTAACATCTTCGTTTCCTGCCTCAGTGTGCTTCACCAAAGGGTACAGCCATTAAGATAATGCATGTGAAAGGATGTTGTAAACTCCACCAAGACTTAAATAGTGTTGACATTGTTGTTATTATTCCTGCTTCACAATATCCTCAGTTCCGAATGCCACCCAATCTCCAGCAAGAGCTACACACATTAAGGGGCCTTTCAAGCCCATCAGCTTCACCTTCTTGTACAACACCCCCAACCACAAGACTGCGCTCAGACCTGTATCAACGGAATATAGCCTGTCTGAGTAATATTCACTGGGGGTTATAAAATAATAACATACCCATCTGTGGTGATACTCATTACCTTGAAGAACAAGCACTCGTAGACACAGACACACAAGTGCATACCTTTTTTCAAAAAGAAAGCCCTAATAATTTGAAAGTAGGCATTCAATATCTGGTGTTTTAAAAAAAAAAAAAGTCTTTATTTTTACCTGGTCTTCTGCTTTAATTGCCTCCAAAGCTGTTTTCCACTTTGATTGCACAGTTTTACCTAGCAAAGTTGTCCCGATAAATAGAGCTGAAAGCCGTGAGCAGAAGTAATGAGTATGGGAATTCCTCGTCTTATAACTAACTTCTTCTGCTCCTTTCTTAAGGTTTGAGATGACAGAAGAGGCCCCCAAAACTACAGAGAATAAATCATTATGAATCAACATATTACTTTTGTTGGTATTTCTAGCGCTGTGATCCAACAGCTACCCATAGTGGGATTTTAAAAAGTTTCTTCCAAGAATTTCATTCTCCTTTGTCTCCAGAATAAATAAAGTGCAGTGCAGAATAAGTGCAAATGGGATTTTGAAATTCATCCCCAAACCACATGAACAGGAAGGCCTCCTTCTTGCCTTTGGTAAACAACAGTCTTTCACATCGGAGCGACTTAAGGGCTATGTGTGCATTTTTTTTTTTCTCTCACTTGAAATGTCATTTTAACTTGATCTCATCTGATGGGATGAAAAGGAATAGTAATTTACGGTGTGGTAGTGTAAGGAATATTGTATCACAATAAGAACCTATTCAACCGGGGTTATACCTGCCCTGGGACAGAATAGCTGATTAGTTTCCAGTTTGAACATACTCACGGAAGCAGAACAGCTTGTTGTTGTCACTGGTGTGACCTCTGACACTTCTGACTCCCTAGAACCTATCATCTTTACCCCAAGAAGGCAACGTGTTGGCATATGAACTACATATAGGTAGTAGAGTCTAGTTCCCAGGAATCCCATAGGGTCAGGATTCAGGTGAAAGATCTGTGCAACCAAAGGGAAAAAGATGTAAATATATATGCAATTTAAGTCTATTATATAGTATACACACATGCACAAGAGTAATTTTATTCCCATCCTAATCCCAACTGCAAGGAAAAGATTTTCTTTCCAAATCCCAAAGCTCTGTTCCCTAAAGTTGATGTCCATCTGTTCTCCTTTGCTCACCAAGAGGTCAAACTCCTTAGCCTGGCAGTTAAGGCCTTCCGTGATATGTCCCTAAGTTTCAGTTCAATTCCATCCAACTCTTGCCCTATAGTTCCAGTCAAATTACGCTTATTCAGGGCTCTGAAGAAAAACCAAGATGCTTCCAAGTCTTTACACGTCATATGCACACCTACAATATTCTTCCTTCTAGCTCTTCCTGTTAAAATCCTAATAAAAAAAAAAATTTGTTTTAAAGATTTTATTTATTTATTTATTTATCTGACAGAGACACAGCGAGAGAGGGAACACAAGCAGGGGGAGTGGGAGAGGGAGAAGCAGGCTTCCCGCGGAGCAGGGAGCCTGACGCAGGGCTCGATCCCAGGACCCCGGGATCATGACCTGAGCCGAAGGCAGACGCTTAACGACTGAGCCACGCAGGTGCCCCGCCAACACAATTTTAAGGCACAATGTAAATAACAGCTTCTTAGTGAAGCATTTCCTAATTTCCTGACTTAAGAATTTTCTTTCTAGGAGCATCTGGGTAGCTCAGTCGTTGAGCATCCAGCTCTTGGTTTCGGTTTAGGTTGTGATCCTGGGGTCCTGGGATGGAGCCCCATGTCAGGCTCCCTGCTCAGGGTGGAGTCTGCTTGTCCCTCTCCCTCCCCCTCTGCTCCTCCCCCAGGCTCACTGGGGTTCTCTCTCAAATAAATAAACTCTTAAAAAAAAAAAGAATTTTCTTTCTAAACTCCCATAGTAAAAGGAACCACACCTTTCTCAAATACAGTACTCTTTGAAGAAAGTCAGAGAAAAACAAACCTTGACATTCAGATGAAGAAAAGCAACAAACTAGGGGCGCCTGGGTGGCTCAGTCGTTGAGCGTCTGCCTTCGGCTCAGGTCATGATCCCAGGGTCCTGGGATCAAGCCCCACATCGGGCTCCCTCTCAGCGGGAAGCCTGCTTCTCCCTCTCCCACTCCCCCCACTTGTGTTCCTCCTCTCACTGTGTCTCTCTCTGTCAGGTAAATAAATAAAATCTTAAAAAAAAAAAAAAAGCAACAAACTATAGCTCTGTCTGTTGCTTTACAACCATTTAATTTAATCCTCACACAATTGTACAAGGCAGGTATTATTATCCTCATTTAACAGATGAGGAAACTGAGGCTAAGAGAATTTCTTTTTTCCCCCAGCTTTACTGAGGTATGGTTGACAAATACAGCTTGTATATATTCAAGGTATACAATATAATACTTTGATTTTTATGTACACACTTGTGTAATGATTACCACAATCAAGCTAATTAACATATCCATCACCTGACATATTTATTATTTTTTGTGTTTGTGGTAAGAATGCTTGCGATCTACTTTCTTAGCAAATTTCAAGTATATAATACGTTATTATTAACCACAGTAATCATGCTGTACATTAGGTCTCCGGAACCGAACCCATTCATCTTATAACTGATAGAGTTTGCACCTTTTGACCAACATCTCTCTATTTGCTCTGTCCTCCAGTCCCTCTTAGGCCACGATTCTACTCTCTGGGTCTGAGTCTGATTTTTTTATATCTCACGTAAGTGAGATCATAAGCATTTGTCTTTTTGCGTCTGTCTTATTTCACTCAGCATAATGTCCTCCCTGTCCATCTACGTTGTCACAAGTAGTAGGAATTCCTTCTTCTTCGTGGCTGAATAATATTCCACTGTATGTATATATCACATCTTCTTTATCCATTCATCCATCAACAGACATTCAGGTGTTTTATATCTTGGCTATTATGAAGAATGATGCAATAAACATGGGGGTACACATATCTCTTCAAGATAGTGATTTCATTTCCCTTGGATAAATACCCAGAAGTTGGATTGCTGGGTCATAGCGTAGCTCTATTTTTCACTTTGTGAGGCACCTCCACAGTTTTCCAGAGTGGCTGCACCAGTTTGCATTCCTACTAGCAGTGCACGAGGGTTCCTTCCTCAGAGAGCTTCTTTGAATGAAACCTTTGCCTGTCAGACTTCAAAACACATGCTTTCCACCAAACAAGTCTATGTCACATTAGTCATATTTATATACCTCTTAGGATATTGATCACATATTGCCTTGAATCTAGGTTTTTGCAAACATGTCTTTTCTTCCTGACTAGAGCAGATGTTGTGTTGTCATGTTGTTGTAAGAGAAGAAGAGAAACCATCTGGATTTCACCTTTGTTCTCCGGCCCCTTGCACAGTAAATTTCTTGCTCAAATATTTGTTGAATTAAGACACAATCTTTCAAAGGGGAAATTTTTCAAAAGAAAAGGATACAGATGACTGTCTCTAACTGTTCATCTTCACAACACCAAAAAGAAACTAAATAATAAGAAATCTTCCTGAGAAATGTGGCCACTTTAAAAAAGAAAGAAAGAAAGAAGAAGAAAGAAAGAAAGAAAGAAAGAAAGAAAGAAAGAAGAAAGAAAGAAGGAAGGAAGGAAGGAAGGAAGAAAGAAAGAAAGAAGAAAGAAAGAAAGGAAAAGAAGAAAGAAAGAAAGAAGAAAGAAAGAAGAAAGAAAGAAAGAAAGAAAGAAAGAAGAAAGAAAGAAAGACGGAAGGAAGGAAGAAGGAAGGAAGGAAGAAAGAAAGAAAGAAGAAAGAAAGAAAGAAAGAAGAAAGAAGGACAGAAGAAAGGAAGGAAGAAAGAAAGAGGAAAGAAAGAAAGAAAAGAAAGAAGAAAGAAGGAAGAGAAGGAAGGAAGGAAGAAAGGAAGAAAGAAAGAAAAGAAAGAAAGAAGAAAGAAAGAAAGAAAGAAAGAAAGAAAAGAAGGAAAGAAAGAAAGAAAGAAAGAAGAAAGAAAGAAAGAAAGAAGGAAGAAAGAAAGAAAGAAAGAAAGAAAGAAAGAAGGAAGGAAGGAAGGAAGGAAGGAAGGAAGGAAGGAAGGAAAGAAAGAAAGAAAGAAAAGAAAGAAAGAAAAGAAAGAAAGAAAGAAGGAAGGAAGGAAGGAAGGAAGGAAAGAAAGAAAGAAAGAAAGAAAGGAAGGAAGAAAGAAGAAGGAAGGAAGAAGGAAGAAGGAAGGAAGGAAAGAAGAAGGAAGAAAGAAAGAAAGAAAAGAAAGAAAGAAAGAAAGAAGAAAGAAGAAGAAGAAAGAAGGAAGGAAAGGAAGGAAGGAAGGAAGGAAGAAAGAAAGAAGAAGAAAGAAAGAAAGAAAGATAAGAAAGAAAGAAAAGAAAGAAAGACGGAAGGAAGGAAGAAGGAAGGAAGGAAGAAAGAAAGAAGAGGAAGGAAGGAAGGAAGGAAGGAAGGAAGGAAGGAAGGAAAGAAGAAAGAAAGAAGAAAGAAAGAAAGAAAGAAAGAAAGAAGAAAGAAGAAAGAAGGACAGAAGAAAGGAAGGAAGAAAGGAAAGAGGAAAGAAAGAAAGAAAAGAAAGAAGAAAGAAGGAAGGAAGGAAGGAAGAAAGGAGAAAGAAGAAAAGAAGAAGAAAGAAGGAAAGAAAGAAAGAAAGAAAGAAGAAAGAAAGAAGGAAGAAAGAAGAAAGAAAGAAGGAAGGAAGGAAGGAAGGAAAGAAAGAAAGAAAGAAGGAAGGAAGGAAGGAAGGAAAGAAAGAAAGAAAGAAGAAAGAAAGGAAGGAAGGAGAAAGAAGAAGGAAGGAAGGAAGAAGGAAGGAGGAAGGAAGGAAGGGAAGGAAGGAAGAAAGAAAGAAAGGAAGGAAGGAGAAAGAAGAAGGAAGGAAGAAGGAAGGAAGGAAGGAAGGAAGGAAGGAAAGAAAGAAAGAAAGAAGGAGGAAGGAAGGAAAAAGAAGAAGGAAGGAAGGAAGGAAAGGAAGAAGAAGAAAGGAAGGAAGGAGAAGAAGAAGAAGGAGGAAGAGGAAGGAAGGAAGGAAGGAAGGAGGAAGAAGAAAGAAGAAAGAAAAGAAAGGAAAGAAAGAAAGAAGAAAGAAGAAAGAAAGAGAAGAAAGAAAGAAAGATAAGAAAGAAAGAAGAAAGAAAGAAATTTGGCTACTTTGAAATTACAAAAAGAAGGCAATTATTTTTGGTAATAACTACCAGCTTGCATTATTTGAATCCTGATTATGAGCCAGACGCTAGACAAGCATTTAGTTCTTATACCTGCTGGTGCAGGAGGCAGTATGATTCCCATCCTACACAGGAGGACCCAGAGCGAGACAAGGGTTAGCCAGGAGAAGAACCAGGATTTCAACCCCAAAAGCTTGCGCTCTTGAACATGCACTCTCTCACCTTTGCTGCTACTGGCCTACTTAATATTCGCTCTCAGACAGGACCCCGTTTCCCCCCGCTTCCCTACAACAGAAGGCCTCTTCCTCCAGTGACATCCTTCCCAAATCTCTGTTTTCTTGATTCCTCACATAATTTCCCCTCCTTAGAGGACAGAACCCCTGAGCACCGATCAGGGGAAAAACCGTGCTACCTCTTCCTTCTATGCGGTGATGTGAATAACGGGATTCAGAGGCACGCTTTCCGCGTCCAGCCACAGTAACAATACCCGTACTACAATCGGTAACCTCCCGGTGTAAGCAGCACGACCCCTAGTGGGCACCAGTGGTAAGTATCCAGATATGAGAACCAATACAAACACAATGGGGTGTTTTTAGGAGGTGGATAGAAAAATAAGTCAAGATGTTGTAATTACAGCTATATTAATTAAGGAGGTCACTGTGAAACAAAAACAAAGGGAAAGCAGCAAAACGTAAGATATATTTCAGGTGTTTAAGTTACTAATAGAATTTTTACTATATTAAATACATTAATACGCTACATTAGAATGTAATATCCAGGAACCAAATCCAAAGTCGGTTTTTATATTTTCTTTCATTTACCACCTTTGGCTTCCGTAACTCTTAATTAAATTCTCTCAATCTGTGACAACACATCTTCAACAAAGATAGCTTGCACTAGAGTGCTTTCAAGAAAGGATTAAAAATGGTGAGGTTGGGACATTTTCCGTTTGTCTAGATAAAATACTCTCATGAATCCATCATTTTAAAACATCCCAATCCACACTCAGTGTTACTTGTGATTTCACTGATGTTTAATTTATTTTACTACACTATTACAGTTTAATTAAACAGCAGACAGGAGCTTCACTGGGATTGCTCCTTCGTTCTACCCCAGCAACGTTTAGGTCTTGTACCTTGAAGCCAAACAGCAAAAGGGACAGTGAAAGGAAGAGTGCTCTATGTTTCATTTCAGTAACGGGGTCATATTCATTTCCTTTTTACTACCGACAGACGATCTGTATTAGTCCCCCATCTCCCAACTTCCTTAAAAAAAAAAAAAAAAGGTAAATAGTAATTCTTATTAACAGCAGTGGTACCTGCACTGGGATGGGCAAATGTGGTCACCAGCCGGTCCCCCTGCTGTTTTACTCAGCCGGCAACATGCTCTCAACCCTGGCAGCTGCTTCTGCTTTGTTTGTCCTTCCAGGCAAATAGGAACTTCATCAATGTTTACAAATTCTTTTTTTCTGAACCAAAAACTTTGGTTTCAGAAAGTAACAATGAAATTCACAACAGATGATAAACTTTTGTGTATGCATTCAATTGCGTAAGAAACACACGAATACAATCCTGTAACAAAAATTTAAACAATACAGAAATGTCGAAATTGTCAACACCCTTTTTCTCCCCCGCCCCACCCATCTCACTCTCCCCCCAACCCCAAAGCCTGGAGGAATCAGGGGCGTCCTCTTCACAGAATTAAGTATAAAACGGGACAGCTTTATTTAAAAACAACTACTTCGGATCACTGGAAAACAACCAAAGACAAAGAACAACTCAGGACATTTGTTAAGTTTCCTTCCAACCCTTCGTTATATAGATAAACAGTTTGAGTTTGCTTCACTCTACAAAAATGAGACCCTCCTAAATGTGTTGCCCTGAAATTCTTTTCCTTCCCACAATGTACTGACAAGACTTCTGTGTTGAAACCCATAGACCTCTGCTGATCTTTTTTAATTGTTCCGCGGCATTGAACAATTGGATGTATCACCAATTACTGGGTCATTTCCCTATTGATTTAAGGTTGTTTTTAACATTTTCTTATTATAAACAATCCTGTAATGAACACCGTGAACTATCCTGGTGACCACATGCAAGAATTTCTGGTGGTTAGCTCCCTAAAAGTGAAACTCCTGGGTCAAAGATTGGGCTAACATTAAATTTTGCAAGATAGTGCCAAATTCTGTCCAAGAGGCAGGAATATTTTAAAAATTATCAAATCTTTGGGCGCCTGGGTGGCTCAGTTGGTTATGCGACTGCCTTCAGCTCAGGTCATGATCCTGGAGTCCCGGGATCGAGTCCCACATCGGGCTCCCTGCTCAGCAGGGGGTCTGCTTCTCCCTCTGATCCTCTTCCCTCTCGTGCTTTCTGTCTCTCATTCTCTCTCTCAAATAAATAAATAAAAATCTTTAAAAAAAATTATCAAATCTTTGAGAACCAATCTTAAATGTTAGCACTGGAAGGGTTCTTAAAATTGCCCAAACACCTTTGTATTTTAGTACAGTACTGAGGCTTACAGAATTGATGTGACTGGTCCAGGGTCATGCAATCAAACTCCAGTCCAGGGTTTTTGGTTTCCTGTCCCAGTACATTCTTTAGTACAACAGATCTTCTGGGGCAAAAATTAGACTTGAATTTTGGATTAATTCTTTCCAGCAAAATGAAGATGTTTTACAAATAATTGAAAACATGTTTTCCTCCTTTGGATTTTTCAGCTGTATTGAGAACAATTAGGATTGATATTACAAATCAAACATTCAGAGTGGAAATATAACTCTACAAAGCACGTGAACAAGTAGGTTCTATATTGTGGACACTGCTATCAGACAAACATGCAAATGGCATCTGATTTCCTTATTAGATGATGTTAGACAAGGAGTCTGCAGTCCTATCTTTGGGTGCCCATTGTTTTATGAAAAATATTCCAATTGCCATACCAAGCTACTCAATCTATTGCAGCATGACAAATCACCTCAGAGTTAGCAACAGAGACCATTTTATTCCATCCCCGATTCAGAGGGTCAGGAGTTTGGAAAGGGTACAGCAAGGTTTTTGTTTTGTTTTGTGTTGTTTTTTTGTCTCTGCTCCACAGTGTCTGGGGCCTCTGCCGGGAAGACTCAAACTCGGGGTGATTCAGCAGCAAAGCCAGAACCATCGACAGTCACGCTCACTCACACATCGGGAAGCAGATGCTGCCTGTCACCTGGGACCCCAGTGGGGCCGTTGGCCAGAGCACCTACACACAGCCTCGATATATGGCCCCTATGCTTCTTTATAGCACAGAGATTGGGTTCCAGGAGCTAATGTTCCCAGACTCACCCTCCAGTCACGGCAGTGTGAGAAGATCAGGAGAGTACCTGTCACAGAAAGAAGTGTAAAACTGAACCATCTTATCAAAACAACCTTTTCAAGTCACTGGAAAATGACCAAAGGTGGACAAAAACCTGAGAAGAGTTTACTCATGAAAACTTCCACTGCACTGGGTAAGTTTGGTGATTCAGTGGCATTCTTGCCTTGGGGACTCCCCACCTCAGCTTCACCTGCCAGAAGTGGTGGTCTGGGTTCAGGATGGGCAGCGAACCAGCTAGAACAAGGCAGTGCTGGAGGTGAGAGGAACTTAGAAAGGCAGAGAGAAAGTCTCCGCTCATCACTGGCTGACTGCTAATGCACATATGCTCAAGAAAACCCCAGAAAGCCCAGCAAAAACTGCAGGCCCAGGGGATATGTACATGGACACAGGTGGTAGTGGGACCTTAGAGGCAATCTGGACACTCACAAAAGGAACAGATAAATACATTGTGGAGAATACATGTTCTAGAATACCATGCAGCAGATATACACTTTACATATGTACAACAGAATGGATAAATCTTAACATATCTGAAGGATAATAATAATTATAATAATAATAGTATCAAGTAACACATGGAACTCACTAGGAGCCCCAAGAATCGGGGACTTTACTAATGTACTTCTATATATTAACTCATTTCATTGTCACAACCCTAAAAGGCCGTCTATCAGCCAGGGTTCAAACAGAGAAGTATAACCAATAGGAGATATAGCTAGTAAGGGGTTTATTACAAGAAATTGACTTTTGCAAATGTGGGGCTGGGGGGCTGGCTAAGCAAGTCTGAAATCCACAGGTGGTCTGGAAGGAAAGATCATGAACAGGCCCAAATTCATGGGCACAGACGGAAGTTCTCATCAGCCGGCAGGCGGAAAGGATGGATCACAACAGGATGGGCCCTCACTGGCCTGGGCTGAAGCTTCGTCCACAGACAGAGCTTCTTCTGTGAGAGTGTGATAGACAGAATTCTAAGAATGACCTTCACCCTTGTACAATCACGTCCCTTTTGAGGGTGCGGGGAATCTGTGATGCGATGTATCATACATGGCAAAGGGGAGATGATCTGGGTGGGCCTGGTCTAATCACGTAAGACCTTTAAAAGCGGGGTTTTCTCTGGTGGTAGCCGACAAGGAGGTAAGAGATTTGAAGTCCAAGAGTGACTGCTGGCTTTGAATGGTGGCGGGGGGGGGGCGGGGGGCCGCGGGTGGGCGTCTCATGCTGAGGAATAGGAGTGTCCTCTGGGAGCTGAGAAACGCTCTCATGCAACAACCAGAAAGAAAGTGAAGCCCTCCATTTTATAGCCACACAGATCTGAATCTGAAGAGACCTCCCCCACAGCTTCCAGATGAGAGCCCAACCGGACAACACCTAGATTCAGCCTTGTGAGCAGCTGAGCAGAGAATCCAGTGAAACCTGTCTGTACTTCTTACCTAAAGAAGTAATAAAGGGTAATAAAGGGGTGTCGTTTTAAGCTGCAAAGTTGTGATAATTTATTTGGCAGCCATAGGGACTGAACGTTTCTGTCCCCCCAAAACTCATACGTTGAAGCTCTAATTCCCAATGCGGCTTTATTTGGAGCATGAGAATAATTAAGGTTAAATGAGGTCATGAGGGTAGCACCCCGATTCAGTAAGATTAATGACCTTATATGATAAACACCAGAGAGCAAGCGTGTTCCCAACCCCTTACCGCCTCCCCACCCTCCCCCTTATATACATACATATATATGTACATACATACATATATGTAAATGTATGTGAATATGTAAATTTACATGCGTCCATATGTAAATGGCAAGAGCAGACATCCTGGTTTTCAGTCTTTCATCACTAAATATGATGTTAGTTGTAAGTTTTTCATAGATACTCTTTATCAGACTGAGGAAGTTCCCTTCCATTCTCAGTTGTTGAGTCTTTTTATCATGAAAAGGTGTCATATTTTGTCAAATTACTTTTCTGAATCTAATAAAATAGCCACGTGGGTTTTTTCCCTTTATTCTATTTATATAGTGTATTACGTTAATTGATTTTTGGATGTTCAACTGATCGTCCTTTCCCAGAATTGATCCCACTTGGTCATTGTATATAATCCTTTTTTTATATTGCTGAATTTGGGTTGCTAGTATTTTAAGATATTTTTGTGCCTATATTCAATAAAGATATGCATTTTCTTTTTCTTATGATAATTCTGTTTGGTTTTCATATCAGGGTTTACTGCTTGGAAATTTGGGGGAAATTTTTGCCACAGTTCTATTTGCCATAGTTCATTATTTGCCACAGTTGTAGTCAAGATGATCTATTTATTTCTCGAGTTGGTTTCAGTAGTGTATGTCTTTCCAGGAATATGTATGCTTCATCTAAGTTACCTAATTTACTGACATACAGTTGTTCATAATTTTCCTTTATAATCCTTTTTTATGTCTTTAAAGTTGAAGCGATGTTCTTTCTTTCATTCCAGATTTAATCATTTGAGTCTTCTCTCTTTTTCTCAGTCACTCTAGCTAGAGCTTTGCTGATTTTGTCGATCTTCTCAAAGAACCAACCTTTGGTTACACTGATTGTCTCTATTGACTTTCTGTTCTCTGTTTCATTTATCTCTGCTCTAGTCTTTATTTTTTCCTTTTGCTACCTTTGGGTAAGTTTGCTCTTCTTTTTTTTCTCCTTCAGGGATAAAGTTAGGCTATTGATTTGAGATCTTTTGTAATGTAGGCATTTAAGACTATAAATTTCCCTTGAAGCACCGTTTTAGCTGCATCTCATAAGTTTTGGCATCTTGTGTTTTCGGTCTTCTCAAAGCATTTTCTAATTTCCATTTGTTGTTTAGGAGAGTGTTGCTTAATTTCCACCTATTTGTGAATTCCCAACTTTTTTTCTGTTACTGATTTCTAATTTCACTCCATTGAGTTCAGAAAACATATTCTCTATGGTTTATTCCTTTTAAATTTGTTGTAATTTGTTTTCAGGCCTAGCATATAGTCTACCTTAAAAATTATTCCATGTGCACTTGAGAAAAATGTGCATACTGCTGTTGTTCGGCAGAGTATTCTACAGATGTCTATTAGGGTAGTTGGCTTCTGGTGGTGTTCAAGCCTTCCATTTCATTACTAATCTTCTGCTTGTCATTCTGCCCACTACTGGAAGTGGGGAACTGAAGTCTCCAAATATTATTGTTGAATTGCCAATTCTCCCTTTGGTTCTGTCAGGTTTTGCTTTACATATTTGTGTACATACATAGATACCAATATAGATACATAGCTATATAAATAGATATACCTATATATACTACAAGGTATATATCTTGTTTGCTAAGACCTTGTCATAGACCTTCCATTACTTCTTTAAGTACCATTGCTTTTAGTTCTTTAAACATATTTATAGTAGTTGATTCAAAGTCTTTGTTAAGTCCAACATCTGGGTCCTCTCAAAGGCTATTTCTGTCACCTGCTCTTTTTCCTTCATATGAATCACATTTTCCTGTTTCTTTGCACGCTTTATGATTTTTTTGTTGATAACTGGACATTTTGGATAATAGACTGTAGCAACTCTGCCTATTGATTTCTCACCACCACCTCTCCAGATCTGTCTTGTTTTTATTGTTGTTTATGTGTTTACTTATTTAGTGACTTGACTGGACTGTTTCTGTGAAGTTTATCTCCCCCACCGTGCACAGCCTCTGATGTCACTTCTCAGAAGGCACACTGTTAGAGACACTTACAGTCACCCTGAAGCGACAGTTGTGTAATCGGCACTCTCTTAGATTGTGTCATTCCTTGATCTCTTTGTTAGCTTCCTGTTCATCTGCCTCAACTGCCATCACACTCAGCTATTAGCCTTCACAAACTGCTGGCAGAGGTCTGTACATTCTCAACAATGCCCTTTGCCACAAATTGCTCCTCTTTGCAGAGACAGTCTTTGAAGCCAGTCTGAAGATTGTTCCAGTCCCAGAAGAGCTCTTCGTGGCTCTTCTTTTCTCCAAATCTTTCTGTTATACTTCTAGCTGTCCTTCAGTTTAGCTTGTTGCTGTCATGGAGCTATCAACCTCGTCAGAATTGTTTACTACCAAAATTTCCATTGTTTTTGATAGTACCCTTACATTTGAACTTTACCACACTCTATTCCAAATAAAACCAATGCCCTTAGGAAGAGCTCCAGAGCTCTCTGTTCTTACAGGCTTGCCTCTCTCTGGTAAAACTTCTGTGCCACTGCTGTGGAGTTGAGGGCAGAACAACGCCCTGCTTTTCTTGGAGTGACATCCTGTTCTGTGAGTGGGGCCCTGGAGAACACTGGCCCTGGTTTTCTTGATTTGCTTCTCTTCTGACCTAGAACCTTGACCTTATGAACAAAGGTTCTGGTATCTTACACCTGCCTGGGATAGAGTTTCTGCAACCTGAAGCTGGGGGTGACCAATGAGAAATTTTGAAGGCTTGCTCCTCCATGGAAGAAACTATAGCCCTAGACTGAGAGATGGGACAGCAGAAGCCCTTCTGGACCACACTCACTTGGAGTAGAGCTTCTATCACATGAGCTGTGGGCAGAGGGATCGCCTGTGGCTCAAATGCCACAGAATCCTTCTTACAGAAACTTGGTAGCTTTCCTTAAATAAATATGTCCCCATATGCTATATGGCCTGAGGACAATTTCCAGAAACTACTTAAATGGTTGTTTTTCACATTTTGCGAGAGTTGGAGTTGTGTAGCTGAGATCAGTGGAGTTCCTCAAACTGCCATTTTAGAAGTGTTCCTTTTATATTTCTTCAAACAGATGAGATATGTCTCAGGCCAAGAGACCCTAGAGGAGAAACTCTGCCAAACCAGGAAACCCAAAGAGGGACCTCAGGTTGGAAGCCACCAGGACTGACTTGCAGAACTGTGAAGACAACACTCTGCTCACCAAGCCACACGCCCATGGAGCTGTGTCAATCCAGAAGAGGTAGCACATTTCCCTCATGCATACAGGCAGAGGGACATCTTTTTCTAATTCCCACAAAGGCAACAATGTACTTGCACAGCCCCAGAAGCTGCATAGACTTCAGCTGACGGGTTATGTAGGATGAGTCAACCATCCAGAGCGGCAGTTCCCAATTTTGACTTCGTTAGGATCACTTGGGGAGCTGTTGAAAAATACCAATGCAAGGGTCCCACCTAGACCCATTAAATCAGAATCTCTTAGGATGAGGCCCAGCTATCAGTATTTTTAATAGCCCCTCAGGGGTATTCTAATGCACAGTCAGGATTGAGAACCACTGATCTAGAGCCTGGAGCCAGGGGAATGGGATTCTTTGTTCCTGAACACCTCAAAAGGATGTAAGCAGATGATGGGGTTCCAGGGCTGGCAGTTATAAAATGCTTTGAGTAAATAGTGAGTAGAATTGGCAGAGCAAAGTCAGTCAAATTACAGGACATAATTTCTGTCCTGAAAGAAATGGCTGAAGTTGTCCACAAATAATAAAGAAAAAGAGCCAGTGACACTGTGAACGTAATTTCCACACTGCCAACTATCAGTCCTAATTGATACAGCTCAAGCCAGGCCCAGTGTGTCCCCTTGTGTCATGATGACACCTACAGTGGCAGGCTTTGCCAATTGCTTTAGCCACACTCTACTTCATACTATTCTTGGCATGATAGGACCAGGGGCTGCCTTTACAGAGGTACTAATTCCCAGATGCCAGAGAATACAGTACCTTTGTCTCAAGGACAGGCTGCTGTGCTTTAACAAAAACGCCTCTACTTAGTTTCCAGAATGTTCTGCCAAAAAAATACTCACTACTGAATAAAAATAAATCACTAAAAAAAAAAAAAAAAAAAAATTGGTGGTGAGACAATTTATGAACTGTTGGGATTCTGTAGGTCATTTGTGAGCCTTCCTTCTAATCTCAGATGTTCAGACTTGTAAGTAGTCCTCGCCGTGCTCCGCAAATGTTTCACTCCCTCCCTTCCTTCTTTCAAAGACCCCTGACTCCCCCAAAAAGAACCCTAGACAGTAAAACTGGAAAGCTTACTGAAGGAGATCTTCTAAACAGGGGAGGGCTTCAGTGACCCATTCCCCCATCCTTTACTGCCTCAAATGTCAGGGACTGAGTCACAGGGCTCTCTAGCTGTTGATTCTGACAAGTTACTGCATCTCTCTTGAGTCCTGTCGTGAAATGGGGCAACTACCACCTACCGGGCTTATTGGATTAAATCACCTCAGTGATCCACCTCAAACTGTGCATGGCAGGCACACGCAGGTACTCACACTGCTCTTGCTTCCTGCCTCAACGTGCTCGTGCGCACACACGCACACACTCACGGACGTGTGCACACACGTGTGAGTACACCCACATGCACGTGCTCACGTGCACACACACAGGCACACCCACTCCCTCCCAGGAGAGGAAAATGAACAAAGCCTTAAGGGAAGAAGTGACTCACTAGTTAGTTAGTTTGTTACTAGTATTCAATGAGGGGGACTCGATTAATGAAACATAACAAGCTCAAGGTGGGATAAATGGCTTTTAAGTGTCACCTGGATTGGTCTAATGAAACATATGCTCTCCAATGTGCCTGCTTCATTTGAAAAGTCCTGATGTACCCCACACAACGGCCCATTCAGAGAAACATGCCAGAGCCGACTGTGTGGGAAGAGCCTAGACCGTGCAGACTTGGCTTGTACGGTACAAAAAAAAGCACTGGATTCCTGGGCCTGGCGGTAAAGCTTCTTGGAAGGAATATGGTAGTCTTCCGATGATTAAAAAAGACATTTCTCTCGGCGGCCTAAGTCGGGCCTCCTCTCTTATCTTTCAGTGCCTGGCACATAAGGAAGTGCCCCCAGGAATTCTAAAGTCATCAGGAGACCCATACAGATCTTGAGCAGCCTTCCCACTCTCGTCCCCTGCTTTACCTCCTGCATTTTTCCATCTCCCCAGCCCTCCTGTTTTCTACATTTTTTTAAAACTTCTTTATATTTATTCTAGCAGTAGCCTGCCATGCAATAAAAGAATGGGGGAAATCTCATTAAAATTATATCAAAAAGAAAAAGATGGAGTAGAGCCTGAAATTCCTGCAATCTACACACAATAACCTAATCAACTAGAACACACAGGTTAAATGGAGTCCACCCTATGGTGAGCCCGGATGATTAAACCCCCTCCCAGGGAATTGCTACCTTCAGGATACCTGGTGGTGAGCCATATTAAAATGCAGCCAGGAAAATACCTCACATTTTAGAGCACTTTTAACCTTCCCACTCACTTTCACAACTATTTATCTTACTGACTTCAGCACAAGGGCCCCGGGAGGCAAGAAAAGCTATTGCTATTATCCCGTTTTGATAGTTAAGGCAAAGGAGGCAGTGAGGTTTCTCTGAGGTCACCTACTTAGCGATGGGAGACGCCAGGCTGAGAGCTCAGTCTTGGCTAAAATGGACCCAGGTCAAAAAGACAGCAGGTGACTGACCTGAAGATGGTACTGGCACCCTCCTGTCCCTCAGCTTCTCATTTTAATTTGGCACAAGCCCGGGTAAGTGAGAGAACACAGTGTCAGTGCTCAAAACTGAAAGCCAAGGTCCTTAAATCTGTCTTTCCCTGGAAACACAGGGATAGCAGGAAGATCAGAAATCCGTATGTGCAGGGCCACTATCTACACACTGAATAAATAAACGTCTTACTAAATTGGCACTGATTTCTCTCAAAGTTAATTGCTACTAGTTTTGGTCAGGGCACAGTTTCTCAATCAAAGAACCTTAAAAGTAGAATGCGGGGGGAGAAAGTAGGGGAGGGCAGTGGGGAAGTTTGAAAAAAAATTTTAGCACTAAAAAGAGGCCCCAGATTCTGAACGGTTGTAAATCACCACTTCAGACTATTTCTTTTCCGACCCTCCACTCAGAATTCACCAGTCTTGATTTCCATTCCTTCAGGGGCCTGATCTCTGCTTTAAAATGATAGTGAGCTAATATGATAATATAATACGTATTAATAATTTAATGCTTACCCTTCCTAGGTAATATATGTGCATTTTAAAATGGGCCTTTTTAGACAACACGCTTTAATCCAAAGCAAACTTTCCAAGCCACTGTTCCTTAGCTCTGACCCCTCACCTGAATTCCAGACCTGTAAATTCTCAGCTTACTAAACATCTCCACTTGAACCTCCCAGAGGCATCGAAACTCAGTATGTCCAAAATGGATCCTGCACTTCTATTCTTTATCTCAGTCAGTGACAACAGTAACCATCCATTTATCAAAGCCAGAGAGGTGGGAGCTATTCTAGGTTCCCTACTTCCCACCCGCGTCCAATAACTGGGTGAAGGTGTGTAATTCAGCATTTCACAAACTGTGTTCTCCAAATGTCCTGTCAATAGGCAAAATAATTCCCATGATCAAGTTAGTTTAGAAAACATTAAGTCAGACAAAACTAAGCCTTTATCCTTTATTGTAGGACTTAACAGGGTATTTCTAATACCCTGCAAATTAAATTTAATTGCAAATTAAATGTAATGTAATTTGCATTACAAATATCTGAAAGGAAAACATACCACCCAGTGTTTCCCAAACTCATTTGCCCAAGGAACCCTTATTTTCTTGGCAGGGTATCCTGCAGGATCTATGTAGTATAGAACATGCCTTGAGAAACGGCAAAAGACAAATTTGAAATATGTTTCATTATCACACCGTCTCATGCAATCTCTGCGATGTAGATGAGCCGGGTGATAGCAGTGTACATAAAAAAAAGAATAAGAAAACGAAATGTGAAAGAAAATACGTCTTTCCAACTATTTACTGGGACATCATAGTGAAAATATCACTGGTATTTTGGGGGCATTTCTTCATGAAATGTGTTTATGTGTAAGAATGGGAGCGTGTTCAAAGGGATGGATGCCCAACAAATAAATGGCTAAGCAGTTAGCTTCGGGATGTGGTGTTAAAGGGGGAGAAGGAAGGCTGTCCAGGCTTATTCTCCGCATGTCCAGCATCGTTTGACTTTGTTATAGCGAGCATATGTTACTTTTGTAATTTGTTTTCCTGAAAAAACTCAACACAGGAAAAAATAAATAAATAAATAAAATGCCTGGTACACTAAGTGCTATTTTTAAAAATCAATCTGAAAGAATAAAAATGCAAGAAGAGCCAAGACATTCCTTAAAAAGTAGAATAATGTGTGAGAAGTTGTCGTACCAATTATTATAATGTCCTCAAAGCCTCAGTCATTTTTAAAAGGAGATGGTGGCATGGTTATAGAGACAGACAGGTGAGGGAAATCACATACAAATGCCACAAACAGAATCAAGAAGATATGAAAATGCAGTGGAGAACTGAGGTGGCATTCCAAAGCAGTTCAACAAAATAAAACCAGTAAATTTTATTAAAACAATAGATTAGCAATCTCCCAAATAAATATGCTTGTATCCCTAACTTATTTTCATACCAAAATAAATCCCAAATGGATCAAAGATTTAAAAGTTATGCATGAAGTCATGAAAATAACAGAAGAAAATGCAGATGACCATTTTTATAATTTTGGTTGGAACGAAGCTTCTTTAAACTTACTTTGTTTTAAGCCAGAAATGATAAAAATCTAAAGATTTTGTTTACAATCAGAAGATTGTATGTCTGGCAAGAAAAAATTTCGAAAGCAGTAATCATCGAAAGGTTAAAACACAAACAATTCACAGAGGAAAATGTTCCCAATATATATGACAGAGAGCTAACGTTTTAATGTATAAAGCCCCCTTGCAAATCACTGAGAAAAAGCTGGCTACCCCAAGTTGACCCCAAGAGTGATAAGCCCCAGTTTCTGAAACTTCACTTTAATTAAAATTAAAGTTAAAATCAGAGGTCACAAGCTTTAATAATAAGAATACTGAAAGAATATTGAGTAAACAAATCACTGAGCAATACATGAACATTTTATTATAAAGATAAGGAAGAAACTGCAGGATATTTAAAATTCGGATACTTATATTTAAAACTCAGATACTTGTATTTAAAACTCAGGTACTTATATTTAAAACTCAGATAAAGATAAGGAAGAAACTGCAGGGTATTTAAAACTCAGATACTTAAATTTAAAACTCAGATAAAGATAAGGAAAAAAACTGCAGGATATTTAAAACTCAAAGAAATTAAGAATATAAATACTACCCAGCTTGGAGTGAAGGTTCTTTCTTATCATCTTTATACTTAATCAGTATCTTGTCATTATAAAATTGAACCCTGGACTGGTCATTTGCAAGAAGTTCTCCTATGAGGTTCAAGTTTATAAATAATATTTTATTGTCACATAACCTTTCCTTTTGAGATTAAGTATGCTTATTTGTTTGTTATAGGAAACCTTATTCCTTGTTCATTTGTTATATGAAAATGAATTTAAATTAATTCAACAATGTTAACATTTCACCCAGTAATGTTTTCTTTATTGACATTATTTTAAATATTTCAAATAGCAAACAAGAAAAAGAAGAAGAAAGAGGAGGAGGGAGAGGAGAAGAAAGGGAAGGTAGGAGGGACAGAGAGAAGAAGGAGAAGGAAAAGAAGAAAAAGGAAAGTTTGCTCTAATTTTCTTAGAGTGGAAAACCACCTCTTTTTCTCCCTGCATGAAAATTACAATTACAATGCAAGCAAAAAAGAATGGTGTTTACAGTCAAAACAATGCAGAATTTCCACTTTCTCCTCAACATGCTTTAATAGGAAAATTGGCCAAGAACATTGTTATCGGTCAGGATTTCTCTTGGTGGAAAGCTACAAAAAACCTAACACCGTCTAAGCAATAAATACATTTAATTACTTCATATGATAAGGAGTCCGTGATAGGAAATTCTAGAGATTGTTTCAGCCTCTCACTGTTGTCAACTTGCTAAGTCCTTATCTCTCCAATTGTCTTGCAAATTCACCTCCTTAAAAAGAAAATCCTAAGCAACTGAGAAGCTTCTTCAGCTGGGATGCCCCCTAAAGGCTGAATCATCCCCCCTGGAGCCCCCAGTGCCCACATCTATTGTAGAGCTTGTCACACTAACTTGTGATTCCATCAGGCAGCGAGGGGCTCCCATCTGATTTCTAGTGCCAAACAAATGGCTGGTACTCGTGGAGGCCCTCAATAGTTGTTCTTTGGATGAATGCATAAGAAAGACTCACTCTTAAGCAAGTGGAAAGAGTTAGGGGAAGCCCATGCACTTTTAACATCCCTCCGATGCAGCTTAGAACCTTGCAATTAAGTGGGACAAAACAAAAGGGAACTATTCCATCTAAAAGTAAGGGAACTCCATGGACCGCCTAGGTGGCTCAGTTAGTTAAGCGTCTGCCTTCGGCTCAGGTCATGATCCCAGGGTCCAGGGATTGAGTCCGCATCCGGCTCCTTGCCAGGCGGGGAGCCTGCTTCTCCCTCTCCCTCTCCCTCTACCCCTGACCCTGCTCATGCTCTCTCTCTCTCTCTCTCTCTCTCTCTCTCTCTCTCTCTCTCTCGGTCTGTCTCAAATAAATAAATAAAATCTATAAAAGTAAGGGAACTCCGAAGTTCTAAAGCCAAAGGCAGTGGGATCATTCAGAACATCAACCAGCAGCCCCCACATCATGAGACCAGAAAGTATCCACAGACTCACTGGCATGGCCAGGTTGGATCAAGTTCAAACCCTGAAAAATGGAGCCCAAAGTTACCCACTTCTCACATCCAAGACAATGTGTAAAACATTACAGGCATCCTTCATTCTTTTCCTTTTGGGTCTCACAGTACACCTTCTCCCCCGCAAAAATGAGGCTTTCTCTTTTTCACTCCCCTTTCTTCCTTGCTACCCAGCCCAGGGGAGTCCTTTACTGCTGCTCTTGGAGCAAATTCTCCCCCATCTCAATCAGCAGCATTACCTCGGAGATGAGAACCTTGCTCATGATAGGGTTAACACAGATTTAGGCTTTGGAAACACAAAAACCAGAGACCAGAGTCTATGGCAGATGTGGAGGGACTGCCAGGGTGAGTAAGACAGAGAGAGAAGAAACACTGGCACAAAATTATTTTCTCACCACGTTTTTTGTGCTAGTAAATGTTTGCATTCCTGCAAAGGAAACGTTTTCTTCTTTCACGTGTCCTCAGGTAACTGTGTCTCTCTGTTCCAAATCTAGTGTGTCAGAATAGTCATTCTCTCAAGCAAACTGTCCCATTGCAGTGCAGGTGCTAGCTTATCCAAGCTCTATCTAGTAGGTGAGCTCTTTTTCAGAGCCAATTTCTTGTCTCACTTAGCTGGGAGGCACTTCATCTAGGAGACCCTCGACTTCTCCCTTCTACATTTAGGGCCCCATCCACCAGAGGGAGTCAGTCTGGACACAAGCAAGACTATTTTAGGCCAAGGTAAGCTTCCCTGAGCTTCCGTCAGCGTTTGGCTTCAGGATGGTGGGTCCTGTGGGTGGCGAGTTCCCAGCTCAATCTGCTCCGCTCCTCAGTTGAGGCTGGTAGATGCCTAATGCAAGAGGTGAAGCAATTCTCACCTGAGTCTTGAGTTTCCTAAATCAAGAAACCAAGAGTCAAGATCAGAATCTCTCTCTCCCTTCCCCAAAATCTCTCAATCCTGAGTTTTGTCATTGCTAGCTGTGGTTCTCTAGAGTCTACCATGAAAAGTTAACATATTTTTTTCTACAAGAAAAGGACAAAGAGAGGAATTCGTGTTTCCCATCTTCTTGGAATTATCTTTAAAACATTGCCCTTCTGAGGCTGGGAAGCATTCTGCAGACCTACTCCAGAGTCCGTTCTGCTTCATGCCACACTCTTGCCAGTTCCCAGGTCCCAGGTCCCTGCAGCAAAATGTGGGCTTCTGTGTGTATTGTGTGTAGGGCCAGCTCTGGGGAAGAGAGATTCCACCTCCTTTCCCATAAGCCTGGGAAGTATCCCTTGGGGCTTACCAGTTGTCCCCACCAGCCCTAACTATCAGGCACTAACTGAGCTAGAGTCATTAAGTTCACTTCTCCCTCCCTTTCTAGAAGATTCTCCCGAGAAGAAATGACTTATCTTTTCTCTGGATCCAAATAAAGTTCCCTCCTTCTGCTTTCTACCCACTGCAACTCCTACTTTCCTTCTTGCCCTTGCTACCTTTTCTGGGTCTGTCCCTGGGGCATGAAGTAGACTATCTCTTTAAAACTTAGTTTCTTCATCACCGTCCACCTGTGTCTCCAAACACCATGGTTACTTCCAAAAATACACCTCATCTCTGCCTACTAGTTCCCTACCCGGATCATGGCCTTCGCCTCTAAATGGTTGTCCTCTAGCTTGAGGGATTATAATCAGTCTCCCATACACTCCTTCAGGAAGCTTTAAAATCCTAGATCTGGCCCCACTCAAGGCAGGTACAAATCATGATTTGTAACTCCTTATCTTCATAAACTCTTTATTTTTATATTAACTCACTTAATTTCTATATTGATAGCACACCCTTCCAGGGTGGTAGAAACTCAGCCCCACTCAATTTGAAAACTACCCTCTTTCCCCAAAGTTGTGTTTAAATGCTAAGAAGGCCTCAGACAGTGCTAACATGTTGAGCCCTCATCGGGAGCCATGAAAGGTTTGTTCTTTCGTCCTTTGTGGCCCCTGGGGCCCTTGGCTCTCTCCACAGCTGCCACACGACTGGGGCACAGGAACCCTTTGCCCTTGGGCTGTCGTCCTATGGCTCAGGAATCTGCAAAGCTATGCAGAGTCTCTGAGGGTTGGCAGTCTTGTCACCTTCCCCGGTATCACTTGGAAGCAGGGCACTGAGCACTCACTCCAGCGCCCACCAACAAATCTCTCCCATCCCTTCCCCAAGCCCTCCCTCCCACTCCCTGGCCCAAAGCAATCTTCCCCTAGTTCAAGAGAAAGCCCTCTCTCCTCAAACCCTATTTTATCCAACTCAGCCTATATTCCAAATCTTCTCAGTTATTCCCAGGGCTTAGATTTTAAGAAACCAAAGCCACTTCCTCTTTCTCTTTGACGCCTTGTCACATCCCTTCCTTGAGGCAATGACTCCCTAGGACTTACTTCACTGGGTGGAGCAATAGAGGGAAAGGGGAGAATCACAGCAAGAGGGGAAGAAAAAGAAAAACATCAGTTAATATTTTAAAACGCCATCACATTTTCATCTGCTATTACCTGATCTGGAACTGTCTTGTTCTTAAATCTCAGAAGATATTAGTGATTGAAAGACGCCTTCTCTGCAGGCTAATTTCCTATGTTCCCACATCATGAGCCTTGCTCCCTGCTTATCTCCAGCCTGTAAGTATGTTTTACACTATCACCTATAAGCCTGGAGCCATCTTTCTAGCAACCACCTCTGTCTCCATTATTCCACGTAAGCAGTCTTCTGCCCACGGCTCCTGAACCACTTCACATTTCATTAGGTGCTTCATCAGGAAGGGAAGAAAGAAGTGGGGTAGCTCAAAATGACTGTCTTCGTTTGCTGATTTCTTTGTTTTCCGCCAGAAAGCATTTCTGCATCTCAGATGGTATGTTCAAGAGAAACCCCTCCTGTCAATTCCGATTCCACTCCATTTACTGGCATACACAGTTGAATGAGCTGTTTAAGTGGGGTTGTTATGAAATGAAATGAATTTGAATTTGCATTCCATATTCTTTCAATTATTTATGGGTTGGGGTAACCTATATCAGTGACTTTTCCCCTCTACCCTCCCGAATCATCAAGAGAAAGCAGAAAGAAAAGTAACTCAGCACTTTTTGCAAGGACTGATGGTGATTACTGCTTTCTGTGCTGAACAGACCTTCATTAAGGGCTCGTACCCTGGCTTCTTACCGCAGCCCTTCAGACCTTCGAAGATCTTCAGGTCTAGGGCCACCACTCTGTGGAGCTAGAGAAGACCAAGTGTGATTTGTGAGGCTCCACCAGGTATCAGGTGTTCTACCCTCCTGAAATCCCCAATATTAAAGTCACTACTTCCAGAAAAGGTCTTAATTATTCACTATATGAGTGATTTGGCCGGGGGGGATTGAGGCACGGCCCCTTAAAGGTCACTGTTCAAATGTACGTTTGTGGCCCGTAAGCCAGAGGGGGTCTCCTCTAATTTCCTCCCATTATCAGCTTAGCTAACCATCACCTGGGAAGGCTCAGAGACTCTGGCCCTTCACAGGGGAAGACTTGTAAATAACTCAGGACTATACTCCTATTCTTCCTATTGATGAAAGGGCGGGGTTGACTATCCATTATTCAGCCACCTGAAGTTCATGCACAGACTCCTGAGAAAGTACAGAACAGGCCCGTACTTTAGAAAATGAACAAAAGGTCTCCTCACTGAAACCTAGGAGGCTGAGCACAAAGGGATCCAGGCATCCACCTCCTCTTTCCAGGGCTGGAGCTAGTTACCAAATCCATATTCTTAAACCAGGCCTCTCCTGATTTAGTGCATTTTCACAGTATCTGTTTCCATCAAAGTCTATGCTGTCATTTTGGTGATTTTCTTAGGTTTGTTTTTTAGGTTTTTTTTTTAATAAAGAAGGGCTGTATTAGACAATGGAGGTGGTATATCATTAAAAAGCATATACAAATTTATAAAGAACTAATATGGTAACTAAAGGTAGATTACAGAATAAAAGCCTAGAGAAAATTGTTCACAAAACAAAATTCAACTGAGTCAATTTTAGAGATCTGATTGGCTTTATTCAACAATTCATGACTTGGGCAGCACGGCATCGAGCAGACAGAAAGGAGCTCCAAGGAGCTGTACAACATGGAAGACTTTTATAGGCAGAAGGGAGTGGGACAAGGATGTTATACTAGCAAAAAGTGGGTTGGTTGTGGCAAGGTCACCTTCCTTTAGGGCATGTAGGTATAGGAGGATGAAGGGTCACTAGTGCTGATCAGGTAGTTCCTGATTAGCTGGTTAAAGATTCTATTCCTAGGAGAGGTTAAAACTATAATTAAGCACTAATTCTTGGTTTGGTGACATGGGGCTTAGCATAAGTGACTCCATTTTGGGTCTGTTGTCTTATTTATTTATTTTTTTAAAGATTTTATTTATTTACTTGAGAGAGAGAGAATGAGAGAGAGCACATGAGAAGGGGGAGGGTCAGAGGGAGAAGCAGACTCCCTGCCGAGCAGGGAGCCCGATGCGGGACTCGATCCAGGGACTCCAGGATCATGACCTGAGCCGAAGGCAGTCGCTTAACCAACTGAGCCACCCAGGCGCCCTCTGTTGTCTTATTTTTAACAAAATGAACATAAAATTAAAGGGCAGCCTTTGGAGGTCCTTTAATTGCATGGTAATTGGGAGTCAAAGCAGAATCTATTTAGAATCCACAAGGCCTATTAGGAGTCCAGAGAACCAATAGCAAGTCAACCAAAATTAGGAAAAGAAATCAGACTTTAATTGTAAACAGAAGACTAATCATTAGCTGTTCCCTTTCCCTAGAGTAAGTCATGGATAGTTGCCTGACATTTTACGTTTTACTTTAAGTAAAAAAAAAATTACACAAGTGGCCTCCTCATTAGCAGGTTTTTCTGTTAGTGGCCATCAGAAATCTAGCTAAAGTCCAAGATTAAAAAATATCTTCCTGGGGCACCTGGGTGGCTCAGTCGTTAAGCGTCTGCCTTCGGCTCAGGTCATGGTCCCAGGGTCCTGGGATCAAGCCCCGCATCGGGCTCCCTGCTCAGCCAGGAGCCTGCTTCTCCCTCTCCCACTCCCCCTGCTTGTGTTCCCTCTCTAGCTGTCTCTCTCTCTCTCTGTCAAATAAATAAAATAAAAAATCTTAAAAAATATATATATATATCTTCCCAATTCCTCCATGATAGGTTACTCTCCAAATTGTCCTACATCTACTCCAGGTCCACAACTGCAGACAAAGAACCCCACTTTGCATATGTGCTTGAGAGCTCACCTGTGGCTTTATGCCAAGTCACCACCTGACATGCAGATCAATTAAATGTGCATTGAAAATACAGTTAACCAACTCTTAGAAACATGTCTCATTGCTAAGTAGCCAAGAACTCTGTTCAATAGCTGCCATGTTCATGCTATAGACTTAAATAAGGTTAGCATAAGCCACAATTACATACATATCAATACAGGATCAGATGATCCTGACTGGTTAACACCTTTTAATAACCATGCTTAATTCACAGTAGTCAAATATGATTTTTTTAATACTTAAATTAATCTGGCCATAATACCTTTAACTGTATTAGGATTCCATTAGCCTAACACATTAGAGAACCGTTGTTGAGTTAGAAATGAAATTATGGAAGACATGGTTGAAATGGCAGATTATGTTGAAAATTACCAACTGCTAATATATGGAAAGCTACCCCAATCTCTTAACACTATTTGGTTTACTTTTGTATCTTGAAATTCCTTTGTCAGATGTATATACCAATCTTCTCTGTGTAGGTTCTAGGAACATTTCTATGGTTAAAAAAAAAAAAAATAGATCTACCTTTTAACTTTAGTTTTAATTTAAATTCTTTATTGTGAGGTTTGGGCAAAAGTTCATATCCCAAGAGCTTCATGTTACACAGTTTTAAGAAGATTGCATTAAGTCTTCCATCCATTCAATAAGCACCTGGTGGATATAAGGTACTGTGATGGGCACTGGAGAGGCTATAAAAAGGTATAAAGTGGCATAGGACTAATATAATAAAACAAGGCAAATGGAGTTCAAAGGAGGAGAGAAGGCTTCCAGATGAAGGATCAGGAAAGACTTCATGAGGAGACGGAACAAGAATTAGGCAGAGAAGAGTAAGAAGACTCCTGTGCAGGAACAAGCAGACGCTCCATTCATTCATTTGTAACCTGTGCTGAAAAATGTCATGGGTGAAGCCGGCAGGCAGATACACTCAAGAGCGCCGCCTTGACTACCAATAGACTGGCTAAATTATGGGCAATACAGTTCAGGGCTATTGGAGAGATCTGGCTCTCAGGATATGGCAGACAACTCATGAAGTCCCTGGAGGCCCGCCCAAGGAGTCTGGGCTTCACTTCTGGGCAACATGAAGCCATCAGATGTTTACAACCAGGACAGGAAGATCAGCAGGAGGTTTGACTTGAGAGAAAATGGAGTCAAAGAAACAAGGCAGAGGCTGCAGGCAATGTTTCTGGACATCAAGACATGTCAGAGCTAGTTTTATTGACTTGGAAGGCATGCAGAGATGTTGTTCAAAGCCACAGATTTGCAAGAAATGATCTAGAGGGGAAGATCGTGTAGACCAGAGCAACAAGGGAATAAGATCAAAGAATACGAAATCGAAGCAGATGACAGTGGCCAGGAACAAGAGAACTGGGGGGTGTGGTGTCTCAGGCACCCAGAAAGCAGAGTTTCGGGAAAAAAGGAGTGAACAACTCAGCTTATGCTACAGAGAGGTCTCATAGGGTGGAAACTGAAAGTGAGCAATTAGGAGCACCTGAATACCCAAATGCGAGCAGTTTGGTAGTTTTGTAGGTATAGAAACCAGAATATTGTGCATTTTGAAGAATGAGTGAAAGGGAGAGAGAGACAAAAGCCAGACAGAATACCTGTTCTAGAAATAGGGCTATAACGAGCTCCAGCGAGGGATAGCAGTGTCTTGGCCAAAGAAAGAATTATTTAAAATAGGAGAGATCTGGGAGCATTTGTATGTTTTAGGGAGGGAGCCAGAGAAAGGGAAAAATTAAAGATACAGGAAAAAAATGAATGAGTTGATACAGTAAGAATGTAGAATCTAGGAAGTATTTCATAAGAAGTAATGAGTAGAGAACAAATGTCATGGTTTTCCAGCACCCTTAAAGCCCACCACCGTGGACTCAGGCACAACATCAATATGTTGAGGAAAAAAAGACGAAGGAAAGAAAAATAAGAAATTCCAATCTGGGCCAGGAATATAAGAAATGAAACCTAGATTTCCAGCATGTCATGATGAGAAACCTCACCCAGAGTGACCTGAAGAAAAATCCAGAAGGATGCTTCCACACACACTGGTTGCCTCTACTTCCAAAGCACTGCAGATGTTCCTGATAATAAAATGAGTTCTGAGATGCACAGTCGCCCCCATTTTCAAAGACTGGCCCTTGTAAGTGCCTCTGGAAAAGGAGGGGGGCTTTCCTGGCTGTGGTTATGTGGAAGTTACAGGAAGAATGAGGAAGGGTATATATATATTTAAAAAGGCGATAAAGGATACGCTGCCTCAGTCCACCTCCCCTTGGCCAAACGGATATAATTCTTGATGGCACTTTAATTAATTAAGTCGAGGAGAATGAGAATGAGCAAGTAAAATGTAGTACGTTATGCAAATGACTTCCAGTAAATTCCTCAAAAAGTGCCCTCAAATACTTCACTGAGAGAGATGCAGATCTTTGAAATGAAGAAAGTTTACTGTTGAATTTCTAGGGCGAAGCCTTCGAGGAGAGCCTCCCTTCGGAGAAAATCTCCAGTTGCCCTGCCTTGTAAAGGGCATCTCCCCATAGAGCACTGAGAAAGGTTATGTTGTAAAAGACCTAGGCTGAGGAGGCCTACAGAGAGAGCTGCGGGCTCTCCAAATGACCACAGGGCCTCTTGGCTTTGCCTATTAGAAGGTTAATCCTAATTCCTGTAAATGAACCAGATTTGAAAATAGGTGTTTAGGAACAGAAGCAGCCCCAACGCCACGGCTCACAAAGCAGCTGGGCACGGAGCATGTTCAGCCCACCGTTCAATGATAATAGGCTTACCAAGCGAAATAAATGCTAAATTGGGGATAGGGGAGAGCGTTTTACCCTATTTGACCTTTTAGGAAAGTCACCCAGGGTGTCCTGAGGGGAGCAGAGCAGATAGGAGGGAGCTACCAACATGCCCCCTGTCTGAGTTGATGGTCCCTTGTTAGAGAACAAACAGAAAAAAAGAAAATGTCGCCAATTGCTTTGACAAGGATTTTCTTTCTTTTTATTTTACCTATTGAAGTGAGTCCGTGTTTGTCTCCTGCTCAGTCTCCACTATCAAGACACAGGGCTGTGCAGTGGGCAGCATCAGTTCCTCCAAATCTCTCCCAGCTCACGTCCCTGAGGCCACCCTCTGTCCCCACAGGCCAAAGATACACAAGGACACACCCAGAAATCCTGACAGCGCTTCTCAAGGAGAGGCTGAGCAGGAAGGATGTGGGCGGAATAAATCAAAATCTGGGAGGTCTGAAGTTCCACATTGCCTTGCGTTGTTTATCTTACCAACCCCCAAATTCTGCTTTTAAAACAATGTTTACGTCGATCTGTCTATGGAAAAAGAGAATTATATGGATTATTAATTCTGTTTATGCCTTTTTGCATAAAGATCATTGGGTTTTCAGACCACTGGTTCTGCACATGCATATACACATCACATTTTAGCAGCCTGCATGCACTCCCTCGCCAATGTTAATGTCTCTTTGTTAATAGGAATTCTTATAGTGGGTGTGTGTATATATATGTCCCATATAGTTTTGGAGCAATTTTTGCCCTCCTGATTCCCATCACTTTCCAAAATAATATTTTCCCTACTTGCATATGGATTACGTGTTCATTATAGAAAATTTAGAAAGGAAAGGAAAGCACAAGGAAGAAAATAAAAATCATTCATAAGCCCCAACCCAGAGATAAACACTCATCATTTTGATGCATATACTTCTCATCTGGTATTCTGTGCATAAATACCCTTTTTGCCTCCAAAATGGTATTACACTATATACTAATTTATAAACAGCTTTTTTCACTTACTGTGTCACACACATTTTTTTCTATATCATTAAATATTCTTCCAAGCATAATTTTCCAAAGTGACATAATATGCCATACAATGCATATACCTAATGATATTCAGCTATCCCCCATTGCTGGGTATTTAAGTTGTTGCCAACATTTTGTTATCATCAGCCATATTACGTTGAACATCTTTTTATCTTTGCTTAAATCCAGAATTATTTCCGTTGGGTAAAATCTTGTAAATTGAGTTGCTGAGTCATTGGGAGTAGGCAATTATTAAGACTTTCTACAGATTGTAAAATTGCTTTTCAGAAAGACTATACCAATTTACATTCCTACCAGTGGTATATCAAAGTGCATCTTTCCCCATTTTCCAACACTAGTTTTCCCATTATTTTGATATTCTGTCTTTTTGGAATAGAACTTGTTGTGACCCTTGTCTTCAAGGCAGTAAACAGTGTGATTAGAGTTAAATATGTTCCTACAATGTCTTCCATAAACCTGTCAGGCTAAAGTGGCCATCAACACATCAAATCTGATCGTTGAACACTGTTCTAATGTGGTTCCCACATCCTCACTTTCTATGGTTAATCTGTTCTTTTTCATCCACACGAAATGTTTCTGATCAGATATCTACATGCTCTTAAGTAAAAATAAAGGCAATTTCAAACAGTTGGGGACAGAGATTCCAAATATGGTTCTATAAAATGTAATGAGGTTTTGAATTGTAAAACTCTCAGTTGAGGGGAGAGTTCTCAGCAACGACTGTGATGCTAACAGAAGATCTAAAGAGTAAACAGCTCAGATCCCTGAACGGACCTCTGAGGGATGAAAGCTGGGTAAAAGCTAGCAGGAGTGAAAAGAACAATATCAGAGTAAATAGACTGTACCGATTCCAAGAGATAAGACTGATGAAATCCAGTGTAGCACTAATATATCCCACCCACATAGTTATATAAATAGGATTGTGGAAGAGAGCTTATGGAAATGTGTGCCCTAAAATTTTTTTTAATTTTAGAAAGGAAGAAAGAAAGAAAGAAAGAAAGAAAGAAAGAAAGAAAGAAAGAAAGAAAGAAAGAGAAAGAAAGAAAGAAAGAAAGAAAGAAAGAAAGAAAGAAAGAAAGAGAAAGAAAGAGAGAGAGAGAGAGAGAGAGAAAGAAAGAAAGAAAGAAAGAAAGAAAGAAAGAAAGAAAGAAAGAAAAGAAAAAGAAGAAAGAACGGGAAAGAAAGAAAGAAAGAAAAAGAAAGAAAGGAAGAAAGAACAAAATATAGCCTGTGTCAGGCCATGGCAGCAGGCTTGCTTTATGTAATGAACAAACTACCTCCCCAAAGAATTCTCCTGAAACTGGATCTGAGCCTGGGAGGGTAATATAAAATGGGATGTACTGAAAATAGTTCTTTTAACTAGCAATCCTAGTACATATTAAGTTATGATCTACATCCAATTTCTCGTTTAAAACAGTTTGGAGCTCAATAATTAGTATGAAAGGTAACTTCCAGAAATGTTTGACAGGAAAACCCATTATTTCCGTATGAGGCTGCCACCTGGCCTCCATGTCCACCAAAGTAGTAAATGAGTCCCAGAATGCTTAGGAAAAGCTGACACACTGAACTAATCTTTAATTTATTGATTTGCTACTTCACTGAAAAAAAGTAGTATATCAATAAATGGCATTAGTTAAGAAGTTAAGGTCCAAGAAGAAACAGTGAGGGTTTGCTGGAATACATTGAGTACATCAAGGTTTGTAGAAAATAAAATCGGGAGCTTCTGGGAGAACTGATGTCTGGTAAGGACATAAGAGCATCAAGCAATATAAACTTTAAGATCAACAAACTTGAAGATCTATTTTATAACATCCTTCCTTTTTTTCTGCCTTCCTATCTGTACAAAATAAAAAAACAAAACAAACAGCAATAAACTGGAAATTTTCAGATAAACTAATCTAAAAACAGTAAGCAAAATGAATAATTTAGAACTCTAGGATCCAGCAAAATATGACTTTGTAACTTATGACTTTATGCTTAATTATAATGATCAATTAAAGAAATCTCTGTATGAAAATTAAAAATAGGGAATCCTAAAATGATAAAACTAAAAAGGAAAGTAAAAGAGAAAAGGCAATGATATAAAATTAAAATAATCCTTAATTCTGAAGATGAAAATGGTCCCTAAACATATTTAAATTACTTCTTGCTCTTGCAGGCTCATATTAGTCTTTCAGAAAAAGAAATTGTAAAATTTTCCTTCATACCAAGAGAACATGTTGCCGAAACACATTTTCAGAATGTCTATGGTATGTCATCTTAATAATTTGGAGATGTACAAAATGATTCCTTCTTAACAAACATGGGAAGTTGATTTTGAATAAAATTTTAAGTAAATCGTGTAAATACACATGTGGAATAATTGAGAAGATTTTGATTAGTAAAGAGCAGAGTGACCAAGGATGTCATTCCCCAATATGATTATTAAAATTTTTGTGTATTCTTTTCTAACATTTTTTTATTTCGATTAATGTTTATTAAATAGTTGTACATAAAATCATGTATCCTTTTTTCATTTAACAGCATATCAGAGGCATTTTAATGTGACTACATAACAGCTAGCAAATAGTACCCCCAGTGTGTCATGATTTTATTTTTTTTATTTTTTGTTATTTTTTATTTTGTTGGACATTTGGATTACATGTATGTAATTGCTACGCTATAAAACCACTATGATGAACATCCTAATGCATAAGGTTTTGACAGCCCATGTAGACTGACTGCAAAAATGCCAAGAGTTCCCCTTTCAGTGTCCATGCCCCCTTGCCATATAACTGTGAGTGTCCACCTTGACTCCAAAGTCAGCCATGAGACTTGCTGGGCAAATAGGAGATTAGCAACCCTGATGCATGCAAGTGCTTGCACATGAGAGCTTGCTCCCTTGCTCCCCTGGGAGTTTTATCTCCACATCAACAAGCCTGGGCTAGCTGGCTGGATGAGGAGACATATGACCCAGTTGCTCACATCCCTACTGCAGACCTGTCAACTACCAGACGTGATGAAAGCCATCCTGGATCACCCAGCCACCAGCCAACTCACCAACTGAACAGTCTTGTTTGAAGACTGGAGCAAGCCTTGCTGAAATCAGCAGAGCTGGTCCAGACAAGAAGAAATGCCAGTGATCCAAAGAATCACGAGCCAGGGGCGCCTGGGTGGCTCAGTTGGTTAAGCGACTGCCTTCGGCTCAGGTCATGATCCTGGAGTCCCAGGATCGAGTCCCGCATCGGGCTCCCTGCTCGGCGGGGACTCTGCTTCGTCCTCTGACCCTATCCCCTCTCATGTGTTCTCTCACTCTCATTCTCTCTCTCTCAAGTAAATAAAATCTTTAAAAAAAAAAAAAAAAAAGAATCACGAGTCAGAGAAATGGTTATTATTTCAAGCCACTTTGTTTTGGACGGGTTCGTTACACAGCTTAAAACCTAACAAATGTAGACTTTTCCTGTATTTCTTTTTTTTTTTTTAAAGATTTATTTATTTATTTATTTATTTGAGAGAGAGAGAATGAGAGAGAGCGAGTACATGAGAGGGGGGAGGGTCAGAGGGAGAAGCAGACTCCCTGCCGAGCAGGGAGACCGATGCGGGACTCGATCCAGGGACTCCAGGATCATGACCTGAGCTGAAGGCAGTCGCTTAACCAACTGAGCCACCCAGGCGCCCTCCTGTATTTCTTTAGGCTACTTTCCCAGAAAAGAATTTACTTGGTCAAAGGGCAAGCACACTGACTATTCACTGACTGATAAGCCGTCTGCCTTCTCAACATTCAGTAGCCCCAAGAATGAATTAGCCATTCTGTTACTATGATCTGAGTGGTCCCTAAAGTCTTCAAAGACTCTTCTTTCAGGGAGCCAGAATGTGATACTTAAGAAGTCAATGGCCTAGGGGGCGCCTGCCTGGCTTAGTCAGTTAAGGGTCCCACTCTTCATTTCTGCTCAGGTCATGATCTCAGGGTTGTGAGATCAAATCCCTGGTGGGGCTCCACGCTCAGCAGGGAGTCAGCTTGAGTCTCTCTCCTTCTGCCCCTCCCCCTGCTTAAGCACACTCTCTCTCTTTCTCCCTCTCTCTAGAATAAATAAATAAAATCTTGAAAAAAAGAAGAAGATGTCAATGGGCTAAAGGAGAATGCTTTTTGCCAGCATTTCCTTAAGACCCACAGTTTGAACCTCCAACCCCAGTAAAGAGACACAGGTCCCAGATCCCACCAGTAATGTGGGAAGTTCTCTGTCTCTGGGCATCCTTACTCTCAGGTCTGATGAGGTCCACTCCATAACAGAAGAGCCACCTGTCTCTTACTTTCTTTCACTCATTCATTCAAAACATAATTACTTAGAGTTTATTAGCTAATGAACCACGCATTGAGAGGCAGCAAGAAAATGGTTCCTACCTTCCAGATACTTAGTCTTCTGGAGGAGAGGAGAAATATATAGCCACACAGATCCTGGCAGCAATCGCTGGACTTTCTATTAAAATATATCCCAAAGCACACCCTGTTTGCAGCCACCCAGCTCCTACCCG
Organism: Mirounga angustirostris; assembly: GCF_029215605.1. Lineage (NCBI taxonomy): Eukaryota > Metazoa > Chordata > Mammalia > Carnivora > Phocidae > Mirounga > Mirounga angustirostris. The sequence continues at coordinate 44,996,000 of NW_026991722.1, read as the reverse complement.
GATCCTAATCTCATCTTTCTTGACTTTGGTAGTAAAGTAAAAACTGACTTAGACCAAAAATAATTTTTATATTAAATACGTGCTAAAATGATAAATTCTTGGATACATTGAGTTAAATAAAATATATTATTATTTTTTTTTAAAGATTTTATTTATTTATTTGAGAGAGAGAGAATGAGAGACAGAGAGCACAAGAGGGAAGAGGATCAGAGGGAGAAGCAGACCCCCCGCCGAGCAGGGAGCCCGATGTGGGACTCGATCCCGGGACTCCAGGATCATGACCTGAGCCGAAGGCAGTCGCTTAACCAACTGAGCCACCCAGGCGCCCAAATAAAATATATTATTAAAATTAATGTCACCTGCTTCTCTTTATTTTTTTAATGTTATTTAAAAATTTTAATGCATAGCTCACATCTGTGGCTCACATCCTATTTCTGCTGGACAATGCGGCTGCCCTACATACTTTCAAAATCTGGGTGAAAAGGGTGCTGATTTAAACTGAGCAGTAAAGAAATTAACTGAATGAACTTAACTACAATCTGGACAGAGGCAAAGACTCACATCAAATAACAGGATTGGGTCAAGGTATGGATATGGTGCTCTGCATGTGACATAGAAACTTGGAAGATTAGCTAAGCCTTGGGTTGGTAACATAGAATCCTCACAGAGGCATGTAGCCCCCAAGCCTCACAACCCACCTCCTACCTCTGACCACATCCTGTCCATGACTTGTCCACCCAATAACCAACCTCTTCTCACCCACTAGAGGGAATCTTCTAATGAGTATGTATGTTTTCCAGATTGGGAAATCCATTCCCAATTCATGAGAATGAAATATAAATATGATGAAATAAATCCAGCCCACAGTGTTAACAACTTTGTGTAATATTCAGAAGGAAGTTTTATCGTTAGGACAATCAGTATGTAGTATCTGGTATTAAAGCATTTTTAAGAGAATTTGGCATACAGGGAATCTGACAGGTTATTTTTTGTGATTCTAACATAAAATATGCAAATAATTTCAGTTTTGAAAGGATTAAGAGAAAACATGGTAAATAATATTGGAACAATTCAGACAATTTTTTATGTTTATCATTTGTTTTGCTATGTTCACAAACAATGTAGATTTATAGGAGATTTTTAAGTGCTTGGGAAATTTCTCCTTGTTAGAGTCAATAATTTGCCCTTTCAGGCATCCAAAACTGTATAAAAGAAATGAAACCTATTAAATATATTGGTACATGTTTAAATGTTTAAGGAATTTAATTAAATTAGATTTGTTAATAGGACTGGCTATTTAAGGACTTCTGGTCTTACAACTTGAGTAGATTAAATAACTAAGAAAAAGGGGAGTTATTTGCTCTTATTTTAATCATGTTTTATATAGAATACAAGATTTATAAGTTAAAATTAAAAGTTTAATAAACAGATTAATTTTTTAAAATTTTGTACATTGTTTACCTAAAACTCAAGTATTAGAAATAGTTATATGCACAAAAGCCCCACTCAGGACATGAAAAAATCATGCACAGCAGCAAGGGAAGGCATCCAAAATTTTTGCGGGAAAGCCAAGTCCATCCTTGTATTGAAATGATCCTTGCTTCCTGGGTAATGCTTCCATTACAGAATTAAAAGGTAGTCTTAATAGGATGTAATAGAACTTTGTGATAGGATGTCACCTCAGACTCTATATCTACCTCAGGATATCCCCATCCTTGGAAGCATTTGCCTGGTTATGCCCACAAAATGTGGCTGTGGGTTGTGTGCAAGCCCTCTATGAGCAGCCCTTCAGCCAAGGAGACCACATTGGGTCAGGGCTGCTGGATTGCTCGTACAGTGAAGAACTCCACCTTTGGCAGAGGTCTCAAAGAGTACCTTCATATCGGGCGCCTGGGTGGCTCAGTTGGTTAAGCGACTGCCTTCGGCTCAGGTCATGATCCTGGAGTCCCGGGATCGAGTCCCACATCGGGCTCCCTGCTCAGCGGGGGGTCTGCTTCTCTCTCTGACCCTCCCCCCTCTCATGCTCTCTGTCTCTCATTCTCTCTCTCAAATAAATAAATAAAATCTTTAAAAAAAAAAAAAAGAGTACCTTCGTATCACCTTGAACTAGGAATAAAGAGACAGTAAAAACCAAGCAAGGGGTATCTTGCAGTCCTGACATTTCTCTCTCATTATTGAAAGAACCAAAGTTGGGCTTATCACAGAAAGAGGATTCATTCCTAATTCTGGCAGTCCCTAAAATATCTTCGGTATGTCCACAATAGCAAACATGTCAAGATGCTAACCCAGACATGCCTTGTACTTTGATACTCCGTATTTTCCTTTCAGAGAGAAGCAGGAATAAGGTTGAAAACACAATGTGGGAGCCAAATCACGGAGGGCCAGAAACTAAAACCAAAGGGCATTTACTTTATTTAAAAGGCAGTGATGAATTGGCCAAGATTTTAAAGTAGACAAGTAAATTTATAAAAATAAAAATAATTAAAAAAAAAAAAAAGCACTTTAAAAAGACCAGTTTTACGGCGCCCGCATGACTCAGTCGGTTAAGCCTCCGCTGATGATTTCTGCTCAGGTTATGATCTCAGGGTTATGAGATCAAGCCCCATGTCCGGCTCATGCTCAGCCAGAGTCTGTTTGAGAGATTCTCTCCCTCTCCTTCTCTCTATGCCCCTCCCCTGCCTCACATTCTCTCTCTCTCTCAAATAAGTGGACAAGTCTTTAAAAAAAAAAAAAAAAGACAAGTCTTTTCCAGTAGCACACATTCAGGGAGAGCCTAGAGGTAAGAGACCAGGAAGAAGGTACAGCAAGAGCTGCTTGAGATCTGAAATAGTGTTGTCTAAGTTGTAGGGCAACTAATTTATGGTGTGAACCAGGATACTTTTGTGAGTAAAAGAGAGTGGTAGCAGAATGGGGGTGTTTGGTGTAAATTTCAACTGTCCTGAGCAAACTGGGATGTACGGTCACTCTAGCCAGTGGGAAGGCAAAGGAAGAAAGATGATAGAGAAACGTGAAGAGAAAAAGCAAAAAGACTTAGTGATTTACCAGACTCAGGAGGTCAAGAGGGAAGGAAGAATCAAATACAATGCTGAGCTCTAGGTAACGTGGAGAATACTGGCACCATGAACAGTAACTGGACACACCTGGCTGCTGGGTAGGGGAGGAAGTAACCAGGTAGAGATGTCCAGCAAACAACAAATGCTGGATTAAAACCTGACCAGGTCAGGAGATAGAAATATGGGACTCAGCTCCATAAGAAGGGAGGGAAAAGAAGGCAGAGAAAGACAGTCTTGGGAATACACTTACTATAGGAGGAGAAAAGGAAGGGTAGTCAGTGAAGGAGTCAACAAAGGGGTCAGAGACATACAAGGAGGAAAATCAGGCACCATCACCAAAACAAAGGCTTTCGAGTGAGTTTGGAGAAAACAGGAGAACAATGGAGCAGACACTATAAGAAACACCAGTTCGAGGAGAATGAAGCCAAAACTACTGGATTAGCAATCAGGGAGTTACCAGTGAATCAAGAACATCTCTCTTTTTTTTTTTTTAAAGATTTTATTTATTTATTTGAGAGAGAGAATGAGAGACAGCACAAGAGGGAAGAGGGTCAGAGGGAGAAGCAGGCCCCCCGCTGAGCAGGGAGCCCGATGCGGGACTCGATCCCGGGACTCCAGGATCATGACCTGAGCCGAAGGCAGTCGCTTAACCAACTGAGCCACCCAGGCGCCCTCTTTTTTTTTTTTATTATGTTATGTTAATCACCATACATTACATCATTAGTTGTTTCTTTTTTATGTTATGTTAGTCACCATACAGTACATCATTAGTTTTTGATGTAGTGTTCCATGATTCATTGTTTGCGTATAACACCCCAGTGCTCCATGCAGTACATGCTCTCTTTAATACTCATCACCAAGCTAACCCATCCCCCTACCCCCCTCCCCTCTAGAACCCTCAGTTTGTTTCTCAGAGTCCATGGTCTCTCATGGTTCGTCTCCCCCTCCGATTTCCCCCCCTTCATTTTTCCCTTCCTGCTATCTTCTTCTTCTTTTTGTTTTTTTTAACATATAATGTATTATTTGTTTCAGAGGTACAGGTCTGTGATTCAACAGTCTTGCACAATTCACAGCGCTCACCATAGCCCATACCCTCCCCAGTGTCTATCACCCAGCCACCCCATCCCTCCCACCCCCCACCACTCCAGCAACCCTCAGTTTGTTTCCTGAGATTAAGAATTCCTCATATCAGTGAGATCATATGATACAAGAAGATCTCTTTAGAGAGCTGGGAACTGAAGTTACATTGCAAGGTAAGTAGTGAGTAGTGATGAGAAAGCAGAAACTCAGAGGATAAACTATCCTCTTTTAAATGCTCAATAGTGAAAGAAGGAGAAAGACCACAGGGTTCTGGGGAGATAATCCAACCCTATACAGAAAACATTTCCAATGGCAAATCCTAAAGCTAAATTCAAGTTCTCTACCCAGGTGAGAACCATGTGAAAACCGCCTGATTCTCTTGGGCTCTGTCTCTTCATTTTGGAGAGAGCCCAACAAAGCCCATATAATAACCTACAGCATGTTAACTTCTGTTTGAAGTCTCTCAGTGATTGTAAATTCTGGATCAATTGTTCCAGTTGAATTCAAGTCAAGTGGTTCTTTGTGCTACTGGAATTTTGTCAAAAATCTCATCACTCATTCAAATTCCCATTTTATGTTATTTAGAAGACTGTCAATTTAGGTATATTCCACCTTAGAAATACAATCTTAATTTGTAACTTATAAAGTAAAAGTTTGCTTTCATCTTTAAAAAGGTAGAGAAAGGGGAAAGAGAGGAAGGGGGAAGAACAGAGACAGGAGTGGCAACTCGTTTATATATACATGAAGGTAAATAAAATTCCCTCTAGACTGGCTCATTTGTACACTTGGTCATTAATCGAGACAGTACTCCAAGAAAATTGAAATTGACTTACATTATTGATTGTCCTGTGTTTTGCCCACCCATCCCCAATCTCAAACCCTCTCCCTGTACCTGTCTAGCTCATGGTCATGATTGGGTTACAGCTAAATATCACTTTGCCATCACTGCCCTTTAAAATGGGTTGGCATAATATGCCATATGGGATTTTCATAATCCTCGACATCCTTTATTGCTATTATTTTATACTGTCTGTCTTCCTCACCAACCAATAGTCTAAGAGGTTAAGAACCATGGCTGTCTTGTATACAACTGTATCAATACTTTGCATGGGGCCTAGCATGAAGTAGGTACCTAATAATACTCAGGAAATGAATAAACACACAAAGCTCTGAAAACAATATGATTATTTATCAATGCTGGTTCTATCTCCTACTTTGGACAGACTACAGTATTATTTTTTAATTCATAGAATCAAAGATCATAGTACTTCAGAGCAATAGTGATATTTAAAGATCATCTGGTTTAAATAATTTATTTATTTACTTATCTATTTATCTTTGGGGGGAGGGAGAGGGAGAGAGAATCTTAAGCAGACTCCACGCCCAGCACGTAGCCTAATGCGAGGCTCGATCTCACGACCTGAGCTGAAATCAAGAGTCAGACGCTTAACCGACATGACCACCCATGTGCCTTGCAAACACTTATTTTTAGCAACAGATTTTTATTTTCCCAAAACACAATCTTATAAAGGCACTAATTTCTAAGTCAGGTAAAGTAGAGCTGTTCTGGTTGAAACATAAGCTGAGGAAACCAGAGCCCTATCTGTTCTGGCTCTCATTTTCAAGGAAGTGCACACACACATCTAACACAGCTCTACAGGAAGTTGAGGCTTACTGGATGACAACTTGAAAACCATGAGACTGGATTAATAGCCACAATATATTAAAAGCACCTGGAAAGCAACAAGAAAAATTACAAGTTAACTAATGGAAAAAAAGTGTGCAAAGTTTATGAAGAGGAAATTTACCAGGAAAGATATACTCATGGCCAGTAAAGATATGTAAAGATGAGGAACTTCTCTGCTAGTCAGGAAAATGTAGGTTGAAGTAACAGGAAAAAGACTTTACCCATAACACTAGTAAAATGCAAATATTTATATTATCAAGAAGGAAATAAAGCACTGTCATGGAGGTGGAAATCGAGCAGCAATTCCAATTTTAAACTGTATCTGCCCTTTGACCCAGAAAACTACTTCTAAGAATCTATTCTACAAAAATTCCAAGCATGTGCATAAAGATAAACATCCTTGAACGTATCTTTGTGCTTTTATTTTTAGATGCAAATTTCAACCTTTATTTGTATTTTTTTTTTAAGATTTTATTTATTTGATAGAGACACAGAGAGAGAGGAAACACAAGCAGGGGGAGTGGGAGAGGGAGAAGCAGGCTTCCCGCTGAGCAGGGAGCCCGATGTGGGGCTCGATCCCAGGACCCTGGGATCACGACCTGAGTCGAAGGCAGACACTTAATGACTGAGCCACCCAAGGTGCCCCCCTTGTTTGTATTTCTTGTTGCAGAAGTTTACCAAAAAATGCAGGCAAAAGGGAATATAAGCAAAAGGCCAAGTTTAAAAACATTTTCCTATGGCCAGTAAGTTCTAACTTAAAAGTAAGGTATGTTTTTACATTCAACCAATTACTTTCTTGGAATATTAAAATCTATTTATTAAGGGGCTCCTGGGTGGCTCAGTTGGTTAAGCATCTGACTCTTGGTTTCGGCTCAGGTCATGATCCCAGGTTCATGAAATCAAGCTCAGCAAGGAGTCTACTAGTCTCTCCTTCTCCCTCTGACCCTCCCCCTGCTTGCATGCTCTATCTCTTTCTCTCTAAAATAAATAAATAAATCTTTTTTAAAAATCTATTTATTGAAACACATATCAGGGGTGCCTGGGTGGCTCAGCCATTAAGCGTCTGCCTTCAGCTCGGGTCATGGTCCCAGGGTCCTGGGATCGAGCCCCGCTTCAGGCTCCCTGCTCTACGGGAAGCCTGCTTCTCCCTCTCTCACTCCCCCTGCTTGTGTTCCCTCTCTCACCATGTCTCTCTCTGTCAAATACATAAATAAAATCTTAAAAAAAAAAAAGAAAGAAAGAAAGAAACATGTATCAGTTTACTTCTCCCAAAACCATTATTTCATGGTATTTGTCAGGTGCATAAATACTTACTTGAAACAAAAGAAAAACTTAGAACTCACAAATGTTCATATTAATATGATATAGAATCAGGGCACCTAGGTGGCTCAGATGGTTAAGCATCTGACTTCGGCTTGGGTCATGATCCCAGGGTCCTGGGATTGAGTCCCACATCAGGCTCCTGGCTCAGCAGGAAGTCTGCTTCTCCCTCTTCCTCTGCCTCTCCCCCTGCTCATGCTCTCTCTCTCTCTCTCTGTGTCTCTCTGTCTCAAATGAATAAATAAAATCTTTAAAAAAAATATGATATAGAATCTTACAAGCAAGTCGGATAAATGTGTTTTAAAACGGTTCTTCCGGGATGCCTGGGTGGCTCAGTCAGTTAAGCATCCAACTCTTTTTTTTTTTTAAGATTTTATTTATTTATTTGAGAGAGAGAGACTGAGAGAGAGAGCACATGAGAGGGGGGAGGGTTGGGAGGGTCAGAGGGAGAAGCAGACTCCCTGCCGAGCAGGGAGCCCAATGCGGGACTCAATCCAGGGACTCCAGGATCATGACCTGAGCTGAAGGCAGTCGCTTAACCAACTGAGCCACCCAGGCGCCCTAAGTGTCCACTCTTGATTTTGGCTCAGGTCATGATGGTTTCAGCTCAGGTTGTGATCTTAGGGTTGTGGGATCGAACCCCCAGCGGGGTTCCACACTCAGCACAGAGTCTGCTTAATGTTCTCTGTCCCTCCCCTCTGCCCCTCCCCACTGCACACTCGCTCTCTCTCAAATAATTATTTTTACAAAAATAAAACAGTTCATTATACCAGTGACATGAAACACAATTTCCAAGCTGTAATTCACATCCGATTTAAAACACTTTTTTGTTATATGCATACTTGGTAACACTTTTTTTATATTTTAAATTTATTACTGAAGTATAGTTGACATACAATGTGGTATTAGTTTCAGGTGTACAACATAGTGATTTGACAATTCTATACATTACTCAATGCCCACCATGATAACGTAATGACCATCTGCTGCCATACAATGTTATTACAATATTATTGACTATATTCCCTATACTGTACTTTTTACTTTTGTGACTTACTTTATAACTGGAAGTTTGTACCTCTTAATCTGTTTCATCTATTTCTCCCATCCCTCCACCCACCTACTCTCTGGCAGCCACCAGTTTGCTCTCTGTGTTTAAGAGACTATTTTGTTTGTGCATTTGTTTTGTTTTTTAGATTCCACATATAAGTGAAATCATACAGTATTTGTCTTTCTTCATCTGACTATTTTTGAGTATTATTTTTAGTCAGAAATTTAGCAACAACCTCAGTGACTATCAGTAGAAGGAGACTTAAATAAATCATTATAGTCTCACCATAGAACACTATGAAATCATTTTTTAAATGGTAGATAATAAAAACAATAAAAGTAGTGGTTGATCCAGTAGAATGTTAAATTGGAAGTTTTAACCAAGGCACCAAGATGCAGTAAATATAGGATAGCGAAGTCAGTACCAATTGAACTTTCAATAAGAATAGTAAAACAAACCTATTCCTGAATTTCCAAACATCTCACCCTATTCAAAGATACAAAGGGATCAATTTATGGGAAACCAGAGGATGTGAAGAGTACTTCTTTGCCGAAAGCCACTGGTGTGCAATAAGTAGGGGGGGTCCTGAGGTGTTCCCTGTATCTCAAGTTAAGAGCGAGGGACTCGAGAGAGACGACGCAGAGAAAGAAATAAACACCTCCTGAGGTTAGCAGGACAGGGGATACAGTGACATGGGGTCTGATTCCATCTGAGAAATCGAAGCGGAGAGGCAGGCTGTCTAGCTTCTGATGGATGAATTGAAGGAGAGCTGGCTGGGTTGGGGGTGCCTGCACCCCCAGAGTCTATGGAAGCAGGAAGACTTCAGTGATTCCCTCGGGCCAGATGTGCACAGTGAGGGACAAACAGCCAGCCGGATGTCTTTGTGGGGCCTGTCTCGTGGGGCCAACTGAGAGGGCGGGCCACCAGGCCTCAGCAGAGAGAAGCTGAAGGTAGAGATGTATTTCTCAGGACTGTGTATGGGAAAGCAGCCAGGGGAAGGCCAGTTCATCATTCTTGTCAAGGGAAATACAGGTGGGAAGCCCCCAGGGGCTGGGGATGTCCCAAAAGAACCCATGCAAACATCCAGAAGAAAAAGAGTCCATTGTTAAAAGCTGCCCAATTCAGAAAGCACAAACTCACCCAACCATGAAATGGCTTTCCCATCCCCTTAGTGCCTCTCCTTCTCCCTGCCTCAACCCTGAAAGTGTCAGAGACCACAGAAGATGCCAGGAGAGGGGCAGGAGGATGGGATGGAGAAAGAAGAACCTGAATTCAACCCACCTTTCCTAGGCGTGGCTTCCCACCTACAGCAGGTCCTAGCCGGATGACGGCAGGGGTTCGTGGTTTAACTATATGGAAGTAAGGCAAGTTTATTTCTCACATGGTCCTGATGTTCTAATTTCTGAACTGACGCTGTGTTTACAACCTTAAATGACTTCAGGATCTTTTATTACCTAAGGGTGATCAAAGAGCTGTGGGCCTTCTAGAACTTTCATCTAGTAGCAGGGGAAACAACACCCCCCACTGAATAAAGTTTAAATGATCAAGAGACAATAAACAAATTGCTTTCTGAGTACGAGCCCTGTGAGCTCCATGTACAGATGCATTTGCGTTTATCAAGTGCTGATTTTGCCCAGCACGGTGAACACTTCACTGCAGTTTTTTATCAGTTACACTGTAGATGCTGCCAGAGAAAGAAGACGCCAGGTTAATAAAGCAACTATAGGACAATAAAATCCCATTTAAATTAAACATAAACAAAGCAAAGCATTGTGTGTGTATGTTTATGTTCAAGTGTGTATATTTGCAAATGTTAGGAAGAATTATGAGAATGCATATTAGTCAGGGCTCCCCAGAGAAACAGAGCTTACATGATATGTGTACATATATAGAGAAAGATTTATTTTAAGGAATTGTCTTACACTATTGTAGGGGCTAATCTGATGGGGGAAAGCTGGTAGGCTGGACACTCGAGGAAGAGTTGAAGTTTGAACCCAAAGATCATCTGCTGGCAGAATTCCTTCTCGCTCAGAGGATGTCAGTCTTTGTTCTAATTAAGACCTTCAACTGATGAGATGAGGCTCACCCACATCAAGGAGGATAATCTGCTTTACTCAGAGTCCACCAATGTAAATCTTAATCTCACCCAAAAAACACCTTCACTGGGGCGCCTGGGTGGCTCAGTTGGTTAAGCATCTGCCTTCGGCTCAGGTCATGATCTCAGGGTCCTGGGATCGAGCCCTACGTCGGGCTCCCTGCTCAGCAGGGAGTCTGCTTCTCCCTCTCCCTCTGCCCCTCCCAGCTTGTGCTCTCTCCTTCTCTCTCTCCCCCAAATAAATAAAATGTTAAAAAAAAAAAAAAAAAAAAACACCTTCACAGAAACATTGAGAACGATGTTTGACCAAATATCTGGGCACCATAGCCCAGTCAAGTTGATACACAAAATTAACCATCAGAGGAGGATACACACCAAACTACTGATAGTGAGTGGGTACCTCTGGGGCAAGGAGCAGAAGGGAAAGGAAATCAGGCAGGATCTTCACTTCTTCCTCTATCAGTGTACACCATTCACCCCTGGCCCCGAGTAAGGAGGAACACGTCTGCTCCTGCTCCAGCATTATAAACAACAATGATCTGAACCTTCTCTGGTAGAGCCGTTTTCCAGGGCTAGGTGCTTTCAGGGCCAAGGATATATGCCTACCCAGAGGCCTTGCCCACAATATCAGACTGCATTTCAGGCACCTGGGACTCCAGAATGCCCTAGCTGGGGCTCTTTCCCAAGTCTGCCCTCTCCAGCACAGATGCACGGGATTAGTGAGTGCTCCCCAAGCCCTGAGAGGTAACAAGAGGCAGGTGTTCATGGGGCTGAGGGATGGCAGCTGAGGATGGATGGAGTCCGACGTGCAGATGGGGTTTCCCCAATGTGTGCCCAGGGCCCCTGTCAGTGGGAAGAGAAGATGGGCGGGGCACGGGCCAGGACCAGCTCTCTCCCCTATGACATATTTTGACAGAGACCTCTAAAGAGTCCGTCCACTTCAGCCCCATCTTCCATGAGTTAGGGTGGATATATCTGTCAACGGGAAACATAATTTAAAACCAAGTCTTATCCCAACCCAGAACGCTTTCCACAAAGGTAGTAGAGAAAGAAAAGAGTTATATGCTGAGTAAGTATTAAACCAGAATGGGATGCGCATCACAGGCAATATGCAAAGAGACTGAAGGACAGAAAGAAATCTCACCCACTTGCATAGCCAGGCAGACACCACCCACCATCTACACGTTCTCAAGATAAACAGTGCCTATTCCCCAAGTCGGAGGACTTGACAGCACCATTTAGGCCACACAGTTCATCCAAAATTCACCTGGTAACGGGGGTAACCATCTGCATTAGCTAATTGGTTTTATACGAGGGAAAAATACACTTCTATCTTCATGATAGAAAGTAGCTTTGCAATGGGGAGCAAGGTGCCCACCAAAGTTAAGTTCCTACCCTCCCACAGAAACAATGGGGGCGCTAGCTTCCTGGATGATCGCATTTCAAAAAGTCAACTCCCCATCCTTGACAAGACATTCCTGGGTCACAAAGAGACTCCCAAGAGACTTACTTAGCTTATAAAAAGATTTGCGCACATTTCAAAGAGACAGAGAAAGAACTTCAGTCACAAGTTTTCTGATGTAAATGCTTTAAGAAAAAGGAGAGAAGGGAAATCTCCTTATTTTTAACAGGAAGAATTAAGCCCCTTATTTTTAAGATTTGTCCTTACAGTAAGACATATTTTACTCAGGAGTTTGCCACCTGAATTTCAAATCTTTAGGTATTCACACATATTACATGTGGAGCTCTATTTTCTTGTCAGGACCTGCCAATATTAGAATCAAGTCTGCCAGTCTATTGCTTGTATTTTTTTTTTTTCTAACAACAATAATGTAATACTTTGGTCATCCTAAAATGATTTTTTTTTCTTTTAAAAAAAGAAACTGATAGAGGTTAGCAATTTATTTTACAGATAAGTAAAATGAGGCACAGAATCATTGAGCAACTTGCTCAGTCAGGGTGACTCAGGAAGTTAGTGAGAGAAGTAACCAGTCCTCCAGGTAAAGCTCAGCCCTCTTTCCACTGAGTTGTGGAACTTCCCATTCGCTCAGACCGTTTACTATGACTTCAGGCTATCCTGACATATCTTAATATGTCTTGATATGGCCTAGGAGTTAAACAGTGACAAGGACCTCAGAAAAAACTCCATATTGAATTTGAATACTTAAAACTTCCAAAAACATGTTTTGAGCACATAATTGTTGTCTAAGAAGCTAGTCCTAAATCAATATGTCAGAAGAGGTCACTTTGCACTTCCAGAACTAAAGATTTTTTTCAACTGACACGTCTGTTTCCCACCCCCACGGCAGCTCCAACATTCACTATAAATCCTGAAGGCTCGAACTCCTCCCAGCCACTCTGGCTCTGACTTCCCCTTCCTCTAACTCACCACTTCGCCCGCACTGCACCTCCTCTGCTCCCCTTGGCTCCACAGCAAACTACACCTGGAATGCATCCTCATGCTCACCAAGGCTGCAAGCTACCAGACTTTACTGAAGGTTGCCTTTCTCCTTGAAATTCAGCTCCCCATCCTATTTCTCATTCCCCTATTCATACACACACACACACACACACACACAAACGGATATATATATATATAATATATACATATATTATATATATATGTATCCGGGCTCAAGACTCCCGTCTTCCTTCCCTGATTCTCTGTTCTCTGGCCCCCTTCTCTCAAAACTCAATTCCTTTCATTTCATTATGCAAAACAGTCTAGGTCTCACCCACAATTCGTTGCTACCTTAGGATATCCAGGACTGAAGGACCACCTACTCTGGATAGCATAAAAGAAAGAAAAGAGACTTTGTAATTTTAATTTTTTCTTTCTCCATCAGTGGAAGAGAGTAGCACAGAGATTTTTTTTTTTCCCTACACTATCAATTAGGATGATTTCAGCAGTAAGTAACAGAAAACCCAGTTCAAAATGATTTAAGCAAAAAGGATTTATTATATCATGTAACAAGAAGTCTAGAATTTGGAAGTTTTCAGGATTGACTTCAAGGACACAGGCTCCTCCATCTTTTTTGCTCTGTCATCCTCAGCTTACTGGCTTGGTTCTTAGAGTTGTCTCCTCATGGGTACAATATGGCTGCCATAGTTCCCGAAGTTAAATGTAGACACAACAATGTCAGACTGAGAAACACACTTTTCTCCCATAAGTCTCTTTTTATCTCTAAGTAAATGCTATCCAGCATCTCATTGATTGGAACTGGTCACATGTATCCCCCTAAAATACTTCGGCAGAGGAACTGATCAAAATTGGCTTAAACCAATCATGATTTGCCTCCTGGGACTGAGAAGGGGCCATTTCCTGAGCACATTTGTTGTGGTTATCTGTTTTTATATGACACACCATCCACAAACTTGGTGGCTTAAAACAACAATTTATTATCTCTCATAGTTTTGTGAATTGACTGGACTCGCTGGGCATTTCTAGGGGCTCTCGTGTGGCTACAGTCAGAAAATGACTGGGGCTGGGGTCTTCTGAAGGTTCAACTGGCTGATCCCCAAGATGGCTTCCCTGCTCACGTATCTGGTCCTTCAGGCCTCTCTGCCTAGCAGAGTATCCCAAACTTCTCATGTGGCAGCCACAAAAGACAGGAAGCAGAAACTGCCAGTCCTTTTGCTTTTAAATATTTTATTTATTTATTCATTTATTTGAGAGCAAGAGCGCACACACGTGCACATGCACCAGTGGAGGGAGGGGGAGAGGGAGAAAGAGAATCTCTCAAGCAGACTCCCTGCTGAGCACGGAGCCCAAGTTGGGCTCCATTTCACCACCCTGAGATCATGGCCTGAGCCGAAGCCAAGAGTCAGGCACTCAACCAACTGAGCTACCAGGTGCCCCCAGTCCTTTTTTAATGCTAAATCTGGAACTAGCCATTTTCTATAGGTTAAATAGTCCAGCCCAGATTCTAGTGATTCCAACTTTTCAGTGGGTGAGTGACAGGCATGTATAGGAAGGGAAGGAATTCATGGCAGCCATCTTTGGAATCAAGTTACCATTGGATTTCTGACCAACTTTCAAATAAAACTGGGATCCCACTGACAAGGAAAAAGTGAAAAAATAGGTGTTGAGTAGGCAACCACTTTAGCTTTTACTTGGTCAAATCATCTCTGTGGAGAAGAGGTCTGTTTGTAATCCAGCCTAATCATGGAGCTCCATTACAGATCTCAAACCAGCATGGCCATTCGTGAAGAACTACATAGACTCCTTTGACGTGTTCAATCACTCACTCAGTATTAGCTACCATAATTTTTTTTAATCATAAGGTATTTTAGCTGATAGAAATTTAGAAATCATTTTATCTAACAAACCATCTTACAGATTTAGAAGCAAGGATTCAGAGAAATTATATGCCATGTCCAAGATAATAGTAACTGGCAGAGACAGGACATTGAACACTAACCTCAGGCATTTCTCACTTCCCCATTCTGCCTTCACAATATAGAATTCACATCTTCAGTTGTGTAGTAGAGTTAAAAGAGCCCCAGATTAGGAATCAGAGACCAAGTTTATGTCTAGTTTTGTGTTAGCCACTCAATATTCAGCCTCACCTTTTCCATAGTAAAAGACCTAATTTTATTTAGGGCATGTGCTTAATTAAAACACTACTTTTCTCTAACTTCCTAGTAGATAGATAAAGCCATGTGACAAAGTTCTGGCCAATAACATTGAAGTATAAGTGTGTGCCTTCCAGAAGCCTCTTTACAAGCGGGCCTTCGCCCATGGCCTTTTTCTTCCCCCTTTTGGCCCTTCCTCTACTGTGATGTCTGGCTCCACTCTGGTAGCCAAAGTGTAAGCAGCCATTTTGGGTTACACAAAGACCACACCCTTGGGAAGTGGGCTCCCAACAACTCAGTACAGCTACCCATACATGATTTTAGTTTCCTCCCAAATTTTCTCCCTCCTGGCTTTCCCAGTCTCCACACACAGCACTACTACCCTCCCAGACAAAAGACTACTTATAACTTCGGCATCATCTGCAGCTCCCTTATTTCTGTCACCAGACAGCAAATCCTTCACCACATCTTTCTGATTCTTTCATCACTGCCTGATTTGACTCTTCCCTCCTGGCCTGGCTCGGCCTGAGCAGTTATCTGACTGCAATGATAGTGCATCTTACAAGGCAGAAAAGAAACACCAGGGTTCGGACCTTCCTCCAATGAATGTACGGTCCTACCAAAGAGACAGTATGCTGTTCATTCATTCACTCACTCAACTTTTATTCCATGTTTGTTTTGAGCCAGGACCAGAGCTGGTGCTAAAGACAGAGAGATGACTGAGGCATTGCCCCTGCCCTCAAGGACTACCCCTCCTAGGGAAGTAGACAGTCATGTCTAAATAGAAACCAGAAACAAATAACTAGATGAAAATTTATTTTCAAGAAGAAAGTCCCAACGCTAAGTTTCTGTTTGCCATTCAAGGAAGAACAATGCAAACACCACCCAGAATCTCTTAGGCCCAGTCTACACATTTGGAAGAGAGTCCCAGAGAGCCCATGCAATAACCAACAGCATACTAACTTCTGTTATAATCTCTTAGTGGTTGCAAAATGCTATCTATCGTTCTAGCTAAATGGGATTTGGGTGATTACATTCCTTCCAGCTCTAAATTTCTATGTTCTATGAAATACATAACTAATGACAGTTACAGCTATCCAGACACATATATATGAGTGCTTAGAGATGCTCAGAGTGATAGGAGTGTCTGGAGAGGAGCGAGTTAATCTAGGAGGGTTTAACAGAGGAGCAACCCACAGAGCACTCCAGTAGGAATGAGAGCATGTTCCTGTCAATAATACTTCCACGTGAGTAACAGCCACAATCAGAACCCTCACTGTGCTTAACACAAAAAGGTTGCCACATATACATTTCTTTAGAAAATAAGACAATACTATTTAATAAAATATTATGGTTTCGTTGCACATATTTATCTCCTATACGCCTACTGTTTCTAAAAATGGATTTGAAATCACTTATAATGAAAAAACAGGAGGATTTGTAAAGGATGAGGGCGACTAGGGGTGCCTGGGTGGCTCAGTCGTTAAGCGTCTGCCTTCGGCTCAGGTCATGATCCCAGGGTCCTGGGATCGAGCCCCGCATCAGGCCCCCTGCTCGGCGGGAAGCCTGCTTCTCCCTCTCCCGCTCCCCCTGCTTGTGTTCCCTCTCTCGCTGTGTCTCTCTCTGTCAAATAAATAAAATCTTTAAAAAAAAAAAAAAAAGGATGAGGGCGACTTATAACAGGAAACTAAATTAGAATGACTGAATTGATGGAATACTGACCTCTGAGCTTCCTGGTAGCAGCTAAGGCAAAATGTAAAACATCCTGGATTACATAACTCTCATTAACTGCTAAAAAGAAGGGTATCGGTTTATCAGGATCTCTTTTTTTTGTTTGTTTTCCTATCCCTACCCCCTGCCTTTGGCAACCACCAGTCTGTTCTCTGTTATCTATGAGCTTTTGGGGTTTTTTTGGGGGGGGGTTGTTTTTTAGATTCCAAATATAAGAAAGATCATACAGTAATTGTCTTTATCTAATTATTTCACTTGCATAATACCCTTAAGGTCCATCCATGTTTTCACAAATAGCAAGATTTCATTCTTTGTTTGTGGCTGAATAATATTCCATTATATACATACACACACCTGCATGCCACAATTTCTTTATCCAGTCATGCATCAGTGAACTCTTAGGTTGTTTATTCATCTTCCCTATTGTAAATAATGTTGCAATGAACGTAGGGGTGCAGTATCTTTTTGAATTAATGTTTTTGTTTTCTTCAGATAAATACCTAGAAGTAGAATCTCTAAATCATATGGTAATTCTGTTTTTAATTTTTTGAGGAACCTCCATGCTATTTTCCACAGTGGCTGCACAAATTTACATTCCCACCAGCAGGGCACAAGGGTTCCCTTTTCTCCACATCCTCGCCAGCACTTGTTATTTCTTGTCTTTTTGATAACAGCATTCTAATTGGCATGAGATGAGATCTCATTTTGGTTTTGACTTGCATTTCCCTGGTAACTAATGATGTTGAGCAGCTTTTCATGTACCTGTTGGCCATCTGTATGTCTTTAGAAAAATGTCTATTCAGATCTTCTGCCCATTTAAAAAATATCTTTTTAAATTTTGAGAAGTATTTATTGTATAGAGCTTTATCAAAGGGACACTGAACAATTGGAGAATATTTTCAAGAGCAGATTTACAAATATTTTAAATCAATGCTCAATAAAACACCAAAGCATCGAACCATGTTATGGTCTGGGTAGGACTACCTAATTTAATGTGGCTGCTAACTACAGAAATCGATTTTTAAAAGAAATGAAGGTCCACTGCTAGAGACTCTTGTAAAATTGAATGTCCTAAGTTCAACTTCCTACTTAGCTGAGCTGTCACTCTGCACAGATACACTTCTGTGTGACCTGGAACTTGGCAACAGGACTGTGAGTGGTTCTCTGAAATCTCAGTCAACACTTGTTGACCGTTTGACCAAGGTAAGACAAACCAGTCCACCAAATACTACTCTACAGGATCACAAAGAATTCTCTCATTCTCAGCTGGCTCATCCTGAACTCTGAGTGCCCTGAACTCCACGGAAGTCCACTGGCAGCACCTGGACAGCCTTTCCAAATGGACCGGGTGCATTTCCACAGTGCCAGATGTGAGAGACTGATACTTCCTCATTCTCCCTCCAAACGTTCCAAGAGCATGGATTCCTCTAGTAGCCCAGATGGATGCTGGTTTGTCCCTCTGACATCTCAGGTTTGGTCCAACCCTGATCACTATACACCTGCCCAGGGGCCACTGAGCTTCGCATCCCTAAGAAAGGAGCAATAGTTCTCAGCACCCAATGCTATTCAAAGAACAAGGACTTTGGACACCAAAAGCAAACCTTCCAGAGTAAGACAGGAGTCTAGCAACCACTTTCCAAATTTGGTTTCCCAAGAGTTTCCTGGAGGATGTAGAATCTACTTCTTACCCTGAATCCCCAGACTCCCCTAAATCCACAAATCAGATGCTAAAAGCTCCAGAGGGCTTTAAACTCTGTTCCCTAAAGCACTCTGGGTCTCAAAGATCCAAAGTACAGCCCGCAGAGGAGTGCAGGATAGGAAGCTGTATATTTGTATGTGCTCCTTCCCCCTGGATGGATCTGCCTCTCTCTTGTTCATCTATCAAAATCCTGTTCATCCTTCAAAACCTGGGTCAGGCATTATCACTTCTGGAAACATTTCCCTGACAATTCCCTCTCTCTCTCTGAAAACAAATCACTCCCAGCCCTGCACTTTTGCCTTCACTGCATACAGACTCCATGATTGCCTCTGTCAGTTCACGTATGTAGTTCTTGTGTTTGACCCTACACTCCACGAAGGCAGAGGTTTTCACCCTTCTTTGTAATCCTCAGAGCCAGCAGAGGGCTTACCACTTTCTAGGGGCCTACACAGCATTTGTTAAACTATCTGATCAAGTTTTAAGCACAATTAAAAATTCCAAGGGTGACATCCAGGCTCTGCCAGGCTCCCGGATGGCCTGGGTCAGGTCTTCACACTTTCAATGGAGTCCACCATACTTCAAATTCGATTCTTAAGAGTTGTTAGAGTTGAACTTTTGTAATTCAAGACCTGCGCTGGTGATAAGTCAGGATAAGGAGGGATTGTGTGCTCACTGATGTTACAGAACTTGTAGAAGGAAAGTGTTCTGAAATCTTCTTCTCTATGGTTCCCTGCTTCTCCCATTCCCACCCCAGGCCCACTGAATTCATCCACCTTGGTACTTACTGAGAGCCTCTTCAGCTCATGGTAAAAAAGTCTCTCACTAGGAACCAACAAAGATTCTTTGCTTGGCCTAACTTCAGTCAGGTTCCTGAACCTTCTCCTGGGTCCATCTGTGCTCCTTCTTGTGAAATCTAGGTTAATCAAGAATCCTGCTAAGTCATTCTAATAAGAACTCCCCCCCCCTCAATATCTGATCATCTTGACATCTGAGTTCCCCCCCCCCACCCCTCACCCCCCAGGTGATGCCTGATCACCCTGTCTTCAGCAAGCATCCTGTTAGGTTGGGTTAGCCAGACCTCCCCTTAGCCCTGAAGTTTCCTCTCAGTAACTTCCCATTCACTGCCCCCACCAACACCACCCTGGCCTGCTCCTTGGCCACAAGCAATTCCCACTTACCCATGGTGTGTTAAAGTTGAACCCAATCTTTCCCCCCCACAGCAAAATACCCTTGCAGTGGACCTACAGCTATGATGATGATCCTGAATAGAGCCTGCCTCACCATCTTTTTTCTTTAATAGAACCAGTAGGAAAAGCATCAAGCACTTAACTATTTCAGGGAAAAATGAACCTCTACTAACCTAAATCCAAGGAGAAAGACTCAAATGCCTATTTGCAAAGTGGGTTTTTTCTGTTCTTAGAAAGAAAAAAATGTTCCTTTCTCAGCCAGGAATGGGAGAAGAGCGACCACACCCCGGGGGGAGCATTAGAGAAGAAAACTACTGGATCCAAGGGCGCTGAGCCCACCCTCTCGTTCCTGTGTCCACGGAGCGTTCTCTGGGCTGGAGGGGCCTCTTGAGTCACTAGAATTTTGCCTGTCTTCCTTCCCCACCCATCCTTTTAAACAACCCGTGTGCCATGAGTGCCCAGGATATCGGCAAACTCCTCTTAGAAGGGGGAGTGAATGAGAATCATCACTTTCAGCGTGAGGGCGAAAAGGGAAAACCCTCTAACAGGCAGGGGCCATATGGAATCATTTTGAAATCGGCCACCCATCAGCACAGCAGGGCACACATCATCCCCAGTACAACAGCCTTCCAATTCTGCAGTGTTCTGCAGTACAGAACCTTCCCGTGTTAGACATCTGACAACTCAGCGCCGACGTTCCATTGGTCCCTACAGGACTCAAGTTAAGTGATCTATGGCGTGGGGAAGGAGCCACAGTGTCTGTCCCCAGGCGATGCAGTTACTCCTGTGTTTCTGACTGTGAGAAGTCCTTCAGATTTGCTCACCCAGCTTTCAGCTCCTACCCCAGCTTCCAGGACTGGGGGGCTCACTTCAAAACTGTGCTTGAAGTTAAAAATCTAACCTAAAATACACATTTTTTTACTTGGTGACTGAGGCATGAAATGGAATCATGTGGGATCAGGAAGTGGCAGAGTAGAACAAAGAAACAATACCAACAACACAGAAATTAGTGTTTTCTGAGCTCTGGGAAACACATGTTTGAGAAAGTTAATTCCCTGGGAAGCACTTGCTTCTATGTTGTAGTTTTTTCTGTTCTACTCTACCACTTCCTTATCCCATGTGATTCTGTTTCATGGCTCAGTCACTGAAAAGAAAATGTATATTTTAATTTTGAAGTGTGAATTCTAAAACATCTTTGAAGTGTGCATTGGTGCAACAAAGCTGAATCCCTGGGCCTGACAGATCAGCAACAGAGGTGAGAGGATTAAAAAGAAAAGTTGAGAGCACAAGAAGTTGATTCAGCAAGAAAATTTTGGATGGCATTAGGTGGTGAGGAAAAAATACGGGGCAAACTCACCTCCTGTGGCTCAAAATCAGGTAAATATTCAGACCACCAAAAACCAAAATAATTCAGGCACCTCCTGAAAGCAGGTGGTAGCAATTAACAGGAGAACAAAGGAGTGGTAAAGGTTCAGTTGTGGGGTTTTGGGGTTGGGGAGTTTGGTTTTGCTTTGTTTTGTTTTGCATTGATTTTTCTGGGAGAAAAGCCCGGCAGTGTTTGAGCCCAATTAAAAAGAATTCTGATCTTAATCGCTTCACTTGCAAAGAAGAATAAATCCAAAAGAAAGGTGTGTACAATGTTAGTGTTTTTTTTTATCAGAAACACGGCATTTTAAGTTCAGTCACATTTTTTAATGGCGAAGAGAGCTACAATTGTTTTTCCAAGACAGTTATTCAATAATTCTTACCCTGTTTGCTGTTAGAGGGAAAATCTTTGGAATGAGGGAATTGACAGTCAAAGAGGCACAAGACCTGAAGAAGTTCCAACACAAAAATGCTGCTTAGGTCTGGCGGCTGGTCCTACCAAAGTCAAGGGCCATCTGCTGCTTGACCATCACTTGCTATTTACGCTTTTTAAAATTTATTTATCATAATTTCTTTTTGTCTTTCTAAAAAAATGGAAGGAAGGAAGGAAAGAAGGGAGGGAAGGAAGGAAGGAGGGAGAGAAGGGGGGAGGGAAGGGGAAAGGTGAAAGGAAAGGGAAGGGAAGAAAAGGAGGAAGGCTCACTTTCTTATATCCTGAGAGGTAATATCTAATCTCAGTGGGAAAATCTTTATGCTCATATATTTTGACAATAACAACCTTTGCGTTACCCGAGCAGCCCCCTCCTCAAGACTACAATAAAAATCTTTGTTCAAAAAGAGACGTGATTCCTGAGATAGTTTTCATGCTTCCATTTATTTACTGCAGCAAAGGAGAAAGAAGTTTGATTTCTCAAGCCCTCACTGCACTTCTGAGGGATCTCAAGATTCCAAAAACCTCATTTGATGATGAAAAAAATACTGCAATGTTGTATGTGGAAAGCCATGTGTATGGAACAGGCCTGAATGTTATGGATTTAGGAAAAAATGAAGACGTGACAGAAGAAGAGAAGTCTTGAAATAAAGAGACAAAGAATCCCTGGAGAGCAATGGGCTAGCTGTCCCTCAAAAAAGGCCTTTAGCTGATGGCACATCTTTTCAGACTTCTTCAGTAAACGTTCAATTCTCTGTTAAACCTCTCCTGAACCTTTCACAGGCAACTTTTCGCTCTTATCTGTTACTTAAGACAAAGTGAGACAAATAACCCAAATGGGGAAACAAAACTGTATAGCAACACTTACTATAACCAAGAACTTAGAACTTTTCCCTTAAAAATGAGTTATAAATGTTTTGAATAACTTTGGCCATTTGTTAATTTTATTTAAGAACAAAACGTACAGAATCTGCAGAACGATCATATGTGCAAATGGCTCAGGAGGCATATGTATAAATTCAGAGATGAAATCCCTTTGGTGTTTCCCATATTTGAGCTCACTTACGTCAACAAACTTTGAAGTTACGGGTTTCTAGAGCAACAAGAATGTTCCAACTCCTCCACAGTGAATACTTTATACTTTTAAAAATATATACGCAAAAATCAAATTGAGAGACATTCAACAAAATCACTGATTTGCACTCTTCAAAATGTCAAGGTCACGACAAAGACACACTGGAGATTGTTCCAGATTGAAGGAGATTAAAGAGACTTGATAGCTGAAGGCAGTGCATCATCTGGGATTTTCTTTTGATATAAAGGAAATTACTGGGAAAATCAGCTATTTGAATAAGGTAGATTAGATAATACCTTACATCAATGCTAATTGTATGATTTTAATGATTGACTGTGGTTGTATAAGAGAACGTCCCTACTTTAGGAGACACACAATGAAGTATTTAAGGGAAAAGGAGCATCATGTCTGCAGCTTACTCTTCAAAACACAGTTTAGAAAAAAACTAATAAAATGCATATATGTGTGTATACATACATTATACACAAAACATAACCCAGGAGGTGTATATTCGTGGTTTTGCCACTGGATGGGGAGGTAGGCACATGGAATGGGGAGGTATAAAACCAATGTGGTATAATATAAAAATCTAGAGAATCTAACTATAGGGTACATGGGAATTCTTTGTACTATTCTTACAAGGTCTCTATAAATCTGAAACTATGTCAAAACAAAGAGCAAATAAAAAATATTTTTAAATAAAAATGTATAAGATTAAATTTTTTACTACATACATTCCTACGTGGCCTTTAGCTGTATTTCATAAGAAGACTATATTAAAAGGTCAAGACTCTACTAGGGTATTTTATCCTAAAATTATGTATGAAAGAGCACTATTTCAAGAAGGAAATATCTAACAATAAGAAGTTAAAAAAAAAAAACAAAAAACACAGAGATCATTACACTCACAGCCTGATATCTGGAAAAAGGCTTTAGAATAGAGACAAGTTCCTTACAGGTTAGCAATAAATATATTTTAAAATATAAAGCTTAACTTATTTTAGAAAAAGTAAAACATTATTATCAAAGGAAAGAATTATCCCCCCAAAATATCAATACCTTTTAAAAGAGCAAGATTTCTCCCCACCCCCTACTGTGCTAAACACAGAAGAAGTTTGGGGATAGGAAATTGATGGGAAAGGAAGTAACAATACCCATCATTGATAGAAGTCCCAGCACAAAAAAATGCCCTAAACTGGGTTTTAGGCCTGGGTTCACTGGGATTGCTTTAACAAATGTTTTTTAAGGAGCATGTAAGAGTTCTTCAACATCTTTTACACCAGGCAGTGGATCCCTCCTTCTAAGGATGAGATTCACTCTACCCTGTAGATGAATTTATCTGGAACAAAGTAGTCAAGTAATGGCCCTAGACAGTCTGCAAAATCCAGTGGCAAAACCACGAACATACACCTCCTGGGTTATGTTTTATGTATTTAATATTAATAATTTAGTCAGGGCGCCTAGGTGGCTCAGTTGGTTAAGCGACTGCCTTCAGCTCAGGTCATGATGCCGAAGTCCTGGGATCGAGTCCCGCATTGGGCTCCTGGCTCTGGGTGGGGGGAGCCTGCTTCTCCCTCTGACCCTCTCCCTTCTCATGCTGTCTCTCTCTCTCTCTCTATCTCAAATAAATAAAATCTTTAAAAAAATAATAATAATTTAGTCATAAACTTAATAACATCACCTTTACAAATGTCCCTACTTTTCAAGTTAATGTCTAAGAGAATGGGTTGGTCTCCTCACCCTCTTCGATACAAGTTCTCCAGTCTACAATAAGAGGAACCCATCATAAAACATGAATAGTAAGGCCACATTACCAATCTTACTTATTTTTTCAATTTCAGTAAAATTTCAAACCACAGTGCTTCATTTCCCAATCTAAACATTTTATTAACGTATATGTTTGCATTTAATTTTATCAGTACAAAAACTCCTCAGTAGAGAACAAAGCAAATTTAAAAGCTAATCAAGTGGTGACTTGTTTTAGCCCTACCCAAGTACCTCTAAAAAACCATGTGAATTGTCATGAATTGTCTAAATGTCAGGACACAGGTTTAAATTTTTAATAGTCCCATCTAAAAAATAGGAAACCATTTTTTTTTTCTAATTTGACTTCATTTTCCTTGCTCAGTGAAAACTCTACTCACATTCAGTTTGAAGTTTATGGCTTCAGCTCTGTGAGTTATAGAGCCCAAAAAGGTCAGCTCACTTATTTTAAAGAAGAAAGGTATTTTTTACCCTCATATGACTCAAATATGGCTAAAGTGACCCAGCTGAAGCTTTAAAAAGACTCACCTACCAGTAGTTTGGAAAGTTTTAACTCAAGACAATGGAATCCATAACTTAACATGATACTTTTCAGTAGCACATTCTTTTTTTCTTTTTTTTTTTTAAGATTTTATTTATTAATTTGAGAGAAGGGAGAAAGAGAGTGTAAGTTGGGGGGGTGGACAGAGGGAGAGAATCTCAAGCAGACTCCCTGCTGAGCACAGAGCCTGATGCAGAGCTCGGTCTCATGACCCTGAGATCATGACCTCAGCTGAAACCAACAGTCGGACAATGAACTGACTGAGCCACCCAGGCGCCCCCGCTTTTTATGATTTATTTAGTAGCATGTTCTTAAATTACCTTGATTACATGTTGTATAGCAACATATGCAACCATTATTAAACTCACCAAGTCTTAAACTGACAAGGGTTAAGAATTTAACACAATTACTGTTTGATTTGGCAATACCCTTTCTAGACTTTAAAAAAGAGGCTATTAATGTATTAATAAATTAATTTTTAAAGTAAAGCTGCTCAGTTAAACAAATAGGACCACTAGTCATAAAGTAACTATATTTGTTTCCCTCTGTCCTTTAAATCAGCCCTGTCTGGAGCTAGTTTTTCCTACCTCCTTTGATGAAAAGTAGTACAGCTCCCATAGCTTTTCTGGATACTCAAGCCACAGAAGTTCCTCTGGTGACTCCAGTCCCCCAAACAGTCTCAGTTCATTAATAAACTATTCAATCAAAAAAAATAAATAAATAAATAAAATAAACTATTCAATCCCTGATACCTGTCAAATTCTCCAGCTATGCCTAATGTTAAATTTTCTTCCCTTCTGCAGCTAAGCCTGATTCAGGCCGGACATCAACAATGGTGAAGGTGAGCAGGGGTGACCTCATCATTTACTCAACCAGCACTATGGTCCCCTCCCGACCGTACTCAACTCAGCTCCAGCCAAGGCTTCAGCAAGGAGGGGAGTGGGAGAGGAGGTGGGTCGGAGCAGCAATATAGTGTGAAACTGTCTTCCAGAAGACTTTCACGACTGACTCTCTCTCTCATGGGCTCTTCAGTGCGATCTTGGGCCAGAGAGGATCTCTTACCTGCCAATTCTCACATCTTGAAGAAAGGATCTTGGGCTTGGAGCTTATACCTCCTCACTCAGTCTCTGCTATCTGGCTGTATTCCTCTAGTATCTTTTTGCCAAGGTCTCCTTATCCCTCCAGCTGGACCTTTGGGTTGGGATCTCGGACAATCCCACACCAGTTCTCACTCTCTAGTGGCCCACACTGGTTCCAGAGAAACCATCAGGCATTTGTCGCTCCACAAACCCTAAGTGTGAGGGCTGACCCCTACCCAGTAACCAATATTCCCCATTCTGTCAAAGCAAGCAACCACTGTCAGCCCCATTGAAGTATCTTTCCCTAGGCATAAGATGAACATAAGCACCCCTTCCTCCTCTCCCTTTGGAATTGTAGAATATTCCCTAAACTTGCCCCAAAGTTCCTCCCCCTTTCCCCCAACTCTCCTATTACTCTCTCCAACAGCTCTTACAGACTAGAACAGCTAAGGGTTACAAAACCATTTCCCACACAACCCCTCCACAATTCCCAGGCTGGTAGTCTGGAACTCGGGAGTAGTTGGCACCTACTGTCCTGTGACCTGAGCCAGAACTGATCACATTTTTAACATCCTGTTCTTAATACTTTTGCAGTATCTGTTGCGATAATTACAATTACATTGGAACGTAACAAAGCCAGGATCGGAAAATGTGGTAGTAAGCATTCAGCTTATACTGTTTTAATGCAATATTTTTAGATGCAATATTGCGTGTACCAGTAAATCTAGAAGGAGGGAAAAATACATATTACATTTTTATACCAATATTAACATGCCTGAGAGTTCCTATCACAACACAAAATTCTAGTGGAACTATTAAAAGTGGTGTATCCACATGGACAACTTCTATCTACAGTTACCTCGTAACTGATGAAAATACTGCATGTGCACACACGTATTTGTTTTTCATTATTATTCACATTCTTCCACGGAGCTCTACAGGACCACTTCAGAAGGATTCGCAGACCCCAACATGGTACTGAGTAAAGAATTTCCTCACCACCAGAGATTTGGGGAACATGCAACAACCACTCTAGCCATTATGTGTTTTCATACACTTTTCCAATTTGTCTAGAAGTAGCCAAATGAGGTCTACAAGTAACTGCAAATAAAGTTGACCCCACAATTAATTATAATAACATTGCACAATTTGGTTCTCTATAAAATAAGCTAATATAAAGCTGTTTGTTCCCTTCCATAGGTAACTTTATATTTGTTTTTTTTTTTGTTTTTTTTTTTTTAAGATTTTATTTATTTATTTGAGAGAGAGAGAGTGAGAGAGCACAAGAGGGGGGAGCGGGAGAGGGAGAAGCAGACTCCCTGCTGAGCAGGGAGCCCGATGCGGGACTTGATCCCGGGACTCCAGGATCATGACCTGAGCCGAAGGCAGTCGCTTAACCAACTGAGCCACCCAGGCGCCCGATAACTTTATATTTGTAATATTTCATTTCCTTCACTTCTGTTTTAAAGGAAAGAGAAAACATATGATAAGGGAAGAACCTATTCTATCCAAATTACGGCATGGCAATATTTATCCTGTCATTTCTCTCCATGTAACAAAGCAAACTACAGGATTCTGATACTTTTGGAACAAAACAGACTGTAGGAATAATTTATTCCAAACTGCCTGTGTAAGTTTCTTGCAGCTGCTGTAACAAATGACCACACACTCCAGAGGCTTAAAACAAATGAAATTCTTTCTTTCACAGTTCTGGAGGCTGTCCAACTGAAATGGCTATCACTGAGCCAAAATCTCAGTGCTGGCAGGTCTGAGCTCCCTCCAGAGGCTCCAGGGCAAGTCCATACTTTTTGCAGCTTCTGGAGACTGCCAGCTCTCTTTAGCTCCTGGTTGCATCACTGAAGTCTCTCTCAGCGGTCACAGTGCCTCTTCCTCCTCCGTGTGAAAACCCGCTCTGCCTCCCTCTCATAAGGACACTCGTGATCACATTTAGCATCATCCAGGATAACCTCCCTTCTCAAAATCCTTAATCTAATCACATCAAGACCTTTTTCCACTTAAGGTAACATTTATAGGTTCCTAGAGATTAGGACTTGATCTCTCTGCGGGCCATTAGTCAGCCAACTACACTGCCTATTTTAGAAACAAGGAAACCAAGACCAAGAGAAGAGATGCTGTCCCCAAATCACGCACCTAGTTAGAAGTAAAATCAACACAGGAACATAAATTTCTTGATCCCCAGGTGAGTGCAGCCCCCTTCATTACAATGGTTCTGTAATTTTTTTTATGTATTTGTAAAATTACAAACTACGTGTGTGCACATGTATTTTTTTTTCAAAATTGGCATCATAATGTGTATATTTTTTGGCATAAATTTCTTTCCATATCGATTATTATTCTCTCCCTTCATTTTTAATCACTATGTACGATTTTGTTGCAGTAGGTCAGCAAAATACATATCTCACTATTCTCAAATTCCGGGAAATTTAGATTGTTTCAAGTTTGTTTGTCTTGCCCACGAACATCTCTGTACTGCGATGAATATACTTGTACATCTTTGCATGTATTTGCATCTTGTATGTATTTCTGATTGATTTCTAATGACAAAATCTTAGAAACACAATTGTAGGGGCACCTGGGTGGCTCAGTCGGTTAAGTGTCTTACTTTGGTGCAGGTCATGATCCCAGGGTCGTGGGATCGAGCCCCACATCGGGCTCCAGGCTCAGTGGGGAGTCTACTTATCTCTCTCCCTCTGCCCCTTCCCCCCATTCCAGCGTGCTCTCACCCTCTCTAATAAATAAATAAAATCTTTAAAAAATGAAATACAATTGTACATGACAGAGTATGCATATTTTTGAGGTCGTAAAACAAACTGCCCCTCAGAAAGAACAAACGTCAGAAGTGTTTATGACCCAATGTTCTTATCAGCAACAAAAATTGGCATTCTTCTTAAATTTTATCTGGAAAATTAAAAATGGTATAGTACTGCTGTTCTAATTTGAGGCTGATGACTCTTTATCCATTCGTGTTTATTACCTGATGTATTGCCTACTCTCTCTCTTTCTTTTCTTTTTTTTTTTTTTTTTGGCCTACTTTTCTAGTGGGATTTATCTTTTTGATATTGATTTTCTGAGCCTGAGCACAAGGTTCAGGACTTTCCACTTCAGCTTCAAACAAAACAGCTCAAATTTTTCCTGTTTCTTTATTGGGCTTCCACAAAATGTTCCATTTTTTTTCTAAAGGGTTCCTCTCAGAAACAAAACCCTAATCAAAGGCAGTCCACTTCTTTACAAAAGCCACTCAATGACTTTCACTTTCCTATCACCCTCATTGTCTTGGTCTATAGTAGGAACTCCATGAATGTTGGTTGAATTAAGTCACTTGCCCAAGACACAACTGGTGAATGCTAGGTGGGGACTAGAACCTAGGTCCCCAGATTCCCAGCCCAGTGTCACTAAAGCCACTGTCACACTGCTTACATTTCCTATGGCCCTAAGTTTTATAAATATTTGCTGAATAATTGTGCTAATCTCCTGCTCCATAGAAAAACAGATGCATACTTCAAAAAAAATATTTTCAGTCCCATCGTCATGGTTGGCCATGGTTGGTGACCTTGGCTTTCCTCAAGACTTAGGCTTGATTTGAGATGGGACAGACGGTCCCCCAGGCAGCAGAATTTGGAGAGAAGTGGTTATGGCAATACCCAAGAGGATCCAACTCCCAAAAGTCTTTTTATAGAGAATCCTCTTTATCGCATACTCTTGTTCTTTCAGTACAAAATTTTGCACCTCCAGAAGTCCCTTTTTCTAATGCAAGTGCTCTTGGATAGGCCAGTTCCTTTGGTCCTTAAAAACCTTCAATATGAATCAGAACAATGCTTCAGATGACTATGCCTAGCCTGTATCTAGAGCTCTCGTTAAAAAGCTCCTTCTGATTCAGTTGTTCTGGAGTGAGGCCTGGGTTTCTGCAGTTCAAACAAGCTCCCCCATGCCATGGTGCTACTGAGCTGAGTGGTCTCTCTGAAATGAGCAAACAAGTCTCCAGAGAAGATCTAGAAGGAAGAGAACAGAGGCATAAATCTGATGGCAATGAGGCTTCTGCATGAGCTCCACACTCAGAAAGGCCAGCCCTTGGGGGGTTCATACTGTAGGAGGTTCTAAAAACATTCTAGGAAGGGCCTGAATGTGCTCGTGAGGGGCAAAAACGTCAGGACACCAAAAACTCTGTTTTGCTGGAAGCTGCCTCATTTGAAAAAAATAATAATAATACAAAGTTGGGTTCATCAAAGGGAATGGATGAGTCTTACGATGAGCAATCTATATGCCTAGCACCCACCTGGGCATTGATGAGAGCCGAGTGCCCTGGATTGTTCAATAAGACCCACTTAGCAGGCTCCCTTGACTTTCAGGTTAACACCTCATGGGGGTGACTAAGCGGTAAGCACGCACCTAGGCCCGTGGTGGCAGCAGCATCATCTGATTGGAGGGGACCTTCATCAAGGCTGGGGGACCGGCACGTTGGCTAAGCGCGGTTTCAGTGAGACCTTCACAAAGCTCTGTAAGCAGTTTGCCTCAGAGCAGGCAATATTCAGCCTTCCTCCCTCTGTGGTGTTATGCAGGGGCTTAGAGCTTCATTAGCCCCAGCTTAATTTTTACCAGATCCCTGCTGAGCATATACAGAAGCAATGTTTTTAATTGGCTATTTTTTTATATTTTGTACTTTTCCTTCTTCCTTTTTTTTTTTTTTTTTAATTTACACAAATACTACTGCACCAGGGAGATGAGTCATTGGTGAAGTTTGAAGTGTTGTTGGTTAGGACATTTCTAAGGCATTATGGTAATAATGCTCTACTCTTAAAAAAAATAAAAATCAATGAACGTTATTTAAAAGAACATCCTTCTCTTTTTAAACCTCTCTGATTTAGAAATATATAGAGATTTATTAATGATGGGAAATATCTTTGTATAACAAAGTAAAGAAAAACTAGCTCTAAAATACTTTCCCCAACTACTGCATATGTAAAATTATATCAGTAATTTGCCAAATTAAGTCTAAATTTAATTTCTAGAAATGACAGTTATGTATGCTGTGCTTATCTTGAAAACATCTTTTCTCTTATTGAAAAAAAAAAAAAAACAAACCTGGATTATTTTCATTATTACTTGTCAGTCACAAGCTTGAGACAAACCCAAGCTAACCTCGTCTTTAACTTTTCAAGTTTGTTAGCACCAGTTTGCATTTCCAGAACCTGCTTTGAAGACGTGGTATCTGGTAAGGGAGGTGTTTCAATTAGTCAGCACTCAGCCCTCCTCTTCCCAGAAAAACAAAATTTCTTGCAGGCAGATCAGGCCATTCTACAGGGGTTTTTTTCTAGCTCTGATCTGCACTTCCCATGTTGAGAAGTTTTCCTACTCCTTTTCTACCACTGAAAAGTTAATGTTATTTTAAAATGTCCCCTGTCACAGCCCATATTCTCCCGAGGAGCATATTCCTTTCCATAGAATGGGCATTTTTGCAACTTAATATCTTACATTTGATTACCATTGGTGCATATTTAAGTGCTGTCTTGCTCATCTTGTTTATTACATATATGTATTAAAAACTAATAAAAGCAAAATAATACAAAAAATGAGCATTTCATTTTGGCATCCTCTCTGCTACAAAACCCTGCAGATGTTTGGCTGCCTGTGATATATTTTGGAGAATGGAATTTGCAACTGTTATAATTAAGCAATACCATTAAGTCACCCGAGAGTAAATTAGAAGCTAAACTGGTGCTGTGTGCTCAGGAACCCAAGATTATGGGCTGAGATCTCTATTCAGCGGATGAAGTCAGCTCCCTTTAAACTGATTCTGAAATAAAAGGTGTTATTTCTATTCCCCACCCCCAAAATACATAAGTGTATTAAACATGTCCCTAATATCGATTTGGCATGCCAGTTATAATCTTAAATTGTAGGGGGGAAATGTTTTAGTAAATAGAGCTATTTCTATTTTGCTTCTACTGTTTCAGTTGTAATGGGCAAGAGAAATGTGTAGGTCTGGATTATTTCCAGGGATTTGGCTGAGATCCACGGACTCAGTAGTGGTTTAAAAAAAAAAAATAGGAAAGAAAGAAAGAGAAATCAAGAGAAAGGGGAAGAAAGGAGTCCTAGTACATCCTGTTGCAGTTAGAAATGATAAAGGTAATGTCACTTCTCGGATTTTCCCTACATAATAGCATCTGGAGAGAGACGATCAAATCCCAAAAACCGAAAACAGAAATTGTCAGTAATGTGAATAGGACACTGATACAACAGTTGTCACCAAAGGCAGCTTACGCAACCTAAAATCCAATTTATTTAGAATATTAACAATTACAAACATGTTAACTAATTACCTACTAAAATTAAACATACAATCTCAAACATACCACCACACTAAAAAGTCCTCTTTGACAACAATTTCAGTTGCCCAAACTATGACATAACGGTCTGGGCCCTTGTTATTAACTCCTCCCAGTGTGGTGTTTAGAAGTAGCCCCTCTCTCCTCAAGGTACGGTCTTTGAAAGAGTATTATGAGCACGGTCTGGGAGTTTGCCAGAAATGCAGAATCTTAGGCCCACCCAAGGCCCTACTGTATCAGCATCTATGCTTTACCAAGATGCCCAGCTGATTCAATCACATATTTAAGTTTGAGGACCACTAATCCAAGACCCCTTGGCTTCCTGTTTTTAGGCACCCAGGCAGCCCAATTCACAAAGCCTCGTAGTCCCAGGACAATTTGCATCCTTTCTCTATCTTCCCACTGGTGAATCACTGCTGTGATTCACAAACTGGCTCTCGCAGTTTGGCTGATCTCCCAAAAACCACACTCTGTTGTGGCAGCTTCCAGGAATTCTCCACAGATACCACTGGTCTTGAGGACTGAATCCCCACTCTTCTTTCCAGAAGAGCTGCTTTCACTGAGCTCCTCACAGAAACAATGACAAGATACTGATGCTATACATGTTCAGTTTAGTCCTTAGACGGATCTTTCTGCACCTGAAATGCTGTCAGGATGGATCCCTTTTCTCCCCATCCCTGACATATGTCTTCCCGTGATCTCACAACCTGCTGCAACTTGGCAGCCCAAGTTGATGAAGTTTTCTGTTCTCCCACTTTTTCTTCTCGATACTACTCTGCTTTTCTTCTTCATCTGTCTGGATTGAACTGGTTTTCATCTGATATTCTTTATGCAAAAGAGAAACTCTTTTAGAGTGACATTTGTCCTTTATATATCTGGCCCTTCAGGAGTGTGTCCTCCAGAATGATTGCACAGGCCTTCTTCTGTGGCCTTCTTAGGCTCCCACTCTTTGACCCTATCCCATCAATGGGACAGAACACTGTTTCCTGTTCTCTATGATTTTGGTGGAAGACTGCAAAGGACATCAATACATGAGGGCATAGACCCTCTAGTGATCTTTAAGAAAAAGAAAAAACACAAACACAAACCTAGCTACATGAGGTCCATAGCATCAAATTTACTCAGATACGAAATGATTTAATTATAGCAAAGTTCAGTCAATCACCATGGTGACTCATATATCAACCAAAAGGCCAAGGCAACCTCTGTAGATTCTTCTCCTCCCCAAAATATACTCGCTTGTCAGCTGCCTCCATGATTATGTTCAATCTAAGACATGCTACATAAGGTTTGCTTTTATTTCTACTTGGCAATTTCAGTATTGCTACGACTTCCACGATCTCTAGATCATGAATCACTTGAGCAAATAATGAGCCAATAAGCTCAAATCCGAGGGAAATTTCTGCAAAGCTGTCTTTTAACTCTATTTTCACACCGAGTGAAGTGTTTCTTGTCATAGAATAATAATCTGAAAAACAAATTCTGGCGAGATCCACTACTTGGTTTCAAATAGCATATTATTTTAGTATGTTAGAATAAACATTCCTTTATTCAATCCGTATCTTTTCAGCACCGACTATATGCAAGGAACAAAAGAACAAAGGAACAACTCTTACAGCTAAATGATCTTTTTTCTTATTTCTTCTCAAATCTAACACAAGGGCCTCCCGGCTAATTGAAAAGTCTCCATGGCTCTCCCTATTCCTAAACTCTTCCATCAGCCCAGGGAGCACCATAAATTCAGAAGAGGCCTTGAATGCTTTTCAGCTCCCCATGGAGGCACTCTCCCAAGCACCTAGAAGAGGGAGCAATTGATGGCAAATCAAACATAATTTTAGTTAATATGTTTCTTAGTCATCTCAGTTTAATTTTTGTCCTCCCCCAACATGGACCATTTTTCACACGACTTCCAATGGTAACGATTTCCCAGCCTCTTGAAACTCTATGTGCTTAACACTGTGGGACCTAATCAGGTTTTCTGAACAGCTCCACGCTGTGCTCTCAGCACTCTGGGACAGTGCAAGACAACTCTAAAATAAACTAGGGGGAAATAGGTTTTTCCTTCCCGATTCCCAAGCAGCTAGTTGGTTCTCAACAAGTTTGCTTCTGATCTAGCAGTCGGTCATAAAACCTTTGGATCCTATTGAGAATCACTGCCCCCGCTATGCGTCCCAAGGCGCTGGAAGACTTCTGGTACCAGCCGAGGACATGCGCCAGACAAAGGAGAGGCCACTCAAGAGAACAAGTCTCCATGCTGAACGCTGGATTTGTAAGTCACTGGCCGAGGAGAGAGATGGACGTGAGCAAATAAAATCTCATTGGGATGAAAGCTCTCCCAGTTTCAGCTACCTGCTCCAATTTGGACTGTTTTCCAGTTGCGATGTTCTTTAACTTGGAAGAACCCTTTATTCTATTTGTCTAAAATGTTCCCTGGTAAATTCCTCTCTTTTTCAGGTGGTAAGTTTTTGTTTTTGTTTCCAGAGCCTTTCTTTCTTAAGTTTCTCTGGAGCTTCACACAACCTCTTTTAGGAGATACCATAAGGAAAAAAACCACTACAGAATTACAAAGTTCAGACAAATGCTGTCCGATTCTCAAACCGCAAACAACAAGATTCAGCTATCACTTCCTAGAAAAACAAACCCCATTAATAATAATATGATGCTTCTGATACATTCCCTATTTTCTACTTTGTAAATGAGTCTGCTGTTTTCATCAGTCACCCGTCAGGGTTGGCGAGAAGAGCGCTGGAGCCCCAGGTAATATTTTTGGCAACCCCTCCCCAAAACAACAAAGCCAGTCCCCCACTGATCGCTCTTCTCCATTCCTCAGGTCGTCCCCATCTCTCTAATTGGTATTCATCCAACACAGAAGAGTAGCTATCAGTACTTGATGATTAACAGCCTTGTGAGACCTTGTGCTAGCAGCCAGAGTTGGCTCTTGTATCCACCATTTAAAAGGGACGCTCGAATGTGAGATTCTTGTTTCAAAGAGGTACAGATGGATGGCCTTGTGTTTCCACTATCAGAATTTGTCTTAGAAGCAAGAGGTGTGCAGTGGAGGATGGCCACCGAAATCCCTCTCCAACACTGCGATCCCTCCCAACGTTGCTATATACGAGGGCACTTTTCAAGCTTGATCTTGATTCTACATTGCCCAAACATAAATAAATCACTTGACTGTTTAGCGTTGATACCCCTTTGTGTTTCATTCACTTTTGATCTTCATTCACTTTTCCCCACATTGATCTTTGTGCTGCCCAGCCCCTCTGACCCCCAGCAACCACAAACAAATTCAGGACCCTGGACTCCCTACATTGCACCAACTTCACGGAGTCACAGGAAATTGGATATTCATCTATATTTATAGACTTACTAGGGAGTAACCCAGAGTTACATGCAGAGTTCAACTTCTATTCTGAATGATCCTAAAGATCTCTAGTTGCAAAGAATTTCGCATGTCAAGATTATGATCCCACCATATGGGGCTCTTTGCTTTGCTATGGAATTGGCCGCGGGATTTCAGAAACATGTTTGGGGTCTCTTGGAACTACCAAGTCTGTTTGGACTGCACCAGATTTTATAAGCCATGGAGCAAATGTAAATACTTCTGGATGCTGGTACACATTTTATAAATAATTCTGGCAGTGTTTTAATTCTCCAGGACTTCAGGGGTTTGTTATATTCCATTTTTCATTATTTGTTCATTTCCATGTGGTCTTATTTCTGCACACACGATTTCTTGAAAAATGGAATTAGGTCCAGATTTAGCAAATACAAAAGGATGATTTGTAACATTTCTCTCATAAACTGGATCCAAGCAAAGGCAAAATGAACTCATTTATACTTAGTGAAACATAATTGTCAATTTACACATAAAAGTTGAAGGGGAAATTGATATTTTAAATTTCGCCAGTCTCTACAGTTGCTATCCTAACCTCTCAGGGTGACCAGGTCTTTCTCTCTTGGTCAGTTTTATGCCCATGATCCCAAAGGACCTGTATGCTTGACTAGGGGAAGCACTGACTAAGTGGCCCCAGTGACCAGCTCTGCTCAGTAGAACTATTTCTCTTTCATACTCACTGCCCTGCATTGGTTCCGCAGAAAGACTCAAGGAGAAAAGAAATGGCTAACATTAAGGAAAAAGTCCTGAGCTGTTCATACAAGGACGCTGCCCTGCCTGAAGTAGTATTCAAGCAGGCAGCGCCGTGACCCCACTCCCTCACCTCTTTGAGCTCACTCAGCTGCCACCTTCTTAGGGAGGACTTCCCTGGCTGCCCATTTAAAACTGCAACCCCTGCACCCCCAGGCCCCCATCCTCCCTCTCTGCTTGCTCGTTCTCCAGAGCCACTGTGTGCACGCACATACAGACACACACAGACACACACAGACACACACCCACCAGGATGCAGGCGCCATGAGGAAAGAGATTTCATTCTGGTCTTTTTTGTCTCCTCCTGTGTCCCTAGTTCCGAGAATAGAGCGTAGCCCAAGAGAGACACTCAGTAAAGGTTTGCTGAATCACCGAATGAATGCAAATCCATAAACAACACGCATGTAAACACATTCCCAACCACCTTACCAGTGTATAGTCCACGCTCCCATATTCATGCCTGCCCTCGACTTTGCCTTATTGGGACAGAGCCTATGCGTGCTAGTCCCTTTAACCTGCTTTCATCTCTAGAAAGGTTGGAAGTAGGAGAAAAGGCATTTCCTCAACTCTACACTTTACTGCAAGTAACCAGTCAAGCTTCTAAATGATGAGTCCATGCCTTTATGTCTCCAACAGGCTCGCTCTTCAACTCCTGCAGTCTCAATTCGGACCCCACTCAGCCACACAAGAGTGCTGAAATTCTTCTTGCTCAATCACTAAATCCAAGTGGACAAGTTCTCATGTCTCTCCCTCTCTCCTTCCCCTTCCTCCTTTCTTCCCACCCTTCCTTCCTCCCTCCTTCCTGCACTTCTTTCCTTCCTTTCCCTCTCTTCTCTCCCTGCCAGCAAGCCACATTGCTGGGACTGACTGTCCCTTTCATTTGAGAGTTGCCTTAGCTGTCTCCATTCTCCGGCTGCTCTTCAGCAAGCTGCCGGGACTTATCCATTAGATGCTGGGGTGTTCAGGGCCCAACCTACCATTTACAACTGGTAATTCCCCCTATACCTGTCTCCAGCTCAGGTCTTGCCTCCAAATTTCACACTGTGATTTCTACTCATTCACCTATGTCCACTCAGTGTTTCACAGCCCCTCAAACTCCACATGCCTGGAATCAACCTGCTCATTTCCATGTTCCCTCTCACCGAAAGGCATCACCAGCTGCCCAGTCGACTGAATTAAAAACCTTGGACTTTCCTCTTACCCTCAAAATACTTCCACGTGACAGCAGTCAGGAAACCAGAGTAGGAAGCAGAAGCTTTGAGGCAAAGCAAACCTGGGCTCAAATCAGGACTCTCTGTGACCTTGGGCAAATGACTTAAACTCTCTGAGCCTTAACTTTCTTAAATGTAAAATGGAGACATCTGTCATGTAACAACAATGCTTATCTTTAAGAATTGTCAGAAGGGCTCATTTAGTCACTCTACAGAAAGAAATGTATCAGGTGCAGGGGCGCCTGGGTGGCTCAGTCGGTTAAGCGTCTGCCTTCGGCTCAGGTCATGATCCCAGGGTCCTGGGCTCAAGGCCCACATCAGGCTCCCTGCTCAGCGGGGAGCCTGCTTCTCCCCTGCCTCCTTCTCCCCTGCCTGCCTGCCGTTCCCCCTGCTTGTGCTTGCTCTCTGGCTCTCTCTGTGTCAAATAAATAAATACAGTCTTTAAAAAGAAAAAAGAAATGTATCCGGTGCTATGCTAGGCACTAGGTACGGTTCAACAGCAAACAAATTAAGTTGCCTACTCTCTGGACCACATGCTGTAGCAGAATATGAGCTAAGTATGTAAAACATCTTATACTGAATCGAACAGAGTCCGGAACACAGTAGGTGCTCAATAACTGGAAGCTCTTTTCATTATTATCCCAGTCACTAAGATCTGTTAAATTTACACTATTGATACCTATTAAATACATACCAACCTTCTTCCTCCCCTCCCTCAGTTCAGGCCCTTATCATTCCATGCCTGACTGATTTGTTGGAATTTCTCTCCTTCTGCCATAGACCGGATGTCTGTGCCCTCCCCGCCCCTTCCCAGCCCAGAATTCCTATGTTGAAATGATGAGGGTGGAGCCCTCATGAATGGCATTAGTGTCCTTATAAAAGAGACCCCAGGGAGCTCCCTCACCCCTTCTACCATATAAGGACACAGCAAGAAGACAGCCATCTCTGATCCAGGAAGCAGGCTCTCACCAGATATAAAATCTTCTGGCACCTTGGTTTTGGACTTCCCAATCCCCAGAGCTATGAGAAATAAATTTCGGTTGTTTATAAGACATCTAATCTATGATATTCCATTATAGAAGCCTGAACTGAGACATCATCTAAAAGGTTTCCCTACTACCATTCATTCAGCATTCATGCAACAAATACTTAAGCTCCTACTCTGTGCTAACTAGCTAAGTAGTATTCTAGAATCTGACAATATAACAGTAAAAAAAAAAAAAAAAAAAAATAGACCCACCTGCTCCCAAAAATCCCTCCCTTATGGAAGGAAGTTACATGCTAGTGGGTCTTACCTCACTTTGGTTCATTCTCCGTAACAATGTCGGAAGGCTGTTCCCAGCTCTACATTCATTCTTCAGGCTGGAGGTGAAATGCCACATGCCCGGGAGAGCTTTTCCTCACCTTACAGACTGGGTTGGGTACCCAGGTCATATGTCTTCACAGTGTCCTGCCTCTCTTCATTATGGTCCTCATTACTCTTGAAACTGCTTAAGGATGAAATTCAAACTCTTCACCGAGATATAATAGATGGCTTTTACTGCTGGTGGATCCGGCCCCTGTGCTCACACTTCCCCTGTGCCCCGTTCATCACCATAGCAGCTTACCAGAAATTCCCCCAGTGCCTGGCATGCTCTCAGTTCTCTGGGCCTTTGCTCATAAAAGGAGCTGGCATTG
Organism: Mirounga angustirostris; assembly: GCF_029215605.1. Taxonomy (NCBI): domain Eukaryota; kingdom Metazoa; phylum Chordata; class Mammalia; order Carnivora; family Phocidae; genus Mirounga; species Mirounga angustirostris. The sequence goes on along the minus strand of NW_026991722.1, from coordinate 44,956,886 downwards.
CTTGAGGCCTGGCAGAGGTCAAACATGGTACCAGGTACTTTTAATATATGATCTCATTTAGCCCTCAAAACAACCTAACTAGTCAGAACTTTTTCTAAAAAAAAGATTTTATTTATTTGAGAGAGAGAGAGTACAAGCAGGGGAAGATACAGAGGGGGAAGCAGGCTCCCCCTGAGCAGGGAGTCCCATGTGAGACTCGATTCCAGGACCCTGGGATCATGACCTGAGCTGAGGGCAGACGCTTAACTGACTGAGCCACCCAGGCATCCCAAGCGTCCAAGTCTCGATCTCAGCTCAGGTCTTGATCTCAGGGTTCAAGCCCCGCGTAGGGCTCCATGCTGGGCGCCATGCTGGGCGTGGACTCTACTTTAAAAACAAAACAAAACAATGTAACTTATTCATCTGTAGACCCTAGTGCCTGGAGCTTCAAGTGCTCAGTAAGTTTGTTGGATAAAATTGAGCTAACATGGTGCTTTAATGTCACAAAACCATATGAGACAGATTACCTGCTCCATTCTGCACAGGTAAAAACATGAGTGTCAGAGGAATGATGTGCATCTCCCCTGTTCATAGTGTCCTGAGTGAGCCAGACTGGGAACTAGGTCACCATGGGCTGGTGCCAGGGCTGGATAATTTGGTTAAAAGAGGCTAAGAGTGAAGTGAGTTTGAATCCACGTTTTAAAGAATGCTGGGAGTCAAGAGAGGAGTAAGAAAAATAGGATGTTTGGAAGTTTGTGGACATAAACCAAGCAAGGAGGAGTCTAGATAATTCCCACAAAAGAGCTGTTCGCATATCCAAGATTTACATTTACCGGCTGTTGGGTGGAACTGGTCTGAAAATGTTGAGGCTAGGACTCCAAGCTGAGGTCCTCTCCCACTAAGTCAAATGCTGTTAACATTGGTTTTTATGGTATAAAGCTCTTAGTCTCCTTAATCCATTTTGTGGGTTGTAGATGTCATTCCCATCTAACATTTAATAACCTCCCTTGTGTAACTCAAATGTGGAAGGTGATTAGGAATCAGGAATATGTACTGAAATAATTTACCTCCACTTTTATGTTAATAGGAAAAGGGCAGGGGAAGAAGAAAAGAATTAGGGGGTCTATGGCACCTTGTGTCAGGGCCATCCGCTGCTGCCTAGTCTCGCCAGGGACAGAGGCTCGTCGTTCTGAAAGAGCAGCTAAAAACCTAGCTGCTCAGGTCAGGGGCAATGTGCCTTCCAAGAAGGCACTGATGCAACGGGCAAGAAAACTGCCTTCCAGAAAGGGGAAGCTCTGGAGCGAAATGACCCTGTGGCTCCTGAGAGAAGGTAAAAATGATTCACGAGAGGGGAAACAGGAGTAAATATGACACAGTGACAATATTTGAGTCTACTAATAATATGACTTGGAGGACTTTTTTATGATTCTTGTTTTGGGAGAACTATTTTAAAATCCTTCACTGGCCAAGGCAGACCTGGGACTGTTAGCTGGACCGATTAATTCTACATCTGTTCTAACGCAAATAGCCAACAGGCATATTATTTCCACATTCCTAAAGGTTGGTGAATAGCAGTGGAATTAATTCTTGAGTACATATGAAAACATGCTCTCCTCCTATTTATATCCCATCATGTTTTTCTTCTTAGAGATGACACACAAGCAGAGCTTCCATTCACAGTCCCTGATTCCTTACTAAGGCAACCGATCCTTTCAAAAATTGGAACCAAAAGGTTTTGGAGTTTCTATTATATGAATGCTACAAAAACTGTGAAATTCACTAAAACTGTGATCCTGGATTTGATTCAGATAAGCTCCTAATAATAACTATAACAAAGTATTTGTTAATGTTTGGTTTTCCTCATGGGGTTTACTTCTGAGAGTAGGTTCTCCATCCAAGTCTAACCCAACTGGGGGAAGGGGGTATATATATCTGTTAAGTATTACATTTCACTAGTTACTGTAGCATAGAATTGAACACTATTCAAGTAGCAAGCATAAAAAAATATCACTGGAATCCTAGGCCTTCAGAGAATATAAAAATGAATTAATAATAGTCCTTGCCCCCTGGAAGTTTACAATCTAACAAGAGGATAAGACAGTAGGCTTACATAAGAGAGCTTCAAAGAAAATACAATGTGGATTCAAAAGAAAAGGATGGGTTGAGTGAGAGACAGGGACTGCTGCATTTGAGGTTCCTGAAACATGTTAGCAAGAATATACCAAGGCAATGAAGAGGAATAGAAAGCTGCAGAGCGGTAGACATCTAAGAGGACAGGAAAGCGTGGGATACTCCCACCCCATTGTCCTTGGTTCTGAACACTGATCTGTAAGAACTGCATGACTTCTCTTTTTCTGAAAAAAAAACAAATTGATTATTAAAACTGCACCACAGATTTTTTAAATTTTGTTCTGTTTTAATCATCACAGCTGTTGATCACCAATCAGTAAGCAAATTCTTGATGTTATCTGGGCATAACAATCAAAAGAATCTGAATAAATCAAGCTGATTTAATGGCTAATGTGAATACGCCAGATCTTCTATTCATGATTAATTTTGTTATTTGCCAGTTGACCCCAAAGTTGCAGTCTTTGGCAATGAATAGACAATGTGTAAGGAGACCTCAAAATTAGAACTTGCCCCTCAGTCCATGCAAACATGGTGTTATATAAGACCGCTGCCTCAACTTTTGCAACAGATGATCCAGCAACCACTCCCTTGAGAATCATGTGGAGTGAGTATTTATGAAGTTACACCACTCAATGTTCATCTTTCTTCTCCCACTGATACATCTTTTCTTTGGAAATGTGCAGAGAAAAAGCAAGCATAATATAATACACCTGATAATAATCCAGCAGAACTAACTGTAAGCAAGGAAAGGGGTTTCATGTGGCACAAGAGATAGAAGGGCTTTACACTTGAACTCAGACATGCTCAAGTGATAACCTGCTCTAACTCTCCATATTGCCCTGCCTGTAAAATGGGGCTAATTCAACTCACCTAGATAACTCACAGACATGATGGGAAGATTAATTATTCAGGGTTCACTGAGTGCTTTCAATATGAAAAGCACGATGTATGTCACAAACAGAGGGCTGTGACTTCAGGGGAGACAATAAACAGCAAGCACAGATGAACTTTTAAAAAACAAAGGCCCTATTCTTATGTAAATACTCAGTAATAAAAGCTATGGAAAGAAAGCCACAAGAAATATAAAATATAAACAGAATATTTTCCATGAGGAGTCAGCAGATTTTATCAAGTTAATAAATTATTACAATAGAGTATATAAAATCAAACTCCTGCAGAATCAAACCAGAGAATATAACACGTGGCTGCTGGGATTATCTGGTGGGAAAGATCTCATTGATTTTTGTAGAGCATTGGATCTGGGAGATTTTTAAATTAGGCAGGGATGATGACCCTGTTTGGGTGGGAAAAGCTTAGAGGTTCCCAAGGAAGAATACAGCCCAAGAAGAAATCTCCGGAGGTAGTTATTTTTAACTTTTCAGACCAGCTTGACATGAAGAGAATTCTGAAAACTGAATGCAAAAAGTAAACATTTTAAGAACTTTGTTATCATTTCTCATTGTTGTGACCCTAGCAAATAATTTAAAAGAACAGGCAAAGTTTATTTACAATTAAATAGGGATTTGAGGAAAATAAAATTGAGCTTGTTTTTTTATATTTACCAGTATATGAGGAAACAAAGTTGGGTGAATTTTCTCTTGGACTGTGACTCGACTAAGAAATCCTTGCACAAAATAAAGATCATAAGCATCAAATACAAGATGTATTAGAAGTAAGAGTGCCAGACTTAAAAATCAGTGGAAACATTATAGAAGCACTAAGAACATTTTTTACAATTATATGCCACTTAGCTATTGTCAAAACAATGCGGCATAACAACAATCATTAAAAACTAGCAACATGCAACAATAAGCATTCGTTCTAATGTTTCTTTGAATCATTTGGTGTGGTTCTGCTTCACACACAACACTGGATCTGCTCCTCATGTTTCTCATCCTCCTTGAACCAGTCAGCTAGCCAGGGCATGCTCACCTCATGCTTCTAGACTCTAGACCCACAATTAAAACTTCCTTCCGTAAGCCAATGCAAGGAATACTGACAAGCTCAAAGTCAAGGAGCAGGGAGGTACACTCCATCCATGTCGTGAGGATCCAGCAAGGATGTGAATGCAAGGAAGGGTGAAGAGTGAGCCCAAGAATTTCAATCGCATTTTGTTCCAAAATTACGTAACAAAAAAACAAAAACAAAAAACACTAAACCTCTGGGAAAATGGTCCACGATAGAGATCAAGATGGACCTGAGATACAGAAACACAAGCTTTTAACAAAACCTTTGTTATAACAATGATGTTTTTAATTTCCTTTCCATCTATGTGTATATTTTCATAGTATGTACATACATATTATGCATATGAAAATCCTAATGGCTGACATTAATCTATTCTTTTCTTACTGATAAAATGATCTAAGAAATTTTTCTTTTTAAAGAATTTTTAAATGGCCCTATAATTTGGAGAGCTTAGCTCCTTTGAAAAGCATTCCCCACGCTGAAAGGTTTTGATTCATTGCTGCATATCACAAGTAAACTCTCAAAAGGCCTCTACCAAGTGACCAACTCCAACCACAGAGGTGAATTCCATCTCCACGAATTTGGGTAGAGTTTCAAACTAATGAAGAGTGACGGCAGCAGCCCCAGGATTTCCATACCACCTTCATCATCTCAACAAAGTGTGTAACGGAACCTCAGGAAAGTTAACTACTAAACATACCTCGAACTCAACTACCCAGAGAATCTTTTCCATCTTCAATGTCAACCGCCCTGGTGTAAGTTTCTTTTTTATCATGATTATTAAAAATAACTTCTTAAACCATAACTAACCGACAGTGCGCCTGGCGGTCCCGCGGTTCTCTTATTTCAACTAGTGTTTGGACAGAATAGACCCAGGAATGCCCTTTCTTCCAGCCTCCAAACACCTTCCAAACTTTTTTCCAGTCGCAACCTTCACAACCATCTCCTCTGCCACCCTCTGCCGCCGGGACCAGCCAACACCCTACTTTGGGCCTAGCTCCTTATTACCGATCCACCATGAGCCCCCAGATCCGTCAGAATCATCCCACCGAGGTGCAGAACGCGGGCAACCGCCTGCTCAGCGTGCAGCTGCGCGCCTCCTACACCTCGCTCCCTCTGGGCTTCTACTTCGAGCCAGACGACGTGGCTCCGGAGGCCGTGGGCCATTCCGCCAGTTGGCTCAGAAGCTCGAGGGTGCCGAGCATCTCCTGAACGCAAAACCAGCAGGTCGGCCGCGCCCTCTTCCGAAGATGTAAGAGCTGTCCCAAGATGAGTGGGTAAAGTACTGGACGCCGTGCCAGCCGCCCTGGTTCTAGACAAGAACCTGAACCAGGCGCGTCTGGATCTGCACGCCCTGGGGGCTGCCGGCGCGCACCCCGCGCTCTGGGACTTCCTGGAGCAAGCCACCTCCCGGATGAGCAGGTGAAACTTACCGAGGAGATGGGCGACCACCTGACCCACTTCCGCAGGCTGGCACGTTTAGGAGCCTCGGGAACCTGGCGGCCTTTGAGGGCCCTTCTGCCGTCCCCCTGGTGCCCAGGCTTGTGCCTGAGCCTCTCCCTGCAGCCACTAGGCAGCTTTTCAACCACCCTGGAAACAAAGCTTTTTTTTTTTTTTTTTTTTTTTTTTATTCATGAGAGTCAGAGAGAGAGAGAGAGAGAGAGGCAGAGGGAGAAGCAGGCTCCCCGCCTAGCAGGGAGCCCGATGCGGGACTCGATCCCAGGACCCCGGGATCATGACCTGAGCCGAAGGCAGACGCTTAACCATCTAAGCCACCCAGGCGCCCCTGGAAACAAAGCTTTTTGCAGCAAAAACAAAAATATGTGGGTGTGGGTGTGTATACAAATATATATACATATATACCTATACATATATATTTATATTTTACATATATGCAAAACTTTAACCAATCAGAAATACTGATAATGTTCTGTGTTGGTAAAGAATTAAACAGTATTGGGACGCCTGGGTGGCTCATTCGGTTAAGCGGCTGCCTCCGGCTCAGGTCATGATCCCAGAGTTCTGGGATCGAGCCCCATGTCCGGCTCCCCGGCTCAGCGGGAAGTCTGCTTCTCCCTCTCCCTCTGCTTGCTGCTCCTCCTGCTTGTGCTCTCTCTCTCTGTGTCTAATTAACTAATTAATTTAAAAAGAATTAAGCAGTATTTACACTGTTTACTGGGGAGTAAATTCAGGCAAATTTTTGGAAGGCAGTCTGGCCATGTATATCAGAGAGTTAACTGATATGTGAGACTATCATACCCTTTGATCCAATAATCCCTCTTCTAGGAATTTATCTAAAGTAATTAAGTACAAAAAGAAGTGCACATAAGGTGTTCATTGTTCTATTATTTATAATGATAAAAAATAGAATCTATTTAGATTCTCATTAATGGAAAATTTGTTCAATACCATGGAATATTAGGTAGCTATGAAAAAAAGGAACACTGATCATGTAAAAACACCCAAGATATATTACTGACTTAAAAGTATTAGGTTAAAGACCAGAATACTGTGTATTACATATATATAAAATATATATTTATATTTATATATAATGGAAATACCATATGTGCTTATGTAAGAACAGCTATATACTAAACTGTTAACAATGATTATCTCTGGGAAGAAAGGGTTTTTTGGTAGAATGAGGGGATGGTTACTTTTGTTTTTCCTTCTTACCCTCCTACAATTTTTGATTTATAAAGAATATGTATTACTTTAATTTTTTCAACAAAAAATACCTTTTCAACTATTTTATGTCTTCAAAAATCCTTTTCAAATGTTTTCACTTTGTCCTTCATACCACCTATACACAATAAAACCCCACCAAAATCCCACATATGCAGAAACCAAAATATTGAGTAATATGCATTATTATAAAGTTAATGAAAGTTTGGGGGAGCCTATGGAGCTAGCTACCAGTAGTCCTGGGGCAGGTGCTGGATCCGAACGAACATGGTTTGGCTGAGGTATGGTTTGTCTATCAGTTGCGATGTCTACTCTGATTTAAATATCAATAGGGACAACTCTGGGCTCATAACTGGCTGAGATTTCAAAGGCAGTGCCAACAACCCAGTTATCTCCTTGTTAATTGGTACCCATTTCACAGCCGTGGAAGTAAGTCTAAGAGACTACTGAGATGTGGCAACACACTCTCTGCCTCCCTGCTTCCAAAGATGGGCTTACAATGCTACTCTCTTAGCCAGGTCTCGATCCAACCCACGGCCACCGTCTTACCCCCAGTATAAGAAACTTAGCCTGCCCCTATTTGAGAATGGGGCTGAGTGAGAACAAGAGCCAAAGCCAACCACTTCTATCTGATTTTACTTATTGTGGGTGCCTTGTTGCAGGCTTTACCATATATACTTTTAAATCATCAGTCTCTACCAGATTGCTTTCATGCATTTTTTTCCCGTGCTTTCTCTACACCATTCCCTTCCACATTCCCCCAGGGAGATTTTTTTCCCCCACTGGCCCTTCAAGAGGCAGTTCAAATGCAGTCCCGTTTATGTGAAGCCATAGAAATTCCTGTCCTCAACTCAGAAAATGCTTCACTCTCTTCTCTGATCTTACCCACTACTTTGTACTTCTGTCGATGCACTGTGAACACAGGCTTGCCCTGTAATTTGTTGTGTACATTTCTGCCTTCCCAAAAGGTAGTAGGAGCTTTCAAAAACTCTCTCATCATCATCCTCATGCTCTACTTACTCTTTTCTGCCTGCACTATACTTACCCAGCAAAATGTCAACACTGGGTTAAGCCAACCACCTGCCTTTTGCACCCCTACACCGAGACTGCTGAAGAATATAAGTAACAATGCAAAGTGCTGTCACTACTCCATGTCTCCAACAGTAACTGGACCCTGAGTACTGCCCAGGACAGCCCCTCCCCCATCGCTTACACATAGCAGTCCCTCAAAATCTTCCCACCCTACTCGAGCTGTCTGCGCCCACCAGATTCCTCCCCACCCTCAGCAGGTAATTTGGATTACTATTTTAGAGAGACCACTCACCAGGAACTGCCTCAAACTCTTCTCCACTTCCATCTCTCCCCCATTTATGCCTATGTATGTAGCCAGTGGATGCTACTGGTGCCCCACTCAGATCCCCTTTATAAAGTGGCAGGTGTTCTTGTCCCTCAGCCATTCCGTGGGCTGGTTGTTTAAAATTCTTAGCTACTGCCTTCCCTGGAGAATTGCCCTCAGCCAGACAGAACCCACATAGTCTGGAAGATTATGCCCCGTTCCTCTGACGAGCAGACCTCAACCAATGAATGATTGGCACAGGAGGAAAAGGCCAGTCTGGGCCTCAAGGTGAGTAACCTGGGTGCAGTTTATGATGCTGCCCCTCCCTCTGTGATCACAGATGATGTTAGTTTCCAGTCTAGATCACACTCTTGACTATCCTATTATCCGTCTCCCATTCCTTCTCCTGAGAGCACCCCCCCACCCACACTCACTTGAACGAGAATCCCTGTCCCAGGCTCTGCTCCTAGAGAACCCAACCTAGAACACATCCTGATCCCTATCTCCTTTCCTCCTGGCAGTGTGGGAAAGGTGACTCTCTCCTGTTCAAGGCCAATGTGCTCTGGTCCCTGCCCTCTCCTTCCTTCTCACAGACTGTCCTGTCATCAGCTCCCTCTCTTTCCTGGAGCTTCCAATTCTCCCCTCTTCATTGCCTCTTTCCCATACGAATATATTCAAGATCATTCTTTCTTACAACTAAACTAAACAAAAAACTCCACCAACTATCTCCCTCCCTCTTATTTTCTTTCCCGTCTTTATAGATGACACATATTGAAAAAGCAACCTATAGCTACTATTTTCACTTTTTTTCCTCCTAGGGTATGTAATTCCCTAAGATACAGAGTATCAAAAGAGGAAAAGACATTGGAAGGAAAATGAATTCTGTTTCTGATACGTTAAGTCTGAGATGCCTATCATATTAAATTTAAAATGTCTAATAGGCAATTGATATTGAGGGTTTCGAGAAGTGATCTGATGGTAAATATTTAACTGGCTCTCTGGCGGATGAGGGAATGCACACATATATCTATACATAAGTTGTACACATTTTACTGATATGGAGGATGTGTAGTTCCTAATTTACAAATAATAATAAAGCATATAATACTCTTTAGTGTAAATTTCTTTTCACCAATCAATTCTCACAAAATGTTTTGTTGACTTTTGCAAACTCTTGTATCCACAGCCAACCTGGGATTGCAGCTGATGAATAAGGACACTTATGGCACAAATATGGTTATTTATGTTTACATTAGGAAGTGACAGAAAGTGAAACGCTGAAAACATGGGACAGAACTCTTGTGGTGCCAGGGTGGCTCCAGTCAGTTAAGCATCTGCCTTCGGCTCAGGTCATGATCTCAGTGCCCTGGGATCGAGTCCTGCATCAGGCTCCCTGCTCAGCGGGGAGTCTGCTTCTCCCTCTCCTGCTGCCCCTCCCCCTGGCTTGTGCTCTCTCTCTCAAATAAATAAAATTAAAAAAAAAAAAAAAAGAACTTCTCTTGTTCACTAGTGATATGAGCACTTTTTTTTTTTTTTTTTTGCTGAACTGGGTAATAGTTTTTGAATATTAGAAGAATATTTCTTCAATTTTTTGTGTTACTCACAATGTAACAGCTATAGACCAACACACTATTAAGCTTAATCTCCATGTACTCAGTCACTTTCTCAAGTCTAGACAATCAATAAAACAATAGACTAAGGCCTGATTTGCAGCATTTCCTGATTTTCATGGTGTCGACACTCCTACTGCGGCAGTTTTCCAGTGACCAGCATGACATCACTGAACGCAGAGTTGGAAGAGATGCACAGTTGCACACTGTTATATAGGATTTCCAAAATACAATAGATATGCAAAATCTCAAGAGAATTGATAATAAAAGAGTAGCAAGATGGTTAGAAAGTGAGTTTTAAGTAAAAATTACCTTTGTTTTTAATATACCTTTAATTGTAAATTTATATAATTTTAATAACGGCTGGCTTTGCAACCCACCGGCTCACACGATTCTGGAAAACTTAACAATTGGCTCTCGTGAGCCAGTACAAGCTGGCTACAACACACCACTAGTTTAAAATGAATCTGGCCCAGGAAAGAAAGTGCATATGTGGTAGTCAAACCAGGGATATGGATGGAATTCCCACAGGGAAAATATACTTAATAAAAAGGTAAGAGATGGGAGTGAGGACGAAACCCTGGAGGAAACCACCATTTAAGGGGCAGACAATCAAAAGTGAGCATGGGAGATGAGAAATAGCTGATAAAGTAGGAATGGAAGCAGCAGAGGGCATCGGCTGGTCAAGAAACAGGGAGTGGTTAACAAGAGGTGATCACAAGGAATGAAAATTATCCATTCACTTATGGGATCATTTGTTCATTCATTCAATATTTAATTTTTTTTTTTTTTTGAGCACTCTCAAGTGCTTGGAAATCTAGTGTACTAAAGTGGACCTTTTAGCTTTACCTTAGGCTGAGGTGCAAAACACACTCCTAGCCCACCTACGTAGGACTTTGCTAAGGAGGTAGCTAAGCCTTTTTTTCTCAACACCTACTATAAGAGCATAAAAGATATGAAGTTATGGTGACGTGAAAATGGAAATTCCTCTGAAGAGAGTTTCCAAAGAGCTGTGAGTGATACCACCATGCATAGTCACCTCACTTAGAGCCCAGGATGCCCTTCACAGCTGCTTTGGAATGTATCACCTGAGGTTTCTGGAGCTTGGGGAACATAGCAGACCAGTGGCTAACTCACTCCAGAAGAAAGGGTACACCTGAAAGGCGAAGTGAACTGGTCTACAGGTATGGAGTAGGAGACTATGTTTGAGAAGTACTGCCTCTAACAGGAACCTCAGCCCAGAGAATTCTGAATATATCCCAACTAGGAGGGTTCTGCCAAAGAGCTAATCAGTCTCTGCAGAAAGGCTGGAGATGTGTGTTTGAAAGCAGAGATCATACCACCCACTTACTGTATCAACTTTTCTTCCCTTAGTTTCTGTGGCATAATTTCTCCTGCTTCTCCTACTTGTTGATCTCTCACATTGTCTCACTAATTCTCTTTATCTACCCACTCCCCCCAAATGCTTCTATTTCCAGGAGTTCAGTCCTCCTTATATTACATGAACTCCTCAGGTCATCTCATCCACTCCACGGCTTCAACATCACCCCTGTGCTTTATGACTCATGATTCCCTAGCACAAGCCTCACCCTGTCTCCTTGGTTCTGTACTTAGATTTGCAATCGTCTATAAGCTGCTGCAAATTAGCTCAAACTTGAACCCTTCATTTTCCCTCTCAAATCTTTGTGCATGTTTGGGAGCTTCTTAAAAACTTAAGGATACATTTACCATAAAACCCAGAAATTTCACTCCTAGATATTTACCAAAAAGAAATGAAAATAAATGGACACACAAAGATGTGTAAACAAATGCTTATAGCAACATCATCCTTAAGTACCTAGAACTAGGAACAATGCAAATGCCCATCAACTGATGAATGAAAAAGCAAAATGTAGTATATCCATACAATGGAATACTACTCAACAATAAAAAGAGGAAAAATTACTGATATGTACAACAAGGATGAATCTCAAAATCATCAGGTCAAGTGAAAAACTTTAGAAATAAAAGATAGCATACTGTATGACTACAGTTATATGACATTTCTAGAAAAGGCAAAATTATAGCAAGAGAAAGCAGAACAGTGGTTGCTGGATCAGGGATAAGAACAGATACTATCTACAAATGGGTATGAGAAATGCTTTGGAAGTGTTCTAAAACTGGATTGTGGTGATGGCTCCCCAACTCTATGAATTTATTAAAACTTGTTGAGTAGTATACCCCAGACTTCTCAGTGGTAAATATCTCATTTCAAAGAGAGAGAGAGAGAGAGGAGAGAGAGCAGTGTACTTAAATTGGGTGAATTTCATGGTATATGAAGCATACATCAATAACACTATTCAAAAAAGAAGCTGCACCTTAATCTGCAATGTGCATAGTACAATCATTTAAAAAATAAACAAAAATGTAGTATTTGTACAGGCATACCTCAGAGATCTTGCAGGTTCAATTCCAGACCACTGCAAAAAAGCAAGTCAAATAACATTTTTTCGGTTTCCCAGTGCCTATAAAAGTTATGTTCACGCTCTACTGTAGACCATTAAGTGTGCAGTAGTCGTGTATCAAAAAAAACCCCACAATGTACATACTTTAATTTAAAAATACTGCTAAAAAATGCTAACCATCATCTGAGCTCTCAGCAAATTAACAAACTATAGAAATGATCCCTGAAAGTATAGTCTTGCTTTCAGCAAATTATAATCTTTGCTGGTGGAGGGTCTTGCCTCAATGCTGATGGCTTCTGAATGATCAAGGTGGTGGTGGCTGAAGGGTGGGGTGGACGTGGCAATTTCTTAAAATAAGACAGTTAAGTTTGCCACATTGATTGAGTCCTCCTTCCACAAACGATTACTTTGTAGCATGCGATGTTATTTGATAGGATTTTACCCACAGTAGAACTTCTTTCCAAACTACAGTCAATCCTCTCAAACCCTGCCACTGCTTTCTCAACTAAGCTTATGAAATATTCTAAATCCTTTATTGTCATTTCAACAATCTTCACAGCATCTTCACCAGGAGCAGATTCCATCTCAAGAAACCACTTTCCTTGGGGCGCCTGGGTGGCTCAGTCGTTAAGCGTCTGCCTTCGGCTCAGGTCATGATCCCAGGGTCCTGGGATCGAGCCCCGCATCGGGCTCCCTGCTCAGTGGAGAGCCTGCTTCTCCCTCTCCCACTACCCCCTGCTTGTGTTCCCTCTCTCGCTGTGTCTCTGTCAAATAAATAAATAAAACCTTAAAAAAAAAAAAATTAAAAAAAAAAAAGAAAGAAACCATTTTCCTTGCTCATCCATAAGAAGCAACTCCTCATCTGTTCAAGTTTGATCATGAGCTTGCAGCAATTCAGTTACGTTCAGGCTCTACTTCTAATTCTAGTTCTCTTGCTGTTTCCACCACATCTGCAGGGACTTCCTCCACTGAAGTCTGGAACCCCTCCAAGTTATCCATGAGGAAATGGTGATATTTTGACCTCTTCTCATGAATCACGAATGTTTTTAATGACATCTAGAATAGTGAACCCTTTCCAGAAGGTTTTTCAATGGACTTGCCCAGATCCATCTGAGGAATCACTATCAATGGCTTCTAGAGCCTTATGAAATGTACTTCCTCAGTAAGAAGACTTGAAAGTCAAAACTACTCCTTGATCCATTGGCTGCAGAACGCATGCTGTGTTAGCAGGAATGAAAACAAGACTAATCTTGCTGTGGCGCCTGGGTGGCCCAGTTGGTTAAGCGTCCGACTCTTTATTTCAGATCAGGTCATGATCTCAGGGTTGTGAGATAGAGCCCCGCGTCAACTCCATGCTGAGTGTGCTTCTCTCCTTCTCCCTCTTCCCCTCCCCCTGCTCAGGCACGCACGTGCTCTCTCCCTCTCTCTCTAAAATAAATAAATAAATCTTAAAAAAAAAAAGACTACTCTCATTGTACATCTCCATCAGAGCTCTTGCGTGACCAGAGGCACTGTCATATTTCAATATTTTGAAAGGAATCTTTTTTTCTGATCAATAGTGAACATAGTATGTGATTTCATTATATGAACTTGGAAAAAAATTAGAGAAGGGGAATAGGAAGTACCCAGGGGAAGAGATTGCTATTTTTTAAAATGGGTGGTCAGAGAAGACCATACTAATAAGGTGACATTGTCCAGAGACCTGGAGAGATGAGTATGGAGTCAGCCATGTGGTTATCTGAGGGAAAAGCAAAAGCAAAGATCTTGAGACAGAAATGTCATTGGCATGTTCAAGAACAGCAGTGAAGTGAGTATAACATCCTTAAATTAAAAGAGATTATAAACCTAAAACAGTTAAAGTGGTGGGCTTTAGGGCAAGGATATAACAATGAAACAAGATAAAGAGGCCAGAAAAAGACTCTAATATACAATAAAGGAAACAGCAAGAATAACAAAATTACATCATGCAAAGGGGGAAAAAAGGAGGGAAGAACTCCAAAATGTTAATAATGGTTATTACTAAAGAGTAGAATTATAAACAATTTTATTTTTCTTCCTTATGAACTTTTCTGTATTTTCTAGTTGTTTTAAAATTAGCACATATTACTTTAAAAAATATCTTATTTATTTTTTAAGATTTTATTTATTTATTTGACAGAGAGAGAGAGCGCGAGAGCAGGAACACAAGCAGGGGGAGTTGGGAGAGGGAGAAGCAGACTCCCTGCTGAGCCGGGAGCCCGATGCGGGGCTCAATCCCAGGACCCTGTGACCATGACCTGAACCGAAGGCAAACGCTTATGAATGAGCCACCCAGGCGCCCCTAAAAAATATTTTAAGAGGAATGAATTAATCAATAAATGTGGTAGGAAAAAAAAATGTGGTAGGGAAGGTGATAAGCTATTTGAGGAAAAATATTTTTAAAATAGACAACTAAAGTTCTATGTAAAAAATAAATCTAAACATCATAAAACAAAGAAAAAGGACTTTCCAAGCTTTCAAGCAACAAAATATATTCTCCTACACAAAAAATCAAAATCATATACATATAAAAGGCCAAAAAGAAAAAAACAAACTCGTAAAAAAGTATAACCCACTGCATAACTTATCCAAATAGATTATAAAACTGTAACTTTTACCTATTGAACTTATCCAAATGTATAAGAAGCCCTGTAAAATCATTAAACATAAATAGGTTTTTTTAAAAAAACGAGGAAATACAAATGGCTAATATACAGGAAAATATTCAATTCAAAAAACACACTAATAACCAAAGAAATAAATATTAGAATAAACTGTCATATTCATCTATGAGATTAGCAAAGATTTATCTTTAAAAATGCTAAAAACTGGGGGCACCTGGGTGGCTCAGTCGTTAAGCGTCTGCCTTCGGCTCAGGTCATGATCTCCGGGTCCTGGGATCGAGCCCCGTGTCTGGCTCCCTGCTCCGCGGGAAGCCTGCTTCTCCCTCTCCCACTCCCCCTGCTTGTGTTCCCTCTCCTGCTGTGTCTCTCTCTGTCAACTAAATAAATAAAATCTAAAAAAATTAATTAAAAATAAATAAATAAAAATGCTACAAATTGGCAAAAGCGGAACAATATATATTCAATCCATTCCAAGAGTACAAATTAATATAATCTAATTGTAAAGAGTGCTCGCCTCGGCAGCACATATACTATAATTGTAAAGAAAAATCACAGTATTTACTCAGAGCCTTAGAAAGTGTTTATACCCTTTGACAAGATAAATCTACTTCTAGGAAACTATCCTAAAGAAATAATCCCAAGTAATAACAATTTACACTTATATACAGCACTTACCCTGTGTCAGGCACTACTCTAATATATTAACATGTAATGACATTAGAAAGTTTGAGTAGTTTATGTAATTATCTCCTTTAATTCTTACAACATCCCTGGGGTAAGTATATTATTATTTCTAGTTTGGGGGTGCAGCACCTGCTGCACAGAGAGGTTCAGTCATTGTCCAAGGTTTTATAACTAGTACGTGAAGGAACCAAGATTCAAAAGCAGGCAGTGTGACTCCAAATCCTCTGCGATATAGAATAAGCGTACATACAAAGATAATTGCCTCAGCAAAAATGGTAATAGGATTTTCCATAAGAAAAGCCAAATTTTCTACAATAGGAGAAATGATTAAGCAAAAGGTAGCACAAACGACAGAGTATGCTTATTTTTTAAAGATACAGTTTTTCTATTATAGGCTTTTTATTAATTTAGGTTATTACAGGCTCTAAGAAACTTTAGTCTATTAAGAAAATGAAAAAGATGTAAATAATATGGCATACTTTAAAAAACATTTATACTGTAATTCATGTGGTCTAAAACACCACTAATTGTAAGACACACCATTATTTTAGGTATTATCAAGAGAGAAAAAAAATCCCTATTTCAGAGATATTAAAATGTGAATTAAATGGGTCTTAGATTAGATGAAACATAGTATATTCGGTTCAAATGAGGAGGTAGTATTTCTTTTTGAAGATAATTTTAGATCTGAGTTTCCAAACACAAAGTGATATGATACGGCTTCTTTTGTTTTTTTGTTTTGTTTTGTTTTGTTTAGATGAGTGTACACATCCCACACATGCTTATCAAGGAGCTCTTGCTATTTTTCATAGAAGAAGAGACATCATTGTTAATAATTAGCATGCCATGCGAGAAGCCCATCACCCCTCATGTAAGGGAACTGTCTACTAGAGGAACTTGGAAATGCTTAGAAGCCATAAAATGTTAATAAAAGAAACAGGTTTAACAGGCAACTTGAACATGGTTGAGTGAATATTACGCAGTAAGGAAAGCCACTTGGAATGTGACCGAATGCTTGGGGAGGGTAATAAAGAGAACGAAACACAGAGAAATAGAAGGAGCATTGTTAAGGCAGAATGGGCATACAGCCAAGGCCCCAGGAGGATGGGGAGGGGAGGCCCAAGGAAGCTCATGATGGTAAGATCGTTACATGTATCATATAGTTGGCCATAATGGTCCAGGAGCAAAACAGCACATGTTCTCCTAGCCAGTTGTAGAATCCTAATGGTTTAGCTCTGGGCACAGACTCGAGGATCAGAGACCAAAACAGAGGAATGCTGTCATCAACGTCATCATTCTTGCATCTGCATTCCCACAACAATATACTCCCCCAAGGAGGCTTCTTTATTATTATTATTAACAAGGGGAAATAGAATAAAGTTAGCTATGCTTACCATTTTATAACCATTTGTAAAATGATGGCAATGCTATAATTCATTAATAAATCACCAGTATGGCCAGGCAACAACCACTGGCCTATTTAAAAATGAAATGTACCCTTCTGTTATATGGCTTAAAGATAGGCATTTACACAGGTTCGCAATCCTTTCTCCTGAACCAGGACCAGATGCGTGCATATAGAGTACATTACACGGCACCTCCAGGGGAATGAGTCAGATACAGACAGACTATAAATAACCTCACCATAGGTCAGGCTAGGTATTGTCGACAGATACCTCAGGATAAGTCAGGATTGTGAATTGTGTGGAAGGCATTGTGGGCCTTATATTAAAGGCACCATGTTAAGGCCCTGGCTTTTATCTCTAACGCATCTGTTTTATTACTTCATCTACAATACCTGAATTCTAAATTTCTGCATACATACCATTAAGAACCAACATTCCTAATACCTTCTTTCAACCAATACTTATGAAACTCACATTACATATTAGCAATTATTCTAGGTACTAGGTGACCAGCAGTAGACAAAAACAAAGTCTCAGCCTTCAGGGAGCTGACAATTCATAAATGAGCTATAGGTAATTAAAGAATTCAGTTTGAGGGGCGCCTGGGTGGCTCAGTCGGTTAAGCATCTGACTTTGGCTCAGGTCATGATCTCAGGGTCCTGGGATCCAGCTCTGCATCAGCTTCCTGCTCAGCAGGGAGCCTGCTTCTCCCTCTTCTTCTGCCCGCCCCTTCTCCCCCCAACTCATGCTCTCTGGCTCAAATAAATAAAATCTTAAAAATTCATTTTGATTTCTAAATCTAGTCATGGGTTCCGAAAGGGGCCAGAGACCACATCCTTTGTCACACCTATTTATATTTTGTGATATTAATGTCAGATATAAGAATCTCGCTCTGCCTGCCGCTCCCCCTGCTTGTGCTCTCACACACACACTCTCTCTCTGGCAAATAAATAAATAAAATCTTTAAAAAAAAAAAAAAGAAGTTCATAACCAGGTTTGCTATATGGCCCTTAAATGGTATACTTTTAGCAAACATTTGGAGTATATAGCACATTTTTAGTCATCCTCCTGTTCCTCTTTCTAAAACTGCTTACTTATGCCTTAACTGTTTTTTGTCAATTTACAGCTATTATTTTCCAAAAAGGGATTTGGTTCTTTTTAGTAATCCTTTCATTGTTGTCTTATGTCATTTATTTATGCTCTTTGCCTTATTATTCCCTTCAAAATCCTTCCTTATTGTTGTCTTATCTGCATTTAATTTTAGCTTCTTCATCAACATTTCTGAGTTGGATTTATTTTCCATGTTTGTTTGTTTGTTTACATAAAGGCATTTAAGGCTATCTATTTACTTTTGAGAACTGTCCTATCAGCATCTCACAAGTTTTGCTACTGACAACTTTTACTGTAGCTTAGTTCTAAAAATTTTTAAATTTCCACTGCAACTTTCTAACCACAAGTTGTTTATTAATAAATTTTGAAAGTTCCTCGCAAATGTACTGTTTTCAGGGAAAGTGGTTTATATGATATTCTTTAAAATTTGATCAGACTTTTGTAAATTAGCAGGTCATTTTTTTTATATATTACATATACTTGAAAAATATATATTCTGTCAGATACAGGATCTGAGATCTATCAGATTTTCTGCATCAAGACTATCCAATATGGTAGCCTCAGACCAGTAGCCTCTGATAGAGCACTTGAAATGTGACTAGTGATGTATTAGAAGTTGAAATACAAGCTAGAGGGGTGCCTGGGTGGCTCAGCCGTTACGCATCTGCCTTCAGCTCAGGTCATGATCCCCAGGTCCTGGGATTGAGCCCCACATTGGGCTTCCTGCTCCTCCGGAAGCCTGCTTCTCCCTCTCCCACTCCCCCTGCATGTGTTCCCTCTCTCGCTGTCTCCCTGTCAAATAAATAAATAAAATCTTTAAAAAAAAAAAATACAAGCGAGAGTCTTTCTTTCAAAAAAAGAATATAAAATGTCTCATGAATTTTATATTGAAGTAGCATTTTGGATATATTTGGTTAAATAAAATACATTAAAAGTTTCCTTTTTATGTATTTTTTAATGTAGCTACTGGAAAAATTTTGACTTACATAAGGGGCTAACATTATACTTCTATTAGACTGTTCTGCACTCGAATTGTTGTCTGAGCCAAGTTTCTGCTCTAAGTAGATTAAAATCCTTCTGCTATGGTTTCAGAATTCTACATTTTTGCTTTTAATTCTGCTTTTGCTTTGTATATTCCAAAGCTATTATATCTTAAGTGGTTTTTCTATTTACTATTACTTAGGCTCCTACTTTATTCCTATTAATGCTTTTGCTTTAAATTCTACTTCGGTATTAATATACCTGTATTGGTTTTCCACCTTTTTGTTATGTTTTAGTAATATTCCTTAATAAGAATAATACAGTTGGGTTTCCTCTTAATGTCCTTTAATAAATAAGTTTAATTTATATTTATGGTTACTGCTGACATATTTAGATATAATCCTATCATATTCTTTTGTGAGTTTCTGGCCACTTTTTCCCTTTTTATTCCTTTATTCCTTCCTTAGAATGGATTGGTACATTTTCTCTTTTTCTCCTCCTCTTGCTTTTTCTCCCTTCCTTTTTTTGGCTCCTAAATTTCTGAATTGTATTTTCTCTTTAAAATGATACTCTTACATTTTTATACTAATACTTTTAACATTACTCTTATAATTTTACCTGAAAAACTTTCCAACAAAGCCTAAAGTTTTTCAGTCCATTATTCTCCAGAACATGAAAGCCTCCTCATAGGCTTTATCTATTCATTCATCATGTTTCCTATCTTATATCTTGTTATTGTATCAGCTATCTATTACTACAACGTTGCATAACAAGGAGCCACACACACACAATAAACATTTATTTAGCTTCAGAGCCTGCAGAGTCTAGCAGATCTGGGCTACATTTGCTTATGCACCGTGGTCAGCTGGCTAGTTGGCTGGGTGGCTCTACTGATCTTGGTTGGGGTTGGCTAGCGTTGGCTGTGTTGACTTGGTTTTGCCTCATCTGTCTCTCACATTCCTTAGCAGGTTAGCCTGGGCAGATTTCCATGGCAAAGGCAGAGATACAGAGTGGAAGCAGAACTGAACCAGTGCTTTTACAAGACTCTCTGAGTCATATCAACTAATATTCCACTGGCCAACTCACACAGCCAAACTCAGAATCAAGGGGGCAATAAGTTTAAATCTGCCTCCTCAGTGAGAGGAACTGCAAAATCACATGGCAAAGGGGCATGAATTCAGAGAGGGGTAAAGAATTGAGGTCACTAATGCAATCAACCTATTACATTTAACTTTTTTTCTTTGCACCCTAAAGAGAAGTGATCTGTTTCCCATAAGTAACTGTATTTGACGAATTTTATGTAATCTCCATTCTTTTTTGCATCCTAGATCTTCTCCTGGGTTTTCTTTTTCGCTCAAGTACAACTTGGATGTTGAACTTAGTCTTTGTAAGTCTGAAAATTTATTTTGCCATCACTACAGAATTATAGTTTAGCTGGGTGTAACATTTAGGCTTTTTCCCTCAGTACTTGACTCCTGTATCTTTTAACTATTGCAGGGAGTTCTCCTGTCTAAATTGTGCCTTTTCTCTCTCCTGATAAGATTTTTTTCTTTCTGAATACCATCCATGATGTATCTGGATATGGATTCATTTTTCTTTGCCCTGATTAGACTTAGGGTGGATTTACAATCTGAGTATTTATGGATTCAACTGTGGAAAACTGTCAGTTGTTTTTTTTTAATGTATTGCTTTTCTACCAATCCATTTCCTTCTTCTGAAGCTACCTTATTACTCACACTATCATCTAATTCACAAATTTCTTCAACTGTGTCCAGCCTACAGTTTATGCCAATTGAGCTTATTCCAATGACTATATTTTTTGCTTAGATTTCTCAGTTTTTAAACGTATCTGCTTAATTTTGTCCAAGTTTTTGTTATAATTTCTTATCTGTTTGAGGATCTATGTGAATGGATTTATATCCTCAAGCATCTTAAACATTCATATTTTAAAATGTCCGACTCCCTTATAAAATTAACTTCATGTGGTGGGAATACGTGTTCTGCCAAGAGGTTTGTTGACAAATTTGGGGATTTTAATTTCATGGGTTTGTTCAAAGTAAGAGGTTTTACTTGTCTTTTAATTTTTTCCTCTCTTCCCTACCCTTCCTCCTTCCTTCTGTACTTACACTTGTACTCCTAGGCCCCACCATCAAGTCCAGAATCAGACCTTTGAGAACTTCTTCCCTATGAAGATTATTTTAGGAATATTTTAGACCTAGTTACCAAGCTTCAGAATATCTTAGTTCAGCTCCAGATCAAGAAGCTAAATATGTATTTTTCAGCATCATTATTCTCAGCTTCCTTTCAAAACAAGGCCCTAGGTAGTGGTCAGCAGCAGCAAGCTTTTTTTAAGCTTCCTTTTAGAAGTAGGAGCAACAAGGGGAATTCACATTCTAGCCTCTGAGGTTAAGCAGTATTTTTTATCTCTATTTCTTCATAGGAGCCAATTTCTCAAATAACTCTACCAGCTTCTAGACTCAGAACCCAGGAGGCCCATGGTTTTCGTCTTACCAGTTTACATTTTTGTTCCATGTTAGATCTTAGCTTGTTTGAGGCCTGGCCATCTCTGGTTTGGTTCACTTATTTTACCTAGTAGTAATACTAGTAGTAGTATGTTTGGAGAGGGTACGTCAAAACATGACATACTGTCTACTTGACCATAAATCTACACTGAAGGTTCAAACTCACATACACACTCACACTTGCACCAAAACAAACAAACCAGAAAAACCCAAATATATTATTTCTGGCCTTAAGTGACTAAAATTTCCAAAGAAATTTTTTTAGGTCAAAAGGACACATTTCTAGTGACACTAATCAATAAACACGAACTGTTATCCTCCAACAGACTGTTGCAAATTATGGTTTAATGCCATTTAATCACTGGAACATTTAGGTAGATTTTATTTCAAAGAACCAAAGAGTTAAGTGCCACAGATTTGCAGCTTGGAATTCAATTCCTTCTTATGAAAATCCAGTTATAACTTATTAAAACTCAAAATGCTTTTGGGGGGGTATGGAGGATGAATGACTTTTAGAATAGCCTGAGAGTCGTGAATAAAGAAAAACATTGCTGTGTTTATTTAGAGAGTATTACCCCTTGGAGCCAGCGTTTGCACTAATGCATTTTACATTAGCGTGCCGCATCAGGAAATCCTGACTTTTGGGTGCCAAGGGGGTAATTAATATCAGTTCACGTTTTCAAAATGGTTGTGTTTATGTGGGAATGAGGACTGAGCACTAACATGTTGAGCTTGAAGTATGAAAGCTTGCTGTGAAGTGAGATCTTGGGAAAGAATGGAATACTGAAATTAATGAACAGAAAATAGGATTTCTATGGATAGAATAATATTAGCACTGAAAAGAAAGCCACAGCTACACTTCCTTGCTCTTAACTTACTAAGCATTAAATAATTCCCTGATATAGGCCTATTGATATAAGATAAAATCCTTGGTAACTATAAACAGTATTTTGATCTACTAATATCAGGAGTCCTCAAAGTTAAAAAATTTAATGATCTGTATTTAATAGTATATGAAATCAATGATTATTCCAAAATATCCTTCCAGAGCTAATAACAGTTATACCTCCTATAGCTATAAAATTCTTCATATTTGATCTAAGCTGAATAATGAGAGCTACAATAGGTATAAAAACCAAATGCTTTTAGTACATCATTTTTTTTTTCCAGAAGAAAAGTCGTGAAGGAAGCTAGAATCAAAGTACACTCTTCGTATAGTGCAAGTCAGAAGACTGAGGAAACCGCAAAAAAAAGCATTAGAGAAAAAGTGCAAAGAACAAATTAAAGCAGAAACCAAAATAAAAGTTAAAAACTGAAGAGATTTTATGAAGTCCTACCTAACACAATTCTCAAAATAAGTACTTAGAAAACATGCTATTTACAAAATTTGTTACTAGACACATGCCAAAATGATAAATATGAAGTATATTTTTACCAATACTTTAAATCTATTGTTACTAAATATAGCATTAAGTTTATTCAAGTGATGGAAAGCAAAGGATGATCTTAAAGGAAATATAAAGAGTTTGTCCTACTTCATGAGTCAAGAATGATTAGTCACTGAATGATTATGAAGTACACTACACACATAATACATTAGCTTGTCATTCCTAAAAACTATTGACTCCAAGCAGAACATGCCATAGAGGAATGTGAACTGGCCTTCTACTGCATGATCCTACATTAGACTACAGGCTTTGCTGCTATAACAAAGAGCTTAATAAGACAGGAGTGTTAATTTTCTCACGTCAGAGTCCGTGCCAAAAGGCAATAGAATGGGCTTCATGAGGCCATTCAGGGGATTTTTGGTTCTAGCTAGTTACACTGCCATTCTCTAGAATATTTTTCTAATCTATAAGGTCAAAGCTCCCCACTAATACATCATGTTCCAGCCCTTGGAAAATGGAAAAGAGAAAATGGAACACATTTTTAACGATGTGATCTAGAAGCTGCACACGTCACTCCTACTCACATCCAACTGGTTGAACTTAGTCATTACCATACTTAATTGCAAAAGATGCTATTAAATGTAGTCATTAGGTAGGCTGTTATGTGCCCACCCAAAATTTGGGGATTTTTTTTTTTAAAGAGACAGAAGAATATTAGGAAATAATTCAGTATTCCTTAATATAGACCAAAAATGATGAAAGCCTCTCAGAATATTTAGGATTTTTATTCTATTTTAACATTAATTATTTTTAATGTATTGTTCCATGAAAGATCTCTCAATATGTTACCACAGTTAAAGATTATAGCCTAAACAAAGGCATCATTTGCATACCTGAGTTCTTAAAACTAGGGATCTCCATCAAGAAAAAGATAAAATTATATATATATATATGTGTGTGTGTGTGTGTATATATACATATATATATATTTATCCACGTATGTACAAGTATATAACCCACATGCACATATATATTTATGCCTATGTACCTGTACATACATTTATGTATGTGTATATAATATCCTCCTTCATTATCAAGTTTCCCAGATTAAGCAATAAATTATATGATCACCCTGCATACAGGTCTTTATTGAATTAATGAAAATTATATTGCATTGTCTATTTCTGAGACTTGGAGTTTTAAAAATAAAAAAACATTTATATTGATTTCTTACTTTTTTATAGTAATCAAACTGAAATAACTCTATGGAGATAATTAATTAGTAAGGTACAAAAAAATTAAAGAACTTGAAAACTTCCAATAAGAAAAAAACTCCAAGAGGTTCTAGTCATTCTATATAAAATCAAGTCACATTTCAGTAATTCTCTTACTGTTATGAAGCCAGTCATTGTTTATGCCCATGCAGTTAACTCTTATCCAATAAAAAACACCTTATCCAAAAAAAAGAAAAAAAGAACAACCAGAAAGGACCCACAACTTTATGCCAACAAAACTGTACTTAAGTGAATCTAACTAGTCTTTGAAATGTCATTAAATCAAACATGATTTAGTTATAATTAGTGTTTTAAATAAACAGAATATGGTGACATCTCAAATTAGTTGGTTTATTCAACAAATAATGTTGAAACAACCAGTCATCCACATAGGAAAAAAGTTAATGCTCTAAACCTTACCAGATACAATCAATTTTAGAAAAATGGAAGCAAAGAGTATTTTTTTAAATAAATTTGCAAGTTAGGGAGGCTGCAAGAAGGTATGAAATTGAATATGTAAAATCTTAAAACTTTAATACAGTAAAAGACATCATAACCTAAGTTAAAAAATAATGAACAGACTGAAGAGATGTGCAATATATACAAGACACAGGATAAATAATTGCACAGAAAGAACTATATATAATTATACATATTTGTGCACACATATTTATATTATTTCCTCTCTCTTACACAGTAAATATCCCAACAGAAAAATGAACAAAGGACATTAAGAGGCATTTCCCAGCAAAAAATAATAAAGTGTCGTTAAGCATTTGAAAAGATGTTCAAAGTTACAAATAAATCAAATGTAACTCAAATTAAATTGTGAGACAGCACTTTTTAAAGCCTACTACAACTGTAAAAATTAACAAGGCTAATATTCTGGTGCTGGCAAGGATTTATTTTTTTAGGGGGATACTTTTTAAAATGTACATAGCCTTACACCTAACATATTCAAAATTTACTATATAGAAATACCTCAACAAGCATACCAAACAAACAAACCCACCCTTGCCAGATCGCTTATGAAAGCTTTGTTTTCCCATTATAAAAAAATTAGGAACAACACAGAATAAGGAGCATTCAAGATATTTTTTTTTTTAAAGATTTTATTTATTTATTTGATACAGAGAGAATGAGAGACAGAGAGCATGAGAGGGAGGAGGGTCAGAGGGAGAAGCAGACTCCCTGCCGAGCAGGGAGCCTGATGCGGGACTCGATCCCGGGACTCCAGGATCATGACCTGAGCCGAAGGCAGTCGCTTAACCAACTGAGCCACCCAGGCGCCCAAGATATTTTTAAAAAAAAGGAAGTTACAAAATAGTATGGCTAGTATATAATTCCACTTTTGTTGAAAGAGCCAAAACAGTAATAGATGTTGGCTTATGTGTGTAAAATCAAGTTGGAAGAAATGTATCAAACCTTTTAACAACTGTACCTTTAAGAGATGAAATTATGGGGCATGTTCACTTTTTGTGTAATCTATTTTTGCTGTCTTAATTATTTAACACAAATTACCTTTTTAAGTGAAAGAAAAAGCAGTGGTTTATTCATACAAATTTTGAGATGGTTTCTAATCATTAATACTGAAATTACAAAACTTCAAGAGCAGGAAGAGTCGAGTCCTGGTACCAAAGTGTTTTTAAAAGAGTATATAGTTGACTCTCTTGAACAACAAAAGAGTTAGGGGCACCAATTCCCTACCATAGTTGAAAATCCATGTATAACTTTTTACTCACCAAAAACTTAACTACTAATAGCCTACTACTGACCAGCAGCCTTACCA
Organism: Mirounga angustirostris; assembly: GCF_029215605.1. Lineage (NCBI taxonomy): Eukaryota > Metazoa > Chordata > Mammalia > Carnivora > Phocidae > Mirounga > Mirounga angustirostris. The sequence continues at coordinate 44,930,935 of NW_026991722.1, read as the reverse complement.
ATAACATAAACAGTTAATTATATTTTGTATATGTATTATATACTTATTCTTACAATAAAGTAAGCTAGAGAAAAACTGTTAAGAAAATCATAAAGAAGAAAAAATAGACTTATAACACAGTACTGTATTTATCGAAAAAATATCCACATGTAAGTGGACCTATGCAGTTCAAACCCATGTTGTTCAAGGGTCAACTATACTTATTCAGAGGTACTTAGCGAAATAATTCAAGGATACAGTGTTTGCTTCCATTTGTGGGTTGGTGTATAGACAACACAAGATTAGCCAGGGCTTCCTAAGTGAACCAGTTACCTAAGTTAGGTTAATGGTCCATGGGGCTCATTATAACATCCTTTCTACTTTGGCATTTGTTTGAATATTCCACTAAAAAAATTAAAAACAAAACATGTGCCAAAAACAATGTGCCACCACAACTCTACAGAATAATGCTAATATATTCTTAAACAACTAAACTAGTACAGTTAGGTATTTTAAAATGTTGATCGATAACCACCAAGCTCTTTTTTTAGTAATGTTATGCTTCCAGAATTTTATAGGATGGCATGATATTTCTTCATTATAATACATTTTGATAAAATAATAACTTCAGTTCTGGGGAATACAGTCTATATGGGGAAGTCAAATTTGGTAGAAAGCTCCCAGTATAGTCAGTCTTCTTACTAGGTATCTAAGGAGTAAGGTAATTTTTGTCACCACCAATTAAAAACTTTTACGAAATAGGACTGTTATAAAACAATTAAACCTTGCAAATACACTAGTCTCTAGGAAGAAAGTCCTGGAGGAAATTCTGCTTATTAAAATTGCAATTTTAGTTTCCATTAAAAGGAGAATAAGACAACAGAAGATGGGTTGGCAAGACAAATTATTTCTTAATGTCCGTTGAGCTTATTTCAAATGAGATAACATATCTACACCAGGTTGGGTTCAGTACAATTTTGTCTCCTCAACTCATTTATCTAATTCAGTCATCTTGATTACAGCCTCATGGACTTCATTTTCAGAGAAAGAATTCTATAACAAACAGCCCACACAACATGCTGATTACTGAACAGTTAATTCTAATTAACTTGGGCATGGCAAGAGAATTTTGATAAAGTCCTAGAATACAAATACAGTCTGCTTATACCAGACTAACTTATATAAAAAACCCACAGCAAAGTCTCCAGACAAAACAAGAGAGTCAAAGAGATCTAATTTAAAGAAACAAATGAGAAAATTAAAATCACAAATAATTTATTCTTCCGTTAGAGTTGATACAGTTTTAAATAGCAACAAAGTACACAGTGGTGGAAAATTGGCACAGAACCTATAAGCATTTTCAATCACAATAAGGCTGTCCATGCTTTATCTGTTCAAACTTGATGTCCATTTTCTACTCACCAAGTTGAAAAAACTCTATTCGGACCTTAAAACACACACACTCTCTCTCTCATACACACATAGAAACACATTAAAATTCCTCCTTTTGATTACAGTATAATGAGAACAGTACATTTTGCTTATTCAAATTTATGGCACCCCTTCTGTTTTGTTTCCAGTTAGAAGTGGGAAAAACCAATTCAATTATAAAGAATACATCTCATTCCCTGGACATAGGCAACTGTGATGAAAAGAGCAACTTACCTTTGGGCTAGATGTTTTCTGATTATGCTTAAATAATTGTGAATTTGCCAATGCATGATTTCCTGCCCAATGCAATATCCCTGAATTTAGCTAAAATCATCAGGCACAGGACAGTCTCAAATATGATTAAATATGTCATGCTAATAAACAAAGTGATCTAGAATGCAACCTCTATGCTTTTAATACAGACCAGAATAAACCTCATCAATAAGCATTTTCCTAAACATCTCTCCATGTTAACATTAACCAACATAAAAAGGGAAAAACTTAAAAGTGTCCTTTTATAAATGGCATTATTTTCAGGGAAAAAAGTTGAAATAAAGGCTTGTAAAGTCTCCCGAACTATTCTATTATATAAACCAATTGTCCTTCTAGTGTTAAAAAATAAAATTACTGGATCAATGTTGACTCTTCTTTGATATCATTTAAAAAATGCTTTGATACTACTTACTGAGTCCCCTGATGACTCAAACAAAGTAAAATTAACACTTCCATTTTCAGTTATTGCTATTTTAGGAGAGAATTACCACTTCATTTACATGAAACTGCTACCAAGATTCTTCAGATCCCACATGAAGTAATTCTTATTGCCTCACATTTTAAAACTGTATTATAAATGATCTTTATAAAAAGGTTTTAATCCACAAAACTGGAAAGCTTTTAAAAAAATGTCTTCTTACTCAAAACTATCACAGTGCCCTTGATTATCTAACAGATAAAAGGGATCTGAATTTCCTCTAAAGAACATAATAGTGGACATATGGTGTGCTTTGTCTTCTCCCTCACCTTTATCTTTTATAGTACACCATTTTAAGACCAACACAATCAAGCATCCACCATGCTCCAATCCACATTAACAGAGGATTTCTGATTCTGTCCAATGCGTAGTGTACCGCCTTGCATATTCACCACATGAAATAAACATAATATACAAAATATTGCGGCTGTAAAAAGTGTACATTTCCCTCTTCCCCTTACAAAAGAATCTGTGGAAAAGTATTAAATTCCCTTAACCTTCATAAACATACAAAGCTGTTCACACCTTTCAGTCTGTAACAGTCCATTTGAAACAGTTCCCAAACCATTGCAAATTGGTTATGTCATTGTATTTTCTGTCCAATGTTGCCATCTAGAGTAGAAATGTGAAATCAAGAGTATTTTTTTTAGCTACTAAAGCCTTACAACTAAGCCACAAAGGCTGCTTACTGAGGAAACAGCCACTTATCCACAAGGTTTTTCCAAAAACTAGATGGAATGGAAGGATCTCTTCACACAGAGGCGTCCACAGTGCTGAGGTGACAATATGGCTGCTAATAGATACTGGCTATTGGAATGTAAGTACTTTTTCACTGCTGGTAATTTCCATACTGTCCCTAAAAGATAAATTTAAAAATACAATTAGATAATGATTTCAGCATAGCTTGGCCATAATAGTTTGGCACAGAAAATCACAAATAAATCTTAACACTGTCATACTACAGAAGTGACTTCATTGACAACAAACAAAAACTGTTATATATTTAGGTACATAGTATCTCTGTAATTGCTTCTGATATTACATTCAATTGCAAATGGATTTCAGAGTCTTTGAAACTAGAATAGTACCTGTCACATAGCAGGAATTTAAATGTTTGGTGAATTTTGTTGAACTGAACTGAGCAAGAATGAATGAGTTCTGGTTCTAAATTCTGCTGTGGTATGTACTGTGTATTAATTAAGTGCTAGTTTAACAACTTTGTGACTATTTAGCTTATTATAATTGCTATTATGAATTAACATCAATGGTATTTGGAATAAGTAGCAAGGATGGAAAGATGCCTGGGAGATAAAAGAGAAAAGAACCTTCCACCCATACTAAAGAAGCTGGGCTTTTCCCTAAGGCCAACAAAGTGTCAGCAAAGGCATTCAGACAGGCAGCTGGTACATAAAATCAAGGGAAGTTTGTTTTGTTTTTGTTGCTTTTAATAAGATAGACTTGAAGTCATGCAGGCTGACAGGACAGAAGAGACAGAGTACAGATAAAAAGAGGTGATAAATGAAGCAGCAGAATTCTACAAGGGAGGTAAATAATGTCCAGTTTACAGCTGTTAGGGTTAGATTTTGGAGAAGAGAAGGAATATCTCTTCCTCTGAAAAAGAAAAAGAATGACAGAAGAAAAAAGAAACCTACTAGAAAATACATATTTTAACAAAAATTTCTTAAATGTGTTTAAAAGCCCAAAAAAGTATATCTGCAAGCATTAGCAAATTCCAGAATTAAAATGTGTCCTAAAAGCACCTATTTTCGGGCGCCTGGGTGGCTCAGTTGGTTAAGCAACTGCCTTCGGCTCAGGTCATGATCCTGGAGTCCCGGGATCGAGTCCCACGTCGGGCTCCCTGCTCAGCAGGGAGTCTGCCTCTCTCTCTGACCCTCCCCCCTCTCATGCTCTCTATCTCATTCTCTCTCTCAAATAAATAAATAAAATCTTTAAAAAAAAAAAAAAAAGCACCTATTTTCCAAAAACAGTACTCATAGGAAGCACATAATCAGCTAATTGTTTCCTTTGGCTAAATTTCCCCCTCCAAAGTCACATTAATCATTTTATATCAAGAAAGTATTCTAGAATTGAATTACTTCTATACCTTAAGAAATAGCACCCTAAAACTTTACATTTCCATAGAAATAGATAAAGATATATTTGAAAATCTGTTGAACATCACTATATATCTAATGGAATAAAGCACTCTAAAGAGAATTAAGGCATTTTAAAAATATTAATGTACTCTCCATAGTTATATTCAACAAAATTTAAAGTCAGTGTTCATCTTGAAATATTTATGGGTAGAATATCATTAGAATTTGCTTTAAAATACTCTTAAAAGAAAAAAAGTAGCATGAGGGTATATAAAACAGCATTAGCAAAATGTTGATAATTGTTGAAGTTGGTTGACTGATATACGGGGATCCATGATACTCCTTTTTTTTTGTATTTATGTAAAGATTCCTATAACATAAAGTTTAAAATAAGAAATATAAGTCAATGCTTAGCGTCAGGAACTTCTTATTCAATTGTTAAACTCAGTTTCAGTATTTAGGTAATCTAAGTCCCAACTCTACTGTTAACTTTCCATTTGAGTCTAAAAAAGCTCTTTGAGACTCATTTTTTTCACACTTAAAAGGTAGGACTGTAACATCTGCATCTCTAGATCTCAATTTTCTTTCCATTCATGGCTACATTAATTCCCACCTCATCTATTTGTTAGGACACTTAAATAAGAGAGGACATGAGGAAGGGCTTTTAAAAATTTTTAAATATTATAAATAAGTAAGCCTCAATGCTGGAGGGAAATGCTTCCCCAGTGAATGTGTATAATGAGATATTAATGATGAAAGTGACTTGCACATATTATGAATGATGTGAAAGCAGAAGAGAGGTTAAGAACTGCTGTGCTATATAAATATAAGCTATAGTTTATCTACTATATTATGAATTATTTGAGGGTAGGAACTAGGGCTTATCCATCCTGATGCCCCAAGTACTGAAGTGTGCCCAGCACTGACACATAAGACTTCTTCAGTAACGTCTGCCAAATACTATATTCAAGAAATTATAAACATTTACTGAGCAAATATTATATGCTCATCACTAAAATAAATTTGAAAAACAGGGAAGGTAAAACTTAGAAATAAAGTACAATTAGAAAAGTTCTATAAGAGTTCAGAAAAGAAAAGATTAACACAGCTAAAATAATTACAAGAATTATTTCAGAGAATGTGGAAATCTTTTTTTTTTTTTCAAAGATTTTATTTATTCATTTGACACAGAGAGAGAGACAGAGAGAGCACAAGCCGGGGGAGAGGCAGCGGCAGAGGGAGAAGCAGACTCCCCACCGAGCAGGGAGCCCGATGCGGGGCCTGATCCCAGGACCCTGGGATCATGACCTGAGCTGAAGGCAGACGCTGAACGACTGAGCCACCCAGGCGCCCCGAGAATGTGGAAATCTTAAGAAAATAGTACAACTCTGAATAGCAAAGAAAAGAAAATGAGGCACTTCAAATAAAGGAATAGCTAAAGGAAAGGTATGTTGGAAAAATAGGTTCACAACGCTTAGGGAAGTGGACAGTAAAAAGGAATATACAATAATGAGAAGCAGACGCTATTAATTGCTTGGTAACACAGAGCCTGAAGTAACAGAAAGAAGTCTGGCTAATATTAGTAATAGCAATCTCAATACATAGCGATATAGCGATCTCTGTATCTCAATAACTAAGACCTTACCATGTGTCAGACACTAATAAATGCTTTGTGTCCATCTATAACCTATATAGTAAATATTATCTCCATTTTACAGATGAAGTAATTGAGATGCTGAGAATTTAAAAAAGTTGACCACACTTGATCACAGTGCTGGGACCAAATCAAATCACGAGCAAGCTCCAAAAAGTACACTGCATATCTGCTATGGGTTTGGGAGCCAGAAACTAACTTCCTTTTTTTTTTTTTTTTTAAGATTTTATTTATTTATTTGACAGAGAGAGACACAGCGAGAGAGGGAACACAAGCAGGGGGAGTGGGAGAGGGAGAAGCAGGCTTCCCACGGAGCAGGGAGCCCGATGCGGGGCTCGACCCCATGACCCTCATGACCTGAGCCGAAGACAGATGCTTAACGGCTGAGCCACCTAGGAGCCCCCAGAAACCAACTTCTAGCATTAACTCCACCACTTAACAGCTTCTTATCCTTGAGTAAGTTACCTATCCTCCCTTTCTCGATTTTCTCATCTAACAAGTGAGAGTAATTGTAATCTCCACCTCAAAAAGTTATTAGAGAAGAAAACCTGAAAATGCTCTACAAACCACTCAAGTACTCACTGATATTACTGGAAGCAGCTTGAGAAAGTGTGCTCTAGTCAGTCACTACAGGCTCTACTCACTCAGAATTTGCCACCCAGCTCCACCACTTCTTGGCTCTATCATCGGGCAAATCATTCCAACTCTCTAAACCTCAGCTTCTCTATGTCTGCTGCTTCCTTTTTTTTTTAATTACAAAATTCCTCTGATTAGGGTGTAAAGAATGAATGAGAAAGGAAGCAAGAAGACAGCATGGGAGGATCCTGCCGTGATGAACCTAGGTGATGTTGATGGTCTCAACTAAGATAAAGCAGTGATTACAGAGAACTGGATGGATTTAAGAACATGTTAGGAGGAGGATTAACAAGATTCTGTCATGTATTAGATGGAGGGAGAAAGACTTACATATCAAAAGTGGCACTTGACATTCTAGCTTGATGATAGTACCTCTCTTCTTTGATAGAGAATACAGAAAGGAGGAGTAAGTTTGGGTAGAAAAATTGAGAATTTGTTTTGGTTATGCTGAATTGATATACTTATGATACATCTAAGTGGAGATGTCCAGTAGGCATCCGATTTTGAGAAGTAAGAGTCAGACTACAAATAGAGATCTGGGAGTCAACAGCCTGGTAAATTGAAACCATGGGAGTAAATGAGATTGTCTAAGGAGAGTGTATTGAATGAAGAGTCGTCCCTAGGCTAGAAACCTGAGCAATACCAATCATCTTTAAATTTCTTTCTTTTATTCATCCTATCATATAAAGTCTTAAAATTATTCTGTCACAATACTTTTTAGGGATTTCTTTCTGTATTCTTATGATCACCATTCAAATTTAGGGAGTAAAGACCTTATTTATTCATTTATTTGTACTTTATTTATTTATCAATATTCACTGCTAATTGATATGTTCTACTAGGTGATGGAAACTCAACAGTGATAAAAAATAAACATGGTGATATCTTTAAAGGACTGACATTCTAGGGGAAGAGAGTATGACAATAAGTAATACATAATCTATTACATGGAGATACATGCTACACTGAAAAATTTAAGCATCTAACATAATGAAACTTTCCCACTAAAATAAGGAACAAGGCAAGGATGTCCCCTCTCACCACCCCTTTACAACAACATTGTACTAGGATTCCTAGTTTATGCAATAAGAAAAAGAAATAAAGGTATGCAGATGACATAATCATCTAGGTAGAAAACCCCGAAGATTGAACAACAACAAAAAATCTTCTGAAACTAATAAGCAAAGTTACAGGATACAAGGTTAACGTACAAAAGTCAATCACTTACCTATATACCAGCAATGAACAAGTGGAATTTTAAATTAAAAACAATACATTTACATTAGCACAAAAATGAAAATTAGATAAAAATCTAACAAAATATGTATAAAATGTACATGAGATAAACTACAAAACTGATGGAAAAAAAAAAACTAAATAAGTGGAGAAATGTTACACGTTCGTGGATAGGAATATCAATATTGTTAAAATGTCAGTTCTACCTTACGTGATCTAAAGATTCAGCACAATCACAATCAAAATCCCAGCAAGTTACTTGTGGTTACTGACAAATTGATTTTAAAGTTTACAGAGAGAGGTAGAAGACCCAGAATAGCCACACAATATTGAAGAACGAAGCCAGAGGACTGATAATTACTGATTTACTATAAAGCTACAGCAATCAAGACAGTGTGGTACTGGTGAAAGAACAAGAAAAATAGATCAATGGAACATTAAAGAGAGCCCAGAAATAAACCCACATAAATACAGTAAACTGATCTTTGACAAAGAAGCAAAGGTAATACAATGGAACAAAGGATCTTTTCAACAAATGGTGCTAGAACAACTGGACATCCACATGCAAAAAAAACGAATCAAGATACAGATCCTAAACGCTTCACAAGAATTAACTCAAACTGGATCACTGACCTAAATGGAAAATACACAAGAATAAAACTCCTAGAAGATAACAAAGAAGAAAACCTAGGTGACTTTGAATTTGGTAATGACTTTTTAGATACAACACCAAAGGCACAATCCATGAAAGAAATAACTGATAAGATGGACTTCATTAAAAGTAAAATTTTTTACTCTGCAGAAGACAATGTCAAAGGAATGAGAAAACAAGCCATGAAGACAATACAACATTTGCAAAAAACACATGTGATAAGGACTGTTATCCAAAATATACAAAAAACTCTTAAAACTTAACAATAAGAAAACAAACAATCCAATTAAAAAATGGGCCAAGATCTGAACTGACATCTCACTAAAGATATAAAGATGGCAAATAAGTGTATGAAAAGATGTCCACATCATGTCATTAGGGAAATGCAAATTAAAACAATGAGATACCACTACACACCTATTAGAATCGCCAAGATCCTGAACACTAACACCACCAAATGCTGGCAAGGATGTCAAATGACAGATTGCTGCTGAGAATGCAAAATGGTACAGCCACTATGAAAGACAGTTTGGCAGTGTCTCACAGAACTAAACAGACTCTTACCATATAATCCAGCAAGCGTGCTCCTTGGTTTTTATCCAAATGAGTTGAAAATTTATGCCCACACAAAAACCTGCACATGGAAGTTTATAGCAGTTTTATTCATAATTGCCAAAATTTGGAAGCAACTAAGATGTCTTCAATAAATGAATGGATAAACAAACTGCAGTACATCCAGACAACGGAATATTATTCAGCACTAAAAAGAAATATGCTATCAAGCCATGAGAAGGATTTAAACGCGTATTACTAAGTGAAATGAAAAGGCTACATACTATATGATTCCAAGTATATGACATTCTGGAAAAGGCAAAAATATGAAGACAATAAAAAGGTCACTGGTTGCCAGGGGTCAGCAAGGAGAGAGAGATAAACGGGGAGCACAGAAGATTTTTAGGGCAATGAAACTATTCTGTATGATACTATAATGGTGGATAGATATCATTACAGATTTGTCAAAACCCACAGAATGTACAACACCAAGAGTGAACCCTAATGGACACTATGGACTTGGGGTGATAATGATCTCTCAACCTAAGTTCACGGATTATAACAAACGGACCACTCTGGGATGCTGATAGCAGGAGAGACTATACATATGCAGGGGTAGGATTTATATGAAAACTCTCTGTACTTTGTATTCTATTTTGTTGTGAACCTAAAACTGCTCAAAACAATAAAGCCTATTTTTAAAAAATTAAAACATGCTTCCAGTCAAGATGGGTTTACCCCCAAAACCACTGAGAACATATGTAATGATCACATTCAGGACACAAGGTAACAAAGAACAGCAACTTGAGAAACTGGAAACAAATGAGGTGAGCCCTCTGGTTACACACTTTACTGCATTGAGAGTCTCTACACTGCAGTGTGTGGAGTGGAACTAAGGCTGCATCTGAGTTAAAGACATAAAGCTTAGAGCCTGGAGAGAAAACAGGAGCTAGAGTTCATAGGATAGAGTACTAGAAAGGAGAGAAATGCACAAAAAGAACTGCAGATCTGCAGAGGAACTCTCTTGAGTATTCAGTATAGTACTGATATGCAAATGCATGCAAGGAAAATACCCATCTAAGGAAAGAAACAACCAAAAGTATTAGAGGAAACAATACTTGGCACTCATAAAGAAACAGAAATAGTGCTTATTCCCACCAGCCAGAGTGAAAAACCTCACAATTCAAGGGCAATGGGTTGAGTACTCAAAAAGTTACTTAGCAGAAATACTTAGCAGACAACTAAACACTGCTTTGGTCCTGCCTAAAAACCTTAAAAGCAATCCACATAAGATCAAGATGTGTCTACATTACTTAACTGCATCCCAAAACAAACCTCAAGAATATTTCTAAGAATATATATGTATCCACCACCAAACAAAGTAAAAGTGATATTCATAATTTCTGGCATACAATCAAACATTATCATGCATAAAAGGATGAGAAAAATGACCCATAATGAAAAGGAAAAAAAAAAATCAATCAAAACTGATCCAGATGTTAAGAATTATCAGAAAAGAATATTAAAACAATTATCATACCTGTATTCCAGATGCTCAAAAATTTAGGCAGAGACAAGGAAGACATAAAAATGACCCAAATTGAAATTCTAGGAAAAAAAACCCCAAACTGAAATTCTAAAAGTGAAAAATACCTGGGAATGGATTAGAAGCAGATAAAACAATGAACAAGAAAACATGAGTGAACTTTAAGACACAGCAAAAGAAACTACTCAAAATAAAACAGAAAAAAAATAAAACAAAAAACTGGTACAAGTTTAAGCAGCCAAATATACATGTAACTGGAGTCAACTAATCATGTAATTGGAGAGGATAGAAAAGGATATAGGGCTAAGAGAAGGAAAAATACTTGGTCAGAATTTTTCCAAATTTGATGAAAACCATAAAGCTACAAATCCAAGAAGATATATGAACCCTAAGCTTAAAAAACACTGAATAATTTCATAAAGGTAAAAATCTTTAAAAACAGCCAAAAAAAGAGGGCACCTGGGTGGCTCAGTCATTAAGCGTCTGCCTTTGGCTCAGGTCATGATCTCAGGGTCCTGGGATCGAACCCCACATCGGGCTCCCTGCTCCGCGGGAAGCCTGCTTCTCCCTCTCCCATTTCCCCTGCTTGTGTTCCCTCTCTCACTGTGTCTCTCTGTCAAATAAATAAATAAAATCTTTAAAAAAAATAAAAACAGCCAAAAAAAGAAATACCAACTACCAGAAAAGAAAGAGAAGAATAACAGCAGATGCCTCCTTGGAAATAATATAACCAAGAAGACAGTGGAGCCAAATTTTTAAAGTACTGAAAGTAAAAAAACAAAACAAGCACGGGAGCGCACCGAGGGATCTGCTGGGTTTGTAGACTCCACACCAAGTCGGGTGCCAGAGACAGAAATGCTCGGTCACAGGCCGAGTGAGCACAGAGTGCAGCCAGAGACTGGGGAGATGGGAGGGAGTGACTGCTTTTTTCTGGGGGCTCACTGAGGAGCGGGCCCCGAGGTCTCACCTCCTCTGGGGCGGAGATTGGGAGGCCGCCATTTTCACTCTCGGCCTCCAAAGCCGCACGGAAAGCTTGCAGGAACAAAAGCTCCTGAGGGCAAACCCAAGCAGATTACTTAGTCCGGAGCGGGCTCGGCCGGGGCAATTCCGCCTCCGGCAAAGACATTTGGGAACAACGGCAACAGGACCCTTCCCCCAGAGGATCAGCGAGAACAGCCAGCCAAGACCAAGTTTACCGATCAATGAGAACGGCAGAACTCCAGCGCTAGGGGAATACCGCACATAGAATCCATGGCTTTTTTCCCATGATTCTTTAGTCTTTCAAAGTTAATTTCTTTTAACTTTTTTTTTTTAGATTTTTCTTTTTCCCTTTTACACCCAACATATTATCAATCCCTTTTTTAAAAAACATTTTTATTTTTCATTTTTAGAATCATATTCTATCCCTTCATAGTAGTTACCTTCATTTTTGGCATATATATATAAATTGTTCTCTCTTTAAAATTGAGATAGTTTCTTCTAACAGATCAAACTATACCCTAAATCTCTAGTGTATGCTTTTGTTCTACTCTCCTGCCTAATCACATTCTCTCCCTTTTTTTCCCTTTTTTTTAAATCCTCTTCTTTTTTCAAACAACTCCTTATCAATTCCTTTTATAAAATTTTTTATAATTTTCATCTTTACAGTCATATTCCATCCCTTCATCATATCAACCCTTATTTCTGTACATATATAAGTTTTTCTTTCTTTAAAATTTTGGGCGGCACTTTCTCTTCTAACAGACCAAATACACCGAAAATCTAGTGTGTGGCACTGATCTATGCACCAGCCTGATATTCGATCATATTCTGGGTTTTTTTGTTTTGTTCTGTTTTTGTTTGTTTTTATCTTTTTCTTTTTTCTTTCTTTCCCTTTCTTTTCCCCCAGCTCCAGGTCTTTTCTGATTTGTTTAGAGTATATTCTCTGGGGACATTGTTACCCTGTCAGCATTTTGTTCTCTCATTAATCTATTCTCCTCTGGACAAAATGAAAACACAGAAAAAAATCACCTCAACAAAAAGAACAAGAGGTAGTACCGACTGCCAGGGACCTACTCAATATGGACATTAGTACGATGTCGGATCTAGAGTTCAGAATCATCACTTTAAAGATACTAGCTGGGCTTGAAAAAAACATGGAAGTTATTAGAGAAACCCTTCCTGGAGAAATAAAAGAACTAAAATCTAACCAAGTCGAAATCAAAAAGGCTATTAATGAGGTGCAATAAAAAATGGGGGCGCTAACTGCTAGGATAAATGAGGCAGAAGAGAGAATCAGTGATACAGAAGACCAAATGATGGAAAATAAAGAAGCTAAGAAAAAGAGAGATAAACAACTACTGGATCATAAGGGCAGAATTTGAGAGATAAGTGATACCATAAGATGAAACAACATTAGAATAATTGGGATCCCAGAAGAAGAAGAAAGAGAGAGAGGGGCAGAAGGTATATTGGAGCAAATTATAGCAGAGAACTTCCCTAATTCGGAGAAGGAAACAGGCATCAAAATCCAGGAAGCACAGAGAACCCCTCTCAAAATCAATAAAAATAGGTCAACAACCCGACATCTAATAGTAAAACTTACGAGTCTCAGAGACAAAGAGAAAATCCTGAAAGCAGCTCAGGACAAGAGATATGTAACCTACAATGGTAGAAACATTAGATTGGCAACAGACCTATCCACAGAGACCTGGCGGCCAGAAAGGACTGCCATGATATATGCAGAGCACTAAATGAGAAAAATATGCAGCCAAGAATACTATATCCAGCTAGGCTGTCATTGAAAATTGAAGGAGAGATAAAAAGCTTCCAGGACAAACAAAAACTAAAGGAATTTGCAAACACAAAACCAGCCCTACAAGAAATCTTGAAAGGGGTCCTCTAAGCAAAGAGAGAGCCTAAAAGCACCATAGACCAGAAAGGAACACAGACAATATACAGTAACAGTCACCTTACAGGCAATACAATGGCACTAAATTCATATCTTTCAATAGTTACCCTGAATGTAAATGGGCTAAATGCCCCAATCAAAAGACACAGGCTATCAGATTGGATTAAAAAACAAGACCCATCGATATGCTGTCTGCAAGAGACTCATTTTAGACCCAAAGGCATCCCCAGATTGAAAGTGAGGGGCTGGAAAACCATTTACCATGCTAATGGACACCAAAAGAAAGCTGGGGTGGCAATCCTTATATCAGACAAATTAGATTTTAAACCAAAGACTGTAAAAAGAGATGAGGAAGGACACTACATCATACTTAAAGGGTCTACCCAACAAGAAGATCTAACAATTTAAATATCTATGCCCCTAACATGGGGGCAGCCAATTATATAAGGCAATTAATAACAAAAGCAAAGAAACACATTGACAACAATACAATAATAGTGGGGGACTTTAACACCCCCCTCACTGAAATGGACAGATCATCTAAGCAAAAGATCAACAAGGAAATAAAGACTTTAAATGACACACTGGACCACATGGACTTCACAGACATATTCAGAACATTCCATCCCAAAGCAACAGAATACACATTCTTCTCTAGTGCCCATGGAACATTCTCCAGAATCAATCACATCCTAGGTCATAAATCAGGTCTCAATCAGTACCAAAAGATTGGGATCATTCCCTATTTTCAGACCACAATGAAAATGAAAACACAACTGTTCAAAATCTTTGGGATACAGCAAAGACAGTCCTAAGAGGAAAGTATATAGCAATACAAGCCTTTCTCAAGAAACAAGAAAGGTCTCAAGTACACAACCTAACCCTACACCTAAAGGAGCTGGAGAAAGAACAGCAAATAAAGCCTAAACCCAGCAGGAGAAGAGAAATAATAAAGATCAGAGCAGAAATCAATGAAATAGAAACCAAAAGAATAGTAGAACAGATCAACAAAACTAGGAGCTGGTTCTTTGAAAGAATTAACATGATTGATAAACCCCTGGTCAGACTTATCAAAAAGAAAAGAGAAATGACCCAAATCAACAAAATCATGAATGAAAGAGGAGAGATCACAACCAACACCAAAGAAATACAAACAATTATAAGGAACATATTATGAGCAACTCTATGCCAGCAAATTAGATAACCTGGAAGAGATGGATGCATTCCTAGAGATGTATCAACGACCAAAACTGAACCAGGAAGAAATAGAAAACCTGAACAGACCTATAACCACTAAGGAAATTGAAGCAGTCATCAAAAATCTCCCAACAAACAAAAGCCCAGGGCCAGATGGCTTCCCAGGTGAATTCTACCAAACATTTCAAGAAGAATTAATACCTATTCTTCTGAAACTGTTCCAAAAAATAAAAGTGAAAGGGAAACTTCCAAACTCGTTTTATGAGGCCACCATTACCTAGATCCCCAAACCAGACAAAGACCCCATCAAAAAGGAGAATTACAGACCAATATCCTTGTAAATATGGATGCAAAAATTCTCACCAAAATACTAGCCAATAGGATCTAACAGTACATTAAAAGGATTATTCACCACGACTAAGTGGGATTCATCCCTGGGCTGCAAGGTTGGTTCAACATCCGCAAATCAATCAACGTGATACAATACATTAACAAAAGAAAGAACAAGAATCATATGATCCTCTCAATAGATGCAGAAAAAGCATTTGACAAAGTACAGCATCCTTTCTTGATCAAAACTCTTCAGAGTATAGGCATAGAGGGTACATACCTCAAGATCATAAAAGCCATCTATGAAAAACCTACAGCGAATATCATTCTCAATGGGGAAAAACTGAGAGCTTTCCCCCTAAGGTCAGGAACGCATCAGGGATGTCCACTATCACCACTGCTATTCAACATAGTATTAGAAGTCCTAGCCACAGCAATCAGACAACAAAAAGAAATAAAAGGCATTCAAATCGGCAAAGAAGTCAAACTCTCACTCTTTGCAGATGATATGATACTTTATGTGGAAAACCCAGAAGACTCCACCCCAAAACTGCTAGAACTCATACAGGAATTCAGTAAAGTGGCAGGATATAAAATCAATGCACAGAAATCAGTGGCATTTCTATACACCAACAACAAGACAGAAGAAAGAGAAATTAAGGAGTCGATCCCATTTACAATTGCACCCAAAACCTTAAGATACCTGGGAATAAATCTAACCAAAGAGGCAAAGGATCTGTACTCAGAAAACTATAAAATACTCATGAAAGAAATTGAGGAAGACACAAAGAAATGGAAAAATGTTCCATGCTCATGGATTGGAAGAACAAATATTGTGAAGATGTCAATGCTACCTAGAGCAATCTACACATTCAATGCAATCTCCATCAAAATACCACCCACTTTTTTCAAAGAAATGGAACAAATAATCCTAAAATTTGTATGGAACCAGAAAAGACCCTGAATAGCCAGAGGAATGTTGAAAAAGAAAAGCAAAGCTGGTGGCATCACAATTCTGGACTTCAAGCTCTATTACAAAGCTGTCATCATCAAGACAGTATGGTACTGGCACAAAAATAGACACATAGATCAATGGAACAGAATAGAGAGCCCAGACATGGACCCTCAACTCTATGGTCAACTCATCTTTGACAAAGCAGGAAAGAATGTCCAGTGGAAAAAAGACAGTCTCTTCAACAAATGGTGTTGGGAAAATTGGACAGCCACATGCAGAAGAATGAAACTGGACCATTTCCTTACACCACACACAAAAATAAGACTCAAAATGGTTGTAAGACCTAAATGTGAGACAGGAGTCCATCAAAATCCTAAAGGAGAACACAGGCAGCAACCTCTTCGATCTCAGCCACAGCAACTTCTTCCTAGAAACATCACCAAAGGCAAGGGAAGCAAGGGCAAAAATGAAGTATTGGGACTTCATCAAAATAAAAAGCTTTTGCACAGCAAAAGAAACAGTCAACAAAACCAAAAGACAACCAACAGAATGGGAGACGATATTTGCAAATGACATATCAGAAAAAGGGCTAGTATCCAAAATCTATAAAGAACTTATCAAACTCAACACCCAAAGAACAAAGAATCCAATCAAGAAATGGGCAGAGGACATGAACAGACATTTTTCCAAAGAAGACATCCAAATGGCCAACAGACACATGAAAAAGTGCTCAACATCGCTCGGCATCAGGGAAATCCAAATCAAAACTTCAATGAGATACCACCTCACACCAGTCAGAATGGCTAAAATGAACAAGTCAGGAAACGACAGATGTTGGCAGGGATGCGGAGAAAGGGGAACCCTCCTACACTGTTGGTGGGAATGCAAGCTGGTGCAGCCACTCTGGAAAACAGTATGGAGGTTCCTCAAAAGTTGAAAATAGAGCTACCATATGATCCAGCAATTGCACTACTGGGTATTTACCCCAAAGATACAAAAGGAGGGATCCGAAGGGGTACGTGCACCCCGATGTTTATAGCAGCAATGTCCACAATAGCCAAACTGTGGAAAGAGCCAAGATGTCCATCGACAGATGAATGGATAAAGAAGATGTGGTATACACACACACACACACACACACACACACACACACACACACACAATGGAATATTATGCAGCCATCAAAAGGAATGAGATCTTGCCATTTGCAACAATGTGGATGGAACTTGAGGGTGTTATGCTGAGCAAAATAAGTCAATCAGAGAAAGACATGTGTCGTATGACCTCACTGATATGAGGAATTCTTAATGGCAGGAAACAAACTCAGGGTTGCTGGAGTGGAGGCTGGGGTGGCCAGGTGATAAACACTGGAGAGGGTATGTGCTATGGTGAGCGCTATGAATTGTGCAAGACTGTTGAATCACAGATCTGTACCTCTGAAACAAATAATGCAATATATGTTAAGAAAAAAAAAGAAGATAGCAGGAGGGGAAGAACGAAGGGGAAGAAATCAGAGGGGAAGACGAACCATGAGAGATGATGGACTCTGAAAAACAAACTGAGGATTATAGAGGGGAGGGGGGGAGGGAGGATGGGTTAGTCTGGTGATGGGTATTAAAGAGGGCACGTTCTGCATGGAGCACTGGGTGTTATGCACAAAGAATGAATCATGGAACACTACATCAAAAACTAATGATGTAATGTGTGGTGATTAACATAACAATAAAAATTTTTTTTAATTAAAAAAATAAAATGTATAGATTTAAAAAACAAAACAAAACAAAAAAACAACCTGTCAAACTAGAATTCTATACCCAGAATAAATATTTTTCAATAATGGAAGAGAAATAAACACTTTCTCAAACATACATAAACTGAAGACCTACATTACAATAAATGTTAAAAACAATTTCCTTTCCTTCACGCAAAGGAAAATGATACCAGATGGAACTATGAATCTACCATAGGAATCAATAGGACCAGAAATAGTAAATATATAAGATTTTTTACTATTTAAATATCTTTAAAGGATAATTGGTTTTTTAAGAAAAATAAATTCCACGTACAACAGAGTTTATAACACATGTACAAATAAAATTTATAACAATAACACAAAGGTTGAGAAGAAAGAAATGAAAGTAAACTATTGAAAGGCTTTATACTATACATAAGGTGGCATAATATCACCTAAAATAAGCTACAAGATGGGTGAACTTTGAAAACATTACACTAAGTGAAAGAAGGCAATCACAAAACACCACATATTGCATGACTCCATTTATCTCAAATATCCAGAATAAGAAAATCTATACAGACTGAAAGTAAACTACCTGTTTCCTAGGGCTGAATGTTTAGAGAAAAATGAACAAACTAAAAAAAAAAAAAAAAAATCCCATTGAATGGTATACTCTAAAATGGTGAGTTAATTAATGGTATGTGAATTATATCAATATAGTTTTTTTTAAAGCAGGAAAAAGGTACAAAATAAGACAGAAAAAAAAAAAGAGAATAAAGAACAAAATAAGAAATTAAGATGATGGATTCAACCAAATCCATAATCACATAAAACATAATGTTCAAAGCCCCTCCACTAAAAGGCAGAGATTGTCAGATTGGATAAAAAAGCAAGACTTGACAAATGTTGTCTTCATGAAATACAATTTAAACATAAAAACACAAATATGTTAAAGATAAAAGGATAAGGGGTGTCTGGCTGGCTCAGTCGGTAGAGCATACAACTCTTCATCTTGGGGTTGTAAATTCCAGCCCCACATTAGATGCAGAGATCACTTAAAAATAAAATCTTTAAAAATAATAAAAGGATAAAAAAAGATATGTAATTCTATCAATAATCCAAAGAAAGTTGGTGTGGCTATATTAAAATCAAAAAGATCTCAGAGCAAAGAATATTATCACAAATAAAGTTATTTCATAATAGTAAAGGAATAAATATTTTTTAAAATTTTATTTATTTATTTGACAGAGAGAGAGAGAGAGCACAACCAGGGGGTGCAGGAGGCAGAGGGAGAAGCAGGCTCCCTACTGAGCAAGGACCCCGACGCAGGAATCAATCCCAGAACCCTGGGATCATGACCCGAACCAAAGGCAGACGCTCAACCTACTGAGCCACGCAGGCATTCCGTAAAGGAATAAATTAATCAAGACGGAAAATTCCTAAAAATGTATAAAACTTAAAAAGGTAGCATTATGATACATGAAGCAAAAATGGATAGAACTGCAAGGAAAAATAGACAAACACACAATTATAGCCAAAGATTTAATGTCTTTCTCAATAGAAAATCAAGCTAAGATATAGGTGACTTGAACACTATCAACCAACCTGATCTAACATTTATAGAACATCCTCACAGACTATATTGTGGGCCAAAAAGTATGTCTCAATAAATGTATAACAATTCAAGTTAATTAATGTTGATGGAATTATGATGATGGAATTAAATGAGAAATCAGTGACAGAAAAATATCTGGAAAATCTCCAAATAGTTGAAAACTAAATTATACACTTCTAAATAACAGTTGGATCAAAGAAGAAATCAAAAGCAAATCAGAAAATATTTTCAACTGAAAATAAAAACACAACATATAAAAATTTGTGGGCTGTAGTTTAAGTAGTACTTAGAGGGGAATTTACAGCAATGAACACCTAAATTAGGAAGGAGGGCAGTTCTTAAATCAATGGGAATTCAGCTCTTACCTTAGGAAATAGGAAAAGAAGAGCAAATGAAACCCAAAACGAGCAGGAGAAAAAAAATAATAAAGAAGAGGGCAGAAATCAAGGATAAAAAAAACAAATTGGGCTGGGGGGGTGCAGCAGGGGGAAACCTGTAAAACAAAAAGCTGGCTCTCTGAGAAGATCAATAAGTACATAAAAACCGGTAGCCAGATTACTTTGGGGGAAAAAAAAAAGAGAGAGAAGATACACATTACCAATATCAGAAATGAAAGAGAGAATATCACTACTGATACTAGAGATACTAAAAGGATAAAAAAGGAATCATTCGACAAAACAAATGAAATGGACAAAGCCCTTAACAAATACAAGTATCTCCTCAAGAAGAAATACATAACCTGAATACGCCTATGTTTAATAAAGAAAATAAATTTGTAATTAAAAACCTTCCTGCGGGGCGCCTGGGTGGCTCAGTTGGTTAAGCGACTGCCTTTGGCTCAGGTCATGATCCTGGAGTCCCGGGATCGAGTCCCGCATTGGGCTCCCTGCTCGGCAGGGAGTCTGCTTCTCCCTCTGACCCTCCCCCTCTCATGCTCTCTCTCTCTCTCTCATTCTCTCTCTCAAATAAATAAATAAAATCTTTAAAAAAAAAAAACCTTCCTGCAAAGAATATCCAAGCCCAAACAGCTTCACTGGTGAATTGTACCAAACATTTTAGAAGGAATAATATCAATATTACACAAATCCTTCAAGAAAACTGAAGAAGGAGGGCGCCTGGGTGGTTCAGTTGGTTAAGAGTCTGCCTTCGGCTCAGGTCATGATCCCAGGGTCCTGGGATCGAGCCCCACATCGGGCTCCCTGCTCGGCAGGAAGCCTGCTTCTGCCTCCCTCTCTGTCTCTCATGAATAAATAAATAAAATCTTTAAAAAAAAAAAAAAAAGAAAAGAAAACTGAAGAGGGGTGATTTCCTTCTAACTCACTTTATGAAGCCCGTGCTACTTTGATAACAAGACCGGATAAAGACATTAAAAGAAAACTAGAGTCCAATATCCCTCATAAGTATAGATGCAAAAATTCTTTTTTTTCAAAGATGCAAAAATTCTTTTCTTTTTTTTTAAAGATTTTATTTATTTATTTGACAGAGAGAGACACAGCAAGAGAGGGAACATGAGCAGGGGAAGTGGGAGAGGGAGAAGCAGGCTTCCCGCCGAGCAGGGAGCCTGACGTGGGGCTCGATCTCAGGACCCTGAGATCATGACCTGAGCCGAAGGCAGACACCCAATGACTGAGCCACCCAGGCGCCCCAAAGATGCAAAAATTCTTAACAAAATTTTAGCTGATCAACTCCAACAACATATAAAAAGGATAATAACACATCATGACCAAGTGGAGTTTATCCTAGCTATGCAAGATTGATTTAAAACTTGAGTATCAAAAAAATTCTTGAATATCAAAGAATATTACTTAACATACTAAATTAAAAAAGGAAAGCTATAATTCCTTCAAAATATATGGGAAAATCATTTGACAAATTTCAACATTCATTCCTAATAAAAATTTTCAGCAAACTAGGAATACAGGCAACAACCTCTACTTGATAAAGGACACCTACATAAATCCTACACATCTTACATAAGGCTGAAAGGCTGATTGTTATACACCTAAGATTAGGAATAAGACAAAAGATGTCCAACTATTTCTAGTTGACACCGTATTAGAGGTTTTAAGGCAGGGATAGATTAAGGGGGAGGGAGGCGGAGCATTCAGATTATAAAGAAAAAAATAGTCTTTATTCACAGGCAACATGATTTCTATGTGGAAAATCTTAAAGAAATTTTTTTTCCAAGATTTTATTTATTTGTCAGAGAGAGAGCACAAGCAGGGAGAGTGGCAGGCAGAGGGAGAAGCAGGGCCCCCACTGAGCAGGGAGCCCGATGCAGGACCCAATCCCAGGACCCCGGGATCATGACCTGAGCCGAAGGCAGACGCTTAACCAACTGAGCCGCCCAGGCGTCCCTATGTGGAAATTTTAAAGGAATCTACAAACAAATAATGAGTTAATGTTAAAGTTTTGGTAAAATATCAATAAAAATAAACTATACTTTTATATAACCAGCAATTATCAACTATAAATTGAAATTTTAAAAAATTTACATTATCAAAAATATAAAATACCTAGAGATAAATCTGACAAAAATCTATGTTAAGACCTGTATGCTAAAAAGTACATTGACACTGCTGAAAAAAATTTTAAAGGGACATATGCCATGCTCATAGGATGGAATACTCACTGACATCATATAAAGATATAGTTGTCTCCAAATCTATACATTTAAGGCAATCCCCATCAAAGTATCAGTAGGCTTTTTGTAGAAACTGGCAAGCTGATTTTAAAATTCATATGGAAATGCAAAAAACTTAAAATGCCTAAACAACTTTGAAAAAGAACATAGTTGGAAAACTCACAACATCTAATTTCAAAACTTACTATAAAACTATAGTAAAATGACAGCATGGTATAGACACAAAGACTAATAAATAGATCAGTCCAGAAATAAGCAGTTAGGATTTTCAGCAAAGGTTCAAAGATAATTCAGTAGAGAAAGGATAGTCTATGCAACAAATGCTGCTCAGAAAATTAGGTATCCATTTGAAAACAAAAATACAAACTTTAATTTGTGCTTCCTACAAAAATTAACTCAAAATGGATTACAGACTTAAATGTAAAGTCTAAAAATATAAGGCTTCTAGAAGAAAGAATTAAGAGAAAATCTTTGTGACTCTGGATTAGGTAAAGATTTCCTACATATAGTATCAAAAGCATGATCTATAAAAGAAAAAGTTGATAAATTGGACTTCATAAAAATTTTAAAGTTCCTCTCTTCAAAAGACAATGCTGAAAGAATGAAGGGAGAAGCCACAGACTGGAGAAAAATATTTGCACATCATATACCTGATAAAGGACTTGAATGTACAATATAGAAAGACCTCTCAATACTCAACAGTAAGAAAATAAAGAACAGAATTTTAAAATAAGCAAAAGATTTGAGCAGACATTTCAGAAAAGATACACAGATGGAAAATAAGCACATGATTAGCCATTATCACTGGTCCTTTGGGACATGAAAATGAAAAGCACAATGAGCTATCACTATACATGCTTATCAGAATAGGTAAAATTGAAAAGACTGACCCATCAAAAAGTATCAAATAGTACACTTTTAATATGTGCATTTTATGGCATGTCAATAATACTTCAGTAAAGTTGACCCATCAAAAAGTATCAAATAGTACACTTTTAATATGTGCATTTTATGGCATGTCAATAATACTTCAGTAAAGTTGACCCATCAAAAAGTATCAAATAGTACACTTTTAATATGTGCATTTTATGGCATGTCAATAATACTTCAGTGAAGTTGTTTAAATACAGAAGGGTGGAGAAATACAACAGTCCCCCCTTATCCACGGTTTTGCTTTCTGTAGTTTTAGTTACCCGTGGTCAACTGTGGTCCAATAGCAGAAGATCCTCCTGACACATCATCAGCAGGTCAACAGCAGCGTAATACTACATCACTGCGCCTACATCATTCCCCTTACTTCACCTCATCACGTAGGCATTTTATCAGCTCACATCATCATAAGAAAGGTGAATACAGTACAATAAGATATTTTGAGAAAGACCACATTTGTATAACTTTTATTATAGTATATTGTTATAATTGTTCTTTTATTATTCTTTATTGTTGTTAATCTCTTACTGTGCCTAATTTATAAACTAAACTTTATCATAAGTATATATGCATAGGAAAAACATTGTATATACAGGGTTCAGTACTATCTGTGGTTTTAGGCTTCTATTGAGGGTATCGGAACATATCCTTTGTGGGTAAGGGGTGGAGCTACTATAAAGCAAGGCAATGGAGGATGTTACTATTTTTAAGGATTTATTTATTTATTTTAGAGAGAGGGCACAAGCCAGGGGAGGGGCAGGGAGCGGGGTTGGGGGTAGAGAGGGGAAGAAGACTCCCTGCTGAGCCCAACACGGGGCTTGAACTCACAACCCTGAGATCATGACCTGAGCTGAAATCAAGAATCAGATGCTCAACCAAATGAGCCACCCAGGTGCCCCAAGGATGTTACTATTTTAGATAGGTAGACCATGAAGGACTCCTTGATATGACATGGTGACAGATCAGAGCAGAGATTGGAAGAAAGTGACAAAGCCACACATTGGATCTGAGGGAGAAATATGCCTGATGTGTATGAGAACAGCAAGCAAGCGAAGGTGACTGAAGCAAACTGAATGAGGGCAGCTATAAATACAGAGATGAGGTAGTGAGACGGGGGGGGTGGGGGGGCACAAGTCATATAGGGCTTTGTAGGTCATAATAAGATCTGGCCTTCACTATAAGACTGAAGTCACCACAGGGCTTTAAGCAGTGGCTTTAAAAGCATCTAATGTTTTTAAAAGGTCATTCTGGGTCCTATGTGGGGCATATCCTATAGCGGAGCTAGGATGATAGCAGGAAGACCAGGAAGGAAGATATTGCAATAGTCCAAGTGACTGACAGTTGGAACTTTGACTTGGGTAAGTGCAGGAGGCTGTAAAAAACAGCTAGATACTGGACAGATTTTGAAGGAAGAGGTGATGAGATTTGCTGGTTTACAAGATGTGGATTTGCAAAAATGAGGGGAGCCAAGATGACTCCAGAACTGAGGAACTGAAAGAATCAAGCTGCCGTTACTGAGATAGGAAAAAATGATGGAGAAGCAACAGCCTTTAGCAATGATTTCTCTTTCAGTTCTCCCCCTCTTTTAGTTCATCCTGCACATTGCTGTAAGAGTCATCTGCCTAAACCACCACTATAATTATATTACTGTTGGATTTAAGAATCTGTATTAGTTTTCTATTCCCTTTACTATCTTGAAGAGGTGAACTACTTTCCCTAAAATGAAAAGACCAACAAGCGTTTGGGTTGGGGGGATACAGAGAAGGTGAAACCCATGATAACTGTGGGAAGGCTATTAACACTACAGTAGCTAAGATGGTCCCCTCCTCATAGCCTTTTCTAGTGGGGAAGGAGATGTGGCTGGCATCTATCCAAACGTCTTTATCTATAGTACCATCCCAAATTCTTAAGTAGTTCAGGGGGTGGAATAATTATAATGGAAGAGGCAGTATATCATATGTCTATCGTATATACAATACCACACATAGTATCACATACGTTTACCAAGTGCCAGGCATAGCTAGTATTTTATATGCCTCATTTAAAACCCTTTATAGGCTCCAAATGATGTCAGGATAAAGTCCAAGTCCCCTAACATGGCTTATAAGAGTCTTTCTAATCTAAACTTTAACTTCTCTCTCCAATCTTGCCTCTCCCTCCCCATGCTTCTGCTTTACTCAACCACACACCTCAATGCTAGTCCTTTGTGAATACACTTCTTTCTGACTAGAACACCCCTCCCTCCTCTATGTCTACTTGTCTAATACCTACTCATTCTTGGGCCCTCACACTAATACAATGCTTCCCAAAGAACATTTTTTCTATTATCTACATTAGGAGCCCATTTCCACAAAAATCTTGCCTTTCTTCACCCAGGTATTTCTCACACTATATTATATCATCTGTTTGTCTGGATCCTGTCTAAATTTAAGTTCACAAAGGCAGAATTTATATTTATCTTATTCCCCAATGTACCCCGATTTTAGGTATTTGGCACATAAATATTGCTCAAGAAACATTTACTTAATGACTGACGTTAAGCTTAGGGGATTTAGAAATACATCATGTAGGGAGAATATGGTTAGTTCAGTCCATGACATGATAAAGTTGACTGAAATAGCAAGACATCCAAAGAGAGATGTTCCATACACAGCTGAAAAAAATGGAGCTGAAGTTGGGTTGCAAAGGGTGGGCTGAGGGTACTGAAAATAAAAAACTGGGTGAATAGAGAGACCAAGAAAAACACTGAGCCAGGGATTGATATTTGGATAAAAGAAAGATGAGAAGCAAGTGAAAAAATAAAGAAGGAATTACTGGAAGTATAAGAGAAATTTAAAAAGCACAGTAATCAGAAGCTAAACAAAACCATTCAAGAATGAAAATAGGAATACGTGTCAAATATGTCAAAAGTAAAGTCAAGAAAGACCAAGATATTTAACTGCTCCACCAGGGCACCTGGGTGGCTCAGTCGGTTAAGCATCTGACACTTGACTTCAGCTCAGGTCATGACATCAGAGTTGTGGGATGGAGCCCCAGGTCAGGCTCCGCGCTCAGCATAGAGTCTGCTGGAGATTCTCTCTCTCTCCCTCTGCCCCTCCCCTCACTCAGGCTCCATGCTCAGCATAGAGTCTGCTGGAGATTCTCTCTCTCTCTCCCTCTCCCTCTGCCTCTCCCCTCACTCTAAATAAATAAATAAATAAATAAATAAATAAATAAATAAATAAAATCTTTTTAAAAAAAGATTGCTCCACCAGCCATAGGGACCATTCTGTTTTACTCCTTTAGGACCTAATATAGTGTCCAGCACATACAGAAAATTAATAAATATTTGCTGACTGAGGGGATAAACGATCAGAAGCTCACTTTTTAAAAAGTTAACTTGTAAATTAGAATGAGCCTAAACCTTGCCATCAGGAATCTTGCCCTGAGTCATTCGCCAAGACTTTTTCACTTTTAAAACTTAAATAAAATTCCTACCTCATCCTTTGATTTAGTATTAATGGATTTTTAAAAAAAATATTACTCATTTGTCCTTACCCCTTTAGTTTAAGTCTCTTCTATCTCTTTTATCTTTATCACTGAAATAGGAAGTGTCAGTACAAGGGGCAGTGGGCTTGAGAGAGCACTGATAAAAGAACTGCTCACGCCCTCAAGTTTTAATTAGTACTGCACTGAGTTGTTCCTCAACCAGATCATCTACACTGGCCTTGGAAGCATAACGTACAAAAAAAATAACCTATTTTGGGTAGCTTAAGTAGTGAGCAGACCAGATTATCCTCACTAGATAGTCATTAGACAATACTGAAATCAATCTAAAGAAACTGCCAACTTAATAAATCATTTTCATTATAATTTAGAGTGCGTATAATAACAAGATTCACAAAACAATGATGTGGCACAGATTATTAAGTCTGAAAGTTTACTGATAAAAAGAAGGAACTTAAGTAAATCCTAGGTTCAAGAGAATACAGTCATCTTAAAATGAGATACGTCTCTACATATATGAAAATAGAAGGAAAGAGAACAGGAGATAAAGATTACTAATACTTGAGATAATGGGTATGTGTATGAAAGGCATCAGAGACAGGAGGTGAATATGAACTGAAAGAGGACAGACATCAATGATGTGGAGGAAGTGCAGTGGATATGCTGAAGTCAAGATGAGAACTACGAAGAGCACTGACCCAGATGGACTACAGGTCAGTAAACACGAGGGAGATCAGAGAAATTAGGAGCCTTAGAATAGAGAATGATGTTTGTAATACCTACAGGAAGTCTGCCTGGGGAAAGACCAGAGAGAAAGAGAATATGAATGAATATGAATGAATGCTGGTGCCCAGAGATGACATGTTTTATATGTTACTGTAACTATGACCAACTCTGCTAGCATTCTATGAAAAAGACTCAAAAGTAAATTTTTTTGTTGTTAACTCATATGCTATGAACAGGAGGAGGGAAAAATGAGCCTTCAAGTGAAAAACACCCTAATGAAGACTGAACAAACAATGGGGCAGCCAAACAGTTGGCCAAATAACTTACCTGGTCATATCCGTAAGGCCTCTGCTGTGGCGGCTGTGGTGGTCCAGGCTGTGTTGGTCTATAACCCCCATATTGCTGACCTTGTCCTTGTGGGTAGTTAGGATACTGAGGACCTGGACCACCCTGTGAAGGACCTGCAAAATAATTAACACAAACAAAAACCCAGATATAAACACAACTCTCAAAAGGGTTTAGAACTAGATGCTATTATGTTTTTATATCTAAACAAAAAAGGATAGTTTAGCATCCTGATCTTCTCAAATATTTTGAAATAAATTCCATAGGTTGTAAGAGTGGAAATATTGTAAGGATTCCACCATGTACAAGATGTTTTGATTCGGTGTAACTAGTAAGCTATGTGTTAACCATCAAAAAAAAATTTTTTTTAATGAGTAAAAGAGACTCAGGAGTTGTGAAGCAGGTTAATTCTATGGTATTAAGAAAATTCATCTATACCTCTACTAGAAAGTAACCAGTATAAGCAACAGATAAAAGAAGAAGCAAGAAGCAGATTCAAATTAAAATACAGAAATAATTTCTAAATAAAGTTTGGGAATCAATGATATTTATAGCTGTATGACTCTAGATTTATACTTGCAATCCCCCCAAAATCACAAAGAATAATTTTCCATGTAAATTCTAGATTTATATTTGCAATCACCAAAAGAATGCTTTATGTTCTGCATTGGTAAACTTACTATCACAATATTTTTAAACCAAAACTAAAGAAGACTTGAAAAGCCACAGGTTGCATGTGAAAAAACTTGTTTCAAAAGTTATATTCTGTGTACCAATCACCTTTAATACTTAACCCATAAAAATGAGTGATTTCCAATTCCAGAGATGGCAAGGGACTAATCTGGCTTGCCCAACAAATATGTCTGTTTCATAAATCCCACTACTGCCTATTGTAAAGAATGCTTTATAAAGCATAAGCTGAAAACCTTTGACACTTAAATGTTTTCTATCATAGCCATTCAAAATCTGCCATTAAAAAAAAAAAAAAACTGATGGCAGAGGAAAATGTCAAAAGAGAATAAATTTCCAAGCATAAATTCCATCAGTCTATTATTTATTTATTATACATTCAATTTTTAAAACTCTAAATTTTCTATTAGAAGAAAGTACAACAGAAGCCTATGAATAAGCAAAATGGGAACTTCTCTGGGATTCCCAATGTCTAACAAAACAGCATTTAACTACTTCAACTGAAAATATTCAGTTTCATTTACTCTTTCTTCCCATTGACAGTATTTGTATCAATGAATTTACATGATTTAACCACACCGTATTTGTTTTCATGTAAACACAATAAAACCAGAATACTTATTTAAAATACAGATTTTCGATGGTCATGAAACGAAAATTGCCACTTGAGAAGAGCAAGAAATTCCCCTTGTAAAAACAAGAAATCCATGGAATATTTCTAAAGTCACATCTCAAGTTAGGGAACCAGAACTTATCAGTTTGGGGGGAAATACCTGGCTCCCAATACCTGACTAAATTTTAACGCATACTTTGAAGGCACAAGAGAATTTCAGCCTGATCCTGGTTCTTAGATTTGCAATGACGGGTAGAGAGAGGTGCCCATACTAATCACAGAGCTTAAAACTAATGGATAAAGGGGCGCCTGGGTGGCTCAGTCGTTAAGCATCTGCCTTCAGCTCAGGTCATGATCCCAGGGTCCTGGGATCGAGCCCCGCATTAGGCTCCCTGACTGGCAGGAAGCCTGCTTCTCCCTCCCCCACTCCCCCTGCTCGTATTCCCTCTCTCGCTGTGTCTCTCTCTGTCAAATAAATAAATAAAATCTTAAAAAAAAAAAAACTAATGGATAAAAATAGTGACATTACTGATGTAAAAAAGAGACCATGTTAGCAAGAGAAGATGTCAGATTAATAAGCAGTTACTTCTCTAACATTAGAACCACACTTTCCTATATATAAAGTAGTGACAGTAGCTTAAAATTTAAGAATGAGATATCAGGTCTTTATCATCCCCCACTCCCTATCTAATGAAGTTATTGAAAGCAAGATATCCAGCTACTAGATCTTATAGTGAGTATATAATAAGAAAATATGGCTACACTTCCCCAAACTCTGTAAGATACATAACAGCAATAAATACACCTCTATGGATGTATATATTGCTATTTAACCAAAGAATGACAAAAACATTTTCTTTACGCATTCCAAATAAATCTCATTTGTACCCTAAAAATCAATGTTATTTTTCATAATAACAGTCATTAGTTTTAGAAATAAATTTGCTAAGCAGATTATGTAGAGATGGTTAATAATCACCCAAGTCATCAGTTTTCCAAGCACATACAAAGCTACTGGGTGGTCATGAATGCCAAAGAGGTTTAAGAATTCATTTAAGAACTCGTTTTAAATTGATTACATACCTTACCTTTGGTCAATGAACCATCTCTAGTTTATGTTTCTTTTTAAATGGATTACTAGTTTATCTGAGGAAAACATTTTAAAGAAACACTCCAGTAACAGACTGAGCTAAAGAATTCTTAGAAAAGTAAACATTAAATATTCACTTCAACATTTCAAAACAGCAATCATCACATTTTTTGTGACAAAAATAAACTGCAAAAAGCTCTTACCATAGCCCTGCTGCTGTCCTGGATAGCCCTGCTGCCCCGGGTACTGCTGTTGCTGGGGCGGATATCCCTGTTGGGGAGGTGGTCCTTGGTAGGCATCTTGCTGTTGGCCATACTGTGAATTTCCTACAGGATAATTGGAGAAGAGAAGAAAGAAACTAAGAAGTTCGCTTAATTAACTGTTTTACTCTAAGATGCATAGCCAACAACACAAGAACAAAATGAAATGCCATATTGATTTTTGAAAGTTAACAAAACAAAGAAAAAACTCAAACCAAACAGAAGGATTTCGGCCAAACAAACTGCAGTTAAAGCCAATTTTGCAAGGTTGAACTGCAGCATTTTCAGCGTCTCTGCCATACGAGCATTACATTTACTGGAACATCACAGTCATAAGATCATGACTATGCTAAATAAAATAAAAAAGACAAAATTAAAGACAGCTACAAGAGCACACACTAGCTACACAAGATCAGCAAGCTGTTTCCTAAAGGCACTATACTTATATGTAAAATTATACATATGTAAACACACACAAGAAAAAAAAATTGGATCGATGGATTTGTGTTCAAATAGAAAATTTCCACTGAGGAAAAATTATTTGTAAATGTTTTAGTCTTTTTATTGTTGTTAGAAATGGCAAGTCATGGTTATACATTTTAAATATTTGTAAGGAAATTATTTTGAATGTTCTGGGCTCCCTGTAACTTTCAAGACAGCCAGCAACTAGTATTCTACAAGAGCTTTGCATGGGTAGAAGTTGTCTTATGCAAGAATTTGCATTCCTGTAGAAGGGGATATATATGTGTATGTGTGTGAAGGTATATAGATACCTCCTTCGTAGTAATGTTGTGAGGAATCCTCATAAGGCCTATCGTAGCCTTGTTCAGGATACGACGGTTGCTGATAACCGTAATCATTATGACCTACATCAATTCGACAAGAGACAGGAAGAAACGTTAATGGCCACTGAGTGAAAACCCTAAATATATTTAAACTTTCAGATAAAATTGAAAAAAAGAAAAAGAAATGGAAATACATAAAAAATAATTTCAATTGCATTAGCCAAATATTTACCAATGTGATTGTTTTCATATTGAGATAACGTGCAAATTTCTTAAAAGCAAAAAACAGTAATTTTAGAAACATTACACTTAGTCTTAACTGATAATCCTCATCAAGGGGGGAAAAAAACTTTATCTTCAATTTTTTTTAAAAAAGAGAATGAAAGCATCTAGGCCTTTCACATGTAAATAACTTGAATTAGAATGAACAAAGAAAGCAATTATCACATTTTGTCAAACACCTGTTCTGCTGGTCGCCAATTCCACAGCATATGCTAAAACAATGCAAAATATAAAAAAGCTCCATAAGTTTTTTCCCCTGAAAGAAACTGAAACAAATTTTTCACAATCTATTTACTTGCATAAAGTATATGTATCTTATATTTTCAGATACAATATTATTGCTCAATGCTGCCATTCTAGAAGCCTTTAGAAAATATTTCTAGAGTATCATGAACATACACCTTCAAAAAATTAATACTGTGTCAAGTACTAGGGCACACCTTTAGTTTTAAGGCTCAATAAATTTTATGACTGGACTTTAATGAAAATCAATAGTCTAGTTCTTTGAACTAAGTTGCACTAAGAGAATGCAGGAAATAACGTTTCAGTTAGCTAAAATCTAAACTAAATTTTAAAAGAATACCTAATTAAGAAGAGGAATACAGTTATGAATAAATGTTATATTCAGTGTTCTAGAATTCCAACGTTCCCAAACCACCTCATAAATATCCACATTAAGGGTTGGCAAACTATGGCCTGCAGTATAAATATGGCCAGTGGCCTGTTTTTGTATATATAAAGTTTTACTGGAACACAGGCATGCCTATTCACATTTTCTATACCAGTTTACATGCTATGACAAGGGTTCAGTGGTTGACACCAAGACCATATGGCCTGCAAAGACTAAAATATTTACCCTCTGGCTCTTTACCGAGAAAAGTTTGCCAACTCCTATCTACGTATTTACTGGCATAAATATCTGAATGATAGTAAGAAAATATCCAATGCTATTTAAGAAAATTGTTGTTATAAATGGAATACTCTACGTAAATATCAGAAAAATTATTAATATACACCTATGCAAAAATGATACCATTTAGATTTTTAAATCCCCTGCCTGATGTGATAAATAATTTACATAACCTTAAAGATCTGATATACATAAAAATAACATATCTATCTATTTTGAGTAGAAAGGTCATATTTGCAACAATACACATTTCACATTTCAGGAAATACTCAGGACCAAAATAACAATGTCAAATTCATCTCAATTATGTAAAATCCATTTTAAAAATTAAAACTGTTTACTTTCAACATTTACTTTCAGACTTCCTAATACATAAAATCTGACAAACTAGATTTCACTTCTTTAAAATACCCACAGTCTATAAACCTACTGAAGTTTTTCATTTAAAAAAAAATCTTAATATAGTATCTACATATGAAAGAAAAATGAAAAAAGACTCCAACATGCTGACTAATTCAGGGCAAGAAAACCTGAGATTTAAAAAAGATGTCATTTTCTAACAAGAAATATCCATATATATCACTATCACTAACGAACAATTATCATATGCAAATTCTACAGATGAGTGAATGCCCTGCCTATATAGGCAGAGCCTCTTCAGTAAAAACCAAAGTCCTGATACCAATATACCTTTATTCTTTATACATTAACAAAAAAATGGCAAGCTAAATGATTTTTTAAATACACCAGATTATATCGTCTTAACTAGTCTACATTAGCTTTGAGTCGACAGTCCCAACACTTTAGCTTTTAATTTTTAGTTTCTCCAAGTTCCTCTGTTAAGTAGTTTACCTTAAATATACCAAGGGAGCTTACTGGATAAATGAAGATTTTGACAAAGCCTTTCATAATAAGATAAATCATACTGTTATGTGAATAGCTACCTCTAATTTATCACAGTTTTGTATGTTTGGATTATTTTTTCCTCAACAATGTAACATAAAATTTTCAAACATACAGAAAAACTGAAAGAACTATACAGTGAAAGCCTACTTATGCTTGGGTCATTACCAAGTGCAGTACATCTTTAGTGACCACTTTTTCACAAGCCACCTTCCTACTAAAAAAAAATACCATTAAACTAAATAATTAAAATTAAAATCTTGTTTCCAAATGCTTTTCCTATCCTACCAACTCTATACACAGCTGTATCATGGATATAATATACCTTCCAAATTTTTTCAGATGCAAATGCTAATGTATATAAACCACAGTTCTGTGAGAACTACTTAACGTTAACTAAAATGATAAAACCTGGAAAAATACTCGAGAACTAGATCTTCCATGTATTTATACCATGAATAAAAGTAAACCAATGGGTGAATTTTATAGTATGTGAATTATCTCAATAAAGCAGTTATTAAAAAAGTAAGTAACATTTGCTTTGGTTCAAATGAACAATTTGAAACATAAAAGGATCCTCTTTTATAGAAGAAGGGATTCCAATGACAGAATGTGATTCCTGATGGTACTAATATGGAATATATAAACAAAATATACTTTGAAATGGATTATAAACTAATGCGATCACTGGTGCTTTAGATTATTAAAGTGTTTCTAAATTTAGAAGAAACCTATTGTTAGTTTCTTCAGCCTCATTAAAATGTTTTGAACAGCTATCTACATTAATCTTGGGCAGGGAGAGAAAATGGGAAAATTAACATTAGGAGAGATTACCATCAGGGTAATATTGCTGGTTCATGCCTTCTGGAGGACCTTGTCCACCATGACTGTATTGGTCCCCATAATAGTCTTCCTGGCCTGAGTACTGCTGTGGTGGGCCTGAAAAACCACAACCAGTCAAGAGGTAAATAATTTGTTCTCTAGGTCATCAAAGGCTTTCTTTCTAATCTGATATCATAAAGAGATTATTTCTCACCTATAGATTCCCCTCCCATGCTCTGGCATTTGAGATACTTTTAACTATTCTTATACACACACACAGATACACAAACACACAGCAATACCACATTACATTTCACAAAAATTGTTACGACCATACGTGCAATATCTAACAATACCAAGTTAAAAAAACAAATACTGACTTCTTAAAAAGAGGTTCAAACTAGTGGAAAATTACCTTCTTTTTGATATTAGAGCAGTTTAGAATAAACTAGGATTTGTTTCTGACCATATATTAAGTAACTTTTCAAAATTAAAATAGTATCTTCTGTTTATATTAGTGAGCTTTTGATATAAAATTTAATTATATAACCTTTTCCCAGGAAAGAACAGATAAAAGAAAGCTCTGTAACAGGAAGTTCCTATCCACTTCATGACCCCTACTATATCCACCACCTTTTAGAAAAAAAATATGATAATCATAAAAATCAAGAAACAAAAAGCCCTGACTTTGCCTACACAAAAAGTTTATTAAAATAAAGTCTTTCAACTACTGTTATTTATATTAAGCAGGAAATTTCCCAAATGTAATCTTACCCTGTTGAGGTGGTCTATAAGGAGGAATCTGCCTCTGACCCATCATATGATTGCCTTGGTTAACTTGACCCATCATTCCCATAGGGGGCTGCTGGCCTTGATAATGCTGTCCACCTCCCTGTGGCATATTGTATTGCTGAGAAGGAGGCTGCTGATGCATCATTGGACCTGAAAGCAGACAAAAAATTATGCACATAATTTTTATGCATATAATTTTAACACCTTAAGAGAAATGCAAAAACCTTTTGTCATATAATCCCCAAAATATATAATGTATTGTAATGAAAACTGACTTCAAGTAATAAAAACAAATCTTTCAATTGAAGTTCATATGCCAAAAATAATCTGCAAACAAGGGAAAACAACTAACCCATTGTAGTTGATTTAAAATCTCCTGGAAGAGTATTCTAGTAATTTTTAAAAAGCAAAGTATGTATGTATGTATGTATGTTCATACAATGTATAAACAATGTATGAACAACCTGAATGTATTTTTTTATTATATGCTATATAATATTTAGCTACACAATCCTGGGAAAAACAGAATCCTTAAGCTATACAAGAAAATACATCAAAACAAAGTAAACTTCACAAATTCACACAGCAAATCAGTGGTCAAACCAAGGGAAAGAAATCTAATTTCTGGATACCGACTTTTTTTCCGCCTTTTTCAATGCCCACTCATTTCATTATATAATGGTTGATAGGGAAACTACACACTTATACTTACATCAGTGGAATTTCATGAACTTTAATTTTAGGACAGAATTTTATCTTTTTTTAAAGATTTTATTTATTTATTTGAGAGAGAAAGAGCACAAGCAGGGGAGCAGCAGAGGGAGAGGGAGAAGCAGGCTCCCCACTGAGCAAGGAGCCCAACGTGGGACTTGATCCCAAGACCCTGAGATCATGACCTGAGCCAAAGGCAGCCACTTAACTGACTGAGCCACCCAGGTGCCCCAGGACAAAATTTTAAAGGGTCTTCTTTCCCTTTTCCAACTAGAAGATTTATAAATGAAAAAAGCTTCCTGAAATCAAAGGGCTGTAGTGCTTCTTAATAAGTTCTAACACACACACAATCAAAAATACCCAAGCAGAAAACTGTAATAAGGCAGAGACTCAGATATCAGAACTAGTTTCCAAAGCAAGCAATGCTGAGGTTGCCAAACTACCATGGCTATAGAATCACAATGGCAATAGTAAAATATATCACATGAAACAATCAACAATGGCCATAAAGTTCTGTGTTGCCATCTAACAATGTAAAGAGCTCCTCAGAGGTTCATTGGGTCAAGTTATGGTATGGAGAACTCATCATTCTACCATTATAATCATTACTGTCTCAGAAGTATGTATGAGTCATCCCCTAGTTTACTGCTTAAACAGCTACGTACTCCTCCTTTTCAGACTTACGGACAATTTAAGTACAAAAGGAAAGGATTAGAGGGCTGAGAAAACTTTTACAGACAAAATTACACAGATGAGCCAAAAGCTCATTGTTTATTTAAAAAAAAGTTAAAACAAAACATGCTCACACCTCTTTTTTTTTATTGACGTCTTTTTTTTTTTAAAGATTTTATTTATTTATTTAGATGAGAATGTGTGCACAAGCAGGAGTGGGGGTGGTGAGGGAGAGGGTCAGAGGGAGAAGGGGAGAGAGAAGCAGACTCCCCTCTGAGCAGGGAGTCAGACAAGGGGCCAGATCATGACCTGAGCCAAAGGCAGACGCCTAACTGACTGAGCCACCCAGGTGCCCCTTTGCTCACTTCTTAAATATATTACTGGCCTACAAAAGCAGCAACATTAGCAGGAAGAATTTAACTCTTCCAATTTGAAAAACTGTATTATCTAAAGTATTTTATCAGAGCTCTTTTTCTCCTATTTGCCTTCTTTCGCTTTTCTACTTCATTTCAAATTCATTTTTCCTTCTAATTTTATCCTAAATATAAACCTTTCAAAGGTTACTCTAGGACTTTTCTTTCAACAAGGAAAAAAACTCTTAATAGTAGGGATAAGATGGCTCAGTGGAGAATGGAACACTGCCAGACACACTTTCACACTGATTTCACATAAACCTCAACCACCAGAGGTAAGGATCCTAATTTCCAAGTTTTTAGCTAAGGAATGCAAAGATCAAGATAATCAACTGGGAACCAGACAAAACACAAGTTTGAAACTAGTTTAATTGAAGTTTTAAAACTGAGTGGCTCAGACAGTTAAACAATGGACTTTTTTTTTAAGTTTTTTTTTTTTGTCAGAGAGAGAGAGCACAAGCAGGGGGAGAGGCAGAGGGAGAAACAGGCTCCCCACTGAGCAAGGAGCCCGACATGGGGCTCGATCCCAGGACCCTGGGATCATGACCTGAGCCAAAGGCAGACACTTAACCGACTGAGCCACCTAGGTGTCCCTAACCGTCAGACTCTTGATCTCAGGGTTGGGAGATGGAGCCCCTGGTTGGGCCCGCGCTGAGTGTGGAGGCTGCTTAAGATTCTTTCTCTCCCCCGCCCTCCCATCCCAACTCATACACACATGCACACATGCACTCTCTCCAAATAAACTGATTTTAAAAACCAGTTTAATTGAGCTTACAATTTTTAAAATATATTTTGTATATAATAAAGTATTGAATACTAGCATGTATAATTTAATAGGCAGCACGATTAGACATTTCTATAATTCATTTTCAGTAGATGAAGGTTTTGCCTCGATTCTCTTCTCCAACACTGATTAAAGACGTCTTGTCTTACAGAAGGTTAACTATAAAACTAATGCATATAATATGCATTGGAACCAAAATTTAAAATAAAGGAGGAAGAAAGTAAAAACATAATAGTGGGGGAAATCCAAAAGGATACAGTAACAAAAAAATTCTAAGCTTTGCTCTAAAGAAGAAAAGTAATTCTAGCTTAAGCCCTAGATAGAAAAAAACATGCCACTTGTGCTTTATCTTTTGGGACTGTCAGCAGTTTCAATCCCAAAGAGCTCAATTACCACCCTTCTTTTATTCTCTGTCACTTCCCTCCCTCTGAGGATCCACAACATCAGTCAGGATCAAGCCTAAAACCACAGAGAATGGAGAAGGATAGCATTGCTAACACATGATGTTTTTCATCTTTTTCCTTGAAGCCTTACCCCTTAAAAAAAAAAAAAATTACTACTTCAACTCTGATTGTTTAAGAATAATATTATTTTCCTTATGACAATGAAATATGCTACACTGGCAAATGTCTATTATCCCTTGAGACACTAATGGAAATGAGAGCTGAATCTCAAAAGGTTACCCCAAAATAAGTTCTAAAAGTCTGTACTACAGAGGGAAGACTACAAAATGAGTCTATTATAACCATTTTCTGTAAACAAGGACATAACTCACTACTGTATGGCTTAAAAGTTATTCTTCATCTTTTACATAAATCATTTTTATGCTAAGATGCACTACAAACTGTGATATTACATACACAAAGATCTTAATGTCTTAATTGTCTACATTTTATGAAAGTGTTTCCAGAGGACATATAACAAATGTTCATCACAACATTACTTCTTTCCATTGTGAGTTTTATACCTAACAGATACTCTATAGAAACGATGTCCTATATCTTAAACATATGTAAAATATTCCCAAGTCACCATGTTTTATATTACTGGAATTCTTTGCTCCCGTGAGATGGTTAATACTTAGCTGTATCTTAAGTTACTGGTCAAAAAAGAATATTTTGAGACTCAACTAAAAAGATAACATTAAGTTTTAATTAATCTGTGAAAAATTTAGAGTTATATAATATTTTTAATTCTGTATACATACATACACATATTTATTCATATATCTTCAAATGCGAAGCAATACACTAAAGCTTTATAAAACGTATCATTAATCTATGAATTACTTTAAATAAAGGTTAAAATGACAGCTAACAGTTAATGAGAACTTAGTAGAGGCCAGGTACTAAGTTAAGAGCTTTCTGTCTACTATGTATTCTCCCAAATTCTATGAAAACAGGTAATACTATCATAAACTTTACAGGTAAGAAAATTTAATTTAAGGTGTACAAGCATTAAGAATCTTACCTAGAGCTGCACAGCTAGTAAATGACAACTGTAGAGCCATGTTCATAACCACTATGTGTATGTCCTCTCCAAAGTCAAATCATACCTCTCCCATGTAGTATCTCCAGGATAACAGTTCTATGTAACATTACTTATAATATACACTATCAATAATATATACATATATACACACACACACACTATAATAGTGATAATAATGCTTCTATATGAATAATATACTAATATAGTATATAACATGTACTAATATAATATACTGTAAAATAAAAATCCTAAAATGCAAATTTCTTCATCCCACCTATATCTATATGTTATAAGAATTAGACTATGAAACTGCCTAATACCCTCCAAGCCTAATTTCCAATTCATATTTCACCATCTACTACTCCCATTTTACTACTGTTCCTTAACGTTTTAATCTCAAACGAAACCATTTTTAGCTCTCATTTGAAAGTACTACCAATATTTTATTTGCAAGGAAAAAAATCCCTCTATTCTAGCAAATGCAATTTGCTAACCCACCATCTATTAAATAGCCATTTAAAATGAATAGGATTGGGGCACCTGAGTGGTTCAGTCAGTTAAGCATCTGCCTTCGACTCAGGTCATGATCCCAGGGTCCTGGGATCAAGCCCCACATCAGGCTCCCTGCTCAGTAGAGCTTTCTCTCTCTCTCTCTCTGTGTCTCTCTGACAAATAAATAAATAAAATCTTTAAAAATAAATAAAAAAAAATAATTTTTAAATTAAAAAAATTTTTAAATAAAACGAATATGATTTTTTACTTACCTAAAGTGTACATCTGTCCTCATCAAGAGTTCATAAGGCATTTAGATACAATATCAAGGATAAAAGAACCACCAAGAAAATCCCAGAAACTTAGTAAAGTCACTATAACTAATGCAAACTTAGCTGTTTCCCAGCAGCCAATGAAAAAAACAGAAGCATGATAGATTGCAGCTAGTAAAAAGGACAGTTCATTAAGAGATACAAACTTTTTCATTAACATGAAATTTTTAGATAAATTTTCATTTAAGTATTAAAAAGTATTAAAACATACTAGTACCAGTAACTTCCGTTGTAGTTTCTTCAGTAACACAAACTATCCTTATACATAGTTTCTTATATTAACCATTGCTTTTTTTTTCCTTAAGATTTTATTTATTTATTTGACAGAGAGAGAGACAGCAAGAGAGGGAACAAAAGCAGGGGGAGTGGGAGAGGGAGAAGCAGGGAGCCCGATGCGGGGCTCGATCCCAGGACCCTGGGATCATGACCTGAGCCGAAGGCAGACGCTTAACGAATGAGCCACCCAGGCACCCCATATTAACCATTTCTTAAAGCTGTGATTTTCGACCTTGTTTGATTCTGTCCCCAGGAGACATTTTAGCCAATTCTAGAGACATTTTTGGTGGTCACAACTGATATGAGTGGTGGTGCTACTGCCACCTAGTGGGTACCAGACAGATATACTGCTAATTATCTCACAAGGCACCGGACAGGCCCCCACAACAAATTATGCAGCTCAAAATGTCAACAGTGTTGCGTCAAGAAATCCTGGATTCTCAAGAGCATCATCTTAAATCATAGGAATCTCTACAACCTAGTCTGGGAATTAGATTATGTATTTAGCTTTCTGGTGACTGAAAATTTTTAGAAAAGGGATGTATTGTTTAATAAATCCCGAAAAATAAAAGACTGAGCAAATTTCTTACAGTTAGACCTCTTACATAGTTTCAACTATACTGTACAGGAAAACAGTCACTGCTAAATATCTATAGTAATCAACTGAAAGGAACTCCAAAAGCCCAAGTAGACAGCCATGGAGATGGGCTACATTAGAACACACAGCTTTGTGTCACTAAGCAGGAAAGCTGGGAACTTAAAACCATCTGGCACCGAAGAGATTATCCTCCCCAGAATAATTCTGAGGGAATGGACTGTGTATAAGAATGACTTAGAATATTTGTTAAAATTTAATTTGTAAAATTTACCCCTAGAGATTCTGGTTTAGCAGGTACAGGATGGGGCACACAAATCTTTTTTTAACAACTACCCCAGATGATTCTGATCCCCGTAGTCTCAGGACCACACACTGAAATAGAATTCTAAGAGAAAGAATAACCAATCATCCACTTTTATCTTAAAAGAAGCTAGATTATGGTTCATATAAAATGTTTAAATTGGAATAGAACTATATCCCATAGGGTACTTAAGATGTTAGCTATAAAATGAATCCAAAGGGGTTTGTTATAAATATATCAAAACTCATCAAATGACACATTTAAGATCTACCCATTTCATTGTATGTAAATGTTACCTAAAGAAAAAAATATTTAAAAAAATAAAATTTTAAAACGTTAAGCCCTAATGATATACAGACTAAGGTGCTAATGGGTAAAGTATACTGATATCTGCAAATTAC
Source organism: Mirounga angustirostris (assembly GCF_029215605.1). NCBI lineage: Eukaryota > Metazoa > Chordata > Mammalia > Carnivora > Phocidae > Mirounga > Mirounga angustirostris. The sequence goes on along the minus strand of NW_026991722.1, from coordinate 44,889,931 downwards.
TCTGAAATGCATTTTGAAAAATATGATGCATTGATGGATTAGTAGATGAACAGATTTTTTATTTAAAGATTTACTTATTTGAGGGAGAGAGAGAGAGAGCACAAGCAGTGAGAGTGGCAGGCAGAGGCTCCCCGCTGAGCAAGGAGCCCGATGGGGGAATACTCAATCCCAGGACCCTAGGATCATGACCTGAGGGCAGATGCCAACCAGGCACCCACAGACAGACATATAATAAACAAATTTAGTAAAATACTAACTGTAGAATGAAGGTGGGAACTATACAGGTACCATCCTTCAAGTATATCCTGTATGTCTGAATTTTACATAATCAAGTATTGGGAGAAAATTTAAAAATTAATCCTAGAAGAATATATAAAGAATTCTCAAAACTCAACAGTAAAAAACCAAACAATCCAGAGGTGCCTGGGTGGCTCAGTTGGTTAAGCGACTGCCTTCGGCTCAGGTCATGATCCTGGAGTCCCGGGATCGAGTCCCACATCGGGCTCCCTGCTCTGCAGGGAGTCTGCTCCTCCCTCTGACCCTCCCCCCTCTCATGTGCTCTCTCTGTCTCTCTCATTCTCTCTGTCTCAAATAAATAAATAAAATCTTTAAAAAAAAAAAACAATCCAACTAGAAAATGGGCAAAAGACACAAAGAGACATTTCACTCAAGAGGATATACAGATGGCAAGTAAGCGCATGAAAAGATGTTCAGCATCAGCAGCCATTAGGGAAATGCAAAATAAGACCACAGTGATTTATCACTATATATTTTTAGACCAGCTAAGATTAAACAAAATATACTGACAATACCAAATGTTGACAAGGATTTGGAGAAAGCAGATCTCTCATACATTGCTGGTGAGAACGTAAAATGGTACAGATACTTGAGTAATCTCTTTGGCAGTTTCTAAAAAAAACTAAATGTACACTTATCATATGACCCCGCAACTGCACTCCTGGTATTTATCCCCCCAAAAATGAAAATTAAAAAAAAAAAAAAAAAGTGGGACGGCTGTGTGGTTCATTTGGTTAAGCACCCAACTCTTGATTTCAGCTCAGGTCATGATCTCAGGACCATGGCAGTGAGCCTGTCTCAGGCTCCCCACTCAGCGCAGACTCTGCTTCTCTCTCCCTTCCCCCCCCGCCCCTCCCCCTACTCGCATTCTCTCTCTCTCTCTGTCTCTTGAAAATAAATAAATAAATCTTCCAAAAAAATAATCTTAAAAAAAAAAAAGAACAAAGGGGTGCCTGGCTGGTTCAGTCAGTGGAGCATGCAACTCTTGATCTCGGCGTTATGACTTCAAGCCCCACACTGGGTAAGAGTTTACTTAAAACAAAAAACAGAAACAAAAAAGGGAAAACTTTTGTCCAAATAAAAACACAAAATTGTACACAATGTTCATAGCACCTTTACTTGAAAAAGCCAAAAACTGGAAACTGAAATGTCCCCCAATTGGTGAATGGTTAAACAACTCTACAATACAAACAAATGAACAACTGATACATGCAACAACCTGGAACAAATATTAATTATGTGGAGCAAAACAAGTCAATCTCAAAAGGTCTCATACTGCACGATTCTATTTATATAACATTCTGAAAATGACAATTATAAAAATGAAAGAGTAACAGTAGCTAAGGGATTAGAGATAACTGGGGGGAAGACACATAGCATCTCTCTGTATTACCTTTGTAACTTCCTGTAAACCTGTAATTATTTCAAAATTAAATGTTTTTTAAAATGTATAATGGGGCACCTGGGTGGATCAGTCAGTTAAGCATGTGACTCTTGATTTTGGCTTAGGTCATGATCCCAGGGTGGTGGGATCAAGCCCTGTATCTGGCTCCATGCTCAGCAGGGAGTCTGCTTGAGAATTCTCCCTCTCCCTTTGCCCCTCCCCCTCTTCCCTCTGCCCCTCCTCCCATACGAACGCGCGCTCTGTCTCTCTCTCAAATTAATAAATCTTTAAAAAAAAAGTATCATAACGAAACTGAGTTTATAATCTATTAAAGAAAATCATCTGAATTTTGTCCCCTAAACCCAAAAGGTTTTGGTAAAACTGATGATCATCTGTTTTATCTGACAGTAACTGACAGTTCTTTCTTTGGTTCATTCCTGGAATAACAGTTGATGGATGACAAAGCATAGAGAAGAATGCTAGTTTTCTAATTTCTTATGGCATGAGGAAATCTAGCAATCTATCAGTCAACAAATAGGATACAGTAGTGAACAAGACGCAGTCCCTGACTTCATAGAACTTAGAGTCTAGGGAAAAATAATTAAAGGCATATTACAAATAATTATGTAATTACAAGTACTCAAACTTCTGCTACAAAGAGCCTAAGTACAGCCTACTTACTATACCTAAGTGGACTGTAGCTTGTCTGCAGAGTAACTTAAAGCTTGTAGAGTAAGATTATAAGTGACTTTCATGCTTTATTCCTTTCTGTATTTTCCAGATATTTCATATTAAATATTAGTTATTTTTATAACCAGAAAAATGTCATCATTGGGGAAGAAATTACAACCTTGAAAAACTCATCCAGGACAGTAACGATCAAATTATAAACAAAATATCTAACCTGAACTATAATGTAATGACTGTATAAACCTAAAACTGCAACTAACACAAACCTGCAATATTAGCCATAATAAATAGATTTACCAATTTTAACCGTGAAGAGAGATTAGTGTACATACAATTCTCACACATTCAAATCCACTAGTCAAGCATGACATTTCCATGGAATATAATATTTGAAATAATTTCTTCATTTGTAAATTTTCTATGTTGTACTTGAAAGGAGAAAAATAGTACTGTAGTGTGTTTCTTCATATTGAAGATTTACTATATTTATTAAATTGGGGATTCCTACAGCTCCTGAACCTGGGTGGGGGCTTCGGGTCATGCCCAGGACTACATACTATAGACTAAGATTAATAACTTGGAAATCAATCAAATCTACATGATGGAGCGCCAATGTAAACTCTGACCACTGAGGCTCAGGTGAACTCCCCTGGTTGGCAACATTCTGTGCATACTGTCACACACTGGGACCAGGAGAGCATCCTGACTCACATGAAGAGAGAATCTCCACTTGTGGTGTCTCTTCTGGACTTTTCTCTGCACTTTTTCCCTTGGCTGATGTATCCTTCCACTGTAATAAATCGTAACTGTGAGTGTAACAGTTTTCAGTGAGCTCTTTGAGTCTTTCCAATAAATTACTGACCCTGAGGGTGCTTTGGGGAACCTTAGAACTTGCAGTTGGTGTCAGAAGTGAGGCCGATCTTAGGAACCATTCCCTGTAACTTTGCAGTTGGCTCGGAGCTAGCATTTTTTTCTTCAGCTTGGCCACTTGTCATCTTCCTTTCTAAGTATGGATCAGCTTCCAACATTTTATCCTTTGTCCTTTCAATGTCATGAAATATTTCCAAGAATTTCAACATGAAGTATTCTGCCAGTCTTGCTTTCTCTGGGACATCTCCGTTCTTTTCATCACAACTAGTTTTCCTATGTCATGTCAGTGAGTTCACCTTCACTAAGTACCTGCAGTGCACATTTCGTCTCTCAAACGGCGGCAGTGCCAACATTCCCCCAGTCGGCAATTTCTTCTCTAGCTCTATTTACAAAGGATTTGGATTTCATTTCCAGCAGTATTACTTCGCATTTTCCTGCTACGCTTTCATCTTTTGTAAAATATCGCAAAGGTTTATACCTGGGAGCCAAGGAAGCAACACAATCACATATTCTGCTGTGCGTGCATAAAATGATAGCTATACAGTGACCAATCACTGACAGCATCTAAAAGTGACATGAAGAGTCACTGATCACGATAGTCATCTCTTATTTGTGCAGTCACTCATAAACTGAAGAGACAGAAGCTAAGTTTGTACTTCATGTAAGGACTCACAGTTCAGATACCATAACTAAAATGTGAACCATGTTGTTGGGGAAAAGGTGTCATTTAACTGAACTGTGGTAACTGAATTCATGCATACCAAAACTGTACAAACAAGCCCTGCCCATATTTCTAAGGGATGTGTTTTCTCACCCTTGGGATGAAGATAATAATAGTACTACTACCTGAAAGATGTTGTGAGGATTAAACTAAAGAAGACACGTAAAGTACTTTATCACAGTACCTGGCACTCACTGAATATTAGTTCATATTTTTTATATGCACCCTCCCCAAAATACTTGTATTACCACTTATGTTATACTTGTAATACGCTTGTGTTAACCAAAAGCAAATCAGTTCCTTTACTGTAAGACTTTTCAGATGTTTTAATATACCAGTAAACATGCTGAGTTCTCCAAAGTATTTTATCAATAATTATTACAGAAGTCTATCTGGACCATAATTTAACAAATGTTGAATGAAAGACCTGACATAATTAATAAATAACTACAAAAGTAACATTACCATTTCAGAATCCTACTACAAGAATAAGCCATTTTAAAAAGTTAAATTCCTATTCTCCTAAAACTCACAAAATGTTTTCACATACACTAAATAAAGGACAAACAGCCTTAATCCAAAAAGAACTCCTTCAAATTAATAATAAACAAACCACAGAAAATAGGACACAAACAGGCAATTCACAGAAAAAAATGCAAATGGCAAATGCTACGGTCTGAATATCTGTGTCTCTCAGACATTTTAAGTATTTATATATTTTACCTAGCAATTTCATTTCTAAAATTTATTCTACAAGATTCTTGTGTAAGTACTCCAATATATACACAAAAATGTTTGTCCCAGAAGTAGTTATAATAATAAAAGACTAGAAGCATTATCAAAAGGGGATATGGTTTTGTTAAATAAATTATGCTAGACCTATATAATGAATGCTATTTTTAAAATGAGGTAGATCTGTAAATACTGAAAACAAAGAGTCACAAGGAAATATACTACTACAATATACATGCACAAGTAAGTCCTAGGCTTTTCTCAAGCACATCTGCTTGGTACAGCTCTTACCAGAAAATAATCCACTGTATAAGATGATAAATACAACACTCCTGGCTACAATAATATATACTCTTCGCCCTTCATATTTCTTTGCCCTCCATATTTACATAATAAAGGTACTGAAAGAAAAATTTTCCATTATTCTAACATCAAGCCTCCAGATCAGACCATTATCATTTGCAACTTACTACCTAAATGAATCAGGACTTTCTTAATACTATTCAAACAAAACTAAAACCAAAAATAAAGTTGATGTGCTTAAAAGAGACAACAACTGATAAAGTTATCTCAAACTTTTTTGTTATTTTTTTTTTTTAAGATTTTATTTATTTATTTGACAGAGAAAGACACAGCGAGAGAGGGAACACAAATGGGGAGTGGGAGAGGGAGAAGCAGACTCCCCGCCGAGCAGGGAGCCCGATGCGGGACTCGATCCCGGGACTCCAGGATCATGACCTGAGCCGAAGGCAGTCGCTTAACCAACTGAGCCACCCAGGCGCCCCTTTTTTGTTATTTTTAAAAAGTTTTTTATTCTAACCAACTAATTTCATATAAACTATGCAAACAATTACTGAGTCAGGATTTTAATATGCATCGTTTCCCTTAACCTTACTTATTAAGGAATTTAATCAAAGGTCTCACATATATACATATATATCTACAAAGCCAAGATCTGGATCCAAGTCTGAAGAATTATACACATGGAACTTGTGAAATACATGTTTTAACACAAATATAGTAATTTGTGAAAACTCCTTATATTTGAGTATGTAATTAGTAAAATGATGTTAAATGAGAAAAGCTATAATCATTAATGCCTAGGAATAAAAAATATGCTGATTCTATCAAATATGACTGTTGGTCATTTTCAGAAAGCCTTGCTATTCTAATTTGACTTTTAATACTCTGATGAAAAACCTGTTGCTTTATTAAAGAAATATATTTAAGGTACTGTCTTTCCAGGTTATTATATGACATTTGGGTTTAATTCCTATTCACTGAAGAAACAGATTTTGTATGCCTCCCATCATTGTTCCAGGCACTAGAACAAAACAGTGTGAACAATAAAGATAACCTTCCTCCTTTTTTCTGTAATTCAAATGAATTCAAGTATTTGAATTCTAGTGAAGTTTATGCTGTATATAGGAGTAAGCAGATCCAACTATGGATGTAAGAAAATGGTGATTCATTTTTAATAGGTCTTAAAGTTCAAAGTAATAATCCCTAAACTTTTATCTGAATAATAGTGAAAATAACACAGGAAAGTTTATGTTGGATTGACCATTTACAACAGTTGGCCAACAGTGTAAGAAACAAAACAAAAGCTTCCTAAACCTTTCATTTTATTTTATCTGGAAGCAGTAGACTCTCTAAAAGAACACAGAGAAAAATACTGTGCTACAATAATAAATCTGGTTGCTAAATTAAAAAATATTTCAGTCTTCTCAAGTCATAGATACATATAAAACTATAAATCAACTAGAAGTGGGCACCAATTACAATGCCGCCGTCATATATGCATTTTTTTAAGTTCAAAAAAAAGTAACTGCTGAAATTTTTTTTTAAATAACCATGAACACAGTAATATATAATTAACAAATTTAATTAACTTTTTGTGCAGCTTTTTGAAAAGATATTTTGTGTGGTAGGTCTGCAAGTTTTTGTTATCATAGTCTTTGCACTGATTTGGTTTAATTTTTCAGTAGAATTCAAAAGCTAAAAAACAACTTTTAAAGAACTAATGAAGCTCTAAAGATTCTACAATTTCATTCCTATAAATAATACTTTTATTGTAATACTAGTATACAATGTGCCTTATTATATTGGAGCTAACAGTATAAATTAACAGACTATTTCTCTTTGCTTTCTGAAACAATCAAAATTGTAAATGTATATCCTTGGATTAATTTCAATCAGATTCCTAAATTACAATAACAAGATTTTTAGACAAGTTACTTTTCCCCCCTTAATTTCATCTTCAAAGCTGAGACAGAAAAAAAGGGAACAGAGGGTAAAAAGAAAGCCACTTCAAAGCTACCAGAACAAATACAATGTTTTGTTTAAAAAACTACTACATCATCAGTTAAAGCTCCCAAATATGTCACTTAAATAGTTAATAACTATTAATATAATAATTAAATAATTGCCTTTTAATTGTTCCTTTTTAAAACAAAATTAGAATTCTCTGGATTACTCTTTTTCTTTTTTTTTTTAAGATTTTTTATTTATTTATTCATGAGAGACAGAGAGAAAGAGGGAGAGAGAGGCAGAGGGAGAAGAAGCAGGCTCCCAAGGAGCAGGGAGCCCGATGCGGGACTCGATCCCAGGACCCTGGGACCATGACCTGAGCCAAAGGCAGATGCTTAACCATCTGAGCCACCCAGGCGCCCTGGATTACTCTTGTTCTATTTTTCCTGTCACTTCACAGTTTAGTGTAAGAAATCCCACAAATGTTTCTTTTTCTTGACTAATCAACCCCATTATTAAAAAATCGTGTAGCTTTAACAGTTTTTCTAGTATCTCTTGATACAGAGTTATGTATACAGAAATATAGGGATAGCCAAAAGATTTCAATATTTTGATTTTAACTCAAAGAACAGCTAATAATATCTCAACAAACATTAAGAAAACTTTTTGTAAGTCAAAAATGTTTCTGTTCATAGAATTTGAGTGTTTCCTAAGTGTTTCTCAAAAAAGGGCTATTTAAAACGTGGTCTCCTCTGATTTACTTCCATTTATCAAAACAAGGTTTTATTTATTTATTTTCTTTTATTTTGGGGGGGAGGGACAGAAAGAGAGAGAGAGAGGATCTCAAGAGACTCCCCACTAAGCACAGAGCCCAAGAACAGAAAACTTTTAATGTAAAACATGTAGCTTATTTTTAAAGCTATCTAAGAAAATATTTTTTTAAAGATTTATTTATTTGAGAGAGAGAAAGCACACATAGAGGGAAGAGGTAGAGAGAAACACGATCAGACTCTGTGCTGCGTGCAGAGCCCAATTGTTGGGGGGGGAAATGCCTTGATCTCACAATGCTGAGATCAGACCTGAGCTAAAACCAAGAGTCAGAGGCTAAAAAACTCAACCGACTGGGCCACCCAGGTGCCCCTAAGAGAATGTTTTATATGAAATGAATATTAAAACTTTTCATCCAATAGATACCATGTAATTAAAATAGCTTTACAAGAAACTCAAAGGATTAAAATAGTAGATATTGCTACAACCTCATATAACTTTCTCTCTTTTTTGGCAACTATAATTTTCTTTGGTGTTTTTTGTATCTGAAATATCAAAATTTAACCACAATGTTTATTTGTCCTGAAGAGATTTTTTATTTTTTAAGATTTTTTAATTAATTTATTTGACAGAGAGACCACGACAACAGGAGCACAAGCAGGGGGAGTGGGAGAGGGAGAAGGAGAAGCAGGCTTCCCGCTGAGCAGGGAGCCCGATGCGGGGCTCAATCCCAGGACCCTGGATTCATGACCCGAGCCGAAGGCAGACGCTCAACGGCTAAGCCACCCAGGTGCCCCTGAAAAGATTTTTTAAATTTTGAAAATTTCCTCAGGATTTCATCCTATTCTTTTTTGAAAAGTAACTTTTATTTCTTTAAATCAGATCCCTACATAGAAAAGAGATTATATAGAAAATGACTATTAAGAAATTCACAGATTACACAAAGCAAAAAGCACTATAACTACTATAGTAAAAAGAAAAACTGTATATTAGTAATACAAAATGTGACATTTTTAAAAGTAGATGGTTCCTAAGTTTAGAACAAAAAAGTCCTATAAAAAAGTCCTCAGTTCCTTTCTCCAAAAAGTTACTATTTTCTACATATACATTGCTGCATGCATTATTTTTTGGTTCTTCAAATCTTATGTCATATCAACCCATTCTACAGCAACATCCATTCTTGTGCACACCCTACTCTTTTCTTCATGATAGTTTCTAAGTAGTGTGCCCTCATTACTGTAGCTGCTTTGAGAATCATTACCAATTTCCTTGCTCTCTCTCCTTTTAACCAAACTGTATAGAGAAACATCTGGACTCCTTCTGACCTGGCACTGACTGGATCTTGCTGTTATTTTGAACCTTTAATTGCCCTAATTAAAAAAAAAAAAAAATCCATCATGGGCACTAAACAACTTTGAGGAAAAAAATGGAGCAAATACCAGTTTTGTGAATCTACATTGACAATTTATTCTACTGTCTCTACTGTATCTCATCAAAATTACAAAAAATTCTGTATTATTATTTCAGTATTAGAATATATTATTTCATCATAAATAATTATCAACAAATTAACCTTAACTTCTTTTACCTGGGTGTACTTTAGTGATTTGTTTTTCAAAATCAAAATCTAGAAAATTTTATCGCATTAACCTCACATTTTGTAACTGAAATAGCTTTAGGCTGGCAATATGCCAAATGTTTTAAAGGGCAATTAGCAGAACAGAGCGCCACTTACTGGTTTTTAGTTATTATTCACAAGCATACTTAAAAAAGAAACATGATGATAATTTCATTCTCTGAGATTGGTAATAAACTTTAATAGACTTCACCCCATTCTAAGAATAGAAGAATATAGCAGCATCTCCACCAAACACTCTAATAAACAAATTATGTTAAAATTACCTCTTAATGCTGAAATACAACATCAGAAAAGATTCAGAAAAATCAAGGGAAATTCATATGAATTAATATATCCTTAAGAAGTAACATAAACCACAGAGTAAAGGTTTTTTAAGGGGTTGTACTTGCAAAGATAAAATTATTTTCTCAACTTTCTAGCTCTAAATCAAGTGTTTGGTTATTCATTTATTAGCTTGAAAAAAAATTTTTCTTAAATAAAAATCCAAAAATCTCAAATTGTCCAAAAGACATAAAGATAAATAAGCTTTAAAAGCTTAATTAAGCAAACTTCTAAATGTAAAAAAAAAAAAATTATTTTAAGCTAGTTTCAAACTCAATGTTCCTTTTCTGTGGCTATGATTATGACTCACTTCAAACTTTTATTTTCATGAATCAGCTACCAACTTGAAAAAAAAGTTTCATTTACTAGTCAAGAATGACATTAGGGGCTGTAGCGCCTGGATGGCTCAGTTGGTTAAACATTTGCCTTTGGCTCAAGTCAGGATCCCAGGGCCCTGGGATCAGCCGGAGTCCGGCTCCCTGCTGAGCTGGAAGTCTGCTTGCTCCCCCCTTCACCATGCTCTCTCTCTCAAATAAATAAATAAAATATTAAAAAAAAAAAAAATGAATGACATCAGGGGCACCAGGGTGGCTCAGTCAGTTAAGCGTTTGACTTCAGCTGCGTCCATGATCTTAGGGTCCTGGGATCAAGCCCTGCCTGAAGCCCCACCTGGAGCCCCGTGTGTGGGGCTCTCTGCCCAGCAGGGAGTCAGCTTATACCTCTGCCCCTCCCCCTGCTCATGCTTTCTCTGTCTCTCTCAAATAAAATCTTTAATTAAAAAAAAAAAACTTTAAAAAAAAGAATGACATCAAGCTTATTTACCTTGGTTTGGCTGCATGTTCATATTTGGTCTGGGGCCATAGCTTCCTATCGGTTGCCCTTGACTCATCGTCATCTGGCTCTGTACGGGCATGCTCTGTGATGATGGTGCCGAATGGTTGTAACCTCCCATGGCTCCATGGCTACTTGAAGGCATGTTCATGGAACTGTTTGTCATATTGAGTTGATTGGGTCCAGGTCCCTGAATAGGCATATGGTTAGGCCCTTTGAAGAAAAGTGGTCAGAACCAAATATGAAAGTTAAACAGATGATCTATTAAAAAGTACTTAAGCTTTTTATTTTTTTTGCATACCATAATAATAATACCAAACAATAACTTGAGTATTTAATCACTAGCAAACAAAGTAAATGCTTTACATGAATGACAGCAAATACTGTGAGGCAGATGCTATTCCCATTTTATAGATTAAGGAACTGATGCTTTTAGAAGCCAGCAACATTCTGAAAAAGAAAAGCAATGATGAAGAACTAGCTTTATAAGAGAGCAAAACATATAAAGCTGGAGTAATTAAAAGTGTGTAGTATTAGCACACAAATGAATTAACAGATCAAGGGGCCCACAGTAGAGTCTAAAAACACACTCAAATTTCTAATTTTGTAACAGTGCCGAAATTAAGTATCAGTAGGCAAAAGAAAGACAATTCAATAAATAGTGTGACCACTGAGTAGCCATCTGGAAAACGGCCTACCACATTCCTTCTACCAAAAATAGTTCCAGATAAATAAAAAAATTAAACATTACAAAAGAAAAAGGAAAAAAATCTTAAAGGAGAATTTCAAAAAGGAGAACTTTTAAAATAATCTTGAAGTGGAAAGGCCTTCTTATATGCCAGAAAACCTAGAGCCATAAAAGACCGATAAACTAGACTACATGAAAATAAAAAATTTAAATATGACCAAACCAGACCAAACTAAACAAAATAATAAAAAGAAAAACTGGGAAAAAATTATTAACAAGACCTATCACAGAATGAACTAATTACTTAACATATAAAGTAAGTAAAAGACCACCAGCAATAAAAGACATGGCAAGGGACATGAATAATCAGTTCACACAAAAACTACCAAAGGGACATAAACATGAGACAACTGCTTGCTTCACTTACAATGAAAAGGCCAATTAAAACTATGAGACCCTTTTTTCATCTTTCAGATTCCAAAGACCCAAAGTTTTGATCTATGAAGTAATTTCACACATTGTTAAGGTATATAAATATATAAATAAGCACTATTTTTATATAGAGCAATTTTGCAATAACTACCATATTTTAAAATGCATATACCTTTAACCCAACAACTGCAGTTCTATAAATATACAGGTCTTTGTGTGTACAAGTGCATGAATGCAAAACTGTATATGTGTGTTTATTTATTTACTAATTTACTTTTATCTTACAGGCATATTCACAGAAGCATAACTTTTAATACAAGAAGACTAGAAATAACCTGTATTTCCGTCATAACGAACTGTCAAATAAATCAGGGGCACCCACGAAAAAGAATAAAATACAGTCACCAAAGCATGAGGCAGCTCTTTGTGTACTGAGTGGTCTCCAAAATATATATATACTCATGGTCTCTAAGATCTATCTTTATGAGAGAAAAAATATTATATATAATACTACATAATGTATACTACAACTTGTGTTTTTTTTTAAAGAATAAGACAAAAGAAAAAAGAGTGTTATGCATATGTTCTGGATACAGAGAATATCTCTTGAAGGATAACTAGAACCAATGACTCTCTGGAACAAAGTCTGGAGGCAGGGGCCATATACCCTTCGGTACCTTTTGACTTTGGTACCACAGATTTATTATTATTGAATTTTTAAAAAATCAGTTAAATGTTTTTAAAAAGGAACGTGAAACTGTGGTTATTTGACCAAGATCAAGGAACATGTAAGTAGCTCTACAACTTAGATTAGAAAATATTAAAAAACGGGGCGCCTGGGTAGCTCAGTCGTTAAGCATCTGCCTTCGGCTCAGGTCCCAGGACCCTGGGATCGAGCCCAGCACTGGGCTCCCTGCTCAGCAGGAAGCCTGCTTCTCTCTCTCCCACTCCCCCTGCTTGTGTTCCCTCTCTCGCTGTCTCTCTCTGTCAAATAAATAAAATCTTAAAAAAAAAAAAAAAAAAAAGAAAATATTAAAAAACAAAACTAAAATAGGAAATTAAAAGCCTAGATACCAATTTGTGTGGATAAAAAAGTTGGCTAAGCTCTATTAAGGAGCTTATTACATAAAGGAAACAAAGTACCTGGACTTCAATTTCTTCTACACCTAACTAGAACTCTTTCTAAGAGAGTTGTTTTGGAAGCTCTACAATGTTCTGGACAACGTAGGTCATAACTAGTTAAAAATCTCTGGTTTATAAAAAATATAATTACTCCAAATGGCCATATACAAAAACCCAAATGTCAAGTTAACAGTAATTACATTGCTGCTCAAGTGCTTCTTTGGCCTTAGGCTCAAGTGTTACATGGAGAAGTTAAGTCAAAATTCTAATTAACATTAACAGTACCACCATAAAAAGTCACAAAACTCCTAACTTGCTAACATGCATTAGCACTACCCTTCCAGTTCAGTAACAACAGGTCCTGATGAGCTAAATGTGAATTCAGCAAGAAACATCCTCCTGACTACAACCTAACAAGTAAGTTACATCTTTATTCCCACCCCCACACAGGGTGTGGGTTGTGGGGACCATGGACTGTGGCAAGTCTCAGCAAGAAACAAGATGGCCACCAAATGAATACCACATTCCTTCTACCACAGTTTCACGTTCCTTTTTAAAAACATTTAACTGATTTTTTAAAAATTCGATAATAATAAATCTGTGGTACCAAAGTCAAAAGGTACCGAAGGGTATATGGCCCCTGCCTCCAGACTTTGTTCCAGAGAGTCATTGGTTCTAGTTATCCTTCAACCTCCTACAGGATCAATCAATCAATCATACATCAGTCTTCTATAAACCAGGCTACCTGGCTTCTTTTGCTCTGTGCTCTCCTTCACCTCATTTCCTACACCCATTGTCTCTGGACACCAATGTTACCAACCAACACAATCAGGTAAGACAACACTATCCTAAGGATGCTAATTACTAATTTTAAAAATGAACTGTTTTGTTATTTTAATTTACCTTCATTATTCCTATTTGTATAATACTTCCTTTTAGTTAATGAAAATAGCCGTTGTCTTTAGAAAGTAAAAATATTCTCATACGAAATGCAGAAAACAACCCACCAAAAATTATGGGTATGGGTTGTAGCTATTGTTACAAAAACAAGACAGTTTAAAGATACTTCTCAGATTAAAAGTTCAAACCAGCAAAAGGTAACTAATTATGCATCCAATGACATAGAAGATATTCTAAGTGGCTCTAAACTGAAAATGGGTAAGTAGTAAAGGGAATATCTCATTATATAAAACATCTGACGTTATTTTTCTTCTTTTAAATCTGCTTTAATATCAATTTCCATATTTATATTATGCTATAAGCATGTGTATTCATAAAAATCTATACTCAGCTTCAATATTATCAATGAGGAAATACTAAATATATTAGCACTTTACAGATTTTCTTTCTTTTCCCCATGTGTTTTTTCCAGCAATACTGTTTCTGGGACCAGTAAATTTTTAAGTGAATACCAAACCCAAGGAAATGTTATAGTACCTTTATAATCTATAAAGAGATTTTAATTCTTAAGTCATGGCGCAATGCCTTTTTTTCCAAAAAGCTTCTAAAGCCAGCTGTATTGCATAGTTTCAGACAGACTAAATTTAGCCAGTTCTGTTCATCAGAGGAATGCTGTGTGTCAGCTACATCAAAGCCCAAGGGCAGCCTGATAAACACTGAATACAGGTCACGTAGCTCTGTAGCTAACAAACTCTAAGAGAGCTTGTACTCGGGGGCATTCAAAGCAGTTTTGTCATCAACAATCTAGTATCCCTTGAGCCCCCATGTCGTTTCAGTTGCTAAGCAACTCTGGTGTTAATGTCTTAGAGGAGAAAAACTTACCAGGCATCTGGCCGTTCATCTGGTTCTGCATGTGTGGTGCAGGAGGACCCCCACCTACCATTCCATCTGAAGGCATGTTGTGAGAGCGTGGAGGTGGGGGAGGGCCGCTCTGATTCATCCCTCCAGGACCCATAGGCATATTCTGTGTGGGTGGCTGAAAGAAGACAGTTTAGTAAAACAAGAGAAACAGTTAGACTAATATATTAAAAGATGCATATAACAGTTGCCTATATTATTAAACTGAATAGAAACAAAAACACAAATGCATTTTAATCATAGACTAATTATTTACATCAAATTTAATATGCCCCAAAAACTTATCTTAGTATGAAGATATCACCTGACCACCTCAGACCAAAAGAATACCACCAATTTACTTTACAAAATCTAAATAGTGAAAATAAAATTTTTTAACATTCTATACAAAAATTCACATTTATTTATATATAGGGATTTTTAATGTGTCCACTATTGTTAAATTATGTTTTAAAACCTAAGTCTCCTTTCATTATTAATATATTTAGATATATTTACTATTAATGATGGATTTTACCTGAAAAGATACAATAACAAAAAACTATAAAAGGACCAGAAGTCCCAGAATGTGATATACTTTGTACTACGATTCGAGGGGGAAATAAAGTAATTTTGGCAAGAATGTTTTAAACCACGAAGACTCAGTGCAGTCCAACATTTCTGTGCCGACAACTCCTATAGATCGGAAACATTACTGATGGCCTCCAAGGGTACAGAGACAGCTGCCTCAAAAGGATGCCTTTGGCAAATTTCCTAATGAAAGTGTGAAGAAAATCACTGACTAACCTTGAGAGTTCACAAAAGGGCGAAAGGAAAAACACAGATACAAGGCCGTCTGCAACACCTGGCTCCCTTCTTAGGGCTATTTTGGTGAAGAAAGCAAATGGTTAGCTGCTCTCTAAACCCCCATTTTTAAGCCTACAGGAGAAGGAGCTATATTCTTTACACATCTATTTCTGCCTTCTCTCTCTATTTCTCCATGTTCTAAAAACATAATGTCTAGGGGCACCTGGGTGGCTCAGTAGTTAAGCGTCTGCCTTCGGCTCGGGTCACAATCCCAGGGTCCTGGGATCGAGCTCTGCATCGGGCTCCCTGCTCTCCCTATCACACTCTCCCTGCTTATGTTCCCTCTCTCGCTGTGTCTCTCTGTCAAATAAATAAAATCTTAAAAAAAAAAAAAACATAACGTCTACTCCTATAACTTTAGTCATTCTCTTCCTCCCACATTTTTTTTTTAAGATTTTATTTATTTATTTATTTATTTGACAGAGAGAGACACAGCGAGAGAGGGAACGCAAGCAGGGGGAGTGGGAGAGGGAGAAGCAGGCTCCCCGCGGAGCAGGGAGCCCGATGTGGGGCTCGATCCCAGGACCCTGGGACCGTGACCTGAGCCGAAGGCAGACGCTGAAGGGACTAAGCCATCCAGGCACCCTTTTTTAAAAGATTTTATTTATTTATTTATTTGATAGAGAGAGACAAAGCAAGAGAGGGAACACAAGCAGGGGGAGTGGGAGAGGGAGAAATAGGCTTCCCGCGGAGCAGGGAGCCAGATGCGGGGCTTGATCCCAGGACCCCGGGATCGTGACCCGAGCCGAAGGCAGACGCTTAACAACTGAGCCACCCAGGCGCCCCTCTTCCTCCCACATTTTTACATGGCTAGCATTTCTGTACCATCCAGATTTTGTGAACACAATCCTCTCTGGTACCCTTAACAGATAAACACTGTCTTTTAGCCATCACATGTAAATATTCAAATCGCCAACCATTTAATAATCACTAACATTTACGCAAATAACCAAGTACTATTCTAATAGCAACCACTTAAAATTCATAGTCTTAGCGCACCTGAGTGGCTCAGTTGGTTAAGTGTCTGCCTTCGGCTCAGGTCATGAACCCAGGGTCCTGGGATTGAGCCCCAAGTCAGGTTCCCTGCTCAGTGGGGAGTCTGCTTCTCCCTTTCCCCACCACTCATGCTCTCTCTCTAATAAATAAATAATAAAATCTTATAAATAAATAAATAAATAAATAAATAAATTCACAGTCTTGGTTTCTTCACTACTATATCCAGAAAATAATTGCTCTTTATTAAATAGTTCCTCTTCAATTGTCATTTTAAATTTTTTATCCACTTTGGATTCTTTAAACACTTAACGACTCTGCTCAGTTTTTTTTTTAAATTACCAAACATCAACTCAGTGCCACACATCTTACTGCAATTTGCAATGATACTTTATTATCCTTCAAACACGGCTGACCGTGACCCTCTCATTTGAAAATAAAAATCCTTCCTTCTATATTCTTGTCCAAATTTTCTGCTGAAAACTTACGTTCTCACTCTCAAAAGATACCAGTTTCTTCATTTTCTTGTGATGCACTTAATGAAACATCAGTATTCAAGATACCCATCTTAATTGAGTAGCTTGTATCAAACTAACCCTCCTGCTAATAAAAGTTATAAAATCTGGACAAATGTAAAAACTGTTTGAAGACACTGAAGAGCAATATACGCAGAGAGAAGCAGGAGGGGCTACAACTCTTAAGAGAAGGGAAGCACCGAAGATCAGCTCCACAAGCACCTTTGCTTTGTCCTTGAATTTGCTATATAACAGAAAATAGAGCCCAAGCAGAAGTGGCAGCCCTACTGGACTGAGAAGAAGATAGAGTTTTGGGCTATCAGAAAGCTAGAAACCAAAAAACAAAGTCCCAGAGTGGAAGAACCACAAAAAGGACAAAAACTCAAGAAAACTAGCATAACACAGCAGTCCAGAAGCTGAAGAGCTGAGTGGAATATTTCAGCTTCTGCCCAGTGCTAGAGAAACAAAGACTGGAGTGTAGTCTCTACCAAGTTGGAAAGGCCTTCAAAAACAACTCAAGCTCTCTGTTGAGACTTCAAAAAGGCTCTCCTTAGATTAAGGTCAAGATGGAAATATATCAGCCCTAACAAATCTTATAGTCAACGTTCAGTGCTCAAGGTAATCTAGTACTTCACTTCCAAAGGGAAACGTAACATCAAGTAGAGCCTCTGCAATTGTTCATTTGTAGCCTGGCATTCAGTGAAAAATTACAAAGCATTCTAAAAAATAAGAATGAACAGCCAACACTCATTAAGATGGCTATAATTTAAGAAAAAAAAACTACAGAAAGTAACAAGGGTTGGCAAGAATGTGGAGAAAATGGAACTCTCATACATGCTGGCAGGATTGTAAGAGGTGTAGCCACTGTGGAAAACAATTTGGCAGTTCCTCAAAAAGTTAAACATAGAATTACCATATGACAGAGCCATTCCACTTCTGGTATAGACCCAAGAGAACTGAAGACATGCATTCACACAAAACTTGCACACAAATGTTCAGAGTAGCATTATCCATCATAGCCAAAAAATGGAAAAAATTCAAATGTCCATCAACTGATGAATAAACAAAAATATCCATACAACAGAATATTCTTCAGTCATAAGATGAAATGAAGTACTGATACATATTACAACACAGATGAGGGGTTTTTTTTAAGATTTTATTTATTTGTGAGAGAGAGTGAAGCAGGGAGATGGGGCAGAGGGGGAGAGGGAGAAGCAGACTCCCCTCTGAGCAGAGAGCCCAATGGAGGACTCAATCCCAGGACCCTAGAATCATGACCTGAGTAGAAGGCAGATGCTTAACCGACTGAGCCACCCAGGCATCCAACACAGATGCATCTTGAAAACACTATGCTAAGTGAAAGAAGTCAAACTCAAAAGGCCACACATCATATAATTCCATTCATATGAAATATCCAGAAGAGGTAAATCCAGAAAGAACATAGATTAATTAGATGTTGCCAAGGGGTAGGCAGAGGAAGAACTGGGATTGAATGTCAACAATTATGAGGTCTCTTTTTGAGCTGATGGAAATGTTTTGGAATTAGATACTGGTGATGGTTGCATAGCACTGTGAATACACTAAAAACCACTGAATTATATACTTTAAAGGGTTAAAATGGTGACTTTTGTGAATTTTATCTAAATAAAAAAAAAACAGATGAACAACTAAGAGAAATAGAAGAAACAGAACACAGAAAAAGACACACAGGTCATTCAGTTTGGAGCTATCTGAGAGAACTTAAAATAACTGGTATGTTCAGGGCAAAAAAAAAAAAGTACGATCAATGGAGAATTTCAGCAAAGTCCTAGAATTCTTAAAAGAGTCAAATGGAAATTCCAGAACTGGAATGTATAGTCAATGAAATTAAGAACTCACTAATTTAGAAACAGTAAAAAAGATGACTTGGTAAACTGGAAGAAATGTACACAAAATATGACACACCAAGAGATATAAAGGAGAGACTATACCCCCAAAAAAGCAAAAAGACATATACAACATGCTACAAAGATCTAACACACAACTAGCTAGAGTTAAAAAAGTAAAGAAAATGAAACAGGCAGTATTTGAAAAATACTAGTCAAAAATTGTCCAAAGCTAACACAAGATATGAGCTCTAAGCAAACATATAAAGTTCTATAAACCTCAGCAGAATATGAAGAAAACCATACCTGAGTCAAAGTCTTAAAAACCAAAGTCAGAAAATCTTAAAAGTAGCCAGAAAGGGGCACCTGGGTGGCTCAGCTGGTTAAGCCTCTGCCCTCGGTTCAAGGTCATGATCCCGGAGTCCCTGGATCGAGCCCCACACTAAGCTCCCTGCTCAGCGGAGAGCCTACTTCTCCCTCTACCCTTAATAGGTCTCTCTCCATAAATAAACAAATAAAATCTTCTTTTAAAAATCATAAAAAAAAAAGGTAGCCAGAAAAAATAAGACATTGAAGGGAAGGACAATAAGATTAACAAACTTTTTTTTTTTTAATCAGAAACAATAGAAATAGAAGACAATAAAATGACTTTTTAAAATGCTAAGAAAGGGGCACCTGGGTGGCTCAGTCAGTCGTTAAGTGTCTGCCTTTGGCTCAGGTCATGATCCCAAGGTTCTGGGATACAGCCCCGCATCAGGCTCCCTGCTTGGTGGGAAGCCTGCCTCTCCCTCTCCCACTCCCCCTGCTTGTGTTCCCTCTCTCACTGTGTCTCTCTCTGTCAAATAAATAAATAAAATCTTTTAAAAAATAAAATAAAATGCTAAGACAAAACAAAAAAATAAACCAACCAATCTAGATTTCTATAAGAGAACATATCTTCCAACAAGAAAATAAGTTAGTATGTTTCAGATAAACAAAAACTGAGAGAACTTGTTACAAGTGAAGGGAATTTATCAAGCTAAAGGACAACTCCAGATGAAAGCACAGAACTAGAGGATTTAATAGAAAGAAATGGAAAGATGAATATTTAGACAAATATAAATTGATATTTAAAATAACCATAACAACAACAACAACAAAAAACCGTAACAGTGACTTGTATGGTTGAAACAGACATAAAAGTATAAAATTTATGACAGCACTAACACAAAAGACAAATACAAAAAGGATAAATGAAGTTACACTGTTATAAGTCTCTTGCATTTTTCATCAAGTGCTGAATCTACAAATTTACACTGAAACCCAATAAACCAAGGATGCACACTGTAACCTCACAGGCAACTACTTAAAAATGCATACACATATAAAAACGTACAGCTAAAAAAACAAGTGGAGAGGAAAAAATAATGCTTGATTAGTTCAAAAAAAGTGAAGAAAGAGACAAATAGAAAACTAATACCAGGTTGATATTCTCAAATTCTACTGTACCATGCAAGGTCTGTATTAAATGTATCTGGACCCAACATTTCAATTAGATAACAAATATTATTAGAATGGATTTTTAAAACACCCAACTATATTTTGTTTACAAAAAATCCACTTTAAGGACACATACATGTTAAGAGAAAAAGATAATATACACTAATCACTAATAAAAGTATGGTGATATCACTATATTTATATCAGACAGTTGACTTAAATGAAAAAGCACTACAAGAAATACTAGAGGAATACTTTAGTATGATAAGATCAGTCCAACAGGAATATGTAACAATCATAAATTTTTAGACATCTCATAACACAACTTCAAAGTCTTTAAAAAAAAAGTTGACAGATGGCCGCCTGGGTGGCTCAGTCGTTAAGCGTCTGCCTTCGGCTCAGGTCATGATCCCAGGGTCCTGGGATCAAGTCCCACATCAGGCTCCCTGCCTGGCAGGAAGCCTGTTTCTCCCTCTCCCACTCACCCTGCTTGTGTTCCTGCTCTCGCTATCTCTGTCTCTGTCAAATAAATAAATAAAATCTTAAAAAAAAAGTTGACAGAACCAAAAAGAAAAACAGAACAATCCACAATAATGGTTGGATTTTGGAGGGGAAGATTTATTTATTTATTTGAGAGACAGCACACACTCCCACACAGTGGGGAGGGGAAAAACTCATAATAAAAGCTTCCACTACAAGCAGCTAGAAAAGACAGCAAGTCAAACCCAAAGTAGTACAATGAAGGAAATAACATAGATGAATACAAAACTCAACAAATTGTAGGCAACCTTCCAGAGAACACAAAAAAAGGAGAACAATTCCCAATCCTTTTTTTTTTTAAGGTTTTATTTATTTGAGAGAAAGAAAGAGCATGGGGGTGGGGAGGTGCAGAGGGAGCAGGAGAAGTGGACTCCCCACTGAGCAGGGAGCCCAATGTGGGGGGCTCAATTCCAGGACCCTGAGATCATGACCCAAGCCAAAAGCAGACACTTAACCAACTGAGCCACCCAGGTGCCCCAATAGTTCCCAATTCTATTATGAGGTCACAAAACTCTGATACCAAAACCTAACAAGGACATTATTAGAAAGAAATCTACAAGCCCAACTTTCTCATGAACATAGACACAAAAATGCTAAACCAAATTTTAGCAAACAAATCCAGACTGTATTAAAAAGATGATGCGTGGGTGCCTGGGTGGCTCAGATGGTTAAGCGTCTGCCTTTGGCTCAGGTCATGATCCCAGGGTCCTGGGATCGAGTACCGCATCGGGCTCCCTGCTCCTTGGGAGCCTGCTTCTCTCTCTCTCTCTGTCTCTCATGAATAAATAAATAAAATCTTAAAAAAAAAAAAAAGACTGTTAAAAAAAAAAAAAAAAAGATGATGCGTTATACAACCAAAGGTGTTAATTGCAAGAATGCGAGCTGGTTTAACTTTTGGAAAGCAATCAGTATAATTCACCAAATTACTGAAATAAAATCCATATAATACCTCAATATATAAAGAAAATTATTTGATAAAATTCAACACCTACCCATAATACAAACTTCTAAAAATTTAGAGATAAGTCCTTAATATAATAAATCTAATTTACAAAAAATTTACGATAATACCGGGCCCCTGGGTGGCTCAGTTGGTTAAGCGACTGCCTTCGGCTCAGGTCATGATCCTGGAGTCCAGGGATCGAGTCCCACATCGGGCTCCCTGCTCAGCAGGGAGTCTGCTTCTCCCTCTGACCCTCCTCCCTCTCATGCTCTCTGTCTCTCATTCTCTCTCTCTCAAATAAATAAATAAAATCTTAAAAAAAAAAATTTACGATAATACCATCTTACGGATAAAATATTAGACTTTCTCCTTGAATTCAGGAATAAGACAAGAATATCCATTAACACGGTATCTATTCA
Organism: Mirounga angustirostris; assembly: GCF_029215605.1. NCBI lineage: Eukaryota > Metazoa > Chordata > Mammalia > Carnivora > Phocidae > Mirounga > Mirounga angustirostris. The sequence continues at coordinate 44,867,765 of NW_026991722.1, read as the reverse complement.
ACATAAAAATTAAACCCAGAAACAAATCAGTAGTATTAAGAAAAGAAATAAAGTACAAAAAAAGTAAAAAAAAATAATAAAGATCGGAAAAGAAGACATATAATTGTCATTATTCACATATGACATGATTTAGTACACAGAAAACCAAGAGAATCTATAAAAAAATTTGAGTAAGATAACTGGATAGAATATGATCTCACTGATATGAGGAATTCTTAATCGCAGGAAACAAACTGAGGGTTGCTGGAGTGGGGGGTGGGGTGGGAGGGATGGGGTGACTGGGTGATAGACACTGGGGAGGGTATGTGCTATGGTGAGCGCTGTGAATTGTGTGAGACTGTTGAATCACAGATCTGTACCTCCGAAACAAATAATGCAATATATGTTAAGAAAAAAAAAAAGAAGAAGGTAGCGGGAGGGGAAGAATGAAGCGGGGGAAATTGGAGGGGTAGACGAACCATGAGAGACGATGGACTCTGAAAAACAAACTGAGGGTTCTAGAGGGGAGGGGGGTGGGAGGATGGGTTAGCCTGGTGGTGGGTATTGAGGAGGGCACATTCTGCATGGAGCACTGGGTGTTATGCATAAACAATGAATCATGGAACACTTCATCTAAAACTAATGATGTAATGTATGGGGATTAACATAAGAATAAAAAAATTAAAAATAAAAAAAGATAACTGGATAGAGGGCGCCTGGGTGGCTCAGTTGGTTAAGCGACTGCCTTCAGCTCAGGTCATGACCCTGGAGATCCGGGATCGAGTCCCGCATCAGGGTCCCTGCTCAGCAGGGCGTCTGCTTCTCCCTCTGACCCTCCCCCCTCTCATGCTCTATCCCATTCTCTCTCTCAAATAAATAAATAAAATCTTAAAAAAAAAAAAGATAACTGGATAGAAGATCAATATATAAAAATCAACTGTATTTGTATATATTTCAAAAAAATAACTAAAAAATGCAATTTTAAAAATAATAGCATATATAATAGCATCAAAAAAATGAATAATTAGAAATGAATCTAACAAAACATGTAATACCTCTACATTGCAACGCCACTGAAAGAAATTTCAACGAATTTACTAAATGGAGGGATATACCATTTTTATTGACTAGAAGACTCAATATAGTGAAGATAGCAGTTTCCCTAACGCTGACCTAGAAATTCCATACAATCTTAGTCAAAATCCCAGCAGGCTTTTTGAAGAAAATTCACAAGGTGATTCTAAAATTTTTATGGAAATGCAAAGGAATTAGAATAGCCAGGACAGTCTTGAAAAAGAACACACTGCTAACTGCTACAATAATTGAGATACGTGGTTGGTGCAAAGATAGATAAAGAGACAACAGAATAGAAGTGAGAAACAGATCCACACATACAGTCACCTTACAACAAAACAACTTATATTCAGTGGGTAAAAATGATATTTCCAATAAATGGTACTATATTAATTGAATATTATATGAACAAAAATGAACCCTGACTGCTAGACTCAGATCATTCACAAATTTAATTTGCAATGGATCATGGATAAAAACTTTTACAAGAAAACATAAGCGTATTTTCATGACCCTGATATAACAAACTATTTTTCAAACAAGATACAGAAAGAAAAACAAGATCAATAAACTGATTTCATTTCAATTAGAAACTGTTCAAATAAAAATACCATAAACAGAATAAAAACAGAATTTTCAAAATGAGAGAAGACAGCACAGAGGAGGAAACAATTAACAAAACTAAAAGGCAACCCTATGGAATGGGAGAAGATACTTGCAAATGACATATCCAATAAAAAGTTAGTGTTCAAAATACATAAAGAACTTATAAAACTCAACACCCAAAAACAAATAATCCAATTACAAAATGGGCAGAAGACATGAACAGACATTTCTCCAATATACAGATGGCCAACAGACACATGAGAAGATGCTCAACATCACTCATCATCAGGGAAATGCAAATCAAAACTATAATCTCACACCTGTCAGAATGGCTAAAATCAACAACACAAGAAATAATAGGTGTTGGCAAGGATATGGAGAAAAAGAAACCCTCTTGTACTATTGGTGGGAATGCAAACTAATGCAGCCATTGTGGAAAACAGCATGGAAATTGCTCAGAAAGTTAAAAATACAACTACCTTTACAATCCAGTAATCACACTACTGGGTATTTACCCAAAGAATACAAAAACACCAATTCAAATGCTGCTATAAACATACACCCTGATGTTTATAGCAGCATTATTTACAATAGCCAAGATACGGAAGCAGCCCAAATGTCCATTGATGAATGGATAAAGATGTGGGGTGGGGCATCTGGGTGGCTCAGTCGTTAAGCAACTGCCTTCAGCTTAGGTCATGGTATCAAGGTCCTGGGATCCAGCCCTTGTATCAAGCTCACTCCTGGGTGGGAAGCCTGCTTCTCCCTCTCCCGCTCCCCCTCCCCCTGCTTGTGTTCCTGCTCTCGCTATCTGTCAAATAAATAAATAACATCTTTTTTAAAAAACTCATCTGTCTATACAGTTAAAACGAGTGAATCTTATTTTATGTGAATTATACCTCAAAGGACACTTCTTCAAGAAAGCCTTCCCTATCAGAATAATCAGGCCCCATTAACTCCTATAGTCCTAAGTGCCCTTCCTTCATAGCATCTGCTACAATTGTCATTTAAAATGTTTGTGTAAAGGGGGCGCCAGGGTGTTTCAGTCTGTTAAGTGTCTGCCTTCGGCTCAGGTCATGATCCCAAGGTTCTGGGATCCAGCCCCACATCGGGCTCCCTGCTCAGCAAGGAGTCTGCTTCTCCCTCTGCCCCTCCCCCCACTAGTTCTCTCAATCTCTCTCTCTCTCTCTCAAATAAATAAAAATCTTAAAGAAAAAAAAGAGGTACTCAACAAATATTCACTAAATGAAAAAAATTATTTTGAAATATAAGCAGCATATCAAATTCAATTAGGGACCAATATTTTTGTGATAACTTTCATGTTCTTGATTTTAAAACTGCTTATTCTCTATACTCCACATCACCATTTGGAAGCAACATCTCGAACTTGAAATCTGCAACAATGAATCCCCGACATCTCCACCCCCACCCAAATCCCTTTACCCAACAATCTCAGTTGATGGTAATTCCATCATTCCAGTTGCTCTCTGAAAACCATGGAGTCATTCCTTACACGTCTCTTATTCTCACCCTCTGACTCCCATATTCAATTTTCAGCATCTCCTTGGGACTCTACCCTTAAAATATACCTACAATTTGACCATTTCTTCCACCTCCTCCTCTGCTACCATGCTGGTAACAAGCCACCATCACATCTCTCATGCCGATTACTGCAATAGCCTCCTATCTGGATTCCCTGCTTCTATTCATGCTCCTCTATCATAAATTTTCTACATGGTGATCAGAATGAGTTTATTAAAATATGTCAATTCACTCTTCTGCTCAAAATCCTCCAAGAGCTTCCAATTTCAAGGTAAAAATTAAAGTCCCTACAATAGCTTACAAGATAGGATTTGTCCACACAACTTCCTTACCTTATTCTGTTCCAGCCACAAACTTAATGTTGTTCCTTGAAAGAGTTAGGCATAGTTTCACTTCAGGACCTTTCCACTGCTTGTTTCCTCTGCCTAAAACATTCTTCCTCAAGTCTTTGCTCAACTGTCACCTTCTCCATGAAGTTCTCCAGACCACTCTACATTCTGCAAATTCCACCCCCCACCTGCAGCACTCCTAATACATCTCTCCCTGCTGTTTTCCTTTTCCATAGCTCTTAACATATTCTAATAAACTATATGATTTAATCATTTATTATACCTGCCTTGCTTGCTAGAATGTAAAACCCAAGACAGGAGGAATATTCATTTGCTTTGTTAACTCATGTTCCAAAAAGTACCTATTGCCTGACACACAGTAGGCACTTAATATTTAGTAAACAAATGAACTCTCAAACTTAAATGATTTAGTATAAAATTAAAAATAATTCTGACTATAAAATTATCTTTGTTTCTTTAAAATATAAAAATATCACTGTAAAATATAATTTTTAGCTTAATAATCCTTCCTCTGTGTAACTTTCATATAACTGTCATTAATATAGTTCCCCACAAGGAGGCACTAAAATGACACATAGAAATAGGAGATTTAAAAATTAGTGTTATGTAAAACAGGAGGGATACATACATATATAAAATACTGCCAAAAGCTGATAGATGACAATACATACACAAATGAAAGAGTCTGACTGGTCAACCAAGAATGGATCCAAAAGCTGCATCATTACATTTGCCTTGCTTCCTAGACCTATGTCAGTCTCACCAAAAATGAGTTCTACACATCTCTGAAACAGTTCAGAAAGATCTCATTGATTCCTCACTAATTCCACAAAAAAAGTCAGGATGCCATCATGGGTAGCCTGAACTGATGCAGGTTTTTTATCTTACCAAATGATTTCCTCAATTAAATCATCTTAAAAAATAATAATCTCATCAGTTGTTGTGTCATCTGGTCCCCAAGCTAATACAGAATTTAGTCCTACTATAAAACCTGACCAGTTGAACTTTCATAACTAATAACATTTTCCACCTATTTTCAGAGCATGATGATTCTCCCAACTTCCTAAGGAGTTAGGCTCCCAAATGATTCACTTACCAACAATACTCCCCCCAGCTAGTAATAGGTTCCCCAGAACTTCAACCTTTATTTTTGAAATAGCAAACACTCCCACCATAACAAATCCAACATGAAACTATCTCCACTATGAAAAACTAAGTCTACCTAACCCTAATATGTTAATTACTAAATAGTCACTCCAGATCCATATAATCTTAGAGAATTAAATAATTGTCCTCTTCCCAGACCAGAATTCTCTGGAATATACTTCCAAAAAAACAACTAATCCACTCCTAAAACATGGGGAGATAGGACTCTAAGCCTTTCTTAAGTTTGTAATAATACCATCAGTTAAGAAACAGGAATGTATGTATTTGTTTAATCTTGAATTTATTATTTTTACATCTATACCAATCTGGCTAAATTACAAAGTAATGTGTAATTATTACAAAAACAGAAATAATGCAAATAGGAATCATTGCTAAAAACTCGATGTATATACTTCCAGAAACTTTTTAAAAATTTATTCACACACACACACACACACACACACACACAAGTATAGTTTTTAAAAGTAGGGTCACACTATTGTTTGATTTCTTTCATTCTACTCTAGGTATTATTCTTTATTGACATATAATTCAATCCCATTTAAGAGTGTAGAACTCAGCTATATAAGCTATAAAAATTTTTAACCCACCCTCAATACTGAGACTAGTTCCCTAGTTTGTTTTTGTTTTGCTAATATAAACAATGTTTAAATGAACAGTCCCCCCAAAATAAATAAACAGTCCCATACAAATACTTTTCTGTACTTATTCTGTGCAAATTAAGAGTGAATTACTTAATTTCCAACATTTAGGTTCTTTTTTTTTCTTAAGTCAAAGAAATGCTTCTTCTTAGAGAAGTGAAGTAGATACATTATTTTCAATTATGACAAAGACACAATCTTTAGGTTCCTTACTTAGTAAATGTAGAAGCTACTTTCACTGATTTAATAATACAGTTCTGCCCAAAAAATGTATATACACACACATATAAACATACATACACACAAATATTTATATTCCTCGCAGTAAGATATAACCAATCTCTTTCCATATCTGGACTGAATTAGACAGTGCTTGAATTTCATATATACTGTCCAGCAAAGAATTAACATGATTTTTTCTAGAATTCTGAAAAGACATGATAGGCAATGATACTGCAAAATGCTCCCTATAATATACTAATCCAGGGAAATGGGCCCCCATAAATCAATTCTCTACAAAATACAAGGTTACCTCCTTTGTGAAACTTTTCCTAATACTAAACAGCAGAACTAATCACTTCTACTATGTAAAATGTACTTTAAATGTCCAGTACTTCTAAAATAACATGTATTACACTGTACTATTACCATCTGTTGTCTTCAATTTCATTTATAGAACTTTTTGGCATATAAAAAGTTTTATTTTATATTTTTAAAAGAATAAAATCAGTATCTTCTTTATAGTTTTCTCCTCTGCTTTCATTCTCAAGGAAGTCTTCCTTACCTCAAAATCAGATAAATAACTGATGCCTTAATTTATCCTAAATCTCATACAAATACAGACTTTAAGACATTTCACTCGTGGTCTTGCTTCTGTTTTTAATTCCAAAATGTTTTAATTAGACACCTCTTATTGTGCAGCACCATACTATGTACAAGAGGAAGACCTGGAAAGTAGCTGTGAATAAATCACAGACGACCACTATATTTCTGACTAAAAGAACTCAGTGTTTATACTACTCACTGGAGATAGGAAATATAAAATTCAAGCTTGTGGGCTTTTTTTCTTTTAACAGCAAAGAAAGAACAGAGGGGGAGCTGAGGGAAATGATGTCTTGTCCACATCGTGCTGAGAGACCTGTAGAATATCCAAATGGATATGTCTATTGGAAGCTGGATTCATGTTTCACACTCAGGCAAGAAGATACATATTTGGGAGCCATTGAGTATAGGTGGAACCTGAAGTCAGGAATATAAGAAACCAGGAATATGGATAAAATCTTCCAGAAAGAGTGTATATGGTAAAAGAATGTTCAAGAAGAGAACATCAACAATTAATGGGCATGTTAAAGATAAGAAGCTGAATAGCTAGAAAGGTAAAAAGAAAACTACCACAGAAATCAAACAAATGTTTCAAAGAAGGAAAAAAGTCAACATCATATTGACTAAATACACATTATCATGTTTATCAAACACTCAACTCTTAAAAATTCTTAAAATGATGCCAATATTTAGCAAAGTTCTTTCCAAAAAGAATGTAAACATTTTCATTTTTAAAAAACTGTAATTTAAAAAACACAACAGTATATGGCAAGGTTCTACGTGCACAGAAAAGGGGAAAGTATGTATTTATACTGGCTTTTATTTAAACAATCTAAGACAGATATGGAAGTGGGCTTCTGTATGATCTTTTGTAGTTTTTGATGTTCTAACCATATCACAGTACTACCTACGCTGAATGTAAAGGTAAAATTTATAAATGAAATATACTCTGCTAATACGTAAGATGTTCCAGAGCTCTAAGCATGTTTTCTTTCACTTCGGGTGGATCAAATCTGCAAACGGTGAATTCTGTAATACCAAATTTTAATCAATGAATTACCTTAATAGATGCTTTATCAGCACTGTATCTAAAGACTACATATTATCACTTTTACTGAAGCTTGGGTAATGAAAGGCTAATCAAGTGCTGCCCAAGGGTTGCTGAGAACATCGAGTGTGCATCACCAAAAAAAAAATGCAACTTAGGAAATATAAAACATAAGACTACTGTACTTACTCTAAATCAATTTTTATTAATAGTTTAATTTAATAATTTAGTAATAAATTATTAACATCTATTCTTTGTACAAAACACCTAATAAACAAAAACTATCTTTAATAAGCTTAAAATTCAAGAAGTGTATCTGGTTAAATTGGAGAATTTTTTTAACTTTTTTTTTAGGAATTTTCTAAAAACTTAATAATGAGGGGCGCCTGGGTGGTTCAGTTGGTTGAGCGACTGCCTTCGGCTCAGGTTGTGATCCTGGGGTCCTGGGATCCAGTCCCACATCAGGCTCCCCCCACTCTGCCAGGAGTCTGCATCTCCCTCTGCCTCTGCCTGCCACACCCCCTGCTTGTGCGCGCTCTCTCTCTCTGTGTCAAATAAATAAATAAAATCTTTAAAAAAAATAAAATAAAAAATAAAAACTTAATAATGAATTAAGTGAAAAGCAGGATAAGCAATTCCTATTAGCCTTCGACCTTCTTTTAAAATTAAGAGACATGTTCATATACTCAATCTCAGGAAATGTCAGTCAGTCAAGTCTCCAAACTCTCTCCCTTACCTTTCATATGTATTCAGTAATTTGAGTCCTGCTAGTCTTACTTCAAATACTCCTTAATAGGACTTCTCTTTCGGTTTATACTTTCCAATTATGTACTGCCTTCATCTTCATTATCATCAATGTTTCCTAGGTACCTCCTCCATATTACATCGTGAATTATTTTATTTAATCCTCATAACATTATAGAATAAGTATTATCTTTCTCATGTTGTAAAAATGATTCATGGTACACAACATCAAATGAAGTTGCTAGTACCAGAATAGGAATATTTTCCTTAATATGCATATCCTCAGAATGTCACTGGATACTTCATTTAAAAAGCCTGGAAATATAAGGTCTTCAAATCCTAGATGCACATTAGAATCACCTGAGAAGCTATTAATATATGCAGCCAATGTAGAGAATCACTAGACTGTGATCATCCAGGTTCTTCCTAGCTCTAAAATTTTTAATTCTGTAGAAATATTTCCAGATTGTATGTCTTAAAATGAACTACAATAGAAAGACTCTTTACTCCCCACTTTTTCCCAAATAAAAATTAAATTAATAAAAACTTTTCTTGGAGGGCACCTGGGTGGCTCAAGTCGGTTAAGCGTCATGATCTTGGTATCATGATATCAAGCCCCTAATCTGGCTCCCTGCTCAGTGGGGAGTCTGCTTCTCCCTCCGCCCTTCCCCCCCGCTAGTGCACGCTCTCTCTCAAATAAATAAATAATCTTAAAAAAAAAAACTTTTCTTGGGGTGCCTGGTTGGTGCAGTTGGTTGAGTGTCTGACTCTTGGTTTTGGCTCAGGTCATGATCTCAAGGTCGTGAGATCGGGTCCTGCATTCAGCATGGAATCTGCTTGAGATTCTCTCCCTCTCCTTCTGCCCCTCCCACTCATGCACATAGGTGCTCACATTCTCTCTCTCTAAAATAAATAAATAAATAAACTTTGTTTTATTTAAACTGTTCTCTAATAATTATTTCCTAAACCAATGGGGCCTACCAGTTTGTATACATTAATACCACCAGATGACAAAAATAAGTGAACAATAACTAATATTAGGCTAAAACTTTAAAAAATGCAATTTTTTCAAGGAGAAGGAAAGACTTACACATAACACAGTCATATTTTCTAATGGTAAAATGTTCCTAGTTTATTTTCCCTAGTTTATATATGAAAATAATTACGTCAATGGGTTATGCTATTTCAGAAAGTAAATACCAACCCTGAGAACCACTATTCAAATGACGCCTCCAAGGTTTACTAAGATAAACAGGGCCCCAAGTGCATATACTATAGGAGCCAGACCAGCGTACGTTTTCAATTACGTCAGCTTTTTATAACCATCTGGTCTCTTTCCACACCACCTTTGCTGGTTACACTGCGTGTATGTATGCCTGCCTAGAGACCGTACCTCCCCATTTCTGATTTGTTGCTTCCAAGCTACAGGTTTAAAATTAAAGAAACAAACTTGCTAAAATATGTATAAGGTTAAGAATGAACAGCTTTGCTTTGAACTTATAATGCTTCTGTAGTAAGAATACATAGGGCCCAAACAAAAAAGTGAAGTGCACTGACTTTGTAAGTTACTTTTTTCCTTATAGATCTTTTTCCATTTATTCCTGGTTTTTTAATTCTTGACTTTGTTTCAAACAGGAGAAGCTTGCTAGATGTAGCCTAGTTCCAGATATATGAAATAGTACTATAAATACATAATTCCTCTTTTGGGGGGACATGAAAAAAACTGAAAGTTAAACCTATATATAATTATCAGCATATTTCCAATTCTCACAACTAGTTTAATGAAGTGAAAAACTCCATTCTGGAAAACTTTTTACCCCAAAACATACAGTTCTTTTTCAGGATCAAAATTTCTCAAACTATACTTATGAACTAGTATATTCTCCCTTTTGGCAGACTGACTGTATCCATTTTGTATTGTTACTCTAGTTTTCCCAAATTGACATTACTTCCTCTTTCACCTCCAATCCCAACTGCTTTCCTTCTAAATGATTTCTTCCCTCTCTCAAGCCCCACTTTACTTTACTCGATCAATTCTCTCTTATTCCTTCTACTATGAGGATATATTTATTTCTATTTTTTTCAAAATATCCTCCTCCTTCGTTAACTTCTCAAGCAATGTGATCTCCAAAATGCTCATATTTTTTTATGAAAATTTGGCCATGTATTTTAAATTAAACCTTGATCAACATTAGGAGGCAAAAATTTTATTCCAAAATATACAAATGGCAGTTTTTATATTCGTTAGGAAAATATGATGTAAAATGGTGACCCCATATTAAAACAGTGAAATAATGGTAGATGGTTAGTAATGAAATGTGTCTCTTTCCTTTGTGATGGTTCTTAATCAGGTGGTGATCAAAATAATATAATACTTTCCCTGAATATAAGTGGTAATAATTTTTACTGTCCTATTTAATCTACAGGGAAAAATGTAAATTCTAAAAAAACAAATACAAAAAACTCAGAATTTATAACACAACAGGTGAAAACAGAATAGCAAATTCTAAGAGATTTTGTTGTACCAAATTGAATTTCTATGATAAGCTCATTTTTATCACATTGGCATCTCAAGAATTACTACCTTCCTAAAAAAAGGCAAGAGAAATGAGTAACTAAATCTCAAGATACATGATCTGACCAAACATTTCTGTACTCCACATAAAAGCTAGAGAGAACATGAGACATATCTGAGAGGCTGTAATGTTTAAGGCTTTAAGACATTTCTACGTTTTATGGAAACAATATTTCAAATTAAGACAAACTGAAAAAATCCACAGTTTGCACAGTATCATAAGTTACACAAAGAATTTCAATTGGCTAGGTAGAAGGGATACAGAATCAGCAAAGGACATTTTGCAAAGTACCAGTTCCCAACTACCCACAAGATTCTAAATAAGACTACCTAAAGAGAAATGTCCCCCTTTCCACCCTCAATGCCCTGAGACTTGAATCCCTGCCATAATTAGTTGTTATGAGAACATGTTGAGAATCTATCATATCTTCAGATGTGCTAGAACAGGGGAACTAAGTTAAGACTCACTTAATTACAGGTCACCATGGTGATGATAAGCTAAATTCTTAACCTGCCACTTTAACCTATAATTTAGTCCCCAAACTAAAAGCGAACCCAGTCACGTAACATTTTTTAAAAATTAACACCTAAAGGGCGCCTGGGTGGCTCAGTTGGTTAAGCGACTGCCTTCGGCTCAGGTCATGATCCTGGAGTCCCGGGATCGAGTCCCACATCGGGCTCCCTGCTCAGCAGGGAGTCTGCTTCTCCCTCTGACCCTCCTCCCTCTCATGCTCTCTGTCTCTCATTGTCTCTCTCGCAAATAAATAAAATCTTAAAAAAAAAAAAAAAAGAAAAAAAATTAACACCTAAGTACAAGAATAATGCTAGACCAAAAAAACTCCGATAATGATAAAGGCACTCATTTCCATAACAACATAACAGAACAATAAAGACACTGCAGGTTGTAAAATTCAGATTCAAACTCTATGAAGACCTAGCCAAGTTCTACCCTGATACACCACCTTAAGAGCAAATTGGTCAGGATTTTATTTCCTTTCCATCCTAGTAGCAACAAGACACGGTAGCATAATGCACAAACTGCTTTCAGTAAGGCCAGGGTTCAAATCCCATGCTGCCATTTACCAACTATGAGTCCCTAGGCATGTTAATTAACCTATCTGAGACTCTATTTCCTCAACTATAGAATGGGACTAATATCCTAAAGGCTTCTGAGGATGAAATACTGAAGGGAGTCAATGCATAGCAGTCATTCTGCAAGTGTCTGTTCCCTCTCCAAAGAAACAGTTATATTTGAGAATCCATAAAAGTAACTAATATTCTCTTAGCTATTCCATGGACAGCAAAACAGAATACAATTCTAATATTTAAAAGAATCATCTAAGGTAATGGCAAACTAGGATTCAAACAACTCTCCACTGAAGACAACAAAAAAAGCTCACAAATATTTTAAAAATATGTTTAAAGATATGGAAGAGCAGACAAAAAGGTAAAAAATGATCAGGCCAAGTTCAGAAGAAGAAAGAAAATCCAGAGAGGTGGGCCCAAACTTGGGGGGGGGGGGCAGGTAACATTTGCTATGGACATATTAGCCAATCTATAAAGCCAGCTGATAATTTCCCAAAATTGATAAAAGACATCAATTCCCAGATTTCAGCAATCTCAACACACACCAAGTGGGATACATCAAAGAACTCCACACCTACAGACAGTACAGCAAGACTTCAGAAAAAAACTTCAGAAAGCAAAAAATAGTAACACCAACAACTATATTTCCAATAGATACAAGCTGGAAAACAATAATCTGTCCTGGCAAAAATATTCTGTAAGAACAATGGTAAAATTAAGGCATTTTCAGATCACCAAACAACAAACAAACCTGAAGGCATTTGTCATAAGCAAACCAGTCCTAAAGAAAATACTAAAATATGTTCTACAGGGAGGAAAAAGAAAATGATCTGAGAAAAAAGGTTGTAAATGAAGGGAGAAATTAAAAGCATCACAAATGGTAACAATGATGATAACTCTAATGAACACTAACTTAAAAAATCATTTGTGAGTAAACATGTAAAGATTTAAAATGCCTTACAATAAATGAGTCACTGAGGAATGAATAGAAATAAAGTATCCAAGTGTCCATGAATTGTCTGAGATGCACATTACAAACAGTATAATAACCACTGAAAGAAAATATTAATTTTATAAGTACATAATTTCCAAACTAGAAAAGAGAAATAAAAAAATAATTAAAAGAAGGCAAAAAAGAACAGAAAAAAGGAATATACAACAGATGAGACAAAGAGAAATTACATTGTATGATGGTAACTTTAAACTCAGATACATGAATGATTACATTCAATATAAATGGATAGATTTAATGTTCCAATTAAAAGACTGCTACACTGGATTTTTTAAAAAATCTACATGCCGTTCATATCTCTAACACAAGGGAATGGAAGGTGAATATACCATGCAAACACTAAAGGAAACCAACTGAGCTATTCTAATATTGGATAATAGACATTAAGACAAAATGCATTATTAGACAGAAAGAGGGGAATACTTCATAATGACAACGTTACAAAGAACCAGACCTGTAATATTCTAAAATATATGTGCACTTACTAACAATGCCTCAAAATGTCATATTAAGCTAAAACTCTGAAGAGTTGTAAGGAAAAAGAGACAATCCACAACTATACATTTTAAACATACATCTCTCAGTAACTGCTAGAACAAAGCATCAGAAAGGTTAAAAAAAAAAAAAAGTAAAGCTATAGAAGATTCAAACTAGATCACCCCACTTGATCCAATAAATACATACAGGCATTGAGGGGCTAAAGAATACACCTTCTTTTTAAGTATACATAGAACATCTGTAAAAACTGACCATATGCTGCAACAGAAAACAAATCTCAAAGAATTCCAGAGAACTAAATCATATAAAATGTTATGTAACTACATGCAATAAAGCCAGAAATCATTAATAAAAAAATGATAAAATTTCCGTAAGTTTGGAAACTAAAAAGTGTGTTTGTCAACCCATGTGTAAAGAAGAAATAATACTGGAAATTAGAAAATATTTGGAACTGAATCAATATGAATATACTACATATTAGAACTATGACTAGGGGGAAATTTATGCCCTTAAGTGCATATATGCGTATTAAAAAATGAAAACTGATGAAGTAGGCATTCATCTCAAAATTCAGAACAGCAAAATACAGCAAAAGAAGGTAAAAGGAAATAATAAAGACAAGATCAGAAATTAATCACACTCAAACAAAAGAGCAATAGTTCACAAAATGTGGTCCTCAAGACTCTTTTAAGAGTCCAAAAGGTCAAAATATTTCCGTAACAAGACTTTTATGCCATGTTGATATTTAAAGCAATGGTGCAAAAGTAAGAGAGTGGGTGTAACTGCTAGAGCCTTGGCATGAATCAAGGCACCAAACTCTACAGTAAATCACTGTATTACTGATTGCCAGACTGGCAGTTAAAAAAAAAGTCACTTCACTTAAGAATGTCCTTGATGAAACAGTAAAAATTACTTAAATATTCTGGGACAAAATGAGAAAATAATAAATATATCTGTTGCAAATCAAAGTAAGATGAAAGCACTCTGATTGAGTTGCTTGCTGATCTATGCAGTTTTCATGGAACACCATTTTTAATTGAAAGAACAACTGCTAGACAAACCAGGCTTGGGTATCTGGCAGACATTTGCTCAAAAATGAACACAGTAAGCCTGGAAAACAACCGACAGCATTTGCTGCCAATGATTAAACTTGACCTTTCAAGGAAAAATCGGGAAGAAAATGGGAATATCTACCATCTTGAGTTGGACAGCATCCTAATACTTAACTTCTCATGAGACTGGTGGTGATTTCAACAAATGTGGTTTTTCGTATATCTAGTGAAATATGTCAGTATTTAGGGATGTACATGACTCAATGCACTTCTATTTCCCAAATGACCAAACATGTTACAAAATTATCCATGATTAGAAGATCCATCCAAAATGCAGGACAGACCAATGAACTCCAATGTACCAGAATAAGAAAAATCTATTGATATTGCTTCAGATTCCATACTGCAAATAACCTTTAAAAAAAACACTTGTTGAGATCCTCTGTACTATCAAAGAAGATTATTGTACAACAATCTGAAAAGGCTATTAAAACAGTCCTCCCTTTTCCAACTCCATATCTGAGCGAAACTGGATTTTGTTCTACTTCAACTAAAACATATTACACTAAATTTAGAATTCAGAAGTAGATATGAGAATACAGCTGTTTTCTATTAACTCAGACATGTGAAAGAAATTTGCAAAATTACTAAACAATGCTATTCCTTTCTCACTAAATCTGTTCTAAAAGATACAGTTCTTTTTCCTTTAAAGAACGTTATTTACTTTAACATGCAATGGGTTTATTATTGTTCATTCTAAATGAGCTGATAAATACTTCAAAAATTTTCTCAGTCTTAATCTTAAAACTGAGGAATACTTACAAATATATCAATATATATAACCCATTTAAAGTTCTTCAGAGTCCTCAATAATTTTTAAGTATAATGGGGTTCTGAGAACAAAAAGTTCTAGAAATGCTGCCACTGTGAAAATCAAAGCCAAAAACTGATTCTTTGAAGACCAAAAAAAAAAAAAAAAAAAAGGATAAACAACTGGCAAGAATGATCAAAAACATTTTATAAGAGAAGGCATAAATAAACTATGTTAAAAATAAAAAAGAAAATATCACCATAGATCCTGAGGACATTAGAAAGACAAGATTATTTCATGAACTTTATGTTAATAAATCTGAAAATTTAGTAAATGCTAAAAAGCACAATTTACCAAAATAGGCAACTCATAAAATATGTTATAAATTGTCCTGTAACCAATAAAGAAATTGAGTTAGTAAAAAAAAGCTGCCTCAAAAAGAAAACTCCAGACCTAGACAGCTTTTCTAAAGAAGTACACCAATCATTTAAGAAACGGTAGCTTTATCATACAAATTATTCCAGTAAGAAAAAGTAGGAAAAGTTTCCAGCTCATTTTATAAAACCAACATAACCTCAAAATAAAACCCAGACAAATGCATTATAAGAAGAGAAAATTAAAGGTCAATTACACTCAAGAACAAAGACATAAAAATCTTGATCAAAATTTTAACAAACTGAATACAGCCATTTTTTTTAAGAGACCATCCCCAAACCAAACCAAACCAAAGACCATGACCAAGTGGGTCATGAAAAAGTAGGTTAATTACAAGAATGCAAGATGGACTGCACATTAAAGAGTAAATCAATGTAAATCACCACATTAACAGATTAAAAAAGAAGAAATTTATGATCATCTCATTAGATGCAATAGAAGTATTTAATAAAATTTAACATCCATTCAAGATATAAACTCTTACTTAGCACAACAGAAACAGAAGGGAACTTCCTTAATCTGATAAAAGGCATCTACAAAAAACTACAGCAAGCATCATACTTATTAATGGTCAAACACTGAAAGCTTTCCCTTTGTGATCAGGAACAAGATAAAGATGTCCTCTATCACCACTTCTATTCGGGAATGTAGTGGAGGTCCTAGCCAGAGAAGTAAGGCAAGAGAAAGAAATAAAAGGTGTAAGGATTGGCAAGAAAGAAACAAAACTCATTATTCACAACTTTGTTCGTGAATATAGGAAACAGAAGGTACCTACAGAAAAATTGTTAGAAATAAGAGTTGAACAAGACTGAAATTCAGTATCAGTTGCATTTCCGTGTAAATAGCAAATGCAGTAAGAAAATAAATCTTTGTTTAAAAAACAAAGACTCTTAAAATAGCCTCAAAAAATATGAAGTGCCTAGCAATAAGTCCAATGAGAGATGTGCAAATCCTCTGCAGGGAAAATCATAAAACTCCACTGAAAGATATTTGAAGGATTAAATAAACGAAAATATATGCAATGATCATGATTTGACAGACTCAATGTTGTGAAGATATAAATTCTCCCCAAGAGTCAAGATAATCTCAATAAAAATCAAACAGGATTATGTTGGACATGCTGATTTTTAAGCATATATGGAAATGCAAAGGACCAAGATAGCCAAGATATTCTTGAAAAACATAAGAATTTCTCTAACATACATCAAGATTTATAAGACTATGACAAGTGTGAAAAGATAGTGGAATTTATAAAAACAGACCAGTGAGACAGAATAGAGACCCACATATATATGGACACTTGATATATGAAATCGGTGGCATGACAAAACAGAGAAAAGTTATCATTTTGTTTTTCCAAGAGATAATGCTGGAACAGAAATCTATCCATATGGAAACAATTGAAATTGAACCCATTCCTCACACCATTCACAAAAATAAATTCCACCTAGCTGGTAATCAAGTTCAAAATAATAACCACATGAATTATTTCAGAGTCAAAAAGAAATGTATTGATTATATATTCCTAGTGGGACAGATCTTAAGGACAAACATCTTATTGTTAGTGGCAATCTTGGTATTGTTATACTGAAATTACTTCATATATGTAGTAGTATAAAGTAAATAAACAACCACAATAATGTCATTAAGCCAGCCAGTCCCATTGATCAATCTTAATATTACTAAAAATGGAACAACAGAGAGTTTTAGAATAAGAGAGAAGAGATAATACATAAAATCAAAGCTAAGTAAAAAACCTTTCCAGAAGGGAAATAGCACTAATTCAACACTTTATTTCTTTTTCTAAAAAATGTGTTTACTAGTTCTGTCCACCAAAAAAAAATACCTAGAAACAATGAAAACCCAGTAATAATGAATGCCCCAAACATCCAAATTATGGTCAATATCAATTCCCATTGAAAAAGTGCTGCCTGGGCGCCTGGGTGGCTCAGTTGGTTAAGCAACTGCCTTCGGCTCAGGTCATGATCCTGGAGTCCTGGGATCGAGTCCCACATCGGGCTCCCTGCTCAGCAGAGAGTCTGCTTCTCCCTCTGACCCTCTTACCTCTCCTGCTATCTCTCATTCTCTCTCAAATAAATAAATTAAAAAAAAAAAAAAAAGAAAAGAAAAAGTGCTGCCTGAAAAAATAGCCAAGGCAGAATAGTTCTGGGGAAGAAAATATAGTCAGCCTGATAGCTCTCAAATCCTGAAAGAAAAGAAGCTATACAAGAATACTTGAATCACGTCAGATGGACACAGCAGCCAAATGAACAGGCTCTCAGTGACCAAAGAGGAAATAATCTGAAGTATCAGAAAGAATGACTGCAATGGACACATTAAAAATATAAAAACGTGTATGTTTAGATGACAATAATAAAAAAAAAAATCACTGGTCACCTTCACAGTTTGCTAGGGGCCAACTTGTTATTCTGAAAACTGGTAAGAGGCTAGAAACCAGCCTTTAATCGTGATTCCCATATAGGGACTCTCTATCTCAGGATAACCAAATACTTGATGAAAGGAAGTTTTTCTTTTTTAAAAGAAGTACAGCTAATAAATACAGAAGGAACTGTAAAATTAGAAATTCATCATTCTGTGATCCCAATATGAAATAACAGATCTGGTCAACAAGCATCAATGACTGCTAAAACCATTAAGTGAAAGGTTGATGGGGAACTCTAATAGATTCATCAGGGTGGTATCAACTGCACCCATCGATCAATCTTTCTTTTCTTCCTTACGTAGACTTCACGCCCAACTTAGGGCTTGAACTCATGATCAAGAGTTGCATGCTCTACCAACTGAGCCAGCCAGTCCCATTGATCAATCTTAATATTACTAAAAATGGAACAACCAAAATGTTCCTCCTGATATGATACAATAGACAATACACAGCACCATTAATGAAATATTCTTTTTTAAGTGGAGTCCAACAGAGGACTGGGATCACAACCTGGGATCTTGACCTGAGCTGAGATCAGGAGTCAGACACTTAACTGACTGAGCCACCTAGGGGCCCTTCAGTGAAATATTCTTAACACAAAACTGAACCTAACTCTAATCAAGCCTCTCTACCTAATTATCAGTTTATAAGAAATAAGAGATGAAATGGAAGAACATGTTAAAGGACCATTAGGATACAATCAGCCAAATCTGGAATGTAAGAAACTCTAAAAAATATATGACCCAGTTTCTTCAACAAATAAATGGAGAATAAAAAAGGTAAACTAGGGCGCCTGGGTGGCTCAGTCGGTTAAGCGACTGCCTTCGGCTCAGGTCATGATCCTGGAGTCCCGGAATCGAGTCCCGCATCGGGCTCCCTGCTCAGCAGGGAGTCTGCTTCTCCCTCTGACCCTCCCCGTTTGTGTTCCCTCTCTCGCTGTGTCTTTCTCTGTCAAATAAATAAATAAAATCTTAAAAAAAAAAAAAAAGGTAAACTAATATAAATTCAAAGAGACTTCAGACACATACCAACCAATGCAACATGTGGACCTTGTTTGGATTCTGCAGCAAACAATCATTTAAACATTTGGGTATTTTTAAGATAATCAGTGAAAACTGAAGATAGCCTGAGTATAATAAGACATTAAGAAATTTTGGTTAATCTTGTTGGGTGGAATAATGCTGCTTCTCTGCTAGAAATGCATACTGAAGTATTTACCAGGGAAAGTATATGATGCCTGGGATTTGCTTTGAAATACTACACAGTTATTCATAAGTTATATGTACAATTACAAATTAAAATAAATAAATAAGTAGGAAGGTGGGTGACTACGTGGGTGAATGGATGAATGGATATAACTTCTTCAGGGAGGGAAACAATTCTAGGTGAACTGATTCAAATTAAATATGAAGGCAAAACAATGAAGCTTTTACATCATATAGAATACCCTCATGTTCTCAGAGGGCAGAATTTACTAAACAAAACTTTAAAATCACTAAACAAAAATGTGTTATCCTGTACATAATTCTATGTAAGATTTTGTCTACTTCACACAATTTTAAAGGTACTTACTGCTGGTAAAAGAGATTGCATATTTTGATTAGAATCTGCTATTGTAGCAAGGTAGACCAAGTTCGTATGCAACATCTGCTGATACCTGTTGAAACAAAACAAATACCAATATTAAAAATAATTTTCTTCCTATCTGCTTAAATACAAATAGCATTCTAATTATTTCTCCAGTTTAATAAAAGATTTATGTTACCTGAATATCAATAGCACTTCAATTTTTTCCTAGTTCCTCTGCAAAATAATTCCAAATAATAGATACAAAGATAATAACACACACAGAGATCATATCATGTGCTAGATACTGCTATAGTTGTTTTATATACCCCTATATGCAGTCAATCCTCAAACCCAGGCTATGAGGTAAAAGTGCTTATTTTCTCCATTTTACAGATGAGGCAACTGAGGTTTAGAAAGGTCAATAACATGTACAATATTTGCACAGCTCAGGAAATGGAATTACTGAGATATGTACTAGCTCTATACATAGTACATGTCTTTTCTAAAAAGAGATCTAGAATGAAGGAATTCAACAAAACTGACATGCTTATTCCCTTCCCCCTGCCATTTTCATATTGCCAAAAACCTCAAACCCAAGTCCAGGCAACAGGCTCTGCTGAAAATGTCAGGAAGGAGGCAGGAATCACACAACTTTTCTTTTACCGGCAGCAGTGACCAACAATTTATGCCTACTGCCCATCTGTTAGGGCTCAACATATAGAGAAAACAATGAATAGGTGTCTTCACTTACAAATACATATATATATGTATATGTATGTATGTAAAGAAAATAATAGGGCACTATTGAGACATATATGAGACAGAAAATAATAGGGCACTAATACCATTAAGAATTAACTTTATAAAACAAAGCAAATTCTCACTAGTGCAATGAAGTGGTTAAGCATGTTCACTGTGATCTTAGGAATTAGTTTTGCTAACTCTCTGCAAATTGGTAGTGATCCAGTTACTAGTGTTTTAAATCCTCCAAATACAAACTTATAAATCCTATTACCAAACTGTTACACTGTTTCAGAATTTTGTTTACCTAGAAATATTAAATACAAATTAAAATAATGAAAATAAGATAAAAGAACTTTATTCGGCTAAATAAAGTCTTCTAACACAGATCCCAGATGAAGTTGTTCTCTACACACCATATGAGGAATCCTAGGAAATCTTTTGCTGCTTTATTTTTTTCTATTAGAACTGGTTTTACTACTTTTTTCTTACTAAAGAAAAAAACCCTACTTCTCACTGACCTTCAATTTTCTTCACTAACAAGTTTATGCTTTTTGTTTATTTTTTACAGATTAGAGGTATAACCAATATACAAAGACCCACACATATTTAACTTGTACAATTTGATGAGTTTGGACATATGCAAACACCTGTGACACCATCACCACAATCAAGGTAACAGACATAACCAACACTTCCAAAGTTTGTTTCCTTTTTTGTTTTTGTAGTTTAAAAACAAGTTTAGGCTCTTAATGCTCCTCCTCACATATTACACTATGTTGCTCAATCAGACATGATAAAATGTTTGTTACAGTGATCCTTAGACAAAAGAAGACGAGGAATTATTATATTGTACTGAATTATCCATAATGCTTAATTACATTGTCAAAATTCTTAAAACCGCACTAACAGGAAACACTAGCTGGAACTATTTTATTATTCTGTAAAGATCTTGAATGGAATTTAGGATACAGGGTTCCAAAATCTTGTCATTTTTTAAAACCAGCCAGCCATTTTTAAAGATTTTATTTATTTGACAGAGAGAGACAGCGAGAGAGGGAACACAAGCAGGGGGAGTGGGAGAGAGAGAAGCAGGCTTCCCGCCGAGCAGGGAGCCGGATGCGCGGCTCCATCCCAGGACCCTGGGATCATGACCTGAGCCGAAGGCAGACGCTTAACGACTGAGCCACCCAGGTGCCCCACCAGCCAGCCATTTTTAATTAGAACATATAACCCAGGGGGACACCTGGGTGGCTCATTCAGTTAAGCGTCTGCCTCCGGCTCAGATCATGATCCCTGGGATCGAGCTCCCTGCTCAGTGGGGAGCCTGCTTCGTCCTCAGCCTGTCGCTCCCCCTGCTTGTGGTCTCTTTCTCTCTGACAAATAAATAAATAAAATCTTAAAAATATATATATAACCCATTTCAAAGTCTACTCCTTGAAGTTTTTCTTTTCTTCTCTGAGTATTAATATGGCTTTAATATATTCAGATATGAGGTTTGCTGACCACCCTGCAAAAATAAAAATAACAAACCTTTCTAAGAGACTATGGCTTCCTCATGACCCTTTAAGAAAAAACTGTAGTCATGCTGATTAGTACTTAACAAGTCCACATTAGAATACTGTTAAATCTAATCTGCCACGCTCTCAAGGCCTCATTTGTAAAATAATGGGAGTTAAAGTAGATCTCCAAAGTCCCTTGTGGTTCTAAACATCGATAAATACAGCAACTTTTATGGAGTACTTTAGTTTTAAGACATTTCCCCAACCTAAATCTTTTTAACTTTTAATTTTTGAAATAATTTTAAACTTAGTTTTAAGAATAGCATGAAGAATTCCCAAATATCTTTCTCCCACACTCCCCAATCGTCGGCATTTCACAACATTTGTCTTACCCATCTCTAAACACACACACCAATATGTACACACATGCAAGCACACACACACTTTTTTTCAAAATCTTTGAGAGTCAGTTACAGACATAATATCCCACTACTCCTAATACTTCAGTGTCAATTTCCTAAAAACAAGGAAATTCCCATATACAACCACAATACAACAAATATTGATACAGTAATACCATGTAATCCACAAACCCATTCAAATTACTCCAATTGTCCTAATAACCCCAAATCTTTTACCTAATGTAAGCTATGTTATCTAACTTCAGTAGGTTTTCTTTTTTTGTAAACTGCATTATTTTTACAGCATTCATCAAGTACGCTTCCCTAAGGTCATTCAAGACTCAAAGATGAATATTAATGAAAAGGTAGTATATTTAAAAAAAAAAAAGAAAAGGTAGTATATATTCATATTCTTTTACAAGTTTGTGTATACATCACCTAAACAGCAATAAGCAAACATTCCTGGCTTCAGCTGACTCTACTGAAATGATAATAAAAAGTAGATTCTTCTACAAATATTAAAGAAATATTTTCCTGAGAAACTTTATTCTGTATATACTTTTATTTTTTTAATGTACATGTCTATTATCTCTAAAACAGTCTATATTAACAAAAGAAAACTGAGTATATATGATAAGGACAAATATAAACATATTCAACATTTTACATTTGACGATGGTAACTTCCTAATAAATACTGACAGATATTCCAAACACCCATAATTATGAACCCATTAAATGAGAGGCAGTTCCATGTCCCAAAAATTCCACTAAGAACCACTACATCAATTTTCTGGAGTAAGGTCAAATAACCACTATTAAATTTATTGATATAATTAAAAAATGAACCTGAAAAAGTCAGAGTTCATTTTTAACAATAAACCTTGACCAAGAAACTATGAAGATTATATTTATAAGGTAACAGAAATATAATTTACAAAATAAAAGTTATCTTCCTAACTAGAGATTTAAAACTACATTCTTTTACATAATGATTAATACAAATTTTTTTTGAATGAAAACCACTTACAGGACACTCTGAAGTAGTCACACTCATGATGAAATACAAAAAATAAGTGTTGATTTAAGTAAAAATATAAGTTGATTTAGAAAATACTCAAATCAAACACTACAATTGAACAATAATATATTCTCACACATACGTTATCAGAATTTAAAGGGAAGAGGATCTGTGCATTTGAGCTCCACAAGTGATTTACTTTTATTGAGCATAACAGGAGTGTGTGCACATATATGTAGATAAAGAGAGATAAAGCAATATATACAGAGATGTTACCAGTGAAAATCTTTAGGTGGTGAGAATAGTGTTTGTTATCTTACTTTTATGTTATCTGTGCTTTTTAATTTTCTACAATTCATATAATACTTTCATAAAAATAAAGTTATTTTATATTAAAAAAACACTGTCTTAGGCAGTTATCACATCTTAAGGAACTGTTTAATTAAAATTGACCTATCAATTCCCAGATGGCTGTCATTTATTGATGTTCCTCTTCATTTTCCTTTTCCTTCTCCTAATGCAAGAAACAAGAACATTTAAGGTTGAGAGGAGAAATTTTCTTCTCTTTACTCACAAACCAACACGAACAACTTGAAAAAAAAAAAAATCTAAAGAGCTCTAAGAATGAAATTAAATCCATCAGGAAAAGTAAAATGTAAGATTCCATCTAAACCAATTTAAACCCCATCTGCACCAAATATGTGAGAAGATGAGGTCTATTCCAATATGCAGAGAAGGGGGAAATGATCATATATACACAAAAAAGCTAAGAATATAAAGAATAAAACAGTATAAGCTTTTGTTGACTCAAGTTGGAAAGGCTGATTCTAGATCTGAACACGTCCTATCCATGCCATGTACCGCCGGGTCCTTTAAGAAACTGAACCAGACCTATGCCACAAAAATCCCTTGGCTCTATCTGGCAGTGTAAAAAGCCATAGATGAAAATAAGTATTCTAATCAGAGCCTGTCAACTTTTATTATCCCATGGCTGATCTGAGGCAGTGATCTCCTTACCACTGATGATTATCCATAGTTAAACTAAGGTAATAGATCAGCTAATTAATTTTTTAAAGAATATTTTGAAATATAAACAGACATGACTCATTGAAGAAACAATATATATAAAAGTAATGGAAATGATCATATAAAACGCAAAATGTACAAATGACTAGAAAATAAAATATCCTAGTACTCAGACCTAAGTTTCTAAATATCATTCTCTAAAAAAAGAACCAGGGCTTGAAGAAACAGGTAATTCCAAACTGGGGCAGGAAAAAGAACAAGATGAGTCTAGAACATTTTGTGGTGCAAGAAAATAAGAAAATGCTCAAAAAATAATGAATACATATCAAAAAGTCAACTTGAAGGGCTCCAGTGGTCAACATTGGGGACAACTAAAGAAAGAAAATAGAGTAACATTATAACCTAAAGAATACAGTTAAGAATCCATAAATCCGGGGCACCTGGGTAGCTCAGTCGTTAAGCGTCTGCCTTCGGCTCAGGTCATGATCCTAGGGTCCTGGGATCGAGCCCCACATCGGGCTCCCTGCTCCGCGGGAAGCCTGCTTCTCCCTCCCCCACTTCCCCTGCTTGTGTTCCCTCTCTCGCTGTGTGTCTCTCTGTCCTATAAATAAACAAATAAAATCTTTAAAAAAAAAAAATCCATAAATCCGTTCAGATATAAATAAATGAATGAGTGAATGGGTGCAGGGAATGAGAAATGGTTTCCTTAGAGTAGGATTTCAAATAAATGTAGAAGGAATGATTGATTTAGTCACCATTTGGCAACCACCACAGTAATAACTGTTTCAGTCAAGAATCATTGGATGATGGATGCTAACATAAATGCTAAAAAAAAAAAAAAAGTACAAGAAGGAACAACATGTGTCTCAAAGTATCTGCCCAAGAAGATACATATGAATTAAAAAGAGAAAAATAGTAACTTTACAGTGGAGAAACTGGCAGGCCACACCTCAACTAAGTGATTAAGATTCTCAGTACTGGGACAAATCACTATCATACAGCTAATTGAGAATGCACTGAGAAGGACACACCACCATATTTGTGATGCTCTTGCCAAAAGTGCATAACACGAATCTAATCAAGGGGAAACACAAATCAAACCTAAAATGAGGGACATTACACAAAATAACTGCTATGTATTCTTCAATAACATCAACAACATGAAAGATAACAGACTGAAGAATGGTTTCAGATCAAAGGTATACTCAAGGCATGTGACAATAAATGCAACATCTGATACTGCACTGGATCCTAAACCTGAAAAAAATACATTAATGGGACGATTGGCAAAATTTTAAACAAGTCTGAAGATTACAGCATTGCATTATTCATTTTAACAATTATACCCTGGTTATTTAAGAATTTGTGCCTGTTTTTATGAAAAACACACTGCGGTAATTAAAAGTAAGAAAGAATCATGTCTGCAACTTATTCTCAAATGTTTCAGAGAAATATGTAGAAGAAATGAATGATATGGAGAAAAATGAAAGTGAAGGGCATACAGGAATTTCTTATATGGTCTTTAAAATGTTTTTTGTAAGAATGAAATCATTTCAAAATAAAGTTTTAGAAAAAGATACCACTTTTCACCAACCAGATGAGCAAAAATTTTTCAAAGACGACTAAAATCCAATGCTGGCAGAGGATGTTGAAAACCAAGGCTCTGAAATCTGGCTGAAAGCAAACCAATTCAATCTTTTTGCAGGGTAATTTGGCAATTTAGCATGGTCTTTGACCCAGCCATTCCATTTATAAAATTCTAACCCATTAAAAAACAAAAACATTTATCTAAATGTGTTTATGTAGATATGAGTGCCATGTGTGTAAATGCACAAAGAAATGTTTAGAAGTATAGGTAGTAAACTATTAAAAGTAGTTACCCCTGCGGAGAGGAGAAGCTTAAGATTGGAAAGTGAAATGTGACTTGCTCTTACCTCTACCAAATTTTATACTTTATGATTTTCTTTTTACAATGACCCTACATGACTTTTTCATTTCAAAAATGGTATTAAACAAAGAGAAAAAAGACAAAGTAACCAAGAGAGACTCAGAATTAGATAAAGGATGAATCAAGTAATAGCAAAAGTCCAGCATAGCAGGAAAGTGCATGCAGAGGCAAGAACCAGGGTTGTTGGAAAAATCTACTTGAGAACAGACCAGTGAGAGCTCTAGGAAAGACAGGTGTGTCACAAAATAATGGTGAGAATAAAATATTTTAGAGCTGCACTGTCCAATAAAGTAGCCACTAGGTAGAATGAAATGCAGCTAGTTCAAAATGATGTGTTATTAGAGTAAGATTCACAAGGGATTGCAAAGACTAAGTATAAAACAAAAGAATATAAACTATCTCATTAATATATTTATGTAGATTATGTATTAAAGTGATATTATTTTGGAAATAACGGCTTAAGTAAAATATATTATAATATTAATTTCTGCTTCCTTTTACTTGTTTAATGTGTCTATCAGCAAATGTAGAATTATATATGTGGCTTACAATATACTTCTACTGGACAGTGCTACTCTAGAGACTTTTGATGATTCAACTTGTTCCACTACATCACATTCTATTAAGGATAGCATTTACTTCTGACACATCACTTCAAAATAACAAGTTTGGGAGCACCTGGGTGGCTCAGTTGGTTAAGTGACTGCCTTCGGCTCGGGTCATGATCCTGGAGTCCCTGGATAGAGTCTGGCATCGGGCTCCCTGCTCGGCAGGGAGTCTGCGTCTCCCTCTGACCCTAACGCCTCTCATGTGTTCTCTCTCATGCTCTCTCTCTCAAATAAATAAATAAAATCTTAAAAAAAAAAAAGTTTGGTTCTTATGATAACCAATTCTCTATTAGATGCTTTGCTTTCTCAACCACATATATGGATGTAACTAAATATCCAAAAATGTGACAATCTAACTTTTCCACAAATCAGAGTACACAGAAATTTGCAGGATAAGTATTTAAAAAGAAAAAAAAAAGAGACCCACTGCATCCCAAAGAACAAATTTTTCTTTTATAAAAATCAGGAAAAGTCACACAAAAAATTGTACCCTAATGTTCATATAAGTATTCATAATAGCCAAGAAATGAAAACCCAAATGTCCATTACTGATGGATAAATAAAACATGGTATGACCATACAATAAAAAATTGTTTAGCAACAGAAAGGAAGTATTGATACATGCTTCAACATTGATGAACCTTGGAAAATATTATGCTAAAGAAAAGAACTCAGTCAAAAAAGACCACACATTATACAGTCATTGACATGAAATGTCCACAATAGGCCAATCCACACAGACAGAAAGCAGATTAGTGGTTGTCAGGGGGTGAGGGATTAGGAGGTGGGAATGGAAAGTTATTGCTAATGGGTATAGGATTCTTCTGGAGATGATGAAATAGTTCTAAAATGGACCGAAGTGATGATAACACGACTCTATGAATATACTAAAAGCTTCGAATTATAAACTTTAAAATGGGTGAATTGCATGGTATGTGAATTATATCTCAGTAAAGCAGTTATTAAAAAGAAAAGTAAAAAATTAACCAACACAGAAAAATGAATACAAAAAATTTTTCGTATCATTCTTACTGAGAACACTCTGAGGTCTTTCCTTTATTCTGATAGTCCATTATACACTGAATAAGATGGTTATTTTCATCCAACATCTGAAATAAAATTAGAAAAAGTTTATTGTAAATCTAGTGCATCACGTAAAATTTTAAAAATCCTTCAGATTTCTAAGAAATGTTTATTCATATAGGAACTGAATCTATTCTGGTCTTTTAAGTCTTATTCTACACCTCTGGAATGATATGTTTAGTCAACAACTTTCAAATAACTGTATTCCATTTATTCTCCCTCTGAATTATTACCTGAAGCCAAGGAGGGGTTTTGTTTGTATTCAAACATTTTATTACCTCTACAACCTGTAACAGAATCTTTAGCCCGTTAAGACTAAGAGGTAAGGGTCCAAGCTGACTCTGCATCATTCTTATGCTTTGCAGTAGTAAAGAAAAATTTTGTCCTTATCCACAATGAACACATGAAAACGTAAGCCCATGAAGCTTGAGGAGATAGATGGCTAGTTTCCAAGTGTTATAAAGTATGGTTCTGTGATTCTCCAAACATGGAATAATCAAAAACGATAACTTCTAAGCATGTATATTTGTTGCACACTTTATGAGCTTACCTTATAATTAAGTTGTCCCAAAAGTTTAAAAACAAAAAGCATATCAATTTATCATTTTATCGTCTTACAGCAATTCAAAGCAATATTGGCTTTCAGGGTTAAATAACTCATCCAAGGGCGCCTGGGTGGCTCAGATGGTTAAGTGTCTGCCTTCGGCTCAGGTCATGATCCCAGGGTCCTGGGATCGAGTCCCGTATCAGGCTCTCTGCTCCTTGGGAGCCTGCTTCTCCCTCTGCCTCTCTCTCTCTGTCTCTCATGAATAAATAAATAAATAAAATCTTAAAAATAAATAAATAAATAACTCATCCAAGTAAGATGGCATTGAGGAAAGAGTACTGATGTAGCAATGAAAAGGCCAGTTGGTCTAAGTGCCGGCTTCACAATCCTGTGCAAATCACTTATGATTTCAGAGGCTCAGATTTATCTTAAGGTCAAGGGACAGAAGTAGATGTTCCTCCTGAACTTGCCCCACCTTTCTAAGACCTAATAAAGTATAATACAATAATCACTCTATCTCACGGGGCGCCTGGGTGGTTCAGTCGTTAAGCGTCTGCCTTCGGCTTAGGTCATGATCCCAGGGTCCTGGGATCGAGCCCCACATTGGGCTCCCTGCTCGGCAGGAAGCCTGTTTCTCCCTCTCCCACTCCCTCTGCTTGTGTTCTCTCTCTCGCTGTGTCTCTCTGTCAAATAAATAAAATCTTTAAAAAATAATAATAATAATAATCACTCTATCTCAATAATTTAATGTACCTCTTTTAAAAACAAAATCCATTTAACCTTAATTGTGATTTTCTTCCTACAAACAAATCACAATCTTCACTTGCTAGGAAAAAAATATATATATTGACATGCTCTTCCGAAAAGTGCGGTTATTTCCTAAATAGAATCACTGGATGCCAAAAAAATGTGTCTTTAAAATCCATTAGTCCAATCTAATGACTTCACAACATATCTCCTCAATCACTCAACCTAATAAACTTCACCATAGAATATGTCTCTTTTTTTTTTTTAAGGATTTTTTATTTATTTGAGAGCGAGAGAATGAGAGACAGAGAGCACGAGAGGGAAAAGCAGACCCCCCGCTGAGCAGGGAGCCCGACGTGGGACTCGATCCCGGGACTCCAGGATCATGACCTGAGCAGAAGGCAGTCGCCTAACCAACTGAGCCACACAGGCGCCCGAATATGTCTCATTTCTAACATCAATCTCTCACACTGTATAGAGTAAGACACTTAATTTGGAATCCATTTTCTCTTCTCATCTGAGAATGAAAACTAATTGATCTGCAGCTCCTGAATTAAGCACTCATAATAAATATCTTAACATGTATGTAGGAAAAACTCTTTTTGGAAACTACCCAACCAACCTCAGGACTCTTCTACAGTCCCAAAGTAAAAATAAAAAATGAATCCCTCCAGAAACACATCTTCAGTGTATGTACTTGGAGCTGTTTGCCAGGCTGCAGACTTAGCCCAACGCACTACATGAAAGCACTGCATTTCCAGGCACTGACAAGCCGGTTTATTCATAAAATAAAGCAACAGTTGGGCAAATGTCAAATGCCACACTAGGAAAAACCTGACAGTAAACTGAAACCCATTAACATAATCTGCTGGGCATACAATGGTGTCCTGAGTGGTACGAAAAGTTG
The DNA here is from genome assembly GCF_029215605.1 of Mirounga angustirostris. Lineage (NCBI taxonomy): Eukaryota > Metazoa > Chordata > Mammalia > Carnivora > Phocidae > Mirounga > Mirounga angustirostris. The sequence continues at coordinate 44,837,781 of NW_026991722.1, read as the reverse complement.
ACTTTTCTTCAATTTTCATCTTCATCCCAGCGTATACAACAAAACCGAAATATTTAAGGTGAACTGCTCAATTAGCAAGTAACTTTTCAAAGTCTGGCTGACTAAAATTCAGATTACTGCCTTGCTCATGGGCAGGAAGGGATAGCGGCCAATAAAGCAGCTTTGTGTCCCTAACTGGCAGTAACACAGCAGCGACAGAGGTTGAACTATCCTCTAAAAGGGACGCACCTCCCCGTGTGTTTATCACGACTTCTGTAATAGATCATGATTATCAGATTGTCTCCACCACTAGACTCCAAGTTCCATGAAGGCAGGGACCATGGCTCACCACTGTAGCCCCAGCACCCAGAGCAGACGCTCGATGAGTATTTGCTGCAGACGCACACGGAGAGGGGATGAATCCGGAAGGGAGAAGGGAACTCCGAGGGTAACCCCGAAGTCCACAGGGTGCTCCTTCGCCCGCCCCTCAGGCTCCTGCAGCGTCCCCCCAAGTTCTCCCGGGAGCTCCCCCAAGTCGGCCAAAGTGCGCAGCGTGGCGGAGAGCGGCGATCAGCGCTCCGACTTCCCCTCGGCCTCCCGCGACCCGAGGTCGGGCGTGCACGAAGCAGCCGCGGCGCGCTGGGCGGGGCGACGCCAAAGTAACTCCGGAGCGACGCGCGGGGCCGCGGGGGGCGCCGGCTCCGACAAACAGCCCTTCCCCGCGCGGCCGCTGCCGCCGGGCGCACGCGCCCCGCCGCCCGAACGCCGCCCCATCCCTAGAGAAATCCAGCGGCGGGTACTTGGGCTTTTGTGCTTACAGGAAAGAGCCCAAACGCGTGAAGGACTCCGTGGGAGGACCGGTTCGCCGCCTCCCGCCACCCACTCAGGCACAGCCCGCGGCTCGGGTTCCCACACCCGACCGCCTCCCAGCAGGCCCGCCTCCGCCCCCGGCCCGGCCGACTCCCGGGCCGGCCCCCGGTGGCGCTCCCGAGGGCAGGATGGGCCTGGCATCCCCGACCCCGCGAGGCTTCACCTTCTGAATCGCAGCGGGAGTGATCTCCCCCTTGCCTCGCTGCCGCGGGGCTGCGAACGCCACAGACATGTTGCCGCCGTCACCACTACGGGCAAGTCCCGAGCGCTCCGGGTGAACGGCAAACTGGGGGAGAGACGCCGGCCTCTCGGGCCGAACCACCTCGGGAATGCGGGGAGGGGGGATGCTCCGGCGCCGAACGAAGGGCCGGCCGGCCTGGCCTACAGGACTTATTCTGGCCCATAGAAGTCCTCTTTCGGCGCGTTACCGGGGAACCATAGCCCCGGTAGCACTGTCCTGTTCTTGGTAGACCTCTCGTCCTTCATCCTTTCCTGACGCGCCCCCCCTCCCGTTTGAGCTAGTGGTAGGGCCGCGCCCCAGTCCTCCCTCCGCTTCAGCGATTCAGGAAATGGTCCCGCCGCCGCGGGAGAAGGAGAGGCTGGGGCAGACCCTGTCACAGGAAATGCGAGCGGCCCGAGCCGGCCCGCCCCTTTCGCGCGGGTGCAACTTGCCTCCCTCTCCAGCGCGCTGGAGCCTCCCTCCAAGTGCGTTTCGGCGCTCGGCTCTAGATCTGGTTCAGTTTTTCCAACTTCATCCTCACCCCCCGCTGCCCCGGGTTGTCCGGGCACGGCGGAGAGGGAAGGACGGTCAGGACCCGCGAGTTCGTGCAAACCCGTGGAGCGCCTGCCGAGATGTGCAGAGGTGGAAGGTGTAGGTGAACGCGGATTCGCTGGTTTAAACCGCCCGGCTACGCCCCAAAGGCGCACCTCACAGTCCACAAGTCTCGCACGCACACACAGGCATGCTTAACAATTGGAAAAGTAAGCCTGACCCCAAATCAAGAAACGAAGGCTGTGTCCAATACTCAGGGGCAGTCGGCCAACTGGGCTACAGAGCCCTTGGAGAGTAGTTCGCCTCTTGGGACAAACCCTTGGCAGAAACGTGCGTCGATTTCGTCTGACATGGATCTCTGGGATTAAGTTTTCAGCTCGAGCACCCTCACACTTTTACAATTATATACTTAATGCCTTGTAAATTAGGCCAGATCTGCCAGGCTTCAAATCAGTGTGAGGGGGAAAACAAAACAAAACAAAACCAACCCAAAGCTCTCGAATTATGGCAGGAACAAGAGCAAATGTGGGTAATGTGTTGGCGAGAAGTGGTCGGGGCTGTAATTATTATTATTCTGTAAATTTGGACATCCATGTGACACAAAGGAAACGTTTATGTAAAATGCCACCCAACAGTAATGAGACTCAAAAATCAATCACTTCGTTTATATGTAAAATGAACTGGAAAAATTAAGCTAAATGTTTAAAATTTTTGTTTCAAATATATGCTTTTCGCAAGAGGTCATAAGTTTCATTCATTAAGGAAATATAGGTGCATTTTGTGTGCTAGGCTTTATGCTAGACACCTAGGATACAAATGTGAATAAGGTGAGCATGGAACCTGCTCTCAGGGAGTTTATATTCTGATAGGGCTGACAGATTAGAAACAACAAATATATAAATATGTAAACTTTTAAGAAAGACTAGATGCCAACAAGGAACTGACAGAATGATGGGCAGTCACGAGTCAGGGTGGGAAGCCTTCTCTGTTAAGCTGACATCTAAAGGATGGAAAGATTTAAGCCATCCTAAGAATAAAGGAAGAGAATTTATACTCCTACTAATAATAATTTTTCTTAGAATTCTTGTGTTTCACTACCCTAAGCCTTGGGGGAAAAAAAAACAAGTCTTGTCCACCATTACACACTATGTCTAACACCTGGCTTTCATCATCATGTCTTGATGTTTACACAAAAGCACCTTGGGGCACCTGGCTGGCTCAGTGGGTGGAGCATGTGACTCGATCTCAGAGAGTAGAGATTACATACAAATAAAATCTTTTTTTTTTAAAAAAAAAGGGTACCTTAATTGTTAAAGCAATATTTCAGTAGGAAAAATGAAACATGATCCTACTGCTCCAATCATATCTGCTGATAAGATAGCACCGGAATCTTAATAACATGAACCAGTGGGAATAGTTGTCTGAATTTCTATATTCCAGTTCAAAAAAAAAAGAGTGCCAAGGAGACTTCTATTCCAAGGAGTTACCCAAAGATAAGTACCTTCTTTGTTTAAATTATAGCTCCCCAACAATAGGAAAAGAAATTTACTCAAAATAGGTAACAGGTCAGCCCAAGGTGTTTATTCCTTCAGAGTAGCAAGTCGGGGCCTAGGGTACTAGGCATGAATAACCACAGCCTTTTCTGTGATGGCATGTGTGCCATAAAAATACCATTATTTTCTGTGTCCATCACATGGGTATTGGAGTAAAGATCCAGCCAGAAATCAAATGATCTCCATAAGAAAAGAAACTTGAAAGGAACCCCAAGTTACTCTCAGGCTTCCTTCCTGTCTCATTTGACCATTAGTTTTGGGGAGAGAGGAATCCCAAAGTATAGACTGAGTGGTAGCAGATTTGGGAGAAAAAGGAGAATAAAGAGTACCCAGCATTTAGTTAAGGAGAAAACAGGGAATGAAGATGGGAAGTTGACCCAAATCTCAGAAACGACTGTAGGAACTTAAAAAAGAGCTACCATGAAGGGGGGGAAATCGGTGGGGGAGACGAACCATGAGAGACTATGGACTCTGAGAAACAAACTGAGGGTTCTAGAGGGGAGGGGGGTGAGGGGATGGGTTAGCCTGGTGATGGGTATTAAAGAGGATACATACTGAATGGAGCACTGGGTGTTATATGCAAACAATGAATCACAGAACACTACACCAAAAACTAATGATGAGGGGCGCCTGGGTGGCTCAGTCGTTAAGCGTCTGCCTTCGGCTCCGGTCATGATCTCAGGGTCCTGGGATTGAGCCCCACATCGGGTTCCCTGCTCGGCGGGAGGCCTGCTTCTCCCTCTCCCACTCCCCCTGCTTATGTTCCCTATCTTGCTGTATCTCTATCTGTCAAATAAATAAATAAAATCTTTAAAAAAAAAAAAAACTAATGATGTAATGTATGGTGATTAACATAATAAAATTAAAAATAATAAATTTTTTTTTTTAAAAATGAGCTACCCAGACAACCATTTCCCCAACAGAAAATCAGTCCCATTATTTACATTGGTCTTGGACTGAGACATCTGAAGAAGGAATTGAGGTCATATAACAATGAGGTGAAAGGTTTTTTAGAATAATCCTAATAGAACATATACAGTGGTTTAGAATAAGTAAAATAGTCTGCATGAACAATTCATTCTTGATTATTCACGCTGATGAATGAATGTAGACACATTTAACAAAAGTAAGAAAATTCTCCATGTTTGATTTTTCAAATGTTCTAGTTTTTTAATTTTTATTACATGAATTTGTTTGTATTCCTTAAATGTATTTCACCAAACTAATAAAGTGAGTGCTCTAGGCATATCCTCAATATTTAGTAAAACTATAATCGTGGCATTAAAAATTATCTTAATCCACAAAAAATACATCATACATGTATAGATAATTGAGATTACTTTCATATAAGCATTTCTTTAATATGTATTGTTTTATAATTAATTGAATATCCATTCTATCAAATTTGCTGATATTTGAAGCCTCGGTTCTGCCATAAATTCCAAGAATACATAGGGAGGCATAGACCAAGCCTGTCTGCTCATAATTGGGCTCAGAGCAAAACCCCTCAGGTAGTATCTTTCAAAATATTTCTGCTCACTGCCTCCATGGCATTTGATGAGTCATTTTGAGCTGTGGCTTCCACAGATTTCAAGACTATAAAGAGAACAGCATCATTATTCTAGGCAAAAACAAATCACCTTTCCCAATTCTCCCCAAAAGACTTTATTTTCAATACTGCAGAAGATTTCATTCAAAGTAGACTATAACAAAGCCTATCTGGGGCATTTCCATCTCTTCTTACAGTATCAAACATTGAATGAATTAAGGAGGAGCTTAATCAAATATATTTGGGGGTATAATGTTATAAGAAAGTATTGCTTTTTTAAAAAAAGTTTCTGTGTGAAGCTATATTCAATCTTAACCTTACTGTGACAAATGCACATGTTTGCAGTTCCTAGTTCCACCTTATGGCATGATACTGGACAGGTCATTTTTGTATTTCATTCACTTTCCTAAAAAATAGCCACCCTATCTAAAAGGCTATTAGAAATAATAGTGTTTATTTATTTAGCATTTATTATGCACAGCCACTGTCTAAGTGATTATCTTACATTGGACTCTTTAAAAAGTTTGTCCCAATTTTAATGGGTAAAATATGTAAAAACACATAGCATAGTGTAAATGACCAAAGAAGGATAAAATTTGAACTTAATAATCTAATAAAGAGAAAAATATATACTGCAAGACAAGTAAGGGATATGCAGTCTACCCTTAAGAAATTTTTGGGCTAGGGGCACCTGGGTAGCTCAGTAAGTTAAGAGTCTGCCTTGGGCTCAGGTCATGATCCCAGGGTCCTGGGATCGAGCTTCAGGAGCCCCGCATCAGGCTCCCTGCTCAGGGGGGAGCCTGCTTCTCCCTCTCCCTCTGCTGCTCCCCCTGCTTGTACTCTCTCTCTCTCCGTCCAATAAATAAATAAAATCTTTTAAAAAAATGGTTTTTTTTTCAGGCTAAACAGAGATCAAATGGGATTTTTTCCTATTTAGCATGTTCTCTGATCTAATACATGATGTGTGGTTACTGTATCTGTAGTAAAAGAGTAACTGTTATTGAACGACTTCACAATTATAGACAGGATTATAATAACTCTTGAACAATATGGCTTTGAACTGCACAAGTCTACTTATATGCAGACTTTTTTGACACAATACAGTACTATAAATGTATTTTCTCTTATGATTTTCTTAACATTTTCTTCTCTAGCCTACAGAATACACTATATAATACATATAACGTAAAATATGTGTTAATCAACTGTTTATGTTATCAGTAAGACACTTCTGGTCAAAAGTAGGCTATTAGTTAAGCTTTGGGGAAGTTAAAAGTTATACATGGATTTTCAACTGCATGCGGGGTCAGCACCCCTACCCCCTGCATTGTTCAAGGGTCAACTATACTGCTTTCCCTATGAATTGTTAACTTTCTTATGAATGGGTGTGATGGGCAGAATAATTTCATCCTCACAGAGATGACCACCTCCCAATCCTCAGAACCTATAAATATGATAGGTTATGTAACAAAATGGAATCAAGGTGTCAGACAGAATTAAGGTGGTTAACTAGCTGACCTTAAAATACAGAAATTTTCCTGGCTTATCTGAGTGAGCCCAGTGTAATTTACAAATATCCTTAAATAGGGAACAGTGAAATTAAAGAGTTAAAAAATCAGTGAGATGGCATCTTGAGAAAGACTTGACTGGCCATAGCTGGCTTTGAAGATGGAAGGGGGTCATGAGCCAAAGAATGTGGGCAGCCTGTGGAAGCTGGAAAAAGCAAGCAGATTCTCCCCTAGAGCCTTCAGAAGGAACACAGCTGGCTAAAACTTTAATTATAGCCCAGAGGGGTTCACTTTAGACATCTGACCTCTAAAACTCGAAGATAATAAATTTGTTGTTTTAAGCCATTAAATTAGTCATAATTTGTTAAAACAGCAATAGGAAACTAATACAATGTTTTTTCCCATCTAACATTTATGGTTGAATTTTGGGCAATGTGCACTAAAATACTGGTAAGGTCTTCAGTATGTTATGAACTACTGTTCTTAAAGTAACCTAGCAATCATATTTATTATATATTTACTTTAAAAGAAAAATAATAGCATAATATTATGGTACAGTCCTGCAGACATCATGATTTTAGCCTTCTGGCCCCCAGAATTGTGAGAGAATTTCTGTTATTTTGAGCCACCACATTTGTGGTAATTACGGCAGCCCTAGGAAACTAATACAGATGCCAAGATACTTCAGTGGAGAAAGAATTGTTCTGGAACAGCTAGATATCCATGTTTTTAAAAATTATCTTTGACCTTTTCCTCACATATACACAACAGTTAACTTGAAATAGATTGTAGACCTAAATTTTAAAAGCAAAACTATAAAACTTCTGCAAAAAAACAAATAATCTTCATGACCCTGAGTGAAGCATATATTTCTTAGATATGACACAAAAGGCAAGAAGCATAAAAGAAAAATTTGATAAATTTTCATTAAAATTAAAAACTCTGCTCTTCAAAGATATAATTAGAAAATGAGAAGAGAAGCCATAATCTGAGAGAAAAGATATGAATTTATGAAACATTAAAACAAAGAATTTGTCTCTAAAATATATGAAGAACCCTTACTACTCAATAAGACAAACAACCCTATTAACAAAATGGACAAAAGACTGGGAGACATTTTAGAATGATGACATACAAGTGGCCAATAAACACACAAAAAGTTGCTCTCCATCATTAATCATCATGGAAATGCAAATTAAAGCCACATTGAGAAACCACTACATACCCATTAAAACGGCCAGAATTAAAAAGAGTGACATCATCACATTTTGGAAAGTATGTGGAACAACTAGGAACATTCATATATTGCTAGTGGGAATACCAATGATACAACCACTCTGAAAAACAACTAGTGATTATTATAAAGTTAAACATGCACTCATCATATGATCCAGCAATTGCACCCTTGAGTATTTATTCCTTACCCAAAAGAAATGAAAATGTATTGCTCACACAAAGACTCGTACATGAGTATTCATAGCGCTTTTAATAAATACAGTGTTAAGGTAGGGATGCCTGGGTAGCGCAGTTGCTTGTGCATCCAACTCTTGATTTCGGCTTGGGTCATGATTTCAGGGTTGTGGGATTCAGCCCCAAGTCAGGCACTCAGCATGGAGTCTGCCTGAGATTCCCTCCCGCACACCACCCCCCCAGCCCCCTGCCGCTCACACTCTCTCTCCCTCACTCTAAGCAAATAAATAAAATCTTTAAAAAATAGTGTTAAGTTAGAAACAACCCAAATATTCCACACAGGTGAATGGATAAATTATGATACATTTATATAATAGAATACTACTCAAGAATAAAAAGGACTGAACTATTAATATATGCAACAAAATGGACGAATCTCAAAAACATTAGGTTGCATAAAAAAAGTCACACAAAAGAGTACTGTTGGTTCCATCTATATAAAATCTAAATAAGGCAAAATCAATTTATAGTGACAAAGTAGATCAACAGTTGACTAGGGATGAGGATGGGGGATATGATGACTACAAAGGAGCACAAAGGAATGTTTTGGGACGATGAAAATATTCTATATTTTTATTGTCATAAATACATAGGTGTATACATTGATAAAAATTCGTCCTACTATACAAAATTTAAATATTAATTAAAGTACTTCTTAAGGAAAAAAGTGTTGGCATTCTTGTAGATATTGCAGTGAATATCTAGATCAATTTGAGTTTGCCAACTCATAAATATGATATATACCTCCCCTTACCTAGATTTTCTTTAGGTTCTTCCAATAATATTTTAGGTTTTTCTGTGTAGAGGTCTATATGTATTTCCTATACTACATACATGATATCTTTTATATTTTATTTCCTAATTATCTGTTTTTGGTTTATAAAAATACAATTGATTTTATATCAATTATGTCTGTCGACCTCCCTAAATTCACTTACTAATACTAGCGATTTATCTATATTTTATTTTGAACTCTTTATTATGTATACAATTAGGTCATCTAAAAATAATATGATTTTCATTTCTTCCTTTCCAGTGAAGTTTTTTTTTTTTTCTTGCCATATACCACTTAAAAAAACCCTCCAGTACAAAGTTAAATAGAAATGAAGAAAGCAGGTACTCTCAGGTATGCTGCTGATCTCAAATGAAAAAAAGTTCTAATATTTAACCATCAAGTATGAGGTTTCTTGTAGAGCCTCTTAGCCGATTAAGGAAATTCCTTTCAATCCTTAGATTATGAGTCAATAAAATTCTATGAGACAGTGGATTTTATTAAATGCTTTTCTGCATTTATTGAGATAGGATTTTTTTCCCCTCTATTTCATGAGTCAGCAAACTTTCTATAAAGGACCAGATGGTATTTCAGGTTTTGCAGGCCATCTAGGCTCCCCTGCAATTACACAACTCTGTCACTTTAACAAGAAAGCAATAACATAAAAGGATGGGCATAGTTGTTTCCTAGTAAAACTTTATTTACAAAAATAGGCACAGCAGCAGACCAGATTTGGTTCCTGGGCAATAGTTTGATAACTCCTGTTTTATTCTGTTAATGTGGTAAATTACATTGATTGCTTCCTAGAATAACTCAAGTCAGTTGTGATATACATGTAATGTATATTTTTTTGTATATTGCTAGTGTCTATTTATTAACATTTTACGTAGGATTTTTAAGTACATGTTCATGAGTGAAAATGGCCTGTAATTTTCCTTTCTTATAGCATCCTTAGGTTTTGCTCTTAAGATTATGCTGCTTCATGGGGCGTCTGGCTGGCTGTCAGCAGAGCATGCGACTTTTAATCTCCAGGTCATGAGTTTGAGCCCCATGTTGGGCATTCAGCTTATTTAAAAAAAAAAAAAAAAAAGGTTATGCTCTTTCATAGTACAAGTATGGAAGCAGTCTCTCTTCTATTTCTGTGATGACTTTATGTAAGATGGGTGTTATTTCCTTCTTAAATGTTCCATAGGATTCACCAGTGATACCCCTGGGCCAAGGGTCTTCATTGTGGCAATGTTTTATTTATGGATTTAATTTCTTAACAGATTTGGGACCATCAAGACATTTCTCTTTTTTCTTGCATTATTTTTATTATGTTTTCAAAAAATTTGCCCTTTTAGTCTAAATTTTCCAACTTACTGGCATAAAGTTACTCATAACTTTTTAATGTCATTACAATCTTTAATAAGGTCCTCTTTTCATTCCTCATATTTTGACTTCTTTTTTCTTGATTACTTCTGCCAACCATTTATCAATTTTTAGCCTTTTCAATGGTTTTCAGCTTTCTTTACATTCCCTATTATATATTTTGTATTTCATTGATTTCTATTCTTATCTTTGTATTTCCTTCCTTCTACTTTCCATGGGTTTAATAAGCTGTTTTTTAATGTAACATCTTAACTTTGATGCTTAGGTAATGATTCTTAGTCTTTCTCCTTCTCTAATGTATACATTAATGTTATAATTTCCCCCTTAGATACTGCTTTGGCTGCATCACATGTTGGATTTGTTATATTTATTATATTTATATTTTTAATATATTCAAATTTATATCTTTATATATTATATATTTATGTATAATGTTTATTATAAATTTGTCACATTTTAATATTTTTATATTTCATATTAATAATAATATTAATATGGTTCCATTGAAAACATTTTCTAATTTCCATTGTAGATTCTTCTTTGACCCATGTTGTTTAGAAATAAATTTCTCAATTTTCAAATACATGGGTGTTTTCTAATTATGTTGTTGTTACTGATTTCTAGCTTAATTCTGTGGGGCCAGAGGATATATTTTCTATGCTTTTACCCCTTTGAAATTTGTAAAACTGGCTTGTCAGCCCACCATATAGTCAATTTTTATAAGTGTTCAGTGTTTGCTCAAAATGTATGTGTAGTCTACAGTTGCTAGGCATAGTGTTTATATGTGTGTGTATATATATTAAACAAAGATTGTGTTCCTTGAATATTTTATATTGTTTTCAATTTTTTTATCTGCTTTATTTTATCAATCACCAAGAAAATTATGTTAAAATCTCTGACTATAGGGGTGCATGGGTGGCTCAGTCGCTAGGTGTCTGCCTTTGGCTCCGGTCATGATCCCAGGGTCCTGGGATGGAGCCCTACATCGGGGGCTCCCTGCTCAGCGGGAGGCCTGCTTCTCCCTCTCCCACTCCCCCTGCTCGTGTTCCCTCTCTCGCTGTCTCTCTCTCTCTGTCAAATAAATAAATAACATCTTTAAAAAAAATCTCTGACTATAATTGTGGGTTTCTCTATTTCTTCTTTAATACTAACAATTTTACCTTATCTTGAATATGTGGTTGGCATTAGGTACAAATTTTAGAATTAAGTATTCCTAGTAAATTAGACCTTTTATCATTACAAAATATCCATCAATATCTCTTGCTATGTATCTTGAGCTGAACTATACTTTGTTATACTATGTATTAGCTCTTTCTGCTTAGTGTTTGCATGACATCTTTTTCATCCTTTTACTTTCAAATTTTCTTTACCCTTTAGTTTAATGTTTATCTCATGTAAGCAGCATATAGTACATTTCTTTTTATCCAGCCGGATTTATCTTATAATTGAAATACTTATTTCATTATAGAGAACATAAGTATTAATGTAGTTAACTTGAAACCTACTAAAATACGATTTGCTTTCTATTTTCCATCCTGTTATATGTTCCTTTTTCTTTTTTTTTTTTTGGTGTTCTTTTTGTTATTTATTATTATTTCATTATAATAAAGTATTACAATATACGTGGTTATATATTTTTATATGGTTCTCTTAGTGCTCTCCTCAGCTATTACAATATGCATTTTGGATCAGTTAGTCTAATATAAATTAGAAATTTACTTTTTTTGAAATTTTACTACTTTCTGAAGCAATAAAGTGTAGAACACTTTAACTTCATTTGTCTTCCTACCCAAATTATGTTATTCTCTCAATATTTTATTATATGTATTTATAAGCCCATAGCAATTGTTTTGTTCAGTTAATATTTGAGCTTATGCGTATGTTTATCCTTGATGCTCTTTATTTCTTTCTCCATCTCCAAATTTCATCTGTGATAATTTTCTTCTGTCTGAAGAACATTCTTTAGTATTTCCTTCAGTGGGTGTTTGCTGGTAACTAATCCTTTATGGTTTTGTGTGAAAAATACCTTAATTTTGCCTTCAATTTTAAAGGTTATTTTCACTAGAAATAATCATACTAGCTTTGCATGTATTTTAGCATGTTGAAGGTAGAATTCCATGTTACTATAGAAGTCAGCTGATAGCCGTATAATCTTCTTTTTGGTAATTTACCTATTTTTTTCTTTAGATAGCTTTAAGATTTTTCTCAATGTCTTTGATTTACATTGGATTTATTGTGACTTTTTTTTTTTTTTTTTGACAGAGAGAGAGAGAGTGAGCAGGGGGAGCAGGAGAGGGAGAAGCAGGCTCCCCGCTGAGCAGGGAGCCCAATGCAGGGCTCGATCCCAGGACTCTGGGATCCTGACCGGAGCTGAAGGCAGCCGTTTAACCAACTGAGCCACCCAGGCGCCCCTATTATGACTTTTCTAAGTGTGAATTTCTTTTATTTATCCTTCTTGCTGTTAATAGTTTTTCTTAAATCTGTTGCTTGATTCTTTTGTCAGCTTGAAAATTTCTAAACAAAGTATCTTTATATGTTGTTTCTGCCCTATTTTTTACCTCCTATTGTCTGGTACTCTAACTATACCTACATTTGGTTTTTTTAACATACCCACTGTGTTTTAGATTCTTTTTCAGTGTTCTTTATCCTCTTATCTCTCTCTGCTTTGATGTGGAAATTTTATATATATATATTTTTAATTATCTTCTAATTCCCTAATTCTCTCTTCAACTAGGTCTGATTTAAGTCCAATTATTGACTTAAGTCCAATTTTAAGTCAACTAGGTCTGATTTTAAGTCCAATTACTGATATTAAGTCCAATTTTAAGTCCTTAATCTCAGTTAATGTAGTATGCATTTCTATATTTTCCAGCACATGCTTCATCAATAGTTCTAGTCCCTGGCTAAAAGTCTTGATCTTGTTTTTAATCCTCTGCATATAATTATCATATTTGTTTTAAAAATCTATATTTGATAACTTCATTAGCTGGATCTTATATGTCTTTCTATTGCCTGTTGTTTTTCTTGTTCTTTAGTCACACCACTTTTTTGTGTGTGCAAGGTTACTTTTAATAGAGCACAGGATACTGCATATTACAAACTGCAACAGGGGCACCTAGGTAGCTCAGTCAGTTAAGCATCTGCCTTCAGGTCAGGTCATGATCCCAGGATCCTGGGATCAAGTCCTGCATCAGGCACCCTGCTCAGAAGTGAGTCTGTTTCTCCCTTTCCCTCTCCCCTCCACCTGCTTGTGCTCTCTCTCTCTCTCAAATAAATAAATAAATAAAATATTTAAAAAACAAAAAAACTGCAACAATTTGAGGTTCTGCATAATGTTATCTTCCTCTACAGAGGATTTACTTTGCTTCTGGCAGGCAACTAATCTTCTAGGGGTACTAGCAATGCTTTATTCTAGTGGTTCCCAACTTTTTGACCTTAGGAATACCCACTTAAAAATTATTGAGGACCCTGAAGAGCTTTTGTTCATGTGGGTTATGTCTATATTTACCATATTAAAATTAAAACATTTTATTTATTAATTCATTAAAAAGTTAAACCCATTACATATTTACACTTTTCATATATTTCTATTAAAACACCTGCATTTTCTGGGGTGCCTAGGTGACTCAGTCAGTTAAGCATCGGACTCTTGCTTTAGGCTCAGGTCATGATCTCAGGGTTGTGGCATTGAGCCTGCATCAGGCTCTGCACTCAGTGGAGAGTTTGCTTGAAATTCTCTCTCTCTTTCCCTATGTCCCTTCCCCTCGCTCACACACGTGAGTGCTCTCTCGCTTGCTTGCTCTCTCTCTCTAAAATAAATAAACCTTTTCAATAAATGAAAAACCTATATTTTCCAAAATTTAAAAACATTAGTGAGAAGAATGAAATTATATGGGGTTCCTGGGTGGCTCAGTTGGTTAAGCGTCTGCCTTCGGCTCAGGTCATGATCCTGGGGTCCTGGGATTGAGCCCCACATCCAGCTCCCTGCTCAGCAGGGAGCCTGCTTCTCCCTCTCCCTCTGCCTGCCACTCTGCCTACGTGTGCTCTCTCTCCATCTATCTGTCGAATAAATAAATAAAATATTTTTAAAAAAAGAATGAAATTATAAATCTTTTTTAATATCCAGCTTAATAGAATACAGCTGGATTCTTAGATCTGCTTCTACATTCAAACTGTTGCCATATGTTATTTAGATTGAAATATAGGGGGAAAACAACCTCACAAAGATATATATTGGAAAATAAAGTATTTGTATAGCCTTTTCAGATCACTCCAGATCAATTACAGTGATTTCAATCATTGGATATTCTTTGTTACTAGACAAACATTCAAAAGGTGGTAGTTTCTTAGTTGAAATTTGTCATCTAAAATCACACCAATGAACTTTTAGTACTCTTTTACATTAAATCGGCTAGTCTGTTTAGGAATTTGAATGTCTTTTTTATTTATGCATGATTGTGCATGATTTATGCTTTGGTCACTAGAAAAATCCTGGCTGAGTTATGCATATTTTCCAAATGTAGTACTATATAAAAAATCACATTTTAATATGACCACCAGTCTCATCAATAAAGTCAGTTATTACGGAGAAATTGTCAAGTTCATGGTGACGGATACAAGTTTTTCAAAATTCTAATTTTTGCTTCAAAAGCTTGAATTTTATTTAAAGATTATTTATTTATTTATTTGAAAGAGGGAGAGAGAGAGAGCACAAGTGGGAGGGAGGGCAGAGGGAGAGGGAGAAGCAGGCTCCCTGCTAAGCAGGGAGCCCAACACAGGGCTCAATCCCAGGATCCCATGACCTGAGGCAGGTGCTTAACTGACTGAGCCATCCAGGCGCCCCAAAACCTTGAATTTTATCTTTGGAAACACATATTGTCTGTTGTTTTTCTTGAAGTGACAGGCTAATTTTATTCATTTTCAGAAATGTCTGCCCAAATATCTAACTCTGAATAACCACAATGTCAGTCACTCTTTCAGGTATAAATGATATTCCATGAGAAACGGGGTTGGTTCAGCTAGCAACTCAAAGATTTACAAAAGTGCTTTTTCTCAAGCTAACCACCTTACTTTGAAGGCAGCAGAAGTACCTGATGTGTACTTTCCATTCTGGATATTAAACATACAAGTACTCCCGAGGAAGACCTGATAAATTTAATAATTTATTGCTTATTCAATAACATTCTTAAATGAAATTGGCTTTTTTTTTAATGAGTGCTTAGTGGTAAAGAATACAGTGTATACTAGTACAGATTGATGCTACTGCCTTGATTCATACTAAGGCTCCAGCAGTTTTACCTATTTCTTTTGCACTGCAAATGTAAATATTCATACAACGGAAGGACAAAAACCATTTTAGTATTATCATTATAGTTTTGACGTTGCGAATCCCTTGAAAGGTTTTTGAATAATTCCAAAGATCTGTGGACCACAGTTTGAGAAATGCTACTAATGTGGAGCCGCCAAGTGAATGGTCAAGAAAGAATTCTTGAGGCATTTTTGGTGGAAAAGGGTGTTTTTATTATAGCATGGGGACAGGACCCATGGGCAGAAAGAGCTGCACTGGGATTGTGAGGAGTGACTGATTATATACTTTTAGTTAGTGGGGATTATGGGTAACATAAGTCTCTAAGGAATTTGTGCATGTTGAAAGCCAGGTCTCCAGGACCTTGGAGGGCTAGCTATTGTTAAGATAAGGTGGCTTTTAGTCTCTAATAAAACAACAATATTAAGGCAGCCATGAGTTCCTTGAGGAATGTCACGCTCTGCACATCTCAGGTATTCCAGTGGGCTGCAAGTTGTAAGGAGATTTAATTTTAGCTACATTTCTCTTTCCTTTGTTCTCTTCATCAACGGCTTTAGTCCAATCCTCAACTGAGATGATGCAAAACTTGGTGTTAGTCTTTGTAAGAAGACATCTGCTTTTGGTTTACTCTTATTTCTGGGGTGTGGTTCTTTGGGTCCCAAACAAAAGCCTAGGTCATCTTTACCATAACCCCTATACTTTGACAGGCTTTGAAATCCAGTTTTTGTCTATCAAAAATCTGCTTCACTATTCACCTAGGCATTACGTATAGGCAAATATCTCAAGGGAAAAATGCTAGGTTTACCCCTGAGAGTGTTCCTTCTCTTCTGAATCTTGGCACCACAACTCCTCATTCCTTGTTAGCTATTTGAAGTCAGAATATATATTTTAAGAAAATAATTTGTCCAGTATTTCTAGTTGTTCTCAATAGGAGATCTGGGTCAAACTATCAAGACTGCCTTTGCAGAAGTCTCTAGGCATTAAACAATTATATTATACTGTTTTTATTAAGTATAAAGGTAAACTATGCTTACTGTAAAAATTTTAAAATACAGATGTAAAGTTTAGAACAATAACTTCTTTCTCCTTACCATGTCTCCTCATTCTGTTTCCAATCCCTGGACTCCTGCAAAGAAAACCACTCTTGTCAACTTGATGTATGCCCTCTCACTCTTTTCTCTATAGATTTAGAAATATGTTTGTACATACATTTAAAAAACATATAAGTGGACTCATGCTACATTTTTACTCTTCCTAATTTCTCTCTTACAGAATAATCTTAACTTTTTAGTTAGCTCAATGATTAATAACAAAAGTTAACATTTTTCAAGTACTTATCTGTGATAAGTAATGCCTTCATACAGTGATACGTGATTTCATTTGCTTTTTACAACAAACTTGTGAGGTCGGGCTTATTATCCTCTTTTTATAGGTCACTTTTAGGGAAGTGAAATATACCTACCCAAAGCCACACTGTTAAGCTGGGCTTTTAAAAAATTTATTTGATGAAAATAGTACCATCTTAATTCCTGTCATTAGCAGAAAATAAAAATTTTCTGCCATTCACAAGGCAGAAAATGAAAAAACACTATTTTGAAAATTACGGCTTTCCTTGACTTAAAACGACGTAAGATAAGTGAGAGGGCGAAATGAAATCTGCAATTTGGAGCTAAATGAAGAGGTTGGAATTTAACTTACCACTGGTGCTCTGACAGGTTTGAGAAAACCAAAATATCTTCGATTTTCTCTTCGTGAAGCCCTACTCTTAGCTGTCTTTTTACACCCGGATAGATTTGACACCACCCCTAGGACAACACCCGTAGTGGAAAAACCGGGAAGTGTGCACCAAGCACTAATGGTAGCAGAGGAACTCTGCCATCTCACAGGCACAGCCGTACGCAGGCAGGCGGAACAAGGACTTTTGGGCGGCATCCTGGCAGTGGGCTCCAGGACTGCCAGAGGGCAACTCGCGGTGCAGGTGCGAGCACTTCCGGGACGCATCTCACGGCTCTAGGCAAGCACTTCCGGGTGGCACGTGTCAGCAGCTGAGACACTTCCGCGCGTTTTTCCGGCGGTAGCGTCGTTGGCACCGCAGGAACTGGCGTAGGCCTGTGCCATGGCATCTCGGTATGACCGGGCAATCACTGTCTTCTCCCCAGATGGACACCTTTTCCAAGTGGAATATGCTCAGGAAGCAGTGAAGAAAGGATCCACGGCGGTGAGCCATCAGTTTCTCCACCACTGTCCCCCCTCCCCGCCCCCCGCCCCCCGCCATGTCTTCCTCACCCCGCTGCCCCAGCCCAAGGCCCTGGCGTAGCGGGTCAGAAAAGGAGTCTCCCACTTGTGAGAAGTGCTTCGTCTTTTTTATCGAGAGAGATGCCTTTTCTGAAATTTGGGCTGGAAGTGACGGGATAAAAGTAGATTTCATAGGTGGGCAGCTGCGTTTGAAGAACGATAGGTACAGACACAAAACTGGGGTGTGAGTTGAAGCTTTGATTTTAGAAGAGGTATTAATGCTGTGTCTAACAGAGGAAGAAAATACTTCCTCCAGCCAGTAACAGCCTTCCTGGATGCACATGATCTGCTTCCTCAGGAATCGACAGATGCATGGAAAAGTAACAGTTCCTTCTTGTGGGTACTGTCGTTTAATAATAATTACATTAAAAATAGGCCATGCCTGTTCCCTGAAATAGGGACAAATCAATGTAAAATGGAATCTGTTGGCGAAGAAATGGTCAAAAACGCTAAGCCAGTTATCACACACTTCCACCTGTTAAAAGTAATTGTCCTAAAATTTTCACCGGAATATTTGGCAGCCTTTTAGAGGCTCTGAGCCCCGAGAATCTCCATTCTTTTGCCACTTTTTTGTTTGTTGTTCAAATAGTGCTGAAATTTTTTGAGAGATTATACCCTACTTTATATTTAAGTATCCACATTTCTGAAAAACTTAAGTACTCAGGGTAGCAGTAATACTCCTGACAAGTTTTAATTACATTAATCTCATAGTGATTTATAAAACTTAAAAAGGACAAAATTGCCATGGTGAGCAAGAATCTATTACTCCAAATCCTCTAAGTCCTAACGTACGAATTCAGAATGATACTATTTATTTATTTATTTATTTGAAGATTTTATTTATTTGAGAGAGCGCTCAGGAGAGAGAGAGAGAGAGAGAGCGCTCACGAGCAGGGAGGAGGGGCAGAGGGAGAGGGAGAAGCACACTCCCTGCTGAGCAGGGAGCCTGATGCTAGGCTCAATCCCAGGATCCTTGGATCATGACCTGAGCGGACGGCAGACACTTAACTGACTTAGCCAAGCCACCCAGGCGTACCTGAAGGTTACAATTTCTTTTAAATCTCTCGAATTTCATGAGCATGTTTGTTGTGCATTTTGGAAATTGAGACACCAGGTATGAGAATACACATTTCTAAGTCCAGCAGTGTCTCTATTTTTCCTCACTGTCCATACCAACTTAGTTATGGAAGGAAATAATTCACTTTTATTGTAAATCTATCAAATGTAAAGTGGTAAAAAAAAAATAACACTAGAAAGAATCTTGTATTCCTCTATTTAATTGGGCCCTCTAGTTTTGCTTCTGTTTTATAAGTAATTTTTTTAGAATTGTAAATTTAAGAAAAACCTGATGTAGCTTAAACCAAAAGGGTACCATTTTGATAAAAACAAAAAGTTATATAACCCCCAGTAAGGCATGAAGCATATGGTTAGAAAATAATGCCCAAGTTTTAGAGCCTAAAATAAAGAAAGTAATGGGAGAAGACTGGGGTGTAATAAGAAGCCACATTGGCTCATTTAAAATGTTTTAAGAATGCTATAGAACTGATTGATAGTTCCTTTGTAATCAGCTGTAAAAGGGTAAGGATATAAAAATACCTATAATGGGCATTTTTAAAGATACATTGGAAGGATGAGACAGTTTTTGTCTCAGGATTCTGAAATTATAATTTGCATCTTTGTATGGAGTTGTTCATTGTGTTTCCTTGAGGGTGCTATGACCTTTTACGTGGGGTGAAGTTTATAATGGCACTTGCTTATTAAAATATGTCTCAAAATATTCTGTCTGTAAACAACATCTGTTATGATGAGTTGCAAATAAGCCAAGGTTGACCAGTTTTGACCAGTATGTGGATGCAATATTATTTAGTAATACAAGAAGTTATAGGGATCACAATTAGAGGCTTGGGTTCTACTTCCTTCTTTGGTGATTATCTTATAGCATGAAGTGAGGCAAGAGGCCTGTTTTCTTTTTGCTTTAGTTCCCTTTTCTATAAATGAAAAATATGTTTGAATAACATTTTGGAGCGGTAATACCTTTCTTCTTAGAAAAAAAAAAAAACAATGACTCCTTTACAGTATTCCCATGAAAAATGTAAGATTTATTACCATTCCTCATTCTGTCCTTTCCCTGACCCCAAACTGTTACTAGCTCCATGTTTCCTGCTTTTACAAATCTTAGCTTCACATTCTGGCCATCACTGTCTTCCATAATCCTTATCCACCCTCTTTAATTAAAGGGGCAGCTTCATGGTTTTACTCATATATGTTTGTGGGTAGAGGAGGAAAACACCTTTATTTATGCCACACTCCCTCTTATGTATCCTCTGAGAATCTCTGCACATTTCTTCTTGATGAAGCCTTCTCTGATCTGCTCCAGCCATACTGACTCTTACTCTTTTTCTGAACTTAACAATCTGTACCACATAGCATTATAGAGTGTCTACTATTTGGCCTCATTTTCACTTTAATTTCAAGTATATTTAATAGTCTTCTCACACCAACTGGATAGTAAGATCTTCAAGAACCTAGGTAGCATAGGGACGCCTGGGTGGCTCAGTCCATTAAGTGTCTGCCTTCGGCTCAGGTCGTGATCCCAGGGTCCTGGGACTGAGTATCACGTTAGGCTCCTTGCTCAGCGGGGAGCTGCTTCTCCCTCTGCCTGCAGCTCCCCCTGCTTGTGCTGCTTCTCTCCTCTCTGACAAATAAATAAATAAAATCTTTTTAAAAAAAAAGAATCTAGGTAGCATAATTCCTCTTGTATTTCTACCACATGATATATTACAGTGGAGGGGCAAGGTAAAAAGTAAGCCTTTAAGTAATATTTCTTTTGTACCAAGTATTTTATGTATGTTATGTAATGTTAAGTATAGTATTTAATCCCCTTTTTATATATGTGGAAACTGATTCAGAAACTTTGATAGCTTGCTGAAGGTAACCAGCTAGAAAGTGATGGAGCCCATGTTCACACTTAATTTTTTCTAGTTCCAGAGCCTCTGCTCTTTGCATTGTATCATGCAATTTCTTAAATAAATATTTGTATATAATTAGCCATTATATCATGAATATGGAAGTCAGGTATATATCATGCAAAGCAACTAACTTCTCTAAGCTATAGTTTCTTTAATAGTAAAATAGGTACCAAAATAGCACCTGCTTCATAGGGTTGATGAGAGAGTTAAATGAGGTAATAATACATGTTAAACATCTTGCACAGTATCTGGTTCACAGCAGGTATTTAATAAAAGATAGCTATTATTATTTACTATTCCTTCATTTTCACTTTTCCCTTCACTTTTGTCTGTGATTCTTCTAGTGCTTTCATTTATTATTTCAAGACATTTTTGTTGAACACTTATGTATGCCAAACATGGTGCTGGGTTCTAGGGTTTCAGAATGAATCAGATAGACTCACTTCCTGTCCTCAGAGAGCTTACTATCTAGCAGGCACATTAGATGATTAATAGTCCTAACAAGGCCTAAATGAGTATTATAATGGGGAGAGAAGAGGGGGCAGTATGGGAACTTTAGGTGTTAGGAAGGTTCTCCTGAGGAAGTAATATTTAAGTAGACCCCTAAAAGATGAATGATATGTTGAAAAGTGGGAAGAAGGAAGAGTATTTTAGACAAAGGAAATAGCATGTGAAGACCAGTTAGCAAAAGACAACTATATTCTATGAATTGGAAGGCATTCCAGATTGCTGAAGCAATGTAAAACCAGGAAGAGATAAAGCTAGAAAGGGGGCTGGATCATAGAATGTCTTTAAGGAAATAAGAGGCCTTGAAGGGTTTTAATGTGCCTGTTGTCATTCTCTAGATTATCACTGATCAGTCCTTCTAGTAACAGACTGCATTTGTCCAACCACAGAGGTACTTACATGACCCAGGTAGAATCATTCTTAGTTTCTATCCTCCTGAACACAGTGATAAGCATGTGACTCAAATCCATCCTTAGGATTTTTTAAACTAGAGATAGTGGTAGCTTTTTTCCTCTGGGACAACTGTTGGGATGTGTGTCCAAGATTGCCAGTGGCCATCTTTTTTTTCCTTTTTTCTGTAAATACAGCTTCTCTGTATTAAGAGAGTGAAAGGCCAATATGCAGAGTAAATATTACAGTCCCTAGATCTTTCTGTTTCAATTCCAGTTCTGTGCTGTCTCAGTTTGCTTAGTGAGAAATGGTCCTTACTCGTACAAGTGTTTAAGTAAAGGAATGCCACATTCAGATTTTCTTTTTTCTTTTTTTCATGTATTTATTTTTCAAAGATTTCTCAGACTCCAATGTGGTCAGTGGATTGGATAATATCAAGACTGGAAGCAGGGAAACCACATAGGAGTCTATGAAGCAATCCACATGAAAAATAATAGTTTTTACAAGGGTTGGGGCAGAAAGGAGAATAAGGCAGATTCCAGAGAAACTTTAATGGTATAGTTGAATATGAAGCTCTAAGTTTGACTGAAGGATTGAGGTTTGGACTTGTTGAGGTTGAGATGCTTATGGAAGCCTTATAGGTAGCCTCTAAAATGACCTACAGTGATCCCCACTTTCTGGTGCTCATACACTTGTGTAATCCTCTCCCCTTGGGTGTGGGCTGAATCTAGTGACTTGTTTCTAGGAATTTGGATAGGCAAAAGTGATGGGATGTCACTTCAGAGGTTAAGTTACAAAGAGATGGTGACTTATGTCTTGCTCATCCTGTTTCATTCTCACTTGCTTATTCTTGTGGAACATAGCTGCCATTTTTAGTTGCTCTATGGAGGGTCCAATGTAGCAAGGAACTGAGATCCTTAGTCCCAACAGTGTGTGAGGAATTGAATCTTAACAACCATGTGAGTGAGCTTGGAAATGGATCCTCCCTCATGAGCCTTGAGGTGAGTGCAGCCCTGGAAGGCAATTTGATTGCAGGCCCTTGTGAGAGACCCTAAGCTAGAGGATAAACTGTGTCCAGATTCCTGACCTACAGAGACTGTGAGGCATGAGTATATATAAATATACATGTTTGGAACTCAGGGGATTGATATAGACTGGAGATAGTAATTTTGAAGTGCATCATTTCTCTCCCCTGCTTAAAATATATGTTGAAGGTAGAGTAAATGAGTATTGTTGAGTACTCTTCTCTTGAAAAGATGAAATGTAGACTATAGACTAATGGACTATGTAGAGGATAACCTACAACCATGAGGGACCTTAATGACCTGTGTGTAGTCTACCTTGACTAAACTCTGGGAGGAGTGGGGGTGGAAACCATGTTGCCATCAGCTGAAGGATGATGACAATATTTGGCTTTGAAGAGTTTGAAAGAGGGGTGGGATTGAAGTGAAGTGGTGTTTAAGACTTTGTTTAAGATAAGGGAGACTTTAGCATGTGTTTAAATTGTTGGTGAGAAAAAGCAGGTAGAGAAATTCAAGGTTTGTTTGTTTTTATGTTTATTTTTAACTTTTTATTATGGAATATTTTGAACACACAAAGATATAAAGGGAATACCATAATGAACCTCTGTATACCCATTACCCAGCTCCAACAATTACCAACATTCTACGAATCTGTTTTATCTTTCCCCAACTTTTCCCTCTTTCCAATAGAATTATTTTAATTGAATTTTTTATTGAGATAATTGTAGATTCACATGCAGTTGTAAGAAATAATACATGGAGATTTGAGGGCACCTGGCTGGTTCAGTTGGTAGAGTACGCAGCTCTTGATCTCAGGGTCATGAGTTCAAGCTTCATATTGGGTGTAGAGATTACTTAAATATATAAACTTAAAAAAAAAAAAAGAAACCATACATAGGGATTCCTTGTGTACTTTTCCCATTTTCTGCCAATGGTAGCATTTGCAAAAGTATAGCACAATATTACAACCAGGTTATTGACATTGATATAAGCCCACCTATTTTATTTGGATTTCTCCAGTAACCCTTGTACTAATTCATGTGGATATTAAGTTCTGTCAGATTTTATTGCCTGTGTACTTTCGTGTATCCACAGTGAAGATATTGAACAGTCCCAACTCCACAAGGATTCCTTATGCTGCTCTTTTATTACCACACCCACCTCCTTCCCCTGCCCACACACCCTCCTATCCATAGCCCTCATCTCTCAAAGCAGTCATCTGTCCTCCATTTCTAAAATGTTTTCATTTCAAAGTATTATATAAATGGTATCATACAGTACGAAACCTTTGGGATTTGCTTTTTTTTCCCTTGAGGTTCATCTAAGTTGTTGAATGTATCAGCGTTTTATTGCTGAGTAGTATCCCACAGTATGGATGTACCACAGTATTTATTCTCTTTTGAAAAACATTTGGGTTGTTTACAGTTTGGAGCTATTATTTATAGATATGTTATGAACATTTGTAGCAGTTTTTTGTGTAAACATAAGTGTTTTTTCTCTGATATAAATCTCCAGCTGTGCAATTACTGGATCATATGGTAATTGCAGGTTTGGTTTTATAAGAAACTGCTAAATTATTTCCCAGAGTAGCTATATCATTTTATATCCCCACTAGCAGTGAGTGATCCAGCTTCCATACATCCTTGCCAGCATTTGGTGTTACTATTTTTCATTTTGTTCATTCTGATAAGTATATAGTGATACCTCATTGTGGTTTTAAATTAGCCATTAAATGGCTAATGATGTCAAGCAGATTTTCATGTGCTCATTTGCCATCTGTATGTCTTCTTCAGTGAAATGTCTTTCATGTCTTTTATCCATTTTCTAACTGGATTGGTTTTTCTACTATTGAGTTCTGACAGTTCTTTATATATTCTAGATTCCAGTCCTTCCTCAGATATGGGGTTTCCAAATATTTCCTCTGTCTCTGTAGCTCGTCTTTTCATTCTTTTCTCATGGACTTTCATAGAGCAAAAATTTATAATTTTGATGAGACCCAATTTAACAATTTTTCCTCTTATGGTTCATATTTTTGGGTGCCAAGTCTAAAAACCCTTTGCCCAGATCCCAAAATTTTTCCCTAAAAGTTTATAATTTTGCATTTTACATTTAAATCTATTATTATTTTAAAATAAATCCCTGGGGCGCCTGGGTGGCTCAGTTGGTTAAGCGACTGCCTTCGGCTCAGGTCATAATCCCGGAGTCCTGGGATCGAGTCCCGCATCGGGTTCCCTGCTCAGCAGGGAGTCTGCTTCTCCCTCTGACCCTCCTCCCTCTCATGCTCCCTGTCTCTCATTCTCTGTCTCAAATAAATAAATAAAATCTTTAAAAAAATAAAAATAAAATAAAATAAATCCCTGATAACAAGATATTTCATCATTTAAATAAAGTTGTCTCTTAAGACCATTACCATTCCTAACGAAATTGACAAAAACTCCTTAATATTTTGTAATAGTCTACATTCTGATTTTCCTCATTGCTTACAAAATGTCTTTTTGTAATTGTGTTGAGTCTGAATCTAAAGTCTGTGTACTGTGCTTAGCCCTTAGGTATCTGTTTTATTCTTGAACAGCATCTCCTCTTTTTTCATGGCTTTGACTTCTTGAAGAGACTGGGTTAATTGTTCAGTGGAGCGTCCCACTTTCTAGATTCCTCTGATTGTTTCCTTGCCCTCAGAGATACTATTTGGAGAGACAAGTATAATGAATAAATAAATAATTATAAATGTGCTGACTGAAAGGACAGAATGGGTTGTTGTTTAAAGAATAATAGAGAAGGACTCCTTGAGGTGAAATTGAAATTGAGACTTGAAATAGGAAGAGAAGCATTCCAGGCAGAGGGAATATTACATGTGAAAGTTCAGAGGAGGGAAACAGAATTGTGCTTGAAAAAGTCTTGAAATAAGGTAATGTGGCTGGAGTTTGGTGAATAACAATGACATACTATTGGAGAAATAGGCATGAGCTAGATCTTTCCCAACTTTATAAGCAAGACTAAAGAGTTTAAAAAGATTTTCTAAGTGCAGAGGAGTGCTGTGGAAGGATATTCAAATGAAGAGTAATCTGACCCTACTGATGTTTTTAAATGCTCACCCTGGCAACCTTGTACAGACTAGGTGGCAGTACAGGATGGGGGTGGGAGGATGGAGAGGTGGGGAGCAAAGGTAGAAAGTGGAAAACCTAGTAGGCTATGCAGTCCTGTATAGTCCAGGCAAGAAATGATGGTTGCTTGTATTAGAGTGTTGATGGGAAGTTGGATAATTTGTGTAGGTAAAATGGACAAAAGCAAGGTAATTGGTTGGAAATGGATGGTGTGAGAGGAGGAGCTATAAAGGATAACAACTGGGTTTTTGGCTTAACAAGTGGAATGGATGGTAACTCATTTTCTCAGATGATTCTGGCTGCCAGTTTTGTAGAGTCCAACCAACAGACTTGAGCAATGGAAACTTAACCAAGGCAAAAGGGTCCATAGTGACTTCCAACCCCCTGGCTGAATACAGATAGGCCCATCAGGCAACCCATCTCTAAATATCCATAGGCCATAACTAACCAATGGGCTACTTAAAACCAGGCACAGTTACCAAAAAAAGGAAAATTCCATATGTCCCCATACCTCCTCACCTTCCCCCTTTATTTTATTTTTTTGTTCCTATTTATTTTATTTATTAAAATATTTTATTTATGTATGTATTTGAGAGAGAGAGAGAGAAAGAGAGCTCAAGCAGGGAGGAGGGGCAGAGGGAGAGACTCTCCAGCAGACTCTGTGCTGACTGTGAAGCTTGATGCAGGGCTCAAACCCACCATCCTGAGATCATGAGCTGAGCTGAAATCAAGAGTTGTATGCTTAATCGACTGAGCCACCCCAGGAACCCTTATTTTATTTATTTTACTTACTTTTTAAGTAGGCTCCAGGGCCAGTGTGGAGCCCAACGTGGGGCTTGAACCCTGAGATAAGACCCGAACTGAGATCAAGAGTTGGACGCATAACAGACTGAGCCCCCCAGGTGCCCCCTCCCTTCCCCCTTTAAATCCAGCCCCCACCCACTGCCTTCTGGCAGACAGCCTCTTCTTTGCTGTCCTGCTGCTTCTCCCTTGTCGTGTATTCAGTAAAATTCTATCTCCTTTGTTCCGCTTCAGGTGAATTCTTTCACCACCTGCGCCACCGGCTTCTATTCAGTCGTCACCCCACATTGGGGAACCCCCATCTGATCGGGAGAGATACCACAAGTTTGTGATACTTTTAACAAGTTATGAAATAGTTTTCACAAATAGTCTTCCTGCTTTTCTAGTGTTTTTAAAGTAGGTGTGGATGTTGAATTTTATCAAATGCTGTTGTAGCTTTTGTCATTGACTTTATACTATTTGTTTTAGTTACAACTATTTCAGTTGCAAGCAACTCAAACTGATTTAAACAAAAACTGAGGATGAGTTTGAACTTCATGGGTTCACTTATACTCGAATTTTTTACAATATAGTATTATAAATGTATATCTCTTCCTTATGATTTTCTTAGTATTTTCTTTTCTCTAGCTTTCTTTATTGTAAGAATATAGTATATGATGTACAAAATATGTGTTAATCAACTGTTGATACCGGTAAGGCTGCCAGTCAACAATAGGCTATTAGTAGTTAAGTTTTGGGGAGTCAAAAGTTATACACGAATTTTCAACTGTACAAAGGGATAGGGTTGGCACCCTTAACCCCTGCATTGTTAAAGGGTCAACTGTATTGAATCAAGTACCCAAAGGGAGCAGGGGTAAACCTTCCTTTTAGTCTCAATTATATGGCTACTAGGGTCTTAACCATCTGAGCCCACTACTAGGGTCTTAATGATATCCCCAGAATTGGTATGTCTCTGTCTCTCTTTCCCTCCTTTTCTCTTTTCTGTCTTCCTCTCCATCTCTTGCTTCCTCTACGTATTACTTTCACTCTCAGACATGACCTCCCTAAGAAGTGGCTCCTAGATAGTCCTGGGCTCCAGGCTCCTATCAATAGGTAAAGAATTATCCTGTCTTCCAAACATTTGCAGTAAAATTTCTTCTTTTTTTTTTTTAAGATTTTATTTATTTATTTGACAGAGAGAGACATGGTGAGAGAGGGAACACAAGCAGGGGGAGAGGGAGAGGGAGAAGCAGGCTTCCTGCGGAGCAGGGAGCCCGATGTGGGGCTCAATGCGGGGCTCGATCCCAGGACCCTGGGATTATGACCGGAGCCCAAGGCAGACACTTAACGACTGAGCACCACCGAGGCGCCCCTCAGTAAAACTTCAAGGATTTACTGTTTGATGAGGCTGGGGTGCATTACAGCCCCAGCTAAAGACTCAGTATTTCTCCAAGAAAAATTGAAGTGCTGTTGTTATCAGAAGGGCAAAAATAACAGATCTTCACTATCCCCTGTAACATTTATATTAAAAGATTTACTTTTATTGACATTCCTAAAATTCCTGGAATGAACCATAATTGTTTATGGAATATTACTGTTTTTCTGTATTCATAGATTCTATTTGTAAATATCTTGTTTAGAACTTTTGACATCAGCCAAAAAAGAAAAAGAATTTTTTGACATCAGCTTTTCTTTTCTTTTTTTTTGACATGAGCTTTCCTAAGTGAAAATCGTTAGTACTTTTCTTTATTTAGAAAATGTTTTATTTGCCAGATTTTAACATTGTTACATAGCTTTCCAAAACAGAGTTAGGAACATTTCCATTTTGATCTGTACCATGGAATAATTTTTTTTTTTTTTAAGATTTTTTTAAGATTTATTTTTTTATTTGTCAGAGAGAGAGCAAGCACACAAGCAGGGGAAGCACCAGGCCGAGGGAAAAGCAGGCTCCTCACTGAGTAAGGAGCCTGATGTGGGACTCAATTCCAGGGTCCTGGGATTATGACCTGAGCTGAAGGCAGAGGTTTAACTGACTGAGCCACCCAGGTGTCCCATTCATGGAATAATTTAAATAGCATAGGAATTACCCATAACAGATAATCAGGAAAAATTCATCCATGAACCTTCTAGGCATGACACTTGTTTTTGAAATTATCCCATGTTTGTTTGAGAGACTGTGTTTTCTATATTTTCTTGAGTCCGCATGGGCAGTTTTAAATTTTTCTAGTTTGTCATCCTTTTCACATTGGTTAACTTAGGGTTATAATTTTTAAATTCTTGGTTTTTCACAATTGTATATAATTTTTATACTTTGCCCCTCTTGGCTAGATTAACTGAGACATCTCTTCATTATTATTTAAAAAACTATCTCTTGGTATTACTTATCAATTTTATTTTTTTCTCCCTAATCATTAATTTCTGCTTTTTCCTTATTCACCTTGTAAGCTTAGCTTAAATACTTTTATTCCTTCTTGAACTTCTTGAATGAATTCATAATTATTTTTTATTTGATTTTATAAAATGTGATTATGAATTTTCTTGTGAGAATAATTTTACCCACATACAAAAGACTTTGATATTAGGATTTTCATTATAAACATTTTCTAGGGGTGCCTGGGTAGCTCAATTGGTGTAGGGTCTGCCTTCGGCTCAGGTCATAATCTCAGGGTCCTGGGATCGAGCCCCGCATCAGGCTCCCTGCTCAGCGGAGAGTCTGCTTCTCCCTCTTCCTCTGTTCCTCCTCCCTGCTTGTGCTCTCTTTCTCTCTCTCTCTCTCAAATAAATAAAAAATATTTAATAAATACATAAATAAACATTTTCTAGATAGTCTGTGTTGGAAGTTTTAATTTCTTTATTAAGTCAAAACTGTTTAGGTGAGAATTATAAAACTTATTATATGTGGTGATCGATTAATTTAATTTCATTTATTACAATTTGGGGAAAATATTGAGATTTTCTTGAGTCATAATATATGTTATATTGTTATAATGTCCCTTGGCTTGATAAGAAGGCATAATTCCTGTAGGATATAAATTTCAACGTGAGTCTCTTAGATGAAGGTGGGAATGTCGAGGGAGGGTTGTTGATTTTAGATAGGATGATTAGGTAAAGGCCTGTCAGATAAATTGACAGACTGGAATGAAGTGAGGGAACAGTAAGAGCAAAAGCCTTGATAAATTGTCTTAAGTTTTATTTAATTGAAAGATGTGGGGCACCTGGGTGGCTCAGTCATTAAGCGTCTGCCTTCGGCTCGGTGACGTCATGATCCCAAGGTCCTGGGATTGAGCCCCTCATCAGGCTCCCTGCTCTGTGGAAAGCCTGCTTCTCCCTCTCCCACTCCCCCTGCTTGTGTTCCCTCTCTCGCTGTGTCTCTGTGTCAAACAAATAAATAAAATCTTAAAAAAAAAAAAAAACATGTAATCTCAGGTCTAGTTCTGTATTTAAACTGTTGTGTATTTCTACTTCAGTGATACTAATTCAGAGCCCACCTATTTGCATAAGTAGTACTAATATCACACTTGGCTACAAGGCAATCATAAACACAAATACCTGTATCAAAATATTTAGATCACCAGTGTAATACAGAATTAAACTTCTCATCTATTACTCTTGAACCCCTGAGAATATAGACATGTTTCCACGGAAGTCCCAGTTTGAGAACTACTATCTTATACATTATTCTTTAGACATTTTCCCACTTCACTCCCAAGGGAAGGGATAGAGGGAAGAACAATAGTGATTCTTCTTGTTGTATTCATGTTTGAATGGAGGTTTTATTGATCAGTGAACTGGAGTGAAGGCATTTGGTCTTTCTCTTGGCTGCTTATAGCCCCCAAGCACTATCCCTCCAGATTGTGAGATACATGGGAGAGCTTTCAGAATTTTATCTACTTAATTTTCTATACTATTTCTGCTACCACCACTAGTATTGCCCATTCTATAAGGAATCCATATAGATTCCCAACATTTTCTTTCATTTTGATTAAAATTGTTCCTTATCTAGTTAGCACTTCTTCAGGTGTATTGCTTGAGTTTAGGACACTCTTGTAGTTTCAGCATTGGTGGTATATTCTTCCAATTTCTACGTATTTGTCTTCTTTGCTTTGGGTTTGGAGAATGGGACTTCTAGTAATCCCGTACCTATGCAGCTGTTTTCTTGGAAGTCGACTTTTCTCAGCTTTATTGAATAGTTAAGGAAACGCCTTTTCCTCTAAGTCATGTGTTAGAATAACTTCATTTTAATGTTAAAACTGACATTAATTATGGTTTTTTTTCAATCATTTGACAGGTTGGAATCCGAGGTACTGATATAGTTGTGCTTGGAGTAGAAAAAAAATCTGTTGCCAAGCTTCAAGATGAAAGAACTGTGAGGAAAATTTGTGCCCTTGATGACCATGTTTGCATGGCTTTTGCAGGTACTTATGGAACTACAGTAATAATACAGAGTATCATAGTGTAGTAGGGTAACACAGTTGGCCCCTCCTACAATCATCCTGCTACATTTATGCGACACATGGAAATATGCTCCATTTCTTAACACAAACAGTATACCCTGTCTTTTCCGGAAGATCACATCTCTATAAACATGGATTTCTGATAATTAGTTTTGATAAAACAGAAATATTAAAAGATACATATTATAGTACCCTAATTATAACTTCAGGTAGCTGTGTTTTCTTTTTAAACTTTTATTTTTAAATAATTATAGATATTCAGGAAGTCATTAAAAAAAAAATGGAGGGGGGTGCCCCTGGGTGGCACAGTGGGTTGAGCATCCGACTCTTGGTTTCAGCTCCGGTCCCGGTCCTTAGCGTGGAGTCTGCTTGAGATTCTCTCTCCTTCTCCCTACCCCTTCTGCTTGTGCGCTCTCTCTCTCTAAAATAAATAATCTTTCAAAACAAAACAAAACACAGGGAAGTCTCCTTTACCGAGTTTCCCCCAGTGGTAACATCTTCAAAAACCAGTATATTGACGTTGTTACAAGCCACAGAGTTTATTCAGATTTAAACAGTTTTGTATGCATTCATTTGCATGTGTGTGTGTGTGTGTAGTTTTATTAGACTTATCACATGTGTAAGTTCATGTAACCATCACCACAATCAAGATACACAACTCTTCCATCAACCAAAGACTACCTCATGCTATTCTTCCTCATCTCTAACCTCTGGTAGCCACTCATCCATTCTCTTCTCCATCTCTATAATTTTGTCATTTTGAGAATGTTATGTGAATAGAATCCTGTGATATATAACCTTTTCATCTTAGCTTTTCTTGTTCAACATAATTCCCTTGCCATTCATCCAAGTTGTTGCATATATCAATAATTACTTGCTTTTTATTGCTGAATAGTGTTCCATGATAGGGATGTACCACACTTTTGTTAACAACTCACTGGTTGAAGGACATTTGGATTATTTCTAGTTTTTGCCCAGTACAAATAAAGCTGGTGTGAACATTTGTGTACAGGTTTTTGTGTGAACATAGGTTTTCCCTTTTTTTGTGATAAATGCTCAAGAGTACAGTTGCTGGGTCATATGGTAATGCATGCTTAGTTTTATAAAAAGCTGGCAAATTGTTTTCCAGAGTGCCTGAACTATTTTGCATTCCTACTAGCAGTGTATAAATGATTCATTTTCTCTGCATCCTCAGCAGCCTTTGGTGTTGTTACTATTTTTAATTTTAGACATTTTTATAAGTGTGTAGTGCTATCTCATTGTGGGTTTAATTTGCATTTGACTCATGGCTAGTGATGTGGAACAGATTTTCATGTGCTTATTTGCCTCTGTATTTTTTTTTTTTAAGATTTTATTTATTTATTTGACACAGAGAGACACAGCAAGAGAGGGAACACAAGCAGGGAGAGTGGGAGAGGGAGAAGCAGGCTTCCCGCTGAGCAGGGAGCCCGATGTGGGGCTTGATCCCAGGACCCTGGGATCATGACCTGAGCCGAAGGCAGATGCTTAACGACTGAGCCACCCAGGCGCCCCTTGCCTCTGTGTTATAGCAAACAAGGCATGTTTCTTGTCATGTGTGCATGCACATGCACCCATTTTCTTTTTATTTTTTCTTTTCTTTTTTTCCTGAAATAAGACTTTAGTGTGCACAAAGAAAGCTCACATTAGTGACAGAGAGAGGAAGGAGCGTGGGGCGCGTAGGTGGCCCAGGGAAACCAGGGGGTATGGAGACAAAGGCCTTACGGCAGAGGAGACAGCTGGGAGAGAAGGAGAGCTGAGGGGTGGGCCAGGCAGGGAGAGGCCCCATCCGTTGCCTGGTGCAGGTCAGGGGCAGTGTCAAGGCAGGCTCTTGCTTCATCACACTTGTCCTCCTCTGGCCTCTGTCTTTGCTCCTTCCTGTTCCCTGAGCCCTTTTCGCTTCTCACCAGAGCCAAGAGCCTGGGGCCAGCCCTGCCTTGCAACTTTAGTCTTTCCACGGCCTCCTTTAGTCTTTCTAGTCTTCTACAGGGCCTGGGGCTGGCAGCGGCAAGATGATTACTTTTTTAAGACAGATAAAGGCTACTTTTTGTCCAGTAAGGCTCATATAGACCTGCTGCCAGCAGATGTAGGTCTGGGCAACCAGGTCTTTGAGTCTGGTCCAGTACATGGCCTGGAAGCTCTCCTGGATATTGGTGCTAATATGGAGGCCCAACTGCATGCACAGCAAGCTGCAGCTCTCACCATTGGTCTGGAAGAATGTCCTGGCAGCTGACCCCCACCCAGGCAGTGTCAGACAGCTGTGGCACAGGTAGCAGACCTTGTGATCTGGTTTGGCACTGGCCTTTGCTGTTGCTCCTGGCAAGGTGGCAAGGTCTCAGAGCCCATGTATTACCAGAGGGATGATGGTCTCATGAGGCTCAGGACCTGGCTAAGCAAAGACAGCTGGGCCTTCTCATGCCAGAGACGGAATGTCTCTTGCTGGTCCAGCATCTGCGCAAAGACCACAAGGCTGGGCTGGCTTCGAAGCTGTCTGCTCCAGAAGGTCACGTCCAGGAAGAACTGCATGAGTGGTAATGGTGATCCGACACCTTGCTCAGGGTACAGCACAGCTGCTGGAGTTTCCCTGGCCACTCCTGGATGTTCTTGAGGAGCAGGAGCAGAAACTGCTGGAGATTGGTCTTGCGTGGCAGGCAGAGCTGCCCTTCCAGGCCAGCTCAGCACAGCAGCTCAGTTAGGCCCGAGAGGTCCCCATCGGTGTAGGCCCCTGGCTGTGCGAGGGTACACAGTGTCAGGAACTTATAGATATAGCTCAGGCTAATGTCTAAGGCAGTCTCCAGGAGTGTGTTCTGCTGCTCACTCCAACTCAGCCTAGTGTCATTTATTTAAACACTTTCCCACTGTGCTGACAGGGCCCCTGCAGTCCCAGAGCAGGACTATGGGCTCCCAGGCTATAAAATGCTTCCATGACCTCTTGCAGTGAGGGTCACCACCAGTGCTTATCTCCATCAGACTGATGGAAGAGCCCATCCATGCTGAGATCCCATAGGAAGCCAAAGGCTCCTGAAGAAATTTCTGGAGGCCATGTCAGCAGCTGGAAGAGCCACTGGAGCAGGGGTGCGTAGGTAGAGGTTGCTCACGAGGCCACTGTGCAGGAAGGACAGCTGCTGGGCCAGGGGCATCTGAAGAACAGCCCCTCCAGGTGTGGCTTCAGGTGTGAACAATCCAGGATACAATGTAGGAGGTGACACCCGGGTAGAAACACAGCCTCACTGGGATGTACTGGTGACACAGATAACCTCTCCACCAGCATCCTGTGCTCAGGTATGAGAGGCACTTCATCTTCATCCAGATCCAAGGGGCTGAGGTCGGAAAAGTCATGCAGAAGCAGCTCCTCCAGCTCCTGCTCCAGGGCCTGTTCCCGCTTCTGCAGTAAGTAATCTAAGCTGTTGGTGTAGCTCTCTGAGGCTTCAGAGGCGAACTGGAGCAAGCTATGGGTGTCCACCCCTGGAGCTGCAGCCTTCTGACTTGGGCCTGCCATGTTCCAGAACAGCTCCTCCAGTGAGTCCAGGCTCCCCTGGGGGTCCGAGTCCTGCGGCTCCTGCTGTAACTCCTCAGGTGGGCCCATGTCCTCAGGCCTTAAGGCCCCATTGCACCCACCCACCTCTGAGCTGTGGCCCCCTTGCCAGCCTACAGTACCCTCAGGTTCAGGAACTCTACAGGCAGTGGGCTCCAGTCAGTGGGGAACATGTCCCTGGCTGCATGCACCTTGGGCTTCTTTGACGAGTTGTGAGTTGGAGCTGAGGTAGGACTGCAGTGGTGCCAGGTGGGGTGGAGGAGCCCCTGGTGCAGAGGATGGTTGAAGCAACTGCCCTTCGGGCTGTACAACAGGATGGGCACCACAGCAGCTGCTTTGACCCCTTCTGTCTGAGGAAGGGCTAGTGGAGTCTTCTGGGGACTGGCCATCAGCAAACCACTGGACTTTTATCTTCCGGGGCCTCCCCCACGCCCCTACCGTTGTACCAGCAGGTTGCACCTAGATGGGCAAAAGCCATCCAGCACCTGGGCACATGTAGACAGCCACACACACCCATTTTCTAATGATGTTTTTTCAAACCAGGATTTTTTATTGATGCTTAAAAGCCTTATTGAACAAAAAATAGCCTTTATCTGTCTTTAAAAGTAATCATCTTGCCAAAAAACAAGTTCTAAAAAATTTTTAAAAGATTGAAATCAGACAGAGTATCATTTCCAATCAAAATGGAATAAAACTAGAAATCAACAGCAGAAGGAAAACTGAAAAAAATCCATAGATGTGTAGGAATTAATACAGCTGACCCTTGAACACACAGGTTGGACTACACAGGTCCAGTTATATGTGGATTTTTTACATATAGTACTGTAAATTTATTTTCCTTATGACTTTCTTAATAACATTTTCTTTTCTCTAGCTTACCTCATTGTAATAATACAGTATATAATACATATACAGAATAAATGTTAATTGACTATGTTATCAATAAGGCTTTCAGGCAACAGTAGGCTATCAGTAGTTAAGTTTTTGAGGAGTCAAAAGTTATATGCAGATTTCAGTGGGGGGAAGGGATTGGCACCCCAACCCTTGTGTTGTTTAAGGGTCAACTGTACTCCTAAAAAACCCATGGGTCAAAAAAGACATCAGAAGAGAGGCACCTGGATGGCTCAGTCAGTTAGTCCTGGGATCAAGCCCCACATTGGGTTCCCTGCTCAGCAGGGAACCTGCTTCTCCCTCTCCCTCTCCCTCTGCTGCTGCCACTGTTTGTGCTCTCTCTCTCTCTCTCTCTGTGTCAAATAAATAAATAAAATCTTAAAAAAAAAAGGCATCGGAAGAGAAATTAGAAAATATCTTGAGACAAATGAAAATGAAAACACATCATATGAAACTTATGGAATGTAGCAAATGCAGTGCTAAGAGGAAAATTTGTGGTCGTAACTGCTTAATTTAAAAAAAAGAAGAAGGAAAATGTCAATTCAATAGCCTAACGTTATACCTTAAGAACTAGAAAAGAAGAGCAAACTAAACCTAAGGCCAGCACAAGGAAGGAAGTAATAAAGATTAGAGATATAAAAAATAGGAGAACAAGAAACAAAAATCAATAAAACCAATAGTTTTATTCTTTGAAAAGATTATCAATATTGACAAAACATTAGGTTGCCTAAGAACAAAAGAAGACTCAACTAAAAGCAGAAATGAAAAAGGAGACATTACTAATGATTTTAAAGAAATAAAAAGGATTATCAGAGTACTGTGAACAGTCATAAACCAACAAATGAGAAGAAACTGACACATTTCTTGAAACATACAAATTACCTGTTACTCAAGAAGAAATGGAAAATCTCAACAGATGTATAATAAGTAAAGAGTGAATCAGTGATCAAAAACCTCCCAATAAAAAAACTCCATGACTAGATGCTTTCTCTGGTGAATTCTACCAAACTTTTAAAGAAGAATTAACACCAACTCTCAAACTCTTCAATGAATTGAAGAAGGAATGCTTCCAAACTCATTCTATGAGACCAGCATTACCATGATACCAAAACCAAAGACACAACAAGAAAACTATAGACCAATATCCCTTATAAATATTGATGTAAAAATCCTCACCAAAGTACTAGCAAACCAAATTCAGCATATTAAAGGAATTATATACCATGACCAACTAGGATTTATTTCTGGAGTGCAAAGATAATTCAACACATGAAAATCAATATAATATACCATACTAACAAAGTGACAGACAAAACTTCACGATCATATCAATTGATTCAGAAGAAGAATTTAACAACATTCAATACCCTTTGATGATGAAAACACTCAACAAACTAGGAATAGAAGGAAAAGATCTCCACATAATAAAGGCCATTTATGAAAAACTCACAGAGAACATCATAGTTACAAAAGACTGAAAGCTTTTCCTCTAAGATCAAGAAGTCAAGGATGCCTACTTTTGTCACTTCTATTTAACATAATAGTGAAAGTCCTAGCCTGAGCAATTAGGCAAGAAAAAAAAAAGGCATCCAAATTGGAAAGGAAGAAATAAAATAAAATCTGTTTACAGATGACATGATCTTGCATATAGAAAACCCTAAAGATTACACACACACACACACAAAACTGTTAGAGGTAATAATTAAATTGAACAAAGTTGGAGGAAATAGTGTCAACACAAAAAAAATCAGTTGTGTTTCTATACACTGACAGTGAACAATCTGAAAAGGAAATTAAGGGAAATAATTCTATTTATAGTAGCATCAAAAAGAATAAAATACTTAGGAATAAACTTAACCAAGGAGGCAAAAGACTTGTACACTGAAAACTATAAAACGTTGCTGAAAGAAACTGAAGAAGACACAAATAAATGTAAATGCCCCATTTATTTAAAATCTCAAAATACCTTTTTAGGTTAAGTTCCACTCATAAGAATTTTAGCAACATCATATACCCAACGCTTCCCATTTAGCTCCTTATGCAGCTCAGTCAGTTAAGTGTCCCAACTCTTGGCTTCAGCTGAGTCTGTGGAATAGGAGAAAAATATTTGCAAAACTATATCTGATAAGGGATTAATTACCAGAATATATAAAGAATGCTTAGAACACAACAGCAAAGAAGCAGACACCCCAATTCAAAAATGAGCAAAGAATTTAAATAGATATTTCTCCAGAGAAGATATACAAATGGCTGATAAATGCATGAAAAAATACTCAATGTCACTAATCATTAGAGAAATGCAAGTCAAAACCACAATAAATTACCACTTCACATCCATTAGGATGGCTGTTATCAAGAAAACAAAATAAGGATTAACAAGACTGTGGAGAATTCCAAACTTTGTGCACTGTGGGTGAGAATGTAAAATGGTATAGTCACTATTGAAAACAATATAGTGATTTCTTAAAAAATTAAACATAGAATTACCATGTGATTCAACCATTCCACTTCTGGGTATATATCCAAAAGAACTGAAAGCAGGGACTCAAAGAGATATTTGTATACCCATATTTATAACAGTATTAATCACAATAGGTAAAAGATGGAAAAGCCCATGTATGGGTAAACATAATGTGTTGTATACATACAATGGAACATAATTCAGCCCTAAAAAAGGAAGGAAAATCTGACGCATACTACAACATGGATGAATCTTGAGGACATTATGGTAAGTGAAATAAGCAGTCATAATGGGATAATTACTATATGGTTCCACTTATATGAGAATACCTGGACGAGTCAAATTCACAGACACAGGAAGTAGAATGGTGTTTGCCAGAGGCTGTGGTGGAGGGGGAATGGAAGGTTATTTCATGGGCTCATAGTTCAGTTCGGAAAAATAAAGTCCTAGAGATGGATGGTGATGATTTTTCCAACAGTGTAAATGTTCTTAACTCCACTGAACTGTTTTTAAACCTAGAAATGGTTAAAATGATAAATTTTATGTTATGTACATTTTACTACAATAAAAAATTTTTAAAGAAATCATCTTAGTATAAATGATATGAAATGCTTTAACTTCTAGTATGCATACTTTTATGACTTTATTTTTTTATTTTTTTTTGAAGATTTTATTTATTTATTTGACAGAGAGAGACACAGCGAGAGAGGGAACACAAGCAGGGGGAGTGGGAGAGGGAGAAGCAGGCTCCCCGCAGAGCAGGGAGCCCGATGCGGGACTCGATCCCAGGACCCCGGGACCATGACCTGAGCCGAAGGCAGTTGCTTAACCAACTGAGCCACCCAGGCACCCATACTTTTATGACTTTAAAAATAATTTTAAAATATGAATATGACCTTTTAGCAGAGCAAAATAAGCATTTACTAATACACTTCCCCACATGTTAATTTATTTTTGTAATTGGAAAATGCCTAAATGTCTAATATTGGGGAACTAGCATAATCAACCATGGCATATCCAAGCAGCTGCTTAAAAGTATAGGCTCTAGAACCATACCAACTGGGTTCTAAGCCAGACTCCCTTGCCAACTACACCTGTGACTATGGGCAAGGTACTTAACTGCTCTTTGCCTCAGTTTAGTCTTCTTTAACATGAGGCTAATGATAGTGTGTACCTTATTGATTTGTTACAAGAATTAAATGAGTTAATAGATAAGAAGCATTTATAACAATGTCTGGCATATATTATTAATATTACCACTACAATTACTACTACCACCATGTTATCATTCTTATTATTTAGTAGCAGTTAAAAAAGGAGGCATAGCCCACAACTATATAGTCAACTAATCTTCAACAAAACAGGAAAGAATATTTGATGGAAAAAAGTCTTTTCAACAAATGGTGTTGGGAAAACTGGACAGCGACATGCAGAAGAATGAAAGTGGACCACTTTCTTATACCATACACAAAAATAAATTCAAAGTGGATAAAAAACCTAAATGTAAGACAGGAAACCATCAAAATCCTAGAGGAGAAAACAGGTAGCAACCTCTTTGACCTCAGCCTCAGCACCTTCTCACTAGACATATCACTGGAGGCAAGGGAAACAAAAGCAAAAATGAACTATTGGGACATTGTCGAGATAAAAAGCTTCTGCACTGTGAAGGAAACAATCAACAAAACTAAAAGGCAACTGATGGCATGGGAGAAGATATTGTAAATGACCTATCAGATAAAGGGCTAGTATCCAGAATCTATAAAAAACTCATCAAAATCAACATTCAAACAATAAATAATCCAGTTAAGAAATGGGCAGAAGACTAAACAGATATTTCTCCAAAGAAGACATACAGATGGCCAGCAGATACATGAAAAAATGCTCAACATCACTCATCATTAGGGAAATACAAATCAAAACCACAATAAGATACCACCTCACACCTGTCAAAATGGTTAAAATTAACTGAGAAAACAACAGATGTTGGCGAGGATGCAGAGAAAAGGGGAACCCTTTTGCACTGTTGGTTGGAATGCAAACTGGTATAGCCACTCTGGAAAACAGTATGGAGGTTTCTCAAAATTGCAGTTGCACTACTAGTTATTTATCCAAAGGATACAAAAATGCTGATTCCAAGGGGCAAACACACTCCAGTGTTTATAGCAGCGCTGTCAACAATAGCCACATTATGGAAAGAGCCCAAATTGTCCATTGACTGATGAATGGATAAAGGAGAGTGATTATATATGTATATATAAATTTTACTCAGCCATCAAAAACAAGTCTTTCCATTTGCAACAATGTGGATGGAACCAGAGTGTATTATGCTAAGTGAAATAAGTCAGTCAGAGAAAGACAAATATATGATTTCACTCATGTGGAATTTAAGAAACAAAACAGATGAACATAGGGGAAGGAAAGGAAAAATAAAGATAAAAACACAGAGGGAGGCAAACCGTAAGAGACTCTATAGTTAAGAGAACAAACAGGGTTGCTGGAGGGGAAGGGGTGGGGGGATGGACTAAATGGGTGATGAGCATTAAGGAGGGCACTTGTTGGGATAAGCACTGGGTGTTATATGTAAGTGATGAATCACTAAATTATACATCTGAAACCAATACTACACTGTATGTTAACTAATTAAATTTAGATTTAAAAAAAAGGTCATAGAATCTATACGTATTGACACAGCAAAGTATTCACAATATATATTAAAAATAGTAGGGGGCGCCTGGGTGGCTCAGATGGTTAAGCGTCTGCCTTCGGCTCAGGTCATGATCCCGGCGTCCTGGGATCGAGTCCCGCATCGGGCTCCTGGAGCCTGCTTCTCCCTCTGCCTCTCTCTCTCTCTCTGTCTCTCATGAATAAATGAATAAAATCTTTAAAAAATAAATAAATAAAAATTAAAATTAAAAAAATAAAAATAGTAGGTTACTGAATAATATGTATAATATTGTTTTGTTTATAACTTTTGGAATTATATGGTAGCTTTTATTCCCTCTGTTGGAATATTTTACAATGAGTACATATCAGAAAAAAATACATAGTTTCATCTTGAAAAAAATCACATTCTTTTGTCAATGTTGTTGCTATATTGTACTTCTAATGTTTAGAAAACAGCCCTTAGGAAAAAAAATCAAAGAATTTGAAAAAAATAATTCTTTCATGTGCCGTGTAGAATTCCAGTTTAAAGTAGAAATTTTACATTGTGTAAGTATTTTCAAGATTTTCAAGATAATGTTGTGGTATGAATTCAAAAGCACTAGAGGGGCACCTGGGTGGCTCAGTCAGTTAGGCATCTGCCTTTGGCTCAGGTCTTGATCTGAGGGTCCTGGGATCAAGCCCCTAGGCAGGCTCCCTGCTCAGCAGGAAGTCTGCTTCTCCCTCTCCCACTGCCCCTCCCCCCTGCTTGTGCTCTCTCTCTCTTTCGCTCTCTCTCTCTCAAATAAATAAATAAAATCTTTTAAAAAATAAAAGCACTAGATGGAGAACTTATTTCTTCTATAGATTGCTTATTTATAAACAAAGTGAAATTGCAATTTTTTTAAAGTTTTTATTTAAATTCCAGTTAGTTAACATACAGTGTATTATTAGTTTCGGGTATACAATATTGTGACAGGTTTTTCATTGTTGACTTCATTGTTGACTAACAATGACTTTCTAACAACACCCAGTGCTAATCACAAGTGCACTTCTTAATCCCCATCCCTATTTCACCCATCCCCCGACCTCTCTGCTAACCATCAGTTTGTTCCCTGTAGTTAAAAGTCTGTTTCTTGGATTGCCCCTCTTTTTTTCCCTTTGCTTGTTTGTTTTGTTCTTAAGTTCCACATATGATTGAAATCATATGACACTTGTCTTCTCTGACTGACTTAAATTATTTTACTTAGCATAATATTCTCTAGCTCCATCCATGTCATTACACATGGCAAGATTTCATTCTTTTTACGGCTGAGTAATATTCTATTGTGTATATATATATATATACCACATCTTCTTTATCCATTCATCAGTTGATGGAACTTGGGCTATTTCCATAATTTGGCTATTATAGATAATACTGCTATAAACATCAAGGTGCATGTATCCCTTTGAATTAGTATTCTTTGGGTAAATACCTAGTAGTGCGATTCCTGGATCATAGGGTAGTTGTATTTTTAACTTTTTGAGGAACCTCCATACCGTTTTCCAGAGTGGCTGTACCAGTTTGCATTCCCACCAACAGTGCAAAAGGGTTCCCCTTTCTCCACATCCTCGCCAACACCTACTCTTTCTTATGTTGTTGATTTTAGCCATTCTGACAGGTGTAAGATGATAGCTCATTGTAGTTTTTATTTGTATTTCCTTGATGATGAGTGATGTTGAGCATCTATTCATGTGTGTGTTGGCCATCTGTATGTCTTCTTTGGAAAAATGTCTATTCATGTCTTCTGCCCATTTTTTAGTTGCATTATTCATTTTTGGGGTGTTGAGTTTTATAAGTTCTTTATTTTGGATACTAACCTTTATCAGATAGGTCATTTGCAAATATCTTCCATTCTGTAGGAAGAATAAATATATTTAAAATGTCTATACTACCCAAAGCAATCCATACATTTAGTGCAATTCCTATCAAAATACCAACAGCATTTTTTACAGAGCTAGAACAAAGAATCCTAAAATTTGTATGAACCACAAAACACCCTGTATAACCAAAGAAACCTTGAAGAAGAAAAGCAGGCATCACAATTCTGGACTTCAAGTTATATTACAAAGCTGTAGTGATCAAAACAGTATGGTACCAGCACAAAAACGGACATACAGATCAGTCGAATGAAATAGAAAACCCAGAAATGAGCCCACAACTATATGGTCAATTAATCTTTGGCAAAGTAGGGAAGAATAACCAATGGGGAAAAGACTGCCTTCAAAAAAAAAAAGACATCAGTTTCTTCAACAAATGGTATTGGGAAAACTGGGCAGCAACGTGCAGAAGAATGAAATTAGACCACTTTCTTACACCATACACAAAAATAAATTCAAAATGGATTAAAGACCTAAATGTGAGATCTGAAACCATAAAAATCCTAGAGGAGAACACAGGCAGTAACTTCTTTGACATCGGCTGTAGTAACTTCTTTCTAGATATGTCTCCTTAGCCAAGGGAAACAAAAGCAAACCTAAACTGTTCGGACTTCATCAAAATAAAAAGCTTCTAGGGACACCTGGATGGCTCAGTCAGTTAAGCATCTGCCTTTGGCTCAGGTCATGATCCCAGGGTCCTGAGATCGAGTTTCACATCAGGCTCCTTGCTCAGCGGGGAGCCTTCTTCTCCCTCTATCTGCAGCTCCCCCTGCTTATGTGCTCTCTCTCTCCCTCTTTTTTTTTTTTTAAGATTTTATTTATTTATTTGAGAGAGAGAGAATGAGAGAGAGCGAGTACATGAGACGGGGGAGGGTCAGAGGGAGAAGCAGACTCCCTGCCGAGCAGGGAGCCCGATGCAGGACTCAATCCAGGGACTCCAGGATCATGACCTGAGCCGAAGGCAGTCGCTTAACCAACTGAGCCACCCAGGCGCCCTCTCTCTCCCTCTTTGACAAATAAATAAAATCTTTAAAAAAACAAAATAAAAAGCTTCTGCCAGCAAAGGAAACAACAAAACTAAATGGTAACCTATGGAATGTGAAATTGCAATTTTCAATGCTATCTGTAAATTGAACTTGTTCTTTTTTTCCTAGCTATTTAGTTTGATTAGTGTAATTGCTATTTCTTATGTTAAAAACAAACACAATCACACAAATGTATTACTTATATGGTTTGGCAAATTTATGACTTTTTTTCTTGAATCAGTTATGTCACTACTTTTTAAATATACTTTCATGTTTCTGTAGTTTGGGATCATATTTACATTGTAAAGGGGATATAACTTAGAAATCTCCTTTCTGATCACATTTTCTAATTGAGTATAGCTTTTAATCCATAGGATAGGTAAAGTTAATCTCTTTCCATTTCTTTCTCTCATGTAACATTTTTTAAATAACTTTTTTAAACTATTTTTTAAAGTAGACTCTACCCCCAACATGGGGCTCAAACTCACAACCCCAAGATCAAGAGTCACATGCTCTACCAACTGAGCCAGTCAGGTGCTTCTCATATTTTGCAGAGAGAATAGAATCAGTTTCTCCCTCTTTAACTATCTGATTAAAATTTGCCCCCGACCCATGAATGTTAGGGTGATTCTTAGGGGCATATTGTGACAGGTTTTTCATTGTTGACTACCATTATCTTCAGGGAATGACAATTCTTCCATTTGTAGAAACACAATTTGAAATGGTGTGGAA
Source organism: Mirounga angustirostris (assembly GCF_029215605.1). Taxonomy (NCBI): domain Eukaryota; kingdom Metazoa; phylum Chordata; class Mammalia; order Carnivora; family Phocidae; genus Mirounga; species Mirounga angustirostris. The sequence goes on along the minus strand of NW_026991722.1, from coordinate 44,793,889 downwards.
GTGGAAGATGAGTTTGTGAAAAGACTGATGGTTATGTGAGAAATGACTGTTACAGAGATTTTGTGAATGCATTTTCCTGGCAATGTGCTATTAAGAGAGCGGGGAAAGAAACAAAATGGCCATGTAAAGGTCGAATGCCAGAGAAGTCTTTAATAGAAATGTTTGCAACTGTTGTATTAAGTTTTGGGTCAGTTGTTTTTATAGAATCATTCTATTTCCTTATGGAAATGTTGAAAATTAATTACATGATGTTTTGGTATGGCAAAAGGAAGACTTTTCTTTTTCTGTTTTAACATTCTTGATTTTCAAACCCTTAATCTTGGACAAAAAGCTGAGAGAAATTACATGTCACAGTTACATTGAATGCAGTTTGAATTCAATGGATATGTGTTTGATAATGAGGTAATACTGTCTTCATAAGGAGAAATACAGCTTAATGATTTAGGTAATGAATAATAATATTCATAATATAAATAATATTGATTTTGGAACCAGGATAAACGATCAGCCTTTGATCAGTCTGCCTTTGATATCTTCCCCAAAAATAGTTTTAAAAAATATGACTACAGAGATTTTTAGAAAATGTTTAATAAAATCTCATAACCAGATCAACCACTGTGAGTTAAACCATTTTGATCTTTGGGAAAATAGTTTACTTAACTTAGTGTTTAACTATTACTCTTTAAAACCATTTCTTTCTTTTTTTAAGATTTTATTTATTTATTTGAGAGAGAGTGAGCACAGGGAGGGGGTTGGTCAGAGGGAGAAGCAGACTCCCCACTGAGCAGGGAGCCTGATGTGGGACTCGATCCTGGGACTCCAGGATCATGACCTGAGCTGAAGGCAGTCACTTAACCAACGGAGCCACCCAGGCGCCCCTAAAACCATTTCTTTAAAAAGTAAATAAGAATGCATCAGATTAAGTATTAAATGTTGGACAAGTGATATTCTGTTTTATAAATTATTTATAGTGGACAGATATTGAAAAAAACAAATGGACATTATAAGAAAGATTTCATGGTAGCTAAAAAAAAAAACCCTTTGGACAAGAAAAGAGTCATTCTTTTTTGTAATGTATTGCCTACTTTTATAGGACTGACTGCTGATGCTAGAGTAGTAATAAACAGATCCCGTGTGGAGTGCCAGAGTTATAAGCTCACAGTTGAGGACCCAGTCACTGTAGAATATATAACTCGCTTCATAGCAACCTTAAAGCAGGTAAGACACTATTCCAACAGATTTTGGAAGGTTTTCTTCTTTTGCCATCATTATGGTTCCTACCATGGGAATACTACAATAACTCCAGTCATTTAATCTGTTAAGTCTACTAAACTCCTTATTCCTTCTCACGCTTACTTCATACACTCTTACTCCAGTGGACTACATTGATTTGAGCATTAGAAATCTCAATTACTATCAGTTCTAGGAATTATATTAATATTTCAAAGGCACGGGTGTCTGGGTGGCTCAGTTGGTTAAGCAACTGCCTTCAGCTCAGGTCATGATCCTGGAGTCCTAGGATCGAGTCCCACATCGGGCTCCCTGCTCAGTGGGGAGTCTGCTTCTCCTTCTGACCCTCTCCCCTCTCATGTTCTCTCTCTCTCTCTCAAAATAAATAAATAAAATCTTTAAAATTTCAAAAGCAGTAAATCTCATATTTTAAGAGGATTTCTATACCTCTAGAGATACAGTAATGAAAACTTTTTTTTTTACACGTTTACTAAAGAAATACCCATGGTTCTTTCACCTACAAACCTAAACACAACTGATCAGGTTTGGATATGACATGTTTTGTTTTTTAAGATTGATTGATTGATTATTTTAGAGGGAGACAGAGAGTGCAATGGGGAGGGACAGAAGGAGAGGGAGAGAGAGAATCTTAACTAGGCTCCACGCTCAGCACAGCCCAACACAGGGCTCAATCTCATAACCCGGAGATCATGACCTGAGCTGAAATCAAGAGTCTGATGTTCCACCTACTGAGCCACCCGGGCACCTCTGGATATGATTTCTGAATTCATACATATATAGATGTTTGACATTAAGTATAGTCACTATGTATATAAGTATTTGTTCTCTATCATTTTATGTGTCCTTTATGTATGTCAGCATAATCCTTATGCATACTTACCATTCTTACTAACCATATAATACTGTTTCCAGTTGCTTACTGGTAATTATTTAGATTGTTTCCAGTTTCTTTCCCTTTCTCATTGTCTTTCTCGGTTTAGTACTTTAATAACATTACTCTGTCTGTCACAGCCTTTATTTTTCTTTTTTGAATTATATTGTTAAATTAATTTTCAGTATGAGATTACTAGATTAGAGATTGTAATTGGTTTTAAGACTCTTGTTATATGTAGCTAAATTACTTGCTAAAAAGATTGAACCAATTTTTATTGTGCAGCCAGCAATGCATAAATGTATCCCTGAAGGATCATCAGCCTTGGGTTTTCATTTTTCTTTTATTTCGCAAATAAGTATAACATAATACTATAATAGTTGTTTTAATTTGTATTTTATAATTAGTAGTGAGGCTGATTTTTCCCCCACATGTTGGTTTACTATTTTCATTTCTTCTAGTGTAAACTATCTTTCCCTTTGACAGGCACTCTGGTGATTAAGAATGTGCCTTCAGGAGCCAGAATTTGGGCGTTTTGAATCCTGGCTTTGTTACATCCTAGTTAGTGCCGTGAGCATACTATTTAGCCTGTTTTGTCTTAATTTTCTTATTTATAGAATAAACATTTCAATAATACCTACTTTGTTGAGTTGCATTATGGATTAAATGACTTAATACATTTAAAGTATTTAGAACACCTTCTGGCATGGATTTTGCCATTTGTCCATGTAGAGATTTTTTTTAATAAACTATATATTCTAGATATTAAAGTTTTAAATTACATACTTACAAAAAGATACCTTGGTGTTGTTTTGTTTTGTTTTCCATTTAATTTATGTTGCAAGTAAGTTCAACATTTTTATATTATTCTACTTTACTTTTTTATTTGCTTTGATTTTCTTAGTAGTTAAAAGGGTATCCACTGGGGTGCCTGCATGGTTTAGTCGGCTAAGCATCCAGCTCTTGATCTCAGCTCAGGTCTTGATCTCAAGGTCCTGAGTTCAAGCTTCCTGCTGAGCTCCACACTGTATCCACCAAAAAAGCAAGGTGTAGAACATTGGGTATACAAGGTTCCCAATTGTAGTTTTTAGTTTGTCTTCTAGAAGTATAAAGGCTCCGCATAGAACATTTAATATTGTAAACCGGTAACAGTGTGGTTGCTACTAGGAAGGGGTCTGGGGCTCTGCAACAAAAGAGATCCTTTAAAATGTACACCTTTTGTACTTTTAAATTATTTTAACCCTGTGTCTGTACTTTTTCATTAAAGAAAAAAAAACATGGTTGATTAAACAAATAAAAGGGTCTCTCCTCTGAGGTATGTTTAAAAAGCATCTACTTCATACCTCTGTGTGAACTAGGAATATTAGGAAATACAGAAGAATGAAGACATAAACCCTGTTTTTTTTTTAATTTAATTTAATTTTGTTATGTTATGTTAGTCACCAATACATCATTAGTTTTTTGATGTAGTGATCCACATTCTTTAAGAGTTTGTTTACATTTGTAGCCCAACTATTTGCATTCAAAATTGGAGGTGGCTAATAAAAATACATAATAATAAAATATAAAAATGAAAAAAGAGGCATGAGCTTGAGCTTTCTGTCAGGGCTGCCCTCTGCACAACTTCTAGGAGCACCAGTCTCAGAATTAGTGTGAATTCCACTTGTTGGAGCACAATCCGGGAAGTTCTTGGCACTAAAGTAAAAAGAAATACAATTGGTTTCCAGTGCCCTGCTGTCTGGGAAGAAAAAACATGCTTTTTCTTCCAGAGAGACAAAGGTTTCCTTGTTTGGTGATTGAAAGAAGTGTCTTAGTTGGGTTTTATGTGGAGATAACTCAGTATACAGTGAACAGAATGTACTTGATAATAATAGTATCAAGGAAGAATATTGATTATAAGAGTAACAATTGTAGTGTCTCTCAAAGTAAACCTCAAGAACTTGCTTCCAAAGTACAGCTCACTACAATCAGCTTTACTAGGGAGGAACCAAAATAGTGTACATATACAGTTCTCTGCTATAGTAACAAGATTATAATCCAATTATGTTACCAAAAGATATATAAAGCAACAAGAAAACAGTTAAGACCATATATAAGCAAACTTACTATTTTATTTTATTTTATTTTTAAAGATTTTATTCATTTATTTGAGAGAGAATGAGATAGAGAGAGCATGAGAGGGGGGAGGGCCAGCGGGAGAAGCAGACTCCCTGAGCCGAAGGCAGACGCTTAACCAACTGAGCCACCCAGGCGCCCTGTTTTATTTTAAACACTATACATTAATTTCATTAAAATTTTATCATGGATTGAAGTTCAGAAAAAGTCAGGAAGAGGATCTTAATAACATTTTAGCAGGAATGCTTTGCTATTAAAAAATTTTTTAAGATTGGGCCGCCTGGGTGGCTCAGTCGTTAAGCGTCTGCCTTCAGCTCAGGTCGTGATCCCAGGGTCCTGGGATCGAGCCCCGCATCGGGCTCCCTGCTCGGCGGGAAGCCTGCTTCTCCCTCTGCCACTCCCCCTGCTTGTGTTCCCTCTCTCGCTGTGTCTCTCTCTTCAAATAAATAAATAAAATCTTAAAAAAAAAATTTTTTTAAGATTATTTATTTGAGGGAGAGAGAGCACAGGCGGGCAGGGGGCAGAGGGAGAGGAAGAAGCAGACTCCTCACTGAGCAGGGAGCCCTACATGGGGGGCTCGATCCCAGGACCCCGAGATCATGACCTGAGCCGAAAGCAAACACTCAACTAACTGAGCCACCCAGGCGCCCCTCCTATTAAAATTTCTTAGTTGATAAATAATAGTACTATTCTTTGTATGGCCTCATACAGAAAGTAGTTATAAAAACATTTTATTTTTCAGAAATATACACAAAGCAATGGACGAAGGCCTTTTGGCATTTCTGCCTTAATTGTAGGTTTTGATGACGATGGTATCCCAAGATTATATCAGACTGATCCCTCTGGTACTTACCACGCTTGGAAGGTAAGTCTTGAATTTGTTAATATATTTTAGAAGTTGAATACATGTATTCACAGTAAATGTTTTATCACTTTCAGGGACATGACAAAAATTATGTTGCATTAAAGTATTGATGGTGGTACAACCTTTATGTAACCATTTAGCTAGTCAGTAACTATGATGACTTTTGATGGATAGAAAAACACTTTGTTTTTTTTAAGATTTTATTTATTTATTAGACAGAGAGAGAGAGAACACAAGCAGGGGGAGCAGCAGACAGAGGGAGAGGCAGGCTCCCTGAGGAGCAGAGAGCCCGATGCGGGACTCAATTCCAGGACGCTGGGTTCATGGCCTGAGCTGAAGGCAGATGCTTAACCGACTGAGCCACCCAGGCACCCCAACACTTGGGTTTATTAATCAAAGGGTCTTTTCCTTACTTTGAAAAGTTGTGACAAACCTAAGTATATATAAGTGGCCAAATAAGAGATATATCCAATTCCTATTCATCATTCATTCTTCCAAATAAGTACTGCATCATACAGATACTTGCTTTGAGTAGAAATAGTCTTTGCTTTTATTTTATTTATTTATTTTTTTAAGATTTTATTTATTTATTTGAGAGAGAGAATGAGAGACAGAGAGCACGAGAGGGAAGAGGGCAGAGGGAGAAGCAGACCCCCTGCTGAGCAGGGAGCCCGATGCGGGACTCCATCCCGGGACTCCAGAATCATGACCTGAGCCGAAGGCAGTCGCTTAACCAACTGAGCCACCCAGGCACCCTGCTTAGTCTTTTTTTTTAATTTATTTATTTGTTTGTTTGTTTGTTTGTTTGTTTATTATTTAAAAGATTTTATTTATTTATTTGACAGAGAAAGAGCACAAGTAGGCAGAGTGGCAGGCAGAGGGAGAGGGAGAATCAGGCTCTCTGCTGAGCAGGGAGCCCGATGCGGGACTCCATCCCGGGACTCCAGAATCATGACCTGAGCCAAAGGCAGTCGCTTAACCAACTGAGCCACCCAGGCGCCCTAGTCTTTGCTTTTAATATAGAATTAAATGAGCATTTAAACCCCATAGTGAAATAACGCATTCTCTATTCTAAGAGAGTTGGAGTACCCCAAACTATGACTCTCTATTTATATGGCAGTACATTACAATTGTCTCTACATAATTCCTGAAATATAGTTTGTTTTCTGGGTAAGTTGTTATTCTTCTTTCATTACCCCAATACTTTGTTTAATGGTACATTCAAATCTAATACAAAAGTCTAGGGTCTAGGGAAACTAGTAGCAATTTCCAGAAACAAATTTTTGTATATTTTAATATATAAAAATAGAAGTACATTATAGAATCTAAATAATTTTTACTTTATTAGAAGTGTAAAGGGGTGCCTGGGCGGCTCAATCTCTTAAGCCTCTGCCTTTGGCTCAGGTCATGATCCCAGAGTCCTGGGATAGAGCCCTGCATCGAGTTCCCTGCTCAGTGGAGAGCCTGCTTCTTCTTCTCCCTCTGCCCCTCCCCCTCACTCGTTTTCTCTCTCTCTCTCTCTCAAATGTATAAATAAAATCTTAAAAAAAAGTTTAAATACCTAGGGTTTAAATAATTTCATGAAGTGTTTATTTTACTGTTATTAAAAGCCAAATAAATTAATGGGAAATATCACCTTGGTCTTTATGCCTATTTTAACTAAAGGAATTGATTTGAGCTGACCACACTCATACTGTTTTATAAACCAATTAACCAGGCTGGTAAAACAGTGGATTATATTCTTGCCATCAAGACCTGGATACTCTGTTAGCTGTACATCTTCTTTTAAGCTAACTAGACAAACTAATTGGTAATCAGAAACTATGAATTTACCTACTGCAAGTACCAGACTTTTTTGTGCCAATTTAAGATATCTTTTACATGTCATAGATCTCTTATGCCTCCCAAATCTATACCTCACACAAAACAAGTTACTACCCTCAGTCTTTCTCTAAATATTTTAAAGTGTGCCATCTTCGGGGCGCCTGGGTGGCTCAGTCGTTGAGCATCTGCCTTCGGCTCAGGTCATGATCCCAGGGTCCTGGGATCGGACCCCGCATCGGGCTCCCTGCTCAGCGGGAAGCCTGCTTCTCCCTTTCCCACTCCTGGTGCTTCTGTTCCCTCTCTCGCTGTGTCTCTCTCTGTCAAATAAATAAATAAAATCTTTAAAAAAAAATAAAATAAAATAAAGTGTGCCAGCTTCTGTTTGTATTAATCATTACATCATTATACTTCATTTCAGTATCATAACATAGCAATTTCCAAGTTTACATAATTTTCCATTTTAATTTGGTCGCTCTCTAGGGTCATACAGAGAAGCATTTTTATTTTATTGTAAAGTCAACTAGTTAGGAAAATTATGGAATTTTTTTTTATTTTTTTAATTTTTATTTATTATTTATTTGCGAGAGAGAGAGCATAAGCAGGGGGAGCCACAGACAGAGAGGGAGAAGCAGACTCCTCGCTGAACAGGGAGCCCAACATGGGGCTCAAACCTAGGGTTCTGAGATCATGACCTGAGCTGAAGGCAGACACTTACCCGACTGAGTCCCCCAGCCACCCCAAAATTAGGGAATTTTGACATTGTTGGGAATTTGTTTATCATCTAGGTCTGAAACTATGCATTGCAGTGGTGTCTGAAGGCCATATATCATCATTTAACTGATTTCACATATTGTACTTTCTTGTAAGATTTTGGTTGAAATCAAATGCAGCTTTAAAAAATATATATAACAAAAGACATTTGAAAACTTTTTTATTTTACACATTTGGTAAGTGAGACTCAGGAGTTAAGTGATTTTTTTTTTTAAGTTCACACCACTAGTTAATAACAAAACTGTCATTAGAACTCAGGGTCTTCTGCTTTATTAGTACAGTGTTCCTTCCATTACATCATGCTTAGGCCAAGTGGTTCTCTATGTGTGTTACATAAATTCTGATATCTAGTCTTGAAAAATAGAATAAAATCTTCTGGTTTAATTTCTGTTTTGGGGAGACTATATATAGCACTTTAGCCATGAGATAAGGTCTTTGGTTTTTCTTTCATTTCTATGTTTTGTTTTTTATTCTGACCTACTATACCAGTAGCCTGATAAAGTGATACAATAGGCTATTGAGGACACAGCTCTGGTACCATGTTGTGACAACACTTTGCAGTGCTAGGATGTAGTTTTACATAGTGCAGATAAAGGACATGTGAAATGGGCAGGAGAAATAGAAAATTCAAAATATAAACTGGCCACATGACCTGTAGCAGAAATGAGAACAGAAATCGCTGATACCAGCACTTTGGTTTGTTGGGGTTATCTGGCACTTAACACAAACTTTTTTTTTTTTTTTTAAGATTATGGTCCATTAATGACCCTGCCTTAATGGATTATAGAGCCTTCCATTAGCTTTTTTCACTTTACATGAGAATATTATGAGAGTTCTAGACATCTCCTCCCTGGTCCCATTGTATAATAGTAACTTTATTTCCCTTGATAATCGGGATAAATCATACCATCCTCACAGTAACCCATTATTTGCCTGTTGGTTCAAAGGCATGAGGTGTCCAAAATTGCCAACTGGCAGTCTCAGCTTCTAGTTCAGTGAAATTGTTATATCCCCTAGTAGAACACTGCCTCTTCTCCCTTCCCCATTACTCTGCCAACTTGGGAATTAGGACCTTTAAACTAATACAATCCAAGAAGCAAAAATTTTATTAGTGGCCCATTAGGGGTTTAATGAGACAGCTATCCCTTGATTCCTAGGTTTGTGGCTATGAAAGAAATTAGTTACTGGCTCCCACGCCAGGGCACGTACAGGATCTTGGCTCCCTAAGATGCTAGTGCTATAGCTGAGTCTTCAGTTGGCTATTCCGTTTTTATCAGGCTGGCTTCTTTAGGATCAGAGAACATGATAAGACCAGTGAATCCCATGGGCATAAGTGTATTCTCTCAGTTCCTCCTTGGTCACCACTAATGTTTTGTAAGATACCATCATGGTGAAGAAAGCATTCAGCAAGTTCACAGAAGGTGGGGCATTTGGTACAGGGAAGGGAAACTCATATCCAGCGTCAGTTTCTCTTCCAGTAAGGGCATACAGATGCCCCTTCCATAACAGAAGAGTCTCAAGAAATCAGTTAGCCCAGGGATGCCTCAGTGGCTTAGTCAGTTAAGCATCTGCCTTCGGCTCAGGTCACGATCCCAGGGTCTTGCTTCTTCCTCTCCCTCTGCCCCTCCCCCCCATCGTTTTCTCTCTTTCTCTCTCTCTCTCGCTCTCTATCTCAAATAAATAAATAAAATCTTTAAAAAAAAAATCAGTTAGCCCGGTAGTTCTGGCAATATCCAGACCAGTGGTGAGGGGACACCCTATTTGAAATATTTTTTTCTTCTTAATATATTTTTATATTGCAGAAATTATTTTTTTTATGTGGAGTAACATGTTCTAGGGTTTCGCACATTATATTAAATTGAACTAATCAAAAATTCTCCTGCTATAACCATGTAGAAAGGTAGAATGATCATTAACATGTTTTTAATGCATAGCTGAACTCACAAAAAAGATACAAAATCCTAAGGGGCCAGAAATGAAGAAAGAATTGAGTATCCGAGCAGTAAGCATGTGAGTTAATATCACTGTACTTAGGGATATTATAGTGTAGGATTCCCAAAGATAATTACCATCAAAAGTTACAAAGTAAAATATATTAACAATCCATAATTTAACAAATATTCAGTCTATGTATATTTGAATTACATATCAAATATTATTCTAGGTTTGGGGATCTAGAGGTAACAAAAAAGTATACAGATGGTGTACATGTAATATAAGTCCAGGGGAGGGGGCGGGGCGAGAATAAGGTTGGGAGGATAGAGTGTGATTGGTAGGTAAGGTAGTCAGGGAAAGCACCTTTGAAAAGGTGATATTTGAACAGAGGCCTGAAGAAAGTGAAGGAGCAGGCCAGGTAGTTATTTCTGTGGTATTCTGAACAGAGGAACCAATCAAGGCAAAATTCCAAGGTGGCAGTATGTTCCATATCTATGAGATACCAAGCTCTGTGCGGAGCATATGACTGCACTGTGATGAATCCAGAAAGACCTGAGCCAAAGGCAGACGCTTAACTGATTGAGCCACCTCGGTACCCCATTAGTTTTTGTTCTGTATATCTTTAAGATATACAAAGATTTATCTGTGAGATATTGTTTTTGGCTCCTAACAACAGAGATGTGAGGGATGAGTAACAGAGGTAGGAGGGGGCTAGATCTTGTAGAGTCTGAAGGCCATGGATAGGACTTGGATATTAAAGAGAGTGATGTAGGGGTGCCTGGGTGGCTCAGTCAGTTAAGTATCTGTCTGCCTTTGGCTCAGGTCATGATCCCAGGGTCCTGAGACTGAGCCCCACATCAGGCTCCCTGGTCAGTGGGGAGTCTGCTTCTCTCTCTGCCTCCCCCTCCCATGCCCACCCTCACTTGTGCTCTCTCAAATAAATAAATAAAATCTTAAAAAATAATAATAAAAATAAGGAGAGTGATGTAGAAAGCCATTTGCAGTTCTGGCATGTTAGAATAACATGATCTGATTCATATTTTTAAAGGATCTGTGTGGCTGCTGTAGTGAGAATAGATTGTATGGTAGAATAGAAGCAGGCAAACAAGTTGAGAGGCTGTCCAATAATAATCCAGGCAAGACCTGATATAGATCAGGAGTATTGGACCAGTGGAAGGTGGGGAAGGATCCAGCATAGTCTATGAAGAAGGAAAACCCAGAGAGGGGTATCCTGGATCGCAAGTGAAAATGGTATCCCAAGAAGAGTTGATCAGCTGAGCCAGAGCCACTCATGGGTCAGGTAAAAAGTGAAATGATTATATATGGCAATGGGCAGGTCATGGCTGACCTTGATAAGAATATCTCATAGTGATGAGAGCCTGATTGGAGTGGATTTAAAAGAGATAGGAAAGATCAAGAATCATGAGGCTTTCATACTTTCTGTAGAAGACTACACAAAGGATATTACTATTATATTACTCATCAGCTAAGAAATTCTAATAGTAAATAAAGTATTCCTGCCAAAATGATCTTGTTTATCAATTTTTAATCTTTTTTTTAAAAAGATTTTATTTATTTATTTGAGAGAGAGAGAGAGCACGAGCCGGGTGGAGGGGCAGAGGGAGAGGGAGTAGCAGCAGGGAGTCCTGTGCTATCCCAGGACCCTGAGATCATGACCTGAGCCAAAGGCAGACACTTAACAGATTGAGCCACCAGGTGCCCCATCCATTTTTGTTCTGTATATCTTTAAGATATATAAAAATTTATCTGTGAGGTATTGTTTTTGGCTTCTAACAACAGAGATCTGATGATTCTTAACACATAATAATTTATTTTTCTCATATAATGAGAAGTTTGAAGGTAGAGAGTTGCTGTTATTTGTCTCTTTTATTATCTTAGTCTTTGCCCATGCTCTCAAAGTGGCTGCTAGATCTCCAGCCAACCTGTCTGCTTTCCAGGCAGCAAAGGTTTCTACAAGTTCTACCCATTTATTTCCACCTGTATATTCCTATTGGTAACCAAGGCTAGGAAATGACACTTCTCAGCAGTCACATTGCCTAGAGTTCTATCACAAAGGAAGAATGGATATTGGCGTTGGCTGCTAATCATCTTTGCCATAGAAAATTATCATTAATCATTATAGACAGGCAGGAAACAAACATCACAAAACTTAAAGAGTCTGTTCAAGTGGGCTGGGGTGTGTGATGGATTTGGAGGAAGGATGGGGGATATAAGCTTAGCAAGAAGATTTTAGGAAACCAGCCAAGTAGGTAAGAATTAAAGAATTTTTACATCACCAATTAGAAGAATTGGACAGGAAAATCACCAGGAATTTATAAGGTAACCTTCTATGGGCTCGGTGAGATTTTTGGATAAACCCCTACCTTATATTCTTCCTCTCTGGGCAACAACTAGTTACCCCCCAAAAACTAGTAGCAAATAATACTTCAAAGTCATACCAGTTTGAAGTCTTTACTTTTGATCTTAGTGAAATTTCAAAGCCACAAAATTTAAAGTTTCACAGCTGTTTTTTTAATCCTCTGAAATATAAAGGAATAGAAAAGTTCTGTGAAGTAAAAATAATCTTCTGCTAACCAGAACAATATACTGTCATGCAATACAAAAGGTATGCCTCCCTGCTCACTTCCTAACATCTCTTTTGCGATCTCTTTCCTATAATCATAATATGAACCATAACCAGTTAGAACTGAGACATTCCCTCATTCAGTGCCGGGATCCTTGAGTGAGAGGATGGGCCTTTCTCCTGGTTCCTTGCTCTCTCTAAGGTCATCACAGCCAAGGGGCATGCGGCAGCATAGTGTATAGAGTTCAGAGTTCGGAGTCAATTCAGACTACTTGGTTTCAAAGCTCAGCTCTTCTACTAATCCCCTCTGTGATCTTGGGCAAGATTATTTAAGACACTGGTTCACAAATAGGGGTGATTTTGTACCCCCTAGGAGACATTTGGCACTATCTAGAGACATGTTTGGTTATCACAACTGGGGCGGGGGATGCTACTAGCGTCTAGTGGATGGAGGCTGCTAAACATCCTACAATGCACAGGACATGCCCCCTACCCAGCACAAAAATTGTTCAGCTCAAAATGTTAATAGTGCTGAGGTTGACAAAGCTTGTTTTAACCTTTCCAAGCCCCCATTTCTTCATTCATGAATTGGGGTTTGTAATAGTAACTATTCAATTATTTTTGTGATGGCTAAAGGAAATAATCCATGTAAAATGCGTATCATAGTGCCTGGAACATAAGTGCTCTGTTACATAAGAATTACTGTTATCATCCTCATTATCTTCAGTAATACTTGCCTGGATATTTAGACTGAATTAAAAGAACATGCCATATACCACCCGCGGTTATGCAGCCAGGGCAGTCATTTGCCTCTTTCCTTCATCTGATGAAAATTTCTAAAGAACAAAGAAAAATGGGGAATAGAAGAATCTTTTCTCGCTTATAGAATCAAAGATAATGAATCAATAATTAGGTGACCACTTTCTTCTAAGTTCTAAGAAAATGATGCACACAGTCCTATTCATGCAAACAGCTTTCTTCTTCAGGTTGATGTCCTTTTTATCCTTTTTTCTTTCTTCCTTTGGTACTATATTGCAAAGTCCTACCTCCTTACCTCTCTACTTCTTTTGAATTTCAACCCTTTCAGTCTTCCTTGGTTATCAAGGACTTGGGAGCCATTAAAGTAGTAGAAGGCATTGACCAGGATGAGGCTTTGGTATTTTTGAAGATAAGTCACGCCACCATTACGGGTCATTCGCATAGTAACAAAATGAGCTGCTGAAATGTCTGCTAAGTTTTCAAAACTACAATTTTTATTTAGTAATTATACTAAGAAATAGCTCAGTAAACTCTAAACTTCACTAACCATAAATTCATTCATATTGCAATGATATTAATAATTGTCTTTTATTTTTCAAGGCAAATGCAATAGGCCGAAGTGCTAAAACTGTCCGAGAATTTCTAGAGAAGAATTACACGGAAGATGCTATAGCAAACGACAGTGAGGCTATCAAATTAGCAATAAGAGCTTTGCTAGAAGTAAGTGATCTAATAAAGCATATTCAGAAGAACATGGGGAGAGAGGATTTGTTCTTATCTATTTCCTTACTAAAAATAAAATTTGCTGAAATAATTTTAATATTGTGCTTGTTCTACATTAGGTTGTCCAGTCTGGTGGAAAAAACATTGAACTTGCTATAATAAGAAGAAACCAGCCTTTGAAAGTAAGTCATTAACCAAAGAGGAAAAAACATCTATAATTTGACAACAGTTGAATCTTGTCAAAATGTTGACACCTGTGAATCTTCATTAAAAGCCTGAAACACCCATCGCATCCACTGACATTATGATGACATCTGTTGTTTCTGTAGGCTAACGTTCACTAATTTCTATGTGCTTATTGCAAGCAGTTACCTCTCCCTGGTCCTTTGTGAAGACTTAGAGGAGCTGTGATTTATTTGTAGGCATACCCCATTTAGTATATATTCTTCTAAGTAGGAACCCCTACTGAATCAGTCATATATAGGATTAGTATAATATATTATTTATGGAGATTTATTCCCGAGCCCCGCATACAAGCATACCTTGGAGATATTGAGGATTCAGTTCCAACCACCGCTATTAAGGCAATATTGCAATAAAGCAAGTCAAATGAATTTTTAGGTTTCCCAATGCATATAAAATTTATGTTTACACTATACTGTAGTCTCTTAAGTGTGAATTATGTCTAAAAAAAACAATGTACATATCTTAATTTAAAAATACAGTGCTGGGGGGGCGCCTGGGTGGCTCAGTCACTCCTTAAGCTTCTGCCTTCAGCTCGGGTCATGATCCCAGGGTCCTGATCTACCCCCCCTCCGATGTGGGGGGTGGTTCCCTGCTCCGCAGGAAGCCTGCTTCTCCTCTCCCACTCCCCCTGCTTGTGTTCCCTCTCTCGCTGTGTGTCTCTCTCTGTCAAATAAATAAATAAAATCTTTTAAAAAATTAAAAAATTAAAAATTAAAAAAAAAATACAGTGCTGGGATACCTGGGTGGCTCACTCATTAAGCGTCTGCCTTTGGCTCAGGTCATTATCCCAGAGTCCTGGGATCGAGCCCCGCATCGGGCTCCCTGCTCCACGGGAACTCTGCTTCTCCCTCTCCCACTCCCCCTGCTTGTGTTCCCTCTCTCACTGTGTCTTTCTCTGTCAAATAAATAAAATTTTTTAAATAAATAAATAAATAAAAATACAGTGCTAAAAAATGTTAGCCAGCATTTGAGTGGTCAGTGAGTCATAATTACTGATCACAGACCACCATAACAAATATAATGAAAAAATTTGAAGTATTCCAAGCATTACCAAACTGTGACACAGATACAAAGTAAGCAAATGTCGTTGGAAAAATGGTGTCAATATACTTGCTCGACGTAGGGTTGCCACAGACCTTCAATTTGTAAAAAGCACAGGGGCGCCTGGCTGGCTGAGTAGGGAGAGCATGCAACTCTTGATCTCGGGGTGGTGAGCTCAAGACCCATGTTGGGCATAGAGTTTACTTAAAAAAAAACAAAAACAACAATGAAAATCCCCAGCAATTTATTAAAAATGCAGTATTTGCAAAGCACAATTAAAACAAGGTATTCCTGTAGAGAGCATTTCATCTCCCTATCTTTCTACTTCTGAGATCAAGATATGCTTCCAGCCAGTGTTGTTCAGCTATCATGTGTATAATTATTGGGCCTCCGGGCTTCTAACATGGTATTATCCTTCATTACATCAAAAAAACCTCCACCCCTTGTTTGCTTACTGGTTTTTATCTATTTTCTCTACTTCTCACTTAAAAGTGCCTTGAGGGGCGCCTGGGTGGCTCAGTCGGTTGAGCGTCTGCCTTCAGCCCAGGTCATGATCTCAGGGTCCTCGGATCAAGCCCGCATCGGGCTCTCTGCGCAGCGGGGAGTCTGCTTGTCCTTCTCACTCTCCCTCTGTGCTCGGTCTCTCTCTCTCTCTCTCTCTCGCTATGTCTCAAATAAATAAATAAAAACCTTTAAAAAAAAAGGTGTCTTGAGCCTCTGTAAGACTTAAATTGTAATATGTAGTGTGATAACCTTTCCGTATTTCTTTGTGGCAAGACTGGCATTTTTCTTTGTGTACCCGTTGTTCGTCATTATGGGTTCAGACTGCTGAACCACAAAATAAATCATCCAGAGTACTGTGATGGAGGATTCACTGGCTAAAGAACATCTGAGATGTGGCTCACTATTGTTCCTCAGGTAGAACTGTACAGAGTGCAGTTCACCAGCTCTCTAGCTGAGAGTGTAAAAAGCACTTAAAGCATGGGAAACTATATGAAAAGTATACTAAAAAGGATTATTTTACATACACATTTGTTTTGAAGGAACTATTTCAAGAGGAAATAGTGTTAAAATCAGTGTTGGAGGGAGCAGTGGGGTTTTTGTTTTTTGAGTTGTGTTGTTGCACTGTTTTGACACCACATTCCCACCTTTTATTAGCCAACCAATAGATGGGCATATGAGGAATAAGAGAAATGGGGAGAGAGGTATAGGTTGCGCCCCTGCACAGGCCCCTCAGAGTAACCATGGTGCTGAGCACAGTGTGTGGAGATGACCCCTGGGCCGTGTTGTCACCCCTGCTGTCAAGGGTCTCAGGGCAGACATGCCACCACCACAAGGGCACAGAACCACCAAAGCCAGGGTCACCTCTCCAACCCCAGCACATACATATATACCCACGTGGATGGACCCACGCAGTCATGTGACGCATGCTAGGATGGTACATGCCCTGGCAGCAAAGTTAGACTGCCCTCCCACACGCTGTTTCAGGATATGCTGTGTGGCAAATAGGGCATGGCCTCTGGAATCGGATAGACCTGGGTTTAAGTTTAGAGTTGGATAGACCTCAGCTCCAGCAGATTGATATGTTTAATTGTATGACCTTGAGCAAGTTGCTCCCATCTTTAATTTTAAATATAATAAAATTGATTGATATAAAAGAAAAGCTATTTTTGCTTTACACTTAGTGAGGGAGTTGTAAACAAAGCAGTGTTAAGTCGTCGTTTCCCTACCTCTTTGGCTATTCTAATGGCTGATAAAATAGGCAAATCCTATCAGAGAATCACACAGTGGGGTGGAGGAGGGGGTTCAGTAATGAGTTACTTGCTCATGAATAGAATAAGCCTGCATTAAAATATTTTCAGAGTTATATGCAGATAGAGGGTATGTAATGCAATATAACACTTTGCCCTACTTTTTTAGCACAGTGATAGTGGAAATATAATAGAGTTCAGATTTTGTCCATATTTGTTACAAGTATTTTGCTTATATATATTTCATTATATATTTGAAGATATAAAATTAAAGGTTTTTTTTAAAGATATTTTATTTATTTTATTTATTTGACAGAGAGACCCAGCGAGAGAGGGAACACAAGCAGGGGGAGTGGGAGAGGGAGAAGCAGGCTTCCAGAGGAGCAGGGAGCCCGATGCGGGGCTCGATCCCAGGACCCTGGGACCACGACCCGAGCCGAAGGCAGTCGCTTAACGACTGAGCCACCCAGTCTTAACTTTAAAGTTTAAAGAGAAAATATAAATGTATAAAATATAAGTGGTTCCTTCATATTGGAAATATTCAGAAATTACTGGTATAATTGAGATTTGCTTTTTAAAATATTTTCTTTTCAGATGTTTAGTGCCAAAGAAATTGAATTACAAGTAACTGAAATAGAAAAGGAAAAGGAAGAAGCAGAGAAGAAAAAATCCAAGAAGACTACCTAATTCTTAGGAAGAACATTAGGAGCCCATAATGTTTTGTTGTACTCCTTAGAATTACTTAGTGAAGTTTTAAAGGAGTAAGTTGGTTTGCGGCATTACATTTAGTAGTTATGTGCTGTTTTGAGAATGCCACATTTGTGGCTGTCTTCAGTCTGCTACATGGACAAACATATCTTAGTATGAAGATTTTCTTTGAAAAGAAATTTCAGTAATTGTTGAAAGCAATCATAATTCCACATAAGCCTGAGACTATACTTAATAACTTGTCTGATGTGTTACTTTTCTTCATCTGTGTAAATTTAAGAAAATAATTTGTAAAAAAAAATTTTAAATAAAATTTAATAATTTGTTGATGTTTGAGTATTGACTGTCAGATAAAGAGATAGCTATTACAAAATAAACTGAATCTTGAGTTGTACTTCTAAGATGAATGATAAAAACATCCTTGTATTGATGAATTGCCAAAATTTTATCAGAGCCTTCTTCATTTTTAAACATTTATCATATTTATTTTACTTTTGTAATTTTTTAAGTTGCAGCATATTATTTTTTCATGGAACAAATATTAAAGACCTAATCTAAATAGGCAGTTAAAATAAAGTATGGTAAGAGCTTATAAGGGCATCCAAATAGGGTACTATATATAGGAAAACAAGAGAAATGAATACATAAAATTCTTAGTTTCAATTTTTATTTTATCTTAAGAGTGTCCAGTGTGTTAGGTTTGTCACATGTTCCCTTGGCTGTTCCCTTGGTTTACTATGTGCTTAGCATTGAAGTAGGCTTATTGGGAGTAATAAAAGAAATATAAAAAGTGATCCCTTCCACAGAAAGGGCCCACAAAAAGAATGTGCTTAATGCCTGTAATGAGGTTATATTTTTGAAGACAAAGGATACGAATAGGCATAAAAACAAAAGCCTATATATCTTACTATTTTAGAGCCTTGGGTTTTTTTTCTCTTTTTTTAATGTTCTTTTTGAAAACAAGAAGGAGAGAGTTTGAGTTTTTGCAGAGAAATGAAAAGCTCAGGGTAGACAGTAAAGAAAAGAATCAGTTTGGACAAATAGCTATCATAAGAAGATCTAAGCCATTGGTGGTTGTAGCGCTCTGAGGCAAGGGGAAAGTAAAAAGCAGAGTCAGAATTTTAAGAGATACAAAGACCTTAACAAGGCCACCTCGCTGGTATTCGTCTTGTACCAAATTCCTGTGTCCTGCTGCTGGTGCATTTCACTTCCTCAGACAGAAAGACTGCAGAGCATTTTCTAGGGCAGATGGACAATCTATAGGCCACTCTGACTTATGCCCTGACTGCCTTTCTAGTTTCATTGGAACGATGGAATTTTGTGGCTCCCTATATGCTCCTCTTTGTTTTGTTTTGGTGTACTATGATTCTTGACTTCGAGTCATACTATACCCTTCCTCTTTAAAACTTAGAATCAAAGATACCTTGTTCCCTGTCACCTCCTGGCCCCTCTTAACTTTCCAGAAGCAAAGGTGTATCCCAAGCAGAAGGCCTGTTAAATAAAATTTTATCACTTTGGAAAAAGAACCCCACAACTTTGATAATCAATCATCAGCTCCCCCTGAAGGAATCTCTTTCAACACACACACATACCCAACATACAACATAAAGGTCAGGGTGTTCACATTACCCTACTGTCCTGCAGTGAGCCCACTGTGAATCCTTGATGCTCTTGATACAATATTTCACAATAAATACTTGACAAATACTGAGTGTTTTAAGTGGCAGACACTGTTATATGCGAGGGATATAGTGGTAAAGAGTAGACTCCGATTTGTCCTCATTACCATGCAGTGAAAAGGCAGGTAATTAAACCAAAATAATTATAATTACAATTAGGATTAATGCTGTGCAGCTCTGTGTCTATTTTCCCTACTAAACTAGAAGTTCTTCAGGAAGGGAGGGCTGGGATTTACCGCTCTTTCATCTTTTTTTCCATGGTTAAGACTCAGTACATGCCTGCTAAACTGTGTTAATTTGCAGACTTTGTTGCAAATATCAGACATTGGGAGTGGGGAGAGGAATCATCTAATTTCTCACTTAGTGTAGAAGCCAATTTACTCATTTCTTTGTCCCTGGCTGAACATTACAGTGATGGGAAGACATCACATAGTCAATGAATGTATTGCAGGCAGAGCCCCTGAAAGGATTCTAACCCTGGTGAAATAAAAATGGGAGGACTTCAGGAAGAGAGGAATGTGTTAGTACGGCCCTGGGAAGCCTTTTAGAAGGTATAGTAATTTGAAGTTACATTCCCCAAACCACTCACGCCCAATTGAACATTCCCTTTGTGCCGGGTACCAGAAATGAACAAGATGTGGTCCTTGTATTGAAGAGGTCATAGTGCCAAATAATTGAGCCCATTCTGACAAGTTATATGAATAATGAGAAGTGTATTTCCATTATAATCTGTGAATTTATTTTTTTTAAGATTTTATTTCTTTGTCAGAAAGAGAGCACAAGCAGTGGGAGCGGCAGGCAGAGGGAGAAGCAGGCTCCCCACTGAGCAGGGAGCCCGACGCAGGACTCCATCCCAGGACCCTGGGATCATGACCTGAGCCAAAGGCAGACGCTTAACCAACTGAGCCACTCAGGCGTCCCTAATCTGTGAATTTAATATGAAGCATGTTGCTGATGATTCCGGAGTAATTTATTTAAATCTTCCCTAGTAAATGTAGCACATACCAACAGATCTTTTAAAAAGGAAATGAGATCTATTTTGTGTGTTAAAAGCAAAAGAAGGTGGTGATCTCTCTCATTGTCTCCCAATTTCTACCTCCGATCTGAGGACAGGACAGTCTATACCTCTGGATGAATTCGGCTATAAATAGATAAAATGTTAATGACTTCTCTGTACCACTGCTCAGCTCTGTGGATACCATGCTTCCTAACTGGGGGTGATAGGGACACATCATCCAAATAGTATGGTTGTAATTCCACCCCTTGTTTTTATTTAACAAGTGCTCACATAATAGTATATACGAGACACTTTTCAGTTCTTTACAAACACTAACTCATTTAATTCTCTTAACAACTCTCATGAGACACATATAATCAATGTCCTTAGTGCTGATGCTTACAGTGCTTTGCCATCACAGCTGTCCATCAAAATGGACACATTTTCCCACATCCCTCCCCCACGAAGCTGTTTCATGACAGGACTTGTATGTATCTCATTGGTTTTATTCTTCCTGTAACAGGCATGAGGGTCTTGATTGTTTTGGCTCAATTGCTTTATATTACTTTGGAAATCTAAGTATTATTTTGACCAGGTTTCACTGATCTGCACAATGCAATTTTTTGTTTAATGTGAGGTTTTAACCAAAACATACTCCAACATGTTTGCTATTTAAAATGTCATTTTTAGGGCGCCTGGGTGGCTCAGTCATTAAGCGTCTGCCTTCGGCTCAGGTCATGATCCCAGGGTTCTGGGATCGAGTCCCACATCAGGCTCCCTGCTCGGCAGGAAGCCTGCTTCTCGCTCTCCCACTCCCGCTGCTTGTGTTCCTGCTCTCGCTATCTCTGTCTCTGTCAAATAAATAAATAAAATCTTTAAAAAAATAAAAAATAAATAAATAAAATGTCATTTTTACTTCTTTTATTGAGAGAAAGTTCCCTGACATGCAAGCACTTTGTGTTTTTTCTGCCTCATATCCTCAAGATGAGATAATCACAAACATTTGATTTTAGGAATCAGCTAAGCAACTTCACTTTACATCATTGGGTTATGGTTAACTAGGCAGTCTGAAAAATCTCCCACTACAGGCATAGAAATGCTGGATGAAATCTAACAAACATCCTTTTAAATGCATAGCTGAGCTCACAAGGGAAATCCCTAGAGGCCAAAATCAGAAAGGGATCTGAAAATCAGAGAAGGCATTTTGATAGATGCTTGTGCTGCCCTGTGTGTACTGGCATAAGGAATAAAAGCAAACTAAGAATCAGGCAACAGAGCGCCTAGAAACACACCCACCCTTACTGGGGTACTTGGTTTATGGCAGTATTGCATATCAGTGTGCAAGGGATATGTTCTTCAGTAAATGGTGACAGGACAACTGGTTATCCATTTGAAAAGAAAATTGGACCTCTACTTCATTCTATTAAAATCAATTCCAGACTGGGGCGCCTGGGTGGCTCAGTCGGTTAAGTGGCTGCCTTTGGCTCAGGTCATGGTCCCAGGGTCCTAGGATCGAGCCCATATCCAGCTCTCTGCTCAGCGGGAAGCCTGCTTCTCCCCCTCCCACTCCCCCCTGCTTGTGTTCCCTCTCTCGATGTGTCTCTCTCTATCAAATAAATAAAATCTTTAAAAATAAATAATAAATAAAATAAAATCAATTCCAGACTAATTAAAGACCTAAACATAAAAGATAAAATTTTTAGAAGACAATACAGGAAAATATCTCTAAGACCTTGGTGGTATAAACATAGATTTTCTAGGGGCGCCAGGGTGGCTCAGTCATTGAGCGTCTGCCTTCGACTCGGGTCACGATCCCAGTGTTCTGGGATCGAGCCCCGCATCGGGCTCCCTGCTCGGCGGGAGGCCTGCTTCTCCCTCTCTCACTCCCCCTGCTTGTGTTCCCTCTCTCGCTGTGTCTCTGTCAAATAAATAAATAAAATATCTAAAAAAAACAAAAAGCAAAAACAAAAACATAGATTTTTTAAACAAAATACAAAAAGTGCTACCACTTAAGGAAAAGATAGGCCAAAAATGAGAGAAGACATTTGTAATACATACAACTGATAAAAGCTATGTGTCTGGAATTTATAAAGAACTTTTGATTCAAAGGAATGAAAATACATCAGAAAAATGGGTGGAGCCTGCTTAAGATTCTCTCCCTCTTCCTCTGCCCCTCCCACACCCCCTCTCATGCACACACACACCCTCTCTCTCTATAAAAAAAAATTTTAAGAGTTTATTTGGAGAGACAGAGAGAGAGAGAGAGAAAGAGAGCAGGGGGAGGGGCAGAGGGAGAGAGAGAATCTGAAGCAGAGTCCACACTGAGCATGGAGCCAGACATGAGGCTTGATCCCACCACCCTGAGATCATGACCTGAGCCCAAATCAAGAGTCAGCCACTTAACTGACTGAGCCCCCCCAGGCATCCCTAAGTTTTTTAAAAAAATAACTATGGTGGGCGCCTGGGTGGCTCAGTTGGTTAAGCAACTGCCTTCGGCTCAGGTCATGATCCTGGAGTCCTGGGATCGAGTCCCGCATCAGGCTCCCTGCTCCGCAGGGAGTCTGCTTCTCCCTCTGACCCTCCCCCCTCTCATGCTCTATCTCATTCTCTCTCTCAAATAAATAAATAAAATCTTAAAAAATAATAACTATGGTGAGACACTATTTTACAGCCATCAGACTGGCAAAAATTAAAAATGTATAAAAAAATAACTGTATAAAATGCTGGTGAGCACCTGGAGCCACAAGAACTCTTATCTACTGCTATCAGGACTGTAGACTAGGCCAGATACTCTGGGCAGCAAGTTAGTAAGATCTAGTAATGTCAAAAAGGCATGTGCCCTTTAGCCAGCAATGCCACTCCAAGGCATACAGCCTACAGAAATTCTAGCATATGTGCATAAAAATAATCATATGTTGTTTGTGATAGCAACATATATATACATATATATATGAAGTAACCTAATGTTCATCAACAAATGAATGAATAAATTATGCTGTATTCATACGGTAGCATACCATACAGCAGGGGAAAAGTCACTATAGCTACATGCATCAATATGGGTAGACCTAAAAACATCACACTGAGCAAAAACGAAAGCCAATTGTGAGAAAAGATACACAACATAATGTTTCTAGAAAGCCTCTGGGGCGCCTGGGTGGCTCAGTCATTAAGCGTCTGCCTTTGGCTCAGGTCATGATCCCAGGGTCCTGGGATCGAGTCCCGCATCGGGCTCCCTGCTCCACGGGGAGCCTGCTTCTCCCTCTCCCACTCCCCCTGCTTGTGTTCCCTCTCTCGCTGTGTCTCTCTCTGTCAAATAAATAAACAAATAAAATCTTAAAAAAAAAGAGAGAGAGAAAGCCTCAAGACCTACAAAGCGAAATATAGTGTTTAAAAGATATAACATTTGAGGTAAAACTGAAGAAAAGCAAGGGAATGGTTGTTGCAAAACTCAGGACAGTGAAGGAGTATGGTACTTCTGGTGGGAGCCCAACTTCTGTTAGGAGAACAAGGTAAACGAACTGGTACCAGCAATTACTTTATCATAACTCCACATAAATTGTCAGTAGTTATTGAGGGGTTAGAAAAATGCCCCATCTGATTAAAAGTTACAAGGTTTTTCACTGCGTTTTTAATAGAGGGTTATAAAGGTGCATTGTGTTTTATGTATCATAGAGACAACAGTGACTAGAATTTTCTTAAAATCTTGATTTCAAAAGGCATATATCGGAAACAACATGAAGAAATAAATGCATGTAATAATTTCCTTGAAAGGATCTTTTAAATTATTACTCTGAAGAAATAATACATTCACACAGTACATAATTTTTTTAATTGTATCATCAAATATTCCATCTCATTTTTGTCCCCCAGTGACTAAGGTCTTCTTGGAGGCAACCATATTATCAGTATGTTTCCACTGATGTTTTCAGTATACTTCTATTGATGTATTATACATATACAAACAAATCTATCTCTTAATGCAAATGGTACCATACTATATATTGTTCTACATCTTGCTTTTTTCACTTTATATTTGAGGATCTTCTCATGTGAGGATCATTCTTTCCAATGTATAGATGTCACAATAGATTATTAACCAACCAGTCTTCTATTGATGAACATGTTCATAGTGTTGAACTGTTCATAGTGTTGCTATTGCAGATGCTACAATGAATAAACTTCTGTTTGTCATTTCACATATGTGGAAGTATATTTACAGGATAAATCACTAGAATTGGAACTGCAGGGTCAAACATATTCTACACAATTTTACAATTTTATCTTTCTTCTAATAGTGAGTGAGAATCTCCTTTTCTACACCTTCCCATTGTAGTTGTGCTGGCTTTGCATGGCGTCAACTCAGCTAACCCGAAACTGTTTCCCAGAATTCTCTTTCCTTTCTGGTTCCCAGCTTGAGTTGGCCACAAGAGAAATTTATACAAAATTTGAAAGGCAGAAGGGAAGCCACTCAATGTAGAGCACCAAGCATTGTAGCCTCTCACAAAGAATGCTGGTTTACTGGCCCACTTTGTTAGTGTGGGAAGGCATCCAGGACCATAGCTACTCGAGTTCCTCCAGATCCTGCTGGTTCTTTCCTTCAGACTTTTTGGGAACTAACTGGGCAAGGCATGCATGCAGCTTCATGGCAAAGGTCACCAGCTTTTCCTGCAGGTCACAACATCACAAGGGTGCAGGTGGTAAAAGATAAATGAGGGTACTATTTGCCTTCATGGGTTACAGTTTATTCTCACCCTCCCTTCTTCACATCTAACTTTCCTTCCTGACTACCAGGCTGAGCGGATCAGAGAGCTTTCAGGCCCAACACAGAGGCAACAGCCTTGCATAGACTTCTCTATCAACTCCCACAATTGCATGGGGTCTAATTTATATAGAAAATTGCCAATTCTGTATCATAGTCGTTTTGCTTCTTTAATTGAACCTAAACTGATACAATAGTGCTTCAAACATTTTTTGCCAATAAGTAGATGAAATTGCAATACTTTCTGCATTTTTACTTTAAAAAAAATCCCAATAGTCTATTTGCATTTTTCTTATTTTGGATGATGTCAAACATCTTTTTTTTTAAGATTTTATTTATTTGTTTGTTTGTTTGTTTGACAGAGAGATAGCGAGAGAGGTAACACAAGCAGGGTGTGTGGGAGAGGGAGAAGCAGGCTTCCTGCTGAGCAGGGAGCCCGATGCAGGGATCGATCCCAGGACTCTGGGATCATGACCCGAGCCAAAGGCAGATGCCTAACGACTAAGCCACCCAGGTGCCCCAATGTTGAACATCTTCATGTTCATTTAAAGGCCTTTGAATTTTCCTTCCATTGATTGTTCATATCTGCTGCCTAATTTTTCCAATGGATTTTGGGGTTTTTTTTCCTCATTCTTTTAGTAACAGCTTTCTATATATTTGGGAAATTACCCTTTTGCTTATGTGTTAGGGCAATGCTGGCTGCTATAATGGATGAATCCACACAGTAGAAGTTTATTTCTTAATGATAAATCTCATTGCTTGGGGTGCCTGGCTGGCTCAGCCTGTAGAGCTTGGGACCCTTGATCTCAAGGTTGTAAGTCTGAGCCCCATGTTGGGTGTAGAGATTACTTAAAAATAAAAATAAAATCTTAAAAAAAAAAAATCCCATTGCTGATAGCAATCCTCCAAGCAAAAATCTAGGAATCAAGAGTCTTCCCATTTTCCGGCTTTGCCACCTTCAACATGCCATTTTCTTTTTAAGATTTGTTTGTTTGTTTATGTAATCTCTAAATCCAACATGGGGCTCAAATTCATGACCCTGAGATCAACAGTCACATGTTCTTCCAACTAAGCTAGCCAAGTGCCCCAAAATGCCATTTTCAAACATTCCCAAGATTTCTGTGTGTCCATCTGCATTAAACTACCAAATAGGGAAAGAGTTTGGGGGATCAATTGTGATTAAAAACAAAACAAACAAACAACAACAAAAAAAGCCAACACTCAGTACACTAGAAATAGAAGGGAACTTCCTCAACATGATGAAGGGCATTTTTGAAGAACCCAAAGCTAACATCATACTCAGTGGTAAAAGTCTGAAAGCTTTCCCCTAAGATCAGGAAAAAGACAAGGATGCCACTTTCACAACTTATACTTAACACAGTATTGCTTATTGGAGTCTTAGCCAAAGCAATTAGGCAAGAAGGAAAAAAAAAAAGGTATAAAAGGCATCCAAATTGGAAAGAAAGAAGTAAAATTATCCCTGCTTGCACATATTTGTTTATTCTAACAGTTTTGGTTTTTTCTTATGGAATCTTTAGAGTACCAAAAAAAGTTGTAGGATAAAAAAATCAACAAACAAATTTCGTTGAGTTTTATATACTAAAAGTAAACAATCCAGAAAGAAAATTAAGAAATTCCATGTACAATAGCATCAAAAAGAATAAAATTCTTAGGAATAAATTTAACCAACAAGGCAAAAGGTTTACACACTGAGAACTACCAAATATTGCTGAAAAAAATTAAAGAAGACACAAATGGAAAGTCACCTGTGTTCATAGATTGGAAGACTTAATATTGCTAAGATGTCAATACTACCCAAAGCTAGCTACAGATTCAATGCAATCTCTATTAAAATCCCAATGATGTTTTTTGCAGAAATAAAAAAATTCAAGCTTATCTGGAAATTAAAGAAAAAGCGCTAATTGTGGTTTCTTATTTCTTGTTAAGGAAGACAGTTAACTCACATAAACTGAACAAGTGTTTCTCATACTTTAACATTTATATGTATGTTATATGTATATACATGTGTTGTTATATACCCACATGTGTGTTACATGTGTGTTGTATATGTTTGTGTGTTGCACATATGTTATGCACACACACAGGCTCTGATTCAATAGGTCTGGGGTGGAGCCCAAGAGTCTTTTCTGTCACACTCCCAGGCGATGCCTAGGATGCACTGGCATCACCTAGGAACTCATTAGGTCCCATTAGCTTAATATTTAGGAAAAATCTACATGTAGCCTATGCGATCTCCCTCCTCACCCCACACACACCTCTCTGCTTCATCTCTTGCCATTTGGGCCATTGCTGTCCTCCCTCATTCAGCTGTAGCCATACTGGCCTCTCTGCTGTTCCTCACATACCCTGAGCAGGCTCCTGACTCAGGGCCTTGGCACTAACTGGGTCCTCTGCCTGGATCACTTTACCCCCACCCTATATGGGCATGACCTGCTTCTGTACGTCCTTCCACTTGTACAAATGTCACCTTTTTCAGAGAGGCATTTTCTCACCACCACATATAAAATAGAACACCCATCCCCCAAAACCCAACACATTAAATATGTTTTGTATATGTTTACTGACTGCCCCTCCCCATTACAATTGTAAGTTCCACATCTGTTTTATTATTGGTAAATGGCCAGGGCCTATAACAGTGCTGACCATATCATATGTACTTAATAAATACTTAATAAATAGTATAGAGCCATTCATTTAAATTAAAACTTTAAAATCCCAAGTCAAATGGGGTTCCTGGATGGCTCAGTCAGTTGAGCAACCAACTCTTGGTTTTGGCTTGGGTTGTGATCCCAGGGCCATGGAACTGAGCCCTGCATCAGGCTCTGAGCTTAGCAGCAGAGTCTGTTTGGGTTTCTCTCTCCCTCTACTATTGCCTCTCTCCCCCCACGAACACACATGTGCACGCTCTCTCTAAAGTAAATTAATAAGTCTTTTAAAAAATCCCAAGTCAACTACTAGTTGTTTCCATGCTTCTTACTTAAAAAATAAATGAAACTACTGGCTAAGATGATATATTTTTAAAATTATCTTATTCTAGCATAATGTTATATTTATTGATAATGGATAAAACAACAGGAAAGAGATTTTGAAAAGCTCTCCAAATGATGTATTTGTTTGTAAATTACAATTCTGTCTTTGAAATGCATATAACATGTGAGTATCATTCATTTCAGGCTGGCCTGGCTGCACTGAAATTCAGGGATAATTCAAGGGCACTTTATTCAAACATGATACTTGGATTTTGCCAATTGTGTCATGATTTGTCTATGCCCATTTTAGTTGAGATATTTTGGTTAAAAGAAACAAAGATTCACTCCAGAAGGATACAAGGAAATTAGGGCTTTCATGGGGGAGTACCAAACTCAGAACAATAGCATCACTTTGCCTCCTAGGAATGGCAGCCTTAGAAATGTCCACATCAAGAACTTTTGGGTCTTAACTCTAATGTTGAAGCAGTAAGTGGATCAGTTCCTTTCTGCACAACTGTTATGTTCTTCTCCCTCTTTTGTCTCTCAGCCTCATTTTATTTCTTTAACTCATTGCTTATGTTAACTCATGGTTCCTTTTCCCTCATAACTTCTAGCTTATACATGCGCATTATGGCCTCTCTAGCATTCGCTTCAATTATGATCTCTTGTAGCTTTAACTTCCATAGTTAACTTCCCTTCCTTTTCCAAGGTTCCCAATTTCAACACTGCAAAGAGTAACTGTTCAGACCAGTGACCACCATAAGCATCAAGACTGGCTTGGGTAGCACACACAGGCTTCTGCTCACTGAAAAGACTTTTGTCCTTCTCCTTTTCATTGATTGAGCTGACACTGGAAGTTTCTTATGACTTACCACAGGTAGTCCTCTCGAAGAAGCCCTTCCTAAGGTTTGATTAGAGACCTACCTCTCTGTTTCCATAGCTTTTTATTGCAACCTGTCTCATACTGTTCAGTAATCGTTTCATACTTGTATCTTCTACTAGAGTGTGAGCATCTCTGGCTTAAGAACTGTAACTTTACAGTTTGGGGCCTCAATTTAATGATCACTAAATAAAGTCTCTAAAAAGATTTTAACCTGATTGAAGTAGAAAATGCTTGCTTTTTTCACAGTGTGGACATTTCTGCTGATGGTTCAAAAGTAGTGGTGGGTAAACCTGCTGAAGCATTTACAAATCAGGGCAGTGAAACCAAACTATACCTAGTCATTGTATTCTTTACTGCCATACACTTACATTTTGCTTTTGTTTTTTTCAAGGGAGTTTCCCTTAAGAATGTTCTTGATGAGGGGCGCCTGGGTGGCTCAGTGGGTTAAGCGTCTGCCTTCAGCTCAGGTCATGAGCCCAGGGTCCTGGGATTGAGCCCCGTGTCGGGCTCCCTGATCAGCAGGGAGTCTGCTTCTCCCTCTGTCTCTCCCTCTGGCTTGTGCTCTCTCTCAAATAAATAAATATTTTTTAAAAAAGAATGTTCTTGATGAAGCAGTAAAAATTGCATGTTTTTTAAATATTCTGTGTAATAAAGTAAGAATTACACATAAAGTACTTCTGCTATTTACCAAAGTAAGATAATTGACTTGAGAAAAAGCACTCGTTCAACTGTTTGAATTGCCAGCTGAACTAATCACTTTTTTTCATGGACTGTCATTTCTTTCAAGGAAGAAACTATGTTTTACAAACAAACTGTGTTTTGTCTGAAACATACTGGCAAACTATTTTTTTTTTCAGACTTGGGTATTTAGCAACCATTCTCTCAAAAATGAAAATAGTAAACCTGTCACTTCAAGACAAACAATTGACAGCATTTATTGCCAATGACAAAGTTCAACTTTCAAGCAAAAATTAGAATTTTGGAAGACCTGTATACACTACTAAGAGATTGACAGCTTCCCAATACATAAAGCTGATGAGCTGGTGGTGTTATTGAGAAACAAGACTTTTTGATATTGTATAATGAAATATGTCAACATTTGGAAGATCTGAGTAACTCAAAGAACCAATATTCTCCAAAGACATGCACAATATAGCAACATGGTACACAGGTAAAAGATCCATTCGAAGAGGTCCAATGCAATCAATGGAATTGACTATAAGAAAGTATGAGAAGTTAACTGATATGATTTTGACTTCCACATTGCAACTGAACTTTAAAAACTGCTATTTGTTAAGTTTGATGCAGCATCAAAGAAGAATGTCCCCAACAATCTGAAAAGACTATTAAAATACTCTTCCCTTTTCCAACTCCCTATCTGTATGAGGCCAGATTTTCTTCATAGACATGAACCAAAATAACATATTGGAGCAAACTGAATGCAAAGTAGATATAAAATCCAGCTGTTTTCTATTAAGCCAGACATTAAAGATATTTGTAAAAATATAAAACAATGTTATACATTCACGGTTTTAAAAAAAAATAGTTGTTTTTTTATTTAAAATATTTATACTAATACATGTGCTAGTCCCTTATCTCTCAGCCACAAATCCACCTTTCTTTGCCCTCTTTTGTGATAATAGAACTGACTTTGAAAACATTTCTCCTTTGCCAGCTGGTGACATGCTACACTTCGTCAATAGAGGGCACTGAAGTGATACTGCTGAGCCGTATGGCAGGTAGACGCTTGGCTTACAGATTCTGGTACTCCATTATTACTATTACTCAGTGCAGATGAACTCCAGTCACACCCTCAGGCCAGGCTTACCCCACAGTCAGTGGCTTCATAGACCAGCAATGAATGGCCCATTTCCTGTTGCAAGTTTCTGCTTCACTGTTAGGCTGTGTGCTCCATGCTCTCTTTAAGGAGGCCTGAATCTCAGCCAAAGGGAAGTCCCTCTTCTGGTTCTTTCAATGTTAACTCTCCCTCTAGCTGGAGGGAGTAAAGGCTGTTTTTGCACCTGCTACTCTTGGATGTCTTAGAGTCCTCTTCTACACACTGTAGCAGTTACTTACCTTCTACTAGCTAATGATTCTTTCTATTAAATTTGCCCTCTTCAAATAACTGGTGTGATCTCTGTCCCTTGACTAGACCCTGGCTAACATAACATATAATAAGTCTTTTTTAAATGGACTCATATATCAGTAATTTAATTTTCTCACTTTTAATTTCTAATATGGTAAACATTGATAGATATAATCCAGATAAGCAAAAGATTTGGGGGGTCCTCAAAAAGTTTTGATAGTGTCAAAGTTTCCAAGATCAGTTTGAAAACTGATGCTTTATTGCAAGTCTTCTCATAGCTTTTGATATACTAATGCAAATTGCAAATCTGAATTTAAATCCAGATCTAAAATGTATAAAGCTATAGGAGACAGTATGGTCGACAATTTTTAAGTCTTAAAAACTTGAAAAATAGGGATGGCTGAGTGGTTTAGTCGGTTAAATATCTGCCTTGGGCTCCCGTAGTGATCCCAGGGTCCTGGGATCGAGTCCCACATCGGGTTCCTTGCTCAGTGAGAAGCCTGCTTCTCCCTCTGCCTGACGCTCCCCCTGCTTGTGCACTCTCTCTCTCTGACAAATAAATAAATAAAATCTTGGGACACCTGGGTGGCTCAGTCGGCTAAGTGTTTGCCTTCGGCTCAGGTCATGATCCCAGGGTCCTGGGATGGAGTCCCTGCGTTGCATTGGGCTCCTTGCTCAGCAGGGAGCCTGCTTCTCCCTCTCCCTCTGCCCCTCCCCCCCTGCTTGTGCATGCACTCTCTCTCTCTGACAAATAAATAAATAAAATCTTAAAAAAAAACTTGAAAAATAAACAAAATCAGGGAGGGAGACAAACCATAAGCCACTTTTTTTTTCAAAGATTTTCTTTATTTATTTGAGAGAGAGAGAGAGAGAGAGAACACAAATAGGGTGTGTGGGGGCGGAGGGAGAGGGACAAGCAGACTCTCTGCTGAGCAGAGAGCCTAACTCAGGGCTTGATCCCAGGGTCCTGAGATAATGACCTGAGCCGAAGGCAGACGCTTAACAGACTGAGCTACCTAAGCACCCCAAGAGACTCTTAATCACAGGAAACAAACTGAGGGTTGCTGGAGGGGAGGAGGTGGGGGGATGGAGTCACTGGGTGATGGACATTAAGGAGGGCATATGATGTAATGAGCACTGGGTGTTATATAAGACTGATGAGGGACGCCTGGGTGGCTCAGATGGTTAAGCATCTGCCTTCAGCTCAGGTCATAATCCCAGGGTCCTGGGATCGAGTCCCGCATCAGGCTCCCTGCTCAGCAGGGAGTCTGCTTCTCCCTCTCCCTCTGCTGCTCCCCCTGCTTGTGCTCTTTCACTCTCTCTGTCAAATAAATAAATAATAATAAAATCTTAAAAAAAAAAAAGAAGACTGATGAATCACTGACCTCTACCTCTGAAACTAAAAATAAATTATGTTAATTAATTGATGTTAAATAAAAATAAACAAAACAAAACTTGAAATCCCTTTTTTTTCTCATACAGAAGGTCCTTTAAAAATACAAAGAAAGAGGAGGAGATCACACCTTATCAGCTAACAATGTAATTAAAATGAAATGCAGAGGCTCCTGGGTGGTTCAGTTAGTTGAGTGTCCAACTCTTGGTTTCAGCTCAAGTCATGATCTCAGGGTCATGAGATCGAGCCCCACATCTGACTCCACTCTGTTGGGCTCTAAGCTCAGGGAGGAGTCTGCTAGAGATTCTCTCTCTTTCCCTCTGCCCCTACCCCCAACTCGTGTGATCACTCTCTCTCTCTCAAATAAAAAATCTTAAAAAATAAAATGAAATGATGGGGCGCCTGGGTGGCTCGGTCGTTAAGCGTCTGCCTTCAGCTCAGGTCATGATCCCAGGGTCCTGGGATTGAGCCCCGCATCGGGCTCCCTGCTCAGCGGAGAGCCTGCTTCTCCCTCTCCCACTCCCCCTGTTTGTGTTCCCTCTCTCACTGTCTCTCTCTCTGTCAAATAAATAAATAAAATCTTTAAAAACAAAAAAAGAAGAAGAAGACTAGGAAGCATATCATTGTAATTATTCAGTATTTTTCTGGAGATTATCTCTAATCAGGGCAATAGTACCACGAAAATACATGATCTACAAATTCATTCAGTCAACAAACATTTATGAAATACCTCTTATGGGCCGGCCACTGTTCCAGGCTACAGGGCCATAGCAGTGAATAACAGTAAAAGATCCCTGCCTTCATAAAGCATCACTCCAAAAGAAACAGACTGAAGTCTCACTACCTCTCAGCATTTCATCTAGTGAAACACCTTTTCTTGACTTAACTCTTTTGGGTTGTTTTCTCTAACTCTCCAGTCTTTCCTCTTCTCTCCTTCCCTTTATTGGCTTCGTTCTCTATGCTCCCACTGACTGCTGAGGTTTGAAGTAGGTTCTTCTCTCTTTACTGTACCTCCTCTCCCTTGGTGATAACATCCAGTCCCATTACTTCAAGTACAACCTATACTGTGCCAGGAAGAGCAGGCAGAAAGGTAATTTAACAGCTAGCTTGTGTGTCACTTTCAAGTTCCATTTGATCTTTCTTGATCTTGAACTCTCAATTTTTTCCATCAGGGCTGCTCCATCTCCAGTCTTCCCCATCACTGTGAATGAGATCACCATCCAACCAGTTTCTCAAGCTAGAAATGTGAAGAGTCCTTCTTAACACTTCTTAGTCTGGGGCGCCTGGGTGGCTCAGTTGGTTAAGTGTCTGACTCTTGATCTCAGCTCAGGTCTTGATCTTAGGGTCAAGAGTTCAAGCCCCACATGGAGCCTACTTAAAAAAAAATGCAACATAATATTTCTCAGTTCCTTGGCTACTTTGTTCAATTTACCACAAAAAATCCATAGATTTTTACCTTCAAATCTGTGCACTGCTAACACCCTATTTCTATATCCACTATCATTACCCCATTTCAAGCCACCCTTGTCTCTCACGTGGCCTACTGCAAGAGCCATCTAATTAGTTTATTTCTTCTTGTGGCCTCCCTAAGTCCATTCTCTGCATAATAACTAGAAAGATTTTTTAAGAACATAAGTTACTCAGAAATTCATGGGGATTTATGAAAAGGATATAGGAGATAATTTAAAGGAGATCCTACTGTCCAAATCTGGGATAATCTAAGAATCAAAATAATCATGGTAATAACTGGTCATAGCCCACTGACCAAAAAAGAATGCATAAATTCATACTGATACCTACATAAGTGAAATGGGAAGCTACTTCTGATAATGTAGTAAAAGAAATGAAAATGAGTTTTAAAACATCACCACTGTGCATCCATTATAGTAATAATTGATTCAGCCAAGGTCAAAGTTTGATGAAGAACAAGATATTTACATAGTCTCAAAGTATGTTCCACAAACTTATTAATCACAAAGACAAAAACAGTAACTTTACAGTGAGAAACCCCAATTATACCAACATAAACAAGCAGTCAAATTTAAGGTAAATAATAAAACTTACAAACTTACATGTGTCTCCTACTGTGATATAAAGAATAGCCTCACTCATGCACTATTTCTACCAAAATGTTAACCTGAATATGATCAGGAGGAAACAAGAGACAAGCCCAAGCTGAGGACATTCTAAAAAACAAATGGCCCATTCTTTTCAAAATTGGCAGTATCATGAAAAACAAAGAAAGGGAGAGGAACTGTTCTAGATTAAAGGAGACTAAAGAGATAAAACTATATGCAATGAATGATTCTGGATTGGATCCTGGACTAGAAAAAAAATGTTATCAAGGACATTACTGAGACAGTTGGCAAAAGTGAAAAAGACCTGTTGACTTAAGATCTGTTAACTAAATAATTGTATCAATGTTAAATTTTCTAATGTTGTTCATTGTACTTTGGTAATGTACGCGCATGTCCTTGTTTTTAGGAAATACACAATGAAGTATTTGAAAGAAGGGGGCAGGGCTGCAACTTACTTTTAGGTAGTTCAGAGAAAAAAGCATATATAGAATCGATTCTCATGATTTATGGTAGTTATGTTCTATTAAGTTACAAAACACTAAATTAGCTAATATTCAACCATGACTCCTAGGGGAAGTACTGGGTTAGGTTCCTGTAAACCTTTGGTCATAACATTTTCTTCTACCCATCAATACATAACCTTGTTTTATGTGTGTTTTTGTTTAAAGACACCTTATTTAAAATATGTTGTTTATTCGGTAACATTGAACTTACAACACTAGCACATAACTCATGCTGGAACTACACTTGTCTAACATATATATTTTCCTCTGTAAGGCATATTATGCCTTTCTGTGCTTAGGAACACAAGGCAGCACTTCAGCACTATGCCTGGGGGCTATTTTAAGCAGTGGCATCACCAACAGAACACACAAAAATAAGAAAAACATGGCACTAAGTAGACAGCAAAAAGGACAACTGGTTACAGTAGGAGAGCTGAAACAAGAAGGCAGAGCACCACCTTGTTTGACCTCATCTGGGAACATGCGTATTTGGCAACTCAGATTTTTCGCTGCTCTGCATGTGCCTGTAAAAGGCCTCGAAAGTACTGTTAAGTACTGATTTGTAGAGCACCACTTATGTAAGTTTTATGAAGTAGGTAAATTTGCAAACACGGAATCTGTGAGTAATGAGGATGAGTGTGTGTGTATATAAATGCGTACACACACAGAGAAAGAGCAATTGATAAAAGAAATCAAAATGTTAAAATTTATAAATCTGGATGAAGGGGATATGGGAATTATAAATGCCATTTCTTGTAACTCTTCTCTAAGTTTGAAATTATTTCTAAATAAAAAGTTTAAAATGTGAATAAATTCATTTTACTCCTCAGCTTAAAATATTTCCATTTCTTTCATTTGCACATCATATGACCACTCTGACTCTCCAATCTCATTCAGGAAACTCTTCCTCTGGCTCGCTCTCTGTCAGTCTCGCGGGCATTCTTTTAATTCCTGGAACACTTCCCTAACTCCGTAGCTAAATTAGACCCTGTCCATTATCTTCTTTCAAAGTACCTTCTTCTTTTCTTTTGTAGCTTTCATCATATTCAAAATTATACATGCAATTATGTGTTCTTGTTTAATAAATATTATGCATAAAATGATAATTATAAAGACACTTTAGAAGTATGAAATTATGCACATGACCTGATTTAAATGTTTAGTTTAGGCATGGAAAATTATTTAGGTATAGTTGATTCTAAATTATAGGGAAAACCATATGTATACTTCACATAATAGCAAGCATAATGGACAAGGATTAGAAAGTAATATACAAAAATGAGAATTCAGCTGAAATGATGGAATTATAAATAGTTAAAAATAGAAATTATTTTCTTTTTTAGGTTCCTTTCAGTAAGAAAGAAAAATAATCCTAAACCAAAGAATGATGATAATAATTATAATGTTAATGCTTAAAGGAACATTTTGAACAAAAATCTCTCTGATTGCAGACCAGAGAATAGAACAAAGGAGGAGCAGTCTGGAGTTATACAGAGAGCCCAGTTAGCATAGTTTAAGTGAACATACATGGGCTTGAACTAAGAGTGACAGTGGAATGAGAGGAGTCGATGAATTCCAGAGGTATTATATTAATAGATATGATGCCAGGATTGCCAGGATCTTATGACTCACTGAAACAGGTGAAAGAGAGGGAAAAGTCAAGGTCAATTCCTAATTTTACATCCTAGGCAACTGGAAGGACATTGATTGTCTCACTGAGATAGGGATTATAGGAGAAAAAGCAGGCTTGAAGGTAGGATTATAAACTTAGTTTGAGCCTGTGAAACATCCAGGTGGAGATAGTAGATGGCTGTCTATATTAAGACTGGAGGCCAGGGGTGCCTGGGTGGCTCAGTTGGTTAAGCGACTGCCTTTGGCTCAGGTCATGATCCTGGAGTCCTGGGATCGAGTCCCACATCGGGCTCCCTGCTCAGCAGGAAGTCTGCTTCTCCCTCTGACCCTCCCCCCTCTCATGCTCTCTCTATCTCATTCTCTCTCTCAAATAAATAAATAAAATCTTAAAAAAAAAAAAAAAAAAAAAGACTGGAGGCCAGAAGAGAAATCTGAGCCAAAGATAGATAGATCCAAAAGTCATAAACATACAGATGGAAATTAAGTCATGGAAGTGAATGTTATCACCCAAAGAAAGTACAGACTGAGAACAGAAAGCTGAAATACGAACTTCCTATTACTGTATGGAGAATTGTATTACATATAATACAATGTGTACCAGGGATCCAAAGACGAGACAAAATCCTGTCCCTAGGTGCCAGTCTAGAGGTTGGGAGTAGGATAGGAGTCAGAAAAGTACTCTCTTTGTCAAGTATCTACTTACGTATTAGGTTCTCTCTTCTGGTTCTGAGGTGAACATGACCTCAACTATGAAGAAAATTCACAATTTAATGAGATAGGATAGGCAAGAAAAACAACTGAAATGACCATAATATAATAAATATCATGGGAGAAGAAGGAGAGGCGATAAATTCATCCAGTGTAGATTATAGACTTTTGAAGGCCAAATAAGAATTGGTAAGGTATAACATGAGTTTCAAATGGGGAAAGTCTTCGAAGGGAGGTAAAGCAATGTATGAATAGGCATGACGCTGACAGAGACTTTGGGACATTTACAGAATTTCTGTAGTTATCTATGGTGCCAGTGGAAGGTGCCCACAGGAACATAGCAGAGATCGCTTGGGCAGTCCAGCAGGTGCCAGGTCATAATGAACCTTGTATGCCATGCTAGCTGTTTGAGATTTTAGCCTGTGAGTGAAAAAGTTGTAAGTGGGAGCTACCTAAGTAGATTTGCATTTTAGGAAGATTGTTCTAGAAACTATAAGGGACATGGATTGGGTTGGAGGAAGGGAGAAAGATTAGAAGAGAATTTCCACAAGTTCCCACCATCACAAATATCTACCTACAAGTGTCTGTGGCCAAGAACTCTGTGTTGGCTTCTGTTGCCATAGATGAATGGTCTATTGCTCTTATAAAAGCTAAAGTTCTCCACTTGTGCACTAGATTCCATCCCTTTTTACCTTCAAGGACATAGCTTCAGCAAGTCTCCCCTCTTTACTCTATCAGTAATTTCCCTCCCTACTGGATCATTGCCATCAACATATAAGTATGATGTTATCATAAAGAAAACCTCTACCTTGACCTCATGCCCTCCAGCTACTGCCCCATTTTCCTGCCCCACTTTGCGACAAAACTTCACATAGTCTTCGAATCCTTTCTTTCCATTCTTTCTTGAAAATACTCCAATCAGGCTTTTATCTCCACATTCCACAGAGACTCGTCTCTTATCAAGGCTACCAATGACCTCACATTGTGTTGCTGTATTTACTGGGCAATCACCAGTCCTCATTTTACTTGACCTATCAGTGGCATTTGACACAGTTGATCCCTCTCTTCATCTGAAACTTGGCCATTTCTTGGCTTTCAGGACTCCTTACTCTCCTAATTTTCCTCTTATCAGTGGAAATTGAAATTCATTCTCCATCTCTTGTTGCTGGGTCCTCTTCATCAACCCGACCTTTAGCATTAGAGTACCCAGGACTCTGGCCTCTTCTCTTCTTCTTTATACTTTCTTCCTCCTTGGTCATATGAGTCCAGGGATGTTAAAAATACCATCTATATGCCAGTGAATATATTTTTATTCAGCTTGGACCTCTTCCTCGAACTCTGGGTTTGTATACCCAGTTGCCTACCCCAAACCTTCTTTGGATATATAATACGCATTTCAAATTAAAATATCCCAGGGGCGCCTGGGTGGCTCAGTCGGTTAACCGTCCAACTCTTGATTCAGCTCAGGTCATCATCTAAGGGTTGTAAGATTGAACCCTACATAATACTCTCTGCCCCTCCCCCTCCCTCCCCCCTTCTCTCCCTCTCCCTCTCCTTCTCTCCCTCTCAAAATAAAATAAAATAAAATAAAATAAAGATATCCCAGATTGGGCACCTGATTTCCCAATTACCACTGTAGTCATCCCTATTTCAATCAACAGCCCCTTATGCTTCCAGTTTGCCTTGGCCAGAAACCTTTAAATCATCCTTACCTCCTCTCTCATACTTCACACTCACTCCATCAGGAAAACCTGTTGGGTCTACCATCAAAATATTCCCAGAATTTGGCCACTTTTTACCACTTACCCCAATACCACCTTAGTCTAAGCCACCATCATCTCTCACCTGGGTTTTCCAGTAGCTTCCTTAAGTAGTCTCTCTACAATTATCTTTATATTATTATCCTGGTATATTATCCTATAATTATCCTATCCAGTTAGCCCTCTTGGACTATTCATAGAGCAGTCAGAGTGAAGTTTTGAAAATATAAGTCAGATAATGTTACTTTGCTGCTCAATATCTCCCCATGCCTTTCCATCTCAGGGTAAAAAGCAAAATCCTTCTCAGGCCTACACAAGGCCCAGTGTGATTTTGCTGCCTTCCCTTTCTTTCTTCTTCCATCACCAACAGTACTTTCTATGCTCTTGTTTGACTTCCTTTTGCAGGACATGCATCACCATCTAATCTACCATATAATTTACCTTTTAATTTTTTATTTACATTTTTATAATTTACTTTTTTTTTCATTTGTCTGTTTCCACTGGAATGTATGCTTCACAGGGACAGGGATTTCTGTCTTTTCTTTTTTTCACTTATATATTCTCTACTGCCAAGCACACAGGAAGCGTACAATGAACACTGGGGGAGAACACTGGTTATATGAATGAATGACTGAAGGGAGTGGGGAGGAAGATCATCTAAGAAGATATAATTCAAGAAAATGAGTGCTAAAATCAACAATACAAGTAAAAAGTTCTGTGATTGCAGAATCTTCTAGAAAATAAAAGATTATTTCTGAGATTATGGCTTCTTGACTAAGTCATTGCTTTTTCTACACTTAATATGAAATGAAAGGAAGGCAGTATTCACACTTTTAGAAAACACCCATCTTGCTAGGTTCGGGCAGTGTTTGTCGTAAGCTTCTGCCTGGTATAGCTTAAGGAGGTTAATATAGTTTCCCAGCTTCATAACGTTCAATGGTTTCCTGAGTGCTATGGGGAGGAGACCAGGGACTACTTAGCTGTACTTGAAAGATTTCAGTTGTTGTTAAGATTATATATTTTAAGAAAAACCTTGTGTTAATTTTTGATTATGTAAATATATTAGAAAAGACACAAATATAAACAGGAAATGATCACTTAGAATGTCTCCAAACAGATGTCCTCTGCTAACAGTTTGGGGTATAATCTAGATTTTCTTCTGAGCATATATCTACCTGCTTTTTGGTTAAATTTTTTCCTTTTAGTTTACAAAAAAATGGAATCATTCTTTCTATACTATTATATAACCTCCTTTTTACATTTAACAATATACCATAATCATTTTTCCATTAACGTACCTCTGCAAGTATAAATCTGAGTAGCTGATTCATATTCCATAGTGTGATGCATCTCTTACGATAGGATCTTTCCGACGTATCCACTTTTTGTAGGAGCATTAAAAGTGTCTCAGACTTCATTAAACCTTTAGTGAAGGCCTAAAAAAATGGAAGTCATTAATGAAGTCAAACTTCTTAATACTTTAAGCTGCATTCCTTTAAGAGGACAGGAATGACAGAATGGTGTTGTAGGAACGTGTTCTACAGCAGAAAAGTATTTAAATCTTTTGATGTAAAAGCACAGATACTGGACCAGGTTCAAGGTATAGAGCTTGAGGCCATTGGTTTCTGACTCAATTTGAAGCTGAGGCCATAACCATCTTAGCCAAATAGTTAGGTTTTCTCAGAGTTTTCAGCTGATTTCATTTCACAGATAAAGAAGCCTTCCTGTTTAAATTCTACGGAGTAGTAAACTTCTATTCATTTTCTGAGGAGACTGTAGACATATGGAAAATCAAAAGGACAGTAAGAGTAATTTGCATTGTCCACCCGGTAATTGTACCCTTAGCCTTTGGTTTTGCCCAAATTAAAGTGTGTTCATGTATGTGTGTAAAATACTAAAATTTGGAAATATAAATTCTGTGTTTGTTCACAGTTTTATTCCATTACCTGAGTTGATGAGCAGAGTATTTGGACAATTAATGACTTAATGAATTAA
The DNA here is from genome assembly GCF_029215605.1 of Mirounga angustirostris. NCBI lineage: Eukaryota > Metazoa > Chordata > Mammalia > Carnivora > Phocidae > Mirounga > Mirounga angustirostris. The sequence continues at coordinate 44,752,979 of NW_026991722.1, read as the reverse complement.
TGTCCCTCATTTAGAAGGTCCTATCTGGTCTGAATGTTTGTGTCTTCCAAAAATTCATATGTTGAAATCCCAACTCCCAAATGTGATGGTATTAGTAGGTGGGGCCTTTGGGAGGTACTTAAATCATGAGGGTGGGACCCTCATGAACGGGATCTGTACCTTATGAAAGAGGATCCAGAGAGATTCTTTATTCCTTCTGTCATTTGAGGACATGTGGAGAAGTCTATGATCTGGAAGAAAGCCCTCACCTGACCATTCCAACACCCCAATCTCAGATTTCCAGTTTCCAAACTGTGAGCAATAAGTTTCTGCTGTTTGTAAGCCACCCATCACCTAATCACCACTAGGAGAAGGAGATTAAGAGGTATAAACATCAAGTTACAAAATAAATAAATCATAAGTCATGGGGATGTAATCTAGAGTATAGGGAATAGTCATTAATATTATAATAACTTTATAGTGACAGTAGCTAGTCCTCTCAAGGTGATCATTTCATAATGTGTAAAAATATTGAATTGCTGTTATATACCTGAAACTAATATAATATTGTATGTAAATTACAATTCAATTTTTAAAAAACCACTCAGTCTGTGGTATTTTGTTACAGCAGCCTGAACAAAGACAGAAGGTAAATTAATAAGTATTTTTCAACATCCTTAATTTTACAAATATTTCAACAGATACACATAATAAAAATCAAGGTATAATCTTCCCCTGCATTTTTGTCTTTTCTCACATAGAGAGATAAAATGCATTTTGCTTCCCTACATATCCTGTTTTAGTATAAGTTTCTGTAGAAAGGAAATGTAGCAAACAGAATTATCACTAATCTCCAAATTCAGGACAGTAGTTACTTGTGCTGGGTAAAAAGTATATTCTTTGCAACTAGAAAATTAAAGTTCCCAGCAATGAGACAAATAATAGAGCAAACATAAACAATTAGAACAAAATGTCCAAGGTCACTTTAAAGAGAAAGCTGTACTTCCTCAGCCAACCCTCTTTGTAACTTGATTGAGGTTATTTACATGTCTAAACAAAGTATGTGAGTTGGGGGTGGGGTCTAATGAAAGTTTAGAAAGGGAGAGTCCTCAGAGCAAACTCTGAGCCTTCCATCTACGAGTATTTATTGAATTACATTCTATGGAGAAAAAAACAAGGCTAAACAATTTGCCCAGCTAGGAAAAAGTAGATCTGAGATTCGAAACCACTAGACCTTATTGCTTCACTGAAAATGTTGCATCGATCTATTTAATTCATCTAGCAAATATTTATTAAACACTTTTATATGCAAGGCATTTTGCCAGGGGCATATGGGATATATGATGAATTACACATTTGTGGAGATAATGGAAAGAGATGTACTTTGGTTTCATACAGACTTTTGGATCCCAGTTCCTTGGAAAATTACTCTTCTAACTGCAGTTTTTAAGTCAATACAATGAAACGGCTGTTAAAACAAAATACCTCTTAGTGACCAGCACACAAGGGGCCCTTCATAAATTTACCCTCTCCCCAACTCCACTGTTTTCTAGAGACCACGTGATCATTTAGTCTTCATGAATGGGGAAGGTTGTAAATGATTTGAATCATAAGATGGTTTCTTGATTTGGACTGGTTGACATGGGAGAGACAGCAAATGTAGTGAAGTGTGAGGGCTGTAGATCCTGTCCATTGGAGTTTACAGGAAGGGAGAAAACTAGCAGCTGTAAAGATCACCTTGCCTGCCCACTTGCAAAATCTCCTTCAGTTATAGTGTCGGTTCCTACAAACATAATCTTCCGACAAAAGCCTGAAATCAAGGCATCTTCTCTAACTAGATCTCTAAGGAGCAAGTTTTCCCGTATATTGGACTTAATTGATTCCTTTAACAAACACTTCTCACTTTTTCAAATATTTAGGATTGCAGTTAAAATCTAATTGCTAGAATCTGAGAATGTAGGAATCAAAAGACACTGTCCCAGTTTTCAAGGAGATACAAAATGTAAACAATTTACGTTTAGAGGTGACAAGAGGTATCTATAGCCGCCCAATGGAAGAAAACGATTTTCCCTTGGGGCAGTTCAACTCTAAAGTCATAGGAAAATAGGCATATTTTACAGGCTATAAAATTATACGCCATTCTGAAACATTTAAAAGAAAGAAATGGACATTTTTTTTCACAATGTCAATTGTAATGCTCATTTTGCGACGCTTTAGGGCAAAGCTCGCAGAAAAACAAGAGGACGCGTGATTAAGTCTTACTGAGTTACCATTCTCTGAAGCCAGTCCCCATTTTTTCCTCAAAGTAAAAGCGTGTGGAAATTACACTCCTGGATTTTAAAGGAACATACCACTGGGGATACCAAGGAGAGGAACCCGAATGTCGCAGTTCTCCAAGTGCGGTCTGCCCCTCCCACGTGGTAGGTTTTTGGCAACTTGACCCTCCTTCTTCCTGATGCTGGGGAAGATTCTAACGCCCTCTGGAGCCGTCCCTAGTGACGTCACGAGCGCGATTCCAGTCTGTGGCCAATGACAGGGCCGGATTCCGGGGGAAGCCCGGGGCGGCGGCGGCGGCCTGTGCGCGTGCGCGAGGTCTCCGCGTGGCTATATAAACATGGCTGGCGTGGCCGTGCGGCGGGGCCACGCTGAGTGTGTGTAGGGGGCTTTGGGGCGCTCGGGTTTGTAGTTTTGAAACTTCTGGCGGGGGAACCAGGGCGCAGAGTTTTGCTGGGTGGTGGGAGCCGAAGTGACGCCCTTCCGGAAACCCCGCAGCCGGGCTCCGCGGCTGAGCCGGCGCACGTGTGAGCGCCGCTAAGGAAGCGGCGAGCGGCCGAGCCGGTGTCGCTGCAGCCGGGGCCGCACGGACCAGAGGGAGGTCCGGGACGCGCGGGTCTCAGTGTGCAGCCGGCGCCCGTCCCTGACTTCTGTGTCGCGGCCCCTGCGCCTCTCCCTAGCGATGCTGTGGAGCCGGAACTGCTCTGGAGTCGGCTGCCGCTTGTCAAGCCTCCCCTCGCCTCTGCTCCCGGAACGGCAGCGTCGCAGCTGCCGCTGATCCACCTGGGGATGCCCGCGGGCCTCACGGAACCGGCCGGCGCCGCCCCCCCCGCCGGTGTGAGCGCCTCCGGGACCGTGACGATGGCCCCCGCTGGGACTGTGCCTGTCCGTGTGGAGAGCACCCCGGTGGCCTTGGGCGCCGTGACTAAGGCTCCTGTCAGTGTCTGCGTGGAGTCCACGGTGTCCCAGCCCCTGCGGTCCCCCGTGGGGACCCTGGTGACCAAAGTGGCTCCTGTCAGTGCTCTTCCTAAACTCAGCAGCGGCCCCCCGCTGCCTGCTCCTCAGATAGTCGCTGTGAAAGCCCCCAACACCACAACAATCCAGTTGCCTGCTAATTTGCAGCTTCCTCCAGGTATGTCGATCACCTTTTCCAGCTTACCCATCGGTCCAGCCAGCGGCGACACGGGAAACGTCGCAGCTCCGGATTGTGCCTTCTTGCTGGTAGCTCTAAAAAACTCAGCTAAGAGAACCTGTCGTAATCGACTTTGCAGGGCAGTGATTTGGCTTTACAATTAATATAGCCTCTTTGAATCATTACTGCATAGTTCTTTCCATATTTAAGGAAAGAATTTCTACACCAAAGTGACACAGTAAACGCTGGAGCGGTATATTTAGAGGGCCTTTGAGGCACTGGCTCCTAGGAGGGAGAAAGTAGAATATAGCTAAAGTTTTTATTTTTATGTGGAGAAGAGACCAATTTATATATCCACACGTTTAGATAACTATATTTTTTTTAAAAAGTTTATTTAATAAGTTCTTGTGTGTTAAGGCCGAAAGAGAATTTTAAATATAAGCAAGCTAAAATAAGTTCACTGCTTTTCTAGTACCAGAAATGAATAATGCTGCTTCCTGCACCATCTTTAGATGTGTGATGATTGTAATTTTCAGTAGAAGAATACCTCTTATAGGGAGCAGTGCCTGAGTTGACAGATCAGAGGCATGGGATTGTTATATTTGCAGCAGCGTGTGATGCTACAGTTAATAAGTCTGTGACTACTTTTTATCCGAGGGTTTACATGTTTGGGCTGTGTTTCATGATTTATGCAAAGATTTTGCTTTTTGATCATTCAGCATATTGTAAATTTGAATGTTCTACCTTCTTTCTTTCCTCAACTGAAAGTCTTGGAATTTCATTGGGGAAAAAAGCACATATCACATTCTTTGGAGTGAATTCTACTCTTAATTATATCGTCTTCTATTTATTTTGCTTAGCAGTAATTGGAACTCAGACCTGCAAAAGTGGTAAAGAAGTGAAGCACTGGATTCAAGATTTTAGTATCCCCTGGCAAAATGACAGAGGCTGTTTTGTAGCTAATGTTCTGTTTAATCATGAACATTGTGGAAAGATAATGTTCTCTACTTCTGCTGAAGTTCTCTTTCAGTTTTGTATGGTACAGGAGATACATAAACTTAGCGCTGTGCTGTGTATGCCACTGGATACATTTTCTGCCAGTTCTAAATTGTCATCCTGCATATCCTTACAAAGTAGTTATGAATGTTTTTGAATGAAATCACCTCCTAATTTGTTAAAAACTAAATTCCTGTCTAGTCAGTGAAGATTGTTTAGAAACAATCAAAAAAGTATTAAAATACAGAAACTATCAAGAGTAAAAACTTGGTAAGTGGGAACTCATCACAAATCGAAGGCATACTGTGCCTTTATATTATTTATATTCTTTTGTGGGTCATAAGGTAGAGAATAAGGAAATAAGGAAAGGTCTCTAAGGTTAAATAACTTGCCCAATGCCAGACACCTCACAGGTGTCAGGGAATTTGAATCCAGGTCTGTTTACTCCTTACCCAATACTGTGCTTACCACTTATTGTGTGTGTAGGATTTGCCTCAGTGAGCATCAGGGCTAAACGGTGACATAGAATTTTAGAGCCTATACAAAGAAACCAAAACTGAAACTTAACAGAGCTATACAGCTGCAAACCAGGACCACAGGGTAGGTGTGCACCACACTAAAACATTTTAGGTTATTGACTGTGGAGAAACTTACAGGAGAGGAGATAAATTGCCTTTAGGAATTGTTAGTTACAGAGGAGGTGGGGAGGTCCTTTGAAGAACGGCTTTTGGGAATATTTCAACTGATAGGTGGCAGAAGACCATACTAACCTTTGTGCTCTCATTGGTGCACAATAAGATAACCAGTAGTTGAGGAATAAAATGGAAACACTGATTAAAGTAACTTTAAAAAAAATTGTAAGTCTTGTACCATTTCTTTTATATCCTGAGGATTAGTAATTGATTACGCAGGGATGTTTAAATCACATAGAAGTCACCTTTTCTTTTGCCAAGATAATAATTATTGGATTTCTGTTTACTTCAGAATTTCCTCAATGAAAAGAAGTGGTTTTTAAAAGTATAAATATGCACCACAGGTTTTTCTAGGGAGCAGGGGCTGGAAATAAAAAGGGGCAGAATTGTGAGGAAATGAAAGAAGCTATAGCAAAGCTCTGAAAATTACTCTGTTGAATGTTTTTGGTAATCTCTTTGATCTTCTCGGTCTTCTCTTTTATGAACATGTGGGATTTGGGGCCAGACTGCACTTCTTTCTGTTTTTGGTATTCTTTGTCTCTTCTATCACTTGTTTGAGAATAATGATCAAGGATTTGGTTGCTTCTGCTATGTCAAAAACTGGTAACTTCTGCTTGATGGTCATACTGTACAGAAGTCTGTGAAAGTTAATTGTAAAATGGTTCAGGTCTTTCTTCATCAACTCTTTCATGCTCAGGCATGGCATAGGATTTGGACCTTTTCTCAAATTTCTGAACCAGTTCCTGGATAAGCTAGCGGTTCTTGTTTCCACCCCGGCTTTATCAAAAGGGCATTGCATGAGGGTAGGGACTCTGTCACTGACTTTATTACCCAGAACCTAGTAAGTTCCTTGCTCAGAGAGGGCACCAGAGTATTTGAATGCACACATTAGTATATGTGGAGAGAGAAGAGGAAAATAGGGCTGTAGCCCCTAAGGGATTCCAAGGACCATTACACATACCAGTGCATTTTATTTTTAATTTCTTTGCTCATTCTGCTTACAAAAGCAGCATGTGCTCATGTAAAAGAAAAAAAGCATTACTGAAATGTAATATACCCCCTTCACCAGAGTATTGCTATTAACAGTGTTATCCTTTTCATGTTAGTAACTATAAATCTTCTTCATTTTTTATTTTTTATTTTTTTTAAAGATTTTATTTATTTATTTGACAGAGAGAGAGAGAATGAGCACAAGCAGGGGGAGTGGCAGGCAGAGGCAGAGAGAGAAGCAGGCTCCCCACAGAGAAGGGGGAGCCCGATGTGGGGCTCGATCCTAGGACTCCAGGATCATGACCTGAGCCGAAGGCAGTCGCTTAACCAACTGAGCCACCCAGGCGCCCATTCCTCATTTTTTAAATTGCTAACTAATCCACTGTATCAATGTACCATCATGTTTTGACCACTTTGCTATTCGTAGATATTGATATTGTTTGCACTACTTTCTTTTATTACAAATGATGCTATAATAAACATCTTTGTGTATTTTTGTGCCGTTTTATAAATGTGTTTTTTATAGGATAAATTGCTAGAAGTGGAACTGTTGTTTCAAAAGGTAATCTTTTCATAGGATTACCAAATTTTATCCGCAAAAGATCATTAAAATGCATAATCAACAATGTTAATACTTAATTTTAAAAAGCTAGCTATGGGGGTGCCTGGGTGGCTCAGTCAGTTAAGTGTCTGCCTTTAGCTGGGGTCATGATCCCAGGGTCCTCTCTGCTCAGTGGGGAGCCTGCTTCTCCCTGTCCCTCTGCCTGCTGCTCCCCCTGCTTGTGCTCTCTCTCTGTCAAATAAATAAATACCATCTTAAAAAAAAATTAAAAATAAAATAAAAATCTACCTATGAAATCTAATAAGTAATTTTCCAGACTTGACTTTCATTAACAGTAAGAGTAGATGAGTCCTATAATTGAGTGGAGAGAGATAGACTTCAAATGTAGAGAAATGTGGGTGGATGATAATGTTATATAGATTTGTTACTTACTGAATAACTATGCCTAAGAGGGCTCTTGTTAGTTTGTGAAGTAAAGTAAGTATATAATATAGAGTAGCTGGGAAGGTTTATTAGTTCAGGGCAAGTTTAGTTCAGAGTAAGGACTAGGTGTGCTAATCAGATTTATAGATAACAAGGGGCTTGGTGGGTTAGCCTCTTGTGGAAAGCAGTGAAGTGTAGCAATAAAGGGCAGAACATTGGCCTTGGAATCAACAGACCTGGATTTGAATCCCAGCTCTACCACTTAATAAGTCTGTGATTTGGGGCAAGTTTATTAACCTCATCCTCAGGGTCAGTTTTCTTATGTCTAAAATGGGATCATACCTTCTTCATAGAAGTATCATATGGGTTAACTAAGAATATAGGTCTACATGTCACAGAACTCTAAAGAACAACATTTGTGTGGAATACAGAGTTGCGTAACAGGCATGCCCTAAATATTTAAGGTACCTGTATAGCATTGGGCTATAGGTACTCTGGTTGCTATTTATCTAATGTATATTGGCATCCACCAAATTCACTATATTTTTTAAAAGATTTTATTATAATTTCAAAGGATGGATTTTGAAATAACCTCAATGTCTGTGTGCCCCCACTTTTTTATGTCTGTTATTCAAAATTTGGAAAGTACAGAAAAATCACCCCAAATGTTTTGAGTATATCTTTTAGTTTCCTTTTTTATATAAACTTTATGGAGTTACAGTTCTTTACATGTATATTTATTTTAAAAAGGAAACCATTTACAATAAGTTTTGAAAAATTTGACAAAGATATAGCCACCACTCCAAGATATGGAGAACATTTCACTCCCCCCAAAGTTTAGTTTCTTTGGGGAAGAAAATTTGTGGGTGCTTCCTTTATTTTCTTTTTTTCTTTTTTACATGATTGGGATTCTATTATTTAATTTCTATATCCTTCTTTTTCACTTATTATTATATAGTGACAATTTTGTATGTTCTAACCTCAAAAGTTTAATTTTAATGGGTGCATAACCCATTATTTAATCTTTATTCATTTAGGTTGCTTATGCCTTTTTGTTTAAAAAGATTACTTATAAATAAAAGTAAACAGAATGTTTTTATATTTAGATTGTGATGTGTGTCTTATTTTCTTGGGACAGATAACAAATTCCAAGAATTTTGGAATTTCTGGATCAAGGAAATAAAAGTATTTTAAAGTTCTGTATTTTTTAACCTACTCACACATTTCAGTGCTAACTGTATACTAGGTTTTATGCTCATTACCATGGATGCGGTGGTAAATAGACACAGTATGTCTCCTGGAAATTAAAGAGATTTTGAGAATTTCCTTGGGTTATTCTGGGCTTAATTTTTCTACAACAATATTATTTGTGTAAACTAAGACATGTGTAAAAACAAATATGGCAAGTTAAAAAGGTAAAACCACCTGAAAACATATGATCCTACTTTTAAAAGATGAAATTTAGGGGCGCCTGGGTGGCTCAGTCGTTAAGCGTCTGCCTTCGGCTCAGGTCATGATCCCGGGGTCCTGGGATCGAGCCCCGCATCCGGCTCCCTGCTCGGCGGGAAGCCTGCTTCTCCCTCTCCCCTCCCTCTGCTTGTGTTCCCTCTCTCGCTGTGTCTCTCTCTGTCAAATAAATAAAATCTTAAAAAAAAAAAAAACAGAACTTCTATTAACTTTATTAAATTTCATCTTTAAAAAAAAAACAAAAAAACCCTAGATTTATTTCAGTAGAGACTAGAAGGTCACCAGTCAGGCAATTATGTATAGATACTAAGTTATAATAGGTGAATTCTGAAGTTTTTCTGGCTCTTAGATTTGTGTGGTCTGCTATCCTTTCAGGGTCAGTATTTACCAGTGCTAGGAAGTTGGGCAATCACAGCCACCATCCAGATCAACTTGTAGCCAAGACAAAATAGGAAAGTCATCTTAGGACATAGCAGTTCACTGGTCAGATGAGTAGAGTAGTATGTTAAATTATGTACCAGATAGAGAATGAGCACAGGACCACTTTACACTTTAACAATATTTTTAGAGGAAAGGTGCTCTGTAACCTAATGTATGTTTACTTTCTTTCAACATGTCTGTAGGATAAGTAGGCAAACTGGTTATCCTTTTATGATTGGAAAATGAGTCAAATTTATCAGGATTTGATTCAAAGAGACTTGGTAGCTGGTTTTCAGAAAAGAGACTACTGTTCAGTTTCCTTTATACGTTTATAAGTCCTTTTCACTAGGTTGTTGCTCATTAGAACTGGGCCTTTGGGATAGATAAACACTTCAGTTAGAAGAGCATTGACTTTAGATGAGCTCTTGTTATTTTATTCTCAGTATTGTCTTCAACTATTCTAGTATTACTTCCTACTGAAGTTTTGAGTATTTAGTTGAAGAAAAGTTTGGATTGTGAACCTTTTGGTATTAATAACAGTTATTACTATTGATAACTTTAAAATTCAAAAGCCTGGGGCGCCTGGGTGGCTCAGTCGTTAAGGGTCTGCCTTCGGATCAGGTCATGATCCCAGGGTCCTGGGATCGAGCCCCGCATCGGGCTCCCTGCTCCGCGGGAGGCCTGCTTCTCCCTCTTCCACTCCCCCTGCTTGTGTTCCCTCTCTCCCTATCTCTCTGTCAAATAAATAAATAAAATCTTTAAAAAATAAAAAATAAAAAAAAATAAAATAAAATTCAAAAGCCTGCTTGAAAGTATTACCTCATTTAATCCTGTTAATGATCTTGGAAAGTAGGTATTAAGTCTCTCAATCCACAAATATAGGGTGTCTTTCCATTTATTTAGATCTTTAATTTCTTTCAAAAGCATTTTGTAGTTTCCAGAGTATTGGTGTTGTACTTATTTTGTTTATCAGTATATTATTATTTTTGGTGCTATTGCCAGTGGCATTGTTTTCTTTGTTCCATTTAGTCATTCATTGCAAATGTATAAAAATACAGCTGATTTTTATACATTGATTCTGTATCCTGCCACCAAACTGAACTTACTAGTTTTAATAGTTTTTTTTTTTGTGGATTTGTTAGGATTTCTACATAGAAGATCGTATTACCTGTGAATAGATGGTTTTACTGCTTTCTTTGGATGCCTTTTATTTCATTTTCTTGCTTAATTATCCTGGTTAGAACTCAGTACAGTGTTGAATAGAAGTAGTGATTGCAGGCATTCTTGTCTCATTCCTCATCACAGGGATCTTTGTCTTATTCCTCATCTTAAGGGGAAAGCATTTAGTCTTTCACCATTAAATGTGATGTTAGGTGTGAGTTTTTTGTAGATCTCTTTTACCAGGTTGAGGAAGTTTGCTTTTATTCCTATTTTGAGTGTTTTCATCATGAAAAAAGGGGTGTTAGATTTTGTCATGCTTTTTCTGCTTCTGTTGAGATGATCCTGGGGTTTTTGTCCTGTATTGATATGCTTTTTTACAGTAATGTTTGTATGTTAGACCAGCCTTTCACACTGAGATAAATATTACTTGATGGAGTATAACACTTTTTTTGTGCTGCTGTATTCACTTTGCTAGTACTTTGTTGGGACTTTCTGCATCTATATTTATAAGGCGTATTGGTCTCTAGTTTTTTTGTGATGTCTTTATGTGGTTTTTGTATCAGGGTAACACTGACCTTACAGAATGGGTTGATACATGTTTCCTTCTATTTTTTGGAAGAGTTTGTGAATGATTAGTATTAATTTTTCCTTGGATATTTGGTAGAATTCACCAGTGAAGCCATGTGGACCTGGGCTTATCTTGTGGATACTTTTATTTGACTAGTAATTAAATTCATTTGTTAGAGCCCTCTTCAGGTTGCCTCTTTTTTCTCTTCTTTTACTTTCCTTTCTTTTCTTTTCTTTCCAAAATTTTATTTATTTGAGAGAGAGAGAGAGAGAGCACAAGTGGCAGGGAGAGGCAGAGGGAGACGGAGAAGCAGGCTCCCTGCTCAGCAGGGAGCCCGATGTAGGGCTCCATCCCAGAACTCTGGGATAATGACCTGAGCCGAGGCAGATGCTTAACCAGCTGAGCCACCCAGGCGCCCCTAGGTTCTTGAGCCTATTTTCTTGAGTCATTTACAGTAGTTTTTTGTTTTTAAGAATTTGTCCATTTCATGTAAGTCATCTAATTTATTGGTTTACAATTATTCATAGTATTATTCCCTTATTATCCTTCTTTCTATAAAGTAGTAGTTATGTCCCTTCTTTCATTCCTGGTTTTAGTAGTTTGAGCCTTCTCTTATTTTTTCTTAGTCAGTCTGGTAAAGGTTTTTAAATTTTGTTGGTCTTTTCCCAGAACCCATTTTTGTTTTTCTTTTTCTCAGTTGTTTTTATACTCTCTATTTACCTCTGCTCTAATCTTTATTAATTTCTTTCATCTGCTTGCTTTAGTTTTTATTTTGCTTTTTTCCCCCAGTATCTTAAGACAGAAGTTTAAGTTATTGATTTGAATCTTCCTTTTTTTTTTAAGTAGGCTCCACACCCAGTGGAGCTTATACTCACGACCTTGAGATCAAGACCTGAGCTAAGATCAAGAGTAAGACTGACTGAGCCACCCAGTTGCCCCTTGAATCTTCCTTTTTAAGAGAGAGAGGGAGGAATGGGGGTGGGGGGAGGGGCAGAGGGAGAGGGAGAGAGAGGATCTTAAGCAGGCTCCACACCCAGCACAGAGCCCAACACAGGACTCGATGGATCTCGTGACCCTGAGATCATGACCTGAGCCAAAATCAAGAGTTGGGATGCTTAACTTACTGAGCCACCCAGGCACCTCCTTTTTAAATACTGCCATTTGTGACTATAAATGTCCCTCTAAGCACTGCTTTATCTGCATGCCATAAATTTTGGTTTATTATGTCTTCATTTTCACTCATTTCAAGGTATTTTCCAATTTCCCTTGTGATTTCTTCATTGACAAATGACTACTTAGGAGTAATTAATTTCTAAATATTTCTGAGTTCCCCTAATTTCTTTTTGTTGTTGATTTCAAATTTCATTCCAGTGTAGTTAGAGACTATACATTGTATGAGTTCAGTCTTTTAAAATTTACTGGGGCTTGTTCTATGTCCTAGCATGTGGTCTATACTGAGAATGTTCCATGTGCACTTAAGGAGAATGCTGTTATTGGGTAGAATATTCTATAGGTGTGTTTTAGATTTGTTTGGTTTATAGTATTGTTGAAGTATTTGATTTCCTTGTTGATCTTCTATATAGTTGTCTATCCTTTGTTGAAAATGGGGTATTTAAGTCTTTCAACTATTATCGTTGCATTTCTGTTTTTCCCTTCCTTTATGTCAGCTTTTGCTTCACGTATTTTGGGCTGTTTGTTGTTGCAAAAACGTTTATAATTGTCAATATTTCTGATCCACTGGGTGTTTTATCAATTATAATATGCCACCTCTTTATCTCTAGTAACACTTTTAGACTATTTTGTCTGATATAAGTATGGCCACTCGCGCTTTCTTATGGTTGCTGTTGTATGATATGCCATTTACTTTCAACTTTGTTTTATATTTGAGTCTGAAGTGTGTCTCCTGTAGACAGCATATAGTTGGACCTTATCTTTTTTTGGTCTGGTTTGACACTTTGCCTTTTGATTGGATTATTTAATCTGTTAACATGGAATGTTATTTCTATAGTTAGGTTTAGGTCTGCCATTTATTTTTGTTTCTATATATCCTCTCATTTTTGTTCCTGTATTCCTTTTTTCCTGCTTTCTTTTGCATTAAGTGAATATTTTCTAGTGTGACACTTTGTTTTCTTTATAATTTTTCAATATATATATTTAGTGGTTCTAGAGGTTACAAAATATATCTAGTATATGTTGTATATATATCTAATAAATTCTAGTAAGAATTTATTTCACATTTATAATAATTTAGTTGGGTGAGATATAGAAACGTTTCTATTTAGCTCATTTTCCTCCCCCTTTTTTATTTTGTACTATTATTGCTCTACATATTACATCTAGATATGTTAGAAACCCAACAAATACCTTGTTATAATTATTACCTTATGTAACTTTTTGTTTTTTAAAGAAACTGACAGAAGAAAGGAGCACAGGACATATTTGTAGCATTTGTTTTATTACTCTCTTAGTTACCGTTTCTGGTTTTCTTCATTTGTTTTCAACCAAAGTCATTTCCTTAGTGTGATACAACTTTAGTCCCATCCACTTCTTTTCTTTTTTTTTTTAAAGATTTATTTGACACAGAGAGAGAGACAGCTAGAGAGGGAACACAAGCAGGGGGAGTGGGAGAGGGAGAAGCAGGCTCCTGGCTGAGCAGGGAGCCCGATGCGGGGCTCGATCCCAGGACCCTGGGATCATGACCTGGGCAGAAGGCAGACGCTTAACAGCTGAGCCACCGAGGCGCCCCCCATCCACTTCCTTTCTGCTGTTATTCACAAATATATTACATTTTTATGTTATGGGTCCAAAAACATAATTATATACATATTTTTCTACACAATTTCTTTACAAAAATTAAGAGAAGAAAGCAGAATTAATAGGCATTTACTTATATTGTCAAATTATGTAATCACCTTTCCCAGTGCCCTTTTTCATTTTCATGTGAATTTTTTTTATAAAGAATTCTTTTTTTTTTTTTTTTAAAGATTTTATTTATTTGAGAGAGAGAGAATGAGAGACAGAGAGCACGAGAGGGAAGAGGGTCAGAGGGAGAAGCAGACCCCCCGCTGAGCAGGGAGCCCGACGTGGGACTCGATCCCGGGACTCCAGGATCACGACCTGAGCCGAAGGCAGTTGCTTAACCAACTGAGCCACCCAGGCGCCCTCATGTGAATTTGAATTACTCCTGGGATCAGTTGTTTTGAGCCTGGACAACTTTATTTAGTATTTCTTGTATGGTGTGTCTGCTAGTCAACCAGTCCACTCAGTTTTATTCTGGGAGTGTCTTTTTTTTTTTTTTTAAGCTTTTATTTATTTATTTGACAGAGAGAAAAAGAGGGGAGGGGGAGAGGGAGAAGTAGTCTCCCCAATGAGCAGAGAGCCCAAAATGGGGCTCAGTCCCAGGGTTCTGGGATCCTGACCCGAGCCAAAGGCAGACGCTTAACCGACTGAGCCAGGCACCCCTATCTGGGAATGTCTTTATGTTGCCTTCAATTTTGAAAGATATTTTTAATGAATATCTGATTGTTGGTTGATTTTTTTTTTTTTTTTTGCTTTCGGCAAGTGGAATATGTCATTTCACTGCCTTCTGGCCTCCATTGTTTTTGATGAGAGGTCAGCTGTTAATCCTATTGAGGATCTCTTGTAAATAAGGAGTCATTTTTCTCTTGCTGTTCTCAAGATTTTCTTTTAATAGTCGAACACTTTTATTTTGAAGTGTCTTGGTGTGGATCTCTTTGAATGTATTAGAGTTTGTTGAACTATTTGGACATCTAGATTATTCTTCCTCAAATTTGGGGAGTTGTCAGCCATTATTTCTTTGAATATTTTTCTGTTTCTTTATCTCTCTTTCTGTTTCTCTTGTCCTCCCTCTCTGGTACTCACATTATGCCTATGTTGCTGTGCCTTTCAGTGGTACACATTTCTCTGAGGCTGTGTTCATTTTTCTTCATTATTTTTTCTCTCCATTCTTTGGATTTAATAATCTCCATTCATCTGTCTTCAAGTTCACTGATCTTCTACTCGTTCAGTTTCACTGTTGAGCCCCTCTAGTGGATTTTTTTGTTACTGTATTTTTTTTAACTACCGAAGTTGGGTTTTTTTCCTTTAATAATATCTATCTTTCTAGCAATCATCTCTATTTGATGATATCATCATACCTTCCTTCGCTTGTTTAAGCATGGTCTCCTTTAGTCTTTTGAACATATTTATAATGTTTACTTTGAAGTTTTTGTTAATTAGATCTGACAGCCAGTCCTTCTCATAGGTGGTTTTTCTTGCCTGCCTTTTTTCCTGTGTGTCATACTTTTCTTTTTCTTTGCATGTTGTGTAACTTGTTATTCAAAACTAATATGTGGGGGTGCCTAGGTGGCTCAGTTGGTTAAGCATCTGCCTTTGGCTCAGGTCACGATCTCAGGGTCCTGGGGTCGAGCCCTGCATTGGACTCCCTGCTCAACAGGGAGTCTGCTTCTCTCTCTCCTTCTGCCCCCCTTCAAGTAGATGAATAAATAAATAAAGTCTTTAAAAAATTTAATATATTGCAGCAACTCTGGATTCTGCCCCCTGTTCCCTTGAGTGTATTATTGTTTGCTTTTTTTTTTTTTTAATGTCTGACTGGTTTATTCTAGTGAAGTCTATTTTTCCCCACAGTGGGAAGCCTTTGATGTTGCTCCTCAGAGGGCACAACCATGGGCATAAGCTCAGCCACCCTGAGATGACAGGGCTCTCCTTGACTTTCTCTTTCTCTGATTTCTCTGTTAAGCTGTGTGTCTCTTGGTATCATACCCAGGTATCAGGCTCTACCTTTGCCAGCCATTTACCCTATTGTTTTCAACAATGCTATAGGGCCCAACTTGTTCCATAGTCTGATCCAATTAAATTTAGGCTACTTTTAATATTTGAGGTTTGTTCTGACATCAAGAGGGCCCTTCTTAGTTGTTTTTATTTCTGGTTTTCTCTGATAAACTAGAGCTAGGCCTATGGCCTAGCTTGTATCTGTCATGAAGCTACCATCCTTCTTTTAATTGTTTTTGTTGTATTTGAGAGTGCTGTTACCTTTGAGCTTCCCCACACTGTGTTGAAATAAAGTCAGCGGGCGCCTGGGTGGCTCAGTCGTTAAGCGTTTGCCTTCGGCTCAGGTCATGATCCCAGGGTCCTGGGATCGAGTCCCACATCGGGCTCCCTGCTCGGCAAGAAGCCTGCTTCTCCCTCTCCCATTCCCCCTGCTTGTGTTCCTGCTCTCGCTGTCTCTCTCTCTGTCAAATAAATAAATAAGATCTTAAAAAAAAAAAAAAAAAAGAAATAAAGTCAGCTTCCCTATAGAGATATTTGGAGTGGGGATCAGGACTGTGGAATGCTTCTTTGTGGGCAGTATCCCTGCTTTAGGAGTGGGGTACTGGGCTACCACCATCTGGTCTTATCTACTTACTTCTTCCAGCATGGAACCTCCATCCTACAAAAGAACTGGGGTGAGGGAGAGTGGGGTCCAGATACTTTTAGTGTGCCATCCCTGAAGAAGAGCCTTCCCTTTATGAGTAGAGATGAGTAAAAGAAGCCTAGAAACCTCTGGATGCACTTGTCTCAAATTTATCCTCTGCTGTATGCAGCTCATTGTGGGGGAGATCAGAAATGCTGGTGGCTTGCTCCTCCCAGAGAGATACCATAGCCCTCAACTGGGAGCTTGGGAGGGAGAGAGAGAGGGCCTTTGTTGGCCACAGTGCCTGATCTGAGAAGGGAAAGGGAGTGAGTCATGATTGAGATGCCACTGTTTCTTGCTGTGCTTACTGAATTTTAGTAAATCCTCATTAATAATGGTGAAGTCATTTTCTGTATGCCTTCATGCAATTTCCAAAGACTTGACTTATTTATTTATTTATTTTTTAAAAAGATTTTATTTATTTATTTGAGAGAGAGAGCGAGTACATGAGAGGGGGGAGGGTCAGAGGGAGAAGCAGACTCCCTGCCGAGCAGGGAGCCCGATGTGGGACTTGATCCAGGGACTCCAGGATCATGACCTGAGCCGAAGGCAGTCGCTTAACCAACTGAGCCACCCAGGCGCCCTCCAAAGACTTTAAATAGTTGTTTTTAAAAATAATTTTCACCAGTTTTGCTTGCTTTGCTGGGGAGCAGGTTTGTTGAGCTCTTCATGCTCCCTTTCTGGAAATGGAACTTCAGCTATGAATATTCTTGTTTGTGCCTCCTACTGACATGGACAAGAATTTCTTTAGATTAGAAATACTGGGTTAAAGAGTGTGCAAATGGGAATCAGTTTGGCACAATCATGTAAAGTTGAACAAAGCTCTTGTACCAAATTATATTACCATCATCAAGATGTTAAAGTTCCTGTTGCAGCACATCTCTCTAACACTTAATATTGTCATTGGATTTCTTAATTTTTGTCTGTCTAGGTGTATATATATATAAAGTGATATCTCACTGTGGTCTTAATTTACTTTTCCTCATCATTGCCATTTGTGTTTCTTTTGTGCATTTTGGATATTTGTCCTTTGAACATATGTGAACTAAAATTTTCTCCCATTTTGTCGTTTGGTTTTTACCTGATGGTGTCTTTTGCTAAACAAAAAAAAATTTTTTTAATATACTTTAATGCATCAGACTTATTTTAAGAAATTCTTCCCTATTCCAAGTTTAGAAAGATAATTTTCTACATTCTCTAAGAGTTTAAAAGGTTTTACTTTTTACCTTTGTACTCTTAATGCCCTTGGGGTTTTCTGTGGTGTGTGAAACTTTTAATCTTTTCCATATAGATAACTAATTGACACAGCCTTATTTATCGAATAGTTGCTCTTTTCCTCACTAATCTGCAGTGCCTCCTAGGAGAATTTGATATAACATATCTGCATGGGTCTATTTTGGAATTCTCCAATTTATTCCATCGGTTACGTTGTGTAATCTGGTTCCATTACCATTACCATCTTACTGTAGTTCTATAGTTTGATGTCATGAAGGAAAAGTGTTTTGGCTCCTTTTAAGTAGCATAATAATTAGTATACATGGAATTCAGTATGTATTAATCACCTATTCAGAGCATTTTACAGTGTTGAAAGAAATGGTCAGAACACAAAATACATGATGATTGTTTCATTTATTAGCTTAGAAGTCATATTTTGCTTTCTTCTAACTCTAGGAACAGTTCTGATCAAAAGTAACAGTGGCCAGTTGATGTTGGTATCTCCTCAGCAAGCTGTGACAAGAGCAGAGACCACTACTAACATAACTTCAAGGCCAGCTGTACCAACGAATACTCATACAGTCAAAATCTGTACAATGCCGGTAATATACCTTAGTTTTTTTTTTTATTTTTTAATTTTTTTATTATTAGTTTTTTTAATCCTCCTTAATTTTCCAGCTATTTTCTTCCTATAAATGTGTGTGTATTTGTCAATAAGAATAATAGATGATTCTGCTCAACTTTTTGAATTAAGCCACTTTCCTTGAACATGTTAATTAAGGTGTTTGGTTTTGTCATTTGGTATTTGCTAAAATACTAATGGGGCGCCTGGGTGGCTCAGTTGGTTAAGCGACTGCCTTCGGCTCAGGTCATGATCCTGGAGTCCCGGGATCGAGTCCCGCATCGGGCTCCCTGCTCGGCGGGGAGTCTGCTTCTCCCTCTGACCCTCCTCCCTCTCGTGCTCTCTCTCATTCTCTCTCTCAAATAAATAAATAAAATCTTTAAAAAAATAAAATAAAATAAAATACTAATGATTTTTCTTCATACTCAAAGATTTTATAGTCCTCAAGGGAATGTTCAAAGGGCTATTTGTATCTCTAAATGGAAAGAAAATAATCATTCTGTTTCAGTTTTAATTTGTGGTATAAAATATTAACACTACAGTTTATGGTGTTCATTTTTATACATACCTTACAGGACTGACTTTTAAGAAATTCAGAAATCTGTAATATTTCATTAGTTGGTGTTGTTAGAAAATGGTTAATTTTACATACATGATAATTTTTCCAGGTAACTAACTAAAATTTATCTTGTGTGCCAGAGGTTAAAAAAAAATTTTTTTTTACAACAAGAGAAAGAAAAAATACAATAAAAAATACAATAAAAAAATTTTCTTAATGGCGTCTTTCTCTGGTAAAATAAAAAATGCTGAATGGTATAACATTTTCTTGATGAGTCAGGCTCATCCTAATGAAGGATTGCATAGTATTCTGTGGTAATATTTGCTGCCAGTTCTGTCCGCTCCCCCACCAGCCCCCATTTTGTGCTTTCCTAGTATTTGGTTCTAGGTTCTCGACCATTTTCTCTGTTACTGTATCTTTCAATGACAGCTTCTCCTTTCCTTTCCAATTTGCTTTATCTAACTGCTGTGAGTTGAGAAGATAGGTTAGCAGATTTTTGTTTATGATTAGATGTTAAATAAGAATCCATTTATTTTCTCTATGAGCCAAAGAGTAAAGTTCAAGATTTTAATGCTAAAATACTGTAATATTTATTTGTTAAATCAGTTGCCTCCTTAGGAACACGAAGTGGGTGTCAGTTGGCCAGTTGACCAGTTAGGTTCATAGTGGAAAACGTGCTTAAAATCTCTAAGGTTTTAAAACCAGTTATAACAAAGAAGTTTGCTATGGTGAAGTGTTTTAATGTTTAATGTTTACAGTAGTACTGACTGATTTAAAATTACTAATGCTGATGACTCTATTATCTCTCCTCCCTCCCCCCTCCCCCCCAGAATTCTAGTTCACAGTTAATTAAGAAAGTGGCAGTGGCACCTGTTAAAAAATTGGCACAAATAGGAACTACTGTTGTAACCACTGTTCCAAAGCCTTCCTCAGTACAAGTAAGTTGTGACTGACTTCTGTCCATGCATGCACTGGTTTTTCTCTCACCTTTCTTTCTCATTTAGCTATTTTCTGCCAGATGTATAAGTTGCCACAATGACCATGTGACCTTGAAGAAAGCAATTCAGTGATATTTGGTGACACTTATCAAAGTGGGAACAGTTGGAGCTGTGGAAAACACAAGATAAACATTGTGTATGATCTTGGAATATCAGTTTTACTTGCATGTAATAAATTAACACAAATGCATCTAATAGCCATGTGTCAGAGGGTCTAGAAGCAGTTGTCAGGACAGAATTTTGGCATAGGAGGTATTTATTAATTATCGATATCTGTGGAAGGGAAGGAGAATAAGACTTTGAACTAGATGCAGGCCCAGTAAAGCCTCTGCCAACTGGATGGAGAACATTGGAGGAAATATGGCCTGTCAGAGTTGTTCTACTGTGTGCCAGCATTGGTCAGCTGGGCCTTAATTCCCCCTCTGGGATAAGTCACTGGATGTCAACTCCACAAGGAAGTTGTGCTGTTGGGCAGGGTAATTCTTTGTAGTTGAGACAAATCCTGAAAGAACTGACATCTGTGGGCTATATAATGGCATTCCCCACAGCTGGCACAAAACAGATTTCCTTGTAATGGTATATCACAGTTTACTCCTGGTGTCACTGGGATCTACTTCCTTAAATATGTTAAAGACCAGATCTTTTGGAATTCCAATGGGTTTCTTCCTTGGGGAAACAAAGAAGAGGAGGTTACTAGGATGAACTACAGTCTTCATCACTGTTGCTGATACTCATCATCTCCCTCCTTGACTCTCCTCTTCATTCTAGATTCTCTCCATTCTCAATTAATAACTCTGCTGGTCTTGGTAACTTAACTGGTGGTGTGACCAGACCTTCATCCCTGAGTGATCTGAGGTCCTACTCACCATGCTCTCTTGAGACATGGTGTCATAACAACTGGGCAAAGAAACACCAGTAGGCGCTTAAGTGGATCACCTGGATTCACCACACATATTCTTCCTCAGTCTCTATTGTGTAATAGCAACCCTACCTATTCCAGATGTCAGGTCAATTATCCCTGCCATGATAATGATTCTTTACTGCTGTTCCTTAGACACTAGGAACCTGAAGTACCCAGGAGGCAGCCATGGTGTCTAGCTTATGGGAACTCTTGCTGTGTTCTCTGGTGAAAGTGTGTCCCCTGTGGGTAGAAATGGGAAGCACAGGGTCCCCCATTGCGTCTTTGGGAGTGATGATAAGTGGTTCCATTCATCCCTCTGCTCCTCTACCTCTTGGTTTTCATGTATTTGTCCTATTGGAGACATAGTACCATAGAGTTTCTTGGTACAGCTTACACTGAATCTTGGAGGATGGAATTCCATCTTCATTGAGTATTGCCTGAGTTTGCACTTCACCTGTGCCCTCTGCAGGCTGTTCTGATACTTTACTAGGCTGCCAGCTTCTAGGTCATGCCCCCCAGACATTCATAATCAGTGCCAGTGTGGTCTTGCAAAGCATGGAAATAGAATGGGCTGGGCTTCAATATCAGGAGTTATGATTGAGTTTAAGATGGTCCACCCATTACTGCAATGGGATTATGTAGGTAGAGTAAGACTGGGATTGTGTACCTCCTTGTGCCTCTTAGGAGGAAGAATTGGCCTGGAAGGTGCAGGTATCTGGTAAGGTACAGCTAGTAGCTATATTAGAGTTGTGAAGGACAGATTTTGTACTAGAGGCTATAAAATACTAACAAGGAAAGTAGAAATGCCGTAAATGTTCACAAAAAATAGGATGCTTTTCCTGAGCTCGCATTTCATTGGCTCTTATTTTGCTTCATAAGGGAGAGGAACCCTTCCCATTAGTCCAGAAGGGTAATCATAATCACTAGCTAAAGTTATAGATTATGCTTTCTTTAAATAATAGCATAAGGAGTTAATGGCAGAGTATAAATATAGACTCACTGAAGAAAGAGTATTTAATTACTGTAGATTAAGCTGAAAAAGTTTATTAGACAGTCTCCAAAAGGATTCAGAGAAACTGCACAGTAGTTGTCCTTGGAGAGCAGAACGAAGGCTAGGAATAGGAAGGTGACTCATTTTCATTGTTGCCTTGAGATCTACTTTAATAATATTTCACTAAATTAGGTGCAGTTATTTTTATCTTTTTTGCTTAACATTTCATCATTCTAGTCTCTTCACCATTAATCAGTGTTTTAAATTTTTTCCCCATTTTTACCCTTAAAGCATGCTTCGTCTAATATATGCTCCAGTCTTTCTAAAGTGGGAAATTTTGGTGTACATTTGAATTCACTTATTTTGACTGTTACCAAAGGAAATTTTCTTGAAGGTGATTGCAACCTGACCTTTTTGTGTTGTATACCTCTGGAATAAAAATATTTAAATTAAAATGATGGTGCAGTGTTCAGTTTTCTGAGTCAGTTGTAAATACTGTTGTCTCTCCCATCACCCTCAAACTTGACTCATGTTCTGTAACTTTGTGTTTGTTTTAAAATAAGATTTTTGCTTTATCTGAGTTGTATAAATTATTGCCTGACTTGTGATTTCTTGTATTAAACTTTTTATCCTGCGGGTGGTGCTATAATCACACCTCATTTCAATAGAAGGTGGAAGACATAACCAAAATTCTTTTCAGTGTGAAAATAAGCTATCACAGTTTGTAATATTCATTATGCTTACTCTAAGAGTCTAGATAAAAGCAGCTTATCTGAGTATAAGATGATCAGTAGATCTCTCTGCTTTATACTTAAGAAAAAGCAGAAAATTACGGAATAGGATATTCTATATTTTCATATAAAAACTTACTATTTCAAATTCTTTTTAGAGAAGTATTAATAATGTGTTTTGAGGACCATGCACTTGGTACTGTTTTTCACAAACAAACCTAGGAGAGTAGGGAGGTACCATTTCTGTCCTTGTTTTTTTACAGACGAGAATCAAAGTATTAGCAAGGTTAAGTAACTTGCTTGAAGTCAACACTCAGTAAGTGTCAGTGAAAAGTAGGTAGGTAGATACGTTGGCTCATTGAACATAAAAAAAAAAAATAATAAAGTAAGTAGGTAGATGAGAATGAAACCCAGATCTACTGAAGTCCAGAGCTCTTACAACAGTGTTCTGATGCCTTAGACTAGTAGAACATAACATGAAAGCAAAGATGTCAAGATCCATGTGTAGTCTGATAAGTGTGAAACGAGGCACCTGCTGTGATACAGTTCATAGTAATACATATCTAAATGTGCACTACTTCTAATTTCAGTCTGTAGCTGTGCCAGCCAATGTTGTCACAGTTACTCCTGTAAAGCCGTTGAATTCCGTAACTACCCTGAAGCCTTCAAGTTCGGGAGCATCAGCTGCCCCCTCAAATGAGCCCAGTCTCAACACAGAGAACTCAGCAGCTGTTCAGACAAGTCTTTCTCCGGTAAGCTCCCGCTTCCATCTTACATGAATACAGCTCTTTAGAAATTTTCTTGAATTCTGTTTTCCAGCTAACATTTGTGTTTATATTTCTCTCTTTAGGCAATGCTAGAAAATGTGAAGAAATGTAAGAACTTCCTTGCAATGTTAATAAAACTAGCATGTAGTGGATCACAGTCTCCAGAAATGGGGCAGAATGTGAAGAAACTGGTGGAACAACTTTTGGTAAGTTAGTATTATGAAAGCTTAAATTCTGCTAAGAATTTGTAGAACGTGTTTTAAATGGGACTTATCTTTAAATGAGGTTTATTTTAGATGGATTTTTTGATAAGCTTTTGTTTTTTAATTTGTAATGATAATAAATCTGAAACAAGTAAATCCATTATATTACTTTCTGTATGCCTTAGCTTAAAAAGGGCCTTGGGGAGGGGTGCCTGAGTGGCTCAATTGGTTGAGTGTCCGACTCTTTTGATTTTGGCTCAGGTCATGATCTCAGGTCTTTGGAATCAAGCCCCGTGTCAGGCTCCATGCTTAGCAGGTAGTCTGCTTGAGGAGTCTCTCTCCCTCTGCCCCTCCACCCCTGCATGCACTCTTTCTCGCTCTAAAACAAATAAATAAATCTTAAAAAAAATAAAAGGCCTTGGAGAGAAAGTTGACTCTTTGGTCAAATAAAAAATTGTTACTAGAATTGCGAATGCCAGAAAGCCAGGCTATCAACAAATAATGAAATTCAGTTCTTGTAAGTTCAAACAGCATACTTTGTAACCTGTGGAAGTAAGTTAATTTTAAGTTTTAGTTTTCTTTTCTGTAAGATGAGAAGAGTAATAAATGTGATGATCTTGGAGTTCCCAAGTTCCAAGATGCTGTGTTTTTTAGCTATTAAATTATACATCATTCAGGTTTTATATCCTCTTTCAGGTGAATTGCTTAGATATATTAAAGCAGATGAAGGTGGAAATTAACAAATATTGCATATTATATGCTTAAGAAATATGCTGAGGGTATAATAGACAAATACAATTTTGGATTTTTTGAGCTACTAAAATATACAGATTTCTCTGACCATATAATGAGCATTTTGTGTATTTTTTGTATAAAAATGGTCACTTTTTCCCAGCAGAAAATGTGTATATTTCAAATATTGCACAGGAAAACAAGTATAATTTATAAATATTAAAATATTTTCTTTACTACTGTTTTTTATGCTACCTATAGTTGTTAGAAATAGAGCACATTTGAAATGGCTAGTTTCCCACTTGGGAAAACTATTTTAGATATTTAAAATTATAAATCCTATAAGCAAGTTTTTAACTTTCAAGCATTCTTAAAAATTTCAATTAACTTAAATTTTTAATTTTTGATTGAAGTATAGTTAACATAGATATTGTATTACTTTCAGGTATAGAACATAGTGATTTGGCAATTATAAACATTACAAAATACAGCATTAGTATAGTTACCATCTGTCACTATAAAAAGTTACTACAATATTATTGGCTGTATTTCCTACACTGTACTTTTTATCCCTTTGATTTTCTTATTTTATACCTGGAAGTTTGCCCTTCTTTAACCACTCACCTATTTTGCCCATCCTCCCCCCCCACCCCAGTTTGTTCTCTGTGTTGTATCTGTTTCTGTTTGTTTGTATTTTTTTTTAATTCCATATATAGGGGTGCCTGGGTGGCTCAGTCATTAAGCGTCTGCCTTCGGCTCAGGTCATGGTCCCAGGGTCCTGGGATTGAGCCCCGCATCTGGCTCCCTGCTCTGCGGGAAACCTGCTTCTCCCTCTCCCACTCCCCCTGCTTGTGTTTCCTCTCTCGCGGTGTCTCTCTCTGTCAGATAGATAGATAAAATCTTTAAAAAAAAAAAAAAAAGACTGAAATCTTTAAAAAAAAATAAATTCCATATATATATATAAATCTTACAGTATTTGTCTTTCTCTGATTTATTTCAGTTAGCATAAAACCCTCTAAGTCCATCCATGTTGTGAATGGCAAGATCTCATTCTATTTTATGGCTGAGTAATATTCCATTGTATGCATATACCACATCTTCTTTAGTCCTCTATTAGTGGATGCTTACGGTGCTTTCATGTCTTGGCTATTGTAAACAGTGCTGCAGTAAACATAGGAGTGCAAATATCTTTACAAATTAGTGTTTTTGTTTTCTTTGGGTAAATACTCAGAAGTGGAATTACTGGATTGTATGTTCAATTTAAAAATTTTTGAGAAACTTTCATACTGTTTTCCACAGTGAATACACCAATTTCTATTCCTACCAACAGTCCACAAGGGTTTCCTTTCCCCTACATCCTTGCCAACACTTGTAATTTCTTGTCCTTTTGATATTAGCCATTTTGACTGGTGTGAGGTAATATATCATTGTGGTTTTTATTTTCATTTCCCTGATGATTAGTGATGTTGAGCATCTTTTCATGTGTCTGTTGGCCATCCTAAGTCTTCTTTGGAAAAATGTCTATTCAGGTCCTCAGTCTATTTTTTTTTTTTTTTTTTTTTAAGATTTTATTTATTTGACAGAGACACAGCGAGAGAGGGAACACAAGCAGGGGGAGTGGAGTTGGAGAAGCAGGCTTCCCACGGAGCAGGGAGCCCGATGCGGAGCTCGATCCCAGAACCCTGGGATCATGACCTGAGCTGAAGGCAGACACTTAATGACTGAGCCACCCAGGTGCCCCCTCAGTCTATTTTTAATCAGATTATTTTTGGCCATTGAATTCTATGAATTCTTTGTATATTTTGGATCTTAACCCCTTATCAGATATGACATTTGCGAGTATCTTCTCCCTATTCAGTATGTTGCCTTTTTGTTTTGTTGATGGTTTCCCTTACTCTGCAAAAGCTTTTCAGTTTGATATAGCCTCAGTAATTTATCTTTGCTTTTATTTCCTTTGCCTAAGAAGGCATATCCAGAAAAATATTGCTAAGGCTAATATCCAGGGGTTACCACCTATATTTTCTTCTGGGACCTTTATAGTTTTGAGTCTCACATTTAGGTCTTTAATCCATTTTGAGTTTATTTTTGGGTATGTTATTTAAGAAAGTGGTCCAGTTTCATTCTTTTGCATATAGCTGTCCAGTTTTCCCAACACCATTTATTGAAGAGACTATCTTTTCCCCATGGTATATTCTTGCCTTCTTTGTCATAGATTAATTGACCATATAATTGTGGGTTTATTTCTTAGCTCTCTATCCTGTTCCATTGATCTCTGTGTCTTTTTTTGTGTCAGTACTATACTGTTTTGATTACTATAGCTTTGTAATAGAATTTGAAATCTGGGATTGTGATACCTCTATCTTTGTTCTTTGTCAAGATTGCTTTGGCTGTTCAGGGTCTTTTGTGGTTCCACACAAATTTTAGGATTATTTGTTCTAATTCTGTGAAAAATGCTGTTGGTGGTGTTTTTTTTTTTGTTGTTGTTGTTGTTTTTTTAAGATTTTATTTATTTATTTGACAGAGAGAGAGATAGTGAGAGCAGGAACACAAGCAGGGGGAGTGGGAGAGCGAGAATCAGGCTTCCTGCCGAGCAGGGAGCCCGATGTGGGACTCGATCCCAGGACCCTGGGATCATGACCTGAGCCGAAGGCAGACGCTCAACGACTGAGCCACCCAGGCGCCCGGTGAGGATTGCACTGAAACTGTAGATTGCTTTGGGTAGTATAGACACTTGAACAGTATTAATTCTTCCAGTGCATGAACACAGTATATGCTTCCATTTATTTGTGTCCTCTTCAATTATAGTTTTCACAGTACAGGTAGGTCTTTTACCTCCTTACATCAATCATGAGTTACACGCCTTTCCTCTTTTAAAGTATTCGTAAACCTAAAAGTATTTTTCTTTCTGCCGTTCTCAGGATGGAAAAATTGAAGCTGAAGAATTTACTAGACAACTGTATGTTGAACTCAAGTCTTCACCTCAGCCTCACCTAGTTCCTTTTCTTAAGGTAAAGTTATGTGTTACTTTGAAGAAATTATTTGAGTTAGATTACCTTAAAATAATTTTTAAAAATAATTGGAATCCTGAATATTTCAATAAGATAGCTATGTGAAGATACTAACAATGTAGGAGAAAGCACTCAAATGTTGTAATCTGTTAAGAATGTTCATAGTCCATATTCTTTGTATTGGAACACTTTGGGAAAATAAAAGTAACATCTCATTCATGAACATAACTTAATGATTATATTGGTAAAGCTTGCATCTTAAAAGGCTTGACTTTTCCTTTAAAATAGGGCCTCTTCTTTGTCCTAATGACTCATATTCTCCTAGAAATAATAAATCAAATAGTGCCAAAGTTGGTGGGAAAGCTGTTATTTTTAAAAATTGATTTATACTGTTAGTAAGCATACTCTTTTCTAAGATTTGTTGAATAAAGTAGAATTTTGACATAGAATAGTATATTTGATAACAAGAGACTATAAAAAATTTTTTTGGATACTCAGAAGCTAAAGAGGAATCAAGTTGAAATTTAAAAAGTCATTAAAGAACTGGAATTATAGTTAACCACAGAGTCATCCCATAAATTTTGAAATAATGGAATGAGGAGTGGCCTTTAGAAATATTTGGTTTAGCGGTGCCTGGGTGGGGCAGTTGGTTGAATGTCCGACTCTTGGTTTCGGCTCAGGTCGTGATCTCAGGGTTGTGAGATTGAGCCCTGTGTTGGGCTCAGTGTGGAGTGTGCTCAAGATTCTCCCTCTGCCCCTCCTGCTCATGCTCACTCTCTGAATCTCTCTCTCTCTCTCCCAAATAAATAAATACATCTTTAAAAAATTTAAAAAGAACTATTTGGTTTAATTGTCTAGAGGAGATGAAAGAGGCATCACAGTGGAAGACTCCTTTTGGTTGCCTCATAAAAAAAGAGTGGGAAGGGAAGCGGAGCACCACATTTTCAGAAGGATATTAAAATAATGGAAACTGTCACTCGGAGGGTGAGCACATTGATTAGGAGGGTGCCAATCATGTGATACAAAATGTGGCTAAAGAAACTGAGAATGTTTTAGCTAGAGAAGACTTGGACTGGGCAAAGGGAGGTTGAAGCTTCAGCATAATAGCTAATATCAAATGACTAGTGCCCTGTTTTTGGATGATCCTCTTGATTGAGAAATTAGAGGCAGTTCTTCCTTGGGTCCCTTTCAGTGCAAAAGTTCTTTGAGCTATAGGTTGTCTACATGACCCTGACAATTCTTGAATTTATCTATATTTCATACTCACTGGAGACACTGGGGGAGAAGGGAGGAAACCACATATGTTCTTACTCATCCTACGCTTTGCTAGATACTTTACTTTTACTTTGCATTGTTTGCACTTATTTTTCATATCAGTCTTTCGAGGATACTAGGTGCTAGATATTATAGTATTTTCCATTTTAGAGATAAACTGTTTATATCGACTAATTTTTTATCAAACTTACAGGTCCAGAATTTATCTTATCTGACTCTGCTTGCTGGGTAACACTACTTTAAAGTTACCAAATACTACACCATGAAATTTTTGTGGTTTGTATGTGTTTTCTAAGGACCTATTAAGCCTTGTGATTTGTTTCTTGAGACTTTTTCCCGTCATTTTTGAGAGCTCTTGAGCACTGAATGTTGCGTAGAGATGAGGGATTCAGCATTTAATCTCTGGCCAGCTGATCAAGAGATTTAATATACAGTTTTATAATAATCTCTTTGAGTCTGATTATTTTAACATTTGTTCCAATTGTGTTTTTCTCAGGACCCCTTCATATTAGATTTCTAGCTTAAATTTAATCAGATCACTTCATTTGTTCATATATTTCCAAAGCAGCTTGTTTCCCACCATTTTTTGAGTTTAGAAAAAGATTATGAGACTTTGCTTCTTACTTTCCTTTGTTACCATTTATATACATATTTGAAAACCTTCAGAGAAGAACTTCTCAATCCTTTTTAATAAAAAAAAAAAGTAAAAGATGTAATTGAAAGGAAAGGAAGAACAGTGATTCTCATTTGCTTCTAAAATGCAGTCAGACTGCCTTTATTTAAGTGTCAAAACAAGGAAAACTTCCAAACGGCCCTTGAATTCACCAAAAGATAATCTATCTACCTCCTTTTTCATTTTTTTTTCCTTACTCAAAAACAAAAACAAACAAAACTCCCAGGGATGAAAAGGCAGAATGTTCTACTTTTTAGCTCCCAGGGATGAAAAGGCAGAATGTTCTACTTTTTAGTTTGAACTGCCATTACTCTTTCAGAAAGATACAGGAGAAACACCAACTTACAATCTAGTCAGAAAATATTCTAGCTCAATTAAGGAAATTGACCTTGTTTGTATTAGTTTTATTTTGTTTTTTAAAAGATTTTATTTATTTGTCAGAGAGAGAGAGCACAAGCAGGGGGAGCGGCAGGCAGAGGGAGAAGCAGGCTCCCCGCTGAGCAAGGAGCCTGATGTGGGACTCGATCCCAGGACCCCGGGATCACGACCCGAACTGACGGCAGACACTTAACTGAGCCACCCAGGCATCCCGTGTATTAGTTTTATTTTGATTTAAAGACTGTTTTTATCTGAAGTTTGAAAGTTAATTAACAAAAACTTTTTTTTTTTTAGATTCTATTGTCATATAAAGAAATTTACTGATAGAATAATTATTACTGATCTATTATGGGGTATAAGTAAACACAAACAATTATGACACAGTGTTTTATTTTACCAAATGGATCTTGAGGGATATAAAATAAATTTAATACTGAGAGATAATAATTTTGTATTGAAAAATAAAGCACTTTTGTGCTTTAAATTGGTTGTATCCTGGATATCGGCAGGATATGACTACCAGGTGATCCCAGATTTACTCAACTGAAATACCTGGTATACTTCTGATTTATCTTATGTTGTAAAGCTACGAAATACAAAGTAATTCTATTTTACTAGCAGCTAATTTATTTAGTTATCAGGTTCTTTTTTCTCCCGTTCCTAGAAAAGTGTGAATGCCTTACGACAACTCATGCCCAGCTCCCAGAGCTTTATTCAGCAGTGTGTTCAGCAGACCTCTAGTGACATAGTCATTGCCACCTGTACCACAACAGCCACAACTTCTCCTGTGGTGACAACAGCAGTTTGCTCAATGCAGTCTGAAAAACCCGTCATTGTTTCCGGAGCAACAACACCCAGTACTGTGTCAGTGCCGACTCTGAATCCACTCGCTGGTCCAGGGGGAGCAAAAACTGGAGTTGTGACACTTCATTCTGTGGGTCCATGTGCTGTGCCAGGAGGAACAACCGCTGGAAGTGTTTTGCTTCAGACTCCAAAACCACTTGTGACATCTATACAGAATACAGTTACAGCAGTCTCGCTTCAACCTGAAAAGCCAGTTGTCTCTGGGGCAGCAGTCACGCTGGCCCTTCCCTCAGTAACTTTCGGAGAAGCTTCCGCAGCAGCTCTCTGTCTTCCATCTGTGAAGCCTGTTGTTACTTCTGCTGGGACCACATCCGACAAGGCCGTCATTGCTCCAGTCCAGATCAAACTTGCACAGCCAGGCCCCATCCTTTCACAACCAGCTGGGATTCCCCAGGCAGTTCAAGTCAAACAGCTAGTGAGTAACATTTCATTTCTTCCTCAGTTTCTTTTTTTGAAAATTTCAAACATTCAGGAAACTGGCAAGACTAGTCAAATGAGCCCCTGAGTATCCTTGACTTAGCACACTTGCTTAGTCTCTCCCTCTCTCTATTCACACACATAAGCACACACACAGAACTTTTTCCTGAACCACTTGAGAGTTAATTGCAGAAGTTGTGACATTGTACCCCTAAGTACTGTGTATCTCTTAAGGAAAAGGATTTTTTTTTTTTAACATAATGGCCACGTACTTATCATCACACTTGGAAATTTAATATTGGTATGATTTTTTTCCCCCAGTTGTCCCAACAGTGTCTTTTATACCTAATAATGTCCCCCCCCCTTTTTTTTTTTAAGATTTTATTTATTTGACAGAGAGAGACACAGCGAGAGAGGGAACACAAGCAGGGGAAGTGGGTGAGGGAGAAGCAGGCTTTCCGCTGAGCAGAGAGCCCGATGCAGGGCTCTATCCCAGGAACCTGAGATCATGACCTGAGCCGAAGGTAGACGCTTAAGGACTGAGCCACCCAGGCGCCCCAATAATGTCCCTTTTTTTGATGTTGTTTCTGATTAAGAACTGCGTATTGCATTTACCTGTCATTTCTCTTTAGGCTCCTTTAATCTAGAACAACTCCTCAGCCTTTTGTAGTTGCTCATTCTGTTGTAATAGTTTTAAGTACCCAGGCTAGTTGTTTTGCAGAATGTCCTTTGTTTTATCTAATTGTTTTCTCAAGATTAGATTCAGACTGAATCTTTTGGGCAAGGTCATTACAGAAGTAATGTTATGGTAACATTTCTCAAGAAAAATGTGCAAAGGGGAGAGGGAAACAGTGAGGGGAGTAGATGAGTATGAAGTTGTGGTTTTTCCTAAACTTGGTAGGTTGGGAGGTTCTTAGGTGAAAGAAATCTTAGCTGTTTATCATTTTGTGTTGTTAACCTTAGAAATAAAACTGTCTATTATTTCACCAGCAAAAATGGGTTTATTTGGGAATAGCAAAGAATTAGAATTCAGGACAAGCAAGATATGGCAAAACCATAGGCAGATCTAGAGAACAAAGAAGAATGGCCTTGTACGGAGGAAAGGGAGAAGTTGGAAAAGGCTTTTACAAAAGTCCACTGGAGTAAACTGAAGTGTAGTGCCTTCTCATTGGCTTGAGTTGTGACAGTCTCTCATTGGCTGGGCTGTTGCTGGGCAAGGTGAAAAATCTTTCTTCCTCCTACAGGTGTAGTAAAGGATAGGCTTCTTCCTGTTGGGAATGCAAGGCACCTCCCTTTCTGTTGGGGTCTGCAGTTGATGACTAGTTATAGGGTATGAGAGGTTCCCCTTCTGGCCTCCTGACTCATTTTAGTGAGGTTTCCCTTCATTTTCATAGTGTTTAGAACATTCCAGTTTAATCAAGACAGACTCAGATTATTACTAACCTGTAGGAAATACTACATGGTGAATTAATTAAAAATTAAATTTCTTAGTAAACTCGCTTACCTTATACCATAACAGTTAGCTGTTCTTTTAATTTTGGGTAATTGCCCTTGTTTTCTTTTATAAATCTTTATGTTAAAGGCTGTGTGTTAAATCTCATTGTTTTAGTTTATTCTGCTTCTGAGAATAATAAAATCTAAGTAAGCTTCCCAGCCTTTGTTGTCTGATCAGGAGAAGAGGTTAATATCTGTGGATGATTGTCTTTGAGGCAAAGGTCAGCTATGGGCATAAGATGAAAGGGGGAAGATCAGGGCACCTGGGTGGCTCAGATGGTTAAGCATCTGCCTTCAGCTCAGGTCATGATCCTGGGGTCCTGGGATCGAGTTCTGCATTAGGCTCCCTGCTGTGTCTCTCATGAATAAATAAATAAAATCTTAAAAAAAAAAAAAAGAAAGAAAGGGGGAAGATAAGCTTGGACAGTGGTCAAACTCTTGGGTAGGTAGGAAGTAATGTCATTTCCTGGGTGCTAATCATTTTTCATCCCTTCCTACCCTGAGTTTGATTTTCAAATAAAGAAATGTGCCTGCCTTGCAGAATTTCTCTTGGGTTGTTTGAATTTAATCTCAGAGATGAAACCTTTTTAGAAGCAGTGATTCTTAAACATCAGTCTGAGCAGCCAGCTTTGGGAACCACTGAAACAGAGTAATCACCTCAAGGAAAGGCCTCTTTTTTGGTAGCACTGAACAGAATTGAAATCCTTTTTATGGTCATAAGTGATTCTTGAATCAGTGCTAATCTTTATTGAACATCTGTACCATATTAGTTCCTGAAGTGAAATAACACTTTACACCTATGTAGAGTTTTAAAAGCATGTCAGGTATTACTGTGGGTTTTAAAATAATTTTATGATGAAGAAAAGGCAGGGAGAAAACTTTAGAATCTGGAAACATTAAGTGACCCATCCACTGGCACTCAGCAAGTCTTGGATCTCAGACTAAAACCCAGGGTCTTTCCCATTAGGATGTACTCATAGCAAGAACTTCTAGGTATCTAGAGTGTCCTGAAACAGTAAGACTGGTAATGATATCTTGACAGCATTTATATTTTGTATGTTTGACTTGTTATACATGAGAAACAATTTCAATCAAGAAAAAATGTAACAGATTTTCCAATGGGGGGAATCTGGCTGGCTGAGTCCAGGGAGGATGGGACTTTTGATCTCAGGATTGTGAGTTTGAGCCCCACGTTGGGTGTAGAGATTACTTAAAAAAAAGAAAAGAAAAGAAAGAAAATCTAATGGTAAATTTTAGGGATTTTTTGACCTCCTACTTTCATTCTTACAAAAATGTGGAATAATTTAATTTTTCTTCTGAATTCTGCTTTCTTGTTTGCCCTTTGTTTTAATTTTACTCAGCAGATTTGATGTCAGTATTTATACCTTCCTATTTAAAATGTCAAACACCAGAGCATCTAGACACTGAAGATGCATTGTAATCTGTTTTATAACACATTTTTACCTGGGGGCACAAAACAAGCCATTCTCTGTGGTAATGCCACAGAGAGGCTTGAACTAGGACATTCTTTCAAATCAGCTAATTTAGGAAATTAATATTACTAAAGTTTAGTATTACTCAAGTAATTTAAGAATATCATCCATGAGCGGAAACCCCTTCGCATAGCAGCCGGTTCCGGTTCGGACTTTGTATCTTTGCTAAAGTCAGTGATGTGAAAGGACCTGACATGGATGATATTGCTGATAGGATGAGGATGGATGCTGGAGAAGTAACTTTAGTGAACCACAACTCCATATTCAAAACCCATCTCCTGGCACAAACAGGCTTTCCAGAGGACCAGCTTTCATTTTCTGACCATCAGATTTTACCTTCCAGGGAAGGAAATTTGGACCGATCTTATACATGTTCTACAAGAAGTGCAGCTTATAATCCAAATTATTATTCAGGATTCTTTGTCAGCAAGATGAGATCTCGTCCCCTAAAAAGACACAACCCTTCCTCAGACAGTTTTCTTGGCTCAGGAGATTTAAGAACCTTTGGCCAGAGTGCAAATGGCCAGTGGAGAAATTCCACTCCAGCATCAGGTTCAACTTTACAAAAATCAAGAAACAGCCGAAGTCTTTACCTCGAAACCCGAAAGACCTCAAGTGGATTATCAAACACTTTTACGGGAAAGTCAAACCATCACTGCCATGTGTCTGCATATGAAAAATCTTTTCCTATTAAGCCTGTTCCAAGTCCGTCTTGGAGTGGTTCATGTCGTCGAAACCTTTTGAGCCCCAAGAAAACTCAGAGGCGACATGTTAGTACAGCAGAAGAGACAGTCCAAGAAGAAGAAAGAGAGATTTACAGACAGCTGCTACAGATGGTCACAGGGAAACAGTTTTCTGTAGCCAAACCCACCACACATTTTCCTTTACACCTATCTCGATGTCTTAGTTCCAGTAAGAGTACTTTGAAAGACCCACTGTTTAAAAATGGAAACTCTTGTGCCGCTCAGATCATTGGCTCTGATACTTCATCATCTGGATCTGCTAGCATTTTAACTACCCAGGAACAACTGTCCCACAGTGTGTATTCCTTATCGTCTTATGCCCCAGATGTTGTGGCATTTGGATCCAAAGATTCTGATCCTCTCCATCAACCCCAACATCACCACTCTCTTCTACATCAGCCAGATAACTTACCAGCTTCAAATGCACAATCAGAAGGATCAGACTCTGTGATTTTACTCAAAGTGAAAGATTCCCAGACTCCAACTCCCAGTCCTACTTTTTTCCAGGCAGAGCTGTGGATCAAAGAATTAACTAGTGTTTATGATTCTCGAGCACGGGAGAGATTGCGCCATATTGAAGAGCAGAAAGCACTGGCATTACAGCTTCAAAACCAGAGATTACAGGAACAGGAACACTCAGTACATGATTCAGTAGAACTGCATCTTCGTGTGCCACTTGAAAAGGAGATCCCTGTCACGATCACCCAAGAAACAGAAAAGAAAGGTCATAAATTAACTGATAGTGAAGATGAATTTCCTGAAATCACAGAGGAAATGGAGAAAGAAATAAAGAATGTATTTCGTAATGGTAACCAGGATGAAGTTCTGAGTGAAGCATTCCGCTTGACCATTACACGCAAAGATATTCAAACTCTAAACCATCTGAACTGGCTCAATGATGAGATAATCAATTTCTACATGAATATGTTGATGGAGCGAAGTAAAGAGAAGGGATTGCCAAGTGTGCATGCATTTAATACCTTTTTTTTCACTAAGTTAAAAACGGCTGGTTATCAGGCAGTGAAACGTTGGACAAAGAAAGTGGATGTATTTTCTGTTGACATTCTTTTGGTGCCCATTCACCTGGGAGTGCACTGGTGTCTTGCTGTTGTGGACTTTCGAAAGAAGAATATTACCTATTACGACTCTATGGGTGGGATAAACAATGAAGCCTGCAGGATCCTCCTGCAATACCTGAAGCAAGAAAGCATTGATAAGAAAAGGAAAGAGTTTGACACCAATGGCTGGCAGCTCTTCAGCAAGAAAAGCCAGGAAATTCCACAGCAGATGAATGGAAGTGACTGTGGCATGTTTGCTTGCAAATATGCTGACTGCATTACCAAAGACAGACCAATCAACTTCACACAGCAACACATGCCATACTTCCGGAAGCGGATGGTCTGGGAGATTCTCCACCGAAAGCTTTTGTGAAGACTGTCTCAGTTAGCCGACACTGACCTTGTGGGGGACCAGCTCTTTGTTGTCTACAGCCAGAGACCTTGGAAACAGCTGCTCCCACCCCTCTGTTCTTGTAAAGCCCTTGATCCTGGACCAGGCCCTGGCGAGATGCATTCACAAGCACATCTGCCTTTCCTTTTGTATCTCAGATACTATTTTTGCAAAGAAACTTTGGTGCTGTGAAAGGGGTGAGGGACATCCCTAAGCTGAAGAGAGAGACTGCTTTTCACTTCTTCAGTTCTGCCATCTTGTTTTCAAAGGGCTCCAGCCTCACTCAGTCCCTAATTCGGGGGCCGAGAGAAGCTTGGACAGACTCTTGGTTTCATATAAACTCTTGTTGTTAGGCCTTACTAAGAGGTAGGAAAGGGCATGGGCAAAAAGGTAGGGATGAAAACCACCAGCATATACACGCACACATACACGCAGGATTTTCACGATGTGTTGTCAGGAAAGTGACTGGAAACTGGACTTGGGGTCACACGCTTACGTCCCTTCTCCAGGACTTCCCTATTTATATGCCTCTTGTGAGATCCATCTGCTTCTGTACAAGGCTGTTTTGTCATCTGTAGCTTCCTCCCAGCCTGAGGCAGAACACATGAGCCCGGGGGGGGGACCCCAAAGTCCCAGGCAGGCCTTTCCTTAAAGCAGGGGTTCGCATGTGCTCACAACACAGGATACAGAGAAGACCCACCCAGGGAGCAGTTTAGTGGAGCAACAAAGGCACCACTTTTACTGCCGCCGACTTCTGACCAAGAAGAAGGACCTCAGTCTTTAGCGTAAAATTCCAGCATGGGATGAATGCAGGTCTAGTTTGGTCTGTGGCTAGTTAGTCTAAATAGGTTTCTAACCACAGAGAATTTAATATATATATATAAATATATATATATTTCACAGGGATATGTGTTTTTTTAAAAGGCTGAATGTGTTCACCACTTTAGCCTGTAGATTTATTTCCTTTTTGCAGCTTTAGCTCTAGCACGCACAGATCCCAGCCCCTATGTGGAGGGTGTTTGTGGACTTCCTAACAATATTTTGAGGCCTGGATGAACTTTGGCTTAGGGGTCAAGGTTACAGAGGGAGGCAAAGATTTTCAACTGGAAAACGGGTGGAATTTGGACTGATCAACTTGAGACTAAAAAAACTGCTATTCCTTTTGTTCTTTCTAGCATCTCCCCCGCCCTCTGAGCGCTCCTCAGGCTAGATAGTGGAACGATCCAATGCCAGTGTCATTTTGTACTTAAGTTCCAAAATAGGAACGTTTTATACTTTTTTCTGTATTGTAATAGGTAGTTTTGTATGAAATATTTTCTCTTCTTCCCTTGTACCCCATCCTTTCCAACATTGTGCTTTCTCTCTGGGCTTATTTGAAAATTTTACTCTGTTTTATACCAAGCTTGTTTAGTACATTTTTCTATGTTTTACCACAGGTTACAATTTGAAAAGAAAACTATTTTTTTTAAATATTCCATTGTTAACTGAATGTTACTGTTTCCACTCCAGCAACCAGATGTCCTACCTTTTTCATAACTGCCTGCCTTTTTGGGGAAGACCACCGTTCGTTTGTTCGTTCGTTCTTTCTTTCTTTCTTTCTTTCTTTCTTTCTCTCTTTTTCTTTCTTGTGTTTTTCTATAGGAAATAAATAGCTTTCTATTTATGAAAAAAAAAAAAAAAAAAAAGAATATCATCCATGAGGCCATCATAAACCATAGTTCAATTTAATCCCAGATAAGTGAGGGGGAAAATACTCAGGGTGCTAGAAACATAAGAAAGTATTCAATGCAGCTTATAAGAGATATGGCAAATCATAATTTAAAATATGAGAATTGCCATACTGGTTCAAATCTGTGGTTTGTGCAACTCAGGATGTAGTCTCCAAAAATGAGCTGAAGAATACAAGTATAGATTATTCAATATTAGGTTTAAAATTTGTTTATTTCTGGGGTGCCTGGGTGGCTCAGTTGGTTAAGCGACCATCTTGATTTTGGCTCAGGTCATGATCTCAGGGTGGTGAGATTGATTCCCTCCACCCCCACCCCTTGGGTCAGGCTCTGTGCTGGGTGTGGAGCCTGCTTGAGATTCTTTCTCTCCCTCTCAGTTTGCCCCTCCCCCCTCCCACCCTGCTTGCTCGCACCTTCACACTCTCTAAAAAAAAATTTTTTTTAAATTTCCTTTAATGATTGATCATGAATTTTAAAACCTCTTCTTAATGTTTTATATGTTTCTAGCATGTACTAGCTTTTCTGGAGAATTATATAGGTTTCTTGCCTTCTAGATGTTTTAAATATCACACTTTTCAATTTATAAGGATCCTCTTAATCTCCCAGTGCAGGGTTTAGATTTTATAGAATTATTATTTTATGAAATAATGTTTTTATTCCAGATCAAAGAGGCCCTTCCCCATTTATTTTTTTAATTTAGATTTGTTACTATATATTATCTTTTCTATGTCATTGATTATTGTATGTTATCCTCTGGGGATCTGCTAGAGTTCTCATCAAATGAAATAATTGGAATTGTTCATAGTTTCTTTAGATACAAGTTTTTCATTTTGTGCCAGTAATTCATTGCTTTGTATATTTTGGTCCTCAGATGCTTTCATTGTTGAACTGTGGACCTATTCAGTAGTTCCTGTGATTTCATCTGACAATCTAGTTCTTATAAATGGTTAGTGTTATTGGTTATTGAACAATTCTGGCATAGTAGGTGTTATATGATGTTACACACTCCAACTAAATGTTAAGCTTAATGTTTTTACCTTTCTTTAAAAGTTAATAAGTGGATGAATTGTATCATAGTCTACAGATGATGGGTAGATAGCAAGTAGAAGCTTTCAGTTTTGATGCTTAAAAGTTTTTCTTAGGATATTTGTAAAAAAAATGTTTTATTCATAGTTGAGCAAAAGCTAAATTTAATTTAAAGATTATCTACAGCCCAGAGATCATAAATTTTTTAACAGAAACTTAGAGGTTCTCAGTTTGAAGCAGCATTTATGGATTCCTTATAAAAGCTGGTAGTACAATTAAAAATTCATTTGAGCACATTTTTAAAAGTGTTTAGAAGGCCCTTTAAATGCAAGAAACAGCATATTCTGAAGTTTACCAACGTTGAGTTTTAATTTAGATTGGGTATGGCATATAAGTTTCCGTCTTCTTTGTAGGATTTTACTGGAGTTCTGTGTTAAGATTCTGAGGCTGGATGAGTGTGTATAGAAGTGATGGCATTTAGTGATGTATGCCCTTGTCCCAGAAGATAAGGAAATAGTGGTACAAGAACCACATACTGGCTGTTACTGAGAAATAGTTGGCAACTAACATGTATTTCCTGACTGTAAAGCTGCAGCTTTTGTTTAGTTGGGGTCCTCTGTTTTCTAGAACTCAGCCTACCGAGTGCATGCCAGTAATCACATACTGAATATTATATAGAAATAGAAATTAGAGGAGATAATACCCTTGATTCCAATTACTATGTGTGTATGTACTACTTGAGTTATTTAGAGATAAGAATTTGATTGCTGTGTATTTATGAACAGGCGAGTAGGTGAGGGTTGAAATACAGAGAAGGCAAAGTGTAAGAGATGGGGATGCCTGGGTTGCTCAGTTGGTTAAGTGCTGGACTCTTGATTTCGGCTCAGGTCATAATCTCAGGGTCGTGAGATCAAACTCCGTCCTGCTCCGTGCTTAGCGAGGAGTCTGCTTGAGATTCTTTCCCTCTCCCTGTCCCCCTGCTCACACGTGCTTTCTCTCTCTCTCAAATAAATAAAATCTTTTTTTTAAAAAGTGTAAGGGATGTTCTCATCTACTTGTTTAATTCATACTTGTGTTTCTTTGTGTCCTTTCCTTACGAAATTTAAGAATAGTTCCTTGTCTGATATCCCAGAGCATAATGGAAAAATCATAATGTAAAAAAAACCTAAGTAATATTGTGTTACACTAGATCTGTATTTCTGTAAACTACTAGAACATTATTTTATGTTAACATCCAAATAAAATACCAGAATTTGACATGTCAAGAGAAAAGGCTAAGGTATGTACTATTTATTGATTTTCCTGTGTAGTGGCTTTTTGGAGGGAAATTAAATAAAGGACTTAAGTTTTTCTTTTCCTTGCCAAGTAGGAGTAAATACCTCTTTGGGTGAATTTCCATCTCTCTATGATAATTTCAGTCTCCATAAGATGCCTAATACTGTGGTTTTAAGTGGTAGACTTTCTTTGAAAGAACAGTAATGAATGCACTTATACTTTCTCACTCATTGTATTTTATTTTGTTCAGCAAGTGTGTAGGAGTATGCACCACATATGCTGCCCCAAGTGTTATAGTCATTAAGATGGGGAACGATGGGGATCCAGGATTGTTAAATCCCAGCTCAGAACTTTGTGATATATAAAAATATCACATATCATATACATTTATATATTTTATTTATAGTCATAATATATATAAATATAATTTATGAAGTTATGGTTATATATATGTATTTTTTTCAAAGTTTAAGTGATCACTACACCAAGGTGGGGCTCGAGCTCACAACCCCAAGATCAAGAGTTGCTTGCTCCACCACTGAGCCAGCCAGGCACCCCTATATATTTTTAACTGGCGTATTTGTCTTCCTCCACATGTATGATCTTGACCCCAGTTGGGCTGGAGGCAGGGCAAGGTACACCCAGGATCCTACAGGTGGGTACTGAGGCTTGCTTTCCCCAGCTTGTTCTTGCCAGGGCTGCAGACTGGTGCCGAGGTCCCATGGGGCCCACTCTTTTTTTTTTTTTTTTTAAGATTTTATTTATTTATTTATTTGTCAGGGGGTGGGGAGAGAGAGAGAAAGCGAGAGAGAGCACAAGTAGGGGGAGTGGCAGGCAAAGGGAGAAGCAGGCTCCCGATGGGGGACTTGAAGATCCCAGGACTCTGGGATCATGACCTGAGCCAAAGGCAGACACTTAACCAACTGAACTACCCAGGCGTCCCGGGGCCTACTCTATAGCTGAGGGTGCACACAGCTAGGCTATGTAGAGCCTGTGTCTACCTCAGGGGTAGGCCTTTGGGCTGTTATATGATTACCTATCAAAATGGTATGAAGACTAACTCATAAACACCTCTCTAATATTTTATTACTGTTTTTCACAATTAAAATACTGGAAAAGAATACTTAAGGATATTAAGGAAGAAAATATGAATAGGAAGATAAGACAGAATTGTTAGAGGACTGTTTCTGTTGAGTTTCAGTCTGAATGAATAAATGTGACTCTAAATGTATATTATTTTGTAAAATTTTTTTTCTAATATTCTCATCTTCAGTTATTTGAAAGTTTAACTTTATTATTTTTCTAATTATAAATGTAGCTTATGTTAATAATAAAAAAGCAAATAATGTACATATCTATAAAGTATATAATAAATACACAAAGTAGAAAGCAAAATTACCCTGCAGTAGAATCCTAGGAAATAATCACTGTTTACAGATTGTTTTTTTAACTTACAGACCTTTCTCTGTACATACACTTATAAAAAAATTTTTTGAAGTACAGTTGATATACAATATTAGTTTCAGTATACAGCATAGTAATGTTCAACATCTAAATACATTAGGAAGTGATTACCACACTAAACCTAGCTATTATCTATCCTCAAAGTTATTAAAATATTATTAACTGTATTCCCTATACTGTATATTATATTCATCTCTCTGATTTTATAACTGGAAGTTTGTGACTTGTTTCACTTAGCATATAATATCCAGTGGTTGCAAATGGCAAGATTTCATTCTTTTTGTAGCTGAGTACTATTCTGTTGTATGTATACCATATCTTCTTTTATCTGTTCATCCATCAAAATATTACTTTGTAGAATATAAATCTGATTCCTCGTACTTTACAATACAACTCAGTTTATAATCTCAACTTATTAAAATACATCATTGTTTTCAAGAGTTCTTTCTCTCTTTCAAGAGTTTCTTTTTATAGAATGATGGCAGTTGGATTATTCCAACTTGTATTTCTTCTGTATGGCCATTAGTTCCCATGGGCTTCTTTACTGGGACATTCTGAGTTTCTTGTGAGTTACTTTTGTTTAGTAATACACACTAAATTTTATATTTTATTTACAAAAAATGAGAGAATAGAATACTATCCCCAAAATTCTGTTCAGAAGTCTTTCTCCTGACTTGTTTATATTAGCTGTATCCGAGTTTAAGGACTTTTAAGTAGTTCACTATTAATAGCGGACTCAAATATACATGGTGACTTTTTCTTTTTTGAAGTGAAAAAATGAAGCTCTGCTATTTTGACTTTTCTTCTTTGTAGCTAAAAATAAGGCCCTACTATTAATTTAATTTCTCTTCCTTTATCCCCAACCCTTGCCCTCTGGATTTCTTGAACTATTCTCTTGGAGAATGCCCTAGCATTGTTGTTTTCCAAAGACTTGTAAAAAGCAGCCCATTAAAAGTCTTTATCTTTTAGAGACATATTTTGAAATATTTAGGGATAAAAAGATATACCTGGGATTTAAAAAAAAAAAAATTGAGGGTGGTGAGAAAATGAGTGGGTAGGGATATGGATAAAACAGGATTGGTAAAGAATTACTCATTGTTGAAGCTGGATAATAGTGGAATAGGTGGTTTCATTTTATTCTTCCCTCTACTTTTGTATATGTTTGAAATTTTCCATAAGTTAAAAAATGAAAATAGGATCCAAATGGAGATTTAAGTCGGGCAGTATATAATGCAAATTTGAATTCCACTCTAAAAATAAAATATATTGTATAATAGTCATGTTTTTCACTATTGAACAAGATAATTTTGCGACATACAAATATAAATTTTAAGTAGACTTTCTGTTACGCTAATGTAAAGGTGTATTTACAGTTAGGTGAGCACCGTCATTTGTTCTACTGTTATAATTGAAAGCTTGTTCTTTTCTAAAGCAGGTTTAGTTGAATGAGTGTATTAATAGTTCTCATTGTTTCAGGTAGTCCAGCAGCCTTCAGGAGGTGTTGCAAAACAAGTGACCACACTTTCCCATTCCTCAGCATTGACCATTCAGAAATCTGGACAGAAGAAGATGCCAATGAGCACTGTAATACCTACCAGTCAGTTTGCTCCAGGTAGACCCCGATCCATCCCTGCCCCATCACACTGGCTTTGGAACATGATGGGGTTTTGTATTATTCTCTTTTTTTATTGTTATATTAAGAGAAGATAGTCTTTTAAATAGGACCTGGGGGGAGGACTGAAAAATAACTATTTAGTACATTCTTTGTACATACATAGCTACTTTTTAGGGATGATATGTGTTGCTTTAGAATAAAAGAAGCAGCTGTTCATGGTATTTTTGTAATTAGAATAACGTATTTATATAAAGCACTTTTTAACATAAAAATTGCTATAACTTTATTTCTTTTTAAAATGTACTATTTCTAAGTTTGGAAATCATTCTTACACGTAGAAGAGATTTCGTGTATTTTTTTAAATCTACAAATATGATATATTATTAACATTTATCACCTGTCACTTTTTCTGCGTGTTTTTATAATGCTGGTAATTCTGTAGACTGTTTGAAGACTATATAAAAAGAAATGGAGGGGCACCTGGGTGGCTCAGTCGTTAAGTGTCTGCCTTCGGCTCAGCTCATGATCCCAGGGTCCTGGGATCAAGCCCCATATCAGGCTCCCTGCTCTATGGGAAGCCTGCTTCTCCCTCTCCCACTCCCCCTGCTTGTGTTCTCTCTCTCACTGTCTCTCTCTCTCTCTGTCAAATAAATAAATAAAACCTTAAAAAAAAAAAAGAAATGGAGAGGTCTTGATTTTATAAGATGATTGCTTGTACAGGGAATAAATTCATTGTCGTTTTTGAATTTTTTTTTTTTAAGATTTTATTTATTTATTTGACAGAGAAAGAGAGAAAGAGTTCACAAGCAGGGGGAGAGGCAGAGGAAAAGGGAGAAGCAGACTTCCCGCTGAGCAGGGAGCCCGATGTGGGGCTCAATCCCAGGACCCTGGGATCATGACCTGAGCGGAAGGCAGCCGCTTAACCCACTGAGCCACCCAGGCGCCCCTGTCGTTTTTGAATTTAAATATAGTTCTAGGACAGCTTGAAATTTTCTTTGTATACTAAAAGCTATTATTCTGCATTTTTCCTA
Organism: Mirounga angustirostris; assembly: GCF_029215605.1. NCBI lineage: Eukaryota > Metazoa > Chordata > Mammalia > Carnivora > Phocidae > Mirounga > Mirounga angustirostris. The sequence goes on along the minus strand of NW_026991722.1, from coordinate 44,709,191 downwards.
ATATGGCATGATTTTTTTTTTTAATTCATTTTTCTTTCTTCTTTTGTTTGTATAGCTTCCATTCTAAAGCAAATTACCCTGCCAGGAAATAAGATTCTGTCAATCCAAGCATCTCCTATTCAGAAAAATAAAGTAAAAGAGAATGGAACAACATCCTTCAGGTAAAGAAAATAAATAGTTAAAATTTGGTCTGGTTAAAGGAAAAGATGACAGAATAATACTTATAAAATGAAGATATTGATGCCTTTTTGAAAAGCTGACAATACTTTATTGAGTATAATTTATAAACAAGTGCACAAACCTTAACTGTATAGTCAATGAATTTTGATAAACATATATCCCTGTATAATCAAGATACTGAACATACCCTTCACCTTCATGCTCTTTTCAAATCAATTACCTCTGACCCCTGCCTCCAGCAGCTGCTATTCTTATGTCCATCACCATAGATCATTTTTGTCTATTCTTGAACTTCACATAAACGAAAAATCACATTAACCTTTTTGCATCTTTTTTCACTCTGCATGTTTTTGAGATTCATCCATATCATTTTGAACATTAGATGATTGTTCTTTTGTATTGGTGGGAAGTATTCTTTATATAAATGTAAATCTCTTTATCCTTTTTCCTGTTGATGGACGTTGGGTTGTTTCTGGTTTTTGACGATAATATGTAAAGCTGCCATAAACATTTACATACAGATTTTTATGTGAACATAGGTTTTTGTTTCCAGAATATGATTGCTGGATCACTAGGAAAGTGTGTGTTTAACTATTTAAGAAACTAACAAACTGTTTACCAAAGGAACTGTACCATTCTGCATTTCTACCAGCAATGATAAGAGTTCATTTGCTCTTCAACTTTGTCAGCTCTTTGTATTGTCAGTTCTTTTGATTTTTACCATTCTAAAAAGTATATTGTGGTTATTTTTGTGGTTTTAATTTTCATCTCCCTAATGACTAAAGATGTTGAGCATCTGTTCTTGTATTTATTTGCTATCCATATACCTTCTTTGATGAAGTGTGTGTTCAAATCCTTTGCCCAGTTTTTCTTATTGAGTTATTTGTTTTCTTATGGTTGAGTTTTTAGCATTTTTTATGTATCCAGGATCCAAGTCTTTTGCCATGGTAGTGATTTGAGAATAATTTCTATGTAGTGTGTTCTGTCATTCTCTCACCAGTGTCTTTCACAGAGCAAACATTTAATTTTGCTGAAGTTCAGTTCATTGTTTTTCCTTGTAAATTATGCTTTTCATGTTTTATCCAAGAAATGTTTGTGCAACTCTAGCTTACAAAGATTATCTCCTATGCTTTGTTGTAGAAGTATTACAGTTTTAGGTTTGTCCTTCTTGTATTGATATTCTTTAATTTCTGCCATTACCTATATAAATATTAATGTGTGGGTATTCTACTTTCTTCTTCCTCAACCTTCTCCCAGTTCTAGTTGCATTATTTCTTTGTCACAATATAAAAACATTTGTGCATTAGTCTTTCTCATCTCCACCTGCATTTTAGTTGTAGGTCTACTTTTATATTAAAATGATCATCTTCAGTCCTTTCTCTGAATTTTTCTTAGTTATCTCTTGGTTGGATGAAGTTCATCTACTCAAGAAAGGCTCATTTGGTATAGAGTATCCTAAATTCTTCTATGTTAAAAATGGATTTCAATGTCCTCCATATTTAAAGGACCGCTGGCTGGATATGAAATTAACATTTCGTATTGCATTTTTTTGCATTTTTAAAAATGCTTCCCTACTATTGCCTTGATATTTGTTGTTTTTTTATTTATTTGATCTTTTTGTCTGCCTTGAGAATTTATTTCTTTATCTTTAAAATCTAATATCTTTATATTAGGGTGTACTATGAGACATGGACCATTCTTACTTCACTTTCCTAGGTTACCAGTTGGCCCTTTTAATATGTAGATTCTGATCTCTTGAAATATCTGTGAAGTTTTCTTGGATTATAGTTTGAAATATTAGTTCTAGTCCATTGTTTTATGTTTTACTCTTCAGGGAATGCAATAGTTTGGATTTTATTCTTTTTACTTTCCTTACTTTCCATTACTTTGCCTCTGATCTTTTTTAATTTATCTCCTTTTCATTCCCTTGGTTGTTTTTACACCTTTCTTCAATGCTTCTTAATAGGGTTTTGGTTGTATCTATTGGCCTATGAAAAACCTCTTTGATTCTCTTGTCTGCAGCACTGTATAAATTTTTCCCTTCCCCATTTTGGTCCTCATCCCCAGCTTACACATTTAAGTCCATGAGGTTCAATTGAATAGAGCTCGTACTATGATCTAGTAGGACATCTTTTTAGTACTTTCTGATTTGGGATGTGCTTAGTCTTCCTGCTAATAGAATATTTCATCCTTATGCCTGCCACTGCCACCAGTTCTCTGACCTCTTTACAGCAGTTTTTCTTAGTCTGCTTTTACCACAGGTCTTGAGTCAGATGAGGTGGGGGCACATTGGGTGGGTGGGGCAAGGAGTGGGTGGGTGGGGAACTGGTTGCCCTTTATTTCATTTATACTTATTTTGAAGTTTGGGTATTCTTTCTCTTTGAGTTATGCTGAGGTTGTGGTTTTCCTTGTTCTGCATTGTTTTGGGAGGAAATGTTAGAAGATGGACATCTAGGCAGTCATCATTGTCTTCCAATGCAGTGTGTTTAGTCTGTGTCAATCAAGATACATAGACTATTTTCAACACCCCAAAAGCTTCCTGGTGCTCCTTCCTAGCCAGTCCCCTTGTTACAGTCCAGCCAGCCACTGACCAGTTTCCTGTCATTGTGGTTTAGATTTGTCTTTTTTATTTTTTTAAAGATTTATTTATTTATTTTAAAGAAAGAGAGGGAGGGAGAGCAAGCTTGAAGGGAGGGGCAGAGGGAAAGACTCTCAAGCAGGCTCTCCACTGAGTGGGGAGCCCAACATGGGATTTGATCCCAGGACCCCAAGATCACGATCTGAGCCAAAACCAAGAGTCAGATGCTTAACCGACTGAGCCACCCAGGTGCCCCTAGATTTTTCTTTTTTCTTTTTTTATTATTTTAAAAAATACTTATTTATTTTAGAGAGAGTGTGCAGGGGGAGGGGCAGAGAGAGAGGAAGAAGCAGGATCCCCGCTGAGCAGGGAGCCCAATGCAGGGCTCGATCCCAGGACCTTGGGATCATGACTTGAGCAGAAAGCAGATGCTTAACTGACTGAGCTACCCAGGTGCCCCAGATTTGTCTTTTTTAAGTGGTTGCCTTTTTAAAAATTGTATGTTGATTTTGTAATTATTAATCAAGTTACTCTGCCATTACCAGAAATCATAACCTCCACTTCTTTTTTTAATACATTATTGTTATCTGGTGGAAGTATCTTTTTTCTGGAGGGGGTGCAGAGGGGGAGAGAGAGAATCTTTAACAGGCTCCACAGCCAGCACAGAGCCAAGACAAGGCAGGCTCGATCTCACAATGATGTGAGCCAAAATCCAGAGTCTCAAGAGTGGATATTGACCGACTGAGCTGGTGGAAGTATCTTATCTCCTGTGTTCTTGATAATTAATCATCATCTTTATTTTAAAGTCCATGCCTAATATTCCTAATATCCATGTTGACTATAAGTCTCTTTCTTTTATCTGACTTTTTCATCCTATTTCTTGGTGTCTACTTAGTAATTTTTTTTGAGTCAATGTCAGATATGTTTAAAAAGAGTTTTGGATTAGTTACCTCCAGAAAGAGAATTTACCCAATTTTCTGGTTGGCAGTAGAGGAGCAAGTTGCCTCAATATAGTCAGTAATTGAGCTGGTTCAAAGCTAGGTTGTAATCTTTCCAAGGTTAGCATATCCCTTTGGTTCTCCTGGCCCCAACATGTAGTCCCTCGGGAGTTTCAACTAAGAGTTAGGGTGCTTTTCTTTGCTGGATTCTGAAAATTTTTATTTCCTCAGTACTTTAAGAGTGCTTAAAACTCACCAGGCTTTTGTTGTTGTTGTAAACTGTCTTAATTCTTTTTCCCCCATTTAAAAAAAATTTTTGGAAAATACGCATCACATAAAATTTACCATCTTGGGGCGCCTGGGTGGCTCAGTCGTTAAGCGTCTGCCTTCGGCTCAGGTTATGATCCCAGGGTCCTGGGATCGAGCCCCACATCAGGCTCTCTGCTCCGCGGGAAGCCTGCTTCTCCCTCTCCCACTCCCCCTGCTTGTGTTCCCTCTCTCGCTGTGTCTCTCTCTGTCAAATAAATAAAATCTTTAAAAAAATAAAAATAAAAAAACTTACCATCTTAACCATTTTTAATTGGCATTAAGTACATTCATGTTGTTATGCAACCATCACTACCATCTATCTCCAGAACTCTTTTCATCTTATAAAATGAAACTCTATACCTTTTAATCAATTAGTCCTCATTTTTCCTTCCCTCCCCACCCGCCAGCCCTTGGCAACCAGCATTCTACTTTTCTGTCTTTGCAGTTTTGACTACAACAGTCTCATGTAAGTGGAATTGCAGAGTATTTGTCTTTTTGCGGCTGGCTTATTCCACTTAGAATAATGTCCTCAGGGGTTCATCCATGTTGTAGCATAAGTCAGAATTTCCTTCCTTTTTAAGACTGAGTTGTATTCTGTTGTATATCCACTCATCTGTCAATGGACACTTAAGTGTCTTCCACATTTTAACTGTTGTGAATAATGCCGCTGTGAACATGGGCATACAAATATCTTCAAGTCTGTTTTCAATTCTTTTGGTTATATATCCAGAAATCGAGTTACGGGATCATATGGTATCTATTTTTAGTTTTTTGAGGATCTGCCATGCTGTTTTCCACAGCAGTTGTACCATTTTACATTCCCATCAACAGGCCACAGGAGTTCAGATTTCTCCGCATTCTTGCCAACACTTGTTATTTTCTGGTTTTGTTTTCTTTGATAATAGTCTTCATAATAGATATAAAGTGATACTTCTTTGTGGTTTTGATTTGCATTTATTTCCCTAATGATTAGTGATGTTGAACATCTTTTCATGTGCTTATTGGCCATTTGTATATCGTCTTTGGATATTTTCTATTCAAGTACTTTGCCTATTTTATAATCAAATTTTTTTGTTATTGAGTTTTATATTCTGTATATTTCTCCCTTATTGGATGTATGATTTGCAGATATTTTCTTCTGTGGATTGCCTTTTTACTTTGATGTTAATTTCTTTTGAAGCATAAAATTTAAAAATTTTTGTGAAATCCAGTTTGTTTAATATTCTTTTGTTGCTTGTGCCTTTGGTATCATATCCAAAAATTATTGCCAAATCCAATGTTGTAAAGTGTTTGTCCTGTTTTCTTCTAAGAGTTTTATAGTTTTAGGTCCTATATTTTTTATCCTTTCTGGTTATTGATCCTTTTTCAGTTAAAAAAAATTTTTTTTAAGATTTTATTTATTTGACAGAGAGAGATAGCGAGAGAGGGAACACAAGCAGGGGGAGTGGGAGAGGGAGAAGCAGGCTCCCCACTGAGTGGGAAGCGGGGCTTGATCCCAGGATCCTGGGATCATGACCTGAGCCGAAGGCAGACGCTTAACCGACTGAGCCACCCAGGTGCCCCTCAGTTAAATTTTTGTATATGGAATTAGGTAAAGGTCCAACATCATCCATCTTAATGTGGATATCTAGTTTCTTCAGCACTATACTATTGCTAAAAATACTACCCTTTCCCCACTGAAAGGTCTTGGCACCCTTGTCAAAAATCATTTGACCATATATGTAAGGGTCTATTTATGTCTTCTCTGTTCTATTTCATTTGGGTTATATGTCTGGCTTTATGTTAGTACCACACTATCTTGATTACTGTAGCATTGTAGTAAATTTTGATATCAGGAAGTGGGTCTTCCATCTGTTCCTTTTCAAGATTGTTTGGCTATTCAGGGTCCCTTGAGATTCCATATGAATTTTATTTTTTATTTTTTATCTTTTTTTAAAATCTTTTTAAAAAGATTTTTATTTATTTGACAGAGAGAGATACAGCAAGAGAGAGGGACGGGGGAGTGGGAGAGGGAGAAGCAGGCTTCCCATGGAGCAGGGAGCCTGATGTGGGGCTCGATCCCAGGACCCTGGGATCATGACCTGAGCCAAAGGCATATGCTTAACGACTGAGCCACCCAGGCGATGAATTTTAAGTTGGGTTTTTCTATTTCTGCAAAAAATGTCACTGGGATTTTGATAGAGATTGCATTATATCTGTAGATTGCTCTGGGTAACATTGACATCTTAGTAATATTAAGCCTTCCAATCCATGAATATGGGCTGTGTTTCTATTCATTTATGTCTTCTTTAATTTCTTTCAACAACATTTTGTAGTTTTCATTGTGCAAGTCTTTTGGCTTCTTGGTTAAATTTATTACTAAGTATTTTATTCTTGTTGATGCTATTGTAAATGTAATTTCTTATTTCCTTCACAAATTGTCCATTGTTAATATATAGAAATGTAGCTGGTTTTTTTGTATTGACTTTGTATCCTGTTGCTTTGTTCAGTGCATTTATTAATTCTTTTTGTGGAATCTTTAGGGTTTTCTAACACATGAGATCGTATCATCTGTGAATAGAGATAATTTTACTTCTTCCTTTCCAATTTGGATTCATTTCTTTTTCTTGCATAATTGCTCTGGCTAGAATGTCCAGTACCATGCTGCACAGAAGAGGCCAAAGTTAACATCTTTATCTTGTTCTTGATCTTAGAGGAAAAGTTTTCAGTCTTTCATCATTGAATATGGTTTTCACTGTGGGTTTTTCATATATTGTTTTATTATGTTGAGGTACTTTCCTTCCATTTCTGGTTTTTTAAATGTTTTTATCATGAAAAGGTGTTGGATTTTGTAAAATTATTTCTCAGCATCACTCGAGATGATCAGTGGCTTTTTCCCCTCCTTTTTGTTAATCTGTATTAAATTGATCAATTTTGTATATTGAACCATCTTTGTACTCCAGGAATAAACCACACTTAGCCTTAGTGTATGATCCTTTAATATGCTGTCCAATTCAGTTTGGTAGTACTTTGTTGAGGAATTTTGCATCATTGTTCATAAGGGATATTGGTCTATAGTTTTCTTTTAAATTTTTTTAATTTAAAAAAATATGTATTTGAGAGAGAGAGAGAGAGAAAGACAGAGTGTGGGCAGGTGAGGGGAAGAGGGAGAGGAAGAGACAGTTTTAAGGAGAGTCTGTGCTGAGCACAGAGCCCAACACGGGGCTTGATCTCATGACCCTGAGATCATGACCTGAGCTGAAACCAAGAGTTAGACACTTAATCGACTGTGTCACCCAGCGGCCCCTCTTTTTTTTTTTTTTTTTAAAGTAAGTTCTACACCCAGTGTGGAGCTTGAACTCACAACCCCAAGATAAGAGTCACATGCTGTACTGACCGAGTCAGACAGGCACAGCAATCTGTAGTTTCCTTATGTTATTTTTGTCTGGCTTTGGTATCATGGTAATGCTGGCCTCATAGAATGGGTTAGGAAGTATCTTCTCCTCTTCAGTTTTTTGGAAAAGTTTTAGAGGATTTGATATTAGTTCTCCTTTAAATGTTTGGTATAATTCGCAGTGAAGCCAGAGCTTTTGTTTATTGGGAGATATTTTGATTACTGATTAGGTCTCCTTAGTAGTTGTTGATCTATTTAGATTTTCTTTGTGATAAGACTTGGTAGGTTTTGTGTTTCTAGGAATTTGTCCATTTTATCTAGGTTATTCTGGGTTTTTTTTGTTTTTTTGCCTACAGTTTTCTTAGTACTCTCTAATAATTCTTTTTATTTCTGCAGAATCAGTAGTGATGTCTCTACTTTCATTTCAGATTTTAGTTAATTTGAGTCTTCTCTTTTTATTATTAGTCTAGCTGAAGGTTTGTTCATTTTTCTATCTTTTCAAATACCAACTTTGGGGTTGATTAATTTTCCTTATTGTTTTCCTATTCTATTTTGTTTATTTCTGCTCTAATTTTTATTTTTCCTTCCTTATGCTGCCTTGGGTTTCTTAGTTCCTGAAGTTGTAAAATTAGTTTGTTGATAACTTTCTTGGGTTTTTTTTTTTTTTTGAGAGAGAGTGTGCGTGTACGCATGAGCCAGGGGGAGGGGAGGCACAGGGAGAGGGAGAAACAGGCTCCCTGTTTGGCAGGGCTCACTTCCAGGACCTGAGCCAAAGGCAGGTGCTTAACTGACTAAGCCATCCAGGCACCCCTCTTGTTTTTTATAGCTATAAATTTCCTTGGCACTTCTTTGCTGCTTCCTATAAAGTTTGGTATGTTGTGTTTTCATTTTCATTGTCTAAGTCTTTCCTAATTTCCCTTTGGATTTCTTCTTTGATCCATTGATTATTGAAGAGTATATTTAATTTCCATAAATTTGTTTAATTTGGCAGTTTTATTTTCTATTGTGGATTCTAAGTTCATCCTGTTGTTACCAGAGAAGCTGTTAGCTTTTTAAATCTACTTAGATTTCATTTGTGGCCTAACATATGGTCTATCCTGGAAAATGTCCCACGTGCACTCGAAGAATATATATGCTTTTGTTCAGATAGCATATTCTGTATATGTATGTTAGATTTAGTTAGTTTATTGCAGGTTTTGTTTGCATGGATGACATTAATATCTATTCAAGAGTGAAAGATAGGGTGCCTGGGTGGCTCAGTCAGTTAAGTGACCAACTCTTTTTTTTTTTTTTTTTTTTTTTAAGATTTTATTTATTTGACAGAGAGAGACACAGCGAGAGAGGGAACACAAGCAGGGGGAGCGGGAGAGGGAGAAGCAGATTTCCCGCGGAGCAAGGAGCCCGATGCGGGGCTCGATCCCAGATCCTGACCTGAGCCAAAGGCAGACGCCTAATGACTGAGCCACCCAGGCACCCCTAAGTGACCAACTCTTGAGGTCATGATTGAGCCCCGAGTTAGGCTCTATGCTCGGCAGGGAGTCTGCTTGAGATTCTCTCCCTCTCCCTCTCTGTCTGCCCTCCCCCACTGTGTGCACACACTTTCTCTCCCTCTTTGAAATAAATAAATAAATCTTTAAAAAACAAACAAAAAAAAGAGTGAAAGACAAAGCTTGACACTCTAGCCTGCCTTTTAAGGTGATACTAATGGATTAACCAACACTTCAATGATTTTTTTCTCAACATGTTGCTAATCCATTTAACCACTGTTTATTGTCTGCTTTGTACTTGTCATTGTGTTTCTTATATAATTGTGTTATCATTCTGATCATACTCCATCTTGTCTATTAGGAGTGTCAATGACTGAGTGTCTCATTCTTCAGAAATCAAGATATCTTCAGTCTTAGATATTCTTTTGACCTATCAGTTTAAAGGCTTATTTAAAAGGTAATAACTTAGCAGTTATTATCATTTCAGTAATATTTATTCAAACTTACAGTGTACCAGGTACTGTGCTAATAAGATAAGTTCTATAACATTCGCTTTTCCCAATACCATAGTGAGGGAGACACTGTCATCTGTGTGATAAGTTGTTTTTCTCTTACTGCTTTCAAGATTCTCTGTCTTTGTCTTTTGAAAGTTTGATTATAATGTGTCTCAATGTGGGTTCTTTGAGATGACCTTGCTTAGAGTTTTTTTTAGCTTCTTGGATGTTTATGTTGATGTTATTCCTCAAATTTGGGATGTATTTAGCCATTATTTCTTTAAATATTCTCTGCCCCTTTCTTCACGTTCTGAGACCCCGTAATATATGTGTTTGACCATCTGATGGTTTCCCACAGGTCCTTGTAGGTTTTATTCACTTTTCATCAATCTTTTTTCTGTCTGCTCCTCATTCTCAGTAAATTTCCATTTTCTCTGTCTTCAAGTTTACAGATTGTTTGTTTGTCTTCCCTAATCTGCCTTTGAATTTTTCTGTGAATTTTTCATTTTAGTTATTGTACTTTTCAGCTTCTTAATTTCTTTTTGGTTTCTTTTGAGTTTTTCCCTTTTCTTTCTTTCTTTTTTAAAGATTTTATTTATTTGAGAGAGAGAGAGAGAGCACGCATGAGTGGCGGAGGGGCAGAGGGAAAGGTAGAAGCAGACTCCCTGCTGAGCAGGGAGCCCAACATGGGGCTCCATCCCAGGACCCTGAGATCATGACCTGAGCTGATGTCAGTGCTTAACCAACTGAGCCACCCAGGTGCCCCTTAGGTTTCTCTTTATTGTTATTTCCATTTTGTTCATACATCATTTTCTTGACTCTCCTCATATCTTCCTTTTGTTTTTTGAACATCTTTAAAACAGTTGTTTTAAAGTCTTTGTCTAGTACATCCATCCCTGGGTCTTTTTTTACAGGGATAGTTTCTGTGTTTTATTTTTTTCCTTTTAATTGGTCATACTTTCATGTTTCTTTGTATGTCTCATGATTTTCTGTTGAAAATTGGACATTTGAATCTAATAATGCGGCATCTCTGAAAATCAGATTATTCCCATTTCCTAGGGCTTGCTGTCTTTTGTTTTTTTGTGTGTGTTGTTTTTGTTGTAGGATAAACCTGAGGCATAAACTTTAGATCTTAGATTGTTTTTAGCTTTTGACTTTCCCTGGGCATGTCTGGTGACTTTCTCTTTTCCCTTAAATATATGGAGTTGCCTTTGAATGTCCTGATCTTTCATATCTGGCTTCTAAAAGAGGAAAATGAGGGGATGGGGGAAAATGGGACTCACCCTTTATATGCCTTAGAAGTCACTTTGGCTAGAGGGTGAGGGCCCTGCAACAGAGGAAGGAGTATTAGCAACAGTGCCCACCCACCTCATAGTCTGCACTTCTGAGATCAGAAGCAACAATCAGTGATCCTGAGCATATATTCCTGATATTTGGAGGACAGTTCCTCCCCCCCCAGCCCCCCCCCCCCCCCAGCTGCCACAAGCTGTGTGCAGACTTCTCTAATACATGTGCATGGCTGTTTGCCCCAGGGCTGGAGTCTGGGGGATGGGTAGCCCTTGCCAAACTAACAGCTGAAATTGACCCCAAACCCAATTTATCTTACAAGCCTTCCCCTGAAAGTTGTAAGCCTTCAAAAGATTCAAAAGTTCCAAAATAGTTACACCAGACAGATTCCTGATGCTCTTCTGCCATCTCCCAGAATCCTTCTCAAGAGTGCTCTTCATAAGCTTTTTGCTTGGCTTCTTTGACTTTTCTTTTGCAGAGCTTCAGTGTTCAGTGCTTTGAATGAAAAATCATCACATAATGCAAGTCTGCTTCTTTGTGCCTCAGTTCTTTTATAGGGTCATGGCTTACACCCTGAATATTGGCAGCCTCAGAAACCTTGAACTCTAACTTTCTGTCTCTCATCATCATGAGATTGCCTAATGCTCTCTTGGCTTTTCTGTTTCTTAGTAGCTGCCCTCTCCATGGCTGCTGCTGCTTTTTTTTTTTTTTTTTTTTCTTTTTTCTTTTTTCTTTTTTTAAGATTCTCTTTATTTATTTGCCAGAGAGAGAGTGAGCACACAAGCAGGGGGAGCTGCAGGCAGAAGGAGAAGCAGGCTCCCTGCTGAGCAAGGAGCCTGACGTGGGACTCGATCCCAGTACCCTGGGATCATAACCAGAGCCAAAGACAGACACTTAACCGACTGAGCCACCCAGGCATCCCCTCTCCATGGCTTCTTAGTGTCTTCTTCTACATCAAGAATTTGATGAACATGGAAGAACAACATGGAAAAAATTGGGTTTCCAGTGGTGAGGTTCTCTTTTCTTGGGACTGTGGCTCCTCAAGACCTGGTTTCCTGGACCCTTGTCTGCCCTCAAACAAACTTTAAAACAATGTTCTGGGGGCACCTGGGTGGCTCAGTTGTTAAGTGTCTGCCTTCGGCTCAGGTCATGATCCCAGGGTCCTGGGATTGAGCCCCGTGTCAAGCTCCCTGCTCAGCAGGGAGCCTGCTTCTCCCTCTGCCTGCCACTCTGCCTACTTGTGCTTTCTCTCTCTCTCTGTCAAATAAATAAATAAAATCTTAAAAAAAAAATAAAAAAAATTTAAAAATGTTCTGGCTTTGTTAGTAGACAGAACAATTGTCTAAGTGATAGTCTACAACTAAGCAGAAGTCCTAGTGTAATTCTTTATACTTTTCGATATTGCCAATATTTATTGGAGTTAGTGTTTTTAGTACACTTAATGGTATATTTTGATGAACAGAAGTTCTTCATTTTAAAGTAGTTGTATTTAAAAACAAGTAGTTGAATTTAGCAATTTCTTATATGAATTGCTTATGCTGTCTTATCCTCCTTGGTATCATAAAGATAGTCTCCTTTATAGTGTTCTAAAAGTTTTGAAATTTCACTTTTTTTATTTAAATCTTGGTCAACACGGTTTAATTTTGGTTTTGTTTTTTGTTATGATGTAGGATAGGGATCCTAATTCACTGTTTCCCATATGCATAATCATTTGTTTCAGCAGATTTAATGATGACTTTGTCTTTCCTCAGTGATCTGTAGCATCTCCTATGTCATATTTGGGGTCGTTTCTAGGCTATCATTTTTAGTTTATCTTTACATCCCTGTTTTATCTTACTGGTTAATTTGTTTATTTCCAGTAGCATGATTCTCAATTTACTATAGCTTCAGAATAAATTTTAAGTCTTATTAAAGCATCTCCTTTACCAGTATACTTTATTTCTTCATTGTATTTCACTTTCATACCCCACCCTTCCACTGTTCTTGGCTATTTCTGGGATTTTGCTGTTCCATACAAATTTAAGTATTAGTTTAGATTCCACCAAAAATGTCTGCTGGAATTTGAATTGGCATGACATTGAGTCCATTGTCTTTAAGCTGATTTCTTTATAATTTTGAGCTTTCTATCCATAAATATGATTTATATCTTCATTTATGCATACCTTTTTTTAACATCTTTCAATAAAGTGATATAATTTTATCTATAAGGTTGTACATAATTTGTTGTATCTATCTGTTGGATTTATTCCTAGGTACCTTTTTATTGCTATTATAAATATTTTTGGTGATTGCCTTTTCTGTTACTACTGTATAGAAATGCACATTGCTTTTTTCTTTAATCCTTTGCTAATTGGCTTGTTAGGCTCTTAATTTCTGGTAGTTTTTAGATTATTTATATAGACAGTGATGTCAGGAGTGGTAGCATTTTGGGTTGACTTTTTTTTTTTTCTTTCAGCACTTTAAAAATACCATTCCATGGTTTTCTGGTACCCATGTATGTATTCACTTTCAAAAGTAAAACATATAAGGAAAAGTCACCCTGAGAGTTAAAGTACAATGAAACAGCAGCACATTTGAAACCCCAGTGACTTCAAACATTGGATGATCAAATATTCAATGTTAAAAATTATTATAACATGGTTAGAAATAAAATGTAGAATCACAAAAATGAGTGGAGAACAGTTTTCTGTTAAAAAATGAATACAATGATTTGGAAAAGGACATTTAGAAGTGAAAAATGTAGGGATGCCTGGGTGACTCCGTCAGTTGAGCATCTGACTCTTGATTTTGATCTCAGGGTCTTGAGATCAAGCCCTGAGTTGGGCTCCATGCTGGGTGTGGAGCCGCTTGGGATTCTTTCTTTCCCTCTCCTTCTGCCCCTGCCCCCAACCTTGTGCACATGTGCTCTCTCAAAAGAATTAAAAAAGTAAAAATAATAAAAAAAACATAATTTCTGAATTTAAAACCTCATTGGATGGGTAGATCAGATTAAACCTAAGGACTTAAATTGAGTTGGCTTTACTCCACAGTGGATTTGTGACTTTCTCATGGTAACCAGGGATGATTGTTGATTTGGGACCACTTTAGTATCTATTCTAGGGAATCCGATTTAACCCAGCAGTCTCAGATACAATTTCTCCACATTAACAGAGGTCCAGGAACTAGTGCCAGCCACAGGCATTTGCCACTAAGGCAGCTCTACCTTTAGAGTGTGGTTATTGCTTATTTTTGCTGACAATTTTTTGACAACTTCTGTGCACCCAACACTGGAATGAAAATGTCTTAATGCTGGTCTAGTTAGCATGTCGTGTAATCTCTCCTCAGTAAATCTAGTCCACTTACTGCCTGAAGCAAAAATGTCACCGTTAGTATTTTCTCTGGGAAATTTCTAACATATTACTTTTGCTCATTTATCTGTTGAATGCTTATTGCTTTCTAGACATATATAGGAGAGTAATTCTTTGTTGTGTATGTTATAAATATCTTTCTCCCAATCTTTTAACTGTAACTTTGTTTTTAGAGTCTTTTTGTTTTAGAAGACTTTAAATCACAGTATTAGATTTATCACTCTCATGCTTTATGGCTTTTGAATATCATTGTATTCTAAAAAATTCTTCTTCATCCTGAGTCCATAATGATGTGCTTCCATGTTTTCTTCCAAGATATATATAAACACACACCTACATATGTACATACACCTTTACATCTTCAACATTCTTTATTTTTGTAAATGTCTGTAGCAGAAATTAGCTTTTTCCCAGTTGGAAATGCTGGTCTCAACAGTAGTTATGAAGAATTCATTATCCTTACTTTTTCTGATTTGAGATGTCACCTTTATCTTATAGTAAATTATTGTTTATACAAAGATACATTTCTAGAATTTTAGTGCTGTTTTTATTTCTGTGTTAATATTTTTGCACTTTCAATTATGATTATTTATTTTTGTATCTGACAGAGCAAATCCTCTCTCTTTATTCCTTTTTTATCAAAGGTATCTCCACTTTACCTTTGTTATTTTTCTACTAAACATGAATTTTAGAATGAGCAGAGCAGTTCTATGAAAATTTTGTCTTGAGGTTATGTGATTAGGTTAATTTGGGGAAGAATTGACTTTTTTATGATGTGAACCATCTTGAGCCATAGTTACATTTGTTAGAATTCAGTAAGATTATAGATAATAGATATACTAACCCCCTCCCAAAAAAAGCTCCCCCAAAACAGTGGCATTTGCAAGACAAGATTCTCTCACATTCAGGAAAACTGAATCATTGCAGGTATAACATTCCATGGTGTAAGGGACCCAGCCTCCTTGTTCACTTTCTTTTTGTTTTTCAGACACATGCTCATGTTCTCACTGTACAGTTTTTAGATGTGATATTCCCTGGACTCTCTGTCCTCCAGTTTTTATTTGTCTTGGTCCTTCTTATTTTAGTTTAAAAGTAATCTCCCTAATTAGAGTGTCTGCTTAGGCAGCCAGTGTAAAGTAGCTTCTTCAGTCATACCTGCTGCCTTGAGGCACTCATCTAAAAGTATCCTGTTTTTTTGTTTACCATTCCTTGTTTTTCCCCACTCCTTTAAAAATCTCTGAGAGTTTACAGTAACTTTTTTACCATGGTATACCTAGTGTTTAGAACAAGGCCTGGTTCATAATAAGCATTCAAATATTTGCTGAAATAATGAATTTTAAAAAAGAGAACAGAAGTGTCTATAATCATAGCTATTTTTAAGGATATCTTTTATTTCTGCACTAAGATACAATTTTCATTTTGTATGCTTTATAGTAATTTTGGTCATATGTGGTTTATGCATATCTTTTTTGAAGTGATGGCTTTTTTAGCTTAAGTTTGGGTTTTTTTGGATACTTAATATCAATGTCACTTCAGTTGTTGTTAAAATGAACCTTAAAATAGACCCTTGATGTTGACTCTTTTGTTAAGTAAGAGGAGGTAATAGTGTATGCCATTAGATCTTGTCTTGACTTAACTGGATGAGGTTTAATAACATAGAGTGTTATTTGCCTATTTTTTCAAAACTACTTGTTTAACTAAAAAATTTTTTTTGTTCATGGCTTTTTCAACTAAGAGAATTATATTTTCTATTTGGCTTGTCAATACACCTGGGATGAATAAGGGAAGCTATATAGTACTTAAACACCAGAGGGTGCCAGAGATTCATGTTTTATTCTTCATATTTCAGAATCAGAAGTGACAAATTTATTACAGTACCTTTGCATGTTTGTATAGTTAACCTCACTTAAACTGACTGGCTACTTAATGATAATATGGAATTGTTGATTTTTTTAAGCTATGATAATGCTTAAAGATTAAGGTTTTTTTTTTTTAAAGAGTTCTTGTATTTTAGAGAAAAATAAAATATAGATGGATAATGCATATATGTTACTTCATTAGTGACAGTATTTTAACAGCTAGGGTTTAGTGTGATATTTTTAAATTTTTTCTTTAAAATACACTGTTAGGGGCTCCTGGTTGGCTCAGTTGGTTAAGCATCTATCTTTGGGTCAGGTCATGATCCCAGGGTCCTGGGATGGAGCCCTCCATCAGGCTCCCTGCTCAGCGGGGAGTCTGCTTCTCCCTCTGCCCCTCCCCCTGCTCACGTGCACTTGTGCGTGCTCTCTCTCTAAATAAAATCTTTAAAACGAAATAAAAAAATAAAACACACTTAGAAAATAATATAAGACAAGGTTACACGCTATTGTCATAGACAGTATTACTTCATTAACTTTAGTGTCCTTTATTTTATATTGTAGGAATCAGATTCTCTAGTGTTGATTAAACATGTGTTCACCTTGCTTCATATGTAATTGTTTCATCATGTACTTATTAAAGAGTCTGCTTTTCCCTATATGTCCAAGTGTATCAATAATATATACTGTTATGGGGCGCCTGGGTGGCTCATTCATTAAGGGTCTGCCTTCGGCTCAGGTCATCATCCCGGGGTCCTGGGATTGAGCCCCATGTCGGGCTCCCTGCTCAGCAGGGAGACTGCTTCTCCCTCTCTCTCTGCCTGTTGATCCCCCTGCTTGTGCTCTCTCTGTGTCAAATAAATAAATACAATCTTTAAAAAAGTATATATATGTATATATATATGTTATATAATATATGACATAATATATATGGTTAATCTTTCCAGAGCAGGGACTTAGAAAACAGCCTCTAGTGACAAAACAAACAAACAAACAAAAAAACCCCCTCTCATCTTGGAAAGATAAAGGAGACAGAGAAGAAGAACCATCAGTGTAAGCTATGCCTGGATTAGCTCTGAATCTAGGGTAAAAATTCAACAAAACAGTCCTCTGGGAGGAGTTGCCTTATACTAGAAATTTGATAGAAATTAAGTTCTTAAACATTCTTCACAGGGAAGTTATATACATGAACTTGGGAGATGAGATTGTGAAGTCGTTCCGAATTTATAGCCAGATTTTGTCATAGTAAAATGCTGTTTAGGAAAAATTATATTTGTACTTAGATGCAGAATGAGTTGGAAAGAAAAGAGATATTAGAGGTAGAGGTTGATGTTACATGGGCAGGCGATAGGGCATATCTCATATATATGTCATGGGCATCTTCAAGAAGGATCAAAGCCAAGAGACTGATAATAGTAGAGTATCATTTATAATAAAAATTTCTTAACAATATTAATAATTCAATTGAAAATATATAAATATAGGAAGAGGGTGGTAGATACTTTCAAAACAATTTATAAGTAAATAATTGCTAATATAGTGTAGATCAACAATTTGAAAACTACTCAGGGAACTTACTGAAATTGTTGATTTGGGGACTTATCCAGAATGAAATCTCTGGAGACTGAACCTTGGCAGAAATCTGTATTTTTAAAAATCCTCATAGTATTTCTGATGTGCATTGTAGGCTTGGGACTATAAATACAGGCTAGCAGGTCCCAAAATACGATCTACAGAAAATAGTTTTGAAACTGAGACTTTTTCAGGGGGTCTGTGAGATTAAAACAATTTTAATAATGATGATGATGATAATGTTGTTATTTGCCTTTTTCAGTATATTTGATTGCTGGTTCAAAAGCCACAGTGGAAAACTGCTGGCACCTTAGCATTAATCAAGGCAGGGGCACCAAACTGTGCTAGTAGCCATTTATTTTTTACCCTCAGACACTCCCAGTAAATGAAAAGAAAAGAAGCCAGGGTTGTTGGTGTTTTTTTTAATGTTTTTAATGAGGAAGCAAACATTTTTTTTAAGTCTCTACCCTTAAGTATACACCTTTTTAATATTCTGTGTGACAAAGTGGGAAGTTTGCAGAAAGCTATTCTGCTGCATGCCAGAGTCTCATGGTTGTTTCAAGGAGAAGTGCTTGTGCCTATATTTCTTTCTTTTTTTTTTTTTTTAAGATTTTATTTATTTATTTTGAGAGAGAGAGAGCAAGCGTGCGTGTGCGCGCACATGGGGGATGGCAGAGGAAGAGGGAGAGAAGCAGACTCCCTGGCGCAGAGGGTGGGGAGGCTCAATCCACCAGCACCCCCCATCATCACCTGATGGGTCTAAATCAAGAGTTGGACTTTTAACCGACTGAGCCACCCCAGCACCCTGCTTATGTTTCAATTGTGAACTAAACTAACCACTTTTTTCATGGAGAACCATTTTTACTTGGAAGAACAAAGAATAACTGAAAAACAAACTGATTGTTTAGATTTGGGAATTTGACAGACAGTTTTGTAAAAATGAAAAAAGTGAGCCTATCACTTCAGGGAAAACAACTTGACAGCATTTTTTGCCAGTGATAAGGTTTGAGCTTTTCAAGCAAAAATTAAAAATTTGGAAAACTTGTATCCACTGCCATGAACTTAACATCTTCCCAATATTTAGATTTTCTGATTAGATTGGTGCAGATATTGACATGTGATTTTGGATTATACGTAATGAGCTTAAATTTGGAAGATCTGTGTAACTCAGTTAATGTTACAAAATCATGCATCAGTAAAAGATCCATTCAAAGTGAAGAGGATCAATGGATTTTAAAGAGATTAGAAAAATAGAAAACAATGCCACCCTTTTGAGTAATTATTTTTTAATTTTGGTATTGGTTTTCATTAAAATGTTATTTATGTTAATATGTAATGGTTTTATTAATTTTTAATGAATACTCATTTTTAAAGAGATTTTATTTTTAAATTTTATTTAAATTCAATTAATTGACATGTAGTGTATTCTTAGTTTCAGAGGTAGAGTTCAGTGATTCATCAGTTGTATATAACACCCAGGGCTCATTACATGACCTGCCCTCCTTAATGCCCATCACCCAGTTACCCTATCCCCCCACCCACCTCCCCTCTAGCAACCCTCAGTTTGTTTCCTGTAGTTAAGAGTCTCTTATGGTTTGTCTCCCTAATTTCATCTTATTTTATTTTATTTTATTTTATTTTTTTAAAGATTTTATTTATTTATTTGAGAGAGAGAACGAGAGAGCACATGAGAGGGGGGAGGGTCAGAGGGAGAAGCAGACTCCCCGCCAAGCAGGGAGCCCGACGCGGGACTCGATCCCGGGACTCCAGGATCATGACCTGAGCCGAAGGCAGTCGCTTAACCAACTGAGCCACCCAGGCGCCCCTGATTTCATCTTATTTTATTTTCCCTCCCTTCCCCTATGATCCTCTGTTTTGTTTCTTAAATTCAAGTGAAATCATATAATTGTTTTTCTCTGATTGACTTATTTCGCTTAGCATAATACCCTCTAGTTCCATCCACATCATTGCCAGTGGTAAGATTTCATTTGATGGCTGAGTAATATTCCACTGTATTAAAATGATTTTATTTTTAAGTAATCTCTACACCCAACATGGGGTTTGAACTCACGACCCCAAGATCAAGAGTCACACACTGAGCCAACCAGGTGACCCTAAATACTCATTTTTTATTTCTAATATAGTTCTGGTTTCTAATACAGTTGTCATTCAAAATCATGTAACAAGTATAGTTTTTACCTCCATATATAAGGGAATTGATGAGTAAGTTGTTCAAGGTCATCCTTTTAATAATTGTCAGAGCAGGGGCTAAAACCTTCATCTCTAACTATAGATTTGGTGCTCTTAATTTTTATAACTCAGTATTTTTCCAAGTGTGGTCCACAGAGTATATGCCTCACAATCACCTAAGTATGTTTGTTTAAAAAAAATTCCAGGATGGGACTGGAGGAGATTATGCTAAGTGAAATAAGTCAAGCAGAGAAAGTCAATTATCATATGGTTTCACTTATTTGTGGAACATAAGGAATAACATGGAGGACATTAGGAGAAGGAAGGGAAAAGTGGGGGGGGGAATTGGAGGGAGAGATGAACCATGAGAGACTATGGACTCTGAGAAACAAACAGGGTTTTAGAGGGGAGGGGGGAGGGGAGATTGGTTAGCCCGGTGATGGGTATTAAGGAGGGCACGTACTGCATGGAGCACTGGGTGTTATATGAAAACAATGGATCGTGGATCACCACATCAAAAACCAATGATGTATTGTATGGTGACTAACATAACATAATAAAATTAAAAAAAAAAAAAATTCCAGGTTTGTGGTCTCTAGCCTAGAGCCACTGAGTGCAAATCGTGGGTACTGTGCAGGTGTGTATTTGATTGTGAGACATGTATTTTAAATATACTCCCAGGTGGTTCTTTTTTTTTTTAGGCAATAGAACAATGTTTATTTATCCAACAAATATTTATTGAACACTTACTTTATACTAACCCTCATTCTGTAAATTAGAAATATAATAATGACCAAAGTCAGGTAAAACTTACAAGATCTAATTTATATATATATATATATTTTTTCAGGTCTGCAAGATAAATTTTTTTATACTTTTTTTTTTTATTATGTTATGTTAATCACCATACATTACATCATTAGTTTTTGATGTAGTGTTCCATGATTCATTGTTTGCGTCCCAGATGGTTCTTAAAATCACTAAAGTTTGGGAAATCCTGCAGTATGTTATGCTACATTGAGTCAAAAGAGGAAAGAAAAAGAGACTTTCCCATGAGAAAAATAACTTCACAAAGGCATGGAAGGAGGAATAAACAGGGTGTTGCATGAGTTTATGTGCCGGCTGTGGTAGAGAGGTTATACCTAAGGGTTTACCAGAAGAGTATTGAAGGCAAAGTTATTTTACCAGGGATTAGTAATCTAAGGGAAGCCCTTAATCTTTTTTTTTTTTTTTAAGATTTTATTTATTTTGAGAGAGAGAGAGAGAGCAGAGGGAGGGGCAGAGGCAGAGGGAGAGAGAGAATCTTTTTTTTTATTAAAGATTTTTATTTATTTATTTGACAGAGAGACACAGCGAGAGAGGGAACACAAGCAGGGGGTGTGGGGGAGAGAGAAGCTGGCTCCCCGCCGAGCAGGGAGCCTGACGCGGGGCTCGATCCCAGGACCCTGGGATCATGACCTGAGCCGAAGGCAAACGCTTAACGACTGAGCCACCCAGGTGCCCCAGGAAGCCCTTAATCTTCTTAAAATAAAATTTTTTGTTTATGCTTTCTAAACTATTTATTTATTCAGTGAGATAATATATACATTTTGTACAATATTTGAAAGGAAGAAAAGATATACAGTGGAAAAATAAGGTTCTCCCTTGCTTCTTTTTCTCTCTGCTACCCACGTTTCCATTCTGGAGCCAACCACTGTTAGCAATTTCTTGTGTGTCTTTCTAGATGTAATCTTCTCAACACAGATGGTAGTATGCAATACATAATGTTTTACATTTTGTTTTTTACAACTTAGTAGTAATAAATCTTGGAGATTGTTCTATATCAGTGTATAATTGTGATTGGAGATTTTTAACAAAGTTATATAATGGTGGATATTTAGGATATTTCCAGTGTTTTGTACTAGGAAAGCAAAGCCACAGTGGCTATCATTTCACATAATTTCTAGAAAGAAGAGCTTATTTATTTATTTATTTATTTATAAAGAAGTCTTGCTTTTATTTATTTATTTTTAAGATTTTATTTACTTGAGAGAGAGAGTGTGTAAGCACAGAGGGATAGGGAGAAGCAGACTCTCCCCACTGAGCAGGGAAGCTGATGTGGAGCTCCATCCCAGGACCCTGGGATCATGACCTCATGACCTGAGCCAAAGGCAGACACTTAACCAACTGAGCCACACAAGTACCCTGAGCTTATTTATTTTAAATTGTCAGAATATCAAATGATTCTCCATGGAGGTTAAATTTACAAATTACACTGAGCAGCAAGCTCATGGTAGCATATTTTCACATGTTCTGGTGAACTTAGTTTTTGCCAGTCTAACAGGTGAAAAATTATATCTTATATTTCTCTTATGAGTAGAGTTAGAACATCTTATATTTGAGTCATTTTAAATTTTTTCTTTGTGAAAATTCATGTGCTTTCTCCATTTTTCCATTGGATCATGGGTTTTTTTCCTTAGTTATTTGTAGGAACTCTTTCTATATTAGACTAATTCCTTTTTCCGTGGGATGAATTACTTCCTTTAATCTTCAGTCTAATATGTAAGGACTGCTATTGCCTCCATTTTACTAACAATGCAGGTCTGGAAAGATTAATTTGCTTTACTTCACATAGATTATAACAAGCAGTCAGGGTTGCACTACAGGCAGTTTGACTCACTGTTTTACCCACTGTTCTACTTCTCAGTACATTGTAACAAATGAATAGCACATGTTCTGAACAGAGGGAAATTCCTCAACTGTTATCATTTCTGCTAGGAATAATAGGCAATAAAGATAATATAATCTTTATTATATTTAATATATTTGTTGAATATAATCAATAAAATAAGTCTATTTGGTTTTTAAGAGAAACACACTGATGTTTAAAATGGAAGACACAACGTGCTCTCAGAAGTTGAAAAGTTGTAGCAATTGGACAAATGCTTTAAAAATATAAAAACAAAGTAAAAAAAACATAAAAACAAAAGTATAAAAACAAATTAAACC
The DNA here is from genome assembly GCF_029215605.1 of Mirounga angustirostris. Lineage (NCBI taxonomy): Eukaryota > Metazoa > Chordata > Mammalia > Carnivora > Phocidae > Mirounga > Mirounga angustirostris. The sequence continues at coordinate 44,686,592 of NW_026991722.1, read as the reverse complement.
AGCATTTCTAAACTAGGCATTTGAAATAGGACTGGGATATAGCTAAAGCTTTGACAACTGAAAGACAATAAAAGTAGGAGTTTGAAGATGAGAACCGGAAGTGGGGAATGGCCTGAACCAAGGCCAGAATCAGTAGGAACTATGTGATAGTGAGTAATGGGAGGGAAGAGTGCTAAGTTAAGGTCATTACCTAGAAAACCTTGAATATCAAGTTAAGTTTTTGGGAACATGACAGGTTTTTGAACAGGAAAATAATATGATTCCCTCTACTTTAGAAGAATCATCAGTCTGGGGCTGTTCAGATCTTAAGACAGTGAAAGAGATTTAAGAAGTCAGGCACAAGCAGTGGACAGCTTTATCAAAAGCTAAGGAATTAGATTGATTTTAGAAGCCAGAATGTAAGACATTAATGATAATTGGGTAATTCTTCTTTAATTTTTACACAGTAACTTATTACATCTCACAGAATCTTGAATTGGAAAGCTTCTACCAAGGCACTATTAAATTTCCTTTTTGTGGGCACCTGGGTAACTCAGTTGATTAAGCGTCTGCCGTCTGCCTTCAGCTCAGGTCATGATCCCAGGGTACTGAGATCAAGTCCTGCATTGGGCTCCCTGCTTAGTAGTGAGCCTCCTTCTTCCTCTCCTGCTCTCCCTGCTTATGTGCTCTCTCTCTCAAATAAATAAAATCTTTAAAAATAATAAAAATAAATTTCCTTTTTGTATATTTTTTAAAACAAAACAAAACCGATTATTTTGCACAGTACCCTCATGAAAAGACACTGCATTAGACCAGAAGACTTGAAGATGTAGTTCGGGGACTCTCATTTTCTTCTCACAACTATGCTTCAACATCAATGCCTTTGATACTGTCTCCTGACCTATCTTAGCCTTATTGGTAATGCTGCTACTACACTGTGTTGACTTTTTTTCCCTTCAGTCTGCCTCCTTACTTAGAGGAAGTTTTAAATGGCTTGGGTGCTGTTTATTATGGCACCTTTTCCTCTTCCCTCAGTGGGGGTCTTCCTCTATTCCTGCTGCCCTCTGTAACCATAGCAACTGGCAGATGTACTAGAGGGAGCTGTGTTCAGCTTAGGGCCAAATAGGAGGAGGGAAGCCAGGCAAGAACAGTTTTATTGGGCAGTTAGTTCCTTGCTTATTTCAGAGAAGGGCTGCAAGAAGATTCTTAAAACCCTGGGACTGTCTCCTCATTGATGAATTCTGTTCAATTCTAGTACTATGCTAAGTACTGGTACTAAGTATGCTTGGTACTGGTCTTTCCAGCCTGTGTGTGAGATCTTAACAGGGGTTATGCAGGAACCCTCCTGTGGAAGCAGTTTGCAGTTTATGGTGCCTGTGTACCTGATACACATCTGAGATTGTAAACATTCAGTGTTGTGTGCATGTGTATAAAGGCCATGTTTTGTGTTAAATAATTCTGATTTTCTTTTTAAGGGAATATTGGGGTTTTATGTCTAAACTTCATCATATTTTCTATTTTCAGTTTTCTTTTCCTAAATATTTGTTTACTATTTTTAAATATCACTAACCGGGCGCCTGGCGGCTCAGATGGTTAAGCGTCTGCCTTGGGCTCAGGTCATGATCCTAGGGTCCTGGGATCGAGTCCCGCGTCGGGCTCCCTGCTAGGCGGGGAGCCTGCTTCTCCCTCTGCCTCTCTCTCTCTGACTCTCATGAATAAATAAATAAAACATTTTAAAAAATTAAAAAATAAATATCACTAATCATTTTGATTGGTAATCCATGTATATAGTACAACATTCAAGAGGTAGAAAAGAGTATATTGTGGTTATAAAATAAGTCTTTCTTATCTCCACTTCCCTATTTCCCTCTCCAGAGGAGAATTCCTCATGTATATTTCCAGAGATATGTTATGCTCGGGTGTGTATGTATCTTTTTTTTCCCCAAGGGGCATCCCTAAGTTACTCATTTTTTAAAGGAAAAATTGAAATCCTGGGGCGCCTGGGTGGCTCAGTTGGTTAAGCAACTGCCTTCGGCTCAGGTCATGATCCCGGAGTCCTGGGATCGAGTCCCGCATCGGGCTCACTGCTCAGCGGGGGGTCTGCTTCTCCCTCTGACCCTCCTCCCTCTCATGCTCTCTGTCTCTCATTCTCTCTCGCGCAAATAAATAAAATCTTAAAAAAAAAAAAATTGAAATCCTTAAGATGTTAAGTAACTGGGTTTCTGTTTTGTAGTGACTAGCTCTTCACTGATGTGTAGTTGACTTTTTTTTTTTTTTTTTGGATAGGTTTTGTTTATTAAAGCAGGCTAGGTTCGGAGCGCCTGGGTGGCTCAGTTGGTTAAGCATCTGCTTTCAGCTCAGGTTGTGATCCTAGGGTCCTGGGATCCAGCCCCTCATTGGGCTCCCTGTTCAGCCGGGAGCCTGCTTCTCCCTCTGCCCCCGGCCCCACTTATGTTCTCTCTCTCTCTCAAATAAATAATAAAATCTTTAAAAAAAAAAAAAAATAAAGCGGGTTAGGTTCACTGCAAAATTGATTGGAAGATACAGAGAATTCCCCCTAATCCCTCACATGCATAGCCTCCCTCATTATCAACATCCCCTACCAGAGTGGTCCATTTGTTACAGTTGACAAACCTGCACTGACAAGCCATTAAGCCTCGAAGCCCATAGTTTACAGTTTGCTATCGGTGTAGTACATTTTGTGGGTTTTAACAAATGTATAGTGAGGGGTACCTCGGTGGCTTAGTCAGTTAAGCGTCCAACTCTTGGTTTCAGCTCAGGTCATGATCTTAGGGTCATGAGATTGATCCCTGCATTCGGCTCCACACTCAGCGGGGAAACTCAGCAGGGAACCTGCTTCCCCTCTCCCTCTCCCTCTGCCCCTCCCCCTGCTTCCTCTCTCTCTCTCAAATAAATCAATAAATCTTAAAAAAAAAAAAACAACCCAAATGTATAATGATGTGTATCCAACATTATAGTATCATACTGAGTAGTTTCAGTGCCGTAAAAATTCTCTGTGCTCTGCCTCCAAAAGGCAAAAGTTTGCCTTTTCCAGAATGTCATGTAGTTGGAATCATACAGTATGTAGCCTTTTCAGATTGGCTTTTTTCACTTAATAATTTGCATTTAAGTTCCTGTCTGTGTCTTTTTATGGTGTGACATCTCATTTCTTTTTAGCACTTAATAATGCTCCGTTATCTGGATGTATCACAGTTTATATATATACTTAGCTACTGAAGGACATTATGGCTGTTTCCAAGTTTTGTCAATTATCTCTGGAGCTGCTCTAAACATCCATGTATAAGTTTTTGTGTGGACATAAATTTTCAACTCCTTTGAGTAAATACCAGGGAATGTGATTGCTGGGTTGTACAGTAAAAGTATGTTTAGTTCTATAATAAACTGCCAAATTGTCTTCCAAAGTGGCTGTACCATTTTGCATTGCTACCAGCAGTGAATGAGAGTTCCTGTTGCTCCACATCCTCCTCATCAGCATTCGATGTTGTCAGTGTTTAGGATTTTGGCCTTTCTATTAGGTGTATAGTGGTATCTCATTTTAATTTGCATTTCTCTGATGACAAGGATGTGGAGCATATGCCTCATGTGCCATCTGTACATCTTTTTTATTAGGACTTTGGCCAGTTCTTTAATTGGTTTGTTTGTTTTCTTATTGTTGAGTTTTAAGAATTCTTTGTATATTTTGGATAACAATCCTTTATCTGATGTCTTTTGCAAATATTTTCTCCTACTCCGTGGCTTGTCTTTTCATTCTCTTGACACACGGTGCGGTTTTTGTTTTGGTTTGGTTTTTTTAAAGTAATCTCTACCCCCAACATGGGGCTCCAACTCACGATCCCAAGATCGAGAGTCACATGCTCTACCAACTCAGCCCACCAGGCTCCCATGAGACATGGATTTTTAAAAAATATTTTTTACTCAGACCTTTTATTTTTTTACTTGGGTCTTGGTCCATCTTTGGGTTTATGGTTTTTACCATTCTTACACTTTAGATGTTTACATGTTTAGATGTTTCTGGAAATGCTTTATTTACATAGGTGGCAGAATGATTCTTAGAGTCATTTTCAGCATCCATACTTCTGACAATACCTCTGTGACATTTGATAAGGTAGAGTCCAACCATTTCAGTATACTTTCTTTGTACTGCATGTTTTATTTAAGTGGTTTGAGATACTAAATTTAAATTTTTCTTCTCTTTGTAAAGACACACCTTTTAATGTTAGGCTTTTAAATCCGCTGTTCAGATTATAAGACCATTGTTCTCTCTTCACTTTCAACTGCTGTGTCTAGCTCTTTTACGTAGTTTTTTTTTTTTAATCTCTTATGTTTGAAGATGGGCTCTTTCCCCTTAACCCCTAATGTGTTGCTTTTTAAAGTGGAACACCAGAGGCCTTCATTTCTTGAGTGCTTGACAATTATAATTTATTTCCTTTTCTCGTGCACAAATGCATTACCACAGGGAGTTCCATAATTTAAATCTATTGATGGGAGACTACATGATATACCATTTGGCCCATGCAATAAAGAGAAGCAACATCTTTTTTTATGTAATCATGTTTGTGTAAATTATGTTATGCATTGGTTAGGTGAGTTATGATCAGTAATGTGTTTGTTATTACATGTGGTGATAAGGATGCTGTGAGGGAATTTTTGTATTTCTTTTCTCTTTTTCTTCTCGATCCTTAAACATATATACTAATCTTAGCACTGTAGCCATGTAGCAATCCTGTTAGATAAAAACAACTATTTATTTTTGCTGGTGCAATGCAAGGAGCTCAAACATGTTTTGTTTCTTATATATATATATATATGTCATGTTAACGTGTGTGTGTGTGTAATTTTATATGTAGACCCTTTACAGCCATTTGCTCGAGGATGTGGTTTAATGAATTCAGTTGGTATAGATGGAACACACCAAAAGTCTGAAGCAGAAGATCAAAACTAGCTTTAACCATTTGGTTTCAGAATAACTAGTCAAGAAACCTTCTTCTTATGGGTCTTTATGTGGGTATAGATCTTCAGGATCAGCAGATTTCTCCTGATCCTCAGTGGAACAGTAGAGTGCACTGGGGAAATCTGAGGGGCTTTTAATCATCTTGGATAAAAACAAAGAAGTCTGTTATTGTTACTTTGTCTCTCATTGTAGGGCATTTGTGGTTAACTTAGTTTAACCCCCAAGTCCCTGTTGGTGTATCCATTTACTAAGCTGAAAGATGGAAAGATGGGCACTAGAAGACAGAGTTGCTTCTGATTCATCTCTCTGATATTAAATGTACACTAGTGGTTAGACACACCAATTAATTTTTAAAGGCTTCCAGGGAAAGATAGCCATTCTTCAGTTCTCTTGCTTGGATGAATTGAGTTAAAATAATGTCTTCAGTTATAAGGAGAGATCTATAATTCTTTGCTCTCTTAAATCATTCATATACACATCACCAACCACCACCACCACCACCAAAAAGCTATCTTTTTTTCCTCTTAGAGATGAAGATGACATCAATGATGTGACTTCCATGGCAGGGGTCAACCTCAGTGAAGAAAATGCCTGCATCTTAGCAACAAACTCTGAATTGGTTGGCACACTTGTTCAGTCATGTAAAGATGAACCATTTCTTTTCATTGGAGCTCTGCAAAAGAGAATATTAGACATTGGTAAGTGCAGACTTAAGATTATTGACCTAAGAGGACTGTCTGTTCCAGGGAAAGTGTTATCAAAAGAGACAGTGTGGGTTGGTTTTCCTGGAACTCAGGCTTAAATAAGGCTCTGGAAATAATCAGGATTTCATGGGTGTTATAGAAAGAAGTATTTCATTTTAAAAACTATTAATATAACTTAAATCATAACCTATGGTTTCTGGTTTAGATAATAGAAGTTAATATTTTACTTTTATTTCTTAGTGGGAGAAATATGTGTATATTTTTACTTTACGTGAATTTGTACATATGATGTACTGTTTTTTTTTCCTGTCCTGTTCCTTTCTTGGTTGGACTAGGCACATATGTATACAAATGCATGCATACATTACAAGTTCATGTTTATGAAATCTAGAAAATTCCAAGTATTGTGAAACATAGAAATAGAGACTAAGTCCCTTTTTTCTTCTCTCAACCCTGAAATTCAAACTCGTCTTTACCCTAAAAGAACTAAATTAAAATACTAGGTTTCTCCCTAGGTCCACTGAGTAGTTATTAGGTGGCTGCCTAGTGTGTGTAGAAGGAAATGGAAGAGAATGTTCCAGTTTTGTTCTGGAGCCACACAGCTTTTTTCTTGTTGTTTAATACCAAACTTGCAGAAACATGAAAGACTACATTCTCCCCACACTGACTGAAAAATAAGACAGTTTGGAGAGAGATTATTGCATGTGAGTTATCTCATTTCATGTGTCCTAACCCTGGGACTTCTTGGAGTACCTTCTTCATTGCCCATATCAAATTTGGGAGGTTAATACTAGTGACCTTTGAGTATACTTTAGTAAGGATCTTTGTATTTTATATTGAAGCCCTAACACAAAAATGTGAAGGTTTCTGATTTCTGATATACGCCCATAGTATTTTTAAGGACTACAAAGTACATTACTATTACATAGTTTAAATCTAGTTCACAAAATAATAAAGAAATGTTTGAGCTCCTACTATATACTCTACAAATTCCATTTTTTTCATTTCTAACATAACTTGGGTATCTTTTTTTTTTTTTTTTTTTAAGATTTATTAGAGAGTGCAAGTGCATGAGTGGGGAGAGGGACAGAGGGAGAGAGAGAATCTCAAGCAGACTCTGCCCTGAGTCCAGCAGTGGGGCTCGAGATCATGACCTGAGACAAAATCAGTTGTCAGACACTCAACTGACTGAACCACCCAGGAGCCCCTCTGTTATCTTTCTTTTATTATGAAAAACTAGAATTTATAAGCGGTTCAAAAGGATAGCAATTCAGAAGAGCTGATGGTAAAATGTTTGCTTGTGTTTTGTTTGACTTTTCCCCCCACCTCCCTCCTCACTCCTTTTTCTTTTTCCTTCCCTCTTTTTCTTACTCTCTCTTACAGTCTCTTTTTGCGTATGTATTGTGTACTGTACAGGAGCCAGTTCCTTAATTTTGGAACAAGCATGATACTTTCCTGTGATGGCTTGGGAAGCTTACTGGTATTGACTCCATGTAACCCTGTAATTATCTAGACCTTTGGTAGAGAAGTAGATACTTAGCTTTATCAGTTCCCACCCCCTCCACCCGACAAATTTTATTTCTAGCTTGACTTATACTTTGAGTATATGATAGGAAAGTTTTTAGCATTGAAAGAACAATTTGATCATTTAGGACAGGGATGGGCAGTTTTTTTCTGCAAAGGGCCAGATAGTAAATATTTGCCACTTTGTGGTCATGTGGTTTGTGTCACTACTGCTCAACTCTATTACATTGCAAGAGCAGCCATAGAGAATACATAAGCAAATAGGCAAGACTGTATTCCCATCAGACTTTATACAAAAAGAGATCGAATTTAGTTTGCCACCCTCTGCTTTCAAGGAGAATTCTGGGAGTAACTATTTGGTATTTTCAGTTCTTAATAATTAAGCACAAACTTGTCATTTAATATCATGGAAAATTACAAAACAACTTCTGAAATACCTAAGCTTTTTTAAAAACAATAAAACTATAGAGTGAGTGTAGTTATATATTTCTAGGAATGTTTTCCATGTATAGTAAAGTTCCATCTTTACAGAACAGCTCAGAACCAGGACTATTCCTTAATCACAGAAATTATAAATCAACCCAAAGAATTTTGGGGGGATTTTTCTACTTGAATACTGTTAGGAGAGTTAACATTCCAGTGTTCTTCCTTTTTTCCTAATTACCTAAACTAAATTACATAGACATTCTATAAAATCATGTAACAAGCTTAAAAGCACCAACCAGATTTTTTTCATCAGTTTTGTCAACTTAGAGTGTTTTGTTTAAAAGTGGGAATTTGGGGGGGCGCCTTGGTGATGCAGTCGGTTAAGCACCCAACTCCTGATTTAGGCTCAGTTCATGATCTCAGGGTCATGGGATCAGGCCCCGTGTTGGGCTCCACGCTCAGCAAGAAGTCTGCTTCAGATTCTCTCTCTCCTTCCCCCTCTGCCATTCCCTCTCCCCTCTCTCTCAAAGAAAGAAAGAAAGAAAGAATCTAAAGAAAAAAGGGTGGGAATTTTTCTTACAGTATTTTAACTTGGTAACTTTGTCCATGTTTTATTATCAGTGTAGTGAAGATATTAGAACATTTGATCACGAAACCCTGGAATTGTTTGCAAATCCCTACCCTTGTTTATTTCTAATATTTTTAAAATATGGATTTTTTTCCCTACATAGGATAAACTATTTTATAAATACATATGAAATTATTTTCAAAGTTTCTCTCCAAAACACTACATATTTTTAAATGTGCATTTTCTTTCCTTTAAGCATGAACTGACAGGTCATCCCCTATCTCTTCCCCATGTTTAGTTGTAATTTTAATCATTGGATGGTTTTGAAATTATGTCCTTATATAGAAGGCCTTCACTATTTATGTATGCTAACAATTTTAGTAGAGAAGATTTGACTTTGTAGTGTTTTTTCCTTGCTTAAATCTAAAATTGATGATGAATTCAGTTTTGCTAGACAGTAATGAATTATATTTTGAAGGTTTAGCTTAGGAGAAGCTAAATAATTTTATATCTTCTTCCTGTCTGGTTTACTATAGCCTGCATTTTGGACCTTGGGAGCTTCTTTGGAGGTTCTAGTAGGGGAATGCAGCTACTTGCATACCCCTGACCAAAGAATGGCCTTTCTCTATCTAGGAAGATCATTCTTTTCAAGGGAGCACGTAGCTTTGAGAGGGATGCACAAGGAACAGTGAGAGAGGAAGGGGACTGCGCTGCGCCTTGGCAGCCAGATCAACTGAATCCGCCCTGGTGATCAGTGGTGTGACAGATGTCACAGCCAGATAGCCCTCATATCCTATAGCTTACACTTTGAAGTTTAGCATTTATTATGGAATAATGTCAAAGAATGTATTTAAGATTTGTTGGCTTTTAATTAAAACTTATTTTTGCTATACTGATTCATAATTTGGTGAGTATATAAGAGTATGTTTTAGATGAGAGTGCAAAAGCAAACTGTTATGTATGTTAAAAATAAACACAATAGCACTATTAAAAGCTCATTTAAATTAGACTACACAATTGGCTATATCTTTAGATTTAGGTCTCTCTTGATACAGGTTGGTTTCACTGAGCTGAGGAATTACTATGTAAATACTGATAAGGTCTTTTATAAATGAGCTTCTGCCTTTGGGTATGTGGTCCAAGTTGTTTTCCTGAATCTTTCTTCCTAGTTAGCCAAAAGAAGAATAGAAGTTTGGTTTATTTATGGAAGGAGATACATTGAAAGAGAAGGTATTCAAATGGATGGATGAAATGATAAGGCTTTGAACCCATTTCAGCTTGTAAATTAATTACCAGGTCAACTTATCAGAACATGAGTTAGTGCAAAAGAAGCATGATTGGTAATGGACAAAAGAAGTGTAGGTATGTCTTGTAGATACGGCAGTAACAGAGACCCACAATCTGAATTCATTGAAATAAATGTCATAAATTGTTAACGGTGTCAAACAGAGCGAAATGTAATTTTCTATTTTTTTAATTACTAAAATTAACAGAATATGGCACTAATTTCTGCAGTTACCATTTTCCTCCCTGAACACTAGACTTGATTTGTGTTCTTATTAACTTTGTCCTATAAATGACCTTGCAAGGAGAATGATTCTAGGGGCTAAGTGAAACAATGTCTATATTTTCTGAGGCTTCAGGCTAGGTTTTATTAATGTAATGTCTAAGATCTTTGAAGTTGTGACTTTACCAGGAAAATCATAATCTCCAAACCTTTATTCATAATGGGTATGACTTCCAGGGGGAACAGAATACCTGCTGTGCTAATTATTTCAATTATCAGCCACTACTAAAACACGTAATGGATTTTCTCTGCTTCTACAGGTAAAAAGCATGACATTACAGAACTTAACTCTGATGCTGTGAACTTGATCTCCCATGCAACACAGGAGCGATTACGAGGCCTTCTAGAAAAACTGACTACAATTGCTCAGCATCGAATGACAACTTACAAGGTAAAGAAAATCATTAAAGAAGTACAAATTCTTCTCTTTCCTCTTTGTCATGTTAAAGATAGTATTTTGGTATGGATTCATATTTTAAGTATATGTTTAAAGGAAATGGTCGAGAGGCATAGTTCATATTGGTAGACAAAAGTTTAATTCCTAATTTGCCTGATTTACATATGCTTACATGACAAAATTAACATAGAGTTTAAAATTGTATCCGAAGCTTCTGTGTCAATGTAGATTGGGATATGCATCTGTTCTGCCTGAGACATCTCCTACAGCTTTTGATTGGCAAGGAGAATATATCTTCAGTGCTCTGTGCTCCGTTAGCACTGTTGTTCCTTTTAATAAGTTAAATAATTGTATTGAGTGCGAATGCTGGTGCCACTGCTTTTTAAACAAATTAAATGGAACGATAGCCTGTCTTGTCTCTACTGGTAGGAACCAAATTACTTGCCATCATCAAGATGAAAGCACTTGATTTATTTGTATTATGGTTTTGGTGGAGAGCGAATTTATTGGGATGAGAGATGAAAAATAAAAAAGATAACCTTTTCCTCCATACCAAGAAGTGTTGATAGCTAGATTTTGTGCAACGTGGTATGTGGGTAACCTTATGAGGTTTTGAGTTTGTGAGAATGGTCAGTGTCACAATGTCCTAGCCATAAGTTAAAAGGATCTCAGAGAAATAGCAGCTACCACATCACTGGTAAGTTCCCTGAAGGAATCATTCTATTTTCTGTACTTTCTGCTTTATTTAGAACTTTGGAAGAACTATTTATAATTGCTGAGGTCCTCACTTGTATAAATTTTTGTGAGAATTTGCAAGACCGACTTAAAAATAAGTGATCATCAGGAGAAAAGGCTGTGGGGAAAAAAAAGCAGTATCAGTTATTTCTTTTTGTGTGTTTTCAGAATTAGTCCATTTCTTCTAGGTCCTATTTTGTTAGCATACAATTGTTTATAGTGTTGTCTTACAAACCTTTTTATTTCTGTAAGTTCAGCAGTAATGACCCCACTTTCATTTTTTATTTTAGTTCATTTAAGTATAAAGCAGGTTACTGATTTGAGATCTTCCTTTTTTAATGTAGACATTTACTGCTATAAATTTCCCTCTGAGCACTGCTTTCGCTGCATTCTGTAAGTTTAGGTACATTGTGTTTTTGTTTTCATTTACTTCTAAGTAGTTTCTAATTTCCTTTGAGATTTCTTTGACCCATTGGTTATTTGAAAGTATGTTTAGTTTCCACATATTTGTGAAATTTCCAGTTTCTCTTTTATTGTTGATTTCTAGCTTCATTCCATATGGGCAAAGGAGATTCTTTATGTGATTCAATCAATTTAAATTTATGTAGACTTGTTTTGTGGCCTAATATATGATCACTCTTAGAGAACGTTCGATGTGCACTTGAGCAGAACATGTATTCTCCTATGTTGGGTGGAATGTTCATAAAAGTCTGGTGGATCTATTTGGGTTTTAAAGTTAAGTCTTCTATTTCCTTCTTGATCTTCTGTCTAGGTATTCTTCTTATTGAAAGGGAGGTATTGAAGACTTCAACTGTTACTGTAGAACCATATTTTTCTTTTTAGTTCTGTCAATGTTCGCTTCATACATTTGGGGGCTCTGTTGTCTGTTATGTATATCTTCTTGATGAATTGACTCTTTTGTCAATATATCATGTCCTGTTTATCTCTTTTTTTAAAAGATTTATTTGTCTGAGAGAGAGAGAGAGAGGGTGACAGTGGAGTGGGGCAAGACAGAGGAAGGGGAGAGGGAGAGAAACAATCTCAAGCAGACTCCCCACTTAATGCAGAGCCCACCACAGGGCTCTATCCCACAACCGAGATAATGACCTGAGCGGAAATCAAAGGTCAGACACTCAACTGACTGAGCCACCCAGGCCCCCTTGTTTATCTTTATCTCTTTTAACAATTTTTGACTTAAAGTTTATTTAACCTGATACTAGTGTAGCCATCTCTGCTTTTTTTGGTTATTACTTGCATGAAATTTTTTTTCCATCCTTTCACTTCGAGTCTATTCATGCATGTCCTTTCATCCAAACTCAATCTCTTATAGACAGCTTGTAGTCTATCATGTTCTTTATGCATTCTTTTAGTCTCTACCTTTTGATTGGGTAGTTTATTCCATTTACATGTAAAGTGATTACTGATAAGGAAGAACTTGTGCTACTTCACTATTTTCTGTATGCTTTGTAGCTTTTTTTTTTTGTCCCTTGTTTCCGTTATTACTGCCTTTTTGGATTGATTTTTGTTGTTGTTATATACTATTTTGATCCCCTTCTCATTTCCTTTTGTGTATACTTTTTTAGATATTTTATTGGTGGTTATCTTGGGGATTACAATTAACATCCTAAATTTGTAATAATCTAGTTTGACTTGATAATCAGTTTTCCTTCAATATTGGGATGTGGGGAAAATTTTCTTCCTTTTTGGCTTTTTACTGTAACATCTTAGCAAATTTTTCAAACCTGGATTCTCTCCTATTCCCACCTCAATTATATATTTTCAGAGATACATGAGTGCACTTTTATTTACAATAGGCAGTTTCTGTATATAATGTAACTGTACAGTTTAGTGTGGAATAGAATTTTTCCAAGTAGTGTTTACTGTTCTGAGTGTCCTCCAAATCTCTCTTGTGTGTTCCAGCTTTCAGATGGAGTTCTTCTGTTGTATATCAATAGCATATGTTCTAAGGATTTAGTTGCCATAGGCAAAATGGATAATATCTACCCCACGTGGAACCTCAGTAACTTAGCTTAAAGCTAACACTTCCTTAACCTTTTGTTGTATACACTGCCTATCCTGATTGATTTTCCCCAGCCTGCCTTTCCCCACACTCATTCCTTAATACAGTTAATGCCACTGTCTGAATTTGTAGTTACATTATTATTCTTCTTTAAACAGAAGTAATAATCATTTAGTTATATTTGGATCTAGTTCAAAATTATACTTATTTTGTAGACTTTGATATTTTAGTAATCATTGTGTCACAGATTTAGCCCTGTCCTTATATTTCAGTTCATCCCTGATAGGACTTTTTTTTATCTGTACAGTGTGGGAAATTTTGTCCCACGAATTTCAAAAAAGTGAGCTTATTTTTATTAAAAGCAAAATTCCACCATCTCTTTGCATTTGACATCCATCTGCTTTTGATAATCTTTCACATGTTTATATATAATTATCTAATTAATCATAGTCCATAAACAGATTTAAGTAAAGAAGTAGAAAGTGACACATGCAATACAAAGCTTTTGATCTTTTTGCCAGGTGTTTTCCCACTGAAGGTATATTATAGTCTTCTGCACACCAGTGACTGTGGAGAAGCTTCAGTGTTTCTTTTCTTTAAATTTATTTATTTTTGAGAGAGAGAGAGAGAGTACGCATGCGCAAGCTGTTGGGGGGCAGGGATAAAGAGAGAGAGAGAAGCAGACTCAAGCAGACTCCCCACTGAGCAAGGAGCCTTTTGTGGGGCTTGATCCCAGGGCCCTGAGATCATGACCTGAGCCGAAATCGAGAGTTGGATGCTCAACCGACTGAGCCACCCAGGTGCCCTTCAGTGTTTTCTAGTTGAAAGGGGCTGTAGTGCTTTCTTTAGGTGGGATTTGCTTGATTTGCTCTGTTATCATTTGGTCTGAGTCCTTATATTTTTATTGTTAAACCACCCTATTTAGGGGCACCTGGGTGGCTTAGTCGGTTGAGCGTCTACCTTCGCTCAGGTCATGATCCCAGGGTCCTGGGATCAAGCCCCACATCAGGCTCCCTGTTCAGCGGGCCGTCTGCTGCTCCCTCTGCCCCTTCCCCTGCTTGTTTGCTCTCTCTCTCTCTAGCTTGCTCTCTCTCAAATAAATAAATAAAATCTTAAAAAAAAAACCAAAAAACCCACCCTATTTAGTGTTCATAAAGACTTCAGTTAGGCCAGCTTGGTAGACAGGAAGCAATGTTTTAAGATTGGGGTTACTCTTGTTTAAATAAGGTTGGGGAATTAGTAGGAATAGGGGAGGCACTCATTTGTTTAGCATCTGTAAGAATAAAGGAAGGATGCATTAAGCCAGAGGCAGTTGTATTCTACAAGTTGGGAGAAGGAGAAGGGATCTTAGCACAGGGATGGTATTGGGTTAAATTTTAGAAAGTCTGTGCCCCTTTTTAATTTAGTGTTTGTTGTCCTTTTAAAATTAAATTCTGTCAGTAAACTATCTCCAGAGTATCTGAGCACAAACATGGTAAAGATGAAGTATTTAAGAAACCACTGGTTATTATGTTTATGCCTCATGGTTGGCCTATAATGTATTCCATATTCTATCTTGTATTATTTAACTTTAAAAGCATTTGAGAATTCGTTTTGTATTAAACATGAATTAAAATAAGTAGCACTAATACATCCTTGTTCGTTATACTATGTAATACTCTTTTGATCTAGTTAAATACCAACAATAAAAATTTAATTTAGAAGGAATCTTGGGCATATGAAATCTCTTGGTCCCAGTTAATTGAATCAACCATAAGCATGGGATAAAACAAAGATGGGATTGGTGCTATACCTATGATTTCTAAGCCAGGACCTGACTGTTGGACTAAATGTTTAAAAACATTCAGTTTTCCTATTATACAGTCTCCCCCAATCTTCATCCCATAGCTTAAATGTCTGAATTACTGAGATGACTATAGATGGCAGGATGTCTTAAATGCTGATTGGGAAGATTGCCCACCACTGCAAACCACCCCCCACCCCCCACCCCCCACCGTCTTATGTGTATTAGGAGAGATAGGTGATCATATCAGATGAAGAAAATTACAAAATATTTAGATTGGAAAGCACTGTCTTACACTCTAGAATATCAGAGTAAATGAAACTAAATTTTATCATTTTATGGAGCAAATTAAGACATAATTATACTTCTCTGTTACAGCTCTCATTTATAAATTGTATACTTAATTTCTTTGACTATAGTTTCTGCCCAAGTTCATAGCTTAAAGGAATCCTCAAAACAAGTTTTAGGATTTTAAATGTTTGCCATTTTATCTCATGTTGCATTTTGATTGAAAATGTACTCACTTGCCAAGGTTAGACCAATCCAGCAGTGGAAACAAGGGTGATAACTTTCATCTTTGGTGTATTTTTTAGTGAAGTGATTGGTTTTTTGTTTTGTCTTTCACAAGCCTAAGATTTAATTAATTATACTAAGGTCTGCAGAGATGGACAATAATTTAGCTAAAAAGATTTAGATTATAGGTACATGTTATACTCTTTTGCTTTCTACTTCCTATTCTTAGGATTTGCTTGGCTTCTCTTTATCCCCTCTGAATGAGGCCTACTAGGAAAGCTCTGAAATTTAAATGCTTAATTACCTCTCAACTTTTAAGGATGACTAAGTTTCTTTTTTGTTGTTTGTATTATCAGAAATATAAATATTACATCCTGAAAATTTAGCTCCCTATGTATGTTAGTATTGTCGTTAGCTGATTTATAAGACCTAATGTAGAATGTTTTGCCTAGGACCATCGTAAGACTTTCTTTTTTCTTTTTTTCCAGGCAAGTGAAAATTACATCCTGTCTAGTGATACCAGATCACAGCTCAAATTTCTCGAAAAGCTAGATCAATTGGAGAAGCAGAGAAAGGATTTAGAAGAAAGAGAAATGTTACTTAGGGTAGCCAAGGTAAGAGCCTACGTGATTTATGATTGAACATGACCTGGCAAGGTTAGAATTGGCTTTATTGTTAGCCAACTGTCTTGTTTTTGCTAGGCTTTCAGATTTCTCTGAAGGATTTCTTTAAATGAAATTACTAATAAAATCTCTCATAAGCAGAATGGTGTGGTACAGTGACTTTCAGTTAATTATTTTAATCAGATACAATCTTTTGTCTCCTCATTCTCAGTTCCTATGTGCCTAGGATCATACCTACCACCCCCAAGTAAAAACTGTTTGTTTAAAGATTTATTTATTTGAGGTGGGGGCGGTGAGGGAGCAGAGAGAGAGGGAGAGAGAATCTCAAGCAGACTCCCCGCTGAGTGCAGACCGCCAGGCGGGGCTTGATCCCAAGACCCTGAGATCATGATCTGAGCTGAAATCAAGAGTCTGGGCACTTAACTGACTGGGCATGCCCCAAGTAAAAATGTTTTTAAAAATATTCAACGTCTTTTTAGGGATATAATTTGATATGTGCCAAGTTAAATTAGAGAAAAGTTTGGAAATTTATGGGTAAAATTAGGATTAATTAGGATTATATGGAACAAAATATAGGATGGGCAGAAATGGGTTAGAGAATAAAAGAACAGGTAAGAAGATATTTATCTTATATATAAATATATTTTCTTTCTTCTTTACTGAAACATTTTCCTGAACTATAGTGTCAGAAGGGGTGAAAGCTAGTTGCACTGTGGTTTGCCTTTTGTTGCTTCACATTTCTCCATAGGCATATGTCCTTTGCGAGTAGTCATAAATGTTGGGCACTAGACCGATTTTTTTGTTTTAAACACCTTAGTTTTAATTTGTAGTGTTATTGGGGCGCCTGGTGGCTCAGTCGTTGAGCGTCTGCCTTCAGCTCAGGTCATGACCCCGGGGTCCTGGAATCGAGCCTCGGGTCGGGCTCCCTGCTCGGCAGGAAGCCCTGCTTCTCCCTCTCGCGCTCCCCCTGCTGTGTTCCTGCTCTCGCTGTCTCTCTCTCTTTCAAATAAATGAATAAAATCTTTAAAAAAAAAAAAAAATTTGTAGTGTTATTGGCAGCCTCCCCTTTTAGAGTATTTTGTATACTAATCACTTTTTAAAAAAATTAATTTAATTTGAAGTACTTCATACTTACAGGAAAGTTGTCAGAACTATATAAAGAATCCTCATCTCCTTTTCTCAGATGCCCCCATTTTTAACATTTTCTCCATTTCTGCATTTACACACACACACACCCCCTTATCATCATTATTATTATTCTCTTTCATCCCTTTGTTCTCCTTTGTTTCTTTCAATTCAGAGGGTTTTTTGTATATTTACAATATTTACAGTTGTGCAACTATCATCTCTAATTAGCCTTTCTCTGAAGCTTACTTTCAAAACAGGACATTCTGCTGTATAACCCTACCAAGTCAGGGTGTGAATAATATAACACTGCCATGTAATCCACAGACCCCATTCAGATTTCACCAACTGTCTCAGCCCAGTCTCTTTTTCCTTCTTGGTCTATTGTCCCATTCAACAATGTGTGTTTCATTCAACTGTCATCTCTTTTCAGATTCCTTTAGTCAGATTTTTTACTTTCTCTTTCATGTCTTTGACAGGTTTTAAGAGTACAGGCCTTACTATCTATAGGGTGACTGATAATTCCTGGGTTCATCTGATATTTCCTCATGACTTAGGTAATGAATTTGTGGCAGGAATAATACATTCTTCTCAGCTGATCCTATCAAAAGGCAACCTTGATCACCCAGCTGTGTAGGTGCCTTCCAGTTCTCTCCATTTCAAATTTGCCATTTTCCCTTTTGTAATCAGTTAGTTTTTCATAGGAAGGTATTTCAAGATAATACCAATATTCCCTTCCTCACCAAACCTCCATGTATCAACTTCAGTGCCCATAGATGATATCTACCTAAGTCAGCCACCTCTATGATGAACACTACTCATAAATATAAAATGGTAATTTTTTAATTCTCATCATCTTCTACATTTATTAGCATTGTATGTGGAAGAGCTTTCCTTTCTCTTTTATTCATTTATTCATGTATTCATTGGTATCAAAATGGGCTTTGGATTTCTATTTGATTCAGTAGGTTATTAATCCATTACTATCATTATTTATTTTGATGCTCAAATTCCTCCTGAGTAGGAGACCCTTCCAACTGGTACATCTGTCTGTTACTCATGTTTCCATCATTCACTGAGCTTATCCTTTTTTTCTTTCTTATTTATTTATTTATTTGAGAGAGTACAAGCTGGGGAGAGAGGGAGAAGGAGAAGCAGACTCCCTGCTGAGCAGGGAGCCCGATGTGGGGCTTGATCCCAGGACTCTGGGATCATGACCTGCGCAGAAGGCAGATACTTAACTGACTGGGCCACCCAGGTGCCCTTATCCTTACTTTCTGGCACAATTTATTCCAATTTATTCCAGGCCCAGATTGGACTTTTATAATGTCCCCTAACTGATCTCCTTTTCCTTCTACAATCCGTTTTTCATACTGTTGTCAGAATAATGTTTTCATAACAAATCATGCATGTCTCCGTTACTTGAAAGCCTTTAGTGACTTCCTCTTGCATTTAAAATCCAAACTGCTTACCAGATTTAAAAAAGTACCCACCCACCACTCATATCCCTCCCTTCTTTACTCGCTCTGCTCCAGACATACTGACCTTTGAGGGTGCCAACTGTGCATCATAGACTGCTAATTAGGCGACTCAACCTGAAAGTTGAGGTCCCATGTCTTAACATCTGCTTTGGTCTTTACCATCTTAGAAAGTTGGTATTCTCATCTTTCCAATTGCTTAGGCTAGAATCCTAGGAAATCATCTTCGATTCTCCTCTTTACTTCATACCCTATATCCAGTCCATCAATAAATCTAGTTGGCTCTGCCTCCAAAATATATTTCAACCTAATCTTATCTGCTATGACATTAGTCCAAGTTTCCCTTATCTTTTTCTAAAACCACAGTTATTTTAGAGCAGTCTCCTGAGTTGTTCTGTAAGCCTGTGCCTCTGATCTCGCATCCCTACAGTGCTGCATTCACTGCAGAGCAACCAGAGTGATCTTTCTAAAGTGTCAGAGCAGTGGCATCTCACTCCTGTGTTCCAAGCCCTTTTGTGGCTTTTTTTTATGACTAGAATTAAACCTCAACTCTGTATCTTGGCCTACATGGTCTCCAACCTTATCTCTTTCAACTTTTCTCATGGTCCAGCCACACGGGTCTTCCTTCTTTCCTCAGTTTTACCAAGCTTGTTCCCATTTTAAGGCTTTTGCAATGACTCTGCCTTTTTTTTTTTTTTAAGATTTTATTTATTCATTTGAGACACAGAGATACAGAGAGAGAGAGAGCATGAGCAGTGGGAGAGGCCGAGGGAGAGGGAGAAGCAGACTCCCGGCCGAGCCAGGAGCCCGATGTGGGGCTCGATCCCAGGACCCTGGGATCATGACCTGAGCTGAAGGCAGACGCTTAACCATCTGAGCCACCCAGGCGCCCCAATGACTCTGCCTTTTGCTTGGAGTATTCTTCCCCCAGAATTTTGTGTGGCTGCCTCCTTGTCATTCAGAGCTCTACTCAAATGTCACTTTTCAGGTGTCTTCTCTCCTGTCCTTGCTAAAGAAGTACCCCCCACCACACACACTCCTTCTTCTATCACATTGTCCAATTTTCTTTATAGCACTTAGCAACTATCAGTAATTGTTTTTTAAAATTTTTCCCCATCATAAATGTTTTACATATCATAACTGTATTTAATTTTTATAAAATTTTTTTTACTATTTTTCTCTTCTTAAAATATAAGTCACTTGAAAGCAGAGACTTTGTCTTACTATTTCATTTCTGTATCTCCAGACTCAGAATAGAGGAACACAGAGTAGAATTTATCTATGAATAATCAATAAATATTGGTTAAGTGATAAAGACTTGATATTCAAATGTGCCCATTACATACTGGGGCAAAAATCATACACTCACAATGTATATGTATATACATACATACACACACATTTTTAAGATAAATACGTCTATATACATGCTTATTGTCTCATATCATAGGTGGAATAATAAAGGAGTTTATCTTAGTTTGGGTTAAGTTGTTTTAGTAGACAGAGGACAAAAAGAAGAAAAAAGTTACTAGCTTTTGGTAGCCTTATTTAAATTTAATTTAAACACTTCATGTGTTTAAAATTAAAAGGCACTCTTGGGGCGCCTGGGTGGCTCAGTCAGTTAAGCAGCTTCCTTCGGCTCAGGTCATGATCCCAGGGTTCTGAGATCAAGCCCTGTGCAGTGGGGAGTCTGCTTGTCCCTCTCCCTCTCCGCCCCCCCGACCCCCACTTGTGCTTTCTCTCTCTCTCAAATAAATAAATAAAATCTTAAAAAAAAAATTACAAGGCACTCTTAAATCTAAACGGTTTCTTTCTTGTACTTCCCTTTAACAAAAGTACTGATACATCAGTAAAATGTATCAAGTAAACTTAGTAAATAAGAAAATACTTTTAGCTTTTATTTTGCTAGCTATACTTAGTTAGCGGATGTTGCATTTTATAGAACAAATATTCAGATTTATAAGGACTTAGATAACTTTGTTAGAATGAAAAAAAAAGAATACTCCTGAGCATATTTTTCAGTGGACAGATGTTCATAGTGTCAGAAATGAAGTTCTTTACCGCTTTCATCATAGCATTACATATAGAAGATAGCTCTCTCCTTAATAGCAGTCCTGTTAGATTGTTCAATTTTGAATGTTGAACTGAATCAGTATGGAAAACAGTATTGAATAACATTCATTTATTGGACATTTACTTGTGCATAGCATTCAATTAAATGCTGTGGAGGACCCAAAGATGACAAGATACTCTAATGAAAACACTGGGATGTATTTCCTACTTAGTTTTTGAGAATTGTACTTCTAAAGAGATTGATTTGGTTCAGACTCCTGATTTTATTTTAATTTATTTATTTTTAAGTTTTTATTTTAATTCCAGTTAACATACAGTGTTATAGTAGTTTCAGGTATACAATATAGTGATTCAACAATTTCATACATCACCCTATGAGGTTCTTGATTTTAACAGTCCTTGAAATAACATGTTTTCCCAAAATGGCTTTATCTGAAGATTAGCCAATGCTGATTGCTTTCCTTCTTTGAGCCAGCAATTATCCTTCTTTTCTTTTCCTTCATCTGTACCATCCGTTTTTTAGTTTTTAGTGTTCTAACAAGAACAACGTCATGCCTCAACTGGACCTGACTGACATTGTTAGCATCATTTTCAGTATAAGCTTCCTCGGGGCTAGAACTGCAGCAGCCAGCCCAGATGATGAGAGGGAGGGGGCGTAAAGGAGGGAGTGCAGCAGACTGGATTGAGGCATTTTCCCCTGGAGCTAAGGTTTTCAATCACAAGAGAAAATTGTCATTTATTAAATATTTAATGGCAACTATGGTGTTTAGATGCTAGTAATTTCTATTAAAATTTTCTTTTCTTTTGATAGAGTCGTTCCAATAAAGAAGATCCAGAACAGCTGAGATTAAAGCAGAAAGCCAAAGAGGTAGGACTTTCAAGTTACCATGCTTGTCTTTGTGTTGGAGGGAAGGTTGGCAGCTCTCTCCTGGCAATTAGGTCAGGGTTTATTTTGCTGCTGCATACCATTTGCAGAAGCCTTGGGGAAGGACAGGAACTGCTGAAGGCAAGGGCAGTACTTCAAATGAGGTCAATGAGTTATGTGCTCTCTTTTTAAAATTTATTTTCAAGGCTTAGGCCTGTCTAGAAATGGCTCTTTGTAAACTACAGCAGTGTACTTGGAGGAATATAACGTGGGATTAAAAAAAAAGAAGAAGAAAAAGAAAAAGAAACTTCTGAGATTTAGCATCTGGGACTGTACAATAGGCTACATTTTTCCAGGGTAATTGTTCGTTTTGTAAATCTGATACTGCTTATAATTCTTTGGCTGGGAGGTGGTACTGGGATTTAGTTTTAAATGGAAAACGCCTCTGGCTTTTAATTTTCTGGGCCCAGCAGTTTTCTGTTCTGGAATGGAGCCCTTGTTTCACACAGTTCATGTTTAGCTGCAGGGGTTTTAGTTTATAGCTTAGACTGGTTAAGCTTTTACTCCCAGAGGCCTCTGCATAGCAACTGTAGAAATCAACAAATAAGTTCATTTATGTCTGCAGCCTCCTCTCAGTAGCTGACTTTTTACATTTCCCAATATCCATTTCCTGACTTTTCTAGCCCCAGAGAAAAAAGCTCCACTAATTGGAGCTTATTTTAATTGAGCCTTAATATTGGATCTCACTGGAGTTGCCCCCAGAGCTGCTGAGAACAGAAGGAAATGAAAGTACCTAAGGTTGAAGATGTGGTGTGTGTTTGGGTGTGTGTGTGAAATTTTTCACTTGACCTACAGATCCTTTTCCCTGCTGAATAAATCATCAAGCCTGTTCACATTTCTGATTAAGGATCTGACAGCAGACGATAATAAAGACAATTGAGGTGTGAGACGTGTGATATGGAGCTGAAGAAATTGGTTTCTATAGTTACTTGACTGATTTCATGCAATTTTTAAGGATCTTTGTGCTAAATAAGAGTGATTTCCTGAGCAACCTTTTTCCTTAACTGTGCCTCTTGAACTATGAAATTTGTTGTTGCTTAACATTGCAGCACTCAGCTCCTAGGTGCCAGCAGCAGCAGGTTATTTATGAATGTTTTAAAGGGCCTTATTGTTTGGATTAATGTAGGAACTGAGGCAAAGCAAATGGAAATCTAGTAAGATTCTTACAATCAATGTGGTGTGTTTTCACTAAAATAGAGAAGGAAAATGCATGAACTCTGCATGGAGAGGTTTCTGGATTGAGATGAGGAGAACTGGAAAGGGAGAACATTAGAAAGGATCGAAGCCAGAAACATTTCATTTCAACAACAGAACACTTCTCATACTCATTTCTTTTTCAGTGGAAAATGTATCTAAAGATATTATCCAAAAAATTAGCATGAGAACCTTACCAATTACCCTCTTTAAGCAAGCCTGGCTTCATAGGTTATTTGGGAATGGGCAACCTATTGTTGCTCTGAATCACGGGCATTCCTCTTTGTTTTAATTAAGAACTGATTAGATGCTTATCTTATAATTCCATCCACTTTTGGGAAAATATCAGAAAGCTTGCTCTTTTATCTTTAAAAATTTTATCCCATCTATTCCGCTTTCATAAACCTTCATAAACATCTGGATCGATTAATTTTTCCTTCAGGTTTGTATAGGATTGTTTTGTTTGGTTGGTTTTTCTTTTAATATTGTGCTTAATTATTCTCTAAGGGATGAATAGATGGACAGTATTTTTCAAAGAAAACTGTAAAAGTAAATATGAAAAAAAATACCTTTTAATAAGAGCAGGTGGTAGCAAACTTGGTTTTCCCCCTCTTTTTGCACCTCCATTTCTTTTTCCTAGCAAGATTTAAAGGACTGTATAATTTCTTTCTAAAATATTTTAAAAGTTTTCTAGTTGCTTACTATCCTAAATCTTTCTGTTAAAAAAAAAAATACGCTGGCCTC
The DNA here is from genome assembly GCF_029215605.1 of Mirounga angustirostris. Classification (NCBI taxonomy): domain Eukaryota; kingdom Metazoa; phylum Chordata; class Mammalia; order Carnivora; family Phocidae; genus Mirounga; species Mirounga angustirostris. Next base: position 44,663,242 of record NW_026991722.1, on the reverse strand, counting down.
ATTCCAAGAACAGAGCCACTGTGTATTAGTTGCAAATGTTTGATAAAAATACAATATTGTCATTTGTATCATTCCTCTCCCCTAGAGCTTTTAATAACTTTAATATTCTAAGGGGCTCCAATTTAGAATCAAACACACAGGGATGCGATCTTTTGTCTGGTTGCAAAAGTCACTTGACCTTATCTTAATATAGAGTTGACTGTTCTCTAGTATGGTAATTTGTAAGGTTATCATTTGGGATATGCCAATTGTTATCACACTGGTATAAACTCTAAAGCTTTTGTTTATGATTTTTTGGTATTTGGCTCTCTGGGAAGTTTTCTTTGCTCATTTGTGAAAATCAGCACGGATTCCTTTCAGTTGCTTGATTTGAAATTGGTTTGCTTTCTTTTTCCAGGTGACTACCTACCTACCAAGCTGGTCATAGGAAATATATTAAAGACAGTACCTTATAAGTGCAGAACTCTGAGGAACTGTCTAGAGAAGTCGTAGGCTTTATTGATCCTGGGATATGTTTTAACAATGATGTTTGTCATATAAATATTAAATCATGACTTGAATCCCCTTCATAATTTTATAATCTGGGGTGGTTCCAACTGTTAAGGACTAGAGTTTTGATCCTGATCGTTTCTCCTGTGCGTTTTCTTCTCTAATACTGTTTTAGAGTCTGTTCATTTCTTCTTTGCATTCTGGGTATAATGACAAACTGTTAAATCAAGTAGGTTTTTATAAAGGTGTTTAATAATTTCTTTTCATCCTTCCTATAGACTTCTTACAATTTTGTCATTCTTATTTGGCACTTAGAAAAATAGGCTGCCTGTGGGATTTGCCTCCAGTCCAGTCTCAGTCCATTGAAGTGGCTCCTGCTGCATACGGTTCTTATTGACCTGACAGGTTATCTGTCTGTTCGAAAACCTTATTGTTGTTTGGCTAAAATGTCTATGGGTATCTCTGTAATTCAGACATTTTAGTTTCAACTTTGGGGATGTTTCCTCCCCCTCCTTTTTCTGTTTTTGCCTGAAAAAAAAATCAACCCACAACAATATTATAAGCGTTCTCTCTCTCTCTCTCTGTTGTTAACTTTATATTTTAAATATTGATGCTTTTAAATTCCGATTTTAAAAATTTTCCTAGATACTTTTCCTAAAATGTTAAGTACTGACATACTTCCATTTTTACCATCTATTTGTGAAAGGTTTTAAATAGATTACTAATTGCCAGATTCTAACTTCAAACAAGTAGGCACATCTATGTTTAATGCAGCTGTAGACTTGTCGAAATATGTACCGTGTGTCCTAGATTACCATCTAGCCTTCGATGTTTTCCTTTCTTACCACATCATTCAGTATTCTGAGGAGCAAGCCACCTGACCTTGTAGTTCATATATCCTGATTCCTTAAACATTTGTTATATATACTGTGACCCTTATTTCCTTTTGAATATCTTCTTTCTCCTTTGGGAAGTGTGAATTCAGCACATCTGTGCAGAGTGAGACAAAGAATTCATTTACTTCCTTTTAACAGTTGCTAGCATTCCCACTTACATTTGTTATCAGACAAAAGAAGAAAGAAAAAGAAATGCAAGACCTGTACCTGCTGGCATATTAGCTCCACAGTGCAACCTGTAGAAACTGGGCAAAAGAATAAGTATTAAATGATTAAAATGCATGACAAATTAGAAAACTTGTACCCTCAAGTATTTAGGATTTTTGTTTATAGAAAACATAGGACAGGGTGCCTGGGTGGCTCAGACAGTTAAGCGTCTGCCTTCGGCTCAGGTCATGATCCCAGAGTCCTGGGATCGAGTCCCGCATTGGGCTCCCTGTTCCACGGGGAGCCTGCTTCTCCCTCTGCCTCTGTCTCTCTCTCTGTCTCTCATGAATAAATAAATAAAATCTTTTAAAAAAATAAATAAATAAATAAAAAGAAATAAAATACTGTATCATAAGGCTTGTTAATGATCAGAAAATGTTATTTCATTATGAGAAAGACAGAAGTTTTTTTTAAATGCAATTTTTATAGATACGGAGTCAGTGAAATGTGATAATTAAGGCTATTAAATTAATAGCAATTTGTATCTAAAGTTTTATGCTTGTTCTGCATGAGCCAAAACTCTTGGAACACTGGACAGGACTAAGTGAAACTTGTCATTAAAAATATATTCTAGCAGTCCAATTAATTTAGTATGGAGAAGGCATTCTTTTTTTTTTTTTCTAAGATTTTATTTATTTATTTGACAGAGAGAGAGATAGCGAGAGCAGGAACACAAGCAGGGGGAGTGGGAGAGGGAGAAGCAGGCTTCCCGCCGAGCAGGGAGCCCGATGTGGGACTCGATCCCAGGACCCTGGGATCATGACCTGAGCCGAAGGCAGACGCTTAACGACTGAGCCACCCAGGCGCCCTGGAGAAGGCATTCTTAAAATGACAAGTTGTGGAAAGCTTGTGTACATAGAGAAACAGATGCAAATATTTCAAAGCATTGACAGTCCAGGACCATGGTTCTCAAACTCTGGTGTACATGAGAATCCTCTGGAGGGTTTGTTAAAACCCAGATTGCTGGCTCCATACCTAGAGTTTATGGTACAGTAGGTCTCGGTGAGGCCCGAGAGTTTGCATTTCTAACAGATTTCCAGGTGATTTGCTATTGCTGCTGCTCTGGAGGTCATAGTTAGAACCATTGGTCTAGGAGGGGAAGGAAGAAAGAGAACTTTTAAAATCCATCACTTTTATTTATCTATTAGAGAGAGAAAGAGCACAAGCAGGGAGGAAGGGAGAGGGAGAAGCAGACCCCCCTGCTGAGCAGGGAGCTGGACGCGGGACTCGATCCCAGGACCCTGAGATCATGACCCCTGAGCCGAAGGCAGATGCTCAACCGACTGACCCACCCAGGCGTCCCTATACTCGTTTTTTTGATGGATACTTTTCACAAGAGACACTTATTGGTTGTATCTCTTGATTGGTATGCCTTACATAGGAAAGATAATATTTTGTTTAAAGCTTCAACAGAAGGCTGTATGCATTAATTTTGAAGTGTGGGATTTGTATGGCTTGAGAGACATTCTACCCTTTTGGTAGAAGAGGTACATATTATAAATGAAATAGCATTGAACTAGAAGTCAGGAGTCTTCAATTCTAGATTCACCTGCCACTGTCTGCATCTCACTTTGGGGAAGTTACTCTTTTGAACTTACTCCCATTTCCTTCTATAGTCAATCCTTGAACAACTCATGAGTTAGGGTAACATCCCCCCTGTACAGTCAAAAATCCACATATAACTTTTTTTTTTTAAGATTTTATTTATTTGAGAGAGCATGCACATGAGCGGGAGGAGGGGCAGAGGGACAAGCAGAGTCCACTCTGAGCAGGAGCCCGACATGGGGTTCAATCCCAGAATCCTGAAATCATGATGTGAGCAAAGTCAGACGCTTCACCGACTGAGCCACGCAGGCGTCCCACATATAACTTTTAACTCTCCCCAAATGTATCTACTAACAATCCTCTGTTGATGGGAAACCTTACTGGTAACATAAATAGTTGATTAAAACATAGTTGTATATTCTCTATATAATATACTATATTTTTACACTAAAGTAAGCTAGAGAAAAGAAAATGTTAAGAAAATCATAAGAAAAAATACACTTACAGTACTACAGTATATCAAAAAAAGTCACCTATAAGTGGACCCACACAGTTCAAATCCATGTTGTTCAAGGATCAACTGTATTTAAAATGAATGTAACAGTACATGCTCTACTTATGTTACATAGCTATCATAATTTAGGGGAAGGTCAGGTATAAAAGGAAAAATAGTAGCTTAAGAACATTAGCTATAGAAACATTTAAGATAGATGCCATCAAGCTCTTAAATAAGTAAGCTTGAGATTGACCCATGGATATGTTAGGGGTGTGTGTGTGTGTGTGTGTTTTCTTTCAAGAAGACTGGAAAGAAGGTTGAAAAAAATGTAAGGGGAAGATGGAGAGGGAAGGAAGTTCTGTAATCTAATACAGATTACATTTGTATTCAACAATACATAAATCAAGTATTATGTTTAAGTCTAAAGAAGAAAGTGTCTAATTGAGATTGTGTGGAATGTGCTATTTTCCTGAAAGGTAGGGATGGATTAAAAGGGCTGACTAGCAAGGCATTGGACTCTACATTCCAGATTCCAAGTATTTCAGGTGTTCTGGACAGTGTCTTGACATCATAAGAACTAGTGTTAGTGGTTAGGAGAATAAAGAAATAATCAGACCATGTATTGTTAGGTTTGGTGGAATGCCTGCCTAATAATTTTCTTTGAGGGGTTGAAAGGGATCCTGTGTTTTTATTGTGATGCCCCTGAATTTTAGGGGAGGTGGGGGTAGTTATTTTTTTGTAACTTGCTTCATTGGTTCCTTTAGTCTAGGATTCACCCGTTAATACTGTTTAGTATGGTATTGTTTGCTTCTTTTGTAGTATAATATTTTAGGATTTAACCTTATTTTCCCCAGTAAGTTGCAGTAATTTAGAAGTGATTATTAGCATTGTTGAGAATTTTAGAGTTTGGTCAGTTAATCTTTACAAAGCATATCTAAAATTCTATTTAATTTTTTGCTATTTAAAAACATCTATTGTGGGCGCCTGGGTGGCTCAGTTAGTTAAGCAACTGCCTTCGGCTCAGGTCATGATCCCAGAGTCCTGGAATCGAGTCCCGCATCAGGCTCCCTGCTCAGCGGGGAGTCTGCTTCTCCCTCTGCCCCTCCCCCCTCTCATGCTCTCTCTATCTCATTCTCTCTCAAATAAATAAATAAAATCTTTAAAAAAAAATCTATTGTTTGGTGATAGGGTTTTATTGTTATTTCTATGTACACTTAACATTAATTGTGAAATCTAAACAGGACATTATTCTTAATTCTTTGCTGAACTCAAAACCAGGTAGTGTGCTTTAGTTCTCTTATTTTTTTAGATTCTTTCAAATATTCCTATTTGGCGGCATTAACTATTTTCATTGCTACTAATGTAGGTGTTCTTGGATAGCACACATAAGCTTTGGGGGAGACATTAACTTACCTCTCAACTCCCCCCTTTGCATTATACCTTAGTATCACTTTCCAAAAATTCATAGTAAAATCAGACTGAAGATGACAGCACTTCATATTTTTGGATCATTTGTTAAAAAGGACAGCTCTGCTGTTGTCTTTTGTACTTTCAGCTCCTGAATTTTTTTTTTAATTCCTTGGCTTCCTGAAGCACAAAAAAGAAACACATTTTTGAATTTCCCATAGTGTCAGTGTCACAACTATCTAAATAATTTAGCCCTTCCTATTAGTATGTCTCACTGTATTTGTGGAGGGACTTGGCTATATAATACTTGATTTATTCATTCTTCATTCAGCTCCTCTAATTCTGCCTAAGGTTTTGGATTCTATTTTCATTAATTTTTATTTTTCCTTATCTTTTGTCCTTCACAATTATAGTACTTAGCATCAAGAAGTACCTCTATTGAACTTTACTCTGAGAGCTTGTGTGATCTTTAAGGTAATCTGTTAATGTGTTTTGGACTTGATTAAAGTGAATATTACCATAGTTATACTTAAAAATGAACAGAGACAAGTACTAAACATCAGGAATAAAATAACCTTCAACTACTATTGCTCTATTGCTCTCTAGGGCACTGACTTGAATTTTAGGGAACCTCTATTTGATATCAGAGAGACTGTGATAAGGGAAATGAAGGCTTCTGCCTTTTTCATTAGCCACAAGGAAGGAGTAAGGATACTCTAAAAGAGAACCTACCAAGCCTGTTAGATCTTTTTGGACCAAAGTGTGTGTTACTGATGTAAGTGAGCAAGCAGGCTTAAGTTTTATGAAACAAAGCCTAGGAGGAATATAACTTAACAGAAACCTGTTGTCAGAATTCTGGTTAAACCAGCTTTTAAAGTTCCAGTTGATGGAGTAAAAACACTCCACACTGTCTCTCCCACTGAATACAGTATAAAATCTGAACAGAATGCACAGAGAAGCTATTTGAAGGTTTTGAAAAGTAAGTAGTAGATAAATTGGGGAAGAAGATGAGAATCCAAAATACCACTAAATCAGCGGTGTGGTTGCCATCCCTCTTTCACCTCCCCACTCCTATTCTTGCTGCTTACTGTAGACATGGATACAGTCACAGAAATGTATGGCAAAGCAGAGTAACTAAAGCCCCAGCTTTCTGGCCAGAGGACAAAAAGAGGAGCCTAGGGAATAAAAAATTACTGGGAACATTGTGGAATAGGGAGAGCTCAGGAAAGCAATCCTATTACTATTTTAAACTTCTAGGCCCACTCTTGAGCTACACATTTGTCATATGTGAATGATTCTGATGAGCATACATAAACTATAAGAATGGAACTAGCAGAGCACTGCTAGGTCCCAGACTGACAACTGAGTAGTACATATTTGGGACAGATCCAAAGAGCACAACAAAGGCTTTGAAAACTGAACTAATGTTGGAGCTTAAGCCCACAGAATACACGTCGGAATTTGTGGCCTAAATCTAGCTGGCCTGTTTTGCATGCTAAAACAAAAATATCATACTCCAAAGGATTTAAAGAAGACCCAGAGTCTTATAATACTTAAAATATTCAGGATACCATTTAAAATTATTTGGCTTGAAGACCCAGGAATAAAGTTCTAAAATGGAAATTTTAGAACTGAAGATGACAGTAATCAAAATAAAACACTTGTTGGATGGGCTAGATAGCAGAAAAGAGAGGAAAGAGGAAAGAGTCAGTGAACTTGAAGATGGACAAATAGAATTTATCTAATCTAAACAACAGAGGGGAAAATGGATCAAAAACAGAGCCTCAGAGACCTGTGGGACAATGACCAACGGTCTGGCATTAATGTTACTGAAGTCTCAGAAGAGAAAGAGTAAGATGCTAAAAATATGTTTGAAAAAATAATGGCTAACAACCCCCCAAATTTAGAGAAAGACAAACCTAAAGATTCTGGAGGCTCAGTAAACTCCCCAAACAGGATAATCACAGAGAAACTCAGGTTTGGTCACATCTAGTCTTAGAAAACTAAAGACATAGAAAAAATTCTTGAATAGCTAGAGAAATGTACACTTTTCCAATAAGGGACCAGCAATTCAAATGATTATAGATTTCTTATCAGAAACCATGGAGACCAAAAAGAAAGTAGCAACATATTTTTAAAGTGCAGTAAGTAAAGAACTGTCAATCAACCCAGAATGTTATATCCTGTGAAAATACCCTGTAGGAATAAAAGTGAAATAAAGACATTGTCAGATGAAGGAACAAGAATAGAATCTGTTGCCAGCAGACCTGCTCTGAAAGAATTGTTTAAGGAAGTTGAAGTTCTTCAGAATGAAATGAAATGATACCAAAGGGAACCTTTAAACATCAGGAATGAAGAAAGAACAACAGAAATGGTATAATAGACTAGTCTGCTTTTGAGCTTTTTAAAATATTGAAAGCAAAAATTACAACATTGTCAGGGATTTTCTATATATATATATGTGTGTATATGTATATGTATATGGCTAAGTCATTATATTAAGTGTAAATGGTCTAAATATACTAATTAAAAGAGAGATTGTCAGGATAGATTTAAAAACTATGACTAATCTGTATCTGTTTACAAGAAACTCACTTCAAATGTAATGATGTAGATAGGTTAAAGTAAAAGGATAGAAAAAATGCTTATATTAGAGAAGAAAGATCTCAAATCAATAATCTAAGCTTTTACCTTAAACTGGTAAAAGAAGAGCAATATACAACCAAGTAAGCAGAAGAAGAGAAATAAAGGTAAAAGCAGAAATCAATGACTTCCACTAACTGAAGAAAAAATAGAGAAAATCAGTAGAACCGAAAGCTGGTTCTTTGATCAACAGAATTGGTAAATCTCTAGTAAGACTGACAAAGAAAAAAGAAGATATAAATCACCAATATCAGGAAAAAAGAGATGGAAAATCACTACAGATGCTGCAGATGTCAAAAGGATAAGGGAATACAGATGAACAACTCCATGCAACTTAGGTGAAATACCAAGTTCTTAAGAAGCACAAGCTATCAAAATTTAGCCAAGTGAAGTAGTTAACCACAGTAGTTCTATAATTATTAAATAAATTGAATTTATAGTTAAAACTTTTCAATAAAGAAATCTCCAGGCACAGATGATTTTTACTTAGTAAATTCTCCCAAACATTTACAGAAGAATTAACACTACATCTACACAATTTCTTTCAGAACATGGAAGAGTTAAAAACTCTTCCAGTTCATTTTATGAGACCATCATTACCCTAATAAACCAGATAAACATTACAAAATAAGAAAACTACATTTCTGTCTCCTTTGTGAACATAGTGTAAACATGTTCAAAAAATATTAGCAAATGAAATCTAGTAACATATAAAATAATACATCATGACCAAGTGGAGTTTACCCCAGGAATGCAAAGCTGGATTAAAATTCACAAATCAGTGAATATCATTTACCATATTAACAGTCTAAGAAAGATCATGTCAATTGATGCAGAAATACATTAGATAGATTTCAACATGTATTAATAACTCTCAAGAATCAAGGAATAGAAGGGACTTCCTCAATCTGATAAAGGGCAGCTATTAAAACCCTGCTATTAATGTTATTCCTAATGGCGAAATGACCAAATGCTTTCTTTCAAAGATTGGAAAAAAGACAAAGATGTCTGCTTTCATCACTATTACTCAGTGTTATATTGCCAGTACAATAAAACAAGAAAAAGAAAAGGCATATAGAGATTGGAGACAGAGAAATTAAATAGTGTGGGGTTTTTGTTCTCTTAACTGTGTCTTTTATAGTGCAAACTTTTCTAATTTATATGAAGTCTAATCTGTCATGGTTTGTTTGTTTTTTTAATAGACCTGCTTTGGGTGCCATGTCTTAAGAACTCTTTGCTAGGCCCTAAGTCACAAAGATTTTCTCTTACACTTTTTTTTTTCTCTCTTACACTTTTTGCTAGAAGCTTATAGTTTACATTTTGAGTTAATTCTTGTATAAGGTGTGAGGTTTAATGTCAAGATTTATTTTTTCACATGTGATGTCCAGTTGCTCCAACATTTGTTGAAAACACTATGCTTTCTCAATTGAGTTGTTTTCCACCCTGGTCAAAAATCAATTAGCCATATTTATGTGGATATGTTTCTTGATTCTTTATTCTGTCTTATTATTCTGTGTGTCTGTTCCTTTATCAGTATCACATTATTTTGATTACTGTAGCCCTCTATAAGTACTTCCTAAAATCACATGGTGTAAATTCTTTAAATTTTGTTCCCTTTTTTTTGTTTTTCAAAATTGATTTAGCTTTTCTAGTTCCTTTGCCTTTCCATATAAATTTTACTTTATTCATTCATTCACTCATTAAGATTTATTTATTTATTTATTAGAAAGAGTGAGAGTAAGAGAGAGCACAAGCAGGGTGGAGGGGTACAGGGAGAGGGAGAAGCAGGCTCCCCACTGAGCAGGGAACAGGGAGCCTGATGCAGGGCTTGATCCCAAGAGCCCAGGTTGTGCTTTCTCTTTCCCTCTCTCTCTGACAAATAAATAAATAAAATCTTTTTTTTTTTTAAAGATATTATTTATTTGTCAGAGAGAATACAAGCAGGGGGAGCAGCAGGCAGAGAGACTGCTGAGCAAGGAGTCCAACACGGGACTCGATCCCAGGACCCTGGGATCATGACCTGAGCCCAAGGCAGACACTTAACCGACTGAGCCACCCGGGCATCCCTAAATAAATAAAATCTTAAAACAAACAAACAAACAAAGAAAAAACAGTTGCTTAACCAACTGAGCCACACAAGTGCCCCTCCATATATATTTTAGAATCAACTTATCCATATCTGTAAAAAAAAAAAAAAAAAAGTACTGGAATTGTGTTAAATCTATAAAAATTTTGAGAGAATTGAAATGTTCACAATGTTGAGTCTTGCAGTCCATGAACACAGCATGTCTTTCCACTTGTCTGTGTTTTATTTCTTTCATTTGCATTTTGTGATTTATTGCATGCAAATATCCATAGGCTTTAGGTTTATACCTAAATTTCCAATTGTACCTTAATGGTATTTAGAAATGATTATTGTGTACGTTCACCTTGCATCTTGCAACCTTGCTAAATTCATTTATTAGTCCTAGGAGGATTTTTGTTTTTGTTTTTGTTTTTGTTTTTTGTAGCTGACTTGAGGTTTTCTGTGTAGATAATCATGTCACTTTCAATCCTGTTTCTACCCGCAAGCCTCTAACGCAGTGCCTGACTGTTTTCACTGAACTCGGCTTACATATCATCTTTCCCCACTTGTGTATGCCAAATCTGCCTTAATGCCCAGAATGTTCTTCTGTTCTGGTTAAAAATGCCTGGTTTTTCTGTATTGTGCTGGAAAAGATACATTGTTTTTAAGTAAGTTTGTTGTAACATAGGGCAAACCAAAACTATGTTAAGTTTTAATTTTTGTTATAGTTTTGCAAAATTTTAAAACATTGTATGTGAGATTTCAAAAAACCGAAGTGTAATTTGCAGAATGGGAGAGAGTGTTTTACTACAAAGGTATGGAAATTTGATGACAGAGGTCAATTTAAAAACTTTTTATGTGTTGTAACTATCTTGCAGATGCCATTTTTCTCTAGGGAAGCATTTTAAAATATAGCTCGTTGTTTGATTTGTGCTGCAGCGTAGATTAACTAAAATCGTATTTTGTCATCTAGAAGTTCCAGAGTGTGACAGCATCAGATTCTAACACTATATATTTTATTTAAAAGGCCAGCATCAACAAAAGATAGTTTCTAACTCCTGAAAACAGTTTTCCAGCAGTTTATATAAAAATGAATCCACAATTTAAAAGCGGAGTTTCTGGGGGCGCCTGGGTTGCTCAGATGGTTTAGTGTCTGCCTTTGGCTCAGGTCGTGATCCCAGGGTTCTGGGATTGAGTCCCACATCTGGATCTTTGCTCGGCAGGAAGCCTGCTTCTCCCTCTCCCACTCTCCCTGCTTGTGTTCCCTCTCACGCTGTCTCTCTCTGTGTCAAATAAATAAATAAAATCTTTTTTTTTAAGATTTTATTTATTTGACAGAGAGAGATACAGCGAGAGAGGGAACACAAGCAGCGGGAGTGGGAGAGGGAGAAGCAGCCTTCCCGCCGAGCAGGGAGCCCGATGCGGGGCTCGATCCCAGGACCCTGGGACCATGACCTGAGCCGAAGGCAGACGCTTAACGACTGAGTCACCCAGGCGCCCCTAAATAAATAAAATCTTTTAAAAAAAAAAAGGAATTTCTGCCTGATAATTTGTGAAGCAAATGAAGAATTGTTCTTTTTTCTTTTTTCTTTTTTTAAGTTGTGTTTTCTTCTTTAATAAAGACTTAGTTACCTATGGCTTATTTTTGGTCTTTCCTCTAATATTATAAAATAATCTGAAGTGATCTTTACTTTTTATCTCCTTGAGACTGCCTATTTCACCACAAACTATTTCCTGTTTTCATCCTGCTCTTGTATTAATATGTTCAAAATTTGGTCAGTGCTCTTTTTAAAAGAATATTCTGTGTGTGTGTGTGTGTGTGTGTGTGGTCCCTCAACAGGTTACTTTCAGTTGGCTATCTTGGAGCCTGATCTTGTTTGAATATTTGTCTAGCAACCAGTGCCAGGTTCGTTCTTTCTTTCCCTCCATAGTAATAAGATTTTGATGCTGAGGCTAGGATTTCCAGTACGATATTAAATAACAATGGTCAGAGTGGACATCCCTGTCTTGTTCCTGACTCTGGAGGAAAAGCTCTCAGTTTTTCCCCATTGAGGATGATATTAGCTGTGGGTCTTTCGTATATGGCCTTTATGATATTGAGGTATGTTCCCTCTATCCCTGCTTTGCTGAGTACTTTCAATTTTTGGCATGAAGATAAATATAGAGTGAATCCATGTGACATATAGAGAGGGTTTGTAACAAGAACACTTGGCTCTGAGTTCTGTTTCTACCACTTATCATTTATGTGACCTTTATGAAGTTTTCCTAAGCTCTTAGAGCATGTCTTCCTTAGTTAAAAAAAAAAAAAGATGAGTACATGTATAATTTTCATATCCTGTTATAGTAATTAATATAAACTTTTCAGTGTTGTGAGAGTTAAATGAGTTAATTTTTAAGGAGGCAGTTTGTAAATCACACAGCACAGAACTGTTTCCTATGACACACAATAACTCTTTATTTTCGAGTAGTTTTCTTTTAATCTGAAAAGGTTGACTATAGTTTGGCCAATTTCTGTCCAGTTTACTGTTCAATTTATTCGTCAGGCATTTCTTACCTGTGATTAAAGTAAGAAGAGATTAAGCTCTAGATGCCTTTCTTTTCTTGTTTTTCTTCTATTCTATACTTCTTCCTTACCTAAATTCTGCCTCTTCTGTTTTTAGATTGAGGACTAAAGAGTTTGTTGGGGTAAAGGCATCAGGAAATGATGTGCTCTTGGCTATTAGGGGAATTTATATTTATTTCTTACTTTAACTTGTTTGGTGAAGAACACAGAAGTAGGCTTAGTGATCAATTTCTTACTCCCTCTGAGCATGACTCTATGTAAATATGCATTTTTTTTTTTTTATTCCATCTTCTAGTTACAACAGTTGGAGCTTGCGCAGATACAGCATAGAGATGCTAACCTCACAGCTCTTGCGGCTATTGGACCAAGAAAGAAGAGACCACTAGAATCTGGGTCTGGAAGTGAGGTATTGAAGTAATGTTTGTTATTTTATTTTTCATGTCAAGAAAGCAAGCCAAAAAGAAGCAAAGACGTGTAGATAGTTTACCCTACCTAGCATGCTGGTGCTGCCAAATGCCTGTTAAAACTCTCCTTTGCCTGTTTTACAGAATCTTAATTTTTCCTGGTTTTTAGGATATATATCACCTTGAACTTAACTCCTACTGATTATTTATTTTATACTTCCTCCAACCCCTCATTTCTAGTCCTACTGAGTCTCACTATCTCAATTTTTTTATTTCTGTACATTCTTTTCAGTGGTCTTATGTAATCCTCTTCCTGCTGTGTATCTAAATCTAGCTCATCTCTTAAGATAAATCTGCCCTCTTTATTTCTTGCATGAACCACTATTCATTTCCTCATTGACTTCTTGTCTCAGTACATAGTGTGTTTGCATGGCAAATTAGTCTGTGTTCCGCATAGGATGCATATTTTTTCCAAGATTTTAAACTTTTTGAGCAAGACTATAATCCTATTCATTTGTATTTCCCCCCAGAACCAGGCACTTATATACTCATTAAAAATTGTTAATTGTTTGACTAGCACCAAGGAAAGCTCTAACTTACATCTTTAGAGCAAATATTTGTTGTAATGGTACATTAACGGATTGATCATCGGAGTGAGATAGAGGTATGGTAAGAGCCCCTAGATAGGGTCAGCAATAAGAGTCACGGCTCATCTGTTTTGCTCTGTAAAATTTAAATGTGCTTGAGACAAGCTCCTCCCTGGCATTGACCCTGAACACTGACAGTTCCTAAATGAATGACAATCATCTCAGTAGAAGGATTTAAAAAATTAGTTGTTTTTCCTTATAAATGTAGTGAATGCAACGTGTTCACATGCCCCCCAAAAAATCACAGTATAAAAAAATGTTTGAAAAATAAATGTTTCCTTCTCACAGATTTCTAGTCCCCCATCTCCTTCCCAACCAGACGTAGCCATTATTAAGATTTTGAAATAGCTTCCTAGAAATGTTATGAATATGGACATGTATATCATGGGTGTTCACAAATCCACATGTTTGATTTTGTTTTTACTTAAATGTGTTCAAACTAGAGTTATTGTTCTGCCCTTGATGTTTTTCTTTTTTCCAGGATCTTTTTCCATAATCTTTTTTCCATAATCTCCCTCATATAATTGACCTCCATACGTTTTAAAGATATAGGATATTACTATGTTTAGATAAATGTAATTTATCAACCTGTCCTTTAGTGGAAATTTAGGCTTTTTTACAGAACGTTCTTGTACTGACATTGTTATGTTTGTACAATGTAACTATAGGCTAAATTCCTAAAAATGGAATTCCTGGTTTAAAGGCTGTGCATAGTAGGAATAACTTTTTGGAAAAATTCAAACATACAATGATAGAATAGTATAATAAATCCCCATATACCCACCCCCTGTTACACCTACTATAAATTTATTCCCAGTCTTTATTTATATCTATACCAACTTTTCTCAGCTAAGTTTTTTATCTCCCAGGTTATTTTTTTTTTAAGATTTTATTTATTTATTTATTTATTTGAGAGAGCAAACGAGAGAGAGCACAAGCAGGGTGAAGGGCAGAGAGAGAAGCAGACACCCTGCTGAGCAGGGAGCCTGATGTGGGACTTGATCCTGGGACCTCCAGGATCATGACCTGAGCCGAAGGCAGACACTTAACTGACTGAGCCACCCACATGCCCCTCTCAGGTTGTTTTAAATTCAGTTCTAGACTCAGCATCATTTTATCATAAATATTATTTGTTGCTTTTGGTTTTTGTTAAATATTTTTAAATGACCGTCTGAATAAGTTGTATCAGTTTTTACATCCATTAGTGTCTACTTTCCCACACTGTGATTAACACTGGGGATTATCTTTGCCCTTAGATGGTTGAAAATGGAATTTTTAGGGGTGCCTGGGTGGCTCAGTCGTTAAGCGCCTGCCTTCGGCTCAGGTCATGATCCCAGGGTCCTGCAGGAAGCCTGCTTCTCCCTCTCTCACTCCCACTGCTTGTGTTTCCTTTCTCACTGTGTCTCTCTCTATGACATAAATAAATTCTTTAAAAAAAAAAAAAAAAGAAAGAAAATGCAATTTTTAGTAGAATATTTAAATTACAGGTAAAATTGAGCAGACTTTTCTATGTATATTGGCACTTTCAATTTACTTTTTTCCGCTGAGTTATATTTTTCAATTGATTAAGAAAATGGAACACACCACAATCCCACCCTCCCACCGCCCCCCGCCCCCCCGCCCCAGTTTGTCTGGGCTATATTCTTTCTTCTAAAAGTTTTTATTTTCCTAAAAAATCTTTCTGGCTTCTGGACTTGCATTCTGTTTGGGAAGGCTTTTCTTAATTAGAATTATGTGTTAATACATTTATCATTTTACCTTTTAAGTATAAATCTTTGATTCATCCAGAATTTCTTTTGAATAGGAGTTGAGATACAGCTTTAGCTTAATTCCCTTAGTCTTCCTTTGTTCTCATCCAGGCTCACAAATTATCCCAACACTATTTACTCAATATTTCTTCCCCATTGATTTGAAATATTACCTTTATCACACAAATTTTGTATTGAATACAAATTCCCATATGTATTTGAGTCTGTTTGTTTATACTCTGATCCAGTGCTATCTAATAGAACTTTCTGTGTTGAAAATGTTCTATCTGTGGTGTCTTCAATGGCTACATACAGCTGTTGAGCAATTAAACTATGGCTACTGATTGAGGAAATAAAAGTTTTAAGTTTTTAAAATTAATGTAAATTTTAATAGTTATATGTAGCTAAAAGCTACTGTATTAGTGCAGGACTGTTCTATTGATATGTATCTGTGTATGGCTGTGTATGTATTACTATAAAATCTTTTTTTCCCCCATTCTTAGCCATTTGAAAATTATACAGTTCAGTAGTCTTAAGCATATTTACTTTGTTGTACAACATATCTACAGAGCTCTTTTCATTTTGTAAAACTGAAACTTTATACCCATTAGCAATTTCTTACTTCCCCCTCCCACAGCCCCTAATAACTCCATTTTGATTCTGTAAATTTCACTACTTCAATACCTCATGTAAGTGGAATCATACAGTATTTGTCTTTTTGTTACTGGTTTAGTTCACTTAGCATAATGTCCTCAAGGTTCCAAATCTTAATATATTTAAAAATATGGTAAAACTAGTTTAGTAGAGAGCTTTTTATGTTTTTACTTCCCTACCACGGGACAGCCCACTGCCCTTAACTTTTGGTCTCTTTGTATATAAATGTGTGTGAATATTTTATTAACACTGGGTCATGCTATTTCATTGTGAAGCGTATTCCTATAAATATGACTTAGCATACTTTTTTTTGTTGCAAGAATAGTTATTTATAATTTTTTCCATCCACATAGTTATTATTTTTAATATTATAACTTCTTTGAGAAAGAGCTATGGGAATATCTAAGTTCCTGTCCTTTTCTATTATGCTAGTATTATACAAAAAATTCTATATTACAGTGCCTGGGGTGAGTTCATATGCTTTGGACTCAGACAAATCTGGGTTTGGTTCTTTACTCTGTTTAAGTTTTATAATATTTGACCAGTTCTTTAACACAGTACCTCAATTGTCCCCATTTGGAAAATGGGTATAATACCCACCTGTAATGTCTTAAGGATTGGATTATGCGAAGTGCTTAGCTAGTTTCTAGCCTCAAGAACGGACTTAATAAATTGTCATTGTGTCATCATAGTAACACTATTGTTATTTTAGGTTTTAATAGTATTTTATAAGTAGTCTTAATGATTCATAGTGAATTTGAAATGCTGACCACTAATCTCTTCAAAACTTTGCTTCTCTCTCTCATTTGAGTTAAATTTTGGAAACAAACATTCCCTGGTGTGTAATAATTGGAGATATATTTTTTTTAAAGAACATTTTTTTAAAACAGATTTTACTTATTTATTTATTGAGAGAGAGAGAGAGAGAAAGCAGAGGGAGAGAGATAAGCAGACTCCACACCAATTGAGGAGCCCAACATGGGGCTTGATCTCACGACCCTGAGATCATGACCTGAGCCAAAACCAAGAGTCAGACAGTTAACCAACTGAGCCACCCAGGCGCCTCAATAATCAGAGATTTTTAAGTGTCTTTTTCTTTTATTGTATTTTTGAATCTGAGAAAGGTCATAGTTTAAGGGTCAGGGGGAAATGTACTTTCGGTATTCAAACAGATAAAATCAGTTTATGATTTATCTATTGGCATTAAAATAAAAATTTATTAATTTTTAAATTTCAATACAGATGCATCCTCACTTAGATATAAATATATTGAATAGTCTGTTTGCTTGGTGCTTCTTTAGTTTTGAGAATTTGAGTATGTATATTTTCCCCTGTATTTCTTGGACTTCAGACTTAGGTAGTTGTCACATTTTACTGTATTATATAACAGCCAGTACTTCAAGTAATGGTAACCTAAATTGAAAATATCCATTTTAATGAGCTGGTGATGTTTTATTATGATCCTTATTTTGAAATTAGCTAAAGACTACTTTCTTTTTTGTTGATTTTTATTTGTAGTGTTTTAACTTTAAAGGCAATTTTCTTTTAAAAATGCGAAACTGGAGAAAGCCCTGTTATATGTTCTTTTGATATTTAAGTTTATTGCTGATATATTTGCCCTTCCAATAACTTAAATGCATTAATCAGGATTGTTTATTTTATTTTATTTTTTTGAAGATTTTTTTTATTTGAGAGAGAGCGCAGGCGAGAGAGAGAGCGCGAGAGAGCGCCCAAGGGGTGGGGAGAGGGGCGGAGGGAGAGGGAGAAGCAGACTCCCTGCTGAGCAGACAGTCGGATGCAGGGCTCAATCCCAGGACCTTCGGTTCATGATGTGAGCTGAAGGCAGACACTTAACAACTGAGCCACCCAGGTACCCCAATCAGGATTGTTTAAAACCCTTTATTCATTTGTTGTACTCCCTCACAAATAACACAAAAATGGTGTATGAAACATTTATATTTTTAATATTCTATTCCTTGGAAACTGAGGCTTTACTTTTTGTCTGCTTCTTTCTTTATAGATAGGAACCTGAAATCTTACCTGTTGGATTTAAATTTGTTAGAATAATCATATAATCCCAGAGGGTAGTGAAGTAAAGTCTGGTTCTTTGAAGAATAACTCATTAGTTCAAATGCAGTTTTTTTGTCTACTAAAAATTCAGAAAATTAAGCTTAGTACTTTTGCACTTACAGGTTACCATTTTTGTTGATAATAAATCAACAATAATAATAAATTTGGAGAAATTAGTTTTAGACTTTTGTCCTTTAGTATTTTTTCTGTTACGTAAAATAAAGGAAAAATGCCTCTTACCCTTAAAAAGATCTATTTGTGCAACTTATATATTAAACTGGCCTCTGATAGATTTATATTTGATATTCTCAGAAGTCTTGAAAAAGTTGAATAGCATCAGCTGCTGTCTCCTTGTATTACCCTAGCAAAAAGCAACAAGTACCGATTACCATTTTGGTTCAAATATTTGTACCATAAACCTGTTGACATTTAAAAAGAAAAGCAAATAGTTAAAATTTAGTACTTGGGAGTAGTTGAATTTGTCCTTAATTTACTGCTGTGGTTTGATGTTTTATATATATTTATTTATAGATGTATAGTATATGTATATATATATGCATATATTTCCTGTATATGTGCATATATATGAAATTAGCTTTTAAATTAATAACAGGCTGTACAGATACGTATACAGTAAATTAGGACCTACTTTAAGATTTAGAGTGTTTGCCTGTTTGTATTGTTTATATTGTTTAGGTGATGTGTTTGTGGTTCTTGGGAATATCAAAACATTAATAACTTTATTTCCTGTGTTACTTTTAGATCCTTGGATTGGAAAGGATCTTTTTTCCCTATTAACAGTATTTTCAGATAGTTCATGTAGCTTATTAATGATCTAACATTCATAATGATATTTCTTAATTTTTGTTTAGGTTTTATTTTAACTTCATAACATATCTAAAAAAATCACACCATTATACATAAAAAGCAATTTTGGAACTATGAAAGTACAAATTTTGGAATGTGAGCATGCAGTTTTACTTTCAGTGCTTTTTTACAAACATAAATAAATGAGAATAATTATTCATTTGGCTTGAAATGCTAATATTTCTTTTTTTTAAATTTTTATTTAAATTCACGTAACATACAGTGTATTACTAGTTTCAGAGGTAGAGGTCAGTGATTCATCATTCTTCTGTGACACTCAGTGCTCATTACATCACGTGCCCTCCTTAATGTCCATCACCCAGTTACCCCATGCTGATATTCTTTTAAAATTAAGTGGTTACAGTACCAAATCAGCTACATGGTGCTTATAGTATTGATGTGTGTGGTATATGTTGCTTAAAATAGTGTTAATTTGCTAACCAGAACAAAAAAATGATCAAGTGGATAGTATATGCTCTGTCTAGAAGCAGGCTGGAGTCCTACCCTGTAAGATTTTAACTCTTGAGGTAAGAGAAGAAAGGACTTTCATGAAACTTTGCTTAGCAATAAATTAGAAAATTTGATTGAAATCAAAATTAAGGTTATTGACGTGAAAGGAAACAGTTTTAGTCATTATGTTCTTGAGGGGCACAGGTAGTGCCATTCTTTACCTCCTTTCCTTTTTGCCAGGCTATAGGGGAACCATAACTTTCTGAAGTGTACATTGTTACTTATTGTAGCTGACTTAGTAGAGATTTAAACATACTTTATTGTCATCTAATATTTTCTATAAATATCACATAGATTCACTGGAATTTAGAGTATGTTATTACTTTAGATAAAGAAGCAGCTCCTTATATTTTGAGATATTTTTTTTAATGTTATTTACAGATAACATTGATTAACAGATAACTTTTTTTTTCTTAAATAACTTAAACATAAATCTAAATTGTAGTCAAATCTTTTAAATTTTCCAGAGATTTAAAGGTTGACTCTTTATAAGCTGTGTTCGGGGACTTCCTGTGAAATATGTTGAATTGCACATTATGGTTTTATCTTTCCTTCTTCCGAAATTCCCCTTAAATGTTAATAAAGGAGTGAAAACATCATAAATACACAAGACTATAGAAGAGAGGAGAAAACAGCAGTAAGAGTATTTAGTAGTATTTGAGTAGAAATTGATTACAGACTAGAGGCATTCTTTCTGAAAAAAGTAACTAACCAAGAGAAGAGGCCTTAAATATTAATAGTTAAGTGCCTTTTAAATATGAACATATCGGCAAGGATAACCAGATGTGTAAGGGAAACCTCTTACATAAAAGATTAAAAGGAGAATATGGAAGAAAAGGCACGAAGCAGTGGGAAACTGGAAAAAAATTTAAAAAGCACCAGAATGTATTACAACCATGAAACAAGAAGGGAAAGCTGTTTTTAACAATGACTAGAAAAAATGAAAGACCCCTTGGAAATGGAAAGTATGAGAGCAGAAATAATAATAGAAGGGTTAGAAGTTAAAACTTGGGACAGATCCAAACAAGTATTTAAAAAAAAAAAAAGACAAAGATGGTATGGTGGATTTGTATTCTGTCACATTTGCTAAGCTAGAGCTACATTTCCCAGAATTCCTTTTTTTGCATAACTCCCAGTTACCGTGAGCAAGGAGGTGTTTTGATTTTGCAAGGTGGAAGTGAAACTGCAGCCATATTCTTATTCTCAGAAGGCCCTTGTGGGGACACGGGGAGCTACTGCAGCTCACAAACGTTCTTGGCATGGGAGAGCCTAAGGGCCCCTCAGCTTCCCCCATATTCTCCCTGTTGGCTTCTCCAAATCCTAGGCTAGGCCCAGCACCAGAGTCAACAGCTGGACATAAACTGGCCAGGTTCATAATTACTTAGGGCCAAGTCTCTGTTATAAATGCCATATTCAGAATCATTCCTAGTGTTCCCTGTTCAAATGCTAACTGATACAGACATCTGTATCCTAAGTAGTTGTAGAGGAACAGTAATGTAATGATGGGTTCCTAAATTAGTTCTAGGTTTTCCAGAATGGGTTCTCAGGTCTAATTAGGTTTAAAAGCATTAATGGCCCTGTTTCAAGTGGCAAAGGAGACACCAGTGATCATGGCACCCTGTAGCAAAACAGTTACTTTATCTGCTGTAGACACTAGTAAACAAGTGCCCATAGAAGATAAGGCTTTGGGAGACCAAGTATTTACTGCCACAGAACATTTTAACATGAAAATAAGAATAATGGTCCCTTCAAAGTACACTGGGGAACTTAAAGAAGGAAAAGGCTTTAGATTCTGAGCTCAAAATCCACATAAGGGAGTGAAAGCCTCTGTGATTGCTCTAAAAGGAAACCCTTATCTCTTGTAGCCAAAGGCAGAGATTTCTGAAAACTAAACCCAAAGTCTAATCCTGCAGGTGGCTGAGTTATGATACAAATTGAATTTCCAGTTTTGTGGTCTCTTGTGTTAAGGCTACATTGGGAAAGAATGAAAAACTGAAAAATGGGGTGGGGAATATGGGCAGATTCCAGTGAAGCTGGGTACTTGGACTCCTTAATTCTGCCCACCCACCTTTACCAGTCCTATCCCTGTCTGAGGGAGGTTAGTCTCCTGAGGAATCTATAATGGCTTCCCTTGAGGTTGTTGCCTGTTAAGGGACTGCTGATCTTCTTCAGGACCTACTCTCACCACTTCTAATTGCTTTTATACCTCTGTAGCCTCACTTAAATTCCAACAGCCCCCAGAATGTGAGGTACCTACCTACTAGGTGTTACCCATGAGGAAGTGTGAATGATTTCACCTGCAATTACCTAGAGAATGGTGTGGGAATGGAATAGAGCAGAAGGAATATAAGATTGGATCAGGCTGAATTTATTTATTAGGGCTCACTAAGCAAAGATTCCAGATTGAAGGTATTAAGTCAGAGAGCTATGAGTGGCTCTAACAGTTTGCTTGGTTGGTTGATTGAAAACTACACTGAAAGGTGGCCTAAACTAAGTAAAGTTAAGATAGATCCTAGTTTATATACTGTAGAGGAAGTTATCCAAAGGAGATTAGAATGCTAGAGTGGATTTTTTTTTTTTTTTTTTTTAAAGATTTCATTCATTTGAGAGAAAGTACAAGCAGTGAGAAGGAGCAAAGGGAGAGGGAGAAGCAGACTCCCTGCTAAACGGGGAGCCCAATGTGGGGCTCAGTCCCAGGACCTTGGGATTATGACCTGAGCTGAAGGCAAAAGCTTAACCTCCTGAGCCACCCAGGTGCCCTGAGTGGATTTTTTGTTAAAAAACAAAAACTTGACCATACATGTCCCCTGGGTGGGCCTAGAGAACACTCCTTTTCTCAGGGCTCTGAGAAATACATTCATGAGGAGAGCTACAACATCCTTGAAGAGCTCTGTTGGCTGTTTTTGTTAAGCCATTAATGAAAGGATAACTATTGCCATCAAATTAGGATCCTTGAATTCATCAAGAGTAGTGGAATCCCAGGTGACAGAGATAAATACTGGCACTTAATTGCAAAAAAACAAAGGGTGAGGGTGTGGTTACTGTAATGGTCAGTGGTTACTGTAATGGTCAGTGAAGCCAAAGCAGAAATCAGAGAAGTCTGAGTTGCAGAGATCTTTGGCATGGGGTAATTGATCATAGTATCCAACTGAAATAGATGGAAAACCTTGTGAATTATTTATTGATTTCTAGAAACAGAAGAGCTCTAGACGTGGGGAACAGAAGTGTGACTTGGATGACCTCTGTAAAGAGATTATGGCCCCTCAGCCTGTCCCTGGACTTAAGCCAGTTCACAGATCTAACAACCTTTAAATGAAGGGAAAGCCAGGTCCTGCCATACAACCAGAATTTATGCTGTTGATCTCCTTCTAGGCTTCCCCACAAAAAACCTGTGGCCATTTACTAGAGTAATGGACTTTGGGTAATAAGAAATATTTAGACTTTTTGGGGATTGCTGAATATTGACTCAGAATGTAATGAGTTCTAGAACACCCAAATGCCACTGTTTTCCATCAGTCAGTGGAGTTTTGGCTTAGAGCCAAATAACAGTGGGGCCAATGTGGTTATTTCCATATTCCTGGAATGCATAATTAGAGTGGACATATTCAACAACTAACTGAGATCCCACATTGGTTTGTGGACCTGTGGAAGTGAGGGAAAGTCAGGTGGAAGCCACTAGAGTTTTATCTGCCTACCAAAGTAGTCAGCTCTTACCTAGAGGGATTACAGAACTACCCTTAAGAATTTGAAAGTTGCAGAAGTGTTCATTCCTATCACATCCCTATTCAACTCAACTATTTGGCATTGAAGAAGACAGATGGATCTTGGAGAACGATGGTGCATTATCATAAACTTAATCAGGTGGTAGCTTCAGTTGCATTTGTTCCAGGTGGGGTTTCGTTGCTGGAACAAATCAGTGCAACTGCTAGCATTTAGTATGCAGATCTTGATCTGGCATATGCTTTTTTCCCTATGTACTTATTAGTAAAAACCATCAGAATTAGTTTGCTTTCAACTGGTGGGGTCAGCAATATACCTCCACTAACTTAACTCAGGGCTATATCAAGCTTTCTGTTGTAAGGTAGTCTGCAAGGACCTGGAAATCCTCTCCCACAGGACATTATGCTGATCCATTATATTGATACCATGCTGGTTTGATCTGGTGAGCTGGATGTAACAATTCCTGTTGACATTTTGGTAAGGTACATGCATGCCAGAGGGTGAGGATAATTCCCACAAAAATTCAGGTGCCTTTTATCTTGGTGAACCTTCTAGGAGTCCAGTGGTTTGGATTATGTTGAGGTGCCTTTTCCAAGGTAAAACAACAACAAACCTGCTGTATCTAGCTGACTTCTCCCACACAAAGAAAGGGGCACATTTGGATTTTAGAGGGAATATATACCTCATTTGACCTGAAATGAGGACTGTCCCCCCTTCCACAAACCTTTCTCTGCTCTGTTGACCTCACCAGGAGCTCCAAAGCCTACCTCTTTCACTTAGTGTCTGGAATCTATTCTGTCTGCTTTCTCTGTTTTATTTCCAGTGGATCCTTTTCTGTGAACTCCTCCTGGGTCCCTTTCTTGTCCCCATCACTTACACCTTTTGATTTCTCAGATTGGTGATAAAAGTTCACTTTACAGAGGAACTTTTAAAGAAATCACCAATTTTTATATTTGAAACTGTTATTTTCATCAAGATATATGTTTATTGTAGAAAATATAGAGAAGGAAATAAAGTTATCCACATCCTATCACATTTTTACAAAATTCACAGAATGGGAATATTGGCAACCTACTTTTTTACTTAATGGTGTCATATGTATCTCTTATCCATGTCATTTAAATGTTTTTCTACACATTTCATTGGCATACTATGATTTATCCATCTCTCATTGGACATATTTTAGTTTCTAATGTAATGTTGTATGAGCCTGTTTATAATTAAATCTTTCACCATGGGTTTTGTTTTGTTTTTAAAATTTTATTTATGACAGAGAGAGCGAGCGAGCACAAGCCAGGGGAGTGGCAGGAAGAGGGAGAGGGAGAAGCAGCCTGGTGCAGGACTCAATCCCAGGACCCTGGGATGATGACCTGAGCCTAAGGCAGATGCTTAACCAACTGAACCCCCATGGGTTTTGTTTTATTTTGTTTTGTTTTTTCCCGAAGTAGAGTTGCAAGGTCAAATGAGATATTTATTATTAAAGTTCCTTTTAAATATTTATTGCTAATTGCTGTCCACCAAAATTGAACTAGTTTATATTTCTACCAGCAGTATATGAAAGTGTGTATTTATTAGCATCTCAATCGATACTGGATATTGTTATTTTAAAACCTTTTTTTTTTTTAAGATTTTATTTATTTGAGAGAGAGACTGAGCAGGAGAGAGAAGGAGCAGGGATGGGCAGAGGGAGAGGGTGAAGCCGACTCCCCACTGAGCAGGGAACCTAACATGGGGCTTGATCCCAGCACTCTGGGATCACAACCTGAGTCGAATGCAGCCAGTTAACCAACTGAGCCACCTAGGCGCCCCTGTTATTTTCAAAGCGTAATGCCATTTGTTATCTCTTAGCTTTTGGTTAATCTCCTTTCTATTCTCTATTTGGAAGAAATGGCATTTGTATTCACTTACTCATTTATTCAGTCACCCAACTGTGCTAGGTACAGTGGTGAGAAGAATAGAACTAGGTCTCATCTTGCTTGGAATTTATAGTCTAAAAAAGTTAGTTTTCTTTATGGCAGCTGTGCTGGATATACACTGGTCTGGCCTGTTCTGCCTTATAACTGAGCATGACAGGACACCAATGATAAACCGTGTTAGCATGGTGGACCTTTTAGCAGTTGGCCATGGATACTTGTGGTTAAACTGGAAATTAGTATAATATAAACTGGAAATTAGTATTATAACTCTGTGAAGAGTTGTTGGGGAATCTTTAAGATTCTCATGTCTTTTCCTCAAGTATTTTTATTGTTACATTCCTCTGCTCCATTAAGTATTTTGGTCACCATTCCTCCCAGGGCAAAAATAGTGTGTTCATGGTGTTTTATATGTAATATTTGAGGCTTTATGAGTGTTTTTTTTTTCCCTTCTAAGCACTTTAATTATAGTTAGCATAATAATGGGCTTATGCTAAGAGAGATTATTTTTTTAACTTATCAAACCTTAAGATGATTCCTGTAAGTTGTCAGGCTCCCAAGAAGCAGTTTTTGAAAGTGTGTCTATATGCATACTGCTTCTGTCATTTAGACTAGTATTACTGTCCTCAGATTTCTTAAATTGTGGTATTCTCACATGACCAGTTATACCGTTATGCTTATTCCCTAATGTATTGGTAGCTCTTTGTTTCAGCCTTGTATGCAGTTACTTGGTTCCAACTTTAGTGACTATGAAAAGCAAGAATTGCCTGTGTGATGTAGGGCTGCCTATAATAAATATCAGGCCTTAGAGGGTTTTCCAAAGTGATAGATGAGTGCTAATTAACAACAAACTAATGTTTATGGGAAAAGTGGTTGGTAATTCCTTTGCTAAGCATATCTTTCCATAGTTTAAATGACAGTTAATTTCTCTGTGAAATTTTCCCAAAGTAGATGTTCAGATTGTCAATAAATGTTACCAGTGAAAACCCAGGTTTACTTGGAAAGCAATATATCTGCCTTAGATATTGCAACAGTACGTTCTGATAACATTTAGAATATATTGTTGAATTCCTGTTTATGCATTTTCCCCAAGAATTCCATAGAGTATTGAAAACAGTAAGTATAAGTTGCTTTCAAAATGTTTATTTGAACTTGTTTGTTTGACTTACCAGACTGTGCCAATCTTTCAGATATAATTAACATACCATAAAATTCAGCATTTTAAAGTATACAGTTCAGTAGTTTTTAGTATATTCCCATGGCTGTGCAACTATCTCCATTATTTAATCCCAGAACATTTTCGTCACTCCAAAAAGAATCTCCACAGCCATTAGCAGGCACTCCCTCCCAGCCCCTAGCAACCACTGATCTGCTTTCTGTCTTTATGGATTTGCCTATTCTGGGCATTCATATAAATGGAATTATATAATATGTGGCCTTTTGCATCTAACTTCTTTGACTTCACATGATGTTTTCAAGGTCCATCCATGTTGTAGCATGTATCAGTAGTTCATTCCTAGTTATGACTGAATAATATTCCATTATCCATAAATTGTATGGATATGCCACATCTTGTTTATCCATTCATCAGCTGATTGATTGTTTATATACTTGGCTATTACAAATAATGCTGTTATGAACATTCATATTCAAGTTTTATTTCTTTTGGGTATATTCATTCCTAGGAGTGGAATTGCTGGGTCATATGGTAACTTTGTGTTTGACATTTTGAGGAACAGTCAAACCACCTTGTGTAGCAGCTGTACCATTTTACTTGCATCACCAGAGGGTTCCAGTTTCTCCACATAATGGTCAACAGTGTTATTGTCTGTTTTTGGTTTTGGTCGGTGTGAAGTGGTATCTCATTATGGTTTTATTTTGTATTTCTCTAATGACTAATAATGTTGGACATCTTTTCATGTCCCTATTGGTCATTTGTATGTTTACTTTCTAGAAATGAAGTCCAGTCGATCTATCTTTTTCTTTGCTTTAGGTGTCATACCCAAGAAAGCATCGCCTAACCCAGTGTTACAGGATTTGTATCTAAGAGTGTTAGAGTTTTAGCTCTTGTATTTATTTACATCCTTGATCCTTTCTGAGTTCATTTTTATATATGGGTGAGATGGGTTCAAATTTATTCTTTTGCATGTAGATACCCAGTTGTCCTGGCACAATTTTTTGAAAAGACTATCCTTTCCCATTGAACAGTCTTCACACCCTTGTTGAAAATAAATTAATCGTAGATGTATGGGTTTATTTCTGGACTGTCTATTCTGTTGATCTATGTGTCTTTTCTATCCTTATACAAATAACATAGTGTCTTCATTACTATAGCTTTGCGGTAAGTTCTGAAATCAGAAAGTGATTTTTCCAACTTGATTCTTTGTTTTC
Organism: Mirounga angustirostris; assembly: GCF_029215605.1. Classification (NCBI taxonomy): domain Eukaryota; kingdom Metazoa; phylum Chordata; class Mammalia; order Carnivora; family Phocidae; genus Mirounga; species Mirounga angustirostris. The sequence continues at coordinate 44,636,007 of NW_026991722.1, read as the reverse complement.
AAGATGTTTTGGCTATTCTGGGTCCCTTATATTTACATGTGTATTTTAGGATCGTTTTGTCAATGCAAAAAAAGGTAGCTAGAATTTTGATACAGATTACATTGAATTTATAGATCAATTTGAGTAGTACTTCCATGGGGGGGGAGAGGAGGGGCAGAGAGAGAAGGAGAGAGAGAATCTTAAGCAGGCTCCACGTCCAGTACAGAGCCCATCAAGGGCCTTGATCTCACAACCCTGAGATCATGACCTGAGCTGAAATCAAGAGTTAGACACTTAACCAACCGACTGAGCCACCCAAGGTCCCCAGGAGAAGTTTTTTAATCAGTAATTCAGTCTCTTGTTATAGGACCATGTGCCATTTAATTCATCTTTTTCTTCTTAGTACCGGGCATGTAGGTGGCCTTATATCCTTTTCCATTCTTTAGTCTTGTTCTCAGTGTCCATTCTTGAATTTGCATATGTCAGTAAAATGCTAGTAGCCTAACAAACCTTTCTTGTCATTAAATGATTATGTTGTGTTTTGATTGCAACATGAAAGGCAAGTTTGAATATTGAAACCATAAAGCAAATTAGTAATATCTGCCTGACTTAGCTTAGAATGTTTGCTAATTTTCTGCCACAAAGAACACCATGGAAGTATCCTGATTTTTTTTTTTCTAAGCCTGTTGTTGCATTTCATGGGCCATTTGTAGGATTCTGACCATGATAAATCATCTTCTGGATTTATCACTCCATTTAGTGGTTTGGTTTCTGATGTTATTTCTTGTCTTACAGTTTGTTGCTATTGACAGTGTTGTCAGTGGTTGTATTTGGTTTCCCTAATTAGAGATTTCAACAAAATCAGTTGTTCTTTATCCTCCCAAGTTGGACTTATATATAGCACATAAAAGCATGGACTTTTTTCTTTTGAAGATTAAGTAAAGGTAGTCATTAGTTAAACTATCAGCTTTTGAATTAAAATGTTATGGTAGATTAAGTCTATTAACTGGATTATTTTTCATGCTGCTTACACATGCTTTTGGCCATTAGCTTGTAGACTAGTGATTCTCAATGGGGGGCAGTACCTACTCCTGTGGAGTGCTTGGAAATTTGTGGAGTATTGTTCTGGCAGAGTGACTCAAGAGTTGGGAATGTGCTACTAGCATTTGGTGGCACGGTGTCAGTGATACTCAACATTATGCAATATGAGAGGCAGATCCACCCAATCAAGCTTACTCAGAATTCTAATAACACCCCCATTGAGAAATGCTGACACTTAAATTTTTCAAGCACTTCAATAATACTTGTAATCTCTTGAGTTGAATATATTCTAGAGTCTTACAATATCTTCTAGGTAACTTTTTTATTTAAAAACAACTTTCCACATAATGTTGGAATAAATATTTCTTTGTCTGCATTCTCTGTACCTGTCATAATATTTGTGAGTGTAGAATTCTGACATCACAGTGCCACTTAAACTTTTATACTGAAGTACACCAGACAGTATAGAAAAGTAACCATGTTCCTCTAGGAGGTCTCCAGGAGGGAATGACTTTTAAAACTTCAAAGGAACTTTGCACTTGGTTTTAAGATCAAGTTGTAACAATAAGATGTGCTGGTTTTAATTATAACCACCATCCCAAATCAAGATACAAAACATTTCTGTGACCCCAGAAATCTGTCATGCTTTTTCAGTCATTACCACTGCCATGCAACCTTTTACTCCACAGTTACTGATCTAATTTCTGTCACCATAGCTTAGTCTTGGCCTGTTTTAGAATTTTGTGTAATTGGGAATCAAATGGCATTGTACTTTTTTGTTTTTAAAATTTCACTCTGCATATATGTTTTTGAGATTTATTTACATTGCACCAATGTTAGGAGTACATTCCTTTTTAGTGCTGAGTAGTATTCCATTTTATAAATGCTCCATAATTCGTTTATTCATTGGACACTTGGGCTCTTTCTAATTTTTGGCAAGTACAAATAAAGCTGCTATCAACATCCCTGTAAAAGTCATTTTGTGGACATATGTTTTCATTTCTCTTAGATAAATACTTAGGAGTGCAACTGTTGAATCATAAGATAGATGTATGTTTAATTTTATAAGGAACTTTAAACTGTTTTTCAAGTGGTTGTGCCATTTCACACTCCCTTTAGCAGTGTACTTTTATTTTCATGATGGTGTCTTTTGGTAGAACAGAAGGTTTTAACTTTGAAGTGTAATTTATCATTTTTTTCTTTTATAGTTACTGCTTTCTATATTCTAAAAAAATTTTGTGTACCCATAATTTTGAAGATTTTTTTTCTTAGAAGCCTTATATTTTACATTTTAAGTGTTTGATCTTCTTATATTTTTAAGTGTTTGATCTTCCTAATTTAATTTTTATGTCTGATCTGAAATTAGGGGTTGAGGCTAATTTTTTTTATATACAGATATCTCGTTACTCCATCCCATTTATTGAAAAGACTTACTCCGTTTATCATGACTTATATTTAAAATCAATTAACTGTGTGTGTAGAAGTACATATTCATACTTTATTCATTGATCTGTTTTTCTGTACTTATGCCAATACCATAGTCTCTTGCTTACTGTAATAATTTTGAAATCCGATAGTTGAAATCCTCCAACTTTGTCCTTTTTCAAGAGTGTTTTTGATAATTCTAGGTCCTTTGCGTTTTCATATGAATTTCAGAATCATCTTGTCATTCTTCCAAAATAGCATGAATGCATAGATCAGTTTGCAAAGAACTGACATCTTTTTTTTTTTTTAAGATTTTATTTATTTATTTGAGAGAGAGAGCATGAAAGAGAGAGCACATGAGAGGGGGGATGGTCAGAGGGAGAAGCAGACTCCCTGCTGAGCAGGGAGCCTGATGCGGGACTTGATCCTGGGACTCCAGGATCATGACCTGAGCCGAAGGCAGTCGCTTAACCAACTGAGCCACCCAGTCGCCCCAAGAACTGACATCTTAACAGTATTGAAGCAATATGAGTTTTGTATATCCTTACATTTCTTTCCGTCATCTTTAATTTCTCTGTGCAGTGTTTTAGCTTTCTATTTAGAAGTCTTCCATGTCTTTAATTACGTTTATACATAGATACTATTTTCTTGATGCAATTGAAATGGTATTTTTAAAATTATATACTTTCCAGTTTGTTGCTAATATAGCAAATCTTGTATCCTCCAACGTGCTAAATTTACTTAATTGTTCTGGTGGTTTTTGGTGCAAATTCCTAAAGATTTGCTAAACAATCATGTTTACAAATCAAAATAGAGTACTTCTTTCTTTCTGGTCTTTGTGCTTTTCATTTGTTTTTTCTTGCCTTAGAACACTAGCTAACATCCCCAGTACTGTGTTGAATAGAAGTGGTGAGAGTGGACATCCTTGCCTGTTTCTGATCTTAGTGAAAAAGCACTCGGTATTTAACCTTTAAATATGATTTTGGCTGTAGGTTTTTCATAGAGGAAATTCTTCTCTTCCTCGTTGACTGAGATGGTGGGTGTGGAATTTGGCCAAAGCTTATCTGAATTTATCTGATTATCATGAGAGTTTTCTCCTTTATTCTCTTAATTTGGTAATTTGTATTTGTTTTTAAATTTTAGCCAGCTTTTTAATCCTGGGATAAATCCCAGTTGGTCACAATATAAAATTGATTATACATGCTGCTGGATTCTGTTTGATTTCATTCATTTTGTTTTAGTATTTTTGCATCTGTGTTCATGAATGATATTGGTCTCTAATTTTAGTTTGTTGTATTGTCCTTGTTAGTTTTGGTTTGAGTTATGCCAGTGTTCTTTCTTCCTCCTTTTTTTTAAAGTGTTTTTAAATGTTTAAGTGTCTAAGATAGGTCTTATTTCCTCCTTAAATGTTTGATAGAATTTACCAATGAAGCCACCCAAGCCAGGAGTTCTCAATGTGAGGAAAACTCAATACTAGAGTTTCTCTTTTTGTGTGTGTATTTGAAACTTGTGTTTCTTAAAGAATTTTTGCATTCATCTAGGTAGTTGAAGACATTCACGTAAAATTATTCTTTGTATCTCACTGTTATCTTTTAATGTCTGTGGTCATGTTATCTTTCATTCCTGATACTGATCATTTGTGTGTTTTCTTTCTTCCTGATCAGTCTAGATAAGGGTTCATACATTTTATTAATCTTTTCCAAAAACTAATTTGGCTTTATTTCTTTTTTAAAAAATGTTTATTTCCTATGTCATTGATTTCCACTCCTATTTATTTCCTTTCTTCTACTTCCATTGAGTTTAATATTTTCTTTTTCCAGCTTTTCAGTTGAGGTGAAGGTTGGGTATACTTTTTTATTCTAATACAAACATTTAATGTTATAAATTTCTGTTAGTTTGTGGGAGTGAGGCCAAAGCAGAAAAGCTCTGATATGTTGGATATGTTGTGTTCTTATTATTGTTAAGTTCAAAAATATTTCCTAATTTGCTTTTTTGCTGTATTTCTTTGAAATACAGACCGTTTAGAAGTGTGTTGTTTAATTTCAAATATTTGACTTTTTTTTTTTTTTTATTTGAGAGAGCGAGAATGAGAGAGAGTACATGAGAGGGGAGAGGGTCAGAGGGAGAAGCAGGCTCCTCGCTGAGCAGGGAGCCCGATGCGGGACTCGATCCCGGGACTCCAGGATCATGACCTGAGCCGAAGGCAGTCGCTTAACCAACTGAGCCACCCAGGCGCCCTGGTGTTTTCATTATGGTTAGAGAACATATTCTGTGATTTCAGTCCTTTTAAATTAATTGAGACCTGTCTTAGCATATGGTATATCTTAGGGAATATTCTCTGTGCACTTGAGAAGGATGTGTGTTCTTTAGTATTGAGTGAAGTGTCTATAAGTCTTCTATATCCTTACCAATTTTTCTTTGGCTGCTTGTTCCATGGGTTACTGAGAGGGGTTTGTAAGTTGTTTTCTTTTTTTAACTATGTTATACATTTGTCTGTTTCTGTTTATCAATCTTTGCTTCTTTTATTTGATGGTCTATTATTAGGCATAAACACATGTCTTTCAGATGAATTTCCCCCTTTTGTCATTGTGAAATTATTCTCATTTCTAGTAATATTCCTTGTCTTAAAGTCTTACTTTGTTTAATATTGTTATAGCCACACCAAATACTATTATCCTTAGTATTTGGATGGTTTATCTTGTTCTGTCCTTTTACTTCCAGCCTATCTGTGTCTTTATTTAAAGCTCGTCTCTTATGAATAGCATATAATTAATTGAGTTTGCGATTTGTGTCCAGTCTGAAAATGTATTTGGAGCGTTTAGTCCATTTACATTTAATATAATTTCACTGTGATTGAATTTGGATCTATCATCTGGCCATTTGTTTTCTGTTTGTCCCCTCTGTTATTTTGTTTCTCCTTTCCAGTCATCTTTTGAGTTAATTATGTAGTATTTAATGTGATGTTCTATATCCTCTGTTAACTTTTAACTATATTCCTCTTTTATTTTTTTAATGGTTGCTGTATGTATCTGTTAACAGGCATAGTAGGTATTCTTAACTGACCACACTCAACCTTGAATTAATACCATGTCACATAAGATGTGAAAACCTTTTAACTGTATAATTCCATTACACAAGTCCCTCTCATCCTTTGTGCTATTGTTATCACCTTTTTACTTCTACGTGTTTTTAACTCTAGTACGTTGTCGTTACTCAGTCATAATCTTTTAAGAATTTATGAAAATAAAAATAGTTTTTATTTACTACCACTTGTAGTGCTTTTTTATTTTTCCTATAAATTCATATTTCTTTGTTACATCATTTTCCATCAGTCCTGTGCAACTTACCAACTCTAGAATTACCAGAGTTTTAAATAAAGCTACTATTAGTACTGAAATATATTGGTAAATTTACCTTTAGTTGTGAGGCACAATAACCTTTACTGATATTATAGTAGCTTTTCTTAACATTAAGGTCTTCCAAGGATAAAATCAAAGCTGAAAGAAAAAAAAAGTGAACTGGCAGTCCTTTGAAGTTTTCGTAAAGCAATAGGTAAAATTTATCTTTGGACATGGTTTAAGTTTTCAGAGGACTTTGTAAGTGTCTTAATTAAAGGTTAAAGAAAATAACTAGTGTTAAAAGGAAAGTTACTACATTTCAGAGTTTGACTGTTTATTTGGTAATCTACTGTTCTTGTGTATTGTATTATTTGGTGGAAGCATTTTCTTTTTGGAAAGAGTGACCAAAAAACAGCCTTTTGAGCAAGTTCATCTGGTAGCAGCTTGGTGGGGATGAGTGGGTGAGATAGTTGTTAGAAGGCTGGAACAAGCCATCAAAGGACTTCACATTTTCTCCCAGATTTATTTGGCTTAAAGCTAAGAATGACAGCAGGATCTTGATTATAAAGCCATAATATGGCTCATTTTCATTGTTAATTCACATAAGCGATGTTATTGGGTGATACTAGACACATAATCATACTACAACGTTGAATGGATACCAGCTAAGTGCTAAAACGCTGTATAAAATATTCACAGCTCCAAAATCCTTCCCTTCTAGCTAGTGAGAAAATTAAAGAGGTAGCTACATTGTGCTGAATGCGTGTGACAGTAGAATGAAATTCAGAGTACTACTGAAGTACACAGGACTTGCACCTGGTCCAGACCTGGGGTAAGTTTGGATCTGTAGCACTGGGGAAACAGGTACTGAGTTTTAAAGAACTTTTAGTAAGGTGATGTGATACAAGGATGGGACAGAGAGATTGAGTTCAGGAGGAGAGAACTACCTGTCTTGGAGCAAAGAGGGAAAAAGTACTCTGGCATGCTTGGTAGTTTGGGACAGGAAGAGAGAAATGAGAGATGAGACTGGAGAGAGGCTTTGGTATGCTCATGTGACTGCATATGTCATGCTTGGATGCTTGGACTGGGTCCTATAGATTTTTAGCTATTGGAGCATTTTGAGCAGGAAAACAGTGTTATCTGATTATTATTTTAGAAAGATCATTCCCACTCCAGTGTGAGCAATATTAATACCAGGAACTAAGGAAGTTGCTTAAGAAGGTTGTTGAGGTAACCTAGGCAAAAGATAATGACAGTGAAAAAATATAGAAAGAAGCAGATGATTTGGAAATCGGTAAGAGGTAGAACTGATAAGTGACAGATGGAATATAGAGGAAGAAAGGGTTGAGGATGACACCCAATTTTCGGGCTTGGGCATTGGAGGTGAATGGTATTACTGTTCCTTTAAATAAGAAAGAAGAGGAGAAAAGAGGAATAATGGTTTGAAACATGAGGAATTTTGGATACATTAAGTTGGAGACTTCATTAGGAAATTAAACAGTGAGGTCTGGATTTTAAGAAAGCATTCTTTTGGAGATAAAGGAGGGGGATTGTCATTAGCACAGAAGAACCAGACTATCTATATATCTCTCCTAATGACACAACTAGAAATAGAACTCAAAGCCCATGATTACATGTCACATCAGTCTGTTTAAACATATTCTATAAAAGACTGTTGAAACATGGATATGTAGAAGTAACAAAATTCTAGGGCAGAAGATAACATGTAGGGTTGTCAATATTCTGAAGTAACTCAAAGGGAATAGAACAGTGATAAAAGCAACTCTGTTGCTTCAAAAGTTCTTCTTGTTGACCAGCAGAGGGCGCTCAATCCTGAAGCTCGGTATTTTTTTCTCTGTGCTGCCCTTAAGGCCTAGAAGCTCAGGTCTTTCGAATATAGATTTTTAGTGTTCTTCTTACACAAGGCCAGGCATCCAGGATCCTTTTATTTACCCTTGCTACCAGGACTTAGAAGATATTTGATTTTTTTTTTTTTTTTCCTGGAGCCAGTCTTCATTGTACCCCCTGTTCCCATGTCTATTTCTTGTTTCCTCCCTAAAGTTTAAGAATTGAGTCCTCACATTAAGAGCTGCTATGGTACATGGGGTTAGGATAAAATCAGGTGCAGAGCCTGAAAATGTAATGAATCTTTGCCCAATTTTTCTTTCTAGTTAATTATTAAAATTCAGGGACATGTTTGTGTTCTGTTAGTCTTCTGATCCAGGGAATAGAATGCAAGAAGTTGATGTTAGCTTCTAGAAACAGTATTGATAAGCTTGGTTGGGTCTGTAAAGCATCAAGCTCCTCCAGTATTTGATTGGAGGAGCTGAAGAAAAACTTCCTGTCCTGGGATATATCCTTTGTCCACCTGCCACATGTCTGAAATGCCCATTAGTCTACTTTTTAGCTTTAGGCATTCAGAGCTCCACTAAAACTCAAAGATTTCACTGGAAGGAACAAAGTAAATGTGGCAGGAGAAATTAAGTTAGTTAGGACTTAACAGAATAGGACATGGGCAGGAAGTTTATTATAATTAGTTTTAACTAGGGGATGTCAGAAAAGATCTGGAAGTAGAATTACACTATTTCCTGTCTATAAACCTTCAAGCCTCCCAACTGACTAATTAATTTATTATAAGAAGGGCTAACACTTATAGAATGTATATTGTGTGCCAGGTAATGTTCTCATTTAATCCTCAAACAACCCTATGAGATAATTACTGTTACTATTTTGCAGATTAGGAAACTGAGGCACAGAGAACTTAAGTAATTTGTCTGTGGTTGCTTATGGAGGAGACAACTGGTGCTCACTGATGTTCAACCCTCCTATATATCTTACGCTGCCTAGCACAGTTCCTTGCCCATAGTAGATGCCCAGTAACCCACGTAACTTTTAAACCATATCAGCATGTGAGCTAGCATGAAGCTAAGTTGCCATGGATGGCAGCTTTTAGAAACAGAAGCCCATACGAAGTCACTGAGAACTTTAGCAGGATTCATGAAGCCCCTGGGCTCATAAAGACGTTATTTTTGCTTTTCAGTTAGTATAGCAGTAATAGAATTTAAGGAAATGTGGAAAAAGAAGTAGATAGACTTTTAAAGGTTTTACTTCGCAGCACCCATTCCATTAACTTGAGGGAATAAAAGTTTGGATAACTGGTTATTTTTAATTAGTGTTATTCTTAAAACGTTATTTCTCTGAAATCGGTAACTTATGGTGTTCAATTTTTTCTTATTAGAGGGGAATTCCTCAAAATAAAAGTAAGAAACTTTGTTTAGTGATGCAGTTGAACAAAGTAGTGAAGGCTAACTTAATCGACCTAGCAGAGTATGTGAACATTAGGTCTGATCATGATTTTAAGAACATTCGTTGTGCACTTGGTAAGTGAATTATTTTTTTCATCTTCTTTGACCTTTCTCTTCCATTTTACCTGCTTCATCCAGGTGAAGAATCCAAGTTAAAGAATATCCTCATGTAGAAAGATGATTGGGGAAACATCCTATTTCAGAAATAAATAGTATGTTGTCACAGGGTCTTTTTTTTTTTTCCTTTATACAAATTTTGGTCTCTTAACCACATTAGTGGTTCTTGGCACTGATAGTGTAATGTGACCAGAAACCAGCCCTAGAAAACTTTGGAAAAGGGACTTGGTGAAGTGGGAGAAAATTAAAGCTGATGGTGAAAAGGCAGGTTTGAGTTTTTATGGCTTTAAGTTAGCCATACATTATCCACTTTCTTAACCATGGATAATTGAGAGGTAGCTGATTATTCTGGCCAGGTCATTGTGAAACTGACAAGTCAGACTGTAGGCATCCCCAAAACATAAGCATAGGAATAAAAATGCTATATGTTTGTATCCATGTTCAAGAAAGATTGACTTTCTTAAGTGTGTCACTATTTGGGCGAAGAGGATGCTATCACCTTTGTAAAGTTGTGAATTATGAAAGACATTTCTGTTGGGTTACTGACTGTCCCTTGGGGTTTGTTTCATTTATAACATTGCCTCAGGCCTTCTGCTACATCCTGTTGGAATGACCTTTTCAACCCTGTGCTGGCAGCTGTAATACAGCTCTTTCTCCTGAATCCTTCAGGCTTGTCACATGACAAACATGAACTGTGACCCCTTTGTTCTTTACCCAGATGATTCTGTTTCTTTAATTTTTTTGTTTAACATTTTTTTCTTACTTCCTTTCCTCTTTTTCCCTCTTTGCTCCCTTTTTAATTTCCTACCTAGACAAGGGTTGTTGTGGGGTTTTGGGAGCATTTTAGTTTTTTTATTAAAGTATAATACTGATGCAGAAAAGCACACAAATCAAAGCTCCCTGAATTTTCACAGTACAAGCACACTCATGTAGATAATACTCCAGTCAAGACAGAGAACATCACCAGAACCCCAGATAACCCTCTCCTATCTCCTTCTGGGCACTACTTCTCTCACCCCCGGGGAATCGTTGTCCTGACTTCTGTAGCTCTGAACTTTATAGAAGTGGAATCAAACTGTATGTATTCCTTTACATCTGGATCCTTCCATTTAACATTTTTGTTATATTCATCCATGTTACTCAGTTTGTTACTGCTGTGTAGTATTCCATTTGTATAAATATTCTACAGCTTATCTATTCTAAATGGGCATTTGGATTGTTTCTTGTTTAGGGCCATTATGAATAAGAGTGCTAAACATTCTCATACATGTCTTTCGGTGAACGTATGATATAGTTCTGGGTATTTACATAGAAGTGGAATTGCCAAGACATAGTGTATCCAGCTAGCCATTTAATTTCAAAATTCGTATAAAACACTAAATGACTGATTTTAGGCAAACTCTTAGTACTTAAATAGTTACAAACAACTATCGATTCAGCTTTAGCATATTATATCTAATTTTTGGCTAAGAGAAGTGCCTCTATTTAAGTGTATTATAGTTTAGAAATAAAAAAAATGTACTATAGTTTTAAACAGGTAATTCCTATATACAACAAAATTTCCACTCACTGCCCATGATGTGTTTTATTAACTCTCTTCCTAATGTTTGTTTTTTATCCAGTTTTCCAAAGCTGAGTTGTCCGGTCCATTCTGCAAAAATCTTTTTTATTAAAGATTTTTATTTATTTGTGAGAAAAAGAGAGAGACCACTCACAAGCAGGGGGACCGGCAGGCAGAGGGAGAAGCAGGCTTCCTGCTGAGCAAGGCCCCAGTGTGGGGCTTGATCCCAGGACCCCAGGATCATGACCTGACCTGAAGGTAGATGCTTAACCGACTGAGCCACCCAGGCATCCCCATTCTGCAAAAATCTTACGAAAATATTGTGATGGTGATAATTTACAGCAGTTAAGATTATATCTACATTATACCACCTCTGAGTGGTAACTTTAACAGGGAAGAGGAATGTGCTAGTGCATGACTGACGTGCTTAGCTGAAGTCACAGAGGCTGACACTTGTATTTGTACAAACTGCATTCATTACTAAGAACCTTGCAGAAGTGGTGAGAGACTGGCTCTATACCATAGATGGGCTCCCCGGAGAAGTAGCCAGGCAATTGTGCAGCCGAGAGTAACGTTTTTGTCCTTTCTAAAAATGTTCCAGAATTTGTTCCATGGACCCTTTTGAGCCAAGTTTACCATAATGAGCATAGAAGTGTGATTGTGATATCATATTCCCCCAAAACTGCAAAACATCTTTCAAGGAAATTTTATTTGACCATCAGATAAAGTGCCCCTCAGTCATTTTGAGAACATGCATGGAATTAAGTTGACTTGTTTTGACCATAGTGTTATTGGAGACCTTAAAAAGGATTACTTTCGGGGTGCCTGGGTGGCTCAGTCATTAAGCTTCTGCCTTTGGCTCAGGTCATGATCCCAGGGTCCTGGGATCGAGCCCCACATTGGGCTCCCTGCTCAGCGGGAAGCCTGCTTCTCCCTCTCCCACTCCCCCTGCTTGTGTTCCCTCTCTCGCTGTGTCTCTCTCTGTCAAATAAATAAATTAAATCTTAAAAAAAAAAAAAAAAAAGGATTGTTTTCTCCATCAAAACAAAGCAAAACAAATGTAGAGGGCATAATTAAAATTTGATAGTTATAAAAGGATATTTATAGAACCAGAAGATTTGCTTCCTATGTTAGGTAAATTTTTTTCTTATATAAGTCTTTTGGAGGGTGGAAGGAGGGTTACCAACCCTCTCAAGATGTTTTCGGAAACAAAGTATGGTTTTATTTATTTATTTATTTTTTAACAACTAATAATCAATTTATTAAAAAGGTTGATTTAAGCATCTGCAATGGTGATTTCACCCTCAACTCCTGGCTCAATACTGATGGAAGTAATCTGCTTAACAATCTCAGAAGGACTGTGCAAATCAATGAGTCGCTTGTGGATCCTCATCTGAAAACAATCCCAGGTTTTAGAACCGTCACCACAAAGAGTTTTTCTTGTAGTGATTCTCAGAGTCTTGGTAGGCATCCGAACTGGCCCTTTCACTTTGAGATTCTTTTCCTTTGCGCCTCTGATCAAGTCAGCACATACCTTTTCCAAAGATTTTACCTTGCGGCTGGTGAGAGTAATTCTGATTCGGTGAATCGCCACCTCCGGTTCCACGGGTGTCTTCCCGGTGTCTTGAAAAGCCATGGCTGCGGCGGGGCTTCCTGACTGACTTGTTCCTCAGTGAGAGCGAACAGCGGTGAGTCAGGAGCAGGAGCGGGGCGTCCAAACCTCCGCTGTAGCTGCAACCGCGTCTTCCTCAAAGAGCCAAAGTATGGTTTTAAAAAAGAATGAGAAGGGGTGCCTGGGTGGCTCAGTCGGTTAAACGGCTGCCTTCGGCTCAGGTCGTGATCCCGGGGTCCAGGGATTGAGCCCCGCATCGGGCTCCCTGCTCGGCGGGGAATCTGCTTCTCCCTCTCCCTCTGCCTGCTCTTCCCCCCGCTTGTGCGCGCACTCACTCACTCTCTCTCACTCTCTGCCAAATAAATAAATAAAATCTTTAAAAATTATCCTTTGAAAATTCTGTATTTTTCATTTCTCCTTCCAGTCTTTTTTGTTTTAATACTATTATGTAGACACTGATATTTAGAAAACTGTCTTAGTATAGGCATATTGGGTTTCATTCATTTTTGAATGGCATTTAGAGCCCACATTGGTTGATATCAAAAAGCTTATGGTCTAGTGGGTATGTGGTAGTGGTGGTAGCATATACAAATTACTGTAATACTATATGAGGTAATTGCTACAGTGAGAATTCCTTTGGTGGGGGCGGCAAGTAGACCCATTTGAAGTGGGTCTTAAAAGATGAGTAGATTGGTCTGGAATGGCCTTTTGCTGATCTTTATCTATTGGCCAGAGTTAAGATGCTTTGTAAAGGAACAGTGGGAAGTGAGCCTGTAGGGAAGCCAGGTGATGAGTTTGTACCTGATTTGGTAGATAATAGAGTGCAGTGACTAAGAGCACTCACTTCAGATCCAATTAGAAATTGAGTCACAGTTCAGTTTTGCTGTGTGACTTTGAACAGATTGCATAACCTGTCTAAAGCACAGTTTTCTCATTTGATAAATGCAGACAGCACCCATGTAACTTGCTGCAATGTTAAATGAAAGAAAAGGGATCGTGTGTGGGAGGTGAATCACATAGCTGTCGTCAATATAACAAGTGCTCACGTAGCTACTGTGGATAGCAGTGAGCCATCGAAGATTTTTGAACCACAGAATGATGGGATATGAACCATGTAAGGCTTTTTCTTTTATTTTTATAATTGATATACAAAAGACTGTACACCTGTAAAGTATACAGTCTGATAGGTTTTTACGAAGACCTATGAAATCATCACCATAATTGAAATAATGTCCACAGCCATCACTCCCAAAAGTTTTGTCTGAGAACTTTAAAGAGGAAAGTCCGGCCTTCAATGCACAGCAGAGAATGGAGTGAAGTCAAGCCTGGAAGTGGAGAAATCAGTTAAGAGGCTGTCGCCATGGTCCAGGTGAGAGAGAGAGAATGATTGAGGTCATGAACTAGTGTGGTGGCAGTTGGCCTCCCCCAGGAGATGGGGCTGCTGGGGGACAGGGTTGAGCCTGCTGCATCATTATATTCTCTCCAGCACCAACTCAGTGGCCAGAGGTTAGTGAGCTCTTCCATTCTGAAGACAGTTTTTCTCTTTATGAAAGATTGCTTACTTCAAACTGTTTTCTCTGTTTATTCTGTTCAGGGCTTAAAAGACAATCTTCTTGCTTCTGGGACATCCGGTCTGACAGCCACCAAACAGTTGCTTCGTCCAAGAATCACAAGAATCTGTCTCAGGGACTTGATATTCTGTATGGAACAGGAAAGAGAGATGAAGTATTCTCGAGCTCTGTACCTTGCCCTTCTGAAGTGACCACTGCACTCTCCATCCAGATCCTTGCTGTTTACTGCCAAAGAAGACATAAAGAGCATTGTTGCACTCTCCTGAAATTTCAGTTTCTGGAAAATAATCACCAATGGGGAAGGCCATTGTTTACAGTTATAAACTTTTATTAAATCTTATGGGGTTCTTAAGGACTAGAATTCAACTTTGTCTTCTGGAAATTGGTTAATGAAATACAGTTCATACAGACGTAGGCTTCTGCCTACCTGTGCATTGAATTACAACAGGTTAAGGCCCTGTTTGGTACCACCTGCTTCATTTGCCAAACTGTTAACAAGTGAGGTGATCTCCCTAATACAGCCAGCATTAAGATGCAGGGGAAAGAAAGGAAGAGTCACTATTTACCAAGCAAACTGTATTTCATCCTCTACTGAACCTGTCTCAAGGTGTTAGGTTTTCTGGGCTGGGATCAGAAGTTGCCTAGCTAATTGTGACAGTCACCTTCTGTAGTTGCAGGTGGTGAGCCACAGAGTAGGGTCTGTGGTGACTTTGGTCATCTGCATCCTGATGTTGTCAAAACTGAGGCAGATGGGGATAGTTTGTGCCTAAGGTTGCTGTTCTGTGGTTCATCACCGTATGTTGCTTCTGATACCGAGTGAGGGGACATCCTTGTCAGGGAAACTGTAACACGGGACCTGCTGATATACCTCACTGAAAACTGGAGAAGGTGGGAACTACTGGAAGGAAGGAAGGGGCATTGCGTTCCACCTGAGAAGGGGGAGTGAAAATGGAATGAATCCCAGAGCAGGAAGTGTGCTGCATGCACGCGCACCCTCCGTTCCAGGGGTGAGATTGGAACTCCAGCACGGCTGGTACAGGGTTTTGTTGACAGGACAAAACCACAGTCCAGCCAAAAGGGAAAATGTATCAAACATTTTCAAATTTGCAGTATTTCAAAAGGAAGAAGTTATTTTTTTTTATTTTGTGTATTGTTTTAAATCTTAAGGATGGTTTTGTAAAATTTTTTTCGTTACTGCAAGTTTTAAGCATCTTACTGCATTTAAAAAATCCTAATTGATGATTAGAAATTTTTAACAGTAGGACTCCATTTTGGATTCAGTACTCAAAAGATAATGTCAGCATCTCATTGTCAGAGATCTTGTCTCTAAATGTATTATGAGAAGCATGTTATATATATATGTGAAATATATATATATATATTCATCTGAGGAGGAAGCCGATGTTTTGTAAAGCAAACCCTCTTTTTTTTTTTTTTTTTTTTAATTCCACCTTTGTGGCATGTAGCTGTGAAAAGTAATAGCTGTATTTAGAATTGCATACAGAAAGAACCAGTAAATCCTCCAGGAAGGTTTTAAAAAAAACAAAACAAAACAAAAAAGAAAGCTGCTTTTTAGGAAAAGAATTCAGGGGAAAAAACACACCTCCAGTATGTTACTCCTCATCCTGTTCTTCCCATCGGGACTGTTACGGCCATGTTCTGTACGGTAGTAAATGTTAAATTGGCCACATCTTTTTGTTTCAGGCAAGTTATTATGTAAAATGCTATAAATTATGTATATGTTAAAAGAATACTTTCAGAAAAGATCTATACCTAAAGTTGTTTTTGTATATTTAAATGCTTAGCTTTATTTTTTTGTAAAGTGCAGCATATTCCCATATTTGTGTATAATCTTATTGATCAGATGTTTAAAATTATTTCAAATACTTCATTAAAATAATTATTTTATTATAAGAATAACTTTGCTCAGTCCCTGACTTGTAAAACCAGTATCTTTAGTAGTAAGCCCCCGCAGCTGGGCCCGGGCAATGGATCTTTCTTGGCTCTGATTGTTACTTACTTTGGAGTATTAGCGTTTGGGTTCCAGAACCTAACTTCAAATCCAAGTTACTATATCACTTTCTTTGGAATCGTGAATTTGCATGCTATTTGACTCACAAAGAAAGCTAAGCATATTCATTACAAAAGCTTTTCTTGGCCCACTAGGGTTTTCTTATTCAAGTATTCTTTTTCAAAATTTATTTTTAATATGTATTTTTAAACTTTGTGTCATGAAGTATATCTTACCCAGGAAAGAACAAATACAGTGTATCCAAAGTATTCTTCCGCTCAATTTGCAAAATGGTGGCCTTGGGGTAGATTTGATCTATAAATGCATTCTCTGTGACTCATACAGTGTTGCTCATGTTTTAATTTACAAAAATCTATATTTCCACTTCTTCTGAAAAATCAGAAGATTTGGAATCATTACGTATATCCTTGTGTGTGGTAATCCACTGGAACTACCCAGTGCCTATTCACTTTAGATATGGCGTAAGTTTACCTTCCCTTGTCTGAACCCTTTAAGTATTGAAGTTGGTGACCCTCTGCCTTCAATATTTATCTTGCGTGATGATCAGTAAGAGTAAAGTACTGGAAATTCTCTTACCCTTTTTTTTTTAGCAAAAATATATATATTTTATATATAAAATTCACCCATATTTCATCCATTTACTTTTAATGTGACTGATCTTTTAAATTGTTTCCTCTTGAGTATCTTTAAGATCCAAGATCCTTCTCCTAAAAAAAGAGCAACATTTAACATTTTAACATTCTTTTAAAGCCTATATTTCTTAAAACCTGCATTTGAGGTAAATTTTGTTTCGTTAGAATTTTGGCAAAACTTTATTTAGAATTAAGGCCATTTATACTAATTATGTCATAGTTGCGGCAAAGAATACAAGTAATGTTAGGGCATATTTAGAAAAATACGGAACCAAGATCTCAGGCTGATTAAGTTAGATTTTATCTCTATCCTTAGTTGTATAAGGAACCAACTTGTGTTTTTCAAAGTCTGACCTCAATAAGACTCAGTGATTCTGCATGAAATAAAAGTATAATATGTCATATGTTTATACATAACCTGGTAGCTAGTTTTTATTTTATTGTTGTTGGCACTGTTATCTTTTCAGATACTTTCATACTCTTCCCTGAACTGAAGGGATTTTCTTTTTTTTCCACGTGGGCATGATTTACATCTGGTATCAGTATCTTTTTCTCTGACTTTTTAACCATTTCTGAGTATTTTCATATGCATTTCAATTGTATTGCATTGGTGCATTTGCTTTTTTACTGAAGTTGTTTCACAAGTTGAAAATTGGTCCTCAGTAGAATTTCTTTGCCATATTTTTCTTTTGGGAAACAATGAGAAAGTGCCGTGCAGCCTACGGTTTGCCACCATATACTTGAACACTGACTGGTAGGTGAGAGGAACCGACCTGTAACAGTAAGAGGTTCAGAGTTTATGTAGACCTAGCACATTGAATATTTGTGGGAAGAAAATACTCTCTAGGAACTCACTTTAAGACTTTTGACTTCGTGAGTAAACCATGAGAGCAGTTTTAATGGCAACTTTTCTCCTTTAATAATGCCAGGTTGACACCTTTCTAAGTTTTAGTGTAGGTGGTATTGAGGCAACATTGCCTTAGCTGCCTATCTCAGTCTTGCCTCTTACCAGTTTTGTGACCTTGGGCAAATTATTTAACTTTTCTGTGCCTTCGTTTCCTCATCTGGAAAATAAAAGACTGTAAGGAAAATGAAAACACTCGTAATATTTTGGGTGCATTTCTTCCTATTAAAAAAAAAATTATGTATTCTAGAGAGAGAGAGAGAGCACACACAAGCGGGAGGAGGGGCAGAGGGAGAGAATCCCTAAGCAGACTCCCCACTGAGCATGGAACCCTAGACCTCACAGGGCTCGATCCCAGGACCTCAAGATCATGACCTGAGCTGAAACCAAGAGCCAACTGCCTGACTGACTGAGCTACCCAAGTGCTCCCCCTTCCTATTTTTTTCTACAGTGTGCTTTTTTTTTTTTTTTTCCCCTATGTTAAATCTGTAGATGTTTTAGGTCATACTATTGATTCAGCTTGGTGTCCTTTCCTACATACCATTGGAGATACTGGAAGAAAATGGAGATACTGGAAAAACACAACTAGGAGAATAAAACATTGCTTTCGAAATCTGTCCTTCAAAGCAATATCAAGGCCATGTTTCTCATTTCCTCATAGAGCATTTGGATTTGTTTAAAATGATTTCAATTTATTGTCCTTAGGGGTGAAGTGAAGTACCTTTTAATCTCACCATTGCTTGCAGTGGCCCTCTACATGATAAGGTAACGAGGAAGGAGAACTGCCATAATTCTACGTAAGTTGTTTATTAGCACATTGAAAGCTAGTATAGAAATACTACCGGTGAGGTTTAGGCTATCGGACTGATAACTTCTGTTTGTAATTTTAATGGAGGCTTTTGTCTGAAGATGAGGGGAAGGTTGGCTTCTTAATGAAATCTTCTATCTTAGGCCTTCACTTCCCTGAATAGAAGTATGAAGTCATTGTACTGAGTGGTCTCCAAAGATCCTTGAAACCTGCAGATGGCAATATGATGAATACCTCACTGGGTACTCCTCAGCAATGTTAATTCCTATAGAAGTAGACAGTGTCACCTCTAACACGGAGGAGAGCAAGACAGTTGAATAAATGGTACATTGTGTCATTTCCAGGGCTTCTGCCATTATTACAAAGTGGGTGGTGCTGGGCTAGATGCCAATCAAAGAACAATTCAAGCATCATTACTGATCTGTATTGAGCTGTAAAGGTTTCTTATGGCTGACATAACAGATTTCCACAAACATTTTCTCACAGTTCTGGAGGCCAGAAGTTTGAAATCAAGGTGTTGGAAGGGCCAGTTTCCCTCCACAGGCTCTAGGAGAGAACTTTCCTGCCTTTGTTCCAACTACTGGTGGCTTTTGATGTGCCTTGGCTGTGGCAGCAGAATGCCCTGCTTCCATCCTCACATGGCTTCTGTGTCTTCTGTGTCCTTTTCTTATAAAGACACCTAGTCATTGGATTTAAGGCCTACTCCCAATTCAGTATGATCTCATCTTGGCCCTTAACCAACATCTGCAAAGACTCTGTTTCCAAATAGGGTCCATTGTAAGGTTCCAAATGGACATGAATTTGGGGTGGGGTGGGGGAGAATGACACTATTCAGCCCACTGCAGGAGGATCCTGTATGTGATTAAATATTCCTGATACTTCTATTTTCTGCCTTTGACTTCAATAATAGTGAAAAACTTAATGGTTGTTAAAATGGAAAGGGCTGATTTTGTTAACTCTTTACAGTGAAGACTTAGAATCTTGAGTTCTGTCAAGATGTCTATCCTTCTCCCCCCTTTCCTTCCCCTTCAGGCAAGACTTTTGGTGGCTTTGTTCTGAGAAATCTATCTTTGATGTGGTTAAGACTATGCTGTCCTAGTGTTTAGAGTAGTGTATTCAAGTGAATCTGTCTCCTATATTATTGGGGAAGGAAAGGAAGGAGCAAAGTTCAGAATTCCTGGGGAGAGACGCATCACTAAGGAGAGACTTGGAAATTGGAGAAACGTCAAGAATAGCTTCATGGACTGATCCCAGACAGGGCATTCGCCTCTGGAACTGGGAGCTGGTACCGAGTTCTAAATCTTGGGTCACTACAGGCAGCTTAGGTTTTTATCAGATTTCTTATGAGATAGAATATTAAAAAGATCCTAACTAATTTTAAGACAATGTATATCTTGCCCTACTATAGCTTTAAAAAGCCATTCTCTGCCTTTTTTCTTAGGGACTTACTAAATCACTAGGCAAACGTTTGGCAGTGGTTTGGGGAAGGGCCTTTAGAAGGCTGCATATACTCTAGGGAGAACCCCACAGGAAAGTCTGTTGCATGCAGTTCGTAGAGGTCGGTGAACAGCAGCCTTTGCCTAAAATACTAGCATAGGAACAGTCATGGAGCAGATTCTCAAAACTTGTTTTCATGGCACAGTGTCTTCGGTTATCTCAAGGGAAGACTGAAATCTCAGGTTTCCAAGATTAAGTTTTAATCCATCTTTTTGAAAGATGCAGAGGCAGGCATGGGGATTAGGGGAAAAAGATACCAAATCAAGCAAGACGATAAGATGTTGCACCCTCCAGTTAAGTCTGTTTCAAGGTTACTGAGTGACATCAATTGCTAAGGTACAGACTGGTTACCAGAATGAACTTGTCTGTTGAACAAGATGTTTATGTGGTCTCGTCTACCACATTTAAGTATAAATCCACTTAGAATCAAGCCATTTATTTGCAGCCCAAAGTTCTAGATACTTCTGAGGCTGTCTAAAGGTTATCTAATCCCTTCTAATAAAAGAACTCCCTTCAGCATCCCTGAAACACAGGTCCTCTACTAAAGTAGTGCGCGTGGTGGTGACCTCAGTATTTTATACGAGCCATACTTGAATTGTCCTGTTATTTCTATATTCTGCCTGGATTTAATTTGAAATCATACTTGAATTGTCCTGTTATTTCCAAATTCTGCCTTGGTTTAATTTGAAATCTGCCTTCCTGTAATTTAGCATTTGGGACCTACTTTTGTTCTGTTAAGTTACATAATAACAGTAGCAATTTTTCGAGCGCGATCAGGTATGGGGCCATGCTAAGCATTCCACCTGCGCTTTGTAAACCCCTTCACACGGCCTCATGAGAGAATGGCAGGGACTCATTTCTTCTTGCACACACAGCTAGACCATGAGTCTCCTTTAGGTAAATGTGGCCATGTGTCTGAGGTCTGACCAAAGACATGTAGGGAGAAGTGATGTGCGACATTTCCGATCTGGCTCAAGACTATAAATCCTGAAGATGGCAGAGCCACCAGATGCAAGGAGCCTTGGGTCACTGAATTGTGGCTTGGAGCCAAACTGCCTGTTGACCAAGAACAGCATTTTGGCCTACGTACAAGCGGGAAATAAACATCTAACGTGTAAACAACTAACAATGTATCTGTTCCCGCAGTTCATATAGCTGAATTAACACTGCAGATAGCTGCTGCTAGCAGTATTTATATTTTACAGATAAGGACACTGGTGTGGCAAGAGACTCAACGATTTAGCGGAAGTCACAGAGAAAGTAGTTGAGTCGGGATTTGAACCTAGGTCTGTCCAACCCCAGAACCTGCCCTCTTGATTCCCACACGGGGTGGGAGGGGGGGTTGTTTTATTTGTTTGTTAATGCTTCAGAGCTAATCTCTGTCCCATGTCATAGCACTTTAACTATGTGAGGGTAACTCCATTTCCTTTCCTACATTTCATGTCCCTTCTGCAACTGAGGGGACCCAGTTCATCAATTCGCACAATGGTCATCTAGATTTCTCAGTATTTTAATTGTTCCCTTGACTGTATTTCTTCACACTAAATGTGGTTCCCACGCTAAATACAACACAGCCCATAGAGCTTGGAGGGTCGGGAGGGTGGCGAGTGCATTTAGTATTTAGGGCAGAAGTCCATAGTGCTGTTGGTGCAAAGTCAGTTTGTGGAAATATGAAGCTTGTGGCTAATGACTCACCCCAGGGCTTTTTCGTGCTCATGCTTCCGAGAGGAGCCAGTGGGCCAGCAGCTTCTCCTTACCTAGGAATTAGTTAGAAACACAGGATGTCAAGGCCCACTCCTGACCTATTGAATCAGAACCTGCATTTTAGCAAGATCCCCAGATGATTCCTGGGCTCCCTAAAGCTGTAGAAGCACTGCTCTGATTGATTGCCTTTATCAACCTGAAGAGAAAACCTCACATATGTTCTGCCGTGCTTCCTTTTTGTTTTGGCCTGTTGGTTCTAGCCAGTCACAGTCATTTAAGTTTTGATTCTGTGATGTATGGAGGACATTTGCATTCAGGCTAATAACTGTATCATCATCCCTCTCAGCCTGTGTCACCCACGCGTTTCCTAAGCATGCCTTCTGCATTCATTCCAGTTGTCCACAAATGTGTTGACCAGGACAGGGCCAGCTATAAAACTGTGAAGCATGTTGCCTCCACCATCAGCCTATTAACTGGCACTGATCGCACTCCACGGCCAGCTGTGACTGTTTCAAATTGATAGTGCCATCGCAGAGTTCCTGACGTTTCCATGAGCAACTCCAGAGGATGCACCACCTAGCCTGTGCTTAGCCAGCCCAGCAGCCATCTCAAAGAAGAGCATGATAATGGTTTAGGAGATCCACAAAATGGGAGGCTGAAACAACAGAAATCTATTTTGGGGGTGTCCCCCACTCAAGTACTTCAGAATGTGGCTGTATTTGAATATAGGGTCTTTAAAGACATAGTTAAATTAAAAAGAGGTCTTTAGAGTGGCCCTAGTCCAATATGACTGGTGTCTTCAGGGGAGGAGAGTAGGACCCAGACAAGTACAGAAAGAACCATGTGAGGACACAGCAAGAAGGCGCCATCTACAAGCTAAGGAGAGGGGCTTCAGAAGAACCCAGCCCTGTCGCCATCTTGATCTTGGACTCCTGGGCTCCAGGATCATGAGAAAATAGATTTCTGTTGTGTCAGCCCCCCATTTTGTGGTACTTTGTTATGGCAGTCAGGCTAACTAGTACACCCTTCCCACCCCTCTTCTGCCATTAGTTTTTGGCAGAATTGGTCATCTCGCTCTATTAGGATGAGCTGAGGTGTACTTTAACAAGTCTGTGTGAGAAATGTGGGCATAAGGGATACATTTACAATGCCTCAGGGGTGTGTGCTACAGTAAAGTCCTAGGTGAAGTAAAGGATGGTTTTAAATGGAAGAATCAGTCGCCTGGGTGGCTCAGTCAATTAAGCTTCTGCCTTCGGCTCAAGTCATGATCCCAGAGTCCTGGGATCGAGTCCCGCATCGGGCTCTCTGCTCCGTGGGGAGCCTGCTTCTCCCTCTGCCTGCCACTCCCCCTGCTTGTATTCTCTCTCTCTGTCAAATAAATAAATAAAAATCTTTGAAAAAAAAAAGAATCACCACGAGGGTCACAAGGTACAGAGGAATGTTCAAGGTGTCTGCATTCATGAAATTTAATCAAAACTTACAGGAAAAGTCCATATACAGCACCCCTGAACCAAACTGCTAGGAGAACCAAAAAAATGATTCACCATTCAGCACGAACTCTAGCAGCCCTGTCATCTTGTCTGCTCGATGTCAGAATCCCTTTCTCTCAATTCCAATGCTTCTGACGGGGCAGTGCCCCAGCCACGCTGCCCCTGCTTCTCCTACTAATGTTTCTGCTACTGCTTTTCTTCTCTCTTTATAGTGCCTTCTTGGACATTTTTCTTTTTTTTTACAGCACTAAATTGTCACTGAATTGTTCCCTTTATTTTTTTTAATTTTTATTGTTATGTTAATCACCATACATTACATCATTAGTTTTAGATGTAGTGATCCATGATTCATTGTTTGTGCGTAACCCCCAGTGCTCCATGCAGAACGTGCCCTCCTCAATACCCATCACCAGGCTAACCCATCCTCCCACCCCCCTGCCCTCTAGAACCCTTCCTTGGACATTTTTCCATCTGGGCACAGTTCTCTGCGTCACGTTCAAACCTGAGAGAGGAAGCGGTTGGGTCTTTTAAATGTGCCTCCTCTTGGATAGTCATCCTTCTTGGACGTGATTTTGTGCTGAACTACCTCATAAGTGCTGGCCAGCCTGGCTGCTGTAATGTCAGCTGCTAGTCCCCAGTGCAGACGGCTGTGGCCAGCGTGGCCGGTGTCACAGGTAGAAAGCAAGACAGATCTCACGCAAGGAAGTGCCCTCGGCAGTGGTGTTTAGAGGGAGGCTTCAGCACTGCAGGTATGCTACGCCCTTGCCACTCAAGGTGTGGTCCATGAACCAGCAGCAGCCGGGGCATCACCAGGGACTTGGATGCAGAACCTTGGCCCCTCCCCCAGAGCGGCTCAGTCAGAATCTGCACTTTACCAAGATGCCCAGGGGATTTGCGTGCGCATGATACGTTTAAGAAGCATGATGCTCCCAACCCTCTCATTGATTTTTTTAGTAAATCTAGTCTTTTCTGTATATTAGGTTTGCTTAAAACTGCATACCCCTGTGGGTCAGATCACATCCAGGCTTAGGAATTTTAAAGCTGTACTGAACCTTAGCCATATAGTCAGATTTCAGAATGAGATGTGGGAGCCCAGAGAGATGAGGTGATTTGCCTGGAAGCCATGACACTTGAATGCATTTAATTATGCACAATTTTCTAGGGACACTGGTAATATAAAAATGTGTTTTCTTATGCAACCTGGCAATGCTGTGTCAGTTTCTGAGCCAAATACACTTAAGAACCGGGTCTAAAGTTAAAGTAATGGGCGACTTAGCTAGCTACATATATTAACTGTATTTAAAGGGGGGTCAGTGGAATTGAGGGTTGGAGAAAAGTTACAAGGATTGTCCGCCAGAGAAACACCACCATTCTTCCACTGAGAGGGGCCCACTCTTGGCAGTTTTCTCTATCCGGCCTTCCTCTCTTAGGAGAGGGTAGTAAAGCCTGTCCCATTTCTAAGAAAATTCTCCCACATCTTTTACATTTCAGATTTCCATTTTGACTCATATCAGAATGCCTTGGCCCTCACAAGTTTTTAATCTACGACGATAAAAGTAATTGTATTAGTAGCACTGACAGCAGTAATAGTAACTACAGCACTTGAGGCCGACTACATCGATATTATGATCCTGAAAAAAATGTACCATTACAGGGCCGCCTGGGTGACTCAGTTGGTTAAGCGTCTGCCTTTGGCTCAGGTCATGATGTCCTGGGATTGAGTCCCGCGTTGGGCTCCCTGCTCTGCAGGGGGCCTGCTTCTCTCCCTCTGCACTACTCCCTCTGCTTGTGCTCTCTCTCTCTCTTTCTCTCTTTCTCTCTCTGTCAAATAAATAAATAAAATCTTTTATTTTTTTTTAAAGATTTTATTTATTTATTTATTTGATAGAGAGAATGAGAGAGAGAGAGCATGAGATGGGGGAGGGTCAGAGGGAGAAGCAGACCCCCCGCTGAGCAGGGAGCCCGATGCGGGACTTGATCCCGGGACTCCAGGATCATGACCTGAGCCGAAGGCAGTCGCTTAACCAACTGAGCCACCCAGGCGCCCCTAAATAAAATCTTTTAAAAAAGAATGTGCCATTACAATCTTGGCAGTTGACCCCGATGAATTTCCCATTTGATTCATAAATCGATCCTATATTTTAAAACATTTTTCTTAGGCTCTGTAAGGGCTGTTGTTCATTCGAGACTTACCTATAGAATATCCACTTTACAGAGTTTTGATGTGGTGGAATTACACACATGAATACTCAGATGAGAAAAATAATGCCCATAGAAGTTCAATGGCAAAGCAGAAACTGGAGCCCAGGGGGACAGTCAAAAGGCCAGTCGAGTGTCCCCTGCAGCTGTGAGCCTGGGGTTGGGAGTTGCCTGACAGCCTGACATCTGGGCATTTGCTTAGGCACCCTGGCAACAAAACATTTACACCCGTTCACTAGTGACAGGTGTTACTTACCTTTGGCTCTTCTTTCGCAATAGACAGGTTTCTGCTTTGTAAGTTGGCTGCACTTCGATTCACTCTGCCATTTTCCCTCGTGCAGCAGTGCTGCTCTTGTCTCTAGATTTCTTGTGTTCATTGGTTCGCCATGCATCCAACAGACATCTATTTGGTGCCTGCTGTATACCAAGCAGTGCATCTCATAAAGGGGTGTTCCAGGATGAAGAACACATAGGCCCTGCCTCTAGGAGCTCCCTGCGTAGCAGATGAGACATACCGGAAGCAGGTGACTGGAACACAGTGTACCAGGGGTGAAGGATGAACTGAGTGCTATGGGAGGGTTTCAGTTGTTTGCATCAGCCTCTCTTTCTTTCACTTTCTGCCTTTTCTTTCAGTTTTTCTTTTTGAAAAAATAAATATCAGATAGTTTAAGGATGGAACTTTGTTTTATTTTATCACATGTCCATTGTACTCCAAATACTGTGACAGGCTGAGTGCTGGGACAGAGGACATTCGAGGCCCTGTGGGGTACACTGAGGAGGGCCTGCTCTAGAGGAGATGGAGACTTGGGACCCTTTCTGCTTCAAGGAAGAAGGTTGTGCAAGCAGAAGGCAAAGGCATTGTGATGTGTCTTATTTGGGGACTACTTCGTTTACCAAGGCTGGAGCATGTCAAGTGCAAAGGACAGAATGACCGCTTTCGTAAGCCAAGTTCACAGGGTCCAGGAGTTCACCAGACTCCCTTGTCAGATTCCACTGGTGGTGGCAGAGGGCCTGTATCCAAACTCAAAGCCCTTTAATTACAATATGCTGATGGTACACACAGGCACACGAGAGGTAAGACCCTGAATTTAGGTGCTAGAGGTCCTCAGCTTTCACAGTCTCCACTTTTGCCTGCAGTTCACACACACCAGCCCACCTCCATTTGTTGGCTTTGATCTTTCCCATGTGGCAGGACTAATGATAGGACATCTCACGGTGGCCCTAGCTGCCTGCCAGGCACCATCAATAAGAAAACAGCCAGTGGGTGGGTCACTGCCCTGCTGCCTGAGCCAGCATTTGAAGGGGACCCCTGCTGAGCCCCTGCTTTGCAGGACCCTGAGACTTCTTTCTGGGACTCCTCCTCCTTGGTGGGATTGATGGGGGTCCGTTAAGGCAAAGGACACAGCTCCAGGTTGAGGTTGGTCCACTGAGGGCCCACTTGACTTGTGGTAACAAGAGAAGAACTCCATTCATTGCAACCTTGCTTCAGATAAAGCCCACATTAGGTTAGAAGTCTGAAGGTTGAGGGGGTGTTTGTGGGTCCCGGTGGGACTGGGGGTGAGGGGGGAGCTCAGTGCCAGCAGGGTTCCCCTCCCCAGGCACTTGGCACCTGGAAAACTTCTCAGCTGCCTTCCAGGTAGCTTGAGCCTGGGGGAGGAAATGCCTACAGAAGCCATAATTAGGGATTTTATCATCTTTTTTAAGCTCCTCTGGAATGGAAATTCTGGAAGTCAGCAGGAGCCAGACCGGCTGGGCAGGGCCTGGTGGTGGTTCTCCCGACTGTTGGTGGCGGCACAGACCGACTCGAGTCTCAGGGACGGTCCTGGGCTCTTCCCAGAGGGCTTACTTAGGTGGATCCTCCAAGTGCAGAACCCTTTGAAGGAGCTGGAGCCAGAAGGTTTGCTTGTGCCATGGAAACCATGACGCTGGCTACACCTTTTCAAATGTGTTCTATAATAGAAAGACTCCCCTGGCTTCCTAGGCACCCATGCATGGGTCCAGGAGCCTCACCATAGCCCCCTCTCCTTCCAACCGTGGGCTCCGGTGGGAATCCCAATCACTTCTCCTCCACGGGACTGGATGTTGTCTCTCCACATCAGCCAGAAAGCTGAAGGGAGAAGCTTGGTGACTGCCTTCCCACCACCCTGTTGTCCTGGGAGTGAAGCCTTGGGCCCCACAATCAGAGAGAGACCTGTTTTACTTCCAGACCCTTCTACCCCTAACTGAAGCCCCACCTCTTCCACTCTGGGGGCACTGGCTAAAGACCTCTTAACCAATAACTGGCTTCCTAGTCATTTGGCTGGGGGAACTCGTTTACTGACTAGTAGCCTACCTTTCCATCATGGAAAGGGGCTCAAGAGAAGAAAGCCCTTCCAAGCACTAACACCATAGGTGAGCCCCAAGGGGTTGTGCCTGGATTTATGGGTGCGAGGGAGATTAGGCGGGCATGTGGCTGTCACCTCCCAGGCTCAAAGGGAAGCCCCAGGTTACAACAGGGCCAGGGTATGTTACTTGAGGAGATTTGGGTGGGGGCTCCCCACCCCCCAGCTCACAAACCACATTGTCAGAGGCCGCGTCACTGCACAGCCCAGAAATGTGGGGCTGAGGTTCAGGACGATCAAGACGTTTGTTCTGCACCTCAGTGTGGGACAGGAGGCCAACAGTGCCCCTGGGATGCACCCCCGGGAAGGACCTCAAGGAGAGGGTACGGCCAAGGACAGAGGAGGGTCACTGTGGCCCTATCTATAGTCAGGGCCCAAACTTCCAGCTCCAAATCCAGACGAGTGCTTTGACATCGAGGACCCGCAGCTGCAGTCTCCATACTACAGCTCTTGTCATACAGTCTGCCCCCAGGCCAGGTTCATGGGGCATTTCATGGGTGCCCATGTTTCTCACTACTCACCCCGATGGCGGAGGGAACTTGAGGGAGGGGAGCAGAAAGGGCAATGGTGGGAAGGAGTGAGGAGGGCACAGCAGGCAGCCCTGCCCCCCAAACGCTCAGTAACCAAGCAGCCCATGCTCCTGTACACCTTCCTCTCCTCTCCCGCTTCTGCGCGTCATCTGTGCCAGGGGAGGGAAGCCTGCCTTGTGGGATCCTTGGATGACTCAATATACAAATGCCCAGGGCCCTGGCTGGGACGGGTGAGTTGCTTAGCAAACGAAAAGGTAAGCGAACAAACACCCTTCCTACTAAATCTGACACCCCTTAGATATTTCCTTCCAACCCAGGACAACCTTTGCTTCAAGAATTGCAGCTTTGATTTGACAAAGTATAATATCCATTCATAATAAAAACCCTCAACAAAGTAGGTTGAGAGGGAACACACCTCAACATAATAAAGGTCATATATGAAAAACCCACAGCTAACATCCTCAGTGGGGAAAAACAGAGCTTTTCCTCTACAGTCAGGAACAAGACAGGGATGTGCACTCTCATCACTTTCATTCAACATAGTCCTGGAAGTCCCAGCCTCAGCAATCAGACAACAAAAAAGAAATAAAGACATCCAAGTCAGCAAGGAAAAAGTGAAAGTTTCACTATTTGCAGATGATGTATTATGTCATAAGACTCCACCAAATAACTGCTAGAACTGATAAATTCAGTAAAGTCACAGGATATAAAATCAATGTACAGAAATCTGTTGCATTTCTGTACACCAATAATGAAGTGGTAGAAAAGAGAAATTCACGAATTAATCCATTTATAATTGCGCCAAAACCAGTAAGACACCTAGGAATAAACCTAACCAAAGAAGTGAAAGACCCGTATTCTGAAAATTATAAAACAGTGATGAAAGAAATTGAAGATGACACAAAGAAATGGAAGGACAGTCCATGCTCATGGATTAGAAGAACAAATGTTATTAAATGTCTATACTACCCAAAGCAATCTTCGCATTTAATGCAATCCCTATCAAAATACCACCAGCATTTTTCACAGAGCCAGAACAAACAATCCTAAAATTTGGATGGAACCACAAAAGACCCCGAATAGCCAAAGCAAACTTGAAAAGCAAAGCTGGAGGCATCACAATTCTGGACTTCAAGTTATATTACAAAGCTGTAGTTCTCAAAACAGTAAAAAAAAAAAAACCCAAAACCCCCAAAAAACAGTATGGTACTGGCACAGAAACAGACACATAGATCAATGGAACAGAATAGAAAACCCAGAAATGAACCTACAACTATATGATCAATTACTCTTGATGAAGGAGTAAAGAATATCCAATAGGAAACAGACTGTCTCTTCAACAAATGGGGTTGGGAAAATTGGACAGCAACATGCAAAAGAATGAAAATGGGCCACTTTCTTACACCATGCACAAAAATAAATTCAAGATGGATGAAAGATCTAAATGTGAGACCTGAAACCATGAAAATCCTAGAGAACACAGGCAATAACTTCTTTGATATTGGCCATAGCAATTTCTTTCTAGATATGTCTCCTGAGGCAAGGGAAACAAAAGCAAAAATAAACTATGGGAGGCGCCTCCTGGCTCAGTCAGTAGAGCATACAACTCTTGATCTCAGGGTCCTGAGTTCAAGCCCCAGGCAGGGTATGGAGCCTACTTTAAAAAATTAATAACAAGGGGTGCCTGGGCGGCTCAGGCGTTAAGCGTCTGCCTTCGGCTCAGGTCATGATCCCAGAGTCCTGGGATCGAGCCCCGCATCAGGAGGCTCCCTGCTCGGCAGGGAGTCTGCTCTCCCTCTCCCACTCCCCCTCTTGTGTTCCACTCTTGCTATGTCTTTCTCTGTCAAATACACAAATAAAATATTTTAAAAAATAACAACAAAAAAAACTATGGGGACTATATCAAAAAGCTTCTGCACAGTGAAGGAAACAATCCACAAAACTAAAAGGCAACCTTCGGAACGGGAGAAGATATTTGCAAATGATGTATCTAATAAAGAGTTAGTATCCAAAATCTATAAAGAACTTATCAAACTCAACACCCAAAAAATGAATAATCCAATTTAAAAATGGGCAGAAGACATGAATAGACATTTTTCCAAAGAAGACCTATAGTTGACTAACAGACACATGAAAAGATGCTTATCATCAGGGAAATGCAAATCAAAACTACAATGAGATTATCACCTCACACCTGTCAGATGGCTAAAATCAATAACACAAGAAACAACAGGTGTTGGCAAGGATGTGGAGAGAGAGGAAAACTCTCGCCCTGTTGGTGGGAATGCAGACTGGTGCAGCCACTCTGGAAAACTGTATGGAGGTTGCTCAACAAGTTAAAAATAAAACTACTCTACAATCCAGCAATTGTACTACTAGGTATTTATTCAAATAATACAAATACACTAATTCAAAGGGATACATGCAACCTGATGTTTACAGCAACATTATCCACAATAGCTAAATTATGGATAACAGCCCAAGTGTCCATCGATCGATGAGTGGATAAAGAAGAGTGGTGAGTGTGTGTGTGTGTGTGTGTGTGTGGAATGGAATATTACTGAGTCATAAAAAAGAATGAAATCTTACCATTTACAATGACATGGATGAAGCTAAAGAATATTAATGCTAAAGGAAATAAGTCAGTCAGAGAAGGACAGATACCATATGATTTCACTCATATGTGGAATTTAAGAAACAAAACAAACGAGGAAAAGGAAAAAAAGAGAGGGAAACAGGCTCTTTTTCTTTTCTTTCTTTTTTTTTTTTCTTTAAAGAATCTCAAGCAAACATGCATGCTGAGCACAGAGCCCAACACGGGGCTCGATCTCATGACCCTGAGATCATGACCTGAGCTGAAACCAAGAGTCAGATGCCCAACACACTGAGCCACCCAGGCACCCCAAAAAGACTCTTAACTATAGAGAACAAACTGATGGCTTCCAGAAAGGAGGTGGGTGGAGGAATGGATTAAATCGGTGATGGTGATGAAGGAGGGCACTTGTGAGGAGCACCAGGTATTGTATGGAAGTGTTGAATCAGTCTAGTGTCCCCCTAAAACGAATATAACACTGTATGTTAACTAACTGAAGTTAAAATAAAAACTTAAAAAAAAAGACTTGCAGCTTTAGGGAAGTTTGATGGAAGAGAATTGTGAAATCTTCCCTGGCAGGGAGTATGGAGTTTGGAAATCTGTCTGAGGCCAGTCGGTAAATCTGCGCAGGAGAGAACAGAATGCGGGGGTTCGTTCGCTGTCTCTGTGTGGCCCCTCTGCAAGCTCACTGGTGTCCATTGCCAAACCTCTTCAGGGTTGAAATAAACAAGACCGAATGCAATCTATGAAACAGAACCAGGGGAGTGTCTTTTCATCCTGGCTTTAACAATTTCAAATTTTCATCTGATGTTTTTTTTCAGGGGAGTCGAAGGGGGAAAAATCTTAACTCTTAATAAAAAAACAGACCTCGGCGTCTTCTGTAGAGCCGAGGCCTCTGGTGCTGGACCTGGAGCCTTTGAGCGCTGAGTTTATTGTAAACATCAGTATCGCCAAAACCCACAACTGAGTTCTGTTATTGGGAAGTGGGTGGATGGGTGATTTTTTTTTTTTTTTTTAATTCAGCAAATAATGTGGCTTGTCTCTGTATCTTGACTTCTCATGGGTTCTGAATTTGCCAAGCTGGTCAATCTCTTTTATGGGTAAATATATGCCCATTTTATTAAAACAAAAGCCTCTTAAAATGCAGATGGTATGCTTCCTGCTTGCTAGCCCTCACAGATTCCTTGTTGCAACCGAAGCGGGCGTGTTACTTTGATAGTGGTATGAAATAACCTTAACTTTGCCTGGGGATATTTATAACAAAACATGTAGAATTATTGCACCATAAAGCCTGCTTCACTGATTCTTGCTGATTAAAAACTTTTTTTTAAGGCTAATGTAATAAAAACCAAAAAGACCCAACAGCTGGAGATCTGAAGACAGCCCAACTGGAGCCACGGAGGCTCCCCGCCTCTGCCCTTTGATTCAAACCCTGAGCCTGGAGAAGCCAGACCAGCTCCACGGGGCCCCTTCCCAGCGGCACTTCACGCATCACCTACCTTCCCGCCCCAAGCCGAGGCGAAGAATGAATGGCCTGGGAGGGATGGGCTTGTCTTTCTGCCATGCTGGGAGGTCAGTGCCAAGTTTTACTTCAGGAAAAACTAAGGCAGAGCAATACCGGTATTAGGTGAGGCCAACAGATTCCACCCTGTCCCCTGGAAGACAGGCCAAACAGGACGGAGGCATTTTTAATTGATGCGAGAACCGTGCAAGGATAAGAAGTTGGCAGGAGCTGACATAACTCCTTACGAGGTGCCCATTTACAAGGCACATCCTCAAGGGCACTGTGAAATCGGGCCCTGGTTTTTTCCCCCTTGGCTATTGGCCAGAATCAAACTGGTTTCATCAAGCCCCGAGAGTAGACGCAATATGTATGAATTGGTGTTTTCAGTGTTAATCCTCGTTTTCTTTGGGTGCTATGATGAGCGTTCCCATTAACCTCTCTCACTTGGTGCCTTCCTTGTCTTTGGGGCCCTAAACCCTCCCACCATACCCTGTTCCCTTTTCTCACCTCCCCTCATCCTTCTCCAACCCCTCCCCTGGCACACACACCTTCACACAATCATAATCCTCAGTCCACCAGGGTCAGAGCCTGCCTCTAGCTCAGCTGGAAAACCTGTTTTACAAAGAAAAAACAAAAAAACACATTTTCTTATTCCTGAGGGGGTGAACAAAGATTATTGCTACACATTCTTCCCAAGGCCCATCAGACTCAAGGCTTGGGCTAAGCAGGAATTGCTGTCCTGTAGAGGCTCTTCTGGCCACAACCATCACCCATCCTGGGTGACCCTTACTGACTGTTTTTAACGAAATTGAGTAGACTAAAAAAACTAATAATTCAGGAAACACATACGTGCCCAGCACCTACTTTAAATACAAGATCATTGCTCTTACCTCTGGGGTCCCCTGTGTGCCCTTCGTGTCCCACCTCCTCTCTCCTCTCAGACGTGATTAATCATCCCAGGTTGTGTGTTCACCATTTCCTTGCTTTTCTGTATATTTTCACTATACCGGTATTTCTAACGAGAAGACGCAGTTTGTATGTTTCGGGACTTTATGTGATGGAATAATGTTCTTCTACAACTCGCTTCTTTCTGCCAACATCAGGTTCCTGAGCAGCAAGCATTGTTGTGGCTACAGCTCTGATTCATTGAGTTTCTCTCACGCATTGAGTCCCGTTGTGTGGAGCTCTTGATTCTGACGGACATTTACCTGGTTTTCAGGTGTCTACTGTTACAGATTTCTCTGCTCTACTATGTACATCCTAGAAATGTCTCCCTATTCAAGACTTTCTCTAGAAGTGAAACTACTGAGTTCCAGGGTATGTACATCTTCAATTTTCTAAAGTGGCTAGGTCAGTTTCCAATCTGCCCCGGAGTGTATGGAGTAGAGTACTGTTTGTTTCCTTACCAACACTTGATACTGTTTTTAATGTTTGCCAGTCTGGTGGGCAGGACGTGATTGCTAACTGTGGTTTTGATTTTGAATTCTCCTGTTGGCTAATGAAGATGGGTATCTTTTAATATGCAAATTAGCCATTGTGCCACACATCTGCAAATATTTTGCCTATTTTTCTTAATGGATTTATAGGTGTTCTTTATATATTTTGGATACCAATCTTTAAGCAATTATGTATGTTATAAATATATACTCCCATTTTTGGCTTATTATTTCACTCTATGGTGTGTTTTGATGAACAGAAGTTGTTAATTTTTAGAATTCAATTCTTAAATCTTTCCCTTTAGAAATTGTGTGATTGTGGGGCGCCTGGGTGGCTCAGTCGGTTAAGTAAAAAAAAAAAAAAGTGTCTTGGCTACTAAGCGGCTCTTGTCCCTTTGCACTTCCATATAAATTTTAGAACCAGCTTGTTAAGTTCCACAAAAACTCTGTCAGCATTTTTACTGGAATTGAATGGAATCTGTAGATGAATTTGGGGAAAAATTGGTATCTTTACTGATTAAAAATTTTTGACACTACTTTAAATTATATTTTTAATTGTATTTTTGAAACAAATTTTCCAGCATTTGTTTTGGACAGATGAAAATGCGACTGAGCTTTATTTTATATCCAGCACCTTACTAAAATCCCATCAATACTAATACTACTTTCTATAGGTTTTTTGAAAACCGTTGTATCATCTGCAAATAGCAGCAGCTTTATTTTTTCCTTTGCAATCTTTGCACTTTTTCTTCTTTTTTTTTTGTTTTCCCTCCACTGTTGGCTTGAATCTCAAGTCCAAAATGGATTGGAATAGTGAAAGTGGATGCATTCACCTTACACCTGATATTAAAGGGAATACATATATGTTTCACCATTAATGATGATGTCTTTAGAATGGTGTGTAGGCTGAAGAAATTCCTTTATATGCTTAGGTTGTTATGAGTTGTTTTTTTTTATTTATTTACTCATTTTTTAAAATTTTATTTTATTGATTTTAGAGAGAGAGAGTGAGCAGTGGGGAGGGGAAGGGGGAGAGAGAAACCTAAGCAGACTCTGTGCTGACCTGGGAGGCTGATGTGGGGCTTGATCTCATGACCCTGAGATTGCGACCTGAGCCGAAACCAAGAGTCAGATGCTTAACTGACTGTGCTACCCAGTTGCCCCTATTTATTTCTTTTTAAAAGAATTTACTTATTTATTTATTTGAGAGAGAGACAGAGAGAGCATGAGCGGGGGAGGGGGGCGGGCCAAGGGAGAGGGAGAAGCAGACTCCCCACTGAGTGGGGAGCCAGACTTCGGGCTTAATCCCAGGATCCCGAGACCATGACCTGAGCTGAAGTCAGACCAACCACTGAGCCACCCAGGCACCCCTGTTTTGTTTTGTTTTTAAATCATGAATGGATGTGGTATTTTAACAGCTACTTTTTTCTGCTTTAATTGAGAGGATAACATAACTTTTCTCCATTAATCTGTTAATGGAGTAAATTGCATGAATTGATTTTCTAATGTTTATGACCAAGTAGGTCATAATGATTTTAAACAATGCTCAAGTTTGTTAGTGTTCTGGTTATCTCTCTTTTTAAAATTATTTATTTATTTATTTATTTGAGAGAGAAGAGGAGAGAGAGCACCTGGGCACCCCTGGCAGGGGAGGGGGGTGGGCAGAAGGAAAGGGAGGGAGAGTCTCAAGCCGACTCTACACTCAGCGCAAAGCCTGATGGGGGGTTTGATCTCACCACCTTGAGATGACCTGAGCCGAAGCCAAGAGTCTGACACTCGACCTACTGTGTCAGCCAGATGCCCCCTATCTCTTATTGTATAACCAACTACCTCCCAACTTGATTAAAACAACATCTATTTTATTTATCTATAATTCTGCAAATCAGAAATCTGGACAGAACTCAGCTCAGGGCTTTTCCTGCTCTATAGGGACTCCTTGAGGTCATTTGGTGGAATTAAGCTGGCCGATGAGCTGGTCTTGAGGATCCAAGACAGCCTCATACATATGTCTGGCACCTTGGTAGAGATGGCTGAAAAACTGGATTCTCCTAAGATTGTCTAGTGCAGTGCCTTCTTGTTGCCTCCCCAGCTAGTATTCTCAGGGTAGTCTTAGTTCTGAGCAGCTCAGGTCTGGTAGAGTACTCTCAGAGTTTATGGAGGAAACTACAAGCTTTTCTCATTACCCTAGGGAGTCATGCAATGACCCTTTCACCACAATCTATTCTATTCTAAGAAGCACTTTTCTAGAGCCAACCTAGATTCAAGGGGGAAGCAATTAGACTCTACCTCTCAGTGGGAGGAGTAGCAAAGAATGTGCCATCAGTTTTCATCTGCCATCTGTTAGCTACTAGTTTATGATTTTTATATCTATATTTCCTAAGTGAGATTGAAATTTTCCTTTCTGTCCTTATCTGGTTTTGACACCAAAGATATGCTAGCCTCATTAAAAGAAGTTGCTGTGTCTTACCTACTTTTCTCCATTTTAAAATAATTTAAGTCTAGTTTTATTTCTTTTTTTTTTTTTTAAGGATTTTTTATTTATTTACTTGACAGAGAGAGACACAGCGAGAGAGGGAACACAAGCAGGGGGAGTGGGAGAGGGAGACACAGGCTTCCCGAGGAGCAGGGAGCCCAATGGGGGGCTCGATCCCAGGACCCTGGGATCATGACCTGAGCCAAAGGCAGACGCTTAACGACTGAGCCACCCAGGCGCCCTGTCTAGTTTTACTTCTTGAATGTTGGTAGAACTTGCTGGTAAAATCACTGAGCCTTGTATTTCCATGGTAGAATGATTTTAAACTATTGTTTCAGTTTATTTAATGGTAAGGACTATTTTAATTTTCTATTTTTCTTGAGACAATAATGGAAAATTATATTTATCTACATTTCATCTCAATTTTCAAATTTATTGGCAAAAGTTTGCTTATAATAAGCCCTTACATCTTTGTAATGTCAATAGCATCTGTAATTATGTCTCATTTTTCATTTCAGATATTGTTATTTGTGTGTTCTCTTTTTCTTAATTGATCTTGCCAGAAATTTATCAATTTTATTGATTTTGCCAAAGAAGTAACTTTTGGCTGTGTTGGTTCTATTTTATTTTTGTCCTCTATTTCATTAATATCTTCTCTTTCTTTTATCTTTCTTTGGGCTTATTCTGTTCTTTTCTACCTTGTGTTGTATGCTAAGCTCATTATTTCTATTATAAGTTATATGCGTTAGCTTCTTGGCCCTTATGGTTATTAGCATATTTTAAAACTTCCAATCATTGGGAAATTATCCTTTTGTTAATTGATTTCTTATTTAACTGTAATGTAGTCAGATAATATAATCTGTCAGATACTGATACTTCAAAATCGGTTGGGACTTTTTTTGGCTCAGTGTGTTGTTGCTAAAAACAATTTATGTTCTATAGTTGTTGGGTACAGTTTTCTGTAAATATATATTAGATTAATCTTATGCTGTTAAATCTATATTCATACTTTTTTGTATTTTGGTCTTCTTGATATTTCATTTACTGGGACAGATAGGATAAATTCTCCCACCATAAGAGTATATTTATTTATTTACCTTTGTGATTGTGTATATTTTTGCTCTATATATTTAGAAGCTATTATTGTTGTTACACATGTTAAAACTAATATATTTTCCCAGTGAACTCAAACTTTAACTATTGTATAATAGTTGTGTTTATTTCTAGTAGTGCTTCTTGCCTTACAGTCTATTTTGTCTGCTCTTAATTTAGGGACATCAGCTTCTTTAACTAGCATCTGCCTGGAATATCATTTTCAATTCTTTTTACTTTCAACCTTTTATGTTCCTATGTTTTAAACTTGTTACCTATAAGTAGCATATAGATGGATTTTTTACTTATTTTTTTAAAGATTTTTTATTTATTCATTTGAGACAGAGAGAAAGAGAGCACCAGCAGGGGAGAGAGGCAGAAGGAGAGGGAGTAGCTGACTCCCCGCTGAGCCAGGAGCCAGACTAGGGACCCTGGGATCATGACCTCAGCCGAAGGCAGATGCTTAACTGACTGAGCCACCCAGGTGCCCCTAGATGGACTTTTTAAACTGAAACATTCTCAATTTATATTGGTTGTAATTACTGATATATTTTATTCAAAGCTTTCCATTTGTCTTAGCTTCTCTGTTTCTTTTTCTTTCCTTTCTTGCCTTTTATTTTTTTATTTTCTTATTTTAACTTTTCATCACAGAAAATTTTAAACACATATAAGAGTAAAGAAATCATCTCTCAGCTTCACCAAAGATCAAAAAAATTTATCTGCCCTCTGTACCCTCCCACAACCCAACACTGGATTGTTTTTATGCAAAACGAGGCCATCATATAATTTCACTCACAAATTCTTCAATGTGTATCTATAATATTTAAGAGGTCTTTTACAAAACAAATCCACATTACCATGATTACATCTTTAAAAAATAGTAAATGTTGGGGTGCCTGGGTGGCTCAGTCGGTTAAACGTCTGCCTTTGGCTCAGGTCATGATCCCAGGGTCCTGGGATCGAGCCCCGCATTGGGCTCCCTGCTTGGTGGGAAGCCTGCTTCTTCCTCTCCCACTCCCCCTGCTTGTGTTCCCTCTCTCGCTGTGTCTCTCTCTGTCAAATAAATAAAATCTTAAAAAAAAAATAGTAAATGTTTCATATCATTAAATATCCAGTGAGCGTTCAAATTTTCCTAATTGTCTTACATGCAAAAAATTCATTTTTACTGTTGGTTTGTTTGAATTATATCCAAAGAGGTTCACCCATTTCTTTCTTATTTTAGAATAAACACTATTTTCTTATCTCATTTGTCCTTTACTAGCTTGGAAATTAAGCACTTCTTTCCCATTTTTATTACTATTCTAGAAATTCTAACTCATCAAGTCTGAAGTTAATCAGCATTTTTCCCCCCTCTTTTTGAACAACATATGACCTTTGGGACACTTTAATTCCTACCAACGAACCTCCTCTTATCTCAGATTATAGACTACTGGTGTCTTGTATTTTGGTTCTAATTTTTAACCCTATAAGGCATTATTATTATCTCCTGCCATCAATATTTGTTTAGATTTACTCACATAATTATCATTCTTTTTGCTCACCATTCCTTGTTGCAACTTAGATCGTCCATATGAAATCACTTTCCTTCAACCTAAAGTATTATCTTTAGAATTGTGTCTGTGCATGTGAGTCTTTTGAGGGAAAGTCACTTAGTTTTTCTTTATCTGAAAATGTCTCCGTTTACTCTCAACCTGGAAACATTTTTCAGTGGATATACATTATTAGGTAGATGATTATTTTCTCTCAGGATGTTAAAGATATCATTCCAGTCTCCTGGGTTGCTGTCAGCTACCAGTCTAACTAGTCTAAATATTGTTCCTTTAGGGAATTTGTCTTTTTTCTTTTGCTGCTTTTAAGATCATCCCCCCAGCTTTTTTGGGGGGGATATAAAGTTTCATTGTGATGTATCTGGGTGATGATGACAACAATGATGATGATGATGTTGATGCTTTTATTTTTTATTTATACTGGTTGGGATTATTTTGGCTTCCTGAATCTATGAATTGGTGTCTTCTATCAGTTCTGGGAATTTTTCATCTCTTGAAATACGATTTTTTTTTTTCTTCTCTTTCTGGAATGCCAACTAGAAATATATTAAACTTTCTCATGCTCTCTTTCATATCATTTAAACATTCCTCCATATTTCCTATCTCTTCGACTCTCTGTGATACATTATATCTAATTTCTTCAGAACCATCTTCTAGGGGGCCTGGATGGCTCAATAGGTTGAGCATCTGACTCTTGGTTTCGGCTCAGGTCATGATCCCCCAGTCATGGGATCAAGCCCCGAGTCGTGCTCTGCACTCAGCATGGAGTCTGCTTCAGATTCTCCTTCTCTCTCTCAAATAAGTAAGTAAGAAAAAAAAAAATTTTTTTAAAGAACTATCTTCTAGTTCACTAATTCTCTCTTCAATTGTATCTTTAATCTGCTATTAAACTCAACTACTGAGTTTCACATCTTATCATTTAATTTCATGAAGTTTTATTTGGTTCTTCTAAAAAATATGGTCATGTATGTTCTCTTACTCCTATTTAAAATTCCTTATATTATCTTTTAAAATATATTAAGCATTTATTTTATATTTTGTATCTGA
Source organism: Mirounga angustirostris (assembly GCF_029215605.1). Lineage (NCBI taxonomy): Eukaryota > Metazoa > Chordata > Mammalia > Carnivora > Phocidae > Mirounga > Mirounga angustirostris. The sequence continues at coordinate 44,596,189 of NW_026991722.1, read as the reverse complement.
TAATTCTATGAGTCTAATTCTTCTGTGTTTTTTTTGCTCCTGCTTTTACTTACTCGTGCATCATTTCCTTGTGATTTTGTTTATGATTTCTTCACTGTGAGCTTATATCTGTGGAAATTATTTGAGGCTTGGTTGTTGAGTTTCTCTTGGGAAGATTTATATTTGCCTCTTCCAGGCATCTGGGGGTACCTTCAGTTCTGGACATTTAACTAGACAGTTTGAACTTTCCTTTCTCCTCAGTACAAGGCTCAAGGAGGCAAATTCTTTGCACCCTACCCCCCACCCCCCTTGGAGGAGGGAGTAGGCAGGTCTATTTCTCAGTTCACTCTTACATGGAAGGTATAACCCATTGGGGTTCTAGCTTTAGGTAGAGGACTCTTCTGTTAGACTCCCCACCTTGATTGGGCTCTGTTTCCTTCACCCAACAAGGCTGTGAAGATAAAATCCAAATTCACTGTTGAATGTTATCAATGTGTAAACTGTCTTTTCTCTGATTTTTTACTTTCCTCTGATTTTTTGCTTATCTCTGGTTTTTTACTTTCACTTAGTTTTCAATCTCTTGCCATTTTTCTGGTCAAATTCAGCAATGCTTTGCTCTCTTCCTCTCTGATCTCTGTCCCAGGAGGAGGTGCACACGTGGGGTGAGAGCGCTGAGTGGCGGGGCTCAACACGTGTGGGGAGCCAGCGTGGAGGGCTGGGTTTGTGCAGGGGTGCTGAGTAATACCTGGGAGCAGCTGGGGGTACTTCCCGAGCCTGGCACGCGCGCCAGGCCCTGCGATCAGCGTGGGCAGGTGGGGCTGAGCCTGGTCAGAAGCAGGTGTTCTTTGCTGGGCAGGCTGTGCGGGGACCGTGAGCCCGACCCTGCTGGCAGCTCAACCTGGGAAAACCCTTCCCCGCAGCGGGAGGGGAATGCGTTCCTAACGTTGACAGCTAATGTGCTGGAAAGCGAGAGAAGCGGGTCTGCGGTGGAGCCCGAGTGGAGGAGCCGCAAAGACCAGCTGAGCCTTACAATCTCCCAAGAGGTGCAGAAAATGAACACATCTCAGGCATCCGTGTCATTCAAGGATGTGACTGTGGAGTTCACCCAGGAAGAATGGCAGAAAATAGGCCCCACTCAGCGGACTCTGTACAGAGATGTGATGCTGGAGATCTACAGCCACTTCGTCTCCATGGGCCCAAGTCTTAAATTATTTCCCATTTACAGGGTATTGCTATACAAAACCAGAAGTGATCTTAAGGTTGGAGAAGCAGAAGATCCATGCTTGTTAGAGAAAGAATTTCTAACCAGGAGATCCTCAGATCCACTGGAAAACAGCTGGGGCTGTGGAACATAGAAATAATACATTTTACAAGAAACTAAGATATAATTATAAACGTTTTTCAGACTCTAAAAGCAAAGAATAAGCCCTTTAATTGCCAGTGGAAGAGTCACAAAATATGAAAGAACTTTAGGTAAAAAGGAAACATCATTAAATTTCAAAACAATAGAAAAACCAAAGTTCAACAAAACTAGAAATTGCAAACAGTATAGGGAAATTGAAACCTCCTTCTGGGAGTTAAGAACCTGTTGGCATGAGATCTGAAATTGCAGTATATCCAGAAAACTGTAACAATGGAAAGCTTGGTATCAGAACCTCCGGGCTTCAGGTAGAGCACTGCTTACAGGGAAATTTCTATTCTGACATACTTATTTTAAAAACAAAGTTTAAAAAAGACTAAGCAGGGGCGCCTGGGTGGCTCAGTCAGTTAAGCGGCTGCCTTCGGCTCAGGTCATGATCCTGGGGTCCTGGGATCTAGCCCCACATCAGGCTCCCTGCTCAGCAGAGAGCCTGATTCTCCCTCTCCCTCTGCCTGCCACTCTGCCTACTTGTGCTCTTTCTCTGTCAAATAAATAAATAAAATCTTTTAAATAATAAATAAACAAACAAACAAACAAATAAATAAAAAAGACTAAGCAGGGTGCCTGGGTGGCTCAGTTGGTTAAGCGTCTGCCTTCGGCTCAGGTCATGATCTCAGGGTCCTGGGATGAGTCCCGCATGGGGCTCCCTGGTCAGTGGGGAGTCTGCTTCTCCCTCTGCCTGCCGCTTCCCCCACTTGTGCTCCCTCTCTCTCAAATAAAATCTTAAAAAAGAGAAAAAGACTAAGCAAAGCAGAAAAAATAGTTTAATGAAGATAAAAATAGAAACCAGTGAGTTGGAAAACTACAGAGGTGTAAATAATAACTAGCCAAAAGGTGTTTCTCGGTCCTTTCTAAGAAGTAACTATGCAGACATACCTAACAATACAGTAGGGTAAACATTTAGAAATATATGTAAGACAGGTGGACAGAAACTTGAAAAACTATGAGAGATATTGAATAGACTTTAATTAGAGAGATAATTCCGTGTTCACAGATTGGGTAAACAATTTTAAAACTCTTAATAATACTCTTAATATATGTAAAGATGCAGTATAATACCAAGTGATCTCATTTGATTTGTTTGTTTTTGTAAAACTTGGCAAGCTGATTCTAAAATTTATATGGAAATTAAGTAAATACATACATAAGTAAAAATAAAATTTATATAGGAATAATAAAGGCCCAGGAATAATTTAAAACATCTTTGAAAAACAATGTTGTGGAACTTTCTCTGCCTGGTATTGAATGAAACTCTTGTCAATACAATTATTGTACTCATGTAACTATAATTAAACAAGTCATTGAAATATAATAGCCCAGGAATAAACACGTTTTAAACACTTGAAAAAAAAATTCAGCAACGCTTTTTATGTACGTGTGTGCATGTATATATATACATATGTGTGTATATGTGTATATATAATTTTTAAAAAATATTATATGCATTATAATAAATTATAACAGAATTAAATACAATTTTTAATTTTTTCCCCCTCCCATAGGAGGACAGGCCAGGGTATTTTTTTTATCATGCTTCCAGATAGAAAAGTCCTCCCAACAGTTACTATTCCAATCCCTATTTCCAGAGTGCTAATTTTTGTTACACAAAATTTTGAAAGATTCTAACATCAGTAGAGCAAGCCCATCTGGCTGCTTTGCAGTTTCTGTCTCCATTTCTTTCAGATTCACATTTTCCTCTTGACCTTGAACAGTGACCCTCTGCTTTCAGAGGCTCCTTTGCTTGTCTGTATTACATAGTACAGTGAGACCATCAGGTAGGAGTTCTCTCATACTCTCTTCTCTCTGCTGTACAATACCTCTTTATCCTATTTATTCTTCCCCTAAGTACCACTTGCAGAACCGTCCCTTCCTTTGAAGGCCAACTCCTCTATCCTTGCAGCTGGAATTCCTACTTTTCCACACTCTCCACTGCATTTTTGCCAATCATAGGGTTGCTAATCTTGGCTGAGTTTAGTACTTTCTCTCCTGTGATATATTTTTTAAAGATTTTATTTATTTATTTGAGAGAGAGAGAGAGAGAGATCACAAGCAAGGGGGAAGGGTAGAGGGAGAAGCAGACTCCCCGCTGAGCAGGGAGCCTGATGCGGGGCTCGATCCTGGGACTCCAGGATCATGACCTGAGCCGAAGGCAGACGTTTAACGACTGAGCCACCCAGGCGCCCTGTGATTTTTTTTTAGATGTTCCTTCCCCCTTAACCCCCAAATTCCTCTCTAACTCCAATAGCGCTTTATTGTTCACATGAACACAGGGCTTACAGTGCTGTGCAACGTTACTATTTGCATAACTCGATTCTCCTACAAAGGTGAAAGCTACTTGGAGAAGGCACTGGTTTTTGTTTAATTCTCCTATTTCTTACTGTGCTGAGCACGCTCTTTTGCATATAGTGGCTCACTGTAAATGCTGTTGAATTAACAACTGAATCACTTCTTACCTGCTCTAGAAATCCGTTTTTTCAGTGATCTTTTTCCATCCTCAGTCTCCATCTTCACTAGATCTTTCCCTTCTTTGGTCAGACACACTCGAGTATTTGACATTGAAGGGAAAGAAAAATATCTTTACTTGGTCCTTGCTGTTCCCTTTTTTATCTTTTCCCTTCTAAATATCTTAAACATATGGTCTATGACTTCTGTCTTCTCTCTTTGCCCGGAGTCTTTCTTTAGCCATCTGTAGTGTGACCTCCACCCTCACCACTCTGTTGAGATTACACTCTTAAAAATGAAAGCTTTCCTGCTATTACCGTGACCTCTCCTCTGCTTTCTGTACAGGAATCTGAGCACTCCTGCTGGGACAGTGTTCTCTGCCCAGGGTTACCCTGTGGTGCCTCTTCCCCATGCCCTCTGACTGCTCGTCTTTCCTGCCCACCCCTCCATCCAAGCCTGTCCTCATGTCACAGCTTTCCTCTCTGTATGGGGGAAGCCCACTGCCTTGATGACTTCAGGTTTATTAATGTGGCTGCTTGTCACATCTTGATTCTCTGTTCTTCATCTCTTTTCAATCTAAAATCCCACGTCCCTGAATTCCTCCCAGACATTTTCATTTAGTGTCCCTATGCTCAAAGTGGCTCTCTTTCCTAAATTATTTTGCACTCACCTCTTCCATCACCTCTTGGATCATGTAGGCTCTAAAATCTCTTTAGTTTGGTCCCTCCCACTTTCTTATTCCTCTGTCTCTCACCGCCTATGAAGTTGGTTCAGCCTTCACTGATACCTCTGCTGTCAATCTCTTTCCTTTCTCAGCCATCGTGCACATCATTGCCTAGTATTCTAAAAGTTCCCCCCCTTGGGCGCCTGGGTGGCTCAGTTGGTTAAGCGATTGCCTTCGGCTCAGGTCATGATCCTGGAGTCACAGGATCGAGTCCCATATCAGGCTCCCTGCTCGGCAGGGAGTCTGCTTCTCCCTCTGACCCTCCCCCCTCTCATGTACTCGCTCTCTCTCATTCTCTCTCTCTCAAATAAATAAATAAAATCTTAATAAATAAATAAATAAATAAATAAATAAATAAATATTCCCCCCAGGTTATGATGGAGGTCTATAGAAAAAGAGTAGTATGCGTTAAGTAGTATGCTTTTTTTTTTTAAGATTTTATTTTTAAGTAATCTCTATAGCCAACATGGGGCTTGAACTCACAACCCTGAGATCGAGAGTCACATACTCCACTGACTGAGCCAGCCAGGTACCCCAAAAAAGAATAGGATAGGCTTTAGAATCAGACAAACTCAGAATTGGAATCCCAAGTCCACTATTTCCTGGCTGGGGAGTGTCAGTTCCTCAATTCCTGTGAGGGTAATATCACTCTTCGCACAGGATTTTAGTGAGTATTGAGTGAGATGATAGAATAAAGTTACATTTCCATATTAAAAAAAATTTTTTTTTTAAAGATTTTATTTATTTATTTGAGAGAGAGAGAATGAGAGAGAGCACATGAGAGAGGAGAGGGTCAGAGGGAGAAGCAGACTCCCCGCTGAGCAGGGAGCCCAATGCGGGACTCGATCCAGGGACTCCAGGATCATGACCTGAGCCGAAGGCAGTCGCTCAACCAACTGAGCCACCCAGGCACCCCCATATTTATTTATTTTTTTTTTCAGGCACCCCCATATTTAAAAAAATTTTTAACAGAGAAATAAACAGTTTGAGAGCAGTTAAGTACTTTTCCCAAGGTCATAGTCTATGAAGCAGAGCACAGTCTATAAAGAGATTTTTCACACATCTCACAGGTCAAGGTGAATATAAGCTTTTAATCGGCCTATATTAGTCAATGAGTCCATATTCCTAATATCTGTAAACAAATTCTGGGTTCACCTGGTTCTTCAGAATCCAAGAGAAGACACTGGCTTTGACAGGGCTGGAGCAGGTCCAGGTTGACATCAGAGGTTGAGGCCAGGGATGGAAGACAAGGCCAAGTGGGGTTAGTGTGGAGGCCAATGCATGTGGATGCTGGGAAGTAGACATGGTGAGGTGAGAGAAGGTCATGTCCAAAGAAGCCCTGCTCAGCATGACTGTTGCTGGAAAATGAGAAAGGTCATTGTGTATTTTTATGATGTTGAGTAAATTCAATCCTTTTCTGCCTAGGGCACTTCACTCTTCATAGGGGTCTTGGGGATTTGGCCAATTGTGAGAATGCCTGTGGTAATAGTAAAGCTCATTTTATGAGGCTGGTGGCCATTACTTTCAAACCATAAATTTCATCCTTTAAAACAATGAAAATGACTGCTTTGAAAATGTCATTTGATGATGGGAAGTACAGTCATAGAAAACACCAAAGCAAGACGCAGAACTTCACTTCTGCCTCAGTCCTGGTTGTGGGCTGGGGTCAGGCATCTGGCGCCATGTGAGGGCCCGGAGCCTCCCCCGTGGGAGCTTTTCTGATCGTGCTGCGGTGGAGGAACAAAAGGAGGGAGAGGAAAAAGTAAGGGCAAAGCACCTCAGTCCATGGAAAGCCACCCTTTGCTTGGCTACTTTGGGTTGTGCATCTTGCTTCTTCAATATGGCAGGAGCATGGCCTTGACTTGCTTGCCCTCTCCCTGTGCCCGGATGCTGTGTCTTCTCCCTTTGCTTCATGCCCCTAGGTCAGTGGCTTGAGGGAACTACTCATTCAGAACTCCTGAAATAAAAGCGTTTTGTGGTGAATTCTGTTTGGGAAATGCTGCATGTTATTTTCCCCTTCTGGAGAGCCACAGTGAACATCAACAGTAGTAATTAAGACTCTGTTTTTTAGGGGCATCTGGGTGGCTCAGTTGGTTAAGCAACTGCCTTCGGCTCAGGTCATGATCCTGGAGTCCCGGGATCGAGTCCCGCATCGGGCTCCCTGCTCAGCAGGGAGTCTGCTTCTCCCTCTCCCGCTCCCCCCTCTTGTGCTCTGTCTCTAAAATAAATAAATAAAATCTTTAAAAAAAAAAAAAAAAGACTCTGTTTTTTAGCTAATGGCCCTCAGAGCCAGGGTTAGAGGTCTTACGTTGTTCCCAGGGCCCAAGTCATGCCCTGTAAGAATGAAGCTTAAGGTGTTACAGAAGCTCTCATACCTCCAGAGAGTTCCACCGTTTCCATTATTTTTTGGCAGTGGTTCACTAGCCAGCTGGTCAGAACACACTGTGGAAGGGGGGGAACGGAGGCTCACCTTCTAGCCTGCGCAGGACCACGAGGTCCTTAAATAATAAGTTAAATACTTTTAAATAATTTTCTTCCCCATTCATTCCTCTCTCCAGTAGAAAGGGGGGACATCCACTTTTATGTGCTGATGGGTATTCTGTTGCTAGTTTAAGCATATAAAGTACGGTTTAGGGATGTGAAAACTCGAAGCAGGGTTTCTGAGAGCAGCTTGCATTGTTAGGGCAACTAAAGCCATTTGCTGGTGTGCAGCCGGCTTGGAGTCGTGGGGGACGGTAGATTAAACTCAGGAGAATTACCAGGAGTCCTGTGCACGGCCATTACTAGAGGTCGAAGACCACCGATAAAATCTAAGGCAGTGGACTCACAAGGGAAAATGGGTGCTACGGGGCAGGCATCCCACAGGGATGATGGGGGGTTGCGTAAAGACGGTAATTTTATGAAAAATCTGCCTTCCACCCAGACTATTTCTAACCATTTGACTGCTATGAACCTTCCAGATTGAGAATAGTTGCTTTAGGGAACTGGGCAGAAATCATAACCCTTAAACAACATTTATTAGACTCTCATTGTGTGCCAGACACAGGGTTCAAAACTGTTTCATGTCCATCTTCCCATTTCATACTTATGGCATTGCTGTGATTCATGGCAACAGATTATTATTATATTTTATATTATTTTATAGATGAGGGACGTTAGGTGTAGAGGGGCTAACTGACCCTCTGTGAAGCTAGGTGGGAAGCCCAGGCTCCCACCCGCTGCATGTTTTTGCTTCCGGATAAAGTTTGGAGTCTACTGGACACTTCCTCACATTCCAGGAAGGAATTTAAGCCCCAGAGAGATAAGAGCTTAAGAAGTTGCATCTAAGGGCACCTGGGTGGCTCAGCTGGTTAAGCGACTGCCTGCCTTTGGCTCTGGTCATGATCCTGGAATCCAGGATGGAGTCCTGCATCGGGCTCCCAGTTCGGCAGCGGGGGGGTGGCGGTGGGTACTCTGCTTCTCCCTCTGACACTCTCCCTTCTCATGCTGTTTCTCACTCTCTCTCTCTCTCAAATAAATAAATACAATCTTAAAAAGAGAAAGAAAGAAAGAAAGAAAGAAATGGCATCTACGAAACGCTGCAGGTTGCCGCCTCGCGTGCTGCCCATCTGGAGGGAGCCGGGCTCACTTCTCTTGGTGGCGCATTGAGCAGAGCCTTCTCTCTGCAGGGTTGTCTGGGTGGAGAAGGGGAGACTGTCATGGCCTTGGCTGTCCCGTGGCCGTGGAGTCTGACCTTGAATCCTAATGGAATTCTGCAGATCCCGTGGGGCCACACACAGCTAGACGGGCCCAGGGCTCAAGGGCGAAGGGGAGGTGTGAGTGCTCCCAAGAGGAGGGGCTTCAGCTACTCTTTTAAAAGGCACTTCCTTTCTTTCTCTCCAAGTCTGCCTTCTCCTAGGGATGTAGTGCGGGAAATTCTTAGGGAGTTTCAGGATGAATTTGGCTGGCTTATCTGTAAAATACGTAGAGGGTGAGTTTCAAAATTCTGCTGCGGCCAGCAGTTAAGCCTCAGTTGTCCATACAGGTAATCAGGCAGCAGTGGCTTCTGACCCTTGCAGGGACTTAGGTGCAGGCCAGCCCTAGGGGTAGGGGTTGGGGGGGGTGGGGACGCTCAATAATTTACTTGGGCTTCCACAGTAAGGCCTTACCATTGGAGAAGAGACATTCTGGAAAAATCGTCTCTGAAATAAGTTTCTATGACTAGAATAATTTATATATTGATGGTATATAGTATTTAAAAATACATTGTCATATCCCATAAAAAATTAAAAGAATACGTTTTTAAATCCTGTATTTGAAGGAAAAGTACAATAGCAATCATACAAAGACAATACAAGTATAAAGCCTTTCCTGGCAGAGACTGGAAATCTCCTGGGGCGGGATTCCTCCCCCAAACCACACCCAGGGTCTAGGTTCCCAGGTGTGTGGCCTGGGAGGTTACACAGCAACTCCCCCCGCACCTCCCCAGGACCTGCCCTTGGTTTAATGCTCTCTCGCCCCTGTTTTGAAATTCTGAACCCTCTCTGAGCAGGGGGCCCCGCGTTTTCGTTTTGCACTGGGCCCCGTGAACTATGCAGCCAGTCCTGCCTCACTGGTTCCCCATCCCTGCAGAATGAAGTCGGGGCCTGTTAGAGCTCTCTGGGCCCGGCCCCGGCACCCCCTCCCACCTCTCCTCCCGGGTCTCTGATGCAGCGGGGCTCTCGGGGACTCTCCTCCCCTGCGCAGCTCCTCAGCCCTCCCTTCTCTGGTTCTTGCCCCTGGCCTGGGAGGCGCTCTCCTCCTCCTCCCTCCTGCAGCCTCCCCTCCCAAGGGCTGGCCATGCTTCAGCACTCATGTCCTTGTGCAACCTCACAGACACGGTGCTGCACCAACATTCTCCATGGCTGTCCCCCAGCACTTGGGAAGCCCTTCCAGGCAAGTGCTAGCGCCAGCCAGCCAGGCCATCCCCACGCCAGGGTCAGGCACAGGGCCTGGTACGCAGCATGGACAGGACTGACTAAAGACGCTCCGTTCTGTGGGGAGCACTCTTAGGAGACACCACAGAGGGGCTAGTTCTCCAGACAAGACGCAAGCTCTTTCTATCCTCCCCAAATATCCTTGTTTCAAAACAAACTCATTTCCTAGCTAAAAACCAATGTCAAACACTGGGGGCTCACCCATGAGGGGTGTGTGTGTGTGGGGGGGGTGTAATAAAGCTACCAATAGATTTAAAACACTTTGTTTAAACCTACCTTCTTTCATTTCTTTGGGTATTATTCATACCGTACAGTTTCTGTTTTTGTTAAAAGGAGTCTGTCTCTAGTTTCTTATTTTAGCACATCCTTTTACATGGAGGGTTCTTTTATTCAACTAACTTAACCCCTGGGGTGCTGAGGGGTGGTTGGCTCCGTCTAAGGAGGACGGGCATCGGGCTGCAGGCCTCCCGGACTCTTCAATTGTCCCGTTTCAGGGTCAACTCCACCAAGTATAGCACACAGGGAGACTGGGACCCACAAAAATGGGTCATGTCTTTTAAAATCAGAAGAAATAATAATAATAAATGTATAATGTGTAACCTACAAATCCAGTCTGGATTACATTTGTCTTCATGCCCGTACAGTCATAAATTTTAATTTTTAAATTTTTTTACGACGAAGGGGCCCACAGAGCAAAAAGTGCTTTGCCCCCGCCCCCCTCCCAAAGGCACAATGCAGCCCCACACGTGTGGCATTCCCTGTGTCACGACTTCTGCCCTCGGGCTCTATGAGCAGCAAAAAGGTGAGCCAGACCATTCTGAAAGGTTGGTAAGAGTAGCTGGGACAAGCGCCCTGCAGTCCCCCATGTGCCCAGTGCAGCCCTAAGAGAACACAGCGTGCGATCACGGCTTTTGGGAGGACAGGCTGCGAGGCCTGTCTTTCCTGTCAAGCGCAGCGAGCTGACTCAGCACCGAGGCCATGGCTGGGCCCCGATTCCTCTGGGTAACCCCCCCACCCCGCCCCGGTGAGCTGTGGGACAGGGCACACACTGCTAGCTCTCCGTCTGTGGCCGAATGCCCTCTGCTCTCCTGGGGACCTAGGCAGCCCCCAGGAGGAATCTTCGCTGGGGTGGATGCCTGTTATGAAAGCCTCGTTTGTACATTTATTATTTTAGGAACATTCCTTGTAACTCCTGGGTCTGTGGAGTGGGAAGCGTGTGAGGAACAGTAAAGGCTCTCCATCACCTCCGTTGTCCTAGGGTAGTAGGAGCCTTGGGGACACGTGCTCACAGGGTAAGTCAGGGAGCTCCCCGAAGGTCAAGTGAACAGAGCTGACGGGTCAGTGGGCTTAGGGGGTCAGGCTTGTGGCACCGCAGGGGCCCGGGCTGAGCACATAGGCAGTCTAGCCCAGGTACCAGCTCCAGTCCTCCTTGCTTAGGCAGGGCAGTGCCCTCTCCGTGCACTGACAGTATGCCAGGCTCTGGGCAAAAGACCACAATCCTCTCAGGGAGGAGTTACTGCACCCATTTTACAGATGAGGAAACTGAGATGGAGAGAGGATACAGAGACACAAGATGAGCGGTTCAATGGATAACCCTCCAGTTGCCTGGCAACACGGTCTCTGGCACTGGTGGGAGAGGCTGTGCATGGTCTTTCTAGCTCACTGTCTCCAGATGGCTTAAAAACTTATTTTATTCATTTCTTGTCTTCAGGGGCTTTGGGTCTAGGGAACCAGGATAGGGCCAAATCCACAGAACAAGTTTGCTGCCCCCTTGGCTCTGGCCTTGGTGGCCCTTGGGTCCCAGGCTTGAATGTTTCTTTGCCATTGTTTCTGGCAAGGGATTGGTTCTTTGTGTTGAAATTGCCCTGAACTGCTTTCCTGCCCACATTTGTAAGGTAGGATCCTAGGGATGTTTATCACTCAGGTTGGGTGAACACTTTACATTGGAAAGAAATTTTTTCTATTATCCAATCCTGAACTGGGTGCAGCAGAGGCTTCTGCTTGTCGACTTTTCCCTCCAGAGTGACTTGCAGAGTCCTTCTCTGCAGGACACCCCTGAGTCCCTTCTGTCTCATCTTCCTATTTCTTTTCTTTACTCATGGTTACTTTTTCTCCTCCTACTTGATGAAACTGAAGGGGCAGAGTCAGTTCCTTCCCAGTACCAAATCTAGAAGACAAACAAACCTTCTTCACGCTAACAGTGAATGCTTCTTACGACCTAACTTCCACATATGATTTTACTAACCGTATAATTATACTAACCAAGGCCCACCCTGCCTCTCTCCTTGCTTCCTTCCCTCCCTTCTTCCTTCTCTCTGTCCATCCCTTCTTTTTTTCCTTAAGCCTTTCTTTAGTTTCTTTCTTCCAGCAAATATTTATTGAACACCTATGATACTCCATGTCGCTGCACTTGCACTGGAGAGGCTTTAAGGAATAAAACGGATCAAGAAGCTCCTCCCTCGGGTACTTGGGTGGCTCAGTCGTTAAGCGTCTGCCTTCGGCTCAGGTCATGATCCTGGGGTCCTGGGATCGAGCCCCACATCGGGCTCCCTGCTCAACGGGAAGCCTGCTTCTCCCTCCTCCACTCCCCCTGCTTGTGTTCCCTCTCTCGCTGTCTCTCTCTGTCAAATAAATAAATAAAATCTTTAAAAAAAAAAAAAAAAAAGAAGCTCCTCCCAAAAGCTAGGGGAATGGTCTGAATGGGTAGGGTGAACCTCCCAACCTATTATTCTTTTATAGAGAAAGTTGAAATACTAGGGCACCTGGGTGGCACAGTTGATTAAGCGTCCGATTCTTGATTTCGGCTCAGGTCAGAATCTCAGGGTTGTGAGATGAAGCCCCGCGTGGGCTCCACGCTCAGCATGGAGTCTGCTTAAGATTTCTCTCTCCCTCTCCCTCTGCTCCTCACCCCTGTGTGCACGCACAGGAGCACACACACACACACACTCTCTCTCTTTCTCAAATAAATAAATAAATCTTTTTTTTAAAAAAAGCGGAAGCTGAAATATTGGTGTAATCTTGTGATTTTTTTCAGTTATTCTAAATGTAAACCTGTGGTGGAGATGAAGGAAAAAATGGTCACAGAAGGTCACTGACAGTTCCTCCCGGAAAGTCTCTCTGTAGGTTTATCACGTTGAGCCTTGGCATCTTCTAAAGGTTGGAGCTGCAATGGGGGGTGCAGGGCCCCCCAGAATTGTCACCAAGTGGCCGTACGGGCAGAGCAGCATGAATACTGTCCCTGAAAGAGACTTGGACTTAGCGTGGAGCCACCAGACACATGGGATATTTCTTTGAAATATCTTTTGTGATTTAAAAATTAATGTATTTCTTGCATGCTTTTCATAACATAGCTGTTTGTTTTTTTAAGATTTTATTTATTTATTCATGAGAGACAGAGAGAGAGAGAGACAGAGGCAGAGGGAGAAGCAGGCCTCCCGCGGAGCAGGGAGCCCGATGCGGGGCTCGATCCCAGGACCCCGGGATCATGACCTGAGCCCAAGGCAGGTGCTTAACCGACTGAGCCACCCAGGCGTCCCGCTGTTTGTTTTAATATAAAAATTATCCTCCTAAGACCACACACTGTATGATCCCATTTATATGAAATGCCCAGAATAGGCAAATCCAGTGGATTAGCAGTTCCCCAGGGCTGGGAGGGCTGGGGGCCGGGAGACTGATGGTTCCAGTATACAGGGCTTGTTTTGGGGGTGATGGGAAGATCTCAGATTGCTTGTGCGACTGTTGTACAACCTGTAAATATGCTAAAAACCATTGAATTGTATGCTTTCAATGGGTGGATTGTATGGAATGTGACTTTTATCTTATGAAGCTGTTAAAAAGAAAAAAAAGTGTCCCTCCCAGTCTTCAAGTAAAACTGGTATCCTGGGAAGATGAGAGACGTGTAGCTTTTCACCCTTGAGTAAACGGGGGTGCACCCATCTGAGAAGGGAGACTCTATTCCAACCCCATTCATAGATCAGGCATATAGAAACCTGAGATAAGATGTGATCTGCCCAAGGCCACCCAGAGTCAGCAGCAGAGCCAGATTTCCTGTGGCCCAGTTCAGGACAACAGGGTCAGCCTCCAAATGTGCTTTGCACTGAACTTGCATTTGCCTTGTCCTAAATCATTACTTATCATGTTGGCTTAGCCACACATGTTCCCTGGTCCACATCATTGTACCTCTTCTCTTGGCTCTCTCTGGTTTTCCCCACCCTAGATGTCTCCAAAACAAGGGGGCTAAGTCCACGGATACCTCATCCCCACTTTCCGCAGGGGCGGGGTGGGAGTGGCAGGAGGAGGAGGGGCTCCACCCATTCTTGCCTTGAGCCCCACTGAGCTAAAGGCCAGCTCTGCCTTCAAGAGGCTGTGGGAATAAGAGCCACTATCTGTTTAATCAGGGAAGAACCAGTGGTATCTGGATGGAATCTCAGCCAGGACACTTTCATCCTACCCTGCCCGGCATTGGGCAAGCCGTGAAAGTGAACTGCTAGGCTCAGATGTGAGGACAGATCATGTAGTAACCTGCAGACCCCGCGGCCTCGCTTTCTCCAGATGACCTCATGCCCGGGAAATCCTTGAGCAAACAAGGCCCCTCCCTGCCAAGCTGGACCTTTGCAGCCAGGGGCAGGCTTAGATGATCTCTGGTAACCTCGGGCCCTCCCTTCTGTCTGGTTCTATATGGTTCTTGCCTCCATTCTTTCCTGAGATTTTGACAAAGTCCTGTGAGGTGGGCAAGAAGAACATTAGTTACCTTCATTCTGCAGATGTGGAAATCAAGGCTTGAGAATGCAAGTTTCTCGCCCAAGGTTTTTAAGCCAACAAATAAAGGAGTTGGGAGTCTGCTCTACAATTCCAGACCAGGACTATTTCCACCAGGTTCCGAGCTCAGATTAGCAGCAGTCATGGAGGACAGTGCAAAGGTTGCCCATGGTCTCCAAGGACAGTGTGAGCACCCATCGTCATCTGTTGCACTTGAAGACCACCTCCAGGATAGCTGTGTTTTAAATCCATGCCCACAGCTGAAATGGGATCGAAAAGCTGTGAGAGACAGCAGTCTATGTGTACTCAGAAGTATTTCCTTTAAAAAAAAAAAAAAGATTTTATATATTTATTTGAGAGACAGAGAGGGAGCATGAGCAGAGGGCGGGGAAGGACAGAGGGAGAGGGAGAAGCAGGCTCTCTGCTGAGCAGGGAGCCTGATGCGGGGCTCGATCCCAGGACCTCAAGATCATGACCGGAGCCGAAGGCAGATGCTTAACTGACTGAGCTACCCAGGCGCCCCATCAGAAGTATTTCCTAATAACTAACTCTCTCTCCCCTCCTCCTTTCCTTGAATGTCAGAAGTTACGAAATGAACAGTCCAGGGGCGGCCTGGGTGGCTCAGTCAGTTAAGCATCTGCCTTCAGCTCAGGTCATGATCCTGGAGTCCCAGCACTGAGCTCCACGATGGGCTCCCTGCTCAGTAGGGAGTCTGCTTCTCCCTCTGCCCCTCTCCCTGCTCATGCTCTCTCTCACTCACTTTCTCTCTCTCAAATAAATAAAATCTTAAAAAAAAAAAAAAGGAATGAGCATATCACCCAATCTGGGTCAGTGAGACATGAAGGGAAACCTTTCAGTACTATTCTATATTATGTATATTTAAATCTATCCCCAAATTTTTAAAAAAACTAAAGAATGAAATAAAATATATACAGAGAAATTCTAATATTTTTCCCCTCCCCAACTGGTTTGTGTTAGGAATAGATTTAGAGCACTTACTTTGGAGAACTCTGGACCAGCCACCCTATGAGCTGGAAAATTTAGGAACCCCAAGGTCAGATGTTCAGTTTTAGGTGATTTTTAATTCTAAACTGCAGCCCCCCCTCCTTATAATACCAATACTTAATTCAATTTTTTTTTAATTGTGGTAAAATATATCTAACACAAAACCTACCATCTTAACCGTCTTGAAGTGCACAGTTCGGTGGTATTAAGAACACTCACCTTATATGACCATTACCAGCATTCATCTCTAGAACTTTTCTGTCTCCCCGCACTGAAACTCTGTCCCCATTAAACAATAACTCCCATTCCCCAGGCCCTGGGAATCGCCATTCTCCGTTCTGCCTTTATGAATTTGACTACTCGAAGTCAGTAATTATTTTTAAGCTCCTATGCTGACTCAGGTGGTGGTTTGGCACGTGGGGTTCAGTGGTGAGCAAGGCAAATGAAGTTCCCACCCTCCAACCTCCAGGAAAGTCTGCTTTCGTTAACTCAACTAACCTGAGCTAGCCCCACTTAGGTTAGCGTCTTTGGAGAGCCCAGGAGGTGGGCTATGTCCAAGCCGGTGGCCAGGTGTGGGAAACCAGGTAGGTGAGATGAGCAGGGGGATCGGGGAGGTGAGGCTGGAGTTGAGTGACGTGTGATGACAGATGACTGCTACTGGATAAAAGAGAAAATGCCTTCCCTCGGAATTCCTAAAGAACTGGACGAGAGGTGAGACTTCCTGCATCATGTAGGTTGAAGCTGTATTTATTTTAACTGAATGCTCTAAGGAAGAGTCACCCCAAAAGCCTGGTGGACAGGAAATAGCAGTAAGCCGCATGTGACCCAGGCTTCGGAGCTCGGGAGGAACAGGTTTCGGGTGTGGAGAGAAGTGAGCAGGGTAGGGGCTCCAGCTCCCAGGGTAAAGCTGCCCACATCTGACTGGGTGCCACGCTCTGCCCCTCTGCCTGTCTTTGCCTTCGGATAAAATTATACATTTCCAATTACAGGGCTGGTCAAAAATCAATACAAAGGTGGGAGAGAACAGATCATTTTTCTTACGGAAGTAACCATTGCCATTAATTTTTCATTAGTGCTGCCTTCGTTCTGCTATTCATCACTGGCGGGGCTGTAGCCTGCATCAGCGATGTGCACAGTTCGTGGATTCAGGGGCTTGGATTCAGGAGCTACCCAGGACTCCTGCCTGTGCAACCAGTTTAGGGCACTGTTTTTTTGACCATCCTGTTGCTTAAAATGTGCTTAAAGCCATCTTGCTTCCTCTTGCCGAAACTCAGTCCTAACTCTATTGTGGAAATTCCATGTGTAGCATGAGCACATGTTGAGCTTCATTGCATTTCTTTGCAGGACTGTATATGAGTCATCTCCTCACGGATACCTGGTGTTGATTGATAGGATGGATCCATCTGGCTGGTGCACTTGGCCTGAGGGGGCCGGCTTTCTGCCTCGAGGACCTTGGGTCTCTGCCTGAGGGACGGCGGCTTGTTGTGTCTTGTCATGTGCATCTCTGTGCTTGTAAAGCAGTTATTTTAGCCTCAGACTCGGTTCCTCAGTTCCCTAACTTCAGGTCCCTAACTTTAACCCGGCCTCTCTAGGAAGCCTTCTCAACTCCCCATCAGAGCAGAATTGCTTGCCCCGTAAACCTTATCTCCCCCGTCCTGCGATGCTCTTCACACACGTGTGTTGTCTATTCACGTGAGTCTCTCCTCACCCACCTTTAGTTGTCTGAGAACAGGGGCAGTGGCTTTTTACTTTTGAATGTTCAGCACCTAACAGCACCTGGCCAATGGTAGGTGATTAATGAAGGTCATTAAAAAACAAAAACAAAACAAAACCCAAAAGCCGGCTGGAAGTTGTTCCTCACTGTGTGTAAGCAAGGGCAAGAGCCCTCATTAGCCCTGGGAGGTGAAGCAGGCCTGACACAACCCCCATCGACTTACCCTATTGATGTCAAAGCACTAAGAGCTCAGCCCAGCCCTGCGGCTAATCAGCTGTGTCACCACAGATAAGTCACCAACACGGAGTCCTCATCTATGGGGGGCTTCTCTTCCAGCCCTCCTGTCCTCAACCCCAAGAACCTCCGCCCTTGGAAGAGAATCCTCCCCTGCGCTCTCTCGTCTGAATGACACACGAGCTTTCTGGTGCTAACTCCCTCGGCGCCGCCCCCCCCCCCCCCCCCCCCCCCCCCCCCGCAATCCAGGCCACCAGGCTGACTCGCCCTCCTTCTCACACCTCAGAGGCTTGTCTGGAGCTCAGCCTGCTCCTCAGCCTCGCTGCATCAATTATCTCTGGACCCTTTACTGTTTTCTAAAATGTATTTAGATATGACTACACTTGGGACAATCATACCTCATAGAAAACATTGTCATACCCCCCCCAAATTCCCTCGAGCCCCTTTCCGGCCACTGGCCCCCACTCCCTCACCTCTACCCTAAAGACTGCCACTGCTCTAATCCCACTAGCTCTGGAATATCGTATAAATGGAACTATATAGTAAGTATTCCTTTGGTGGCTTGATACTTCATTCCACGTAACTTTCTTGAGCTTCATTCGTGTTCTTGCAGGTGTCCGCAGTTCATTCTTTTTATCTTTTAAAGATGTTATTTACTTATTAGACAGAGAGAGAGAGAGAGAGCAGGAACACATGCAGGGGGAGTGGGAGAGGGAGAAGCAGGCTTCCCGCGGAGCAGGGAGCCCGATGCGGGGCTTGATCCCAGGACCCTGGGATCACGACCTGAGCCGAAGGCAGACGCTCAACGACTGAGCCACCCAAGCACCCGCTATTCTTTCTTTTTAATCACTGAGTGGTATTTTGTTGTTTGAATAAACCACAGTTTGTTTACCGATTCTCTCTTGTTGGAGGATATTTGGATCATTTCTGGTTTTGGTCTTTTTGTGTTTTTAACTTCTTTTATATTTGACCATTTCCCTTTAATTTCTAGATATGATAAAATCATTAAAAAAAATTCACCTCCCCGCTTACTAGCTATGTGACCTGGAGTGGGTTACTTAGCTGCTCTGTGCTAGTTCCCTTATCTGTAAAATGGAATAATAACAGCATCTTTCTCATAAGATTATTTTGGGTGTTTTTTTTCCTTTCAAGGGTAAAAATTTTATATTTGAACTTCATACTGCACATTTTCAAAGACAGTCATGTAAGAAAGCAAAAATGTATCCTTCCCTTGTCCTAGAAATAAAGAAGAGCATAGCAATTTTTTTTTTTAATCACAGTACTTGGAAGTTTAGCACTAGCATCCAAAATGAACAAAAAGGGAAGAAAAAAAGCATTTAGTACATATTTCAGATTTCTCTGGTTGGGGTTCTCTGCATGTGGTATTAATATTTCTTCTTTCAATTTCTATTACCAAAACAGTAAAAAACCAGATAAAAATATATTTTATATATTCATATAAATAGATAGCCAAATTATAACGGTTAGGTTCTTTGGATATCGCCTGGAATATGGTAAACACTATATAAATGTTCACTATTATTTGTATTATTATTGAGCTGTTGTGAGGATAAATAGGTCCCCCCCACTCTTGGCAACACATCTGTGATGCAAGCATTATGTGAGGAGTATGGATTTTGAACCCCATTTTTGTCACTTACATCCATTCTTACAAACATCGTGTAAGCTCACTTGTAACCCTGATATAAATTTTTTTTTTAACTGCAAGAATATTAGATGACATGACATAGATATGGTTCTCAAATATTCAAACTGAAAAAATACTATCACCCTAACTTGCTGAGCCTGTACCCCTGACAAATACATCATTAGGAATTGCTGGAGTAGAAAATATTTCACATAATTCTTGGTTGATAGGATATAGAAAACAATAACTCTATCTAATAATTAGGATAGGATAGGATATAGAAAACAATAACTCTATCTAATAATTCACGTTAAGGCATGACATTTTGATAAAGTAAAAAGTTTTTTTGAAAAGGAATTATGTATTTCCCTCTGCCATTTCTTTCTAGCTACTGGCTGGCTCTCTTTACCGATTTGGGTAAACAAGTATTTAAAAGGACCGTCTACAATCACTGTCTTTCCTTCCTCGTCTCTGATCCCCTTCTCAGTCGGCTGTGGCCTGGCTCTGGATCCGAGCTCTTCACAGTGGCTTCCTCTCGGTCAGTGATGGCCTTGTAATTGCCATACCTGATAAACGGGTTTCGGTCCTGTCCCTGTTTGACCTCTCTCAGGTATTGGACACTTTCATTCTCTCTTTGAAACACTCCCTCCACCCCAGTTTCCCAACCCATTTTACTTTGCCCCCTGGGCTGTTCAACACCTGAGAGTTGGTGGCCTTTCCAGGTGCGCAGCGCCCACCCCCATACACTCCCTGGGCTTCAGGGCAATTTCTTGTCAGTCATCACTCCAAAGCCACATGTATAAGCTCAGCCCCCCTGCCACTGTCCACTCTGCCTGCCTCCCCCTCCCCACCCCGTCTCTGGACATCTGATTGCCTACAGCTGCCTCCCCTACCACCCGCTCAAAACCAAACTCTGGTGAGAGTCCTCTTTTCATGCCCTGCGGATGCAAGCTCCTTCCTGGCCTCCATTCCCTCTTTCTCTTAAGGGCTCCCCAACCATCTGGAAGCTTGAGGTAGAAAGTTTAGAATCATTCTTGATTCTTTTCTCTCCTTCGCCACCCACATCCAACGGCTCATCAAGTTCTGTTGTTTCTACCTTGGAAATATCTCATGAATTCACCCCTTCTTCTACCTCCCAGTGGCTTTCATTTATCATAATAGCTCTCTGAGACAGCTGGAAAAATCTCCTGATTTATCGCTTCAGTCTCTGTCTGCTCTGCTTCCTTCTCCATCCTGCCACAAAAATTCGTAAAAACAAATCTAGTTAGATCACCCTTCTGCTTAAAAATATAACGATGCCTTGTTGGCTGTGGCTGGTTCCCACACTGGGCCTACCTCACCTCGGGCTCAACTCGGAGGTAGATTCCTGGGGCCCCACCTTAGGGCTTCTGAATGAGTTTGGGGGCCTAGATTTCTGCAATAAAAGAGTTCCCTTCGCTGCCCCTCTTCCTGCTCCCCACGGAACTCGCTATTCTCAGCATCCTGGCATCATGCTCGTTGGAGCCTCTGTGCTTTGCAGCATCCGGCTTTGCCTGGGCTGTTGTCTCTACATGGAACACTCCTGCTTCTCATTCCCTTCCTTTGTCTTCCTGGTGGAGCCATCCTCCCAGACTCTCCTCCTGCCCCCAGCCCTGTGAGGCCTTCTCTGGCTTCCCTAGGATGAGATGAATTGCTTGTTTCTTCCTCCATGTTCCCAGGGCTGTCTGCACAGACCCATCAGGGCATAGCTTGACTCCGCTCCCCTATTACAAGGGGACCTGCCTTCCCTTGCTGGGAGCTCCCTCAAAGGCAAGACACCAGCTCCTCCTGCCCGCATCCTGGGTGGCTAGCCCCTGCCTGGCACGCCAGTCTGCCCAGTGCTTGGCCCATGAGTAAATGCTTGGGCCTCCCTTCTTCCTTCCTTTTCTTAATTCAAGTGCTGCTGGTCAGATGGTGCCATTGGCAGAGCTAATCACTGACAAAAATTGAGTGTGGTTTTGTAGATGTTGCCTCAGTTAGGACTCCGAGTCAGTCTGGATACATTTTATTTCACTGATTCCTTTTATATTAGAAGAGGAGAATTACAGAGACAGGAAGAGAACTCCGAGCCTCCCACCTGAGCCTTCTCAACTCTGATGTCTGATTGATTTGGGTATAATGAGAGGCTCCCCTATTTCATTGTAAAGAACTTCCAAGCTGTAGAGCCCCACTGGGGTGGGTTTCCTGCTTCCTGGGAGGTAACACGCATTTCTTCAAGCAGCAGGGTACTGCCTTCTGTTACTTTTTTTTTTTTTTTAAGATTTTATTTATTTATTTGAGAGAGAGAGAACACAAGCAGGGGGGGAGGGGCAGAGGGAGAGGGAGAAGCCGACTCCCTGCCGAGCAGAGAGCCCAACGACAACGTGGGCTCCATCCCAGGACCCTGAGATCATGACCTGAGCGGAAGGCAGATGCTTAACCGACTGAGCCCCCCCAGGCGCCCCTGGGGCACTGCCTTCTTGCCTGATTTTTGCAGCACAGGGAAGCCTTGCAGATCAGGGAAGGGGCAGTGGCTGGGTCTGAGGCCTGCGAAGGTGACATCTGGCAAAGAAGAGCCCCCTGCGGAGACAAATGTAGAGCCAAGCACTCCTTTGGAGGGTGCACTGGGACGTTCCAGGAGTGAATTTTTCCTATTGGTAGGCTAGGCCCCTTCAGTTAGTAGTCAGCCTTGGTTTTATTTTCTCGTTCACAAGAAAACAAAATCCTAAGGAAAAATAAGATACATGAAAAACGGCAGGAGTAAAAGTGTAGCTTATATATAGGGACTTCGTACACACAGAAGAAGGCTTTTTTAACTTTAGTCCCAATAAGAAGAGAAAAAAGAATAGTGAATATGTATTGAGCCCTGTTATTGTCTTCTGTTAATTAATTTTTTCACATTCTCACAAAAGTCCTATACATAAACCACTGCCATTACCCCTAGTTCGTAGATGAGGACTCTGAGACAGAGAGGTTGCCTAATTTTTCCAAGGTCACACACCCCGTGCGCAGGATCTGAAGCCACATATACCCATCGTGCCCCAGTGCTGCTCAAGGCAGAAAGGAGAGAGACGCTGGTGCTGACTGTGGCCAGGAGAAGGCAGATCTACTGCCTTTCTGATGTCCGAGAATGGACTTTAAATTGTAAGGAGGAAAACAAACCCATAAGGAAGGAACTAGACTTCAAGATGGGTGCAGAGTGTGGGCTGACAGGAACTGAAGCCCCCTTGATGAACTGCAATCCCAGATAAGGAAAGGACTTGGAGATTTCCTATAGAGAGTGCGGAGCCGGTAAAAACTGAAAGTCAGTACGTGTTCCCACCTACCAAAAAGGATCCAAACCCGGACTATTAAGGGCATCTTTTCTGTATTCTGTATTGTGATTTTAAAATTGCAAACAACAGGGCGCCTGGCTGGCTCAGTAGGTAGAGCATGCAACTCTTGATCTTGGGGTTGTGAGTTCGAGCTCCGCATTGGGTGTACAGATTACTTAAAAATAAAATTTTAAAAAAATTAAAAAGAAGATAAAATTGCAAATAACATAAGCCAATGTAAGCAGCTTAAATAAAATAGAGCGTATCGTAAGGACACAGAGCTGTGTTACCGAAGCCAGGACAGGGATCTGCCAGGCCTCAGGTGAACCAGAATAGAATCAGATGCGTCCACTGTACATTTGCCTCTGAATTTTCTCGTGGCTGTGAACTTAGTGGTTCACGGAGTCCAGGTGGATGGTTCCTCTTTTGAAGAGCCAGGAGCCTGAAACCAGAGTCTCTGGGACCCAGTGATATATTCCCAGGTAAGGATTCTGGACTAATCAGTGGTGGGGAGGGGCCTGGGTAAATAGAGCTGCTTTAGCTGCAGTGGCCGGGGAGGGGTTGTATATAGTGGCCAGTTCACAGGGAATTGGGCAAGGGGGGCAGGGAACTGTATTTAGATGGGGGGTGTCTAAGCTGATACCCCAAATAGTTTTCCAAGGAAGCAGACTCCTCTGAACCCCTTAAAAGACTTCATTTTCTTTTTGACAGACTTACCGAATGGGTAGATACAGAGAATGGCATAGACATAATCACGATGATCTTGTGAAAAGCTGTAAGGGCACCACCTTCATCTTCTTCGGCTTTGAGAGTCTGGTGCCTAGAGCAGTGCTGGTAAACAGTAGGTGCCCAGTAACGGAAAAATGAATGAATAAGTGAATGAATGCTGTTGCATGACAGCACAGTCCTATGAGGTCATGGCTGTTGGGAACACCTGTAGCCACAGAACACTGACCAATGGACCAGGGTCATCCCGGAGAGAGGGAACTTTGAAGTTGAGCTTCGGTGGGACAATTATATCAGTGATTTGGGGGAAGACGGACAGGCCATGCTCACAGAACTCTCAGATGACTTGAAGCTAGGAGAGTGAAATAGTCGCCTGAGGGCAGATGCAAGAGTCCCAAAGCACCCAAGATGCAGGAATGAAGGAAAAACCAATTCTCTGGAATTTCACCAGGACTAATAGCAAGTTCTTCATGGTTTGTTTGGTTTTTTTTAAGATTTTATTTATTTATTTGAGACAGAATGAGAGAGAGAGAGAGCACGTGAGAGGGGGAAGGGTCAGAGGGAGAAGCAGGCTCCCTGCCGAGCAGGAAGCCCGATGCGGGACTCGATCCAGGGACTCCAGGATCATGACCTGAGCCGGAGGCAGTCGCTTAACCAACTGAGCCACCCAGGCGCCCGCGAGTTCTTCATGTTTTTAAAAACGATCAGTTACTCAAGGGATACGGGATACCTGGCTTTGATCAAGGTCAAACTCAGGGTGGTGTCTGCTTCTTGGGCTGCATTATGGGTATAATACCAAGATCAAGGGCATTTTGGTTGAAGAAAATGGGGCTGCTTAATCTGGTGAGGAAAGTTTTAAGGGCTGATACAATGTCTTTCTTCCAACAGTGGAGGCCAGTGGACCGAGGGGAAGACAAAGGGTAACAAAGGCCTATCGCCTCTGAAGGCAGTGAGCTCCCCATAATGGTAGTAATGGTCTACATTTGTGCACGGCTTTGCCGTTCCCCATTCTCTTTCTTATTCCCCACACAGACTTCAGGCAGGTGATGACATGTTCTCATTATAGCTAGAGAAACTGTATGGCTACAGAAAGAATGTTTAAGTGACCTGCCCAAGGTTCCCAAGTGCCAAAGCTAAGGCTGGACCCCTGATGTTCTGGCTTTCAGTGTGATGGACTCTTCAAGCTTCCCGTGGTCAAGGTGTTGAAAGAGAAGCCAGAAGACCATGGCAGGGATGCTGTGGAGGTGGGCTCTTCCACAGGCGGGAGAAGGGCTGAATTTAAGACCCCCAGCTCTGAGTGTGACCGTGACGATGCCCCGCGAAGGATCGGACTTTGCTGCATACTGACTACGTTTGTCACTGTGCAGACGAGAGGTTGCAAGTGATCAACATTCTTACGTCCCCCCTTCAGCCGCCTGGCAAACACCAGCATGGCTTGTGAGGGGAGTGTTCAGCGTGAGGGCTACGACAGTGCTTTGCCTGACTTGTGTGCCCTCCACCATTTAAAAATGAGTGATGTCATCTATTCAAAAGGGTGATTTGAGGAAATAGCTGCTTCTGCCTTTTGGAACCAGGTGTCTAGTACTCAAGGCTTTACTTCAAATGTTAAGGCTTCTGAATTAATTGCAAAAAATCAAGCTTTTTATTTATCTGAGACTGACTAGTTGGTGGGAGTGGCAATCAGTCAGACACATTTAGTGTGGGTTAAAAAGCACTGGGCAATATGACAACTCAACGCAACGTATGATTCTTGACTCATACCAGAATCAGCCAACAAAACAAAACAGTTCTAAAAAAGTTATTGGGACAGTTGGGCAAATTTGAATATTGACTGTGTGTGTGTGAGAGAGAGAGAAAGAGAGAGAGGGAGGCAGAGGGAGGGAGAGGGAGGGAAAAGGAGGGAGGTTATTGAATCAGTGTTAAATTTCTTGAGTCATGTAGGAGTGCGTTCCTTTTCTTAGGAGATTTCATGCTGAAGTACTTAGGGGTGAACTGTCCTGACAGTCAAACTTTACTTTCAGATGCCTCAGCAAAAACAACACAGAGAGAAGTGGGGGAGCAAATGTGGCAAAAATGTTAACAACTGATGAATCTCCATGAAGGGCCTCTGGTGGTATTCATACTATTGTTGCAACTTTTCCGAAGGTTTGAATATTTTCAAATGAAATTTGGGGCAAAAGTCTGAATTTGCAGGCAGGTGAAATAAAGGCAAATTTCAAGGAATGTTTCTACTGTCCTGTGAGCCTAAAAATGAAAAGTTCCAGTGGGTGGTAAAGTAGGCAAGTTGAGGCAAACCACGTTACCTCTTGTCTTTTCTTAGCAGTGTAAAGCCAGTAAGCTACAGAATAAAACAAAGGCTGTTTTGTGTGGTAGATGAACTCATTTATCAGCCACATTCAGGCTGGAGAGGCAGAGGGAAAGATCTGGCTGTTTAAGTTTCTTTTCTCCACCCCTGTTCCATGGCTCCGGTTAACCCTATAGTTACTTCCTGATGTTTATAAGAAGGGGGGCAGCCCCACCTAAAACTCAAATATGGCCAGGATCCTAGCATGTTGCCACGCATAAAGCATCTCTGACATATAAGCCATAATTACTTTTGCTTTTCTGGCAGATACGCGTAGTTTGAAGGAAGTGCAGGATTTAAGAATCTATTTTTAAAATTAATTTAACATTGAAAATCAGATAATTTGCCAAAGAAAAGAAGTGATGTTACAAATAATTCATTACAAATTCATCTAGGCAGTTAACAAAGTATATTTTTTACATAAAAGTGTTGCTGGGAAGTGTTTGGGTTGCAAATGTGTCATTTGGAAATTTATTAAACTTGTTAGAGACGCTTTTATGGACCCAGGAAAATTTTACACAAGGCAGGCCCAACCTGTTTGTCAATCTGGTGTGCCTCCTGGAACCCCAAGGAGTCCATGGGGCATGGGCACAATAGTTGACCAGATCTTAGAATCTGGGCTCCTTCATTGATTTACTCTTTGGCTCATCCCTAATATTAACTATTTGTTTTCTTGCTTTTTTCCCCTGATCAGTCTGGCTAGCTTCATCAGTGTTATTGATTGTCTCAAAGAACCAGTTTTGATTTGTTTTTCTCTATTGTGTTTCCTGTTTCTGTTTTATTGATTTCCATCCTGATCTTTATTATTTTTGTTTTGCTGCTTCCTTTGGATTTCATTTGCTCTTCTTTTTTCTAGTTTCTTAAGGTGGAAGTTGGGGTAATTAATTGGAAGCCTTCCTTCTTTTCTCATGTGGATGGTTAGTGTTATGATTAACCCCTGAGTTTTAGCAGAATCCCATACATTTTGATATGTTGTATTTTCATATTAATTCAGTTCAAAATACTTTCTAATTGCCCTTTTGATTTCTTCTTAGGTTCTTGTGTTATTTAGATATGTATGTTTAGTTTTCAAAAATTTGGGGATTTTCTAGAGATCTTTCTATTATTGATTTCTGATTTAATTCCATTATGATGAGACAACATCCTTTGTGTGACCTAACTCATTTCTGTTTCATGTTGTTAAGGTTGTGCAAGTGATCTACATCTTTACTGATTTTCTGTCTACTTTCTCTATCAATTCTTGAGAGAGCTGTGTTGAAATTTCTGACAATAATTGCCACTTGCCTCTATCTCCTTGCAATTCTATCAGTTCTTAGTTCCTCTATTCTATTCTATTCTATTCTATTCTATTCTATTCTATTCTATTCTATTCTATTCTAATGCTCTGTTACTATGTACAAAAAAAAATGCCTAGGAGTATGTCTTCTTAACCCCTTTATAATTATGAAATGAACTTTTTATCACGGGTAGTTTTCTTTGCCCTGAAATCTACTTTGTCCAATATTAATATAGCAACTCTAGCTATCTGTGTATTAGCGGGATTGGTATTAGTATAGTGTATCTTTTTCTATTCTTTTACTTTTAACCTATTTTTTAATTGAAAGTGGGTTTAAAAAAAATTTTTTTTTAATTGTATTTGTCAGAAAGAGAGAGAGCACAAATAGAGGGAGAAGCAGGCTCCCTGCTGAGCAAGGAGCCCAATGCAGGACTTGATCCCAAGACTCTGGGATCATGACCTGAGCCACCCAGGCATTCTGAAAGTGGGTTTTTTGTAGGCAGCAAATGTTACAAAGTGTTACATTTTTATCTGATCTGACAACATTTGTCTCTTAATTGAGGTTTTAGTCCATTTACATTTTTAAAAAAGATTTTATTTATTTATTTGACCGAGAGAGAGCACAAGCAGGGGGAGCAGCCAGCAGAGGGAGAAGCAGGCTTCCCTCGGAGCAGGGAGCCCGATGCGGGACTCGATACCAGGACCCTGGGATCATGACCTGGGCCGAAGGCAGACGCTTAACCATCTGAGCCACCAGGTGCCCCTAGGCCATTTACATTTAATGTGATTATTGATATGGCTTGGTTTACTTCTAGCTGAGTACTATTTTTTACTTATTTCACCTACTTTTTTACTTTTCTTCTTTTTCTGCCTTCATTTGGATAAAATGAGGTTTTTTTATGATTTCATTTTATCCCTGCTGGCTTATCAGCTGTGACTCCATTGCATTATTTTAGTGGCTGCTTTAGTGGATATAGTGTCATTTTAAGATATCACAGTCTGCCTTCACGGGATACCGTATCACCTGACGTATAGTAGGAGAACGCTATGCTTCGGTCTCGCTTCCTTCTGCTATTGTTGTCATACATTTTACCTCTACATATGCTATAAGTCCACAATGTAGTGTTATTGTTTGCTTTAAACAGTTAATTATCCTTTAAAAATATTTAAGGAATAAGGAATAAAGTCTTTTATGTTTACTGGTGTAGT
The DNA here is from genome assembly GCF_029215605.1 of Mirounga angustirostris. NCBI lineage: Eukaryota > Metazoa > Chordata > Mammalia > Carnivora > Phocidae > Mirounga > Mirounga angustirostris. The sequence continues at coordinate 44,568,444 of NW_026991722.1, read as the reverse complement.
TATCATTTCTAGGGCTCTTCATTCTGTGTATAGACCCAGGTTTCCCTCTGGTATCATTTTCCTTCTACCTGAAGGACTTCCTTCAACATTTTCAGAGGGATCTGCGGGTGATGAAATCTTTTATGTCTGGAAAAGTCTTTGTTTTGCCATTGCTTTTGAAAGATATTTTTACTGGGTATAGAAATATAAGTTGAGTTTTTGTCTCTCAGTACTTTAATGCTGTTGCTTCAATGTCTTCTGGCTTATATTGTTTCTGACAAGAAATTTTCTAGCATCTTTATCTTTCTTCCTCTGTTCATATCTTCCCTCTCCTCCCATGGCTGCTTTTGACATTTTTTTTATCACTGTTTTTAAGCACTTTAATTATGATGTGCCTTAGTTTGTTTTTCTTCAAGTTTCTTTTGTTCAGAGTTCATTGAGCTCCTTGGATCTGTGGGTTGATAGTTATCTTCAAGTTTGGAAAATATTCAACTATTATTTATTCAAATATTTTGCTGTCTCCCCCCCACAACACACACACACACACACTCCTTGAGAGAGACTTCAATTACATGCAGTCGTCCCCCAGCTCAGTGATGCTCTGTTCACTTTGTTTCAGCCTTTTACAAAAAATCAGTGTTTCATTTTAGATAGTTTCTGTTGCTATATCTTCAAGTTCACTAATTTTTTCTTCTCTAATGTGTAATCTGCTGTCAATCCTGTTAGGAATATTTTTCAGACATTGTAATTTTCATTTCCAGAAATTTTATGTTGTTCTTTCTCATATTTTCCATGTTGCAACATAATATGTTCAGTCTTTAGCTCCTTGAACAGATGGGACATAGATTAATAACTTTTTTTAAAAAAGATTACTGTTTTCATGTCTTTGTCAACTAATTCTGTTACCTCTGTAATTTCTAAATTGGTTTAGATTATTTTTCTTCTTACTATGGGTTGTATTTTCCTGCCTTTTTTGCATGCCTGGTAATTTTATATTAGATGCCAGATACGGTGGATTTTACCTTGTTGGGTGCTGGTTCTATTTGTATTTCTATAAATATTCTTAAACTTTGTTTTAGCATGAGGTTGAGTTACTCGGAAATAGTTTGATCCCTTTGGGATTTGCTTTTAAGCTTTGTTAGGTGAGATCAGGGCTATGTTTAGTCTAGGGTTAATATTTCCCTACCACTGAGGCATTCTCAGTATTCTAGCCAATGCTCCCTTAATTATAAAGTTTTCCACTCTGGCTGATGCGAATAGGAACTGTTACTGGCTCTGTCTGAGCAATAATTTTTCTGTCTTTCTCCATAGTTCTTTGCCTAGCCTTGGGTAATTTCCTTGGACACATGCACTGATCAGTAGTCAGAAGACTCTAGGAAGGCCCTCCTCAATTCACTGCTCTTCTCCTTGCATACGGAGCTCTCTCCTCCCCATTACCTTCCCTTCGCTGCCTTTGCTTCCATAGACTGCCGGCTCTGTCTGTCAAACTAAGGGAAGCCGCTGCCTTCTACCTGGATTACCCTTCCCTGCACCATGTCTGGAAACTTCCTCCAGGTAGTTAGCCAAGGCAACCTAGGGATCACTGTCCTCTCTTGCCTGATATCCAATCTCTTGAAAGCCATTGTTTCATATATTTTGTCTAGTTTTTCAGTTGTTTCAGGTGGGAAAGTAAGTCTGTCATTCCATATTGGCCAAATGTGGAAGTCCACCATGACTTTTAATTGGGCAAATAAACATTTAATAACCCATAGTGCTTGAGGGATTTAATATTACTAATAATCAATTCCCTATTGTATGCCAGTTACTTTACATATATTTTCATTTAATCTAGTGTTTATGAGTATTAACAAGCTCTCCAACTGATGGAGTTAGTAACATGAAACGCATACTCTGCCTTGTTCTAGGAATAATAGACTTCATTTATTTATCTGTCATCAGTAAGCATTTCTTTAGCAGCTACTAGATGTGACATAAATATAAATAAGTCAGAGTTCCCCATTGAAGATCTTAAGTTTGGCCATTAGATTAGACATGTAAATAGATTTTTGTTTTTCTTCAGATTTATTTATTTTAGAGCAAGCGAGCGAGCAAGCAAGAGAGAGAGAGAGCAGGGGGAGAGACAGAGGGAGAGAGAGAATCCTCAGCAGAATCCCTGCTGAGCATGGAGCCCAATCTGGGGCTCAACTGCAGGACCCCGAGATCATGTCCTGAGCTGAAATCCAGAGTTGGCCACTTAACTGACTGAGTCATCCAGGTGCCCTGTAAATAGATTTTTTCAATATCATATGGTAAGTGCAATGATAAAAGTACAAATAGGGTGCTTTGGGACCTCAGAGAAGGGTCACCCAGCTGAGGGGCATATGGGAAAGTGGTGATAGATAAGGGGTATCTTAAGGATGAGTGGCAGGTCATTAAGAAAATAAGAGGATAAACATATTCCAAAGCAGGGAGACTTAAAACAATATGACACATAGGGGAGTTGAAAGCATTATCCAGGAGGCCAGGGATGGCCACCAATGAGGTTGAGAGGTAGGCAGAGTTAGATCAGGGAGGGCCTTGGATGCCACACTAAGGAGGTGAGATGATTCTGGAAGCAACGAGAAATCACGGTGAGGCTTTTAACAGGTGAGTGAGCAGGCTGCACTGTGGGGGGTGCATTGCAGGAACGACACTTCCAACTCCCAGCAGAAAAACTAAGATCTTATGGCAAGAGTCCACATTGGAAGAGTTGCTAATATGACACTGAGAAGTGGTAATAGGGATGGGGAGGAAGAGACTGGGTTGAGAAACATTTAGGAGATACTTTATATCGAATTTGGTAACCAACCAAAGTGGGGGGTGGGGGTGGGGAGTGGATTCCTGGTTTGGACAGGAGGTAGCATCCTGAACTGAGATAGGAAATTTAAAAAGAGAAAGGATAGGGCTAGGGGCCAAAAAATAAGTTCAGTTCTGGATGGTGCAATGGAAATATTTTGCAGACTCTGCATCTGTCCTTGCTTATGACAGAATATGCTGAAATAAATCATTTCAGTAAGTAAGATTACTTAAGATTACATCTTACTCACTTGCTTAAGTCAAAGTCAGATGGCAGGACCATGTCTTATTTGTTCCTGTGTCCTCAGAGCTGGCTACCCTGCCCGGGGCGCTGGGAGAGGCTGGCCCTGAAGCAGACGTGGCGGGAAAGCCATCAATGGATGAGATCACACAGCAGAGACCAAGAAGAGCAGTGACACACAGGAAAAAGATGTTCACGCCTTGGGGTGAGAATTTGAGAAGTGAGTGATCTGGTGGCCTCACGTGGTCATGTGGCTCGTCCACCGGCCCTGTGAAATACCATCTAGATGCCGTCCTGCTATTCTGTCAGTGGTTTGGGTTTTTGGTAAGTCATTGCCTTTGTGTATTTTTCATATTAACACAAAGGCTCTCAGTGATTATACAGAAATCATTTTGATACATCACTCAACTAACTTTGCTTAGAAGAAAAGTTCTAAGAGGTGGGTGTGGGTGTGGGTGTGGGTAGGGGGTGGAGCATGGTTAACACAGAGGCAGAAAGCTATTAGAAGGGTTTGGGGTGTGGATGTATTTCTACCTTCTGGGGCAATGGGAACTAAGTCAGATTTTGAAATTATAATGACTGTAGGGAAAAGATTATATAGGTCAATGTTCTATTGTAGAAATACATCTACTCTGCTTAAAGTAAGAGCTATAACTGAATTATTTTCATGAATATGCAATCTACCTAACAGAAGTCCAAATTTTCTGGTATTCATATGTATTAAGAGACCACATATTTGAGAATAACTTTAGGACAACAATATTTTAAATAATACAATATCATATCAAATAAAGAGCAATAATGGATGAAATATTTAAATTTTAGGGCCACCAGCAACCCACCACTTCCTCTTGTTGCCCATTACTATTAATGACACAAACCAGCTGCATGAAATAGATCACCTCAAGTTGCAGCCCTTTAAATGATCCTTTAAAGCCTCCGCAGGCTGGATTTAATCAACTGTCCCTACTGGTCTTTCTTCTTTTCCAACTAATGCGATGCGTCTTTGACAAGGATTTGGTCTTTAACTTCCAGAACAGTCTTTTTGAGTCAAGTTCCAGAGTTTGAATGGAATGCACAGCAAGTGTTTCTCTGGCTTTTTTCAGTCCTGTTACTCAACAGGATAATTTAATACCTGTACTGTCTGTTCCTTATTCTGACAAGCACAATCTGATAGATGAAATACTGGGTTTCATACTCAGAGTGAAGGAGAAAGAGAAACCGGGAGTGGGGAGGGAGAGGGAGAGAGAGAGAGAGGATGAACTTGGAGTCATGGGAACTACAGTGGGATTGAGCTCTCTGAATCTAACATAGGTCAAAGCATGTGCAAAGGAGTTTTGTAGTAAATGGTTAGGGTTGTAGATTTATGTACTTTTCAAATTAAGGTCTAAGATCATCATTTCAATTTCGAAGGAACTCACACTAATTAAAATTTAGGGGAAAAAGTAGATTCCTGCACACCTGTAGGAAGCTACTGTGCAGGTGGTAGATGCTACTCTTATGATTTCCTGTATTGTAACTTTTCTGTTCATTCAAGCCTCTGATAGCTTTTTCAGAGGAGGTGGAAGAATTCTGGAGCTTGTGGACTATTTCCACAGGATCAGGCAGTTCTCTAACTAGTTAGGAAAGGATGAGAGCCCTCAGGTTAAATTTCAGTTAGGTATTTCCCCGCCCCCTCTACCTCCATTTGAAGTACTCAGTCTGGTTTCAAAAGAATAGGAGCCAACTATTGTTTAATAAACATCAATGAAGTAATAAAAAGGCACACCACAAAAGCACCCCTGGAGGATTTTCATCTACTATTCTTAGCCTGGATAGACGGAGCACAGCGAGTGATATTACCGAGTATTTTCCAAACTTGCCTGATCCAGGCATCCCCTGTAGTGGGCACTGTTAACTACAGACTCCCAGGCTCTTAGAGATTGAGATTCAGGTATCTGTGGGGACATGGGGTGAAGGGGGTGGGAGTAGACTGGAACCTGTAACTTTAACAAGTGCCTTTTCTGTGTCTTAAGAATGGGCAAGTTTGGGGGCGCCTGGGTGGCTCAGTCGGTTAAGCTCAGGTCATGATCCCAGGGTCCCTGCTCCACGGGGAGTCTGCTTCTCTCTCTCCCTCTGCCCCTCCCCCCTGCTCGTGCTCTCTCTTTCTCTGTCTCGAATAAATAAAATCTTAAAAAAAAAAAAAGAACGGGCAAGTTTGGGGATCTGATCTAAAACCAATGTAAACTTTTACCAAGAAGAGCTGCTTGGCGGTTACAAATCCAGAGACGCTGTGTCTTCTGTTCAGTAATTCCTTACCTATAGGGTTTATCTAGGGTTTAGTCATTCCGAATCCATAACCAGTAAATCACTGCAGTGACATTTTTGTCTAGTGGCTTTATAATGAAGCACACTGAACTTGCCGAGGGCAGAGCAAAATATTTTTTTGCATGAATTAGAAAACCAGAAAGAGTTGAGTCCAAGGCATTAATCAAACATGGGTGTGTGTGTACACACGGTTCCAAGTTTCTAGTGGACTTTGGCAAAATCTTTTGACATACCAATGTTCTCATCTGCAAAACTGGGATAATAATGCCAACTTCGTAGGGTTTCTATGAGGACTGAAGGGAAGAGCATCCATAAAGCCCTCGCACAGAGTGAGCATTTAATGAAAGCTTACTATTGCTACCGTCAGTTACACGCTAGGATTTCGATCTTGATGATCAAAGGGTATTCTGACTACAAGTTTGCCTTAAAGTTTCCTATTTTTTTAATAAGTTATGTCCTCAAACAACTGAGTTCTGGTGCCATCACGTGTGGTTTTACCCAAATGGAACTTTTCTAGAATGTCTAAATCTGTTTTATTATTTCATAATTCTCAGAGCTAAAAACGCTGCAGATGTCTTGTCTGATCTGTGCACTTGAAAAAAATGAATTAATTCTAACATTCACACATCTAGAGATGACCCAAAAATCTAGATTTCCAGGGAAAAATGAGATGTTTCAGTATACAGGACCCTTGTTCTCCTAATTTGTGTGACTCAGCTGGCCCTTGTAGGCAGCTGAGTTTTTACCTCTACACCCAGGATGATGTCTTATTTCTCAGTTATCTGTGGATTGTCAGTTCTTAGCCTGGTTAGTAGGTCATGAATCGATGAATGGGAGAAACAGCAACTTAACTGCCCCTCACACCAACGGACTGTTTCAGCCTGTCCAGCCTGCAGACCCCCAGCTGAATATCCACAGAGCCCAGTTTCCACGATTCCCCAAAAGCTCCTGAACACAGTCCATCCCCAGCCTGGCACCTGAGATCAACCTCTACTCCCGTCCGATTCCACCTTCCTTTTCCAGCCATGTTTCTTCCCCAACTAACCCAGCTGCATCCCACACCATTCTCTGAACCTGCCTTATGCTTCTGCAGCTCAGAGCCTCTGCCCTCCTCTATACCCCTTTCTGGCGAAAGCCTCCCCATCTTCCAATGCCACATTGGTAGTCATTGGTTTATAAATATGAAGTGACACATACCCAATATATAGTGCCTCGTAGTGAGCTAAGTATATGCCCTAATTCTGCCGCTTGATGTGCAAGCATCTGCCACCCCCCAGCACCCCATGGCAGAAACCACGTCACAGTCATCCTACTATCACCAGCATCCCTTCCAACACGTCCCCAGCATGTTGGAAGGGATGCTCACAATATCTAAATACAGGAACACATTTCCATCTTAAGGAGAAAATGCTGCTTGCTAAGTAATAATCTACTTTCTTCCTCATCCTACTACAACATAAAAACTTTTCTCAACTAGTTTGTTTTGGCCCTCCTTACAAAGCTTAACTGAACATTAACCTTTATCATATCATTTACCTGATGTCTGAAAATATTAATTTCTTTAATGAGAAATAGGGATTATACAACCTCCAGTGTGGTCATAAGGATTCAATGAGCTAAATGCAGAAAAAGTGCTTAGTACAGTGCCTGGCATCGAGGGAACATTAAGGGCATGGATATTATTACTGTGTAGAAACTCACCTAATATTTAGGAGCCAGTTTAGAAGTGGCTCACTTCATTCTATTTTTCTAAGATACTTCTTAGAAAAGAGCAGGTCAAAGAATATAGTTTGTGTGCCTTAGACTAAAATATATTTTGCTCAAAAAATTAAAACATTATTTAAAATGCCAGTGGATCAGGAAATAGTAGCTTTTTTTTTTTTTAATACACTTTTATAACCAGCAAGGTACTGATTGATTCAGGAAAAGATTACCAATGAATGTTCAAACTGGTGGGCAAAGTGTGTTGAACAGCATATTTACAGTCCCACAATTTCATCCCATCGATTACTTATTAATCCCAAAGGGAAAAAGCTACTTTTACATTGGAGAAATTTGGTGGATGTCACTTCAACTAAGTGGTCAAAATTATCATCACAAAAGAAAAACCATAACCCACATGCATCAAGATTTATAAAAGCCAGAAATAAAAAAGACAAAAACAAGAAATAGAAATTAAAAAAAAAAATTACTGTCATCATTATGGGCCAAATGGATCCTTGTGAAGTGATCTAATAAGGACCTAACATCACCTATACAGTATTCTTGCAAAGAAAAAAACAAAAATTAACCTGATTCTACCAGTGAGAGACTAACCAGACAAATTCAGAGACATTAATAAACATAGCACATAGGCCTTGCTTGATCAGATCCTCTTTCCGGAAAATAAGCACAGCCATAAAGATCCTTATTGGGCTGACGAGTGAAGTTTGAATGTGCACTGCATATTGGGTAATAAAAATAGGGCAAAATGCAATTGTGACTGTTATATTTTGAATGACCATCTCTTTCCTGGCGATTCTGGGAATCTAGGCCTCACAGTGTGAAAATTACATGTGCTATGTTTGCTGCATTGGATTGGATTAGAGGTTTTGTACGAAGAATGGGCAACTGGGCTGTAGTTGTATAAATGGGCATAAAAACTTAGAAGACAGTGGTTGCTGATAATGCATGTCAGTCTGTGCTGTGTGTGTGGGGGGGGGGGGGGGGGGACAATGCTAACTGCCCAGAGAGTGCTGGGCAAATGTGACTGCCAGGGTGCTTGCTTTATTTCAAGATTTTAGGAACTTTTGCCTAATGAGAATGGATTACTAGGAAAATCGGAGCGCCATTTCATTGTCTTCCCGGTCCAGCAGGGATGAGCAGGCAGCTGGTGGGAGCAGATCTGGCTGTCTTGTCTGAGACTGTGATGTATTAGACCCAACTACGGGGAAATCAAACAACCATGGGGAGGACTGGCTGGCAGTCATTAGAGTCATTCAGTGTTTGGGCCTCTGTGTTTCAGGGGGTGAGAGGAGCCATTAACAGCTTACTTTTAGTTTTAGAAGCCAGAGATACTTTCATTACTAGTGTCCTCAGGCACAGGCCTTTTAATTTAAAAAAAGAAAGTTCAGGATGGAAATCACCTGTCACTACAGGAACGTCTCTGCAGCAGAAACACATTATAGTTTACCTGTCAATCTTACCATCATGCCAGGTTTACTGTGTCTGGAACGAAAGAGAGGGAGTAGGGAAGGGAGGTGATGGTGGGGTTCACGGAGGAGCCCCTGGAATCACTAATACCTCAGAAAAGCTGGAGGCTTAATTCCAAAGTGGTACTGAGACTTCAGGTTTCTTAACCTCTGGGGCTAATAAGAAAGCAACCATTCTGGCTCTTAGATTTTCCCCCCTTCTTCCAAAGCCACAATGCCGTACTTTGGGGATTTTTTTGGACAGGTGTTATGGTAGATTCAAGTTGGCTACAAGTTCTTTGTCACTCTCCCCAGCAGGAGGTAGATTTTATTTCCCCTCCCTTTGAATCTGGGCTGGCTCTGTATCTCCTGAACCAACAGACTGCCCCAGAAGTGCACTGAGCAATTTCCGGCCTGGCCTCTCAGAGCATGGCGGCTTCTGCTTCCTTCCTCTTGGAACGCTTGTGCTGGGGCCACCCCCCTTAGAACCCGGCTCCCGAGCTGGGACGGGGCCAAGCCACACAGAGAGGCCCTAAGCCAGTATGGATTGGCAGCCCATGGGAAAGCATTGTAGGACATCACAGCCCCACCTTGCCACAGAAGCAGGCCAGCAAAGGCCAGGCCACTCAGGAGAAGCACAGAATCATGAGAGAGAATAAAATGTTGTCTTAAGCTGCTAAGTTCTGGCGTGGTTTGCCCTGCAGCGAGAGATAACTAAAATTTATAAAAGAAAAGTTCCTGAGAAGGAAGATCATCTTGCTAACCAGCGAAGAGTAGCGAAGCACAGGTCAGGACACGTGCTGAGTGGGAACGGAACCGTTTAGAACACGTGATCACATCCTTGTCCTTTAGCGGGTTTGACCTCAAAACTGGCGTCAGCTTTGAGGGCCTCTTTCTGATGTTCAACACAGAAAACTCAGAAAAAGAAAAAAAAAATCTCATTTTAATACAGCCTCATCCCCACACTTGTGTTTCACACAGACCTTATTTTTTAAACAGAGTTTATTGTATTTAATACATTATAAAATTTGAAAAATTGTAGGAAAGCAGCAGACTCAAACTGGAGCAACTCTAACAAGTAATAATTCTGGCCCCTTTGCAAAACTGATCAGTTTAAAAACAAAGTAATGTTCACATCTGTGAAGGCGGACAAAAAAGTGTGACTTCTGTACAAACTACATTTAAAATGTCTAATGTCTTTTGAATGCAGTGTGCTCATGAGGGTTTTTCTGAAGTCCTGCCAGGTCCCGCTTAAAAGAGAGGACATGAAGCCTCCGTATGCAAATAAACTCCATTCAAGGTGTTTTGTGTTAAAAAAAAAAAAAAAAGGAAAAAGAAGGACAAAGGAAAAGGAAACAATGGATGGCTGTTGGCAATGGAAACCGTAAGAAGATGCGTCCTCACTGCTCATGGCTTGTATATTGGTCGGGGGCCTCGGGAGGCCCGGGACACCTCACGGCCATCACAGCACCAACTGTAGCTACCACCTTTTTAAAACTTTTTTTTTTCCTTTTTTTGCATTTCCTACCTTTTGACATATATATATATTTATATATATTTTTTACACCTTGAGGATATCACTATTCCAATTGTTCCCATATGAATACAGGTGTGGTCTCTATTGGATATAAATGTGTCTTTTTATTCAATTTTAGGTCCAGGACTTGGTTTGCTGTCCCAACTGCACATAAATGTCCCTTTTTTTGTTTGCGTTATTTGTTGTGTACGGTTTTCTTTTTTCCTTTTTGCATAAGAAATCTGTCCATTTAGTCCAGAGGCTCCTGCTTTATCCGGATAACGGAGGGCACACGGGGCGTCCGCCTCAGCTCCCGCCGCAGGACGTACTCACTGAACTGAGACGAGTCTACTCCTCCTCCACAGGAGCCCACGATTTCAAATCCCCTCTGCTGCAACCTCTCGAGGACCTGCACGGGGCCAAGACAAGCATCCTGGTTAGCGGGGAGATGGGTCCTCTGGCCACACACACAGCCCAAAGAAGTGTCCTGAAGTTTGAGATCTTGTGCAGCCCGGGTCACTCTTACCCGTCCCCCAAGTCTCTTGAGTTGCTGCTTCCGGTGGAAGACCCTGGATGGAAGGGCAGGAGGGAGGGAGCATCGTTTCTAAGACGTCAGATGCGCCTTTCCATGCCTGCCACACACGGGCCAGCTCATTTAATGGTTACAACCACCTGGCAGTATGGGTGGACAGCCCATTTCATACATGGGGAAACTGAGGCTCCCAGCACATCAGTGATGGGATTGGGTTTCCAACTCAGGTCTGTCTGGCCTCAGATGCCACATTTCTTGCAACGTGCAATGCTACCTTCTCTGCAAAAAGAGAGGGTTCACATTTCAAATCTCATCACTAAAATATCGTCCAGGAGATGATAAATGATATGGCCACACGCTGATTTTATCTGAATTTACTCAGCCAGTGATTCATTCTCAACTCATTCACCCTCAGCTCTGCCCCTGTTGAAGGCTGCCAGTACGAACTTAATATATTTCAGTTTGGAAGACCGATATCATTTCAATAGCAGAACAAATGGACTGCTGAAGACAGTCGAGGTTTATCTACAGGTTTTCAAGTTTACGGCGTCCGAAATAGATTTATTGCCCTGTGTGCATTCAGGGAGGCAAGCATAAATGCAACGGTTAAATGTTGGAAAACACACCCAAAATAAAGATATTCTAAACTTCTCATGTAATAATCACTTCTCATAATCTCTTCAATTTTGAAATCAAATACGTAATGCCAGAAAGATCCCTGGGTCTGACAGCCTTAAATGCAGGAAACAACTCCTACACTCTTAGATAGGCAAAAATACAGAAAATTGATCTAGAGCATCGTTTCCCTAGAAATCCAACAGACACTGGACTTGCAAATGTTCCCTGGGCTTCTGGGTAGAATTAAATTGCTTCTCCACCACTCTAAAGGGATAACAACTCAATCATAGCTTAAAAAAAAAAAGCTTGGCTCAAAAATTTTTAAGGGGGAATGAAGTGAAATGTTATTAAATAACTTTCAAAATTTACTCAATGTAAGGTGTTTCTCTGTTTCTCTTTATTATTTTTTGGTCACCTTCTATGTGGAATGTAATTTGCTAGTTTGCAAAATGGCTAACTAGAGATTGGAAAACAATACAGTATGCTTTCTAAAAACTCAAACTTCAAATGCTGGCAAATTAAAAAAAAAAAGTCCTTATGAGAACAAAATAAACATTCTATCCTGCAGTGCTCTAGTTCTGTAGCTATATTCACATGCATACACACACCAGTCAGCAAAGGGACAGGATGAAGAAAATAATCCCTAAGTTCAAAATCAAGAAGTGCTTTGGTGGCAAGTCAGTAATAGAAAGGTGAAGACCTGAGAGCCCACTTTAAGATTTCCCCAGCAGAGGCAGGAACATAGCCCGTCAGCAAGAAAAATCCCAGTTTGCTCGGCCAAACCACTGCACTAGGAAGGATTCTCTGCCTTGATTGGGAGAGGAATTACAAAGGTAGAAAAAGCTGTGAACAATGAAGCACCCAATGCTGGTATGGTCGGTCTTGCAGTGTTGTTAGGTTGCTAAATTGTTGAATATGGAAATCCCGAAGCTTCCTCCCCAAATAATATGATCATCATTCCATATGACCCAATGTTACCCTGGATGTGATCAAAGCTTATTTCAATACCATGTAAACTGCTACGCTCCCTGGCCAGTTCTTTTTAAACATCAATTTGTGAATAGCAAAATTCCTTAACGTTAGTGATCACGTGAGAATATTAAAATCACTCCAGGGGTGGGTTGGAGTATCAGGTCTTGTGCATCTTAGCCCAAAATTTCTGGATGCCTAGAGCACAGTGCCTATTTTCTTGGTCGGTGGAACAGGAAGCTAGAGTCATCGACCGTGTCATGGTCACGTCATGGCTGTGTCACCGACGATGTTAATCCAGATTAAAACGTCCTCATCTGATCAGACCTGAATAACTGGGTAACTTGTCAGGCATATGAATTTATTCCATGGCTTTTGTGTGAGAGATGGAGCCCTAGGGAAGCAGTGCTGTCTGTCATCTGACGGGCGCTGCCCCCGCCTCCATCTGGAGGGAAGCTGGGACAGGCTGGGTGTGTGGGAGGCGAAAGGCTTTCAGAGCTTTAGAGGCTGTGATGATAAGTAAGTAGCAGAGGCCCCGCTCGGGAACACAGGGTGGTGTGGGTGCACCTCTGGCCCCATCCAACCCAGCGGCTGCCATGCTCTTGAGTGTCTCGCCAGCGCTCCTGGGACGCTGCTCCCGCCAGTTTCCCCTGCTCTTCTGTCCTCAGACATCTGTTCATAAATTTGAAACATTATAAATAGTTGTGGAACAATCTCCAAGAGGAATGGTAGAGTGGGTGCTTCTAGTCTTTGAGCTGTGGGAGAGGTTTTGTTGGGTCAATCCTGAACAAAGTCATGGGCCCACTCGAATTAAAAAGAGCTGGGGGGGGGGACCCCAAGCCCTTACTCCATTGACTTGAAATCGTTTTGAGTCTTATAGACCTGGAGCCAAGACATAGGTATGTCTCCACTTTCTCCTCAGCAAGACGGGGGATTCACAGTGCTCACCTGTTAGGGTTCTAAGAAGACAAGGCACGTACCACCCTTGGCCCAGAGCCGCCACACATTAGTTAAGATGATGAACACACCCACCAACGTGTTAAGGGACATGGCATCTCACATGTGAACCAAACTTCTGAATTCCACCCCTAAGTCTCCTTCTCCCATAGATTTCTCTGTCTCAGAAAATGGCAATTCCATTCATCTAGTTGCCCTGTCAAAAATCGTAGTCGTCCTTGGTTTCTTAGAACCCACAGCCATTGTCAGAGAACCTTGTTAGCTCTATGACACTCGAAATATTCAGAACCGGACACTTCTCAAATGTTGCTAACTGGTCCCCTTGCTTCCACCATTCTCCATCTGCTGCTGGAGTATTCATTATCAAATCTGAGTTACATCATGCCACACTTTTGCTCAAATTTTTCAAATGGCTTTCCATTTTACTCACACAAGCAAATGATCCCAAACCAAAATAAACCAAAACAAAAAAAATCCCAGAGCCCAAGAGGCAATCCATGATCTGTCCCTGGCCACCTGCTGGCCTCGTGTCTCGGCGCTCCCTATCCCTGACACTTGATCTTCAAGCCCCATGGGCTCTCCGGATACTCCTCAACATTCCAAGCAGACTCCTACCTCGGGGTCGTCGCAACTTACTGGTCCCTCTGCCTGGGATATTCCATCCCAGCTGTCCTCTTCTCACCATCTGACCAACATTTCTTTTTTTTTTTTCCTCATTAAACTTTTGTTTTAATGGGTCTGCTGGTTACTGTTTGCCACCCCCCCACCATCCCCCTATCCTTCTCAGAACGTAAATTCTGGGACAATAGAGCTATTGTCTCTTTCTTCGACTTCTGGATCTCCAGTGCTCATGCCAGCACCGGGCACATAGTAGATGTTCAACAAACACCCGGGGAACGATTGAATGAGTGCGTAGAGGGTGCACGTGCTTGCTTGCCTACCCAACAGAAGTGATGCCACGTGAGTCTCCCAGCTCCCTGGAGGGAAGGCGCTGTGTGAAGGCAAGGTTAAGTAACAGCATTAAGAGCGACATTGGATGCCACACAGTGTGTGACAAGGCTATACCTGGACCGAGTTGAGGTGACAGTAGCCGTTCAGTGGAAACCTAATGACATGCGTTGAGTCGTGATTCCAGCCTGCGTTGACAGAGTTACACATCACGTCGCCGATCTCTGGAAACACTTCTTCTATCAAGGATTTGTCACCGCTGAGTGTGATCCTTTCTCCGAGGTCTGGGGCGACTCGCACCACTAGGCACTCACAAGGCCTTGAAAAGCGACCAGTTTCTCTGTCCTGCTTCCATCTTTCCATCTCCAACAACATGGGCTGAAGCTGAAAATATTTTGCCTCTTCATATAACAAAGTATAGTCCTGGAAAAGAAAAAGGTATTTCACAGTGCAAAATACAAACATGAAGCACTGAAAATGTCCACAGATGAGAGGTGATTTTCTTCCACCTGTTATTTCAATAATCAAATCTGCGTGTAAGTTTGTCACTCACCACACATTTGTGCATGCATTCATTCAGCGATGATAAATGGAGCGTAAGGGTACTAAGGGCCAGGCAGGCCCTCTTCTAAAGGCTCCCCATGAATGAAGTCCTATAACCCCCACAACCGCCCCGGGACTCTGGAACCATTAGTATTCCCCTTGGGCAGGCGAGAAAATGGAGATGAGAAAGGCTGAACCCACGACTTCTCTCTTTCAGCAGAAGCCTCCGGGCATTCAAAATTGGTGGCGGTGAGAACCCACTTCACGTCCTCGCGAGGGAGCCACGCATAGGTTGCGGTGAGGGGGTCCCACGCGCACTATCCACGGGGAGCTTACGTCCCCTGTCCCGTTCACCGCAGCTCGGACCGCCTGCTGGGAGGCAGGGGGCGCGCCGGGGGGTGGGGGGTGGGCTGCACAGGGTGGCGGGTGGGCATCTGCAGGGCGTGCACGCTGCTTCTACCTGAGCGTGGGTGCCGATCTCTGACGGGCTGGGGGAGGCTGACGCACCGCCCTGGGCCGGCTATCGGCGCTGCCACCCTCAAGTGAGCCCACGATCCCCGCAGGACAGAGGTGCCAGGAAGGAAACCCGTCCCTTTCTGAAAGCACAGCCACCCTTCTTTGAGCATGCTGCTTCTTCTCTTGCCTTAAAAACAAATCTACTGAATTAGAGCAGAAATCCGGCAAGCGGGTATTAAAACACACACACACGTGTCACTGGATGGGAGGACAAAGGAGGCTGCGGGGGAGGCAGCGCCGTAGGAATGATGTTATCACGCGGGGCAATATTAGGTCTACACGTAGCTATGACCACAGTCATCTCGGGGTGGGAGGCAAGTGGACACCTGTCCAGGCATGTTGACTGAGGACATTTTTGTTTCTTTAAAGATTTTATTTTTGACACAGAGAGAGAGCACAAGCAGGGGGAACAGCAGAGGGAGAGGGAGAAGCAGGCTCCCCAACGAGCAGGGAGCCCAACGCGGGGCTCGATCCCAGGACCCCGGGATCGTGACCCGAGCCGAAGGCAGACGCTTAACCATCTGAGCCACCCAGGCGCCCCGACTGAGGACGTTTTAATGAGCTCACACCGGCGTGTCTGAGGTCCTTCCCTGGTGGGAGCGAGCCGCGGGCCGGTGCCTGCAGCAGAGCCGACACCGAGAGCCCGGCGCTGCCAGAGCTCCGCCTCCGCATGGGACCGAGCGCGGAGGTGAGGACCACCCGAGATCGGGTTTTATGTGGCACCTGGCTCTTCTTGTTGCAAATTAAGCAGCAGCAGCAGCGTCTGGGGCTTCCAGAGAAAAACGTGGAGAGGTGAGAAAGTGCCAGTGGGCCTGCAGCTGGCTCTTCCACTTTCTGTGTCGAGACATTTGGGCCAGGGGAAGATGCTGTCCCAGGCACTCCTCTGCAGCGTGGCCCGCTTCTGTGTTCTGCCCTGTCCTGGCGACCCCATTCCTGCAGGAGCCTTGGTTCCCCGCTGGAGATGATCTTCCTCTCACATACTGGCACCTGCTTTGCCTCCCGACGCACAGGAGGTACTGTTTGTTTGAGGAGGTGAGCACCAAGCTGAGGTGTGGCCACTTTTCAGACAGGACAGAACGGAGGTCCATCCGCCGGCTGGAGGGCAGGAGTGGGGAGACTGCCGGGTTCTCCCCGGTTCCTGGGACCCCGTGTGGGGGCCTTGCCATCTCCTTAGTACCTCAACTGTGAGATAGTGACCTCCTCAATCCTTTACTTACCTATCAAGATGACAGCTCGCAAGGAGATTGAAAAACAGCCCTGACAGTTACACAAGCAACAGAAGTGAGACTTTCTGCTACTGCTTTTTATTTTCCTTTGAGAATTAGAAATTGTAGCACAAGGAAGGATCTGGACTCCAGTGAAAATATGTCATCAAGTCTTCAAATCTGAGAATGCTAGAGCAGTCTTACTGACCAACCTTGACCTTATGGAGGAATCCTTTCCAACACTGCTGAATAATGACCATTAGCCTCTGATTCAATGCTTCCTTCCAGTGACGGGAAGCTTACTATCGAACAGGGAACAGCATTTACTTTGTTGGCCGCTCTGATTAAACTTCTGGAAACTTCTTGGTTAGAATGACCTGAATTTCCCTGTAGTTCCAACTTATTCAAATTCTGCCATCTGGTGATCCTAAACTTTCTTTGACATGTGAACCCTTCACACATTTGAAGACAACGGTTATGTCTTTATATCATTCAGGCTGAAAATACCCAATCTTTTCAGCTCTTTCTTATTTGTTATGACTTAGAGGTCCTTCAACATCTGGTACGTGCTTGACTTCGTCAACATAGTTCTGAAAACCCAAACTGGAACTGAACGTAACATTCCAGATGTGATATGAGTGCATTGTAGAACCTTCGTTTGGCTGGACATTCGAATCACTCTTAAAGCAGCCTACATTCTTCTCCTATGGCTGCTGCAACAATTACAACACACTGAGCGGCTTAAAACCACACAAATTTATTCTCTTACAGTTCTGGAAGCTGGTCATTAAGGTGGCGTTTCTTCTGGAAACTCTAGAGGAGAATCCATATCCTTGCCTTTTCCAGCTTGCACAGGCAGTCCATATTCCTCGCCTGGGGTCCTGCATACCTCCCGCTTCTACTATTGTCATATCTTCTCTGACTCTGACCCTCCTGCTTCCCCCTTTCACTTGGAAGGACCCTTGTGAGCATACTGGACCCACCTGGATGATCCACGATAACCTCCCCATCTCAAGACCCTTCACTTAATCACACCTGCACAGTCCCTTCTGCCATGTAAAGTGCCATACTCCTGGCTTCCAGGAATTACGACGCAGACTTTTTTTTTTTTTTAAAGATTTTATTTATTTATTTGAGAGAGAGAGAATGAGACAGAGAGAGCACATGAGAGGGGGGAGGGTCAGAGGGAGAAGCATACTCCCTGCTGAGCAGGGAGCCCGATGTGGGACTCGATCCAGGGACTCCGGGATCATGACCTGAGCCAAAGGCAGTCACTTAACCAACTGAGCCACCCAGGCGCCAACGCAGACGTTTTTTGGGGCCATTATTCTGCATACCGCACAGCATAAGGCTGTATTAACCTTCTTGGTTGTCTTTTTACCCTATCAGTTTATGTTTTGCCTACAGTGGAGTCTCCAGACCTTTTCGCAAGAGCTACTATTGAATGAGGTCCTCCTCTTACGGCATTTGTGAAAAATTTTAAATCCTCCATTAGTTATCCCTCTTCAGATTACCTACTGTAGGTTCTGAATTTGCTCCAACATACTGCGAAAATGTGAATTCTTTCGTCCAATGTTCTGCTCCCTCTCTCGTTTTTTTGTCATTTTGAACAGGGTGTTTTCTGTTTCTGTATGTGAATCATTTTTTAAAAGTAATGACAGGACAGGGCTACTTGTAGGCCTTGGTTCAGGTTGATGCTCAAGTAATAAACTAAAACTCTGGATTCTGGCTATTTGAAGAGTTATAAAACCTCTAATTCTGAGATCAGCCAGCCCTCAATTGTGGCATTTGCTGGATGTCTGGTTGAAATACCGTGTGTTTGGGTGGGCCTCCAAGGGGAAGGCTGGACATGTGGGAGGGGCCCCAGTCTCCATACTGCCCAGAGATTCTCCTTATCTATAAAATGAGAGGAATAAATCACAGTAAAGTTACTACCAGGCCTGATATTCTGAGTCTATATCCATGACAATGTCCTGATCCACCGGTTTGTCTACCGTAACCTGAAGGTTATAAGACTGGCAGGAGTTGGGGTGGCAAATCCCCTATGGTGACTCTGAATCCTCACCACTTTCTTTTTCCCTCTGATTTCACAAGCCACATGGGTAATCCACTCTGAGGTCTAGCCACGGACTGACAGAGTGCCTCCCTATACAATGCTGCTCATGTTTAGCGTTCTCTGCTCCTGGAAAATTAGGGAAACATTGGCCCTGATTAGATTTCTGGCCCTGCTCAGTGACTTCTCGAGGATTCTGCCAGTGGTTTTTAAAGTGTAAAGAGGTTCCCTGAAGGTCATCCTGTACCCTGGGATGTATCTCATGGGCCTGGCCTTGAACTACCTCAGGCCACCAGGTGTTCTTGACCATCTCTACTCGACCATCTGGCTCCATCTCTCCCTTTACCGTGCCGTTCCTTCTGGTCTCCGGGGCAGAG
The DNA here is from genome assembly GCF_029215605.1 of Mirounga angustirostris. Taxonomy (NCBI): domain Eukaryota; kingdom Metazoa; phylum Chordata; class Mammalia; order Carnivora; family Phocidae; genus Mirounga; species Mirounga angustirostris. The sequence continues at coordinate 44,549,699 of NW_026991722.1, read as the reverse complement.
GGCCATCTGCGCTGGGCCAGTGGATGCTGGGCTCCACTTGGCCATCAGCCCCCCAGTGCTCACTTGCCTTCAAGCGTCTGCCAGCTCCAGAACTAAAAAGGCCCTTTTGTTGTTGTTACCATTTTCTGCACGGTTAAGCTCACACTGGCCATTCGTTTTCTTGGCAGGCTCCTTTATATTCGTTCTTCTCTACTTCCTAACACACGCTTCCAGTCTCAGCTCATCGGAGAACGCCCTGCAGAGCAGGCTCACTGCCCACAGCTGCTTTGCTTAGGAACCTCGTCCTCCTCTCCTTCCTCAATCAGGATCATTTAATTTTATTGTCTAAATCCCATATATTTTAGAGTTTTATCAAGTTTCCCTTTAGACTCTCTGACCTTGTGCTCATTTTCTTCTGCTCTCTGAATCTTTTGAAATCTTCTTTCCTTACACCTTGGTTCCTATCTGGCAACACCCACCATTCCTTTCTTTGGCTTTTACAACCTGTAGACAACGCAGTCTCTTATCCCCAAGGTATGAAGTGGAAATGAGCAGGACCTTAGACAGCAGCAGCACGTTTGGCCCCAGACCTTCCTATCTACCTTCCTTCCTTCTTCCCTCCCTCCCTCCCTCCCTCCCTCCCTCCCTCCCTCCTTCCTTCCTTCCTTCCTTCCTTCCAGATTTTATTTATTTTAGAGAGAGAGAGAGAAAGCACGAGCAGGGGGAGGAGGGCAGGGGGGTGGAGAGGGAGAGAGAATCTCAAGCAGACTCTGAGCTGAGTGCAGAGCCCCATGGGGGGCTCCATCTCATCACGACCTGGGCCAAGACCAAGAGTCGGACAACCAACAGAGCTACCCAGGCGCCCCTGGCCCCAGATTTTCTTTTGAGGGAAATGAACCCAAAGCATCTACATATGCTTTCAGCAAAGCAACTCCAGAATGTACTAGATGCCATCATTCCTCTGCCCTGCTTCCGTGCCAATTTTATCTTCTCTCATCTAGAAAGCATCATTCATATTTTTTGCTTAATCTCATATCCAGATAAAGGAAAAGAGATTATTCAGACCTATTATCATGTTTAAATGATTTTAAAATCCTAGAATACGTATTTTTAAAATAATTTCTTTTTTTGAGATTTACAGTGGTTTTTTGAGGCATAGAAAGATCAAGATCCCATTTTACAGACGAATAAATTGAGCTTTGCTAAGACCCTGGAGATCGGTACATGGAACAAAAAGGTAAATACGGGTGGACCCCAAAATGCAAACAGACCATGTTTTTTTTTTTTGTTTTTATTTTTTTTTAAAAGATTTTATTTATTTGAGAGAGAGAGAATGAGAGAGAGAGAGAGAGAGAGCATGGGGAGGGGGAGGGTCAGAGGGAGAAGCAGACTCCTCGCTGAGCAAGGAGCCCGATGCAGGACTCGATCCCGGGACTCCAGGATCATGACCTGAGCCGAAGGCAGTCGCTTAACCAACTGAGCCACCCAGGCGCCTGCAAACAGACCATGTTTTGAAAGCTTATTTCTTGATTAAATATTTGGAATTCAGAAAACATTCTCCCTAAAGGGAGGAAAGGGATGTACACTATTCATTAGTTTCCAATTGCTGCTGTAAGAAATGACCACACATTTGGTGGCTTAAAACAACACAGACTCACTCTTGTACGGTCCTGGCGGTCCGAAGTCTGAGATGGGGCTTAGGGCTAGCTAGTTGAGCTGCCTTCCTTCAGAAGGCTCAGGGTGGGCGGGGGGTAGGGGGGAGGGTGCGCCTGGCTCAGTGGTTAAGCTTCTGCCTTCAGCTCAGGTCATGATCCCAGGGTCCTGGGATGGAGCCCTGCATCATCGGGCTCCCTGCTCCGTGGGAAGCCTGCTTCTCCCTCTCCCACTCCCCCTGCTTGTGTTCCCTCTCTCACTCTGTCTCTCTCTGTCAAATAAATAAATAAAATCTTAAAAAAAAAGAAGAAGAAGAAGACTCTAGGGGACAAAGGCTTTCCTGGCCCTTTCCAGCATCCCGGGGGGGCTGCCTTCATTCCTTGGCTCGTGGCCAACAATCACATTACTTCCTTCATCACCTCTTCTCCGACTCTGACCCTCCTCCCTCCCTCTTTCACTTACAAGGACCTTTGCGATTCCACGGGGCCCACCTGGATTATCCAGGATAATCTCCCCATTTCAAGACTCTTAATCACATCTGCAAAGTCCCTTTGGCAACGTAAGGTCATCTATTCTGGGAATTAGGATGTGGACCCCCTTGGGGGTCATTATTCAGCTCGCCACACATATTTACTGGTTCCACCAAACAGTTCAGAGGTTTATTTAACTCCTAATGGCCTTGAAGTTTTACACAGTAGTTGGCACATCCTTCCATTCAAAAGCAACTCAGCCACTTGTTCATTTTAAAATGTGTTCATGTGCCAGACGCCGTGCTAGACGCTGTGGGTACAAAGAGGGTTTTTCTCTGGGGAACGTGTCCAGTTCGTCCTGGGAGCTCCGGGACCTCCTCCGCACAGCTCCAGGGCCCCCAGGCAGTGCCTGGCTCCCCAGAGGGCAGGGGATGTATATATCAGGGGGCCCGCAAAGCAGGGGCACCAAGAAAACGAGGGAAATGAAGGATTTTATATTTTACATTTCAAAAATAGAATCGAGGTAGTAGTCATAAGAAAAAAAAATCTCTGCAGGACTTCCTTTAGTTTTAAAATTTTGGGGTTTTTGTTTGTTTTGTTTTGTTTTTTTGGTGGGAGGTGGGCCATCATTGATTTTCTAGTATTTCAGGTTTGGGGTGTCTAAAATTCTTAATTTCCCTGGCTCTGCAATACTTTTTTTTCCTTTTCTTTAAAAGGACTTAATATTTTTATAGCCGTTTTAGGTTCACAGTTAAAATTGAGGGGAAAGGGGTGCCTGGGTAGCTCAGTCAGTTAAGCGTCTGACTCTTGGTTTCCACTCACGTCCTGATCTCAGGTTGGCGATAGAGCCCTGCTTGGGGTTCCATGCTCAGCGGGGAGTTGGCTTTTCCTCTCCTTGTCCCTCTGCCCCTCCCACAGCACGCTCTCTCTCTAAAATAAAGTAAAATCTATAAATAAATAAATAAATAAATAAATAAATAAATAAATAAATAAAAATTGAGGGGAAAGTACAGAGATTTCCCATACACCCCAGTCCCCACACATGCACAGCCTCCCCATTCTCAACATCTCCCACCAGAGTGGTGCATTTGTTACAACTGATGAACCTACACGATCACCCAAAGTCCACAGGTTATATATACTAGGATTCACTTTTGCCATTGTACGTCCTACGGGTTTGGACAAACGTATGATGACATGTCCCCACCATTCTGGTACCAGAGGAGCTGCCCGACCCTCCTCTGGGCTCTGCCTGTTCATCCCTCCCACCCCCCAAGCCCCTTTCCTTTCTTCAAAGCCCAGAAAGACTGGCCCACCTGCTCCTTTTCCCCCTGCTACCATATGAGACTTCTGGCCAGGAGGCCGCCTCCTTCCCACCCAGCAGCATCAACTTGCAGCTTCTCCTGATTACTCCTGTGTCTCCGGGGGGTAGCATATCCAGCCTGACATTTAGCCTGCCGCCTAGTGAAGGAAAAAGCAGCGGCGGCAAGGTGCCCCCCTCTACCTGACCACGGTCTCCCTCCCCCAGCACCGCTCAATCTCCTAGAGAAAGTAAGGTAGACGCAGGTGATAACGACGCGGTGTTTGTGGCCCAGCTGAACGCAGATCGATCTGCATTCTCAAGCCACATCCTGGCTTGGCAAGTCCCCGGGATACTAACCGCAGGGGTGAGGCGGGGTGTGTAGGGCGGGGCGAGGGCAGGGGCTAGACACGCTCTGAGACGGTGGCGGGGCCGCTGGCTGGCTGCTCTGCCTGCCTCCCAGTCCTCCTCTTTGGGTGCTGCAGCTGGCCTTGCCTCTGAGGGAGCGTCCTCGGGAGAGGGAGAGAAGGGGCCCCGGGCAGGGGTACTAGGAGTCCTCGTCTGCACCAGCCACGCAAATACGAGGGGGCAGCAGCTGAGACGACGGGCTGGGGTAGCCGTCCTAAATGGGCACTCCCTTAGGTACTGGGGAAGAGGAGACTTCCTGGGGGTCCACCCAGCTCACCGCTCTGCCTTCTCCAAGAAGTCTGACCTCCGGAGCGAGCGCCCACAAGCCACATCTGCATGCCACAGCGGATTGGCTAAAGCATGAGCGCTGCAGCCGCTTGAGCCAATCAGATGGTCTCTGTAGAACCCAGGAAGGGGAAGGAAACCCCGGGCATTGCTGGGGCGGAGCCAGGGGCATCACTCGAGAAGGGGTTTGTGGCCTCCCACGTCTGAGGTCCTCAGAGGTGCCCTGGTATTTCCCCCTCTGAGCGAATGCTCCCGCTAATTCTATGAGATAAGCTAGGATCCGTCCCTAAAACGTTCCTTCCTCGCTTTCTTCCTGGCTCTCAACTGGGGCTGATTTTGACCCGAAGGACATTTAGCGAAGTCTGGAGACTTCTGGGTTGTCCTCCCTGGGAGAGGGGGTGGGTGCTGCTGGTATGTGGTGTGTGGACGCCAGGGGTCCTGCTCAACATCCTACAGCGCACAGGGCAGCCCCGCCACAGAGAACGATTCGGCTCAAAACGCTGACAGAGCAAGATGAGAAACTCTGAGCTTGACCGAGATCATTTCCGTTGCAATCTAAGGAACACAGAAGTCACCCTGATCGATGGTCAGTCCGAGCATCGTTAACGAACGCGCTAGCATTCAAACACATATGGTTACTAATGTGATGTAATATGAAGTGCACAGTATCACCAGAGGTGTATTCTCACCAAAATGTTTAACCTAAACCCATCGGGCCTTCAGATATAGCTTGCAGTTTACAGGACATCAGAGGCTAGAGTAATGAACTAAACTACCTATGACAAGGCAGCCAGACAAATCCAGAAGGGGGGCATTCTGTGGGGCACCTGGCCCGGTCTCTTCAGAGCGGCATCATATAAAAAGTGACGGACTTTTTATATGATGGTAATAAAAGGAAGGAACATAACTGGATTCAATATGTGGTCTCACATCAGATACCGTCTCGGAAAAACCCCCTGCAAAGGATATTTTGGGGTCAAGCTGGGAAATTTGAATATGGTTTCAGTATTAGAGAAAATCTGATTTTATTGAAATAGGAAGATAGAGATTATTATCCGAAATAAGGGTAGAAAAAGATCCAGAAGGCCATGCATGCACTAAGGTTTTAATACTGGCAATCTCTGAGGGGTGGGAATATGGGGCCTAAACATTTTTCAAATTTTCTACAATGTGCATATCCTTTTCTATAATATTAACAGATTATTAGAAATAACTAATACATTTTTTTAAAGATTTTATTTATTTATTTGACAGAGAGAGACAGCAAGAGAGGGAACATAAGCAGGGGGAGTGGGAGGAGAAGCAGGCTTCCCGCGGAGCAGGGAGCCCGATGCGGGGCTCGATCCCAGGACCCTGGGATCATGACCTGAGCTGAAGGCAGACGCTTAACGACTGAGCCACCCAGGCACCCTAACTCATACATTTTTAAACTTAAGCCAGGGATAGGTAAGTTTTGCGCTATTAGCAAAGTTTTCTTTATCTAGGATGGGTGGACATTCATCTGAGACCACAAAAGACGCTAGCAACGTGGGGGACATTTACCAAAGATGCTCAGAATACAAGGCTAGAAAGAGGTAATTTTTTGTGCTTCCCCATCAAAAGGGAGCCAAAGTTCTGGACTCCTGGTGTACTAGGAATGACAACTGTGTGTGTGTCTGCCTATACAACACATGTAAGTAAGCAGAAAATAAAGCAACGATGAACTGGGCAGTATCACTGGGAGGAGGGGAAATGAAGGACAGTCACCTCCATAATAAAACAGCGCAGAGAAGTTCTATAATCACTTATTAGAGAACAGATTCCAGTGGCTTCCAGTGGGAGCCGGGCACAAGCAGCTGCCACTTCATGGTGTTCTGAAATATGAAATGATCTAAATTGCTAAGAGGGGACCTTGCTCATACAGCATTATTTGCAGAATGGCATTTTAAGGGGGGGGGGGGTAGGATGCCGTGACGTCAACGTTGCATGCATTCGCTCAAGCCAGCATTAAAGAGCTGGAGAGGGAAGCCGGAAATCAAGGAACGCTTTCCCTACCAAACCCAGTTGAGACAGATTCTCTCCTCCTGCGGTGTCCCTTCTCCCAGGTCAGGAAACGGACTCGGACAAGGAAGAAAGCACCTATTGTGTTGTTCGGGGACGGCAGACTGGGAGCTCCTCTGTGTGCGCGTCTGTATTTGTAGCTGGCACAAACTGCCGCAGGAGCTGAATGGTCACCTCAGCTTCCGCTCTCCTCCTGCTGCTCCTCCAGGTTCCAGAACGCCCCCTAATTTACAGCCTGTCGCCCGGAGTTTCCATGGGAAACATTCCAGGGCCCTGGAGACGTGAGTTTCATTTGACAAGCTTTTTGTCTTTTTCCCCAAGTGTGGGCTACAGCTAAATCCTTGGGCAATTAATGGGTACGTTTTGCACTTAGAATTGATGAATAGCAGGGCTCTGGAATCCTCAGCGAGCTCGAAAGGTGCAGAGAAGTAGCCATCCCCATCCTAGCCCACTGGGTGAGCCCTCAAGGGGCTGTCCTCAGGGATCGGCCACAGCTTAACTCCCCCTAAGGAAGTCTGTCTCTGCATCTAACTTGAATGCTCTTGAAGAACAAAGTAACACCTGCCACGTTTGAATGTGTTCAAATTCCTAGCTCCATTCCTGGGACAGACTACAACTCACAACCAATGGCTGTCGTCATGTTCTAAGTGTAATTCCCCATCAGTTGCTTTGTATTTCCTGGAGTCTGCATCTTTTTGAATCATGGGATTACAAATTAATATTTTACCCTCCTAAGTTGCTTAGGAGGATGGTATTATACACACGTTTTATATCTGCCCTTTCGTCCTGTAAGTTAGTGTATTGCCTGCTTACATTTAGCTTCTCGTCTCCTGTAACTCTTTTGACCCTTTTCTGCTGTATTTAAGTTAATTAATGCTAAGTAATTATTATGTGCCCGCACACAATGTCCTTTAGAAAAACATAAAAATGTCCCTGCCTGTGAGATCCTTACAAAGAAGAGAGTCCTGGGGATGCCAGGGTGGCTCAGTTGGTTAAGCGGCTGCCTTCGGCTCAGGTCATGATCCCAGGGTCCTGGGATCAAGTCCCACATTGGGCTCCTTGCTCAGCAGGGAGCCTGCTTCTCCCTCTGCCTGCCTCTCCCCCTGCTTGTGTTCTGTCTCTCTCTCTGACAAATAAATAAATAAAATCTTAAAAAAAAAAAAGAAGAGAGTCCTGCTATATACGTAAGATTGCCAGAGTTTGAATGTAAGAAAGTACATGACCAGGTATGGGGTAGGAACCAGAATCTGGTTTGAGTGTGGGTCTCACTTCATTCGTTTATGTATCCATCCATGCATTCATTCACTCATGCCATAAATATCCACATGCTTACTATGTGCCAGGGCTGAGCTAGTGTGACCAGCTTCACCAACAACTATTCCCAGCCCCTATCCCTTGCTCATTTCTCTCACTATAGAGGCTAAAAAAGAAAAACACCCCTTTCTCAGCCTCCTTTGCCTGTAAGGGAGGCTCAGTTCAAGCCACTGACCGATAAAGGGAAAGTCTACTGGGGAATCTTCTGACAAGGACAAAATCTTGCGAGTTAAAAAGGCTTTTGTCCCATTCTCCTGCCTTGAATGAGGATGTGATGCCTGGAGCTGCTGCAGCCACCTTACGACCTTGAGGTGACAAGCGTGAGGCCAAAACATCAACATTGAAGATGGCAAAACAAAAAGACAGAGCGTCCTGGTCCTTGATGACATCACTGAACAGATATCACTGTCAGTAACCATGGACCTCTGATTTCTTATGTGAGAAAATAAATCTCCATTAGTTTAAGGCATTGCTGATTGACTATTCCAACACCTGTAGCCAAAAGCATGTATAACTTATAGTTGGGTATATGGTGCCAAACAATGAAGACAAATAATTACAAATGTACGTGTGTGACCACGGGGAGAATTGCAGGGTATAGGCAAACCAAGCTGGACTAAACACTGTATTCATCATTAGTGATGAATACAATGAGCCCTAATGACAAATAAAGGCCAGGAAAAGAGTGTTAGGCAGACAGAATGGTCTCTTTGAAGGGGGCAAGAACACGGTGTGCTTGTGGAACTGAGGAAAGTCCTGTAGGACATATGTGTAGGTAAGAGTTGCGGGGGCGGGGGTGGTGGTGTGGAGAGCAGGGGTTGGAGTATTCTGGGCCTTGTGGGTTCTCACAAGGATATGCTGCTTTGCTCCACAAACAATGAATGGGAAGCCCCTGCAGAGTTGTAAGCAGGAGCAAGTCATGGTAACACTATTTTTTTCAGAAAGTGTCCCTTGGTGAGGGATGGGGTGGGAGATGGCAGAGGATGGGGAGAGGAAGGGTATGGCTATAAAAGGGCAACAGGAGGGATCCTTGCCATGATGGAAATGTTCTGTGCCTTGACTATTTCAAGGTCAACATTCTGATTGTGCTATTGTAATATCATTTTGCAAGGTGTTACTACTGGGGGAATCGGGTAACATAGGATCTATTATTTCTTTTTGTTTTTTTAAGATTTTATTTATTTATTTGACAGAGAGAGACACAGCGAGAGAGGGAACATAAGCAGGGGGAGTGGGAGAGGGAGAAGCAGGTTCCCCGCAGAGCAGGGAGCCCGATGTGGGACTCGATCCCAGGACCCTGGGATCATGACCTGAGCCGAAGGCAGTCGCTCAACCGACTGAGCCACCCAGGCGCCCAGGATCTATTATTTCTTACAACTACATGAGAGTCTACAATGATTTCGAAATAAAAACTCTAATGAGAAAGTGTCTCCCGGTTTCAACATGGAGAGTAGATGAGAGGGGGGAAAAGGTGGGAGAGGGAAATCAATTAGGAAGCTAGTCCAAGTCATCCAGAGAGCTGAGCCTTGGATAGGGAGGTGGGATGAGAAGAAGGAATTGATTCGAGAAGTATCCGGAAGGCACTACAGACTGGCTTGCTGATGGATCGTGTCTGGGAGATGAAGAAGGGGACAAAGTGCAGAATGACTTCCAGGCTCCTGCCTAGAGCAGGCAGATGGGTTCTGACATTTTTTACAGAGATGGGACACAAAGCAAGGGGGCAGGTTCCACAGTGGTAGCGGGGTTGGGGAGGTGGGCACGGCCAGCTTATGATCAGGTAGCTTGAGGAGCCAATGAACTCTCCACGTAGAGATTCTGAGTGGTCATTTGGAAATGCAATCACCTTAAAAGAGAACTAAAAGTGAAATGTCCTTCCTTCACCCCTTTCCCCAGTTCCACTGCATTCCTTCTAGGAAAACGTTGGCCCCCCACTGTCGCCATATCACACTTTCAGCCCTTCCTTTTCCACTCGCTTACTTGCTCTCCCACACGGGAAGCCCAGACCTGATTGGTGAACACCTGACATCCGAGGTGCCAGGTCTAATTACTGGGGGGGGGGGGGGGGCGGGGCACTGCTGAAGTCCATGCCCACCTACAGCAGGCCCCCCCTTCCTCCCCTCCCTTCTCTCTCGCCCTGTGTCCAGTGCAGAACTCAGCCCCACTGCCTGTCTCCACGTGGGGCCAGTGCCTGCTTTCTAGAAGCGGTCCTGTCTTCCTAGCTCTCCTCCGCCTGCAGCTGGTGTGAGTGCTGCTGCCTACAAGCACCAGCTCTCTGTCTGAGCAACTGTGTCCCCAGGCTTAGGCCGAGGGCTGCAGGCGGGAGACCTCCCTCGGGCCTCTGCATGAGATACTTGCCAGTGAGTGAAGTGGCCTGAGGAAGGCAGGAAAGAGGTTCAAAAGTTGGCACAGAAAGAAAAAACACGACACACTGAAAATTACCCTTGAAAACCCTCCAGGAAGGTGCCATCTGAGAAACAGACTCCCAATATGTTTTCCTTCCTGAATTGGAAGAGATCATCACTGGATAAAGTAGCTTACTTCTGTAAGGAGCCATGTTGCACAAACCAACTTCGTCTGTCTTTAAAGCCCGAATGACACTCAGCACCGTCAAGAGGTGCCCTCTGGGAGGCCCCTGGGTGCTGCCACTGGTCGGGGAGCCACGGGGAGCCACGGGGTCACGCACTGCCTCAGGCTGATTTCAAGGCTGCTGGGAGTGCCCACACTGGCTGCAGTTCTGACTCTTTCTCTTGCGTTTCCTCACCAAATGTAGACTTGGCAGGTGCCCCACCGCTCAAAATCCTGACGGGGAGGATGGACGGGGGCCCCCTGAGTCCTTACTAATTTGGGATCTAATCTTCTAGATCTTTCTATGTATTTACGCACACATATTTTTTACATAAATACGAATATGGCTATGCATTTTCACTGAATGGTAAAATCTTGGTGATTTTTCCCCTCACACATCAGATCATAGAGCTATTGGTAAGGATGTGCCATTGCTGAACTTTTTTTTAGTTGTGTCAAGTTTTTGCTATTACAAATGATATGACCACAGTAAACATCCCATGTACCTATATCTTTGCATATTTATGCAACTATTTCTAGAAAATAAATTGACTCCAAACTGCTAGATCAAAGAGTATGTGTGATTGAAAATTTACAAACTGCTGAATTGCCCTCCAAAAATATTTATTCCCAACCATGATGTGTATCCCCGACACTGTATATTACCATTTTTTTACATTTTTGCCAATCTGATAGATAAAAAGGGGTATCTCAATTTTTGTTTCTTTGATTCTACAGAGATTAAATATCTTTTTTAAATGCTTATTGGCAATTTCTGTTTTTTTCTTTGGGAGATTTTTGTTTCTGTCTAAAAACGTTTTCCATTGGGTTGTTTGTGTGTTTCTTATAGATTTTAGGAATTCTTTTATTAATGATATTAATCTTTTATTGCAAATATTTCCTGTAGTCTAACACTTGTCTTTTATATGTATGCGGTGCCTTTAATTAAACTTTTTTTTTTTTTAAAGGCTACGTCTGGGTGTTAAGTCTTCCTTAAGTAGGCCCTTTCTGCTTCAAAATTATGCTTTCAGAAATTCCTTTAGATTTTTTTTCTGATATTTTTTATAGTTTTAATTTTTATGTTCATTTCTGGAATATCTGTGAACTTAGGATATAAGATAGGGCTTTGGCTTTACATTTTTTCCCCAAATGTCTCTGTGCCAACTATCTCAGTGCCAATTACTGATTATTCCTTTGTTTTGCCACTGATTGAATTACCACCTTTATAATATATCAGATTCCTTTATACACACATCTTCTCCGGACCCTATTCTTCTACACTGATCTATTTGTTAATTTCAGCCCAATCAGGATCACACTTTTTAATTACTCTAGCTCTCTAGTATGTTCTGATGTCTGGTAGGACGCATCCGCCACAGCCCACCATTACCACCACCATTATCATCCCTAATAATTTGTTTAGCTATTCTTAAGCTCCGTTTCTTCTACATACACTTTATAAATGGATCAAATTTCATTTTAAAAAAACGTGTGACTTAAATGGGTTTGTGCTGAATTTATCATCTGGGGACAGGTGACATCTTAATGATATCGAGGCTTCCCATCCCGGAACACAGAATTTCCTTTCATTTATACAACTCTTCTTTTATAGTTTATGTAGAGATTTGCAGTTTTCTTAATCAGACTTTGCCCACTTCTTGTTAGGTTTGTTCCTAGGTCTTATAAATTCGGTTGTTACTGTGAGTGGTATACCCTTCCATTATATCTTATGCTTCACTCTTGCTATTCTGTAGGAAAGCTATCAATTGTGATATATTGATCCTGAATATAGATATTTTAATGAGTTCTTCGTTAGTTCTAACAGCACTGAGTTGATTCTTTAGAATCTATTTAAATATTAACAGCTGCAAAGATTACATTTGTGTATATTTCCTTTCAATAGTAACACTTTCTGTTTGTTCTTCTTGTCTGATTCCATGGCCTAGAGTTGCCAGCCCAATGTGAGACTAACACCTGTTACTAACTTCAAGGGGAACAATCTAAAATTTTACTGTTAAGTATAATACTTCCTTTAAGTATCTGGGAGAAGAAGTATTAAGCTAAGGAGGTTTCCTTGTATTTCCTACCTTATTAAGATGTAGCAGAAATAAGCTTTGAATTTAATCAACTTATTTTCAATGTGTTAAAATAAATTATAATTCAGTCTTTAAACAAAATCAGTCCGCTTTTAGTCACATAAAACTTTAATGACATATCCTCTATTTCATGAAGACGGTGTAACCATGTCAGAGACCAGAGAGTTGGTGTACGTTAAAAATGTAGAGCTTGAAATGTTCTGGGGAGCACATCAAAACAAATCACATATTTAATGCTATTGGTAATTTAACGTGAATCCCTCACCTTGAAATCATCAGGAATGAGGAGTTTTGATGTTCGTAGAAAATTCAAGATATATCTGAACATCTGTCCATCTCTGTCAATGAAATAATGTTGTTTGAGACTGTCCAAAACAATGGGCTCTGTACCATCAAAAAGTCTTCCGATTCTGTGATAGAAAAGAGGGAACAGTGAAAACAATTAGAATCGATTGTTTGGCCGCTAAAACTAAGAGCTACCTCTTTGGGTCACTGTCAAAGGTAGCAGGTTCAAAGATGGCAGTCAGGATATATCACCCGGTCCATAGTTACGCTTCTCTGAGAAGTACTGGTCCTAGCTTGATAAATATTTCAGGACCAGACAAATCAAAATAGTCTCAGGCTTTCTCAAGTAAATCCTTTTATTCACTGTCTGGTACCTGTAAAGAAAATGTCCCTGACATGGTGATTACGGCTAAGTGCTGTCACTGTGATGGAAAAGCATGTCTTTCCCCTGGGTTACTTAAAACCACCTTCTCTGCTACTTAAAAAAAAAAAAAAATGTTATTGCTCCAAAGTGTCTTTTAAACAGATTCTACGGAGAAAGCAATTTCGTTTTTAAGAAATCTGTTTTCTGAGCTCTCCCCACCCATGAATCACAAACTTTCCAAAAATAAAGCAATGCCTATATGCTAACATCTACATTTAATTATAGAAAGGAATCATTGAAAATATCACTAGTCTAGGAGAATATGTTTTCCATTAACAATATACAGTCTAGTTTCTTAGGTCTCAGCAGAAATCATTTGTCCCAGCCAGGCATCATTATAAAAAATAAATATTTGACCACGCCAAAAATATGACCTAGTACTAGAATACGAGTGGCTACAGGTAATTTTTTAAAAACAGGAATCCACGATACCGTTTTTCCCATTATAGAGTTAACATTTGAGCAGTGTAGTACAGTTAAAGCATTCTGCATCCATTCATTATCATTTATCCCTTTAAGGATGGCTGAACCTACATACTTCAGTATATATTCAGTTAATACACAGTGGTCACATCTGTACCATAAACAAGTACACAGCTGGCTAATGACAAATATCCTATGTCAGAAAATAGAATTTACATACTAGAAATCACTTCCTTGACCCAAGAGGTGCATTGCACTTTTCATTAACAGTGTAGGTAGGCAAATGGCTCTATTTTTTCATGAAAAGCTTTTTTGGAAAAACTCATATCATCTATCTCTGATTTGGAACATCATTTTATTGCTTTGAAGTCAATTTTGAAATCATATGTTGAAATGTGACAGAGGTAATGGTAAATCAATACTTTCACCCCTCCTAAAATACAACAGACAAATAGAGAAGCCGCTTTCCCTCCTTCCCCCAAAAGAAAAGCTTGGGAATTTGTTTCAATAAAAATCTTTTAAAGATAATTAGAAAACTCACATCCTACCTGAAGGTAGTAAGTGCAAAGATGAAAGCAACTAATTACAGTCAGGTCATATTTCTAAAACTCAATATATTTTTCTCAGCTGATGTTTTTGTCCAACTTTCCATGAATGGAGGGTGATTCACAATTCCTTCCTTCCACAATTTTATCCAGGGTGTGGCTCCCAACCACCCTAGGACTCCTTCACTGCATGCAACCTTGTCATTCGTTCCCCATTAACACATCAATCAAACAGGCTACAGAAAGAGGCAGTGAAACTAAAACACACTTAGTCACTTACTTATAGTGTTTCCAGGACAGTTTGGTGTCGGGTGGGAAAGGACGAGACTTGTGTGCTTATTACTAAGACATTTTACTCTTCATTGTTAACATGATAAATTTACGGTTGACAGGGGAAGAAAAGGGAGTTCTATTTATTAAGTGCTGTCCAGATAGCATGCACGATCCTTAGCACTTCATGGATGTAAAGGATCCATTATCCTCCTTTTAAAGATGAAGAAATAGGCTCAAAATGATGAGTAACTTGCCCAACTAGTTAAGTAGCATTGAGGGATTTGTGCAGTCTGTTTGATCGTAAAGGGGCCACCCTACAACGAATGGAATGAAAAGAATTACCACTATCGAAGGAAAGCTTTTGGTCTAGAGTTTGTACTTTCTATCTTCTGTTTGTTTAGCAAGAGCTTTGCAATGAAATCCAAGCGTGTATATGAATTATTTTTGTGGCCTGTAATATATTAGTATCAGTGACTGCAAGTCACTTTAGTCAAGAGATGCAAAGCAAATATTTTATTCTTAAATAAATCCTATGCTTATTTTCTTGGAAGCTCATTTTCAAAATCTAGACCTGGATGTACTCTGGCACAGCATGAGTGATTAGTAAATCTCTATGGAGTCAACGAGTAAAGGAGTGACTGAGTGGTGAGGGCAGCTTGGCTCGACCCTTTCCTAGCTGTAATCTGGGGGAATTGACTTCTCTGTATCTCCATTTCATTTATAAAATGTCTGGTTCTGGGCGCCTGGGTGGCTCAGTCAGCTAAGCCTCTTGCCTTCCTCGTCCTGGGTCCCCCATCCGGCTCCCTGCCCAGCGGGGAGCCTGCTTCTCCCTCTGCCCCTCCCCCTGCTCCTGCTCTCTCTCTCTCTCTCGCAAATAAATAACATCTTAAAAAAAATAAAATGTCTCTTTCTTTTATAAAATTGCCCCTTTTCTCTGGGTTGATGAGAAAATCCATCATGGCACGCTCAGAAAGAGCACAGCAAGAGAAGGTATCCCAAACTAGCAAGCAAAGATTTCTATGAAAGCACATCTCCGAAGACAGCAGGTCCTCTAAGGAACAGGATGTAGGGGCCAAAGGAACAATCTGGGTTGAAGTGTTTGTTAGAGGCCTTAGTGACTTAGGAGAGATGCGCCATTTAAAAGGCTTTTAGGGGGGCGCCTGGGTGGCTCAGTTGGTTGAGCGACTGCCTTCGGCTCAGGTCATGATCCTGGAGTCCCGGGATCGAGTCCCGCATCGGGCTCCCTGCTCGGCGGGGAGTCTGCTTCTCCCTCCGACCCTCCCCCCTCTCATGTGCTCTCTCTCTCATTCTCTCTCTCTCAAATAAATAAATAAAATCTTTAAATAAATAAATAAATAAATAATTTTAAAAAAAGAAAAACACAGGGGCGCCTGGGTGGCTCAGTCGGTTAAGCGACTGCCTTCGGCTCAGGTCATGATCCTGGAGTCCCAGGATCGAGCCCCGCATCGGGCTCCCTGCTCGGCGGGGGGTCTGCTTCTCCCTCTGACCCTCCTCCCTCTCATGCTCTCTGTCTCTCATTCTCTCTCTCTCTCAAATAAAAAAAAAAAAAAATCTAAAAAAAAAGCGTCCAACTCCTGGTTTTCGGCTCAGGTCATAATCCCATGGGTTATGAGATCAAGGCGTTAACCTCCGCACTCAGCGGAGAGTCTGCGGGAGACTCTCTCCCTCTGCCCCTCCCCCTTCTCATGTGCTCTCTCTCTCTCTCACTCTCTCAAATAAATGAATAAATAGGGCGCCTGGGTGGCTCAGTCGGTTGAGCGACTGCCTTCGGCTCAGGTCATGATCCTGGAGTCCCTGGATCGAGTCCCACATCGGGCTTCCTGCTCAGCAGGGGGTCTGCTTCTCCCTCTGACCCTCCCCCCTCTCATGCTCTCTGTCTCTCATTCTCTCTCGCAAATAAATAAAATCTTAAAAAAAAAAAAAGGCTTTTAGGGTGGAAACACACCCATCCCCCCCACCCCCCACCCCCTTCTGGCACATACGGGGAAGGGGGCCTAGTTGCAACGAGAAGCACCTGCGCAAGGCACGAGGCCGAAATGGGAGGCGCAAGGGACGAGCTGGGGGGCGCGGTGAAAGGAGGCCCAGCGCAGGCCAGCGAGGCGGCCGCGTGATGCACCGGGGAAGCTGGGTCTGCAGTGGGAATCGCTCGGGCCGACAGAGGGCGGGAGCCGAGGAGGGAGGCCCGGGGCCCGCCGCCCGGCTGAGGGGCCCCAGCGAGGCGCAGGACCCAGCGCGGGGCGCGCCGCCCCGGGACGCTCCGCCCGGAGGACGAGGAGGAGCGAAGGGACAGGCCCGAGGATGGTGGCACCGGCCGTGTGGTCTGGGCGGCAGCTGAGCGGGGAGGGCGCCGGGGAGGGACGGGCCCGCGGGCCTCGCCACGGCCATGACCGTCCGGGGCGCAGGGCCTCTCGACAAGGAGGCGGCCCCGGATCTGAGACGCCAAACGTTAGGCGCAGTAAAGGGCACCGTTAGGCTGCTGGTCTTTTCTAACTTTAAAAGGAAGCACGTTCTGAGCTGTGAAAACAATGCGGAAGGACAGGGCGGTGCCAGCGACCGTAAAATGGCGTCCTGGGGTCTGTTTTGCAAGTGCCCTGGAAAAGCATTGTTTGGCTGAGCGAATGGGGGCAACGTCGGCAAGGGCTGTATTTCTTGCGGACACATGAATGGAGTTACAAATCAAACTGCAGTGATTTGTAAACTCTGGTGCCTGAAAACTACATGGAACTGATTACAGTTTACGAACCTTGGAGAACATTCCTGTTTTCCAACTGACCAAGACCAAGCTGGCTCCGGATAATGTATGGCCGGCCGCCTTGGTTTTTGGTGTTTGTTTTGTTTGTTTTGTTTTGTTTTTGACACTCATTGAACCAAACAGCAATGCTGAGAAAAAAGTCCTCCCACGATTGTATTTTTTTTTTACACTTATTTTTTAACATTTTGTTTTGGACAATTTCAAACTTATGCCAAAGTAGGGAAAATCATATAAGGAACCCCCATGTGTCCATCCAGCTTCAAAAGCTGTCAACCCTTGGCCAAGCTTGTTTCACCCATACTTCTATTGCTCCCTCTCCCCAGTGGAATTTTTAGAGTAAACCCTAAACATCCTGTCATTTTATCTGTAAATATTTCACTAACTAGTACGAATATAAAGGTTCACTAAAAATATGCATTAAGAGATACTGAAATATATTTCTCTTGCTTTTTAATATTAACACTGTTGATTATTGTTTATGGAACAAATAATGCAGGATCAAGTCTCCAAGGAAATTAAGCTCCTTCTTGTGGAAAGTAAGTCTGGTTCCCCACTATGGCTCCTCCTCTCTCTGGTGTTAAAGAATGGTCTTAAATGAAAGAGAGGATAGGGATAGGGATAGGGCCCGATATACCTGGCTTAGTGTGACTCCGTCATTAAGAATTTATTTTTTTCTTGTGCATTCATTCATAGGATCTGGTTTCTTTAATTTACTGTGACTCGGTTCCTTAAGAATTTCCTTTTATTGTGCAGTCATTCAATTATTTACCCATATTCAATGATCTTGACCATGTGAAATTTTCAGGGAACGCTGTGGTAAGTAAACCACACATTCCTTGCTTTCGTGGAATTTAACAGTCTGTGGGGTTGGGAATGCAGATCAAGTGCAGTGTGTCACTGGGTGTGCAGAGTGGGTTACGGGAGTACACAGGAGGTGCACCTAACTCAACTCTGGGGAGGCCTGGAAGAAAGAGAAAGTTCAGTGGAGACCTGAAGGACGAACAGAAATTGGCCAAGTACCAGGGCGGCAGGGAAGGTCAGGTAAGGAAGGAGAGGGGTAGGAGAGATAGAAAGGCTTGAAGCTAGAAGAAACCTGGCATGTGATTACTCCCTACTGGGGCAGAGGCAGGCCGCCTGAAAAATGAGGCTGGAGCAGCAGAGTCAGATCGTGAAAAGCTGTATAAGCCAGGTCAAGGAGTCTGGATTCAGTTTCGAGGCCGATGGGGGCTGATGTCAGGCTATGCTCTCCAATGATGTTAAGGAAAAGAGCAAATTTAGAAGTGAGACTGAATGAAACACCAATCTGAAATCACATCTCCTCAAAGATGCAGTTTGGGGCTTAGCCACATCCTCTCTCCTCTGCCTTGCTTTTGACTGTGTTATTTGCATACAGCAGTGGTCCTTAACCCTGGTGGCACACTGAATCACTGGAGGGGCTTTTAAAAAATAGTGCCAGATAATTATGATGTAATTACTGCTTAGGGGTGGGGCCCAGGCATCTCTCCAAATTAGTCTGATGAACAGCTGAGTTGAGAACCAGTGCGAAGGAGGATGAGCATAGACTAAAGAACAACAAGTCAACATCACGGACTTGAGAGGTTTTCAGTTAATCATTCTGTCCCTTCGAACTGTCACAGCACCTCTTCCTAAATAGCCAGCCACTTCCAGCCTTTTGGAAGGGAAGATCTCCAGGATGACCTAGATCAACGTCCCATTTTACAAATGGAGAAACGAGTCCCAAATACGTAATGCTCAAGGATGCCCAGCTGGCTAGACACAGAGCTGGCTCTGAATGCACCACGCTGTCCCTGGGGTAACGGGCAGAGGTCACATTCAAGCCCGTGGAGGCCAACTGCTTTAATGCTAGTTACTATTTATTGAATTGTATTATGTGCCAAGAGTGAGCTGGCTGTTTTATGGGCTTTATCTCATTTGGTTTTACAATGATCCTATGAGGTGGCCATATTATTCTCATTTCACAGACGAGGAATCTGAAGCCCAGAATGGTTGTCACTTGGCTTAAGTTACAACCTGGGTCTGATTCTAAAGCCTGTGTCCTTAACCAGTAATTTATAATGCCTTTTCATGTGCAATTTCAAACAAACAAAGAAAATGACAACTCAACAACTTTCCTTGAGGAATGCACAATTGTTATATTTCAGTGGAGTTTGCTAACGTTGCATGTTATCCCAAGAAAATTTGGTGATTATCAACTTTGTAGAGAAACTATTTAATAGCCATGAAACAAAAAGTTGAGGCTCAGGGGCTGGGTGTAGGCACACTGAGTAGGTACCCTAAACTCAATGGAATCCAATCAAAACACTCCAAGACTTCAGAGGTTACTTCCAAACTGTTGGTACAACGTGAAGGGGCATAAAATGGGATGGGAAAGTGAGCATTCTTAGGACAATGACAATTTCTGGGGAGAGGAATGACACATGAGGTTCCAACTCCATTTACCTTGCAGCCCTTGTGTTCCCTTATGTGCTGTGACCCTACATTTAATTCTGACACACCCCTGTGGGATTGGTCACTTTACAGCTAAGGAGAGATTTCCAACACTTCCAAGGCTCCACACACCCCATCCTCCTCCTGCCACCTGGTGAATACCATGTCACATCAAGCACCATGGCGTGTAATATGATACCGGGCCCCGCTTTTCCAGAGGCAAGCGGGGTTAATCCTTTCTATTCTCCAGCGCCAGAAGGCACATGGTAATTATACAGTGAGAGAGGCAATAAGAGAAGTGTTCATCTGCAGTGGCACGGGATCCACTGGCTCAGGAAGGGTGGAGAAGACCGTGCCCAGGGCTGAGAACAAAGTGCCAAAGACAGACCAAGGGGTAAAGGGCAGGAGAGTGGTGGCTGGGCTGTGTCACCCACTTAGCTTCCCTTTGCCAAGAAAGGCCTTTTTCTCTACTCCTGGGCTTCCAAGCCAAGGAAAATACGGTTTGGACACAAGGAAAAGATCTCATTTAGTTTCTGGTCCATATTTATTTTGCTGCGTAAGAGAATAAGAGGCAACTGACCAATTACTCCTCTTAGCATCTAGGGGCTATTTTTAAATTATAAAAGCGAGACCTACTCATTGTTGAAAATTGGAAAAGTGTAGAGTACACAGAAGCAGCAGAACAGAAAACAATCTGCCATTAGCCCACCAATTAGGACATTACTTTTTAAAAAATCCCATTTGAAGAGGATTTTTCTATGAATAATTTTTTCTTTTTTTTTTTTTAAAGATTTTATTTATTCATGAGAGACAGAGAGAGACAGAGAGAGAGAGAGAGAAAAGCAGGCTCCCAAGGAGCAGGGAGCCCGATGTGGAACTCGATCCCAGGACCCCGGGATCATGACCTGAGCCGAAGGCAGACGCTTAACCATCTGAGCCACCCAGGCGCCCATAATTTTGTTTTCAGAAGCACTTGGACCTTCATACTTTTTTAGGTCTACTATTCCAAGTTGGTCTGTTATGTTAGGAAGTGATGTCTACTGCTCCAAGTTACATTCCCAACCGAGTTTCTGTCCTAATATTTGAAACCTGAGTAAGAAAGCATATGGGGTACAGAGCTGGGTGAAGGTGGGCATGTTTGTGCCCGCGCGAACGTGAGTGTGCAGGGGTGTGCCCACGTGTGAGAGGTGTGTGGACAGCTGTCACTGCAGGTGAAACCAGACTCGGGATAGCAGACATGGAGAGAGGAGGCAGTCTTGCAACCAGGGGGTGCCTCTTCCCCTTTTCTGCTCAGATGGGAAAGGAGGGAAACAGTGGTGGAAGGGAAGAGACGTGCTAGATTGATACCTGAAATTTAGACCCTTGGGAGTTCAATATTGTAGTCTCTCTCTCTTTGCATATATTTCTAAATGTCCATATTAAAAAAAGTTTTTCTTTAAAAAAAAAGAGGTGGGGAGTGCCTGGTATGATTATAATGTTTAAAAAGAAAGAAATCACCAGTCCACTTACTGTTTGAGAAGCCTGAATTATCATAAAGAGTGTTTCATATGCTTCAAGTGTTATAACTGTTAGAACAATTCTAGGAAGAGTTCTTTATAGTTCCCACACGTGGGAAATTTCCTCTATGTTTCATGAACACAGATACAAATTAATTCAGAGCTTGTTATAGAAATGGACAGAAGTAATTTCAGAGAAGGGAGAAAATACCTTCTTGGTAGGAACAAACAAAACAAATTGTATCTACTTATGGGGAAGTTATGTTTCCAGTACAGTTCCCTGAGGCAGCATCATTTTCTTAAATGATGCATAGAACTGAAGAAACCAGGGGAGAAAGGAAAGGCAAGTTTAAAATATAAGAAAAACTAGGAGAGCAAAACAACTCTGGAACTTGGCATTTTGGAGAACTGATCACTGCCGGACTACTGTTGGCGGAGGGGGAGTTCGGGGCCACTCGGGGCTGCTAATCCTCTAAGAATCTCATGAGTGCCCCCCAGGACTCTGACTAGAACAGTTTTGTTTTGTTTTGTTTTTTAATTCCGAGAGTTACATTGACTGTTAACTATGAAAAATGTATTATTACAATTAACATGATTTTTTTTTAAACCACCAGAATTTATGAAAGTAGGCTTTTTATTTCTGCATTTATTGAGTGCCTACCATGTTCCTGGTGCTCTGCCAGGCCTTTCAAAATGAGGATGATGCAGTCCCACTGGGAGTCAAGGAAGGACAGAGGGGGACCTCACTAGCCGAGGGCAGGCAGGGAAGGCTTCCTGCAGGAGGCAATGTCTGTGCAGGGTCCTAGGGATCATGAGGTATAAGGAGAAAGGCACAGTGGCTTGGAAAAGGGATTTCAGGCAAGAAGGAACATGATGGTGGGAACAGAGCAAGTGAAGAGCATCTCTCTCAAAGTGTGGAGCCCAGTGGAGCATGTGAGGGCACCGTTATTCCCAAGAGCTTGGGCATAGTGCTTTCTGGGGTGTTTTAGGAGCCCCCAGCACATTCAGCCCTAAAACTCACAGACCTGGGTTTGAATCCTGACTCTACCATCTTTCAGACCAAATCAATGGAGTTTTGATGTCTTCAGCTGAGAAATGGGATAATACCTAGCCCGAAGAATTCTTAGGAGAATAAATGGATGTCCGAAAAGAACTACATTTACTGAGAATTCACTCTGTGCAGGACACAGTACTGAGTGCTCACAGAGTGCCTACTCGGTGGATCCTAGCAGCCCCGTTTTACGGGGATGCCGTGGCCAGCTTCTCAGCCCAGAGGCCAGAATTCACACTCAGGCAGCTGGACCACAGACTGCAGTTTGGAGCTGCTCCCTGACTGCCTGGTGCTCGCTCCTCGGCAGACCACTGTGCCCGCCTGGCCCGGGCTCGGGAGACGCTGACAGATATTCGTCCTTCGGCGATGGTGGGCTATGCCAAAACGGAATTCTGACTGTATATGAAATCCTGGAAGAAAACCTTTACAGTCACCTGGTCCTGTTCTCTGGTTTGAGCAAATGCCTGCTTAAAAATGATTTCTAGAGCTATTTTTCTAAGCTCAGTCCAGGATCAGATCATCATATCCTCCCTGGGAGCCCACTTGGGTGTTTTCGGCTCAAGCAGTTTCTGTTTAGGTTTTCTGTCGTTTGTATTTGGGCAGACAAGCTTGCACAGGCATGAGCCTGCCCCCATCGCCCACCCCGTCCTCCTCCCAACAGTCTGTTCTGTATTGGGAGGGATTTTTGACACTCCTTTTTTCTCTTGATTTAAAACTCTAGAATATGTTTTCCACTTTACAGTAATAATTACTCTTCAGAGTAATAGCTCTGAAAAAATGTTGTAGTAGCCAACATTTTTTGAGTTGGTTAGACACAATGTTAAAAACTTTATGGGTTATCGGATTCACACCTCACAACAACTCCATGAAGTAATATTTTGACTTTACTGATGGAGAGACGGAGGCCAGAGCCATCAGATAACTCACCGAGGGCCTCTGAGCTCTGCAGGCTCTTTTTCCTGTAGAATGAGGGCCAGCCCATTTGCTCTGTGCTGTCCCCAACCCTCAGTGGGCTATCCGTCCCAGAACATTCTGCCCCCTTCCCCTTCCTGCTCTGGCCCCTCCCACCAGCTTTCATGCACCTTGCAAGTGCCACTTTGGTTTTCTTGTTTCTAGTTCCTTGTTACACATGCAAACTCTTCCCTATGTGTTCCATTGATTTTAATCTGTTTTTCTAAGTGACTGGGCTTATTCCTGGGCTTCTGAAATATCAGCAGACCTCACGACTGAACAAGCGCTCTCCTGCATGAGGACACGTTCCTGATTTGTCTATCTGTGCATCAGGCTTCTAACGAACGGACTGGACTCAGCGCCGCGCCCTGGGATTGTGCTCTCCTGGGGGCCCCACTCTCTCTTTGAGACTGTCAGCGACAACAGCATGTGGAAGGGAGCCTGTCCCCATCTCCTCTGGTGTTTTACTGTTCCAGACTATGGGAGCTGGCTCCCAACACGTCATAGTAGTCACTTCGAATAAAAGCACTGTATTCATTATATGCCACTAGGCGAGGACTATGGTGAAGCTAGCTGTTTCTATTTCCAATTTAACAATTTTTTTGCCTGCTGGTCACGGGGCCAGCAAAGCAACAGTGTACAATGAAGTGCTTCAATATTCTGCTGAGTACCCATAAGTGAAAAACCAGAGACTTAACATGGTGCTTAATAAAAAGAGAAAGGACGAGAAAAATACAATTTACCTAAAAATCAGGTAAACGCTTTTTCAAAACCTAACAGAAGCTGTATGGAAGAAAGCAAGTGAATCTACCCTGACTCCTTTGTACCCCTTCCCTGCTCCTCACACACGCACGCACACACCAGGGCTGACACCATTCAAGGGATGGTTCAACTGCTCAAGAGTAAGGTGAGGTGGTTGGATGAATGAAAATGACTGAATTCCTCCGTCCCTGCCTCACTTCAGAGTGACTAGGAAGCTTGAAAGCGCGTTCTGAAACGAGGCTTTCAGAGACAAAGCCAAAGGGAGGAGATCTAGCCTCAGGACTGTGAGTTACACCTCTATAGAAGGAAAGAAGGCTGCAATTTGGACAAGAGTCACATCTACTCAGCTTCAAAGGTATATCAACATTGTAAAGAACATGTAAAATGAAAAGAAAAAAAAAAAAAAAGAACATGTAAAATGTCCATACTGCCATTTTTTTAAAAAATTCCAATTGCTTATTCAAATCATGATGGACAACATGCCTGGTGGGCCTTTTATTCTGAGAAGACTAAGATTTTGAATTTATGTCACAAGAGTATTTAAATAATCACCAAGTCAAAGTGACATATGAAAAACACTAAGTTTCTATCACCTCATGATTCAAAGACAACATTCTCGGGTGTGTGTGGTTGGGAAACAAGGCACTCGGAGCTGACAGCATCCTGCCTTTGGCTACACCATGGTCAACAATGCGCTGTTGTAGGTGTGCGTCTTGTGTAACCATCTCCGCCCTGCTGGGGTTTATCATAGTTCAAGAATTTACCCCGAGGCACCAAGCCGGTCCTTAGACAGCTAAGCAGTGGGTGTTAGCTATCTGTATTCCTCCCTGTCCCTTCCAACAAAACTCAGAACCAAGCCCTAACCTGCAAAACTTTAAAGAAGTGAACGTCCCGGCTGATAACAAGAATTTCTTCTTTTTCCTCTTCCTTTTCAGATGATCATTAAACAGAAGGTGACAAGTTATAGTCGTCACTGGACGCCACTGCTTCTCATCCCTGCCGCTCCATTTGAAAGTCCTCCGGGAGAGGCGCATGGAAGCCAGGGCTCGTTGGACAAAGAAGTACTTGTGCTAACTTCTAAAATCTACATAAAGGATTACAAATGGGTTCTTCAAGAGCCCCACAGAATGTGCACTTGGAAATATAAACTGTCCTGTCACTGTTTGGTGTCTGTAACCGGCCCAGACATGCAGCCATGGTGAAGACCAGAGCTTCATCCATATTCAACACGGTTCCCTAGGTTCGTTGGTTGGTACCGCCTTTACTCCAGTGCGTCTGAATGTGTGCGACAATGTTCTCTGAATCCCACCCTTCGTGGTGTCTTGTTCCTTCCGCAATGTGTCCTCAAAATGGTGATGTGTTGATGAAGTACCTTCCTTAGGGCCCCTCAGATTATGGCTCAGTGGGATACACTTCAGAGACCCTTCTTTTCTGCTTTACTATTGACTGTTTGCACTGCTTGGAGACTAACGGAGTTTTCACTTTTTTTAGGTAAGCTCTCAAGCCCCCGGGGCCTCCTAAACTGTTTCTTAAAAAAAATCAATTTTTGGAGGGATGGCAGGGGCCTTGACAAGTCTACTGAAGCCAGGCAGAGTTCTGGAATACATCGGGCTCAGAGCACGAGAGCAAGTTTGGGCGTGCTCAGCTCCACCTTCCAGTGACGAAGCCCTGGGCCTGGCAAGGTTCACCACTGTTTCAAAGCGGTGGTTAGCTAGTACGCACAGTTGTAATTTATCTTCTGAATATGGCAACACAGTAAGAAAAACTGCACAGAAGTAAAAATAATCATTACCACCGAAAAAGATAAGCAGCAATGTCACTACTAAGCCAACTGACACAGGGCATTTACGTAGCAGCAGAAAGCCATTACCCAGTGACAGCGTCATTTCCAGTGACACTGTATCTTGATGAGATTCAGATGGTCCAGCAACAGCTGATATTGTTGGGGGACCCAGACGCGGATTTTTTTTTTCTTTAACATTTTTTTTTGCAAATGGGATCGCCGCCAGATTGGAGCTTCTGGGTGTTTGCCTTTGGAATATGAATACACGACATGCATACAGTTGTAAGAGTACAACTGATTTCTCGATACCCGCCCCCCCCCCCCCTTCCTTCCTTCTTTCTCCAGGGCCACCCTGGGCACACTCAGAAGCCCGCCATGCAAGGCATTATGCCCCCCTTCAGCCTGCTGCGTTAAGGACCAATTGTTGCTTTTTTTTTTTTTTAAGATTTTATTTATTTGAGAGAGACAGAGTGAGAGTGAGCGAGCATGAGCTGGGGGAGGGGCAGAGGGAGAGAGACAAGCAGGATCCGTGCTGGGCACGGAGCCCGACATGGGGCTCGATCCCAGGACCCCCGAGATCATGACCTGAGCCGAAGTCGGACACTTAGCTGACTGAGCCACCCAGGCGCCCCGAATTGTTGCTACTTTCTATCTTCAGGGAATCCTGAGAGTCCTCTTTCAGAGGCAGAACATGGATAACAGATCTAGTTGAAGCTTTAAATCCTGCATTTTACTGAAAAGAAATGGCATTTTAATGGGTTACTTCTATAATGATAATAGAACAAACTGGCAGATGTAGTGGACTCGCTTTTTCTATGAACATACCTCAGCTTTCAGCAGAGGGCATTTCTGTGCTCGGTGGACCCATCAGGGATCCTTCAGTGTGACTTTCTGAGGTTTACTATTATTATTATTATTATTTTGGTTTACTATTATTTTTTAAATTCCCAACATTCAAATGCCAATTACAATATCATGTGTTGGGGTTTTAAATAATAAATGCTTCTGTTTGGAATTTAAGGGGGGAAAAGCTTATTTTCTGCATTGGCTTCAGACAGAAGACTCCCCCAGCCTGGGAATAACTTGCATTGTTTTATTGCAGCCACGAAGACACACAGCACAGACACTTCACATGTCTTCCTTTCTGATAGAAGGAGATTTCACATCTCTACGAAGTGGATCATGGCAGCCTGGGAAGAGGCTACCCAGTAAATGGCAGACACAAGAGTAACACTGTGGGGTGTAACACTCCTGCCCACAGAACTCCCCCCAGTGACCAAAATGCAGTTCCTCTTTTGGAAATTCACCTAAAATGTTTCAGTGTTGGTCCTCGTTTGCCATAAAGTAGGTCTCAAAGGAAGCACTCCACCAGAATCGGTTATGTGGCCGACAGAAGCTACGCTTTGTTTTGTCTTGAAGAAACTAAATGGTTTGAGGAGCCAAAGTCACATGAGATCCACAAGCTGGGTTGTGTGAAATAACATTGTCAATTCTAAGCCCTTATAATGAAACTGTCCTTAAGACACAGTAAAGTGAAGTGTATTTTCACATATTAACTTTGTGAAAGACTACCAGAATCTTCTATGAACTACCTACTAATTAACTTTTCAAATAAGTAAATAGAACATAGACTTTGTTATTATAAAGTACTTTCTTGTATCATGAGGGGAAACATGAAAATACAATGAAAAACAGAGCAAAAATGACCTTGGCATTGCTCAATGACACTATTCCTTATGACATAGCAAAAGGAGTACCGTCAGTATTATTGTCCCAAATGTCCCAAATCAAGCCAGAATCAGTAAGAAAAGTCTCGCTTTAACGACCTATCTCCTGCCACACCACTGCCATGCCCACCCTGCCCGGGACACTGGCACGTTTCTCTTCCACACCCTCCTCTACACACCTGGTGCCCAAACGCTGAGCTGGGGTGCATCGCCTGATGCTGATGAAAACTGCAGACTCCCTTCAGATCCTGACATACTACTGGTCACGCGAATGGTGGGCAGGGCCCAGGAATCTGCATTTTTTGACCCTGGTGTGCGGGGATTAGGGAGGAGGTATCGGTTGGAGGAAAACATTCAGAAGACAGGTGTCACCCTTCCGTTCATCTGGTTCATCTGGTTCACTGGTATCTGGGTTGTTGCCTGGGTTGATTTATTCCCTTCTTACTCTTTCCCTTCGGGTAACTAGACTAGAAAATCCCTTTCTGGGCTCCGCCTTGAAGAAAAAAGCAGGTACTTCTTTGCCGCTCCGATGGGATGAGGCCTACCATTAAGTCCTCATGTTACCCTAGCACCTAAAGAACTGGGTGAAGGCCACCTTAAGAATCAAGTGGCTTGAACTTATTGTGGATGACCTGCCCTCTAGGCTCACGACCACCTTTAGAACATAGTTCTGGAAGGTGGTCAGAAGGATTATGTGGCTGGCCATGGGAAACATGAGAATATCCCATGCCTTGCTCCAGACCAATGAAACCGGGATCTTTGCAGGGAGGGCCACGTTGGTTGGCTTGTTTGAGCTCCTGCAGATTCTCACCTGCCCCCAGGGTTGAAAAGTGCAGCTATAGAAGAAGAAACCACAGATGGCCTGTAGCGGAGTGGGAGTGGGACTCCTGCTCAGTCACTTGACCTCTCAGAGTTGCAGTGTTTTTATCTGTGCACAGGGGTAAATGACAGTCCCTGCCTCTAAGATCACTGTGCACGTTAGATGAGAAATACAGATAATGAGCCCAGCCTGGCTTTGGAACTTCACTATTTTGAACACCTTTACTCAGTTACTTGCCCTTCACTGTTTTGAGGACCCGGCCTCTGTGCACAATGTTTCACCTGGTAACTCATTCATATATCCAGCCAGCTCTTGAACGTCCACTCGGTGGCAGGCACAATGCATAGCATGAAGAATACACGATGGGAGATTGAGTGAGAAAGAGGTTTCCGGGGACTGGACGGCGTTTCTATTGAAAATGAGATGGAGTTCCTGGCAAGGGAGAAGTTCAGAAATATCAAGAATACGACCCACAGTTCGGCCCTGAGCCGCTTCACGCTGGATACCCAGTGCTCCTCCCCTCCTCACGGCTCTGCCATCGAGAGGGACGGGGCGGCACGGTGGCCTTCACCTTCTTCCTGGCCTAAGCCAGGAGCGGGCAAGGGGATGAACCAGCTTCATTACTGGCCACCAAGGGGCTTCTGCCCATGTTTCTTTCTTTCTTCCTTAACTATTTTGGTCAAAACCAAGGATCACTTCTGTGACCGAGTGCAAAATTAAAGAAAATGTATCAGGAACAGTTGTAGGGTCAGTACCCCAGCAAGGTGATCTGAGCTGACGTAGCCTTGAGCTCTTCCACATCCGTGGCCCAGAGAGTGGACTTCACTCTGCATCTCCTTCCCACCGAGCCGAGGGGTGAACATACGCACGTGCCACACATCAGGTAGCAGGAGATGCATAACAGAACAGAAGAGGCAACTGAGCCAAGATCGGGGTGATGTGTTACACCGAAGTGACAAAAGTCTGCTTCTAAATCTGCACTAACACGTCCACTAGATTTTGCCTTGAAAATTTAGATGTGCAAATATGTAGGAATAAAATGATCTTTCAGCTTAATACAGGGGGCAAACTATATCCCAAAGTGGGTGTATTTATTCCGTATGTTATTCTTCTTACTACTTCACTCGGTCCTAACTCAAATACCATTTACTGACTCTTTACTCATTGTCTGCCCTCCCCGCTTCCCCATGTAAACCACAGGGGAGCAAGGACTTCTGCTGGCCAGTATCCGCCCTGGCCCCTGGGGAGCACAGAAGAAATCACCCAGTGGATGGAAGAACAGCACAGGGAAGACGACAGGCTACAGCACGGCTATATTTTTCTCCGAAGTATGCTCTAAGACAAAACTTTATGAGTTAGATTACTATAAAAGCGAGGTCTGTTTTGTTCCCAAGTGCCAAGGGAAGTTTCCTGAATCCACCGGTAGCGTAGCGTAAGTTCCTGGCTTTTCAGTACGGAAGAGAAAATCCAGTTTCATCATTTAGGAAAAAAAAGTCTTTTGAAGCTGGTTTCATTTGCTCTTTGCCTATATAACTGAGGAGCAATTTTGGAAAAGCAATATTGTAAGATGACAAGAAGAGACAGAGAAGAGGAAAATTGCCCCGATTACCCTGGAGAAACTTTCATTTCTCATTAGCCAGGTGCTTTACCTCCTTTTCAACGCCACCCCCCCCCAATAAACTAATTTTCTTTTTTAACAGATCAACCCATCTTAGCAATCAAAACTGTTCACCATTAGGTTAGACTGTCCTCATTTTATGCATTTCCATGGGCGTTTTCAAAGCAGCAGGGATATGCTCCTTCCTTCCATCTGTGCTGAGAGTTTGCATCTCAGGATGACTTCTACTTCCCCAATAATCTGTTCTGTGATTTTTTTTTTAACTTGAGATAGACACTGCATTATAAGATTTATTTATTTGAGAGAGAGAGAGAGAGCGCACAGCGGGAAGGGACAGCGGGAGAGGGACAGTCCTAAGCAGACTCCACATGGAGCGTGAAGCCTAACAGAGGCTCCATCTCACAAGCTCACAACCTTAGCTGAAACCAAGAGTCAGACATTTAACCGATGGCGCCACCCAGGCACCCCCGGAGACGCTGCATTATAAATCATGCTGATCTAAAGAGTAGGTTATAATAAAAAGCCCCCTATTCAGTGTCCTGCCATAATTCTGCAGGAGAGCTTAGTGAACTGTGTGGCAAGAAGGATGCATTTATTTTTTTTGGCATTTCTGTTGGGATCCTGAAATTCGGGCCTGCGCGATGCCAGGACGGAACCCGTGTCTAGGGCCTGTCCTAGGAAACTGGAATGGTGAAGTCACAGAGTCACAGCACAGAATCCCCAGCCCTAACACAGGATTCCAGAACACCTCCGAGTCTGGCCTCGCACAATTACACGGAACTCCAAACATGAGCATTCAGTCGTCCTGGGAGTGTGTGCACCAATCCCATAAGAGTGCACCCATCCAACTTTCCTTCCAGGGCAGCTCCCCATGCACCATGCCTTCCCGGCTCACACATCGGCAGTGAAGCACGCCAGGAGCCGGCTCTCTGCTGGCAAAGGCACACGTTTGGCATCTCCGTCCTAAAGCTCCAAATACACACACCCCTTGGGTGGCCATGGGTGTTGACTGCAAGGCGGAAAGCCCAGTCTCTTGAGTTTTGCAATTACCTACATACGCCAGCGTGCTTAGTAACTCCGCGGCTATTTAGGAGAGACCAATTTAGCATAATCTACTTATGTGGGAGTTAACTTCTGTACCGGGTTTAAAATACACAAAAGCTCCGTCAAGTCGTCAGATCGGATGGCTCAGGGGACTGTAACACGAGATCCTGTCTTTCACCTCTAGGTCGCCGGCTGCCCGGCTCTTTTAGTTAAGACCCCTGCCTTATTACCACCCCAGAGGTTTCACTCATTAGTGGTAACAGCCCACTTTCCGGTTTTCAAAAGCCCACATCGGAGTAGCCATCAATATAGCCGCTATTAATACTGGTTTTGTTCGAGGCGATAGTAAAGGATGAAATGGACCTAACCTGGACTCAGACTCGCGTCTTCTTTTAAAGCACAGAATGTTTTTGTTTTGTTCTGTTTCGTTTTAAGAAGGCTCTGCGCCCAGCATGGAGCCCAATTTGGGCTTGAACTCATGACACTGAGATCAAAACCTGAGCTGAAATCGAGTTGGACACTTAACCGACTGAGCCTCCCAGACATCCTGCACAGAATATTGCTTTCAAATCACACACGCATGTGTGGCTATAAAGATACTTCAGTGGCAACAGCGGGAGATTTTAAAGAGGCCGTGTCATTTGGTACTAATCTTAATTACTTAATGACAAATGACTTAGATACCTAGATTTTGTTGTTATCAATGATGTTAATAATGGGTGCCTTAGATTTTTAAATCAGATATAATCAAGTCTGTCGTTAAAACGTGCAGGGCCCGGGGCACGAGTACAGATGTGGCCCACCTCCCACGTCTGGAGACTTACAACTTATCAATCAAGCTAGCAAACCATCAAGTAAAATATGCTCTATCTTCTTTGTAAATCCATTAAAAATCTTTTCATGATGGTGATATACTTTTTTTGACTTTGGTTTTGTTTCGTTTTACTTACTTGATGTAAAGTTATTACAGATCTGAACTGGGTGATTACAATTCAGAATAGCAACCAGAATCGGGGACTTGTCAGCTCCTCTGCAAGGGATCTATCTCCTTGATCCCTGAGGTGGTGTGGATCAGCCTCGGTCTCATAAACCATCTCCGAAGAGCTGTTTTGCATCTTACACAAAACATCAGTAAGACAGAGCACATCACTGACGTATGCACTACTGCAGTTAATCTGAAACCGTCAGTCCCTTCAGCTAGAAACCACCTGACAATGGATGTGAGTAACAATGTGAGTGATGAACCTTGTTTAAAATGTACAAGTCAGCTTGCTTCTTGAATCCCTACTCAGGGCTTACAAGCTTCCCCCACCCAAAGAAAGCACAAGGGATACCCACACACAGTGGGACCAGGTAACCTTGGTAATCAAAGAAATAAAGATCAAGAGGTATTTTCTTTTGGTGGGATGGCCATTACGATATAGCATGAAACATTCATTGAGGAAGAAGCCTATATTCACTTGGAGGGACCATACATCTTGGTGTCATTCAAAACCAGATGGTGAAAATCAGGATCTCTTGGGCAAACTGCAGAGATTCCTACTTTATTGGTCTGGGGCAGGACTGTGCATGGCTTTTTAATGCTTCCCAGGTGCTTCTAATGTTTAGCTGTGTGGTCCCTTGTACCACTTTCTGGGGTTCTAAGGGTAGTCTTTAGCCAAGAAGGTGATAAACAGAGACAGAATAAAAAGTCACCTAAAATATTTCAAAATGGAATAAAGGCTCTTTGTAGGACCTTTGAAATTGTAGAAAGACATGACTTCTTTTACGATCCCTTACTACAAACAAATTAGGACTCTTACACTACAAGTCTCCCCTTGAAATCCTAGAAAACAAAACCAAGGAAAAAGCCCTCCTCCCCTCTGGGCTACACCAAGGGAAAGGCAAGTGAGAGAAGAACCAGTGTGTGCTGAGAATGGTCCCACAGGGTGGGAAGGGTTCCAAGTACCCATTACTAGAGAACTGGAGTGGGAGCTATTTATTATTCCATGGTCAGGGGCAACCTAATCTCCTAGGATTTATCCCCAAAGAGATTTTCTCAGAAGTTGGAAGGAGGAACCGACATGTATAAGAAAAGCATGAAACTCTGTCTTCCCTGTATCTGTGACTATGAACATTTATATATGGGTCCCATTAAACTGATTGTTGCCTTGAAATGAACATCGGGTGAATTACAACACACACACACACACACACACACACAATCCAAGAGGGAGCCGAGTGGTCAGTTCAACATCTAAACCACCGTCGTCAAGTCAGTTTGTAAGGCTTGTTTCAGAGTCTAACACAGGCTTAAAAATATCTCCCTGACAATAAAGATGATCTTGGAATAGCTCAGCAGCTCTGGGACAGGTAGGGGCATCAAGATCAAGAACCAGAAGGTGCCGGCTAGGAGTCCCTGGAGCCTACAGTAATTCAGGCAAGAATCCAAAAGTGAGCCTGTTTCCATGGTCTAGGAAATGAAGGAATGGGATATATCTGGTATTTGGAAGGCAGTCTGAAAAGAAACAATTGCTGGGTTTGGCAGAAGATTAAGCATAAAGGCAATAGTATGTGTTGGGCACAGGGCCATGGAGTGCTTTTTGTAATTACACTTAATCCTCTCAATAACCTTGCAAGAAGACATATCTATGTCTATTTTACAAGAGAGAAGACAGGCGCTTAGAAATTGGACCTGTCCTTGGCCAAACAACTACTAAATGGCAGAGTCAGCATTCAAACGTGGGACTAATGAACCATAAATTATTTCTGATGTTGTTCCCATGATGGTGACAAGGAAGTGTAGGGAAAGATCGGGAAAGGAAGATGAGCAATTTCATCTTTCCTAATTAAGTTGGTTGAAAGAGAAATTCAACTTATGATGCACGGAAGTATCAGGTTGGGGGAGAAGTAGGTTTGATGAGATTTTTTAAAAATCTTGTGTATAGTTAATCAGGTTGGTTGAAAGAGAAATTCAACTTATGATGCATGGAAGTATCAGGCTGGGGGAGAAGTAGGTTTGATGAGATTTTCAAAAAATCTTGTGTATAGTTCAGTACAGTCCAATAGAAATAAAAAGCAAGATGCATGTAATTTGGGGTTTTCTGGGAGCCACATTAAAAGAGTAAAAGGAAACAGGTAAAATTAATTTTCATGACCCATTTTATTTAAGTCAGTATATTCTCACTCCAACATGAAATCAATAATAAAATACTATGGAGATATTTTACTTTTTGGGGGGGCGGGTCATAATTCTTTACAATCTAGGACATTTTGATTTGGACCAGCCACATTTCAAGTGCTCAATGGTTGCACGCGGCCAGTGGCTGCCATATGAGACAATGCTGATATCCCCAGTCTTGAGATCACGGAATGCGATGCATGCCTCAGGGTGTGGATAATGAGGAACCCAAAGCAGACTCTTAGAAATACCCACGCACAGGTGGCCAGAGGAAGACTCTCCAAACGAGATACTGTTCGAGGTCTTTAAAAGTGGCAAACTATTTGAGAGAGGAACTGAATAAACAGAGTCTCCAACGAATTTCTACCTCCTACCATTGCACAGCCTAAGTGAGACAGGGGAGCTTCCCAGAAGCCAAAACCCCCACGGGGCTTTAGTCCGTAAGAAGACCCACCCAGCTGCAATGAGCACTCCAAGAAAACCTACTACTTCCATCATATGCACATGGGGTAATTATTAACTTCCCTCCTGGATCAGAGTTTAAAAATCCGACTGAAGCAAAAGGCCATCAGATCGGTGAATTTTGCTACAGCTAAGGATTTGCTTTTTGACTCCTGTAAGTTTTGTGGCTTGCCGCCTAGAATTCAGTGCTCATCTGAAGAGGCACAGCGATTTTCTTTTTTTTTTTTTTTAATTTTATTTATTTATTCATGAGAGACAGAGAGAGAGAAAGAGAGAGAGAGGCAGAGGGAGAAGCAGGCTCCCCGCAGAGCAGGAAGCCCGATGCGGGACTCGATCCCAGGACCCTGAGATCATGACCTGAGCCGAAGGCAGACGCCTAACCATCTGAGCCACCCAGGCGCCCGGCACAGCGATTTTCTTTTGTTGATGTTGGTATTAGCTTAGAAGGAATGGAAGTAAGTATCTTTTTAAAGGAACATTGCTTTATCATGATATTCTTGGGAAATACAGCCATCACGTAGCATGACTTTGGAGTGCCTATTACAATGCGCTCAGGGAAAGCAGGGACTCAATAAAATGAATAACTGATAGCATCATTTCATTTAAAAAGACATGGTTTTTTGCTAATTGAATTAATAGTCATTTGTGTTTTAAAAAATTATTTCACTTTGATTGCAGGAATTGAATCTGAAAAATCGAGAAAATATTTCCTCTTTCTTCTTCTCAACCTTCCCCTTCCTTCATAAAATCTCAGGCAGTAGAGCGAGAATAAAAAAACACAACCAAAAAAACGGGTCTTCATGCAGTTATCAAGATGCCGGTGACTTTTATGTCAGTGCTATCTGCTCAGGCTGTAAAGCTACCTGCTATCTGTCACTCCGTCAGAAGCTCTTATCAAAGCAGTTGGTGCCTTCCCGAAGCCCAAATGGTGTGTTGCCATTTCAGATGAGCAAAACCAAGCAGAGAAACTCCCTTTTTCCTGACTTTAGCTCACATGAGCTCCTGCCTCCTCCTCTACCCACCAGCAGAGCAGGTGGAGATCAGATCCCTTAGAGGATCTGGGCATAGCCCCCAAATCCAAGCAAAGCCAGGAGGGGTGTCACGGCAACAATAAAAAAGCAAATCCTCTAGAAGTGGGTGGGAGGGCATACGGGAGGGGGTGTCTCATAAGCATCAAGTGTGTAATGCCTATTTGTAAACCACTCTCCTCTCTTCAGACACTTTCTATATTTACTTATCTGCCTTGGGTGCTCAGAAATCCCGCTGCGCTTTTTTTTTTTTTTTTTTAAAGCAAGACTATCTTGGCTTCCTGGACTTTTGCATACTGTTCTAAATATACTGCCCCACTCACTGATAAGAGTCTCTCTTTTTTTTTTTCTCTAGTTCACAAGTTGGTGGGCCAAATGATTTCCTAGAAAATTCTAAGAACTGATAAGAATGTGTGTTTTAGAAGAAGAGGACAGAAGAAAAGTCCACGGTAGGTAGAAATCATCCTTCTGTTTGTACTACGTTGAGAAACGCGAAGATCTTGGCAGGGTAAAACTCTGATCCCGTGTGACAGGTCTATGCATACCCCACTAAGCTGTGGGTCAGGCCCTGACTGGGCCGAGATTGACAGCCACATCCCAGAGCAGCCTCGGTAGGCGGGCGCTCATGTTCTAACCCCGGCCCCACGCTGCTGGTGTGCTGGTCAAAGGAAAAACAGTTAGGGCATCAAACACATGCACTTCCGAGCGTGACTTTTCCTTTTTTTCCGGATTACCTTGATTCGGGGTATTTGGTGAGGGTGGCCAAGCTGCTGGTGTACATGTGGCCGCCCACATCAATGTGGACGGGGGCGTTGGATTTTGTGAGCTGTGCTGGAGTAGGAATGCCTTGGTTGTTCAGTGGAGATGCAGGAGATCTAGTGATCAGAGGTCTTGACATATTGGGTCGACTGTCCTACAGAGAGATAAGCAAGTTTAGACACGTTTTCATTTTTTCAGTGGAGAGAAAGAAAACACATGCATCATAAAGAATAAGCCAGCGAGGGGCGCCTGGGTGGCTCAGTTGGTTAAGCGACTGCCTTCGGCTCAGGTCATGATCCTGGAGTCCCTGGATCGAGTCCCGTATCAGGCTCCCTGCTCGGCGGGGAGTCTGCTTCTTCCTCTGACCCTCCTCCCTTTCGTGCTCTCTGTCTCTCATTCTCTGTCTCAAATAAATAAATAAAATCTTTAAAAAAAAAAAAAAAAAGAATAAGCCAGCAACTAGCGTTGGTATTCCATTCGGCAATAAAATCTCCCCACATCAGCAGGCTCTCGCTCTCGTTGTAATGAATATTGAGAAAACAAAATCTGTAACAAAGAAAAGGAAAACTTCCCATGCTCGGAATCAAGGAGCCGAACTAATGTTCATTTCCAATCATCCTGAGCTCTATGACTGCTTATTTCACTAATGAATTCTCGCATTTAACAACTGGTAAATGGCACGTGGAGAGCTACCACTCATTCCAAATAAAAAGACAATCAACGCTTGAAAACAACCCACGTCTAAATAAAATACGGATGCTTTATCCTTCTCTTTGGAAACTCATTGCTAGGCAGTTGGGATAAATACAGACCTTTCAGCACTTGTGTTCTGCAAAATGTTTTCCTTGATTTCTATTTTTCAAATCAGGAAAAAGAGGGTAGGACTAGCTTGGCCATCAGCACACATTCTCAAAGCAACCTTGTAAATAGGCACAGCTAGTTCATCAGTCAAGAGATTAAAAAAAAAATCCACACACACTCTACCCATTTGTTCTCCACCTCTCTCTCCCTCTCTGGATCTGGGGACACTTTGGAAAGACTGTACCCTTCAGTGGTAAGTATGTTTGTGCAAGCCACGAGCAAGCTGCTCTTGTCTACGCCAGACTTCTCGCAGAGATCAAGCTCCTGGGGCAGCAATGGGGCAGGTGCCGATGGAGAGTCCTATGGGCAGAGGTATGAGCAGAAGAGCAGACGGAGGACATCACAGGGTGGCCACGAGAGCATGCTGAAGGAAGTGTACTCTTGAGGAAATAAAATATGACATCCTTCCCATGGAGACAATATAAATATTTCAAACACTATCCAAACACGGTCGATTGCTTCTAAATAAGAGCCCAAACCATAGACAAGTCAAGTCAGGTCTCTGGCACTCAATGAAGGGGTCAAATATTTAGAGCCTGCAATTGAGGAATAAGCTACAATAGCATTTATGTCTGAGTTCTGCAAGACTAACGCCACCATACTCGCAGATTTATCATTTAGCCAGAAATTGTTTTCAAACATGCAGATATGTGGCAAAGCCAGTGATAAGGCATAATAAAGGGATTTTGAAAAATGCCTTTGATGGAGATTATAAAGGGGAAGTCATCTAGTTTTTGTGCATAAAACCCAGCACGATAAAATATAAATTTGCAAAACAGCAGAGATTTTATGATCTGAAACAGCTTTAGGAGTTACCTGGGGCACAACTGTTAGACTACTTAGCATTAACCACATGTCCAGGCAAGACTGTGAATGCACATGCTTTCTGAAACTCTGCAGCTACCATTCATGGGGTGGGATGGGGCCTTTACACAAAACGCTGACCATCTGTGTTGTGCTTTGCTCCATGCTGAATTAAACAGGGCCCAGAAACAGTCGTAGGAAAAGAGTTCATGTTTTACTTCTTAAATTGAGTGGTTGGTTCATGGGTGTTTACTGTATTATTCTTTATACGTTCCTATGTATTTTTAATAATGCAAAATGGGTATTAAAAAAAACATAAGCGGATGTTTGTAGCACACAGAGAAGCGATATTGAAGAGGTATTGGATGGGGGAAGAAAACTAAAAAAGACACGGTTGGTAGAAAATATAAAACAGTTAAGGTATGAAAATATTAAAAGTTAGCATTTTAAAATTCCAGTGACAAAGAACAACATTCTTCCCTTAAAAAATGCAATCCCATAGCCTCTACTTTTAAGAGATACTTCCTACCTGGTGAAAGACACCCCCCCACACACACTACGGGCCCCCTCCCTGTTACAATTCATCCCATGACAGCACTGCAGGGTCTGTAATAGTTTTTCAATTGGACACATTCTGGATCCCGCCTGAGGGTGCTCAGGCGAAAATGAACAGACTTGCAGGGTTAATACTGTAGTTAGACTGTGACCTCATTCAGCACAGCCCCAATACTGTGAGGTCTATATAGAAGGAGAAAAAAATTAAAGCATAACTGATCAGTTGAAGGATTCCAGATTTCCCAGAATATATACCATTTACATTGTAAATCATGAATGAATGGCTATTGCTAAATTTTAAAATTAAGCCACTGTTTCTTCAGCAGCAGGGTGGCGGGGGAGGGGAATTAACCCTTAAGGGCCAGGAGGGAGTTTCCCCGATGGGTGGGCTCAGGCCAGACTCTGGCAGGACTGTCAAGGACAGGAACTGGTCTTCGGTGAGCGGCCTGGACTTCCTCCCCTTCGCTCTCTTTCTCCATTCTGGGAGCCTTCCCTGGGCTGTGCGTGTCCTGTTTGTTAGATCACTTCTAAGGCACTTTGAAGTCTAAGGCAGACTGAAAGAACTTTGAAGAACCAGAGGCTGGGATGGGGGGATATTTGGGGCCGGGAGGTCTTGGTGTTTATAACGGATGCTCAGTTATCCACCGCGTCTACTCCAGATGCTCCATCATAACACACTCTGGCAACCCCCTTCCTCGACAGTGGCTTTCT
This sequence comes from Mirounga angustirostris, assembly GCF_029215605.1. Classification (NCBI taxonomy): domain Eukaryota; kingdom Metazoa; phylum Chordata; class Mammalia; order Carnivora; family Phocidae; genus Mirounga; species Mirounga angustirostris. The sequence continues at coordinate 44,510,826 of NW_026991722.1, read as the reverse complement.
CTTCTTTCTCTCGACACTGAGGTTCCAGATGGGGTGCCAGTAACCACAGCAGCCATCTTCCTACCAGCCTCAGGAGGAAGCCAGTGCCCAGGGTGGCCAAGCTGAGCTGGAAAGGACCGAGGTTCTCGGTGACACTGTCAACACACCGAGTCAACCAACTCCGAGCCCATCTCTAGATGTCCTGTTACTCGGGAAAACAACGTTCCTTATTTTTAAAGCTAGTCTGAGTTGGGGTTTCTGGTACCTATCCTGACAGGATACACTTCCTTTCTTACCACGGCTGCCTCCCCATGAGGTCATCCGGCGTGCTGACACGTGGCCTGTGATGCCAAGAACAGCTGCCCGCTGACAGTGCAGAATTTTCTACCGTATTATGACCATGTGCAGCCCCACTTCCCCATCGGCCTTTCCCCTTCGATGGCTCCCCCAGCATCCTCTCAGTTTGGCTTTTTAGTATGACTGCCGACGAAAGGCAAACCAAACCCTTGAACCAGGAAGGGTGCAAATGTCTCGGTTGTGCCCTCCTCACTCCTGAAGGAACAGCTCAGGGTACCGATGTGTATTCTGTAAGATGCCCAGGCTGAAAGCTGTCTCTGAGAAACTCCCCTGTGGAACAGACCCCTCTACCTGGGAGACAGGAACCCTGACATGAAGCTACTTGGTTCCTGGCCCTTCCTTGTGCAGCCCATTGCTCTCTCCTTCCACAGTATTCACTACCCTCTCCCAAGAGCCAGGCACTGCACCAGATACCCAACTGCGAACGTGACAGGGCGGTGCCTGCCCTTACCGGGCTTATTGTTCAGTGGGAGACGGAAACCAAGAAACAAGCAGCTGCTATCAGGTGCGTGGGGGGGGTGGGGCAGGTCACTATGAAAGCTAATTGAGGGGACACGTACCCTAGGCTTGGGGGCTGGGAGGACGGATGGGGAAGGTCTCCTGGAGCCAGTCTAAGCTGAGATCTGATAGATGAGAAATCACCACACAGTGGGATGCTGGAAGGAGGGTTTCAAGCAATACTGCCAAGTCCCCAAAGTTGGAGAGCACATGGTACTTTCTAGAAATTAAAAGTGCAGCATGTTGTGAGCATTCTCCAACTTATTTTTTCCCCCCACGGTCTGGAGGGACAATGTAGGAAGCCTGTAAGATGATGATGGTCTGAGAACCGCAGAATTAATTGTTAACTGAAGTGGGAAAAATAAAACTCACCACAACATCCTTGTGTCTGCAGAGGGGGAAAGGGGAGAGGAAGACGGCTGACAGCCACCTTTCTAAACAGCGCTGCCGAACAGGGCTTCCTACAACAATGGGAACATTCGAGATCTGCTCCCTTCAGGAAGGTGGACACTAGCAACATGAGACTATTAGAGCATTTGAGGTGTGGCTAGTGGAACTGAAGAACAGAAATTTAAATTTAAATTTAATTAATTTAAATTGTAACGTACATAGCCACGCGTGGCTAGTGGCTGTCCCATCGGACAGCACGGTAAACCCCGCTTGAAGTGTTCCTAATATATGGAAGCCCAAATCATGACAGGCTTGAACTTATCAACTATGTTTATTTTATTTACTTATTCTATAAAGTATTTTTTTGAAGATTTTATTTTTTTCGGGGCACCTGGGTGGCTGAGTTGTTAAGCGGCTATCTTTGGCTCAGCTAATGATCCCGGGGTCCTGGGATCGAGCCCCGCATCGAGCTCCCTGCTCTGCGGGAAGCCTGCTTCTCCCTCTCCCACTCCCCCTGCTCGTGTTCCCTCTGTCAAACAAATAAATAAATAAATCTTTAAAAAAATAAAGATTTTATTTTTAAGTAATCTCTACACCCAACGTGGGGCTCAAACCTACAACCCCGAGATGCAGTCACATGCCCCTACTGACTGAGCCAACGAGGCACCCCTGGCCGTATTTAAATGGAGAAGCACAGTTACTTCACAAGTGAATACAAACAGCTTATGACCTCACAGCACCATTTCTCCCTTTTGACTGATTTTATGAAAATAAATGAAATTAATACCATGCAGTGAGGAAAAGGGAACATTTATGGCCCTCACAGAAAGAGCACAGAGAAAAGGCACCAGACACAAGAGCATGTTCCGTATGATTCCACTCACATGAAGATACAGACCACAAAATAAATCTGGGAAGAGAGAGCTCAGGACACTGGTCACCTGTTGGGGGGCGGGGGGATACTGACTGGCAGGAGTAAGAACGAGCCTTCTGGACTGCTAGATAAGTTCTAAATGTTGCTCTGGGTGGTCCCACAGTTGTACACATGTGGACACTTAAGATTTATTCACTTTGGGCACCTGGGTGGCTCAGTTGGTTGAGCGACTGCCTTCAGCTCAGGTCATGATCCTGGAGTCCCTGGATCGAGTCCCGCATCGGGCTCCCTGCTAGGCAGGGAGTCTGTTTCTCCCTCTGACCCTCCCCCCTTCTCTCTCATTCTCTCTCTCTCTCAAATAAATAAATAATATCTTTAAAAAAAAAGAAAAGAAAAGAAAAAAGATTTATTCACTTTACTCTAAGTTCTACTCAGAAAGAAAATAAACCAAAAATAATCCTGGAAAAAACTTCCATCAAAACACCTTACTATTCAAATACTCATCTAAATTTCTGTGAAATGCTGCCTTTTTTAAAAGCTAAAAAGATGTTTATTATTTCCTCTCATAGGATGCATCAATCTGACTAGAGTACTCTGACATGAAAGAGGTTATTTCAGATGCCTCTTTCCCCCATTTCTATCCTGTATGGGTTTTCCAGGCCTGTTGATCAGTTTACCTTTAAAATTTCCATTTCTCGGCTGCTTTCAGTCTGAGGAGTCCTTAGCTTAATCATCCACCTCACCTACCCAGCAGAGCAGCAATGATTTTTCCGTAGGAGAGTCCTTCAAGGGATTTGACTTCAGGCATCTTTCAAAAGAAGCTAATGAAAATTTTGCCTTCTAAATCTAACCTAGCTGAGTGCTGTTCAAACAGGAGCCCCAGGGGCACTGCCTAGAACAAATGAGCTAAAGTTTAAACTGAAAGTTTGAATGGCTTTATTTGTTAAAAAGGTATGCCCCTGTCTTATGTCAGGTTTCACTATCAAGTTGGACTACATTACCTCTTTCACTGGGGAAAGAAACAGGTTTCTGGGGGATATTTCCAGAAAAGCATGTCAATAGTAAAATACTTATCTATATTATTTGATATTGTAATTCATAACATTTAATAGAACAATTTAATACAAATCATAGCTTTTCCACAAATTTCAACCTCGGTTTAAAATGTATGTATTTATAGGCACGCCTGGGTGGCTCAGTCATTAAGTGTCTGCCTTCCGCTCAGGTCCTGATTCCTGGGATTGAGCCCCGCATCTGGCTCCCTGCTCTGTGGGAAGCCTGCTTCTCCCTCTCCCACTCCCCCTGCTTGTGTTCCCTCTCTCGCTGTGTCTCTCTGTCAAATAAATAAAATCTTAAATAAATAAATAAATAAATAAAAATAAAATATATGTATTTATAACACACACGCAGACTCAAGGAACATCTATACTATATGGAATTCCCAGAGACTGCAGTGTTCCCATTAATTCTATTTTCTGATAGTTAGCCAACCAACCACTTAGGGTATGTGAGCTGTGATCATAGTATCTTAGGCATGGACCCTGCTAGTTGCTAGGATGGAAATCTGTGGTTGCCTTGGGAGTGTCATTTTAGACCTGACACATTCCCATTGGACTCACAATAACGGTTCCTGTAGAAAAACATCACTTTACTGACCACAGTTACTTAACTGTATAACAAGACTCCCAACCATAATGTCAATGTATTTTACGAGAGATCTCATTGCTTCTTCATTCATTCAAGTAATACTTAATTGGGGCTCCTACCATGTGTCAAGCTCTGTGGTCTCTACTGACTTGAACTAAATAGCAGAATGACCCTGAAGAGAGAGAGAGAAAAAAATCTTACAGTTTCACATGAGTTTAAATAAATAAATAAAATAAAAAAGCCCCAGCAGTGCCTTAAAATCAATGAGTATTGCATATATAGCTTATTTAGAGGACAGTTTCTGCCGGTCTCTGAGGACACCTGAGAATTAGGCCCCAAAGCCTTCTGAGCATCCAAATTTGACATCAAATCTTCCATTCACTTTATTATAGGAGCCCCCTTCAAACTCATAGAACCCACTTAACTCTTAATCTATGCATTTAAAAAAAATGTTTTTTAAAGATTTTATTTGAGAGAGAGAGAGAGCATGAGAGAGAGCATGAGTCGTGGGCAGAGGCAGTGGGAGAGGGCGAAGCAGACTCCCCGCTGAGCAGGGAGCCCATTGCGGGGCTCGATCCCAGGACCCTGAGATCATGACCTGAGCCAAAGGCAGATGCTTAACCGACCGAGCCACCCAGGCGCCCGACCACGCCTGTTTTAAATGCATGGGTTAAGGGGCGCCTGGGTGGCTCGGTCAGTTAAGCATCTGCCTTTGGCTCAGGTCATGATCTCAGGGTCCTGGGATCGAGCCCCGCATCGGGCTCCCTGCTCAGCGGGAAGCCTGCTTCTCCCTCTCCCACTCCCCCTGCTTGTGTTCCCTCTCTTGCTGTCTCTCTGTATCGAATAAATAAATAAAATCTTTAAAAAAAAACCCAAAAAACAGGTGTGGTCACTGGTTTTCTAGCCCATAGGACAACATCTACTTATAAAAATCATCCAAAATTACATCATCCCCAAATCAAACGCCAGACTAGCTTAGACTGGAAAGTATATAATATACTGAAGATAGATTTCTGCCCAAAATTAGTAAAGGAAAACATGTTCTTAAAGTAAAACAACTTTCAAAACTTTATATAGCTGGAAAAGTTACCTACATAGGACACCCTACAGGTACAGGAGAAAGAGCCCTGGTTTGAGAATCTGGACCTGCTTTGAGCTCAGCCTTTTTGTGAAGTTTCCAAATCTATCAGACTCCAGTTTCCTCATCTCTAAGACAGGATTGAATCTTGCCACCCTACAGAGAGATAAAGCCTGCAGCGGGTGAGACATGTTTGTGAAGGCATACAATACCATGCTTTGGCATAGAGAAGGATGAAGGAAGTTTATTTTCTTTGGCACATGAAAAATGAAACCTAAAGATCAGTAAACCAGATGTATAGAGGAGACGTCTATGGACCTACTGAGAACTACAGAAAACTTTAAAAGAGTTGAGGAGGTAAGACCCGTGGGTGAAAAAGACTGCATTTTGCACTGATAGAAGGATTACCTGGTAGGGTACAGGTAAGTAAAAAGGAAAACAGGACAGAACACAACAAGATGCTAGTTATGTGCTTTGGACAGGTGTATGAAAGGAAGTAGAGAATGAAATCATTACAGTATGTTCATAAAATGAAATGGTGCTTGAATTATACGGATTTTCCTTTTCAGATTAAAAAAAAAAATTCACAGATTAAAAAAAAAAACCCAGAAAGTAAAAATAGGAGGCTTCCAAGTTGTTTCAAAATGACTAGCAACTGTGTTAAATTAATCTGCAATTGCTTCCTAATCTGAAATAGCAAAATGTTACTCTCCTTGCTGGGGCCAAGAGGAGGGGCTACTAATGTTTATCTATTTCAAGGCATGATCTCTGCCAGACACACAGTGCATGCCCTCAACCTGCCTTTTTGTTTCTTTCTTTTTCAAATGAAATATGTATCTGAAAAGCTCCCTTATTAGATTACCGAACTGGGGCCATGAAAAGAACAACTACTTGCCAAAATGTCCCCCCCTTCTTTTCCCCGCAAAGGAAAGTGAACTTGAAAAAAGTGACCATTTTGATAAAATTCTGCTGTGCAAAAATAGTTGGATTACTTTTAAAATTAGATCTCTTAGATATTTTTAAATGTACTTAAAACAGAATATTTTAAAAGACACACTACAGCTCAACTATGGATGTTACTAATTTTTTTTTTTTTTAATTAAAATATGGCATTAAAGGGACGCCTAGGTGGCTCAGTCGTTAAGCGTCTGCCTTCAGCTCAGTCATGGTCCCAGGGTCCTCAGGCATGGACCCCTGATCGGGCTCCCTGCTCTGTGGGAAGCCTGCTTCTCCCTCTCCCACTCCCCCTGCTTGTGTTCCCTCTCTCACTGGGTCTCTCTCTGTCAAATAAATAAATAAAATCTTAAAAAAAAAAAAAGGCATTAAAGTGAAAAGCAGGATCTGGAGCAGTTCTACAGGGAAAGGCTATTTTTCAAAGATATGTGTATATGCAATAAAAAACCCCGGAATTAAACACATCAAAATATTAGTAGGGGTTAGGACTGGCTGATGATGTTACGGGAAAATTTTGTTTTTGTTTTTATTCTCTTGTGCTTTGCGAGGTTAAACATTTATTACTCTTGACATTTTAAAAGATGCTATTTTTAAAAAGGAAAAAATGTATTATTCAATTAAATCAATTAGTACATACTCTTGGCATGCTGCTATATTTTACCTTCATAATCAGGATTCTTATTTTTTTTGACATTTTTGAAAAACGACTGAATGAGGAAAAATAGAAATGGAACTGAAGTTTGGGATAATGCTTCCTTTCCCTTTATTTTCTTGCCGGGGAGGAAATGTGCGGAACAGAAAATTAAATGAGCCTCAGGTCATGGTAAGCTCACATTTAGCTGACACAGAGGTCTATTTAGTTGGATCCTGAAAGAATGGGGCAGGAGCGTATGGTTTCCACACTCTTGGGAACTATCTGGTCATCTGTACCCTCCCCCCAGTCCCCTCCATTCCCAGGTCTAGAACACAGCAAAAGCAAGATGATAAAAGTGGTCCATGCACACCTCCCGTGCTTCCAGAAGTTGGTGTTCTGCACGCGCTCTCTTGGAAGGAGAATGCAAACATCAGTAGCAGTTGGCAATGAAACTGTATCTAATGCTCATATTAGGCCTTCTAGTCTGAAATCAGAAACGTCTGCACAATGTTAAGTATTATCACCATTTCACAAAGAAGGAAGTTGACTGTGGGGTCAAGTGGCTTAGCCTATAATTATCTAGTAATGAATTTACAGCGATATTTTACACACTAGCCACCGTGTACCAGGATAAGGTTACCACTCTCCATTACTAGGCTATCCATAGTCTGGCTTTCACAAGAGAAGGGACAGATTTACCTTGCGCCATCCACGTTCTTCCACTTGGTCTGTTTTGAAATGAACACAACTGGCTGGAGGGTTAGGAGGATGGTCAGTGGTCATGCAGAAGGCAGAAGCCAGCTGGCCCAACATGTGGACTCCTCCCCCCAGCCCCCCTGACACTGTATTTGCCCACCACAGAGAACTGGCATTTTATTTACTCTTCTAACTGCTAGTCCTAGATCTTAACCACAGGACACATCTGTGTCTAAATAGACAATAAACTTGACTTACTGACTTCTTGGATGTGGCCATAAAAATTCCTTGTCTAGTAGGTGTCAAAAGCTAAATGTGTTCCTTCGAACCTTAACTGCATCCCTGGGAACCTCCTCTTAAGATTCTTAGATGGCTATTTGCTTACCCTTTGTGCACGAAAAAACAAATTAAAACACACAGCTTTCAAAATATACTAGCCTACTATAACTTACATAACAGATGTTTCAAAAAGTTCATTTGCTCATTTGTTCATTCATACAGAAAATGTTGACTGGCTATTCTATTTGGAGCAGGGCTTAGGCAAGGTGGAATTGAATTGTTCAGGGAATTGACATTCTTCTTTGGGAATTAGCCATATGCACAGGGAGTTCCCGAAGACAAGAGATCTGCATGTGAATAAAAAGATTTTAAATCAAATCATGCTTTAAATGCTCTGAAAACTGGGTGGGGGAGGGCGCCTAGGTGGCTCAGTCAGTTAAACGTCCAACTCTGGGTTTTGGCTCAGGTCATGATCTCATGCGTCTTGAGACTGAGCCCGGCGTAGGGCTCTGTGCTCAGTGGGGAGTCTACTTGAGATTCTCTCCCTTTGCCCCTCCCCTCATTTGCTCTCTCTCTCTCAAATAAATGGATAAATCTTTAAAAAATAGGGGCACCTGGGTGGCTCAGTCAGTTGAACATCTGCCTTCTGCTCAGGTCATGATCTTGGGGTCCTGGGATGGAGCTCCGCATCAGGATCCCTGCTTCTCCCTCTCCCTGCCGCTCCCCCTGCTTGTACTCCCTCGCTCTCTTTCTCTCTCTTGCTCTATCTTTCAATACTTATTTTATTTTTTTTAAAGATTTTATTTATTTATATGAGAGAGAGAGAAAGAGAGTGTGCAAGCACAGAGGGAGAGGGCGAAGCAGGGTTCCCGCCGAGCAGGGAGCCTGATGCGGGGCTCGATCCCAGGACCCTGGGATCATGACCTGAGCCGAAGGCAGATGCTTAACCCACTGAGCCACCCAGGCGTCCCTCGCTCTATCTTTCAAATAAATAAATAAATAAAATCTTTAAAAAATAATAAAAGTAACAAATGCTCTGAGAACTACTTATTGACAGTCTTAAGCAAATCCTTTTAAGGGCAAGCAATACTTTGGGACAGCAAGGCATGCACTTCTCTTGGCTGTTCAAACCCAGAGGACATTATTGTTAAATAACATATACGTTATGCTTAGCTGTGCCACATGACAAGGATCAGAGTAACTTCTGACCCAATTATTATTTTTTAATTTTTTAATTTTTTTAAGATTTTATTTATTTATTCATGAGAGAAGGAGAGAGAGAGAGGCAGAGCGAGAAGCAGGCTCCCAAGGAGCAGAGAGCCCGATGCGGGACTCGATCCCAGGGCCCTGGGATCATGACCTGAGCCGAAGGCAGACGCTTAACCATCTGAGCCACCCAGGTGCCCTGACCCAATTATTTTTTAAAAGAGGGAACTCCTGCAGTACGTCTCACAGTACTGTCACGGATTGCGGTTTCTAAACCCAGTGTTCTTCAGAGGAGGGGACAAAGGAGCGGCTCAAGCTGCAGCCCGAGCCCGTCACTGCCGAGTTCCGGGGCGTTGGCAAGCCGCATCATTTCACTTCAGTCTTCCCACTGAGAATATATGCCGTTGGACCAGATGGTCTATAATGCTTTTTTCAGTCCTGAGTTTTTACTATTCTGTAATTTAAAAAAATATATCAGCCACAGAGATTCAAATATCTTAAGGAAGCTACTAGCATTTTAGGAGGTCAGAATTGGAATCCCAATCTTTTTTGAAATCAAGAACCGGCCGTGAAATGAAAGGCATTCCAAAAGCATGAATGCAAAAGAAAAAAGGAAAGAAGCCAGCACAGAGACGTTCCTTCACAGTCACAGCATTTTCTCTAGCTGACTAGGAAGATTAAATTTTATTTCATTATTTTATTTTTTTTTAAAGATTTTATTTATTTATTTATTTGAGAGAGCGAGCGAGAACTCTACCAGGGGTGGGGTGGAGGGAGGGGTAGAAGGAGAAGCAGACTCCCCACTGAGCAGGGAGCCCATCACGGGGCTCGATCCCAGGACCCTGAGATCATGACCTGAGCCGAAGCCAGACACTCGACTGAGCCACCCAGGTGCCCCTGGAAGATTCCATTTTAATCATTAGTTTTTTATTTGCCTTCACCAACAGGAGGAAACAGTCAGTACAATAATAGGGTGCTTAATGAACAGAATGCCTACTTCAGAGATTCTTTACTTGGCACCATTTAATGAGATTACTGTTTATCTATTTATATCTTGCATTGTTCTAAAATATGAGAGCTGTCTGGAAGCAGCTTGAGAGCCCCTTAACGGAAGAGAAAAAAATTGTGTTAAGTCATATGAAATGGATGCTTTTTAATAAAGTCACACTCTTATGGGAAGTATCAGTGTCAACTTTTCAAAAAGACATTGGATCATTAAAAAAAAAAAAAATGGGGGCGCTGGAGGGAAGCAGCCTCGGTGTTGACACACCCGAACCAACAGGTGGTTGCGGCGCTGACAGGCACGCCGGGGGTCTAGCGGTTTGCCGAAAATGCTTCTCCTGGGTGAGATCTGGTGCCGGGTGGGATTTTTATCCTGAGAAGATGTACACGGATTCTCTGGGGGATGTCTGGGTCACCCGGGTGCTGAGTTTCATGATTCTGTCTGAGCTGCTAGTGGGAACCGGGGTGACTCAGCGGGGCACCCTGGCTCCGCTCCTCGGGAGGCGGCTGGTGCTGGGTCTGCCAGCAGCCAACTGGGGGTCCAAGAGGCCCGACAGCGCCCACAGCCAAACCACCAGGCCTGACATGAGCACAGCGCCCTCGCGTCTCAGGGTATTTTTGAGGGGACGTCGGCTGATGAAACCTCCTGCTTAGGAGCAGATGGGAGAGAAGATAGCATTGGAAAACACAGATTAGCAAGAAGGCGAATGAGCAGCAAAGACAGCCGCCAAACAGTCATCCTCCTCGCTACTTTACCGCAATGAGCTATTCTTTACAATTTTCACACTGTAACGGAGACATCTGTGTTCTTGGAGAAGTATCTTAAAATAAATACCAACAAGAGTAAAAAAACAAAAAACAAAAAACAAAAAACAAAACAACAAACCAACTTTTTAAATATCAACCCGACAGGCAAGAAAAGTTTGATGCAAAAATGGAAACGCATTAGAAAAGAAAAAAAAAAAATCATACCTGAAATTTACATAGTGCCCTATATATATATACGCAGCAGTTACCTACTAGATGGTAGAACTCCAAAGGCCTTATGAACAATCATAACTCACAGCCTTCCAAAAGGTCCAGAGAGGGAGGAGGGTAAGGCCAATACTGTCTTCTGCAAAGAAGGAAAACTGAGGCAGGAATATTTAGATGAATTGCCCAAGGTTTAAAAAAAAAAAAAGTAGCTGATTTAAAATTTAGAAGCGAAATATTCTGGGAGCTAAGCCTGCATTCTCTCGTCCCAAATGTGCCGTCTCCGTCTGGGGCAATCTGGTAGTGTCTGACCCGCTAGGACTTGGATCAGACTCTGAAAACAGGCCTTTCCTTTGCCTGTGGCAGCAGATGGGCACTGCACTGAGCATTTCCACCAGCGGGAAGGGAACCATGCAGCAGAATGCCTTTGGTATTCTTAAGAGACCCAGCTTAATTTTATTAGACGCTTATTTAACCGCAAGACACAGTATGGAATGCCCAGACAACCACGGAGGTGGCAGAGTGAGGTGGGTAAATGCAGTTCAGTCTAGAAAGAAAAGCGGTCAGTGGTAGAGAAGCAGGACAGGGACAGAAGACAGGCCGAGGAGATACAAGAGAATATAAAGGAACAGAAAAGGGGGCAGCGAGTGAGAAAGGGACAGGGATGCGAGAGGGAGATGGGAAAGAAAGTGATGGAAAAGAAGTGCAGGAGAGACAAGAAGAAGGAGCAAGAAGAAGAGCCTGTGTGCTGGAGGGATTGGACTGGACCGGACGGGACTGGTTTTCCCTCATTTCCCAACCACACGTCTACTTGTCTACTCAGGAGGTCAGTTTCTGATGCCTGCCCGTCTTGTTTATCCTCGTTTATTCCAACTAGGATCTTACTAGATATTAGATCCCTCTACGTAGGCAGCTGTGAGGGAGGTTTGGGAAGAGAGTTTAAAGGGTTCGCCAGGTCTTGCAGTTTGCTATGCTCTTCTCTGTAACACATCTGAAGCATCCCTCTATGTATTGCTTCCTTGTGAAGACTGTGGGGCTGGAGCCTAATTTTTAGAGAACCATGTTGATCGTTCACCTGGGGAGAAAGTTCACTGACATATGGGCTCATGGATAAATGGTTCTAACCCATATATCCTGTGGAGGATCATGGGCATCAACTGAAAGCCTACAGATATAATCAGAATGAAATTGGGGGTAAGCACTATTTTTCCTATCAACTCCCCATAGTACTTAATGAAATACTTTTTTTAAAAAAAATTTGCACACAGTAGAAAAGGAATGAACAGTACTAATGATGATAAAGCAAGTCTGTAACTGAGTGCTCTGATCTTCCAGTTAATGACCTCAGTGATTTTCTCCTTTGGGGCAGCGGCCCTCAAACACTTCCTGATTTGTTACCTACCCCTCCCATCCCTCACAGAAAAAATAAACAAAACCCACAATCTCATGGCTTTGGTAGGCACAAATTTTAATCAAGGCAACATGAAGCACTAATGAGGTGATAGGGCTTTTGTGGAAATAAAATAAATGCGTGAGACTTCTCAATACAGAAGCCTGATGCTGTCACACGGCCCGCCCGCCCCAGCCGTGAGGAACGGAGGCAGCTCCGGGCTTGCCGAGGAAACTCAGGGGTTGGCAGTGTTTGCCAAGGTTCGCAAAATGTCAAGAAGGTGGCCGCCCAGTTCTGTGGGGCTGGCTGACTCTGGATCAGCTCCGGGGGGACAGACTGGGAAAGGTGGCAGGTGGGGTGGGGCAGACCAGGACGCGCCAGTCAAAGGCCAGCAAGTCCCATGCAGGGAGAAGCGCTTTCTGCAAATGAAATGTGCTCGGAATCCCCCCTGGGAGTCCACCAGACTGCAGGCTCTCGGGATGAGAACCGGCTTCTGCTCACTCTATGCGAGTCTCAGCACAGAGCACGGCACTCAGTAGGCACTAAATAAACATCTGCTGAAGAGCGGAATACTGAATTCCAAGAAGAGAATGTAAAAGGTGGGGACACCATAGCGCCCCCATCTTCCACCTTCCTTCACACAGACTTCTTTCTCTGCTCTCCAATAAGCGTGTCAAGTGTTGGAAACCACTTTCGAAGAGAAAATAGGAGCAGAAGGGGAAACAGAAAATGAACCTGGCATTGGACCGGGTAGAACGCCTCAATTAACAGAGCACAGCAACGGAGCCACACGTCGTCATTCAGACCCCGAGACTACAGAGGCGTTAAGCATAATGTAGGTGGACATTTATTCTGTAATAGAAGCAATACCGTTTTTAAGTGAAGTAAACCATTTTATAGTATAATCTTAAGAACTGACAGGTACTCCTTATAAATTCTACGTAGAAAAATATCACTAACACTTTAACAGTGGGATACGGAGGCAGAACAGAGTCGTGAGCTCTGGGACTAGAGGGCCGGGCTTCAGTCCTCAAGATGCCACTCGCCTGCTGTGTGATTCAGCCCTCTGTGCCTCAGTTTCTCCACCTTTCATCATTATTGTGAAAAATCCGTAATTCACATAAAAAGTAGAAAGTTAATGAAAAGCACTTAACCTAGTTCCTGGAATATAACCGAAAACAATATGTAAGCTATTATTTCTAATGATGGTTTTAAAAACTTCACAAATGACAACTGTTCTTTTTAAATTGATCATTTTTAAGGAATACTTACAAAATACAGGTCTACACATAAGCTGCTCATCTAACCATTCTATTCGTTCTCTATTTCCCACTGGTTCTGAACTTGCTGTGAAATCCCAGCTTACTTCATACATCACAGTATGCAGTGCTGCACAAATACCCAGAATCAGAAACTTAGCAAAGATAATACACGTGATCTGATACACATAATATATCGAGGAGCTTCTGATATCACTAACCACCACGAAAAAGCAGTCATTCCTTTTACTTCTCAAACCTCTTGAAGTACATCTATCTTGATGAAGACACTTGGTGAATGAAAATTTGCCTTACAATGATGTCCAATCTCACAAGTACTGCTTTTCCCCTATCTCCAGAAACTCCTGACTCTGACAATGGCCTTGGAGAGCTACCGTGTAAAGAATGCCCCATGTGAGTAGAAGTGCCCTCGGATACAAAGAACACGCCCCCTTTCCTTAGCTCTGAAGTATGACAGATAAGCCAGATGAGACTCTGGTCTGTGAGTGATGTTAACATATTAACTCCTTGTTTCTAGGTCAGTCCAGGATTACTTGGAAAAGTGTTTTTGTTTTTGTTTTTGTTTTTGCGGAAACAAGTAAAAAGAATTCTAAATCTTTACATCTGAAAATGTGCTGGCCTTCTAGCGGAAACCCTAGACCAAAAGGTAAATCAACTGAAGTCAACAAAAACTGCACTTAGCTTCCTGGCCTGACTATTACTAGTTGGAGAAGATGACTTGGGTATGAATATTCATTCAGCCACTGATATACACGAAGACTCAAAATAAATCCCATCACTGGAATTATCTTATCTGCTAATAATGTACTCGATATCCTGTTTCATACAGTTGGTATATGGAAATTAAAATGTTAAACAAATTAAGCAGTGATTACCATTTCTCTCTCCAAAGTTATATTAAGCTATATTCGGTTGCAGTAATGTAATTTAGTTGGATGATAATAAGAAGGAGATAGGAGATGGCAAGAAATTAGCATAGTTGAAGTGTAAAAAATAATTGTGGAGAGGGACTATAGTGGTTCTATGTAAAAGTCTCTATATTCGGAGCCAACTGCTGTCATTTATTCCTCTTAATTTAAAAATCTGTAAGAAAGCATCAAAATCAATTCAGTTCGGTCGTAATGAGACAGCTCTAGCAGGAGCCTATTCACTGTATCTGTTCTAATTGGCATATGTCCTCCATGTCAAATCTGACAATACACTTAACCAAATTACTGTTAATCCCATAACACAGGATCATATTTGAATTAGCAGCTCTAAAACAGAATTTGCATATTAATATTTTGATAACAAATAGCAAATGAACTCAGGGCTAGAAAAGAACAGGATTGTGGTTATTTCCCCCAAAGGGGAAACTGAGGCTCAAGGTGAGGGGGCCCACAGCTGAGAAATGTCTGGAAAGCATGGCTTCAGTGCATGTATGTGCCCAGCTATTTTCTCCCTGCCATCTCCTGAGAGACACCTGGAGTCCTGTGTCACCTTGTAAAACTAAATGGAAGTCAGATGATATCCCACCTAAATTATTGATGACAAACAGCATTTGTTAAGATTCCAAAACAGAAGACCTCAGGTACCCCCGTGGAGGTTATTAAATATAATTCTTGCTTTTTAATTGCCACTTAGGATAAAATTACTATCTCTTCAAGATTTATATGAAGATAACTTGGAGATTGAGTTTGGGGTGGATGCTAACTGACCTTAATTCACACGTATTTCAAAAGTGATATGAAGGATAAGGGATGAGAAAAAAATGACAAATGAGAACCAAAACCACCAAAAATTAAAGTAACTGCTGGAAACATGGTGTCAGCCAATTCCCTATTTTAGCTCTAAAATGTTTAGTATGTCCCTAACAAGAAACTGTAAGATGATTAACTTTCCATTTATGCCGATCAACATTTACTCCAGCCTGGCTGGACCTAAATATTGAGATGGATAACAACAGTCCCCACTTTGAACTGGCATTAAAACATCTCAGTGTCGGGCTAGTGTCTCCCTTGTTTTAATTTCCCAAAGGCTGAAGTATGGAGAGCTGGATTTGAGTGTTCCTGCACAGGCCAGCGCCCCAAGTTGCTAAACCTTCTCCTGCCTTAAAATGAGGAGGCTGAACTCCTTTGGAAGAGTGCTCACATTTGTTCATGGGGGACCTTTTTCTGTTCAGAGGAAAGCTTGCACTTTCGTGGCAGTGTGCTGGGGAGGGGGTAAAGGAAGGGGCCAGCCCCACTCCTCCCTTGGCCAGGCCCACTCCTCCCTAGAGGAGGGTGGACCATCCAGGACCCTGAAGGGTGATGAGCTTGGGCCTGGATTATCATCCAGGGGTTCTAGCCTTTGAGTCCACTAATAACAGGTAACATTTTGGGGGCCCTTCTGGTGTGCTGGACCCCAATCACATTCAACTCTTGAAATGCACTATCTCATTTAATCTTTACAATGACCTGCAACACTTCACTAAAAACACCATTACAGGCATACTCCAATGCTGGAGCTCTAATCTTGGCAAAAGTTCACCTTCCCTCAACTAAACCCATTTTCCAGGTAGCAGTAATCAACAACTTAAAAAAAAAAAGAAAAAAAAACCCACATGAAAAAACTTCCTCTAATATAGGTATTATATTAGCAAGGAAATACATGTTTTTTTCTTTTAAAAAAAAATCTAACATGATTGTGCTCCATCTAGCTACCGAATTTTAAGGGCTGGATTTATAATATTAAAAACTTCTATACTAGATTCCTTTGGATTAATGGTTCACTTTAAAAGCAAACACAAGCAAAAAAAGCCAGCAAAGAAGACTACATTTACTATATAATTTCATTTTTTTAAAAAGATTTTATATTTATTTATTTATTTGACAGAGAGAGAGCACAAGTAGGCAGAGTGGTAGACAGAGGGAGAGGGAGAAGCAGGCTCCCCTCCGAGCAGGGAGCCCGATGTGGGGCTCGATCCCAGGACCCTGGGATCATGACCCAAGCCGAAGGCAGACACTTAACGACTGAGCCATCCAGGCGCCCCTAATTTCACTTCTATGAAATGCTAGCAAAGGTACATTACAACTAATCTACAGTGGTAGGAAGCAGACCAGTACCTGCCAATGGGCTAGAGTTGAGGATGAGGGTGGTGATTGTGGGAAGGACAGGAGGAAGCTTTCTAAAATGATGGAAATAATCTGTATCTTTTTTTTTTAAGATTTATTTAGAAAGAGAGAGAGAGCCCGTGGCAGGGGTGGGGGGAGGAGCAGAGAGAGGGGTGAGAGAAACTCAAGCAGACTCCCTGCTCAGCAGGGAGCCCGACACGGGGCTTGATCCCAGGACCCTGAGATCATGACCTGAGCCAAAGGCAGAGGCTTAACCGACTGAGCCACCCAAGCACCCCAATGTTTTTATTTTTATTTATTTTTATTTTTCAAGAGGGAGAAGGGGCAGAGGGGGAGGGGGAGAGAATCTTAAGCAGGCTCCACACCCAGCACAGAGCCTGAAGCAGGGCTCGACCTCACAACCCTGAGATCATGACCCGAGCTGAAATCGAGTTGGACATTTGATTGACTGTGCCACCCAGGTGCCCCAACCCCCATGTTTTTATACACCTATTATTGCAGGACTTGTGTTTGTCCTCTCACTTATTTGGGGCAAGTCAATCATGTACAATGACTTACTTTCTGTTTGAACTGCCATGGATTTGCCTATTACAAGACTCAACTGTTTCATCCTAAAATATGGATAATAATCCAAGTTTTACTCTCTCAAAGGTTTGTTGCAAGGGTTAAATTAGGTACTATCCACAAAAAAGACATTAAAATCAGAAAAATCATAAGCCTAAGGCAAGTTTTGTGAAAAATCTTACTGTTCAACACAGTTTTTGAGTTTGGAAAATAGTGGTGGGGAGCTTCCTTTAGTCTGTTGATCATTCTCTGCTTATTTAAGAAAAGCTTCCAGCAGATTGGAAAATGCAATTTGTGTTGCAAGGATTAAGGTTTAGGTGAATTTGGGGGCTTGCAAAGAGTACAAATCATTGCTAAGGGAAAAAACAAAAATCATATGTACTATAAAATGGAGCTAATTCTGTCCGTAGAGAGAATGCTTTGGAAATAAAATGGGACCTTGACTATTCTCATTTTGTATACGCTAGGGGAATCTTTTGGAGTCTTTTCTTCTCTCACTGAAGCCTAGACTGGCTGGCTCCATTCAGAACCACTCCCAGGTCCCATTGTGTTCCGGACACACTCACCAGAAAACCCAGCCAGTACCAGTGGATTCAAGCAGAGAACAGACTGCAATCTGCAGTTCAGGAACACCCTGAAGATTTGGTTCAG
The DNA here is from genome assembly GCF_029215605.1 of Mirounga angustirostris. Lineage (NCBI taxonomy): Eukaryota > Metazoa > Chordata > Mammalia > Carnivora > Phocidae > Mirounga > Mirounga angustirostris. The sequence continues at coordinate 44,493,283 of NW_026991722.1, read as the reverse complement.
GAGTGGCTCTGGGGTGGGGTAGGGAGGTGCTAACTAAGGAGCTTCTCAGCTGTGACCTAGGGCTCCTAATGCAAATGTCCTGGGGCCACCTGACCATTCAGGAGGAGCACCCAGGAACCTACCCAGAGGTGAGGTGCTCACTCTTAATAACTAGAGTAGGATGCTGGACGTCACCTGCACAAACTCCTTGTTTTGCAGCTGGGGGGGGGGGATGGGGAGGGGCACCGCTGCCTGCTGACTGGGGACAGCTCCTAGGACCACACATGACGACCCTCACTTGTGGCCTCATCTGTCTATCAGGGATGCCAAGATGAAGGCACTCACAAGCAACCCAATCACTTTCAGGCTTCAGTGAGAGAAGAAAAGACTCCAGAAGATTCCCCTAGAGTATACAAAATGAGAATAGTCAAGGTCCCATTTTATTTCCAAAGCATTCTCTCTACAGACAGAATTAGCTCCATTTAATAGTACATATGATTTTTGTTTTTTCCCTTAGCAATGATTCGTACTCTTTGCAAGCCCCCCAATTCACTCATGCTCAGAGATCCATAGCCCCAGGATATTCCATCTTCTCTCTATGTTGTCCTATTCTTACCAAACCTCGGAGGAGCTACCATACATCCAAACATTTAAGGAAACTCTGCCTTCCAAACTCACATGGAATGCATGCAATACATTTGAATATGTATATTAAATGTCTGAATCCATAGGAATTCATCAGAAAATTTAACAGTGGTTATCTCTAGAGAGGAAGATAAGAACTGGGAGTCAGAAGTAGAGGCAGGGTCCCTTTTAATGGTATATTCAATTTTTTTTAACATGTACGTGTTAAATCATAAAACATTTTTAAATTAGAAAAAATCTGGAGCCCCTGGGTGGCTCAGTCGGTTGGGCGTCCAACTCTTGATTCTGGCTTAGGTCATGATCTCAGGGTCACGGGACTGAGCCCTGCAATGGGCTCCCAGCTGGGCGTGGAACCTGCTTCTTAGGATTCTCTTCCTCCCTCTTCCTTCCCCACCTCCCCCCAGCTCCTGCGTGTGAGCTCTCTTTCTCTCTCTCTCTCTCTCTCAAAAAGAAGAAAAATTAGAAAAAAATCGAAAGGCAGAAAACACATATGCCCTTCCAGGGTTATTTGTTAGAACCACAACTTCTACTCCTCTTCTGAGGCAATGTCTTGATCTCACCGCCTGGCAAACTGTACCCAAAAAGGTCCTCTGGAAAGAATGCTACATATCAAGGGTTCATTTCCCTAAATTCTCTCCCAGAAAACCCAGCCAATACCAGCCAGCAGTTTCCAGCGCCTTCTTTTGATGAGTCCAGTAAAGGGCAGAATTATCCAAATAACAACTTTTAAAATAGTGGCTTATTTCTGGGGGTGCCTGGGCGGCTCAGTTGGTTAAGCGTCCGACTCTTGATCTCAGCTCAGGTCATGATCTCAGGGTGGTGAGATCCAGCCCCATACGGGCTCACACTCAGTGTAGAGTCTGCTCCACCCTCTCCCCCTATTCCTCCCTGTGCGTGTGCATGCTCTCTCGCGCGCCCTCTGAAATAAATAAGTAAGTAAGTAAATAAATAAAATTAATCTTCAAAAAAAAATCTTGGCTTATTTCTGGTAATGGAATTCTTTCTAGCAGTAAGGACTTCCCAGAAGGCCTAAGGGGTTAAGGGGAAGCCACCTGCCCTGGGCGCTTAGGCATGCGGCCACTGAGCCAAGTGCGGTGAGCTCTCCCTCTGGTGAGGCAGGCCTGCCAGTACCACCGTCTCCCTGGTGAAATGTCCTTAACCTGCTTCAGGCCTCAGACAAACTCTAAACGACATCCTCAGTCCGGTTCGCTCTGCAATCGGCTTCGTGTCCGGTGCTGAATTCTGGGATATGATTCCCCAGGGTGAGCCAGTGCCCTAATTCCCCACTGCCCTCGGGGAGGTCCAACCAACTGGTCTGCCTCACTCCCTTCTTTGCAGCCCTGAGTTAAACTGAAGATTTTGCCGGGGCTAGTCCCTCTGTCTGGACTGCTCTTCCCTCGGGCCTGGGGCGGGGCGGCGGGGGGGGGGGGGGGGTGTCCGGCAGGCTCTGAGACCTCTTTCCAGAATGCCACATCTAATACGCAGCCCCATTTTCCCAAACCGCCTGCCATGTCCCTATGTTTCCATTTCCTGTAAAACACTTACTACTATGTAGTATTTCCTGTTACTCTTTCCCAGTTTTGCCCCTCATTCATTCTCCCTGGATCGTCAATTCCAGAAGGGCTGGGCCCTGGTCCATCTGGGAGACAGCAGCAATTTCCAGGGCAGACACAGCACCTGGGGCCGGTAATGGAGAGAGATGCAAATTATTTAGATATCGCTAAGCCCCCACCCCCAGGGCTCGGCCCTCAGTTTACACAATCCTGCAGGCAGGAGACCAGCCTTTACCAGCATTTTCCCCTGGGTGGGGAAAAAAAAAATCTGAGAATGCACAAACTCCTGAGAAGAGACCAGCAAGGGGGCAACTCGGCCTCCATGGTTCCCGGTACCCAGGAAGGAAGGGGGTGGTGTCTCGAATGCACAACAAACCTCCCTGGACCTCAATTCATGAGCTTCAGGAAATCCGGGGCGTCCCTCTAGCTCTGTGAGGCTGGGGTCTACATCGGTGTTCCAAACAGTGGGACAGTATCACTGTGGAGATGCAGGGTTATTTCTGGTGGTACCCGGATGACTACTTTCTTGTTTCTAAATACTCAGAAGTGTATTTTACTAAGTATTAGAAAATCTAGCTAGCACATCAAACCTGTGATTTCGTTGCCTACTATCACTTGGGACGAGTGTAAACCAGTCAATAGAAAAATACTAGGTAAATATGAATGCTGGTGAAATGAGAAAAACCAGGCCAACAGTGTATGGTAAAGTCCGAAATGGGATGCTTGCTTTACTCCTGTCTCCTCCGAGGCATCCAGAAGGACACTGGAAAGCGGGAGATACTGGATAAAAGCTTGGTAATAATGGAGAACAACACTATGCAGGGGTAAAGCCCATGCGGCAGGCAGCCCTTTACGGAACTGGTTTTTTCAATCTAATCCACCCGGCAAGTTTAGGGATCTTTCCAAACAACTTTCACACAGCAGAATTTACAATTGCCAGTTTCCCTAGGCTTCAAAGCAACATATTTTCTGTATAAAGTAGCAATGAGTAAAGAGTAGAGCCCAGAATGCTAATGATTTAACCCCTTAATCCCCAAACTACCTTTCTCCGTCTTTCTTTTCAAGTCCCTGCTGAGAACACTGCTGTTAGTACCTTTAAGAGCCACAGCTTCCCCTTCTAGGCTCTTTAGGAACAGAAATCTACTCCGCAACACACAGGAGGGGGCCAAATACAAATACAAAGAACACAAGCTCAGCTGACTGCCCTGCAGGGATTTGGGAGGCAAGGGTCAAGGGCGGGTCTGACTTCTCCTCCATCCCTCCCCCAAAGGAAAGAAAAAAAAAAAAGCTTCTGTTGAAATGTTAACTACAGAGAGTTTAAATGGGGGGGGTGGGGAGGGTGGGTTGGGGTGGGGAGGGGATACTTAGAAGAAAAAAGCTGGAATTAGATGCCTTATTGCTTTAAAGTTATGATTCTAGGTCAGTGGCTGAATTTTTCTGTTGTGTACAAGCACTCAAACCAAAACAAAGCTATGATTAGGGTTCTATCAAGATCTTCAGAAAGGAGAAATTTGAAAAACAAATTTGTATGTTTACATGGAAGAAAAGTACTGCAAGCAAACAAGTACAGAAATTGAGGGGAGGGAGAGATGAACAGGTGGAGCACACAGGATTTTTAGGGCAGTGAAAACTACTCCGTGTGATACTGCAAGGGTGGGTGCACATCCTTGTACATTTGTCAAAACCCACAGAATGGGCAGCACCGAGAACGAATACAAAGGTAACACAGGGGAGTTTGGGTGCTAAGGAGGTATCAATGTGGGGGTCATCAATTGTAACAATGTATCACTGGGATATAGGAGGTTGACCGTGGGGGAGGCTACGCTACGTGGGGCACGGGGTGTGTATGGGCACTTTCTGGATTTTTCGCTTAATTTGGTTGGGAAGCAAAAACTGCTCTAAAAAATAAAGGCTATTAAGAAAAAAATAAGTTTAAAAAATTATACTTGCAGTAAATAACTAATTTTTTCCCCCAGAAAAAGCCAGCAAATAGAAGCCCTTTTCTTTGAGCATCTACTTTATTCAGGCCCCACTCACACTGCAGTCTAAAAATTGTCTCTCTCTGCCTACCTGCAGGATACCTACAATTGGGTTAAAGTGATGCAAACCAGAGCCTACCTGAATGCCAGGCAACTCAAGACCCAGCAAGCTGGCTGTTCAGAATGCAACTCCTACGTGGTCTCCCTGGTCTGAGAAACATTTTCATACAGTGTTGCTACTTTACCTAGCTTTTCTTTCAATATAGTGGGACTCTATCTTTTATTCCATCCTCTGCTTTGTCAATTACTCCACATTCAAATACAAAGGATAAAGGGTGTGCATGTTCTCCTCCTAAATGGGAAGGACCCTGGGTGATTGAGGACTGCCCTTTAAGTGGGGAGCTGGAACCCTAGACTGACCAGGAATTCAGCCTCCCCACGGAGCATGCTAGGGGGTTGGCAGAGGAGGGGGCTCTGAGTGAGTGCTGTGGGAGGGAGGTAAGGCTACAGCACCTAACCTGTATCAGTCAGGGATTTTAGAAAAGTACATAAAAGTATTAATAAAACAACCCAAAGCCAGTCACTCCACCCATCCTCTGGATCCTGCCACCCTGCCATCCCTCTTGCTCTCTATGGACTCCTTCCCATCAACATGTAAACATGTTTGGGTCTCTTCCATCTTAAAAACATACAAAATCGGGGCGCCTGGGTGGCTCAGTCGTTAAGCGACTGCCTTCGGCTCGGGTCATGATCCCAGGGTCCTGGGATCGAGCCCCGCATTGGGCTCCCTGCTCTGTGGGAAGCCTGCTTCTCCCTCTCCCACTCCCCCTGCTTGTGTTCCCTCTCTCGCTGTGTCTCTCTCTGTCAAATAAATAAATAAAAAATCTTTAAAAAAAAAAAAAAACATACAAAATCGGCCCCCTCATCTCCAGCCCCAACTTCACGCTCTCTCCCTCTCCTGCAGTCAAACCTGGAAGAAGCGGCTGGTTCCCTCTCTTGGCCTTTCACCGCACCCTTAGGTCACTCCAGCATGTCTTCTGCTCACCACCTACAAAACCACTCTGCAAAGACCACTACCAGCCTCCCTATAGACAAGCCAGAGACAAACTCCAAGGTCCCATCTTACTTGAAATCTCAGCTGCATTAACAAAATCCAGCACTCCCTTGGCTCCTGGTACACCCTACCCCACAAGTTCCTTGTGGCTCCGTGCCAGCAACCCCTTCTCTGCTCTGCTTGGGAATATTTGAGTGTCTTGGGGCCTTCTTCTCTCACTAGGATTTCTTTTTTTTTTTTTTTTTTAGAGAATCTTTTTTTTTTTTTTTTAAAGATTTTATTTATTTATTCATGAGAGACAGAGAGAGAGAGGCAGAGGGAGAAGCAGGCTCCCAAGGAGCAGGGAGCCCGATGCGGGACTCGATCCCAGGACCCTGGGATCATGACCTGAGCCGAAGGCAGACGCTTAACCATCTGAGCCACCCAGGCGCCCTCACTAGGATTTCTTTCTAAGCAAAATAATCCATCCCGAGGGGCTTTAATTACCATCTATAAGCTGATGAACTTCCAAGTTTTACCCTCCAGCCCAGACTTGCCAGACCTGTGATCTACCTACTTAGCCAACATTTCCACTTGATTGTCCCAAGAGCCTCTCAAATTCAACATCTCCAAGGCAGAACTAGCACCCCTGTTTGCCTTGTCCTTTACCTGAACTCCTTGTGCCCCCCCACACCTCACTCCCCCCCCCACCCTTGCCCAGGATCAGTCTCCATGCCCTGTGGATTCTACCTCTCAGATGTTACAAAATCATCCACTGCTTCTTCCCACCCCCAGTACTACCATCTTACAGCTCTTAGGTACCATCACCTCTGTCCACCCTTGCTCTTTCTTTGCAATCCATGGTCCACATCTTAATTGAAGAGAACTTGTTTTAAAAAAAAAGTTGGGACACTGTCCTCCTCTGCTTAAAACCCTTCCATAACTGCCTGGCCAGGCCATAGGATGAGGTCTGAAACCTTTAACATGGCCTAGACATGTCCTTGCTGAGAATGCTTCAGCTTTCTCTCTCACCACCTCCCCATCACTCTCTATGCTCAAAACCCAGATTTCCTTTCAGTCCTGGGATATTCTAGAATGGTCCATGCTCTTTCCTGCCTCAAGGCCTTTGCACATGTACATCCCTCCGTCTACCATGTCTCTCAGATCAAAATCCTTCCTCCCTTCTCTGTTCTCTGTGCTTTCCCTTGAAGTGAAAACAAAGAGTAAAGCCCAAAGAAGAACCAAGAGTAACAGAGCAGTGGAAAGAAAGTACTAAGAAAAAGGAAAAACAGGTGGGTTTGTATCCTTTTTTTAATTGTACTTGATCCTCTCAGACCATTCTTTAAAAGAAACCATAACGCAAGGAGGTTGTGCCTAAAACCAGAACAGACATAAATTCCCAAATGACACTAAAGAACCTTGAGAGGACTGATTTTATTTTCTGTAGCTGTGGACAATCAAAAAAGGCATCTGGAGTCCATGAGCAAATTTCATAAAAGTAAAATAGGGTTAGTGACAATAGTCATTGATATTTCCTAACACAGTATATGTATGACATGTCTTAATATTAATAGAATTCACACTAGGAAAGGAAAAAGAGACTAAATAACCACAAAACCCAAGGTAACTAGCCAAACAGACACAGACCGAAAGTGAACGCAACTCTTCTCCCTGAACCCAAACTCTAACACTGACCCCCTAAAGTTGGAGTTCCCTGAGAAATTCTCAGTTTTACACTCTCAATTCTATATTGTGAGCAAATACTATAGATTGCATGATTCTGTGACATCAAATGTGTGCCTTTGGGTTTCTCTTAGCTGTTATGGGGTTGGAGGTTGAGCCTGGTAGAGACAGAGGGGAAATGAGGGAGATGGGGAAAGGAAAAAAGGAAAGAAAAGACCGTCCGAGTAGGCCTATGGTAGACAGGTGAACACTGGTCCCCACCTAAAACACAGAGGAAGAAGCCAAAGGCCAGGTCTGGTGACCTCAGCTAAGTCCATCTTAGTCCTGTCCCCACCTCGTCCCCAGAGTGCACAACCTAGCCAACCAGACCCACACTTCTGTGAGGACAGCACTGCTCCCACCACCAGTTATCACCAGGTGGTGATTCATTTGGGTGTATGTGATTCCCATGGTGTGCTAAGAAATCAACAGAAGAGGGACTCCTGGGTGGCTCAGTTGGTTAAGCATCTGCCTTCGGCTCAGGTCATGATCCCAGAGTCTTGGGATCGAGTCCCGCACTGGGCTCCCTGCTCAGTGAGGAGCCCACTTCTCCCTCTGCCTGCGCTCCCCCTGCTTGCACTCTCTTTCTCTGACAAATTAAAAAAAAGAGAGAGAGAGAGAAGAGATAGTATTTGCTCACAATATAGAATTGAGAGTGTAAAATCAACAGATGAGAGCAAATTAAATTTGGAACATATGCAACAGAACTTGACCTAATCTCCAGGGGCACGGTCTTAACCACCTGATGCTCAGAGTGCAGCACAGTGTGAGGCACATAGTCGCTGTGCAACAAATGTTTAAGCAGAGGTGAGGTGGTGGTTTTTTTTATGTGCGACTGGAGGAACTTTTTGTTTCTACCCTTCAGAGCTAAAGAATTAGTTTTCATCTTTTCAAATGAAGGTGAATTTTTTTTTTTAAAGATTTTATTTATTTATTTGACAGAGAGAGACACAGCGAGAGAGGGGACACAAGCAGGGGGAGTGGGAGAGGGAGAAGCAGGCTTCCCGCGGAACAGGGAGCCTGACGCCGGGCTCGATCCCAGGACCCTGGGATCATGACCTGAGCCGAAGGCAGACGCTTAACGACTGAGCCACCCAGGTGCCCCGAAGGTGAAATATTTAAATACTTTCTGCTCAAGCTAAGAGGGCAAAGATTATCAATTAACCTTAAAATGTTAACATAGTTTTATTCATTTCTATGAATATTTTTTTTAAGATTTTATTTATTTGTCAGAGAGAGAGAGACAGTGAGAGAGGGAACACAAGTAGGGGGAGTGGGAGAGGGAGAAGCAGGCTTCCCGCTGAGCAGGGAGCCCGATGCGGGGCTCGATCCCAGGACCCTAGGATCCTGACCTGAGCCGAAGGCAGACACTTAACTGACTGAGCCACCCAGATGCCCCTCTATGAATATTTTTGAGCACCCAAAATGCACCAACCACCAGGCACGGGGAATAAAGCAGCGAGCAAAAGAGGCAATGTCCCAGGAACGGATGTTATTTAAAGAATAAAACAAATAAAAATCATGAAAATATTAACTTTCATTCTTAAAAATATTCAACCGTTATTTTTTGAAGGGCTATTCTGCATATGGCAAACAGAAATAAAACAACCCTAAATCAATTAGAAAATTTCAACCACAGGTTGATATACATTAAGTCAGATATATGACTTTATAGAGCACATCAGGCTGAATACTGTAAAAAAGATACATATATATATATATATACACACACACATCCTTAAAACACGTAAATCCCAAAAACAGAAATGGCAGCAGACCCCATCAGTATGCCAAGGTGTGGTTAAACAGACCGACCTGATATTGGAATTTACATCGAGGAGCAGTGAAGGCTCTAAAACAAGATTTCCTTCAGTGCATTAGAACTGCGATCTAATTTACAAACACTTCATTTGTAAAAATTGGATTTGCAGACCTTCTTGCCAGGATAGGATCATAGGAAGGGATTAAGGGGAAGGAAGTCTAAAGGTCACCTGACCAGGTATTCCTGTAATAGTTGTCTTACTGAGAAGGGCTTCTCATAAATTGGTTTAGGTGAGTTAGCTGATTAACAGCCAGTGAGGTTAGGATCCAGTTTAGATGAACTAGCCACTGTACCGGCTCATCGCTCATTCTCAGGTGCTAATCCAGGGATTCCTTAGCATCACAAATGTGGACTAAGGGTTTCACAAACAAGTGCCCGTGTTAATATTTTCTTTTGATTCTATCAGTAACACCTTAGCTGCTTTCTTTTGCAGGATGGGGAGAAAAGCAGAATTTCCGACCGACCTATTCAGAGAGGCAGTCCAGGGGAGTGTGTACCCCAGAGAAGACAGACCTCAGTTCCTCAGCAGCTCATGCTGCACTGGATGGCAGGGGAGAACCGTGCCCAGCACAAGTATTAACTGAGTCAAGTCTGAAGCAATCACATCGTAAAGGTTACACGTAAGCTAGCAAGTGAGGAGAGGGGGGCTTTGACGACCAAGAAAGAGATTCTGAACCTATAAATCAGGACTAGTTCCTGACTCTAGACCAGATTCTGCTACTCAAGCTCCCTGGGCCTCCATTTCCTCATCCTACCTAACAAATTGAGGTGGTCAGAGGTGTTATCCACTTGAGTTCTTAAGAAATGAACCACCCTATCGTTTACTGTCCTTCCCCTGCTATCTTATTAGGGAAACCTGAAGTCTGCTGTGGCTCACCCAACAGCGAGCATCTGTATCTGGAAGACTGGGTGCAGCCAGTCACAGCTCCATCTGCCCTGGGTTCATGCAGAGCCTCACCTGCAATTAGGTTCATGCAAGTGGCCTGTGTCTGTGGCCTGCTTCTGTATGGGCGGGACCCAAGTGATGCAGACGGCGGGGGTGTGGGGGGTGTGGGGGGTGGGCATATCAGGAGGGAGTAACCAGCTAGTCACTTTAGGCTATTAAAGATCATTTCGTTAGTTTTAATGTCACTCCTACTTGAATGTCAAGTCCATGAGAAATGAGACCTTCTGTCTTGCTCTTTACTAGGCTGTCACTGACTAGCACATACTAGGTGCTCAAGAAACATGCACTGAATAAATGGATGAGGCAGAGAGCCGGAATCCAGTCCTGATTTTGCCACATACTGCCTGTCCTTCCTGGGGCAGGCTGTTCCTCTCTCTAGACTGTAAGACTGTCATGGGGATTAGATGGAATGATATGTACTGAGTGTTTACAGGAACATGTTATTCATGTATGTTAGCAATTCGATAGACCACAGGGATGAATTCTGCAGGAAGGAGAGGTGTAGCCCTAACACCGAGCAATACTAATGATCTAATACATAGTTCATGATGTAGACAATGTTTACTGACTTCACTGCTAACCAAGTTGGTATGAACTAAATTAAGAGTAAAATGTGAATTATTTCATGATTTATGATAGCTAAGCAAGTATTTTATTTGTCAGGCAGGAAAAGAAAGAGAATGACCTAATCTCTCTCAAATTAGCACTTTAACACAAAGAGTGCTACTGTACTATGTAACACATTGCCAGGAAGTTTCATAGTCTTTATTGCATCTGGATGAGATCTTTTCGGGTTAAAGTGGCCATGGGAATGTTTTCTAAATTATTTAAAAAACAAACAAACAAAACAGTGCTGCGATTTATCATCTGGTCATACATATAGTTTTTTAATGACAGAAGTTTAAAAGATCCTAGTTATACATTCTATTAAGACACTTGTTTATTCAAACAAATTTAGAATATGCTTTGCTGGTATCTGTTTAATAAAAATTATAAATAAGAACTGATCAGTTTCTATAAATTCAACGCTCATGATTAGGAAAAATCAAATGGTGTCTTTTTTAAGGAGATGGATAATTTTTATTGAGCACTTAAGACTTATATTGCCAATATTTATAAGTCATTTCAACTTTGCTGTTTAAAACCTTCTTAAAAGTTAGTCCAAAATTAATCCTTTAAATGTTTTATATAAAGCATATTTAAATTTTCCTTTTCATGATACAAATGAGGAGAGAATAAAAGCTTGAGAGTTTATTTTTATATTTCAGTGAATTACACACAGGCTCAAAAAGGGATACCTAGAATATAGTATCCATCTCTCTCTGAACTTTATAGCTTTTATCATGCGCCTTCTGATGATCTTATTTTATTCTTAGCATAGATATGGGTTCTCCAACTGTTTTTTTGCATGTTTACATTCTTTCACTTGTGTTTATAAATATTGTGATTTTTTTTTTTTTTTTCGGATCTTCTGTCTTAGCTTTAAAAGACAGTATTGAGGGGGCGGGTGGCTGGCTCAGTTGGTAGAACAGGTGACTCTTGATCTTGGGGTTGTAAGTTCAAGCCCCAAAATGAGTGTGGAGATTAGTTAAATAAAATCTTGGGGTACTGGGTGGCTCTGTTAAATGTCCCGCTCTTGATCTGAGCTCAGGTCTCGATCTTAGAGTTGTTGAGTTTAAGCCCCACGTTGGGCTCCATGCTGGGCGTGGAGCCTACTTAAAAAAAAAACCTTAATTTTTAACAAAGTTATTGTTATTCAGCCCGTACTTTGGGCTTTTACTACTCACAACAGTAGTCCCGTTATCCTTCTCTAACAGATGAGAAACTAAGTAACTTGCCCAAGGCCATTCAGGGTAATGATTCTCCTAACTCTGACTTGGTCTGTCCTTTGGTAGGTCTAATTAGAACTGATGGAGAGTGTTAGTTTTGCCCCAAACTTCCTCTAAGACTGGAGGTGACTTAGCTACTTACCTCCCCTTCCCTTTTTTTCCTGCATCTCTTCCTTGTTTTTCCTTTTGCTCCTGGGTCACCAAAGTGTCCTTTATCCCTTCTGTTATCTGTTGTCACCCACAAAAGGGCCACATGTCAGTGGCTGTCGCTTCCCTACGATCGCCTTGCAGTAAGAAGTCAGCTGACCCCCGGCGGACAGAGTCTGTCTCGCTGGCCGGTTTGGCTGGGCAAGAACCGCCTGCCAAGAGCAGCAGGGAGGGAAAAGCCTCTGCAGGAAGGTCTGTCATCCTGCGCCAAGAGGTAAACCCTTGCCCCATAAAGCGCCTTAGTATTATTAAACAGTTTTTATTTGTCAGGCACTTTATAGTCATTTTTATTGGCTCTTTTTACTAGTCATAACTCTGCATCAGAACGGGGCTCACTTTTTCTTTTAATTAAGTGCTCTAAGTGAAGCGGGAAAGACTGAAGGCCTGGGGGAGCAAGTCTTCAACCTCTGCCGCGACCACCGAGGCTGGCAGAGACCCGTGACCTGCCCCCATGCTGGACCCCACGGGGAGCCGCCAGCCCTCACTGCACAAAGGGCTCCACGGGAAGGTCCCCAAATCAATCCAACTACAGCTTTCAGCCCCTGTTGTCTTGACCGTGTGCTGACATTTGGAAGACTGGGCCATTCTATTTCACCCTAATCCATAATGTTCCCTTTTTTTATTTTCCTCCAACTCCAAAAGCACAAAGATCCTTTTAGGTTTAAAAAGACACATCCAGGGGCACCTGGGTGGCTCAGTGGGTTAAGCATCTGCCTTTGGGGTTCAGTCATGATCCCGGGATTGAGCCCCCCTCCCCCCTTACTGCAACTCCCTCTCCCGCCCGTGCTCAAATAAATAAAATGTTTAAAAAATAATAAAAGATACATCCATGTGAACACTTGTGGTTCACTGTCCTTTTTTTTTCTTTAGTGCTATGTAACTGCACTGCTTTTTAAACTTTAGTTATAAATCATAGATGAAAAAGTACCAGTGTACAAGAACCCTGGACCTGGGGCTGGAACTTGAACTTGAACTTTGCTCCTCCCAAAGAGGTGAACTTGAGAAACTGCCTAACCTCTCTGAGGGTCCGTTTTTCTCACCTATAGAATGGGTATAACGACAGTTCCTATCCTCCCCCACTCTTCAGCTTGCTTGTGTGTAGAGACTATCACAGGACATATCCCACGAGAGAATTTATTCTTCATGTTCCTTGTCTGCCTCCTCCACGAGACAGTGAGGACAAGGACTTGATCTGTGTCCCCGTCTATCTAACGCAGTACCTAACACTACAAAGTGCCCTATCCGGCTTCCTTACAATGAAGTCATACACAAGAGAGCCCTTTGCAATTGGCAAAGCACTATTCACAAGTACCTGAGTATAACTAAGGTCCCACAGTCCCAAGATGTGAAGGAAATAATGCACCAAAGGAGCCAGGCTTTTAGTGACTGCAAAAGTGGTAATTAAAATGTAAACCATGACAGAGAATCAGTTCTGAATTTCTTTGGGTTACTACACGAATACTTAAAATACATGGTTTGACAACTGGGTGACATTTGGAGGGGCTGATAGGTAGTGAAATGTGGCACCTTGCTTTGTGCTGGGACATGGAAAATAGCTGTGTTCTCAATGTGATAGCAAAGAAAAGGCTTAAATTTTGACAAGACAAGATTTTATTTTTTCCAAGTTTTCACATTCTGCTTATACACTTTTAAGACTTCAATGTTAAAGTCTTTCAGTTTCATTAGGCCACCTTCAGTCCCATTTCTTAGACAGTAATACATACCATTTACTCTCCAAGGTTTACTTGTGAATAGTCATTAAATGAGGTAAGACCCTCTGCTTCCTCTCCCAACTAGTCCTTCTTTTGACTTTACCTAGGTATTGCCATTCTGATTTCTCCAGTGTCTTCTCTTTACTATTTCTAAGGTATTCCTTACCTCCAAATTCCCATCTTTTACACAGTTAAGTGCTCAATAAATGCTTTTTACAAATAAATCCTATTTTAGGAGTTTTTCTGTATAGATTCTCCTTCATCTTGACTTTTCTCTTCTTAGATCATCACTCATCTCCCAAGAGGTGGTTCTAAAACGTTATCACTTGAGATGGTAGTTAAACGCAGGAATAGGATCTATGACCCCATGACCTTCTTTGTAAGTTAAAAAAAAAAAAAAAGCAACTGGAGAAACATACCTAGAACCTCATCACTCCTCCTTCCTCTTATAAAAATGATCCAGAAAACAGCAAAATCACCAGCATTATGAATATCTTATCATTAATGATTAAAAAACTAATATGTGAATGAACACTGAGTTGTAAGGAAAAGAAAATGGAAGCTACCTCAATCAGTTTTCTAATATTCTTGTTATACTTTTATAACAAGAAACTGTGTTTCTACAGCAACGTGATTTTAAACTGCTACCTCAATCCAATGAAAAACAAACATCCTGCAAGTCTTTTTTTTCTGGAGTAAAAAACAATGAGATATTTGTTCACGATGGAAGAAAATATCTAAAATCTATTTAGATATAGTTTTGTCAGAAAGAATGTCATAAAACAGAAGCCAATATTCCAGATGAGCTAGCTTAAATAAAATTGATAGATATATAATTATATTTATTAACTAACAGAATTAATACAATTCTAAAAGCCCACAAAGTTATCCCTTTAAGGACCATGGTGGCTGAATACTGTGAATAATTGAAGGGCAAACTAAATTAGGGGTGATGAATCCTTGCATCGTCCTATCAATCATTTCTACTTTATAAGAGCACTTTGTCAAACTTAAATCACAAGAGGTCGTTAACTGGTCAGCAATACTGCATCAAAACACCACCAATTACCCTGATTCTGCAGTCTGTTCAAAACATATATTATTATACCTCAACTTTAAGTGGAATGTCTAATGACTTATATAATCTCCAAGAGAGAAGTCGAGTTTTAGAAAACTATAGTCCAGGGGCGCCTGGGTGGCTCAGTTGGTTAAGCGACTGCCTTCGGCTCAGGTCATGATCCTGGAGTCCCAGGATCGAGTCCCGCATCAGGCTCCCTGCTCGGCAGGGAGTCTGCTTCTCCCTCTGACCCTCCTCCCTCTCATGCTCTCTGTCTCTCATTCTCTCTGTCTCAAATAAATTTAAAAAAAAAGAAGAAGAAGAAGAAAGAAAGAAAACTATAGTCCAATTATGCATTAAGGAAATGCAAATACCGTAACAGAGGATCTAGCCAAATACAGGCCCTACTACATTACTACTATAATGACCTTCCTAATGTCACAACTCCAGCGTTAGTTAGGATCACTCCTGGTATCCCAAACCATTCCAAATAGAATTCCATCTCTTGTAAAAAGCTGTTGATCTCATTCTAAGCCAACTTCTGCAAATCTGATAGAGTCTGGGCATCGATTATGCCCATCAAGGAATCTCCCTACCCCCTTTAGCACTTGAAAATTTTCAAGGCTTTGGAAAGAGAAATGGGGAGCAGTCTGCAGAATAAACCTACAAGGTGTAGATATCAATCCTGCCTGGGGCCACAGCATATGCAAAGCTTAAGGAAAAGCAGAGGAGAGAAAAACAGGCTTTCACCGGGATGAGATGGGCTTTTTTTTTTTTTTTTTTTAAGATTTAATTTATTTATTTGACAGAGAGGAGCAGTGTGGGAGCGGCAGAGGGAGGAGGAGAAGCAGGCCCCCTGCCAAGCAGGGAGCCCGATGTGGGGCTCAATCCCAGGACCCTGGGATCATGACCTGAGCGGAAGGCAGTTGCTTAACTGACTGAGCCACCCAGGCGCCCTCCCCTTTTTAAGTTTTATTTATTTAAGTACTCTCTACACCCCACATGGGGCTCAAACTCAACGACCCCAAGATCAAGAGTCGCACTCTCTTCGGACTGAGACAGCCAGGCGCCCCAAAGGCTTTTGGGGGAAACAGCAGAGGCCCCACACAGCACCCAGACAAGCTATTTACAAGAGAAAACAAGACCAAGACTGGGACTGTAACACCAAGACCAGCAGTTTTTCAAATGTTAAGACATTCTGTGCTAAGATAATGAAAGCATAGAAAATGTTCCCAGAGTGCTCAGGCTTTCAGCGCTTCTCAAATAGTAATTGACGTCACATGGGTGACTCTGCCTGGGTGGGTGTGACCACTTTCCCTTCCCCACTGACCGAGGACGAAACTGAACCAACTGACATGGTCCAGGGGGGTCTGGATGTGGCAGATCTGTTCTTAACTGCTACGTGACAGGGCCTCTCAAGAGGTTGCCGTAGTCCCCAGATTCACCGCGGACTGGGGGACCACACACAGCAACGCAGAAGCACATACTCACTGCAAATACTCTTCTGTGTTCTCTGCTATTTTATTTATGTACCTATTTTTGCTTGTTGGTAATAAGTTCTCTCTTCTTAGGCTGCTCTAGGAAAGCACCTCAGGTATAATATGAATCCAGTGTTATAACACCTTCTCTTTATTGGATTTTTCTATTTGAACGGTTGGTAAGAATTTTGGAATCAACAGACTATGGATTTAAAAGGAGACACTCTGGAATCAAACAGGCCTCGATCCGAAATCCAGGCATAGTTTTCTGATCAGTTATTAGATCTTAAGCAAGTTAGTCAAGGTTAGTTAAACCTTAGTCTCCTTTGTAAAACGGAAATGATAACCCCCACTCCTTGAGGGGCTGGATGAGGACTAAAGGAGAGACCACACGGATCCACGCTCATCAAGATGGTCTGCACACATCAATTGCCTGGGAATCATGTGAAAATGCAGGAGCTGACTCGGGGCATGGTGTGGAGAGAGCCTGCATTTCTGACAAGTTCCCAAGTGATGCAGAGGTTGCCGGTCGGCAGGCCACGGTAAACAAAACTAAACAAAACCCTGGTATGTCTTGGTCATTATTAATGATTACACTCCACTTCATAACAACAGAACCAGTCAGAGGTTGTGACAGCTGACATAAAAACTCTGCAAGGAGGGAGTCTCGTTTGTCTCCGCAGACTGCAGCCCATTAGGATGAGAACTCTGTGGCCAGAGAACGCCCCTCGTTCACTTCTGCCTGGACCCGGTCCAATGGCTCACCTAGAACAGCTAGGAAGCTGGGAATGCTGAAACAGCTCTAATTTTAAGTTATACTCCTTCACACTACCTGGCAAAAAAACATAGCAAGTTCAGGTCTCATAACTAATCCACAAGCTCAAGAAACTTGCCCTCAACACTTCTCAGACCACAATAACAAGATGGAAGATTTTCTCATGTACCAAGGTGATATACACGTGTGTGCATCTCTATCTGTATGAATGTACTATCCATGACCATGCTGTCTAAATGGGGGAAGGTGGAGAAGTTACCAACACCAAATAAATACATATGTACATATATAGTGTCTCAACTAGCTTGGTCCCTGGCATGTGGTGAAAAGCATCTGCATGGGACAGGTGCTATAAATAACAGTTCCCTTTTTCTTGGGTTGAGAGGAAGGGTAGGGACTGACTGGTGAGACACCTGACCGAACTGGGTTAACCTGCACCGGAGACATGGAGTAAAACTAGAAAATGATGATTAAAAGCTTCCAAACGAGTCCTGACATTCTAATTTGGTGACCACATTACTCACAAAGGAAGCGCCATTTATCTCTGCCATCCTTCAGCATTCCTTTCTGAATTCCTCTCCTTTTTTCCTAGAAGCCCCCAACCTAATGCTCTCTTAAATCTGTCAACCCTTTCGGGTAGCACATTTTTACCTCCTTCCTCCCAGACAGGATCGAAACGCCCATCTTCCAGGGTTCACTGCCAGGTGATCAGGGGAAAGCAGTTGTTCAAGGTGTAAATGAGGCTAGATCCTCCCAGGAAAGGTCTGCATGATAAAGGTGATTTTCAAATGCCTACCTGGGAGGGGAGGGGTGCTGGGGTGGAGGGGCCAGAGGCACAGAATAGCCTGGTGATGTGGGAATACCTGAGCTGCTCTGGCAGGCTCCCAATCCTCTCCCTTCAAGGTTGCCCCAAGTTTTCCAGGGTTATATACATGGACTCGCTTTATGACTTCCCTGCACCCCGCATATTAAACACAACCAAACTCACTGCCTGGAGAACCAACAGGGGCTCAACTGATCGCAGTCACTCAACAGGAATCACAGATCTCAGAATGCGGTGGGTTTCCAGAAGGAAGTTCCCACTGGGGTTCCTAAAGCAGTCTCAGAGCAAAGTGCTGGGACAAAACCTCTGATCGAAGTTCAGACGCTCTGGACTGTTTACAGTCCTATATAAGAGATTGTCTGCTTTGTTGTTTTTAAAAAATCCCGCACATGGACCAAGTTTAGGATAAGATATGAATTTTTAAAAAGTGACTAATAAAAGTTGGCAGTCATATATAAATGTATCTTTTTTAGGGAGAAAGAACAGGCTCTGTCAGGTTGTTAAAGTATAAGCTGAAAGGAAGTCTGACTGTAAAGAAAGTTGAACAGAAGAACGGGGAGAAATCCTGAAAACCTAAAACGTCTAATTAGGTTTGGTCTCCTGTGGTAGAGAGGATATACTGTAGTTTAAAGCCATGGGCATTAGAAAATACAGTCCTTGCTATGGTGAGGTATCTCAACCGGCTTAAACACTCATTTATTTCTAGACTATCTAGAAGCTCAATCCCTGTTATAAAAGACCTGACACCATTCAGAGCCCATCCTCTCTCTCGAAGAATAGCAAGGGGAAACTTTTACAAATCTGAAAACCCAAAGGGCCTAAAATCTTACAGAACCTAAAACTTTAAAAGTTCATCTGTTTCCACTGTGTTGTGGCGAGTATCAAGCAGACAATTCCTCCAGCTTGAAGCGCACGAACTTGCCCATCCTCTACAAACCCCCACTGAGGACTGAGGGCAAGGGCCAAATCGTGCGCCTTTAGACAGCACTTCGCAGGTAGACAGAGGCTGGATCAACAATGGTTGACCTGAATTCAGTGTCTTTACAACACCACTAGTGTTCAATGAAAAAGTCTGCCCATGCAAAGTTTCAAATGTGAAAGCTACGTTTTTCTTTCATTTTGGTTCATCAAGGTCAATCGATAGCCCTTTTTGGACCAACTAATTTCCCCTCCCTTCTCCTCTTTCTAAATTGTCCAGAGAAGTCTTTAAAAAGGCATCCTGACTAACTGGTATGATGCGGTGAAGGCTCAATCAAGAGAAGTAAACACAGGTCCTAGAAATAAAGCTCTAGCAAATGACAGACCCACCTTGTATGTTTGTTCCCAAGATTTTCAACATGGGCAACCGCACCGCAACTCCTACATCAATTTTGCTTTTCAAATGGCAGCTCGGACACCAAAAGGTTAACTTGAAACTGAACTTTTTGTTAAGTAACTGAAGTGGGGTTTTGACTGGCCTAGGCCAAGGCAGAACCCGCTTCAGCAGTTCCACGTGCAAGGAGCAGTCCTACCTGCAGAAGGGGCTCTCACATGTAGTGACAAGAGGAGAGCCTTTTAGGTAACATCTATTTGGGGGAGCCAGATTTTAAAATCAGGGTGACACAAAGATTTAAGTTTTAAATGAACGTGAGCCGCTTTCTCATTTGGCAGCAAATACTTCTTCCCGTTTCCTGGGTCGGGTTTAATGGCGGGCCGGCATACACGAAGGGTATATCATGACTGCAGTAATAGTATGTAAGAGCTAAAAACACACATTTCTTTCCCAAAATGACTGCGGCAACACATTACGTGTTTCACCTTTTAACTTTATTTTGATCTGGTTTTAATAGTTAATGAGGCCAAAATCCTGCCAATGCAACTACTTGCCAAGTGAAAAATGGATTAATTTATAAAGATTCCTGGTACAAAAGCCACAACAGTAGATGCTCAATAACTGTTTCCTGCATGAATGAAAAAAGTTACATAGTTATGTTACTGACATTTAGTTTCTCCACCATTCTGAATGGGAGAGCAAATATTCCTGTAGCAAAAAAGGGAAGGTAGCCATAAACTAACATTAAAGATCAGGAAAATGCCTGTTTTAAACAAGGCAGCTAATCCTAATAGCTCCAGATAACCATTACAAGAAAGTCTTGTTACAATTGCTTTGGCTGTTAAACCCACTACACCCTTCATGTTTGCAGAAGTTTGATTCCCTCGGTACGAAAGAGCAGCCCTCCCAAGTTAAAAACAAGACTTTGGCGATTATTTCAGTAATACATGAAATGCATGTTTGTTTGTTTCTATTAAGCAGACAGATTAAATATTGCTTCTCCCTTCCCACACTAAGCACCTGAATGAAGACTGTTTTCCCAGGGCTATCAACATCTGACTTCTCAAAGGCAAGGTCACTGACGACTGCGTGTGGCCCACAGAGAGGCTGCTCCAGTTTTCAGCTGGGAAACCGTAAGGCCGGACTCTGGCCCCTAGCGAAGCCAAAGAAACAGACAAGGACGATGGGCTCCACCAACTCCAGAATCTCCCCACTGCTTATTTCCTACCTGCAGAATTCCTTAGAAGTATTCCCGGAAATAACCTGGGTTGAAGTCAAATAAGAACAACTGAAGACACCTTTGGCACAAGCTTACGAATGTGTCTAAGTCTATTTCAGGGAGCTGATTTTCCCATTTTTGTTCGGTGCTGGAGAAAGGCACGGTTTATAAAAGCTCTAGCGACAAAGCTATGATATTTAGAGAATCTAAACTCTTATATTCTTTTTGTGTAGATGATAAAGACTAAAGTTAGAAATCTCTGTAGATGGATATCGAAGCTGAAGTATTGTTCTCTGAGGCAGGAAAAATGCTGTATTTTCATGCAAGGAGAACAGCTCTGAAATTGTAGGATGGGCTGTGCTAAACCTTTTTAAATGTACCATGTCACCTCCAAGATTGCTAGGAAGCTGCACCAGTAACTGGATCATCTTAGGTCACAACAGCTATGCAGGAGGAGGGGAGACAAGAATTGCCCTTTGCTTTTAACTGCCATTCCAGAGAATTAGTGAACTTCTTAAAGCAACCATCACCATAACTCCTCCCCACCCCCCCCAAAATCAACAAAAGCCAGGAACTTCACGTGAGTCAAAATCACAAATTCCATAATCGTTAATCCTTGAATGCATTCATTTTTCAACCAGTCCCACAAATGACACCCTTAATAACACTCTCAAAAAGTAAAAATTAGAGTAATAGGCTCTTCATTTTTTTTTAGAAACCTGCAATGTTAGAAGAGATCAGAGCATCAGGGTGTGAGTGTTACCAAGAAGCCTAGAATAATATGGTCAACAGCGGAATTCCGTGCACTGCCACTTGATGAGCCTAGCCGATATTAAGGTTAGACAGCCCATGTTTATAATTAAGTAATAATGACTGAAGCTCCAGGTACACACAGCATTTCCTGAAGATTAATGACCGGCAAGAGGAGTTGAGCTCCTGAAGCAGTGCCTTGGGCCAGTAACCCCAGCCAGTCAACAATCCCCAGGAAATGCCCTGGACCTCAAATGGTACAGTGATTTTAATAAATACAAGAGGAAAAAGTTTAGTATCAGCTTTCTACATAAACTAAACATTCGTTTCATTCTTAGAATGCGCAGCGAGCTCTGTAGGAGTTACTAAAGAGTTTCCTTAAAACTTCTTAATGCTGATTAAAAAAACTTACTTTCACATAAATGAAAGGCTGACTTAAATATGTGCAAAAAGAACAACTTTTTGTAGTGTTTTAACTACAAGGAACTTACGCAAAAATGTTTGCATAATAACGATCTAGCCAACATATGGACACTCAAATCTGTATGTAACTTTAATCTATATTTATCTGACTATAACTCAGAAAAAGAAAAGAATCAGTAGTCAGATTTAGAGAACTGATTTATCTCCCTCAGTGGAAACAAGACTGTGACAGGGCAACTGCATTCCTTAGACCAAAACAAAACCCACTCAGCAACTCCCTCGTCCATCTTTTGTGAAACCTTGAGTCATGATTCTACGGACACTGATGTCAAGAAACCAGCAGCCAGATGCCAGTAGACAAACTGTTTCATTATTATTCTATGCAGATCTAGACTTTAATAAACTTTCTCCAGCGTTTAACTCTTAATCAGGTGCTACTCTACACCAGGATGTTTCAAGGGTCTTACTTGATTAGAAGAACGCGAACATTTATTTTTGCTTTCAGAGAAAAAGCAAACCCCAATTCTCCAAAGAAGAATTCTCCTCTCGGCCCTCACAACTCCATAAAACCACCCCCTGATCTGTCGGAAATGTACCACGCACACTGGAAGGAGAGAAAAACACATAGCCTGCAGGTCTTGTGTATTTTAGAGAACTTTGGTGTTTATACTACCATTCACAGCCCCTTTCTCTGCTGGCCTTGAGGCTTGCTGATTAGCTGGTAAACCTTTGAAAGGGTCAGTTTGTCTAGAACTGGAATTTCCACTTTGGAAAAAGCACAGAGGTACCTGACATCTGTTCCTCGAAGGGCCTGCACTACCACCTCCAGACTTAACAGTCGAAATTCCTACTTCTGCTTGATGGCAGGGAGGTCAAAGCTGTAAAACCTCCAGTGGCTACGCCTGCCTGCAGAACAGAGCACAGTCCCCAAAGACCTTCTGGTTTCTGGCTCCTTTAGAGAAGAGTCTCCAAAAGATGAACACAATTTTAAATAATATGAATATATTCCTCTAAATAATAAGACGAGAAGCATCCGGGGAAGCCCTCCCTCTCAACCTAAAATTTGGTACTGCTTAGAACTAAATCATTTTAGTATTAAAACAGTTCCCTAATCCTTGATGAGGACGCTGAAGCCCAGAGAGGTGAACTGATTTGCCCAAGGTGGCTCAGCTTCTGGGCTACATTTACAACTCTTAACTGTGGGTGCGCTTCCCACACTACTGTGCTGTTTGGTCTTAATGAAATATCTATATTCTCAAGTCTTATCTGCCCCCTAGATGGTGAGCCCCATGGGGCTAGGGAAAGGCAGCAAGGTTTGGTTCCCACTGTGCTGGGCACCACAGGGCACAGAGCCTGGCTGGTAGTGCGGATACCCCTTTCCATCTATTAACAAGTGACTTCAGTTTATGGAAACTACACCCCAAACATCACTTTATGTCCAGCTACCTGTTACAGCATAAACTGGCACTGGACTGCCAATCTCTCCACTCCCCACCCACATACAGGAAGTGGGCTTGGCATGTTTTCTTTTTTAGTATAGAATCATTTTTTTTTTTAATCTTCCTAAGTTATGGCGAATATGCAAGAGAGCATTTTAATAGTTACTTTATTCAAATATATTTTAAGTAACTGCTTCCTTTATATGCACGGTATTCTGGCACCCTGCCTTAGAAAAGTCATGCATTCAATGGAGAGCCGGGCTACCTCCTACGGACCTTTTGTTCTGCGAACTTTGAAGTTTTAACCTTACTGCGCAGCACGGATTTAGGGAGCATGCCTTCTCCCATCTTTTAAGGTGAGATGTAAACTTTCCTGAAAAGCACCAAGAGTTAGGCTTCTAAGGCCGAGATCCAATCTGGTTCAGTCTACTTAGCACTTTTTAAAACTCCTCCCCGCCCCCACCCCAGACCTGCATTAGCACGAGTTAGTCCCGAAACGGTACCAGAAACATTTCATGCATAGAGTTTGGTTTGGTTACCTGGGTGGGGGAAACAATGGCAGGTGAAACTACTGTGGGAGAATTGGTGCTTCTGTGCCCATTGGCTTCTGGAAGAAGAGGCAGGGGGTCGTGTTTCACGGAAACCACCACCACCGCATCCACAGGCTCCGAGGGGCGGATACAAAGTCTTTTGGGGGAAGAGGGGCCGCAGATATCCCCCGACCCGAACACGGACTCGTACAGAGCGCGCTTGGGCGCAGCCTCGGATTTCACGTCGGGCCCGACCTGGCTGTCTTTGGGGAGGATATAGGTGTTCCCCAGCGAGGGCGGCTGGGGGCGGTGGTGGTGGGAGGGATGGGTGGGGGGATGGTGGGAGTGGTGGCGAGCAGCCCCGTTCAGAGCCTCCGAGTAGCAGCCCTGCGGGGCGGGCGAGCCCAGTTTGGTGCCGATGCCCGCGATGCTGTTGAGCGTGGCGATGGAGACGGCGCCGATGCAGTGGTTGGTGTAGGTCTTGGAGAGCTTGGCCGCCTTCGAGAGCATCTGCATCCTGGTGCCCAGCAAGTTCTTGCCAATGGCTTTGTTCTCGTACCAGGTCACATCGCCCTCGCTGCAGTGGTCCCGGGGCCGCTGGAAGAACGCCTTGCAGAGAGGGTTGCGCTTCGACAGGTACTTCACGAAGCTGGCGTAGGGGCAGAACTCGGTGCCCGTCTCGTACATGCGGGGCAAGTTCTCCTCGTCGCTGCTCTCGGCACGCTTCTTGCTCCACGACGACGAGCGCGACTTGTGGTAGGGCCCGAGGGACTTAAAGTAGACGAACTTGCGGCCGTCCTCGTCCATAGCCAGCCCAAAGGAGTCCTCCTCCAGCTCGCGCTGGTTCTCGCGGCCGCGCGTGCAGAAGTACATGCACGTCTCGAACCAGACCTTGTTGAGCAGCCCGAAGGGCGTGTTGGTGCTGAAGACGCTGGAGGTGTAGAGCTTGCGCAGGTCGGCACGCGTGATGGCTTGCTTCTGCACCACGGGCCCGGCGCCCTGCTCCTCGAGCTTGCGGATGACCGCGGCCAGTGTCAGGTTGGCGCTGCGCAGCTCGGGGTCCTTGGTGAGGTCGAGCGTGCGGCAGTACGGGGGCTCGTTGAGGTAGCGGTTGAGGGAGCTGCGGATGCTGATGAGCGACGACTTGCTGTAGAGCTGGCCGCTCTTGGAGCGGGCCTCCGCGTAGAAAGAGCGCAGCACGCGGCACAGCGCCCCCTTGTCCATGGTCTCGAAGTCCGGGCTCTGCGCCTTCTCGCTCAGGTACTCCCGGAAGATGCGCACGGCGTAGCGGGTGGCCAGCCGGGTGTTCTCGCTCAGCCGGGCCCGCTCGGGGCGCTGCAGCACGTCGGGGTCCAGCTCGGCGCTGTCCCCGGGCGGCCCGCCGCGGGCCCGGGGCGCCAGCAATCGCGGCGGCGCCTCGGGCTCCAGCGCGGCGCTCTGGTCCATATTGATCATATGGACCGGCTCGGGTTCCAGCTCCTCCCCGGCCGAGTCCTCGGGCTCCAGGGGCTCATCCCAGTCCAGCCCCATCTCTTCCTCCTCCTCGTCCTCCTCCAGGCCCCCACCTCCGTCCTCCTCCTCCTCGTCCCCCGTTATCTGCACCTCCTGGATCTCGTCGTCCTCCTCCTCTTCCTCCTCCTCCTCGCCCGCGCTGCAGTAGTGCGGGCGGCCGTGGCGGCGGCCGCGGCCCCCCGCACAGCGCTCGCCCTCGCCCCGCTCCCCATTGTTCTCGGCGGCGGCGGCGGCGGCGCTGGCGCTGCCGCCCGCGCTGGTGTTACAGTCCCCGCTGCCAGGCATTCTCGCCATATTGCCGTCTCTCTGCCAGTCCTCGGGCAGGGCGCATGCGCTATATTGGACCGCAGCGCTGAGAGCTTTTGTGTTTAATGACCTTCAGCTACCGGGAGGCAAAGCCGGGCTCTTAAAGGAGCCGCGCTCCAATTGTCAGTTCGGAGCGCGGCTCCGGAGGGGCAGCGGCGCGCAGGGGATGGAGGGGAAGGGAGGCGGGGGTAAGTTAGACAGGGAGAGGGTAAGGACTGGGACTGGCTGGACCCTCTTCCTCCCCAACCCCTCTCCCCAGTCCTAAGAAAACTTTGAAAGGGGGGGGGAGAAAGGGGAGGGAAAGCTGTCGGTGGGGGTGAAACACTCCCAACTTACCCTCTGGCGGAGTGGCGCGCGGGCCCGGGCGGGAGAGAGGGAGGGCCGGCGGGAGGGCGGGGCGGTCTCGCTTCTCTAAGTAATGCCGGAGGAGCGGTGCCCCTTCCACCGCCCCCTCATTGCCCCCCAGAGCCGGGGGTTCGGGGAGGCGGCAGTGCCGGGCGGGCCGCGGGTGCTGCTCGGAGAAGCCCGTGTCTGGCGCCGCCCGAAGCGGAGCGGAGCAGGCAGGTTAATGAGCAGGGTGGAGGAGGCACGGCGAGGCCCCGCACCCTCTCTGCGCCCGCGGCCAGGGCGCAGCGGGCGAGGCTTGGGAGCGGGATGGGGCTGGCGGCGGCGGCTCCCCCACCTACTTGCTGGCGGCGAGGCGCGGGGGCCTGGGGCCAGCCGCACGGCTCCCAGCTCCCTTTCCGACTCTTGCAAAGGAGCGAAACACGCCCCACGTCAGCCTCATCCCTTTCGACTTTTCCAACAGCCTCTTTTAAGCTGTCATTAAAGACCTGGGGCGCTCCCCGTAGGTCTAGGGCAAGTCCGCGCCGGT
Source organism: Mirounga angustirostris (assembly GCF_029215605.1). Taxonomy (NCBI): domain Eukaryota; kingdom Metazoa; phylum Chordata; class Mammalia; order Carnivora; family Phocidae; genus Mirounga; species Mirounga angustirostris. The sequence goes on along the minus strand of NW_026991722.1, from coordinate 44,467,358 downwards.
CCCGCCAGCCTGGGGAAGGAGCAAGAAAGAAAGACGGGAGGGGCGGGGGGGAGGGGAGACACCGGGAGAGGTGCTGGGGACCCCAGGGACCCCCTCCACACCGGCGCTGGCCGCCGCCCTCCCTGCCTCGGAGCACCCTGACATAACTCCCTCTGGCGAGGCGCTCCACCTGGTTGGAGCTAGAGCAATGCCCGTCCCTAAGGCCCGTCGGCGGGCGGGCGGAAAAAGTGAACTTGGGGCTCGGCCGCCCCCGCCACCGCCACAATTCCGGCAATTCGGATCCCGGGCGCGCGCTCGTTCCAAGTTTGCCAACCGCCATTCTTTCGCCCTCGGGGCTGCGCTGCCTCCGGCGCACGGGGGCGGATACCTCCGAAACTGGAAAGGCGGCCAAAGAGCTCGCCGGGTCCCGCTTTCCCATAGGAGACACTGTCCCACTTCCAGCCGAACGCCCGCCCCCGACGCGCCCAGAGTCTGGGCGCGTCCTCGCGTCGCCGCCTCCCGCGCTCTCCCGACCCAGGGGCAGCGGCCCCAGAGCCGCCCGAGACCTCGGCTGTTTTCTTTGGCGGCACAGCCCCGGCCACCTCCGGAGCTCCCACTGCATCCCAGTCTTCTCCTCCTCGGGCAGCCCGAGTGTCCCCTAGCGCTCCCGTCGGCTCCGAATCCCAGGGGCTGGGGAACCAACGGAGCCAAGTCCCAGCAGCCCGACCCCCAGGGCGTGCTGACCCTGCAAGGAAACAGCCTCGCCAGCTCCTCCGGGGCGTCCTCGGATTTGCCCCCGAGTCCTAATACTAGGCACTTCAGCTGTGTAAGTGTGGTCAGTTGTCCGTGCCCCCGCCCCCTTCCCGGATCCCCCGTCTTGCTTTCAGGGCAGTTTATAACTTTACGCATCAATAGAAACCCATCCGTCATAAAATGTAAGAGGGGGGTAAACTAGGGTTCTGGGTCGTGTGGGCGTCTAATTGGGAGTTGACGGTGTCTTCAGCCATCAGTGCTCGCCCTACGCGTGTTTCCGCGGCCCTGGACCCGGCAGAGCGTTGGGGAAATTGCGCCAGGTGTGAACAAGTTGGAGCAAGTCGGTGCCTCCCGGGCCCCCTCCCGTTCCTCGGGCACACACACACACACACACACACAGACGACACACGCTCTCATCCGCCCTGCTGTCAGCAGAGAACCCTTCGGGGAGGTGAGGAATTCGGTGGTTGCATCCCTCCGGAAACATCCCCGAGGTGCTGCCCGCTTTGTCCGAAATACACTGTGTCCCCGAAAATATGTAGGAAGGCGTTTGTTTGTTTCCCGGAGCTCAGGGCAATAGGCAACTAAGTTAGTTGCACACGCAAACCCGCGCACACACCAGTCGCACAAGGCTACTTCCGGAGGGCTGGCCCTTTGTCCCGGGATGCTCCCAGGTTTTCCGGGCGCCCGAACACTCGGGAAGGGAATTGCATCAGTGTTGAACACTCAGGTGGGCGCCCAGCAAGTTACCTACCAGGGGCTGCTCTCCGGCGGCCCTCACGGCCAGCGCAGTGCACCGAGGGGTTGCGCTCCCGGAGCGGCCTGGGGATACCCGCCCACTCTCCAGCCCCGGAGCGGAGCGACGCCCCAGGTCTCCCCACTTATGCAGGCGAGCCCCCCTCCCCGCCCCCTCCCCCAGCTCCCCTCCCGGCTGGGCGAGCTGCTTTGAATTGCTTGCAATTTGCCGGAGGCGGTGTGCTGGGTTGGACGCTCCGGGAAACAAAGCGACCAAAAACAGCTCCCAGTTGACGTCAACTTATTTCCAGAAAAGAAAATAGTTTTGTGCTCCCAGGACAAAATTCCCCCCAGGGCAGGTCTCTACCGGCAAAAACCAAAGGGGAGAGGGGGGTGATGGGCAATAGCAGAACCAAAAAACCCCGAGTGCAAATAAGTTTCTAACGGATGTAGCCAAACAACAGCTTCAGATGCTGCCTGGACGGTTTGCAAACAATAGGCAGGACCCTGGCAGACATTAGATAGGAAGAACGCACCTTGGAAAGTATGCCTTGGCCTGATTCTCTGGCAACTATGAATCTGCTTCGTGGCACCAGCTCCTGAACAGCTACCAAAATTCTTTGCCCATTAATGATTCTTCATCAAATATTGGAAAAGACCTCTTCAGGTTAGAAACTACAGTATCTATCAGGAAGGACACCCAGAAAAACCCTTCCCGCCACCATCAAAGATAAATAAATAAAGAAGTTGCTTAATTTTTAAAACCCGGTGACACAAAATTACAGTTGAGTTCATAAAGGAGTTCAATTCCAGGTTTAGTAAATGATTCCTTAAAAGCATCTTGTGGTACCACACACTCACTACCAAATTGAGAGCATCAAAAAGGCTTTCTTCTTCTTATTTTGGTAAGGAAACAGTAGTGGTTGTCTACTATCAGCCCAACTGATAAAGTGGGATTCATCCACTTTGACTCTGCCTTATCATAAAATCCACTGAACTCCCCCACCACTTAAAACTGATGGCTCCTTTGTAAGGATGATTCCTTTATTTCTTGTGCAGAATGCATAGCTTCTTCACATAAACTGATTCCAATCCTGTATGAAACACTTATTACAATTATTTCACTGTCACAACTCATTACTATAAAAACTGTGCTGAGATGTTTGTATCTTCAATAAGATGCTCCACATTTTTTAGCTCTTTCACAATCATTAAAAAGTATCATCGATATATTTGTGCTGCTCCATTTCTTAGACTACCTGAAAGTAGTGACATGGTTATTTTGGAAGGAAAAACTCCAGATGTTTCCCCTTCATTTTATAACTCATCTACTCCCATTCCATGTTCACACGTTATGAGAGGTTATACCATATAGACACATATGCATTCAGCTCTTCTTCCTCTTTGCTTCCAATCTACTGAGCATCATCTGTTAGATCATTGGTGTAGTTGCTTTCTATCTGCCTATTTTCTCTGCTACACCAATATACCTTTGTAGTTTAAGTTGGAGCCTGGGTCATGGTGAGCACTCCAGTCATTTACATTAAATGAATGAATGAACAGATCTGTGTGTAGTTAGATCTATATTTAGCAAGAAACTTCTTGGTAAAAAATCTTAAAATGCCATGGATCTGAATCTCTACATTAAAAAATCAGGACAAAAAGCAACTGCAAGGCAACATTATTGTTTGCAACTTAAAATAAATGTAAAGACTGCTTTGGTTTACTATTTCCCTACCATAATTTCCTCGCTGGTAGAACATACTCTAGGAAGTTATGGCAGAAGTAGATTGAGGGACGGAGGAATGGACGTATCAGTGTATTAAAAGAGGTGGTTTGGGGAGGATTTAAATTGATAAATTCAAGAAATTTTGTGGGCTCTTGGGGGCAGAGACCAGAAAAAGCATTTGGTTCATCACATTCAAGTCATGCTTTCTTGATTTGATTACTAAAAGATTCATAAAGTACAATGGAGGTTAAATCGTATTTCAAATTTGAAGCTATTCTGATATCTTTGTTTCAAAGTTTCACTGTCAAATTCTGTTGAATTCACTTGAAGGTCATCTTGAGTAATACGTTTTGAACTCAGATGAAAAACAGAACCCATGTACTCTAACTCTATAAAGTGGAAGCAAAGAAAAATAACTCCAGAAGAATAGAACCTATGTCTTATTTATTATTGCATCTCCGGTTCATTTTCAACACAATTCCTTAGCATATTTTAGCAGACTGGTTGGCACATAATAGACACTCAGTAAACACACAAATATTTGTGTGTGGGGAGAGAGCTAACGTCAACAAAAGGATGTGTAGCAGATTGGTTAAAACTTCATCTTTGAAACAGGACTGCATGGGTTTGAATCCTAGTTTGGTCTTACCCATTGCCTTTTTAATTTTTTAATTATTTTTTAAGATCTCATCTGTTGAAGTAATCTCTATATGTAACGTGGGGCTGACTTACAACCCGAGACCAAGAGTCACGTCCTCTACCCACTGTGCCAGCCAGGTGTCCCATCTAGTTGCCTTTTTTTAATGTGTTGGTTCTCTCATTATTTTATTATCTGCGTGACAGTTAATAGCCCCTACCTCATAGGACTATTTCAAGAATTAAATGAGGTAATATGAGTAAAGCACTAATACAGTGTCTGGAACATTAGTAAACATTCAACTGTTAGCTCTTTATTTATTAAGGCTCTATTTTCCAGGCTTGATTACAAAAAAGAAAAGCAAGGCCAGAAGGTTTCACAAAGATTAAGCCACTGGCCTATGGTCTCCCAGACCTTGGTAAGGCAGGGAAGTTTGGCTTCATAGCCCACACCTTAGCCGCTTGACCACATACAGCTTTCTGGGAACCAAAGAAAGAAAACAAAGTCTTTAGGGGAGCAATTACCTACCATTAAAATACTTCTATGGGTCATTGATTTGGGAATCAAATTTTGCAAAGTCAACATAGTACTAAGCTGAGTCCTAAGCTTGGATTACGAGCAGAGCAGAGATGCCCTAGGAAACTGTCATCTTTGTCACTTGGTACCTAGAACACTAGTACTATTTTCCTGGGCTATTAGAAGTAGGGACCCATCTGTGTCTTAGAATTGACAGTCAAGAATGTTAGAGGCCAAAGGAATGCCCACAAACCCAACCAGACTAGAATGGGGTGTTTTCTATTGAAATCCTAGGCTATTTTGCATAAATCTCCTGGGGACAAGGAAGGGACTACCTATTTTTATCTTTGGTGCTTTGTCAAAAAACAGGTCAGAGTGAACCTAACAGAGTGATTGACAGGAGTAGAATTTTTAGTTTCTAATTGCCACCTGGTAACTCTAATTCTTGATCTACCTAATAATCACCTACCGGTCCTGGACTGTTTTTAAAACAAGCAATGTATGCGGGAATGTGGTTTTCCATAAGTAAACTATATTTTTTGTAGAGCTTAAATGTGTGCTCTTTGTTATAATAATAAGCTGACAATGAAACCACTTGGTTAATAAAAAACTCAAATGTAAAGACTGTCAAAGTTAAACATAAAATCAATGGTATTTGTTTCTTTCTATTCTAGTCACATCTCTTTAAAGGATATGTGGGATTGAAGTGGATGTTAGTCCTCTTATTAATAAAATGCATTTCTGTGCCATTGCAATACTAATTAAGGTGGAAAAAGAAGTAAAGATATGTGTTACTATCGTGTCACAAATACATTATGTATTAAATAATGGAGGAACTATTTATAGTTGTCTTGGAACATAAAATATTCCTGAAACTACTTGCTACCATTCAAAAAAGTAACCTATTCAGTAAACCCAAAGCAAAACAAACAACAAAATTCTAAAAACCCACTTTATACTGAAATGGTGGTATGAAAATGTTATTCTCATATTTTTAAATTGTCAATATCAAGTAAGCTGGCCTTTGAAGAAAGCAATTAGGCAATTTCTCAAAAGCCATAAAAATGTTCATGTTCTATGACCCAGAAATTGCTTCTGGAAATTACCTTCTTCCGAAATACCTAATTTTCTTTGTAGTTTGGTAAAGTTTGGCTTATTGCATCTAGACCTCTTGGACAAATGAGTTTTGCAGTACCCGTCGCAAAGTTTGCCCTAGAACAACATTTAATAATATCTTAGAGACTACTTTTGTTTATAAAGTTTACAGAGTAATTATTTGTTGAATGAAGGAAGGAAAAAGTTCAATTACGGTAAAATCGTGTCTTCTCAATGTTCTATAACAATGTCAAGCACCCTTGGATGAATATGGATAATGACGGTGAAGGTAAAGGATATAAAATAAAAGGGCAAAGCAAAATAAAATCTAAAGCTCACATTTCAATATCTCCACAACTTTGAGAAAGTTTAAGGACTGGATTTGAAGCTCTAGATATCAGAAATTAGTATCTAGATATATCGTGGCAATTCACAGGATGTGCGGAGGAGTGGGTATATACCTGCCCTGTGGCTATGTTTCTAAATGAACTAAAAAAGAAAAAAAAAAAAATCCCCTTTTAAATACCCAGAAGCACTAACCCACATTTTGAACTAATTGACTTACTTTTTCTTAGAAAAGCTTAATTTAAGTGATAGGGGCACATGGGTTTATCTGAATATTTAAAGAGGCCCTGGGATGGGGAGGGTTTGTTCTATTTCTTTAATTTGATGCTGGAGATCCAGGCTTTGCACCTGATGGAAGAGAACAGCCTTGGAGAGGGGTGGGAAAGCAGCTAACCTTGTGACCGCTCTATTTTGGGATCTAAGTTTGCAGAGCCAGGGCATGGTTAATACCAGTATAGAGCTCATAATTCTTCATGTTTACTCTTCCTACAGTCTGTACTTTGATTAGGATACCCCAACAGCCACATGTTGTCATTATTCCAAATGCAAGCAGACTCCTCAATCCATGATTGCATCTGTTTTACTGTCTTTTCTCTCTTTATGGCTCACCTCTCTTAAAAAAAAAAAAAAAGGCAAAGCCTTGGTCTATCATTCTTTTCAGATTATAAAAGCAGTAAGTCTTGTTGGAGAAGATTCAGAAAGTACAGAACTCTGGAAAAATATATATGCGCCATATTTGTTTCTTAGCATTTGGCAAACGCTTGCTGTGGGTCTGGTTTTTTGTGTTAGTACTCTCGAGTTGTTCTCATGAATATGTGTGAAAATTGTTCCTATTTTCCAGATGAGTAGATACCCAGAGGACTTAAATAACTCACCTAACATCACATAGCTAGTGAGGGTCACTCTGGAGCACCTACAGTTTCTTAACAATCCACCAGACCCAGCCCTTCAGTTCTATTTCCAGTGCCCAGAAGAAAAACACTATTTCCACTCAAGTATATTTCCATGAATTCAGTATCATTGGTTTACTGTTAAAGTAAGACGTCATTCAAAATACTGTAATCAGTAGATTTTTGGCAAAAAAAATGTAAAGTATGAGTTCATTTGTTGAAAAAATGGAACTAAAATCGTATGTGCACATTTTACAAATGTGCCTAGCAAGCCTAAAACCACAATGATCTTCCTACCACCCTCACCCTCCATTCTAGATGTTTTGATTACACTGCCTTGCACAGCCCAGACCTTTGTAAGGGATGCTGCCTTGTTCACGCCACTGACAAAGGGACAGGTTTGCCAAGCCAAATATTCCATCATATGACGACCCAGCCCTGACTGATTGGATCAAGGATAGGTCCTTGGACAACCAATCCCTAGGCTAACTAGAAGCCTGGATTGCAACTCTTGGGCCAAACAGCCTCTCTTTCTAGGAATTATGACAAGAGTGAGAAGAAAGGGCAGCAGAGCCATTGAGTTGGCCCAGTCCTTCTCCGGGGCTTGTTCCTGCTGAGAGCCCTGGGGGTGGGGGCCAGAAGGCTGCCTCGCCCTATCCAGACTCATCTTCCAGTTTGGCCCTCCTAGAATCCTGACCTTGGTTTTCAGTGAGGTTCCACTTCCATTATAGTCCCCCTCTATCCCTAACACTTAATACCCCTTGCTTAGAACCAGGAAATCCTAACTGTGCCTTCACTCTCAGCCTGGGTGCAACTCCCAAATCTCAGACTTTGTGAAAGTCACCACAATTCACCCTCTATCTAAGATTAAAACTTGGACAACATCCCTTCTCCTTCCTCCTCTGTCATGCTCTCTCTCACCCTCCGTTTCTCCTAAAGCACAAAACCCTACCAATTCTCACGATTTGCTTTATTTATTTATTTATTTACTTACTTACTTATTTTTAAATAGGCTCCAGGCCCAGTGTGGAGTCCAACGCTGGGCTTGAACTCATGACCCTGAGATGAAGACCTGAGCTGAGATCAAGAGTTGGATGTTGGACGCTTAACTGACTGAGTGACCCAGGTGCCCCTCACGATTCCTTTAAATCCATCTATTGTCTTCATCCAAATGTGGATTAATTATCTTTCCCCCTGTAGTAGTTATCTTGGGCTGCTGTAACAAAATACCACAAACTGGGTGGATTAAACAACAGAAATGTGTTTTCTCACAGTTCTGGGAGCTGGACGTCCAAGACCATGGTGCTGTCAGGGTTTTGGTGAGACCTCTCTTCCTGGCTTGTGGAGAGCTGCCTTTTCTCTGTGTCCTCACATGGCTTCTTCTCTGTGCATGTGTGGAGAGAGACAGATACAGATCTCTGGTATCTCTCTCTCTTCTCATGAGGACACCAGTCCTATTGGATTAGGACCCCACCCTTTTGAGCTCATTTAACTGATTACCTCCTTAAAGTCCCCAGCTTCAACATATGGGAGTTAGGGCTTCAACATATGAATTTTGGGGGCACACAATTCAGTCCATAATTCCCTCCAAACCTGCTCCTCCTCCCTTATTTTCCGTCTCTGTAGTGCACTCAACCTAGGAGCCCAGGAGTCACCGTGACTGTTCCCTCAGGTTCAGGTCACATCTGTCCCATTAGGCTCGTGCTTTCTAGTGCCAGTGGCATTACCCTAATCCAGGTCACCTCCGCTGTTCTGTGACTCAGGGAACAGAGGAGAAGCCGAGGCTGAGGAGGGCCACCCATGGACGAGGGGACAGCCTCCACAGGTGTCCTGGTTGTGATTAGTTTCTTGTCCTTGGATGCCCACGGGATGCCTTCAGATACTTTAACTTGGCCTATTTTGTGTAGGCTCCTCTTTCTTGGAAACCAACAAACACAGACTAAAACGTGCTCCCTGCCAACTCGTTTAGTGGCGCCCACCATCCCCCAACACCCACCTTACCATCTAGCTAACAAAAGTAATTGCTCTTCCTTAAAAACGCTTGTCTCTCATCCTGCATACCTTGGCTCATACACCCTCGGCCTGACATTCTCTTCATCCCCTTACTTAATGGTTGAACTCCCAGAGAACTTTTTGGAATGATTCCACAGGTTACCTCTGTTTGGAAGCCTTCCCCGTCTTCAGCAGACTCACGGATCTCTTTCTCTATAAAGAGAGAGTATATCATAGTGGTTAAGTGCTTGGGCTCTGGTGCCAGGAAACTTGGATTCAGATTCTGGTTCTGCCACTTCTGTATTGTGTAATTTTAGGCAAAATTCTTCACCTCTTATGCTTGTGTCTTTGTTGACAGCATGGGGGGGGGGGCTGCTGTGAGGATTAAATGAGTTAATATAGGGTAAAAGTTTAGAACAGTGCCTGGCACACTGTAAGTGCTTAGTAAATGCTAGCAGTAATCATGATCCCGTGCAATATGGATCACACCCACCACTGGATTGTGAGCCTTTCGGTCTCCACTCAAGTCCTCTGAGGCACCTTCTAGAACTGTCTCTGGCCAGTCTTCCCTATGCTTCCTGCCATTCTGGGCAGAGCCCTGTTTTCGCAGTTGCATGTACTATAATTGCTGGTATCTCCTTAACCAGACTCCGTGGGCTTCATGAAAAGACAGGAGATTATTATTATTATTATTATTATTATTATTATTATTATTATTATTTTATTATTTGTATTCACTTTGCCCAGTGTACTTACTGGCACATGGAAGGTACTCAGCAGAGATGTTTGTTGCGTGTGTTACAACTGCAAATTTACTTGCCTGTATCATCCATTTGTCAGCAAGTTCCTTATATCCATCTATTCTTTGTATAAGGAGGGGCAGTGGTGGTATATGAGACTGACCATGGGCTCAGAGCCAGGCAACCTGCTTTAAATCATGGTTGTGACACTTTCTAGCTGTGCAACCATGAGCCAACCACTTTTCCAGCCTCATTCCGATGAACTTGACCTGTACCCCCAGCCTGGGCTCCAGCTCACTGCACTGTGCCTTATGTCTGGACCATCAGTGACCATTCATGCCCCGGGCCTTTGTCTATGCAGCTCCCCTCTGCCTCAGATGCTTTTCCCTCTTGTGCACTTTACACATTCCTGCTTATCTGGTAGGACCCAGCTCATGTGTCTTAGAGGCTTTCATGAAGCCATCCCTGCTCTTTGTTCTATGCTAATACTTCTTTATTCTTTTATTATAGTAATATCTCCACTGAGAGGCTCTGATGTACCCGTATGTGTACATATGTTCCTAAAGAACAGTTTTGCAGGGTTGTATCTGTTCAAAACAAGCCAGAGGAAACATCACAAAACATTCAAAGGCTGTATCCTAGAATGATATAATAATGAGAGTCAAGTCTTCAAAAAAGTCAGGCCAACTTTTCTTTAGGGAGTAGCTACTCAGGGCGCCTGGGTGGTTCAGTTGGTTAAGCAACTGACTGCCTTCGGCTCAGGTCATGATCCCAGTGTCCTGGGATCTAGCCCCTCATCTGGCTCCTTACTCAGTGGGGGGCCTGCTTCTCCCTCTCCCTCTGCCTGCCACTCCCCCTGCTTGTGCTCTCTATCTCTCTTTCTGTCAAATAAATAAATAAAAATTCTTAAAAAAAAATAAAGAGTAGCTATTCTGGGAGTCAATGAGAGGAAAGGAGGTGAAGAATTCATTAATATCGGTAAGGTCCTTTGAAGATGAAGACGGCCAGGTAAGAGTATTAAGTATCAGATTTCTGTGTAATTAGGGATCAGGTCTGTTCCAGATCATCTCCATCTTTGGCAGAGCCTCACTTTATTTTTGCAAACAATTGAATTCTTTCATTCATAACCTTTCCCTTCATTTGAATATGGCTCTTAAGGGACACATCAAAGGGCTTGGAGATCATCATTTGAATCAGGTTGTCTTTATATATGATGTGGTAGATATGAAATCTTTATCTTCCTTTCTGTTTTTCAAATGGAAGGAAGCCATTCTCTCTTTGAAAATGCAGCGAGCCTTCCCAGAATGTACTCTGCACTTTAGGTCTCTGAGAGAGAAAACCCAACAAGAATACCCGAAGGTGCATTTGAGAGTTTGTCCTGCCCACCTACAAGAAATAAACGAGCATTTCTTTATTCGGGGACTTTTATTTTGCGGGCATCGGTTCGATTCTTGTGAGTCCCAACTCACTTTTTTGAATAAATTAAACTGTCTCTAATTTGCTTCTTGATGCTTCTGTGGGGGTGAGCATACTTTGTTTCCAGAACTTCTTCTCTGTGGGATGTTGAAGTGTTAGTGCCAATTTTTTTTTTCCCCCAAAAGGAGATGGAAGAGTCAGGTTTAGTACTAAGCATTAACTCAGCAGTGGTTGCTAAACTCTTTGAAATCATTAGATGAAAGGCAAAAATAAATCTGCAGTAAGTATACATATCATCACTGTTTTTGTTGTTATTGTGGGAATCTGCCATTCAAAGAGTATTTTCTTACTGAATAATTTTCTCTCTGAATTTATAATATCTTAAGTTTTATTTAGGAAAAATGTTTCTTTCATAGGTATTCTTTAAATTTCTTATTGAAGGTAGCTTTTTAGCTTAGTAGAGTCTGAAGCCTATGGAATATAGTCAGTCGTTCCTTCATCCCCTACCCCATGCCTAACACAAACCCAAGCGCATAGCAGGGGCCAACAACCATTGGTTGCACTGAATTGAACCGAAAGGCTTGCCATTTTGACATGTGATCAAATAGCTATAATTAAGCACTGTTTCTTCTTCCATAAAGTCAACGCAGCCTTTTGGCAATTTTAACCATTCTTCTTGAGAATCCAATTTTCCAGGCTTCGTGGTCTGTCCCAGGATCCGACCAGTGTATCTGTGGCCTGAGCAGGGCAGCAGGAAGCCGGATTCCAGAAGCACAGCCGAGTCTGCCCAGGCTCCTGCCCTGTGTTTTCCCTGGCTGCACTTCTTACCCGACCAGGTCCACACCTGCGCTGCAGACGCATCGGACCAGTTCCGCCGAGCTCCTTCGGGCTCTCCTACAACAAACCAACAAAAGCTTGCCACTCCCCGCGGGGTGCGCTGCCAGGCTCTGAGCTGGTTACCAATTCACCGAGAAGACAGCTCTGAAATTGCTGCTGCCTACGGAGGGTGAGGGTGGGTATATATAGAGATCTCCAACTTGATGAATCTGTTTGGGAAGTCGGAATTTGCAGTTTGGGGAGCGAGCCTGTTCAGGGACCGTCTGCGTGAACATTCTGCTGGAGCAGCCTGTGTGCTGAGTTCACGGGGCTGGCACTTGACGGTTCAGCTTGACTTTGCAGGCTCTGTGGTCTCATCCCAAAGTCACAGCCCACACAACTGGCATTTCCCCTGGTGGCTTGGAGGAGCTTAGACAATAATCCCCAAGCTCTGTTTCGGAGGCCCGATCTTGAAGGGGAGAGAGGGAGGGGTAGTGACGACGCCATCTGTTTCTTTCCACCCAGGAATCTCTGCCCCTATGTTCCTCGGGCTGGTTCGGGCCTCAGCTTCGAGGCTGGTGCCACAAAAGGCTGCTTCCTGAGACAAGAGAACAAGGGAAAGGCTTCCCTCCCTGCTGCAGAAAGCTCTCTGGGAGCTAGGGAAGAAGGGAAAGGACTCTGAGGGTCCCCTGCATCCCTCTCTCTCCCAGGGGAGTTCAAATACTCATCAGGCTTCTTCTGATACTAGTTTTTTTTTATTAAAAAAAAAAAAAAAAAACTTTTTAAGAGGATATATCCACACAACATCGATGTCTCTATCTTTTGGTACATCTCCCAGGACCGGGCATTGGATGGTTTCTGCTCCATCTCTATGTTAGGATAAGAAATCTCCAGGCATTTGTCAGTGTTTCAAGAAATGTGTTACTACTAATTCTAAGATGTGGGTATTGGAAAATTATTTGCATACAAATTATATGAAAACCATCCTGGAATTTATTTGCAACCCCAACGTGCTTTCTCGAGAGTAGAGTAAGTGTTACAGGTCCAAAGGAAGGCCCATCTTAGGGCTGCTGTGGGAATGAGAGGGAACTGCAGTTGTTCTAGACACACGGTCCAGTACTTCTGCCTTTAGAACACCCACCGTAGCAAACTGGAATGGAATACACACTTTGAAGATTGAAGAATTCCTCCAGTCCATGTCAAAAAAGCAGTTGTCTCTGAATGTGATCCCATCAGAAGCAAACCAACAATGAAAATGATTTATTTTCAGAAAAATATTGTTTATGAAATCAAAGTCAAGATAATCAAAGCCTTACTTTCTTAAACATCTGTAAGATTTTAAGTTAGGACTTTTTAGATTATTTTCTTCTCTGGCCGCTTGAAAATTCATTCCCTGTTTCCTCTCTATTTAAAATAAGACATGATTAACAGATTCCATAAGGTCATGTTAAATGAAACCCCAAATACAGCAAAAGTAATGTAAGTGGAATTATCAAGGGGGAATGAGTGAGTGGAGTTAAACATAAATGGACCAGCTCATGCATTTTTAATGATTCCTTTTCTTCAATGTGAAACAAAAACAAGGAGGTAGGGAAGGTGTAAAGGCAGTCATTTATATAATCATTGCATCTAAAACCGTTACACCATAGAATAATAGAAGTAAAAATAAAATAGAGTAATTAGCATGATCCATTGAGAGCTTAATCAAGGCCAACACTGTTTGCTGCCTGTTAATTTGTAACTAATTTGCTGCCACTGGTACACTTGGAGACTGAACTCTATAGATTATAATGTAAGTGGAACCCTGGAAACTCAGCACACAGCCCTGATACCTTCTTGTGCTAAACTGACCTTCATGTTGGTACTGTTGAAAAACCTAAAGTTGCATTCCAAATGTATCTTCTTTGGGAAAATAAAATGTTTGTCCTCCTTCTTCTCCTTCTCTCCCCCCCCCCATTTTTCCTTTTCACATAAAAAATTTGGTTTGGGTTGGGGGAAGGGAGAGGATTTACTATTTAACATTTTAAAAAGGCAATTAGCCTGTTAATCGCATCTGCATTGCACCAGAGGCATTTTAGTAAGGACTGAGTTGAGGCATCTTTAATGCTATGTGCTTGACCTTTGGATGGTGAGTTAAAGTTTACAAAGCACGTTTGTCTGTATCATCTCATCTAAACTTCATGGCAAATAAGTGCTATGGTTATTCCCCACTTGAAAGATATGAAAATTGAGATGGCGAGCATTTCAACAATTTGCTCCCAAATTATTTCACCCGGGTATTAAGATGCAGGGTCAAGAACTGAACCCAGTACTTAGATCCCCAAATCCTGTATTCCTTCACTACACTTAGCTACCACCTAAAAGTTGTAGAACCCCAAGGGGGCTCTGAGAAATAAGCTTAGCACTTTGAGCACAGTTTCACTCTGGAACTGATAAAAACCCACTCAGATCTCTCCTTTCCTGACAACTCACAGCTCAAATGTCATGGAAAAGAAACACTTCCTACCTCTCTCGCCTTTCTCCCGCCCCCGACAAGACTCTTCTATTCAGGCTGTCAGATTTTTCTTGCAAGGCATTTGGGACTCAAATCAGGGAAGGGGGGAGGCACCTTGCCTTGATTCTCATGGCAATGACAACCAAACTGTTACATTAATTGTTGAGGGGGAAGTAGGGGCACAGATTATTCACAAAGAACAGATAATTCCCGTCTCACCTCTAGTTATGAAATACCTTCTCTAACTTGATCTTAACCTTCTCCTGGCTCAGACCTGAAATCACCGATTGGAACTTAGTTTTAGGCAGAGAGACACATCGCTCATAAAGTTATACACTCCCAGATAATTAAGAGTAATATATTGTCAGAGGAAAAGAATTAATGAGATATCAGCAGTGAATTAACTAAAAGATCATGTAGATTTGGCACCAAGGCCAACCAAAGTCAAGTGCAAGCCAAAGTTATGGGGTCACCAGGGCCTAGTGAGTAAGGACAGACAATCCCTGTGTAGCAAGAGCTTAACTTTTTGGCAACCAAAGACCCGTGACTACAATGTTGAGGAAAGACTTACATTGGTAAAACCGTTGTCCAACAATGCCAGTCAGGCTATACTCAGGCTGTCCCACATGCTAGGTACTAAAGCAACTAAGTTCCAAATGAAGCAAGCTAAATGCACTTTGGAACAACGTGGTAGGGCTCCATGGAGGCAGGGGGCCTTTGTGTTACCCTTTGGGAAGTGTTTGTTTAGGGTGTGATAGATCTCAAACTGGGGAGTGAGGCTGAAAAAGCTGTGTTCGGAGTGTATTAATTTTGCAAGAATGTGTAGAGGAATTTGGAGGAAAAAGATGCTTATAAGAACCAGAGAAGAGGAAGGGTAAAATCTGACAAACCTTCCAAAGAACAGTTTCTAGTCTAGGGCCATACTGCCCTGAACGCGCCGGATCTCGTCTGATCTCGGAAGCTAAGCAGGGTCGGGCCTGGTTAGTACTTGGATGGGAGGAACAGTTTCTAGAATGGACAATTAATTGGAAGGAATCAGGGAATTGGACTCTAGCTTGTATGCTTCTCCTAATTTATTATGAGACCTCTGACTTTAGGCCAATCATCAAACCTTTCTGGACTTTAGTTCCTTCTTCTGAAAATGACTGAGTTGCCTTTTTTCTCTAACATGAAAGAATTCTGTGATTCCAGTGATTCATACCTCGGGGAGAGGGGAAAATGGTGCTTCGGTTGACTGAAATGAGGAAATTCAGAAAAAGCCTTCTCATCAGGGGACTGTGTAACTCCGTTCAGTCTAAGGCTGCCCCAGTGTGGTCTGAGTATAGCTCCATTACTCTGTGAGGTATCTCAACCACTTTCTGAGTATAACTCCATCACTTTGTGAAGATACCTAGTCACGTTCCAGGTGTAACTCCATCACTCTCTGAGTAGGCTCCAGGCATGTCCATGGTTCTAAGGATATTTTTACCAGATGAAATTTCGAAATTCTTTACTTCCATTGCTACTAATCATACTGGTAAATATCCATCACATATAAAATGCCTCAGCTTTCTTTTACAGAATATAAGGCTCGAGAGTAAATTTCTAAGTAATCACTGAACACGAAAAAAAAATCTACAACTCTTTCACTAGTTAGAGGGCAGGGGATGAGTCTCATTCATCTCTGCGTTAACAGGAACCTGCGTTGTCCCTTGCATATATCCGGCCAGTGAATATAATACATGTTGAACAAATGAATAAATGAATTAGTAATTACATGAATGACAGAGTTCCAGTTCTTCAAACTTTGGGAAAACAGCCATAGCCTTAACAAAAAAAAAGGAGCAATAATCAAGAATAATCCATATCATAGTTTTTTAAAACACCCACATCTGCACGATTACTTCAAGGATAAACTGTTAATGCTATATACAGGTATTCTGGAATCATGTATGGTGATTGTGCACATTAACTGGCAGTCCTGGTGAGACCCGTTTCAAATAGACATTCCTTAAAAATAATCACAGGGTAGCAAATCTAAGCTCTGCTAAAATGTACCTCCCTATATAATGTTTCATAATGCCTCTTTAAACAAGGGCATGAAGTGTTTGGTATAGTAGCCGAGAAGAACAAAGTAACTCACTGAGTGAGTCTCTGAATGCGAAACAGTAGATGGTACTTAATTCTGTATCCATTTAAAGATGCTGAAACCTCCTGCTAGTGGTAGGGTTTTTATTCTTAGATAGCACCATTAATGAATGGCAAATGAGATTTCTCTTGGTGTGAAAAAATTACCTCAGGTAATTCAAGGAAAGGGAAGTCACAGGCATGGTACAAACAAGTACATGAGTCAAATTATAGCAGGTTCTTTTTATTGGTTTTGGATGGCATTTTATTGGGGCAAAAGTTATGAGAAGGGCTAACGGATGTCAACTCAGGATAACTGTGACAGTACAGTGCTCCTATTAAAACTGGTCAGTATGTGGGGGTCACGACACCAGGTAAGGTGCTTGGTTGCTTCCAGAAGCAGGAACTGCAAAGTGGGACATGGGAGGATAGTGACGAGCCACTTGGGGGTAGGGCTGCCGAACACTCCAGTTTTCTTCTCTTTAAAATGTCTTTCAATCAGCCAACCAGCAGTTATTTATTCAGGAATTGCCAAGCTTGGTGGTGAACCCTGAGACAGTAGATAAGGTGTCTGGGTGAGGAGCTTCCATTTTTGTTGACTAGAGTAAATTCAATTTCAAGATGGTTGTCGTGTTCCTCAGATCAGGTCAAACTTGTGTAGGAGTCGAAACAATACTGGAGAAATTCAAGTCAACAAAGGCTCTCCTCAGAACAGCTTAGGTTTGGAGTAAATGAGTTTATTTTGTCTTAACTACATTACTAAATTAAAGGCTGATTTTCTCAGATACAAACCATGCAAATGTACTGTTAGCTGATTCGTAGATACCAGTAGTTCTAGGCCTATTAGACTCAATCCTCGTTTTCGTAACAAGTAGGAAATTCCTCCTTGCTGTCCTGCAATGCAATTTATAGATAGTATAGCCTATCTGCACACAGACTCTCAAGAATCATTACATTGTGAGTACTAAACTAGTCATAGTCAGAGAGACAGAATGGAGAACGGTGGTTGCCAAAAGCTGGGGAAAGAGGGATTGGGAGTTATTGTTTAGTGTGGACAGAGTTTCAGTTGTGCAAGATGAAAAGATTTCTATGGATAGACGATGGTGATGTTGCACAACAATGGGAGTGTACTTAATACTGAACTGTACAGGGGCGCCTGGGTGGCTCAGTCGTTCAGCATCTGCCTTCGGCTCAGGTCATGATCCCAGGGTCCTGGGATCGAGCCCCGCATCGGGCTCCCTGCCCGGTGGGGAGCCTGCTTCTCCCTCTCCCTCTGCTGCTCCCCCTGCTTGTGCTCTCTCTCTGTCAAATAAATA
This sequence comes from Mirounga angustirostris, assembly GCF_029215605.1. Classification (NCBI taxonomy): domain Eukaryota; kingdom Metazoa; phylum Chordata; class Mammalia; order Carnivora; family Phocidae; genus Mirounga; species Mirounga angustirostris. The sequence continues at coordinate 44,449,799 of NW_026991722.1, read as the reverse complement.
AAGTCCTTAAAAAAAAACCACTGAACTGTACACTTAAAAATAGCTAAGATGGTAAATATTACGTGTATCTTACCACAATTTACAAAATCGTATTGGCGGGCGCCTGGGTGGCTCAGTTGGTTAAGCGACTGCCTTCGGCTCAGGTCGTGATCCTGGAGTCCCGGGATCGAGTACCGCATCGGGCTCCCTGCTCGGCGGGGAGTCTGCTTCTCCCTCTCCCGCTCCCCCCTCTTGTGCTCTTTCTCTCTCTCACTCTCTCTCTCAAATAAATAAATAAAATCTTTAAAAAAAAAATCGTATTGGCTTACTTGTAATAAGAGAAATAAGGGGAAAGTCATTTATTTTCAAATAATATAAACAAAGCGATCATAATTAATAAGTAATAAAATGGCTCTTAACAGTGTTGCCCAATTAGCTGAAAACCAAATAACCAAGAATCTTGAACACGTTTTCCTCTCTACTTTTACAAAAGCTGACAAAAAAATTAGCTGATATCAAATATTGGTTCTAAAAATTAATGCTCGCTGGGTATTACCATGGGCTCCTCACCGCTGCCCTTGAGGCGAGTGCGGTGTCCTGAGTTGCTTTCAATTGTTTAAGGAAGATTAACTTCCATTCAAAATGGGTCCGAGTTAATATGTACTTTTACTGTGCTCTTTGTGCTAAAAAATTCATAATTCTCAAAAAAGCACAAGCTCTGAGGGCAGGCCTTTTTGGTTTTTCCATTTCTCATGCACCTCTCATGAAGTCTTGAGCACAGAAGGCACTCAAGTATCTGCCGAAATGAGCTGAATTTGTCCGTGTAAGATATTTCTAGTAACTACCAATACCAAATTAATCAAAACCTCCTAGCCTCAATCCCTCCAGAGAGACGAATTTTAATGTCCTAATATTTCACCTTAAACGCTGTCATCATCTCACAACTCATGGAGACAAATGTGAGTCAGTTATAGTGAAGATCAAAACTCTTCACGTAGGTTATTCTTCCAGTGATTTCATTGTAGATAAAATGAAGTAATCTGAAATCCGCAGGGTAATTATGTCAGATAGCCTCACGTCATCACTTATTCATTCTCAGGATAAAACTGTTTCTCCTGGGCCCTGCAAGAAACAAGTTTGGCTAAGGCAAGCAACCCCCAATTATAATGATAACTTTGCTGTGGAAAAAAATATATGTATATAAACGTGTAATTAAATTCTGCAGGTGCAACAATCCTGCTCCGTGAACCACGAAGGAAACCTGCGAAATTATCCTAAGCAATTTTCTCTAGTGTATTTTGGAAATTAGCCCACCTGGAGACATAAACCCACAATTTCCTCTGCCATTGTCTTATCACCTTTATCTTGTCTTAAACGCTGAGGCTCCGGTTGTAAAAAGAAGCAGGACCGTGCACCGAAATCTCAGCAGCAGGGGTCCAATTGTTGCAGAAGTTCGAATGCCGGGCCCATTGGCTTTCACGGTGGCTTTAAAGGCCGTAAGACCCAACCGAAAGTACTGCAGGGCAAAACTAACCCGCCCGGGAAGCATCGTCCAGTCGTGGCAACTGGGAGACTCGTGCAGACTTGAAACGCGCAGCGCGGTGCCAAAGCCCGCCTTCCTCGGAAACCACACGCGGCGGCTCGCGAAGCGCAGGGCGGGCGAGCCCCGGGCGGAAACAATGTATTCACCGCGAAGTCCCTGACCCCTGAACAGAACCGTTTGTAACTTTCCTCTCCGTCGCTTGGGCGGGGGAGGAGGGCCGAGCCAATCAGAACAAAGGGGCAAAGCCAGAACTGGTGTGTCTGTGTTGTTTCGGCATGTCCCTGTCCGTGTGACTTGGGGGTAATGGCTTTCTTGGCCTCAGGCTCAACCCTCTGTAAAGACGAGAGTCCTTATTTGCAAAAGGGCTTTAGGATCTTCAAAGGGAAGACGCTCAACCATTATTCACATATTTGGACCTGTTTTAGTCTATGCCCGGCACACCTTCCTGTGCCTCCCAAATTTCTCAGGGAGTTTGGATCTCGGGCGTGCAAGAGCGTTGTCTTCCTTTGCTCCCCCTACGCTCCCCAAAGCCTCATTAAGCACACCTATCTTTTTATTATTGGAGCTCCTGAAACAGAGCCAAGGATTGAGGCCCTGGTGTCAGCTACAGCAACATTCCGGTGTCGCTTTGTTATTAGTGGGGCTTGCTTGCTTTTACTTCCTACAGATACTTAACACCTACAGATACCTGCCGAAGCGTACACTCCATAGGTGCCTTGATAACTCATCTAGCTGTCCTTCACTCGGACACCACTGCTTCCCGGAAGCCTAAGCAACAGTGCCCCCACAAACCTCATTTGGGGCAGGAGTCTTTTTTTTTTTTTTTTAATACCCTTCTCCAGCACTCCGAGCCTACATCTATCAGAGCACTTATTGCCCTGTATTGGAACTATGTGGTTATTAACCACTGAGCCATTTGCGAATTCCTTGAAGGCAGAGATTATTGTTTATTGCCCTTTCACCTGTGATTAATACAATGTGTAGCCCATAGTAGGAATTCAGTAATATGTTTTGTTAAATGGATGAATGGAGGGGTGCCTGGGTGGCTCAGTTGGCTAAGCGACTGCCTTCGGCTCAGGTCATGATCCCAGAGTCCTGGGATCGAGCCTCGCATTGGGCTCTCTGCTCAGTGAGAAGCCTGCTTCTCCCTCTCCCACTCCCCCTGCTTGTGTTCCCTCTCTCGCTGTCTCTCTCTCTCTGTCAATTAAATAAATAAATAAAATCTTTAAGAAAAAAATAATGGATACATATGGGTGAACAATTTTAAAATTTTAATGTATTTTCCCCATCCTCTTGATTTCTTTAATTTATTGGTTTTCATAAATTGTTTTTAAGCTTTTGAGAGTTGGAGAGGCTGCTCGTAGCCATTTCAAATAATTCAGAAGTACGGAAAGAAGAAAAACATGAGTCTTCTTTCATTCTTGCTCATCAATCTCACTCCACTCCTCCAGAGGGAACCGCTGTTAAAGCCTTTTCTTTGCATATAAACATATACTTAATACATCAACAAAAATATTTTGAAAAACACGACAGGTTTATATTTTGGGTATTGTTCTGGTCTTGGTATTTTCCCCACCTAAGGTATAAAGTATTTCATTCTTGTTTGTAAGTCCAGAATGTTTATTTGTTCCAGCATTCCTCTTCTTATTTACTCATTATAAAAATGTTCAATACACTTGTTTAAAAAATCAAACAATGCAGAAGGTATGAAGTAAAAAGTAAAATTGTCTTTGTTCATTGCTCCTCGTGGGCAGTCCATATATCAGAGATAAACAGTTGTAATCAGGCCTAGTTTTACTACTTTGGGTGGTTATCCCAACAATTCCAGATTACTTCTTGATTTCTTAACATTAGATTGTATCTGTGAACTTGATAAGAAAAAGAAAGGTGAAGACTTTAGTGCTTTCATTTCACCTCTCCCTCAGCTCCTGATTTTCTTTCAGTCTTTATGTTTAGTTGTTTTAGTGGTTACACTGATAACCTTATATAAAGTCCTTACAATTCTGTCTTGCCCCCTGAAAACCTTGGCCTGCTGTGCACTTTGCAGATGCTCTAGCATCTTCCCTCCCCCTGCACTCCAGCCTTGTCTCGGTTACACCATCATTGTCGAAGTTTATGATATTGACATCTGGGCCTTAGCAGTTTCCACTTCTGTGCGAGGCTTCTGCGTTTGGTGTCCAGAAATTAGATGAGATTTCTTGTTGGTTAATAACACCTATCTTGTTATTATAGTTGTTATAAACCAATTCTTTTTAGGATATCTTTATCTCAGTGGGGTTTGGGGAGGTAGTAGAGATACATACTTAGCCTGCATCTTGAACTGGGGCTCTCCTGCTTCTTTTGAAGGTGATTATTTCTTTCAAACAAATGTATTAGCATTTCTTAATTCTGAGAGCCCAGAAGTACAGTTGTGACTGTGATTTGGACTGTATTTGAAAGAATTTAAGGATTTGGGAACATGTCAATCAAGATTGTTGTTTCCATGCCTTCATCGTAATTCACTAACAGTTTTTCCTACTCACCACCTCTGCTTGCTTCCTAATAAGCAACAATAGCAAAGTTCTTCTACAAATAGTGATTAATATATTTTTGCTCTCCCATAAGTATCAAGAAACTGAAATTGCTTGTATCATAAACTTTTGTCTCCATTTGTTCTTGTGTCCTACCTTCCCAAGTAAATAGTAAACTCTTTGAAAAATCACCAAGAGTTTCTGAGGCTACATTTTTTCCTTCTTCTTTTAAAAAGTCGTGCCTCACAAAGTGCATGTCATGTAGTTGGCGTTTGATTAGGTTTGCTGAATTTAAGTGAACTGACCTCGGCAGTTGGTTCTCCGTTGCAAACTACTGGGCTCCATGCCATGGGAATAGCATGACTTTACCCAGTTCGTCCCTAGGTCATTGTATGAAGGAGCCCTTGAAATGCCTGAGAAACTCCCTTTTAATCATAATTATACATGACTTCTTTTCTCCTTCTTAGGATGCCAATATTAAATGCAACAGGGAAACCGATTTCAATTACATTGGATGCCTTACCCTTCCAGTTCATCAAATTACACACACATACCACTTCCGTGGAGGTTACCCAGTGTAATTCTTAGTACTGGGGAGCACGAACAGGGTGCCAATTACTTAAGAAGTGCTCATTAGGGATTAGAAAGCAAATATAATTACCACATGCCAATTGCATAGGAAACAAGAATGCTTTTCAACAAAGCCAGGCTTATTTTATATGTCCCATATAGCTCCCGCAGGATCTGTTCTTACCTGTTTTTTTTACTCTACCAGATACTGATTTCGTACGGAAGACAAAGACATAAGAAGTAGTAAACATACTAGATGACAAACTCCTTATTTGTCTTACTCCACTGTATCTCCAGGACCTAGCTGTGCACCGCAGGTGCTCTAAACATACTTAATGGATATTTTCAGTTCCTCTAGTAGAAAGGAAGTTTATTTTTTTTACAATGTGGGGCTTTTTCTTGCCATCACAAAACAGGCCTGAAGGTGCTAGGGTGGTATTTAAATTTAGAAAAAGTTTTAGAGCTGGAAATTACTTGAGTGATTAATAATCTACCCCACCCCCACCAATTTCACAATGGGTATAAATAATGCTCAGTGCGACAGTGTGACGGTCAGACCAAAAAGCCTTTTTTCCTAGATTCCTACAGTCTCTACTTGACTGGAATCACTCTTTAAGATAAGACCTTGTCAAACATTCCTCTTGTATGTGCCCTGAACCCGTATTTACCCCCCAGTAGTGTCCCAAACTGCTGTCTTACACACTTGGCAATCACAACATATCGGGGGACTGGTATTGTTTTATTTTGTGTGTGACCTTAAGAACTAATTAAATTAGACAACTATTTTGCGGATGACTATAGAGAAAACAAAACTGTAACAGTTTCAGTAACCACCATCTGGAGTGTTCAGCCTGATATAGATAAAGTTGACTTAGGGTTTTCTGCACTGCTTCCTTAAAATTAAGGAGGCTTAATTTTCTTCTTAAATTTTAGATGTGTTCTACTTAAAATATAAATATTATATAGAAATATCTTTGGGAAAAAAGTCCGTTTTCCATAAATTACATGCAAAAGCCAGACGTTATTTCCCACCATGAAAATTTCATATTCTCATTCCTCATTAGCATGTAGAAACATTCAGTAACGATGAACTAGTCCAGAAATAGGCAAACCAGAGCCCAAGAACAATAGGTAGGGACCTACATGCTTTGTTTTTGATTTTGGGTCAAAGTAAAAAGCTTTTGCTTTGGGCACCCAAGCAGTGAAATTGCTTCTTCTAGCTTAAGAGGCAAAAGCAAAGCACTTAGGTGCCTACCTATCGTTCTCCGGCTCTGGTTTGGCCATTTCTGAACTAGCTCATCATTGGTGCTTAGGTGTACTGAACACGCACCATATGCCAAGCCCGGTTCTAGGCTCCGGGAATACACAATGAATAAGGCAGACCATGTTCCTGCCCTCATTCTGGTGGAGGAGACAGACGAGAAACATGTGAATATACAAGGGAATGTCAGGTGTCCTGAGTGCAATGAGGAGAAAGAAAACAGGATTGGTGGAGAGATTGATGAGTGAAAGGCATCTGGGACGCCCAGTGGCGCCGAGGCTCAGGGAACGTGTTGCGTGATTCCGGCGTGAACCTGGCACCTTAGTCATTTGACTAGAGCTCTACCGTGGTAAGGACAGGACACACTGTCATGCCCAATGCCGGACAAGCAGAGACTGGGGCCAGGCCTTTCTTAACTACAATTGAGGATGTGATTTATTATTATTGTTATTACTGTGACTATTGTTATTACTGCTGTTGGCCTTGGCGATGGAGTTCTCCATCGTTTCATAATCTGATTCTAAAAGAGGCCGTTGAAATTCATAGCTCAGAGGACCTTTGGGAGGCAATGCAACAGAATGGTTTAGAGCAGAGGTCAGTAAACTGTGGCCCACATGCCAATTCCAGCCCACTTTCTGTTTTTATGTCTTTTTTATAAGGCCGTGTGTTTTTTGGCTTTTTGGTTTGTTTTTTACATTTTTAAGTGGTTGGTTAAAAAATAAAGTAAATACAATATTTTGTGTGATGTGTGCAAATTATGTGAAATTCAAATTTTAGTGTCCATAAATAAAGTTTTGCTGGAACACAGCTGTGCTCATTTTTATAGGTATTATTGATGGCTGCTTTTGTGTTGCAACAGTATGTTTCATGAAGCCTAAAATACTTACGATTTGGCCCTAAAGAATCAGCTGACCCTTGATTATGAGTATGGGCTCAGCAAGGAACTGGCTACAACATTTATTTTTTATTGTTATTATTTTTTTAATAAAGTATTTTTTTAAAAAGATTATTTATCTATTTGATAGATATTTTATTTATTTATCTATCTATTTGAGAGGGAGAGAGGAGGGGCAGAGGGAGAGGGAGAAAGCAAATCCCCAAGCAAACTCCCCACACAGCACCAAGCCCGCAGCGGGGCTCCATCCCAGGACCGTGAGATCATGACCTGAGCCAAAACCAAGAGTGGGCCGCTTAACCAACTGAGCCACCCAGGCGCCCTACAACATTTATGACATGTGCTGAAAAAAGAATACTATAACCATGAAAAAGAATTAGATAAATCTCTATAATTGCGACAGGAAGATGTTTGTGATGTGTTGAGCAAAACAAACAGAAGCAATCTGAGTGCAACAGATTTAGCTTCTCCAAATATTCCACAATATTTGGAACTCCATTAGCACAGCTCTTGGTCTGTATTGTTCACTGTTAGACCTAAAACTTGAGACCCATGGTACAGTCTCAATAAATATTTGTCGAATAAATAAGTGAATGACTTTCACACAACATCTAGGGAACGATAAATGAAAAGATTTATAAATCTGGCTACATAAAAACTTAAAAAATAAAAAAAAAAGTATTTTTTTGGCATGCTGAAAACCACCACGAGCAAAGTCAACAGACTAATGATAAACCTCAAAAAAACACCAAGCGCCTATTTCTTAATTAACTCCTTCAAATCAAGACCAACAACAGCAATGAAATAGAAAAGAGGGCAAAGGATATCAACAGGAACTTCCCAGAAAAGGAACTGCAAATGGTTCTTCCCTATGGTGACTTATAAGAGAGAAGAAAATTAAATTTAAAGGAGATACTCTTGTTTTTCAACTCCCAGTTGATGAAGACACATTGTACTAGTGGAATTGCAAATTGGCCAAACTTTCTAGGGAGTACCATTTGACAACATCTAACCAGAATTTAAAGTACATCTAGCCTTTGACCTAGGGATTCTAATTCTAAAAAGTCATCCTGTAGAAATATTCACATTTGCAACGACACAATTGCACAGCTGTTTATTGTCATTGCTTACAATCCCCAAATACTGAAGATAACCTAAATGTCCATTAATAGGAGAAATGAATTAATGTGCAGTCTAAAAAAATACCATGCAGACCTAGAAAAGAATGAGGGAGCTTTTCTTTCTTTTTTTTTTTTTAAAGATTTTTTATTTTTTTTATTTATTCATGAGAGACAGAGAGAGAGACAGGGGCAGAGGGAGAAGCAGGCTCCCCGCAGAGCAGGGAGCCCGATGCGGGACTCAATCCCAGGGCCCTGGGATCATGACCTGAGCCGAAGGCAGACGCTTAACCGACTGAGCCACCCAGGCGTCCCGAGGGAGATTTTCATATACAGATATGAAAGGATCTCCAAATTACATTAAGTGAAAAAGGGATAAACAGTGTGTATAGAATATCATTTCTTTAAAAAAAATAGAAAAAAGTATTTATATGGAGTCCTTTGCCTAGAACATCTTTAGAAAAATACAGAAGAGATTGCTAATAGTGGTTGCCTTTGGAAAGGGGGCCTGTTTGGCTAGGGAACAGGGAGGAAGGAAGCATCACTTTATTTCGTATCTTTTAGTCATTTTAATATCATATATATTTTTTAAGTTTATTTTATTTTTTCTAGTAATCTCTACACCCAACGTGGGGCTTGAACTCACAACCCCGAGATCAAGAGTCTCATTCTCTTCTGGCTGAGCCAGCCAAGTGCCCCGATATCATATTTAATAAATATAATTAATATTGAAATACTAATTGTATGAAATTCATCTTGAGAAAAATATATACATAGGAAAATCTGAAAGAATATATACAATTAATGTTATAGGGAACTTTTGCTTTTATTTATTTTTTTAATTTCTTTTTTGGGGGGAGCTTTTGCTTTTAAAATATATATTTCTAGGGGTGCCTGGGTGGCTCAGTCATTAAGCGTCTGCCTTCGGCTCAGGTCATGGTCCCAGGGTCCTGGGATCGAGCCCCGCATCGGGCTCCCTGCTCCGCGGGAAGCCTGCTTCTCCCTCTCCCACTCCTCCTGCTTGTGTTCCCTCTCTCGCTGTCTCCCTCTCTGTCAAATAAATAAATAAATAAAATCGTTAAATATATATATATTTCTATAATGTTTAATAGTGGATAGGTAGTAATTAAAACATAATGAAGATACAAGAGAGCAAAAGTGAGCATAGACTTCTATTTATTTATTCAGAGCACAGTTCTTAACTATGACAGCCATTACAACCACTAAATCATCTAAAATATGTAATTTGGCTCCAAGTGTGACTTTACTCTATGCAAATGGATACTGTCTGATGTACTCTGCCTTACAGGAATTCAAAAGCACTTGATCATTGATAAGTTGAATTAGGTTGGATAAAAGATTCTTTCATCTTTTTTTTTTTTAAGATTTTATTTATTTATTTGAGATAGAGAGAGAGCAAGTGAGCATGGAGGGGCAGAGGGAGAGGGAGAAGCAGACTCCCCGCTGAGCAGGGAGCCTGACAACAGGGCTCGATCCCAGGACCCCAGGATCATGACCAGAGCTGAAAGCAGATGCTTAACTGACTGAGCCACCCAGGCGCCCTAAGATTCTTTCATCTTGATCCAGTTATCATATACATCTTTAGTACAACAAAGATACAACAAGGTCACTATCATTTTGATTACATGATTTTTTCTTAACAGTTGTTTTAGGAAATTAAAAAATATCCTTTCTGTTTAAGAAAGCTGTTTCAGAGGGGCGCCTGGGTGGCTCAGTTGGTTAAGCGACTGCCTTCGGCTCCGGTCATGATCCTGGAGTCCCGGGATCGAGTCCCATGTCGGGCTCCCTGCTCAGCAGGGAGTCTGCTCCTCCCTCTGACCCTCCCCCCTCTCATGCTCTCTATCTCATTCTCTTTCTCAAATAAATAAATAAAATCTTTAAAAAAAAAAAAAAGAAAAAAGAAAGCTGTTTCAGAGGGCTCCTGGGTTGCTCAGTCATTAAGCGTCTGCCTTTGGCTCAAGTCATGAACTCAGGGTCCTGGGATCGAGCCCCACATCAGGCTCCCTGCTCAGTGGGAAGCCTGCTTCTCCCTCTCCCACTCCCCCTGCTTGTGTTCCCTCTCTTGCTGTCTCTCTCTCTGTCAAATAAATTTAAAAAAAATCTTAAAAAAACCATTTTAATAAAAAAAAAAAAGAAAGCTGTTTCAACAAGAAATAACAAATATTAGCGAGGATGTGGAGAAAAGCGAACCCTTATGCACTATTGGTGGAATGTAAGTTGGTGCAGTCACTCTGGAAAACAGTATGGAGAGGTTCCTCAAAAAATTTAAAAGAGAAATCTCATATGATCCACTACTAGGTATTTACCCCAAAGCAACAAAAATACATAGGCACCCCTATATTCATTGTAGCTTTCTTTACAAAAGCCAAGTTATAGGGGCGCCTGGTGGCTCAGTCATTAAGCGTCTGCCTTCAGCTTAGGTCATGATCCCGGGGTCCTGGGATCGAGCCCCGCATCGGGCTCCCTGCTCCACGGGAAGCCTGCTTCTCCCTCTCCCACTCCCCCTTGTGTTCCCTCTCTCGCTGTGTCTCTCTCTGTCAAATTAATAAATAAAATCTTAAGAAAAAAAACCAAGTTATGGAAACAACCTAAGTGTCTATCGATAGATGAATGAATAAAGAAGATGTCACACACACACACACACACACTGGAATATTACTTAGCTGTACAAAAGAATGAACTCTTGCCACTTATGACAACAAGATGGACCTAGAGTGTATTATGCTAAGTGAAATAAGTCAGAGAAAGACAAATACCATATGATTTTACATTAGATGTAAAATCTAAAAAACAAAACAAACCAAACTAAAAAAACCAACACAGACTCATAAAGAACTAATGATTGCCAGAGGGGAGGGGGATCGGGGGATGGATGAAATAGGTGAAGGGGATTAAGAGGTGCAAATGTGCAGTTATAAAATAAATAAGTCATGGGGATGAAAAGTACAGCACTGGAGATATAGTCAATAATATTGTAATAGCTTTGTACGGTGACAGATGGTAACTACCCATCTTGTGGTGAGCATAGCATAATATATAAAATTGTCAGATCGGTATGCTCTACACCTGAAACTAATATAACATTGTATGTCCCCTGTACTTCAATTTACAAGAAGTTGTTTAAGGAAAGACTTCTCAGTCTATCAAAATGCAAGATCAGCTCCTCAGGACTCTGGGGGAAGGGTAAGGTAGCTCAGTAATGGTATCTACTTTTTTGCCAAATAGGACAGTGCCCAGTTTTTCCTCCAAATGAATGCCGGGCTTACCCCAATTTTGAGTTTGGCTTGTTGTTTTAAATCCTCAAGTTAACATCATTCCAAAGGTCAAGGGACAAGTCCTACACAGGGGCCTCTCTGTATTTGCCAGATGCCCCTTGGGTTTGGTGCCAACCCAGAATGTTTCATCTAACTTGACGTCATTCCTGGCCTGGAAGACCAAGATTCTCAGCAGCACTGGGATTGGAGCGAGCTTCTGATGCACCATGAGTGGCTTGGACAATCCCTCGGACAGAAATTTCTTAGAGTGGATGTATGTATGTTGCCCAGTAGAGTAGCATTAGCTTTGAGATGTGGCTAGCACAATTTGAGATGTGCTCTCTGTGTAAAACACACACTGAATTTTGAGGATTTAAGCCACACAAAAAAACTGAAACATCTCATTAATGTTTTATATTGAGTACATGTTGAAAAGTAATATTTTGGGTGTATTGGGTTAAACAAAATGTATTAATAACATTAGTTTCATCTGTTTCTTTGCTCTTTTAAATTTTTTTTCATGTGTCCGCTAGAAAATAAACAACTGCGTCTGTGGCTTGTGTTCTATTTCTATTGCATCGCACCTCGTTAGAGGGTTAGCACTCGCTGACTCACGCATTTGGCCAGTCATTCAACAATTATTCATAAGGAGATGACCATATGCTGGGCGTGGTGCTGGGCCCAGGAGATACCATGAGAAATAGGGCACAGCTTCTGGCTTCAGGGAGCTTTAGTGTTAGAACAGAGAAGATAAGAAAGCAGGTGAGAAGTGAGAGGCCGTTATTCACAGGGTGTTTGGGAGTGCAGTGGGTGGGGCGTGCTGGGGAAGCCTGGGGAAGGAAGGCTCCCAGGGTAGACAAAGTCTGAATCGAATGCTGAAGAATTGGCAGGAGTTAACCAGATGGGGCAAAGGAAGAGTATGGTGAAGGTGTTGCAGGCATGGGCAGCCGCAGCTACGAGCTAGCGTGGAGGCAGAAAGAGGGGGGCTTCCTTCAAGGAGCAGCAGTGACCCCGCTGGGGTGTGGGGATGGAGGAAAGGGACTGGGGAAGATGCAGGCAGCTTCAGATGGCCAGGACCTCTCCTTCCAGGTGTCTCTTGCTTCTGATTTTGGGTGACCCCTCCTTACCCTGGTCCGATTCTGCCCCCCCATACCAGACTGCAGGATGGCTTTAGGGCAGCTGAGTAGCAAGGTGAACTTAGCAGGAGCCTGTGAAGGTGGGAGCCCATCAGCTGGAAGATTCACTCCGTGTTCATGTTGGTTACTGGCCTGCTTGTGGAACCGGGACTTTTTAGCAAATACATTTTCAGTGAGGGTAAGACCGCTATTCATACTGACAACTTTTTAAAGGGCAAGTTTACTGACCAAATGGAATTCTTTACCTGCACAAAGAATGAAATGTTTGGCCAGGGCTCTGCAGTACACACTGGGGCCAGAAGCCGTGCTTTGCTATTTATTGAGTGACCTTCAACGAGACAGTCAACATGCTAGGGCCACTGTTCATTGCCTAACGAGGCGTTTCGACTCGATAATCTCTATTTTCTTTTCCATTTTAACTTTCATGGAGCCTGGTAAATGGTATGCACACCAACAAAGAATTCTCTAACTAGGAAAAACCAGGTATCATGACAAGAAGACAAAAATGGGATTTCATTCAGTTTAACGATCCAAGTCCGAGAACTAATGACATATTTTACAACTATGATTCAAAGTGTCACATTTTATTGAATGATGCTATGTGATGCATCTGATTATTGCTGTTGTTTCTTTTAGACAAAATTGGCAAAATGAGAGCAATAAGAACTTGGACACATTATTCCTCATAATAATTTTTAAATCTGCCAAATTTGTTTAACTGTGGTTAAAACTTAAAACATGTTATAATCCAATAAAAATAGGTTATAAAAATATTAAATAAGCTAAGAAAACGAGCACAGTTTTGACCCAAAAGAGTTTACAGAAGCTGTGGAGGCTTTTGCAGCCCAACTCAATGGTCAGTAGTCATTGTGGAGCTCCTATTGCATGGAACATTCTAGATTCCACTGTGGAATATAGTGCACTGTGCTGGGAAATACTAACACAACATAACGTAGAATAGTAGTTCTCAAACTTTTTGGGATCAGGATGCCTTTATATTCTCAAAAGTTATTGAAGACCCCCAAAAACTTTTGCCTATGTGAGTTATATCTTCAATGTTGATCATCTAAGCAATGGAAATGGGGAAAACATTTAAACATTTATTATAAACTCATTTAAAGAAACAATGAAATGAGTACATGTTATCATATACAATATATATATTTTTGATAATAGCTACATTTTTCAATTTCAATTTCAACAAAAATTTCATGAGAAACATGGTATTATTTTACATTTTTGCAAATCTCATGTCTGGCTTCATAGAAGACACTTGGATTCTCAGCTCTGCTTCTGCATTCAGTCTGTTGCTCTATCCCATGTCATGTGGCCTCTGTAAAACCCTACTCTCACAAGTGTAAGAGAATAAGAGTAAGAGGCGAACGGTGTCTAGTATTATTGTGAACATAGTTTGACTCACAGGCCCCCTGGATGTTTTTTTTTTGAGGAACGCCTGGAATCCTTTGATCACACTTTGAGAACTTCTGGCATAGAAATGAGCTCAAAAGAATTTGTACCCTGTGGAAAACCTTTGAACATAGATGAAGCTTATCAATAAGTGTAGGATTAGTAATAAAGAGTAGCTGAGACATTGGTCCTGGGGGACAGCTGCAGATGAGCTGGGTGCGTCACTGAGGGATGAAATGGCCCAGGGGGCAGTTGACATCAGAAACAAAGTAGCAGATGTTTACAAAACCCATCATCAAAGAGCTGAAAACAGGGGTCTGGGGGCCCTTCCATTTTTTTTTTTTTTTTAAAGGTAATGTATTTTTTTTAATTTTTTTTTTTTTAAGATTTTATTTATTTATTTGAGAGAGAGAGAATGAGAGACAGAGAGCATGAGAAGGAGGAAGGTCAGAGGGAGAAGCAGACTCCCTGCTGAGCAGGGAGCCCGATGCGGGACTCGATCCCGGGACTCCAGGATCATGACCTGAGCCGAAGGCAGTCGCTTAACCAACTGAGCCACCCAGGCGCCCCCCTTCCATTTTCTTAACTGGACTGTAGAGAGGTTCTGTAAGGTTCCTGAGAGCCCGCTGGAGACATCATCCATCCAGCCCATTGCTTTTTGGACTTGCTATAAGGAGCGGAACTCCTTTTTTCAGGAGAATCTAACATGAAGTTCTAATATACAAAGTATAGAACAGTCTGGCTGAAGTAGGGAAAGGCATCCATGTGGCCTGCATTACTTATTCCTCCTCCGGCCCCCACCCCAGACCCAGTCAACCCTGAGACTTGGCCTCCCATCCCTAGATTTCCGGGAAAAACAGGAGGGAAACCATTGACGTAACAGTTAACAATCGACAGAGCAGTGTGTGGTCCAAGGTTCCCTTCCTGGGCCCGTGTGTGGGGGAGATGGGGACAGGCAGGCCGGGAAGGGGGGCATACCTACAGGAGGCTACAGCAGAATTAAAAACTCAGACTAGACCTGTGGCTGTGGGATTAGAGCTGGGGGGGGAGGACAGGATGGCAACAGAGAGATGGGACTCAGAGGTGGGGCTTGGAGTTCGAGTCTTGGACCTTGGGCCAGCAGCCAGTTACTATTAATGGCCTACCTATTGGCCATTCTCTCTCTTTCTTGCTAACAGAACCCCAATTTTATTCAAATATCTGGCGGCCATGCATATGAAGAGAGGTTGAGCTCCTCCCTGGCCCTAGAACATCAATCTTGACTGGTTTAAGCTCAACAGAATGATTCCATCCCCTAGCTAGGTTAGAAATGGGCACACAAGGCCATTCCATCCAGAGAGAGATGAGAAGTTTCCTGGGGAATTGTTATGTGCTTTTGCTGATAAAGATCTGCATGGGAAGAAAACAGCCCCTTCGTGTCATCATACTACATGTGAAACCTGGATCTGTGGCAGCCATCTTGTGAGCATGAGGGACACCAATCTGAGAAGGCAGAACTGAAGGGAAGCAAAGCTTTTGTTGTTGAGCTGCTGAATTAGCAAGGCCTGGAATAACCCAACCTCTGTACTACTTAAGTGACAACATATTTTTCTTATTTATTAGAAATATATTAGACTATTTTTCAGTCTCATTATTTCAGCCCAAGCATCCTAAATGACACTGTGACTTATATTGTTCTGTTTAGAAAAGTAGCTGATCAAGCAATACTTTCAAACGTACTAGTTGTTTTATTTTAGCAAGGCTTCGCCTACAAACTATAAACTCAATCAGTCCTTCTTTTCTGCTTGCCTGGCACCATTGTACCTGCTGAAGAATTGATAGCTATTTGCAGAGCAAGTGTTAAAAGGTTACATGATGCAGCTACAGATATTCATTTATTCAGGTTATGGTTTATAGTCCATAATGGGTAGAAATTGCCTATATGCATTTTCGGTATTTCTAATTCCAGAAATCCGGATCTGTTCCCCAAGTATAGCATTTTATCGTGTGTTTAGTAGATTTAGGCTAGGTACCATATCATCCCTCTCACAGGAACTAATTTTAAAAGAAAGCTATGTAAATAACGATTTTTAAAAATTCCCATGCCCAACAGTCCCAATGGTAAAGTCCAAATCAGTGCTGTTTATTTGACAGACCAGGGGACCTAATCATTGATGATCCACACCGAAGGTAATATAAAGATCAATGGTTCAGATTAGATAATGTATATGAAAATACTTGGAAAAACTAAATTATTTTCTGCCTCCTTTACCGATCTTTTAAGGGTTATTTTATCCTCTTTCAGAAAAGGTAACCAAAGATGAAAGAGAAAACGTATTGCCCAAAGTCTCCCAACTAGTATCAAAGAGACCCTGGACTAGGATTGAACCCCAGGTCCACCTGACTGCAGAACCCAGAAGCACCCCAAACTCCATCCAAGATACAGGAATGACCCATTTGCTTCACCTGCAAAAACGGTAATAAGTAGGAAACTAATCAGAAGGTGCAGAGAAGGAGAGAGAGTAGCAAAAGCCCTCCATAATCTCCATGCCTGGTCATCAGCTAGCTGTACAAATTCTCCAGTAACTCTTAAACCCTATGGAAAGCAATGAAACAAAAATCTCCCGATAATGAATTATTTTAATATTGGAGCCTAAAATCATCCACTTACACAGTAACCATAACTATTGGTTACCTTGTTACTCTACTACCAAAGGATTAAGCTCTCAGTTTCCATCTATGAAAAGTAGAATTGTCTCCATTCTCGAAACCCATCCTTTAAAAAATTCCTTATATTACGAAAACTTAGAAACCATTTTCTGTTTTTTTTTTCCTTTACTGGAAAAAGAGTTTAAATGATCCTTTGAAACTGTTTTGTTCTTCTGCCCTGAAGTATAGGAAGATGCCCCTCTTCCTGTGAAACTAGACCATATCCTTTGCAGAGAAGAACACAGTGACTTGTTCTTAGTAACTTGAGCAAACTTGCACAGCCATTAAGGGGGAGTCTGGATGCTACCCCAGGTTCCCCAAATCTGGTCCCCATGGGCCAAGACCGACAAGCACCTGCTCTCACACCACCATGAGCTCTTAAAGAACAGCGATTGTTACTCACCCTCTCTTTTGCCTTCTCATGAGCTTTTTGAAGAACAACTTCTTGATACATTGCCTGTCTGCGATTGCCTCAGACCCCAAGCAGTCCCCAGGAGCAGCCACAGATGGGCATGCTTAGACATAGTTCAAGATTTCAGATGGGTTCTTCGCTTTAGACATTTAAACAAGAACTTTACCCCCCGCAGGCAGCACCCCCCACAAAAAAAGAAACATGAAAAGGATAAAAACAGAATTCTGCAGTTACCTTAGGATTGTGCATTTCAATATTTCCATGACTGGCATATCACCAAGCTGCAATGGTTTTGTCCCCAACCTCCACTCAGGGTTTCTACCTAACCTGCTTACTCTGCTTACTCAGACAGGCCTCCTGGACACACTCAGTGTCTAAACTGATGGTTCATTCAACATGAGCGCCATGGTCTCTTGACCTTCTCTACTCCAAAGATCTTGACTTCTACACTGTTTCAGCATGTCAACCCCATGGCCACACCCTTGACTGGAAACTGGTCCAGCTTGGCAGGCTTACACATAATCCCTGTGTGTCTGCAACTTCCCATTTTCCAGTGTTCTCACATCCCTGGTGGTAGCTGATGTAATGGGTGAATAAAACACAGGTTTTGGAACCTGAGCGATCTGGGTTTAAATAGGGGCTCTGCCACTTGGCTAGCTGAATGATCTCAGGCCAATGACTGTATTTCTGAGCCTCATATTCCTTATCTGTCAAAGAGGGATAACATCAGTTATGTTTCGAGACTGTAATGTGGGTGACACCCCTGGGACTGAGAGCACAAAACACCCCACTTAGCTGATAACTCAGTAAAGCTAGTTTCTCCCCTTCTGTTGGCTCTTCCTGGTTCTCCCACTAGCTTCATTCTGAGGTCTCACAGCAAATTCTGGTTTTGCGTACCTCCCAGTGTCTCATCCCCTCTGGGCTTCAAGGTCACTCATTGATTCACCCCCTGCAGCCGATGCCCCACCTCTGATGTCCCACTACAGTCCTGGTTCACACTCAACCCTGGGCCAGCACGACAGTTCTGTGGCCCACTCTTGCTCCCAGGCTGCTGAGGGCATCCAGCTTGGCCGGGAGGCTCTGGGCATTTTTATTTTTGAAGCTTCTCATATATTTATTAAAGGCGAGGGAGGAAGGGAGGGGGAAAGAGGTGTGGGGAGAAGGGGAAGGAGGGGAGGAGGAGACAAAAAGTAAAAAAAAAAACCTGTGGACTATTTAAATATTTATGTTTGGGGGAAATACTCCATCCCTGGCCCTGAAAACCCATTAAAATAACAAGTGCAAGGTCAAGTGCTGCCAGTGACAGGGTGGGGTAAGTTTGCCTAAATCAACTTCAGGAAGCTCATTTACCTGCTGCTGTATACCGCGTTCCCCAATAGAAGCTTATTTAGTAGTAAAGGGAAAATTTAGCATCCATATGCTGTCTCTTCTTTCTTTCTTTTTTTTTTTTTTAAAGATTTTATTTATTTATTTGAGAGAGAGAGAATGAGAGAGAGCACATGAGAGGGGGGAGGGTCAGAGGGAGAAGCAGACTCCCTGCTGAGCAGGGAGCCCCGATGCGGGACTTGATCCAGGGACTCCAGGATCATGACCTGAGCCGAAGGCAGGCTGACTCTTATTTCTTATTCGATGTTTAGAAGTTAGGGGAAGAGAAATGATTCTTATTGCGTTTCCTTAAAAATCCTAAAGTTTAGTGGCGCCTGGGTGGCTCAGTCATTAGGCATCTGCCTTCGGCTCAGGTCATGATCCCAGGGTCCTGGGATCGAGCCCCGCGTCAGGCTCCCTGCTCCGCAGAAAGCCTGCTTCTCCCTCTCCCACTCCCCCTGCTTGTGTTCCCTCTCTCGCTGTGTCTCTCTCTGTCAAATAAATAAATAAAATCTTAAAAAAAAAAAATCCTAAAGTTTAGAGGCGCCTGGGTGGCTCAGTCGGTTAAGCGTCTGACTCTTGATTTCAGCTCAGGTCATGATCTCAGGGTCCTGGGATCAAGCCCCTCGTCCAGCCCCACGTTGGGCTCCATGCTCAGCGGAGAGCCTGCTTCTACCTTTCCCTCTGCTCCCCGCCTCCCTGCGCTCTCTCTTTCTCTCTCTCAACTAAATAAATAAAATCTTTAAAAAAAAAATCCTGAAGTTTATATTTAACAACCTAGGCTTTTAATGTTAGAAGCAGTGTGTTATGATAGTGCTATTTGTATGATAGAGAAATGGAAACAAAAAGCACAATGTGATGTGGATGGACTGTGGTGCAAGTGTTATGAGGGGAGTATTTCAATCCTGCCAGTGTGTCCTCCTGATCCTGGAAGGGTTCATGGTCTGTCAATTAAACAGCTCATGTGTTGAATTCAGATCTAAATTTGGATTCCACTTTGCCTGTAAGAGTTGAGTGACCTTGACAGAGTTGTTTTACTTTCTTAAACATCAGGTTCTTCTTCTGCAAAATGGAGGTAACAATTAATATCTAATTCAGAAGGTTGTTGTGAGGATTAAATTAAATCAAAGTGCCCAGCACATAATAATGATTTAATGAATGACAAGTAGCCATTACTATTGTTTTTACTATTCCCATTTCCCCCATAATGTTTTTTTAAGATTTTATTTTATTTTATTTTATCTTTATTTATTTAGAGAGCATGAGCAGGGGGAGGGGCAGAGGGAGAGAGTGAATCTCAAGCAGACTCTGTGATGAGCACTGAGCCTGACACCTGACACAAGGCTTGATCTCAGGACCCTGAGATCATGACCTGAGCCAAAACCGAGAGTCCAACACTTAACTGAGCCACCCAGGCAGCCCCATAATGGTTATTTTAAACATTCTTCTTGCTTCCAGCCTCAAGCTCCATCCCTGTCATCCTCACTCTCAGGAGGCAACTCACAAACTAGTTCATGTAGAGCAAGATGTTGGTGGGATTGCTGATGAAATACCTCCTAAAATCTCAAGTGGCTCTTTGTTTTCCTCTTTCTCATCCATTTCCCTTCTTGAAAAATTTGGTTGTAAAGCCATTAGGGCCGAGTACAGTGGCATCTGGGCCTTCCTGGGGACAGCTAAGGTGGCCTGGAGCTCAGCATCGGAGCCCCAGGGGTAAGGAGGATTTATGCCTGGATGGGCTGCCTATCAGAGGGAGCAAAGCCCCGGCTGAGTGACGTAGGCAGACTGGTGCAAGCTGTTGGGGCCCAAGCAAGGTTGAGGAGGGCATTCCAGAGAGAGGAAACCCAGGATGGAAGTCAGAGCCTGGGGTGAGGGCAGGCGGGCAGCCCTGCAAAGCAGTGACCGGCATAGGTTGTCAGAGCCCAAGCAAGGGTGGACTACCTTGTGGTGCTAGAAACCGAGAGGAGGGCATCCACACAGGGATGCGCAGTAGTGACGCTAGGACACTCGTTACATACAGGGGATTGATCACATAAGTAAGTATATTAAGGACAGGGGGAGCTAATTCTCACTGTCAGAAAAGGGTGTTAACGAATATGGGAAGGGAGAGAACTACTTTCTAATGGAGGATTGGAATTGGGAGGTATCGGTATGACCTCAAATTTTTCCATATAAGTAGATACTAAAATAAATATAGATGCAAACATACGTTTATAATGTATGTTTCCTATCTCTTTCTACTGAGAGGGTCTGGGAGCGACACCATCCCAGTAGCAATGAGCGCACCTAGCACTGAAATCTTGGCTTCTAAATACTCTCAAGTGCAAGAAATTAGGACTCACTGGAGAAATGGCTGATTCCAAGACACCATTAGGAGTCACTCCCCATTCTCTACTCCCCCCAGCTCCCGGCACCCAAGAGTCTGCTTTCTGTCTGTGGATTTGCCAATCCTGAAAATTTATTTAAATGAAATCACCTGATATATGGCCTTTTGTGCCTGGCTTCTTTCATGTAACATAATGTTTATGAGGTTCATCCATATTATAGCATCTATCAGGATTTCATTTGTTCTCATGGTGGAATAATATTCCATTGCATGGATATACCACATTTTGTTTATCTATTCATTAGCTGATGGACATTTGCATTGTTTCCATTGTGTTTAGGTACTATGAACAATATTGGCATGAACATTTTGAGTATTTGTTTTTAGTTTTGGGGGGTATAAACCTAGGAGTGGGATTGCAAGGTCATATATTAATTCTATGTTTAACTTTTTGAGGAACTGACAAACTGTTTCCAAAGCAGCTGCATTATTTAACATTCCTACCAGCAGTGTCTGAAGCTTCCAATTCCTTCACATCCTCATCAACACTTGCTATTGTCTGTGGGTTTTTTTTAGGTGTGAAGTAGTATCTCATTGTATTTCTCATTTGCATTTCCCTAATGACTAATGGTGTTGCACATCTTTCCACATGCTTATTGGCCATTTATATATCTTCTTTGAAGAAATGTCTATTAAAATTCTTTGCCCATTTTTTGATTAGTTTGTCTTTTTATTATTGAGTTGTAAGAGCTCTTCATATATTCTGAATACAAGTCCCTTATCAGCTTATGATTTATAAATATTTTTTTTCCTATTTTGTGCATTGTCTTTTCACTTTCTTGATGATGTCTTTTGAAGCAAACACGTTTTTCATTTTGATCAAGCCCAATTTATCTATCTTTTCTTTTGTCTCTTGTGTTTTGGTGTCGTATCAAGAAACTACTTCCAAATTCAAGACACAAAGATTTACTTTTATGTTTTCTTCTAAGAGTTTAACTGTTTTAGTTTTAACATTCTGGTGTCAGAGTTAACTTGTATGTGTGGTAATTTTGTATATGCTATGTGTATAATTCTGTATATCGTATGAGGTAGGATATCTTTTATTTAATTTTTTTCCTAGGTTTTATTTCTTTATTGCAGACAGAGAGAGAAACAGCACAAGTTGGGAGTGGGAGGGGCAGAGAGAGAAGGAGGCTCCAGGCTGAGCAGGGAGCCCTATGTGGGGCTCCATCCCAGGACCCTGGGATCATGACCTGAGCCAAAGGCAGACGTTTAACCAACTGAGTCACCCAGTGCCCCTTATTTAATTTTTTTAAAAGATTATTTATTTATTTATTTATTTATTTATTTGAGAGAGAGAGAGAGAGAGAGGGAGGAGAGGGACAGACAGAGAGGGAGAAGCAGGCTCCCCACTGAGCAGGGAGCTGATGTGGGGCTCGATCCCAGGATCCTGGGATTGTGACCTGAGCTGAGCCACTCAGGTGCCCCTTTTATTTAATTTTGTCACATTCTTTGCATGTGGATATCTAGTTGTCCCAGCATCATTTGTGGAAAAGACTATTCTTTTCCTGTTGGATGGTCTTGACAAACTCATTGAAATGCAGTTGACCATAACTGTAAAGGCTTATTTATGAACACTCAATTCTATTCCATCGATCTTTATCTTATCCTTTGCCAGTAACACACTGTCTTGATTACTGGAGACTTGTTTTACGTTTTGAAATGGAAGTGTGTCTTCCAACTTTATTCTTTTTTTTTTTCTCCCCAAGATTGTTTTCACTATTCTGGGTTCTTTGCAGTTTCACATGAATTTCAGGATGAACTTGTGAATTTCTGCAACACAAATGGGTGTGATTTTGATGGAGATTGCACTGCATCTGCAGATCAACTGGGGGAAATCTCAGTCTTAAACAGAATTATGTTTTCTAATCTATAAACATGAGGTGTTTTAACATTGGAAAAAAATTTCCTATTTTCTTGTGTGGAATTGTTTCAGTGTACAAGTCTTACACTTCCTTTCTTAACTTCATTCCCAATGTTTTATTTATTTTTCTTTTTTTAAAGTAAACTCTACCCCCAACATGGGGCTCAAACTCATGACGCCAAGATCAAGAGTTGCATGCTCTACTGACTGAGCCAATCAGGTGCCCCCTAAGTATTTTATTATTTCTGAGGCTATTGTAAATGGAATTTTTTCTTAATTTCATTTTCAGATCATTCATTGTTAGTGCATGCAATTGATTTTTGTAATTGATCTTGTGTCTTGCAACTTTGCAGAGCTTATTTCTTTTTATAGTGTTTGGTGGATTACTTAGTATTTTCTATGTAAAAAATCGTGTCATTTGATGCTGTTTGGCAAAGCTAGTTGATTGGTCTGGATGCTTTTATCTTATTTTCTTGTCTAATTGCCCTTACTAGAACTTCCAGTATAACATTAAATCAAAGTGATGACGACACACATTCTTGTTTTGTTAGTGATTTTAGTGAGAAAGCATCCAGTGTTTCACCATTAAATATGATGTTAAGGGTGGCTGTTTCATGGATGCCTTTTATTAGGTTGAAGAAGTTTGTTAGTGTTTTCATCATGGAACGGTGTTGAATTTTGTCAAATGATTTTTCTGTGCTGATTGAAGTGATCATGTAAATTTTGTCTTTTATTCTATTAATGTGGTATATTACACAATTGATTTTCTTATGTTAAATCCAGCATATTTCATGGGACTAAATCCCACTTAATCATAGTTTTATATGTTGCTGAATTTGGTTTGCCAGCATTTTGTTGAGGATTTCTGCATTTATATTTATTAGAAATATTGGTGTAGTTTTCTTATGATGTCTTTGTCTTGTTTGGGTATCAGAATAATACTGGCCTCATAGAATGAGCTAGAAGGATTCTCTCTTGTTTTGGGGAAGTGTTTGTGAAGTACTGGTATTTATTTATGCTTAGGTAAAACAAGCAAATGGTCCAAAATACATTTGAAAGACACCAAAATGTTTTAGTATAAGTCTTTTAGTATTCTCCCCTAGGCTCTTCTCCTACAATTCCTCCCCCAGAGGTAAAAATCTTTATCTGTTTTTGTTTTTTTTCCCCCTAGGCATTATAAATGTATCGGCTCTTGAACTTCCCTTGGAGATTTGCTCTTCCTCCCGGTCTAATAACCTCATGATCCAAACAAATCTTAAATTCTCTTTTCCACATTTGTATCAGTTCAGATTAGGTTCAGCTGTGAGTAACAGAGACCCTAAATAACAGAGGCCTAAATGTGATAGTGATTTATTTCTCTTCCATTTAAAAAATCAGGATGTTGGCAGGCTGCCAGAGCAGCTATGGTGGCTTCATCCTATGAGCCCTTTAGGAGCCCAAGGGCCTTTCTGCTCACTCCTCTGCCATCCCCAGGGTACAGTGCTTATCCTTCGGGCCCCAAAATGGATACGTGCATTCCAGGCAACTGGATAGAGGAAGGAAAAAGAGGTAAGCCAAGGGCATGCCTCAACTGGCTTTTAGCGAAGGTCCTGGGAGAGGCTACAGGATGCACCTGTTGATATCTCACGGCCAGGAGGTACTCACAGCTGCAGGGGAAGCCGGGGAGTGTGGTCTTTATTCTGAATCAACATACGCTTACAAAAATTAGGGGGTTTATTATCATGGGAAATGAGGAGAGATAAAAAGTAGTTACTTCCACACATTCAATCTGTCAATTCTGTCCCAATGTTTCCAAATTTGACACCCCTTTTCCTTCTCCATTCCTCCTTCCCTTGTATAAACTCTAGTCAATTCTCGACTAAATTACCATAGTAGCTTCTTAACTGGTTTTTCTACCTCCTTTCTCTCCTCCAGGATATTGTACATTATACTTTTTCTAAAATACAGATGTCATTGCTGTGATTGCATAATAACTTTCCAATTGACTTTTAAAAAAATCCAAACTTCTAGGGGCGCCTGGGTGGCTCAGTCAGTTGAGCGACTGCCTTCGGCTCAGGTCACGATCCTGGAGTCCCGGGATCGAGTCCCGCATCGGGCTCCCTGCTCGGCAGGGAGTCTGCTTCTCCCTCTGACCCTCCCCCCTCTCATGTGCTCTCTTTCTCTCTCTCATTCTCTCTCTCAAATAAATAAATGAAATCTTTAAAAAAAAAATCCAAACTTCTAAATGTGTGATACTTCTTTTTTTTTAAGATATTTATTTATTTATTTATTTATTTATTTATTTATTTATTTATTTATTTATTTATTTATTTGACAGAGAGAGACACAGCAAGAGAGGGAACACAAGCGGGGGGTTGGGAGAGGGAGAAGCAGGCTCCCTGCTCTGCAGGGAGCCCGATGTGGGGCTCGATCCCAGGACCCTGGAATCATAACCTGAGCCGAAGGCAGACACTTAACGACTGAGCCACCCAGGTGCCCCTAAATGTGGGTTACTTCTAAATGAAGTCCTTTCATGATCCAGCTCCAGCTTACAGCTTTATCTTCTGTTCATTTCCTTCTCTACTTGAACTTTATGCTCAAGCCATACCTAAATCCTGGCTTCCAGAATATACTATTCTTTTGCATCTTGGTATAATGGTGTTAGACTGATGACAGCAATGTTTTATCCCTCTTTGTCTACAATGTGCCTTTGTAGTTCTTTTCATCAAGAGATGGAGTCTATTCCTCCACTCCTTGACTCTGGGCTGGCCTCGTGACTTGTGCCGGCCAGTGGGATGTATCTGAAATACGTGTGTGACAGTTCTGAGCCTCAGCCTATAGAGCTGCCTTATGTATTCCAGCTGCCTCTTGGATCTCTGTCTCTGCCATCAGAGCAAGTCTGACCTAGCCTGGTATATAATGAGAGACCAAGCTGAGCAGTGCTGAGTCATCCGAGCCAAGACCAACTCTGCCATCTAGCCCTCAGCTGACACGTCAGCTGACCTCAGAACTGTGAGCCAGCCCGGCCAAGATCAGCCAAGCCACACTCATATCAGCAGAATGGCTTCCCTCATTTGTAGACTCAGGAAAACATAATAAGTGGTTCTGTTTTTAATCACTCTGTTTTGGGGAGCCTTGTTCACAGTGTTCACTGTGGTAATAGCTCAAAAATACAGTGCTTTCATGTGTGCTATTCCTTTTCCTTGAAATGCCTATTTTTTTTTTCTTAATCTAGTAACTTTCTAAATTTATCTCTCAAGACCCAGATCAGATATAATATTAACTGGGAAAGATTCTTGTCCCTATCTGGGCAGACCTAGCCACTTTCTTTAATGAGGTTCACACCTCTATTATAGCACGCACTGTAGAGTTATTTTTTCCCACATCCATTTCTCCTTTAGGCTAAGCTAGTTGAAGCAGGGATGACCTATTGTATGAAGTGCACAAGCAATATCTGTTGCAGGAATGAATGAAGAAATGCTGGCATGTTTAAAATATACCTCCCTTCCTCTTTTCTGTCTCTTCCAAGCTGCAACTATACTTTTGCTTATGCCTAGGTCCTTCCTTCTGCAATATCCCCCCAGATTTCAGTCATTTCGCATATATTGGCCGTTGTGTTTATGCCTCTTTTCTTTTAAGGCTAGGAAGTGCCATATTTTCCTTGATTGGTAATTTCCCATAGTGGACAGTCATGTTAGTTGCAAATACACTTTGAAATTTTCAATTTCTTAAAGTTTCCCAATTGTTCAATTTAATTTTCAATCCCATTCATCACTACCCTTGTAAACAGCCAAAAAATGTACCCATTTGCTTTTAATGTCTTACCATCAGCTTCCTTAAAAGTGATTAAAAGTCACCCTGTTTGCCTTCTCATCTTATTCACCTCACTAGTTTTCCATTTCTAAGTGAGAGTAGATTGCTGAGTAAATCGTTCTAACCATGGGCTTATTGGCAACCAGGTAGGATTTTGTGACCTGTGGTTTTTTAGTTCTTCAGATTATGCCCCATTCACTCAGAGCTACATTTGTTATAATCCAGTTAGACATGGCTCCATTTCAGCCCTTCGTGCAAAATGATAAAGTTGTGACAGAATGGAGCTGAAGAGAGGCACCAAAATGACCCTTCTGATCCCCATGGCATTCCTGGAAGGAGCCTGGGCAATGATACCAGTCTACACTCAGGAAGGGTTTCAGGTGCTATTCCCAATCCTCTGTGCTGTTCCCTGGCCCACTGCCCCTTCATTACCCTTTATTGTATTTTATGTGTCAGTCCCCAAACATCGGAATGTATAATTAATCACGTCCTATGTCTTACTGTGCACAGTAATGCCTCATCGGCTTTATACTGAACACAGTATATTTAATTATTTTGAAGGAGGAAATCTACTGGCAAGAAGTGTGTTGTGTGCCTCTTGCAAGATCGGATTTCATCAGAAAGATTTGCTGTCACATACCAGTTGCTTCTGATGTCAAAGTTAACAATCATTTACATAGCAATACAACAACAATAACATTTAATGCCTTTCATCAAACCAGACTGTAAATACTAATTAGTTATACTTCGTTGTGTTCTGGTGGGGCTCAGTAAACTACGATGCTTATTTTATAGATATTGAAACACAGACAAGAGATGAGTGACTTGCCCAAGGCTGTAAAAGATGATGTCAAAATTGGGGTTATAACTCTTGTGCCCTGTCCACGAGACCTCTCTGGATTCACAAGATAAATTTTTAAAGTAGTACCAAGACTTCATATAATGCAATGAAGAAGTCCTGCCACATCAGCCATTGCCTTTTTGTATGATGCATTTAAATAAAAAATCCCTAAGCATTAAATATTTAAGAAGAAAAAATTTAATGAAGAGTAAACATCTCAAGTGTCTCAAACTAGCGCATCATGGCCTAATTCTCTCTAATGAGCTGAGATTTTAAAAAGAATTCAGCTCCTGCCTCTATGGTACAGTACACTGTCAGGCTGGGCACATTAAGCCAGCCGTATTAAGGCAAAAGGCTTCTTGCTTAAGCACCAAGTTCGGCCCTCAGGAGGTTAATGGGGCCCTATTATCAGGCGATGAACCACCAACCCTACAAGTGGTATCTCCTAACAGTTGAAGGAACAGGGATGCCTTGCTGTAAAGTACTTTCTCTTTAAAATTCTGGGTACGATTTGCTTTTAAAATTATTAACTGATTTTTCCCCCATTAAGATTGTTTCTCAGAATGGTATGGAAGACTTGCTTTTGGGGTTGTTCGGATCAACTTCAACACTCAGTGTTAACGTGTCTGCCAATCTAATAATTGATGGGATTTTCTGTTCTCTCAATGGCTGAAACTATAGCTTTCAAATTCTTTTTTTTCTTTCTTTAAATTTTTATTTAAACTCAATTAATTAACATATAATGTGTTATTAGCTTCAGAAGTAGAGGTGATTCATCAGTCTTAGGTAATACCCAGTGCTTATTACATCACGTGCCCTCCTTAATGTCCATCACCCAGTTAACCCATCCCCCCACCCCCTCTCCAGCCTTCACATTCTAGAAGAAGCCTTCAAAATGTGACTTCTACAAACACAAAACCAACTATATTTCATTTGGGATAATTCTTTTAATTCCAAAGGCTCCAATGATAAACTTCTAAAATGAAATTGCCAAAAGTGAGCTAAATTTCCTCCTTAAAATATATAAAGTATATCAACATGAGGATTTTGGTCTGTGATTTGCAAAATGGGGATATTTGCACTACATTCTCATGGGGAGTATTTTATCTATTGAGCATTTAACAACGCATTCAAAAGTGTTTCACTGAGGGTGATGGGCATTAAGGAGGGCACTTGCTGGGATGAGCACTGGGGGTTATATGTAAGTGATGAATCACTAAATTCTACTCCTGAAACCAAGACTACACTGTATGTTAACTAACTTGAGTTTAAATTAAAAAAAAAAAAAAGGTTTCATTTAAAAATTTGGGGGGGGAAGCCAAGAGAATGAGGTAAAATGTAAGACATATGGGGTACCCATCCATATTTACCTTGTAACCCTATGTATAAGTAAATATAAATGCACATTGTGTCAGGGACGGGACAGCGTAGTAGATCAAAGATGGTGAGGAGTTCCTTAGCAATCTTCCCATGAGAGGTGGGATCTATTTACCCTCTCCTTGAGTCTGGCCCGGGCCCGAGACTTGCTTTGACCAAAAGAACCACATGACTTCTGAAACTAGATCATAAGAAGCCTTGATGTTTCTACCTGCCTTTCTTGACTCTCCTGTTTTTGAGACACTCCTTCTTGGAACTCAGCTGCCATGCTGTGGAAAGCCTACGCCATATGAAGGTGCTACAGTGGCCAGCTAGTTGAACTGCCCGCCAGGTGAAGGAACCATCTTGGATGTTCCAGCCCAAAGGACCCTCCAGCCTTCCCGAAGCTCACACCACATAGGGCAGAAGAAATCATCCACTCAGCGCACAGAATCATGAGTAATAACAAAGAGATGTGTTAAGGCATTTTTGGGGTGGTATGTTACACAGCAATAGATAACTGGAACAGAAGAAAGAACAGTCATATTTAGATGGGCTATAAATCACCATGAAATGTAGATTCAGACTTCATCTTCTATGTGGGCACATACATTATATCCTCCCTGGAGTCCCTTAAAGAGACAACAAAAAATACTCATTAATTCCTTTCCTCCATCTTTGCTTGCGCTGTGCTCCCCTTCTGGAACTCCTTTACTCCTCCTGCCCATACAAATCTCACCTACACTGTAAGGTTCCTCTCCCAAGACCTTCCCCATTCACTCTGGTCTTCAGCGTTTTCTCCCTTTCTGACCCTTTCTAAAGGCCATCATTTGGATCATTCACTTGATTTAGAAAAAAAAAAGATCTTTGTTGAGGTATGATTGATATACAATAAACTGTACATATTTAGAGTGTACAATTCGGTAAGTTTTTCCATATGTATATGCTTGTGAAACCATCACCACAGTAAAGATAATGAACATATATCCATCACCTCAGAAAGTTTCCTCCCACCCTCTGTAATCTCTTCACACTCATCTCCCAAACTCTAATGCAGGCAATCACTGATCTGTTTTCTGTCACTGTACATTGATTGTACATCTTCTAGAAATTTATATAAATGGAATCATACAGTATGTTCCTTTTTGGGTCTGGCTTCTTTCACTCAGCTTAATCATTTTGAAATTCATCCATTTGTTCTATCAGTTGTTTATTTATTTATTTATTTTTTTTCTGAGTAGTATTCCATTGTATAGAAATAACAAAATATGCTCATCCATTCACCTACTGATGGCCATTTGGGTTATTTTCAGTTATAATCAGTAAAGCTGCTACGAACATTCATATGCAAGTCTTTGTATGGATGTATGCTTTATTTTCTTTTTGGTAGTTCTCTAGGGATGGAATGGCTAGATCATTGGTAAGTATATGCTTAACTTTTTAAGAAATTGCCAAACCATTTTCCAAAGTGCTGTACCATTTTACATTTCTACCAGCATTGTATGAGTTTCAGTTTCTCCACATCCTTGCCAACACTTGGTGTGATCAACCTTTTAAATTTTAATCCTTATAATAGGTGTATAGTAGTACCTGATTATGGTTTTAATTTGCATTTCCCTAATGATGAATGACATTGAGTATTTTTTCATGAGCTTACTTGTCATCTAAGTATCTTGTTTGGTGAAGTATTTGTTCAGATCTTTTGCCCACTTTATGGGGTTTGTTTTTTTCCCTAATATTGAGTTTTGAGAGCTCTTTATACATTCTGAATACAGGTCCTTTATCAGATACATGCTTCACAAATATGATCTTATAGTCTGTGGGTAGTTTTAAAAATCTCAACTATTTGAAGATTGGAACTTAAATTTTTTTTTCAAGTTCAGTTAATCAGTTTGTTCTTGTATGAATTGTGGTTTTGGTGTTGTATTGAAGAAATCTTTGGCTGATCCAAGGTCACAATGATTTTCTCCTGTTGTCTTCTATAAGTTTTATAGTTTTGGGTTTCCAATTTAGGTGGATAGTCCATTTTGAGTTACTTTTTGTATACAGTGTGAGATATGGTCAAAGTTCTTTTTTTTTCCTTCCATATGAATACACAAGTTTGTAGCCCCATTTGTTGAAAAAACGTTTTCCCACTGAACTGCATTTGTATTTTTGTCAACTATCAGTTGTACATTCATACTTGGGTCGATTTCTGGACTCTATGACAAGAAATCTGTGTCATCTTTACCTTTGTTCTTCTGTAATTTCTCTGCTTTTAAGATTTTATAATTGATTCTGAGCAACTTGATTAGGATATGTCTTGATGTAGTTTTGTTCATGTTTCTTGTGTTTGGGGTTCATTGATCTAGTTGGATCTGTGGGTTCATGGCATTCGTTGAGTTTGGAAAGTTTTTGGCCATTATTTCTCCAAATATTTTTGTATCCTCTGGCTCTGTCTCTTCTTTGGGTACCTTAATTACAGGTAGATTAGGCTGCTGGAAGTTGTCACATACTTCACTGATGCTCTCTGCATTTTTCAAATCAATTTTTCTTTTTCTGTGTGCTTCATTTTGGGTAGGTTCTGTTGCTGTCTTCAAGGTCACCATCATGGCGCTGTAGTCTAGAGATTCTCTCCAGGCAGAAGGCTGGGACAATCACAGGGCTCACTGAGTTACTTTTTCACCTCTCAGGGATCATTGTCTTTTGTTGTCTGAGAGCCAGTCTTAAAAACCAGCGTCACTGATTTTTGTTGTTGTTTCAGGTGGAAGGAAAAATCTGGCCCATTACTCCTTCTTGGCTGGAAGCAGAAGTCCTCATCCATTTGATTTATAATTGCATGGTGTCCACTGTTTAGTAATCTTGCAGTCATGTGTTGGCCGGCCAATGGGATTATAAACCTTGAGATCGGAGGCCTTGTCTAATACTTCTTTGAACTAAATACAATGCCTGGGCTAGTGCCCTGCACACAATTGGAATGCAACACGTATCCGAGCTAACCAGCATATTTTTGGTTCCTCGGACTCAGCATACGGAGGATTGACTCATGATGAAAAATCAATGGATGTGAAATTTCTTATTCAACTTGATATTTTTAGTGTGTGAAAAATAGCCTGAAACTAAAATATTTTTGTTCCTATCTTGTTTTCCAAGAAGTGACACTCTACTACTTCCTTTTGAAATTAACAGCCACAGACGTTGTTACAGCACCGAGCTGCAGAAGAAACTCTTCGGCCCAAACTACTCAGACTGTGAAATAAAATGAACAGCCAGTCACTGCTCATCTGGATTTCCTCCCTGTCATTTCTATTCGTCTCTCAGCACTTCTCAGAGAGGGATTTAACAGTATTTGGTACCCAGGCTTTCCCTGAGAGGGGCATAAAAAGAATAACAGAGAATCACATTTTTTGGTTTCATTCTGGAGATTGAAATTAACCCAGTTTTTTATTGTACTGCTAAAGGGAGGTGTCCACTGAGACATAAAGGATACACAAGAAACTCTGGTCCAGAATTTTCCAAGTATAAGCTGTTTGAGTTGTAGAGCTATAGATTCATGGCTTTAATAGATCATTTACAAGGCAAGCAGGAATTTTTGTCCTGCTTTGAACAAAGATAGAAAAGGCACTTTCAGGGGTGCCTGGTGGCTCAGTTGGTTAAGTGTCTGACTCTTGGTTTCAGCTCAGTTCATGATCTCAGGGTTGTGAGATCGAGCCCCGCGTGGGCTCTTTGCTGGGCATGGAGACTGCTTAAGATTCTCTCCCTCTCCCTCTGCCACAACCCCCCCGCCCAAAGCCTGCTGCTCTCTCTCTCTCACACGCTTTCATAGGACAAGATGGCTGATGAAATGTACTAATAACATAAATGTATACTTTCATTCAACAATGAGTTAGCATGTCCCTACCTCAGGGCTTTTGCACACACAGTTCCTGCTGGCCTGTTATTCTCTCAGATATCTA
Source organism: Mirounga angustirostris (assembly GCF_029215605.1). Lineage (NCBI taxonomy): Eukaryota > Metazoa > Chordata > Mammalia > Carnivora > Phocidae > Mirounga > Mirounga angustirostris. Next base: position 44,417,469 of record NW_026991722.1, on the reverse strand, counting down.
CAAGGCTCACTCCCTCACTTCATTCAAGCCTATGCTCAAAGGTCACCTTCAGAGACAGACTTCCCCTGAGGCCCTTTCTAAAAGAGCACTGCAGCCCCCCACTCCCACTCAATGTGACATTCTTTTCACTTACCCTGCTTTATTCATGTATTTATTACTTACCACCTGACAGTCAAAAAATATGTACATATACATACACAGATATATGTTTATTCAACACATATGAATGTATTTATTGTCTATCCCCTGTCTAGAGTATATATGCCATGAGAATAGAAACTTTTTCTACTATATTCTCAGCATCTAGACTCGTGCCCAGCACATAGTATGCATTCAATAAATATTTGTTGAATGAATAAAATATTTACTGACTTTCTACTCTATGCAAAGGCACTGGAGGGACTATGTTATAAATCACCCCAATCCCTCCTTTGAAGGAGCTCCTCTTCTAGAGGAAGACAAGCATAAGAATCCAGGGCCATGGGCGCCTGGGTGGCTCAGTTGGTTAAGCGACTGCCTTCGGCTCAGGTCATGGTCCCGGAGTCCTGGGATCGAGTCCCACATCGGGCTCCCGGCTCAGCGGGGAGCCTGCTTCTCCCTCTGACCCTCTCCCCTCTCATGCTGTTTCTCTCTCTCTCTCTCTCAAATAAATAAATAAATAAAATCTTTAAAAAAAAAAAAAAAGAATCCAGGGCCATGCTAAAAAGCAGAAGAATGGATTCAGCCATGTATGTTGAACACAGAAAGGAAGGAGGGGTGCAGAGAGGCAGTGTGGATTTTGAGATGACCCTCAGCACAGAAGTTTGATGGGCACAGAGGGGATGGCTGGGGAGTTGAGTCTGAGGGCTCAGAGTGAGCACCGCTTGGAGCTCTAGGAGGGGTAGGCCTGTTTTGGACCTGGGAGGAGATCTGTATGGCTGGGTTTGCGAGGATGTAGCAGGAGAAGAGGTGAGAATGGAATTTTGGGGGTCTGATCCTGGAAAACCAGTAGAACGTTTAGAATGATCTTAAAGGAGTTATGTAAAGTAGTATCTTACAACCATCTTTAGCTAGTTCAGCTCCCACCCAGGGAAACTGGGGTGTCTATTAGCATACCACTGAACTCATTAATGTGGTGACTACACTTATCTCGTTGCCCTAAATATATGTACTGACACCTTTTCCCTTAGCAGCTACACATCATTAAAGTGTGGCACCACTGTAAGGTAATTAAGAACTTTCACTGACAATTTGCTCACTGATTCATTTACTTTTTTTTTAATGATAAACTTACCTTACATGGGCTCTTCATTCATGCTCCTGTATAAAAATGAACCCAGCATTTTCACGAGGAAAGCTCTGGATCTGATCCCATGTGCCAAATGAATTCCATGGGATCAATAGAAGAAGGACAGAACAGTGAAGTGGGACATAAATTATTATATTCTCCCCACCTGGGCAGGAAATATTATGGACTGCTGGAAATCTTAGAGACTACTGAAGCTTTGTGCACAACTTCCTAACCCACGCCATCCAGGCCAAACCAATCCCACCACTTTACAGGTGAGAAATGGAGAGCCTCGGCCAGAGGAAATGGCTGGGTCAAGGGGTCAAACCTGAGTTAGGTCAGAGCTCCTTCAACCCTTCTCACCCCTGTGATCCAAGTGGGTTATGTCAGGGCTACTAGAAACCACAGCAATGATGTGTACATTTTGCTAGTCTGGCAGTTTTACTCGGGAGTTTTGGGGAGAAGGCTGTTGGTGGAAGAGGAGAGAGAAGAGTAAAATAATTTAAGAGATAAATCTTGAGCATTTTAATGTTCAAATGAGGATCTGTAGTGAGTAGAATGCAGTCTACTTGGGTTTTAAAGCTGGAACAGGAAATTGTCTGGAGAATGTCTGCTTTGGGTGGCCTCCTCCAGTCGCAGTACCTGTCCCCATAAACTGGTCACTTAAAAAATTTTCAATACAGTATCCTACACTGTGATTGGAACAGGGACACTTATTTACTTATTTCAAAATGGAGGTGCTTTTGTTGGATGGGAACAAAAGGAAATCCTGAAGATATGACCTGGATTCTAAGGAAAATATTACAGCACTAGCCCATTGAAGTGGGAATTGAGATCATTAGTGCTTTTAATTGTCTTGGAAAACAATACTTTCTTAAAAAAAATTTTTTTTCTTTTCCCCCCCTCTTTTCCTAGTTGGACTGCTGATGCCAAGGTCCTCAGTTCATGGCTCTTCATCCTGGGTCTGTGCCGGGTCCTCTCTTGATTGAGCGATTAATAGATTGATTGAGGGGGCGCCTGGGTGGCTCAGTTGGTTGAGTGGCTGACTCTTGGTTTCAGCTCAGGTCATGATCTCAGGGTGGTGAGATGGAGCCCCCAGGTGGGCTCCGCACTCAGCAGGTAGTCTGCTTGAGATTCTCTCTCTCCCTCCCCCCTGCTCCTCCCCCCACTTGCGTGTTCTCTCTCTCCAAAATAAATAAATCTTTAAAAAATAGATTGGGGCACCTGGGTGGCTCAGTTGGTTAAGCAAGTGCCTTCAGCTCAGGTCATGATCCCAGGGTCCTGGGATAGAGTCCCACATCAGGCTCCCTGCTCTGCGGGGAGCCTGCTTCTCCCTCTCCCACTCCCCCTGCTTGTGTTCCCTCTCTCGCTGTGTCTCTCTGTCAAATAAATAATAAAAATAAAATCTTTAAAAATAAATAAATAAATAAATAAATAAATAAATAAATAAATAAATAAATAAATAAAATAAAAAATAGATTGATTACCCACATCCCGCCCCTCACACCTCATCCCCCACAAGCCCCCTTCTTCTTTGTTGTACATATTCTTGCCAGATGTGGACAGCTGTTTCATAGACTTTTTTTTTTTTTTTTTACTTTGTACTATTTCTTCAGTCCCATCCATTATATTATGTTACATGTAATCCTATTACTTCTAGGGCAACCTAGAACTCCACATGGTTTGTTACCCATTCTTCCAGTGATGGCACAGAGACTGGCTGGTGGGGAGGCTATTTCACAGGGAATGAGACACTCAACCCAGTCCAGTAGAGTTTACATATAAATTCAGTTTTTTGTGTTTCACCAATGTGGGGAACAAGCATATTATTAGTCGGCTAAGCGGCCTCTGCCCAACCTTGATCTTGTGGAGTAAGGAAGGGGAAGAGGATAGGAACGGCTCACTTTGTCTTTCTCTGCTCACTTAACACCTTTGAGTGGTGGGCCCTGCGTTTTAAACAAATGGGCCGTTCCAAGATAATCTTTCAAGGTCATTTCTCCAGGCTGAGTCCATTCCCAAACACTGCTGGAAAAAGCGGTTACGTCTTGAGTACTGTTATAGTCAGGGTCAAGGAATAATCCACAGAGCTAGTGATGTCAGCCAAGAGGAATGTATTCTGCCAACTGCCCATACAAAGATGTGTATCATAGCTGAAGCTTCTTAACACACTTCTCTCCCAGGCCTTCTTTGGGGAGGAGAGTCTCTCAATAAGCAGGGTCGCCAACAACTTAGCCTTTGAAATATGATATGGGAAAAATCAGGATCAGCAAGTAAGTATTCTGTTCCACTGGATACTTATTGAGCTAAAACTGTGAGAAACCAAAGGGGATGATGTTTTCTAAATGATGAGAGGTATTTTAAGTAGCCAACAATATAATTTCAATGCATTTAATTTTTCAAACTATGCCACAGTCTCCTATGTGGTAGAAGGTGGTTTTGGCATTTAGAATGTGGTGTCCGTGTCTCCCATATGTTGGTTATAACTGAACCTAAAATGGGTAAGGCAATAGAGGGTGTGGGTGGAAGAGAGAACTTAGTTTAATATGTTTGTTTTTTATTCCAAACACTGTAGCTAGGCACTTTTTAAGCAATGAGAGACAGATAGATAGGGAGGGAGGGAGAAATGGGAAAAGAAAAAAAAAAAGAAAAGGAAGAAAGTCCATGTGAACCTCTGAAATCTAACCCTTCTCAACACAGTAGAAATACCTAGTGCTTCTTTGTTGACTGGTTCTTCCTCTGCCTGAGTATTATGAGTGGGTTAATGAGGAACTTGGATGAGTAAGAAGACCGAGGTTAAGAAAAAACAGACTCTGCCACTCAAAGCCGTGTCATCTTGAGCAAGTCATTTTATCTTTCTAAATCTTATTCTTTCTCGCTTGTACAATAAGTGGAACAACTCTCTTGCAAGCGGTTGTGCAGAGTAGGTGGGAATGCCCTTGGTAATTGTCAAGTGTTAAAGATGTGTAAGAGATCCTCACGGGGTCAAAAGAAGGCTTCCAGGTTTCCCCCACTATCTGAAAGTAGGACGTTCCCATGAAACCATCGGTGAGCTGAAATGACTTAAAGCAGACGCAGTTACCATGTCATAAAAAAAGCAAAAATCCTATTCAGATTTCTTTCTGTTAGCCAACTCAGTTACTAATGGGGGTCCTTTCCACGTTCGTGAAAGTGAAGTGGCTGACCAGCGAACTTCCAGATCCTGGAGGAAATCCGTACCGCCAAAGAAGTTAAATGCATGGATCAGGGAGATGAAACAGCACACTTTGGCAGAGCTCCTTTCTGATAAAATCTGGTCCCTCCATGGTATCAGAGAAGCCTACCCAGTGGACTGGAGCTCACGGTCCCCCCAACACTTCAAACTCCGTCTTTAGAAAACCACAGGTCAAGAACTCAAGGAAACAGGTTATCAGAATAAACAATGCCTTGATCTTCCTCTTTCTCAGACACTCAGATCCTCTGACAGAGATAAATGCGAATGCGGAAGGACCTGAAGGCAAGAAAGTGTTTCAAGACTGCCCTGTAAGCCCATTTTTTTTACAGTCCTATACAGGACTTGCTGGGCCGCAAATCCAATTAGTGTCGCATCTCAACTGTTTTCCAAATAGGGTTGTTAGGATTTAGAATTGAAGGCGTTGTATTCTATGGACATTTGGGAAGTTACACATTAGAAGAACTGAGTTTTTGTTCAGATGCTGTCCTTCTTGGTGTTTCTTTAAGAATAGGAAGATGAGCATTTTACAGTCCTCCTTGAAAAGTCTATTTCTTCTTGCCTACAGATGGAAGCTCTAGTAGTCCCCTGTCCTCCTTAAATTCTCGCAAAACTACTGTCTATTTGGCATAATTAGCATAACTGATACTGTCCTGGTATCTAATTTGCAGTAGTAGGGAAAAAAAACTTAGTCTAGATATGTTGTGAATATATACCTTCATTGTTGTGGTAGTGTGACTTACAAGAAATAATGTGTTTGGTCTTTGCCCCCGTTCCTGGCACAGAGCTCCCAAAAATCTTGGACTTTTCTATGATGAGAACAATGAAGGTGTCGTCTTTTGTTATGTTAATGAGATGACTTTAGGACCTCACCTAAGGATGGGGGCTGGTTGCCAGGAGAACCAACCACCTGATTAGAAGGTTGGAACTTTCAAATCCCTCCCTCCCCCAGTTTAAGAAAGGGAAAAGAGGCTGGAAGTTGAATCTATCGCCAGTGGTCAATGATTAGTCATTCAGACCCACATTTTGAAGTCTCCCATAAAACCCCAAAAGGACATGGTTTGGAGAGCTTCCAAGTAGGTGAAGGCATGCAGGTGTTGGGGACAGTGGCACACCGAGAAGGAGCTCTGCACCTCTGTGTATCTCTTCCGTCTGGCTATTCCCGAGTTGTATCCTTTTATAATAAACCGGTGATCTAGTAAGTAAAATGTTCCTCTGAGTTCTGTGAGCCACTCTAGCAAACTGATTGGACCGAGGAGGAGGTCATGGGAACCTCCAATCTAGAGCCAAGGGGTCAGAAGCACAGATGACCACTTAGGATTGCGACTGGTGTCTGAAGGAAGGGGCGGTCTTGAAGGACGGATCCCTTAACTTGTGGGATCTGACACGATCTCCAGGGAGGTAGCGTGAGAATTGCGTTGAATTGTAGGACACCCAGCTGGTGTTGCTTGATGGTGTGGGAAACTCTCCCAAACCCACACGTTGAAACTGGGTGCAGAGCCTTATACTTGCTTACAAATGGTTTAGTGTGTCCTATGGAGAGGCTAAGCTCATTTGGGGCAGGAACTCCATCAGATGTGACTTGTGTTCCTACTCCATTCTTCTTAGTGGGGTGTTTTCCTAACAACTGTCCCAAAGAATTGCTTGTTTCTTGACTTCTGATCATAAAGAGATTATATACTCACTTTTGGAAATTTGGAAAGAGAAAATTAAAAAGAAGAAAATGAAAAATTTCCATAATATTACTTCCCACTAATAATATTTTGGTGGGGGTGACACAGATGTTTTGTGGTTAAGCCTGCAGGTTGTCTAAGAGCAGCCATAGCTCCCCATTTCCACTGCTCTTAGAAACTGCTTGTGTTCAGCCTTCTCAAACCCTTGCACCTGAGGGAGGCTGGCTGGAGCCAACTCTCTGGGTTTTGTGTTGCTGGGGCAATGTGTCGGGCATGGAACCCAATCCCGGGCAGTGGGACCAGAGGAGATGGCTGCGGGTGGGTGGGGACTAGTAAAATGGAAGCTTGGGAGGAAATGCCCCTTCCTCACCGGCCATGGTACTGTCTGGATCGTAAGGGAAAGCACTGCCAAACTCTGCAAATGGTGGCGTGGAGAAGGGAAGCACACATCCACTCTTGATGAGCCACCAAATTCACCGGCTCCAGAGTGCACCTCTGGATTTCCTGTCCTGTGAGGGAAGGGTGGCTTCTTGTTGAAATCGTTTTTAGCTGCATTTCTGTCACTTGTAGCCCAAATCATCCCACCTATCATGCATCCACCTCTCAGTGGCATATGGTGCACACCGTCCTTGTCATAAAGTGGTCCTCAAAAGCACACCCCACAAGATCGTGATTATCTGTTTGCTTATGTCCCTTTGTCACCAAGAGGGGAGACTGGGGTTTTTGTGGATTCTTGTTTGGTGAGGTTTTTTGTTCTGTTCTTCCTTCATGCTCAGACCCTAGCACAATATCTGGCACAATGTAAGCACTAAGATTTTGTGGGATGAAGAAACTGATGGTGGGGTTATTGTGGCTACAAGCCACCCAGTGGCAGGTGGCAATTACTTCTTGAGCTCTGTGAAGTCAGGGACCGAGGATGCCCTGACCCCTGAATTCAGCGCTTTCTAGTTGTTCCACCAAATACTTGTTGAAAGAATGGCTAAAAACTGAGGCGGGGGCGGGGATTTCATGATCCCACAAAAATCCAAGCTGTTCATGAGCGGATTCTGTCATTTGGACTGTGAGTGGAGGAAGGAGAGAATGAAGGATGATGGGGGGCGGGGAGAGGAAGAAAGGTCAAAGTCAAGGAAGAATCTGACCTTCACCCCTGCCCTGAGCTGTCCTGACAAAATGCACTAATATAAAGTGTGCACAAGGGGGCAGGCCAGAGCTGCTGGGAGCGCCAACGGGTTGGCTAGTTTGATCTTTGGTAATGTTTTCTAAAATAATGACTGTTAATGCAGAGCTGGTGTGTAAGCACACTTTCGCTTATTAAAAGACACTGAAAAAGCCAAATCCTTCTTTAACAGTGCCATCATGTATTCCCCAAAGCACATTTTAATCCATGTTAAAAAGGAACCAAATATGCATGTGACGGTCCTTGTGTACTTTCTGTGGCCTCTTTGTAGAAGAATTAAATTGGTTCCAGAAAGGAATCAAGACGTTCAGGATTTCAGGCAGCCCATTCCCAAGGTTTGACTTACGCTTCTGTACTGAACATGAGCTAATGAACTGCAGTTTTTCAAAAAAAGCATGGATTCTAGTCCAGGTTTTCTCTCTTTCTAGATGTATGGCTTTGAGAAGTCACTTAGCATCTCTGGAATATATATATATATTTACTTATAAATATATATGTATATATTTAATTTGCAAAATAAAGGGATTTGTAAGGGCCAACATTTCTCAGTCCAATAAAAGTATGGATTGCAAGCCATCTAAAATCTCTACTAGAGACCAGGGAAGTAAGAAGAAGAAAGAGGGTGACCAGGCAGAGGAACCATCAGGACAAGTGAGAGGAGGAGTAGAGGCAGAGATAAGAGAGTTTAGGCCAAGAAAGATGGGCCTCATTTTGGGAAAACACTGGACTAAAATCTCTAAAACTCTAATTCTTTATATTTTTACTTGAATGTCTTCCAGCGACCCAACCTGCCCCACTTCAATGTCTTCTCCCCATAAACCCTCTCTCTTTCCCAGCATCCTTGCCTGCTGATAGCTCATTCACTGCACTTCCTCCGAACCCAGCCCCAGGCGCCCTTGCCGACCGTTGATCTCAGAGCCAGTCTGGTGGGGAAGGCAATCAGTCACCAAATCTGGCTCATCTTGGCTTTGAACGTCTTTTCTATCGCTGACATTCTTTCATATTTAAAGTCCGACCCGGGCCTTTCCTGAGTGCCTGGACAATCTCTTCATTGACCATCCTCCACCCCCACGTTTGTCTCACTATGTCTGCAAACCCCTGTCCACTGATCTTCCTCAACACTCCTTGATGCCGTTTTGCCCCTGTTCCAAATCTTCAGGGGTTTCTTATTGCCTATCAAATGATGATTACCTTTCTCTCCTTTAAGATCTTCCCTTAAGATCACCACCCCATTTTCACCACTCTGCTTTCGTGCCTGATGACACTGCCCACCCCCCAACTATAAGAAGCCTCCTCTCAGTTCCAGGCACCTTCATGCATGCACATTTCGGGGGTGATGTGCAGGTGTTTCAACTCTGCATTTCCCCTTCCTGATAGGATCCAGCATGTCCTGCTTGGTTTCCACTTCTTCACATAGTCCCCCCACCTAGCGTGTCTCCATTCCTGCTGCCATCATTGCTTTGGGGAGAACAAGCGGAGTGACCCAAACCAGGCCGATCAGACTGTGTCTGGGCTTCTGGACTCCCAGGACAGACTGCTGTGTCTCCTGGATGAGGTGGGCATGAATGTGAAGCCTGGAACTGCTGGATTCCTTCTGCCGCCAGAACGTTAAGCTGGTATTATAGAAAGCAGAGTGTAGAGATGAGAAGAAACAAGATCCTTCCTCGATGACATGGGACACTGGACTTTACAGGTACATGAGCCCATAAAACCCCTTTATCGCTTAAGCTAGTTTGATGAGGGCTTTCTGTAGCTTGCAGGTGAGAGCATCCTAACAGAGCGGGCACTGTTCCAGCAAAGCCCGGCTCTCATGCGGCTAAACTCCGACTATGGGGCTTGGAGGAGCCATACCAAAACAATAACAGCGGCAACAGACCCAAAAACAAGCAAACAAAAACCAAGAAATAAATAAACAAGGTAATTTGATATACTGGCAAGTTCTATGAAGAAAAAAAAGAAAATGATACAGAAGGGTTAGACAGAGGAAGGCTGTTTGAATCGAATAGTCAGGAAAGGCTTCTCTGAGGAAGTAACATTTCATATTTAATGAGAAACAGGAGCTAGCCGTGGGTAGCCGAAGAGGAAGAATATTCTAAAGGGAACAAGCCAGTGTGAAAGCTTGCCAGAGGGCTGTGGCTGGGCAAGGAAGGAGAGGAGTACATCATGATGCTTCCTCCTCTTTCCGTAATTACCTCTCCCTCTTTCTATGAGTCTTTTGAAGATTTCAAGGCCTGTCTCATGCCCCACCCCCTCTCGAACTTTCCCTGACTGAGCTAAGGATCCCTTCTCCTTTAGGCTCCAGTGCTGGATCATCCTTTGCACTTGGAAACTGGAACTTGGAGAGAAGCTCCAACGTACTATGTTCTGTGGCCCTCTGATTTTTTCTTATGATTTTATTGACTTTCCTTAATTTGATTCTAGTCTTTGAGAGCATCTTATGTTTTTGGTGTGTCTCGAACAAAAGCTTAATGCTAGTCAGCTTAACTGTTAGGAGATAAACCATGCTTCTAGATTCACTGCCTCCCTACCAGGGAGCATTTGTAAGATGAGACTGAACCAGATGGAGTTGTAATTTTGGGGGGAGTCAAAACCATCAAACTTTGGCAATTTTGTCTGGTTTAACCCATATAATATCATCTTTCATTATACTATAGGCCAACTCTACCACTAGCAGTCCAAATGCATTGGTCATGTTTCCAGAAGAATTCCCTTTGTGGAACCTGGGCCTTCCAAGGAAATGCTCCTTTGCAGGGAACTGTACCTTTGATCACCTGACCGTCCCCTACATTAGCTGTGGGCAGCAAATTATTTTTTAAAAAAACACAATGTAATTTAACATTTATTTGAATTTAGGCTCGAATGTTGTGTTTGAATTTTATGCACGTGACTGCTTTTTAGTGATATGATTTGAAAAGAGTGGTGGGTTATTGGTGAGATCTAGGCCCCAAATTCTTGGCCCCCCCCTTTTTTTTTTAAGATTTTATTTATTTATTTGACAGAGAGAGAGAGAGCACAAGTACGCAGAGAGGCAGGCAGAGGGAGAGGGAGAAGCAGGCTCCCCGTGGAGCAGGGAGCCCGATGCGGGGCTCGATCCCAGGACTCTGGGATCATGACCTGAGCCGAAGGCAGCCGATTCACCGACTGAGCCACCCAGGCGCCCCTTCCTGGCCACTTTTAATGAAGCCACGACTGAATGCAGGTACCCATAAAGGAGGCAGCCCCTTGGTCCTCTCTCTGGGCCCGGGAACTTGTTGGCAGAACTCTTTTCCTGTGCCTGAAAAGAAGACAAAACAGGCCCCCCCGCCCCCCCATGGATCTGTTTGCTGCCACAGTGATGGCCTTGGCCCTCCCCCACCCCACTCGTAGCACATGATCTGCCAGGAGTGGTCAGAATTATAACCCTCCTGGGCTGGAGGCCCTCCTTTCCCTCTAGAATGGTAAATGGCTATAGATTTTCCCCCTGCTTTATTAGTCTATGTTCTCTGTGAAGGGGCACATGTTTCAGGATTATTTGTTTATTTTTCATCTCGACTAACACATTTTTGTACCTCCTTGGGCCTCAGCTTCCTTACCTGTAAAACAAGACCCAGGCCAAATGATTTCTAAGGTCGTTTTTAGCAAACACCCTGTAGCTAACCAATGACTTTTCATTGGTAAGATGTTACGCACCTATTGTAGATACACACACATGCACACATTTACTCATAGACTTGATTTTGAGCATAATTCCTCACTGTAGCATTTCCAAGCGTCTTTTAAAGAGTAGAAATAAATCTTCATAGGAGCAATACACACTTCGTCAACGACTTCATTACAGCTTAACTGAATTTCTTCAAACATGACAAAGGCACTAAAGAGGACAACTTGAAAGTTCTAAAGGGAGCAGTTTGCATTTGGGAAAAAAAAATAGCAAAAAAGTATCAGTGGTTTCTTAAGTAGTGAAATCCCCCCTTTTGCCCTTTTTCTTGAGTTTTAAAAATAGCCTAAATGGAATCTTACTCAACTTTCTACAAGAAAACATACCTTTAGGCTGAGAGACAGCATTAGAAATTTCATCCTAAAGAATTATTTTTTGCGGGGGGTGGGGGGGGTCTGGGGTGGAGTTAGCCTCAAGATAGAGGCTTCTAATTAAATTGCCCTCTCAACCAGAGCTGCAGAGTATACGCTATAATCACCACAATTCAGTTTAAATCTGGGACGGAATGATAATTTTGTTAGTTCAGAGGTTTTTAAACTATGGCTCATAACTGCTGGATAGTTTCTGATGACTTTTCAAGGTTCTGCAAGGCATGTGTATTTGCTGGGGGACCAGGGGATTTTCCGTAAATGAACAAATAAGAAAGATTTTACAGTCTCAGGAAGTTTAAGTAGGTCTCAGATGATCGGGAAGTGCTGTAGTTGTCTTCCTGGCTTTGCAGAGGACAACACATCCACAACAAATCATTCGGGAGGAAGCTTTGAATGCTTTTCCTATGAATAGGATCCGAGTGGCCTTTATTCACCTGCACCCTTTGTCCCAGTTCATCCGAAGTGCAGCCTCAGGAAGTAAAAGCTGAAGGCTGGAGTGAGGTTGGTCCCACCCGTGACCTTGGCCTCAGCCCTTCAAGCCTACCACCTGAGCCAACCAGTCCTAAGCAAACCAGATCATGCCCTCCTGCATTTAATCAATAATACTGCTTGAGTGCATTGTGCTAGGGGAAGAGGGACACCGAAGCAGAAAAAAAGGTGCATGGGACCAAGAAGCTTACATTCTTGGGAGAGCAGATGTTGATGGATCAACCCATGAGTAAAAGTAAATTAAAACTGTCATAAGAACTATGCTAGAAATGTTAAGGTTTACTGCAAGCACAGAACATGGGCACGGAACCTAATTGAGCAGTAGGCAAGGAATAGAGACATTTGAACTGGAAGCTCCAGGATAAGGAGGAAAGTTAACCAGGCCGAGTGCAGCATCTGCATTCTGGTCGGGGGGACCAGCATGTGCAAAGTCCCTGAGGTGTGAAAGAGTTTGGCTCTCTCAAAAAAAACCAGAAATGGGGAGCTCAGTCTGGCTAGAGCAGTGTTTCTAGAGTATGGTCCACAGGACTCTGGGGGTCCCTGTGACCCTTTCAGGAGTTCTCCAAAGTCCAAAACTGTAATCAAAATAACACTGAGAGGTTACCTGTTTCTTTCCCTGTGTTGACTTGACCTGAACGGTGTAAACGCAAGGGCGGGTCAAAGTGCCGGTGCCTTATTGATAATAAAGGCAACGCCACAAACAGGCCAAGCAGCTACTGTTTCTCACTGCCGCACGCTCAGTTCTACAAACTGCCCGTTCACTGAAGTTTGCCCTTGATGAAGCAGTCTAAATCATTAGTTTTATGAAATCTCGACCCTTGAGTACACGTGTCTTTAGTATTCTGGGTGGCTTAGCCGCAGAGCGGGTCGAAAGCACTTCTGCGTCATACTGAAGAATGAAGCTTGTTCCAAGGAAAAGCCATGTGACTCAGCTACGAGATGCACCAGCCACTTTTTCACAGAGCACCATTTTTACTGAGAGGACGACTGACGGACACATTACGGTCATTAATCCTTGGGTCACTAGCAGACCTTTTCTAGAAGATGAATGAGGGCGCCTGGGTGGCTCAGTTGGTTAAGCGACTGCCTTCGGCTCGGGTCATGATCCTGGAGTCCCGGGATTGAGTCCCACGTCGGGCTCCCTGCTCGGCGGGGAGCCTGCTTCTCCCTCTGACCTTCCCCACTCTCATGCTCTCTCTCTCTATCTCATTCTCTCTCTCTCAAATAAATAAATAAAATCTTTAAAAAAGAAAAAAAGAAAGAAAACGAATGAAAGATGCCCATCATGTCAAGGCAAGCAACTGATGCTATTTGTTGGCCAATGATAAAATTCAAGCTTTCACATGAAAATTTTGGAATTTTGGAGAATTTGTATCTGCTACTTTGATCTCGATATCTTCCCAATACTTACAAATACTTACAAATACTCATGTAAGATTGATGGTGGCAATATTCCAGGTTGCTGTCAGACAATATAATTTTTCCACAGAAATTTATGAAAATCTCCTTGGTGAAAAACTGTATTTTATTTATAAATATAGATGCAAAAATTCTAATTAGAATACAATCAAACACCATTATCAATAAACCAGTTAGAGTTTATTCAGAAATGTGAAAGTATTTCAATATCAGGAAATTGGTTAGCATATCATTACTTCAACAAATTAAGGGAGAACATTGATATGATTTTATCAATAGATGCTTAAAAGGCATTCAATATAGGAGACATTCCTAATTAAACTCTAACTAAAAGATGACTATAAGGAAAGCACTTAAATAGAATAAAAATATTTCCAAAAAACCCTCCACTAATTGTCTTCATGGCAACAATAAAACCCTTTCTTTTAAACTCAAGATCTAGACAGGAAAGCCTGTTATGACCATTACAGTTTGACTCTGTCTTGGGGGGGCTAGTGAATGTAATAAAAAAACAAAATGAGTAACAACAACAACAACAACAGCAAAAACACTTGAAAAGAAGAAATAAATACTGTGCATTTTTGCTGATGATATAGAATTCAAGAGATCCTAGTGCTTTTTTAAAACATTATAATTAATTAGAAAATTTAAGAATCTGAGGCTATAAGATCAATATACATAAATTACTAGCTTTTATTTATTCTGATAATAAGGATATAGAAATGGAAAAGGAAAATATTCTATTTACAAAATAGTGAGCAAAAATATCAGGGAATACAGTTAATAATAAAGGCACATTTATGTGAATATAACTGATTTTATTAAGGGTCACAAAACAAAGTCTGCACAAATGGAAACATATACCACATCCTTGGATGGGAAAGTGGAATATCACAACACTATTAATTCTCCCCCAAAACATATAAATATGATGTCATTACAATTGTAGTTTTTTTAGCAGGGGTGTGAGTGGAGACTGGATAAAATGATTTTAAACTTCGTAAGGGAAAATAAATGCTCAGGAATACCGGAAGAGAATAAAAAAGAACAGCAACAGGGGAACTGTCCTACTGTACATCAGAGTGTACTATAAAGCCATTATGAAATAAATGTGGTCTTAGTAGGGGAATGAGAAATGGATCAGTGGAAAAGAAAAGAATCCAGAAGTAGTCTTGTGCATGAGAATTTAATATACATTATATATCAAATGTGGTAGTTCAATTGAGTGGGAAAATAATAAATTATTTAAAAAATGATTCCAGTATAACCGGCTATCCATCTGAAATAAAATAAAATGCCTATTTTACACCATATACAAAACTACATTCCCCAGAGAGTAAAGTCTTAATGGTAAACAACAAAACAGGACAAAATATTGCAGCAATATCTAGGAGAGTTTGTGTACAATCTGTGGACAAGGAAACCTTAGGAAGATTGGAAAACACAGAGACTCTAAAAGAAAAGATGTATCTGACCACATTAAAAATGTGTATGGGTAAAGATATAAAGAAAATAAAAATATGAATGACAGATTTGGGAAAAAAGACACTTGTAGTGGCAAGTATGTAAGAATTTATATAATATAGGGATTAATGATATAAGAATTAACATAGGAATTAATTTATATAAACAGAAAGAGATTTTTTAAATTGGCAACTCAACAGAAAAATGATCTAAGAATATGGAAAGGCAATTCATAGAAACATGCATCCAGAATGCCAAGTGTCCAAAAAGATGTTTGAATTTACCATAGTTGGGAAATACAAATTGAGTAATAACAAGACATCACCTCATGATCAGCAAGCCAGTCAAAATTAAAACAATTACAACATATACCATTGGTGGATATGTGAATTTTATGGCATTTGAGGAAAGAACTCTAACATTGTCTATTGAAATTGAAAATATACATACTCAGAAGACTACACAGGCAAACTGTGGTTGGTATATGCATACAATGGAATACTACTCAGAAGTAAAAAGGAACTATTTGACATGTAACAACATGGTTTAATTTCAAAAACATTATGCTGAGAGAATAATCCAGATACAAGAGAGTCCAGACTGTATGTTCCCATTTATGCCAACTTTAGAACACGGAAAACTAAGCTATGCTATTAGAACATCTGTATTAGGATGTCTATTCATAGCAGGATTCAGAGAGGCAAAGACTAGAAACCAAATGAATCTTCATTAATACAGAATGGGTGATTGTAGTCCACACCAAGGACTAGCGTACTGTCAATGAAAAAGGAAGGAATAGAGGTATACCAAACGGTTTGGAGGGATTTCTTCAATGTATTGTTTATGCACCAGTGCAGAAAAGCATTAACAATGTAATCCCATGTTTGTGAAACAATGACTCCACCCCAACATCCAAATGTACATATATGTATATGCATGTGTATGTTGGGTCTGCAACTCATTATAGGGATATGGAGGAAAATATGGAAACATACATGTTAGGTAATGTTAATATGGATTACAAGGGGAGGAGAATGGAAGGAAAAGATGGGGAAAGGGTTATCAAGTTAAAAGAAAAAAGAGTGAACTAGAAACAACAGTATATACAGTATGATTACATTTGTGCAGTTAAAATTTATATTTATAGAGGATTACTCCAAGAAAATGCTGCCCATCTTGTTGATATTTTGAATTTGATCCATGGGTTAAACTAGACCTTCCAACTATGCATTTGGACTGCATATCAGTCCTTCTTTACATGTACAGAATGGAACATTAAAAGCCCTTTCTATTTTACAAAGAAACTAAAACTGTAAAGCATAACTGACTTGCCCCAACGAACACAGCGAGGAAGTGGCAAACCATGGATTTTAAGCAGGCAGTCTAACTCCACGAGCCACACACACGTATGTGCTAAATGCCTTCTGAGAGTTTAGCAAGAGGTAAGTCAGAAACTTGCCTTGGGTGCAAAATTTAAAGAAGTGCTGAGAAACTCAGGAAACCAGGGAAATAATATTTGGAAACAAAAATGAAACGAATGCAAAAAAACCACCCCATATTTGAACAAAAATATCAAAAATTTCAATAAAGGTAGGATCTGACCCTGCATTTGCATGGCTAGGTCTCACTTGCCTCACCTGAACCCCAACCCCCTTGGATCTGCTCTTCATTGAAAATTTGGTATTTTGCTCATCATAGAGTGTTTTACATTAATTTTGATTAAAAAAATATTGTATGAAACATTATTGATCTTGATTACTGAGTTTCGGGGTGCCCCTTTAAATGTAGTACCAGAGGTAAGTGCCTCTCTTGCCTCCCCCTAATCTCAGCCCTGCTCGTCTCCAATCATTAGGCAACCGTGTGAAACTAAGCCAAGCACTGTGTGTATCTGAGACTCTGTTTTCTCATCTGTAAAGTGGGGATGATGGTTTCCCTGCCCACTTCTCAGGGTTGTGGTGAGAAACTAAGAAGACATGGATGAGCTAGTGCTTGTGAAACGTACCTACTCTTGCTACCGGAGTTGCTCATGAAGGGATAAGCAAGTTGAAACCCCCAGGCTTGGACATGCTGTTGTGGGCTTGGCCTGCCCACGCCCATTGCTGGAAGGTCCTCTGTAATTCTAGTCTTTGTTTGGGTGGCTATTTGGCAGGTGCAGTAGCCTTCATCAGTCATGCTGCCCCCCCATGTCTGAACATGTGGCACCAGGATGTACCTCTCAAGCTAGAGCAGTGCTTCTCTAACTCGCATGTGCACACCGATCACCTGGGGATCTGGTTAAAACCCATATTTGCATTTGATCGATCTGGGTTGGGTCGCAAGAGTCTGCATGTCCAGCAAGCTCGCAGGTGATGCCCATTACTGGTCCACAGACCACACTTGCTTTGAGTAGAAAGGAGCAGAAGCAGGACCTGTGGTGAATGGGTCAGCAAGGCTGAAATGCACCAAGGAATGATAGGGCACTACCCCGCAGCATTGGTGTAAGCATTTTAATCCTTACACTAGCCCTGTGAGGTAGGCTGAAGCCCACCGAAGACCACCAGGAACACACCACTACTCACACAAAGTTGGATTTATTCAGCCTGCTGCAAGAGAGAACACACACCAAGGAACCATATGAGGGAATTGGAGGGGTTTATTATCGGATTTGGGCTTGTGCTGGGGAGTCTCAGGAGGGTTAAGGGGCTGGGTGCCATCCAGGCACAAGGGCAATGTGATGACTGGACATCTTGGTAATCCATTTCCTTCCTTCTTTCTTTCTCTTTCTCTTTCTTTCTTTCTTTTAAAGATTTATTTATTTATTGACAGATTGATAGCGAGAGCAGGAACACAAGCAGGGGGAGTGGGAGAGGGAGAAGCAGACTCCCTGCCGAGCAGGGAGCCCGATGTGGGACTCGATCCCAGGACCCTGGGATCATGACCTGAGCCGAAGGCAGACGCTTAATGACTGAGCCACCCAGGCGCCCTCTTTCTCTTTCTTTCTTTCTTTCTTTTTCTTTCTTTTCTTTCTTTCTTCTTTCTCTCTTCCTTCCTTCCTTCTTTCTTCTCTTTCTCCCTTTTTTCCTTTCTCTCTCTTCCTTCCTTCCTTTCTTTCTTTCTTTTCCCTCCTTTCTTCCTTCCTTCTTCTCTCTCCCTTTTTTCTTTCTTTCTTTCTCTCTTCCTTCCTTCTTTCTCTCTCTCTTCTTTCTTTCTTTCTTTCTTTTCTTTCTTTCTCTCTTTTCTTTCTTTCTCTTTTCCCTCCTTCCTTCCTTCTTTCCATCTTTCCTTCTTTCTTTCCTCCCTCCCTTCTTCCTTCCTTCCTTTCTTTCTTCCCCCAGGAGGATGAAGGATTAAAGTAGACAGAGCTACCATCATGATGCAGCAGTAGTCACACAGATCAGTCAGACGACGGGCACATTGATTACATTTGTGGTTGCAGGATGTCCTTCTCTCTGTTCTGGACCATACATACTCACGACTGGCCTTGTGGCTGGTTTGTTCCGACAGTTAAGGAGTAACCTTTTCTTTTTTTTTTTTTTTTTTAAGATTTTATTTATTTATTTAATTGACAGAGAGAGAGAGAGAGCATGAGGGGGAACACAAGTAGGGGGAGTGGGAGAGGGAGAAGCAGGCTTCCCATGGAGCAGGGAGCCCGATGCGGGACTCGATCCCAAGACCCCGGGATCATGAGCTGAGCTGAAGGCAGTCGCTTAACCAACTGAGCCACCCAGGCGCCCCAAGGAGTCCTTTTCTGATTATTGTTTTAAATCTGTGAGTGGTGTTTATGCTCCTTTAGGAACATCGCCGCCAGTGCTATCTAGACCTGGGCGACACTGGGCCCTGGATCCAGGCCCTGTGTCTCTGAGGGCCCCTCACAACTTGCCTGGAATTTTCTAAGCCCCTCCCCAGTGCCCGTGCTGGCCAGTGCTGGCCATGCCATCATGCAGGGGCGCCCTGAGCCTGGACTGGAACGCGTGTGGGCTCCAGGTCCTGTTTCTCCCCTTCGGAGCACAATCTGGATCTCTACCCTGACCATGGGGTCGCCCTGATGCCCCCAGGAGCTGGAGGACTCATGCCCACATGGTCATCTGCGGCCCTGTGCGTGGGCACCTGTCCCAGGAGGGCATCCTGACAAGCAACGTGTTATCCCCATAGAGACACAGAGTCTCTATGCAGAACTGAGTGAGACCGAGCTGACAGAAGGGTGCTGGCACACTGAGCCAGAGTGACTCAAATTGGTTTTTGTTTTTGTTTTTACACTGCATATTTTATTTATTTTTAATGCCTCTTTTTATTTAAAAATTATTTTCAGCTCCATTGAGGTATAACTTACAAAAGTGTAAGACATTTAGAGTGTACGCTGTGAGGATCTGATAGACGTATACATTGTCAAAGCATCCCCCCGCCATCTCGTTAGCTAACACATCCATCACCTGACATATGCATCTTTTTTTTGTACGGTGAGAACATTTAAGTTCTACTCTCTTAGCAAATGTTGATTATACAATACAGTGTTATCAACTACAGTCACCGTGTTACATCTTCTATCTTCAGACCTTATTCATCTTAGAGCTGAAAGTTTTCCCCTTTTACTACCCTCCTTATTGCCCCCCACCCCCGAGCCCCTGGCAACCACTTGCCACACTCTGTTTCTGAGGCTGACTTTTTTTTAAAGATTCCACTCAAATTGTTTTGCGGCCCCAAAGAAGATATTTGCCTGGGGCCCCTCCCATCCAAGGACTGGACCTGCCACAGCCCAGCTGGTGGTTGCTGGGGCCATTTGTCACTTTCTGAATTATCACCACCCTCATTATAAAGAAGAGGAAGCGGAGGTTCACAGTGGTTGAACAACTCGCCCATGATTCCGCGGCTGGTGAACGGTGAGGCAGGGACTCAGACTCCAGTGAGCATGCTCCGAGGCTGGGGCTCTACCCCATGTGCTCCCTTGGCCACTTTGCCAACTCCAAGGGCACCTTGGATGACTCCAGCCCCATCATCTGTGCTCCATACACTGCTGACATTCTGAACACTGCTCTTGCTTTTCAAATTACTTAAATGGTCTTTAATTTTTTTTCTTCCCTGCATGGTCCTTGTAAATCTGCATGTGTCTTCCATAATTTTGCTCTTTCTCTCCTGCCTCCTCCTGACGGTATGTCCTTTGGACCGATACTGACACCCAGTCCAGATTTGTCACAGGATGATGGAAACACTCCAGAGCATTAACTTTGGCTTTATGTGAACACCAGAGACTGTGAACAACTAAGAATGTTCTCTCAAATGGCACGGGGACTATCCAGATTGCTGGGGGTGGTGCTGAGGTTAGCTGTGAGGAGGAGGCGGCACAGCCATGTGGGCAGGGAAGCAAAATGTGTTAAGTCTTCTATTATGGGGTCAGCCCACCCAGTGTGGTCACCCACCCCACTGCTGATTTCAAGAACTAGAACCCGAGGAAGCTGGGCCGTGACTAAGAGGCTCAGTGCCCTCTCAACAGAGAGAGGTGGTCTTGTTGCTCCAGTGGGATGAACCTGGTTTATGTCATCGGAGAAGGTTCCAGAACACCACTGTATTGGGAAGCCTCCTCTGTGTGAGTCCAGTGGTCAATCCACTTCGGAGGCAGTGTCTATAATGGAAAGCACGTTGACGTCGTCGTCTACTGACATGGACTGGGATCCCAGCATTGCCAGTACAGGAGCTGGGTGACCCTATGGAAGGTCCCTAAGCCCTCTGTGCCTCAGTTTCCTCATCTGAAGAGTGGAGATCATTTCTTTCTCAAATGACTGTCGTGAGGACTGGAGGAGACGATGTCAGTGCCTGGTACAGAGCACGCCGTGGCTACCGTTACCCTTTCTGTCTGAGACTGTCTTACTGAGGGCAGCTGAGACCATGGGCTGGCTCTCCCTGATGTCACTTCAAAACATTAGGCAGCTCTCTCCCACCTATAGGCAGTTTGGTTTGAAAAATCAGTTACAAGTGAAACATCCACTAATAGGTCCGAACCATTTGCGCCCCTTTTCTTTGTTCAGCCTGTATCATCCCTGCACGTAATGAAGTTCAAAACCTCTGCCACCTTCTGTGCAGTAGACGCTTCTTTCACTTGTCCAGAAGTTTCCTTTCCAGAGTTCACTCTATGCCTGACCTTCTTAATTTCCTTGGCACTTGAACATCTCCTTTCTCCTCTTTAGACATTTTGTTTATTGCTCGCCACCGTGTTTCCACGGTAACTTTAAGACTTTCCCAAAGGACACCTGCAAGAATATTCCAGGGTGGGGCACACCCTCCCGTTTCTTCCTCCCCATCGGTGTCTCTGTTCTGAAGGCCCCGCATGCTGTGGGTCGTTTAGGGAAGATTAGTTAGCCGCCATTGCTGTGGGCCAGATGTATCTAGGCTTGACTCCTGTCTCTACTATGCGGCAGTCAGCCGTGTGACTCAGCCCCCTGTGTTAGGTGGATGTGTGACGAGCTGCCACAAGGCTGGAGGGGGTCAGGGGGCCCAGGCGGGGAAGTGCTTGGCAGGGCGGCACGGGGCGGGAGACCAGGCCCGGGAGCTGAGGCAGCCATGTTCACTGGCCAATCCACCTTAGAACAAACCTCATCTCTTCTTGCCTAACTCCTGCCAACCTCCTCTTGACCAACTTTCTGGCCTCCCACACTATCCATGTTGCATACTTGTTGCCAACTTCTATTCGTAAAATGTGACTTTTATCATGCTGTCCTTCTACTGAAAAAAACAAAATCTTCAAAAATTTCCCCTTGACGAGGCTTGCGTTTAGAACCCTGTATGGAATAGCCTCACAATTCCTCCCTCTCTTTTCTCAGCCTCCTCTGCCTCCACATCCCCGCACCTGTCTTCAAACATCTGAGGATTCTACAAATATCTGGCGACGCCAACAGGCCTGCCACCCAGCCTACAGACTTTTGGGAGAAGTGAACGCCCCCAGGGAAGTGGAGATCTGAACTGTGCCTCCAGGTGCGAACAGGGGTTCCTTTGGGGGCAGTTCAAGTCAGAGGACAGGAGGGTCTCTGGCAAGAAAGGACACGATGAAAAGAGAAGATGATGGCAGGACACAGTGTATGGGGGCAAAGAAGTCTGGGGAGGCTGAAGTCTTGGGCCTAAGTGCGGCGGCGGGAGGTGGGAGCCGGTGGTGCTGGGCCCCCTAGGCCAGCAGGGGCTTTGGGTTGTAGCCCGTGCGCCGCAGAGGTTCCTGACCATTCTTAAGCAAGGATGTACCATCCAGTAATTTCCAAAGAAAAGAGCAGTTGAACGGTCATAAAAGGATTTCATGGTTATTATAGAGAATTGGAAAAACACAGAAAATACTGAAAAAATAAAAAAGTAAAGATTAGAAAATAAAATCTTGTGGCCTGGAGATAAACATTGATAACTTATTGTATTTACTTCTTATTCTTTCCCTCCCTCTCTCAGTGTGATTGCCGTGTAATGAGTGCTTACTATGTACAAGGCGTTGTTACGACAGCTCTCCTCATTCAGTCCTCACGATGGCCCTGTGTTGTAGACAAAATATTTATTTGCATTTCCAGATGAGGAAGTGTTAAGAAGCTTTTCTGGGTCCAGCAAGTGGGAAGTGGCAGAGCTGGGCTTTGGACCAGACAACGGGCTCTGAACCCCAAAGCCACATTGCTGCTCAGCGGTCATACAGTCAACACAGATGCACATATACTTAGAGAGATGTAAAATTTTTGTTTAAAATGGAGTCTGGCATCCCAATTTTCTGAATTGGGGCTTTAAAAAGAATTTTGAGGGACACCTGGGTGGCTCAGTAGGTTAAGCGTCTGCCTTCAGCTCAGGCCATGATCCCAGGGTCCTGGGATGGAGCCCCGCATCAGGCTCCTTGCTCGGCGGGGAGCCTGCTGCTCCCCCTGCTTGTGCTCTCTCTCTCTCTGACAAATAAATAAATAAAATCTTTAAAAAGAATTTTGGTGGGTGCGTGAAGGAGCTGTGTAGGTGGGGAGTAGTTCAGGAAGTGTGCTGGGGAAGACAAGTGAGGTGCCCACAAGAAAGAGATGGATGAGGGTCAGCGACAAGTGTAGAGGTGGGGAAGAGGTGATGAGTATGGAGACCTTTAGGAGGTGGAAATAACAGACGATGACTCAGTGCGTGTGCACCTGAGAGTGTGTGTGTGCGTGTGTGTCCATGTGTATGTGTGCGTGTGCGTGTCGAGGGGTAGTTGAGGGAAAGGAAGTGATGAGGGGAAATCCTGGGGATTCTTTATTGAGCACCTGAGTGGGTGGTAAAGCTGTCACAGGAGGGAGGAAGCTTAGGAGGACCAGGAGGGGATGAGTTCCTCTGGGACCTCATGAGACGGTGGTATCTGCCAGCTGGACACGTTCACCAGGCAGTTAGAAACACACAGGTGGAAAACAGTGGTGTTGGCTGCATTGTTCATACTCAAGTCTAGGGACATGAGGTTCCCAGGGAAGAACGGATGGAATATATATTATTTATTTATTTATTTTAAAGATTTTATTTATTTATTTTGAAGATTTTATTTATTTATTTGACAGAGAGAGAGAGACCACACAAGCAGGGGGAGCAGTAGAGGGAGAGGGAGAAGCAGGTTCCTCGCCAAGCAGGGAGCCCAACTCAGGGCTCGATCCCAGGACCCCGGGATCACGACCTGAGCCGAAGGCAGATGCTTAACCATCTGAGCCACCCAGGTGCCCCCGGGTGCAATATTTAAAAGAGGAAACAGCAGAGGAAGCTTAGGGGCACGTCAGACAGGATGGCAGAGTCAGATGGTTGGATTTGAGAGTGGCCAACATGCAGAGATCATAGAGCTGGATGGGATGGGGTCAGAAGGCGGAGGCCACTAGACTCAATGCTCTCCTCCTGAAACCCCCGTTTCTGTGGGCTAATTTCTCAGCCACCTTTCAATTCATTTTTGCATGTTCACCCTGCTTCATTGGTCCCCTTCCTTGTCCTAACCTGGTGCACTGTACCTCTGTGTCTCTAAGACCGATTTACACCCCCACCTCCTCCAGCAAGCTTTTCCACCTGCTCACCACTGGGCCTCTAGCCCTCTGTTTATCATCGCCACCCCCCCCCCCCCATCACTTATCTTGTTTTCTCCCAAGATTCCAAGCATCTGGGGCAGAGGCTTGGCCTTCCGTGGAGTCTCACAGTGTCTGATGTGTTGGTTGCTTATAACTCACAGCATAGAGTCTATTATTTTACTTGTATAGTTTGGATTTTTAAAAATACACTTTCTTTACACCAGGATCTCCTCTGCCCGTTGTAGCTCAGTCTCGGCTTTGCGAATTCTTCCCATGGCATCTTCTTCCCTGTTGGCTTGGCATTTTGCTCCTTGAATGCTCCACAGGGAGCCTGGGCACTGAGACGCATCTTCTGTCCACTTGCCTTTTCTCGCTTCCCCATTGGTCTCTAAAGCAGACGTCTCTCACTCCCAATTTATGACAACCCCTCATCCTAGAACCCACGGTGCATTCCTCTGGCATGCCATGCTTGCCTAAACACTTAGCTGCTTGTAAGTATTGACTAATCTGATGGGGTTGAGACAGGTATAATCTGCTCCATGCCCTTCTTGCAGCATGAATTCAGTGACTCTCTACCAGCCCTCTAGGCAACTATAATGGCAGGTTTCAAATCTCCACCAAGAGCTGCACAACTTCATCTTGAATTCTTCCAATCCTTGTAGGTTCCATGTAGAACCAGAAAGAATCCTCACTCATATACTAGTGTATATGCATGTGTGTGTGTGTGTGTGTGTGTGTGTGTGTGATGAGAAACAACAGTGATTACGATGACAATGGCATTGATAATAATCATTACCGTTCTCTGAGCACTTACTACATGGCAGGCACTATGCAAAGTGCTTTATAGACATGGCTTCATTCAGCCCTCCCTTCTCTGCCTGCCTCTCTTCCACGTGCTGTGGAATCTTGGAGTTGCTCTTAAATCACTGGAGTGCTGGCTAGGAATTTTTGGCTTCCTCTGTGCAGGTGGGATGGGGGTAGGCCCAGGAATTTTCTATGATCAGCACAGAAGCTTTGGAGGAAATCCACAGCAGCAGTGAAGGGAGTTGACCTGATTCTATCTCATCTCCATCTCTTATCACCCCTCCTTCACCGAGAGTGACTGGGGTCTGGTTGCTACAGTTGATCTCGGGGAGCAATGACACTTGACCCTCCCCTGGAGATCCAGGGCCTGTGGAGCATGTGTCTGTGACAATATGCTACTAAATAAGCAATGCTTGATGGGATTCTAATGAAATTAAACAGAGAAAACAGAGTCTAGGAGGGAAAGTTTCCTTAAAAAGAATCAACCATCTTCCCAGTCTTGCTTTTTAAACTTCTACTCCTGCTTAGGGTGATTAGCATTCTAATTGGGAAAGAAGTAGAAAACCAACGGTGTGGATGAAGAGAAATACAAAATAGAACATTTCCCTATTTCTCTAAATTGTTTGAAAAAACATCCAGTTGGGGAAATTTAAAAAAAAAAAAAAGGGAACTTGGCCAAGTGACGTGATTGGGTGTGGAGACGAGCTGAGACCCGAATTCGGTGTTTACGGTCAGTTAAGGTGCATGAAACTATGGGGGATTGCACCGGTCCCAATCCCAAGAGAAGTTAAAAATAAAGCCTTTTAGAGCATCCTAGGTCTT
This sequence comes from Mirounga angustirostris, assembly GCF_029215605.1. NCBI lineage: Eukaryota > Metazoa > Chordata > Mammalia > Carnivora > Phocidae > Mirounga > Mirounga angustirostris. The sequence goes on along the minus strand of NW_026991722.1, from coordinate 44,392,091 downwards.
GCAGTGCTGTTCCATTTTGAAAAGGCACCAGAACACACTCTAAAATAAAAGGTGACTCGAGAAGGATGGCCTACGAGGGAGGGAAGGGGGGTGAGGGGTGAGACAGCAGACTGAGGTGGGGAGGAAAGCCACTGGGCATTAGGCAGAGGGGTTTTCTGGTTCGTGTCTTAGTCGGCTTGGGCTGCCATAACAAAATACCATAGATGGGGTGGTTTTAAAAAACAGCTAAACTTATTTCTTATAGTTTTGGAGGCTGAAGGATTTGGCTTCTGGTGAGCACTTCTCTTCCTGGCTCATGGATGCCTGCAAGAGAGCAAGCTCTCCGGTGTCTCTTCTTCTGAGGAAACTAATCTTGCTGGATCTGCTGGATCTGCTGGATCAGCGCCTTATCTTTATAACCTCATTTACCCTTAGTTACTTCCATAAAGGCCTCACTCCAAATTCATTCACACTGGGGGTTTAGTTAGGGCTCAAACGCATGAATGGGGGTGGGGTGGGACAAAAACAGATGAATTGTCTGGCAAATGGCTACAGGTTAAGGGGAAGGGGCCAGTGAGAGCAGGAAAGGCAGAGAGGACTAGTGGAGCCGTGGATGGGATTTTTGGTGTCAGGGAAGTGGAGAGAGTGGGTGACTTCTCAATAAATCACGAGGCCAGTTTATCTGATAAGTGGGAATGGGTTTGGAATTTGAGAAGAGTAAAAAAGATCCAGAAAAGCCTCGCGGGGGAAATGAGATAAGAAATAAACCGGGGGCTGCCATGCAATATCAAGGTTCCCGACAAGATGGGCTACCATGATTGCCATACAGACATCAGCGTTAACGTCATCTCCTTATGGAGGTCTCGCCTGACCACACTGTTTTAATTTTCTGCATAGCACTTAACTGTATCTGATGAAGTTCTCATTCCCCGCTCTAGGATGTAAACTCCAGGAGACCCCGGATTTTTTTTTTTTTTTTTTTTTTTTGCCTTGCTTGTTGCTATTTCTAAGGCTCAGGGTAGTGCCTGGCACAGTAAAAACCAAGGAAGTCTCCGCGGGCTGCAAGGAGGAAATGACTTTGCAATAGCACCAATGAGAAGAATTATGTGACCTTTCCCCCGTGTCACTCAGGCTCCAAGGATCAGAAGTATGGAAAGAAAAAGGTATTCCAGGACTTGCACTGGCAAGGTGGGAATGACAGAGGGGCCACACAAAGAAGACATTGATGGTGCTAGTGAGTGCGCTGTAGAAATGGTGGTCCGCTGAGCCCAGGCTGAAAAGGAGAGCGAGAGGACAAGGAAGACAGGCAGGCAGGGAGGAGGGAGGATCAGAGAGGTAAGAAGAGAGGAAGTAGGGAAGGCTCGAAAAGCAGGTTTAGTAGGAGGGCATAGGAGAGTTGGGGTGTGCTGAGTTGGAAAGGTTCCTTGTGATGAAAATGTCCAGCGTGCATCAAAGAAAGATACAATGTTTCCCAAATCTACTTGTCTGATGAATCCTTTTACTTCTCTCCAGGAACATCCCTAGGGCCTACTATTCCCTGAGAACAGAGGTTCTCAAAGTACGGTCCTTGGGACAGCAGCATCAGCATCTACTGAGGACCTGTTAGAAATGCAAACCCTCAGCTCCCATCCCAGACCAATCTGATCAGGGAGTTGGGGTGGAGGCAGGACTCTGAACAAGCTCTCTAGGCAATTCTGATGCATACTAATCACCGAGCTAGACAATACTTTAGAGAAGATCGATTCATGTTCAAATCTGGGAAAGACTATTCGTTAAGGGGTCAGATGAGTCATTCATGTTAATGCTAAAGTCATATTGTATGACTGCAGAAATTGAAATAGAGAAGAAAAATGTGCATCCAATTGTAATGTGCAAATTCAGATCGCAGTATTTACTACTAGCCTACTTAATAAATCACATCAAGATTTGAATACAAATGATTTGGGATTGCCTATTCCTTTGGATTATTCATCTTGTTATGTTCCTCGGTTAGCATGAATCGAGAGCTGTTTTTCCAACATACCTTATCAAGTTGTTGAGCAGGGAGAGGGAAAGAAAGAGAAATGGACTTGAAAATTGTTTCTTTCCCTTTGTTCATCAATCCTTTGACAGAGTTATCAGAAAGTAATTATGAGGCCAAAAGGCAGAGAGCAATGGAAATAAGAGAAGATAGATCATATGGAAGCTATACCATCACCCCTTAAGTAACAAAAAACTGACCGTAAGTATCTGTATTATATGTCTAGCTATCTAAACTCATATTTAAAAACTGATTTTTTTTTTTAAGATTTTATTTATTTATTTGACAGAGAGAGAGAGACAGCGAGAGAGGGAACATGAGCAGGGGGAGTGGGAGAGGGAGAAGCAGGCTTCCCACTGAGCAGGGAGTCCGATGCTGGGCTCGATCCCAGGACCCTGGGATCATGACCTGAGCTAAAGGCAGACGCTTAACAACTGAGCCACCCAGGCACCCCTAAAAACTGATTTTAAAAGCAATTATTCACAAAGAACTTTATAAATCAATCAGCTCAGGAGCACTTTATCTACTTCTATAATAAACGGTTATTGGGTTAGCACAAATTTATCAGAAGGTATAATTTTCAAGTCTTAAAAAGTGTATTTGTTCTATTCCTTATCAGAATAATTTGGGAAGGTGTTTACCATACATTTGTAATTTGCAAAAGAGCTGTCAAAAATAACTCGGGATATATGAATGCTTCAATGATACAACGAAAAAAAAAAGTGTGACTCAAAGCAATCTGCGTGCATGTTTCCAAAGTAAAATTTGAATCTAAGTCTGCATCTTAAAATTCATTTTGACTTGGAATTTTCTGGGAGAGGGAAAAAGAAACAAAGAAGACCCCTTGAACAATTATGCAGAGCTTAATGATTGAGCTTTTTAAAGTGCTTTAGCTAGAAATAGTCTTAGTTTCTAATGCATTTAGACATAAAGACACACCAGAAATGAAAGAATAACATTGTTCAAAGATTTGCATGAGCACAAACGCTTAGTTGGAAGAAAAAATAAGAAATGTCTCTGATTTCTTAAGGTAGAAGTCTGCAGAACTTCCATTCTGTCTTTCACTTACTCAGCCCTGGTTCATTGACCAGCAATATACATGACTGGCGGGGTCCCCATGACTCCATTGTCCATGGACTCGCACGGCTCCTTCTACTAAGTGGGGATGAGCTACACTAGAGGTAGGTCTACATTGGGATCTGTGTTTCCTGTAGAAAACCACCTGCAGCTCTTAGCTAGTTTAATTTGTGCAGCCTTAGAGTGATCCGTTTCTCCATACTTCAGACCTTTGAACTATAGTATTGTCAGCACTGAGGAAGGCTTCCTTCTGAAATTTTGGCCCTCATTTAGAGCTGTCTGTTCTCCCAGACTTCATTCGGGCATACTGCAGAGAAGTCGGGTCCAAAGTCATTAGACTGCAGATTCTAAAACCTGCCTTTTGTTCCCAGAGTTGGAATGGCATTTCTGATCAGAGAGAGACTGAGTTAGTTCATACGGCAGGTGAATTCTCTTTCACCATTATGACTTCCTGGAACTCACAAGCAATGGTGCTGGGTTAAGAGCCGGCCCTCATGTGCAGAGGAAGGCGATGGCCATCTGGCAAAGCACCTGGATCTTCCTACGTCCTCAAAAAAATAAGGAGCAATGACTCTGGAGAGGACAGCAGTGCTAAACAGAAATAGGACCAACCCTCATCTTCGTGGGCCACTCACCATTTCTCAAAATGGTTCTGAGGTTATAAATATCTAAGAACCCTGATGGAAATTTTGAAGGGTAAGATAAGACATTGAACATTTTTTTTTTCACTCTAGCGGTTACAGGGGACCCACTATCTAGCACTATACTTGACAGTCTCCCCATTAATTTGTTTTCCTGTGTTTCTTACAGAGCAGGACACAGAGTGAGTATTTTTTTCTTCATTTGATAAGATGGGGAAGTCAATGACACCCGCCTTACAGGTGGCTGAGAGGGTGAGAGGACCTAACATACGTGAAGTTCCTGGCACAAGAAAAGTGCTTAATAGTTATCAGCTAGTAGTAATAGTCGGAAGCCTGAGCACATCGTCCAAATCCTGGCTTTATCACTCACCCATATGTGACCCCGGACAAGTTACTTAATCACTCTGGGCCTTGATTTCCCCATTTGAAAGTGGGGATACCAATGGTACCACCCACTTGGGTGATGAATGAAGATCTGATATGATACTATATTACGAAGTCTTTGGAAAACAGCCTGGCAGAGAAGGTGGTGTAACCTGTTTAATTCTTGCAACAACCCTCGGAGGTGGTTGTCAGTACCCCCATTTGTACAGATAATGAAGCCAAGGTTTAGGGTCACACAGCTAAGAGTGGGTCCGCAGTTCCAAGCGACTACCCCTCATAAGAGAGGTATATGAGGGTCTCCAGTTGCACGTGACCCTTCCACTCCCCGGTGGCACGTGCCTGCCTCAGATGGCTTGTCATCTTCACTAGTATCCCTGATTACGAATTGGCAACCCAGATGCTCTCGACCCACAGCATGTGCTAGCGTCCTACATGCTAGAGGTCGACAGCACTTTCTTGCACTGATTTGCTTAAACGCACAGGCAGACAGACCTCTTCGTGATCTCTGGGAACCTGGCAGTGAGTGGACTGGAACAGAGCACAGCGCCTGCTTTCTCTCCCCTCGCTGGTCCGCAGCCCAGGGGGACATGGGTGACTCCGAGGCCCACGCGCCCCTGTGGAGCTTCAGTTGTTCCTGCGAAGGAGGAGGTCTTTGAAAGTTGGCTCAGACTTCCTTTGCCACTGAGGGTGGGGCCGTGGTGAGAAAGTTAAGAGAAAAGACCAGAAGCTAGTCCAAGAATTTGCTTGTGAATGTATACCACTGCCATCTGCTGGATGGAATGGGTATCAGACTTGTTCCGATGTTTCTCTGCTACGTAATAAGCAAACTCGCTGATTCCCATTATGGGTTCAGAGCCTAGTGGTTTTGTAATTTCACAGCATCGGTTCTAACTGTCTGCAGAATTTGGAGATCTCATGACAGCTGTGCACAGAAGGACTGTCATGTGAGTAATCGAAAGGTAAACCGATGACATCTTTGAAGCAATGCCCTCTCTAGCCTTAATATAGTTCCCCAGATCAAATTGAGTCTCTTCCCAAATGGTTGATCTAATTGGTTAGAATAAGCCCATAACTATCCAGCAAGGGCATCTGACAGAACTTGGACCCTCTTGTCAATGGCAAAAAGTATTTACAGGGAAGTGAAATCACCATCTGGCTTTATTCTTGGGTTCTCTGAAATTCCCTATTCATGTGTCCAACAATTACTTATTGAGCACTTAGCCTGTGTGCCAGGCACATATCAAGAACTAAGGAAGCAAAGAGGAATAAACATAGTCCCTGTTGAATTAGTGATATTAAATGGATATATTCGGAGCGCTTAGTACGTGCCAGGCATATATGCAATTCCATTCCATCTCCTCCAATCCTCAGAACTACCCTAGGATTTATTATCTCATTGACAATGATCTTATATTATTTCATTTACAAAGATCTTATATCATTAACTCATTTCTAGTGACTATTAGTGTGTCATTTACAATTCAGAAAATCGAAGCTTAGGGAGATTAAGTAACTTATGCAACTTAATACAGTTAGGAAGAGCTGGAGTGAGATTTGGATGTGGGAGTGGGTGGGTGGAAGACAGAAGGGTTGACAACATGAAACAATACAGATTTTTTTTTTCCCATGTAGCGAGTCTGGGTCTTTCACTTCACACACATTTTCTGTTCCATTAGCTACAGATTTCCAGCAAAGTGAAAGTGCTACACAAGACTCAGTGATGTAGCAGCAGAAGCTTTGGAAAGATTGATCGGGAAGAATATCCCTTCCTCTAGCAAGCATTTGAAATCTATCCAGTTAACATTCTCTTCAGTTCTTAACTCTTCTGAACTGCAGCCTCGGTATCAGTGGCAAGACCTGAATTGCTGTCGGTTCTCCCCAGGACGGGAAACGAACCCCCACTGTGGTCAGCATGACAGATACGTGAGAGTGAATGATTTGCTCGGCACAAGCGAGGGAGCGATTCAGACGTGTGATCACAGCCACCTCAAACTGCTTTTCATTTGTTCTGTCTCTGGTGTAAGAGGGGGGTGCAGGGGCAGGCAGGTGCTGGTGAGGGGATACCAGGCGGGTGGGGGCAGGGAGAAGAGAGGAGGATGAATGGAAGTTGGTGGCAGAGAAGAAAAGCCAGGCGCCTATGAAAAGTGCTCGAATAGTATCAATTGGACAGAACACTGGAGATATAGGTGGGACAGCTGAGCGGCTAATGGTGGGTAGGGGTTTGTAGTCCGCCTGCTGGGTCAGACTCTCTGATGTGCCACTAGCCTAACCTTTGACCTCAGCCAGGTCACGTAATCCCTCTGTTCCTCAGTTCTTTCACCTGTAAGATGCGGTTGCCTCATGGTGTTGTTTTGGGGGTTTAGGGAAGTAGTCCAGATTGCCCTCTGCTACTTTGCAGCAAGGGGCCAGAATTTGGACGGATCCTTCAGGAAAAAATGCCCTGTTGGTTTGCTAGTTGCTACTTATTTCCACATCAGTTTGCTATACATACTCATATTTTGCCTCTCCGCAATCCTATAAGGCAGGTTGGACAGATATTATCCTTCCCATATTTATAGAAAAAATGCATCCACGAGTGTTTTGGCTGAAATGAAGATGTTTTTCCAAGCAGAGCCTGCCCTCCTCAGGGCCACCCACATGAGAACCACCAAAAAAAAAAAAAAAAGCAAGCATCCTATGGAATCGCATTTGTGTCTCAAACTCTTATGCAGAGAGTGATTTGCAAATTGTTTCCTGGAAATAACTGAAACCCGAATTTCTGGGAAGGAGCTCCAACCTGGAATCTCCTAGAGGAGTACAACCAGAAAGAGGAAAAGAAAGCTACTCTAAGCATTCATGGCAGATTTCTTTTGCTGAAATTCTCTTTCTAATAAGTTTTGATGTTGGAAGAAAAACTGAATACCTAATTTTAAGATTATTTTAAACTGAATCAACTGTTCATCAGCCAATATTATTTTGGTGGTGAATAACATATTGGGCAAAACACTACCTCCTGATTGTTACATGTGCTCATAAAGCGCCATGTGAGGCAACGAGTTTTAGAGAAATAAGAATGAATGGAAAGAATGGACAAGATATTAAAAATACCACAAACAGTGTCCACTTCATTATGAAAGTGTTATACTGAGACAACACTAGCCAAGGATCAGCACCAAAAGTTTGAGACGTGTGATAGGGGACACGTGCACTGAAATCTAACTAAGGGGGAGAAAGCAGAGCTGAGTCAACTCAAACCAGACCCAAACTACATCACTGTGTTAAGCTCCTTAAAAGTTCTGTCAGTGAGCAATCTGTGATCATTGTGCCAGTTCTTTGTATGTAAATGGGCTTGTAAAAAGCATGGTCAAAGGGGTTTTCTAATAATTTATGACATGTTTATGACATTTTTAACATAATTCTTTGCACTATAAGGCACAGACTTGATTTTTCTTTCAGAAGCTTAAACACAGGCCTCTTCAAATGATGAATTCCAACTTAGCTGGAGTTGGATCAACGGAACATCACATTTAGAAATGAAAAGGCGCCCTGGATAACGAGGTGAAGATCAGGGAGATCAGTGCCCCACACTGTAGGGGCTCCCTACACTGCTGTCAGACAGAGAAGTGGGAGTGACTCGGGTTTCCCTTGTGGAATCAGTTACACAGGATGAGAATGAGACTCCTCATCGCCCCTCATTCTGGCTACTGGAAATGAAGTGAAAGGTACAAAATCTACCCAGTCTTCAGAATCCCAGTGTCTTTTCGGTTAACGTGTCAGAAACCCAGGCATCCGCTCGACGTCTCTCTTCTTGTTCAACGATAAACCATTTCTTTCACTACGGTCTGTCAATTTTATCTTCTAAATACACCTTGAATCCTTCCGTCTGTCTGTTTCCCCTGCCACTCCCTGAACCTCAGCTCCAGCTCCGTCTCCTCTTGCCTGGATGACTGTTACAGCCTCCCAAGGGCTATGCCTCATCCACTCTTGGTGCCACAAGTCGTTGCCCACAGTGACACCAGAATTATCCTTTCAAAACACAAACCCGATTATGTCCCTTTTCCTTCAAAGCTCTAATTGTTGTTCAACTGTTTGATTAACGTCTGTCTCCCTACGTGAATCATAGGCTCTGGGAGGCTGGGACTCTGAATGCCTTTTTCTCAATATTGTGTCTCTGGCGTCTAGCACAGCGTCCCGTATACAGCAGGCACAAATAAACAGTTGTTGAGTCAATGAATGAATTTAGTGAATACTGGCTTGTTATTCTTAAAGGATCATCTCTCTGGGTTGCTTTCTGCACAGTTATCTCAAATCAAACTCAACAACACGCTTAACATGATTTACATCTAGTACATTTTTATGAACGAAAAGCCAGAGTGCCTAAGAAAATTGAATTTGTTTCTCACTTCTGCATGAGTAAGCTATTAAAATAACCAAACGTGCTTGCGTCTGAAATTTTCATTTTCATTCCCAAGATGGTTCATCCTAAAGATGGAGAGATTAAGACCTCTCCTCACTTGGGAAACTGTAAATTGCAGTCCCAAAGAAGGTTCAGAAATACAGTTTAAGATCCAACTAAATAAAAGACTTGATGAGTTGATGGTTCACAAATAAATATCCTTCAATGTCTCAAATGCGATGTAAATGGAAGAGATCTTAGCAGAAAACATCACATTTCAGAATTAGGAAACAATCATTCTGATTTTAAAACGTGGACACAAGAAAGCATTTGTGCAAATAACTTACTCCTAAACCTAGAGCTACATGGAAGTTTAATTTTCAGAAAGTTCTTGGATACAATAAATCTTTTGCTAATTACTTTTACATTTAAAGAACAAATTGCTTTGGATAAATAATTGTATGCCAAAAGGTCCATAATGCTATTCAACAAATGGAATAATACATTTTCATCATCATCTACTAGAAGTCCTAATGCATTTACTTTCCTAGTACTTAGGGAGCATAATTTGTACCATAATTACTGAATATTCTCTGAAATAAATACCTCACATCAGAGTAATGTGGATGGTCAGTAAATCACTATTACTTAAATAAGGATGAACCAGGCTATCACTGGGCCCCTACTACGCAAGCCCTGGCAAAGAATTGCAAACACTCAAATCTTACAGCTAGAAGAGAGACCTCTAGTGTGTGTTAGAGAACTTTATATTGTGCTTCGGGCATAATTAATACAGCAAAATCACTGCAGTCATTTTGAATACTGTGGTGGGAGATTTTTTGCCAACTATCATTCACGCTCAATTCATTTCAACATTTCTTCCCAGCAAATGTGTAATATTTTTGCCTAGTGACTTTCTTTTTTTTATCAACACATTGCCTAAACCAATGAAGTTTTCTCTGTGATGCAAAGTTTTAAAATTCAGTGGTCACCTTTGCAGCCTAATCAGTAAACAGTAAACCCACTGTCATCATAACAATTGCTAACAATTCTTTTTATTCAAGCAGCAGCAGGGCTCCTGAGCCAAATTGTTGCCATCAGTGTGCGGTCTCCTGAACGCCAGCCCCTCGTGGTAAGCCAAATGCCACACAAATATAAACACGAGGAATAGATCGGCACATTGCCCATTATCCAGGAGACAAATGGATCCACTACTATTTCAAATTCACCAAGTAGGTTAGCTATTAGTTGCCACAGATTCCCATATATACAGGTAAAATTCCTTGATGTAAAATCAGATTTAATGAATCATGCCAGGGCATCAGCCTCAGCCTTTAAAAATCCTTTATTTTCTCCTTTTCCACATTAAAAACACATTTGAGATAAACACAGAAGATGTTTCCCTAAAAAACACACATACACACAGAACAGGAGGTCTCTTAAGGAGTCTACTGCTGAGAAGGTAAAAGCATTTTGCTCATTTTTAATTTGCTAAAACAATCCAAGCATGCTTGGTACCCAGAGGGTATTCTCAAATAAACTTGTATCTCTAGCTGCCAGCTTAGTTGATTGAAAACAGAAGGCAAACGTTTCTTAAAGAATGAGTATGTTAAACTGTTATGTCTCTTCCAGTTCCAGCAAGGATACACACACACACACACACACACACACACACACACACACCCCGTCAAGTATTTGCTTGAAAGCAGCCGCCAGTTCTCTATGATCTAAAGGGTAATGCGGCATTTGTACCAAATTACGGCTGCCGACTGCGGTGCACCTCTTGGCGAGGAAGCCAGTGCCACGGCGACACTGGACAGTTCCTGCGTGCTGTTCTCCACGCACAAAGCCGACAGCCCCATCTGCAACTTTGCTAACTTAGTTGGCTCCCGCCCAGCCGGCCCCCGAAGCACAGTCACGGTGAAAACGTTTTGATCCCAGAAAATCATTTCCACGACAGTGCAAGTGTTCGAAAGCACAAAGGCAGACCCTGCCGACCGGCTCTAGCTAGGAAGTTTCGGTACTCGGGCGGCGGGGCGGAGCACGCGTCCAGGTAAGGGATTCCTGCACCACAGGTCTGGTTCCCTCTTCCTGGATGTTTTGGGGGGCTCGACCTCACTTTTAACGCGAACCCACCAGAACGCGCCCCCCAATCCGTTCTTTTCCAGGAGGCTCGTACTCTTTTATTTTCCAGCCAGGTCCCTCTGGGGGGCGGGAGAGGAAGCACACTTCACATTTCCATAAAGAGGGGAGGCGGGGGTGGGGGGGTGACGGGAGGCGGGGGTGGGGGGGTGTGGGGCGGAAAGAGGTCAGAAAGGAGCCAAACTGCATCCCTCCCGCCCACCTCTGTGCCCCAAGCGCTGGTTCAGGCGGCGGAGACGGGAGGCGGCCAGGAAACTCTGTCCCTTTAAGGGAACCTTGGCCGCCAGAAGGGGAGGGAAGGATGCGGGCTCCGGACTCGGACTGGGCGCTGCAGGCACCGCCGAGTAGAGGCGAACGCAGCAAAGCCACAGCCATTACCTGCAGCGCTCACATCCTGCCCCCACCCGGGCACCCCCTCCCCCGTCCCCGCCTCCCAAGGAGACTTCTAATCCGCAGCATGTGCCGTACCCTTTATCCGGGGAGGAGGTGGGGAGGAAGAGGAATGAGAGCTTTTTAAAAAATAAATGAAACGTTTGCACCCGGGGGGGGGGGGGAGCTGGAAAAGGGAGGGGGTGGTGGTGGGAGGGGGCTTTAAAGGTGCCCCGGTGGGCGGAGGCGGCGAATCCGGATCAGCCCGGCCGGAGACGGACGGCGGACAGCGCTGGGCACCGGCCGCGGCTCACAAAGGGGAGCAGCGCGGTCCGGCCCGGGCAAAAGGGGAAGGACAAACCGCCTCGGGGCCCGATCCGCTCGGCAGCCACAATGGCGTCTTTCACGGGGCATCCGGGGGCGCCACCGAGGCTGCGGGCGAGGAGGGGGCGGCGGGCCCCCACCCCCCGCAGGAGGCAGGAGCGGAGCCCCGGGCGCCACCGCCCCCGCGCACCCCGCAGGGCGCTGCGCTCGGCTGGGGGCGCTCGGCCGGCGGCAGCGGCGGCGGCGGCGGGTGGGCCCGCGGCGCCGGGAGGCTCTCGGCGGGGCTGCTGTGCGGGCGCGGAGCTCTGCGCGGGGAAGAAAGGGACGCGCGCGGCTCGGCGAGGAGGGAGGGGTGAGGGGAGGGCGGGGGAGAGTCGCGGCGAAGCGGCCGCCGGGGAGGCTGGCGCGCGAGCGGCGGGCGGGCGGGCGGGCGGCGCTGGCACAGGCTCGGAGAGCCGCGGCGGCTGGCTCCCAGATCCGGAACCGGGCCCCGGCGCGCGGGCTCCCGCCGCCCCGGCCCCGCCGGCCGCGCCCGCTCCGCCCCGCTCGCGCCCGCTCCCGCTCGAGGAAGAAAGCCGCGAACCCGCAGAAGCAGCCTGGGAGGAGGCGGCAGCCGCTGCCCCGCCGCCAGCCCGAGCGGATCCCGAGCCGCCGCGGCGGGCCGTGTGTGTGCGAGTGTGCCGCGCTCTCGCCCCATGCCTGGCACATGCGTAAAAGCGAGTTGCGCCCCAAGTCCCAGCCATACCCTCCTTAGCAAATAATAACAAACCCAAACCGTCAGATCTTACCTGAAACATTGAAGCACAAAGTCTCTCTCCAAGTCCCCTTTTCCTTTTCCTCTCCCCCCTTTTCCGATTTCTCTCCCAGCGATCTGCTCGGCTCGCCACACCAGAGAGAAATGCAATAGCTTGGCTAAGGTAGACAGAACAAAATACAGAGAAGAGTTGCTCCAGGGCTTTGAAACCCCTCAAGGCAAGGATCAGGATACAATTAGCTCATGCCTCTACCTCCAGTCTAAATCAATCTCCAAAATAAAACTTAAATCAAATTAACTGATCACAGGGCAGACAATTGATCTCCTTCAAAAATAAAGCTCTACCTATACGTATAGATAAATATACATATAGGAATTTTTTTCCAGTTTTTTTTTTTTTTTGGTGGAAAAACAGTCTTATTCCAGCCTCCAACTTGCTTTTTACCCTCCTCTTGCACAGAAAAGCTGATTTTAATCGTTGTGATTAGTTTTGATGTAACGTTTCCGCGGGCGATTTCTGCAAATGGATGGAGTGTTTCTTTGCCAAAAGAGGGAAAAGCAGCAGATGATGATAATTATAAGGATTGTTGGTTGTTTCTTTTTATTTGTGTTTAGGGCTCTCTCTTCACTTTCTCAAGTTGACCTGACATTGCTGTTCCGCTAAGGTCGCACAACTTGTTGATGAGGATCACTGCCCTGTCTGATCAAAGGGTAGGTGATAATTTGGCAACAGAGCAGCACATTTTTGGTTCCTTTGGCGACATAACGTCCCAAATGACGTGGATAAAAATAAGCACATGCAGTCTGCTTTGCCCCAATCAAGTCTGAATCAGCGCCTGGGGGTGATACACAAACTCATTTCAAATGTTCAACCATGCAGAATTGCAAAAAGATTGAAGGAGTTACACCACATTTTTTTTTAAATAGCAGAATTAAAAGAAAACAAAACCTACATTAGGTGTAGCCAAACACCTATCATTTAGGTTTTATTTGATCAACCTTCTGAACATATCTCGCCTGTTCCCTTCTCTTTGCTTCCCTCCACCTGGTACCTTTTATGGGGGGTGGGGGGCAGGGGGTTGTATAATTCCATTATTTGACGGAAGTGCTCAACAGAGCTAAAGAGACTCTAACATAAACACATTTCCCGAGATTGCGACTCTAGCTCTGACCTCCCCCACTCCTCATCAGTTCTCCTTCCTCTCTAGGTCTTTGTTCAAAGAGATTGTGCCTGAGCCAGTCGTTATCTTAATTCTTTGTAGTTAGAGTGGGATATTTGCTCGTAACTCTAGGGTCACCTCTCATTAGTGTTCTGTCCTTGCAGAATACTTTTTGAAATGGTATATTTTTTTGAGCACTTCACAGTTCATTAATTCAAAGACTTTGCTGACATTTCTTATGAAAAAGACCAGGCTGTAAGGCCAAGGCTACTAAAAAAAGAAAGGAAGAAAAAAAAAAACACCCCTAAATAGAACCAGACATGTCCTGTGAATACCTGCAATTGGCAGCATTTCACAGGAAGTCTTTTTTAAACTCTCATCTTTCTTTTAAGGTAAGCAACCGCTTCAGTACCAGCAGAGAAGAGAAGGGCCAAGCTTTTTAAAAAGACCATCAATCAGATTAGTGTAATAATGACATGAGAGATTAATGTCATTATGAGAATCAGGGGTCCTGGTAGGTTTTTGTTTGTTTTGTTTTGTGTTTTGTTTTTTATATAACAAATTCATAAGACATGGATGTCTGCTTTGAAAATATCAGTGACCTGCACCTGCCTTTGCACATTCTCCTTCTCTTCCCCCCTCCACATAAGGTAGATACATCCTCTGATCTGCAGTGGAATTTTTCAAATGGCCACAAAACCCCAAATTCAACTAAGAACTTTCTTCTTGCCCCCAAATGGCATGCGAGACATTAATATAGGAGAATGTGGGAAGAGAAGAGACTGATAGGACTTAACACGTTGCATTGTGTGGTCTGAAGTGACTTTTGTTAAAGTCTGGAGAGCCTCGTGTCGTTGTCCTGGGGTGCTAGAGCTGGACAGATCATTTGTGGACACCTAGTTCTTGACATCATTTTACACATGAGGAAGCGGGAGCAGCTTGCCCAAGGTCACACGCCAGTCAGTGACAAGGCCAGGATGAGGCCTGGAGAGGCAGATCTAGGACCAAGGTGAGTGGTGCCTCCCTGAGGGCACTCACCCTGAGAAACTGTGCACAACATTCTAAATCGTTTAACTTAATGGCTTAAGACCATACTTTCAGAATTCCCTTTCTGCAGTTTGTCCTAACAACCTGTTAGCACCTTCTATCAAATATCTCTGATGGCAACAAATCCTTGTCCTTTGACGGTTAACTTTTGTAACAACCACTCTCCCTCCACCCCCCCACCCCCCCAAAATTAGTACCAGCTCTGGGAATAAGTGAATAATGAAGATGGCTTATCCTATTTAGAGTCAAAAAAAGAAACACAGTGGGGCCAATTTTCTTATTAGTACCTGAATGAACTAAAAACTAGTGGCAAAATATTTTAAGCAGTGGAATTAACTGGGATTTCGGTTTCTAAGATAACTGCTCTGAAGAGAATAATATTCATTCGATTAAAGTGAGTTCTGAAATGTTCATTTTCAAGGTGTTTAAATACTTCAGAATGACATCACTTAGAAAAAGACACTCTTTTTAAGCTATAAGTGATTGACGTTTTAAAGTGATCCATCCATTCGGTTGATTGCTAAATTTGTGGTAATCCCAGTGGCAAATGGACTGTAGAGGGGCGCCTGGGTGGCTCAGTTGGTTAAGCGACTGCCTTCGGCTCAGGTCACGATCCTGGAGTCCCAGGATCCAGTCCCGCATCAGACTCCCTGCTCAGCAGGGAGTCTGCTTCTCCCTCTGATCCTCCCCCCTCTCATGCTCTCTCTCTCTGTCTCATTCTCTCTCTCAAATAAATAAATAAAATCTTAAAAAAAAAAAAATGGACTGCAGAGTAATGTTGCATGTTATCGTGGTGAGGGTCATCATTTTCCTGTAGTTTGAAGGGGACTCAAAGTTGAGACTATGAGGATTCAGAGGGAAAATTTATTTTGTAGCAGGCAACACAAAGAGAAGAATAACCTTCACAACCTTCAAATCAAAGATGAGAACAACTGACTTTAAATTCTGAGATAATTTTTTTTTTAATGAAGTGGCATGTGAATAGCAGGGTCCATGTCTTGCCTAGTATAAGATATGAATTTACCAACTTCGCTTCGATCAGCCCCTGCAATCATGAAATTACCCAAAAGTATTTTTTATCTGATTATTATCTGTGCAGGTGAACGTGTGCATTTTGTGAGTGCTACAGTGCGTTTTTTTGCCAATCATGAAGAAGTTGGGGGGAAAAGTATATTAAAAGCCCTTCTAACCTCCTTTTTCAATAAATAGTTGAAGTGAGGGCAGGGGCCTAAAAACCGTTAGCAACACAGAAGACAATGGCAATAAAACTGTCAGCAAGAAAACAATCAGAAAGAAAATACAGACCTCTGTTTCCATCTTCCTGGGTCTCACTATCAAAATGAGTTCCACCAGTTTTTAAGGCATAAAAACAAGAATAGGATATTTTGAATTGGAACAAGGAGCTTGGTGGAAAAAAAGTTGAGCGCTCTGACCGTGGAGGAAGAGAAAATGGGATGTTCTTTAAGGGCAGTGGCAGTCCCTTTTCCTGTTAATGTGGGGACAGCTCATTTGGTCGCATGGTGGTCACTGAGCCCTCAAATCATGAGTTTGCACAGAACATCACGGCTTGGTCCAGGGGTAGCCCTGCGGTACATTCTTGGTGGAGATTTCACAAGATGTGGATATTACTGTCTGAGATGAGATGTGAAATTGCAAAACCTTTCAGTGAAGGCAGACACTCAGATCCAAGTTAAAAATCCCACCGCACTTTCCTTTAGGAAGCAGAGGGAATCATCAGCGCCTGCGCTCTACCTGGACATGCGTGGACATCACTAGCCACAGCAAGGCAGCCACGCGTTCTCCCTACGTGCCACTAAAGGACAATATTTCCACCATTGCTCCAGCGCCATCCACCTATAACTACCATGAGAGGTGCTGCCACACAGGAAGGCAAATTAGGTTATTTTATCTTCGAGTCAGTGTTTTGGAGGAAATCACCTGTTTTTTAATCAGTCAACCTGAAACTCCCTATAATACTATGGAATATGCACATTTTCCTGGAGTTGAATAGAGGCATTAACAAGCTCAAACAGAATGGGTTTGTGATTCCTGGAGATTTGGTGCCAACCACCACCTGTTTATAATTAGCCTCTCGAAAACATAATAGTTTTCTATATCACTGTCAATGTTAGGATTGTATAACAATCTCACGTTGGGAAGAGGTAGATCATCTAATGGTGGCAGATCCGCTGGCGGGCATCAATTTCTGCTCACCCATATTTCTGAAGAGAAAGAGATACCAGGTCCTCGTACTGAAGCCCTTAGACCACTTTGGTCTGTTATCAAAGTTTCTTCTCTAGCTGTGCAACGTGAATACTGGTCATAACCTCGCATTATGAAGCAACACAGGTGAATTCAGAAATAAAACTTGATGGTGGTCAGATACCTTGACTACCATTTTATTTTATTTTATTTTTATCTATTTATTTTTTAAAGATTTTATTTATTTATTTGGCAGAGAGAGACACAGCAAGAGAGGGAACACAAGCAGGGGGAGTGGGAGAGGGAGAAGCAGGCTCTCCGCCGAGCAGGGAGCCCGATGCAGGGCTCCATCCCAGGACCCTGGGATCACGACCCGAGCCGAAGGCAGACGCCTAATGACTGAGCCACCCAGGCGCCCCTTGACTACCATTTTAGACAGAGAAAAACAAAAGAAAGATATTTATGCAATGGGAGATACCGAATTTATTGATATTTCCATGGATGATCTTTTTTAAAGAGAATAGCTAAGCCTCACTTTATTACTTCATCTAGAAGTCACATGGACACCTCACCTTTCCATGTAAAATAATGGGGGAAATGAGATTTTCTTCAAGGTAAATTCTAGCTGTGAACAATCCTAGGTCTGTTGATGCTGTTTACTAGGGAAAACTCTGTTCCTTTGAGGATCCTTGATTTTGACAAGACTGCCTCACACATATAAAACAATTAATTAAGCATTGCGTATAACTGCTGGTATAAGAAATGGGACTGGACAAGAATTCTGCCACAGGGGCGCCCGGGTGGCTCAGTCTTTAAGTGTCTGCCTTCGGCTCAGGTCACGATCCCAGGGTTCCTGGGATTGAGCCCCGCATCGGGCTCCCTGCTCCACGGGAAGCCTGCTTCTCCCTCTCCCACTCCCCCTGCTTGTGTTTCCTCTATCGCTGTCTCTCTATCTGTCAGATAAATAAATAAAATCTTTAAAAAAATACTTATTAAGAATTCTGCCACAAATCTCTTTCTTTATAATTATTTATGTTTTGTCTTTCAGGAATTATAGAATCAGTGCAAGCAAGTGCTTTAAAAGCAAAATTAAAAAAAAGAAAATACAGTTTTTGAATATTAGAAGAAATGAATTTCAGGGCTGATTCAAATCTCTAAAAAGTAGTCCAATCAGTCGGTCAAAAACCGTATTACCCAATTTCTACATTCTCCAACTTATGTATATTCTTCTTTCCCAAGCGTTAGACTTTATCCTTTTTAGCTTGTTCCATGTCATCTGTGAGGCTATCCATTTTAAAGCAACGTGGTGGTTATTTTAAGGAGACATTTTTAATAAGACAAACATTTCATTAGCTATTTTGTTCTATTTCTTATTTCAGTGCCTCATAGTAAACTAGCTGGCGCTGAAAGGTACTTCTATTTGCAGGGTAACTCGTCTCATGCACAGCCCATTCGGTAGAGAACCACTTAGCTTTGCTTCACTGTTCTTCTGTCTGAACCAAAGCCGTTCATGAGAAACCCCATAATACAATCAAGGCCCCTCCGGGGCACCATATACATTTATGTAAGTTATCTCTTCGTACATCCTTTGGGTGTCAGAACCTCTCAGCTTTGCTAACCATAAAAAGTCTGCCTTAAGCATATTACTAACTTTAAAACTCTAATGATATGGATGTCATATTTCAATTTTTAAAAAACCTTTCCCTGCTCCACCCTGAAAAAAACCCTATAAAACTTATTCAATGGAATCATCCTATGGTTAAAAACACAAAATTTATTTAAAAGAAAAAGAATCATGAAAATGTTCTAGTTAAAAACAAGCAAACCCAAGAATAAAAAAAAATCTGGTCAAAAATAATAAACAAGAGGGGCACCTGGGGTGGCTCAGTCATTAAGCGTCTGCCTTCAGCTCGGGTCATGATCCCAGGGTCCTGGGATCGAGCCCCACATCGGGCTCCCTGCTCTGCCGGAAGCCTGCTTCTCCCTCTCCCACTCCCCCTGCTTGTGTTCCCTCTCTCGCTGTGTCTCTCTCTGTCAAATAAATAAAATCTTAAAATAATAATAATAATAATACACAAGAAACAAACATATTAGTCTTCAAGTTTTAGTAAGAGCCACTATTAACAAATTGCTACAGGAAGCAAGAATCTGTGTACTTTCTTTAAAGTTATCAAGAGAGAAAGCAGTTTCTAGAGTCTTAATGAGTATAAGTCTGATCAGTTAAAATGGGCACTGGGAGGCGGGGAGCAAATTGACAAGACTATTCCACATGGGCGTTTAAATGATTTCAACATTATTCTTAATAATAACATTAATGATAGTAGTGATAAGAAACAATTATGAATAATGGTAGGGAACTTCCATTGTGTAAAGACCATCTGGCTATGAGAGTCAGACATGAAATTCTAAAATTAAATCCTCAATCTGTCCCTTTAAGGTTGCTTTGTAGATAATGGATATCTTAATTTTTTAAAAAGAAAAAATCCCATATCTATTGTACCAAACATATAGAAGCTCCTGCTGAGAAAACAAAGCCTGTGTGTCTATTTCTTTTCTAATTGTTCACGTCCCTAAACAAAACAAAGGCTCTGTGAAAGAGCTTATAAGATAATGATAGTAACTCATCAGTCTTTTATTGTTCTCTTCTGAAAAATTTTGATAGGTAAAGCATTATTGTGATCCTGCTACTCCTCATTTCCCCAAAGTGGGGGACAAGAATTTCCCTACGTTTTCTTCCTGTGGTAAAGCCTACTGAAAGGAATGGTTTTGGATGGGAGGGGCTAGGGAGGGGCTAAGTCTTTGGGCTGCAACAAATGCATAATTTAAAACTTATCTTTATGTTGTAATGCAAAATATAAAAGAGAGAACATCTAACCCAGAACCTGGAAAATGATAAGTTATTATTAGATACACTGTTTTTGTTTTATTGATTACACTGTGGGTTTAGCTATGGCTAATTGTTTAGATTCTCTGGCCATGTTAAAATGTAGTGGGGACAAAAGGACAAACATGACCTGATTCTACTTACGTGGGGGTATTTAGAGGAGTCAAATTCATAAAGACAGATAGGAGATCAGTAGTTAGTGGGCCTGGGGGAAAGGAGGAAATGGGGAGCTCGCCTTTAACGGGTACATAGTTTTGATTTGGGAAAATGGAAAGATCTGGAGAGGGATGGTGGTGACAGTTATATAACAACGTGAATGTACTTAATGCCACTGAACTGTATACTTAAAAATGATTAAAATGGCAAATGTTATCTTACCTATAGTTTTACTGCCACTGCAACAACAAAACCGGGAAAACTATACAAAGATGATAACCCGTCATTTTGTTCTCGATTTTGTCAAGTCTGTACTCATCTTTGGCTTCTTAGACCCCAAACGAATATAAACTGGAATAGTGAAAGCACCTTCCAAACAATTGGTTCTATGCCACAGATTTAGTAAGTAAAGCAAGAGAAACAAAATCAACCATTTTCCTTATTCATAGGTTGTCAAGCTCCCAGGTTGAATGATGAACTCCAACAGGCAGGTCTCCTTCCTCCTTCTCTCTTCTCTTTCCTTTATCTATGAAGACTTTAACTCTCAGAGTTGCCCTGATATCATCCCCCTTGTAAGGTCTCCTGAGATTCTATGATGATCTCTTTCTAGACAGAGCCAGGTTCCTGGGAGCTGTTGACATACCCTGATGCATTGGTGCTTTAGTCAAACCCATAACCCAGATACATCAAACACGGTGCAGCTGTCTTTGGAAACGTCACTTAGAACCTTCTGTCCTGTGAGTGAGCAGGAAAGGGAGGACTTTGCCTGAAGGAAGAGTAACTATTAATGGTGTGGTTGAGCCTTTGTGTCGCCCATGCCCATCCTCATTTTTGGAAACAAGGAAGGAGGCAGGTAAGCAGGCAAGAAGCAGAAAATATCTTCCCCATTTTCCCGTGCTGATGAATACCCCTGCAACGCTGTGCTGGGTCAAAATCTCTAGAATGTAGCTCAGCTCACAGGGTCCAACACGGGACCGCCTGGGGGCTGAATGGACATAATAGCATTTGATAAGTTCTCCATTTGTTGGTTACCAGTCATCTTCTATGCCCACTGAGTTTCATCTTGCATCACATCTTCCTTCTCTTTCTCAGTGCCTCCCTCGTCCTCTGTTGGTGACAAATAAAGGGAAAGGTGTTTCCCAACCAAGGCGAGTTCTAAGGGAACATCTTCATGGCCTAATTAGTTGGCCCTTAATTTCAGAGAAAGTTGACGGTGTATGTTTCCTAATTAGACCAGGAAAACCTAATGGGGGGGCTGACACCGCCTCCCCCACGCAAGCTGTGTACACAAAACCACTATCATCCAAAGGACATTTCTCTTTGTAATTACTTTGCCCAACTTCAGCTTCAGTGAAACTTGAATCTTTCACAGGATGAAAGCCTTGCCCCTACTGCCCGGTTATATATCACGTGTCACATCACAGAAAATCCTCGCAGAAGTCTGTTTTCATACTTTAAAGTTGTTAAGATGCTTCCAGTTTTCTTCTCTCGGCCTGTAGTGTGTCTCTATGTGCAGGATCATATGGATTATAGCTATAGATCCACACATTTCCTTTTGAAGAAACCAAAGGAAATTGTTCCTGCATATGAAAACACATTCCATTCTTTTTAATGAACCTAAGATTTCCCAGACTGAATTGGACCCTGATCTGGGTACTCAGGTACCTCACCTCTGGCAGAGGCCACTATGTAATACATTAGGGCAAGGAAGAGGACACCCCCCCCAAAGGCAGTTGTACCATTTTATATGGAGAGAGGAAATATCTCTCCCAAGCCCCACAGGTGGTCTAATAGCCTAACGCGTCAGAATTGATGCTTGCTTAATTCCAAATGTCCTTGGTGGTCAACAAAAGTTCTGACTGGTACGGAATTCTAAACTCCACATCCACATCTATAATAGTAGTTGTCTGGACAATAACAGAAGTTCCAAAAGAATATGATTCCAAGTCACCAGCTCCGAATATTGAAGACAAAGCCGTTCACCACTATGCCCGCAGCCTTCGAGTTATGCAGAGGGTTTATTTCTCCCCTTCCACTCAGGAAAGGTGCATGCTACAGTACAGAGACAGAGATGGTCCTCTTCTTAAGCTTCTTGACCACACCGACTTCTCTTGTTGATGGAAGGGGTCGGACCCTCAGGAGGAGATGATCAATAAGTAAGCAAATCTCTTCAATGGTTTCTCCCTGCCCTTGGACTACTGCCTGATCTCGAGGCCCGTCACCCTCTGCACCCACATCAAGTGTCTCTCTTCCCAGTCTAGGTTGCCCCAACACCCTGGGGCTCCACTCCTACTTCTCAGCTCACTGCTCCAGGATCTTTGCATGGGAGGCACGTTCTATACAAAGAATGTTCTTACCCTCCTCTAGCCTAGTACCTCCTGCTCATCCTTGAGCTCGAATGTCACTTCTTCAGAGAAGCCTTCCTTCCTCTCAGGACCAGCTCAGTGCTCTTTGTCATAAGCACTTGTAGATTACTGGACTTTTTCTTTAGACTACTAGTTGATTTGCAATTATGCATTTGTTTGTTATTTGATTACCATCTGCTTCCACAAGGTAGGAACTCTGTCTTTTCTGTGTCTCTAGGGCCTCACATAATGCTTGGCACACAGTTGGTGCCCAATAAATACCTGTTACCGAATGAATAAATGAAAGAGTGAATGAAAATAAAGAAAGGACGCTTTGGAAAACAACTAAAAGGTGGGGAAGAAGACCGAGACTGTTAATGGGTAGGTAAGGGGAGGGATAAGCACCCTTGGGATTTGGTGATTTTATAAGTTTGGCATTAGTGGTTTTTGTTGTAGGTTTTCAAGGCCCTGGAGAACTTATCCTACAATCTATGATCCTACTCAAAAGAATTGACAGTAGGGACTCCATCAGGGATTTGTACACCAGGGTTCATGGCAGTATTCCTCACAAGAGCCAGAAAGTGGAAACATGCAAATGTCCACTGATAGATGAACAGATACATAAAATGTGGCATATAAAAAAAATGGAACATTATCCAGCCTTAAAAGGAATGGTGTTCAGACACAAGCTATACCATGGGTGAACCTTGAAGATGTGCCAAGTGAACAAAAGGACAAATATTGTATGATTCCACTTCTAGGAAATGCCTAGAGTTGTCAAATTCATAGTGACAGAGAATTAAACGGTGGCTGCCAGGGGCAGGGGGAGGAACAAATGGGAATTATAGCATTTAATGGATACAGAGTTTCAGTCTGGGAAGATGGAAACGCTCTGAACATTTCCATCTAGATGGACGGTGGTGATGGTTACACAGGATATGAATATATTTAATACCACTGAATGCTTAGAAATGATTACAATGGTAAGTTTTATGTTGTGTACATCTTACCACAATTAAAACAAAAAGCAAAGGCATGCTAAAAACACACACACACGCATACACACACACATGCCCCTAAGATTCCTTCAAGTTCGGAGTCCATTGCTTATAGTGAAGGCCCATTGCATCTAGATGAACCTGTTTAAAACTCACCTGTTTATTATCTTTCATTTTATAGTTTCTGTTTTTCAAATATCCAGTTCTTCCTCTTTGCCCTGATGTTGAGTGATGGCGTACGGATGAGGAGACATGCAGACTGTGTGTCTGTGCCTTTTTCTGAGCCAAGGGAACACGGAATATTGTCCTTCACAGCAAAATATCAGCACTCAAGTTTGATCCCGACTTTGTATTTAGACTGTTTTCAGTTTAGAAACCTCTCTAGGAGAAACCAATACAGCCCTTATTTTTATACTTCTTCCAAATTTTTAAGTTTATTTTTTATTTTTTTAAAAAAGATTTTATTTATTTATTTGACAGAAACATAGCGAGAGAGGGAACACAAGCAGGGGGAGTGGGAGAGGGAGAAGCAGGCTTCTCGCTGAGCCGGGAGCCCGATGCGGGGCTCGATCCCAGTACCTTGGGACCATGACCTGAGCTGAAGGCAGACGCTTAACGACTGAGCCACTCAGGTGCCCCCAAATTTTTAAGTTTAATTGGCTTTCAGATCCCATCTATCATTTATCTATAGACGTACATTGAAATACAAGACATGATTATCATGTATAAAAAGCCAAATGTCGACTTTCCTTAGGATGATGCACAAAGCAGTATGGCTAGGATGTGAATCTCTAACAGTTGCTCTCAAATGCAGAAGGATCATCTTAAATATGGGTAAAAATCCCCTGCAGGTTTCCAGGACCCCAGCACCGGAAGGCTCACCTGGCAAGTTTGGTGAAAATCTGCATCCCTGTGACCTAAGGACATTTTTATGCAGGTGAGCCTCATCACACTGAAAAAACAAACAAACAAACAAATAAACAAAAAACTGGACTGCCTTGCTTGCTACCTTACAGGACAAAGCTTTAGAAGCTCTAGAGAGCGTTTTCAACAGTCTGCCCTTTTTGTCTCAATATTTTGTATTGTACCATTTGTAAGAGGCAAAAGAGGACCTCGAGATTGCCCTCGGTAGGAGCGCAGCCCTCTGTGGGGAACAAGTCCCCATAACCACTTTTTAGTTCTACAGCCAATAGTTGGCGAATTTGGGAGGTTACTGATTCTATTGAAAATCCAAAGAAACTATGGTCCTCTCCTTTCCAGTATGAACTCACAAAATTTTCTGCATTCCCTTCAGATGGTTCTTGTCCCCTAGAAGCACATCTGTAGAGTTCAGGTAAATTACCCTGTTCTCAATCCTCTTCCTCCCAGAGAGACCCCTTCCTCATTATTAAAGAATCATACAATTTCATATTTAGAGGGGGCTTTAGGGTCATGTATTTCAATCAAATAGTTTTCTTTTATTTTGTCTTTTTTTCCAATAGAAGAAGAAACAGAGGCCCAAGGAGATTAAGTGACTAATGTCACACTGGATTAAAACCAAGCTACCTAGATGTAGTTGAAGATTCTTTTGATGATGCTCATTCATATTTGTCTAGGAGATGTAACTAATGAGAATGTGATCAAACTGACCCCACTGAAATTTGTGGAATTATTTTTTCCCCACAGGGTTTGTTGGGTAACCCTTTGGAATCCATTGAGGCTGAGCATGTTTTTAAGGATTTATCTGAATACCATCCGGTTCTAGAGGACTGTTTGTTTCAAAACCGGAAGCCCCAGACCCATGAATCCAAACTGTACCTGCTTCTTTTGCCATCATGCTTTCATGTAAGGGGGTTTGATCAGGATGCTCGGGTATGGAAGGTGTAGAGGTGGGAATGCAGGACTAGATTATTCTGAGCCAGACCTTGTGGGCAGGTTGTGGTGGCCGTGAGCTAGGAGCTGAAAGAAGATAAGAGGACAAACTAATGGAGCCCCACGGCCAAGCTACATGGCTCCTTCTTGGACACCTGAGACAAGTGGTGTGGTATAGGGAAAAGGACATTGATTTAAGGGCCAGAGTTGGTTCTGCCATTTCCTAGCTAGGTAATTTTGGTCAAATGAACTTGTGAGCATCAGTTAGCTTATGTATGAAATGGCAGTGGTGTTAGATAAGAGATGGCATGTACAAAGCCCCAGGTATATAACATGCAAGCAGAAAATGCTCATGTGTATGTACATATGTATGTGTATGTATGTGTATATGTATGTATGCATGATGTGTGGGGGGGCACGCGCGTGTGTGTGTGTGTGTGTGCTGGGTTCCCAAAGAAAAGCTGAGGCTTTGTATTATAAAGCCTTGCTTAAAACAAAAAACAAAACAAAACAAAACAGTAACACTCTTTGAAACTCAAATTTCTACCGTAAGAGAGATGTGATTTTGAGTGTAAGCATTGTCCATCTTTCCTTCTTGCTTCACTCAAACATTTTGGAAACAAGCTGAAAGGGAAATAGTGTCAGACTAAAAAAACTTTTGTCAAGTCACTGTACCTTTATTAAATATTTGATTTCTCCAGTACAAAATGGAGAAAGACTAGATCCAGCCAACAAAGTGTTTACTGTCTGGTTGAGAAAATAATGTTTTATATAAAAAACAACCAGAAAACAATACCAGGTGCTATGCAAACCATCACTAGCTCTCGTTTCAGAAGACATGATCTGAGGGTCTGGGTTTGTCTTGGAAAGGCATCTTGGGAGGCTCCCTAGGCTGGTATTTGAGAGTGGGCTTTGGAGGCAGACGGATGGAGATGCATCTCTGCTTTCGTGCCAGTAATTTTTGTCTTGTTGCTACATTTTAATGTAGTAACAATCCTTAGTTGTCTCATTTTGAAAAGGGGAAAACTACATTTGCTTCTTAGGGTGTTTAAAGATCAAACAAGATAACAGATACAGACAGAGCACTAAGCACAGACGTTGGCACATAGGAAAAGATGAAGAAATTGGCTGGACGTGTCCGTTTCTCATTGAAAGTGAATCTTAGACAGTAAGTGTTGAAGATGCAGAGAAACTGTTTGGGGAAATATAAAATGGTACAGCCACTTTGGAAAGCAGTTTGGCAGTTCCTCCAAATATTAAAGTTACCATATGACCCCGCTATTCCACTTCAAGAGAACTGGAAACATATATACACACAAAACTTGCCCACAAATAGTCATAGCAGCATTATTCATAATGGCCAAAAAGTGGACACAACCCCCATGTCCATGAGCCGATGAATAGATAAACACTGGTGTGTCCATGCAAACAGGGGAATATTATTCAGCAACAGGAGAGAATGAAGTGCTGATCGATGCTAAAACATAGGCAAACCTTGGAAGCCAAGTGGAAGAAGCCAGTCACAAAAGACCGTATGTTATATGATCCCATTAATGTAAAGTGTCCAGAACAGGCAATCAGCCATAGAGAGCAAAAGCAGATTCATGGTTGCCAGGGGATGAGGTGCGTGGTTGGGGAGAAGGGACAGGGGAAAGGGAGGGACTGCTGATAGATTTGAGGTTTCTTCTCGGGGTGAGGAAATATTCTGGAATTAGTGATGGTGGCATAACCTTCCAAATGTATGAAATCCACTTTAAATGAATTGTATGCTTTAAATGAGTGAACTCTGTAGTATGTGAAATATATCTCACTCAACCTGTAAAAAAAAAAAAGAGGTGAAGCTTAAACGGACGTGGCCCTTGGGCAGGCAGAAGGAGCAAGAGGGCAGAGCACACAAGAAATGGACGTCATCTGCGCACGTGAGCATGGGTTTGAGAGAATAGTTGCAACTGAAGGATTGTGGGTGGGGGTGCACCAAGGTGGGCCATTTAAGACCAGGTGTAGCAGTTCAGAGTTAACCTCAGAGGCAGTCTGAGGGTCTCTGGGGTGGTAGGAAGGTCAGAGAAGATAGAATTTTCCAGATTTCTCAGCATGTGGTTTGGATGGAGCAGGGAAGAAAAATCAGAGGCAGGTGAACTGGAGTAGCTCCTGACAGAAAAGGAGACACGTCTGTGGGTGTTTGTGCTGAGGTTGAGTCCGCAGTGTATGCTCTTGTCTGCAGGGAAGGACCCATGAGGGTCATAGCTGCAGTGTAGGGGGCAGGCGTCCGATGAGCTGTCAACGGTGGGTGGGACAGCCCCATGTGGGCTGCTTGGTGAACATGAGTGGAACATCCTCCCTCACAGAGCATTCTGCTCTCTGTGAAAATTGTCCTGGGGGTAGGAATATCCTCATTTTCGGTACAGAACAAACACAAATATGATATTTCATATCTTCTCTGCCATTTTCACCCTTCTCTGTAATTGGAAACTCTTGCCCCCAGTCTCACCTGTAGGAGTCTGACTTCCAATGTAGAATTCTCTTCCCCTCCTCACCAAACCCTCCCTGTCTGTCTTCTTTTCCCCCCTTCACATTTTCACAGGGTTTTTATTTTATTTGTCAGTCCTTTTGATTAGCGATGGTAAAGGAATAGGGGAGAAGAGGGAGAGGATGCTTCTGTTTCATTAGTTTCTGATAAAGTGCGCAGTTTTTAAAGGCTCCTTTCATAAATCTACACACTTTTCTGTTTCACAGTCTCCAATTTACCTCCTCCTCTCAGGCTTTGGTTGTGTGCTCAGAGGCACGAGACCTTGAACACCTCTACACTGTGTCTTAACTAGCCTCCAGCGGATTCGGAAGGCTGAGCTTCTCTTTGCCCCTCAGTTTGCTATTAACCATTTTCTCCTTATTCCTGGATTTTGCCCTTTTCCCTCAAGTTCACTGCTGCAGATTTTCTCCTGGGAGCGACCCTCAATTATAATATCAAATCCAGTTCTTGTGGTGATCTAGCTGCCCACTGCAGCTCCCACACTCAGACTTCCAGCTGGTATAGGAGACTAGATGGACCCGCTCCTCCTCCCTGGTAGACGCCCATGCAAGGTGCACTGAGGGGGAGTCATTTATAAGACATTGCCTTATATCAGCTCCCCTAGCACCCTAGAATGCCTCACAGGAAGAACCCCAGAGAGTCTTGGTGGTTCTAGTTACTATTGTTATTTCAACAACTCAAGTTGTTACTCAGTGACTAGGTGTATGCATGTTCCTTTAAGATTTAAAATAAAAGTGTTTGGGTGACTAGGCTTTGAAACCTAAAGGCTTTTTTATTTTGGTAAGTTATTTCCCCCTATGAGACATATACAACATGGGCTGTTGAGGTTTGCGGAAGAGTTAAAGGGCCTTCAGGCTGCCTGCTCTTGGGCAGGGTAGTGAAGTCACAGTAGGTTGCTACCTTGGGCTTCTTGGAGAGTCCTCTTCATTCTGTGGGGTACTCTTCATTTCTTCTTCCTTCCTTCCCTCCTTCCCTCCCTCCTTCCTTCTCACCTCCATCCTCCCTCCCTCCTTCCCTCTTTTCCTCACCCCTTCCTTCATCACTCACTCCCTCCTCCCCCCTCCCTTTCATTCCTCTTCTTAGTAGTGTGACAATTGCTCCTAATTTCCTTTCAACTTGGAAGTAAAATTGTCTTTATAGTTCTTAGGCTTTTCTTCTTCTTATCTTCCTAACTGCCCATACCCATCCACTGCATCCAGACTTTACTCACTCTTTAAGTCATCAAAGTGAGCTGAGAAACAAACCTCTGCCTTTGACCTTGAGCCTTCCCAAATGTCCAGAAATGCCGGTCACTACTCATTGTCTGGCAGAGCAGCTCAACCCTAAACCAGCCTGAAGGTTTCTTTCTATCCATCTGTCTCTTCCAACTATATCACAAGAGTCAGGACTTCCCTGGAGTTCTTAGGGCCTGAGAACATTCTGGAGATTTTGAACTTCCCAGTTAGGGCCAGTACATAAACTATTGTAGTCGTGAGCATGACCTGGCTCCTCTAGTCAACCAGATATCCAGACTCCTGGGACCAGCAATGCTCCATGAACACCTGATCCAGGATAACTTCCTCCGAACCAGCTCCTGTGCTGGACTCCTGGGGCTTGGAGGGTATTGCTGTTCCCCTCATCTCATTCACTGTCTTCCACTGATTCATTCTTATAGCAGGTCCACAATGACTGGAGGCCCCTGAGAGGCTGTGAGGCCTAGAAACAGAAGACTTGACTTACAGTCTTAGGATGTGGCCTAAGTCTGTCTCTCAGGATCCCTGGAAAAGGAAAGATCATGGATTTAGGCTGATTATCATTTCCCTATCATAAATTAACAATGGTTCTGTTTCTGTGTCTTACTAAACTTGATCATGCGCCAGTTGGTTAGAGACATGGGTGTAAGGAATTCTGGGTAGCCCTGGCTTTTTTGTAGGAAATGGTCTCTAACTAAAGAGAGGTTCCCCCCACCTCCCCCCAGGGATATCCATGGAATCTTACTCTTAATTTGCTTCTGGGCCTTTGTTACTTGAACTTTGACCAGTCTTTGAACCACATCTGTGAGAACACACTCAGGAATCCTGAACCCCTACACCTTCTGCGTGAGCAGGGAGACAGTTGCTCGGGGGCTGCCTTGCCCTGACCCTACCTCTCAAGGCTCCCGCTGTGCTGCTCAGCTGGGCAGGAGGATGACCCCATCCCCTGGCCTCTTGCTGACAACAGAAGAGTTTCAGATCCTTGCAAAGTCTTGTACTCTGGTCCCTGTCCTTGACATGGCTCTTCTGGATGGTGAAAGGCCCTCTTGCTTGAGAATTTCAACAGGAACCTGAGCTTCTCCACACTGACTCTGTAATGAAGCAGTACCCTCTATTTGATAGAATCCAAGATGCCATCAACGGTAAAACATGCCATTATTTTATTTCTCATAAGAAAAAGGAATGCAGCCAAACTATGACTATTGTTGATGTTAAGACCATCCTATTAAAAAAAAGTGTCTCTTAAGAATCAATGAAATATGGAGCACAGTGGTTACATGTACAATCCTTGGAGTCAGACTTAGATTTGAATCTCAACTCTATTGTTTAACGTTTGACCTTGGGCGAGCCACCTGAGTCCTCCGTGCCTCTGTTTCCTCATCTGTTGGGATGAGAATAATAGTATATATTTGAGAGGACATTGAGGATCAGATAAGCGACTCCATGTAAAACACTTAACACAATGCCTGGAGTATAATAAAGGCTCAATCAATGTCAACAACTTTTAGTTGAATGCTGATAAAGAATAGTAGCAATTATTATGCACCAGGTGTGGTGCCAACTACTTTATATGGATTATCTTGATTGTGATCAGCACAGTAACCCAAGAGGGAAGAGGCTGTGATGGTGCCTCCTTGCCGGAGGAAAAGCCGAGGCAGAAGGAGGTTGGTTATAGGGTGCCTGAATCTTAAATAAGCTCTGTAAACTCCTTCCCCGCGCCCCCACTTTTTTTTGCTTAACATTTTACTTTTTTTTTTTTAAAGATTTTATTTATTTGACAGAGAGAGAGAGAGTGAGAGAGAGCACACAAGCAGGAGAAGTGGCAGGCAGAGGGAGAGAAAGAAGCAGGCTCCCCGCTGAGCAGGGAGCCCCATGTGGGACGCGATCCCAGGACTCCGGGATCATGAGCTGAGCCGAAGGCAGTCACTTAACCAACTGAGCCACCCAGGCGCCCATAACATTTTACTTTTAACATACAATTTTGTTCCTTTTTTCCTCTTAGTCAGAAACAGATTTACCATGAAGGCAATGAAGCTTGGGCTTCAAGATCCCTCATCTACGTAGGCTCTTCCTCAAGACCTATGAGCTCCAGTGGAGTATTTGCAGAGTGCTCTGAGGGCTGGAGAGGGGGCAGAGATCGTCTGCCAGGGCCTGCAGAGAGTTGGTAGTCCAGCAGAATGGAAAGGGTGGTGAAATGCCAACATGTAGACTGCAGCAACCATTGCTGACTTGTCCCGATATTCTCTATGTGAATGTCTTCCTCTCTCTCTGCATAGCCAGCCAGCCTTCTAAAGGAGCAGAGTTGCAGATTTGCTAAGGCATGCGTTGACCACCTTGTTCTCTTCTGTATTATGACTCCTCTAGTCGCGACCCCACCAAGCAGAAGAAAATACCCACAGTACCATGGTAAGGATGTACACAGGGAAACACTGACAAGGAAAGAACGAAAAAAGCACTGGAAGTCCGTAAGTTCTCTGTTTATCCACTGACAAAGAAACAGCTGGTGACAAATGGATTTTCTAAAAGTAAATAAAAGCTCATTTTAGAAATTTTAATTTAGGTTGAAGATTGCTCATTCTCTCTCTCTTTTTTTAAGAAAGACTTAGAATCAGAGAAAAATAACTGTTGCTCAGACTTTTAATTTAAAAACATTTTAGGGTTTTTAGTTGACTCATTCTCTAATTGTCATTTTTTTTAGTTAAAAGAATTTTTTATTTTTATTTTTTAATTAACATATAATGTATTATTTGTTTCAGGGAGTTAAAAGAATTTTTTTTTAAAGATTTTTATTTATTTATTTGAGAAGGGGGGAGCAGCAGAGAGAGAGGGGGAAACTGGCTCCCCACTGAACAGGAACCCCAACAAGGGGCTTGATCCCAGGACCCTGGGATCATAACCAACTGAGCCACCCAGGCACCCTTAATTAAAAAAATTTTTTTTAAAACATTTCCCTCTACTGACTTTGAGATTGATGTATTCTTTTCTATTCTCCTGGATTGACACTGGAAAAAAATGTGATTTGATGTCACCATCATTCTATCATCAGAACACTGGATCCACATAACAATTTCATCCATTTCACAAATGATCACCAAAAACTACATGGTCACCAAGACCTTATTGGTGTTTTTTGTTTGTTTGTTTGTTTGTTTTTGTCCATCTGGTGCAGAGTTGGCAAGTTTGAGCAACAAAGGAAAGCACACTGGGAGAAGTAAATAAGTTTGTTTACTTTGTGTACTTTATTTTGTGGGCTGGGTGAAGTAGCTAAGTGCGTAGAGACTGATATTTACTGCCATTGACCGGGAACAGACGATGTGCCACATTGAGCTCTGTGGACTCTACTGGGGCTAGAGTTTGGTCACGCCATCTCCCTAGGAGTGGGGGTTATTATTCTCCTTTTTCAGAAGGAAAAATCTGAAGTTCAGAGCTGTTAATAAACTCTTCTAGGTCATACAGATTATGTATTTCATTCACTTCGGATGTCATCAGTTGTAAGGTCCATCATGATTTTATGTACCACTAAGAAAGCAAGAAATATTCTCACAACTGTAGCATAGTGGTTTTATATGTCTTAGCGTTTATTTTTTTTTTTAAGGTTTATTTATTTATTTATTTGACAGAGAGAGAGAGACACAGCGAGAGAGGGAACACAAGCAGGGAGAGTGGGGGAGGGAGAAGCAGGTTTCCGCAGAGCAGGGAGCCCGATGCGGGCCGCGATCCCAGGACCCTGGGACCATGACCTGAGCCAAAAGCAGACGCTTATCGAGCCACCCAGGTGCCCCTGTCTTAGGGTTTTTGCTATATTCTTATTGGTAAGTCTCTTGAACTTACGTTGGCATTGATTTCTCTCATAGATGTCTCTTGCACATGTGTGAAAAGAAAAATAGAAATGAAAAAAATGGTTTTTTTAAGAAATGAAATAAATTGGTTAAGGTTTTTATAAAACTTCACATTCAAAATGTGGCTCTTCTGAACCATTTTCCAACTGGGAGTCAGGGATGTTCATGTTTTGCTGCGCAGGCTCATCCTCTATGTCATTAAAAATGTGGGTGAGGTTGCATTTCCTGTTTGTTTGCTATCATCTCTGAAGTTCTCTTAGGAGCCATTGCACAGTTTTATGCCTGTGCAAGCAGGGAAGACTATGGCCAGCTACAGCCGGCCAACAGTGATTGTCAGATGTATTCTGATCAGAAATTCTAAAATGTGAGTAAATATGTGTCTTTAGGTTCAAACTGAGGTCTGTGTCTCTTTTACCGGAGACACAAAGGAGGCTTTTGTCCTCTGGTTCCCGAAGTCGAAGTTTCACAGCAAAGGTCAAGAGCAGGTGCTGAAACTCAGTTGTACTCCACCTTCTCAACCCCTTAGCTCACATCAACTGCTCAGGTCCCCTGGGTTCCCTTCCAAACCTCCAATGAAGGCAGGTTCTTGGCGGAAAAGGGAAAATTCAAACCCCAGGAAGGATCTTGTTCTGGTCTAGTCCTGGTTTCAACCTTCCCTGATAATTTTCGCATAAGTTCTCCAGAAGCACACAATTCCAAAAACATTGGAATCGCCAGAGTTTGAAGATACTGCTGTTTGATTCTGTGCAGGGCGGTTGGTTACGAAAATCATCCCCTGTCCCAGGTGTGGATGCTAGTTGTTCTGAGGACCCGACTCTACTGCACGTCTTCAGGATGTTTTCATCGCCATGGCCAGAAGCCACCCCTTGTAGGTAGGTGGGGCTTAGCAATACCACGATTTGTTGTGGAAAAAAGCCTCATGTCTACAGGTTTTGGGGGGCGGATCTGCATCATCATCATCACTCAATCTTCACACATAATTCAGTCCGCCTGGAGAGATGACCCCTTTGTCTAACACCCAGAAAGACAAATCACGTTAAGGAAAGGTCACCCAAGACGCTCCTGTTTTGTGCATTCAAGTACATCTGTCCACATTTTCAGTTTTCTTTGAGCACTGGAGTTTGTTTATTTGATTATTTTATATTATGGCAGCTAGGGACCAAGATATTTCTTTTCTGTTTGTTTCTCCAACTCTTTTTACAGTTTAACAAGTCAAATACAAAACTCAGGGGAGTTAATAAGGCTCGTGATGGTGCTGTGCGTAGCATCACATTATTGATTGGAAATACTGCATTGGAATGCCATGGAAGAGCCCCAAACCAAAAATTTCAGACGCCTGAAGCTTCGAGCTTTCCAATTAGGCTGAAGGTTTCCCTTGATAAACCAGTGGTGCTGAAGCTTTTAATATTGTTTAGCTGTATTAGTTATCAGCAACATTTCCTAGCTAGGCAGACCAGCAGACCGCTTGATGTTAGCGAGGTAGCTCGTCTGACTCCCTTGCACACTTTCCAATCAAATATTCTATCTGGAAAAAAAGAAAAACCCTAAAATAAAATCTTAAGTGTAACGTAAACTGATCATAATTGGGAGCAAATGCCTCCTTCCCTTCTTCAATGTTATCTGCTCCTGTGCAGCCTATTTTGCATCCAAAGATACATTTGAAAGTCGAAATCCCTTAGAGCTAAATGTTCTAAACTGACAGAAGAATTTCTAGTGGCACACCAGCCTAGAGCCATGTTTTTATGAGGACATCACTTTCTATTTCCAAGCTTCAGCATGCACTCTTGCTTCCTATTGCTGGGAGCCATGCCACATCAACTTGCCTCCCTCACAGCCTTTAATGTTTTTTTAATGGAGTCCAGTTTTCCACCTAAGTTATGGCTAGCTTTCTGACAAACCATCAGACACCTAAGTAACCATAATGGAGGTATCCAGCTGTGACGTGGGGAGAAGGCGAGGGGAAACTTTTATGCCTTTGAACAAAACCATATTACGATCATTCATTTTTACCTGGCCTCCGGGTTTGCCAGAAAGGCTGAAAGGGGCTTAAGAAAACATTTTAAAAATGAATATGTGATATGAAGTCTTTTCTTGTAAGCCACAAGCTAAAGTCATCATTTCTAAGTCTGGCTGGTGTGGCAAAGTGCCGCCTGAATGGGGGCAGGAAGAAGAGTACTGCCGTATTTTTTTTTCTCCAGCATAAAATTGCTCGTGTAGCAATAAAGTTAGTTATCTAATGAAATAAAGCAAGCACATTGTGTAGGCACCTGGTTGTTTGGAAGAACCGAAGAAAATAATTGTAAATTTACATGAGTGATGAATCACTGCAGATGCAAATGTATCAGGGAATACGGGCATTTCTCTGTTAAAGGAAGAAGGAGATGCTCCGGAAAGTCGGCACTGTTGATGGCTTTATCTATACCATTTGGAAAGCATTTGCAGAACACTTGGTAATTAAATATGCCCTCAGCTGAGACATAATGCCCCAGGTTGTCCTGCTGGTAAGTAAAAGGTAAGTATTCTCATCATACCTGCGTTTTAAAATTTCTGCTATGAAGCACCTGAGTTTTCTGGGACACTAGCTGTGAGGTTGTGCAGTCTATACAATAATATGGGTAAATGTCATGGCTAAGAAAGAGGCAGAATTCCTCTTCCTAGACCCGGGACAACTGGCTCTTTGTTGGCATTCAGATTTCAGCTCAGCCTCTTCCCCTCCCCATCAAGTCCTTCCCTTCCACATTAGCTCACTGTAAACCATCACATTCCCCACCCCCCTTTTTTAAATTTCACTAATCATTGTCTGAAAGGATTATCTTCATTGGTTTGCTGGTTTGTTGATACCCATGCTTGGCAGAAAAGAAACTCCTTGAGAGCAGGATGGTATTTATCCTCTCCACCCCTGATTCCCCAGCTCCTTGGAAACAGTGCCTGGCACATTGTAAGTCTTCAATGAATAGTGGTTGAATGCATGAATGTGCGAGCAAACGAGCAAACGACCAAACGAATGAACGAAAGAACGAACAAATGAGCGCAGGATGTTGACTACAATATAGTTCCAAAGAGAGCCCTAGAACACTGGATCCCTCATAGGCTTGGTATAAGACAGGAACATATGTAGAGTCTAAGATGCAGCCTAGGTCCATCCACAATCATCTGTAGTATACATGAAAAAAATCCCCTCAACTTCTGGCACAGTATCTGACATATTACACTCTTGAAGGTTTCTTAATGGAGAGATTTTGGGGAGATGACCTGGTGTTTCAATTCAGTCCAGCAAGGAGATGGGGGGATATACTAGCAGGGAGGTCCTCTCAGAGTCCCCACCCGTGGGCATCCTGGGGATAGACCCGCAATCACACGTTACCTGGATCGACAGGGACTCTTCTGTCCAGTGTGGGTGTTCTATTAGCTTGAAATTCCTCAACAAAGACTTTTTCCTTGGACAAAGAAAAGTATTTTACTGCGTCATTAATATTTTGGGTGCTTTCTGTTAAAGCAGTCCTTGATGTCTTTCACATAGGTTAAAACTCTCCTTGCCGAAAAAGCAGTTTCGTTTGGCTGATGGAGTTGGCTGTTCATTAGAAAGATAAGTAACTCAAAAAAAATACTTCTTTGAATTTGATGTATCTTACAGGGAGGGGCCTAGTTTGATGTTGTGCATCTTAACTTGTCTTCCAAATTGCCCTTGAGGAGTGGTTTTTAATCTGGTACATTTTCACCTGTATCTTCTGAAGTGGGCTTTTTTTTTTTTTAACCAGGAGGGTAGAGTAACGTGGAAAGCAGCTTTTATTTACTCCAAGGATAACTAACTCACATACAACCAAGGGCAGAATTAGTCTTTAGGTATATTTATTAGCCTAAGGGTGTCCTGGGTGTGTGTCACTCAGGAACCTCTTTAAAAAATAATTACCTTGTGATGAGTATCTGATGCCAATGGTGTATTTTCATGTTAAAAGTCTGAGGTCGTTATTTCCTGAGACAGCCAAAGAACTTCTTTTCACCTTGTTCCTGGATGCTTTTCCTCTAGGGCAAGCATATCTGCAGACCAGCCCTGGCCAATGGTTAATGTTCCAATAAAATGGTTTCTCTTCATAGTATAATTCCAGTCCAGTCAAATGAGAAATATTTACTAAACTTTTTTTAAAAATATATATTTAAGATCTATATTCTCTACCAGCTGGTGTATCAATGGAAAAAGGCCTTAATATTTTCTTACAGCTTCTATCTCTTGTTCCTGTTGACTCTGTCAGCCAAAGAAAGGCATCTGGAGGATGAGGTTACAAGTTGAACCAAGTGTGGGGTGCACAGATAGACACACAATAGTGTTCATCTCAGCCAAAGCTCACTATTAAAATTTTGGTCATGTTCAAAGACTTTTTCAGAAATGGCTTTTGGGACAATTTTGTGTCCAGTCTTTAATCATTAACCACGCATCTTTCTGGCATCACTTCAAGAGGCTAGAGTGTCATGTATGGATAATGGCAGTGACTGCACCGTCATCCACATATGAAAAAGCCATAATCAATGGCTTTGATGTCATCAAGCCACAGCCCACCAATTTGATGTCAGTGTGATGGATTAGGAATTGTCAGGCTACAGTTGTTGGCTTTTAAAAAATAAGGAGTCCATGAAATCGGCTTCTGGGGTGGGACATATAAATAGACTTTTTGGGGAAAAAGTTAATGTAAATCCCCCATTGTTGGCGTTATGTTAAACTGTGTGGGGAGGAAGGGCATGCTGTGGCAGCTGGTAGGGTCAATATCTAGAGTTCTCATAAGGTATGGCCTTCTCGAATCTGTCATTATGTTTCCACCCCCCTGAAAAGGATGGGGTGAGAGAATGGTGAACCTGGACCAAGGGAGAAGGGAGGGAGCAGGAGGGTGGGGAAGAGAAATCTGGCCCAAAGGGAATCTCCTCTGTAAACTGGGGAGGAAAGGGCTCCTTTAGGGAGTTTGCATGTACTGTAACTGGTGCCTTCGTATAACATCTTGACTTAATAAGGAGACAAGCAAAAGGGAAAGAGAAGACAACCGACGGAAGAAATGCGCAGCAAGACAATAAAAAGTATCCTCCTCACACCCACCGCCTTAGGGGTTTTTCCTTTGCGCCTCAGAGCTTATCCCACTGAAACTCATCAATTTTTGCTTTTGTGCTGGAAATGCCCGAAAACATTTAAGGCTTCCCCGCCACCCCTTGGGGGTGAGAGGGTTTCACAATGCTCGCTGAGCCTTGTGGTGTGTCCCCGGGGAAGGCCAGGGGGCCACAGGGGAGGGGAGAGAGGCGCTCCTTCTCTTCCTCGTCGGGGATCAAGCGCCCCCCTCCCTGCCAGCCTGCGAACAAAGGACGGAACCTCAAAGCCCCTGCCCTAACGCGTGACCTCGGGGCCCAAGGCAAAACATTTTATCTCTGGGTCCTTTTGACATAAGCTCCTCAGGCTCTGCAATTGTGGTTTATGATGTGACTAGAAACCTTTGATGGAATTACTCTTGCCTTCTATTTCTCTGCCCAGCCATTTATTATTCTGTATATTTTCGAGAGCTGTGGGAAACTTTCATAACCAAGCCTAAGCCAGGCGAAAACTTGTTCTATTTGGAATTTGTAATGAAGTCAAAACATGGCCTGGATTTTCTGAAAGGCTCCTTTGGCTGCCTGCAACAGCCCCAGGGCACCATCAGACAGGGATGGAGAAGGCCTGGGAGCAGATTTTGTTACCAAGAATAGGACAGAACAATATTTGCCTCCAAAACACTAGGGCTGCTATTTACCTTCTCAGCTGGAAGAAGTGAGAGATAAATGCATATTTCACATGAAGTGCAAATACCAATTCTTTCATTTCTAATTTTCAGGATTTTTTTTTTCCTTCACTCCCTCTCAACAAAGGGCTAGGGAGATTTTTTTAGCATATTTGATTTCCTGACCTGAGGGGAGAAATTCTTTATTTCAGAACTTTTGACCCCCAAAGAGCTGTTACTTTGCCTGAAATGAAACTGTGAATAAAAACTGTGAGACATTTAAAGTGACTGGGGGTTTTGAGAATGCTTTCTTTTGTGTACTGTGCACGTTGGTGGGTGTGGGGTTGCAGAGAAAGACAGAAAAACCAAGTTTCGCTCTGCTTGGATGGAAAACTTCCCCTACTTCTCAGAAGCTCTCGAAAATTATTTACTGGCTTAAACCTGTTCCCTCCAAAGGAGCTTCCGTCCCTAACAGAAGTGGTAAGTTGTAAGATGGAGTTAGTCCCTAATATTTATTTGAGTCAAAGGTTAATAGTAAAGGGGGGTTTGGTCCCTCACTGTTCCAAGTTAATGTTTATTTTTCACCGTCAGGTAAAGAATTTCCTAAGGCCCTTATTTCACTGCTAAAAGCGGAGTGAGAGAACACCGATTCGTGCCCCCGGGCTTGAATAAAGGAATAAAAACAACACAACATTTGCATCTACTTAACAGTCTCCGTTTTTAAGAGCCCCTCACAGTAAGAGGGGAAAACCGTATCTGGAGGTTAAATGAAGCTCTTCTGAGATATTTGCCAAAAACACAATTCAGAGAAAGATAATCATTGTCAGAAATGACCTAGGAATTTGAGGCCTTATGATTGAAAGCACAAAGCTCAGAAAGGTGCATTCTCCTGCTTCCCGGCCTGCCTGGATATCAATGAACATCAGCTAAAGGTGGCTGAAGAACCAATTTCATGCATCTACTGTACGAGGAAATGAACTGAGCCAAGGACAAAAATAAAATTATACAAATGTTATTATAGACTAGCCTGCTTCTGTCCTAGTTTAATTCAAATTTTAATGCTGCAGGCTTCGCTTCCGGCAGTAGCCTTCCTGAATAAATCAACATTTGCTTACATCTAAATTATTAGGGGAGCATGTGACTTTGTTTATTGTATAAATTATACGCAAGGTTAAAGCATTAACTGTTCAACTGGTTTTGTTCAGTCACCTCACCGACTCGCCCCCAAATCATCTCTCCCCCAAATAGGAAATAACAATCTGACATTACTCCTTTTTTTTTTTTTTTTTTTTAAGACAAACCAAATAACAAAGCCACAAAGCACGGTGAACCCGAGGTCGTGGGTGGGAGCACAGCTAAAGGTAAGATGGGAGAGAGTCTTAGCGTTTAGGAAAAAGAGAGAAGGAGCAAAGGGCCAAGAAATTGTTCAAGTGAGTTCTAGTATGGTGTCTGCACAAAGTGAAACAGTGATCTGGTAAATAATCAGTTAAGTTGATTAAGGCGGTCGACC
Source organism: Mirounga angustirostris (assembly GCF_029215605.1). NCBI lineage: Eukaryota > Metazoa > Chordata > Mammalia > Carnivora > Phocidae > Mirounga > Mirounga angustirostris. Next base: position 44,352,543 of record NW_026991722.1, on the reverse strand, counting down.
AAATGGGACAATTTAATACAGAACTAAGGAAAGCCTTTTGGCTAGGAGGATTTCAGTAGGCAAGGAATTTCAAACTGTACCGCAGTGTCGGGCCCAAACATTTTTATTGCCTGAGATCTGTTAGAAAAGAAAGTTAAACACAGACCCTCCGGAAAATGCACTTACAATGTTTTTGTCTTTGTACATCACAGTGAGCGACTCCCGAGAGCCTACCCACAGGTGTTTGGGAAATAAGGATGGGCTTTGATAACTAGACAACTTGACTTTCCAAGCATTTAGACAAATCGGGTATCAGATGTGTCCTACTATGAGAACATCCAATTAGCGTGAATATCAAAGGTTCAGAGTAGACCAATCAGTTGCAACTATTTGCTTTTTAAAGGTTCTTATTTTATCATCCTGTGTAGGCCGCTTTTACTCTTTGGCCTTTTTCACAGTGATACGTTAATTTACAAAATTGTAAATTGGATTCAGTTGAAAAGATGGAATTCAATCTTTTCCGAGAATATATATACATGTATATGTATGTATGTATTTCTTTCTTGAAACTTCTATAAACACTGTAAATAAGAAGATTTTATTTTATTTATTTTTATTAAAAAAAAAATTTTTTTTTTAAAGATTTTATTTATTTATTTGAGACAGAGAGAATGAGAGAGAGAGAGAGCACATGAGACGGGGGAGGGTCAGAGGGAGAAGCAGGCTCCCTGCCGACCAGAGAGCCCGATGCGGGACTCGACCCCGGGACTGCAGGATCATGACCTGAGCCGAAGGCAGTCGCTTAACCAACTGAGCCACCCAGGCGCCCTATTTATTTTTATTTTTTATTTTTTTAAAGATTTTATTTATTTATTTGACAGAGAGAGACAGCGAGAGAGGGAACACAAGCAGGGGGAGTGGGAGAGGGAGAAACAGGCCTCCTGCAGAGCAGGAAGCCTGATGTGGGGCTCGATCCGAGGACCCTGGGATCGTGACCTGAGCTGAAGGCAGACGCTTAACGACTGAGCCACCCAGGCGCCCAGTAAGAAGATTTTATACAGAATGATCATTTCCAACAAATGATTCCAATCTAAGGGGTGTGCTCAAGAGGAGAATCATTTATTTCCCTTTCAACCACTTCTGATTCGTTCTGCCTCTTACATTGGGCTTTGAGATCTTGGACAGCGATTCTCCAAACATCAGTCATGTGCCACCTGTAACAGAGTGGCCCAGGGGCGGAACCCAGGGATCTGTATTGTAGCCAACTTCCACATGATTGGGTTGTAAAGGAACTAACATGTGGAAACTTCTTCTGGGTCTGATATGGAAGCAAACCACGTAGCTCTATCTGCTCTTCAGGTGCTTTGCATCATCTTCTCCTCATGGTGTCCTGGAGCCCAGCCCAAACTAGAGCAGGCTTCCAACCAAAAAGACTTTCCAATCCCTGCCTTGCAATTTTTGGCCAATGGAAGGTATCTTTGGAACATATTCACTGAGTCCGTGGTAAATCCCGATGTGTAGTGAGACAGTACATTGGTGAAAAATCATCACTCGTAAGTACAATTCTATTTGAAATAATTTATGAAATGTAAAAGTAAATTGCTTTCCATCCAATTGGTGTTTTTAAGAAATAGCTTTTTTTTTTTTTTAAGATTTTACTTATTTATTTGAGACAGAGAGAATGAGAGAGACTGAGAGCACAGGAGAGGGGGGAGGGTCAGGGGGAGAAGCAGGCCCCCCGCTGAGCAGGGAGCCCGATGCGGGACTCGATCCAGGGACTCCAGGATCATGACCTGAGCCGAAGGCAGTCGCTTAACCAACTGAGCCACCCAGGCGCCCAAAGATTTTATTTATTTATTTGAGACAGAGAGAATGAGAGACAGAGAGCATGAGAGGGAGGAGGGTCAGAGGGAGAAGCAGACTCCCTGCCGAGCAGGGAGCCCGATGCGGGACTCGATCCAGGGACTCCAGGATCATGACCTGAGCCGAAGGCAGTCGCTTAACCAACTGAACCACCCAGGCGCCCCTAAGAAATAGCTTTTTGACAGCAGCGTGTCAGAGTGGAAAAAGCAGAGACGTTGGAATCAGATAACTCTGGTTTCAAATTGGTTTCGTTGTTTATTCTCATGGGGTATTTGGCAAAAACTTGAATGTCTCCCAGCTCTGTTTGCTTGTCTGTGATATGGGACTAATAAATTGGAAACACAGTGGGTTTGGAAGAAAAAGAAATAGTATGCAAGCAATGTTTGGGATACGGTAGATGCTGAATTGGTGATAATTACTATTTACCATTTACAAACAGCTTTTGAATCCACAAATAGAATGTAGAAGGTTAAACCTTAAAGTGCGGGCATGCTGCTGCTGAGGAAAATTGGAGAGTTTCTGGGGTGCACGGCTGGGTTGGCCTGAACCTGAAAACTGCTCACTTCCTGCCCAAGCCTAGGGGGCCTGTACACCTCTCCCAGAGTTCCCTGGGGGAGAAGACAGAGGGAGAGAGAGAGGGAGAGAGTATGCCTAGGGATTATAGAGGGAAGCCATCCAGATGACCATTACAGCTGGTTTTTCGTGGAGACTCTATGTCAGAAGACAGCAAATTTACCTAGGACATCATGTGTTGAAGACTTCGCACATGAAATGGGAACTTTGGGCCACTGGAGACAGAGGAACTAATAATTATCTAGAATTAGTGTCAAAGTTTCCATAAAACAGATGTAACAGATTAGCAAACAGAGAAACCGCTGCAGGTGAAAGAGACTTCACTTGGTGAAATGAGACTAGAATACAGGGAAAAGCATAAAAGACCTGGCTTAGGGTCACACTAGCTCCCCAGGTGAACACCACCAAATGATAGGGACAATGATGGCGATGAAGACAACGATTTTCTAGTGGCCTAATCTGGCACAGCAGGTCATGGTAGTCCTCACAGAATGATATCTTAAGTTTCATTCCTGCTCGGAGATGTTGTACTTTAAATTTTCAAGTATGTGATATCATTTAATGATCATATCAAGCCTGTGTTTTTTTTTAAAGATTTTATTTTTATTTATTTATTTGAGAGAGAGAATGAGATAGAGAGAGCATGAGAGTGGGGAGGGTCAGAGGGAGAAGCAGACTCCCCGCAAGCCTGTGTTTTATTCTTAGCCTCATGGTCCTGCAAATGTCTTGGAAATGATTCTATCTCGAGTCATGGAAAATACCAGCCGAATCTCACATTATGTGTGAAATGTGTCTCCATAGCACAGATTTGTTGTTTACCTAGTTTTCATTTACTATTTTTAAGGTAAAATGATATCCCAACTCCCCTTTGGGAAACCACCTACTCTCAGACCACAAGACTTAAAAGGCATCAAGTCCATCCCTAACATGAGAGGTGGGTGCTGATTGGCCTAAGCACACGGGCATACTACCTTCTTACAGTGATTGGTTCACTCGAGCACTTTGTAAACCAAGGGGAGCCATGCACAATGAGACTATTGTTCCTTCCCAAGTGACTTGAACCTGGAAGTATATGGGCTGGTTCTACTGTTGCCATCTTGCCACCACATGTAGACCAAGAATAAGGCCAGTGAGTGGAGCAATGCAGAGCTCAGCCGAGAGAAGGACAGAAAATAGGTCTTAGTGACATCAGTGGAGCCCCAAAAAACCATTCCTGAAGGGAGTCCCATTCTGGACTTCTTGCTTAAGTGAGCCCATAAACTCCCTTATGGGTTAAACCAATTTTGGCAGAGTGTGTTTTCATTTTCAACAGAAGAGAGTCTTTTTATTTATTTATTTATTTTTTAAAAATTTTATTATGTTATGTTAGTCACCATACAATATATCATTGGTTTTTGATGTGGTGATCCACAATCCATTGTTTTCGTATAACACCCAGTGCTCCATGTAGTACGTGCCCTCCTTAATACCCATCACTGGGCTAACCAATCTCCCCTCCCCCCTCCCCTCTAAAACCCTGTTTGTTTCTCAGAGTCCATAGTCTCTCATGGTTCTTCTCTCCCTCCAATTCCGCCCCCCCCATTTTCCCTTCCTTCTCCTAATGTCCTCCATGCTATTCCTTATGTTCCACAAATAAATGAAACCATATGATAATTGACTTTCTCTGCTTGACTTATTTCACTCAGCATAATCTCCTCCAGTCCCATCCATGTTGATGTAAAAGTTGGGTATTCATCCTTTCTGATGGCTGAGTAATATTCCATTGTATATATGGACCACATCTTCTTTATCCATTCATCTGTTGAAGGGCATCTCGGCTCTTTCCACAGTTCGGCTATTGCGGACATTGCTGCTACGAACATTGGGGTGCATATGGCCCTTCTTTTCACTACATCTGTGTCTTTGGGGTAAATACCCAGGAGTGCAATTGCTGGGTCATAGGGTAGCTCTATTTTTAATTTTTTGAGGCACCTCCACACTGTTTTCCAAAGTGGCTGTACCAACTTGCATTCCCACCAACAGTGTAAGAGGGTTCCCCTTTCTCCACAACCTCTCCAACATTTGTTGTTTCTTTCCCTGTCCATTTTTGCCATTCTAACTGGTGTAAGGTGGTATCTCAATGTGGTTTTGATTTGGATTTCCCTGATGGCTAATGATGATGAACATTTTTTCATGTGTCTGTTAGCCATTTGTATGTCTTCTTCAGAGAAGTGTCTTTTCATATCTTCTGCCCCACTTTTTGACTTGATTATTTGTTTTTTGGGTGTTGAGTTTGAGAAGTTCTTTATAGATCTTGGATACCAGTCCTTTATCTGTAGTGTCATTTGCAAATATCTTCTCCCATTCTGTGGGTTGCCTCTTTGTTTTGTGAAAGACCTCAATGTGAGACAGGAATCCATCAAAATCCTAGAGGAGAACATAGGCAGTAACCTCTTTGACATCGCCCACAGCAACTTCTTTCAAGATACATCTCCAAAAGCTAGTGAAACAAAAGCAAAAATGAACTTTTGGGACTTCATCAAGATAAAATCTTCTGCACAGCAAAGGAAACAGAAGAGAGTCTTAACTGAGGAAGGACCTCTCGCTACCACTCTACACTGTGGGGTGTTGTAGATAGAGCTTGTCTATTAGATGGCTATTATGTAAAACAAGGGCAGAAAGGAAAACTGGCAAGCTATGGGCAATTTTATTCTCTGAGAAAATATAAAGACTATCTCCCCAGCATAGGGTGCATTCTGCAGGGGTTGCTAGTTACCTACTCTGATATTTGTTCTTTTTTCTTAAACTTTTGATTATAGCTGGACACATGACCAACTTTTTAAAAATTGAAGTATAGTTGACATACAATATTATATTAGTTTCAGATATATAGCATAGTGCTTCAACATTTATTTACATTACCAAGTCATCACCATGATAAGTCTAGCTACAATCTACCACCATACAAAGTTGTTACAGTATTAGTAACTGAAGTCCCTATGCTGTACATTACACCCCCATGACTTATTTATTCTATAACTGGAAGTTTGTACCTATGATCCCCTTCCCTATTTTGCCCAGTCCCCCACCTTCCCCTCTGGCAATTGCCAGATTGTTCTCTGTATCCGTGGGTCTGTTTCTCTTCTGTTTTGTTTGTTTGTTTGTTTTGTCTTCTAGATTTCACACATAAGTGAAATCATGCAGTACTTGTCTTTCTCTGTCTGACTTATTTCACTTAATGTAATACTCTCTAGGTCCATCCATGTTATTGCAAATGTCAAGATTTTATTCTTTTTTATGGTTGAGTAATCTTCCATTGTATGTCTACACCACATCTTCTTTATCCATTCATCTACTGATGAACACTAAGGGGGCTTCCGTATCTTGGCTATTGTATATAGTACTGCAGTGAACACAGGGGTGCATATATCTTCCTGAATTGCTGTTTTTGTTTTGTTTGGATAAATACTGAGAAGTGGAATTGCTGGATTGTACAGTAGTTCTTTTTAAAATTTTTTGAAGAACCTCCATACTGTTTTCCATAGCGGCTGCACCCTTTTGCATTCCTGCCAACCATGCACAAGGGTTCCTTTTTCTCCACAAGTGGTGTGAAGTGATGTCTTTTTGTGGTTTTGATTTGCATTTCCCTGATGCTGAGTGATGTTGAGCATCTTTTCATGTGTCTGTTGTCCATCTGGATGTCTTCTTTGGAGAAATGTCTATTCAGGACCTCTGCCCATTTTTAAGTTGGATTATTTGGGTGTTTTTTTTTTTTAATATTGAATTGGGTGAGTTCTTTATATATTTTGCCTATTAACCCCTTGTCATTTATATCATTTGCAAATAACTTCTCCCATTCAGTAGGTTGCCTTTTTGTTTTGTTGATCGTTTCCTTTACTGTGCAAAATCTTTTTAGTTTGATGTCGTCCTATTTGTTTATTTTTTCTTTTGTTGCCCTTGCCTAAGGAGACAGATCCAAAAATATATATATATATATATATATATTGCTAAGACCAATGTCAAAGAGCTTACTGCTAATGTTTTCTTCTAGGAGTTTTATGGTTTCCGGACATGACCAATTAAAAAAAAAAAAAAGACATTATCAGACACCTTTGTGATTCAGTGTGGACATATAGCGAAACTCTGACCAATGGGGTTTAAGCAAGCTCCTCCAGGTGGTTTTGTTTAAAAAGATAGCTGGCATATGTCCCTTGCCTTTTTAAAAATTTGTCCTTTCCTTTATTTTGCTGCCTAAAATCTGCATGGGATAGCTGGGCCTCTAACATCTTGTATCATGAGGCCAGTTCTCTATCTTGGAAATGGCAGACCTATGAGCTAAAAGGAGTCGCTATGGACTTCAGGGAGCAAGCCATTTTCCAGCCTTGGCTTGCCTACACCTGAATATTTCTTGAGAAAGCAATAAACCCCTTGTTTAGGTCATCGTTATTTTGAGTTTTTATTAGTCAAGCCTCATCCTAACTATGACTTCCTGGTGTTTTACAAGAAATTAAATTATTTTCTTAATCTCTCTTTGACTCTATGAAAACTGAAAATAGGTACAGTTAATGTATGCAAAGTCCATATGGTGTGGATATATTCTTTCAATATATATTATATAAATAATTACATAAATTACATAAATGTTAAAGTTAAGTTCAATGCAAGCCAAAATGATTCAGTTCTTTCTATGTGCCCAGTGCTATTCTAGGTCAACGGGATTTGTCAGTGATACAGGTGTGAATGTGATACACAAATTTAATTTAGAGTCACAAAACCAATTAAATTGCCTGTTTGAAGATGACATTTTGGGGGTATTTTAGGGGAGGAATGAAAAGCAAGGTGTTATGCATATTATAGTTTGGATAAATGCTGTTTATAATGGTATAAACATTGCCTGAAAGCCCCTGTCTCACAATAGCTATGATTCAGATTCTGCAGGTATTTGTCAGGGCTGAAATTAATAAATTACATGGAAATCAATGGATTCGATTCTATTTGCCTCACAGAGGTCCTTTACATTGCTGGGTGAATTTGAAAGAGAGCAAGTATTTTTTTCAGCTTTAAAATCTGGAAACTTAATGAATGTCATGTAATCTATGAAAAATTTTAAAATAGGGTTTTTTTGTTTGTTTGTTTGTTTTTAGTAATTTCTCCCACAGTGGGTAAATAAAATGTACACACCCATGTGAAAGGAGACTGAGGTAGAAAAGGAAAATGAAAAGAGCCCCTGGGAGGTTGGTGGTGGTAGAAATCGGAAATTGCATCTGTGTCCCTTTAGCTTGGTGATTTCCTTCTACTCACACGTTCATACAGGAGTCCGTGGTGGACGTGATTTGTTTGGTTGGTGAATGTCATTTTCCAAGGTGTGCTAGAATTCCTGGAAGAGATTAGGGTTGTGTCAGGTGTGAGGGATGCAGAGAAGTAGCAGGAAAACAATGCAATACGGATATATCCATTTGCTGTGGCCGTGTAAAAAACCACCTGCAAGTCAGTGGTTTAAAACAATGGCCATCTATTTAGCATCCAATTCTGGGGTTCGGAAATTTGGGTGAGGTTCAGTTTTGGGCTGGTCTTCCTCATGTGTCTGTTGCAACCCCTTGGTTGACTGAGCCCATCTCGCGGGGGTTGGTGGCTATGGGTTGGACCATCTTGAGGTGTCTCATCCTCTATGAGGCTAGCAGGGGCTAATTCACACAGCGATGGGGCAGAGTTTCAAGAGCAAGTGGAAACACATGTGGCCTCCCATGGGTTAGTACTGGTCTGGTCTTCTGTTACTTCCCTAGCACGCTATTGGGCTAGGCAAACAACCAGGCTTGATGAGAGGGGTGCCAAGTCACAAGTCCAGGGGCATGATGCAGGGAAGGGGAAAGTGTAGATATTGTTCAATCAATTCACCAAATGGACGGTGTATTGAGAAACTGAGGGGAGATGGGCTTGATTTGTTGTTGAACAAGTGAGCACAAGAGTAGGAAGAAATAAAAAAGGATACAGGCAAGAGAGAAAGAAGGGCATCAAAGAGCAGTGAGAGGTTAAAATGTGATACGAATAGCAATAGGGAACCCCGAAGACCCTTGAGCAAGATAGAAATGTGGATGAAGCAGAGGGCATGTATTAACAGCCACAGAGTTATAGGGGACTTTTGGCTGAGGGCCTAGCAAGATAAGTAGAGCGTTTGTATCTCTGGGTTTCTGAGTTAATGATGCCAGCAGTCTCCGGACCAGCCCAGCCAAATTGTAGTGGATTTATTATTTACATTACAACTGCATTTAAAAATGAAAACATATGTCTACGTTTCCATTGCTTTGAAAATACCATTGAACATGCTGTAGAATTTTATATCCAGTAACAGGATGCAATTTCCCTATCAAATAAAATTGCTGTTTGTTTTGTGTACTCTATATTATTATGGAAATTTCACAGTTGATCAGCAACAGTGAAGTCGACTGCCATGAGCAGGCCACTTAATGTGAGCTATGCTCTCCCACCCCCCAAAATCCTGATTCCCTTTCTCTTTATGGGGATATCGTTTTATGCTACTAATATCCTTTTTGGTTGTTGTTTTGTTTTGATGCATAATAACCTGATTCAGAGGAGAAAGGCAAATGTTTTTTAAAGCTCTCTGGTGGAATTGATAATGTACTAAAAGAACTCTAACAAGGGAACATCTTGGTGGTCTCCTATGGTCTCACTTCTCTGCTGATAACGCATTGCTGAAACCAACAAACAAGAAGTTGCTTAAGGCCCAGTTAATTTTGCTGACTTCTGCAAAGTATGCCTGATTTTGTTCCTTGTGATTCTAAGAGTAATGATAACTTATAGCATGGCTGGGCAATTTTGTAAGAAACCTCCTCTTCCAGGAGCAATTTAGAGGTGCTTCTTTCTTCTTCTTCTTCTTCTTCTTCTTTTTTTTTTTATTGCAGTGTGACAACAGCAAGTAGCCAAATCCTGTTAGCAAATAATGTGATTTCTGAGCTTGGGTTCTGGACTAACAATGTTACAGGGTGTGTGTCACAAGCTATGAGGTGAAGTTAATAGTCTCATGTTTTGAAAAATATACAGTGTTTGAGTCTAGTAGTTCCTATTTTCTCTAAAAGTGGTCTTCGAGTCGTTCCCCCCGCCCCGTTGTCTTGTTTTAACTTGTTGGCTTGGCTGATTGTGGACTTTGAGCAGGAGGGTCAGATGGGCTGACAAAGCGAGGAGAAATACGGTGGGAGGGTCCTTTCCTGCTTAGGGCCCCGGAGGGTGGTAATTTAACCTGTTAAGTCTGAGAAACTTTGTAGGGAAAATACTCAGAAAATATCCACATGCGTAAAGTAAGCATTAAAAGAAGAGATGAATGGGCGCCTGGGTGGCTCAGTTGGTTAAGTGACCGCCTTCGGCTCAGGTCATGATCCTGGAGTCCCGGGATCGAGTCCCGCATCGGGCTCCCTGCTCGGCGGGGAGCCTGCTTCTCCCTCTGACCTCCTCCCTCTCATGCTCTCTGTCTCTCATTGTCTCTCTTGCAAATAAATAAAATCTTAAAAAAAAAAATTAAAAAAAAAAGAAGAGATGAATGTTTCCGGTAGCGTGTCTTTGTTATAAAACCATGTCAATGAATCCCTGCGACTGAGAGCGTGACCTTTGAGGCTAGTTTCCACTGCTTTTGAGCTGCATGACTGTGGGCGATTCTCTTCGTCCTCAGCTGCAGTTTAATAATATCTCGTAAGATTGCGGCAAACATTAAATTGGATCATGTATGTGGTGCACAGCGCTCAGCACATAGTAAGCGCTCTGTGATGGCGTCATTGTCATTAATCAGCCTCCTGACGTCCACTTCCTTATCCTGACATTCAAGGCCAAAGTCCACGAGTCTGGCTTCCCCTGTTGTATGATGTTGATTAGTAGTAGGTGCTAGGTGCATAGCAGGCCCTCAACAAGTTCTTGAAAAACAAGAGAATGAATCCATCAGTAATAGTATAATTATAGTGGTGTGTGTGTGTGTCCTTAAAAGGAAGATTCAATCCTCATACATTAAAGTGCTTTTGATGACATACAACTGACAGGTCACCAAAGATTTCTTTCCATCAGGAATTTACTTATGTGTTTGTTTTAAAATCCTAAACGAAACCCAGTAGCAAGTGGATAAAAGCCTAGTCGCCCTCTGAGGCACCCAGGCCCTCACCTGCTTCTCTGTCTCATGTCCAGGGTCTCCCAGAGCCTCCCTGTGTGTGGAGTCTCAGGGTCTAGAGGAGCCACGGTGGAAACCATTTCCCTAAAGAATCACGAAAATGAATGTCTCTATTTACTGTAAGCTATTTGACTTTTTTTTTTTTTTTAAGATTTTATTTATTTGGCAAAGAGAAACACAGCCAGAGAGGGAACAAAAGCAGGGGGAGAGGGAGAGGGAGAAGCAGGCTTCCCGCCGAGCAAGGAGCCTGATGCGGGGCTCGATCCCAGGACCCTGGGACCATGACCTGAGTCTAAGGCAGACGCTTAACCACTGAGCCACCCAGGTGCCTCTGACCGTCTTAATAATGCTTTTTTTTTTTTTTTTTTTTTTTAAAGAGGCAATGTTCAAACTAAAAACTGAATTTCAGGCAACGTGTACCTCACAAATCCCAGACATCTCAGCCACCATGACCTGGCGATAGTATGTGCTGTTTTTCAAGGAAGGAATCTAAGGGGAAATCTAAAATTATGACGTACAGAAAACATCAAGCTTATGTCCCACTGTACTGAAGTCTCTGACTTTCCATGCTCTGGATCTCTCATCTCCCTGTGTCCCGAGACTTCCAGGGATGTTATCTTTTTCTCTAATTGGTGCCGGCCCCTTAGTGCCCCTAATTATACAACCTCCCCTCGCTTTTAGTGACCTCCCTCCTCTCCTTGTTTCAATCCTATACATCTTCCAAGTCTTAAGACAAATTCTGTCTCTTCTAGGGTATAGTTTCCCACCACTGTCTCCATTATTTAGATCCACACAGAGTAGCATTTAATTGTTTTGTGTTAGCTTTTTCTTCCTAAATAGGTCACATTCTCCTCGAGGGCAAAGATTATGCTTTAGTCTCCCTTGCTTCTCACTCGGAGCCTCTCCGAGTGATAGATACGTAGTAGGTGCTGATTAAATATTTGTTGATTGATTGCCTGCAAAGGGGGAGCTGCAAACTACTGGGAAAGCGCTAGCTGAACCAAGGCAGTGCTCTGGATCTCCCTGTGGGAAGACACTCGTAAGGGAATGGGAGAAATCCTTCAAAGAGCCCTGCCCACTACTGTGCTGTTTTGAGTATGCTTCTAATGAGGGGCACGTGGCGGTGGTGTGGGGGCTGTAGGAGGGGCTGTTCTCCTCTCCCGGGGGGCGAGGGGTGGAGTACTCCCCAGGGGCGGGGGACCCTGGGGCACCAGCATCTGAGTAGGATGTAGATGGAAGAAGGAATGCTTGTACATTTATGCCTGCATCCAAGTTCGTGTAAGGTATGGCTTTCACCCACAAGCCAGGTTGGAGAGGGCTTTAACTCTGATGACTTACAGCTAGAGAGGGAGGGAGAGAGAGAGAGTGAGAGAGAGAGAGAGGCCCTCTTTGGGGTTGATAATATTCTCTTAAGTTGGAGTGGGGAATGCTGATAGAAGGAGCTTGCTTGAGCAGCAGTGAAAGGCGACTGAGAATTAGCCCCACTCCCCCTATGTCTAGCCTCTTCCCAATGTACTCAGAGTTTAAAAGCTCCTTTTCAGGGCAGACACTGGCCAGGGTGTCCCTAAGCAATTCTTTATTAAGAGCAAAGCTTCAGCGTCCTCAAGAGAGGCAGACGAAGGAGAGCCCGCTAGCAGGACTGGGCTAAATGGGTGCAGGAGGAGGAAAGCTCCTTTCTCTTCCCCGGGGGAGAGAAGTGTTGTGTGCATGCAGGCCTCCGTGAGCACACACGTTAGCCTGTGGTTATGGTGAGTGGCCCAGGCGCATGCAGACCTTTAAAGCCACTGATGTGGGTGAGGCGTCTGCACTTCAGTCGTCAGACTATATAGAAAATTTGAGGCAGGGCAAATTGCCGCATTTGAGGTATTTGAACAAGTATCACTTGCTCATTTAACTAAATATTCAATAAGAAGAGGAAGCGGAGGATTCTTGGGTCTACAGACATCAGTAATGACCTCCAGCAGAAATGGACCCCAATCCCAGGGGGAGGCACATGACTTTGTTGCCTGTTGGCACTAACTTTTAGCCAGGGTCACCTGGAAAGTAAATACAGACTGCTTATTTATTAGATGGAATGGTCCCTGATGTGGATATTATAATTCTGAAGTGGAATTTTTGTTCCTTCTCTGGGCCCTAACTATTTCCTTTTACAAAATTATCATTTTGAAAATAATACCTTTGAAATGATCATGGAACACATGAAAGATTCACACATACAGGCCCTCGTTCCTTTCCCTCTCGCCTTGGATCCTTGACTTGTGCCTCATATCTCTCAGGATCGTTTCTGTATCTCTTTCTGGGGGAACTTTCTTTATATCTTCAGATGAGTCTCACCCAGGGGTTCTTTTTGTTTTTGTTTCTATTTTTAATTTTAATTTTATTATTTTTTAAGATAAATTGCCGGGACATGTTAACCCTAGAAAGATGTGTGCTTATTTATTTATTTGACACAGAGAGACACAGTGAGAGAGGGAACACAAGCAGGGGGCAGTGGGAGAGGGAGAAACAGGCTTCTGCTGAGCAGGGAGCCTGATGCGGGGCTCGATCCCAGGACCCCGGGATCATGACCTGAGCCAAAGGCAGACGCTTAATGACTGAGCCACCCAGGTGCCCCTGTTTTTGTTTTTAATTAAGTAAACTCTATGCCCAGTTGGGGGCCCAAACTCATGATGGGGATCAAGAGTCACATGCTCTACTGGCTGAGCCAGCCAGGTGCCCCCAGGGGTTCTTAAATGCTGTAAAATCTTGGGGATCTATGAGGCCCTCCTTTCCCAACTATCTGTGTGAGGCCAGATATTCTTCAAATACATCAATTAAAACAACATATTGCAACCAACTGAATGCAGAGGCAGAGAATCTAATTCTCTTTTACTAAGACAGACATTAAAAAAAAAGAGAGAGACATTAAAGAGATTTACAGAAACATAAAACAGCATTATTTTTCTCACTAATTTTTTTTTTGGAAAATATAGGTGATTTTATAAAAATAAATAATGCTATTTATGTTATCTAAGTCTTACTGATATCAACATGTAATGGACTTGCTGTTCTTTTAAAATAAATCACCTCATGAACATTGGACAGTTTTCTGTGGTCAATACAGATAGAGATAACTCACATAAACGAAAGATTGCTGGGCTTCTCTGACGGTTGAGAATGTAAAGGCGTCCCCAGACCAAAGAGTTTGAGAACTCTTTCTCCAGGGAAGAGCTTCTGTGTTCTGGAACCAGGGCATGAGCAGCGATCCTTAGCGAAGGCAAATAAATTGCCGGGACAGGTTAACCCTAGAAAGATCAACCGTTCGTCTGGAGGCCAACAGCTTGACTTCACTGTGGAGCCGGAGTCTCAGGTAAGGCACAGCTGTGTGTTTCCAGGAGTCTCTGTATTTTGCAGCACTGTTTGATCACATCACATTCTCCCTTGCTGACTCAGACACAGTGGCACCACCTGCCTCAGGTCTCCCTTCTTCCCATGGGTGTCTACACGAAGCACTCCATACTCCCTTGCACAATATAAACAAGAGGACATGTCCTTCGTCCCAAGGTTTACTCAGGTAATGAAAGCGCAGGGACTCGGGTTTGGGTCTGGGTCCTTCTGTTGGCTTCCAAAGGAGCATAATTTTGGATGGATGAATCCATGCCTTGAAAATGAATAATTGTAGTTCATTTTGCCAGGAAGTTATGAAGAAAAAGAACTCTCTCTCTACGTCCTCTCTGCAATCCTGGCCACTATACTCAGGAGCTGGAGAATTCCCTTCTGTAGCTGACTGCCGAGGAAGAGGTGTCGTGAGGCAGGTGCAGCTGAGGTTGGAGAACATGGCTCTCTTCTGTGGGTGAGTGGCTGGCGATCCTATGACCCGGGATTTGGCAGACTTACCCTCCCAGCGCAGGCCTTTCTGGAAAAAAAGCAGACCTCTTCTCTCAGGTAGATCTTTTCCAGCAGAGGGCAGAGAGTGAGGAGCTGAGTCAACACCACCAGATGATGTGCCCTGGATTCCCTGGTTAGATGCTTTAGCCTTTCTTGCCTGGTGAGGAACGAGCGAAAATGTGCAGAGAGGTGAAGCGCGTGAATGCTGGCCCTGTTCCTTCTGCACGGGAATAGGTACAAGCATTATCCCCAAACACATTCCTTCATCCGTCCAAGGGTTCCTGAAGGCCTGCTCTGTGGCTGATGATCTCACTGCTTCTGAGAGAACCAGCCTTGGGTAGGGAGCTTTCCACTGGGCAGGGGAGAAGCTGGGAGGCAAAAGGCTGGTCTGTTCATAGCCTAGACAAACCCAAGCCTTGCTATCCAAGGATCACACAAAAACCCTTGTGGGAGGGGTCAGAGGTCGGCGTAAGATCCAGAGTAGATCTTAAAAATCCTCATCACAAGAAAAAGAAAGAGAAAGAAAATTGTAACTGTGGGACGAATGGTGACGAATGTCAACTAGACTTATGTGGTGATTCATTTTGCGATGTGTACAAATGCTGGATCATTATGTTCTGCACCTGAGACTAATATAATGCCATATGCCAATTATACCTTGATCATCATCATCATCATTACCCAGCCTCTAGATTCATGAGTTCAAAGCTGGGGCAATAGGTCAGCACCTCAGACACATGAAGAACGAGTAGAGGGGGGTGTTCTAGACAGGTGTCTTGTTCCCTGGCTTACGTATTTGCAGCTTCCCTCTAGGAGCCGGCAGGTGTTTTGTGAACAGACGACTAAAGTTTGCTTCAGGGCTAATGGTAGAGCTGGGTTTCAGAAAGAGAATTTGTTACCTGCATCTACCTACTATGTGCTAGATGCAGGCACTAGTCCCAGGATGGTTCCTGGGCCTCCCAGTCTACACTGTCAAGGCCTCTCCCTTCCTGGAGGATGGGATTGAGGACCCTTGGTACGCTACCACAGCATCCGCGGCAGCCTGGCTCCTGCCATCATCTGTCATCACAGCCGGGGCGGACCTGAGCTTCTTCCAACACTGCTGCCCGTGTGTGGGTGTTGTGCTCTGCTCTCCCTGCACGTCCACATCTCGCGACGCTGCCCCTCCTGTTGGCTGGTCCTCTTCTAAGCACCGCTACGCTAGTGTTCCTGGAGGGTATCCCTCCTCAGCCCAGTGAATCACCACCCTGTTGGCCAAAGAGTCTTGTTCTTTGCATTTTACAGTGGACTCCACTGAAAAACTTAGAAAAGTCCCCCTGAATCAGAGCTGGCAGGTCCTTGAAGGTCACCGTTTAGTGATCCACCAGCTGTGTTCTTCACTCACTCTGAACCGAGGTCTGAATGTGGATCATGTGTTGGGTGATCAGTCTGTGGTCCAAACAGTGACAGTTTGAAGAGTGAGTGGAAGTGTTATGAATAAGGATACCAGAACAACAGAAGTGCATCAGGATTGGAAAGAAAGACTTTCCCCGCATCGGGCTCCCTGCTCAGCGAGGAGCCTGCTTCTCCCTCTGACCCTTCCCCCTCTCATGTACTCTCTCTCATTCTCGCTCTCTCAAATAAATAAATAAAAATCTTTAAGAAAAAAAAAAAAGGAAAGAAAGACTTTCTGTTCTTTCCTCCAACATCTCTCATCTTTTAGGGCGAGTGGTCAGATGCCCAGTGATAAAGTCTGACAGTTTCCTTCTTATTTTCCTCCCAAGAAAGCCTAGGGAGTTCTCATGGAAATTGTACTTCTGGTGACCTGTCCTGCTAAGATAAAAGTAGTAGCTAACATCTATACAGTACTTACCATAAGTCAAGCACCGTTCTAGGTGTTTTTACATGCGTTAACTTATTCAATCCTCACCATTCCCTGAGACTGGTGGTCTAGTTTTATTCCCATTTTACAGATGAGACAACAAGAACACAGAGGTTAAACAAGTTGAGTAGCTAGTTTGCCTGGCTAGAAAGTAGCAGAGCAAGATTGCAATCTGGAGCCTCCAGAGCCCGTGCGTATAAACATCACCCCATCTGCCCCCCTCCTGCAGCTTTATCATTTACTCCAGCCCACGTTTATCGAGGACCTTGTATGCGCCTGGACGTGTTCTGGGTATGGTGGTGCAAGGCGAATGGACACGATGCCTGCCTCCGTTCCCTGCGGAGAGGCTGGGTCAGGCCCACCCTTGTGTAGGGAAAATATCGTATAGGGTCTCCTCTAGGGAGACCCTCCCATAACATGCGGGTTTTTTTTTTTTTAAAGATTTTATTTATTTATTCCACAGAGAGAGACACAGCAAGAGAGGGAACACAAGCAGGGGGAGTGGGAGAGGGAGAAGCAGGGGGAGTGAGAGAGGGAGAAGCAGGCTCCCCGCAGAGCAGGGAGCCCGATGTGGGACTCGATCCCAGGACCCTGGGATCATGACCCGAGCCGAAGGCAGTCACTCAACCAACTGAGCCACCCAGGCGCCCAACATGCAGTTTTATATTCAGCTCGCAAGTTATCCTGTTTGGATGGCTACTGCCAGGTTACCTTGGTTCCCAGTTCCCAGACTTCCTTATTATGGGCTGTCTTTTGAACCTATAAACAAAATCTTTCAATCAGAGGCAGTGGTCCCAAAGCAGTGTGCACTATTAATGATACTATTAATGAGTGTCCTTAGCAGGCAAAGAGGGTTAATCAGAGCATTCTGGTGGCTTTCTCTGTGATTGCCAATATCCGGTGCTTTCCAGTTTGGGGGTGCTCTGGCTTTGTGGAGAGGAGGAAGGGAGCAGAGTCTCCAGGGACTTTTTTTTTTAATATACTCCTCAAAACGTCTGATACGTATGACAACTATATACAATTTGGGCAATCCTGGTAGAGTTTTTTTTCTAAGAATTCATAATGTCTAAATACAGGCTTTTGCATAGAACGAGGGGAAGGTTTTAATCTTGGAGTTGTACAAAGAGCTTTTTTTTTTTTTTCTGGCACCAGCACAATTGTGAGAAACAGAGCGCTTATTGTTTAGCTTGTCAGGGGCCTGTGCCGGCCAAGGAAATGCTGATGAAGTAGTTCCAGTTGGTGGCGGGGTGGGGGGGTGGGGGGGAGGGGGGGGCGTCCGCGGTAGTGGGGGGGTCCTCAGGAGAAAATAAGAAAGCAAATGGGTAAGAGTGTCTCATTTAGCCCACCCTTCCAGATGTCCTTCCAGAGGTGTGAAGGCAATGATGTGCACACGCCCGTGTGTGTGTGTTTAAAGTTAGAAAAATTACAAAAATGAACAAGGACCACTAGTGTCCTGACTGCCCCTGGCTCGATGGTACTGTTTGGTCTGCTTTGGTTTATGTGGTGCTGGGCCGCGTACAAAAGACATGGACTTTCCTTCTCCTCTGAGTCCCACACCACCTCCCGATTATGATACTTGACGCACTGAAGGAAGTTAGGATGTTAAAGCAGTGTGTTTCCAGACAGGGCATTTCTCAAGCATAGTGTTCCCTAAATGAAGAACTATCGAGTATGTTGAAGTTAACTGGTTATCAAACTGAATTGAGCACTGCTTCTTGAGGGCACTACCCGATGAGAGGTCCATCTGTTGACACTTTGTAGGGGTTAGGGATTGACTGTGACCAAGGTCACCTCTAATCCTCATATGGACTTGCAGAGGTAGGTGATGATGGGCTATGTTACAGATGGAAGGAATAAGGCTCAGAGAGTGTAGATGACTTCTTTTCAGTATTAGATCCAGGATCCAAGCCAAAGCTGGTCAGAGAGCACCAACTTGCCATAGGCCCACCCCATTTCTTCCTGGGAATGCTGGATGGACTCTTAGGGAAAGTTCTTCCTGATGTGTTCACACCTGAATTAATGAACTTTACAGTTGGGAATGGAAACTCCTAGAGAACAAGGTAGTGTGTGTCTGTGTGTGTGTGTGAGAGAGAGAGAGACAGAGACAGAGACAGAGAGAGACAGAGTCTTGTTAACGTGAATTGAGTACAGTCCTAAAATGCAAAGCAGTCCTCCCCCCATTTTATTATAAAACTTCTCATACACATAGCAAAGATGAAAGAATTTTATAGTGAACATATGTGTACTTACACCTATATTCTGCCATTAATATTTTACTATACTTATTTTACCATGTATCTATCTATCTATCATCTATCTATCTATCTATCCATCTAATCATCTATCTAACCATACCTCTATCATTAGGACTCTGTCTTTTCTTGATGCATTTCAAAATTTTTAAAAAAGATTTTTATTTATTTATTTGATAGAGACAGACATAGAGCACAAGCAGGGGGAGCAGCTGAGGGAGAGGGAGAAGCAAACTCCCCACTGAGCAGAGAGCCGGATGCAGGACTCGATCCCAGGACCTTGGGATCATGACCTGAGCTGAAGGCAGACGCTCCACCGACCGAGCCACCCAGGCATCCGTCTTGATGCATTTCAACGTAAATTGCAAACATCAGTGCACTTCTCCCTAAATAATTCATAAAGCACGTGTATAACTTAAGTTCAGTATTTGTTTGCAGTTTTCTTTTGATGTGAGATTTACATGCACATTTACTGAGTTTTGCTAGATAGCCCAGCCCCCTTCAAGACAAAAAATACTCCCATCTCCTCAGCGGGGTCCCTGATACCTCTTCCAGCGCATTCCTGCCCCCCTCCTTCACTGACAGAGACAGCCACTGCTCTGAGTTTTCCACCACAGGACTCTTGTGTGAGGCTTCATCCTCTCAGCATAACGTTTCTGACACCCATCCATCCATACTGTTGTGTGTATCAGGAGTTTGTTCCTTTTATTTCATTGTGCAAACACGCTATCGTTTTGTTTATCCATTTCCCCACTGATGGGCTTTTCTCCGTTTTAGCATGTCATGAATAAAGCTGTTACGAATATCCCCGTACCACTCTTTTTGTGAGTATATATTTTATTGTTCTTGGGTAAATGCCTGGGAGAAGCTTGCTGAGTCATAGGGTAGACGTATGTCTAGTTTTATAAGACACTGTCAGACCCTTTCCAAGCCGTCAGCCCATTTTATAGTACCACCAATAATGCGTGGTAGTTCGGGGTGCTCCGTATGCTTGCGGGTGCTTGGTGGTGTCTGTCATTTAAAATGTAGCCATTCTGGTGGGTGTCTAGGTGGGCAGTCAGGGTTGACAGCACTGATGATAGCCATGATGGAAAGGTAGATGTCCCTCTAGCACAAAGTACAGTTGGTAACTCCTTAGATTTCACTTGGAAACTCATTGCTTTAGCTTTCTAAGTCCCCGCCTCCCTGTTTTCTGATTGACAGATGGAAGTGCTTGGGGCAGTTCTGATTTTCAGGCTAATGCTCTTAGTACAATAAGCTCACTTAGGGCTTCTTTGTGTAGCCTAGATGCTTCGCTTTAACCCTGGCGACATTTCTTAGCTCCCCTTCTGTGTCAGACAAACTTCTTTGGCCGGATTGCAATTTTTTTTCCTTTTCAGAGTTTTCACCCAATGAAAGGTTGATGATTCAGATGTCAAGAGAGGCAGACTCCAAATAAAATGCAGAATAAACAGTTTTGAAGACTTAGACCTCTCTTTTCTGTCATTGTTACTCCTCAAGTCTCTTCTGATTCCCACAGAATAGTATGAAGAAAAAAAAAAAAAAAAAACCAAACCAAAAACAACGAGCTCAGAGTTAAGAGAGCTGGCCTTTGAACTTATCTGTGTGGTTAATGCCGCTAGGTCATTTCATTCATCCGGATTGTGTGCCTTGATTTTTTTGGGCCACGGTTTCCTTGCTGGTAGAGCAAGGCTGAAGCAAATGATATTTTGATATTTAAGGCTTTGTGCTTTTTTGAAATTTCCAAATAACTTTCAATTTTGTTGAGAAGTTAAGAAACTTGGTAATGCTCTAACGTAAAGATTCTACTTAAGACAATTTAAGCGATTCTACGATAGTTCTTTCATCCCCTCTAGCACTTTGATGATGCCCTGATATATTCATGGAAACGAGTATCTCTTTTATATTTCGACTTAAAGGTTTCCTTAATTATGCCTTTGACTGTTATCAGATGCTGCAGTTCACACTGGTAGAAGGATTTTACCTCAGATGATGGAAATGCTGGGTGAGCTTGTATTTACTTTACATACGCTCTGGGATTTTGGGGGGCAGGGGCTTGCCCTTGATTCATTAAGTTTTTCCCACGTACG
Organism: Mirounga angustirostris; assembly: GCF_029215605.1. Classification (NCBI taxonomy): domain Eukaryota; kingdom Metazoa; phylum Chordata; class Mammalia; order Carnivora; family Phocidae; genus Mirounga; species Mirounga angustirostris. Next base: position 44,331,912 of record NW_026991722.1, on the reverse strand, counting down.
TCGTTATTCTATGCTGTCCAGTTGTATTCTATCATTGGGGGAGGGATACGGCAAAGAGAAGAGTGTAGGAAAGAATGTTCAGTCGTTGCCTTCTGTCTGCAGGCAATCATTCTGGAGCAGGAAGGAAGGGAAATGGAAATAGCTAGAGAGGATTGGCTTCAGGGGAAACGGACAGCCCAAATCTCAGTGAAAACGAGGTCGGGGTTGGCAAGAGAAAATCTGCCGGTAGAGGTGTTTTCCCTGGTGCTGCTGTTAATGCCTTGACTGCACGGGAGATTTTCCTGGGTTTTTATTCCCTGCAGTCCCAGGAAGAGAAAGTATCCCGGTCACCGGAGAAACCTTCAACTACAGATAAAACACGGGCCCTCCAACCCTCTCGAGCTATCAGGTTTCAAGCACAAAATTCTTGAGCAAACACACCAGGTGCCTCTCTGCATCGACTGATTTTTGGTGCTAACCAGAGAACTCTGCAGATGATGCTCAAGGTCACATGAAGGTAGAGAAGCTGCAAAACAGCACGACGCACCACCCAACTGCAAGCTAATTGGGAAGGAAATGGTTTCAAACTGACAGACTGTGGCCTGATAACCGAAATCTCACAGGGACAAAAGGTTCATGTCATTTAAAGGGGTAGCTTTGCCTATTTAAATTGTGCAGACAAAAGAAATGAAAACCCCCTCGTGGGATGGGAAGTTCTATTAGCAGATATTACCATCCTTGCTTTTATGCCCTCCTGTGTCACAAACCCCGAACATGTGCTGTGTGTCCTCAGGCATTCATTGGTTAATTTACTTATTCAAAGTAAGGCAACAACAACAAAAAAGCAACAGAAAAACCCCAAACAAATTACATACTGGGGCATAGACGGCATTAAGATGCAGCGCACAATTTTGATATGTGGGTTTTTAAAAGAAATGTGTTTGGTCTGAAATGGTGCATATGTTAAACTCTAGAGAAAGTAAGAAGCCTACAACGGCTCTTCTGGGAATTAAAAAAAAAAAAAAAGGAAAGTCTTTCAAGGTATCATTATTTTGAGAACCAGAAACAGTTGATATAATGTCAGGTACTACTCTGTAGCCGACAATAGCTGTGTTGGGCTCAACTTTCATCAGTGTTCCAATAAAGTCCACTGGAGGAGGCCAATTTTTCTATCGTATGGATGTGGTAAAAGTTAATTACATACTTAATTAGAGACCTTGGTTTTGAAGTCTTTACAGAATGCCTACAAGAGTAACCTTGTATGTACATATCTTTATATTTTAGAGCTGAATTGTAATGAGTGAAATAATACAAAATAATTAATACTCTAAACTTCGTATTTAGTTGGGTCTTCAAAAAGACCTTTGGTCAAGGTCTTAGGGCACCACTTTGTGGTCGACCAGGCATAGTCCAAAAAGATTAAGAACTTACTCGTGTTCCAAAGGAAGCTGAAGTACAGGGTCCCAACCAACCTTTTTCTCTTGTCTCAGAAATGAATTTACGAGTTCTTCTTCCACGGACTCCTACTCTTGTGTATTTTGTGGATAATCCACATATTTAGTTTAGAATCAGTGATACCACAAAGTTTAACTTTGGTTTGATGACAAGTACTACCTGAGTTGAAAAGAAACGAATGTAAGCTAGAGTAGGAAAAATGTAACTACCATCATAGTTATCTCCTATTTTATGTTCTTACAGGACAGTTTTTCTGGAGCAATGTTATTACTACACCTGAAAGAAAAATAAAACCTTAATGTGAAAAGACTTGTTGCTATTTATAATCTTTTTTTTTTTTTAAAGATTTTATTTATTTATTTGAGAGAGAGAATGAGAGAGAGCACATGAGAGGGGGGAGGGTCAGAGGGAGAAGCAGACTCCCCGCTGAGCAGGGAGCCCGATGCGGGACTCGATCCGGGGACTCCAGGATCATGACCTGAGCCGAAGGCAGTCGCTTAACCAACTGAGCCACCCAGGCGCCCTATTTATAATCTTTTTTAATAATTGAGATTTCCTTTGTGATCTATGTTTATTATTTAGTCATTGCTCCACAAGATTTCCCAAACTCGAGAGCATTTAGAATAATAATAATAAAAAAAAATCCCAAAGCAACATGTTATATTTACAGGGTTTTAAAGTCGTTCAGGGACTTTTCCATCCTGTCCAGCAAAGACGACCCGTTCCCAGCACAAAAGACGGCTCTGGCCTGTATAAAGTTACCATTTGATGTATGAAATAGTTAGAATAATACCAGGGGTTTGTGAGCAAACTTACTCACAGAGCTAGGCTTTGGGTGCCTGAAACACGAATACGTTCCCATGAGAAATGTGACTTACCAGACAAACTGAGTTTTATTTAAACTCTGAATTCTGAGATAAGCACAAGCTCCACATGCAAAAACAATGATTTGAGGGGAAAATGAAAGCTTATTTTCTGTATAATTTCTCCCCTACCAGCTTACCATAGTATCAGAGATGACCAATATTGGTAGCCATTACTTGGGCTTAAGGCTCTCTGGAAGGTCCCTATTAAAATGCAAATATGCTACTCATCAATCCATTTGCACCTTCGCATGGATTAATTTATAAGAGATTAGGGCCCCAAGGAATGGGAGATAGGAGATCTCCTTTGATTGAAAGAAGCTGGGAAAAGTATTTTCAATAGGCCCTCTGCTGTCTTGACCCTGTGCCTTTGCAAATGTGTACTCTTTTGCTTTAAATGCACCTTGCTGACATTGAAATTCAGCACTACCTCAACTGGCCACTTCAATTCTTATCTCTTCCCTCCATTTTCTAAGTTACCTGAGAGGCCTTGAGCCCTCCTCCATCCGAGTTCCTAATATTCGTTTCCTGTATCATTCATTTGTCAAATCTTGTCTTTATTTTCAACCGTTTGCCTCTGTTTTGTGGCATCAACTCCTGGAGGGTTCGGGAACCGGGCTAGTGACCTAGAGGGACAGAGGGAATCACTTGGGTGGGAGTGAGAAGCAGGGACGGCTGCTTGTCCACGCAGCACCCTGGGTTCTGTCACGATGCTTCTTACCTGGATCTTACCCTGTGCCTCTTCCCTTTGGATCGATGACTTGCTGGCTTTGGTTCAGGTTTTATCGTCCAGATGGTCCTCAATCTTTTGATGCCGAGGCCACACAAGATGTGTTACCCATCAAGCACGGTGTCACAGCAGGGCTGTTCCGCCAGGTGGGGTAGGTGTTCCAGCAGGCAGGTCTGTGCAAAGGATAGAGGGACCAGTACCACCCTGGAAACCACTATGGCTCTGGATCCTTGGTCATAGAAAGATATGTTCTGGTTTTGGCAGGGGTAGTAGGTGTCAGGTTCTGGCCTCTAGATTGAGGCCCTTCTAGAATCAGGTCATTGGAGAGTGGTCCAATCTGTGGGTAGCAAGTTTAGCTACTCAACCAATTTAAGACCTGGTACGGAAAGAATGGTAAGGAAAATTCTAGGATGATCTGCATGACCCATGCCTTTACATAATTTCTTCCCGTTGGGGGGGGGGGGATAGAATCTATATGTGTTTCTGGCCAATAGAGTATGGCAAAAGTGATTGGGTATCATCCAGTGATTATGTTACACTATATGGCAAAGGAGAAAACATTTTGCTGATGTAATTAAGGTCCCTCCTCAGTTGACTTTGAGTTCATCAAAAGAGAGACATTATCTTGGGTGAGCCTGATCTAATCAGATGAACCTTTTACAAGAGAGACTGGGGCTTCCCTGAGGTCAGAAAAATTCTCATGCGGGTCTTGAAAAAGAAGGAAGTCTTAATGAATTTTACAGCTGCAAGGAAATGAATTCTTTCAACAATTACAGGGACTTGGAGGAGGGCCCTGATGAGGCTTAGAGATGAGCCTCAGATGAGACCCAGTCTTCGCCAGTACCTTGACTATGCAGAGGATTCAGCTAAGCTAAGCCCAAACTCCTGACTTGTGGAGCTGTGAGATAAAAACTGTATGTTGTCTTAAGCTCTGAGTTTTGTGGTAATTTGTTATACAGCAATAGAAAAAGAATATACTACTGACAGTTGTCCCACCTTTAGGCCACCCTCTACTGATATTTATGTTGATGACGATGTCAAGAGAACGATGTTCTGGCTTATGACACCATTGAGTGGCATCACATTGTTGTTAATATCTAGCACTCGGAAGCCAGATCAGCCATGTGACTTTGGGCAGGTTACTTAACATCTCTAAGCCTCGGGTTCCTCAGTATAATAAAATGGGAAGAATCATAGCACCCAGCTCATCGGAAGTGTGAGGATTAAATGAGATGATATGCATACGGAATATAGAAGAGGGAGTGTCTTGTACATAGCAAGGATCAGTAAATGTTACCTAGTTTTGTTTTTGAGAGAGTTCTCAGAAATTCCTGTCTGGCTTGACACCTGCAGATAGAAGTTTGCAGTTGGCAGTTTCTTCCCCTCATTGGTCCTTTATCATCAGTTTAAGTTTATGCTTGAGCCTTTATACTGGCCCAGTGTGGTACACAGTGTATTCTCATTAACAATGAGATATGTAGGGAAATCCACAGCCGAAAATCCATAGAATGAATTTGGACCAGAAGTCTGGGTAACATCTCCTTGGTCCCTTGAAACCTAGCCTGCAGTGTCAATGAAATCTACAACAGAGGACATGGAAGTGAGGGCAGACAGGGGTTGGAGAGTGAGGAGTTCAGCTGGGTTATGGATTCGGGAATTAATTTTGTTTCAGGAGGTGTGGCCATTCAGCCTGGCATTCTTTTTGGTGAGTTGGAAAGGTTGTAGCTATGTTATTTGGAGCTAGTTGGGATGATGGATATGAATTGTTCAGCACATATTAAGCACTTGACAAATAAATGGTAACTGTGATGATGGTGATGGTGGTTTTGATGAAGTTATTGGATAGAGAAGTCCCATATATGAGTTCCTTCATGCATCAGGAAGTTGTGCTGCAAGAGTTCGGACCAGGGATCCTGGGAGATAAACAAGATGGGATGTAACTGTACGGTGATTGAGGTTTGAGGGCATCAGGGCTCGTGGAGGAAGCTTGTGTTAACATTGGAGGGAAAGAAGGAAAGCTGAAAATCTGCTACTAGGAAAAGCCAGGAGCCTTTCCAAATTATATGGGACAAAGTTTTCAGAGGCAACTAAGGAATGAAGGTAATGGAAGAGCAGGCAAGAGGGTGCCATGTAATCAGTGTGGGGATCTAAGAGCCAAGAAAGAGAAGGGAGAGTCGAGAGACCACGTGGCAGCAGGATCAGCCAGCTGGTTCCAGATTTCTAGGAAGCAATGAGCTCTGCTAGGAAGCTTGTGTTATTGATGGCTCCTTTTAAAATTTCTTACCTGGGTCATATGGCCATGGCCCTCTCTGGCTGGTTATGTACTAACTTGCTGATACTTTCGATGTCTTTATATCTCGTTGTTATCAGTTAAGACTTTTAGATTGAAAACCAGAGAAATGGTGTGAGCAAATCTAACTAAAAAAATCATTTCATGGCTTAGGTCAATGGAAAGCCTAGGGACGAAAGTTTAGGTGCAGCTCAATTCAGTCCTCACATGATGCTCTCAGGACCATATCTCTCCCATTTTCTTTTTTCTTTTTTTTTTTTTAAAGATTTTATTTATTTATTCATGAGAGATAGAGAGAGAGAGAGGCAGAGGCAGAGGGAGAAGCAGGCTCCCCGCGGAGCAGGGAGCCCGATGCGGGACATATCTCTCCCATTTTCAATTCTCCTGTCTTCTGTCTTGATTTCCTTCACAGGCCAAGGATGGACTCTGTCATTGTCAGTCTTCTATGGTTCTTACGGCATACGGTCACGTAACAGAAGAAAAATACTCTCTCTGTCTCAGCCTTAATAGCCATCCCTAAGAGGGACTATGATTGGTCTCATTTGGGTCACATAGTCATCCATCTGTCCTGTCCAGCCTGAGTGACAGGTTTGCCCATTTGCTAGGGGAGGTATTTCCCCTTGATTGATAGCCTCACAAGAATTGCGTAGAGTAAGGAAGAGGCAGGTCCCCAAGGAAAGTGATATAGGGCAGCGAAAAAAATGGCAGGTGTCCAAATCACCCCATAAATGCTTTCACATTATAGATGTTCTACTAATATTTGTTGATAACGATGATGGAGCGTCTCAAGGAGAGGGGAGACCTCTGCTCCAAAGAGGGGGATTCTGGGCATCCTGAGAACAACATGAGGGCAATACATTAGTATGGGTGTGGGAACGGTCAAGGCTACTAAAAAGTGAGAAAAGCTTTGCTTCAAAGGGACATTGGGGTGAGGAGTGTTGCTGATAGTGAAAATCCAACTTTTCCTACTTCACATTTTGCCCGGGGCTGACCCTGACTCACACGAATGATTTTGCTGAAACAAATGACTCTAAAAATAACGTGTTTTCCAGCAATTTCCTCTTATTGGAGGGGTTGGTGACACGGCACACTTTCTGGCTTTGATGAATCATCCCAGATAGCAGGAGGCTTTAGTCTGTTTTCATACTAGATCAATTTCAAGGTCTCAAACTGTGTATTATAATTAGCAGTGCAAACCTCCAAAGAATAATCTCTTAGTCTAAAGAAAATATTGAATGGACCTTGAAGAGGATTCTTGCAAGCTTCTCTCCCCCTTAACGTGTTTTTGGTGTCCAAGCTGAGTAAGAAAGCCACCCTTTAAAAGGCGAGGTTTGATGCTGAGATTATCTTTATTAATAAATAAAGGTTAAATGGCAGGAGAATTCTCTTCGGTGTTTAATGACCCTTTATTAATTAGCCTGTAATATCACAGAGAGAGTGAAAATACAGCCATATTTCTAAGGAAGAAGAGAAAAATCTTTGTTGAGTAATCTGAGGCAGTGAGACCTAATTCTCGGACTTTTGTTGGAGCTCTTGGGGAAGTGGATGCTTACTCTTCTCTGCTGGTCTTGAAGGTAAGAGTGGGTAAATTCTGGAATGAGTTGAGTCTCCATGAACATGGAGCTGATATGGAAGAGAGCAGAGTCAAGAGATAAAGAAAGGGACACTGAATCTTTGGTGATGTTTTAGAAACCTAGATCAAGCCTTGCCTAAAGTCTACCTATGTGTGCTAATAAATTTCCTTTTTTCATAAGCTAGTTTGAGTTGAGTTTTTTCTCAATTTCAAGCAAGAGTTCTAAGTTACACATACACAAACTCACCTTAATCCATGGACCAGATGATTGATGGCGAGGAATAGTTTCATGAGTTAAGACTCTCACAGTTAAGGATTTTAGGGGCAGCATTTACTTTCCCCTAAATGATGCTCTTTGCTTTTTCTTGATTTTCATAGAATTAGGGTCCTGCTCTGTTTGAACCTGCAAACAAGCCCTAAATGTGTCAGATCTAATGCCTGGGCTACAGTGCGTTCAGAGAGCGTCAGGCTTGACGCAGGTGTTAGGACAAAGGTGTTTTGGTCATCTTGGGCCCAGGATTTCAACAGACAAGAGATGACTCTAGAGAAGTAGTGTCCTGGGCTAAAAAGAGCCCGGGGCAGGAGGCAGAAGAGAATGGGGTTGTGCCTCTATTAGCTTAGGATTGTAAGCGCCCAGGGCTCAGCCTTCTCATTTATAAAACGAAGAACCTAAACTAAATGAGCTGGAAGACCCTTCCAGCTCCCGAAGATCTATGACTTAATGAATTGAAGCGCCCAGCCAGCCCTTCCGGGACAGTGTGAGTTTCTCAGCCTCCCCAGGTACCCCTGACAGAAGTGCATTGCCTTGGAAGGAGATTTCCAGGTCTGCAGCTGTCCACCTTAGAACTGGTTGACTGAGTGCTAATTGGCTTTGCATTTACATCTAGTGGCTTCTTGCTTGATTTTCAGTATTACCCAAGGTTAAGTAGGCAGCTGCTGTCATATGAGAAGAGAAAAAAATGGATAGGGACGAGCCCTCTCCTCCCAATTCATTTATTTTAAGGCAAAAAGTCAGATGAATTAGCCTATTTGGAAGAGCACTAAGGTTTTTCTGAAGTCAAAAAGCAAGTTCCTGGCAGGGCTGAGACTAGGGCCTCCTGACAAGAGGCCCAGGGCCCACTTAGGGAAAGGACAGCCGGGAGCCGGGGAGATACATGTCTCCTGCTTTCCAACTCTGCCAAGGGCTGCCCTCCCAGCTGCCCTGCATTGGGGATGGGGGTGTCGGGCAGACTGACTTCTGCTCCCTGTTCTGAGCAGCTGAAGCAGCAGGAGCTGGGAAAGCGTCCTTCAGGGAAGCTCTCCTTGGGCCATGAGTTAGAGGGGAGGAGGGTGCAGAATCCTCACTGGCATCTTTACTCACGGCAGCCCTTTCCACCCTCTCTCTTTTCAAACTGAGACGTCCTTTGCATATCATAGAAGTCACCATTTAAAGGGTACACAGTTCGGTGGTTTTTGTATCTTCACGAGTTTGCGCCACCATCACCACGGTTTAATTCTAGAACATTGTCATCACTCCCAAAGGAAACTGTGCACCTATTAGCAGTCAGTCTCTCTTACACCCTCCTCCCAGCCCCCTGCAACCATCCACTTTCTGTCTCTATGGATGATTTGTCTATTCTGGACATTTCATGTAAATGGAATCCCACAACATGTGGCCTTTTATGTCTGGCTTCCTTCACTTAGCATCAACCTTGTAGGATGTATCAGTACTTCATTCCTTTTTATGGTTGAATAATATTCCATTGTACGGATTTGCCACTTTTTGTTTATTCATTCATCATTTTTTAAAAAAGATTTATTGGGCGCCTGGGTGGCTCAGTTGGTTGAGCGACTGCCTTCGGCTCAGGTCATGATCCTGGAGTCCCGGGATCGAGTCCCGCATCGGGCTCCCTGCTCGGCAGGGAGTCTGCTTCTCCCTCTGACCCTCCCCCTCTCATGTGCTCTCTCTCATTCTCTCTCTCTCAAATGGATAAATAAAATCTTAAAAAAAAAAAGATTTATTTATTTATGTGTGTGTGTGTGTGAGAGAGAGAGAGAGAGAGAGAGAGGGAGAGAGAGAATCTTTAAGCAGACTCTCTGCTGAGCACAGAGCCCAATGTGGGGCTCGATCCCAGGACCCTGAGATCATGACCTGAGCCGAAATCAAGAGTTAGCTGCTTAACTGACTGAGCCACCCAGGTGTCCCTCTAATCACCATTTGATGAAGATTTGGGTTGTTTTCACTTTGGGGCTCCTATGAATAATTCTGTTATGGACATTCATGTGCATATTTTTGTATAAAGAAATGTTTTCATTTCTCTGGGTATATCCCTATGAGTGGGATTGCTGAGTCATATAGCAATTATGTTTAACTTTTTTTTTTTTTTTTTAAAGATTTTATTTATTTGAGACAGAGAGAATGAGAAACAGAGAGCATGAGAGGGAGGAGGGTCAGAGGGAGAAGCAGACTCCCCGCCGAGCAGGGAGCTCGATGCGGGACTCGATTCCGGGACTCCAGGATCATGACCTGAGCCGAAGGCAGTCGCTCAACCAACTGAGCCACCCAGGCGCCCTATGTTTAACTTTTTGAGCAACTGCCAAACTCTTTTCCACATTGCTCATCTCTTTAAACACAGGTGCACAAAGAAAAATAGAAATGGCTGTCATCTTTGGATGGAAAGGATGGTGCTACGATGTTATTCTCTATGTCTCTTTCTTATAGCGCATCCTTTCTTCTTATGCTATGGTCATCAGTCAGCTAGAAGGCATTTCAGCTTTGGAATTAGAAAGGTCTGCAATGGTGCCTCCAATTTTCTGGGTCCTTGTTTCCTCTTCTGTAAACCGGGGCCAGGATTGCTGTGACTCTTGAATTAGACAATGACCATAGAGCTCTCGGCGAGGGCCATGTACTAAGCAGCCACTGACTCAGCACTAATGCCCCTTGACCTTCTAGAGAGGGCCAGTGTCTTCATTCTCTGTACACCCAGCACCTGGCAAGGCTCCTGACCCTAAAGACTCTTTAGTACTTGGTTGTTCAATGAACCCATATACGATGAGGGAATGAGGGAATGCATCCATGTGCAGGGTAATGCCTACATATAGCAGTTGTTCAATAAATGTCAGGTGATGGAATGAATGAATAAAAAAGGAAAGAACAGAGCATTAACACTTCAGGAGATATGCTCTTCTTAAAACAAGTTCCCTACAGAAATATTTTTCCTGGCCTTTGGGAGACTGCCTAAGATCACTCATAGGCAACATATGTGCATCTGTCTCTTCCCCTTCGAAATTCATAGGTCTGTGTCTGTCTCTATATGGGAGGGGCGGCCTTATTATTTTTAGAGCAGTGACCACGTGTCATTTTCCTGTCCATCATCACTGGGATCCCAGTAGCGGGAGAACCAGCAAAAGCCTGTCTCTCCTGCTCGAATGCTCCTTTTTGTTGCTTTTATGCGCCGGCATCCCAGGCCGTGGGGAGATGCAGTGCTGGCCCTGCCAGGTGAACAGGCTGGCCCACGAGGACATAAGACAGTTGAGTTGAACACAAATTGAATGATTGCAGCCTCAAATCCCAATCAAAGAGATTTACTATGTTTTTAAAAAGGCACTGATGTTGACTCGACTAGGGAAAAGATGCATGGAGAACGCACTGGGCAGGAAGCCTTATGTGAACCATGAAATAAACGTGGGTCCCGCCTCGGAGTCACGATGGCCTGGGCATATAAATCAACCTTGTACTCTGAGATTAAGATACACTTTCCAGAGAGCTGGCCTTTTTTAAGAATGGTGCAAGTTTTTGTGAAGAGAATTTAAAATGCACAGAAGATGCATGGATAAGAATCTGAGATTTCTGTTCGTGAACAGGAATGATTTTTTTTCTGCCGTGTCTACAGAAAGACAGGCCAAGTGCAGTTATTTAGAGAATTCAACCAGCAAAATCCTGTTGAGGGGAGGGTGGGAAGGAGTAGAGGGTCGTATATTCTCACAGATGGTCTGTCCTTATTGATCAGATTCAGATGCCTGCCTCCCCATTTCTTTTTCCCTGGGCAGGTGGGACCTCCTTATAAATTTACCACAAAATACATAGCGTGGGCTGGTGGCATGGCCTGATGAGACTAAGGTGTCTTTGGAGGGGCTTTGCCGGCTGTGCTGGAGGGTCTATATGGTGTCACCCCTCAGGGGATCCCACGGTCTGTGTGAGTGAACTCAGAGCTAAAAGGGAACCAACTTGCTCTTTGTCCAAGTAGGTCACTGCGCTTTTGTAAGAAATGCTTAAGAGTCCATGGGGTCCGCATGGAACACCTACCTGGCCGTCGGAGAGGAAGATGAAGGTTTTTCCCAGGGACTCTGGCCCTTCTACATAGAGAGAGCGTTACTAATCAGTGTTTTCCAAACTGTACCCTGAAGACAGCTAGATTTCCTCCGAGAACTCTCGAGGAAGGAAGACAGGTGGACCAGGCTCTGGGTCACAAAACTCTCCTTCCAAAATGTTTTGCTTTTCTTGTCCTAAACATTGGTGCTCACTCCACAGTGTTATTTGCAAATGAGATGTGCTACTCAAACAATATTTGAGAAACCACCGGGCTAGTGTGTCCCTGATGTTCCCTTCTCATTTAAAATGTGGAGACCTGCGTTTTCCAGCCATTCCCGGCCCCTGGGATCCTTTCTTTGCGTTGGGACCAGTGAATAGTCAAGATGAGTCTTAGCTCAGTATTCGTGTGAGGGTCCATTTCTACACTTTACAACCTGCTATGGATTCACATGGTCTAAACTCAATGGAACGCGGCTGAGAAGCCTACCGGCGCCAATGATAGATTCCACACACTCTGATGACCTCATTTAGGAACGGGCGAGCTTCTGCGTCTGTGTCTGGCTCTTAAGTTGCACGAGCCCAGAAACTCCTCATTCTTTTAGGGTTTCCTAAAACACTTCTGCCTGTCTCACCCAATGGGCGTCCAGAGTGGCCCGAGAAGGTTCCTCTTTGCTTAAAATATACTGCCTGATGGCCCACAGGCTTGCGCGGGAGGAGGGCTTGATAGGCAGTTCAACACCCTGTAAGAGGCTGCTTGGTGTATATGCTAAAGAAATGACCATCTGCGTCAAATAATTATAAGTGGTCTCCCCTGACTGCTCTCCATGTGCTGGCACAGACCGAGGGGAGGCACCCCCTTTATAGCCACTGCAGCCTGGGGAGGAGAGGCTGGGGCGGAATCAGGCATATTCTTCCACTTCAAGGCACACGGCCTGCTGAGCGGACAGGTGCTGACAGTGTGATGTCCATGGGCAGTGAGACCAGCCTGTCCTCGGACCTGACATCTATATCTCCATCTCCCTGGATTTGAAAACTGACACAACATAAGGAATGTCACTCTCTATTCCTCCATGTTCACAGGCGTCTCTATCGCATTGGAAGTCCTGTGGGCAAGTGTCTCGGTCACAAGTGCCTGCTCACTGCAGCGTGACGAGCTGCCCCGCGGCAGGGGGGCCGTGGCGTGAGTCACTGACCTTGTCTGGTCTCCTGGCGGATGGGGGGCCGACCGACCTCTGCTGGCAGGTGGACAGGACTGAGAACTGATTTGTCTGTTGGCTGATTCTGGCCAAGTTCAATCTTCCTGTGTTAGCTAAATACAGTTGGCACTTAGACCTGAAATGCGTATGCTTTTGTGCAGGACATGGTTCTAGATGGTCAGCTTCACTTTGGACCAGAGTGCCGAGCAAGTGTAAGGCGGGGCTGCCCACACGGCCCGTTCTTGTCTCGGGGGTCCGTCGGCTCCCACGTCGGCTCCCACGTCGGCTCCCACGTCGGCTCCCACGTCGGCTCCGTGCCCCTTCTGTCGCCTCGGGCACTCCCTGTTGTCCCGAGAGAACCTGTGGCCGGGCGGCTCCAGGCCCCACTGAGCAGACACTATGAGGTGACTGTGCTGCAATTTTGTGCAATTAGGAGCAGAGAACCCACTTCTACTTGCTGGGAGAAGCTAAAAAGTCTTCTAAGAATTTCAAATATGTGTGATAGGGTGGAGAAAAGATGACAGATGTATTTTCATTGTGTTCGAAGGTAGGATTTTAGAAGACCCACTCCAGGGGAAGGTTTCCTGATATGCTTGACTTCAGCTTCATCACTTTTAATTTTTTTTTTAATTTATTTTATTTTTTTTAAAGATTTTATTTATTTATTTGAGAGAGAGCACATGAGAAGGGGGAGGGTCAGAGGGAGAAGCAGACCCCCTGCCGAGCAGGGAGCCCGATGCGGGACTCGATCCCGGGACTCCAGGATCATGACCTGAGCTGAAGGCAGTCGCTCAACCAACTGAGCCACCCAGGCGCCCAGCTTCATCACTTTTAAATAAAGATAGCTATAAATATATTTAATGTTCTTCTAAAAACATTCTAAAAACATTAGAAAACAAGAAACAACTTTTTCCTTTCTATTATCTATCATCTATCTATCTATCTATCTATCTATTTATCTATCGATCTATCTATCTGTCATCTATTTCTCATTCTAAAAACCCAGCACTAATTTAATTTGTCTTTGTGGATAAATGAACGTTAGGAATTTCCTGGGAAGAGTGGGAGGGCTCAAGTGGACATATGTAGATGAGAAAAATTTATTAGTGAAAGAGTTAAGTTCTTTTTTTTTTTTTTAAAGATTTTATTTATTTATTTGACGGAGAGAGACACAGCGAGAGAGAGGGAACACAAGCAGGGGGAGTGGGAGAGGGAGAAGCAGGCTTCCTGCAGGGCAGGGAGCCCGGTGAGGGGCTCAATCCCAGGACCCTGGGATCATGACCTGAGCTGAAGGCAGATGCTTAATGACTGAGCCACCCAGGTGCCCCTCGGTTTCCCTTTTAATTCTTTTTTTTTTTTTTTTAAGATTTTATTTATTTATTTGACAGAGAAAGACACAGCGAGAGAGGGAACACAAGCAGGGGGAGTGGGAGAGGGAGAAGCAGACTCCCTGCCAAGCAGGGAGCCCGATGCGGGACTCGATCCAGGGACTCCAGGATCATGACCTGAGCCGAAGGCAGTCGCTTAACCAACTGAGCCACCCAGGCGCCCTCGGTTTCCCTTTTAGACAGTTCTTTTACATCATTATGCTACTTGATTCTTCTAACAACACTGAGAAAACACTGTAATTTTTAGACGAGGAGACTGAGCTCTGAGAGATAAAAGAAGGTGGACTGAGCACACAATGTTCTGTTCCAAGACTTTAAAAATGACAGAACACACACACACACACACACAGAGTCAAGTGTAGGAATCTTCCCAGTGGAAAGATATTCATAGAAACCACGAAGAACCCTGGAAAGATCAAAGAAGGAACCCTAATCTGAAATGCTCACAGAGAATGCTTTTTGCAAAGGCTGGGAGGGGTGTCAAGGGCAGGTGGCGAATGCTTGAAGCAGGGGAGATTAGGGGGCAACTGAACTAGCAAACCACATGTCCATTTGCTGGTAGGTGATGGCTCCAGCAGTGAAACCCTAGCCTTTTCTCTCTAATGCCTATGGTCCTATCAATTCTTGAGTAGGCACATAAGAGTTTGGACTTGGCCGGATCTACCCAGCACAGAGTAAGTAGAGATTTGGTGGCATCCTGTTAATTTGAACACTGTGCATCAGTAAACTGCATAATTCAGGGTTATTCATGATTGTTTTCCTGTTTGATCTCAACTTTTTTGTTTTTTTGCTTAAGAATTAACTTCATTGCAGTGTAAATTATATGCAAAAACTGACCAGTTGTAAGTGTACAATTTTTACAGTTCTGACAAATACATACAGTGTATAACTATCACTACAATCATGATATAGATATAGTTCCTTAAAAAGGTAAACATAGAGCTATCATATAACCCAGTAATTCTACTCCTAGGGATATACCCAAGAGAAATGAAAATGCACAGTCGTGCGAAAATTTCAATACAGATGTCTATACCAGCAAATGTAATCACCCCCAAAAGTTCCCTTGTGCCCCCTTGTAGGCATTCTCCTCCTCCTCCCTCTGATACCATGACAATCACTGATTTGCCTTTTGCTTTTTCTAGTTTGGTCTTTTATACCACAGAATATGCAGTCTTCTGTGATCAGTTTCTCTTTTTTATCATACATTTTTGAGATTCATTCATATTACTTACTTATGTATCATTAGTTTATTCCTTTTTATTGCTGAGTAGTATTCCATTAAATGAATATGTTGCAATTTTTTATCCATTAAACAATTGATGGACACTTGTATGTTTCTACTTTTTGGTTATTATGAATAAAATTGCTATGAACATTTGAGTATAAGACTTTGTGTAATGTATATTTTTAATTTATTTTTAATAAATACCTTAGAGGCGTTGAGAGTCATATGGTATGTGTATTTTTAACTTAAAAAAAAATTGCCAGGGGCACCTGGCTAGCTCAGCTGGTTGGGCTTCCGACTCTTGATTTCAGCTCAGGTCTTGGTCTGGGGTCGTGGGTTTGAGCCTCATGCTGGGCATGGAGCCTATTTGAAAAACAAAACAAAACAAAACTGCCAAACAGTTTTCCATTTTGCATCCCACCAGCAGTGAAGAGGGTTCTAGTTCTTCTATATCCTGATCAGCATAGTTTTTAAAATTTTAGCCATTCAATGGGTATGCGATGGTATCTCATTGTGGTTTTAATGTGTATTTCCTCAAAAACTAATGATATTAAGCATCTTTTTCTGTGTTCGCCATTTGTGTATCTTTTTTTAGTGAAGTGTTTAACCTAATTATTTAAAAAAAGATTTTATTTATTTATTTGACAGAGAGAGACACAGCGAGAGAGGGAACACAAGCAGGAGGAGTGGGAGAGGGAGAAGCAGGCTTCCCACGGAGCAGGGAGCCCGATGAGGGGCTCGATCCCAGGACCCTGGGACCATGACCTGAGCTGAAGGCAGATGCTTAATGACTGAGCCACCCATGTGCCCCTAACCTAATTTTTTGTCCTGTCTTTAACTGGTTTGTTTTTCTTACTACTGAATTTTAAAGATACATGTCCTTTATCCAATATATATTTTGCAATATTTTCTCCCAGTCTCTGAGAGAAAGAAGTCCACCTTATTGCTGGTTTTAGGGTGAAAGCATTTCACCTTTAAGTATAATGTTTGCTCTAGGGTTTTGGTAGCTGCTCTTTATCAGTTGAAGTAGTTTCTTTCTATTCTCAGTTTGCTGAGAGCTTTTATTGTGAATGGATGTTGAATTTTGTCAAATGCTGTTTCCAAATCTATTGAGATGAACTTGTGATTTCTCTTTTTCAGTTTGTTAAGATGACGAATTATATCAATTGGTCTTGAATATTAAACCAATCTTGAATTCCTGGGAGGAATTCCACTTGGTCATAAGGTATTATCCTTTTTATGTATTTCTGGATTTGATTTTCTAAAACTTTGTTAAGATTTTAATGTTTATGTTTATGAGGGAAATTGGTTCATAATTATTTTTCATTGTAATGCCTTATCTGGTTCTGGTCTCAAGGTAAGGTTGGTTTCATAAATGAGATAGGAAGTGTTCACTCCTCTTTTATGAAAAAAATTAACATAGGATCTGTATTATTTATTCCTTATATGTTTGAAGGAATTCATAAATAATTTCTCATGTCAAATTTTATGGAGTTTTCTCCATGTGAAGGTTTTAAACTATGGGTTAATTTTTTTTTATTATAAATAAGGCTACTCAGGTTATCTATTTCTTCTACAATGAGCTTTGATTGTGTTTTTCAAATAATTTTATCTTTCCGTCTAAGTTGTCAAATTTATTGGCATCAAATTCAAAATATTCCCTTATTATATTTTTAAACAGCTGTAACATCTATAGTGATATCCTACCTTTCATTCTTGATGTTAGTGATTTGTGTCTTCTCTCCTTTATTTTTCACCAGTCAGGCTAGCGGGTTATCAACTTTGGTCATCTTTTCAAAATCCAAACTTTTATTTTCAGAGTTTTTCTGTTTTCAATTTCATTAATTTACACACAGACACCCCCCCCCCCCCACGTATGCACAAGCTTGTTTTATGGCCCACAGTATAATCTATCTTGGTGACTGTTCTAAGTACTATTGAGTGGAGTCTAAATGTCAATTAGGCCAAGTTCATTGATAAGTTTGTTGAAATTTTCTGTATCTGTGCTGATTTTCTCTCTATTTGTTCTACCTAAGAGAAGAGTGTTGAACTTTCCAACTGCAATTGTGAATTTGTCTATTTTTTAAAATTTTGTCAATTTTGCTTCATATATATTGAAACTCTGTTATTAGGTACATAACTTAAGATTGTTGTGTCCTCTTGATGAATTGACCCTTTATGATAAAATCTCTGTCTTTATCTCAGGTAATATTCGTGTTCTAAAATCTACCTTGTCTAATATAGCCACTCCAACTTTTCTTTTATTAGTATTTTTTATGTATATAATTTTCCATTCTTTTATTTTTAACTTATCCATGTCTTTATATTTCAAGTAGGTTTCTTTTTTTTTTTTAAGATTTTATTTATTTATTTGACAGAGAGAGACACAGCGAGAGAGGGAACACAAGCAGGGGGAGTGGGAAAGGGAGAAGCAGGCTTCCTGCTGAGCAGGGAGCCTGATGCGGGGCTTGATCCCAGGACCCTGGGATCATGACCTGAGCCGAAGGCAGACGCTTAACGACTGAGCCACCCAGGCGCCCCTTCAAGTAGGTTTCTTGATAACATACAGCTTGGTCTTGCTTTTTAATTCAATCTGAGAATCTCTGTATTTTAATTCAGATGTTTGGACAATTTATACTGAGTGTGATGAACTATTTGATTGAGTTTAAAATTTCCATCTTGTTATTTGTTTTCTATTTGTTCCATCTGTTCTTTGTTTCTTTTATCTTCATTCTCTGCCTACTTTTAGATTAATTTTTTTATTAATTATTTTATATTATTGTTGTGTTTTAAAAATTACTGTTGAGTATTATTCTGGTACACAGTGAAGTGACTTGGAATCAGTTTGTCTTTTTGATTTGCTTATAAGCTTTGTTAGGGCAGGTCCAGAGGAGCTTTTAGTCCTGGTCTGCTTTTATTCCTTACTAAGGTAATACCCTTTTGTGGATTCTACCCATATGACAATGTCTTTCCACCTTGTCCAGGGTGGGAGGCCCAGACTGCTCCCAGCTCTGTGTGAGCTTTGGAAATTATTGTGTATATTCATTTCTGATGATTCTTTTTCTCAACTCTGGTAATTTCTTCTCTTGCATGTGAAGATCAGTACTCAGCAAAGGACTTGAGAGGACTCTTCTACAGATACTCAGAGCTCTCTCACGATGTAGTTCCCTTATCCCTGATTCTCTATCCCTCACATTTCAGCTGCCTTGGCTTCTCTGAACTCTGTTCTCTCTCTCCTCAACTTAAAAGGACTGTTAGCCTCTGTTCAAGTTCTCTCTCCCTGCCCTGTGTCCTGAAAATTGCCTTCATCAATTGTAGTCAGTCACCATTTTCTCAGGGATCACAGTTCTACACTGTCTACTGTTTAATGTCTGGAAACTAGTCACAGGTTTTGTCCTGTGTTGTTGTTATTGTTGGTTAAGGCAGGAGGATAAATTCAGTTTCTGTCATTCCATCCATAAGCAGAAGTCCTGTCTTGTGTGTTGTTTCCTCTTGTCAAAAGCATTTTCAAGTCAGAAAACAACAAGTTCAGAGGAGACATAAAGGCAAAAGTTTTATCTTCTGTCTCTTTGCTTCCAAACAGAATCTCCAGTGTGACAGAGACTCCCGGGCTTTTTGAACTCACTTTTATTGACAGGTAGATTGAAAATAAAAAAAAGATAGGTTGGGTATGTTTATTGCACAATGAGTTCTTTACGGATGCGTGCTATTTGTCTCCATAAACATCCCCTAATGCAGCCTGATACTTCTGAGGACCTCCCAGAAGTTGGTCATTTTCTTTGGTTTGACCTATCTGCATTTGTTTCTTAGAAGAATGAAAGTTAGCATGCTCTCCCCGTGCCTCCGTGAGGATCCTCTCTGACGATCTGTCTTTTGAAATGCCTGAGTGATAAGTACCAGTGGTGGTATCAGAAGAATCCAGGAAATTAAGTTCTGAAAAACTTACACCAAAGAACCATTAAGGGCAAAGGGAAGCGAGTATGTCCCCTTGAGCAGGATGAATTGAAGCAGCAAACTACAAACATTTTGTTGAAATCTGATATTTTATATTCAAAATCCATGCATTTAATTCTGTATGTTTCGTATTGTGAAATAGTGTATTCTTCATATTCAGTGTTCTGGACGCAACACAATACCCTGCTTCTCTTCCACCACATAATGAACTTCAAGAGCTGGCCTATGCAGAACCCCACTGTCCTTTCTCCACTTCTTTGTCAACCACATGTGAAATTAGGCATGGTCTTTGCTCTCTCTCCTCCTTCTATCTTTAGCACTACAGTGGAACAGGGGCGGATACCTTGTTACCCCATTTTTCAAAAGTTGCCCACACCTACTCTGCTGACTTTATGAATGATGTCTTCTCCATGGCAAGATAATAAACAATGTGTGATGATCATGTCTGAAAGGTCCCTTGCATTGCCTTCAGAGGCTAGTAGAGTCCTAGAGACAGAAAAGACACTGGGAATTTAAGGGTTTATGAAGTTAGATCATCCTTAACAGTTCATCCTTAACGATTCATCCTTAACGGTTTCACGAAAACTCAGAACTCCTAGCTAAAGGATGAATCGATTTTAGTTCACTATTTTTTCTCATTGAGTCCTGCTGTACAGAACTCTCTTCTACCTCTCTGCCTCTCTTTTTGAGCTGGATGGGTGGTAGGAGGAGGAGTGGGATTAGAAGATGGGGTGATTAGTCAAGTCTATGTTTCCCGTGGGCTATGGCAGGGGAATGAACCAAACTCTTATTTTTGCTAGCCATCCAAACATCTTTGTGTGGTAGAGAAGTGGTAGAAAAGAGCTGGAGTTATTACTCTGAATTTACTAATAGGAAACAGAGGCCCAGAGAGGTTAAGTGATTAATCCATGGTTACTTGGGTAGAATTGAGAGATGAAGAAGAAGACAGCTCTCCTAATCCCGCTTTTCTTACCATTGTGCTTCCTGTGTGGTCCAAAGACTCAACTAAGTGACATCTGCTCTTTTTTTTTTTTAAAGATTTTATTTATTTATTTGACAGAGAGAGAGAGCACAAGCAGGGGGAGTGGCAGGCAGAGGGAGAGGAAGAAGCAGACTCCCCACTGAGCGGGAGGAGCCCGATGTGGGGCTCGATCCCAGGACCCTGGGAGCATGACCTGAGCTGAAGGCAGTCGCTTAACCGACTGAGCCACCCAGGCGCCCGACATCTGCTCTTTAAAACAATACAGATTTGCCTTTCTGAAGTGAATACATTTCATGGAGTGGGTCAATTACTTTGAGATATTTGGTGAAATCAAAGAATGGGGCATTCGTTCCCAGAGCACAACAAAACAGTTGTTTACAGTAGCTTCCTCATTCTCCATGGCTGCCACCTCTAACTTGAACTTTCTATAAATAATTAGTCTTTGTAAGGATGTGTTACCGGAATTCTGAATGGAAAGAGTTCACCTTTATTTTGTCAGCAGTTTGATGGTGTCACTTTGAAAATTACATATACAGGGCGCCTGGGTGGCTCAGTTGGTTAAGCGACTGCCTTCGGCTCAGGTCATGATCCTGGAGTCCCGGGATCGAGTCCCGCATCGGGCTCCCTGCTCAGCAGGGAGTCTGCTTCTCCCTCTGACCCTCCTCCCTCTCATGCTCTCTGTCTCTCATTCTCTCTCTCGCAAATAAATAAAATCTTAAAAAAAGAAAAGAAAAGAAAAGAAAATTACATATACAATCTCTGGTGCAAAGTAAACTACTGTGGTTGTGTAGACATGCCATTTCATACACAGAACTGCTTCACTAATGGGGCCTTGGAAACCTGAGAAGCACACTGTGTGGTGTTTTATGATCTTTTAAAAGTATTTTGTCATTTAGTGAGAGGCAGGAACAGCAGCTACATCTAGAAAAGACCCTTTGATTCAAGCCTCCTCACACGGCTAATCTCTTTCATGCCATTATATCCCATACTCAGCTTGCAATTAGTCAAGGTGTGTGCCTTTGAAGACTTCAGCAGTCCAAATGCAACACCTGGCAACTAGTAGCAAATGGGAGATTGAATTGCTTCCTCTCAGACCATACATCTTTCTGTTTTGTAAGCCCACTATGGGACAAACACTTCTCATTGGCAGGCCAATCTGCAACTTTTAAATGGAGGCCGATATTTAAATAAAGGTTATTATTGTAACCTACAAAAATGTAGAGCTTGATTAGGATTAGGGGAATGGTTTGAGCTCATTTGCTTGGAGGAGGCTCTATTTCTATTGTTTTCTTTTTAAAGATTTTATTTATTCATTTGAGAGAGAGAATGGGAGAGAGAGCACGAGAGGGGGGAGGGTCAGAGGGAGAAGCAGACTCTCCGCTGAGCAGGGAGCCCGATGCGGGACTCGATCCTGGGACTCCAGGATCATGACCTGAGCCGAAGGCAGTCGCTCAACCAACTGAGCCACCCAGGCGCCCTATTTCTATTGTTTTGACAATTCATCTCAATTATTATATTCAAGAAAATATGGGGAGTTTATGCTTTGCAGCTGAGTTGTCCAGTCCAGAAGCCATTAACAACCGGTGACTGTCAAGCACTTCAATGTGGCTCATCCACACCGAGAGACGGCATTGCTTTAGACCTTTTTCCGTAGTGGTTGTTTACTTGTCATCGTCAGAAGAAGCAGGAATAGAAGGGAAGTGGCCGGCTGGGCCAGATGCAAAACACTTCTTGTGACGTGTGGGTACAACAGGGGATTGAGGTACGTAAGTATGGGTGCACCTTGACGTTTTTGAGTTTGGCTCTCAGGGTGTTGGTGAACTTGGCAAACACCTCTCCTTTGGTGATCTTTGGGTTATCTCTGCGTCTTTATCCTCTAGGCGACCGCTGTCCAACAGGAATATAAGTGAATCACATATATAATTAAAAATTTTCCTATGGCCACATTAAAAAGGGAAAAAAAAAACCAGGGCAAGTTAATTTTAATGATATATTGTACTTAAATCAGCATATACAAATATCTTTTTAAAAATGTAATCAATATAAAAATTATTCATGGGATGTTTTACTTTTTTTGGTACTAAGTCTTTGAAATCTGGTATGTACTTTTTTTTTAAAGATTTTATTTATTTATTTGAGAGAGAGAGAATGAGAGAGAGCACATGAGAGGGGGGAGGGTCAGAGGGAGAAGCAGACTCCCTGCTGAGCAGGGAGCCCGATGCGGGACTCGATCCAGGGACTCCAGGATCATGACCTGAGCCGAAGGCAGTCGCTTAACCAACTAAGCCACCCAGGCGCCCCCGAAATCTGGTATGTATTTTATACTTACAGCACACTTCAGATCGTCTAAGTTACTTTTCAAGTGTTCAATAGCCACATGCGGTCACTCTACTGGATGGCGTGGACTTCTTGGTTTTAGTCAAATAGGCAAGGGGAAAATATAAACTGGAGTCTAGAAGAAAAGTAAACACTTCATAGTCATGCTCAAGTTTACATTGTATGTATGGACTTCTAAGAACTTTATAAACCTGGGCCCAAGATGACCAAAACACAGGAACGGTAATAGTTGCTTTACATATACATCATTCATTAAATACTCACAATAACGCTGTGGGCGTTACTATTGGCCCATTGAAAGTTAATGAAACGGAGGCACAGGGGATTGGGAAGCCTGCCCAAAGAAACACAGCGATAAGTCAACAGTGTAGCTGGAATTGCACCTGAGCCTACACTGCCTGACTAGTTGACTGAGCTTCATTCATCCTGAGATCTTAGATCACCCTATATTCGAGTATATTTAACCTTAGATTTGTCAAAACTCCTTGACCACAAAGGCGTCTAGCGTAGATCGAGAAACCAGGGGCACCACACCATTTCCAACTGCAGTTTTTATTTTCTAATTTCTATGGCCTTTGTTATACAACCAGGAAAAAGCGTGAAGAAAAATAGAGATACCCATCTTGTAAATAGATCGATGCATAGATATGTAGATAAATAGATTATATTTTATGGGTGAGAAGTACTTTGGACACAACTGCTTATAGCCTAGATGCTGTCCTTGGATGACACTGGGCAAGCCTGTCATTTGTCTGCCAATGTCTCCTTTGCTCTTGGTCAATTAATCTTCTCCCTGAACACTTTTAGAGTTTCTTGTCTGTTTATTGACTACGGAACCTCTTTGCAACCATTAAGACAATGAAGAGTCCAGGAAACGCAACTCTGGAATTTGATCCTCGTTCATTTGCTAGGTCTCTGAATCTGGCTTTCTTTTCCAGATGGCTTGCTTGGTTCCTTGCACACCATCAGGGTCATTTTCCTAGCTGGAAATACCCCAGTAGGATGTGTCAAAGCAAACTGGCATGGTGGGTGGCTCCGTAGGGGTGAGAGTGGTGACTGAGAACCTCTAGTCTTTGAAGGGCTTGGGGAGGGGGCGGACCCTTCACAGAGAAAACTACAAATCAAACGCATTCAAAATAACATACAAATGAGCACCAGGTCATTTTGCTATGGAAAGTGAGGTACCGTGAGCGGTGAGCAGGCATGTCTTAATTAGTTCAAGATCTTCAAAGACCAGCACAAGCTATCGAGCCACAACCTAACCCTGAAGGCTCTCTTACTAATTCAGAGAGCAACTCTCCCCAAAGTGCCTTCCCCAGTACTTCCTTAAAAATTCAAAGGATGCCAAGATTAAAAGCCCTGGCTGCATTTGGAAATTAAATGTAAAGAAATGCAAACTGTTTCTCCTGGTTATAGAAAGCCTCTGTTTCAATCACAGAGAGTGGTCAAGTTGGACCCCTCACTTCCAGAGAGATGAAGAAACCCATCCTAGAGACTTTCCACATGTGAAAGACCAGCATAATACAAACTGCGGTGTGTTTTCTGAAGATAGTACATTTAACTCCGCGATGAGGTGGAGAAAGAACCTCATTCCATGTATTTTTTTTTAATGTTTAAAATTTTTTTTTAATGTTTTAAAAATTGAGGGGGACTAATCAAAACATGGCTGAAGACTGGTTCATCTAACCATGATGGATAGGAACGGACAGCGGGACATGCTTATTTGTTCTAGATGTGGTTGTTGTTTTTTGTATACCAAAGTCCTTGCTGCCCTTGTAAATAAGGTCTTTCACAAGGAAAAAATAAAAACCGAGACAGACTGGCCCCCAAATCGAACCAAATTGCCATGGTGTTTTGGTGTGTAAGTGGAATTACGTTCTTCACAGCAGTGATTTTTCATCACGTGCGCTGGGTTAGATTGATTGCCAAATTTGGGGAAAAGAAAGAATTTCCCTTTGGGGTGTACTGGCAATTATTTTTCAGTTGTTTTTGCCCTGCCCTGGAGCATGGAGCCAATATCATTTTTAGGATCAGGTGAGTTTATCCAACATGATCAATTTCCTGTGATCGTCTGCAGCTGTCACTGCGGGGAGGGGAAAGCAGCTCTCCTTGATCACTTTGACACTAAGAGCTGTCATTTGGAAATTGACCAGGACATAAAACTCTGGGCCCCTAATGACAACCACAGAAAGATCAAGAGACTAATGGAGTCGTGGAGGGAGTCGGGATAGTACAAAGTGGGTTACCCCTCGCCCGTGCCTTCCCTGCTCCCTCTAATGAGGCGCAGCACTGGGTAAGTGGTGTCAAGTAATAATGCGTCATGCCTCTAGAGTGTTCTGTCAGGACCTGAAGAGTAACGTGACATGACAGACACACTGAAAGAAAATGAGTCAAATTCTCCCTGTTGCAGAACATCGCTAGATAGGAATCACAGGTGCTAAGGAAGGCTGAGTGTTCACCGTTTGGAGGAGCAAATGTGCTCCATGAGCACATCCAGACAGGGAGCCTATTTGACAATTTCTTGGGTTTGCTGGGAACTGGGCCAAATCCCATGGGTGAGATTGTCCTCTCACTAATTCCAAGAGCTTTTTATCTACCCCCTGGAGTTTCACTCTTTGGTTATATTTCTGTCCTACAGACATTTCTGCTTACTGGTGCCTTCCTTTCCTCTTCCCAGTTTAATTCAAGCCAACAAACTCTTATTGAGAATTTAGTAGGAGCCTTCTAACTGTTGTTGCCCATGATCCTGCCCTCATACCAGTGCAGCCCACTTTTCACACTTTTCACAGATAACCAGAACAATGTGTAAAGATGTCAGTTAAAAGCATGTTGATCACCTGCTTTAAATCTCAAAATCTCCCCGATCCTTCTCCTCACCTAACAGATCTTACATGATGCTGTGTCCCCTTGAGTTCCAACCTGGTGCCATCCTACTTTCACATCATGCAGTACATTCCAGCTACACTGGTTTTCTTCCTGCTCCTTGAATACACCTTCCTCATCTCTGTCTTGGTTCAGCAGAGTTGGGAATCGTGGAGGTTAAGAGAAGAGCATTTCAAGAAGGAGGGCACAACCAACTGTGTTGAGAGTTATTAGAGTTTGAGTAAGCTGGTTAATCAGTCACACACTAACCTTGGGAAAATGGAGGTCATTTGAGCCTCTCTCAAGAGCAGTTTCTCTGGTGGGAGTGGAAGTTTCATTGTAGGCAGCGGGAGGAGAGAAAAGGAGGTGAGGAAGAGAAGGATGTCATTGGAGGCAACTCTTCTGAGGTGCTTTGCTATGAAGAAGAATGGAGAAATGGGGCAGTAGCTGAAGGCGGGATGTGGTAAAGGGCAAGTTATTTTATTTATTATAGATGGTAGATAATATAGCATGCTTCTGTGCTGAGGGGCTGCCGTGGTGGAGAATCTTTGAAATGCAGGGGAGAAGTGGTGATTCCGGACAAACTCCTCCAGAAGGGGGGGAGGGGTGAAGGAGAGTTTGTGCACAGTATACCATGCAGAACAGGCTTCAGTAACAAGATGGAGGGCAGGGAGCATTGGCAGAAATGGGCGCAGGCTCCCAGATTTGTTTGGGGAAGGCATTGGAATTCTTTTCTGATGGCTTTTATTTTCCCGAAGAAGTATGAGGCAAAGTCAACAATTATGAGGGAAGGTATGGGAAAGGGTTGGTTGCTGGGCATTCAAGCAGAATGAAAAAGGAGCAAAGTCATCTTACAGGAAAGTGGGAGAGTGAACTGAATAAGTTAGCAGGATTTCCCAGAAGAGTTGAATACTCACTGAGATTTGTGCTCATGAATTTAAAGAGGAAAGAAGAAGGTATTCATCCTGGTGACATGTAGTAGTTGGGAGCAGGCCTGGAATAGCCTGAGTGAGATCTGGGTTTAAATCCTGACTCTGTTTCTCACTAGCTATTGGATTTGGGGGGAAATGACTTAATATTCCTCAACATTGGTTTCCTTATATATATAAACTGGAAATAATTCCTTTTATTATTTACATCCAGAGTGATTGAAGTTAGTACTTAGAAACTTGACTCTCTGGGATGCCTGGGTGGCTCAGTCGTTTAGCGTCTGCCTTCAGCTCTGGTCATGATCCGAGGGTCCTGGGATCGAGCCCCGCATCGGGCTCCCTGCTCTGCAGGAAGCCTGTTTCTCCCGCTCCTACTCCCTCTGCTTGTGTTCCCTCTCTTGTTCTGTGTCTCTCTCTGTCAAATAAATGAAGTCTTAAAAAAAACCCCAAAACTTGACTCTGGTATTTACTTTTCTTAATGAATGCTAACTGTTGGTATCTCAAGAATATTGAGGGGGTAGTTCTGGAAGTGCACTGAAAAACATGGTAATGTTCTCTAGCCTTTTGCACACTAGTGTTGTGGAACTAATGTTTTACTAGATGTACAGAGGACTTAGGGAGGTCTTAGGCTATAGGGTGGTCAAGGGTTTTTTCCAGTGTTAAAGAGCAGTAATAAACAGTGAGTTTCTTAGAAAATAAAAAATAATCCAGTGTTTGATCACCAGCTCCACCCCGAAAACGACATGTCTAATTGACTTCCTTTTGAATTGCTGGCTACTTTGGCTCTCTTTATTCACATTCCATCGAATTCTTCTCCCCAGCAGTGGAAGAGAAAGATGTAAATCTGTGGAAGGAGATCCTATGGTAGTTCACTTAAAAGCATGCAAATTAAGGGGCACCTGGGTGGCTCAGTCAGTTAAGCTTCCAACTCTTAATATCAGCTCAGATCTTGATCTCAGGGTCATGAGTTCAAGCCTCGTGTTGGGCTCCACGCTGGGCATGAGCCTACTTAAAAAAAAAAAAAAAAAAAGCAAGAGAAGTGTCTTAGTTTGCAAAAAAATGTGACGAGCATTCTCTGTAGAAAAACACCTTTGAGCTACAAGTCAAGTTAGGTCTGACTCTCCAGTATTTTCTACAGAAGGACTTGAATCATACATGAAGCTAGACCTATTAGTACCATTTATGCCCTGTAGCCCGTCATCCAAATTCAACACCTGCTTTTTCCACCCCTGCAGTATATTTAAGAAAATCTCACGCATCATAGAATCATAGAATTTTATTTTGGTATACTTTTCTAAAAGATAAAGACTACCTTAAAAAACACAACCATAATGTTATTATCATACTTAAGAAATTTAGCCTTGATTGATTAATACTATCAAATATCCAGTTAGTGTTTATATTTCTAATTGTCTTGTAGGTTGTTTTTTTTTTTTTTTTGTAGTCCTTTTGTGTATATTGAGTTTATATGACTACTTCCAATTCAGATTTAGACCTGCAGAGTTTTTACTCATCCTCTTTGATCTATTTCCTTCTGTCATTATTCTTTATGATAGAGGTTTTTGGTTTTTTTTTTTTTTTTGGTAAGCTAGAAGTGTTAAAATGGAATATGAGGAAGAATAGTTTACTCTAAATGCCATCTTTTGGGTGATGTGAACTTCCTGATGATGCTGGGGATTCATAGAATTAAAGTCTTGATAACCGAGACCGAGATTTCATGGTTCATGGGATAAAACTATGTGAAAGGGGAATGCACCATTGGCACAAAGAAGCAAAATATGTTTTAAGAGCCCTGGAAAATGGTGTTGTAACTGATATATAGTTTTACACAATTCTGCATTTTTGGATAATGGGAAATCAATGTATGAATAAAAATAAAGTGTACCTCTGTACTTAATGTGAATCAACCCTTTTTCAATTGGTTAATGTGGTTTTGAGTACTGATGCTATTTAGTTTTAGTATTTAGTCATTTGTACGGAGAATTCCAACAAGGGTCAAAAAAATGTCTAAGTGACTTTTTAGCTAGGTTGAAATCAATAAATAAAGGGTATTTACAAAGGAAAAAAATGGATTTTTGGAACTAATCTGTTTCTGATCTTAATTGACTCCATTGCTAAGGTTATTCAAAAAATATCAGACTATCCCATCAGTTTTTATCAGACTTCAGGAGCGCACGGTGGTTCATTTAGCCTTCTGTCAGTAGTGTGACTTGAATGAACAATGATACAGAAATTTAGAAATATGAGGAGTACTCATGGTAAGAAAGATAAAAGGACATTGCAAGTCTATCTGGTTTCTATTCTTCACATTCCCTCACTCTTGGCTGTTAAGACCCTAAATTGCAGACCTAGCCTCAACCTGGTCTTAAGTAGTTAAGCAGAACTCATATCCATACTATAGAAGTTAGTGCTCAGTAGTACTCGTATATGCTTAGCCTGGAGATGGTCACGAAATTGCAGCCCAGCACTCTTATTTTTTTTTTTTTGAAGATTTTATTTATTTATTTGAGAGAGATTGAAAGCATGAGCAGGGGGAGAGGTAGATGGAAAGGGAGAGGCAGACTTCCCTGCTGAGCCCAATGCGGGACTTGCTGGGATCATGACCTGAGCTGAAGGCAGATGCTTAACCGACTGAACTACCCAGGTGCCCTCAGCCCAGCACTCTTAGATCCAGTATGAGAGAACCTGGCATAGCACCTCTTGCCATGTATGTGCTCAAAGTCCACTGACTATGAACTTGAATGTCCTATTAGTGCCAGGCTTTGGCTTGAGACTGGATAACTAGAACTCATTGAACAGTATAGGGTGTGTGCCAGGTTATGTAGGGGATATGTTGGTGTAGGACAGAGAGAGGTTTCCTGCCATTCTGGAGCCTATGGTTTTGCTCCTGATTCTTAATGTTTATATAATCTGCTGAAAAAAATCTTTGTAGTGCTACTGTCTTGCTTTGTTTTTCCAGTTCCTTTTTCAGGGATAGAGGTTTTACTCTTGAACCCCAACCTAGTATCTGGATCCCTGGGACTCTCCCAAGATTTCTCCCTTGGCCTTTCATCAGAGCGTATTCTACTCCTGCGGCTTGCTTTTGCCGTGCTCTGGGAACTCTGGGTTTCTTGAATGTTGGCAGGTGTCCACGGACCTCCTGCCACTGCCTGCCCCCCCTGGCTTCTGTGACTGCTCTGACCCCTCCAGCTGCAGGCAGCTACACTATGGCCAGCGAGGGTTCAGCTATGCCAGTGACGTGGGGGAGGCAGAATAGTATGGAGATCTTTCCAAGAACCCAATGTCTTTGAACTCCGTTCTCTAGCTTTCCGATATAGAGTCTACCAAAACATATCTGCAAAACAATTTTAAAATTCTGATATAGAATTTGATCTGCTTGAGGTCAAATAATGGAAATGTGGCTACTGTCTGGCTCTACCACTTATTCCACATGCTGGCAGTGAGATCTTTGGCAAATTCCTCAACCTTTCTATACTTGCGGGTCCTCATCTGTAAGGTGAAGATGATAATAGTTTTCATCTCCCAGGATTGCAGTGAGGATTAATCCACATAAAGTGCTTAGAAAAGTGTCTGGCGCATGGCAAACAATGTTAGCTATTATTGTTGTCATCATTCTTATTAGTTGAATTATGAGATGGATTTGTTTCCTTTAGCTATTTGGCATTCATTCAGAGCAGCTGAATGTCTCTAAAATACAAGCTTTTGGAAAAGAACACAAAAGATTAGTGATGTTGATATTGAAGTAAGAAGAGAACTGACATTCGAGCAATGGATTTGGCAACATAGGCGCCATTTGTGACCTTCACAAGAGTAGTTTTGGTGGAACGATGGGGATGTAAGCCTGATTAGAATGAGACCCAAGAAAGAAGGAGCCAGGGCTTGTGGAGTTCTATGCAGAGTCAGAGAATACTCCAGCCAACTGGGCTTCACCCTGTGGTGGCTTGCACCCTGTCTCTCCATGGGGTGTAGATTTAGGCCATGTGGCTGGACAGATGAAGTATCCCCATGCCATCTCCTATAATTCCTTCCCTTCTCTGGTACCTTCTCTGCTTCTAGGTGCCCATTCAGAAAACATCTTGTAGAAGGTTTCCCTCCATTCAACTCAAGTCAATTTGTGCAGATAGTTGCCTGGAGGTCAATTTGCCAGTTATGTCCTGACAAGTGCCACCTTCACTGAAATCAGAAATTCCTATTGATATTGTTGACTCATGACTTTTTGAACAGAAGTTTTCCAGTAAGTGAAAAATAATCAGTGATTATAGACAGTGATTGGGTGCCTACATAGGATTCACTCCCACCTTCACAACTTTGTTTAGAAGAAGCTAGATCTTTGTTTAGGTTTTCCTCCTATGTCCATCAGGGACCCATCGAGAAAGGAGATACATATTTGTTATTTCAAAGAGAGGGTGATTTAATATAAGAGATTGGTTACACATGTGTTCATATGTTGACAGGGCAAGAAGGAGACATTCAGCTAACCAGAGATCAGGAACTGCTAAGAGCAGCTGCCATGTCCAAGGCTGGGGGACAAAAGGGAACAAGTGGGTTACCAAGAACCTAAGAGCTCATAGAATAGCCCAAATGATACTCAAGAGACGTTAAAATATAACCTTCTGCCAGAACCTAAGCTTCATGAGGGTAGAAAGTTTTATTTTCTGATGAATCCCAAGTGCCTGCCACATAGTAGGTCTTTAGTATTTATTAGAGGAATAAATCAGTGAAGGAAAAAGAGAGATTTGCTTGGCCATTCTGGGGGGAAAACTGTCCTCATTCTTCTGAGAGAAGTATCAGAAAAGACTGTGTCTTTCTTCTGGCTACTGTGTCATATCAACGTGAAGCCTGGAACTGCCACCATTTTGCCACCATGAAAAAGACCTGGGTTGAAGTTGCCTGCCCTGTGGAGGCTGAGTGGATGGATGGGAAGGACTGGATTCTTGCTTATTGATATTTTTGAGTTTCCTTTTTTTTTTTTTAAGATTTTATTTATTTATTTATTAGAGAGCGAGTGAGAGAGAAACAGCATGAGAGGGGAGAGGGTCAGAGGGAGAAGCAGGCTTCCTGCTGAGCCGGGAGCCTGATGTGGGACTCGATCCCAGGACCCTGGGATCATGACCTGAGCCAAAGGCAGTCGCTTAACCAACTGAGCCACCCAGGTGCCCGATATTTTTGAGTTTCTTAATTAAACAGACTCCCAAACCTATCTTTCCACTGACATTCCAAATATAAGAGCCAATAAACTTTCTTGATTATTTAGAACAATATCCTGATACAATGGCCTACATTCAATTCCTTTGATAGCTGGTTTGGTTTCCATTCAAGTATGAGGGTAAGTAGTTATTTTGGGAATGAATCTAGTCATTATTTAACCTTGGCTGATCCATTTTTTAAAGTTTTTATTTAAATTCCAGTTAGTTAACATAGAGTGTAATATTAGTTTAAAATATAGTGTAAAAGATAGTGATTCAACACTTCCATACATTACCCACTACTCATCACAGTAAGTGCACTCCTTAATCCCCATCACCTATTTAACCCATCCCCTCACCCACCTCCCCTCTGATAACCATCAGTTTTTTCTCTATAGTTAAGAGTGTGTTTCTTCCTTTGCCTCTCTCTTTTTTCCCCTTTTGCTCATTTGTTTTGTTTCTTCAATTCCACATATGAGTGAAATCATATGGTATCTGTCCTTTGCTGACTGACTTATTTCACTTAGCATAATACTCTCTAGCTCCATCCATGTCATTGCAAATGGCAAGATTTCATTCTTTTTTATGGCTGAGCAATATTCCACTGTGTGTGTGTGTGTGTGTGTGTATATATATATATATATATATATATATATATCTCATATATGAGATGATGTGTGTGTGTATGTATATATATATATCTCACATCTTCTTTATCCACTCATCAATCGATGGACATTTGGGTTGTTTCCATAATTTGGCTATTGTAGACAATGCTGCTATAAATATTAGGGTGCATGTATCCTTTGAATTAGTATTTTTGTATTCTTTGGGTAAATGCCTAGTAGTGTGATTGCTGGATTGTGGGGTAGCTCTATTTTTAACTTTTTGAGGAACTCCATACTGTTTTCCAGAATGGCTGCACCAGTCTGTGTTCCCACCAACAGTGCAAGAAGGTTCCCCTTTCTCCATATCCTCGCCAACACCTACTCTTTCTTGTGTTGTTGATTTTAGCCATTCTGACAGGTGTGAGGTGATATCTCATTGAGGTTTGGTTTGTATTTCCCTGATGAAGAGTGGTGTTGAGCATCTTTTCATGAGTCTGTTGGCCAGCTGTACATCTTCTTTGGGAAAATGTCTATTCATGTCTTTTGCCCATTTTTAAATTGGATTATTTGTTTTTTGGGTGTTGAGTTTTATAAGTTCTTTATATATTTTGGACACTAACCCTTTATCAGATATGTCATTTGCAAATACCTTCTCCCATTCTGTAGATTGCCTTTTAGTTTTGTTGATTGCTTCCTTTGCTGTGCAGAAGCTTTTTATTTTGGTATAGTTCCAATAGTTTATTTTTCTTTTATTTCCCTTGCCTCAGGAGACATATCTAGATAGAAGTTGCTATGGCCAACATCAGAGAAGTTACTGCCTGTGTTCTCTTCTAGGATTTTTATGGTTTCAGGTCTCACATTTAGATCTTTCATCCATCTTGAATTTATTTTTGTGTATGGTGTAAGAAAGAGGTCCACTTTCACACATTTGCATGTTGCTGTCTAGTTTTCCCAGCACCTTTTGTTGAAGAGACTTTTTCCCATTGGATATTCTTTCCTGTTTTGTAGAAGAGTAATTGACCATATAATTGTGGGTTCGTTTCTGGCCTTTCTTTTCTGTTCTTTTAATCTATGTGTCTATTTTTGTGCCAGTACCATACTGTTTTGATGACTACAGGTTTGTAATATAGCTTGAAGTCCAGAATTGTGATGCCTCCTGCTCTGCTTTTCTTTCTCAAGGTTTTTTCGGCTATTCAGGGTCTTTTGTGGTTCTAAACAAATGTTAGGATCGTTTGTTCTAGCTCTGTGAAAAATGCTGGTGGTATTTTGATAGGGATTGCATTAAATGTGTAGCTTGCTTTTGCTAATACAGACATTTTACAATATTCATTCTTCCAATCCATAGGCATGGAATGTCTTCCCATTTGTTTGTGTCATCTTCAATTTCTTTCATCAGTGTTTTATAGTTTTCCAAGTACAGGTCTTTCACCTCTTTGGTTAGATTTATTCCTAGGTATTTTGTTATTTTTGGTATAACTGTAAATGGGATTGATTCCTTAATTTTTCTTTCTGCTGCTTTATTACTGGTGTATAGAAGTGCAACAAATTCCTATACTTCGATTTTATATCTTGCAACTTTACTGAATTTGTGTATCAGTTCTAACATTTTTTTGGTGGAGTCTATTTTTTTTTATATGTATATATAGAGAGAATATGAGCAGGGAAGGGGCATATGGAGAGGGAGAAGCAGATTCTCAGGACCCTGAGATCATGACCTGAGCCAAAGTCAGCCACTGAACTGACTGAGCCACCCAGGCGCCCCATTTTTGGTCGAGTTTTTCAGGTTTTCTATATAGAATGTCATGTCATCTGCAAATAGTGAAAGTTTTAGTTCTTCCTTGCTGATTTGGATGGCTTTTCTTTTTATTGTCTGATTGGTGAGGCTAGGACTTCCAGGACTATGTTGAACAACAGTGATGAGAGTGGACATCCCTGTCTTGTTCCTGACGGTAGAGGGAAAGTTCTCCATTTTTCCCCATTGAGCTTGTTAGCTGTGGATTTTTCATATATGCCTTTATTATGTTGAGATATGTTCCTCTAACACCTACTTTGTTGAGGGTTTTTATCATAAGTGGATATTGTACTTTGTCACATGCTTTTTCCACATCTATTGAAACGATAAGGAAGTTCTTATCCTTTCTTTTGTTAATGTGATGTATCATGTTGCTTGATTTGAGAATATTGAACCACTCTTGCATCCCAGGAATAAATCCCGCTGGACAATGGTGAATGATTTTTTTTAAATGTATTGCTGGATTTGGTTTGCTAGTATTCTATTGAGAGTTTTTGCATCTATGTTCATCAGGGATATTGGCCTGTAGTTCCCTTTTTTTGTAGTGCCTTTATCTGGTTGTGGTGTCAGGGTAATGCTGTCTTCATAGAATGAATTTGGACATTTTTCCTTCCTTTTCTATTTTTTGGTGTAATTTGAGAAGAATAAGTATTAACTCTTCTTTAAATGTTTGGTAGAATTTGTCTGTGAAGCTATCTGGTCCTGGACTTTTGTTTGGTGGGAGTTTTTTGATTACTGATTCAATTTCTTTGCTGGTTATTGGTCTGTTCAAGGTTACTATTTCTTTTTGTTTCAGTTTTGGTAATTTATATGTTTCTAGGAATTTATTTCTTCTAAGTTTTCCAATTTGTTGGCATATAGTTTTTCATAATATGCTCTTATAATTGTATTTTTGTGGTGTTCATTTTTATTTCTCTTCCCTCATTTAGGTTTTATTTATTTGGTTTCTTTCTCCTTTCTTTTTGGTTAAGTCTAGTTAGAGGTTTATTGCTTTTATTAATTTTTTAAAGAACCAGCTCCTGGTTTCATTGATCTGCCCTGTTGTTTTTTTAGTTTCTATATCATTTATTTCTGCTCTAATCTTTATTATTTCCTTCCATCTGCTGGCTTTAAGGTTTAGGCTGTTCCTTTTCTAGCTCCTTTACGTGTAAGGTTAGGTTGTGTATTTGAGACTTTTCTTGCTTCTTGAGGTAGGCCTGGATTGCTATATGCTTCCCTCCTAGAACTGCCTTTGCTGCATCCCAAATGTCTTGGTCTGCTGTGTTTTCATTTTCATTTATTTGCATGTCTTTTTTTATTTTGTCTTAAATTTCCTGGTTAATCCACTCATTTTTTAGTAGCATGTTGTTGAACCTCCCTGTATTTGTGGTCTTTCCAGATTTTTTCTTGTGGTTGACTTCTAGTGTTATAGTGTTGTGGTCAGAAAAGGTGCATGATATGACTTCAATCTTTCTATATTTATTGACGATTGTTTTGTGACCTAATGTGTGATCTATTCTGGAGAATGTTCCATGTGCTCTTGAAAAGAATCTTTATTCTATCATTTTAGGATGAAATGTTCTGAATATATCTGTTAAGTCCATCTGGTCCAGTGTGTCATTCAAAGCCATTGTTTCCTTGTTGATTTTCTGTTTAGATGATCTGTCCATTGATGTAAGTGGGGTGTTAAAGTCCCTACTATTATTGTGTTATTATCAATAATAACACCAGTGGTCTGGTGAATTTGGGTGGGTATGCTTATCAATGAGTTCCTTTATGTTTGTTATTGATTATTTTATATATTTGAATGCATAAATATTTACAATTGTTGTATCTTCTTGTTAGAATGTGCCCTTTATTATTATATAGTGCCCTTCTTTGTCTCTTATTACAGTCTTTGCTTTAAAGTCTAGTTTGTCCTATATAAGTATTGCTACTCCAGCTTTCTTTTGACATCCATTTGCATGTTAAGTATTTCTCCATCCCCTCACTTTCAATCTGCAAGTGTCTTTAGGTCTAAAATGAGTCTCTTGTAGACAGCATATAGATAGGTCTTATTTTTTTATCCATATGTCATCCTATATCTTTTGGTTGGAGCACTTAATCCATTGATATTCAAAGTAATTATTGATAGATATGTATTTACTACCATTTTATTACTTGTTTTGTCATTGTTTTTGGAGATCTTCTCTGATCCTTTCTTGTCTTTCTACCTTTCATGTTTTTATGATTTTCTTTAGTGATATACTTGGATTTCTTTCTCTTTATTCTTTGCATGTTTATTAGTTGTTTTTTTTTTTTTTTATATATGGTTACCATTAGGTTTGTATATAACCTCTTCTGCAAATTTGGCTGATCCATTATATAGGCAAACCTAAAGCAGTTCTAACATTTGACCAAGAACTGAGGTTGCTCCTCAAGGACTATATCTGGTTGGTTAAAGTCTCTTCCCCAATTGTCCCATGATAGAAGTAAAGTACCTGACACAACGTCTATTAAACATTAATTTCCTTTTTCCTCCTATCCATAGCCTTAGGTTCGGAGTAATCTCTGCAGTTTGAGAACTGGGAGCTAATTTCCAGGATAGTTTATGACATGAATTTCATTTTACTTTTAAAGTTGCCCCTCCCCCCCACCCCCACCCCACTCAATGTCACCACCCTTCATTAGGTTTGTTTGCCACTAAAAAGACATTATTCCTGCATTTCTTAGTATTTTCATTTAGGGGGCCACCATTAAATTCATGAAGACATTTTGGTTAGTATAAAGCTTGGAATTTATTTGTTTTATTTATTAAAAATACACCCTAGCCTGAGGGTCTTAGGGTGTGCATATGGAATACTTCAATTAGATTCAAACCAGCAGCTAAAATTTCCTGTTAAGAAATTGAAATATCCACAAACCTATCCAATATGGAATGCAGCAAAAGTAGGATGGGCCTGGTGCCATTTCTTCAAGGTCAACAAGCTGGCAGGCTGGTGACCAGGAATGGGAGGGAGTTGCCAAACAGGACTGGCCTCATGTGAGCCAAGTGTTTGTTCCATGAACTTGTAATTTAAATAGAACTGGACATCCACTTCTCAAAACCACCATCAAAAATACAAACAAATAAACATGGATATTTTATTTTCACACTGTGCTTGAAACCTGCCCAAACAGAGTTCTTTTGGGTGAAAAATCACCTTTAAAATAAAATCATACAACCTGGGCTAATTAAAGAAGGAAGCTGTTAGTCATTAGTATTTTAATTAC
The DNA here is from genome assembly GCF_029215605.1 of Mirounga angustirostris. NCBI lineage: Eukaryota > Metazoa > Chordata > Mammalia > Carnivora > Phocidae > Mirounga > Mirounga angustirostris. The sequence continues at coordinate 44,295,038 of NW_026991722.1, read as the reverse complement.
AAATTAATCCATAGTTATCTCCAAATCCTTAGTTGAGACCAATCTTCTGACTGAATGGACATTTTATTGGAGGGAGAGGCGGGGGGGTGAGGGGAGGAATTTTAGATCATGGTGCATCATGGGAAAAGATAGGCCTGGGTGGGGTGGTCTGGTGAATTTGGGTGGGTATGCTATAGAAGAAGGTGCTGGGTACCAGGGAACCTGGGAGGCAGGAGACCTGTGTCAAATGTGGGAGAAAATGACAAAAATCTCTACCCTCCATTCACTTGCTGGTTTTGTTTATCTTAGATTTAGAGGCCCTTCCAAAGAAGCTGTGTTGGTTGTTTGCAGATTTAGTCAGGAGAAAATCATATGACAGCTGTAGTTTATTTTTACTATGATGAGAGCTAATATCTAATAATCCCTAATACTTGGAATAGACTAGGATTCAGGGGCAAAGTGAGATGGGATGACATATGCAGTAGAGCCTTGGTTCTCCCACCAGAACCTTCTAGAATGCTTGCTCAAACAGTTTCTGATTTTAGTAGATCTGGGGTGGGAGTATCTGCATTGCTAACGAGTTCCCCACTTATGCCTACGCTGCTGGTCCAGAGACGGTACTTTGAGAACCACCACAGTAGGGAAATTTACTTGGAGGCTAGCCTCCAGCAGAGAGTATTGCTGAGGAAGACAAAGCAGAGGTTGGCTTTTAGAAAAGAGACAATAATCTCACACTGAAGTGCAGAGCATGTGTGCATTAATTTCCCAGGACAGCGGTAACAGGGACCAAAAACTGGATGGCTTAAAACAACAGGAACATGGCCTCACAGTTCTGGAGGCTGCAAGTCTGTGATCAAGGTGTCAGTGGGGCCATACTTTCTCTGACGGCTTTAGAAGACAATCCGTCCTTGCCTTTTCTAGCTTCCGGTGTTTGCGGGCACTCCTTGGCATTACCTGGTTTGTAGATACATCCCTTCAGTCACATGGCCTTCTTTTCTCTGGGTCTCTTCACAGCGCCTTTCCTCGGTGCGTGTCTGTGTCCAAACTTCTCCTTTTTAGAGGGACACTGGTCATACTGGGCTAGAGCCGCTCAAATGGCGTCATTTTCACTTGATTTCCTCTGTAAAGACCCTGTTTCCAAATCAGATCACATTCTGAGATACTAGGAGTTAGGACTTCACCATATCCTTTTGGGGGGAATGCAATTCAACCCATAACTATGTATTTAACCATTTCCTGGCCTCAAAATAATACATAGATTACATACCCATCTGGTACCCTGCAGAGTAAATTAATTAGATGCAGAGGTGTAATGCCCAAGGCAGCCTTTGCTGATGGTAGAAGAATATGGTAGAAAAACATATACAATTGAAAGAATATAGCCAGATCGCCAAACCTTGAAGTTTCCTTTGGTTCTGCCCGAAGTGGTTAATTGCAACCTTGTATGCGATACATATTTTTATTATAAAAGTGATTACATCTTATCATGGCTACTTATTTATGTTACTCTCTAAATTATGAGCTGCTTGAAGGTTGGGGCTGTGTTTAAATCCTATTTACGTTCATGGGAACTGACACATAGTAGGTGCTCAATTTGGTGAAGTTGGAGTTTGGAGAAATCGATACGAAATTGAGAGCAGCCTGTGAATTTGGCAGGTGTTTTTTCCTGTGTCTCTGCTCACCCTTCAGGTGGAGGAAAGTGAGCACGAACCAAGCAGAGGGACCTACTGGTGCCGTCAAAAGCCGCCCTCCACAGATGCTGACCTTCTTTGAAGTCTCGTTTTCATTTAAAAAATTAATGTGGATTTTACATTCGACTCCAGAACGCATCCGTGTTTGTTTTCATACAAAAATGTTTCCAATTACTTAGATAAAACCCTGAATTCCTCCCCTCCTTATTCCATCCATCTTCAATTTGAGAAAACTTGGCACGGCTGGGAGAGATGCCATGTTTTATCTTCTGATCGTACATGTACCCCCTGGCATTTCGCTAGGCACCCACTTTTCAAAAGCCAAGGAATAGGGAAATCCAGTGAGGGGAGGTGAGATGGGACCATCACAGGGGACAAGGCAGTATGTGGCTGGGCTGCAAAAGCTCTTGGGGAGGTGAGAATGGAAATGAAGAGGATTCAGGAACTACCTGCCTTTGGAGAGGGCCAGGCAGGCCTAAAAGTTGCTGGTGTGTGAGGTTAGTGTGGCTTAAACGTGACTCTTGGGGCCCCGCACACCTTTCGTTTTTCTCCTTTTTTTGGCAGGGTGGGTGGGAGGGGTCGCAGGAGCAGAGAATAAGCAAAGGAAGGGAGGACACAAGGGCAGGAAACCCATTGGTGGGGAGTCCCTTGAGGGGCTTTGATATGTGGCGTATTTTGGTTGTGGAATCTTTATAGAAATTTAGGGACGCCTGGGTGGCTCAGTCCGTTAAGCCTCTGACTTTGGCCCTGGTCATGATCCCAGCGTCCCGGGATCGAGCCTCGCATCCGGCTCTTTGCTCAGTAGGGAGCCTGCTTCTCTCTCTTCCTGTTGCTCCCCTTGCTTTGTGATAAATAAAATCTTAAAAAAAAGAAATTTAGGGCTCGATTTCTTGAAGGAGAGAGTAGTCCTTGACTCCTAGGGCAATGGGAAATGAAGGCAGGGTCCTCAGAAAAGTGTGGGGAGTTGCAAACAATGGGCAAGATAGCCTTTGGCAGTGATACTGAGAATCTAGGGGAGAAGAAAGTTGTAAGGGTCCAGGTGAGGGGTGAGCAGGCACATCCTCTGCAGCTGTGGAGGGGGTGGGGGGTAGCCCTGTCCCAACAGCTCTGGTTTCTTCCAGCACAAGCTCTAAGCACTTCTACCCATTAACCTCACCTGGCTTCTAATGTCTACCTCCCAAAAGGAATGTGCTTCTGTGTATCCATGAAACAGTAATTAATTCAAGATTTTGGTTCTAACTGCTCTGTTCCTGAAAATCAAGGAATAACATTTACACATCAGTTTGTAATCCGCTGTTTAGCTATTGTCCTGGACAATCCCTTAAAAAAGAAAAAAAAAGAGGGTGTGCCTGGGTGGCTCAGTTGGTTAGGCGTTTGCCTTCGGCTCAGGTCATGATCCCAGCATCCTGGGATCGAGTCCGACATCAGGGAGCCCGCTTCCCCCTCTGCCTAACCCCTTCTCCTGATTTTTTTGCTCTCTCTCTCACTAACAAATAAATAAAATCTTAAAAAAAAATTTTTTTTTAAATAACTGTTTTCAGGAAAGGTAGTGAGGGCACTGCAGTTTTGCTCTGCAAGTTTGGCACAGGAAATTTGATTTTCCCTAACATTGGCGATGGGTTCTCAGAAAGTATCCCTCCACCCCTCTAAGGCGGCCGTGTCAATTAGCATAGGTCTGGAGGCTCAGAATTCAAAAGCAATCAGGCTCGGCCGAAAAGAAACCACAATACGAGGAAGAGTGAGAATTAACCAGAAATGTGGCCCTCGTCACGTGGGACCTGGGCTGGCGGCCGCCGCTCACGCCGCTGGCTGAGATTCGGACACTGCTCCGTGGCCCGAGCTGGTCGGAACTTCAAGTATTTTATGGGTCATGCGACTCTGGGGCTCTACCTACAAAGCTGCCCTGAGGAATTGTCTTTTTAGGCCTTAACCGCTCCTCCCGAAGCTCACTTTTCACTGCGAGTGGGCAACCAGAGAGGTCTTTGTCCAGGTACATTACGTAATCCCCGCGGGAAATGCCGGGACAGCGTCGAGTTGGTGAAATGGAAACCCTGGCGCAGTTTTCTCCCGCTTATCCTAGGACACGCTTGACGCTTCACTGGCCAAACATCCCTCCTTCCAAATGGATTCAGTTCTGAAGATTTCTTCCCCCACTGGGGGCCGGGAGACACAATAGGTTCCAGAAGGAGTGAAGAGGGTTTTTTTTTTCCCCCTTTTAATAGAATTGTCTACTCTTTCTCCAAGCTAGAAGTGTCCATGCATTGCATGGTTAAATAGGATCGCGCCCCAAATAATAACCAGGTCCTTGCCCCCAGGACCTAAGGGTGTATATGATGACATTTAAGAAAAGGCGGCTCACGTTGTCAGTGTCCTCCCATCATGTGACTCTATCTCAATTCTCGTTTTCTGTCGGTCTACTTGTTAGCAAAGGTTGGTATTGTTATTTTCTTAAAATTATCTTCACTTTTTTTTCCTAAGTGTCCAGCGTGTTACACTTGTTAACTGACTTCCTTTTGTGAGAGGCATATAAAATGTACGATCTCATTCATGCAAAATTTATTTAAGCATGTTAACTTTGTGTGTATTTACTTATGAAGCCTCAGGGTTGATCAGCAACAGTAGGAAAAAAAAAAACCAAACAGCAAAACCTTCTGGCTTCTGGGGACTGTTACTTTAAGAGTAATTATCCCACTAGTAATGACAATGACTCTAGCTTCAGTGTTTACTTTGAAATGACAATGGAATCTATGTGTCCTTGAAAATTTTAATTCCTGTAAGAGTTGTCCAAAACAGATAAACCAAGAGCCTGGGCGTAGTTGTTTATTTGTGGCTAATTAGTGAACTATATTCTCTCCTAAGCACAGAGAAGACAAGCTGTCTCTAGCAGATTAAAGGGTCAGAAAGTTCTAAGCCAATTTTTCTCACACTTGGGCGATGCACCTGCTCTTTTAGAGGGCACAAATGATTTCAGCTCTACAGTATTGACTTAAATTATTTTCTGTTACAGTATGACTCAAATTTATACAGACAGGTCATGTGCAATTAAAAAGAAAGTGTATTTTTAAAAAAATTTTGAGTGTGGGTTTACACACACGCCCATTAGATAAAAATCGCTAATTATATTGTTCAGCTATTTTATATATTTTCATTATTTTTTTGTCTGCTTGATCTGCCAACTATTGAGAGAGGTGTATGTATTGGTTTCCTAAGGCTACCGTAGCAAATTCTCAAACATTGGGTGGCTTTAAACAACAGAAACTGATTCTCTCACGGTTCTGGAGGCCAGAAGTCTGAAATCAAGGTGATGGCGGGGCTGCGCTCTCCCTGGAGGCTCTAGGGGAGAATCCTCACTTCCGCTTCCTTCCAGTGGCTCCAGATTTTACTTGGCTTGTGGCTGTGTCACTAATGGCAGCCTCTGTCTTCCCACGGCTTTCTCTGTACCTGTGTCTTCTCTGGTCTCTTATAAGAACACTTGTCATTGGAATTCGGGCCCACCCACATAAGCCAGGAGGATCTCCTCTTGAGATCCTTAACTTAATCACATCAGCAAAGACCTCTTTTTTTCCTAAGTAAGGTCGCATTTCCCAGTTTTGAACGTCAGGAAGAGGATATATTTTTTGGAAGTCACCATTTAACCTGCTGGAGTGTGTTAAAATTTCCCACTCTGCCTGTCAATTTCCAACTCTTCATACCTCTGCCCATTTTTATTTTTTGTATTTCGGAGGTGATGTTATTAAGGTACATTCCCACCTCCGATCGTTTCCTTTTATCATTATGGAATAGACTTCTTTATGTTCCGCCAAGTTTTTGTTTGTTTGTTTGCTTTTGGATCTAGTTGTCTGATATGAATATAAGTTTCAAGCTTTCTTCGGAGGGTGTTTATATGTTACATCATTTTCTATCATTGTACGCTAAATTTTTGTGTCCGATTGCCTTTTAGAGGTGTTCTTGGAAAGCAGCTTATAGTTGTACTAAAATCTTCTAAAAACATTCAAAAGTAGAGAGTATAGTACAATGAATCCCCAAACATCCATTAACCAGATTTATCATTATCAAGATTTTATCACATTTGCTTCTCCTAACCCTTTAGAAATGTTCCTTTTTGTTTTGTTTTGTTTTCTCAGCAGAAATATTTTATTTATTTATTTAGTTATTTGTTTATCTAAAGATTATTTATTTATTTTTGGGAGAGAGAGAGAGAGAGAGCATGAGCATGAGCAGGTGAGGGGCAGAGGGAGAAGCAGACTCCCTGCCGAGCAGGGTGCTGGATGCGGGACTCAATCTCAGGACCCTGGGATCATGACCTGAGCCAAAGGCAGATGCTTAACTGACTGAGCCACCCAGTCACCCTGCAGAAATATTTTAAAGCATTTCCCAGGCATCATGTCATTTTATGCTATGTATTTCACATGTATCTCTAAATAATATGAACATTTTCTTTTTTGTATAACAAGATACCATTATGACATCCAACAAAAGTATTAATAATTCTTTGGTATCATATAATACTCAATATATAATTTAATTCCTCCAATTTTCTCATGCTTTCTTATAGCTGGTAATTTGAACCTGGATCTAAACAAGGTCTAATTTGATTGTTAAGTCTCTTTGGTGTCTTAGTATAGAGCAGTTCCCTTTTCTTTCATGCTATTGGCTTATTTCAGAAATAAATTAGTTCCTGTAGAATGCTCCATATTTTCTTTCTTTCTTTCTTTCTTTTTTTTTATATAGAGAGAGTGTGTGCACTCATGGGGTAGGGGAAGGGAGGGGGGAAGGGAAAAGGGAGAGGAAGAGACAGAATCTTAGGCAGGCTCCACCTGAGATCATGACCTGAACTGAAGATGCTTAACTGACTGAGCCACCCACTTTTGCATTTGAAGTCCGTGTTTTCCTTTGTGATATCATTTATCTTGTTCTACAATCCCCTGTGTTCCCTTTGAATAGAAATTATTCAGTCTGGGAGTTTCTGTTTTTTAACTGGTGAATTTGATTTACTTACTTTAAGATTACTAATATTTAAAATTTATTTCTACATCTCCTTTTGTGCTTTCTGTTTGCTTTTTCTTTTTACCATCTTCTTTACTTTTTTAAATTTCTCCCTTTATCCTCTGTTAAACATTTGGTTTTTATTTTTATTTTTTGTGGTTATCCTTAATTTTTAAAATGACCATTTGACCAGACCAAATCTGTAAGTAATCAATATCTTTACCATATTCTTTAAAATCTCCCCTTCCTTCCTTCCTTCCTTCCTTCCTTCCTTCCTTCCTTCCTTCCTTCCTTCCTTCCTTCCTTCCTTCTTTCTCTTTTTCTGCTTTCAAAGCTCAACTATTCAATTTTCACATAGTAATTTTAGGTGTCCGTAAGTAAAGTATTTCTGTATTAGTTTAATCTACCACTATTTTCTAGTCTTACTGAAATATCAAAATATTTTTTTAAAAACCCATGTGAATGAATTTGTGTGTGTGTGTGTGTGTGTGTGTATTTATTTACATGTACCTCTGCTTTCCTTAATCTAACTATGGCCCATCCTGTATAGAGTGTGCCATGTACTGTCTAGATTCTCTCATCATATCATTTGTAGATCCTGTTTTAATGTCATTTTTTTTGCCAACTTTTCATAGACATAAATATAATTGGAGATGCTAAAATTGCAGAAAGCATTCAATTATTCGGTAGTTATTCGGATGATACTAAGTATATTTAAGATATATTTATAAAGATTATCAAAATGGAAACATAAAATGAAAAATAATTCTTGTAGTGATCTTTGGATTCCAGAATATCTGTGTGGTTGATGGAAACTGGTTTTAGAAATATTACTGCTTGGTTTAGTCTCCAGTCAGATTTATAACTAACTGGTTTTAGAAAGTATTCTAATCTGTTGATCCAACTTAATTCCAGTTCTTTTGTGAAACCATTTATAATTTTGAGGGAGATAAAAAATTAAGCCTACTGTATTAGTAGGGTTCTCTAGAGGAAGGGAGAGAACAAGATTGATTGTAAGCAATTGGCTCACCATTGTGAAGGAGGATAGCTACAAAATCTGATGGGGTAGGCTGGCAGGTTGGAGTTGCAGTTCAAGTTCAAAGGTATCAGTTGGCAGAATTCCTACTTGCTTGGGGGAAGTCAGTCTTTGTTCTCTTAAGGACTTCAACTGATTGGATGAGGCTCACCCATTATGGAGCACCCATTATGGAGAGTAATCTGCTTTACTCAAAGTCAATTGATTTAAATATTAATTACATCTAAAAAATACCTTCATAGAAACATCCAGAAAAATGTTTGACTAAATATCTGGGCACTATGGCCCAGTTCTAGTTGACCCATAAAAGTAATCATCACATTTACTTTATAGCTTTTGTTACTTGGTTATTCATGTTTTGTTTTTTCTTAAGGTTTTATTTATTTATTTGAGAGAGAGAAACAGAGATAGTGAGAGAGAGCATGAGCAGGGAGGAGAGGAAGAAGCAGGCTCCCTGCTGAGCAGGGAGTCTGATGTGGGGCTCGATCCCAAGACCCTGAGATCATGACCAGAGCCAAAGGCAGACTCTTAATTGACCTGAGCCACCCAGGTGTCCCAGATTGTTTTTTTGTTTGTTTGTTTTTTTGAGAGAGAGTCCGCATGAGTGTGAGTTGTTGGGGGAAGGGGTAGAGAGAGAATCTTTTTTTTTTAAAGATTTTATTTATCTATTTGACAGAGAGAGAGACAGGGAGAGAGGGAGCATAAGCAGGGGGAGTGGGAGAGGGAGAAGCAGGCTTCCCGCGGAGCAGGGAGCCCGATGTGGGGCTCGATCCCAGGACCCTGAGATCATGACCTGAGCCGAAGGCAGTCGCTTAACCAACTGAGCCACCCAGGCGCCCCTAGAGAGAGAATCTTAAGCAAGCTCCACACCATTGCAGAGCCCAGTGCAGGGCTCGATCTCATGACCCTGATATCATGACCTGAGCTGAAATCAAGAGTCAGGCATTCAACCGAATAAGTCATCCAGGTGTCCCTGTTACCCATGTGTTTTGTGTCTGCCTCACCTTGTAGGCTGTGACCCTTTAGCCTCTTAACTTCCACTGAAGACAGTGTCTAGTATGGTTCTTGGAATTTAGTAGATGCTGGATACATGTCTATTTAATAATTTAATAATAACAGGGGAAGTAGGGAAGGAAACTGAAAAGCATAGATTTTCTGAGTTCTTAAAACAGCTTATTCGCAATATTTGTGATTACAAAGCCTGTATTTGTTTCAAACCAGATACTTATGATACAATTAACTTTTACTGACAGGTGCTCCTATGTGCCAGGTACTATGCTAAGTGCCATGTATGTTTCTCATGGGCCATTAGAAATTATCTGTATAAGGGCACCTGGCTGGCTCAGCCAATAGTGCATGTGACTTCTGATCTTGGGGTTGTGAGTTTGAGCCCCATGTTGGGTGTAGAGATGACTAAAAAAAAAATTAATTAAAAAAAAAGAAGGTATCTGTATAGATCAACAAACTCTTATCTCCTTTTCCTGGTGAGAGAATGGAACATGATTCTTTCTGGCTTTGTTTAGTTCTGAAACTCTCTAACATGATTTCAGGGATTGATTTAAGGCTTTTTTGGTGGGGGAGTAAGGGAAGCAGAGCACTTGAATTTGTCCATCTCAAATGCATGTAACTTTTAGCTACATGTATGGCACATGTTTCAAAGAAATTGTTTCAAAGAAATTACAGACAGTTCTTTAATTTTTTAACTATACCGGTCTTTGATTCTTTTTCTTCCTTGCAGTAGTCCCTGGTGGGGAGAATTGCATATTTAGCTCTTGTTGCAGGCTGAATTGCATCCCCTCCAAATTCCTAGGCTGAAGTCCTAACCCCTAGTGCTTTAGAATGTGACTGCATTTGGAGATGGAGTCTTTAAAGGGTAATTCAGTTAAAATGAGATCACAGGGCAGGCCCTACTACTCCAATATGGTGACGTCATGAGAAGAGGAGATCAGGACACAGGCACCCAGACCCACACTGCGGGAAGACCATGCAAAGACACGGAGCAGAGAGGCTTCTACAAACCAAGGAGAGCTGGCTCAGAAGAAACCGACCCCATGGAACCCTGGATCCCAGACTTCTAGCCACCAGAGATTGAGAAATCTGTTTCTGAGTGTTTAGCCGTATAGTCTGCCTTATGGCAGCCCTAGCAAACAATACAACTGTGTATCTTTATGTAATTTTTTTTTTCGTAGGGCAATCAGATGTTTCCTTGGTTTTTTTCCTTTTGCAGCCAAAACGTGATCCCACCTGGGCTCTCCAGTCAGTGCCCTCATCACACTTGCAATTTGGAGCCGAACATAAAAGGTTGAAATAACTCTTAAAGGCAGATGAATTTTGGCTTCAAATCTTTTCTTACCCCTGAAAATGACTACAGGGTTTAGGCTCAACTATTTAAGGAGAACCTGGCACTAGTTTGCATTTGATCAGCAAAAAACCACATGAGACAGAGGGGATGTCCTGCTCTGTTTTGTTGGATGATTCTGGTGTAATTAAAAATACCTATGAAAGTCAATCTGATGGTTTGGATCTGGGCAGGTGCCAGTTAGCTGTGCTCTCCATCAGTAGATTGCACTCAATCTTTGCAGTTGCTCTTAGAAAAAAGTACCATGGGCAAGTCAAGGCAGTTCCATTACCACTGCTGGAAATCTGAAAACACATGGCCCACTCGGTCGGTATCTTGGACGCTCTACCAAGTTTAATACTTTCTGTTAGTGTTAGTAATTTAATGTGAACCACAACAGGCTCCCTTTCTTCTTTCTCTACGGATTCTATCTTGTACTTTAGGAAACGTGCAAAAATGTATAATCACATATTTTGTTTAAGAATATATAATTTTGTGGGCTCCTGGGTGGCTCAGTCGTTAAGCGTCTGCCTTCGGCTCAGGTCATGATCCCAGGGTCCTGGGATTGAGCCCCACATCGGGCTCCCTGCTCTGCGGGAAGCCTGCTTCTCCCTCTCCCACTCCCCCTGCTTGTGTTCCTGCTCTCACTATGTCTCTCTCTGTCAAAAAATAAATAAAGTCTAAAAAAAATAAAATAAAAATAAAAAAGAAAGAATATATAATTTTGTTTCCTTTCAATACTTAAGTACAAAAAAACCTTCCTTCTGTCTTCAAACACTGATGCCATCCATAGTTTAGACGATTAGAGAATGAACACATTCCATGAAAAGTGTTATGTGCTCACTCCTGAAATTCTCATACATAGTCCTTAGTCTACTTTTCGCAATCTTTTTCAACTTCCTGGCTCCTCTTAAACTTCATTGAAAATGTATCTCTTTCTATCCTTGATCAAACAGCTTAATCTTCTCCTGCCTGCAATTTTCAATTATACTGGCTTTGAAAGGTCTGAGGACGTTGTCTGTATTAAAGACAGTGCAAACAGTCTAGCATTATTGTATGCTGTGCCAGCTCAAATCCCACTGGAAACCTAGATCTCAATTTATCACAACCCTGGGGCATGTCTACATTTTCTATAAACAATTGGAATTATTTCCCCTTTTGATCTGGATACACTAAAAAAGAAATCTTTCATTTTGGGATAAAAACATAGCTTTTTTTTTTTTTTTAAGTTAAGGGGGTTTGCTTCTTATAAAATGGAGGGATTGGGGGCCTGCCTACCAACCCTCATGCAAGTTTCTCATCTCTCCCTTTTGCTGACGGGGGAGACTATAGATATCTAACCCCAGGCCTCTCTCAGCTTAAATCCCATGGACATCTCCCATTACGGCAGAGGTAAGAGATGAGAAGGGAGAGAAGCAGCAGTATTGAGTGTTACCCACGTTCTCCCCTCATTTGGCGAGGAGAACGTGTTCCCTTTACCCTTTAACTTCCATCTCTGAGACCCATCAAGCATTGACCGCTTTCAGTGGCTGGTGGGAGAAGGTGGAAGGTGGGAACTCTGTAAGTGTTTCTGTCCCTTTTCCTTGGTATCAAAGGTTGTTTATGTTTCAGCATCTTTCACATCCAAGGTGAACATGGACTATTAGGCAGAGCTCATAAAACAATTGTTCAGCTTACTGTAAGAATTTTCTCACATTCTTGCAGGACTGATTTTCTCCATTTAGAACACAAAAGTTTGCTGCTCAATACATTTTTTTCTCTTCCTTTGTACAGTGAAGGAAGGACTCTTGGTCATGTACCCAAAAGTTTGCCACACTCAAAGAGAGCGCTACATTGAGATGAGACTCCAAAGGGGGCAGCTTTGATACAAGGAGCAATGGGTTTTTGTTTCCTGGGTTTATAAAAAGATACCTTCTTTAGATCAGAGCTTGGTGCATGCACATTCTAAATACAAAACCTGGAATTAAAACCGGCAAACCTTTTTTACTGAATAGAATTCTCTGTACAGGTCAAGGAAATGCCAAACTTAACAGATGTCTTACACTGTGCCCCGAAGGTCAATAAATTAGAGTTTTGTTGAACCAGGAAGAGGAAGGAATTCCAGAACTTCAGGTCCCCCAATGGAAATGCCCCTTAGGACAAGTCTAAACTAGGGAAATAGCATTGGAGCTCTTCCAAGTCAGTTGGCCCAGTGTAGTGTAACTCATTTCTGGGCCCCCTGCAGCTGTTTGTTCAACTCTGGCGTCTACAACACTGCAGTGTCGAAGGGAGTTAATCATTAGCGAGTGTGAATAATGTCAGCGTAACAAGGCATGATTGCCTCTGTCCATTTTGACAAAATTTTAAAATTTTAAAGCAAAAAACCCAAAAAACAAAAACAAAAATATGACCACAGAATGTTAAAGTAGCATGGAATTTTGGGAACAGTTAACTCAATTTCTAGCATTTTAAATCACCATTCTCATTGTTTTCCTAGCAAAGAAGATGGTGTGATACTCTCCAGATGATATAGGGTTACTGACTGGCCTGGGGTAATCTGATCTGGCTCAAGGCAACTTGTCTCCAGAGAACCCCGTCTTTGGAGAATGATCTAAAGGCTTAAATGTAGGGCCTTAAGCCTTTCCATTCTCCTCTGTGGGAGCCACCAAGTACTGCGCTACAAATAATGTGGACCCAGCTGTGATCCAGCGCCTAATAGGCCTCCTGCTTATCCCTTGGGCAGGGGATCACAGTGAGTCCAAGACTTCTCTTTGGATGAGAATCACAGGAGCCCTGAGTCCTGGAACTCTGAGGTTGGGGACAGGAGGTAAAGCAACATTCCAGCAGCATTGCAGGATGAATTTTCCTTGGGCTCCTCTGTGTTGTGGTTAAAAAAGATGATTGCCCTGAAACATACTCAAGAATTCCAGCAGCCACCCCAAATGGCTGTGTGGTTTGAGAGTCAAGAGAATGAGGAGGCATTCAGCCAAGCTCCATGATGGCAGCTGAGTCCTAAACCCTGGGTGGGGGTGTATCTTGGAAAATCAGTCACGTGTTGAAGTTCTTCCACGAGGTGCACAGACTTCATCTTTTCCTGGGACCAGCACCCCTCAGATATGCCCTCCTTCAGCTAATGCAACACTACTCATTTACCTTGTTGCTCAATCCAGAAAGTCAGGACACACTGAATCAGCTACCAAACCTATTTCCTCAGCTCTCCGATGATCCCTCTTCCCTCTCTTCCTGCTGCCATTGGCTTAGTTAAGATCTTGTAATTTGCTCTCCTTCTAGTTACTCTTCGTGATCCTCAAAGTCAGGCATGATGCTGTTAGAGTTACCTCTTTAAAATCAGGAATCGATCTCAGCATTGCCCAGCGTGTTCTGTGTGTCCCTTTGCAAAGGATAAAGCTCAGCCCTTGGGAGTGGCCTGCCGTTTGCTTCCCAACTAGAGCTTTGCCTTCCACTCTGGCCCCATTTCCATTCTTTCCAGCTTTACACCACACTTTGCGGTTTTACGCATCATGGACTTTCACACCTCCTGGCTCTTTCAAGCTGTTCCCTCTACCTAGGCTACCCTCTGTGCATGACCAACTTGAAAATGCCGTTTAACTGTCCTTAAGAAGGCTGTTTTTTTATTGCCATTCCCTTTGTCCCCTCCCTTGTCTCTGTCACCTCAAACTAAGTAACTCCCTCTATATTCCCGATATCCCCATTGTCTATCAAAGCATGCACCACCCTGTATCAGAAGCATTTATTTATGTCTGTTTCCTTTCTTAGACTATAAGATTATGGAAGGCAGGGCCTGTTGCACTTGTTTTTGTAGCCCCGTCCTCTAACACACTGGCACTGAGTGCTATGGATGTTTGTCAAGTACATGGAACTGAAGGTTAGGTGGTTGTTAGCATTTGTGTTCAAGTAGGCAGATTTGATTTAAAACATCATGCTTGGTTAGGCCATAAAATGAAGTGATCCAAACTTAGTAGTTGTTGGCCTTGCTGCACTTTGCAATCACCCGGAGATCTATGAAAAGTATTGAAGGGAAGCTGGTCTCAGGGAGGAGGGACAGGTCTGTCTGGGAGCCTTCCTGGAAGATCATCCTGGTTCCACTTCCTGAGGTTCTGACCTAATTGAGCTGGAGTGTGATGGGACATCAGGATTTAAAACAGTTCCTAAGGTGACACTAATGTGTGCTAGGTTTGAGACCCATAGTTCTAACTGAACCCACCATATTAAGGATAAATTGGTATACTTGGTGTCCTTCCTACATGCTTCATAACTTCTATCTCTCTAGTTCTACTCCTTCAAATATAGAGACCAAATGCAGTTAGAGAATCAGGCCAAATTTGGGAGAAGATTTTGGCCCTGGCCACAGAGTAGAATTATTACTCAGGAAACTTAAAAAATTACTGATGCCTAGACCCATACCCTAGAGCTTAAGGAACACATCAGCTTATCTATATAAGCCTCCACATGCCATCATCACTCTTTTTTTTTTTTTAATTTATTTGAGAGAGAGAGAATGAGAGACAGAGAGCACGAGAGGGAGGAGGGTCAGAGGGAGAAGCAGACTCCCCGCCGAGCAGGGAGCCCGATGTGGGACTCGATCCCGGGACTCCAGGATCATGACCTGAGCCGAAGGCAGTCGCTTAACCAACTGAGCCACCCAGGCACCCCGCCATCATCACTCTTTGGGGATAATGATATTTTGTCTTAAAGATGTAAGGAGAGAAGGAAGGAGAGAGACTGGGAGAACAGAAAGGGGAGACATTGGAAGGAGAAAAAATTTACACATGACACTTAATGGGGATATTACCAATAATGGGCTAAGTTCCATTCAGAGGCATTAAACTAAGGGAAATTATGGGAAATTGCTTTCACTTCATGTTTCTTAGCTACTGTTACTTGCATTTGGTAATAATTGTCATGATGTAAAGGGATAACCAAAACTTACTACTCTGTGCAGACAAAAAAAATCCTCATCCATTAGGGACCTGGGTTGAGGCAGGGGAACCAACAGAAGGATTTCTCCTTTCACACTTGGATAGGATGCTCAGGTGGCCGCCTGACACTAGTAGTTTATTGGTGAAGTCATAGCAGTGATTCTGTATTCCCTGTCAGTATGTGCCACAGAACTCTTGATAGTTTTCCAGGAAGTGGGAGAGAAAGAGGAGAAACAAACACTATCCTTTACACTTTGCTCTAAGGGAGATAGATGAGATGTAGCTACCTGTGGATCTGGCTTATATCCATCCATCTCCACCCCTAGTTTATTGCACAAACACCAGAACACTTGAAAGCAGCAACTGAGACAGAGAGGCTGACTTTCACAACACAAATTTCAAAGAAGTAGTGCGGAGGGCACAGAGTATTGCTTATTTAAATGGTAGACATAACAAGACAACATGCAGATATCAGTACTCCTCCAAATTTTGTATTTTCACCAGGCTCAGCTGTTGATGATGACATTTAAGAACGGTGAGTACATATGTGGCCATTTAAATCATGAAAAATTGATGTGACATATGCTTTTTTAGACAGAACCTACTGCTCTTGGTTTAAGAAAGTAGTTGGTGTCTATCCCCTGATGGCTTGGGAAAGTGTTTTGGACTCTGTGATTTTCAAGTCAAATGTTTACTTTTCTAACAGTGCAATGAAGTCTTTCCATTCTCTTACATCTAGTAGATGCTTTATGTACTCAAGACATAGGGGTGCTCTTACTAAACTTGAATGAGAGCTATTTTTTTATACTTATGTTTGCTTCTTTTCATGTTTATACATTGTGGTAGGTCGTTTCTAAGATGGTCTTCAATAACCTTGTCTCCTGGTATTCACTGCCTTGTGTAATCTCCTCTCTTTGAGTGACTTGCTTGTATTGAATTCAGTATCTTGAGGAGATGCTGATTCAGATTACAAGAGGTTGTGACTTCTATCTTGGTAGCAAACACTCTTCCTTGCAGGCTTGCTGCAACGATTTGTCACGTTTAGGAAGCCCACACGGCAAGGATCCGAGGGTGACCTTTAGCCAATAGCCACCTAGAAACTGAACCCCTTAGTCCAACAACGCCAAAAGGAATTGAATGCTGCTGGCTACCACCTAAGTGAACTGAGAAGCAGATTCTTCCCCAGTTGAGCTTTCAGATGAGACTCCAACCCTAGCTGGCTCCTTGATTGCAGCCTTCGGAGAGATCCTGAATTAGACAACCCAACTTAATCCAATTTGTGCCCAGATTTCTGACCCACAAAAACTATGAGATAATGTGTGTTGTTTTAAGTGGCTAAGTTTGTGGCAATTAGTTACCTTGTAGCAGATAACTGATACAAACATTATTTGAAAACATTGTGCTATCATATAGAATCCCCCCTTTAAAAAAATTTGAATATAGTTGATATACAATGTTACATTAGTTTCAGGTGTACAACTTAGTAATTTGACAAGTTTATATCATATATAATTCTTCCATTGTTATAGATATTTGGGTTCATTTTATCTCTATGAAAACATTATACAATTCTAGAGAAGAGAAATGGTTTCTTATGTGCCTTGGCAACCTCCTCAAAGTATTTAGTGAAGGATTTTGCATAGAGTAAATGCCCGTTAAATACTTATTAAATGAATAAACAAAGGTATGTTTGTTCTTGATATTTTCTTTGTTTCTTTTTTTTTTTGTACCATTCTTGATATTTTCAAAAAGTAACTTGGATTCATGCCTTCTAATATTTGGCATCTGTGATTCTGCTATGTTTGGGTAGTTAAAAGATTCATGCTTATTTCTTCTCAGTTAATAAAGAAAAATTGATTTTTTCCCACAAAACATTAAAGCTATTTTTTCTAGGAATTTGGAGAATGAGCAGTGCTACATTTTGCAGGTTTAATTAAGAGCCAAATTGGGTGTACTTTAGAAAATGGGGTAAAATATATTTGGACTACAGATTCTGGGTCCTGATTATTTTGTCTGTCTCTGCCCACATTTTTTATACTACTCATTCCAAATGGCCATCATTTAGCTGGTCACCTAAGCAGAAGATGCATTTGTAGCATGTTAAATCTTTAACTCCTCTAGTAGAAGAATGTTCTAGTCTTTTCTTTTTTTTTTTTTTGGCTGTTAATATCTTTGTTAAGAAAGACATGTATCAATCATTTACCACCATAATCTAATCAACAGGAAAAAATCTATGAGAATGTCAACATAAAACCAATAAGTCATATTATAATTAATAACCAGTTTGCTTTTTTCTCACCCCTCAGCCTTTTGGTGCATCTATTTTAGATACAGAGGCCCTGGAAGGTCGGATTAAAGGTAGCTTTCTCATTATTCTTTAGAGGAAGTAATCCTTGCCTTTATCTTTCCTTTCTTTATAGTGCAAGATGCTTTCATAAGATAACATGACTTCCCTGAATAGCCTCCCCATTCCTGCTCCATTGGAGTAGCATTTTGGGTTTGGACTTCCAACTTTAGAGCTGCTTGTGTTCTCACTCTGGCAGAAAGACATCCTCTCCCTCGGGCACCTTACTCTGTTAACTCGCTGCTTTGAACTACAGCCATATGGGTGTGTGATCAATCTGTCCTCCTCAAGAAATCCAACCAGGGCAGGCAAGGGAATCCATCTGGATCCTCTGTGGCTCTCTGAGAGGTGGGGGAGAGCCTGTCAAGACTGAGCAGGCAGTAATCACTTCCAGGGGTAGTCAGAGACCCTTCTTTAGTCTAGAAAGCTCAGGGGACACTACCCTAAACCTTGGTCTCTGGCCAGTTCTTTTCTGGTGGGTGAATGGGGGTAAAGTTAACTGTGGTCCCAACCCTCACAAGGTATTCTCAATTCCAAACTATGTGCTCTCCCTGTAAGCATGGTACAGGAACTACATGGACAAACAAACTCCCGAATTTCAGCAAGGCAGCTGGCAAATTCTTTTGTGAATTTCAGGGAACATGTGGGTTGGATGATCCTGTGTTTCGGCGGTATTGATGCAACCAGCAGTTCCTGGTGATGGCTGATGAAAGGGTCATTGTCAACCTGGACAACGTTTGAAGAGAGTCTGTTTTGTTCAGTATCTGTTATCAGTGACTTGGATGAGATCATTCAGGACACACTGATCACCTTGACACACTGATTATGGGAAGCAGGATGAGGGTAACAAATCAATTGAATGACAGAATAAAAATCCAGAAATATTGAAACAGTGGGTGATATCTGACAAGATGGACTTCAGCAGGGGTAAATGTAAAGTCTCATAATTGGGTACAACACACACACACACACACACACACACACACACACCCCAGTACTGGCTGTTCTTGTCTCCTGGATGAGGGAGGGTTGTGTTTGGAAGCCTGGACTTAAGGGTAGTATTCAGAGGTGGGGATGGGGGTGTAGAGGGCAGGGTGGCAATCTTGGGCATAAGTTGAATCAAAAGCTGGCTAGGCCAATCAATAGGGTAACCCAAAGAGGTTAGCTCGGAGGGAGGGAGCTTCTGGCTACCAAGCCAGCCAGATAGAGTTCTGGAACAGAGAAGTCTTGAAGAGGGTTCAGGAAGGAGGTTGTAGGAAGAACCTGGGGCAGTTCCTGTGCTTTACTGTGTTTATCTGTTGCAATGGCCTTAGGCAAGGGCAGGGAGGGAACCGTTAAAGGCTCCAGCCAGGTGTGGACAAGCATAAATACAGAAAGGGGAAACTTTCTCTAGGAGTAGCACTAGGAAAAGCTCAGGGACCTGGGTTGAAAGCACTGGGTGAGTGAAGATTGGAATGTGGTTGCCAAAAGAGCTCATTTGATCTCTGGCTGTATTGATAATGGTCAATAATATTTGCAACAACTCTTGGTCTGATATCATCTAGTGTACCGATCCAGTACTGGGTAATACACTTCATAAGGATCATTGACACACAAGAAGGTAGCCAGAAGAGAGGTTTCAGTCATTCATTTATTCACCAAATATTTATTGAACACCTACGAAGTGCAGGTACTTTTCTAGACACTGGGTCTTTAGCCACAAACAAGACAGATAAGGTCTGGGCTCCCGGTAAGCTAACATTCTAGTGGGGAGACATAGGCAGTGAAATAGTGCACAAATAAATAAGATAATTATATATTGGAATAAGTCTTATGGAAAGTAAAATGGGATGACATGCTGGTAAGTGACTTGATGAGTGAAGGGGGGAGTTCACTCATATAGGGTGGTCAGAGAAAGCCTCTCTGAAGAGCTGAAATCTAAAGGATGAGTAAGAGCAAGCACAGGAAGACCCAGGAAAAGAATTCTACAGGTGGAAGGAGCCACAAGTACAAAGGTCCTGAGGTAGGAAAAAGCTCGGAGCATAGAAAGAGGGCCAGTATGTCTGGGAAGCAATGAGCAAGGATGAAAGTGGTAGGAAGTGAGGTCAAAAAGGCAGGAAGTGTTGGTGGTAGTAAGGGGATGCAAGTTGATCCCATTGTTTTATTATATTGAACAATTGTGTACATAGCATTTACTATGAACCAGGTAATATTCTAAGTGCTTCACAAATATTAACTCATCGATCTTCATGAAAATGATGGTGATTTGTAATTAAGTTACAATATAGTTAAAAATACTTTCACAACTCTTATTTCATTTGTAACATTAAAAAAAATCATATTAAATAGGACTTTTTAGCACAGTGACTTTATAGACCTTAAATGTGAAGCACAGAGAGATTAACTCTCTTGCCCAAGGACCATATCCTGTGCTGTTTTCATTCTTGGTGCTGTACCATTTGAGTAATAATTGATGAAACAGGGAATGTTTAACCCGGCGAAGGTAAACCTTAGAGATGGATGCTGTGGCCAAGTTTGAACATTTGATGGGCTCTGCTCAGTGAGGTATCATCCTTGACCAGAGACCCTGTAAGTCCCCTCTTCACACAGAGTCGGGTCTAATATTTGCCAAGTTGATATTTTTTACTTATTGCTACTCTTTTGTTTCATGAAAACCCTCACTGCAGGGGCGCCTAGGTGGCTCAGTTGGGTGAGCGTCCAACTCTTGATTTTGGCTCAGGTCATGATCACAGCGTCATGAGATCAAGCCCCACATTGGGCTCCATGCTCAGCGGGGAGCCTGCTTGAGATTCTCTCCTTCCCCATCTGTCCCTCCCCCTGCTTGAACATGTGTGCGCGCGCTCTCTCTCTCTCCAAAATAAATAAATAAATAAATAAATAAATAAATAAATAAATAAATAAAATCTTAAAAACAAACAAACCTCAGTGTACTTGAAGAATGTTTTAAATCGTTCCAGTTTATGGTTTTCGTCTATAAATTAGGGAGGAAGAAGTACAGCTTTGGCATATGCAAGCCTGATGCTGCTCTCATGTATCTGTTCAGTCAACAAATATTTTATCGAGTACCTCTGCTGAGCAAGACCCTGCTTGGTGCTGGGTGTAGAGAGATGAACGGAAACAGGTACAGTTCCTGCCCTTACCCAGCTTATGCTCCATGAAAGACACAGATAATAAGTGATAAAAACAAATATCTATGTAATTTCAAGTTTTATTAAATGCTAAGGAAGCAGTGAGATGTGTTATTGTTATTTTAATGCATTCTAATTCGTCCTGAAATTTGGTAGCTTCAAACAACCACAGTCATTGATTTTGGTCACAGATCTGCCATTTGGGAGGGCTCTGTGGGAACCGCTGTTCTCTGCTTCACACAGCACCAGCTGAGGTGGCTTGACAAGGGTGGCATGGTCCACTTCCAAGGTGGCCGACTCATATTTGCTACTGCTAACCATTTGGGGACTCAGCTGCGGTTGTGGCTAAGGGGCTTCATTTCCTCTCTGTTTGATCCTGTCCATGGGACTGCTTGGGCTTCCTCACAGCATGGTGGCTAGGTTCTAAGACATGGTCAGTCTTTTTAAGCCCTGGGTCCAGGAATGGAAACAGAATCACGTTTGCCGGTATACGAACGGTCAAGCAGTCAGGTCCACCTAGATTCAAGGGGTGTCTACCAAGAATGGTCATAAGCCCAATTCGTGGTGGGAAGAATGTACAAAAGTTGTGGTCATCTTCGAGCTATCACAAGTTGTCATTTCATAAGTTTCTGTCTTTAAATCCAGTGCCTAAGAGAGGTGTGGTTTTTTTGTTTTGTTTTTTTGTTTTTTTGTTTCTTGTTTCTTGTTTTTTTTTTGCCTGCAATTTTTTCCCTACAACTAGGAAGTGTTGACATTGGTTTATAGATGCTGGCTTAGGTGTGAGTATATGGTCTAACTGATGAGGATTATGAACAGATTATCATGTTTCTCCTTGGATTATTTTCTTTAAAAAACAACCTCTTGGGCACCTGGGTGGCTCAGTCAGTTAAGTGTCTGCCTTCGGCTAGGGTCATGATCCCAGGGTCCTGGGATTGAGTCTCGCATCGGACTTCTGCTCAGCAGGGAGTCTGCTTCTACCTCTGACCTTCCCCCCTCTCATGCTCTCGCACACACTCTCTCCTGGTAAATAAATAAAATTTTAAAAAACAAAAAAACAACCTCTTTATTAAAGAAGAATAAAAGAGCAAGATATCAAATATGAATCTCTTTGTAAGATTAAATTTGGATTCTTACATTAAAAAATTTAAAAAAATCAATAGTTCCTTAACTGACCCTTCTTTTGTCATCAGGTTCTGAATCTTATGGGGTTTTTATTTTATTTTATTTTTTTAAAGATTTTATTTATTTGACAGAGAGAGACACAGCAAGAGAGGGAACACAAGCAGGGGGAGTGGGAGAGTGAGAAGCAGGCTTCCCGTGGAGCAGGGAGCCCGATGCGGGGCTCGATCCCAGGACCCCTGGATCATGACCTGAGCCAAAGGCAGACACTTAACGACTGAGCCACCCAGGTGCCCCCTTATGGGGTTTTTATATGTCCTATACTATCATAATCATGCTGGGCTTCGTGTTCGGAGCCCTTCAAAGTGCTTACTGGACTATCAATAGTTGTCAAAGGCATATTAAGCGAACCTAGGCTTCGTTTGCTTAGTTGTTAGGTAATGAGCAGACTTCCTTTTTGGCTGTCTCTCCCCCAGTTCAGTTAGCCTCCCCCTGCTGGGTGAAGGAGGAAACACCTGGTTTAATTCCATCTCTACCACTTTCTGTGGCTCACTGGTAACTTACCTTTCTGTGATTCAGTTTCTATAACCAGGAAACAGAGATAGCAATACTAACTTGAAAGGTGTTTTGGAAGATTTAATAAGCTACCTTCAGTGAATCATCTGGGCACACAGTAAGTGCTCTATAAAAGTCAGTTTCCCTTCTCTTCTCCAGGCTCAGCCCCATTTGTGTCTTTCCTGCCTTGAGGCAAAGTTGTGGAGAGAGCAATCCCATATTTTCAACAGTCCCCCAGGGGTCACTATCTCCTCTTAATCCCTGACTAACTTTGAAACCTTTGGGGCTAAAACATGATATTGCTGATTAAAAAAAAAAAAAAAAAAAAGACGCCTGCACGCACACACGCATTGTATTCTTTCTCTCTGCTCACTTAGCAGGGAAACTAAGTCTAGCTCATTGAAAAACTTGTCTCTGAGTCCTGTTACAATAAAAACTAACTTCAAACAGATTTGAACAGAAATGCAGATTTGGAAACACACAGATGGTTTTGTCCACAGTAGCCAGCATTTCCTTCAATTTCTTCTTTTCACTGGAGAGCTCATCCTTTTCAACCTTGCTTTCAACCCTGCCCAAGGGAAGGCATCAGAAGCAGGGAGGAGCAGCCCCCCTCCCCTATCAGACGGGGACCCCCGCAGACCCTTCCCCCGGACCCCTCAGAAGAGCAGAGTCCATCCATTCCGGAAGGTTTGTTTATTCCGTGGACAGATTCTGTTTGCAACTGGCGGATCAGGAGAGAGGAGAGGAAGGAATTACCTCGGATGGCTGGAGCGGAGAACTCATGAAGGGAAGGCTCCAGGGCTTTGCCAATGGGGCATCTGGCCGGAAAATCTGTGGATGAATCAGCACAAGTGGATGCTCGCTGTTACAAAAAGGACCAAAATTGCATATTCTAGTGATCATTGCTGATGGTATCTTGGTAAGAGTGAAGGATCGCTGTGGAAGAATGCTCACTTATTGGTGGGTGAGATGTAGGAATCCTGAGACCTTGCACTGAGTCTTTGGAAAGCAAGAGGCCAGTCTCCAGACTTTAAAGTCAGCATCCAGACTTTCAAATCTTAGGCTATCTCCATGTGCTATTATAAATTGATGCCATTATAGAGATGTTAATACCCATCTTTTCTTCTAGAATCATGAAAAAGACTAGACTTAATATGGAATTGGATATTAAAAGCAGTTTCTTATTCATGTGTCCTAAAGCAATCAGTGACATCCATGATTAATTAGTGCAGCGGTGATTCCTGGAATGCTAATTGTCATTCCATGGTACAAAAATCGCAACGTGGGTTCGTGGATTCTTTCTTTTCTTTCCTTCTTTCTTTCTTTCTTTCTTTCTTTCTTTCTTTCTTTCTTTCTTTCTTTCTTTCTTTCTTTCTTTCTTTCTTTCTCTCTCTCTCTCTCTCTCTCTTTCTTCCTTCCTTCCTTCCTTCCTTCCTTCCTTCCTTCCTTCCTTCCTTTCTTTCTTTTCTTCCCTCCTTCCTTCCTTTGTGTGACTATGTATCCAAATCTAAATATCACTTGCTCTAGATGATTAGCATAGTTAGGCCTGGCAATTAAAATTGCCAAATATTTTATATTTTTGTGTATCAAATGGCAATTCAAAGGCACATTTAAAGGGTGCCAACGGATATAAATACATAGTCACTACAAGTAACACAATTCCCAATGACTCTTTTTGTTTACAGAAGACTTTGTGGTCAAAATACTTTATCACTTTAACTTTTTAGTACTCTGTGAATACTAAGCTTTTTAAAAATTATTGCGGTAAATGTATGTAACACAATTGACCATTTTGAGCATTTTGAAGTATACTTTTCTGTGGCCTTAAAGCACATTCACAGTATTGTGCAGACATGCCCACCATCCATCCACCCAACTCTTTCATCTTTCCTAACTGAAATTCTGGACCCCTTAAACTCGAATTTCTTATTCCCTCCCCCCGCACCCGACCCCGCAACCACCATTCTACTTTCTGTCTCTATGAATTTGATTAGATACCTAATATAAGTGGACTTATACAACATTTGTCCTTTTGTGACTGGCTTATTTCACTTAGCTTAATGTCGTCAAAGTTCATTCATGTCATAGCATGGATCAGAAAAAAATTTTTCTTTTTAAGGCTGAGTAATAATATTCTATTGTATGTATACACCACATTTGTGTACCCATCTGTTGATGGACCCTTGGGTTGCTTCCACCTTTTGGCTATTGTGAATGATAATAATTATCTGCTAGGAGCACGGACACACAGTTTTTACACTAGTGTAGACTCTTCCGTACTTGCTTAGTAACTCTCCGTTTCATTCTTTTCATAGAAGAGTTAATGCTGGCCACCATCCTGGAGCCATATGGTTCTGTGCCTTGTGACATGAATTATTTCCTGCTTGCAGGGACTGGTGTCCATGGCACACGGGAATGCTGCAGTTCCATCTCTGTTCCAGTCACTTTTATTTAGGGACAGACTTGAGAGGAATCCCTACTGTTTACAATTAAAGCTTGGAAACTGCCTACTTGGGTTGGATTTGCCCAAAAAAGAAAAATGAGACAAACTTCAAACAAGCACAGTGCTCCTCCAGTCAGATACACCTATGAAGGCTGCTCTCCCCCCCTCCACCCCCCACCGCCTGGCTACACACTGCCATTTGGACCAGTATTAAATTTGCCCGTTGTTTATAAGAAAAAGGCTCTGGCCGCATTGACTTTTATGACTCAGAGCACATATGGCAACCCCGGTGCTGTTATAAAGGATTCAGATATCCCAGAATTGATTAAAAAAAAAAAAATCTGAAGACCAGGTTTCCTTTGAGGTATTAAGTCACGGGCATTGGTGTCTGCGGATGCCCGGCGGCTCTGGAGAAGGGATGATGTCTGCACTTCCTCATGGAGCTCGACCTCCTGAAGGAGTGAGCCTTCTCTCCTCCTGCTGGTGAGACCCGGGAAATCTTTCCAACATCTTGAGAAGAAGCCAAATCATCCGTCTTTTGACCCTGGTGGGGCCTGTGGGGTCATCTATTTTGTTTACTGTGTATTTGCTTTTGACCTTTAGTCGGTCCTAGAGACACAGACAAAACAAAGAGGAAGAAATAAAACACACAGTTGCAGAACAAAACGAACGAAAGACTTTAATCATTTCCAGGTATGACCAGGCCAATGGTAACATGGCGCTCTGTTTATGGGGTGATGTTCTGCGAGTTCTACGTACCTTATACAGTCATCTGTCACGTGTTATGACGTGTGATATATAACATGTTATAACACACACAACACGTATTGGACACCTACTGTGATTTTCTCCTAACCTCCACCCCTCCTCCGTTTCCACCTCAGTGGCCCAAGGGACAGGCAGTGTGAACCAGGGCTGGTGGGGGCCCAGGAGTCCTTAGGCAGCCCGTCTGGGGGGACAAGGAGCAGTGTGGGGTGGCAGGGGCCCCGGAGGGGGGATCAGTGCCTGGCACAGTGGAGCTCCTCAATATATGGTTATTGGAAGAATAAATGAGTGAAGGAGAAGCATCCCTGTGACCAGAGACACAAATGGGCAATCACTATCTATTATTAATTCCACTTTTCAGATGGAGAGACTGAGTTATGGAGAGATTAATTGATTTACATGGGCTCAGTCAGCTAGGAACTTAATGTCAGGAACAAGACCAGACTTTATGTTTCCAGGCTCAGAGACGGAAGTGTTTGTACTAGATTTATGCACTTGCTGACCCGTTCCTGCTGATGGCCACTTTGATAAATCATCTCAGTTAGAAGCAGATGTTATCATGGTATACGGGGAGACACGTCTTCCCGAGGTTCCAAACGGTGAGGTCGCTCTTCTGCGGTTTCCCGTGTGTGTGTGTGTGGGGGGCGGGTGGGGGGGGTGTCTGTGTTTGTACGACCCTCACAAACACACAAATGAGCAGGCTATAAGCAGCAGCAACAGAATGACCACAAGGAGACTAACTGTGGTGGTGGTGCAGCTTTCAGGACAACGTAAGTATAAGTCACATGTATTTCCCTAGAGATCCTGGCCAGCCTTGCCTGGAAAATGAGCAGTAAAACTAAGAGCTTGGTTTGTTGTAGAGAGTAATCAGAAATCACTCACACAGCAAGGGAAGTTTCTGGGAATCTCGATCTGGAAAACAATAATTATAACAGTCCTTCATGTCTTTACGACATCTGGTACTAACCGTAGCATTCTGGGAATCTTCATTTGCATGTGGAGATTCTCTTGAATCATTTCTTTTTCGTTTTGTGTTCATATGGATTTTATTTTCTCGTAATAATCTCCTTTTTTGATTATAAACTTAATATATGTAAATTTTGCAAGAATTTGGGGAAGATGTGTAAAGGTATAGAGAGAAAATCGCTTGTAACTCATTACCCAGAGAGAACCATTGTTAACATCTGGAATATATACCTTTCTACTCTTTCATATATACATACACATACGTTTTGTTGTACAACCTGCTTTCTCTTTTCACTTAAAGATATATTGTGAGAATTTCCCTCATGCAATTAAATATTCTTCCAAAACACAGTTTTTTCAGGTGCCACAGTTTTCCACCCTATTGATGTGCCATATTTATTTAGCCACTTCCCTATGATGACATTTTAACCAACTTCTGACTTTCATTGTTCATATGCATGTGGAAAATACAGCATCTATTTTTATGTCTATAGACTATCTTCCAGAAATCCATTTATTTTGAGCAGTGAAGTATTTGATCTTAGTTTTGAATCACTCTTTCCTCCTGGGAGCTTGGAATTAGAGCAAAAATGGGAAAAGAAACAAGCTAATGACTGAAGTTGGGGCAAGTTAATAGCTGAGCTGTAAAAGCTCTTCTTCCCTTCCTCCCTTTCTCCCTCCCTCCTTCCTTTGCTCTCTCTGTCCCTTGCTTTGAGGAACGCCTCCTATGTGGCAGGCACAGTGAAGCGTGGGTAATAGGAGACAAGTTCTTGTCCCTGCTCTCATCAATGCAGAGGGTGGAGGCTGAGGTGTGTCGAGCAGATTATGGGAGGAGAATGGAGACACTAGCCCCCAGAGATTGTTAGCCTCGAAGGAAAGGCGAAACAAGAGGCTGCTGACCTGCAGGGATTTGAGGGCGCTGCTGAAGGGGGCATGGGTTTATGTGTGTGAGTGTTTGCATGTATGTGTGTATGCACGCATTTTAATGGGTGGTCAAGGGCACGTGGTAGAGAGGGGGGGTTGGATGAGCTGAGTGCCCTCCACTTAGGAACTTGGGAGAGCTTCGGTGCTTCAATTCCCAGCTCATCCCTGAAAATAGTAACATAAAATCCCCACTTTGCAGACCCCAGAGTTTCTTTAAAGTCACATGGCAGTTTATTCTTGGCCCTGGGTATTGCATAATGTTGCACACTTTTACCTCATTTGTCCACATATGCATCCACCAAATTCCATCATCTTCGTAGCAGACAAGTCAATAAAAGAAAAGGAGGATTGCCACCAGCTGACTTCCCCCATCTCCTGCTTCTGTTCTCAGACCAGATTCTCTTCTCTCCTGAGCATGCTCCCTCTTGGGATGGAGGTGGCTGATGTCTAGACAAAACCGGATCACATCCTGTCATGATTGTATCTCCGCCAGCAGAGAGTCACAGGGACAGACTGGGTCTCAGGGCGTTGTCTGATCAGGCAGACTGCACCTGCTGTTGAGGTCTGGTCTTGGTGTCCTGGTTGGAATGCAGGTCTTCTATAGCACTGACCTCTCCCTCACCTCCACACCCCATCCCCAGGCTCCTCCCAGAGCCAGACGAGCTTTCTGCTGGCCCACCACCGTCCTTCACCACAACGGGGACTTCTCTCCTGTTGACTTTTTACTCCTAAGATCTCAGCAAGGGCCCATTAAATAACGGAGCCACTGATTATCTGGTGTAGAGTGACATGGCTTAGTTATACTTGGGGGACAGAAACATTTCTGTGGTCATGCCTTGAAGTACCCAGTACAACGCCATCTTTGATTCCAATGGTCAAAGCAAACATGCCACATACATGAAGAACCTGGTACCTAAACATAAACACATTTAGTCTATGAAGGGGGATAACTGTGTTCTTTAGCAAATTTCCCACAAACCAGTAAAGCAACTATTTTGAGACAGAGCTACATACAAGTTAATAGAAAACTATTATAATTATCTTTATGAATCTGAAAGGGGCTTAAAAGAATGCTTTTCTAAAATTATGATACACTGTGAGCTAACTTTTAAATTTCTGTATAATATTTGAAAAAAAACTGGGACTTAGAGAATTCAAGTAACTTGTTCAAGGTTACACAACCAGTAAGTTCAAAAGATAAAACTCAAACTCTAAAGCATTCGCTATTAACTAATTTGCATCTTCTAAAGATGATGCAAATGAATACACATCATGAATATGTCATGTTATTTTATTGAATCCTCATCTTAACCCTTTGAAATCTTATTCTCCTTTTACTAGCAGGGAAACTGAGGTGCAGAGAGATCAAGAGAATTGCTTGAGGTGCACGGTTATTATGTGGCAGATCAAGAATCCAACCGCAAGTCTGTGCAACTCCAGAGCCCAGGAAATTCTTGCAGAAGCTGTGTGGTTTGAAATATATATATATTTTTAAAGATTTTATTTATTTATTTGAGAGAGAGAATGAGAGACAGAGAGCATGAGAGGGAGGAGGGTCAGAGGGAGAAGCAGACTCCCTGCCGAGCAGGGAGCCCGATGTGGGACTCGATCCGGGGACTCCAGGATCATGACCTGAGCCGAAGGCAGTCGCTTAACCAACTGAGCCACCCAGGCGCCCTGAAATATTTTTGATTTCTCAAAACAAGCCTACGTCCGGGCGCCTGGGTGGCTCAGTTGGTTAAGCGACTGCCTTCGGCTCAGGTCATGATCCCGGAGTCCTGGGATCGAGTCCCATATCGGGCTCCCGGCTCAGCGGGGAGCCTGCTTCTCCCTCTGACCCTGTCCCCTCTCATGCTGTTTCTCTCTCTGTCTCTCTCTCTCAAATAAATAAATAAATAATTTTTTAAAAAATTAAAAAAACAAACAAAAAAAAACAAACAAAAAACCAAGCCTATGTCCACCTCCATTACTTTCTCAGGCTTGAGGAATTTCTAGAGGTGGAAATAAGTAGGGTTTGGATAGGGAGGGAAGAAAAACCAGGAGAAATCTTGGCAGAGGCAGAGAAAAGGGAATTTTTTTTTCTCTAGCCCAATTTTCAAATCGCTTTTGAATCACTTTTTGCCTTCAATCAAATTCAGAGCATGCTCCATTTATTTTCAGACCTGGCTGGTAAAATTTTGTCACAGTAATTCACCTTTTCATAATCTTCACGCAAGATCCCCAAATCCGTTTGCGTGGTGTTTGGAAGAGCAGGCACACCAGCCTAGAGTTCTCTCTCTGGCAAGGGTGGGAGGTGGTTGGGTGCTGTTCTCCCGAAGGACAGAAAAACAGAGCCATAGGAGCTCTGACACGGGAGAAGATCCGGAAAAGTAGGACACCCTGGAGGGTATTTGGCATATAACAAGGTTGAGTTAGATCCCAAACGAAGCAAAATCCAAGCAGCCTGGCCTCACACTGGAGACGGGCGTCTGCTTGGAGCTGACAAAGCCCAAGCTATGGAGGGGCTTAATGACAGGAAAGGAAATGAAGACATTCCTGAGCTCTCCAACCCTTCTTTTCCCCAGACCCAAAGATGTTCTCTCGAATTTCAGGCAAGGTGGAAGGAACACATATGTTGCCAGGTCATTTTGACCCTGCCCAGAGTCCATGCTTTCCATGTGTCTTCAAAGGAAGTCCTAAAGGAAATCTCTCCCCTGGCAAAATACATGTGTGCGCAGAGCGTGTAGACGGGCATTCTGGAGACAAGGAAGCCTTGAAGGAGAAGTTTTGTTCAGAGTGCCCAAAAAGCTCCTGGCTACGAGACCTGAGAGAGAGAATCTGCGTGTGTGAGCAAAGTCCTTGCCAGCTGGTTGCTGTGGGGAACAGAGAATGCTTCCTGGCCCGGAGTAGAATCTTCCAGCCAGCTCAGGCAGGGCTGGCCAAGGCTTTTGTATGGCCGTTTGCATTCTTCAGGCAGGCAAAATAACCTGAGCAACAAAAGCATTCCCTAGTGGGACGCTTCATCTTTCACTTCTCTGATGTATGCCTTTCTATGTCCAGGTTGCCCCAAATGTTATTAGAGGCAATTCTGTAAACACAAGCAAACAAACAAAAGCACAACAACACTGAGGAAACACGTTATTGTGTAAAACACATGCGCGCGACTGAGCCACCGAGGTGCCCCAATAACTTTTTAAGATGGCTCTTGCATTCAGGAATATTTTTACCTTTGACAAATCACATTTTGAAATTACTCCTCATGGAAACCCATGACCCTTAGCCCAGGAAGCATCGAGGGCCTCACATTTAGAGATTTGGATTTAATTGTTCTGGAGCGGGTCTGGGGCTCGGGTGTTCTTTACTGGTTCCTAGCATGGCTCTGACCCTCAGGCGGGGCTGAGCATCCCTGACACCTGTGGAGCCCCACTATGGACCGTCCCTCACCGGCTTCATGGATCATTTCTGCTCTACCCAGAGAAGAGGATGACAACAGAACTCTGAGTTTAAGCCAGATTGTAATACACTCTTAATACTGTATTTCAAGTCGATTTCTTGTGTATTTTACTCCAATACCTTTTAGATACAGGAAATCCTTTTGACCTATTGATTTTGGGGAGCAGGTCTCTAGAAGTGCTACAATGTTCCCATGTCCCAGGTGTCCACATGGTAATCTTTGGATTTAGCAGACTATACCAGCCTCCAGCTGTAACATCCGCAGAAACTCTCCTGTCAGGAGGCTCACATCTAAGAGAACACATTGGCATCTTTTCGTTCACCTGTAAAATGAGGGAAAAAAATATATATATAATCAATGTTCACACTCCATCGGAGAGTAGCCCGGTGGCCATTAATTAGTCTTTTTAAGTTACCATGATTGTATTGTGCACCCTGTATTTTAGCTGAGAAAGTGAAAGTCTGTGGGTAACTTGGCCAAGTTGTCCAGGTAGGATTGGACCAGCCCGTTCACAGTTCTGGACTCCAGTGAGTCCATTTCCCTCGTATAGGATGGTTTTCTGTTGAAGCCTCGGGAGAAATGCTTTTTGACATAA
Source organism: Mirounga angustirostris (assembly GCF_029215605.1). Classification (NCBI taxonomy): domain Eukaryota; kingdom Metazoa; phylum Chordata; class Mammalia; order Carnivora; family Phocidae; genus Mirounga; species Mirounga angustirostris. The sequence continues at coordinate 44,263,817 of NW_026991722.1, read as the reverse complement.
AGGATTGAGAAAACCCGAGAAAACCCAAAATGTTTTTAGATCACAGTGCATGATTGCCGGCTCATTTGTAATATCCCAGGAGTCTGAATAAAAAGAATTTATGAAGCTATGTTGCATAATATAGTAGAATCCCACGTTTTAAAAGTATATGTGCATGAAATACATAATATACATAATATAAAGCATAATAAAAATACTTATAACTGCCTTTAATAGGATTAGTAAGGAGATGATCACATTTAATATATTATCTGGGTCCTATGAAGGTCTTACAAACTGGAGAAAAATCAATACATATTTCTCCTAAGGCATCCTAAAAAAATCCACAGTACAGTTTGGGTATTTTAATCTAGGTAAGCAGCATTTAATTTTATCTTAATATATTATTTTCTTATTTTCAAATATTCAAAGATTAGCCCTGAGAAAGCTTTCCTCCCAGCTCTCTCCCAGCTCCCCAGTTCCCCTTCCTTGATGTAAAAGGTGCTACCAGTCTCTTGAATAGAGATCTTTTATTTATGCTATATTTAAGTAACATTGGAGGAATAGGTAGATTATTCATTCAGGGAATAAAGTTTTTATGGAAAATGGAGGAAGAAAGTGCCATCATCTTTGCATATGAAGTACAGCAATATTTATTGCAAAGTTACTTTTCAAAATCAATCTCTACCCATTGCTGTGCAAGCATAGCGTCTTCTCAGTAAATGCCGGGGAAATATTTGCTTACTTAATTAGCTGTTGATGGAATGCGCCATCCGCCCCTGTGAGCCTTCTTCTGTTTTCCTATCCCGTGTGAGGGCCTTCGATGAGGCCAGTCGGACCTCCTTCCCTTTGATGTCCCTGTTTCCCGTGGCCAGCCCATTACCTCCCCCTAGCTTGGCTCAGAGACTCTGCAGGTCCCCGCCTGCCCCTTCCCACGTGTGCTGTTCAGGTGCTGCGGCGGAGCTCCAGGTCACATCGGTGGTGCTGAGAACTTTCCCCTGAGACGTGGGGCAGGAGAGGGATGAGGTGCCTCTCCTGCTGCGTGAAGAGTTGCCTCCTACTTTCCCAGCAGGAAAGAAAGCCCAGGTGGGGTGAGGAAGCAGTTTTCCGGCTACCGCTGCGTGTCAAATAGGGCTTCCTATTGTTTTGTTTACCTTCTCATTCTATGATTTTCAGTTTCAGGAGGGTTTGGCCAGGTGGCAAATATTCCAGGTGACTGGGAAAGAGCAGAGCAAGGAGAAAACAGCATAGGGCTCTGCTTGGACCGGTACCAACCTGACTTTTATTCTCTAGGATCCTTTTCCCTCTATGATATCCTTATTTTCAAAAAAAAATCCCAGAAGAACATGTACTGGACAGGTTGAAGCTAAGAAAGCAGTTTCCTTAGCAACTGCAGCCATATGAAAGGCTAGCAAGTCTTCCTTGTCTCATTTTTCATTTCATTTTCTGCGGTTCCTGAAAGGAGGTCAGAGGCTCTGTGTTAAGTTCACATTGCAGTTTTGCTTGTGGTACCTTCTGTCTCAGAGCTGGGGAGCGCAGATCACTGTGCAAGTTACCGACTGCTTTTGTTTATTTCAATTAGAAATGAGCACATCGACACAGTCACAGCTGACAAGTCAGCTCTCAAGGAATCACAGAATAGCCGTTTTATTTGTGAGTGCCTCAGAGAGGAAAGTGTAAAAGCAAAGGACAGCCTCAGCCATACACGTATTTGCAGGTCATTGGTCTTTAATGAGAGCTTTCTGATGTCAAAGTCATATCTGAGTATCTTTGGTAATAGCAAATAGCACCCTGCCTTCTTTTTTTTCAATTCAGATTAGTCCTCCCCTAATATGATTTCTTTTCTAAAATTGTAGGCAAGATCTGAAATTGAAGTTTATGGTCAATTTCAAGTTTCCAAGTTCAATTCAACAATATTTATTGCATCTCTGATTCACTAAGAACTGCAGGGGATAAGCAGATGTGATAAGATGGTCTGTGCCCTCAAGGAGTTTCAAATTTAGTAGTGGGAATAAGACAAATATGGTGTAATTACAACTACAAGGAAGAAAGTGATAAATGGTACAATGCAGTGGTTATCGACCTTGACTGCATATTGGAATCACCTGGGGAGCTATAAAAACACCGGAGGTTCTTCCCCAGAGGTTCTGATTTAATTGATCTGGGGTGCAGCCTGGGGACGCGGATTTCAGAAAAGCTTTTCAGGTGATTCAAATGCCCAGTCAAGGTTAAGAACCACTGGCAAAGAGCATCCAAGAAATGTCCAAGAGACCCTTTGGGTTCTTTGGGATCAGAGAAGGCTGACTTTCAGGCAACATTGCCAAGTGGGTGTGATTCCAGGAGACAAAGGAATTTGGGAGTGAAAGGAGGTGTTGGAGAGGAGGAAGAGCACGAGAAAAGCCCCAGAGGTGTGAAACTGCGGGGTGGGTATTCAGGATCCATGAGCAGACCACCTCCATGCAAGCTGGAGTATGGAATGTCCAGGAGAAGATAAAGCTAGGAGGCGGATTGAGAAATGCTGTGGTGGGGTAAGGTGTGAAGAACGTTGGCTGAGCTGGAGGTGGGACCTGGTTCAAGTTGCGTGGTTCTGTTTTTAGCCATGCCTCGAGATCTTTGGGGCTTGAGTCTACTGTGATTGGGAGGAGTCAAGCAGAAAACAAGAACATGAGCTTATTACAGGACAGGACAATAAGTTCAACACCTGACAACATCGCCTTATTATCCTTCCCTTGGAGATAATTCTGTTAAGCTCCTTTGTTTTCCAGTTGAGGGGGCCTGAAGGAACTGACCTATGATGGTTACATGACCCATTAGTGGGCCTGCTGCAACTCCCAGGTCAGTGGGGCATCCAGGTGGGACTGTCCAGCAGGCAGTTTACAAGCAGGGCTGAGGCTGAGGAGAGGTCAGGGAGAGACACGCAATTCTGAGAATAATTTTCAGTGAAGTAATTAGGGCTTGAGGGCAGGGAGCAGTATGGAAGGAAAAGGGAGAGTGATATTGAGATGAAAAGAGGGGAATTTGAAACCAACAAAAGGGGCATAGAATTAGCATCAGAAACTAGGAGAATCAGAAGAATTCAGTGGTGCAGACACCAAGAAGGAGAGTCCCACGGAGGAAGGCGTCTCTCTGCAGAATGCCCCCCGGGGGTGGTGAGCATGAAGGAGGAGAAGAGACCCCCGGGGTTGTGCCTCGGCTCCGCCTCCTCCTCGTGCTGATGGCACAGGGGTGGACCTTGGGAATGAATGGTGAGCTCTCCTCCTGAGCCGGGCAGTTCTTCTCTAGGTCTTTCTTTTATTCAGGTTTCATCTGTCAACACACAAAATAATCACAGTGGAAAACAGATAGACTGATTTGCTTTCTGAAGAGAGAAAAAAAAGCCTCTAATTCTAAAATTTCAAGTAAGACCAATGAAAAAAAAATGACATTCCATAATATGACCTTGAAAAAATAAAACCAATAGCTTAAAAATAAATAAGGCCATAAGTAGTAATCATTCCGTTGTTTAATCTGAGTCCTTTACAAATGAATACCGACGGATAGTGGGGCGGGAACAGGTATATAGATTATATGTATCGTGTGTGGTATTACAGAGGGGGAGAGAGGACGAACGAGGTGTTGCCGACGGGGCGGGGAAAGGAAAAGACTCTGGAGGCCGTATGCTTCAAGCTGTTTCGTGGCTCTGCTCAGCAGTGAGAATACCCAAAGGCATCACACCTTCCAGAACCCCCCTTGGCTGCCCAGAAAGAGAGAGTTAATGAACAGGGACAGACGCTACCAACAAAAGAAGAAATGCTTTATTTATTATTCACTAATCTCCAAGTCCCTATGCTACTCAGAATTAACAAGCTCTTCAGAATAATGGCTTAACACCTCTTGGTCTGACAGAGCTGCGCTTAACCAAGCACGCGCAGTGTCTCTCTGAGGGCCAGGAGGGAGCTGTGTAATGGAGCCGCCCCCCCTTCCAGCCTGTGGAGGTCATCGGGTACCACCTCTCCACCCCGATGTCAGAATTAACTCGCAGCATCCCTGACAAAGGTTGCCTTGTCCCACATGTTTCTAGTGATGGAGAGCTCATCACCTAATAAGGTAGCCCATTCTGTGAACTGATTTTTAGAACCTTTGGAAAGTATTTCCATGTGTTGAATTCTCCTTTCTACAGCATCTGTCTTGCACCTGGTCCTAGGTCTTATCTCTTTTAGATTCCATCATCCGTCTCAAGCTCTTTCTCTATTAACTATCAAATTTGTATTCTATTACTGGAGTCAACATTTTCATGTGCTTTGTGAAACGAAAAGAGAAAAAAAAAAACCTGAAAAAAAAAATCATAGCTTATGTATTCAAGCTAAAATTCTTTGGTATGATGTCCAGGTCCACCTGAGGTCCTTCATCCCTTTAAAAAGTCCTTGAAGTCAACACAACATTGGTAATTTTTTTTGCTCATTAATCTTAACAGAGTTGAGGCTGCTCTTAGTAGTTTTCCTGAATTGAATGATCTATCATGTGTCTTTGACAAATGTCTTTCTACGCAGGGACTTCCTTTGCTGTGTGCTGGATCTGTTGAGTGGAGCCAGTCCAGGGCATGAGTCAAAGGCTTGAGTAATGCCCGAGTTCTCAGAAAATTTAACACTTAACACTTACAGAAGTCTGCATCCAAATCTCAAAAACTTTTTTTCATTATTGTCCTAGAGATGGGCCCATGCTAAAGATTTTTTTCAAGATAGCAAAGCACTGTAGCAGTCATAAGCAACTCTTTGGTAAATTCCTGCTGAGTTGACTTGAGTGGAAGCAGCTTCAGCTTCCCCTCTTTTCCCTAAATTGACATTTTCCTGTTGGGGTATGGGTGGCATTCCTATTCACTAAACAAGACAGGCATCTTTTGATAAATTCTACTTCTGTGAAGTGTACGTGGATTCTGTTAGCACTTCTTTGCAAGACTATGTCTAGAATTCTATTAGCTATGATTTTTTTTTTAATTGAGAGAAAAGATAGTATAATCAGCTAATCAGTAGGTGAATTGGACCAGGAATCTCTGTTAGCATGTTCCAAGTAGAAACAGAAATCCCTACAGTCCAATATCTCCAATATTCAAAACGCTTACCTTTTTAAATCTGGGTTCTTTGAATCTTTAGGATACCTGGATGACTGTTTTCAGCCACATTCGCTCATCAGGGAATTAACGGTGTTATTTTATTTTATTTTATTTTTTTGGTCTACAATGACTAAGGGATATGCAAATAAGTTGCAAATGATTTTTGTCCATGCATAGTTATTCAGGGTATTTTTCCTGATTCTTCTTACATAAGTTTAGATATAGTGTGACGAGATGAGACCGCATTTAAATTAAACACGGTTCGCTTCGTTTCAACAAATGCCCTTATCATATCCTGCTCAATTACCTTCACCCTGACAGGCAGTTTGTGCTCGTGTCACTCGGCTGGTGTGGATTCACGCCTTGTACTTGGGTTCCTGGGTACCCGCTGCATTGGTAAGTCCCTCTCTGTCCCTTCTCTGTAACCAGTCTGTCAATCTACTTAATGATCGTTCCTCTTGGCCTGTTTAGTAGGCATTTATGTACATTAACAGTAGAAGGTTTTATGTACAAACAAAATTTGACATGTTTTTCAAGTCTTGGGTTGGCATTTAGTGGATACTTTAGTGCTTCCTCTGTAAATTGAAGGGCTGTTAATTTTACCGGAAGGCCAATCCTTGGAAACAAAGCCAATGGCAAAGCACCTCTCTTGTCCTCCTTAACCCTTCTGTTGAGGCACAACTCTTCCTGCTATTTTCATGAAAGGACAGCTCAGTAGATCTGGTGGCGGTCTAGATGCCAGGGTATTTGGAGGGGTGAGCAGAAAGAAAGAGTGCAAGAATAATGAGCAGGTAGTTTAAACAGAAGATGTCTGGAATTTGTCATTGTGTAAGAGAAAGGAAAGGTATAGGTTTGGAAAGCAATCCGACGTTTTTAGATAAATTAAGATGTTTTCTCTCTTTTTGTGTCAGATTTTGTGGGGGACGCTTCCAGCTTCTGGTGGGGTTTGACATGTTGTAGGATCCAGATATTGTTGAGTCTTCACATGTTTTGGCGAGAGCCAAAGGCCATCTTTCAAGGCCTATTTCCAATGCCATGTTTCCACAAGGTGTTCTTGGATTCCCCCAAAGATGGGCCCCTTCTCTCTCTCTGTGGATCTCTGAGAGCATTCAGTGCCTCGTTTTGCCTCTGATGTTGTTCCTCATTCCTCCTCCCATCCCTTGCTGAACTGTGTGGCCCCAGAGGGTGGGGCTGCCCTTGCTGGATCACGCATCTCCTGCTACACGGGTGCAGAGGGTACTCTCCAAAGGCGCAGTTGAGTTGGAAAGACTGGAATTGAAAGGGTGAGAGAGAAAGCAGGCGGGCTTTGAAAGCTTCTTACATTTCAAGAGCTGGAGATGCACTCCAGAGGCCACCCCAGGCAAGGAGCTGGCCCTGTGTCAGGATGTGTGGAAGCTGCCTTTTTGGTGGAGGGGACGGCAGTGAAAACCCACCAGGGCATTTTTATGTGGATGTCTTCTCAGAATCCTTAGTGCTTTTGGGCACAGCTAGGCTCTGACGAAGAGGGTGACTCTGTCGGGTCATTAGCAAACATTTAACCTCAAAGTGCTGGGGTAAAGAGGGAGAAGGCCTGGAGGATGAGGCCAGCTCAGGGTACCAGGAAAATAGGTCAGAATTCTGAGCGGCATCTTGCAAGTGACGCTGTTCTCTGGGTGAAGTCTCCCAGATGCAGTGGGTGACATTTTCTCTCCTCCTTTATTTCCTGAACACTTTCAACTGCATTGAGCTCTAGAGTCCTCCAATAAAGTTAAAAAAATTTTTTTTTAAATTTTAATTCCAGTATAATTAACATACAGTGTTATATCAGTTTCAGGGGTATAATACAGTGACTCAACACTTCCATACATCACCTGGCTCATCACAAGTACACTCCTTAATCCCTATCCCCTATTCACCCATTTCACCCATCTCCCCACTCCCCTTCCTTCTGGATGCCATCAGTTTTTTCTCTATAGTTAAAAGTTTTTTTGGGGTGCCTGGGTGGCTCAGTGTGTTGGGCGTCTGACTCTTGGTTTCAGCTCAGGTCATGATCTCAGGGTCATGAGATCGAGCCCCATGTTGGGCTCCGTGCTCAGCATGCATGTTTGCTTGAGATTCTTTAAAAAAAAAAGCAAAAAAAAAAAAAAAAAGACGGTTTCCCTCTCTCTCTCTTTTTTTCCTTTTGCTTGTTTTGTTTCTTAAGTTCCATATATTCGTGAAATGATATGGTATTTGTCTTTCTCTGACTGACTTATTTCACTTAGCATGGTACTCTAACTCCATCCCTGTCATTGCAAATGGCAAGATTTCATTCTTTTATATGGCTTGGTAATATTCCACTGTATATATACCACATCTTCTTTATCCATTCATTTATCAATGGACACTTGGACTGCTTCCATAATTTGGCTATTGTAAATAATGCGTGTATCCCTTTGAACGAGTGTTTTTGTATTCTTTGGGTAAATGCCCAGTAGTGTGATTCCTGGATTGTAGAGTAGCTCTATTTTTGACTTTTTGAGGAATCTCATACTGTTTTCCAGAGAGGCTGCACCTGTTTGCATTCCCACCAACAGTGCACGAGGGCTCCATTTTCTCCACATCCTCGCCAATACCTATTGTTTCTTGTCTTGTTGATTTTGGCTATTCTGACTGATGTGAGGTGATATCTCATTCAATAAAGGAGTTTTATTTCACTCATCTCTGGACTTAGTTCAGGGCCTGACACTGAGTATGTGTTCCGAACACTCACTTCTGTGTGCCTGCCTCAGGTGGCTGAGATAGACATGTTTCCCTTAACTTGGCAAAACTGTGTAATGGAACCAAATGGAGTCCATAACCTTTTAGTATGTATATTCACATACATCCTAAAGACTCTAAGCACAGTAGTTTAAAAAAAAATACCAACCATTATTAAGATGATCGATTACCAGTATTTTCACTTAAATTTAATAAAGGATAAGGTATAATGTTGCATGCACAAAATATGTTGGAGAGTTGCCTTTTCAAGTACAAATACCTTCTTAGCCCCACGGTTCCCATTCAAAACATTTTTTTTAAATAAAAAATATAATATCCACCAAACACGTGGTGTTTGCAAACTAATAAATACAAATAAGTAGAAATATTCTCCTTCTACTGAATCTCGATATTAGCTTTTGAGTTCTGGTGTTTTATGGTCACTCTGAGGGGCAAAATCATTCTAACCTATTTCAACTTGTGTGCACTTTTGGAAATCCGCTATACCATGTGAATTAGAACCTGGTTGTATTTAGCTGGGCTGACATTTCCATTGTCAAATGCAGTAACCAAAGCCAAGTTGTAACAGCATTTCTTGATATTCCTCTTAGGGACTATATATCTATCTGTTTACTTATTTAATGTGACATTTCTTTTAGCAGCTACTCTTTCCATTTCTGGCCATAATACAAAATCTTTCTTTTGTACATTGAATAATAAGTAAAAAAGGGAAAAAAAACCCCAAATCCATTTCTTGGATATTTTAATCACTGTACCCCACTTAAAATGTCTCTTTGAACCTATCATGGGTATATGAAAATATTCTTCACCACGTTTCTTGGGGCCTTCCACTTGGAATCCCTTGAGGAGCATCGTCTTAGATGATGTTGGATGTGCTCTCAGGGTGACCTCTCCTGTTCTGAATCCTTTCTTTTTATTTATCAAATGTCAGGTGCTATAACACAGAGACTCCTATCCCCAGTTGGATTGCTGACCTCCCCGTATCCTTGAGTACCCCGGCTTCAGAAACTCCATTTTGCCATGGCAATCCCCTGTTTGCTTTTCACATGCGACCTTTCTCCTGCCCCTCCTTCCAACGATCTGTCAGAGAGGCACCGATTTTTCTTTGCTAGCAATGCACTGTTACCAGTAATTGCAGAAACCATTAATAAAATGGGAGGGAGGGGACGCGGGGGAGAGGGAAGCAAGACACAAAGGGAGTAAGTATTGTACATAGCCCACAGGCTTTTCCCTCCCACACATATGATTCACTGTTGTTCCTGCCTCACGTGGGAAAAAGTTGTCCTGCTGAAAATACACCTTAAAGGCAGCTCTGCCTCAAAGATATTGCATATGCATATTAATAACACACACTTTGTAGTGCTTCGAGTTGTTTTTAACGAAGCCCGCTGAAATATACCAGCAACTTTCGCATCTCCTTGGTGCTGCAGAGGATCCCCAAGTGTGGGCTCAGTGGCGCCAGCCCCCAGAAGAGAGATGAAAGAGGCGCGGTGAGTCATTCTTTCTGACAGAAACAGGGAGGAAAGGGAGCTTCGCTGGATGAAATGAGTCCATCTTCTAGGAAGACCAAAGCTTTAGGAAGAGTTTCAGCACAGGAAATGGTCACAAACGTCAGTCAAAGAGTAAGCAAACGCAAGGGCTGTGAGAGCAGGACCAGGGAAGGAAAGCCAAAGATGGACATGGGAATATTTGCAGGAGGGTCTTTGCTTGAAGATGCATGAGAACTTCTTGAACCCCTGAGATGACGTTTTTCCTTTGTCTTGTCTGCTGCTCTCCCATTGTCCTACAGGGCATAACAGCTTGCTTATTTGAGAACAGATCGCCTCTGTGAGCCAGGCCAAATGTAAGCTTGAATTTCTTGGCACGATATGGTATAGTCTACCTATCAAGTTTGCACTCCGTGGAGCCCATTGCTCTGCTTCTAAAGAATAACTGATGCTTTGAGGCTCAGCAATGGACAGCCCTGGCTAATGAATATGGGGCTTCCCTTTTGTTAGACCAACCCAAGATGCAGGTGTGATCTTTCTTAAAGACTAGTTAGTTCAGTCGCTTAGAACGTGATGCTAATGAGACCAAAGTAAATGTTTTTGATACCTTGTTGCTTAACTTTATGTAGAAGAAAATCTCTTCCATGCTTACGGGACTTACTCACAAAGATGAATGGTGTGGACTGCCCAAGACAGGGCCATCGTCAGCACTGGGAAGCTGCTGGTGGGACCTAAGCTGTTCCTGTGCTCTCACAGCCATCCCTTCATTCCGTTCTGGGTGGGAAGGCCCCTGGGATTGGTCACAGCTTACTTACATCAGTGGTCTCCTATGGTTCTTAGTGTTTTTGTCTTCTCACCCTAAGGATCTTGCACACCGAAGCCGGGTATGGCTCTACTCATTCCAGTTTTATCAATGACCCTGAAATTAAAACCAATTCTTTTTATCTCAAGTCTTCTGGGTTCGATCACAAGGTTTCCTTGTAATTTTGACTCCAATCTTCCTTATCACTCAATGTTTCAATCAAATTGGATAATATATTAGCCCTCAAATTATTTTCATTTTTTCTGACATCTGTATCTGTTCTTCTGATGTTACTCCTGACTGGAATACTTTTCCCCTAAGTCTGTCTCTCAAAATTCTTTGATTTCAAGGCACTGTTCAAATGTCACCAGTTCCATGAAAAATATTCTCTTCTCACAAATGAAGAAACTTTCTTCTACTTAGTTTGTACCTCTTTCAGGGCTTGTGTTTTTTTTTTTTTTTTTTTCATATAATCATTTACTCCTTCAACAAATACTGAGTACCTTGAAGTGCTAAACATTGTGGCACATGGGAGATTGAAGATGAACATACATAACCTCCTCAAATTAGCAGGGTTATGCTAGCTGTTCTAAGAAAGAAAACTCACAACTTTTTGTGGTTTAACATGATAGTCAAACATGGTATTACTGTATGGTTGGAGGCTGTTTTCCACATGTTGATTCAAGGACTTTGTTAGCTTTACCCATGTATTTTATCTATTAGTTATATATTGCTGTGTAACAAATTAGCCCAAAACTTACTTGCTTAAAAATAATTATTACGTCATAATTTATGTGGGTCAGGGATTTGAGAAAGTTTCAGCTGGGTGGTTCTGACTTTAGGGTTTCTTATGAAGTTGCAGTCAAGCTGTCGGCTGGGGTCACCTGAAGGCTTGACTGGGGCTGGCGGGTCCACTTCCAAGATGACTCACTCACAGTACCTCGCCACTTGTCCAATGAGTGTCCTTGTGGCGTAACAGCTGGCTTTCCCCAGAGCAAGAGATCCAAGAAGGAGCAGGATGGAACCTGTCTTTTACGACTTATACTCAGAAATCACACTCTGTCATTATTTCGACATTCTATGTGTTAGATAGAAGTGAGTCACCAAGTCCAGCTCACACTCAAATGGTGGAAATTAAGCATCAAGTTTCAAGGGAAAAGTATCAAAGAATTTGTGGACCTATTTAAAAACTAGCATAGCATGAGACCCATGTTCCTTCCATGTTGTGGGGCTCTGCCATCATCTGGGGTCTAGATTCTTTAGCTTCTGACAGATGGAAGATGAAAGCATGGAGAAGGCACACCAATTTCTTTTCTTTTCTTTTCTTTTTTTTTTTTAAAGATTTTATTTATTTATTTGACAGAGAGAGATAGCGAGAGCAGGAACACAAGCAGGGGAAGTGGGAGAGGGAGAAGCAGGCTTCCTGCCGAGCAGGGAGCCCGATATGGGACTCGATCCCAGGACCCTGGGATCATGACCTGAGCCGAAGGCAGACGCTTAACGACTGAGCCACCCAGGCGCCCCCAAGGCACACCAATTTCTTAAAAACATGATCTGAAAATGACACATATCATATCCATTCTCATTCAGTGATGAGTATCACAGGTGGCCACCCTTGGATCCAAGGGGTGGCTGGGAAATGTAGTCTCTGGTTGGGCAGCCACTTCCCAGTGACAACAACCTGCACCCCCACCTGCCCCAAATGTCAGCTTCTTCAGGGCCAGGACCACTGTCCTTTATCCCCCATTATACACATAGCACAGGACTTGTGCAGAAGAGGTGCTCTTTAAATATTTCATGAAAGAATGAATACATGAATGATGGGATGGTAGCATTATTTTTCTGTTTATTTCAAAATATAAACCTAGGTTTGCTTCTTAACTGCAATACACACCAACTATGCTACTCAAATCCTATTTACAACTCAGCTGTGGCATATGTGTCTATGCTCAGAACTACCTAGGCATGATGGTTCTCTTGTTATTTCTTATGAATTATTTATTTTCTCCCCTCTGAACTTTCTTCAAATGGCACATACCAAAGGACTAGCTCTTTACTAAAGAATATTATATAAAGGCAAGAATGTTCAAAGCTTCTCTGCATCACTACACAAACAATTCAAGTAAGATGCTGCCAAATGCTGAAGTGATGGGATCACAGGGTAGCAGAGATAAGAAATAAATTGTCATAGCAACCAGAAGACCTCAGTTGGAATGACTGTACTTCAACTTGGAAGGTGGTTCTAAGAGCTTAAATACACACAAAGAAATGGCTAATTTTATAAAGACGTCACTTAAATACAGGAGAATCTCTTGAAACTTTTTCTGAGTGAATATAATTTGGAAGCACTGTAATGTGGGAAAATACCAAATGAGAGCATTAGTGAAGCTTCATCATAATGTTTAATAATGACAATTTACATTTAAGAACGACAATCTACATTCATTGTTAAACACCCATTATGTTTTTTTTTTTTTAAATTTTAGAAAAAGTAGGTTATTGTTCATTTGGGGATTTAATGGCAATGCACACTTAACATAGAAAAATTGGAAAATGCAGAAAATATAAAAAAGAGAATAAAAAGATAATCCTAACCCCCTAGAGGAGAATAATTTAAAAAACATTTTTAGTGTGTATACACACTTGGAAGATAGGCTTGAAAGATGTCAAGTATGAGAATTAGACCCAGTCATTTAAAATGAGATGTTTCAACCTTGGCTACACAATAGATGTATCTGGGGAGATTAAGAAAAATACTGATGTTTGGACCCTACCCTTGACAATAAAAAGACATATATACATTTATATCGAATTGAGAATTGGTATCGAATTTATAGCATCAGCAGAACAGAAAATGTGATGTATTTTATGCATGTCAATAAAGGAATGACCTTTCTTGTTCTACAGAGAATGGAAATTGGAAGTCAAACACCCTTTGTATTCCAAAATAGGGTCTCAAACATTTTGTAATTCTCATTTAAACTGTTAGGAGGTTTGGAGCTATTGGTTAATCTATCTTCCAATACACTGTTTAATATAGCACTGAATAAATGATGCAAGTTGTCAATGGATGAGTGATCAACGAATAGCTCTGCTAGTAATTGATTTATATTAAAGATATATGTATATCTTTAAATATATATAAAGATATATATATCTTTTAAAAAAAATTTTTTTATTCTTATGTTAATTCCCATACATTACAACATTAGTTTTAGATGAAGTGTTCCATGATTCATTGTTTGTGCACAACACCCAGTGCTCCATGCAGAATGTGCCCTCCTCAATACCCACCACCAGGCTAACCCATCCTCCCACCCCCCTCCCCTCTAGAACCCTGTTTGTTTTTCAGAGTCCATCGTCTCTCATGGTTCGTCTACCCCTCCGATTTCCCCCGCTTCATTCTTCCCCTCCCGCTACCTTCTTCTTCTTCTTCTTTTTTTTTTTTCTTAACATATATTGCATTATTTGTTTCAGAGGTACAGATCTGAGATTCAACAGTCTTGCACAATTCACAGCGCTTACCAGAGCACATACCCTCCCCAGTGTCTATCACCCAGTCCCCCCATCCCTCCCACCCCACCCCCCACTCCAACAACACTCAGTTTGTTTCCTGCGATTAGGAATTCCTCATATCAGTGAGATCATATGATACATGTCTTTCTCTGTTTGACTTATTTCACTCAACATAATACCCTCCAGTTCCATCCACGTCGTTGCAAATGGCAAGATCTCATTCCTTTTGATGGCTGCATAATATTCCATTGTATATATATACCACATCTTCTTTATCCATTCATCTGTCGATGGACATCTTGGCTCTTTCCACAGTTTGGCTATTGTGAAGATACATATATCTTTTAAAATCATATGTATGTTAAACAAAATTGAGATTGCTTATGTATTTTCATTTAGTATGTTGATTTTTTATTTACATTCTCTCATAAACATTTCTCCATGTCTTCAACATTCTTGAAAACATTATTTCTAGTTACACTATAATATTCTATAATTTAATTAATTATAGAATAATTGCAAGTTATAAATAGAATAATTATAGAATAATAGAATAATGATAAATTATACATTGAATAAATTCTATAAAGTTATCTAATTATCCCTATAATGTTTGCCATCTTGACTGTTCCCATATTTTTGTTATCATAAATAATTTTGTAACCAACATTGGGATTTAAACAGAATCTGCCACACAGTAGGTGCACAATAAGTATCGATGAGTAACTTAGGAGATATAAATCTTTCTGCACCTCTCTGATTATTGGTATTATGTTCCTAAAAATGAGTTATTGTAGATTATTTGAGTATTTGGAATAAACTTGACTTCTAACACCTGTCCTGTAGACTATTTTATGTGATGTAGGAGTAATAGTTTGTAGAACCCATTTGGGGGATCTGGAAGGATCCCTTGTGTAGCCTCTGGTAAGTCACCAGCATCTGCTCCCAGGGGATCTTATCCATGGTGTCTTTTCTGACTGCCCCACACTACAACATTCTGTGTAGAAGGGGCTTCACATCTGATAACACCCCCTTACACCATTCGCTGAGTTTGGTTCCCACAACCACCCTGTACGGGCAGTAGGCCAATTTTATTTTCCCCATTCTACAGCAGAGGAAAGGAGACTCTGCTTGTGACCTCAAAGTTCAACCCCGGGGATCCGAAGCCTCGTCTGGCTTGTTTGTCTCCAGAACGCACGCAAAAGCCCGGAGACCCTCTTGCATTGCTCCTGCTTCTCAAGGCATTCCTTCAAAAAATACATTTGAGCAGCACGGAAAGCTGATCTTTTTCGTTGTGGGGCCAATTTCCTATTATTAGGAGTCTCAAGGGATTTGACTTCATCTTATTAACACAATAAGGTTTTTTATTATGTCAGTAGAAGCTGTAGTTGTCATCCTGAAAACCCTCTGGGAATGACTGTGACACTGGCTAGCTATTCCTCGGCTTTCAGGATGAGGGAGGAGCACGGGGATAGCAAACAGTTCAAAACTCCCTTTCAAGTTTTGCCTTAATAGAAAGTAGAGCAAAATGCTACCAAATGATTATGGAAGCAGGTTAGCATAATGAAGTCTCTAATGTTTTAAGAGAAGATCCCTCTTCTGCCAGCCACGTGTAAGCCTCGGCTGAGACTTGTGGCCATTCAGAGATTCACTCAAGGGGGGAACAGGTCCCTCTTGGATTGCCCCATTAATAACACCTTATTGAACCCTCAGGTTAGGCTTGAAAGACATCAAGTGTGTATGTGAATTAGACCCAATCATTTGAAATGAGATGTCTCAACCTTGACTACGCAATAAATATATCTGGGAAGACTGAGAAAAATATTGATGTTTGGACTCCACCCTTGACAATTAGAATCAGAATTTCTTGGGACAAGAGCAACCATCAATAGTTTGGGAGCTCTCAGGAGACCTTAATGTGCAGCTAGGTTGAGGCCCACTTATTTAAGCTCAGTGAGCATCTTCCCACTGGGATGAGGGGAGTGGGTGAGAGCGGGTTCACCAGGGGAGGGGTCGGGAGGTGAATGAATGACAGCAGCTCCCCGTGTATTGGGGACTATAGATTTTAAAATTTATATATGAAAAAATTCAAAGACCTAGGATCTGCAATCAAAGGGCAACGCAATCTTTTATAACACGAAGAAGGGGTGAGTGTCCCTGTTGAAAATGTGTAGGAGACTTTGGGGAGGCACCACAGGCCCCCCAAACTGCTAATCTCCTTGTCTGGATTTCAGAGTTTCCACTAGACGATCCCCCTTGAGTTGTCATTAGCTCTTTTCTGTTAAAAAAAAAAAAAGCCTTTTGCTGAATATAATGATAAGATAATAATGAGTTTAGCAAGTACCAAAAAGGCCTGAAATAGAAGGAAAAGCAATTAAGGGTTGAAAAGGCAAATATTTCCAAGCGAGACCCCAAGAGCCACCTTTGAAGCAATTGACAATTCTTAAAATTCTCAAAAATTTCTTCCTCAGATAAAGTCCCAAGTAAGTCCAGACTGCAGCCTTGTCACCATGAAGTCCAGCGCTATGGACAAAGGTTTCTTGAGCTCATGGAAGGACATCTTTGGCTCCGACAGCCTATTTTCACCTCTGGAAGGGCAGGAAAAGAAGCTGTCACTTGGAGAAGGACCGGGCGGTGGGGTAGCCGGCCATTTGCAGCGTCTCCTCATCAAAGCCTCTGGGGTTCTGCACACACCCCCGCAGCCTAGCACTCTTCCTGGAAGTTGGATAACAAGTTCAGTCCGTGCATGGGGCTGCAGGAAGTCCCACAGCATTGCCCTCCCCTCTCCCCACCCCCTTCCCCGCCCCCTACTGGCCTTACTTCCCATATTTATTGGATTGATCATTCTTTTCGAGCAAGGCATTGTTTCTCTTAAATATCATTTCTCTTGCCTCTCGGGATATTGTATACCAATTATTAACGAGACTGTTGGGTGATGCCATTGTAAATCTCACACATGTTGGATGATTTGCTTAGCTTACGGGACCTCCAGAATCTACAAAATGACAGGCAGTGATTTGAGCATTTAGCATGTACCCCGTGTGGCAAGAGGTGGATGAAATTGCAAGGATGAAAACCCAACTTATTGTTGAGTTGCTTGCTTTTAGTGTCTTTTGGCCTCCTTATCGCCCCAGTCTGAGGCACCAAACTTCACGTCTTTGTAGGTGCTGTTCAAGCAATTCTTCAGAAAATCCTAAAATGAAGGGAAAAATAATCGTCTCCTTTCGTGGTTTTGCTATGGTGTTCCCTTTGCCAAAAAGCAGGGTCACCACCCCTTTATTCATACTCCATTTCCCAAAACTTAAATTTTTACACACACACACACACACACACACACAGAGACACACACCCTGCTAATGAATGTAAAAAAAAAAAAAATCAGGTGGCTGATGCAGAAATCATTTACTTTCAACACCTGCCAAGGGGTGGAGCTGCAGACCCACAGACCACTGGTGGTCCTGCTTTTTCCATCCCATTAGTATGCACTTATCTGTGATTCAAGCTTCAAGCAGACCCACCTTGTATCCCTCTCCTGTATTTAGTATTGGGCTCTTAGCCCTCTTCTTTCCTGTAAATTTTACCCTGGTGATAAATGTGATATAAATCCCCGTACAAGTCACCCCGTGATAGAGGAGCTGTGTGGGGACAGTGGGCTCAAGGACACAGTCCTCAAAGAATGGATCCTGATGAGACGTGTGCATAGAATGTAAAGAAGAACTAACTGGCCAGAGAAAATCATGATGCAGAAAATGTGTTTTTTGGGGAAGGACTCTTAGCTTTAACAAATTTGGTTTTAAAACGCTATGTACGACTGTCACTTAGTTAAAATACAGGATTGATGGAGAAAATAAAGATGTGGGGAAATGTAGCCTAAAACCCCTGGATGTGAAGAAATGCAGTAAGGTGACGTTTTCGGTTTTTATGTTCATCAAGCATAACAACGTACTTGCCTAGTTTTGAGCTGTTATCACATCTCGTTGATACTTAATCCGAATCTTATTACTTAGAAGTGTACTCAACATCTTCATTAGAGCCATAAAAACTTAAACTTAAAGCCAGGCTACTGTTTGTAACTGTAACAGGGCTACGCTCCGATCAGTTCACTTAGATTAAAGTGGGAAGAGAAACTTCAGATTTTTAAAAAGTGCAATCACACAGTTAAATGAGAAGCAACTGGTGTAACCATTAGGTGGCGCACTGCAGCCACCGATCACTTAGGTTGGGTGGAAGCGAGCTGTACCAGCAAGGCAGAAATACCTGGGCCCTTTCCTCGACCTTTCTTTTAACCATTTAAGATTGCGGAAGACTGTGCGGGGAAGCCAGCAGCGAGAGAGTTTTTCTGCGCCTCTGACACTCTTTGTTTTAACATTTGGTCTTTAGCTGCATCGGCTGCTCATTCAGATCCTCTTTGCCCCCCTGTGGTTTCTGAGCCGTCTGCCCCCTGCTGCGTTAGCTCTTCCTTTCAGCAACAAGATTTTCATTGGCAGCTACACCCTACATGTCAAAACCTGCACTCAATTTGGACCCAAGTCTCTCTCTTTTTTGTATTTGCTACATTTGCAGTGGGTCTGGAGAATTAGTCTAATGGGATGCTGTGTTTTGTAACAATTGCCATTCGAGAATCCTATCCCCCGCCTTTCAACGTTGGGTAAAAAGTAGAAAAGAATAGTCAATAAATGAAATTACGGTAATTACCAGGACTCTCAGCATCTGCTAATGTAACGCTTTTCCTTAAATCATGTCCTGTAACGCGTAACCTTTACTTTCCCAGGTCACGCTGGCTCCAGGGACAAATGCCAGAGCGCAGTCAGCAATAATAAGGTGGCAGTCATCCCTCCACCCAGTAGAATCTTAGGAACCAAAGTCCCTGAATTGCCTGCCCTACTCCTGGCAGCTTCCGGCCGTGCAGACTCTTCTCCTTGGAGGCCGTTCTGGTTTCTTTGCACCTGGCACTCTACTCCAGTTCCTCACTCAGGGAAGGGACATCGCTGCAGAGGGACAGGGAGAGAGAATCCTCAAGTAGACTCCACGCTGAGCGTGGAGCCCAACACGGGACTTGATCACAGGACCGTAGATCCTGACCTGAGCCAAAATCAAGAGTCTGCCACTTAACCGATTGAGCCACCCAGGTACTGCAGGATGTCTGATGTTTTGACCCACACTACCAGAATTATAGAGGATCGGGGGCAGCTTTAAGTTGCTATTTCTACCCTCCCATGAAATTTCCTTGAAATGAACATGTTAAAAGACTACTGATAGGAAAATTACTGTTGACCTGGTGCCGAGACTAGGAAGTAGAAACAAGATCCTGAGTTTGCTTTGTATTTGTGGGTCTAGTTAGACATTCATTTATTTATGTTTTAGCCACCAGTCTCCCTTTCTCCTTCCCAAGAGTGCCCTGGATTTCCTCTGGGAAACCACTTTCTTTCATTCTCAGCCATGTGGGATTGGGTAGGATTAAACCTACCGCTGATTGGGCTATGCCATAAGACTACCCCATCTCCTTTGGCTGCTATAATTGGTTCTGTGAAGGACCTCTAAACCAATCCGGACCAAAGAGGCCCGAGGAGACATTTGCTGGGGTTTCTGGGAAAGAAGAATGAAGCACTGATTCCCAAATACTATAGAAAAAGACCTTTCTTCCTCCGGGTGGTGAGCATGAGGATATGAAGATGTGAGGTCTGGAATTTGGTAACTTTAGGAGGAAGTCAGCCTCAGGGAGAGAACTGGGCTGTTGGCAACATCTTTCCAGCCTCTGGATCCAACTTCACCACAGCTTCCTCTGGCTCGTTCGGCTACAACTCATCCAATTTCCTTTATTAAATCAATCTGAGTTGAGTTTTTGGCCACTTGCATCATAAAAGGTCTGTCTCTACTGAAACTCTATGTCACAGTCAATATTCCTATGGCAGGGAAACACCTCATGGTTTTATAAGATCACACTTGAAAGAGATTTTTGCTATCTCATCTGTATTGAGATGTCTCAAATGTCTAAAAAGTTCAAAGCTTTGTATATTTACATATGACCTCTCTTCATATGCAAATCCAGAGTGGAGTCCTTTGTTAAATTGTATTTCCAGAAAGGTGTTCCATCTATCAATTAGGAAATGGCCTTTCTTGCACTTTTCTAAAGTCAAGTAATTCAGTGCTTGGCACATGGCAAGTGCCCATGGAATGTTTAAGAAATGGGGTTTTCTGGTTACTTGAATTTCTGATTAATTGAAAGTTAATTAGAAACTCTCCCTTCCAACACACATAACCTACCATTTCCTCTGTTTAGAAAATCTTTGTAAAATGTATGAGTGCACTTTCTTTCCCTAGTAATTACAGTATGGTGAGCATAATTGCATTTTTGATGATTAAGAATTTTACAGTGCCTCAGGGTTATCAGTCAGAGTATAAATTCTCATTGTATAATATTTTACATGGAGGAGTTGGAGGAAATTGGGCTAAATATGGATTGATCCTGGGACATTTTCTAGAAATTTATTTTTAAAAAACTCCAATATCCGGGGCGCCTGGGTGGCTCAGTCGGTTAAGCGTCTGCCTTCGGCTCAGGTCATGATCCCAGGGTCCTGGGATCGAGCCCCGCGTCGGGCTCCCTGCTCCTTGGGAGCCTGCTTCTCCCTCTGCCTCTGTCTCTCTCTCTCTGTCTCTCATGAATAAATAAATAAAATCTTTAAAAAAACCAAAAACCAAAAAACAAAACAAAACAAAAAAAGCTCCAATATCCACCAGTTTTCGTTGTCCTTTGAATTTCTCTCTAAAAAATGGTTTGTGCAAAAAGTTTGATCAAAATCTTGATCAGCTGGATTCTGATTAAGGAAAATGTTATATTTTTAAATAAACCCTTTGACACTGGCATCAAAGGGCAGTAAAATTATTAACGTGGGGCAAGATTGGAGATGGATGTGAGGGAAACCTGGTATAAAAGGGACTTGATGGTAGCATTAGGAATTTCAGTGGTGAGGTTATATTGGGGGTTGAGTTTGGTTGTGTAGAGTCTCAGAAAGGACCCAGGCTCTCCTGGTGACAGTGAATCTGAGGAATGAGCTGACTCGATGTTGATGCCAGGGTATCTGGTTGTTATGGTTCATTCTTGTTCCGTTTCTTTTGTAGAGGGATGGCCCAGCATTTCCAGATTTTTCCATATCCTGTGGCAATAGCCAGCCCTGGTTGGTTATGTAGAGAGATCGATGAAGAGGCAATACAAACTGTCTTGGTGGTCTTTTCTGCAGGTTTATCTTCTCTCGTTTCTTTTCACCACTAGTCAGATAAGGTCTTGAGAATTCAGAGATTTGAGACCAGGGTCATTAGTTCTTTTAATCCCTCAGAGATGTGGTTACTAGCCAGAGTCAGGGATTAGAGGGGGACACAATATCTCATGGAGTGTTATGCGCCAAGCTGTGCCCACCCGCCAATTCATATGTTGCGGTCCTCACCCCCAGTACCTAAGAATGTCATCGTATTCAGAGATCAGGTCTTTAAAGAGGTAATGGAGTCAAAATGAGGACATTAGGGTGGCCTTCATCGAATAAGACTGCTGCTTTTATAAGAAGAGAGAGTACAGACAAGTACGGTGGGAAGATGATATGAAGACAAAGAAAGAAGATGGTCATCTACAAGCTGAGAAGAGAGACCTCAGAAGAAACAACCCTGCTGACATCTTGAGCTTGGACTCATCGCCTCCAGACTGTGAGAAAATACGTTTCTGTTGTTTAAGCCACTGTGGCACTTGGTTCTGGCAGTCCTAGCAAAGTAATGCATGGGGTTGTCCAAGAAAGGAGCAGGCTGACCATCGGTGTGTGGCCAAAGTTGGGATGTAGGAGTTGCAGATCAAGTCGGGAAGATTGAAGGGGCCTCATCAGCATCCAGGAAGCAGAGATCAGGTTGCACAACACGGAACGTCACTGGCTGGGGACCAGCAGGTAGTAGTCCTCCCTTTTATTTCAATCCTCTTGAAGTTGCAGTTCCCATCTTCCTACCCTCGTCCCAATGCCTTCTAGCAGTCAAGAGGCCGGGTTCTGGGATGGTTCAGAAACTGGCATCAGACAAGTGAAAAGTTTGTTCTTGTAGTTTTTTCCAGCCTAGTCTGTCCTTTGCTAGTGTCGTCCTTCATGTGAGTGTTGATGTTATTGACCTACTGTCAACAGGGCATGCACGTTGAGCTGTATTTATAGTAGTGATGATGAATTAAGCTTGAGTTAGTGAAACATTCTCACCAGTCTGCCCTGTGAATATGATTTTGCATCTAGGGAGAAATTACAGGGGTTTCCTGGAAGATGATATATTCCCTGGAGGACTGGATGGAGACACAGCTCATGATTAGGGGACGAACTTCTCTTCATGCAAAGTTTAATGGTTTCTTTTCCTCCTCCTTTAAAAATCAGTTTTAACCCCAGTCATTCCTCATTAGCGCCATGCTATGCTCATTTTATTTATAGACAAAATATTTGACTCCCAAGCCAATCAGCCATCACTGCAGTGACTGAGTACTGTGGAGATTACAGAGATGAGTTGGATGGAGACTGAGATCTCCGAAGGCTCAGGATCCCACAGGACAGACAGACAGGGGTGATTCTAACATGAGAGAGACTCTGAAACATGTTTTAATAAAAGTATGAATGGATTTCATTAAGAGAAACAAAGGAAAGAGAGGATGCTCCCAACTGGGGAGACATCTGGGCGATGAAGGGCCTTGACTCAGGCCTTGGAGGAGGAGGTGTAGAACCATAACAGGTACAGACTAGGGGAAGGGAATTTGAGGAAGAGAGAATGGCCCAGACATATGCACAGAGCCTGGAGAGAGCCAGGCTTGCTTCAGAGCAGAAAATAATCCAGGGAGACCCAGGCAGGGTATGTGGAGGTCAAGTACCATCAGAGATTGGCTTAGGTAAGACTGCAGGTGACGGCTGGGGCTTGATGGTGGATGGCTATGACTGCCAGGTTTGAGGAAAAGATGTGAGAAAGCCATTGATCCACAGATTTAGTACCTGAGGAGAGAAAGAATGGGATAAAACCCCGAGGAAAAACATTAGGATTGGAGGACACTTCTGGTTGAATGAGGATAAAAGGGGAAAACAAGTAGAAGTAGGGAAATTTGAGGCTTAAAGGAAGATAATTGAGGGAGATCAAATTGAGGTCATCTGTTATCTCAATGAAGTAGGTAACAAGGTAATCTGGCTGTGGTTTGGTTGGGACTTGAGAAGGTGGAAAAGAACTAGAAGAACTGTAAAGAGTTAATAGGGATCAGTAGAAACCGTCTTTGCTCAGACAGAGATTGCTCAATGGACCCCCTGAAGTGAAATTAGATGGCATGGACATGCTACAGATCCAATCTACTCGGTTATGTGGATCTCCCTGCCCCACCCTGTCCAGCCCTGCAACAAATGGTGTGTGGTTCAAAATGGGGACCAAAAGCAAAATGGCTGACTGGAATATTGTGAGTCTAAAAATTGCAAAGGAGGGTGTGGAAGTGGATGAATGGGTTCCAGAAAACCAGCATCTTGAAAGTATATCTGGAAATGGAGCAAGAATAGTAGGGGATTGAATGAGGAGGTAAAGATTAAGGAATTAAAAGCCTTGAAGACAAAAGACCAAGTTCAGCAGCAGTGAGAGAGGATGGGAGAGGTGGAAAGTTCACTGCATTCATCAGGTATTGCCAGTCTTTATTTTTTTCCCCAGGAAAAAAATATATGTGAACGTAATGAAGTTGGCAATTTTCCTGGATTAGCCCAAAAAACAACACCCCTTTTGTACTTTCTGGTGTGTAGGTATACATCACTGCTTGCTGATGATAATAAGTCAGGGTTAGGGTAGAAAGAGCTGAAGGAAGCATTTCTTCTAGATCTATGTTGAACAATGAGAAGGAGGGGACATTACCCCTCATCTCAATCATTATGTTCTTTTTGTTTTTTTAATTTACCATTTATTTTTAAAGGCATTAATAAAAAGCTTAACATACTTTATACTAAGAAAGTTACAATATACAAATGGGCTGAGTTGAAATTTTCACAGATTGACTTTTCTGTACTACATGTGACTGAGTTTCTTTAATTACTCACATTTCCATTGTTGAGTTATTCAAGCTGCTTATTCCCTTGAAACACATGGCTGGTTATTTAAGCACGAGTCACATGCAACAAGGGGAACTGCAGGTGATGCAACCGAACCAACTGTTCATGAAGAAAAAGATGAAATTTTGTTCACGTTGACCATGGTGCCTCAAAATACCATTCTCCTTGGGAGAGAGCTGCACCTAGTAGAGAATACTGTATGAATTACTCCTTAATTGAAAGGTGAGCACCTTCCTTCTTTTTGGTTTTGTTTGAAACCCATATAGTAACCAGTATGATAGCCACTCACGTACCAAGAGATTAACATACTTCCTAAAGCATCAGCATCATCAAAAGAATCTGGTCATTATGTTCTTTTATGGTAATCTTTGGAAAGAGCATCTCAGCCTGCGTTTCTCCTGACATTCTTTTTCAGACAGGTGCTAAGTTATAGCAGGGTTTCTTCTAAGAGGTTCCTACTTCCCTTTCATTGGCTGGAGCAGGAATGGAAAGCAGCACCTGGGAACGGAACGCATGGTCTTGTTAGTTGTGGTGCCCTGAACTGATGGGCTCTGGGGAGACTACCATCGAACCGAAACAGGCACACTGGTGTCTAGTCATATTTCGACCCTCAGGGGGTCCAGGTAGCAGACCCCTTTTGCCGCTGGTTTGAATAATAGTGTCTCTGCTGCCTGTATCTAAAACCCATGGAGGAAAAAGTGACAAGTAGACCTCGTTCCCAAGGTAGAGGACGCAGGTTTTGTCCAGCAGCCATTAGGTGGTGCTGCCTAACCAACATTCCCCACTCCGGTTTGCCACCCTGATGAGTCCTTTTGCTTTTGCTGTGGGTTTAATATTCTCTGGTAATCTTTTAAAAAGGTGGAAGTGGCTGAGATTTATCTATCACAACTTCTGCGAAACTTCTCTGATTCTCTCTCTCTCTCTTTTTTTCCCCTCAAGAGTAGCCAGTAACTGCTATATGGAAGCGGGGGATGGGAAATGGCTGCTCAGACTGAAACAGCCATTGGTATTTGAGCAGCACTTTCCACCCTACGATGAGTCTTCACACGTCAGAGTTCCTGGAATACAGGAGGCAAATGCTCACAAGGTTGCTGAATGAATACTTGAAGTATTGTGTGGAGAGAAAAAGGACCTAATTCTACACTGACTTTGATTAATGTAGAAATCGCATCAAAGTTAGTTTGTGAAAAGAGGTGGGTGTTTCTGTGAGGCAACACATGGGCGAGGACTGAGGAACAGGACACGGGATCGTACTGAGCGTGTCACCTGCGTATTATAAAGTCAAGTCTTCAAACGTGGTTGCCGTCATCATTACCGCTTTAATGAAGCCAGAGGGATGCTAGGCATATAAACAGAAGATGAGTCCCGAGATGGAGACACGGAAGAGCAAGGCTGTATTATAGAATTTTCACCTGGGTATTTCCTAATCTGGATATATCAAGCCATGCCATAGTAGGATTTTATTCTATTTACGGGGAAAGGTTAGAAAATGCTTAGCTACCTAACAACGTGTTTTCCCCCTCACATGTCACTAGTATATATATATGTGACACAGACAATATATGTTAGGTCAAACAAATCAGCTTTTTCTTTGACGAGTAAGCTGATCAGATCATGTATGGTCGACTTGCCAGTCACCATAATTACCAGTGAACAAGATTTGGTTTGGTTGTCGAATCATTAAGGGCACCCATAAGGCCGGGCTATTTGGAAATCATACTGTGGCGGCTAGACAGCCTCAGATCCATCATCCTGAAAGTCTCCGATCTTCTGCATACAAATGGTCACAGCTTCTCTGGACCAAGGTAGACAGTGAAGCATGTTGCCATGTTTTGTTTCCCAGAATCTAAGATAAAATAGAAGAAACCAAAGCAAAAATCAGTGTCTTTGGTCCAGTCTGTGCTTTGCCTTTGTTGTTCTGCAAGAGGAAGCCTCACACGTGGAAAACCGTATCCCCTATCACTTCTCACCTTGTGATGTCCCATCTGGGGGTGGTTTGAGCCCCTGTCCCTCAACATTTCCTTCATGACTCCAAGATTAAAGGGCCATATTCCATATTATTTTTATTGTATCTTTAGGAGAGGCACAAAGATATTAACTCTTAGTAGAGAACGAAATTGTATGCCAATACAATACTGAAGTCAGCAAATTGGCAAGATGACTGCCAAGGACATACACAGTATTTCTGTATCTTTCAGAGTGAGGATGTTCCTGACAATAAAAGAGAAATTACCTTGATACAACCTCCAGATACCATTTTTGTGTGCAATATAATTACATTATTCTTCTTTGACCAAAATAGAATACTTAGTTGATTGCTCAATCAAAAAAGTCAGTTAAGGAAAGGAATCATTAAAAAAGAGCTTGCACAAATCTTATGGGCTTTATTTAAACTTGAAACCATAATTATAGCCTAATTCACCAGCCTTGGGAAGTAGGTCAAGACCTCATCCTTAAGTGGGGACCTGCTGATTCATGTTGTTCATCGGCTCTCATGCACAATGATACCCATATAGCATCATTCACAGTGGTCAGCTTCCGTTCCTTAAGTGAAGGGAGCATTTACAGAAACTTAAAAGGTAACCTGAGATGAGTATTTATCTAGATTTTTATAATTTTCTCCCTCAGTCCTTCACGGTTGTTTTGCTTGCCCTTAGTATGGTAGCATTTTTAAAGCAGCCGATTTTTATTGTCTTTTTCCAACACATTTAATGAGGTTTTTATAGAAATAGATCTTTTGATCTTTGTATTCATATTAATTCCTTTTAATAATGCTTAATTAAATTACATAATTACAGTAACAAGTACAGCTAGCATCCCTGGATTTAGGAAAAAGGACCTCCTTCTTTTGCTAATCATCTAACTCGGGTACCTGGGCAGAATTGTATGGGCGTGGTATTGAGTGGTCTACTGGCTGTGTGGATTTGGCACTCCATGGGCGCCACCCAGTATGTTTTATAGAGGGCCATGAGAACCTCAGTTAATATTTCCCAGTTGGATGTAGGCTGGCTAAGAGAGGGTTTTTGCATCATTATCACCAGGCACATAGAGCCTTGTGGATCATTGAGCAGCTCTTCCGTATCTTATTGTATCAGCATAGAGAATGGCAGCCCTTAGATAATGCCTCTTGTCTTTAAACATTTGTGACATATTGTCCTTTAAAATTAGGACTTATCTTAGGGAGTCAGTGAGTATTTATTCAGGTAATAAGACTATAAATTAATGAATTCTGTGTATTAGAATACTTCTGAGTGGAGGATTTCTCAAATTCCTTTTAGTTTTTTCTTTCTTTCTTTTTTTCCTAAAAGACATATGCATGATGAATAATGGAGAATATCTGTATTCAACGATAAAAAAAAAAAACCCTCCGTATTTCATGTTAGGAATCAATATTGTATGTTCCTGGTTAAATTGAGAGGTGGGGACAAAGACTTTCATCGTTGCCCCCGGCAGGCTGGAAAATGTTGATTCCTTCAAGCCTGCAGTCAGAAAATACCCGATCACTACATATTTTTGTTGCTGGTAATATTTCACAGCCCTGGGCCATCGCCTGTTCTACCTCATGAGAGGGTCAACCCTGACTGGGAGCCCTCTGACCCTTCCCCAGGGGACCCCGGTGCCTGTTCACCCCGTGACATCAGCCTTCAGAATACGCAAAATAGACATCTTAATGAACGAAGGGAGGGCTGAGTCGTTGCTTTGTGCTCATCTGGCTAGACGCCTAACATTTGATGATTAAATTTGATTTTCAGTCATTCGGAACTCTACGCGCAACTTGGCTTTCTTTCATCTAGTCTCAGCATCACAACCTCTACTACAAAGCTTATTTCAAGGGAAAAATCTCTTAGAATTCAAATCACTCCTGCTTCGTGCTAGTCTGTTTGTTTGGGATACCAGCTTGCAAAATGTCCTTTGAATGATCGCTTTTAGTGAAATCAAAGTGACTTAAGAAGGAGAAACTTTGATGACTGGATATGTGTTTTATACTACTTCAGGACTCCTTTTGCAACTTGGGACAAATGGGAAAGTGAATCATTAGGGATGGAGGGGGCTGAAGCCTGTGTTCTAGCCTGTGTTCTAAATCACCACCAGGAAGGCCCTCCGAGGAAAGGGCTGTCCTGTGAGACTTCAGCAGTCAACCTGGAGCCAGGTCTGTGATTCAAGAATATTTTCAAGTTGGAGTAATGGGTATTCTTTTGTTGTCAGATGCCTCCGGGCTGCAGCTATGAGAGTGGCTGTTTGTCCTTGCAAGGTTTCATCGTTACTAACTTTGGGGGCAACCCTTAAGGGGTGGTGACTTTGGGGAGATTTGCAGGGGTTACCCTAGGAAGGGCCGAAGACCCCTACCCTCCACGCTGGGCCGGCACCGAGGCTGTGGGACCTCCTGCTTCCATCTACAAGCCCCGTGGAGCCAATCTGGCTCTAACCAGAAAAGGAATCAGCAGCACAAAACTACAGAATGATGCCGCCTCACCATCTTTCCTCCTGAGCGAACAAATGTCTTGCAGCGACTGACAGTAACAAAAGTGTCCAGATGCCCACTGGTCACCTCCAGTAAAAACAGTGAGCACTCACGATGGACAAGTCACGTCACGTCTATGTTTTCTTCAGTCCTCTCACTATCTTCGGTGATTTCATCATTTTTGTTCTATGAAGGAGGGAAGTGAAGTTTAGAAAGGTAAAGGTTCCAGGTAAGCAGTGAAACTGGGACTCAGATGCAGTTCTATGTGGCTTTAAAAACTGTGGCTTCGACTGGAAGACATTTTGTGGCTCTCTCAGAGTTTAGGTACAATAGTATTTATTTCAAGTTAGAGAAAGGTGAGCACACAGTATTCCACCTAACCCCTTAAAGAATTGGAAAGAAGAGCAAAGTGAAAAGGTGAATAATTTTAAATTATTATATTCTTAGGTTAACCCCCATGCTGCTGATATGATAGCATATCTCTATCATCATAAGAGATTTATTCAGCATAAGGGGGGAAAAAAGAGAAATTAGTGGTATGATGTCACAGGTAGGAAAGGGAATGGAGAACATTCTAGAATCATGGGAAGTATGAAGCCGAGTATGGAAGGCTGTTCTTGCCTGCAAAGCACCTGCTGTTCCCTGGCATTATGGATGTCGGGCTCTGAGCGCTAATGGCGAAGCAAGCTTGGTGAGGCCACCATACCTAGAGGGGTTTCCTTAGGTTTCCTTGCAATGGGCTCCATGCCTGGCAGGGACTGGCACCCCCCCCCCCCGCCCCCTGCACGGGCTTGCTTTCGGAAGCATCTAATAGCTCACTTTCATTGGATATTCTTTCCTGCTTTGTTGAGGATTAGTTGACCATAGAGTTAAGGGGCCATTTCTGGGTCCTGTATTCTGTTCCATTGGTCTGTGTCTGTTTTTGTGCCAGTACCATGCTGTCTTGATGATGACAGTTTTGTAATAGAGCTTGATGTCTGGAATCATGATGCCTCCAGGTTTGGTTTTCTTTTTCAGCATTCCTCTGGCTGTCCTCACAGCTCACTTGCAGACATGCTGGCTATCTCCAGAAATGAGAGCAATTGTCTTTGCAAGCATTTGCCAGGGTGTGGCGTAACATGCAGAGTGATTTCATATGTAATTGTATACCATTGTGATGAATGTTTTTAAACAAAAAATACCCTGAAGGTAGAATGACCAAGCTCAGAAGTGATCCAGATAGATGTTCTTACTTCTTTCTGCATCAACATTTCCTTTATGTTTTTTGGAAGTAGCTGGAGTAATTTTTACATCCATGCACATTTCCATCCTGGGACTCGAAAAGTTCTTCTCCCGTGCCTTAAAGAGCAGCGTGTGCTACACTTAAACTTGAACTGTCTGGACAGCTGTGAAGGTGGAAAAGAAACACCACGCTAGGAGCATTTTCATTTTGTTGTGTATATTCCTTATTGTGCAGCTGGTCTGAATTCTCTCTAAAAGGATGTCATGCAGCTGTTTCTCTGAGGCAGAATCTGAGGGCAAATATCCCAGCCCATCAACCCTGGCACATCCTTTCTGATCTTGGCAAGCCATTTTGTCCTTAACTCTCTTGTGGATAATGGCAAAAGATTGCTGTTTATCTGAATCTTCTTTAGGATGCTACAGTATATGAGCTCATTCGTAGAAGTTTCAGGAACCCAGCATTCTATTGTAAAAGATTTTCTACGTCTCCCCCCACCCTCATTTTCACCGTTGCCATGGCAACATTGTGCTCTGATGGCGTCTCCAGGATTATTCCTATCAGCACAGTTATTTCTTCTGATTACTATTGTTGCTTATTGTCATCAACATCATTTTGACTGTCAGTTAGTCACATTCTGATCCTTAACACCTGGCCTCTGGGGAACGTCTTCTCAAAACAGTTGAAAAGTGAGAAAAAAAATTAGAATGTAAATCCCAAGAGATCACCAGTAGGCAATTATCCTACATCAGATTTATTTTTTCTTTTCCCACAAAGTCACTGTAATCCTTCTAGAATATATGTGGATGAGTTTGTCACCATATCAAGATACATGCGGTTGTTGGTACTGCTGTTTGTTTTTAGAGAAGGAATGTGTGTGTGTGTGTGTGTGTGTGTGTGTCAGTGGGGGGGGATTACACATTCAAAGGTTTCTAATATTACTATTTTTTTCGCAAAATGTTGGCAACTAGTTGTTTAGAGACTGTGTTTTAGTAGAACATTGCCTACTGATTTTATTATACCTGCAGCCCACCTTGTGACCTATCTTGAGGCTGAGGGGGGAGTAGATAGGCTTCCTTTAGGGTGACTTGTTTGTTAGTGTGACCTGCAGGTCAGCTGGGATGGATGCCCCATACCTTTGAGACCTGCTTAAATTTGGCTTGAAATGCTACCTCCCAGGTCTTGGGAGTCCAGAACTGTCTCTGTAATTTCTGCAAGCCTCCACAGCTGTCTTTTTGGGGTCTTTCTGTCTCTGGGCTCCTACGTTGATGCTGGCTGTTCCTGCTGGGTTTAGCGAAACCCTCAATTTAGAATTCAGTGACTGCACCAGTTTCTAGAAGAAACTCGTATCTAGCTAGCTCACCTTCTTGCGCCCCTCCCCCTCCTTACTCCTTTCTTCACTCCCTCCCCCTCTCTTGTACTCATGCCTTCCTAGTGGTGGTGGTGGGGGCTTGGCAGATGTGGTGGGTCACTAAGAGGAGTCACATCCCAGGGAATTACCTCTCCTCCCCCCAGCTACCAGCTCTCAACGCCCCTTTCTTCCTCTCTTCCTGTCACCTCTCCCCCTGGCACATTTAATAATTTCTTCTTGTCTCATTCAGGACGGCAATCCCTGAAAGGAATTCTGTTTTCTCCACTTGGCTTCATTTTACCCTTAGATTTATTTGTAGCACCTGCAAATCAATTCCACAAGCACTCTCCCACATGGGGAATAAAAACAAAACCCAACAGTAATTAATATATTTCTTTAGTAGCACCAGAGCTTTGCTCTAACTCACTGCCCGAAGCCTTGCCTCTCTGCTTGCTAGCCATGGGGACTGCAATCTCAAATGGCTCCAGGAATCTAGGAGGTGACCTTCATAGGTCAAGGGCACCTGGTGGAGGAGACAGTATGGAGTGGGGAGAGCATACCTCTCTGTCCAGAGACACAATTCATCCTAAGGGAG
Source organism: Mirounga angustirostris (assembly GCF_029215605.1). Classification (NCBI taxonomy): domain Eukaryota; kingdom Metazoa; phylum Chordata; class Mammalia; order Carnivora; family Phocidae; genus Mirounga; species Mirounga angustirostris. The sequence goes on along the minus strand of NW_026991722.1, from coordinate 44,232,502 downwards.
CATGAGCTACTTAGCTCTGGCCCATAGCTGCTTGTGAGGATGAGGGTCCAGGGGTGTTTTACTGTCAAGTTTTAAAAAAGAAGCTTACAAAATGTCTCTCCAGTTCCAGTGCTGGAGGTTTTTTTTTTTTTTTTAACTTGTGAGGCTATATTTTATTGGTCAACACACCAAGTGGGAGGGACAGACCTAGTCTGCAGATTTCTCGTTGCCTCTTCCTTCCTGGACATTGGGAAGGAAGCTCTCTGTGCCGGCTCCCTTTCCTGTGGCCCTTCCCCTCTGTGAGGCCATCCCTACTCTGGCCAAGCCAGATGGAGGGAGCCTCTGAATGAGGATAAATGTCAAAGGACCTTGGGGCTCAAGGACTAGTCAGTTCTTAGATTCTAACTCAGTAGCATCAGGGTTTGAGGGTAAATCAAAACCAAACAACATTCCCAGCCTGAATTTCCTGCCATACTTTCTCTACTTCGAGGATCTACTCCCTCACCATCTTGGCTTCCGGTGTCTGGGGAAGAATTCACGCTCCCTTCCAGCTCCTGGCCAGGTGTGAGGGGAAGGAATTAGGATGCTCAGGAAGGTTCTTTCCCATTTCCCTCTCTCTGTCTTCGTGACGGATAGCTTGACATTTGGTGTGTCTCTTTAAATCTCAGCTTCTGGAGGACTAGGATGGGGATCTCCCAAGCATGAAATTCATCACAAAGTGTCCATTCTTATCACAAACTCCAAAATTTCCACCCCTGGCTCCCAGGCAGTTTTTTGGTCATTTTTCGTGCCTGCCCTCACACACTGCAGCCTGGGGTGGGGTGGGGACAGAGTCTTGGGTGTGCCCAGCCCCCGATGTGGGGAGTAAGTACATCAGTGGATGTGGTCTCTGGGATCTGATCAGAGTCTGGGGTTTGGCTGGTAAGCCTTTTGACCAGAGCCTCATTAATAAACAGACCATTCATTTAAACACTGGGATCTTTTCTGGATGGGAAAGGAAAGCTCAATGTCAGTGGGCCTCGTGCAGTCAAAGATTCTCTCCCTGGTCTGTGTGAAGACGAGTCCCCTGGAGAAAGTTTATCAGCTTAAATAAATTTTCATTCAGCAATCATAAAAATTTCTTGAAGACCTACTATCTGCTGGGCATTAGGAAGACACACACCTGAAACTAAAGCATTGTTGGTGCCTTCGAGGAACTCAAGGTCTGGTCGGGGAACAAACAGATAACCCAGCAACTCGGTGCAGCCTGAGGAGGGTGCGGTGTGGACAGCGCTGAGGAGAAGCGAGCTTCCTAGTAGAACCTCAAGGAATCTTCCTGGCTGAAGGGTGGGAGAGGGGCAGCCCCGGTTGAGGGCAGGAAGGCCTGCACTTGGCCATGGCGATGGGAAGGCCCACACATGTTCAAGAAACGTGGCTTACAATTAGGAAAAGCGTGCAGAATACATGTCTGGAAACCCCAGAGCCCTGGCTCTCACTGGAGAAGCTCACAGAGTAGAGGCGACAGGGAGACCTGGCTCATGGCACCTGGTGCTCAGTGGGGAATGCAGGATGTAGTTGTTTGTAGTATTAAATGTACATTTTTTTTCTACTTTAGTGCTAATGCATATCATTGAATTGGTAAAAATTAAATGAAAGGACAAGGCAAGTCCAGTGGAGAGGTCTTTTTCAAATACCTCCAGAACACCTACAATTTTCATGCCAGATGCCCTTGAAGGACTCTGTCTTGAGCTGACTGCTATCTTAGCTCTCAAAGAATGTCGAAGAGAAACACCTTCCAGGGTAAAAGCCTAACCCCTACAGGGGTTAATAGCATGAACTCAAATGTGACAGACACCTGCATTTGAATCTAGGCTCTCTCTCTTAATAGCTCTTGATGTTGGGCAAGTTGGTCAAATTCATCTTTCTCTCTTATGCTCCCTCTGGGTGTTCTCATGTTTCCTCATGTTCCAGAACCTGTTCCATCTCCCCCTTCACCTAATGAACTCCAACACAACCTTCAGTTATCATTTCAAATGGCACTTCCACAATGAAGTCCTCCATGACTATGTCCAGGGATAATAATCTATCTTGTAGGGCTGTTATGATTAAATTATTAATACATATAAAGAGCTTAGGATGATGCATGGCACATAATAGACATTCAATATAAGTTAGCTCTTATTTCATAAAGACTCACAGGATAAGTTATTCTTGGATTTTAGTACAAAAGCTAAAATAGTGACCCTTGAAGAGCTGGTATTTTTCCTCTTACATCATGGCAGATTTAATAAAGGATAGTATGTTTCTTCTTTTGAATTGATATCTGAAATTTTAGAGCTAAATTTTGTGTTTAAGTATAGCAAAACCTCATCTCATACTCAAAATATGTAAGCATCATTCTGTCTACAGCCTTTGTTATTTCTTATATTTATCTTGTGTAACTGGATAGCTATTGAACTCCACCTCAAATCCTTTTATGAAGCAAGGGGCATACATATGATACATTCATAAGTTCCATAATAATAGGTTGGGGAATAAAAGCACATTTTAGGTGGATATTTACATCAGGTAAATTTTATGTGACCAAAGTTTTCTCTGTAATTCTCTATAAACTTCTATGCTTCTTTTTGAATAACTAAAATTAAATTAGTATTAACGATTCAGTACAGAAATTTGAATGTAATATGTTCCAAATGCTTATAATTAGAAATTGCAAAATTATTGCTGGAAGGATTTGAAAAGTTCAGCCTCTTTTCCACTATTCATACCATAGAATCATAGAATTTTAGAATAGGATATAATTTGTTTACTTTTCATGTTTCACTTGGCTTGAACAATAAAAAAGAGGCCTGACCACGTTAATTTTTCTATTAATCTAGCTTCAATTTCTTCATAAAAATGAGACAAAGCTGTTGTATTTTCACTGAAGTATGGTGTTGGAGTATCCCCTAGTTGGGTATTTCATCTGACTCCTTATCAAGGACAACCTCTGAAGCACTTGCAAGAGGAGATTATTGAGCTCATGTTAAAATCTTTTAAAAAGAACTTTTAAAGACTTTCATTGGTAACTTATTTTAAGACTTAACATTTCTGCTTTTTCTGTTTAATTTACAACTGCAAATTGAAGCTAAAACGGGTACTCCTGCTGGGTAGAGAGGGGAGAAATAATTAATAACCATTTGTTGTGTTACAGCCCATTGTTGAAAACCAGTAATAACCAATTCATTCATTCATTCATTCATTCATTCATTCATTCATCAACCAAAAAATACTTACAGATTGATGTCTGTATGCCACGTTATGTTACCAGGTTCTAGAGATGCTCTGATAACTCTTTATCCTCAGTGAGTTTTATGAACTAGGGGGTAGAGATAGACAAGTAACCAAATGAAAAAGAATTCTGAACTCTTCCTGCTTCTGTTTTGATGAAGACATTGCTATGATAAACATGAGAAATCAAAGTCAACCTGAAACTGGTTCTCCCTGACACATAATTTATTTATAAAGCAATATACTGGAATTCGTTCCTTAAATTTTGGACCCTTCATCTGATGAAAGGCTGTATGAGGTACAAGTCTGTTGAGCAGAAAGAAGGATTTGAAAAGGATTTCCTTGGAAGAAATGGTGTTACAAGTCCCTAATTTTTGCTCCGAAGGTAGGATGGGAAAAGGATCCTACTTTCTTCATCTCAAGCCTTTACTATGATTACTTGGAGAGTTCGCTGTGTGTTCTGAGGATTGGGACCACCATAGACTGGGGTCTAGCTCTAACTTGGGAAATCTAGAGGGTGATGGGAGTGGGTGAGAAGTGGTGTTCATGCTGCACAGGGGACAGCCTACATGCCTGGGGTTTGCCAGAGTAGAAGATGCAGGAATCCTTCCCATGGGAGAAAGGGCCAGGCTGGAACCATCTATTCCTGCTGTGAACCAGGAGTGCAGAGCAGGCTGCAGGCCTGCCAGACAGAACACATCCCCTTTAGCTCATCTTGTGATTTGTAGGTGAGGAGTCCCTGAGGATGGGAATCCCCAAGAATTAAAAATCAAAACAAAACAAGACAAAACTACAACCTCTGAGGAAAAAGTCGGCAATCATCATTTGCCGGACCAGAGAACTCAAAGTTACCTAACCAATATTTTTCTTTGTTAAATCTGGCAATTCTGCTTGCTTTCGCCCTTTGCCCACAGCCACGTGAGCCGCTGTCGAAAGGGAAAGGGGGCCATCAGGGAGATACAGGGCAGAAGCTAGTCACACCCCCTTCTTGGAAGTCAGGCAGCTGCTAACTGCAGGACACAGCAAGGACAAGAGAGGGCATTCTTAACTTTTAAGGTTGAAGAATTGCCAAATATTTCGGGCAGAAAACATTTTAGTTTGTCAATCTAGTTTTGTGAGTTAAAGTGATCACAGAGCTGACTCTTTCATGTGAGCAAGTGGAAGTTGTGGGGATCTGCCAATTTTCCTTCCAGGGATGGGGAAGATGATCTCTTCTGAATAAAAGTTTAAAGGGACAGAAGAGACAAATAAATTGGTCGCTTGGTCCCATCCACACCCACATCCACATGCCTGATGGGAGGAGCACAGGGTGTTAAGGGGGAGAGGCGGTAGAGGCACCTAACATGGGCTCAGGGGGGTACAGAGGAAGTAACATTGTTAAACCAAGAGCAGAAGGAATTTGAGGATTTCTGTGCAAAGATGGAAGATTAAACACTTTGACTTCCTGCCAAGTTCCCCATAAAACAATTCTAAAGTGATTTTTAAAAGTCTTAAGCCCCAAAGGAAAGGAAGAAGAGAAAAGTAAGCAATAACTACAAAATTTTGTAACCTGGAAAGCAGATGGATGAGAGAATTGATGGTTCGGCAGAAGTGAGAGATAAAATCCAACTCAATATATGCGGGACCCATAGTTCAGAGAGAGGTACTGTCTGGAACTAGTAGGAGAGGGAGCATCAGAAAGGCTAAGATGAGGAGGATTGGTTGAAAGTTGGTTTTTGAAGTACTCAGATTCCCAGATCTCAACAACCAACAACCCTGGCAAGAGAAGGAGGATTTATTTTTTTCTAGAAAGAGACAGCTCAGTTGAGGATGGAGCTACCATACTGAAAGCAGGGGATTAAGTGAATACGTACAATACTGGATGTTGAGACCATCCCCCAGCCCTCTTGCATTCAACTTGCTGACGTTGAACAGCCAGGCCTTCACCTTCCATGCAGGGGACTGAAGGACTTTCTCTGGGTAACCTGGCCAGCCTAAGCACAGAGATCTGAAGATGGGGACATCCAGGCTTCCTCACCTAAGTTGCCAAGTCCGATCACCCTACAGTGAAGTTCACAGCTCAGGAGTGCTACACTTGTGTTTGTGGAGGATTTGGTCCCCATACTTAAACGTGAGGGATAATCAAGGATAGCCAGGCTTCTGAGCAAAGCTTCTGATGTAATACAGGAAGTGTGATATCTGAATCATAGGAGTTCCAGAAGAAAGATGAGGCAAAATGGAAAGTCGGATGTAAAGGAAAATTCAAGTGAGTATATTGGATTTGAAGGATCTGAGTTCGAGATTGAAAAGCTCATTGTTTGCCTGGCAACAAATGAAGTGGATTAAAATAGATGCAAGACATATCATTATAAAATATCAATGTGCTGGGGAAAATTGAGGCACCCATAAACTGAGGAAAAAGGCAGGGGTGGGTGGAAGGTGGGGGGAGTGGGGGGGGAGAGAGAGAGAATCAGTAAAACAAATGGTATCATATTTCTCATCTGCCAGAAACCTTCAAAATTCCTATTCTCAGTCTATAATCAATTGTCAGGATAAATAAATAAACAGCAACAACAACAAAGAGGAAGGTAGAGAATAGGAGAGACACAGGAGAGAGGTAAAGGGAATTCTCAAGGTGATGGTGCAGGGAAGTCCTAGGGTGGCAGAAATTTACCAGCTAAAGAGCTCCAGCAGTCCAGGCTGGATCCTGCAGAAGGCTCTAGAAGAGGTTCCTTCAGAAAGGTGCCATTGAGAGAATGCCTGCCATGTCTCAACATCTCAAGAGAAGATTTGGAAAATTGATGAAGGATTTGGAGTTAAACTGATAAATACATAAATAATTAAGATTATTATTAATTTAGGGGAAAGAAAAAAAAATGTAAGAAAAGCAAAGAAATTATAGTGAACTCATGAGTCAGCTGTAAAAAGCATGTCTGTATATATATTTGTGTGTTAGAAACAGAAGGGAAGACAATGAATCTCCTGTAATAGTGGCAAGTCAAAAGACAAATGTCTAAAACCCCAAACTAGAAAAATCAGCAAGTCGCAGTGCAAATATATTATTTAGAGACATAGAAGCAATTGCCAAAATATTTAGTTAAAAGAAGTGATTGCCTTTAAGAAGAGGGGGGAAAGGGGCAGAGAGGTTAACTTAGTATTGTTGGTAGGCAAACTTTGTAAAACTATTAATATAAATGTCACAAAAAACTACTACTTATTTTGAAGAGAAAGGTAGAGTGATGGTGTGTGTGTGTTTGTTGGGGGCGGGAAGGCTAATAGAGCTCCAGTCAGAGGGAATAAGACATGTGAAGGCCCTGAGCAAGACAGGGAGAGCATGGCTCCTTTGAGCCTTGAAGAAGTTCAAGGTGAGTGTGCCAGTCAGATTGAGGGGCAAGCTGGGGAGTATCGAGAGATGAAGCTAGAGGATAAGCAGGGACCAGATCATGAATGGACTTTAATTTTGTCCTAAGGATAATGGAAGTCCTAAGGAAGGACACTTTTATCTGGAAGTAAGAGAAAGATTAGATGAAAATAGCTTGAACAATAAGGGAACTTTATTATGATTTATCCCATAAGAAGAGGTCTAGAGGAGGGAGGTTAATTCAGCAGCTCAGTGATATCAGGGAGCCTTAGACTCTTTACTTTCTACTCTGGTCTTCTTACTGTGCCAGGTAAGTCTCTCAGAATGGCTAAAAAAGCCAGATATTGCCTCCCCACACAATAGCGTCCAAGGGTAGAAGGAAGGATAGGCCATGTTCCTTCCTCATGTCTTTGGATCAGTTATTTATTGAGACATAACAAACTACATAAAAAATTAATGGCCTGTCACAATCACCATGTTAGGCACTGAGGACTCTGGGAGTCAGTAGTTTGGGTTCGGCTTAGCTGGGAACTTCAGCTGCTCTGTCCTGGACTCACTCATTCTCCTGCAGTCAGTCCATTGGTGGCTTAAGTGGGGCTCGATGGTCTAAGATAAGCTCCCTTACCTGTCTGGGACCTCAGCTGCGATGACTGGGACAGCTGGCCTCCCTGCTCCAAGTGGTCTTCTCTCCCAGATGACTAGACTGGGCTTCTTCCCATGGCAGTCTCCAGAGAGTGTGCTAAGGAAGTGAGAGCTGAAGCTACAAGGCATCTTGAAGCCTAGCCTCCAAAAGCCCATGAAACCACTCTGCAACATTCTATTGGTGAAAGCAGGTTACAGGAACAGCCCAAATTCAGGGGATAAGAAAATATTTAATCTCATGATGGGAAGAACAGTGAAGTCGTACTGCAAAGGTATACATAAATAAGAATGGTAGGAGTTCTTATGGCCATCTTGGAAATAAATCTATCACAGCCTCCTTTGAAGAATAGAGAATATGATGTTACACAAATTATTCTCAGGCCCTTTCCTAAACCAATCATAGAGAGGGCAATTAAATTACTCTGGTTGGGTAAGCATAATCAAGGTTGACTCCCTGGAACTGAGGACCCATCTTTCTCAGGAGCAAAAGGGTTCTTGTTGCAAAAACGTATGTGCGTGGGATTTGGATAGAAAAATAAACATCATCTCCCAGATTTTTCTAGAGATACATGATTCCATTTTTAAAAGATAATCTTTAAAAGATAATGATTTCATTTAAAGATAACCTTTAAAGGATGAAAAGATACTATTTCACATTTGAAAGATAACCTTGAAATATGATTTCATTTTTAAGAGAGGATTATTCCTCTTGCTTGGAGGGAAGCAAGACTGAAGGCAGGTAGACCAGTTGCAGGATTTGTCAACCTCAGCACTATTGGACATACTGAGCCAGATAATTCTTTGTTGGGGGTAGAGGACTTTGTGTTTTGAAGTATCGCTGACATCTTCCCACTGGATGCCAGAAGCTTACCTCCAGCTGTAACAACTAACTTGTCTGCAGACACTACCAATTATCATCGGGGGGACAAAATTACTCCTGGTCAAGAGCCACTGGATTTGGAGGGTAATGCAATGATTTAGATGATGATTGCATTGACCTGAACCAAGGTAGAGGCAGTAAGAATGGAGGCAAGAAGGAATGAGATCTTCAATTTGGCAAATGATGAGGAATGAATGGGAAGTGTGGGTGACAGCCAGGTTCTGGTCTAGACACTCTGCTTTGGACACATAAGAGGAGACACAGGGTTGGAGAAAATTAGATAATTAGCTCAGTTTGGGACACATTCAGTTTGAGGTGTTTGAGGAACATAAATAAAGATGTCCAAGAGGCCTTAGAGTAAGGGTCTCAAATTGGTGATGCTTGAGCCCAGCCCAATTTCATACTTATGTTCTTTGTCTCTACAGTCAAAAAACAAAACAAAACACATAGGCCAACATTTAAGAATTTGGAGACTTCATATACAATTTGAAATTTTAAGTTTGTTTAAAATATTGGAAGATCAGAACATACTGGACCCAAGTTCTCAGATGACAAAAATCTGCTGAGCTGAGTTTGCCCCTATTTGCCTCAATCTCCCCCAAGGCATTCTTGACTCCATCCCATTGCTTGCCTGCTTAGCCCATAAGAATTTGAGTATAGATTCTTTGCTTTGGTTGGACTTTTCTGCTCTTTGACATAGACACAGATATGAGAACAATTCCAAGAGGTTCCACGTTATATCCTCTCTGTTGCCCTCTGACCCATACATTTCAGTCAGACCTTGTAGGTCTTTCTAAATACATCTTTCATTTTTTTCCTTTCTGATTCTGATGGTAATACATGTTTCTTGTGGGAAACAGAAAATATAATGCACATAGTATCCCAAATCTTACAGTCCTCTTGGGTTTTGTTGCTGGATTTCCATATACCCCTGGAAGTAGTGATCAGGACTCACTTGCCACCTCCAGGAGGGGCCTCCTCTCTATTTCCAAAGTGCCAAAGGAAGAAAATTAAACAAGCTTGTGTTTACCTCTCTGCTTTTGTGCATTTTAAGCCCGTCGCGCTGAGGGTTGCTAAGGAAATTTTTTTTTTTGAAACGCTCAAGAATTCAGGCAATTAAGTGTTTTTCCAACATCAAACAATTCCATACTCAGAATTTATTACCCCTCATGTCTCTCAGTGGTTCAAGGAAACATTTTCCATTCATGTTAATTTGTTATCTCAAATGCTTTTTAAAATGAGCCTTAAGTGTACTATTTGTAAGTAGGTGACAAAGTTCTTTTAAAACTGCTTGAATAATAGAAAAAATGACATGCCTCTTCAAGAACAAAATGGGCCATGATAATGTGAGGGAGAACATGTAAGAAGGGATGTAATGGTTAGAATTAAAATGACGTCTGACAATTACTTTCAATTTGAACCGAGGTGAAGAAAATCAGAATTACAATACTCTTGTGATTAAATTTTGATGAGATGAAAATGTCATCATTGTTTGATGAGAATTTTTTATTAGAGTTCAAAGAATATGAATGATTTAACCACAATGTACCAACACCACAGGGCTGAATAATCTGTATCAGTTTTTCTCAACTCTTTCTTACTGTGGGTCACCAGAGAATCTCAGCAGCTCTCATTCTTCGTGCTTCTGCGACTGTTTCCATGAGATTGGCTTTTGAAACAACAAGATAAAGCTTACATCCTTTGTGATAAGTTCTGACATTGAAATCCTGGAGTAGCTTAATGTGGTGAATCATTTCCAGGAGCCATGTGCTGAGATTTAGGCTCATATGTTTTCTTTTTCAAAGACGGACATTTTATTCATTTTTTATTTTTTTAAAGATTTTATTTATTTATTTGACAGAGAGAGACACAGCAAGAGAGGGAACACAAGCAGGGGGAGTGGGAGAGGGAGAAGCAGTTTTCCTGCGGAGCAGGGAGCCCGATGCGGGCCTCGATCCCAGGACCCTGGGATCATGACCTGAGCCGAAGGCAGACGCTTAACCAACTGAGCCACCCAGGCACCCCAAAGACGGACATTTTAGAGGCTAGATTTCTTGAAAGAAATGGGGAGATCCCGCTTTCATCCTGTCTTCCTTGCTGAAAATCAAGATGTACTTTTATTCCACGGGAGGAGCCTGTTTCCCTTTAGCCTGACATTTGACCATTAAAATTGAGATGGGGGCTCACGTCTGTGAAAGACAAAACATAGTTCAGTTCTCTTTGGGGCACTGATTCCACATAGGAGGAGAAGAATGTGCTGACTTAGCACAGGGACTTTCTGTGCATACGGGCAACTGCTGTGTTAGCAACTTCTGTACTGGGTGGGGGCAGGAGCGCAAGGAGCCTCCCCCCCCCCACACTTTACTGTAACTGGGGGATTCCTGATTGCCCTCCCTCCCTCTTCCCTGTCTTTCCTCTTTCCCCTCTGGGAGCCCTAAATTGAATCAATTTAGTTATGGTTTCTCATAGTCATTGGTTATACATCTCTATATTTTATAAGATTGTTGTCTTCTGACAAACACGGAGGTACTAGGTGTGTGTTCAGTTCTGTTTTGTACATGAAAATCTCCTCTTTTACTTACTGTTGCAGGAAAGGGAAAGTATGGACAAGGGCTCTTCTATTTAGTTACTTCCCAAAGCTGTTGCTGTTGTAACAATGTTATAACTTAGCCCACTCAAAAATAACCTTTATTTTATCTTATTAAAAAAACACAGTCTGTAAAGGGCGCCTGCGTGGCTCAGTCGGTTGAGTGTCCAACTCTTGATTTGGGCTCAGGTCATGATCTCAGGGTCATGAGATCGAGGCCTGCTTTGGGCTTCACGCTGGGTTTGGAGTCTGCTTGGGATTCTCTCTCTCTCCCTCCCCTACCCCCACCTCCTTTCCCCCTCTTCCCTGCCTACTTCAAACAAACAAACAAACAAAAAACAACAAAAAGCAGTCTGTAAACTTTATAGACTGATCTAGGGTAAGCTCAGATTATTTCCAAACACCATTTTATTGGTTCCCTTATTAGAATTTTATTTTATTTAAAAAGCCAGGAAATTTAAGCTAGAAAGGGGAAAGTATATCGTGTAAGAGATGTCTATCATAGCCCTGCTCCGTAAAGAAAGAGTTTTCTTGGCCATTCCAAGTCCCTTTCAAAAACACTTTGTAAGTTTAGCTGATTTATCTTTGTGGCATTTGTACTTGAATATTTAAATAATTGCTTCAAAGGTGGTCAAAATGATAATGAGAGGTGAAGTCGGGAACAACTGAGAAGTTTAACTGCACTGCAATCTCTACTGGATATGAAAAGTCAAAGGCTTGGAAAAAGCAGATATGAATGTTGGAATAGTCGGAAGCCTACAGCACCACAAATAGGACACAACGCAGTGCAGTGGCTCAGAGGAGGCTAGATAGACTGAGAAAAAAGAGAACCCTGGTTCTCTCTTCCAGATCAAATGAAAAATATCTCAAACAGTGATCTTCATAATATTTTCAAAAGGAACAATATCAATGAAAAATGTCTGAAATTATCCAAAGTTTCCCCCTTGAAGCAACTAACACTATATTCTTTTTTTTCCCCCAAGATTTTATTTTTAAGTAATCTCTACACCCAATGTGGGTTCAAACTCACAAGTGGATTGGAACTCACAACCCTGAGATCAGGAGTCATGTGTTCCACTAACGAAGCCAGCCAGATGCCCCAACACTATTTTTTAAGGTCTGTGATAGCCCAGGTCTATAGTACTTGATAGATTGCCCTTTGTCAGTGTTGTACATAAGGATTTCCTCTAGCATGGACAGTATATGTTTCTTGCCACTTAAGGAAGCATGGCTGATGGGAAATTAAACTGATAGAAGAATGGAAGAAATGGGGGAACTTTGTGTGATTTAGGGGAATAATTTAGGGAAATGGGATTAATTCGGGTATGAGATCCAGTTTGTGCTCTACTTTTAAAAATTTATTTTAATTTTTAATTTTTAATATTTTATTTATTTATTTATTTGACAGAGAGAGAGAGAGAGAGCACAAGCAGAGGGAGCAGTAGAGGGAGAAGCAGTTTCCCCACTAAGCAGGGAGCCTGACGGGGGGCTCAGTCCCAGGACCCTGGGATCATGACCTGAGCCGAAGGCAGGCGCTTAACCAACTGAGCCACCCAGGCGCCCCCCTCCCCCTTTATTTTAGAGAGAGAGAGACCATGAGTAGGGAGGGGCAGAGGGAGAAGGAAAGGGAGTATCTCAAGGAGGCTCCATAGTCAGCACAGAGTCCGATGCAGGGCTCGATCCCACAACCCTGAGATCATGACCTGAGGCGAAATCAAGAGTTGGATGCTTAACTGACTGAGCCATCCAGACATCCCTAGTTTTTGCTTTATTCTTGGGTATAATCTTGGGTAATTTACTTAATCTCATTGACACTTGGTTTTCTCATCTTTCTAAATGAAGATGATAGTAATGCTTACCCCATTTAATGTAGATTAAATAATTGAGAGTAATATTTATAATTTATAAAACCCCCAAAATATACCCATAGTTGGTAATTATTCTAATCCATGCATTTCTCCTCTACTTTCCTGACCTATGGCCAATGCTTTCATAAGGGAAGAAAGAATCCAGGCTAGGATTGCCATCTGTTCACATATTAACTTCATGTCTCCAGATTGTATCCACTCATCCATCCACTCCTCCATCCATCCATCCACTTGCATCCACCCATCCATCCACTTCTCCATCCATCCATCCATTCATCCATTCACCATGCTTCCATTGACCACTAGCCATGTGCTATCACTATGCTATGCACAAAGCTTTCAAAAATCAGTGCCACAGTTTCTCAGAGGTTTCTGACTATGTGGAGGGAGAACTCAACTCAGCTTTCTAGAGTTCTCAATGTCTCCTTAAACCTGAGGAGTGAAGAGGTAGACAAATGAAAAAAAAATAGTAAGAATTATTCAGGTGACATATTATTTTGGACATTTTCCAAGCAGGATAATTATCTAAAATCAGGCTGACATATTTATATCTCTAGCTTCCCATGCTTGTTAAAATACTTTTCTTGCTGAAATACTCATTGAGCTAAATTTCGTCTAACATCTGGCCATTGTATAAATACAGCAATGAAAACATGTCTTGTTGCTTACACATTAGGTATAAATTTTAGAAATCCAATTAGTGTTTTATTCTTTCTGTGCACTTTTTCTTTGGTTTTTCTTTAGTGCTTGAGCTACTTTCAGGCTCCTAACTGGAACTATAAGAATTCAAATATTTAGCACACCTCTACACAACGGCAAAAGCAACTAGATTGAGGTACAGTGCTTTGTAGTATTTCCCCGTGATTGTGAGATACTCCTTAGGTTCTTTATTCATTCATGCAACGAGCATATATTGAGGGAAATGTCAAGCCTGGTGCTCAGTGCTGCGGGTGGGGGATACGGAAGAAATAAAATATCATCCTAGCCCTTAAGGAGTTTAGAAGCTAGTAGGGGAGACAGATACCTACACAAGCTATTTCACTACGATGTGAAATACTGCCATTGCTATGTTGGCGAGCACTGACAAATGCTCTAAGAGAGGTACGTGTCCACCAGGCTCCAAAGGCATCATTCACTACTCATCTGATGGGTTGTACACTATATAAATGAGTGTCTTCAATTCTTCCCTGAGGCTCTATAGCCTCTCAAAATTGAGGAGCCCCTCAAACTAAGAACCCAGGGGAGTGTCCCAGTACTCACTGTGCCTGCATTATCCATCTGGGTAGGCAGACTCTGCCAAATGCCCTAAGGATGGATCATCTATTTAGCAATACCAGCCTCATCCGAGTCACAGTTGATGAAGTCTTCACTTTCAGACTCACTGTAATGACAGCTGATTTTCAATGGCCTATTCTGCATGGATGTGAACATTTAGAAGTAAGCCCACGGAAGTACCATTTTCGCTCTGTCCATCAGGGCCTACCATAGTGTATCCTCTGCAGCCTTCCAAAAAATGCATTTCATTATATAGATCCCACCACTGTTTCATTTGGTGTTGATTATACTCAAATATCTAAACGTTTGGGTCATTCTAAAGGATGCTCTCAAGATCTAACTTGAAAAAACTATGAGTGAATTTTCAAACATTATCAGATGCAATGCTTACTTTTTAAACATTAAAAGTTTATTTGCACAAACTTAGTAGTATGAGATACAATGCAATTCATGGAAATCAACCACAATGCTAATACTTAATAGATTATTCCAATTATTAGACATTTTAGACATTGCAGTTTAAATCTCAACATTACCTCTGATGTTGGGATAACATTTCAGTTAATAAATAGTTGTGAATATAACCATATGCTTAGTTTATTCTCACCAGTTTATCAAGAATTACAATAGTGATTTGGGTCATAAAAGTGATAAACAATTATATTGTCATAAACTGCATGTTTATTTAATTAATCCTGAAAAGAATCTAAAAATATATTCCAACGGGTTATATAAATTAGGTGTAATTTTTAGCTCTTGGATTTTAACACATGTGGGTGACCCTATAACTGCTTTCATAGGGTATGGTCATCTGCAAAAGTGTGTGGCCACAGGTTTTGAGCCCTGAATTAAATGTCTTCTATGTACTTCAGAGAACTACGAATTTCAAAAGTTACTGCTATTTTGGGGTGATCTATAAAGTATTACAATACAATGCAAGCACACAAAATTTGTGGTAAAGAAAGTGAGTTTTGTTCAGTGCACTTTCCAGGTAGTAGTCACGTCTTCCTAAAAATTTTGATGCCATGAACATAAACATAAAGACAGAATTACTTTCAGGCCTAAGATATTCTGAGTTTGCCCATCCTATAGTGCTTCTAAGGAGAAGTTATATTGGCCTTGTATCATCTGATAAGGCTGTCTCTTGAGCTCCTACTGTCATCTAGTTGTCACGAAGGCAACTTCCCTGTCAAATGTTCACAACATGCAGGGATAGTATGAACACGATGCAACAAAGGGCCTCGCCAGGATTAATTTTAGTGCTTCAGTTTGCTACTCTATTTTGGAATTTTCCTGTTCGTTGCTGAATTGAAACCAGTAAGTTAAGTGGCCGGGTTTCAACGGCCTAAGAAGAATAGTCTGTCCTATTTGGAATCAGACCTTTAACAATTAATCAGATAGTTTAATGCCATCATCTATGTTATTCAGATATTTCTAATCCCTTTTTTTTCAGACTGAGTGACAGCGAGGACCTATCAACTACATTAGGAGAAGAGTCAGAAAGGGGAAGAATTTATGAAAAGCATCAAATGGTAGAAACAAAGTGTAGGAATCTTACATCTAGGCAACAATTTAGGTACCAGAAAGTATTTCCTTCCAGTGTAAAAGTTTAGGACTCTTGGGGAAAAAAAAAAAAAAAAAAAGCCAACTTCAGCAATGAAAAAATACATTCAAATGCTGGGCCCCAAATATTTAAGAAAGCCCCCCCAAACTTAAAAACGACTCTTACCCTTTGTACTTCTTTTGACAAACTATATACATTTTCATTGTAGGGACCAAGTCACAATTTTGGGGTGCTTATTGTATTTTTCCATAGGGAAGAGACGCTTGGCATTGCTTCCTGGCTGGGTATAATTCATTTATGTCCTTCCAGTTTTTTCTCTCTGATCTCTTTTCTGTCTATCTGTCAGCAGCCCTCTCCTGGGAGCAGCATGATGCACTTCATTAATAAGAAGGGATTAAAGGGAAAAGCCCTCGTGTCCTAATACACTTGGATAATTTGGCGCCATCCACAAGGCAATAGACCCCTGCTGCATAGATGTCATTAGAAAGGTACAATTTCATTACTTTTTACTGGCAGAGCCTTGAGTGAAATACAAAATATGTTGTCTCATATGCAGGGGAAAAAAAAAGTGCTAAAGCTTTCATTCGCTCTATGCCTCTGAAATAGTAGAAAGCAAAAATATATTTTGTGCTTTTTACATTTATATTGCCTTCCCTTAGTAGTCCTTGAAATCAAGCTTTTATTAAATACTGAGCAAAAGCAAGATTAGAAGAAAATGATTACATTCTTAAATCCTAAAAGAAATTCATATATTTTTATTAACTAACACATACCTACTAAGTGCCAGGCACTCTGCTGGTTGCTGGAAAACAATTTACAAAAACATCATTCATGCCTATTTTTTTTTTAAGCACTAACTTATTAAATACTTTAATTGGAAGTGAGTATAAAAGTGAGTGTATAAGAAGTAAACCATATGGCTGAATAAAATCGATTGTAAGCCAGCAAATTGTAAGCATATTCGAAAAATCTGTTTAACTTTTCCTTGTTAACTTTTGAGCTGACATGTTTGCCCTGGTTGATAGCATTATCTTTTGAGCCTACACCCCCCCTCCCCCGATTTTAAGCCTTTAGTGGTATACCGTACAAATGTTTGAAAAGACAAGCATAAGCCATCATTAGAATCTCACCCTACTTCCTATAGATGCCGCCCCAAACAGGAAACGATGGGTCTCCCTGGTGGAGGGTGTGGTTGGCCACACATCTGAGCAAGGGGCCTGGGGTTGGGAATCGTCCATGAACACCACCCAGGCACTGCCCTGGTGTGATGCCTCCCTGCGGACCTCGTGCATCACTTTCTTAGCACCGAAGAGAATCAGGTTGAACAGTGGTCCATTATCTCTTTGCCACAGACGCACACCTGCTACTAACACTAAAAAGTGGCACATAGTTGGAACTGTGCGTGGGAGACGAAAGCCCTTGATAATCAGCTTGTTTTCAAGCCATTCTTTGCAGTGATGGGTTTTTTGCTTCCCTACTAGCTCTTTGTTCAATTAAATTGACGTTTGCAGCTCTTTGTCTAGGATAAAGTCTAGCCTGGGTGGTTAAGATGATAGAGACTGGGGTTTCCAGAGACCATTCTATTAACTCAAGGCAGAGCAGTTCAGGAGGAACAGATGTCTCGACAGATAAATGAGTCAATAATGAAAATACTTAAAAACGGTGTTGGGTTCCTAGGTACAATATCTCTACAAGTGAAAGATCGGTGGTCTGGTCAGCTCTGAATACGGAGTGTTCTGATGTCCTCACCCTTTTACTCGGCAACCATGGCCTTCCTTGTCTCTCCTGCATTTTCATTCATTAAAATACCGTCACATGCCACACTGAAGATTATCAACGAACTTCATGAGAAGTGACAGAGAAGCAGAAATGGGGACTGGGTAGGGCCCCACTTGACACCTTCCAGAGTGAGCAGAGCTTAATAACAAAAAGTTAGGATTGAGCTAGTTATGTTCTTGTTATGAAAAAGAAATCTCAGCTAATGTTTACATATAGATAACCAAAGTCACAAACAAAACCCCCAGTTTTGCCAATAAATTAAAAAAATAAGCAACATGGTTAAGTGGTTAAAAGCTTAGATATTTAACCTCACCTGGTGTATTTGAGGATGTGCACTGAAAACAGATCAACTATTTGATTCCAGGATATAGGTTCTTTTATCCTTATGGTTTTTTATAATGGTAATTTTTCCTCCACTCCAGTAAGATCTTATGAGTCTGTTTGTCCTATTTGTTTTAATAGGTGTTTCTTATGATTTGGATATTTTATTAGATGGAACCAATAAATATACAGGGTTTCTGAACATTCTTCAAATTTCTGGGCTTTAGGTCATTATTACCTTGGACACTGAGGAAGAGGAAGGAATATTATGAATTGGAGTTCAGGTTGAAAGTTGGGTATTTGACATAAAAAATGGAAACAATTCATTAGCAATGACCCTTGTTAATATTCTCTTGCTGAGGTTGTTTATAATAAGGGACTACCCATAAAAGAGCTTGTTATATTTCCTCTCTTGAATGTGCATGACTTTGTGACATACTGTCCCTTGCCATTGAAAAATTTGACTTAATGGAATAAATACTCAAACGAAGATCGACAATCCCAGGGTCATGGTTGAGGAGGAATAAACTGATAGGTATGTCTCTAAGTTCTGCCAGGCAAGACTTAACCAAATCTTGATCCACATTTTAAATTGATTATTAATGAATGGCAGCAGGATAAACTAGATTCATATTTGCTTTGGGGACACTTTAAGAAGACTTCTTTTTTAGATTTGGAATTCACAATAGGTTTCTTCCATTCTTCCTTGGTAGAACAAAGAAATATTTCTTGTCTAGCCTAAATAATAGGACATGAAAAAACAACCCTGCGCATGGCTAATTTATAACAAATCTGTTTCCTTAATGGGTGGAAGGAAATCTGAGGACAGTTCTGAGGGTTCATGTCTGCTTTCAGTGCCATCTTCTAGTCATACTGAAGACAACACCTCACCCGATGGGTCTTTCCCCTTCTTCTCCTCGCTCCGGTCAATGTCAATCACGTGCACCACTCCAGGTTTTAAGATCAAGTCGTCAGTCTCTACCTGACTCCTGTTGTCCTCCACTTCCATGTAGCTCCCCTTTGTTTGCTGGGCAGCTTTGCTGAAGGCTTCTTTCAAACGACGTTTGAGTTCAACATCTGGACAGAAGACATACTCGTAAAGGCCACCAGCGAGGACAGCTCCTATTATTGGTCCGACCCAATATATCTAGGGGAAAAGATGGAAGAGTTATGGAGTGAAAGTGGAAGAAAACTATTCTTTTGAGCAACTCATGAATCTAGAGCTTAGCTGGTTAACATTAAGAGAGCAAATGTGCTGTGCAGAAGAAAGCAGGATTGGAAAGAATATAAGAAAATACATCATCTGCACATCAGAGATCCACAAATTGCTAAATAGCATATGAACGGAAAATAAGGAAAGGCTGTTTTCTCTTTTCTTGCTTTCATTAGTTATTTCCTTTCCATTTTTCTGATAATCCTTAAAGTCAAGATAACACCTCTTTGGTGGTGTTACCTACAAAGGGTACACTAAGAATTCTTCAGGAAAAAAAAGAATTTCTGGAGAGTACTTATCTTATTTTCTTAATATTGCCATTTTACTTTGGTTTCCTACCTAATCGCAATCAACATACAGATTTTATCATTTGAGCTATAGTTACTCAGCAGGGAATCAGTGGAATCCCAACTCCACCACTTAGCAATTTGGTGAATTCTTGATTCACTTACTTAACTTCTTAAAACTTCCTTTCCTCATCTGCAAAGTGGGGATTATGATAATACAGACCTCATAGGTTGTAAAAATTAAATTGAAATAATACTTGTATTTATTAGTTCCAATTTCATAGCAACAGGCTCCATTCCATGTTTCCTAGACAATTTAACGTTGTATGTGAATAGGCTGGCGGTGAGTCATTTTCTGTATGCTACACGCTTTTCTTCCCTAAAATCTGGTGATTTAATTCATTGAAAACCTCATGATTTGTTCATTACTCTTCTTTCATCCTCACGGTTCCTACCATGGTCACTTGGTGAAAAAAACCCAGTACTGGGTTTATGGGTGATGGTTAGTTGAGGATTAGCAACTCCATAGGATTTTTTCATTCAACAAATGGAAGCTTTTTATCCTACCGTTATTGCATCTAGAGTAAACTAAATGTTGAGTTTTGGTGAACCTCAACGTTTGCCTGGAGCACATATATGCGGCAGAATAGTGGACATTCATTCAACAGATTCAGTGGAGCAATGGCAACCTTGTTTACTGAGCCAGCTGTACTTAGCACTTTTCTTGTATTAACTCACATAATTCCAACAGCAGCATTTGAGGTAGATACGATTATTGTCCTGATTTTATGGGTAAGAAGGCTGACACCCGGGGCGCCTGGGTGGCTCAGTTGGTTAAGCGACTGCCTTCGGCTCAGGTCATGATCCTGCAGTCCCGGGATCGAGTCCCGCATCGGGCTCCCTGCTCGGCGGGGAGTCTGCTTCTCCCTCTGACCCTCCCCCCCTCTTATGTGCTCTCTCTCTCTCAAATAAATAAATAAAATCTTTAAAAAAAAAATATTTGAGCCTAGGGTGCCTGGGTGGCTCAGTCGTTAAGCGTCTGCCTTCGGCTCAGGTCATGATCCTGGAGTCCCGGGATCGAGTCCCGCATCGGGCTCCCTGCTCGGCAGGGAGTCTGCTTCTCCCTCTGACCCTCCTCCCTCTCATGTGCTCTCTCTCATTCTCTCTCTCTCAAATAAATAAATAAAAAATCTTAAAAAAAAGAAAAAAAGAAGGCTGACACCCTGAGAGGGCAAGAAGCTTGCTTAGGATTTCATGCTTAGCAAGTGCTTGAATTGGGATTTTGGGTCTGTGTGATTTTAAGCCTCTTTTTTGAACTACTGCACCGTTTCCCATGAGCCTCCCCTTGTCTCATTTGAAAAAAATAAGAGGAATGCTTCTCGCCTGACACTCTCTGGAAATTAATTTCACGTGGCATCCTCATTGCAAAATCTAAAGAAAATTCCAAACGTGAGCTGTAGCTGAGCACATACACTTCACATGGAAACTCCTGGTAGAATGGCTGCAAGGACCAAGCTCCTTATCTTGAACAGAAAGAAACCATGTAAGAGGTGACCTTCTCCCTGCCCGTTCAGAGGAGAAACGAGAACCCTCCTCTAAATGTCTTTGCTCTCTGTTCCTTTAGTAAGAGCTCATTAGATATGTTCTATTCTCCATGCTACGACTCCCACAAGGGAGACAAGAGACTGCTAAATAATTATGATGCATCCCCAAAACTCCTACAAAGAAGACATCTGGCTACATGCTCCCCCAAAAGAGCAAATCTCAGTTTCAGGTTGCTATTCCAAAGCAAAAGTCATAACATACTTTAAAATGACTTTCCAAATTTATAAAGGTCAATAATTTTTCTTGCTAAAACTATAGATATATAGAAAGTGCGAAGAGGAAAACTAAAACAGTGTCATTGCACTACCTAGAAAACTCACCATTAATATTTTGATGTTACTCTATCAATCAATCCATCTGCAAATGTGCTGTAAATTAGTTCTAGAATCCACACAACCATTGCTACACGACGAGCATTCGTATTCAGTGGGATTAAGTTTGTTATAAAATAGGAACAAGGGGCTGGGACGCCTGGGTGGCTCAGTTGGTTAAGCGGCTGCCTTCGGCCCAGGTCATGATCCCAGGGTCCTGGGATCGAGTCCCACATCGGGCTCCTTGCTCAGCAGGGAGCCTGCTTCTCCCTCTCTCTCCCTCTGCTTGTGCTCTCTCTGTCAAATAAATAAAATCTTAAAAAAAAAATAGGAACAAGGGGAAAACTTTAATTCAGTCAACAAGCTAAATATTTTCCTACTAGTCAAATTTTAGCTAGCCTACCACAACCAGTAGGTGATTAATAAAAGCCACATATTTTCATCCACATTTTAAAGTCTTCATAACTAAAGTTAAAAATTGTTATTTGTCTAAATTGTAATTACAAAAATAGTTCGAATTTAATAAAGTTGAACTTAACAGTTGTACCTTTACTGTAAGTAACTATATACTGCCCATTAAAAATTTCCATTCCTATTAATGTGGCAAATTTTTTGAGACATAAATGGAAATATCGGTGGCAAAATGACCGATCTCATGGATGGTATATGTTGACATTCTTTGCATGGCTGGGTCCAAAATTTTGCTCTTGAACACTGACTCTCATTCTTTAAAGATGGAAATTACTTTTAAAAACTCAGTAGTTTTCTTAGCAGTGAATGCCCATAGTAGTGGTGCGATTTCCTCTCATTTGTAATGTATACTACGGTTGGATGGATGTAACTGGGTCAATAACCACTGTGTGAATGAGATTAAAACACAAGTGACATATGGTTATATTCATGAATTAAAAATAAAAGTTGTAAAATAGCATTCACGGCACATAAGTGACAATCAAAGTTTGCCCTACTTGAGGCTGGCTTACATAAGTCTCATATTTTATTGGTTATTTTAAGTTAGTCTAGGAGTGGCCTTAACACTGCCATGTTATTCATTTAAGGGATTGAAATTCCTTTGTTGTAAGAAACGATTGAAATAAAATGGATCACGATATTTAAAAATGGACATCGCTACTCCCTGGAAGCACCGCCACCACATGAGTAAGTAGGTTGGCCATGAGACTGGAGAGCGTGCCTCTTCGGAAAGTCATCGATGTTTCCAGTATGGTTATGGTGATAAGGGCATAAACATGCCCACCATTGATTCCTCTCCATCTGCAGTTCAAATGCTTCTGACTCACATACTATTAATTGGGTTCATGCTTTTGTAAACAAAAAAGACAAATATTTTTGCTATGGGCAGTGCTTTTAAGCATTTCTTTCTTCTTCTTTTTATTTTTTTTGCAAGTGTATATTTTGTTATTGCCAGGAAGGCTTTACTTTCAATGAGTGAAACCCCATATTCACCAGATCACCCTGATTTTTCACTTGTTCCACATAGGTAAGTCTATGAGATACAGTGCCCAGGGCAGCGCTTGTTAAAAAAGAAAGACTATTACCGAAGGCCCCGAACAGATATAAGATGCGATGTTTTACAGTAGATCTGGGCTGGTCTCTCCCTGGTCTTTATGAAGGGTGTAGGAAAGTGGGGAGTCAAGGTTGGGAGGGAGTAAGAAAACTAGCGAGCAAAGAAAAAAAAAAGAGCTCCATGGGGTAATTGTCCTCAAGTGTAGGAGGACAGGAATTATCAACAGGATGGTTACCCAGTGGTTTTCCCAATTTCCCATGATAACTGCAGGTCCAAAGGATCGGGCGGGATTCATGCTGGCACCGGTGTAATTGATCTATAGGGAAAAAGAAAACCACTTCAGACATTGCTGAAACGGGACTAGGAGCAGGAAGCATTCACTGCAATTTGCTACCATTTGCCAAGTCGGTTAGAGAAACTGTCAAGATGTTAGCAGCCATGTCAACATTCTCATCATAAAGTTAGCAAAATAATCACCTACAATGGACAAACGTGGCTGGATACTAAGGAACTACAGCTATAAACACAAGATCTTTAAGCCAGCTCTAGGAGGAGGCTAAATGAAATGAATCAATTATTTAAATGGACTTGGAAACTTACTGCAAATAAATGTCCAATTGCAACAGAAAATCCAATTGCTAAAGCTACTGAACCAGTGACATCAGTCCGTTTGGAATCACAGCTGGCAAAAATAGTAAACACCAACTGAAATGTGATTATCAACTCCACCAGGAGACCGTGACCAGCGGTAAGATTTCCATGAACCTAAAAAGAGAGAAATGCTCCATCTGAATTGAAGCATGAGTACATTTTCTGTGATAACATATCATTGTGAAAGGCATACTTCCTCACTGGAAAAAGCAATGGTTAATTTGAGCCCTCTGTTCCACCCCCCAAGTGAGACGCTCCCCCTGCATCCAAAAAAAACCACAAAAAAACAAAACAAAAAAGGAATGAATTTCCACTCATTTTGGGCCATCACAGATAATTAATTACTCCTGCAATGACCAAGCGGGAATTTGTGCTGAATGTCCTTTTCTACAAAGGAAGCAAAATGTGCCGCTGCTGAACGTAACTTATAAAGGAGTTTCTTGAGAGTCTTGTAATTTTATAAGGCAATGATTAAATCCATTAATTAGGTTTAAATTAATTAATATATATTTCAATTAAAATTTAAACTGTGTGTGGTTTTTTTTAATCAATCCTGGTGCTGAGCTAACAACTGAATGTTCCTAACCAGTTAAGGACAAAACTAGGATCAAACGTCAATTTATTTTTTTAAGTGTGACCCTTGATGTAGATCATTTTAAATCTCATGAAAGTGACAAGAAACAAAATTGTTTCTTCTGCTAGCGAACCAACAAATAGTTGTAATAAGAATGCCTTAAGCTAAATATATAGTCTAGTATGGTCGCTGGGATGGAGTGAGACCCAGGGAAAAAAACCAACACAATTTTTGTGCCACCTAGACTTAATAATATTCATCACTCGATGACAAACAATGATTATATATGGATACAATCAGTGTTGCTGGGATCAGTTTTCACGGGTAGCAAGAGTCATCAGAAATTCTCTGGGAAGAAATTAGCAATTTTAGGAAAGTCTCTCAGGCCATCGGGGTGTCCTGTGGCAGGGGTCTGCAAGAAGCCCAGAGTCCTAGTTTGAAAATAAGAGCTACAGACGTTACCGTGGTGACCCCCAAGCCCCCCACCACACTGGGAGGTGTGACGAGGTAGAGAATCCCGGCTCCGATGATGGCGCCCAGGCACTGGGCCGAGACGTAGAAGACAGACTTGGCAATGCTCATCTTCCTGGTGCACACCATGGCCACTGTCACGGCAGGGTTGATGTGGCCGCCGCTGATGTGGCCGAAGCACTGCACCATAGTTGCAATGCTGAGTCCAAAGCAGAGGGAGATGAGAACCATGTCGACAGGCAGGGGCTTTTCTGTTCCCCCCCAGTTGATGGTAGATCCCAGGCTGAGGAGCACAAAGATGAGCATAGCCAGAAATTCTGCTGTGACTGCCTTCCAGAAAGCTTGAGTCCAGACCCCTCTGAAAGCCACCATGATGTTCTCTCTTCTACACAATGGTCCACACTTACTGAAAAGAAAACAGATCCTAATCAGTTTACCAGAGCAGGGTTCATGAACTGAATTTGGGTGAAGACTCCAGGCGTGTAATCTTGCCCGACTGGGGGGAAGGACCCCCTCAAAGGTTATTTGCATATCAAGAAAGAATGCTTCCAGAAAACCTTCTTAATTAATTAATGGTCTCCTTAACAGTCAAATTGTGATGCTAGCCTCCTTTTATTTAACGGTCACAGCTCATCCAGTTGCACCGATGTGTCCCTAGAAAGGAAAATGTCTAAATCGAGTTTCTTAAACAACTAAGAAGGGAATATATTTACCTCAGAGCAAGAGTTAATTACCTCAGAGCAAGTTTTTAAGTTTCAATGTACTTTCAACATGCCATTTATATTTTGAACATAAAGCAATAAAAAAAAAAAAAAAAAGGGAGTTCTTTTGCAGTTTTGCACTTTGTTGCTCAAAATGGCCCTCTGAAAATGGATTTGTGGAGCGTGATGCTCCTCGCCCCCAGCAGAGACTGCGGATTAGGGAGGAGGCCCGCGAGGAGGCCAGGAAGGCTGAAGCCGGTCTTTGGAGAAGGTGAAGTCGTTCGGGGGAGGGGAACTCAGGGTGACTGGCCGGGGCGGTGGGAACTGGCAGGGCCGGAGCGGCGACAGCGACACTCCCTCCGTCTCCCCTGCGGACCTGGGCGCGCGGCGCTGGGCCGTGTCAACCTCGGGCCCCAGGGGAACGGCCACCCCCGGGCGGGTGCCAGGTGGACAAACAGCCACCGCCCAGCGCCGGCCCCGCCCCGGCCCCGCCCCGGCCCCGCCACCGCCCCGCCCCCGCCCCGCCCCCGCCCCGCCCCCGCCCCGCCCCCGCCCCGCCCCTGCCCCGCCGCCGCCCCGCCCCCGCCCCCGCCCCGCCCCCGCCCCCGCCGCCCCGCCCCTGCCCCGCCGCCGCCCCGCCCCGGCCCCGCCCCGGCCCCGCCGCCGCCCCGCCCCGGCCCCGCCCCGGCCCCGCCGCCGCCCCGCCCCTGTCCCAGGCGTCCCAGCAGCCGCGCGGGGGAAGGCTGCATCCTGGCCTCCGCCGTGCTTTGCCGGGCTGGGCGACAGACCCTTCTTGTGCCTGACCCTCTCTCGACCCCCGACGTGACCCCGCCTCCCCAAAGGGACCCTGGAGGCCGGGGTGGGCGCCCCGGGCACCCGGTCTGCGCCCTCGAGGGGCAGCCGAGTGCGGGGACCGGCGGCGGGGGCGCGGGGCCGGGGGCAGTGGCCCTCGGAGCAGAAGGCTCCACGGAGAGTGGCTGTTCTTCAGCGTCTTCTTGGCGGCCTTCTCCTCCTTCAGAGTGGCCCAGAAAGACGGCGGGGGCGCCAATTCTGGGGGACCTTGTGGGGGAGCTGGGAGGAGGGTGGGGTGCAGCAAGACAGCCGTTGGGAGGGAGCATTTTCTTCCTCCAGTCTGTTTTCCTCTTATTGTCTGAGGATCTTTGGAGCTGAGAAGGGATGGGGTTTGAGGATATTAATGCCAACTGCTGGTTTGGGCAAGAAATGGCTAGAATTCCCAATGTGGGGGCAATTACTCTAGTTACCCCATTATTCAAGGCATTTGCCCTTATCCTTTGCCTGTGATAGTGGCGAGAGCGAAGGAGTGTGGAGAGACTGATCACCAGAGGACCATGAAAAGGGTTAGGCGAGAAAGCCAGGTATTTGAACAGGGTAGAGTTATTACAGCTTTCCCCTTGATGTATAAGGAAGGAGCCCCCCTCCCCTTCCCAGGAGCCTGGGTTCTGGATGAGCAGTGGGGAAATGCTGTGCTAAAAAGGGCTAGGGGAACTCTCCCTTGACCTTTAGAATCTCAACTCAGCCTCTGCTCTGATACGGGGCTTTGCTTCAGAGCTGGAAGGAGAAACCCATTTTCGGCCCAGGGCGGGGTGGCTCCAGAAGGGGGGCAGCCAGCTCTGTCCTTGATGTCCCCTGCATGTGAACTCCTCTAAGTAATTACAAGAAAGCCCAGCTGGGAGGACCATGGCATCATATTCACTAGAGGAAGAGAAAATAAAGAGCCAAAACAGCACTTGGAATGGGGCAGGGAGTATGCCCTGAGAGAGACATTAAAAATATCCTCAACAGGGAGATAGGAAGAGGACAAAGCAGGAAACCAAGGAGGCTGGGGGGGGGGGGGGCGGGGAGCAGGACACCCCAGGTCCCTTTCAGCACCACGTACCACCAAGAGAGGCGGGCCCTGGCAAAAGGCCACCTCCTGGCTATACCCTGGCTCCCTCACTTTCTATCTCCCTGCCTGTTCACTCCTGCCTCTCCAGAGACCTAATTTAAGAAACTCAGTTGCTCTTTCAGCTTCAAATTTTCATCAGCTAGAGGAATTAAAACAACAACAACAACATCAACCCCCCCCCGACCCCCCCTCCCCCTCCGAATAGATAAATATGCTCCTTAACAGTGCTTTGACTTTTTTGGAAAACCCACAGAATCTGATGTCCTTCCAGGGCAGAGCGAACAGCCTCAGTTAGCTGCGAACCCCAAAGTTCCCAGGCAGCACATATATAGCCCTGACCTTCCAAGTGCTCACCTCGGCAGGCAGAGTCTGTCATAGCTCCTGTTATTATCAGCAATGTTCCCTTATGTGTTCACACTCACGGAAAATTGATCAACACTATTTGTT
The DNA here is from genome assembly GCF_029215605.1 of Mirounga angustirostris. Taxonomy (NCBI): domain Eukaryota; kingdom Metazoa; phylum Chordata; class Mammalia; order Carnivora; family Phocidae; genus Mirounga; species Mirounga angustirostris. The sequence continues at coordinate 44,205,327 of NW_026991722.1, read as the reverse complement.
TTGCTTCTCTCGCCCCAGAACAAAGGGGGTTTGTTGATGTGCCCGGGTTGTACTGAACCGGGCACATTATTTTCTAGCTGAACACACAGCCTGATCCACTTCTGGACAGCTGAGCTTCCCGGTGAGTAATTTTTCTGAAGAAAAATACTGCAGATAGATATACCTCCATAGGGTAATTTCTCTGTGCATGCACAGGTCTCGAATATTTGGAGGATTTTGCAACAAAGCATCCTTTTTTTCTTCTCCCTTCCTATGTCTCTTTATGATTATGCCCAGTAGCCAGATAGAAAAGAATCACCTACCAGCCTTACAGTTTCCTTCTAAATTCTGTCTGAGAAGGCACATATATCTATAACAAAAGAGTCAGAGTTTCATCTTTTGGCCCGCGCTTTGTTCCCTGAAGGCAAAGAAAGACTTACCCCCACTGCCTTGCTGCGGGTCTGCCACTCATGCCTTCCCTGGCCAGAGTGCAGCTCTCATTGCCTGCCCCGCAGCTCCCAGTGCACTGGGAGTCAGATTACGGCCACTTGTCTGATTGGGTTTTGGGAGTGTAGGGGTGGAAAGACTCTGCACCATGTGGCAATCGGCAAGTTATATTTGAACTTGAAATAACTTTTCTCTACCTGATCACTGTAGACACAGGGCATTTCAGGAACACAAAATGTTTGCTTACATTGTATTTCTTTAGCTGGGAATCTGAAATTGAGGATTTCCCCCAGTTTTATTTCGATTCTTCTCACCACAAAGAATTGCTGAGAATTTGTCTTGTTTGGTTATGTGTTGTGGTTGAAATTGGGCACCTATGAGAAAACTGGTTTGTGTTATCCAGCAGTTGAGATGGGTTGAGATCTGGGCTGTAGTGCACTTGCTTTTGAGGGGTTAAATATCCAGTGGGTTCTTTTGAAGTTTTTGATCTGAGAAGTAGCATTTTAAGCACAATAGGTAAGTCCATTTGTAGCCTGGGCAACACTGATTTGGGTAATAGGAAAATAAGAAAAATAGGAAATAAGACTATTTCAGGGTGCTCCACTGACTGTTAGATTAATAACAATTGTTGGGTAAGAAGTAGCAAATTTAAAAATATGGAGGTTGGGTGAGGACAAAATTTTTGGAAATTGTAGGTAAATTTAATATCTGTAAACCTAGAGACAAGATTGACAACGTCGTTTGTGCGGCCTTGTGTGGAATGAATGCATCACAATTACAATTTTTTTGTTTTGTTTTCTTGTCTCCTTTGGGGACTTGAGATTTGGGAATGGGTGAAAAGCTATTAGAAAGAGGAATTAAAATTTTGAGTGTGAATTTCAGAGGGGCATTTTATTGTTGTCCCAAGCATTATCAGATAACAAAGACTGAATTTACATCCTTAAGAATGTGGTTGCACACAGATGGTTGTCCATGGTGGTTAGGGGGTCAGCCTTTTTAAAATGTGCTCCCTGAAGGTAGGAATAAATTCTGTTGAGAGGGGGAAGGGGGCATTGATGTGAATCCACAAACAACACAACACTTAAACCATTTCATGTTGACTTTTAAAGCCATTTATCATTCAGATTCTAGACTGCGATTAAAAAAAAACAACAACAAAAAACGGGTCACAAGTGTTTTTAAAAAATTTGAAAACTTCGATTTTCTAGACAGATGTGCTAATCGCTCTGACCCTAAGACCATTGAGTCAGAAGGGACTGTGAGGTCTATGAACCCAAGGACAGACGCTGCAGCTTTTAGGTTCTTTCTGGTGAATGAAGCCCGTGGTCTTCTCCACAGGAACCCACCATGAGTGGTGCTCCCTTGGGGCCACCGGTCATTGAGAGGACATTTTTCAGGTCCACTCTTTGCAGGTTGCCCTAAGCTCATTAACATTCACTCCCTGGCCTTGGCAAGTTCCCGTCACCAATTTACAAAGTGCCAGCGCAACTTGGTTACCATGGTTTCCCAGACTCTTTCCCTTTCTTCTGGCTGGCTGATCACTGCCCTGGTAGCGTGTGTTGACAGTCAGTTCCTAAGGGATGGCTATTCCCATCAAGGGAAGGGCCACCCTAACTGGCACCAACTCGAGCGCTTATTAGTACTCTCAGCAGAGTGGCTGAAAATTGACCCAGGATTAACCGTTCACCTACTGGAGGTAGTTTTTCTTATTAGGTGATACTTACTGTCTTTTTAAATATTTGTGGTGGTGTTATTGGTTCTCCTGCAACCCTTTCAGCCCTGCCCAATAATTAGCTGCTTGCCTGACTTTTCTTTTCTTTTTTTTTTTTTTTTGAAGATTTTATTTATTTATTTATTGGAGAGCGAGCGAGAGAGAAACAGCATGAGAGAGGAGAGGGTCAGAGGGAGAAGCAGGCTCCCCGCTGAGCCGGGGACCCGATATGGGACTCGATCCTAGGACCCTGGGATCATGACCTGAGCCGAAGGCAGTCGCTTAACCAACTGAGCCACCCAGGCGCCCCTTGCCTGACTTTTCTTTGGACTGGGGACAGAGCTTCCAATAGGATTGTCTGGGGCGATGCATGCAGGATAATGATGGAAGAAAGTAGCTTTGATGCGCTTGTGAGGATGGTGTGGGCAATATGAGGTGGGAGCCTTGGTGAATATAAGGAACAGCTTCTAAGTTGATCAGTTTTGAACTGGCCTGGGCCCAGGGCCAAATGAGATTTGGAATCTAAATTTTTTTTAAAGGTTTTATTTATTTATTTGAGAGAGAGAGAGCATGAGAGAGCACAAGCAGGGGGAATGGCAGAGGGAGAGGGAAAAGCAGACTCCCTGTTGAGCAAGGAGCCCCATGTGGGACTCGATCCCAGGACCCTGGGATCATGACCTGAGCTGAAAACAGACGCTTAACTGACTGAGCCACCCAGGCGCCCTGGAATCTAATGTTTCCCCCCCGCCCACATTGGTAACTTGAAAAGGGTTTAATTCCTTTAAAAACGGAATAACAATTTACTGATGACATCTTCCTGACTTTCTTACTGATGACATCTTCCTGACTTCCTTACTGTATAGTGCTATGATCTTTAGGGGGAGGATAGTAATATGGCACATTAATTTAAGATCAGTGTTCTAGGAGAAAAATGAGAGAAGAGTAAATGAAAATTTCAAGAGTACTCAGCAAAACCCAGCTGATGGACACACTTTGCTTCCGAATTTTTAATGTAGCACACCCTACTGTTTTCTTTTGGTGCTGATATGTATCTTTGGGGTTTGTGGACTCCTTCTCCCACCCTTGCCGTCAGAACTTTTATTTCTTCCTGTACTCAGAGATTGAAAACTAACACAAAAGCACTAAAAAACGCCTGCCATGCCTCAGTCCCAGACGGGCTGTGTCTCCAGGCTGGCAGGGGCAGATCCAATCGCAAGTCATAAATCTTATTTTCTTTTCATGAATCTCAGCGTCGTGAATTCCCCCCAGAGCACTTCTCTATCAGTATGTTCATTTAAAACAAACAAACAAATAGAACAACATCAGCAGCCGCAACCACAACCCCCACAACAAAGGGCTTTGATAGAGCTTTGTTCCCTTTTCAGAGAGATGTTGCCTCCCTGTTACAATGCAGAGTGGCTTCCAGAAATAAAGTTCACCACCCATCAGAGGGGGAGACAACCATGAGAGACGATGGACTCTGAGAAACAAACTGAGGGTTCTAGAGGGGAGGGGGGTGGGAGGATGGGTTAGCCTGGTGATGGGTATTAAAGAGGGCACGTTCTGCATGGAGCACTGGGTGTTATGCACAAACAATGAATCATGGAACACTTCATCTAAAACTAATGATGTAATGTATGGGGATTAACATAAGAATAAAAATTTTTTAAAAAAGAGTGAAATAAAAATAATCAAAAAAACAGCAAGGAAACAAAATGCTTGCCTCATCTCGCATCTCTCATTGGGGTGAAGCGGAGGGAACTGGGGTCTTTCCAATGGACGTGGAAACTTCCATAGATAATCTCTGGCCCTGCCCCCTTGCCCCATGGATCCAGGGTCTCCTGTTTGGTACCGCAGGCACATTTTCCTTGATTCAGATCCAGGCGGACTCTGCTTTGGCTGAGGAGTTGTACTCTGCTGACATTTAAGGCAGGAATTCCCTGGGAAAATAGTCAAGAGATTCTTTTGGTGTTGCTGGCAGGGCTCCAAAGGGTTTAGGGTTCCCCTCTCTGGACGAATGCGGAGAAAGAGAGGGAGGGAGAGAAAGAGAAACAGAAGGACTTTATTGAGTGACTGTGTTTCATCTGAAGCTTGCAGAAAAAAAGCAGAAATGTGGTTGGATGACTGGATACTTTTCTTACCCCTTATCTCTTACCCTAGCTAATATGACAGTGACCTGTTTGGTTGGGCATTTTAAAGGCCACTTAGACATCCACAGTCGAAAATCAGTTCTCTGGGAAAGCAAAGGACTTTGGGGTCTCATGGGCCACACCAAAATGTTTTAAATGTTCACTCGTTGAAGTCTGTAGTAGTAATTATTCCAACATTTAAATTAAATTTGAACATCTGAAGAGATAAACCAACGTTTGGCTAATTATTACCACCTGTTATCATACAGGAAGGCTCAGTATCCTCATGTTTTTAATAGACTAACTGAGATATTCCCAGTTTCAAGGAAAGAGCAAGATGTCACAGGGAGCTGTGACGGGGGGAGTAGACCAAAACACTAGGCACTTAAAAAATACTTTGGAGTAAGGCTAGAAACAGAACATTTTCTAAGAAAGGAGCAGAAATGGTCATAATCTTGTGACCACAAAAAGTGTGACTGACTCTCTTAGACCTTCCCTTGGAGGAGATTTTTGATAATTCAGACAAAACTTGCTCTTGCTACTTTCCTAAATCATCTTAGGTCCTTCCCTTTGACCTCTGTAATTCCTTTTTTTGCATTCATACAATCGGAAGAAATGTACACCTGAAGAAAATCACAGGGCCTCCTCGAGGTGGCAAGTCTCATCATGGTTTCACCTGACCTGAATGTTCTCCCTAGCTCCAACTCAGTCTGTATGCCTGCTGCAGGGGCCACACTGTGGCCACATTTCGCCAGCTGCCATCTCTAAGGAGCCAGCTAAGGTGCTCCTTGCATCTCCAATCCCTTTTCTTTCGGTCTTTGCCACACAATCCTCTGATTCTTATTTATTGATTTAAAAGATTTTACTTATTTATTTGAGAGACAGAGAGACAGAGCATGTGAGCACGAGAGGTGGGGAAGGGCAGAGGGAGAGGCAGACTCCCCGCTAAGCAGGGAGCCCCACGAGGGGACTGATCCCAGGACTCTGAGATCATGACCTGAGCTGAAGGTAGACGCTTAACCGATTGAGCCACCCAGGTGTCCCCTTCTGATTCTTTTTAAAAACCTCCTCAACATTTATCTACTCCTTAAAACATGCCCATTACAAACTTGCCGGGTTCTAGTCACTTGATGAATCCACAGCAACCGTAAACCTCTGTGATACTCTACAGTCATGACTAGGTAACGTCTTTGTTTCATTCACTGGTGTTTTGGTGCTAGTTTACTCTTTCTCTATTTTTGGGTATAAACTGAAGTTGTGGGATATACATGTCCCGTTAAATTCCTTACTGTAACAATGGTGATGATAATGACGGTGATGAAGACGATGACGAAGTGACAGCAGTGATTTTGGTGACGATATGATTGTGCAGGAAGAGGGGAAGGAGTAAGTGTTGGTGGTTTGGGCTCTATCACTTCTCTGTTACTGGCTCTGGGTCATCTGACCTCCCTGGGCTGCTTGTTCATCTCTGAAATGGAATGGAGCGTTATTTCTGTCCTGTCTTTTCATGAAGTTATGTTTAGTCCGGACGCCCTCCTCACCCCATTCTGGTTTTGGACCACCTCCACCATGGTGTGCCTCTACAATACTTTGGCTCCCCAAATTCCATCACAGAATTATTCCCAGCCCACAGGAATCGCCCGTTTATCGTCTGACACCATCATTAGTCTGGAATCAGAGTGAGAGCAGGGAATACTCTCTTGGTCGTCTCAGTGGTTAGTTAACCTTAGTAATTAATTGCTGTATCCCCAGCACCTAGCGTAGATCCAAGACACATTTTAAAAAACACTGTGGGATACATAAACAAGTGAATGAGGCTCCAATAAGGCCATATGAGCAGACATGCTTTGCAAACCGAATTAGGAAATGGAAATAAGGATGATGCTGATGCTTATGATAAAAAAAAGTCAAGAAACTTATCCAGGCCAAACCTTGAAAAAGTCATGTATTCTTCATCTCATTTCCCATTTACAGAATGAAAGTTTTTCTAGCACAGGTAAGAATTCAGAAATAGTAAGTTGTTAACATATGTATAGTTCTTTGAAATAAAGAGCTAGGTAGCTGCAAAGTATTAACATTAATAATAAAATTTTATAAACTTCAAATGGGCATAGATAATTCCAAGACCACACTTCAGAGTTTAAGGAAGAAGTAATGTGTATTTTTTTTTTTTTAAAGATTTAGTTGTTTATTTTAGAGAAATCAAGAGTCAGATGCTTAACCAACTGAGTCTCCAAAGCACCCCCCAGAAGTAATGTGTTTAAAACCTTTGCTTTATGGATTAATCCAAAATGTCTTGGCAAATTTTATTAAAAAATAAGAAACTGACCCATATGTCATCTCCTCATTGTCTCAGTAAATCTTTGGGGATCACAGTGTATGACATTTATGACTTTCACATTTCCACACAGGCCACTGAGTACTGCTAGGAAAAATAACACCAGTGACGATTGATCATTTTACAAATCAGTCATCTCTAATGTACACTTGCTCCTCAATATCACCCAGCAAACTCTCTCATTCTCCAGTTAGGAAGGAGATGAAAATTATCGGCAAGCAGCTGACATAGAACATGATTCTGGCTTTTCCTAGGTAGAGGAGACTTTTTTGAAAGGATATGGAGACTCAAAGAATTGAAGGGGGGCTGGAGAACTAGCTTGCAAGTGGCTCCCTGCTCTGCGGGAAGCCTGCTTCTCCCTCTCCCACTCCCCCTGCTTGTGTTCCCTGCCTCGCTTTGTCTCTGTCAAATAAATAAATAAAATCTTAAAAAACAACAACAACAACAAAATTCAATTTCAGTTTCACTGTCTCTGTAAAAATTTCCCTGTTCCTCTGATTTTATTTAGATGCCATTTCTCTTTTCTTCACAGAACCTTTTAAAATAGCTTTGTACATTTCTTGGGGTGGTGGCTCAGTCAGTTGGGCATCCAACTCTTGATTTTGGCTCAGGTCGTGATCTCAGGGTCATGGGATCGAACCCCGAGACAGGCTTATCCCTCTCCCGCCCCCTGCTCATGCTTCTGCTCCTTCTTTCTCTCTCTCTCCCTCTCAAATAAATAAATGAATTAATAAAAATCTTCAAAAAAAATCAAATAGCATTGTACCTTTCCAATTTTCAAGCATGTAAATCCCGAATTCTCCCCAAAAGATGTGGGGTGCCTCAGTAAGGAGGTACAAAAATCAAAGGCTTTAAAACCCGTACTTGACAAGGAACACTAGGAATTGTGCATGGGGTTTCCAAATAGGGTTGCATTAGTTGTAAATACACTGCTTGGTAATTGGTAATTAACGGTTTATGTCTTTGCCTCTAACTTAAGAAAAAATTCCTCAGGGCAAAGATTGTGTGTTAGGTTCTTTTTCTTTTTTCTTTTGAATGTGAAATAAAACTATATTGGGAGTTTTGTGAGTGTTCCGGTTTTATCTTCTTTTTTTTGTTTTGTTCTCATTAATACAAATTTATTTTATTTTATTTTATTTTTTTTTCAAATTTTTATTTAAATTCTAGTTAGTTAACATACAGTGTAATATTGGTTTCAGGAGTAGAACTTAGTGATTCATCACTTACATACAACACCCAGTGCTCAACACAAGTGCCCTCTTTAATACCAATCATCCATTTAGCCCATCCCCCTGCCTGCCTCCCTCCAACAACCCTCAGTTTGTTCTCTACAGTTAAGAGTATCTTATGTGTGTTAGTTTTTTATGCAACCCTGGAAAAAAGAAGGTGGTCAATACATTTTGGTTGGTTGGATGAATAAATGAATGAGGAGTTTACCAAAGTGGTTTCACATGGTTTTTTGTATGTTTATGAGATAAGCATTCTTTCTTCCCTGTTTTAGATGTGAATTAACAGAGAGTTTGAGTGAAATGGCAGGTCAGAAGTTAATTAGACCAGATTTGTCATATATTATATATATTATGTAAGTACATTTCCTATCTAGTATGGGGTTGTTGGCTGCTTTCGAAGTACATTAATTCTTCCAGGGTACAAGTGTACCTTTTCATATATTGTCCTACTTATTTGAGAAACTGAAAAGGAAGTTTATGCTTTGATTTTCTTTTGAAAACAGAATTATAGTTAGTAGAGAAATTGGCTAAGTTGGAGTCATTTGATAAAGTCTTTTAACAAACACAATCCTATTCTTGTTAACTGGTTAGATTATCTTATTATTTTTTTTAATTAGCCTTTTCATTTCAATTGGGAGAGACTGTAAAAAAAAAAAGTGTGGTGCATCAGTAATGTAGACATAAGGAATGACGAGTCCTGTCGCTGAGAGTGGTTGTACAATAGAACATTGTAACAAGGTGTAAACAGTTTATAGATGTGCTTAGTACAGTTTATAATTTTGTTGTCATAGTTTTCTGTGTACCAGTCTTTCTAATCACCCAAAGGGATATAAGAAAATCACTTTATAAACTTGCAAGACCAACATAATTATTATTTATTATTATTGCTAATAATTCCATTTTCAAAAGGAGAAACTGTTTGTGGAATAGATGAAAGAACTCTACAGTGTCTGGGCGCTACCAACATTACACCCTTCGACAGCATACTACATTACAGATCTCACAGAAACAGTATGCAAACCTCATATTGCCCTTCTCGCTCTGCGCCATATTTTTAGTAGAGAGAGTGCTGCATGCAGTGGCCTGTGGCTCTGGTTGTGTAGGAAGGCAGAAAGAGATTGCTAGTATCAGAACTTGTGAAAGTCGTTGACTTTGACTTCAGCTTGACCTCAGCCCGACATGGGGATATTGCTTCTCAAACACTTCAGAGTACTGTATAATCCTCTGAGCCTTTAGCTGTGGCCAAAGGAGAGCCAATGTTTCCAGAGCTGGGGAGTCTGAACTTCTAAAGGCGGTCAGAATTGCACAACCGGGGTCATGAACCGATCTTGACTTTGGGTTCTGAAGATTTCTCTTTCGTGACTGGAATTTGCTCACCTCAGACAAGGAGGCTGACCTTTGATTTTGTTGGCATCAGATTTTCACTATGTAATGCATTGAGTCAACAGGCCATATTATATCTTTTAAAAGAGAAAAGGAAAACAAATCCATTTAGCCATTTTCCCCAGTAAAATTGTCTGCTCTTCGAAGCTAAAGTAAAACAACAAGATTGTCAATTGTCCAACCTTCTAGATTTACGTTTCAAAATCAATATTGGAAGTAGAATTAAAAACTGTATATTTATTAAATCAGGATATAAAGAGTGGACTAAACTATTAACAAGGTATTTTAAGACATTTTATAGTATCTAGCAATAAATTAGCATAAATATTCAGTCTGTATTGCTTATGGCAAAACATCAGCATTGTTAAAATGGTAGTGGTGGACAGATAGGTGTTTGAGATACCGTTCTTTCTATTTCTGTGTGGTTGTAATATTAAATGGATAAGAAATTTAATAACTATGGTAAAACCAGCTGGTGGAACCCTCCTGCCCAGCTGCTTTGGCAGGGTGAAGAGCATAGGTTTGCCCCTGGTTCGAGACTGTTCTCCCCACCTCTGTCCCCATGCTGCTCAGCCTTCCTTCTGCATGGCTCTGGCCAGGTGGTTCTCTTGTTCTCCAGAGCAGCGCCCATGGGTCCCTCAAATTCCTGACCTCCCTCACCGTTTCCCCTCACTTTCCACAGATGACCTCAACCCTTATATCACAATGAAAAACAAGACTTCAGATGGGAAATCCTTCGAATTCTTGCTACCAAACCCCAGATGTCTTGGCACCTGCCTGAACCTTTCCTCCTTCTTTGTTTTCTAGAAATCGCTTTCCCTTTGTCTTGAATGGATTCTTCCACTCTTGTTCCTACTTCCTCTGGTATCATTCTTTTTCCAGGTCTCTGGTCAAGGTCAAACTTTTTGAGTCACAGGAGCTCTTTGCAATTGACAATTATTGAAAACCCCAATGAACTTCTTGTTTATGTGAGTGATGTGTACGTATTGACACCATATTAGCAACTAAAACAGAGAATTTAAAAAAATTATAAATTTACTTAAAAAAACCCCCAGTATATGCTAATTAAATTGCATTTTTAAAGACAAATACATTTTTCAAAAACAAAAAAAAATTAGTGAGAAGGGTAATACTATTTTACATTTTTGCAAATTTCTTTAATGTCTGGCTTGATTCTTCATCAATGTAGGCAACAATATAAGTGGTTTGACATGCTAGATTTTTATAATGCATATTAAATTCATAAACAATTTCAGAAAAGTCCACTCTGTATCCACCTTGCACTCCATCAGTGTGTGCATGCTGCTTCCATGATGAGGAAGGGCCCTCTTTCTGAGAAAGGGGAAAAGGAAGACAGGAAATGCCTTCTATTAGGAGGACATGCCTTATATCAAGAGGGAATGAAAAAAAGGAGGAAAACAAAGATTTGTGTGTACCTCATTTGAAGGGTAAAAAAATAGTCCTTCAGGCTACACAGATCAAGGAATATTTGATAGAGCAGCGCAGAAATCTTTACAGGATTAACTACTTTGGAATAAGGGGATGTGCATTTTTCAACTGCAAGGCTAGAGTTTTGCCGTCCATCGGTACCTGTTACGCAGATCAGAGAGCGATGAAAATGGCAACAGTGTGTCCTCAGACCCAGGCAGCGGGGCCCTGCTGTGGACTCCTACTCTGGGAGGCCCTGCCCCAACTCTGGGTGCACCGTCCTCCTCTTCGCACACATCAGAGCCCCTCTAGATCACATACCACGCCCTGAGCTGAGACTCTGGAGTTCTGTGCTCTCAGGGCTTGGGTCAGCCCCTTCTTTTGCATCCCTCTCCCCACCTGGGCTGCACAGCTGATGTGTGCAGACTTAGGGCTGGCTGTTAGCAGATGCCTACATATGGAGCTTGGACTGGGGTGTCCACAATTGTGCATGCGAGCCTCTGCGTGGTGTAGCGTGGAGCTGTGACTGGGAAGGGAAGGGTGGGGGACACAATCATGCAAATATGAGGAGTGGGCTTGATTACCCCAGAGTCAGAGAACTGAGCAAAAGGGAGAAGTGATTCTCAGCAAACAGAAGTATGAGTTCAAAGGCAACCGGCGCAGCAAGTCCTATCATTTGCACATTATTTGTCAGTTCCTGGTAGGAACAGAATTAGCTGGAACTGTCCAAGTATTATGAAGAAGATTATTTAAAGCAGGAAACTTGAACAATCACAGACCAAGAGAAGCACTGCAGTGTGCAACGAGTACTGAAGACTAGATTCTAGACGTCGCTGCTGTGACCACTGGGCCTGAATGGCTTGAACACAGAAAGCCTTTCCTTACGTGCATTTGGCTAAGATCTTCCCCAGCTCATTAGAAAGAAGGAAATGGAGGTTTGCGTAGAAACCACCTTGAGTACTGTTGTTTTGGTTTCGATCAGATACATGTGGATCGAACAAACTCTATTATGCGAGGCACTGGTGTACATAAATTGTAGGAAAATCCATTCCTGAGGGGGTCAGGTGGGAGAAGAGATTTCAGGTGGAAAAAAATTAAGATAGGGAAGGTGGGGAGTAATTCGTTTAGGAAGTGTGTGCGGGAGGGCAAACGAGATACATAATAAGGTTTTGGTCAGCTAGGAGTACATTTGAACTTAACATGAATTTGTAGGGAGAGCAGCAAAATTCTATAATTTTGTTTAGCAATGTTCTGCAGTCAGGAGGAGGAATAGGAAAAATGAATGGAGGGGGTTCTGTCAAGCTTGGCACAGTGGTCACTTAAAAAAGTCGTATTTGGTGAGAGCAGCATTGAAATGACTGGCCCCGCCACCTGGGCCAGTTGTCATGATTTTCACTAACTTTTTTCTTTTCTTTTCTTGGTTCTTACTATGTGCCAGTTTCTGTTCTTAAGTCTTTAAATACATCATCTCTGGCTTAGGCAGCAGTCAAGTGACCACCAGAGGGTTAGCGGGCTGGAGAAAATAGAGAGGCAGAGTGATTCCAGAGCTCGGTGAAGGTTCCAGAAATTTGTGCTCAATTGCTTCAACTTATGCTGGAGATGGATGGTATTTCAGTATGAAGAATTTAACTTTAAAGATTTGACTATTCCAGAATGAACACCTGAGATAAATTATTGTGATCTTCCCTGAGGTTATTTAAAAGTGGATGTGTTATTTGGCTGTTTTGGAATATTTTAGATGTGGCCTTATTTGGAAGGGTTATAAGCGAGATGATCACCCCAAGTCCCCTCCTATCTTTAGGGATGTGAAATTAAGTGTGATAGTTTTGTTTTGATTCAGGTTTCTACTGACAGAATAAAAAAAGAGGACTTAATCTCATTATTTAGAATTGAGAAGATTTTCAAACAAAATAATTTGGCTGCCTGTACTATGGTTGGGAATTGTGGCTGTCTGTGATAGTGTTTCCTTTATTAGGTGAAAAAAAATTCAATCCAGATTGGGTTAATCTTTCATTGGGTTAAGATTTGGTAACAGGGCCATATGAGGGAAGCAATTTGCTATCATGTCCAGAAGATCTTAATTGGCATCTGTAAATAACTAACTTGTAGACTTAAATATCATAACAAAACCCAAATTAATTTTTTATGAAAAATTCTGATATAAGACTATAGTTAGAAATACAGGTGTCCCAGATTTTAGCCCACCTGGCTTGTTTGCCTCTGTGTGGGGATAGGACAATCTTCTTTCAGATATCGTGAATGTCAGTGGGCCGTGTAGGCAGAATCTTCTGTGAAGCTAATTGTTCATGCACGGCAAAACTCACTTTCAATGACTGAAATCAATTTTTTCCAGTGCCTCAAAGGGGGGACCATTCTGAGGCTTTTGAAAGCAATTTTTCATTTTATTTCTTTGCAAACTGACACATTGCTCTGTTTGCTTTGTAACAGAACAGCTGACTTCAAGCTCTGCTTCTCTGGCTAGCCGTCTCTGCCTCTTCCTCCCTGGATCCTGCGATCCTCTCTACTATTCTGAGCCCCAAGCCCCAAGATGGCTTTCTAAATAGGGGATGTGAAGTGGAGTGATATAAACTGAGTGAATCTATGATTTAACTGCAGATATTCTTTCCCCAATATTGGCACTGACTTGATTGTTCTGATTCCTTTGTCGATTTGGTTGCTTGGAAGATTGTAAGATTGAGCAAATGGGTTTTAAAGAATTTTCATTTTCTACATAGGTGGTCACCTACTCAAAGTCATATTTTCCCATTTAAATCATTTTCTAATTAATATGTTGTATCTAATCTCTCAACTGTGAATATGTTTTTTCTTTTAGTGATAAATAGTAAGTTCACTGCATTTCTGAGAACAAAAGCATTCATCACTGATAGCTTCTACTCATCTCCCCAGCATCCCTGGCTGGGATAGTGGCTTGTAAGAAAGGATTGTGTGTGTGTGTGCGTGTGTGTGTGTTTGAAATAAAAGGAAAGTCCATTGTGCTGTATGGCAAGTTTCCAAACAACAAATTTTGCCTTGCAAATGATAGTTTTAAAGTACTCTGGATTCCTAAATTTTTTACCATTTACAATTCATGTTTTGTAACTTTGTTGTTAATCCTGGAACTTCAGTTACAGCCTTAAGTTTGAACCTCACTGAAACCACCTTCTGGAGCCTGCAAAAGGGTATGAAAATGCTCAGAAAGTATTTCATGGCCAGCATGGAGTGGAGTGGAGAGTTGGTGGGGAAAGGGTAGTTTGGGAGGAGAGGTCCAGAAGGAGTGCCTCCCTGACCACAGGGCTCATGCAGATGATGCCTCTTTTTCCTTGTTTTTATAATACCCAGGAGATGTGCTGACCAGTCAGCAGTTCTCCAAAACTGCTACCTTGGTTCTCAGGGAGTGTCCCTTGAGACAAATTTCTTGAACATATTCTATGTGCTTGGCACTGTGCCTGAGACCTCATAGGTGAACTATAGTGATAGACTAATGGCTAAAAGTTGTTTCATATTTTGATATTTTCTGTCATTTGGTTTTTTAAAAATGTTTACATTTTCAAAAACATTACTATCACCTGTATATAGGAACTTTGTTGCTGAAAATTAGTAGTGATTTCATAATTTTGTTTTGAGCTCCAGGCTCGAGAAGCTTTATTTAGGATTGTAGTGCATAAGGGATCATGGCTCAGATTTATAGAATCACTGGAATTTAAATACCATTTATTCCTATTTCCTCACTTTCAGAAGATGAACCAGAGTCCTAGAGAGATTTATTGATAAATATAGAGTTGGATTTTTATTAATTAATTTTTAAAATTCAAGTATAATTAACATACAGTGTTATATTAGTTTCAGGTGTATAGTATAGTGATTCAACACTTCCATACATTTCTCAGTGTTCATCAAGATAAGTGTACTCTTGGGGCATCTGGCTGACTCGATCTCAGCTCAGGTATCTGATCTCAGGATCATGAGTTCAAGCCCTGTGCTGGTCTCCATGCTGGGTGTGGAGCCTATTTTAAAAAAATGTACTCTTAATCTCCTTCACTTATTTCCCCCATCCCCTCACCCACCTCCCTTTTGGCAACCACCATTTTGTTTTGTATTTAAAAGTCTGGTTTTTTTTTGTTTGTTTGTCTCTTTTTTTCTTTGTTCATTTATTTTGTCTCTTAAATTCCACATATGAGTGAAATCATATGGTATTTGTCATTTGGAGACCTGTATTTCTAACTATAGTCTTATATCAGAATTTTTCATAAAAAATTAATTTGGGTTTTGTTATGATATTTAAGTATCTGATACTTGGCAAATACGGAGATTAAAGATGATTTCGTAGGTCAAAAGATTGAACAGCAGCTAATAGCAAAGAACTTATTCCTTCCAAGTGCATTAGCTACTCTTAGTTCCACTCCAGATGAGATCTTGACATCTATCTGAACTTGGATTTGCCCTGTATGTTCCTCCAGCATGCTTGGAGCTGTTGGATAAGTTTTTGTCTTAAGCCACAATCATTAAATAAGCATCCATGGAGCTTCATCTGTGAACCACAAAAGAAAAACCAGGCATGATTCCTACTCACGAGAGATGAATCCAGGTGAGACAGTGAATAACACACCTTTCAAATTATTATTATACAATGGCATAATGAAAGCCAGGTTGGATATTAGAGATAATAAATAAGGAGGACATATCTGAGTTGCTTCTGAGATCAGAATCTGGTTTGTATTCACTAAACACATGGCAGTTGCTGTCTTGGTTTACCCATTCAGACAACTTATCCTGTTGAGAAATGAAGATTGAAAAGATTAGTGGCTTTGTTTTATGCTGATACTTTGAAAGAGAGAGCATGGGCTGTGTGGCATAATAAAAATTGTGGATGGACATTTTTAAGATCAGTTAGAATGGCTGCCATTAGAGAATCCAAGAAAACGTCTGGCATTATCTTTATAACATACAAGTGATCTTTGTTCTGGTGCGTGCCTAGTTACAGCAAGAGCGGCCTATGAAGCTGGGGTTCTTCATGGACAGGGTTAAGGAGAAGAGTGTATGTCAGGAAGCTAAATCACATTTGGAGAGGAGATGTGTCAAGTAGGATTCTGAAGTTTACTGGTCACAATCCCAGATTTGGGATGAAAAAGTTACTCTTTTGCTCAGTGTTCAAGGTGGGGGTTTGCCCCGCAAGAAAGAGTCAACTGCTGAGTTTACTTGAATGTACTTGGAAAGAGAAGAACTTAAACTAGCCATGAACAGGAGAAGAATGCCAGGTTTTCTGGAACCATCGCCAAAGCCCAACAATTTCTCAGAACTTTCAGAGGAGCCAGAGGGGTGTTTGCATCTCAATGGAAAAGTTCTGAAAGCTCTGGAAACTATTCCCAGTTTTACCTTTTCATTAAAGGCAAAAACCATTGCTGTGAATAAGGGACAGAAGCACTTGTTAGCGATTTGTTAAGAGTTAAGAAAAGGGACCTCTGGGAAATTTTAATTGTTCAGTCCTTTGCCACAAAGCTGAGACAAAGGGGATCGAGTCATAATGGCAAATAGAAAAGGAAAGTACTCTTTGCTTTCATACAAAAGTACCCAGTGTCTGGAGCCCAATGTCTGGAGCCACTTTTCACTAGCCTGGCTCTGAAATAAAGACAGAACTTTCTAGGTTTAAAGAGATGTAGTAGAAACAACATTGCAGTAATATAACGATTCCCCTCATAAGTACATAGTCATCATAAGTATTTAATCTCTCACACACTGCAAATACCTGGTTAGGTAGCTTGGAGATTAGAGTACTCATGAAAGACAATCTTCCAGAAAAAGAATAATACTATTTCCAGTGGCAATTTGGAAGGATCTTAAGTAGACTTATAGTAACAGTGGAAAGTAGAAAAACCCAGTGTAGCAAATCAAATGATTTTAGGTCTAATTCTACTGCAAGACTGAAGGCAGCACTTCAATAGAAATATAGTGCAAGCCACATAGATAATTAAAATTTTCTAGTAGCTACATTAAAAAAGTAAAAACAAACAGGCAAACTTAATTATAATACTGTATTTTATTTAATCTGATATATGTAAAATATTATCACTTCAATATAAAATTGATATAAAAATTAGTAATAAAACACTTAACAATTTTTTCTTACTAAGTATTTGAATTTTGTGAGTATTTTGTAAGTATTCTATAGTTACTGGCTTTCTTTGGATGCTAAATTTTCATTAAAAATACTCGATTGGTGGGGTGCCTGGGTGGCTCAGTCGTTAAGTGTCTGCCTTCGGCTCAGGTCATGATCCCAGCGTCCTGGGATTGAGCCCCGCATTAGGCTCCCTGACTGGGAGGAAGACTGCTTCTCCCTCCCCCACTCCCCTTGCTTGTGTTCCTTCTCTCGCTGTGTCTCTCTCTGTCAAATAAATAAAATCTTAAAAAAAAAAATACTCGATTGGTGTTCAGATGTCATAAAACTTACTTGTCTTTTGAAAGAGGGGATTCACAGATAACAGTGAATTCACAGTAATTCACAGTGATTCACAGTAACAGTGTCTAAGAACTGAATGGAGTGATGGTTTTTAATTTTAAAATTAAATAAAATTAATTAAAATTAAATAAAATTGAAAATTTTAAAATTAAATAAAATTGAAAATTCAATTTTTCAGATTTACTTGCTCCATTTCAGGTAATCAGTGGGCAACATGTGGTGAGGTGGCTACGGTATTAAACAGGGCAACTCTAAGAAGTTGCTGGACATTTTGTTTTGTTTTGTTATCTATTATGCTGTAATTTTTTTTTGTTTCAAATATGAGCTAATCAAGTGAGTTTTTGAAAGTGGCTGATTATACCTTTTTTATGTAGAGATATTTTGGGGGCAATGCAAATGTTGTATGAGCTTTGACTTGTCTTTTGCTAGAGGGGTTTGTTTCTCCTTTTAAGATTGTGTGCATATCTTGCTAGGATTTTTCAAAACACTGAGCAAGCTTGGCCTGTAGGGCACAAGGAGCCACTTGCTGGTGGGGTTCAGGGGTGGGGAGGAGGAGATGAGGAGATAAAGCAGGGTCCAAAGGAGGGGCATTTTCCCTCCATGTTCAGAAATGTGAACATTATCTTTCAGGTAATAGGACCACATATTTTCTGATTATTAAGCTGATGATTCTTTATTATAAAAAATTAACATTTAGATTAGTCTGCGAAGATAATTAAACCATCCATAATTCCACCACCCAGAGATAACTACTGGTAACACTGAACATAGTTCTTTTTTGTCACATAAATTTATTCAAACAATGACTGCTTTCTAGAAGATTTTATAGCTCCTCAGGAGGTCCTCTCCTGACAGCTAGTAGGGAAACGTTGCTCAATAATGAACAATATCTCAGTCTTAAAAGGACTTGCTTTCTGTTTCAGTATTCAATCTTCGCAGCGTTTAAGTTCCTATCAAGGCTTGTTTAAATAGTTCCTTTTGGTTGACCTAGACTCTGGAGTTCAATGCTCAGTCTTCCAGATTTCAGCTCCTTTCCCTTCTTCCCTCCAAGGTGACAACTGAGTGTATTTAAAGCAAGTTGTGTGGCCTTCTGGAGGGCACCTGTGCTCTGGGACAGAGGGGCTGCTGTGGTCTCCTCCTAACTGGTGTCTATAAGATGCCCTCTCCCTCCGGTCTCTTGACATGATGTACCGGTACCCACTGCTGGAGCCCCTGGCCCTTGCTAGTTATGTCTGTATCTCATAATGGTCTCTTCATCTCAAACCCTGCAGTCCCTGCATCCTCCCAGCACCTTTGTGGCCCCTCAATGGGCTCATGGAAACCTCTGGATTTCCTCTAGACATCACACAGGCCACAGGGTGGAGCACACAGACATGCTCCCTCAGACTCACCTGAGTACCTATCTTCCAGTGCTGCCTGACCTCATGGTCACTCACGCCTTGCTGGAAATTGCTACCAGGAGGGCATTTCTAGGACCCCTATCGCCTTCTCCCGGTTTGCCCAGGTCACCATGTCACCAGTCCTGTCCAGATGTTTCCAGGTCCAGGTGACTTACTTCTGGCTTCTTTTACCTCTATTTCCCTTTGTTCTCTTGGGCAAGAAATGGTGGGCATCATTTCTCTACGTCAGAAGTTCTCAAAGTGTAACTCACAGATCTCTGGGGTCCCGGAGACATGTTCAGGGGGTCCATGAGATCAAAACAATTTTCATAAAAATTTTGAGAAATGATTTCCCCCTTTCACTCTGACATTTGCACTGAAGATGCAAAAGCAATGTAGGTAAAACTGCTGGTTCCTTAGCTGGTCAAGGCAGGAGCTCTGCGCTCTACTAGGAATCATTGTATTTGTGACACCATACAGTAAACACACATGCACACTCACACGCACACCTCAAGAGACAGAGAAAAAATTCAAACAAAAATAACCTGCTAATTTCACTCAGGAAAGTCTTTGCAAAAAGCAAAAAAAAAAAAAAAATTAAATCTCAAGTCGGTACTCTGTGTGGCTAGCTTCTAGGAAGTACAAATAAAGTACTTTCTGATTTATATTGAAATATAACAATTATTTTGAAAAAAAGCATGAATGTGACTGACTAGCAGTTTTTTCCACGGAACACCAATTTTTACTTGAAAGAACAACTGATAAAGATATGATACTGTGATAAGCTGTGATAAACAGAGAAACTGTGATGAGTCAGACTTGAATTTTTGGCGGACATTTTTCTCAAAAATGAAGGAGGTGAGACTGTCATTTCATTACATTGAAAGTATTTGTTGCCAATAATAACATTTGAGCTTTCAACCAAAAAATAGAAGTTTGGAAGACTTGTATCAACCACCATGAACTTGACAGCTTCCCAATATTTACAGATTTTTCTGACTGAGATGTTGATGATGGTAACTGATGTGATTTTTGACATTATGTAATAAAATATGTCAACATTTGGAAGATCTACATAACTCAGTGAACTAATAATCTCCAAATGATCAAGATATGATGTTGAAGATAATGCATGGGTAAAAGATCCATTCAGAATTCAAGATAAATAAATGGAAACAATATGGTTTCAAATTCCATATTGCAGGTAACATTAAAAAAAATATTAATTGTCAAGTTTTGGCATGGTATCAAAGAAGAATATCCACAACTACCTGAAAAGACTATTAAAATACTTCTTCTTTTTCCAACTCCATGTCTGTGTGAGGCTGGATTGTTTTCCCCCTGTACTTTAACCAAAATAATATATCACAAGAGGTTGTATGTAGAAGTGGTTATAAGAATCCAGTTGCCTTTCATTAGGGCAAACATTAAATAGATTTGCAAAAATATAAATAATGCCACTCTCTTTGCTCATTCTTTTGGGGTTAGAAAATAAGGTTTTCATAAAAATATGTAATCTGTGTGGTAGGTTTATTACTATCTTAGGTGTATTAATAAATAAATATTTAAAAAATTTCTCAGCTTTAATTTCTAATATGGTATCTTACTTTGGGCTGCTATAACAATGTTATCACAGGCTGAGTGGCTTAAACAACAGGTATTTATTTCTCATAGTTCTGGAGAAGATCCAAGATCAAAATGGCAGTAGATTCTGGTGAGTCTGGGGAGGACTCTCTTCCTGCCATATAGATGGCCATCTTCTTGCCTCCTTACATGGCAGAAAAAAAGTTCTCATGTCTTTTCCTATTTTTACATGAGCATTAAGCCCATTATGAGAGCCCTCCTCTCATGACCTAATCTAATTACCTCCCAAAGGCTCCACTTCCAAATACCATCACATTGGGGATTAGGGCTTCAGCATATGGATTTGGGAGGGCACAAACATTCGGTCTGTGGCATATAATAACTATCAATAGATATAATCCACATAAGCAAATATCTATCAGTAGTTAAAATAGTAGAAATATTAGGGTCCTGGGGTGCCTGGGTGGCTCAGTCAGTTAAACGTCTGCCTTCGGTTCAGGTCATGAACCCAGGGTCCTGAGATTGAACCCCGCATTGGGCTCTCTGCTCAGTGGGGAGCTTGCTTCTCCCTCTCCTCCTGCCTACCACTCTGCCTACTTGTGCTCAATCTCTCTCTCTGTCAAATAAATAAATAAAATCTTAAAGAAAATAAATTACTAGGGTCCTAAATAATTTTAAAGAGTTATGAAGGGGTCAACCCCAGCCCCAACCAGGTAGCTGAAGCCTCAAGCTGACTACAGACAGGTCACTCCACAGAAATGCAAGAGAAGAAATCTTACTGTGTTTCCAAACATTATTCCAGTAATATACATATTATAAAGCATATGGTATTTAAAAACTGAAATCCTACTGAATATATTTATGTATAATTTGATTTGTCCCACTCAGTTGTCATGAGCATAATCTCATGTCAGGAAATACTCCCCTAAAGTGTAATTTGTGAAGGCTGTATTTATGGTGTCTCCTGCCATCAGCAAGTTTTAGTCAGGGGAATGGTGTTTATGTTCTTAGAAGGTAATTCAAATGACAATACTGAGAGAAGCTGTTAGAAATCCAGTGCAGGAGTCTCAGTGAAGTAGACACAGTGGCCCCAGATAAAGCACTGACTTTGGGATTGCATTGGGAAGGGAATGGTTGTACATTAGGGTGAACCACTGAAAGAGAGGGAAAAGAGAGAGATAGGACCTCTCATGTATTTTTCTAGCATAGACATTGAAAGACCTTTATTAAAGCTATGTGGCAATGTTCAGTAGGTAATGGTGCATTTTCATTTTTTATTTTGAAATAGTCAGCATCTTAATAACTGTTTGCCATAAAATGTCAGGTCTACATTTAAATGCCTTCATTTGTATTTACACATGATTTCTTTCCACCAAGGATTTGAGGGTAGCTACAGTCACAAGCATTATAAAAATACTACTACTACTATGATTACTCCTCCTCCTCCTATTACTACTCCTACTACTACTATTCTTACTACTACTACTACTACTACTACTACTACTACTACTACTACTACTACTATTACTACTAATGCAGTAGGGAACCAGATTTCACAATTCAGCTTTATCCTGAATTTTACAATCTTGTAGCTATCATCCAGGAAAATTAAAAAACATGTCACAAAAGATTGAATTTTCTTGTCATTTTTTAATGTAAAGATGATTGTAGTTGTTTCATGTTCATAGTGCCAAAAATTTATAGTCTTAATCTTTTTTTTAATAAAAATTTTATAAAAGCTGTACTTGCTAGAAATGTCAGGAATAGATAGCTCAGGACAGGCATTTCAGGTGTTTATAATAAAACATTTTCAGAATTTTTCTCAATGATAATATTTCAATGATCTAAAACGAATTTTAACTTAAAAAATTTATTTGCCAGAAAAATGACCTCAGATTTTAAAATATTTAAAAATGTGTTTTTAGCTTTTAGGAGTATAATTATTTTATATGTAAGATGATCTAATGGTCATTGATAACAATCTTTAGTTTTACTATAAAATGCCATAGTAAAAAAATCGACTAGGGCATTTACTGTTTCATTCATTTGTTCATTCATTCATTCATTCACTCATTCACTCATTCATTCTTCACATGTTCAATGATTCCTAAGTTATATTTCAGACTCTGGGCTAAATATTTATTATACGAAAATAACTTTCTTTAAGGACCTTGCAAGGAATATGGAAATCAAACAAAATGAAACAACTAGTAAGGAATGCTGTAAATACTAAAACATAGGCATTTTGGTTTTCTTGGTATTTAATATTGTCCCAATCAAACTGGGATTTGAAAGAAGTAGAAATCATAGTTCTCACTTTAAGGGAGATTATTCTGGAGCTAGAATGAATTACTGTTCATTGGTATCTGGTACCCTCTTTGTGGAAGGCTTATGCCGCCCGCCTCCACCTTGTTGAACTCAGACTTGCAGTAATACCTTACTGTAGTTGTCTTTAACCTATCTCTGATAACTAGTGATGGTAAGCACTTTTTGGCCATTTTTAATTGGTTAGCTTGTTTTGTATTATTAATAAAGAAAAGATACTAAGAGTTTTTATCTATCTTGAATACCAGTCATTTGTCTGATCGATGTTCTGTAAATATTTTCTTCTTCTTCTTTTTTTAGTTTTATTTTATTATGTTATGTTAATCACCATACAATACATCATTAGTTTTTGATGTGGTGATCCATGATTCATTGTTTTGTATAACACCCAGTGCTCCATGCAGTACGTGCCCTCCTTAATACCCATCACCAGGCTAACCCATCCCCCCACCCTCCTCCCCTCTAAAACCCTCAGTTTTCTCAGAGTCCATAGTCTCTCATGGTTCATCTCTCCCTCAGATTTCCCCCCCTTCATTTTTCCCTTCCTTCTCCTAATGTCCTCCATGCTATTCCTTATGTTCCACAAATAAGTGAAACCATATGATAATTGACTTTTTCCGCTTGACTTATTTCACTTAGCATAATCTCCTCCAGTCCCATCCATGTTGATGTAAAAGTTGGGTATTCATCCTTTCTGATGGCTGAGTAATATTCCATTGTATATATGGACCACATCTTCTTTATCCATTCAGCTGTTGAAGGGCATCTCGGCTCTTTCCACAGTTTGGCTATTGCGGATATTGCTGCTATGAACATTGGCGTGCATATGGCCCTTCTTTTCATTACATCTGTGTCTTTGGGGTAAATACCCAGGAGTGCAATTGCTGGGTCATAGGGTAGCTCTATATTTAATTTTTTGAGGAACCTCCACACTATTTTCCAAAATGGCTGTACCAACTTGCATTCCCACCAACAGTGTAAGAGGGTTTCCCTTTCTTCACAAAATATTTCCTTCTAATTCCTGGCTTGCCTATTTATTTTCTTACCAGTGTCTTTGGATGAGAAGAATTTAAAAAAATTATGAAATCTACTTTATCTTTTTTTCTTTTGTGGCTATTTGCTTCCTATGAAATCTAAGAAACTTTTGCTTACCCTCAAGTCAGAAAGATATTCTCCCGTACTTCCATTAAGTGTTTTATGGTTTTAGCTTTATGCCTAAGTTTATGATCCATCTCAAATTAATTTTTGTACGTAATTTGAGGTAGAAGCCACGGTTAATTTCTTTCCATGTGGATATCTAGTTCCTCTAGCAGCATTTGTTGAAAAGACTTTTCCCATTGGATTGTTCTGTTGAATTTCTTTGTAATCAAAAGATCATATAGGAGTGGGTCTATTTCACTGTGTTTCATTGATTTATCAAATCTATGCCACTACTTCATTGTCTTGATTATGTAGCTTTGTAAGTCATCAAATCAGAGAGTATATTTCCTTTAACTTCATTCTTTTAGATAGGTTAGGTCTTTTGCATTTTCATATAAATTTAAGAAACTGGGGCTCCTGGGTGGCTCAGTCGGTTAAGTGGCCGACTTGATTTCGGCTCAGGTCATGATCTCAGGGTCATGGGATTGAGCCCCATGTCAGGCTCTGTGCTCAGCAGGGAGTCTACTTCAGGATTCTCTCTCTCCTTCTCCCTCTGCCCCTTCCCCTGCTCATGTATGTGCACTCTCTCTCTTGAATAAAAATAAATAAATCTTAAAAAAATAAATTTAAGAAACAGCTTTTTAGTTTTTGCAGAAAACCCAGTGGGATTTTGAGTGGGATTGGGTTGAATCAATAGCTCAATCTGGGAAGAATTGACCTATTTATTATACTGAGCCCTCCAATTTATAATCCTATATTTAAGTGTTTATTTCTTTTTTCAGCAAAATATTGTAGCTCTCAGTGTAAAATTTTTGCACATTTTTGTGAAATTTATTCTTTAGTTTCAGGGTTTGACATCATTATAAATGGAATTTAAAAAATTTCACTTTTCTAGTTGTTTGCTGCTAGCATTAAAACATACAATTGATTTTTATATATTAACCTTAAGCCTTGCAAGGTTAAATTTACATACTAATTCTAGTAGTTGTTTTGCAAATACCTTGGGATTTTCTACATATATCATCATGTCATATGCAAAAAGAGACAGTTTTTATTCTTTCTTTATAATATTTAAGCCTTCTATTTCTTTTTCTTGTCTTAGTGCAATAGCTAAGAACTCCAGTACAATGTTGAATAAAAGCAATGAAAATTAACATCTTTACCTGTTCTCCATCTTTGGAGAAAAGCATTTGATACCAGTTTGTGATAATAAGCTTCAGTTTCTAGTTTTCTGAGAATTTAAGAAAATCATATAAGTGTTGAATTTTATCAAATATATTTTCTGCATCCACTGAAATGATCACATGGTTTATCTCTTTCATTGTATTTTATTTTCTTAATATTATGAATTACATTAATTGAATTTTGAATGTTAAATCAATACATTACATTCCTTGGTTAAACCTTACTTGTTCATGGGCACCTAGGTGGGTGGCTCAGTCGGTTAAGCAACTGCCTTCAGCTCAGGTCATGATCCTGGGGTCCCGGGATCGAGTCCCGAATCGGGCTCCCTGCTCAGCAGGGAGTCTGCTTCTCCCTCTGACCCTCCCCCCTCTCATGTGCTCTCTCTCTCTCAAATAAATAAATAAAATCTTTAAAAAACAAAACAAAACAAAACAAAACAAAAAAACCCTTACTTGTTCATGTGTTGTATCCATTTTATATAATGTTAGATTCAGACTTGCTAATCTCATAAAACAAGCTCTATTTTCTGAAAGATTTTATGTAATAGTGGAAATTATTCTTCCCTTCAATGCTGATTGAATCTACTAGTAAAATCATTTTGGCCTTGAATTTCCTTTGTAGAGAAATTTTTTAAAAAATAATAAATTCTATTTATTCAATAAATGTAGGATTAGATTTTCTGTTTCATCTTATATCAATTTTAGTAAGTCATATATATTTTTTAAAGATTTTATTTATTTGACAGAGAGAGAGACAGAGAGAGGGAACACAAGCAGGGGGAGTGGGAGAGGGAGAAGCAGGCTTCCCGCAAGCAGGGAGCCAGAAGTGGGGCTTGATCCCAGGACCCTGCGATCATGACCTGAGCCAAAGGCAGACGCTTAACGAAGGAGCAACCCAGATGCCCTGTAAATTGTATTTTTAAAGGAATTTGTCTGCTTTATCTAAGTTCTCACTTTTTTGGCATAAAGTTGTTCATAATATTCTCCTATCATCCCTTACTTATTCCAATAGGATCTTTTATTCCTGATGATGGTAATTTGTGCTTTCTCTCTTTTTATTGATTAATCTAGCAAAAGATTTACCAATTTTGTTGATCTTTTCAAAGAATGAAGTTTTGACTCTATTTTCTCTACTGTCTCTCTTCCATTTTACTGGTCTCTGGTCTTGTAGTAATGATTTCTTTCCTTCAACTTCTTTTGGATTTATTTTGCTCTTTTTCTAGCTTTTTAAAAAAAAGATTTTATTTATTTATTTGACAGAGAGAGTGAGCATAAGCAGGGGTAGCAGCTTTTTCTAGCCTTTTAAGTGGAATTTTATGTCATCAATTTTAGACATTTTATATTTTCTGATAAAATCATTTAAGGAGGAATTTAAGCATTGCCTTAACTGCATCCAACAAACTTGGATATATTGCATCTTTATTATCGTTCAGTATGTAATATTTTCACATTTCTTTTGTAATTTCTTCTTTGACCCATAGATTATTTAGAAATGTGTTGCTTTATTTCTAAATATATGGGGTTTCTTTAGATATCTATTGTTACTGATTTCCAATTTATTTTCTTTGTGGTCAGGGAATATGCTCTGGTTTTAATCTTTTAAAATGTATTGAAACTTGTTTTATAGTTTAGTATATAGCTTATTTTTGTGAGGATTTTTATGTCTATGTTTATGAGAAACATTGGTCTGTAGTTTTTCTTCCTTTTGATGTTTTTATCTGCTTTTGGTAATACTACCTCATAGAGTGAGTTTGGAATCTTTCCTTCTGGTTTCTGGAAAAGATCATGGAGAACTGTATCATTTCTTCCTTAAATCTTTCATAGAATTCACCAGTAAAATATCTGCATCTGATGCTTTCTTTTTGAAATATTATTTTTTAAAGATTTTATTTATTTATTTGAGAGAGAGAGAGAGGCCGAGAATGAGCAGGGGGGAGGGACAGAAGGAGAGAGAGAGAGAGAGAGGAAGAAGCAAACTCCCTGCTGAGCAGGAAGCCTGACTCGGGCTTGATCCCAGGACCCCAGGATTGTGACCTGAGCTGAAGGCAGATATTTAACCGACTGAGCCACCCAGGTGCCCCTCTTTTTGAGATTATTAATTACTGATTCAATTTTTTAAATAAATATGGGGCTATTCAGGTATTTATTTCTCCTTGTGTGAGTTTTGGTAGTTCGTGTATTTCCAAAAAATTGGTCCATTTCATCTAAGTTATCAAGTTTTGAGGCACAGAGTTGTTTGTGGTATTTTTTTTATTATCCTTTTAGCGTCTGGGGGATTAATAGTAATGATCCTTCCTTCATTTATGATAGTAGTAATTTAAAATTAGCAATCTAAATATAGGTCATTTCTTGCTCACTGCAAATTTTCTGGATTTAACATTTCTCCTTTTTTTAGTCTATAAAAGATTTATATGCCAAGCAAAGCTAACCTTCCCAATTTGTCTTTTGGATATGCATCTTCTGCCTCCTCATAAACTTTCCTCCATTAATCCTTCTTTTTCCTCCCATGTCTTCAACTTCTTCATTTTTGCTGATTGTATCTCCTTACATATATACACACTTGTCTCTTTCATCCTAAAATAAAACCAAACCCTGTAGCTACCATCCTACATGTCCCCTTTTATAACCAAAATTCTTAGAAGAATTTGGTCTGTATTATACTAAGTTCCTCATCCTTCATTTCACTCTTTAATGAGCTCAGTCTGATTCTCACCGGCCACACGCTCAGGTGTGTACAAGTTACACTTTCTTTGGTTTTCTGTAACATAACTTACCTGCTTATTCACTGATTCTGTGCAAACTCAGTCATTCTGGGGTTTCTCAGTATCTCATAGGTAATCGCTGCCAATTTTAGGATTCATCCTTTCCTACCTTTCTTTCCAAGGTGACCTTTAAGTTCTGGACAGCAGAAACAGCCTCACAGCCTCTAGAAGGAAGTCCCTGCGTCAGGGACTTCCTCTGGCTGGTGTTACCACCTCTCGGTCCTCGACAGCTGCACCATTTCTGGTTGCTGATATCTGTCATTCTGGCATCTTCTGAGATGAATGCTATTACATCATAGTGTCTCTGTGTTTTTGTCCACATGCTGGGAGTTGTCCTCACCCCTGTGAACCGTTTAGGTTAGGTGCCTGCTTGTTGCTTTTCCTTGTTCCTCTGGGGGACAGAGGGCACAGGGGACTGTGACAGCTTTCATGCTGTTCCTTAGAGACTGGGAACCCGTCTCAGGCTCTGTCTCCCAAATCTGCCTGCTCACCTACCATTTTGGCTCTTTTGTAACTCCAGCAATTTCTTAATAATTGTTTAAGAAAGTACATAGATAAGGGGGGCATTGTTGCTATTAAAACTGCTTGCCAATTTCTTTATGGAGCTGGCGTGAGATTAAATCATTTGGATTGTTCTTTGATAAAAGACATTCCCCAGTGATTGCAGAATATCAGAAAGGAATGTTTTCTTTTAATCACAACAACTGTACTTTCTCTATGATAAAGTAAGCCACAGATCTTAAGATCAGAGTCCCTTATTTTATGGTTTCATTTTTGCAAACCTCTTACCATTGGCATTTTAAAAAACTTTTTAGAGCTGAAAGGAAATTTAGGGATAACTAAATCTCCCTTCTGACTTTCCAGAGAAGAAAACTGAGGTCCTGTGGAGGAAATGACTTGCCCTAAATTAGACAGAGGTTAGATTTGGCCAGGTCTCCCATTTTTCAGTCTTTCTAATTCATTGCGGTCCTCTCTCTCTACAGACAACTGCCAAATAAATCTACCTGGAGCACTACTTTGAACTTGTCATTCTCCTATTTAAAAAACTCCCAGTGCCTCTTTATGGACTGCTAAATAAAGCACCAACTCCTAAACCCAGCAACAGTTCCCTAATCTATCCCCTCAACCTACCTTTCTTCTCCCCTCGATCCCACTCACGCACCAGCTAATCTGGAATATTCTCTGTTACCAGAAACCACTCTGTGCTTCCTTTTAAACACATCATTGCCTATACTGTTTGCTTTTTGCCTTGAAAGATCTTCTTTTCCTATTCCTCCACTCTAGTAGGAGCCCAGTTTAAGCTTTAAAATTCAGCTTGAATGCCACTCCTTTAATACATTATTTCTGAGTTTCTCCACTCATGGGTGTGATTTCTTATTCCTTCAAATCATAAAAAGTTCTTTAATGTTTATCATTTAATGTATTTAATAATAAATTAATAATAAATTAATAAATTTAATATATTAAATTTATCATATTCTGAGTTTTAAAAAATTTGCATTTCTCTTCTGAATTATGTGATCTTTTGTACAGAATCTTATTCATATGCCTATCTCCTACAGAGCTTGCATGTACAGAGGGGGAGCTAAACAAATATTTTAAAATTAAATTAAATATAATGGGAAGATATAAAAAATAAATCAGCACAAACAGAGCTAAAATAATATAAATTACACTTAAGAGAATTTAGTAGCTTTATTTTCTCTGAGTTTGTCCCACTAATTATTCAGAAAAAAAGAGATGATTCACTTATTGAAAGAGCATCTTAAATTCAATTTTAGGTTGCAATTTCAGGGAATATGAAAAGGCTTTCATATATTCCTATGAAAAATGAAAGACTGTTGTTACCTTTTATAGAATTATTTCCGTTTGGTCTGACTTATAGATAAGAGAACAGACTAGACATCTAGGGTTGCCTCTGTTAGCTTCTCTAACTCCTGAGCCAAAAGTAGGTGTAGCTCCATGATGAAGGTCATCAGCTTCTCATGAGGTGACTTGCATCAGCAAAGTTGAAGGCTCGGAGGCCATGAGAGATAGGTGCAGGTTACACTCTGTCCTGATCTTCTCCACTTCATGTCTATCTTTCTTTCCCGACTGCCTACTTTGCTCACTTCAGGACACTCCAGACACAGAAGCCACAACCCTACAGAGACTGTTTAACCAGTTCCCAAATAGTATAAGGTCAAATCCCTACAATAAATCTCTTATTGTGTTGTGTAACACTCCTCATGGTCTGCTTGTTGATCAGACTCTGACTGCTACAAAATTTGGTACTGAGGAACAAAAACAGAACCTTAAGGTTGGGTTCTCCAAATTATCTGGAATTGGTTCTTTTAAATCAGTTAGATTTAAAAGCATTAATGACACTGTTTACAGTCATAAGAGGAACACTGGTAGTTCCTCACATCCAGTGGCAAACATTTAATTAAGTTTTCCTCTGTAATAAAGTGCTTATAGAAGGTATGGCTTTAGGTGATCAAGTATTTGCTACCATATTAGTGGGATTAAGGAATATAATAGGATTGGTTGGTTGCTTCTAAATAGGTGGAGAGCTTGGGGAAAGAAAATGATAAACTCAGTGCTTTAAATTTTCAGTACAAAATCTACATAAGGAAACTGAAAGTCTCTATGAGTGCCTCTCATCCTCCAAACCCTTATAATCTGTAGGTGCAGGACTGAAGTTTCTGAAATCAAACCCAAATTCTAATCCTGTAGGTAGCTGGGTTACAATATAAAATGAATTCCCAATTTCACTGGATCTCTTGGTTAAATAAAGTACTGACTGAGAAAGAGAGGGATTCTAACAATTGGAATGGAAAAATATGGGCATATTCTCATAAAGCTGGGGATCTTGAATCCTTCAGTTCTGCTGACACTACTCTGCTGGTACATGCAGCCCTTGTCTTCCCACCTGAGAATTTTTTTTTCAATTTATAACTCTAGGTATTTGGGGAACAAGTGTGGAAATGGATCATAGGGTGTAGGATCAGGGTGAAAGGAATATAAAGTTAGACCCAGCTGAAACAGTTCAACAGTGGATGACTGGAAGTAGTAATGAGAAGATCACTGCTCCTTCCATAATGGGAGTGATCCTATGCAATCAATCAGTCATCAGGTGGCTGGATGATGCTGCCGGGGACTGATATGATGTCGTATTAGCATCGGGAGTCAGTTGGGAGTGGACTAGGATAGTGTTTTTTTACTGTTGGCAGGTTTGGTACTCAGTGGCTCTAGCTAGATCTGCTGTGGTGAATGGATGTACATGTTTCTGAGACCCTATATAACATATAACTTCCATTTTTGCCACTATGGCTGCTGGTTTCATAAGCCAATTGAGCCCTTTATTCATAAGCCAGGTTAGCAGCTCCTGCTGCCCACATCAGATTTTCACCTTCCACTTCTCTGATTTGTGACTCCCCTAGGTCATCTGCATCAAGGAAGATGAGACTTCCAGGTGACAAGAGACTGACACAGGTACATGTTTGTCCGGGGTTATAGCTCACCCTGTTGGGTTCCAGTTTGTCCTGCTCTCACACACTCCACATGCATTTATCTTTCCCAAATGCTTGTCCTGTCTAGCACCACACACATAAACATCAGCCATGCACAAACTCTTTAACAGTTTCACACAGTTGTATGAAGTGAAATCCCTATTTAAAAATCCCTCTTTTTATTCCACTCTTAGGGGTTCTTCTTTTATGATCAAACTCGAACTGATAAAGTCCAGGGGATCCGTCCCAGGGAGCAAGAGTCAGAGACAAGAAGAGTGAAGCAGAGAAGGAAAGAGAACAGATTTAAGAATTCATTGCCTAGCTGACTGTCATTAAATGTGACTCATAGCCTGGTACTGAGGGACTATCCCAGCCTCTGGGGGGCAAAAACAAAACAAAACAAAACAAAACAAAACAAAACAAAACAAAACAAAACAAAAACAACCCAGCATCTCAAGAAAGAGAAGAATTTATCTGCCAGTTCTTGTTTTTCACTGGTCAGAAGTTCACCCAATGGGGTGTTAAAGCTCCCGTAAGCTGTTAATAGGAAAGTCCTAGGGACAGACAGAAGAGACCATGAGTGCACTTCTAAGGTAAGGTGCTGTCCGCGTGAGCCTATGTGAAGTTAGTTGGAGCCCATGCAAAGCTGGTTGCTTCCGTGGTAGTTGAACTAGAAGGTGGGTGAAGCTGCGAAGGTCTGAAGTGGTGTCTGTGAGGTTTCTGATACTGTCCACCCCTTGTACCACTCAGACCCACTTCTGCCTACCATTATCTCCTCCCACACTATAATATGAGCCTCCACTTCTGTGAAAACAAGTTACCCTCACTTTCTTCCCAAGTGGGAAATTATAAGTCCAATCGAGTAACCTTTCCCTCAAAACCAAAATTTCTAAAAGAATAAAATAAGAAGTTTCCCTCTTGCTGCAGCTTCTCTCAAGATCATAATAGATATTCACCACCGGCCACCTCCATCGCCCATTCCAAATTTTCTCATCCTAAGCTGGCACTTTTGCTTGTTTGGAGTCCTTGTCTGGTGTTACTCTTCAGGGATCTGAAACATTTAGTTGCTTTCTGCTTATTGGACTGTGGTTCCTGCCCTGTTAATTTACTGTTCTCACTGAGAATGAAAGCACCAAGAGACATTCAAGGAATCCACTGAGTTCTAGACTTCTGTCTTCCTGCCTTCATCGGGTTGTAACATCTCTAGTTTCTTATGGAGATCAGAGTCAAGACCCCTGGCCAATGACTTTTTTCTTCGCCTTTTCCCCCAATGGCTTGAGGAGTTCAAAGTGTTCAGAAAGTTAATGGGAATTTATTGTTTTTCCTAGTTGAAAATTTCCCCTCCTGGAATCTGGAAATCCAGCCTAGCAGAGTCTGTTTCCAGGGATTGGAAGCACAAATTCTGCAAGTCATTCACTGGGAGTAATGGCGAGGGCAAACAATCCTTCTTCCACCATGTATTCGAGAGCCTTGTATTCCAGTTATTGGGACACTGCCATTCGGTGTATGTGCTACATCCTGAAGGTCAGTGCCCCAACCCAGAAATGTGTGCATTAGCTGAGTCTCTCACAGGCCACTCCATCTTTTGCTGGTTATTTCTGGGTAAACCAATGCATGGTCAGTCTAGTGGATTCCATGGTTGTGTACACATTGTCATACTTCATTTGCCATAAAATGAGCCCCCTGGAGGGGAAGCAGTGTTTGGTGGGACACGTGTCACTAGATCAGTTTTTTTGGGTGCCCTGGATAGTGGTGCTGATGATGGTGCTAAAGGCAAACCAACATTTGGAGTAGGTATAGACTCCAGTAGGACAAACTACTGCTCTCTCCATTGGAAGAGGTCCAATGCAACCATCTGATGCCAAGTAGCTATCTGATCTCTGCTGCAGACATATAGGGCATTCAGTAGAAGAAGTAACTAGATCTGTTTTGGTCATGGGGAGTCATGTTATTGGACCCAGGCATTGCCTTCATCCCTGCTACCATTGTCACTGTGCTAGTGGGCCCACTGTATCCGCACTGAGGAGGTAGAGCCAAGAGGCAAACTGATGGCCATCCTGCTGATGTGATTGTTGAGAAGCTCCCTCGGGGTGGATAACCTGAGTCACAAAGATCTGCACACACTCTTTGTGCCCACTTCCGTAAGTCCATCCATCCACATACCTCCTCCACACATCTCATTTTCCTTGACTTTCAATCTCATTTTTAATAGGATTTTTTGTGAACAAAGCCAAACCATTGGTTTCTACTCAGGGACCCTTGCATATCTACCTCTCAGGCTATTCCTTCCACATAAAGTGAAAGAACCAATGTATTTTCTTGCAGCTTTGCCATCTGTGAGAAATTCCCTTTACCACTGTCCTTTAGAACCACTCCTGAGGGGCTGTCAGGGAGCCATAGTATATTTTTGTCTAAAACCACATCTCACATTAACCCATCTGTGACTCAGGCCCAGGTTATTTTCTCCTTCCTCAGTTGCTCAGAAAGAACCCACCCTCAGACCATAGGTGTGAGCTGATGAAGAGGCATCTATGCAATTGAGGCAGGTGACATGGGAATATGGGCCACTTATTCCTCACCTATTTATGTGATTTACTCACACCTTCTAGAACTGCCGGCCCTGAGCCTAAATGTAACATTTCTGTTGTATAATGGATGGCTGTTGTGCACATCTGACCTTATAACTTTGTGGGTCTGATAACACTCCATTCTTAACAGGAAGGTCCAGCAGTTACAGAGGCACTTGCTCTCCCATGGTCAAGTAGAGTTTCTATTAGGTGCCAGTAACTGTTTCTCAAGTGGAGACTACTCTTACACTGCTGAAGGCATGTCTTTGCTCCAGAACCCAAGAAGTATGTGTTGTAGCAATCCTGTTGGGACTTGTCAGTAATTTACACAGCATCTTTATCTATCACAGGAACATCTCGTACCATCAGACATGCTGGGTCATATGGCCAGGGGACAGAGCAACTTGCACCCTAGCCTGGGTTTGCTTCAGAGTCCTCTTTCGATCTGAGCTTCAGTTAAACTGGCAGTCTTCTGAGTGGCTCCCAACATGAGTTAGACAAGTATTCCCAACTACAGTATTTGCTGCCTCCAAAATCCAAAGAAGCCCTCTAAGAACGAAGAGTGTTTCTTGGAGGTACAACTTGTCATTTAGCATAAAGGGAATGCCCCACATCTCCCAGACTGCCATACCCCTAAAATCTTCACTGATGTAACAGACTTCTAAATTTTCATGGGGTTTAACTCTCACTTTGTTGCACACAGGCATCTTCCTAGGGCATCAGGGGAACTTTCATGTTCTACAGGGCCATCTGACCTGATGTTATCAGTTTAGTGAGTGAATGTGATGATTTGCAGAATGTCAAGATAGTCAAGGTCCCCTATGGACCAAATTACAACAAAAGGCAACAGAATTAACATAGCCCTGGAGCAAGACAGTGTATATTCTATCTCTTCTGTGTTAGGGTGATCTGTGTTTGATCTTTTCTGTTGGAGGAGAAGAATGTTTTCAGTAGATCAAAATCCACAAACTAGATGTCAGAAACTATGTTATTTTGTTGTAGCAAAGACACCAAGTATGGTCAGCTATCACTTGGTTCAGATTACAGTAGCCCTTGAATAGGGATGTGATGAAAAGGATCACCCTTGTATCCTTTAAGTCTTTGAAGACTAATCTAAAACTACTACCAGGATGTGGTATTGCTTCTGAGTTAGCCTCTTGGCCAGGATAGGAAGCCATTTCAGGGGATTCTGCTTGTCTTTTCCTATCATGATGGCTCTTATTCCACAGCTAAGTGGACCAATGTGAGAATTATGCCACTTCTAAGTATATCTATTCTGATTACAAACTCTGAGACAGTGTAGGTCTGTGAACCCACTGGACTCACTAAAAAACAGACACAGGTTGGAATTTCACTTACCATCAGGTCTCCACATGCCTTCACTGTAGCTGGAGGACACAATGGTCTTTTGCAACCCAAGATGTCAATATCAGTTCAGACTCTATATCTTGCAGACCTAGAAAAGTTTGGGTATTTCCCTCAATGTGCAGTTACTCTAACACAGAGGGTAAGTCCTTTTTAAAAAAGATTGGTGAATATCTACCATATATTTTTGTAGTAGTTTTGCAAGTTTTTCCTCAAGGAAATATGATCTTCTTTACAACCAAGGGGCTCTGTCTATAAACCAACATAAGTTTAGAAACTATGAGCACCCACGATTTTCCACTGAGGCAATTTTCACCATTTGTTCTTTTGTTCTCAAATGTTTGATTACACAAACTGAGCAACATCTGGATCAGTTGTCCAGATAGCTCACCTCTAGATACAAATGACCTATTAACCATTGCCACAGATCCTGCAGACCACACCCCCTGACAACCACTCCAGCCTTTTTGCCCATCATGTAATCATATCTACCTTATCTCAGAAAGCCAAGTACATACATGGCTTGTATCATTCTGAAAACCCACTTTTGGTCAACATAGAGGTCACCTTTTAATTCTCCCCAGTCTTTTCTGCTATAGAACAAATGATAGAAGGCCTTGCCTTCTGTCACCTGTAATGCGGTCTTTAAGAATTTAGTTATAAAGTAACTTCTGTGTAATCCTTTTCAGTCTGGCAGGTGCCAATGTCTTATGACAGAGGAAGACTGAAACTCAGAGCTTTGTCCATTCAGTTGGTCAACATGAGTTTTCTGAGTGTTGACTACATGCTTGGTGATGAAGAAAAAGTGAGAAATGTGACAGAGACTTTTTCTGACCCAAAGAACCTTCTCATTTTCCAGGGAGAACATGTAGCTTTGGAAAAGTAACTACAAATGACTGAACTTGACCTGGGAGTCAGGAAAGTCTTTTCTGAAGACTGATGAGATCTTAGATTGGCCCCTAGTGTTCGGGCACAGGGAGTTGCCTTCAGAGAGGCTCAAGGGCAGGGAAAAGTGTGGCTTATCTGAGGAGATAAAAGTTCATCCTGGTGAGGGTGTAGAGCTAATGGAAAGAAAGGGGCAGAAGATGAATGAAATCATGGATTTTTAGTTTATTTATTTGTTTCTATATTGTAGTTGTCAAGCCCACTATTTTAAACCATTATCTCATTAAAACGAATCAACACTTGAAAGCTTGAAATTCAATTAGATGTACATTTATTGAGCAAGACATGGTTACTTTGAATCTAACAGAAAAGTTAAGACATATTTTCATAACGTTGTTAAGTCAGAATGTGCCTTAAGGGAAAGGTACAGCGCTATGTGAACATAGGAGTAGGTGCGTGGGATTTGTTCTTGCCTTCTTTTCTTCAAGAGATATTTACTGAGTACCTTGTCTGGGGTTACAAAGATCAACAAGATAAATTCAGTCTACTGGAGGATCCAGATGCGTACATAAATAATTAGAATGCTATATGTGCAAAGATAGAGATACGCACAGGCTGTAATGGGATAATAAAAATAATTTATTGAGTGCTTATTGAACACTTTACACACATTTTTCCATTTATTTCTCACAATAATCTTATGAGGTAGGTATTGCTATCCTCATTTTTTGAGATGAGAGAACTAGGACTCAGAAAAGTTAAATAAACTGAAAAGGACCCAAAGTTTGAAAGTTGAAGACATGGAATTCAAATCCAGTTCTTTCTGATGACCAGCCCCAGGCTCTTAACAACCATAATATACGGTCCTAGTAACACATGGGTGCTCAGAGCAGGGGGTCTTATCCAAGCCAAAGAAGAAGTGAGGAATGCGTCCTTGAGCTGAGTGTAGTGATTAAAAGCTATGGTGGGGGGCGGTGATGGGCATAGGTGGGTGTTCAACAGATGGAACAATGTGAGTGAGTAAAGGCCTGGGAGACAGGAAACCACTCAATATCGTGGGACCATGGCCATTCTAGGTTGTTGGAGAGTAAGCAGGGAGGCAGGAATTGGCAGCAAACATGACTGGAGAAGGATTGGATTATGGAGGACATTGCATGTGTGTTAGAAAACAGAATTGGTGGAGGAAAGCCACTAAGGAGCTTTGCATGGAGAAATGCCAGGCTTGGATTTACATTGCAGAGGGATTACAATGGCAGTGGTATGGGGTATGGTGTGGAAGGAACGAGATGGGAGAACAGAGGAGGGTTTGAATTAGGATAGTAGCAGAATGGATGGGAGGAGAGGAGAAGCTTGAGAAAAATGAAGGTGGTGGAGTTAGTGGGCTTTCCTTTGGCTGTGGGGAGTCAGCACAGGGAGAGTCTGGTTTAGCTCCTTGGTTCCTGATGTGGGAGACAGAGTAGATAGATGGTGATGTCATTAAGTAAATAACATTTGGATTAAACAATGAGTTCAACTTTAGTCACAGTGAGTTGGAAGTGCCAATGGATTATCCAGGTGAAGAAGTCCATCAGGAAATTGCAAATCTAAGTCAAAGTCCACAACAGACATGTAGGCTGGAGAAAGAGATTTGGGACCATTAGCCTATGGGTGGAGTTAAGGCAAGAAGAGTGGGAGAGATTCTCAGGCAGAGTGGATGAAGCAAGCTGAGTGAAGGATGGTTATGGGAGAGCGGGAAGTAGGGGTGAAGTGGGTGAGGGGCAGGTTGGAGGGGGCATGTGAGGAGGTTGTTAAGGAGAGGAGAAATGGACACTTCAGGCAGTGTGAAATAGAATAAAATAGGGGGAAAGGTAAGAATATTTTCAAAGAATGTAATAGATTTTTGGGGGGGGTGCTGGATAATAATGGGTTTGATGTAGTTTTTTGGTGATATTAGGTAAAGGTTATATTGTTGTGGTCCTTGAATCCAGCAATGAGAACCTGGGAGCAGAATGATGCAGTAGGAAGTTTATTTTCAACATGTGCAGAGTGGATTAAAGGGAGGAGTTATACATACAATGGAATATTATTCAGCCTTAGAAAGGAAGAAAATTCTGACACCTGCTACAACACGGATGAAGTCTGAGGACATGATGTTAAGTGAAATAAGCTAATCACAGAAGGACAAACGCTGTATGATTTCACTTCTGTGAGGGACCTAGAGTTGTCAAATATATGGAGACAGAAAGGAGAACAGGGGCTGCCAGGGGCTGGGGGGAGGAGGACAGGGAGTTATGATCGCAGGGATCCAGAGTTTTGGTTCTGCAAGATGAAAAGAGCCCTGGAGATGGATAGTGGTGATGGCTGCGGAACCACGTGAATGGACTTTATGCCACTAAAAATGGTGAAGATGATAAATTTTATGTTACGTGTCTTTTACCACAATTACAAATTTAAAAAGAAAAAAAAAAGAAAGAAAATAAAATAAAAAGGGGGGTAGTGATGAGGGGCAGGGCTGCTTTTTGGAAGCTATTTCTGAGCCCAGGTGAGTGCTAAGGGGCTAGAACAGGGTAGGGACCTGTGGACTGTTAGCGGAACTCTATGAAAGGGCTGTGTTTGCACATCAGAGAGGGTCAAATGTTGGCAATGTCATGGTTCAACCTAATAGAAAGGCAAGGGAGACACAAATTCTTTCATGAAGTCCAAGGAAATGTACATTCTTCCCATTTAAGTTAAATTGCAAAATATTTCCTGGGGCACTTGCTTTCAAACTAATAACCCAATAGCAAATATTTTCCAGTTTCAATCATCTTAGGTCAGTTTGAAAACAGCTTTTTTATTTTTTATTGGAGAAACGCATACTGTCTTCACTTTGTTCAGCGTGAAGTTGAGTTGCCGAAATTGCCTTCAGTCCACATTTGTTTTTTGTGTTTCAAAGAGGAAAGTTTCCATTTCTTCATTTCATCCTGAAAGCCTTCAAAAAAGTTTGGGCAGTGACCAGTGCTGTTCCCATAACTCACTTCATCATTTCAGCTTTACTTCTTCAGTTGGCAGGCCTCAGATGCCAAGGTTCAGCTTCGGCACTGGTCAAAACCCCACGGAGGGCTTTGGTACCAACAGCCGTGGACCCTTCTCTGAGCCCAGAGCCGTTAGCTTTTTAACAAAGTAACAGAATGAAGGGAGCAGGCTTTATTATTACCCATAATCCACCAGGATTAAAAAAAATCACACATGCACAGAAGCTGTGCTCAAACCTTGTTGTATATGAGACTCATCCCAGGAGATTGTTAAAAAAGAAAATTCCTAGGATGCCTGGGTGGCTCAGTCGGTGAAGCGTCTGCCTTTGGCTCAGGTCATGATCCCGGGGTCCTGGTATCAAGCCCCACATTGGGCTCCCTGCCCAGCAGGGAGCCTGCTTCTCCCTCTGCTTCTGCCTCTCCCCCTGCTTGTGCTCTCTCTATCTCTGACAAATAAATAAATTAATTAATTAAAAAAAAAAGAAAGTTCCTGAGTGGGTTTCACAGAAATTCTGATTCAACACATGGTGGGTGGGGTACAGGAGTCTTTTTTTTTTTTTTTAAAGATTTTTTAATTTATTCATTCGAGACACAGAGATAGAGAGAGAGAGCATGAGCAGGGGGAGAAGCAGAGGGAGAGGGAGAAGCAGTCTCCCCGCTGAGCCAGGAGCCTGATGTGGGGCTCGATCCCAGGACCCTGGGATCACGACCTGAGCCTGAAGGCATACGCTTAACCATCTGAGCCATCCAGGCACCCCCAGGAGTCTGTTTTTAACGAAGATGTGGATAACTCTGATACGTGGTGGTGGCCCATGCACTATTTTCTGAGCACTTGATAAATGAAATCAGGGTTTATTTTTGCCTAATGATAATTACAGTCATTCTAATAATATTGTCACTTTAAAGTTGGTAGTCACACTGGTGCTCTGAGTACATTTTAGGTCATTATATTTTTGAAGAACATTTTTCTGAAGTTTAAGACTATTTTAAGGAAATGAATGGATAAAAGGAGGTACGACATGGTTTGCCCCAGGTTTTCTGGCGCTTAGGGACAAGAGGCATGTGATCACTTTCCATGGCTGGGTTTCCGTTTTCTCCAGCTCTCCAAGTGTTCACGTGCAAGAAGGAGGAGGTCAGAGTCCTAAGAAGCAAAGATACTTGAATGTCACTGGGGTGGCGAAAGTCACCCAGGATCATAGCAGGAATGGGGTAAAGAGGCGTGTTATGAGCCAGATGGGGGAAATCCTCAGGGAAAGTTGAGAAATAGGTAATTTTCGAAGTTGAGGAAGGGTTGGTACACCTTTAAAACACGAGGTGTTTTTGAAGAAAGGTTATGGAATGGCAGTCTGGATGCACTTTTTGTCCTAGACACTGAGCTTCCCAGGGCATGGGAGAATGACTCATCTCTGCTGAAGGGGATGGGAAGGAATGTTGTTGCCAAGGGCACCCAGTGGCTAAGACAGAAGGATGCCAATGGAAGGTCCTGGATTTCTCCCAACATCTTTGTTGTTGGTCAGAAGAGATTTTCTCAAATAAGGAAATATTGTTTGGCGATCCCACTGGGTATAAGACCAAGGCACAAGCAGCATTTTGAATGAGGATAAGGAAACCTGGATTGCATAACACAAATGTGGTCAAAGAAAATGTCCAGGAATTGCTTTTCCTTTGGGAGCACGGTAGAGGTAAGAACACACACTTCAAAGCAGGGATGAAAAGGTGGGGCACTTAGGGACTAGCCAGGTAAGGTAAATGAGTGCGGATGCCTAGAGTGTGACAAAATCACAAATGCACAACTAACTACAGTTCTGTACCTACACTGTTAGCCACGTTTAACATGAACTGCAGGGGATCTCCGGCTTCTCTGAAGGGGCTGAACTTGACGCTGCCCAATTGTGTTCAGGTGAGCACGTATGATGCAGGGTAACAGAAATTCCCTACTGTTGATAAAAGAGTTCCAATTTTAAAATGTTGGCAACTAATTCAAATACTAAGTAAAATGCACTGTAGGCCAAACCAAATGTATCTGTGGCTGGATCTGGCCCGTAGGCTGCTCCGTGTGGTCTCAGCTTTGCAGCCAGAGACCCTGGCAGGAAGCTGACTCCGCGGCTAGTTAGGAAACCTCTCTGACCCTCAGTCTTCTCACTCATAAAATGACGGGTGGAATAATATCGAACTTCTGCTTTTTGGGGGGAAGGATTAGACCTACTCTTCATGTCATTAAATGAATGTATGTAAAGTAATTTTCCAGTGTCTGTTCCCTGCTCAGTAAATGGCTTTCAGATTGACCAGAATCGTGCCTTTTTTCAACATTTCCACCCAAACCTAATAAACAAATATGTAATCTTAGAAATGTGAAGGATTACTGTGTCCACAGCTATACTTCTGGATAAGGTGTGACTATTAGGATGGAGAAGGCACGTGGCCTTGATAACTTCCCCCAACTGCCCGGCTTTAGTGCTTTTTCTTTAGACCCAGTGACCATATAGTCATAAGGCAATAATGCACATATCATACACTAAGGAAAGCGGTAGAAGAACCCTTAAACTATGTTGTCAAGAATATTTATCAAGAACTCTTTTTTTTTTTTAAGATTTTATTTATTTATTTGACAGAGAGAGAGACAGTGAGAGAGGGAACACAAGCAGGGGGAGTGGAGGAGGGAGAAGCAGGCTTCCCACGGAGCAGGGAGCCCGACGCGGGGCTCGATCCCAGGACCCTGGGATCATGACCTGAGCTGAAGGCAGATGCCTAAGGACTGAGCCAAGAACTCTTTCTTTCCATGCAGGGCTGTGTTAGTAACAGTGCAAAGCGAATGAAATAGACACACTTTCCTCTTGGAAGACCTATAACATATTCCAATGGCAATAGAGATTTTATATGCATATGAAGAGGGATGTAGCAAATGAACAAACAAATAAATGAAGCAAAAAAAAAAAAGGAAGGGAAGGAATGCCTGCATTTATTGGTAAAAGAAGAATCTGATGCGTGTCACATCAGGGGAAAATCTTTTTGCCTTTTTCTATTGATTGGAGAGCTCATGAAGTAATGAGGCTGCAAAACTGAATAAAGAGATTCCTTGGTGACTTAACATGAAATGAATGTCTAGATATGAGAGAGGAGAGTATTTCAAAATAGAGTTAAGACTTGAACAAAGGCTTAGAGATAGGAAAAAGGATTGCTTAAAAGGATTTGAATCTGCCTGCAAGGATATGATTGTGGTTAAGATGTGTGTGTGACCAGGCAACTCTGGGAACTAAATGATGTGAGGCAACACCCTTTTGCTGAGCTCCCCAGACTTGGCCTTCCTCATGTGGGCTATCCCGAAGGAAGGCCTGGGCAAGTCTGCCCTCTTCTAGGCAAGCACTTGTTTATCTTGAACTTTTCAGGGTGTTTTTTGGTTAGTTTGAGTCAACCTGCTCCTCTCTACTCTTCTATAATCTTCTTCTTTTTTTTTTTTTAAAGATTTTATTTATTTATTTGACAGAGATAGAGAGAGAGAACAAGTAGGCAGAGAGGCAGGCAGAGGGAGAGGGAGAAGCAGGCTCCCCGCCGAGCAGGGAGCCCGATGCGGGGCTCGATCCCAGGACCCTGGGATCGTGACCTGAGCCGAAGGCAGCCGCTTAACCAACTGAGCCACCCAGGTGCCCCTCTTCTATAATCTTCTTGAGCCAGTTTAGGGTTATCTAACAACTAACCTAGTACTGGGGATAGGAGCTTAGGAAAGAGACTATACACGATCGATCGTGTATTTCCCAGCAGTATTTAAGGAGCTTTCTCTTGGCAGAAACTGATGAACCATGACCATCTTCAAGTGCTGATTTGGGGTAAGTTGGCCAGACTCCCTCCCTCTTTGGACTATATTCTCCTTGACCTTGCCCACTCCTGTAGCTGTCTGGACTTTCTTGTCAAAATGATATTTTGTTTTTGTTGTGCTAAATTTGTTCCAGGGACTTTTTTTTTTTCTTCTTACACTGTATTCCATGATCAACTGGAATTTTAAGAAAGGGGGAAGAAAGCTTAATTTCTTACAAAGTCTTTGAATCTGTCAGTTTAACTCATCAGGACTAAAGGGATGAGCTGATTTGAAATGCGATAACCAGCTAAATACACACACACACACACACGTGTCACACACAAATATCTATATTTGCATCAAAAAAGTTTCGAGATGCCAATATATGTTTCTTGCCGTTAGCTGTTTTCAAACCAAGAAAGAAAAGAGTTTGGTAGTGGTTTTTGCTGCTTGGATTCATTCTGGCTCCCAACCCTAATTACCGGCTGTGATTCTTTTTATTTTTTTTAAGGAGTTATTTATTTATTTCAGTGAGAGAGAGAGAGAAGGGGGGAGGGGCAGAGGAAGGGGGAGGGAGAAACTCAGGCAGACTCCGTGGTGAGCGGGGAGCCAGACATGGGGCTCGATCTTATGACCCTGAGATCAGACATGAGCCGAAAACCAAGAGCCGGCTGCTTAACTGACTGAGCCACCCAGGCACCCCCCCCAGCTGTGACTAAGCAAGTCACTCAACCACTCTGCTTTAGTTTTCTTTCTTTTTTAAAAGATTTTATTCACTGAGGGGGGGAGCAGAAGCAAGGAGAGGCAGGCAGAGGGAGAGGGAGAAACAGGCTCCCCGCCGAGGAGAGAGCCCAACATGGGGCTCGATCTCAGGACCCTGGGATCATGACCTGAGCCGAAGGCAGATGCTTAACCAACTGAGCCACCCAGGCACCCCTAGTTTTCTTTATTATATTATTGTGTGCGTGTGTGTGCGCGCACATGCATGTGCACGGGCCTACATAGCATCTTAGATTGACTATGGAGATTGAATAAAGGAATAAACGTTTGATTATTATCATGAATAGTTTTATAATGATTATGATTGAGATTAAAAAGGTATGCCCCTAGAGGTAGGACTAAACTAGCCTTGGTTTAAGGTCCTCCGGTGATTAAGCTACTCTTAAAGGCCTAAGGGCAACCATCCTTCAAATTTCAGAGCATGTTGGGGATGTTAGGCATGGCAGAGTTTCTGCTTTGCCATATTCCATGAAAGCCTGGAGGCTCAAGATGCCCCAAGAGGTCAAGTGAGAACTTACAGCAGGGAGATGTTTACAGTAGCCTCAGCCTATGGATTCCAAGTTCTACCAATTCTGCAAATGACCTTTCAAAGGGAACTCATATTCAAAATGCCCTGCATCTGCTTATATATTCTTTTCAGCTAAACACTATATATTTTAGGAGACAATACTTCTTTGATGAATAATTATTCATATGTAAAGTGGAAAAGTTTTTTCCTCTTCCTGATTATAAATGGTATCCAAGTAGCTCTTGAATTGCTAGATAATATTTTATAGCCTGTGAAGTTAGAGAATTTAGCAAGTAGCCGCACTTCCATTGACTTAAAGGATATTTCCAAACATGTGTGAGAAAATTAGAAAGTTGAGTGTCCTGTACATGCATTTGCATTGAAATTTATGACAGTTCCCAGGCACAATCACATCAACCACACATATCCATAGAT
Source organism: Mirounga angustirostris (assembly GCF_029215605.1). NCBI lineage: Eukaryota > Metazoa > Chordata > Mammalia > Carnivora > Phocidae > Mirounga > Mirounga angustirostris. Next base: position 44,161,038 of record NW_026991722.1, on the reverse strand, counting down.
TGTTTACCACGTTAAGTAACTGTGATTTTGGATTTAATTGCCAACTTTTACTGTACCAGTAATTCCAGACAGGCCTGTCCCGGTTGTTACTGCTGCCTATAAAAACAAATAAGATCCTTAGGGTTTAATTAGAGAACTTATAATTATACCTAAAGCATGCTAGTGTTAAAATGTGAACATTGGACATCTGGAAGATGTGTCTAGATTTGGTTACTTGCCTTTAGGAATCTAAATTGTGACTGTCCAAAGGAGCAGTGATGCTCACACCTGGGGCTTGTGCACAGGCAGAAACGACAGTGGTGAATGTGAGCTGGTCTGCAAAGCAGAGTAATTCAGAAACGATGAATGGAAAAGGTGTTTAACATCACAAGGAATCCAAGATGATGACTGGCTTCTTCGGCCCTGCCGTGAACAGAAGTCATTTAAAAGAAGAGGAGGTACATAAAAAATGTGTTCTTCCTTCATAACCCTCCTTTTTTTAAAGAGATATATTTATTTATTTTAGAGAGAGAGAGAGAAAGAGTTTGGGGGGAGGGGCAGAGGGAGAGAATCCTCAAGCAGACTCCCCACTGAGTGTGGAACCCAACGCGGGGCTTGATCTCACAACCCTGAAATCATGACCTGAGCTGAAACCAAGAGTCAGCCGCTCAACCTACTGAGCCACTTCGGCACCCCTTCATAAAAGCTTTTTAACTTGTGGCCTCTGGAACTCACAGCCACAAAGGATGCCTGCTGGTATCGGAGTCTTTTAGGAAGAGAATGACTGAAGGACCACCTCTGGTTACACAGGCTCAGTGTAAAGGAGAATGTACAGCAAAAGGCATAGAACAGCTTTGATAGAGAGCATCAGCCCTCTTCACTCCCTCCAATGCCAAACAGTATTATAGATATATTTGTGTGTGTGTGTGTGTGCGTGCAAACATATACAAACATGTTTGTGTGTGTGTGTATATTCCACATATATATTCCATCCTCATAAGTGCAGTAGAAGTGCTAATAAGAGAAAGATAGGATACTTGTTTCCATTTTTTCTTCCAAAGTTATGAAAAGAAGGTGTTTTTTTTTTTTCGTTCCTTATAAGGTTTTAGGAATAACATTGAGAAAATTTCTTCTATAATTCATAGCAGATTCCATCAAACACTAGTTTTTTTTTTTTTTTTTTTGTAGTTTAGGAATAAAATTTCAGGCTTCTTGGCATAGTTTATATTCCCTCTCTTCCTCCATAAAAAGATAATTTCAATGTCTCCAAGTTACAAGGAGTCTACTCTACATGGTTAGGCAACATTTAAATTATACGATTTAGATTACTCTAGAGTAAAACTCCTTAAAAACAGAGAGCACAGCCTAAGTGTATGGTCTAGAGGCAAGAGTAAATGGAGTGGAAAGTAGTAAAAGGTTGGCTTAAAAGTTTTAATACTTATGATCTGGGAGCCCACTGCAGTTACGTACTCATTGGGAGACACAGACGGGACAAGGCAGGTATGTGTTGAGGGAAGCAATTTATGAATACTCAGCCATGAAATGGAAAATCAGAATGAAATAAGTACAACTGTAACTAGCTTGGTCTATTAATATTTAAATATTAATAACTACTTTTTTCTGAGAGACATTACCGAATATTTACTGACGAGCAGCAATGATCGCTTGGGAAGAAGAACATGTTCAAGAGCTGCATTTAAACAAGGTTTGAATGACATGTGGTTTTCTTAACTCAAGGTAATAGTCAACCAATTAAAATAAATTCCCCATCCAAATGTGTCTTCAAATTTAGGGTCTGTTGGAAAAAATTTCCAAAATGCATTACAACTTTTGATAAGGGTGACACCTGGTCCTATTTTCCAAAAACTTTGATTTAATACATGAATGCAGTGGTATCTGACTGTGTTAGTATAGAATATTTAAACTTAAAAACAAAATACCTTAATTTGTTTATGCATAAGCCTATTAAAAATGTTTCTAGGGGCTCTTGTTTTGTTTATTCTCTAGAATATAACCTATCTTTGAAGTGGTATGTGAGTTTTTAAAAAGTCATTCCCAAGCTAAGTAATTAGACTGGAAACAAAAGCTATTCTTAGAGCACATTCCACATAGAAAGCTACACACATGATGCTTTGATTCAAATAATATTCTTATAAAACTTTGTTATTGTTTGAGGCCTATATTCAGAGGGGCAACTTTTGTTTTTGATGATTATTCCATCCTGAAACAATTTCCCCCCTGCCCAATTAAGCCAGAATTAGGAGCACATTTATATCTGATGAGGCTTAAACTTCTCAACCGCCTGTTTCAGAAGAGAAGACCTTTAGTGGTTATGTTCATTATGTCTCTGCACAGAGGGCTCAAAAGAAAACAGAATCAATTCCCTTAAGTTTTTCTGGAAGAGGAAGGTTGTTTTTGTTGCTTTGATCTTAGCATGTTGTGCATTTTTTTATTGGCTGTTGAATATAAAAAGCCATAGCCTCATCTGGTTTTTCTGCTATATTCTCATATTGTAAATCACATATGCCTTCCAATCTAAAGTTAAATGCCTAGTCCAAAATATTATTTCAAAATTGGTTTATCATAGAAAGATTTCCAGGGTGTCAGAAAACTCTCCAATGTTCAAATAGTATGTCATAGACTGCTAAAAATATATCCATGCATTTTAGACAACAAATTTCAGGATGTAGACATGTACTCATGCTATTTTAGATCCCTTTTCCTATCATTGCAAGAGGCTGTTGAAGCTAATGTAGCAGCTGGCTAGGTTATTGCTTCTATAATATAATCCATAATGCAAAAGCAGCTATTTCCCAAACATTTTAGAGCAAGTCAAGTTGTTTACACATCTCTGTAAGGTAATTTTCCTATAAATTTGTGCCAATTGGTGTCATACTACTTGGGAAAAATTCATTAAATCGAGACAGCTACACTTAGTTTAATTCTCTCTCACACGGAGAATTGTAGGAAAATTACAGTTAGCTGATTGGAGGCCATCATGGAGTAAATACAGGGTTTTAGAAAAAGAATGCAAACTACAAAAATGGAGTTGTATAATTAAACATCAAATAGTCCAAGTAATAGAAGTCATAGATTAATTGTCTCTCAGTTCTGGTCAGATCCTTTAAATATTGTCTCACGACCTGAGCATTGGTTCTTTCATCGGAAGAGTGCCTATCCTTAAAGTGTGGAAATTTCAGCCCTTTTGGAGCGCCCACGAGCTGTAAAAAGTAATTGGCGTCTTCTTCCAAAGTTTCGAATTTCCCTACAAAATCATAGTTGATCAAACACGGAGAGCAGAGTTTGCTGACCTTTTCCCAGTGAATGTCCATTCCTACGGGACGGTGGGAATCCAGCAAATAGTGGACAAACTCTTTGAATTTGACTCCTGATCCATTATTTAGTGCCTCTTCACAGGCGTTTGGCCGATATTTCTTTATAATCGCCTTCCCAAATACCGGATGGTAATAGCTATTGGGGTGTTCAAATTTGTCCCTAAATGCAGACACCAACCTTTCCATGGGATCACGAACAAAAACAGCTTTGGTGTAGGTGTTCAAACGAGTATATACCCCTTTTAAGTCAAAGCTATCTAGTTTTTTCAAATGCTTCCCGTAGTGAACAGCATCATGGGAGATGTTGTATGCGGAGGAGGCCAACCCACCTAGTACCATCAGAATTCTCTTCCAGTTGGAGCAGCCAGCCTTGGGCACTTCACAATATAAGATTTTGTGTTTATCTTCCACATAGATCCTGGATACCATATGAAAAAGATGTGACTGAGGACGACTCACCCCACCATATTTCTTGCAAAACTCCTGAAGGAAAGACCTGCGTGTCTCCTGGGCCACATCTGTTTCCTTCCATCTCTTGTCTTTGACTAAACTTTTGTTTAAAGGGCGGATGTCCAATGGCCATTTCCTTTCGCTGAACTTCTTAAAAACGATCCTAGTTCCTTCATGTTTTTCACTTAGCTTAATTGTTGGTGGCCCTGTGGTCTTAGCCAAAGCTCTATTCTCTCCTTGTGAGTGGCTAGTCTTCCTTAAGACCCTAGTTGGCCTCTCAGAGTTGAGCAGAAGATTTTCTTTTTTTCCCTTGGGCTCCTCAGTTATGTGGAACTCGGGGTTCTGTTAAAATGGAGAAGGAGAAATGTTGAAAGCATATTCACAAACCTGGGTATACAAGAATCGTAACATATTTGTTTTAGAATACTATCGAGGAGAGCACATTTCATGTAAGCTGCCAAAACAATTTAGCAAAGCATGCTGAATATACATTCTTAGTAAGTTTCTTCAGAGAAAATATAACAATGAAAACGGTATCCATGCTTCATTCTGAACCAAAGTTTCACATTTTATATTATATATATTTGGATTACTTACATGTTATCATTCATTTAATGTTAATGTGCTGCATTACATTAATAGATTTTCTCATGCTAAATTATCTGAATGTTATTGGGATAAAACTACTAGTATTGATTTGAGTCTATGATCATAGTAAATCAGTTATTGTTTTTGTACTATCTTTGTTATCTGTGGTTATCAATTATATAACCTTCCAAAATGTGCGTGTGCGCATGTGCACACACACACACACACACATATATATACACACACACACGCACAGAGTAAACACAAGATGGAAAGGAGAGTGTCCTGAATTTTCATCTTAGCTTTGCCTGTAACACAATAGAATGTACTCCATCGTCCTGTAGGTCAATAAATCTTGAGCTATTTGGGAGCATATTACCTTCAAGCAATGATTTATTTAGTGCACTAGATGTAGATATAAAATGCAGCTGTATTTGGATTGAAATTTTTTTGTTGTTTTTGGGATATTCTGTAAACACAGAAGAGCTCAAAGTCATAAATTACAACTTAAAATTGTAGCAAGGCTAAATATAAAATCCTCATGACCATTTCAGTTTTCTAAGCACTTGCAAAAAGAGATATTTTTTCCCTTGGAAAATGATTTATTTTATAAAATTCATTTATCGTAATACCTTAATAACTATAATCATACAATTTCATTCATGTATGAAACCTTTCCTCCTTCCCAAGTAAAGAATGATTAGGGAATCCAGAAAAGTTTATTTGATACCCTGCTATACAAAATGAAAAGTAGAACAAGAATTTAGTTCTTTTGTCAGTGGGATGAATCAGCCTACCTACCATTTACTGTTCATCTGACTACATCCTTCCTACAGCTCTTGCAATGACTGCATAAGGGAAGACACGGAAGACAAGATTTACAAGATGGTGTCCTCTCAGGGTTAAAAATTGTAAGGAGTTTGGCTTTTACTCTGGGTAAACTAGAGAGCCATTGAAGGGCTCTGAGCAGAGAAGTAACATGATCTTACTTAGACTTGAAAAGGATGGTTGAGGAGAAGACTGGCCTAGAGATATACCTATAGAATTGTCAGCATGTTACTGGAAAATTAATGAATAAATGATGTGCTGTGGGAATAATGCATGGGGCTACCAGCCTAGTGGTGAAGGGAGTGGTGGGGAAAGTTTCTTAGAGGTTATCTATCTATCATCTATCTATCTATCTATCTATCTATCTATCTATCTATCTATTATCTATCTATCATCTATCATCTGTCTATCTATCTATCATCTATCTATCGTCCAACCCTCCAGTTAACCACTGTATCCCCAGTGTCTAGAATGGTCGATAGCCTATAATAATTGCTCTCACATATTTGTTGAATGAATAAATGGAATTAAGTCTTCCCGATTGATTAGGAGTATCCTAGCAAATTGAGCAAAAGAGCAGAGAAATAAAGCACTGTGGATGGGAGCCACCTCCAGGCATCATGGTCCTTCTACTAGCTGAGCTTTAAGTGGGGTGGGGTGGGGATGGGGAGTGCTTTTTTCTAGTGCAAGATTGTGTGAGTAACCCCTCATCACCATACACCAGCTTAGGTAGCCACATAAACCAGCTGTCCAAATCTTCCTTAGCATTGAGCCAAAAGGGACCTGATCCCAGGGCCCTGGGATCATGACCTGAGCTGAAGGCAGATGCTTAACAAACTTGAGCCACCCAGGGGTCCCGACCACCGCGCTTTTAACTGAAGTGTTCTTAATTGCACGTAGACCTCTGCCACCTCCATCATCTCTCTGACCACCATCCTCTAACCTTCCTGCTCATCGTTACTTCCAGTTTTGCAATTCTCTGACCACTTCTCACTATGTTACTCAAGCTCTTAGCAGCCAGCAAGCCTGGTTCTTCTCTTCACTCTCAGAAAATCACCTCTGTGGGGAGGCGTTCCCTGTCTACCTTCTCTAAATTATGTTCTCCTCTGAGATTCTCTCCCATATAAGGTTCCTCCCATATAAGGAATGCTACTTATTTTCCTCAGCATTTACTGCAACATGAAATGATTTTATTTACTTACTTCTGTGTTGTCTCCTCCCATTCCCAGCTCTATTGCAGTAGAATATGACTGCAGAGGTCTTATCTTTTTTGTTCTCTGTTGGATCTCTGGTACCTAGCATGTTGCCTGACACATTGAAAATGATCAGTAAATAATTGTTCGATGGGTAAATGGGATTTTTTAAAAAACCAGAGGTGGATTCTCTATGTCAAAAGTTTCAAGATGCAGTAAAAAATGAATCTGTACATCTCTCTAGTAACAGGATTTATTTACACAATTATATTACACTTCTACCAGCCTTTATACCATATTTAATTAAATAAAAAATAAATTTACGAAAAAGTCTATCATGGTGTTCTTGCCAATGTCAGCTTATGGTCTTTATAAACTTCTCCTAAACATTGATAGTGGTTATACCTTGATTGTATCATGATTATGATTTCTTCTTCTTTTTAAATTAATTAATTAATTAATTTTTCTTCTTCTTCCTTTTTAAATCAAAGAGACTAGTGTCAGCTTGTTTGTCATTTCAAATAGGAAAAATAGCGCGGTATGATGACTCCCTGCACATAACCAAGACGTCCTTCTCGTGTACACAAAATCAGAGTTGTGCATGCACAAATAGTCACTTTAAAATACAAATCATTTTTACTTGGGATATTTTAGATTTTCTTGAAATACCAAGTGGAAGGAGAAATTCAGCTTCTGTTCAATGACTACTACACATTTAAAAATCAGGTGGTACCTCAGACTATGGTGTTCAGAAATTTTACATTTTCATTTATATTGGAGAGCAATGACTGAGGAAAAAGATTGTCATGAAAATAGAAGTTTCGGGGTGCCTGGGTGGCTCAGTCGTTAAGCGTCTGCCTTCGGCTCAGGTCATGATTCCAGGGTCCTGGGATTGAGCCCTGCATCGGGCTCCCTGCTCTGTGGGAAGCCTGCTTCTCCTTCTCCCACTCCCCCTGATTGTGTTCCCTCTCTCACTATGTCTCTCTGTCAAATAAATAAATAAGTAAATAAATAAAATCTTTAAAAAAAAGGAAAGAAAATAGAAGTTTCTTTTGCTTTCTTTTTTTTTCTTTTTTATTATGTTATGTTAATCCCCATACATTACATCATTAGTTTTTGATGTAGTGCTCCATGATTCATTATTTGCATATAACACCCAGTGCTCCATGCAGAACATGCCCTCTTTAATACCCATCACCAGGCTAACCCATCCCCCCAACTCCCTCCCCTCTAGAACCGTCAGTTTGTTTTTCAGAGTCCATCGTCTCTCATAGTTCATCTCCCCCTCTGATTCCCCCCCTTCATTCTTCCCCTCCTGCTATCTTCTTCTTCTTCTTCTTCTTTTTTAACATATAATGTATTATTTGTTTCAGAGGTACATCTTTTGCTTTATTTCTTGTGGTAAATGCAATTTTAATTTAATGATGGGCTTCCACACAATTGTTTTATAACCTTGTCGGAGAAAAAGTGTTAATCGAAAGGTCAAGGTTAACTTGGATAAATACCTGACCAATTCTTGTCACGGTGCTGAAAATCTGTATTCAAACAAATCTTTGGCAGAAGAGAACACAAATAAAATAGTTACACACAGAGCCGCTCATGCTAAAGTAGGCATGGAGGGCTTGGAGTCCTACCTGCCTGCCAAATCAGATTGGTTCAAAGTCACTCCCTGCTGCCTGGGAATGTCTGGAGGCTCGCCAGCAATCTGCCTCCCAGCCTCACTGTGGACACATGGAAGCAGAATCTTTGTGGTGGGGCTCCGGACTCTAAGGTAAACAAGCTCCCCACGCACTTTGCCGGCAGTAATGGCATTTGAGGGACCACTCAACTAGAGTATGGCAAATGGAAGTAAGAAAGTAAGAGTTCGTCTCATACCACCCAGGAGGGAAAGACATCAAATGTGGTGGGTGTGAATATTTTAGTTAAGTGGAAACAAATAGTCTGCTGAGGGTGGGGATGGCTCATCAGCCCTCATACAGACCAGATGGAAGTCCATGTTTCCCAAGCTACTTGCTAATGGCTGGTTTGGCTAGGGAGATAACTGCATGAGGGAAAGCCTCATTGCTCATAAATGAGACTTCAACCTCCTATTAGTTTATTGAGTACTAGTTAGTTTCCTCAGGTCTGACTAAATCAAGGGATGGGCTAAGGTTAATTCTAAGTAATGACACCCCAGGAGGCTTCTTGTGGGACGGCCATTAGACCTTCTCCTAGCGCCACTATCTCACCATCCCCTCACCTTATAAAAACCATTCCTAGGGTGTGGTGGCCTCCCTCCCCACCCCCATCCCAACTCCATTTCCTTCAATCACAGCAAAGGCTTTCCATGACTGAGGGGTTTGGATTACAAAAATTGAGATTAATGGCATTTTATTTATTATTTTTTCTTAAGTTTTTTATTTTAATTGCAATACAGTTAACATACGGTGTCATATTAGTTTCAGGTGTTCAATATAGTGATTCAACAATTCTATACATTACTCAGTGCTCACATGAGAGGTATACTCTTAATCCCCATCACGTATTTATCCTTCCCTGACCCACCTCCCCTCTGGTAACCATCAGTGTGTTCTCTATAGTTAAGAGTCCATTTTTTGGTTTCTCTCCCCCCCCCCCTTTATTCATTTGTTTTGTTTCTTAAATTCCACATATGAGTGAAATTTACAAATGAATGAAATCGTAGAGTGTCTGTCTTTCTCTGACTGACTTAATTTCACTTAGCACTATACCCTCTAGATCTATCCACGTCATTGCCACTTCTTTTTTATGGCTGAGTAATGTGTGTGTGTGTGTGCGTGTGTGTGTGTATGTGTATATGCACACCACATCTTCTTTATCCATTCATCAGTCGATGGACACTTGGGCTGCTTCCATAATTTGGCTATGAGATGATGTTATTTTAAATTTGAAGCTTATACTAATGGATTTCCACCACCGTCATCTTCATGCTGATCACAATAACAACAGTAATAAAAAGAGTAGGCTCTTCCATCCCCATCTTACTTCAGGACACCTCATTCTGCTTGTCCCCAAAGCAAATGTCTATCTTGTTCCTTTTCAAAGTGGTTCCTCCTGTGCTTTTTTCTATTTCTGAAATGGTTCTATTGCATTCTGGCCACCCACTCACAAAATCTGAGAGATGGTTTAACAATCAGAAAGTAAATTGGTTAATTTACATCTCATAATGCCTCCTAAAAATCTTTTTCATTTATTATCTCTTAATTGGGTATTCTTAGTATCCTACTAATTGGTCTCCCTGAAAATTATTGCCAAATAAGTCTTCCTAAAACATTTTACTTTTCATCCCTTAAAATCTGGAACGGGCTCAACTACATATAAACCCAAGTCCGGATTCCTTGGCTGGCGTCGGCAGCCTGTCACCACCAGGCTTGTCACTCTGTGCTCTGCTCCTGTCTTGACACATACTGTCTTCTACTTGCTTCCACTGGGCTCTCACCACCCTCCACTCTTGTTCCCCTTTGCTTGGGACTTTTCAAATCTCCTAGGCTGATAGAAAATCCTGCTCTCCCCCTGAAAACCACACACGACTCCAGCAAGGGATTCTACTCTCTTCAAAACATTAGCATTTCATCTGTACCACCTGTGAAAGAAGTTATTTTATTCCAGCTCACACTGTTGTTTGATTTTCCCATTGGGAAAACTCTTTCAGCCATAGCTAAATCGTACACCAATGCAGAAAGCTATAGTTTTCCATAAATACCTTTGAAGAATGGATATGCTTTCCAAGTCAGTTGAAAGATAGATCACTTCAGATGAAAAAAGTGAGTATTCAAAGGAATCTAATAGAAAAAAAAATGTGGCCTATTCATGAACCCTGCAGTAAATCTGAAAGCTTTGTTTTTAGACCTTAAAGCTTCTGTTTCCATATGGCTCCTCTGTACATTGACATTAATTGTTCTTTCTCTGTCCCTCTAAACTCACTGAGGGCCTACCACTCATTAGGCACAGGGCTAGATGCCCAGGATGGTGGGCTGGATAAGAAATGTGATCCTTGCCCACATGGGGCTGATATTCTTATAGGGAAAAAGACCCTAAGCAAATAATTACACAATTAATTAATCTATTAATTAGCACAATGGCAAAGCCTCAGCAGCATGCTAATGGAGGCTGGGGGGAGGGAGCAGAAGTGGGACAGCAGGGTATAAAGACAAGTCTTACCTGGTTTGAGTGTTAAATCTTTTGTTGAGCACCTTTTATTTTACCCTGCTTAGTTGGTATAGTTGGTTGTTTAGCTGACTATCTCTCCCATTTATTTTAAGTTTATTAAAGGTCAGCGTGCAGTGTTATAAATCTGTGGAACCTCCACTAGCACCTAGAGTAGTCTCTTGAATAAACCTATGCTTTGAATTTAATTGAAGTAAAGAGCAATATCATTCCTATACTTCCCTTTATTCAGGCAATTAACTCACATTGGCTTTATGCAATTGACAAGTATTATACTTCTGTAACACTTGATCTGCTATTGTGCTATTATGTAACTGAAGGACTTTGATCATTCATCCATCACACATATATTGAACTACTACTATATGCTGTGTTTGGCATTGTATAAACAAAGATAAAATAGAAAAACTTTATGGCCCCTTGAGGAGGTCAACGTTTAATTGGGCTGATAAAAATAAGCAGTTTATGAAAAAAATGTGGTAATTGCCATAATGAAAGGATACATAGGGTATTGGGGAACAGAGACAAGAGTACTTAGTTTGAAGAAATTTTGGGGGGCTGCCTGGGATGAATCTGGGAGAATACTGGGGAGTTGGTAGGTCAACAAGCCAGGGATGGGAAGGACTATACAAGCTGACAATGAGAAGACACTTGGGGGACCAGATGCAGATAAGAGGGAGAAGCAGTTGAGGTTGGGATTGACTCCTCATGCCCATATAAAGAGTTGAGACTTTACCATGTAGATGACAGGGATTTTCCATAAGGCAGGGACTTAGAAGGAACATTCTAGCAGCAGTGGGGAGGTGCAGCTGGGGGCAAGCAGATCGAGATGTAGAAGACAACTGTGACAGTTCATCAAGAATTCTCAGGACAGGAACCAAGACAACGAGGTAAGAATGCAGAAAAAGGGAATTATTTGAAGTAAATTTAGGAAATTGGCCAGACTGTAAGAGTGGAAGAGTGGGGGCAGAAGAAGTGTAAGGAATGCCTCCCCATTTCCCAGAGAGGGAGTAGCAGGTGCCATGGGAGGCAATGGGGTGGGTGTGGGTATTCACCACCTTCCGTTTCGGACCTTTTGAGTTGGAGGTGCCCTTGAGAAGTAGGGGTGTTGGTATTAGGACTCCAGAGCTGGGTGTACAGATTTGGGAGTTGTTGGCTGGGGGAGGTGTTGAGTGGATTCCTGGGCCCCGACGGCGCTTCTTGGAGCCAGACATAATGAATGCAACGTCTGCCGGGTTTGAGAGCCTGCCACGTGCCAGAGCTGTACCACACCACCCATCGCTAAGGTCACCTTCCACTTCCATGCTACAGGTGAAGAAATGGAGCCTCAGAAACATGAAGTAACTCATTTAAGGCACACAGCCTGAGGAAAAGGGACATTGCAGGAGCCCAGTTTCTCTTCTGAGTTCAGAGTGTCCACAGTGCCTGTGTCTGTTGTGGGCCTTTGCAGGCAATTAACAGTTACATTTGATGATGATAATATTGGTGATTAGATGTGCCCCTTCCTATCACTGAGTTTTGACATTTTTCTAGTTTAATTATGTAATACGACTTCTATTTATTTATTTAAATATTTTATTTATTTATTTGACAGAGAGAGAGAGGGCAAGAGCGCACACAAACAGAGGGAGCAGCAGAGGGAGAGGGAGAAGCAGGCTCCCTGTTGAGCAGAGACCCCCCCTCCCCCGACTCGGGGCTCGATCCCAGGACCCTGGGACCATGACCTGAGCCGAAGGCAGACGCTTAACTGACTGGGCCACCCAGGCATTTTAGTGATGTATCTTTTGTGATTTATCTTCTATCTAGATTTGAGTGCAGTTAGATTTCTTCATACCCCCATGAAGCCCTAGTTATTTCTAGTGGTTAATAAGGGTGATATGGCAGTGGGTGGGATGCTTGAAAGCGGGTCCCTTCTGAGGGTGCAGACCAGTGTGTCTCTGTCTGGTCCCTCTGTGCCACAGCTGTTCCTCTCAAATCTTAGCCCAAGGGCTTCAGAAACTTATTACTTAGTTATGAGGTTATGAGAGGGGTGAAGACCGGCTACATTTCCACCAGGACCCTGGGACAACGGGGGAGGAGTGTGAGCATACAGTCCTAATACGCAACGCCATCAGCCCTGTCTCCTCCCATTCTCATATCCCGCTCTTCGGTCCTCAGTTATTCATTGAACAAACATTTCCTGAGCACTTACTGGGTGCCAGGCCCTGGGCTGCATTTTGGAGGCAAGTCATAGTTGGTTCCTGCTCTTATGGGGCAGCCTTGGGGGCAGGAGAGGGGAGGGAGATACAGAAAAGAAAACCAAGAATTACCACACTTAGGACAGGTGGCAAGACAGGAAGGAGGTATACTAGAAGAGCATAAAAATGGGGCATTTAATCCCAGCTTGGAGGGTGGGGAGGGTTTCTTGGAGAAAGTGTGTGTCATGTAAAATCATCTCCGTTTCCTGTTTCTGTGACTTATTTCCTCTCTCTAGAATATTCTTCTTCATTTTGTTTGCCTAGTTAAAAGGCCAGGGGAATGGAGCAAGCTAATTTAACCACTGCATCAACCCCAAAACGAGATATGGATATGTTCATTTTATAGATGAAGGACTCGAAGCTCAGGGAGTTTACATAACCGGCCCAAGTTAACACAGCTACTGCGAATGCTGTGCTTCCAACCTCGGTCTTACTCCTTTGTGGCTTTTTTTTTTTTTTTTTCCAGCTGCATCATACATCAAGCAATTTACTCCCTGTTTAATGCCCGTTTAATGAATTGATGTCAGTAAAGCATAAAGCATATGTCTGTCACATGACAGGATGATAGTTGAGACCTGGGATTTTTGAGTCATGTGGACCTGGTTTGGTGGCCCCTATTTCTTTCATTTTCTATCAGAGCAAACCTGGCTACCCTATTTTAGTTCTAAGCTTCAGTCTCCTTGTCTCTAAAATGGGGATAATAATAGCATCTACCTTGCAGCGTAGTTGATTGATAGGAAATGTGTGTAGAATGCTTAACACAAAGTATGTTTTCTATAAATATTAGGTATTTTTATTGATTTATTCCTTAAATATTTATGAGCATCTCTATGTGACAAGCATTTTCTAGGTGAACATGAATGCTTTTCCTTTGCTTTTTAAATCTTTTTCTCCTCTTCTCACTTAAAACACAACAAAGTGAAGAGTCGGTACATGCTCAATGGGGATAAAGCTGAGTGGAAGAAAGAAGGCAGAAGACAATTGAGAGACAGAAACGGGAAAGAAAAAAAAATCAGTGGGAGTGGTGATAAAGACAATGAAAGAAAACAGAAGAAAAGAAAGCACACCTACAGTCCCAGGAAGAAATAATGAACACTTGAAGCTGGGGGGTGGGGGGGGGGAAGAGGGAAACTAGTGACTTTTAGTTCTCTCTCAGCTGCCACCTTCAAATCATTTAAGCTGCTTGAACACAAAACAACAGTTTCAGTAGTGAGGCTATTCAAGCTGGTCCAACAAGCTCATTTCTATAAGTCACTTTGGATGCAAGGACTGAAATTCTAATTTCATTTGTGAGTCCTTTCAATTTTGGATTTAACTCCTTTCTCTCTCTTTTCTTCCCCCTTAAAACCAAAGAAACGTAAAAGATGAGCACTGAGGATGTAGTGCAATGTCAACATCAAGGGGGAAGTTTCTACTGAGAATAGTGCTGTTCTTTCGTTTGGCAAGACCAGCAGAACCTGAAAACAGACATAACCTCAATGTATGTACGTAGATAGGCCTTCTGTCCAAGGAGTCCATTGTGCTTTTAGAGATTGATCTTTTAATTTTTCTTCTAAGTTTTCTTGAGAAAAATGAGGCTTTTGTTTTCAAATTTATGGATAAATAAAAATACTTGTGTAATACTTTGCCCAAGGTCACCCTGTGGAGTCAGTGGAGGAGTCAAGAACACAGTCCAGTTCTCCACCTCCATCCCAGGAAGAATGAGCAGAGCACTTTGCTTTTTAAAGAAACTCAAAACTGTAATGAGGCGCTGCAGCAGGATAATGTGAAATCCATTCCGAATGTTTGCTCCTCACAATGTTCTCTCCGGGGTGTGCCTGCACATGTCCCGTGGGGAGGAGAGTGACAAATACAGTTAAAGATATTTGCAATAAAAGAAGGAGACAAGTGGATGTTGCACTGCAAGGATTTTGATATTTCACTGGAACTGTAGATATCGAATTGATTTGGAATAGGGCTCTTTAATATCTCCAAGTTGGTGTTGAGTTTTCTAAAAATTAGTAATTGTCAACCAGCTGCCCATCCCCTTGCATTGAAGATGAACAACAACAAGGGTGTGTATATCTCAGAGGGTTCTGGAAGAGACATGGGGGAGGCAACCTTGACTCTGACACTTCTTCTAGAGAATGCAGTTGCTAGACAGTTCTTGCTCTTGTTTTCAGAGGTGTAATGGGGAAGAGGGAGCCTGCTGCCCTGGGTTGGACTATCTATGTGTAAAGTTTCCTCTCTTCCTCCCTCCATTCCTCCCTTCCTTCCTTCCTCCCTCCATTCCTTCCTTCCTTCCTTTTTCTTTCTTTCTTCTTCCTTCCTTTTTCTTTCTTCTTTCCTTCTTTCTCTTTCTTTCTTTCTTTCTTTTTCTTTC
Source organism: Mirounga angustirostris (assembly GCF_029215605.1). Lineage (NCBI taxonomy): Eukaryota > Metazoa > Chordata > Mammalia > Carnivora > Phocidae > Mirounga > Mirounga angustirostris. The sequence continues at coordinate 44,145,881 of NW_026991722.1, read as the reverse complement.
TTTCTTTCTTTTTCTTTCTTTCTCTTTCTTTCTTTCTCTCGTTAGAGGTATGGATTAGCAAGGAAGGGAAATGAATCCATGAGATGATACTGGAATTGGGGACCAACTCAGGGTGGACCAGGGGGCCAGGAAGGGCCAGAGCCCTGGGTCATCAGTGGAGGAGGAGGCTGGGCTGCTTCCATAGGATGGAGATGTAAGTGCAAGAGAGAAGAAAGCCGTTGTGAGGCCAGGAACATGGTGGCTGGACAGATCCACGATGTATAAAGAACATTTAATTTTGAGTCAGATCAGGCTCTCCACCTATTATTGGGTGATTTTAGGTCAGTGTCTTTATTTGTGTTTCCCTGGGAGCAGACCTTGAGTCAAAGATTTGAGGCAAGTGGCTAATTTGGAGTTGATTCTAGCAAATACTTGTAGGAGAAAAGGAAAGTAAGGTAGGGAAGAGACGGCAGAGAGGATGGGGTGAATTTTCAAGAAAGTTAGCACAGTAGGAACTGGATTTCAGTTCCACTGGGGAAACTTTCAGAGCTCCAGAGTTATCCCACCAAATCCCAACAGCCATGGTTGGAGGCTCCTACAGGGAAGAGGTCTGGCAATTCTAGCCTGCTCTGCAGGAAGCCAGGGTGAACTCCTTCAGGCAGTGAGTCGCAGGTGTTGGTAGTCAGCTGGAAGTCTGGCCAAAATGCAAGGAAATATTAAGAGATGAGAGGATATTGCAAAGGCAGAGCCAGGGTTGTTACAGGAAGTCAATTAACATTCTGGGTCTGTTTTCCCATTTTTAAAGCGAGAATCCTAATGTTTGTTCTTGGCCATGTTGAAATGGAAGTGATGGCATATTGGCTGGCATCCAGGATCCCAAACACCATGCTCTTTGGAAGTGTCACTTGCCCTTTGGAAATATGCATGGCGTGAGTTTGTGTACATATGTATAAAATAAGGCCGAGAAAAGGAACCCCTTATGGAATCTCGTCCTAGTGACCTGAACTAGACTACACAGATTTGTAAGAATTCTCTTGCCCAGAGCAGGCAGTCCTATGACATAGAACCAACTTTGAGCAAAAAAGCCTCTTTGGACCCATTTACCCAAGGCCATCCTAAAATCTTAGCCCTCTGATTCTGACACTCTGGTGGCAGCAAAAAAAGGAGTCTTTTTGAGAATGTATTAGATAAATGCAGCTTCGAAGTGCCTAGTACAGTGTCCGACATACAGTAGGTTTCTCCAAAATGTTAACACATCCTTTCTCTGTGCCTTTCTTCTCTGGTTTTCCCTTGACACCGGGCATCTCATGCAGAAGGACTGCCTTCCCAGCTCCAGGCTGAAATGACCAGAGCAACAGGCTCTAATCCTGTACGAAGAGGTGGGGGTGGACACTAAGTAGGAGTGAGCACCAGCTTTCAGGGCAGCTGATCCGTAGGCCATCTGGCAGCCAGTGGGAAACTTTGGAGCAATCGTTTCAGCTCAGGTGTGTGGACAGTGACTAGCTAAGTCCATGAATCCATCTCCTCTCTTGGTTGTAGACTGGAAAACACGGAGAGCTTTGGCTCGTTATTGGTAAAGAGAGAAAAAAAATAACATCAGCCTTAAAGAGATGCAGGGTCCAAGAGAATAGCTGCGTCAAGGCAATGGCAGAGGCGAGGGCGTCGGCGTGGGCGAGAACTCAGTCCCAAGGAGTGGCGCATACTCGAGGGCCTATTTCGTTCCCATCCATTGCCTACCAGTCCAAAGCCACCTGAGCTCTGGGAAAGGCCACGCTGTGAGAGCCACAGTGACGCTGGTGGGAACACATTCCATTTGTCTTATTTGGTTAAGCATCTGCCAGTCCCAGATCAGATGTGCCTGTGTCAGCACCTTTGAGCGACACACAGGCCCCCCTGGCTTACTTGCCTGCATATTTGACAACTCAGCTTTACCCAAGGCTGCCTCCCCAAAGCCTGGCCCAACCCTCTCAGTCCAGAGCAGGCCCCTCAGACTTCAGTGCTCCCGGGGCTTACCTGGGCCCTGTACTAAGAAGAGAGAGTTGCCTTAGGCACCAGATCAGGGCAGGGCGATCCTGCGGCCACGCTGACTGGGGTTTCCTTAGGGGATTTCAGCGTGAGAAGGAATGCCAAGGGAGAAAGTAAGACATAAACTCACAGCAAAGGAGAAGGACAGAGAGGCAAGGGGCAGTAGAGTGAGTTACGAGATGAGGGCATCAGAAGGAACAGATCTCTACCGAAACAAAGTGATGATCAAAATGCTTATTTGTAGGTCTTGTCTCTTCATGCATTCAATTTTATCAATTTTATCTTAACGGTATTATTTTAATCTAAATTTTGAAGCTTTTTGCGTTCTCCAAAATGAGCTGTTTCTCCTGAAGGTCATTCTACTTGATTCAAGATGTCACGGAAACGTCTATGAAGAAGCATCAATGGCCCTGGCCATGGAATCTCCTTTGGGTCTCACTTTCTTCGCAATGCCAGGTATGAGTGGCACTGGTCCTGATCCCAGTGCCTGGGAGTCTTCAGTGTCTGTACAACCTCGTTCCCCAGAGCTGGTGTAGAATGAGCTCCTAGTGGACATGGGAGGATCACAGAGAGGCACCTGCCATCTGTAGCCCAGCCTTGGTAAGTGCGAATGGGACTCTGGCCAAGGTGGGTGGTGGTGCTGGGGGTCATCCAACCCTTTCCATTGCTTTCTTTAGGCAAAGTCCAAGTCCTGGGAAGCAGCATATGCCTGGGGAAATGCTTCTTCCACCACCCATTACGTACTAGTCCAAAGCTACTTAAGCCCTGGGAACAACAATGCCAAGTGGGAGGGGAGGGCTCGTGTTGATATCCAACCACAATTCTCTTACATCCAGTCACTGATGGACAGGATTTTCTGTCTGACCTATTTATAGAGGCACTGATATCATCAAGCCAGCAAGCATAATTCTCTGAAGGTCCTTCAGACATGGCGTCATCACCTCCCTTGCCTCACTAGAATTCTGTAATCTGCTCCTTGGAAGGAACAAACACATCTCGGCGTACCTTGCTCAGAAATAATATCACAGCTTGTTGATTCCATTTACTCCCCACACAAGGGAAAACTGTGCACAACCGGGGGGAAGGAAGTGTCAGGCTCCACACAGGGGATTTTCTTAAGGTCTCCCATAACTGAAGGCCATTGGTAACTAGCCTATAGCCAGCATGGTAACTGAAAGTGGATGGATTTGAGCATCATCCACCTGTGAACACCAAAGACAAGACTTGAACTTCTAGATCAGTTCTCAGACCGATGGGAAAACCCTCTTGCCTCACCTGTGACTCATGATCCATCCACTGAGATTCCTAGGATCAGAGCATGCTCCCTCCTGAGCGAAGAGGGGCAGATTGATACTAAATGGCAGGGGAGGGTCAGCTTGCCTGTCTTGACCCCTGCCAGGGCTCCAGTCCCCTTTAAAGTTAAAGGAAAGCTCCTGGGCCGAGGCCGTAGGGAAAGGATGAGTGGTGAGAGTGGGTGTTGGATGAATATACACACGTTGCTTAACGTGCAATTGTCAATTACTATTAATTACACCAGTACTTTTCTACCAAATCAACCGCACTCACTGGAATAAGATCTCTAACTGAACAACTTGGTGGTAGTTGACTCAGCCTCCCATCTATAAAACGGAAAATGATGCCTACCTAATGGAGTTGTGAAAAATAAATGAAATACATACATAATGCCCGATATGCAGTATATACTCATAAAATGTGGCTTTTAACCACGACTTTTATATTTCTGCTGAGAGTATTGCCTTTCTGCGGGAACCCCAGGGGCCTCATGTTAATCTTTGTCTTAGACGGTAACTTCACTTCCCATATTCAGACACCAAATTCTGTTCATTTTTTTCCGAACGTGTTCACTCCCACTGTCTATATAGCACACATTTTTTTCAGGCCCAGACTACTGTCACTGGCTGCCCGCAGAATGAATTAAGCAAGGCATTCATTTGAGATGTACTTACTGAGCATGTAATCTGTGTATTGTCTAACACTGGGGCAAACAACTCTGAGAAGGGTCCTGCTCTCGTGGTACTTATGTTCTTGTGGGTGGAGGTAGGTAATGGACAAATAAACAAATGAATAGACAAGAAAAATGTCAATGGTGGTAAGTGTGAAACAAACTGTAAAGCAGCCTGAGTGATAGAGTGTGAGTAGCGGGGGACTGGGGGAGGAATGGAGAGACTGCATGAAATAGACGGCAAGGGAAGATCTATGTGGGGAGAAGCTACTGGAGCAGAGATCTGAATGACAAACATTTCAGGCAGGGGCAGGGAGCGCAAAGGGTGCTCGCATGGGGATGAACCAGGCCAGGTGGAAGGATGGAGGGTAGGGCCTGTGTGGCTTCGCATAAGCGGGAAGGGCACAGTGATACAGGATGAAATCAAAGAGGAGGGTGGGACCATATCTCGTAGGAAAATCAGATGGTGGAGATCATGGGAAGGACGCTGCATCTCATCAGAAGTGTAATATTAGCCACTGGAGGTTTCAGACTGGGCAATAACATGATGTGACTGACGTTTTATAAAGCTCACTCTCCCGGCCCAGTGGCGAATGGACTGGGGGGCCTGGTAGGACGGGGAAGCAGAGTAGCCTGGAGAGAGACTGGTGGCTGGTACCACTGGAGACAGAGCAAAAAAAAAAAATACAGGATATGGTTTTAAGAAAATTCCACACTAATTTTCCTGAGATCATTTCTCAATTCCCAAAACTTCGCTGCCAGCACATTGTATTTCCCACTGAATCAAATCTAAATCAGTTTGGTTTCAAGTTCTCCATGATCCTTCTTCCCTGGCCACTTTTCGTCGATTGTTGACGTCTCCGAACTCCCACAGTATCTATACTGGGTGGTTAAGAGCAAGTAAGCAATAACACAGTCTGTCACCCTGTGCAGCACTGAAGGCGTGTTAGTCTTCTCTTCCAAGACAGACAATCCCTTTAGGAGAGGGTCGGTGCTGTCACTTTCCTCCACATCTCGTCACACTGAGCTCAGCTCCAAGCATAGGACACGTACTGAAATTGCTTATTGATTGATTAAAAACATACATGAGTAGCATTCATCTCCTCCGGATTTCTTTCCTATGAGGAAGGGTGGTTATCTGTCAATATTCATTGCGCCATTGAACCAATATGCAATGCATTAATCATCTCTGAGATAACCAGATGAAGCTTCCTTGTAATCTTTCTATTTTGCTGAGATAATTTCACTTGCTTTGGAGTTTATGAGGCCATAAGTGGCTCCCATCTGTTGATGAACATATTTCTAAGAGTCATTTAGTATCAAGTATGGAATACTTGAGGGGAAGTTAAATTGTAACTTTTATATTAAGTGTCATCTTAGTAACAGAACCAAAATTGGAAGCATGTGTTCAATTTTGGTCTTTCATTTTCAAAGCTTTAGGTCAGGCAAAGAATTAATTTCATTTGTTTACAAAGTAGATTATGCTTAATAAAATCTATTTTGTTTATGGTCACATTTTAGTCAATCCATTGCCTTAGAAAATGAGAGAAATCTGATTGGCTAATCATTCAACAAAGTAAATTACATTATTCCACATCCACAGAACATTGGCCTAATTTAATTATTCAGTAATAGCATGATGAAAATACTCCCCTTTAATACATTTTTAGCAAGGCGCATACCCATGATGAAACAGTGAAGAATCGTGTTTATTCCTTCCTTGTTTGATGACTGACCACAGAATGTAACATAACACTTCTGTGGATAATAACTTTTTCCACAGTAAGGATAATAAACACAAAGTAGCTTTTACGAGGATCCTTACTGGTACTCTGAATTTTCACTACTTCTCTGTATATTTTACAAGAACAGAAATTGGTTCTCTGGTAAGTGCTACTTTACAAAATAAAGTTGAAATGAAATTGGTTTCAATTTACGCATAATAAAAGAAATTAAGTGGGATCACTTTCTCTCTCTACTGAGAGGTAGAAAAAACTCTCCAGGACACTTTCTTTCACTCCTGAGATTCTGACAAAGACCAAGGAACATTTCCTCAACAAAATGCAGTTATGCACAAAAGTTCACACAAAATAAAAAAGAAATCTCTTGATGGATACCCAGGGGATCTGCCCTGAGGGGTCTAAACTACATATAACATGGATTCTGCAGAGTTGGTCTAGTATTAATGACCACTTCTTGTCATTTTTTTCTTTTTGGGGCTTTTAGAAATATGTATTATGGTCAAATGTTGGAAATAGTGAAATTCTAACTGATGAAGTTTAAACAGTGTCTAAAAGTTTTAAAATACAAAGGCAATAGCCTTTTCGAATCATTATATGGAGTACATCTGAATTAAGCAATGATAGGTATACACTACAAAAATATTTCTGATCCCTTGATCACTACTTCTTAAAACACAAATTTTTATGTCAACCAGCCACTTTTACTCAAAATGATGACTCCTCAAGCGCCTATTTCCCACTACTCCAGAAGATATCAAGTGTTCACTTGATGTCTTAGTTGCTTATCATGAGGAGAAAGAGTAATATGGGTAAAGTAGTTTAAAGGTAGACAAAAACCAAACCAAACCAAACCCTGTGGTTTCAAGTGTACACTAAAATATCATGACGCATTGGCTCCGTGGTCCATTTTGATCAAAGCTTTAATCCTAGAAATGAAAAAGAGATGCTCCCCTCGGAGGTGGTATTTGAGTTGGGGAATGCTGCTCATTGTGCTGCTGGCACCTAGAACTTGGCTGCCGATAATCCTTGCTCCGTGTGGAGAGAATAATCCCAAATGAGGGCGCTAACCATTTTGCTCATAAAATCTGCTAAACTGAAAAATGCCTGTTACCCAAGTTATTCATCTTTAGCTCCAAGTGCTAGCAAGGAGGGAGGGATGTGATTAGAACAACTCAAAAGAGGGGAAGAAAAAGAAGGAAAACAGATTGCTGAGAACATCATTCATGGACTACATTTCACTGGCTTATTGGATGGTAGCATCTTATGGTGGTATGCTTCGTTTACACGAGATGGCAGATTAGCTGTTTTTGTTCTTTTTAAGAGATGCTACATTTTGGCTACATTTCTGGGAGCTTCAGTATCCCAGGTTTTCTCACATGAGTGTATATACAAAGACACAGTTATAACTAAGAATGAAGAACTTATGAAAGAGTTTTTAGAAGTAAGGTACTTTTCTGAAAATAAAGGAACAAGAGAACATTTTATAGTTGGTCTACTTCCATTCTGTTTTATGTTCATGGTGTTTCTGTTTGGCATCTGCTGAGGAAAATTGCCAGTGGGCAGCAGATTATCCCAATGTATACTTTTTTTCCCCCTCAGTTTTTAATCTCTTTTCAGGTAACAAAATAGTTTTTCTCTTAGACCAGATTCACTTGGTTTTTCACTTACTTAATTTAAAAGGTAATTTAATGCTTCACAGGGACCCCAGAGTGAGTATATGCTCATCTTGATGCTTTGGGGGGAAAAAACTTACCATCACAAATATCTGTATTCTAAATTCTCATAACCAGTTGCTTCAGCGTTCGTGTCAAAATTAGGGTGCTGGATTAGGGTGGTCATGGTGGGACCACTTAGTTAATAGAAAAACTTCCAGAACAAGCAGCAATATAGACCAATAACAAAAGATAAAGGAATTCAGAATGATAAATACCTGGATTCTGATTCCAACTCTGCCACTCACCAGCCATGTGCCTTTAAATAAAGGTATTTAAAGCAGCATAGAATAGTGGCCGGTACTTACACGGTAGAGTTCTATTACTTAATCCTGGTGTGCGATCTTGGGCAAGCTACTTAATGAGCCATGAATCCCTTGATTTGTACCTACCTTGCAAGATTACTGCTGTGAGGTTTAAATGAGTTAATTTTATGTAAAATTGAGCCTAGTGCCTACACACTGAAAGCCCATTAAGCACCTAATAATAGCTTTAACTGTTATTATTAATAATTTAGTGCAAAGCATTGCAAAACCTGAAAAATTACGAAACCTTTCAAGCTTGAGTTTCCACCTGTAGAAAAAGGAGATTAAAATATGTATCCTCCTAGCGTTGTTGTGACAAATAAACGAGATGGAGCATTGAGCGGTTGGCACAATCACTGGTTGCAATTATTCAGAAGCATTTTGAGTGCTTGAGTGAGAGCCATCTGCATATTTGATTGCTAGTAGATCACGCAGTGTTGCTAATAAACAATTCTCTTAATCTCAGTCATTATTTGCTTCTAGTGTTCATGCTTTTAAAGTACGCGAGGGCCATTTTCTCATCCTCCCTCTGTCTCAGTGGTATATTTCCACAGACCGCCCTCTGTTGTCTGTTTCCTGAGCCACCCTAACACAGTATTTTAATTTCCTTGGCTTCCAATTAAAGAGGTGAGCCCCAGCCTTTTGACATTTACACCTAAGTATTTTCTAGATAGGAAGTCGTCTGACTTCAATAAAGCTCATCTTTTATAAATCTTTCTTTGTTAACCACTATGCATGCTACTACCACTCTGGGATCCTTTCAGTCTTGCTTTCAAGCATTCTTAAAAAAGGCTCATAAATTGGATAGTTTTTCTAAAGCACAACTTCCAGTTCTGGAAGGTAATCTTAAAAGAGAATTAGGGGGATGGGATCTTTCCGAGTTCCATTAGTGCTAAACTTGCAGTGAGAAACTCTCTTTGGGTCAAAGTTGTCTCCTTGAGTGCATGGCCATTTTGATAAGAATAGTGCGAGGTAATATAATCCCACTCTAAATTTAGAAGTTGTAAAGTTCATGCTACACTGAAAAGGTAGCAGTGAATGGCACTGCCATCCTTACATTCGAGGAAAAAAAAATCAGATGCTCATGTCTTGACCCAAGCAAACCATTTAACATTCTACAGGCTGTGATGGAATGTGGACACAAGATAAAATAGAGGTGTGGGTCTCCCTGCCCTTCAATTCTTTCACCCCTCTGACAGTGTGACCATTATTCGCAGAGACCATGTGCACTCTTAGCTTATCCTTTCTGTTTCTGGTTGAGATTCCTTGCTGGGGATGCCAAAGGACCATGCCTGGTTCCTGCCATGTGAGAATGAATGACGCAATAGTTTAGAGCAGTACTGTGTATAGATAGTGGGCTGCCCACATTTAGCAGTCCCTGTGGCTACCAGGATAATAATTGGTGACTTGAAAAATTTACATTTGACCAGCAATTGGTCGGGTGTTTATGTCATGCAAGGTCTAACGGTAGACACTGAAATGAACCAAACCTGACTTTGTCTCTTTAGGATGAGACTGTCCAGTTACAAATTCATATAGGGACAAATAATTGGAATGTAGAGTAGAAAATGCAAGGATCTGTAGCAAAAGGGCTGAAAAGTAATATGGGAGCATAGGAGAGGGAGAAATTTTTCTTAGCTACATGATAAAGGAAAGTTTTGTGGAAGAAGCGGTATTTAAGTTAGGCCTTGGAATATGAGTAAATTTTGCATATGCAGGAAAAGGGGTTAGTATGTTGGTGGAACAGTTTTATATAACACAATACTTTTACTTAAAGGAGCAGAATGGGAAATAAGTCTAGGGAGGCAGGGAGCATGCTGTCCAAAGGATTATGAGGTCACAGGGCCTTGGATTTCATACTCAAAGGTTAGGGTTTTATCCGATAAATAATATGTGAGTGGGTTCAACCTGGGCTTTTTATGAGAATCACATATTAAGTTTTAAAGCTGCAGGTGTCTGAGCAGAATCATTCCCAATACTTTTGGGCCCAGAGCAAGAGTATGAACGGAGGCCCACATACTGTGTGTCTAAATATTTAGAAGTTTCGGGCGCCTGGGTGGCTCAGTTGGTTAAGCGACTGCCTTCGGCTCAGGTCATGATCCTGGAGTCCTGGGATCGAGTCCCACGTCGGGCTCCCTGCTCGGCAGGGAGTCTGCTTCTCCCTCTGACCCTCCTCCCTCTCATGCTCTCTGTCTCTCATTCTCTCTCTTGCAAATAAATACAATCTTAAAAAAAAAAAAATTTAAATATTTAGAAGTTTCAAAGTAAGCAATACCCCCAACACAGGGCCCTCATTTCCACCCAGGGTCTGCAGCAAGTCAGGAGGGACCGCTCTGGGCCTGGAGGCTATAGGAGACCCATTCTCTCCTGGAGCCACTCTGCCACTAAGGACCAGAGTGGTCCGTGGACCTTCAGGAGGAAGACAGGGCAGAAGCCATAGGCAGGCCAGAGAGGAAGGAGGTGGATGACTCAGGCTCTTCAGGTTCGCGGCTGGTGGTGGGGAGTGCGTTCACTTGCCTCATACCTCAGTTTTCTGACCCCTCGGGATTGGCAGGCAGTTCTAAGTACCGCCTGAAAGTGTACCCCACACTCCACCTATCTCCAAAGCGGAGGGACGGGCAGAAGCACACTTACCTGAGGGACGTTGTCTGCCTCCACATCCTCCCACTTCAGAGGATGAGGGGTAGCTCTCCTGATGCTACAGCAGTCCCTCCTTCCTTGGTTTCAAAGGGCACAGGCTGATTTCTTCTCTCTCAGCCCAACCCCACCCCACTGGACGAGAGGGCCCAACTCAGCCGCTCTGTCCTGCCCTGCTATTTTATGAGTGCTCCATTGAGTGTAAACTTTAAAACACCAAGCTCAAAAGAAAAAAAGAAGTCTTTGCATTTCTGCGTTTGTGATGTCTGGGGTCTTCTAAAGCATATGACCCCTTTTGGCCTGGTTGAAGGGTTGTGCTCGGTCTGAACCCAACTCCTGATCTAGCATTTCTTGGGGTGGGGTAGGAGTGCCGTCTTAGGATTTGTGCTAACAAAGCTCCGTGTGTGAGTATAATGCACAGGCAGGGGTCGTCATCACTGCTAAATGTGGGGGAGGTGTGTCTGTTTGATTTTTGTTTTGCAGCACAGGAGAGATACAGAGGGTTGGTATTTTAGAAAGCAAAGAGGAGCAGCATGGAAGACGAATGGGAAGGTGGTGGATGGAAGCAGGAGAGCCGCAGGGAGCAAGCAAGATGAGGGTCTGGAGGAAGCAGGGGTGGCGGGCTGGGCGTAGGGGGAGCTGGATGGAGGGGTGTCGGGAGGTCACACCAGAAGTGCTCAGTGGTCAGAGGGAGAGATGGGGTCAAGGATCACTTAGAGGTCCCCAGCTTTTTATGGTTGAACTGTGTCCCCCAGACAGCTACGCGCAGGTCCTAACTCCTGATACCTATCAGTGTGACCTTATTTGGAAAGAGGGTATTTGCAGATGTCATTAAGTTAAGATGAAGTCATTAGGATGGGCCCTAACCCCTTATGGCTGGTGTCCTTATAAGAAGACACGAGATGGGGTACCTGGGTGGCTCAGTTGGTTAAGCGTCGACTCTTAGTTTTGGCTCAGGTCATGATCTCGGGATCATGAGATCGACCCCCAAGTCTGCCTCTGCGCTCAGCAGGGAATCTGCTTGAAGATTCTCTCCCTCTGCCCCTGCCCCCACTCACTCTCTCTTTCTTTTTCTCTTTCTCTCTCAGATAAACAAAATAAATCTTAAAAAAAAAAAAAAAAAAGAAGAGGAGAAGAGACACACAGGGAGTATGCAACGTGCGGACAGAGTCAGAGACTGAAGCTGGAAGTCAAGGAAGGCCAAGGACTGCCGGCCGCCCCCAGCAGCCAGGATGAGGCAAGGAGGGACAGGTTTGACAGGTTTGGTGGGGGGGGGGGGGCAGGGCCCTGCTGACCACTGGATTTTGGACTTCTAGTGTCCAGAATTGAGACAACACATTTCTGTTGTTTGAAAGCACCCAGTTGGTGGGAGTTTGTTACCACAGGCCTAGGAACGAGCTCACGCCTTCCATGGCACACCCACAGGGCCGGCTCTCTCTCAACCGAGCCGTCAGTGAAGGCGAGCCTTCGTCCCAGCCAGCGTCTGGGTGGGGATGTTCTCCCCAACGTGCATATCCTCTCCACAAGAAATGAGCCCCTCTTTGTCATCCCGCCGTGTAAAAACAAAGTATTAATTCACAACGGGTTTCAATCTTCTACTATACTAAAAGGCACACACAGAAGGTATTAATTTACTACAGGTTTCCCTTGTCTACTCTATGAGAAGGCAGTTTCCAAGTTGAAGTGAAAAGGTTTTACGTACCATATTGCCATTCTGTAGGGACCGTATTCTAGTTGGGGTTTCGAAGGTATTTTTGGTAGCATTCTAAGGTATTGTCTTTAATCTCCCATAGTAAAAATTATCCAGAAAACCTACTGGAGACTTCATCTCTAGAAGGAACATTTTTCAGAGAGGAAATGGTTGCAGCACTGAACTGCCAAAGAGACAGCTGAAAAAATGGGTCATGCTTTCATCCCATTCTGGGACATAAGCTTCCAAGCGGTTCACTGGTCATTTTTGTCCTCTTCTCGTAAACAAGCTGCGTTAACAAGTTACTTTAAAAAAAGCATACTAATTTCCCCAGTGAATTACACAGGAAAGAATCCAGCATTCCCTCCAGAGAACTCAAATAGTTGTTTGTTCTCGGAGCTCAGGTGTGGTAAAATCGCTGTCGGCTAAAAATGCATGCTGGCTATTGGCTAGGAGGCTGGAGCTGTCCATCCACTCCAGCCCTGATTTCTCACATTGGTGTGCAATTCGTAGTTTGCTTAATGGAAAAAAAAAAAAAGGACTCGATTTTCAATTTCAATTTAATTACACAATGTATAGTACCCAGTGGGAAGGATTTAGGGGCAAAGATTAATGCTCAACAGTGCTCCGTTTTACATTCTTTTCTGATAAAAAACACTGTATTGATTATCCAAAGTGAGTTTTCAAATTCGTTTTTTAAAAGCCAAATTTTGGAGGGTGACAGAGTGATTTAAAGAAGGGGTGTGACTTCATTTCTTGGTTCTTTGCCAAAATCGATAAATTAGAGGTGTAAGGTGCCTCTTTGGATTGTATTGTCAGTGTATCCTTGAGAGTGGAGAGCTCTTCTCTACTTGGGAGAAGAAAGAATAGAAATTCTATTGTAAAATTAGAAATACCAGCTGCAGATACTGATGGAACAACACAACTGTCTGTTCTGAGAACGACTGAATAACAATTATTAAGACCCTTCCTTCTATAACAAATACACTTAAGACCCTTCCTTATTATGTTAAAGTCCAAAGAATTTCACTCTCTTCTTGGGACTGGAAACCATTATGATTTCATTTGGCAACAAATCAACGTGTCAGATTACAAGTAAATATTTGGTGTTCTATTTTGGGGTCCACATATTCTGTTAGTTTAGCCAAGGGTAAAAAGAAGGAAAATATAGGAAATGAAAATCTGCCCATAAGAGGTAGCCTTAATACAGGTCTTGGTCAATTGCTTTAACTTGTTAACTTAATAAAGAAAACAGGTCTCTTTATAAGAAAAAGTATTCCCTATGTGACTTAAATAAATAAAATGGTAGCAATAAACTTTACCGGTTAACTCTTGCTCCGCCTTACCAAACCAGCTGAGCACATACAAATAGCTGAAAATACAGTGATCAAGAAATGAAGCTCAAAAAGCAAATAAACTATTTGAAACAGCTAACTGATTTTGCCCTTGTGCAATGGCAGGAGTTGCAAGTATTAAGATAGCTGCAGCTATGAGTCAACATGTCCAGTTATACGCAAAAGCAAAATGGTACCTGATCAGCCTTAAATTTTGCCTACTGAACTTGCGTTACTTTCATTAGCCTACTGAGTTAACTATTTTTAGAGCTTGATGAGTTACAGGGCATCTGGCCCAGATTAGGTAAAGCTAGAACTTAACTGGGGTGGAATGACAATGAGGACTAGAATCAGAATTTATTTGGGAGGCATTAGAAGACTTTGGAAAAGGTACTCTTGACTGGTTTAAAAGTAGACTTACCGCTCTTCTCGTTGGCAAGGGTGAGTTATAATTTATGCCAGAGGAGAACAATTAAAAAAAAAAAGGACATGGGGATTTGTGCTTGTGAGTGGAGGAGCTGAGCTCCCTGAGTCTGGTGGCACTGGCAGCCTTTGGGGAAGGACAGCCGAATCACCTACAGAAAGAGGAGGTGGGGCGGGGCAAGACAGGGTTTGGTGAAGGCCTCCCTTGGGTTCATGGGTGGCTGTAATCAACTCCCTTCAACAGTGACACGGAGTGACTCCATCTACCAGCAAATAAAAATAAGTCTGTAACAAGACTGGGTAAGAAAACAGTGAAGTAGCCAGGAAGACGCTGGCTAACCGTGCTGCATAGAAATCAAAGACCACAATGGAAAGCCAACTTGTATGTTTCTCCTGCAAGGGGTTCTGTTCTGAACTGTTTGGGAGGGAGTGACTTTCCGCCGGGCAAATTAAAACCTGGGAAGATCACTCAGGAGAGTCACCTTAGTTAAGGGAAAAATAGATACAAGTATCTTTTTGCAGCCCTGATAGTATCAGTGCAGAGGTCATGATATGTTCAGAGGAAGCTTGCAAATCAGAACTGACAGTGTCTTACTTCTCCACTGTTTCCTTGGGTGGGTGTGTGGAGGGAAGGAGGGAGATGGGGAGACAAAGAAAGTACATGTGATCATCCATGTCTGACCAGTGTACTTGTTCTCAGAACCAACAGCATGTATACTGTTCATACTTAATAATTAGCAAAACCTTTTTCCATATTTACAAATGCTTGACTATTAACATCTAATGCATAACTCTACAATTTATGAGAAGGGAAGAAATACCTGGTCGGTGATACGTTCCTGGATTTTTTCTCTAGTCACTGAAAGAGAAAGCAAAAATAAATGTGACATTAAAGGGTGAAAATGAATAAAATGCAGTACTGATCCTGCTCTGTTGTCACTCAAAATTCCAAAGCAGTCATGGGCTCTTTAAGCAAACACTTGTATTACGATATGGACCTTTACAATCACTGCAATAATTGGGAGGGGGAAAAAAAGCCAAATCCTAAATAAACCACATGAGGCAAAGATGTTAGAGAATAGAATGGACAGCTGGTAAGGGGGTACCCCAAAAATGCATGAAACTTTGGCAGAGGAGTGGAGAGAAGAAAAGGACAGAATAAAAACTTGAACAATAGCCAGTCAAAGGTTTCCAGACAATGACAACCTGTTCAAGTACAATACTAACACCGAACTCATGGAACCTTGAGGACTAGACAAGGAGTTCTAATGTGGCAGGTGGCAAAGTGCTACTTTTAAAACCTTTTCTCTGATAATAAAGACATCATTATGCTTTGTTGTTATGGTGCTGCAGAAATTCAAGTGAAAACCAACGGTTTTCTGAAAGGTATCTTGGTCAGGACAAAAAAAAAAAAAAATCAGAGTAACGTATGAAAGGTAACAGGGATATATAAAGAATAAAGTCACTAAAATAGTAAAGCTTCGTGGTGAAAACAGCCTGAAAGTGATCAGTATTGTTTATGTATTAAATAGAAGGAAAAAATCCCTAGTAATAATAAATGATCAACAAACCAACAAACCAAGGAAGAGGGGAAAGAAGAAATTTTGTGGCACTACAGATATTATGGGCTTGTGAACATCTTGGTAGGATACATAGTTGATTAAACATGTCCTTTTAAAATTTTAAATAAGATAACTGTGCAGTCACTTGCATTTTTAGGAAATAATACAGACTGTTCCTGGGTACCCTTTACCCAGTTTTCCCTGATGGTAACATCTGGAAGATCAAAGCACAGAATCCCAACCAGGATGCTGACATTGACTCAGTCGGAATACGGAGCATTTCCATCACCACAAGGATCCTTCCCGTTGTGCTTTTAGAACCACACCTATCTCCTCCCACCCCCTCTCTCCTCTTAACCTTGGGCAACCACTCATCTGTTCTCCATTTCTATCATTTTGCCATTTCAAGAATGTTACATAAATGGAATCCTCCATTTCATAACCTTTGAGGTCAGTTTTTCTCACTCAGCTGAGTTCTCCAGAGATTCGTCCATGTTGGCCTGTGTATTCCTGGGAGTTCATCCCTTTTCATTGCTGAGTAGTAGTCCATGGTAAGGATGTACCAACATGTGTTTAACCGTTTGCGCACTGAAGGTCATCTGGGTAGTTTCTAGCTATTATGAATAAAGCATCTACCAACATTTGCGTACAGGCTTTTTTGTGAGTGCAAGTCTTTATTTCTCTGGGATAAATGCCCAGGAGTGCAACTGCTGGGTTGTATGATAGTTGCAGGTTTAGTTGTTTAACAAACTGCCAAACTGTTTTTGTTTTTTTTTTTTAAGACGTGTACTGAATAATTGATATTTACCAATCAATTAATCAACCAAAAATAAGTATATTTGAACATTTTACTAAGTGTTCAGTACCAGGCAAGGTGTTATATGAGATACAGTAGAAGTGTAAGAAGCATAGAAAATGGAATGACAGCGTTAAGAGTGGATTGTCATGCCACTGTTAAAAAATGCCAGGGGCTAATCTTGGAGTCTTCAGATAATAAGAAATCATTTTCTTCCTTTTTTAAATGGCATTGCCCAATGAGATTCTCTTGATATGTTTTAATAGTTAGATTTCTTTTGTCGGATTATATGCAGGATGTTTAAAGAAGAGGCAACATGATTTGTGGAAAAAGCTTGGCTTTTTGAATTAGATCACCAGTCTTGCCTAGAAGACGGAGAACATCCAGCAGAAGGAAGGTCATGTTTAAAGCCATGAGACAAAGGGGGAGCATAGTGGGTCCAAGGCATGGAAAGGAAGCCGTGATGGCCAGAGTGGAGAAATAAGCGTGTGTGGTATAATATGAGGTGGGGCAGCAAGTCACGTAGACCACTTCTGGGAAAGTTATGATCGTTACAAGAGCAGTGGGAAGTCAGTTATTAAGGAAATTTAGGCCAGGGTGTGGGTTGGGACATTGGAATGGTGTGGTCAAATGTGCATTTTTAAAAGACCACTCAACGCTTGTTGCTAACTGCAGAATAGGCTGGAGGGGAGCCCGGGGTGGCAGCCACAGTACAAAGCCTTCCTTCTGCTTCCTTAGGAACCAAGGGAACTCTGAAGGAATTCCAGGGAAAAATGAGAGCCCAAACAATCAAACCATCGTCATCTAATAATGCAGCAGCCCACTAGACTCTAACAAACGGAGCAGACAACAACCTGGTATCTAATCACAGCCCTGCCATTTGCTAGATGTTTGATTTGGGGCCAGTTAACTAATGCTCTGCATGTTTGGTCATCTATAACAAAGAGTTCACAATATTTCCTCCTCTCCAGATTTGGAAGGAGTAGAATGAAGTAAGTTGGCATTTTGCAGGCAAAGGAGAAGCGAAGGGCATTCCAAGGAGTTGTGGCCGGAAGGATAGTCTCAGAGGCAAGAAGAGGGTGTATTTGGATGAATCTCGAGATGTTCTAGTGGTTTATAGAGTGAGAGCATATCCCAGAGCAGGTGGGAAGTAGGGGGTATGGGAAGAAGGTAAGAGCTTTGGGGCATTGCTGGCTTGAGGTGAAGTTGAGAAGGGTTTTTCTGGCTGTGGGAAGCCAGTGGAGGTTTTTCAGCAGGGGGGGTGAGGTGACCAAAGCTGTGCTTGAGAAAGAGGACTTCGGTGATGGTGTGGAGGAGGGGGTGAAGGTGAGCAGAAGATATGTGCCAGAGAGAGCAAAAAGCATGTCCAGTCCTTAGGCAGCAGGGCTGAGGGTTTCAGCCCAGGAGGGAGAACAGAGATGGAGGGATGTGTGGAGCTGGTGGTCTTTCTGAGGTAAGTTCTGGAGACTGAGTGGATGTGGCAAGTACAGGAGCAGGGAGTGAAGGCAAGCCCTAGGTTTTCATCAAGGGGAACGTGTGGATACTGGTGTTACCAAACAGACAGGGGGAAAAGGAACAGAATTTAAAGAGAAGTTATTAAGGGAGCCCTATGGGCTTGTCCCCATAATTAAAATGAAGATATCTATAGGTTATGAAAACTGATATGGCAATTATGGTAAATAGAATAGAATACAATAATGCTCCCCCCCCCCAATGTCCATATCCTAATCTCTGGACCCTGTGCATATGGTACCTTATATGGCAAAGGGACTTTATAGACGCGATTAAGTTAAAGGTCTTGAGATAGGAAGATTATCTGGGATTATCTGAATGCGAACAGTATCATCGCAAGGGTCCTTATAAGAGAGAAGTAGGAGAATCAAAGACAGAGGAAAGGGGATGTGACAATGGAAGCAGGGGTCAGAGGGATGCCGTGGCCTGAAGAGGACTGAACCTGGAAGGTGGGCAGCCTCTAGACTTGGAAGAGAGAATGAAGCAGACTCTCCCCTCGAGCCTCCTGAAGGTATGCCGTCTTGCCGTACCTTTCTTCTAGTCTAGTGAAACCCCTTCTGACCTCCAGAACTGTAAGAGTAATACACTTGGGAGAGCCCTGGCTCCAGCTACAGGTAAGAAACCAAGACACAAATATCTTGGGATGACAAGACAGGCTGGATAGAGGTTTCCTTGGCAAAGGGTCTGAGTGAGTCCAGGATTTGGATCATCTGTCCAAATGAGAAAGAGGCAGGTGACCATTGGTGGTAGAAGGGGCAGGAAACACTTCCATGTTTTG
This sequence comes from Mirounga angustirostris, assembly GCF_029215605.1. Lineage (NCBI taxonomy): Eukaryota > Metazoa > Chordata > Mammalia > Carnivora > Phocidae > Mirounga > Mirounga angustirostris. The sequence continues at coordinate 44,127,423 of NW_026991722.1, read as the reverse complement.
GACGGACTTAATTACCAGGTTGGGTGCAGCTCAGATAACAAGGTAGGTGCCGTGCTGGGGGAGCGAGGGGTAAGGCAAGGGCTGATTCAGAAGATAACAGGGCAGGTTTCTAGTTGCTGAGGTCAGTTGCTTGAGGATCACAGGGACTCAGAAGCCAGACAGATCATTTCTGTGAGTTACAGTTATTTAAACATAAGAAAAATCATCTCCTCCCTTGAGCTATTAAAACTGTAATGAGTTAAAATATATAATTATATAATTATTTTGTGGCCCTAGTGGTTATGATTGCAGCTAATGATAGTTTTTTTTTTTTCCTCCTGCTTACGGATGGTCTTGGGCTGGTGCAGATGTACATGTTCCCTGGCCCATGCAAGAAAAAAGGAGGGAATCCCACTTAAGGAAAACCTAAGTCATTCCCAAGTTTATTCAAATCGTATTTGAAAAAGAGGACTGGAATTTAGGGGATAAATTGTAACTGCATAAGCCTTTGCTAATAAAAGATTAAGAAGTATGTGATTTAGCATCTTTTAATTATTTTTTCTAGCATCTTGAATATACAATGTTTGAAATCTCTGGTTGGATCAACATTATTTTGCTCAGAGGTTTGTGGACTTTGCATACTGATTCTTTCCTGTTTCCAAGTACATTTGCTTTTAGGCTATTTTTATTCACTTTAAAGGAATTTTAATAACTTTCTGTTGACAGCATGGACAGCTGGTCTTGAGAATTAAAGAAAATTCACTTGCTGACTGAGGAAGGAAGTGACATCAATGAGCTTCTAAAGTCAGCCCAGAGGGGGAAATTGGTTTGTGAGAGAGTGGCCTTTCATTGCACTATATTTATCGAGCGATGCCTTGAGATGCAAATTGCTGTATCAATCAAACCCATGGTGCCTACCTCCAACCAACTTCATGCAAACTGAAGGAACAATGCCCTGAAACACAAAGAGGAAGAAGGATGAGGGGTGCAGGAACCCAGGGGCTAAGTGAATTACGGGAGCTCATGATCCCCTCTCTCTGGTGGATACTTCCTTTCCTGTCAAGCCTCAGTTTTTTGTCTAGAAAATGAGTTTGATGCAATCTGTTGGATGAAGTCAGTCTGTTTCTGTGACAGATGGTTACTAAGACCATGTCCCCATATATATAGTGTAGGCATGTTATCGCTCCACTTTGTCCCAAAGAGTGCTATCAATTGCTTTATATCCCCCACTGAGAGCTATCTGGAAAGAGGGATCGTTAGGTAGTCATATGTAGCTACTAACTTGACATCTTGATACTTTAAAGATTGGCATTCATTCATTGTTTATAACTCTACTGCAGAAAAATTCAGGCACCCAATCAAGACTTCAAATAACAACGACAATAGTAATAACAATTTTAGTGTCATAATAATGAATGACTTCATTCTTCATGACCACCAGAGAATTTCCCTCTGGAGCTACAACAATCCATTTTTCAAAGGTAAGTGTGGTGCAAGTGGATTGTGTGTGTGTGTGTGTGTGTGATGTGTCACGCATGTGTGTATACACGCACACCAGTGTGAGGCAAGCAGGAAAGTATCTAGATACATTTTATGGTACGAGTTGAAAAATTAGATTGCTATTATTTATTTCTTAGCTCACTTTAGAAAGTGACGTGGTGAGAGTGACAGTTCAATAATAAATAATTTGAGTTTGAGTTAACAATCTAGTATCAAAGTGAATTTAATTCAGCCTAAGAGATAGATGCATTAACCTTGGTTTCTTTTCCTTGTCTCAAAACATATTTGGGATATTCAATTAAATTTTCACATTTGATGAGTTAAATATGTAATTTGAACTACTCCAAAACAAATACTGGTTAAGTAAAGAATGAATGAGCTCTCAATAGCCACAGTCTTCAGGCCAAAGGGTTTCAGACTCTCCCCAAGTCTAGAGATACGTTGACTCTAGCAAAATTCATTCATTTGATCCTACAGCAATATTTTAATGAGCATCTATTCTGGACAATATGCTTGGTGTGCTAGAGGCACAGAATAAAGTAGAAGAAACAAGATGAGCACACAAAAAGGCAACCATGTGAAATCACGGAGCTGTAAGGGATTATTAGTAAATTGTATAAGTATGCAGATCAAAGGGTATTTAAATCTTGATACAGTAGAAATGGTGACCGATTAACTTCCAGACTTTTCTGGTCTTGGCTCTGTACAATAGTTAGCAAATAACTTTACTCCTCTAGTCTTTGTCTTTGGTGCATAATGATAGTGTTTCAAGGACAGAGGGTTTCTAAGTTTGTTTCTAGGTACTTAAGTTCTTTGGCTCTAAAAAGAATGGGGGAGATTGAAAATTTCCATAGGATTGCAACCCTCCACCAAAAAGAGAAGAGGTCATGTTTGGTGGGGGCACCTGGGGATGCCTCATGGAGGGATAGCATTTGATCTGGGTAGGACATTAGCAGAAGAAGATTGGAGGAGAAGCATTTTACCCAGAAGGAAAAGCATGAGCAAATGTATAGAATCAGGAAGTGCACAGGGCATGTGCAGGGAGTCGTAAACAGTGGCGCTTGACTTCACTGGAGTCTGTATATTAGCAAGTAATAAGAGGGATCTTATTAAGGCAAAACCTGTAGCATAAACCAATGTCACGGAGGGCCCTAAATTCTTATGGGGAGATTTTGACATTTGTTTGGTAAGGGAGCTCTAGAAGATTTTTGAGCCGGAAATTGATCAAAACTGTTTAAAGATGAATCTAACAGTGCTATGGATTGAGGAGGGGGGCTGCTGGTAAGAATGAAGGTGAATGTTACACACTGGGTAAGCAGAGCAGACGTAACAATTCAGATGGGGGGGCCTGATTCAGTGTGACAATGGAAAGAAAGGAATTAAAGATGGCCAAGATCTTTTGTGTGTATTTTTTTATTTTCAATTTTTTAATTCAAGTATAATTAACAAAGAGTGTTACATTAGTTTCAGATCTATAATTATAATGATTCAGCAATTCTATACATGACTCAGTGCTCAAAGATGACCAAGATGTTAAGCTTAAGTTACTCGGTAGAAGATGTGTTTCATGCAAAAGGAGAAACAAGGAAATAGAGCCAGTTTAAAGCAGAAAATTTGGTGAGTAATGGTGGAGGTGGGATCATCAGCTCAGTTCAGCACTGGTTAGGTAAGACATCCTAGAGGAGGCAGCGAGTGAGCTCAGGAAAGAGGTCAGTATCAGGCAAACTTCTGCAGCGAGATGAAGCTTCAGGAGGCAAGACTTGTTTTAGAAGTAGAGAGAGGGAAAGAAACACCAACTTAGAACTTTGGGCAACAGTTGTATTTTATTTATATTTGAATGGTTTGATGCCTCCTCAGGTAATGGCATTCAAAGGTTACATCGTCTGCAGTGAATATGAAGAAACGCTATCTCTCTGCTAAACGAAGCTAAGCTAACATAAGGATTTACTATCAGGCACTAGCAGGTTAGAAGTCTGGCTTCAGAGCATATGTTCTCACTGGTCCTGGATCTGAGTCAAAGGCTATGAATTCTGACACCAGTCCAACGTGTTTTTTCTTTAATGCCAAATAGTTAACTTAGTTCTTCATGAATGCTGCCTGAGTATCCCACGAATTTAACTCAGTTTTGACACTCTCTACCTAGAAAGAGGATCAGGTCCCATAGACTAAGGGCTCAGCCCTACAGGACTACTCCCACCGTCCCCCACTTTAGATGCCAGTTGCTAGTCTAAGGGGGTCCTCTGTGCTTTTGACTGACCAGCTATAGATGGAAATTGCCAACAACCCCCTTCTTGGGTTTGATTAATTTGCTGGAGAGGCTCACAGAACTAAGAAATATTGATTACTTACTGGATTACTGGCTTAATATAAAAGGATATAACTCAGGAATAATCCGATGGAAGATGCATAGGGCAAGGTATGTGGGAAGGGGGGCAGAGCCTCCATGCTCTCTGGGCAAGCCATTCTCCTTGGATCTGCACTGTTCTCCAACCCAGAATGTCTCTGAACTCTGTTCTTTCTTTCTTTCTTTCTTTCTTTCTTTCTTTCTTTCTTTCTTTCTTTCTTTCTTTCTTTCTTTCTTTCTTTCTTTCTTTCTTTCTCTTTCTTTCTTTCTTTCTTTCTTTCTTTCTTTCTTTCTTTCTTTCTTTCTTCCTTCCTTCCTTCCTTCCTTCCTTCCTTCCTTCCTTCCTTCCTTCCTTCCTTCCTTTCTTTCTTTTATGGAGGCTGCTCTGCATAGCTAGGATTGACTAAATCACTGACCACTGGTGATTGCACTTCAAGAAGAGTTTTTCTTTCAAATTCAAACAGGATTTTAGGTCAAATAAGATTTTTTAAAAAGAGCAACACTAAACTGGAACACTGAACTGAGCTGGTTAATTCGTAGCTAACTTGTGGAGTGCTAGAAACTTCCGACAGTACATATGGATCTTCTTTCAATTACCTCTTTTCCATACATCAACACTTACTCACTTAAGGCCAGAACCAGCTGAAAGGATAGTTAATGTGCTGTAACTGTTAGTCAGTCTCACAGTTCTTGTACAGGAGGTAAACATACCTCCAGAGAGTTTGGATAGTGTAGGTCACAGTTCCTGTGGAGAGAAAAGGGGAAGGGTATGGTTTTTTTCAGTGGTCCTTCTATAGGACCCGGGCTCACGCTGTGGCATGCAGTGGGTCTGTGGTTCAGGCAACAAAGACCAGGTGTAAACGGGCAGCTTTTAGGTGGCTCCATATGGCCCCATTTTCCCAGTATTAACCTACAAGATCTTATCTTGTACAATACCAACCAGAGAGGACAGACACATGATTTTTATACTTTTATTTCATTTCCCTTACTTTTGGTATATTTTTTAGCAATTTGGGGAATGTTGCCATTTGTTAGTTTGTTTTACATTTCAGAGTTCCTAAGTATCTTCTAATCACCCATCCTAGCCCAGGGGTGTGGGTAAAGAGTGAGGGGTTGAGGATGGGGAGGATGGTAGGAGAGCATAGGGAGGTGTCATAAGTCAATTCTGGGGTGGGAACCTTTTTTTGATACCCAGGAAATGGTAGAAATCACAAGGCTGAACATGTTGAGCTATGTTCACCATGGTTGTACCCTAGTGAATTCTTCTTTCGTTAGAGATTCACTTATTTTACATCATTAAAATTAATTAGGGGGAAATTATTTAATATTCATTTTAATCAAAATTGATCCCTAGCTTCTTGCTTTTTGTAAGAAAAGATTTTGGGGTTTTAAAGCTCACCATTTTTTTTACTTAGCAGGAAAACATGTTGATTATTTTGTTTCTCAATGGTAACAGAACAATTTTCTTTGGTTATTTTTCTCCCTTTTGGAAAATATAATAATTTGAACAAGGCACTTACACTCATGAATCCCTGAACCATTTCATACATGAATTTTTATATGATTGTTTTATTTTAAAATCTCTCATTCTTTTTTTTCCTTGAAAGAGCGGAGAACATAAACCTTTAGAGTTTTATGGTAAGGCAAATAATAGCAATTCTGCTAGAGTGCCATAGTGAGTGCTTACATCAATATAATTCTTACATTTAAAACACCAAATAGTATAAATAAGAACTTAAGATGAGAGGAGATAAATTCCATCATTCTCTGTTAACCAAGTTAAGGTCAATGATATTTTGGTAATTTGAATCACCAATCACAGTCTTATATAACTAGAAGATCCCTTCTTCTTGACTTTGTTGAAATTCAGTACATATAGAGATTTTCTTTCTTGTCTGTGAGGGAACACTTGCTATGCAAAAACTGGTTATTATAGCATGGTGCTGACCCCAAAGATACAAAAGTAGGGATCTGAAGGGGTATGTGCACCCCGATGTTTATAGCAGCAATGTCCACAATAGCCAAACTGTGGAAAGAGCCAAGATGTCCATCGACAGATGAATGGATAAGGAAGATGTGGTATATATATATACAATGGAATATTATGCAGCCATCAAAAGGAATGAGATCTTGCCATTTGCAATGACGTGGATGGAACTGGAGGGTATTATGCTGAGTGAAATAAGTCAAAAAGAAAAAGACATGTATCATATGATCTCACTGATATGAGGAATTCTTAATTGCAGGAAACAAACTGAGGGTTGCTGGAGTGGGGGGGGTGGGAGGGATGGGGTGACTGGGTGATAGACACTGGGGAGGGTATGTGCTCTGGTAAGCACTGTGAATTGTGCAAGACTGTTGAGTCTCAGATCTGTACCTCTGAAACAAATAATGCAATATATGTTAAGAAAAAAAAGAAGAAGAAGAAGGTAGCAGGAGGGGAAGAATGAAGCGGGGGGAATCGGAGGGGTAGACGAACCATGAGAGACGATGGACTCTGAAAAACAAACTGAGGGTTCTAGAGGGGAGGGGGGTGGGAGGATGGGTTAGCCTGGTGGTGGGTATTGAGGAGGGCACATTCTGCATGGAGCACTGGGTGTTATGCACAAACAATGAATCATGGAACACTTTATCTAAAACTAATGATGTAATGTATGGGGATTAACATAAGAATAAAAATAAAAAAAAATAGCATGGTGCTGGTTCTGAAATAACTGGATACGTTATGTTTCTTCTGTAACAACACTGACCTTGGGTGGGGTCTGTTTCCGAAAGCAGCCTGTGAATATTTGTCATTTTAAATTGCTACCTAAGATTTCTTCCACACACACCAGAGCATTTCCGAAGTCTAGATCAGTTGTAAGGATTAGCTATTCAGCAATGATCACAGAAAGTTAATTCAAAGCCCTTGACTGTAAGCAAGGCAGAAATTTGAAATCTGTAAAAATCTCATCAGGGTCATCATGTTGAGATGATTTTCAGAAGGACTGGGGTAGAGGCAGAGGACAAGCGAGGACACTATTTCAGGGCCCTTGGGGAGAGGTGAGGAGGCGAGGAGATCCTGAGGGCAGGCAAGTGGTGTTGGGATGTAAAGGAGGGACCCATTCCTGAAATGTGCAGCAGGTAAAGGCAACTGCTTGATGGATTAGTGAAAGGGAGAAATCAGGACCATTAGCGGGTTCCAAGTTTGGGGTCTCCTTGGATGGTGGTGCCATCCCATGGGTAGTTTTAGAGGGTAAGATAATGAGTTCTGGTTCCTACATGGTTTCAGTGCCTGTGGGACATCTAGGGATGAGACGTCTAGAATGAGAAGAAACGGGGCTTGGTGTGTATAAGAAATGTAACAAGGGAGCAGTATCAAGGGCATTAACAAGTCAGGAGGGATCCACTCTTACTTTGCTGACACTAGAAGCACAATGACAACCGCTTAGGAGGAGAATTTGTCAACATCTAACAAAATGCCTTAACAAGTTGCCCCTCGAGTCAACCTTTTGACTCCTACTTCTAGATCTGCCCTTGAAGATACACTCGTGCAGTATAAAAAGTATATGCACATGGTTGTTCAAGACAGCATTACAAGGAATAGCAAAAGACAACAAACAACCCATTAGAAACAACTATAAATACATCCACACAAGAGAGAACTATTTATTTATAAAAACACACTACAGAAGATCTCTCTGAGATAAGAACATGAATATATCTATATGGTTCTATTTGCAAAAGAAATGTAGAGCGAACAAACCAGCTACTGAAAATACTTCCTTATGGGGAAGGGTATGGGTGGGCACGGTGGAAGAGAATATGTTTGGGAATCAGACCTCTCTGAAAAGACATTTTAATAGAGTCGTGACCTCTGAACCATGTAAATACTTCACATATTCAAAATACGGCGCCACCAGTCTACCTCTCCACACAGCGTGCTTTCTGCTGCTTCATGTTGCCTCCCTTCAAGTATTCGACAGACTCTCATCTTACCAGTACTTTACTCAAAGCCCGACTCCTCTGCTACTTCCTGGGACACCACAGACTCTGGATCTACTCTTACATCTTGTCTTCCTCTGGATGCACACTTTTAGTTAAGCCTGGCATTACCTCCGAGCTTCTAGAAGTCTGCAGCCTGTTAAGTCATTACCAGGACTAGTCATAAAAGCCAATGTTGGTGCTTATTCCTGAGCCCTTGGGTCTATTTTGGAGAACTCGGAGAATGAAAAGATTAGCTGCCTTCAAGCTCCCCCAGCTGTTCAAATGGAATAACTTCACAGAGCCCTAGGGTGTCGGGCGGCACAGATTCAAGCTTGTATTTTTAAAGAGCATTAAAAAAATAAGTGAAACAACTCTTTATGTATCTCTTCAAATGTATATACTTATTGAAACTTAAAGACTATTCTGTAATAGTAGGATGTAGTGATGAAGAGCGCAGACCTGGGTGTCAGACGTACATGAGATCCGAGATACATGACCCCCAACTCTTCTGTTCACCAGCTGTGTGATCTTGGACAATTTACTTAGCACCTCTAAACCTTGTTTCTAAACTTCGTTTCTCTAAAGTGGGGATTATCAGAACAATACCTACCTCATGAGGTTTTCATGAGGAATGAATGACATAATGCATGTATCATAATTAGCACAATGCCTGGCACATAATAGGTGCTCAATAAATGTAGCCAGTATCTCGTATCACAGTTACAAGAAGGATAGTAGAAATGATTATACAACCCAAGCATTTATAGTCAGGGCAGCCAAATCCTGGTATTGTAAGAAGAAAATTTTAGATAAATTTAGAGAGAAACTGTAAACTTCATTTAACGTAAGAATATTGAAGCAGAACTGAGATCTTGATGTAGCTAACACAAATTTGATAACATTTACTAGAGTTCTCAAGTTTTATAAACATTGGAGAAGAGAGTAAGACAAATACTGTATGATCTTACTTCTGTGTGGAATCTAAAAAAAAAAAAAAAAGAAAAGAAACAAAAATCATAGCATAAAAGATCAGACACATGGTTACCTGAAGCAGAGGATGCTGTGGCTGGGGCAGAGGGATTGGAGAAAGGTGGTCAGTCAAAAGATACAAACTATCAGTTATAAGATAAACAAGTACTATGATGTAATGTGCAATCTGATGACTACGGCTAACACTGCTGTATGATATACAGGAAAGTTGTTGACAGAGTAAATCCTAAGAGTTCTCATCACAGAAGAAACATTGTTTTCTTCTTTCTTTTGTTTTTGTTGTATCTATTATGGGACGATGGATGCTAGCTGAACCTATGGTGATAATCATTTCATAATATATGTAAATCAAGCCAGCATGCTGTACTTTAACTTATACAGTGATATGCATCAATTATTTCATAATATAAGCAGAAAAAATTGGAGAACAAATCTAAATCCATATCATGTCATTTATTTAACTTAGCCATTAAGTTATTTAACTTAGCCATTTAACTTAGCCATTAAGAAATTAGTGCAAAAATTTACAGATTTACTTAGAGGCAGCTCTTACTTTGTATGTTTCAGTTAACTGCCTTCCTAAGATACTGGTTATACAGAGTGTACTTTCGTTCTCAACCGCCCATCTGGTTCCTGGACTGGTGCCTAGAAAGGCCTGGCTGCCTCTGTTTTGGTCTGTTTGCACTTGTCCTGGACAGGGGGCTGGGAGGGCTTTGTAGTTAGCACCTCAGCAAAGGGCAATCATGTATTCATGGGAGTGTGGGCAGGGAAAGAAGGCATTTTTTTTTTTTTTTACCTCCAGAAACAAATATGATCATTTCAAACTCCAAATTTCTTTTTCCCATTTAGTGCACAGCACTTACATGTGTTTTCTTTTTCTTGATGCATAAGCAAGAAAAATCGAAACTAAGGTCACAGTAATGACAATCTAATGTTCCTTACGGCCGAGCTACTCAGGACTCAACCCCCCCATCCCCTCAACCCCCAGTTCCCAGGTCTCCAGGCCCTTCATCCTCCCACCTCCGGCAGCCTTGTCGCTTGCCACACAAATGTACGTGCGTTCCATGCTAGCAACACCATTTTCTATGTGCGTGATGATGTGGGAAAAGGATGGAAACCCTGTGTGGGAGAAGAAGCAGGTTTGAGTGCTGCCCTTTTAGAAAGGGGCCAAAGGTAAGGTGCAGGGCTGAGCCTGTGTTTCACAGTATTGCACACAGGGAGCACGAGGAGATCCCACACACAAATGTGCAGGGCACGAAGTGATATGGGAGGTCTTTTTGCCTAGTGGTCAGTCAGGAAGGCGGGTGTGTTCATCTAGAAAATAAGAGGTACACGTCCTTCTTCATGTTCTGAAGTGACATCTGCTGCTTCCCTTTATTGCTTGTTGTCCAAAGTCAACACCTGCTTGAGAAGCTTTTTATTTATTTATTTATTTATTATTATGTTAATCACCATACATTACATCATTAGTTTTTGATGTAGTGTTCCATGATTCATTGTTTGCATGTAACATCCAGTGCTCCATGCAGAACATGCCCTCTTTAATACCCATCACCAAGCTAACCCATCCTCCCACCCCCCTCCCCTCTAGAACCCTCAGTTTGTTTTTCAGAGTCCATCGTCTCTCATGGTTCGTCTCCTCCTCCGATTTCCCCCCCTTCATTCTTCCCCTCCTGCTATCTTCTCCTTCTTCTTTTTATTTTTAACATATAATGTATTATTTGTTTCAGAGGTACAGATCTGTGATTCAACAGTCTTACACAATTCACAGCGCTCACCATAGCATATACCCTCCCCAAGGTCTGTCACCCAGCCACCCCATCCCTCCCACCCCCCACCACTCCAGCAACCCTCAGTTTGTTTCCTGAAATTAAGAATTCCTCATATCAGTGAGGTCATATGATACATGTCTTTGTCTGATTGGCTCATTTTGCTCAGCATAACATTCTCCAGCTCCATCCACGTCATTGCAAATGGCAAGATTTCATTCCTTTTGATGGCTGCATAATATTCACATCTTCTTTATCCATTCATCTGTCCATGGACATCTTGGCTCTTTCCACAGTTTGGCTATGGTGGACATTGCTGCTATAAACATCGGGGTGCACGTGCCCCTTCGGATCCCTACATTTGTATCTTTGGGGTAAATACCCAGTAGTGCAATTGCTGGGCCGTAGGGTAGCTCTATTTTCAACTTTTTGAGGAACCTCCACACTATTTTCCAGAGTGGCTGCACCAGCTTGCATTCCCACCAACAGTGTAGGAGGGTTCTCCTTTCTCCATATCCCTGCCAACATCTGTCGTTTCCTGACTTGTTAATTTTAGCCATTCTGACTGGTGTGAGGTGATATCTCATTGAGGTTTCGATTTGGATTTCCCTGATGCCAAGTGATGTTGAGCACTTTTTCATGTGTCTGTTGGCCATTTGGATGTCTTCTTTGGAAAAATGTCTCTTCATGTCTTCTGCCCATTTCTTGATTGGATCATTTGTTCTTTGGGTGTTGAGTTTAAAAAGTTCTTTATAGATTTCAGATGCTAGCCCTTTATCTGATACGTCATTTGCAAATATCTTCTCCCATTCTGTTGGTTGTCTTTTGGTTTTGTTGACTGTTTCTTTTGCTGTGCAAAGGCTATTTATCTTGATGAAGTCCCAATAGTTCATTTTTGCCCTTGCTTCCTTTGCCTTTGGCGATGTTTCTAGGAAGAAGTTGCTGCAGCTGCAGTCAAAGAGGTTGCTGCCTCTGTTCTCGTCTAGGATTTTGATGGACTCCTTTCTCACATTGAGGTCTTTCAACCATTTGGAGTCTATTTTTGTGTGTGGTGTAAGGAAATGGTCCAGTTTCATTCTTCTGCATGTGGCTGTCCAATTTTCCCAACACCATTTGTTGAAGAGACTGTCTTTTTTCCATTGGACATTCTTTCCTGCTTTGTCGAAGACTAATTGACCATAGAGTTGAGGGTCCATTTCTGGGCTCTCTGTTTTGTTCCATTGATTTATGTGTCTGTTTTTGTGCCAGTACCGTACTGTATTGATGATTACAGCTTTGTAATAGAGCTTGAAGTCCGGGATTGTGATGCCGCCAGCTTTACTTTTCTTTTTCAACATTCCTCTGGCTATTGGGGGTCTTTTCTGGTTCCATACAAATTTTAGGATTATTTGTTTCATTTCTTTGAAAAAAGTGGATGGTATTTTGATGGGGATTGCATTGAATGTACAGATTGCTCTAGGTAGCATTGACATCTTCACAATATTTGTTCTTCCAATCCATGAGCATGGAACATTTTTCCATTTCTTTGTATCTTCCTCTTTCATGAGTATTTTATAGTTTTCTGAGTACAGATCCTTTGTCTCTTTGGTTAGATTTATTCCTAGGTATCTTATGGTTTTGGGTGCAATTGTAAATGGGATCAACTCCTTAATTTCTCTTTCTTCTGTCTTGTTGTTGGTATATAGGAATGCCACTGATTACTGTGCATTGATTTTATATCCTGCCACTTTACTGAATTCCTGTATGAGTTCTAGCAGTTTTGGGGTGAAGTTTTTTGGGTTTTCCACATAAAGTATATCATCTGCAAAGAGTGAGAGTTTGACTTCTTCTTTGCTGATTTGGAAGCCTTTTATTTCTTTCTGTTGTCTGATTGCTGTGGCTACACTTCTAATACTATGTTGAATAGCAGTGGTGATAGTGGACATCCCTGCCATGTTCCTGACCTTAGGGGGAAAGCTCTCAGTTTTTCCCCATTGAGAATGATATTCACTGTGGGCTTTTCAGAGATGGCTTTTATGTTTTAAGGTATGTACCCTCTGAAGAGTTTTGATAAAGAAAGGACTTTGTCAAATGTACTTTGTCAAATGCTTTTTCTGCATCTATTGAGAGGATCATATGGTTCTTGTTCTTTCTTTTATTAATGTATTGTATCACATTGATTGATTTGCAGATGTTGAACCAATCTTGCAGCCCAGGGATAAATCCCACTTGGTCATGGTGAATAATCCACTTAATGTACTGTTGGATCCTATTGGCTAGTATTTTGGTGAAAATTTTTGCATCCATGTTCATCAAGGGTATTGGTCTGTAATTATCCTTTTTGATGAGGTCTTTGTCTGGTTTGGGGATCCAGGTAATGGTGGCCTCATAAAACGACTTTGGAAGTTTTCCTTCCATTTCTATTTTTTGGAACAGTTTCAGAAGAATAGGTATTAAACCTTCTTTAAATGTTTGGTAGAATTCCCCTGGGAAGCCATCTGGCCCTGGGCTTTTGTTTGTTGGGAGATTTTTGATGACTGCTTCAATTTCCTTAGGGGTTATAGGTCTGTTCAGGTTTTCTATTTCATCCTGGTTCAGTTTTGGTAGTTGATACATCTCTAGGAATGCATCCATCTCTTCCAGGTTATCTAATTTGCTGGCATAGAGTTGCTCATAATATGTTCTTATAATTGTTTGTATTTCTTTGGTGTTGGTTGTGACCTCTCCTCTTTCATTCATGATTTTGTTGATTTGGGTCATTTCTCTTTTCTTTTTGATAAGTCTGGCCAGGGGTTTATCAATCTTGTTAATTCTTTCAAAGAACCAGCTCCTAGTTTCGTTGATCTGTTCTACTGTTCTTTTGGTTTCTATTTCATTGATTTCTGCTCTGATCTTTATTATTTCTCTTCTCCTGCTGGGTTTAGGTTTTATTTGCTGTTCTTTCTCCAGCTCCTTTAGGTGTAGGGTTAGGTTGTGTACTTGAGACCTTTCTTGTTTCTTGAGAAAGGCTTGTATTGGTTTAAAATCTAATTTGTCTGATATAAGGATTGCCACCCCAGTGTTCTTTTGGTGTCCATTCGCATGGTAAATGGTTTCCCATGCCCTCACTTTCAATCTGGGGGTGTCTTTGGGTCTAAAATGAGTCTCTTGCAGACAGCATATCGATGGGTCTTGTTTTTCTTATCCAATCTGATAGCCTGTGTCTTTTGAGTGGGGCATTTAGCCCATTTACATTCAGGGTAACTATTGAAAGATATGAATTTAGTGCCATTTTATTGCCTGTAAGGTGACTGTTACTGTATATTGTCTGTGTTCCTTTCTGGTCTATGTTACTTTTAGGCTCTCTCTTTGCTTAGAGGACCCCTTTCAATATTTCTGGTAGGGCTGGTTTCATGTTTGCAAATTCCTTTATTTTTTGTTTGTCCTGGAAGCTTTTTATCTCTCCTTCTATTTTCAATGACAGCCTAGCTGGATATAGTATTCTTGGCTGCATATTTTTCTCATTTAGTGCTCTGAATATATCATGCAGGTCCTTTCTGGCCTGCCAGGTCTCTGTGGGTAGGTCTGTTTGGATAGGTCTGTTGCCAACCTAATGTTTCTACCATTGTAGGTTACAGATCTCTTTTCCTGAGCTGCTTTCAGGATTTTCTCTTTGTCTCTGAGACTTGTAAGTTTTACTATTAGATGTCAGGGTATTGACCTATTTTTATTGATTTTGAGAGGGGTTCTCTGTGCCTCCTGGATTTTGATGCCTGTTTCCTTCCCCAAATTAGGGAAGTTCTCTGCTATAATTTGCTCCAATATACCTTCTGCCCCCTCTCTCTTTCTTCTTCTTCTGGGATCCCAATTATTCTAATGTTGTTTCATCTTATGGTATCGCTTATCTCTCAGATTCTGCCCTCGTGATCTAGTAGTTGTTTATTTTTCTTTTTCTCAGCCTCTTTATTTTCCATCATTTGGTCTTCTATATCACTAATTCTCTCTTCTGCCTCATTTATCCTAGCAGTTAGAGCCTCCATTTTTTATTGCACCTCATTAATAGCCTTTTTTTATTTTGACTTGGTTAGATTTTAGTTCTTTTATTTCTCCAGAAAAGGTTTCTCTAATAACTTCCATGCTTTTTTCAAGCCCAGGTAGTATCTTTAAAATCATCATTCTGAACTTTAGTTCTGACATCGTACTAATGTCTGTATTGATTAGGTCCCTGGCAGTCGGTACTGCTTCTTGTTCTTTCAGTTGAGGTGATTTTTTCCATCTTGTCATTTTGTCCAAAGGAGAATAGATGAATGAGAGAACAAAAGGCTAACAGGGTAACAACGTCCCCAGAAAATATACACTAAACAAATCAGAAAAGACCTGAAACCAGGGGAAAAGAAAGGGAAAGAAAGAAAAAAGAAAAAGAAAAGAAAAAGAAAAAGATAAAAACAAACAAAAACAAAACAAAACAAAAAAAACAGAATATGATCAAATATGATCAGGCTGGTGCATAGATCAGTGCCACACCCTAGATTCTGGGCGTATTTTGGTCTGTTAGAAGAAAGTGCCTCCCAAAATTTTAAAGAAAGAAATATGTTACAAAAATAAGGGTTAATACGATGAAAGGATGGACTATGACTGTATAGATGAAAATTATAAAAGATTTTATAAAAGGAATTGATAAGAAGTTGGTTGAAAAAAGAAAGAAGAGGATTAAAAAAAAAGGGAGAGAATGTGATCAGGCAGGAGACTAGAACAAAGCCATACACTAGAGATTTAGGGTATATTTTGATCTGTTAGAAGAAAGTGTATCTCAAAATTTTAAAGAGAGGACAGCTTATATATATATAAACCAAAAATAAGGGTAACTACTATGAAGGGATAGCATATGACTCTAAAAATGAAAAATAAAAAATATTTTTAAAAAAAGGGATTGATAAGATGTTGGGTGAAAAAGGGAAAAAGAAAAATCTAAAAAAAAAAAAGTTAAAAAAATTAACTTTGAAAGACTAAAGAATCATGGGAAAAAAGCCATGGATTCCATGTGCGGTATTCCCCTAGCGCTGGAGTTCTGCCGCTCTCATTGATCGGTAAACTTGGTCTTGGCTGGCTGTTCTCGCTGATCTTCTGGGGAAGGGGCCTGTTGCCGCGGTTCCCAAATGTCTTTGCCGGAGGCGGAATTGCCCCACTCTTGCCCGGTCCGGGCTAAGTAATCTGCTTGGGTTTGCTCTCTGGAGCTTTTGTTCCCTGGAAGCTTTCTGTACAGCTTTGGAGGATGAGAATGAAAATGGTGGCCTCCTAATCTCTGCCCCAGAGGAGCCGAGAACTTGGGGCCCCACTCCTCAGTGCGTCCCCAGAGAAAAGCCGTCAGTCACTCCCATCTCCCCAGTCTCCGGCCGCACTCCGTGCTCACCTGGCCTGTGACCGAGCATTTCTATCTCTGGCACCCGACCCGGTGAGAAGCTTATTTAAAACAATGTAAAACTTAATGTGAGGAATCACTCCCAGTGAATAGAATCAGGCCAGGCAGTATTTGGGTTTAAAGGTTCAGCTGTGACTGTCCTTTGAGCCTCAGGTGAGGAGGGGCACCTGCTGGGTGGGTCACGGCCTGAGGCGGCCTGTGCCACTTGCCACGCGTTTCACAAAAATAGTCATGTGAGGTAACCGGCACTGGTGGCCAGACAGTGTTATTTCCACTTGCAAGAGCAGTCTGTTTGCTGGGAGTGCAACCCGTTGATAATTATGTGAAGACCGGTGTATGGAAACCTGAGTGAACTGGCAACATATTATTCATTTACTCCAGTTAACAGTCCCTGCTTTTTATAGATCGGAACCCCTGGGCAGCAGGCCATCCCACTTACCCTTTAATTTGACCCTGGCTGGTAGCATGGGCTTTGGCACGCACAGACCTGAGTTTAAGTTTGAGTACTGCCACTCGTTAGCTGTGCACCTTAGGCAAGTTATTTAACATCTCCAAGCCACGACTGCAAATCCGAGGGGTGTGGGTAATAATGGGATGACTTTAGCGTGTTGCTATGCAGACTCAAAGAATAATGTGCTGCCAAGTGCCTAGAAGAGCTGACTTCATGTTCGTTCTTCTCTTTACCTCCTGCAACCACAGTATGAATCACCTGGAAAGTTAATGGTAACTAGCTCTCACGTCAGTACCATCAGATGCTGAACACCTTCACAAGCATGGGAAAGGCTCTGTGACTGGACCGGTAGGCCTAGTGAGAGACCCAGGTAGGAAACATCTCCTAGTAGGACAAGAAAGGATATTCAAGAAGTGAACGTTGACGAAAAAAACCCCTTTGGAATTCTGACTCTATCACTCAGTGAGATGAGATTGGCAATTAAGACAGAACAACTGTATATGATCTATCTCAGCCTGGTAGCAAAAATATGTAATTTATTCATAATGCTGCTTTCATTCTTTACAGATGATTGCTTTGTTCTTTCCAAAGTCTCCAGCATTTCCAACGGATGGACCCAACCGATCATTTAATGTGGGAAGTGTAAGTTAGGAAAATTCAATATTGTTCATAATTCCTAATAATTTTTTTGGTGGGGAGCCTGGGTGGCTCAGTCTGTTGAGCATCTGACTCTTGGTTTCAGGTCAGGTCATGATCTCATAGGGTGTGGGATAGAGCCCTATGCCTGGTTCCTTGCTCAGCGAGGAGTCTGCTTGAAAGATTCTCTCCCTCTGCCCCTCCCCATGCTCATGCACCACATGCTTCCTCTTTCTCTTTCTCAAAATAAATAAATCTTAAAAAAAAAAGAAATTTTTTGGTACGTTTAAAAGGTGAAATACTTCATACTTCATAAAAACTATGCTCTCTATGACCACGATTGTAAAAAAATCAAAGATAAACCGTAATTGATAGGATACTTTCAATTTTTTAAAGAAATCGCTTTTAAACCCTTGGAAAAAGCCAGGCACAACAAAAGTGAGTCAGAGTCTTGAAAAAAAAAAATGTTCTTGTCTTACACTCTAAAACGGAAATATACATCCATTTTACATTGCAAGAATAATATCCAGTCCTTTGGGGATTCAAAAACTTTCATTATCCTGCCTTAAATTCTTTTGAAACAACACGGTAGGAATACAAATAATGTATTTGGTATTTCTTGAATACCAAATAATGTATTTGGTATTTCTGAATCCTTGATAAAATGCTGATACTGGTTTAGAATCTGCTCTGCCTCACACACCTACATCCACTTGCACACATGTGCATGTGCATACACACATCCACATATATAGTTGTTTATAACTGTTTGGCCTTCCAGTGAATCAATCACAAATCCTCCTATTATGGCAGGATGTCTTCCCAGCTGTCCCATCAGTTTCCTAGTTCCCTTGGCGATGTTGGAAAAGATCCTGAGTTGGTATCAACTAAACAGAGATGAAGGGCAGGCAGTTGGCCATTTTGAGGCACATGAATTATTTTAGCATTTTAGGTTCTCCCTGGTTAGTTTTTTGGTGATCACTAGTGATAAGAAATAAGACTTTAATTCTTCCTCTTTATGAAGGATTTATGGAAGTTCCTGCAGAAGTTTAAAAGATTCTGGAATGCTACAGAATCTAATGCCCCAGTTGGCAGATGTCTTGGGCTAGCCTGAGGATTCACATAATTTTTTTTTTTTAATTTTATTTATTTATTTATTTGAGACAGAGAGACTGAGAGAGAGAGAGCACATGAGAGGGGGGAGGGTCAGAGGCAGAAGCAGGCTCCCTGCCGAGCAGGGAGCCCGATGCGGGACTCGATCCAGGGACTCCAGGATCATGACCTGAGCTGAAGGCAGTCGCTTAACCAACTGAGCCACCCAGGTGCCCGGATTCACATAATTTTAATCTCAGGAATAATCAAGCAAACACTACAGATACACTGTTTGGAGAGATAGGTCAAAAGGATAGTGTGAACTAAGTGTTGAGGGCTTTATTCTTTCTTTTATGAAATTCTAAAAGTAGTCATTTTCCCTGTGGAAAAAATGTCCAATATGAAGGATATAAAGTGGAAATTAAAAGCGCCACCTTACTCCCCAGTCCTGCTCCCCACGGGAAGCACAGTTAATAGCTTCTTGTACAACATTCTGAAAGTTTTTGTTGCACATGCAAGGATTTTCACCTCTGTCTTTTTGCTTTTTTTTTTTTTTAAAGTAGGTTCCACGCCCAACGGGGAGGTCAACACACGGGGCCCAAACTCATAACCCTGAGATCAAGACCTGAGCTGAGATCAAGAGTTGGACACCTAACGGACTGAGCCACCCAGGCATCCCTGTCTTTTTGCTTTTTAACACCAAGGTACCTATGCTCTCTGTGCCGTTTAGCTACTTCTGTTTTTTCTTCTATTTAACCGGTATTTTAAACCTCTCTTTGTCAGTCTATATAGATACACCCTGTTGTTTTTAATAATAACTGCATCATATTCTACTGAATAGAAGCCCTGTCACTTTTTGAGCAATTTAGAAATTTCTTAATTACAACCAATTTGTCAATGAACTTCCTTTTATCTTTATGTACTCATACAGGTATATTCTGTAGTTTCAATTCTTAGAACTTGAATTGCTTGGCCAAAGGATATGTCAATTTAAAATTTTGGTCCTTAAAGGACCATAAAAATAGTTACACAAATTTACATTCCCACCAACAGTGCATGACAGTATGTTTTCCAACACATCCTCTGGCCTTTAGCATTCTCGAGCTTTGAAATCATTGCCATTGCTAACTCATGGATTTAACTGGAATTTTAAAAATTACCTGAGAAAAAAATGCCAAAAACTATTATGAGTGAGGTTGATTCTTTTATGTTTATCAATCATTGGTGACTTTCTTTCTGAGACCTGTCCATTTCCCGCACATCTACTTTTTATTTGTAATAGCTTATTGCACATTAAATTCATTAGATATTTCTGTGCAAGTTCTGAAGAATTTTTAACTCTTTGCTGTCTTTCGACTTGGATCATGGAAAATACATTTTGTGTGAACAGTTTTACAATTTGTGAAGTAAACTGAATGTTCTACTATGCTACATGCATTTCATGTTGTTTTTAGAATGTGTTTCTTAATGCATGGCTGTTTTAAAAAGTCAGCTATTTTCTTCCAGTACCTTTACAATTTGTTATTTTTGACTTCTGATCTTAAGCTTGGATATGCTTGAAATTTATTTTGGTGCAATGCTTGAGTAAAGGGGTCAGGTTCCCTCTCATCTCCACTCTGTTGACCATCTATTGTTTGAATTCGTGACCTTTATGTTTTAATGCTTTACCATCTAGTCTTCCTTCCTTATCCCCCCTCACCCCCATTAATTCCTAAATAATGTAAGGCACGAAAGCCTGTATGCAGGTAGAAGATGATCTCTGGTTGGTAATTTTGCTTGCAAATGAAAATGGGTTTTTTTTTTTTTTTTAAGATTTTATTTATTTATTTGAGAGAGAGAATGAGATAGAGAGTACATGAGAGGGGGGAGGGTCAGAGGGAGAAGCAGGCTCCTCGCTGAGCAGGGAGCCTGATGTGGGACTCGATCCCAGGACTCCAGGATCATGACCTGAGCCAAAGGCAGTCGCTTAACCAACTGAGCCACCCAGGCGCCCGATGAAAATGGTTTTATTCCACAAAATAGTTTTTGAAAAATTGCAGGCCAGCCGCTGTCTTCGCCTTTGAGAGCAATGGGTAAGAAAGAAAATGTCCCTGTTCTTACTGAGCTTCCATAATAGACAGGGGCAGGGATAGATAATAGGCAAATCAACAAATATAGAATATAATAGTGTGCCAGGAAGTGGCATGAAGAAAATAAATTATGGTGGTGACTCTTAGCAAGAGGGAGGAGGGAGGTATCTTAGATCAGCTATTTGGGCAAGGTTTCCGAGTGACATTTGAGCATCGCTCTCCGTTAGTTAAGCTTCATATCTGATTTCCTTCTCAGCAGCTTGACCTTGACACTTCAGTGTCTAAAATAGAGTTTGTTATCTTTCTCTTAAAATCGGTTCCCCCCTGGTCTTCATCATTTTGGTCAGTGCTATCATTAAATCTCGAAGTCACCCAGACCCCGAAACCTTGGGGTCTATTTGGCTTCTTTCTTTTTTTACCTAGCCTGCCTGTCGGGAGGTCTGCGGCTTCTTCTCTAGGACGTCTTCGACATCCGTCTCCTCCATGCCGTGGCCAGTCCCGTGGCACGTGCTTTCAGGTTCCCACAACAAGATGATTCAGTCTGCCTCCAAACCTGTCTCTGGGCCCCGGACCTTTCAACCCCTGCTCACCCTGCTGTAATATTAACTGTGCACAGCTTTCTGATAAAAAACTTTGAACTGCTCGTGGAAAATATTTTTGCCCACAGAATGAAACAACAGATTACTTCATCTTGGATTCAAGATCCTGCAAAATCTGTGGTCTGCACGACTTTCAACTCTTCTTTCCAAATCAACCCTTACTCTCCGCCAGGTACTAGTCTAAACATTGCAGGTATTAACTCATTTAGCCCTCACGATGATGCCCCAACGCAGGTACTGCTGTGATTGTCATTCTACAAATGGAGCTGTGAAGACCCAGAGACGGTAACTGACTTGTCTAAGGCCACCAAGCCAGCACACGGACAGCCAGGAAGTTAATGGAGCCAGTCGAGCTCTACCGTCTGGCCTCTGACCAGAGTGGTATATGCTGCCTTCTACTGTTTCAGAATCTGCTCCTGCTTGTGTGAGATTGATGCTCCTCCTCAAGGCAGGGATACTCTCTCCCCAGCTCTATTTCTGCTTGTCCAAGTCCTCAAGGCCAAGCTGAGGGAGCCTGCCATCCCCACCTCTCACCAGCCTCTCCCTCAGTGGGTGCCCCACCTCTGAACTCTCAGAACAATCTGGTGATGTATCACCTACCACCACATAGTGGCACACGAGATTGTGTCTATGTGTTCTGTCTCTGCAACTAGATTGCCAACGACATTAAGGGAGATGCGGTGGCGTATTCCTCTGGGGCCCTAAGAAAGACTGAGCTCATGCAGTAGGTACTTAATGTTGATTGTTGTTGGGGAAGGTCATAGAACACTGTGGAATCCCATATCCAGAGAGTATTGGCTTCAGTGTGTTTAAATTTAAGACATGCCATATAAAAACTGATGAATAAGGACAGAGGAATTCACTCAGCAACCATTTACTGAGCATCTGCTGTGTCCCAGGTTTTGTTCTAAGTCCCGGGGATGTATCAGTGAACAAATGAGACTCAGTCCGATGAAGCCAGGTGATATGTGATAACAAACGATCACCAGGTCACAGTGGTTTAAGACGAAAGGTTTATTTCTTGATCATGCCGTGTGTTTTTTTGATGGCTGCCAGGGGGATTTTGCTCAACTTATTCACTCAGGGACCCAGCCCAATGGAGTAGCCTCCACTTTGAAAGGTGCAGGATGCCGCGTTAGAAGGAAGAAGGAATGTGGTAGAGAGTGTGCTGGCCGTGAAAGACGCTGCTCAGACATGGCACATGTCCTTTCTGTTCCTCTTCTGTTGGCCAAAATAAGTCACTCAGCCTTTTCTGTATCCAAGCAGTCAGGAAAATAGACTCCTACAGTAGACTTGGAAGGAAGCCAAATGTCAGTGGATGGTCCTCACGGCTACACACAAAGGTTTCTGCCTTTTGAAATTTACTCTAGACTCTAGAGGGGGATGCAGACAATGAGTTGGGACAACAGAGTAGAGATGTAGTAGAGAGGGCAGCAGGGGTGTAGTGTATACTGGGGTGTCTATCAAGGCAAGCCATTGAACAAAGACTTGATAGAGGGGAAAGAGTTAGTTGGGGCTATCCAGGAAAGAGGGTTCTGGATGGAGCAGCAGGAAGCCTATAGGGACAGCATCTCTGTGTGATGGAGGAAAAGCAAGGAGGCTAGTGTGGCTGGGGCAGATGGGGACGGGTAAGGACCTAGGAGCTAAGGCCAGACCATGTGGGGCCTTGGAAGCCACTGTAAAGATTCTGGCTTTTACTCTGAATGACGCAGGGAGCCCTGGCAGGGTTTTGAGCAGAAAAATAGCATATCGCATTTAACTTCAAGATGCATCTGCATTAAGAATGAACACTTGCAGGGTCAGCGGCTGGTGCAGCAATCCAGGTGAGAGCTGATGGCACTTCTCCTAGCTATGGGCTCTGATTGCAGTTTCTTTTCAGGTGTGTGCATGTTTTAAAATGCGGTTTTCATTTCAAACGCTGCATGGCACTGAGCGTGAAATCCGGTTTCTTCCCATGGCCCCCATGATGGCCTCTGCCTTCCCGTGGCCTCAACCTCTGACACCCGGTTCACTAACTTCAAGCACACTGGCCTCCTTTCCGTCACTTGATCACCCCCGAGTTCTTTCCAGCCTCACCGACATTCCCTTCACCCAGGGCACCCTTCTCATGTTCAGCTCAAATGGCTCACGTGAGGGAGGTTTTCCCTGACCAGGGAGTGCAAGGGGGCCTCGCTTGGTTGTTCTTTGTCCCATCCTTCTCTGTACTTCCTTCATGGCTCCCTTTACATCTGCAGTTCTAACACTTCACTCTATCACAGTTGAATTCCTCGTTAACTGTCTGCGTCTGACCACTCGAATGTAAGCTTCAATGACCAAACAGTTGGGATTGGGTCTGTCTGGTTCTGAGTGCCATTCCCAGGGTCTCCAACAGCACCTGGCAGCATAAGGTACCCGAGCAGGGTGTGCATGAAGAAATGAATGAATGAAGCGTTCCAAAGGGTAAGCTGGAATCAATGAGGCAAAGACACAGGTCAGTGGATAAAAGATCCTAGGGGAATTTCAAGTGATTTTCAAGTATCTCAAAAGACTTGAAGAGGTGACGCTTTAGATGGTGAAGTGTTTTCCAAACCCCAGACCAGATGCCATCGCTTTGAGCATGCTGGGCACTTACCATATTCTGTTTTAGTGATCTGTTTTTGGGTATCTGTTTCTTCCACCAGGGGCTACGTATTATTCTTCCTTTTATCCTGGTGCCTAAGTGCTTGACAAATACTTTTTGTACCAAACTGTACTGACTACTCCTGTCTTCGAACTCTGTCATGCTGAGCCCTCTAATTAGATCCTTATTAAAAATAAAATCTTATCATGAATCTTGTAGGGCCTTTGTGGAAAGAAACTTTGCATGCATGCCATGATCTTTCAGACACATTGAGATGTTTCTAATCAAGCCACCATCTGGGCCACATGTTTTATTGGCTCTATTATGTTGTGTTCCATCAATTTGTGTCAATATTACAAAATGTGAAGCATAAGAATTGAGCTATGATCTATGACATAGATCTCCCTGAGATGTCTATTTCCCTCTTGAAGTTTTAAAGTCCATTACATTTTGAAATGAGAGAAATTCGGGACTAATTAAGTGAAAATCAGGGCTTAGGGATCTATAGTAGACACTGGTAGGCATCCGAGCAGGCACGGCAAAGTTCTCTAACCAGGTGGAGAATGGTTAGTAATTGAGATACAGAGGCCGATGCTGCATTTCCTACTTCCTTTAGTGTCTACGTGGAACACTGATGGGCTCCTTCAAAGAGGAGAGAGGCCTGAGGAATGCGGGGGTGGGGGGGGGAGAAGAAAGGTAGGAGGACACCAAGAGGTGAAGTATGTTTTCTGAATCCTAAAAACTGCTTTGAGTTGGTGTCCTCTGGAAACCTACACCTGATTTTAGTATTAGTTTAAAACATGAGTTTCCTTATGATTGCGCGATGCTTGGCAACTTTCAAACACTGGCACAATCCGCAGTCTCATCTGATCCTCCCGAGAACCCATCAGCAGGCAGAGCGGGGGTTCTTATTGAGAGGCGCTGAGCTGCGGGCAACTTGCTCCAGGCCACAGCGCTGTCAAGTAGCAGAGATGCCAGATGCCAACATGAGTCTTTTGGTAACACATCAACTAGGTGCTGTCAACTCGGCCATTTAAAGCCACCGTTTTACAGGTGCAAGTGATGCAGTAAAGATCGGCTCCCGGGAGAAACTAGCAAGGGGTGGGGGAGCAGGGTGTGGAAGGGGAAGGAGCCAAGCAAGGGTGACTTCAGAAATGCCAGACTCAGCTTGTTCTTTGAGGGAGAGGTGCTGTAGAGCCTAAATCACATCTCAGAATTTATTCCACCTTCAGGCAAAGGAGTTGGCCTTTTATATTCCCACACATGTCTGTGTTGGCCAGTCAACAAGGGCTGCCCCCCACCACCTTGGAAGAGCACCCAGTGCTCTGAGGCAATCCTTTGAAGGGTGCCAAGCACACTTGATGGGACTCCAACAGTTATGCCCCAAATCTACGCTGATCAGGAGGATTACATGAGCTACGGTACCTGGGATAAGTGAAAACAACTTAGAATTTTTCACATGCTATTTGAATATAAGAAATTATTTTATTCCAGTGCATTCTTGGGGCAGACTGAGTCATCCAAGTACATTCTTTGAAATCAGAATCAGACAGAGCTGCAGGACTCTGCCTCTCTTCCTGGGAATCTGATGCAAATACATTCATTTAGGAACTGGGGGCATAGTCAAGGCTGGGTGTTCCTTCATTGAATTTATAGGAATTAATTCTATTAACTCATTCTGTTTGGACAAGAAGTGAAGCATAGAGGACGAGTGATGTAGACCCAAGTCCCCTAAGTGGTAAATGGCAGGCCTTGAATAGGAATCAGGTCTCCTGATTCCATCCATCCGGGGTCCTTTCCAGGGCCCTCCATACCAGCAGTAGGAAGGAACTCTGTTTTTCCGCTGGGTGGGGATGAGGTGAGGAAGAGGACAGGGGCCAGGGGAGGATTCTCTGATAGTCAGCAGTTCTAGAACTTGCCCGGACATGGAGATAAGATGGAGTCTTTTGCATGTTTTTGTAGTCCTTCTCTACTGTGGACAGGCTCTTATAGGACAAGAAGAAAAGTACCCTGTAACTCATTTCTAGAGGCTTCGTGGTGTGACAGCATCACAAATATACCACATAGAGCTTGAATGGAAACCACCCGTGGCCTGGTGAGGGGAAGAAGCTGGGGACAGGAGAATGAGCCTTGCTCCCAGGTTGAGAAGGGGAAAAACAACTTATCTCTTTGAATTCTCCACCACGCAGCACTATCAAGTGTTTATGCATAGCTGCTTGAGTTGAGAGGCTGTATTCACCCCTCCCCAGCCACCCCGCCACTTAAAAGGAATGGTTTTATTTGAAGGGAAGGAGAGGGCAACAAGGGAAGGGGAGCCCAGGGTGCCTCAGAGAGTGCCCCGCAGGCCCTCACCATGTATGCAGGGCTGGCGTGGGCTGGGAAGATTTGGGGCGGGGGGAGTTGCAGCAGTGTCTTAGGAGAAGTCTGACACACATACTCCACTCTATTTTCTTAAATTTCTAAGGAAAATGTGCATCTCTAAAGAAAATATGTTACTTACAATACATAAAGCCATTTAATTTGTACTGAAGTTTAAAAAAAAGTTTAAACAAAACGCGTATGGAAGCTGTCTAAATGCTTGGGTTAGAAAGAAGATTGGGTCAAATACAATAGCGGGTCCTAAAGCAATAGCCTGCTACAGGGAGTACAAATCTATCCGCATTTAGTCTAAATGTAGAGTGACCTTTCACTACCAAGCCTTGAGCTTAAAGTCAGCTGCAGTTATTGGAAATCATTTCCAAAGGTCATTTGTAAAAAAAAAAAAAAAAGTATATGGATTTAAAGATGCCTCCCATATATGTAGAAAGCCAAACCTGCAAGGCTAGTCAAAAGTAATATGGGGGAAATCACTGTTGCAATGATGAGTTTTGAAAACAACCTAGAAGGTCGAGGGTCACACAGATAGCAATTTCATTTTCTTTCCTTATCCATCAGTAGACTTGTTCCTGTGTGTATTGCTGAGCTATTTACCACCACCACATATAAAGCAGAAAAAGAATATGCAATATTATTTAGGAGGGAGTTACTAAGAACCATTTGCTTTCACTAGATCAGGGCTAATATTACACTGAAGCCAAGCAGAGAACATTCCGATGAGCCAAACCCTGACTCTCATTCCAAATGGTGGCATTTACATGCAGGATGTCCAACATGTCATTAGAAATTTTTCAATGAAGTCACTGAAGTCACTAGGGCATGATTCCTTGTGCCACCTTAGTAAGTTTTAAAAAAATTTCAGTAGCTCAGCAGGAGTGCTGAAATGCTCTCTAAGTTCATCAGTGAATGCTAAAGGAGCCCCCCTTTCAGATGCAGGCAGAAGGCGAGCAGGTATGTGCATACGTGAGAATTAAGATGTGCTTTGATGATTCTCAAAGACATTCTCTTCTCCCATCCTCCCCTCACCCCAGTGTAAAATGTGTTTAATGTGGAATATCAATTTGTTTTTCTTGGAGTAAAACAGAAATTAATTACAAACAAGTCTGCTTTATTTAATTAGGAATCTCTTTGTCTCAATGTTTTGCTTTTCACTCTTCCCAACTGACCCCTCCCCTTTTCCCCCTGTTTCTGATATTGGTATTTATATATATATAAATATATATAGGTGTTTATATATGTAATGTTTATGTTAATATACGTATATATTATGTATATATATGTAATATATCATGTTTTTATATACATATATATAAATATATATATAATAGACTGCTTTTTTGAACTTCAGCATAGACTCCTAAAGAAAAAAAACACTATCTATTTGGATGACTTATTTAGGAACTGTATGTTTATTAAGTATTAAGTCAGAGTATTAATAATTGTTTTGTTCTTTGCCCCAACAACAACAAAAAATAAACAACCTCTATCCTGTACTGGAACTCTCCTAGACACTAGAGCCCACATAGATTAAAAACAAGCCGCCTCATCTGCCCTCACGATGTTGGTCTGCTTTTGCTAGTTGAAGAGGAGTTGCCTACAGTTTGGTGTTTGTGATACAGAGGAACAAACGCCATGTTGACTAAGAAATCTGGGTTCCAGTGTTGTTTTCAACACTTACTGGTCTCGTCACTGGAGGCAAGAAACTTCATCTAAGTCTTACTTTTCTTCCACTGTAAAATGAGAGAAAGAATATCTGTCCTACCTACCTCATAGGGCAGTGGAGAAAATAAAAATAAAGACTTTATGAAAATGCTTCATAAATTTCACAGCGTTCTGTAAACTTAAGGGACTGATGCACTGAGTCAATGGCAGATCCAGTGTCTAGCTCGGTCTAAACAGATTGGGTTCTCCACATAGGGATGAATCCAAGAGTCATGTCTTTGGCAGACAGTACGAATTTACCAGGTGACTTATGTAACACATCATAGATCTGTGTGTGTGTGTTTTAGGAATGGGATGGTATGTCAGGGAACAGAATGTGGTCCTGGGCTATTGCATCCTGGAAATGTGCCCATTCTGTTTTGTTGTGCTTGACCCTGAATAGTTCCCTTGTAAGATGTGAACACTTTGAGCCTTTTACCCTCCTGCTGACAACCTCTTGCATCTTTCTCTTTCATTATAAAAGCAATACGTTCATAACAGAATATTTGAAAAAGGCCAAAAAGAAGTAAGAAAAATGTCCCCTGTAGTACCACTGTCCTCAGACATACACTTTTTTGTAAAGATGTTTTTTTTTTTTTAAATTTGACAGAGGGAGAGACAGCGAGAGAGGGAACACAAGCAGGGGGAGTGGGAGAGGGAGAAGCAGGCTTCCCGCGGAGCAGGGAGCCCGATGCGGGGGCTTGATCCCAAGACCCTGGGATCATGACCTGAGCAGAAGGCAGACACTTAAGGACTGAGCCACCCAGGCACCCCTGGACAACCACTATTAATCCTTTAATTTTTGCTTTCCCTCCCTCCCTCTCTCTCTTTATATGTATGTATATGTATATATTTGGTTGGTTGGTTTTGTATATTTGTGGTCAAACTGCATATCCAATGTTAGAGTCTGCTTTTATTTCCCACATAACATTATAAAATAAAAACATTTCTTTTTTTTTTGAGATTTTATTTATTAATTTGAGAAAGAGCGAGAGAGAGAGCATGAGAGGAGGGAGGGTCAGAGGGAGAAGCAGACTCCCCACAGAGCAGGGAGCCTGACTCGGAACTCGATCCCGGGACTCCAGGGTCATGACCTGAGCCGAAGGCAGTGGCTTAACCAACTCAGCCACCCAGGCGCCCTAAAATAAAAACATTTCTATGTTTCCATCTCCTTTCTCCTCTCTTGTCTTTCAAAACTCAAGCCCTGCACCATCTCCTTTTGGTAGCTTAACGTGTCCTGCTAATTTGATCACCTGAGCCTCAGATGCATTCTAATAACATCTGTAAGCCAGCATTGGAGTTCACCTCTCTTCTTCCTGTGAGTTAACAGAATCCTCTGTATTCCTCATTTCACCACGAGCTCCTTCAGTAAGAAGCATGTCTGTTTGACTTTGTGTACACAGAGCCTAGATCAGTGCCTGACAGATTGCTCAATCAATATTTGTAGACTAAACCATCGAATGTTGTGCTAAATTCTTTCATGAGTTTCTACCCTATAGTCCTTTGAATAGATGAACCATAATTGCCTCAAAAAGCTCTCCATTGCTGGTTCCAATACTGTTACTACAAATAACTATGTAATTAACACTCTTTTTTTTTTTTAAGATTTTATTTATTTATTTGACAGAGAGAGACACAGCGAGAGAGGGAACACAAGCAGGGGGAGTGGGAGAGGGAGAAGCAGGCTTCCCGCGGAGCAGGGAGCCCGATGCGGGGCTCGATCCCAGGACCCTGGGATCATGACCTGAGCCGAAGGCAGACGCTTAACGACTGAGCCACCCAGGCGCCCCTGTAATTAACACTCTTAAATATAATTTTTTTCTGTATTTCAGGTTTTTTAAAATTAAAGATTCAGAGAAAGGAAATTCTAGGTCTAAACATTTTTTATAACTCTTGACATATATTGACCAATTTCTTTTAAAGAAGGTGGATTTACTTTCATCATTTCCAGGCTATATCCCACATTGGTCAAGACCCCATTAAGACAGCACACGTGTTTCTTCCTCCAGGAAGCCTTCTCTGTTCCCCTACCACCTCTGACCTGTCAAGCTTGGGCATGCCTCCTCTGTACTTCCATATAACCTCCACCATAGATTTATGATGCTTTATTGCATACTCTTTCTTCCAGAGAAGAGTATTAGCTCTTTGAAGGCAAGAGGCAAATCTCACTCATTCTTATAATCCTCAGTGCCTACAAGTGTAACAGATTTTCAATACATTCTTGTTGACTGCAAGTAGCTGGTGTTTATTCCAACTATATAATGAAATTGATCCATGAATAGAGTTAATAATGGCAATGATTATTATGTACCAAACAGAGAGATAGAGAATTAGTAGAATTCTTTGCTCTGGAAATCTTGACAGAATTACCATTCAACGTCCGCTATGATGTTCAGTTATTCAATGATTCACACGCTGGAATCAGGAAGTTTCAGAAGGGTGAATTTCCACTTTTCCATCAACCTGCCTTTACTCTGTTTTATACATCAGGATTCCTTCCTCTCAAAAGTCCTAGGGTTTACTACTTCAGCATACAGATTCAATTACTGGTAGTGCTGCCTTAGGCAAGCAGCCCTATCCGCTCCAAATCTGTTAAAAAAGAAAGTCTAGACTTTTCCTGGGGAAAAAAAAAAAGGATTTTATAATTTATACCAGTTAATAATGAATATTTTACCAAGGGCAGAAAATGAGCAGAGTGACGTGAGAGAGCCCGTGAAATTATTTCATAACAACCCATTGGCTAAAACAGAAGCTGAATAGTCCATGCTTAAACCCGAGTGCACAAAGCAGATGTAAAAATGAAGTGATCTCAAAGAATACAGATACCACCTTTCACTTCTTTAGCCTTTCTTCAAAATGCTGATCAACAGTCAGCCAAAAAAAAATGATCCTTAAATATGTGAGAATTCCGGGATGTTGATGGAAATGGATTAAGGCCACAGGAGGATTCTTTTTCCCTTCATTTTTGCGCATATCCGCATAGCAGAACTGGAATAGTGCATTTTTTCCCCCTAGTTTCCCAAATTAAGAAGTGGGCTGAGAAATTGGAATTAGTTGCAGATTGAATTTTACATGTTAAATAAAGGCTTTTGGTTTTGAAAAAAAAGCATAACATAAAATATCGGTAAGAAGCAGCTTCAATGTTCCTTTTTTTACAGGGCCAAAAACATAAATATGCACGACCAGGAAACTTAGTGCCAACTTATGAACACAGTCTTGCCATGACCCACGCAGATATACTGCATATTCTTCACGGTGAGGTACCCATCTTCATTCCATTCACAAAAAATAGCCACTCCTGTCTGGCATCAATCAGCATGTGAATTCCTGACATACTTAGCCCAGCAAGTATTTGCTAAGTGTCATGTTTAGAGCAGAGAAGCATCAATCATTCAAGTGTTACTAATTTCCATTGTAATGAGCACTTGAGAATGAACAGTAAGTTCATTGTTCAGGAGTACATGTGCAATCCTGCTGTTGATCACCAATAAACATGAACTCATTTTCAAACTCTCAGTGCTTGCCTCTGGCACCCGGACTTTGGAGGTAGGATTTCTGTGGGTAATTATCCCACTTCGAATGTGTTCAGCGCTTTGTCGTTAACAAAGGCTTCCATTACATAACCTCGCAGATCCAGTAGAAGCAGAGGCCTGACAATGTAATTATTACTATTAAATTCAAAGCTAGCTCTGATGATTTCTGACAAGCCCCTATCTTTGTCAGCAAATTCTGTGGGTTGAGTCAACTTACGGAATATCCGCTGAACACGGTCCCTTCGTCCTTTTTTACCCCCCTACCCCCTAGCCCGTCAGTCATGGCCCTAGTTCAAGTCCTTATCAGCCTCCTCTCCATCAGCTTCAACATTTCTTTGAACTTGTCGTCGGTGCCCCAGTCTCCATCCTCCCCTTCCCACCTCCCAATCAATCCTCCACACAGCAGTCAGAGTGACCTTTAGAAAAGCAAATCTATCACATTATTTTCCTTCCTTAACATCATTCGATGGCTTACAGCTGCATTCAAGATAAAGTACAAACTCCTACACGGAGTAAACAAGACCCACAAACTCCTCAGGGTCTGGCTTCTGCCTAGGGGCCAGGTTCAGAGCCTCTAAACACCGAAGAGATTATGGGGCCCCACTTCCTAGTCCCTTTAGCCATATGTAAATAAGAAAAAGAGAGGAAGAAACCATAAAACGTAAAACACAGATGCATGCTGTAGTTAAACTAATTTCTTAAAAACATTTTTGATTACAAAATTCTGGATACATTTATCAAAGTCAAACTGCTCTCACTTTTTTCCCCTCCGCTTTACTGGTGCTCCTAAAAAATTGCATACTCAGCCAGTTGGGGGATCTAGAGCTGTAGCTGTCTCTCCAGCCAAGAACAGTCAAGCAAACAGAACAGTAGCAACAAGAAAACTGTGTATGCCATTATGGGACTCATTCATTCATTCATTCATTCATTCACTTATGATGAATTCATTGTATACTGGGCACTGAACCAGCCCCTATTAAGTACTGAGGACGCACAGTGAATGGGATGTTGTCACTGGCATTAAGGAGCTTGCAATTTATTTATTTATTTATTATTTTTTTATTTTATTTTTTTTAAGATTTTATTTATTTATTTGAGAGAGAGAATGAGATAGAGAGAGCATGAGAGGGGGAGGGTCAGAGGGAGAAGCAGACTCCCTGCCGAGCAGGGAGCCCGATGCGGGACTCGATCCAGGGACTCCAGGATCATGACCTGAGCTGAAGGCAGTCGCTTAACCGACTGAGCCACCCAGGCGCCCAAGGAGCTCGCAATTTAGAAGAGGGAATGGAAAAGGGGTTGCAGAATCCTTGGAGATTTTCTAGTCTTTGCCTAAATGCCTCTTGTGACAGGTATCTCAGTGCTCCTTACTTCCTTGAAGTCTCTATTCACTGTATCTTGTACCTTGTTCTATGACTTCTTTTCCACAGAAGAGTCCTTCAAATATTTGTTGATTTACCAAAAAAAAAAAAAAAATAGTAATTCCTTTTCAACATGAAAGTCCTTTAAGAATAATTTTTTTTTTAATTTTAAATTTATTTATTTGACAGAGAGAGAGAGAGAGAGCACAGGAGGGGGAGCAGCAGAGGGAGAGGGAGAAGCAGGCCCCCCGCTGAGCAAGGAGCCCGAAGTGGGACTTGATCCCAGGACCCTTGGATCAGAACCCGAGCCGAAGGCAGCCGCTTAACCGACTGAGCCACCCAGATGCCCCAAGAATAAAATTGAATACAATTCATTTACTCAAAAAATTGTACTGAACATCTGCTATATCCCTCGCTCTAGGAATCCAAAGGCCCTTGCCTTAAGCTCCTCCTGGTCTAGTGGCAGACATAGATAAGCAGACAATGATAAAGCAGTGTGGCAAGAAGAGTGACTGAGGGACTGAATCTAACGTGAGTGTGTGTGTGTGTGCGCGCGCACATGCATATATGTAAGGACAGGGAGGCGCTGGTCCCTGAGAAGGTATTAGCCAGGCTAAGGATCCTGACGGGAATCCAGGCAGATGCACCGCCAATAAGCACTCATCTGGAGGTAGGACCACACGTGGCAGGTTAGAGGAAGCGCTGTAGGAGGGCTGGACCCGGAAGAAGCTGTTAAAACACAATTTTCCAGTGTACACCTTCAGAATTTTTGACTGAATGGGTCTTGGGTGAGGCCCAATAATGTGTGTTTCTAACTAGTTCTGGGGCGATATTGATGATACTAGCCTGGGGAACCACACTTTGGAAGCCACTGCCATAGACAGGTAAGGAGCAAATCACAAAACGTTTTGTCCATAAAAATCATATGTGCCCTATGAGTACAAATCACAAAACTCTACGTTTATTCTGAAGTGGATGTTTTTTGCAATTCAGTACATTGTTCCTGTGTCCTGTCATATGCAAAGCACTATGCAAGGTCGTCTTCTTTTCTAGAGTCAATCCTTCTTCACCTTCACGTTCCCAATGGTTTCCAACCCTTTCACTCTCTTGGTTTTCACTAACAAAATGTAATGATCCCTTTTGATAACACTGGGATTTAGGATTACCTTAAGAAAGGCTTTGAAGTCGAAAGATCTAAACTCAAAACCCAGATTCCCAATCCTTACTAACCATGAACACTTGGGAAATTAATTTAACTCATGTAATTGTAATTTTTCTCATTTCTAAAGTGAGGAAAGACCTATCTTATAGGGATTTTGTGAAGATGAAATAAAGTATCAACTAATGCAATGTCTAGAGCATAATCAGTGCTCAAGAAACTGCTAGCTCAGAAAGGATGGTCTTTTCAATTAATTATGCCCCAGAAACTGGTGACTCCTGTCTTGACCCCTACTTTACCCACAAACAAAAATTAATTCCAGGTGGATTATAGAACTAAGTGAGAAGGATAAACAATAAAGCTTTTAGAACAAAACACTGGGTAACACCTTTATGAACTTAAAGCAAACAACCTTTCCTAAACAGGACGCAAAGGAACTAACCATAAAAAATTTGATAAACTTAGCTACATTAAAATTAAGAAACTTTGATTATCCAAAGACACCATTAATTAATATAGTAAAAAGAAAATTCGCTAATAAGGATAAAACCTTGGCAATGCATGTATCTGACAAAAGAATATATAAAGAACTCCTACAAATCAGTAAGATAGTCAACCACTCAGAAAAATGGGAGAGAACGTGGAAAGCCACTTCATGAAAGAGGATTCTCAAATAACTGAAACATGATAAAGCTACCTAAATTCAGGAGTCACCAGGGAAATGAAAATTCTATGCCATACATACTCACCAGAATGGCTAAAATTAAAAAAAAAAAATCAAACAATGCCATGTGCTGGGGAGGATTTGGAACAAAAGGAACTCACACACACTGATGGAGGAGTGTAATTTGCATAATGACTTTGGAAACTGGCGATCAGATTCCACTAAAGCAAAGCAGATGCCTGCCCATGAAATGGAAACATCATAGAAACTAAAGAGAATTTAAGCTTTAAATTCGATTCTCTTGGGAAGAGTTAGAACTTTTAAGTCTAGAAGTGAAAGCGGATATTGAACGGTATGCTTGTGCCAATGGTTGTCCCATAAAAAATAACAGAAGAACCCAAAAAATGTTCTTCATCTATGAATTTCTATGCTATTACCTTAGTGCCAAGATTCCTATCAAGCCACATGTATTGCTACTAAACCACTGTAAAGGCAACTTAATATTGTCTTAGTAAAGATGAGGCAAAGACAAAGGAGGAAACAATGTGATAATGAGTAAAAGAAGAAAAGCTACCAAAAGAAAGATAAAGAGTAAATTAATTTAACTGTGTTCTTTGGAGAATTCCAAACAATCCTAAAATTAGAAGGGTTAGGACTATGTCCAGAGGAAACTAAAACAAAACAAAATAGAACACTTACTTTGTTCTCTATGAGGTCACCGGGAAATAGTGACAAATGAAAACGCACAAAGAGATTTTGGTTAAAAAATAACAGTTGTATGACTTTGCGAGGGCTGCCACAATAGAATACCACGGACTGGGTGGCTTGAACAACTGTTTTTCCTCACAGTTCTGGAGGCTGTAAGTCTGAGATCAGGGTGTTGGAGGGCTGATTTCAGGTAGAGACCTCTCTTGGCTTATGGATGGCCATCTTGTCCCTCTTTCCTCACATGGCCTTTCTTCTATGTCCCTGCATCTCTGGTATCTCTCTTGGTGTCCCAATTTCTTCTTCTTATAAGAACACCAGTTAGACTGGAATCAAGCCCACCCTAATGACCTCATTTTAACTTAGTCACCTCTTTAAGGATCCTATCCCTAAATATAGTCACATGCTCAAGTGCCGGATGTCAGGACTTCCACATATAAATTTGGGGAGGGAGGGGACACAATTCGGTTCATAACACTAGTCTTCAGAAAAAATTTACATATTAATGCATATATTTAAAAATAATGCTAAAAAGTGTTCTATTTTTGTTTTCTCTTATACTTCTCTGAGTACTAAAGTATTCTAATTTATAAAAGCTATGATCAGTCAAATGCCTACTGTGTGTGTTTGTTGGGGGTGGGGAGAGTTGACAGATTTTCTCAATACCTCTTCTCAGTTTCCTTTTCTCAGTCCCTTCTCTCTTTTGATTTCTGATACACAGCTATATTAGGCAGCTGATAAAAGGTCTCTCAATGATCCCTGCCTTCTGGTATTCATGCCCTGTGTAATTCCTTGCCCTTGAATGCGGGCTGAATTTATTGATTCCCTTCTTACAAACAGCATATGGCAGAAGTGTTGGAATATCACTTTTAATTTTAGGTTATAAAAGGACTGTGGCCCCCTCCGTGGAGACGAACCCTGAGAGACTATGGACTCTGAGAAACAAACTGAGGCTTCTAGAGGGGAGAGGGGTGGGGGGATGGGTTAGCCTGGTGACGGGTATTAAAGAGGGCACGTTCTGCATGGAGCACTGGGTGTTATGCGCAAACAGTGAATCATGGAACACTCCATCAAAAACTGATGATGTAATGTATGGTGATTAACATAACATAATAATAAAAAAATAAATAAATGAAAAAAAGAAAAAGGACTGTGGCTTATATCTTGGGCATTCTCTTTTGGTTCACTCACTTCTGGAGGAAGCCAGTTGCCACGTTGTGAGGCAGTCCTGTGGAGAGGGCCATGTGACAGAGCTTGGAAGCAGATTTTGTGAGGTCTGCTCACTTGAGTGAGCTTGGAAGTAGCAAGCCGTAAGAGGATTGTAGCCTTCTGGGAAACCCCAAGCTAAAACTCTAGCTAAGCTGTGATTGGATTCCCAGACCACAGAAACTATGAAATATTAAGTGTCTGTTGTTTTCAGCTGCTCACAGTAATTCGTTATGTGGTAATTCGTTATGGTAATTCGTTATGCAACAATAGATAACGAATATAAGCTCAGCGTACAAATACCAGTCAGAAATAGCCTTCTGAAGCTGTAGCTCATAGACGCATGAAAAAATAGTGAGTGCTTAAAAAATCCATTTCAGACTTTTTATTAACAACTTTAAAATCTCAGCTGAGCCTATGCTAGTTTTTTTTAATTTTTGTTTTTTTTTTAAGATTTTATTTATTTGCGAGAGAGAGAATGAGAGACAGAGAGCATGAGAGGGAGGAGGGTCAGAGGGAGAAGCAGACTCCCTGCTGAGCAGGGAGCCCGATGCGGGACTCGATCCCGGGACTCGATCCCGGGACTCCGGGATCATGACCTGAGCCGAAGGCAGTCGCTTAACCAACTGAGCCACCCAGGCGCCCCGAGCCTATGCTAGTTTTTAACACAACAAGGAACCTGAGAAGAGAGTTGCTTTGCTCTGTCTTCCTATTATTACACCAAAATGCCTTAGCATGTCTCTCAATTCTTTTCAGTTTAGCTCTAGAATTATCTAGTTAGGTTGTGTTTTCCTTTCCTTCAGTTGAAATTTCAGTTTCCCTTTTAAGGGAGGACTAAAAAAATCCAAGAATTATCAAATACCTTGTTTTTAATAAGAAGAAATTATATGGTTAATATGCAATACCCACCTGGGGATAGAGCCAGATTCTCTAAGCAATGCTTACACATTTTGTTGGCAGGGACTAGAACTGATCCAACCTTTGGATCATCATGCTTTGGGCAGCACTCCTTCCTGGGGTGCTCCCCAGCCTGCTCCCCAGCCATGCAGGATTCTGTGGGCCTGGGTGACCGCTCCAAGAGACAGTCATCACGTTCCATTCCTACACCCTCATAGTTGGCACTTACTGCTCATATTACTTACACTCTCTAAAGGTGACTCTCAGCCAGCAATCTATCTTTTTATTGGAGGGCTCGAGATACAGGAAGTGAGGGAGAGGAAAGGTCTGGTCTTCATCGATGCTTTTATAATTATTGGCTAACAGTTACAGTGGCAAGAATTCTACATAGAATGAAACCAAACACCATGGGCGAGAGGCTGAAAGGGAGGAGGGGGGACTGCTGCCCAAAGGGATGTTGGAGACTGGGCAGTTTAATAATTTCCTAGACAGACGCAAGGATATTAACTCAAGTAAAAGGACAGTTTAGTAATTTCTGTCCAACAGTCTCTTGTTCTTCCACAGTGTGTGCATGTGAATGCGTGTCTGTGTGCACATGCGTGTGCAATCTAAAGTCAGCTATGATATCCACACGTATGTTGAGGTTGATAAACTACGCCCAGTCCTTTCATTTGACCTTACGTTTATTGGAGAAAAACAACAGAAAATCAGTTGATTTAGGGAATATTTTCTGTTGTCAACAGAATTCTTTGTATCTATCAACAAATGTCTCAACTTCAGATAAACAAGTATTTTAAACATCTTCAGATAATGAGTCACTGCTTGGTTCTTTCAGTCTGACCATTTGAGTTCCGATTTTGCTCTACCACTTGCTAGCCAAGCGGGCAAGTTATTTAATCCTGTGAGCTTCACTTTTTCATCTCTAAAAGGAAGCAAGAGCAGATTTTACTGACAGGGTTGAGGAATGCTTAGGACGGCACCACACCCCTCCCCCCTCCTCACAGCTATTCCTCAATAAACATCAGCAATCACTCAGAGCGTGGAAGAAATTTTCCCAAAATCAGTAGTTCTCCACAATATAACTATGAACAAACTCCTCAGTAGAGAAAGTGCTATTATTAGTAGCATAATCTTTAGCCATAAAACCAAAATGTTTCAATATTATCTATCATGAAGCACAACACTTATAATGCAATCCATCTTTCTAGACCATCTGTGAGGGTTTGCTTTCTTATTATTACATAATGGTATTTAAATTGGTTCCATGGCATGGAATTAGAGGAGGAACCACGTTGTAATAGAGATATCTCTCTGCACGGTGGAAGATTCCAGTAAAGCAGCCTCTAAAGGGATGGTCCTGTTGACTTGCATCATTAAACAGCTGGTTCCATGGAAGAATCCCTGTGAACGGAGCTGAAAACTTTTGAGGAGGAAAAGATTAAGATGGCTGCCATCCGGGAGCCTGCTGGCCATTCGAATCCTCAAATAATACCACTCAAAATTAACTCTCACTGTGAATTACTGTTATGTTAGCACGTCACTGCTTTGCTATGTTACCATCACTGTCTCCCAGACTTGGGAGACCTGGGAGAAAGACCAGCATCTTTCTGGCCTAATCGAAATTTGTGCACAGGGCCTGGATGGGGAGCCTACACACTTCCTGCCATTAATTCTCCCCGCGAAACACACAGTTCTGCACTGTAGAATATACCCTAATTAGAAAATGATGGAAGGTCTGTTTTTTTTTTTTTTTTTAAAGATTTTATTTATTTATTTGAGAGAGAGAGAATGAGAGAGAGAAAGCACATGCGAGGGGGGAGGGTCAGAGGGAGAAGCAGGCTCCCCGCCGAGCAGGGAGCCCGATGCGGGACTCGATCCAGGGACTCCAGGATCATGACCTGAGCCGAAGGCAGTCGCTCAACCAACTGAGCCACCCAGGCGCCCTGGAAGGTCTGTTTTTATTTAAAATTCCCATCCTGTGTTGCTAGTTACGTTGCCATCAGGAGGAGCTCACGAGGAGTTGCAGTTCCCGCAGCAGCCCCCTCCCCGCGTCCCGTGTTTGTAGGAGTTAGAGGCTCGGCTCGGCTTCGCGTCTTCCCAGACCCACCGCAAGGGCGAGCTCTACGGAGCCTTCCCAGACTCTCCAGAATGCAGTCGTCGCTCTTCATTGTGTCCTCCTGGCACTCCGCTCGTACCTTTATCGGGACACCTGTACGCCATTGGGTCTCACCTCCTGGTTTGCCCGCCCGCCTTCCCTTCTGAGGGCATAAATTCCTGTCTCTGTCTGGGTTTGACACAAAACAGATATTAAAAAAAATACTGGATAACTAATGAATGCACGAGGAGAATAAAGACGATGAAAGATGAAAATAAGGAAACGGGGAGTGTAAAGAAATCCAGAGAGACTCTTACGTCGAAGTCTTTCCGATCAAATGTAAAGAATGTCTTATAAATACTGGAAATCCCTGATTATCACATGAAAAGGGGCAGAAAGGGCTCCTGAGGCCATGCTCTTTCCCTAGGGGACAGTGGGGTGCATGGCCCAAGGCACGGATGGGCTTTCCTCTAGGTTCTGGCCGTTCCGCGGCCCCCACCCTCCCGTAAGTCATCCTGGTTATCATTCTGTTTGAAAGAATTGGAGCTACTTTTCACTCGGGAGAACATAATAACAATCAGTCCTTCACTGCTAAATTAGGATGGACAGCCCTTCTCTTGGGAAGAAAAGCAATAACTGATCACGATAATGAGATTGTGCAACAAGCTTTGAAAATGCTTGTACCACATTTATAAAGAGCAGTATTTGCTTACACTTCACATATAGCCATCAATTTATGGGTTGGAGCCACAGAATAGGTAATAAATACGAGTCTAACAACTTATTGAAACCATTTTATTGCTTTTTTAAATAATAAAAACGCTATTTGCCTGTTCACTTCATATTAAACTATAGTATCCAAAATATTCCACTTTGGACTTTCAAAATCAATTCTGGCAGGACTTAGCCCATAACACAATAATTCATTTTATTTTTTTATTTTTTATTTTTTAAAGATTTTATTTATTTATTCGAGTGAGAGAGAATGAGAGATAGCACGAGAGGGAAGAGGGTCAGAGGCTCAGAGGGAGAAGCAGATTCCCTGCTGAGCAGGGAGCCCGACGTGGGACTCGATCCCAGGAATCCAGGATCATGACCTGAGCCGAAGGCAGTCGTTTAACCAACTGAGCCACCCAGGCGCCCCCACAATAATTCATTTTTTCTGAAGTAAATACCACCAGTGATGCAGAGTGCTCTCAAAAATTGTGTTCCAAGCATGATATTGGATTTTTAGTTCATATCATTGAAACTGGCTTTACTGGGTCTCATAAAATGCATTTCCAACAGTGATTAAATGTTTTATAAGATCAAACTCAGTATTTCATTTAAAATTTAAACAGAACAAAGATTTTAAGAGTTTATATAAAGAGAATATTGGAAGTTAGAGAAAATTAAAGGATTTCATTATAGTATATCATTTTCTATATATTGAGAAAGTTGTATTTTTCTCTTTAACTTCCTACATTGAAACCAAAGGGATAAAAATGACCTACAATTCAGGGAATTTATAACTATTATAATTTATGAAATGTCACAGAGTTGGTAGTGTATATTTAGGGAAATCCATTGATAAAATTAAGGTAA
Organism: Mirounga angustirostris; assembly: GCF_029215605.1. NCBI lineage: Eukaryota > Metazoa > Chordata > Mammalia > Carnivora > Phocidae > Mirounga > Mirounga angustirostris. The sequence continues at coordinate 44,086,774 of NW_026991722.1, read as the reverse complement.
AATTTCAAAATACATACAATTAATTTAGTTGGATACTCAGAGGTTGAGTGAGAACAGTGTGTAATGATGCAAAGCTAGGTATTTAATGGCAGATTATAAAATACATCAGTTAAAATACAAGAGAATAGCATAACGAAATGAAGCAGAAAATGAGAGTGATGGTGTGCTCGGTTAACTCACTGACAGTATGCTTATCAAGGCAGAGAACCAGGCTCCCTTAGTTGATTTTTTGGAGCCTAATCAGAATGACACCTCTGTCTCCCTCCCATCCCTGGTTGGATCCAACTACAGACACCCCCTTTCCCAACCTCACTGCTCACCCCATTTCCAAATGGGGTATGCAGCAAACCACGCTCTCTGGATTCACTCCAGCCTTCTAAATTGTCTAACCACATCTGCCTTGCTCTTAGTTTCCACATGCAGCCCATGAAGCTGTGGGCTTCAGCACTTGAGGAAAAACTAGTCATAGTGGCGTCTTTTGAGAAAAAGATGGATTTGGTGGCAGAAGTGCTCATGTATGAAGGGATATTTCAAAATTTTAGCTGAGGTATGCTTTGCCTTTAGAAAACTTAATGTAGAAAATCCAAAATAATTTATCTATTCTTTCAAAATAATTTATTGGGCAAGTGATATATAACCTGCACATACAGAGATGAAGAAACTCTATTCTAGGAGTCCAGAGACCAGAGAAGTCATCTTAAAACTTTTTCTTTGAGCAGCACTAAACTCTCCCCTCATTTATTTGTTATCTATCTGTCTATCATCTATCTATCTATCTATCTATCTATCTATCTATCTATCTATCTATCTATCATCTATCTATCATCTATCTATCTATCATCTATCCTTATACCACTGTGGTGGGATATTTTGATTTCATAAAATTTACTCTCTACCAAAATAGAGAACTAAAAAGAAAAAATATGCACAAATGGAAGTTGTAATATTTTCTTCCCTGATAGATTATCTTGAGGTATGAGCAACCCACTTTGGAAATCACTGTCCCCAAAGGACACAAAGATGTGTGAACAGATAAGGCATAGAGACTGAAGCAACTAATCCACTGGGGGAACTGGCAAGACTCTGCAGACGGGGTAGATTGGAGTGGATACAAACTAGGTCTTTGAAGAATGAATAGGATACAAAACACATAGTGTAGGATGTGATAATGTGTGTGTACATCATGACAAATGGATTATTTTTGACATCAGTATTTTTCATATTCATTTGCCTCTTTATTTCGCATCATTGATCCCTTCATTCCATTAAAATCCTATGTGGAAGCCTAACATGTAATATAAAGAAAAGCAGCATTGCTCTGGCTGAAGTGGGAGGTGGGGTCTGGAGAAAGGACCTTCTCAATGCTGAGAGGCCCCTGTGGGACTCAGAGCTCTAGAGAGTGCGGTATGAAACGGCACTACCTTACACAAAAGGTTTTCTTAAAATAATGCGTTTCTCTCCTATAGTCTTAAAAGTTTTGAAAAAATATAATTGTGATTTAAATTTTGGGAAAAATAAATTTAGTCAATTTGTGTGCTTTGAATAGGAGCGCTTTTTGTGGTTATTTAGTGATGGCACAGAAGGTATCCGACCAAATGCTTCGTCTCCAGGTGTCTGTCAGCTTCCACTGGAAGTCAGATTTCTCAACAGAGGAAATACACTGAAAGTAGAGGTTTACGACTTAGAAGTGTATCAGATTTGGTCAAATGTTTTTCTTCTCCGCTCCAAAGGACAAGAGTAAACAGAGTCATAACTATATTTCCTAAGAATCTATTCATTTAAAAAATTCACTAAAAAAAATTAAAAAATAAAAAAAAACCCATTCACTGAACGCCTGCTCTGTGACAGACACTGTGTTGGGTACAGTGAATAAATTTGAAACTTCACTGTGGTCCACTGGGAGGAAGTAGACAAATACATTAGAGTGGCAGACAAAACCCACACATATCAAGTTTAGCAATATGTAATTGCCAAGATAATAACACAAATCTATGAAATTGTATTTTACATATGTACTCTATTATACACTATATAAGTATATATTATATATTTATACATAAACGTTATTGAACAATTTTTGCTGTGTTTTATATAAAATTGAGTATCAGCATTTAATATTACCTATTTCAAAGACCGAAATTTCTTTTTTTTTCCCCAAACACCAACATTTTTTTTTTTTTTCACTGCCTGTTCCCACATCTTGTGCTCAGTTGTATTAGGGAGTTTTTAACTCTCATTGATTTATAAAAGCTCTTTCTGTTAAGATTATTAACTTTCTTTCTGTCAAATATATTGTAAATCCTATTTTTCCTAGTTTATATTTTGCCTTTTTATATGACTGAAGCATTATATGGTTTAGAGAAGATTTGAATTTTTAGAGAGTCAAGTTAAAAAAATTTTGTGTATCTGTGTGTGTGCATGTGTGTGTGTGTGTATTATATGTGGGTGTGTGTTTATCTCCTAGACGAATTCGTAAGAGCAGTAATATAGATTGAAGAAGTGATCCAAGAAAAGAATGGCTGGCTTTTCCAAGACTCCATGCATCTTCTCTGGAGGGAAAAATAAATAGCCTGGCTGATACCATGACTGGACATGAATTTCGGTCGATTAAGCGGGGGGAAGTAGCAGAACTCTTGGGAAAGAGGCCCCACCCTCAGGGCTCTCACTTCATACCCCCAGAGCTGGGTGCTGAGATGCTACAAATCCAAGAATGTTATTTGAGTAGAGAGCATTAGCAGGAGAGGTATCAAGAAGCCTGTTTTGTGAACAATTTTTCTTGCTTTCCTATGAGGGCTTTTACTTTCAGAACATTAAGACAAGATGAGATTTAGATATGGACGTAATTGGGAGGGGAAAGTGGGTTCCACGGCTTGACTGGGTTGGAGGCCCACTGGCCTGTCTTTAACTTTAGCTTGCAGAGACTTCCTAGGGCTGGCATAAAGCATTATAAAAATAAAGAGCGTGCCCTTGCCTGATCCTGTTTGCTGTGCACACCCTTCCTCAGAGAGCGTTGGTGGTAGTGGGGCAGCTTTGACAGGACAGAACTGGATTCTTCAGGATCTCATTTCAGACAAGAACTCCTTAATGATGGAACTTCATAGTGGGCAAACCATCAACACAATGTGGGGGGTGGCATTCTCTTCCACCAAAGGTGGGGGATGGCATGGAATCAGAAATCCTAATCCAATGAACAGGTAATCCTCATATTACTCTGACAGGCAACAAAACATCTGCCAGGCCGACAAAGGGGAAAGGTCATTCTAAGCAGAAGGAAGAGTGTGAGCAAAGGCGTGGAATCATGAAATAGCGATCTAAACTCTCTGGCCAAACATATACAGAGCCTTGGTGCCAATTACAAAACGCTGCTCCTGTGGAAAGACACAGTTTTAAAAAGGTTCCCCTTGGGGCTGACAAAATAAAGACAAGGCACATGTTCTGGGTGGAAGAATTAGAGAAAGGTGCCCCTTCCTTTGAGCTAATTCTTCACTAATTGAGCTAATTGATCACTTCTTCAATCTATATTACTGCTCTTACGAATTCGTCTAGGAGATAAACACACACCCACATATAATACACACACACACACACACACGCCCTGGCCCACAGCTTGGAGACACTGTCATTGGGCTTTCAATCCCCATTTCCTCTGCAGTTCACAGACTGCAGAACCCCATCTGGAGGCCTGCATTGTTCATTTTTTTTTCAATTTAACCCTCACTTGGGAGCTTAAAATTGCCTTGTTAGTTTCTTTATTCCACCCATGTATCCTGGCAATCCACCTGCTGCGAATGCCGGATGATCTTCTAAGTGCAAATTTCATCATACTCTGTTTCCCTGCTTCTTCTTTGACTATCCTAGTGGTTCTTAGACCTCTCACTTAGACCCAGCATTACCTTTTATAACAAATGTTTGTGGCCAGTTGTTTGCAAATGATGCAGCCATGGTATTCCTTCCCTTCCTGCACCTGCACACCCTGGCAATGTGCCTTTGCAGCCTCTCCCAAAAGATGGAGTTTATTTTCCCATACTTTGAATCTAGGAATGTCTGTGACTTATTTTGGCCAATGGAATGCTGCAGGGGTAACAGTGTGACAGTTTTGAGTCTAGGCTAGCACAATTGAGATCCCTGCTTCTGCCATGTGACCAACTCTAGGCTGGCCTACAGAAGGTTGAGAAACACATGGACCAGAGTGAGGTAGCCTAGTTGTCCCAACTGAGGCTTTAGAGATGGGAAGAAGTCCAGCCAGTATTGGCAAAGTCTACTACCTGACCTCTGCATGTGTCTGCATTATCATGAGGAAGTCCAGCCTAAATTACCAACCCACAGAATTGTGAGCTAAATAAATGGTGGCTGTTTGAAAGTATAAAGTTTTGGGATGGTTTATTATGCAGCAATAGCTAACTGACACAGTTATCTTGAAATGAAATGCACAGATGGTAAAATGCACATGCACATATAATTTCAGATAGTTAATGAAATGTCCTAATTATAATAAAAAAGAACCAAAGGGCAATAATTTATAATAAAATAATACAAACCGGTATATAAGTCTTCCCAGGTAAGACTACCAAAAAGGCATAAGGAAGAGCAGCAAGATGGTTGAACCCACACCTAGAACACTGAATGTATTAGCAATAATCCCAGACTGATGCACACTATGTATTAGTGTTCCAGATGCTCAGATCAGCAGTTGGTGACATAATTGTTCAAAGGACTAACACTTGGTCAAGTTCTGAACAAAATTAAAAAAATGTTTTCCCAGGTTTACATGGTAATTATTTTCTGGAAAATTTAGTGTCTCTTATATTTAGCAATAATTTCTTTTTTTGTATATATATCTCAAATAGAGTAACGGTCTAGGATCACCTAATTCTAAAAATGATTTCAAGAACATCCACTAGGATTTGAGGAAGCCATGTGCAACTGGGGTCAGTTCTTTGTTGGGCAGAACTGACCCGTACACTGCATGATGTCTAGCAGCATTGGCTTCCATCCACTAAATGCCAGCAACCTCCAATTTCTGTGACAACAAGAAGCTGTCCTCACGAACATCCAAAAATTCTTCCTAGGAGGGCCTGTACCCCCTGATGAAATCACCGCTCTGTTGAATCAAGTGTTAACTCCTGTGGTTATTACACATACATTGTGTACATTACATTGCCCTGTATTAGGATAGTCTGTTTATAGGCCATGAAAATGAAGCTTTTTGCACTCATGGGCCATCTTGGTATTCCTAGAAGCCAAGAAGTAGACGTGATATAGAATTGTAACATACTGGGATGCCTGGGTGGCTCAGTTGGTTAAGCAACCTGGAGTTGCTTGGAGGATCGAGTCCCGCATCAGGCTCCCTTCTCAGCAGGGAGTCTGCCTCTCCCTCTGACCCTCCCCCCCTCATGCTCTCTCTCCCATTCTCTCTCTCAAATAAATAAATAAAATCTTAAAAAAAAAAAAGAAATGCAACATATTACAGTGCACAAAAAAAGCGAATGTTCTATCTTCCTAAGAGAAGTGTTAAGGAATTATACAATATTAATGACTCTGTAAATATATAAAATATGAAGTCATGTCAGTGGAGTAGTCCCCAGTGGGAGGAGAAGTCAAATGGCAAAAATGAAAAGAACATATGTTCTTTCTGAAATTAAATTGAAATTTAATTAATTCATTAAATAATTAATAAATTAATGAATTTATTTAAAATAAGTTAAATTGAAATTAAAATTAGCTTCTTATCACTCAACCATGTGGATTGACTAATAGGATAGATGTCTTATGATTTGATTTAGCTTTAAATAAGTAGAAAAATTAACATAATTCATCCTAAAAAATAATTTTGAAATAATAATTTTGTGAAAACTGACGTCTAAAGTTACATTTGTTGTTTGTGAGAATAAAAAGTTGACTTAAAGGTTGAGGGCAGAGTTGGGTGCCAAGGATGGCTTATTGAAATCTAAGCTCTAGAGTAATCTGCATAACAATTACACTAATCATTTTCCTACCAGAAAAATTGATGATGTGTAGACTTTCCTGACCACATAGTGAGTCAGGGGAACATGGAACCAAATTCATGATTCCCAGTCCCAGACTACCATGTCATTATTCAAGAAGACCTACATCTACCACTCATGGGAGGTTAGCCCAAAGCTCACAAACTAGGTCGGTGGGTGAAGTGTTTCAATTTACAGGATGAAATGATGGGCACGGACCTGGTAAATTGTACTTGCAATTATTTTCTTAATTATAACTGCAGGGTAATTTCCGCAGATAGGGTGCATAATATAGGAAGAATTTTTTTCTCTTCACATTAAGGAGTAGGGCGATTGAAGGTCTCCCATGTTTGCTATAGGGTGTTGCTAAGATATCTAACATCCCTTAAATACAGCATTTCATGATTTTATGTAGTTTACAACTTCTTCACATGACAACCAAAAGAAATGATGAATTTGGAAAAGATAATCAATTAAACTGGTTGTGTGGTGTCATGTGAACAAAAGCAAGCTTTTTTTTTTTTTTTTTACCACACCTTTCTCTTTTTAATCTGTGGTTTTGGTCTTGTATATAGCACCATGAAATAGGTTTTTCTGCTTGTTGGTGTCCTGTAAGAGACTATAATGTAAGAATGTGTTTTTGGCTCCTTTTTTCCCTCCCCATTCACTTGATCAGTGTGAGAAACTATTTTCCTCTGGCTTCAGGTAATACGTTATTACCATCCAGTTTAGGTAAAACAGATCCTGGAAACACATTTTATTGATTTCTTAAGGATATAGGGATGTGCGTGTCTCAAAAAGGGGAGAAAAACCCAAACAAACCAAAAACCAAAAACCCACAAAATAAGAATAAAAACCAAAACTGGAAGTCAATATCACAGCTAATGACCACAAAGAAGAACAATAAAGTGGAAGAACAGAGCTAGAACAGAAAGAGAGAGCAGTAAAAATGAAGACCAAATAACCGAGGGACAGAAGGGGCAGGACAGACGTCCTCAGGGAAAGAGGACCGGAAGGGACGAGGACAGTGAGAAAGTGGCTCAGAGGAAGCAAAGAAAAGGACTGGGCAGAATGGAGGATTTTGTCCCAACTCTTCTCTTCTTCCTTTATTATTATTATTACTTTCCCCTTAGCATCACATTTGTGCCTCTCATGGTGAGATGCACAAGAGAGAAGACAGGACTTCTGACTTCAGTACTCTGTGCACTTTAAAGGCTCCTTCTCTAACCAACGTGGCACCTGAAAATAGTCCATCAGAAGATGTCCTGATTTCTTATGTCTGTACACAGGTATTTTTTTTCTCCCTTGAAAAGACACACGTCAGTAATTGCTTTATTTCAGAAAATACTTTTGGCAATGCTGATTTTATATCTCTAAGTGCCCCCTAGTGACAAGGTCCAACTTCAAAATCTCTTTCACAGTAATTTTATTCTAAATGTTTCCTTTTCCCGGTTCACATGTGGCCATCTCAGGAACAAAGCATCCAACTTATGATTAATTTATTTTAATTACAAAAGAGGAAAGTTGTTTGGGTAGGTATAGGACACCATCACAATGAGTTACTTATTTGCTTTATAAATTAATTTATAATTGAAGAAATCTATAGTCTCCTATTATAAAAGCAAGTTTCCTTGAGTTGTACTATAACAAAATAAGCTATTTGGGAATGTGATCAGTCATATCCCCCTCTTTCTCTGTTAAGTTATATTAAGACTCACATCCTGACATAGTTTCTTTCCGTTCATCTTGTGAAACAATAAAATAGTAGCACAGACATGAAGAATGACATGACACGACTCTCTGCGACTCTTTTCCAGTTCTGATTTTTCTTGATCATTTCTGATATTCCTAGAAACTTAGTATGGCAGCTAAGAGGCAAAATGTTGTAATCATAAAATTTAGGCTTAAATACCGATATAGTAACTTTTTGTGGGATATGAGGTATGCTATGTAATTTCTTTAAGTGCCAGTTTTGGGGCACCTGGGTGGCTCAGTTGGTTAAGTATCTGCCTCTTGGTTTCAGCTCAGGCCATGATCTCAGGGTTGTGAGATCCAGCCCTGAGTGGGGTTCCATGCTCAGCGCAGACCCTGCTTAAGATTCTTTCTCTCCCTCTACCTCTGCCTCTCCCCGACTCGTGAATGCTCTCTCTCTCTCTAAAATAAATAAATAAATCTTTTTTTAAAAAAGGAAGTGTCAGTTTTATATCTGTAAATTGGGAATGATGATAAAAGAGTGTTGTGGGGGATTATGTAAGATATTATATGTTAAGCTCTTAGTAGCCTACCTGCATATATTTAGGGCTTAATAAATGATAGTTATTATTATGATGTGCAGCTCAATAACCGATGTAAGCCAAACCTGTGTCTTTTCTTCTCTCTTTAAAAATATTTGGTAGAGGGACACCTGGGTGGCTCAGTCGTTAAACGTCTGCCTTCGGCTCAGGTTGTGATCCCAGGGTCCTGGGATCGAGCCCCTCATTGGGCTCCCTGCTCAGTGGGAAGCCTGCTTCTCCCTCTCACACTCCCCCTGCTTTTGTTCCCTCTTTCTCTGTCTCTCTCTGTGTCAAATAAATAAATAAAATCTTAAAAAAATATATTTGGTAGAAACAATCTCAATACTCTGAAGCAGAGTCATAAAAACCTTTAAATAGATGGTGGACAATATTTACTTCAAATCTATGCTATTTTTAGACTCTCTTTAGAACCTAAGTGCTCAAGAGCTTAACTAAAACATCCAACAGATCCAGTTCCGTTGTACCATATTTAACAAATTGTCTCAAGAAAAAATAAAAATGGGAGATATTAAAATTTTTCTTATTTCCATTTATAATTTACAAGTTCTTAAATGTATCATTTTCAGTTTATTGGGGAAACTAAGGCACAAAGGAGGTCCATCAATTGGAGAAGAATGGGCCAGGAGACAGCTCTGGAGGGGAGGTATCAGAATCTTCTGTGGGGAGTGATTTTCCCAGATACACACTCCCATGCTCCTTTAGGGGCATAAGATGCTTACGAATTTAACAGCATGGGCCTTGCAGTCCCAGAGCCACTATTATTGATGGGCATGTGTTGAGTTCTTCAGCCACTTCTGGGATGGTTAGGGACCACTGGGTTAGTAACTGATCTTGACTAAGAACTCCAGCCAGTTATGCTTATATTTACTTATATTTCATAGCCGCAGAAGAGGAATTGCTTCTAATTCTTGTATTTAGAAATCTTAGCTTCAAATCCTTCTGGTTTCCCTCACTTCTACTCTCTACACTGCCCTAGTCCTATTTCTGTCACCTATTTACAGACCTAGTTAAAAGGAAAACTGATTAGAATGAAGTTAAAAGGATCAGTATGCAATTGGAATTTTCTCTCTGATGTAATCAGAATAATAGAAAGACTTTAGCCAGTGCCCCAAAGAGAAAGAGGTTAGCTGCTCTAGGCTTTATTAATTTTTCTTTTTTTTTTTTTTTTTGGCCAGGATCAAATACTCATTGATGAATCTATTTTCAGAGATCTCTAAACCTTACACCCCAGGCATGGGGAGGGTATGTTATATTCACAGAAGCCAATTTCAATGAATTTGGGGCAAGTCAGTACTTCCTTTGTTCTGAAAACCTCCAGCAATACATGGATCATGAACTGGGTTTAAAGTAGTATCGCCTGCCATATAAATTTTTATTGTAATTCTCTCTGGCCTGTTTTATCATTTAATTTTCATTCAGTTGGTTTCAGGTATGGCTGAAATCCAGAGATCTGTAGTTCTTTGTCCTTGCCATGTCCCACGGTGTCACATAAACAGTAGTAACAATTGGTGCTAAGAACTATTTCCCATCTCCAGTGGCAGATCTGTTCTTTCGGACTAAAATTTGTTACTCCCTCTCCCCCTTTCCAGATTCAAACAATGGATGTGATTACTTCTGAGTCTTCCTGGGATTGCTGCAATTTTAGAAGTTAGTTCTGTTCAACATAAAAAGGTTCATGGAATAGCCTAATCTCACTGATCTGGACCAAGGCAGACCAGCAAAGCCAAGTTGTCTGAAAGCTTCAGGGCTGGTGAACAGGACACTCTGGTGGATGAGCAGGACTCCTGAGTCACTGGACTTGTCATGACAATATCAAGCATAGCCTGAAAGTAGGCAAGAGGGCACAGGATGTTTTCAGTACTACTCCAGTCCACACTGGTGTGTGTGTGTGTGTATGTGTGTGTATACTCCCATTTATTGCCTGGAGCTCACCTTGACCTCTTAAAATTCCAAGTCCAACATGCACATTCCACACCTTGGGATCAAAGTCTCAGTGACAAACTGATTTTAGTCTCTTGCAGCCCAATGTGAGTTGTTGACTATATGTTACCTCTGGACTTAGTATTTCCCTCATTTATGTCATGAAATGGCTGTCTCTTGTTAAAGAGTACTTTGAGCATCAGAGAATAGGTGGGGAAATGCATTTGTGAATGTGGGTGTCCTGTCACAAAGAAGGCACAGGCCTCCTGCATCAAAGTGTGACCTTGCCTTGGAGAGATAATGGAACCTTGGCAGATCCACATTACTTTTTTTGGGACACCACGGCTCAGTAGCTGGCTATACCTTTGAACTAATCATGCATCCATACTGTACTTGATTTGCCCCAAAGATGGTGCTAGTTTAAAAAAGAAAACTATTTATATAATTTTTTATTTAGTAAATACACAATACTTGACATATAATTGACATTCCATAACTTAGAGTTAGATGAACAAATGGATGAACGAATGATTCTCTGGCTCTGTGGTACCAATTGTGTGTATATATTTTTGATTTTCCTCCATTTGCTCAAAGCACGTATTGCAGAGGCCACAGTTTAAGTTCTATTTCCATGTAGGCCTGCTTGCTTTGCTTTGTTCTGTGACGATTGGCTATACTTCTGACCAGGCTGTCTTACACATATACCTTGTTCAATGTAAAAGCAGTAATACAATAGTGTGTGGACTTTTGGGGAAAAAAAAAGAACTATCATTGTTGCAAAATCTAAATCAGGATAACACATCTATACATATATTTATTTTGGGAGTTACTAATCACATAAAGCCAGGAGAATCAGAAGCAGAAATACCAAAATTCAACAGTGGGTAGAGGCGTCTAGGTTTTTGAGATGTACTTTTGAATACTTACCACTAAAAACATGTCTAAGATAGAACCTAAAAAAGTAGAAGATGAAGGAGAAGATGAATATTTATATATTGAAAATGAACTTCTCAATCTGCACCATATCTGTGAAAAGGAAAACAGGGACCAGCAGAACTCATGAAGGGCACCCACTATAGAGAGGCAACTTGATGAAGAGAGTTGGTTATGAGACCATACATCAAGTATGATGTATGAGATGTATGAGATGTATGAGATGTATGGTTGTATGAGACAACCAACTAAGTCATATATGCTACTGAGTATCTAAACAAATGGAAGTAAAATCCTTTGATACTCACTGTGAGAATAATGCAAACGTATTAATGGTTTTGAATTCCATTTGTATTATTTATTATTCTTTTAGTCCCTCTTTGTAGTTTAGAAAAAAGCAGAGGACAAACAGTCTCAAAGAGAATTAGGTTAAGACTAGGACCCAAATAGAACCAAAGCTCTTTCCACTTTTCATTCAGATTTTTCCTTTCAAGATGGGAAACCTATATAAGATAAACTTGGAGTGATTGGAAAGGAGATTTTAGAAGAGAGAAAGAAAAAAAGAAGCTGCACATTCATTCATTCAACAAAAATTTTGAGACCTACTATGCTAGAAATATGCCAGGTGATGGAGGTTCAGGAATGACAATAGTCTGATTGGGAAGAGATGTCAAACAAAATGACTCAAAATAAGTATATAATTACAGTTGTGGTGGGGCGCCTGGGTGGCTCAGTCAGTTAGGCATCTGCCTCTGGCTCAGGTCATGATCCCAGGGTCCTGGGATCGAGCCCCGCATCGGGCTCCCTGCTTGGCGGGAAGCCTGCTTCTCCCTCTGCCACTCCCCCTGCTTGTGTTCCCTCTCTGGCTGTGTCTCTCTCTGTCAAATACATAGTTAAAATCTTTAAAAAATTACAGTTGTGTTAACTGACATCATGGATTGAGAGTGTTAAGTTAGCAAAGAGCAGGGAAAGCAAATCTAGTCAAGAAGAGTTGGGAAGATTACAGAATTTCTCTGAGGAAGTGATATTTAATCTGAAGCCCAAGACAAAGCCTGGAGGTGGGAGGGGTGGGTGGAATGAAATGGGAGAGAATCTCAGGGCTTCCAGCAGGAGCTTCTGTGATCAAGCTGCTGAGAGAAGTCAGGATGACAGAAGGGTGAATGGGTCATGTGATGGCAACAGGGAACAGGGAGAGAGAGGCCAGTGGGGAAAAGGCAGATCACATGCCATTGGGGAAAGAAATCTGCATTTTCTTCTAAGGATAGAAGGAAGCCTCTGAAACCTTTCAACTCTGGAGTGACACATTCAGATCTGCATTTGGTAAAACTCACTCTGGCTAAGACAAGGGCAATGGAATAGAGAGAAGCAGAGTGAATCAGGGAGAGCAGTTAGGGGGCTGTTCCCATAGCCAGTGAGAGATGGTGGTAGGTGGACAAGCACAGAAAAAGAGAACATGATAGACATTTTGGAGCTAAAATGGCTAGGACTTGATAACCGAATACGTGAGCTAAAGAAGAGGGAAAGTGTAAGTCCCATGTTTCCAGCAGGAGCAATTAGGTGACATTAACTGAGACGGAGAATGTTGGAGGAGGGACAGCCTTGAGGGAAGCATAATAATGGCACACCCATAGCCGGTTGGTTACATGGCTCTGAAGTTCTGAAGATAGCATACAGAGCAGAGAAGCTGGTCTATAGGAGTAGATGAAATCATTGGGGAAAGCGTGTAGACTACAAAGCAGAGTGGAGCTAGGGCCAAGCTAGGAATCTAATGTGTACAGTTCAGCTTGGAGAAGACTGCTCCTTAAAGGCATAGAAAAGGAACAGTCAGAGAGGGAGGAGGAAAACCAATTTTTCAAGAAGGAAAGAGGAATAAGATGAAGACAGGTCAGGTCAGATCGACTGTGAAGTGTCCTTTGAATTTAACAACACAGATCATTAGCAAGAGCAAGCCAGTGGAGTGGTTGGGACCAAAGTCAGATTCATGTGAACAGGAAGTGAATGGGTGGGGTGTGGGGAAGGATGTAGATAACTCTTTTCAGACGCTTGGCTCAGGGAAGATTTTTTTTTTAAGAAGAAAATAAAGTATTGTGAATACTGATAGAAAGCAGCCATAGGGAAGAAGAGGTTGAAGATCCAGGAGAAGAAGTGAGTAATCCATTCAGGAAGGTCCACGGGAGGACAGAATAAATGGGACCTAGAGCACAAGTGCAATAATTCACCACTGAGAGCCTGTGGGTCCACGTCCTCCACTGAAACAGAAGGGCAGGGGTGGAGGATGGGAACAGAAGCAAATTGTTTTCGAGATTTGGTGTAGGTATCTGAGATGGTTCTCAGAGGGTGGCTTCTGTTAACTTCTCTGAAACATGCAGCAAGGTCTCCACTGAGGAGGGGAGGTGTGGGAGATGGAGTTCGGGGGATGAAATTTCAAACCAGAGGAAGTAGGAAATGACTATTTCAGAGAATGACCTAGCTAGAGAAATAATTTTGGAATGACCAAGGCATCCTTTTAAGTATTTGCAACAACAATCAATTAGTCAGAAATTCAAGTATATCACATATGAATCCTAAAATCATTTGACCCCACTAATATGTCGCTCTTAAATATGTCTTAAAACCAATCATTTTAAATGTACTTCTTTGCATAATTTTTAATTCACCACAACCTAAGAAATCTTTCATCTTTGAAACAGTGTGTCTGGAGCAGAGATTTCTTTAAATGGAAGATGCTTAATTGCAGAAAGTGAAAATTAATTGCAGGAAAGGTGTTAAATAAATTCCTTGCCAGGCCAGGAGGCTCACCTTCATTCAACCTCTTCCCAACCTGGTATCCTGGACCCATGCATCCCCCTATCTCTTTTCCTCGCTCTCTTATTCCTCAACAGCCTGCACGGTGCTGGGCTCACAAGTATCCCATAATACCAGTCTTTCTAATTGTAACTTCTATGTTACCATGAAAAGAATGGGTCTTTAATGGCCCTCCAATCTTGAGACAGGGTTGTGGCAGGTTTTTTGTTTATTTATGTTTTTTCCTTTGCCAAAATTACGGAAACGCCAAATTGGAAACTAAGGGAATCTCTTGGGAGCACTCTCTCCCTCTGTTCCTGTTTCTCTCTCTCACACACACAGAAACATACCTCTGTCATTTAGGTCGATTTTTGCTCTAAATGTCAAGACAGGATGGGAGAACCTGTTGGGTTCTACTTAATATTTTGTAACAATTTATGTATATCTGCAACTCTGATTCAGTTGTGGACTCTCAAGACTTTAATGTTGAAAAGGATCTGAGACACCATTTAATCTCCCCTCCAGCCTGGACAGCACTCCATTTTATGGATGAGAAAATTTACAGTGGTTAAGCATATGGCCTGAGGATCCAATTCTGTGAATTGGTGGCCATGGTGGTCTGTGACTAGGGCACAGAACTGCCTCCTAAGAGTGGGAGGAGGGGTTTGCATGTCCACCTTTTTTTCTCTGCCCGCAGACTCTAGCATGGTGTTCTGCACACCTTATTGCTTAATTGCTTACCAAATTCTGGGTAATTTGAATTTGTTGTTCAGGATCCCTTAGTAACCAAACGAGCACAGATTTTTAGATTTAATGGAGGTTGACAGGGCATCATCAGACTAAGATCTAAGTTTTAGTGTAATTTCCCTTCCTTCAGTTAGGAATTAAAATATTACAGAGAAATGGGTGAAATACTCCCAGTGAATATGGTAATAAATTTCTGACATGTGATAAGCAATCTGTGAGGACATTCCTTCACTTGGTCCTGTACTTTGAGGAGTAATGGAGTGGAAAATTAAGTTAAATAAGCTTTTACTATTCTGTGGCTCTGTTGAAAAGGCTACCATCAAATACTTTTAAAAACATATCTTCCGAAATGCAACTTCTGAAGTTCTTTCACAATTCAATTGTGAAAAAGCATTCTCTCATCTCCTTTCTGATTTCTTTTTCCTTTCTTTTTGCCGTTGGTAGAATCAAATCCATGGTAACTTACTTTGGGTTGCTTCAGATATACGCACTTAGTACCATAAGCCTCAGAGGCGAAATCTAAAAGCATAGGTTTAAATTAAACCTAAAAGCATGGGTTTAAATTAAACCAGTAACAAGGTAATACTTTTATTGTTTTCATTTATATCACCCTTTAACCTCAGAGTTCTGTGCGGGCTTATAGGTCTTAGATGTTGCTGATTATTTCTAGGGTTGCTAGGTTTTTTACTTAAATATAATTACATCATATTCAGTAATCAATTTCATTTATAACATGTCTGGAGATACATAATTTTCTTCTTTTCATATGAAGTAATTTATCTATGATCACAAAATGATACTTGACAGCTGGAAGCAGGACCTAGTATCCTTGGCTTTAGCCCAAGGACTTAAGGGATGTTACCTCTCACGGTCTATGATGTTTCTTCTCACTTCAACTGTCCTTTTTCAGAGGATTATAATTTTAGCAACATATTCAAAAAGAAGTCCCTCTCTCCTTGTGCACTTGACAATGTAAGTTACTGGTTGTATATGAATGTTATATAACTTGAAGTAATTGTAAAGGTCATTCAAGACAGATGTTCTCTTATGATCACCTGGAGTAATCCTGCATTCCATAAACACAGACAGGGCATGTGGAATGGGAGGAATGTGAGGTTTAGGGTCCCACAGCCTCAAGTTTGTATGCCAACTCCACACCTTCTACCTCTGAGGCTGTGGACAAGAAAAGTAACTGCTCTGAACCTCAGGTTTCACAGCTACAATATACCCAGGAACCTGAATAACACTGTTCTCAACATAGTATGCAAGTAGCGCTCTTAGACTAGCACATCTTTAATATATACATCTTTAAACACTTTTCTCCATGCCTTATAGAATGGTCAACACATCCATCTAAACAAACAAACAAACACACAAAGAGACAGACACATGCCCTCCCCCAAAAAAACCCTAACTCTTATTACATCATCATTTTATAGAGGTACGGAAGCTTGGAGAGAGTAAACAACATGCTCCAGGACCTACAAGGTCAAGTACTTGAGACCCACCATATCTGATTACAGAGTCCAAAGTCTTACAATGACCAAGGGAAGGCAAGGAGGCCAGAGTCAAGCATGAAGCCTCAGAATGAAGGTTGAAGGTCAGAAAATATGAAACAGACCAAAATGTTGTCCATCTTTCCCTCAGGTATACTTATCATGATCAGGCAATTAATCCAGAAGCAGATAGTAATTAAGGATATGATGTCGGAAGGGCATGGAATCATACAACATTTATGATATAGCCCCTTGACTCATCCAGGAAGACAGGAGGCCAAACAATGGTGGGACAATTAAATTCCAAACCATTCAGCATTTAGTCGCAAGAGTGCAGATAAATGAGAGACCAGTGTGGACTGCAATCATCAGGAAAGCTTCATGGAAGTCTACCACCGAAGTGGTAAGGACTTGCATCTTGGGATGCCTGGGTGGTTCAGTGGGTTAAGTGTCTGCTTTCAGCTCAGGTCATGATCCCAGGGTCCTGGGATAGAGTCCTGCATTGAGCTCCCTGCCCAGCGGGGGGTCTGCTTCTCCCTTCCCCTAGCTTTTTTTTTTTTTTTTAAAGATTTTATTTATTTATTTGACAGAGAGAGACACAGAAAGAGCAGGAACACAAGCAGGGGGAGTGGGAGAGGGAGAAACAGGCTTCCCGCGGAGCAGGGAACCCGATGCGAGGCTTGATCCCAGGACCCTGGGATCATGACCTGAGCCGAAGGCAGACGCTTAATGACTGAGCCACCCAGGCACCCCCCCCCTAGCTTTTAATGTTCCTTCTCTCTCTGTCTCTCTCCCTCCCTCTCAAATAAATAAATAAAATCTTTTTTTTTTTTTAAAGGACTTGCATCTTATCTAGGAGAACATACATGGCAGAGAGTGCTTTGCTGGTATAGCATGAACATGCTTAAAACTTCATAGAGTTGGGAATACAGGGCCATAAGGAGCCTGGTGTGAGTGGACGGCAGGGAATGGGACACAGACAGAAACTGGAAAGCCAGACTCTGATCATGAAAATTTGAGGGCCATTCTCAGGCAGAGAAAGAACATGACAAGGGCAGTTCTGAGTGGCAGCCATGTCTGAGGGGTCAGCTGGGGGTTAGCAGAGTGGAGGCGGCCAGAGCTGGGAAATGCAACTCGAAGAGAGGAACAGCCACCCAGGGGCGGGGGAGAAAGGTAGAGCAGAGTGCAGGGGTGGAAACGGACAACGGAGAGACTTTATGTAGAAAGACAAAGAGGTAGACTCGGGATGCATTTTAACTGGAATGGCTGAAATCACTGTCTCTTGTTTCTATTTCTCTTATTTAAATGTTTCCAAGCTTTCAGTCTCAGGGAGACAAATAGGCTTGTCTGGTGAGTGACTCAGAAGGTCTCTCTGGGTTGCCAGGTGATGAGCTGGACTCGTGGCCTCTGCTGTCTACCCCCCTCATCAGGAAAGGCAGCTCATAGGCCCAAATTCCCGCAAGGCTGGAAGGCGTTAGCCACCGACATCGCCTGACAATCCACTACACACTGGCTCCGAAGTTTCTTTCTTTGTTTTTTTTTTTTATTATGTTATGTTAATCACCATACATTACAGCATTAGTTTTTGATGTAGTTCCATGATTCATTGTTTGTGTATAACACCCAGTGCTCCATTCAGTACGTATCCTCTTTAATACCCATCACGAGGCTAACCCATCCCCCAACCCCCCTCCCCTCTAGAACCCTCAGTTTGTTTTTCAGAGTCCATAGTCTCTCATGGTTCGTCTCCCCCACAGATGTCCCCCCCTTTATTTCTCCCTTCTTACTATCTTTTTTTTTTTTTAACATATAATATATTATTTGTTTCAGAGGTATAGGTCTGTGATTCAACAGTCTTACACAATTCACAGCACTCACCACAGCACATACCCTCCCCAATGTCCATCACCCAGCCACCCCATCCCTCCTACCCCCCACCACTCCAGCAACCCTCAGTTTGTTTCCTGAGATTAAGAATTCCTCATATCAGTGAGATTATATATGTCTTTCTCTGATTGACTTATTTCGCTCAGCATAATACACTCCAGTTCCAACCATGTCGTTGCAAATGGCAAGATTTCATTCCTTTTGATGGCTGCATAATATTCCATTGTACATATATACCACATCTTCTTTATCCATTCATCTGTTGATGGCTCCTAAGTTTCAATTGCTGGCCTTCTACTGGCAAGATACTCTTGCCTTTGCCCTCTTGAAGAACAAAGGTATAAAAAGGGGGTGCTCCCCCCTCTCTTGGTGCATAGGTTCACATGTAACTGGCTGGCCTTGGCCCAACTTTTCTCCAGGATGCTGGTGGAATGGGGCACACACATCATCTCTGCCTCTGATGCCATTGGAGGTATCCAAGCCCTCAAACCAGCAAATATGTAAATAAATTTATATTTGTTAATTGTAATTTATATAGTTCTTTATACTTTAGAGAGATCTTTGGCATGGAAATGGAAACAAACAAACAAAATGAAAACAGAAGGCTGGAGCTCAGAGAGGTAAAGCAAGTTTCCACAAATCACACAGCGACGGTGTAATGGACTTAGAATTCTAGTCCAAGACATATTTTCCAAGTTTAGAATCCAAAATAAAACAAAAGGGTGCAATGATAAGTAAAATTTACCCTCAATGATTTTGGACATGGGGCTGAAAACTGTAGCTAGCGGCTATCTGTCAAAGAATTGCAGACTATGAAACTGTATATTAAATTAGATCATGGCACATGGCACTTTCCATTGTGCAAGATGTTAGGCTCTCCTTGTAGTTAGATGTTACCTCTGTAATACACCTCCACAAAGCTGGAATAGTGGAGTCCTGGCTCGTAAATCCAATTCTTCCACTTGGAGTATGAGCTTGGGCAGGGCCACTTAAAATCTGTCATTTATGAAATATAGGACTGTATGGTCCAAGTAGGAAGGACTTCCAGGACACATGCAATGTATCCAACAGCAACAAGTAAAATGGTGTTCATAATTTCCCATTCCATGAATTTATGCCACATATAACACTTTACTAAGTGCAACAGCTAATTTTCAGAGCATGTGATACATGCTGAATCCACTATTCATTTCGAAGCTCTTCAACACACAACATTAGTACATTCATAAATTAACTTGTTTATCCTTTTAATATTGACTGAATAATTGTTAATTTAAGTATGTCTTTATCATGTGATTGCTCATTTGGCATAAAAAAGCTAGAAAAAATAATCATACAGACTTCTGGGGAAGATGGTGGAGTAGGAGGACCCTAAAGTCACCTTGTCCTATGGATACAACTAGAGAACCCTGGCATCAGAGCAAATGACACCATATACCTAAAACATGGTGGGGGAGAGGAGTAACTTAAGCAACCATCAACTTAATGTAGACTGCTCTAGGCAGAAGATGTTGTACACAAAACTAATGGTAACCACAAGTCAAAAACCGCTAAAAGATACACAAAGAATAAAGAGAGAGGAATCCAAGTATATCACTAAAAAAACCCAGTAACCCATGAAAGACAGAAAGAGAAGAAAGGATCAGAGAAAAACTACAAATATAACCAAAAAACAAGTAACAAAATGGCAATAAATACATATCAATAATTACTTTGAATGCAAATGGATTAAATGCTCCAATCAAAAGACACAGGGTGACAGAGTGGATTAAAAAAACAAGACCCATCTATATGCTGCCTACAAGAGACTCATTTTAGGCCTAAAAATACCTGTGGATTGAAAATGAGGGGATGGAGAAACATTTATCATGTAAATGGATGTCAAAAGAAAGCCAGAGTAGCAATACGTATATCAGAGAAAATAGACTTTGAAACAAAGACTGTAACAAGAGGCAAAGAGGGACACTATGTAATCATAAAGGGAACAATCTAACAAGAAGATAGAACAATTATAAATATTTATGTACCCAACGTGGGAGCACCCAAATACACAAAACAGTTAATAACAAACATAAAGGAACTAATCGATAGCAGCGGAATTTAACACCCCACTTACATCGATGAACAGATCATCCAAACAGAAAATATACAAGGAAACAGTGGCTTTGAATGATACACTGAATCAGATGGATCTAACAGATATATTCAGAACATTCCATCCCAAAACAACAGAATAACACTTTTCAAATGTACATGAAATGATCTCCAGATAGATCACATATTAAGCCACAAAACAAGCCTCAACATATTAAAAAAAGGTCAAAGTCATACCGTGCATCTTTTCTAATCAAAACGCTATGAGACTAGAAATCAACCACAAGAAAAAATCTGGAAAGACCACAAATACATGGAGATTAAATAACATGCTACTAAACAATGAATGGGTCAACCAAGGAATCAAAGAAATCCAAACATACGTGGAAACAAATGAAAATGAAAACACAATGGTTCAAAACCTTTGAGATGCTGCAAAAGCGGTTCTGAAAAGTTTATAGCAATACAGGCCTACATCAAGAAGCAAGAAAAATCTGAAATAAACAACCTAATCTAACACCTAAAGGAGTTAGAAAAAGAACAACAAACAAAGCTTCAAACCAGTAGAAGGAAGGAAATAATAAAGATTAGAGCAGAAATAAATGATATAGAAACTAAAAAAAAAACCAAAAAGCAATAGAATAGATCAATGAAAGCAGGAGGTAGATCCTTGAAAAGATCTACCTCTAGCAAAATTGATAAACCTCTAGCCAGACTCATCAAAAAAAAAAAGGACTCAAATAAACAAAATTAGAAATGAAAGAGGAGAAATAAACAACAGCACAGAAGTACAAACAATTTTAAGATAATATCATGAAAAACTATATGCCAAAAATTGGACAACCTGGACGAAATGGATAAATTCCTAGAAACATATGACCTACCAACACCAAAACAGGAAGAAATAAAAAATTTGAACAGACTGATTATCTGCAAGGAGATTAAGTCAGTAATCAAAAAACTCCCAACAAACAAAAGTTCAGGACCAGACAGCTTCACCAGCAAATTCTACCAAACATTCACAGAAGAGTTAATACCTATTCTTCTCAAACTATTCCAAACAATAGAAGAAGAAGAAGTAAAACTTCCAAATTCATTCTATGAGGCCAGTATCACCCTGATACCAAAACCAGATAAAGACACCACACACACACACAAAAGAAACTCAGGCCCATATCTCTAATAAACATAGATGCAAAAATCCTCAGCAAAATACTGGCAAACTGAATTGAACAACATATTAAAAAAATCATTCATCACAATCAAGTGGGATTTATTCCCAGGATACAGGGTGGTTCCATATTTACAAATCAATCAATGTGATACATCACATCAATAACAGAAAGGATAAAAACCATATGATCATTTCAATAGATGCAGAAAAAGTATTGGACAAAGTACAACATCCGTTCATGATAAAAGCCCTCAGAAAAATAAGTTGAGAGGGAATATACCTCAACATAATAAAGGCCGTATGTGAAAAACCCACAGCCAACATCATACTCAATGGGGAAAAATTGAGACTTTCCCCCTAAGGTCAGGAACAAGACAAGGATGTCCACTCTCACCACTTTTATTCAACATAGTACTGAAAGTCCTAGCAATAGCAGACAACAAAAATAAATAAAAGACATCCAAATTGGTAAAAAAGAAATAAAACTTTTGCTGTTTGCGGATGACATGATCCCATATACAGAAAAGCCAAAAGACTCCATCAAAACACTACTTGAACTGATAAATGAACTCAGTAAAGTCACAGGATACAAAATCAATGTGCAGAAATCTGTTGCATTTCTGTACCCTAATAATGAAGTAGGAGAAAGGCAAAACAATCCCACTTATAATTACATCAAGATAAGATACCTAGGAATAAACCTAACCAAAGAGGTTAAAGACCTGTACTCTGAAAAATACAAAATATGGATGAAAGAAATTGAAGATGACACAAAGAAATGGAAAGACATTCTATGCTCATGGGTTGGAAGAACTAGTGTTGTTAAAATGTCTAAACTACCCAAAGCAATTCACATTTAATGCAATCCCTATCAAAATACCAACAGAATTTTTCACAGAACTAAAACAAACAATCCTAAAATTTATATGGAGCCACAAAAGACTCTGAATAGCCAAAGCAATTTTGAAAAAGAAAAACAAAGCTGTAAGTATTGCAGTTCCAGACTTCAAGCTACATTACAAAGCTGTAGTGATCAAAGCAGTATGGTACTGTCACAAAAATAGACACATAGGTCAATGGAACAGAATAAAACCTCGGAAATAAACCCACAACTATATGGTCAATTAATCTTCGACAAAGCAGAAAAGAATATCCAGTGGGAGAAAGACAGTCTCTCCAACAAATGGTGTTGGGAAAACTGGACAGCCACATGCAAAAGAATGAACTGGAGCACTTTCTTACACCATACACAAACATAAACTCAAAATGGATTAAAGACCTAAATGTGAGACCTGAAACCATAAAAATCCTAGAAAAGAGCACAGGCAGTTGTATCTTTGACATAGGCTGTAGCAACATTTTTCTTTTTTTAAAAAAATACTTTATTTATTTGAGAGAGAGAGAGAGCCTGTGCACAGGGCAGGGTGGGGGGAGGGACAGAGAGAGAAACGGAGAGAAGCAGACTCCCTGCTGATCAAGGAGCCCAATGTGGGGCTCAATCCCAGGACCCAGAGATCATGACCTGAGCTGAAGGCAGATGCTTAACCTGCTGAGCCACCCAGGAACCCCAATTTTTCTAGATATGTCTCCTGAGGCAAGGGAAATGAAAGCAAAAATAAACTACTGGGACTACATGAAAATAAAAAGCTTCTGCACAGTGAAGGAAACGAATGAACAAAACTAAAAGGCAACCTACTGAATGGGAGAAGATATTTGCAAATGACATAGCCAATAAAGGGTTAGGATCCAAAATGTATAAAGAACAATTACAACTCAACACCCCCCAAAATAAATAATCCAATTAAAAAATGGGCTGAAGGCATAAACAGACATTTCTCCAAAGAAGACATCCAGATGGCCAAAAGACACTCAAAAAGATGCTCATCATCCCTCATTATCAGGGAAATGCAAATCAAAACTACAATGAAATATCACCTCACACCTGTTAGAATGGCTAAAATTTAAAACACGAGAAACAACAGGTGTTGGCGAGGATGTGGAGAAAAATGAATCCTCTTGCACTATTGGTGGGAATGAAAACTGCTACAGCCACTGTGGAAAACAGTATGGAGTTTCCTCAAAAAGTTAAAAGTAGAACTACCCTAGCATCCAGTAATTGCACTACTACGTATTTATCTCCAAAATACAAAAACATTAATTCAAAGGGATACATGCACCCTGATGTTTATTGCAGCCTTAGTTAGAAAAGCCAAAGTGTCCAAGCAGCCCAATGCGTCCACTGATAGATGAATAGATAAAGAAGATGTGATATCTATATCAATATCTATCTATCTATCTATCTATCTATCTATCTATCTATCTATCTATCTATAATGGAATATTATTCAGGTATAAAAAAGAATAAAATCTTGCCATTTGCAATGACATGGATGGAGCTAGAGAGTATTATGCTAAGCGAAATAAGTTAGGGAAAGACAAGTACCATCTGCTTTCACTCATATGTGGAATTTTTGAAACAAATAAAAATGAGCAAAGGAAAAATAAAAAGAGAGAAAGAGAGACAGAGAGAGAGAAGCCAAGAAACAGACTCTTACTGCAGAGAACAAACTGATGGTTACCAGAGGGGAGGGGGTGGGGAGATGGGGGAAATAGGTGATGGGGATTAAAGATTGCACTTGTTGTGATGAGCACTGGAAGATCTGTGGAATTGTTGAATCACTATATTGCATACCTGAAACTAATATGACATTTTATGTTAACTATACTGGAATTAAAAACATAATCAAATAAGAAAACCATAGCTTTAGCTTGAAGTTGTAGATATATGACATGAAATTTAAATACACTTATAAGAATCTGAGCATATTTCACTCTTCTAGCAACCACTGAAGATTTAATTCAAGACTCTGTTTTACAAAAATTAGCAAAGAGTTTTACTCAAGGCACTGTACAATTAATATTATATTAGTATCATTATTCAGAATTTCCCTGGTTGCTCCTCTCTTTTGTATGTATTAGCAGCAAGTGTTGTTTAGTATTTAACTTATTATATACATTTTATTATAATCCCTGGCACTGAAGACTAAAAATTTCATTTTGAAGCTTTAATTACCTAGATGATTTGTTTATTCTTTGAAAATTAATCTCCTGGCACAGTACCTTTCAAGTAATAGTCATGTAGTAAATGTCAGCTAATTTTAATTTAATAAATTGGTTGTCAACTCTTGCTTTTATGTAAAAATAGGTTGGACCCACCCTTGGTAATGTCAGCCCCTTGGAAAAGTTGATGAAACAAAAATTGTAAGTTCAACTATGTTCATAAAATTAAAAAAGTATGATTGTAGTAAGTAGTATCATAAATACAATATGCGAGTGCAGCCAATATTAAACAGTAAGATTCAAGCATTGTGCTACCATGCCATCATTCACAAGCCTGCAAGAACATGTGCACTTCATTAAAGTCAATGGAGTGTACCAGTTCATCTTAGGCATTATTCATAATCGAAACATTTCAGTTTTAGTTAACACACACAAAAAACTAATTTAAAAGTCAAATGAGGAAATTAGTTCTATGTTCCCCTGTTTCAATTCCACAGTGATATCAACTAGCCAAATTTAGCCTTAGGAGGTATGAGAAAATATCTAATACAATGAATGGAAAATCTAAAGAATCACAGATCTGTTAAAACTAATGTTTTTGCAACCAATTCAACAAAAATGTATTTAGTATTGAAAAGG
This sequence comes from Mirounga angustirostris, assembly GCF_029215605.1. Lineage (NCBI taxonomy): Eukaryota > Metazoa > Chordata > Mammalia > Carnivora > Phocidae > Mirounga > Mirounga angustirostris. The sequence goes on along the minus strand of NW_026991722.1, from coordinate 44,061,762 downwards.
AGCCCTCAAACTGCTCGATTAATTTCTAGATTTCAAAAGCGGTGAATCAAGAACTAGAGGATTTATTTATTTATAAGGATTTATTTTATTTATTTGAGAGAGAGAGAGAGAGTGCACAGTGGGGAGGAACGGAGGGAGAAGGAAAGAGAAATTCAAGGAGACTCCTCATGAGCTCGGAGCCAGAGAGAGGGCTTGATCCCATGACCCAGTGAGATCACGACCTGAGGTGTAACCAAGAGTTGGACGCTCAACCAACTGCGCCACGCAGGTGCCCCAGGAATTACAGATTTAATATAATCTATTTCCTGAAAAAAAATTTTTAAAAATTGAACAGCGATCAATTGAAAAATATTTTCTGCAGACACGTTATAAAGACCGGGGGAAGCTTTTCTTGTTTTAAATCTTTTAGATTTCTCAATTATAGTCACCACGGTTAATAGCACATTGTAGACATTCTTTTGACCTTTATTTCTGTGGTCCTCTTCTTTTTTGCTTTTCTCTTTTTTACCATTTAGAGTCTCTCCCTCTTTTCCATTAAAAAAAATCTTCATCAATTCCCACTGTGCGAGTCACCAAGGACTCTGTCCTTCATCCCTTAATTGTTCATCTCTACATTTACTCATTTGCCTCCCATTGATGAAGTTCATTGTTCTTGAATATTCCCATCTGAGTGTCTCCCAAAAGCTAGGTGTTATTTATTGTCGTTTGTAGATATCCAGCTAGACCCTAAAGTTCAACAAAAACAACAAAAAGGTACTGAAATTCCTTGACTTTCCTGATAAAACATTTTCAAAACCATTGCATTCTGGCTCTTCTGCAAGCTCACCATCCTCGTATTTTATTCATTTTTAGTCATTCTGATGCCTTTCTTTCAGAAGGTTCCAGTCTCTTCAGTGTGGGGGAATGTGGTTTTTATTTTCCCACAATTAGATGATCACCAGAAATGGAGTTTTGTGTATGTCTATGTAAGCACTATGCACCCTTGGGAGAGGGCCAGAGGATTCTTACCTGAGAAGAGGAAGGGTTAACGCTACCTGGCCAGTGATGGGGGCACAGAGGCAGGGAGAGGATTCTGACTTTCACCCTGCACCCAGCTCATTCATCTGCCTGCCCAGAGCTGTGTTGGCAGCTTCCAGCCATACCCTTGCCTCTCTTGAAGACTCTGTGGGGAGGGATACAAAGCATATTTTGTCCATACTTCCTAATGGCCAGAAATAACTCTGAGTCACAGAAAGAGTCAATGTAGGGGCCCCCAAGCCTGAATAGACTTGGCTGGTCTTCAAAATTGATAGTTGTCAGCAAACTGACCAACTGATAGAGGTTTCTCCTCAACGATTCTTGCTTTCATGTCTTCCCATTCTTTACCATTCTGCATAAGTTACACAAACTCTTTCAAACTCTTTTTAGTGGAATTTCCTGTTTCTGGTTTCTCTCCATTCAGTCCACATTACCTGCATGGGAATAATCCATAAATGGTTGATGTTCATGAGGTCTGCTGTCCCTCACATGGTCTTATCCTAAATCCTGGACATTATTTTAAGACTTGGCCTCAACCTAATCTGACTCCTGGCCTTCTTCCTACTTCTTCAGAATGTTCATGCACCAGCACCATATATCCCTTAGGTGGGTTCTAAATCCAAATCCACTTGGTTAGTAACCCCCTCTCTGCTTCATACTTTCATGGAGCTCTTGTCATCAATGAACACCAGTGAGTGACTCCAGTCATCCTGGGCCATGTACTATCAGTTATCACTTATAAATAAATATGAACTACTTTTCAGGGACTCTAAAACAAAATATTAATTAATATCCCTTATTCTAGCTATAAACACCTTGTGCATATTTTGTGAGACTTGTGGATCTTGCTTACAAGGTCCTGAAAGTTAAGATAGTCTTCATCACCTTAACTCTTGACCATGGTCAATAAGGCCATTCAATGATCTTGCTGCTACCTCTCTCTCCTACCTAACCTTACCCCATCTGTCCCCTCTGCTCACTACACTCTACCACTCTCTTCTGGATCACACCGGCTTTTACCTGTTTAAGGCTTTTGCCTGTGCAGCTTCTGCACAGACTGCTCTTCCCCTGTTATATGGTTGGGTCCCCCTCACCTGCGGAGACAGGCATCCCTAAAAGAGATCATCCCTGTTACAATCTTTCACAGTCTCCTGTAATATTCTTCAGGGGATCTAGCAAAATCTAAACAATACCTTTGTCTACTTGACTAACTCTTCTCATCTAGACAGTAAGCCCCTAGAGGTCGGTATCTGGTCTGGTTGCTCACCACAGCATACCTAGTACCTAGCACACAGTACGGATCAATAAATATTAATTAAAAGAATAAAATATTTCCAGAGCTTTCCTTAGCTCTAGGTGATGTGAGAACATCATCTTAGTAAAGGTGATGAGAATTTTATACATATATATTGCATATATATTTAAAATATTAAAATTTTTGTATATTTAAATCAATGTTTGCAGCAAATGATATTATTAGGAAAGTCTCATAATTTGCTCTCGTCCTCTTACTGCAAAGATGAGGCCAAAAAATAGAAATAGCATGGTCTGTCTCCCTGGAATTGAAGTCATTGCTCAAGGACAGTGAATAATGCTATAAAATCACTTGTACTATAAAGATCATTATCTAAAGTCATTATCATACATAGGACATTCAAACTTCACATTGAGCTTTCTTTCCTAGTACTTCAATCTTGACAACTCACAAAACACCCAAATTTACTTTCTACTTCTCAGAAAAAAGAGGATAAATCAAGGAGACACATGCAAATTAACAAGTAATCAAAATTTATAAAAGTGCAGAGACAGCCCCGTGTTTCAGTCATTAGAAACGTGCCTTTTTATCTGCCTGCAAACTGTCATTATTATTATTCCCAATTTAAAAAAGCTGCTATCACCACTTTTTTGAGTAACAGCAGAATATCTTCACAACCTTGGGGTAAACAAAGGTTTCTCAGGACACTACAAAGTATGAACCACAAATGAAAAAAAGTAATTTATAGTTCTTTATTAAATTTTAAAATTTAAGCTCGTCAAAAGGCACTTTACTTTTAAGTACTGCCTAGACCCAACATGGGACTCGAACTTAGAATCCCAAGATCAAGTGTTGCATGCTCTACAGACTGAGCCAGCCACATGCCTCAAAGGCATTTTAATAAAATAAACAGATAACGCACAAACTGGGCAAATATTTACAATACATGTATCTGACAAAGGATTATATCCGGACCGTATGAAGAATTACCATCAACAACAGAAAAGTGATCAGGCGAAAATGAGAAAAACTTGGACAGCTCACCAAAGAAGATACAAATGGGCAAAGCACATAAAAAGATGATTGACATTATTAGCTATCAATGGTATGCAAATTAAAGCCACTAGAAATACCATTTCATGCCTGCTGTTGATGAGAATAAGAAACAGCTAGAACTTTCAACATTGCTGGTGAAGTGTTGGACAGTTACTTACAAAGTTAAACATTTACCTTATGATCTAGTAATTCTACTCCCTGGTCTTTATCCAATGGGCATGAGAACAGATATTCACAGACTTACACTAGAATTTTCAGAGCAATCTTATTCATAATAGTCCCCAACCAGAAGCAACTCAAATGTCAAAAAGAGAATAGTAGAGAAATAATTTGTAGTTCAGTCATCCAACGGAACATTACTCAATGATAAAAAAGGAATTGACTACTGATACGTGTAACAGTCTCAGAAATGTTAGGGTAAGTGAATGGAGCATTTACAAAGTATATGTTGTATGATTCCTTTCAGATGAAGTCCAAGAATAGGTTCAACTAACCTACTGTGATAGAGATAAGAAAGTGATTGCTTGGAAAGTACATGGGAGATGAGGAGGTGGGAGGGAGGTGGTGGGGTTGTGGATTGGAATTGACTGGAAAGGGCCATGAGGGAAATACTCAGAGTATGATATTTAATATCTTATTTTGGCCATTATACAGGGTATATACAGTTGTCAAAACTCACTGGATTGGAAGTTTAAGATTTGTGCATTTTATTGTATATAGATTGTACCTCAATTCAAAAAATTAAGGGATTCTATTATTAAAGAAATCTTTAACATTAAACACCATTCAGAATATTTCTCTACTTTCTAGGCATGAGAAATATTTAAAAATTCTTGTTCTATTGAATTTAACACACCTGGTTTACAGTGTAGGATGGCAATATTAATTTATCCAGTTCCATCAAATTAAGCCTCCATTTATTATGACGTTCAAAAACGTAAGGATAAAAAATTACTCAGAGGAAGAGAAAATGCTGAAACACAACTACAAAAAACCCTGCTCTGAATCAGGATCGTTTCGAAGATGAATGTCATTGCTACAGTACACCAGCAAGTGGAGTAGTTACACTTTGAGAAGAATTCCATCTTCATAACCACTGAATTATTCTACAGGGCACTTTAACCAGACCAAAAATTGACTTTTGGGTGTAGCCACAATGGAAATGACAGATCATTTTAATGCAAGAGAAAAAGATTGGAAACCTTGACCCTCTAGATTACTTTGCACCTCAATGAGAAGGGGAAAAAAAAACACTTGCTGATCACCTTATTAAAATACTATGTTCGTGTTAATTCAGGTACAAGGAAAATATTTAAAAGAATGGCTAAATTAACTGTGGGATGCCATTTTTCTTTGTTAATTATTTCCATACAAGAGTAATAACGTACATCCTTTCTCCCACAAAAAAAAAAAAAAGACCCCAACAACGCCACCCTTTATTTTTAGAGATGTGGGAATAATAGCGTCAGTTTGTGCAGAATTTGGACGCTCTTTGAATACTGGAGTTTGTCTGAGAGTAGGTAAAGCTAGCTAAGAGTGCTTTTTTAAATCCTGAAGCATAAGGGCTTTTCAGTTGTGATGGTTAGGCCATGAATCTGAAGGTTTATGCTGCATTTTTAAAAATATCACCATGTTCATCAATTCTTATAAGATTTGTAAGGCTTAATTCTCCCATAAGCTCAGGAAGGCTGTAGAAAAGTCTCTAACTATCCCTTCCAAGCAGCTTCTATAATCCTGGGTTTACAGAAAGGAATGTTCTGGCTGACAATGGAAAGCATGTCCCAGGCATACGCAAATGCAGGGCTGTTAGCTAGGGGCACGTACAATATGGGTAACTATCCCCTTTACGCTCTAACTTTAATAATAACCCAACCTTGATTCTAACACCGTAGAGCCTCTTCTCAGTTCTCCGCATTCCCCAGTGAAGCTAAGTGCAGAGGAACCAGCATGGTGCGCCCTAGAAAATGCCCCGAGCCACTCCCAGTGTGCGACCAGAGTCCCTGCCTGTATAGAAGTCACACCTCTGCAATCTGAAGTGCTCATGAATATGAGATGTGCTTCCTTCCCTTGGAGTTGCATGAGCACAAGGACACTGGGTACACATAAGCACTAGTCCCTTCCAGGAACTGAGCCTACGACAACGCACCTACAAAATACAAAGGTCTAGGCGTGAGCGGAGGTGGTGTGGACTGACTCTCAAGGGGCACCTCAGTGGGGCCCAGGAGCATCTCTTCTTTAAAATCACACACCACTGCAGCTTTTCCACAAAGGTGGCCCCTCTACTCTGGGAGACAGTCCACTATCAATATATAAAAAGGTATCACCCTCGAATGTGCGTACACCCTTTCACTGGGACATAAACCTTGCCTGAAGATTTTCTTCATGAAAATCCAAGGAACATTTCTCAGTTCAATGACCCCTAAGAAATGATTTTGAATTACTTCCACTCGTGAAATAGAAGGAAAGCATTTTCCCCCAGTATCTATAAATGGAGGCTGAAGGAAGTACAGGATCCAGAGTAAGAGGGTTCAAGCTTTAGACTCTGCCTTGAACATTTTATCAAGGTCCCCAAGTCTGTGATGTTATAATCTGGACTGTATTCTCGCTTGCAGGGATTCATGGGATTGTCCCACAGTGAACATCATTTCACTACACAGCAAAGGATTTTTAAAGAACAATGAGAAAAATATGTAAATGAAATGCTGCCACACACATACTCCTAATTTTGAGTTTGCCACGAAACTGACATGAGGCTGTGTTCTTCCAACTAAGGGGCAAATAAGCCAAAAAAAATTCGTTCAAGGTTCACTAAACTCTGAGATACATAAACAGTAGAGATGAGGTGTATAGAGGAAAATACATAAAAAACCTAGAAACGGGAGACATGCTGATTATAAAAGGAGACAGAAGGAAGGTGTACCTGGGGCTAAAGAAATGAAATGGAGAGAAAATGTCTGCGTCTGTTTTTAATGAGAGGTGAGTTGCTTCCTCTAGCAGATCTAGAATGAAGACTGCACACAAACCAGGCAGGAATGAAATGACGGTTGTAGAGGGCACCAGGCAATGAGAGTACATTCAAGAAAGGGCTGATGCAAGGTGGGAGAACCCAGTCTGATGCCGAGTCAGCAGAAGCATCGTATGGCACTCCCTACTCTGGGGAAGGCAGAGATGGGCTGCACTTCAGCATGGCTCCGGACACTTACGGAAGGACGTGGGGGGAGGGAGGATGTCGTATGTTTTGGAACAATCTACACATTCACAGATTACCACAGCTGCCTGAGGGAGTATATAGGAAGCCAGGTACTTAGAGGTGAATTTTCTGTGATCCCTGTTGGAACTCATAGCAGAGTGGACTTTGGGAACCAAGCCTGAGGAGAGAGAAGAAAAAGCTCTGGGGTTTCCCAACCCCCTGACAAGTCTCTGCAGTTGTCCATTCACAGAAACCTAGAGTTTTGTCTGAATTTGACAGGGTTTTCCTTATGTTTCAAATGTTACCCCTGGAAGATGCTTGTATTCATTATCTTCAAAGATCTTGGATAGTAGTACCTTGAATTTAATATATCCTTAATGAATAATTACCGAGTGAATGAATCAACCATGCTCCCAAATGAGGAATGTGTCTTACATTAATTTAAATAGGAGTCAATAATGTGTACAATATAGCCTATATTTTCTTTATTACTGCCATTTGGCAAATTGAGGACAACCTCTAGCAATTCAAATCTCCCTCTGAGGTAAGTTTAGTAGCTATCATGATAGATTTTAGCAGCTTTCTCCTGGGGTCCCCGAGGCTCACTAAACATTTTAGGAGGACACCAGACATTATCCTAGTGGCCAGTGAGATAACCCACCACCAGGTGTGGGAGAGGAAGTGTGGTCCTGCCTGCTGTAGCCAGTGAATTCTGTACTGAGGTCTCGAATGGGTGCTGATGGCACGAAGGACCAAGGGCATGCAGCCTGGATCCTTTTTACTTGGTTCCAACTTCAGTTTTTTATTCCAGAGGAGACAGAAAACTCTTTCACTGCCGTATATGCTAGGGAAAAAAACTAAAACTCAAGCGGAAGCAGAAACTGGGTACAGGCTGGGGAGACTGAGAACCAAGTAGCCCAGGGCTGGAGCTTAGCTGAAGGGGGAGTATTTGACCTTGGTGTAGTTAGGCAACTCACTCGTTACTTGGTAATGCCAAGAGCCTCAGGATCACAGGCAGCGGACCCTGAATAGAAAGGGCAGTATTCTCCTAACAGCGTGGAGGCTGGAGCACAGGTCTTGCAGAAGGAGGACTGGAAGCTTCTGGGATCTGCACTGACCAATGTTTCCTCTCACAGTACCCGCTTTGATCTTCCCCAACTCCAGCCCATCAATTCACCTGTTTTGGCTGCTCTGGAGCTCATTGGTATAACTATACATGCCAAGTCATGTTTTCAGAATGGGCTTTTAATTCCGCTGAAAAACATTTTTACATGGCCCCTTCTTGTTTTCATTTCCCCTTGCATTTTTCTTCTCTTTCCCAGGGGACAAGCTCCTCTTCACAGATGAGAACCATCTAGCAGCCTCCATCGGTAGAGCACCTTCATGTGCATACGTCGTGCAAACCTTATCTTTAGTAATCTCAGTAACCCATAAAAGCTACGTATTGTTATCCCCACTTTCTACAGACAAGAGCTCAGTGAGGTCACTCAGCATGTGCTCTGGTTACTCCGTCAGGCTGCTTCTCAATATAGAGTGCTCTGTCATTTAGAACATGCTTTCACGTACATTTTTTAAAATTTTTATTTATTTATTTGACAGAGAGACACAGTGAGAGAGGGAACACAAGCAGGGGAAGTGGCAGAAGGAGAAGCAGGCTTCCCGCGGAGCAGGGAGCCTGATGCGGGGCTCGATCCCAGGACCCCGGGATCACGACCTGAGCCGAAGGCAGACGCTTAACAACTGAGCCACCCAGGTGCCCCTGCTTTCACGTACATTATTGAGTTCTCCAACCTAGCAATTAAATGTTATTATTGCTTCTGTTTTACAGAAGATAACACTGAAATGTAGATAGGCTATGTGACCTGCCCACATTGGGTTATTCACGGCAGCTGAGCTAGGAAGCAAACTTGTGTCCTCCTATTTGACACCTCATGCTTATCTAACTGTAGAGAAAGAAATGGAAGCTCCCAGACATAAACTGCCTCGAATTTCATTACATTCACCTTCATATTCATTTTTTTTCCTTTTTACCCCTCTTCTCCTATCTCAGGGAGAAGTTGATTCTATTCTATGTTCTTCTTTTTTTTTTTTTAAAGATTTTTTTAAGGGGCGCCTGGGTGGCTCAGTCGTTAAGCATCTGCCTTTGGCTCAGGTCATGATTCCAGCGTCCTGGGATTGAGCCCCGCATCAGGCTCTCTGCTCTGTGGGAAGACTGCTTCTCCCTCTCCCACTTCCCTTGCTTGTGTTCCTGCTCTCACTCTCTCTCTCTCTGTCAAATAAATAAATAAAATCTTAAAAAAAAAAGATTTTTAAAATTTATTTGAGACAGTGAGGGAGTGAGATTGAGAGAGAGAGAGTGAGAGAGAGTGAGAGAGAGCAAGCGAGCACAAGCAGGGGGAGCGGCAGGCAGAGGGAGAGGGAGAAGCAGGCTCCCCACTGAGCAGGGACGCGATGCGGAACTCGATCCCAGGACTCTGGGATCATGACCTGAGCCGAAGGCAGACGCTTAACCAACTGAGCCACCCAGGTGCCCCTCTATTCTATGTTCTTTTTTTTTTTTTTTTTAAAGATTTTATTTATTTATTTGACAGAGAGAGAGTGAGAGAGGGAACACAAGCAGGCAGAGTGGGAGAGAGAGAAGCAGGCTCCCCGCTGAACAGAGAGCCCGATGTAGGGCTCGATCCCAGGACCCTGGGATCATGACCTGAGCCAAAGGCAGACGCTTAACGACTGAGCCACCCAGGCGCCCCCTATTCTATGTTCTTAAAAGTTCTCTCAATTGTTCATGAATAGCCTTATCTTGTTCCATGTCTTCACTTTCAAGTCTTAAATCTTTCTCTCACCTCAACTGCTGTTTCTAATCACCAAGTAAGTATTCTTAACAACATACTGTATATATTCTATATTCTGCTCTCCCACTCCTCAAACTCTCTGCAACTCATTATGTCTGTTCTGTTTTTCTGAGCACTCCATGAGCTTCCTTATCTCCATACTTCTGCTTATATTGATTTGAAATGTTGTCCTCTCTACTTGCAGAAATTCTATTCATTCTTCAAGAATGAGCTCAAATGTTGTACCTGCTATGAATATTTCCCAATTACTCCAATCAGATTTAATGGTATATTCTCTGTATTCCAAAGTACTTTGCTGACAAGGAAAACATATCACTTATCACATGAGAAAATTATTTGTCTTCATCTCTGTTTCAGCTTATGGGTGTCAGCACAATGGAGACAAGAAGAGAATTTTATTTATCTCTACACACCTTGAAGCAATGAGCATGGCCCTTGACTAAATGTTTGTTGAATGGAAGGATGGATGGATGGATGAATAGTGATTCAGTTACTACTCCAATTTTTCAACATGCCTCAAGGGGGGCATGATCTGATTTCAGGCTGTTTTCCCCTCATTTTAAATCTCCATTATTATCCTGAGCATTTGTCTTGCCTGCTTTGTGAAATTTTGGGTTTTAAATTAAAAAAAAAAAAATGACCTGCTGTATGAAGTCATGGAAAAGGAGAGGAAATAATAGATCATTTTTCTTGTAAAAGTAAATATACTTCTGTCATCCAGGTGATCAATGTTGCAAATAAGCATCCAAAAAATTAAAAAATTGTATTTGTAAGTTTAAAAAGTAAGGTGATAGGAATTTATCTTCTATTAATAAATGCTATTCACATATAACACAATAGTAAACTTCATTAGATTGGAATAATGAGTTTGGGGAGGTAGGGAGGAAAAGGGAGAAGCTAGCTTAAATTATGGAAGTCAGAATATATTGAAAGCAATGCAGTTTTATTACTTTCAATACTATAACCTGCCAATAAAGTCTGTCTAAGGAGAAATCTACTTAATGACATGGATCCTTACTTTATAGTTGAATCTTTTTGCCTAAAGACCACTGTATATGCAAAAGCCATGAAAACAGTTATTCTCTTTAAATAAGTTAGAGGTGTTCCCTTTATTTCTGTTATCAAATTCATTTCTTGCAGACAATTTAAAGGCAAATTTCACCTTAGTCTGGGTCAAATGGTCAAAAACTGTGTATTAGCAATATTGGAATTAATGAGGTTTTATTATATTCATAAAGGAACGCATTTCTGGGAAAAACAGTCCAATATCCCAGGGAAGTGTAAGATGCTTTAAAAATAAAAACAGGGAAAATGTAAACTTTTTCAAATAAGATGAACTTAAGCTAGATAAAACTGAAATCTATCTTCAAAGTCTTTGGTTTCCTTTGTAAATTCCTTGGGGCAAGGATGATGGTTTCCTTGCTTCTCTTCCCCACCTTCCAGGACAATACACCCCAACAATGGCACCTTGGCTTTGCTTTCTGGTGACAGTTATGATGACTCTAAGAACAGGTGTTTAAAAATGACACAATGGGGTTTTCAGATATTCCAGTTGTTGCTCTGCTTATCTATAGCTACCCGAGATTCAAACATAAGTAAAGCTGACTCACTGATTCTGGCTACAGGCTGTAGGTAATTTACTGGCTCCCATCCTGGAAAAGAAGAGAAAGGGGATTCATATATGACCATTATCTCCAAATATATTTAAAATCTTTCTACATAAAGATGCCTCAATGCCTCTAGTATTTTATTTCTAGCAAAGAAAATCATGAAGTGTGGGGGCAAAGGGTCATGAAATAGAATATTTCACCCCTGCGTTTCGGGGCAACTGAAGAGGTGACAGGCTTGGTGTCACTTATCAGGAAACTGGGCATTACCTTCAGACTTTGCCATAGAAAAAATTGAGTCTTGTGCCTGTATTCCCTCCTTCAGCAAAATGGAGCTGGAGACTGGGGGGGGGGGTAGGTGGAGCTGGACTATGTCCACTGAAGGGAAGAAAATTTCCCTGGATTCTTTGCATTCTACTACATTATGTGTCAGTATGCTAATATCCAATTATATTTCCTGCTTAGAATCTTTGTGTAAATCTTTGTTTATATCCAATTATATTTTCTGCTTAGATTCTTTGAGTCCTTGGGACAGACTTCTTTGAACAAAATTGATATTCGGAATAGATATGCTATGTGCATCTCCTGACGTGGAGTATCCATGGCTCACTGTTGGATATCTTGATCTGTGAAGCTTGGAAGAGTAAATGAACTAAAATCTAGGATGAAAGAAAAAAGGCTCTTTGAGGGAAGTGATCCCATGGATATTAAATCATCCAGAACTAATGTTCGTTTATTCTGTAGTAAAGAGCCCTGAGAAAGAAACCTTTGAGTTTTCCTTGAGCCAATGATTCATCATCCTGATAATCAAGAAGGACCTCTTTCTGCCAGATGAAGTTGCTAAATGTAACATAATAAATTCCTTCTGGCTTAGTCATCTATAGGGAGAGGAGAGCCTCAACTGATTCAGAAAACAATTCCAGGGAGCTGCAAGATGGAACTTATATGACTCTTTATTTTTTTTTTTTTAAGATTTTATTTATTTATTTGACAGGGAGAGAAATAGCGAGAGCAGGAACACAAGCAGGGGGAGTGGGAGAGGGAGAAGCTGGCTTCCTGCTGAGCAGGGAGTCCGATGTGGGACTCGATCCGGGGACTCCAGGATCATGACCTGAGCCGAAGGCAGTCGCTTAACCAACTGAACCACCCAGGCACCCTGGCATTGCCTTTTTAACCAATCCCTCACTAAGTTACATTTGTGCTAAAATATACAGTTTATACATATGTCAATTAAATGCGGTTCTGCCTTTAGAATGACTTAAAAAATATATCCAAGGGCACTCTAATTGCATTGTCATGAGTCTCCTGGTATAAAGTATCAGTAGCTCCACTTGATTTAGAAATTTCTGCATTTTGGATGAACACATTCATAAGTCATTTGTATAGTTCATCAGTAAGTTATAGGTCCTACAGTGCAACTGACCCCCATGGGCTGGAACTTGATAATCCATGCTTCAACCCATTTTGATGTAATTGCAACTCTACATTTACTTGTTCGCCCATGTAACAGTAGTGTGATTAAGATCACACTTTCATGGCTTGGTGATAAGAATATCTTCCCCATACAAAACTGATTTTACTCAGTACATTCTCATTATTTATATAATCTGTTACATAACCATGGGAGGAAATTGAATTGATGTGGAAAAAATGGCTATTCAAAAAGTCAAAATGTGGCTGCTCCTTTCTCTCTCATTATATTCTGTTAAGTTGCTTATTGATTGCATGAGGAATTGTTCTCATTGCTTTTAAGCTCTGGCTTATAATGATCAAGTCATTTCCTTAAATTATGTGAACACAACAGGCCCTTTTCCCCATCTCCTCAATCACTCAAATATAAAGGTTGTGCAAAGTCATCTGCCAATTTCTTTTATTCCTTTTTTATGTATTGTGGTAAAAAACAGACAACAGGATACGTATCCTCTTAACACATTTTAAAATGTACAGTACAGTATTGTTAACTCTAACACACAATGTAGTATACCAGATGTCTAGAACTTGTTCATCCTACATGACTGAAACTCTATACCCATCGAACACTAGCTCCCGGTTCCCTTCTCCCTTTCCCAGCCCCAGGAAACCACAGTATGCTAATTTCTTAAGGGTCTCAGGAAACCTGACCTTAGGGCATAATAATGAGGTACAGTCAGGGATTGGATACTCTTCCCTGGTCTAGTTTGGCTCTCCACACATCACAGACTGAAGTACAGTAGGTGAATGCATGTCTCTGACACTTTACAGTAAATTTGCTTAACACAGGAAGGATCCAGTCTTACTAATCCTCTTTATAACTTCCCTGAACCTAGCTTTGTGTCATGTATAAATATGTATTGAATTAAATTAAATTATAAAATTTCTTTTTCAGGTAAAAAATTTTTTTTTAAGATTTTATTTATTTATTTGACAGAGAGAGAGAGAGCGAGAGAGCACAAGCCGGGGGAGTGGCAGAGGCAGAGGGAGAAGCAGACTGATGCTGTGACGCAGGGCTTGATCCCAGGACCTTGGAATCATGACCTGGGCCGAAGGCAAATGCTTAACCGACTGAGCCACCCAGGTACCCCTAAAAATTTCTTCTGATAAAAAGGATGAAAAGTAAATACTGCTTATTTGTTTTATTTTAAGTTATTAACTTATTTTAAGTTAATGAATTGTCTCATAAAGAAAAGCATCCTCCCTCACCATTCAATAATAGTAATAGTGTGTCGAGCTCTGAAAGGCTTTGACAGTATCTTCTAAATCACTGCTATTCCTGTATATATTTTTAATGTAATGACTACCTCGGGTGTTGGGCTCAGTCCATACAATCAATATAGACTGACTTCCTTGCTACATGATCAGATATGAAATAACTATGGGTGTTCTTTCATAGTCAGCTGTGAAGATGACTTTAAACGTCAGCATTCAGGCTTGTTTCACATAGCGGAAATTAATTGGGTTTTGGCCACAGCCCTTAAAATTAAAAAGGGTTTAAACCTCATATTCAGTGTACATGTTCTTATAATGTGCTTATAAGATTGATTACGATATTAAAGGCTTAATTTAGTGGTACAGGCAATCTAATGAAACAGGATCTTTCCCGTCACCCCATGATTTTCTTTTGAATCATTTTTGGTTTTGGTAGTAAAGCACGTTTCACCTGTTGAAACTTGGCATAAGCATCATACTCAGAGACTAGGCCTAGAGCTTTGATGGGAAATCAGTTAAAAAAAAATAGCATTTCACCGATCCTTTTCCTCAGGGTTTGAGAGTTCCATGCATTATAAATAGCACACTGAGCCAAACAGGGCTCACACTCAAGTGAGAGAACACAAATATGACCACAATGCACTTTTCTCAAAGTAATTCCTCTGGCCACGGTGAGAAAACTAATCGTGTTGTTTACCATCATCCTTGCCTAACAGAGAATACAAAGATAGGAGAGGCTGGACAGTTTCCTAAGACTGTGTGGCAATTTGTTGTTAAAAGTGAAATAGGGTTACCTTTCATGAATGAATCAGCTTTTTTTCCCCTTCAGCTCAACCTTTCAGAAATGCAATTATCAATAACCTCCATTCTACATAATGGTATTCTGATACAAAAGTGATCACAGTGAAGCTCAGGTTCTTTGCTGTCTAACATTTTATTGCTGGATTTGAGTTTATCACAATATTTTTTTAAAATTTTATTTTATTATGTTATGTTAATCTCCATACATCATTAATTTTTGCTGTAGTGTTCCATGATTCATTGTTTGCATATAACACCCAGTGCTCCATGCAGAACGTGCCCTCTTTTTATTTTTTTAAGTTTTTATTGTTATGTTAATCACCATACATTACATCATTAGTTTTTGATGTAGTGTTCCATGATTCATTGTTTGTGCATAACACCCAGTGCTCCATGCAGAACATGCCCTCTTTAATACCCATCACCAGGCTAACCCATCCTCCCACCCCCCTCCCCTCTAGAACCCTGTTTGTTTCTCAGAGTCCATAGTCTCTCATGGTTCGTCTCCCCCTCCGATTTCCCCCCCTTCATTTCTCCCTTCCTACTATCCTCTTTTTTTTTTTTTTTAACATATAGTGTATTATTTGTTTCAGAGGTACAGGTCTGCGATTCATCAGTCTTACACAATTCACAGCGCTCACCATAGCACATACCCTCCCCAGTGTCCATCACCCAGCCACCCCATCCCTCCCACCCCCCACCACTCCAGCAACTCTCAGTTTGTTTCCTGAGATTAAGAATTCCTCATATCAGTGAGATTATATGATATATGTCTTTCTCTGATTGACTTATTTCGCTCAGCATAATACCCTCTAGTTCCATCCACGTCGTTGCAAATGGTAAGATTTCGTTCCTTTTAATGGCTACATAATATTCCATTGTATATATACACCACATCTTCTTTATCCATTCATCTGTTGATGGACATGTAGGCTCTTTCCATAGTTTGGTTATTGTGGACATTGCTGCTATAAACATTGGGGTGCATGTACCCCTTCAGATCACTACATTTGTATCTTTGGGGTAAATACCCAGTAGTGCAATTGCTGGGTCATATGGTAGCTCTATTTTCAAATTTTTGAGGAACCTCCATCCTGTTTTCCAGAGCAGCTGCACCAGCTTGCATTCCCACCAACACTGTAGGAGGGTTCCCCTTTCTCTGCATTCTCGCCAACATCTGTTGCTTCCTGACTTGTTAATTTTAGCCATTCTGACTGGTGTGAGGTGGTATCTCATTGAGGTTTTGATTTGGATTTTCCTGATGCTGAGCAATGTTGAGCACTTTTTCATGTGTCTGTTGGCCATTTGGATGTCTTCTTTGGAAAAATGTTTGTTCATGTCATCTGCCCATTTCTTTATTGGATTTTTTGTTCTTTGGGTGTTGAGTTTGATAATGATAAGTTCTTTATAGATTTTGGATACTAGCCCTTTATCTGATACGTCATTTGCAAATATCTTCTCCCATTCTGTTGATTGTTTTTTGGTTCTGTTGACTGTTTCCTTTGCTGTGCAAAAGCTTTTTATCTTGATGAAGTCCCAATAGTTCATTTTTGCCCTTGCTTCCCTTGCCTTTGGCGATGTTTCTAGGAAGAAGCTGCTGCGGCTGAGGTTGAAGAGGTTGCTGCCTGTGTTCTCCTCTAGGATTTTGATGGACTCCTGTCTCACACTGAGGGCTTTCAACCATTTTGAGTCTATTTTTGTGTGTGGTGTAAGGAAATGGTCCAGTTTCATTCTTCTGCATGTGGCTGCCCAATTTTCCCAACACCAGTTTTTGAAGAGACTGTCTTTTTTCCATTGGACATTCTTTCCTGCTTTGTCAAAGATTAGGTGACCATAGAGTTGAGGGTCCATTTTTGGGCTCCCTATTCTCTTCCATTGATCTCTGTGTCTGTTTTTATCACAATATTTTATTTCTTTTGAAATATTAATTTGGTCTAATCTTACCTTCTTTTTTTTTTTTTAAGATCAGTATGTAACTTTCTTTTATTTTTTTTTAAATTTTATTTTATTATGTTATGTTAGTCACCATAGAATACATCATTAGTCTTATATGATAACCTTACCTTCTTTTCTGTTTTCTTCTAAAATTACTTGGATGCATAATTATTAAATTAGTAATAACCACAATAAAATCTAGTGTCTACTGAATCCTTATTAAATATCAGACATGTGCTGGCATTTTATGTGAATCTTATCTAATTTAGCACCAGACTGGTTATGATGAGCACTGGATGTTATATGTAAGTGATGAATCACTAAATTTTACTCCTGAAACCAATATTACACGATATGTTAACTCACTAGAATTTATTTATTTATTTATTTTAAAGATTTTATATATTTGACAGAGAGAGACACAGCGAGAGAGAGAACACAAGCAGGGGGAGTGGGAAAGGGAGAAGCAGGCTTCCCACCAAGCAGGGAGCCCGATGTGGGACTCGATCCCAGGACCCTGGGATCGTGACCTGAGCTGAAGGCAGAGGCTTAACAACTGAACCACCCAGGTGCCCCAATTCACTAGAATTTAAATAAAAATTTGAAAGAGGAAAAAAAATTAATACCAGAAGAATCGCATGACCTGGATTTCTGCATATGGAATATAACTACATATTTCAAGTTCTGCACTTTTTTTTACATAAACCATGCCCATAATCATCTGTATTTTCTATTTTTGGTTCCACTGAAGTGTATTGAGAACTTAAAGATACAAAACAAAATCCTTTTAGATTTGAGTCTTTTCCTAATATTTAACCATTATATTTTCACACCTTATTCTATAGCATTTTATTTTTAATGGCTCAACATCACTGAGTCTTTCCAAAGCATTTTTATAGAAATAGCAATTCTTTTATGTACCCATATGTCCTTGGTTTACATATTTTATAATTGAATTGAATAATTATATGAACAAGTATAATTGGCATAGCAGGTTTGGGAACAAACACAATTGACTCTTGGTCCACATATATCTCCACAGGTGGGGTCAGAAGTTGACAGGTAGGCCCTGGTGTTTAGCTGGCTGTGAGCATTGGTCAGTAGGTCACAACTAGAGAAGGGAGAGCGTTGCTTAACTAGGCAAATCATTTAAGAGAGGTCTGGTTAAAAAAAAAAAAAGCTTCTGTTGTATTTGATACTTTAACTGTGTATGCATTACTTTGATAAAATAAAAAAATATATATTTTTTTAAATGGAGAGAGAAGGAGAAAGAGACATTGAGTTTAGGTTATCTTGCCCAAGATTACAAAACTAGAAGTAGAACATGGATTTGGCTTTGCCTGCCTCCCAATCTACCCCTCCAGTATTCTTTCCTTCTATCCCATGAGCCTTAGGGCAGAGAAGGCTGTGGGGTGGGTGGTCTGCTGCCACCCAGGAAGGGGCTTGAGATAGCTCAAGAGTGGTCATCAAAAGAACATAGTAGCAGGAGAGAGGACAGAAAGTGATGAAATAGTCTTAGAAATTTGCAAATAAGAACTCTGCGATTTTGGTTTCATTAAGTTGACCCAAGTATTTCTTGACTTTGGGTCTCACTGGTTCAAAACAAAAGGGACTTCTGCAAACAAATTTGGCAAACTGACACAGCCAAATATTTTCAGAATGGGTTCTTGCAACTCTGAAATTGAAGAAACTCTGAAAGGGCATCCCTCCTGTCCAGCAAACAATAAGCAACACAGAAGAACCTCTGACCCAATGGTACCATGGGGAGCCAGGCGTGGGAGCAAGCTTGGTGGAAATCTGTGATGACAAATAGCAATAACATTGAAGGCATTTGAACCTCACCATCCACTTCCTTCTAATCCTTGGGTCTTAAACAGGTTCTATTTCCATCAAGTCCTTCTTTGAGTAAGACTAAAAGCACCAGTTTTGAAGAACTTCCCAGCCTCCTAGAAAGGATGATCTTCTAGTAGCTGTTTTAAAATGCGTTGGAATGGATTATTATGTTTTTCCATTAAGTATTAATGATTTCAGTTTATGTTAAACGCTTTCTATGTTTCTTTCCTTGGCATTTTCCAAATTATTTTCTTTGAGAAGCAAATTAGATTTCTATGTCTTTATAAGGAATTCATAAAAAAGGTTAAGATCTCAAATGGGTATCCCTTCAATAAAATTATGTTAAATTGTGCAAGATGTTCATACATGGGACATCAGTTTTATATACTTTCAAAAATAGCTCTTTCGTTTTTAAATGATCTGGTTTCAAAAAATAATTATTGCAATCATTTGGCTATAAATGTGGTTGAGATTTAAAGCCTCCTTCATTTAAAGCAGTTCTCATTTCAATATGTTTTTGGAAGCATTATTATAAATAATGGATTAATTATTTAGTTAACATGAATACAAATGTAAAGACCATATGAGCAAGCCCATTTATTTCATTTTCTAAAGACTGCAAAATCAGTTAACTAATTTTTAGTTAGTTAACAAAATTAACTGAAAGGAAATACAAATGAAAAAGAGAAACAGGGCAAGATCTGGTGCCATTGTGTATATTGGGTGCTCTTTACACAGAGCTGCATTCCCTCACTGAAGCAACCTCTGTACTCTCCTGGCTATAGATCCTAGACCGTATCCAGTGAGGTGCTGAGAAAACTAAGCCCAAGCAGCAGCCTCTGAAGTCAGAACAGCTCTGAAAAGGGGCAGGTCTGATTCTATAGCCTTCTCTAGGGACACCAATGAAGCAAGCCTCCCTAATTCTCTCATCTACAAAATGTCTTAATGTCCATTTCAGCTTTGAGATTCTAGCAAATGGGGCAAAAATAAGTAAGTAAGTATATAACTAAATAGGTTTTCATTATCTTGCAGTCCCCATGTTTCTCCTATTTACGTTGTATTTTTCCTATTCATGTTCCTATTTTTGTTTGTATTGCTTCCTTCGAGAAGCAGATTTGAAGACAAAGCGCAAGCTGACACCCTGCAACCTCCCCCCAACCCCCCCCCCTTGGGTGGGACTTGTGTGACATTATTTTTCCAGGAATCTCCCAACTATCTTAATGTTAATACCTTGATAGTGGGGAAAACAACCTTAACTTGACAATGGCAGTATCTTGTAGGTATCTTGTAGGTTGGTCCTTTTTAGCATATGAAAGTTCTTTTGAAACTTCCTTTTCCTTACTTTCCCCAGCTCCCGAGTATATAATCACCACTCCTCAAGACCCTGGTGCAGCCGCTCTTTCTGCTCATGGGTCCTGTCCTGTGCTTTAATAAACCACCATTTTGCACCAAGAAAAAAAAAAAAAAAAGAAGCAAATTCGAAAGGTATTAAGATTTCTATGACTTCATAAGAAATTTATAAAAATGTTCGAGATCTCAAGTGGCTATCCCTTCAATAAAATTATGGCGAATTGTGCAAAGTTGCCAAGTGCTGGAACCAAACTAGGGGGTCTGACCATGGGGTCCATGCTCCTGAACCCTTACACCACATGATCTGTAGAAGCTTCTGTTGTTATATAAATACTCCGCGGTCACCTGGCCCTGCCCCATGCAAGCTCACTAAGGGAAAGCACTTTGTCTCTGTCCTGTCTGTCCTCTGACTAACGCACACAGACACCCCGTAGGAGCAATGTATGAGGTACGGGAATCGGGGTTAGCAGTGAAAACAATGGGCAAACCTCGGAAATTGTCTGCCCTGCTTAAAACATGCTGAGACACACCCCTTTCTTCTTGATCTTTTCTATACTATGTGAAAAATGCTGGCTGCATATTTCACAGATTAAAAAGTGGGCAATATCAATAATAAAAATAGCTTCTACAATTCCACATTTCAGAATATGAGCCAGACAATGAAGAAAGATCTTCCAGTGCTAAACTCTCCCTCGCCTACTTTCTTCCTTCTTTTCTTCCTTCCTTTGTCACTGTCTCAACAAACACTTGTTTTAGTCCCACTACATGGAAATAAACCTCTGGGTGTCTGTTATTAACGTTTCCATCCTAGGTGCTAAAGGACAGAGGCAAATAATATAAAGTAATATCAAAGGCAATAAAAAAGATTGCTAAAATTTATTGTGAAACTACCATGAGCTAAGTCTTAGGCCCAGGGCTTGACAGGTATTACCTCACTCAATCCTCATTATAACTCTATGAGATAATACTAGTATTATCTCCATTTGACAAATAAGGGGAGTAAGTTGAGAGAGGCTGAGGTCATATGACTCCTAAGGGACAGAGCAGGGACTCCAGCCCTGGGAGTCTGAGACTACGGCTGGAAATCTTTTTTTTTTTTAAGATTTTATTTATTTATTTGACAGAGAGATAGCGAGAGAGGGAACACAAGCAGGGGGAGCGGGAGAGGGAGAAGCAGGCTTCCCGCTGAGCAGGGAGCCCAACGCGGGGCTCGATCCCAGGACCCTGGATCATGAGCCGAAGGCAGACACTTAATGACTGAGCCACCCAGGCGCCCCTACGGCTGGAAATCTTAACCTTTACACCCCATTCTCTCCAGAAGGAGATTCAGCCACAAGGCATACAGAGGGCATACGAGATTGGTTTCATTTCCTTTGAAAAAAGTCTTATAAATAGTATTAGAGCACAACAGGAATGCTTCCAATATCCTCACAGACTGCACCCAAAAGCAGATGTGTGACTTTTAATAAGCTACTGTCTCATGGCTTCATTTAATCCGTTTGTAAGATGAAAATTAGCACCAAGTAATCTCCAGGGTTCCTCCCAGACACAGACCTTCCATTACTCTGAAGACGCCGCTGAGTGGGGCAGGGAGGGATCACCGATTTTGGAGCCAGAAGAACTGGGTTTATTTGGAAGGCCAGCACCCTCCTTGCAGCCCGGTCACGGGGTCTGCCTCTGTCATTTCCTGCATGTCTTCTGCTGACCTCAATGGAAGATAATTGCTCAACCTGAATATCATCTGCAAATACCATGATCAACCCCCTTGGGGCGCCTGGGTGGCTCAGTCGTTAAGCGTCTGCCTTCGGCTCAGGTCATGATCTCAGGGTCCTGGGATCGAGTCCCGCATCGGGCTCCCTGCTCCGCGGGAAGCCTGCTTCTCCCTCTCCCACTCCCGCTGCTTGGGTTTCCTCTCTCCCTGTGTCTCTGTCAAATAAATAAACAAAATCTTTAAAAAAAACAAAAACAAAAAACAATGATCAACCCTCTTGACAAATTTTTAAATGTACATTTAAATGTATTGTTGCCTATATGTACAACGTTATACTGCAGGATTCTAGAGCATATTCATCCTGCTTGACTGAAACTTTTATGCTTATTGATTAGTGACTCCCTATTTTTCCCCTTCCCCTACTGCCTGGTAACCACCATTCCACTCTTTGATTCTATGACCTTGACTATTTTAGATACCTCATGTCAGTGGAATCATACAATATATGTCTTTTTGGGTCTGGCTTATTTCACTTAGCATAACGTCCTCAAGGTTCATCTATATTACTGTATGTTCTAGAATTTCCTTTTTTTAAAAGGCTGAATAGTATTCCATTGTATGTATATATCACATTTTCTTTATCTGCTCATCTTTCAATGGACATTTAAATTGTTTCCACATCTTGGCTATTGTGAATAGTGCTGCAGTGAACGCAGGAGTGCAAATATCTCTTCTAGATCCTGATTTCAATTCTTTTGGATAAATACCCGAAAGTGGGATATGCTGTTCTATGGTCGTAGGTTTCTCTCTTTGGATATGAGACGTACACCCATGTCCAATAGATATCCAAGAAGTGTCTTTGCTTAGGTAGGTAATAGTCATCTCAAATTTAATGTATCTAAAATAGAAATCTCCTTTTATCTCCAAACTAGCCCTCTCATGTTTGGCCACATCCCAGCTAATAGTATTAGTACCAACTTGCTCAAGCCAAAAACCTAGAGCCATCCTTTATCCCACTCTTAGCCACCACGTCCATTTCTACCTCAAAAATACATCCTAAATCTGCTGATGTATCATTATTTCCACTGAAACTACCCTACTCTAGACCACTTCATTTTTCTCCTGGCTTACTATAACGGCTCTGTAAAGGTTCTCTGGACCTTTATTTTTTCCCCTCTAGAACCCCTCCCAAGCCAGAGTGCTTAAAAAAAAATCTCATTTCCTTGCATAAAACTCTTCACTACAGTCTACATGTCTCCACATAAGCTGGACACTGCCTACATATGCACCCTTGTTCACTCTGCTCCAGTCATGCTGACTTTCTTTCCGGTTCTTCAATCCACAAGCTTGTCCTGCCTCAGGGCCTTTATAATTGCCATTCCCTCTTCTGTCAGGTTTGCTCATGACTGGTTCCTTCATATCATTCTTGATTCAGTTCAAATACCAGCTCCTCAGAGAGATCTTCCCTTACCATTCTAGCTAAAGTGGTATCCCAGTATTTAAACTTATCTTTTCTCATGGATAAAGACCAACTGAAAAAAAAAAAAAAAACAAAGAAAAATATGAGCCTACTGAAGCAGATTATTTATAATTAGAAAAACCAGTTAAGAAGTTTAAAATAAAAATGTGCAGAATTCATGGGCAGAATTCAAGAGTGCATATACTTAATGGAAGTGTCTCAGCATATATGATGTAATTGTGAATGCAGGTTGAGTACACACAGTGGATGATTCAAGTTGGTGAAAAAGGGCAAGAAGCAGCATCAGTTATTCTGAAGGGCATAGAGGAAGTAGGAATCCCCCTTTGTAGGTAAGTTCCCAAAGCTGAAGAAGACTACCCTTCATTTCTTCTTTCTCTCCAGTTTCAGGGATGAAAGAAGAGGGAAGAAATCCTTCTTCCTTCATCTGCTTGCCTGAAGTGTCTGGAAAACAGGATCGACTGCCCAACCCAACAACCACTTCTGGAAATATGATGTGACTAGAATTGCGTTATAGGGTTTCAACAGGAGGAAAAACAAAGGCACATTTGCCGTGCTTTCCTTATTTTAGTCTTCCAACATTTTATTATGAAAATTTTCAAACATACAGAAAAATGAAAAAGCTTCATTTCTTAAGATCATATTTCTCCCTACTTCAGATGGAGTCCTGTGGTCTCAGAACTCCCCAACTACTGGGTGGGACCAGTATTTTCTAAACCTTGAATTGCCTGAGCAAAGGTCTGGACCATTGTGTGATCAGTTTTGACATTCTGGTTACCTTGTTAGTGTCATTATACCTAGAGTTAGTTAGTCAATGTCTCCTGCTATATAGAACTTGACTGTTTATTTTAATTAATTTATTTTAAATTTTATTTTACTGTGGTAAGAATAATTCACATGAGTCTACCCTTTTAACAAATTTTTAAGTGCACAATACAGTAGTATTGTTTAGGATGGGTACAATATTGCACAGCTGATCTCTAGAATTTACCAGGGGCTGGCGGGTGGTGGGGGGAGTGGGGAGTTGATAAACAGCTGCTTTGTTTTTGCTGGTTTATGAAGCTCTATTTCACCTTTAAGGTTTTCCATCCCAGTGCTCTGAAGAAGATCTACATGCTTCAGGGATGCATTTGTTGTCTGTCCTTTAGATAGGGCTTTTATTAAAGAGTACTGATTAGGGTGTCATTTTGAGTACTAAACTATACTGTATTATACTACTTATGCAAGTTCTGAAGTCGAATGTCAAAAAAAAAAATCTAAATTAGCAACATCTTAGCTTTGGTGTTTACATTTCTATCAGTAACTATGAACTAAAAGTTCAATCATGTCTGCCATCTTATAGGCAAATCTTCTGTTTTTCACCCAGAACAAAGATCTTCCTTTGACATTATTTCATGAGTGACAATGTTACAGTTGATAATTTACTAGTTGGAAGAGTATGATGCCTAAGTTACACTGTACTAGATCCTACTGTATTGATACTGGACCCAGTGTGGTAGTCTTTGGAGAGGAAAAAAAAATGCAAGCTGACTCAAGGTATCTGCTTTATCTATTTCTGCCAACAATCACTATACATTACTTAAAAACAAGAGGCAATGAAATCCATCTTTCAGGCCATTTAGTTTTTATTTGTAAAATCTCTCAAGACTCTGACTACTGCCAACTTAAAATGCTTTCTGAAAAGATCAGTTAAATTCAAACGTTGCGACTATAATCAGAATACTAAGAATAAGACACCACTGGTACTTGAACGTGGAACCAGGACCTAACCCAGTTGTGTTAGGAAGTTGTTACTTAAAGACTTCTGCTATAGAGTTAAAAAATATTCAATTGGTTATCTCTCTTTAGATTTTCTTCCTCATGTGGAGGAGGAAAATGATTTTTTCTTGTTTTCTCAATAAATGCCAGAAAGGTGAATTAAATTCTAGTAATGAATTTACATTTTACTTTTCAAAAATATTCTGCACATTGGCATCAGGTTAAATAAAGAAAAAAGGTGCTAATTTTCTCATATATTCAACAATCAAAAAATATCATAATATTCCAGTTATGGAACGAATGAGTCACAAACATAAAAGCTACAGCATAGGGAATATAGTCAATGGTATTGCAATAGCGTTCTCTGGTGACAGATGGTACCTACAGTTGTGGTGAGCATAACATATACACTTGTTGAATCACTATGTTGCCCACCCGGAACTAATGTAACATTGCGTGTCAACTACGCTTCAGTAGAAAAATTTAAAAATCATAATAAATTTTATAGTCATAACCTTTTATGTGTTTTTTTTTTTAAAGATTTTTTATTTATTTATCTGAGAGAGAAAATGGGAGACAGAGAGCATGAGAGGGGGAGGATCAGAGGGAGAAGCAGACTCCCTGCCGAGCAGGGAGCCTGATGCGGGACTCGATCCCGGGGCTCCAGGATCATGACCTGAGCCGAAGGCAGTTGCTTAACCAACTGAGCCACCCAGGCGCCCCCCTTTTATGTGTATTTTTGACCAAAGATTGTTTTAGCTAAACCACTGTAATGATTTTTAATATTGCCATTTATTAATATTAAAAAACTACCATTACACATGAATTAAGTACAAGTTACATATTTTGAATATGACACATTTATTTGAACTTTATAGAAGTAATGCTGCAAAGATGTTGATTAAGGATACTTTGAATGCTCTAGCTTGACTTTTCACAAATGCCCTTGAAATTCCCAGGAAGTCAACGCACAGCTGTCCCACTAACACACAATGACCACTACTGTTCACTGCTGACAAGGCCTGGCTAGCGGCAAACATGGGGAAGGCATGCAAACTCTTATAGGTTCGCTTCGCAATAGAAAAAAAAAAATGGAACATTCCTTGACATAGAGAAATCGTCACTCATGTCCTATTATTTTCCAAAACTTAGAGGCCCCTATATCAATGACAAATGAGTTACTGATAAATGTGTTTGATTGCAATGAAAAGAAATGCAACAAAGGACTGCGTTAAAGGTGGGAGATAAATGAGAATGATACTCTGCAATCTTTTCTCAGTCTGATCCCCCAAATCACTTGCAAATGTTGACTCCCATTTCCACTAGCACATAGGGAAGTAGGAGAGAAATGCTGTATGCAAACAATATTCTTTCCTTGTATTCACATACATATTTTTAAAATAATAGCATAATACTGAAAATCAAGTGCAATAATGACAGAATTATAAAAAAAATGAGTGATTTTGCTCTTTGCTTATAATGGTGCAGTGACACGGAAAAGGTAATATTCATTATCTCTTCAGGCAAATAGGCTCATTCCAGGGCAATCAAGATTCATCAATCATGGATCTAAAGGCAAAATTCAGAAAATACCATCGAATCTTCTACTTCCCTTAAACAATCAAATCAATTTTTTTTTCTATTTTTGAGATTTCTCTCCATCTCAAATATAACTTTGGTGCTTTGCCCTTGACACATAGTAGCAAATAATAAATATTCTTTTAATAGTTCTCCAATAAATGAATGAATAAATGAATGACTTCACTTCCAAATTGAATTAGGATGCAGAAATTTATATGCAGAATTAATAAGGTTTTCAGTGTAATTTATGGATAACGAAATGCTTACAGCTCTGGGGTTAGCTGGAGAGAATTCTTTGTGCTTTTCAAAGGCACGGTCTAGGGTGTCCATCCCCTTCCTGTGTATGTTTCATTTCTCTGAGTTTCTCCTGTCCTATCTTTGCAATTCTCTCCCGTTATTCTTAGGGACTTCTTTCCTTAGGAAACCACAGGGACATTTTCTGCGACTGATGATTTAACAAAGCCACTTGCTCCTTCGTTTTTTGAACCAATACTTCCTGAGAGTCTGCTTCTTCCAGGTCCTGTGGGAGGCACCAGGGACAGAACAGAACCACACAAGCAACTTCTGTTTTTGTTTTCACTACATTTTTTGATTTCATTAAAACCTAGCTCAGAAAGGAAGCAAATAGAACCTGCATGGACATCAGTCTCCAAAAAGGCATTCCAGGACTAGGCATGCTGCTGATAAAGGCTCACTCTGTAGGCGCCCAGTGCCACCACAATGTCATGTATTCCATCAGTCTCTGCTGTAACACACATGTCTGCCAGATGCGTCGTTTCTAGCATCTTATTTATCATTTTTTATATTGATTATATTTTGAAATGATAATATTTTTAATATACTGGATTAAATAGCATATTATAAACTTAGTCTCATCGATTTCTTTTTAGTTTTTAAAAGGTGGCTACTCAAAAATTTAAATTTACATGTATGCTGTGCATTATATTTCTACTGGATTGCTGATCTAGAGGAAGGCAAGAGAGAGAGGAAAAAAAAACCCAAATAAGCAAACAAATAAATTATTATGAAATTGAATGTGGTGTTTTGTTTGTCTCAGTGTATCAATGAAACACAGAGCTGTATGTTTTCAGAGAAGGCATGGGTAGAATTGCATTTCAGGGATCTTTTTGAGGAGGAAAGGACCACATCCGGCTGAGAAATACGGGTTGTTCCTGTGCAGTAAGAAATGTATTAGAGATTTACAGTCATGCTAACAATTAGGGCATAGTGAAGATGTGTAAGCAAATACAGACAAGCAAGCAGAGATAGCATTCAAGAGACATTCTGAGAGGATTCTAATAAGGCAAAGATGTTCAAGGTATGGACCATCAGAACCATCCTCTCCTATAAATGGTTCCAATGGAAGCCAAGACAGCGATGATCACATCGAACAAAATTTAAATATGCTATCTGGAATCAATAATGTATGAATTCATGGCTATTCATTAGCCCCTCAGTATGAATTAGTTGGCCAGGTTACGCAGCTGCTTCTGAGAGTCCCCTGGTGCTGATATTTCTCACACTGTGTCACACCCCCCCCTTCTCCAACTAAGGCTCCACCCCTCAAGTCATGACCTCATTTCTGGGGGAAGCAGTCTTTAGGGGCTTTTTGTTTCCTTACAGTCTCATGGCTTCTCTCCCGCCCTGCCAATCCTCTTATCTGGGAATTTGCAGTGAAATAATAGGACAGTTTATATGATCGATTTCTGTATTGCTCAGCTCAAATGACTTACATTCACTTTAGAAGGTTTTCAGTTACACTGTGTACAAGTATATCATTTACAATTGAATAAAATGTTTGTGGTCATTTCTATGAAAAAAAAAAAAAGTTGGGCATCTGTTCCTTGGTTAGAAATACAAGTTCATTGTTTTCTCTGTGGGAAAAGCAGGCATGACTTAAGACTCCTTTCACAAGAAAGCTTAAGGATCAGCTATATTCAATTTCTGGGGCCATTTTTAATCCTTTGTTAGTATAAGTGTCATTTTTAACTAATCAAAATACGCACTTACCAGGAATGCTTCATTCCCAAATTGTGTCAGATTGAAGTGCAATTACTATGACATTGACCGATATATACACATAGAATGCCCATCGATGCAGCTTCCACAGGACATTCAAACCAGCATGAGCCTAACTTTGTGGGGACCTGCCTTGGTCTGTGCTGCCTAAATGAGATCTATCAGATAGCTCCTGGAAAGTCCATTTGTACTTGTGTTACTTTCCATTCTAATTGAGAATTCTTTGTGGCTTTTTTTTTTTTTTAACAGAATATTTAATTTAAGATGAAAGCCTGAAGTAATTTTTGGCTAACAAAATTAGCAAAGTCTTCTTCATTTCCTCACCCGAATGAAAGGAACAAATAGATGTTGTGCAAGAATCAACTCAGGTAAGTTTCTCTTTTTCAGTTATACAAGGAGGCACAGGGCTTTAAGGTGAAGTCTATTATGATGCCCCTAAAGATAAGAGTTCTCCCCCGCCACCTAAAGAAACTATGTTTCAAGTTTCTACTGTGTGCAAATAAACCTTGCCTTGGATGCTATAATAGCAATCCAAATTCAACAGGTGGAGACAATTTCGGGGTACGTTTTCACATTTGCACTCTGACTGTGTGGTTAGACATGATGATTTCTCCTCCATTAGCTACTAACCATTTCAGATTTGTTTAGTTTGCATCAAGGCACTGTTTTAAATGCAGTGTTATACAATGGAATTTAAGGTATTTTCGAAATAATGTGGCACAGCTGTGTTGTTATTCACTCCCTATCATAAATCCGACTGGCTGGAAAATGAAGTTTGTTTAAAAATAACCTCTTCGGGACTTCTTTTAATGAACAGCCTGCATGCAAGTCTTCCATTTTGTGGGTGGAAAAATGCATCTAAGATACTTTATTTCACTCAATAATAAATATTGTTGTGAAACCATAAACCCAGAGAAAATTGGTTATTTTTTTAAAATAGAATTCATTAACATAGTTCAGAGAGCCAGTTCTTCAGGAAAGCTATTTAAAAACACAAACACACCAGAGATGGATTGCCCGGGAGGCCGAAGCAGAAAATTGGTGCCTTAGACCTGGAGGACAGAAAAATAGGAGACTTCATTTATACCAACCTGGTCCATCTGGGGATAGAAGATGAGGAAGGAATATTCACTTATCTTTTCAGCAAAGCCCCAGCGCCTGTGTTGGGCTGGATGTGGGTCGCAGGTCTAGAGTCAAGTCTCAACTCTTGTTCTCTGTTTGCTAACCAAGTGACCTTGGGCAGATCACACATGGGGGCAGTGGGAGCTGCTTGGGCTTTGCTGTCGCACAGACCCAGATCCAGCTGCGCGCTGTCCGTGTGAAATAACCGGCTCTCGGGGAACAAACAAAAAAACATCAACCAACACCGGTTTGTAATGTTTGCCAATTTCTATGATGTAAATGCTCCCACCACAGCCAATTTAAGCTACGTACATGACCTCACCGGATGCTGAACTGGGAAGAAAAGTGCACCCCCATTCTTTCCAAATGACCTCCCAGGTAGTACCAGCTGGTTCCAGCA
This sequence comes from Mirounga angustirostris, assembly GCF_029215605.1. Taxonomy (NCBI): domain Eukaryota; kingdom Metazoa; phylum Chordata; class Mammalia; order Carnivora; family Phocidae; genus Mirounga; species Mirounga angustirostris. The sequence goes on along the minus strand of NW_026991722.1, from coordinate 44,032,113 downwards.
AGCCACTGCCTGGATTCCATTTCTGGCTCCGCCAGTTAATATGCGGGGCCTAATGCGAGTGAATTGACTTTCCTACATCTCAGTTTCCTAACTTTTAAAATGTTGACCATACACAAGCCTTACAAGCTCATTTGGAGGGTCAAATAGAAGGTACTGAGCCCAGGACCAGAAATAGCAGGTCTTCGATAAACGTCAATTCCCTGACCCGATGATTTCATGATTATGTCTCTGTTTGTCTCTGTCTCCTCGCCTTCCCCTTGACAGACAGACTCTCTTGGAGAACAAGTCTGCATTTGTGCTCATTTGTTTATACCTCCCTCATTCAGCCCATTGCTATCTAGATTTCATTTAAAGAACTCTTGAAAAATCATTTCTCAGTGGTGAAATTTTTCCTCTAATTCCAACGGACATTTTTTGGTGCTTATTTTATTTGATTCCTTTGTGGCATTTGTCATCCTTGACCAATCCCTCCTTCTTGTGAAGCAAGATGTACCATTCATCTCATTTCTTAGGCTGGAAAGCGAGGAGTCATCCTCCTTTACCTCCTGTAGCCAATCGAACAGGCCAATTCTGTTTTGTAAATATATCTTCATTCCGTTTCCCTAGCTCCCTCTCTAATGCCACTGTCTTAGTGAAGACCCCTTGGACCTTCATCTTTTCATTCTTAAGTGATTAAAGTGGCATACGGCCTGATTTCCCTGCCCCCACTGAATTCCTCTTCCAATCCATACTTCCTCTGGAAGGATTTCTATAAAATGCAAATAGGTGGTGTAATTCCTTGCACTTCATTATCTTCCAATATCTACTGCATAAAGTCCCAACTCCATGGAATGCATAATGGCCCCTCTTGATTCTGGCTCATGCCAACTTTTATGGCCACAATGCCTGCCTTTTATCTGCTTATAACTGTGCTCTGGTCGTATTAAACCACTGACCGTACCCTCAACAGGCCAAGCTTTTTCTTGTCTTTGTCTCTCTGGACAGCCAGCCCTTTCCCTTTTTCTACCAGGTAAGCTCCAATTTCTTTAAGGATCAACTCATGTCACCCCCCACCCTGTTCCATGATGCCTTCTTTGACATCCTCATGGCACCCAGTAATTCTCTAAAGGCACTCTTCACACTGTATTATAATCATCTGTCCTTGCTTTTCTTCCCCAGCTGAAAGTGAATGAATTGAGGATATAAATGCTATATCTTATTCACCGTCACATCTAAAATATCAAGCACAAAGCCTGGACCACAAAAATGTTTAGCAAACTGAATGTATCAACTTACAAATGCTTAGTCAGATTCTTTCTCTGCCCATGTTGTGACACCAAATGAGATGGGGTCAAGAGAAGAGTTGTTTTTTTTTTTAATTGAGATATAATTAGCATACAACATTGTATTAGTTTCAGGTGTATGGCATAATGATTTGATATTTATATACATTGCAAAATGATCACCATAAGTCTAGTTAACATCTGTCACCACACATAGTTACAATTCTTTTCCTTTTTTTCTTATGATGAGAAATTTTAAGATCTACTCTGTTAGCAACTTCCAAATACACAATACAGGATTATTGAGTGACTAGAGATTTTGTAAGCTACAAGCAAATTAGGATGATATACATTTTCAGACTTGATTCTAACTGGAATAATGATTCTCATTAATTTTAAATGATGGGCTTTTAAATAATGATAATTTACTTAAATGTATTTGTCCCAACATGATTTGCCTGCTAACTTCATAAGTTTAATGTTGGTCATCAATAATTAAAACAATAACAAATTAGCTCTCCTCATGCTTATTTTTGGGGGTTTTGTTAATAGTGTATAGGAAACAAGACAAGAACCATTGCAAAAATAGTAATAGTATGGAGAAAAAATGCTATATAAGAATCCATTTGAAAATCTGCATTTAATAAATGAGTAACATATAAGAAAGTGAACATGCTATTACTATACAGATGGAAGAATTTATTAAGTATCTTTTTAACTATTCTTTTTTTATCCTGAATGACTGCATGTTAAATATGTGTTAAAAGTTTTAAAATTGAGGTGCTATTGATGCTTTAGGACGTTTCAAAGAAGGGAAAAGCACAGTCAAAATTTTAGTAAGCAAGGGACTGAGCTTGCAAAGCAGATGTTCTACCATTTGCTGAATTTTCGTTAATACATCTCACCTTTTGAGTTGAGAAAAAAATAACATTGTTCTTTAGCAGTAACTTTTTACAAATAATGCAAATGAACAAAACCTCTCCAACTTTAGGGATGATCTAATGTCATAAATGAAAAGTATGCAACTTCATTTCAAAATACTCATTATCACCTCTATCTGTAACTCCATTCTCTGGCCACTGGGACTGTTCTTTACTTAATACTTGACTAGAGTTGAAAGTGTTCTCCTTCTCTAAAAAATTTGGAACAATATATACTTAACAGATGGTGTCTCTATAGTCTACCTTAGTAAGCCTTCTAATTAATATATCTTTTTCTAAACAATGATTTATGAATCACCTTTTTCTGTGAGAATTCTTTGTATTTTTTGCTGTATTTTTTTTTAATATCAAGAGTTCCTTGATCCAAAAAAGTGGTCTTCCTTCTGATAAGTTAAAGTTCTTCAAATTAAATGGAGTTTTTATATAAAATCTGTGAAATATACCTGGTCATTTTTCCTGTTTTTCTGGTAAGGAAATTGGGTCCTTAAAAAAATCAAGGGCAAATAGGTAATTGATGATGTCAGGAACTTGCCTCTTGATATTTTGCTTCTTTATCATCATATCACCATATATTTTTAATATTCTTTACCAACCCAAATAGCCAAATTTAGCTTTGATCTTGCTGACCATTTTATATGAATTTGAAATGGGTTTCTGAGCTCAGTATTGAGAGACATATGCTTTGAATTATTTTTCCAAAATGTCTAAGTTTACCAGGTTCTCACATATTCTCTTGTGACTTATTCCTGGCTTATCAAGAAGAGCATCATATTTGAAACTACAGCCAGGGTTGCAATCAGGGTCAAATAACTTTCTCCCCAAAAGAAGCTAATTGACTATAGGACAATATTATTCTATAGTCTTAGCCCCATTAGCTATATGCTCTCCTGAGCAACTCACCAAACTAACTTAGTTTAAGCTTTGGAACATGATTCACTCAGTTATATCATGAAATGTATACAATTTAGGATTGTGTGTGTGTGTGTGTGTGTGTGTGTGTCTGTGCGTGTTGATCCAGATACACATAGTAGAGCCATTTCAATAAAGTAATAATGGTAAGTAGAATCATAGACACAAAATCGGAAAGCCCTTAGGAATGATCAAACTCCTCATGAATCTCTTATCACCATTCCTTACAGGTGATGGCCCAACCTCTGCACACTTTTACTAACATAATCTCATTCTTTCCAATCCTGGAGAGGTTTCCTTGTTAGGAAGTTATTTCTTATCCTTAATAAAAACTTACTGGTAACTTTCATCTTGGTCCAAGATTGCATAAACAAAGAATTAACCAATCTTAACCAACCAAAAAGTGAGGGTCCTGGAAGTTCCTGTCAATGGGTAATATTTTTGTCTATAATATTTTTTTTCTATATTCTTTGGTTTCCATCATGATTCATGCAACAAGATGGAGTAGATTGAAAGGGTCAGAAACTAATACTGATCTCCCTGGCTGGGAGATGGACCTGCTGCTATAAACAAGAGGGTGTGGGAGCATGGTCTAATTCAGCAGGCAGGACATAGAATCTGAGCAGAATGAACAACAAGCGATACAAAGAAGTCCTGGCAGGACTTCAGAAGCAGGGATGCCCATGACATTCTTGACATCTAAAGATGCATATATTCAGACAAGCATCACAAACTGAAGGTAATGATATTTATGACTACATTGGCAAAGGTTAGATCCCAATTTAGAAAACTCAGACTATCTTTACAAATACAGATTTTGTGAGGGCTGAATTTGTATTCTTTGAAAGGATGAGTCTCGAAAATTTCCCCACTAATTTGAGCACTGTCCATTAACTATCTCCGACTTCACTTTCTCATAGAAAGTTTCTTTCACATTCTCATAAAAATCAGACACACTGACAAGCTGTGAATCAGTTGAGGGAGATTAGCTCCATTTTAATAAAAGGAGTTTCCTCATAACCCTGGTGACTAGTGTTCCCTACAAAGATCTTGTTGCCTTAAAAAGACTTTCCAATTGTTGAAAAATATTTTATCGAGCTAGAAATTCAACATAGTATCAAAGTGACTAGCACTTTGATTTGAAAAGAAAGGTTAGGATGATGAGACCTGGGAAAGAATGAGTCAAGGAACGAGAGTTCTTGTCCTGCCTTTGTCTAGCTCTTTATGTCACCTTTGGTCACACAGAATATTAGAGTCCATGAATACAGAGGGAACTTAAAGAGGCATCTGGTTTACCACTGTGGCCAGTTTAGCTTTCTTTCAAACTATAAAGTTTCTTTAAGCCAGTACCTATAAGATCATAACAACAGCATTTTATGAAACAGTATAAATAATCTTCCCAAGGAGCAGTTATGGAGGTAATCACATCTGTGAGGAGAACAAACATTTTCTTGCCTTCACATTTTTTTTTTTTTGTATTAATGACTGGGCTTTAAAAGAATGCAAACAACATTTAAGTCGTATAGGTAGTACATTGCTCAGTTGTCTGAGATGAATACTAAGGTTGGGAAGGAGAAAAGGGACAAAGGCATAGGTTGTTTATACATTTTTTGATTAATTCATATTTTTATCTTTTACTGACTCCACACATTACAAACAAACAAATTTTGTTTTGCTACCAGACAAAAAATGCAGTGAAAAAAAAGACAGTGGTCAGGAACCATGTGTCTTTTTGTTGGCAGCTCTCACATATTACAGAATAATGGTTTGGTAGATACCTGAGAGGGGTGGTGGGCACAGGTGTATATGTCAAATTCGAATTCTCTAGGATTACTGGCAATTTTAAGGCACGGGAAGCTGGAGATTGCCCTTATGCAAAGATTTACTTGGTAAATGAAATTTTCTCTTACCTCAGGACTTTCAGTTAAAAGCCAAGTAATAAAAATATGGAAATTTAAAAACTTATTTTTGTATTAGTCAGCAAATATTGGCCCCTACTATGCACAATGGCACTGTGTTAAAACATCATTCACTTCTGGATATATACTAGAAGTTAGGAATAGAATAATTCTTAAAATCCCTCCAAAATGTAAAGATTCTTTTTGGTTAAGTAGTCAACACTGTCCTGAAAAACATCAACTCCACAAATGGTTTTAAGAAAAATAATTAAGATTCATAGATATTTGGAAAAATAAAATGTCAACTGCTACAACCTGAATTTTTTTTTAACAACCTGAAATTTTTAAAGTTGGTGGTTTTAAGACTTACCTTTCAATTGGTAATGATGAGAAAATCACATTCTATCTTATATTCTTTAGAACAGAATGATAGAATGAGGACATGATTGATGTGAAAGTGAAAAAGCTAAATGTATTAATTTAATTAATTTAATAACAATCAATTGTAGGACCATAAACTATTACTTTTTTAATGCAAGTTTTTGAATATTAAACTACAAATAGATTTTTTTAAAGGTGAAAGTAAAAACAGGAAATAATTGGAACTAATTAGATCAAATCTTACCTGAAGTTGTTTTTTGTTCTCTTTTCTTCTCCACTCTCCCTGAAATGAGAAATAGCAGGTCAGTTGCAGAGTGGATCCATGAGAACAAGATATAACTAAGAGGAAACTCCAGTTTATGGCAATTTCCAAACACAATCACTCTTTCAGCTGTGTCCAACATGCTTCTAGAGATGACTGGGCACAGTTGAAAGGGGTGAAAAATGCTCTCAAACCAATTTATGCAAGTCAAAAATAAATAAGGATGCATTAAATATGCTACTGGGTTTTAAAAATCTTGTTAGTAAGAGTAATTTACTCAACAATAAACTTACAAGGTACAAATCCCCACAGAATGAACTGTGGGGATAAACACCCGAATAAAATAAGACCAAGGCCTCTTACAACCTGCTTGGGAAGATAAAGGACAGACAATACAATATGAAATGGGATGTGCCCCAAAAGGTACAAAATGTTTAAAGAATATGAGAGGATGAGTGATTATTTTAGAAATGAAGGGATGCCCACAAAGTTATGGAGAAAATGATATTTGATTTGGACCTTGAAAGATACATGTGATCTGGGAAATTTGAAATAGGGAAAGTATTGATTCTTTTTTTTTTTTTTTTAAAGATTTTATTTATTTATTTGGCAGAGAGAGAGGAAATACAAGCAAGGAGAGCAGCAGAGGGAGAAGCAGGCTTCCCGCAGAGCAGGGAGCCCGATGCGGGGCTCGATCCCAGGACCCTGGGATCATGACCTGAGCTGAAGGCAGACGCTTAACGACTGAGCCACCCAGGCGCCACCGGGAAAGTATTGATTCTTGGCAAAAGAAATAGTATGGGCTATGTAGGACAAGGCCTTTTGAGCAAGAGCCATGTTTAAAGCTTGCTTTAGGAACTACAGTTTTGCATAGGAAGAGGGCTATTCTAGAGTTTAGATAAGAGGTAATAGACCAAGTATGGCAATGCGAGTAGGGAAGTAGGAAGGCGGAACTTATAAGGCCCAGGGATTTACAAAATGTAAAGTGCAAGGGAAAAGGAAAGGTCAAGATGAATGGTTTTATAGGTAACTTTGGACATGGTGATACAATTTGGGGAAATGGTAAAACGTGATGGGGGCATGGGGACGACGAGTTCAGTTTTAGACTTAACTGAGTTTGAAGTGTTACAGGGACATGGAGTTTGGGAGAGGGATCCGAATTGAAATTACAATGCGGAAAAGGTCCGTCCTGAGAAGATGGCTGCGGCTGAGGCAGGGAATGGGAACATAAAGGCAGGCAGCACAGAGGGCTGGGCTGAGGAGAGTGACCAAGAGAACAAAAATGCTACTTCTACTTTATGATGTAGGACCACAAGACAGAAGCAGCAGAGATCCACAGAGATCCACAGAGCACAGAGTCATGTGCCACAGATAATTTGAGGAAGTATGGTGGGCACCCCCAGCATCTGAATCTGCTGGGTTCACATGGTTGTGGCTATATTGAGAGAGAGCAGGCTTAGCAGAGCAGGGGCAGGGAGCACAAGAGACACTATGCAAGCCTGAAGAGTAGCCAGTGGTGAGGAAGATGAGCTTGAGGAAACGCCTTCTTGTTCATGAAATTTGGCAGCATGCAAATGAAGGAGACAGGGCAACAGCCTGAGTGGGCGCAAACCCCACATTTCTGCTAGGCTATGGGCCACGTCAGCATGGTTACAGGCTTAGATGAGAAACTGCAGGAGGGTCTTGGTGTGTGGCAACACCACTGTGGAGGTCAGAGCCTTGCTTTTGTGATGGATAAGCGTGGGCGCCCTTCTGGCCATCACGTTCTTGTCTGCTTTCAACATTTCACAGGTGGAGCAAGATACTGAGGGTTTATTCAACACATGCAAGCTGCATGTACACTTTAGCCAAGGTTTTCTACCAGCTCTTCCTGTCTTTTAAAATCTTAAGATATAAGAAGGAAAATGTACAACCTTTCTCTCATTCAGCCACCAAGAGTGTCGAATGCATCTAACTGGCATCTTGATTAATGGCACATGCTGTTCATTTGGGTGATTTCCAGAGGTCTTGTTTTATACGATTTATTTCAATGATTTAAACAGATAAATGACATGAAGAGTCCATTTAAAGGCTTCATTCATTACCAAGTGTGATGGGGTACCTCTTCATTTAAGTTTTTTATTAGGCAAGCCACTGTTTACTATTTGATTACAAAGTTTGGCATACTAGACGCCTCAAACATCTCTATAAATTTTAAAAAATGCTATTCAAGTCCTGAATTATAAAATGTTTAAAGACAAACATCTCTTTGGAATGTCTTTAATTTGTATAAGAATGAATCATAAATCCTGAAAGTTGACAATGAAAGTATTGGAGATCAATAATATGGTATGGTAGTGAGTCTCCAAGATGCTCCCAATGACCCTTGTTTTTTCTCCTCCTGGTAATTGTGTCCTCGTGCAGTCCACTTCCACACTGATTAAGACTGACTTGAGTAATCAATAAGATTTTGCAGAAATGATGGAACGTGACTCCCTAGGTTGGGCCTTAAGAACCATCATGGCTTCCATCCTGCTCTCTTGGATCACTCTCTGTGAGAGAAGCCAGATAGTATGTTATGGGGACACTCAAGGAGCCCTGTGGAGAGGCCCATGTGACGAGGAACCCAGGCCTCCTACCAGCTGTCAGCATCCACTTGCCAGGCACACAAGCCGTCTGTCTGCCAGCCTCAGTCAAACCTTCCAAAGGCTGTGGCTGTGGCTGACACCTTGGCTGCAATTGCATGGGAGGCCCTGCCCCAGAACCATCTGGTTAGCCATGCCAGAGAAACTGTGTGAGTTGATAAATGTTTACTGTTGGCTTCAGCTGCTAAGTTTTGGGTAAATTGTTATACAGTAATAGATCATTTTATTACGAAAGTCTAGGTTAATTTATCACTTAATACACCAACAGGGATGACAGTGTGGCAAATCAATCAGTCTCCCTGACTTTCTCTGTGTAAAGTGGGGATCAGAGCCTGCTTATCTGGAATGCGGTGAGGAGTAAATAATTCCATATGCGGAGCTAGCAAGAAATGGGGGAAAACTCACACAAGATATTGGGGTTGCTGTAGTGTTTTTTCACTGAGACCTTAAACAGTCCTCTGCCCCTGTTTTACATGCAAGGGCTCTGTAAACTGTAGAGTGCTATATAAACGTTATTTATTAGTTTTATTATGCTGTTAGTTGTGTTATAGGGATCAATTTAGATTTCTATTCTTAGTTACATATACGCTAGACTGCAAATTAGAAAAATAAAAACTAGATAAAGAAGACAATATGATATTGATTAAGGGACACAGACAGTGCACTGCTTAACTGGATATGACCCTCTAGGTTTCTTGTTGAGTCACTTCATCTTGCTCTGAATGAGGGTGATCTTGTCCCTCATTCTCCCGGTGTCCCCCTTCATAGAAAGAGATGGTCCTGAGACCCATATTTCTAGCTCCAACATCTACTGAGATTTTAGACCTCCTGGAAATCTTTAAATCTGTATTTTCTACTGCACTACAACACATATCCTTAACTTAAATCATTATATTTCCCTGCAAAACTGCTCATCTTTAGAGTTGTCTTTCAGTCTCTCAAGCCCCCAAACATGAAGCCTCAGAGTCACTGGCTTCTCCCTTTCACTCAACGTCCACGCCTAATACAAACCTCAGACCACTCCATTCTCTTTCTACAGGGCCTTTGGATCTACACTTTCCTTTCTCACTGCCCCCACCCTAGTTGACAAACATGATATGAACTTTCTTCCTTGGGTTATTTCCTACACGCTCCTAACTGACTTCATTGATTTTAGGGATGGTTTTTCTGTCCTCGAGTCAGATCACTGCTAAAGATTAAAATCCACTTGCCCAAATGTGAAATTTATGACCCTGGAAGATTTGGCCACAACCTACCTTCTCCACCATCCCTCAAGCATCATACATAACACTGACCAGTTATGCCAAGACTCCCACCTCCCATCCCAACTCCCTGTGCAAGCTGTTCCTGCTTCCTGGAATGTCCTGACATGTCAGTCCTGCCTATCCAAAATCTGTTCATCCTTCAGAGCTGAGTCAGATGCCAGCCCTTCTGTGAAGCATTCTGCTTTGTGCCACCCCCAACTCTCCACTCCCTGCAGAACCAACCACCCTTCTGCTATGCTCATTTACCCCTTTATTTATACCTCTGCCACAGTACTGACTCCAAAGTTTGGCTCATAATTAGTTGCAAATTTGTTCCCCCAACTGGACTGTGGCCTCCTTTAGGGCAAGTTGTGTGTGTACCCTTTGGCTCTCTGTCTCCGCATGTCTCAGAGAGCCTTGAACACAAATGCTTGGGACTAAGTCAACACACGCAGAGAGTTATGAAATGCCCCAGTCCTCCTTAAAATGCTAGGGAACAGGAGGTAAATTTTAGTACTGCTAACACTGAGTGCAAGTACAACCAAGACCAGAGCTTTTTACTAGGTATTTACATTACAATGGACCCCTGGAAAACTATTCTATTAGGAAAGTGGGTGATAAAATAACAGAGAGGCTTTCAGAATAATGAACATGCATTTTTCCTTCCTTGTGCTTTATTGGATCACAGATTCTAGTTTAAAAACAAAACACTAACGTATGGTTTGCACCTTACTTCTCTTTAAACCTGGATGCAGCACTCCTCCTGTGAGAATAAAAATGGATGGTAATCTCATAAAAATGGAACTTGTAGGGTGCAACTTTTCTTCTGAGAAAATGTATTTAATTGAACATTAAAATTCCACCTGTCATGACCACTTATTTATATAAATTGAGCACTGATATTTTTAAAAGCTATTTTAGACTTGAGGTTGTTGATATTGTTCCATGGAGGAACATTAAATAGATATCAATTTATAGCACATTTCTCTACCTCAGTAAGGAAGCAGTACCTTAATCACAATGATTGTTTCTGATCTTTTAAAACCACAGATACATAAATGGCAATCCAGGGATGCCTCACCAATAATGAGGAGGGGTGTTTGTCAGGCAACTCAGTATTTTATGTCACTTCTAATGGAAAGGAAATTTTGTACATATTTGCATAAATACATATATACACACATACACTGTGTATATGCACATGTGTGTATGTATATGTATGTGCATATATATACACACATATATGTGCATTACATTCGTGTATATGTGATACATATATATTGTATTTTTACACTCAGATATAGTCTTGTCTCTGAAATACACTCTTTCTTCTACCTGCTTCCATCTTTGTATAATAAAGTCTGTCATGGAATCTTATCAAGCTTCCCTCACTGCACTACCAATTTCTCAGTAGCCAATTCTGAGTTTGCATTCCCTTGCAGGCATTTTATCTGCCCTGTGCTGAGAGGTATGATTAATCACATCCCGTTGCTAGGATACCTGAGAATGTTCATTTATGTACGATGTTGCTTTGGCAAAATGCACTATGAAGAAGGCATAGAATCATGACAAGGAAAATTACTGGGCACATGCTACTTATTTAAGAAAAGGTGGTGGGGTGGGGGTGAAGGAGAGAAACGTAACTGCCAGATAATATAATGCTAACTCCCATGAATTTTTTCATATCATTTTTGTTTCACCTGGATTTTAATGGAAAGGCACTGGCAATATTTTTGGATAATGAAAATCTGCAGTACTCTTATACTTTGGAGTTAACAGGAAAAGTAGAAGGCAGTAGGTTTTTAATGCTGTTTGCCTTATAGGGTCTAAGAGAGGAAGGGGCTTTAAGATTTACTGGCTTCAGATGCCTTAATTACAGACAAGGTTAACGAGGTAACAGTGAAGGTTGATTTGTAGAGCTAATCTGAAACCCAAGCCACCACTGTCATGTGTTAGCTATTTTAATGTGAGACTTAAGAACAAAGTAGTCCTCAGAATGTGCTTTTAGGTAATAAGAGAAATGCCTTTAACAATATCTTAAAAAATTACTGCTGATTTGGTTAGGAATAAACCAAAGGTTCCTGCTTACTGATTGTAATGGGAGAGAATATGAATATATAAGGTGCCCCTAAGTACAAAATTTTCTTAGTCAATCACTTCCCATGGAAAACAGCACAATCTAGTGAAAGGAACAGGAACTTTGGAGTTAGATGGACTGACTTCCCATCTTAACCACGGGTACCTATGAGCTATGAGACTCTGGGTGAAACATTGAGGGCTTCTCATTACAGGCTTCTTTTTGTTCTTCATCCCCCCCCCCAGCCCACATCCTTCTCCTCCCCTTCCTTCTCTCTCTCTCTCCCTCTTTCTCCCTCTCTCTCTCTCTCTCTCTCTCGTGTGTGTGTGTGTGTGTTTGTGTAAACAAGACATAGACATACACAAGATCTTTCTCTCTCTCCATCTGTGATATTCCAACTGAAAACAGAACCAATTGGAGTTTTGCTTCGATTATCATTTCTAAGTGATACTACCAGAGTGTTATTATTATAATCATGCTTGTAATAGTAGCTAATGCTTATTAAGCAATGTTTATGTGCTTGTCATTGTTATCATATGGATTAACTCATTTTATTCTCATGGTATTATGAGGCTTTACAAATATGCCCATTTTTTGGTAAGGAAACTAAAAATTGGTTACATAACTTTGCCAAATCATTATTTACTCAGTAGCAAATAATGAGAGGACAAAAAATAGCTGGGTCAGAGGGTAGGGAGCAATAAAAATTGAGATATCCATAAGTTATATATAATCAGTCCCTAGGTTTTGAGGGTTGCCTGAATAAATTATTTTGTTAAAAACAATTCAGCAGATCTTTTTTACTCTCTGTTTATTATTTATCAAATGATTTGTTTGAATGACTAAATGGCTTATTTTAACCACTAAGTACCTAATCACAGTGTTTCAAGAGTAGAATGCCAAAAAGATCTTCAGACTTTGTATTTTTTAAGTAGTTTAACACTTATTTAGTAACTTACTATGAGCTGGTCAATCTAATGACACCTAAATATTATTTAATTAAATCTTTGCAATAACTCTATGGAATAGATGATAAATTAATTCCATTTGCCAGTGGAGAAAGTAGACTCAGAAATTTTTTTGTAATAGTCACAAGATTCTGGTGAGTGAATGGCAGGGTTGGAATAGGAGCACAGAAATTTTTACTTTTTCTGAGCTCCCTGGCTGTGGTGATGAGGGTGGTTCTGTAGAGTGGTGAAGAGCTCAGGTCTGTAGCTCTTGCCACTTAAATCGATGTGGGATACTGGGCACATCACTTAACCTCTCTAAATCACACTCTATTCATCTGGAAATGAGAGTAAGAGTAGTTTCCACTTGACAGAGTCATTGTGAGGTTTACTTAAAATGATACGTTTAATAATAATCCTAAATATTTTGAGTACATGATGTAGTCATATGTATAATGCCCTCACCTCAGTGCTTAGGACGCAGCAGTATAGAGAATTGCTAGGTACTTCTCTTTCTAAACATACCATGTCAGGTGCTCTGTAGTAACATGATAATATTTCATATACTCAAGGTCAATGGCTACATTTACACAAATATTGTAATGTTCAGGCTTTGAGAGTTTCTTGATATGTTTACCATAACATCTCTCTCTTGCCTTCCCTTAGGATTTTTAAGAAAGAAGGAGCCTTCCATTTTACAAAATTCCTTTCTTTTCTCCTTCATGTCCTCTTTCCAAATACAACTTGGTTTGGTGAAACAGTTTACACTGCAAACCTCTTTCCAATTATGAGTGAAGCTGTTATGATCTGAGAATCCAGGGTCTGTGGTTTGAATCCCTGCATGCATTTTGTAGTGAGCAGTGCTATGGAATTGCCCACAGTCTGATATGTTCTAAGTAGAAAGGGAGAGCTTCTCTAGAAATCATAAGATCTTATTGCCAGTACTTACTCCTTGCAAGAAATGGTAGGGCCTTGAATAAGCAACCCGACTCTTCCAAGATCCAACGGTCCTTTTAGTTATATAGTACAGTATATACTGTGCTCCAGAAGAAATCATGTTCTCTGCAGGAACAGAGAAGCTTAACTGGGCCAATTTAAAGACCAGTTGGTCTAACGTGGTCTACAAAAGACTATAGAAGCTGCATAGTTTCTGCTTGGTCAATGGTATGAAAAGGCTGCGACATTTATCATTTATGCCTGGATTTATGCTGATGTTGAATGGGGCCTGGCCTCAGCAGACAACAGTGGTGAGCTTTTGTATGGTTGTGGATCCTCAGCCCCTCCTGCAGGTTTAGATAAACTCCACTTGCTCTCCTGTCTGCTTCTATTTGGTCAGTTGATACGCTGTGAGAATGCTTTTGCAGAGAGAGCCATTTCGAGCACACTGCACTCTGTGAGCTCCATACTGCACTCTGTGAGCTGCAGACAGTGTGTACTGAGCTACAGAGACTGGCCCTTCAGAAACATATCGCTATAGCTAGAGCTAGGCCTCCAAGGTTGACCATCTGCCTTGGCAGAGCAGACTCTCCATCTGCACTCCCCAGCCCTGGGGTCTGCCATCCATCCTAGCAAGTAGAAAGCCTAAGAGGAACCGAATGCTCAAAGATTTTTCCTGGGCTGACCCCTCTGCAAAGACATGGTAAAACCAGTATGAGAAACAGCAGTTTTACGTTGTCTTGGAAAGTCTCAAGCACAGAATTTCTTCCCACTGAGGTCCACCTGACAAGCACGTAATTAATGTGACAAGCAACCGTTCCTTTCGGATTCCCCACATTGACCTGGGTGAATTAAATCTTAGAGCAAACCTTTTGATATTCAGAACCTAATTCTGAGGGAGTAATTTTTTGGCAGAGAAGTTTTTTGGAAGACCTTTAGATGTTGAAGTCAGATTGGGGAAAAAGAAAATACCCGATGACTGCCAGGTCTTAAATCTCTCTGCAAAATGGGAATGCTAGTTTTACTAACGCACACTTTACCTACCGACAAAAGCGGGATGCACATGTTTATATTTTCCATTGTGCAAAAGCATGTTTCTAGTAAGTTCGGTGTGAATACTTATTTTCAAATGACATAATATTCTAGATGTCCCGTGAATGTTCATTACTCAAAAGAAACAGGAATGAATTATTTTGGAAAATAAAGAATCTTTTCATAATATGTTTATTCGATCCTGTGTTAGAAAAAAAAATGACCATATGTTAAGAGGTGGAGTTGAATTCCCTTCCTGCTGAATCTGCCCAGGCCTTAGTAACTTGCATAATAAATTGAATATGCTAGAAATGCCAGTTTTTAGGCATTGAGACCATTTGGGCCTTGGGAATCAAGTAGCTTCCATTCCCTGGGTCTTTGACTACTTGCTCTGGGAGAAGCTGGCCACAGTGTTAGAAGTCAGACCACCCCAAGACCACCATGCTGTGAGGAAGCTCAAGCTAGCCACACAAGAAGGCCACATGGAAAGAGAGCTGCCTGAACTGTACAAGACCAGCAACTAGCTGTTCTTGCCATCTCAACCCAGGTGCCAGATGTGTGTGAATGAAGAAACCATCTGGAAGTGGATCCTTCAGCTCCAGCCACCTCAGCAGATGCCATGTGGATTAGGGACCAACTGCCTGGCTGAACTCTTTCCAAATTCCTAACCCATAAAACTACAAGCAAAATAAATGTCTGTTTTATATCATTAAGTTTTGGCATACATCCATATGCAGCAATAGAGAGTAAAAACAACTCTTTATTCTGTTTTCATTGTGAGAATATTTACTGATATATCTATCAATATATACCAATATATATTACTATCCCCACCCCCTCCCCCCACCAGGAATGCACAACTCTCCTAGATTCTTTCTTTCCTGAGATGGTTTGATCAACTATACCTATAAATATGTTCTATTACCTAGCATTTTAGTATGTATACTTATTCCATTCCATGAAAAAGAATAAAATCTGTTATTATCAGGAGTGTGGCTAAAGCACAATCTATATAGATTAATATATATTTTGGATTTCTAAGAGTATTACAATAGCAACCTATGTCCAGGTTACCAGTCAAAAGGAAAGGAAGCAGAGTCTTGCCAGAGAACGAGCCTCTTAAAACTTGTAAACCATCAACGGGGGTACCCATTTGAAACAACAACATGTAAGTTTTCACCCAGGCTTCAGAAACCTCACTGCTTATGCTTAGGATGATAGAGAAGCCCTCTGAACTGAAACACTGAAAAGATTCAATAGCAGTTTCTGCTGAATAATTAAAAATTAACTTATTTTCCCTGGGGAGATACTTTTAAAAGATAAATTAGTAGAATCTATATTGAATTAAGAGCATTAATATTATTTAGGGTTAATTTTCTGTATGAAAGCAACAAGGGGAAACATTTCATTACAGAAGGTAATGATATGAGTCCAATCAGAATCTATGCTTGTGAAGTCAGAGTTTGTTCACTTTAAATGGCAATTTATTTGGCTAACAGACACACAATCCTGCCCAGCTTTTCATCTGGAGGAAATAACCACATTTCATTGCTCTCTCTCCCATGCTCTTAATCATCGCCTCATTAGCTCATGGAGAAAGCTGATGGAGGCCAGAGGTGAGTTTTATTCTTTGAGATGTCAGCGTGGTTTTCATTTCCACTAGCCCTAAGTTTTTCCTTTTTTTTTTTTTTTAATCTTTAAAAAAATCCGCATCATACTCATTTTTTCCTTCACAATGACTGGCATCAAAGGTTTGGGCCTTAGACATTCAGGGGACGCTCTTATTTCACGGGCTGAAGGAAGAAAATAAGGAAAGTGTGCTTAGATCAGTGGATATTGATTTACTGCTTTTAGGCATTGCAATGTTCTTTGTAATCTTGTAAAACTATCCTCTGAAAACCTGGTTGACTTCCTGAGTTTACTAGAAAAGTTGTTAATTATCTAGCA
Organism: Mirounga angustirostris; assembly: GCF_029215605.1. Lineage (NCBI taxonomy): Eukaryota > Metazoa > Chordata > Mammalia > Carnivora > Phocidae > Mirounga > Mirounga angustirostris. The sequence continues at coordinate 44,015,653 of NW_026991722.1, read as the reverse complement.
CATTTTATGTGTAGGAGAAGAGGCTCAGCAACATTCGGATACTTAGGAGAAAGCAAAAAGCAAATGTTGTCGAGGGCTTATTACCCGACAAGTGGAAAAGGAGGCATTTTACATCTGCAGTGTGACTGCAAACAGTCAACGAGAAACTCACAGTCAAGAGTAGGGCTGTATGGGAGTCTGTAGACTGGCTCAATGGATGAGGCCTCCGGTGGGGGCTGGAAGGGGGGGTCTTTATCTCACAACAGAGACAGAGTGGGAGATATTCAGGAGGGAAGATGTGAACACCTAAGGCAATATGCTGTTTTCTGGCAAAATCTTTTCCTGGTGTTCAGTGTGAGATGCTGATTTCAGAAAAAACAAACCACGCACTGACACAGTGCAGGGAGGAGCTCCTTGTGATCCTTGTGATGCAGCCAGCACGGTGGGGGGGTGGGGGGAGCGGGGGTTGTGAGCACAGCAAGGGAGTGGGAACACTGAGAAGACTCTCCCAGCTGTCGTCAGCCACTGGAAGCTTAGATTTGCACCAGCCTGAGTCTGGCATTCCGGGGGAGAGGGAGTAACTTTGTAGCTTTATTGGCCGTGGCAGACAGAGCTGAGCGCCTACCCTGTAGTCATTTCTCCTCTCATTCCGTGCTGGTACCCAACGCTCCTCTCACAAGACACCGATGAAATATGACTGATGTCAACCAATCACTGTGGTCCCATTCCCCTTGCTTTAGGTGGTTGTTTGACATTTCTGGCCAATGACATGAATTCTGTGGGAGAATTTCATCAAAAGGTTTTCCTTGCCAATAAAAAGGGACAGATGGGATGAAACATTTCCTTTTCTTTCAGCGGATGTAGTCATATCTGGGTATGATGCCTGAAACATGAGGACGAAGCCAAGATACTGCAAGGGTGACTGAAGGGCACACACCCCAGGAGAATGTCACTGAGGCTCTGAGTTACCATGGACTCACCCCACCTCAGGATTTCTTGTTATGGGTTATTTAACCCCCCTCCCCCTTTAAAAGCTAGAGCTTTTAGTTACTTGCAGATGAAAACATCCTATATTCCACACAGTCCAACCGCAAAATAATATTATTCTACGCCAAATAAACTGAGAATGCTAAATAATTATTTCGCTAAATGTGCCATGCTAAATAAACTAAAAATTAAACCTGAAGGAAAGAGCATTGCCTTTAAGATGGTCAGAAACTATGGGGTGGAGACTATTGCCCAGCCAGGGGCTGCATTTAGAAGGTCCACTCTTGCCATCTTCCAGACATCACCTCCACGTAGGGTTAGGAGGGCCAGAGTGTTTGCCCTTTCTTACCTAGACCATGCACTGAGTACTTGGGATACCAGAATTCTCTGGCCAATCAGCCTTGAGGCCATGCAAGGTCTGTATGGTCTGTCATGACACACACACCAAAGACTGTTGTTATAAGGATGCCCATAAATGATGGGCATGCATATATTGCTTCACAGGATTCTCACACTAGTCCAAGGAAAGGAAGGGGGAGGTATGTTATCCACAGTTTATAAATGAGGAAACAACAGAGGCTCAGAGAGGTGACCTCACCCAAGATTACTCAGTAAGTGTTAGATCCTGGATTTGAACCCAGAACTTTCAAATATCTCTTTGTTTACCACATATACTCCCTCAGATTTTCTGTGATGGCGGCTTATTTTCTGTATGAAATTGAGAGACACGGATTGATTTAAGTTCTCCTTTTTATTTGTTCAGTCTCCAGTTTCCTACCTCAAAAACACTTAGCAATGCTTACCCTAAAGAGGCGAAATACAAATAAAATTCCATCAAATTTCTTTGTAAGTGAATCATTGTTAAACTTATTTGTATAATAAAAAATTGAAAAACTTAATAAAATACTATACTGGCATAAAGTAAATAAAATGGGTCAGGGTTAGCCTTTCTTCCTCTCATGGTATTATAGGATCTAGATGATCCACTGTTATTTGTAAGAAATGTTCTCTGAAGTCTTTTGGAAATGGGTCAATTTTATTCTTTTTCCTTTGTTGTGCAAAATACAAGTTTTTTTTTTTACATAATATTATCTTAACTGGCTGTGTAGATAGCCCCAATCTGTCACTTTGATTTTAAATTCCCCAATTCACTATTTGCTACAGATTTGTTAAAAAAAGTTATGAGGTGATTTGCATATATATATATATATTTAAATTTCAGTTTTGTCCTCCAGTTGAACCAACTGTATTTAAATATGAGTGAGGGCAGTAGAGGGGAGGCCAGGAGGGTTATAGACCTTCACAGCATTGCTTTACATTTTTTCTGGGGTAGCTCTGGAAGGAAGCAATATCAATCCCACATGTGTATGACCCATTTATATACCCAGGAACACCTAAGAGATTTCTCCCATAACTCTGAATATCTAAGGGATACTCTTTGCTTCATGTATTTATATATATATATATATATATATATATATATATATATATATATATATATGTACATTTTTAACTGTTGTGACATTGCCAAATATTTTGGAAAAAAAATCAAGACTGAGTGTTAATAGGCAGGTTGATCTTAGTTCTTGAGAAGCTGGTTGGAAATCCTGGAAAAGTGATAATAGATATATATCGAAAAGAGTCATTTCAAAGGGTGAAGAATAATGTTACAAAATCCAGATCACACAGTTGGAGTAGCTAAGTCTTAAAGTGGAAAAAAAAATGTATGTTATTAGCTTTGTCATCATTTTCACCGAGTGAGCATGATGGAGCTCCTGGTTGCTATCTCTGGCTTCCAAGAGTATCCACCTATCCAGACACCACCATGATTAAAACAGGCACATAGCACTCTGTTGCCTACTATTCAGAGCAGTGACTTTTTTTTTTTTTTTTGGTAATGGAAAGTACTATTTGGGCTTTAAGCAAAACAGCAAGGTTCTCTTCAACTCAAGATAGTTCAAAATCTAGATTTTGTTCTTGACTTCCAAATGATGCCCCCATGGGGTGAAACATGGTTGGTGCATATTTTTGTTTTTTGCCATTTCAGAAATATTTGACAGAATTGCATGTGACACTGTAAACATTTGAAAGAAGTGTGGAATGTAGAGGACTCTTCTGTTAAGCTGATCATGCCTCTGGTGATGATGAGCACCTCATTCTCTGGCTAGCCCCTGGAGACTTTCACTTAATCCTATATTCAATAGGACACTGCTTGGGGTGAGGTTGGCTTTCATTGGTACATACTTCACCCTACAGTGCACACACAATTTGAAATAGATTGTTAGTAGCTCAGGGCAGGAGAGGAAGAGGACAGACCTGCTGGGCTATTTGTGATCTCAACATACCACCTCCCTAGCAGGGCACATGGGAATATGTATCCCTTGGCAAGATGTTTAGTTTTGGTACATACAAATAAGGGCTCTAAAGTATAAATTTGGAGGGAGAGAAAGAAGAGTCACCAGTTGGAACTTTTCTGCCTGTGTTTAAGTGACAGAAAGCTTTTCAATAAACATCTTAATATTTCATCTTGAAGGCTGCGTAATTCCATGTAATGGAATCAAAACACATACATATTAAGGAAGTTTGCATGTTAAGAATACTTCACAGCCAGCTACATTCAGTCTGACTTGGGTCTGTTTTCAAAGGAAAGCAAGGGTGTTTGGATGTTTTTTTTTTTTTATTCTAAAAAACCAAGAATTTTAGGTTTTATGTTTGTCATTCTGCTATCTTTCATAACCACTATGTGAAAATAAATGTGTATTAAAAGTACTAATGTAACAAGAAAGAAAATTTGCTATTAAAAACAAAACAAATGGTAGCAACTTTTTTGCCTTCTAGGGAAATGGCAGAATGCCATCTCTAGGGAAAGTGGTTCTTTAGGAAAATTCCCTTGTGGTTATGAAAGTGAGACTCCTGGGATAGTTTGAGGGAGTGTGGAGAAAAGGAAAGGTGGATTTTTTGGCATAATGGAATAAGAGGAGATGTGGAGCTGCTCATTTTTTTTTTTTTTTGAGAGGTTAAATGACCCCCCCCCGAAAAGTAAAGGGAAAAACGGTCTAAAAAGGGAGGGAGGGGCCCAGTGAATACATGAATATGTGATCAGTTGGAACCTAAAGAAAGATACAACCAGTAAGAAATCTCATTTTAGGAAATGGCCAACAAATGTTTGGAACCACAATGACTACCTTCAAGATTAAATTGTTTCCAATTCTGTGCTGAGCTGACCCTCATTCTATTAACCACCCCCATACCAACAAAAATTGGTGAGGCATAATAGTGTATGAAGGGTGGCATATGAACCATATTTGAACTGATATAAGCTGGAGAGTGTTTTTGTTTTGGGAGATAAAACATGGAGTAGGATTAAGAATTTGGCATAAATAGAAGATGAGATAGATGCTGAGACCAGAAGAAATTATATGCCCCCTGGGGAGTCCCATTCCCCATTCTCTGGGTAGAGAATATTGGACTTTACATTGGATGAGGGAACAGTTTATTTGCATATTAAAATAATGGGTGACTCAAGAAGATTTGGATGTGGGCAGAAAAATCAAAAGAAAAAAGAACTCTATAAGACTGCCATTTGTTGTTTACATGTTTTGAGTATTAACTGTTAGGACTTAACATGGCCAAGTAAAGGGAGGGCCTGAATTCAGATCCTCATTCTTTCCCTTTATAATTATATGATCTGGGCCAATTGCTTTCTTTTTTGTATTTCCATCTCTTCATGTTCAAGATGGAAGCAACAGGAAACTATTAGAGTTATTATAAAAATAAAAAGAAATGTTGAATATTATATTCTCAATAGATCCTGAATCTTAATTCACTACTTTCAAGCCACAGTAAAATAAAAATCATTATGATTCTTTAAACCTGTCAGTATCGCATTCTCCCCAATATGCCTAAATTATTCACATATCTTCTACATTCATTATGTAGTGAAGTGCCTTAACTAGTTGGGATATCATATAATCTCATGTAAATCTAGTTGTCTTTTTTCATCAATTATATCTCATATATTCCAAATTATTTATTCCAAATAAATATGGTTATTAAAAAGGATAATTACAGTCATTTCTAAAAAGATTAAATAGGCCTCATTAAACTTTGTAAATACCATGACTTCCAGGAAATCACCATGTTTGGTAAATATCTTCTAGTCTTACTAATGATTATTTCTTTTTTTTTTTTTTTAAAGATTTTATTTATTTATTTGACAGAGAGAGACACAGCGAGAGAGGGAACTCAAGCAGGGGGAGTGGGAGAGGGAGAAGCAGGCTTCTTGCCGAGCAGGGAGCCCGATGTGGGACTCGATCCCAGGACCCTGGGATCATGACCTGAGCCGAAGGCAGACACTTAACGACTGAGCCACCCAGGCGCCCACTAATGATTATTTCTAATAACACCTTACATTTCTATAGTGCTTTCCATTTCATGTGTATGATCTCAACTGGTCTTGATCCATTTTGACCTGATTTTTTTCTTACTAAGACAGAATTTTCTACATTTAAAAACCTTCAACTCAAGTAGTAAGACCCAATTTTCTAACTGCCTTCTTGAAAGTAAAGTGGTATCATTTATCATTGCACAACCCGATCAGTATTTTCATAGTTAAGCCTAAGTTTCAAATTCATATACTCACCTATGGGGATGTGTGTAGTTGGTTATTTGGCTGGTAATCTGTACTGGCATGTTACCAGAACAGAATTTTTTTTTGAAATCCATTCAGTTCAATTTTGTTTAGAAGATTAAGCATCTCTTTGGAGAACAAAATACCTAGATCAAAACTGACATTGCATTAAATTCACAAGGCAATGCTTTCTGGTTTGGTAGTTATGTTTTAATAATATTTTGTGGCAGTAACAACACACGACCGCCTGACATTTTCCTCCTCTTTAGAAATTTAAAAAGAAAGAAAGTAAAAGGAAATAAAAAGCTTTCCTGCCACAGGTCAAAGGAATTCAACTACTAACACAATTTTGTCCATTTCAGCAGAGGGGGATAGTACCCAAGATATTTCTTTTTCATTTCTCTATTTTTAGGAAGAAGTGGATTGTTTGAGTGTTTCTAGCCCCACTCCCTATCTTCATTTTTCTATGGGCCCTATATACCACCTGTAAAAGTAGGATTTAAAAAGGGGTTGTTACCATGAGTTTGGGGATGTTAAATCTCACATATTTAGACTGACAGGCTATCTGATTACTCTGGGAATACCTATCCAGCTTTTAGTTTATTAAAGCCTCTTTGCCCCTTCATCATTTTGTTGCTACAGTATGGTCTGGGTAATGAAACTCAACGTGGATTTTTTCTTATAATCTGTAAGAAAACAAGCAGCATGTTATAACTCTTGCATATTATATTACTTTGGGGACTCTTTTTTTTTTTAAGATTTTATTTATTTATTCGTAAGAGACAGAGAGAGAGAGAGAGAGAGGCAGAGGGAGAAGCAGGCTCCCCGCTGAGCAGGGAGCCCGATGCGTGACTCAATCCCAGGATCCTGGGATCACGACCTGAGCCGAAGGCAGACGCTTAACCATCTGAGCCACCCAGGCGCCCTGGGGACTCTTTTTAAATGATCCAGTTCTCTCGCTCATACACAGAAGGCTCTCAAATATCTCCTTCCCCAACTTTCACTGCCTACTCCCCTCTCTCCCAGCCTCAGTTATGTCCCTACAAGGGATAATAATGAAATGATGATTAAAATCCTATGTGCAGGACAAATATTTTGTGGAAATTAATCTAGAGAAAATAAGAGGAATAAAGAGAGGCAGGGATAATTTATGAAATACAGTTTCAATCATTTAATCCTTAAATGGTTCTTGACCGGAGGCAGACTATCTAAATGCCAAAGGACTCCTTCTTAGCAGCCTTTTGGCAATATTTACCATAGCTGATGAAATGGCTTAAGTTAGTAAGAGAACATATACGATGCAGGTTGAAGTTGCTGGCCTGGGTGCTTACATGCGTGACCTGTTAGAAAGGTACAGCCTTGACATTCTGCCCCACAGATAGGCCAGTCCTGCTTGGCCACATGTTCAGCCTCACTTGGATCCAAACTCAGAATGATGAGATTCAGAGGGTTTCACCAACCCATCTTGGCAGAGAGGCACAGCCCTTTTCGTAACAGAGGCAATGAGCTTTGTTGCTCCAGCCCAAGCCTTGGTGGAAGACTCTAGTCCAGTTTAGGGACTTAAAGCAACTGATGGAATTAGTGGCTGGTAGTTTTCCCTAAGAAGAGCACTTACTGCTCTCTTTCTGTGTGAGAGGTTCATCCCGACTCTGCTGAGATTCTGGCAACCCAAAGTATGGAGGACAAGTGCATTATCATTACCTAGGAACTCATCAGATGTGAACAGTCTCAGGTCACACTCCAGGAACTACTGAATGCCAATTGTCATTTTAGCTAGATCTAATTTGCAGGCATCCTGAAGTTCGAGAACACTGGCCTAAGTCACGAGGTGAGTAACTCAGAAATAGCACCTGGGCCTCCTGTCACTGGCAATGGGAACTCCGCGCTTGTAGGTGAATATCTAACTGGACGAGGAGCTAGCATTCACACGACTGTTCTGACCATGTTCCGAGAAATCCAACCAGCAGTGACTTGGCAGAACCAGAGCGTGAGAATTTGAAGGACATGGCCAGCCGGCTGGAGGGCAGACCTGGCTGAGAGATTTTCCGTGATCTCCTCTGGAGACTGCCACAGCCTGACAATGACGTCACTGCTGGGTTAACGAGTCAGGCAAGCACCTGGTAGCAGGTACCACCGCGGCCATTCCCTGCTCCTCCCCCCGCCGCCCTCGCCGCCCTCCTCCCCAGGGAGCTATTTGTGGCTTCTGACATTTAGTGTATCTTTAAGCAGTTTTTTTACTTACTTTTCATGACTGAATCTATTTTGTCCAGGATATCGAGCAGTCTGTCAACCCTTTCTATTTCTCTGGACTCACATTTATTATCTCACCATTTCTTATCTTTTTCCAATCTCTGTTGTGCCCACAACTCCGAGGAAGGTACAGGGTATAACTCATCCTTGATAAGTCGAAACTGAGCCTTACCTGTGACACAGAACCACCTGTATCACCTCAGCTAGCATATCTGGCGACAAAGTTAAGATCAGAACACAGATACTCATATTTTATCCTAGCACTTTTGAATATGACACCGAGCTGTTTACTGTTCACTTCAAATGTGGGAAAGTTGATGAGACTAACATCCTTAAGTTACGAAGTACAGAAGCAACTTTCTCCCAAGAGGTGTATGATTCTGGGAATTGCGTTTTATTTTGCCGGCTTAGCATGAAGGATCTTTTCTCCAATTCATTTCATTTTCTCTTTCATTATTTACCCCAAGCAACTGAATCCATGTGTCTACTATCTATTCAGTAACCGACAGAGTCTTTAATGGCTGGTGTGTGTTTTTAAACAAAGACAAAACTGTAGAAATGTTTTCAGGTTAATGACAGTGACTTTCAACAAATTAGCATTTAGAAATTAGTTGGGGGGGGGTAAAAGTGTTTGTGTGTTCTTTGTAGAGTCGAACAGAATGGAATCTACCAATGTTATCCTTTCTGTGTCTGACAGATTATGACTTTCTTTGGGAGAGGATGACCACAAAAGATGCTCACCCTCTTGACCCTGTTCCGGATGCCCAAACCTTGACACTGACAGAGCTATCAGCCTGACTCTGGTAATACGGTTGGGTGGTTTGTGTCCTGATGTTGGTATTCGACTCGGACAAAACATAGACAATATGTTCTCTTCTTAGCTTTGCATAAGCAACTGATATTACACTCTGTTTTCGAAAATATTGCTGAGGTTAGAAGACAACACATCAATATATATGACTTAATATATATTAAATCCCAATATAAGATAAACAATATGAATATATAATAATCTATAATTTACATACAAGAATATGACTAATATGTAATTTACAAAATTATTGAAATATATATGTTCCATAATATCTAATATAATAAATCATAAATTTATACAGTGAGAGTGCAGCAACATATAAGATTTGACAGCTGGAACAATAGTTATTGAATAGGAGTAATAAAAATAATTCTTTAAAGATAATGTTTCCCCACCACAATTTTTTTTTTTTTTTATTTTTAAAAGCTAGGAAGTATAGGCTGCAGATCACTAACAAATAAAAATGAAGTGCCCCCAAATTGGTGCAGCAACTGCCTCCCTGACTACCATATATTGCAGGTCTTATGAGAGGTGGTTTTGGGTTTTTTTCTCTGATACATTTCATTAGTTGCAAGGGGCTCCACAGGCAGACTCATGTTTGTCACAGTCAGTTTACAGACCTGTCCGACCAGACAGCAAACACACGAAATTTCCACTGCTTTAGGAAAGCAAAGTACTCAACACACACATGCACACACACACAAAGAAATCCTTATTTCCAGAAGGATATCAAAGAAGGAAGGATAAAACAAACTCTGGGCTGCCAACTGGTCTTATCTAAAGGTATCATTCATTCTCACTTGGCCTCTGATTCAATGTTGGGAAAATACATTTCATCTGACTCCAAATGGTCTGAAGTTACAAATTTACTTCACTTATCCTTTTGTAGGTAAAATTCGCATCAACTTAGATCACTGGACCGTGACAACATGTAAAATTAGCCAATACTAGGAATGCTTTTTTGTTTATAACAAAACTTACAAATCTCACTTACTAGGTGTCAATTACTTATAGCAAAGTATCTCTTCCACATCCGTACTCCCACAAGGGCAAAACTTCTTGTGTCTCCTACTATAATGGAAAACATTCTTCTCAATGTACAGAGTAAGAATGACTAAAATTAATTACCAAACACTTAAATATTCAAAGGTCTGCCATTTTTAGGGATTTCTTATGGTACCTACAAGATTGTCATGGATGCCTGAATCCAGGGAGCAAATTATTAAATTTCAAAAGATCAAACAATGTTAACACATGGGCAAACACCATCCCTCTTTGACCCAGGTCCTGATAAAGATGTGAAGTCCACAGAGATGAAACCTGAGAAGCCACTGCAGGCTGCCATGCCATGGTAACATAATTTACCACGTCATTACCACTGCTACCATGTCTTCAGCTTCAAAGCATGTGGTATCCAGGTGATAAATTATTAAATCTGACATCTCTCAACAATCATGAAGTACTTTGGTAAAAGGACTCTGGGCTCCCTTATCCGAATGTGCAATTTCAAGACAATAGGCTCTATTTGAAAAGGATTAAATTCCTGAGAATTTAGTTAAATGACATAATTAAAAATTTGAGGTTCTTTGAGATGTGGGACATTCCAGAAGCAGGAGCAGTAACTGTCTATTTAATTTAATTTAATTTAATTTAATTTAATTTAATTTAATTTAAAGGGACAACTTGTTTTTAATGAATGCGTATGTGTGTGTGTGTGTGTGTGTGTATGTAATATTGGCTCACTTTAGTAGATTCAGCTTTTTTGAGGTTTCAAGGTTCCATTTAAAAAGCATCTGCAAAAGGGGACCTCTCTGGGATGCTTAGAACACTTCAGTACCTTACCAGGAAGTGAACCCTGGGATAGGTGTGGGTTGGTGTGGCAACGAAGAGCCAAATGCCAAAAAGTTCAGAATGAACATGCACAGCCTCCACATCTGTGGCCCTGTACCAACTCCTTGTTAAAGTCAGTTAGATTTTTGTTTGTATTGTACCCGAAGAAGCCCAGAATAGACTTCTTGCCTGCAGTTAACACCAGGGACTCTTGCTTTCACCCCACATAACCTTAGAGTCTTGCAAATGTAATTATATCGAGGATATGAATCCTTTGTGTAAGCTTTGAGTCCTGTGCATCACTCCTCCATCCACAACCAGGCCAATAAGGTGTCTGATAGAAAACTTAGTACAGGAGTTGTTGCATATTTTCTCCATACAATAGGAAAAGGAGACAAGAGCTACATGCCCAGTGAGGGGAAAGGAGGTGAACTGGAGAGAATAACCAATCATTTAACCACACATTTAGCTCTTCAGAGAGGTGATTTGTCAAATGGAGTCTCCTGGCTTTAATACATAACATAACTGCAAACATTGATCAGCGAATTCTCACTCTACTAGAAGAGGCAGTCCATCTATGTTTTATACCATGTTCTTATAAGGTGCATAAAATTCTGAATTTATAGCTTCACATGGTTCATTTAATCCACAAAGCTAGGGTTTATTGACTCTGTATGGAAACTTTAAAACAATTCTCTTAATAGTTGGTGCTAGTGGTGCTTTTTTTCTTCTTCTTTACTGATATTTAGAATCAATCATATTGGTAGAAGGGAGCAAAGTAATTATAATTTTGGTTAGAACATAAAAGAAAATCAAGGAAAATTCCAAGTGGCTAAAATTCTGATTGGCAGACTCTTCAGATTCTCTTGGAAGGCTTTAAGTTGGCGACTAAATATATAGATTCCAACGTACAACATACACACATCTATTTGACCATATGCTTTTCTTATTCTTCTTTGTATATTCACTTATTCCATCCCTCCCCCCCCACCCCAGATGGTATAAATGCTTTGGTGAGAAGGAAATATGACTGCTCTATCTAAATCTTCCATAGCACTCAGCACAGTGCTTAATAAATCCTTGTTGAATGAGTCTTGAAAACAAAAATTCCATTTCATAACAGATAAATGTTGTGTGGGGGGAGGAAGCTTTGGTGTAGATATTTTTATTGCCACAAAGAAATAGACTTCTTTGGGGAAAGTGGGGAGTGATAAAGTGATTACATCTCTATGAACTCTGTATATTTTTAACCTACACCTTTGGAACATCATACTGTAGGAAAATATGTAACTTGCTAAAGTAAATAAGCAAATAATGTATCTTGCTCATATAAAGGCAGAAAAAATATACGACATGATAGAAGGGATTCATGATTGTGTCCGTTGTTGTTTCTACAAGCGAGAAACAGGATCCTAGAGCGTGGTATATGGCTGGCCTATATCATGAACACATAATGAGCTCAGCCCGTGTATTTCCAACTGAGGTTTGTTACAGACATCTTCTAAGTGGCAGCATGCCCAGCTCCAGCCACTCTTTAAAATAATTCACATGGAAATGTACAGTTGACTCTCATTATTTGTGGTAGTTACGTTCCATAAAGTCACCACAAACACTCAATTAACAAACACTGAACACTGCTCCTAGGGGAAGTGTGTGTGTGTGTGTGTGTGTGTGTGTACATATATCTCACATAGATTATACTCTTAAATCCTAAAAATAATTCATTCTGGTGGATTCTACTTTTCTTTATTTTACAAAAGAAAAATTAAGGTTCAGAAGTGTTGAGTGACTTACTTATGGCTACTCCATAACAGGTGCCAGAGTTGGGACTCAAACCTCATCCAACTGGCCCCAGAGCCAAGCCTCCTTCACTCACCCCTGCTGGCCCCTACTGTCTCCATCCTCTGGTCATCTCCCTAGGATAGCTGAAACCCAAAAGCAGAGGATGGCCTCCTTTGACCTCAGCTGAAAACACATGCATTGGGTGACACACATTTGCCACTCTGTGCATGCCCATATATGACCGTCAAAGTGCCACGAGTATCGATTTGGGGGTTATAAATAAATTTTAGCAAGTAAGCAAATCTGCAAACACAGAATCCACAAATAATGAGGACTGACTATATTTGTAAATCTTGCATCAGCACAGGACATTAAAGGTTAAAATTCTGGGTGGCTCAGTTCCTAGACCGATGTCCTGAATAGGTTTGAGGTCCCCCATGTACTTGTTTCTACCACCTGCTATTGGCGATGCCTGTGGGTGTCCTCTGAGGACTCTCCTAGACACCTAGTACTGAATGTTTGCACTGTACACCACACTTCATTCAATGTCATTGTCTACCAACACCTATCACAATGGATTATGGATTTTCTTCTTTGAAAACACAGAGGCTTGCAAGGCACACAAAATATTGTCTTTGTACTCTAAATTATAGAGCTGGCTAAAGATAAATGTAGAATGGTATTTTGTAGGAATTTTAGTAAAAACTCACATTTTCTGATAATGACACCCCAAAAATTTTGCTTGGAATTGTCTTCCAAAGTAAAGGATATCATTAGTTGGAGAAAGTGGCTTTATCACAATATCTGGAATTTCTTGTCAGTTTTCTTTTTAAATCCTCTCTGATGACTAAAACTTATATGATGAAAATTTCCTATTTGTTTTACTTTATCAAATGAGCACAGTCTAGTGGCTGTTACATTTTGGATTCCCTCTACAAAGATTTAAAAAATGACTCTACAACTGTCATGCTAATATAGAAGAAAATATTAAAAATCATGTCATGAATCTATATATCATTTATAAATATTAAATATTATATTAGTTTTCTATTGCTCCTATAACATACTATCACAAACTCAGTGGCTTAAAACAACACAAATGTATTATCTCATAGTTCTGGGGTCTAAAATGTGGAGGCAGAGTTGCACTGCTTCTGGGGGTTTCTCAGAGAGAATCCATGCCTGGCTTTTTACAGTTTCTAGAACGTGCCCACATTCCTTGACTCACAAAACCTCCTTCATCTTCACAGTCAGAAATCATATTGCTCTGACTTCTGTTTCTGTCCCCATATCTCTTCTGACTCTGACCCTCCTGCCTCCCTCTTAGGAAGATCTTTGTGATTACCCAGGGCCCATCTGGATAGTCCAGAATAATCTCCCCATCTCAAGATTTAACCACATTTGCAGTTTCTTCTGCCATGTAACATAATCACTGGTTCTGGGGGTTTCATATGGGCATCTTTGAGGCTATTATTTAGCCTATCACAAGAGTAAACTGGGTCCAAGTGTTATTGTGAGTTCAAAAACAATCAAGATGTGGTCTCCTACCCTTAAAATCTGTTATCTAGGCAGTATTTGACAAATACTACAATCACCATTCAACAGGGCAGAGTAGCTTTCAAGTCCTATGGAAGTTCAGAGAAGGAAGGGATAGGTCACTAACTGAAAATCTTCCATCTGCACAGATCCACAGGTAATGTATGCCTTTGTCCCTATTTGTCCCTCACCTGGAAATGCCATTTCCTCCTCCTGTGCTTGGTTAATTGCTACTCATCCTTTAAAATTCAAGAGTCATTTTTTGGGGGACATGATCCTTGATGCCCTAAGTGGAGATGGTACTCTTGTCACATTATTTTTTAAAAAATGGTTTAATTCTGTGCCTTTCTCATTAGAAACAATTGTTACCTTCTAAGAAACTCAGGTTGTTGTTGTGTTTTTTTTTTCGTATCCTCAACACCTCAACACCTGGTAATTTGCATATGATAGACACTCAGTAAATATTTGAATGAATTAATGTGGGTGGGCACTGTGCATAGAGAGCATGATGCCTGACTATCTGAGTTTGGGCCCTAAGGATGTCATGTAGAGTGGGACAGTAAACCACATACTGGAAGCTGGGGTAAAGAGGGCTTTTGCAACTAACTGATGATAAGATGTTGTGGGGAGAAAGTGGGGAGAAAGACCTAGAGAGGATGAAGCTCCACTTTGATGCTTGGGTGATGAGCAAGATGGTCATGGTTATAACAGAAATAATGCATACAGATGGGGAGTATTAGGTTTGGTGCAGAGTGATGATGAATTCATTTTTGGTTTCATGAATCTGAAGAGTTTAAGACAACAACTGACTGAGATGAGCAGGAAATAAAGAGGTGGAATTTAGGAGAAAATCAGGGTAACATTTAGAATTAGTTTCCTTAGGAGTGACAGGATGAGCTATAGATATGGCTTGAAGGGAAAGACTGTCCAAAAGAAAAAAAGAGAAAAGAATCAGGGACAGAATGTTGGTGAATATATTCAGAAGCAATCAACTGAAAGGACTCTTTAAAGAATCAAATCAACATCAGATGAAAGCGCAATTTTTCTCAGAGGATTGTTTCTCTGACCACAGGAGAACAAGTCATTTTTTCCTTCTCTAAGCCTGCAGATGGCACAGAGTAGTATATCTACTTTACATTACTGTTATTTAAGGATAGCATTTGTCTTCCCCACTGTCCTAGAGGGTATGCTTTCTGAGGTCAGGGGCTTTATCTTTTCATCATTGTGTCTCCCAGGTGCTGAACTCTGCTTTTCACACTTAGTATATTAATCAATAGAGTAACAAATTAATGAGATTCAGATGTGATTGTATCTTTTCTTTTTTTTTTTAAGAATTTGTTTATTTACTTATTTTATATAGAGAGAGCATGTGTGCAAGTGGTGGTGGGGGGCAGAGGGAGAGGAGAGAGAATCTCAAGCAGACTCCCTGAGCCACCGATTGAGCCACCAGACACCCCAGTAATTATTTGCTTAATATTACATCTAGTTTCCCCTAGGTTTGCTTAAGGTCCCGGAATGAAAAAATGTTACCAACTTGCTGAAAGACACCGTGCACAGATCAGGGGCTAAAAGCACATCCTGTGTTAATTCTCTGTCTGCATGAAAATCGTCAGCATGCTGCTCAACTGAAATTTCCTGCTACATGATACTTCTCAAAGGTTCAAATAAAGGACAAACCCTGCACTTAATTAACAATCTAAATGGGATCTTTCTGTCCCAAGATGAGATTTAATCCCAAAGTCACCTGCGACATGTTTATTAGTCAGTCTGACCCAGTGCTCCCCACTGTGGGTAACTGGTACTTAAGTTACTAGAAATGTAGCTCTAACAGAAGTTTGACCAAGTTTACCTTAAAAGTGGATCCCCCAAAATATGTTAAGTACAAACACATTTCATAGAACACGATTTCAAATGAATCAAGACAAAGGATGTCTGCATATTTGAAATTATTTAGGTAATGCAAATATGCATTTTAGTCGGGTCACAATGGATATTTTAAAAATTCATCAAAATGTTCAGATTTTATATTTAAACAAGAAAGAAATGACAATTTATTAATTTCAATAAGTTCTTCTACTATCAGATAACTCTCAGATTTAGCACTGATTTACATAAAGGAAAATATTGTATGGAAAAACATACAGTGTGCAGACCTGTGTTTCTACAATACCCAAGTAAATGCACGCTCCTTTATAACCATACATCCATCTTTCCAAGCATGTTCCATGGCAATGACCATCCAGCTGGTACATTAGCCTTTTTAGCTGATTCTCCCACCCTCAATGTGATACTTGCCCTGCATCAATACTGTGAAAGATAATAAAACCGGAAAATAAAATTAATGGGTGAATTACACTACTCGGGAACTGGGATTAATTTTTTAAGGCAAGCCAATTTCTAAGTAAAACTTTTGGGCAAAAGTTTCAAAAGCTTTTCACAGCTGGTTCCCACTGTCATTTACTTGAAGTTTTGTCAACACACATAGAAAAGACAACCTCGGGCATCTTTCTGCCTCAGGGAGCAAGATGACAGCGTGAGAGGAACACACTTAGGCTTTGATATGTCCAGTTGAAAAGGCACTCAAGCTCTAGAAAATGTTCTCTAAATGCTTATTTTGTGTGCTGTGTGCAATTTGTTAGGTTTAAATCCCTGTAGGAACCAGGAGATTTTCACATATCTTTTAGAAAATGGGTATTTTTCAGGGTGAGACAACATCATGCTTCATTGGTAGGTGTGTTGGCTCCAATGTTAGAAGGGTTATTAAATAATATGGTGTTGTGTTGCTTATTTGCAACCCAAATGAAGGCACCATAAAGAAACAGGACTAGGGGCGCCTGGGTGGCTCAGTCATTAAGCGTCTGCCTTCGGCTCAGGTCATGATCCCAGGGTCCTGGGATCGAGCCCTGCATCGGGCTCCCTGCTCAGCGGGAAGCCTGCTTCTCTCTCTCCCACTTCCCCTGCTTGTGTTCCTTTTCTCGCTGTGTCTCTCTCTGTCAAATAAATAAATAAAATCTTAAAAAAAAAAAAAGAAACAGGACTAGTATGACAAGATAGCTATAAGAAAAGGTGTTAAATTTACTCTGACGAATGATGGGTCTATATACTCATCAACTCCCATTTAGCTCAGTATTAAGCTCACTTAGGTAGATATTGGAAAAGAAGTAATGCAGTGTTCTTTCTATTTACCATTTATCCTCACATCCAGAATTGTGAACAGCTTGTTATGCATGATTAAAATTTAGCATCAACTGTAACTGATTTTGTCATGAGTTGTTTAAAGTGCATTCTGAGGAATATCCGAGCACATGAAAACTTTTGTGGCGTGACCATTTATTTTTGTATTTCAAAGTTGATGTATATATGTTAACTCATGATTTGATTGCTTCTGAATGTGTATTTTTGTAAGAAAAATTAAAAATGTTAATTTTTCTCTACTTGTTATAAAAATAGGCCTCATAGAGAAGAAGGCCAATTTGCCTGACTACACAAAGCCAATTCACCAAAAATCAATTTGTCAAGTGACAGATTTGCTAATTTTTTCCCAAGTGTTAGTTTCACCACATCTTTACTACCTCTTTTCCCACTGGCTTATCATTGGTTTTAGCTAATATCCATTTGGCATGTTTCAAAATTCAGATGCCTAGGATTTCTGGAACTTCTGCCTCTGGTATTCTCGTAGGTCCCCACTCCCCCTCTGCTCTTGTATCTACTCACCTCTTATTCCTGCCTCAACTCCTACCTCTGACTGCTCCAGTCCATCTTGGACCTGTTTGAAAGATCTATATAACAGTTTGAAGTAATTTTTCTTTGACTGAAAATTTGGTTAATTGACCCTTGCCAAATGGCTTGAGGAAAATGGTTTTTAGCAAATTGACTTGGAATTCCCTAAAACTATCCCCCCAAATCTAAGAATAATGGCATCCCTTATTGAGTGTTTTCTTTATGCTTCACACTTTATTAAGTATCATCTCATTGAATCCTAACAGTAATCAAAAGAGTTTTCTAACATATAAGGAAACTGAGGATTAAAATGATTACATAATTTGTCCAAGGTTTCAGAGCTATTAAGTAGCAGAACTGGGATACGAACCCAGCCTAACAGATTCTAAAGCTGAAGCTGGTGTGCTTTATATTTAACTAAACTGCATTTTGAAATGTTGTGTTTTTAGTGAAGGTGGAGATTACTTTAAAAAGAAACCCATAAAATAATTGCTGACTTACTTCCTGATGGTAAGCTCTGAAGAAGCCTAAAATTGGATAAAGAGTATACAATCTCAAAGAGTCAAAGTCTTAATAAATACTCAGTGAATAAGGTAGGATTCTAATGAGTTTCTACAAGGGCCTCTATAAAGTAAGGGAAGGTGTAGAACATGAGACCCAGATATTCTTGCTTAACGAGAACATGGGGTCTCTTAAATGAGTTGGTCTCTTAAACTCTCCAACAAATTTGAATGGAAGAAAAAGCAGATTCTTAAAAAATGACTCATGGATAGCAGGATGACTTCTATGGATAGATACATGAAGCAGGAATTGAAGTGTGTGTTACACTGTCTTGAAAGTATGTCTATAAAGAGAGTGAGAGCCCTCTATGCTTTCTACTGGATGGCTCTAAGAATACAATAATAAAACTGCAGAACATTTGCTGGGATATCTGAAAGTTAGCTTTCTTGGATTGGCCTCTATTCTATTCCCCAGAGGCTGTTCTAAAAATTTATGTTTATTGACATCAGAAATGTCAGCATGGAGCTAGTAGAAGAAGGAGAAAAAAAAAAAAACCACCTCAAAAAGTGTCAGGAAGCTTGTTTCTGTCTTGTCATGTCTGCTGTCGGTATCTGTCATTTTCAGTGTTCATCTGGATCCAACATTAGCAGAAACACTGGAAAAATCACCTTTCTAATTGAGCCTCTTTGCCCTTTTGTTGAGTACTGTTGCCCTTTTGGGTGGTTTTTCCAACAGCCGGCTGCAGCAAATCATCCAATCATTCATTCTTCATATTTGCTGAGTGTCTTCTTCCATAAGGAAAGTGTATTAGGCATATTTCACTTCAATATTCTTAGTAGATACTGCTTTGCAAATTTATAAGAATTTAGATGTGCATAACTATAACTCATAGGGACTATATCTTCACACATGCCTGCCCTCCCCTTTGAGACCCCACCTTTAAGACCCCACTGCCTGCCCTCCCCTTTAAGACCCCACCTTTAAGACCCCACTAAACTGTTAAGGACATTATTCCATAATAACTTTTGGGATTAAACCGTGAATATCTAATAATCTTATTAGTTAATAACTACTAAGCAGATAACTTTACCAGCATCTATCTTCCCAAGGAATCTAATGTACACACCAGTCTCCTAGGGATGGCATTTGGGGGAGGAGACTCTGCAGAGGGAAATGGCAGCCTACCAATACCCCTGATCCCAGACAGTGCCTGAAGTGATCTTTGTGTTAATGAACAATCGCCTGACAATTTCCAGTATAACAGGACAATCATGTTAGCAGTTCTTCACCTCTTCAATTCCTCCTACTTGGTGACTCTTCAAAAGGACAAGTCCTCATTTTCAAAGACTTGGGAAGGTTTTAGAAACTTAACTTGTGTCCTTTAAGTATAATATTATCTTATAGGCTCTCACTTTATAATAGTGATAATTCCCCCATCATCTCAGAATATATGAGACCCAGGATTTTGCAGATGACTGTGTATACCGTTTTGGACTCCAAGGTAAAATGAAAGCAGGAGGGAATTTACATTTGGCCATAGGAGAACCATACTAGCAATGAAGAGTTTGGAAAGGAAGGTCTACTGAGTAAAGCTAATGGACACAGACTACTGAGAAATATCTTCTTTACATTCAAGTTACATTTACCCATAATTTTCACCTCTGTCCCTTACCCATGTGATTTCCCATGTTGCTAATATACTGAGTTACAACCATCTGTATTGCATTTCCAGCTACTAACACTTTAAAAATGTCCATATGCAGGGAAACTTCCCTTAGGAATAGAAGGGGGCTATCTATGCAAGTTGCTAGGGAATTTAATGCCCTCTCTAAGATGCACAGGTTTAGGAACATGCTACAGAGGAGCTGCCGAGGCAGGGTCTCACGGACATGGTCCTGGTTTAGAATCTTCCTGCGGAACACGTAGGACAATGGGCCGGTAGCTGCACCAGCTGGCCCTGGAGAACCTATGTGCACTGATATGAGAAGAGGCTTGCTCCTTAACCACTGTTTGTAATAAAGTCTCATCAGTTTATTTGGCATTAAAGCATTTCCATTAATAGTTGGCTTAATTTTCCATAGTTTCTAACTTTATGCTCTTTGCAACACTTACACCAGTATTCCTCATAACTGTTAATGAAGAGCCTCTTCTTCTTTTTCTCTTTTCTTGCTTTTGTTTTGTTTTTTTTTTGACAAAAGAGGCTGTGACATGATTAAATAATGCTCTTCACACATAAAAAGGCTGATGCTCTTACTCTTCATCTTAAGTTAGAATCAAAGGTAAAGGAGCTTCTATTGGAGCATGTAGATTTTAGGTTCAACACACGAAATGGGATTTATTGTCATACTGGGAGAATTGAAAGATGTTATAGAAACTAATTCTTTTGCACTTTTAATATATACAGGGAACCAAACACACATACACATTCACACACACACACAGAGTGCCAAATTCTTATTTGCTCTAGTAGACAGAATGAACCTGGAGGGGTTATAATCGTCAAAAACAGACCACTTGACAGAACTGAAACAGCTCGTCACATTCACTGTGCGGGTGTGGAGCAGAGGACAAAATTACCGATCATTTGTTAAATAAAATAGAAAAATCTTATTCAAAGAAAATACTCTCACTTGTGTTTGTGTCATATATATACTAAATAAAACTTTTGTTATATGCCAAGACTCATAATAAATACTGACATTAGGACAATTTAGAAGCCTTGTCTGCCACATGGTAACATTAAAGTGACATCACCAAAATGCCTATGACTGAGTTCTCAGTTTCTGTCATGAAATTGTTAAGTAGGTTTAGCAATCTCCTCTTTTTAGTTATTTTTAAGTATCAGTGTGTAAATTTAATGGACGGTTAGCAATGGAAATTATAGATGACATTTTATTTTATTTTTATTTTTAAAGATTTATTTATTTTACAGAGTGAGAGAAAGAGAGAGTGCACAGAGGGGCAGAGGGAGAGGAAGTAGAGAAGCAGACCCCTGCTGAGTCGGGAGCCTGACATGGGGCTCGATCCCATAACCCATGAGACCCTGACCTGAGCAGAAATCAAGAGTCAGATGCTCAACTAACTGAAGCCACCCAGGCGCCTGACGACATTTCATTTTAAATACACCAGATATGGAATCCGGGACATTAAAGATGAAGGAATAGGCAGGAGGGGTCTATCAAGTCTTATGCTCATTCTATAGGCCAGATACAACACTTGGAACTTTGAAATTTCGTTAACCTTCATGGCAACCCGATGAAGTCCAAGCTACAACTCCAAATTTATAGATAAGGAAAATGAGGTTCAGAGAGGCTAGGTGGCTTACCAAAGGTCACATAGCTAGCCAGTGTCTAAGACAGGATTCACACCTCTGTTTTCTGATTTAAAACCCATGAGGGGTGCCTGGGTGGCTCAGTTGGTTAAGCATCTGCTTTCAGCTTGGGTCATGATCCCAGGGTCCTGGGATCTCTCCCGCTGAGCAGAGAGCCTGCTTCTCCCTCTCCCTCTCTGCTCCCCCTGCTTGTGCTCTCTCTGTCAAATAAATAAATAAAATATTTTTTAAAAACCCCATGATTATCTCCAAATGCCATGTTGCCTTCTTTTTAAAGATGAGATAATTGTACCCTAGTAAAATACAGTGATTTGTACAATTTTTACAGCACAACTAAAACCCAGGTTTTCTATTTTCACCATCTGCAATCTATCTGCTACATTAACATATAGAGGTTAATAAAATATTTTGGGGGTGGATTCCCTTTAACATAATGTTTACTAACTCACAACTTTAAGGGATATATGAAATGTGCAAACCCTGCTTTCCTGGCATTGATAAGCATTGGATAATTAGTGGGACAGGGAGTTTTTGAATGTGTACTACATATTCACAGGAAACAAGAGCTACTCTGAAGGAAAAGCCATGCACATTGTAAATTTCCTCATGATCCTCAAGTCTGACATGAATGCCTAGAGAACAGTCTTTCAACTAAAACTAAGTTGAACAGAGTTCAGTCCTGAGTGGAATGCCTGGTGTGTATTTCAATGGGCAACAAATGTGAAACCATGACATGATAAGGAAATCAATATGGGGGCCTCACATATCTTTCCCACAATTCTTGATGTTAAATAATTTCAGATAAAATGAACAATCAGAAACCATGACATGTCATTCAGATCTCTGAGTTATGGGGTTTTAACAGCAACCAATACACCCAAACCCTTGCTGTAGTTCAGGATTCATCCTAATTGATTTTAGCGTCTCCCACTGTTTGGTACAGAGGAGATTGCTGCTAACAACCTTTATCAGCCAAGTCAGATATATTTTCTTATCTGTGAAGTACACTGCTTGCTTTAATTCTCCTCTTTTAAGAATAGTTTGCACACTTGTCAGGAGAACTATAGGAAAACTTGGTTCCCAGACACAGATAAACTCTTGTTCTACATGCCTTAATCTCTGGTGATTTATTAATGCAGAAACCTAAATCCCTGAAAAGCCAAATATAATTGATTTTCTTTGCTTTCAAGTAATTAGAAAACAGTAATCTCTAAATGATTTTTAAATCCAAAATACATCAGCATGTAAGATGTAACCCATCCCACAAAATTTGTGACTCAAAAAAAATATTTTTAGTTATAATATTTGGGAGAAAGAACTAAAACACAATTAAGTTGTTCAGAGAAATGGGGAATCTGTACTGAAAATTCAAGAAACTATCTTATGTTACATGAATAATTATTTTTGAATACCAGGGAGTGAAGCTAACATGTCCACAGAGGTAAAACATAAATTATCTTTCTGGCTTTAAACACCCTCTTCTTCAATAGGTGAGCTCCTGTCACATGGGGGATCATCACTGTAAATGACACCTCTGCTATCAGGATTGATTCCCAAGGGTTCTCACTGTGATTGCAAAGGCTTTGAATTACCTTTCTGAGAAACTATATATTCCAATGCATTATCGCAAAATTATATTAGGTATGGATATTTTTAGATGGAGGGTACAAAATACTCTTAGTCTTCATGTCAAATCAAAATAGCTCCGAATTTCCAAATATTTAGCAATCAGGTATCACTGTGTTTAGAAACCCTACTATACAGTTGGTCCTATATGACCACAGTTGGTCATAATTATTTATTGATTAAATTAGAATCCACTGGAAATCACAGGTGGCTTCATGAGGGAAATTTAAGAAAACTACTGAAAGGCAGAGATGTTGAGTTGTAACTGAGCTGATGCATCACCCACACGAATTGAAGAATTTTTCCAACAGTATAGCTGGTGCACCTGTGTGTGTCTATGAGGCCGCGGAGCATGGTCAGTGTTTCCCAAAGTTTGGTCCTCAAGACGATGTTAAGAGATACACAGATGACTAAGTTTTATCTGAATAGATAGGAGATATTAAAATTTTTGTACTCATTTATAGATATCTTAGTTTGAGGTGAATCTAAGTAAGCATCTTTTAAATCAACTTCAGGAATAGTATTAGTAATTTACAGTACGGATCATACCTCACTATGGCAAAATTTATGAAGGTGTTGTGATGATGAAAGCTTGAGGAACAAGGCTGTAATTTTTCCTATCTGGGGATTCAGTGTACTTCTGTCCAGTGGCATGGATTACTGGAAATTGACTACTCTCAACCATAAAAGAGATGTGAGATGATATTGTCAATTTTCCTCCATCCTAAACAGTAGTTTGTTCTATAAGTATGTGGCATTCTTTCTTGACAAAATATAGAATCTTGTGCAGTTAATAATTAACAACTTCTTGGACAATCATTTATGAGTTCACAAAAAGTTGTTGAAAAATCTTGGACTCCTTACATGGGAGCATATAGATGCTTTTGGTGAGTCAAGCCAAGTGGCCTTTTGTATTACAGATTTCTTTAATTCATCAACTCCTGATCATTAATAGACTTCAAGGCAATTGATTAATTGTAACAACCAACCACATCACCATAATTAATGTTTTTCTTGCTCTCACTGTTTATAATGGCTGTTTATAAATACTAGTGTAATGAGTACAAAGAAGCCAGAGGCCCTGAGTTCTATGAATCTTACTTGATTTCTAGGATTTACTGATACTTTACTAATGGATACTACCTGATGCAAGGGGATAATTCAATTTATTTTAAGAAACTTTGAGTGTGGGGCACCTGGGTGGCTCAGTTGGTTGGGCGTCTGCCTTCGGCTCAGGTCATGATCCCAGGGTCCTGGGATCGAGCCCCGCATCAGGTTCCCCGCTTAGCGGGGAGCCTGCTTCTCCCTCTGCCTGCTGCTCGCCCTGCTTGTGCTCTCTCTCTGTCAAATAAATAAATAAAATCTTTGTAAAAAAAGAAAAAAAACTTTGCATATTATGTGAAATGTTCATTAAACAGTATAACATGGCATTTAAATTTTTTTTTTAAAGATTTTATTTATTTATTTGACAGAAAGAGAGACAGCGAGAGAGAGAGAGAGAGTAAGGGGAGTGGGAGAGGGAGAAGCAGGCTTCCTGCTGAGCAGGGAGCCTGATGCGGGGCTCGATCCCAGGACCCCAGGATCATGGCCTGAGCCAAAGGCAGTCGCTTAACCGACTGAGCCACCCAGGTGCCCCAAGGCATTTAAATTTTTCAAACAGACTGCATAACTATTAATATTTTCCAAAGCTAATAAGTTCTACCTTACCACTGTACCACCCATCACAACCACTATACATTGCGTACCTACTAGGAGCCAGGCAGTGCACTGGGTACCCAACAAAAAAGCTTCATTACATGTAATATAATTAAATTCCATGGCCTTCCAAGGTGGATTTTGGACGCAGACATTGTACTGAATATATTGGGATATGTAGGCAGGGCATTGCCGTGTTTCTTCATGGCATCCGAGTAAGGGATTGTGTGTCTGATGCAAAATTTCCCATGTTCTGTTAACCTCATTGCCTGCTTGTCACGGGTAGAAATTTATGTCAGAAGTCATTCCTTTTGTTTTCTGTGTAGTAACAAATCAGCCTTAATGAAGACCCTTTCCTTAGGCTATTATTAAAGTAAAATTTTTTTCAGGCAAGAGATCCTACTGGGAAGTATTAACTCAGCATGTAAGAGGGGATTCTTGGAATATGCCATTAAGACAGTCTCGAACACTATACCGGTTACTAACTCAGGGTGGCTCATCTCTACGAAATAAGCAGCGTCTTTGGCAAAGCTGTTGGTTTGGATTATTTAAACTTTAAAAGATGATGGATGGTACTGTCGGGACATGCACTCTCCATAATCTTTCAAATCAAATTTTGTGACCTAGGGTGAAGCAAGGGGCAGAATAACCCTATTAGGACAAATAATCATATTCCAGAGATTATCTTACTCATCCTTCTTTTCTATGCTTTCTCTTTTGTTTCCTTGAAGAAAAACGAAATTTGTCTAACATTCGAATGTCAGGAAGCAGCATACCTACAGTGCCTGACGCACATTAGGCCCTAAAGAGATAGTTGTTAAATGAATAAAAGAAGCAATGGCTTGTCTTTTTAAGCATAGACCTTCCACTGTCACCTTCCACTAATTTGTGGGAATGAGGTTTAACTAACTCTAGTTTTCAAGGTTCCTTCGCTCCTCTTTTCTTCCCTTATTTCCTTGCTTTTTCTTCTTTTTTTCCTTTCTTTGCTAATAATATCTGAAAAGGAGACCATTTGATGCCTTGGTAAAATAAATGAATGCTTTAAAGAAAAAAAATAATTTATGTGAAAATAAACATGGGTTTCCACTTCTCTTGACCCACCAAAGTTTGTATCATAAAGACAAAATTGATTAATTCTGAGTTTTTCAAGGTCTTTTTTCCTCTCCCTCTCCTGAAAACACTCACTCTACTTGGAAAGGAAGAAAGAAAGAAAAAGAAGAAGAAAGAAAGAAAGAAAGAAAGGAAGGAAGGAAGGAAGGAAGGAAGGAAGGAAGGAAGGAAGGAAGAAAGAAAGGGAGGAAGGAAGAGAGAAAGGGAGGAAGGAAGGAAGAGAGAAAGGGAGGAAGGAAGAAAGTAAGTGATTAGTTTCCTCCCTTTGCTTTGTCTCTAAGAAGAGTTCTGTCTTTGCCAGACCAATTTGAGGACTCTGTGTGATTTAGAATCTGGAGAAGAGATGGAGAGCCTCATAATAAAGAAGCAAAAAGAAGGTGACAGGCAGAAAGGTTATGCATGTTGTCTATCGGGAGAAAGCGGTGGAGGTTTGGTGCATGACAAACTAAAGGAGCCACAAGGTAGAAGAGAAGGGAAGATAAGGGAGTGAGGAAAGGAATTTCTTTTTTATTATGTTCAGTTAGCCAACATATAGTGCATCATTAGTTTTTGATGTGGTGCTCAACAATTCATTAGTTGTGTATAACACCCAGTGTTCATCACCACACGTGCCCTTCTTAATACCCACTACCCGGTTACCCCATTCCCCCAACCCCCTCCCTTCTGTAACCTTCAGTTTGTTTCCTGGAGTCCAGAGTCTCTCATGGCTTGTCTCCCTCTCTGATTTCTTACCATTCAGTTTTCCCTCCCTTCCCCAGTGGTCCTCCGTGCTATTCTTCATGTTCCAACGCATTAGCACCTGTCATGTTTTTTAATTCAATACTGAAGTTCTATTTTAATTTCTTTGGCTACTCTTCTGAATATTATGTTATACAAAACTGGGTCTATGTGGCATGATGCATGCAGTTACAGAAACTCCTAAAAGTCTGATTATTTGCACCAGAAGTGTTATTTAACCCTGTACCCTCACACAGGTAATTTCATGTGTATTTCCAAATTTCCTGTGCTAGTCAGAGTGGACAATTTAAAGTCAGAATGAGATTTTAAGGTACTAAAGATAAAACACTTTTCAAATGTAGGAAAATTGCAAAACATTAACAGATACAAGTTATCAAAAATATATCTGCAAATTTTAGCATTCCAACTCACTTTGTACATTTTATATTTTACTTCAGTAGAAGCAGACTATTTTACTCATGAGACAACAAAAATTGAATGTCTGGAGGAAAATTCAGCTTTCATGGATAGAAATTCAAATAGATTCCTGAAAGATTAATCAATGCATAAAGAGCCAGGAAACACAGTCACACATTATTCTTAATAATTGGTTGACATCATCACCCAAAGTATTGACTGACTGAATTGTGTATTTTTTCAACTGGTTTTTTTGGCTTCTGAGGAAACAGCGACAGTCCCACACTAAGTGTAAAATTAGCTGAGCCTAAACTTTGAACAGAATCATTAACTGAGGATCATTCTTCTTAGTCTCCTATCTTAATGATCAGCTCCATTTGAAAACTAGCCCTCTCGTTTTGTTAGTGCTATTATTGGATTTGGATAAATTCGCCTACTAGCTTAACCAATTTGTTCCCATTTTGTTGTAATTGCTGTCTTAGCAACAGTTTCTTATTCCCTAAGACTTTGCATATGACCCGAGGAAAATATGTTTATGACTTGTATAATAAAACTGGCCTCCTAAATCTTGCATATATAGTAATTTATTTTCAACTATGCTGAATGGCAGTTTATTTAATATTTATAGTTTAGTTTCTAGCTAATGGTAAAAAATGTAGGGATAAAGCTTAAATTAAAGCATCGCTTATTTTCATAACATAACACATCCTTTTATCATGCAAGGTCTATGCCAAAAAACTGCAACGATACAATATGAAAATTTAATTTTAAATTTTGATAAATTCTGTGATAGACAATTTATCAACTATCTAAGGTAGTTGACAAATTTGTCTACCTATTCGATACCTATTTCTATATAATGACCTTTTTTTTTTATTAACCTAGATCTTCCTCATAATTGAAAAGGAAAATAATAATCCTTGGACTTTGCTAGTGTATTTTATGTATGTGGGTGAGTGGGTGGGTGTGTATTTGAAGACAATACTTTGTATTTTAGACAGTTGGTGGCTGGCATGGCTTAGAACTGGCATTAAATGATAAAGAGGGTTTCCATGGGTGGGAAAGACCTTTCAGAAGGAAAGGCAGAGGGTTTTGGATTGCAGTTCTCTCTGAAATTTCCTGGTGTCAACCATCTACCCATCTAGACACCTACCTATTACCTGTTCCCAGAGTCTCCTACTAACCTACTTTGTTTTCTGGAAAATCCACCCATTATTCCTTATTAGGCCTGTATGATTCTCTTGTAATCATGGTTCACCTGGCTGTTTAGATTTTCCCTCATAGCTGTGGCTGGAGCTACTTCTTCTTCTTCTTCTTCTTCTTTTTTTTTTTTAAAGATTTTATTTATTTAGGGGCGGAGCAAGATGGCGGAGGAGTAGGAGACCTGGATTTCGTCTCCTCTCAGGAATTCAGCTGGATAGGGATCAAACCATTCTGAACACCTACAAACCCAACAGGAGATCAAAGAAAAGAAGAGCAACAACTTTCTGAACAGAAAAGCGACCACTTTCTGGAAGGTAGGACGTGCGGAGAAGTGAATCCGAGGCGATATTCGGGAGGATAGACGGCGGGGGAGGGGCCTCCGCCGGCCGCTTCTGGCAAGTGATAGAGCCGCGGAGCACAAAATCGGAACTTTTAAAAGTCTGCTCCGCCGAGGGACGTCACTCTGGTGGCTAAGCGGGGGGTGGGACCCTCCGGGACAGTGTGGTCTCAGGACCCTCGGGGTCACAGAAAGACCGGGGGTGCCTGAGGGCGGCAGAGCTCCCAGGTATCGGAGCGGGGAAGCCGGCTGCAGAGGCGGAGCCCAGGCGCGGGCTCTCAGCTCGGGGTTGACATAAACCGTGATCCGCGGCACCGTCGGGCCCCTGCTCCTCCAGCAGGGACCCAACAAGCGGCAGATCCGGGGAGACTCACCTTCCTCCCCCGGGAGGAGCCGCGCGGGAGTGCACCGCAGGGATCTGCTGGGTTTGGAGACTCCAGACCGAGTCGGGTGCCAGAGATAGAAATGCGCGGTCACAGGCCGGGTGAGCACGGAGTGCGGCCGGAGACCGGGGAGACGGGAGTGACTGGCGGCTTTTCTCTGGGGGCTCACTGAGGAGCAGGGCCCCGAGTTCTCGGCTCCTCCGGGGCGGAGATTGGGAGGCCGCCATTTTCACTCTCCGCCTCCAAAGCTGTACGGAAAGCTCGCAGGGAACAAAAGCCCCGGAGAGCAAACCCGAGCAGATGACTTAGCCGGGAGGGGGCAAGGGCGGGGCAATTCCGCCTCCGGCAGAGACATTTGGAAACCACGGCAACAGGCCCCTCCCCAGAAGATCAGCGAGAACAGCCGGCCAAGACCAAGTTTACCGATCAATGAGAACGGCAGAACTCCAGCGCTAAGGGACTACTGCACATAGAATTCACGGCTTTTTTACCATGATTCCTTAGTCTTTTAAAGTTAATTTTTTTTTTAACTGTCTTTTTGTCTTTTTATTTCTTTTTGAATTTTTCTTTTTCCCTTTTTCAAACAACATCTTATCAATCCCTTTTTTTAAAAAAAACATTTTTATTTTTCATTTTTAGAGTCATATTCTATCCCTTCATAGTAGTTACCCATATTTTTGGCTTATATATATAAGTTGTTCTCTCTTTAAAATTTTGAGATAGTTTCTTCTAACAGATTAAAATATACCCTAAATCTCTAGTATATGGTGTTTTCTATTCCCCTGCCTGATCACATCCTCTCCCTTTTTTTTTCTTTTTCTTTTTTCTTTTTTTAAATCCTCTTTCTTTTTTCAAACAACTTCTTATCAATTCCTTTTATAAAATTTTTTATAATTTCCATTTTTACAGTCATTTTCCATCCCTTCATCATATCAACCCTTATTTTTGTACATATATGTTTTTCTTTCTTTAAAATTTTGGGAGACACTTTCTTCTAAAAGACCAAAACACACCCCAAATCTAGTGTGTGGCACTGATCTATATACCATATAGATCATATTTGATCACATTCTGGTTTTTCTTTTGTTGTTGTTGTTTTGTTTTGTTTGTTTTTGTTTTTATCTTTATCTTTTTCTTTTTTTTTTCTTTTTCTTTTTTCTCTCTTTCCCCTTCTTATCCCACTGCTTCAGGTCTTTTCTGATTTGTTTAGAGTATATTTTCTGGGGACGTGGTTACTCTGCTAGCATTTTGTTCTCTCATTAATCTATTCTCCTCTGCACAAAATGACGAGACGGAAAAAATCACCTCAACAAAAAGAACAAGAGGCAGTACCGACTGCCAGGGACCTACTCAATACGGACATTAGTACGATGTCAGATCTAGAGTTCAGAATCATCACATTAAAGATACTAGCTGGGCTTGAAAAAAATATGGAAGTTATTAGAGAAACTCTTTCTGGAGAAGTAAAAGAGCTAAAATCCAACCAAGTAGAAATCAAAAAGGCTATTAATGAGGTGCAATAAAAAATGGGGGCGCTAACTGCTAGAATAAATGAGGCAGAAGAGAGAATCAGTAATATAGAAGATGAAATGCTGGAAAATAAAGAAGCTGAGAAAAAGAGAGATAAACAACTACTGGATCATGAGGGCAGAATTCGAGAGATAAGCGATACCATAAGACGAAACAACATTAGAATAATTGGGATCCCAGAAGAAGAAGAAAGAGAGAGAGGGGCAGAAGGTATAATGGAGCAAATTATAGCAGAGAACTTCCCTAATTTGGGGAAAGAAACAGGCATGAAAATCCAGGAAGCACAGAGAACCCCTCTCAAAATCAATAAAAATAGGTCAACTCCCCGACATCTAATAGTAAAACTTATGAGTCTCAGAGACAAAGAGAAAATCCTGAAAGCAGCTCGGGAGAAGAGATATGTAACCTACAATGGTAGAAACATTAGATTGGCAACAGACCTATCCACAGAGACCTGGCAGGCCAGAAAGGACTGGCAGGATATATTCAGAGCACTAAATGAGAAAAATATGCAGCCAAGAATACTCTATCCAGCTAGGCTGTCATTGAAAATTGAAGGAGAGATAAAAAGCTTCCAGGACAAACAAAAACTAAAGGAATTTGCAAACACAAAACCAGCCCTACAGGAAATCTTGAAAGGGGTCCTCTAAGCAAAGAGAGACCCTAAAAGCAACATAGACCAGAAAGGAACACAGACAATATACGGTAACAGTCACCTTACAGGCAATACAATGGCACTAAATTCCTATCTTTCAATAGTTACCTTGAATGTAAATGGGCTAAATGCCCCAATCAAAAGACACAGGCTAACAGACTGGATTAAAAAACAAGATCCATCGATATGCTGTCTGCAAGAGACTCATTTTAGACCCAAAGACACCCCCAGATTGAAAGTGAGGGGGTGGAAAACCATTTACCATGCTAATGGACACCAAAAGAAAGCTGGGGTGGCAATCCTTATATCAGACAAATTAGATTTTAAACCAAAGACTGTAATAAGAGATGAGGAAGGACACTATATCATACTTAAAGGATCTATCCAACAAGAAGATCTAACAATTGTAAATATCTATGCCCCTAACATGGGAGCAGCCAATTATATAAGGCAATTAATAACAAAAGCAAAGAAACACATCAACAACAATACAATAATAGTGGGGGACTTTAACATCCCCCTCACTGAAATGGACAGATCATCTAAGCAAAAGATCAACAAGGAAATAAAGACTTTAAATGACACACTGGACCAAATGGACTTCACAGACATATTCAGAACATTCCACCCCAAAGCAACGGAATACACATTCTTCTCTAGTGCCCATGGAACATTCTCCAGAATCGATCACATCCTAGGTCATAAATCAGGTCTCAACCGGTACCAAAAGATTGGGATCATTCCCTGCCTATTTTCAGACCACAATGCTTTGAAACTAGAACTCAATCACAAGAGGAAAGGTGGAAAGAACTCAAATACATGGAGGCTAAAGAGCATCCTACTGAAGAATGAATGGGTCAACCAGGAAATTAAAGAAGAATTAAAAAAATACATGGAAACCAATGAAAATGAAAACACAACTGTTAAAAATCTTTGGGATGCAGCAAAGGCAGTCCTAAGAGGAAAGTATATAGCAATACAAGCCTTTCTCAAGAAACAAGAAAGGTCTCAAGTACACAACCTAACCCTACACCTAAAGGAGCTGGAGAAAGAACAGCAAATAAAGCCTAAACCCAGCAGGAGAAGAGAAATCATAAAGATCAGAGCAGAAATCAATGAAATAGAAACTAAAAGAACAGTAGAACAGATCAACGAAACTAGGAGCTGGTTCTTTGAAAGAATTAACAAGATTGATAAACCCCTGGCCAGACTTATCAAAAAGAGAAGAGAAATGACCCAAATCAACAAAATCATGAATGAAAGAGGAGAGATCACAACCAACACCAAAGAAATACAAACAATTATAAGAACATATTATGAGCAACTCTATGCCAGCAAATTAGATAACCTGGAAGAGATGGATGCATTCCTAGAGATGTATCAACTACCAAAACTGAACCAGGATGAAATAGAAAACCTGAACAGACCTATAACCACTAAGGAAATTGAAGCAGTCATCAAAAATCTCCCAAAAAACAAAAGCCCAGGGCCAGATGGCTTCCCAGGGGAATTCTACCAAACATTTCAAGAAGAATTAATACCTATTCTTCTGAAACTGTTCCAAAAAATCGAAACGGAAGGAAAACTTCCAAACTCATTTTATGAGGCCAGCATTACCTTGATCCCCAAACCAGACAAAGACCCCATCAAAAAGGAGAATTACAGACCAATATCCCTGATGAACATGGATGCAAAAATTCTCACCAAAATACTAGCCAATAGGATCCAACAGTACATTAAAAGGATTATTCACCATGACCAAGTGGGATTTATCCCTGGGCTGCAAGGTTGGTTCAACATCCGCAAATCAATCAATGTGATACAGTACATTAACAAAGGAAAGAACAAGAATCATATGATCCTCTCAATAGATGCAGAAAAAGCTTTTGACAAAGTACAGCATCCTTTCTTGATCAAAACTCTTCAGAGTATAGGGATAGAGGGTACATACCTCAATATCATAAAAGCCATCTATGAAAAACCTACAGCAAATATTATTCTCAATGGGGAAAAACTGAGAGCTTTCCCCCTAAGGTCAGGAACGCAGCAGGGATGTCCACTATCACCACTGCTATTCAACATAGTATTGGAAGTCCTAGCCACAGCAATCAGACAACAAAAAGAAATCAAAGGCATCCAAATTGGCAAAGAAGAAATGAAACTCTCACTCTTTGCAGATGATATGATACTTTATGTGGAAAACCCAAAAGACTCCACCCCAAAACTGCTAGAACTCATACAGGAATTCAGTAAAGTGGCAGGATATAAAATCAATGCACAGAAGTCAGTGGCATTCCTATACACCAACAACAAGACAGAAGAAAGAGAAATTAAGGAGTCGATCCCATTTACAATTGCACCCAAAACCATAAGATACCTAGGAATAAATCTAACCAAAGAGACAAAGGATCTGTACTCAGAAAACTATAAAATACTCATGAAAGAAATTGAGGAAGACACAAAGAAATGGAAAAACGTTCCATGCTCATGGATTGGAAGAACAAATATTGTGAAGATGTCAATGCTACCTAGAGCAATCTACACATTCAATGCAATCCCCATCAAAATACCATCCACTTTTTTCAAAGAAATGGAACAAATAATCCTAAAATTTGTATGGAACCAGAAAAGACCCCGCATAGCCAGAGGAATATTGAAAAAGAAAAGCAAAGCCGGTGGCATCACAATTCCGGACTTCAAGCTCTATTACAAAGCTGTCATCATCAAGACAGCATGGTACTGGCACAAAAACAGACACATAGATCAATGGAACAGAATAGAGAGCCCAGAAATGGACCCTCAACTCTATGGTCAACTAATCTTCGACAAAGCAGGAAAGAATGTCCAATGGAACAAAGACAGTCTCTTCAACAAATGGTGTTGGGAAAATTGGATAGACACATGCAGAAGAATGAAACTTGACCATTTCCTTACACCACACACAAAAATAGACTCCAAATGGCTGAAAGACCTCAATGTGAGACAGGAGTCCATCAAAATCCTAAAGGAGAACACAGGCAACAACCTCTTTGACCTCAGCCGAAGCAACTTCTTCCTAGAAACATCGCCAAAGGCAAGGGAAGCAAGGGCAAAAATGAACTATTGGGACTTCATCAAGATAAAAAGCTTTTGCAAAGCAAAGGAAACAGTTAAGAAAACCAAAAGACAACCGACAGAATGGGAGAAGATATTTGCAAATGACATATCAGATAAAGGGCTAGTATCCAAAATCTATAAAGAACTCATCAAACTCAACATCCAAAGAACAAAGAATCCAATTAAGAAATGGGCAGAAGACATGAACAGACATTTTTCCAAAGAAGACATCCAAATGGCCAACAGACACATGAAAAAGTGCTCAATATCGCTCGGCATCAGGGAAATCCAAATCAAAACCTCAATGAGATATCACCTCACACCAGTCAGAATGGCTAAAATTAACAAGTCAGGAAACGACAGATGTTGGCGGGGATGCGGAGAAAGGGGAACCCTCCTACACTGTTGGTGGGAATGCAAACTGGTGCAGCCACTCTGGAAAACTGTATGGAGGTTCCTCAAAAAGTTGAAAATAGAGCTACCATATGATCCAGCAATTGCACTACTGGGTATTTACCCCAAAGATACAAAAGTAGGGATCCGAAGGGGTACGTGCACCCCGATGTTTATAGCAGCAATGTCCACAATAGCCAAACTGTGGAAAGAGCCAAGATGTCCATCGACAGATGAATGGATAAAGAAGAAGTGGTATATATATACAATGGAATATTATGCAGCCATCAAAAGGAATGAGATCTTGCCATTTGCAACGACGTGGATGGAACTGGAGGGTATTATGTTGAGTGAAATAAGTCAAACAGAGAAAGACATGTATCATATGATCTCACTGATATGAGGAATTCTTAATCGCAGGAAACAAACTGAGTGTTGTTGGAGTGGGGGGTGGGGTGGGAGGGATGGGGGGACTGGGTGATAGACACTGGGGAGTGTATGTGCTCTGGTAAGCGCTGTGAATTGTGCAAGACTGTTGAATCTCAGATCTGTACCTCTGAAACAAATAATGCAATATATGTTAAGAAAAAAAAAAAGAAGAAGAAGAAGAAGAAGGTAGCGGGAGGGGAAGAATGAAGCGGGGGAAATTGGAGGGGTAGACGAACCATGAGAGACGATGGACTCTGAAAAACAAACAGGGTTCTAGAGAGGAGGGGGGTGGGAGGATGGGTTAGCCTGGTGGTGGGTATTTAGGAGGGCACATTCTGCATGGAGCACTGGGTGTTGTGCACAAACAATGAATCATGGAACACTTCATCTAAAACTAATGTTGTAATGTAAGGGGATTAACATAAGAAAAAAAAATTAAAAAAAAAAGAAGATTTTATTTATTTATTTGACAGAGAGACAGAGAGAGAGAGAGAGAGAGCACCCAAGCAGGGGGGAGCGGCAGGCAGAGGGAGAGGGAGAAGCAGGCTCCCTGAGGAGCAAGGAGCCTGATGTAGGGCTCGATCCCAGGACCCCTGGATCATGGACCTGAGCCGAAGGCAGTCGTTTAACCAACTGTGCCATCCAGGTGCCCTGGAGCTACTTCTAAATAATGTCCCTGCTCTGATGGTGTCCTGAGTGCCAACACTCAGAATTCCCTGGTTTCAGGTTTTTTTGTTTTTTGTTTTTTGTTTTTTTATCATCAGTTAAGTCATAGTTCTTTATGACTTCTGAATATAACATGATGCAAACAGATATATTATAAAATAAGCAAATGAGCCTTTCCTAGTGTGGGTATTTAAATTATATGTGAATAACATTAAATGATGTTTCATTTTGACAGAGGGTTTTCTATGATAAATACAGACAGTCCCTTTAAGAGATTGAGGGTTTGGATTGCACATTTACAGATTTACAGATACTGGAGGACAGATGAGGGAAAGGAAAAATGAAAAGAAAAAAATGCATCTAAGTAGCAATATGCATTTTTCTGTTCCAAAGAATACTTTTCTTTTTCAAGATAATATTATTTCACTGTTTACCGAGAAATACCTGAGTAATTTGGGAGGAATTGAAAGGAGAGCAAGGAATCATAGGAGGTGTTGAAAAAATTATGCCCTATAATCATGTCTTATCCCACGAAACAAAAAATCACTGTTAATTACACACATGATGTAACATAAAAATATTATACTTAATGCACTTCAATTAGCAATAATTGCACCTCGGATAAACTTCATATTGGGGTACATAAATTTTTTTCTGTTTTCAATTCTGGTCTTTATCAGAGCTTAGGGGGCAGAGATTTTATTTTTCCCAGAAATTTTTAAACTAAAATATCTTTTTTTTTTTTTTTTTTAAGATTTTATTTATTTATTTGAGAGAGAGAATGAGATAGAGCATGAGAGGGGGGAGGGTCAGAGGGAGAAGCAGACTCCCTGCTGAACAGGGAGCCCGATGTGGGACTCGATCCCGGGACCCCAGGATCATGACCTGAGCCGAAGGCAGTCGCTTAACCAACTGAGCCACCCAGGCGCCCTAAACTAAAATATCTTAAAAATTTTTCTTTGTTGTTTTTATATAATGATCACCCTACTTTTCTACCCACAGTCCTCACTACATAGGACAATGATGTCATGCATTCATAGCCACACCAAAATATCATGATAATTCTCAAGGCAGTGAGGGATAACTGAATACCAGGAGGTCAGAAGTCTTGATTTGTATTCAAAATTAGATGCCAATAGTGTTTCTAGACAATCCCACTACACAGCAAGATTTATGTAGCAAATAAACAGAGCATGCGAAAGCAGATAACACTGCAATATCAAGACTCCATGCCCACACTTGGGATGGCCTCTGGCCACCAGGGAGCTGGATCTCATTAAGTATGTCCTTAATCAAGGCACCACTACCTCCTTTTCTCCTACAAACCCATGGGACACAGACCATTGGTTCCTGGGATTTGCTGTCCCCATTTTACCCATTTGTTCATAGTCTCAAGGAGCTGGGTTATTCTAAATTGTGCTGAGAAGTTGCTCATTTTTGCCTTGGGTTTAGACAGTGAAACGCCGAGTGATACACCTGCTGTCTTGAACGTAGACAGAAACGGGCATGTGACCAGAGCTGAAGTGTACGTAAACCCTTTGACTAATCCAACTGAGATTTGTGATGTGGCTAATTGTTCGGCCCCAGCATAGCTTGACAGCCTGTTTATTCCAAGGGAGCACGTGGCCATGAGTGCCCCTGAGCTCCTCCAGTGCCACACTCTAATTGGGGCTGACACCAGCTGCCTGACTTCCATCACTTTCTATTCGAATCAGTTCATCATCGCCACTTCATTTGTGTGACGGTAGCTCCTGGTGAATTCAAAATTAATTCTGACAACTCTTGTTTTTAACCTCAAGGCTGTGCCCTGGTTACCTAGGTGAGCTTGACAATTTGATGTTTCTCTTCATAATCAGGGAGGGTTCAGGACAGTCGGCCTCTGGGCCCTTGGCACCTTTGAGAGAAGTTAGGCCTCCATGTCTTACCCATTAGTGGGAGGGGAAGCTCCCGGCTGAGCAGAGAAATGGGGAAGTCTAATTTTCTTTATTTAGGGATAAGCAGAGTCGAGTAATTTATAACATGGCTGGTCTGGGAAGGCAGATGGAGGAAGACAAAGCTTTTGCCTCAGGGTTTGAACACATTAAAATAAATCCTCCTGCAAAAGTGTAAATGTTCAACGTAGAGTTCCTCACTAGAGTTTTATAGCTGAGTTTTTTGGTTTGGATTGTTTCATTTCTGACACCTAAAGAAAAAGTTTTGTTTTGGTGGATTGCTACTGGCCTTCACCTCATTGCTTTCTCTCGCTTAGTTAAGTGTGGGGGTTCTACTGTTTCCTGTTGCTTGACACTGTGGGTCTGACATTTCCTCCTTTGTACGCGATGGGTTTGTTTTTCTACCTACGATCTTTCCATTCTCTTATAGGTTTCAGGTTCTCTGACATTTCTGTGTTAATTAGGATACTTGGCGCTGGAACAAACAGCAATTTCCAACTCAAACTGGCCCAAACAATAAAGATAATTATTTTTCTCGCATAATTAGAAGCTCAGGCCCTAGGCTGGGTACCCTCAGAGCCACTTGTCGTCACAGGCCCAGACTTCTTCCAGTTCCCTGCTCTGGCCAGCCTTCGAGTCGTGAGGAGGCACGTTCCTTCATGGGCACGGATGGTCACAGGACGGCCACTGCTGTTTCCAGGCTGCACATCCAGAAACAGAATGTCCCAGAGGAAAAGAGATGGGGAACAGCGGGGAGGGGGGCATTGTTCATTCCCAAATTAGGTATGTCGTGTCTTTCAGCAGATATCCCTTCATGTTGTGGGGGCTTATATTTAGATCATATGGTCATTCTGTCACCCATGAACAGCTAGGGCAATGGTTACCTTAGACCAGTGGTTCTCAAAGTGCAATTATGGGCCAGCCGTACCAGCATCACCTGGGGATTTGTTAGAAATGCCAATTCTCAGGCCACACCTAAGACCTGTGAAATCTGAAACTCGGGTTGGGACCCCAGTCCATGCTCTAACAAGCGCTTCAGGGATTCTGATTCAAGTTCAAGTTTGATTTCCAGTAATCATCTGGGGTAGAATGGATCTAGGGGTCTACTAATAAGACCTCTCCCACATCTCTTGTAGGACAGGCAAATTGCTAAGTCATTCTTGAAATAATAGTTTGTTGTCAAAGTTTTGCATTTCTTTTATTAAATATATCTCTAATTATATATCTGATTCTTTTTAGCACTACTATATATGTGATTCTTTTTTAAAAAAGATTTTATTTATTTATTGGGGGGAGAGAGAGAGAGAATGAGCAGGGGAGAGGCTGAGGGAGAAGCAGACTCCCTGCTGAGTGGGGAGCCTGACTCAGGGCTCTATCCCAGGACTCTGGGATCATGACCTGAGCCGAAGGCCAATGCTTAACTGACTGAGCCACCCAGGTGCTCCTATAAATGTGATTCTTAATTGCATTTCAGATTACTCACTGCGTGTATAGGAATACAAATTATTTTGGTATGTTGATTGTATCTTACAACCTTGCCTCACTCACTTATTAATTCTCATAGTTTTTTTGTGGATTTCCAATACTGAAGATGTTATCTATAAATAGAGATGCTTTTCTTTCTTTCTAACCCGGATATCAGACTTCACTTTTCACCAAACATTTCATGACCAAAGGATGAGGAACATACCCATATGAGATATGAAAAATGTATGCTATTTTTAAATTATCTGGATATTTAGGATTGGGAGAATTTTATCTGCCCTACAGATACAGGCCTTGTGCTAAGTTACTCTGACATTATTTAATATGTTTACATCAGCCTTGGAAAAAATTATTAATAGTCCATTTTATGGATAAGAAAACAGAGGCTCAGAGAGCTCAACATCAGGGAGTTTGAACTCTGCAGACCAAGTGAGATCTGAATCCAGGCTGTCGGACTTCAAAGCCAGACTTAAAAAACTCTTTCCAGGTAAGAATACTTACCAAAATACTTTAGAAAGAGTTTTAATAAACAGAAAGCAAAATAATACCAACAACCTATAGATCTGCAGTTGGCTCTGGGGAATGCAGCCTACGATTCCTACCAAGGCCTCTGAGGCCATGCTCACCTGTGTACCCTAGACCCCAGTTGCCATGGTCTTGAGACACCATCTCTGCTACCAGACCACTCTGCTGGCTTCCTTCACATAGCCACTGAAGGGGCCCTCAGTTCCTCCAGAAGACTCCCACTGCCTTGTCCACTATTCCTCAGAATAGCCACTATTTCTACTGACCTTTCTATTCCCACCCTACCCATCTTAAAATCATTAGTTTTCAGGTCTAATGAAAATGTTAATGATTTCTGTTCAGTAATCAATGAAGTTCATTAAGAGTTATGATTTATATGCATTTATGCAAACATGCATTAATTTTGATTTAGCTGTTTCCATTTATATATATATTTATATGTAAATATTTATATCTAAAAATAAATATATATACATATATACACATGTGTGTATACATATATATATGTATGTATATATACACACCAAAAACTATGTCTTTCAGCACTTAAATATTTTCATGAGTTCTTAAAAAAATCACAGACTCTGGATATAAGGCTGATGAAAGTCGCCTCTGGAGAAAATCACCAAACCCCATTTTGTCTCCTCTTGGACTCAGTATTTCTCAGTGACTGAACCACCAAACCAACTACATTCACTTTCTCATTTTAATCAATAAGGCGCACGTATAACCTTAGGAGGTCATCTGACTGGAAGAAATGCAAAGGACTTCTGTTTTTCTGGTAAGTCAGTCAGCCACATTATAGAGAAAGAGAAACTTCATTGGCCTTTCAGAAATTTTGAACATAGTCTACAAGCTCCCAGGATTCTAAGCACCTGGAATATGGGGACCTCGATGTGGGGACTACTGGATAAGTGTTATTAAAAGCCTTTTTTAGTTCTAACATTTTGTGAAAAAAAGCAACAACAACAAAATATTCCCAAGAACATTAGATCCAACTTTACGGGAATTAGCTCTTGTTTCTTTAGCGAATGACCTGATGACTTGTCCCTTTCCCGTGGGCCCTTAGCTATTTTCATAGCTTATGGCTGTTTGTTTACGCCTACACTTGGATTGCAGGTGATAATTGCCTCCTTACCCACTTCTGCTGCTTGTTCTCTAAGCCCTTTCTAAGTTTCTCCCAGCCTTTTTTTTTTTAAGATTTTATTTTATTTATTTGAGAGAGATAGAGAGAAAGAGAGATCACAGAGGCAGAGGGAGAGGGAGAAGTAGACTCGCCGCTGAGCAGGGAGCCCAATGTGGGACTTGTTCCCAGGACCCTGAGATCATGACCTGAGGCAAAGGCAGACGCTTAACTGACTGAGACACCCAGGCGCCCCGACTTCTTTCTTTTTTGAGAAATTCCATTAAGGGGAGGTGTCTTCATAAAGACTTCTTCAGGTTATCAGTGACTTCTTAAGGGAGGCTACCTATTCATTCACTCAACAGAGAATTATCAAATATTTAATATGGGTCAGGCCCAGGATAGCATGCTGAGAATATAGAACTAAATAATCAAATATAGTCACTAATTTATAGTTTAGTGTGGGAGCTCAGTGCTAGATTATCAAATGGTCACATGAGGAAATTAGCATTTGCAAATTATGATAACTGGGACAAGGTGCCTGTGGAGATTAAAACCAGGGAACCTAGTAGAGATGGGTAGGTCAAGGAAGGCCTCCTAGCGGTAGTGATATTGAACCTGAGAACTGAAGCATAAGTAGGAGTTAGGTGAGGGGATGGGCAAGACTATTCCAAGCAGAAGAAAAAGCATTTAGAATCACCCTGGGGTTTTGCATTTCACATTATAAAAATAATTGTTAGCCAAAGAGAAAACATGTTTTTTCACCATGGCTGATGGAGGAAACAGTTGCTTATATTAAGATTAAATTTTGGATACAGGAAAAGAAAGCAGTGATTGGAGGAGAAAGCAGGTATGTTACCACCAACCTCTTCCCAGAATGCTCTTTTCCTGCTAGAACAGGTTGTCACAAATTATATCAAATAAATTTTTTTTTTTTTTTTTTTTGTCCTTTACTATTGCTGATCCTGTAACTAAAACGCTCTGGCCCTTTGCCATTCTGCTTCTTTGTTTTGAGATCAGGGGCTCTTGAGCCTGGTTACTCATCAGAATAAATTTGGCCATCTTATAAACTGTAAGGTCCCCCAACTGATTCCACAACTACCGAATTAGGATGTCCCAGTGTGAGACTCAGGTGAGCCACATTTTTAGCAAAGCTTCTCAGGTGATCTGAAAAGGATGGGAAACCCTGCTTTACTACCAGCTGTGTGTCCATGGGCAGGTTGCTTACCCTCTCTGTGACTCAGTTTTCTACACTGTAAAATGAGAATCATAATGGTACCTATCATATGGGGTTGTCATGAGTACAAAAGGAGGTAAACAATGGGGACTTCATATAACATGTCTGAATAGGAAAAAGTCACTGAAGGAAATAATGGTTCTAGGGACTTTAGAAACTCAGGGTTGTCCTAGAGATAGGAACGGAGTCATCTCTGGTTGTGATTTCTGAGGTCACTTGGTGAGTTTCTTTAAGAGCTGGGCGACCCACCACTGCAGAGACGGATGTGGCATCATGGATGTCAGCTACAGTTTTAAAACCTGCCTTCATGGCCTCTTCTGCAATCAGCCTCCATGCTGCCCACCCCCTTCGCTGGCATGAGGCTGAGACGTGGGAAGATCTGAAACAGGCTGGGCAGTCAGGATATTTCTTTTCATAAATAAACTGGTATGTGGGTTAGTAGAAGACCCCAGCAGGATGGGTCAGAGTCCATTTTCAGTAACTGATATGAGCATCAAGGAAGAAAGGGTCCCATCTTTGCAACTGCTCTCAATGAGGATGGTAAGAGCCTGGAATTTCCCCTGGGTGTCTTTGCCATCAGATTCGGGGGCCTGCCGAGAATGGCGCTGTGCAGACCAAAGCTGCTTGAGCGAGGAAGACCAAGGTGGAGAGAGAGTCCCAATGAGGACGCTGCTGCAAGTCTGGATGTAGCCATTTCTGAAACCACTGTGGCCTTCCTAGTGGCTGGGTTAGGCTAAGAAAGTCTCTTGTTGAAGCTATCTATCTATTTATTTATTGGTTTAATTTCCATGGAGATGGATTTCTGTTACTTAAAACCCAAGGTTCTACACAATGCTTTTGGGTGTTTTTCTGACACGTTTGTAGTAAATATGGCTTATTGCAGGGTGCTGTGAAGTTGTGTTTGGGGAGAGAGCTGGAGATTATCTCTCTCTAACAACCCAGAGAAGTGAGAGGTATGGGGGGATCGCCACTGTGTTGGCCCTCCATGTGTTATCATTACTGAAGAACAAATGTTTCAACATGCTGAAAATGAATGAATCAGATAAATTTGTTGTAAAATGTTTAAAAATTGATCTGCCATCCCAAGCTGCTCAGAAATTTTAGTACTGCTGAGATATGATTGCAGATGGGAGTGGGCCTGTCCCTTCCATTCACTGAACCAATCTTAATAAAAATGCTGTTCCTACCACTTCAATAAGAACCTTTGTCGTATATTAAAGCTATACAATACTGTGCTCTATTGTGAGTGGAACTCTATTCAAAGCTCTATTGCAAGGCTGAATACAAACTGGAATAGAGTTACAAACAGCATGAAAAGTTAATGAAAAATCAGCCTGGTATATGCAGAACGATAAAAAATAGTTGAAGGGGACAAAAAGTAATTATGTTATGGCTAGTTATAGTTAAGACTTAGGTAATTATTCTGAATTTGAAATTTATATCATTTCCCTCCCTCCTTGATGTAATTATCCATTAGACTTGCGAATGCACATTTTTCATGTCAAGCCAGCAAGAACTCCACAATGAAGAGGTGAGGCTTCAGGAAGAAGGGGGAAGGGGGAATTTGATGCACGTGGAAACAAAAGAGTAGAGGAAACCATCAGCGTTTACTGTACAATCGATCACTGAAAATGTGCAGTTATTTGGTTAGAGAATAACTTTATTTGGTTATTTGGAAATAGATATGAACCCAATACATCTCTACTTTGACTACTCAAGGAAAAAAAATATTGAAAGAAATGAGTTGTAAGTGAATCAAAATATCAGCATTTTAGGGCTGAAAGGCAACTCGAACAACAGTGTAACCTCCTTATGTTTTAGGTCAGAAGGCACATCTAGGTGGGGCACAGACCTTGGTCAAGGCCACATGCTACTCAGTGTGAGTTCCCTTGGTGGTCGTCAATAATTATTTTCCTCTCCAAAATATATATCGGTTAGGAAATAACATGCAGTTTTGGGGTAAAGTTCTTCCCTGA
The DNA here is from genome assembly GCF_029215605.1 of Mirounga angustirostris. NCBI lineage: Eukaryota > Metazoa > Chordata > Mammalia > Carnivora > Phocidae > Mirounga > Mirounga angustirostris. Next base: position 43,971,759 of record NW_026991722.1, on the reverse strand, counting down.
GTCCTATTTCTCAGCATCCCCAACGCACAAATTCTGCCAGTCGTTGTGTATGTCTATTCCAATTATGCATCCTGGAATCAGGAAAATAATCACAGGATGAGCTCGGGATGACCCACTCACTGTGACATGGACCTGAGCTACAAACGTCCTTCATCACCCAACCCCCTGCTCTGACAATGTTTTAAGTCCCCTGAAATTTATGTTAATTCAGGGCCAGTGTCCTGTAATCCCCCCAAAGTCTGGTTATTTCCTTTTCCCTAAGGCACAGTCTCCTGGTAAAAGGCTGTAGTATTCAGTTGCACCCTAGCGAATCTTTTGGAAATATGTGAGCTTTTTAAAACAGAAATTACCTTTGTAGAAAAAAGATAGTCCACAGTACTGCAAAAACAGAGAATATCATGTCCTGAGTTTAGTTAAATTCTACAGAAACACAACAAAAAGAAAGGAGAAGTCTGGGGGAGGGCTAAGAGGTAATGGGGAGAAATGTCAAAAACAAGGGATGATTTACTCATTTCCCCAGGACACCCTATTAGTTCTCAAGATGGCTGGTGAGCAGCTTGCTCCAAAGCACACATAAATATTGTGGCAATAGAAGACACCATTTTTATGCACTGACATCAAGAATGTGGTCTGTTAGGATCTGACAAAATAGCCAGAGTCGGGCAACAAGGCTACTCTTTGCAAAGCCACCACCACGACCGCACCCCTAGGATCTGTGCGTTTCACACTGGGACAGGCAGGTGAAATATCATGTCACTAACCACAAGCCCTGCTCTCAGGCATCCTCTCTCCTCTCTGCAGCCCTTGGCCATCAGTGACTCACATGAATATTCAGCGAGTACAAATGCGGAGAGATATATGCCTTTATGAAGTTATATGAGCCTTACAAGGGAGCCTTCTGGAAGGAATGGCAACACAGTTGTTTGAAGTCAATATAATGATTCATCTAGTAGTGCTATTCACTGTACACACAAAAAATATAACAACCCAAAGGGTCCCCAAAGTCAGAACTGAATAAATGAATATTTAGGAATTCCAGATGCTAAAAATACACCTGAGATCTCATTTTCTTCTTAATCAGAAATTGCTTCAGGGAAGAAGGCTCTCTGCCTTCTGGAATCCAACATCAGCCAAGTTAACTTGGCATCCTGGCAGAAATCAAGGATAACCTGACTCCTCGCCAGTTGTAAACAGAGAGCATGAAATTTAAATGCAAGAGATAGAGAGGAGATAAGCTGCCTACCTGTTGCTGTGAACTAAAAAAGACTTATGCTATTTAAATTTCAATGGGTATTGCCATAGTATAATTTGAATTTGTTTGGATTTTTTTCAAATGCCACCTGCTATTACAAGCTCAATCAAGCTGATGTAAAATATTTCAGAAGGATGAGAAATAGAATTAAAACCTATTAGATTTTTCCATTACGACCCATTTTCCATTTAATTACATCACCATTTTCTCATCCATTCTAGATTGCTCATCACTCTTCAGAGCTCTTCCAAAAACACAGCATCGCACTTTTTGAATACGGGATTTCAGACTGCAGTTATGTCTTTTTCCTTAGCTGTAGGTTATCGGACATACCTTTGATCCAAAGCAAACTGGGAGTCTCTACCTAGTTTTCTGCCAGTGGTTCAGTGAATGGACTTCTGATTTCTGTTGATTATTGAATTGCTTCTGGGGATGGATCTAAAATGCAGGCACTGACCCTTAATGTCAATCATAAAATTCTGAGTCCAAAATTCGGAGGCAATTTCATTGTTTACAGTGTATTTCTGGCAGCGTGATCACAAGCAGGCTGACTGCTTTATGGATTTGTCTCTCTCCTGAGCAAACTTAAAAGAAGGCTTAGTAAAACCTACATTGGTTTATTGAGTGCATGAAAGCTGGCTGCTATGCTTTTCTCCTACTACTAGATACTCTTTGGCTTTGTGCATCTGAAGATTTTTTTTAAACTGAGAATTTTTCTTAGTGTCACTATGTCTTAGCTAATTATTATGCGGTGGGTCACGGAGAAACCCCTGTGAAAATTTTATGATTAAAATCATTCGTATTTTTAAGTATATTTCACATTACAAAAAATGCACAATTGTGTGAGCCTAATTTATAGGAACTAATAATTCATGATAAATTGGTTATTAAAATAATGTGAAAGCTGTCCCTAGGACCACGCAATATGTAAATATGTATGTGTGTTCTTTTCCATCTGCAAACAACTACTAATTGTGACTTTGCCCACGTGGTATACGATAAGCATGCTAGAATTCTACGTTTATCACTGTGATGTTTTCATTAAGAGCACGTTCAGGCATTTCCACGAGCGCTGTGCGCAGTGCACGGCCCCGGCACCGTAAGCTAGACGTTTTGCCTCTCCATCGTTTCCTCTCTGAATACATCTGAACCATTTTTGATGTCGATTTCTGGCCTTCTCAGTTTTTGAAAAATTAATGAGGTAAATTCTCTCTCCATCAAGATTCTTAGCTAACTATGTAGCCAGCAGCCGCCCACACACCAGCTAAATGTCATTTGAAAAGAAGAAAATGGCATCTGAACAGGATCATTTTGTTCCTTCTCTGAGATGGGGTCCAAACAAATGGGAAGCGTCCAGATATGATAGCTGTCAGTGTCACGGGTGTCAACTCTGCTCCCACAGTCTTGTTTATTGGCTTTTAAAAATCACTGATACTGTGGATAATAACTCTTTAAAAAGATTTATTTATTTATTTGTGGGAGAGGGGCAGAGGGAGAGAAGCAGACTCCACGCTGAGCATGGATCCCAACTTGGGGCTCGATCCCATGACCCTGAGATCACGTCTTGAGCTGAGATCAAGAGTCAGATGCCCAACCGACTGAGCCACCCAGGCGCCCCCTGTGGATAATAATTTTGTGCTGTGTCCCACACAGATAGACTACCCAAGTGAGTGTTCTGGAAAATAAAGAAATTTCAGAAGGGTAAAATTTAGAAAATAAGACAAGTGAGGGCACTAAGTAAAAGACCAGAAGTTTAATAACTAACATGTAAATTAAAATTTATTATAGAGAAAAGCCAGAAAATTAAATTATACTAAAATTTGACTACATTATCACTAAAATGATGCATGATAAAGTTTTGCAGAAGCATGTCACCACGACGGAGTACAATCATGGGCTTTTCCTTCCATGCCATCATATGGTGTATTCTCATAGGCGCCAAAGGAAAACGTCATGTTCATGGTTGTGCAAGTTGAGGGGCTGATGTATATGCACCTGAGAGAGAAGACATATGCTGGTATTTCTTCTCCAAAATCCCTAACTCAATATTTTCCAATTGAGTTGGCGAAATCCTACCTATCACGGCCAAAGGAAGTACCTGCGAGACACAGGGGGGACGCAACAGTGAAAGGGGCTGCTAGTGCCACCCCCATAGATCTCGTGGCCCAGTGGTTTGAAGGTGGTGTGACACACCTGATGGCCAGTTCAAGCAGCGGGAAGGAATGTAACACCACTAGAGAATAAATGCAACACGTGCAGACATGAGCCTAGAGAGTTAAGGAGGGGTCATATCACAAAGAGCCTTGACAGCCAAATTATGGAGGTTAGGTTTTTCCTAGGAGCCGCTGAAGGGCCCAGAAGAGCTTTCACCCAGGAGGAGGAACAAGGAAATTGGGAGCATCCCCAATGGCAACAAGGTCTTTTGGTGGGGCAACTGCCTCAATAGTGAAACGGGACAGACTTTGGAGAAAAATGAAGAGTTCAGCTTTGTAGCCATAGTCTGAAGAGGGAATTAAGGATGCAGCCAGAGAGCAGGGAAACTTGAAGAGTCTGTCCTCGTGGACATCAAGGGAAGGTGGCGTTTGAGGGCCTCTGGTGTCTAATGCCGCAGAGAGCCAAGATGAGGAGGACTGGGCAAGACTTAGTGGGTGTTAGGCAGCAGGTTACTGGGACCAGTGGTTGATGGGGGCAGACTGCAGTGAGGGGAGAGTGAGGAGAGAGTAATCAAGTGGAGACAGTGATTACACAAAATTCTTTTAACACGTTAAAGGGGAGGAAGTAGATTAGGGGAAGAGGGAAATGGTGGTTGAAAGATCAGATATTTGACTTGTGTATTTTAGATGGGTGAGATTGAACCATGTAGAAATACAGATATAAGGAAGTGATGGAGAAAGTGATGAAGACATGGAAGAAGAGACTATATAGAAGATGGGCAAGATCACTGAAGAAGCAGATGCCTTCGGAGACAAAATATGAGTGGGATGATGAGGAGAAGAAAGATGGAGGTGGAGGAAGATGGGGGAGGAGGAGGAAGTAGGAAGAGGAGGAAGATGGAGGAGGAGGAGGAGGAGGAGGAAGATGGTGGAGGAAGAAAGAAGCTAAGAGAAGAGCCAGAGATGGGGTGGAAGTAGAGAAGTCTACTTCTGTAGCACTACTATTAGCAGGAAGCTCTGAGAGTTTCCTCTGATGCTATCTCTTTTCTGTGAAGTAGGAGGAGGGGCGATCGGCAGAGAGACATCAGGGAGATGACATGCTTGGAGGGCTGAAGAGAATAACATTTCAGAAACTGTCTCTCTGGAAAATAGGAGAGAAAAACCTCAATAGGGAAGAGAGGTGGCAGGCAACATTAAGAGCCCATCCATTTCTCCTGTACCAAACTGTCTCATGTAATTTTCTATTACAGTCTGTAGTTGCCAGAGATAAAAACAGACAGCCCGACTGATCTTGAGGAATGACACCATGAAATGTAATCTTTTGTGAACAGTGAGTTGATGAGGCTTCTTCATGACCTGAGCAAAACACTCACACAAGAATATTCCAAATTCAAAGGGGAAGAGTGAAGCGGGGGAAATCGGAGGGGTAGACGAACCATGAGAGATGGTGGACTCTGAAAAACAAACGGGGTTCTAGAGGGGAGGGGGGTGGGAGGATGGGTTAGCCTGGTGGTGGGTATTGAGGAGGGCACGTTCTGCATGGAGCACTGGGTGTTGTGCACAAACAATGAATCATGGAACACTTCATCTAAAACTAATGATGTAATGTATGGGGATTAACATAAGAATAATAAAAAAAAAGAATATTCCAAATTCATTATGTGACTCCATGAAAAGCACATTTTTCCCCCAACACTATGGGCCTAGAAAAGTTGGGGGGCCTGGTGAGTGCATATAGCTATTCTATTGGGAAGATACAGTTCTATTAATATGATAATCATTAATTAAATGATTTGGGGGTCATACATATATCCCTCTGTGACTGTTTCACGTGAATAATCACTCAAAAGTTGTTCAATTCTTCAGAAGACGCAAAATGAAATATCTAGAGCCACGAAGTTCACAAACAGATCCAGAAGGTTATGATGACACCAAAGATGGATGCATTGTGAGTCATGCATAAACTGTCAGCTGTCCTGTCTCTGGAATCTCTATCCCAGTTCTTTCCACTGACATCTTAACTGGGGTCTCCTATGTTTCAGGCACTGTGGTCCTGACTCTCAGTGGGCCTCCAGTTTGGGGAGATGAAAGCCAATGTTTACAACCTAGGCTGACTCACTCCACAAGAGATGGAGCTAAAAGCTGGAGAATAGTAAAGGGGAGACTAGTGATTAATTCTGTTTGATTAGCACATAGTTACTTTCAATCTCCTATATACAATTCAGTATAACTTTTGGTAATCTGTGACTTAGGGAAACAAGAGAGAACACTTAATGAAAACTAAATTCTATTTAGAAACAATCCCCGTTTACTCTTTAAATTTTCTACCTCTTCAACCTGTGATGAAAAGAAATGTAGAATACATTGCTTCCAAAGACATTGGTTCTGCACCGTGAAATTACTTTTGAAGTCTGGGGCTATTATAGCACTAAAGGTCTTCTCAGTGAAGGCAGATTTTTTCAGTTGGAGAACAGAAATCATATCCTTGCTCCTGGTGAGGCATCTGGTTGCTAGACTTCTCAACTGGATTTTGGAATGGCTATGTTCAAGACCCTTCAGGAAACAAATCAGTAATTCAAAAGTATTCTGAGTCCAAGAGGCACAGGAAGAAAGGGGAAGGCAGGAGGAATCTCATCTCAAGGGGAAGGCAGGAGGAAAAAACCATCTCAGAGGGAAGGCAGGAGGAAAACACCAGAAGGGAAAGGGGAAGAGCATTGCATGGAAAATACACAGTTATCAGGAAGCATGTTTTAGAGCCAGTTTTGTTATTATTGGTGATACAAATTTAAGCCTTTGAGTTGCTCCTTTATGAAAGAAGGCTGGGATTAGATGACGCTTTAGCAGCTGAGTTTATTTTTATTAGGAAAATTAGAAATTTTGGACTGGGTGGTATTACATACCAAATCAATACTAACAGGAAGGAGTTAACCTGCCTATCGCCATGAATTATTTAGTGAGTAGGTCTTTACACTCACACTCAAAGTCCACACTAATGACCTAGTAATTATTTTAATTGATTCTCAATGAACTGTTAACTACTCTGTTGGCATATCGATAAGCAAGAAGCATTGTGAGAGCAGGTTCTGTGCTCTCTGTTTGTATCTTTCCATCCATTATTCTAAATGGAAATCTGTGTTTCCAAATAAATATTTCTGTATCCATTTTACTAAAATTTATCATTTAACATTTGTGGTATTTTAAGAGGTCCCAATTTTCATTTGTGTGAGGAGAAGAGAAGATACAATATGGAATCATAGAATCTTGAAGGGGATGTTATTTTGGATAATATGCAATTTGAGCCCTTATAGAAAACTCTCCAACATGTGGACAAAGATACCATACAAGAACGTTCTTAGTAGGAATTTGTGTGATAGCAAAAAATTAGAAACAACTTTTATGCACCCCAACTGGGGAATGGATAAATCAATTACAGCATATTCACATGATGAAATATTATATGGTAGTTGGATTAACGAAAGAGGTATAATAGAGGTGCAGTATGTTAATATAAGTAAATCTTAAAAACCTAAAGTTGAAGTGAAGAAGCACGTTGCACAAGGGTATATACAGATAGACACCTTTTATAGATAAGCTAAAAATATGAATAAGGAATACATATGTGTTAAAATTATAGAGACATGCAGAGGAATGTCATGATAAACATCAACTTTAGAATGGTGCAAGGAACAAGGTGTGGAAATCAGAGAAGGAAAAAAACCCATAATCTGGAGAGATGAATTAACCTGTTCAAAACCAAGAAACAGGACAGAAGTGAGGAGTGAGAGCTCGGTGCTTGCCGCTACATACTACTACCCCCAAAATGGACAACTCCTGAAACTGGCTTTGTTTCTTAGGTTCTTCTTCAGACCCAAAATGACAGCCCCAGGGGACTTAACATGATAAAGGGCCTTAAAAAGTCCTATCTTCTGCAATTCCTCACTCAGGTTTTGGCTTTTCCTAACAACATGTCTGCCAAATGATGATCCAGCCTTTGCTAAAAAAAAAAAAACCACGGCGGAAGGAAAAATAAGCCTCTCCAAGTAACACATTCCTAACCTCAAAGAAGACATTCCAGGATATCCTGGAGAAAATCCCCGCTAAACCAAACACTGTAACTTCTGAAAAATCCGAAGTTAAGTACCAGCCTCACTTGTCTTCCAAGTTTAGTTGAGCTTGCTTCTCGGTGTGGGTTGACTCATTCAGTAAGGATTTGCTGAGCACTTACTATGTGCCAGGCACCATGCTAGACACTAGGGCATAGCAGTGAACTAGGCAGCATCTTGTGGTCCATGGTATAAAGGAGCCTCATGAAGGCTCCTTTCAGTAATCCTGCTTTGAGAAAGATGGCTACTTACGGAGGGTGGGAAAGAAGAAGATATGAGAGCCAGAGTGTGTTTGTTAGGACTGTTTGAGCTACAGGTGACAGAAACCCAATTTGAGCTTACAGGGGTTCAGAGTATGTCACCCCAAAGTATGTCCCTTTGGCATACTGACTATTTTGAATTAAACTTACTTAAGAAGCAGCTGGTGCTACAGAATTGTCAAATCACTATTTTTGTACACCTGGGACTAATATAATATCATAAGTCAGCTATACTACAATAAAAAAAAAAAAGAAGAAGAAACAGCTGGTACAGGAAGGTACCCTCCTTTTTTTCCCCTGAAATCAGGAAATATAACTCCTATGCAAAAGGTACCCTCCCTGTACCAGGAGGGTAGAAGGCATTCTTACCAGCAGAGTTAGGGAATTTAGTGCTGAGAAGACCATATAAGTAAACCTTGTGACATCTCTACCAACTTACTACCCCAAGCCCAAACCTGTGTCTTGTCAATTCTTCACATATTTATTGTTTGTCTAAAAGTTATAAAAGCTGACTCTTGATGTGGGGTACACACACACACACACACACACAGGAATATTACTCAGCCATCAAAAAGAATCAAATCTTGCCATTCCCAATGACATGGATGGAACTAGAGGGTATTATGCTAAGCAAAGTAAGTCAATCAGAGAAAGACAATTGTCATACGATCTCACTTATATGTAGAATTTAAGAAACAAAACATGAACAGGGGCACCTGGGTGGCTCAGTCTTTAAGCATCTGCCTTCGGCTCAGGTCATGATCCCAGGGTCCTGGGATGGAGCCCCACATCAGGCTCCCTGCTCCGCAGGAAGCCTGCTTCTCCCTCTCCCACTCTCCCTGCTTGTGTTCCCTCTCTTGCTGTGTCTCTCTCTGTTAAAAAATAAAAAAATAAAAAAATCTTAAAACAAAACAAAACAAAAAAAGACATGAACATAGGGGAAGGGAAGGAAAAATAAAGTAAGATGAAAATAGAGAGGAAAGCAAACCATAAGAGATGCTGAACTCTAGGAAACAAACTGAGGGTTGCTGGAGGGGAGGAGGAGTGGTGGGATGGGGCAACTGGGTGATGGACTTTAAGGAGGTCACTTGATGGAATGAGTACTGGGTATTATATGCAACTGATGAATCACTAAATTCTACCCTTGAAACTAATAATACACTATGTGTTAACTAAATTGAATTTAAATAAAGAATTTCAAAGAACAACAACCACAACAAAGAATTAACTGGAAAAAAAAAAAGCTGCCTTCTTTGGTCATTTCTTTGAGTCTCATATTTTTATGGGGCTCTAATACATATGAAATTAAATTTTTTTCTCCTGTTAATCTGTTTTATGTCGATATAATTATTAGGCCAGCCAAAGAACTGAGAAGGGAAGAAGGGAAAAAGTTTTCTGCCCCTACAAGCCACCTGAAGTACCAGGCAGCAGCAGGGTTGAATCTTGCGATAAGCTGGTTCAGGAACAAAAACACTTGCTGAGGCTCGTCCACAGCTTTGCTCTTCTCCTCCTGACTGCTTTTCTTCTCTCTCCAGCCTAGTATCGTCAGCTCTTCTGGCCTGCATGGTAGGAAACAGCCACATGTGCTTCTGAGTTTTGTACCATACAGGTTAGGCACTCGTGCCCATTCTCCTGGTATTGAAAACCAAAACCCCAAGAAAGGGCATCGTTGGCTTAACTTGCATCGGACACCCATTCCTTGGACTAGCCATTTGTTGTCACCACAATGTGTGGTGTACTATGAAAGATGGGCCTTGTATTGGCCAGGCGCCTGTCAACGTGCCAAATGAAGTGTTCCGCTGTAATATGGCAGTGTCTGCTATAACTCTGTAGACTATGTAGGCGAGGAGAAGGAGCCCCCAAAAGAAATGGGGGCAGAGGACAGCACTCTGAAGTAGGGTGAGTGCTAAGCTGAAGCAATAGCATTATTGTTTTCCTGTGCTGAAAACATATTTGGAAACAAATGTATTCGTCTTATTACTAGATTTTTAAAAATCTATGTTGACTGGATTGACCCTGTAGCAAAGCTTGGCTGCTGAATGTTGTTCAATTTCAGAAACTTAAGCAACTTTGACAAATACTACTCCTTCATTTCTAGTAGTATGGTTTCTGGGGTATGAGGCAAAAGCACCCAGGAACACAGCAGACTCAGAAGGCTGGAGCAGAAAGGCTAGGCAAAATCCCTCGGGTGAAGCAAGTTACAGGTGGCTGGGTGAATAAGAATAACCCTGAATTTGGAGGGCACTGGGGGTACACAGTGAAGTGAGGACGGAAGTCAGGACCTGGAAGTTGGGAAGAAGGATGGATATACACTGGTGACTAACATGTAAGCTCCCTGCCCTTGAGAGGCTTATACTTTACTGAGAGAAGTAGGCTATATGTAAACATAAAGCACGACTAGAGATTGGAATAAGTGCCATGAGGTCAAATTAGGAAATAATGAAAACAGATGCTGGGAGAGAAAACACCAGAGGATATCTATTTTACATAAGATGTTGAGGGAAGGTGATATTTAAACTATACCCTGAATGATAAGGAAAGCCAGCAATGAAACAGCCAAGGAAACATAGCTTAGGAAGACAGAACAGTTAACTCAAAGGCCCTGACATGGGCAAAGATCACATAAAAGAAGACAGGATACAGTGGCATCCAGAGGTGAGCAGACAGAGCAGGTGCTCATTTGATTTAAAAAAAAAAAAAATGGCTGCAGGGGCACCTGAGTGGTGCAATTGGTTAAGCATCCAGCTCTTGGTTTGGTTCATGTCGTGATCTCAGGGTCATGAGATTGAGCCCTGCGTCAGGCTCCCTGCTCCACATGGAGTCTCTGTGGGAGTCTCTCTTCCTCCCATCTCCCTCTGCCCCTCCCCACGGCCCTCTCTTTCTCTCTCTCAAATAAATAAATAGATCTTTTTAAAAAATGGTTGCCATCCTCATCAAAAGTGGAGGAAGTAAATCAATGAGTGATTTTTTTTTTAAAGGAAACAATTCTATTTTCCTGAGTATGTGATTGACTGTAAAGAGAAAGTCCTTCCATGTTATAAGTGGCTTTGCTTCAGCTCAGGTATACAAAGATCCCCTGGGAGAAAATACAATTTCAATACAGCAACATCACAATCAGGATGAACAGCTTGATTTTGGAGGAAAAGAACATACTTTCTCATCAGAGAGACTCCAGAGAAAAGAATTATGTCAATCGAGTCTAGTTGCAAAACTTCAGATGCCACAAAATATACTTAGTTTGAAAAAAAAAGCAAGATGAAATCTCCTTAGAAATACCAAAGCACGATGCCAGGTTGCTTATGAGTTTCTGAAGCAATTGTCTGAGAAAAAGCAATAAGGTGGCTTTACTTTGCCTCAAATCAGAAGCTTGTAGCTACTACGTTTCACCTTCACACACACGTATGAGGGTTAAAACAAAACCTGGGTCTAACATTAGCAGAAGAAAATATTAAAAGTAGCTATTTGTTTTTTGGCTATGTTGCCATTGATAATAGCATGTAGGATCTGAATAGAACCCCGATCTACGGGAAGTCTACATCACTGACCAAAAGAACATACTTTCAGGCTAAGTAGGTTGGGTATCAGTCCTACAAGAGCCTGGATTGGTGACAACGAGTTCTGAGAAGGTGGGTTTATAGCTATATGAGTCTTTCCTATCCTAGTTATGATAATTCATATATTAGCTATGATAATTCTTAGTTTAGATGCTAATGTTGAGCCTTAAACTAAATTCAGATACCACTACTTATTTAGTGTAAATCAGAAAGAAACTAGTAGAAATCAGGAAAAAATGTCTACTTAGAGGTATGAAAGAAAAGTCAAACAAGTTTCTGTTTAAGATAATCATGTAAAAATACTATCAATAAAAAACCCAATAAATTATTAGTCTTGGCAAAGCCATCTTGATAAAGAAAAACAAAGCTGGAGGCATCATGCTCCCTGATTTCAAACTATATTACAAAGCTAAACAGTACAGTATTTGCATAAAAACAGACACATAGCTCAATGGAACAGAATAGAGAGCCCAGAAATAAACCCACGCTTATATGGCTAATTTACGACAAAGGAGACAAGAATATACAATGGAAAAAGATAGTCTCTTCAACAAATGGTGTTGGGAAAACTGGACAGCCTCATGCAAAAGAATGAAACTGGACTACTACCTTACACCATACACAAAAATTGACTCAAAATGGATTAAAGACCTAAATATGAGACCTGAAGCTATAAAACTAGAAGGAAGTGTAGGGTAGTAAGCTCCCTGATATATGTCTTGGATGATGTTTAAAATCTAACACCAAAAGCAAAAGCAACAAAAGAAAAATAAACAAGTGGGACTGCATCAAACTGAAAACCTTCTGCACAGCAAAGGAAACCATCAACAAAATGAAAAGGCAACCTACTGAATAGGAGAAAATATTTTCAAATCAGACATCTGATAAGGGGCTAATATCCAAAATAAATAAAGAACTCAAACAATTCGGGCGCCTGGGTGGCTCAGTCGGTTAAGCTGTCTGACTTCGACTCAGGTCATGATCCCAGGGGCGTGGGATCGAGTCCCACATCGGGCTCCCTGCTCAGTGGGGAGTCTGCTTCTCCCGCTCCCTCTGCCCCTCCCTCCTGCTCGTGCCCTCTCTCTCTCTCTCAAATAAATAAATAAAATCTTTAAAAAAAGAACTCAATTCAATAGCAAAAAACCCCCAAACAATCCGATTAAAAAATTGGAAGATCTGAATAGACATTTTCCCAAAGACATAGAGATGGCCAACAGACATATGAAAAGATGTTCTACATCTTTAATCCTCAGGGAAATGCAAATCAAAACCACAGTGAGATATCACCTCGCACCTGTTAGAATGGCTGTTTCTCAAAAAGTCTAGAAATAACAAGTGTTGGCAAGGATGTGGAGGAAAGGGAGCCCTTGTTCCCTATTAGTAGGAAAATGAATTGGTACAGCCACTATGGAAAGCAGTATTAAGGTTCCTCAAAAAATTAAAAATAGAATTACTATATGATTCAGCAATTCCACTTCTGAGTATTTATCTAAAGAAAATGAAAACATTGCTTCAAAAAGACACATTTACCCCTATGTCCACTGTAGCATTACTTATAGTAGCCAAGAAATGGAAAAAACCTAAGTGTCCATTAATGAATGAATAAAGAGTATTACTCAGCAATAAAAAATAATGAAATCTTGCCATTTGCAATATGGATGGATTTTGAAGGTATTAAGCAAATGAAATAAGTCAGACAGAGAAAGGCTAATACTGTATGATCTCTCTTATATGTGGAACCAAAAAAAAAAAAAATTAAGAAAAACCCAAGCTCACAGATAACAGAGAATAAATAGACTGGTAGTTGCCAAAGGTTGGGGGAGGAGGGATAGGGAGAAAAAAGTGAACTGTTTTTGTTTTCTTTTTAGTTTAAATAGATTTATTTAAAAAAATGGTCCTGAATAAAAATGCTCAGAAGTTGTTTAGATAGATTTTTACAGTGTCGGATAAATCCAGGGAACAATTTTAGTTTGGAACAGATGAGACTAAATTTGATTCTGGAAAATCTCAAGAAAAGTAGTAACATAAGTTATTTGGTGGGATCTGTTTGATTTTTCACTAGTTGGCATATTTAAAATATGTGTACATAACTTCACTATGTAACGAGGGATTTTATTAAAGGTGTACATTTCTAACACAGGTTTCATACAAGAATAACATACATCATATTTTAAAAGAGATAAAGGGTAAGTGTTAGTGGTTCAAAGGAGAGGGACCTGGATCATTTTCTCACAAAAATGGTTAAAAAAGCTGGGGTTTCATTTGTCATGAAAATGATCTGGCCATGCTATGGAAGAAGAGTGAGCCAGTGCCAGGAACACAGCTAGGATGAGTAAGCATAATTTAGGGAGGCAAGTTCTGGCTTAACATATGGAACTTTCCAAGGAGGTGGCTATAAAGTTGAGGGCATGCCTGGAGGAGTAGTGGATTCTTTGCCCCCAGAAATATTCAAACACAGTCTATGTAGTCATTTCGCTGGATGCTGAAAAACCAAAAGAAGCATTAGGTATCCGCCCATACACCAACACTATTGAGCACCTACCACATGCGTGTTCCATGCTGTGGAATGGGGACACCAAGGTAGGTAAGACAGGCAAGGTCCCTGTTTTCACAGAACTTGTAAAACAGCACCCGATGCAGACAATAAACACGAGAACAAATACTAAAACAAGGCAGTTGCTGATTAGGAACATTTCGGTGATGGAAATGAATAAGATGGGGGTACTGACTTGATTGGCTATGGGGTGCTTGGCTGATTGGCTGCTTTGATCAAAGCAGGTGACATCTGAGCTAAGGCGGGACAGGTGAGAGTTGGGAGAAGAACATCCCGGCTTCTGAAACAGTGAGAGTTGAGAGCTCTGAGCCAGCAAAGGGTTTGGTTTGCTGAGAGACCAGGGGTGACGCCGGGAAGCACTTTGAGGGAAAAGAGGGTGAGGCTGTGGAGGCAGGCAGAGCTACACCTCACACAGCTCTGTGCGTCCCAGGGAGAAGTTTTTGTTGAAAAGAATGAGATATAACTGAAACATTTTAAACAAGAGAGTGATATAATTGACTTATATTTTTAAAAAATTAGATGGTGTACAAGATGATCTATACATTCTTTTCTAAAGTTGAGATTCTGACCCTATTAGGATAGGGTCCTCACCACGTCCTCCTGCACGTAGCAAACACTTATGTATCACACCTTTTGGTATTTGTTCTCTTTAGCACTAACCTTCTACCTGGAGGAAGAGGGCACCAAATTGCAAATTTCAACAGTCGCTGGGGAAAAGTGACCCATTCTTGTGATTTATCCTGAATTGGTCTTCACCATTAGCGCATATTTCCGGTAGATGTATCTGTTCTGCTCTGGTGCTCTGTGCCTGCTAATCCTGCCCCCCTCCCCCGCCCCCAACACACACCATACCCAGCGCTTCTACCATCAGCTCAGCAATGCCATCACTGACGACCGATTGGGCCCCTTCTTCCGGTCCCAACTCATTATTGTGCAGCATCCTGGAGGGCCCGTCTCTTCTGTCACAATGGACTGTCCTTTTGTACCAGCACCTTGGCCTGAACTCAAGGCCATTTTCTCCCTTACAGTCCATGAGACTTGAGTTGCCTTGAGAACGGGGGTTCTAGCTGGTTCCCGACTATAGCTGGGTATTCACCAGTGTGGCACCTACGATCGTTAAGTCTTTAGAAAATGCTATTGAATGAACGGATACCCTGACCTTGGAGGCACCCTGCCTAGACCAGAGATCCTTTGGACACCAACTCTCCTCTCTGCACTCAACTGGATCATCCTCCTTCCAATTCCTACACTGTGAAACACGCTGGCTCTGTGCCAGTTAGACTGTCCTGTTTTAACTGGAGTTGGTACTGAGCCCTTTTTTTGTTTTTTTAAATCATGCAAGGCCCAAGCTTAAGATTGTTTTCCTGAATTGTGGCTGTCTTAGTAATGATAACTCCAAAAAACCTAGTCCTCAGATGTTCTGCATCATTTCCAGAATAACAGTTCACATTCATTGTTCCCTACTACTTGCCAGGCATCATGCTAAGTCTCCTTTAGTCCTCCCTGCCACCCTACATGGAAAACATTGTAATCCCCATTTTACAGATGAGGAAATTGCAGCACAGAGAGGCTAAGTGACTTGCCCAGGGTCACACAGCTAAAAGTAGAGCTGAGATTTTCAAGATTCTTTTGAATATGAAACTTGCATTCTTAACAACTTAGGGGAAAAGATTTATAAAATAAAATTCATAATAATACATCCACATTAGCATAAAGAAATGCATAATTTAATTGGTGTGGTACTGCAAAATGGGTGTTATTATAGAGCTCTCTGTTGTATAACTAGATAGATTTTATTTTCTTTGTTACATATTTTTCCTCTTCACCTCCAAAAATTTTGTCTATTCATAATCTTTACTAGCATATCGGAGCATATTTAAGATTTTTTTGTAACTCTAAAGCATTTTATTTTAACAGAAGAACCCAGGAAAACTAGAAAGGCTTCTTAGAAAATAGCCCAGATCTTATTAGATTTTAAAGGTCTCAAATACAGGGTATGAAAAGAACCTAAGAGTTCTCATACACAACTGAAATGTATATGAGATCAAAAACCATTCAGAGTTTTTAAAATCTGCTCTATTTACAGAGGGTCTCAGGAACCAAAATAAACTCATCCTCCACAGTTCTTTGAGTGACAGTTCTAAAATGTCCAAAAGACAAAATTTTCATTTTTAACTTAACATCAAAGCACACATTCAGATATTTTCTGATTTAAAAAGAAACTTCCTGTAAAAATGACTGATGCTTCTGATGTTATCTAAAACACATATAAAAATACACATGTACCGGTCTACCTGGAAAACTAGAGAATTACAACCCAGGGCACTAGTCTGGGATAAGGCAGAAGTCCAGATGGAAGTCTTATCGAAAAATAATAAAAATAATAAAATGTTTCTTCAGTAAGATAGTTATCTAAAGGAATCTTGGTTCTAACATTTACACTCACTATCATGAGTAGATTGTGAAATATTATACAATTTATTTAAGACATACAGAGAATCAGAGAAAGTACTAGCAAATTACAAATACAATTTAAGTTATAGTATATTATTAGTACAAATACAATTTAAGTTATAGTATATTATTATAGTACAAGCCCATCGTAACTGGGGAAAATAATTTCCCACCTTGCAAAAATTAGGAACTCAATTAAGAATCCAACTTGCAGAAGAGGTTACACATTTATGAACTTGTGAATAGCTTAGGTTTACAAGTCAGTATCCAGACTGATATTACAACATGGACTTTGCACAGACACAACCAGAGCCTTCCTTCTACACCTAGACCTGCACACGTGAGGTTGGGGTAAGTTCCTTGCCTACCCAAGCCTCAGCTTTCTCATCTATAAACTTAGAATATCACACCATTACATTTCTCCCAGAGTTTTGTATATACGGATATATTTTCTTTTATAGATTGGAACCCTGTTGTGATACTTCCCTTGTGAACTTTGTTATGAGGCTATGGAATTAGCAAACGACCCAGTGATGAGATCTCTGATTCTTCCTCTTTTGCTGCATTCCAGTCTGTAGTCTGCAATGGGTTTTCAATCTATTTATTCACCTTTTTATCCCTCATTCAATAAACACCGAGAGCTTACTATGTGACAAGATCTCCACTGCAAGAGAAATCAGCCTCTGTATTTTATTATAGATGGTTTCATGAAATATTATGTTATGATAAATTACTATAGTAATATAGCAAACTTAGAAAATATTACAGTTCATGTAACTTATAGGAATTAAGAATAAGTTTTGACAATGTTACATATCCTCTAGAAAATAGTTATATGCAAATTCTTTTCACAGGAGTTATTATATAAATTAAATAAATCTAAGGTGTATATGAGGATAATCCAAGGAAAGGGATTTAGAAACGGAAACAACTTTAAAAATTATTGTATTTGTGACTCAGTATTGAATTATCTTTCAGAGTAGTTTTTTTTTAAGATTTTATTTATTTATTTGAGAGAGAGAGAGCAGGGGGAGGAGCAGAGGGAGAGGGACATGCAGACTCCATGCTGAGCAAGAAGCCTGATGCGGGGCTTGATCCCACGACCCTGAGCCAAAATCAAGAGTCGGAGGCTTAACTGACTGAGTCACCCAGGCACCCCTCAGAATAGGGTTTAATATCTAGAGTGATTTAAAAATAGGCCACAATTGGAAGCAATTAAGAAACTGTTCTTCTGTTTTTACTTTATTTTCCTTAAGAGTCATAAGCCATTGGCTATTTCTACTCATGGAAAACAATTGATTTTCACAACACATATATGTATATATTTCTGTGATGTTCTAAGACATTTCCTTTAATCATTATAAACATAATCCATTTTAACAGTAATTGAGTGTTTTGAATGTATGGCAACAGCAAACTAGAATGATGAAAGTACGAGTATAGAAGGAATTGGCAAACTACTGCTTGTGGACCAATCCAGCCCAATATTTGTTTTTGTAAATAAAGTTTTATTGAACACAGCCAGGTCTGTTTGTTTACATATAATCTATGGCTGTTCATGTGATACGTTGGCAGGGTTGAGTAGCTGTGTTAGAAATGGTAGGGTCTACAAAACCTAAAATATTTTCTATCTAATCTTTTACAGACAAGGTTTGTGTACTCTTGCTTCATAGAAAAGGCATTATAGAATTTCCATGCCAATTTTGAGTACTGACACAAAAATCAAAAAGGAATTAAAGGAGATATTTAGTTGTATATTTATTTCCCTTTAGATTTGTGCCCAATGCATATCAGTGGTAGGACACATGCTACACATTTGAGTAGACAAATTCTCTAACAAGCGGCCTTGCTGGGCTAATGGGCCATGCTGTTTCCCCACTGATACAATAAAAATTCCAAGTGTTGTCCCGTCCACGGAACAAATGCCCACAAGAACTGCATAATCGTCCTTTCTTTTAGGAGCTGGGGATTATAGTTTGTGTCTATTTTTTGTTGTTGTTGGAAATACTGTGACATTCTATAGTTCTGTAAACACTACAGCTTGTTTCATTGAAAATGACCATTACAAGTAAAATAGAAAAAAAGAATTATTACCTGTATGCTGTTCTTCAATCCAGACTTGTAAATACATGAAGAGGAGAAGCCCTGCTACTCCAAAAATGAGCACCGAGAGGAAGACTTGTTTGGGGTTCATGACCATTTCAGATGGCTGCCTTTCTCCTCATTTCTGAAGACCACATGATTTGTTTTTCCGTAGAGCTTTGGTCCTGTCTTGTTCTATTAAGCACTCCTTCCATGAAGTAACCTAGAATTTTTTAAAAATCCACATTGTACCTTGCTGATGACATTTCTTTCCCAATACAACATAAATATGCAGCATATCAATGCTAGTGAAGACGTAGGTGAACTGGAACACTCTGAAGACAGAAGGGGACTGTAGGAGATTGTCCCTAGAATGGCAATTTTCTATCATAAACTTAGGAATGTATTATCCTACCATTAATAAGTAACACCCTCACATTTAATTAGGTGCAATATAGCCAGACTTAAGCCACCCTATGCTGGAAAGAGTAAAGCAGGTTCGGGTTACTTTAAATGATTGTGAGGGGAAAGAAGACTATCAGAGTAGATTGTTGAAGGAGTTTTGAAAAACATGTTTATAGAATAAAGGGGGAAAATCACTTCCTGACTGAAAAATATATAAAAATGGAGGGTTCAATCTATCATTTCCCTCTCATGTAAAAGTAATAGATTTCTCCAACTGAAAGGGTACATTTACAATCCCTCCAATGCACAAAAGGATAAATATTAAAAGGTCAGATTTAAAGGGCTTCTCCCATAAGAACATGGGAGTACAGAAATCAACCTCAGATTACAGAAAACTACCTCCGTAATGAAAGGCTTAAAGAAATATTGAAATGACTTTGTTTTAGAACAATCTCATTTAGTGTAATCTTACCCTTTTACTTTTTGTAAGTCACATCCACGTTCGAGAATCTAATGAAAATGCAAACCCTCTTAGACAAATATAAACACACACAAAATCTTGCATAAAGAGCAGGATGCTTAGCTATTGTCACTGGAACCCAAGTTAAGAAGCCCTGCTTCCCATGAACTGCCACGTAAATACACAGTCACCTGCATGGTGAGCTCACATAGTCCTGCTAATGAGGCCAAGGTCATGGCTTTTATCTAACACAGGCCAAAGACCTTGGCTCTGTTCTTTGGCCACAGACCACACCTCCTTTTTGGATGAGCTGAATGTTTTCTCACTGTGAGGACATCACATGCACTGCTGTGTCTAAAAATGATCTCTCTTTTTTCTCCAAATGTGCGTCAAAAACTTCTGGGAGAATATTGATTTAGCCTTTTTAAGAGGTGTTTGGTGAGGGCCCCTGAGTGACTCAGTCAGTTGAGCATCTGCCTTCGTCTCAGGTCATGATCCCAGGGTCCTGAGATGAATCCCGCATCGGGCTCCCTGCTCAGCAGAGAGTCTGCTTTTCCCTCTCCCTCTGCCCCTCTACACACTTGTGCTTTTTCTCTCAAATAAATAAACTAAATCTTAAAAAAAAAAAAACACAAATCCAACAAAGAGTTAAAAGTGTGTATGCAGAACAACAAAAGAAGTCATGATATAAATACATTTTTTCTTTATATTTTAATTATTACCCAGAAGGGGCCAGAGAAGAGCAGTGATTGTTAGAATTACCTGAGGAGTTTTCTAGAATCCACTTGTCTGAGTCACCTGAGGAAGGGGCCACAGTTTTTCATGAGGGCTTTTGAGCATTTCAAGCATTTTCTTGATTTTGCTAGTAGAGTAAGTTTTTAAATAAGTAGAAAAACTGAGAGTATCATCATACTGTTATTTGATGGGTGGTGCTTTGCTCTTATATTGATTCAAAGCTAAAATCTTATGGGCTTTCCAAACATATGCGACAAAGAACAGTTCCTGAGAGAGAGCTGCAATATGAGGTGTTCCAAGATTGGGTCCCTCAAGGGAAACTACAAGAAGCCAGCTTTCTCTTGTCTTGATGGTGCAGTTAAACAACGAACAGACATAATTCCTGGGTGCACAGGAAGATTCAGTTAGGAGAAACCAGTTAAACAAAATCCAGTACTAACAGAGAAATAGCTGTTTACAAGAAGAAAGAGACTTTTACAATCTGTCTACATAATTAAAATTTATCTCAGAAGAAAGAGGATAGAAGAAAATGCATAAATCAGAACAGAGCCACGAACCTGTGGGAATAGTAGATGTGAAAAGCCAGAAGAGAGACTCCTTGAGGGTTTGCAGAGGAAAATTATTACCTATGATGCTGGAAAGAGATGAAGAATTTGCCCTTCCTTTCTTCAGGAGATGTTGCTCTACTCTGACATATCCTCCTGGGTAAGAAGTCAGGAGAAAAGCCGTAATTGTTATTATGGCAGATGTGAGTAGGATTGAGTGATTAAAGCCACAAGGCAGAAAGGCAATCTGGTGTAAAACGAAGAGATACGTTTGATTTTCTCCCATCTCAGTCCATTAACCCAACGTTGGCATTAGGAAATGGCTCTCATTAAACAAAGGTGAGGCAGGAGGAGCAGTATTGCTTTAAGCAAACCTGAAGGTCAGTTGTGATGGGAAAACACACCTATTTGGAGATCATACATCTACCTCTACGCCTGCAGGAAAAGTGCAGACTACTGGAGATTGAAATTACTTGGAATAATGCTGTTTTATGTACAAGCATTATACATTTCCATGGTCAGAGGCTTCCTGTATTGCATTCAACTCCTTCCTCTCCCCAGTCATAAACACAGTACCTTGAACCTAACCGGTACTCAACAGTGTGCATTGCACTGAACTGAATTCAGAGCTCCAATAACAAAATACAGGCAAAGTAACTAATTTTCTAGTTGTACTTGTAAATCCTTAGTCCTAACTTCCAAATGGAGAAATATGGACTATTAAAATCCTGAAAGAGGAATCTATGTCGCTTTGTTAGAAAAAATACGTATTTATTTTATTCGCATATCCTCTTGATTTATCCCAAACTAACACAAAAAGATATGTAAAAACAATTGTTTCACTACATTATCTCTTTTCCAACGCTTTAAAATCATTCAAGATGTTCGACATCATTAATCCTCAGGGAAAAGCAAATCAAAACCACAATGAGATATCATGTCAAGCCTGTTAGAATGGCCACCATTAAAAAGACAAGAGATAACAAATGCAGGCATGGATGGGGAGACAAGGGATCTGTCCACACTGTTGGTGGGACAGTAAACTGGTGCAGCCACTTAAGGAAAACTGCATGGAGGCTCCTCAAACAATTAAAAACAGAACTACCCCATGATCCCACAATTCCACTTCTGGGTAAATGAAAAAACTTTGTCAAAGAGACATCTGTACCCCCACGTTCATAGCAGTGTTATTTACAATAGCCAAGACATGGAAATAACCTCTGTCCACTGATGGATGAATGGATTAAAAATATTACAGCATATTCTTATTATTCTTTTTAAAAAAGATTTTATTTATTTATTTGACAGAGAGAGCCAGCGCGCACGCAAAAACAGGGGGAGCGACAGGCAGAGGGAGAGGGAGAAGCAGGCTCCCCGCGGAGCAGTGAGCCCGATGCGGGACTCCCGGGGCTTGATGCGGGGCTCCTGGGGCTCGATCCCAGGACTCTGGGATCATGACCTTGGCTGAAGGCAGGCACTTAACCGACTAAGCCACCCAGGTGCCCCTATTCTTATTATTCTTAAGGTGCTGTGCATCTTAAACCTACACAGTGCTGTATGTTAGTTATGTCTCAATAAAACTCGACAAATTATTTTAAATAACCCTGGTTTCCAATAGAAGAATTTTAGGACTTTAGTGTGCTAATTATTAGATGGAGGCAATTTATTTTTTTATTTTTAAAATTTTTTTTAGAGATTTATTTATTTATTTGGAGAGAGAGAGAGCACCAGTGGAGGGGAGGGGCAGAGGGAAAGAGAGAATTTCACACTTACACGGGGCTCAATCGCACAACCCTGAGATCATGGCCTGAGCTGAAATCAAGAGTTGGACACTTAACTGACTGAGCCACTGGGGTGCCCCTAGAGGCAATTTATTTAAAAGGAAATTATGAGTTGTCCAGTTGGGCAGAAGTCTACGATTTTAGGGAGGGAGTGATGAAATGTAGAGAGGACGGTTTGGAACAAGTTGGCATAGATCAGTTTGGTGTAGAAGAACCCCAGAGTCAGGAGATCATCCGTCCTTACCCTCCACCTTAGTAGGACCTCAGCAGTCCTTGCCAGTATCTATCTTTTCCTCATACTCTTGAGCGAGTAAGAGACCATCAGGGATGAACTTCTTCAATCTTCCACCTGCCCTCACCAAGTTTACTACCACCTGTCCCCACCCATAATTCTTTGCCTCAATCTCTTCCAGACTACTGTGAAACTCAATTCCATCAATACCACGCCAGCCTGGATCTTATCCTGAACCTCATCCCCCAGTGACGTCCTCTGTAACCCCTCCAGCGACTGCCCTATTGCTGTCATTCCCAGATGAGCCTGAAGAGAGCACTCTGCCCCGATGGTCTCCAGTGCCCATCTCCCAGCCAACTCTCCCCCCACAGCTGCCCAGGAACCCAGAAGACGTGAGGAGGCTCACAGGTGGTGTAGGAACTGAAAATTTATAATCCCCTGGGGTTTTATTTTGTTTTGATTTTTCCTATTCTACTTACCTCCTCTATGAATTTCCTATTTGTATCTCTTCCCAATTTTTCTTATTGATGTGTAGCTCCTTTTGCATTTGGGATGGCGATTCTCTGTCAGTTATAGACATTACAAAAATCCTCTTGTTTGACTTTTTCTTGCCTCCCGTCTCCCCCACTCCCTTCCCTTGCTGGTGCTGTGGTTGTCTTATTATGAAGAAGTTTTAAATAAAATTTTGTCATTCTTTCCTTCTTGATATATCAGCTAGAGTCTTGAAAGAAAGCACAGGATATACTCAAGCCCATGAAATTGTGGAGAGGTTAGTAATGGGGCAATTCCCAAAGACTGATCAGGGTTCTGGGAAACCAATAAAGGATAGAGTGGTTCCCAAGAGTGAGGAAGAGCAACCACTCCTAGAAGTGAAAACAGAAAGTAGAGAGCTATTCTTGGAGGGGCTGGCTGACAAGAGCTGTCATTTATTGCACAGGGAAACAGACAACATGTTGTATTGGGGTGTTGAGGGAACCAGAAACATCACTTGCCCATCCTCAATTTCTTCCTGCCCTTAGGACCATGTCAGTGACTCCTGTGTGGCAAACCCTGTTGAAAGCCTGAGGAGATCCTGCCATTTGGGACAACATGGATGAAACTCGAGGGCATTATGCTAAGTGAAAGAAGTCAGAGAAGGACAAATACTGTATGACCTCACTCATATGTGGAATCTAAAAAAGCCCCCCAAACCCCAAAAGCCAGGGAGACTTTTTATGCAGCACATTCTGGTGAGCCTCCCAAATCACAAAGCAGGCTAGGGCATAGTAGAGATGGGAGATAATCAAGTTTGTGTTCTTTATGAATTTTTCAAGATAATATTCCTTATCCTCAAATATTAAAATTATTCTGCATTTCCTTTCAAAAGTTACAAAGTTCTGCTCTTCATATTTAGTAGTTGAATCCACCTGGAATTTATTTTTGTGTACATTGTAAGGCATCTATTCCATATGGATACCATTTGTCCAACTCTTTTAATTAAGGTTATCATTTCACTACTGATTTTTTTAATGCTGACTTTGTTGTATTTCCAATTCTTATATATGTTTGTTACTGCTTCTAGATATTATTCTGTTCTATTGGTCCAATGTCATATGTTTGTACGAACATCTGGGCCTATCTTGGAGGGATGGAAAATGAATCTGATTACTGGTTTAATTTTGTTAATGGTTATTTGTTTACTCATTCTACTTTTTTGAGTCAGCTTTAGAAAATTACATTGCCCACACAATTATCATTTCCTTTTGGTTTCCAAATGTACCGGCATAGAGTTGTTCATGGGATTTTATGATTTTAAAGACCTCTCTTTTCCTAATATTATGTATTTGTGCCTTTTCTCTTTTCTTTGATCATTCTTGCTAGAGATTTGTCTGTTTTATTGAAAAGTATATGGCAATTCCTCTTTTTTTTTTTTTTTGGTTCATTTGTTCTCTTTTTCACTGATCTCTTCTATCTTTATTTCCTTCTTCGTTCTACTTCATTTCTTTAGGGATATCCATTGGTTTTTTTTCAGTCTTTTAATTGAAAATTAATTCATGTATTTTAGATCTTTCTTTTTTATAAAACACACTTATATAAGGCCACGAATTTCCTCCAAAACTACATTAGCGGCAAATTGCCTTTTTATGTGTAGTATTTTCATTGTCATTCAGTTCTAAATATCTTGTAATTTAAATTGATTCTGTCTTTTTTAAAATGTTTTTTATCCTCCTTGTGTTAGACTTAGAGTTTTCCTCAAGTTATCTAATTATCTCTGTTCCTTTCTGCTTTCTTTGAATCCATAGGTTTTGTTAGTTAAGCAGTACTTTAAATTAAAAAGTAAAACTTTCTTAGCTATGAATTTTTCTAATAGTTTATAGTTTTCACAGGAACTTCAGCATGTTTTAAACAGACATTGAATTATTTCCTCATCCTGATCATGCTTGAGATTTTCTGTTTAAATTCAATTATTTAAAAGAAATATTTATTATTAATTATTAAGTAAAGTTGCTGGTATCAATTTCTGTGTTCAGTGTTAATTTTTGAGTGCTACACGTTCTTAGTTCACTTTCTTTCTTGTTGAACTACAGCCTTAAATATTTCTTCTAGTGAATATCTGATAGTTAAATTATCTTTGACTCTGTATGTACAAACTTACCTTATTTTTGCCCTCATTCTGAAATGATGGTATGGTTAAATATGAATTGAGGTTAAAAATTATTTTCTCTCAGCACTCTGAAAATTACTAACCATTCTTTTTCTTTCTAAACTATAATCTGGGTTATTTTTTCTGAGCAATTTTTCTAATTTACCCATGTCTCTGTTTTTGTCTATTCTAGTGTTTATTCTGTCTATTGTATTCTTTCCAACACTGTACACTTTTATAGTATCCCAATTTCTCTTTCTCCATATCCATTTGTTCTTGTTTCATTTTGGTAGCTAGGATGCAATGGGAAATTACTCAAATAAGAGGGCTGAAAGCTATCAGCAGAAGAGAGAAGAAGGGACAAAAGCAGGGAAGGAATGTGTTTTGTTTTGCAGAATGAACAGTTCCAACCAAGGAGATGCCCAAGTAGGTGTTAACACTGGTAGCCCCTTGCTAAATGAGCAAGTTTGAGGGGCTCCTGGGTGGCTCAGTCAATTGAGCATCTGACTTGATTTCAGCTCAGGGTCTTGATCTCAGGGTCGTGGGATGGAACCTGCCCTGCGTAGGGCTCTGTATTCAGTGGGGAGTCTGCTTAAGATCCTCTCTCTCCCTCTCCCTCAGCCCCTCCTCTCTGCGTGCCTGTGCTCTTTCTCTCTCAAATAATAAATACATAAATCTTTAAAAAAAATGAGCTCGCTTGAGCTGGACTGGAGCTGAAGACCTGTGCAGAAGCCCCCTCGAGTTGTCCTGAAGTTACCGTTAGCTCATTGTAATATGAAGATCTCCTGCGATGGACAAGTTTTCTGCCATTTTTTAAACACACGATGTAGGCACCAGCACATTGACATGCTAGGCATGCGCAACTGAACTGAAGTGTTTGTGTAAGCTTCCTCTGTCCCCTAAATACACTGCATAAAAGCTTCCTGCACTAACCCCATGGAGAGAGAGTGCTTTGAAAGCAATCTCTGTCTCCTCACTCATAACAAACAACAAAAAGTTCTTTGCTTTCAACATTTCTTTGGGTTGTGGTCAATTTGGTGCACCCCAAGTGGCAAACCTCTCGAGTTTGGTTACATTTTTCCTCTGCTTTTCGCATTTGTGATATTGTTATTCATAATAGAAAATATATATTGGGTCTTCCCCCCCTGTTTCTCACACAGAGCTCCTAAAACCCTTAACATTTCCTCAGAGATGAGTGATAAAGGTGTCTTTTGTTATGTTAACAAGGTGACTTTTGCAAAGCCCTTAGATCGAGGATGGGTGCTGGTTGCCAAGGGAACTAACCTTGATGGAGAGTTGGGACTTTCAGGTTTCAACCCTTGACCTCTGGGGAGAGGCGAGATGCTGGTGGTTGAATCAGTCACCGGTGGCCAATAACCTAATCAATCATTCCTATGTAATATTAGAAGCCTCCGTAAAACCCAATACAACAGGTTCAGAGAGCTTTCAGGTTGGTGAACCAGAATGCAACCGTATGAATGTGACACACTCCAATTCTGTGCAGACAAAAGTTCTTGAGCTTGGGACACTTCCTCGCCTTATGTACTTCATCTGGCTCTTCATCTATGTCCTTTATAATATTCTTTTATAATAAACGAGTAATCTAGTAAGTAAAATGTTTCTCTGAGTTCTGTGAGCCTCCCTAGCAAACTAACGGAACCTGAGAAGGGGGCTGTGGGATCCTCCAATCGATAGCCAATTTATCAGAAGCACAGGTGAGAACCTGAACTTGGGACTGACATCTGAAGTGAAAGGGGGAGGTGAGCAGCAAGAAGGGGAAGTCCTGTAGGACTGAGCCCTTAACCTGTAGGATCTGATGCTATCTCCAGATGGATGGTGTTAGAACTGAGTACCTGGTCAGTGGTCATGGAGAACTGGAGAGCTGTTTGGTGGTGTTGGGTAAATCATACATACCAGAAAGTTTTATACACTTTTATTAGAAACTACCCTTTAGGGGCGCCTGGGTGGCTCAGTTGGTTAAACGTCTACCTTTGGCTCCCAGGGTCCTGGGATCGAGCCTGGGTCGGGGGGAAGGGGGTGTGTTCCTGCTCTGCGGGAAGCCTGCTTCTCCTTCTCCCCTGCTTGTGCTCTCTAGCTCTTGCTCTCTCAAATAAATAAAATCTTAAAAAAAAAAAGGAAATCATCCTTTACTCTTTGAATATTTTTAAGGTATTTTAAAGTTCTCAGACTGCACAAAAAAACCTAAATTGTGCTTGTAATTTTGCTTGTAAATCTCTTAGCATTAGATTTATTCATGATCCTGGAATTCTTATGAGTAAGCTCATTTCGGATGGAATAGTTTTTAAATTTTTATTTTCCTTTTCTCTCTTTCCCCATCTCTCTGTGCCATTGCTTCCTTATCAAATAATTTTGCAGTTGCCTCCAAATTATACCTC
Organism: Mirounga angustirostris; assembly: GCF_029215605.1. Taxonomy (NCBI): domain Eukaryota; kingdom Metazoa; phylum Chordata; class Mammalia; order Carnivora; family Phocidae; genus Mirounga; species Mirounga angustirostris. The sequence continues at coordinate 43,944,170 of NW_026991722.1, read as the reverse complement.
AGACTCCTATCCAGAGCTAAGGCTCACCATGTGGGCTTGGTGTTTCTGACCTAGGGTGATACAGGGGCTGTTGTAAAGCAGTCAGTGAGCCTAACTACCAGCTCCCATATGGGAGCTAAACTCCCAGATAGTCCAGCAGCTTCCACACTCAAAGCCTCACAGACTCCTAATTTGTGCCTATTTCACCAGTTTTGCTTGTTTACTTCTGTTCCTGAGTTTGAATCTGGTTTTATATTTTTATTTTTTTAATTTTATCTTCCATTGTCCTGTCCAGGGAACAGACTAGGATACTAAAACATAAACATACTTCCTTCTCTTGACCAGAAATCCCCATGTAAAGTTTTCAGATGTAATTTTATCTGTAAATATGGGACAATGAAATCTGCACTATATATCTGACGGCTTTAGAAAACAGAATATGTGATCTTTTGGAAAAGTACAAATACAGTATAAAATTATAAAGCATTTTAGTAATCTGGCTTAAGGAAATTAAATTTTTATTTGATGGGTATTGTGGGCCTATAAACTCAAAAAATTTATTGTCTTATCGACCATAATGAAATTAAATTGTGATATGTAGTCAAAAGATATTTAGTCAATTATGGACAGTGTTTTACTTAAAGAAAAATAATGTAGATAGTACCCATCTTATTTAGTTATTGTAAAATGTGTTGAAAACCATAATACTGTAAATCTTGATTGAATTACTCTTAATTGAATGAGAAATGTGACCTTTATTCATATTTATTACTTAATGTTTTTACTATTCTAGAAGTTAAATAACTATTTTAATCCATTTTGTTACTGTGCCATTTCTGAAATTCTATAAGCAATTTCTATATGCTTTCACTCAATCCTTAAAAATTTTTTTAAAGCTATCGTTTTGAAATTAATTTTAGACTCACATAAAAGTTGCAAAGATAGAGTCCCTGTGTACCCTTTACTCAACTTCCTCCAATGATAACATTTTACATAACCATAGAACAATATATCAAGCCCAGGAGCTTGAGGATAGTACATGTGGAAGGCAGAATAATGCTCCCCCCACCAAAGAGGCACCTACTCATCATCAGGCCTGTGAATATATTACCTTACATGGCAATGGGAATTCATGCAGAAGGAATGAAGGCTTTGCTAATCCACTGACCTTAATTTAGGGAGATTAATCTGGATTACCTGGGTGGGCCCAGTGTAATCACAAGGGTCCTTAAAAGTGTAAGAGGGGAACAGCAGAGGAAGTCAGTGATGTGATGTGAGAAGAACGCAACCAGCCTTTGTTAGCTTTGGAGACGGTGGAGGTGGAGGAAGAGAACCATGAGCCAAGCAATGCACGTGGCCTCAAAAAGACAAGAAAGAAAATGGATTTTACCTGGAGACTACAGAAAGGAATGGGGACCTGTTGACACTTTGACTTTAGTCTGTGTCACACGTCCAAACACAGGACTGCAAGATCATACATTTGTGCTGTTTAAACCACTAAATTTGCTAAGATCTGTTTTAGCCGCAAAGAAAACTAATACAGTACAACACTTTTTTTTTTTTAAGATTTTATTTATTTATTTGACAGAGAGATAGAGAGAACAGGTAGGCAGAGAGGCAGGCAGAGGGAGAGGGAGAGGCAGGCTCCCCGCCGAGCAGGGAGCCCGATGCGGGGCTTGATCCCGGGGACCCTGGGATCATGACCTGAGCCGAAGGCAGCCGCTTAACCGACTGAGCCACCCAGGCGCCCCACAGTACAACACTTTAATAAAGTAACATTTTAAAAGGAGACAGTTTGTGAAATTGCTATGAATGGGTAGAATAATACTGATCCTTTCAAATGCTTTTCGCATGGTTTCTCAAGTATAGTGTTTTCTGGTCTATTTTGGTGATAGCTCAATTGTTCAATTTTTTGTTCTGTTTTGTCATACAGAACACAGAAACATATTCCTTTACTAGACACTAATTTATAGGTGCTTCCTTATGTATTAGTTACTTTGATTTCCTGTATAATTTAACAGGTACCTTCTACTTTGAGCTGTTGTAATTAAAATTTAATTATAATTTAAGTTTTTAACAAGACAAGGCTTTGCCTTTATATTCTTTGTTTTAGAAGAAGTTTTAAACTCACATTTTATATCCTAGTGTTCAGTGTAAGGTTGTTTGTCTGTTTTTAAGCAACAATAGTCTATCTTTATAGACTACAGGAGACTAAAAGCAAAAGCCCTTGCAAACATTTATTTAATACAACCCTGTGTATTAAAGGGGGATAAAACCCCTTATAGAGATTATTGTTAAATGAATTGTTCATCTCATCCCTCATGTTTACTTGTGCCCCATTCTAAAGTGTTAAATACAGAGAACACAAAAATGTTGTCTTTTACATTTGTTTAAGCATTGTCACAGGAAATGGTAGCATGTATTTACATGCCAGTCAGGAGTCATCAGGATCACATTAAGAAACACAGAGAGCCAAATTCTACTTTATTAAAGGGACCTAGGAAGACAAAGGAAGGCCTGGAAATGTTTTTTGGAGTCCTGGTATTTGGCCATGTTGGTAGGAGAACATGGCAGTTTCAGTGGGCCTGTCAGGGATGATGTGAAGCAGTCATCGGCAGGGGATTATGTCGGATAAAGTGAGGGAGTTAGCAAGTCTGATGGAATGACTGAGTGTTAGTGATGAGAGTAGTTAATAACGTAACCTAAGAAGTGCTACCTAACAGATAGTTTCCTGTCCACGACTGGGATCAACCATGGTATAAGCAATAGAAATGGGTAGGTGACAGGTAAGAAGTGGAATTAAAGAATAAAGTGGGTATTGGGGTGCCTCCCTAATGTCCATTCTGGTTCTCTGTCTAGAAGCCACTCGGTTTAGAACAGATAGTCCTCGCCTCCAGCTCCAGCCAGGGGCCTGAGATAGTGTAATCCTAACAGGAAATTAATCCTATATTCCTAGTCAAAACAGTTCTTAGTCAAAACAGTCCTAGTCAAAACAGGCCACAGGAATGGCCTGATATATTGGTTTCCTGGGGCCACCGTAACAAATGACTACAAACTTGGTGGCTTGACACAACAGAAATTTATTCTCTCACACACAGTGCTGGAAGCCAGAAGTCCAACATCAAGGCGTAGTCAGGGCCATACTCCACCTGGAGGCTCTAGGGAGAATTCTTCCTTGCTTCTTCTGGCTTCGGGTGGCTCCATTCTGTTTCCAATTTCACATAGTCTTCTCCTGTGTGCCTTTTATATGGATACTTGTCATTGGATTTAGGACCCGTCCAGATAAACCAGAATGAGTTTATCTTGAGATCCTTAATTGAGTTTTTCCACGTAAGGTTGCAGGTTCTGGGAGTTAGGATGTAGACATATCTTGTTGGGGTCACCATTCAACCCACTATCCCAGGTAACCCAGCTTTGCCTGGCCACAGTGATTGTGTCGGGGGTGAACTAATCAGAACAAAGCTCTGGTTGGATGGTCATGGGAAGTGATATTTTTTCTCCCCATGAATGTGAATAAATACTGTTGCTGGAAGCCTTCTGGCTGGCCCTATGAAAGCCAGCCTGAAGAACAAGGCAGCACAAAGGAAGGCAAAGCGGATACCATAAAGAAAACAGAAAAGCTCTGACTGGATCCTGATGGCACTCACTTGACCTCTGAATTTGTAAATTAGGAGAGCCAATAATTTCCTTTATTTTTCAATCTATTACAAAGCAAGTCTAGAACCATGAGAGACGATGGACTCTGAAAAACAAACTGGGGGTTCTAGAGGGGAGGGGGGTGGGAGGATGTGTTAGCCTGGTGGTGGGTATTGAGGAGGGCACATTATGCATGGAGCACTGGGTGTTATGCACAAACAATGAATCATGGAACACTACATCTAAAACTAATGATGTATGGGGATTAACATAAGAATAATAAAAAAAGCAAGTCTAAGTACAGTAAGAGAACTAATAAGCTATATTTTGAGTGTAGCAATTTTTACAGGATGCTCAGAAATAAATGGAAATAAAAGTACTAACATTCATTGAGCAGCTGTTATATTCCAGGCACTATTCCAGATATTTTATACTGATTATTTAATTTAACTCTCATAATAACCCTCTTATCCTCCCAGACAAGAAATCTGCAGGACAAGCTTCCATAACCACACCACACAGTCTGATGCACAGTTCAGTGAGAAAGGAGGTAAGAGGTGCAGGTGGAGACACACCACAGAGGGCCTTGATGTCAACCACGGTGATCACGTCCTGTGGATATGGAAGGACCAAAGACAGGTCTGAAGGGAGTGGGATGACCAGGTTTGCACTCTGGGAAGATCACTCGATGTGAAGACTGGACTGGTAAGAAAGACCATAGGCATCAGAAAGAATAAGGACAGCCATTGGCCAGGAAATCCCCAGGCAGGGATTGGACTAGATTATATGTCATTCCAAAAATCCTCTGTCTTTTTGTTTATGAACATCCTCTTGTCTTTCATTACTGGAGGCAGTTTATTGTAGCGTAAGTTAATTATGTAGTTACTTTGTATTACATACAAACGATATACTATATCATATACATGCTATGTTACTATGTAGTGTATTGTAATTAAGTATGACGATTCTGGAGCCTGAATGCCTGGGTGCAAGTCACAGTTTGAGGATTTCCTAGTTCTGTGACACAGCTTATTATGTAAACTTTGTGTGCCTCAGTTTCCCCACATCTAAACTGGGGATAATAAAAATATCTACCATACGAAGTTGCTGTGAAATAATACATGTAAAATATTTAGACGAATGCTTGGCTCATAGAAATGCTCCACAATATTAAGATGTTAATACCTTTACCTTCTACATGCCAGAACAGGGACACGTGTGCTGTAGTTAATCGATAAATATTTGTTGAAAGATTGGGTATTTTTACTTTAAAAAGCAGTCTGTTTTTGCTGTTAGAGAGGTTTATTCTTTCAATTCCAGCCAATTCAATCCAATCAATTAACATCCACTAGGTTCAAATACAAGTAAAGCTCCGTGCCAGACACTGTATGCAAAGCCAAAATGTGTAAAGTTTAATCTCTGATCTTCATCAGAGAATATTTGAACCTATCTCCTCATAACTTGCACAAGTTGGTTCTGGTAGAGCCTTCTAGAACAACTCATAACAAATCTGTTCTCCTTTACATGACAGACTTTCCAATTATTGAAAACAATTATCCTGCCTAATCTTTTTTACTCCAGGATAAACAATAAGTATACACAATTCCTTCAGCCATTCCTTACAGGATGGGGTGTAGGAGCATTCAATCAACTTAATCATCCTCCTCCAGACACATCTGAGTTTGTTAATGCTTTTCTTTAAATGCAGGGCTCGGAAGTAGATCTGAGCATGATTGAATGGATGGATAGTGTTATGAGGATTTGTACTATAAAAATAATAGCTAAACTTGAGTGCATCCACAGATAAAATGGGAGAATAAAACAGGTTATAGGTTAGAGCCTTAGGGGTTTCCTTTGGTCCAAATAAAAGTGGAATAGAAAGACCTTCTAAAAAAATTCAAAGGAAAGGATTGGGAAATAAGAAATGTCATAAAGAATGTACAATTACAAAACCAAGGCAGAATATTATTATATGGTAGGCAGTAAATAAAATATTCATTTAATAAATACACATAAGGAAAGGGTTTAAGAAAGAGTAGGAATAAGAATTAACTATAAAATATGGTCCTTCCCAAAAGTGGAAAAAGATGAGACCAGAAAAGATGATTTGGTCAATGTGGAAATTACTGAGAGAAGATCAAAAAGGACCAAAGGATTTTGAGGAGAGGAACTGCAAGATGAGAATTTACTATTCCAACCATTAGTTTGAAATGTCAGAAAAGAACAAGTATACGGACTTCAGTGCACAGTACGGAAGGATAGTTGTTATACATACAAATGTTATTCATATACTCTTGAATAATAGTGAATAACACCCTTAAATAATAATGAAGTACTTTGGGTATTATGTAAATAAGCCATATATGCTAATTTAAATTTTTTTTTTTCTGTTTCAGTGGCAGCAAGACATGAGTTTTTCATGTTGACTACTAGAGGGAGTTGCTTTTCAGGGAGACAGTCCAATGTATACAGGAAGTACATAATCTAGTGAGTTTGGTGGGTCATTATGATTGGAAAAGTGATATAATCCCCAAATAGGATAATGCAGGAGAGACAAACAAAAAGGGGGGAAGGAAAGAGAGAATTTTAAAAGCTTCCTAGTGACATATCTTTTTCCAAAAATCTCAAAAAAAAAAAAAAAAAAAAGCAAACAAAACCTGGCAGCATTTAAGAGGCAAGAGGCAATAGAACATTAGGAAGGCATTTTGACCTTTACATTTACTTCTTATGAGTAAGCAGTAGTTCCAACTAGTATGTTAGCTACAACAGAAAATGGAATAGATTAAACTGGTTTTGAAATGTTAGTTTTTACACTAAAATAGCAATATTTGTACTTAACTAATGTCAAATATTTAAGACTTCTTCTAGTACAAAAATTCTTGTAATAAATAATTTAGACAAAGTTTGGCATTGCTCTATATTTAACAAATTGTCTAGATATATTTTCTCTTTTTTTTTTAAGATTTATTTATTTATTTGACAGGGGAGAGGCACTGGAGGAGGGAGAGGGACAGCAGACTCTTGCTGAGCACAGAGCCCCATGCGGGGCTCAATCTCAGGACCCTGAGATCAAGTCCTGAGCCGAAGCCAAGAGTCGGAGGGACACTTAACTGAATGCACCACCCAGGCGCCCATAGATGTATTTTCAAGCAAATATTTTTATGGTAAGACCAAAAAGATAGATAAATACTATTAACTGGTTACCATTTAGACAAAACATCTTTTATATATCATCATGTCATCACCTGTATATTACATTATTTTCTAAATCCCCTCCTTCTGCTTATCACAGTAACAATAAAATCCTTGTAAAGGCATTATATTTATTTATAGATTATCCTGCTTCCTTATGTCAGGTATACTGGGTAGTTATTTCTGTAAATGATTAATTAGCTAGACAGTCAATATCTATTTGGAAGATTGATTTTTTTTCCTTCATTAGATGTTACTGGACATTTGATGTGTTGCTTTTGTATAATGTCTCTTATAGAAAGGATAATATTGTTACCTTAAAATAGGAAATTCTATGGCTAACATAAAGCTCTCTAAAACACTAGAAACATATGTATTTTCTAAAAGGAATATGTTTTGTTTCTTACAGATAGTAAAGTTTGTAAGCCAAGCACTCATGGCTAGCTCCAAGCAATCTCATGCAAATATTTATTAAATTCTCCTATGTGCTCCCTCTCTCTCCTCTTGTTTCACATTCTAGCCCATCTGTGCTTAGCCTGCAACCATTTAATAGAGAAATAACATGAACAAAAACAGCAGAGGTGCTAATCTACAAATCTTGCTTTAAAAAAGGAAAATAAATCTGCAAAAATATCTACTGACAAAAATCATATAGTAGACTCTTAAGGCATTTTCAAAGAACACGCCACAAAAATAGTGCTCATATTACAGTATCAAAGTGACTGCCTAAGGTAGTTATTGAAATAAGTACAGATACATTGGGAAGCCTGAAGTGATGCCAACAAAGCAAAGCAGGAATTATATATAACTGAAAATTAGCATTTCATCGAAAAGCAGGAAATACAACAAAACACGTAAAAAAAACCATTATGAAACCTCAAGGACAGTACAAAATTATGAACAATTAGTGCCGCTTTTAATACTATTATTGTACTGGTTGATTTTAATTAATTTAGTTAATTAATCAAGGAAGAGGATTACAACTTAAATAGGGGCAGACTGGACTCATGTATTCCCTCTTCAAACTCCTCTAAAATAAAAGCAAAGAAACTAGGAAAAAAAATATGTACAAAAATATAAATTAGGAAAGAGGAGATGATTACAAGATAGAGAAAAAATAAATTTTTAGAAAATGAAATGCAGAAAGAGGAGGGATAGCTAACTTAAAAAATCATAAATGCAGAGGTCAATGTGTTTTCATAGATACCGACAAGAAATAAGATGCTATGTGCTATCAAACCTAGGAAAGGTGCACTATGTTCTCCAGAAGAGGAAAAGCAAGACAGAAGGTACTGGATAACTGGAAAAGAAGCAAGGCAGAGAACAGGGGAAAAAAACAAAGCAAAACTAACTAAACAATGACAACAAACTCAAATGAACTATTTTATATCCTTAGAAAAAAAAATATTAGTTCCATCAAAGCAAGACAGGACTCTGTATTTAATAAAAAGAAAAGAAACTCTTGCAAATGAAAAATATAGCAAAATGAAATCCCAACCTATAGGTTAGAAGATAGGTTAGGATGCCTTCTCAGAAGGCAGAGTAAAAGGACAAAAAGATGGAAAATTGGACAGGAAAAAAAAGCCAGGAAATATGATTCATCTAAGAGATTCAATATCTGAATAAAGGAGTTCCAGACAGAGAGAACTGAGAAAACAGAAGGAAGGGACCATTAGCGATACAATTCAAGAAAATTTCAGGCAACCGAAGGATATGAATTTACAGACTTGAAGGGATCTCTGAGGGAGATCATACTGACATTTCAGAACACTAGGAATAAAGAAGATTCCATGTGTTGTCAGAGAGAAACAAACGGATCACATCCAAGGGATCAAGAATCAGAATGACAGACTTGTTGACAGCAACATTGGAATCCAAAATAAGGCAATGGAATAAGAATGACTTCAAAACTCTCAAGGAAAATAATTTTCACTTAAAATTCTTAAATGCTACCAAATTCTATCAAAGTCTCAATCAAAGGTGTGGGTGGATAGGACAAATATTTTCAGACAAGTTCTCAAAAAAGTTTACCTCTCCAGAAACTACAGGAGGAACTGATGAAGCAAGGGAGTAAGATAAGAAGAAGAAATGGGATACAGAAAACTGTAGGTCCAGAAAAGGAGACAGATGACATGAGAGAAGTTTCTGGTTAGTAGTAAAAGGATGAAAGCTGTGTAACAGGTGTAGAGGGTAAGCAGTTCAAACTAGAGCAGAACAGAGGCTTGGGGGAAACTTTTTAGAAAGATAAAACTAGTAGACTGGATGATTTGTCTGAACATCTAGAGAGGATACTTACACAATGATGAAGACTTTGACCAAATCAGTGATAAAAACTTAGAACATTAAGCAAATGAAAGAGCAAGACACTATTAACTACAGGGAGAACAGAAAATGTAGGAAAGGAAAAAAATAGATTGAGCTGCATGGCTAGGTGTGGAAAACATATACACAGCCATGATAAAGAATGCAGTGAATATGTATGTAAACAAAATGCTATCACTACACCGAGAGAATAGGAGGATTGGGAGGTCAAGGACCAATATGTGTGGTAAAATGAGGAGGGAAAAAGACTAGGAAAGACTCTTCTATCATGGTGGAAAGTCAATGAATAAAGCCTAAAACTAAAATATTAAGTTCTAGAATGTAGATATTGTTTAGAGACAAGGAAGTACATACCAAAATACAGAAGTTCACATGACTCATAATAGGCAGAACCAGAATCCAAATTTAGCTTGTCTGCCTCCAAATTACATTCTTTCCACTAAACTTAAGTGTACCCCTCAAATACAATGATGGCAAAATTGTGAGACTTATTAAAATTTGCTCAAAATGAGCTCTTTTTTTTTTTTAAGATTATTTATTTATTTATTTGACAGAGAGAGACACAGTGAGAGAGGGAACACAAGCAGGGGGATTGGGAGAGGGAGAAGCAGGCTTCCCGCCGAGCAGAGAGCCCGATGTGGGCTCGATCCTAGGACTCTGGGACCATGACCTGAGCCGAAGGCAGACGCTCAATGACTGAGCCACCCAGGCACCCCCAAAATGAGCTCATTTACTTTTTTATTACCAAAAGTTACTGAAAGTCAGAGCTGAGTAAACTGAAAACCTAAGTAAGATATAAGGGGCTATTTGTCTTAACAAAATATCCTTTTTCCAACATGGGCAGATACTTTTACATCATTTACCCACATCTTAGGAACTTACAAAAGTAGATATCAAAACTGAAATACTATGATGATCTGTTAATTGGTCATCCAGGCAACTACAGAGAACTTCCTTTATATGGCTACAAGTTATTTTCTTCTTGCTATTGCAAAATATGTCCTCTGCATTCCTGACCATATCATACCATTGACCTGTTGACCATTCTGAAAAGTCTCACATCTCTGGCTCCTATGACGATCATTGCTTGTTCACATTTAACAATCTCACCCATTTTCTTTTTTTTTTTTTTCTTTCTTGGAGTTCGACTTTCTTTTCTCTGTTCAGTCCCCCATGAAATGATCTAATTTCTGTAAAGATGAAAGGTAACCCATGTTCCAGTTCTAATATTCTGCACTGTATTCTGCTCTCACATTTTTAAATGTCTACTGGATATTTCCATTATATATGCTACCATTTCTCACACTTCTTAACTGTTCCAAATTTCTTATGATGACAATCAAGCCCCTTTCTGATGTAGCTATTGATTACTTCCTTAATTTTATCACTCATACCTTGATCTCAAACTTTACTCTTAAGGTAGGATAAATTATTTAAATTCTTAAGAACTAACTGCATTCATTTTTGTCCATGGGCACACGAACATTCTCTCCTTTCTTTTTCAGACCCTCTGCCAACCTCAAGCTGGTCCTTGTTTGTTCTTTAGGACTCATCTTTGAAGTGATGTTCATGGTAACCCCCATGCCAAACACAGTGCCTTAGACATAGTGAGTGGAATATAAAGATGTGTTGAATAAATGAACAAAAAGGCTCCTGGGTAGATAGCTTATCTCTAGATAATCTCTTCAATTCAACACAAATAATGCTGCTCCATCAGTCTTAAGTATTGCTTATTACATAATTTTCCTTTGCTTAAAACATCATTAGATTTTGTTGTTGTTTTTGTTATTGTTGTTGTTTGATGTAAAGTGGAAAACTCTTCTGTCTGCCTTTTAGGCTCTTCATAAGGTGGTCACCATACCTCTGCAACTTAATTTCCTGCTGCCCCCCAACAGAAAGCCTCCTCTCTAATCTACTGATTCCTGAGCACTCCATGACCATCTGTACATACATCAGTTTGTTTTTTTCTTTTTATGACATCTATCCTGAAACTTTCTTCCTTTCTGATCTCTACTCCATACATGCGCAGCTCAAGGTTAACTTCTCTCATATAGCCTCAGAACTACTCTAGCCCATATTGATGATAATAGCAATATTTTAGTCATTTATCAAATGTATTTTGAGAATCTGTTATTTGACAGACATTGTTGAGGTACTGGGACACAAAAGTAAATTGGGAAAAAGCAAGAAAACAAGTTAAAACAAATTCAATATATGATTACAAAGTGTGACAAATGCTAAAAGCATGGGCAAGGTAACACAATATAGTGTTATTAACTATATGGTTTCACTTATGTAGGGAATCTAAAAAAACCCCAAAGCCAAAAAACAACAAAAAAAGAACTCATAGAAACAGAATAGAATGGTGGTTGCTAGAGGCTGGGAAGTTAGGAAACTAGGGAGTTACTGGTCAAAGAGTATAAGTCTTCAGCTATAAGATAAATAAGTTCTGGGGATGTAATGTATAGCATGGTGACTATAGGTAATAACACTATATTGTGTACTTGAAAATTGCTAAGAGAGTAGATCTTAAGCATTCTTACCATACATACACAAAAAAGGTAGCTATGTGAGGTTATAGACGTGATAATTAACCTGACTGTGGTAATCATTTCACAATGTATATTTATCAAATCATCGTGTTGTACACAACAAAAAAGATAAAATAAAATGGAGAGTATCTTGAGTAGGCATGACTTAATCAGGTGATCCCTTTAAAAGTGGGTCCAGGACTTCCTTGGAGCTAGAAATGCTCTTCTACTGGCTTTGAAAAGGCAAAACGCTAGCTATGAACTTCTTATGCAGAGGGGTGGCCTTTAGGAACCGAGGGTCTCAGTCCTATAGCTGTAATAAGTGAACTCTGTCCATAAGCTCAAAAAGCTTAGAAGACGACCCTGGGCTTCAGATGAGAATGCAGCCCAGCCAAGAGTTTGATTACAGCCTTGTGGTATTCTGAGCAGAGGATCCAGTTAAGTTGCTCCTGACTTCACAACAAGGAAAGATATCAGAGATAAAGAGGGGCATAATATAATGGTAAGGGAGTCAATTCTCCAAGAAGATAAAACAATCCTTAACATGAGAGTATAACGAGAGGGCATCAAACTAGGTGAGGCAAAAATTGATAGAACTGCAAGGAAAAACAGATAAATCCACCATTATAGTTGGAGACTTCAACAAACTTCTATCAGAAATGAAAAGATCCAGGGGCACCTGGGTGGCTCAGTCAGTTAAGCATTTGCTTTCAGCTCTCGTCATGATCCCAGGATCCAAGGATCAAGCCCTGCATCAGGCTCCCAGCTCATGGGTAGTCTGTTTCTCCCTCTTCCTCTACCCTACCTCCCCACTCATGCTTTCTCTCTCTCATTGTCTCTCTCAAATAAATAATAAAATCTTTTAAAAAAAAAAAAGAAAAGAACAGATCCAGCAGGCAAAAAAAGATCAGTGAAGGTATAGTTTTACTCAATGATGTGATCAGTCAACTGGATATAATGGACTGTACTACTTCATCCAACAAGAGCAAAATATACATTCTTCTCAAGTGTACATGGAACATTTACCAAGATAAACCACATTCTGGGCCATAAAACAGGAATTAAAATTTTTAAAAGAATAGAAATCAATAATGTCTGTTCTCATATCATAATGGAATTAAATCAGAAATCAATAACAGAAAGATGGCTGGAAAATTCCAAAGTACTTGGAGATTGAACAACACACTTCTAAATAACACATTGGTCAAAGAAGAAATTGCAAGAGAAATCTAAAAATATTTTGAACTAAATGAAAATGAAAAATACAACTTATCAAAATTTGTGGGGCATAGAGAGACTTATAGCCCTGAATGCATATATTATCTAAAATAAATCATCTAAGCTCCTAACTTAGGAAATTAGAAAAAGAAGAGCATGTTAATTCAAGAGTAAGTAGAAGAAAAGATATAATAAAAATTAGAACAGAAATCAATGAAATTTAAAACAGGAAATCAATAGAAAAAAATCAATAAAACCACAAGCCAGTTCTTTGAAAAGATCAAAAAAATCAATGTGTCCAGTCAGACTAATTAAGAAAAAAAGACAGGAAACATATTGCTAATATCAGAAATAAAAGAGAGAACATCAGTACATATCCCATGGAAATTAAAAGCATAATAAAGAAATGTTATGAACAACTCTATGCCCATAAATTTGATAAACTATATGAAGTGGACCAATTCTTTGAAAGACAGAATCTGCCAAAATTCACACAAAAAGAAACAGACAATCTGAATAGGCCTATATCCACTAATGAAATTGAATTAGTAGTTAATAACCTTCCAAAACAGAAAGCACCAGAACTTGGGTTCACTGGTGAATTCTACCAAACACTAAAGGAAGAAATTATACCAATTCTTTATATTTTCTGTCAGAAGATAGAGGCAGAGGGAATAATCTCTAACTTTGTCTATAAGGTCAGCATGACCCTAATACCAAAACAAAAGAAAGACATTACAAGAAAAGAAAATTATAGATCAATACCTCTTATGAACATAGATGCAAAAATCCTCAACAAAGTATTACCAAATCAGGGCGCCTGGGTGGCTCAGTTGGTTAAGCGACTGCCTTCGGCTCAGGTCATGATCCTGGAGTCCCTGGATCGAGTCCCGCATCGGGCTCCCTGCTCGGCGAGGAGCCTGCTTCTCCCTCTGACCCTCCCCCCTCTCATGTGCTCTCTCTCATTCTCTCTCTCTCTCAAATAAATAAATAAAATCTTTAAAAAAAAAAAAAGTATTACCAAATCAAATCTAACAATGTATAAAAATAATTATACACAATGACCAAATATGATTTATCCCACATATGCAAGGCTGGTTCAACATTCGAAAATCAATTAATGTAACCCATCACACCAACAGGCTAAAAAAGAAAAATCACACAAGAATATCAATAGATGCAAAAAAAGCTTTTGAGAAATTCTAACTCCAATTCATGATAAAAACTCTCAATAAACTAGAAATTGAGAACTTCCTCAACTTGATTAAAAAAATAGCTACAAAAACCCTTCAGCCAATATTATACTTAATAATGAGACACTCAAAGCTTTCCTACTAAGATCAGGAACAAGGCAAGGATGTCTCCTTTCACCACTGCTTTTCAACATCATACTGGAAATCCTGGTTAATGCAGAAGATGAAAAAAGGGAATAAAAGGTATACAGATTGGTAAGGAGACATAAAACTGTCTTTGTTCACAGGTGACATAACCATCTATGTAGAAAAGTCAACAAAAAAACCTCCTGGAACTAATAAATGATGATAGTAAGATTGTAGGATACAGTTTATACACAAAATATACAAAAGTCAATCACTTTACTATATACCAGCAATGAACAAGTGGAATTTGAAATTAAAAACACAATGCCAATTTACATTAGTAACCCACCCAAATTAATACTTAGGTATAAATATAACAAAATATTTGCAAGATCTATATTAAGGAAACTACAAAATTCTGATGAAAGAAATCAAAGCACTCAAGACATGGAGTGATATTCTATGTTCATGGACAGGAAAACTCAGTATTGTCATGATGTCAGTTGTTCACAACTTGATCTATAGATTCAATGCAATCCCAATCAAAATCCCAGTGAGTTTTTTGTGGATATCAACAAACTGATTCTAAAGTTTATATGAGAGGCAAAAGACTCAAACAGTCAACACAATGTTGAAGAGGAAGAATAAAGTTGGGGGACTGTGACACTCAAGACTTAATGTAAAGCTACAATAATCAAGACAGCATGGTATTGGTGAAAGAATAGAAAAATAAGTCAGTGGAACAGAATAGAAAGCCCAGAAACAGACCCCCATAAATACAGTCAACTGATCCTCCACAAAAGAGCAAATACAATAAAGCAAAGATAGCATTGTTTGTTTGTTTGTTTTTAACAAATTTTGTTGTATTAACTGGATATCCAAATGCAAAAAAAAAATGAATCTAGACAGAGAACTTATACCTCTCACAAAAATCAGCCTAAAATGGATCACAGACTTAAATGTAAACATAAAACCATAAAACCCTTAGAAGATAACTTGAGAAAATCTAGGTAGACCTTGGATACGATGTTGACTTTTTATATCCAACGCCAAAGACATGATTGATGAAGGAAAAAATTAATAAGCTGGACTTCATTAAAGTTAAAAAATTTGCTCTGTAAACAACATCATGAAAATGAAAAGATAAGTCACAGACTGGAATAAAATATTTGTAAAAGATATATCTGATAAAGGACTAATACCTAAAACATACAATGAACTCTTAAAACTCAATGATAAGGGAGTAATGGACCAAAGAACTTAGACACCTCACAAAGAAGATACACAATGGCAAATAAACATATGAAAAGTTGATCCATATTATATGTCATCAGGGAAATGCAAACTAAGACAACAATGAGATACCACCTATCAGACTACACACCTATCAGAAAGGCCAAAATCCAGAACACTGACAACACCAACTGCTGATGAGGATGTGGAGCAATAGGACTTCTCATTCATTACTGGTGGGAATACAAAATAGTAGTTACTTGAGAAGGCAGTTTGGAAGTTTCTTAGAAAACTAAACAAACTGTTACCATAGAATCCAGTGATCATGCCCCTTGGTATTTACCTAAAGGAACTGAAAACTTACGTCTACATAAAAACCTGCCCATGGATTTTTAAAGCAGTTTTATTCATAATTGACAAGACTGGAAGCAACCAAGGGATGCCTGGGTGGTTCAGTCGGTTAAGCGTCTGCCTTCAGCTCAGGTCATGATCCCAGGGTCCTGGGATCAAGTCCCATATCAGGCTCCTTGCTCAGCAGAAGCCTCCTTCTCCCTCTCCCTCTGCCTGCCGATCCCCCTGCTTGTGCTCTCTCTCTCTCTCTCTGTGTCAAATAAATAAATAAAATCTAAAAAAAAATCTAGAGCGGAGGGTGAGAATTGCACATATGCTCTCAAACCTTGAGCTGGATATATATTTTCCTAAACATAATATCATGGTTCCAAAAGACTGTCCATCAAACCTTAGATGGGGACAGTGAGATTTAGAGCATAAATAGGCTATAGGGAATGTGGATATTTCCCTATTGAATCTCAGAATGACTGGGGATGCAGGACTGGAGAAAATACCATACCCATCTACTATTTTTATTAGCTCTGGAATGATCTCCCAGCTTAGGGTACTGTGGGGGAAAGTTTAAGGGAAGCCATGACTACTACATCATAACACAGAATTAGAGGCTTGAATTAAACTTGAGAGCAAATGGAACAACCTGGGTGAGACAGCATGTTCTAGACAAGATCCTGGAGCTGCAGACTGACGCACTACACCAGCTCCTGACATTCCACATCGTTGGCCCCCAACAAGAATGGAAAAAAAAAATGAAAAAATGGCTTATGGACTAGAGACATAGGTGCCAGGCAAGGGGACAGGATGGGGTGGTGGTGCAGGGATAGGGATACTCATCAGGCAAGCAAAAATTCAGGAAGTACAAATTCACAGGAGCCCTCCTAAAATAAACTCCTTGATAATAAAATCTAGCAAAGCACAAAATAAATCAAAATAACTCAGAAAGGGAAACAGTAATGAAAGGACTGTTTTGAGCACTGATTTCATTTAAATATGAAAATATAAAATTTGACATAATAATAAAAATGTAACAAAAATCTAAAATGAGGAAAGGGAATTGGAAGGATCCCTCACTTTATTTTGTTAACATATAGTAAAATTGACTTGAGGGAGGGGCGGTGCAGAGTTCCATGAAGTGTTATAAATGTACAGAGTTCATAAAGAGATTCTTCTTCTATATTTTATTTTACTACTAAGGTACTTTTTCTAAGCAACCGAGTGGATGCCACAAAAGCAAAAAACAGTTAATCAGTAATTTCAGCAGGCAATGACAGGGAGACTTCTCAGGTAATGATTAGGTATTTATTTATTTCTGATAACTATGATTTTGAGTATAGTTTAGTTCACTTCTGGAGAAAGGTTTCATGGTTCTCTTTTGCTATTTCTTTTATGATTGCAATGTTTTCAATATAGGTACAAATAGAACAACAACACTATTTTCCATTGTTTGTTTTATTTATCTTTTCTGAGACTTTAGGTAAAATGACCTATTAAATATCATGAATAAAATATAGTTACATACTTGGTCTAGAGTTCTGCATTCTGTGTGCAGGGAATTCAAATATACTTATAACATCTAGAATTATTCCCCAAGGCACAATCTTTTACATGGATTTATTATCAAAAAGTTCTATTTGTGCAAAGTCTTATTATCATATGTGTATATTCAATAAACTTGGAGTACAAATAGCTTCCAGCTAATAATTACCTACACAAATTGTTCGCATAGCTGTTCTCTTTTAATGCCAATTCTATATGGAAGTCTGCTGTCCCTATTGCTATAAATTCTAACAGCTTTTAACTTACGTTGTTCATGGTCTTGGAACTTTTTAAAAAAATATCAAATAAAAATATATTAGCAGTTTCATAAGTTCACAAAATTCAATTTCCCCCATTCTCTCAAGTCTTAAACTTTTCAGTGGTGTGGCTATCCACTGTCTTAAGACTAATATAAATGTAAGTTTTGTAAGTAGTTTGGAGTGGGGGAGAGAGGGACAGTGGTACGAAAGCTATTATTTCCTTTCCCTGAAGATAATCAAGACTTTTAAAGAACCAACTCCTTCCCCATAAGAACTTGTTACTGTTTTCCCCTTATTAAAAGAATGCCAAGTTCAAGCAGATTATCAATATTTGTCTAAATATAAGCTGAAGATGAATCATAACTTTTTCTGGTGAGGAGTTCCTATTATTGTGACATTTAGCCTCAAAATATATGCTAGTACTATCAAGAGACTGGTTCTTCCAGATTTTTCAGAAACTCTAATCTTTTTCTTGTTATAATTTATAATAACTCATAAACCATCTTATGAAATATAAGGCAAAAGAACTCTTTTTTTTTAAAGATTTTATTTATTTATTTGAGAGAGAGACAGACAGAGATAGTGAGAAGAGAGCATGAGCAGGGAGGAGAGAGAGAAGCAGGCTCCCGCTGAGCAGGGAGCCCGATGCGGGACTCGATCCCAGGACCCTGGGATCACGACCTGAGCTGAAGGCAGACGCTTAACCGACTGAGCCACCCAGGCGCCCTAAACCATTAGTTTTAAAAGGGTTTAGAATACTGTGGGTTTTGGGGCACCTGGGTGGCTCAGTTGTTGAGCGTCTGCCTTCGGCTCGGGTCAGGATCCCAGGGTCCTGGGATCGAGCCCCGCATCTGGCTCCCTGCTCAGCGGGAAGCCTGCTTCTCCCTCTCCCACTCCCCCTGCTTGTGTTCCCTCTCTCTCTGTCAAGTAAATAAAATCTTAAAAAAAAAAAAAGAATACTGTGGCTTTTGATTGTGTACTTACTAATTCAATCAAGAGGACATGAGTAATGAATTTTTGATGTGAGAGGCCACATTAAATAAGGATAGAATGCAGGACTGAGAAGCCATGTGCAGAAGGACACTTTTGAGATGTCACTGGCTATTCTTTTTTTTTTTTTTAAGATTTTTAAATTTATTTATTTGAGAGAGTGAGAGAGTGAGGGCAGGGGTAGGAGCAGAGAGAGAAGGACAAGCAGACTCTGTGCTGAGTGCAGAGCCCGACATGGGGCTTGATCTCAGGACCCTGGGATCATGACCTGAGCCGAAGGCAGATGCTTAACCGACTGAGCCACCCAGATGCCCCAAGGGGAAAGAACTCTTAATATTTGTATCTTTGGTTTATTGCTTCTTAAGATATAAGAAGTTCTAGTTCTTTTATTATTATTATTATTGTATATCAAGAAGCACCACACCCCTTGGTCTGGTTATGTGAAAGGTCCATCTCCTAAGCAGCCCTAAATGTTATCTTAGGACCATGCCAAGTATTCCTACAGGGACCTGAGTACAAATATTATATCATACACTTTAATAGTAGAAGAAATATTTTAAATAGTTATTTTAAAGTCGATTTTTTTCTGAAGAGATAATTTACAAATTTTGTACGTATTTTTAATTTAACCTCTTTTACTCTGTGCTTCATATAGAATCAGCCCTCACTTTACTGATTAAACAGAGAGCTTTATTATTTGATAGTTGTAAATGTATGGTACTGCAAGTCAGGTACCTAAGTCTAATACATAAGCACTAACGGTGCCTGCCCACCTTGCAGAAAATGTACAGTTCAGAATCGCAATGGACCCTAATTCTACTGGGGCCCTGGTCAGATCTATTCTACACTGCATACTGCAGTCTGTTATGTTGTGCATCTTATAGTGGAAACCATCCGTAGTATAATTGTTCAACAGGCAAACACCATAAGGATATTCTTTTAAGGATAGCTCTCCTTAAGTGTTTAAATATAACTTACAGAATATTGTGGAATGCTGAATGAAGATATCGGGATATTTTGGAGAGGACACTTTACAAATGGCCTAAACAACTTTCAGACATGCTAGCTCACTTCCCTACAATACGATAATGATCTCATCTGTTGCATAGTTGGCTTAAAATCACAGAATATTTTACCCAATTTTTATTTTGAAAAACATCTAACCTATAGAAAAGTAGCAGTAATATAATGACTACCATACAATCATTACTTAAATTAAACAATTGTTAACATCTGCCACATTTGGTTCTCTCTCTTTCCAGCACTTTTAAAACAATAATTTGGTTCAACCACTTCAAAGGAAGCTGCAGAGATCATGAGATTTCACCTGTAACTACTTCTAAAATATATCTTTCCCCCCAAAAGACATTCTCCTACACGACTCCAGTATGCTTATCACACTTAGGAAATGTACCATGGATGTTATATTATTCTATGATCTACAGCCCAAATTCACATTCCTCCAATTGTCCCAGTATTAGCCTTTATCGCTTCCTCCCATTCAGAATCTAATCAAGAAGGATGCCTTGCAGTTAGCTGTCATGTCTCCCAGTCTCCTTTAATCCTGAACAGCTTTCCAGGACTGACCTTTTTGAAGTGTCCAGGTTGATTATACTGAAGAATGTCCACCAGTTTGGAGTTGTCAGATTGCTTCCTTATGATTAGATGCAGGTGAAATATTTTTGGCATTATAACTTCACAGGTGATTACATGTCCTACTTCATGTGTGTACCATATCAAGAGGTACATGATGTCAATTTGTCCCACTCGTGGTGATGTCAAGCGTGATTACTTGGTGAAGCTGGTATCTGCCAGGTTTCTTCCTGGAAAGGCATCTTCCCCTCTTTGTAGTTAATAAGCAATCTGTGAGATGCCATTTAGAGATAGCATGAATATCATAACCCCAAAAACCATTCACCTAGTGCTGGAGTATCCTTTGATTACTCTTGTAATAGTGTTGCAAAAAGGTGACTTTGTAATTCCATCATTTTTTAACTTATTAGCTTGTATTCTTTAGCAAAACAGAGCTTTTCCTTCTACCCATCACCATCTGCACACTATACACACACTACACACTTATGATTCTTTTCATATTCAATGTGCTCTAATCCATTACAGACATTATTACTTTTTATGTTCAAATGATCCCAACCTGGGCCTTGAAGTGGGAGTCCCTTAAATCTGGCTCTTAAGTCCTTCTGATGTGTCTCCATCAGTGTTGAACAATTCCTTATTTTCTGGCACAAAGGGTTCGAGGCTTAACAGATTTTCCCCTAAACTAGTCAAAGCAAGAAGGCTTTAAATAAAAAGGAAACTAACTCAACTCAATTTTAATACAGCAACTGGAATTTAGGCACAAATATTAAAACTATCTAAACGCAGTAAGTGCCAAGTTTCAAGTATGGAAGGTCTCTTCCTTCACTATTTTAGTCATAGTTTGAAGCCTCTGTGCAATGCTTAAAAATATGAACTTTTAATTTATAACCTAGGCTTTTATGTTACCCTTTCATTTTCATATATTTACTCTTATTTTAATTTTTGTTCTCCTTCATCTCATGTATCTCCACACAGGGGCCATATGGACAGGTAACCTCGAAAAGATTTTCTTTTTCTTTTCTCTAAAATGGTACAGTCTTAGATCACTGTCTAATGCCAAAATATCCACAAACAGCACAGCATAAAACTCTTATAGAGTGAAGCCTTTTAAAATTCCTGTAATTTTCAAGAGATTTCACATGTCAGAGGAAATAATGTAAAGGAATGCTTGAACTTTTTTTGGGGGGGACGGTAAGAAATTCAATAGACCAGCCGTACTTTCTAAGCAAATGTAACACTGCACAAGTCACCTCTCAATGAATCACTGATAGGGACAGAAATTGAAGAAAAAGGAGTGTGATATTTGGGGCGATCACAAAGAAAGAAAAAAGTGGGCCTTCAAAGCTGCAAGTGTTTATTTATGTATTTTCACTAGAATGTGAGTGTGGGTGTGACTGGATGTTTGTGTGGAGTATATATGTATGCATGTGCACATGCGGGGTTAAAGATACCGATGATCAGTCAACATCTATTTAATAAATACTTATTACACTCCCACTATGAGAGGGCACTGCAATATTTTCTAGGAATATAAAGACCATCAAAACTAGACAGATCTCTACCTTAGTGGTTGATTAAATAATTATGCAAATAAATGTGAATTTGCAACTCTCTGGGATGAGGGATATGAATACATAAATATGGATACATTTATGCATACAAACATATATGCGTATATGTATTACAAGGAAATTTGGCTCAGTCTATGGGGAAGAAATGGCTCATTTTAGGAAATGACATTTGGGTTAGTATTTGAGGCACTAAGAGTTAACTAGGCAGTGTTTGGGTATGTGTATTCATGGGTGTGGGGATGGCAGGGAGCATGGCGAGTCAGAGCTACTAGAAGAAAGCCAGCCAGCTGAAGCAGAGGGAAAGAGTGGGAACATCCAAGAGATGAGACTGGAGGAGCCCAATATTGCTGGGTTTCAAAAAAATCAGATGCACAGCTTTGGGCTCTACCAAGCAATGGTAACCCATGGAAGTGATGTGTGTAGTTAAAGTAGTGATAATTACATTTGCACTGGTGCATGGAAGAGTAGGAAAGCAATATCGGATGCCAGGAGACCAGTGATGAAGCCCCTGAGGTTTTCTACACAGCAGAGGGTGAAAGCTTAGACTTGCGTGATGGCCCAAAGCAGATTTGTAATACACTTAAAAAAATGTATTACTGAAGTGTAATTGACATACAGCATTATATTAGTTTTAGGTGTACGATTTATAAAAAACTTCACCCAATCAATGACTCAGTGAAGGTTCTGATATGGGGTGAAGGAGAGGGAATGTCAAGGATAAAATCCAGATTTTATCTGGAGCTGAGGAATACTGGAGGTTTGGGTGAGATGTGCAGAGATCACAAGTTTGACTTTGACATGTTTCATTAAGACAGAGAACAAATGCCAAATACATAGCTGGATCTTTAAGTGGGGAACTTAGAGGGACTTCTTTAGCTATAAATATGTTTTATAGAGTGCTCTATATAAAATATATGCCAATAATTTCAAGAAATTCTAATTGGATAGTACTCAGTGTATGTATGTTGGGAAAATTCAAGGTGAACCGAAGTTCCAAGGTACTAGATAAACAATCTCTCCTACTTGGGAGTTCAGTAATTTGTAAATCCATTTCCATTCAAAATGCTGTTATAATTCCCTGAACTGCAAAATCTGAAAACATGACTTTGCTAGATTTTTTTAGCAAGTCACAAAAGTGATAATGTAAGTACAGGATTAATACCTAAAATACTTAACAATCAGTACAACGTGAGTTCTTTTTTTTTTTTTAAGATTTTATTTATTTATTTGACAGAGAGAGAATGAGAGAGAGAGAGCACATGAGAGTGGGGAGGGTCAGAGGGAGAAGCAGACTCCCTGCCGAGCAGGGAGCCCGATGTGGGACTCGATCCAGGGACTCCAGGATCATGATCTGAGCCGAAGGCAGTCGCTTAACCAACTGAGCCACCCAGGTGCCCCAGTACAACGTGAGTTCTGGCCACAGATAACCAGTAAGACCATCCCAGTGCATCCAGCTGACTGCCAACCCTGTCACAGTAATGGAGTCTCATTCTCTAATGGTAAAAGTTCCTAACTGAAAATTAGAGTGCAAATATTAGAAAGTCAAATAATGTTAATGGTCACTGCTTTTAGTCCAATAATGCCATGCACACATAAGCATTTTTTAATACATTGAGAAAACTGATTTTGGGGGGGGAGAATAAATTACCCTCACTCTAATCTGTTCAAAGAAGGCTGTGGGAAAATCAAATTTATTTAGAGATATGCTTCTAAAAAATCATGTCTGCATTTCAATTTTGGAATTTCTTTTTTAAAGTAATCAATGACATTGTTTTATGTAAATCTTCACATACTATATTTGCTTCAAGTAACCTGTAACAATAGGTCACAGCTCGAACTCCTTCTGTGATAAAAAAGAAAACAATAAAAATGACTACAAAACTAAGTGAGCCTTGAGCTTCTTGCTTCTGAAAGTAATGGAAAAGCAAATATTACATTCTTCTTTTGAATTGACAAAATTGTCTTATTTCTAGACGCTTCTGAAATTTCTTTCACTACACTGACTGGGTGTATTTTTCCTTTTCTTAACTACATTCTTTAGTGTGTTAGATTTCAGTTTAGGGTAGTATTGAAGTAAAAAGGGGCACAATGAGGCTAGTAACTGGAAGAAGTCATTATCTGTTTATTCTGGCAAAAAAAAAAAAAAAAAGGTTTTTCTGTTGTATGGTGGAGTTAACAGCCAAGGAGGGAAGAAGGCTTTGCTTTCACAATCTTTGCCTTATTCCATACAAGAGTAAAAAGCATAACAAGAAAAGGCAGATTTCCAATAAAATTTCACTGCCTACACAGATCTTTGTGCTCTCAAATGAAAGAAATTCCTTATTTTCCTTATCACCTCCACAATCCACCACCCTCAATTTCATCTTCTCTCAATTCCCACTGCATCACTACACTCTTATTAGAAATTGTAACAAAAGTAGACCAAATAAAGTTAGGGGTCAGTCTGAGGTTGAGCGCTGGGCCATTCAATTGACCGAGAAGCTTCCAGTAAGAATGAACAATATATACCAAAACAATCATAGATCAAATTGTGTTCTGTACAATTGCTTCATCCCCTTTGTAGGAAAAGCCATCTCTCATAATTGGGTAAACCATGCCCTCCTATGTAGAGAGTTTTGTGGTTATCTCAAAACAATTGGTTAGTCTCTCTCCCCGTCCCCAACACACCCCGCGACTTTCATCTTAACTGTTAAGAGTTTACATTAAAAAGTCTCCTTCTTTAAAAAGACTAAGATATACAATGTTATAAAAGACATCTAAAATGGACCCGGAGTGGAAAGTAATCTAAGGAAAAAAAAACCAATTATTACTTACAATTTGGTAAGTTCAAGATACTTGCTGTAGCTAATACTGAAATGACATCTCACATAACTCTTAATTTTCAAGAGCAGATCTTATGCTATGGTCTGCTAGTCCAAACAGCAGAAGTGAAAATTTTTGAGTTTCCCTCTCAATTCCCTCCTTGTTACTAGGGTCCCATGCTCTCCCGTGTGTTGCATATACAGGTAATCCTCAAAACCCTCTCATCTCTCTGCAAATACTCTCTATTTTGCAAAGAGAAGAGATGTTGGAGCGCTTCTAGTGTGTCAACAGTACCCAGACTACTAAGACACTCATCACAGTTGTCTATACCTTCCCTCCCGGCCCAACTCCTATATGCTAGCACAGGATGCATTTATTTTAAGCAATACCAAAAAAATTCTACTACAACACTTTATTGCATTGGTGACACCTTTTGGCCTCTTTTGTGAACATACTTCACAGTACTATTTTATGGTGCAACTTCCAATATTGAACCAGTGCAGTTCTTTGTTTGCATAAACATGCTTCAAGGACATTCAAAATACAATCTCAAATGATACCTCCTTTCCTGTTTTTTCAGTGCCTGAAATTACATGTGAACATGGATGTACATGCATATAACATACGCATATATACATATACATGCATATACACACACACATATGTGTGAGTGTATGTATTGTCTCTGTCTCTATGAAAGCCTTCAGTGCTTTTTGTTTGTTTGTTTGTTTTTTTAAAGATTTTATTTATTTATCTGACAGAGAGACAGCGAGAGAGGGAACACAAGGAGGAGGAGTGGGAGAGGGAGAAGCAGGTTTCCCGCTGAGCAGGGAGCCCCATGCTGGGCTCGATCCCAGGACCCTGGGATCATGACCTGAGCCGAAAGCAGATGCTTAATGACTGAGCCACCCAGGCGCCCCCTTCAGTGCTTTTTGGAGACATGCATCTAAACAAGG
Source organism: Mirounga angustirostris (assembly GCF_029215605.1). Lineage (NCBI taxonomy): Eukaryota > Metazoa > Chordata > Mammalia > Carnivora > Phocidae > Mirounga > Mirounga angustirostris. The sequence continues at coordinate 43,918,681 of NW_026991722.1, read as the reverse complement.
TTAAGTCCTGGGAGAACTAAAATACTAGCCAGCTTGCATATTAGTTTGTCAACACTCATAGTCACCCAGTAAAGAGGGATTTCTAAGAGAAATGAGGACCAGAAGAAGTAAACTTTTTTTTTTTTTTAAAGATTTTAGGGCTCCTGGGTGGCTCAGTTGGTTAAGCGACTGCCTTCTGCTCAGGTCATGATCCTGGAGTCCCTGGATCGAGTCCCGCATCAGGCTCCCTGCTCGGCAGGGAGTCTGCTTTGTCCTCTGCCCCTATCCCCTCTCATGTGTTCTGTCTCAAATAAATAAATAAAATCTTTAAAAAAAATAAAGATTTTATTTATTCATGTGAGACACAGAGATACAGAGAGAGAGAGAGAGAAAGCATGAGCAGAGAGAGAGGCAGAGAGAGAGGGAGAAGCAGGCTCCCCACCGCGCCAGGAGCCCGATATGGGGCTCGATCCCAGGACTCTGGGATCATGACCTGAGCTGAAGGCAGACGCTTAACCATCTGAGCCACCCAGGAGCCCAAGAAGTAAACTTTTATAAAGGTGCCAGTGACAGAAAAAGATCAGAACATGAGCTTGAGTTTGATGGTCAGAGAGTCTGTAATCCTAGTCCCCTGAAGGCAGGAGACCAGTGGACAAGAAGGACAGTCCTACTCAAAAAAATAAGGATAGATGAGTAAGGGCATGAAGAATAATCTAGACCATCATAAAAATCTTATTTATCTAGTCCTATGACTCTCCTCAGGGTCACACTGCCCCTAGAGAATATTTTGGGAGGGGCTGGCTACACTCTGGTTTGTTAGGTATTGGGACAGGGGAGTGTGGTTGGCTTTTAGTGTGGAAGAGTAGTCCTATTTAATGAAGAATTTCCCCAAATGCCCCATACAACATGCAATGTCCCGATGAACTAAACTTAGAGTTGACATCAACCTATAGCATCTGGTACATAATTGCAATTAAGCATTTCATAAGAATTTCCATTGAAACCCTGAGACTGACAATTAAGGTCACCGTGGTGAATAATCATTCCATGTAGTCTGTCTCCTAACTCTAGAACTGATCGACTACAATACTAGAGGCAATACCAGCGCTAAACCAATAATTTTCATTTTAGAAGTATTTTATCTGGTATTATTGATGATATGGTGGGTAACCTGCAGAACCCTTTGAAATAGAGTTCACACTAGGAACAGCATGAAAATGTTACATAAAATAGGTTTGGAATTTTGGTGGAAGTATATTAATAGTATTTACTCTCTCATTTGCAAAATATCACACTTCCACGTTTTCTCCACTCTGACAGTCTAAAATTTGACTTGGCATATTTTCCCTGGAACGATTCCCATTTATCGTTATTCTTCTTTATCTCATACAAATAGGTCTGGTTGGTAATTATCCTAACATACTTTTAGTCTACCCTGTTCTTTCATTTTCCTGTACTTCTTGTAGAGAACGTTTTCTGATGTTTTATTCATTATATATTCAAGCAAGCTTCTGCTTCTAGGATATGTGCTCCAGGGAAGTCATCCCCAGATATCAGTATAGTTATTAATTACAAATTAGCTTTTATTTTACTGCTCCGTTTCATTACAGATAGATTCGGTAACTAAATTATTGATGAATTACATTTCAGGATATGAAGGGGGAAACACAAAATATTTGCTGTTTAAAAAAAGAGAGAGACTAAGAGGGTTGAGAACCACGGTTTGGTCCATGGTGACCACCCAGTGGATGAGAGAAGACAGAAAAGTCACAAGCCTTCTGCATCTACCCCTGTACCATTTCATTTCAGGATTATCGTGGGGCGTTGATACCGTGATGGCCAGAAAGAGTTAACTCCCCTGCCTAAGCACCCAGCTTCCTCTAGGGGAGCTGAATGAGTCAGGAGATCAGGTTTCTAGTTTCTGCTCTGCCACTAACTACTGGTGTGACCTTTAGCGGCTCACAGTGATCACTGTGGGTCCCCATTTCCTTAACTGTAATGAGGGCATTGGAATAAATTACTTTAAAGGTCCTTTCCATCTCTATAACAAAATGCATAATTTTGATTCTTAGATTTAGGCACTGATCAGAAGAAACTGATTTCTTTAACAAGTGTGTATAAAATATATCCCGTGGGCCTCAATTATATTTCCAACCACAATATTTCTTTTAAAATAGTCTAAGGACTTGAGTCTTTAAAAAAATGCCAAATGCCATGTCCTATGAAAAATTTTAAAAAACTGTTTCCTCAAAAAAGAAGTACCTCTCTATTTGCAGTAGTGAGCACATTTATTATGAGAACATAGTCACCCCTCTGAAGGGGACATCTACTTTATTACCTTTCTGCTCACTGCTGTAAAAGTTACAGTTTTACTTTTTGCTTTGAATTCCTGAAATAAAAGTGATCTTACCTGCTTTTCCAATCATATATTTTTAGCAGCTCTAACCTTCCCCACAGAGGTTTTCTAATAGTCCACAGAACTAACAATTCAACAAAATCTATATACAACTGAACAGTGACTACAAACGAGGTGTTTAACGGCCAGCACTATGGTGTGAATCAACTTCTTGTTCAAGTAACTATTTCATCCACAACCAATTTTGCCCTAGAGCTTTTGAAAAACACAATGGAAATCTGTTAAATTGCCAGTCTTGCTGAACTTCAACTATTTTCTCTAACCAGGTCCACGGTAACAATAGATACTTGAGAGCTTCTCTTCAGTGCAATGTACTTTGATTTGGAGCATAAGTACAGAGATCAAATGGACCAGACCCCTTATTCTGGTGGCATCTTGCTGTTTCTTCTTTAGAAAGTACCTATGGAAGGTTGAGGATTATCACCTTAACACATACACATGTGTATGCTTTAGTAAAACCTCATGCTTACAGATTCGGCTTAGTAAGATTTATCAATCAGAATATTCCTGTTTGGTTTTCAGAAGTAGTCCACTATCATTAAAAAAAAAAACAACATAGGGCGCCTGGGTGGCTCAGTTGGTTAAGCGACTGCCTTCGGCTCAGGTCATGATCCTGGAGTCCCTGGATCGAGTCCCGCATCGGGCTCCCTGCTCGGCGGGGAGTCTGCTTCTCCCTCTGACCCTCCTCCCTCTCATGCTCTCTGTCTCTCATTCTCTCTGTCTCAAATAAATAAATAAAATCTTTAAAAAAACAAAAAAACAAAAAAACCCCAACATATTAATCACCTCTCTTGCATGTGAAGTGGGATTGAATTTCTCAAATTTTGATTGTAGGACTTTTATTTTTTCCAGGAACATATATAATTCTTAAAACATATTCATTAAGTAGGTATACAATCAAGTCTTGATTATGTTTCTGTGAATGACATATATTCCACTGCAAAGTTCCCATACCAGCTTTGCTTATTTCTATCACCCAGCTCGTTTCTGGGCAGGTTGCCCATCTGTATCACCTCCCTATAAATCGGTTTTGGTGTGTGAGGTATATAAGCTCATTTAAAAATTAACCTAAACAAAACAAAATAATTAGAAAGGCAACTTGCCCCCAACAACAATGAAAATCTTTTATAAACCAAACATGCACTATGTTCCAAAGACAAAAACAAATGACTTTTTAAATAACCATGATTTTGGATTATCTTTGCCTCTATTCTTCTCATTAACATGAATAATTCAGAGTGCTTACTATACATAGTGAAACTATTTCCTCTCAATAATTCATTTTTAGTATATAGAAAAATAAGATCTAACACATCCTTATGTATTTCCAAAGGTTTAAATTAGACCATATTTTTCAAGGCAACTTAACTTTCAAAATTGTCTATAGTTTGGGCTCATTCCCTGCAGTGCTATCCTGGTAGTAAGTAAGGAGAATCTTAGGCTTTCAAAGCAAAAGCAGTACAGAGCAGTGCACCAGGTCAGAAGGCAGAAACCTCACCTTTCCTTGGTTCTTGATATTCTCCTAGTACATATCAATTATTTGCAAAGTGTGGGCTAGATTGCCAATATCTTTTTCCTCAAAAATAGGAGTGTTTTGAAACATTACACCTGGATTTGAGTAAAAAGAATTTCCCAGTGTTCTCGCTGCACTGAAGGAACAATATATTTATTATGCAACTTAATTTTGAGTGAGAAAAACGTCCTAACATTGCAGTTGTAGCTACAGCAAACATCCCTAAATGTGAAAGCTATCTGGGATTGGGGAAGGAGGGGGAGACTCAAAACCCCAAGTATTGCTCTAATGATGACATAAACAAAATGAAGGGTGTGAATCTATCTGCTGATTATATACAGACTCATCCAAGTTCACAAACACAAATATAAAGAATATTACCTAGACATGTTATTCATATCCTATGTAATATCGACAGCCAACATCTGTATGGGAAACAAAGTGTATGTCTTCAGTCTACTTCATCTGGGGTTTGGAATATTAAGTTAGCCTCCCATTTTGTAAATTCTTCCTGGGAAGAGGTTATATCCTTCTGGAACCACACTAATTTTCTGGAGTCACGAGGCTGTTTAATACACTGCTTCAGAGCACCAAATTCTACCCTTGTGACCAGGAAGAAAGGGAAAGAATGTCATCAGGAGGAGTCTGCAGCTGTACTAATTCTCAGCTTCTGTTTGGTAACAAAAAGGTGGAGGGGAAAAAAAAAAAAAAAGCAATCAGATTTCACTGGAGTATACACACCAGCTCTGGCCAAAGGCTTTAAAACTTTTTTTGATTTCTTCTTTCATTGAAAATAAAAGGAGAGGAACTTATAGTGTAAGAAGCCAAACATAACAGTTGCCAAACTTGGGTCAACTTCAGATATCACTGCAGCTATTGGGATATTCATGGAAATGTATGAAATGATGTATGTTTTGATACCTGTGAAAATAAAAGACTGCGCTTTGAGTGGGAGAGAACAGATGGTTGGTAATGATTTAAAACATTTATGTTTTTGGACTGTCACCAAGCCTCTGTATTAAAAAAATATGGTGCTTAGTACATACCAATCTATCTGCAAGGTGCTCATTTTCTGGAGGATGCTACTGTAATAAAGGAGATAAAACTCAAATGAGGCACGAGGAAGATTCTTTTTGCTTTCTCAGGGCATTCGATGTGTGCTATTTCTTATGGACTATATTCAATCAAAATGTTTTCTGTGTGATGAGAGGATTTTAATTTTTCTTCAATAACTAGTCAACTAGTTATGTGTCCAGGAATTGTATTCCTTTGGAATGCACTGGGTAGAATTGTAATTTTGTTCTGTACATTTGATTCACTTTGACTGAAGCTCTTAAAAACCCCTTAAGCAATAATAAAATCTGGTAGTCCAGGGTAGTCCTGCACATGAAAAACAGTAACATTCTCCTTATCCTCAGTTTGGTAGACAGGCATATGGTGTTACAATTATGTACTGGAATTGGCAGGTGCCAGACCACTGAATCAAGAAGACAGATAAATATTGAATATTGTCACACTGTATTTTGGTGTGTGCATGTGAGTCCAAAAGAAGCCCTTGTCCTTTAAACCCAGTGACAAAGTGACAGTACAGATAGAGCTGCATAGAGAAAGACTGATGCAATGTTTGGAGTTAAAGCGCTGAAAAATAAACACTGTAAATAATACTCTTAATTACTGTAAAAACTGCTGCAGGGGAGTCTTATTAAACATCTCCAGTGTTTTGATTTGGTTCTGATAACATAATGCGGGAAAAGTCACACAAACACAAACTGTATTATTTACTTGTCATCCCTTTCATAACCCTGGGAACGATTCAGGAACAGTTTGCCTGTGGGAGGGAAGGTGGGGGTGGACCGCAGGGAGGGGAGCAAGGAGGAGCAGCGGCTCAGGCTGCGCACCTGTGAACTTAGTTGGAAATAACTCCGACAGGCATCAAACAGAACACCTTTTCGCCCTCTAACAGAAATATGCTGATAGGATGTTCAAACGGGGCAGAAGGGGGAGCAGGTAAGCGTGCGCAAGTAAGAGCAGCAACCAAACAATCGCGCCGTTCCTACTCTCCCCAACCCACTTCAATCTTCCTCCCCACATCACGCCTCCCAACCCCTTTGCTGGCGCCTGATGCACCCGGGTTCCGAGTCTCCCAACTTCCCTCCCACATTGTCCGCAGCCTTCGCCGGAGCTTTAGCAAGGTTCCGGAGTTTGAGGCCGATGCAAAAGAGGCACCGCTGCAGAGATGCTCATCTTCCTGCCAAACATGCCGGAGGACCGGATAAACCGGCATCCGAAACTCAATGCTGTGCCTTGTGGTGTCCTCCTGCCAACCCCCGCTTGCGCCAAGTCGGGGATGCACCGGAATCCTGGAGTCCCGGGCGCCCCGCCGGGCCCGGGAACCCAGCACAGGTAGTTAAGTTCAGGCGCGCGTCCTCCTCCCGCGCCCCTCCCGCGCCCTGTCCCCTCCAGCTCCCGGCCACGCCGCCCCTCCGAGCAGGTCCAGTAAAGTGAACGGAAGTGGGTTCAAATATGGGGGGAGGATGGGGAAGCAGAGAAAGACGGGGTCAAGAGGAAAGGAAAGATGCCTCCCTCAGTCGACAGAGGCGAAGCACCTGAAAAGGTGAGGATGCACTTCCCCGCCCCCGCAGCCCCCTCTACCGCGGCTGCTCAGCGCTCCCCGCAATGCCGGCCCCCACGCCCTACCCCATCCCCGGCCCCAAACCGGTGCGCTCACCTCGCCAGCGGCCGCCGGCTGGTCCCCCTTTTCCGGGAGCGGAGCTTCGCGGGAAACTTCCCCGCGCTCCGGGGCAAACTCGGTGGACTCCTCCCCGCCGCGGGCCGTCGGGTGCGCAGGAGCGGGCGCGGCGCGCGGGGAGCAGGGGCAGCGCGCGGGGAGCAGGGGCAGCGCGGAGCCGGGCGCTCGCCCTCGCCCGTCCGCCCGGCAGGCTGCGGCGCCGCCTCGACTCCGAGCCCGCTCCCGCTCGCGCTCCGTTCGCGCCGCGGCCGCCGCGCCCCCGCCCGCCCCGGCGGCTCCGCCTCCCGCTTTTATCTCCCCTGCCGCGCGCCGCCCGCCCCGCCGCCCGCTGCTGCGCCGCCGCCGGCCTCCCATCCGCCGACTTTCTGGCTTGTCCCCCGCCGGCCTCTCGCCCCGCCTCGCGACCCCGGTGCGGCCGAGGCTCGAGTGCCCCCCGGTCTTGGTTTAGGAAGTAATTATCCTCGCCATTTCCTAATTCCCCTTCCCCTCTTCCCCTCCGCCCCGTCTCAGATTCCTTTCCCGGGTGTTCTAGAAACACCCGAAGGACTAGTCAGTAGGTTAGTAGGTTATCGCTAACATTGACTCCAAAGTCTTAGAATTTCTTCTGCTTCACAGATAACACACACACACACACACACACACACACTGATTATGGTAGGTCAGTAGTTACACAATACAGGAGTGTGTGCCCTGGGTGGGCTCAGTAGTAGGTTTGTGTAAGGCAAGGGCTTCCTTAAAAAAGAGCAGAGTGACCATTTACAATATTTCAGACCTCTGAGATCCTTCAGGCCACGCATTTCAACAGTGAACAAGTTAAGTTGGCAGTGTGCAAAGGGCTTTGGAAGACCAAGATTAGGTCGAATTTTCTTTTATCATTAAAGCAACGGTTCATTGAGATTTTAAAAGATTAAATCTTTAAAAGATTAAAAAATGAATCCCAAACATTATGCTAGCAACAATTTGACTGAACTAGAGCAAATAAAATGAACAAAACCCCTGACTGCGCAGTGGTTTAGGCAGTTTTTATGAACTAAAGAAAAACGTTTCAAAAGTATTAAGTGGCTAAACCTACCCCACTGCTACATTAGAATGTATATATTTTTCAAACTGAGTTGTTACCCAGTTTCTGCACTTTCAGTAGGTCTCATTCTCACCCGTGGCTTAGAAATAACATGTAACATGGCAGGGCCGGGGTGCTGGAAGGGAACTTTGGTTCATTGAGGAAATACTATAATAGGAGTTGCTTGCCCAATTCCACTGTCTTTCAAACAGAGCCTGATTCTTCTGTTATGAGAGTTTTATTTTTAATGTATATGTCTGCTAGTTTGTTATTAATATTGAGCTCAGATAATGTCTGTCCTCCATGCAGTGAAGGTTCTTAGTCACCACTAGAATGAACCTCTTTCCTTGCAGTTGGACTTCCAAAGATACAAGGTGGTGTCCCTGAGCTGTATTTGACCGGTAGGCTGTTGATGAGTGCTTGTTGAATGAATTAACCAATTTAACTTAGTTGCTTTCAGTATGGTCCTAGGGGTGTCATTCCATGTTCTATGAAATCTTGGAGTTGTAACCATTATTAGAGCAGTGAAGAAAGAGCTGGACTCTGCATCTTGGCTGCTGAAAGTCATACAACTTTTGTGACCTATGCCTTCTCCTTTGCAAAATAAAGGAGTTGAGCAAGAATACTTTTATAACTCTATTTTTTAAAGTTCATAAAGTTTTTGTAGCCAGTGGGGAAACTGGGCACGATCAGGTCAACCTCTGATTGAATTTGCTTGATTGATGTGCTGCTAGGCATTGCCAGTCTACTGTTGGATAAGCATCTATTTCATTCATCTACCATCATACCAAATTAAACACTTAGAAGTGTGAACTGTCTTCTACTCTTAATCATCTGTCCAAAGCCGTTAAAAATATTTTTAATGACTAAGAAAATTGAGTTTTGTTAATATCCAAGGTTGATGAGTAAAGGTTCAAAGAATCACCTGAAAAGTGCATACCACGCATCAGGGTAAGATACATCTTCTTATGACATTTAATTGGGAGTTATATGGTTAAATGAAAATACTGCCTTTTTTTTTTTTAATTTTGTAAACTAATTTAATTTTTACATAGTGAATTATTTCTGAAACATTGGTTCACAGCATGTTTCTAAATTCTCTAGTCTATTAATTTTGTTTAGTTCTGTGAATTCCTTAAAATGTTTAACTATTGACTGTTTCTGGGCAAGTATGAAGCTTCTGGATCATTGATCATTTAATGTGTAGGTTAGTAACAATTATAGTCATAAAAGGAGTTCCTGCATCAAATTATGAGTGCTTTTGTGGAAGGAGGGCTTCACCATCACAGGGCTGATATTATTGGTCTAAGCATAAGAAATGCAGTCAAACTTGACTTTAAAAATGCAACTAATAGTATGAAGAATGAGCCCAGCAATCTGCTCATATTTTATGAAAGATGTGTGTAGGGAAAAAAAAGGGTAGCGGGGTAGGAAAAGAATAAGGAAGGATATTTTTCTGGTATCATTATGTACAAAAAAGCTACTTTAAGGTGTGAACACAGCACTGTTATGGGATAGCTCTTAGTATTTCTGAGTTTGTGCTTTTCTTTAACCATGTGCTTCTCAATGTGACTTGCCTTAATGAATGGTCAAAATAATAATTCAGCAGAAATGCATTAAGCACAACATTCAAGGTCATATAGGGGTTGCAAATACCTTTAAACCATCTTAATTTTGTCTCCAACTGTTTTGCTGAAGGAAAGCAGAGATGTATTTACTTGGAAAGAAATACTTTTACATGAGTCAATAGAGGATAGTCCAGTAGCTATAGGAACTTCTCTTGCTCTTATTCTGTACAGCAGGAGTAAAATAAGAAAAATAATGAGAGAACATGATTTATGTTGATTCACGGTGAGGGAACACAAGCTTTCCCACTAAGCTGGAAGGGAAGAATAGCAGAACTCATGTAGTAGATGATAGAAGACACTTGGCCCAACTTTTTCTGGGGGAAAAATAAAAATAAAAAAGTATTAAGGAAAAAGAGGTTTAAAACAGTTTTTAAAAACCTTAAGCCAGTGAGGTGAAAAAGAAGAGTGCTGGAGAACTGGATTGAGAGCTATGAAGATGGGCAAGTCTCCTCTCCCTGGGCTCTGTTTTATCTTCTGTAGTGCTTGAGGTCATTGAACTGGACAGGCCCTAAGGACCCTTCTACCTTCAAAACTTCTGCCATGTCTGGCCATGATCACTTATTTTGATCAACCTATTCAGATAATTATTCAACTTCACATATCAGTTTATCTGCATAGTGACATCCAAAGCAAATTCTAATCAGAAAATAAAAGGCTGGTGTAGCTTTTTTTCTCATTAGAAGAAATTCAAAACAAAAATGAGAGCCCATTAGAGAAATGTAGTACTGATTATCTGAAGTTGATATACAGGATGCAGAATGTGGGTATCTTACAAAGTCGAACCTCCTCTCTGAAATTTAAGAGGAAAGTGTCCTATTTTCATATCAGGAATAAATAGGGCAAAGGACAAAGCATTAAAATTTTACAGTTGAGGAGTCTGGAAGTATAATGATTTATCTCCTGCTACAGTAGAGTAAATCTTGCAATTTGAGGGATGCTAAAATTATTATGTAATGGGTTGAAAAAAGAAAAGGGATTTGGTTCTGGGAGCTCTAGCTTTAACATTTTTTTAGAGAGGAGATTATTTTCTTAAAAATTAAAAATATCAAGTATCAGATATATATAAGTAAAGCACAAATTAAGTATTCAGAAAAATATAAAAAAAAGGGAATGCACATGGAAAAATACATGAAAAAGCACAGGATTAATAGTAAATGAGGAAGAACTATGATCCTAAAGAATGAAAACCTTTATATGAAAAAAAAGGTGTTGGTCAAACAGAGAAACTGAAAGATAATTATAAATAAATAAAAAGAAACAAGATGTGTTGCCATTATTATTATATATCTGCTGCCCAAATAAAGCAATGATTCAAGGTCAAATAAATTAGAATAGTCAGCACCTAATAGTCTTGGTAAATAGAGCAGATCAATAAATATGTATTGATTGGTTGATTGAATAAGAACTGCTTGCAGTTATTTTAGGAAAACCAAAGTCACTAGGGAAGTTATGTATGTCATTTCTTAAACCGAGCAAGTCTGAATTTCCTTTAAAAACTAACGAAAGACAAAACCTTTCCAGATAGTCTTAAGCAATGAAATTTTATGAAAACTTTATAATATCATGTTTATATATAGAAAAACCTAAATTGGAAATTTATATAAGGTGGAAATGTAAATATGCCTATATAAAGAAATGATGTTTTGCATCTTTGATGATTTTTGATAGGTGATTGAAATAGCCAAAATTTCATGTGAACAATTTACAAAAAAAAAAAAAAAGCAAAACTTTTCTCTAAAATAATATGTGGACACACACATTTTTTATTTTCTGAGGTGGGTTCAGGTTCCGAAATGGGTGGTCAAGATATTGACAGATGACTTCAAGGCCCTAAGTGAAAATAAAAAGTAATTTGCGATGGTCTGAATTGATGAGAGTCCTGCCATACTGTACGTTTCAACAGGATCTAGGAAAGAATGAGTGATGGAGCCTTCCTTGAGAAATATTTTACTAATTAATTCACCAAGCATGGCTGTCTAGTCAATGGGGGCACTCCATGTTGGTGCCTTGGATACAAAAATTAATAAAATGTGGTCCCTTTTAAAAGGTGGTCACTAATGGATCCGAATCACGTATCATTAAATTTAGAAATGCTAAGCTAACAGAAAAAAAAGGGAAGAGTGGCTGGCAGAAAAGAAAAAGAAAAATCAAAATCTCTTTATATGGTTTCTATTCAAAGATGTGTGTGAATATGTGTGTGCACCTAAGTGTGTGTTTGAAAGGGATGGAAAAAGCAAGCAAGCTTTTAAGAGATTTGATGAAATCAAGAGAGTATGTCAATGATGTATCCTAAGATAAAATATGGCATTTGAGGGCAGAGAGTAATTCTAAATCCACCCCGCCCATGCAATGAAATATTTCCTTGTCCAGTGCTGGGAGTATTTGTGATATACGATTCACTTCACCAAATCTAATATCATGTAGCCCTAAGGGATGCAGACCATGGTGACTGTCCCAGCCTTTCTGAAGACTTTTCGTTGACTGTTCATTCAAAATGTGTATTGTTAACAGGAGGATTTTTTTTAAAAAGTGAAGATAAATAATGATTTTTGAAAACTAATGTATAAGATGAAAAATTAGTGTGTAAGATTTAAGAAATCTTAGATTTGGTAGCCTCATAAAATTTAGTATATAATATCAGCAAGGTATTACAAATATTTCTTTCTAAAGTTGATACTCAAAATAGCTAAAAACAGCACAAATTCAGGGATCATTAGACTCAAGTTACCTAGTTACCTATTTGCATCTGAATCTATGTCAAGGCACGGTTATTCTAAACACTATTTGCCTATTTGGTTTATTCAAAAGTCTTTTTTTCCCTCTTTCATTAAAAAAAGGAATTAAAAAAATTCTTTCCCAGTTCTTAGAAAAGAGGAACAGAAAGAAGTTAATACCTATTAGATATTTACCTTCTTGCTTTTGTATTTGTGAGAGGTAATGACAGGGGAATTTAAAACTTGAAAGACTGAAAAAAGAATACTATTTCTGGTTTATAACTGTGAAAGCAACTTGAACCTTAGGTATTAAGGTAAAAGTGAACAAGTTCTGCTAGAACTCCTACAGGATTCAGTAAAGTGGCAGGATATAAAATCAATGCACAGAAGTCAGTGGCATTCCTATACACCAACAACAAGACAGAAGAAAGAGAAATTAAGGAGTCGATCCCATTTACAATTGCACCCAAAACCATAAGATACCTAGGAATAAATCTAACCAAAGAGACAAAGGATCTGTACTCAGAAAACTATAAAATACTCATGAAAGAAATGGAGGAAGACACAAAGAAATGGAAAAACGTTCCATGCTCATGGATTGGAAGAACAAATATTGTGAAGATGTCAATGCTACCTAGAGCAATCTACACATTCAATGCAATCCCCATCAAAATACCATCCACTTTTTTCAAAGAAATGGAACAAATAATCCTAAAATTTGTATGGAACCAGAAAAGACCCCGCATAGCCAGAGGAATGTTGAAAAAGAAAAGCAAAGCCGGCGGCATTACAATTCCGGACTTCAAGCTCGATTACAAAGCTGTCATCATCAAGACAGCATGGTACTGGCACAAAAACAGACACATAGATCAATGGAACAGAATAGAGAGCCCAGAAATGGACTCTCAACTCTATGGTCAACTCATCTTCGACAAAGCAGGAAAGAATGTCCAATGGAACAAAGACAGTCTCTTCAACAAATGGTGTTGGGAAAATTGGATAGCCACATGCAGAAGAATGAAACTGGACCATTTCCTTACACCACACACAAAAATAGACTCAAAATGGTTGAAAGACCTCAGTGTGAGACAGGAGTCCATCAAAATCCTAAAGGAGAACATAGGCAGCAACCTCTTTGACCTCAGCCAAAGCAACTACTTCCTAGAAACATCGCCAAAGGCAAGGGAAGCAAGGGCAAAAATGAACTATTGGGACTTCATCAAGATAAAAAGCTTTTGCAAAGCAAAGGAAACAGTCAACAAAACCAAAAGACAACCGACAGAATGGGAGCAGATATTTGCAAATGACATATCAGATAAAGGGCTAGTATCCAAAATCTATAAAGAACTCATCAAACTCAACACCCAAAGAACAAAGAATCCAATCAAGAAATGGGCAGAAGACATGAACAGACATTTTTCCAAAGAAGACATCCAAATGGCCAACAGACACATGAAAAAGTGCTCAATATCGCTCAGCATCAGGGAAATCCAAATCAAAACCTCAATGAGATACCACCTCACACCAGTCAGAATGGCTAAAATTAACAAGTCAGGAAACGACAGATGTTGGCGGGGATGCGGAGAAAAGGGAACCCTCCTACACTGTTGGTGGGAATGCAAGCTGGTGCAGCCACTCTGTAAAACTGTATGGAGGTTCCTCAAAAAGTTGAAAATAGAGCTACTATATGATCCAGCAATTGCACTACTGGGTATTTACCCCAAAGATACAAAAGTAGGGATCTGAAGGGGTACGTGCACCCCGATGTTTATAGCAGCAATGTCCACAATAGCCAAACTGTGGAAAGAGCCAAGATGTCCATCGACAGATCAATGGATAAAGAAGAAGTGGTATATATATACAATGGAATATTATGCAGCCATCAAAAGGAATGAGATCTTGCCATTTGCAATGACGTGGATGGAACTGGAGGGTATTATGTTGAGCGAAATAAGTCAAACAGAGAAAGACATGTATCATATGATCTCACTGATATGAGGAATTCTTAATTGCAGGAAACAAACTGAGGGTTGCTGGAGTGGGGGGTGGGGTGGGAGGGATGGGGTGACTGGGTGATAGACACTGGGGAGGGTATGTGCTCTGGTAAGCGCTGTGAATTGTGCAAGACTGTTGAATCTCAGATCTGTACCTCTGAAACAAATAATGCAGTATATGTTAAGAAAAAAAAAAAAGAAGAAGAAGAAGGTAGCGGGAGGGGAAGAATGAAGTGGGGGAAATCGGAGGGGTGGACGAACCATGAGAGACGATGGACTCTGAAAAACAAACTGAGGGTTCTAGAGGGGAGGGGGGTGGGAGGATGGGTTAGCCTGGTGGTGGGTATTGAGGGGGGCACATTCTGCATGGAGCACTGGGTGTTATGCACAAACAATGAATCATGGAACACTTCATCTAGAACTAATGATGTAATGTATGGGGATTAACATAAGAATAAAAAAAAAAGTGAAAAGTTCTGGATACGATCTCTTGAAGTCCATCCTTCAGTATATTTATTAACACACATTGCCATCCAAGAACACACTTTTCAAGGAGAAATGTGTCTTTACTCAACGCCCTCCAAAAGTTATCATATTTAAGTTCATGGGGAATCATAGATTTAAGCATTTATGACTTAATTAGTAAAATATTAAAAATACCTCTAAGATAATGATATCGCTATTATCTCGAGATCTCTTTTGAGCTTCATCTTCTCTCTTCTCTTGGTTTGTGTTCGACGTTCTAGCCACTGTGCCGAGCACTTTAATTCTTAATTTCAAAATACCTATATTATTTTGAAACATCCTCCCTGCACAGAGTAAATCTGTAGCATAGTTATTGATTTCATGTAATTTCTCAACATTGAGAATTTTAGAAGCTTTCACATCACAGTTGATACGCCTCTTACATTTTATTTTCATTTTGATTGGAGGCACTGTTTAACGAATCTGCACATAGATGTTCAATCTGCATTTTTCAGACACGTTTGACTACACTTCATGAAGTACTAAATCACTTACACATTATGCAAATGTCCTGAAACTGTAGAACTCTCCTGTTATTTTTTTTTCAACCACCATTAAAAACAAAGGAGTAAATGCCAGTATGCCAGTATATTGTCTTCTGAACACGGTCTATACTCTGGGTTAGAAGTGCAAATATCATTTCCAGTTTAGGAGTTTGTCCATGTCTGTTGTTAACCTGACTGGAGACTTTCATGGGAGAGAAAAGTGAAAAAAAAAAGAGTTTCAGTGTGATGAAAAAGCAGGAAGGAGAGCAAAGGTTTTATATCAGGATGTAGAAACAAGTATGTCCCAATTTGACTACTGTAAATATGGTGAATACCAGGAATTAAAGCATAAGAATTGAATGTTTAACAGGCACTTCTTAGCTATGAATAAGCTTTTAAATCACCCTTCGTATTAAATGCTATATTATGGTATTACTTTCAACCATAATGAATTACCATAGGTGGTGAACACATGAATGACTGTAGCTTACAAGATGAACGGAGCGCAGCAGAGAAATGATCTTTACAAACAATGAAAAAGCATTGAGATAGGAAGGAAAGGAAAAGGCCAGTGTTTGCGATTTCTATTTTTCCTGAAATATTTAGAAAGCATGTCTGTAGATGGCAAGAACTAGCAAATATTTATAGGCACCATTGCCTACCTTAGGTAGTCAGCCACATTAGCAGATTAAACCGGCCTCTTTTAAACATTTGTTTTAAAATTTAAATTGGACCTGCATGACAAAAATGATTGTTCTCAAACCATCTCTTTCCTGCCATATCTTTCTTCCTCTGCAGGAAAGTATAGTAGAGGACTAAGTAAGATGTGGCATCATCATTTATGACTTTTATCCACTGTACACATGTAAACTGTTGCTAGGAACGTAAGTCAATGAAAACAGAACTACAACACCAACAAAATTAGAGGTGTGGAGGCTTGGCATTGTTATCTCCAATTTACAAATAAACCTGTTGAGGATAGGCTAATTCTAGGAAGATTCTTACCAGTTGTTCTGCCCAATTCTGAGATGCATAATCTCAGGAAACTATGGGAAATGGAAAGAGAATGAAAACAACAGTCACATCAAGTGCCTGGCACACTGTAGACAAGCATGATTTATTTATTGGCAGGATCAAATTAGACTTAAAATGAGATCCATGGAAAAGACCAAATAATCTAGCACTGCTTAAGCTGTAACTTCAAGATTGTTTAAGAAATGAAAAATATTTTAAGGAAAATGGGCTAAGATTGGCAGCATCAAGGATTATATAATATTGCATATATGAAAATCACATCTCTTGTTCATTTATCCACGAAATATTTATTAAGCACCCTCCCCAGGCTTACAATTTGCTTCTGGGGATCAGCGGGTAAAACAAGAAAAATGTGATCTCCACCTCCATGCTGTTTACACTCTAGTAGGAAAAGGGCACTAAGCACACACACAAAATAAACAAATATGCTAAATAAAGATTGGAAGTTTCCATGAAGGAAACAACCAGGATTATATGATAGGTAATAGGGGAAAGAGGGTGCAGAGGTTCAGGAAAAGAGATACTATTTGAGCTGAGTCCTTAAAGATTAGGAGTAAACAGAGCCCAAAGACTAGGGAATAGTGTTCCTGGCGAAGGATTAGCATATGCAAAAGCCCTGAGATGAAAGAGAGTTGGGTGTGGTTAGGGAATAGAAAGGAAGCCAAATGGACTGCGGCAGGTCAGACATCATGAACTGAGGCTAAAGAAGTAGGAGGGCCAGGTTCATGGAGGGCTGTGGGACATGGTAAGGTATTCACACTTTCTTTATGTGCAGGGAGAAGCCACTGAGGGGTTTTAAACATAGATTTATATTTGTCGATAGCGAATGTGAATAAACAATAGTTTGAATTAATATAGAGGTTGTATTATTGTTTCATGGATGGGAACATCTTTTAAAATAGAATGATTTCTCCTTGAGAAGAGTTCTCAATGTGGGCCTACCTCTAGGTGTGTCGAGATAATTAGCTTATTTATCGCAATGTGAGGAACCTTATGTCTACATTACACACACAACCACACATACAACATAGCAAGTTTCTAGCTTACATCTTTCAAGGCAAATTATAAATCATCCTGTAAATGTATGATGCAATTCAGGATCTGTCCTATAATCAACTCTGGTGAGGTTTTTGCATAAGATTATGAATGAATCTTTCATTTGGCAGAAGTGTTCTCTAGCAGGAAGCTTTCTGGAGGTCTCTTCAATTTTTATCATTGGCATTCCTACCAGAATTGCAGACCTCCCTGGACGTTTACACCTTGAAAGAACAGCAATCTCAGGGACTTGCTTGGTTTTACTATTTGTTGAAGAAAAGTACCCAGCTGGAACTTCAACCCATGAAGTGGATCCCACAGACTCTCTGATGACAAGAAACAGCAGGCCTCAGCTCATTGCCCAAAGAATGCTGGCCGTGTTCCTGGTATTTGGGATCCTTTTCACTATTTTGCTGTTGTTTTAATCATGTGATAAAATCCTGGGCTGTCTAAAACCCTTAGAGGCAACATAATTCATGGGAGAAAATACACCCTAGAGTTATGTAGGAAATTTATAAGCTTAAAATTTTAAGAGACATGATAGGGGGTATGTTGGTTAGTATTGCCATACCCAATAACCACAGACCGGGTGGCTTAAACAACAGATATTTATTTTCTCACAATTCTGGAGGCTAGAAGTCCAAGATCAAAGGGCTGTTGATTGCTTCTGAGGCTTTTCTCTTTGGCTTATAAATGGCTATCTTCTCCCTATGTCTTCACATGGTCTTCCTTCTGTACCTATCTGTGTCTCAAGATCCTCTTCTTTAGGGACACCAGTCTATAAGATGAGGGCCAACCCTGATTTAATTACCTTTTAAAGGCCCTATTTCCAAATACAGTCATCTTCTGAGGTCCTGGGTGTTAGGGCTTCAACATATGAATTTGGAGGGGGGACACAATTCAGCCCGTAACAGATAGTAAAAAATCTAAAAATTAAAAGGAAAGATATTTAAATTTTTATTTATGCAGACTGAACCTCATTGAGCCCCACTCAGTCTTGAACCTCATAATTTTCATGCAGTCTAGACTTGCAGAATCCCATAGTCTACCCTATTCAACATCCTTAGTTTCCTCTACAAGTTTAAATAAAGTTTGTGATGCCTATAATGTAATTGCAATGTTTGCAATTTTCTAGAATATAATGACATAGCAATGATTTCAAGGAAAGTGACTTGAAGGGTGATGGAATTGCATTACCATATGGTGTTTAGATTGGGAATGAGAAAATTATAAACATGGTAGACAAGGAGTATATGAGGCCAAGTAATTTTAACTTTTGCATTAGAGATCAGATTATTTTAGTTTTGTCAAAACTCACTGATTATAATACTTGATCCTATCTGGTTTTTCTCTCCATTAACTCAGAATTTTGCCCACACAACAGTTCACTGTCCTGGTGCATTATTTAAAAAAAAAAATTATTACTATTTGCCAACTCTCAGTATATTCTATCATGGTGGTGAATATTTTCTGTTTGCTCCCCCTACATCCAAATATCACCCTCCTCATCGTGCTCTGTGTCAGAGCGCAGACCTTATGAAATGTTATCTGCAGAGCTCCTTGTCCTCTGGCCTCCAGTGAGGTTCTGCTGATGGGATACCTACCCAGGAGGTCAGAGAGCAAAAGGTGGGAGGGGAGAAAAACTTTATTCCCTTGGCTCTCTCTCTTCCAGGTTGGCTAGGGGGCGCTAAACTGTTCTTCCAAAGTTCAGGGCTCCTGCAAGCTATCCCACCCCCAACAGCCCGCTACCTGCTCTGGGACCATTAGAACCATTCCGTCCCTGCTCCTCTCCAGGCCTACAGGTGCTAACTCTGCACCCTTTCAAGTGCTTCCACTAGCCCTGGGGTTTCTACACTGTTCCCAGATGATTTTCTTAAAAATTGCCCACATCTTTGTAAATTGTCTGCTTACCAAACTTTCCTCAATGGACCCAGTTTTGTATGCCACTCTACCCAAGTCCTCTCTAGCTAGACAGAAATCATAAAGCCAGGCTTTATCTACAAAAGAATAGATCTATCTCTAGTTCAGTCACGTTATTTAAGAGATAAGAAAGCAGAGTCCCACTCTGATTAATTTGTTTCATCATCTATTTCCCACTCGTTGAACATATTTATTGGGTATCTACCATGCTCTAGGCACCATGTTTGGTGAAGGTGATATGAGAGTACAAGGTCTGAAGGAACTGAACATCTGCTGGAAGAAAACAATGAGAGGCAGTCCTGTTTTAGTAAGAAATGCTAGAAGGGACGGTTGTCAGAAAGAACCAAGGAAAATTCTAGAAGTGCCCATTAAATTCAAATTTGAAAAGTGGGCTGAGGAAGAAAGAGGGGGAATGAGAAAAAGGGGACTTTTTTGTCATAAGAAAGCATATTGATGGTGTCCTGGAGTGAGATAGATCATGGCATGTTTGTAGAACTGGAAGTAGCCGCTCAGTGTGGCAAGAGCATCTAATGCGGTGCAAAAGTAATATAAAGTTGCAAATGTTAGCAGGAGTCTTATCTGTTATTTTAAGGAATCTGAACTTTATTCCAAAAGCAATGATGAGAATCAGGACATAAGTAAAGGAATAATACTTTGGAAAGCTCATGCGGGCTGCAGTGTGGAAAAGGTGCAAAGCTAGAGGTGGAGAGGTGAGTGAGGGGCTGGGGCTGTTGCATTCATCTTGGTGAGAGGTGAGGGTGGCCAAATGAAGGCCTTGGCTTTAGGAAGGGGGAAAAGCAGAAAGGAGGAAGAGATGTAATCTACAGGAAACTTACAGCGGCAGCCCTGGTAAGGCTGCATCTAACTGAACTTCAGAATATATGTAGGACTGCTTATCAGCTCAAAGTTGAACTTCTTTAAACTTGTCATAACCTTTCAAGAATTTCAGTCGAGCATTTTTATTATTGCTGAAATATCAATTATTAGAGAGTTCATGGGAAGACTCATGTTGTAGTCTTTATAGTGATTGGAACCTGGCCTCCCAATAGTTTACCCAAAATAAATATTAGCCGTGTGAATTCATCAACTGCCTTTTAAAAATAATATAACTTTACTAATAATAGATTTCTATTACATACTTTGCAAATTCATGTTATGACGCTAGTCTTAAGCAAGAATAAAATCGTATAACTCAGTAATTTAAAAAATAATAATTTGCAACAGCCCCTGGTGGTGGGTATGGTATTCCAGTAATGAATTTAAAATGTCTCCGCAGAAGGGGAACCCTCCTACACTGTTGGTGGGAATGCAAGCTGGTGCAGCCACTCTGGAAAACAATATGGAAGTTCCTCAAAAAAGTTGAAAATAGAGCTACCATGCGACCCAGCAATTGCACTACTGGGTATTTACCCCAAAGATACAAATGTAGGGATCCGAAGGGGCACGTGCACCCCAATGTTTATAGCAGCAATGTCCACAAGAGCCAAACTATGGAAAGAGCCTACATGTCCATCAACAGAGACTGGATAAAGAAGATGTGGTATATATATATATATATATATATATATATATATATATATATATATACACAAAGGAATATTATGCAGCCATCCAAAAAAAATGAAATCTTGCCATTTGCAACGACGTGGATGGAACTAGAGGGTATTACACTAAGCGAAATAAGTCAATCAGAGAAAGACATGTATCATATGATCTCACTGATATGAGGAATTTTTGATCTCAGGAACAAACTGAGGGTTGCTGGAGTGGTGGGGGGTGGGAGGGATGGGGTGGCTGGGTGATAGACATTGGGGAGGGTATGTGCTATGGTGAGCCCTGTGAATTGTGTAAGACTTGATGAATTGCAGACCTGTACCTCTGAAACAAATAATACATTATATGTTAAAACAAAAAAAAAGAAGATAGTTGGAAGGGAAAAATGAAGGGGGGGAATCGGAGGGGAAGACAAACCATGAGAGACTGTGGACTCTGAGAAACAAACTGAGGGTTTTAGAGGGGAGGGGATTGGGGGGATGGGTTAGCCCGGTGATGGGTATTAAGGAGGGCACGTATTGAATGGGGCACTTGATGTTATATGCAAACAATGAATCATGGAACACTACATCAAAAACTAATGATGTAATGAATGACTAACATAACATAATAAAAGAAAATTTAAAAAAATCTTAAAAGAAACCCCTATAAATAAAATAAAATGTCTCCACAGAATTGCTCTTTTTTACAAATCTAAAATTCTTGTAAACGTTCTTTATCATCCTTAGCCCCTAAATATGTTTTCCTTTATCTATTTTCTAGACATTCCAGTATGCATTGAACTATGAGTAAGATATTACACTATCTTTTGGCCAGTGAAAACTGTGCTTGGCACAAAGAAATATTTATTTTTTAGGACATAGGGATGTCATTTACTAAATTACTAAGTTTTTGCACTATCACCTTGGTAACTTGAAAAAAATTGCCCTCATTCCAGAAATGTACAAAAAGAGTTACTAAAAACCCAAAAGATCATCAAAAATATTTTTTTTGTAGAAAGTTGTAGAAAATCAAAAACACATAGGGAAATAAAATTTTTAAAGATGTTTAAGATATGACAGCCGTAAAGGCTTTTAAAAAGCACTTAAATTTGAGTAGGGTCATAATTTTTTTTTTTTTTTAGTATGGAAAGAGCCTACATGTCCATCAACAGAGACTGGATAAAGAAGTTATTAATCTTCCTCAAATCCCAAAGAGAATAGATGATCTACTGACAAATTTTAGATAAGATTAAGTTAAAATGATCCTTTGTAAATTCCTGTTATCACTTTCATTTGTAGCTGGCAGGGAATGATATATGGCTCAATTTCAATTTTAATGTTCAAATGTTTGTAGGTGGTTATCATGTTTTCATTCCCATTTTCTCTCTCTTAAGCTTATTCCGGGTCATCTTGGTGTGTTCATAAGTCCCTAAAGAGGTTTAATCAGTGAATAACATGTTGTGGCCCTGATGACATTATTCTTCCTATTTTTTACTATCGTGAAACACTGGTGAGTAATGTTTATTTTGTTCCCATACATTAGTAGAGAAAACCATTTATTTTTCTTGACATTATTTTTTTTCCATTTTTCTCTTATGCATGAATGTTTATGTCTTAAATAGTTATACTCTGGGAGTACTAGCTCATTATTGTCTTCATTCTTAATAATATCATCATTCCCTTATCTACATTGGCATCTAAACTATTCCTCACTGAATAGTTTCAACAATAAATAATGTTATGTACTGAATGAACATATCACTGAATACTTTCTATATGTTTAATTATAACCCCAAATATACATATAATGTAGAATTATAGTCCACATACGATATATTTTAAGAAAAGGAAATATACAATTTAAAAATTATCAAATATATATGTGTGTGTGTGTGTGTGTGTGTGTATACACCAAAATTACACCAAATATAGAGGCCCAATGGACTAGTTCTATGATGAAGTAATCAATTTTACCAAAGCTTTCAGATAAAGCTTTTATACATATAATAAATGAAAAAATTGGTTTGTAGTTTATGTCTGTAGAATAGACAAGGTCATGATTTCTCTTACCTTTAAAAATGAAGTCTTTGGGAATCATTACAAGGGGTACAAGGCCTTATATGGGAAATGGACTCAGTTATGCTTCTTACAGCTCACCCTTCTGCCCTTTTCCACATGTAGAATTCCATTCTGAATTCAAATTCCTGGCACTGGCTTTAAAAAGTAAACTGGAAGTCAAACTGTGTAGAATTTGCATGATATATTGATAGACAAGAAATTGTTGAACAATAGACAAGAACGAGTTGAACAATATTCTGTTACTTCATAACAAATAACCATAATTTTAACAGCTTAGTACAACACCCATTTATTAGCTGGCAGTTCTGTAGGTGGAAGTCTGAGCCTGGCATCATTGGGTTCTCAGCTCTGCGTTTCACAGGCTGATAGGAAGGTATAGGCCAGGCTGCGTTCCCAGCTGGAGCTCAGGGTCCACCTCCGTGGGCAGAATTCCGTCCCTTGTGCTTATAGGACTAAGATCCCCATTTCAAGTTGTCAAGTGGGAGCTACACTTAAGTTCCTAGAGGCCACACACATTGCTTGCTTGTGATCCCTTCCATCTCCAAAGTTAGCATTAGAGACCCCCTTACTTTGATTCTTTATCACACTTCACATCTCTGAATTCTCTCTGTCACCTCCGGACTCTTAGTTAAAGGGTTCATATGATTAGATCAGGCCCACCCAGATAATCTCTCTATCTGAAGGTCAACTAATTTTGGAGCTAATTACATCTGCAAAGTCTCTTTTTCAGCAGTACCTCAATTAATGTTTCATTGAATTACTAGGAGATGGTGTGTGTGTGTGTGTGTGTGTGTGTGTACCAGGGACTGGGAATCTTGTGAGACGTATTAGAGTTCTGTTTACTACAAGGAACAAATGGATTAAAATGCTGCACAGCCAGTAGCCAAATGCAAAATAGATGAATAGCAAAGGTGGTTGATTTTTGTTTTCATTCCAAATTGCTTCAAACTAATTGTATTTTTGAGAGTTGTGCTATTATCAGAAAAGTGATCAAAGAGTACAGATCGTCGAAGTAATAAGCAAAATGGAGAGAGAACACCAAACCTGGACAGTGTTTCTTTTTCTGCCAAAATTCGAGGAGCTCAGGGGGTTCTAGAAGGTCCTTAAATGCTACGGGCAGTTTGTGGAAATGCTACAGGCATTTTTGTAGACCATGCTTTGTGAAGGGCAGCACAGCCTGAAGTTCCAGGTTTTGAAGCAGGAAATATTAACAGAGGTAGTTTGAACCTATAGGGATAGAAATGATTCAGACATGGCACTTTACAACCCAACCTTGAAGCACCTCAGTGACGGAGAATGTTCAACAATTATGTCACTTTGATAACAAGCAGCTAATAAACCAGTTTGGACTGACTAGATCCTCAGGGACATTGGCCATGACCAACATACAAAATATGATTACGTTCCTATTACTCAGTTAAAGTGAAAAACATGACCGAGTTAGGGTAATACCTATAGAAAAGCAATCCTAATCTAGAAGTGAGTGGGGATTCCAAATTATTAGTATTTCACATGTTTTGGGATTTTGAACAACTGGTATAGATTTACTGGCATTTTAATAAGGCGAATCACAGAAGCTTTTAAAAATTTATTTGTTGATTTACCACTTGCATGATTTCGTTCTTTAGGTGGTATGACTGACAATAGCAGTGTGGGCAATGTATGCAGTTTCCAGCTTGGGATAAAGGAATTTGTATTTAATTCTCAGTATTTAGCGTGTTTAGTTGGTACATCAATGTCACTGTGTATTTTTTAAAGATTTATTTATTTATTAGAGAGAGAGAGAGAGAGAGAGAGATTGAGAGAGAGCATGAGCAGGAGGAACAGAGGCAGAGGGAGAAAAAATTCCAAGCAGACTTCTCACTGAGCGCAGAGCCAGATGTGGGGCTTGATCTTATGACCCTGAGATCACGACCTGAGCCGAAACCAAGAGTCGGCCCCTTAACTGACTGAGCCAGGCGCCCTGTCATTGTGTATTTTGGTGGCCTTTGAAAAATTGGGCAGATGGGACACTTGGGATCTTGGTGTTATGCTAATTCAACATGGGAAGTGCCAATAGACCAATAGATCCACTTCTTCGGACTCACACCATAACCTGGGAGGGAGGAGCTCAGCCTGCACTCAGGCATCCAAATGGAAGCTGTCTGGCTGAGACTGAGGAGGAGAAAACATGAACAACAGGAGAGTCTCTGACTGTACTTTTTTTTTTTTTTTTTCCCCGATTTAGAAAGGGCGTAGCCTTTGGATGGGAGGGAGAGCACCCCATCCTGCTGTCATTCTGTTGCCGTGCTCACAACTACAACACTCCGGTCCGCACCGTCTTTCACTGCTGCAGAGAACGTGCGGGCTTGTTCTTTTCTGCAAACTAGCAGTCCAAAGCCAGCAAACCCCAGGCTGTGGCTTCTCTGACCTCGCAGCCTCCTTACTCTACATCAGGTGGCCAGGTCATCTCACTTCTATCTATGACCTCCAATTTTTGTTCTGCTTGGTTAGATTTTGTAGCACAGTTCCTCTGAACCTTACCCTGAGCCTGAATCATCAATTTTGCCTCATTCTTAGCCAAAGAGCATGTTGGCAGGCTGCGATTGGAATGCACGGTTGAAAGGAAGGCCATGAGCCCAACAGCAAGTGCCTGGGAGATCAGTAGGAGGCAGTGATGAGAAGGGACAGAGGGAAGGATAGAGGGAGGTGTGGAACTGATGGACTGGCTGTGTTCTAGACTGATGGCTCAGCTTCAAAGACACACAGGGCGTACGGGAGGAAAAACAATGTTGTTCTGAAAATATAGTTCTATCTCTATCTCTATCTTCATCTCTATATCAATATCAGTATTGCTATATACACAGTACATAATTTACATACCAAATATGTAAAATCAGACTGCACCTTTTAGAATGGCATTATTTGAAATGACCACCATAGTTGTACTAGTCCTGAGCTTGCCCACGGGAATTTTATTTTCTTTAGTGGATCCAGAGTTGATAAGACAGTGCACTTATAAAAACTCAAATGTAACTGTATTTATTTTCAGCAAGAAATACAACTGCCCAGACAGAGTGAAAGAGAAATTTAGTAAAGCGTACAAGGTAGTTCATGCTATTTTCAGAGTTGATAGTAACTATGGAAAGAAGCTAAGTGGTTTATTTACATACTAACTCTCCCTGTGGCTAGCATAATACTGAGCCGTGAGAATAGATATATCCAGCTGTAACAAAGACACCCATCTGACAAATAGCCTGAATCATGTGCATGGCTTTATCAAATGCCCTGTTTCCTGGGCCATTATTAAAAGACCTGGATACAAATTTTTAGACTTCCTCACTTCCCCTCCCCTCATCCACTATAATTTGCCCCTGAATTCTAGCATACCACCTTCTTTTACTGACTCAATCTTTTTTCTAGATAGATTAATATCATCGATTAAGCTCCAGCAACCTCTTCTACCAATTAATCCTAGTCATGAATGATAGATACACTTATGGATATGAGATAAGTTGTTTCCCACATCTCTTCAAATACACATTTACAACCTATTCCCATGTGCTGGGGGCATCTTACTATTGCCTTCCAAGTTCTGGGCCTGATACTTTATTAATTTAGCTGGAGTAAATTATATGGTCCATAGTATGAGCTGAATTTCTAACAGTAATTTCTTTTAATGTATTTATAAAATGTCCAGCAAGTATCACTTACAAGGTAATGTTATTTGATCTCAGGAAGCCCAGCCCCCATCATTTACACTGAAGACACAGGTCCTCAGGGAGGGCAGAAATCTAAGTATCCTCCTAACAAAATGGCATCTGAAGGAGGCATTTTCCCAGTTTGGGTTTGCAGCATACTAAATCTTGCCCTATTCTTCTGCATATGCTGAAGTTCTCCATATTTAGGAAAGCAGTATAGTCTAATGGAGAGAGAGAAATTAGATGAAACTTTAGCTTGGTACTCTGAAAATTAGAATTTTGCTGACTTTCTCAGAAATGAATTCTCATGAAATTAACATGACACAGAGTAGGTGATCATGAAATATCTAAATTCTACCAAATTCTGGCATGGACATACTACATTAAACACCTTTACATCTTTAAAAAAGTAAAACATGTTTTTCTGAGTGATAAGAAATCCCACACCCGTCTTAAAAATATAAGAGTGCATGGTTTCCTTAAGAAGCAAAGTTCTTTTCTGCTATTAATATTAATTGGGAGTCACGAGGCCATTTCCAAGGAAAAACTTATTTCTCCTATTTCTCTTATAGATTTCCTCAATTCAACTAAGCCTTTTGTTTTGGAGAAAGAAAAACATTTTAAAGGTAAGAAGATATACAAACAAAAGCAAAACACAAAATACCTAGCTCAATATTTCATATATTGCTTCAAATGATTTATCCCTTTATCAAATACTTAGAACTAGTTTATGGAATTCCCATGTAATATCTGGGGAAATCTCTGTCTCTGTCTCTCTGTCTCTGTCGTTAACTTCAACACAGGATTGCAGGATTTGAAAACGTGTCATAGGAGTGCCATGTATCATACACAGATGAAATAGGTGAGGATGGGCAAAAGATAAGGAAGGACATTTATTTAATCAAACAATGAAAGTAAAATTCGAGTAAAGCCGGAAAGTAGAACAAATAAGGTAAACTAAGCTTTGATTCTCGCTTGCTCGCTCTTTGTTTTTCGTTATAATCTATGTATTGACAGGCTTGCCTACTGAGAAATGCTGGCATGCATATAAAGTGTCAGGACAAATGCTCCAGGATTTTGATAACCCATTGAATGGTATTGGTCATTCTTCAGCTTTCCACAGATCTTTCCCCTGTGAATATATAAGCGGAAATATTTTTAACTATTTCTCTTCTAATTTACCCAGGGCAACTCCTCTGAATTAGAATTCTTTTCTACTTTTAGAAGACAGTTAGATATTTTCTATGCTGGAAAAAACCCCACTATTCTCACTGGGGTATATTCTGCTATTCTAAATACATGTATTTATCTTATAGTGTTATTTTGTTATGATTATTAAATAGAATAAACAATCACAAAATTCTGCTAAAATTAATATTTTTGTTTTATATTCTAATTTTTATAATTTTACTTAGGTATTTTAAGGTCTAAGTTTCACATATATGTATTGTTTTTTATTTTGCCATTACTTATTTGCTGTATCTACCATACACTGATTTTCTGATGCAAAGAAATAAAATTAAAAGTAAAAATCTTAGGGTTTTCTTTATTTTCCAATCTAAGAATTAAAAGAATGACTCATTCAGACATATAACAAGAAGAAGCTATGCATCAGGTAGAAGTTATTTGTAGCAGTATGGACTTAGTCAATTATAAAAAGAAAATATACCAGAAAAAAAAGTGAGTTAATCTTTCCATTAAAATTACTATTAAATCACAGTAATCACCCAAAAAACACGTGAACTATTTCTCTTCTTGTCTTCACTTTAGCCACTGAGGGCAATCACACAGGATGAAACCCATTTCCCATAAGTGGCTTTGTGTATGCTAGTCGTGATTTATGTGATGGATGAAGCAAAAGTAACTCTCCATCCGCAAGTAAGTTCCAGAAAAATACAAATCCGTTGAAAAGGATGTGGCTTCTAACCCAAGCTTAAGGTTGTATACTTCTCAGAAAGTTGACTGATACAATTAGCAACTAAATATGGAACTACACTCCTAATGATTAAGCCAGAGAAATTATAAGCAAGCAGGTAGAATAAATGAAAATAGCAAATGAGTGGCAGATGGAAAGACGTTGTTGGTATCTTCCAAGCCTTTAGCAGTGTCTGTGGTCACTTCATAGCCCTTTCTAGAGGCAGTAGACCACATTCCTTTTGGTTTTGGACATGTTCTAGGAGTCCTGGATGTCTTGATGGGCATGTTAGTGATTCCATTTTAAAAGAAGCCAGGGACACTCAAAGAACTATGTGCCTTACTCCCTAGCTTTCCCTCCAGGAATGTTTGCTGCTGGACAAGGAAGAGATATAGAAAGTCAGAGGCCTGGTTTGAGAATGTATTTTTCTGATCCCGAGTTTCTATATATTTGTGTTTTGGACCGATGTCTTCTGAAATATGGGGCAATACAAAACCTTCTGTTGACAGATTTCCAGGGGAACCACGGATTCCTCTGTGGAACTAGCAGTCTGACCTATACCTGATTAAATTTGCCTAGGAAGGTCTAAAGGGGAGTAGAAACAGTTACACTGCCTCCCCTAGGATATCCAAGTGACAGGCCTCTGGATCATAAAGCAGTAATAGTGAATGTTCTTGTGATGGGACTAGTTACAGAATTAGAAGAATCCTAATAGTGGGGGTGGAAGAATTGGAGGAAAGTGGTCAGAAGGTATAAACTTCCAGTTATAAGGTAAGAAAGTACTGGGGATGGCACGTGCAACATGACGACTGTAGTTAGTACGGCTGTGCAGGGTATTCCAAAGTTGTTAAGAGCATGCATCCTAAGAGTTCTCATCACAAGGAAAAAGTATTTCTTTTCTTTCATATCTATACGAGATGGTGGATTTAACTAAACTTATCGTAGTGATCTTTTCATAATATATGTAAGTCAAGTCATGCTATACACCTTAAACTAACACAGGGCTGTCAGTTATAGCTCAGTAAAACTGAGAGGAAAATAAAAGCTTTTCACTCTGAAATAAAGATAAAAATCCCTTAAAAAGGGGGGGGGGATTAGAGGAATCTTGGAAAACCTCTAGCTTAATTTTTTCATTTTACAGAAAGAAAAACTTAGTTCAAGTGATATGTCTACTTGTAGACTGTGTATACAAGTTACAAGTCATGCACTATCTTTACAAGAGTACTCATCCGTGTAGCTACTTCCGGAGAAATGACTGCAAACTATTCAAAACAGCAAAAGTCTTCTCCTGGATTTGATTACATCATAGGCATTTAAAAAAATTTTTTTTAAAGATTTTATTTATTTTTTGACAGAGAGACAGCGAGAGAGGGAACACAAGCAGGGGGAGTGAGAGAGGGAGAAGCAGGCTTCCCGCGGAGCAAGGAGCCCGATGTGGGGCTCGGTCCCAGGACCCCAGGATCACGACCTGAGCCAAAGGCAGACACTTAACGACCCAGGTGCCCCCATGTGCACATTTTACATCTGTACCGTTTAAGCATCCTCATGGTGATTGTTTATATTAGTAAAGTTAAAGATGTTTGTTCATTGTTCACCTGAAGTTCACAGTATGTCCCTGAGAATAAAAGACTTATTTCTTGAAGTGTTATTGATTTTTCATTAAAAACGTGTGCATTATTAGATGGAGAATTTATTTCTTGGAGAAAAAATGTTGTCTCTGAGCTCAAAGTCATTGGAAATTATCCCCTAATGTGGACCCAGGAAGGAGCCTGGTTTCATCAACAATAAAATAAGAATCATAACCTAATCTACCATAAAATGACTATGGAGAAAAATAACATCTCTCTCATCTATGGAGATAAGCAAGCTGTCACTAACTGCCCAATTGCTCTGTTGAAAACCTCTTGAAGAAATTCATTAATCATGAAGATTACTTGTTTCCCCAATTTAGAGAAACATTTAAATACACATTAACAACCATTGAATAGTAAGTCTTTTAAAAGTGCAAATAACAGGGCGCCTGGGTGGCTCAGTCGGTTAAGCGACTGCCTTCGGCTCAGGTCATGATCCTGGAGTCCCGGGATCGAGTCCCGCATCGGGCTCCCTGCTCGGTAGGGAGTCTGCTTCTCCCTCTGACCCTCCTCCCTCTCATGCTCTCTCTATCTCATTCTCTCTGTCTCAAATAAATAAATAAAATCTTTTTAAAAAAAGTACAAATAACATTTTTAACAATTAGGTTTTAGATCTTTGGCTGACAAGACATAAAGAAGATGTGTCTTTTCTAGAAAATTCCCGCCTCAGACCTCTTCAACTCACCAGTTCATCCTAAAGAAAGGAAACTATAGAAGCATCCCTCTTCTTTGAGACTCTTTTCATGATAAGAAACACAACTTTGGGGGCGCCTGGGTGGCTCAGTCGTTAAGCGTCTGCCTTCGGCTCAGGTCATGATCCCAGGGTCCTGGGATCGAGCCCCGCATCAGGCTCCCTGCTCGGCGGGAAGCTTGCTTCTCCCTCTCCCACTCCCCCTGCTTGTGTTCCCTCTCTCGCTGTGTCTCTCTCTGTCAAATAAATAAAATCTTTAAAAAAAAAAAAAGAAACACAACTTTGTAAATAGATGTTAAGCTTTTGTATGCAAGGAGACTGATCTCTATATTTTCTTCCGTATGAAAAGGATCAGAGGCTTCTAGATTTTTATAAGAGCACACACTGTTAATTTATTTATGGAATTTTTACCTATTGCCAAGGGTACAAATAACATTTCATCTGAAATATCTCCTTCATGTAACTGAGGGTTTTATTTATTTATTTATCTATCTATCTATCTATTTATTTATTTATTTTGTCGTCACAGCATGCTAAGGGTATTAGCATTCTGATTGGGATCTTTTACTACCTTTCAAAATAGCTACAAAAACATCTAATGTACAGCATGATGACTATAGTTAATAATACTGTATAGTATATTTGAAAGTTGCTAAGAGTAAATTAACTTTTCATCACAAGAAAAAATTTTTGTAACTACATATTGTGATGGATGTTAACTAGACTTATTGTGCTGATCATTTCACAATAGATGCATATAATGAATTAGTCTGTTGCACACCTGAAAATAATATAATATTATATGTCAATTATATCTCAATAAAAATTTTTGAAAAATCTAAAACTAAAAGGGCAGTTGGTCAAGGAGAAATAACATCTTAGAAATGAACTTTGGGTTGATGATAAAAGCTATATTGCATGGCTTAAAGAAACAAATCCATAGGCACAATTCAAAAAAAAAAAAATTAAACCTTACTGGGATCTGTTGAAAGTCTGTTTCAGAAAATATGGTTTCAGAGTTGTCTAATCTTTGAATCTGAGAATAAGGAGAGGGTTGAAATATCAATATTGCAATACCCAAAGCTCCAGTGAAAACTTAGGAAAACAGACAGGAGATTATAACCCAAAACAAAGTGGGTAGATGATTTTGAAATCATTCTGAAGCTGTACAAATTATTCTGCCATGATATGCCTGCTAGCTCTGCTTTCTACAAACAGCCAGTGTGGCCAAGCATAAAGCTGTCCATCAGAAAAGGGCTAATTATTTAATTAAAAGGAGAGGCTTTACATGACTGCACCATTAACTTGATGATAGTTGAGTTAAACACAAAGCCAGATGCTTTTGCGTTTGTTGGATGTATTTGATTTTCATGTGTTTGTTCATTGCTGTGTTGAGCATTATTGGGCTGCTATAGTCTAGAAGACAAAATCCTTTAATACTCTATTTAGAACTACAGGAGATGAAACTTGATCAATACTTTTTATGAATCTGTAAACTATTACAGAACAGCACATTCCCACAAACTTTCCCCTGGTGACATGGCTATATTATTTTGGGGCCAGAGGCCCAAGCAGTATTGAAATGCTGCTTGAATTCATCTGCTACAGACCATAAAAGTGACAAGATCCCCAAAGATTTACATTTTTTATGCTATAGATTAATCAATCTTGCGGATGGAAAAGAAGGATTTTGGTGTGCATGCTATAGACTCTCTTTTCAGCCTGAGGAGGGTGTAAGAAATTAATTTTCTTTTCCCAACAGAAGTGGATAGTGAGGGTGACTTGTCTAAATCAGAGAAAATGCGGTTAAAGTTTCCTTTTGCCACGTGCTTTTTGATAGATTCTGACAATGATGTCCACAGCGTCTCAAAGAGAAACTTCTGGAATGTGTAAGTTTGTGGAAAACAATTCTTTGGCAACAACAAAGTAGCAAATGATTCTGTTGTTCTTGTTAAACTCAGACTCAGATACTGATTAAAAAATAGGTTTGTTCAGAATGGTTACCGATTGAGGTATTTATTATTGATGTTTAAAATGTGAAGGTCACACAGATGATTTTATCCCACAAAATGATTACATTATCTGTCAGAACAAAGATGCCAAGATGGGCTTCCTTTGTTTTTAAGAAAAAGCTGCCAAATTTTTCCATATTTCATCCTCTAAAAATAGGATTGTTTTTTTCCAAGTATCTTACCAATTATTTATGCACAGTAGCAGCTAAATTATTTTAATTTTTGCCTTGGACAGTTCTTTAGCTTAAAAATGCCACTGACAATTTCAAAATGTCATCACGTATTTTACAGACTAAGGATATTTTCTAGAAGTGTTAACTCACCTGTCCCACCAGTTTAGAGAAGTTAAGATTTCCCTACAGAAAGGAGGAGTAATGGGAAACTCATTCAAATTTTTAGAGAGCTCTAGTTCATTAAAGCTCTTGGAAGCACAATTTGGCAACAGCCATCAAAATTAAAAATGCATCCAGCCTTTGACACACTAGTTCTACTTCTAGAAATTTATTTTATAGGATAGTCACACATGTGGATACACTTCCACATATGTGAAAAGACTTGTCTTTAAAGTTATTCACAGAAGAATCTTGGTAATAACAAATGATGGAAAACTGAATGCTCATTTTTAGTAAATTCCTTACGTGCATTATGTCCCACTAACTATACATTGGATTACTGTGCAGCTGATATACTGATGTACTGATAGGAAAAAATAACCACCACGTTGTTGGGTAGAAAAAAACATGATAGAGGATAATGTTTATTGGTTTTTTTTTTCTTTCTTTTCTTTTCTTTCTTTTCTTTTTCTTTCTTTCTTTCTTTCTTTCTTTCTTTCTTTCTTTCTTTCTTTCTTTTTTCTTTTCTTTTTTACAATTTGTGCACAAAGAGGGGAGGGAAGAAGAATATATTTCTATTTAATATAATCTCTGGAAGAGTATATTTGAAACTTTGAAACCAGTAACAGTGGTTCCTGTGAGGGATTAGGTAGAAAATAGGTATCTGAAGAGAAAAATGAAAGGAGATATTTCTGTGTCCCCATTTAAATTTTGTTATGTTTATATTTGAACCATATGAATAGATTTGGTATAAAAAAGTAAATATATTTTTTTAGAGATTTTATTTATTTATTTGACAGAGAGACACACAGTGAGTGAGGGAACACAAGCAAGGGGAGTGGGACAGGGAGAAGTAGGCTCCCTACTAAGCAGGGAGCCCGATGCAGGACTCAATCCCAGGACCCTGGGATCATGACCTGAGCCGAAGGCAGCCGCTTAATGACTGAGCCACCCAGGTGCCCCCAAAAAGTAAATATTTTTTTTTAATTAAAAATATGTACACATCAGCCTCCAGAGAGAACAGGATCTACTGGATAAGTCAAGTCTTTGAAAATTCGATAACACTGTGTGGAAGATGCACTTCCTGGCCGCGCCTCTCTCCTCAGGCATCGGTGCTTCATGGTGAGCCAACTCCCAACTGCTGTCATCACTGCTGTGCTTCATAGTGGGGCAGACCACAAGGGCTGGAGATTTAGGGCTTCCTCTGTGTCTAGAGCAGCCCTCAATCAACCACTGAAGAGGGTTGCTGAATCAGTATTCCAGCTCCCTAGCCCCTCGGTAGGTAACCCTGAGGCCTGAGTTCTGGAATGAAGCTATATAGCTCAAGGTGGTAACTTGTCTGCTGATGCATCCTTTGTTGGCTGCCTTCCTTTTTTTCTCTCCTTCATTTCTTTTCAGAGTTCCTGAGATCACTTCCTAAATAAAGTACTTGCACTCTAATGCTCGTTGCAGGGTTTGCTTCTGGAGGAATCCAAATTAAGACAGTTGGTACTAGAAGTTGGGTAGTAACTTCCGGTGTGCCATAGCACCACCGTGACTAAGACTCCAGCTGTGGCATGAAATACAAGTTCAAGGGGATGAACTGGCTTATAAAATATCTAACACTCTAAGAGAAAAAGGGATAGTGATAATTATAGATTATGACATTAGTTGATTATTATTAAGTTTAAGTGAAGTAATGAAGGAAGCTTCAGGTCACACACATATCATCTCAAGGCCTGGAGAAATCTAGGAAGTCTCTCTGGCAGTGTTTAGAGGGATCTTTTATCTCTTGCAATTGGAGGGTAGCTTGTTTCGAAAAATCAAGCCAGGATCTGAAAGAGAGAGTGGTGTATCACCCAGAAACTCAATTCATGGCCTTCTACAGTAAAATCAGAGCTCTGGTAAAAGATGGTTGGGACCCTGAGACCAGGGATGGGGACATTTAGAGGTATACTTGAGCACCTTGCAGCACAGAGTCCCCTGAACCCTCTATGCTAAGAGAAGTGGCATACTCCCCCTTGCTAGAAAACTGGAGCCCTCCCTTGTGTGAAGACTATGCAGAGGCAGATGACTTCCAAGATGATACTAATCTTCCTCTGGATCTGTCCCCACCTTTTTTTTTTTCTGTTTCTGTACTAAAACTAGGGCCTCATCACAGCATGACCTACTGTGGGAGAAAATTTATTAAAAGAACCACAGGATCTAACTAAAACGCCCAGGATGAACCAGAAGAACATGTTTGGGAAGGAATCTTGGGGATGCTGGACTGTGGTGAGGAATGGAATATAAGACTGGATAAGAGAGAGTTTATTGCTATGGGAGTACTCTCCCATAGCAGAGGATTTAATGTCCTGGCAAGGATTACTTATATGGTGGAGATGCCTCCTTCCAGCTTGGAGAAAACAATGGAAAATATACATAAGGTGAAGATGGCAGAACTTCTTGGCAATATATTGAAGGAGGGTTCAAAAGGCTCAGAGAGCTAGAACAAATACTAGAACAAATGTTATGTAAGACCTGAGATCCCACCAACTGCTTCTATCTATTGGGAAGGTCCAAGGACACTCCTTTCTCTAAAGCTGTAAAGACTTCACTGCTCCTCTGTAGGCAGGGCTGCCAGAGAAAACACAGGGTGCAATATTTGGGTGTACTTTTGCTGAGAAATTATTCACTGTTTTTCTGAAAATCAAACTTAACTGGGCATCTGTTGCATGTGTTTTTTGTTTTTTGCTAAATCTGACAGCTCATCCCACTGGCCAATGTTGATAATAGGGAATGCCACTGTGGAAATGGGTTCCCTAGGGTCACAGGAGGTGGAAAGATTTCAGAAGAGCAGTTGCCAGGTAACTGTACTTTGCCATCACAGGCAAGGGGGATGGGATTTTGAAAAGGACAACAGGGCTGGAATAGCAGCCAGGATTCTGAACAGCAGGAATCTGTAGCAATGGCCAACAGAATGTGGTATTCAAAGGAACAAGACAAATGAGCAGCCACTGAGAGTGCTATTTGACCAATGTAACCAAAAATGATCAAGCATGGGTGATTTTAGCTACTGTAATAGAAAAAACAATTAAAGATTTATTTATGAGAGAGAGAGAGAGAGAGAGAAAGGGGAGGGGAGGAGCAGAAGGAGAGAAAGAGTCCCAAGCAGATTCTGCACTGAGCATGGAGCTTGATGTCGGGCTCAGTCTCACAACCTTGAGATCACAACCTGAGCCCAAACCAAGAGTTGGACGCTTATTGACTACACTACCCAGGAGCCCCTGCAATGGAAAATTTTGACTCTTTGCCCAGTTTCCAGAGCTAGCCAGCTCTCAAACCAATTGAATGGGAGGCTATGTTCCTTTAGGAAAAACTCTGAAACATTTAGGAGGCATCAGGAACAGTTTCCCCACTTCTTTCTCAAAGGGTCCTGTTATTTTTTCCAGAGTACCTGAACACTGGGGTAAAAAGTACTCAAATCCTTTTAGGTCTCCTGGTTATAGCATTTGAATGAAACTGATACCAGGATACCTAAAACACCATCATGGCCTCTTTTTGGTGGGGCAGGGCAAGAGAGAGGATGGAGGAGTCATACAGAAGTCAGATGATAAATGGATTCCTGGTCCAAGTCTGTCTGACTGTGGGTCTAATGTGTCTACAGAGCCTCCTAGGTCATTTCCCTACACCTTAAGTGAATAAGTGAATTTGGTATATTTAGTAGTCAGAAGAAACTTCAAATTAATTCTCTGATCTGTGAGCTAAGAACTCTAATGATAGGGAAGGCCAAGTGGAAGCCTTTGAAACCTGCACCTTCCTCCAGGCCTAAAGAGGATATCAGAAGCAAAGCTGTGCCCTGAGAGAAGTGGCAGGGAGTAGAGTCATCCTTAAAGACTTAAAGGATCCTCATTATATCCCTATTTAATTCACTCTTGATAAAAACAGGCACATCATGGTAGGTGACAAAAGACTTGTAAACTTAACCAAGTATCAATCCCAGTCTCTGCTCTCATGCAGATGTACTATCTCATAGAACAAATGGTGCTACTACTGATCTGGTGATTGAGTTCTTTCAATTTCAGTAGCAAGGAGAACCAGAAGCTTGCATTCACTTAAAATTGACATGAGTACCCATTGACGGCCTTGTCCTGGGGTTTCATTAACTCTTCTGCTCTCTTTCACCGGGCAGTCCAAAGGAACTTGATCCTCTGGACATTCCCCCAAACATCATGCTGATCCACCATATTGATGACATTATTAATTCAACCTGGAAAGCGGGAAGGAGCAAATACTACAGATGCCCTGGTAAGAAACATTCATGCTTGTGGTCATAAAAGATAGAAGATAAACCCTTCAGAGATAAGAGGAAGACTATGTAGTGAAATTTTGGAAGTCCAGTTGTCAGGTGTTACACCTTGCACCTGCTACTACTCACAAAGAAGCACAGTATTTGATAAGCCCTTTCAGATTTTGAAGACAGGGCACATTGCACTTGGTGACAAGTTGATTACATTGAGCCCTTGCTCACCCTGGAGGGCAGCAATTCATACATGCTTGGACTGATACATATTCTAGGTTTTTCTTTCCTCTCCACAATGCCTCATCCAGCACTGCTTTCTGAGAGCAGTGGAATCGCCTGTAATATTGCCTTGGATGAATGGACCCACTTTATGAGAAAGGAGATACAACGAGGAGCACATAACCGTGGGATTCACCAGTCTTTTCTATCCCATTAACTGCATCATCCACTATTAGTCAGAGAAATCCTTCAAATACTGCCTCTTCTTTGCTATCCCGCTTGCCCACTTCTCTGCCAGTATGTCCTGGATCACCTCCCATATAAACTATTTGCACTGGAATCCTCCAGTCTGTGCTTGATTCTCTGGGAGCTGGGGGGAGGGGTCGCGCAAACTAAAGCTTGGGTGTTATAACTGCACCAGTTCTTGCCAGTTTGTCAACATCATTCTTTCTCTTCTAAACATGCCTGCCTCGTTCAACTTCATTTACGGGGCTAGGATAGCAAAAGGAGTTGTCTGCAGCCAGCATACATCACACTTTCCCGCAGACACCAATTCTTATAATCAGGACACAGGATTTATTAAATTTATTTCAGACTCTGAACTTGACTTGCATTAGGTCTGGCCTGATTTATTTTTAGTGCCTTGGGCCAGTGCTTACTTCCACAGGAAAAAGCATATGGTAGTAAATTACGCTGGTTTTATGGGGGGATACAGATAGTCTTGGGTTTGAATCTTACTAATTCATTTTATGTTTATGTGGGGTGAAGTGAGTTTGAGTATCATTAACTCTGAGCTAAGTTTCATCCTCTGTTCTCTGAGAATAATAATATGTATTTTGCAAGGCTTTTTGCAAATGTATTTAAAGCGAGCACATGTATTTAAAGCAAGTTGCTCAGTGCCTAGCACATAATGAATCCTTAACAAAAGCTCATTTTCCCACACTGTTCACCCTAGGTTTGTGTGTCTACTCTCTCTTCTAACCTTGAAAACATTTATAATATAGAATAGAAGTGACGTCATTGAGGATTAAAGGACATCAAGTAAGTAGGGTGCTTATACATGGTGAGTGCTTATACACCGTAGGTGCTCAATAAATGTTAGCTCCTTCCCATATAGCACTATTTTTATCTGCTTGAAATTGTCAAACTTTCAAATGACTTTATCCAGTCATTACTGGGGTGAAGAAGAGCATATTATTTAATCAGATTTTAGTTCCAGTCGTTTATTTTCTAGAGCAGTGATTCTCCCACATAATCCTTTGACCCTCCTAATAGTTTTGTCTCTGCACCTGGCTTGGTGTGATGAAGGCTGTTTCTATCCCTTCACCCAAAAAACAAGCAGTTTGGGAGGTTAAACTTTCCCACCAAGCAGGCATTTCCATGTTCATGCATTTCTCTTAGAAAGATGGGAGTGAAGAAAGAGAGGGGGTGT
Organism: Mirounga angustirostris; assembly: GCF_029215605.1. Taxonomy (NCBI): domain Eukaryota; kingdom Metazoa; phylum Chordata; class Mammalia; order Carnivora; family Phocidae; genus Mirounga; species Mirounga angustirostris. Next base: position 43,879,841 of record NW_026991722.1, on the reverse strand, counting down.
GGAAGCCAGAGTGAAGACACAGCCGGTCATGACAAATCTCTGGGCAGCAATTGCTGTCCAGGGCTCTGGCTTTCCGGGGAGTGGCTCCAGAATTTCTAAACAGGACAGGCCAGTGGCTCACCAAGGCTAGAACAGTGGGAGCAGCTTACCTACCTGCTGTCAATAATGAGGTGAATTGGCTGTAGAGGATTTAAAAACAATAATGAAACTGACCAAAAGTTGGCCTGCTTTTTTGTTGAAATCACCACATGGCAACAATTCTAAGTAACATTAGTGCTAAAAACTCCTCTCTGAAAAAAATCCTTTATTCGAGTGCTAAATAATTACTGTGGGTACTCTTCAATATTTTTTCTTACTTATCCTTTAATGAACATTGCATTCTGCATGGAAGTGAATTTGTTGAACAGTTGCTCTCATCCCCCATACATGGGGGCTCGGCCAAATGCCTTTCGTTCAGCATCCCCTCTCCATCCTGGCGCTACTTCATATATTCCTGTATATATTCCTGCATTTAAACAGTTGATTTGAAATCAATATGTAGCACAGGAAGATTATAAAGAAGGAACAGAACTAGTTATTTCAATTCTGTCATTCTATGTGACCATTCATGTTTAAACCTGAAAACACTGAAAGAATAAATGCAAACTGTATCATTTATGTCAATAACTACAAATTTTGTTTCATATGAGAAAGTATTTGTATTATATCATGATTATTATTGAAAATAACTTCGTTGTACAGAGAAAAGGGTATTTTAAAAATGACCCATGTTTGTGGGGGGCGTCTGGGTGGCTCAGTCGGTTCAGCCTCTGACTCTTGACTTCTGTTGGGGTCATGATTTTAGGGTTGTGAAGGGTAATGATTTTAGGGTCATGAGATCATGAGATGGGGCCCTTCGTGGGGCTTTACGCTCAGCAGGGAGTCTCCTGGAGATTCTCTCCCTGTCCTTCTGCCCCTCCTCACCTCTCTAAAATAAATAAATAATCTTTTAAAAAAAAAAAGAAAAAAGATGACCCGGTTTGGGTGTCAGATATATTACCTAGGCCAATGGGATGGATTTAGGGTGGCAATGGGGGAAGAAGAGAGGGCTAAAGGTTTTATTTTTAATCAGCATTTGCATAGCACTTTCCATATTTTCATGTGGATCATATTTAACGAATCAATAAAAATAATGTTTCCTAAAGTTGCTTTTACTCCCACTTTCCATAGGAATGAGAAGAGATTATCCCATAATATCAAAAAATAATAATGACAACATGAAGTAGCATGTACAAGGAAGATGTCACAGTAATGAGGTTCAGTTTGGCTTTAGTTCCATGACATATAACAAAAGCTTATCACATTTATTCTATTATCAAAACAAATGAACAAATAAGGCTCAGGTAACTGAAAAGTTAGCGAAGTGCTTTTCATCTGTGGTTGTAGGAAGCAAAAGCATCCTAATATATTTAACCTTCAGATCTTTGCCTCCTTTGGATTTATACGTAGAGCTAGGGCATCATTTGCTTTTCGATCATTGCTGCTTTCCCCCACCGAGTCTTTATTCAATCCTATATGACAGGATTAATGGTCAAAATCACCCTGGTGCCTACCATGGTACTGGGTGGGACACGAATAGACCTGGGGGGCCTCCTGAGCCCCTCCCTCTCCCCAGCCTTGGCATTATCTCTTCTTTTATCATTGTCTGATGCTTTACTGTTTGGGTTTTGAGACTAGAATTTAGGGCTATGAAATTCTTTTTTTTTTTTTTTTTTGGATCAAGAATAACAGCATGTTCTTTAGACATGGATCTGTTGATGGTTAACCTAGAAAAAAGTTCTTTAAGAATAGAAGGTACACATGGATCCTGGGGAGAAGAGCAAAGGCAGATGTGGAAGCAAACTTGATTTATTCACAATTTTTTTTTTTTTTTTTGTCTGCTCCAGCAGTTGTTGTTGGATTTTCATTCCACCTTTTTTGCTTTTTGCCTTTAGGGATCTGCTGGTCATCTATAATGTCTTTTTGGGCCACTCATTGTCACCAACAGAGTCAGGATTGTCTGTTTATCTTTACGAAGATCTCATACAAGTAGGACAACATTTACATCTTAGTTGTTTTTAAGAGAGCCCCAAAATAAGGTGAAATAGCTTTTTGTACAGGGGAAGCAAATGTTATTACAAACTAAAAGTTACCTGGGCAATTTCCTTTTTTGCCTTCTCTATTCCTGAATATATCTATAATTCCCTAAGCACAAAAGCCCCCTCTCAGCTGATCTGGCACTTTCCAGCAGAGAATTCATTCGGAATGCCATGGTAGTGATTAAGATAATGTAAATACATAAATAGCTTAATGGCTTCCCTTCATGAAGAAGTAATGGTCAGATTTGGTTTCTACATTATGGTACTGTTGAGTCCTATTTTTAAGAAATTTTGCTTAGGAATATTTTGAAGACAAAAAAATGGATGCTTATAGAGAAAAAGAAGGTTGAAAAATTACCTACTATTATTTTTATTAATGTTACTATTTTTTAAAGATTTTATTCGTTTATTTGACAGAGAGAGACACAGCGAGAAAGGGAACACAAGCAGGGGGAGTGGGAGAGGGAGAAGCAGGCTTTCTGCAGGGCAGGGAGCCCGGTGCGGGGCTCAATCCCAGGACCCTGGGATCATGACCTGAGCCGAAGGCAGACACTTAACGACTGAGCCACCCAGGCACCCCTATTAATGTTATTTTTATTAGATAAAAATAATTGGAATTAGATTGAATGATTGGGAAGCCTTATTCTTAGACACATGAAACTTTTAAGGTATTTACATGTTTTTTTCCAAACTAAAATGTTTATAGTGTAATAAAATTATTACAGTGTGATACAATTTTAAAAAACACCACGTATTTGAGCTCTATCAAATGTCCGAAGTTTCCCATATTCACATGCTAGAAGGGCTCTGTGTATGGCGGTTAAGGGTCCAGACTTTACAGTGATACTCCCTGGATGCAATCCCTGTTCTATTACCTAAGTAAGTTCCTTGTGGTATGACTCTGGGTAAATTACTTAACCTCTCTGTGCTTCAGTTTCTCAAATGTAAAATTAGCATAATAATATCTCATCGAATTTTTATGAGTTTTAAATATGTTAATTCATATAAAGATCTTGGAGGAATGTCTGGCATACAATAATCAATACATATGAGATTAAAAATGACAAAACTTTGAGATACAGTTGAAGCTACCTGAGTACCCCTACTTGACTCCCTATCTTCCCAGAGTAACTGTTATTCTAAATTTGTTTTTCATTTCCAAGCACGCCTTAATGTCCTTACTTACAAAAAATGTATCAGTAAGTAATATTTATGTTTCTTTGTACTTTCCAAAGTTCATATTAATGCATTTTATACCACACATATTATGCAACTCTTCCTCCTCATTGTGAAGCTTTAGACATATTTTTATTAATTTATTTAATAACTACTTCGATTGTGACCATATTTATTCTCTCGTTGTTGAGGTATTTGGAATTCTTCCAACTCTTTTGCTCTTACAATGATTCAGTGAACATTATTTAAGTGCTAATCTCTTTGTATACTTACACCTGAGTTTTTCTGGAGTATATGTCTAGAAATTGAGTGGCTGAATCAAGGGAAATGAGTATTTTCTCTTTTATTGGCTATTGCCAAATTGCTCTCCAAAGCAGTTTTTCCAACTTACGTGCCTACTAGAAGTGTGTAAGAACTTCCACTGTGTTAATTAAACCTTACTGACACTTGGAATTAAAGCACTTTAAGATTTTTCCTAATCTGATTGGTGTGACATAATCTCTTATTTTGCTTTGCTTATTTCTAGTTTCTTATTAGGTGAACCCCTTTTCATGAGTTTATTGGGCACTTACATTTCTGTTTCTGTGAATTTTCTGTTTATATTCCGTGTTCATTCCTTTACTAAACTGTCCTTTTTTGATTGGTGTGTAGGAGTTTTGTTTTGTTTGGTTAACGTATTTTGGATGCAAATCCTTTGTTGGTTATGTGTCTTCCAAATATTCTCTTCAGGTCTGTGACTTGTTTGCTTCATTTTGTTTTGTTTTCACTTCATTTATGGTAGTGTTCTGTATAGTCTTGCTTTCTTCTAACTTGTCGAATTTACCAATATTTTCCCTTATGGTTGTGGTATTTTTGCCTAATTATTTAAGAAAGTCTTTCTTACTCCAAGGTCCTAAAATATTCTCCCTTTTTAAAAAAAATGTGAAGATTTAAGGTTTGTTTTTTATATTTAGGGTTTTATGTTGTTTGATAATATTTTGTTATTTTCCAAAAAAAGGTTTTGTATTGCTTCTGTTAGATTTATTTCTAGGTACTTTATGGTTTTTGTTGCTATAATTGATTGGGTATTCTAATATTCTAATGGAAAATAGGAATGTTATTTACTTTTTATATGCTGATCTTGTTTCTAACAATTTTGGTGAATTAACGTCTATATTTCATGGGTGTTTGTTTTTCTAGTTCCTATGGAGTTTCTTTGCAAATAATTATCTCTTGAAAATCAAACTGTGTCTTTCTTTCTAGTATTTATACAGTTAACCCTTGAACAACATGGGTTTGAACTTCACAGGTCTGTCTGCTTATATGCAGATTTTTTTTCAATAAATACAGTACGGTATTATAAATATATTTTCTCTTCCTGATGATTATGTTAAGAACATTCCTACTTTATTGTAGGAATACAGTATATAATATATATAACATTCAAAACATGTTAAATTGACTGTTTATATTATTAGTAAGGCTTCCAGTCATTGGTAGGTTATTAATAGTTAAGCTTTTGGGGAGTCAAAAGTTACACATGGATTTACAACTGCGTGGGGTTGGTGCCCCTAACCCCCATGTTGTTCAAGGGTCAACTGTGCTTATTTGTTTTTTATCACTTGTTTTGTTGTCTCAAAAATCTACTACAATGTTTAATAGAAATGAATGTAAAAAATATTTGTCTTCTTCTTGACTCTTACTGGAATACTTCTAAAGTTTAACCATTATTTTATTAAATAAATTTTATCAAATTTCCCTAGTTTGATAATCATTTTTATTTTGAATGAGTTTTGCCTATCTGTTTCTTCTTTATTTCTAGTCCTTAACAATGTTATTGTCTTTTTTGTTTGTTTTTTAAGAGAGGCCAGTGGGGAAGGGACAGGGGGAGAGGGGAGAGAGAATCTTAAGCACGCTCCATGCCCAGCACAGAACCCCATGCAGGACTTGATTTCACATCCCCGAGATCATGACCCAAGCCAAAATTAAGAGTCGGACACTTAACTGACTGAGCCACCCAGGTACCCCAATGTTATTGTCCTTTGGATCCTGATTATGTATATTTGATTTTCTCTTTGTATTTTATATATCACTGCCATATTTTTGGATCAAACAGGATTGTCTAAATGTAAAATTACCATAAATTTCTGTCTGGTAATTTCATAATCATTTTTTTTAAAGTAAGCTCCAATCTTGGGGCACCTGGGTGGCACAGTTGGTTGAACGTCCAACTCTTGGCTTCAGCTCGGGTGGTGATCTCAGGGTAGTGAGATCAAGCCCTGCATCAGACTCTGTGCTCAGTATGAGTCTTCTTTAGATTCTTTCTCCCTCTCCCTGTGCCCCTCCTGCTTGTGCTCTCTCTCAAATAAATAAATAAATCTTTTTTTTTTTTTAAAGTAAGCTCCACTCCCAATGTGGAGCTTGAACTCATGACCCCAAGATCAAGAACCCCATGCTCTATCGACTGAGCTAGCCAGGTACCCTCATAATCACATTTTTAAAAAGAGAAAAATCACATTCCTCAAATAATCTACCTGAGATATTAAAAGGTGGCTTTTGGAAAACTCAAGTCTAACAAATTAATTGTGGTATTGTCCAAGATCCTAGTGTTTACCATTAGCTATTTATTTTTATAGTGTCATGTTGGATTAGGCAAACATTTGAATTTGAATGGTCTTTTTCTGGAGGTCTAAATATTATTGTTTCCCTGATAATAGAAAAATAATTTACTGAGTTACTAAAGATTTTTTTAAACTGCTGAAGTTTTGATAGTCTGTAATAGGAGTTGGCAAACTTTTTTTGTAAAGGCCCAGATAATAAATATGTTCAGCTTTGAGGACCATATGGCCTCTGTCAAAATTACTCAATTCTTCTGTTATAGCACAACCATAGACAATACACAAATGAATGGATGTGACTGTTCCACTAAAACATTATTTACAAAAACAGGCAGCAGCTGAATTTGCCCCACAGGCCATAGTTTGCCACCTCCTGATCTACAATAATTGTTAGAAGTGAGTTCTGAATTAGATGCTAAAGAATATATATACTATCATATAAAAATATTAAATTCATGAATAAAGAATTAACCATACTTATTTTTTCATAATCATGGTAATTAGAAAAATGAAATATTAATTTTAAAAGTTTCAGATGCTGTTAATATCTTTATTGGATGTTAGACTCAAAATGAACAAAGCACATACTCAGGAAATGAGATGAGTCCACTTATTTTATTTGGCTATTGCTGATCAATAAATATTAATTAGTCCATAATTTATAACTCATTAACAATAGTAACAGTAATTAATATCTCTAGATTTGCAAATTATAATTCTTTGAGGTATGGTTCTATGAGAACCCAATGTCAAGCAATAGTTCCCTTTGATATTTAAATTATTTAAGGATGTATGTCTCACTATTAGAGGTGATACTAATAAGACTGTGGCATGGAAAGCAAAGAAGACTCTAAATTACAACATAAAAACTACAATATCAAAATATTTCTACATGCTCTCAAAAATTAGCTACCAAAGAAGGGGATAAAGAATTTTCTACCAGTAGTATGGAAATCTGTCTGGCAAGTATTGTTCTTTTCAGAAGAATTAAAATCACAGGGATCGACCACAAGCAAAGATAGGAAGCAGGTTGTGAGTTTCATGCTTAGTTTCCCTTTTTGTCCATGGGATGCCAGTTTCTGTCACCTGAAGTCCTGTGTGTTCTATGCCCTCACACACCAGACAGCATCTAATTTTTATGGTATTTGCAACTCTTTGTAAAAGTGTTTGGATTTCCAACTTAGTTTCCATTGTGCATTAGAAAATAATTCATCCTCTGCTAAAAGGCATCCAGGTAGTTGTGAAGAGATTCAGCAGTGAAAGGATGTAGGGAAGAATATTTTGGTGATGGGAGGGCAGCCATCTTGGGGCCTCTGAAATCACACCTTTTAGGTTACTTCCTGTTCAGACAACAAACCAAGTCAGTCCTGGTAAAGATGGTATATGTGGTGAATTCCAAAATGGAGTTTTTTGGACAAAAGTCAGAAAATAAGCCAAAGCAAGAAATTGAAGAAGCCGCAGTGCACTCAGTCACATAACTGCTGTAATTTTAGCTTTATTGTAGTAATGTTTCCTTTCTTTTGGGAAGAGCAACAGAAGGACACATTGAAACTCAGAAATTTATATTATCAAAGGACACCCAGGTTATACATGGGAGCAGAAAGCTGACCCAAATGTATATCATTCAGGATTCTAAATTGAGTAGAGGTTTGGGGTTTAAAAACAATGCAGCATAAAGAATTATGGAATGAGCTTTAGAAATTGAAAATATTTGGGCACCTGGCTGGCTCAGTCCATAGAGCATGTGACTCTTGATCTTGGGGTTGTAAGTTCAAGCCCCATGTTGGGTGTAGAGATTACTTAAAAATAAAATCTTAAAAAAAAGAAATTGGAAATGTTTGAGGAAATACTGAGTTTGGGAATGTTCACCTGAAGTCCAAATAAAGATCTGTCAAAAATCAGTGTAAGACACATACTACAAATTACTTGATTGATAAGATCCGTCTCTTTTGCTTCATAAGACAATATTTCTGGAAAAGGAAAGGATCCTCAATATTAAAACTGGGGAGGACTCCTTGAGGAAGACTAGTAATGCATTGTTTTCAACAAAAACATGGCTTCTGTTTGGTAAACTGTGTGGGGAGAACATCTGTGCAGGAGACATCTCCGGTGGAAAGGTTCAATCATCTTGTTGCTTTCCTTGTTGACTGAGATTCTGAGAGATGAGACACATGGCAGGGGAAAGCCATGCTATTGCTTTCAGAGGCCAAATGAAATGATGTACTTCAGGGCACTTCAAAATAAAAATAAAAGTAGCAAATATAATTTAGGCATAGAACATTCCCAAACTAATTTAATTGCATATTTCTTTAAAGCAGACAACCACCTGGAAGTAGTCATAACAGCAACAGCAAATCGATTCTGGTGAGCAAACTAAGTTAAATATTAAGATCTAGTAATATACTGTCTTGGAAGCAGCTGTGAGTTTATTTATTTCCTTTTTAGAAGAGTGCTAATAGTTTACAAACATAGCATGTATCTATTATCTTATCCTCACTGAAAACAGAATTATCGATTTCTACTAAAAAAAGAGCATAAAATAAGTATATGTCTGTAAGGCTTATAGGAGTTATGTAGTCATATCAAAGATATTACTGAAAACTCTTGAGTTTTTTTTTTTCTGAGAAAGGCTTTCAATACTTCAAAATGACATAAATCGAAACATCAAATATGTGTGTCTGATTATTTGTGTTGTCTATTCAAAAAACTTGGTTTTCGAGGCAGGTTTACATCCTATAATAGTAATTAGAAATTAATAGAAAGCGTCCCTTGATTCTCCTCAGGACCACAATACTTAAGATATTTCCCAATTTCATGTTTAACAACAACAAAAAATACAATTGGATCAGGTTTGCCCCATGCCAACCAGTATTGCCAGGTCCTGGGACTAAGGATATTTTAAGGCTATGGGGAAGAAGCAGAAGTCTAGTCAAACTGAGTTTTGGTCTTTGAGCTAAAAGTATTTTCTTGTTACAGGGCTTGAGATGTTTACATGCTCGCTTTATAGGCAACTCAGGGGGCACCTGGGTGGCTCAGTCGTTGGGCGTCTGCCTTCGGCTCAGGTCATGATCTCGGGGTCCTGGGATCGAGCCCCCATCAGGCTCCCTGCTCAGCAGGAAGCCTGCTTCTCCCTCTCCCAATCCCCCTGCTTGTGTTCCCTCTTAGGCTGTCTCTCTCTCTGTCAAATAAATAAATAAATTTAAAAAAAAAAAGCTTTATAGGCAACTCAGTTTTTAAAAAAATATTAAACAAATACTATTCTCTGATAATATTAACATATGTAAAAGAGCTGTATACATAGAGTTTCTTTAACACCCCCAAGGATACTTCAGTAAAACAAGAAGCAGTCTCTATCTTCACTCCAGACAGGAAACTCCTGCTTCCGGGTACGAATGTCTGTGTTATAATATTACAACTGGGGGAAGATGGGACCCAGTTAGGTGATTTTATCAAGTTGCTTCGGTTCTGTCTGAAACCCGAGATATTTTAGAGAGAGGCGATGGATATATACAAACATACTTTACAAAATTCGACTATTTAAGAGTTTAGGAGTAATCTGTAAGATTCCTGCAATGAATCCATATCAATTATCAACTAACTAATGATTTTGCTAGAGCCCAGCCTTTTGGTAATATTAACTCTGCTCTAAAACAATGCTTAATGACTTCAAAGGAATTCCTACTTAAGTCAGGAATAACTTACACTAAAAAAAAAAAAGAAAAAGGATGTTTTACATTCTTCTTAGTGGTGAAAGAACAAAAATTCAAAATCAGCTTCCTGTCACATGAACAGCTCAGTTGTTAAAGAGCCCGAGTATATACCTCCTAATAATATGGATGAGGGCTAATATGTAGTCAAATCATCTCAACTAAAAAGAGTGTGGCATTTTCTTCTTAAAACTAAGTTGGAAATTGATTAAATTATTTTTCAGGGGAAAAGACCAATTTTTGATTCTTCTGTCAGTTTGTGGCACGTGAATGAAATGTGGTACTTTAGTACACCCTGAAGATGGTGAATCAGGGCTGTGTCCTCGGCAACACTTTTCTGACCACGTGATAACAGGCATTTTTGGAGATCTTGTAGCCATTCCACTCCTCCATACCCATAATAAATTATAGCTTGCCATTTTCAAATCTGCTCTCAGGTATTATTTCAATGGCATTAGCATTAAAATACATTTCTTTAACATAAATGAATTCAACCCAAGAAAGATGAAAAATTAAAAAAAAACCACTCTAGTTCTAGAACATGCCCCTCTCTAGATTTAAGATTAGCTGACATCAATTTGCCCCATTAGTTGCTGGAAACAAATTGGTCAAATAGCATTTGATTAACATTATGAGATGGCAAGCTCTCTTTTAATGACTCTGATTATGTATTCACGGACTATATGCGTGTCCTGCTTTATTGGTCTACGGATTACATGTATAACGTATAATCAATCACATTATATGGAGCGCACGCATATCCCGCTGTCTTTTATTAACACTTATTTCTCTCCCAAAGACATTTTCATATATCTTAACATGCGTGATCAAATCAAAAGAGACAGGATGAGTGGTGAGTGGTTAATTATTGCTTGTACCAGATATATCAAGTATCAATATATTCAAACATGACTTTGTAGGCTGTGAATTTTCAGAATGGCAGAACAAAACATCTTGGAGCAAATAGACTTGGTTAAATCTAATTGTTTTCTCCTACAGTGTAACACTGACTAACCAGATGCCATCAAACACAACTTCTGTTTTATTGGGACAGTTTGATTGCTTTTCATATCAAGTGGAGCAGAAAGATCCTTAGATTAATCTGTAAATTGAGAATACCCAATGTTTTTTAAAGAAAAGCATTGTGATGTGTAGATGATAAAACTCACTAATGTAGAACAAGCGGGTAACTCTCAACATCAAGGGAATCCACATGAAAATAATGTGATTATAAGATTGTCATACATACATCTCCAACACTACATCCCTGAAAAAAAAAACTGCTGTACTTTTTCCCAAACGAGAATATGTTTCATGAATCATTCTCACTGTTTTTAAATTACTTTTTGGAATGTCTATTAAAGCACAGGAAACACTAAATTAGCCATCAGGAGGAACGGAAATCTGATAGTTGACAGAATGTTACCAGAACATCTCAGAATTGGAAGGAACATTATAAGCCATCTAGAAGGATTGTTTTCTAAACATCAATTATTCAAACATTCTCACAGTTTGTGCCTCTCCCTGTACCCTTCTCTTTTAGTTCCCTTTTGCTGCTGTAAAAAATTGCCATGAAATTGGTGGCTTACACAATACAAATTAGTTGTCTTCTATGTCTTATAGTCAAAAGTTGGCCATGGCTTTCATAAGGTAAAGTCAAGGTTTGGCAGGGCTGCGTTACTTTCTGGAGGCCCTAGGAGACAATGCACGTCCTTGCATTGCATCTTTTAGACCCTTCTTCCATCCTCCTGTCTCTTTCTGACCACGGCTGAAAAAAGTTTCTTGCTTTTAAGGACTCATGTGTTGAGATTGGGCACATTCAGATAATTCAGGATAATCTCCCCATCTCAAGGTCCTTAGCCCTAGTTCCATTTGCAACTTTTCTGTTGCCATATAAAGTAACATACACATAGATTATGGGAATTAGGATGTAGACATCTTTGGAGGAGGATCTGTTTTTTTGTCTACATACATAACTAATATAAATTAGTTAATGTTTTTACTTAAGTTGACTCACTTATTTACTTAGATGTATTTTTAAAGGAAAAATATATGTCACTGCAATAAAATGAAATCCAAAATTAGAATATGTTCCACGAAGATAGAACAATAGTGTCAGATCTACTTCAATGGATATTATTGCCTCTGAAAGCTTAGAACCTATTGCTCTCTTGGTTGAAAGATGGGTTAGCTTGTTTCAGTAGTATTAAAGGTATATTGGTACCAATCTGAGGCTTTCCCGTAGGCAGTTGGAAGGATTAAAACTATAATTGAAAAGGGAATCAAAAGGTCTCATTAGGCATGTTAGTGATTTTGAATACTATGTCCACATAGTGTGGGAAATCATTTCGTGATCTGCTAATGATTCATTGTCCACCAGAAATCGATGTCCCACATTCCGAGAAACTCATAGGTCCCTATTGGTGCAAGCGATCCCCTTTGTAAAACCCTTGTCCCATGCCCATTTAGTCCTGGGCTTGGGCAGTTCCTGGCAGATTTCTGATTGATTAGGAAGCTCATTCATTCAGTTTTTTATTTTTATTTTTATTTTTTTAAAGATTTTATTTGTTTATTTGAGAGAGAGAGAGAGCATGAGAGGGGGGAGGGTCAGAGAGAGACACAGACTCCCCACTGAGCAGGGAGCCCAATGCGGGACTCGATCCCGGGACTCCAGGATCATGACCTGAGCCGAAGGCAGTTGCCTAACCAACTGAGCCACCCAGGCGCCCCTCATTCAGTTTTTTAAATGTGGTACTTCATTTGGGGATGAATCCTTTCTTAGGAATTTCTACCCATTTGTCCTAGCTCTGCACTCTGTGGCAATACAGAATAAGTTCAGTTACTCAGCAGAGAGATAGATAAAAAGTGTGCAGTTCTAATCAGATGATCTGGGTTCAAATCACAGCTCTGCCACTAACTCGCAGTGTGTTTTGGAACAATTCTGTGGTTTTTTTTCTGGCTGAAGAATGGGGAATAGTATAATGATATTAATACAAACCAACTACACAGGACTTTTATAAAGATCAAATGTCCTAAGAATGTGAAATCTTCCTTTAAGCCATAAACTTGGTGAGCAGATAATAATTGATAGTCTAATTTGGAATATTTTAAGAATGAACGAGAGTGCTGTTTATAACTGCATTGCTAAAACAGGCATGAACTGGGATGCCCTGGTAAATCAGGATGTAGATTCATACTGAACATAGGGGATTTCATTCATTTTCATCATTACTTTTTTGCTTCACATGGAAGCTCTTCTCAATTTGAAGTCAAGTGATCATATCACCTCTGCTTCTTGGTTTGTTTTTAGCCTCAATCAGTCCATTTCTTTCAAAGATTTCAATATGATATGTTTCTTAGAATTTCTTTCCTGGTCAACCTCATACAGATGGGGCATAGTTTTTTTTTTTCGAGTTTTGTTTTTGACAGTCGGCAGAGTGTAGAGTGTCTGGGTTCAGATTTCAACCCTGCCCGACTTGGGCACATTTCTTAACCTCTCTATATCGCAGTGTCCAGTGTTCATATTGAAGTGCCTCACACGGTTGCAGTGAAGATTAATGAATTAATATCTGTGTGCAAAGGACTTAGACTTATGCCTGGCACATAGAAACACAATGTAAGTGTTGTTAACTGGAATAAAAAAATGAGATAACTGGATCTGCCAATATTAGGACAGCAGCCCCCCATTTTTCGTGAGTGCCAACATTAGACACTGGAGATAAAGCAGTAAACTGTGAAGCGACAGTCTCTGTCCTCAGGGAGCTTAGAGGCCAGCAGAGACAACAGTTGCGAAACCAGCAATTGCATAAATTAGTGAGCGGCAAGTGTGATCAGTGCTGTGAGGGACAGAAGCAAGAAGTGGTGAGAGGGTTTCCTCTCCCGGTTTTATCTGACCATTGTAGTCTACGGAGGGACAGTTCCATCTCCAGCGCTGACACCAGAAGCATATTAATTAATGTAGAAATTCGTTAGCTTCGAAGCCTCTGTGTCACACTCCGAGCTCATGTTGAGCTTGTGGTCATTAACACGCTCGGGCCCTTCCTTGCCTGAGCTGTTGTCAGATGGGTCCCCCAGCTCTGTACCTCTTTAACTGATTTTTTAAAAACCCAAATGGAGATTACAAATTTATTTTTAATAAAGTTCATCTCGATGTCTTTGGCCCTTGTTCTGGTCTGTCAGAATAATTTCTAATTTGGGTTCCTCATGTGCACCTAAACCCATCTTTTCAGATTATGTCATCTTTAACTTTGATAAGATTCTCTCTACACCTTATGAAGATGTTTATAAGAGTTCTAGTTTCTACATCCTTTCAGTTGAATTATTTTTTATATATTATTGTTATTATTATTTTTATTTTACCACAAATCAGTACTTGTTTCTAATATAAAATGTAGGGGGGAAAAAGTTAAAAAAAAAACTAAAAATCTCTGTCACATCTTCTTGATATGAATCCTATGAACATTTTATGAAATTCTATTGCATTCTTTCTCATTTGAGGAAAATATACTGAAGAAATCAGGACCATATGGCATATATATTTTTGAAGCTATGCAACACAGACCCATGTCGTTACATTTTCTTTCACAACACAATTTTAAAAGATTATGTAATTTTTTTTCCATCCACATTTTATTTAACAAACTCTTTGGTTGGGGCTTTATGTTATTTCTGTTTTCTTGCTATTATAAAAATAAAGCTGTGATAAATATTCTTGTAGATAAAACCCTAAATACATTGGAAGCCAGGGATTTTTCCATCTTTCTGAGAGAGATCATTTCCCTCCCTTGTAAAACGATCGCTTCCAAAGCGTTTTGCTCAAGGAACCTTATGTTCTTTGAGCATCTGGTTTAAAATCCATCTTCTCTTCCTCCCCAGGCACAGTAACTCCTTGTTACCTTTCTCTGCCTTGTTTTCCTCCGAGCAGTTGTCCCATTTTAACACATAATCTCATTTTCTTATTTGTTTGTTTATGGTCTCTCTCCCCGTCACTGGAATGCAAGATCCATAGACATTTTGTGTTTTGTTCACTGCTGTATATCTGGCAGCTAGAACAGTATCCACACCTTGTAAGTGCGCGGTAAATGTCTGTGGAAAGAATGTGAAAGTCTCGTTTCTTAGGCGTACGGACTGCTAGAGCAATTCCATGTATCCCTTGTTTTCTGCTGACAGCTTGCAGCATTCCTTTACATTTTTTAAAAAGATTTTATTTATTTATTTGAGAGAGAGCGAGCGAGAGAGAGCATAAGTGGGGGGAGGGGCAGAGGGAGAAGGAGAAGCAGGCTCCCCGTTGAGCAGAGAGCCCTATGCAGGGCTGGATCCCAGGACCCTGGGATCATGACCTGAGCCTAAGGCAGATGCTTAACCGACTGAACCACCCGCAACATTCCTTTTTCGGCAATGTTGATAATCTGCACTCACTTACTTCTCTATTTGGCAAGGAATGCTCTCCTTTTCTTCTCTTGGTCTCAGGAAGGCATGAGGCCACATGAAAGCTCGTGTGTTACCCATACAATCTATATTCCCATCTTTCCAACAACTGTATTGGTAGGTATTACTCATTGTACCAATGGGAATAAGGGGACCCAGGCAGGTTGTAAAATTTGCTGGAGATCATCCAGTTACTGATAAAATGTTCTTAATAAATGATGACCTGCTGCCTCTCAGTAACCAGCTGAGTGACTCTGGGTACAGTGTTTAATCTCTCTGATTCTGTTTTCTCATTTATAAAATCAAGGGGTTGGATCCAATCTCTGAGTTTGACACTTAAATTATTCTGTGACAAGTATGACCCATGGACCGCCTAAAGGATTATTGTGTTCTGACACGGGGACTTCTTCCTTTCTACTAATACCTCTATTAAACAAAGGAATTTCTGCAGGACACTTTAATCTTGGAGTTCTAAAAAACATAGGCAGAAATAATTGGTCGAGGGGCGCCTGGGTGGCTCAGTTGGTTAAGCGACTGCCTTCGGCTCAGGTCATGATCCTGGAGTCCCGGGATCGAGTCCCGCATCAGGCTCTCTGCTCGGCAGGGAGTCTGCTTCTCCCTCTGACGCTCCTCCCTCTCATGCTCTCTGTCTCTCATTCTCTCTCAAATAAATAAATAAACTCTTAAAAAAAAAAAAGAAATAATTGGTCGAATATTGCATTCCACAATGTCAAATTAGGGAGTTACAGTGTAAAACTATCTTAAAATACTGACCAAATATACCAAAATATTCTACCATAAATGCTTTTTCTAGGCATTATATATAAATTAAAAATTTTAATCATGCCTTTATTTTGTGAAAATAATACCCAATAATTTCTGTAAGATAACAATCACTGAGCATATAATGTCAAGTGGTTCTACACCTTTTGATGTGTTAATTATTTAATCTTCCCGACAATGCTGTGAGGTATGGAGTCTTCTATTGCTATTTTACAGTTGAGGGCAGTTGAGTACAGAGAGTTTTAAGGAAATTGTCCAAAATCGTACAGAGTAAGTGGCAGAATCAGGATTTGGAGCCATACTGTATAATTTCAAAGCCAACAGGTGCAGAGACAGCACTATTTTACCCAGTGCCTAGAGGTTGTGTGCTGGGATAATGTATAGCCCAGATGGCGGGGAAGTAGATTAGTTCTATGAGATAAAGTAGAAATTTATAACATGTTTTAAAACATGGGGTTATAAATATAAGTATAAATAAAAATGGGATTATAATGGAATATGTACAATAGAAAAAATATATAGTCTATATAATAGAATACAATTCTATAGAATATAATTGAATAGAATTCTACAGTGTTATTCTTCTACACTATTCTTCATCTTTCTTACTTTTGCTTTTATTTTACCAATCTTACCTACTGAAATACATAAAATGCATTCTCTCTCTTTTTTTTTAAAGATTTTATTTATTTATTCATGAGAGACAGAGAGAGAGAGAGAGAGAGAGAGAGAGGCAGAGGGAGAAGCAGGCTCCCAAGGAGCAGGAAGCCCGATGCGGGACTCGATCCCAGGACCCTGAGATCATGACCTGAGCCGAAGGCAGACGCTTAACCATCTGAGCCACCCAGGCGCCCAAATGCATTCTCTTTTTTCTTTACCTCCAAGACATAGAACTACATAGCCATAGTTATAAAATTACTGTTTTAAGGGATCAGTAATAACATACTAACTTCTTACTTTAGTATATCTGTTACTATTTGGTGACCTAAAGCATGAAAGTGTCAGCCTGCAGGAAAAGTGATAATCTGTAGCATTTGAATTAGCTGCTTCTGCTGATAATTAGCTTCTCTTGCAGTTACATCAATTCTAAATTGCTTCACTCTGATAATTTGTGATCCTATTCCTGGTTTTGGTGTGTTGGTTGTCTGTTTTAAGTCCATAAATTCGGAAGGACCAAATTTAATGAACATTCTTCAAGTTAATTTTCCACTTTGTGTCCTGGTGAAGATCAGCAGTGGTCAGTCAAAGAAAATTTAGGAGGTTGCTGTTATCCATGCTGCTGCTAAGAATGAAAGCCACCTAGAGGGGAAAAAAAAAGAACAAGAAAAACAATATTTCATAGCATTCGTGTATTTGATAAATATTCATTCAAATGCATTCCATAAGAGGACCTGGCCCCGCCTTTATCTGCAATGAGCTTTCAGTTCTAATCTCCAGATAGCATCTTAGCTGGTAATCTAATTATAAAGTATTTTTGTTGTTGTCACTATTGTCCATGAGAGTGTATATTCCAGAGCTCAATTCATTTTCACCCCCTATAACAGAAGGGGAATATTAGCAGCAGCAGCTAATTCAAATGCTGCAGAAAGAAACTTTCCCTTTATTTAAAGGCTGGCAAATTCACATATGGGTCCCTACGTCCTAAGATATATTAAGGTAAAGAGCTAAATAGGCTATTACTGCTTCTCTGATACAACAGTTCTGTAGCTATGGCTATAGAATTCTCACTTGTTTGTAAGTAGTAGAATGAGAACTCTTGATGTAGAATTGACCCAAGTCTAGATGCATGGAATTCACACACATTAAATGTGTTTACTGTTATAAATATGCACAAATCTAAGAAGAATTCTTTTTTTTTTTAAGATTTTATTTATTTACTTGACAGAGAGAGACACAGCGAGAGAGGGAACACAGCAGGGGGAGTGGGAGAGAGAGAAACAGGCTTCCAGCTGAGCAGGGAGCCCGATGCGGGGCTCGATCCCAGGACCCTGGGATCATGACCTGAGCTGAAGGCAGATGCTTAACTGACAGAGCCACCCAGGCGCCCCTCTAAGAAGAATTCTTAAAAATGTACTTAAATCGGGGCGCCTGGGTGGCTCAGTTGGTTAAGCGACTGCCTTCGGCTCAGGTCATGATCCTGGAGTCCCGGGATCGAGTCCCGCATCGGGCTCCCCGCTCGGCAGGGAGCCTGCTTCTCCCTCTGACCCTCCCCCCTCTCATGTGCTCTCTGTCTCTCTCATTCTCTCTGTCTCAAATAAATAAATAAGATCTTTAAATAAAAAAAAGTACTTAAATCATCTAGTCAATTAATATCTGCAAGGAATTGTTACTTTGGAACTATGTGTATTACACACTCTGTTAATCCTTTCTACATCTGAATCTTGCTGAAACAAATCTCCTTTTATTTATTATCTTATTATTTGGGGGGGTATAATGAACATATAACATTATATTAGTTTTGGGTGTACAACATAAGGATTCAATATTTGTGTGTATTGCAAAATGATCACATTATGTCTCCTTAACAACCATCACCGCACGTTACAAATTTGTGTTTCTTGTGGTGAGAACTGTTAAGACCTACTCTGTTAGCAACTTGTACATGTGCTGTACAGTGCTATTAACTATATAATCTTACTGTTAAGTAAAGTCTTAACTATTTTTAGAAAAGGATTTTTGGTGCATCTTTATATAAGCAAAACGTATCACACATTAGAATCATTCTCTTAGTCAAGTTAACGACTGTCACTTGTCATATGAAGTTTATCGTTTCCACGTTAGCAAGCCAAACTTGGCAAAACTAAATACTGGCACAGACTGTCAGGTCAAAAATGAATTCCTAATGCGATATCTGAAGTGAACGGTTACAAAACTTGGCTATCAAAACAGGAGTTACGGCTTTGTAATGTGAACACAGTTAAAAGGCACTCCATTGAGTTCACTCCGAAGCATAGGGGCCAGGAGCACTCGGTGCAAGCCTGAACCAGAAGAAGTTTGGTGTAAATGATACTTTCAGATTTTTCATGTTTTATGTTTTCCATGTTTCTTATGGTGACAATCTATTATTTTTACCTTGATAAAAGTTCCTTTGAAGGGAAATGACAAGTTTCTGTTCTAAAATATGATTAAAATAAGGAAAAAGCAAAGAAAGATTTATACAGTAAGAAACCAATCATTTTCTGGTTCTTTCCAGGTAAAGAGATAACGTTAGCATTCTCTCTCGTATGGCATCGAACTGGGCACTGGGAATCAATGCCTGCAAAATGAAATATATATAGGTTTCCACCATGGGCTCTTTCAGGAAAAGTTCTGAAAGAGCAATGGTGATTAACATAGATAGACTCAAAATAGGCAGAAATTATAAATCTCCAACATTTATGAGATAACACAGGGCGTAAAATCTGTAATTGGGAAATCAGCTTTTATAAAATCAAAAATCTTAAATCTAAGCAAGTGACTCTAACCACACATTTAACAATTTGCTACCATCAATTAAACAACTATTATGCAGTAAGCACAAATATAGATACTTAACATATGTCATCTAATTGAATTACACAAATGCAAAAGGGATTGCCAGGGGAGAGAATAATCAATCCCAAGAGCATTCATTAGAGAGATTTCTAAGGACAAGAAATGTTCTTGAAAATAAAAGGAGCCAGCAGGAATTACATGTCATACCAGTTGTCGATGGCGTTTGGGGAGGAGTCCAGAAATTTTCTATGGACTTTAGTCCATGAAAACAAGCACACTAACTACTTTCCCCCCTTCTATTTAGTGCACCATTTTTTAAAGTTGACAACCTCCTGCAGGGATGTTCTGAAAGACAGAGATGTCTTGTCAGAATTATAAATGTCCTTGGTGGATGAGGCAGAAAGAGTTGACTCTTAGGACATTCCTGACAAGTCCTCAGGATTTGTAATGGTAACCATCTTTTTGGCAAGGGTGATTTTTTCTTTTCTTTTCCTTTTTTTTTTTTTTATCTCTTTGGATGAGGGGAGATGTTTTAAAGACAATGAAGGACAGAACTTTTCAATTTGGTTACCTGTAATCACGTAGAAAAAGATATGTACACAATTTAGCATATAGTAGATGTTCAGTATATATTTATTTCATCTAATACCCCCCTCCCCCATCACTGCGACAACTTCTGATTTAAGGGTGGATTGCTGACTTGAATGGCTGACAGACAAGGGGCACGTAGGCTTGTTCAGTCCCTGAACAAGGGACTGTCCCTGGACAAAGGACTGTCCAGCAGAAAGGGGAGAAGTCAATGCTTCTTCCCTTTCTGCTTCCAATGTGAGCCATGCGCCTGCTGTAGTCCAAATGGCATTCACATACTGATACATGGATATAGATAAGATAAACAGCCATAATATAAGTGTGTGTATCTGTGGAGTATATACATAAATATGTATATGTGTGTATACACGCATATATATGTACTTGTGTGTGCATGTATGTGTATACATTTGGGTTTGGCATATGTATTTGCCACCAATTCCTTACCTTTTTTTTGGAAAGAGTTGCCCCTCCTTAGCCCAAAAGATATAGTTACTATTGTTTTAGACTTAACAAGTACAGGAAAATGTGAACCTATACTCACAGTTTTAGGTTCCAAGGGTGGATCTATCTAAGTTTTTAATGACTTTCTTGAATGTGTAATATAACCCAACCTAATATAGCCCAAATACAACTTCTGCTACCACCCAGCCCACCCCCTAAAAAATACCCTGCTAATCTGGAATTTTCCATTTTAGTAAATGGTATCCCCACCTACACAGTTGCTCACTTATGCTGTAGACCTAAGAATTTTCTCTCTCCCTTACCCTTTTGCATCTAATCCATCATTAAGCTCTTTTGACCCTATTTCCCTAATTTTTCCCAAATCCATCCACTCCTCTCCATTTCCACTAATGTTACCACAGTTCAAGCTCCAACATCTTCTGCCTGAATTACTGCCAAAGCTTCATAATTGGTATTCCTGCTTTTCCTCTCTCTCCTCATCCTGTCATCTAAGATGTTTTCCCAATTCACTTAGAATGAAATTGACTTTACCAGGCCTCCTAAGTGTGTACACTCTGGCTCCTGATCTAGTCTTTGAGTAATCATCTACCACCCTTCCCTTCATTCACTACCCTGGCTTTGCTGGCCTTCTTTTTGCTCCTTGAACATGCCATGTATCTCCTTTATTTGGACCTTTGCATTTGCTATTTCCTTTGTCGAAAATGCTCCCCCTTTTGATATTCCCAGAGGCTGACTCTTACTCAACTCAGATCGGTTCAGACCTCACCTCTGTGGTGATGCTCACTAATTTCTCCCTCCTTAATTCAATCAATCACTCCACCACCTTTCCATTTTATTTCTTCCCTGAAACTTACCACCACCTAAAATTGCATTGCTCATGGATTAGTTTGCTTCTTTCCTGCCTCTTTTCTCCCACTAGAATGTGAGCTCCATGAGAGCATGAGTTTATCTGTCTTGTCCATCAGATGGGCTCAACACATGAAACAGTGCCTTTTTTCCCACGGTAACACACATGCAGAAGAGTGAACTAAAGGGAATAAGGAAGGAATGTTTCAATGTACTTTTCCCAAAATTCTGAAGCTGAAACTAAGAAAAAGAATCCATTTTAATCTCTAAAGTTTGAAGCCTCCATAGAAAACTGGAGGGCTGTTGGTGTCCATGTTTCTGCTACTGGGCCAAAACGATGAAAATAACGAAGCCAATTGGAAGAAAGGGCTGAGATGAAGCTAAAGATAGTTTTGATGGTATTCAACCTCCTTCTAGCTGTTTAAGACCCAAATGTGCTCCCTCCCTTCCCATGGATGATTGTTCAACTTATGCCTAAGATATCCCAACATCAATAATTTTCTGTCTTTTTTCTTGTTTACATTATGTTGAATTTGGTTCCTGAGATTTACAGTTGAAGAATTCCATGCTACTCTCTCACTTCTTGCCTCTTACCTTTTCTTCTGCCACTCTCATCAAACTTAAAGCTCTGGCCACAATATACTCCTTTCCTCTCTCTCTCTTTCTCTGTCTCTTGGATGTTTACACATGTATTTCTACATGCTTGAACTATTCACTGATTTTCCTCTGACATCCCAGACCTGGGGTTTATACTCCTACAATCTACCATGGCAACCTGTATTCATCCCCAGTGAAGCATTACCAACCCATCTCATCTCCTATTTCTGTTTCTTTCACTGCTGTACTTTTTTCTTGTTTACCACTACATCCTTGCTGCCTAGTACAGTTCAACACATAAATCTATGGTGACAGAATGACTGAATGATAGACACCTAGAGCTGTTTTGTTGGCAGATAAAGCAGTAACAGAGTAGAATCTGAGTGTTAATAATTTGCTCCCCATTCGACTGTTTCCTATTGATGCTGCTCTCAAGTTTTGAACTGATTCTCTTTACCTTGGTAATATTTATACCCATATTTTTTCACTAGTTTGTTGTTGTTGTTGTGTGTTTTTTTTTTCCTGAGGACCTTTTTTATTTTTCTGCTCATGTTTCCCTCTTGTGCTAAGGGCCTTATAAGAGCTCTTCTCCCCCCTGCCCCCAGCTTGAGGGAAGTTTCCACCTATTAGTGCCATTTGGTTTGCCACTTTGTCGAGTATTGGCAGCATGCCAAGCCACTAAGCACCCTGTTCAAAATAGGATCTTGTTGAGAATAAAAAATGAAATTAATCCACACCATCAAGATAATTTTCTGTTTAGTGTATTACATGGAGTAATTTTTTAAAACCTTTGAAAGAATCAGAATTGCTACACTATCCCCCAATGTTCTTATTTTCCATATTCCTTAGTGCTGTAAGGAAACAATTAAAATATCCAGGTTTCTTCAAGTTCATTTAATAGCTGAAAAAAAAATAGAGTGCTCAATTTATGTCATGTGCAGTTGTTCCCAAAGGAAGTAAATGTTCCAATTGACCATGACTGTGACCCATTATTGCACCCTTATTCTGCAGTCTTGATAGTGTTCTGCAGGACTTGGTGCAGTAATTTTTTCCCACTTACCCTTCATGGATCTTATAACTGTAATGACACTAACTGACAGCTCTTTGCTTGTTTTGCTGGCACTTTCTTCATGAAATTTGTACCATTACTGAATGAATTTGCACCATTACATGAATACTGTCAAAGATTCTTTCTAAAATCGAATTCTTACAGTGGCACACAAAGAGAAAAGTAGAAAACCTTATAAAAGGTAGGGATTCCAAAGAAGATATTTATAAATTGAAATGAGTTGTCAAATACTGATTATTTTATATAACACCATGTCATATGAGAATTTGCCTACCTCCACAGGTTTGAGACTGAGGAGATGGTCAGTGGGGCAGAAATATTGAACTCGGTGCTCAGCATCTTGGAAAATAATGTAGGGAGTCAATGTTATTCCCCAAATTAGATAGTTATAAGGACATGGGGTCCACTTTTTAAATTCAGTTTTGGCTTTAGAATGGTGAAGGTGATAGAGTTATTTGTTTCCATTTTCTGTAATACTCCTGAAGCCATGTTAGTGGTCACATTTGAAACAGTGTGAGATTCTCCAATTCTGAAGGTAGAGTTAGTAATTTCAAAAACAAGATGGAAGCCATTTAGTATAGCCAAACATATCCATGGTTTTGAAATGAGTCCTAGAGAATCCAAATCAAAGCTAATCTGAAAGTGATCAATAGAAGCTATGTGCTCTTCCACAGTACAGTGTATCTAAAAATCATGTGAAATGTAGAAAATATCATTAATCGTACCAGCACTGGAGTTACAGATCTTAATCAGGTGCTATCTTAATTATAATTAGTCTTCAATTATGAACAGGTTATACATGCATCTAACCTTTATTAGGAAAACAGATATTTGTAAAGAACTTTTTTTCCCATCAAAAGAACATCTCAAATGATGACTTCTTACCAGGTTGTTTAGAGAAACTTGCAAAACCCAAGTGTAACCTGAGGAGTGATTTTATTTTATTTTATTTTATTTTATTTTATTTTATTTTATTTTATTTTATTTTATTTTTTATTATTATGTTATGTTAATCACCATACATTACATCATTAGTTTTTGATGTAGTATTCCATGATTCATTGTTTGCGTATAACACCCAGTGTTCCATGCAGACCGTGCCCTCTTTAGTACCCAGGCTAACCCATCCCTCCACCCCCTCCCCTCTAGAACCCTCGGTTTGTTTCTCAGTCTATAGGCTCTCATGGTTCGTCTTCCCCTCCGATTTCCCCCCCTTCATTTTTCCTCTCCTGCTATCTTCTTCTTCTTCTTTTTAACATGTAATGTATTATTTGTTTCAGAGGTACAGGTCTGTGATTCAATAGTCTTGCACAATTCACAGCACTCACCATAGCACATACCCTCCCCAGTGTCCATCACCCAGCCACCCCATCCCTTCCACCCCCCACAACTCCAGCAACCCTCTGTTTGTTTCCTGAGATTAAGAATTCCTCAAATCAGTGAGGTCATATGATACATGTCTTTCTCTGATTGACTTATTTCGCTCAGCATAATACCCTCCAGTTCCATCCATGTCTTTGCAAATGGCAAGATTTCATTCTTTTTGATGGCTACATAATATTCCATTGTATATATATACACCACATCTTCTTTATCCATTCATCTGTCCATGGACATCTTGGCTCTTTCCACAGTTTGGCTATTGTGGACATTGCTGCTATAAACATCGGGGTGCATGTACTTCTTCGGATCCCTACATTTGTATCCTTGGGGTAGATACCCAGTAGTGCAGTTGCTGGTAGCTCTATTTTCAACTTTTTGAGGAACCTCCATCCTGTTTTCCAGAGTGGCTGCACCAGTTTGCATTCCCACCAACAGTGTAGGAGGGTTCCCTTTTCTCCGCATCCCCGCCAAAATCTGTCATTTCCTGACTTGTTAATTTTAGCCATTCTGACTGGTGTGAGGTGGTATCTCACTGAGGTTTTGATTTGGATTTCCCTGATGCCGAGCGATGTTGAGCACTTTTTCACGTGTCTGTTGGCCATTTGGATGTCTTCTTTGGAAAAATGTCTGTTCATGTCTTCTGCCCATTTCTTGATTGGATCATTTGTTCTTTGGGTGTTGAGTTTGATAAGTTCTTTATAGATTTTGGATACTAGCCCTTTATTTGATATGTCATTTGCAAATATCTTCTCCCATTCAGTCGGTTGTCTTTTGGTTTTGTTGACTGTTTCCTTTGCTTTGCAAAAGTTTTTTATCTTGATGAAGTCCCAATAGTTCATTTTTGCCCTTGCTTCCCTTGCCTTTGGCGATGTTTCTAGGAAGAAGTTGCTGTGGCTGAGGTTGAAGAGGTTGCTGCCTGTGTTCTCCTTTAGGATTTTGATGGACTTCTGTCTCACATTTAGGTCTTTCAACCATTTGGAGTCTATATTTGTGTGTGGTGTAAGGAAATGGTCCAGTTTCATTCTTCTGCACGTGGCTGTCCAATTTTCCCAACACCATTTGTTGAAGAGATTGTCTTTTTGCCATTGGACATTCTTTCCTGCTTTGTCGAAGATTAATTGACCATAGAGTTGAGGGTCCATTTCTGGGCTCTTTGTTCTGTTCCATTGATTTTTGTGTCTGTTTTTGCGCCAGTACCATACTGTCTTGACGATTACAGCTTTGTAATAGAGCTTGAAGTCCGGGATTGTGATGCCGCCAGCTTTACTTTTCTTTTTCAACATTCCTCTGGCTATTGGGGGTCTTTTCTGGTTCCATACAAATTTTAGGATTATTTGTTCCATTTCTTTGAAAAAAAGTGGATGGTATTTTGATAGGGATTGCATTGAATGTGTAGATTGCTCTAGGTAGCATTGACATCTTCACAATATTTGTTCTTCCAGTCCATGAGCATGGAACGTTTTTCCATTTCTTTGTGTCTTCCTCAGTTTCTTTCATGAGTATTTTATAATTTTCTGAGTACAAATCCTTTGCCTCTCTGGTTAGATTTATTCCTAGGTATCTTATGGTTTTGGGTGCACTTGTAAATGGGATCGACTCCTTAATTTCTCTTTTCTTCTGTCTTGTTGGTGTATAGGAATGCCACTGATTTCTGTGCATTGATTTTATATCCTGCCACTTTACTGAATTCCTGTAGTTCTAGCAGCTTTGGGGTGGAGTCTTTGGGTTTTCCACATAAAGTATCATATCATCTGCAAAGAGTGAGAGTTTGACTTCTTCTTTGCCAATTCAGATGCCTTTTATTTCTTTTTGTTGTCTGATTGCTGTGGCTAGGACTTCTAATACTATATTGAGTAGCAGTGGTGATAGTGGACATCCCTGCCATGTTCCTGACCTTAGGGGGAAAGCTCTCAGTTTTTCCCCATTGAGAATGATATTCGCTGTGGGTTTTTCATAGATGGCTTTTATGATATTGAGGTATGTACCCTCTATGTCTATACTCTGAAGAGTTTTGATCAAGAAAGGATGCTGTACTTTGTCAAATGCTTTTTTCTGCATCTATTGAGAGGATCATATGGTTCTTATTCTTTCTTTTATTAATGTATTGTATCACATTGATTGATTTGTGGTTATTGAACCAAACTTGCAGCCCAGGGATAAATCCCACTTGGTCGTGGTGAATAATCCTTTTAATGTACTGTTGTATCCTACTGGCTAGTATTTTGGTGAGAATATTTGCATCCATGTTCATCAAGGATATTGGTCCGTAATTCTCCTTTTTGATGGGGTCTTTGTCTGGTTTGGGGATCAAGGTAATGGTGGCCTCATAAAATGAGTTTGGGAGTTTTCCTTCCATTTCTATTTTTTGGAACAGTTTCAGAAGGATAGGTATTAATTCTTCTTTAAATGTTTGGTAGAATTCCCCTGAGAAGCCATCTGACCCTGGGCTCTTGTTTGTTGGGAGATTTTCGATGACTGCTTCAATTTCCTTAGGGGTTATAGGTCTGTTCAGGTTTTCTATTTCTTCCTGGTTCAGTTTTGGTAGTTGATACATCTCTAGGAATGCATCCATTTCTTCCAGGTTATCTAATTTGCTGGCATAGAATTGCTCATAATATGTACTTATAATTGTTTGTATTTCTTTGGTGTTGGTTGTGATCTCTCCTCTTTCATTCATGATTTTATTTATTTGGGTCATTTGTCTTTTCTTTTTGATAAGTCTGGCCAGGGGTTTATCAATCTTGTTAATTCTTTCAAAGAACCAGCTCCTTGTTTCGTTGATCTATTCTACTGCTCTTTTGGTTCGTAGTTCATTGATTTCTGCTCTGATCTTTATTATTTCTCTTCTCCTGCTGGGTTTAAGCTTTATTTGCTGTTCTTTCTCCAGCTCTTTTAGGTGTAGCGTTAAGTTGTGTATTTGAGACCTTTCTTGTTTCTTGAGAAAGGCTTGTATTGCTATATACTTTCCTCTTAGGACTGCCTCTGCTGCATCCCAAAGATTTTGAACAGTTGTGTTTTCATTTTCATTTGTTTCCATGAATTTTTTTAAATTCTTCTTTAATTTCCTGGTTGACCCATTCATTCTTTAGTAGGATGCTCTTTAGCCTCCATGTATTTGAGTTCTTTCCAACTTTCCTCTTGTGATTGAGTTCTAGTTTCAAAGCCTTGTGGTCTGAAAATATGCAGGGTATGATCCCAATCTTTTGGTACCGGTTGAGACCTGATTTGTGACCTAGGATGTGATCTATTCTGAAGAATGTTCCATGGGCACTAGAGAAGAATGTGTATTCTGTTGCTTTGGAATGGAATGTTCTGAATATATCTGTGAAGTCCATTTGGTCCAGTGTGTCATTTAGTCTTTATTTCCTTGTTGATCTTTTGCTTAGATGATCTGTCCATTTCAGTGAGGGGGGTGTTAAAGTTCCCCACTATTATTGTGTTGTTGTCGATGTGTTTCTTTGCTTTTGTTATTAATTGGCTTATATAATTGGCTGCTCCCATGTTAGGGGCATAGATATTTACAATTGTTAGATCTTCTTGTTGGATAGACCTTTAAGTAGGATATAGTGTCCTTCCGCATCTCTTATTACAATCTTTGGTTTAAAATCTGATTTGTCTGATATAAGGATTGCCACCCCAGCTTTCTTTTGGTATCCATTCGCATGGTAAATGGTTTTCCACCCCCTCACTTTCAATCTGGGGGTGTCTTTGGGTCTAAAATGAGTCTCTTGCAGATAGCATATCGATGGGTCTTGTTTTTCTTATCCAATCTGATAGCCTGTGTCTTTTGATTGGGGCATTTAGCCCATTTACATTCAGGGTAACTATTGAAAGATAGGAATTTAGTGCCATTGTATTACCTATAAGGTGACTGCTACTGTATATTGTCTGTGTTCCTTTCTGGTCTATGTTACTTTTAGGCTCTCTCTTTGCTTAGAGGACCCCTTTCAATATTTCTTGTAGGGCTGGTTTCGTGTTTGCAAATTCCTTTAGTTTTTGTTTGTCCTGGAAGCTTTTTATCTTTCTTTCTATTTTCAATGACAGCCTAGCTGGATATAGTGTTCTTGGCTGCATATTTTTCTCATTTAGTGCTCTGAATATATCCTGCCAGTCCTTTCTGGCCTGCCAGGTCTCTGTGGATAGGTCTGTTGCCAGTCTAATGTTTCTACCATTGTAGGTTACAGATCTCTTTTCCTGAGCTGCTTTCAGGATTTTCTCTTTGTCTCTGAGACTCGTAAGTTTTTATTAGATGTCGGGGTGTTGACCTATTTTATTGATTTTGAAAGGTGTTCTCTGTGCCTCCTGGATTTTGATGCTTGTTTCCTTCCCCAAATTAGGGAAGTTCTCTGCTATAATTTGCTCCAATATACCTTCTGCCCCTCTCTCTCTTCTTCTGGGATCCCAATTATTCTAATGTTGTTTCATCTTATGGTATCGCTTATCTCTCGAATTCTGCCCTCGTGATCCAGTATTTGTTTATCTTTCTTTTTCTCAGCTTCTTTATTTTCCATCATTTGGTCTTCTATATCACTAATTCTCTCTTCTGCCTCATTTATCCTAGCAGTTAGAGCCTCCATTTTTGATTGCACCTCAATAATAACCTTTTTGATTTCGACTTGGTTAGATTTTAGTTCTTTTATTTCTCCAGAAAAGGTTTCTCTAATAACTTCCATGCTTTTTTCAAGCCCAGCTAGAATCTTTAAAATCATCATTCTGAACTCTAGTTCCGACATCTTACTAATGTCTGTATTGATTAGGTCCCTGGCAGTCGGTACTGCCTCTTGTTCTTTTTGTTGAGGTGATTTTTTTCTATCTTATCATTTTGTCCACAGGAGAATAGATGAATGAGAGAACAAAATGCTAACAGGGTAACAACATCCCCAGAAAATATACACTAAACAAATCGGAAAAGACCTGAAACCAGGGGAAAAGAAAGAGAAAGAAAGAAACAAGAAAAAAAGAAAAAAAGAAAAAGATAAAAACAAACAAACAAAAACAAAACAAAACAAAAAAAACAGAATATGATCAAATATGATCAGGCTGGTACATAGATCAGTGCCACACACTAGATTTTGGGTGTATTTTGGTCTGTTAGAAGAAAGTGCCTCCCAAAATTTTAAAGAAAGAAAAACTTATATATGTACAAAAATAAGGGTAAATTCGATGAAGGGATGGAATATGACTGTAAAGATAAAAATTGTAAAAGATTTTATAAAAGGAATTGATAAGATAAGAAGTTGGTTGAAAAAAGAAAGAAGAGGATTAAAAAAAAAAAGGGAGAGAATGTGATCAGGCAGGAGACTAGAACAAAGCCATACACTAGAGATTTAGGGTATATTTTGATCTGTTAGAAGAAACTGTATCCCAAAATTTTAAAGAGAGAACAACTTATATATATATATATATATATACACCAAAAATAAGGTTAACTACTATGAAGGAATAGAATATGACTCTAAAAATGAAAAATAAAAAAGATATTTTAAAAAAGGGATTGATAAGATGTTGGTTGAAAAAGGGGAAAAGAAAAATTCAAAAAAAAAAGAAAAGAAAGTTAAAAAAAAATTAACTTTGAATGACTAAAGAATCATGGGGAAAAAAGCCATGGATTCTATGTGCAGTGTTCCCCTAGTGCTGGAGTTCTGCTGTTCTCATTGATCAGTAAATTTGGTCTTGGTTGGCTGTTCTTGCTGATCTTCTGGGGGAGGGGCCTGTTGCCATGGTTCCCAAATGTCTTTGCTGGAGGCAGAATTGCCCCGCCCTTGCCTGTCCAGGCTAAGTAATCTGCTCCGGTTTGCTCTTGGGAGCTTTTGTTCCCTGCAAGCTTTCCGTACAGCTTTGGAGGACCAGAGTGAAAATGGCAGCCTCCCAATCTCCACCCCAGAGGAGCCGAGAACTCGGGGCCCCACTCCTCAGTGAGCCCCAGAGAAAAGCAGTCAGTCACGCCCTCTCCCCAGTCTCTATTTGCACTCCATGCTCACCCGGCCTGTGACCGAGCTTTTCTATCTCTGGCACCCAACCCCATGTGGAGTCTCCAAACCCAGCAGATCCCTGTGGTGCACTCCCGTGCTGCTCCTCCCGGGGGAGGAAGGGGAGTCTCCCTGGATCTGCCACTTGTTGAGTCCCTGCTTCCAGAAAGTGGTCGCTTTTCTGTTCAGAGAGTTGTTGGTATTCTTTTCTTTGATCTCCTGTTGAGTTTGTAGGTCGTCAGAATAGTTTGATCCCTATCTGGTTGAATTCCTGGGACCAGATGAAATCCAGGTCTCCTACTCCTCAGCCATCTTGCTCCGTCCCTGAGGAGTGATTTTAATGAAGTGCCCAAATTAGATTCTCGGTGCAGGGGGTCTTTTAGCAGGGGAGAAATATGGATGTACTTGAGAGTAAGTAGCTTTCTAGCCTCAAAAAAGTAAAAAATAAGTAAAATTTCTCTTTTATAATCTGTAACTCCATTCTGCCTAGCTCCCTACCTCTCAGTGCCCCTCTCTTCTCTCCTCCAGCTATCTAGTAGCTTCTCACTGTTCTGAGGCACATTACACTTACTTCAAGCACTTCTACTAAAACTCATATTTCTTCAGTAAGTAAGATATTTGAGAAGTAAACATTCTGATTTAACTAATATACAATAAAATGTGAATGATTGAAAGCAAATGTACTCTTCAGGCAGACAGAGAAAACGTCCTGAAACACTACAGCTTGTCTGGAACTGTGTTAGGCTTGTTAGCTCTATTATCTCACATCTGTTCAAAAATTTATTACAGAGGACACTGGAGTTCAGATTGCTTAAAGAACTTGCTCAAAGAGCATAGACAGTAAATTATAGAACCATGACTCAAGACACCAAAAATGTTAACAAAAATTTGGGGGAGATGTTCATTGGTGCCAATTAATTAATGGAGTTTTGGATTTAGGCATGGGGAGAAGTGAGGTGCTGGTTTAAAAAATTTCAAAAATTGTGAGGAGAAATAAATTGGGGCAGGTGGCTTTGCTTAGGTATCTATTTTCCTGGACCAACTTCCCCAAGTTAAACTAGTTTTGTGTATTTTTTTTTTTTAAGATTTTATTTATTTATTTGAGAGAGAGAATGAGAGAGAACACATGAGAGGGGGGAGGGTCAGTGGGAGAAGCAGACTCCCCACCGAGCAGGGAGCCCAATGTAGGACTCGATCCAGGGACTCCAGGATCATGACCTGAGCCGAAGGCAGTCGCTTAACCAACTGAGCCACCCAGGCGCCCTAGTTTTGTGTATTTTCTTTCACATTCTATTTTCCTCCACCTTCCCCACACAATTATGCTTTACAATGTAGCATTAGTGTGAAAGTTCCAAACTGTTTACAGCTCTGATTTGATTCTTTGCCTTTCTGTTTAAATTATTGGGATTTCTGAGAAAAAAAAGAGCTCACACTTTGATATTTTCATGTCTTATTATCTATTGATGGGGTTTTTATTTTTCATTGATGGGGGTTCGAAAAAGTCCTGCAGCTAGTGGAGAAAGGAAGCCATTAACTGCAGGGACTGTGGCATCCAGCAGCAGTGATTCTGAAGAGTGTGTGTTGGGACTGGGAAGAAGAGGGAGGGAGGGAGTAGGAAAAAAAATTGGGAAATCTGCAGCCATGTATAAGTTGGCTGTTTTAAAACTGAAGCTTTTCTCTCCAACTCTGTGATTAAACATACTATATCAAATTCAGTTTTATTGGTCCATGTTGCAGCCCATAGGAAAAGTATCTGTTGTCTAGCAAAAAAATCAGGGAAACTGGGAAAATCACTGCTGCTAAAAAACAAACAACAACAAAAAACCCCCAAAACCAAACAAGCAAAAAACTTCCTCAAAATAAATTGGCAATCTCTGTACTGACCTGGATTATTATTTTCTGTTCCACAATACTCCATGTAATGCTAAAAATAATCACCAAATCATAAATGGTGAAAAACAGAACACAACCAAACAGACCGCCACCAAGAACAAAATACCCTTGTATCTAAAGAAGTTATATCTCTTGGTGGCATTTCAATTAAAACAAGAACTACCAAGGTAACATGATAATGTTTACTAGCCTCTATTTTAAATGCATAGATAAAACACAAATTCTCATGAAGCAAAAGTGTACTACAATTCTCTTTAGATAAAATGAATATATTCATCAACAGCCAGACCTCTATACAGCCTAGAGCTAATTCCCATAAAACTTATTTTTTTAAGTTTATAATTCACTTGGCTCTCACTCAACTGCTAGTGGATTTATGTACAATGTATTTTGCTTTGAAGTTCTTATTAAAATAATTAAGTAAAATAGATTGTAAAGTCAGATGTTGACACGATTTACTGCCACTTCTTTACTTTTATTTTCCATTGTGAGAGGCCTTTGAAAGCAGTTTCCCATATTATCCTCCTCCTACTCCTCAAAATAGAAACTAATACTGAGTGTCAAACTCCCTTTCCTCCCTGGAGAACCAGAGAATATTCTTACAGGAATTCAGAAACACCATTCTCTTGCCTGAGGACTTATCATCTGATAGTGAGGAATGGAGCTCTGGACATTAGAATACCTCCAACACTAACCTTGCATGAACTCAGTGAGAAAATGGGAGCTCATAGTCCTTTACACACCTTGGAACCACTCCAGCAAGGAGTGGAGGAGCCCGTCTAAGAGGAAACTATAAATATCTTCTGTATCTTTTACCTCCAAAGAGAGGCTAGTGTATTGGTTAAGAACATAATCTTAGAAGTGAACATGGATTCAAGTGAACCTGGATTCAAGTGGTGGTTCTACCATTTTTAGGGTGGAACTCTGGACAACTCACACTTCTCGAAGTTCTTTCTTCATTTGTCATACGGGACTAATAATATTTAGCTCTTATCCTGAAAATGAAATGGTATTCAGAATGAAAAAAATCTAAGCTGAATATTGCACATTATAGGCATTAAAGACTTGTTTTTGTCCCAGAAAGCAGAGTCTGAGTTAGAGGTTCTTAGTCAAGAGGTTTATTGGTTGAACAGTCTCAGGAAGAGAGTGAGAAAATCAGAACGGGACCGAAGGAACGCGTTTGCAGAGTGTGGCCTCAGCTGGGTACTGGCTTCAGTTTGGCTTCACCAGGAAGGTTTGCAGCTCAAATTACATTAGTGAGTCCCACTCAGAGGGGTTTGGTGGTGTAGCCTCTCCAACATGGGAACTCCCATTTGGCAAAGGGAAAGTCTCCCGAGAAGTGTATCTTTGAGTTGTAGTCGTAACACCAGCAGCAATGAGAGGGCGGTGCACCTGTTGGCAAGGGGGATCTGGATGGACACTCAAAGTGCCCACTAGCGCTTACGCCTGGCATTGCTCAGATCCACTTTCTTCTTATGTTAAGTACACCCATCCAGGTACAGCTTTTCCATAATTTCTGGGAAAACTTAAAAGGGAGGAGAGTTCACTGGATAAATTAGAACTCCCACTGCTGTCCTTGTTCCCAGTGTTGTAACTCAGTGGTTCTCAATCAGGGAAGATTTGACAGCATCTGGAATCCTTTTCCACTGCCATTATCTGGAGGTGCTGCTGGCATAATGTCCTACAATGCACAGAATAGCCCCCATAGCAAAAAAATTATTCAGAAAAAGTATCAATAGTGCTGAGGTTAAGAAACTCTGCTGTTACTGATATGCATCATTTCATTGATTCTCCACCTGTTCTAGATTTTCCTTCTCTCAGTGAGCACGTGTGCGGGTCCAAAGTGGCTTGTGTGGTGGGTTGACATAGACTTTCATTTCAGAGTGATCTAAGCCCAATTTAGCATGCTCTGTTCGATTATGGTTTCTGTACACACCCATTTAGTTAAAAATGGTTATGGAAGTATGGAAAAGATGTTCCAGGGAACGCTTGAGTAAAAACATAATCCAAAAACATAATCTTCAACTTGCTGAGTGGTCTTGTCATGGGATGTTATGGTTCTGGGGTGCAGTCTTAGTCTATATTGCTGACAGGTCAGACATTCAGCTGTGGAAGTAGCTAGACCACCCTGAACTAGAGGAAGCACATGGTAGAGGGCCCATATATAGCCCTGTGGAGTGCTGCTGGGCTTATCTGACCTTTCATTTGATAGATCATAATGGTAACTTCTGGCCACTTGGTCATCTGCTATCTAATCGTTAGAAGCTCAGTTTCTACCATGACCTAGTAGCAATATAGGAACTGGTTGTTTTGTTTTTTGTAAGAGCTTTATTAATGTAACCTATATACTCTAATTCACACTTTTGAAGTATATGATTTAGTGTTTTTTTGTTCATTTACCGAGTCGGGAAACCATCACAACTATCTGATTTAGAACATTTTTGTCATCACCAAATAAAACCTTATACCCATTAGCAGTTCCTCCCACTTCCTCCAATTCCCTCAGTTTTAGGCAACCATTAATTTATTTTCTGTCTCCATGGATTTGCTTATTATAGAAGTTGCATATAGTTAGAATCACGTAATATATGGCCTGTGTGTCTGGCTTCTTTCACTAAGCATAAAGTTCTCAAGGTTTATTCATACTGTAACATGACATTGGTACTTCATTCCTTTTTATTTACAAGTAATATTTAGTTGTATAGATATACAAACTTTCACTTATTTGTTCATCAGCTGATGCATATTTGGGTGGTTTCCACTTTTTGTCTGTTATGAATAATGCTGCTATGAACACCTGTGTGCAAGTGTTTATGTGGATATGTGCCTTCAATTCCATATACTGAAGAGTGGAATTATTGGGTCATATGGTAACTCTATGTTTAAAATTTTGAGGAACTGTCAAGTTATATTCCCAAATGGCTACACCATTTTACAAACTCACCATTATTTTAACCATCCTAGTATGTGTTTTTATTGTAAAACTTTTGTTTTTATTGTAATTTTGATTTGCTAATGACTAATGATGTTAAATATCTTACCATGTGTTTATTGGCCATTTATTTATCTTCTTTGGAGAAATATTTATTCACTTTCTTTTGCCTTTATTTGAAATGGATTTTTAAAAAAATTTTTGAGTGGTTCAAAGAGAATCCCCTCCCCCCCCCCGGGCCATTGAATTGTCTTGGCAGTGTTATAGTAATCAATTGACCATAAATGTGATGATTTCTGGACTGCCAATTCCATTCTATTGATCTATATGTCCATCCTTAGGTCAGTACCACACTGTTTTTATTACAGTAGCTTTTGCTGACTTTGAAATCAGGAAGTATGAGTCTTCCAATTTTGTTCTTCCTTTTCAAAATTGTTTTTTCTATTCTGGGTCCTTTGCACATCCATACAAATTTTAGCATCAGTTTGTCAATTTCTGCAAAAAGTCATCTGGGATTTTAATTGAGATTGCATTGACTTTGTAGATCAATGCAGGGAGTACTGTCTTCTCAACAACATTGTCTTCCAATCTAGGAATATAGTTTATCTTTCAATTTATTAAGTCTTGCATTTTTCAGGGTTGTTTTATAGTTATCAATGTACAAATTGATGTACAAACCTCATTTGTTAAATTTTTTCCTAATTATCTTTTTCTTTTTGTTGTTACTGCAAATGGAAAGGTTCATTAGTTTCAATTTTGGATTTCTCATTGCTATTTTGTATATTAATCTCATATCTTGAAACATTGCTGAACTCATTTATTAGTCTTAATAGTTTCATTTTGTGTATGTGAATTCCTTAGAATTATCTATATACAAGATTATGTCTTTTGCAAATGGAAACATTTTTACCACTTCTTTTCCAACCTGAATGACTTTTATTTCTTTTTCTTACCCAGTTGCCTTGGGTAGACTTACATTACAAGGTCGAAGAGAAGTAGTAAAAGTGAGCACCTTTGTTTTGTTGCTAATCTTAGGGTGGAAGCGTTCAACTATTAACTATGGAGTCAGTTTTGAATTTTTCACAGAAACCATTTATCACTTTGAGGAAGTTTGTTTCTACTTCTGGTTTGAGAGTTTTAATCATGAAAGTGTGCTTGATTCTGTCAAATGCCTTTTCTCCATCTATTGAGATGATCATGTGGTTTTTGTCTTTTCCTTATTCTATTGATATAGTATGTTGCATTAATTGATTATCAAATGCTTGAATAATTGCAGAATTTTAGTGTAAATCCCACTTGTTCATGGTGCATAATTTGTTTATAAATGGGTTGATTTCATTGTACAGTATTTTATTGAGAATTTCTTTTTTGATTTTAATAATTTGTGTCTTCTCTCTTTTTTGTGATCAGTCTAGCTAAATGTCAATTTTGGTGAATTTTTCAAAGAACAAAATTTTGTTCCGTTGATTTTCTCTATTGTTTTTTTTTTTCTATTCTTTATTTCATTTATTTCCACACTATCCTTTATTTTTCCTTCCTCTGCTTGATTTGGGGTATGTTTGTGCTTTTATTCTTTCGAGTTTGTTAGGTGTAAGTTTAGGTTATTGTTTTGAGTTATTACTTGTTTTTTAAATAGAGATTTTCATAGGTATAAATTTCCCCTGTAAATCCTGTTTTAGCTGCATCACATGAGCTTTGGTATATATCCTCTAACGTTTGGTATTCATTTTCATTTATCTCAATGTATTCTGTAAGTTTTCCTGTGATTTTCATTTTGACCCATTGGTTGTTTATTAGCATGTTATTTCCACATATTTGTGCATTTTCCCAATTTTCTTCCATTATTAATTCATTTCATTTCATTGTGATCAGAGAATATACTTCAGCTGACTTTATCTTTTAAAATCTGAGGCTTGTTTTATAGCCTAACATATGGTCTATCCTGAAGAATGTTCCATGTGCATTTGAAAAGAATGTGTACTCTGCTATTGTTGCACAGAATATTCTATAGATATCTATTATTAAGTCTAACTGGTTTATTGTGTTGTTTAAATCTTGTGACTATCTTCATTATCTGCCCATTTCTTGTATCCATTATTGAAAGTGGGATATTGAAGTCTCCAACTCTTAATGTTGATTTGCCTATTTCATCCTTCAATTCTGTCAGGTTTTGCATTATATATTTTGAAACATTTTTGATTGGTGCATATATGTTTTGATTGTTATGCCTACTTGATTGATTAACGTGTTTGCCATTATAAAATGTACATTCTTTATTATGGGTAGCCACCAAATTCTTTTTCCCAGTTAGCTCAGTGGTAAGCTAATGATTAGATGGAGATTTCCTTAAATGTCTTGAGCCACTAAGTCTCCCAGTCTTTGCTAAAAGGTTTTGTGTTTTTTTTAGTGGGAAGGCTTCAATGCTCCAGCAGGTAGTTTAAAATCTGTCTTAGCCTTCACTACCTGCTTGTGAAGAACCTCAAAGTCATCCAGAAGTGAGAGAATATGACCTTCTTAGGTCTTTCCTAGGCATGTGAAAAGCCTTGAACCTGTGTATGGCCTTCTAGATCCCAGGGAACATACTGGAGCTTGTCAAAATCCTCTACAGACATCACATTTCTCAGCTGTTCTCTTAAGTTATTTAGTCAGCGCTTGTTAGCTCCAACTGGTATTATTGCCTCAGGAAGCTGTGATGTTAAACAATTGCCACTGATTGTTTTTGACAAATGCTTTGAGGATAGGGCTGTTCAGGAGCCCTGAGTCAAGTCAAATAAAGACAAGCTCTGAGAATAAAGCTTTTCTAGAGAACTGCAAGACAGATCAAATAGCGACAATTCTCTGGGAACAGAACTTCTATGGGAGAGCTCCAAATCTGTTTTGCCTCTCTAATGGATGGTAGGCTGCTGGTTTCCACACACATCACTATCAGGCACTGGGGTTCTAGGTCTGATACAGAAGCTTCCACTGAATGCCAGGTTTGTGGCTCCTGCCAATAGACAACTCATTTATTTCATGATGAAGAAGGACACATTGCAGAAGTTGTGGACTCTTTCTGCTCCTGGAAGATTGCATACCCTGGCCTTTTCATCTCCCTCAACTCCTTGAGGCCACTAATGATGCCACAGTGGTTTTGACAGTTTTTCAGGCTATGGTGTCGTGGTCCATCCATGCCATTTGGGCCATTGAAACTAATTTGTGTCATGGTTTTTTGCTTTCTGGACCTTATACAATGTGTCAATGACGTTTCTTTTATCACAAAGGCCACCCAGCCATGGTACAATGGTCAAAGTAGTTGATGAGCATTTCATGCTCCCTACTATCTACAGACTTTGGGTATTATTGAACAGTGAAAGAATTTCTTTCTCTAATACCATTACCTCCTCCTGTCCACACACCTCAGTAAAAGCCTGAAGAGTCTATCCTCAGAAAAGGATCATCTCATCTTGCCTGTTTCCCGCATAATGATCAGGGAAAAAAAATTCCAGGAATGAATAGAGGGTAATTAGAGAAAAGGTAAAATTACAAGTATTAGGATTGAATGTACTAATTTTGTGGTGGTGGAGGGAGATCAAACCCCCCTGGGACCCAGGGAGGGAACAACTTAGACCCCAGACGGTATGGAGGACAGGGGATGATGAAGTCTCTTTGTCCTTTAGATTCAGCATTGCTGCCTGATTCAAGCAGCAGCTGCACCTAACAATCTGACCTCACGCTGAGTTTGTCTTCTCTGTTCACGTGCAATAAAAATACACTCGGGTAAACATGGCAGGTCTTGACCTACTCTGCTGGATCTGATGCCATCAGTGGAAGCTCCCAAAAATGAAGATGCATAAACACAACCTTCTTTCCATCTGACCGATCAATCATGCACTCCTCCTGATGGCCGAGTGTTCCTAGGTTATGCTCCATGTGACAATCAAGGCCACAGCTACTTGGTGATGCTGGCTTAACAAAAACCAGTGTCACAGTGATCCAAACCAAGTTTAACAACAATTCCTGCACTGGAGTGACTGAATAATGACTCCTCAGGGCATACAATTTTATGTGAGGAGAATGAGCCACAGAATGACTCTCTACTGGGGATGGGGCTTGCTTTGTGACCCAGCTTTTTTCCCTGCAATTACTGGAAGTCTCACAGAAATCTTCCCACCACATTCTGTTGATTAAGACAGTCACAGATATATCCAGATTCAAGGATCAATGTCACTCTAAGAAGTACTTGAAGGATGAAATACAGATTGAGGCAGTCATCTTTGGAATATACAATCTGTCATGCTTTATTATGATGGCATTTTATTTTCGCATCTATTGAAATAGGCTTCAGTGATTCCTCCACATTCAACTATAGTGAATCCACTTGTTTCAAATCTAATTGTATTTAGATATTGTTGTGCTATTTATTCACATTTCTTAAATTGCTTTGTTACCGCAATCAGTCTTGGTTTTGTGTGAGTGAAGTGTTTTCATTGTTAAAACCCACCTCTTGAATTGTACACTCTATATGAAAACAATTTTGTTTCGTTCTTGGCTCTACACCCAGAATCTAGAATGCTGCCAGAGGTATATTACGTACTCAATAAATATCTGTTGAATGAATAAAACCCAAGGGGCTTATGTCGGCTTTCCATAAGTAGTTGACAGGTCAAGTCCATAATCTGATAGGCAAAACAGGGTGGATAACAAGGACCATTAATAGGTCAGAAAAGACTGAGGGTCAAGTAGGAAATTACCAAAGCGCAAGGGGCATAAACGTTACCTGCAAGTTTTGGATCATTAAACTCTGCAGACAAGGTTTTGCCTCACCTGGGACTGTTTTATTTGCCTTTCCCTCCAAGTGTGTAGCAGTTTTATTTCCCTGGTCTTGGCATTTGTAAAGCAGTGTTTGGCATCTAACTGATACTTTGGCCAATGATATTCCTATCCACTTACTGGCACCTTAAATATATGTGAATAATCACTTCTTCTTCTGATCATATGGAATTGTCCTACAAACCCTACAGATGGAAATGAATGGCTTCATTTTAAATGATTTACTTATTCAACATCACCCAGATGAAGTGGCACAGATTTGATTTAAACTTGTTTGTTTTTTTTCTTCTTTAGCGCCATTGTTTTGATCAATATTTCATTCAACCACCTACTCTGATCTACTGTAGTTGTGAGAGACAAAGACAAAACACATTTTTGACCTGTGTTTACCCATTGGTGGAACAGGCAACTGTCCATGTAGAGTGATTTTAGTTGTATTTGGATGGTTATCCTAACAAAAAGTACTTCTCCCATTGGATTATTGATTGTGATGATAGTTATAATTTTCATAGTTTTAATAATAGTTAACATTTATTTAAATTTTACTATATGCTAAACTATTTCTTAAATGTCTATTTTTTGAAACATGTATTTTGTTAACATGGAACAATATTTCATATCTTTCATTCAATAATTAGGGACAAAGTTGAAAGTGCAGAGATCAATTCAGTGTCACATTAAATCTTTCTTGTTTATCAGCTTCATAAAAAGCCGAGATCCCAGGTCAAATGTCTCTATTTCTTCATGAACTTCAATGTGCCTGTGAGGACTTTAGTTTCTGAACTGATAGCTTTTATGGTCTGCTGCATTTACTTGGGATTTACTGTATTATTGTCTTTTATATGGGTATTCATTACAGAGGATTTTCTATTAAAGACAATACATTTTTTTCTTTTGTATCAAATGTTAGTAGCAAAAGTGTTTATATATTTATTTGTCTGAAAATATGTTTTTAAAATTTTCTTATTTTCATGTAGGAGGCAAGTAAAATTAAAATAACATCAGGAACAGAAGAACAGAAATCAGAATAGAAAGTAGTGAACAGTAGGGAAAGTTGATATACAAGAAGTACATCCCTTTGGCTCTATTTATCCTAATGGTCAAAGGAAAGGGACAGTTAGGCATTCATTTAATTTACATCGATAAAAACACATTAGCTTTTTATAGGGAACAAATCATTTCCTGGCACTAACCTTTAAAATAAATTTCTATCACAGAAGTGTCTTGTGAGAACAGAGTAAATTAGTGAGCAAAATCCTCAATAACAGACCTCAGGACACCCAGTCAAGGTTTTGAAATAGTATTTCTTAGGTGTTCCTTATACATTCCTTAATTAATCAGACTTTATAAAACTAAAATGCAAGTTCGTTAAAGACATCACTAAAAGACCCAATACTACTGCTTCAGTGTCCACAGAGCTATCAAACTGTTTACTGATGTTTTTAAAGAAATGAGATGTTGCTTATAAAGGTGATTAGTTGACACAAATTCATGTCTTGCCCATGGCTGGGACTTTGTCATCTAGGTGTTTGTTTTTCTCCCCATAGACTTAAGGGATTTGGTAAAATCAACAAAGAGTGTTTTGTGGTTTTTTTTTTTTTTTTAAGTGACTGAGATTATTTTAATTTTCACTTCCAAAATTACACTTGTTCTCATTCTTCTCAAAACACAACTTATCTTTGGGAAGAAATCTTGATGAAGCAATCCACTTAACAAAGAAAAAACCCTGAAGAAACAAATTCACCATGACCCAGTCAAACAATAAAAGAACATTCTCAGCACCCCAAAGCCCCCCTTTGTTGTCCTTTTCAATCATCATTCTCTCCTTACCCAAAGGTAACCACCATCCTGACTTTAAATATCATAGCTTAGTTTTTGCCTGTTTTTGGACTTTTTATGAAAGGAATCATCAGTTATATTCTTTTGCATCTGGCTTTTTTGCTCAATATTTTATTTGTGATTCTCATACCCAAGCTCATGTGGAGCTGTGTAACAGTGATTCATCAATTTTTACTTCTGAATAGCATTTCATTGTAAAGATATCACATCTTATTTTACACAATTTAAGTACTAATGAACATGTGGGGTTTTCTAGTTTGGAGCTTTTATAAATAACACAACCTTGAATATTCTT
Source organism: Mirounga angustirostris (assembly GCF_029215605.1). NCBI lineage: Eukaryota > Metazoa > Chordata > Mammalia > Carnivora > Phocidae > Mirounga > Mirounga angustirostris. Next base: position 43,837,875 of record NW_026991722.1, on the reverse strand, counting down.
GGACAAGTCTTTCAGTGCCCTTGTAGGAGAGAGATTGCTGGATCATTGGAGATGTGTATGTTTTGATTTTGATAGATACTTCCAGTTGCCCAAAGTGATTGGACTAATTTACACTCCTATCTACAGTCTGTGAGGATTCCACTTGTTCATTATCTTAAATGCTTCTTTCTGTCAGTCTTTTAATTTAAGTCACTATGGTGTAGTGGTATCTCATTGTGGCTTGAATTTGCATTTGCTTTGTGACAAATGAGGTTGGCCACTTTGTCATATGTCTATTGACCATTTGGTTATCCTTTTCTCTGAGGTCTTTTGCCAATTTTTCTATTAGCCTGTGTCTCTGTTTCCTTAATAGTGTCAAAATTTGTAGTATGTTATGGGTATGGAGCCCTAAGTTTCCAGTCTCTTAATTTTTTTTATGAATACAAGTTTTTAATTTTAATTTTATTAAAGCCTAATACATCAGTCTTTTCCTTAATTTAGTGTCTTTTCCTACCTCAGGTCATGAAAATATCCTTTGTTTTCCTCTAGAAGCCTTGAGATTTCACCTTTTACAGTTAGAGCCACTGAGAATGCTGTCATCATAGAGGTAACAAAATAGTACACATGGCAATAGTAATAGTCCCTTCCATTTGTACGTGGAAGGTAGTTGGCGTTCTGGGATTTTCACCTCAAAAGAAAATTGCAGTGTAGGTGTTATTATCTATATTTTAAAGATAAGGAAATTGAAGCTTGGCCGATTAAGTATCTGTTTTCCTCCCGATAATAAAAGATGGAATGAGGATTCAAATCCATATCTGCCTCATTCCAAAGACCACGTATTTATCGTTTCACCAGATTTCCTTAAAAGAGTTCCCATTTGTAGATTGTGTGCAAGTGATAGCCTTATAGTCTGTATAAATGTCCTAAATGTAAAAACTCCAGTTCCATGAGAAAGAAATCAAGTGAATAAAATAAAAGTTAAAAAAGCAACATTTCATGGAAATTCTAAAGCAGCACATCAATAAAATATAAAAATATAAAAGTACGAAAATAATGCGCTGAGAACTCAGAATAGAGGAAAATGGATCAAAAAGATTAGCAACAATAGGGGCTGACAAATGAAATCATTAATGCACTGCTTCAATCTGTAAAGCATTGTTGAAAGGCAAGTGAGAAAGAGCAAGAAAAATTGTTGAAAGTCAGGGACATGAATAATTCTAGTGCTCTCACTTTATAGGTTAGGATTCTAAGTTCACACTCAAGGGGCTTCTTATTTTCTTGTTATTACTTTGTCTTCACTCAGGTAAGCTCTTATCCAGATGGGGAGATGGGGTTTTGGTTGTTATCATCTATTGTCGATATGACAAAATGGAAAGCTTGTGTTTTATTCCTCTGCTTAAATCTGAATATTGCTTTTTATTGTTATTTTCCACATCAGGCTTCTGCAGGTAAGTGGGTAAACATCAGTGAAATAAGTAGCTCCAAGTGAAAAAAAAAAAAAGAAAGAAAAGAAATACAGCATAATTTAATATCTCTCACTAACTTGCACTAATATCTCTCTAAGTAAGCATGAAAATCATTCCCCCTGGAGTAGCAAGAAACTCATGATGATCTTTCTGAATCAGAACAAGTACTCTGTGTGACTGACTACTTAGTCTTCTACCCACTTTTTCTTTCTTATGATAAGTTTAATATCCCCTGAACTCTGGGCATCTTTAGATTGTTGATGTTGTTGCAAAAATAGTGTTTTTTTTCCATTAAAATTATTTTAGTAACATTGCAACGTCTCAAATTGTCAAAGAATTGAGACTATATTCTTTCCTACAGACTAACCTGTAAAACAATGCTTAAAAAGAATTTACTAAAGATTTAAAGCAGAAAGCTAAAGTTACCTCACCTGATCTTTTATGCCATTTAGCTGATTTGACGATGATGGCCCTACAGAAAGGTTGTAGTTGACACTTAAAAATATTACAAATTTGTTAGAAAAAGGTATACATTTATTGTAAATACAAATAAAGATGTCATTACTACACAAGAGACTTAAGAAATATCACACTCTACTACATGATATTCATTGAAAGAAATTTCATGAATATGGATTATGATACGTGAGGAACAATGTACTTGTGGAATGTGAAAGTTTTATGAAAATATTTACCACAAGAGCTCAGCGCTTCCTAGTTGCTTCTTTTCTTCTCAGACTCCAACGTTAAGGGCTCACCTGGAGATAATCTAAAAAGGCGTTCTTTGTTACCCACGACAGTCTCTTGACCATGGAGGTGAACAGATCAGAGTAAGTGAGAATTTAAAATAGAGGTATATAGTGAGAGAGAGAAAGGGTGCTTGTGGGTTTTTTTTTTAAATAAAAGAAAAATGACAATGCAAAGAGGAAGGAAAAAGCAAACTTTAGAAATTTCCCATGGGGTGAACGTGCCTAGCTCCCTGCTTAGAGTGAGTACTCTATTCACTGTCCTAAAGTAGTGATGTATTGCTTTGATTTCAAGTGTAGAAAATGATGTATATATATGATATATATACATATATAGTAATTCCCTTAACAAAAACAATATATTTAATGCTGACAATGAATAGTCATTCATTCAGTTAGCAAATATTTAAAGAACTCTATTTATATGACAGACATATTTAAAATTTGGATGCACACATCTAACTATATACAGTATCTGACCTCAAGGAATTCACAGCTAGTAAAAGGTGTGTCCAAGCCAGCAAATCACTCCAAAACAATTATGCTTAGTGCTATATGGAAGAAAGAAAGACCATAGGCTATTTGTGGAGGGAAGAAAGATATCAAATTTTGCCAGGGATAGAGGCAGGCTTCATGGAGGAGATGCCTGAGCTAATTTAAAAAATTAAGAAGGACTTTACCAGATGGACAAAAAGAGAAAGTAATTCCAGATAGAGGTGATACGGTGGGCAAAAGCATCTAAATATTGGATTCTGTATAGCCTTCTACACACAAACTCATCCTTAGGCAATGGGAAACCTTTAGAGGATGTTCAAGTATTGGCATCTTCCAGGATTTGCACTTTAGAGTTTCTAGTAGCTTGTCGAGGTTATTCTGGAAATAATAATACCCCAAGCAGAAATAGTAATGAAGATGAGAGCTGGAACTTACTGTTTACTATGAGCAAAGCACTCTTTGGAGAGCTTACCGTGTAATACTTAATCCTCACAACAATCATGTGAGGTCAGTTTCATTATTGATTTTGTCTCATAGACCGTGAAATGGAGGCCCTGAGAGGTGGAGTGACTTGCCCTGGGTCACATGGCTTGAACATGACCGAACCGGGATATAAACATGAGCAGTTAGGATGCAGAATCTGTGTAATGACACACCACACTTACATCATGAAGAGGTTGTTGCCAAATTGATAAGAAGTCATTTGAACGTTAAGTAAGCGTTTGAAAAGGGACCAGGAAAGATAAAAGAGATTTTGAGAAATATTTAGGGAATAAAATTAGTAGGATTTACTTAGTAGGTAATAGGATATCATGAATGAGCATGATACATGTGTGTCTGGGATGATTCTTTGAACCCAGCGCTGAATCAATGATCCTTTATATATCTGAGCAAATTTGTTCCAGACCATGTTTTTTTTTTTTAAGATTTTATTTATTTATTTGAGAGACGGAATGAGAGAGAGAGAGAGAGCACATGAGAGGGGGGAGGGTCAGAGGCAGAAGCAAACTCTCCGCTGAGCAGGGAGCCCGATGCGGGACTCGATCCCAGGACTCCAGGATCATGACCTGAGCCGAAGGCAGTCGCTTAACCGACTGAGCCACCCCAGGCGCCCCCAGACCATGTTAAGAGACAAGACTAGAGTGGTGAAAACAGACATAATTTTTGCCTTCAATTACATAACTCTATTTGGAGAGATTTGTGTTAATTAATCACCCCATTCAATGTAAATTGCTAAGGAAGAGAAGGAACACATTTGTGTGTGTGTGTGTGTGTCCGTGCGCGCACACGCGCGTGCCTGTTAATGAGAGTATAGAACTCTGAGTGAGGCTAGAATACAGTGAGGCCTTTATTTTTTTTTTATTTTTATTTTTTCAGAGAAACCTTTATTAAGGAAAGGATGTTGGAGATCCGAGGGGTTGATGGATAGGACTTAATTAGAGCAAATCTTCTCCTAAGTGGTGGCATATCACACAGCAAGAGAACAGAAACAGCACATTCAGGAGGGGTGACAAGGCTACCCACAGTGCGAGTGTTTATTGGACAACAGCGGACATTGCTTTGCTGTTGAGAAAAGCCACCAGGACAGCATCTGAGGACATTTCCGTTTTGGGGTGGGAGGCAGGTGGCGGTGGACAGTTTGATGCTTCGAGTGTGGGTGAAGTTGCCCGCGGAGTATGTGAGACAGGAGAGGAGGGGCGCTGAGGGCTAGACCCACATCACATTTAAGGGCTGTGTCCAGAAGTCCCCTAACAATTGCCCTAATAAAGGGACCTGAGAGAGAGGAGGACATCCAGACTGTCAAGATGTGGAGGGAGAGATCACTGTGGAGAGAAAAGTCAGTTCAAACAAGGGCGGCATTTGGTCACTTGTCAGGCTATACCTTAGAAAGGACAGTCTGAGCGGGGTGGTGGCAGTGGAAGCCAGAGCGGGTTGCAGGGAAATGAACGTGAAGGGAGTGGAGACCGTGAGGCATCCTTGCATGACTGTTTCGGGTGGCTCAGCTGGGACGGGAGAAAAGTGACAGTGACTGGAAAAAGGGTCAGAAAGTTTTTTGTTGTTTTGTTTTCTATTCGTGCTTTCTGATAGGAAGCTGAGTACAAGTTTCTAAGTCTGAAAGGGAGGGTCATGGAGAGAGGGACCTGAGACCTGGGAGCTCACTGACGATTGAAGGTCATGGAGATGGACCAGGTCATGGAGATGGACCAGGATGAGCTCCCCAAGGGCAGAACTTTCCCCAGAGGCCTCTCATTATCTGAGTCAGGAGGGGCAGAGTAGAAGGACAGATGCTGCTGTGGGTGATGAGTATATTAGCCTGGAGCTATTATGTGCTCAAGTGTCAGACCCTGTGCCAAACTGGGTCCCTGTGCTATCAGTTCTAAGTGTCACCACACCCCACGAGGGAGGGAGCCAGCCCAGAGAGGTTAAGTGACTTGCCTAAGGCCACGGAGCTAGTAAGTGGCTGAGCTGGAACTTGAAACCAGAGCTGCCCAATTCCCATCCGGAAGCATGGGAAGTTGAGAGTCTTATCCAAAAGCCTCACTGGTCTCCCTAGAAGTCATTGGCTGTGAAACAGGGAAGTAACAGCTTTGAACCAGGGGTAAGAATTTTGAGTGTGTGTTGTGGGGACAGACACAGGAGTTGCCCAGCATCTCAGACTGTGCTCTGGTTCACTGGGTTGTATGCACTTGCTCAAGTACCATGCACTTGCAATTTACTTAGATCCCAGTGTTGGATTTAGCTTGATTGATACAAGAGCACACTTAGCTCAGGGATGATAAACTGGGCTGGAACAGATGGGTGTCCTTGGCTGAGCTCTCCTTGCCTCCCTCAGTTCCCTGGAGACACGCTGGCTGTCACAGCTGGTCTGAGGAGCCCAAGAAGGTCTGAGCAGGCCAAAATCTCTCCTAGTTCCCTTTTCCAAATCACAGATGCCTTGCTGGTGTGCAAGGCTCAGGGGCTGTAACAAGAAGACCCTTCTGGATAACAGAATGCACACTGAAACAAACAATACACACTTGCGATGGTTATTCCCAATTTATTTATGGACTCTTCTTCTGGATGACTGCCCTCACGGGGTTGGTGGTGGTCCAGGTTTTCCCCCACATGAACTCCTACTATAACGAGAACACACCAATCATAGTGGCTAAGGATGATACCAATAATCATAGCAACAGACTGAGGAATTAATATTCTCCTACCAAAAAGTCAGCCATAAGGAAGCATAATTAGATACTTCTGAATAAATGCTAGCTTTGCATAAGAAATGAAAGAATATGAATGTTAAAAAGACCATAAAAGTTAGTCTCAAAAAGGATTCCAACCCAAGTCTTCTGAAGACTGCAAGATAATAGGAGGGTAGGAAAAGATCAGGGAAATACCTGTGGAGGTGCATCCCCACTGTCAACCTGGTCCTGATTTCCAGTAAGCTCCTCGGTGTCTTGATCAACAGTTATGTGGTAATGAAACTCTTCAAGGTTATTCCCTTGGGAATATGGGTAGCATTGCTTCTCACTTCTCTCTAGGCAGAATATTCTGACATGATTATTTATTTTGTAGTCTTGCTCTGAAAATGATCTGAGCTATCTTATAAAATTTGTAGTTTATACTAGTATAACATAAATAGATGAGAAAAATAAGCCCAGAAAAATAAGCCTAGGAGTAAAGCGTGCGTGTGTGTGTGTGTATGTGTGTGTGTGCATGAGAGAGAGAGAAATTTTGACATTGATAAACACTTCTCAAAGCAGAAGTTGTATGTCTTTTAGTTTCTAATTCAACCTGAACTTTCCATAAGGTAGCACAATACTAAAAAAAAAAGGACGCCTTTTAATTTGACAAAATGCAAACGGATATCTCTATTAGAAGAAAAGGTGGTGAAAAGCCTCTCTTGAGAAAGAGTGAATGGACAAATAGAGATTTCTCATCCCAGACAAAAGAAAATACCCGAGGAAGGGAGCCAAAAAAGAAGATTCCAAGGAGAGAGATGGAAAGTAATGCCAAGAGGCAAACACATAAAAAAGATTTAGAGATCTGGCTAATTAAAAATTTAAAAGCTTTATTTGTCAAAAACATCATAAACAACCCAAATGTTCTAAGACAGAAGACAGGTTGAAACAATCTAACCTGCATTTGCTGTGGAGGTGGGAATCTGCTGAGCCAGGGCTGTCTTTGGCTCAGGGAGGTTAAGTATCAGTTCAAGGTCACCCAGCCAAGATGTGAGCTGACATCTCTCTGCCCCAGAGCACATGCTCTTAAGCCATCATTTCTCTTTCTTCTTTCCTGGGATTTATCTGTTTCATTTGCTTTTAAACCTTGTGGTTTCCTTTATTATTTCTATAAATTTTGTTTTGTTTTTATATTCATTATATTCTTCAGTGATTCATCAATTGTTCAATGATTTTCTTGGTGTTCCATTAATGTTTATTGAGTAAGTAAATGAATATTCTAACTGGTTATTTTGGGTTTATAGGCTTTTTTTTTTAGAGAGACTCTATTACATTCTTACTTTAATTATAAATTTTTCAGTATATGGGTTTTCAATGGATGAGTTAATAGTTTCTGAAAATAGTTGTAATTATGTTTCCCAGTAATAAAGTTTCTTTTATATGCCATGTTTTAATGTCTACACCATAACTTCTAAGCTATGTGAAGTGATGTAGGAGATTTCTGGTATTTTTGTTTAGTCCATTAATAAGGATGCTGCTAATGTGTTTATGTTTGTTCTTTTTTTCTGTTTAAGGATGCTGCATTAAAGTGGTTATTTTCTATCATCTTGAGGATGCATCCTTCTATTACTGGTTTTATGATTATTTTTTAATAGGAAAGGTGTTGAATTTTATTGATATCTTTTCAGCAACTATCCTGTGGGGTTTTCTTTTTTCCTTTTTGGTTTCATCAAAGTAAATCTTTGTCACTAGATGTCTTGATGTTAATAATTTCTTGCTTTCCTACTTGATACAAATGCTATGTGGTTATGACAGATCATGCCAATGTCGTATTTTTTACTTTGGTTTACCTAAAAATCAGCTGGCACAAATGCTAAAATGCAGATTCTATGCTAACACTCTTGAAGAATTTGATTCAGTAGGAATATGGGTGAAGCTGAGAATCTGAATTTTTAGAAGTCTGTCCTCCACCACCATGATTCTAACACGTGTGATACACAGACCACACAGTTTGAGAAACATGATTTAAATGAACCACTGATTGATACTTATTAGTATTTTTGTTATCGTTGCAGTAATGGAAAAGGTGAAATTAACCTAATTAAATTTTTTTCATTTGTTTGTTTTTATTTTAAGAAGACTTCGACATATTTCTGTTCTCTGGTTTTGCTAGCTTCATTAAATAAATTGGGCTTTTTAAAAAAGAACTTTAAATGATGTCAACTGTTTATAAAGCATGAGAATGTATGTTCTGTTACTTAAGAGTTTAAGAGAATTAGTAGGTAAAATAATCTGAACCTGAGGTATTGTTTGTTCGAAGTAATTCTTAGGGAGCTTGTTTTTCAGTCTCTCCTATGGTCATAGATCTAACAAAAAAATGCAAATTGAATTCAAAGATGGAAGAGCAGCCTAGTTTGGTCAGAACACATTATACAAAAAGGGCTCTCGTGGAACACAGGACTGGAAAATTCATATGGGACCAGATCAAGGAGGGCCTTGAGTAGGCGTAAAATGAATAGCTTACAAAGAAGTTCTATGTACATTAGATCATTTTATGTTTGTAACAGGACTGAGAAATATGTTTTATCTCTATCCTCATGTTATAAACGAGGAAACATAGTACTGCGGTCTCGAAGCAGGGCACTCATTAGCCTACCAGTAGTAGTTTAAATCATTTATCCAGTCTGCTGAGGCAGTTCCAGCTTGGACTTTATACTTGAAATGATGCCACAGTCTTCAGGGTGACTTCCTGAATCTGGACTCTCTTATACTCTATACAGTTTCAAAGTTACTTTTCCTTTAAAAATTCCTTTTATTCATTTATTCATTCATTCACTGAACCATTCATTTATTAATGTATTCATTTATTCATTCATTTTAAGATGCAAAGGCAGTGAGGTCATCGTCAGAGACTGGCAACCTAATGCATAGTCACAGATATCTAGAAACAAGTTACCTCAGAATAGGTGTAGTTCATGTAAAGAGAGTTGTGAGGTCCAGAGGGATGTTCCTTTTGGTTGGTCTGCAAGACTCAGAGTTCTAGATAGATCTTGGTGTCTGAATAAGATTTCAACAGGTGGAGATGAATAAAAGGGCAAATTCAGAGATGAGAAAACTAAATTCACAAGGCATAAGGAAGAAAATCTTAAGTTCTTTAAGGACAATTATATGTAGCTTGGTTTTATTAGTTTAGAGTATATATAAAGAAGACAAAGCTGAAAAACTAATTTTAAGCCAGATTACGAATGTTTTTAAATCACAGACTAAGATTTATAGGTATTGTTCTGCAGATAAGAGAGAAGAAATAAAGGATTTTGACAGCATTATATCAAGTGGTAGCAAAAACAACAACTGAAACAGGCCCTTGAGTTTTGATCCACTTTCAAAATGGTGCTGGTATTTCATTGTTCATCAGGTAGTTGAATCAGCAATATTGAAAGAGAGACATCCAGGCTGTGATCATCCTCATGGTGGTGAAATGACTAATGGAGAGAACAGGTGAAAACAGAAGACTAGGGGACTGAGGTCAAAATTATATAGGGGTGGAGGAAAAAGGAATTAGAAAGAAGTATTATGAGAACAAGAATAATACAAAGTCATGATGCTAAAAGGAGTTTCAAAAGGTGGTATTTCAATCCTGCCTTGCATTATACTTTACAGGGTTTTTTTTGTGCTTATCTTTCTTTCTTTTCAAATTAAACTACATTTCCATATTTTTAGGGCCGAGATTATATTTTTATTTTGACAATGTTTAACATGATGCTTAATATACTGTGAAGGGTGTTGTTAGGCATTTAATAATTCTTGCTTACCTATTGCTTTTAACAGTATTCAAATAATTATAAAAATGATCACAGTGAACACTTATTAAATTTATAATGGGCATTTCTGAGTGATTTACATGGATTATTCATTTAATTCTCACAACAACGAAATAAGGTCGTTACCAAGTGAGGTAGCATTTATTAGGCAGATGAGGATAGAGTAATCACCTAAAAGTGTATGTCCTTCACCCTGAGGAATCTTGAAACTCACTTTGAATTTTAAAACTCTATGGGAAGTTAAAACATTTTAACTTATTTTTTAAAATAAATTATTTACTAAGCACATACTTTGTACAAAGCATCATGTTTGGGTATGTTGAGGGGAGGGTGGTAGGGCTTGCTGGTTACCCCCAGTTGTTAGGAAAGTTTTGTTTTCCTCACTTTCAACTTTCACAGTTTTCTCCTCTAGAAAGAAAAAAGCTCAGATTTCATCCCCAGCAGGTAGAATAGGTAGATAATTTGAAAAATCATAACTGGGCTTCTTTATTTTTAAATTAACATATAATGTATTATTTGTTTCAGGGGTACAGGTCTGTGATTCATCAGTCTTACACAACACCCAGTACTCAGCATAACACATACCCTCCCCAGTATCCATCAGCCAGCCACCGCATCCCTCCAACCCCCTACCCTCCAGCAACCCTCAGTTTGTTTTCTAAGATTACGAGTCTCTTATGGTTTGTCTCCCTCTCTGGTTTTGTCTTGTTTCATTTTTTCCTCTCTTCCCCTATGATTCTTTGCCTTGTTTCTTAAATTCTACATATCAGTGAGATCATATGATAATTGTCTTTTTCTGATTGACTTATTTCGCTTAGCATAATACCCACTAGTTCCATCCACATCATTGCAAATGGCAAGATCTCATTTTTTGATGGCTGCATAATATTCCATTGTATATATACCACATCCTCTTTATCCATTCATCTGTTGATGGACATGTAGGCTCTTTCCATAGTTTGGCTATTGTGGACATTACTGCTATGAACATTGGGGTGCAGGTGCCCCTTCAGATCACTACATTTGTATCTTTGGGGTAAATACCCAGTAATGCAATTGCTGGGTCATAGGGTAGCTCTATTTTCAACTTTTTTGAGGAAACTCCATACTGTTTTCCAGAGCATCTGCAGCAGCTTGCATTCCCACCAACAGTGTAGGAGGGTTCCCCTTTCTCCGCATCCTCGCCAGCATCTGTCATTTCCTGATTTGTTAATTTTAGCCATTCTGACTGGTGTGAGGTGGTATCTCATTGTGGTTTTGATTTGCATTTCCCTGATGTTGAGTGATGTTGAGCACCTTTTCATGTGTCTGTTGGCCATTTGGATGTCTTCTTTTCATTTAAAAACATTAGATTTAAAGTTGCTAGTTAAAACCTAATTCATAAAAAAACATTAAAAAAACCCAAGTGTTGGTGAGGACATAGAGAAATTGGAACCTTGTGCATTTTTAGTGGGAATGTAAAATGGTGCAGTCACTGTGAAAAACAGTATGGTGGGTCCTCAAAATATTAAAAGTAGAACTACCATATGATTCAGCAATTCCACTTCTGGGTCTATACCTACAAAAATTGAAAGAAGGGTCTCAAAGAAATGTTTGTACACCCATGTTCACAGAAGCATTATTCACCGTAGCCCAAAGGAAGAAGCAGCCCAAGTGTCCATCAGTGATTGAATAGATAAACAAATTGTGGTCTACACATGCCATAGAATAATATTCAGCCATAAAAAGAAAGGAAATTTCTGACACCTGCTACGACGTGGATGAACCTTGAGGACAGTATGCTAAGTGAAATAAGCCAGTCACAAAAAGACAAATACTGCGATATTCCACTTATATGAGGTAGTTAGAGAAGTCAGATTTATAGACAGAAAAGAGAATGTCATTGCCAGGGACGGACTGGCTGGGACTGGGGGGAGGAGATGGGGAGTTGTTGTTTAATGGATACAGAGTTTTAGTTTTGCAAGATCAAAGAATTCTGGAGATTGGCTGCCGAACAATAGGAATGTACTTAACACTATTGAAGCTACACTTAAAAATGGTGGAGGTGGTTAAATTTGCTTTATATATATTTTCTCACAGTTCCAAACAATTTTAAACCCTTAATTCAGGTATTCTTATATAAAATATCAATCTATTTTGTTGTCCTTACTTCATACACCTTTTGAACAATGTATCCTAATATGCAGTAAACCCCATGTACGTTGAGTGGCTTAGGCTGTGTGTATGGTACATACATGGATTCAAAATTGAAAGAATAGAAAACAGGCATGAACAAAAGATAAAATGAGTAAGTACTTATATCCCAACTACTGATAATGTGCTTAACTATTCAAAATGGGAACTTTTGGAATGCTTTAATTTAGGTTTCCTGATAAAGAGTCTATTTTTGACTTGAAGAACAATTAATTCTACTATAGGCTTCAGTAGTGATGATAATACTGGGACCTGATTATACTTTATAATGATACCAGATAGGGTAATTTTTCAAATGTTTTATTGGATCTATGAAGGGATCATTGTGTGACCTGCATTTAGAAAATCCACTCTCCAAAGAATTATCTGTGGTTAGGTTATTATTGTTAGGTCAAGTTATGTGCTTGAAATTGATTAATCTTTTTCTGGGGGTAATTGTCATAACTCGTATTGTTTACAATTAATCCCTTCTATAATCTGGCCCTGAGTTATTTTTACGTAAAATCTGAGAAGACATGCAATATTCATATCTCATATATAGACACGTAATAGTGGGCTGTAGTCTTGCCATTATCTATGGATTAATTCAAATTTGATAGAATTATCTCTCTTCAGAGATAGATTATGAAAGACTTTTAAAAGAACAGATTTCCATACTAACTTTGAACTTAATCACCTATTTCATAATTATTCCAGGACTGTTACAAGGAATCCCATGGCTTCTTATTATTCATAGCAAAAGACAAAAATGTATGCAACCTTTCTTCATTTTAGGAGGTGGCAAAAGGTCTCAGAGATTACCCTTCACATGTTAATATTTCAGAACCTTATTATTTTGGTGTGGTGGTGAAAAAGCAAAGTAACTCTCAAGATTTTTCAGTATTTTTCCCCTTCCTTATTCTCAGAAGCATCTTTTGTGTAACTAAAAGTCTTTTGGTGCTTCTGCAGTAACTGGAAGAGCTTTCATTTATGTTTCACTACAGAAAATACTGGAGTTTTTTGCTATTTGAAATGGAAATACAAAACAAAGAGTTTACCCCTGCAATTATATTGTTTTTCTATCCTTTGAACTGCAGCTAACAAACGGGGTTCCAGAAAGCTTTTGAGGCCATTGCCAGTTGGTCACAACAACCTATAGGAGCCATATTTCCTGGCTCACTATTTTCCTATCTTGCTTTTATTTTTCCATTTGCTAATAATTTATACACTTAAAAATTTAAAATCTTATATACAACATATGCATACTCCCAATACTTCTATCAAATGACATATTGCATTGTTACCTGTGACAATATTTCATGCATAGACGTGGATGAATTCTACCAGAAGTATTTTCACATCTTTACTCTTGAGGTGGTTACCTAATCCATGAAGACATGGAAGCTATTTTGCGTTTTCAGGTATGCATTACAATCTGCTTATACGGCTTTTTCTCCTCGTACTGTAAGCTTATGGAGTCAAGGATTGTCTTTCCCTGGTATGTGTAATTTCCAAAAGCTCCACAGGGAATTCTGATGTAGAACCTGAATAAAGAACTGCTGTGCTGGAAGTGTATCCCAACCATACACCCAACAAACATGGATGGCTCATGCTCAGTGGCAGGGCTCTCGGGCATTAACGACAGGTAGGGTTAATTGACTGTAGGGGTTCTCCAGATTAACCTCAGCATTCATCTGTAGGAAGTTACCACTTTGGCAGAAAAGTTGGAAGAGATATGCCATCCCTGGTCTAAAATGTTCTCTGTCTTTGCATAGTGATTATAATCTATGAAGACTCTTGGACAAATCTATTCTCTAGATTTATGTTGCTACAGGGGTGCCTGGGTGGCTCAGTTGGTTAAGCGACTGCCTTCAGCTCAGGTCATGATCCTGGAGTCCCGGGATCGAGTCCCGCATCGGGCTCCCTGCTCGGCGGGGAGCCTGCTTCTCCCTCTGACCCTCCCCTCTCTCATGTGCTCTCTCTCTTCATTCTGTCTCAAATAAATAAATAAAATCTTTAAATAAATAAAAAAAAGAAAAAAAAGATTTATGTTGCTGCAGAGTAGTATCAAGTAATTTCATGGTATTTCAAGAAGTTCATTTTCCAGTTCATGAAAATATTTGAACTGGATGCTTTCTTCTTTTCCAAAAGTAATGATTTTTTCATTACCAGTAATTTAGGCTCACACCCAGCAAATGTGTTGTAGGTCAAATTTTGTAATATTTGGTAATATTTCCTGCTTAGTCCCTCTACCTAAAGAGAGGTAGATAGCCTAGTTATGAAGCACACAAACCCTCTATTCGTGTGTCTGAATCCAGGCCCTAGCTCTTCTACTCACTCTGTGATTTCTAGTTACCCTGTTGCCTCAGTTTCCCCCTTAGTAAGTAGGTATATAAGAGTTGTGAGACAGAAATGCATGAGAAACAGTTAATACTCTACCCATGGATGGAAGACCACCAATAATTGTGGATTATTATCGTTATTAGTAGCAGCATGTACAACTATTGTTTCATATCACCTTTCCTCAAAGTCATCTTTTCTGGCAGTAGAAACTTCAGAAAATTTTTGTTTTAGATGTAGTCTTTTAAGCACTTTGGTAGTTATTTATCACTGTTTAAATATATGTGCAGCTATGTCTATAAAAAGATATGAATATTATTTTTGTCCCAAACCTAGACTATCCCTGGATGATTTTACTTTCATTCATCCATCTGTCCTCCATCCATCCATCCATCCATCCATCCATCCATCCATCCATCCATCCAAATAAATATGTGACAAGTGCCTTCCACAGGCCTTGCACTGATGAAATAAGGATAAACAAGGCACATTATCTGCCTTTAATGATCTCCCATTCTCTGAGGAGAGAAACAGACAGGTAAATAGGCAATTATAACACTGAGTTTTAAGTACCATGAGATGATTGTGCTTGGAATAATATAAACGGGGCACAGAGGATGTTTCAGTGCATTGAAGGTCAGGGAAAGCATTCAGTTTTTCTAGTAATGATCAATTTATTTAAAAGGCATTGTTTTTTAGTTGACCTCAGCCCAAAATGACCTTAGATAAATGCATTCAGAGCCTTATAGAAAACACTTAGGGCAAACATGGCTTTTCTCAAAGTTGGAAGAGAAAAACTTCTTTTTCAATCTCATGGCTATTTTACTTTAGGGAGCAGAACACACTGATTATGGCTATTTTGCTGCCTCTCAGTCCTGTTTGGAAAAGGGTGTTTGGTGTATTTTATATAGCTGAGTTGAATAAATCCCAGTACTTACCACTGTAATTTACTGCATGTGAAGCCGGCTTGTCCCCTAGATCACAAAAAAATGCACCAGTGAAAGCTTCCATCCTAATTTTATATTTCAGAAGTAAATCACTTTTCCTGTACAAAGCACATACAAAGCTGTAAAATTTAGTCTAAGCATTAATAATTATTTTAAATCCTGTAAATTCTAGGTTACTTTATAGTATGGCCATAAGAATCTTTTTTTTTTTTAAGGTCTTTTATTCTTATCTAGTAAAATGGATCATTAGTTATATAGAGTCTTTATAGTTTTGAATTTAGAAAACTTTGTGTTTTTATAATGTTAGTTTGCTTGCTAATACAAAATGTTAAGATACCTATGCTCTGATTTTTCTTTTATTCAATGTCTCTGGAAACAAGAAATCATAATTATCTTCTCACTGGGATTTTACAAGATACTGAATGTATCCGTGAATCAGCAACAAATTCAATTTAAAAGAAAGAAAGGAGGAAAACGTTACAAAACCCTTGGATATCGTTGCTCCTGGAAGATTCAGCTATGACATTAAATTTAGGACCAATATAGATGTTGCAATGGGCAGCTACCTATGCTAATGACAAAAATTGCCAACTTCACTCTTGGTTGTTGGTTGTCTTTTTTTTTTTTTTTAACCCTTTCTAAGAACCATTCTCGGACCAATTAAAATAATGAGGAACTAAGTAACACACTCACTCCTTAGTTATGAACTGGAAATCTGGAGACCAAATCAGGAATGTAATCACTGAAACACACAAACACAGTGGTTTGGATAGGATGAGTCATCTCGTTTGGAAGAGTTGAAATTCCTTAATTATTTTTGAAGGCCCCCAATAAAGCCTTCTAGAGGACATCTTTCCCAAATCCTCCATGACAGTAATTCAGTCTTGGTAAAACAAAAAAAATGAAAGCGGAAGGCTAAGTGCTCCATCTAGAGTACAAAGGAACCAAGTTGAAAAAACTGGGAGGGATCCTTTAGCAAAAGGCCTCAGTAATACCCTTCAAATGAAAAACGGCTGGGACACAGATGAAACACTATTTTCATTCTTGCAAACTTAGAAATTGCTTCTTGTTAATTGAATTAGAATTCAATTAGAATTTTAGAATGAGAATTAATGAGAATTTTTAGAATTGCTTGCTTAAGAAATTCCTGGAAACTGCTTACAAACTTGTTCTGTTTCTCAGGTTTATCAACCTAATCATGTATAACATTGAGATCATTCAGCCAATCCCCTACAGACATTAAAGAAATTTTAAAGGTCACCTGAAAAATGTTGAAATAGTAAATATGGCATCAGTTTCTTAATTATTGTTTAGCACAATATATTTAAAATATTCTTTATCTTCCATTATTAGTGTAACATTGGCTGGATTTCAAATGTTGAATATCAGAGCATCTCCTATGTTTGTCCTCTAGAAAGCTATGCTCAATAAAGTGTTTGTATTTTGTTGATATTGATATTCATTTCTCCTTCTTTCCCAGGGCAATAATCAGAGATTTGTCATTTACCACAAAGCTAATGAAATCAAGTTTCTCTCCTGGAGTGTCACTGGAGTGGCCATGGGCATTTGGAGTCTTGCTAAATAAAAGTTGAATTGAGAACACATTTTGATTGGCTTTAGTGGATATATTTAGATGGCTCAAAATCTCATCTGTTTGTAATTAAGCTAGTGCTGGGAATAAATGGTAGTAATATTCTTACCCTCCAATATGCTGATACCCTGCAGTAGAAGTATTTGGATAATAATGGAGAAGAAGCAAGAGAAGTTTGTCTGGAAATTTCTTCCAAATCACACAGCTCATATATAACATTTATTAGGAGTTGCCCCAAATTTAATAACAATTATAAGAATTTATACTAACATTACCAAAAAGAAGTTTGAAGCTGAAAGAAATATTTCTAAATTATCAATAATAAAAAATAAATGCCCATTCCTTATGCTGGAAGAAAAACTTAAGTGATCTATTTAAAAAGATCATCGTTGTGTGAGGAGATGATCAAAGAGCATGTAGCCCCCAAAGTGTAAGAAATAAAATTGCTAAAGAGGTGTATCAGGTCATTAATTAATAAAATGTATTATTTTAATAAAATGTGTTGGGGGTTTTTTGGTAATGTTTATATGTTTTAAAGGTTTATTTTTTGTGTGATTTTTTTATTCCTTTAAATATTATTCACCTGTATCTAATTGTGTATTTTTCTCTTTTTATGAATGTTAACTTTTTAATTTAGAAAAAATATCCTCACAATGAAAAGCAAAATTAAAAAATCAAGACTTGCTTCAATGCTGTGAATTGTGCAAGACTCTTGAATCACAGATCTGTACCTCTGAAACAAATAATACATTACATGTTAAGAAGAAGAAGAAGAAGAAGAAGAAGAAGAAGAAGAAGAAGAAGAAGAAGAAGAAGAAGAAGAAGATAGCAGGAGGGGGAAGAATGAAGGGGGGGAATCAGAGTGGGGAGACGAACCATGAGAGACCGATGGACTCTGAAAAACAAACTGAGGGTTTTAGAGGGGAGGGGGGAAGGGGGATGGGTTAGCCCAGTGATGGGTATTAAGGAGGGCACGTACTGCATGGAGCACTGGGTGTTATACACAAATAATGAATCATGGAACTCTACATCAAAAACTAATGATGTAATGTATGGTGATTAACATAACATAATAAAAAATTTAAAAAAAAGACTTGCTTCAATAGGTCAAGAGCAATGAAATTTTCCTTTTTTGCTCATCTCAATATTCATCTCACTTTTTATTTTTATAAAGCCCTTTAAAAATATTGCTTTTCATGGTCTTATAAGCATGTAAAAACAGTCACGCAAGGGTCTTCTACCCTTGTATTCTTTTTCTTGAAAAGGACAGACAAACCATCTACAAGTACTGTCAATAATTCTTACAGTAGCTAGAAATTCGGTTTACAATCAGTGGAATATCTCTGCTTCTAGCTCATTTTCTCATTTTCCAATGGTGCTCATCTTGAGCTATTTCACTCTTTACTGCCTTGTATCAGAAAACTAGACTTCAAACTCCCAACTCCCTAGAAATCAATCTAGCTGTTTATTAATAAATATGTTAAGAAGAGAAGTCATGGAGATAATAGTCTTCCAAAGATGTTCACTCCAAATTTTCCATCTCAGTAAGTAAAGAACCAGGATTCCTTTTCTCTAAAGTTGGTCTGGGATTTTGGGAAGACTACTTCTAGTAAGACTGAAGTATTTCTGATATCCAGAGATTCTGAGTGAAAAGAGTTTTTACACTAAAAAGAACAAGATTCTTGCTATTCAAACTAAGGCTACCGGTGTAGAATTTTAGTGCTAGCTAACCTGCTTACCTTGCTGATGGGGTGATTTCAAGGTGAGCTCTATTTGTAGTCCCGAGTCATTCACTGTAATTTGGAAAGTAGCTACGGTGTCGGCTGGACTATTGGAATTTGCCTGGTGGTCTCTATTATGAGAGGTTGCAAGAGATTTTTAAAATGATATTCAGAGAACAAGAATGGTAGTGACAGATTGAATTATTTTGTAGGGAAAAAAATGGATTGGTGAGTGCTGAATTAAATAAATAAATAAATAAAAAAAACCAACCCTAAAATAGTTTCCACAAACCAAAATCCTCTATAAGCTACAATCCCTCTCTGGCCATATTTAGCAATCCTGTTCAACTTGAAATCCTAGAAGGCTCGGTAAGTGCCATGTTTCATCAACATAAATAATTAACTGGGGAAGGACATGCAACATTCATAGTGGGAAATTATTAGATTGCGAAAGGAGAGAAACTATCTAAAAATTGAAGAAAAATGAATCATTCAGCTTATGGCATTTCCTTTATGTATAATAATTAATTTAAAAAAACCCCTATTCCTTCTGGGCCACTGACAAATGGTGGGTGTGCTAGATTGCAGCACAGTTGGACTGTATTTGCTGCGTGGTTTGAAACAATAAGGGATTCAGTGTTCGGGTGCATTCTGCCAGGAGGTGGGTATCAGGAGTAGGAAAAGTGAGAGTCCCGTTTTGCTTTTTTTATTTTAAGACCATTCCAATAATAAGGGGACTGTTATTTTGGGAGTCAGAGCGATTGTTCAACTTGGTGTGTTCAATTAAGTGTCACAACCTGCGAATGATTTATATTATATTACTGGAGGTTTTCACTGTTGTGGGAAAGGATTATGGTGATGGGTTCTAGAAAATCTATTGAATAAATAAATATTTCCTGGCAGATGTTGCTTTTCTGTCCCTAGCTAATAGCAATAGCAAATCACAGAGCTTAGGGCTTACTGCTAGTGACGTTACTTAATGTCATAAAGCTTTGTCTAAGAGTGTCCATGGGATGATAAACAAGTGTTATTTACATGACACAGAGTGGCCGAAAATGGGTCAGAAGAACAATACTTCTGTGATATCGTTTCTCTGGTCAGATACATGGAGTCGATTCGCAGATATTCTTAGTTGTGCGAGGGAAAAAGTGGGATTTCTTTTTTTTTTCCCTGACTCTCAAAACCTGTTTGGCAGGAGACCCTGAGAGCTCTAGTCCTTCAGAAAGCAAAAGACGGATTACTTTCAAATCCAGGAACCTCATTAGGATTTCTGAGGAAATGAAAAGTGGTTTGAGTTGAGACCGAACTAAGGCTACCAGTGTAGAATTTTAGTGCCAGCTAACCTGCTTACCTTGCTGATGAGGTGATTTCAGGGTGAGCTCTAAAAGACCGCATTGTTCATGTGTGGCCCCAGGAACAATGAAGTACAAATTAGCTGTGTCCAATCACTCGGGAAAGCTTATCATTATCATCCAGCTTTCTGACATTACCTCTCCTGCCCTCTTTCCTTTTAGCTCAGAAAGTAAACTAGGATTGAGGCAAAGGAAGAGAAGCTCAGTGATCTGACAGCAACTTCTCAAAAGGAAGAAGGAGGAATTATGTAACAGGGAAAAATTCTGTAGTTTAAAACCATATTTGCTATAGATGTCAATTATACTTTAGAGCATTTAAAAGTGGAATAAACTCCTCCTACATACCTAGGAATCTGTATATGAGCTATTTCTTAATCTTAATGCTTTCTTCTTTCTTTGTTATTATGGGTAAATGTATTCACAATAGAGTCTATGACCTTCAGTTAAACATGATACTCTACCCCAAATGGAATTTACCATATAGTGTATACGTGACAAACAACCTAGGGAATAATTCGGGTATTATCAGAAATGACATTAAATTATTAGGCATCTGTGATGCTGTTTTATACACTGGGTTTGGAACTTAGTAGGATAAGAACTCATGTGTTGGAATCACCAGAGAATGAGTTGCCCAGAATAGAATTTTTTGGCTAAGTTTTACCATTGCATTTCCAAAAAGTATCTCATACCTCCAAGCTAACCCCAAAACTCAAAGGTTTATAATTTGAGAATGAAGTTAAAAAAAACTCTATACATAATGACTGAGGTTAGACAACTATATAAATAATCTGTCTTAATTGATACTCTATAAGTGAGTACTGAGGACTTTTAAAGACATCCCAATTCTGTTCATGGCTATCATTTATTCATGTAGTTATTCATTCATCAAACATATGTTAAGCCCTTCATCTTTCTGACACATTTGGTTAGGCATCTTATAAAAACTGCCTGGATTATCTTTTCTAAAGTTCGAGTATACCAGCATTTCACCCTACCTGCAAAAATACTGAGTTAGTTAACACAAAGTGGAAAGTCACCAAGCAGGTTGGAAATAGTAAGACAATGAGTAAAAATTTACCAGTACATTTCCAAGCCTATCTACAAGAGAAGCCTCTACCTTCCAGTCAGTCAGCCCACTTAGCTGGCAAAATGATAGTAACCACAAGTTAACATTTATTTGGTATAAGCTGTGTGCTAAATGTTTTATGTGCATTAGTTTACTTAATCATCAAGTGAGTCTTCCAAAGTTACCATCCTTGCTTTTTGAGTGAAGAAACTAAGGCTTAAAAGTTTAACTTATTTGTTCCAGATCAGATAAATAAAGTTGGGGGCCAGAATTTGAATCTAGGTCTTCTTGACCTCAAAGCCCATGATTTCCATACATAACGGAAAAATATATATGCGTTATGACAGCTTGATGACATTAGCTACTAACCATCCTTTAACTTTTGTTCCATGTTTACTCAACATCCTCTTCTGATTTACTTAGAACCTCCATAAAATATTTTCTTTGCAGGAAGAGAATATTCCACCAGTGATTCTGAATGGTTGATTCCTATGGATATTGTGTATTTAAAAAATTATAATCAAACAATTGCATTGTTCGATTTATACTTCTTTCTCTTGTGAGTTCGATTAATGTGAGTTGGCCTCTCCAATACAGGCATCACTTCTGAATATATTTACAAATTACTATTTTTGTTGTTGTTGTTTACAGAATTCAGGACCAGATCCTAGACCAAGGTATTTTTGGCATCTAAACAGAATCTCTACCTTATCATTATTTATAGTCTCAGAAATAATGCAGTAGTTGTTTTTTTAATAATAAAAAATTTACAGAAATTTTTTACAGTGCAAAGAAAGCTTTTTTTTTCTTTCCTGAACCCTCTTCTTTCTTAAAAGTAGAGATCATTTATTAAGTACCAGCCATAGAATAGGGGCTTTCTATCCTCATTACATTTTATCCTTGTAAGTCCACATATGGTGATACAATAATAGCGTGTATCTCTTAGGATTTAGGGTCTGGAGCTATGGCATGCAAAATTTTTAGCTTGGTATGATTTATTTCTCTTTTCAGTATTGGTGAACCTAGCAATCAATTAATCAAAAATTTTAGGAGTCTTTTTGAAGGACCAGTCAATCGACATTAAATATTAGTCGGAGTCCTGCCCTGACCCACTGAGCCACGTGCTTTAGTTTTGTCATGAGTATTCCAAGGGCTTGAAGGTTTTCGTCCGTTACATCTAAATACTCCACAGGGCTCTGGAGGATTGAATCCCTTGTTCAGGTTGTTGAAAACCTGCATCGGGATAACTGGACTCCTAATTCTCCTACTTAGGTAGGATGCGGTTCCTGAAAAGTTACAGCTTTCTGTGCCTCACTGAAGACCACCTGAATCCGAGTTTGTGGAGGTGGGATCAAGGAGCATGCAGATTCCCCCTGGGTTTCTGTTGCACACAGATGTTCAAAGCCCGTGTGATACATGGTTGGGAAAATGATGTTTTTGTTTTCATTTTTTTTTTAAGATTGCCTGTTCACTAGCTTTCATGTATTCATTTATTTGTTTAGTTCTATGCAATTTTTTTTTACCCCTGCAACCCCTCGTTCTAGGCAAATTTATCACATGTACAACACATAATGTTTTTCAACACTGCACATTAGTAGATTTTTGCATAAGTCAATCCTTATTTAATGGCTGTTTAACTGTTGGCTGTTGTCTTATTGGAGACTCTAGGAAAGTGTCGAATCTGGAAAAAAGTAAGTCATGTCATGTTCCTGTATATAATATGCGTAACGCTATGTACATGCACAGAGAATTGTGTATAAATACGTCATTTTAGTTACATAAGTAAATGACTCAGAGGCTCAGAGTATAAACAAATCAAGGAGCTAAGTAAATTAAATACTTCGGAAAATTGAGTATCATGTTTGGGCAACTAACTTTAATTTGTGTGCTGAATTAGGGATTCATGCTTGACTTTGGAAAATTGAAAATTGACAGGAAGCCAAAAATCCAGGGAAATACACCTGCCCTGCACTTGTGGATCCAAATAGTGGAGTAGAACTTGTTAATTGGTAAACATAATTTTCATAAATCCTTCAACCTTCTGCGTTAATTTCCTAGGTCTTCCATAATGAATACTCCAACTAGGTAGCTTAAAAACCACAGAAATGTATTCTCTCACAGGTGGAAGACCAGAAGCATAAAATCAAGGTGTGAGCAGGGCCATGCTCTCTCTGAAGGCTCTAGGAAAGGATCCTTCATTGTCATTTTCTAGCTCCTGCTGGTCGTCAGCAAGCCTTGGCACTCCCTAGCTTACGGATGCTTTACACTCCAATCTCTGCTTCCTTTGTCACATGGCCTTCTGCCTTGTGTGTCTGTGTGTCTCTAAATCTCTCTCTTTTAATGACACCAGTCACTGGATTCAGGTCCACCCGTCTCCAGCATGACCTCATCTTAACTAAATTACATCTGTGAAGACTTGAGTTCCAAATGAGGTCACATTCTGAGGCTCTGGATGGACGTGACTTTGGAGGGGGAGGGGTCACTATTGAACCATACCTGCTCCTACCCTAGTTTTGTGGCCCATTGACATTCAGCTTCCCACTTCTTGCCCTATACAATGAGCATTTTACTGAAGAAGCAGTTTGTGGATAACTTCATTTTGAAGTTGCCCCCTGCAGTCTGAACTTTTGCAGGGCATGGTTCATCTATTCTTGATGAATATTATAGTTAAGAACTGTGGCTAAACAATAGCAACATACTAGGTAGAAATGAAATGTGGAAAACAGGGCACCTGGTGGCTTAGTTAAGTGTCCAACTCATGGTTTCAGCTCAGGTCATGATCTCAGTGTCCTGGGATTGAGTCCTGTGTCAGCTCCTCACTCGGTGGGGAGTCTGCTTGGATTCTCTCTCTCTCTTTCCCTGCCTCTCTCCCTGCTCTCTCTCTTAAATAAATAAATAAATAAATCTTTAAAAAAATGTGGAAAAGCTTTACTTTTCCTTCTCCAGATTTGAGATCAGGACATGGGAAGGTAGATGGAGAAAGGTAAAAGGAGTTAAAAAAGTGAATGAAAAATGTAATAGCAAAGAATTATAAATATTACCCTTTTTATAATAGTTTACATTTGTCTACGCATTTTGATTTAGAATGCTTCCATATATTACTTTATTTGATAATACCGAAATTCTGGGTGTGAAAGGCAGGTATTATTTCCCATAATTTCACAGATGAGAAAACTGAAGTTTGGGGTTAAGTGATTCACCCCTCTCCACACACACACACACCCCAGTCAGATAGTGCATAAGAGAATTAAAATTCCAATCGAGAGTGTTGGTATTCGTTCCACTGTCCTTTCCTTTACCACAGTCAACTCTTGGTTAATAGCAATTCCTAAAGCACTGTCCATCGCATTTTGATTACAGCTACAGGGTCAGAACAGGAGCACAAAGCTGAAATCCAAAAAATCTAGGTTCTAATTTCAACAGTCGTCTGACCTTAGACATTTGTAACCTGGTGTGATACTCTTTGTCCTCCTCCTCTGGAGGATTGAGAGAACTTAGCAGAACAAAAATATGCAACAAGATGGTGCCCCATGTGGGTGGGAAGAAAAGAGTGTTGGGGGTGTGAGTGATCACCTTGAGATGTCTCTAAGGCACGGCTTGTGATTACATTTCCTGAGATTCCCTTGTTTCCTTTAGTAATAAATTCCCCCTTTTCATTCCGGTTTAAATAGCTTTTGTTGTCATTTCATGTGATCAACAGTTGCTGTTCCAAAGATACCACCCTTATAGTCTAGTAGGGAAGACAGACAGAAACCAGTAATTTCATCCAACTTTAAGAATAATGGATCACCCAAGAAGAGTATGATGTTAAGGTGCTATCACTCATTTGTCCTTTTGCACAATTTACTTCCAGACCCATTCATAATCGGTATTCAGCAAGATTCTGAACTGTGAACAGGAGGGGCATCCTGTGAAGTCAAGGTTGTTGGAGGAGAAGGACAGTAAATAAGAAGGCTGGTTTTAATTCCTTTCTAGCTGGGCAGAGTTGGAGGTGATTTGTCTGTTCCCCAATGTCTTCTCTTGTTTACGCTCTTTGTACATGAGATGTTGCCCTTGGTTTTCTCTTGGAAGATATTTTGAATAGTTAAAAATAAATCTGTTCCTTTTGAGTTTTCTGAACCTGGAGGATACTTCTTTTATTCTAAGAGGAAGGAAGAAGGAACATGTATATATCACACTAGCATAAAGGTGCAACTCAGTTAAAATAGAACATTCTTCTTTATCATTAGGTATATTGTTCACTTTGCTATTGTTCTGGAATTTAGACATGATGAAGCACAGTGGATGGACAAAACCCATCTGCACAAAAGGCAATGTATTCAATGGTTTGGATCAAGACTCCCTTGTTAGCAATAAAAAAATGACATTTGCACACGAAGCATAAAACAACTAACAAACGAAGCTATAATCATGGGATTATTAACAAATAAACTTACTTGAATTTATAGAGCCATAGATCTGTTGGAAAGCATCCACGCGGTAAGTAAAAAAAATTCATATGGATTTATATAAAATTCCACAATGCGTTGAATGATTTATTACAAGTTTATTTGTATTCACCCAGATGGCGCACAATTTGGATATGTAACCCTACCTATGAGAAATGCTTGATAAATGCCATGCATTTCTGAGGTGCCGCAGTGACTGCCTCCCAGGACAACATTCCACTCCAGAAGGTCCATGCCAACATGAATCAAGAAGGGAAATGACATCTTGTTGGAGTAAAGAAACTGTAGTGCAAACAGTAACAGCAATCACACAATCAAAGAGGCAATTAAGTAGAAAGAATTCCCTCTAAATGACTGACCCTGGTGGATCCCTAAAACATGACCATTACGTCTCGCCCAGACAAAAAGCAACTTTGTCTGAAATGACTGTCCTCAAAGTTTCTGCATGAGAAGTCTTTTTAATAACCAGCTGTCATTCAACGATTTATTACCAGAAAATTCCAGAGTGATTCAGTCTTCCACATTGGTATCCTTACTGACTTTCAGCTTGAGTGCTGGAGAAATTATTCTGGACTCTTCAGTTTCGAATTCTTATGTGTAGAGTTACAAAATTCAAATGAAAAGTCCCGTTCCTCTACATCCTTTATACTTTTAAAAAAGAAGCTTCAAGGTGTCTGTGGACCCCATGAATGGCTGTTGAAAGGTTTGTGCCTTTTTCTGCTGAGTGGATCTAGAACTATTTTTTTCCCTAATTACTTATTTATTTATTTATTTGATGTTTATTTATTATTTATTCATTGTTTGCATATAACACCCAGTACTCCATTCAATACGTGCCCTCTTTAATACCCACCACCTGGTTAACCCATCCCCTCACCCCCTCCCCTCTAGAACCCTCAGTTTGTTTCTCAGAGTCCATAGTCTCTCAGTTCGTCTCCCCCTCCGATTCCCCCCCTTCATTTTTCCCTTCCTATTATCTTGGATCTAGAACTATTAAAGGCCAATCTTGATGGGCTTGTTTCTCCATGGACAACATGAGGAGGTTGCAATTATCATCCATTTTCTGAGAGCCTGGATAATTTTCTCACAGTAGGAGTTTTCTATTCTTAAGAGAGATAGTTCTCCAAGTAAACATATCTTTGAAAGAAAAAAAAAGATAGTCAAATTGCTGAGTCAAGATTTAATTAATCAATCAAGTGTAACATGATAATTTACTGAATCAAACAGATAGCAACCATTACCAAGTTAACAAAAAACTAAATGTGCAGGGGAAGAGATTTAGAGATTACCAGTGTTTATGTTTATATATCTTATGCTAAATAAATGAAATGTTTCTATGCAGTCTGGGAATGAAAGCACAAAAAGAGTACTCTTGCTTATGGGGAATATTTTTTTTATTCCGAAATATTGATTCATGTACTTATTGTGATTATTCTACCTTAGAACTAGGCTGGGTCATTTTGGCCTCTCAAAAATGAAAGTAACTTGTTGAGAAAAATTCAAGTTAAACTAAAATAACCATGCCATAAAATGGGGATGGAAATAATGGCAAAATTACTTCTAAAGTTTGACATCTGGATACTCACTATAAAAAAAGAGATACGTTTAGAATAATTAAATTTATTTATTTATTTTTAAATTTATTATTATTAGTTTTTAAGATTTTATTTAGAGAGAGAGACAGCGAGAGAGAGAACATAAGTGGGGGAGAGGGAGAAGCCGACTTCCCACGGAGCATTGAGCCTGATGCAGGGCTCGATCCAGGACCCTGGGATCATGACCTGAGCCGAAGGCAGATGCTTAACAACTGATCCACCCAGGCACCCCTAGAATTATTAATTTTTTTTTAAAAAATAGAAGATATATGTACAATGATTAAAATTAACCCAAATACTCTTCCACTTTTTGTTGTCTGGTTGTATTAGTTTTCTAGGGCTTCCAAAACAAATTACCACAGCCGTGGTGTCCTAATTTTCCCACAGTCCTGGAGGCTAGAAGTCTGAGATAAAGGTGTCAGTAGGACCATGCTCCTTCTGAAGGCCCTAGGGAACAATCTGTTCCTCAGCCTTCCAGCTTCCAGTGGCCCCAGGCATTGCTTGGCTTCAGGTGGATTTACTCCAATATCTCCTACCATTGCCTTGGATGACCCTCTTTTCTGTGTGTCTCTTTTTGTCCCCTCTGATACTCTTACTGGATTGAAGGCCTGTTATAATCCAATATGATCTCATCTCTATCCATAACTTAATCATACCTGCAAAGACCCTATTTCCAAACAAGGTCACATTCTGAGGTCCTAGGTGGACATGAATCTTTGGGGGACATTATTCAAATTACTACAGCAATATCTTAATTTTTCATGAATCATCTATCACTCTCTGAACTAATTAGCAAGGAAGGAAATCCATCTTCCTCTGTGTGATGATATTTAAGCTTGTGTAACTCCAGCTGGATATTAAATCTATAGCTTAGACTGCTTTGAGATTTTCGTTGTTGTTGAAGACCCAACTAAAGTGCGTCCTGGTTGCACACTATCATCTTATACAGCAAAGGACTGCCATGTACACATGAATTATTATCTGCTGCTACCCTGGTGGATTGTCTTACTCCCCATGGCCTGCTGATCAGTTTTGGCAAAGCTAAGGCATTTCAAAATTTGTCATGTACTTTTCATAAACGACTAAAACGATTTAGGAATTAGGCACTAAATTCACTTGCTATGGGAAGAGATTTCCAAGTTTTTTTTTATAAGTAACAATCTAAAAACTATTAGACATCAGATCACAGAAGTTACTTTTATTTTGGAGGGCTGTTTGGTGATAATCATGTCTAACATGCGAAATCACAGCTCATAAAGCTGTGTTGTAGAAATCAGTAAGTCTATAATTAAGAAATCCCTTATATATATTTAAAATTGATGTTTGACATATTTAAAGTTGTGGTAATCTGGAGAAAAGCATGCACTGCCTCATAATTTTCATCTGATGTCTACATATATAATGTCTACAGACAGATGTAAAGTGGTAATATACTTGCTTACTAACAGAAAGACATATGTAGAGAGCAATGTCAAGTCCTGAATTGAGTCTAAATCTTGCTTTTTACTTAAAGAATGTTCTGGATAACTTTTCCACATTTACTTCTGCCAAACCCAATCCCAAGTGGCATGGTGCCTACATATAAGATAAAAACAGTGGGAAGAAGTTCTTCAGAATTACTGATATTTCTGCCTATCTCTGCTGAAAGCACCTTCTATCTATAAGTCCATTTATTCCCATGTCCCTAAAACACTGGTGATTGTCCATTCAGTTTGTCCTAATAGATCCTTATAGTCCCATTTGCCTGTAATAAGTAAAGAATAATGAGAAATATAGGTTTTATTGACCTATTCATCTCCATATATCCCAAGGGGAAAATATATTAATTTAGCATAGGTGGACAGCTATTTTGAGCTTTCCAGTTAAATTAGCCATTCAAGCTTAAGTTTCTTTTAGTGTTCTTTTCTAAATATAAAATTATTTGAATATATTTTTAATATATACAACTAAATTCAATAATATCCATATTCAATAGCAAGTGGAATGATAACACTGAATAGGGTTATTGATCTAGCAATATTTGAAGCAGACATATGTGAGTTTAAAAACCAAAAAACAACGGTGCCTGGTGGGGTCAGTTGGTTAAGCAGCCAACTCTTGATTTTGGCTCAGGTCATGATATCAGGGTCCTGAGATCAAGCCACACGTTGGGCTCTGTTCTCAGCAGGGAGTCTGCTTAAGGATTCTCTCTCTCTCCCTCTTCTATTGTCCATCCCCCTACTCTCTCTCTCTAAAATCAATCAATCAATCAATCAATAAATCTTAAAACAACATAAGAAAGCATAATTATCTTCAGTGATTTAATATCAAATTTCAGAAGTTGTATATAAATATTTTATATGTAAAAGAGTTTAAACACCTGAATAAGCTCAATTTTTCAATAGTTCGGGTAAGCCCAGTACCCTCTTATTCAGTATTGGTCTTATAAGTATCAGCCATTCACATCAATTTTTACAACCTGCTGATCCCATGTTGATAGAATATTGAAATCTCAGGATTTGGAAGAATTTAAAGATCATCAGGTCCCCTCTCTCCGGATTCCCACAGAGTAGCTGTTCAGATTGAGTTATTTGGTCATTCAGTGATAAAGAATTATATCTCTTAGGACAGATTCTTCCATTTGCCCAAAGCTGATTATTAAAAACATGTTCCATAAGAAGCATAGAATGGGGACCCTTTTTACATCATGGATGCTCTAAACCCCAAACTTCCCATTTTGTCTATGACTCTTAAATATGGCGTCTAGACTAGATTATTTATTTTAAGTGGACCGAGACCAGAATCCAGGGTAGTGAAATCACCTTCCTCTTTTTATGTCTTACATACCTATTAATAGTTTAAGAAAAAATATGTTTTAATTAAGTTTAAATTTGATACTGTAAAATTTACTTTTTTTGTTGTAAAATTCTATGAGCATTGACACGTTGGCACATAACCACCATGATCTCAAGATACAGAAGGTTTTATCAGTCTCAAAACATGACCTCCTGCAGCCAATTTCTTCCCAACCACTAATCCATGACAACCACTGCTCTTTTCCTCCTACCTCCAGTTTTGCCTTTTCTAGAGTGTCATATACATGAAATCATGCATTTGTAGCTTTTGAGTCTAGTTACTTTCACTTAGTGTAATACATGAGAGATTCATCTACATTGTTGAATGTGTGTTACTTTTGTTAGTGAGTAGTTTTCTATTATATGGATGTATCATACTTTTTTTATCCTTTCACCAGTTGAAGGGCAATTGGGTTGTTTTCAGTTTTGGGCAATAATGAACAAAACTGTTGAAACATTCACATACAGGTTTTTGTGTGAATATAAGTTTTCATTTCTCTTGAGTGAATACTTGTGGAGCAGGGTGCTGGGTCATATGGTAATGATATATTTAACTTTGTTAGAAAGTGACAAACTACCTTGCAAAGTTGTTGTACCGTTTTTCATTACCATCAGCAATGTATGAGTCCCACAACTCTGTTCTTTTAAAAAATTGTTTTGGCCCTTCTAATTCATTTGTCATTCCACATATGTTTTAGAATAAGCTTGCTGATATCTACAAAATAATCTTCAGGGGTTTTGATTGGGATTGAGTTAATTTTATAGATCATTTGAGGAGAATTGATTGTGATATTAATATTGATATTGAATCTTCCATTCTATAAACACAGTATGTATCTTTGAAACTCTAAGAACACCTTAGAGAAATAAAAAGAACATAGAGAAAGGAACTTTTCATTAAACATTTATTGCTCTACATGTATTTGAAATTGATTGGCTAGACTACCTTCTCCCACATCTTATTTGAAAATCAGTAAGGATACCATCAAAGGATCTGAATCACTCTAGTATTTTATGGTAGTACATACAAAACTCTAAGAAATCTACAAAAACTTCTTGAACTAATTAATGAGTTTAGGAAAGTCACAGGATACAAGTAAATATACAAAACCAATCATATTGCTATATGATAGTAATGAGCAGTTGGGAATTGAAATTTAAGGCAATACTGTATATGCAATGGCACCAAAAATTGAAATAGTTAGATATATATCCCACAAAATATGTACAGAATCTATTGTGGAAAACTAAAATTCCCCTTGGAGATATAGGCCAGATCTGTTGAATTTATACTGAATCCTTATTAAATTAAATTGAGAAACCTTGCGGTTCTGCGACCTAAGCCAGCTTTATTTGTGAAAGTGGCTTACAATTAAGTCCTTTGGTACTGATGCTAGGAAGAGGAGAAGCAGAGATGTACGGAAATAAATAAACTACACAAATGAGAACAAACAAAAGCTATTTATTCTGAACTTGTTATAACAAGTGATCCAACCATCATCACTCGTGCTTGGTAGAGACTTAGAGGCAGAGACGGGTGTGGGAACGTCGTATAGTGAGAAAAGGGGAAGGTTTTATGTGTGCTCTGGCAGGAGGCTCTTGGCATGGGGAAGCTGGCGGTGGCTTCACTAGAAACAGGGCATCCTATGTGATCGATTTCAGGAGCATACTTGGCTTTCTCATATTGGTCCTGAGTTGGAAGTAAGGGTGAAAAGATAAGGAAGCTGGCAGTCATGCCCAAGTCCTGACCATTTGGAGTCCATTGCTGAGAGATTGGCATTTGGCTTCCTGGGCTGGTTACTACAGATACTGTGGGTTAGAGTTCTGTTGCCATATATGTTCTGGCCATTGTCCATTTGTGTATTCATCTCTCAGGTGGCATTCTGAAGAGAAGACACTGGAAATTCTCTGGACATATGAGCAGTCCTCAGCCAGCTAAACACATAAGGAAAGAATATTCTAGGCCTACGGTACAGCTCTGCAAAAACAGAGAATCCTGTTTTATGTCTTGAAGGAATGATTATAAGTTCTACACACCCTATAAATGGTGCAGCAGTGACATTGAATAGCATACACATTATAAAAATGTAACCAATTCTATATTTTATTAGTATAAAGCACTCATCTTTCTACATTTTCCCTTGTATTTTCCTTATTTTGAGATTGAGATTGCTGCCAGGGACTTCTGCATTCTGTTTTTAATTTCCTCCACACATGGATGATACTCTTATATTCTAATGATACTGCCAATCATTTGAATTTATAAAAGTCCCTGCACCTCTCCCTACACAGGAGTTATTCAGTCCACACAAAGCTAGCTCAATTGTTAAATTCTAAAAGAGTCATTGAATGGTCATCAGGTTCTCTGTAGCTTTACTCTGTAGAATTAGGCAGACAATAATCAGTTCTATTGTGTATTATCAAAGGGAAAATTTGATACCAGATTATGTTCCATTCTCCATAATGAGGAATAGTTATGAACACTGATGCTTAGAAGAATTATTTACAGCCAAAGTGTAGAATGCTCATCATTTGGAGAGCTTAACAGCTGCCCTTATTTCTTTTGGATAGCTTCTGAGATATTTCTACTTTGATTTCTTCTCATGGCTTGTCAACTTTTTACTTTTGAACCTCTTGTGACCCTTACATTTTTCTGCAGATTCTTGTGATCTATTTAAAATATGAGATAAGTAAATTAATAAAGTGACTTTCATCTTAAGGAGACGAGAAAATTCTTCCTTACCATTGCATGAAATTTGAAAGATACTTGATGATTTTTTTTTTCTTACAAGACCTGTGTTACCCAAAGATAGTAGTAGCTTTTCTGTCTCCCCTGGTCCAGTTTCTTTACTTACTTTGTTTTCCAGCAACACCTTCCAGGTTAACTTTTCAATAACTGCTTCCCTTCCCACCATGATTAGAAGTATACAGCATCTAGCTCATGCTTAGACCATTTCCTTTAGGAAATCACCCTAGAAGTGAAGTGACACTTCTTGGGTAACTAAGGTTTGCATCTTACTTTTTCATGCTGCCCAAATATCAATCAGAGGCATATCCTGATTGTCTACAAGGTGGTACAATCAAAGCAACAGTTGAGATTTCCTAATGCATACACTGGGAATAACAGAAGGAAAATAGAACTTTTACCTGCTGTTAGATGTGGTTATAGTCAGACACTCAGCCATACCCATGTTCAGGCTCCTTTGCAGTGCACCTCTGTGCCTGGGTCTTGGCATGCTTCTAGGGCTGAGACCAAGCCATTTCCATAAATGGGCAACTCCTGTGCATGTCCCTGGTTCAGATTTCACCTGCAACCCCTCCAGTCTGAGGTTCTCACTTCATGTACAGGTTTAGCATCTTCCCAGGGTGAATGAGAACCCCAGTATCAAGTCCATACAGGGAAATGAGAAGTTTCAACTGTGGACATGCAGTTTTCCCTTATGGCTCTTACTAGGACAACAACTGAAGAACATCGTTCTTTAACATCAGTGGTTGGTGAGATATTTGCTTTTTCAATACACATGTGGAGCACCAACACAACACCCTGAGTTGAGTTTGAAAAATCCTACGGAGTTCCACTTTATGATCTTTTAGTAGGAAGGAATGAAAGTCAAATTTTCTGTCATCTTCCGGGTCTCGTTACTCATCACGCATACGTGCTTGAATGAGATCATACCTGTCTTCACATTAAGGGGAAATCACTTTTAGTTTCCTTATAATCTATATCTATACTTAGATGAAAACACATTTTTTTCCTCATGGAAACTTTGCAGGAATATAACTTTGCCTAAAATAAGGACCAAGTTGTATGTGATCTGTCATATCAAGCAGCTATCATGAATCACAGTGCCCAAAACATCTGTGTTTCAAAAGAGGACTCCGGCTTTTATATACAGGATTATAAATCTTGCTCTGATCTATTCCCTCAAACAATGGAGCAGTTTGTCTTAGAGATGAATCGATGACTCTACATCTGAGATAACAGCTATTGTACCTCTTAAACTTCTAGCTATGGAGGCTAAAGCAACAACAACAACAACAACAACAACAAAAACTTAAACCAGGCCAAGACAACTGAGTTATTTGCTTTGTAATTATTTGCTTCTATGTCTATGGCACAATCATATTCTAAAGGGTGAGAATTGGTTGAATTCATAGTTGTGTCCCTAGAATCCAGTTGAGCACAGAAGAGACCCTAAATAAATGCTCATGGAATAAATGTATAAGTTAAAGCTCTTTCCCTCATCATTGGACCCCAACACCTACCCCTTTCTTTCTTTTATCCAATCATTACTTAGGTCTATTCAGCCCATTATCTTTTCCCCAATTGATCTCTTCTTCTCCCAAATGCTGTCTTTGGTTGAGACCCTCAGTGTTTCATACCTGTGCTGTGATGACTGTCTCCTACCCAGTTTCCTGGCATCTCCCCACCGGAGGACACACTGCCCCTGGTAATCTCACTATCATAGAAATCTGACCTTCTTACCCTTGGTCTTAAAAACCTTCCAAAATTTCCCCATGGCCTGCACAGTGATTTCAAACCTGTTTGTTTGTTTATTTGTTTTTTTCAGAACACTAGGACTTCAGGGTAATGATTCCAGTATTGATTTGATTTGATTCAAATCTAATCTTTTTAAACATATATGCTATGTTTAAAAGTGACACCAGAACTACCCTTTCTGGGAAGATACTTCTCCTAAGAACAACTAAAAACCCTGTATATTATATCTAAAGCAAACATAAGAATTCTCAGAAGAGAGAGGGAAGAAGTAGGACAGGCTAGGAACCCCAAAACTCACAACATGGTATTGTGGTGCATTCCCTGGGTTTTCCTTTTGCCTCATATATCTCACACTTGGAGCTAAAGAAGCAGGCAACCTGGAAATGCCAAAAAGCACAGACAAGAAAAATCTCCAACAAAGCCTGCTTTCTCTAGTCATAGGACCAACAAAGGGAAAATCCAGATAGACAAAAAACTTTTGGAAAATAATCTATCTGCTTTAGAAAGACATCACAGACAAAAACATGGTCCCTCTCCAATCCATGTCAGCAAAAGCCAAATGGGGAGCTCAAATGTCAATCCTCATAAGCCTGTAATGAAGCACCTTAAATACCAAATACTGGTGGGTGATGTCAGACAAAGCCAAGTAGGATGCTGAGACTTTCATACCCACTGGGCAACAGATGACTCCCCCCATGATGTCAGTGAAGTCCATTGGATTTCTTTCTCCATTGGGCTGTAAGGATGCAACTCTCCCTAACATCACTCGGGGAGTGACAAAGGAGGCCTAGTGCAGAGTTAGGGCTTTCACCACTGCCCAGCTGTAATGACGCTAATGCCCTTTCTTGTGGTATCAGTGTAGGCCATGTGGGGAGCGTTCTTACCTCTCCCAGTCAGGGAAAAATCAGTGGAGGTCTAGCTGGCAGCTGGAACTCCCACTTCCACCTGGCAGTAACAAGGAATCCTCATCTCTGGTGCTGATAGATGCAGAGTGGGGAATCTGGACCTCTACTTTCACCTGGCAGTAATGAGGCAGAACCACCCCAACTCTTTCCATGGCAAGAGGTTCTCACTTCATGTCCAGGTTTAGCATCTTCCCAGGGTGATCTGTCATATCGAGCAGCTATCATGAATCACAAGGAAACAAGTTAAAACAAAAGATTTAAATAAGGCCAGAAATCATTACATAGTAACCAAAATGTTCAGGTTTCTATTGAAAACCACTTTTTATACTGCAAACCAGGAGGATATCAAAAGTGAATGGAAAAAGACAATAAATAGACAACTTCAAAATGACAGGGAAATTAAAATAACTTAACAAAGCAGCCATCATAAAAATACCTCCATAAGCAATTCTAAGCATTCTTGAAACATGTGAAAAAATAAGAGGTTTCAGTAAAGAAACAGAAGATATAAGGAACCAAATGGAGATTTTAGAACTGAAAATACAGTAAGCAAAATAAAACACTCAATGGATGGGCTTAATAACAGAGTGGACTGGACAGAAGACAGAATTAATTAACTTGAAGATAAAACACTGGAAATGCCAAAATCTGAATGAAAGAGAGAAAATAGACTGGAACAACAACAACAACAACAACAAAAAACAACCCAAAAAAGAAGAGACACTCGGGGACCCATAAGACTACACCAAAACATGTATGATTTGTGTAATCAAAATCCTAAAAAGACTAAAAAAAAGAAGATGGGACTTAAAAAGTACTCATAGAAATAATGGTGAAAATTCTTTAAATTTGGCAAAACCCATAAACCTACAAATTCAAGAATCTGAGCAAATTCCAAACAGGATAAACCCAAAAAATCTACACCAAGAAACATTATAGTCAAATTTCTAAAAACTAAAGACATAGAAAAAAATCTTGAAAGCAACAAGAAAGAAAAAGCATCTCACCTACAGGAAAAAATTTCATTAGTTGTGGATTTCTGTCTTGGAACCATGGAGGCTAGAAGGAAGTGACACACATTTGTCAAGTGCTGAAAGAAAGGAACTTCCAATCCAGAATCCTATATCCAGCAAAAATATCTTTTAGGAATGAAGTAGTTCTCAAGATTTCTCAAGTGAAGAAAAACTGAGAGGACTTGCCACCAATAGATTTTCCCTAAAAGAATGGGTAAAGGAAATTCTATAAACAGAAAGAAAACAACAAACAAAGGAGTTTGGAACATAAATAAGGAAGAAATAATATGGTAGACAAAAGCAGGGGTAAATACCACTCTCTCCTTCCTTCTCCTCCTGAATTCTAAGGTAATTATATTACAAACAAGGGAGGTTAAGGGAATATAAGGAAGATATGTTTTCTATACTTAACTTGAACTGGTAAAATGATGAAACCATATGTATTTTATATGTATATGTAATATATATATATATAAATAAAATAATATCTAGAGCAACTACTTAAAAAATTATACAAAGAGAAACACTCATTATAGATTATAGATAAACATTATAGATAAATCAAAAATGGAATTCTCAAAATGGTACAAGCAACCCATAGGAAGGCAAGAAAAGAAATCAAAGTCACTAATTATACATCAGTGGGTTAGATAACCTGAGTTAAAGATGTGAGCAGACACCAAAACCATAAAGCTCCTAAAATAAAACATTGACGGTAAAGTCCTTGATATTGTGCTTGGCAATTATTATTTTGGATTTGACACCAAAGCAAAGGCAACCAAATAAAAAATAAACAGGTGGGGCTACATCAAACTGAAAGTTTTGTACAGCAAAGTAAACTATCAATAAAAGACAATTTATGTAATGGGAGAAAATATTTGCAAATCAAATGTTCAATAAGCAGTTAATGTCTAAAATATATAAAGTGCTCATACAACTCAATGGCAAAAGAAGTAGCTCAATTTTAACATGAGAAAAGGACAAAAATAGACAAAAAAGACATACAAATGGCCAACAGGTACATGAAAAGGTGCTCATCATCACTAATCATCAGGGAAATTTGAATCAAAATCACAATGAGATAAAACCTCACCTGTTAAGATGGCTATTATCAAAAAGACGAGGAATAGCAAGTGTTGGTAAGGAGATGAAGAAAAGGAAACCTTTGTGCACTGTTGGTGGGAATGTGCACTTGTACAGCTACACTGGAAAACAGAATGGAGCTTCCTCAAAAAATAAAAATAGAGCTACCATATAATCCAGCAATCCTACTTCTGGGTATATATCCAAAGGAAATGAAATCAATCTTACAGAGATACCTGTATTACCATGTTCACTGCAGCATAATTTACAATAGCTAAAGTATGGAAATAACCTAAATATCTATCAATGAGTGAATGAATAAAGAAAATGTGCAATATATATACAAGGGAATATTATTCAGCCTTACAAAGTAGGAAATCCTGACATTTATGACATGTGGATAAACCTGGAAGACATTATATTGAGTAAATTAGCCAGGCAGAGAAAGACAAATACTGCATTGTATCACTTATATGTGGAATTAAAAAAAAAAGAAGTTAAACTCATAGAAACAGAGAGTAGAAGGGTGGTTGCCAGGGGCTGGGGGGTGGGGGAAATTAGGAGAGACTGAGCAAAGGGTACAAACTTTCAGCTATAAGAAGAATAAGGCATGAGGATCTAATGTATAGCATGGTGACTATAGTTGATAATACTGTATTTTATAATTGAAATTTGCTAAGAGAGTAGAACTTAAGTGTTCTCAAAAAAGAAAAAAATTAGAAAGTTAAACATGTGCCATGATGGCTGTGCTAATTAATTCAATTGTGAAAATCTTTTCATAGTGTATACATATATCAAATCATTATGTTTTACACTTTAAATATAGTATGATTTTGTCAATTATATCTAAATAAAGGTAAAAAAAAGAAAATGTGATCCAACTATATACTTCATTTCAAATACGACCATTTAAGTAGAGTGAAAGTAAGAAGATGAAGAAAGTCATATCGTAGGGAAATTAATCAAAAGAAAGTAGGAATGGCTTTCTACTTTTATATTATTATTACTATTATTACACTTACTACTATTAGTATGATATTAATAATAAAAAAGTGGACTTTAGAGGAAAGAGAATTACCAGAGAAACAAAAGGACATTATGTAGTAATACAAGGATCAACCCACAAGAAGACAATAATCCTATGTCTGCACCGAACAACAGCCTCACAAAATATGTGAAGCAAAAACTGATAGAACTGAAAGGAGCAATAGACAAATCCACAGCTAGAGTTGAAGACTTCAGTCTCTTTCTCTCTCATTTTGATAGAATTAGACTGAAAACCAAGAAGGATATAAAATAACTGATCAACTTATGGGATCTAATTGGCATTTATAGAACATTCTACCCAATGACAGCAGACTACCCATGCTTTTCAATTGTCCAGAGAACATGTACCAACGTAGACCACATTCTGAGCCATAAAGAAACTGAACAAATTTAAAATAATTGAAATCATACAGTGTGTTCTGTAATCACAATGGAATCAAACTAGAAATCAGTAACAGAAAGATAACAGGAATATCTCCAAACACTTGGAAACTAAACAGCACATGTAAATGATCCATAGGTCAAAGAGGAAGTCTCAAGGGAAGGTTAAAAAAAAAATTAGGTTGAATGAAAATGACAATACAACATATCAAAATTTGTGGGACGCAGCAAAAGCAGTCCTGAGAAGGAAATTTATATCACTAAATGTATATACTAGAGAAGAATAAAAGTTTCAAACAAATAATCCAAGCTCCTCTCTCAAGAACTTAGAAAAAGAAGAGCAAAATAAGGTCAAAACAAGCAGAGGGAAGTGTTGGCTCAAAAGTTCCTTAGGAGCATCCTCTGTAATCTGAAACTGACCGCTATAGGCAGAGGGTAAGGAGAGACCTGAGAAAGTCTCTCAGTTTTATGAATCTTTTCAAAGATTCAAAGAAGGCACAAATTACCAACGTCAAGAATGAAACAAAAGGTATCACTAGAGACTGTTCAGACATCAAAGGAATAATAAGAGAATGCTACGGATAACTGTACATGCATAAATTTCACAATGTAGATGAAATGGACCAATTTCTCAAAAACACAAACTACCACAACTCATCCAGTAAGAAACTGATCATATAAATAGCCCTATACTACTAAGGAAATTAAATATGTTATTTTAAAACTCCGAAAAAAGCAATCTTCAAGGGCGCCTGGGTGGCTCAGTTGGTTAAGCGACTGCCTTCGGCTCAGGTCATGATCCTGGAGTCCCTGGATCGAGTCCCGCATCGGGCTCCCTGCTCGGCGGGGAGTCTGCTTCTCCCTCTCCCACTCCCCCTGCTTGTGTTCCCTCTCTCGCTGTGTCTTTCTCTGTCAAATAAATAAATAAAATCTTTAAAAAAAAATAAAAAAAATAAAAAAAAAAAAAAAAAAAAAAAAAGCAATCTTCAAGCTCAGATGGTTTCACTGAAGAAGTCTACCAAACATCTAAAGAAGAATTAACACAAATTTGACACAATCTTTTCCAGAGAGTAGAGGAGGGGAATTACTTGTATGAAAGTATTAACCTGATATCAAAACCAGGTAAAGCAGTAATATTAACAAACAAATAAATACAAAGAAAACTAAAAGCTACAATCATAGAATTCAGTGATATAAAAAAAGAACTACATACAATGACTAAGTGGGGGTCATTGCAAAGCTGGTTCAGTTTATGAAAATCAATTAATATAATCTACCATATTAACAGGTTAAAGAAGAAAAACTGTATGATCATATCAGTTGACACAGAAAAACAATTTAACAAAATTCAACAAGATTTCATTATATAAACAAAATTTTGACAGATTAAGAATAGAGGAGACCTTCCTCAACTTGATTTAAAAAATTCCCTGAAAATCTACAGCTAACATTATACTCAATGGCAAAGGACTGATGGCTCTCCCCCTGAAATTGGGAAAAAGGCAAAGGGGTTTACTCTCATTGCTGTTATTCAAGAAAGTACTTGAAATCTTAGTCAAGATAATAGGGGAAAAAAAGGGAATAAGACCATCTAGATTGGAAAGAAATACAACTGTCCCTGTTTGAAAATGTCATGATTGTCATGTAAAAAATCCCAAATAATCTACAAAAAACCTCTTAGAACTAATAAATTAGCTAAAAAATGTCACAAAAGATAAACACATAAAGATCAATCCCATTTCTATACACTAACAGAAATATGTAGAACCTGAAATTCAAAACACATACCTTTTATAATTGCTCCAAAGAAAATGAAACACATAAGCCTACATCTAACAAAAGATGTATAGGATCTGTATCCTAGAAATGACAAGATGCTGTTAGAAAGATATACTGTGTTCATGGATTGGAAGACTCAATATTATAAAGATGTCAATTAACCTCAGTTGATCTATAGTTTGAATGCAATTCATATAAAAATCCCAGGAAGATTTTGTATAGGCATAGACAAACTTACTGTAATATCTATAGTGAAAGCATAGGGCCCAGAGAAATGGAAACGAGTTTGAGTAACACAAATAAAGTAGGAGGACTCAATCTAATTTATTTCAAGACTATATAATCTAGGAAGTGTGATATTGTAAGAGATAGATACATAGATCAATGGAACAGCATAGAGAGCCCAGAAATAACCCCCACAAAAATTCTCCTAACTGATCTTTTGACCAAGATGCAAAAGCAATTTAATGGAGTGAGAATAGCTTTTTCAACTAATGGTCCTAGAGCACTTGGACATCCATAGGCAAAAGTTAGCTCAAACTGAATTACAGACTTAAATGTAAAATGTAAAATGATAAAACTTTGAGGAAAAAAAACAGGAGAAAATCTTCAGGAGCTAGGACAAAGCAATGAGTTCCTGTACTTGATGCCAAAAGCACAATCCTTAAAAGAAAAAATGATGAATTAGACCTCAACAGAATTAAAATTTTGCTTGTGCAAAAGACTGTTAAGTGAATGAAAAGACAAGCTATAGGCTGAAAGAAAAATATTTGAAACCCATATTTCTGACAAAGGACTAGGATCTAGAATATGTAAAGAACTCTCAAAATTAAACAGTAACCCCCCCAATAATCTAATTAGAAAATGGACAAAAGACATGAAGAGACATTAACCTGAAGGTGATATAAAGATTTCCTAAGTTTTCTCAGTTATATCTAATATATTTTACTATAGAGATCCTATCTATTTTTGGTTAAAATATTCCTGTTTGTTTTACGATGCTATTTTTAAAATGGTATTATTTTATTTTCAATTGTTTTTTCCTACCATATAGAAATACAATTAATTTTCATAATTAAGTGAATCTCAGCTTTATCATTGATGTCTTTGTTCGTGCCTCAGTTTCTCTACCATTATTTTAATAATAGCGTCAAAACTTTAAGGCTCTTGCAAGGATTGAATGAGACATGCCAGAACATTGTCTCACCTAGAGTAAGTGCTCAACAGATGTCGATCATTGTTGCTTTTATTCACCTGCCAGAATAAGTGCTTCCAGGGAAACATTCTCATTTTCAAGGACTAAGGTCAACTGGGGTCTCCAACTGGCTGTCCTTCTGGAGGAAAGTGATCTTTACCAAGGTGGCAAGAGCCTCTTGTCGATGAGGAGTAGTTGTTACAGGGTCATATCCTTTAGTTAGAATGGGTTCCCTGTGTCTCTGGTCCAGATTGAAAGGATAGCTCCAAAGTGGAGGGTTCTTTCCCCTTAACCTGGATTTGACCCCAAAAGCTGAACTATTCTATAAAGGGCTAATCGACATTAAGAAACGAATGCCACTCTGCCAAGCAAGATGAGAACTGCCAGATGTCTAGAAGTCATCTGTGACTACACATGTCTTCTAACGATGGGGATAGGAGCTGGGAAGAGGTCCTGTTCCTCCTTTGACATTGAACCCCAAATCAAATCTGCTAACAGTGAACAACCAGAAATAGAATTTGAAAGCCAGTGGCAAGGCTGAAGCCCAATACCATGCTGCGAAGACAGCGTATGTTAGAAAATTTCAAATAAAAAGAGAATTCAGTTTAGTGAATTCTCTTGAATACAACCTCATCCTCACCTCTGAAGTTTTTTTAGAGCCCTTATTAGAGCTTATAGTTTTTCACAAAACATGAGGCTGTGAGATGTCCAGGACGCTTGCTTTATTTTGAATTAAGCTGAGCATCTGGACTCTACCCTGGGATGAGCGAGGAAGAAACTTAAGAAGACTGAGCTGGCTCTGCTCTCCCTGGAGGGACCCTTAATTGTCACCAGAACAGTTACTCACTCAATGTGCTGCTTCTTGCCAGGAGCTCTGGCTCGCCTTTCTATCATCTGAAGCAAAATGTGTATTTTGTGGAGCTGTGACACTTTGTCAATTAAATCTGAAACGAAAATGATTAAATATTATTGTCTGCTACAGATTAGTATCCCATATGCATGATTCATGGTAGAGTCACTTTTCCAAACATAACCACAAAGCACAAATTCAGTGTTAAAAAAAAAAAAAGAAAAAGGACTATGATACAGACATCAGAAATAGATCATTATCTCAATTCACCAGTTTGTTATTTCCTCTCTTTTGTGGACTGATTCACTGAAGTAGAGAAGGAAGTAAAAAGAGGAAAGGCAAGTGGTATCTGGGAATATATATACATTTATATAAATATATTTCTAAAGTCATATTTTTCTTCAATTTAGAATACATTTTCTTTTTCTGATTGAAAAGCACGACTCCTGATGAAACTTGGAAAATGAAGACAATTGTCAAGATTAAAGTAAAAATCAATTATATGTTTTTGATCCAGAAAGATCTGTTGTTGACATGTGAGTCTTACACACACACACACACACACACACACACACACGGACAGAGTTTGTATATCCCTATCAGTTCCTGCATTGTATACCCTGGTTCAGTTATAGACATTTTCCCATGACCTTGAAGTACACTTCAGGAGCATGAAGTTAAATGAATGCATAATATCAAATCCTAAGGAACACAGTTTTTTTCCTTAACCATTCTCACATTATTATCATTTAGGTTGTTTCAGTGTTTCACTATCACAAACAAGTCAGCGATTATACATAATAAATTCCTAGAAGGGGTATTAGTGGGCCAAAATTATAATTTTTAAAGGCTTTTGGTTCCTAATTTTCTTTCTTCAAGGTTTATCAATTTGTACTCGCACAAAGCATAAACGAAAGTAAACATTGCACTTTGCCCTCATTAGCATTGAGAGTTATCATTAAGGAAAGAAAAAATAGGCCAATTTTAGACCTGAGAAATGATCTCTCATTATTGCTTAAATCGGCAATTTTTATAACAGTGAGATTGGACATGTGCTTTTAATGTATGTCAGCAACATTTAAATTTCTTCTTTCACTCTTATATAAAGTGCTCTTCACCTATTTTTCCTGAAGTTTTAATAATTTTAAAAACTGATTTTTAAGATCTCTTTACATATTAAGGAAAATAACTTCGCTATATTTACTAAAAAATATTTGTCTCACTTTTTGTCTTTTCATTTATAACATATATGTACACACATATTCATATATACATACAGATGTTTACATATAGAAACATGGATTCTGTCAGTACTTTGATGCTTTAGGAAGTCCTCATATGATATGAATTAAATATTTACCACTCTTTAAACTTCAAGCTGTTTTTTGGTTTCATCTTTTACATTTAACTAGAATTTACTTGGATTATCATATGTGATAGAAATCTTTACTTTTTTTCTGAAGAGCTGAGCAATTGTCCAGGACCAGTTATTGAATAATCATTTATTTTGCCACTGATTTTTTGAATCACTTTTATCTTAAAATACATTCTTATATAGGCCAGCATAGAGTTCAGGTCTCTTTTGTTCTATTGTTCTGTCTAGCTGTTCTTGGATCGGCATGCCCTGGTTCTCAAAGTAATTGGAGAGATAAAAATACATCCTAATCTTGTAATCTCAGTGTCCCTTATAAAAGCATGTATATTTTAATAATAAAAATATACATGGCTAGAGGTTGGCTTAATTGGAAATATCTAAATCTGTTATCAGTGACCCGCTGGTCTCATAAGGTGTTCACTTCCTCCTTTCCTGCTCCAGGTGAGGCTGCCTGGGTGAATAGGTCTCGGCCTTGGGTGCACACTGAAATTACCCAGAAGGCTGAAAATGTCTTCAGGACTGGGCCAAGCAAGTCAAGAAAATGTATTGTGAAAAGTCAGTCCCCA
Source organism: Mirounga angustirostris (assembly GCF_029215605.1). Classification (NCBI taxonomy): domain Eukaryota; kingdom Metazoa; phylum Chordata; class Mammalia; order Carnivora; family Phocidae; genus Mirounga; species Mirounga angustirostris. The sequence continues at coordinate 43,793,440 of NW_026991722.1, read as the reverse complement.
ACTCTTCTTTCTCTTGCTGTGTTTTAATATAAGTTGATGCTAGTTTTATAAAACACTCTGGGTAGGCTTCCTCATTTGCTTATGCTCTGGAACTTTTTAAGAAAGCCTGAGAACTAAAAAAGTTGAAGCAAATCTTTCATCAGTGGCCTTGGAATCTTTTATGCAAGTATTTGATGAGCTTAAATTTGTTCTATGTTTCATTTATTTGTTTATGCATTCTTTAGTTTGTTAGCTCATTCAACAAATAATTATTGAGCACCCCTTGTATACCATAATGATGCTAGGCACTGAGGACAAAATTTTAAACAGAAAATATCTTCTGCCTCCTAGGGTATATAATCTAGAGGAGAGATGCACAATGACCCAAATACAACAAATATGGATGAAATTGCAGCTCAAACAATGCAGTGCTAGGAAAAGCCAGGGGTTCTGTAATAGGCAGGTAAATCAGAGAATGATGAGTAGAGAAAGTGAAATGTGAACTGGGGTATGAGTGATCAGATATTAATTAGGGAAAAGAGGAGTAGGGGCATCCAGGCCAAGAAACAAGCATATTCAAAGGTCCTGTGCTAGAAGGAAACAGGGTTATGGAAAGAACTGAGCAGAAGCCCATGTTTGGAGCAGGCGGGGGACAGACAGTCCAGGGCTTTGCGGACCACCTTATGAATTTTTGCCTTTATCCTATGAGCAGAGATACTTAAAAATGTTAAAGGCAAATCAGGGGCTTTATTTCCTAATTAGATTTGCCTTACTGTAGTGTGAAGAACAGATAGGGTAGGGATGCTGGTTTGCAGAGTAAATGCAAGTGAACTAGGTGGAAGTTATCTACTGATATCTAGGGGTATCATCTACTGATGATATCATCTAGGGGAGTAATGCTAGTCATTTGGACTACATCAAGAATTTGCAAACTGTACCCACAGGCTAGAGCTGGCCCCCAACTTGTTTTTGTAAATAAAGGTTTTTTTTTTAAAGATTTTATTTATTTATTTGACAGAGAGAGATACAGTGAGAGAGGGAACACAAGCAGGGGGAGTAGGAGAGGGAGAAGCAGGCTTCCCGCAGAGCAGGGAGCCCGATGTGGGCTCGATCCCAGGACCCTGAGATCATGACCTGAGCCGAAGGCAGACGCTTAATGACTGAGCCACCCAGGCGCCCCTGTAAATAAAGTTTTATAGAAACACAACCAAGCCCATTAATTTACAGTGTCTATGGCTGCTTTCATGTTACAATGACAAGATTGAGTACCTGTAGTTGCAACAGAGACTGTATGCCAGCAAAGCCAAAATATTCACTATTTGGCCCTTTGCAGAAAAAAAACCTGCCATCATAAAAATTGACAGAACTAGGTAGATTTAGGATAGTTACCAGATTAGTCAAGTTTTCTGCTTCTTGTATCAGCTTTGGGATTTTACTTTTTTCTAGATAATTGTTTGGATCGATGATATGTTGTAATTTAATGCTAAATATTCTCTTCTGTCATAATTGCTTTAATTTCCTCGGAATCTGTTTATATGACCTTTTATATGTTAATATACATTTGGATTTTCTGAGTTTGATTGATGAAACATGAAAATATTTCTTTTACTTAATGAGATGTTTCAAAGTATAAGAACGGAAACTACATTAATTTTATAACTTTTCTGTTTTCTCATGCAACGATTTCTACTTTTCCATTGAATTTTTTTTTAAAGATTTTATTTATTTATTTGAGAGAGAGAATGAGAGAGAGAGCACGAGAGGGAAGAGGGTCAGAGGGAGAAGGAGACCCCCCGCTGAGCAGGGAGCCCGATGCGGGACTCGATCCCGGGACTCCAGGATCATGACCCGAGCCGAAGGCAGTCGCTTAACCAACTGAGCCACCCAGGCGCCCTCTATTGAATTTTTATGCTCAATATACTTCTCTAACTTTTTTGGTTTAATACCTCGTTCATGTATTTTCATTCTGTGTTGCTAAATACTAAAATATGTGTTTTTTAAAAGATTTTATTTATCCATTTGAGAGAGAGAGAATGTGCACAGGCAGAGGGAAAGTCAGGCAGAGGGAGAGGGAGAAGCAGGCTCTCTGCAGAGCAGGGAGCAGACATGGGGCTCAATCCCAGGGTCTTGGGATCATGACCTGAGCCAAAGGCAGACGCTTAACTAACTGAGCCACCCAGGCATCCCACTAAATACTAAAATATGTTTAAGGCTCTATATTGTTCTTTGAATATTGCTTTCACTAATATAATATTAATATAAATAATAATTTAAAATAATGTTTGTATATGGTTTCAAATTATTATTTCATAGTCTATTTTATTTTAATAAGAATAATTGCTACTTTATTAAGATTTCACTCTATACCAAGTGGTATGCTTCATCTCTTTGAATTCTTATCATATAGCTGCATAAAAGTATTTCTATTATTCCATTTTACAGAACAGGGGATTTAGAAAGGTTTGTGTTTTACCCACATTAACACAGCTTATAATCAATATTTTACTTTCGTGCTTGTTGCAAGGATCAAGTTCACCTTAAACCAGGTAGAAAAATTATAATGATCATATTCAGGATTTTGGGTAATGATGAGAGTTTAGCAAAAATGTCTTAAAAGAAGAGCATGATATTCTACCAGTCATAGTAAATCCAGTGATCCAAAGGCCATTGTTCCTGCCTAGAATGTTAACTCTAATTGGACAGGAGGAAATGATCTGAAAATGTTTAGGAGCTTTGTATCAGAGACGGAGACAAAATGAGGTCATGGCTGCTCACGAGTGATTTTCACGAGTGCCTGAAAAGTTTTCTTTTTTTCTTTTCTTTTTTTTTTTTTTAAGATTTTATTTATTTATTTGACAGAGAGAGACACAGCGAGAGAGGGAACACAAGCAGGGGGAGTGGGAGAGGGAGAAGCAGGCTTCCTGCCAAGCAGGGAGCCTGATGCGGGGCTCCATCCCAGGACCCTGAGATCATAACCTGAGCCGAAGGCAGACGCTTAACGACTGAGCCACCCATCACCCTGTGCCTGAAAGGTTTTCATGTAGTACAGCTCCACCTGAATTGAGGTGGGATCTCCTAAATCTCCTGTGGATTGTGTTCCTGGTAATCTGAATTAAGGAAGCACACAAACATTTATAACCTCTCACATTCATTGCTGCCCACAATCTGATCATTTCTAGCGTTGACTATGCTATTTTACACATTCAAAATATGCTTCTCAGGACTGAATGTGCGACTTCCTGTTTTGTTCTACTTTCTGCCTTTCAGTGTTTATGCATTTTGATGCCTGAGGGGAAGTAGAATGAAGTCATCATGTGTTTGGCATGGGAAAGGTGAACGTGATAGGAATGGACACTGTTTGAGTTCCTTCAGAATACATCACCTGTATGCAAAAGGACGCTGTTGCCTACCAAGTATTCTACCCACTCCACATATAGATAGGGCCGCAGCTGGGGAAGGAAGATATGGCAGAGAGATTCTGTCTACTTTCCTTCAGACTGCTAAATTTGCTGTCACAGGAAAACATACATTAGCCACTGATATGATCTTCGTCGTTCAAATTAAGATGTTTAGTGCCAGATTCAAGAAGCAGCCTTTCTATCTTTCATGTTATTATTACCATATTCTCCCTCCTCTGATTGTTGTCTTTTTTCCTCCCTACAGAATAAGGCAGGGATTATCGGCCAGCCACGAGTTTACAATGAAAGCGGAACAATAGTTTTCTTCACTGGTAGATTCCTCAGACTCCGAAATGACCAGTGGTTGCCTTTGAAAGATCTACTTGCTTCATTTTTATTTCCATGACTATTACACATCTTGCTTATCCTAAGCCAGGAATGCATGACCAAATGCCATCGTATAAAATATCTAAATGCACAAAAGTGGCAAATAGAATTAGATCTTTAAACCTCATAGTTTATTCTCTTTTAAAAGTCAGGACACTAAAATTATGATGACAAGCTTTCTCAGAGGAGTTGGACTAAAGCCTCACTTGTTTCTACTCAGCAATGACATTTTTATGGTTCCCCTGTCTACAAGCCGAGCAGTAACTCTGCAATCTGCCAGCTCCCTAAGTCCATTCTTAGCCTATTACAATGGTTAATGGTATGTAAATCGGAGATAGTTTTTACCTCTCTTCTTTTTAAAATTAGCAGAGTTCTTACAACCAGACGCGCAGGTAGAGTTGATCAAAATTAGTCCCTGAAAGTTTCCCCATCATCTTTAAACACCAATATTATATGATTGTCCAGTAAAGCTAATAATATCATTTCACAGTATTGGCACATTAGAGACTCACCTTCTAAATAATTAGATGCTCCTTTCTGAGAGGAAATTAGATCATTTCCCCAATGTATGAACATGGGGAAGGCATGGCTATCTTGAATATTTACTGTTATCTTAGGAACTTTAAAACTGTGTCTTCTCCATGCCTTAGAAAGCTAGTTCCTTAGCCGAGAAGGCCTGTGGGCTGTGGCCCCTTGGGCTTCTCCCTTTAGCGCATGTGCAGACGTCAGCCTCCCTGGTTATTTAATGTCACCTGGTCAAGCAAAACCTGCAAAGCTGTGAGGAGGGAAGGACTAAGGAAATTATTTCAGTGGGGGGAGTTAGAAGGGGAGCCAGAAAAAATAAGGCATGGCTGCTGTAGAGGCAGCATGCAACCTTTGGAAAGGATGGAAAGGTCAAGTTCATGCCCAAATGGGCCCCGAGCTCATCAGAGGAGTTTCATAGAGATTTCTGTACTTTAAGTTTGGATTTGGGGCATTTTGGAGGAGAAGTTAGTTGTGCCATGAGTAAAGGAGAGATTTCCTGCCAGATAAAGAAATAAAAGTGTGGATGAATGAATGAAACGAATGAAATGAACGAAAACAACTTTCCCTTGTTTCCCAACTGTGCTGAGGACCAGCTCAGGGTTAAAGAAATCCCGCTTTTAACCGAAGAGACTGTTCACTATACTTTCTCACTTTTTGCTTTCTGACTTGCTCAACTGGCTCTCTATCACTGGATTTCCTACACATGACCTCTGAAAAAAACTCTGGAGAGATTTTTTTTTTGGGGGGGGGGTTTCAACCTTCTAATAGGGCCTTTCTCCTTCTGTGACTGATGCCATTCTTCTTCTTTTTTAAAAATTTTTTATTGTTATGTTAATCACCATAAATTACATCATTAGTTTTTGATGTAGTGTTCCATGATTCATTCTTTGTGCATAACACCCAGTGCTCCATGCAGAACGTGCTCTCTTTAATACCCATCACCAGGCTAACCCATCTTCCTACCCCCCTCCCCTCTAGAACCCTGTTTGTTTTTCAGAGTCCATCGGCTCTCATGGTTTGTCTCCCCCTCCGATTCCCCCCCCTTCATTCTTCCCCTCCTGCTACCTTCTTCTTCTTTTTTTTTTCTTAACATATATTGCATTATTTGTTTCAGAGGTACAGATCTGAGATTCAACAGTTTTGCACAATTCACTGCGCTCACCATAGCACATACCCTCCCCAGTGTCTATCACCCAGCCACTCCATCCCTCCCACCCCACCCCCCACTCCAGCAACCCTCAGTTTGTTTCCTGCAATTAAGAATTCCTCATATCAGTGAAGTCATATGATACATGTCTTTCTCTGTTTGACTTATTTCGCTCAGCATAATACCCTCCAGTTCCATCCACGTCGTTGCAAATGGCAAGATCTCATTCCTTTTGATGGCTGTATAATATTCCATTGTATATATATACCACATCTTCTTTATCCATTCATCTGTCCATGGACATCTTGGCTCTTTCCATAGTTTGGCTATCGTGGACATTGCTGCTATAAACATTGGGGTGCATGTACCCCTTAGGATCCCTACATTTGTATCTTTGGGGTAAATACCCATTAGTGTAATTGCTGGGTCATATGGTAGCTCTATTTTCAACTTTTTGAGGAGTCTCCATACTATTTTCCAGAGTGGCTGCACCAGTTTGCATTCCCACCAACAGTGTAGGAGGGTTCCCCTATCTCCGCATCCCCGCCAACATCTGTCGTTTCCTGACTTGTTCATTTTAGCCATTCTGACTGGTGTGAGGTGGTATCTCATTGAGGTTTTGGTTTGGATTTCCCTGATGCCGAGAGATGTTGAGCACTTTTTCATGTGTCTGTTTGATGCCATTCTTCTTAAATTGACTAAGTTTATAGGCAGCAAACAGGACAAGAATAGAGCACATCAGAGGCTTATTTCCATCGCCTGGCCTCCCTCTCTTCCTCAGTTGCTCTCTCTGACCCTGCTGGAAAAGTTATGATTCTCCTTCACATTATATTCTTAATGAGGCTATTTACCCTGCATACTCAATGAGATCATGACTGTGTAATAAATTCTCCACTCTGAGCTAAGTTTGAAGTCAGCCTTACAATTCAGCTATTTGCAGTTTAACCTTTTCACTGATAAGAATCCTATTGCTGTGCAGATTGCATATTTTAAGGTTGTCATAACTGAAGAATCATAGCAACCTGGAGCTTTTTTACATATACTTTTAAAAAATATTTTTTAAATTAAAAAAATCAGGCTGGTTCCAATTGCTATTTTTTTTTTCCATTCTGGAAAACAATCTGGAAAAATCACTGGAACCGGTAAATATCCATGAAGACTCTCTCTTGATGTAACATACATCCACAAATGCATATACAACCAAGAATTTTACATACACAAAGAAAAAAGCCCAATTTTCCAGTTCTTATCTCACAGTCTGGCCTATTTTCTGTGTGACATAAAGCCCTCATTGTCTTCCGAGCAAAATCTTGGGTATTTGGAAGGTTTTGTTGTTGGGGTAGAGGGGGTGCAGGTGTGCAAGCGTGGAGATTTACCGAAGGGACTGAAGTGTATTTGTGGAGGATTGAGAACAGATGTCAGACGTGAACTTTTGAAGTAAATTCTGCCCACTGGGTAACATAAAACCCTTCCTCCACTTTTTGCACGTTGTTTAGGAACACCTTGGTGAGCAGATTATTTATAGTAAATGAGAAGAAGTATGCTATAAACAGTATTTGTGACCCCCCAAGTTCTTAGGCTGAAAAGTAATCATATTGAAAGATGGAGCTTTTACGGGGGTGGTTATGTCATGCAGTGGATCCTTCATGAGTGGGATTGGGGCCCTTATAAACAAGAGCCAGAGAGCATATCCCGTCTATCACGTGAAGACACAGCACAAAGATAGCGTCTATGAGCCAGGAAGTGCACCCTCACTGGACGCCAAATCTGCCAGCACCTTGATTTTGGACTTTGCAGCCTCCAGAATTGTGAGAAATACCCTTCTGTTGTTTATAAGCCACCCGGTCTGTGGTATTTCCGTTGTGGCAGCCTGAGTGGACTAAGACAAAGTGCTAACCCTGCTTCACATTTGAAATGGATTAAAATAGAGGCAGTACGTGGGTCCATCTGTTTTCTCACATGTGGGAATGCTCTTGATTTTAAAAACACCTTCTCCACTAAAGCCTGAAATCCTATCATTGGCACCATTACTTCTTTTAAGCAATCCTCTTTCTTTTTTTAAAAAAATATTTTATTTATTTATTTGTCAGAGAGAGAGAGAGAGAGTGCACAAGCAGGGGGAGCGGCAGGCAGAGGGAGAGGCAGGCTCCCCGATGCGGGACTCGATCCCAGGACTCTGGGATCACAACCTGCTGCTCAACTGACTGAGCCACCCAGGCGTCCCAATCCTTGTTCCTTTTACAGTGAAATACAATCAGAGGGAGTCCTCTGCGCTTTTGTTGGAATAAACTTATGTTTCCTTGATCACCGCTGAGCAGACGGGCCCAGGGGAGCCCAGGGTGCAAAGGGAAGTAAGGGCCCGTGGGCAGGCAGCCTCACTCACACATGGCCCTGCCCTGCTAGCTGGGCTTGGGCTAAGAGCCCGAGGCCATTGATGAGCCACGCCAGCTGTTCTATGAGAAAAGAACCTCTGTTTTTGTTTCCCATCAGGTCCTACCCTTCCCTACAGTTTCCCTGAACAGTGCAGCTCCTGAATCTTGTTTGAGACCCACAGCAGGGGTAGCTGTGCAATAATGAGGAGGCAGCAGGGTGAGCCCGGATTCTGGCAGAAATTGGAGAGTTGATGGTAACGAGAGACATGGCTGAGTAGGTCTCTAGGGGGAAATATACACACGGTGTGTGTATGTGTGTGTGTGTGTACATACAGAGAGGGGAAGAGGGATGAAGTGGACATTCATTCACTCGTTCACTCATTACTAATACGTGTGATAATCATAAAATTACTATGTGTCCAGCCTAGTCCTCAGTCTCAACAAATCCTCTATGTCTGGCAAGAGCAGTCATGAATGGGGAACTAGAGTGCGGGAAGAAACAAGGGCTGATGTAGCAGAGCTGAAATGTAAACGTGTAAACAGGACCGCAAAACAAGGGAGCGGGCAGCGTGGTAGTACCATGTTCACTTCTGTGGCTGACCCGGGGCATCCATCCCAGTGTTTACACCGTCCCTGTCATTGACCGACTAGAATATCCCCCCATGTCTCCACAGGCTGTTCCAGCCTCCTCTCCTTTGCTTCACTTTGAAAGATTGAAGCAATGTCCATCTTGCAGAGAAAATTTTCCATGACTGAAGACACACCCAAGGTAACTGATCACTTCAGCTGCCTCATTCTGCAATATTTATTCACAAGGAAGATACATTTTTAAAAGGGAAACCTTGAAATGTAGCTTTAAAAATTAACCCTTAGGGTCAAATAGCTCTCAGGAAACTTGCTTATTAAGAACAGTTAAGGAGAGAAATGAAGTAGCTATAGAGAGATTTCACAGAGAAGAATTTATCTCGCTCATATTTACATAATGTATACTTGTAATAATATATAATATTATAATATACATTATATTTGAAGTCTATATACCTTGCAATTATATATCTTGTATATGTATAAAGTGGCTATATATAATCGATATCTATACCTACTTATTGATCTATCAATCTATAAAACTAGCATGACATTAAGAGAGGTTAGAAAGCTTATTTCTCCTGCTAAATATAAAACAATGGGAAAGAATGTCCATGATAGAGAAATTCTCCTGTTTTATGAAGCTTTTAGCTGATGGCCACCAATCCCCTCCTCTCCCGGGGCTCTCTACTCTTCTCAGGTTTCCTGCCTCTCTTCTTCCCAGCCTCTTTCCCCCCTTCCTTGTTTCCTAAGGATCAAGTGTGCAAAATTTGATTTATCCAACACTTCTTAGTTCATGAATTACTATTGTCATTGTCTATCAGAGTGTCTCTTTTTAAAAATCTGATGATTTTCCCTATTGCTTAATTTTCTCAATCCCATCTCCTACCGCCTATAGGCACCTGTTAATGTGTCTACTATATATTCTGCTACATATGTAGCTACATACAATAGCTACATACAAATCCATCTGCTACATACTTCTTTAGATAATTACAGATGCTCAAAAATGACACAGTTCTGGGAGGGCACTTAGTTTTGCATAAATGGTACTGTGTGATGGGATCTTCCATTCTTCCTCTCTCTTCCCCACCCAACACATGTTTCTGTAATCTATCCGTTTCTCTGTGCCAATTTAACTCACTGCTTTTGACTGCTGCCCAGTATTCCGTAAGATGCCTGTCACATTTTATGTTTCATTCTCCTAATAATGGCGGTACCAGTTTCTATGGCCCTAGGCTATTGATTTTCATACTTCCCAGGTAGCGTGTAAAATTATCCAACTTTCACGATTTACCAATATAAGGTGTTTAAAATTGTACTGCACTGTAGAGAATGGAATGCCTGAATTCTTTTTTTAACTTATTTTTCCACTTTATTGAGATATAATTGAATATATGTCATGTATATATATGTTATGTATATGTAATATATAAAATATATATTGTATACACTACACACATACATTATTTACATGACATATACATAATTATATTATATGTATATATTAATATACAATATAAACCATATATGTAATATTATATATAGTAGATATATGTACATAATTATATCTCAATAAAGTGGAAATATAAGTAAAAAAGGATTCAGTCATTATATGTGTATATATATATTATAAAATAGGTAACAAAATATTATTAATATTCAATACTATTAATATATACTAACATGATAATTTGATCCACATATATACTGAAAGACATTTACTACAATAAGGTTAGTTAACACACCCATCACCTCACACAGTTATCATTTTTTTGTGTATGTATAGTGAGAACATTTAAGATTTACTCTCTTAGGAATGTTCAAATATATAATATTGATAACTACAGTCACCATGCTGTACATTAGATGTCCAGAACTTATTCATGTTACAGCTTGACATTTGTACCCTTGACCAATATCTCCCCATTTCCCCCATGCCTCAGTACTTGGCAACCATCAATCTACTCTGTTTCTACGAGTCTTACTTTCTAAGATTCCATGTATAAGTGAGATCATACAGTATTTGTCTTTCTCTGTCTGATTTATTTCTCTTAGCATAAGAAGGTCAATCTGTGTTATTGCAAATGACAGGATTTCCTTCTTTGTATGGCTGAATAATAAGGAATGCCTGAATTCGAAGTCAATATGTGGAACACTCAATGGTTACTCTCCTTTCAGAAGAGTTACTTGTGAATTCACGTTACTGCAGTAAGATGTCTTCCATGGTAAGTTGCATTATTGCGCCCAACACTTCACCCCTCCCTGAATCCAGGCTTTTTGCCATATGACTTTGAAGTTCCTTCCACAAGAACTAACGTGCATTTCCTTACCACACTGATGGAGATGAGCAGAAGTGACAGGATGCAACGCAAGGCTGAGGCCTTAAGAGCACTGAGCGTTTCTTCTCACTCTCCTGTACTTCTGCCATCACCGCAAGGATAATGAGCTTCGGGTAGTATATTAGGTTTCTATTACCTTGTAATTGCCATATCCAATTATCACCAATTTAATGGCTTAAAACAATACCAATTTACTATTTATTTTTTAAGTATTTTATTTATTTTTTAGACAGAGAGAGAGAAAGAGAGAGAGAGAAAGAGAGAACAAGCGAGCAGGGGGGAGGGGCAGAGAGAGAAGCAGGCTCCCAGATATGGGGCTCAATCCCAGGACCCTGAGATCATGACCTGAGCTGAAGGCAGATGCTTCACCAACTGAGCCACCCAGGCGCCCACTATTTACAGTTTTGTACAGCGGAATTCCAACGTGGTCATACTGGGCTAAAACCAAGGTTTTGGGAGAGTTGTGTTCCTTCTGGAAGCTCTAGGGAGAATTGTTTTCCATGCCCTTTCCTGCTTCTGGAGGGTGTGTCCAGACCTTGGCTTGTAGCTTCCTTTTCTACCTGCAGCGCCAGCAATGTTGGGTCAAGTGCTTCTCATGCTGCTCTCTGGCTCTCCTGATTCTGTCTCCTCGGCCTCTAGCTTCCACTTTTCAAGATGTACCTTCCCGGATAACACAGGATAATTCTGGATAATCTCCCCATGGCTAAGTTAGCTGATTAGTAACTTTAAATCCTTCTGCAACCTTAATTCCCCTGTGTCATATAACATAACATATTCATAGGTTTCAGGGAGTAAGATGTGGACATCTTTGAGGGACCATTAATCTGCCTACCATAGGTAGCTCTTAAAAACGAGCGACATGTGGAGTAGACTTGAATCTGAACCAACATGGAAATAACTCCCAAGTCCAGTTGAGATTAGCACTGTTGCCCAAGCTAACTGGCTGACACACAGATAAAACATAATACGTGTTATTATAGTCCTGAAATACTGAGGTTGTTTCTTACTATTGTGGCTACTGTTGACTCAGTCATCTACAAATTGATTTGGCTAAGAATTTTAACCCGGCTTCCCAAGAGGTCAAAAATTTTGTGACAATCTGTCATATTCAGTCTCCTCTAAACACGCAAATTGTTTTATCCTTTCTTCATGGGGTCTTCGTCTCCTCTAAACACGCAAATTGTTTTATCCTTTCTTCGTTTATATAATTGTGCTGGGTTGCTGTCAGCTCTGTATCATACCATCACCTTTCTCTAGAACGAGAATTATCTTCACCAGAATCCCTTTCTTTACATGGCCCAGGCAGAGTTTGACAACGAGAAGTCTTCCCGTTAGATCTGGAAGGTGGAAGAGAAAGAATTAGTCATTCATCTCTGAAGGCAGTTGTGGGCAAAGGGATGGGTGCCCGAGAGGGTCAGGGCATCTGCCTCGTTAGTGTGGAAAACCATTCCCTTCAGTGTTTTGGGCTGAGATCACCAGTGGTGGCTTCCCTGACCTTGCCCTTCCCAACTCTCTCAAGAGTTGTTTAAGCCCACGTTTCCTATATTAAAATCCTTTATGTCTGGGCTACATGGAGTGACCTCTGTCTTCCTGACCAAATCCTAACAGCTATAACATTAATAGACGCCAATGGAGAATAAACTATGTGCCAATGAGTATATTGTCAGATAGGTCTTAGTTTCCATCTCTTTAAGGTTGTCACTTTTAAACAGATCATATGTTTGACCAGTCTCCAAAGTCTGCTCATAACTAATTCTCAGAGGCCTTGAGATTATTTATATAAGTTAATCATATTAATATATCTGGTATCATGTTGACATGGCTAATCTCTCTATACATATGATTAATCATTATTTCAACACCCTATATTTGTTTTCAGATTCTTTTCCTTATCTAAATCAGTCTGCATATGTTTTCATTGAATTTTACCGTGGTTTTGCAAATGCAATATATTCTTTACAAAAATCATATTGGGCCTTGTTTCCTAGTTTCAAAGTCTTAGTAACCCACCTAACATAAGCTCTTCAGTAATATGGTTAGTATGCTTTAAACCCTTAGAGCAGAGCATCAATAAATTATTGATTGGGAGAGACCTGAGGATCAATCCATTCTAAATACTACCTATTACATCCCCTCAGGCTAATGCAAAGCCACTGTAATGACCTATTATGTGCAGCTTAATGCAAGTACCAGAAAGGGTAACATGGCAAGTACCACACATCTTAATTTGTGTTAATAGTGATCTGTGGGTTAGAATCAAAGACTTTACTAAAGTAAAAATGAACTTTACTAAAATAAAAAATAAAGCATCACTCAATTCATTGAAATCAATTATAGTACATTTATCAGTAAATGACAAATTCTCCATATTTTATGTTCAATTCTTGTGCATAATAATGTAAGCTCAAATTTTGGCTCTTCATATTTATTGGAATTTATATTTATTGGCATTGGGCATTTATTAATATGTTAACACTTAATTTGTCATCTCCGAAAAGACATACATGACAGGCATATCGGTCAGTTCATCAATAGGGGTGTTTCTATCACATAACCCATTATTGTTTTGTAAATGAAGAAAGGTCAAATTGGAATTATGATCATAAAGTACTGAAGAGGATTTCTACAAAATGGATCACTTGATCATAATAATTGGTCAAATCCTTCTTCCTCCAAACTCAGGTGAACATGAGGATGATTCCTGCCTTACCATAAAGATGTTGCTCTTACTTTCATTTGGTTTTTCCTCTACCCAGATAAACCACTCAACCCTTTAGACTTTGGACTAGCCCCTGCCTGCAAAGGTCATCTGTCCCAAGAGGAAGGGTTTGGGTTTTTTTTTTGTAAGTTATTCATTACAGCAGACATCCGTTTTAAGGTCTTTCTTGTTAGTGTTCATGCCTCCTCTCCAGTCTGTTTACCCTATGTGTCTTCACCCTTACCCCATATGTCTTTTCCTCCACTTTTTCTAATCTTTTGGTATCTGTGCTTTTCCAGGATCCTGGAATTTGTTCTATTGCCTTAACTGCTTTTCTAGTCACTGAGTTCTTCTGGCTCCTGACTGCCTTAACAACTCATCCCTTGTCTTGCATTACCCTTGGGCTTCATGGGTCAACACCTCACAATCTGGCTCTGAGCAGAGAGGTCTGAGCAACCCAATTCTATGTGGCTCATCTGCTCCAGACTCACCTGGATCTATCTACTTATTACTTGGATCCCTTACCTTAAAGAAGGTTGATGACTTATAAAATGACAGCGATGTCCATACAAATTAATTTAAATGGTGCCACAGTGTTCAAACTTTAGTTTTTCATGTTGTTCCAAGGACCACCTGAAGTTCTGAATTTAGTATGTAAAAATTTTTTTCTCAATTAAAAATATTTTTATGCTTCTGAATATTGTATGATTTTGCCCTAAATGGAAATAGATTCTATCTCTATTGGAAAAGATGTGTGGAATCAAATATCTGAATAAATTATGTCATGTGAATACAGCAGCCTTTTCAAATGTGCGCCATGTGCTAGTCATTGATATTAGATGAATAAAACCAAGATTTATTTGAGAAGTTTGAGAAATGGTGGCTTTATCAAAGTTAGACAGGTTTCTTTCATGTCGTTTTTCTTTGAACCTTTTATATGTTAATTGAATTCGGAATCTTTATGATAAGAGGTAAAGTTTGCAGAGTAGTTTGAGTACAGATCCCTTTTATCTGTGCAACACCTTTTTACATCTCGCTGACTACCAGGATTCTATGGAACATGATTTGGGGAATGCTGCAAGATGGGCTTTCAGGGAACATTTTAATGATAAAGTGCACAGATCAAAATGTTGTCTCTCAACAAGAGAAATCTGCCTCATTGCAGGCCGAGTTAATATTAATATGTGAGCCTGAGACAGGAACTCAGCAGGAGAGTTAGACACAGTCAGGAACTATCAAAAGCATGAGAACCAACTGGGCATTGTGACTGCTCTCTGGTGGAAATGCCTATTACGGGCAACCTTCCTTTTTCATTTCAAAAGCACAATGCACCCAGACTATGGCACTCTCTCTTGTCTTCCTGCTTTGTTGTAACAAGAACCATGGGATAGCACTAGTTCCATCCAACTCTCTCTGACATGACGTTCACATGAGGATGCCTGTAGTAGGTTTGAAGCCGTACTGTTAACACATGCTGCCTTTGAAGTAGAATCTGTTAGAAGCTCATGATGAAATGGGACGGGTCAGTAGTCTGCTGTTGGCTCTAAGTTTTAATTGCAAATATTCTTTTTTTAAGGATTTTATTTATTGGTCAGAGAGAGAGGGGGAGAGAGAGCAAGCACAAGCAGGGGGAGCAGCAAGCAGAAGAAGAAGCGTGGACCCCAATGTGGGACTCCATCCCAGGACTGTAGGCATCATGACCTGAGCCAAAAGCAGACACTTAGACGACTGAGCCACCCAGGTGCCCCTTAATTGTAAATATTCTATTAAATTCTTAAAATGGTCTGGAGTAGGGGCGCCTGGGTGGCTCAGTTGGTTAAACGACTGCCTTCGGCTCAGGTCATGATCCTGGAGTCCCTGGATCGAGTCCCGCATCAGGCTCCCTGCTCGGCGAGGAGCCTGCTTCTCCCTCTAACCCTCCCCGCTCTCATGTACTCTCTCTCTCTCTCATTCTCGCTCTCTCAAATAAATAAATAAATCTTTAAAAAAAAATGGTCTGGAGTAGGATATTAGCCATTATGTTTTCTGATCCTGGTAGTTTTCTGTTTCTTGTCATATTCCTGGCCCCATTCCACCCCATAAATTTCATGTCCTGTAACTACTGCCTCAGGGAAAAAACATGGAGAAATAAAAATTGAAACAATCAAATTCTTGCCCTTTAGATCTAGTACTTAAGTCAGGACATAAAGATGAGGTCTTGAGGAATGGCTGAAGTCCTGGCTATCATGACAACAGTCTAAATGAAGAGTCTGGATGAGAATGAAAGAAGGCAGAAGACTGCACCGTGAGCAGGAGTCAGTGGTGCCAGGACTGGAGAACCAGACCTGAGTGATCACACTGATAGGAGGGACATCATCTTCCAGGACCGGCCTCCTCTCAAGCTGAATAATCATCCCCTGTCAACAGATCCCGAAAGCCATGTAGAAGCCAAGAAGTCACCCATCGTATTTCCACTCCAGGGAGCTTGGTGCATTGCCTATATCAAGCAGGCAAGTTCAGCATCGTTCTCATCGGCATCAAGGGAAAACCTTCCACCAGGCTTCGACAGCTTGTCATCCAATAAGAGTGATTGCCATCTGTGCCCAGAGGCTTTGCCCTCAGACTTAGATTATGCGAACCACCCTTCTTTCAGCAGTCCAAGCACTAATGATTCCCTCAGAGACAGAAGGTCCCTGGTCGTCTGGAGGAGTAGACATGATATAGAAGGAAAAGCATCTGAGGTACTTTGTGTCTGTCTACAGAGAATAGAACCAATTCAAGATCTCCCTAGGCCAGGTCAGTGTTGAAACTCCTCACCTCGGGACGCCTGGGTGGCTCAGTCATTAAGCGTCTGCCTTCTGCTCAGGTCATGATCCCAGGGTCCCGGGATCGAGCCCCACATCGGGCTCCCTGCTCAGCGGAGAACCTGCTTCTGCCCGTGCTTGTGAGTGCCCGCTCTCTCTCTCTCTGACAAATAAATAAATGAAATCTTTAAAAAAAAAAAAAAAAGAAAGAAAGAAACTCCTCACCTCACCCTGTCTCACAGATATTCCTGCCTCTTGGCAAACTCAGGTTAATGTTTGGCCAAAGAAATGTATTTCTAAAATATATTAATACATTCCTTGACTGAACGACTTCAGGTCTTTTATTTTTTAAAATTTATTTCCAATAACATTTTGAATTTTTAAAATCTCTAGCTGTAGTTGTAAAATCCACAATGCAGGACACTCTTCCAGGGTGATGTGTCCCTGGAAGAGTTCATGCAAGGGACCATAATGGAGATGTGTGCTTGTCTTCAAAAATATTCTGAGAACCATATAGCGCCTGCTAGTGGTCGTTCCTCTTTTTAATGGCTGGTGCCGTTTATTGCCTCACCTTCAAATACTTAAATAGCTGTGTCTCTCTCCAGTGCAGAGAGCCACAGGGCTGACCTCCTCCTAAAATTATTGTGAAAAAAAATCTTTAGTGTCTGTGCACGGTTTCAGAGGTGATGAACTTGCTATTAGTCTCATCTGATTTAGGCTCCCATTCTTGCCTCTGAAACTAAAATGCTTTGCATCTGTAAACCTTGAAATAATCTCTCTAAGCATGTGTGTCTGGAAGCATTTCCATTTTATTAGAGCAACTGAAGCCCCTAGGATATTTGAAATGCTTAAACTTTCATCTGGCTTACTGATAATGGCCTATATGCTAGGCATTTCCATTTTTATTTATACGTTAGCTCTTTCTACATGATCAACTTTCATTGTTAAATTTTCTTTCATGTCACAGGTAACTTTCCCTGAATAGCAGATGAAAAGCTATGAAGATACTATTGCATATTCCAACATGATATTTTTGGAGAATATCTTTTTTCCTTTGTATTCAAATATCCTGTTTCTTAGAGTTAATTAGTCTGCATAAAGTTTGGTTGAATAGATTTGCGTACAATAAATTATTGTCTTTTTGCTTATATGAAGACTTGGACTTTTGTTTTAGGCAGTATCCAAGAGCTGAATGGAAGATAAGGCTATAAGGTGCCTTTTAAAAGAGCTCATAACCATTCTCTCTCCCCTTTACCACTCTCACAGCCAGAAAGATTACCTTCTTTGTCCCTTAGTTGGCATGTTAATTTGAAACAAATTTGAAAAGGCCCCCCACAGAGTTGATTTTGCTTCCATCTCAACCACCTATTAGTCCTGCTAGAGCATTCTTTTTTCATTAATTGTAGAAGATCTCTCCTTTTGGCCTCCACATGCAACCACTAGAAAGCACAAGGGTAAAGTGGTGTGTTTATTTTTGATATCGTAGACCAAGAATTGCATCTTTAAATCTTCAGAGTTGTCTGACTGTAATGAATTCAAGAAAATTTTCTGAGCCTTAGCTTCTCAATCTGTAAGATGAAAATATCAAGAGCTGCCATACCCATTTCAGAAAGATGTTATGTAGTTTGAATGAGGTGAGTAACATAAAAGAATGTTTAACAACAAAAATGGCTATTTGTGTTCCATGGGAAAAAAAAATGCAAACATACATTCTCAGAGATCCTCAAAACAAACATGAAGAGCATATTGCTATTCCCCATTTTCAGATGCATAAGTTAATGAGAGGCTAATTTAATTTAATTTAATTTACTTGCTCTAGACTCCACAGTTTGTAAGTGGCAAATTCCTGCATGGCAAACAACAACAGAAAAGTTCAAACACCTGAGACAAATGAGGAAAAAAATGGCAATACCTAATGCCTTGGGATAAATTTTATTATATTTTATAAATCAGTAAGCAGATTTTAAAAAGTCATCTAGTCAAAACATTGTCATAGAATATGGGTTAGCAGTTCACAGAAAAATAAAAATTGCCAAAGTACTTGTAAATGTTACACTTAACCAATAATTAAAGACATGAAAAAAATAACAAAATCTAATTTCCTTATTAAGCTATAATGAAATTTGGTTTTGTGTGTATTTTATATGGTTAAAAAGTAGAAAACACTGTGTTATCCGGGCTGTAGGAAAAAAGTTCTCCATCCAATCTTGATGAGAATATAAATTTGGGAATGCCTTGTGGTAATGTTATCTATTAAAATTTATGACATCTTACCCTTTGACTCAGCAATCCCACTTTTAGAGGTTTACCCTGCAGGTATTTGTACAGATATGTTCTTTCCAAACTTATTTTCAGTAAAAAAAAAAAAATTGGAAACACTAAAAATAACTCCCAATATTAGATTGGTTAAATGAATTATTATCTGAGCATACAGTGGATATATGCATTCATTAAAAGTAATGACAAAATTATATATGTGATATGGAAAGAGGTCAAAGGTGTATTTTGAAGTAGAAAAAAGTTTCAGAACAGTGTATTTAGCATTCTGTTGCGGTTTTTTTTTTTTTATATAAGATTTATGTCTCTATACAGGTATCTATTTGCATATACAGCAACAACTTCTAGAAGACTTTTACCAGTTTGGGAACGGTGTTTACTGATTTGGGGAGAAGAGTGGAAAGAAGAGTAGAGAGACTTGCTTTCTCCTTTGACCTCTCCCTCATGTTAAAGCTGACACACCAAAACCGTCTCCTCCCAAGCCCACTTTCTTTCCATTACACCATATTAGCCTCTGAAGAGGCTCTGTAAAGCCCAACGAGTGAAATTACTGTGATTTGTTATCCGTCCTGAGACGGTCTGGTGGATTGCACCATAACAGGGTAGTCCCGTTTCGGTAAGAGTTCTCCTAACTGTTTTGCTTGCCCTTCCTTGCCATTCGTGCCAGTCATTTGCCTGTTTTCACTCAGATCCCTTTTCCTTTCTCTGCTTTCAATCACAGAGGTCCGCCTGGCAAGCGGTATTTCCCCGGAGGCGCTGTTCACTGGCTCCAGTTCGGTTTGGCCAGTGGGAGACTGGCAGGAGGCTGGACGGCGCCAGGAGGATGGAGGAGGTCAGAGTACTTCTTCTCCCCTTGTCTCTGCCTTGAGTGGCACCTTCAGTGGGCAGCAGCCGCTTCCCCTCTGGCCACGTCCCAGGGGTTCCTTCTCTGGTTCCGCAGGCTGGGGGGGTCCCGGGAGCTACCTGCCCCTGCTCACCTATCGCCCGCCTCACCTGCTCTGGTTAGATTTTTCAGCTCTCCTAGTACCATTTTAACTAGTCCCTCGGATCAAATACTCTCCTGCATCACACGGCACGATTCATGTATTCTCACGAGACCCTGACTGATACACAATTTACATGAAATGTATGTGCTTTGACTGCTTGATCAACTGAATGTGAACGAAACGGAAGTGGAACGCGTGTCCTGCTGGAGTTAGACAAGGAAGAGATTGACAATTCAGACTTGGCTGTGTGCCAGAAATGTTCCTGCTCCTTAAAAAGAAGTAATCTTCACACTCTTCCGTTGCAGTATTATCATTCCAAATCACAGTAAAGAAATGGGGACTCAGACAGATTCGTTAATTGCTTTGTAAATTGCAGAGCTGGGATTCAGCCCCCGGTCTTTCTGACTCTAAAGCCCAAGTTACTGCCAAGACGATACAAAGTTGTTTTCTGCATCTCCTCTTTCCCCTTAGTGTTCTATTTTGCAGGGTCCACCATCCCACCAGGCCTCCTTTTGACACAGTGTCCTATATTTCTAACGTTTACCTTCTGTTCTGCCACCAAAACCCCCTACTTTCCTTTTGTGTCACTTTTCTTCCACACGTTGCCTTCTGCTCATCTGATAAACAAATTTGAGCGGAGCTATTATTTGATGATAATTGCTACTCCACCAGAAGCAAAAAAAAAAGGGGGGGGGGTTGAAATGTTAACTCAAGCCTGCAATAGTTTCCTAAAACCATTTACTTGCTTCTTCTCTTTTCTTCGCTGAAAATGTGCCGGTTGCTAGATCCACAGCACTGAACAAGACAGATTGCAGCCTGGTAGGGAAGAGAGTCATCAAACAATTTTATTGAGTTCTATGTAGGAGAAATGTTCTGTGCAAGCATATGAGAGGAAATTGTACTGTAGAGTCCAGAAATACTTCCCTAAGGAAATGAAATTTGTGTTGACCATAAAGGAGGCACTAGAAAGTAAAGGCAGAGTAAGTGGGAAAGAGAAAAATTATATGACAGAATATATATCGGTCCTGGGACAAAAAAAAAAAAAAAAAGAGAATGGCCCATCAGAGAAATTTTTTTTAAAGACCAATAATGTTGGAGTGTAAAGAGAAGTGCAAACCGAGGCAGGAAAGATAGGAGGCGTCCTGATCATGCCGAACCTCAAAGGACATATTACGGATTACGGACTGTATCTTTTCTATCCAAGAAGGAATAGAAAACCACTGAAAGGTATTTAGCAAGGAAGAGGGACAAATCTTGTTTTCTAAAACGAATTCTCCAGCTATCTTATAGAGAATGAACTGGAAGAAGCTGATAATGGGTGCAGCCAAACCATTTAAGAGGCTTTTTGAGTATTCTTCCTGAGAGAAGATGGTGGCTGGAACCACAGGCTGCTGGAGGGAGACAGAATGGATAGATAGAGAAGTTTTAAGAGGCAGAATCAATAGGATGTGGGGAGTCAAGGAGAAGGAGGAATCAGGAATAACTCCTAGTCCAGGGTCACCTACTGAAATGGGGAGAGGGGGAGAAAGAGTAGGGTTGGCACCGGGAAAACCATGAGTTGCATTGTTTTGGATAAGTTAAATCTGTGGGTCTTTGAGAAATATAAGTGGAGATGCAGAACAGGCATTTACATCTACCCTTTTCCAGCAATCAAGACTGGATATAGGCACATGAGGTTGTTGGTCCTTGGATGATAATGGAAACTATGCGGAGTAGATATGATTGTCCAAGGAGAGAGAATAGGGTAAGAAGAGGGCCTAGGAGTGAATTCCAAAGAACAGGAAAATCTCTGACCTTGGAGAGTAGACTACAAATAGAAACAACAGTAAATAAGTTCACCATATTTTAGTTCCATCAGGATCGATGGGAACTCAGAGCTACTGTTCAATTTTAATACTGGGAAGGGGCAGGTTTAAGAGTAGGGATTCTATTGGACAATGTGGACCATTTCAGATACCTAGACTTTATGTGCATGCCAGTATGCCCTCGTACAAACACATGTCTCTCATTCTGAACCATTGGGATGGCACACTCACATTGCTCTTTTTCCTAACTTGGCTTTAGTCCCCAGACTAAAAAGATGTTGCAGAAATGTCTTAGTAAAAATGAAAGACATGTTTAATCTTACCTTCAAGGTTGCTGGTGGTGGCCTAGATAGACTGTCAGGGTTTTGCTAACTTCAATCTTAACAAACTAATCTCAATTCTAGGATTTTGCAGTAAATGTAAACGGTAGATAAATTCTCATCCCCTCCTTATTTGCTATACTTATGGGAGTAATTTTATTACCTCCTTACTTATGAGTCTTTTTTTTTTTAAAGATTTTATTTATTTATTCATGAGAGATAGAGAGAGAGAGAGAGAGGCAGAGGGAGAAGCAGGCTCCCAAGGAGCAGAGAGCCCGATGCGGGACTCGATCCCAGGACCCTGGGATCATGACCTGAGCCGAAGGCAGACGCGTAACCATCTGAGCCACCCAGGCGCCCGCTTATGAGTCTTTTTGAATTGCAACTTGCTCATTCTGTAGCAATGAAAAAGCTGATTGAAGAAAACAAATTGTCGGGGGTCCTTCTTATTACCTCTCTATCAACACATTAGCTCTAAATTTTTTCTTTTTTCTCTTCCTTCCTTCCTTCTCTCTCTCTCTTTATTTTTTTCTTCTTCCTTCCTTCCTCCCTCCCTCCCTCCCTCCCTCCCTCCCTCCCTCCCTCCCTCCCTCCCTCCCTCCCTCCCTTCCTTCCTTCCTTCCTTCCTTCCTTCCTTCCTTCCTTCCTTCCTTCCTTCCTTCCTTCTTTCCTTCTCCCCTGCTTCAGGGCTGCAGGCTGACCTACTACAGCTGTTCACCAACGCTGGAAGAGACAGTAGTGTCCCCAAAACACTGAAGGTCTGCCCAAGTCACTGCCAGTTGAGACCCATCAACATCAACCCTTTTCACTGTGATTTTCTTAGCAAGCATTCTTTTAGGTTAAAACTATTATATCAATATCTTTAGCCTGAAACTTTCTCCTGTTTTAAAATCCCTATTTCCAGTGGTTTGATGGACATGCCCTCCTTCCAGCACCTCAAACACATAAAGCCTCCAACAGTACTTATTGTATCCGCCCCATCAAACAGCTTCCTGCTGCTAACTGCCTTGCTTCAGTTAATGGACTACACCTTGGGCTGTCATCTGGCTTAAAATCTGGGCTTTTAAATTTACTGCTCTTTGCATTTCATAATCGGTTGCCAGGTCTGAAAGATGGTTCCTTTCCAACACGTTACCTACATCTCCTTGTCTTTCCCTTGTAATGCCATCATGCTCTTTGCAGGGAGAGGAACACAGTCTCCACTCTTTTCACTGCCCCAGAAATGCCTTTCTTTGGGCTTCTGTTAATTCAGTGTGTTCCCAAAACATTCGATTTTTTCCCTTCCTAATATGACCTATTGACACAAATTTCACGTTATCTTGTCCGTAAAATTACCCTTCTTTCACCCCCCCAAATTGTTTTTTTTTTCTCTTCTGTACTCTATAAGACTCAGTTTGTATGACTTTTATAGCCCGTTTATTCACTTATATATCTTATTTTCCTTAGGAGACATGAGGAATTGGGGGAGCAAAGGCTGGACCTTAATCTATATTTCATCATAGACAGGGAATAGTACTTTGTTGTATTATATTAGTTTGTAGTAGATAACGGTTATGTGTTTTAGAATACCCTCAATAATACTTCTTTAGATAAGATTTACTTTTCTTTTCTCTGAACAAACAGTCCTGGTGATTTAGTTAGCTCTGCTGCACAGAGTCTTCAAAGATCCAGGTTCTTTCTGTGTTGTTGATCTGCCATACATGGCTTTGATCTTGGGGACCGTGATGGTTTCTGCACTCCAGAGGAAGCAGAAGGATGGGCTGAAGAAAAAATGAGCTAAGGGTACACTTGTTCTGCCTTTTAAAGAAGGCTCCTGAAAGCTGCTACAAGTCACATTCTCTTCTATTTTGTTGGCCAGAATTGAGTCACATGGCTATACCTGCAAGAAAAGCTGAAAAATGTGATATGTATTATCTATTTATCTATCTGTGTATATATATATATATAATAACTGATGGCTAATTTACAGCCAAAAAATGTATTACTATGAAAAAAAAAGATGAAAATAAAGGCATAATTTGGGTGATAATGATGTGTCACTGGAGGCTCACCGTTTATAACAAATGTGCCACTGCAGTATGGGATGTCTACAGTGGGGTAGGTTGGGTGGGTGTAGGGACAGGGTAGATATGGGAACCTTCTATACTCTGCTCAATTTTGCTGTGAATCTAAAACTACTCGAAAAAAATAAGGTCCATTCAAAAAAGTTAAGGCACAGATTGAAGTCTCTACCCTATTTCTCGAGAATAGATTGAAACAAGTATTGTGGAGTAAATGAATGAATGACAATAGCAGGTGAAAGATAGCATATGAAGGTTGAAATCATTTTCCAAGGGAGTTATATTTAGAAGCTTTTTTTTTTTTAACTTAGTGAACTTCATGCTTAATAATCTTATTATCCTTAATATAATATTCTGTTTTCTGGGTTAGTGATTATAGTCTTATTAACTTTAGAAAAAAAAATCTTCCAAAATCAGTTTTTAATCAAGTGTAGCTTTACTGGATTTATATCTAAATTATTTCTTTTAAAAGAGAGAAGGTTTTTTTTTTATATTGTATTTTTAAAACTTGACAATTATCATTACATTTGCATGAACTTCTAAAATAGCTATTTCAGCTACTTTACTATAACTTAAATTCTTATAGAATATGCACCTACAACTCTAGTGAAGAATTTGTGTGTTTCCAAAGAGCTCTCTTTAATTGTATATTCTCCCTAAGTTTCTGTTGTCAAGTGAACATTAGAAGGTAGCTTACCTTTTAATGTTGGCCAATTCCTTTAGTTTCCACACAGATTTGAAATTTTACCATATTTATTTTCATTTTCTCTAATTCTGCCTCACCTCTTCTGATGCCCTGAGAAAATAGCTGGGTGAATGCCTGAGGAAACTAATGTGTTCATTTTTTTTGAAAACAAAAAACAAAAAACAAAAAAAATCCCACCCATTAATTACCTGAGGTCTTACTCAGGTACACTAGCCTACTAAAAGTCTAGCTACTCATCCAACCAGGAGTAGGGGGATGAAGCTGGGTACAACTAGAGTCTGTTAGAGTTGGAATTTTCTAGATATTGGTGAGAGCTAAGTCTTGATAACGACTGATGGAAAGATTGTCATTCAGACTGCCGGTGTTTCTTCGAAAAGGAACCAGAAAGGAGGCAAACTTCTTGTTTTTCCATGGGGGGCACTCCCTGTAAAACATTCCTCAGCCTTTGCTGTTCACTAGCCTTTTCATCAATGGGGTTCACTCTTCCATCTGTGAATCCAGTTGGCCCCAAGAGAAGGCTTTGTACTTTGTGGGAACCTGGAATTGCTCTAAACAGACATCAGACGCTGACCACAGGATTAAATTAAATAGGTTTTCAATGACCCAGTTTTGAGTGGGATTGTCATTTTGATCTGACACTGACAGGAAGAAGTTTTGAGGCCCCTCCCTGAAATCGCTGTCCCAACGTTAAGGACAGACTTTGGGTTTGTTTTGTATCCTTTGCCCCTCTGCAATACTTTATGATTTAATTCTCTGAATAGAGAGTTTTCTTCAGCAGTCGCTTTAAATTCCCTTGATCTTGAGTTCTTTTTCTTCTTAAATGTACTATTGATTAATTGATGTACTTGTTCTTTTGTGCTCTTTGAGGAGAGTTATTATGTATCCATTGTTAAACTCCTAAATGGGTCGAATCAATTTTCCAATTGCCTGAGAATAAATATCAAATTCTTGTCTTCCAGGAGCCATAAGCAAATAAACCTCTCCCTACTAATGAAATAAAGTCTCTTTAAAGTGTTATTGCTGGTAGGAGGGAAAAGTTCTAAGTTATTTGTCAAATCAAATGAAATGTTCTGACTATCTCTTCGAACCTCCTTAAAATATGACTTCACAGGGGCCTGTCATATTTCACTGACCTAAACTGTCTTCTTTTGAAAACTGAAAAATAATGATAAGCTATGAACATCTTTATTTTTTGTGTCATTAATTTGTTTAATACATATTTTTGGAGCATCTAGTATGAACTGGGGGGAATACAAAGAAGGAAGATGTACAGTTCTTTTTTAAAAATGTTTTTAACTTCTAGTTGAATAAACCCAGATTATGGAGAGTGACTTGTGAGGGTCAAGACACTGGAGGGATAATGGGGAGAAAGATTCAGTTGTGTCAGTGGGAAAGTACAAAGAAAGAGAACAAGGTGAGAACTTGGTTTGAATACAGGACAAGTGAAAGCCTCAGAAAAGACAGATAGAAAGTTGAATCCATTGGGTCCAATTTTAGATCTGATTCAGGCATTAGGATCAAAAGTACAATACAGTAGACAAAGTTAATAAGAACAAGATGACAGGGGCACCATGGATGGCTTAGCTGGTAGAGCACGTGACTCTTGGTCTAGGGATTGTGAGTTCGAGCCCCTCATTGGATGTGGAGCCTACTAAAAATAAAATAAAAATTTAAAATATCTATAAAAAATGAAAAGAAAAGAACAAGATGACAGCAAATGGGAAAAAATGGCACGGAAAATGAGTTAGGGACTGATAAGGCACAGGAAACTTCTTAGGAGTTAAATATTATCATCAGAGATGTTACAAGGGTCTATATATAGTTAAATAATGTAGCTAACGTATGTTCACTGTGCCAGGTAGTTTCTAACCTACACTTTAACCTTAAGCTGTCAAGGTATGAGTTAATTTCATCACCCTGGTATCTATTCCACAAGTTTGTTATCATTATCCCTATTTCGTGGATGAGACAGAACTTACCAGAGTTTTCAAAGTAAGGCTATGAGTCCCACAGCTTGGTTGTGGATCCTCTGTTCCCAACCACTGAAAGGTACTGCCTAGATACGAAATAAGAGGTGCTGGGAGCAGGCCCCCAGGAACACAGATGGAAGGGATGGAAGGATCACTGTGAGCTGGGAGTAAGCGAAGGCTTCTTGGAGACTGGTAGAGCATTTTCATAAGTGGAAAGGTGGAGGTTGTGGAGACCAGGCAACACAGAAGCAACAACGGAGTCTAGGTTAGAAAGTTCCATGCTGTGTTGGCAAGGTATATTTGGGGCAGAATATTTGAAAACGGAAGCTGAGGTATAAGGTTGGAACCAGAAGACAGAGTACTCTGAATGGGAAGTTCCCCAAGGGAGAGAACGTAAAGAGGTAAAAACACAAGACTGAGAACCCAGGCTGGGCTGATTTCAGAAATTAAAGCCTGGGAGGAAGGATAGAAGGGTATTCCACCAATATGAGCACGTGACAGTGAGGGATTGACAAGAAAGGTGACGGTGCCTATGGAAAGGAATATGCTTGCTGAATGGATGTATGGATTCAAGAGCCAACAGTGTGATGAAGACCAGCATGGTAAGTGAACCAGCGCAGTGTAGTGGTCAAGAGTGCAGACTCCAGAACCAGACTGCCTAGATTCGAAAGTGGGCTCTGCCTCTATCTCTCCTTGCCTAGTCTCATCATCTGCATGATAGAGGATGCTACCGGGAGCACTGGGTTGTCCTGAGCCTTAAATGAACTTCCGTCCTACACTGTGCGGAAGAGCGCATAGCATACAGTAAGCTTTACATAAATATTTGTTCCATAATTCAAGAAGAAATATCATGTCACTCTGGGCAAATAACTTCGATACCTTTCATCAACAAATTAGATAATTGAGAGGCATCATTCAAATATCTGTTTAGACACTGATTCCTAGTAAAAGCCTTGCATTTCACTGAATAAACACTGGATGTACTGAGTATGTACCATAAATACTCCTTACTTTTGATGTGAGGAGGGAGGGAGGAATGGTATGACAGTAAGCTCTATGATGATCACTACTCCGTTTGCCTATCTTGTGCCTAGCACGGTCTTAGAACGAACATGTTTTAGAGTGAACAGGCACATGAACAAGGTATCGGGAGAATGAATGGGAATTTTTGGAATGTGTAATGAATCATGCAACCAAACCCGAAATAATATCCATAGACACTCCCCCCCCGCCCCGCCATCATCCACCACTATTATAACACCCTTCCCCACCTTCTGTAGGCAGTTGCACTTTGTCTCCACCCTGGTCCGCTTCTCCATGACAAGGTGCCACCCTTGAGGAGAGGGGCTATGTCATATGGAGTTTCGCTATCCATGCCAAGTGAGATATCCATCCATGTTGAGCACTCAGTATTGAGTAAATAAATGAAGAACACTGGTCAGAAAGAATTCTTGCCATTCTTGCCATTCTTGCCTAGAATTCCAAATAGGAATATACAATTCAACATAGATACTCTAGTGGGATCACTATGTTTAACTGGACAGCAGAATAAGAGAAATAAGCTAATAAATGATCAGATGGTGACGTGCTATCAGAACCTGCATTACTGGGACTCTGTTCTCCTGCGCCTGTGTGTGTGTTTAGAGAGCAGCGGCAATTCTTGGAATGCTAAATTTAAACTGAACAATGAGCGGAAGGTACGGTTCTGTTCCTAAGCATTACGAAGTGACATATTATGTAAAAACAAAAGCAAGAGCAAAACAAAAACTAGACTTTGTTTCCTTAAATAAAGTTCAACTTGGGCGCCTGGGTGGCTCAGTCGTTAAGCGTCTGCCTTCGGCTCAGGTCATGATCCTGGAGTCCCGGGATCGAGTCCCGCATCGGGCTCCCTGCTCGGCAGGGAGTCTGCTTCTCCCTCTAACCCTACCCCCTCTTGCGCTCTCTCTCTCTCTCAAATAAATAAATTAAAAAAATCTTTAAAAAAAAAAGTTCAACTTAAGCCATACGGAAAAGAACATAAAAATTCAAAACCAGTTTTGATGTTGCATGGGAGTTTTTGGTAGCTTTTCAGCAAAGTTGTTAGAGGTATTTCTCATTATGTCTCGAGCCATGGAAGTTTTCAGGGAAATAAACAATCATTGCCCTGCCCTTCAAACACCCAAGACATGGTGTCCAGAGACAGAGCAGGTTTATCTTTTGCAGCCTTAAATCATGTAAGGTAACACCTCAAGTGACTTGATGTAGGAGACTAGAACTGTAATAGTATAAAGTCCCAAAAGACAGTAGAACAGCATGACGGTACAGCTTTTCCAAGTCCACTAACTTGTCATTCTTAAGGGTTCATTTCTTAAGGGTATTCTGCACATGCAATTCATGTACCCACTGGAGGAAATCATTAGTATCAATGTTTCAAGAATACTGTATGTTCATAACATAGGCTGTATTCCTTATGAATGTTAGCTTTTGTCATGTATGTGTCTTACCTTCCTAGATACATTGTAAATTACATGAGGTCATCTTTATCCCAAAATTTACCCTTTGTATCTATCATTTACATGGTAGCCATAGTGTTCTTAAATAAAATGAAATATATATATATGTGTATATATATATACACATATATATATACACATTCTAAATTTCATGCCATCACTTGTGTCTTAGTGTGCTCAGGTTCCTATAACAAAATATCATGGACTGGTGGCCTAAACAACAGATAGCTATTTCTCACAGTTCTAGATGCTGGGAAGTCCAAGATCAAGGTGTTAGAAGATTCAGTGTCTGGTGAGACCCTGCTTCCTGGCTTGTAGACGGCTGACTTCTTGTGTCCTCGAATGGCCTTTCCGTGGTGCATGCTGGTGGAGAGAGATTGGCAATAACCCATTATGGGGGCCCACGGTCATGATCTCATCTAAACTTAATTATGTTCCTAAAGCACTTCTATATACCACCAAATTAGGGGCCAGGGCTTCAACGTAGAAATTTTGGGGGAACACAAACATTGAGCCCATAACAACCTACAAGATCTAATTCCAGTGTTTCCCTCGGACCTGGTCTTCTTCTCTTCTTTTGCCACATGGGTTCTCTTTCCATTTCTTAAATACACCAAGATTATTCCTACCTCTGGGACTTCATGCTTGCCAGGACCTCATTTTTCCCCATGTCTTCATGTGTTTTCTCATTCAGCTCTCAGGTGAAGCATCACCTTCTCGCAGGGGTAGTCCCTGGATAGCTTAGTAGAAATGTGTTTCCTTATCCCTCTGCTATCATTATCACATTACCTCACCTTGTTTTTCCTTCTTTGTACTTGTGACTATCCAAAATTGTCTTTGTTGTTATTGTAATTACAGATACTATCTTTGTATTGTAGTAGTGTATGACCTGCATAAGGAAAGACATCTTACCCAGATTGTTTATTGCTTTAGCTCCAGAATCTAGAACCTAGTATATAGCAGATAAATATATATGCATGTACATATATATCATGCATTAGCCTATATATATAATGTTTCAGTACCCATCATAGTACCCAACATCCTTGATGTTTAATAATGATGGGGGAAATTTTAAGAAATGAAAGTGAAAGTAACTACATGGTTTTATGACTTACCTTTGGCAAAATTGTGCAGTATATGTTTTTGAATTTAAATTTAATCTAGCATTCTCTCTTTTCACCTTCAACATGGTTCTTCCCTCTCCTAGAGTCACTTTTGCTCCACCACCATCAACCAAAGACCAAGTGCTAGCTCATCTCCAGTATGGTTTAAGCTTTTAGCACTATACCAAGATTTTGATGGATCGGGGGACAGAATTTCTAACAGTGGTGTAACAGGAACGATCGACACATGGAAAATACTTTGGCTGGGCATGGAGCAGCTTCCTGGCACTGTGATTATTATTCCACAAAGCTAATGGGACCAAGAGCTGAGATCTTCTTCCTGGACTACAGCAAGGGAGAAGATACGAAGATTCAGCCATCAGAGTGAGGTGACAACCTTGCAGCACAAGGCTTGCCACGTTTGTCTGCCGGGCTCATTGCATTTCAGGATCTGACCCAAGTTATGGAAAATCTTAGAATCAGCTCATTAATAACAGGGAGGCTTATTTATTTATGTCTTTTTTCATTGTGTGAAGGGATCTCACCTCTGTCTCCCATGTCACCTACTAGTTCCTAATGAGTGGACTAAGCCAATATGCCACAACTTTTTGGCATTCATATCTGCTTATGAATAATAAAAATGCAATTCAAGCATATGCCTTCTCATTCTGTGATCCTTTGATTCTCTGCTCTTGCTCTTAATGCACAGTGTTAATGTCAAATCTATTTGCTTTAATTATGGTAAGAGGTTATGTTGGAAGGTTATCCATTTTGTCTTTAACAGCACGAAATAGCACTTATATTATCATTGTCACTTTCTGCACATAAACAAGAACTTGATTAACAGTAGCTAACCATGAGAAAATAAATGTTCTCCTAAATGCAGACATTTTTCGTGGATAAGCACTAGGTGTCACTAGTATACTCTCAACTACAATTATCTATATCTTCAGAGGAATCAATGCGGAGTGAGGCAGGCTGATGAAGAAATAGAGCCATTCTGAGAAGCGGTGGGAAATCATTCCTTTAGCAAATAATATGTATTTGTTTATAACCTGGCAAATGTCTTTACAAATTTTAAGGGATTATGGTAAAAATAGTAGCTAAGTAACTTTGAGAGATGTGGGAGACCATCATTATATACACCAGAAACATACCTGAAAATGATGTGTGAATCCAATATTTATAAACTGAATTATGCTCTCCCACTGATTTCTTTTAAAATTTTGGATGTGTAGGGGCGCCTGGGTGGCTCAGTTGGTTGGGCGACTGCCTTCGGCTCAGGTCATGATCCTGGAGTCCCGGGATCGAGTTCCGCATCGGGCTCCCTGCTCGGCAGGGAGTCTGCTTCTCCCTCTGACCCTCCTCCCTCTCATGCTCTCTGTCTTCCATTCTCTCTGTCTCAAATAAATAAATAAAAAATCTTAAAAAAAATAAAATAATAAAATAAAATTTTGGATGTGTAATCCCACCTCTTCTTCCCAATATTCACAGTTTAGCATCATTTTAGAATAAAAATTATTTTGGAGGTGATGGAAATGCCCTATATTCTTAAATAGGTGCTGATTCCATGGAAGTATACACATGAAAAAATTTATGGAACTGATCACTTAGGATTTGACATTTTACTGTATAAAAATTAAACTCCCATAAAACACTAGTAAAACCCGTAATCATTCGTCTTAATGCTGCTTCCAATAGCTTTTCACTTTTGTAAGCAGATATTCTGTGCTTAAGTAATCATTCTACATAACATTTGCAAGTACTTAGTCAAATGAATACTGAATCCACGTGGTCTTTGAATGTCTTAAAATATGCCTCAGGGCTAATTTTCACATCTTGGGACTGCTTTGTACTCAGGAAGGACTGAATTTTTAATATTTAAGGACCACATTGGTGATTTTCATATTGGTATGGAGCCATTTTGTTGATTGCAGTCACTGACCCTTTCAGTGTGAAGAGACGTGATGGAGGTGAGCAGGTTATCCTGTTGACTCAGTAACAGTTGTGTTGAGTCCATTCCTTTTTCTTATAGCAGAAATATCAGCATGCTCCAAAACTATTGCTTACATTCAATTATGTATGTGAAGTTCTTGTAAAGCTCGGGTATAAATGCAATCCACTGAATAATTTGCCTCGACAAAATCTACCCGCTTAATTATATGAGCCCTAGCTTTTGGATTTTAAAAATAAAGTGGGTAAGTAGTCATTTTATTAAATATTTGAAACTAGACTTGAAAGTTTGGATAAAATTCTTTCAAAGAAATCCTTTATGTGTGCTTAAGACAACAACAACAACACACAATATACTCAATCTTTCTGTGCTTTACTTTCTTCTTTTTAACCAAACCATTTATCTCTTGTTATCCAAAATGGCATGTCTCTTTCCTGATTCTCAGTTTTCTTGTCTGGGAGAAGGAAAAGGAATGGGGTTTTTAACCTCCTATTACCAACCCATGTATTAGACCTACGTTGATCTTTGAGAGCAACTGTAATGTTTTCATCTTGCCTATTGACTTAAATTCCAGCTCACTGATCCTCAGACTCTAGGTTCCTGCACATTCTCTTTCACTTTAAGCTTTTCCCAACTGGTCCTATACTTCTAAATATGCTTGGAACAACAGTTTAGACCTTCTCCATTCCTCTTAACCTTGGCTCTCCAGACTTTTCGTATTGTATCTGTAATCTACTAGTTCTGTGAACCGGTGTCTTGATTCTCTTCTGAAACTTGATTCCCAACTACTTTGGAGTGAGCACCACCATGGTACAGAAATTTGTATGCTCCTCCTTCACTCTGTTTTTAGAAGCCAGAGTAACTACACTTATAAGGAAACAATTCAGGGGAAAATGTATGTGCCAGGTACAAAACTAAGGAATGGGGGATACCAATATAGATTTAAACACAGGCCCTGATCTTAGAGACCTTACAACATTCTGGAGGTCGTCTATTCATAAATGAATCATAATATTATAATGAATGCCTCAATACACTAATCTTATCAATTCCAAAAGAAGAGATAGAAGATAATATATTTGCTGCAATCATCTAAAAATGTGAGACAAAGAATTGAGAAAGGACAGTTATACAACCAGGATGGTTAACTCTCATATGAGCATTCCTATTAGAGTGGACAAAGAGATCATGCAAAATTGGGGATAACAAGCCCAAACACAAATGAATACACACACACACACACACACACACACGATGACAATAAAGACAGAAGTTGCTGGCACCCACCAAGTGTATTGAAACCATTTCAGTGGGCAGGGCTGTGAAAGATAACCTTCCCTTTCTGTTTCTCAGGTGCCTGATGACTTTTGACTAATATTTCCAATCCTGTTCTGTTCAGTAATATACGATAGGAGAGAAAAATGCTCGAGAGTATTTCTTTCCTTCCTTCTGCATTTTTTTTTTCCTCAGAGAATTGCATTTCCTACAGGATTCCAATGGGTAGTACCCAGCGAAGACACAAAATAAAGAGGAAAATGTAGAAGAACAGCTTACAGGAATGATGAGCAAGATGTATTGTGGACTTAGGGGTCATTGTTGCTGGGATGGCTATAGATGGAGGCCCCACTCATGGGTTTTGGAAGGCTGCAGCTATTACTCAGGGCGCTCTGTCAGCTCCGGGTATGGCGTGGATCCCTGATGCTGCCGCAGTGCCTTGCGCCACACGTTATTGTGTCTCAAGGGCAGACCCAGGCAGGAGAGAGAAGAGTCTGGAGTTGGCAATATGAAAGATAAGTTTGCACTTGATGACACAGACCAAGAAATGATAGTTTAATATCAATCATCACAGACAATTGCAAAAGAACTGGATGCTCATACACAGAAGATATATTACCCATTATGAGGCAAGTCTATCACAAACAGTACCCCAACACTTACTGACTGAAAACTGAATAAGCACCATATCTCCAAGAGCAAATAAGTTCAAATAGATGTGTTTGTCAAGATGAAATTGGATTGACCTTCAAGTGTCTTGTACTTCTGGGGTAGCAACAATAGAATAGCATCATTTAGGGTTTCATTATCATAAGTAGGAGGGAAACTTTTGGTATTGTCATGAAGTGCTCATAGTCTTCAACCTTATTTCATCATTGACACACGTATATATCTTTTTGTTTGTTTGTTTTTGCTGTTTGCAACATATCTGCATCATAGAATCTGAGCTCCAAACAGAACCCCAGAGATTATCCATCCTATGGACCCAAACCTTGCTCATAGGAGAATCATCACCAGGGAGGGTAGAGTTTTCAAAATACAGATTCCCTTGTTTTACTCCTAAAGATCCTTGGTAGGGGTATTAATTTCTCCAGGCTGCCATAACTAAGTACCACAAACTGAATGGTTTAGAAGAGCAGAAATTTATTGTCTCACACTTGTGGAGGCTAGACCTGAAATCAAGGGGTTGGCAGGGCTCTGCTCCCACTGAATCCTGTCAGGGAGTCCTTCCGGGCCTCCTCCTGTGTCTGATGGATGCCCGCCATCTCTGGTGGTCCTTGGCTTGCAGGAGCATCACTCCACTCTCTACCTCCAGCATGGCCTTTCCCCCTATATGTGTGTGTGCCTCTTTAGCTCTTTTTATAAGGACACCAGTTACATTGGATTGGGCCCCACCCTATGGCACTATGACATCATCTTCCATTACATTAGCCATGAACCTATTTTCATATGAGGCCACATCGTCAGTCACTTTAACATACCCTTTGGGAAAGACACAATTCAACCTGTGACACAGGTATTGGAATGGGATTGAGAATCATTCAGGTGATTTGGCCATAGCCATCTTTGAGACCCACCGGCCCATCAGTCCAATTCTCTTCTTTGACAGGAGAGCAAACCAAGGGCTAGATATATCTGGAAACCTTTAAGTGACAGAGGTCAGAACATGCATAAACCATTCACATGCCAATGCAAACTGTCACCCTCTAGGTTCCCACTTTGAATCATTGTAATTTTGATAACAATGGATGCTTCCTTGAACTTGGATTAGGATCACTTGATATTTGTCAACTTAAAAAAAAAAAAAAACCTCTGTGGTTTTTTTCGTTTTTTATTTCTATTTGGAAACCTACTGCATAATACTTAACCCAAGAGTCTTACATCTTAAAAAAATTCCGGTAGCAATTTTATTCAGGTATTCAAGCAAGGCTGGTGTGAGGATCAAGTGGATTCGCAATGGGAGACGAGTATACAAATGCATAGAGGTACTTATTTTATCTAAGACAGTAAAACATTTTTTGAGGCTTGATGGATTCCTTTCCAGATGTGGATACTACTTGAGGCAACACAAATGGAGGCTTACATGTCACTGATTTCAAATAGTTCTTAGGCATGTAGAGCATATGTATGTAAAAAGTGAGCAATAAATGTAGTGTGGGCCTGTGTCTCAGAGTTCCCTGCTCTGGCTGTGCTCTGAGTCCGGAAGCCTTGGCAGGTTATCATGAACTGGATTCAGAAACCGGGTTTATAGTTCAGAGGGTAAGGATGTAAAACTGCTTCCTGTTCCAACGGAATTACGCATAACCACTGTCAGGAAAAGATGCACAAATTTTGGAAGAATGTCACAAAACTTGGGACAGAGGAACCACTAGAATTAAGAATTAAGAAGGAAATCATGACAACTGCCCCCCAAAGATGCTAGGATCCCAGTGGCATCTATATGGGAAAAGGAAGCCAAGATTGAGATCTGTGTTAAATGATGTATGATCAAGGATATTGATTCAGAACATAATTTTACATCCTGTTTATTCTCTGCTCCATTCCCACCAATAAACTAAAAAAAGAAATTCAGAATTTGACCACTTTTCTTAGTATAACAATAAAGATGTTGAATAGACAGGATTTTCAATTGCGGAAGTGTACTCTCTGAGGACAAATATTTACAACCACCCTGCAAAATTATCAGGATTGAAGGGCACTGATTTGCATGTACATACTAATGGTTCTGAATACACTTAATGAAGAGAAATGGCCCTGAAAATACCAGGCGATTTACATACAAGAAAACTTGAAATTTGTGACATGTAAATTGAAAGTTACCATCTTTTCTGATCATGAGGTTATCTCAAATTCGGTTTTTGAATGCTGAGAAATTAGACTGTGATATGACCAATTTGTTTACAGAATGGGATGACATGCAAAACATAATAAAAATATTAATCAAGTCACTTTCGAAATATCAGTGGTTGGCCTTCAGACAATAATATGGAGATTATTTTAAAGTGGAAGAACAAAATTAAATATTTTGAGAGACATTTCCAACTTCAGACAGAATTGAGAGTAAATGTGAAAAAAAAAGAAAGCTAAATAATGAACAGCACCAAGCAGAGGAGGCAGTTTTATGTAGAGTAGATCACGGATGAAGGAGAGGAGCTAAGGTGAACTCTGCTCAAGAGCACAGTCGGGTAATGCATCTCAGACCGAGGTGTGCAGACCACGGAGACTGGCATCAGAATCTCCTGCCACGTTTGTTAAAATGAACATTCCTGAACCCTACCTTAAACCTACCGAATCAGAATATTGGTGATCTGTATGTTTTATCAAGTCCCTGCCCCCCCCGCCCCTCACCGCCATTCCCTGGATGATTCTTATGCAACCTTAAGTTGGAGAGATAACATCTTAGATTTTATAAAACACCAACTGAGGTTCAGAGGTGACAGCTAGAAAGAATATAAAGAAGCTATATGGGCTGGAACTGGATGAGAAATTAGAGTGTATCATTGAAAAGGTTTATACGAACTTCTTTAAGGAAAAGAGAAAAGATAAAGAGCAAAGAGCAAGTTCACGGACAGACGCTCCATTCCAGGAAAGGAAAATGAAATCAATGATTTAGAGGCGGGTGGTCACAGTTCAGGAAGGAAGGTGGTAGGATCAAGCTTGTAAAGAATGGCAGTGCCTTGTGATGTGCCCTTAAACTGAATTCCACACAACTTCAGAATATGGCTTGGGCAAACTTCAGGGGTGTAGCTTTGAAAGGCACACAGGGAAAATAAGATGAATAAGGCAACATATGAAGAGAACAGTTTCTCAGCTAGTGAACGCAATGCTTCTTGTCCTATGTGTGACCGCTCTTGTTTCCCGGCATTCAGACTCCTGGGAAGGCTTTCTGTGACTTTTGCCCTGTAATTTTAGCATTCACTACTTTATAATTTAAATGATCTCCTTCTACCCTAGAATAATAGAACTGAAATCCTCATTAAACAGTGCTAGGACTAAGGCTAAAAGTCAGGCCTGAAATAATGCTTGAAAATCTGTCACTTTGAAACAGGATTTAAATGCAATAAGATGTCACCAAGAAGTTCTCAAATCCACTACCGTGGGTTCTGTGACTTTAACAGAAAGAATGTTGTCAGGGGCGGCTGGGTGGCTCAGTCGTTAAGCGTCTGCCTTCGGCTCAGGTCATGATCCCAGGGTCCTGGGATCGAGCCCCACATCGGGCTCCCTGCTCAGCCAGGAGCCTGCTTCTCCCTCTCCCACTCCCCCGCTTGTGTTCCCTCTCTCGCTGTCGCGGTCTTTGTCAACTAAGTAAATAAAATCTTTAAAAAAAAAAAAGGGATGTTGTGAAACCATACCAGAGGCATTGCTGAGCAGAGGACCATGGAAGGGGACATATCCTACAAGAGTTAAACTATCCCTGCTCCCAGACACTGCCTCAAGTTTACATTTATTCACCTGGGAAATTTTTTATTACATAAGACTTAAATTTTAAATTTCAGAGGTCTTCAGAAATTCAGCTCTTGGATAGCATGCAACTCTCCAGGGGTGCTGGGATGTAAAGTGTCTGATTGGCAGTTGTAGACAATTCTCTGAGAAAGAGGACACACTGTGGGGCTTCATGGTCATATAAAGCCTGTGCAATTCAACCTCTGAGTGAGAGAGAGATAATTGCAGTTTTTAAAATAGCATGGCACTTTTGGAGAGATCTTTATGGCAGCTGTGTGGAGGAGGGCAGGACAAGAGGCAGAATATCTAGATCTGTGATTAGGTCAAATAAGATCGGGAAGTGACTGGGTCAGTGATGGCAGTTTTGGGGAAGAAAGCATAACTTGAGAAGTACAGAGCCAGTCAGCCAACAAATATTAATATACACCTACTATGTACCAACCTCTGCCTTAGAAGGTAAAATTCCCAGCACTTGGAGTTTGATTGGATGTGGTAGTTGCCAAAGAGGGTAGCTAATAATCCCCTAGGGGAAGAGGAGAAAAGGGGGAATTTCTTCTAAGAAGGTCTGCAAGGGCTATTTAGGCCAGGGGGAGTTTGAATTTGGCCAGGTATTAAGGGAAAACTTTTAAGAAGAGACATTGAAGGCAAGGATGAAGTTGGCTGAGCAGACCAAACCAACCAAACCAAGGCCTGGATGTGGGGGACATAGGGTTCAGGTTAGGGAACACGAAGCCAGCATGTCTAATTGAAGCATTGGGGTGTTATGGTTGTAATGGAAGATTAAGCTGAATGTTTATATAAGGCATATATTGGGAAGACTTTTGAGGGACAGGATCAAGCCTTTGGATTTTATTCTGAATGCAGTGAATGGTTACTGCAACATTTCATAACAAATTCTAGATCACACTTAATAGGAAAATTTAAAGTTGAGATGAGAGTCATATGCTGTAGTTTGAGTCCATCCTTGGTATATGGAAATACTTGGTTTAAAAACAAATTTCTACTTATATCAGTTATTCAGTGATGGTTCTTTTGCATATTTAGTGTTTCCGGGAGACTGAGTACCCTTTTTATAACTTACAGTATTATTATCTGGGACATGAATTTTATGCCGTCCCAACACCTGACCATTTTCTCCTATGTTAAAGACTTGGTATGGATATGACAGATTAAATTATAATATAGATAGAAATCTACTTTTACTTGTTCTGAACCACTACATTATGTTATTTTCTCTCTCATTGCAAATGTGTATTCTGTATCAAGTGCTAGTTATATTTCAAAGAAATCATTTGCATTAAATCAAATATTACATTATTCTTCCTCTTCCAAAAACATAAAACAGGTATTTAATCAAAAAGACGACATTGCCAATTTCAGATCTTTCCTGTCTTTTAATTTGCAGCTTATACCTTCCTACTAAGAGCTCATTCAGTTTTATTCTAACATAACTAATTTAAAAACATTTGAAAATCATTTTTAAAACTAAGATTGAAAAACTCTTATTTATCTATTTCTATTCAATCTCTGCCTAATAGTGTTTGAATTGGTCTCCTGCACATTGTAGTGGGCTATGCCTTTAAGCAAAAGGATAAATTATCTTTTTCTAAAACCTGATTCAGAACTTACTGCCTGTAGAAAACCTTCAAGGATTGATTTTTGGTTACATATTTCTTGTTCTCCTTAGCGCCACCTCAGAACGTAGTCATGTGGTGTGTTTCCAAATCACACCTGCTAGTTAGCAGCACAGACTCATTGACAATCTGAGACTAACTCCTCCCACTAACACAGGGTGCAAGCACACAGAGAATTTGATCACTAATAACTCCAAGGGACAATAGCTAAAATAAACATATGGCAACTTACTAAATTGTAAATTCCTTCTGGGTAAAAATAGCCTGTCAATTATATTGAGTCCATTATAGAACTTAAAGAAACATTTTATAGACTTCTCATGTACTCCACCAAGTTCAAGGCAATCCTGAGCTGGATGATCAGAATGGGCTTTAGTGGGGATGTGGAGGAGGAGAAATACTCTGGTTACCAGGGAGCAAAGCCTTGTAACCCTCTCTGAGAGAGAAAAGGAGCTCATGAGGTTGGCCAGAAGAGCTGCCTAGTATAAATGAGCTCAGGTCGTGGCCACTACTTGGAATCCTCCCCACGCCCCATTCTCAGGGCTGAGTTTTCACTACTCCTGATAGTGGCAAAACTCTCAGCTGTTTATAAAATAACTCAGGATCCTGGAGCTGCAGACTGACTCTCTATTACCAGGTGACTGACGGACCGAAAGCATGAACAGGTAGGCAGACATCCCGGGGAGGGCAGGCTGCCAGGACACCCATGTTCCCCACCCACCTTTGAGCTCCTCACATACACGGATGGAACTAGATGGGTTATTTTGCTTGTTCTCTTATTTGTGGCTTTTGGCTCTTTTTGTAGGTTTATCAGAGGAGCATTCTCTTTAGCCAAGTGTTCATAGGTCAATAACTACATAGCCTTATTAATCACTCTGTATTTTTCTATACGTAGGTGATAAAAAACAAAAAACAAACAAAAAAACTCCCTGCCATATGTGTTTTCTTTGGTATTCCCCGCACAAAATGTCAATCTGTCTGTGATCTATATAGACAAAGAATTTGTATTTTTCCCTTTGTTAATCTTTTCATAAGATATTGATCCTCCTGTGATCCACATAGCTAAGGTAATATTTGAGGAGTGATGGAAAACTAAGAAAGTACAATAGTAATGCAGCTGCAAAATGAACGCATAGCTGTTCATAGAAAAGCCAAGATTCCTGTATCCTGACCAGGCACTTGACTTGAACTTGTACCCATAGTTATTCGAGCCACATTTCTATCGACCGCCACTCTAGTGGCCATTGTGATATTTTCAAGCTGAGAAAATGCCCTTACTTAGAGTAACACACAAAAGTGTCAGTAGTCAGAGTGGAGTGTTACCAATGGTTAGACCATGATGGTCCTCCCTGGGAGGGATCAGCCTGCAGACAGAATCACTAGTGGCGAGCTACAGTGTTCCAGAACCACTGGGGTGGTGGTAGAAGGACCTCTTTCTTACCTTAGATCACCACTGAAAGCAATGTCTTAGTGGCCAAGAATCCATAAAGAGAAATGAAGATTTTTTTAACTAAACGAAGGGAGCAAAAAAGAAAGGAGGTGAGTGTGAAGGGCCAGACCCTGTGACTTCAGGTCCTGTAATCTCTGCAAAAATCAGCCCAGACACTCGACTCAGGGAGAGATTAGAAAACCAGAGAAAACCAGTGATAAAAGAGCTGCCTGCTAAGCCAGTGATTAAAGAATACAGAAGTCCTCAAAATAAGTTGATCATTATCCATCAGTTATCCCTGAAATACGACCTGGCCAGATACTAAGCAGCTTGGGACACACATATTTCTTAGGAATTACCAAGGGGGCAGAGAAGCAGAGCCAATAGCCACCCCCTTCCTTTTCCTGGCAATTACTTGTCCCATTACATGAATCAAACTGCTGTTCAACAATCAGCCTCCCTCTTCCCTGACCCACCAGTGAATGCTGTGACCCTAGGCTTCTGCTAGGGAACCTAAAGTAACTTCTAAAGAAACACCTGATTTATAACTCTTCAGTGTGGGACACTTAGATAAACAGCGAGCACTTCCTCGCAGGTTGCGCTCAGGGAACTGGATTCCTGGAAAGAGAAATGGCTGGGCAAGGCTCCCCAAGTCCTCCAGGACTGCTCAGGGTCAGACAGTGGACCTCTGATAGCCTGAGAACATCTGTACCCACCATAAAGTTGTCTTGTCACACGCAGCCTAAATCAATAAATGAGAAGCAAACCGCAAGAGAATGGCCCCCAGGATAGCCCAGGAAGGAAGGTCCCCTACCCAAAATTGGGTGAGTGAGAGACACATGAATGAGGCAGGAGCAAGGTGGAGTTTGGGGCTTCATTGTGGCTCACAAATATAATTTCGACAGACTCAGTTTTCAGATATAAATCTGAAGAGGAAATAAAGAGCATGAGAGAAACCAAAAGGGGAATGAACCAGACTACACCCAGAGCCTTCTCTCGTGGTATCCCTACCAAGTGAACCAGGACAGGGGATAACGCAGTGCCTCCATTTAACCCATCATGAGCAACTGTGACTTGAGCAGTGTTTACTGTAAAATATGAAGCCAGTAATGGAAGCTGACACTGACCTTGGCAGAACTGCTTAACAATTTTCTACCCTTTTTCGATGAGCCTCCTCCTTGAAGGAACCTCACTTCTTCACCCGAGAAACTGCATCCGTTTGTTCCTTCAAATCCTTCTCAGAAGTGTGCAAAAAGGTATATTAAGATTATTTATTTATTTATTTAAGATTTTATTTATTTATTTGAGAGAGAGAGCAGGGAGGAGCAGAGGGAGAGGGACAAGCAGACTCCCCCCTGAATGAGGAGCCCTATGTGGGACTCGATCCCACCACCCTGAGGTCATGACCTGAGCCAAAATCAAGAGTTGGACACTTAACCGACTGAGTTACCCGGGGGCCCTGCAAAAAGATATTTTTTGAACGGTAAAGAACTATTTGGTTTTTGTGTGTGTATGTGTATGTGTGTGTGTTTTAAGAGCTATTTGTAATTAAACATAGCATACCTATCAATATTCTAAAAAGGAAATTATGGGATATTTTAGCTGTTTATATAATTGTATATATGCAAAATATGCACTCTAATGACAGAAAAAATCCTCATTGTACATATACATTTTGAAAGATTAATTTTTTGAAAAATTGAAAAGGCATAGGTCGAGGGACAAGAATTATTTAAAAACCCTCTTTTTAAAAAAGATTTTATTTATTTATTTGAGAAAGAGAGAGAGAGAGCATGAGCAGGGGGAGGGGTGGAGGGAGAGGAACAAGCAGACTCCCTGCTGAGCAGGGAGCCTGACCTGGGGCTTGATCCCAGGACCCTGAGACCATGACCTCAGCCAAAGCCAGATACTCAACTGACTGAGCCACCCAGGAGTCCCCAAAAACCTCTTTTTAATATGAAAAAGAATGAATACGATGAAAGAGTTAATTAAAATATCCTCAGCTATTATTTATTACATGGCCCTTTGAAAAAGCACAATATTCTTGTACACTAGATCTATGGGATCTATAACCCCAAAGCCAAGTATTTCCTTAAAATTATCAGATGTAGGAGACAGAAAAATCTTCCCATAAATTGTTTACTCACACCTCCTGCTAAATCAGCTCTACAAACCACCCCTAAAAAATCTTACATGTTGAAACAACCTCAAGTTCAGAATCTGCCAACCCCACTGTAGTGAGCTTCTTGGCAGAGTGGTGACAGAATATTACAGTGAGGTGGAAATACTCAGGTGGACACATTTGCTGCAGGCAGGCCAGGAGCCAGCATTCCTGACCCTGAGCTCCAGGTCAGATGCATTGTCCAGCTACTTTGCTGCCTTCAGGTTTTTGTGGTTTAACCCAAGGCTATTTGTGAGTCAGCCAGCCACTGTATTGAGCACTTATTGTTTACAGTATGTTCTTTAGGGTCTTTGGGCAATGAAACAGTATTTCCTACAGCTGTCAAAACCAGGGTAGGGCAGCTCTAGCTGAGAAGAACTTTAATTTCTTTTTCTGGGGTCACAAGGAATCTAGAATTGAGGTTTTTAACTTGTCATGGTAAGGGAAGATGATATCTATATTATGGATGCATGTTAAGAAAAAAAGAATCTTGGGCGCCTGGATGGCTCAGTCAGTTAAATGTCTGCCTTTGGCTCAGGCCATGATTCCAGGGTCCTGGGATCGAGTCCTACATCACATCAGGCTCCCTGCTCAGCAGGGAGCCTGCTTCTCCCTCTGCCTCTGCCCCTCCCCCTACTTATGCTCTTTCTCTCTCAAATAAATAAAATCTTAAAAAAAAAAAAAAAAGAATCTCTGCAGGTGTTCCTAAGGTGAAAATGAGTAAGCCGTATTTCGTATCTAGTTATACATTTAACTCTGGGGCTCATACCACATTCTTATCAATAAGACTT
The DNA here is from genome assembly GCF_029215605.1 of Mirounga angustirostris. NCBI lineage: Eukaryota > Metazoa > Chordata > Mammalia > Carnivora > Phocidae > Mirounga > Mirounga angustirostris. The sequence goes on along the minus strand of NW_026991722.1, from coordinate 43,749,815 downwards.
TAAGTAAGAGTCTTCTTTAAATATCCAACCTTTTTTCAATTTTGCTACAAAATCAATGTACTGGAAGAAATGGAGCTCCCAGAGGCCAGAAGAGGGTTGAGGGTAGAAAGAGTGAGGAGTCCTCAAGGCAACGGTGCAGTCAGAGGGCTAGAGTGGGGACTGCAAGTTTCTATTTCCCCTTTCATAGTCTTTATCCATGGTTAGGTTTTACCATCTGAGTTTGATTGGACTGAGTGTGGCAGTGGTTTTCCTTGTTGCTCTTAATTAGTGTGAAATACTGCACTAGGTCCTCGGAACATAAAACAAATAAGACATAGTCATTGCCTCAAGAGAGGTCAAATTATTTTGGCTAATTTGACTTACCCTTTTTCCCAAGAGAATTTTGTCTTGAAGGATATTTTGTCATGGAGCTGTGTTGAAATACAAAGTAATTATTCTAAAGCAGCAAAAATATTTAAATCAAACCTTACCTCATTTCTTAACTTCTTCCCACTCCTCGCTCCTTCATACTCATGGATTAGAAAAGGGATGGGGCCAAAGATGGGAGGAGAAACTCTCATTTTTCATGTTAAAAGCTTAAAATCTCACAGCTAATTTTTCAGGCCATGTAAAAATAGTTGTTTCACCTGAATGACTGCATCAAATTGTCTGCATGGAGACCTCTTGGCCTCTTCAGAGTCACAGGTTTCAGTAGAAGTAAGCGGCTTCCAAATGGGTCATCTGGATTATCCAGGAGAGCTTATTTAGAGTAGTGGTTTCCAGCTACTGGAGGTAGAGTGCCATTGCTTACCTTTGCAAATACCTAGCATTGAAAAAGTTCATGGGAGAAACTACTTTAGATCTAGAGCATCCTTGGAGAAGCAAGGCATCCACCATGGTTTCTCTTGCTTGATTTGATCAGAATCCTGTGTGAGGCCAATGACTGATTTGTTGACTTTGTTGATCATTCCTTCAGGGTTACTTTGGAGCAGATGGCTGTGTGCACTTCTGATTTTAAAAGTTAAGAGGGAATTGCCCCTGTTTTGAACCCATAGCACCAACACATGCACTTTGGCCATAGACTGGATTATAATCAGCTACCTCGGCAGTTCTTTTCAATTGTGTGAGATCTGATATCTCTGCCAAGCTACTCGTCTTCCCAGTGTAGGATTCTCCAAAGTATGTGCTAAAGAACATTAGTGTCTTGGGTTTTAGAAAGCTTCTCATAGAAAAAAGGTTTGCTGGTCAAATGACTAGGGCAGAGCTTGCTCTAAACAATGTGAAATGGACTTACTTACTCCAGGATTTCTCAAAACTCTGAATAAGAGAGTGGAGAAGGTGAATTAACTTTTAGACTGATTTGAATCCTAACTCTACCTCTTACTAACTTTGACCTTGAGTGAGTTATTTAATCTTTCTAAGGTTTAATATATTCATCTGTAAAATTAGGATACAAATATCAACATCGCAGAATTGGTCAGTGGATTAAACAAGATACAATACCTAAATTGGTAACATTTTCTATTTGGGGATATAATCTGTGTTCTTATGTTTCCACATCATCATGCAATTTAGATTATATTTTTGGCGTACCAAAAATATAGATTCTTTTTTTTTAAGATTTTATTTATTTATTTGAGAGAGAGAATGAGAGAGAGAGAGCATGAGAGGGGGGAGGGTCAGAGGGAGAAGCAGACTCCCTGCTGAGCAGGGAGCCCGATGCGGGACTCGATCCCAGGACTCCAGGATCATGACCTGAGCCAAAGGCAGTCGCTTAACCAACTGAGCCACCCAGGCGCCCTAGATTCATTTTTAATGTACAAACACAGCAGAGGTATTGTTGATGGTTTTTAAGTCTACTTAATCACTCTTCCAGCAGATGCTCCATTGGGTATCACATAGCAAATCACTGGGAATTAGCTGACCATTTCATACCCTGTGTGTGTGTGTGTGTGTGTGTGTGTGACCTTAGTGTTATCCTATACTGATCATTGATTTTTCTATTGGAATTCTTTCGACCTCTAAATGGCCCTGCACTAATGATGCCAGTGTATTTTAAAATATTGGAAAGGCAAACCGCTGCTTCTGCACACAATGTATTCTCTTGCTGAGAAGCTAAATCTCCTAGGAGGTACTGTCCTTTGTTCTCATATTACAGAGAATTGAGGTACCAGGCTTGCATCTCAAGAGTCATCAGGATATCTGAGCTCTAAATTCCCAGTCACTTACCTTATTTATTGTCACACCATTCGTCTTCATCAAGGTGCAATAAATATCTCTGCAGAGGTCACTATGTTGGAGATAGTTAAAATGTTAGTTTCCTCCCTGAAAGAACTCAAAGTAAGTCATATGTTTTTTTCTCTTTGGAATCTTTTTAGGCTATTTCATAAGAGATTACATTTCAAGGACAGAGGGGACATTTTAAATTCTTCGTCCAATACTTCATAAGCATATCCTTTGGAAAGAAGAGAGAATCATGACTATAGATAAGAAGCCTAGTGATATACTATGGTTTATCTCATCTTCTCTCATTAAATGATAGACATTGCATTTTCAGAGTTACCATAGGTAGGTTCTGAAGGATGGCAGCATGTAAGTATGATTATCTTTTTGCATGGGAGATTGTACTGGATATGAAACACATGTAAGAACTAAATAAATATTGTTTGTTGTCTCCTATTATGCATATATGATATCAAAGGTGAGAAATTCCAAACATCTCTAGGAGAAACAGGCTGTAATAAAGGTTATCAGGGAAGCTATAAGCTCTATGTTGCAGAATGGTTGTCATTTCTAAGTACACAGTTTATGCCAGTCTACTAATCTAAAAGAAGGAATTGCACACATGCTATGTGCCAACGTCGTATGCCAAGTTCCAAAAAGTAGCACAGAGCACCTCTGTCCTCAAAAGTTTACTGTCTAATACCTGGAGACTCAAATGAAGAAAGGCAAATAAGAGGCACTAGATAAAGGCATGGAGCATACTATAAAAACTGCAGGAATTCCAAGATGAAAAGATGTTAGCAGGCTATAGCCAGGCAAGATGGCTTCCCTGGAAGAAAAGAACTTGGTTGGAAACTTTGAACCACGGTAAGATTGCATCAGCCAAGAAGAGGAGGCAAGATTCGTGGCAGTAGAAAAGAAATGGCAAAGAGCACAGTTAGTGAAGAGCCCAGTGAAATGACTGTTGTGACTGAAGTGAACTAATAAATAAGGATCATTTTTGGACAGGTAGTTCAGAAGAACTTAAAGGAAAACTCTGAATCTATAATTTGTCCCTGATGGATAGATCATGGGGGACATTAAAGATTCTTTAGCCAAGAGATGACAGTAGGAGAACAGTGCCACGGGAAAATAAATTGGGTAGTTTTGTGCAGCATGGGTTGGACATGAAAAGTGGGGAGGGAGGCAACTAGAATGATCTCAAGTTGAAGTACTGAGGACATGAGTGAGGGTCAGAGCAGGGGGGTGAGCAAGAGATAAACAGAGAAACGTTGAAAGTAAGGTTTGGGAATACGTGGGTGATAATCTCACACACCAGTTGATGATATGGAGAAAATATTACATCCCAAACTTACCACAGAAAATGCTGTAAAGTCATAGGTTTTAGAGTTACACTTGGGTTTTTATTCCAGCTTGCCTCTTATCAACAGTGTGACCTGAGGAAAATTATTAAACCATTCATACTTAAATTTCCCTGAATCTGAAATGAGATTAAAGTTGTTTATGTGAGACTTAAACAAGATAACATGTACAGTGTTGAATAAGTGCCAGGCAATTCGTACGCACTCAAGAAACATTAGCTCCTCATTCCACTTAATTAATCCTAAAATATCCTAGAGGCAGCTGGAAACCAGAAGTCAGGTTTAAGTTTAGTGGCTATATTATGGTCTGAATGTTTGTATCCTCCCCCAATTCAAATGCTGAAGTCCTAATCCCTAACGTGATGGTACTTTGAGGTGAGACATTTGACAGTGGATTAGGTCATGAGAGCCAAGTCTTCATAAATGGAATTAGTGCCCTAATAAAAGGTCCAGGAGAGACCTCCCTCTCCCCGCTTTGCCATGTGAGGTTCAATGGCCGTCGAGGAGGAAGCAGGTCCTCTCCTGCACCATGATCATGGACTTCCCAGCTCCAGAACTGTGAGAAATAAATTTCTGTTGTTCATAAGGCACCTAATTTATGCTATTTTTATTATTGCTGCCAGGACGAACTAAGACAGGCTGGAAATGCAGTTAGACACCATCCACAAAAAGGTGGTATTTCGAACGATATGGGAAATGTTCTCATTGAGGAGATAAATGATTAAGTAGAAGAAAAGACCCTTGAGTAAGTTTTAGGGAAAGCCTAAGATGAGAAAAAAAGGGGAGCTGAATAAAGATGAGCAGTAGATTTGAGGTGTGGTTAGTACAGCATTTAAAACCTATTAAGCACTCAGCAAATACAAGCTGTTCTTATTCGAGATGGTCAAGGACGTGACAGTGAACCCTAGAGAGAATGAAGTCATAGTCACCAATGGAAGGAGAAAAATCAGAGTAAGGTGATCTTCAGTGGTCTATGTTGCAATAAACTGAGGATGAAGACTATAAAACCATTCCATTCAAATGGAAGCAGTTGGTGACCAAAGCGCCTGACCTTTATCATTCTTGTCTCTGGTGGAGACTCCTTCTTGATTTAGGAGCAAGACTGTGCTCACATAGCTACCTGACCTGTGAATGATATATTATTCACTCACCATCACCAAAAATACCTCTTCAGCAGATACTCCCCCTGCCACAGAAGGAAGAGAGACTCAGGTCTTTAAAATAAAGGACACCAGCAAGCTGTTTTAACATAAGGGAAAACAAGAAACCATGAATTAACAAAAAATACAATTTCCTGTGATGATTTTTAATAAAGCCAAACACCAAATATTGGCTTCCCTTGTGTTAGAAAATGAATAAACACTTTTGCAATGACCCGAAGGCTTGGATAGAGAGAATAAATAAATTATTGACACACGAGGAGTAGACAATTCTCCATCCACTGTTGAGCTTTTCATTCTTTGTGGAGCAGATGGTCTAAATAAAGCAGCCAAAAATAACAGGTGGGTTTTATTGCATTAAGCCACTGAAAACACTAAGCATCTACGGTTTAAATCATGTTTAACATAGTAAGCCTTCAAACCACCTTTGAAAATAATCTTTCATATTTATAAAACACCTTTGTCCACCTTAAATGGTATCAAAACACAAGGACCAATGAGAGTATGAGCACATATTTAGAGACAACAGGGGAGAGACAGATTGGAAGAAACAGCTGCTCTTTATGGAAATGGTTTAATGCAGGGTCGTTAAACCATGTTGATAGGCTCTAACTGATACAGATAACATCACCTCTTCTGGGGCCAAACAGAGCTTGGGTCTAAGTCATTGCTGCCAGAAATATGGCTATCTCACATGTCCAACACATCTCCATCAAACATGTGGAAGGTAACTACAGAGAATTCAAATCAGTATTTCTTCTATAATTTGCCGAATGCATACATTTAATTATAAATGCATTTTATTAGCATCTCTCCTAGACCATTCTATGCATTTGTCTTGTATGTTTTCATAAGTCAGATGTGATGTGGGAAGAGACTAATGACTGGGTCTTCAGTAGAGGAGGTAATGGAGCTCTGCTTGGAGATTATTGCTTCTTACATAGTATTCTTTATTTAAATTACATGCATTTGCTGATTAGAGTTTTAAAAGTAAAAATCACGTCTCCTCTCTCCCTTCCCCAATCTCCCACTTCCCTAGGATAACCACCATTAGAGGAAACTTCAGAATCTATGCAGGTACATCAGCAGTTGAAGAAATGCTCAAACCATTATACCCACAAGGAATTTTAGGAATCCTTTACATTTATAAAACATCTTCATCCTTCTTGAATAATTTAAAACCACAGACACCTTCCTGGGTATGAAGCATGAATTATAAAAAATGAGATTATGTTTCTACTTAACTATTTGCAACTTGCTTTTTAAAAAAAATTCAACACTGCCTCATGGATCTCTGTTCACTTTCCTACATGGAGATCGACTTCATACTATTCAATGGCTATGCCCTTTCTTTAGAGGATGTCATAGTTTATAATTATTCCCAAATGGATGGGTATTTGTTACTTTCAATTGTCACTAAGATAAGCTGCAATTAATACCCTTATTTATATATACTTACCTATGCACTTGTGCAAGTTTTCTATAGTGTTTATTGCTAGAGAGAGATTTGATACATCAAAGGTTTTGTGGTTTTTTTGTTATTTTAGATTTTTTTCCATATCTTTTGGAATAACTATTTTCAAAAACTTTCTCATTTTCTCGCACTTTAAATAAGTCATACAGTGCTTTTTTCTCTAAATCTAAAGTGCTTATTTGTTTAGGGGACAGCTATTTGTTTTATTATTTCATCTCAGAGCTGGCTGCATTTGGGAATAAATTCAGAGTTATGTACTGTTGTTGATCTTATATGAGACAGGGAAGGAAATATAGTGAAAGAGAGCAAAGAGTCTAAACCATAAGCCAAGAGCTCAGAGTTGGCACAGCCACTAAGACATAATAATTAGTGGTATAGCTTATCCTGATAAGTTACCTGATGAATATGCCTCTTGGGCTTTGATAGTCAAACAAAATCTATCTCATTTAAGTTCAATACAAATATAGATGCTTCCGAATCTGTAGGGGGTGGCTTGGTGGTATGCTTGGTCAAGAAAGAATTTCTGACTGACTGCAGAAAGAAGATGTGCAGCAGCTTGGCTTTGTGGTAGTTGTAACGATACTATATGAACAAGAAGAAACACGGGAAGGAGAAATATAAGGAATTCATTTTTTTAAGACCCTGAAGGATCAGAAAAATGAAAGGAGAGCTTTCCTTATAATCTAGTCAGTATTTCCAGCTAGACTTATTGCTATTGCTGATGAAAACTCCTGGCAAGGCTCTCAAGTCTTTTTTTCCCCCTTCCAATGAGAAGAGAACCTCTGAAGTGAGATACTCAAATCTCAACCCTCTGCACAGTAAAAAGTTATCCAAGGTGCAAAATGGCTAAAACCAGCCCAGTGTTTCAGGTACACATTCAAGCTACTGACTCTAACACCCATATTTCAATTCTGTGTGGGCAAAAAAGGTTCTTTTTAACAATATCTATGGAGTCTTACCCGAAGGTCATACTTCTGGTATGAGGGGGCAAGTGATTCTATCCTCCAACTTTCCGAGGTGAAGGTGTTTGGAAGAATTGGAAAAATAGTCCTGTGTTCTTAGTTCCTTCGGTCTAGTCTGTTCTAAGAATGTGCTCATTCCTGGGAAAAGGAAGCCCACCCAACTATGAAGGGGCTTCAGAGCAATGAAGTAAGTAGTATAAAACTTTGAATTTAAACTTCTCTGTAGGCTTTTCGGTCAAAGATGGTTGAGCAAAGCCATTTTTAAAATTCCACTCTCCTTTCCTAAAACCCACAATGAACAGTGAAAAAGAAGAAAAGATTAGAAAAGCTCTTAGTCTCCAATGAAACAAGGAAGTTTTTATAACCTCAAATTATAAATACACCTACCAAATATTACAATAGCTATGCTAATATCACAGAAGGATTTACCTTGTTAGGTCTCAAAGAAATTGTGAACAGCCTGATAACTCCTGAAAAGATCTCATAGGGTAGATAGAGGATTCAAAGAAGAAATTGTACAATAGCAGTTGGAGAAAAAAATGAGCTGGCACAACTCACAGAGAAAATGTAAGAGAAAATTAAACCATGATAAAGATGAAAATCAGGTAAGGAATAGTAGTAGTAGTAATGAAATGGAAAAGAACAATTATTGTTGGTATGTTAAAGACATGGAAGAAAGGGAGATCTGGTACACCCATAATTTTTGAAGAAGAGGATGAAACAAATGGGACAGTTAAAATTATAAAGCAGTATCACAGGGGAAAATATCACAGAAATGAGAAAAAAAACCTAGAATCTGCAAATCGAAAGGGCACATTCTATCTTTAAAAAATTCAAACAGAATTATCCAACACATTATATAGAAGTTGCTGTATTTCAACAATTCAGAAAAAAATACGAGCATGTGACAAGAAAGGCAAAGAGCATGCAAGGGGTAAAAATCAGATTGGCTACTGGTGTCTTCAAAGCAATATTTAATTCCTGAAGACAGTGAGCAATATCTACAAATTTTCAAGAGAGTAATCCAATAGTTTATGTTGCCCAGTGTCCTCAAATGAAAGGCCACAGCCATTCCCATGAAGTTAGCAACTTTGTTAATAATTTAACACTCTTGAATAGAATGACTACCAGGCAGACAAGGGATGAAGCAAAATAAAAACTCAGATATGGAGAAAACATGGTAAAAAAGACTGTGGTAAATAGTCAATCAATTTAAACACAGAACTATGGGAATTATGGTTTCTAATCAAAATAAAAATAGATACTATTTAAAGTAGAAATGTAATTTTTAAATAAACCCTTTTATATATTAAAATGTAAGAAATTTTACAGATTGAGTATCTCTTAGAGAAATTGTTACTTTAGTTTTACTTCAATTTATTTTTCTTTATCTAAATTCTATAATTTCCATTTTAAATTGTACATATAGTACAACCATACCTTTTACTCTATCACCTATTTGATCTATTAGAAGAGGTACAAAGTGATGTTTACAAAAGAGTAGCTTGAGTAATTTGGAGGTGGTAGAAATTGGTATGGTAAAAAAATTTTTTTTGCACTTTTCTGAACTGCTTGACTTTTTCTAAATAAGCATCTATTAATTTTATATAAAAAGGCATTTACTTAGCTTCAATTCCTTTAAGGTGGTAGAGGGAGTGAGAGAGGGAAGGGAATAAAGTAATAATTCCTCATACTTGTTCTAGAAAACCATAATTCAATCGCTGACTTCAAAATCAATTTAAAAATTGGTTACAAAGGGGCACCTGGGAGGCTCAGTCGGTTGGGTGTCCAACTCTTGATTTTGGCTCAGGTCATGATCTCAGGGTTTTGAGATAAAGCCCTGCTTTGGGTTCCATGCTGGGTGTGCAGCCTGCTTAGGATTCTCTCTCTTCCTCTCCCTCTGTCCTGCTCCCCTTAAAATATTGGTTACAAAATCATACTATTCTGTCTACTTTTGTATGTGTTTGAAATTTTCCTTAATACAAAATTTTAAAAGACTCAGTTTGTAAGTTATTTTATTTTTTTAAGATTTTATTTATTTATTTATCAGAGAGAGGGGGAGAGAGAGAGAGAGAGGAAGAGCTTGAGCACAAGCAGGGGGAGCGGCAGGCAGAGGGAGAAGCAGGCTGCCCACTGAGCAGGGAGCCTTATGTGGGGCTTGATTCCAGGACCCTGGGATCATGACCTGAGCCAAAGGCAGATGCTTAACCGACTGAGCCACCCAGGCATCCCAGTTTGTAAGTTATTTAATAAAAGTCAAACTTGTGGCATACTTATAATCTAAGAACCTCTTAATATTGTGTTGAAGTTTCACCCTGAAAATAATATGTCCTTTACTTCTGTCTAGGTTAAGCTACTGTTTCCTATATTAATGACAAAACTATTAGGCCAATAAAACATGAAATTAGTAGTATAGCTTTTCAACTACAGAAATGAATTTCTCATTTAAAAAATATATTTCACTTGTTTTAAAATCAGAATAGTTCAATGACAAAGTAACAAGGGAATTAAAATTACAATGGCTGAGGTTAAACAGGCAGGTGGATTTTGATGTGGTATCTGGAGCTCAAACTATATTATAGAACTCAGATGATTTTATCTGTTCAGTTGGATTACCAAGCCTTTGTTCTTCATATGAGCAAAGTATTTCGTTACTGTATTACAGAATTTTAGTAACACCCAACAACTTCTTGTGGCTGAGAGAGACAGACAGGCAGAAAAAGAGAGACAGAGAAAGGCAATTGAATAAAAAATAAAAGAAAACAAATGAAACATTTGTCTCCCTTTTACAAAACCTTTTAAAGCTCATTTAGTCCCATTCATTAGCAAAATCAGTGACAAATAAAAGATAAGAGAGAAGAGTCTAATGTAACTTTCTGAGATCATGTAATGATCAGATGCATGAAATGCTGAAATAGGGACTTTACTCTCCTGCCTCTCATTTTGTAGTTGAGCAATGAACAGCAAGAATGTCAGCAATGATGACTGATGACCTTACTGGGTCTCTGAGTGGTCCAGAAAATGTAATTTCAGAGCAGAGAATGAAAAAATATTCTATCTGCTCTTTCCTCCAGAAGTTTTATGAAGTGCTTGCTGAGTCCCTGGAACTATGTAAGGTGTGATATTAATCTATTTAAGCTGATACAATTCCAATTCCTTTATGCCAGTGGTTTTCTAACTTGTAGACCATGGGTCTATTGGACTATGAATAAGTTTCAGAGGTTCATGAAGTTTCTACATTTCTACATGATTTATTGAAGAGAGGATTCAGAGATTGCAAACAAATGCTCTAGAAGCTCTTTGAACGATACTGTAATAGACAAATCGTAATATATATCTATATCTATATCTATCTATCTATATATCTATGTTAAATAACTTTTTTTTTTGAAATGACAACCCATAAAATTATGGGCTCAAAGGAAACTTCCTAACAAACTAAAACAGGAAATCAAGACTTGTTCTGTAAGTTTTGCAAATTCTACATTAGATTCCGCCAACCAAGATGGCTCAGAAACCTGACCTGCTCTATGGGATTACTCAAGAAGCACAAATGTATAACCATTCACTGGGCTGGTGGACAGGTTTTCTGACTCTCCAGCAGTAGAGGCTAGGAGAGTAAGCTCAGCTTGAATTTCAGGCTAATCTTTTCCCCAGTGCCCCACAAACAAAATGAAGCTAAGACATCTATAAAATAGAATGGTACCATTACATTCTTTGGGAGTCTTAGTAAAACATCATATGAGCCATGGCACTTTTTACTTCTTGCCTTAGAACAATGATTTCTTAGAAGCCAAGGAAAAATGTGTGTATCGTCATTACTTTAAACTCTATAAATCAACTTCAGGGGTTGTAGATATGAAAGTCCACCAGCTAGAGTTTTTCAAATTCCTCATGCACACTCTCTTGGACCATACCTAAGAGCAAACTGACATACTACCTCCTTTAGAGTAGTAAATCGCTGAGTAATGGTCTTGTTTGACCTTTTAACTATCTAATAAGGACTTCATGATTTGATACTAAGGTTTCCAATCTTTTCTCTTTTCTCATGATGTTGACATGTCAATTTCAAACCTAACTATAAGAATGTTAAGTTTTTGGAAGAACCAACTATATCAACTTTAGGGCAAAAAAAAAAAAAAGATGTGATTTGGTAAATCAAGGAAAGAACCTTGATGTTAAAGAGTTCATTCTTTTTGAAAGCACTGAAAAGCTATACTTCCATTTATGGTCCTCAACCAAAAGACCTTCCTTACATTCTCTGACTGCTGCTCATTCATGATGGGGCATTAACTATAAAAAATGGTGCATCTCTTTTCCTTTCCTTTTTTTTTTTTTTTCCCAAAATTGCGTATGATTTGGTAGGAATGGAAGGAAAAAGAGAAGAGAGTTTGCTAGGTTCCCCCATTGCCTGTTTACTCTTCTTTCTGACAAAATGTAAGAATGCTGTTTTTCCCATCCCCTCCCTGAGGTAGCCCACTTTCAGACTCTGTGTTTGTTTTGTCTTTCTAAAAAGTAGCTGACATTATGCTACTGTTCTCATCTTCACCCAGAAACATGGGAAACATTTTTCACTGAGTGAAATTTTTAGGTGAACAGCTATGAAGTAGTCAGTTAAAATGGCAGTTCCTCTAGATAAAGATGTGACTACAGTTGACTCACCTGACATTGTCCTAAGCCAAAGGATATAAGTAATTCCTTTTTAAAAATAGTTCTCTACCTTCCCACAGCCATTACTGTAAATTTGGAACCAACAGGACTCCAATAGCTCAAGAACTGTTCAATACTAATGATGTCAGGGAGATACTGTGCTCTGCTTTCCATAAGCAATGGATGTGGTTGCTTTCTATTAACATTCCTAAATGTATTAGGATATAGATTATCACGTGAAACACACCTGTCAGCCCACAAAGTTGCTAATCACCAACCTGCCTACAAGGTTAATGGTATGAAGACACAGGCTTCACGTGTCTTGGTGGCTGAATCGTTGATCTTTCCCACTTGTGACTAATGAAGAGACACTTGAGACGCTCTCTTACAGAGGTATGCAACACACTATTTATTTATTACAGAGCACCACACCTTTATGTTTATGAGTTCTGCACTGCAGAGGCACCTGGCTAACTGTAATGTTTCCTCCAAGGATAGCAACTATGCACATTCAAGAAAAGCATCTCTTCTCAACTCCTTTTTCCCCTTCTTTTCTTCCCTCCCCCAACCATTACCCAAAGGACGACATTTCAAAACTTTTATCTTGATATTGTTGCAGTTTTGAACTTCCAAGAAATGCTCTCATAACCAGCAGATACAGCCCAGAGAAGGTTGCATGGGTTGGCTGTGGCATGATCGTGTCACAGGATTACATGAGTTTGTAAAACACCTTGCAGCTCATGAAGTCCTACCACATCCATTATTATGCAGTATAACCAATAATCAGATGGAGTCTCTGGGAGAGTTATGAATGTGCGCAAGGTCATGCTGGACCGAGTGGCAGATCCATGATTTAGACTATGTCCTTGAAAGCCTAGCTAGGCGATCTGGGCAGCCATTTTGTTCCAAAGAGCAACTTGTTCAATAAGAAAAGTAGGGAATTCTTTGAAGCCTACGTGAGAAGATGATGGTAGCCTGTGGTTGGAGGGCTGCCGTGTGACAGTGTGACAGAAAAGCAGACTATAACAAAGGCCTCACATTTTAACATTAGTAATACATTTCCTCGAGCAAAGACTTATTTTTCCGGCATATCCATGGTAAAATACAAATATTCCAAAAAGGCAAAAATCCAAATGAGGAAGAGCCTCCATTTCTTAAATTTACTTTCAGTGCCAGGTGAGAAGAAATTGCACACATGCAGGTGAATGTTAAGTTTGGGGAGATTTGTTCTAAATGTGTCAGTCTAGTGGGCAGACCTGAGCATTTTAGGATGGTAGCAGTTTTTTAGATTAAGTCCTGGGAAGACTACAGCATTCATGTGGTTCTCAGGCCTTGGTCTTGAGTCCTTTTATTACTGTTTTCTTGGCCAAGATAGTAGAAAAAGGAGACACACACAAAATTGTGAAATTATTCATTAAGGTGCTTTTCTTTTTACTTTGCCTGACCACCCTTACCCACCACCTTCTTCAATCATTCTTTTTATATGTTTCTTGGCAGTGCTATTCTGCTGGTGGAGGAGGAGATGACAGGGAGCAGTTTAAGGTACTTAGAGGCTCGGGGTCTGGATTAGGCTGGAGGAAGCAAGACCAAAGAAAGTCGGCTGGAATCTAGCGGTGATGGACTTAACACACCAGGAATTCTTACTCTTTTCAGTTCTCTGCACATTTATATACCTGATAAAGTCAGTGGCTCCATTTCTCCCAGAAAAATGCTTGTAACATGACACAAAGTTCTAAGTAGAATTTGAAAGGATCGTGAGCCACCTGAATACCAAATATAAACTGCTAAGCGATCTGTGGAACTCACATTAAAAACTCCTGCACTAGATTCCATGATTCACAATCATGAACCTATCATATCAGTCCTTCCATTAAGGTATACTGGCACCAAACGTCATGCCTGTGCACACGGTGGGTACTTGACAGCTAATTTCTAAATAAACTACATGATAGCATATATATCAGCAAGGAAAGAAGAAACCACTGATTTATGCAAAAACATGTATTAACGTCAAGAAAAGATTGATGCTGTTGGCAGGAAATTTCCTCTGGATGGCTTAGTGTTTCTGCGTGGTTTAGGTGTTCTGAGTAAAAGGGACGCTTTTTAAACATGCCTTAGAAGCTAGAGACAGTATTTCTGCAAAGATAGAAACCTCCAGAAACATTCAAGTTAGTAATGTCTCCTTCCACTCTTCCAGAGACATTTGCTTACAAGGCAGGGTGGTCCTCATACCCTGCCCTTCCCCTGGAGAAGACTGTTTACTTTGCAGAGTAAGAGTCTCTCTGTTGCAAAAAAATGGCAGGTGTGCCAGCCACCCTATGTGAGTTCCAAGTCTCATTGTGTAGGGTTCCTCTCTTGGGCTGCAAACCCTGTGCATGTGCAGGTAAACATCTGACCCTCATTCTGTCACCTCCTGGAGACTGGGGCATGGGGAACAGAGGCCGAGCTGCTGTCCCGGCTGCTTTTGGCTATGAGTAATAAACCATCTGTGTGTCTGACCCAGGATCTTGTTTTTGTTTGTCAGTATATGTAAAATGATGGCAAGCTAACTTGTTCTCTCACGGGGAGGGTATTACGGTCCTTTCGCAGCTGCAGACTTAACAGGAAGGAAGCCAGACATTAAGAGAGGAGATTTTGTGTGATTTCACTTATATGACATTCAGGAAAAGGCAAAACAAATCTTGCAGTGCTAAAAGTCAGAGTTGCGTTTTTCTCCGGGGTCTGTTAACTGGGAAGGAAAATGAGAAAGTTTTCTGGAATGTTGAAAATGACGTATATATGGTTTTGGATGGTGGTTACATGGAGATATAGAGATATAGATATTTAGTTGTCCCCTCAGATTTGTACAATTTATTGCATGTATGCTTCATCTCAATAAAATTTTGCCTAAAAGAAAGACCAGTAGAATAATGCACTGTGAATTTCAGCGACTTAGGAAGGCAAGTCTAAGAAGATGGCGTCCATTTCCAAAACCCTTTCATGGGGTAGTTGACCCAACTTTTAGGGCCTGTTCTCATGGTTGCATAGAATCAGAGTGGGTGGTGCATCACCCAGTTAACTATCCCATTACCAGAGCTAGGGAATCTGGAAGGATTGTATGATGGTTAATTTTATGTGTTAACTTGGCTGGGTCACAAGGTGCCCAGATATTTGGTCAAACTTTATTCTGAGTGTTTCTGTGAGGGTGTTCTGGGGTGAGATTAACACTTAAATCAGTGGACTACAAGTAAAATAAATGCTCTCTACAATGTGGGCGGGCCTCATCCAATCAGTTGAAGGCCTGACTAGTATAAAATGACCATCTCCCTGGAGGAAGAGAAAATGCTGCAGCTGACTTTCTTTGGACTTTATCTGCTTTACCTGGTTATACAGCAGACAGCTGTCAGGCTCGAACCGGAACATCAGCTATCCTGGCCTCCAGCCTGCTGGCCCACCCTGCAGATTTTGGATTATCCAGCATCCATAATTGTGAGTGCCAATTCCTTACAGTAAATTTCCTTCCTTCTTTCCTTCCATTCTTTCTTCCTTCCTCTTTCTCTATCTGTAAATATAAATTTATGTATGTATATGTTACATACACATATATAAATTATGTATGTATTTCTCCATCCTACTGGTTCTGCTTCTTTGGAGAACTCTGACTCATACAGCTTGTCAACCCCCAAAGTTCCAGACTACCATCACTATCACCAATTCCTTGGCCTTGCCTGGACTGTCATTCCTTCCCCAAGTATTACCCTCCCCACCTTTCAATCCTTACTGTAACCTATCTAAAGTCATCTAAAGTCTATATTTTTCTTAATGATTTATTATTTCTATTCATGCTTGCTTTTGACTTAAGTAGTAGGTATGTTTAGATAAAATCATGAAACAAATGTGTGGAGGCTATCATGTGAGTGGGGACTGAGAAGGGTCAAAATCTGGGATGTCATCAAAAAGAGTGAACGTTTATTTAGAAATCAAAATTTTTATAGTCCCTTTAAATCAGTCTACTTTTTCTCTTTCCCCCCTTCCTTCTGTATTGTGTTGAATTCTTTGTTTTTCTCTTGCTAAATGTGCTGACTATATGACAAGATATAGAATAATTCAGCAGTAGATATTGACTGGAATATATAATTCTGTCTTTTTGATTATCGTGATCCTTTTATAACCACAGGCCTAATGTCTTTAGGAGGTATAAAGTACAGAATACATTTATTTTTTTAAAGATTTTATTTATTTATTTGACAGAGAGATACAGCGAGAGAGGGAACACAAGAAGGGGGAGTGGGAGAGGGAGAAGCAGGCTTCCCGCTGAGCAGGGAGCCCGATGCGGGGCTCGATCCCAGGACCCTGGGATCATGACCTGAGCCAAAGGCAGACGCTTAACGACTGAGCCACCCAGGCGCCCCTGAATACATTTATTTTAAATTATCATATTTAGCAACAGTTACTACATTTTACATTTAATCCTACTTGGTCTGGTGCAAAACCCACAAGACTAAACATATTCCTCAGTGTTTGCTTTTTTCTCTTAGGTGACTTTTATACAGCTGTACATTCACAACCACCATTCACATAAAAGACAACTTTTACCAACTGTTGTGCTTTCTCACTCCTATGGTGATTGTGCTAATACACAGTGTAAAAGAAATGTAACAATCAGAGAAATGTCTCTTTAGATGAAGATGTAAGAGCATCCATGGTGGTTGCTGACATTTACTGAAATCTGCACAGAACTTCTTACCAATAGCTTGCTGAATAGTTTATTTTCCTGCTGAAAAAAATAGATCTCATTTTCATCAGCTCAGCAAATGTGGATCTAAAGGTAATTTCTTGAAGTAGCTTTCCTTTGTCAAATAGCCCACAGGGCTATTTTACTTATATATTTGTCAGATTTGTCAAATAGCCCACAGGGCTATTTTACTTATATATTCCAAATCCTTTTGTGAAAGAGTAAGGTCTACATTAATAAGTAAATATAAATAAACATAAATATAAGTAATTATATTTATAAGTAAATATAAATTTTATAAGTAATTTATAAGTAAATATAAATAAATAAATAAATAAATAACACAAGCACCCACCATAGCTCTAAGGATAGTTTGGGGACCATGAGAATCCACCTCACCGATCTCCAGATGCAGAGAGAATAATTTACTGATGGCCTCAAGCTTCGGTAGACTGAGACCCATTTGCACATTCTCACTGAGGCCCTGCTTCCCACTAGCTGCTTCGAGCCACTGAGCACAGCCTGGATCCTAACGCAGTACCATTCCTGGTAAACAGAGGGCTCCTTTGTTGAGTGGCCTTGGCTCAGGAGCTCCCCCTGCTGAACGTTCCTCAGAACTGCACCACAGGTTAGGGGCTTCCACCCTACCTTCTGACCTTCCTTGCTTCCCTCTCTTCACAGGATCCAACCTCGGACGTGGTCTGACGGCTTTACTAGTCTCCCTAGGCTTCCTCTCCACTTTCTCCTACTGGCATTTCTCTAAGTCATTTGTATGTTTAATTCTTGCCATCTTGTTTTTGATACCTGATTCTCGAAGGACCAAGACTAACAAGTGTAGAGTTTGATGTATTTTCTATTTGAAAAAGTTTATTGAGATGCAGATTTTTTTCTAAAAAATTATGCTTATAAAGAAAGAACAAACTAAGGGATAGCTGTTAAAGGGGAATAGA
This sequence comes from Mirounga angustirostris, assembly GCF_029215605.1. NCBI lineage: Eukaryota > Metazoa > Chordata > Mammalia > Carnivora > Phocidae > Mirounga > Mirounga angustirostris. Next base: position 43,732,342 of record NW_026991722.1, on the reverse strand, counting down.
TGAAAGAAGATAGTATGGAAAGGGCTGGTGGAGAAACAGAATATCAAAGAAAAGAGAAAGAGAGGAAGAAGGAAAAGCCAGAGGCCCCCAATAGGGAGGTGGAGGCAGACACTCAAAAAGAGGATCAGATGGTAATTGTGATGGAAAGAAAATCTGACTCTTTTTTGTGTTCGCAAATTTGGTGATGCTTCCAACTTCCTGCTTCTCCTTCACCCCCTGGTGCGGTGGATAAGCGGGTAGAGGAGGGGCACCAGGCGCTGAAGAGAACAGATACACCAGGTCTTTCCTCTTTGGTTATTCCTCATGTGGTGGATCCTTCTCATCCTGAATCCAAAGTTGCTCTAGCAGAAGCAGTGTCTGCAATCGCAGATTTCAAAGGGGCAAAAATTAGAGCCTTGTTTGGGGGGTTCTTATAAGCATCTGACAAACTTCACGATTCAGAGATACGCCTCTGTGAAGACTGATCCTGTTAAAAATGCAGGACCAACAAATGAAGGGATGCGAAGAATTATTAAAGGCTGAACTGTAGCAATGTTTTATTTTTATATCCAAAGGAAATGCAGTAGACCCACGATGAACATTTCGCTCTCATAATTCTCCGTGTTCTTTATTCTGTTTTTGGAAAGGCTTCCTGTTTCTGATTTGACAAGCCATCTGCCTTGTTAGTTTTGCTTCCTTCCTTAATTTTGTTTTAACCTTTTAAAATAAGCTCTAGAAGCAGCCCAAGGTAAGGCAAGGAGAAATAATGAAGAAAAGCATGTGCAAAGGGCTTTGCTGTCACAAATGTCCATCCCTAGTGTTTTTAATTTGTCAATTTATTTTGCTTGATTGAAAGTCCACCAAACAGGAACATAATTTCTATGCTACTGCCTATATGCAAATACAATTATTCACTATTTCTTAATACTAAAGTGCATTTTTAATATAGTGCAAAGTATTATTTTAATAATACTTTTAGAAATCCTGAAGGAAATGTAATTAGATAGTGAAAACAGTTTGTCTTTTCCAGTCGAATGTGTCTTAATAACTTTTTTTGTACACCATTTTGTAATAGACAAAACATTTTCATATGCGCCATTTGATTTAACCTTCATATTTACCTACCCAGGGATTAAATCTGGTTGTCACTGAGGATGTGGTTAGTGGATTGTATTTGGTCAAATTTCTACAGATTCTGCCAAGTGATCCCTTCCCCTTGGTTAAACATCAAGTTTACAGGAATCTACACAAATCTCTCAATCTGTCCCACAGGCAACAGGTGGAAAACTAATTTAGCCACAAGGTAAAAAACAAACTTAACCTGCTCCTTCTTGGTAAACATTTGCATTTTAAGTGCATTCAATTATCTCTGAAGTTCTGCCTTTGAACTGTCAGACTCCCCAAGAACTTGGTGGGCCAGGGAAGTATTATTTAGCATGCCATGAGAAGCCTTTGGCAAGTTGCTTAATATTTAAAGGCTGAAAAATAATTACTTTGGCCTCAGTATTAGCAGATTTTTGCTGTATCCCCTGTGATCTATGAGCAAATTACTTTATTAGAAAATCATTAGAGCATAATTTGCTTCTATATGCTACTGACATCAATTTTCATTTCTTATAATGAAACTACAAGTTCTCATGATATATTATTATTGGAAATAGCATGCTGCCAGATACTGATTCGAAATTGTCATTAACCCTAACACCTATGCCTTTCTTAAAATGTGTATGAGTTTACCAAGGTTATGTCACATTTAGGCCCCCTTCACCCTACTTATACACAAAGTGCTTTTTCTGAAGATAGACCGAGATGAGTCTCAAAATGAATTTCCATAAGCATATCTTTTTGTGTTGTCTTTTTTTTCTTGAGAATATGAAAACCCAGCTGAATTTGTTCCTACCATTTTGAATGTGTTTCTTCCTGATATTGGAAATACATTCTAAGCAAAGGCAAATCACAGAGTTTCAGAGATGAGGGGAAGTGTGTAATTATTTTATTTTATTTTTTTTTTTTTAAGATTTTATTTATTTTTTTGACAGAGAGAGACATAGCGAGAGCAGGAACACAAGCAGGGGGAGTGGGAAAGGGAGAAGCAGGCCTCCCGCAGAGCGGGGAGCCCGACGCGGGACTCGATCCCAGGACCCTGGGTCATGACCTGAGCCGAAGGCAGACGCTTAACGACTGAGCCACCCAGGCGCCCCAAGTGTGTAATTATTTTAGAAGGAAGCCTTGGAATCAGGACTTTTAAGAGACAAGGATGAACAGAATCCCAGACTGCAACGTTCTGTTAGAATCCTGGTCTTGTCATCAAAACATGCCTTACAAGACAAATGTGTCTTGTTTGCCCAACTCAACATATGCCAAAACTTTTACCTAGCTGGACTTTTCCAGGCTATTTTATCCTCGGTAGCAGATTATAGCTCTCAGAAAGCTGAGCCTAAGAACCAGTTCTAATGCTTAATGGAAGGAATTCAATGATCAGCCCTTAAGTAACTTGAGAAATAGGAATGTGAAGAGGGGGAAAAGTTTATCATTTCAACATATACATTTGGCAAAAAGCATGTGGATATGATGAGTTCAGGCTAAGTGGTAAGTCTTCTCCTGTACCATGCTTTCAAAATAATTAATTTATTTAAGGTTTTAAAGTCATTTTGCACATGTCGCTTTTCTTTATTGGCCATGGTTTCATTTGGCTATAGTCAGGTAAGAATTGATTTACTTGCCCTCTTAAAAATAGAGCACATTTGAGAGTAAAAAATGTCTTTAAAATATCTGATCATCTCAATTACTTGGGATTTAGTTGGTGTTCTGCTTTAGAAAATTTTGAAATTCTGCAAAGAGTTCTTGACAATACATTAAAATCCCTGTAGCCTCTGACAGGCAATTTTAACTTCTATCTTATCATTTTCTTAGAAGCACATGAGTTTATTCCATGAAGTTTTTGTTTTTATTTTTCATAATAAGAACCTGATTTTTGATTTTTAAATTTTTTAAAAAGATTTATTTATTTATTTTAGAGAGAGAGAGAACACAGCTGGGGAAGGGACAGAGGAGGAGGAAGAGTGGGGGCGGGGGGCAGGAAGAATCTCAAACAGACTCTGTGCTGAGCTCAGAGCCCCGTGTGGGGCTTGATCCCACAACCCTGAGATCATGCCCTGAACTGGAACCAAGAGCCTGATGCTTAACTGACTGAGTCACCCAGGCGCCTCTAGGAACCTGATTTTGTAATGCCTTCCAGTGGGTCACTTGGTTATGGAAATTATTAGATAGCATAATATTTTGTGGTCCTCAGACTTTAGATGATAGATAAAAGTAAGTTTCCTGTATCCAATACTGTCTTCCTGTGGATGAGGAATAGGCATACTGATGGGCATCCAGTAGCTATTGGCTGCGTTGGACCTAAACTTTCAGGTTTTCTTACTCTGGGACTATTATCCACTATACCATGCTGTCTTAGAAGTTTATCTCCTGGAAAGGGACTTCCAGGAAAGGAAAACTGGGTATCTTTCCCTTGGAATCACCTCTCTGGTCACCCTTCCTCCTGCCCTGGCCCCCAGTACTGGGGACTGCCCAGCTGACACCATCCAGGTGCTCTACGACAGTAGTTCTTTGTCTAGGTTACCCACAAAAAATCACCTGAAGAGTTTTGAAAAAGAAAAACAACACAAAACAAAAACAGGGCTTCCGTTTCTGGCCATAATGGAATAACTGGCTTGAATTTGCTCTGCTGCTGTAAATAAATATAAAACCAGACAGAGTATACGAGAATGACTGTTTTTATGCATTGGACAGTCGGAACCAAAGGACTGTGTATTTGAGAGAGTGAAAAGACAAGAGATGTGACCCATTTTTGCCTTGGTGCTCCTTTCCCAGCCTGAGAACAGGCAGGTGGAGTCCAAGCAGAGAGCAGCTATCTTGCGGAGCCGGGGAGAGGAGCTGGGAGTGCAGGTGGAGTCCGCTGAAGCAGGACAGAAGAGGAGGTGATCCTGCAGGTGGCGGTCCCAAAAGACAGCGTGAGGTGTCCCTGTAAGAGCCCAGCGTGTGTAGGGGCGGGAGCTGGGCGGCTCTCGGGTCTGGCAGGGCTCTTCACAGAGCCAGAGCTGCTTGGAACCCCGAGGCCACACATTGCTCGGAGAAGTTCTTGGGCTGGCCTGACTACACCAGGGCTGAGTTGTGTTCTGGCAGGTGGTGAGATCACTACTGTGTCCTATCAGACCTAGCAGGTTTGGTTTTATCTTTGGCTAAACTAGGTCTATTGTGTTTTATTTTCTTGGTCCTAAATTACAGTTCTCACTCTAAGGCACGGTCCTCACTCTCATGAAAGGCCTCCCTGGGGCTCAACTGAATGCCCCCCTCGCACCATACAAAGAAAACCACATCTATGCACATCATAATCAAACTGCTGAAAACAAAAGATGCACAAAAAATCTTAATAGTAGCCAGAGAAAGAACACACATCATCTCCAAGTGAACGATGACACAAGGGATGGCTAACTTCCATTAGACATCCAGAACGTCTAATTCTGGACATTAGCCAGAAGCCTGTGAAACAGCATGTGTGAAGTGCTGGGGAAAAAACCGTCAAACCAGAAATCTCTCCTTCAATAATGAGGGTGAAATAAAATGATATTCGGTTAAACAACAGCTTAGAAGAGTTGCCCGCATACCTGTGCTACAGGAAATGCTAAAGAAAATTCTTCAGGCTGAGGGCAAATGTTATCAGATAGAAACTTGTAACTAAGTTAGGAATTAAATTAATTGAATTATAACTAAGTGAGGAATGAAGAGAAGTGATCAATATGTAGGTAAATGATATGTCTTTAAAAGTTAAAAGATAATTTCAAGTAAAAATAATATTTACTGTGTGCATATAGAAAAGTATAGGACAATAAAAGCACAGAAGATAGGGCATGCGTGAACTTATATTGTTATGAGGTTCTTAGATTTTACTTAAACATATTACAATATGTTTATTGTACAATATTAATTTTAAGTAGAGAATGAGAAGTTCAGGAGGTGTTTTATAATTCCTAATAACACTAAAGAGTATATAAAGGAATATATCTAAAACACAATAGAGTAAACAAAGTAAAATATTTATATAAATTTTTAATATAATTTTTATAAATTTATATAAATTTTATTTATATAAAAATATTTATATAAATATTTATATAAATATTTATATAAATATAAATAAAATTTATATAAATATTTATATAAATATTTATATAAAAATATTTATATAAAATAAAAATTAAAAAATATAGATACTTTATATTCTTATATCCATATTATATATATATAACATATATATACACACACATATATATATACTTATATATAGTGACAAAAGAAAGCAGGGCAGAAGAACAAAAGAACCAAAAAGAAATAGGGCAATAGAAAACAAATAAAAACTTGGTAAAATTAGTCCAATCGTAGCACAACAATTACATTTAATGTAAATGGACTAAGTACTCCAAATTCAAAAGCAGTGCCTAGCCTCATGCTCTCTGCAAGAGATGTATTTAATGACACTGATAGGTTGAAAATGTAAAAATAGAAAAAGATATAGAATGTGAACATTAAGTGTAAACAGCGAGCATAAGAAAGTTTGGTGTATTTGGTTTAACGTCAGATAAAGTAGATTTCAAGAAAAAGAGTATCACTAGTGCTAAAGACTGTCATTTTATGTTGATAAAATGGTCAACTCATTAGAAAGACATTGCAATCCAAATGTGTATGTACCTAATCACGTACAGAGCTCTAAGGTAAAGCTCTAAAATGAAGCCCAAGAGACCCCTGATAGAACTAAAAGGAGAAATAGACAAATCCATAATCATGTTTGGAAATTTTATAACCTTTTTTATAGTGATAGAGAAATCAGACTACCCCCCCAAATGTAAGAATATAGAACATTTAAACAACACAATAAACCAATTAGACCTGAAGGCTATTTATAGAGATACACCCAACAACCACAGAGTATGTATTCTTCTAAAGTTTTCAGCATAGAACTTATGATAAGTCATATAATAAGTCTCAATAAGTTCAAATGATTGAAATACTACAGAATATTTTCTCTGACAAAAGCAAAATAATCTTAGAAAACAATGATAATACATTATTTAGAAAATACCTACTTTTTAAAAAAACAAAACAAGAAACTTCCAAATAACTCATGAACAAAAGAAGAAATAAAAAGACAAATTGGAATATATTTTGACTGAGTGATAATGAAAACACAACATATCTAAATTTGGGGGATCCAACTAATAGACTGTTTAGAGGGAAATTTGCTCTAAATGTGCATATGATAAAAAAAGAATTGTTTGAGGTAAAAACAAACAAACAAAAAATCCAAAACCTAAGTTTATACATGGAGAATCTAGAAAAAAAAAAAGTAAACTGAACCCTAAGTAAGCTGAAGGAAGTTAAAAATAATGAGAACAAAAATAAGAAAGAAAAAACCCAAAGTTTTAAAAGTCAAAATTTCATTATTCGAACAGCTTAATAAAATTGATAAACTAGGGGCGCCTGGGTGGCTCAGTCATTGGGCGTCTGCCTTCAGCTTGGGTCGTGATCCCGGGGTCCAGGGATCGAGTCCCACATCGGGCTCCCTGCTTGGCAGGAGGCCTGCTTCTCCCTCTCCCACTCCCCCTGCTTGTGTTCCCTCTCTCGCTGTCTCTCTCTGTTGAAAAATAAATAAAATCTTTTTAAAAATAAAATAAAATAAAATAAAATAAAATAGATAAACTATTTGCAAGATTGATAAGAAAATAGGGGAAAATACTAATTAACAATGTGAACATCAATACAGATCATATAGATATTAAAAATAATAAGGGGGTTATTATTAAGAACTTTCTGCCAATACATTTAAGAATTTAGGTAGAATGGACTTATCAAATCTGACACAGAAATGGAAAACAGAAAAACTCTTTTTATGTATAAAAGAAATTTAATTTATCATAATAAAGAAAAAGCCCATTGGAAAGAAACTCTAGACCTTTATGGATTCACTGGTGAGTTCTTTCAGGTATTTATGTCAGAAATAACATTGATGTTGCAAAATATCTTTCAGAGAACAGAGGTGGAGGGAATAGTTCCTAACTCTTTTTACGAGTTCATCGTAATTACAGACCAATATTACTCATAAGCATAGATGCAACAATTATTAACAAAATATTCTTAAGTTGAATCCTAAAATATCCAAAAATAGGATAATTCATTTTGTTTAATTGAGGCTTGTCACAAGAATGTAAAACTGGTTTGTTATTCAAAAAAATTTCACTATATTTCATCATGTTACCAGGAAAAGGAGAAAAATCTTGTAATTACTTTTATAGATACAGGGAAAGCATTTGACAAAATTCAGAATTTGTTCCTGAAAGGACAGCAGGCTAAGATGGGAGGTGAATTTGTCAATCTGATAAGGACTGTCTATGAAAAACATACAGCCACTATCACATTAAATTGTCATATGTAGGGGCGCCTGGGTGGCTCAGTCGTTAAGCGTCTGCCTTCAGCTCAGGTCATGATCCCAGGGTCCTGGGATTGAGCCCCACATTGGACTCCCTGCTCAGCGGGAAGCCTGCTTCTCCCTCTCCCACTCCCCCTGCTCGTGTTCCCTCTTTTGCTGTCTCTCTCTCTCTGTCAAATAAATAAATAAATAAAATATTTTTAAAAAAATAGTCAAATGTATAGCACTTCTTCCATAAAATAAAAAACAGCTTTAAGGACATTTATTCTTAGCACTTATACTCAACATAGTATCATATGTCCCAGCCAGTGAAATAAGGTGAGAAAATGAAGTAAAGGGCACAAATATTATAAAGAAAAAATTAGTTCTGTTTTTTAGATTTGCAGGTGAGGTTGTTTACACTGGAAATCCTAAGGAATCTGCAAAATCTACTAGAATTAATAAGTAATCTGAGCAAAGTTGCAGTATACAAGGGGTGAAAAATTGGGGCACCTGGGTGGCTCAGTTGGTTAAGTGGCTGCCTTCAGCTTAGGTCATGATCCTGGGTTTCTGGGGTCCCGTCCCATGGAGGGCTCCCTACTCAGCGGGGAGCCCGCTTCTCCTTCTCCCTCTGCCCCTGCTTGTGCTTTCACTCTCCCTCTCTCTTGCTCTCTCTATCTCAAATGAATGGATAAAATCTTAAAACAAAACAAAACAAAACAACAACAAGGGGTGAAAAATCAATACATTTCCATATTCTAAGAAAATAATTATTGGAAAATACAGTTAAATAAAATTAAAAATATTCACCACAGTTTCAAAAAATAAAATAATTCAGGATAATTTAACAAAAGAGGTATAAGACTTCTATCATTGAAAACTAAAAATATTGCTGAGAAATATAAAGGCTTGAGTACATGGAGAGAGACATCACATTCATGGATGGAGAGACACTATATTGTTAAGATATAAATTTCCTCCAAATCAATCTATAAATTCATGCAATTCTAATCATTCAAAGGAATTCTGAATCTGCTTCTAAATTATATAGGGAATAACAAAGACTCAGAGAATACAATCATAAAAAAGGAAAATAATGTTGGAGTGCTTATACTACCTGATATGAAGATTTGTGACTTACAAAAATGAAATAGCCAGGACAGTGTGGTAAGAGCAGACAGATTAATAGAACTAAACAGAGAGTCCAGAAACAGATCCAATTGATTTTCAGCAAAAGCTCCAAGGCAATTCAATGTAGGAAAGAAAATCTTTTCAGTAAATAGTGATAAAAAACTGGATTAAGTGCACAGAAAAGTAAACTTGATCTCTTTCTTGTAACATACACAAGAGTTTGACAAACTTTTCTACAAAAGGTATGATAGTAACATAAGTATTTTTAAGTTGCTGGGCCATACAATCTTTGTTACAACTACTGGACTCTGTCATTGTAGTGCAAAAGTAGCCATAGATAATATGTAACCACACAAATGAACCAGTGTTATAATAAAACTTCATTTAAAAAAGAGCTGGTGGCCCAGACTTGGTCTGCAAGCTCCGGTTTGCCAACACGTGCCATTAAAAAAAAAAAAAAAATTAAATGGATCACACACCTACAACAAAAAGTTAACACTGCGAAGGTTCCAAAGCAAAATATAGACTATTCTTGCAAACTTGAGGTAAGCTTTCTGAGATAGAACACAAAAACTTTAACGATAAAAGAAAAAAAAAGAGGGCACCTTGGTGGCTCAGTCAGTTAAGCATCTGCCTTCGGCTCAGGTCATATCCCAGGGTCCTGGGATCGAGTCCCACATCCTGGTCCCTGCTCAGCAGGGAGTCTGCTTCTCCCTCTACCCCTCCCCCCTGCTTGTGTTCTCCTCTCGCTGTCTCTCTGTCAATTAAATAAAAAAAAATTTTTTTTAAATAATAAAAAATAAAAAATAAATAAAAAAGAAAAGAAAAAATTGATTTCTTCGAAATTAAAAAAAAGTCTGCTTATTCAAAGAAACCACAAAGAAAATATAAAAAACCACCCACAGATGAGGGTAAAAATTTAGCTAAAATTAAAAACACAGATTACATCACCACACAAAGGCCATTTGCAAACATTTGTCAATACTTAACTGACAAACACTTAAGATTAGTGCATTTCATTATCTGTAAATTTTTTTTAGCACTCTGACTTTCTGCCTTTACATTAAAAACAAATTGTTCTAGAGGGGAAGGGAGTGGGGGATGGGTTAGCCTGGTGATGGGTATTAAGGAGGGCACGTTCTGCATGGAGCACTGGGTGTTATGCACAAACAATGAATCATGGAACACTTCATCTAAAACTAATGATGTAATGTATGGGGATTAACATAACATAATAAAATAAAATAAATAAAAAAGAGAATAATGAACAACAACAACAACAAAATTGTAACCTTGAATCCACAGCTTCCTTCATCCACTCCCCTTCCTTAGATTATGATTTGATAGTTGTGGGTGGAGCCATAGCCAGGATTGACTATGTAATTTGGGGGGACCAGTACAAAGGGAAAATGCATGGTACCCTTGTTCAGAATTATTAAAAATGTCAACAGGGCAACAGCAGAGCATTGACTCTAGAGAGGAGCTTTTCCAAGCATGGCTCTCTGTGAAAGCAGAGATGGCATGCCCATGAAGTCAGCCCTGGCCACAGGACTCATACTTTGTAAAAAGCTCTCTAATGATTCTCATGAGCAAACTGGGTTGAGATCCATTTGGATGGAGCACACTGACCTGCAGGGTCACTTGGAGTGACCTGTAAACTAGTACAAATTCCAACAATTATGTGCTTGACTGGTATTGACTACTATTTCAAAAATGAAGATACTGTTATAATCAATAAAAGACTTTTTAACATTCCTAAATTAATATACATTTTATCATTTTGTGTGAATGAATTCTAAAAGCACACCGCCTGATGATCAAAGGGAATGCTTGCACTTAAAATAGTTGGGATTCACTGCTTTGCTTATTACCTATGACCATACTGAGGGATTTTCTCATAAACACTGTTGTCTTCTGACATTAAGCACATCAATAAGAATGGGGTTCCTTTTCTACTAAAACACCCATTTGCTGTAATACATCCCTAGTAATACAATTCAAAAAATGAATGGGTCATAGCCTAATTATTTATTTTCTAACAAACATCTTTATAATTTATATTTTAGCCAAAAGGCTATTGCAAAACCCCAAGTATTCTAGATCAGCAGGTGACAGGAAACAGGAAAATGTGTACCAGGAAGTGGTATAATGGCAGGAAAAGGTAGCTCAAGAAAAGCAGTGCTCTAGGTTACCATTATTTAAATAATTGATCCATACGCAAATCATTTATTTAGTAAAGAATTTATTAGAAATGCTTAATAAAAGCATAGCAAAACTTCCATAGTTCACAAATATGTATTAAGTAATTTCAAGTGGCTGAAAAAGAAAACCAGGAGATTATGCATGTACTTTTTCTGTAAATACATTCATTTTTTCTATTCAACAATGTGTTTTTAGCCATCTATGATATGTCTGGCATTGTTCTGGCTGCTGAGGGATTTTATCAGTAAATGACAGCACCCTCCTGCCATGGGTCTCACGTGCCGGGCGGGGGATTGGTAAAGCGTATGAGGGTTTCACATTACTGAGTCCTAGTGCTCACAAAAATCGTTTAAATGGAAAAGTCATACAAATACCAATCCAGGGAAACAAGAGTAAAGGGAAAATATGTACCACCCAGGAGAGGTTCATATATAATTTTGGAACTTAAAAAGTTTGAAAAAAAAAGAGACTAAACCAAAAAAAATTTTTGATTTTTGAGTAGTTCGTCAAAATAATGCGAACAAATTCCATGGGGCAAATGAAAATGAAGGCAGAATTGCATGTACTCAATGTTGGGAGCAGTGGGAATAATGAATCCTAGGAATAATCTATTTCCTTAAAAAATATTGTAAGTTCTATTTGTGTGACCTACAGCCTTGTATATTGGGGATAACCGTTGCAATGCAAAACAGATGATGAGTAAGTGGGTTATTATTTTTCCATTTGAAAGTTTCTTACTGCCATTAAAACATATTTTAAATCTTAGGAAAATGCATATGGTATCAAAATTATTAATATTTGTTGAGTGCTCAGGCGCCTGGGTGGCTCAGTTGGTTAAGCAACTGCCTTCGGCTCAGGTCATGATCCTGGAGTCCCGGGATCAAGTCCCACATCTGGCTCCCTGCTCAGCGGGGGGTCTGCTCCCTCTGACCCTCTTCCCTCTCTTGCTATCTGTCTCTCATTCACTCTCTCTCAAATAAATAAAAAAAAAATCTTAAAAAAAATGATATTATCCTATAAAAAATATATTTGTTGAGTGCTCACTGTATTCTAGGCACTATGATAACTGATTTAGGCATATTACCTTTCTGTCATTCTGATTCATCTGTGGAGTTTTATTAACTGAGAATTGCAGGAATGTTTATCCACAGTCCCAAAGCTGGGAAATGGGAGAGAAGTGATTCAAATCAAGATTATTGTGACATTAAAACACTATGCTGTATATCACATTTACATGCTCACCAGACCCTGTGATTGATGGCGTAAATTCATTTGTTTGCTCAAACAAATATTTAATTGAGCATCTACTATATATATTAGGTGAGTGCTTTGCAGTCTATCCTCTAGGTCATTTAATCATCTTGACAACTAGAAGTACTTTTCTTCATCCCTATGGTATAGATAAAAAATTGGCTAAGAGGATGTGATTTATAGAGATCTTATGGCTAGTAAACAGCTTAGTTTGGCTTAACCCCAGATCTGTTTTACCTCACAGTTTACCATTATATTAAAGCTTTTCATTATACAGGTTTTTCCTGCTATCCTGTAGTGCAGCGTTCCCTTGAAACTGTTTGTAAGCCGAAATGGCAAAAAGTAAAGAAGCAATTACCATTAATCTATATGGAAAATTTTTTGAGTGTTCCCAGACCCAAAAACTCACTTCTCTTAGGCTTTTCTGATGCCTTAGGAAACATCTTGTTAAGGGATGCACAAAATAAATGGAGATAAAACACAGATGTTGACAGACACATTTCAAAGCTGTGGGGGCTGGATGCTGAGAAGTTGAGAGCGGGGCTGGAGAAGAAGCTTGGTGGGGCCACTCTGGCTGTTCAGGGACCCGCCCCCTCTATAATGAGTCCCTGTAAAACAATGCTGAATGCTACTTTTGCTTTGCACTTTTTTGGGGGGGCGGAGTGGAAATCCTCCTCGGATTTCTTTTTGTTAGCAAAAATAAGTACGAGTGTAGGTCAACTGCAGATGAAAGCAACGTGGCATAGAACAAACTTCAGAAAAGCTGGGGGATACGTGTATCATGTTTCTTCCCACACTTGGATAGTGTTAAGGGAACATAATTTCTCTTGTGCTCATATAATTCTGTTTTGGATGACATTTGACATTTTTACCGTAACATCCTCTTTGTATACTTGTCTTCTCGTTTTTCTTGTGTGGCTCTGGAAGGCAGTCCATGCCTGATCCATCTCTGCATTTCAGTGTCCGACACATTAGCAGGCGCATGGCTGTGGCATGCCATGTTTCATGACGGCATTTGGTGAATTTTCCCAATTTAAAAATTATCAGAAATGGTAGGTGAATAAATGTTTCTAGAATATTGGAATGAAATGTTTTTGTCTATCCAGTATCTGAAAAAGACAGACACCTAGAATGTAAATTAGTAAGTCAAGCTATCATCTTAATAGAATAATAGAGTCACAATGAAAAGAAATAGACACTAGCATCCAGGTTGATTTCAAGACAGTGGTCCCAGGAGCCCGGAGATAAACAGGTCTCACCAAAAGCAGCTTGCTTTGGGCATTTATAGGAAAATTTCTGAGGGGAGTTACGAAGAATTGTGGTTTTCCTTTCTTCCCAGGAGATGTGAGCACAAGGGATCGGAATGATGGAGGTAACATGCAGTCTGAGCTTTATGTTTCCCTTTCTCTCCGAGGCACTCATCAATTTTGCGTGCTATAAATGCAAGCTGGTGTCTCTGACTGTAAAGAAGGTGAAAAGGTGAAAAGGATTGAGGAATGCCTTTCAGTACTCTCATAAAATAAGAAAGCTCGGAAAGAGAAGGTTCTGGGGAGAAAGCAGGAATAGAGATGAGTGTCAAAGGCTGTAGCTATAAAAATGTAACATAGAAGAAAAAAAGAAAGTTCTTCTATAACATGTATAATATTCTTCTTATGGAACATAATTCTTGGCATACTAAATATAAATACTGTGACAAACTCCGGAAAAAAAAAAAACGCAATAAGAAAGTGATTCACTAGTGCTGGAATATGCAAATGTAACCCAAGTGCAGTGAACAGTAAAAGGTTAAAGCAAAGATTATTTTCATCTTAGATTGTAAGCCCTTTGGGGGCAGAGACCATAACACAGACGACCTTCTATCTCCAGGAGCTTACATAACGCCTAACACATTAATGTCTGTTGGAGAAAAAAGTAAACACACAAACACATACAAACAGGAACCACAGAGATAGTAGATATCTCTGAAATATACGATAACTTTTTCGCTCTCAGAGTATTTAAAAGAAAAGAAGCAGGAGATACATAGATTTCTTTTTTTCCTGCCTGAGGAGATTATTCTTGATGACATTGATCAGAAGTTAGACTATTCTCATCAGACAGAGCCAGTCAACAGTTACAAATAGAATAGAAACTAGTGACTTGAATGAGCAACACCCAGTGTGAATGATGACAGCCTCGAGTATGAAGTCAGTGATCCGATGAAAAGGACACAGACAGAGAGAACCAACATCGGAGGATCCCTCCAAAGACTTACAGCCCAGAGGTGGAGAGCAAATACTAAAGGAAACAATGGCTGGTGTGTGGAAGGCGCAAGAAAAGAAAGCCTACAAAAGTATGGAAAAGATAAGATGTACAAGAGGAAGTGAATTCACAAGGGATGAACTGAGTCAACTGCAGATGGAGTTTGCAAATTTTTGGTAATGAATAAAAGTAATAAAAGAAAGCAACAAATCCAAACGTAGAAAATCAATATTGAAACACTGTGCTAGGCACCCTGTCTAATAAACTGACTACCGGTGAGGAACCCAAATTTAACTGCTTACCAAACTCTAGTGGACAGAGAGTATGGGTTCAGTAAGTTTTGAGGAATCAGTAGAACTATAATTAGTATAACTATATAAACTTAACTATATAAATGCTTAACTATATAAATGTCTATGTTCATCCACAATGTGAATTAGAGTCAGCTAACCTCACTTTGCCTATATACACAATTTTGGAACTCGAATCAGGCAATTCAGGGTGAACTGATTCGATGACCAGTGACCATGTTGTTACCGGGCAGGGATGGGCTAGGGCTCTCTAGTTGTCTGGCAGAGAGGAACAAGAGGTTATATTCTTAACACTTTGAAATTCACTTCAATGAATTTTATTAATTAGGAACTAGTAGTTTGGGAGAGTAGAAATTGGTAGGTCTCTGCTAAGGACTGTAGAGATAGTTTATCAGGAAGCAAAAGCATGAGGTGGGATGGTGAGAACTTTTATAGACTCATCAAACTCCTTAGATGTTACCCACTTTTCAGGAGAATCAGAATTAAGGCTATCCCTATAAGAAACTCGAAATGCATTTCTAATAGGATGGTTAATATTTTTTAAAGTAATAAATCCTTTGAAAGATTTGAACCCTCTCCCTAGAAAAATGCACATAAGCAAAAATTAACAAACAGTTTCATGGGATTCTGCAAATCCTTTAAAGTGCACCCATGAAGACATATGGAGTCCATAGAATTTAGGTTAAGAAGCCTTGCTCCGGTGACTTTTATGTCTTGAGAAAAAAGCTAAGGGACTTGGGAAAGAAGAGAACTTGCATTTTTGGCTGTGTTTTAAATTTAAAGTTGTGACTTCCTAAGATATGAGAATTTAATGGTGTCAAAATTACAGTTTAACTTATGAGTCACGGAAAAAAAATTAGGTTTTTTATAACATTGAGATAAACTTTTTCCAAACATTTAACTGATAGTCTTGAGTCTTAGGTAGACTAAATAATTAAAATATATTGCCTCCCCCAAGTATTTAAATCACAAATTCTGTGTTATATTAGAAGACAGAATTGAGTCATTTCAAAATAAATTAAAAAGAATAAAATGAAGATCAGAGAGATATTTCCTCCGGGAGTAAGAGTCTGGAATGAGTTATAGAGCTAAGAAACATTGAAGACACTGACCTAAAGAGCAGTGAAAAGGAAACAAGAAGGAAATTATCTCAAATAAAAATGCAATGATCTGACAGACAGGGATAGAGACAGAGAGAGAAACTCCAGTTTGCCTTATGTTCTTCAGACAGTCGATTTTCTAAAAACCTATTAACAAAAGGAAAGAAAAGAAATCCTATCAGAGATATCAAAATCACCACAGGAAGCTTCCATCAAAGCATGAGAAACTAAAATGTCCTCTTACTGTCGGCAGGTTTTAGATCCCCTTGAAATACAAGCTTCAACCCCACTGACATTAATGGGAACTCTATGTGCCTCGAGAGAAGGGACTCACCCAGTCGAGAGCTGCACAACTAAATGCAAGAATCATATTGAAAATGTGCCTAGGAGCTGAATCCACAGCTAACAGCCATGCAAATGCCCTCCGAGCGACAATCTTGACTTTGTAGAAGGCTGATTGTCAGGAAAAATCAGGGGTCCATTAAAAATGTTCTGTATGGATCTGGGGAGTTACCTGGGAATGATATGCACATCAGAGGCTCATTTAGATGTTGTTGTTTCAGATCTAAACCTCTAACACACAAAGAGAACCCAAGTAGTTTGTTCCCCTACACTGAATGTAATTCTGAACAATGTCAAAGAAAGAAGTCTTTCTTCAAACCATGGCGAGAGGACATAGCCTGAGGAGTAGAAACAAAAGCAATTTTCTCAAGTCTTTGTATTTGGTAATATACCAACAAAATGGACAAAACTGAACTATCCTCACCATAAACATTTTTGAATCACTGCAGCAGTGATAAACAGTCTATTAGTTTGCTGAAATTCTAACTATGTCTCCTCATTTTCCTGGTGGATTCAATTCCATCTAGTTTGGTGTTTTGATTTTAGCAAAATTGGCCGTGATCGTATAGTGGTTAGTACTCTGCGTTGTGATTTTAGCAAAATTGATTTTTTTGCCAGGACCCTGGTGCCAAACTCAATAGAACCCACTCAAGCTGGTGAAGAGTTAGAGCTGACATGTGTGGGGGAGCCATCCACACAATTTCAAACCACTAGTTCCCTTCCTGAAACAGTGACCTACTTATCCTACTCTCTGGTGTTTAAAATGTCAGTTATACCCAAATTTCTTTGGTTTATACCAAATAGACGCTTTGCTCCTTAAAAAGCAAGCAAGAGTACTTCTTAGTTTATCAATCATTTGCAATTTATTGTGGTTAACATGTAATATCCTTTCCTGAAAGTCTCTCTTTATGGCAGAGTTATTACATTGGACATTTACATGTATTACATGCAAGAGAATTAGCAAAGTGCATTTTTATTTCATGGTCTAGAAGAGCATTAAATTTTTTTTTTTGAGATTTATGTTGACACTAATTTATGTCAGAAAAAGTTGCTATTTTTAACTGATCAAGGGCAGTCAACATCTGATTACTAAACCAACTGGAGTTGATTATTCATGACACAGCAGAGAACAAAACTTTTAACATATTAATTGAAAAATATGACCTCTGCCAGTAATTGAGCATGAGTATAAAAGATTCTCATTTTAAACATCTTTGAAGACACACATGTTTGCATTAGCCAGAGCAACTGTCCACATTTTCATGATGAATCTGCTATAAGTTTTCCTAGGATCCCCTCAATTCAAGGAAAATAGCTTCTTAAAAGAGGAGTGAAAATCGCAGCCTAGGATATCCTCCCCTACTTGTTCTCCAGTCTACTATATTCTACCCTCTTGATGTTATTAACAGATTAAAGTTACACAAAAAGATTTCTGAGGTGTCTGGAGTTTTAAAAGTATGAAGCCTCAGAAGGCCTCCTCTGCCTACTAATATGGATACTTAAGAACTCCAGCAGCCAAGCCCAGCAGTGGGCTATAAAGGCAGGAAAAAACAGGTGTAAATACTCTTCTTTAAACCCAGGGGGCTCCTGGACCAAGGGAATCCTGAATTAGAAATCCTGGATTCTGGGGGCACCTGGGTGGCTCAGTCATTAAGCGTCTGCCTTTGGCTCAGGTCATCATCCTGGGACCCTGGGATGGAGCCCTGCACCAGGATCCCTGCTCCCCGGGAAGCATGCTTCTCCCTCTCCCACTCCTCCTGCTTGTGTTCCCTCTCTCAATGTGTGTCTCTCTGTCAAATAAATAAGTAAAATCTTAAAAAAAAAAAAAAAGAAAGAAATCCTGGATCCTGTATTAGGTCTAGGGGTAAGAAGGCCTCTGTTGAGAGGCAGAGTAGAGACAGTACCGAAGTATGCATGTCATGATCACTGTGAAAATGGTTTTTGATTTCTTACAAAACACAAAAAACAAAACATGAAATCAATGCCATAAATGGTCTTATAATCATTAAAGAAATTAAATTTTAAATTAAAACTCTCCACAAAAATTTTTTCAGTCCCAGATGGCATCACTTGATAATTCTACCAAACATTTAAAGAATTAACACCAATTTCACACTATCTTTTCCAGTAGTAGAAGAGGAACACTTCCTAACTTATTTTAGTATTATGCTGATACTAAAACCAGACAAAGATATTTTTTTAAAAAAAAGAAAGAAAAGAAAGAAAGCTACAGATGAATATCCTTCAGGAATTTAGAGGCAAAAACTCTCAATTAAGTATTAGCAAATCAAGCCCAACAATATATAAAAGGAATATATATATTAAATATATATATATTATATACATAATATATAAAAGAAAAACGAAGTGGGATTTATTCCAGATATGCAAGGCTAATCCAACATTCAACAATCAATTACTGTAATCCACCATATCAACAGGATAAAGGAAAAAAATCATATAATCATATCAGTTGATACAGAAGATGCAGCTGACAAAATCCAATACACATTCATGATCAGAACTTTCAGAAAACTAGGAACAGAGGGGAATGCTCTCAAATGGAAAAAGAGCATATACAAAAAAGCTACAGTTAACATCACAACTTAATGGTGAAAGACCGAATGGTTTCCATCTAAGACTGGGAAGAAAGCAAGAAAGTCTGGTCTCACTATTCTTATTCAAAATAATATTGGAAGTTCTGGCCAGCACAATAAAGCCAATAAAAAAAAAAAAAAGCAAGAAATAAAACCATTGCTATTTATAGACTACATGATCTACAGAGCACCTTTTAGAATGTGAGCTCAGTAAAAGTGAAGAATACTAGATAAACATACAAAAAAAAAAAAAAACCCTCAATAGCATTTCAATAAACTAACAATGAATATTTGGAAACTGAAATTAAAAACACAATATGATTTATAATTGCCCCCCAAAATAAAATATTTCAGTATAAATCTAAAGACACATATACAAAATCTGACTTCCAAAAATTACAAAATACTCATGAAAGAAATCAAAGAAGACCAAAATAAATGAAGACAAATACAATATTCATGGATTGCAAGATGCAACATAGTCAAGAGCTTTTTTTTTTTTGAGGTGAGAAGAAAAGATGGAGGAGGAGTAGGGGACCCTATTCCAACTGGTCCCAGGAATTGAGCTGGATATCTACCAGACCAGTCTGAGCACACGCATGAGACCAACCTGAGATGTAAGAAGATCTGGATCTCTACAAACAGAATATCGCAGGCGGTTGGTTTTGAGGTATGAAGCGGGGAGCCCTGATTATGCGGGCAGATATCGGAGGATAAATGGTAGCAGGAGGGTGCCTGGCCATGGGGATCCTACACTGCCGGTAAGCGACAGCCTCGCGTGCTGGGGCCGGGGCACAGATTCACAGACCGGTAGCTGCGGGGGAAAAGGCTTTAGGGCAGCCCCCGGGGCGGAAACCCAGAGCGGTGGGGTCGCGCGGGCAAACTGGGAGTGGCTGGCAGTTTTAGAAGCACAAAGGGCAGAGACATGCCCCGACCTGGAAGCAGGACTGGGAGTGCTGCGGAGGGGCAACAACCCAGGACGCTGCAGTTCATAGCAGCACGGACGGAAACGGAGACAGTGTGGCCTGGAGAGCTCACTGAAGAACAGACTGTGGTCTCTCTGCTCTGAGGCAGAGGGTTGGAAATGGTCTCTTCTGCTCTGACTCGCAGAAGAGACGTAGAAAGCCACCAGGGAAAACCACCAAAAACTGATTCTTGCTGAGCCCATCCCCTGCCCAAACAGGGTTGCCTGAATAACAGTGCGGCAGGCCCCTCCCGCAGAAGACAGGCTGGGAAAACAAGATGCCAGCAACCCTAAGGTCCCAAGAAAACAGGTGCATCTTGCTTGGATTCTGGTCAATAATTTGGACTCTATACATTCCATCAACCACCCATTAACAGAATGACTAGGAGGAGGAACCCCCCAAATAGAAAAGACTCAGAGATTATGACTTATGCTGCAGATTTACAAATGGATGCAGATATAACCAAGATGTTGGAGATGGAATCAGGCTAGCAATTGTGAAGACAATAGCTAGAATGGAGAAATCAATTAATGGCAATATAGAGTCTCTAAGGGCAGAAATGAAAGCTGAATTGGCAGAACTTAAAAATACTATCAAGGAGACCCAATCTAATCTAGATAATCTAACAGCTAGGTAAGTGAGGCAGAAGAACGAATAAGCGATCTGGAAGACAATTTAATAGATAAAAAGGGAAAAGAGGAGGTCAGGGAAAAACAACTCAGAATCCATGAAAATAGAATAAGAGAGATAAGTGACACCATGAAGCATTCTAATGTCAGAATAATTGGAATCCTGGAGAGAGTGGAGAGAGAGAGAGGACTAGAAGACGTATTTGAGCAAATCGTAGCTGAGAACTTCCCTAATCTGGGGAATGAAACAAACATTCATGTCCTAGAGGCAGAGAGGACTCCTCCCAAGATCAAGGAGAACAGGCCAACACCCTGGCATGTAATAGTAAAACTTGCAAATCTTAGAACCAAGGAAACCATCTTAAGGGCAGTTAGTGGGAAGAGATTCCTTACGTACAGAGGGAGAGACATCAGAATAATGTCAGACCTATCCACAGAGACCTGGCAAGCCCGAAAGGCCTGGCAAGACATATTCAGGGTACTAAAGGAGAAGAACATGCAGCCCAAAATACTTTATCCGGCAAGGCTGTCATTTAGAAGGGATGGAGAGATGCAGAGCTTCCAAGACCGGCAGAAACTGAAAGAATATGTGACCACTAAGCCGGCCCTGCAAGAAATATTAAGGGGGGTTCTATAAAAGGAGAAAGACCCCAAGAGTGATCTACAACAGAAATTTACAGGGACAATCTATAAAAACAACATCTTCACAGGCAACATGATGACAATTAATTCATATCTTTCAATAATCACTCCCAACGTGAATGGCCTAAATGCTCCCATAAAATGGCACAGAGTTGCAGATTGGATAAAAAGACAGGACCCATCCATATGCTGTCTATAAGAGACTCATTTTGAACCTAAAGATACATCCAGACTGAAAGTGAAAGCATGGAGATCCACCTTCCATGCCAGCGGACCTCAAAAGAAAGCTGGGGTAGCAATTCTTATATCAGACAAATTAGATTTTAAACTAAAGTCTGTAGTTAGAGACACAGAAGGACACTATATCATTCTTAAAGGGTCTATCCAACAAGAAGATCTAACAATTGTAAATATCTATGCCCCCAACCTGGGAGCAGCCATGTACATAAGCCAACTGTTAACCAAAATAAAGATTCCTATCAATAACAATACGTTAATTGTAGGAGACCTCAATACTCCACTCTCATCAATAAACAGATCATCTAAGCAGAAAATCAACAAAGAAACAAGAGCTCTGAATGACACACTGGATCAGATGGACCTCATATACAGAACATTCCACCCTAAAACAACAGAATACTCATTCTTTTTGAATGCACATGGAACTTTCTCCAGAATAGACCACATACTGGGTTACAAATCAGGTCTCAACCGATACCAAAAGATTGGGATTATTCTCTGCATATTCTCAGACCACAATGCTTTAAAACTGGAACTCAATCACAAGAAAAAATTTGGCAGAAATTCAAACACTTGGAAGCTAAAGACCACTCTGCTCAGGAATGTTTGGGTCAACCAGGAAATCAAAGAAGAACTTAAACAATTCATGGAAATCAATGAGAAAAAAACACATTGGTCCAAAACCTATAGGATACTGCAAAGGCGGTCCTAAGGGGGAAATACATAGCCATCCAAACCTCACTCAAAAAAATAGAAAAATCCCGAATTCACCAACAAACTCTACACCTTAAAGAACTAGAGAAAAAGCAACAAATGATGCCTAAGCCATGCATTAGAAGAGCAATAATTAAGATTCGAGCAGAGATCAATGAATTAGAAACCAGAAACACAGTAGATCAGGTCAATGAAACTAGAAGTTGGTTCTTTGAAAGAATTAATAAGATTGATAAGCCACTGGCCAGACTTATCCAAAAGAAAAGAGAAAGGACACAAATTAATAAAATTATGAATGAAAGGGGAGAGATCACGACTAACATCAAGGAAATAGAAACAATTATTAGAAATTATTATCAACAACTATATGCCAATAAACTGAGCAATCTGGATGAAATGGAGGCCTTCCTGGAAACCTATAAGCTGCCAAGACTGAAACAGGAAGAAATTGACAACTTGAATAGGCCAATAACCAGTAACGAGATTGAAGCAGTGATCGAAAACCTCCCAAAAAACAAGAGTCCAGGGCCTGATGGATTCCCTGGAGAATTCTACCAAACATTCAAAGAAGAAATAATACCTATTCTACTGAAGCTGTTTCAAAAAATAGAAACAGAAGGAGAACTTCCAAATTCATTCTATGAGGCCAGCATTACCTTAATCCCCAAACCAGGCAAAGACCCCATCAAAGAGGAGAATTTCAGACTGATATCCCTGATGAATATGGATTCCAAATCCTCAACAAAATCCTAGTTAATAGGATCCAACAATACATTAAAAGGATCATCCACCATGACCAAGTGGGTTTTATCCCCAGGATGCAAGGGTGGTTCAACATTCGAAAATCAATCAATGTGATAGATCACATTAATAAGAGGAGGGAGAAGAACCATATGGTCCCCTCGATTGATGCAGAAAAAGCATTTGACAAAATACAACATCCTTTCCTGATTAAAACTCTTCAGAGCATAGGGATAGAGGGAACATTCCTCAAGTTCATAAAATCCATCTATGAAAAACCCACAGCGAATATCATCCTCAATGGGGAAAAGCTGAGAACCTTTCCCTTAAGATCAGGAACATGTCAAGGATGCCCACTCACGCCACTATAGTTCAACATAGTACTAGAAGTTCTAGCAACAGCAATCAGACAACAAAAAGAAATAAAAGGTATTCAAATTGGCAAAGAAGAAGTCAAACTCTCTCTTTTCGCAGATTACATGATACTTTATGTGGAAAACCCAAAAGACTCCATCCCCAAATTACTAGAACTCATACAGCAATTCAGTAATGTGGCAGGATACAACATCAATGCACAGAAATCAGTTGCTTTCTTATACACTAACAACGCAACTGTAGAAAGAGAAATTAGAGAAACGATTCCATTTACAATAGCACCAAAAACCATAAGATAGCTCGGAATAAACCTAACCAAAGAGGTAAAGGATCTATACTCTAGGAACTACAGAACACTCATGAAAGAAATTGAAGAAGACACAAAAAGATGGAAAAATATTCCATGCTCATGGATCGGAAGAATAAACATTGCTAAAATGTCTATGCTACCCAGAGCAATCTATACCTTCAATGTCATCCCGATCAAAATTCCAATGGACATTTTTCAAAGTGCTGGAACAAACAATCCTAAAATTTGTATGGAATCAGAAAAGACCCCGAATCGCCAAGGAAATGTTGAAAAAGAAAAACAAAGCTGGGGGCATCACGTTGCCCGATTTCAAGCCCTATTACAAAGCTGTGATCACCAAGACAGCATGGTACTGGCACAAAAACAGACATATAGACCAATGGAACAGATTAGAGAACCCAGATATGGACCCTCAACTCTATGGTCAAATAATTTTCGATAAAGCAGGAAAAAACATGCAATGGAAAAAAGACAGTCTCTTCAATAAATGGTGCTGGGAAAATTGGACGGTCACATGAAGAAGAATGAAACTCGACCATTCTCTAACACCATTCACAAAGATAAACTCAAAGTGGATGAAAGACCTCAATGTGAGACAGGAATCCATCAAAATCCTAGAGGAGAACATAGGCAGTAACCTCTTTGACATCGGCCACAGCAACTTCTTTCAAGATACATCTCCAAAAGCTAGTGAAACAAAAGCAAAACTGAACTTTTGGGACTTCATCAAGGTAAAAACCTTCTGCACAGCAAAGGAAACAGTCAACAAAACAAAGAGGCAACCCACAGAATGGGAGAAGATATTTGCAAATGACACTACAGATAAAGGGCTGGTATCCAAGAGCTATAAAGAACTTCTCAAACTCAACACCCAAAAAACAAATAATCAAGTCAAAAAATGGGCAGAAGATATGAAAAGACACTTCTCTGAAGAAGACATACAAATGGCTAACAGACACATGAAAAAAGTTCATCATCATTAGCCATCAGGGAAATCCAAATCAAAACCACATTGAGACACCACCTTACAGCAGTTAGAATGGCCAAAATGGACAGGGAAAGAAACAACAAATGTTGGAGAGGTTGTGGAGAAAGGGGAACCCTCTTACACTGTTGGTGGGAATGAAAGTTGGTACAGCCTCTTTGGAAAACAGTGTGGAGGTGCCTCAAAGATTTAAAAATACAGCTACCCTATGACCCAGCAATTGCACTCCTGGGTATTTACTCCAAAGACACAGATATAGTGAAAAGAAGGGCCATATGCACGCCAATGTTCATAGCACCAATGTCCGCAATAGCCAAACTGTGGAAAGAGCCGAGATGCCCTTCAACAGATGAATGGATAAAGAAGATGTGGTCCATATATACAATGGATATTACTCAGCCATCAAAAAAGATGAATACCCAACTTTTACATCAACATGGATGGGACTGGAGGAGATTATGCTAAGTGAAATAAGTCAAGAAGAGAAAGTCAATTATCATATGGTTTCACTTATTTGTGGAACATAAGGAATAGCATGCAGGACATTAGGAGAAGGAAGGGAAAAATGAAGGGGGCGGAAATCGGAGGGAGAGATGAACCGTGAGAGACTATGGACTCTGAGAAACAAACTGAGGGTTCTAGAGGGGAGGGGGGAGGGGGGATTGGTTAGCCCGGTGATGGGTATTGAGGAGGGCATGGAGCACTGGGTGTTATATGAAAACAATGGATTGTGGATCACCACATCAAAACTATTGACATATTGTATGGTGACTAACATAACATAATAAATTAAAAAAAAAAAGAGCTTTTTTTTTTTTTTTTTAAACGTCAACAAACTTACTCTAAAATTTATATGTAAAGGCACCTGGAGGTATTTTGAAAAAGGAGAATAAAATGGTAAATATTATTTACCTGATGAAAAGGCCTATTGTATAGCTACAGTAACAAATATCAACCATAGAAACGTGGATCGGTGGATCAGTATAAAGGACCTAGAAATAGACCCTAACAAATATGCCCAACCGGTTTTTGACACCGAGGCAAAAGCAATTCAGTGAAAAAGGACAGCGCTTTCAACAAATGGTTCTGGAGCAGTCAGACATGAAGAAGCAGAAGAAGTAAACTTTCATGTGAGCCTCACGCCTCATACAAAAATCAACTCAAACTGGCTCGCATACTTAAGTGTAAAACATAAAACCACAGAACTTTTAGAAAAAAACATGGGAGCAATTCTTCATTAATTAGGGCTAGCCAAAGAGTTCTTAGACTTGACACCAAAAGAATGATTCATAAAAGGACAAGTTGATAAAGTGGATCTCATTAAAATTAAAAGCTTTTGTTCTACAAAAGCCCCTGTTAAACAGATAAAAAGACAAGCCATAGACTGGGTAAGAAGTATTGCAAACCATCCATTTTGACAAAAGAATTGTATTTAGAATATACAAATAATTGTTAAAACTCAGTAGTTAAAAAATATAGTTAGAAACTAGGCAAAAGACATACACAAACATTTCACTAAAGAGGATATATAGATGGCAAATAAGTCCATGAAAATATGTTCAACATCATTAGCCATCAGAGAAATACAAATTAAAACCAAATGAGATATAGATACACAGCTATTGGAATGGCTCACGTTAAAAAAGAAAACAGTAATAACACCAAATACTGGTGAGGTTGCAGAGAAGCTGGTTCCCTCAAACATTGCTAGTGGGAATGTCAAATGGTATGGCCACTCTGGTGGAAAAAAATTGGCAGTTTTTTTCAAAGCTCTACATATGCTTAAAATGTTTATCACAGTCTAGCAATTGCATTCTTGGGCATTAATTCCAGAAAAATGGAAACTTATGTTCACACAAACACATATTCTTGAGTATTCATAGCAGCTCTCTGTGTAATAGCTCCAAACTGGAAACAACCCAAATGCCCTTCAAGGTGAGTGTGAAACAAAGCGTGGTGCATCCATACCATGGAACACTACTCAGCAAGAGAAAGGTGCAAGCTATCCAAACATAACTTGGATGGATCTCAAGGAAATCTGAAGGAGTGGGGATAAAAAGCCAATCTCAAAATGCTATATATTGTATAATTCCATTATATAGTATTCTTGAAATGACAAAATAGAGAAATGAAGAACAGCTGAGTAGCCAGGGATTTGGAAGGGGTAGGGAGTGAGGTGACTGGTTATGAAAGGGTTGGATGAGGGATCGTTGTGCTGTTCCGAAACCAGGTGATGTTCTGTTGGCTGTGGTGGTGGGCACCCAGATCTAGACACTGATGAAATTGCATAGAATTACCTACATACACACACATATAAACGCATGGAAAGCTGGCGAAATCTTAAGGTCAACAGACTGTAAAAACAAAACAAAACATTGAATTTCAGACAAGACCATTCCAAGACATTGTTCTTGTAACAGCTGTTACCACACTGACCACAGAGACACATTAACACAAAAGACTTGGTAGGTTGACTCATTTATTGTAAAACTTACATCTTCAGCTGTAATGAGCCTCGTTATTTGAGACACTCACCTCTATCCTGAAGGTGCTTCCACTTCTTAGTAGTTTGGAATTTAGAAAAAAATAGGGATATGGGCAGAATAGTGGGTTAGTAAAATTTCAGACTCTTCATAGTTCTTGATTCCATATTAATAGTAATTCCTAAATTTCATCTATGCAAGCAGAATGTGGGTTATTATCAGCTTCCTATCCCATCCAGCAAGTGTTTT
Source organism: Mirounga angustirostris (assembly GCF_029215605.1). Classification (NCBI taxonomy): domain Eukaryota; kingdom Metazoa; phylum Chordata; class Mammalia; order Carnivora; family Phocidae; genus Mirounga; species Mirounga angustirostris. The sequence goes on along the minus strand of NW_026991722.1, from coordinate 43,705,393 downwards.
TGAGAATTCCCAGAGGATCTCTCATGTGTGTCCATTAACAGTTGTTTTATTTTCTCCCTCTCTCCAGCTCCCCTGATTGAAGTCTGCTGCACTCGATGGCCCTGGTGGAGAGCACCTCATTATTGCTAATGTCTTCCATTAGATTGTTGACATCTCTGACAAACATGGTGTGTTCAATGCCATAAATACACAAAACTAAGTGCAAAAGGGATATAGTATATATTTTATTATGATGAAATCATGGCCTTCTTTCTGATTCTGCCACATTTATCACCTGGGCAGCAGAGCATATCTGCTGTGATGCAACCTCTAGATAGTTCCTTGAGCCTCTGCCCAGAGTCCCTCTTTGGAACCTAAGTGATCACTATTGGATCTAAGGCACCTAGCTGAGACCTACAGCGTACTGTAGTCTCCATGGTGACTAATACCTGATACTCATCCCATGCTGTCCTCCCCATTTTCATCCAGCCTCCATGCATCTATGAAAAACCATTTCTTAATTATTTTTTCACTAAAACAAAATTTAGAATGCTTTCTGCACTCATCACTTTTGATATGTTCTTTCTTATGGGAATTGTGACAAGGAATTAAAATTGTTTTGAGATTGCTAAGACTCTCTGAGGCATCATAGTTTATAGAAATCTATTGCTCGAGGAAGAATTTTACTGGTGTCATATAGACACCAAGAATGGTGTTGAGATACCAGTATAGTAATTTATGAAAATCCTTATTTAAAAAAAATGTTGATTACCTTCAAAATGAGCATATATCCAATTTACCTGGAGAGTCAGTTTTACTGGAAGCAAAATGGTATAAAAGTAGTTCATAAGGACAAGTACATAAATAATATCTAATAATAATAATAAAATCATGTTTTAGAGATAGATGGGATTTTTTTATAATAGTTCTGTTGCAATATAGTTCACACATCATATAATTCACCCACTTAAAGTATACCACTCAATGGTTTTTAGTATATTTAAAGTGGTCCAGCCATCACCACACTCAATTTTAGAACATATTCATCACTCAAGAAAGAAATTCTATACCTGTTAGCAGTAAATCCCCTTTCTCATCCTTCTACTCTTCTCCCCAGACCCAAGCAACAACTATAATTTCTGTTCTAATAGACTTGTTTATTCTGGACTCCCATGTAAATGGAATCATGTAATATGTGGTCTATTGTAACTGGTTTCTTCCACTTTGCACAATATTTTCTAGGTTCATGTTATGACCTCTTCATTACTTTGGATATGAATAATATCTCATTTTATGGATATATTGCATTTCATTTATTCATCAATTGATGGATAATTGGATTGTTTTCACTTTTGGCTACTGAGAATAATGCTACTATGAACATTCATATACAAGTATTTGTGTGGAGGTATGTTCTCAATTCCCTTGAGTATATACTTAGAAGTTGAATTACTGGGTCATGTGATAATTCCATTTTTAACATTTTGAGAAATTGCAAAACTATTTCCAAACTGGCTGTACCATTTTACATTCTTACCAGCAAAGTATGAGGGTTCCAATTTCTCTTTATCCTCATAACACTTGTTATTGGCTTTTTTGTTATAGTCTTCCTAGTTGATATGAAGTGGTAGCTCACTGCGATTTTGATTTGCATTTCCCTAAAGACTAATAATGTTGAGCATCATTAGCGATGCTTATTTATCATTCATATATGTTTATTTGAAGAAATGTCTATTCAGATCCTTTGCCCATTTTTAATTGGGTTATTTATTTATTATTGAGTTATAAGGGTTCTGTATATATTCTGGATACAAGTCTCTTATCAGATATATGATTTGCAATTAGGATTTTAAGCATTGTTGAACATAATCTGCATCTTTTATAACTGTGGAGACTGAAGGCTAGAACAATTAAGAGATCTATTTAATGATGGCCAGTTGTTTGGGGGCAGAAAAAAAACTAGGTCAAGATGTCCCTACTACCAGGTGTGGAATGATGCTGCCATTTTAAAAAGCAAAAGCAAAAGAAATGAAAAAATATATCTTCCCACATTTTTATTTCTATGCATCAGCTCAGCACTAACTTAAATTCTCTTGTGACCCATGAAGTAACAAGTCTAACTCCACTGACTTCTACATTAAGAATCACAAAAGAACTCCTTTGTGAACCTCATTAAGCCCTCCTGACCAAGGAGATCTTTTCCACCCAAGTAATATCTAATATCATTTCCCAAGGTGCTTGTTATTGAATTCTATTCAGCAAGAGATCCATCCTGATGCATATAAGCCCTTCAAAAGGAAAACATGTATAAAATACTAGATTACTAATGAAGACTGGATTTAATGTATAAGACCACGTGAGTGTTAAAAACCACTTTATTTCTAGGTGTTAAGAAATACTGGGTCATTAAAGCGCATGTGACAGTCTGGTTTGAAAAATATAACAAATTAAAGTGGGACTTCTCAGGAGGGATTCCTTTCTGAAAAGGTCAGCTATAAAAAAGGGAGAAAAAAGAAGATTTCTTACTCCCAAGATCACCAAAATAACATCATTTACTTGTCTTGATGCCCATGTGTGAAGTTTTATGGTGTTCACCACTAAATGTAACAAATGTAGTTAGAAGACAATAAACTTAGAAAAGAATCAGTAACAATGGTATGGGTATTAATAAAACAGAAAATTGAAGTTTTTTTGCCCTTTTCTAAATACATATTTTACTTTGTTTTTAGGTCTCTTTAGAATAGAAGGTAAAACGGCTTTTAGAAAGAGTACTTCATTGAATATGTATAACAGAGGTGTTTAAAATATAATTTTTCCAGAAAATGAATGGCCCACTATTCCTATGAAATTTGCAGGAATGTCTTTGATGAATGTTTCTCATTCTATATACCTAATTGCCCTCCTCATGTATCTACTTTTAAAAATAGAATATAATGAAACCTATTTTAAAAGGGCCTTTATTTTTGCAGACGACTTTTAGTAAATTTCTTGGGTATCAGTTGAAGAAATAGCTAGGAATAGATTCTTATTTTAATAGAAGGGGTACAAATCTGCAGATGAAAAACACTGATAATGGATTTGTAGGATGGGTTTTGGGAGTTTCTCTAAGAACATACCAGATTTTGTCCTCCCTGGCAGATGTCTTTTATAACACAGACAAGATGGCCTCAGGTTATCACATTTGAGCTCAGGGGAGCTCTGGGCTGACCTTAGAAGCCTCAGTCATGTTTGACTTTTAGGTCCAACTTTACAAGGTCCTAAAATCTGAGAGTGGTTTCCATTTAAATGATGCAGTGTTCCAGTCTGTCCTTATATCCCTCCTACTCATTTCTAGCCTCTTCCCTGGCTCTACCTTGAAACCCAGAGTGAAAAAAATTACTGATATCCTAAAAGTTGCCAATAGCCATTACTGCACTTCAGCTCATGAAAGCAACATTTTGGGAGAAGTAATGTACTTTCAGGGCCATTTTGGTTCCAGATTTTGGTATGGACAGAGAAACTGAAATAATTAAAAGGAATATATCTAGAGATAATACAGAAGTTTTTTTGTTTTTTTTTTTTTCATGGTAAGGATAGGGGTTGAACTTTTGTAGAGAGATTTCTTCTTCTTCTTTTTTAATGATTTATTTATTTATTTATTTATTTGAGACAGAGCAAGTACACAGAGGGAGAGGGAGAAGAAGACTCCCCGGTGAGCGGAGAGCCCGACCCGGGGCTCAATCCCAGGACCCCTGAGATCATGACCCCAGTTGAAGGCAGACGCCCAACCGACTGAGCCACCAAGGCACCCCTGAAGAGAGATTTCTTAAGGTGTGTGAAAAGATACAGTGTTTTCTCTGGTAGCCCCAAGGACGGAGGAAAGAACAAAAGAGAAAGGCTGTGTTTCTAGGGACAAAGGGGGGCTCTGCAAAATGTGCCAGTGGGCTAGGATCCTCAGAGAGAGAACCCGGCAAGGCATCTTTCCATCTTTGATGGTGGATGTCCAGGAGACTTGTAGGAGCAAAAGAAAAGGGCAGCCGAGTTCTGAGTTTTGCTCCTTTGCTAATTCCTTTCTGATAGCCTCAAGTCTTTCCTGAAGCTTTTAAGCACCAAAGCCTAGTTCAATAGTGTTTAGGGGAATGAAAGGTGGGGATTTGTATGACCAGAGGGAGGAATGCAGCACAGGAAGCTACTTGAGCATGGCAAGGAGAAGATGAGAGGAAATGCCCGGGTGAACCGTGGAGAGAGTGGTGACAAGTTACACCTAGTTTGCGTGAAGCACTCCCTCAGCATTCTTAAAGATTCTTGGAGAGAGAAGGAGTGGGATTTGTTCAATTCTGCAAAATGGTGACTGGAGTGATTTTATTTGGAAATATTAAAAGGAAAAAATAACCCAGAAGACCAAGTGTCTGGGGAACCTAGATTGTGTTTGTAAATTCTGAATTTTCATTGGGAAGTTTGGGTCTTCCACCTTGAGGAATGTCATGCGGCGCTGTGTTAGCCTCATTTCCAAATGCAGTAGAAAATAAAGAGGTGGCTTAAAGATGCAGTTCCCTTTGTCTGAATTTTCTGATTTCTATTTTTATCAAATTATCTTGGAGATAATTCTCAGACATGAGCAACTTTCTCAAAGGGGTGATCTCATGGCACAGAGTTTTCTTTGTCCGGAAGAGCGGGGGCTTCATGTAAGTTGGACAGACTTCATAGTCAGCAATCTTCCAATTATATTAGAAGATTATTTCTTGCTGACTGAACAAATCACCGTGCAAGATGAGTCAGACACCCTCTCTGGGACGAAAGCAGCTCTGGCTGCCCTACGTATATGAAGAGAACATTGACCTCTCAACACTGACCAAGACAATGGAGGAACAACTCAGCTGAAACATTTGCAATCTGCAGAACAAGGAGTTGGCATGGCTCCACTGAATGATCATTTGCTACATGCCATGAATCTCAAATCACAAAAAGGTCTCCATTCAGTTGTTTCTGTGGCTATCAAAGCAAACAGGTCAGATGAATTATTGCTAGCCTTTGGATCAGTGAGGCACCATTGGAATGACAAAGATAAGCACAGTGAAACTGTCATATTCCTCATTCCCCAAATATTCTTTTCACAAATTCCTCCCACCTTACCTTACTTAGACTATTCTCTGACTCAATTGCCTTCCTCCTCCACAACCACTAACTTCATTTTTTCAACTTCCATTCACTCTACCCTGTCTTACAGCTATCCATGAAGCCTTTTCAAGATAATCAAGTCCACAATAACTCTCTACCTTTTCAGCCCTAATATCTAGAACTTCTATTACTTGTAGCATTAATTAAATTACCTAAAATCCATAAAGTTCCCATACAGCACCTAAAACATACTAAACACTTACCCTCCCTTTGCCGCCCCCTCCCCTGCCAAAAGAAAAGACCATTGGGTTAAGGTTAAAAACCTTTGTGAAATTGTTAGTTCCTTCCCTACCTCATTACCCTATGGCACTGAGCTCAGGTTGTCACATGTGTGTATACTAGCTGGTTAAGAATCCTCTCTCTTAGCTTTTTTCTTCCCTTATACTTACCACAGTACCATGCACTTCATAGGCAGAGTATTTTAATTATCCACTTACTAGCACTTCCAGTTCCTCTATGCTACTGGATTACAGAGAAGTGTTGAACTGAATGTCCCTAGAGATCAGTATTGTACAAAGGCCCGTTTCTTCAGCTGATGCCACCAGTGAAATAGAACAACTACTGAGTAACGTGAACATTGGCATCCACTTGTGGGCTGTGCCCTTGAAGTGTAGAGATCAATGTCAAACATGAACTGTGTTTCAAGTGTACATTCAACTTTCAGGTGTATTTTATTCAAGTTTACCTCTAGGTTCTTACTCTTGGACCTTTGGAGATAAGTTTATAAATCCTTATAAAAAAGTATAGTAAAAATTCCAGGAAAGTAGATCTATGGTAATGTCAGACTCAGTCCTGAAAAAGACTTCTTCAGAAGCTTCTGAGGGATTCCAATAGAACCAAGAGTGTCCCCTTTTATTCTTAGTTAAATGCTAAGATTCATGGGAGCTAATGGGTATCAGAAGTTCTATCATAACCCACTTCTATCAATACCCTGAGTGGCGAGTCCCTTAAACTCTATGGTGAACAAAAAACCAGGCAAGAAAGGACTTTTGTTTAATAAAGAAGAATCTCCATCCTCCACCTCTAGTTGAATTAAATATTTTAAAGAAATGTTTTAGAGCAGAGAATTTAAGACACTACTGTATTTCTTTACAAACTAACAACATTTTTTGCCACATTTAAGGAACTAATTTTAGTTATATGTACATATAGGCTTAGTGAAGTAGAGCAAAAGAAAATTATGTACGTGTATGGCTGATTTGCCAGAAAATCTAGATCATTCACACCAAAAAAAAAGAAAAACCATCAAATTTATTGGTCTTTCTCTTGAATTTTTCAGATGATGAAATCTGTGTAGACCAAGGCTTCATAAAAAATACAAGGGTACAATTTATCAGCTGCAGAACAATTATAAAGACTGATAGTCTCCAGGTATAAATATCAGATGGGGAAGCTTCTAAATACAATTGCACTGTTTCAGCCTCATTGATATTCATTGATTAAAAATTTTTCTTCCCCATAAATGGTTCTTCTTAGTTTATATCCCTCTGATCTCAGATAACGTTATTTGCCTCCGCCAATCACATATTCTCCCAACGCCATTCCTCCAAGTGTGCACCTGCCAAAGCTTGGTTAAGGGATTTTGGTGCCTCTGCATTTTGTGTAGCATTTTAAACGTACTCCCTTCTGTAGTCTTTAGACCCTTTGGTCTTTAGAGGCACATTTGTTGATACACAATTGAATAATGACACTGAGCAACTGCTTTTCTAGAGAATGTGGCCTATAACAGAATTTCTTAAAGTCATATTTTCAGTTATTTGCTACAGAGACATACAGATTCACTTTATTACACTCTATTAACTACCCCCTACCATGTCTTTGGCACTCTAAAACCTGCTTAGCAAAAGAGAAATTACTTCCGTACATTTAAACTCTCAGGGTACTGGGGAGTTTCCAAGTATAAAATGCATTTTTTAAGTACACCTTTTAAAACAACTAAAATGTGGTGAAATAGTCTTTGAAATGCAACATGACAGAAGGACAGAAAACTTTACCAGCATGATGGATGGATCCTTTATTTATTCCTCTGTGAATGGCTGCTGATCATAATCACTTTTATAGCTTGACTGCAACAAAAAGGATTATTTCTTTTGTCCTGGAATCTCAGGATGAGCATATTTGTTCAGAGGATGAAGGGGCCAAATTAGACCGAGCTACTGGGGCATAATAAATTCACAGCAATCACAAGCCAGTGTTCTTTAATTCTTAAGACACTATCAACTTTAAATATTCTGATCCTCTCATAGTTAGCTCACTTATCCTTTTGTCCTTATTGAATTAACTGCCTTTTCTTTTACATTGTCTCCTGAGGGGACCTCATTTTAAATCATTTCAGTTTAATTCCATTAATTGGCATATTGTCTGGTCTCATGTTCTCCTCCTGGGTCTTGAACTTATGTTCCCCTCAGTTCTTAAACTCCTTAGCTAAATTTTGCAGCTTTGAATGACAACTTGCTCCATCTGTAGACAAACCATGTGCATTCTTATCTTTCACTCCCAGGCTAATGTTTAACAATGAATTCACAGTCCTGGCAGTTTATCAGCCCATTAAATAAGCCCAAGCACAGAGTGCCTTGATTTTAAAGCCATCATACTGAAATTCAGGGGTATTGGTTCACTAATTTGAGCATAATTTAAGAGCTAACAATTCTAAATTATGGTAAAATGGATCAAAAGTAGATAGAATTTGTCTTTCAGGTCCTCCTGTTTAGAGCTGAAACAGATTGGGGATCATACTACCTTGGATTTATATCCCATCTTCAACATTTTTTAGCTAGGTAATCCTGGGCCGATACCTTTCTACCCCTCAATATTCTCTTCTCTAAAATGGTAGTGAAGATTAAAATTTACTCCAATATAGTGTCATGATAGAGATTTCATGGGATAATCTTTGAAAAATGCTTACTATAATGTCTGGCCCATGGTAAATAATCAGTGGTAGCTCTCATTATCATCATTATGATTAAAGTCCCATTGCACCTATGAGTAGTGTATTTATATCCTTCCTGCAAATCACATCTCAGTCCCACCTTATCTTAGACTTCAGATTCCATATGGAGAATGTCTTCTTGCTAGATAGGCTTTGTGCCACTTATTTGTCATGCATTCTATACCACCATTGTAATCATCCCTCCTTTTAATGAAGCTGTGAGTCCCTTAAATAAAGAGACCATATCAGACCTCTCTACAAATACAGGGACAGCACAAATGCCTCCCTCTCAAACAAAAGTTGGTATAACTATTTATCAACAATAAGTGCATGAGAGGGGCACCTGGGTGGCTCAGTCAGTTAAGCATCTGATTCTTGATATTGGCTCAGGTCATGATCTCAGAGGAGATCATGGGGAAACAAGAGGAGAGATGAATCACTGAGGATTCACTGGGGAAACAAGAGGAGAGATGAATCTATCTTTGGGTAGTCTTGATTATCTGTAGATGATTAAAAGAATTATTAAGTGATATGCACAGATCCTAATGCTCATCTTCACAATATTCCACTTAATAATTGGACAATCCCACTGCATTCAATTATCAAATACTTTCAAAAAAGGATTTGAAACATAATCTGACATATATTTCAGAGAACAACCCACGAAAGAGATTGATGTTTAGCCCACTGATAATAATTACCTAATAATTATGTGCTTCACTAATAACATATTTAAAAAGGATGCTAAGCTCTTTTTCATCACTTGGACTATAAAAATGATTTTAGGATAGTGTCCCTAAGGAGTTTATATCCCAGATGGATCAAAATGCTCAAAAACTCCAAACTCACCCAAATTCCTAGGGAATCTCTGGTGATGGCATGGGACAAAAGTGGATTGATAGGGCTGTTTGAGTCCAAGTGTTCTCCAAATTTGAAAATTTAGAGGTTGACCTTAGTTCAGTTCATCATGGTTCAATCATTTCTTCTCCTTAACATATGTCTTTCAGTATAAAAACAAGAATAGTAAAAATGAATTCAAAGGTTTTTTATCATCTACTTAGAAAATCATACATTTTTGGGGCACCTGGGTGGCTCAGTTGGTTAAATGTCTGCCTTTGGCTCAGGTCATGAACCCGGAGTCCAAGGATGGAGCTCCGCATTGGGCTCCCTGCTCAGCAGGGAGTCTGCTTCTCCCTCTGCCCCTTACCCAGCTCGTGCTCTCTCTCTCTTTCCCTCTCAAATAAATAAATAAAAATCTTTTAAAAAAATCATGCATTTTTTATTTTATAAGTATAAATACTTGAATGGAACTGCATTCTGGCCCTCAAAATCATATTAGATAGCATTTTACAACTTCAAATAGATGGCAAACAATTTTCATATAAATATGGAGACTGTAGAAGGAATAAGTAGCAGTAAGTATATCTCAGGCCAGTCATCTCACAGAGTCAAGTGACAGAGCTAATGCAATTAGCATGTAGGACACAATCCTCAGGTAAGCTAGTCACCTTGATTTTTATTTCAAATCCAAGGGGACATCTTAACATTATCCACAAGGGGATCCTCTGTGGTTAATAAAGACAGACAAGAAAATCTACGATCATGATTTAGAAAACAACTTTCAATGCAATCATCAGAAATGCCAGACCAAGATTTCTACCTTTGGAAATGAAAGAAACAGAAATAACAAGTAGAGGGCTGGGGAGGGGAAAAAAATATCACTGAAGCAAATATTATAACAATTAAGATTCTGTCTGGTGGGCGCCTGGGTGGCTCAGTTGGTTAAGCGGCTGCCTTCGGCTCAGGTCATGATCCTGGAGTCCCAGGATCGAGTCCCACATCGGGCTCCCTGCTCAGCGGGGAGTCTGCTTCTCCCTCTGGCCCTCCCCCTCTCATGTGCTCTCTCTCTCTCAAATAAATGAATGAAATCTTTAAAAAAAAAAAAAAGATTCTGTCTGGTTCCATGTAACAGAGCACAAATGGTGTGTCTTAACTGAATAGCTGTTTATTTTTCTCATACCATGAGATGGCCAGAGTAAAGAGCCCAAGTATTGCATGGTGTGTCTACAATGCCATAAGGAACCAGACTCCTTCTCTCTCTCTGCTTCTCCACCGTCAATGAACAGCTTTCAGGTTGCAAGCTGTCTGCTCCATCCCCAGGCATCTGCCCTTCCAAATAGAAGAGTAGGAGACAAAGGCAAAGGGCAAAATGCCGAAAGATACCTGCTATTTGAATGTTCCTCCTTTCACAAGCTTTCCCACAAGTACCACCCAGGAACTTCTACAGACCTGTTATATGTTCCTTGGTGGGTATGTAGGGAAGCTGAGTTATTCAGGTAGGCCTAATGCCACCCTAGAAAATAGTCAGAGTCAGGGGAGAAGAAGATGAGAAAAGATCCTGGACAGGCAATGAACAAAAATGTTGTTTTGTCACAATTTTTCTTTCAGTGAATGTTTTTAAATTACTTTACAAGCCACACCATCTTGTGAGTAATAGATTCAGAGACACAAATGAAAGTAGAGTTGAAGGCCCCCAACTTACTCATCCTGGGGAGTTATCTCTCCCTTTAAAGAGCAACTTAATGATCAAATCTCCCTCCTCTCACTCAAACCTTTGTCCAATACTCCCATTTTCAAGGATGCCTTCTTTAATCACCTTATTTAAAATTACTTCTCCTCATCCCACCCTGTTCCTTGCCTTTATTTCACTTCCTATACTTCTTCATTACTCCACTCCCTACTTTATCATCTCCTAAAGTTCTATGTGACTTTCTTGCTTAGTATCTAGCTCTTTTCCCCCTTAGAAAGTTAGCTGCTTGCCAGCAGAGACTTTTTTGGGGTCTCTTTTGTTCACTGCAGTCTAAGTAGTTCTGGGTGTCGATTTCATGCTTACCACATATTTTTGAATGAATCAAGGAATTAATGAATGGATTACAGTGATTACTAATACGGTAATTACTTTAAATGGAGCAAAGACAAAACTGAGACAATCTGAGACCTGAGTACCCTTGGTTTGTAAGCACTACCTTGAAACCAAATGATGTTGCCTTTTTCCAGGGGGTCAATGTTGCCAGGCACTGGATGTTCAGAAGGCTGCATTCAGTTAGATGATGTGTTAAACCCATGAAAGTCTATACTTTTAAATGCTAGTTTAGAAAAGCATCTTAAAACATAAGATTTTTTTTTTTTTTTTAGAGAATTCATATGTAGTGGATGCTTCTGAGAAGGCTCTGTGATTATAAAATCTCCAAAAGCATTGTGCATTCGGTTTGATAACTCATCTGAACTTGACCTTGCAGAAAAGGGCATATTTTAGACCATCTAATAAATAAAATGTACCTTCATTTAAACTTTTTCTCTACAAAAACATTAAAAGGAAAGGTTTCAAAACATAAATCCAGCACCCAAGTGACTTGGCTTTAGTTCTATGAACAACAGCGAAAGCTGTCATCTGATTTGCCAGTTATACACAAACTAGAAGGTCTTCAAGGAGGTCTCCACACAAAGGACTTTAATGACTCACAAAAAGTCTACATTAGAATATGTGTCAAGGAACAGCTAATTAATAGGTGCCTGGGAAGGAAAGAGTGACATTAATGTAAATTAATGACATTATGGAGTATGGTGACAATCCGCAACCGAGGATTTACATAATCAGTCGTTATAGCTCCCCCTTGTCTCCCAGGTCAATAATGTGCAGTTTTAAGACGTGTTAATACATATTTACTCATTAAGTTACAATGCCTTCTAAGAGAGGGTATGGGTCTCTGGTTGAATTAATTCATATTTAAATTATAATAGCAGATAACTGCTTCACAGATTGGAAGTAAAATGCATAAATTAAAAAATGTAGATTAAATATAGGTCATGTAGAAAAGTCTTTGTATTTCTCATTTGTGTTGTAAAGACAGCTGATGAGCTACTAAAACATCATAATTAGAGGCTCAATTGAGGCAGGATCTTAGATCTATATTTGCCTTGGATTACCAGAAAAGACTACACAAGGTATCCTTGGCAAGCATGGAGGAGGCAAAGGGTGGGATGTCGGGAAGAAGAGATGAATTTGTTACCTTTTATTTAGTCATAAAAACATAGCAGAGTCTCAAAGCAAAATGCCAACTGTGATGAGAACAAATTATTCCAGGTCCTAGGTATTCTTTGTGACGCTTCAAAGTGAAAAATCGCTAAGTGATAATTACATTTGATACTTTGAAGTAACGAATCTATTATTTTTTTTTTTGCTTCTAAATTACCACAACCTATCACAAAAATGAATGCAAAATGAGGCTTGCTACTTTGATGAGGCCAATCATATTGACCTACTTGTTTATATAAATCCAATACTTCCTAAACAATGTTCTGGCCAGAGAGGCTTACCTCTACTTATTGCAGTAGTGAATTTCCTGTATGCTGCAATGTGTTTTCATGTTTTCAAAAATGTCAAGGGGCTCTGCTTGTGGCAAAGGCTTTACTGTCCAACATGGAACATGACAGCTATGGTCCCTCCATATCATTCCATGTCACTGTCAAAGTCACCTACACACAGAGAAACGAAACACTGACTTATCTCAGTGCTACGGATGGAGGCCAAACTCCTGCCTTTAAAATATACACGATGGGGCGCCTGGGTGGCTCAGTCGTTAAGTGTCTGCCTTCGGCTCCGGTCATGATCTTGGGGTCCTGGGATCGAGCCCTGCATCGGGCTCCCTGCTCAGCGGGAAGCCTGCTTCTCCCTCTCCTGCTCCCCCTGCTTGTGTTCCCTCTCTCGCTGTGTCTCTCTCTGTCAAATAAATAAATAAATAAAATCTTTAAAAAATAAAAATAAATAAAAATAAAATACACACGAGATTGGGGAGATTTTTCTCTTAGAAGCCAAACAAAATGTTTTCGGGTTCCCAAATGGCTATATCTTTTTGGATGGATGGCCTCTCCTGTTTTAGAGAGGTGGCATAGCCCAGTGTGGGGCCCATTTATCATATCATGATGCAAATGCCTTTTAAATCGGCTGCAAGGCAATGCTGTCACAGCATTTGGCTGCACCAACACTTCATTTCGGGATCAACATTAATCCCTCATTTGCATAGACACTGACTTCTCTCCTCAAATGACATTAATAGGTATTATAAATCTACTTTTTACTTGCTAGCACTATGCTAAGATATAATGCTATGGGGAAGAATTATATGGGAATTGCTTTGGACAGCCAGCCTATGTGTATAGTCAGCATCATTCAATGTCCCTGCCAGTCAGAATTTGATAACTCAAAGGTGGGACATAGAAGACACAAAAATAATAATAAAAATTTGCCAAAGTTAAGAAAAGGCTGATGCATAAAAACAGATTATCTCAACTGACTGTGATTGGGAAGGATAGCATAATATGTCTTCATATTGTCTGAGACCTTCAAAATCTGGTCCAGACAAGAATTGGGGGAGAAGTGATAAAATGGGATAAAATGTGTGATAATAAGTGACTTCTAGAAAAAAATGTGTGTGGGATCAACAGGATTAGATCATCTTAATTAGTACATTCTCTAAGTTTGAGGCCTGTGCCCCAGATGAAATGGTTGTAGTCCATAATAATTAGCCATTTTAAATCGCAATGAAGCACATCTTTAGGTCCACACTTTCTTAATAGACAGTAGAGAAAGGAGAAAACAGGGCAGATTTTGGCCTAATCCCCACAGAGACTTTTTACCTAGGCATTGAAATATGTCACTAAAAATGAATCACATAAAAATCAGCTGGATATAGACCTAGTCATTCACAGTGGCCAGCCTCGTGTTAGATAGTCCTCTTTATTCTTCGAGTCTGGGGTTATTTCACCTTTGTCACACTTCCATAGGGTGTATCTTGCCCGAAGCCTTCTTTTTTTTGAAAAAGAACTATTCTCTCAAATAGGTCTAAGGAGCAGTTCTCAAAATCCATAGAAGTTTCTATCTCCTGGTTAGATGGGATAGTTTGTGGCAGGCCAGTGCACACACTAAGAACAACTAGAAAAGCTATCTAAAATACAAAAGTCATCTTTTGAAAGGTGTCAGACAGTTCTCTAAGCAAGGAGGATAAGGGGAGTTACAATTTCATAAAGCGAACTGCAATCTGTAGTTAGTTTTGCTTGGGAGGCACTTGGCATTTCTGAGTGTGGGATAGAGACAGATCTAAGATCTATCTGGGTAGAAACCTCCTCCTGGGGAGAGAGAAGCCATGAGGGCTTTTAAAGAGCTTATGGGGCTGGAGTGAGAAAATTGGAGAGTTGAGTGGCCTCCAACTCCCTGACAGGTTTCCCCCTCAAGTCATTTGCTGAATTCTGAAGGTGCACAGTGTAGGGGGGAAAAAAGCTAAGCCACAGACCTCTGAGAAGCAGAGTAGAATTTTCTTACTCTTGTCTTTGCAATACAAAGGTGAGAGTTCAGAACTTGTCAGTGGGAAGGACTTCGAGAAATGTTCTTATTTGAAAGCTATGGGGGGCTGTGACCTATGAGGAATGTTGAACAAGATGTAAATGTATTATTATGAAAACTACAAACCAGTTAAGGTGATTAGCAGCCTAACCTCACCTGTTGAGAATGGGAATCTTTTATTCCTGTTTGGAAAAAGGTAATATCGTTTGTAGCCACTGCAGTTATTTTATATAAAATGTCTATTCTTCCATAAAAACAAATATTAGAAATACCAAAGACAGGACCATATAATCAAAAGAAAAAAAATAGAGGCTCATAAGTACCTAGATATTAAAGTTACTACACAAAGATTTTTAAATAACTATAATTGATATGTTCAGGAAAACAGAGGAAAAGATAGAAAAATAGATGAAAAGATAATTTCACCAGAGGATTGAAATCTTAAAATCACACAGAAATTCCAGGCCTGAAAAAAAAAAAATCTAAAACTAATTGGATGATTTCACAGCAGCAGACATAGCAAAAGACAAGATTAATGAACTAGAAGACGATGTCAAAACATATCTTCTACTAACATTGTACTAGCATTCCTAATCAGTGCAATAAGGCAAGAAATTGCAATAAAAGGCACAAAGATTGGAAAGGAGGGTATTCAATGCTCGTTAATTGCAAATAACATGATTGTGTACCTAGAAAACACAAAAGCAATCTACAGGCAACTGTTCGAATTAACAAGTGGGTTTAGCAAAGCCACTACATACAAGGTATTATACAAAATTAAACTATATTTCTACATATCCCAGCAGCAAAACAATAGAAAATAAAATTTTAACATTTACACAACACCAAAAACATACAGTATGTAGGAACAAATCAAATGAAAACACTATAACTCAACAGAAGTTATACAGAGGTTTTAAAGATCCAAGTAAATGAAGGGATATATCATGTTCATGGATTAGGTTCATTATTGTAAAGACATAGTTCAGGTTAATTTATGGAGTCAAAAAATCCTAATCAAACTCCCACTAGTTTTGTGGGGTGAGTGTGTGTGTGTGTGTGTGTGTGTGTGTGAGTGTAAATTGGCAGGTTTATTCTAAACTATATGTGAAAAATAGGAAGGCCTAAGAATGGTCCAGGAATATCGAAGAGGAATCTAGAGGATTTACACTACCAGATTATTAGAATTTCTATACAACTATAGTAATTAAAATAGTGTGGCATTGGTCTAAGTTTAGACAAATAGATTAACAGAAGAGAAATAAAATAGAAAGCCCACATGTATACGGTTACTGGTGTTAGTACAATAACTACCTTGTACTGCAGTGAGGAGAAGATAGCCTTCTTTCCTAAATGATGCTGAGTCAGTTCAATATCCATATTTTAAAAAAATTATTCTCTACCCTCCACCTCATAGTACACTCAAAAATCAATTTCAGATTGACTGAGGGTCTAAATGCACAAATAATAAGGCTTCTTCAAGATAACATAGGAAAATACCTTCTGACCTCTGGCTCTGGGGTGATCTGGAAAGATAGACATCACTAGCTGAATCTGGAGAGAGCTCTAAAAGTATAGGAAGCCCTTGCAGGAGGGCTGGCTGCATGACTTGTCAAGGCACGCGAGGTACCAGGCAGCCCCAGGGAGTCCCTCTGGTCTACGTGTGGGTGTGTCTGAGAGGTGCAGAAAGCAGGCAGACCCCAGATGTGAGGTGGGTCTCCTAATATGAGGAATGATGGAGTTCATAAAATCCAGGAGCAGAATTTGGGTCCTTACGGAGACTCAGCATCTGAGACGCAGACTTGCATATGCCCTCCCCACCCCAACTTTCAGCCAACTTAGAACAATCACATAATATTGATAAATAAAACTAGCTAGCATTTATTAAAGGACTCGCTGTGTGTCAGCCCCATTATGTGTTTTCTGTGATTTAATTCACTTGATCTCCACAAAACTCTATGATGCAGTTACTGCCGTTATAACCCCTTTACAAATGAATATGCCAAGGCACAAAAGAATAAAATAACTTGCCCAAGGTCTTAGAGATAATTGCTGGTGGGACCAGGATCAAAACTCTGGCAGTTTGGTTCTCAGGAGAACTGTTTTCATTGCTTCTGAAGGATGGACTCACATGGCAATTTCTACCACCTTAAGGAAACAGGAACTCAAAATTCTGTAGTTCAACACTGAGTGCAAGAAAAATTAATAAATCTACATTATGTTTCTTGCATATCTGGGTTTGTGGACTAATGTCTGTACTCTTCACTCTAGAAGGAAAAGTAAAGAAAACGCTCTGAAAAGTGAATACATTGTATGCTTGGCATTTTTGCAAATGCAATTTTGAATTGGGGGTAACTTTACGTTAATTTTATGAATGAAGAAACTTAGAGATTTATATACACAGAGTTTCTATGTATATAAAATGGCAGAAAGTAAGATTACATTTTGGGATTCTTCATCTGTGGTTCGTTGTTCTTCTCACAATGACCTGTCCCAACCCAATCTGAAAATGAGCTCAATGAAAACCAAATGCCATTAATTAGTAGATAAATTCTACTAATTCTACATTCAAGTCTTTTTTGGTTCCTAGTTCTTGATGATTAGGAGAAAAAGCATCAGTGAATGATTAGCTAATTATTTTCTAATTTAGAGGTATGTGTGAATGAGCCAAGGAACAATAATCAGATAGGATTTACTGTGCTTTCTAACCCACCTTCCGGATGGAATGGTGATGCATAGAGATTTTCTTTTGTCTGACATCCCAGTCTTTTGCAAGCTTCCTAAAGCTGTCATCATTTTAAACCACGCCTTTCCAGACAAGAAGATTTCCATAGCAACAATAGCCTTGTGTTATTAAGAAAAAGGAGAAGAAAGAAGAGCAGGTATGCATGCCACAAGGAGAAAAAAGATTTTCTGGCCTTCATGCTGTCCATTCCTGGATTTCATATTCTTCACTTCTCGACAGCAGAGAAGGAACACATTTTCTCAGCCAGATCAGTCTTCTTCCTCTAAACTTTAGTGTAGGTTTGGGGATTCAAGTCAAATCCTGAGCCTTTCTGGATTGTCAGGACTTTCTGAGATGGGGTATGTGAAATTTTTCAATATTAAAGATGATGCCATATTACTGGCAATTTTAGACAATCTCTACACACACTCTTTATCTCATTTGATCTCCACAATAAACCTACAGGAAGGTGTCCTTCCCAATTTACAGAGGATAAAACCAAGGCTCAGAGAAATCTGGTTCTTCCCCAAGGTCACAGAGTCAGTAAATAGTAGCAACTGAGATTTGAACCTGAGTGTTTGCTGACTTCAAAACTCATGTTTCAGGTTCCTGCCTTTTTGGGAAATTTCTCCTCTAGTTTTACAAGGTAACAAATAGGGATTTAGTGTATTGATCTATTGGAATTTTTTTTAAAGACTTAAAGAAACATGAACCTTAAGTAACAATTTAAAATTGCTAACTTGATGAATGATAAGTAATGATAGGCCATTAATTATATAGCACCTATTCATAATTTTCTGAATAATCACACAGGCACATTCCTTATCTTGGTCCTTTCCACACCCTTTGGGTATTCCAAAGGCACACTGCTTCAGGTCCAGCCATGTTCAAGTTAACAGAATCCCAAATCACCTAACAGAGCTCCAAAGTGAGAGAACGGGTTTCATCTTAAAAGGACTAGAAATCTTGTATCTTAAGTTACCTGAATATATTAAATCTTAGTATTTTCTATTTCAAATGAAACATTCACTCCCTCTACTTATCTAAGGGCTTTAATTGCTGTAAGTATTCAGGTTGATGCCAAAGTATTAGCTACCTATTGCCGCTAAAACAAATCACCACAAACTTAGTTACTTAAAGCAACACAACTTTATTATCTCAGAGCTCTGAAACGGAAATGGAGTTCACTGGGCTGAAACCACAGTGTGGGCAGGGCTGCACTCCCTTAGAAGACTCTAGGGTGTTAAAAAAAAAAATTCAAGTGAGTACATTTTAAAGATCTTACTGTCTTTATTTAAGGATTCATGAACCAGGCAGCATCCAGTCTAGCAGATAGAAAGGATCTCCAAGGAGCTGCTCACAATGAAAGACTTTTACAGGCAGAAGGGAGCAGGAACACTAGGCGAAAAGCGGGCTGGTTATTCAAGGTTACTTTCCTTTCAGGGAATGGCAGGGGTCTATCCGGTTACCTAACTAGTGCTGAGCAGGCAATTCTTGATTGGCTGGTTTAAGATTCCATTTCTGGGAGAACTGAAATTGTAATTAAGTTGAGCCTCAGTTTGGTGTTGAGGGACTTGGCTTAAGCAACATCATTTGGGGCCTGTTGTCTTGTTTTTAACAAGGGGAAAAACTTTCTTCACCTTTTCCTGCTCATAAAGCTGCATTCCTTGACTCACAGCCCCTTTCTCCATTTTCAAAGTCAGCCGTGTGGCATCTTCAAATCTGTTTTCATCGTCCTGTAGCCTATCCCTCTGATGGCCTGCCTCCCTATTACAAGGACCCCTGTGATTACACAGGGCCTACCCAGATAATTCAGGGTAATTTTCTCATCTCAAGATCCTTAACCTAATCACAGTTGCCAACGTCCCTTTTGCCATATAAAGTAACATTCGCAGGTTCCTGGATGAGAGAAGAACATGCACACCACGCTGTTGGAAGCAGGGGTCATTATTCAACCTACTAGGACCAGACAGTGTTTTTCTATTTTACGTTCTAAGACACTGGAAAAGAGATTACAGGGCATATTATTGATGTTGAACTATTTGTAAGCATTTTAGGAATGGTTTATTTTTCAACCAAGCTAATTGTAAATAGTCATTATCACATTATAAGTACTTTCTTTGGAAAAGCTAATAATAAACTAAAGCAACAGATGTGAATTAAGTTTCATTTCCTTGAGAATTGCACAGTAATTGTTCTCCAAAGATGTATTGCTATTCACCTCACTGGTGAAGTAAATAGGAGTCTCGCCCACAAGCAGTAAAGAATAATAAAATAAAAATAAAAATAAAAACATTTAATATGAGCCATTTGGGATTTGGAAGGGTTTTGGTTCACAGTTTCAAAAGCTTTTCACAAGACTAGGAAGTTGCAATAATATTTGAATCAATGTCATTCAGATGTCTTTGCAAAGCAAACAAAGCTCTACCAATTGAACAACCAAACCACTGTTCAAATTAATCAGTAGGAACTTGATAAATTCCACTGATGTAGAAAATTAGCACTTTGCATGTTTCCCAGATTTTGATTTCACTTGGGCGTCTGGTCATGAATTATAACCACTCTTCTTGGACTCGAGCTATTTCACTCGAAATCCATTATTTCTAGCAGAATTATGAGTCTTGTTAGGGAAATGCCAGCTATTTCCATTTTGAGCATCTGCACTGCAGTTCTATTATTAACATGGAGCTCATTTAAAAAAGGGGGGAAGAATGAGATTTGTGTCTTTGGGGCAGTTGGGGAGGGGGAGGTGGTGGCGACTGAAGCTTTGGTGAAACAAACAAGCTCACAGGGCTGCTTCCAATTGTCGCAGCTGTCATGTAAATATTGGTCCCTGCTGTATAGCTAAGGGATCCTGGGCTTAAAGACCTTGTAGCCATATGTAAACAATGCAGGGCTGATGACAGGTTTACAGCACTGGAGACAACATTTGCAGCTGTTTCATCCTCCTTCCCGTAGTGAGATACAAATGTTTGGGAGGCAGATCACAGATGCTTAGAACTGAGTTCTAGAGGCTCACAGGGCTAGTCCTGCTTTTGTGATAGGTGTGAACTCCTCTGTGCAGACTCCCTACTGGGTCTCTCCCTCCCTCTCCCTTTCTCTCCTTCAGCCACATCCCATTGTCCCCTTCCCCGCCACCCTGCACCCCCTGGAACAGTTAGCAAAGGATCTCAATGCCTGACCCACACCTCTGTGTTCTGCCTTGATCAGAGGGCTCTCCAGATCAAAGATCCAAGAGGCTAATGCCCAGATAAGTCATTTACTCTGTTCCCAGCTTTTTGCCCTTTTCTCTTCATAGCATTCTTTGCAGTATTCAGCACAGGCTCATTACAAAAGAATCAGACAGGAAACAAAGTATTATTTCAGCCAAGGTTCCCTTAATACAAGGGAAAGCTCCTGTGGATGTGACCTGGAAAACAATTACTATGTGTAAGTCAGTTTGGAGAAAAATGTTTTTGCTTTCTCTTTCAGCTCTTAGAATTAAAACGGGGGTGACTATGCACAATTTCCAGGCCAATAAACCCCTCATTTTGGCTTTTGGATCGTTATTTGGATTCTTCTGCTAAGGATAGTATTTCCCAATCTGAATTATCCAGAGCCCCAAATTATTTTGTTTTCTCGTCACATTATGCATTTATGGAAACGAGCCCAATAAAGGCTGACATCGAAACTTCTTTCCCCTTATTTGAGCCATTTTCTTAAGAAATATATAGCAGTCAGACTTTTGAGGTCTATTATTAGACCAAATCAATTTAAATTTAAATCCAGGCATAACCACTTACTAAACCTGTGGTTTTCGGCAAGTTACTTAAGCTATCTAAGCTTAAAACTGCTGTAAAAGGGGATAATAATAGTACTTATCTCTTAGGGTTGTTTGGGGGATTAATTGGACAATCCACACCAAGTCTTTGGTTTAATTTCTGGCACATAAGAAGCAACCATTAAATATGACCCATAATTATGATTCTCACATTTTAAGAATGTTGGTATAAATTAGAACCTCTTATCAAAAGAAAAATAAAAACTTACCAAACCCACCCATAAATAGCTTCCCAACTCCAAACCATGGAATCACCAGAGATTTGCCCCCAAATGAAGTCTTCTCCTGAAAACCGCCACCTATCCTGGGTCTAAGATACTATATATTTCTCGGGGAGCTTTCCCTTCTCTCCCATCAATCTGGAATCTCTACCTTATTTTTTCTGAAAAAATACTAAGACAGAGGGATCCAAATAAAAGCAACTCAGAACTCGGAGAGTCCCTACTTTTACGAGAAAGGAATAGAAAGGTCTATTGATGGACCAAGCATTTTACATTGTGTAGCTGTATGAGTATACATGCTCAGCTACACATTGAGATGAAAAGCTTTTGTAGACAGGACTGGGAATTTAGACACTCTGGGAATGTTATTTCTTTGGAAAAGCTTGTTCTAATTTCCAACAATCGACACACAAGTCAATCGTTTTTGGTATACTAATGTAAGTGGTATTATGTTTTCAATTTCAAATACCAATTATTCATTGCTAACAGATAGGAAAGCAATTGACTTTTGTATATTAACTTTGTATCCTGCAACCTTGCTATAGTCACTTATTAGTTCCGAGTGTCTTTTTTGTTGTTGTTAATTCTTTGGGATTTTCTGTATATTTGAATGTATTTTTATTGTCAATATTCATTGTCTAGGTTATGTGCATTTGCTAAGCCCAATGTTCTTTATATTGTGCACAATGTATGACTAAATTAATGTTAAAAAATAGATAATATTTTTTTAGATACTTTTGGTTAAGGAGAAAGCAGTAACTTGCTGAAAACACATCCTTAACAGCTTTCTAATGAGTGCTGAAACCCTTTATTGACAATATGAAAGTCATCCTTGAGCCTTGACCAGGGACTGCAGCTAATACCATCCACTTGTGGCAGATGGTATTAATTTTCCACTTATGGTACTGATTTTAACTTTACTTTTTAAATAAATGTCTTTAGGTATAAACAATAAGCTGATACAAAGAAAAAAGTATGTAAGGTAAATAAATAATCATGGATATTCATGTGATTTGGTGAACATCTTGAAGGAGGTATATTGAAACTAAATGTTGGAATAAATTAGTCAGACCCATAAATCAGATTCTAGAGGTAAGATAGTTATTAATGGCACTGACCAATTATTAACCATCATGATCCCAGGCAAAATGATTAAGTAGATAACAATTATTGGTCAGTAAGCTATAATCACTTCTAGGCTGTGTAATCTTGGTGACTTGCATAAATGCTCAGCTGAAAGTCAAATTCAAAGAACACTTGTGGGACAAATGAGTGAACAAATGAATTCTGCCTCCCCATCTCCTATTTGATGTCACTTACCGAAATCCTGAGATCTCTTCTCTACCTACCAGGTCACTACCTTCATGGTTCTGCCCCTTGGCCATCACAGTGCCTCCAAAAAACCCCAACTGCACCAATAGTTGAAAATCACCTCACCCTTTTCCTACAGCCAAAGTCCCCTACCAATTTTAGCTTGATATTAAAAGGATGAGGTTGTAAAATCATTCATACTGTTATGGAAGGACTGATATGTTCAATTGCCTCAGAATGGATTACATTTTAATAGAGGCCTTTATGAATCCAAAATAATGTCTACTTGATAAAATGCATTAGTGAAAATCATCTTAAAACTAGATGTGTGTCAGTTGCCTGGGTGGCTCAGTGGGTTGAGTGTCTGACTCTTGGTTTTGGCTCAAGTCATGATCTCTGGGTCTAGAGACAGAGACCCAGCTCAGCGGAGAGTCTGTTTCCCCTCTCCCTCTCCTTCTGCCCCTCCCCCCGATGCTCATGCTCTCTCTCAGATAAATAAATAAATATTTTAAAAAAAGAACTAGATGTGTGTCTTTTAAAAATTTTTTATTGTTATGTTAATCACCATACATTACATCTTTAGTTTTTGATGTAGTGTTCCATGAGTCATTATTTGTGCATAACACCCAGTGCTCCATGTAGAACATGCCCTCTTTAAAACCCATCACCAGGCTAACCCATCCTCCCACCCCCCTCCCCTCTAGAACGATGGACGATGGGCTCTGAAAAACAAACTGAGGGTTCTAGATGTGTGTCTTTTACATGTTGGCACTCTGGCAGGAAAAAAAAGAATTACATTCATTTATCCCCCTACTTCTGAAGTTTTTGCCAGAGTACAAGAAAATGGGAAGATCTGCTAGCAATCTTCTTAATTCTTACTAGCTATGTTTCAGAAACACCTTGGGAGATTTTAAAATTGCAAATCTTTGGGCCTCACTTCCCAGATATCTACCTTCCATTCTACATGACCTGGTGAATTTAAATGATCTACCCAAGATCATGCAGACATGTAGAGACCACCTGGAACTAACTTTCTTAACTCCTAGTACAGGGGTCTTGTGGTTATAGAGACTAGAAAGATTGAAAACCACTCTAAAATTTTTTCTAGATCACAAAAATTCTTTAATAAAGGGAGACATGTTACTAACAAGAGATATTTTGAAATGACTTAATATTTTGATGTCTTTTGTTAATATGTGTTATTAATAGGAAAATATCTCATCCAAAATACATCTATATTTAATTGGTTCATCCATGGAGTAGAAGTTTCATGGGCTTGAGGATTTATACATTTAAATAGCATCCACCTATCCATAATCTATTCTAATTCTTGACTAATTTAATAAATACATTAATACAAGTAGTAATAACTGATATTCACTAAGCTCTAATTATCTGCCAATACTATCCTAACCCCAGGTACCTGTGTTATAAGAAGCTCAAAGGGTAGATAACATTATTATAAAAGAAATAGGAAACGAAGAAATAAGAATGAGGGAATGATAGACAAGTATAAGTAATTCAGTCACTATTTGGGATATAATAATTACAGATGATTGGAAAGTCCACCAAACATTCTAAACACATAATAGAATTTTCCTGAGATAAATGGCTAGCAAAAGCCTTCACAAATAAGTATCTGCTCAACTTTGATAAAAATACAAACCAGGGCGCCTGGGTGGCTCAGTCAGTTGAGCGACTGCCTTCAGCTCAGGTCATGATCCCGGAGTCCTGGGATCGAGCCCCACGTTGGGCTCCCGGCTCGGCGGGGAGCCTGCTTCTCCCTCTGACCCTCCCCCTCTCATGCTGTTTCTCTCTCACTCGTTCTCTAATAAATAAATAAATAAATAAATAAATAAATAAATAAATAAAATCTTTTTAAAAAAATACAAACCAATCTAACAGCTGGGAAAATGAAATGTAGTCTACAAAGCAATAATTAATATTAGGTTGTTCAAAAAGGAGGAATAATTAATAACTCAAGTTATATGATTATGAACTTTCAAAGGCATCCAATTTAGTCAATTTTTTGTGTCTCTGAGAGAACTAATGAAATTAAAATATTGTATCCTTCATCTCTGAAGGAAGCATTTACCTTTAGCTAAATAAATCTGCTAATAATGTCAGAATCAATTCACAGTATTAGAGATAACTTCCTCCAAGAGTTGGAGTTTTCAAATATTTCTAATTATAATGTTGTTCTAATGAAAATGTTATAAGCAATGTGTCTACCTAAGAAGAAATTCTCAAGACATATTATATTAAACTTCATAGTGTGTATGGTTCTGGCTTCACATTTGATAAATTTATAGCCTTGCATTCATTGTGAAAGAGTGGTTATTTACGCTGTTTTTATCTTGTGACTTTAATTTGAAGGTTTCCATATCCTTGCTGATACTGGCAATTTTCAGTATGTGCTAGAAATAATGACTGTGTTTATGACACATTGAGTATTTTTATACTGTGCTCTCTCTCTAATGGGGTCACAAAATATTTAAGCACAAAGAATTTGCAGTCACTCTACTATCTACAAACAAAACAGAATGCATGGAATTTGAGTGTGAAATCCTTATAAATTGTTTCTTGTTCCTAATGCCAGATACAGGTAGTGGAGACAATTTGATGGGATGAGTGGAGTCTTTTTTAATAGAAGGGCTTTTCCTGGAACCAGGCTTTATATATTATGGATATACAAAATCAAGAAAGAAATATTTCAAATTGCTAATTTATTATGCATGCATTATCTTATATTCTCTAGCTCAATGGCAGCCGGCTGTAGGCCTGCCAACCTTGGCAGAGTGTCTGTGTATGCCCCCCCCCCCCGCCCCCACCATGGAATGAAGTATAGAACAAATACACCAGTTTTGCTATGTCTCTGCTAATGAGACCTACTTGGTGAAATGCTTGGTCATTAAAAACCTAAGAACAGAAATAATGGGATATATGGGAATTGAAGTTGCAGGATGTCTCAACACTAACACAGTACAAATCATAGTCAAATCATATTTAATAAACAGTCCTGTATACTCAGACCATTTAACCATCATGTAGCCAGCGGTCTTGCAGTGAATAAATTCTGTCCACCTCACTTCTAGGACATAAAATCTAGGCAATGCCTTGATTAGATAGTGACTGGGGAACTGGAAGTGACAGCCAGTAAGGGATTCACAGCAGAGGCAATCATTTTGCTATCTCTCCAATATTGTCGCTATATACAAATTAGTGCCAAACCCAAATTGAAGAAATATTCATTTTATTTAGACTTTTTTTTTTTTTAAACCCAGATCATACCAAAAGCACCAGAGAAAATTCCCATATGTTTTCAGGGAAATCTGAATACCATCTCCCCATCCTATAATTTCACTGAATTAGAAATTATTCCTAACTACATTCTCCAGGGGAATAGGTTATTCCAAAAGAGCAAATAATGCTTACTTTGTTTTAATCAGTCAGGAACTACCTGGAAAAGAAAAAGGAAAAGAAGAGGAAAGGAAAAATAAGTTTATTGAATGTCTTCTAGGTGTTAGATATTTTCATATTTATTATTTAATTAACTAGGTGTGTGGGTATGCTAGGCATTATCATTATGATTACTCCCACTTTAAAATGAAATGTGAAAAACTGAGGGCCAAAGAAGTTAATGAGTTTGCTTATAGTCATGGGCTATAATTCATTAGTTTAAATAAATATTTAATAAGGAGCTACTAGGTGTCAGGCATTATTCATAATGGTAAAGGAGTGGTGACTCACAAAGTTCTGTCCTTGTAAAAATACAATTCTAGTGAAAGGCAGATAATTACAGATTGTGCTGGATGCTAGAAGACAAATCAAGAGTGTTTGTTGTAGTAGAGTGTAACTGAGTGAAGAAGTTCTTCATTAGTTGGATGGACAGTCTAGGCTGTTTTGAGGAGGTAATATTTGAGCAAAGAAAGAAATGGGTAGGAGTCAATCATGGGTAAAACTCAGGGAAAATGTTCCAAGGTGAACCATAAATACAAAGTCCAAGAGGCAGGAAGTTGTTTGGTGTGTATGAAGAACAGAAAGGTTAATCTTGTGGGAATTAATGAGTTAAGGAGAGATCAGTCAAGGTCAGGTTGAAGAAATAGGCTGTGGCCAGGTCTTGTAGGGCCTTGTAGAATATGATCGCATACTTAGATTTCATCATGAATGAATGTATTGACAAGCTGCTGATTTTTTTCTTTCTTTTCAGTTTTTAAAATATTGCCTAAGTTGATTTTGGAAAACAGATTGTAGAGCTTCTGTTTTTGGTAAGGATTGACACATTAACCCTCCTGCTAAGCACAAGAAAAGATGGATAGTATATAAAAATCATCTGCTTGAATAATTAGAGAGCTAACAAAGCATGAGAAATTACAGGTCTTGAGTCCTTTTAGAAGGAAACCTAGGTAAGTAGGTCAGACATCTGGGATCCCCTTTCTGTAAGAAGTTTCTGCTAAAGCCAAAAGAAACAACTGAGAGAGGGAGGAGTTCAGCAGAAATTTTAAAGCCTTCTGGGGTAGGAGAAAAAATATTGTATTTCAGTGTCTGCCAAAAATGGGGCCAGTAAATGAGCAAGATTTTGGATTGAGACTCTAAAGATTGTATCTTATTGGTAAGTGTGAATGAGAAGTAGACCGGTTGTTAACCTTATAAAGCCCAGATTATTGCAAATAATCTCAGTTCCTATGATGGGGTTAAAATGATCTGTGACTGCTAGTAGTGCAGAATGTCTGCCAGAAGTAAATGTCAACTTTCTCTAGGTAAAGATAACATAACCCTAGGCTTCAAATTATTTTACAGCTTCTCATATACAGGTCTATACCAGACCACAAAGAGACAAGACACGTAACAAAAACTATGAGAAATAACAGACAATAGAAAAAGAAATATTGGGGATTCAGATAATGGAGTAATCAAACAAGGACTTTTAAAGAAACAATGGACAATACTGGAACTTGGCAGAGAACTGAAAATCATAAAAATAACCAAATGGAAATTCTAGAATTGACAAACACAATAAATAAGATCTCAGTAGGTTGAGGAGAGAGTTGGTTTAATAATAGATTAGACACAGATAAAAAGAAAGTAGGTAAAGAGGAAGATGATTAAAAGAAAGTATCAAGAATAAAGGAGTAACAAAAGAATGGAAAATATACCTTAAAAAAAGGTAAGTGGTATAGGGAACATAGTTAGAGAACCTAAAAGATAAAAATTCTAATTAAAAAAAAAGTGGTGGGAAAGGAGGCATAAGCAATATTTGAAGAAATGATTTTCTGAAACTGATAAAGGACATCAATTAAAGATTCAGAGGAAACCTTATAAACTCCAAGCAGGAACAAAATAAAGAAGACCACACCTACACAAACACACAAAAAAACCCCATAAAAATAAAACAAAAAACATCACCTAACGGAAATTACAGAAAATGCCAAATAATCTTCAAAACTGTAATAATTAGACTGAGAGCTGATATATCAGCATAAACAATAAAATTCAGAAGACAAGTAATGATACTGTCAAAGTTCAGACAAAAGTAATGCTAACAATTCTTTGTTAATCTAGTTTTAAAATATCCTACAGAGGGGTGCCTGGGTGGCTCAGTCGGTTGAGCATCTGACTCTTGACTTCAGCTCAGGTCATGATCTCAAGGTTGTGAGATTGAGCCTCACGTGGAGCTCTGCTGGGGTGGAGCTTAAGATTCTCTCTCTCCTTCTCCCTCTGCCCCTCCCCCTACCACTCGTGCTCTCGCTCTCTCTCTTTTTTTTTTTTAAAGATTTTATTTATTTATTTGAGAGAGAGAGAATGAGAGAGAGCACATGAGAGGGGGGAGGGCCAGAGGGAGAAGCAGACTCCCTGCCAAGCAGGGAGGCCGATGCGGGACTCGATCCAGGGACTCCAGGATCATGACCTGAGCCGAAGGCAGTCACTTAACCAACTGAGCCACCCAGGCGCCCTCTCGCTCTCTCTCTTAAAAAAAAATAAAATAAAATATTCTACAGAAGTAATGAAAAAAGAAATCTTAACACAAATGAAAATGAATTGTTGTCACCATCAGATTTGCACCATAGTAAATACAAAAGTGTGTTTGCCAGTAGAAATAAACTTATCCTGAAGATAAGGAGAAAATAAGAGAAAATAGGTAAATCCAATACTGATCATATAAAATAATAATAACAATTTATGAGATTTAAATGTACAGTGAGAGATTCATTTCCAGAATGCTAGCATGAGGAATTCTAAGACCCGCTTCCCAGAGAAACTACCATAACTAGTAAAAATTATATTTAAAGAATCCCTAGTTATTTAAAGTCTCTGAAAAATTGTTCTAAGGGCACAGATCAATGAGGACAAATTATGCAAGAAAATTTACTAAATCTGGGTAAGAACAGTGGGAGTCTGTGACCCTTGAGCCCCATACTTCCCTTCCTCCTCCTACAGCTCAGGGTGACAAAAACTCCACTCTGGATGAATGTGACCAGGAATACAGGGCTCCCATGTCCTCCAGCCCCAAGTTAGGGTATCTCACTGGGAGGGGCAGGCTGCCAGCATTTCTCACGAGCCCCAGCTCCATGGTGCAGACACTGTTTCAGGCAAGTGCAGCTAGAAGATCGGGAGTTCCATTTCTTTACCCAGCCTCCACTGATGGAGCAGAAGCTCTACTCCAAGCATGTCAAACCCAGAATACTGGAGCCCTGGTTTCCTTGCCCTTGTCCTTTCCCAGCTTGCTCTTAGGGCAGAGATTCTGCATTAGGAGAGGCAAGAAAAGTGACCAGAAGCTACCTCCCCTCACTTAGTGTCCTGCTTATAAAACAGGGGTGTCCCTACCAGAGAAGCGACCATTGTCTCCATCTCTAGCCTCTAAAACCAAGGAAAAGAGAATGTGTAGTATTAACAAAATAATAGACATATTAATCAGTGTCAAAGAATTTTGGATGGAATAACAAAGAAAACAAAACAAGAACAACAACGAAGCAGCCTAACAGCTCTAGAGAGTGAAAATAGGCAGAAAGATTTTGGAGGGAGTCAAAATGCAGTATGAGGTCACTTCCTTGCTTTTGCGGTGGTTGCCTGAGTGTGGACCGCAGTTGAGGTAGGACATGGGAAGCTCAAGCTCCTATAGAAAAGTCATCATTCTACTGTCTGGGTTCCCAGAGGAAAGAGCCCCAGGCAACTGCAGCCATTGCAGAGTGAAGGGTGCAATCCCAGGAAGGAGAAAAATGGGGGAAGGACAACCCCAACTGTTATGGCCTGAATCGTGTCCCCCTCAAAATTCATATACTGAAATCCTAACCCCTAACATGATAGTATTTGGACATAGGGCCTTTAAGGAGATAGAGTTATGAGATCCTAAGTGTGGGGCTCTAATCTGATAGAATCAGTGTCCTTATTAGAATAAGTACGTTTATAAGAAGAGGAAGAGACACTGGAGATTCTTCTCCCCCCACCACACCCCCTGACGGGAACAAAAGCCACATGGGGACACAGAGAGAAGGCAGTTAGCTGTCTGCAAGCCAGAGAGGTCTCACCCACCACCAACTCTGTTGACATCTCGTTCTTGGACTTCTTGCCTCCAGGACTGGGGAAAACCAGTTTCTGTTGATACCAGCCAGTCTGTGATGTTTGTTATGCCGACCCAAGACAATTAATACACCAACATCTTTGTGTAAATTCCAACAAAGTCTCTGGCTGACCAGTAAATCACACATGGAGGTACAGTTCAAAGCAGTTTACAGTGAAAGGCTGCCAAATCAGAGCTGAGATTGGAGTTGCCCCCAACCACCGGACAGCTTTCCACACCTTGAAAGATCTCTCATACCTGTTGTCTGCCCATCTCCCTCAGCCCCTGCGCTCTGCTCCCAGTCCCAGGCAGGCGGCTGTCTTACACTCAGAGGAAGGTGTCACACACCTCACAGGGTTCAGTGTATTCCCATGCCATCAGCTTTCTTATTCTTAACTTTCTAATGAGTTTAAAAAAAATTTTTTTTTTTTTTTTGGCTATTCCACATTGCTGTTAATGTTAGCTTGAGTGTGCTAAGTTTAATAGTTTTGTATTTTATAAAACAATAATTTTGAAGTTTATACTATTTTCCTCAGAGTAAATATCTCATGCTTCTTCTCTCTATGTGTAGTAAAAAATGAAGGAATAAAAAAAGTTATCTCTAGAAATTTAGGTGATTTCATGCACATTATAAATAATGTTTTAACATAGGCAATTTTTTTTAAGAAAAATGAAAATGCATTGTAGTTGCAAAATTACTTTCAAAATGTTTAACTTTGGTAGGAGTGAGTTTACTACGTGACATATATTTTCAAGCTTTTAATAATTTTTTATCATTTATGTAGGAAACGCATCATTATAAAGCTGCCCAAACCACCAAAGGTATCGTTACACTGAGCTAGCAAGGCAAGGAGGAGGAAAATTACTCGTTCCCATTAAAGAAGAAAAATAATGTCAATGCTATTTTGGAGAAGACATGGCCCAAACATGATTCTGGTGTCGCAGGCTTTGTTTTGCTTACTTATTTTGATGATATAACCAGAAACTCAATACTGAAACCTGGGGAAAATCCCAAGCACGTAATCTGGGAAAGGTGGGAACAGCTGACGGTTACCATATTACTAGACCAACAAGTACAGAAGCCTATGATTTTTAACCTTTAAGATAGAATAGAGTAAATATATGTGTTCAAGATTCTTCCTGTTTTGCTCACTGTTGTATATCTAGGGCTTATTACAATTTCTAGAACATAGTGGAATTTCAAGTGACTGAAATACAATGACAACATGAATGTATCAGTTTCTCACTCTGAGTTTAGAATCAGCTCTTCTTTATAAAACATCTGTGCTATTGACAGTGACCTGAAATTCTACTCTAAGAATTAAAGTCAAGATATAACAAAAAGTTGAAAATGTCTGGAGCCATAGGGGACCTTAGTTCATACTCTGATTATATGTCTGTGTGTGTGCACATTAAGGCCCATCGAGTTGATGTGATTTGCTCAAAGTAACACAGCTAGATAATGGCAGAAGTGAGTTGAGAGCCTATTTCTTCACACAATTCTGTGTTCTTTAAGCCACACTAGGTAAGAAGATAGGCTTTGGAATTAGATAGATGTAAATTCAAATCCTGGCTTTACCACTTACTAGCTGTATGATTTTCAGCAAGTTATTGATGGTCCCTGAACCTCAGTTTTCTTATTTGTCAAATGGGATGATAATAGTATCAACCTATTTGGATTATTGTGAGGACTCAATAAACAAATAGGTAAAGCTCTACATGCTCTCATGTAGCATTTAATGAGTAACTGTAATAGTAGTCATTGGTGTTGTCGCTATTATGCACGATCTTCACCGAAACACAGGCAATGAGCTTGCTTTTTTGTATAAGGGGTGAATAATAGCTGATCAAATTCCCACAACGCAACGAATGAGCAATCTTGAAGCAAGACATTTGCTCCCTCTTTAGAGATTAAGGAAAGCTATCAAAAGAATGGTTTCTTTCCTTCAGAGAGTCAAAGTTCTGTTCATTTTAGTCCTAAGTACTATGGGTAGTAGTACAAGATAGGCAATATTTACCACATCCTGGGATAAAGCAGACACCACTTCAGGTAACCCACCCTCTTGAAGTGGATCTCTTTATTTTGTGTGAGGGATTACTGAAAAAAAATTTCAGATGTTTGCAAAAGAGTTTGAGAATGTTTGGATGTAAACTCAATAGCTCTTGAATAAAAATAAGAACCAGATTAAATTCATGGTAGCATTGCTACATGCTAAAATGTATTATGTGTGTTTTTGTCAATAAGCCATAAATCCATAAATCATCTTAATAGGCGTTTAAAGGACCACAGTCTTTACATAATCTCTTATGTGTATTTAGGGGTTAACTGAAAATAAAGTGAGGTCAGATTTGAAGTTGACAATATAGGAGCGATTAAGATAAAAGCGATAATTGGAGTCAAAGAAATGAATGAAATTATCTTGAGAGAGGAAAGAGTCCAGGCCAGATCCTTAGAGAAAGCCAAAACTGGGGATCCACGGATACAAAAAGAACCACAGAAGGACTGAGCAAGAGCAGGCTTTGAAGCAAGAGGACAAGGAGAGAAGCTTCATTTTGGAGGCAAGGAAGATTTTCTAGAAGAAAGCAGATCATCAGTAGTGTCAAATACCATAGTACTAATACCTACAGAGTTTTTATGCACTAGGTACTCATGGATAAGAAGGAAAGCTAGTAGTGTGCATCAGTGTTGAAACTGCATTTATGAAGGAAGAATACACTTTTCATCTAGGTTTCACTGTATTGGGTAGGTTGACCAGGGTTGGGGGGCCATGGCAGAAATCATGGGCTAATGACCTCCAAGCCACATTTGGTGCCATAGCTATGCAATGGAAAAGTTGAGTTATATGCAAAATAAGAAAGGACCATCATATATTCCCACAAAGTGGCTATTGGTGACTTTTCCAATGAGTAAGTCAAAGAATTATATATGGTGGTGAAATAGAAAGTTTGTTAGAAAAGTCCGGAAAGAAGAAAGGTGGAAAGGTAGCTCGATGGGGGGCAGAGGGGGTTATGGAGAAAGAGAAAAGAGGGAGGCAGAAGAGAGTGTGAGTGGGAGTGATAATATGTAAAGTCAGAGAGGTTTACAAATGGCAGAAATCCACATTAGTTGCCATTGACTGTATCACTGAAGTAGGAGGCAAAGGCAGCTGAGCATGAGTGCACGGAACTGCAATTATGAATTTGAAATAAATGGAAAATGTTCAGATCATCTGCTGCACAGGATAAGCTAGAGAGTTAAGTAGGGATGAAGAAGAGGAATGATGAACACACTGAAGGCCTGGCTGAGATTGAGTAATAACTATAAATGGCATTGCACCAAATTAAGTGGTATGATTTTAACCAATGACCCAATAAGGTAGAGTTCATTATTATGTTGAGCAATAAGACCTCACAATGGATCATTGAGTTGGAAGTTAATCTTTGAAAGCATATCTGAAGTTCCTTTCATAACTTTAAATGCTGCCTCCAGACAGCATTTAAACAGGGATCACTAGGAGATAGATGAAAATATTTATAACATTCAATCAGAAAACTATACTTTGTTTTCAAAGAAAAAATAATATAACTGCTTTTTGAATTTGATGGACTTATAACGTATACAGAGATGTCCATATATAATGTATAAATACCTAATTCAATAAGCTTTACCAATTAACTGTTGCTGAATATTTACCAACCAGAGCGTGGTTTAACTTCTCTTAAATGGAGAGCTGGTAATAATTATCATGAAAATAATTATTCATTTTAAATTCCTTTGCATTTGCTGAGGGCCCATTCTATGCCAGGTCTTATATAAGACTCTGAGGCTTTCAGGATGAGTAAGACGGAATCCTTGCTTTCAAGAATCGCACGGTACAGATAATATGATAAACTAAAAAGAAATAAGATACGTGGGGCACTCTGATTATAGTGTGCCCTAGAAACAATGGAACACACACATTCACTTTATTCTAAAATGAGTCATTTTAACACAACATTTACATGGATCACGGAGATTTGGGAGCCGTGGTAGGGAAGAGAGAAACCTCTCTAACAAGTGTAGAGTGCCTTCTTTGTGACAGCACTGGGCGAAACAAAGGGGATAAAATGATGAATAAGGCACAGGTGGTTTCAGCCCTCAAGCGACTTCCATTCTGTTGAGAGGCACAAACACATAAACACATTTTTTAAAGGTTTATTTATTTATTTTAGAGGTGGGGACGAAAGGCAGAGGGAGAGAGAGAATCTCAAGCAGACTCCCCACTGAGCGTGGAGCCCGATTCGGGATTCAATCTCAGGACCCTGAGATCATGACCGCTCAACCGACTAAGCCCTGCAGGCGCCTTTGTAAACATATTTTTAATGCATTGTGTAAGGTGCTGTGTTGGCGATGGTGCTGGAGGTGTGGAAACACAGAGAAAGCACTCCCAGCCTGCGGGGCTAAAGAGAATGGGGAGAGGGTCACCAGCATACAGTGAAGCTTTCCTGCAGGAAGAGACAGCTGAGCCCTAACAGATTTAGGACTGAGCCAGGTGACCTGGTGGAGAGAAAGGAGGAGAGCATTTGAGGCAGAAGGTACAGCCCACAGGCACAGAAGTTAAAAGGAACATGGTTTGTATGAAGAACTGCCGGCAACTTAATGTTTCTGGCACCTAGATTTTCAAGCTGGGAGGGGCAGTTGTGCCCCACGGGGCCTATGTCCATTTCACAGACGAGAAAGGTAAAGCCCCCAGAAGCAAGGAGAAGTTAGCTTTGTCACACAGGTAACAGTAGGACCAAAATTCCAGCCCTGTCTGTCAAATTCACAGTATTTACTTTTTACATTTCCTCAGAATTAATTTTTACAGATCTGTATTTATAATGGTCACATCATAACATAGGGAAGTATATTTTTTATTTTATCTGTTTTTGTTTAGAAAAAAATACTTCC
Organism: Mirounga angustirostris; assembly: GCF_029215605.1. Lineage (NCBI taxonomy): Eukaryota > Metazoa > Chordata > Mammalia > Carnivora > Phocidae > Mirounga > Mirounga angustirostris. The sequence goes on along the minus strand of NW_026991722.1, from coordinate 43,670,384 downwards.
TCAGAATTACAAAGATATTCATGAAATAAAAACTAGATAATGGAAGAGGGAAATAGCTATAGACAAAATATGCGTATATGAGAGAAATGACGCAAATATGTCATATTAAAATAGCTAAATTATTTGCCCATTTGTTAGAAATAACTCTCAAAATGATAATTATTAGGCAACAGATTAGCATCATGATAAGGCTTGTGACAATATTCTCTGGATTGCAAATATCATGGACAAATAGAAATAGCTCTTTGAAGACTTTCTTTTTGTTTCTTCTCTGCCTACATTGGGAACTGCCTCAGTTCACGATGAAATCATTCCATCTCTTTAAAACATTAAAGTTCCAGGGTTTTTTTCGCCTCGTTTCGGCAGGCTCCCAAACTCACAATCAAGTAACTTGTCATCAGCTGCTCTTCATTAGCAAATTGCTATGACCCATCCAATTCTGATGCTCAGAAACAGTACTGAAGGACCAGGGCTTGCTACCCCCACCCCCCGCTCTGCCCCATTACAGTAGCTAACAAATTGGGCATGAAGAGAAATGATGGCAATGTGATGAAAATAGGAACAGGGTAATTAAAACGAGATAATTTAATAGTGTATACCTTAGGTGAGAGGAGAAAACTTCTAAAATGTAACCCATTAAACCACAGCAGAAACAAAGGAAGCAATAAAATCCCACAAATGCTACCTAACCCTGGGGCTTTCCCTGGGCAGCCAAACAACAGACCCCTTGATGAAAAGTGATTTTTATAAACATCGTGAATGGGACACATAAGCAGAAAGACAATTATAATACTGACCCATCGGACTGGATAAAAACATCCACCATCAAAAATAAATGCCATAGAGAAAAGAACATGTGAAAATGTCGACTCAGTTATTTTCCAGCAAGCAAAAGAAATTGGAAGGGAGGCATCTAGAGAACCTATGAGCAAAAGCAAGAAGATGAGGAAGATCATTACTGACTAGAGTCCACTTAAAAGGCCTGGTTGTTAAGAAATGGGATATTAGGTCAGGGACAGGTTCTTGGTTAGCATAGACACCAAAGCCCTAAATATACAAAGTTTATTTAGTTTCTGGTTCTGTTTTTCTTCTTTTTCTATAGGACATTGCAACCATAAGGAAAGAAAAAGTCAAGAAACCCCAGGCACAAGACACAAGAACCCAAGTCCAGCTGTCTAGTCAACCAATGCATGAAATACACCATGCCTTTATTGTGTACATTTTAATGGTGAACTTAGTACACATTTCAGAAGAGTTTTAGATTTCTTTCTAATCCATGTTAAATGGGAAAAAAAATTTCAGGAGAGACAAAACTCTAATAACACAATTGGAAAGGGGACCAGCCTAAATGAATAGAGTATCACTTTTATGGAGGGTCTTAAAATGAATTTTATTTCCTGACTGTTATATATGCATACAATTAATAGCTAATGAATGCTGGGAAATAGAAGTCCTTCCAGTCTGGAGAAGAGGATTATTTATGAATGGATGCATTATATAAAATTTGGAATGACCAAAATGCTTAAATAGATTAAAATTGTGTGATTAAACCTGTAGATTTAATTTACCATAAGAGCAAATGGTAGTTAAGGCCAAGCCTGAATTCATACACATTTTGAATTTGTGAAATTGGAAATAATGAAGTTTTATTACATAGAACGTAAGTATTTGAACTTTCTAATGTTGTAAGGAGAGACTTGGCTGCAACAGGGAATTATGTACCATAAAAATTCTTGGTGGTGGGAAGTTGGGTGAAGAACAGAAGAATATCTTTAAGAGATTCCAAACTAAAAGATTTGGGAAAGGAAATTTCTCAAAGTGGTAGAGACTAAGCTATTTAATCTTTATGTAGTATGCATTAAATCATGTCAAGTGAATAAGAATGAATAAATGAATGAATGAATGGAAAACAGAAATGGGATTTTAGTATTGGCATGTATTTTACTCCCAAAGACCAAATAAACTATTGGTTACAATAAATAAAACCTCTTCAGGAATTTATTAACACAGTGACTTTCAACTCTAGGGACATATCACATGACAACTCTGAAGAGTGAATTGTTCTGCATTCTGTAAGATGATTGGGTTGTGAAAGGGTAATTAAAATCTCTGTAGGTATCTCTGCCATTTGCCAAAGTCCTCTCCTCTGATTCATAGACAGTAGTCACTCCCCACTCTGGACTTAGCTCTAAATTTAAAGGACTGTGATATGCCATAACAATATGTAGTTTCTTTGATTTCTTTTTCTTTTTTTTTTAAAGATTTTATTTATTTGACAGAGAGAGACACAGTGAGAGCAGGAACACAAGCAGGGGGAGTGGGAGAGGGAGAAGCAGGCTTCCTGGCAAGCAGAGAGCCTGATGCGGGGCTCGATCCCAGGACCCTGGGATCATGACCTGAGCCGAAGGCGGATACTTAATGACTGAGCCACCCAGGCGCCCCTTTGATTTCAAAATTAAATAACATGTCACTTTAATTAAATTCTAAGTGAAGCCATTTAGTGCATTCTCCCTATTTTCCACTCACTACTCTGGGAAAAACATCCTTAGCTGTTTCCAACTCAGTTTAAAGGATCCTACTATGAAATGTAGTTCAAAGAATCCTACTATGAAGTCTCTCTTCATGTTACTTTTCTCGGTTGGCCTATTTTTCATACCATTTCTCCCTTCCCTCACATTCCTGCTATTTCCCATCAAAGCATATCTGAGCTGGTCCTTCTCCATTCTACAAGATTTAGCAATATGAAAACTTAATTCCCCCAAGTAGGAGTATAAAAGAGTACTAATGATTAACTAAACTTGCCTTCCACACCCACTAAACAACTTTTCATGGTTAAATCTGAATACTGAGATTCAAATAAAATTTAATGAACATATGTTATATAGGCAAGTATTTGATGCTATGAGACATCATCTTCCTAATTTTATGGCATCTGAATAGACTTAGATTAAAATAACTTGCTCAAAATCACATAGTTCAGAGACTGGACTCAAAACCATCCTTTGGGACTATCATGTAATCTAAAATTGTCATCTAACTGAATCTAATAGAGTAGGAACAATCTAGGAATAAGCAGGCAGATAGAAAAACTATAGGGGAGATATTTCGGCCAAATGCATGCTGTGGTAGTTTGGGAGCTCACTGGGATAGGTAGAAACTGACTTCACTGATACGTAGGTTCATGCTTGTCCCAGGAGCTCTTGCACTGCCCAGTATGGTAGCCACTAGGCCCACGTAGCTGCTGAGCCTCTGAAACATGGCCAGAGCAAATTGGCATGAGCCAAAGTGTAAAATATACTCTGATTTCAAAAGCATAGTTTAAAAGAAATGATACAAACGACCTCGTTAACATTTTGTATGCTGTTAACATGTTGGAATGATGTTTTGGATATGTAAGGTAATATTAAAATTCATTTCCTTCTACTTTTTGAATAACATGGCTACTAGAAACTTACTACTGATGGGGTTTCCATTATGCTGCCATCGGACAGCTCTTCCCTAGACCTTGTATTCAGTGTGACCCCTGACTAGCAGCTTGTATCCACTGGGGCTGGTGAGAAATGCAGAATCTTGGGCCTCGCTCAAGAACTACTGAATCCGAATCCGCATTTTAAAAAGATGCCCGAGCTATTTGTATTCCTATTACAGCTTGAGAAGAAGCTTCTTGGCTCAGGAGAGTTTCAGCACAGACACGGCTGTGTTCCTCTATGCTTTTGCAATCCTTTGAGCACAGGGTCCATGGAGGAACTACCCCAGTTCTTTAAGCACCTACAATGTGTCTTCTCTTGAGGGCTTATTCAGTGCTTCCTAAATACTGATTTCAGTAAATAATGAGGTATTCCTTTTCTGCTACTATAAGTGCTCTTCCCATATTGGAAGGACAATGGCGGCAAATAAGACCTGTGTGCCAGTCAGTACCAGTGAGAGTTAAAACATTCATAGGCCTCACACACTAAAGAACAGGAGACAATGGCCAGATGAAAACAGTAGGACCTATGAATTTCATGTATACAATAGATCTCTTCTTGAAACAGAAAGGGAAAACTGGGATGGGAACAACTGCATGAGAAAGTCCAGCAATGCTGTGAGAGTCTAATTGTCAGCCCGGTGTCCTTTGGGAGCAGAGTATATGAAGGTTATTGCTTAACAGTGCAGGAAGACAGGCTGTTGCCTTTGTCTGCTTTGCAACTTACAATTTGGGGATGAAGGGAAACCAAGCAATATTCTTTTCTGTTTCCTTTCTCCTTGTTCTTGTTACCGATAGTACTCATTCTGGTTTGCAACTCTCTACTTATACAGGAATTTAGATTGAGTTTTGTTGGTTCTGAGAGCAAAGGATCATGCTAATGAATCACTAAAAAGAAAGCTGGTCTAATTATAGCCAAATGGTGCAGAATAATCTCACTTATGATTGCCCCTGATTAGGTGTAGGCTGCTGTGTTCACTGCAGGGGACTGTAGATTATCACTGAAACGCAAGGTGCCCACTGACTGCCAGGAGGGGAAGGACTTGGAGAAAACAAAAATATTGCAGCTGTACTCTATTATTTTGTTGTTAAAGTTATGTCTTAAAGTTTCCTATACCTGTCAGCTTGTTCAATCAACAACTGGCATTGTTCAATCAATGCTTATTAGTGAACTGATCTCATGTTTGATAAATAAGTATTAGTCAACTGATAATTAAGTATGCACCCATAGGCTATCATAACATTACAGTCATGTTGCATTTGCATATGAGGGATACCGATTTGTTTAAGTAACTGCCTACAAAGGTTGATTTACTCTAAATCTAAGTGGAATCCCATGGAACTCTGAGGTCAGGGGTCACAAGAGTGCAGGTCTCAGGTTGCTGAGGATTAGCTCTAGATTTGAAATGATGAAGCCTTCAAGATCAGGGTAAGATGATTTCCAGCATAGGACACAGCTGGTGCAAAGGCCCTGAGGCAGGAAGAAGCCTGGTATGTTCAAAAAAAATTTAAAAGGTCACTATAGTTGAAGATCTATGGTCAAGGAGGAGACTGATATGAAATTTGGCCAGAGAGATAGGCAGGGCCAGATGGTATAGAGCTTTGCAATCCAAGATAAAGTGTTTGAATTTTATTCTAAGTAAATGAGAGCCACTGGAATAATATGATCAAATAATCTTAGCTCACAAACCTGTGTTTAATAATTATCATATTTTTGTTGACTTTAACTCAATTTATATGTATCAAAATGGCCCATAAAACTGAGAAGATGCTCAACTATTAATCATTAAGAAAATGTACATTAAAACACAGTGAGATTGTATTGCACATCTACCAGAATGGTGAACATTTAAAAAGATGAAAGCTATGAAGTATTGGTAGTGAAATTGGTAAACCTCTTTGAAAAACTGGCAACACTACTTATATTGAACACATACACACAAAAAAATACATGTACTTAATATCCCATGACCCAGCAATTCTACCACCAAGTATATACTCAATAAAAATGTCTACATCTGTGCACCAGAAGACTTGCACCAGAGTGTTCCAACATGGATAAATATGTTGTAGTATACGCACATTGAAATACTCTATAGGATTGGCAAACTACAATGTGCTTGGCCAAATCTGGCTCAACGTCTGCTTTATTACTGGCCCTTGGGCGAAGAACGGATTTTATATTTTTAAAGGGATTGTAAAAGCAACAACAACAAAACAAACAAACAACAATAGCAACAACAAAGAAGAATCCGTACCAGAGACTATATGTGGCTTGCAAAGCCTAAAATATTTAGTCTAGTCTTTTAAAGAAAAATGTGCAGACCTTGAACACAGCAAAGGGAATGAGCAAACTATAGCTACAAACAACAATATGAATAGATTTGCAACATGTTGGGTGAAAGGCGTTCCATCCACAAAGTGTACCTGCCATATCCACAGATAAAATCAACCTTGAGATTTTGGGTTAGCAGTTGTATTTGACCAGAGGAGTAACCAGAAGACAGGGTCAAGGGATGCCTCCAAGGAGCCCCTCACATCACAGGTGTGTTCAGTTTGTGGAAAGTTTGCCAAGCTGCACCATTATGATATGCTTAAGCATACATTATTTGAACAACTTACATCTGACAGATTATAGGAAAGTGCAACTTAAATTCTTGAAGTACCCCCTCCTCTCTCTCAGGTCATATAAAAATCTTGGGGGTTTCTGTGGTACCCAGAGAATTGAGGAGACATTTTTCATCTTTGCACTATCATAGTTACCAGCGATGTCCTCATTTTCTGAATCCTCTTTCTTTCAGGCACTGCTGTTTGCATACAAATCTAAGATTTTTTTTTTTTTTTAAACCTGGTATGAAGATTCTTGTAACTTCAGTCCTTGGTTCCTTCTTCTTGATTGTGGTCTTTCTCTCCTATCTTGAATCCAAGCCATTAGGCAATCTGTGGGCTCTACCTTCCACAGAATCTCACAGTCCAGCCATGTTTTTCTGCCTTAGCGGCTATGAACATGGTATAAGCTACCATCATATCTTCCCTGGTTTAGTCTCTGAACTAGTTTCTTGGCCTTTACTCTTGAGTCCCCCGTGCACGACCCAACCAGTGTGATCCTTTGAAAACAAAGATTGTGTCACTGCTCAGGTCAGAAACCTTCAACAACTCTCTTTTTCCCTCAGAATAAAAGCCAGAGTCCTCACAATGGCTAAGGCAGATGCTATCTTTGGGCTCTCTCCCACAAACACACATTCACTCCTCTCTGCTACATTGACCTCCCTCTCTTCCTCAAAAATGTCAGGCGCGTTCCTACCTTGGGGACCTTTGAACTAGCTGTTCTCTCTCCCTGGATTGCTCATTCTCCAGATAGCTCCATAGCTAAGCCCTTGCCTCCTTCAAGTTTTTACTAAAATCTCACCTTTTCAGGGAAGCTCATGGTGATGGTTCTACTTAAAATTGGCAGCCACCCCTGTTAATCTCTATGATTTTGCTTTAAAAAAAATCAATTATTGCATTTGAACATCCTATATATTTATGATGGTTATTTATTACCTGTCTTTTCCAGCAAGGACAGCTTTTCTTGAAGGGCAGTGATTTTTTTTCTTAATATTTATTTATTTATGAGAGAGAGAGAGAACGAGTGTGGGGAGGGGCAGAGGGAGAGAGAGAGAGAAACAGGCTCCCTGCTGAGCAGGGAGCCGGATGTGGAACTCGATCCCAGGACTCAGAGATCATGACCTGGGCTGAAGGCAGATGCTTAACCAACTGAACCACCCAGGTGCCCCAGCGCAGTGATTTTTTTATTTGTATAGTGGCGCATCCCAAGTGTCTACACCAGTGTTTGGCACACAGAAAGTTTCAATAAATATTGTTGAATGACAGAATGACTGAATGGAATCCTGACTCACTGGCCAGCCATTCTTGCGGCATCTCTGAGTCTTGCCACATCTCTGACGTACTGCTGTCGAGTGAACTGGGTCATCCCTACTCAAGGCCCCATGATCTCTATTCCCCACCCAGCATGGGGAGCCATGTCTCCTAACTCTCGGGCCTCTGTGCTACTTCTCATAGTACCCTTTTAGAGAAGCAAAGCCATGAGGCAGATTATTTTGAAAAATCCAAAGCTTTCAAACTTGGCCCAAACCTTCTTTGCTCAGAATAAGGAAGGGAAAATGAAAGACAAACAGTAATTTATCCCAGCACCCACAGACATCTCTATATTTCGAAGAGAGTCAGCTGTGGAAAGCTTCAGAGCTATTGTGGATCTGTGACTTTTGAGAACAAAATTTAAAGGTCTCAGCTTCAAGCCTATTGACACTGACTTCATTTTCTGTGGCTTTATAACTAGGACATTTGGTGTCACTTTTATATAAGACCTGGTATTTATACTTTATTTCAGCTGGGCATTGCAAGTTAGTAGTTTGTGCTTTATGATACCAAATATTTTTTAACTCTATGTTATGGTGTCACATAAAATATACCAATTTTTCTGAACGTGCCTTCCAAGGTCTAGCTTAAACAATTATTTTATTATGTAAATGAAGCATAAATGTGCTCAAAAATGGGAAGAGGATGTAAAATTTACAATGGAGAAACAGATATCCATGGGAAACTCAGGTTCCACATTTAAAATGTTTGGTACTTATTAAGGTAAAGAATAAGACTTCGTTATCACAGGAAGATGATTTTAAATTCTACTATAAAACATGTTTTGTTCAATGACTGTAACTCCAAACAGAGATCTCATTTGTTAATGGGAATGATAAAAACATATTTTGATGTTAGTTGACTGGAGTGAGAAGGTTTATCCTCCCATGGGGAGAGGAGCAAATGGATGGCAAGGCAAAAAGCTCTAGAAATGCAAAGCAAGCTAATTAAAATGTCAAGGTCACTTAGCAGAGAGAGTAATGGTGGCCACTCAAAAAATATTTTATTGTGGGTCTTTTTTTCATTAAAAATGTTAATGATAGATTTTCTGTTCATCAAACATATCTAGGAAAACGTAACTCAAAAACCACACTAAATAAATGATACTTTAGTAATATCTTTACATTCTCACTTAAAAAAAGACCACATAAAGTTACTCATGTATGATTAATTAGCATTTTACTCTAAAAAGATCTGATAAGGGGCTCAGAATCCACTTTAATTATTATTATTATTATTTTGTAATTGGGTGCCCAGAGGAGAGTCTTACATATCATAATTGAGATATTGGGCAAGGGAGGGGGGTTGATTGCTACAAAACATACCATGCTTCAAATATAGGCTCAGCAATCAAACTGACCTTTGGAAAGTTATTTAACTTATCCAACACTGAGTTTTCCTACCTGTAACATGAGGATAACAACAATGCCCACCGCATAGGATTATTGTGAGGATTAATTGAAATAATATATAAAGCATGCAGTTGAGTGTCTGGCATATACTAGAAACTCAGTAAGTGCTAGTTGTTGTTATTATAGGGGTTTTTTGGTGAATAAGCTTTGTAAAAATAGCTTTACAAATTTACAGTATTGATTTTTTTGCATTCAGGTAGAGAACTTTACATTCATTTCTATTACATGTCTTCTCATTAAATGCAGCCCAACCCTCCACATTATTAATATTGCCTTAGATCTCAAATTTATCATCCACCTCCTCTTCTATCCCTCCTGACCTCCTACCATTCACAATCCAGATTGTCATGTCATCTAGATCTTTACCCAACTCATTTGAAAAATGGCAGGCAAAACAGGGTAATACTCAGATCCCTAAATTTCAACCTTATAAGTTTAATTAATAGTAGGCCAGAAATTAGCTCTCTTTTGGGTTAAGCCATTCCATCTGTTATAAAACTTTGAGCATTCTTTCATAGAGTCAACATTGCATTTATCATGTTATACTTTGAATAACGGTGATTTTTATACATTTCTTGATTCCTCTACTAAATTGTAGTCTCCTTATTATTAGGAATCATGAGTTATTTATCTTTATTATTTATTCATTGAATCCCACAGTATGTACCAAAGTACCTTCTATTCGCACTCGGTCAGGAGAGGTTTTCTGAGTTAACAGAATGAAAAAAAAAAAATTGAGGCAAAGATGGACATATCTTTGACTTAAAAATACGGTTCAATTGAAAAAAAGGTCACTTCTTTGATGCCACGTACAGCTTCTAGTAGGGGACCAAAGCACCTTTGAGAACAATAAAGTGACAGTGATCATAAAAAGATCATCTTCACATCTCTTTCATTTTCTAAGCATCACATTCTTCTTGCTTTCTTTCACCTTAGATGCCCCCTGCTGTGAAGCTTAATTAAACCATGTTTGCAAAGCATTCTGAATTTTTCAAGAATAAAGATGCTATAGAATTGCATTACGTGTACAGTGATGTGAGCATGTTTCCTTGGTCATGTCTATAAATCCCATGCCACTCCAAATTGGAGGCAGCAAAGCAATAGACAATCTGAAGTGATATAAAAATATAACACATTTCCAGTGAATGTTTCTAGAAGACTTTAAGAATGTGTTTTCTGTTAAAACAATTATCCCTTATGGCTTTTCTTGCTAAAGAGCAATGAGCAAAAGTTGGAAACCCATTCTAACCCTGCTGGTAATTAACTTAGTTTCATTGCACTATGATGGACAAATTAAATAACTTTGGACAATCACTTTACATTTTAAACCTCAATGTCTTCATCTGTGAAACATGGTGTCAGAGTAGGTGATCTCTCAGTTACCTTCGAGATCTGCCAAAATGTCAAGCAAATAGGGTAGTGTCATTTCTTATGGACAGATTTATATACACCATTGCATACGGCATCACAATTATAATTCCAGGTCTCCTAGATTAGGATGAAAAATGAGTTCATAATTTAAACATAAGTGATTTAGAGAAGGATTGTAAAATTTAACTGATTGTCTTAAATATTAACTGCCTGCAATGTCCTCTCACTTAGTCTTCACATTGGATACATCCTGGCCACTCCCTCAAGTCCAGCACTATGGAGGGTCTCTCTTCTGGGCTGTTGTATGTTGTCATTTCACATTTATTCTCTACATGTTTTCATTCTCCATCTAGATTGTAAACTCACGGAGGGAAGGCATCATGTAATACTTCTTTTTATCTTTGAAAAGGACATACATATCTAGGCATTAAGAGATCTTAAGCACTCAGTGATTAAGTAGCTTTTATAAATATTTGATTATTATACCAGTTGCATTACCATTAAAGGTAAACATGAGCAATTTTAAATGCCCACATAATATATCATAATGAGAATCAGCACAGGTCCGAACTTAAGTCTGCTACTTACCCAAGGTCGCTAAGTCTCAATTTACCAATCTGCAAAATAGTGAATTGCTACCTGCCTTTTAGAGATGTTTGAATATTACATGAGATAATATGAGCAAAGTTGACACATATCAGATATTTGGTAAAGAGTAACTACCGGTATCATGACTATTAGAATGAGCATGGTAGGGGCGCCTGGGTGGCTCAGTCATTAAGCGTCTGCCTTCAGCTCAGGTCATGAGCCCGCATCGGGCTCCCTGCTCAGCGGGAAGCCTGTTTCTCCCTCTCCCACTCCCCCTGCTTGTGTTCCCTCTCTCACTGTGTCTTTCTCTGTCAAATAAATAAATAAAATCTTAAAAAAAAAAAAGAATGAGCATGGTAGCCATACACTTGGCTTTGGTACGTTTACACAGCTAACCAGTGGTCTTCGACTTCCATGTGTGGCCAACTCTCCTGGGGAGCTCCTCAAATATTTACCTATTTAGGACCTACCCCTGGAAGGTCTAACTATGGTGATCCTTGAAACTTGTTTTGAGAAATGCTGTTTCACAGTTGAACTGTTCCTAACTTATCCTTGTTCTTAAAAGTCTTCAAAAAAAACATTACTCAGAGTTCCAGAGTTGTCAAGCATTTGACTCTTTACTAAGTATTAAAATATTAAAATATTTTGATGCATGCCATCCTGAAAGGGAAGTTGCTTGTGGAAACAACCTGGAAGCTATAAGCTTGAAAAACAGGGATGAAAAATTACCTAGTGTAATTTTCCTAACCAAAGAAAATAATTGCTTTCTCATAGCCTGAAAAGTACACAAACTCCTTTCCCCCTCATATTATAACTGCCGTTTCCAATTTCCAAGTATGGCTAAGACCTCAGGTTATTCACATATTCTTTGAACATCAATATTTTAGACAATTATTTTTAGGGCAAGGTTTACATTGGATTTCATTTCAGTCTTCTGCCAATCAGCAATATTACTATATAATTGATATTGAAACTGGTGTCAGTAAATTGCTTCAGCCAATACTTTTTGACACATTGTTCCTTAGCTGGACTTTTTTTTTTTAATGTTTTATTTATTCATTCATGAGAGTCACAGAGAGAGAGAGAGGCAGAGGCAGAGGGAGAAGCAGGCTCCCCACCTAGCAGGGAGCCCGATGCGGGACTCGATCCCAGGACCCTAGGATCATGACCTGAGCCGAAGGCAGACGCTTAATGATCTGAGCCACCCAGGCGCCCCCCCTTAGCTAGACTTTAAGGCACTTTAGAATTTTGAGAGCAAACCATAAAAGATTAAGGGCATCAGGACAAAACATATTAGGATTGTAGATATAAGCACTTTCTATCAGCACAGATTTTCAAACTATAAAATTACTTTAACTTTAAACTTTTTTTTAGTATTGAAGTTTTTAGCCTTTTCTTCACAAAATCTAAGCCACTGGGAGGAATGCTCACTGGGGACAAACAAACTGACTTTATCTTTCCCAGACTCCAAGTCATTTCCTATCAGTTCCTGTTAGTATTAGCTGGGGGGTGTAAGTTTAATTACTATAAGACAGAGGCCAAAATAATGGTAGTTTAAAGAAAATGAAATTACTTTCTCTTCACTGAACTGTCTGGGTTAGTCATCCAAGGCTGGTAGGGAGCACATCACAATCAACAGAGGTGCCCATTGCTTCCATCTTGTTGTGCTATCATCCTCAACACAGAACTTGCATTGCACTGTTCAAGATGGATGTCCTGGGTCCTGCCAATCATCCTCGTTATGGCCCATGGGAAGGGGGTTCTTGCAGCCATTAAGCATGCTTCTTCCTTTGAAGTGCATAACCCAGCAATGGCACCTAAGAATTCATCCACATCCCAATGGGAAGAACTTAGTCCCATGAGCACATTTAACTTCAAGGAAGGATAACAATGTAATCTTTAATTGGGTTGTCATATACCTAGCTGTAAATTCAGTTAGTATGTAAGAAATGAAGAAGGGACTTAGGGAGACATCTAGCTTCCTCTTCTATAACCTGATCCTCAGTAAGTTCAAACAGATTGATACAATGCACAGTGAGTGCTACTGAATCAGTGTACTAACTGGAAAGCTTAGGGTGATCCACAACCTAACGAGATTGTAGGAGAGGTAGACAAGGTGCTGAGAAAGGGGAAGCTTACATTATTATATCAATACCTTTCACAAGGGTTAGCCTGATGACTTAATGGTCTAGAAATTTTTTCTTCTAAGCATCTCAATTGCTAATCAGTTAAGGGAATCAAGCATTTTTATTACTTAGAACAATATAGATAGAGAAACTTGGGCCTAATCTAGAAGAACCAGTACCAACCTGATATTTATTTATTTATTATTTAAAAAATTTTTAAATCTATTTTTGAGGGGGAGGGAGGGGGAGCAAAGAGAGAGGGAGAGAGAATCTCAGGCAGACTCCAAGCAGAGCCCATTGCAGGGCTCAATCTCAAGGACTCTGAGAGCATGACCTAAGCCAAAGTCAAGAGTCAGATGTTCAACTGACAGCCACTCAGGTGCCCCTGATATCAAGTATTTAATTTTATGACCAAACCAGTACAAACTCACAGAAATACTAAAATTGGAATATATATATTTATACTCACTCTGTAATATATCCTATGATCATTCCATAGAAGTGTAAGAACTATTTATTCCCTTTTACGGTTGCTTACTATTTCTTTGTGTGAATGCACCACTGTTATTCAAACTAGTTCCCTGCTGGTGATAATTTAGGTCCTTTGCAGTCTTTGCTTTTACCAATCCTTGTGTGGATATTATCTTTTTTTTACAACACTGGCAACATATCACTGGGATGGAGCCTTGGAAGTAGCATTGTATATCTTTAGGTATTTAAAAACATTTGTGTTTTTGTTCTACCGATTAACATTGTACTGCATGCTAGCCTTGGTTCTTTCTTTCTCAGGGGCATAAAGGTTCTTTGTTGGCTCTCCATTGTGAGCACTAGTAAAATGAGCCGCCAACTCTTTTTTCCCCTCCCCCCTCTTCCTCCTCAGCAGCTATTTTGAAGTAATATCCTTTTATTCTCTGTTTAGACCTATGAGACGGGTAGTGGTCTATTCGATGTTTTCATGCCCTCTCTTCAAACTTCCACCGTATTCTGTTGACTGTCAGAGATACAGCCATTACACACCACATCACCTTCCTTAGCAACCTATTTAGTCTGGGTTCTACAGTTAAATATATATTTTATCCTGGTCCTTATGCAGATGTCACTCCAAAGATTTTGGTTATTTGAAGTTTATTCTCTAATAGAGTTTTTGGAGAGTGAACATGGAAATAATATTTCCTGAATTTTTGCAAGCTCATAATCACTTATCTCTGGCTTTTATTACATAAAGATCAGTTTGGGTCAAATCTTTTTTCCCGAGTGTCTAAAATACATGACCCATTTGCATTCTGACATAAAGCCAAGGAGTCTGATATTCTTTCCTTTGTAAGTTACTTGGTCCTTTTGACTGGATGTTCAAAGGAGACCACAAATATATATATTTTTCTTTAAAGTCCAATTGTTTTATTAGAATATGTATCGATATTGACCATTCTAGGTTAATTTTCCTGGATAGGTAGTAATCCCTTTCAATTTTTGACTTCCAATTTTTTCTTTTTTATCCCAGGAGATATTTCTTGATTTTTATTTCTAGTGTTTGTTCTATTCTGTTGCTTTGATTTTTCTTCTTTGGCAATTTCTATTTTATGCACAGGAGATATTCTTTGCCTGCATTCTGTATATTTCACTTTCTCTTGCATTCTTTATATCTCTCTTCACTTTGTGAGTTTTAAGTGTTTCATCCTTTCAACCATCTATTAGTCTTAAGGTATTATCTGTGGCTTTGTTTGCTTTTGAGTTCCTTATATTTTTTTTTTTTTAAGATTTTATTTATTTATTTATTTGACAGAGAGAGACACAGCAAGAGAAGGAACATAAGCAGGGGGAGTGGGAGAGGGAGAAGCAGGTTTCCCGCGGAACAGGGAGCCCAGTGCGGGGCTCGATCCCAGGACCCTGGAATCATGACCTGAGCCGAAGGCAGACACTTAACTGACTGAGCCACCCAGGCAACCTGAGTTCCTTATAGTTTAATGTTCACTTCTGAAATGACATTTTTTCTTTTATTTCTAAATCTTTCCCGCATTTTGATAGATTTCTTTTTAAAAATTTCCTCCTCCAATTATTTTATTTTTGAATTTTTATAATTGCTGCTTATTCTGCTTATCTAAGACTTCTATTTCTATCATTTTCTTAATTCCTTTTGTGTCATATTTAAATATTAGGCTAGGGATTTCAATTGTTCTGTACCCATGTCTTTCTGTTTTTATATTTTATACTAACTCTATATGGAATTGCCTCACAATTCTTTTCCTTCTTTTTTTTTAAAGATTTATTTATTTATTTTAGAGAGAGAAAGAGAGAGAGAGCATATGGGGGGTGGGGAAGGGCAGAAGGAGAGTGACAGAGAATCTCAAGAAGACTCCCCACTGAGTGTAGAGCCCAACACCAGGCTTGATCTCAAGACCCTGAGATCATGCATGACCTGACCTGAAATCAAGAGTCCAACTGAGTCACTCAGGCGCGCCCCCCCCCCCCCCGTTCTTTTCTGTACTTATGTTAAGTTGAATGTGTTTTCTTCTTTTCTTAGGAGAGGAGGTGAGGCTAGAATAGATTTCCCAGCCTCACAGCTCTGGAACTCCCATTTCTATGTGCTTGTGAAATATTCAGATACATGGTCTAGGGCATACTGGGGTTTTCTAGTTCTATTCCTCTTTAACATTTTTATCTAGAACTTCTTTTTTTGCCCTATGGTCCCAGTCTCGATCAATTTTGATTCTACTCCTGGAAGTTTCTCCTCAGTGTTAGACTTTGCTCTTCAGTTAGTGTCAAAGTGCTTGAGGCCCAGACTACTCTAGTTCTGACCAGCATACTACAGTCTCTGGCACTCATCCATGAACTGGAGATTGCCCAGACTACCTCCATGTTTCAGCTCCTGATCTCAGATTCACATGTTCAGCTTTGTATGCAGTTGGCTATTCTGAGTTAGCTAGCAGTCAAGGCAGCTTCTCTCCTGCATGCCCAATACAATATGAATCGTGGTGCTATTGCATTTTTCCACTTGCGTATCTTTTAGAGTTCATGGGGATTCCTTGTGACTGAGTTTGTTATATATGGTCGCTGTGGGACTTTGTTTAGCTTCCTAGTCACAGGGTTTCTGTGTGGGATTCAGTGCAGTTAGGCTACCATCTTCCTAGACTCCTTATTCTTGACCACATGTTATTTCAGAAAATGGAGTTAAAAAACAACCCATGTTATTTGGTTGAATGTGATTACCCAGTGGTAAATATCTGAACTCAGGTATGTACAGGATATAAGATTCCACACTGCTCCATTTTTGTCTACTTTTCGCCCCTCTCTGCACTGTCCTCATGTGGTGGTAGACAATATCAGCTTTTGTAATAGCAGAGGCTGTGCAGTCAGGTGGAAAAGTCACAACTATTTCGTGTTGTCCATAATGAATGAAATTTCAATAAGTGGCAACAAAGCAAGTGGGTGTAGTTTCCACATGATGAGAACAATGGAAGCTAAAGAGACATTGAAGAGGTGAGGACAGATTGAGTGGCATATAAGGAAGGGGTGTAAGGTGGAGTTAGACCCTTAGGATTTTGAATCTCATACCAAAGTCTGAACTTGCCAGCAAAATTTTTGAGGAAGGGAATGCTATTTTTTGACTTATGTTTTAACAAGATGACATTGGCAGTAATGAAAAGAATGGTGTGAGGAGGTAGCAGGAGAGCTAAGGCCACTGTCCTCATAAAATTCAGTATATTTGGGTACTTGACGTAGAGAGAGGGAATCATTTGATAAAGGTAAAACAGTTTCAAAAATAGCTAAGCATCATTTTCACTTTAGTAAAAGTAGCACGAATCATAAAAGAACACCAGCCTAGAGGGAAGGTCTCACAATGAATGAGTAAAGAAAATCACCCTCTGTGTTATCTGCTCCAGAGTATAAAAACTCACCAGCTGATTATAAATTGGTACAGCCACAGGCGCCTAGGTGGCTCAGTTGGTTAAGCAGCTGCCTTCGGCTCAAGTCATGATCCCAGGGTCCTGGGATCGAACCCCTCATCGGGCTCCCTGGAGAGCCCGCTTCTACCTTTCCCTCTGCCTGCCACTCTGCCTACTTGTGCTCTCTATCTCTCTGTCAAATAAACAAATAAAAAATATCTTTAAAAATAAATAAATAAATAAATTGGTACAGCCACTATGAAAAGCAGTATGGAGGTTCCTCAAAAAATTAAAACTAGAACTACCATATGATCCAGCAATTCCACTTTTGGTAATAAATCCAAAGGAAATGAAAACACTATGTTGATGAGATCTGAACCCCCATGTTCATAGCAGCATTATTTACAATAACTATTGTAAACATGGAAACAACTCAAGTATCCATAGACAGATGAATGCAGAAAGAAGTTGTGATATACATATATGATATATAATATAATATACATATATTATTTAGTCATAAAAAAGAAGGAAATCATGCCATTTGAGACAACATGGATGGTTCTTGAAGCCATTATGCTAAGTGAAAGAAGTCAGACAAAGACAAATATTGTATGATCTCACTTATATATGGAATCTAAAAAACAAACAAAACAAAGAAATCAAACGCAGAAAAAGAGATCAGCTTTGTGGTTACCAGAGGCGGGGGGTGGGGGAGGGAGGAATGGATGAAGATGGACAAAAGGTACAAACTTCCAGTTACAAAATGAATAAATACTAGGGATGTCATGTACAACATGATGACTGTAGTTAACACTGCTGCATGGTGTACATGAAAGTTGTGAAGAGAGTGGATCCTAAAAGTTCTCACCACAGGGAAAAACACCTTTTTACCTTTTTATTTATTTTGGTATCCTTATGATATGATGGATGTTAGCTAAAATTACTGTGGTCATCATTTTACAATATATTGAGTCAAACATTATGCTGTATATCCATTATTTCTCAATAAAACTGGGGAAAACCCCCACCAGTTAATGTCGATTTGAGCAGAAAGATATAACGGAAAGCTACCTTCCATCCCAGTCTATGTAAAACACATAAGCCTTAATTCTGCTGGGGAAATCACTCATATCTACAACTAAGAGAAACTATAGGTCAGACTACAAGGCGAAATATTTTCTACAATGTTTGCTTGTTTAGAGCCAATTAACTATTTCTGGAGGAGCTGAGATTCAAGTAACAATGGAACAGTGGTTAGATGAGCAAGACTATTAACTAGGGAACCTCAATCAAGGGACTGAACTTTTAAAAATAATAAGAAGGAATACAGCAGGTTCTGTGGTGGCACTGCCCCATGTCCTCTCAGCTCATTTCCAGGTATACATTGTGGGACTTGGGGGACAGTTTGCATGCACTCTGATAGCACCTGTTGCAGATACTTGCCTCTTTCTGCTTCCCTGCTGAGGGCTTTCTTTGAAAACTCTTTTTCACCTGGAAAGCTTAAAGATTCCCCTTTCTCAGCTCAAGTTCAGGGCAACCTGGAACTTCCCAGGGTTTAACACCCAGAGGACATGCTTCAGCCAAAGGGAGACAACAGTCGGAGGATAAGCATCCCCAGCTTTTACATCTCTTGATGGGAAAACTCTACGCTGTATTCCACAAGGTTCCTCACAGTGTTCTCAGCAAGACTGAGCCTGTCACCCACAGCCCACCCAAGCTACACACTTATTATTCATTTTCTCCCATTTGCATCATTTCCTTTTCATCCTGGGACCGCTTTTCAAATATATCACCTGTACCCAAATCTTTGTCTTGGTCTTCTTTGGGAGAACGCAAATGATGACTAGCAGACATTTTCATCTTTTATATCCTTCCCAAATTGTTTTACCTCCTGTTTCAAGGTTCCACTGGAAACATCCTAGTATCTAGAGCTGATCTATAGTGCTTAAAAGAATTTCCCACCTCAATGTAGGAGCTTCATTTTTCCCATCTTAAAATCCATAGTGCCCAGCCTATTCCCTGGCATAGAGCAGCTGGTTGTTAAATAATTGTAGAATCAATAAATGAAAGAAGTTCCAGTAGGTAAGCAAACTGTCAGGGAAATCTAGCAACAAGCAACTAGATGATGTTTATGCAGGAGTTGGGCTTCAGGAAGTGACAGAAATCTCAAGAAGCAGGTAATTGCATCAATCAAAAAATAAATATCAAGAAGACACAGAGATGGGATTTCAAGAACAAGATTCTTCTCCAAAGAAAATAATAGCTCATAAGAAAATGCTCAACTTCAAAGTGGGAAGGAGATGATGAAGCCTGTCATAGCATTCATTTAATCGTTACAAAAGTCATATAATACAGGTATTATATGCTTCACTTAACGAATAAGAAAAACAAACCTGAGAAAAGTAAATAAAAATAGACCAAGCTTATGCAGTGGTGGTGATTGGAGAATCAGGAGACCAGTCACCTGGTGTTCTGGCTGTAAGTACTAGAAGTCACAACTCCCAGAACTCAAAGGGATTCCTATTTTGAGGAGTCGGCCACTAGCATTACACCCCATACCTCCAGTTCCACGAGGGAAAGCTAATCTTCATGTGGAGGAATGCTGTCAAGGCAGCAATTGGTGAGCAGACCAGCTTTTCCTGAAGAAAGGGAATAAGAATTTGGGGGGCATTATTTCTGTTTCAGAATTCAAAGTCTTGTTTCTTTGAAATAATAGAAGGAATGTCTCAACAGTGTCACAGATGGCCATTCTGAACAGTAATTTTTTTTCAGAAAAATAATAACAAAGAGGCATGTGCCAGTCTTTTTTCCTCGTCTTCTCTTTTGTTCTGCATTACTGAACATGATTCCCTCACTTTTAACGGAAGTGAGCTCTCTCTTCGTAAATCAGTGTGCTCCCTCTGGAGGATTCAAAATTACTGTGCTGGTTTTGGAGCCAGCATTTTGCTTTCATGACGGCAATTTCTCTAAATCTTTGCCTCGTGGCCTCAGTGAATGCATTTGGCAGGAGGAACAGGCTGATAGAAAAAGGAAGAGCTGGTGCGCCTGGGTGACTCAGTCGGTTAAGCGACTGCCTTCGGCTCAGGTCATGATCCTGGAGTCCCAGGATCGAGTCCCGCATCGGGCTCCCTGCTCAGCGGGGAGTCTGCTTCTCCCTCTGACCCTCCTCCCTCTCATGCTCTCTGTCTCTCATTCTCTCTCTCGCAAATAAATAAAAATTAAAAAAAAAAAGAAAAAGAAAAAGGAAGAGCTTCTGTGAACACAAGTACCTTGGGAAATCAGCAATGATGTGAAAAGAAATACATAAAAGCTACCCAGCACAGTATATCTGTGTTTAATGGGACTTCATTAAAAGTATATATTTTTTAAAGTTTGCCTCAGCATGGCAGTGGATTTCTACAGATGAAGTTTGAGAGCACTTAGAAGTTTCTTTTCACTTCTCTTCTTTTTAATTCACTCACTACAAGCTTTGATAGAGAAAAGGAGAGTAACTGCTGGTACATATTAACTTTGTAGAGGGATTTATAGCATTTGTCACTGATTTTCCAGAAACTTTAGAACCAAAGCCAAAGTGGAGCCCTGATTCATGAAATGAGAAGTTGAGTGATCAGAAGTGTGGGCCTAGCAGGAGCTGCCTTCAAAGGCATTGTACTCAAAGTGGTGTGCATCTTGGGATGTTCTAGAACACAGCCTTTACCAATGCCTCGGCTCAAAGGAGGGTCCTGAATCCAAGGAATGTCTGGCACAGAGTTCACCCTCCATGAGTGTTCAATGAATGAATATCTCTTTTTTATTATTATTGTGTTACGTTAGTCACCATACAATACATCATTAGTTTTTGATGTAGTGATCCACGATTCATTGTTTTCATATAACACCCAGTGCTCCATGCGGTACGTGCCCTCCTTAATACCCATCACGGGGCTAGCCCATGCCCCCACCCTCCTACCCTCTAAAACCATCAGTTTGTTTCTCAGAGTCCATAGTCTCTCATGGTCGTCTCTCCCTCCGATTTCCCCCCCTTCATTTTTCCCTTCCTTCTCCTAATGTCCTTCATGCTATTCCTTATGTTCCACAAATAAGTGAAACCATATGATAATTGACTTTCTCTTCTTGACTTATTTCACTTAGCATAATCTCCTCCAGTCCCATCCATGATGATGTAAGAGTTGGGTATTCATCCTTCCTGATGGCCGAGTAATATTCCATTGTATATATGGACCACATCTTCTTTATCCATGCATCTGTTGAAGGGCATCTCTGCTCCTTCCACAGCTTGGCTATTGTGGATATTGCTGCTATGAACATTGGGGTGCATATGGCCCTTCTTTTCACTACATCTGTGTCTTTGGGGTAAATACCCAGGAGTGCAATTGCTGGGTCATAGGGTAGCTCTATTTTTAAATTTTTGAGGCACCTCCACACTGTTTTCCAAAGTGGCTGTACCAACTTGCATTCCCACCAACAGTGTAAGAGGGTTCTCCTTTCTCCACAACCTCTCCTAAATTTATTGTTTCTTGCCTTGTCAATTTTTGCCTGAATGAATATCTAGTGCAAGACCCAGAACTGAGGGAACAGAACCAGAGTTCCAATGATGGGAATTAAAAACAACAAATAGAGGGGTTTTTAAACATGGCAAATATTGGCCATAACAAGACAGAGATTTTGTACGGCAGTGGAAGAAATATTTCACAGATGGAATGAAGTCAGTGTGAGGAGGGCTTTACCTGCTAGAAAGAGGAGCTTTTACTTTAAGCTATAGGCAATGGAGCACTAGTAAAGATTTTTAAAATAGTGATATCAGAGTAGTTCTTTAAGATTACCTAGAAGAATGGTTTTGAAAGGAGGAAAATATAGGCCTAGCAACAAGTCAGGAGTCTAGCTCCAGCAAGAGAATGGAGCAGTTAGGAGAGCATGCCTCAGAGTCAGAGAGATCTGGAATTGCATTCCAGATATGCCATCCACTATTTAGGAGAACCTATGTGTCTTTATTCCTTCATGCATCATTTTTCTCATCTGCATAGGTATAACTTATCAATTTATTCAGTATTTTTGATATTACCCTTTTGTCAGTTTCTGTTTTAGAATCTGAGTAAACAGGTATAGGCATAAGGAGGGCTTCCTCACATGAATCATTCTGAAGAGCACATTCACGTTAAGAAGTAAAAAGGGGAGGATACAAATAGTAAGAAGATAAATATTTAATGGGAAGAAAATTATTAGTAGAATTAGTGTAAATATCTTAAGGCAAGAATGAGTTGGGCACAGTCAGGGAACTGCAAGAAGTTTGGCATGTACTTATGGATAAGGGGGCAGTGATAGAAGATGAGGACAGATGGCTAAGCGAGGATCGAATAATGGGGAGTCATGAGCCAAGCTAAGAGCACTGGATTTTTTATTTGTTTGTTTATTTTTATAGAGAAAGGAAAGAGGGGCAGAGGGAGAGGGAGAGAGAGAATCTTTTTTTTTTTTTTAAAGGTTTTATTTATTTATTTGACAGAGAGAGACACAGTGAGAGAGGGAACACAAGCAGGGGGAGTGGGAGAGGGAGAAGCAGGCTTCCCATGGAGCAGGGAGCCCGATGTGGGGCTCGATCCCAGGACCCTGGGATCATGACCTGAGCCAAAGGCAGATGCTTAACGACTGAGCCACCCAGGCACCCTGGGAGAGAGAGAATCTTAAGCAGGCTCCATGCCCAGCATGGTGCCTTACTGGGGGCTCGATCCCACAACCCTGAGATCATGACCTGAGCCTAAATCATGAATCGGACACTTAACAGACTGAGCCTCCCAGGCGCCCCTGGGTATATTTTAAACAGGATGGGAAATGAATAGAAAGTATTTTTGTAACTCATGATTGCTGAGTAGAAAACGGGTTGTAAAGGGACATGAGTCAGAGCTGGGGACTAGTTTAAAACCACTGCAGACATCTGGGAAGGAGGTGATGATGGCTTGGAATAGGACTGATAATGAAAAATAAAGGGAGAAGCACAGATTTGGTATATGTTCAGGAGTTAGAATCAATAGAACTTGCTGAGAAATTGAGTTTAGAGAGTAATGGAAGGCAAGGAATCAAAGATAATCCCTACATTTCTGGCTGAAGCAACTGTCTATAAGGGTATGTGTTGTTGTTGTTGTTTGTTGTTGTTGTTTTGTAAGGTAAGTATGAGATGGGGAGCAGGTTGACAAATCAAGAGTATTTTTGCAATTTTAGTTTAAAGTGTATAGTAGACATCCAAATGGAGATGCTAAATGATATGTGTCTGCCTGAAGCTCACTCCAGGGAGAGGTCAAGTCTAGAAATAAAGATTTAGCAGTCATCACACATAGATGATATTAAATCCATGGGATTGGATGAAGTCCCTAGGGGTGTGAAGAGAAGTAAATGGGACTGCAACAAATACAGTGGATTGGCTCACAATGTGCTTTCCAGACTCCTAATGTATCTTCCTGGGCTGCAGAGTCTGAAAAACCGGTGACTATGTTTCCCATTCCCTTCACTTGGGTTCCAGGTGGGATTTCAGTTCCAATCAGACATATGGAGTTTAGAACTGAGATATGTGAGCAGTGAGGCAGACATGGGCATCATTTTGTGAGTACTGATACTACTGTGGTTCTGCAGTCAGCAGGTACGGTGGCAGCTTCCCAACTCTGAAAGCAACCCCTAATTCTACAGCTTGCTAATCATGCCAAGCTTATTGCAGCATTCTTGGAAGCTCAGTTGCCCAGTGAAAGTCCTTTCTGGAAACTCAGACAAACATTGCTTTCTTTCGTTCACTTAAAGTAATGTAAGGTATTTAATCCCCCACTTTATTATTTTATTATTATTATTATTATTCCCCCACTTTTAAGAAGACACCCCTCTCTGCTTGAACTAGCTAGAGTGCTTTCTGTTCTGACCCACACCACACCTTGGCTCATCCTTGCATCACTTCAGCATCAAAAGATTCAAGAGAAGTGGAGAAATTAGTAAATTAGGAGCCAGGAAAGACTGAGAAGGGATATATGAAAAGAAAATTAAAAGTGTGATGTCATGGAAAATGGGGAAATGTTATTTTCCAGAATATCTTCTCGTGCAGATCATTGGCGAGCTTGCAAAGAATCTTCATGGAGTAGGGGAAGTAAAGGACAGAGAGTGAAAAGTGAACACAGCCTGTATAAATGGATTTAGTAACCACAGATGACTTTTAAAGATGCTTCGATGTAAAAGGGTTAGCAAAACAGGGAGGTTTTGAGCAGAATAGGGGTTGCATTATATCTGTTTGCGTGTCTGTTCATTCCAAAGATAGGAGATACTGACGCACACCCATAGGCTGATCATAGGCTCCTCTCCAGAAAAGAAGGTGGATGATGTGTGAGAGAGGAGAGAATTGTAAGAGGAAAGTGCTTGGGAACACAAATACTTTGGTGAATCTGCTCACTTTTCTTTCCTCAATGATCTGTGAGGTAGTCATCAGCTGATAATGAGTTGGCCTTGTAAGGTGTGACTGTTTGGAGAGAAAGTAAAAGTATGCAATGGTTTTGTTGAGGAGTGATACCAACAAACTAAAAAAGAGCTATAGGTAACGCATTTAAATTTCAGGTCATGAGTTTGCACTGACGTTGGTCCGCATGGTTATGTGTTGTTGTTTTTTTCCCAGTGGTGTATAATTAGCTGCTTGTGTGCAGGCACAGAATAGGCTGGCAGTAGCTTTTAAGCAATATCCAGGCTTAACCAGATAATACAGTGGAAGGAGAGGGGTTCTGAATATTTATAAGGGAGTGATTATAATTCTGGGACATAGAATCTAAGTCAGATAAAGAGCAACGTGAGGAAACAAAATGAGAAATTGATAGTGAGAAATGCACAGGTTCAACAGATGATGCATTGATGAAGTTGAAGACTGATTCAAATGGAAATGATAGAGTAAGTGAGCTGGTTAGAAGAGGTGGTGGTGGTTGAAGTTGAGATTTTAGAATGAGAGAAGTTACTTATATCAAGGTCAAGCGTTTGACCATAGAAATAAGTGGCTGAAATGGAGCAGAGAGACAATGATGTTGGCTAGATTATTCATTAAGATGTTGAAGTTACCAGAAATGGTGACAGAGGAAGCAGTGGAAAGAAGGCACAGTGATCTAGGTGGGAAAATCAGTAAATGAGCAGGAGTAACCAGGGTCAGTAGATAATTATAGCCAGGCAAGAGGTTGGGTAGTTTCCTTCTTCCTTCTCACCCAACCTCTATGCCACCTCAGAAGGAAGAATATCAACAGCCACCTAGTAGACTAGTTATTAACATTACATGAGATAACATGAATAAAGTACCTAAAATGTCTGTCAATTTAATGTATGATGCTATTGTTATGGCCACTATGAATAAATCAACCTATGCTAACAAAATGTCAAATACGTGCCAGTCATGGGGTTGGATGTTATTCACTTTTCTTTTTTCTTTATTTTTTTGACCTAGAAACATAGTTTATGAAATCTGGACAAGACCTCGAAAGTCACTTCATCAAAGGTCCACGAACTCTAGCCAAAGGTTAGACAGATGCATAAAAACTACCTGAGAAGCTTATTAAATATATAAATGCCAGTCCATCACTGCTGATCATTCTGATGCTTTACACTTTCAGTGGCAACTGGGAACCTATGTTTTTAATAAGCTCTCTAACAGATTCTGATACAATGCCAAGTTTAGGAACCACTGCTGAGCATCTATTTTATAGGTGAGGAAACTGAAGGCCAAGATCAAAGCTGGTAAATAACAGAATCGGGACTTTTACCCATTTTCCCTGTTTCCAAGCCCAGAAATTAGATCCTGAAAGATAGTAAAACACTGATGCACTGGGATGGGAAGCTGAGTAAAGGTTTATACCCTTTTACTTCGTATTCTGCTTAGGTGGATACACTGAGAACAGCCACGGCAGAGAGAAGTTGGTTTAGGCAACACACCAACTATGATAGCAAAGTAGACAGTATCGTTTTGTGCCGCCAATCAAATGCGATATATAATAAACATGTCGGAAAGACGGTATGCAAGGTAGAGGGTGCAAATAACAATGAGCTGAGCTGATAAATGTTACAATAATCCAGGCTTATAACTATGGTGGTAAAGTACCATGGGGTGGCAGACATAATTTTTTTAAAAAAAATCTCAGTGTATGAGATTTTTGTATGAGATTGACAAAGTCCATATGTGAAACTTGAGTCAAATAATAGGCAGCCATGCTAACCTTTCTCCTAGTGAGGTGATTTCAAATCCTGTCCACATATCAGAATCATGTCCTTGACATTCTGAGCTAATTGATAGGACTTGCTTTGGATTTGAGATACATGTTTAATAAATAGGAATCTTTAAAGTGTTTCTACCTTGTAAAAGCTCTCAAAATGACAAGGGTTAGCATACTAGGGTATGCTCAATATTCTACAACCCTGCTATCTATCTGCCTATCTATCTATCATCTATCTATCTATCTATCTATCTTTCTATCTATCTATCTATATCTATCTAACTACACACACATCTTCCAGCTGTGTAACAGCATTAGGAGATCAAAAATGAATTCCAGTGGGCTGTCATTAAAGATAATAGGAGCTGCCTCATGAACTGCCATCACCATGGCAAGTGATTTCAAACAAAATAGTGTGAAAATAGTCACCATGTCACTGGACTTTAAAGTCAGGAACTGAATACTACCGAGAATATGTTGCCTCTCCTCAAAGAGAAGGGAGCACTTTGTTGTGAACTACTTATAACAGGGTAGGCAGTGGTATTGCACATAAAGGTACTTACTCTTTTCCAGTATTCTTACTGAATATACAATAGCAGCAAGGTACATTGTCTATCAAACGTGCCTAATGATGACAGATCGGTATGTTATCCAAGCTCACGGTATATATTATTTTCCTGCTTTGCTAACAAAGAAAATTATTGTAACTGGGAGAAACAGGTACAGAGAAGAATTATGACCCTCTGCGCACTCTTATTTTTTAATTTACAAGTAGAGAAACTTTAGGCAGAGACAATGATGTCTAAGTTACCTCTAGGACATTATACAATTGAGATGGAACACTTTGGCCTTCTCTGGAGATGAATGATGGGCTCCTCCAAATGTTGCTCATGACCTAAGGCTTTATTTCAGTATAAATAAGGAAGGTGCCTCTAGAAGCAGTGTGTGAGGTAAATCTTCCCTAAGAACAAAAGATGCTAAGACTGGAAAGTGGAAAGCCTTAAGTGGCTGTAGCTTTTACATGTACCCAATTATCTCTAATAATGACAATGCCTAAAACCTGAGAAAGTGAGATGACACTGTCCTAATCAGTGTCATAGCTGCTATCCACACGGAGGCTTTGATTCTGAGTTCCAGCTCTGAGAATTTTCTCCAAAGAGCTGCTGTTGGCTGGGACCTCACAGACCATGGAAGACAGGCAGTTTTTGAAAGGCTGAGTTAAGCATACATGGCATTCTGTTTCATTCTTATTTGGCTTCATTCTTGGAGTTCCTGCTTTGCATAAATCGAAATGTTCAGGATAGGAGAGTGGTTCAAGATGGCAACATAAGAAGATCCTGAACTTATCTCTTTTCGTGGACCCAACAAATCTACAGCTATATACGGAACAATTCCCTTTGAAAAGAATCTGAGAATCAGCTAAACAGCTACTCCACAACAGATTCCAAAAGGGCCACACTGAGACAGGTAGGAGAGACAGCAATGTGGTCTTGCCAGAAACCACACCCCTGGTATGGCAACTCACCATTGGAAGGCGTCTCATAAACACAGAACTCCTCTCTGAGGAGCAAGGGGCTTGTGTCCCACATCAGGCACCCCAACTCTTGGGACTTGCAAGAGAAGGAAAAGCCCCCAAAACGTCTGACTTTGAAAACCAATGGGGCTTATATCCAGGAAAACCATAGGGCTGTAGGAAACAAAAGATTTCACCCTTAAAGGGCTTGAGTGCCGGCCCACTTGCCCCAGGACCCAGACAGAAGTAGCAGTTTGAAAAGAGCCTAGATTGTATCTGAAGGAGATTCGTTTGCTAATCTTAAAGCATCTGCGAGGGGCAAACACCTGTTGGGACTCTCTCCGGGGATGGAAGTGCTGGTGGGTGCCATTTTTGCACTCTCACTCTATCCTGCTAGCACCTGCCTACCTACACCACCACCGTGGCCCTGCCAGAAGCAATGAATGAATGCCCCCACCCCTCTGCAAATGTGGGGGAGTGCCCCACCCCCATACACCAATGACATGGCCCCACCAGAGGTGACAGACAGCCACCCTGCACCCTCCCAGGGATGGTGGGTGAGTGAACCCAAAAAGACCCACCTCAAGACACATTATAATTAAAATACCAAAAGTTAAAGATAAAGAGAGAATTTTAAAACAGCAAGAGAAAAACAATTTATTACCTACAAGGGAACCCCTATAAGACTGTAAGCAGATTTCTCAGCAGAAATCTTACAGGCCAGAAAAGAGTGGCATGATATATTATAAATGCTAAAAGGAAAAAAACTTCCAAGCAAGAATACTTTACCGAACAAGGTTATTCAGAATTGAAGGAAAGATAGAGTTTTCCAGAGAAGCCAAAGCTAAAGGAGTCCATCACCACTAAATTAGCCCTATAAGAAAGTCCTTTATCAAAATTGTGTTTTGCAAAAATTTTCTCCAAGAGTGCAACTTGTCTTTTTCATTATTTTAACAGTGACTTTCAAGGAGAACTTCTTAATTTCAACGAAGTCCAATTTATCAATGTTTTCTTTTATGGTTGATGCTTTTCGTGTCCTATCTAAAACAAATAACGGGGCGCCTGGGTGGCTCAGATGGTTAAGCGTCTGCCTTCAGCTCAGGTCATGATCTCAGGGTCCTGGGATCGACTCCCACATCGGGCTCCCTGCTCCTTGGGAGCCTGCTTCTCCCTCTGCCTCTCTCTCTCTCTCTCTGTCTCTCATGAATAAATAAATAAAATCTTAAAAAAAATTAAAAAAATAAAACAAATAACAAAAAACCTTTGCCTAACCTAAAAAGTGTCTTTTATGATTTTTGATAGATATGTCATAGTTTTAGTTTTGCATTTAGGTCTATGATGCATTTTGAGTTAATTTTTAGAAATTGTATGAAGTAAGGATCAGGATTCATATTTTTGCATATGGATGCCCAATTGTTCCAGGAATTTTTGTGGAAACCACTATCATTTGTTCATTGAATTGCTTCAGTACATTTGTCAAAAATTGGTTGATCATATATATGCTTTGGTCTATTCTAGGCTCTCTGTTCTGTCCCGCTGACCTGTGCGTCTATCCTTTGTTATTACCATGCTTTCTTGATTAATATAGCTTCATAGTAAGTACTGAACTCAGGTGGTGTGAATCTGCTAACTTTGTTCTTTTGTTTTGGCTATTCAATGCTCTTTTCCATGTAAATTTTAGAATTAGCTTGTTAATTTTTAAAAAAAAATCTTGCTGGCATTTTTATCAGGATTGTGTTGATTTCATATATCAGTTTGGGAGGGTGTTGACATATCTAACACTATTCATGTCCAATTAATGAGTCTGGTATATCTCACCATTTATTTAGGTTTTATGGGCTTCTCTCAATATTTTATATTTTTTAGTATACAAACTTTCACATTACTAGATTTGTCCTTAAGTAGTTCCTTTTTGGGAGTGCTACTCTAAATGGAACTTTTAAAAAATTATAATTTGCACTTATTATAATTTCAATTTGCAATTATTTGCAATTATTAATTAGCAATTAATTAGCATATAGAAATACAATAGAGGGTTTTTTGGTATGTTGATTGATTGATTGATTTTTATTTTTTTATCCTGCAGCTCTGCTGTACTCACTTACTAGATCTAGTAATATTTTTTATATCCATTATTTGCAATTTTCTGTATAGGCAATCACATTATCTGCAAATCAAGAGAATTCATGTATTCATTTCAAATTTGTTCGCCTTTTACAAAAATTTTTTTTTCATTATAATACTGTCTAGGACTTCCAGTATAATGTTGAATAGAGTGGTGGGAACGGACATTCTTGCCTTGTTTTCTTTTTTTTTTTTAAATATTTTATTTATTTATTTGACAGAGAGAGAGAGACAGAGAGAGAAGGAACACAAGCAGGGGGAGTGGGAGAGGGAGAGCAGGGAGCCTGATGCGGGGCTCGATCCCAGGACCCCAGGATCATGACCTGAGCCGAAGGCAGACGCTTAACGACTGAACCACCCAGGCACCCATCTTGTTTTCAATCTTAGGGGGAAAATTCATTTCAGTCTTTCACCCATAAAGTATGTTAATTATAGGTTTTTCAATAGATGCCACATACTAAGTTGAAGAATTTTCCTTTTACTCCTAGTTCACTGAGAGTTATTATCATGAATGATGTTGATTTTACCAAATGTATGTTCTGTATCTGTTGAGATGACTCTGCAGTTTTTCTTCTTTAGTTTGTTGATATGGTAAATTCCATCACTCATAATTCCACCAATCCCAGAGATAACCACTATCCACATTTTCCTAAATTCCCTTCCAGTCTTTATTCTGTAAATATAACTTACGTAATAAAATAGAAAGTGGTATTTATATAATTTGTATAATTCTTTCCTGACACATTATTAAGAACTATTTCATGTTATTTAACTTTATTTAAGAACACAATTTTCCTGGCTAAATAAAAGCACAGCCTATATATTTACAATAATAATGTAATAATAATAATAATAATATAATGATAATTACAATAATTGAACAATAACACTTTCTTTGTACTAATGACTATTCTAAGTATTGTTACATGTATTAATATTTTACTCTCAGAACAACTGTATGAGATGGATATGACGACGATGATGATGTCCATTTTATAGCTAAGGAAACGGACAGATTGGACAGCTCTCTCAAGGTCTCACAGCCAGTAAGGAGTGGAGCTCTATTTCAGGCTCCATAGACTATAGTCTTTCCCATATTATACTGTTTATACTGTCACTGTACAATGCACAAATTCTTATTATGTCATTGCCTTTATGTGCTACATAAACAACGCTATGATAAACACAACTGGAAATAAATCTTTAACCATATCTCTTGTTATGTCCTTAGAATAGAATTATAAAGAAGAATTAGGGGTCCAGGTTTTGGTACCTTGAACTACCCTGCCCAATTGCTTTTTCTGAACAGTCCTATCAAAGGTGGACATACTGCAGTCAAATCCAGATTCACTTTTTAATTTTGTTAAATTTTGATAATTAAAAAAATAGTGGAATATTTTTCAATGTTTAAGGTGTTCCTATGTTTATTACTTCATTTGTGTTTCTGTTTCCTGTTTGTTATTCGTGTTTTTTGCCAATATTCAGATTTGAATGAAATTTTTATGTATCAAATCAACAATTTGTTCTGAATTTTCCATTTGTTTTAAATTTTCTTTGCTTAGCTTATCTTTACTTTTTCCTCTTATCATTTTGGACAGTACTTTTAAAGTCAAATCATTTTTTCATTTGTATTTTATTCCTCACATATATAAGAAATTTCTTGCTGAGTCAGTATTAGATTGGATATACTTATATATTCACGTATTTTTGTATATATGTATATATATTTAATTCATATAAAATAAATCTTATTGTATGCTGTGAGTTGAGGATCTAACTCGGCTGTTTCCTAAGTAGTAACCCAATTATCTTAGTATCATTAATTCCATAATCTTATTTTGTAAGTAATTGATGACAACTTTATCTTAACTTGTTATATATGCTCTCTATTCCGCTGTACTGATCTATTATTACTCTAGCAAAGCAAAACAGTGTAGAACAGTCTGGGTTTAGATCCACTATTGTCACTGTCATATGAGCTTGAATAAGTCACTTAACCTCTCTGAGCCTCATCTTCCTCATTTGCATATGTTGTTTTTAACATTAAATGGGAAAAAAAAGTATATACAGCACTTACTTTAATGCCTGGCACATAATAAGCTCTTAGAGATATCTGCAGTTTTATTGTTTCCTTTACTCTGCTAGGTCCAAGTTCAAGTTATTGGGCTACTTCCATTTTCCCACTCCCCTCTTTGCCCGAGGCCTGGCCAAGAGCCAGATGGCCTATGTGACATGTGACTAAATACTGGCAAATGGTGTACAAGCCAACTTCCAAAAACGTTCTTTGCAGAAAGGGAGATTCTCTCCCTTCTACATACCCTACTTGTTCCAGAATGAAATCTAGAAAATGCGGCCGGATATCCAGAACCCTGTTGGACCATGTGATGAAGATGTTTGTGAAAGATCTGGGGTGGTGGAGATAAACAAAATAAGCTTGGTGTCTCCCGAGAATGGAGTTGCCCTGGACTGTTTCTACCTAGATTTCTGTGTGAGAGATGAAACCTTTACTTCTTTAACACATTATCCTACAGTTTCTATTACTCACAAGTTATCTCCTTTTCAATGATATAGTTGAATCCGAAATTCAAGAAAGGATGCTATTTGCATGCTTAAGTGTTTTGAGCTTAAGGTCTTTTGCATTATGAGTAAGAAATAGTTCTCTCATCTCTATCAATTCTAGTTTAGAAAACCAATATTTGCTCTTTTGAATTAGGTCGTTATCAATTAACATTCAAGTAACTGGTGCCAACTTTGAAAGAAAAGATGAATAGAATCTTAACCATCAAACAGAAAAAAAAACACTGTTTTTTTTTTTTGTTTGTTTGTTTTTTTGGAAACTTCTCTCAAATGCCCTTCATATGAACCAAAGTGTTAAAAGTGAATATATTTTTCATCATTGCTTCAGGACTAAGCCATACAAAATAGATTAATTGTCAATGAAGAGAGCAAAAGTAGGTAATTCAGTTTCCCAAGAAAGTTTTAGTAAATGAATTGTCTATTTGGCATTTTGCATTGATCACTTAGCCACAATAATGAACAATCCTCTTATTTATACTGTATTGAAAATTGAAGCTCAGAATTACACTATAGTTCATTTTTCCTAATATTAATCTTCAATCATTATAAAGTGCCTTCGTGTTGTTTTCTAATAAAGTCAGATGTACCAGTTTCACTAAGTTAATTGATTATGTTAGCTTCAAGAAGTGGATTATTTAAGGGATCAAAGTATTCATGTGCTGCCTTTAGATATAAAGTCCAAATAAGGAAAAAGAACTAGTTAAATCTTTCCTTTACCTCAAGACTGATGAGCATACTTTGGTCCTCCTGTGGTTATTACACTTGAGCTTGCTCTCAAGGATGGACACCAAGAGGAGATATGAGATAAGGCTGGGGATAAAGCACCTAGTGCAATGTCCTTCCAAAGGATGTATTTTGGAGACACTGCTCTCTGATGCTTCTAATAGCCTGTGCCAAAGAGAATTTCCACCATTTCTATCTCACTCGCTAACCCCAGAGAATATCCTGCTAGATAACAATGGGTAAAGTAAATGCATTTAATTTCAGATGGTACAGCATCCTGCATTAGCAGGCTCTCCAGAGTGGCACAAAAGGAAAGTCCCCTTTTAATAGTTTACATGAAGTTAATTCCATGGCAAAGCACTTTTTGCAGGTCTTTTCCAATTAGAAATATCTAGATCTCCTGTTAGAGATTTGTCTTTACATTTATCTTTTTATAACTCACAGAATTTTAGAATATTAAAATTTGTGATTCTAAAACTCGTTCCATGATAGATTATCAAACTACTGTGAAAAATCTCAAAGCAAATGTACTTGCTCTAGGAGTTGATTCACTCACTTATTGGACACATGTTGTGTGCTTAGTAGTGGGAATAAAACACATAATCTATATTTCATCCTCAAACAATGTCATTTGGGTGGGGGGACACTGACATGATAATGATCATCACAATCCCTTAAATATATAGGAAGCCAAGACTAACTTTGCTTAAAGTATCAGGGAAAGCTATACAAGAAATATCTGATGCTTAATAACGAGAAGGAATTCACCACGTGGAGGAGATAAACTACGAGATTTCCTGGTCCTGCAAGTGATTACTGAGCTCATAAGACTCTAGCATATCCCAAAGAATGTCCATTTGGCTTTGAGCCATCTGAAAGGAAAAGGAAAGAAATAAATACTTGTTTATCAGGTTTGATGCCTAGATAAGAGTTATTTGCTAAGGGATCTAAATGCATTAACATCTGTAATCTTGGTAAAAAAAAAATATAAGACATGCACTACCATCCTCTTTTCACAAATAAAGGCACTGAAATTCAGAGAAGTCGAGTATAACATATCTAGTAATTGACAGACCCAGGATTTTTCCCAGCTTTGTATAGCTCAAAAGTGTCACCAAAAGACCAAAGTCCTTCCTGTAACCATAAATCTGTCTCTGGGTTTCTGACAATCTTTTGTCCTGAGAGAAGAAAGGTGGTGAGGGACTGAAGTTCCAAAAGGGGCAGTGTAGCTTAGGGTTTATATTAGAGTCTTAAAGTCAGACAGGTCTGGGTTTAGTAAGTTCCCGACCATGCTACTTAACGAGCTTGGACAAAGTACTTAGCTTCTCTACAATTCAGTTTCTCTGCAAAATGTGAGCACTAAAAACATCCACTTTCAGGCAGTTGTGTGAGAATGACATTCAGAAATGCATGCAGAAACCTGTAGCTCTACACTTGACACATACATCTACTTAATAAATATCAGCCAAACTCTACTCAAGCAACTGAACATGCCCAGAACTATGAAAATGTGTCTGGCTTCCTAACAGAATTCAGATACCCAGGAGCAATTCCAAGTCCCTAAGGAAGAACTCAAGTTCTCCTGAAGGATTGTTAGAATTCAGAGCTTCAGCTCAAATCTAGAATTTTAGCTTTAAGTCTGATTGACTTCCTGGACCAACCTAGCATTCCTAAAGGTCAAGAGTGGTAAAGAGTGATCTGGGAGTGAACTCTGAAGGCCCATCTAAGCCACAGATTTGGGGCACCCCGGTGGGTGGGACCCGATATTCTTTGCAAAAAAACCCAAACATTTAATTTTATTTAGAACAGGAACTCTCAGAGCTGTTATTTTTTAAAGATTTTTTTTTAATTTATTTATTAGAGAGAGAGAGAGTGAGAGAGAGAGCGCAAGAGGGGGAAGGGTTAGAGGGAGAAGCAGACTCCCCGCCGAGCAGGGAGCCCGATGTGGGACTCGATCCCGGGACTCCGGGATCATGACCTGAGCCGAAGGCAGTCGCCTAACCAACTGAGCCACCCAGGCGCCCCTCTCAGAGCTCTTATTAATAGAAAAGCATAGGATCATGAAAAGTAGATATATAGGATCACTACATATATAGACACAACACAGTATACAATACAATAGAACA
Organism: Mirounga angustirostris; assembly: GCF_029215605.1. Lineage (NCBI taxonomy): Eukaryota > Metazoa > Chordata > Mammalia > Carnivora > Phocidae > Mirounga > Mirounga angustirostris. The sequence continues at coordinate 43,635,344 of NW_026991722.1, read as the reverse complement.
ATACACTGTGTGTGTGTGTGTGTGTGTACACAATTTTACATACCAGTATCACTTTGTGTTATATTGATTCTTTGGGCATTTTTTGCTCCAGATAAACCTTACAGCTAAATATCAGTACAATTAAGTTAGTGGTTTGCTTTATATAGGTGCCTAATTGCTTTAATAATGTCAGATGGATGTCAATGAGAATAAAAACATGGGGAAAACCATGAAATGGCACAGGTGTCTGGCTTGCTTAAGGATGGAGTCCTCCAGGTACATGCATGTTACATTATGCACTGCCTTTCAATCTGCTTCAATCATCTGAAGCATTTAGCAAGCATAGCTAGAAGGAAACTTAGATCATCCAATTCAATCTCTCATTTTAGAGTTGAGAAAAATGACACCCAGAGGGTTGTTATTTGCTTAAGGTAACCAAATTAATTAACAACTTTCCTAGAAATAGAAATTTCTTCTACAATATCCAGCTCCTCAGGACACATTCCTAACTCTGTCAACTTTTGAATAATTTGAATAAGAGGCTTAGTGACAAAGCAAACTCAAAAATCTCCAAATTTTTAAGTCACATACCTTAAATATCAGAAAGACTCTTTTCCCCTTAAATGTTGTATTAGCATTGGTATTTGCTTTTAGTACTAATCAAGCCCCATCTTTTGTGTAATACACCATCAGAAATGCCTATGATGTGCCACCTTTATGATATATCTGTTGATGTAATTTAACAACTGGTCCAAATTCTGCATGTCGTAAAGTTTTCTTAGCAAACTTTTAATCTCTTTTACCTTTTTCATTTTACTTTATAAGTTTCTGGTTGACGGTATGCAATTTGCATACCATTCAATTTCTCTTTTATGCACTAGACTAGTAGGCTAAGCATTTTCCTCATAATTGTAGCTCATTATTTAACAATTAAATAAAATATTTAATTTAGTAAAATAAATTATTTAACAATTATTTATCTCACCACTAAACTGCAAGCCCGTTCAGGGACACCAAAGATTCCTTGCACAAAGCCCTGAACATAATTGGTTATCAAAAATATTTTTTGATGAATGAATGGAATACAGATTGATTTCCATATTAGTCTCAGGGAAAAGACATAGGAATACAGAACCTATAGTTTGTCACCAATCAAATGCCTAAAATACTTTCCACCAGATGTAACATGTTTTGAAATATCACATTTTTTTCTATTATGCGTTATCAAAATTATCCTGAAGACAAAGGAATAACTGAGATGGATTAAACTTGTTTAATAGTATTTGTATGAGTTTAAGTCCACGTTGCTAAAGGTGATACTTTCTATCAGTTTCACTAGATCAAATTTAAGAATAAGACTGGAGAATAGCTTAAAGTATACTTGTAAGTAAATATGCCCAGTTCTGTGAGTCGATCTCTTTGTTGCTCTAACCTTTGTGTTCCAAAGGACTGCCATGTAACTAACTGCATAGACACTGGAAGAAAAAGATTGAGTCAGGGGATTTTTCGACGCTAGAAAAATGACATTAACAACAGCTGACTCTCTATCCCCAAGTTGAGAAGATATGGATGACGCAAATCAACTTGAGGATGTAGTCATACCATGTGCCTGGAACCCTGTCATCAGTACTATCCAACTTATCCAGGACTTTATTTAAGAAGAGAACTAGCTAATCTAGAAGGCCTGGAGTTGTAGCTAGAAAGCATCCCATGAAAAAATGAGCACTTGCAGCAAAACCTACAAGGCTAGAACAGTGTTCTTTCAGACCACACCTAGGCAAGAGGAAGAGGGTGGTAGTTTGGATTTGGATTTCTGTCCACCTACATCTCTCTGATGCCCCACATCCCCCACTCCCTGCTGGAGGATTAAATTTATTTTCTTCATTGATGTTAGTCCCATCCATATGACCAGCTTAAAACAATGAAACTTCACGTTGAAGTTATGTTTGTCCCCTCTGAACACAGCTCACTGTGTCTCTTCCTTCTTTCATGCGATCAGGTAGAGGCTGTTCCATCAGTGGGGATTCTGGAGCAAAGAGGACATGCTGCAAACCTCAACCAACCCATCACAAGCATGCAACTTGAGCAGGAAATGTAAATTGCTGATTCAAAGCATTGCGATTTGAGGGTTCTTTATTATCACAGCATATTTTTGCTGACAGATATAAACAGAAAAGCTGATATTTGATTACCTTCTGTATGTTTGAAAAAGATTTTCTCTGAAAAGGAGTGGAACTGGTGGTGGAAGAGACCAAGACATTTTGAAGACAAAACACAGAGATAAACCTCAATGAAAAAAATGCCAACAGAAGTTAAAATAAAAATTAGAGTGAATCTAAAATAAAAATGAGAGAGAGAGAGAGAGAGAGGGAGAGAAAAGAAAAACAAAAAACCAGAAGGGACTGGAAATGTATCCACTATATCATAAGACTGATGGAAATAATCACAAAATCTTGTCTTTGCCTTTGCTCTGAGAAAAACTACATGATCCAGAATGGCACTGATGTTATTACATATGGACCCTATGCAAGGAGCACATCAGCTTACTTAGTGCCCTGATCATGATTTTTATTTTATTTTATTATTTTTTAAAGATTTTATTTATTTATTTGAGAGAGAGAATGAGAGAGAGAGAGCACATGACGGGGGGAGGGTCAGAGGGAGAAGCAGACTCCCTGCCGAGCAAGGAGCCCGATGCGGGACTCGATCCCGGGACTCCAGGATCATGACCTGAGCCGAAGGCAGTGGCTTAACCAACTGAGCCACCCAGGCGCCCGAGCCCTGATCATGATTTTTAAATACCATTTTCTAATCAAATAAACCAGGGTTCACCACAGAAGTGGTTGATTACAGGGTGGGGTAGGGGAAAATACAAGATGAGGCTGAAGCACCTTGTCATACCAAAAATAAGGAAGTGATTAAACAAGAATGGGGGCATGTAGAAAGAACAGAGCTGCCAACCTGAAAAATCGCCCAGTAGTCAAGGTGGAACAATTTGAGCACAAAATAAATAATAACAGCATTGGATTTTAACCCATGGAATAACATAAATTTTCATGAGTGCGTAAATAAAAAATAGAGTCAATAAGTACATAGGGAAGAAATAGAAGAGAATTTGAATTGGTAAGTACATAAACCAAAAAATCATTATCAGACAAACACCACAGTAATAATTTTTGCAGACTAGATCCACTGATGGATACTAAAATCAGTGGACAGATGTTTGAGGAGAAACAGACTTGGTGAGTATGGAAGTATTAACTTTACGGTGGAGAAATCTGGAAAGCACCACCGTAATCAAGTGACTAAAGTGAACGTCACCAGTGATAAGACACACCAGCGTCATGAGCCGCTTGACATGATGCTCCAAGAAGTAGGTGTCATTTCTGTGGTATTCCTGACAAAAATCCATAACCTCATTCCAATCATGAGAAAACATCAGATTCAGATTGAAGGAATCTGTTTCATCAAAACAACTGCTCATTACTCTTCAAAAGAGACACTATGAAAGATAAGAAAGACTGAGAACTGTCACAGATCGTAGACTAAGGAGAATAACAAGTAAATGTAAGGTGGGATCCTGGATAGTATCCTGGAACAGGAAAAGCACATTTTAAGAAATGGCGAAGTTTGGGGGTGCCTGGGTGGCTCAGTCGTTAAGCGTCTGCCTTCGGCTCAGGTCATGATTCCAGGTCCTGGGATCGAGCCCCGCATCGGGCTCCCTGCTCCGCGGGAAGCCTGCTTCTCCCTCTCCCACTCCCCTTGCTTGTATTCCCTCTCTCACTGTGTCTCTTTCTGTCAAATAAATAAATAAAATCTTTAAAAAAAAAAAAAGAAATGGCAAAGTTTGAATGGGGTCTGGAGTTGAGTCAACAGCAGCATAACAATGTTAATTTCTTGATTTTGATAATTGCACTTTGGTTATGTAAAATGTCACCATTAGGGGAAGCTGAGTGAGGAGTATACTGGTATTCTCAGTCCACTTTTGCAAATTTCTGTTGGGCTAAATAATTAGGTCAAAATAAAAAGTTAAACAAAATATATCCAGAATCTGAGTACTTCTCAACACCTTCATTTCTACCACCCTGGGTCAGAGCCAGCTCTCCTGAATTATTGAGACAGCCTCCTAAAACATCACCCTGCTTCTGTGCTCTCCCTCACTCCCTGCTGAGTCATCTTTTGAACAGGTAAGTCAGACCATGTCACATCTCTGCTCACATCCTCTAATGACTCCTAACTTCCATCGGAGCAAATCAGTACTTTCAAGGGCCTACAAAACCCATGCAATCTGGCTCCTCATTCTCCCTCTACTTTTCTCCATTTCCATCATGCCTTTCATGCCAACTCAATTCCTTGCTTCCTTTGAACACTCCAGACCCACCATCCTGCCTTAGAGCCTTGCACAAACTGTTCCTTCTGGAGCTCCCTTCCTCCTCCCACCAAACCCACACCCCACATCCCATATACAGTGTCTTATTTTCTAGCTTGAATTTAAATCTCTCCTTCTTGATGAAGCTTTTGGTGACCACTCTATTTAATGGTACAACAGCATCCCAGCTCCATCCCCTAGAAAAGGAGGACACTCTTTTTCTTCTTCTATAGAGTCTCATCTTCTAACACACCAGATAGTTTGCTTACCAGTTTTGTTCACTTTTCCTATCTTTCTTCCTCCATTTACAGCCCCTTCCTTCCAATTTAAGCTCCTTAAAGAGAGAGAGAATACTTATTTTTTTCACTGAGGCATCCCTAGAACCTAAACAATAATGAGTACATAACGAGTGCTCAGTTTGTATGATTTCAAGTAATCAATGATTCATTCATCCATTTATATTATAAGCAAAAATTGGAAGGCTATGCTTTGTGATTAACTCCACCAGATACTTTACAAAGTGGATATTACGATCCTAAGGGTGATACTATCTAATCTCATTTTTTTAAAAGTGAACAAATATATTCAACCAGATATTTTATTCTTTCATGCAACAGCTCTTGTGGGCTTCTGGGGAATATTTTGATAACCTCTTCAATAAGCTTGGGTCCTTTGACATATACTAAGTTAAATCACTTACAGCTAAAGCTAAATGACCATGATCAACATCAAGGCATAAATTTAACACTTCTTGCTTGATTTTTACAAATGAGAGTATAGGTCATATTTAGGTATATATTATTAAATTTTATTGGACTAATTTATTTTTATGTTGTATGGACATCTACAGCAATTGTTTTAGATTTTTTATTTTCTAAAGAAACTACAAACTTTGTTGTTTTTCCCAACAGATTCATAAAAGCCATTATTCCTTCCTTGATCCCATGTGAATTTTTAATTGGTGCTATTATACTTCTCGAAGGGATTAGAAACAATAGGCCTTATGTGCCTTTAACTGGCAGTAGCCAAACTTTTTTTGCAATCTCAGCCAGAGTGAAAAATATCCTAAATTGGTGGACTAGTTTTTATGAGGAACTGCTTTTTTTTTTTCTTTGCTTTGCTTTCATTTCTTTTTCTTTGTCCTTTTTTTTTTTTTTTTTTAATGTAAAGGAGGTAATGGGTGTTGGTAATGTGGTAGACAGCTCGTTTCCAGCATGCAATCAAGCTTCTAAGAAGCCTTGTGTTTTGTTTTCTATTCGTGGTTGGTTGCCCCCTTTAACCTTATCAAAGCAGTTAAATTTCTTCAAACTGTCAACCAGAGCCATGTCAGCATCTTAAAGACAGTCACTGCTGACATGGCTCAGCAGAGCTGAATTGATCTTCCACCCCTCGGGGCATTGCACACAGCCAGGCCCTGCACCACCACCCAGAGCTTGATTTAAAGTTCAGCCCTTTCTGCCTTGTTGTGGGGAAGGCAAGCTTTGCTGCTCCGTAACAGTATTTAAAAATACTTTTGCTTCCACATGTAACACTTCAGCCTTTCTCTGGGCCTTGGAGGTGCCTAGGGGAGGGAAGTTTGAGGAAAGAGATTGAGAGAGCCAGAAGTAAATACATGCTGTGTGTCCTGTGGCTTCGATGATAATCAGACCAAGTACGTTGTTGCCAATCAAATGGCATGACGTACTTTCTTACCAAATTCTCGATATTTTTTTCCCACCCTTCTCCAAGTTTCCCTTCCTTGAATTATTCTGGTCCATACTCCATCATGCTTAAAGACTTGGCAGGATCAGTTCCCAGAATGGATTCTGCAAAACAAATATTGTTGTCTCATGGTTTCGTTATTGCGATGACTAGAAAGTTATGTTATGTCCAGGATGTGTGGATTTGAGAAGTGTTTTCAGTTTCTTTTGTTTCCTTTTGTTTTGTTTTCAGTTTCAATAAGAAGCCACACTTAACTTTTTTTTTTTTAAAGTAGGCTCCACACCCAATGTGGGGTTCAAACTCATAACCCGAGATCAAGAGTTGCACACTCTACCGACTGGGCCAGCCAGGTGCTCCAGCAGTCATCACAAGCCTTTTCCACCATGTAGTCTATCCTTAAGTTACTTGTGTGTCCTCCTCTCATGGAGTTCTTTTTTAGAAGAAATCTTGTACTATAAAATTTTACTTAAAAAAACATTTGCTGTTGGTTTGTTAATAGTTCTGCATAAAAATTTGCATTTGAACTTACTACACTAAGTAATTTCCAGAGTAACACTGCCTCTTGGGCTATCATAAGCCCTTTTGATAAAATCTAAAATTCCTGGAGTTCAATAATCATATATTGAGCATCTTTTATAAATCAGGCATTGGGCTTACTATTGGAGTTACAAAGATAATTAAGTCAGTTCTTGCTCTCTAGGAGCTCACAGTGTAGTCAGGGGAGATAGGTAAAACAAACAAACAAACAATAATAGAAAAACAACTAAGAAAAATGCTCATTGCTCTATGCATGCGATGGGGATGATGCATTTTCCATGGGTAGTGTACCATAAGTCCCCACACCTTTGAAAAAGAAACAACCCCCAACTCTACTGCTATGAAGGAGCTATTATATAAGACTTCAATTTCTTTCTTTCTTTTTTTTTTTAAGAGAGAGAGAGAATCTTAAGCAGGCTCCACTCCCAGCGTGGAGCCCGACTCATGGCTCGATCTCACGACCCTGAGATTATGACCTGAGCCGAAATTAAGAGTTGGACATTTAACCGACTAAGCCACCCTTGTATTCCAAGTCTTCAAATTTGATGAAATAAATGACAGAATTAAAGTACTTTATCTAAGACCCAAAGCATCTTGGTTAACCAAGTTGTGTGTAGCATTCCCACACAGGGAATATGATATCCAAGAGCCCGGAAGGGAGACTGGAAAGTCTCAGAAGTAATAAAGTGACTGTTACACCGATTCTGACTAAACCCTACCCTAACTCTTGCTCTCCTGTCAGCATACCACTCATTTCCACTAAACAAGCACCACATTAGTGTGCTGACTTTTCTCTCCCTTCAGTCATATTAATAAAATTGTATTTTCTCTTCCCTCCCTCCCTCCTCATCTCCCTTTTTCTGTCTTTCTATACACACACACACACACAATATATATAATACATATTATATATTAACATGCTTATGTGAGATTTTACTCTTCAATTGTCTCACAACTTTACACATAGAGCACCCCACATTTACTGACAGTTTTTAACTTTCTTTCTTTCAATCTTATTTAATTTCATAGATCCATCACAACTAATGACCTTCAAAATTGTGATGCTTAACCATTGGTTTAATGCTCATAGGTCAAGAGCATACAGGCATATCATGCAAGATAGTGAAATGACCTTCAATCTCCTTATTTGTTCATAATTTTACCAATGAAGACAGCTGGATTTTATAAATCATAGGAAGAAATCAAGACAATTCACTTTATAAAGGGCCCATGCATTAAAAAAAAAATCAAAGATATTAGGCACTCTATCAAGGAGTCTATGAAATTGTCAACTGGTAGAATTTTAAGTACTGTCTTTACTACCAGTGATACGTCCCTTCAGGAGCTTTCATCTGATTTCATTTTTATTTTACAATCAAACTGTAATTACTATACTCTCTCTGCAACTACTCAAAATACATATCCAGCTATCACTGTGGTATTAGGTAATGCTATTTACTCATTCCAGAATTTGCCAGCATATTCCATGTGCTTTTTTCTCCTCAGTAGAACTTTAAAAACTATTTTAGCCAAATGTAAGCATTGTTACATGAAGTTTATGTGAACTTTTCATGAACACCTGTTCAACTTTATTTAAACCAAGAGCTGATCCTTGGTAAATCTTATTTACACATTTCACAGTATCCAAACATCACTTCCCTGAAGGTTTTGAAATGATTTCAGAATAATCATTTACTTTCTTGATGTGCCCTCTTACAGGAATCACAAGGGACCCTAAAGTCTTCATGTAAAATTTGAATTGAAGGAGTGATTTAGCCCAGAAGATAGCAGTCACCTCCCAAAGTGAAACCCCTTTGGTTCCTGGGTCTAAACAAAGGCAGATCAATAGGCTTTAAATGCTTGTGATTTGGGAGTTGAATGAGGAAGAATATATATTTTTTTATACTTAACAACTCAAATGCCAATAGTCTGGCTGAGAAAATTGAAAGGACTGAGAGTGAAGGCAGACAGACTAGAAAGGAACCTATGGCAGTTGTCAGCCTAGAAATGATGAGGGTCTTTGCAACACAAATGAAGAAAAGATGATTTTTGCCAGGTATTGAGAAGGACAACTACTCAGGCCTTGGCAAATAACTTTAAATGGCTACAGAGATGAATAAATCAGAAATGACTCTGAGATTCTGCTTCAAGGTCTTGAGCACAGCTGAAATTGAACTCATTACCTCTTCATAAATGCCGCTCCTCCTCCTGACTCCTGACATCCTCATCATCTTAGTTCCAGTGGATCCATTTCCTCTAAAGGGGTCTTTTTACAACCCCCTCCTACCTGGTTGTTCTGCTTTTGGTCTTCCCACATCTTCACATATTGGTATAACCCATAAATTGGAAATAGAGTGCATTTCCAGCAGCTCTTTTCATACTAGCTGGGTTGGCAATCCATCATCATCTTCAGCCAACGAATTTGGAAAGTTTGGGGTTAGACAACAACAACAAAAAATAAACCAGAAGACAAGCTTATGTTAAATTGGTAGATATCATCATCATACACCATATAGTTTTCAAAGTATTTTCACATGTGATTTTTATAATAACTCCCTAAAAGTAGGAATTCCTTTACAAGGATGGATATGAGACTCAGAGATTTAACTCTCTGGCTGAAAATCACAGAGCTATTAAATTTTGGTAACCTTTAGTGGAGTACAATGTAGAGACCTGCAATTATTAAATATTTCCTCCTTTTTATCCAGATCTAATTCCCCATATTAGAAACCATAGGTTATGAGATCTAAATATGCCAGGTTTTATGAGATAATAACTAGAGATTATATGGACTTCTTTTCAAAAATTTTCCAATCACACTATGAACTTGACTCCTGGTTTTTAACCTTTGCCTTTTATATACTAGAAAAAGTTTCTAGGGCAGAATCTAAAATTTTGTTAATAGTTCCCTGTCATCAAGAACCAGGAGAAATCACTGGGCTCTCCATTCTCTACGTTTATGTGATGTTCAAAATAGGTGGCACGATGTCATGAATAGCCCGGGATGCAGGGGAGGGGCAGAGGGAGAGGGAGAGAGAGAATCTTAAGCAGGTTCCATGCCCAGTACAGAACTCGACATGGGGCTCCATCTCATAACCCTGAGATGATGACCTGAGCCGAATTTAAGAGCCAGACACTTGACCAACTAAGCCACCCTGGCACCCCATCAAATCAACTTCTTTCATGAAAATATTATATATCAACATTATTCAATAATCCATTTATTTAACAAATATGTGCTGAGCATCCACCCTGTTATAGATGCTAGGAATTCAACAATAAGCTAAAAGATAGGGTTCCTGTTTTTTCACAGGTTACGTTTATTGGGGGAGATAAATAATATACAAATACAGACACTACTGCTTAATATAATTTCAGAGAATGATAAGTTCTATGAAGAACAGTAATAAAAGCTAAGTCTACTGAGTTTGATCTGGGTGGGGAGGGTTTTTATGTTTTTCATGTTTTTAGTTAGGATGGTCAGGGGACGTATCTCCAAGGAAGTGATAACTGAATAAATCCCTGATGATGCATTGAAAAGTTCAGGGAAATGTTGGAAAAGAAAAATAAAGCTAAGAGAAAGTCTCTGAGAAGGAAATATTGAGAATTCAAGTATTATGAACCAGCAAGAATGGAGTAAGAGCAGGGTAGAGTAGCAGAAAAAAGTTCAAAGTGGTAGAGAAGGACCAGATCATGAAAGGTGTTTAGATTATGGAAGTGGTCAGAATAAGTGCTCTCCCCCCAACTGCCCACTGATATCCACACTCAAATCCCCAGAACCTGTAAATACATTATCTTAAATGGAAAAAATTATTTGTAGATACGATTAAAGTAAGCATCTTGAGATTATCCTGGATTATCTGGCTAGACCCAATCTGATTACGTGAGATCTTAAACTCAAACAACTTTTCTCAACTACGGTTAATGAAAGAGATGTGAGGGAAGCTGGATCAGAACGATGATATGCGACTGGCCTTGAAGATGGAGGAAGGAAGTCACAAGTCAGGGAAAGTGGATGGATTCTAGAAACTGCAAAAGACAAGGAAATGGATTCTTTCCTAGAGATTCCAGAGAGTAATGCAGTCCTCCCAGCACCTAGATTGTAGCCTACTGAGACCTGTGTCAGATTTCTGACTTACAGAAATGTAAGATAATAAATTTGTGTGGTTTTAAGTCGCTGAGTTTGTGGTAATTTGTATAGTAGTAATGTAAAACCATTACATGGGTTTTGAGCAGGGGAGTGATATAATACCTATGACTCATGTTTTAAGCAGCAATACCATGTGGAGAATATAATGTTAGGGAGGGCAAAATGGCAGCAGGAAGACTAGTTAAAAATGCTATGCTAAAAATAGCTATGGTTGCTTGGACTAAGGTAGCCAAGGTGATGGCAATAGTAAGTGATAATATTTGGGATAAAATTTGGGTGTAAAATCAGCATAACGGTGGTTTTCAAAGCCACTGGGCTAGATGAGACCATCCAGCTGCACTGCCCAATACAGTAGCCAGTAACTACATGTGGCTCTAAATTAAAATGAATTAAAATTAAAAAATAAACATTTAATTTCTCAGGTACACCAGTCACATTTCAAGTTATTAATAGCCAAATGGGGCTAGTGGTTACCATATTGAATAGCACAAAGAATCTTTTCATCATTACAGAAAATTCTGTTGGTCAGGGCTGATGGTAGCAAGACAAGTTAGAGAAGAAAAACAAAAAAGAATCAAAGACAGATTCCTCTTTCTTTCTTTCTTTCTTTCTTTCTTTCTTTCTTTCTTTCTTTCTTTCTTTCTTTCAAAGATTTTATTTATTTATTCATGAGAGACAGAGAGAGAGAGAGAGGCAGAGGGAGAAGCAGGCTCCCAAGGAGCAGAGAGCCCGATGCGGGACTCGATCCCAGAACGCTGGGATCATGACCTGAGCCGAAGGCAAACGCTTAACCATCTGAGCCACCCAGGCGCCCTCCTGGGTTATTCTTATTTGCAGAGTCAGGGATTGGAAAAGGAGCCAGCAAAAGAGACTAAGGAGTGGTCAGTGCTTATTTTTTCCAAGATTTAAAAATATCATAATACAGGGGTGCCTGGGTGGCTTAGTCAGTTGAGCGTCTGACTCCTGAATTTGGCTCAGGTCACAATCTCAGGCTTGTGAGATCAAGTTCCACATTGGGCTCCATGCTCAGTGGGGAGTCTGCTTGAAGATTCTCTCCCTCTGCCCCTCTCCCTGGTTGCTCTCTCTCTCTTTCTCATAAATAAATAAATCTTTAAAAAATATATCATAATACAAATTAGGATACTACATTTATAATAGAAAATGTAATTCTATATGAGATTAACATAAATGTGGTTTCTGTGTAGATTTAGCTATTGAATAAGTTTAACAGTCAGGTGGTATTAGCTTTCTTGGAGATTCCAGTTGTTGTTAAGTCCCTTTCAAAATGGAACCTTGGCTCTGAAGCACAGTCAGGAAAGGAGAAAGGCAATGAGAGAAGCAGTGACATACAAGAGAAAAGTATTGCCGTCTTCATAATTTTGTACTGGACCATCTTTGAAGGAGAAAGGAAGGGGAAAGGAGAAGAGAAGCTGATGAACAAGGAAAGCAAAGTTCACTCGAGCAATGGAACCAACACACTGTTTTCCTGGCCATTCCCAGACTCACACAAAGAGTTTTCTCTTTTTAAATTGTTCTACTTATTTGATAATCATTTATATTGCTAATAAATGATCACCAGCTGAGGACTTATCAAATGTCTACTGTTCTTCAGCCTCAGTAAAACATTCAATATCTTAGAAGCAGTTGACCTCTGATACCATATTATTTGATGGTCTTGATGTATTGTCATAAAGATCAGGAAGAAACAAGGTTCTTAACAAGGAGTCGGACCGTAGGCGAGAGAGAGATGAGACTCTGAAACCAGAGGAGTGCTTTAAAGATTGGAGATTCTGAGGGGGTAGCCTGGGTGGCTCAGTTGGCTGAGCGGCTGACTTTTGATTTGGGCTCAGGTCATGAACTCAGGGTGGTGAGATCGAGACCATGTTGAGCTCGTGCTGGGCGTGGAGCCTGCTTAGGATTCTCTCTCTCCCTCTCCCTTTCCCTTTGCCCCTCCCCCTGCTCACCTGCATACATGGGCTCTCTCTCTCTTTCTCTCTCAAAAAAAGAAAAAAACCTATACAAAAATTGGAGATTCTGCGAGGAAGCAAGTAGTACAGGTAAGGGGAAGGCCACCACCACTGTGATTGTTACAATACAGTATATATAATAGCTGTCTAACAAGTATTTCCTGAGTGTATTCAGTTTTTTGAAAGATTTTTTTCTGTTACAGGATAATGAGCCAAAATAGACTCAAGTTTAGCTTCCTTTCTACCTTGCTGAGACCAAATAAATTGAAAAAAAAAAAAAACTCAATGAAATTAACTAGGAAATACAAAATTTGCTGAAAGAAGAGAGAAGAGAAATAATATATGAGCTTACATTCAACACACACTCATTATTTATTTTTTGACAATCCCTGTCCTTTGTTGCAAGGAATACAATGAATGCAAGACACAGAGTTTTTTCCCCCAAGAAACTTACATTCTACTCTACATAGAAGATTTAATGGTACAAATTATGGGTTTTTATCTTATCCAGCGGTTTTTCGTTGCTGCATTCTTTTTTTTTTTTTTAAAGATTTTATTTTATTTGACAGAGAGAGAGAGAGACAGCGAGAGAGGGAACACAAGCAGGGGGAGTGGGAGAGGGAGAAGCAGGCTCCCCGCAGAGCAGGGAGCCCGATGCGGGACTCGATCCCAGGACCCTGGGATCATGACCTGAGCTGAAGGCAGTCGCTTAACGAACTGAGCCACCCAGGCACCCTTGTTACTGCATTCTTAAAGATACCAAAATTTAAGATCAAAAAGTGAATATTTGTCATGATCTCTAAATTAGTATAAGACAATTTTTAATGTGTTTTTTGTTAACATATTCTTAGATTAAATGCCAAAGATACAGATAGCTCCCTGTTTTTTCAACCAGATTTAGCCACCTCCTCTATGGTAGTTTATATAGGAAGTTCTCCTATCAGGGTTAGGTAATGAGAACATAGCCATGTCACTTAATTCATCATCAACAATGTTATTCTCACTCAAATATGGAATACCAGAAACCACATTAGCCATAGTTATGAATTTAAGGGTCAAGCATTATGTGTCATAAACCAAGAAATAACATTTGTACAAAGCCCATCTTTGTCCAGGTTATTAACAAGAATTTCTTTTTGTTCTTTCTCCACTTCTAACACAAGGAAACTAGAGATGGAGAGAATTTTCTCTCATTCCCTTTTTAGAGCCCTCTTAGAAGTTTCCTTTGCAGTACTTGGCAAAAAGCTAAATACTGTGGCTGTTCATTATGGAATATAAATCATCATAGTTACAGAATTGAAAGAGTGTTGTATTTGGGATGGGATAGGTGCCATAAGGTAGACATTATGATAGAAATAGATGATACTGACAATTGTGGCTCACACTGATATCCATAATTATCCTGGAACCATGGCAGGGAAGGGAGGGCTTTGGTGGCAGTAACTGTAACCAGCTTCTCAAACACTTCTATTGGAAACTATGTATTTTAGAGAGAAGGCCACTAACCTGAGATCAAGAGAGTTATGTTCTAGTCCAGATTAGTCAAAATAGTTCCATGATATTTGGGGTAATTTTCAATGTTCCAATTTGATCATTCTTCTCCCTATTTTGTATCCTTACTTTCCTACTTTCACTGGAAGAGATAGCAATGGGAAAGCCACACTAATTATTACTTGGCCCACTCTAGTCAATTACAACTTGTCAGTGCTCAGGATACGGTCTGTACATTTTGAATTTGGTTTTTCACTGTAGGTGAGGCTTGTGCAGGTTTGTTCTATTGTAGACAGGAAACTACAAAACATATATGAGATAACACTATTAATCAGAAGTTATCTGGGAAGTCGGGGCAGTGTCCATTTCTCCAGGTAACTTTTGCCTCCTTAAGGGATTCTTCAGTCACCCTGTTGACTTCTTCATCTTTGAAACTAGATACACACACCCTCTCTCTCTGTCTCTCCCATACACTAGTTTTTGTGGTGAGATAATGAGCATAGGACTTAACAGCATGGACTTTAGAGTCAGAAAAATCATGACTGCTCATTCACTATTGGTATGACCTTGGACCATTGCTTAACCTTCCTGAGCTTAAGATTCTCAGTATGGAATGGAATAACACTATCTATTTAACAGAGCTGTTCTGATTATTTTTTCCAGCTTTATTAAGATATAGTTGACATATAACACTGTGTAAGTTTTGTTGTTGTTGTTGTGGTTATGGTTTTTTTTTTAAGATATATTTATTTATTTGAAAGAGAGAGAGTGGGGGGGAGGGGCAGAGGGAAAGGGAGAGAGAGACTCCTCAAGCAGACTCCCAGCTGAGTGTGGAGCCTGACTTAGGGCCCCATCCCAGGACCCTGAGATCATGACCTGAGCTGAAATCAAGAGTTGGATGCTTAACCAACTGAGCAACCCAAGCACCCCAACACTGTAAGTTTAAGGTGTACAACATGATGAGTGTATATATATATATATATATATATATATATACACACACACACACATATATATAATATATAATACGATAATATATATATATTACAAAATGATTACCACAGTGTTAACACATTCATCACCTCACATAATTATCATTTTTGTATGTGCAAATAGTGAGAATTTTTAAGATCGACTCTTTTAGCAACTTTCAGGTACATAATACAGTATTGTTAAGCATAGTTACCATGCTGTACCTTAGTTCCCAGGACTTATTTATCTTATAACAGGAAGTTTGTACCCTTTGACAGCTTTCATCCACTTCCCCCAAATCCCTACTATGGCAACCAATAATCTACTCTGTTTTTGTGAAATCATTTTTTTTTTAGATTCCACAAATAAGTGAGATCATACAATATTGGTTTTTCTTTGACTTATTTAACTCAGCATGATACCCTCCAGTTTCATCCTTGTTGTTGTGAATGGCAGGATTTCCTTCTTTTTATGGCTGAATAATAGTTTGTTGTTAGCTTATAGAAGCACAGCTGATTTTTATATGTTGTTTTGTATCCTTCAACTTTACTGAATTCATTTATATATATATATAAATATAAAATTCATTTATTAGTTTTAATAGTTTTTGTTGGAGTCTCTAGGGCTTTCTATATATAAGATCATGTCATCTGCAAATAAAGACAGTTTTACTTGTTCCATTCCAATTTGGATGTTTTTTTTATTTATTTTTTGTGCCTGATTGCTCTAGCTAAGTCTTTCAGCCCACAGGTGGTCTTGGTGCTTGGGTAGGCCATTAGCTGTGTTCTGATGTTAGGTGAGGTCATAGGTTGGGCTCTCTGTGTAGGCAGGGCTTCTACCTACACCCTGTAGTTAGGTGGGGCTGAAGACATGCTCAGCATTAGGGTGGGGTCACTGTCTATGTTCCCTGGTTGGGGGGGCCCAGGTTGTGTTCAACAATTTGGCAGCGCCATAAGGTGAGATCTGCTGGGCAGGGTTGTAGGCTAGGTTCTTTGGCTGGGCTTTGATGCTGTCCACTGGCTCTGTCTAGGCTCCCTGGTTATTTGGTTCCAAATGCTATGCTCAACAGTTGGACAAGACTGCTGACTTGGCTGTCTATCTGAGTGGCCTACAGGATAGGCTTCTTCTCATCCAGATTCTCTGGCTATGTTTCTTGGTGAAAGGGCACTGGAGGCTATGCTCAGCATTTGAACAGGTCTGTGATCTTCCTCACCTGCCCAGGCAGACTGTAGAATGTATTCCCTTGGCAATGGGCATCTGTGGCCAAGCTTCTATTGGGACAGGGCTAGAGGTTATGCTCAGCAATTGGGTGGGCTTTGAGCCTGCTTCCTTGCCCAGATGGGCTATAGAATGAGCTCCATGGCTGATATGGCTTGTTGGCTAGAGACTCAAACCAGGCAGAACTGCCAACTGAACTCCTTGGCTAGACAGGGCCATTGGCTTGGTTTTACAGATGGGAAGAGCCAGTGGCTGGGATATCTGCTCAGGAGCAGCTCCAAGCAGAAGTGCAGTCTGCCAAGATCTGAGTGCTGGTTTTTATAAGCCCTGTCCCCCTTCTTCATCTTTATCTGATCCCCTGTGGTTGAGCCCTATAGATTCTCCCATTGACCCCCAAGAAGTGAGAACTGAGTGTGCCTCCTGGGAAGAACCCTCTAATGCTGGGAAAGCTGGATGTTCACCTTGGGCTCTCTCTTCCCGCTGGAGGAAACCATAGGCCCAGGGGTACCTCCTCCCTACAGAGCTATACTGGCTTGGGGATGGGGCAATGTGGTCAACATGAAACCATATCCTTTTAATATGGTCCTTCTCAGTCTCTGCGGCCCAAGGTTGTGTTTTAGCCTCATCCCCAGGTTCTGGGATTTTCACAATAGTGTCTTGTTTATGGATAGTTGTTAATTATTCTTCTTATGAGGGGGACTGAAGTTGGGAACACCAATGTCACCATTTTGATCACATTCTGTTCTGAGTATTAAAATTAATAGTTCAGTAAACCACTTAGTGGAAGAACAAGCATATAATATCTAGTATTATTCTTATATGTGAATTTTCTTCTTCTGGGCTCACTGTGGAACAAACACTTCTGACTAAAGAAATTAAAATATTATAACTATGGGTAGTTATAAAGTTATAATTAGTATAAAGCTAAAGTAGTGTTAAAATATTATGCCAACACATATCTATATTCTCCTTTGGCAAACACATAAAATAGCAAGAAGAGTTTGGTCCTTCACTGAGGTTTTTTTTTTTGGGTATTCTAGAAGCCAGTTTTTCCTACCTCTTGTTTTTATCTCTCTTTCACCATAATTCTCTCCTTCCTGCCAGTCTCCCCACCTGATAGCCACACATGCAAGTACTCACACAGTGAAAAAATGCCCACATGCATCCTGAGTGGGGTTTGACTAAATAAAAGAAAATAAGTTCATAGCAACAGCATGAAACCTAAACAAACCTATGTTCTTGAACCTGTGTTCAAGCTCGTTGAACACAAGTAATGGAGACCTTCACAAATTACCTCCAATAAAAGGTGGCAGGGGAAAGCCTCTTGTACTTCTAGAAAGTAAGGAAGTGCTCAAAGCAAAACAAAACCCACAAACGTCAAAAGGACACAAGAGTCAACTGAAAAGCTCCCACTGGCCAAAGATGAAAACAATATGGGTAATAAAATACATGACATAGTATTCATTATAACCTCAAGTATAAAATAAATATCCATGACTCTCTGTCTATATCCATTGTATGGATATAGATAAATGACTGAATAAGTAAGACAAGTTTCCCATGCAGAAAGAATCCAAATAATATATGTAGATACTCTGCCCTCAAGGAGAAGGAGCATAACTCCCCATTCTTTAAATGTGGCTGCTCAAAATGTGGACTCCTTCTAAAGGGTACAACATGAACAGAGCAGAAAAAGAGTAACTTTACAGTGGGGAAACCTGACAAACATTGCCTTACCAGGGTGGCCAAGGTCAATATCATCAATGCTGAGTCATTTGATAGCATGTACCTTTGATATGATATGACAATGGCACTTCATCTCTGTGATCTTCCTCTCAAAAACCTATGACCCTAGTGTAATCATGAAAATAACAGACAAATCCCAGAGAAGACACATTCTACAAAATACCTGAGCAGTACTCCTCAAAATTGTTAGAGTCATTCAAAATAAGGAAAATCTGAGAAACTGTCAGTCAAGAGGAGCCTAAAGACACAGGACAATCAAATGTGATGTGGTGTTTTAGATGGGCTCTGAAACAGTTTTTAACACTGGGTCAAAAACTAAGAAAATCTAAATAAATTATGGACTTTAGTTAATAATACCAATATCGATACTGGTTCTTTCACTGTAACGAAAGTACCACACCAATGTAACGCGTTAATAATGGGGAAAGTTGGGTGCGCTGTACTATCTTTGTAATTTTTCTGTATATCTAAAACTGTTCTAAAAATAAAGTTTACTAAAGAAAGAAGTGGAGGGGGTGAAGTCTGCCTGGTGACGGAAGGGAATCTCTTAGAGTGAGAGATAGGACTCATGGTTATTCCTATGGAACAAGGGATGGCGACCAGAGAGCAATAAGGAGCAAGGTTATTTTTTCCATCTTTCAGTGATGACAAGGTCGTCATCTCCGCTTCCTTCGGCATATTGACTTCTCTCTCACAAACTGCTTCATCGTACAATGGACTACCTAGACACATGCTCTAGCACAGATGCCATCCCTAACGTTTCAGTCACTGCCCCAGTTACCAAGCACCTCTGCCTCAATTCAAACTCTTCAGATTAGATACAGAATCCCATTAGCTGCCAGCCAGCCAATGGCTTGTCTGTCCTTGAAACAGGAACACAACCTTAGTCCAAATAGTCATGTTGGCAGATGGGGATAAAGGGCCATGTGGTAGCCTCTTCTAAGCTCTCAAAGCGAAAGTTCTTTAAATAGGGAGGATAAAACGGGAGGATTATGGAATAGGTGTAGAGCATGTGACAAAAGCATGAAATAAATCTATATTTATATGATAAATTATAAAGCATAATATAAATATAAAGAAACAACAGAAATTGTTGTCGGTATATGTTGTCACAATACAGCTGTGTACCAAGCACGAAATCTTGGTATCATCAGGTAGTAGACATGGATGCAACTCCTGAGCTTGCTGTATTCAGCAGATGTGGGCTGGGCTCAGGAGGACTGGTCACACGTCTGTAGTCATCTGCGGCTTCTTGCCAGAATAATGATGTCTGGTGGTTGGCTGGCTGTCAGCTGGGGCAATAGGGACACCTGGGCCAGGCTGGCCTAGACATGTTCTCATGGAAAGTCAGAGTGGCAAAGATAAGGTGGAAATGGCAGGCACTTTTAAAAACCTTTACTTTCATCACAGCTGTGAGTTTGCCCTGGCCAAATCAAGTCACATGGTCAACTCAGAATCAGAGGTAAGGGATATAAAATCTACTCCGTGAATGCTAAGGACTGCTGTGTCACATTGCAGAGGATGTGGCTATGGGGTGGGGTGTGAAGAATTGGGATCACAAATACAATCAATGCACCACATAAATGAAGTATTTAAGTCATCAGATGGTGGGATTAATTGGAGAAGCCCACCCAAAGGAAGGCATTTTGAATAAGTGTTTAAACCAAATTATAGGAGAGCACATATAGGTGTATTCATCATCCAGTCTGATTTAAAAGTTATTTCTACTTTTGCTATTATGGATAAAGGGATCAAAAGAGGACAGGATGTTGTAGCTTCTATGTCCTGGAGTGAAATTATGATTCAGTTATTAACTCTGCTGCTCAGTAGCCCACGAGAAGTAATGCCGCATTCTTCGATTTGGCCTTATCTATTGTGACAAGGCTCCGGGGAGCTGATGCGTATGAAATTCATTTCATGTCTCATTCACAGAACGCCTGAGTTTTGAAAACACGTTTTTGATGTTTTGGGTTTCAGTTACCTGGTGTGTGATCTCGCAAACTCACAGTCTTCAAAAGAAAGAACATTAACTTCTCCACAGAAGCTTGAGGTTCTTTGTTATGGGAAACCCAGGAGGCATCATTCCAGGAGAAACACACAGGAGCACATAGGTTACTTTTGATAAAATGCCATATATTCTAGGGCAATAGAAATATGTATTTTATGCAAACTCAAAGTTCAATAGATGGTACAGGTTTAGATAAAATAGATTCAAATCATCCTTATGTATAATACATTAACAAATAGATCATAGTCTTCCCCATATCAGGTTTCTCAAAATACTTCGTATAAATAAGAAAAGGGCATTTTTTTTTTACCAAGGCAGCAAATAGATCAATAAATGTGCAAATAAGAACAATAACATTTTTAGAATCTAATAGGAAAAATACAATTACATCTTCCTTCCATTAAATGAGAAGAGATAAGAATACACAAAAGATATGAACAAATGTGTAACTTCCTCCTGTTACTCCTATTTCATTTCCAGTGTTGTAATCTATCAGGTTTACTTCTTTCCATGCTTACCACAAATCACAATTAGACCTGAATTCTGCCCCGCCTTTTTTTATTTTCCAACAATCTGTTGAGAACAGGGCTAATGTAGCGAATGCTTGGCATTCTCGTCACACACCTGGTAGACATCACAGTTTCATCTGGGGGCTCTTTTTAACAGAGCCTGAACCAGGTCTCTAATCCACCTTCACTCATTCTTTTGGTTAACTCCACCATGGGATTCGAAGTAGCAATGTGAGGAAACAATTTTGCTCCCCCTCTCCCCATCGACCCATTTTTCTTTCCTCCCTCTGTGCACACCTTGGCTAATTTAGCCAACTCTTATTCATCTATCAAATTTCAGCCACTTACCACCTTTCCCCGAAGCCTTCCCTGATTGATCATTGTTATTTTGATAGATCTCCTCTGTATCCAGAAAACTCTGGGTATACCTCAATGGAAGAGCTATTTGCACTGTATCATCCTCTATGTTTAGTTCTTCATCCCACACATGGGTCTATGAAAAAGATATAAGTAAATGAAGAAGAGAGAACAACTAAACTGTGCCTTGTCTGTGGATGGCAATGAAATCTCACAGCACAGTGCATAAAACATGGCACCTACAATTTTGGTGAGTGCGTGCATGCCTGCAGGGTGAGTGAGGGAGGGACCAAGTGAGTGACTTAGAAAATGAATGAACTGGAAAAGGAAAGGCCCATGTTTGCATGCTTCTTTTTATTCATACTCCTCACCCAGAAAATGACCAACTGTTGGTGACATTTTTCAGAGCTTATTTGCAGCAACAACAGGCCAGCAGAAAATACTGGTCTTACATAACATCTAAAATTTTTGGGCTGGGGTGAGGGGTTGGAGAAGCAGGGAGGTGCTGACAGGAGAGGTTTTATTTTTTGGCTCCTTTGAGATCAGGGAGGACTGAAGTTTATTTCTTCAGGCAGCCCAGTGGCATAACCAGAGTAATGGGTCTTGGAATCATTGGGAGAGCCCGGCTTACCTGTATTAGGTTTCTTAAAATTTCTGAGCCTCAGTTCCTGCCCTTGTAAACTAGGAATAACAAGAACCACCTTCCTTGAATACTGTTGTGACAAGCCGGATCACTGCATGCCTCTTAACCGGGGGGGGGGGTCACCCTGATATTGGCAGAACCCTTGCAGGTACCGGAGGCCACAGAAGAAAGTTGGTATATCTTCTAGCATCATTTTCTTCAAGGAGATGGGGGACATATTATTTTTGTATTGAAATAAGTATGTATATTACATGTATGGAAAGCAAAAGGCTCATGAATATTTATAGGAAATCACAGGACTTCAAAGAAATTTCATGCCTGGATCAGGGAACAACATTCTATACTCTGAATTACTCAAGAACTCATATTTACTTTTCTTTGCTGCTAAGTTAGAAAAGTTGGAAAAGCCCTGATTCTGGTAAATGATTCCAAACACCTTCAAACATCATATAACTGTGTAAGATGGTCACAGCTTTAAATTTTAAAGTTATATATTTATAATTTTTCCTTGGAAATGAGTCCTGTGATTGGGTTCTGGTCATAAACCCAAATCCAGTAGTGGTTCTGTTGTCTTATTTTATAGCCCATGTATGGAATTCTTCAAATATATTTACATAATTATTTCCCCAAGCATCTAATTAACTTATTTTTTGCCATTCATGAATGCAAACTGCATCTCTTCTTGGCAGATCCCTATAAGTAAACAATAGGAACGAAGAGGAATGTTAGACTTTCTGCTCAGGCAGACTAATACATACAGTAGTGGTGGAAACTCAGCTTGCAGAAAAAATAAATTGCAACTCAGCTACTGGGGAAGAATTTTCAAACACAGCATGCACAAGATGTTATTCTATGTTTGCTTTTAGGATTGGAGAAGCAATTCCATGTTGGTATTCTGTGAGAACAAGAAATCATCACCACTGTTTAATTTCATATAGCCAGCACACTCCTATAATACATAATCACATTAATAGTGCTGCTTAAAAGACAACAATATGTTCTTACCTACCTACACACATGCCTGAATGTCCCCCCCATACACACATATGGCTATTCAGTTGTCAAAATAAATGTTATGATGTTAAAAGCCATAAAGTCAAAGTAGAGAAGAGAAATTTAAATATAGAAGTGATGTACTAAAATATGTTGGCAAATTGAATTTAAATAAAAAAAATTTTAAGAGATGTTCTATAAATATAGAAGGGAAACAAAGTATACAACATAAATTATGAAGAGAGAAAGCAAGGCTTTTTCAAGGTAGAACTAAAATTTACTATGAAAAATACCTGACAAGAGGTATGGGATAAATGGATCAAAAGTATATTTGCGTTTTCCCAGATTCTATCTTCACCTGCTTCTAATTTTGCTTATGATTGTCGAATTTCTCTTTCATATTCTTTGTGAGAGAGGTTTTAGGCTCCCACAGCCTTTGTGCTGTGCTTTGTGAGTTAGGGCTGTTTCCCATTAAAAGTAACATACAGACAGAATAGGAAGACCTCAGGGTATCAGAGTCTGGAAGAGTTTGAGACACCATTACTGTAGTTTGCTCTGAGTTCGAAAACTGAAAAATCAATCCTAGAGCCAACACTTGCATTTTTACAAATTTGTTTCAGAGACCTTACTATCCTCTGTCATCTACAAAAGTCCTGTCTTCTGATTGACCGGGAGCACTGATCAGGCTACAGATGATTATGAGAAATCCTTTTCTTTCTGTTCAAGACCCAAAGGACAAAGATGCTTTTTTTTTTTTTTTAAACAGTTTATTTTACAGGCTCATCCTGATTCCATGCTAAAGGAATCCTCATGCTTGATAAGTACTTTGGGCCTGATGATAAATGCTGTGGTTGGATATTATGGCTATTCAAGGGCATAAAACCCTAGAGAATGTATTGATGGTTGTGGGCTGTATTATGTGAATGAGCCCCTTCTCGTGCAACGTCACTGGTCTGCCTGATGAAATGACTTGATCAAACTGTCAATGAGACACCTACAATTCCAATGCAAATGTCCTTTTGGTCGAGAGATTCTTAACCCCTATTATGACTTCTAGATGACGAATCTATGCCAGGGCCCAAAGACACTGATATTATATCCTGTGCTCTGATCTTCTTTACCTCTCAGGACAGATTGCTACCCATATCCAGGAGCAAGAGAAAGAGAATATTACAGAGGAATGAGGGCCCACTTTACCCAAGGCACATGTTTTTAAAGTCTCTTCTGGACTGTTAGGAGTATGAGAAATGCATATACAGTAAAACTGCTTAAGGAATTAATATTGACCAGTATACTCAAAAGCGTCTAAATCAGAGGGCAAACACTGCTAAAATAATCTGCATGGATTTTAAGTTGTCAATGCATTAACCATTTTCAAAGAGATGCACACTGAAAATTGAGCCAAGTCTGCATTCAGATTAATATTGGAATCCTTGAGGGATTAAATCTGGAATGAAAAACATCACACTCAATCAAGATTGAGAGTAGTCTGGATTTATATTACATATACCCCTTAATAGATGTGTGAGGTTTTTTGGTGTTTTTTGTTTTGTTTTGTTTTGTTTTGTTTTTTTTAGGTTTCAGATTGATTTGCTTTACACGACACTGAAAAGTTGCATTCAAAATAATCAAGAGCTTTAGGCATAACTCAAATGTGTCACTGAAATGACAATAACGAACTCAGCACGCTCTGTCTCTAGTAGAACTCCCAGATATGGAGGCATCCAACTCAGGTTCTTTTAAGAAGGCACAAAATCAGGTGCTGACTCTGGGAAACAAATGTTACCACATGTTTTCATTTCCACAGAATTGTGTGCCAGGGTGGGGAGTTTTAAAAGAATTCTCCTTTCAGCAGGAAAAAATCTGTATGGCTGGGAGGGAGGGAGAGGAAAGGTCCCTAGAGCAGGAGATTCTGCCTTTCTTCTGAGAAAGAGTCGTAGCAGGAGCAGATTGCGAGAGGAGATGCTGAGGCTTCCGTCCTGTCTGCTCTGTCACTGAGTGCCCTCTCCAAAGATACCTCGTCAGTGCTTCTTTCCGTTCACCTCTTCCGGCCATTTAAACACATCCACTCACTTCTTGTTTTCTGGCATGTTCCCTCTTGCCACCCTTTCTCATTCTTCCCAGCCTGCTTTCTTTCATTTATTTTTTTTCTCCACTGTTAAAGAAAAAACATCATTCATAACACTTGCTAAAGAGCATAGACTTTATTCAGGGGACCTCTGCAGCGGTGGGGAGGGTACAGCAGGGGAGAGGGATGGGGTTCAACTTCTAATACAACAAAGACAAGGGGAGATTTAAAGCCGAGGAACAGAGTTGGGGTAGTGGTTTATTCAGAGGAAACGTTAGCTAGCGGGACTCTTGCTGGAAAGATGCATTAAGATTCTTGCTGAAGGCGGGCCAGAGGAGAAGATACCAAGGGTGGGTGATTTTGTTTAAACCGACCCAGCAAGATTTTTGCTAAAACTGGACTAAAGGGGCCACAGACAGAGCCCAATGTTGGAGCCTTGAAGCCTTAGAGGAGCCCGACTAGAGTCAAGTCAACAAGAGTGGTGTTGTCACCATCTAAAATAAAGCCAATGTTCCCTAAAGCTCTGCTTTCTGACCCTCGTGGGAAAGGCACTCTGCACGGATTCCCTTGTCCTTATAGGGCGTACTCTCATCCTCGATGTCTGAGCACGAAACATGCATAAGCTTAGCCTACAGACTGGTCAGAATCCTCGGTAAAACTGCTGCTCCCCAAATAAGACAAAGGTCTCCTTGTTTCCATTTTCTGCCACATTATTTTAGCAGAAACCTAGAGTCATCTTTATTCTTTATTGCCCCCCCCCATCCAAAGTGTTAGCCATTTCTCCACATTCTACATTTTACCTCCAAAATACGTCCATGGCCACCATCTTAAATCACCTCACCATTTTCTCTTTCCTAGCTTCCTACAATAATCTCTCAAGTGGTCTCACCGCTTCTTTTCTTATTCCTTTGTCTCCCTGCCAAACTTTTCTACTCATAGATGGGAAAAATGGCATTTTTTGAGACAAAAGTTGGATCATGTCATTAAGAGAAAAAAACCTTCACTGGACTTTCTATTGTCCTTATCATATAATCCAACTTCTTGCCTTTGTCTATAAATCTATGCATGATTTGACCCCTGTTTTCCTCTTTAACTCATCTTGTTCCAATCATCTTCTAGTTTTTTTGCTCCAGCCCACCACATGTCTCCCTTCTTTTTCCTTTTGGTCTCAGGGTAAATGTCCCCTCTAGAAAACATCCCTAGAGTGGCCTCTGCTCTTCTCCCTCTCAACTCCTTGTTGGTTCCTTTCAGAGCCCTTGCTAAACTTAAATATTTTGTGTCTGTCTTTAACTTGTTATGTTGGCTGCCTCCCCCAGAAACAATCAGCTCCACAAAGACTATCACCCATCTGCCTTATTCATCACTTTAGAAAATTGTCTGATACAAAGTAGATACTCAGTAACTATTTCATGAAAGGATGAATGTCTCCAGGGCACTTCCCCAAAGTCCCTCAGATGAGAATTTCTAGTAAGAGTACACTGGTCTTATTAAAAAACCTTATTGTCTTTGCTTTTTTTAGAGAGGTTTAAAATTATCTTTAATAAATATCAGATTCTCCACTAAACTTCAACCATATTCAAATTAAGTTCATTAATGAGTATAGTTGTTAATGAAATATGGATGACATGAGTAAATGGACAAGAAGTGAGTGTCCAAAGAAATCAATTTTTATAAAATGATTGAAGTCTGCTTTCCGTGTCATGGCACAATTTTGCCAACAAATAAAAATTCCATGTTTATTGTTATAGTCAGAGTGACTCCAGAGTTACCTGGGTTCTAATAGTGACCCAACGGTGAAGTAGACTTGCTCCTCCACAAGCTCAGGTGTCATCAGGAGTGAGGCTGCCCTGAAGTCGTGTCTGTTCCTGCACAGTCTTTGCCCAAGGGAATGATGAGTCGTGAGGGACGGCTACTGCAGGGCTCAAAATGCTCTGGAAGGACAAAACAGCTGACTGAAGCAATTTGGCCTCTGACAGAAGAATTGGCAGATGCCCGAGACACACACAGTGGATTACCTTCCCTTTCCTAAAATAAATTTGGTGCTGATCAGCATTTCTCTTGGGATAATTGTGAAATTGAACCCATGATCATGTCATCAAATATCCATTTCCAGAGAACCCAAATTATTCAACCTGTATCACTCTGGAAGGTTCAGTCACGTACACAGTCATGGCAAACTTTTTGGATGAATTCCAGCAGCTGCTTATCCTAAAGAGCCAAATAAAAAATTCAGAGGCAGTTTCTTGTGATCATTCTTTCAAAGGTCATATAGGAGTTTCTGTTATGAATGAAGAATTCTGTGTAACGTTTTTGGAAAGGGTAGTGTTCCAGATGTAGGTAAACTGTGCTCTTGCTATAAGGTTTTATTACCATTTGCAATCAGCCACCTTTTTAAAATGAAAGCCTCATTTGAATTAATCGTGACGAGTACCACCAGTTTATTACAATCGGTTAGTGAATGTGATTAATATTTTCAAACACTTGAAAAAGGGGTAGTAAGTACATTAAAGTACTTTCTGTAGAAATATCTCTAATAGAAGATTGCCCACTAATTTTCCCCACTTGCTCAGTTGTGTTGTTTTTCTTCAGATTAATACATCCCAGTTACTATAATTGTCTCTTATATTCGATTTTTAAGGACTTTCTTTTCCTCTAACTCCAGTTTAGCCAGTTTTTTTTTAAAAATAAAATGCCACAAATTGAATATGACAATGCAGATTTAGTCATATCAATGTAAATTATAATGAGACTATAACCCAATATAATAGAGGGAAAATTACATATAAAGTCAGGGCTATAGTCTTATGAAGTGAAATCCAAAGTTCTTTGCCAGGCCTCTGTGTTATTATTAACGGAGTAGATGGTTCTTACATTCACCTGAACACTGGTAGCTTTGGGAAATCTTGGGATCAAGTTTGAAAGTAGAAGTGAAGAGAAGATCAAGCTGTTCTGCCAAATACACGGATTGAAAAGAATTTGGAGGGGAGGAATCCCAGGAAACTGAAGACAAGAGATGAGAGCAAAGAGGAAGAAAGAAGAAACAGAAAATAAACAATGAGTGAGTAAGGAAAAATCTCAAGTGGTAGGTTACATAAAAAATCTTTTTTTTTTTAAAGATTTCATTTAGTTATTTGAGAGAGAGAGACAGAGAGAGCACGGGTGAGGTGAGGGGCAGAGGGAGAAGCAGACTCCCTGCTGAGCACGGAGCCTAATGTGGGCTCGATCCCAGGACTCCAGGATCATGACCTGAGCCAAAGACAGATGCTTAACCTACTGAGCCACCCAGGTGCCCCGGTAAAAGACCTTTTAAGAAGGATATTTAATATACAACTTCAAGTTTTTTTAATTTCTGCAATGTAAACTTCTTCCATCTTCTAAGTCTTTAGTAAAGTTTGCTGTATTCTCTCCCTCTCCCTCCATCCTGCCATCCTCCTCCCTTTCTCTCCCTCTCTCCTTGTCTTCTTTCTCTTCTTCTTCCTCTGCTTCCTCTCCTCCTCCTCCCCTTCCTCCTCCTCCTCCCTTCTTCTTCTCTCTCTCTCAGTGTAAATCAGAGAAAGGTCCAACTCTATCCACACTCCAGATATCATAACATGGAATGAGGGCAACATGCTTAAGACAGCAAAATGATCCATTACCTGGGTCAATTAAGTGGAAGTAAATCCCAGAGCTGGAGGTAACCATAGGAACATAATCCCTCTTTGATTTTACAATCCTGACTAAATCATGCCCAACTTGGAGAAAATTTAAAGGCAAGGACATGCCTTCTATAACTTCAGGTTAAGATGTGAAAGGGCTGCTGGCCAGCAGAGAGAAAGCCATCTCTAGAACTTTCTCAGTAACCAAGGCTAGCAATGTTTGGAAGGTAGCACAAAGCTGAAACTCCCCAGATACATAGTAAAAAAGAGATCGTTGCAGGTGAGGAGATTAATGAATTTCTGCAAGTGGCATTAAAAGTCCAGCAAGAGGTCCTTTTAATAGAAACTGGTGTGGGATATAGGTGGGCAGGATGTAGTAACAGGATAATGAAAACAGCGAACTTGGACAGGAACAGGATGAAGACAAAGACCTTAGAAACATCTGCCTACAGCCTTTGGGATCTCCATGAGTTCTTTTGTGTCGAGTAATTAGGATTTAGCTAGGCCAGCACAAGTATATTATTTGTTGTATTCAGTAAGGTAAAACACACAGTAAATCCATAGTGTGAGCTCATTCATGTTGAACTAATTCTATGCCTCTTGTTTGAAGTCCTGACACTCTAAAGTTCTTCAAAATATGATGTAGGACCTATCTGGACTGAGAGGCTCCTATCCAACAACTGTTGGTCAGATTCTGGAACCCAGAGAAGCCAACCAGGTTAATTACATCCCTCACAAAGTCCTGCACTGGTAAGGTTCAGTCTCACATAGGTTTAACATGTGGTATCAAGTGGGTAAAAACAGTGGAAGAAAGAGAAGACCAGGAAGGTACATCCATATAGTACTTAGCCAATTGTTTCTCTGCTTCATAAACAATGAGAAAGGATTATATAATGGCATTTGGCCATACAAAGAGAATCTTAGGTATTGATGCCTTATTTAAAACCCTTATTCACTCAGAAGTTCATTATTCAAATCTTCACAAAAGCAGAATTAGAACGCCTCTTTTGAAGCATTATCTCATACACACACACACACACACACACAAAACTCGTTGGCCAACAAGATACAAAAGGGGATGAGATTTAATAATTGCCCTACATTTTTAAAGGGTTTTTTCTTCTCAGATAATGAAACAATAACAACAACCCAGAGAACTCTTGACACAAAGGAACCATCACAGTGTTTCACAATAATTCAGATATAGGTGCTTGTTATGGTTCCAAGTGATGTTCGTCTCTTCTATCACCATGGAAATTGACATCAAATTATTTTCAATATATTTTTGAAAGGAGAATGAGCGCTTCCAGCACATAATAGAGGTATTCATACCATGTAATGAAACTGACCACAGTGCTAATGGAAATCTACTTGATGCTGAATGGTATTTTAAAAACCTTTCTTTATTCCCTAAAAGCAAAATACATTGCCTTGCTTTGTACGAAAACCTACCCAACAAGTCTGCAAGAAGTGAGGAGTAGCAGAAAAGCTATTCAAGTTTTTGCTCTCACATCTGAGCGAGAAGTAGTGAGATGAAAGATTTCTTTTCAATTTTGGTTTCTTTTCATTTAAAAGCAAAGAGGGAAAGGATATACTGGCTTCAGATGTATCTGAATAGAGTAGATGAATTAATAAATGTTGTACACACTTGTAGTCAAAAGGGAGCTTGTGAAAAGGAAAAGCAAGATGCCACTGGTTGATGAATGTCTGAGGCTTTTTGAATAAAGAAAGCATTAACATTCAGATGCAATCCTAACCAAGTGGTCACTTAAATGGCACAATTAGCTGGTGCTTTCTGGATGAGCCACAGAGAGGCAGAGTAGTGAACTCTCTATCAACTATATTACCTTGTCCCTTTCTCCCAATTAGAGTACACGTGTTCTGAAATTGTCCCTTTTCTTCTGCTTCATGTTATTATTCCCTCATTTCCTGATGACTGATGGAGAGGGACTTCCTCCGTGGTTCTTTTATCACATGTAAGAGGTTATAGATTAATACCCCAAGAATCTATCCCCATTTGTATGTCTACCTCACTTGTTATCCATGGAATATTCTATTTCCCTGGGCTATGGGCTTGGCTAGGCCTGCTGCAATGAAACTTCCAAGAAGGCTTATGATGCAGGAAAAAAATCCATTGCAGAAGTTCATACCCATGGTGGGGCAGGAGACGATGCACCCAGAACATGGATGTTAAGTTCAGGTGAGGTAAGGTGATATAGATCCACTGGACCACCTCTTTCTTCACCTTAAAATTGTTTTAAAATAGGTCTCTAGATCTTTTGATCAGGTGGAGTCCTCATTCCATGCAAGCTCTTGAGACCATGGAAATCTGAGCCTCTCTCGCTGAGATACAAGGGAGGCCTTGGGGAAATTTGCATGTGTGTTATTTATTTGCACTGTGTCTTTGTTTCTTCGATAGTGGAACAAAGTAAAAAGGTAATCCCAGCGAAGTCCAAGTGGTCATTTCAACCAAATTTTAAGCAGAGATAAGCCTGCAAGGAGTGGCTTGGCTCACCCATTTTTTGTCCCCTTTTCTCCTGTTATGACCTGCAGGGGAGATGGAAGAAATTACTATCCACCTCTCAGTCTGCATGAGAAAATGGTAGCCAGGACTTGGGAGCTGACTCTGCAGCCCTGTCCATTTTCATGGCAGGAATTTAGAGTGGCCTACTGGTTCCCAAGAACCATTTGCTCCAGCTTTGTAGAGGGAAGAGGAGAATACTTGTTTTTCAGGAAAGGAATATGCTAGCCCCCCAAATCAGTCTAGCATAATTCCGTGTATGTCAGTCAGAATATCTGAGAGTATTTCAGTGAGTATTTATGTTAAAGTATTATTCTAATGTTCTGGAAGACTCAATCAAATTCCCCTTATGGATCTGATATGACCCCATCACCTTTTCACAAGAAATGCATAGAATTACCATGTGCTGTTGTAATTGGGTATGTCACTTTGAGATCTGTGTGTAATCCTCCTCCAGGATAAATTCACAGATTGCCACCGGTAGAACTATAAGGTTTACTGAGGTTCCTATGAGGAGTTTCTCTCTAAAGAGACTTTCTCTCTGAAGTCACCGCTAAAGACAGAGATGAAACCCACCTCAAATGTGATAACGGGTTTATGATAGACTCTCAATGCTGCCAATCTTTTCTGCTCCAAAGCAGATTTTTTTTTAAAGCATCAAAACAACTTTCCCCTTTTAAACAGACATTAATTGTAAGCAAAAATGGTGGGCATGGTAGAGAGGTAAGCTCTGCTAAGATATTTAGATAGAAAAAGAAAAATGAAAGAGAAGAATCATATAAATAGAGGGCTGAAGCCAATGTAGACAATATAATTAATTATAGTTTGGGGTAGAAAATAAAGTCCAATAGAAAAGCCTCTGAATTTTTTGTATCTTGAAATTTGTTCCTTTTTTCTCATATTTAAAACACTACAATTAATTCCAGCCTAGAAAGACCAGTTATCCCTGATTTTTACAATTGCGCACGTGCACAGACATGCACAGTATTCAAGTATGAAGGGAAAAGGAAGTCTCATTGTTGTGTTCGTTGTGCTAAGCTTCTACTCTTCCCATGGGTATCTACTGCTCTCCTTTCTACATATGAGGCACATGAGGCTTAGGGGTCCAACCTGGAGTCCTGAGGTCAGAAAGTCTCTGAGCAGAATAGCTCAGGTTCAGACTTGGGAAGGGTCCATGCTCTTTCCTCTACTTCATTCTGAAATTCCTAGACACCTGTAAACTTTCGCACCGCATAGCATCATCAATATCTATAAGTCCCACTTGGTTCCCTAAAACTACAAAATAATAGTGTAATATTAAAAACACTTTGAAATTGTTAAGAACAATAGCATCATTTTGTGGCATACTGTCCTAAAGCTTGCTAATGGCTTAAACATACATCAATCCTTTACTGTTTAAGACCACCTTGTGATGTATCATCTTAAATGAAGAAAAAAGGGGCGCCTGGGTGGCTCAGTCGTTAAGCATATGCCTTCGGCTCGGGTCATGATCCCGGGGTCCTGGGATCGAGCCCCGCATCAGGCTCCCTGCTCAGAGGGAAGTCTGCTTCTCCCTCTCCCACTGCTTGTGTTCCCTCTCTCGCTGTGTCTCTCTCCCTTAAATAAATAAAATCTTAAAAAAAAAAAAGAAGAAAAAAAAATAAGATTCTGAGAATTAAGATCCATAGTTAGGATACAGAAGAAACTCAAATCTCATTACTCAAAGTCTAGGGTATGTGGGACTGTCTCGGTATCCTTAGGAATCCATCAATTCATTTATTCCAAAAATATTTCAGAATACTTACTCCATATCAGGCATTGCACTAGTGCTGAGGCTTCAGGGAGAAATAACCAAATGTGCTTCTTGCTGTCATGCAACTCAGCTAACAGTGAACGGATAAATTACATGCTGCCATATGTGCTCTGAAGGAAATTATGTGTCACCAAGAGAGTGTATAGGGTCAGCCAGGGGAGTCTGACCTAGTCATGGGAGTCAGGGAAGGAATTCCTGGGAAAGTGATATTGAAGATAAAATCAGAATAATATTTACAAATTAATCAAGAGAAGGGGGGTGAGAGCATTCTAAGACCGCAGAAAAGATGTTGAAATTCAAGAGAATATGAGTTCAAGAAATTTTTGCACCTGGGTGGCTCAGTAGGTTAAGCATCTGACTCTTGATTTCAGCTCAGGTCATCATCTCAGGGTCCTGAGATAGAGCCCTGTGTCAGGCTCCACATCCAACTTGAGATTCTCTTTCTCCCTCTCCTTCTGCTCCTTCCCCCCACCCTGCCCTCTCTCACTCTCTCTCAAGGAAGGAAGGAAGGAAGGAAGGAAGGAAGGAAGGAAGGAAGGAAGGAAGGAAGGAAAGATGGGAAAGAAAAGAGAAAAGAAAAAAGAAAAACGAAACTGATACTTCTCTCAGTGTCTCATGGCTAGACTTTGGAAAGTGAGAAGGTGAGTGGTGAGTGATGAAGCTAGAGGTGTAGTCAATACCAGAGTACTCACAGATATGAAGGCCATGTGTCTTAGGCAGCTTGGGCTGCTATAACAAATTGCCATAGACCGAATGGCTTAAACAACAAACATATATTTCTCGTGGTTCTGGAGACCGAGAAGGTCAAGATCAAGGTGCTGGCAGATTCAGTTCTGGTGAGGACACTCGAACCAGTTTGTAGACCCTCTTCCCTGAGTTCTTGCTGTGTCCTCACATGGCAGATAGCAGAGAGAGAGAGCAAGCTCTCGTGTTTCTTTTTATAAGGGCACTAATCCCATCACGAGAGCTCTACCCTCAGGTCCTAATTACCTCTCAAAGGTTCCACCTCCTAGTGCCATCACACTGAGGGTTAGGATAACAACAGATGGATTTTGGAGAGCCACAAGCATTCAGTCCATGTTAAAGATATTGATTTTTATACTGAAAGCAAAGGAGAAGCCCCACAGAGAAGTTCTCTGCAAAGTAGATGTAATTTATATACATATGATACATATATATAAGAAAATACCAATTTCTATTTTCAGTGTGCTTTTATCATGAATAAGAATTGAGTTTTATCATACATACAATTTTTTGTTATCTATGGACATAATCCCATGCCTTTTCCTCTAAGAGTTATTAATATGATTAACTCCACCTGGTCATGATATGATATATATTATTTTTATAAGGATGTTGGATTCTCTTTCTAATTTATTTGTTTTTCATTGGTATTCTTAGATGAGATTGGGCTACAGTATATTTGTATCTTCTTTGTTAGTTTTGGTATCAGTGTAAACTTGTTTCATAAAAAGGACATGGAGCTTCTTCTTACTTTTGCAGTGCTCTGGAATGGTGAAATAATGGTGAAGAGTACCCAACCCTGCAAGGTTTGGAAGTGTTATGCCATGAAGCCATATGGTCCTCAGGCTCATTTCTTGTGGAGGAACTGTTTTATAACCTTCTCTAAATCTTATATGAAAATTTATCAAGAGAGAATTTCTATCTCTAGATTTATATCTAGAATTTAGATCTTCCACTGAAGTAAATTTAGATAAATTATATTTTTTCAGAAAGTTAAACATTTCATGTAGATTTTCAAATTTATTTAGAGTGATGAAAATAAGTCTTATTGTTTTTTTAAAAACATTTCCTCTTTTGAAGGGCTAACCTTCCTTATTTTATGAAGTTTCGCTTTCTTCTTTGATAATCAGAGTTCAATTTGCTAGAGATTTATCTATTTTGTAAAGAACAAAGCTTTAGATTTATTAAGTAATAATAGTTTTATTTTTCTGTTTTCCAATTCATTGATTCCTTTTTTTCCCCTCCCTCTGTATTTGAGATGCCTGTGAACTTCCAAGTGATGTTGTCAGGTCAGCAATTCCATTTCTATGTCTGGACCTCAAATAGAATTTTTAAATGGAGATCTAAATTTGTATATACTATATGTTCCAGTTACTATCACTATGTAAATTTCCCCAAACTTAAGGGAAAGGATGAATCACTTTAGTATGCTCTTGGAATCTAGGAGTCAGAACACAGAATGCATTCAGAATCACCTGGAGGGTTTGCTCAAACTTAGATTATTGCTGAGCCCCACTTCTGGAGTTCCTAACTTGGTAAAAAGGGCTTGAGATTCAAGGATGAGGCCTGAAATGTTAACAAGTGGCAGGTGATGTTGATGCTGCTCATTCAGAGCCCTCACTTGGGGAGCAACTGGAATATAACAGCAGGAAAAGGAGGCTGGGAAAAAACTTGAAGATATCCAACTAAAATGGAATGAGCCAGTGAAGTTTACCAAGAATAAGCACATAGTGAGGGTGTGGTGTCACAAAAGCCAAAAGGAGAGAGTTTTCAGAGAGAGGTCAACGGGGGGAGGAGTTCTTTCCGGGTTAATTCCATTACCCAAACTTCATTATCTTTCTTTCTTCCTACGTTTCTGAGGGTTTCTAATTTAATTCACATCAGAAGATAGGATTTACTTTTACTTTATTTTGACCTGAATTCTATATGTAGACCCTTCTGGTGGCAGGCATATTTCAAAGTCAAATTTATTTGAATCAGATATATAAATCAAATAATATGTCATAGGTACAGGGATTGAAAGCTTCTAATTTTCTAATTTTTAAGAAGGGTGATAATAATAATATAATATAATAATAATCCATTATTACAGAGGATCAAAGATCAATTATATTTTACATGACATGGCATTCATTACCCTCGCACTTGAATCTGAGTACAATTAACTCTCTGGGAATCTACATGTAAAATAAAATAGTGAAGTCAAACTAATATTCTGACTAAAAACTAACCAAGGAATTTTCCGATTTTCTTACTCTGTATCCACCCTCCTTTGCTCACCACATTGTCACTCCACGTTCAGTATGAGACATAAATAGAGCCTAGTCTAAGCAAAGGAAATATTTCTAGACAAAACTGTTGGAATTACATCTTCTTGGAGGGAAGGGAGGGAAGGCTGTTACAATTTTGTGGGAAGTGTGTCATTTGGCATTGAAAGTCTCCTGTTGGTTTAAAAATGGAAGAGAAAATAAAGAGCTCATGATGACATCAATAAGAGACTTGAAGTAAACAAATGTCCTTACAAATGCCTCTACCTCAGGGTGAAGAATTTACATTGTTCTATGGAAAAGGAAGTCCCACGACCAGTTAACATATAACAGTTACATACTTTGCACTCTGACACAGTTTCTAAATTTTCTTGTGATGTTAACTATTCTTTTATTTGATGTTTTCAAATAAAACATTTCAGAAAGAAAACTCATATGTATCCTGTCCTGTCTGCTTTTTGTTTCTACCTACAATTCCAGAGACAGGTCAAGATGGAATAAGAGACATATTACAGTGTCTAAAGTGAAGGCTTTATCCCCCACTACAATTTTATAATAGTATTTTTTTATTAATAATGTCCTTGTGTAGATCCCCTTTTAAATTAACTTATATTTTATTTTTGTAAGAAAACCTATCCCCACTCCTCACGAGTCAGAGCTTGTTGCTTGGGGACAATGACTGCGTGCTAAGGGTGAAGACCACAGGGGGACTTTCTACTGATTGTACCGTCCATTGGCAGTCAACCAGGCCAACTAAATCCATACCTCTCACCCCAGACAGGATGAGAACTGGGGCCCCTAATCCTCAGCCTGCCCACCTCCAGATTGGCTCAGGAGCTTACAAAGGGCAGGGCATTCATACGGTAGATGTCAATCATTGCCAGCCATGGACTGAGAGTGGGAGAGAGGGTGGCAGGAGGTGGAGAGGCGCATGGTGGGGAAGCAGGACCAGACAGGCGCTTACAGTTCTGTAAGGTCAGCGAGACATATGTAGAATCACTGAGCTAGAAGGTGGAAAGTGAGCGTTCCTTACATGTTAATAAATACCAAGATTAAAAGGAGAATTAGCTACCCATGTGGATGATAAAAAAGAAAAAGAAAAGCAAAGGCTTTTTGCAAAAGATAAAAAAAAGGGGGGGCGGGGGGAGAATTCCTGAAGAACTTTAATAAGAATTTTTCCAAGTTAAGCTGATCTGTACTATTTCCTTTCAGCCACGCAATTATTTTTCTTTATCTCTTTCTAAAAGTAGTATGGCATTATAATTGTTGTTTGTTCCCATCTGTCACACACAAGGCTGGAAAACTGGAATTTTCCTGTGTCCCTCAGAGGCAGGGCAAGCACTTCCGAGCCAGCCAAAGATGCCCGCTATGCAGTTTTCTCTTCTCACCACGCATTTGTGCAATTACTCAATTCTTACAAACAGGCAAGAAAACAGATAAACAAGTAGCTACAGACTCTCAGGAGGAAGAAAGAGATCAGGATCGTATTAATGTTCCCACGTACAACATAAAAAAGAGTTTTCAGACTCCTAGACCATTTCATCCACTTTGTAAAAGCAATAAGGTAGACAAAGATATGCTCATTTCTATTTCAATAATAATATGTGTCAGGATCGTTTTGCATGAAGGTTAGCAGAACCATCCATCATTTCAGCCGACCTGCGTATTTTCTTGTTCAGCATTGATAGATTTTTATTTTAACCTTAGAAGTTCCTCTCAAGGGACTCTATTAGGGACACTGTCATTTTTTATTCTGCTCTGTTACTTCTCCTTTGTAAACTTTGATGTATGCAGACAACACATTCTGGCTAGGGAAATTTAATTAGGTAAGTCTACAAATTAATTGTTGCAATTAGACTGCTTCTAACTGCCTGGTGTTATGAATTTATTTATGCAGTAATTATTATCAGATGTCTGGGATAAAAGCCTGCAGAGCTAAAGGTGTTACCTTTCAGATGTATACACAGTACTCCACATTAATTAGCCACAAAAAAAAAATAAATAAAAGCAGGTATTAAAAATAAAATGAAGAAGAAAGAAAAAAAACTTGCCTTCATAGTCCTGCGCACATACAGATTTTGACAAGCAACTTGTCAACAAAACCTAAAGAGGATTGTATTCTTTGTATATTGGCAAGCTTCAAAATGTTACACATTATATAAATTACCATGAAACAATTTGCTAGTGCTTAAACTAGATGAAAATACGAACTTCAAGTCTATCCTATAAAAGGCATCTAGTTTTTGTCTGTTTGTGGCAATAATTACAAGGGCGTATTTGAAGAAATTGTTGATTTTCAGTAAATTTTTGTATTTTTAAGATTACTGACCAGGACACATTTTATGGGGAGCTCCTAAGGAAATAACAATAGCACTTCAAGTTGTAGTCTCAGATCTTTTCTCCTGCAATGAGGGAAAAGGCAGATCTAATACCATCATTTAAAAGAAAGCAAGTAGGGAGAGGCCACTACTAATGGAGACAGAAGCCGATGCCCAGAAGTTTGAAAGCCAACGGGAGACTGAGAATGAATCACCAGTACAAACGTAAACTGTATAAACTGGTGTAATCTTCCCAAAGGGCAATTTTTAAATGGATTCCTAGTCACTTTAGAAGAGTCATTATTTTTGACCCAGGAATTTAAAAAATGGGATCCGATCTTAAATAAACAATATCAAATTTTAAAATAACAAAATACTCATCTCAGTGTCAATATTAATAACCCCCAAATCATAGCAATTTATGTGATCATCGTTATTGTCATTCTTATTAATTATTATCTATTCAAAGATTAGAATATGCAGCTCTTCATTTATTACCACATTCATTTAACAACTTTTTTTCTTTTTTAACAAATATTTTTCTAATCCCCTACTGTGTACAAGACACTTTTCTATGCAGTCGAGCCACACAGAAAACTTCCTTCTCTCAGAGAGCTTATAGGCCTTTGAGGGTTGATACATAATATGCAGGTAAAAAAATAAATAATAATATTATTTATATATTAATAAAAACATTATTATTTCAGAACAATATCTAAGCAGTAGGAAAATGAAGCAACGTAAGGTACTAAGAGGGTCTGGTGTCGGAGTATGCTCTGCTCTGGACAGCGTAGATGGAAAGGCCTTTCTAATTTATTTATTTATTTGAGAGAGAGAGAGAGAGAGAGTGAGCATGAACACACATGAGTGGGAGGGGCAGAGGGAGGAGAGAGAGAATCTGAAGCAGACTCCCGGCTGAGCGTGGAGCCCCATGTGGGGCTCGGTGTGGGGCTTGATCTCACCACGGCAAGATCATGACCTTGAAATCACAACCTGAGCTGAAACCAAGAGTAGGACGCTTAACAGACTGAGCCACTCAGGTGCCCCAAGGAACGGCCTTTCTGAGATAGTGACATTTGACAGGAGACCCAAAGAAGTGATTAGTGAATGGAGTACTGGAAATGAAAGGACACCTCAGTATTTCATCTATTTTACTTAATATTGATCTACTGGCATTTTGAAAAAAAATAAAAGTAAATAAGTTAAGATTTTACAAAATAAGATAAAAATCTAAGAAACTAAATAATAATTTCAAAAATAAAAATGAATAAATATGTTATGGCATCAGCTGACCCACACATTCATAAATTCAAAGGTCAAACAAGCATCATCCTTCTAACATAGATGATTAGTTGATAAAATTATTAGTGGGAAGTTATTGCTTGAAAACAAGCTAATCACCTCACACAATGAAGAAATTTTAATTAATCCTAAAAATGTCAAAGGTCACATTATGTAGTACAGTTACTAAAAATCAAAGTTCATTAATGCTATCACCAGTTTGTACCAAAGATTAGTGTATGCAAATTTTTCACACCAAGTTTGTTCTATCCACTAATGAAGAAGATAGTGAGTGGGATTTTTGTGCTAACTCCAAATATTTTCTTCTGACTCTTCTAATAATCCTATTTCTTGTTAGAAATCTTTGAAGAGTTCTTTTGGAAAACCTTTTTATAAGTTTAATTTGGTATTTTTAAAGGGACTGTAGGGTTTTTGTTGACAGGAAGCTATATTTTTTAGTTTCCAAAAAGACCTGCAGTTTGTCATTTCTTGTGTTTTATCATAGATAGATAAACTGCCTGAATCTATAGCAATACTCTGATGTTTATATTCCACTCATTTGAAATATCTTTGAGCCGAAGTGAGAATTAGAGACAATTTGCAACACCATAACCTACTGTCATCTGTAGGCATGGACCACTCCAGATGTATACACTGATTTTTCTTTTTCTTTCCACATACATTAAACAATTGAATTTTTTTATCTTGGTTTCAAAACACCAATAATTCCAATTTCAGGTTATTTTTATTGGTGCAGTGACAGTGTGATATAACAAAGATACCAGAATTTCACTTCACAAGAATAGCAGATATGCTGTAATCCTGGGCACAGAAAGTCAAGTGTTAAAGCTCTGAGGTGGGAACTCCCAAGGACACAAATGTCCCCAGGGTGTCATTAAAAGAAGAGAAGAAGGGTTGGATCTTTCACTGGAGCTGCAAGCAAAGAGACAAGACAGAGGGCCACATGGACTTGTGTCAATAGTTTGGGTTTTATTCTAACTATTCCATTTGCATAAATTAGTAATCTCACTGAAACCTGATAATGATATGATGGAAAGTTGCGATAAAGACACAAAATTATTACACAGCATGATTTTTACTAAGACTTTTTATAATGACAAATAGGAATTTTTTAAAAAAGAGAATAAAAATTCAACTAAAATGCAACAAGTTTCCTATAGGTGGGGGATTATGCATGTTCATAATCTTCTCTACTTTTCTCACACTGAAATCTTTTTCTGATCATTATGTGTTGTCTTTTAATGAAAAAAACAAACTTTTTTTTTTAAAGATTTTATTTATTTATTTGACAAAGAGAGACACAGTGAGAGAGGGAACACAATCAGGGAGAGTGGGAGAGGGAGAAGTAGGCTTCCTGCTGAGCAGGGAGTCAAATGCAGGGCTCGATCCCAGGACCCTGGGATCATGACCTGAGCCGAAGGCAGACACTTAAGAACTGAGCCACCCAGGCCCCCCGAAAAAAACAAACTTTTAAGAAAATCCATGGCACTCGAATTACACGGGGAACTTTTAAACAGATAAACTACCAACTGGTGGAGTTCTTTCACTAACTAAGAGAGCTAAGTGGGAAATGAGGGGAAAAAAAAAAAAAGATGAGGCAACAGAAAGACCCCAGATCAGAAGCTGGTTGGATTGTGCCCTGCAGCTCATTCCCCAAGTGTGTCCTGCAGAGCTGCAGCTCCCTGAAACAGTGTCCTTATGGTCAATTCTCTTTCGGAAACACTACATCATAATATAGTCCCCTTTTGGGGACTAAGATATAGTCGCGGATATAAGTGAACAATCCGGGAGTGAAAAACATGGAAGGATTTTATTTAACTCAGGATTTTTTTTTTTAATTTTAATTTTTTTTTAAGTAATCTCTACACCCAACGTGGGGCTTGAACTCATGACCCCTCGCGAGATCAAGAGTTACATGCTCTCCTGAATGAGCCAGCCAGGTTCCCCTCAACTCAGGCTTCCCTGAACTTTTTATAGCTAGAGGAAACTTCCTTAACTGTGTTCCTTTCATAACACTTTGGGGACTGATTCTGAGGAACAGAAGTTTGAGGAACACCGCCCCGGAGAAAGGCCACACCCTCTTGAAGTCATCCCTCTTAGCATGTGACGTGTTACTAAATGAGATAAAGAAGTTTCTCTCACACGTTAGCCTGATCAGTAAGAGAGGTGAGTCTGCACTGACTAGGACTTTATCCTTAGGCCTTTAAAGAGCTAAGAGGCATCTAGGGCGCTTGGGTGGCTCAGTTGGTTAAGCAACTGCCTTCGGCTCAGGTCATGATCCCGGAGTCCCTGGATCGAGTCCCGCATCGGGCTCCCTGCTCAGCAGGGAGTCTCCTTCTCCCTCTGACCCTCCCCCCTCTCATGTGCTCTCTCTCATTCTCTCTCTCTCAAATAAATAAATAAAATCTTAAAAAAAAAAAAAAGAGCTAAGAGGCATCTAAATTCAAGTCGATGAAAATATTTGACTTGGATTCCCGCTTTTCAATACCAAAAACCTAATACACTATTAGAAATGAGACTGGGGAGTGGATTCAGTCAAGAAAATGGAAATGGGAAATGGAAGAGAAACCAAATCAGTGTGTGCTTTAGTCATCCTATCTTAACAACTACTTTTCCTTTTCTCTCAATTTCCCCAAAGTCATAACCCTCCCCTCCCCATCCAACCAATTTTGGTTAAGCTTCACAGGTTGCAGTGATGTTCATGCTGCCCTTCATAGTGTCAACAAATTCCTGTCAGTCCTTCATTGCCTTTGCCATCTGTTTTTTTTTTTTTTAAGATTTTTATTTATTTATTCATGAGAGACAGAGAGAGAGAGAGGCAGAGGGAGAAGCAGGCTCCCCACCTAGCAGGGAGCCTGATGCGGGACTCGATCCCAGGACCCCGGGATCATGACCTGAGCCAAAGGCAAACGCTTAACCATCTGAACCACCCAGGCGCCCACCATCTGTTTTCTCTACCCTGAGCCATGCTCCATCCCATGCACACCCCCACCCAGCGAGCATCCACACGGATCCTTTCATTGTAATATGTGCAGAGATACTCCTCTTTGGTTACTTTGGCG
This sequence comes from Mirounga angustirostris, assembly GCF_029215605.1. Lineage (NCBI taxonomy): Eukaryota > Metazoa > Chordata > Mammalia > Carnivora > Phocidae > Mirounga > Mirounga angustirostris. The sequence goes on along the minus strand of NW_026991722.1, from coordinate 43,592,995 downwards.
ACAGATCTGGCGCCATAACATCTGTCCAGTCTTTATCAGCGCTAGGCGTTGTCAAAATTCCTGGCCAAAGATAAAATACATGGTGGCAACTGAGGTCAGAGCAAAATATATAATTCTTCATGGTACAGTGCAGTCAGTTCTGAATAGCACTTTGGAATGGTTACTGGCCGAGAGAATTTGCACTAAAACTCACTGGCCAAGAATATGCAAAAACAGTCTGCTCTGCACTCCATTCTTTGGCTCAGAGCACGAGCTAGCCCTCAAAGCATGGGGCAGGAGGGATGCATGTATATATGTACCATGAGTGCACTGAAATGGACTGCTTTATCTGTATAGACCAGAAAATCACTCAGAGAGGAAGAGATTTATTCTGAATGGGCACTATGCAAGGATGATGTAAAATGGGGTCGACCTATCCTCCAAAGTAGCTTTTACGGTGAAATACTTCCAAGGCTGATTTTGTTCTCCTTGTGCCCTCATAGAATGATATGTACTGAAATGGAGCTCTTGCTCAGAAGGACACAATTAGGAACAAATGTAGTTTATTATCATATTCTGTCAGCCGAACTTAGACACTATAATCCCAGGAATTTAAAACATGCTACGAGTTAGGGAGCCTGGGTGGCTCAGTCGGTTAAGCGTCTGCCTTCGGCTCAGGTCATTATCCCGGGGTCCTGGGATCGAGCCCCACATCGGGCTCCCTGCTCAGCGAGGAGCCTGCTTCTCCCTCTCCCTCTGCCACTCCCCTGCTCATGCTCTCTTGCTTTCTCTCTGTCAAATAAATAACAAAATAAAATCTTAAAAAAAAATGCTACCAGCCAAAACATAAATAGAACATAATCAGGTCAAAGAATATTGCATTGTCAGGTGGACCAGCTCTACCATGTACCTGCTCTTTGATCTTGGACCTGTCAATAATTGCTCAGGGACTTAGTTTTCTCATCTGCAAAATAAGGATAATTATACTAACTGCCTCACTTCACAGCGCTGTATCAGAATCAAATGTATGTGTCAGTTTTTTTTAAAGTTATCTGGCAATAACCCGCATGAAATACTTGAAATAAATAAAAACAAGTAATTAAATGTTATTCAACATAATTTTCAATAATAATATCAAAGTCCCTATTAAAAAAACTTATTTTTGGTCAGTTTGGTTCAACTCTAATTTTCAGAATCATCAACAGTGTTTTGACTTATATTTCTATTTTGGCAGACATCTTTGGGATAAATTTATGGACAGGGAAGTGCTGTGTCGTGGAGTTATGCACACATTTAAGGCTTTTGGTGCATATCAACAAGCTGCTTACTAGTGCCTGAAAATACACAGTTTTCACACTAACATTGAGAATCTTGTTTGGGCACTTTTTTTGGCCAGTTTTTATGAAAAATGTGTATCTTTTTTGCTTTAAATTGAATTATTAGTAAAATTTTAATTGGTTTCTTTTGGTCATTTCATTTCCCTTTTACAAATTGTCCAACTTGAAAGACGTTTGTCTTATTTCTATTGGTTTACAGAGCTATTTATAGTTGAAAATATTAATGTATTGCCTGTTGCTAATTTTCAATATTTCCCAGTTTTTCTTTGTTTTTTTTTTTTTAAATGGCTTTTTAATGCCCAGAAATAGTGGTGTGTGTGTGGTACTTACATGTATTATTCTTTGTCATTATGGTTTCTCCCTTTTGTGTGTGCTTATAATGAACTTCCCACACAGAATCGTGTAAGTAAGCACTCGCATTTTCTTTTAGGAAATGGTTTTGCAATTTCATTTCTTAATATTTCAATGTCAAATCCATGTGGAACTCATGTTGATTATGATGTGAGTCAGGAAGGGGACTACTCATTTCTGAATGGTCTTGGCTGTCATTTAATTCCACATTTTACTGGAGGAGGCACGGAATCCGTATTTTCTTTCTCTTCTGATTTAATGGTGGAATGAAGGATGCTGAGAGAAGTACACTTAGTCCAGTGAATAGCAGGCAACCTGTCCCGGGTGATCTCCACATGTTGCTTGTAGCCAATAGACTTGTCTGGGCTGAGGCTCTGAACATAATACTTTGAAGAACAGCTCGCTTTTGTTAGGTTTTAATCGAGAAGGAAATTTTATTTTTCAGATGCAGTTTATGATTGGGCTTAATAAAAACTGTCATCACCTTCAAATTCAGATGGAGAATATCAAACCGCTCTTCTCTGGTAGCATGTAAGGAAAGGCTTGCGATACTTTCTAATATGTCATAGCTATAATTATGAAAAGATATGTGCCTTTTATTCAAGCCTACTCTGAGGATATGCTATCAAGCATGCATGCGCCCACACATTCACCTACACTCTTCGTAGATGTGCTTGCAAGGTGACAAAATATCCAGACCACAATTTGTTTTTTCAATTCTTTTTTTTTTTTTTTTTAAGATTTTATTTTATTATTTGCGAGAGAGAGAATGAGAGACAGAGAGCATGAGAGGGAGGAGGGTCAGAGGGAGAAGCAGACTCCCTGCTGAGCAGGGAGCCCGATGTGGGACTCGATCCCGGGACTCCAGGATCATGACCTGAGCCGAAGGCAGTCGCTTAACCAACTGAGCCACCCAGGCGCCCTGTTTTTTCAATTCTTATTTTAATGTTTACTTCTAGTCATCTAAACAGAATGATTAGATTGCTGTACTCTTTGATTTAAAAATCAAAATAAAGATAATTTATCAGGACTTGTTAGAGACCCACATCTGGTTAAATTATTTATTTATTTATATATATGTATTTTTAAAAATTCCAGTATATTTAACATATAGTGTAATATTAGTTTTAGGTGTACAATATAGTGATTCAACAATTCTATACATTACTCAGTGCTCATCACGGTTAAGTTCACTTTTAATCCCCTTTACCTATGTCACCCATCCCCCACCCACCTCCTCTCAGTTTGTTCTCTATAGTTAAGAGTCCTGGTATTTTTTGTTTGTTAGTTTGTCTCTCTCCCCTTTTTTTATTGTTCATTTCTTTTGTTTCTTAAATTCCACACATGAATGAAATCACATGGTATTGGTCTTTCTCTGACTGACTTACTTCACTTAGCATTATACCCTCTAGATCCATCCATGGTGTCACAAGTGGCCAGATTTTATTCTTTTTATAGCTGAATAATATTCCACTATATATGTGTGTGTGTGTATACACACACACATATACCACTTCGTTTTTATCCATTCATCTATCGATGCACACTTGGGTTGCTTCCATATCTTGTTATTGTAAACAATGCTGTAATAAACATAAGGGCGCATATATATTTTCAAATTAGTGTTTTTGTATTCTTTGGTTAAATACCCAGTATGGATCATATGGTAATTCTATTTTCAACTTTTTTGAGGAACCTCCGCACTGTTTTCCACAGTGGCTGCTCCAGTTTGCATTCCCGCCACAGTGTAAGAGGATTCCTTTTTCTCCACATCCTTGCCAACTCTTGTTGTTTCTTATATTTTTGATTTTAGCCATTCTGACAGCTGTGAGGGGACATTTCATTGTGTTTTTGATTTGCATTTCCCTGATGATGAGTGGCATTGGATACCTTTTCATGTGTCTGTTGGCCATCTGTAGGTCTTCTTTGGAGAAATGTCTGTTCGTGTCTTCTGCCCATTTTTAAATTGGATTGTTTGGGTTTTTTGTGTGTGTGTTGACTTGTAAGAGTTCTTTATATGTTTTTGGATATTAACCTCTTATTGGATATGTGATTTGCAAATATATTCTCTCATTCAGTAGGTGTGCAAAAGCCTTTTATTTTGCTATAGTCCCAAGAGTTTATTTTTGCTTTTGTTTCCCTTGCCTTGGGAGACATATCTGTAAGGCTGTTGCTATGGCCAATGACAGAGAAATTAACTGTCCGTGTTCTCTTCTAGGACTTTTATGGTATCAGGTCTCACATTTAGATCTTTAATTCATTTTAAATTTATTTTTGTGTATAGTGTAAAAAAGTGGTCCAGTTTCATTCTTTCGCGTGTAGCTGTCCAGTTTTCCCAACACCATTTGTTGAAGAGACAGTCTTTTTCCCATTGCATACTCTTGCCTCTTTTGCTATAGATTAACTGACCATATAATCATGGATTTATTTCTGGGCTTTCTATTCTGTTCCACTATAGCTTTGTAATATATCTTGAAATCTGGGATTGTGATACCTCCAGTTTTATTCTTCTTTTTCATGATTGCTTTAGCTATTTGGAGTCTTTTGTGGTTCCATACAAATTTTAGGATTATTCGTTATAGTTCTGTGAAAAATGCTATTGGTATTGTGATAGGAATTGCATTATGTAGATGGCTTTGGGTAGTATGGACATTTTAACAATATATGTTTTCCTAATCCATGAGCATGAAATATCTGTCCATTTTTTTTTTTTTTTGCCATCTTCAATTTCTTTTATCAATGTTTTATAGTTTTCAGAGTACAGTTCTTTCACCTCCTTGTTTAGGTTTATTTCTAGGTATCTTATTCTTTTTGGTGTAATTATAAATGGAATTATTTTCTTAATCTCTGTTTCTGCTACTTCATTATTAGTGTATAGAAATGCAACAGATTTCTATATATTAATTTTGTATCCTGTGACTTTACTGAATTCATTTATCAGTTCTAATAGTTTTTTTTTTTTTTTTTTGGGTGTAGTCTTTAGGGTTTTCTATATAGTATAGCATGTCATCTGCAAATAGTGTAAGTTTTACGTCTTACAAATTTGGATGCCTTTTATTTCCTTTTGTTGCCTGATTGCTGTGGCTAAAATTTCTAGTACTATGTTGAATAAAAGTGGTGAGAGTAGTCATTCTTGTCTTGCTCCTGATCCTAGGGGACAAGCTCTCAGTTTTTCCCCATTGAGTATGATGTTAGCTGTGGGTTTTCATATATGGCCTTTATTATGTTGAGGTATGTTTCCTCTAAACTTATTTTGTTGAAGGTTTTTATCATGAATGGATGTTGTACTTTGTCAAATATTGCATCTATTGAAATATGATTTTTATACTTTCTCTTGTTGATGCGATGTATCACATTGATTGATTTGCAAATATCAAACCGCCCTTGCATCCCAGGAGTAATCCCACTTGATCATGGTGAATGATTGTTTTAACGTACTGTTGGATTCAGTTTGCTAATATTTTGTTGAGCAGTTTTGCATCTATATTCATCAGAAACACTGGCCTATAGTACGCTTTTTTAGTGGTGTCTTTATCTGGTTTTGGTACCACGGTAATGCTGACCTCATGGAATGAGTTTGGAAGCTCTCTTTCCTCTTCTATTTTTTTTTTTTTAAGATTTTCTTTATTTAATTGGAGAGAGAGCGAGCGAGCAAGCAGGGGGAGTGGAAGAGAGAAGCAGGCTTCCCGCTGAGCAGGGAGCCCGACGCGGGGCTCGATCCCAGGACCCTGTGACCATGACCTGAGCCGAAGGCAGACATTTAACCGACTGAGCCACCCAGGCGCCCCTTTCCTCTTCTATTTTTTGAAATAGTTTGAGAAGAATAGGTATTAACTCTTCCTCAAATGTTTGGTAGAATTCACAAGTGAGGTCGTCTGGTCCTAGACTTTTGTTTGTTGGGAGTTTTTTGAATCCTGATTCAATTTCATTACTGGTAATTGCTCTGTTTAGATTTTCTATTTCTTCCTGATTCAGTTTTTTTTTTTTAAAGATTTTATTTATTTATTTGACAGAGAGAGACACAGCGAGAGAGGGAACACAAGCAGGGGGAGTGGGAGAGGGAGAAGCAGGCTTCTGCCGATCAGGGAGCCTGATGCGGGGCTCGAGCCCAGGACCCTGGGTTCATGACCCGAGCCGAAGGCAGACACTTAACGACTGAGCCACCCAGGTGCCCCATTCCTGATTCAGTTTTCAAGAGGTTATATGTTTCTAGGAATTTATCTATTTCTTCTATGTTGTCCAATTTGTTGGCATATAATTTTTCATAAAACTCTCTTAGAATCGTTTGTATTTCTGTGGTGTTGGTTGTTATTTCTCCTCTTTCATTTCTGATTTTGCTTATTTGAGTCCTCTCTCTGTTTTTTTTTTTTTTTTTTTTTAATGAGTTTGGCTAATGGTTTATCAATTTTCTGGATCTTTTCAAATAACCAGCTCCTGTTTTCATCAATCTGTTCTATTGTAGTTTTGTTTGTTTGTTTCTATTTAATTTATTTCTGCTCTAATCTTTATTATTTCCTTCCTTCTACTGGTTTTGGGTTTTGTTTATTCTTTTTCTACCTCCTTTAGGTGTAAGGTTAGGTTGTTTATTTGAGATTTTTCTTGCTTCTTGAGGTAGGCCTGTTTTGCTATAAACTTCCCTCTTAGAACAGCTTTTGCTGTATCCAAAAGATTTCAGACTTGTATTTTCATTTTCATTTGTCTCATGTATTTTTTTATTTCTTTTTTGATTTCTTAGTTGACCCATTCATTGTTTGGTAGCATGTGAGTTAACCTCCATGTATTTCTGTTCTTTCCAGACTTTTTCCTGTGATTGATTTCTAGTTTCATAGTGTTATGTTTGGAAAAGATGCCTAATATGACTTCAATCTTTTCGAATTTATTGAAACTTGTCTTGTGGCCTAATACATGATTTAGTCTAAAGAATGTTCCATGTACACTTGAAAAGTATGTGTATTCTGCTGTTTTAGGGTAGAATGTTCTGAATATATCTGTTAGATCCATCTGGTCCAATGTGTCACTCAAAGCCACTGTTTCCTTGTTGATTTTCTGTTTGGATGACCTATTCATTTATGTAAGTGGGCTGTTAAAGTCCCCTACTATTATTGTATTACTACTATTGATTACTTCCTTTATGTTTGTCAATAGCTACTTGATGTATTTGGGTGCTCCCATATTGGTTGCATAAATATTTATAATTGTTACATCTTTTTGTTGGATTGTTCCCTTTATGATTACGTAGTGCCCTTCTTTGTCTCTTAATACAGTCTTTGTTTTAAAAACCCTGTATTTTCCAATGTAAGTATTGCTACTCCAGCTTTCTTTCTCACTTCCATTTGCATGATAAATGCTTTTCCACCCCTTCACTTCCAATCTGCCTTTGTCTTTAGGTCTAGGCAACAATTTTTAAAGTTTGGTTAAATATCCTGACTGGAATTACATTGTGAAGGCATCAGGATATCTAACCAAACTTTAAAAATTGTTGCCTGGATATTTCTTCATCTTGTGATGATGTGAGATGGTAAAATGCCTGCATGAAGAGAGGAAGTGAGGTGAGTGGTGTACACACTGTGACAGAGCAGGCTGCTCTTGGCCTGATCATCTCTCAGAAGAAGGATCATCTGCTTCCAGACTGTGATTGGCTTCAGGTTACTGAAGCCACAGAAAATAAAAACTGAGGGTAAAGTGGGGGATACTGTACCTGAGGACTGAAAGTGAATGAGTTCCTCAATAAGATGGAAGAGCCCAAAATAGTTTGTTGAGGACTGAGCCTTGGAAACACAGTATTTTCATGCAGAGAGAGATAACATCATGGTTGGGAGAAAGGTGGATTTTTTTGTTACTCCTTTTCTAGCATCTATTCACGCTTCTGTTATTTTCTTCTACTCCTTCCCACCATTCAGTGTACTTTCATTGAAATTAATGCCCACCTCCACCCTCAGCTTAGGGAGAAGTCAAGTGATCCAAATCTTGCCCATCAGACCTCTACATTCTTGATGTTACCCAATTAGAGCCACCAAATCACGGTGGTATTTTTACTGGGCGTTCTGGAAGAGGTTTGTCTTCTTTACCTCTGGATCTAAATCTATAAGCATGTGGATTCAGAATTACCGGTAACCCCTTTTAAACCCTGAGCCAACCAGAAAAGCATCACCTATAAACAAAGAAGAAGCTAGTCCTGATTACATCCTGTGAGCTGTGAGCCTTGGATAGAGCTTTGTCCATAGCTCTGTTTACATCTAGAATTTTCAGTTCTGTGAACTACTGAATTGTTCTTACCCCAGTAAATGAATTTGGGATTTGGGCTCTCTGTTACTTCAGACCAACTATAATGATACAGAACATATGGAAGCTTTCTTTTTATTTTGTGGAATTGGATGTGAAAAGTGATAAGCAGGACATTGTTTGCTTTCCTTAAATCACTTTCTGAAATTTTAATAGCTGTCTTATGGTGGACATGGGTGGTCAGTTACACCTGCTTCAAATGGTTAACTGCTTATCGACAGGATTAAATCTTCTCATAATATATATTTTCATATTGTGTGTATGTATGCATGTATGGTACATACATATGTCTATGTGCACATGTATATATGTATTAACCTGTGCTTTTTCTGAAATAACAAATGCAAATTAATAACTTATGAAAATTACTAACTTTTTAATTATAAAAATAACATATTTTAGCTGAGTTTTAAAAAATATAAATTTTTATGTATAATTCAGCACTTTTTTGCTTATATAGGATTTGCTTAAACTTTTCTGGGTATTACCATCAAGAATGAGAAAATCAATTCATGATGTTATTTCTCTTATAATTAGAAGACACTCATTCCTCAGCCAAGTGCTTAAAAACATCAGAGGAATATGATATCAAAAGCCATTTTAAAACTTTCATTTGTGCTTTCATCATTTGATGAGTGACACCGATTATCAAATATCTGATAACAATTCTTCCAATTAAATATTCCCATTTTGCAATTGTATTTCACTTACTTTTTTCATTTGCTTCACTTTTCTTATTGGGGGCAGGAATAAACAGACACTGGTAATCATGTAATATACAAATAGACACTATAAGATTTTCTTTTTGGGATATATGCTTTTTAAAGTCTTAGGTTGAACAAGATGATGAAACAAAGTATTCACCAAGTTAAGATTTACAAGACTATAATTCTAGCTATTAAGATGGTAAGCATGAGGATGACATCTCTCAGAAATGGGAAGAGATAACATGTGAAATGTTGACTCCAATGTATTTTTTTTTCATTATATGTATTTTTATTTTTAAATTTACATTCAGTACAATTCACTTTTTGGGGGGGGGTATACAGTACTAAGAGCCTTGACAAATGCTTAGGGCTATGTAATCGCCAACATAATCAAGATAGGGTTCTACCAGACAAACAAGCTTCTTCATGCTGCCACTTTGGAGTCACAACACCCTTCCTTCCCTTAGGCCCTGATGAGCACTGATATGTTCTTTGTCCCTATGGTTTTTTCTTTTCCAGAATGTCAAATAAATGGAATCATATGATAGGTAGGCTTTTCAGTCTGGCTTCTTCCGCTTAGCCTCATATACCCACTTGCTGCAAGTGTCCATAGTTCATTCCTTTTTTTTTTTATTTATTTTTTTTATTCTTATATTATCCCCATACATTGCATCATTAGTTTTAGATGTAGTGTTCCATGATTCATTGTTTGTGAATAACACCCAGTGCTCCATGCAGAATGTGCCCTCCTCAATACCCATCACCAGGCTAACCCATCCTCCCACCTCCCTCCCCTCTAGAACCCTCAGTTTGTTTTTCAGAGTCCATCGTCTCTCATGGTTCGTCTAGACTCCAATGTATTTTTGTCTCCTGATATGTTTAATGGCTTTAAATATATAAATACACCACTAGGCAAAGCTAAAAGGTCTCAGTTTGGGTTCTGATAAATTCACTGATTTTCCCACTGACAATAAACATTTAGGATGTTTCTAAACATTTAGGGTAAATGTTTAAGTGACAATAAACATTTAAGATGTTTTCTATTTGGGAAAAGAAGGAAAGTTTTGCTATTAGGGAGAGATAGCCATAGAACCTATGGAAATGCAAATAAGAAATCTATTCTCATATTTTGCTTTCACAGATAATTAAAACCTATTTTACTAGGAACACTATATCTCAGCTACTAATATATTCTGTCCACAGAATAGGGTCTCCAACCATGGAGCAGAAGTCTCTAGAAAAGAGCCTCAGATGAAAAACCAAATGATCTTAGAGGTGGAAGAGGCCTTAGAGATCATCTGACCCAATCCTCTAATTTTACAGTTGAAAAAACTGGAGCCAAAAGAGGTTAAGTAACGTCGCACCACTAATTATTGGCAGGGTTAGGAGCCAATAGGTCTCTATTTTATTATTAATCCTGCTTCTGATGAGCTTCATGACATAAACCAAATACCGAATTTCTTAGTACTTTAGCTGCTTCTGTTTAAAATGGAGTTAATACCCCCTGGTTTCTCCATATTTCAGAAGCATACTGTTAGAGTTTGTGTGACTCACGAGCAAAGTATGTATGCTTCTATGCAAAGCAAATTATTGATTACCAATCTATCAGTTAGGATTCTTTGATTACAAGCAACAGAAAACACATACAGCTGACCCAAGCAAAAGTGACTTGACCAGAACGATATGAGGAGGCTCAGAGTCTGAAAGGGGATGTTGAATAACTGGCTTAGCACAGATGAGAATGAGTGAGCTAGAGAAGGTGTTGGAAGTGGGAATAGCTCTTACCTAACACCAGTGAAATTGTTCTTTTCCGGCAGTCCTTTCTACCAGTGTGGGCCTCTTCTGGGATCCAAAACTCTGGAAGGGAGAATTGATTAGCTCAGATTAGATCACAAATGTACCTCCTTTCTCCCAACAGAGCAGTGAGAGAAATCTACTGCAAAGAGCCTCCAAAGCCCTGTTAGCTTCCTTAGCAAGAAGAAAGGGTGCCCCAGTTACAAGCCTTCCAAGATGACACATAAGGAGGAAAAGGTAAATTCCTCAAAGAAAATGGAGATGCTGTTAGGAAGAGAAAATTATGTACTGACTAACCAAAAACATAACAAATGTTTACTATGACCACCACATTTAAGTTGACTGATGAATTTTGTATTTGGTGAGATAGTGCTAAATTCAAAACTATAAACTTAGGCCATGTGTACTTGATAAAAGAGCAACTTGGTATTGTTCTGATGGCCAATTCAGAACAATCAACAAATCAATCGCATGTGCCACATAAGAAAGCCAGAGTCACTGAATGGACTTTTAAATGGTCAATTTGCTGATTATGTAGGCAAGACCTGCTTTCATGATTCTTCTAATACAGTTATCAGCGAATGTTAGCTAAGATTTAAGGGATAAAGAAAAATGTTTCCATTTGAATTAGGTCTAGACACTAAATTCAGCACCTGTTGATCAAGAAGCCAGTACAACCTGATCTTCTACCAACTTGACCAAACTTAGTATATAAATACCTCAAGGTACCTCCTAGACCTGAAAGACATAGGATAGTGAATAAATTCCTCCACATCAGGTTCAAATAGCTCATTTCTCCTGGGCTTCCGCAGCAATCATTTTATTAGAAAGACTGAGTATCTTGGGCACCTGGCTGGCTCAGTGGGTAGAGTATGCAACTCTTGATCTCAGCGTTGTAGGTTTGAGCCCCACATTGGATGTAGAGGTTACTTAAAAATAAAATCTTAAAAAAAAAAGACTGAGGATCTTAAGCAAAATCTTCTTTCCCATCTCTGGCTTAAATTTATTCCCTTCTAGGGAAAAAAGAAGATATTTCTAAAAATATTAATGACAGTGTGAATATATTTTTCTTAAAAATATATATGTACAAATTTGAAGACCCTAAGCTAAATAACAGATAAAAGAGGAGTCAAAAGTATCTTTCTCTTTAAATGCCATGTAAGATTTTCCCCACTATTTGTCCCCAGCTCACCTCTGAATTCCACTATACCTGGGTCATAGTTCATTTCAAGGACAGTGTGATCTTTGAAAATGAGCAAGATCACGTTACTCCTCCAAATGAAATTCTTCACTGGCTCCTCATAACCTTCAGCTTGGCATGCAACTTCCTTCACACCAAGGCATCCAGAGCCCCTAAGGGTCAGCTCTCTGCTGGCCTCTCACCCTCGGCTGTCCTTACTTGCCACTGCAGTGACCTCTATAATCACGCATGCACGGCTCTTTGATGTCTCCCCAATTTGTCATTTAATCTCTTGCTTCTGCTTCCGGCACTAGAACTCCTTTCCTCCTTCTTTACTAATTCATCCCTCCTTCTGGTCTCCACTCCAGATACCACTCCCTGACCCAAATCCCTTCTTTGATTAACTTTGTTCATTATGGAATTTTCAGCTCACTTTTCTTCCCCTCCAGAAACTTTTCTTGACCTTTCTAGTTTTTAGGAGGAGACCTCATCTATGTCCTTCCAATAATGCTGTCTGCATGGCTACCACCATCAAAGCACCCATAACCCTGCACCGTCTTATGTATTAATGAATCTAGCTCTTTAATTAAAACTGTGAACTCCTTGACACATAGATCGATGGAACAGAATAGAGAGCCCAGAAATGGACGCTCAATTCTATGGTCAACTAATCTTCAACAAAGCAGGAAAGAATGTCCAGTGGAAAAAAGACAGTCTCTTCAACAAATGGTGTTGGGGAAACTGGACAGCCACATGCAGAAGAATGAAACTGGACCATTTCCTTACACCACACACAAAAATAGACTCAAAATGGATGAAAGACCTAAATGTGAGACAGGAATCCACCAAAATCCTTGAGGAGAACACAGGCAGCAACCTCTTCGACCTCAGCCGCAGCAACTTCCTAGACACATCGCCAAAGGCAAGGGACGCAAGGGCAAAAATGAACTATTGGGACTTCATCAAGATAAAAAGCTTTTGCACAGCAAAGGAAACGGTTAACAAAACCAAAAGACAACCAACAGAATGGGAGAAGATATTTGCAAATGATGTATCAGATAAAGGGTTAGTATCCAAAATCTATAAAGAACTTATCAAACTCAACACCCAAAGAATAAAAAATCCAATCAAGAAATGGGCAGAAGACATCAACAGACATTTCTGCAAAGAAGGCATCCAAATGGCCAACAGACACATGAAAAAGTGTTCAGCATCACTTGGCATCAGGGAAATACAAATCAAAACCGAAATGAGATACCACCTCACACCAGTCAGAATGGCTAAAATTAACAAGTCAGGAAATAACAGATGTTGGCGAGGATGTGGAGAAAGGGAAATACTCTTACACTGTTGGTGGGAATGCAAGCTGGTGCAGCCACTCTGGAAAACAGTATGGAGGTTCCTCAAAAAGTTGAAAATAGAGCTACCCTACAACCCAGCAATTGCACTACTGGGTATTTACCCCAAAGATACAAATGTAGTGATCCGAAGGGACACATGCACCCCAATGTTTATAGCAGCAATGTCCACAATACCCAAACCATGGAAAAAGCTAAGATGTCCATCAACAGATGAATGGATAAAAAAGATATATATCACACACACACACACACATACACACACACACTGGAATATTATGCAGCCATCAGAAAATGAAATCTTGCAATTTGCAATGACGTGGATAGAACTAGAGGGTATTATGCTAAGCAAAATGAGTCAATCAGAGAAACACAAGTATCATATGATCTCACTGATATGAGGAATTTAAGAAACAAGACAGAGGATCATAGGGGAAGGGAGAAAAAAATGAAACAAGATGAAACCAGAGAGGGAGATAAACCATAAGAGACTTTTAATCTCAGGAAACAAGCTGAGGGTTACTGGAGTGGAGGGAGGTAGGAGGGATGGGGAGGCTGAGTGATGGACATTAGGGAAGGTATGTGCTATGGTGAGCGCTGTGAATTGTGTAAGACTGATGAATCACAGATTTGTACCCCTGAAACAAATAATACAGTATATGTTAATAAAAAATAAAAATAAAATAAAAAAAAACCTGTGAACTCCTTATACAACAGGAAGTGTTTCTTATTCCTCTCTATACTTCCAATGTCTGACACAGTACCTGGCACAAACTGTATGAGAAATTCATGTTTATTGAAGACAACAGAAGCACCATTTTATGGCTAAGGAGGCATCATTATCATGCCCATCCTCATCTTCTGCCATGGCTGAAAGTTAGATATTATCGTCTGTCTATTATCCCCATGTTGAGGCAAGGATAACTACATCTTCTCTGCTTAAAGAAAAATTGCAAGGGGATGCTCTACCATCACTGCATACAGAATTAGGCTTGAGAACAGTTATCCAGTCATCTGGCCTCCTACCTGGAACGGGTGATGACTCCAAGCTTTTCATTCAGCATGAAAACCTCAGAAGACTTATCTCACAGGCAGTCAGGGGATGATTTGAAAAGCATTGGCTTGGGCGCGTGGGTGGCTCAGTTGGTTAAGCGACTGCCTTCGGCTCAGGTCATGATCCTGGAGTCCCAGGATCGAGTCCCACGTTGGGCTCCCTGCTCAGCAGGGAGTCTGCCTCTCTCTCTGACCCTCCTCCCTCTCATGCTCTCTATCTCATTTTCTCTCTCAAATAAATAAATAAAATCTTAAAAAAAAAAAAAGAAAAGCATTGGCTTGAATTCTTATAGAGTCTACGATAGAGGGACTAGAGGGTGCAAAAACAGACAGCCTGGCCTGCTCTCATGGTGATTTGATGTGATGGTTTCCCAGTGGAAAGCAAAGGACAGGTACAAGGGCAGGTTGGGCCTGGTACTTTTTAGCAGCATAGAAGCTGTGGCCCCTTGTGCACAAGGGCTCCAAACAAAACAAAAGAAAACAAAACCCAAAACCAAACCAAACCAAACCAAACCAAAAAAACAAAAATAATGATAAAGGAACACCTCTCCTGCCTGCAAATGGATGGGAAGAAGGCCCCTGGACAGGAAAGAGCTGTATTGTGATGTTAAAGGCTACTACTCTGTAGTCTATTTTCCCTTTCTCAGATTTACTGACTAGCATTGGTGAGGTTGAAGAAAGATGAGGTTAGCTACATATTCAAGTTCCTGGGTCTCAGCGAGTATGACCATCGGCATACCTGTGCTTTTGTTTGCATCTTCCATGAGAGCCTTTCTCCATGCTAATTCACCAGCAGCTGGTCCAGAGCGTCACACAATACAACATATTTTTAAAAGCTGGCATCATTTGGACTTTCTACTCATAGCAAATTTGAAAAGTTGGCATTTACATTCCCTGAAGTATCTATTTCTAATGAAAACAATGTCAGAGCCTTAAGCACTTTGGCATTTTCTGGACACACTATAAATTTACAGGATATATTTTATCATGTACTGTATCTTAGAGCACAGGGACAAAGAAAAAGCACCAGGGAAAATGGTTTGAGGCAATCCTTTCAACATATTTTCCAAGGCCATTTCAAATGACTCCCAAGTCCTTGAACTCCCTGGTGATCATTTTAATAGCAACAAGATCCATTTGGTAACTGGCCTGGACAGCAGGTTGCATTTGGTTCTAGCTGATATAAAGTCTACTGTCTTTTGTTACTAAGGAGACAGTATTCTAGCCTATTATAAAGGTGTTTAAAGCTGTCCTCGTACCATATCCTTAAAACTTTAGAATGCTGCTAAGCATGTCTGCGTAGTCTTCTTCTTCTTGTTCTTTTTTTTTACCCACCTATCATTGAACTTCTCATACTCTTTCCATTTAACTACCCTTGCCTGTTGACTTTATCACATTGATCCTGTGCTGAAACCTTGGCCAACGAAAGGCATCTGCCAGGACGAGGAAAATACAGAGGGTGCTCCAGCTGAATGCGGCTTCATCTCCTCATGGAGTAAGCACCATCTTACTGCAACTCATTTCATTATCTGGTTGGGTGATTTCTGGAACCAGAGGAAACAGGGCAGGACTCCTGGGGGCAGACACACTTATGAAAATAATTTTAGTCTCCCTTCTGATCTTTTCCCCCTTTTGGAAACGTCAAAGAGAGCTGAGCAGGCTGGTGATGTTCCAGGCTGGATGGTTGCCAATCGTGAATGGCATTATAAGAACACTACCCCGACTTCTTCTGATTTGCCAGAATCTATCAATTGGATATAATTAGAAGACAGATAATGGAGTTGCCACTTGGAGGATGTCCCTTTATATAACAGAGGAGGCTCCGTCTGTCCAGGATGTAGTCACTGGCTGAGCGACAGCTGTGCATGCGCGTGACCAAGGTGTGGCACCTCTGGCAGATGGTATGAAGAACCCAGCGGAAACAGGGTCACTTTGTGTGTCGCCATGGAAGCGGCATCTTGACAGAGCAGTACCCATAAAAGTGAAATGTTTAACGATGAATAATTGTGTTTGAAGCCTTCTTACTCCACATTTCCATGGAAAATGAAACCACAGGAGGCATGAAAATCTCTAAAGGACCTTTATACATAGATTAATGTGGTAATTCTCTCATTACTATGTTCTGAAGAAGAGCTCCTTTCACCAGGCTCTGTGTTTTGCCTTCAGTTATAACATGGCTTTGCATTAAGTGTTTTAATAAAATGTGAAATTAAATGATCATCCCTGGTGATATTCGGCTTTGGTTGAGGTAAGGAAAAATGTAACTTCCACAGTACATGAAAGCCAAAGAGATTACTTCACCCCCAATGAAGAGATCATTGGCCAAATGACATGGTTTCCCATGAGTCTGCACCTCTCCATTAATTGGGAATTTGTTATTACTCTCTCCTGCACCTTTGAGAATTATATGTAATGTAACCAATTTATAGCTGTGGAATACATAGGCTGTCAGAAGCAAACCAATGTAATTTATTCTCTTTTGCAGGTATAGCCAGGTAGTATTGGGGAAGGCAATTTTTAATAGGGATAGTTTATGCCATTTTTAAAAAAAACTATCTGTACTTCTTTCTGTTGTAACAGTTAACAGGAGACAAACAGAAGTTTCCTGAGCAGCATTGATCTATTGACTGTGGACACATTAGTAATAAGAGACATGAACAATAAAGGGAGATGGGATATGATTCTTTCATAGAGAAAATGATGAAACATCTTTTCACGTGACTCATCCCAAAATAATGAAACAGTCCTTCAAAACTTTTGAGATTTTTGTTTGTTTTTAAAGTAAGTGGTATTGACTAAAGAGCATAAAGCCTTCCCACTATGGATCTCAGGGAGGCAGGAAGAGTTTTTACAGATTGATGGTTCTCATAGGGTATTAGTACTCCAATTTTTCCCTTTTCCCCAAGACAAAGCCATGCTGAGGCTGACAAACCTGAAAGACAATGGCTATAATGATCCCATTCATTCTCCACAAAGTCCCACCATTGTTTCTCCCTGATGCTTACACAGCAAAGACTCAGCTCTGAGACCCATTACCTGAAGCAATGGTTTAGAACATGTTCTCAGAATAGAGACTTCCTGGGTTCGAATCCTGGTTCTGCCACTTATTACCACGGCAATTCTCTTAACTTTCCTCCAGCTTAGTTTCCTTGTCTATAAATTGATCATACAAATCTCATATTCCCATGTGAAGATTAAATGAGATACTATTCAGGAAGCACTTAGGACAGATCTTGGCATGTGGTAGATGCTCGATAAATGTCAGTTGTTGTCAGATGTAGAATTCTAAACTCCCCTAAACTCCAACTCCTGTCACCCCTCATTTCATGACAGGTCATAACCATGATTTAAGTGGACGATGGTGTCATTCCCTTAACGAACACATATTTCTAATCCAGGAAAACCTGAAAGTTGCCACATTGCGCTCACCGTTTTTGAGAATGTCTGGGGTCCAATCCGTGCGACACACTGAACAGGTTAAATCTTACCAGTGTCTCTCTGGGCCTCAAGGACATTCTCTATTTTAGCAAAATTGAAAGTGCTTGCTCTCTGTGGAGCCTCATGTAGAGGCACTTGATTTGCATTTCATAAGTGAGAATAAAGAAAATAATGACAAAAAATGCAAATAATCCTCTGTGGTTATAACAAAATCACTTGTTATTGTCCCCTTTTCCTTCATCTGGCTACAACATTATACAGTGACTTGCACAAACAACATTCTCAAGAGCTATTTGTGAAGTAAATTAATAAATATAGAGTGTAGTCCCGCACAAGAAGCACACTTACGGTTACACTGTTTTCGCTGTGAGTTTAAAACCAGGTTTTAATCCTCTAGTATGCGCGTGCACACACACACACACACACACACACAGTTCTTTGCATTATGTGCCAAATACATATATTAATTGGTCATTGGGCACAAAAAAATTGGCATCTGTTGATTACAAAGCCAGGTGAGAACGTAGAATTCATCTACACAACATGTACACTTTACATATTTAAAAATAAACATTTGACATCTAGGATTGTTGCATTATTGACCCAAGGTCACAAAATAAATTAGAGGCAGAGCCAGAACTAAAACTCAGACTCTGTCCAGATCTCCATCCACCCTATCATCATGCCTTTATTGGTAATCTTCCTCTGATCTTGCTTTCAATTATTCAGATAAATGCTGAGTAAGACCTTGGGAGAATCTGACAACATACCCTATCTTTATTTCTTGCCCCCACATGCCAGACTAAGGTCAGATTTTTAGTCTTGTATTATTTCTTGATTCAAAAATTTACACACAATTCAGTTATTTCCAGAAGGATTAATGGGTTTCCCTTGTGTTAAAAGATATTTACACCAGAGTCTTAAAAATACTGAGTAGCATTACAGAAAATAAATCAATGAAAGTTCAAGTTACATTTCAAATATCAATCATATGTTGACATTTCTGTCCCTTTCAAATTACAAATTGCTAAGAACTGTCTAGCTGGTAGCAATTGCTAATGTTTTAAATGCAAGTCTTCTGTGAAACTACTACTCCTAAAGGAACAGTTTGTTTCCTGCAAGAGATTTATTTTCACTTTTTAAGAAGTTTTATGTGTGCTGTATTCAATTTTCCTACACTGTAATCACACTATTCCTAGTACCCTCTTGTATGGCAAATTTGCTTTCTCACGCTCTGATAATATTTGGACATATTTTTTTTTGTTTAAAAATATGCTAAAAGGAAACTCATGTCTTCATTTGTGATCGAAATCGTTGTTCATCAATTAACTGGCCAGTTCCTAATCATGGTAACTTCGGCCCATTGGAAAAAGGAGCATTTTGGCTAAAAACCCACTGGTGCCACCTAGTGTTACTGGACAAGCACTGTCTCAGCTTGATCCCTTGCCTTTGTGTGTCAGAGACACCATCCTTCGTATTGAGAGAGAGACAGAAAGAGATCAGTTACTTTAGCAATGATCCTAGTAGTTAATTATTT
The DNA here is from genome assembly GCF_029215605.1 of Mirounga angustirostris. NCBI lineage: Eukaryota > Metazoa > Chordata > Mammalia > Carnivora > Phocidae > Mirounga > Mirounga angustirostris. The sequence goes on along the minus strand of NW_026991722.1, from coordinate 43,573,979 downwards.
AGGAAAATTTCGTCTCCTTCTATTGACTCTTTTATATTTGAATAGTCTGGGTTCCAGACATGCTTCCTTAATATGCCTGGCATTTGAATTCTTTGAAGGCTTTAAATTGATGAATACTAAAGACAATGTGGAGCTTAAGGCAATCATTCATATTGATGAAGTTCACTATAAATAGATGTATGCTGCAATAACCCACATGTAATAGCAGTGTGTCCTTTTTATTCTACCCCTATTGATTCCAAACCCTCAAGGATGTTGTTGTCAATAGCTGAGCCAACAGCCTCAGAAAAACTCACAGACCACCAAGTCATTTTGCGTTACAGGGCAAAGACAAGCCCAAGAAAGAATCCCACTACCGTATTCCAACTGAATTGATCAGACAAAGTACAATAATTTTCCTGCGTGAGAAATTATTTCATTGAATAGGAACTACCTTTCAAAGGGTCTAAAATGATGAGATTTAAATGACTTTAAAGATTCATATCCATTTTATGGAGGAGATTACATGCCATTTGATGGAAGCTATTCATGGATGGTTGTTAGAAATGTAAAGAGTTGGAATTCCATGGTAAAGAGCAAGCTGCAGGGGCCAGTGTGTGAGGACATGAGAAGCAGGAGCCGAGAGAGGAAGGGTGCTGGGACTTTACCTCTTGCTCTGTGGAGGTATAGGAGATGTGTGTCCAGAGATCCAGGAAGTCGGTCGGAGAGGGAGCCTAGTAGAGAGGAGAGCTCTATCTCAGAAACGGTTTGGAGGAACCATAAAGTAGTAACAAGTGCATAGGACTGACTGTCTCTAGATGTGGATTTTTCCATTAACCTCAATGTGTTCTTTTGAGCCACAATCTAACTCTGTTGGGTCTTTCTTACTCTTGCTTATTCCCACGGACCATACCTGCACAAAACAAAATTGGGAAAGTTTTCTTTATCGATGAGATGAAATCTCTGGGAACATTCTCTTCTGAAAATACAAATAACAGGAGCTACTTCTTGGTACCTTCAGCTTTAAGATATATACAAAAAGAAATGGGCTCCCAAATCTCAGTGGCTAACGCCCCAATAAAAGTTTGTTTCTCATTCATATGCCCGTTAAACACAAGTGTTCTGTAGGCAGTCTTCCGTGCTGGGATGAGGGGACCAAGGGTCCCTCTATTTTGTGGGACATCCATCCGGTTGGACCTTGTACCGTTTCACTCCAGCCTGGGAATGGAGAATGAGCGCGTGTGGAGAATTGCAGGAGACATTTGTATGATCGGATCCGCATTGCTTTATGTCACTTTCACCCTCATTCCACTGGACAGAACTCACACTTGTGGCCACACATATGCTTCATAGGCTGAGGAAATATTGTCTGGCCAAGACTCGTGCTCAGGAAGTAGAGGGAATAGGTTTTGATGAGTATACAGCAAGACAATGAATGTATTACATACACATCTTCCAGATACCACATGTTTGTCAAATACAGAGGTCAGTGAGCAACAGCTTATGTCTCAAGCCTAGCATACTACTTGTTTTTGTATAACCCATGAGCTAAGAATGGCTATTACCTTTTCAAATAGTTGGGGGAATATAAGAGAGAAGATACACAACGACCATCATTTATGGCCTACAAAGCTTAGATATTTATTATCTGGGGCCCCTCACAGAAAATAATGATGACTCTTAGTCAACCTATAGCATTTAGTGTCCTGGACAGAACCAGGTGTCATCCTCAAGAGGGCATCAAACGGGGGCATCTGGGTGGCTCAGTCAGTTAAGCGTCTGCCTTCGACTCAGGTTATGATCTCAGGGTCCTGGGATGGAGCCCCATGTTGGGCTTCCTGCTCAACGGGGAGCCTGCTTCTCCCTCTCCCACTCCCCCTGCTTGTGTTCCCTCTCTCACTGTGTCTTTCTCTGTCAAATAAATAAATAAAATCTTTAAAAAAAAAAAAAAAAGAATGAGCATGGTAGCCATACACTTGGCTTTGGTACGTTTACACAGCTAACCAGTAGTCTTCGACTTCCATGTGTGGCCAACTCTCCTGGGGAGCTCCTCAAATATTTACAGCAGCTGCTGCCCCTGCTTGTGCTCTCTTGCTCTCTGTCAATAAATAAATAAAATCTTAAAAAAAAAAAAGAGCATCTAATGAAGGGACTTACATTTGTTTGCTACTGCTGCCAAAAAAATTACCGTAAATTTGGTGGCTTAAAACAACACACATGTATCATCTTGTAGGTTCTGTGGATCAGGAGTCCGGGCACAGCTACAGTCCTCTGGTCAAGGTCTCACCAGTTCACAATCCAGCTGTTTGTGCCATGGCACGCGTAGTTCTCTGCCTCTAGGACTGGATGGCAGCCTCTGGTCAGCAGAAAAATGAGGACCTTAGTCCTACAACTATAAGGGGATGAATTCTGCCAAGAGGAGGGCCCTTGGAAAGAAATCTTCCCCAGTTCAAGCCCGTGATGAGACCATAGTTCCCACAAGCCCTCTGCCAGGAATCCCCTCCATGGGCAGTTCACCCGAGGACTGCTTTCTCAAGACCAGCAGAGCCTCAAGTAATACAACCTAATTCAGGAGTGACATCCCATCACTTTGTGATGTTGTGTTGGTTAGAAACAAATGAGAGTCCACTTGTGCTCAAGGAGAAGGGATTACATATGGCCATGATCCATTTGTGCGTGGGGGCCGTGGGGGGGGGGACATGTCACCTGAGGGCAGGGCATCTGCCACAGGTTTAGCAGAGTTGAGGGGAACCCATAAGGGACAGGGAAACTTTAGATTGTGGGAAGCTTCTGCCACTGCCAGGCATGAAGGGAAAAGGGGAGACAGTGACCAGAACCGGGTGAGACTTCGAGCCCCAGGAAGAGACCACCCCTCAGGACCCGCTGCCAACAGGAGGAGGCCCAGCAGGAGTATCGGGGGAATAAAAGCCAGATCTTCTCTTCCTTTCAGTTCTCCAGCTGTTGCCTGCCCCCGCCCTCCCCTGCCACCACCGCCAATCCAACAGAAAGGCAGAGGAGCAATGGAGACTGACTGAGGCAATCCACAGAACTCAGCCGCAGCCTCACAGGGCAGAGAACAGGGTGGAAACAGGTAGAGAATGGATCTGGAGGGGAGAATAAAAGGAATCCCAAATACAGGGCTTTTGTCTTTCTCAAGTTTAAAGGAAACCTGCACATTTCCAATGATAAGTCTAATACTTATCTGGAGCAAAACCAAGAATGACCAGGGTCTGCAACCATTCAGAGGACCACCAAGGCTACTCAAAATCAGCTGAAGAGAAAACACGACTTGGTTCACCGCAGAGGTGGGTTGATCTCAGACAACACCGATGCGTACCCAGCTCCTGGAAAGAGAACTGCAGCAGCATCTGTTATTCTCATCACGTGATGCAGTTGGAGAATGTTCCTTACGGAAAAATGAAGACAGCTCCACCCAGCACCGAGAACAGGTGACACCTGCTAGTACTTCCCATTTGGATTTCTAGCTTAGTGTCTGTTTTTAGATGAATTATGAGCCTTTTCCTACTGACTCAGGCCTGCTTTGGAAACAGAGGCATGCGCCCTCTGGGGAAAGGTGGTATTGAAGAGACTAGCCTTTCAGTGAGCAAATTTCTAAATGGTCGAGCCATTTGACTACGAGGTTGGCTTCCCCAGCCAGCCGCTGAGCTGCATCGACTGCAGCTAGGAGACCGTGCCCTTAAAAACCAAGAGCATATTGGATCTGGGATTGCTGCTGGATAATTAGAGAGACAAAGACAAAAGAATTAAGGCACATCGTTCTTGGCATGTTTCTGGATGTTTTTGTTTTGTTTCCAGCATATAAGAGAATAGATGGTGATTATTTAAAAGTGAGCTTGGAATTCATATCATTCTTAAATAGTTCATGCATGGAATGTAAGTAGGTCTTGTATATAAGACCAAAAGTACCAGAGATGCCAAAAGTGAGAACAGGTTTTAGAAACAAGGATTTGAGCAGGAGTCTACTGCTAATAAAATTTCAGTAAATCCTTTAGTTAATACTGGAGGCTTGCCTTCATATCACTTTCTCCCACACCCTAGCACCCAATAAGATATTGCTGCCTAATTGAAAAGTTTTCTAATAAGAGTTTAGGTAAAACTAATTTAAAAAAACTCATTAGCTAAATATAATAACACGGCAGACTTTCTACAGCAACTTTACTGATTCCCTATAAATAGAAAATTAATTAATGGTGAAGAAAATAAAGCAGTAACCACACCAGACTGTGAAAAGTAGTATTGTTTTAAACTTGTATTAACTATTAGTTCATTACAATAAATTACCATGGCCCTGGAAAGTTCGTCTGGATACCAAATTTACTTAAGATTGGTGCTACTGGAATCAGATGCTGTATGAGCTCATAATGATGAGATCTTTTAAAGCCTTACCATAAAAGAGGCAGCATGGAAAACTATTAGCAGCAAAGTTTTGCTAACTACCTGGGCTATACAAATACATACATACCTTAAAAATGAGAATCTTTAAGAATTAGGTATAAAGGAATATTTTTAACTACTTTTCTTTTTTGAATCTTTATATCAAATATTATCTTTATAATACAGAAGTAAAATTATATTTTTTTAAATCAGACTGGTATAAAGTAGAAAAGTGTAGCCAGAAACTGGTTTTATACTAACAAAATATAATGGAGAATTTTATGTTTTCTGAAGGGGAGTGAACGGTGGGTTATTTATCTTTTTATCCAAGGGACACTTGCAAAATGTCTTACTCTCAAATTCACTTTAATTTTGTAAAGCCAGTATATGGTGACATAATAGAGTGTCAAGTGGAATTCAGTAGTTATCCATTTAATTCGGACATCAGTAAGATTTCGGAAAATATCACCTAGGGCATGCATTTTCTGGAGTGAAATGGGTATTTATGTTGACCAATTTCCCTTGCAGTAGTCAGATTTTCACTTTATATTGAACAAGATAGAACCAGCACAAGCATCATGGATTTAAAATAGCATCGCTCCACAGTTTCCAGCCCCCCCTGCTCTCTCTATATGTAATACATACAACACCTAGTCCAGACTCCTCATGCGAAGTTAGCCCCTCTGTAACTCTGTCCTCCTTCATGTCCCAGACTCACACCACTCCCTGAGTACTCCCCAGGATCAACATAGGGAACTGGGTGCTCTGACTTTACCTTCTTTATTTCTCTATCTTCACATCATTGCCCATGAGAATTCCTCAATTGGAAAGCATGTCCCTCTTTTCTCAGTCATGTAAATGCTTTCTCATCTTTCAGCATGAGCCTACCCTCCTCTGTAAAACCTCCTCATCACACTCATGCAAAAATTATTCATTCTTTCTGAAATCCCCTAGCACTTGGTAAATATCATAGTATTATTTAAACTGCGCTGCAGTTATTTGTTCCCATGCCTATCTACACCACTGAATCGGAGATAGCTTTTTCTTACTTACCCACCACTAGCATGGTGGCACAAAATAGACTTTGATGAGTCATTGTTTAATGAGGGAATGACTAAATGAATGGCTGAATATTAAAGTCGCCCTATTGAGAATCAATAGTCTGTTTTATATAGCACACGAAAGAATAATGGATTCAAAAGTTTATGTATCGGTCACCTGGAATTTAGGGCAATATTAAGAGCAAATAACAGGGACTAATGCATCCTTAACCCTAGCATATATGCCAATTTTTAATCTAGATTTATGTATATGCAAATAGAGCTTTAGTTTTTCTAGATGCCTGTGCTAAAGCTTGAACACATTAATAGGAATGGCAGGGCCATGTGAGATCAGCAAAGAAGGGAACTGAAGTTCCTAAGTTTATTCTGGGGGAAAATGCAATAGAAAGAACCCAGGCCCACTGAAAATCTCTAATACTGGGCAGGAGAATAGGAACTTGACAATCTAGGTTTTTGGAAACCACACAGAACTAACACAGAGCATGGGCTGTAGTGTTTTCTCTCCGCCAGTAGAGGGCAGCACACACTTCATTAACCAGGGAAGCAGGTTGTGCTGAATTCCTACTTTAGCAGCCAGGAATTGGAGTGAGTGTTCTAGTGACGAGCATCGCAGGATTCTTCCACCTCATCAAAAGTCTCCTCAAGAAATTGTATTCTTTAAACATTTTCTATGTTAACATTGTTTCATCAAATTCTATCTCAGATTTCAAACTGTGTATTTATGCTTTGGGGGACAGTGTGGCAAAGCGGAAAGGATGTAGCCTACGGGGCTGGACAGAGCGGGTTTGTACATCTGGGATCCACCACTGACTAGCTGTGGGATTTGGTCAAGTTACTTAGTCTTTCCAATCCTTGTTTTCATCTTTAAAACCTAGATTCTAAGATTCGCCTCCTGGCGTTCACGTAAGATCAAATAAAAATATAGGTATCAGCTTGATGTTTTGTAGTTGTCTTCCCACTTCTGTTTCTTTCCCATGTAGAAAAGCAAATATCTACAAATGTGTATCATATGCAAGGGTCTTTCAAGACTCCAAAAGCGCCTACCCAGAACCAGCCTTGAATAAATGGGCCAAGGGAGCCAAATCCTTGGCCAGCAGTTCAAGCAGAGTATTAAAACATTAGGAATACCAGTACTAATAATGTGAAGTTTCTTGAAAATAGAAAACACATCACACACTGTGGAATTATGGAAATACAAAAGACAAAGTCATTTAATAATGTGCAGTACAGCGCTGCTGCAGTTCCCAGGATCTGGTAGGAACTCAAGATATGTTAGTCCTTGTTGACAACAGCCAAGACATGCAAACAACCTAAGTGTTAATTGCCAGATGAATGAATAAAGAAAATGTGGCATTATATATACAATAGAATCTCATTCAGTCATAAAATAGAAGGAAATCTTGCCCTTTGCAACAACATGGATGAAACTGGCAGGTATTATGCTAAATGAAATAAGTCAGATAGAGAAAGACAAATGCTGTAAGATCTCACTTCCATGTGGAATCTTAAAAAGCTGAACTTGTCCAAACAGGGAGGAAATTGGTGGCTGCGGGTTGAAGGGGGGCAAGGAGAATGACTTGAAGTTGATTAAAAATACCAACTTCCAGTTATTAGATGAGTAAGTTCTGGAGATGTAATGTCCAGCATAGTGATTTACAGATGACAATACTATGTTGTATACTTGAAACTTGCCAAGAGAGTCAGTCTTAAAAGTTCTCACTACACACACACACAAATGGTAACTATGTGGTGGTGAATGTGTTAACTAACCTATTGTAGCCATCATTTGCAATATATGCATATATCAGTCATCATGTGGTACACCTTAAACTTATACAATATTATATGCCATTTATATTTCAATAAAGCCAGGGATAAAAAGGATGTTAGTTCTTAGCTTCCACCCATACATACACATGTCCCTCAAGATGCTGTTTAATATTATTTACCTTAGTCTGTTTTTTTAAAAAAATATTTGATCACTATTTTTAACATAGTAAACATGAAATTAAATAAAAGCATACTTTAATTTCTCAGTCTTGTCCAAGTCTCATATATTTTATTACTCGAAATGTTTACCATTGGTTTTTACATTACTGTTAAATGTAAAGCTAAAGCCTAATTTCACCAAGGATACCAAACATTGAGAGCCAAAAACCAAACCTGGGTACCAAACAGAATAAATAGCTGAGAGATTCAAGGTGAAGACAGCAGAGTCCAGACCAATTGTGGACTTACCACGTGAGCGCAGACTCAGCAAGCTGAGAACAGCTCGGCACAAGGGGCCTCTGTGTCTTCTCTAGTAAGGGTCAAATGATGGAGTCCACAGCCATGGGTGGTGCATACCATATGTATCTCAACATCCATGAGAGCTGTGGAAATAAGTGAAGCCCACTCACATGAGAACAAGAAGAGATTATTTATTCAAAACTTTCCCTGAGCAAGGGGGTCAGCCACCATCACTTGTGTTTGGCAGCAACTCACAGGCAGGCAGAAGAGTGGGAGAGCTTTCTGGTGGAAGAAGGGATGGCTTCCGGTATGCCCTGATTAGAAGCTGTCGGTATGGAGACCCTGCAGGTGGGCTACATAGGAGTAGAGCATCTCATGGGATTAGTTAGGGGTGCATACTTGACTTTCTCTGGTTGGTTCTAAGTTGGAAGAAAGGGCAAAAAGTAGTTATTGTGTCCTCACCATTTTGGATCAATTGCCACGTGGTTCTGTTTGGCCTCCTCTTGTGGATAGCAGGTTGGCCTCCTGGGTTGGTTGTGGCAGGCTGTGGGCCAGAGTTGTAGTTTTATATCTGGTTTGGCCATTGTTCCTTTGTGTATTTAGTCTCCCACCATGAGAGAAACAGATGCCAGCCTTGTAAGATGTCTCTCTCAATCCCTTAGATCTCCTAGTCTCTGTCTCCTGAGCTCTCTAATTTCCTATCTCTGTAATCTTGGGTGAGTCACTTATTCTCTATTGGCCTCAGATTTCTTTTCTGAAAAATGACAGGCTTCATCTAGAAACTGTTCCCGGCCTGTTGTGAGTGTGGAGATGGAAGGGAGAAATGCTCTGGGGAAGGGACATTCAGGTAGTGTCTGGCACTTGTGAAGAGTCCATAGGCACTATTACCAGCACAGCAAAGTCAAGTGAGTGATGTGAGGATGTAGCTCAGGTAAATGTTACCTGGCAGGTATCTTGCTATGGGGGGAAAATGGTTGAAAACCACTGATCCAGTTAATCTGTCAGGTTCATTCCGCTCTAATTGCAGTAAGAACTGATTCCCAGCTATAAACTACCCACCTCGCCGTCTGTGTATGATCATGACTAGCCTCTAGGGGATTGAGAGCAAAAGTAAATGCTGTCCTCATGGTTGCCATGGGGCCAACTGGCAGGTACGTGCTGATGGAAGGCCAAGATCAAACAGTGATATTGATTTAATCATTAAGTTCCTCTTGGTTTTCTGGTCTCACTGATGTTAATCCTCGTCTTTTTCAAGTGCTTAATTGTCCTTGTGGAGCCACAGTCTTTGCTAAAAATTGAATTACTATTAATATTAATTTCTGAACAAAATGTTAGGTGAAATGCCATGTGTTGCCCTCTTCAGATTATTGAAATAACAGACCACCCTTAGTCATTTTGAGTGGTTTTGCCAGAAATTGTGATGACTTTCCTGTTTTTCCTTAAATTTTTAATCTTGCTCACATAGTTCTATGTACACAACATTAACCATTTGTCTATTTAGTTAATATTTATCATTCCTAGTAGATATGAGGCATTTATCTAGGTCCAAAAAAACTATCAATTAATAAAAATGGGTAAGTCCTAGTCCTCACCAGGGCTCACAGTTTAATGCCTAAATTGTACTTAAATACTTAATATTTCTAAAGTGATAAGCATAAGAGGTAAGATAAGGAGATACAGAATGATCAAAGGTGTTACTTCTATGAACTCATGGTAGATGACTTCTATGATAAATTGATATTTGAACTGAGACCTGAAGAAAGGGAAGGGAAAAGCAATTTAGATATAAGGAAAAAGCTTCTGGGCAAAGAAAAAAGATACAGAGGCCCTGAGACCACAGCATACTTGGCATGTTCTAGATACAGGATGGAGGCCGGTGGAGTCAGAGCTGAGGGAATAAGGGAAGGGAGGTAGCAGGTGATCATAGTGTAGAGAAGCAAGGTCATAGAAGGTCTTGGCCCCATGGTAAGAATTTAGAGGCTTTCTCTGAGTAAAACAAGAAGGCATTAAGGGTTTTGAACAGAGTAATGATATGATCTCTTTATATTTTAAAGGATCACTCTGGCTGTTATGCTGAGAAAGGACAAAAGGAGAACAGATGGAAGCAGAGGGACAAGCAGGGAGGCCACTACAATGCTGCCAATGTGGGCATCACTTGGCTCAAATTAGGAAAGTAACAGAGAGGAAGGTGAGAGGTCATCTCACTGGATGTGGGGTGTGAGCAAAAAGAAAGTCAAAGAAGCTTCCATGGTTTTTGGCCTCAACAATGGACAGTGGAGTTGACAATCACTGAGATGGGAAGACTTAAGGACAAGCAGATTTGACAGTGATGAAGAGGCAGACCTCAATTTTGAACATGTAAGAGGTCTGTTAGGCATCTAAGTGAAATCTCAAGTAGGCAATTGCACACATGGGTCTAAAGTTCAGGAATTAGGTCAGGGCCAGAGGTATAGATTTGGGAGTTAGCTTACATATCAGTTTATTGCAATGAGAATGGAGGAGATCAACTATAAAGTGAGTGGAGGCAGAGAAGGCTTGGATGCTTGAGCCCTCAGGCACTCAAATATTTGGGATCCAGAAGATAAGGTGGAACCAGTAAAGAATCTTGGGAAGGAAAGGAGGACATTCAAGAGAGAACAGTGGCCCAAAGTCCAAGTAAAGAAAGTGTTTCAAAAACAGAAAGATTACCTGTGTTAAATGATGCTAATAGAGTAAGATGAAAACCAAAATGACTTTGAGTGGCAACATAGAAGTCATACTTGATGTTGACCAGAGAGGTTTTAGTAGATTGCTGGAGATGAGAAACTGATTAGAGTAAAATCAAGACACCAGCAGAGGTGAGGTGCCTGGGTGGCTCAGTTGGTTAAAGCCTCTGACTCTTGGGGTTTTGGCTCAGGTCATGATCTCTTGGGTCATGGGATCAAGCCCTGCGTTGGGCTCCGCACTCAGCAGGGAGTCTGCTTGATGACTGTCTCCCTCTGCCTCTCCCCCCCACTCACACTTTCATGCTTTCTCCAAAATAAATAAATAAATCTTTAAAAAGAAAAAGAAAGAGAGAGAGAAGCAGAGGACATGGAGATCCTGAGTATAAGAGACTGTGTGAAAGAGTTCTCCTGAATTTAAAAAAGGAGTATTACCTCAGAGGGACATGGAGAAAGTAGTTTTTATTTAGTGTTTTGTTTTCAAGCAGAAAAGGAATGACGCAGTTGGCTTCCCAGATTGGGTGAAAAGGGATATAATGGAAACAGAAATTACAGGAGAGATGGAAAGTTTCTTTTCTTTCCTTCTTTCCTCCTTCCTTTCTTCCTTCCTTATTTTTTTCCGGGGTGGGGCGGATGGTTGGGGAAGATAATGAGGCTTGAATTTTAGCCTTATGTTGGATTTGTAGGTGTCTGTCGGACAGTGAAATACATGGCAGTGCTCTGGAGACAAGTATTTGGAAGTTATGGTTGTTTAAGTGCCAGTTGGTGCGTTGGGAGATGATAATCTCACCAAGTGTTTCTGTCTGCAATGAGAAAAGAAGACCGAGGACTGACCCTGAGAGGAACTACTACTCATTAAGAGGCAAATCAAGATGCGGAAGAAAGGTGTGACCAACTTAGCCAGTGCTCCAAGGTCACCTGGAACCAGGTGTTGGGACTAAGCCGTGAGGCAGCTGGTGGTGACTTTGGCAAATACGGCTTCAGATGACACAGCCACATGGGAGAGAATGGAGAGCTCACGGCAGGGGTGGTGATCATACATGTGTCAAAAAAGCAAGAGCATTCATATTATGTGACCCCAGGCATGCGAGCAATGATTAGGAAGTACATGTAGAGAAGAGATGTAGAGTCTGTTGTAGAGAACACAGTGCATGGAATTGGAGTATTTATGCTCTACTTCTGAACAGCTGTCCAGCTCAGGTATAGGTTATACACCATAGAGATGTTCTGCTTGTGGGGAAATAAGATGGGAGAGGAGGGAGCAGAATGAAGGCCAATCACCTGGGTGGCTCTGTTGGTTGGGCAACTGCCTTCGGCTCAGGTCGTGATCCTAGAGTCCTGGGATCGAGTCCCACATCAGTCTCCCTGCTCAGCAGGGAGTCTGATTCTCCCTCTGACCCTCCCTCCCTCTCATGCTCTCTCTCTCTCTCATTCTCTCTCTCAAATAAATAAATAAAATCTTAAAAAAAAAAAAGAAGAATGAAGGTCAATGATAAATAACTCAGTTAGGAGGTCCTGGTCACTTGGTTAAGGAGAATATATTCTGAAACAGAAAAAGCACCCCATAATCTCTACCCAAGTCCCTTCTTGGAAACCTAACAAATAAACAGATGTACTGTTTTCCCTGCACTCTGAAAGAGGCATGTTCAAGGAGACACATGTACAAGAAGGGACATCTCTACTCCTCAGTGGCTCTTTCTAAATTGCTCTGTGATAAGGCCATATGAACAATTTATAGGAATACGCCATTTGGGATATAATTATTCAAACTCATTACATTGCTTTGTTCTCCAACCTGCACATCAAAAAAAAAAAAAAAAAAAACACCTCAAAAAGAGTAAGAACAGTATTTGTATGGCACTTTTCCATACAAATGATTTTTTTTCATGTAGTATCTCACTCAACTTCCCAATAATTCGAAGGACTTGATAATATTTTTATCATCACTATTAAAATGTGGAAACCAGGCCTCAGGACAGGGTAGTAAATTTAGCTTGAGGTTGCCTGGATAGGAAAAGGCAGGGCCAGGACTTAATTGAATCCAGGTAATCTGACCCCTGTACTCTTTCCTCTATATTAACTCGCTTATTCAGCAGATGATGCCTGGACCCATAGAGATTTCCTTTAATTCCACAAAAAGCAAACTGCTGTTTTAACTGGGCCAATTCCTCTACAATTTGACCAAAGTTGAGAAAGACCATATTATTTGGTAGGTGAATAGTGTTCAAAATTTAAATTAAACAAGCAAACTTTACTATTCACATTCCAAAGTCTATAATAAATATATAATAAAAGTATCAAGACAGAAAAGAAAGTGGCATTTTAAATAGTATAGGAAGCTCCCCGTGAAATACCACTCAAGTGAGTGGGTACTGCAAGCCATGAATGGAATCAAGCTTTACAGAGTTATTGTATGCTAGTGTGACATAAGAAAGTACTATGTGAATGATTTTAAGCCTTTTTCTGATCATTTACAAAGATGCCCAGGCAACGTGGGTGATGATGGTGTCTTTAAATCCTGGAGAAAAGTATTAAATAACTTGGGGGGCCATAAAGAAACATTGACTCATAGAAAGCTTGAAAACATCTGCAGGTTATACGTATAAAATCAAGTGTGTTGCACTGTTCTTCATCAACTATTCAAAGGATTATTGAAGAATATTTTGACAAGACTTGAGTTTTTTTAATTTTTAGGTAGACCCTGAACATAACACTTGGGAAAAGTTGTATACTGTTAACATTTCAAACTGGAGGTTTTGAAATTGTGACCAAAGGATGTGTAGACTTCTGGAAGGTATGGTATGACTTAAAAAAGAAAGGTTAGGAGGACAAAATGTAAACAAGTGATGTACGCATCCCATAAAACCAAGACAAAGGATTTGTGTCAAATAGCACATCATGAGGGAAAGTCCCTTCCTGGTGGCTTCTCCTCTAAGTAGCAGGAACTCAAGTCTGGTGACTATTTCCATTCAAATGAATTCCATCCAGCTACCATTGCATATATCTTGCAGCATACTCCTGCAGAGACCCGGACTAATCCCTGACTTCTGTAAGGCTACCATTTTCTTTATAACAGGCATTACAACTTGAGCTGGGCTCTTCGGAAATATTTGGAAACATGTATATATTTTCATATGTATATTTTTCCTGGGAAACTTTCACCATATATGGAAAAGGATCTCTTTAGAGTCGAGCCTACTTTCCATATATAGGAAAGTAATTAAGGTACTGGTTATTGGTAGTGTCTTTTCATTGTTGTTGTTTTGTCCTTACTGGATGACACTGAATTGCTATTCCCTAAGGATAAAACAAGGTGACTGAACTTCACCCAGAATAAATCACCTCTGAAAGTACAAACTTCATTTTTTCATTGTAATCGTTGCCTAAAATGGTGGCCAACGGTAAACCAGAGACTGAGAATTTCTGTCACCCACAGAACTGAGACCATGTTGAATAAATGGCATGTTAAGCCATGCTTAGCCATTATATTTCCTGCTGAGAGTTTTGACAAATCATAGACTTCAAAATGCCATCATGGGGGAAAAATGAGTTCTTTAGGAAAGAACAGTATTTGTCTTCCTCAAGTATAACTCATCATTAAGAACAAGTGTCTGGAAAAGAAAACAGTTCTTCAATTGACATTGTAACTTTGCCCCTTTTATTAACATTACAACAGAATTTTTTAAAGAAATCTGCATGCCCTTATTAGTTCTCTTGATCATTTGCCAATCTGTAATTAGTGAAGCAGTAGCTTGTATAAAAGGTTTTTAAAATGCATAATGCAAACAGGAGGAAATCATGCCTCTTAAAAAGTAATCAATGTCTTTAAAAAAAAAATCTAAATACATTTTTAAACTATGCTATCCAAGAATATTTGTGTGTGTGTATATATATATAATATGTCCTTAGTAGACATGAGTAAAAGGAGAAGATGTAAATATCCAGCTTACTGTTTAAAGATTTGTATTCTACATAGATGTTGATTATCAAGTACATATTAAGTAATAATTACACCTATCATTATCTAAGAGGGTGTATTTTAGCTGTGTGTTTTTTCAATGTAAACAAAATAAAGGTAAAGTAAAAACAAAGTATAGTTAATGTATTTCAAACTATTAAATGGAATGCATATCTGCTTTATGACATTGAGTCTTAAATTCTTTCTCTATTCTAGTTAAAAATCACCTTGCATCTCTCAAATAAAGGACTTGCTGTTTAATGTCGACTTTTTTTAATGGTGCTAATCTGCTTCACTAACAATAAGATCAGGTAAAAATTGACATACAGAGTACTTAGCCTTTAGATGAGTTTGTTGTTTTTTTTTCTCTTGGAATGATCAATTTCATTTTACATATATTACCTCATTGATCTGTCACATTGTTCAAGAATGGTGTATTACATTTTGTAGAAAAGCTCCCTCTCGTAAAAAACAAAAAACCAACAACCTTGTGTCCATCTTAAGATTCAACTATTAACGTGTACATCTACTACATGTTAATTACTTGAGCAAAATTGGAATTTTGCATCTCCTAAATTCCTAAAAGGATTATTCTGTGTGGCTGCTGGATGAGATAGCATGGCCCATTCCATCAGTTTCCCCTTGTTATTCTAATTTAGCTGTCCTCGAGGTGAGGGGCCACATGTAAATAGCCTCAGTTATGCCTTACCTGGGACTCAGGGATAACTTTGATCTTCTGGCCGGGTACCCAGAACTTCATTGCTTTATAGAAAGTATGGCTGATTGATACAACAGACAGACTTTTCAATTTTTTGTAAAAGCTAATCTTCAGAGAGATTTCTCAGTGAAGGTAACAGCCTGCCTTGACAACTTGGTGAGCATAGTATCATCATTTCACACAAAATATATGGCAGGCATTAATTTTCAGTGTCAGATCAATTCATTGACCACAACTATCAAGAGCACAAAGGGACTGGACAATTAATTCCTTTTTGACATGAAATTACTATATAATAGAACTGCAACCTTCACTCTTTCTCCAACCAATTGTCTGATACTATGCTTTCAGAGGTCATTGAAAGCATGGGGCATAAAACCTTTGACCAAAACTCTTCTTGCATTTCTATACTTGTTTGCTGATTGACTTATATCAAATCACTGTTTTCATTTTTTTTTTAAGATTTTATTTCTTTGAGAGTGAGAGCCAGAGAGATCACAGAGGGGGTGGGAGAGAGAGAAGCAGACTTGCCGCTGAGCAGAGAGTGCAATTTGGGGCTCAATCCTAGGACCCTGAAATAATGACTTGAGCTGAGGGCAGATACTTAACCGACTGAACCACCCAGGCGCCGTATTGTTTTCTTTTCAATTGCCACCCCCACCCCGCATTCTTCCTAAAGTGCTATTGTTAAGGTAGAAATATCAGAAAGGGATAAATTTTAATATTTTTCACCCCTCCCCTGTAATTTAGTTGATCTCTTAAAAAAATTTTTTAACTTTTTTATTTATTCATTTGAGAGAGAGAGAGAGAGAGAGGAGAGCACAAGCAGGGGAAGAGGCAGAGGGAGAGGGAGAAGCAGACTCTGCACTGAGCTGGGAGCCTGATGGGGGCAGGGGGTGGGGTGGCGGCTGGATCTAGGACCCTGGGAACATGACCTGAGCTGAAGGCAGATGCTTAACCAACTGAGCCACCCAGGCGCCCCTGATTTTTCTTTTATATAAGTGTATATGCGATATTTGTACACAATATCTAAACTGATATTTATATTTACATTTTTATTTGTTTTGCTGGTTCCTATCAGAAGTTGGCAGCCTCCTGAGGCCTGGAATTTGGTACTCTAAAGTTTATCTCTAGGATGAATTTGACACATGATAATTCAGAATATTTCAATGGAAGCTGTATTTTCAGAGTTATCACCAAAGAGTGAGATGAGGCTATTGAATGGCCTTTACCACACCACGTATCCCTATATATCCAGCTTAATGCCTGCCATGTAGTGGGCATTCAATGAGTCCTTGTTAAGTTAATGAATGAATTCCTTCTAAAGACATTGTGGTAATGTCTAATTTACATAAATTGATTCCAGCAAGTTGAGAGCAGATTGTATTTGTCAATGTTAGTCATGTTCATTTCTGGTTAACAAAGGTGGTTTTTATATTTCCCAGGAATGCTGATGATGCAAAGCATCATGGCAACATTCTAATCTGTAGAAACTAGGTAGCATTGAGAATGAAGACATAAGCAGAAGGGAGCTTAGAATAGGGGTTAAGAATTTAGATTTCAGAGCTGATGTGCCTGGATTTGAGTCCTGGTTTTGTTCTGGGACCTTGGACAAATTATCTAAACTCTCTGTTTAATGGAAGTGTTCATAATAATACCACCTTCATAGGCTTAATGTGAGAACATTTGATGGTTTAAAGCCACTAAAACAGTTCCTGACGCAGTTTGTGAACCAGGAAAGGTAGAGTACCTCTACCATTGGTCTCCAATGTCAAAAATTCATTGTTTGTTGTTGTTGTTGTTGTTTTTATAATTAATTCCCTTCCCTCTTTGAGCTCATTGAGCATAAATGTGTGCGGGCCAAGGGTGGGCCACCCCAAGATGGGCCACTTTGGCATGAAGATTATTTTGAGCTGAAGGCAATCGAGACCCTGTGGGCTCAAGAGAAACTTTTTACCCCTCCCTTAGCTACATAGAAGAATCTAACTTGGGGGTCCTTCCCAGAATAATGGTTATTAGCAGAGATAAATTTTATCTGAGTGACCTATCTGTACAGTAGGATAAACATCTAATTACCAAACATCTGCTCTTCTTCCTATTGCCTGTGAATTACATTCTTTTCATTTGAAGTCCCAGACCCCTACACCTTTCTTCTTAGTTCAGCATGACATATACCTCATCATACCCAACTATCTTTGGAATTTCCATGTCTGCATAGTTGACCATATATATGCTATTAAATTTGATTTTCTCCTGTTAATCTGTCTCATGTCAATTTGATTCTTAGTCCAGCTAGAAAGAAATCTTAAAGGGGACAGAATTCTTGCTCCCTGACAAATGTAAATATTAAAATAAATCAAAATATTTTAAGTATATTTGCCCTCTTATCTTATATTTAAAAGTAAATGACAGTTGGTTTCCCACTATTACAGATCTTTCTCCTGGGAAACCCCTTAGGATACCATGCACTGAGCACTCAGCACTGAGCTCTTCATGACCTCACAGGATGCCCAGACACATGAGCACTCAAATGCTTGGTGGAAATTCTGAAGTCTCTCCAATTATATTTGTCTTGAGAATAATAAGATTCCCTGAATTTGTATTATGTGACAGACACTGTGCTGAGTGTTTTGTGTGCATAATGCCACCACCTACTCTATCCAAGATGGAGCAGTGTTGTTGCCTGGCAGGACCCAGGACCCAGAAAAATCTCACAGTCCTGGAACATCCAACCACTCTGCCTATAGCAAAATGTCCGAGGCCATGAAGGGGCTGGAGGATAGGGAGGTAAACCAGCTTTAAATAGAGCACAATAGGCTGGTGAAAATCCAGGCTATGCCGTTTCCCACAGGTCTCACGACTTTGCATGCAGACCTCTCAAGAGAGCCCTTTTGGCCCTTAGTGCCTCAAAAATTCTGTCCTTCCAAATCTCAACTTTTACAGACTCAGACCCGGCCTTCTCTTCTGAATTGACCTTTAGCTCCAATTCTCTGACTGATATATCAACCACCCTTGGTCTGAGTACATCAGCCACTGAGCTTCTAGACTCTTTACCTAAAAGCAGATGATACTGCTTATGGCCCACACTAAGGAGAATTACTGATTCACACAGACAGCATTTAGACTGGAATTCAAATTTGGAATATTTAACCCCAACCAGTGTGTTTTGAGTAGCAGTGGACAGGTCTCCTAAAAAATATCTTCCTTATTGTCCATCTGCCACAGTCCCCAAATTTCACCATTTAAGATTTAATCACTTCAGTCTTGAAAATGTTCTACCTATTCTATCTAAAGAACTCTTAGAGTTTCCTGAAAATTCTTGATCCCTCAGACTATTTGTACAGGCCTCAATATCATTTGCATAGATCACCAACCATGTACCTGTGAGACTCGAGGACTTTATTAGAGTTGTTAATCTGATTATTTTATTATATTTAATCTTCAAGTTAAATCTGCAGGTCACACTCATAATAATCTCAAGGTGAAGAAACTGAGGTTCAGGGTGGACCACATAGATTTTGGGTAGCCAAGTAGTAGATGTGACTAATCCAAAAGCTATTCTTATTTTATTTCCATACCGCCTGCTCAAATTTGGTTGACTTGAATTCACCGATTGTAAATTAAAAGTTTGAATTCACCCAAGTAACCTTTTATACTTACTTTTCCTTTCTCCACAGTTGTTTTGATTCTGTATAAACATCGACCCCGCTCACCAGTTAATTTCAAAGGCTTTTTAAATGTCAGGAGTTGAGCTGAGATTTCATGAATCTCCAGTCTCTGAACAGGTCATTAGTCCAAAGCACTTTTTAGGCCAACCCATCTGCCCCTAGTGACTCCAAATGCCAGTTAAACAGATGCCCACCCTTGATAATATCTACTTAAAACCCAAAGAGTAAATCTTATAAGTAGCTCTGCAGATTTGACTATTGAAAGACTAATGGGTCCATATAAAATAATCTTCTTCCAACTTCTGGGTTTAGGAAAGCCCCCAAAACAAATTAACTTTAATGTTTTTCCAAGGTTTGTTAACCTTGCTCGCTCAACAGCTGCTCTGCTTTCATAATGAAAGAGAACCGAAGCCATAATGGCCCTAAGGTTGCCAAAATTTGGGGGCGAACAGGCTTCCTGTGCTCTTCAGAACATTCCCTCTCCATGAAGTATGATTCTCAGATTCCTACAGTCTCAGGACATTTACATCTCAGCGGTGATGAATGCCACAGAGAGACAGCAAATAGGACTGCAGTGAAATTTAATGCTCACTTTAAATGCTCCAGTTCTTATTAGAAAAGGTCACCCATTGTCCCACTCAGATGATTAATGCAGACTCTTACATCTTTATGGGATATTTCCGCAATATGTGCTAAGTGACTGTTTGTTCCTCATTTCAGACTCTACCAGTACTTAATACTTAACATGAATTTAGATGGGTGGGAAAATGCCACTTTGCAGCTTCAGGTTTTTGTAGATTGCCCTGTTAAAAGGAAGCTTAAATCATGGTGTCCAAAGAAAGCTTGAAGCCCATTTTCATCAAATTTTCCATAGCAGTTTTCTTTAAATGTATGCTGATAGCATAATTACTATAATAAACAAGCCCCTTTTCAGTGGTACTTGGAAAACTCAAACCAGAACGATTTTCTTTCAGATACTGATTGGTTAAATCCTGCCAGACCAGTAATAGTAGCAATAATCACCCCCTTTTTTTTTTTTTATTTATTTGCGAGAGAGAGAATGAGAGACAGAGAGCATGAGAGGGGGGAGGGGCAGAGGGAGAAGCAGACTCCCCGCTGAGCACGGAGCCCGATGTGGGACTCGATCCCAGGACTCCAGGATCATGACCCGAGCCGAAGGCAGCCGCCCAACCAACTGAGCCACCCAGGCGCCCCCAATAATCCCCTCTTATTTCCCATGTTAGAAAAAGCCAAATTTCTTAAAGTATAAATCCTCTACCTTACCTGCTAATGAGTTATAACATGGACACACAACACTGCTTATGATATTTTTTAGGTTAGGAAACTTATTTTCTGGGGTCAAGGAAAATAAGTTTTTAGATCTCTCCCTACACTTGTCCAGAAGATCCTTAGAGGTCAGAACTTCTCAGTCTTGACCACACAAATTTAGACACCTGAATTTCGGTTTCTCTCGTTTTTGTTACCCTTGCCTCTATTTTTGGTTTTATTTCTTATTTCCCCAAACTTGGGCATCCTGGACAGACTAAGAGCTTAAAGCCTACTGTGACATAACTTTCACTCACATAACATTCACCTGGCTATGCAAATTCATTACCAAGTTTCTACCATTGCCCTGGAAAGTTTCATGGAACCCTGGATTTTAGATGGAGGAATAATATTTTCCAGATGGAGTTGACCTGGAAGAATTTGCCCCATCACTCAAATGGCTTTTTCTCTGTGTCATTTTCCTTCCTCAGTCTACTACCGGTTTTGTTGTTGAATTGTTATATGGCTGTTTGATGTGAGTTACATTTCATAGCACCACCAAGTTCAATATTTGTAGGCCAAATTGTTTTGGGTTCTGTCACTAATGTTGGACACAAAGAACTGATCAAATTGTCAACAGTCAATGTGAAAGAATCAATTATATAGATCTAGCCCAGAGCTGGAGAAATGTAGGTAATAAAATAAGATTTTCTTTTCTTCTTCCAAGTCAGTCCTACTGGCCAAAGAGGTTAAATCAGTTTACTTTAAATGTCATCGCCTGGATTTGGACCTGGTCTTGTGGATGAGCCAACATCAGGTACTACTGGGTACTTATTATAATTTGTCCTTTTGTTGAAAATACACAGGAAATATCAAAGCCTCTCTTCTGACAATTATGTGTAAGATTTTAAGCGTAACTTCAAAACAGAAATGGATATGTGAACAATCATTCCATTTTTACCACAAAATAACTTTGGCTTAAAAATGAAAATATAGGCATCCAAATTGGAAAAGAAAAAGTAAAATCATCTCTGTTTGCAGATGACATCATTTTATATATAGAAAGTCCTAAAAATTATGCACACACACACAAACCTATAAGAATAAATGAATTCAACAAAGGTGCAGGAAAAATTATAATTAAACACAAAAATCAGTTGCATTCCTACTCAGTAACAATGAACAATTCAAAAAGAAAACTAAGAAAGCAATAGCACCATTGTTCAGAGTGGTATCTCTCTTAGTTTGGGTTGCTATAACAAAAATACCATAGAGTGGGTGGCTGAATCAACAAACATTTAGCTCTCCTGGTTCTGGAGGCTGGAAAATCTGAGATCAGGGTGTTGGCATGATTGGGTTCTGCTGAGAGCCCTCTTCCTGGTTCACAGGTAGCTGTCTTCTTGCTGTGTCCTCACACAGTGGGGATCAGAGAAACAGGATGGAAGCTCTGTCTTGTTTCTTCTTATAAGTGAAATTCATCATTAAGGCTCCACCCTCATGACCTCATTACCTCCCAAAGACCCCATCTCCAAATATCATTGCACTGGGGAGCAGAGTTTCAGCATATGAAATTTGGGGGCACACAAACATTCAGTCCATAGTGAGACCAAAAAATTCCTAGGAACAAACTTAACCAAGAAAGCAAAAGACTTACACACTTAAAACTATAAAATGTTGCTGAAAGATATTAAAGGAGACACAAACAAATGGAAAGATATCCCATGTTTGTGGACTGGAAGACTTACACTGTTAAGATACCAGTACTACCTAGAGCAATCTACAGATTCAATGCAATCCCTACCAAAACCCCAATGACTTTTTTTTTTTTTCAAAAACAGGACAATCCATTGATGAAGCTAGAGAGTATTATGCTAAGTGAAATAAGTCAGTCAGAGAAAGGCAAATACAATATGATTTCACTCACATGCAGAATTTAAGAAACAAAAACAATCATGCGGGAAAAAAGGAGAGAGGAAAACCAGACTCTTAACTATAGAGAGCAAAATGATGGTTACCAGAGGGGAGGTGAGTGGGGGATGGGTGAAATAGGTGATGAGGATTAAGGAGGGCACTTGTGATGAGTACCGGGTGTTGTATGGAAGTGTTGAATCACTAAATTGTACATCTAAACTAATATTATACAGTATGTTAACTGGAATTTAAATAAAACTTGAAAAAAATCTATGTGGAATTTCAAGGAACCCCAAATAGCCAAAAGGATCTTGAAAAAGAAAAACAACATTGGAGGACTCACACTTCCTAATTTTGAACCTTACTACAAAGTTAAAATACTGGCATAAAGTGTGGTACTGGAATAAAGACAGACATATAGACCAACAGAAAAGAATAGAGATCCCAGAAATGAATCCATACATACATGGTCAAATGATTTTTGACAAAAGTGCCAAGATCATTCAATGGAGAAAAGATAGTCTTTTAACAAATAGTGTTGGGAAAACTGAATACTCACATGCAGAAAAATGAAGTTGGACTTTTACTTGGTTTATATACAAAAATTAACTCCAAATGGATCAATGACATAATGTAAGAGGTAAAAGAAAACAGGGGAAAAGCTTCATGATATTGAATTTGGCAATAACCTCTTGAATATAACACTGAAAGCACAGGCAACAAAATGAAAAATGGATCAATATCCTATGTAGAAAGAACTCCTACAACTCAATAACATCAACAAAAAAACAACCTAATATAAAAATGGGGAAAGGATTTGAATAGGCACTTCTCCAAAGAAGATATATAGATGGCCAGTAAGTGTATAAAAAGATGCTCAACATCACTAATCATCACAGGAATGCAAATCAAAAGCACAACAAGATACTACTTCACACCCATTAGGATGGTTATATGAAAACAAAACAAACAAAGTAACAAGCGTTGGTAAGAATGGGGTGAAACTGGAACCCTCGTGTTGCTGCTGGGAATATAAAATGGTGCAGCCACTTTGGGAAACAGTTGGCCACTTCCTCAAAAAATTAAACATGGAGCTACCATATGATCCCACAATTCCACTTCTGGGTAAGTTAAAGCAGGAGAAATGAAAACATATGTCCACACAAAAGCTTTAACATAAAGATTCATAGTAGCATTACTCAGAATATCCATTAAATGGGGGGGAAAACCAAGTGTGCATCGAGTAATGAATAAACAAAATGTTACATTTGTACAAGGAAACATTATTTGACTATAAAAAAGTACTGACCCGTGCTACACCATGGATGAACTTTAAAAACGTTATGCTATGTGAAAGAAGCTAGACACAAAAGGCCACGCATTGAATGATTCTAGTTGTATATCACGTCCAGAATAAGGAAATCCAGAGAGACAGAAAAAGGAGATTACATTTGCCAAAAGCTGGAGTGCATGGGGAATGGGGTTTGACTACTAATAGGTAGTTTCTTTTTTTTTAAGATTTTATTTATTTATTTGAGAGAGAGCATATGAGAGAGAGAGAGAGAGCGTGAGCACACAAGCAGGGGGAAGGGATAGAGGGAGAGGGAGAGGCAGGCTCCCTACTGAGCAGGGAGCCCGATGCGGGGCTCCATCCCAGGACCCTGGGATCATGACCTGAGCCAAAGGCAGACGCTTAACTGACTGAGCCACCCAGGCACCTCTGGACTACTAACAGGTAGTTTCTTTTTGGGGTAATGATGATGTTCTGGAATTGGATAGTGGTGTTGCTTGCACAACTTGGTAAATGTGAGAAAAATCATCTTAAAATTGTATACTTCATGAGTGCATTGTATGCTGTGTCAATGATATCCTCATTTAAAAAATGTAGACCTTAATAAAAGCCAAATTAGGTAGACTTGGCTCAATTCAAAGGACATTTACATGCTAGTTGTACTGGTGTTTGAGCTTTCTCAACCACACTCCCAAAAAGGTAAGAGTCATAAATTTAAAATAAATAAATAAAAGAAAAATAAATTCAAAAAAAATTAATTAAAAAAATAAGGTAAGAGTCAAGACTGTTGCTGATAACCAGGAGGGCCATGAGCAGGTGAGAGCCTAGATACAAAACAGCTGCCTTCCTTTGCGGCAATGGTAGTCATCTCCACTTTCCCATCATAAATTAGTGTATTTAAGATCATTTCAATGTCCTCCATGGACAACCCATTGATGGTGGGCAGGCTAGAATTTTCACCTGGGATTTGCATTAATTTGCAGTATCATGGTTCCAGACCTCCAAACCCAGAAATTTGTATTCACCTTTCCATTTTTGTTGGCTCTGCCGTCAGCTTGGTGAGGGGATGGAGATAAAGGACCAAATCAAGAGAACAATAATGTACTTATACATAGTACTCTAGAAAGCTGAAACTTCTAGTTCATGTATTCTTACATAGTTCTTGTCCAAGTGGACCTCACTTCAGTCCCACTGAATGTATGAGAGTAAAGCTCAGGAATTTACATTTTTAATAAACACGTCTGGTGGTTTCTATTCAAACTTAGGTTTGACCACCACGGAGTCCTTTTTTCTACCAGCTTTATATTTTGACAAATGCCAAGTCTATAGAAAGTTGAAAAATATATAGTCAATGAATGTCCATATACAAGTATATATTTTAGATTCACGAATTGCTAACACTTTCCTAATTTTTTCTTTCTTTTTTTTACGATTTTATTTATTTATTTGACAGAGAGAGACACAGCGAGAGAGGGAACACAAGCAGGGGGAGTGGGAGAGGGAGAAGCAGGTTCCCCGCTGAGCAGGGAGCCTGATGCGGGGCTTGATCCCAGGACCCCAAGATCATGACCTGAGCCGAAGGCAGACACTTAACGACTGAGCCACCCAGGCGCCCCTCCTAATTTTTTTCTATTCTCTCTCCTCATCAATCACTTTAAGAGTAAATTACAGTCACAATGACACTTCAAATATTTCACCTTAAAACAAAGACATCTTCCCTTATAACCATAATTTGTCACACCTGGAATATTTAACACTGACACACATATATTATCAGATATACAATCCATGGTCCTATTTCTTCAGTTGTCCCAATAAGGTCCTTTATAGCTTTCTGGGGTTTTGTATCCAGGATCCAGTCAAGGATCACACATTGCAATTAGTTGTCACATCTCTTTGTTCCCCTTCGATCTGGAAGAGCTCTCTCATCTTTTTTGTCTTTCATGAAATTGACATCTTTGAAGAGTATAGAATAATCATTTTGAAGAATGTCCTTCAACGTGGATTTGCTTTATTGCTTCCTGATGACTAGACCTAGGTTAAAGAATTTTGTCAAGATAACGTGTATCCGTTTGTCCATTATTGGTAAGGTTTGGTTTTATCACTTACTGTGCCATCCACCAGATTTCTCCTTTGTAAAGATGTTTTCCTTTGTAATTAATAAATAATCTGAGGGTGATACTTTAAAACTAACCACTTATTCTTATGCATGAGAGTTTTTAACCAGCTTGTATACTACAATTACCTCAACAATCATAGATCTCTGCGTAATTTCTGTAGTCATAACAGAAATCATTAAACTCGGAGTTTAATTGTAATATTTCCCTCGTACTATTTCCTTTTTATCTTGAACTCAAAGTCTAATGTAGCCATCCTTCCTTAATATGATTGTTTCTATGTAATCAGAATTTGAGATATAGATACAAACACTTTTATCTCCTAAACAATTTCAGGTTTCCAAAAATTAGTGTGTGGCAGGAAACGTTTTCTACCCCACAGTTCTCTAAATCACCTTAATTTATTAAGTGTGATAAATGATGGACTGGCTAACATGTTTATCTTTGTATTTTTAGTCCTCTTATAACTAGAAAGGTTGTTTTGTTCTGCCTCATAAATCCTATAGATGTTGAACAATTTTATAGGATGACTGATTTTTTTAGCAAATGAAAAGATAATGCAGTAAGCTATCTTTTAAGCATTGCTGAAATCCAATTGTTGTGTGGCATGGAGTCTAACAGATTTTAAATACACTAAGGAACATAATATGACAAAGGCAATATCTAGCATTAACTTTGAATATATCTTGTCCCATCCCTTTTTCATATACATAAATATTTGACTAATTGTACATGTTCTATTTGGCTATAATGGGTATGTTTTGTTATTAAAAAAAAAAAAAAAAAAAACAGGGGCACCTGGGTGGCTCAGTTGGTTGGGCGGCTGCCTTAGGCTCGGGTCGTGATCCCAGGGTCCTGGGATCGAGCCCCATGTCGGGCTCCCTGCTCGATGGAGAGTCTGCTTCTCCCTCTCCCTCTGCCTGCCTCTCTGCCTACTTGTGCTCTCTATCTCTCTGTCAAATAAATAAATAAAATCTTAAAAAAAAAACAAACAAACAAAAACAAAAAAACAAAAACACCTTATAAGCTCCTCACATAGTTTTATTCAACCCTACCTCACTTGTCAGTGCCAGGTGCCCTGAGAAAATTCAACTCTGAACGAAATTCTATTCTTTTAAGGAGTATTGGGATTTATTTTCCTCCAAGAAGTGTTAGCTTAGAAAGCACCTGTTTCTCTCTGTAGGTCCTTCCCGTCTGGTTGAGTTTCTCTCACCGTCATGTTGATCTACTTAGTAAATGACTGGCTGGCAGTTGGGATTCGCATTAGCTCGGTCATTACCAGCCTTTGCCAAGCAGGAGGCCCGGGCCATTGCACTTGGCTGTGTCCAAGCCCAAGGAGCACGCTGTTTCAAGGAGACATCACTTGGCGGGGATTAGCACCATCCACTGGTCCCACTTCCACCGCTACATCAAAGTCCATTAGCATTTTGCGGCCCCGTCTAAGTGGTAGTTGCTGATGACGCTCAATATGACCAATATTTATTAATCACTACCTAAAGCAAAGCGCAGTGTTAAGCACTGTTGGAGGTAATAAAATAAGTGCAATCTCTTTCTTCAAGTAAATCACAAGCCAGTAAGGAAACAGGATGATTTTTTAAAATAGCACTATTACATCTCAGATTCTCGGAAATGCCAGAAAGGAAGAAAAAGTGGGGGGGGGCACAAAAGGCTATGAAAATTTTAAGAAAGGAGGAGAAAATTATCCACTAAATTCAGAGGAAGGAGCTAGCCCTCTAGGTGTTCTGAGAATATGGGATTTTCCGAGGACACAAGATGACAGGAAAGCTTCAGCTCTAAACTGCTGAGAGAATCATGACTTTTAAATAGCAGAAAACACATCACGGTGGGGAGTTAGGCCCTCACTGTCTTAGGCAGATTATTTTTGTAACTTTCCAAATCCAAATCATAAGTTTTGGGCACATTCATTCCTTTCACTATTCAATACATTTTATCCAATGGCAGCTAGAAACCAGAGCGTGCTCTAGGACCAAGTGTTGTAACAGCTAACGAGACCGTCTAGTTGGGTGGTGTAGACAAAGCAATGCAGCAACTTCAATGCAGTTGTCTGTGTTCTTGGGTGCGATGTGCATTCAGAGGAGGAACACCTTACCCACTCTGGAGGGTTCAAAGAGAGAGGCCCAGAAAGAGACATTTCCAGACTTAAAGCTAGAACAGCAGTATTCCAGCCCAGAAAGCAATAGAAGCCAAAGCCCTTTTTGTCCCAAACACTGCACTCCTAAGTCCCAAGACCCTCCAATTGCAGATACCTACCTGGAAATAAAACTGTGTACTCTCTAGTGGGCACAATAATATAATCTTCATTTTGTATTATAGTCTTATTGAGCCACAAGAATACAACATGCTGCTCAATTTAGAAGGCATTTACTTACCATGATCTGGAGATATCAAATAACTGTGCAAATCAAATCAGCCCTTGGTTAAATACTGTGCACTAGTGATGGCCAGCTGGTCACACTATTATGGATTTTATTTTAAATAAAGAGAGAACAAAATTATTTATGACCATCCGAATTTGTAGGGCATTTGTTTAGGGATGAGTTATGGACTATTGGTAAGAGAAAAAGATCAGAGAAGCCTGAGCACTTAATAAATACAGCAGTGGTGACCCGATTTTCAGTCTGATTTAGGAACTGTAAAGACAGTCTGGGCTGTGCTCGAGATGCAGCGGAAGCTCATTGTGGATGATCAGTGAAGTGAGGGAGGTTGAACATTCTCAGTGCAGCAGTTAAGTGATCTTGGCAGTACCAGAGAGAACCAAAGAGATTTGTTCTAGTTAAAGAAATGAATATTTGGAACTACTTCTGTGGCACTCAGGGGAACATTTTTCTTATTTGCTAACATGAACTAAAAAATAAATTCATCACATTTGCTAAGGTCTCTACACAAGATATCATTGAAAGGGGCTAGGCAGATTTCACAGGGGCATCTGTGATGCTTGGTGTTAGAGAGCTCCTGTGTATCCATATGAATTGCTCTCTTGCCCAGCCCCATGTGTGAAATGGGGAGCATGATAGAATCTTTTCCTGTTGCTCTGGGACCTTGCCCTATCATCAGCTCTTCTTTCTCCCTCGTGTATCTTTAATCCCTTCCACTCCAGTGAAGCCTCCTCAACATTTAGACATTCTCACATCTTTGAAAATATTTAAATATAACAGGGTATTTTCTAGCCATGCTTCTCCTGGCTTCTCTTTTGTTGCTCTTCTTCCATTCACAAACAGAATTCTTGACAAATACTCTGTATTCACCATCTCAACTGCCTTACCTTGCATCAGTTCCCAGACTGGCTTC
Source organism: Mirounga angustirostris (assembly GCF_029215605.1). Classification (NCBI taxonomy): domain Eukaryota; kingdom Metazoa; phylum Chordata; class Mammalia; order Carnivora; family Phocidae; genus Mirounga; species Mirounga angustirostris. The sequence continues at coordinate 43,545,375 of NW_026991722.1, read as the reverse complement.
TGGTCCCACATTCTGCTCTACCTGCTCAGAGACAGTGGTCACCAATGGCTAAAACCGAACGGGCTCTTCTTGATGCTTTGTCATTGACCTCTTGCTGGCACCTGACTGGTGACCACGCTTTTCTTCATAAATATCCTTCTTTGGCTTCTGAAATATCTTCCCCATCTCAAGCTCTTTCTGAGATCGCTATTTTCCTCCTCTAATATCCCTTAAATATTGCTGCCATTAATCTTCTACCAGTTTTTGCACAGCCTCAGTATCTTCTTTCCCCTAGGAAATCCCAAATCTATGTTATCAGGAGAGGATCATCTCCTGAGTACCATGCTTGTAATGCCATCTACCTGTGCACCAGCTCTACCTGAATGTCACATAAGCACTTCAAACTCTCTATGGACGGAACTGAAGCTATCATCTTTCATTCCTGATTCTCTCTTCTGCTTAAAATTGATCAGCTTGCCTTGGGGGAATATTTTTTGTCTATCACTGACCTTTCTGCATGCATTTTTTAAAAATGTTTTTTTTAAAAAACTTATCTATTCTACTTAGTAAACTGTAAGTCCTCTAGGGAAAAGAGCTCTGCCTTCTTTGTTTTTGTATCCTCAGCAACTAGTAATGCCATAATTATTTGGGAACTATAAATGAATGAGTGAAGTGAGGTCCACTGCGTAGCTCTGTTTTTTTGCACTAAAAGAAGCATATCAGATCAGAGTCCCAACACATCGGTGGAGGTGCTCCCTGGCATAACTGCTCAGTGAAGTCTCTCTTTTATTTCTGCTGGCAGTTCTCAAAACATTGCCACGTGCCACCGTGTTCTCTTTCCCAGGCATGCACAGAATGCAATCCCAGGAGAATGTATAAGGAAAGAAAATTGCCCATAAGAGTACAGCTATGAGGAATGAGTACATTTACAAAGGAAAGGCAGAGCCATGCTCCAGGGAGAAGTACTAGGTCTTTCTTCTATTTTAATGTTTAACATTCAGCAGACTGAAAGCATTCAGTCTGTAGTAATGGAAAACAGCCTTGAAAAATGTGAGAAGATTTTATCATTAAACCTGACAAATCATAAAAATCTCAAAGGAAATAAATTTAGTTGGAGAGATAAAATTGCTATAGGGTAACATCAGGACTTTCAGCCTCCAAAAGTACATATATGTCGGTATCCAAGGACCCTTTGGAGTTTCTGGCCCACATTAAAAGAATTATGCAGAAGATTCTATGAAAACATAGAGGAGGGGCACCTCACTTGGTCTAAAGGAGTCAAGAGAGTTTTGCCTGAGAAGAGTTTTAAAAGTTAACTTTGAACTGGATATTTAAGCAGAAGGAAGAGCTTATACTAAGGTACAGGGGGGTAAATACATCTCATTTGGGGAACTATGCCAAGTTTGGCAAGACTTAAATGTGAGTGTATTGGAGGTGAGATATGGCTGTGGAAATGTAGCAAGGAACAAAGCATGAATCGCCTTGTACACTGTGTTTGTAGTTTGACAACCATGGTAGAAGGGGAGCCATGGAAGTATTTTGAGTAGGTAAGTGGCATGATCAGATATGTATTTTAGAAAGATAATTCTGGAGCCAACACATGTGATGAATTTGAGAGGAATATGCCTAGAGAGAGCAAGACAAGCACAGAGACCATTGCAATAACTTGACAAGAAATCACATTAGGAGAAGAAGTCAAAGGAACGGATTCAATAGTAATCCAGGAATTTGAATTCTAGAACCTAGTGCATTGTGGAATAAAGAAAGGGTCTAGGATAATTCCCAGGGTTCTAGTTTCTTTCAGTCATTCAAGATATGTATCTAGTACTATCTATATCCCAGGCTCTGGCAATACAATACAAAACATAGCCCTAAGCCTCGAGGAACTCACAGTCTTGGGGGGATTATGGACAAGTAAAAAGGGTCAAGTGAAGTATGCAGTAGGAACTTCTAACACAAACTTGGGATTCAATAAAAGATTTCTGAAAGGAATAGTATATCAACTGAGATATCAATGACAAAAAGTGCTAAGTAAAATGGGCTAGGGAAATATTCTTTGAAGATGGACTAGCATGTGCAGAAGCACAACGGTAAGAAAGCATCTCTTGTCTATTTAGGAAGCTGCAAGAAAGACTGGGTAGCATCATACATCATACATCAAGAGAGGGAATATAGGAAGATCAGGGGGCTTAGTGGTGATAAGCCTAAATTCATGCATGTTGAGATGGAGATGTCCATGGTATGTCCAAATGGAAAAACCGGGTCCTGGAGTCATCCTAATTGTCTGGACTGGACAAAGAAACAAATTTGAAAGACAAGGCAGGAGATAAAGCTGTGAGGGTGGTTAAGATTTCCCAGGGAGAGGGCAGAGAATGAGAAGAGAGAGTGCGAAAGACATAGTCCCAGGTAACACAACCAGATTTAAAGGAGGGATGGAGGAAAAGTGTCAAATGACACCGAATCAGGAGAAGAAAGAGGGATCAAGGGAAATCTAGAAATCAAGAGGGTTCCGAGAAAAAGGGATTCAACATTACTAGATGAAGCTGAGAGCTCTAGTAAAATAATGACAGAAAACTACCGATTGGACTTCGTGTTTATGAGATCATCAGTAACCTTGTCAAGAGCACTTTCAGTGAAGTGGGAGCCATAAAGCCAGGTTAGGAGGAGAGGCTGATAGGTGAGCAATTGAAACCGTGAGTACAGATTACGCTTTCAAGTAGCTTGATTGTGAAGAGCCAGAGAGATGGTAGCCACAAGATCACTGTGTGGAGTTGGGGAAAAAAAATTGGTCGAGCTTTTGTATGAAGGGAGAGGCATAAACAACGTTATCAGCTGAGGGGAATAAGCCAAGAGAGAGGGAAGGTAAAGAGATGCCATAATGACCTGGAGGAGACAAGGAGGGATGAGATATACATTATGTGGAAGATTAACCTTGAATTTCAAAACAGCTGGTCCTCCAGGGTTGGAAAGAAGAGGTGAAGGATGGATGAAAGGAGCAAATAAAGTGGTAGATGGAGTTCTAAAGAGTTGAGGGAATAGTGTGATGATAAAGTCATCTTCTTAGGGAGGGGACGGGATGTGAAGGCAGAGGAGTGTCCTTACCCCAGAGTCTCCCAGTTTCTTGTTCCTCTCACCTTCGTAACTCTAGCCATCACCAGACTGAACACCTGTGTTTTGTCAAGATTCCAAATGAAGGGGGGGAAATCAGAGGGGGAGACGAACCATGAGAGGCCATGGGTCTCTGAGAAATAAACTGAGGGTTCTAGAGGGGAGGGGGTTGGGGGGATGGGTTAGCCTGGTGATGGGTATTAAAGAGGGCACATATTGAATGGAGCACTGGGTGTTATATGCATTGAATCATGGAACACTACATCAAAAACTAATGATGTAATGTATGGTGATTAACATAATAAAATATTTAAAAAAAAAAAGATTCCAAATAGGTCACTTAGTAACTGGGAATGGTCAAATGTCAGCTCACCTGGAACACTACAAATAAACATAAAATAATCCCTGAGGCTTCCAGAAGCTTAGTTTGTGTTTTTGATATGCAGCATTTAAGACTAAAAAGAGAAATAAATATTTACACAGAAAAGACATAGGGAGTTTTTTTCTTCACTAGATATATTTGTGTTGTATGCATGATAATTATATTCCAAAACTATAGAAGTGATCATGATTATGTGCAAATGATGGTCTTTAGCCCAACACTTTAAGGATTTAAGAGTCTGATAATTGATCTCCTCCAGAATGAAATAATGGTACAATTTTAGTTTAAGTTATTGTGGGTTTAAATATATAATAGTTAATGGACAGTCTATCAAGCACTCAATAAAATGCCTTATAACTTGTATGAATCATAATACACGCGATCTAATTTTTTAAACCTACTTTAAGTAATGATCTGAGGGCAAATTGTCCAAAGAATTGGGTTTTATTTTTTGTATTTGTTTTCAAGGTGCCCGCATTTGTTGTCCCCAAATGAGCAATCTCTTGGTTGGTCTCCAACTGGCTGGAAATTCAAATGGTTCTTCTGAAGATTTGACACTGCCTCTAGTATCATTTAATATTTTTTATGAACATCTTAACTACAAAATTGAGAGAATTAAACAATGAATGACACCAGGATGGCCAGACTGCTAACATCCCAGAAGAATGAACTAAAATTACAAGTGACCAAGGCCAATTACAGAAACGATCTACCCAAAACACAGAGAAGTTCAAGAGAAACTTAAAATTATACATTCTTACCTGCTTCATTGCACCTCCTCTTTGTGAAGGAATATGATAATCATCATTTTTATGACTTATTGCCTGTGGATTTATTTGCTGATGTTACCCACAGTCATAGTGGATAATAGTGTGCTTCCATGTAAAGCACAGATCAAATATTCTGGTCAAAAATTTGAAGGGCACTCATTCATAGCAAAGCAAATCAGTAGGAATGTGGTTAAGACAGGATTAAATTCGGGGTGCCTTGGTGGCTCAGTTGGTTAAGTGGCCGACTCTTGGTTTCAGTTCAGGTCATGATCTCAGGGTCCTGAGTTCCAGCCTTGTCATGGGCTCCACACTCAAGGAGGAGTCGGCTTGAGGATTCCATCTCCATCTCCCTCTCCCTCTGCCCCTTCTCCAGCACACTCTCCCTCTCGCAAAATCATTTAAAAAATAGGATTAAATTCAGCAAAGAGTGATAGAAAAATACTAGTGGCTCAAACAAGATAGAGTTTATTTCTCGCTCAAACAAAATTTGAAAAGTGAGTTGCCCAGTACTAGAATAGCAACTCTGTGATGGTCAGAAACCCAGACTCCTGCGTCTGGTGGCTCCATACCTTCAACACGTGGCTTCTATTTACAGTTCCAGAAGTCTGCTCAACTTCCACCACCAAGTCTACATTCCAGGCGAAGAAAGAGAAAGGAACGGAAGCACATGCCTTCTCTTCTACATTGTTTTTTTCCGATGTGTTTGTGTGATAAAATATACATAACAGGGGTGCCTGGGTGGCTCAGTCGTCAAGCGTCTGCCTTGGGCTCAGGTCATGATCCCAGGGTCCTGGGATCGAGCCCCGCATCAGGCACCCTGCTCTGCGGGAAGCCTGCTTCTCCCTCTCCCACTCCCACTGCTTGTGTTCCCTCTCTTTCTGTGTCTCTGTCAAAAAAATAAAATCTTTAAAAAAAAGAAAAAATATGCATAACAAAATTTACCATTCTAACCATTTTATGTGTACAGTCCAGTGGCATTAAGTACCTTCACACTGTTCTGCAACCATCACTCGCCATCCATTACTGTAACTTTTTCGTCATCCCAAACATTTCTACCTATTCATTAATAACTCCCCACATCCCATTCTCCCCTCAGCTCTTGATAACCTCTACTTTCGGTCTCTATGAATTGGACTACTTTAGGTAACTCAGGAGAGTGGAGTCATACAATACCTGTCCTTTGTGTCTGGCTTATGTCACTTAGCATAATGTCTTCAAGGTTCATCCATGTTGTAGAATGTGTTAGAATTTCCTTCCTCTTTAAAGCTGAATAACATTCCACTTTTATGTATATGCCACAATTTGTTTATCCATTCATTTATCGAAGAACAACTGGGTTGCTTCAATCTTTTGGCTATTGTGAGTAATGCTGCTATAAACGTGTGTACAAATATGTGTTTGAGTCCCTGCTTTCAATTTTTGGGGGAATATATAATTATATATATTGTTATACATGTTATTATACTATTATATATATGAGAATATACATATTATTACATAATATCTAGAAGTAGAATTGGAATTGTTAGGTCATATAATTCTATATTTAGTTTTTTGAGAAATTGGTATATTGTTTTTCATGGTGGCTGCACCATTTTACATTCCCATCAGTGATGCACAAGATATCCAATATTTGTACATCTTTGATAACACTTGTTATTTTGTTTTAATAATAGCTGTTCTAATGGGTATGTTCTAGTATGTTATTGTGGTTTTAATTTGCATTTCCCTGATGATCAGTGATGTTAAACATCTTTCCATGTGCTTATTGGTCGTTTATATATCTTCTTTGGAGAAATGTCTTTTTTAGTCCTTTATCTATTTTTTAAAATCAGGTTTTTTCTGTTATCAGTTGTACAGGTTCTTTATATATTCTGGGTATTAATCACCCTCTCTCTTAAATGTTCCTTTCTGGAAATCACATAGGACATTTCTGTTTATATTTCTGGGGCTATAACTAGCTTCAAGTGAAGCTGGTAAATGTAGCCTATTTCAGGAGACCAGGTACCTAGCTAAAAATCAGGTGTTTTATCATTCTGGAAGAAGAACAGATGTGGTGAGTGAGTAGTCTCTGCTAAAAAAATTTACATTCAGGGCTTCTTGTTAATTAGGGGCTTTGTCTACAGAACTATTTGCTAAAAGGGGAGTACTAGTATCTTTCTTACAACCAATGTCTCAGGTTTCCTATAACTTTGGGATTACCATGTTTTTCTTCTGAATTTTGCCCTCTATTTTAAAAAGTAACAAAGACTATGTGCTTTGTTTATATTATTAGATATTATATAGTACTATATTATATATTGTTATGTATATTTATGTTTTATATATGATATACACATACACATAAAATATATATTATATATTTGTTATATATAAATGTATTTTACATTATTTTTATATTTAAAACATAGTTGTATAAATAGATAAATAAGGTCACCTAGGTTAGGGCTCTTCTGCATTAATAACCTATTTATTATTACTCTCAGGCTAATATATAGTTGATTTTACTCTAGGCTTTAGTTGAATTTTCTTTCAATTCCATCTGCATCCCTAAATGTCCAGAACTTTTAAAAAATTGTATTGAGGTGTAATTGACATATAACATATTAGTTTCAGGTACACAATATGATTCGGTTATTTTTATATATTGCAAAATCATCACCACAATAAGTGTAGTTAACATCTGTCACCATAGTTACCAATTTTTTTATGTTGAGGACTTTTAAGATTTACTCTTTAAGCAAATTTCATATATGCGATACAGAACTTTTTTTCGATGGTGTCAGAGTTCCAAAGAATTTAGCCATGCAGTGTCCAAACTTTTTGCAAAAGTGTGGTTTTTTTTCTCATGAGCCTATTGCCTCCATACCTTGCAATGACGAGTATTCATGTAGCTTGGCCATTTGAGTTAACAAGTAGCAAGTTTACAAATAATACACAAAGATGCATATTTTTGAATGAGTACTAGATCAGCATTCAGGAGAGTGGGGAAAAAAAGATGCTTAAATTAAGATCTAGCAACATTAATAATTGTTTATAAAGATTTTTTAAATTTGTGTTTATTTATTTAACCCATCAGTAAAGGAGTAAATGCTAAGGGATCAGGGATACCATTGACAAGGAATCTATGTTCACTCTATTCCAGCATGTTCAAAGTATGTTTGGAAGACAAGGTCTCCTCTGGGAAAGAACTCATCCTAAAGGAATGCTTGGTCCAGGGCAGTAAGGGCTAGTCACCAAAGGAAAGAGTGATTCTTATTAGAGCTTTCTGTTTTCCCATGGACTAATATCTGAACTCTGGGAAGATGAAGTTCCACCAACAGTGATAAAAAGGTAAAGAACCATTCACTAAAATAAGACGTTGGGTCAGAATGGCCTTACTGCCCACCTATATGAGATCTTGGCCAGAACTTCTATTTGGGGTGACTGCTGAGCCCACTGAAGCAAAGAAGGGACACAGGGCCAGAGCAGGAGGTAGGAGCAGCCCACATGTATGACAGAGAAGGCACAAAGAAAGGAAATCACAAGAAGGGAGGAAAACGTTGAGAGTCACATACAAGTTGAGGGCCAGCTCATCAGTGATCTTAGGACACCAAAAATGCCCTAAAAGAGAAGGGGAAACTGATAGAGCTTGGATCCTGGAATTACAGGTGTGGGGGCCAGAGATGTGCCCTTATATTAGTCTCACTGTGGTACAAGGGCATCTCAAGCTGTGTGGCCCAGGGAGTGAGAGGTTCATAAGCATATGATCCCTAGGAGAGGGAGCTGGGGGAGAAGAGAGGAGAAGAGACATGAGTAACTTATATTTAAATAAAGATACTTTAGGGGCACCTGGGTGGTTCCGTCTGTTGGGAGTCTGCCTTTGGCTCATGACCCCGGAATCCCTGGATCGAGCCCAGCATTGGGCTCCCTGCTCAGTGGGGAGTCGGCTTCTCCCTCTGCCCCTCCCCTTGTTCTCTCTCTCGGTCTCTCAAATAAATACAACCTTTAAAAAATAAATAAAATATAGATACTTTAAAGACTAAGATATTAATCCCATTTATTTTCAATATTCAAATCACGTTTTACCATGTGAAAATAGGACTTCATTTGAGGGTTTTACTTCTTTCACAAATCTGAGATGTCTGGCTAGAAAGGAATATGTGAACCATTTTCTATCTCACTCACCACAGGTATAGGTCATTTATCAACAACAACAAAATATCTTGTAAAAAAATTAAAGCAGCAAAAACATATAAGCTGTCTTAAAATAGAAAACCTGGTGGCAGAAGTACCCTCAATTTCTTTGGCACAATGAAGCTAGACGCAGCATCTGCACAGTCTGTTCATACACCCTTTTCATAGATGGCTTGTGAAACCAACACTCAGACTCACATGAGAGCCTCAGGGGAAGCCAGATTTCACACCTCCACCCTTCAAAGTTCCAACATAAGGGAGAAAATCTGATGTCATGTCATCTTTAAGAGACTTCATGTAGAGAGAGGAGATGCTTGTCCCGGAATGTCCAATGCCTGCCAAGGGGCTCTGCCTGGTGACATGTGTGTTCGTGAAGGAAAATGCCCAATCATGACGGTCTTCAGCCCTTTCAACAATGTATCTAAAGGCAACAATAGAGAGGAAAGACAATCCCTCTGGCTCTGTCATGAAACAAAGAACTTGCATCCCCAGAGACTTATCCTACTTCATAAATACTGTAAGGAGGCCACATGGAAGAGGAAGAGGACAATGAGCATAGAGTCCCTGACACCATTATGCCGCCATATGTCTGGCACAGGGGATCATAAAACTGAATGAGAGCAGTGTGGACCACTGAGCAGAACCCTCCCTCGGATTTATGACTAACCCGCTCTTCATTTTCACCCAGTGAGGGCACTCATGTTCTTGATAAAATCCTTTGAAATCCTGACATAAGAAACACAAAATGTTATCATTGCTAAAATCCATAAAGTTCTCGGGGCTTCACCACAGAGGTCAGCTAAACCACGGAAGAGAAAAAACAATGGGCTCCTCACCTTATTCAAAGATAAGCACATAAAAATATCTGGCCTCAGAAAAATGGTCTCTCTTGTAAACAGGTTTTCTGGTCCTAACACAGACCTCACCTGCAGTTACCTAAATGCAACATGTTTCCCTCTGAGCAAGTGCCTGAGCCCAGACAAGGACAAGCACACTCCATCTCAGGAGGCATTAGCTCGTGACTCCTTTTTAACAGCAACACTTTAGAAGTGACTGATGTGCACACCCAGAGGTTCTTAATGGACCAGTTGCAATCACCACAATAGATGCTGTTTAAGGAGCTGTCTTTCATATTTGCTGTGCAAATCATTTCTGTAGATGTGTGGGTTTATTGATCTGAATAAACCATCCCTTGATGTAAAGAAGGTAAGATCTGTGTTAGTCATCGAATATTTCAATACCAATAAAGCCACACTTTGGAAAATTTGTTCCTTTTCAGACCTATTACTTCTTGTTTGTGTGGTTGGTTGGTTTTGTTTTAGCTTTGAGTCCTTAAAACCTCTAACTATACAGTTAATACCATTTAGGGAAAAGGTCTCAACATTTCTCTCTTTTCATCTTCATAGCTTCTATTACAACGCTTGGTATAGGGAAGCCTGGGTGGCTCAGTCGGTTAAGCATCCGACTCTTGATTTCAGCTTGGTCATGATCTCAGGGTCATGAGATCGAGCCCTGCATGAGGTTCCTACCTAAGCGTGGAGCCTGCTTAAGATTCTCTCTCCCTATCCTCCACCCTCTCTCTCAATAACAAAAACAAACAACAAACCTCAGTATATAGCAGGTAGGTTAAATGAAGATTTATTGTGCTCCTGCATCCAACAGTTCACTATATATTCACTAGCTAACCTACCAGAAAGTAAGAACAATGAATAGAAAGGATCTGTATCAGTTTAAAAGTTCATTTCAAGCTGGTTGAAGTTAAATAGTGCAGTTTCCACTATGGCATAATAATTGCAGGAAAATATTAAAGGGGGTACTGTGTAGATTATCTTTGCTTTTTATTCCTTTTCAGTGTCTTCACATACAATAGTTAATAATTTCTGGATGGATTTTGTCACACACAGTCAAAATATAAATTCCAAATTCAAGGAAATTCTTTTCCACTATGAAAAACTGTGTATGTGAGGAAAACACTTCATGTACCTTTGCCTTATCAAGGGAAATCAAAGGCATCCAACACGAAAGAAATGTCTTCTCATCTTACCCTTTCCACCCCCTCCCCTAGTTTTTTTTTTTTTATGTCTGCTCTTCTTCTCCTTCTCCTTTTCTTTGATTGCTCATCAGCAAAACTACCTAATTAGGCACTTATAATTTTTAAAAAATATTAGGTATTCAACCAGTTAGTACTTCATTGGATGGTCCTAGGTGGCTGGGCAGGAAAAGGATTAGTGTTTAAAACTTGGGCAATAATAGCAATGGGCTAGTAAGCAATTCTGCATGATTATCATAGTGTTTATTACATATTTATTTTTATATTATTTCATATGAATAATCTCTGAGATGCTCCAGAATAACCTCATTATTAGGCATATATTCCTCACATGTGCATGTTGTCACTTTAAATTTTATTCACAAGCTTATATGAAGTATGTGGTGAATTTTCTGGCTACACAAAAGGCACATGATGAAACAGAAGTTTAAGGTTCTCTGAATATAATATGAAAGGAGTTAACTTAATGACAAATGGTTTCCTATAGTGAAGAGGGGTTGAGACCATTGTTACTTAAGAATTTTATCTGCTAGTTAACCAGCTAATTAATCAGAAAAGGGAAAGAGCCATATGAATACTTGCTCTCTATAGTAGGTTTAATGAGAAGTTAGCAATAATGTGTCACAAATGACATAATAAAACTGAATTGATTTGCTTTCCAACATAATATTCCTTTACCTCATGTACCAAATTTCAATTGTTTACATTTTTGGTCTAGGAATAGTCATTATACTTTATATTAAGTCTATAAACTTGAGTACCAAGTTAGCAACGTTAGAACTTTAACTTGTTTAGGTGTTAACAGACAAGAAAAAAACAGTTTTTATTTTTTAAAATCACCTAACAGCAAAAATTAAAATAATCACACACAGATGTAAACACCTAGCTTGTAAAAGCAATTCCTTGAATTGTTTTAAACTCATGTGCAATTTCTAACTTCCTCATATATCAGAAAGAACATATGCAAATATATCCAGTTTGGCATTTGCGGGAGAAAATCCCTTAGATGCAGAATTTCATTGGCTGCTCAGATAGGAAAGTCATTTTGGTTTTGCTTAAAAATTAACACATCCTCTTGCTGACATTTAAGACCAGTAATTGGCTGCAAAGTGCTCAGTGATGCTTTTAGATGAACTGTGGTATATATTTATACCAAATCTATCTATATATAGATATCTGTATATAGATAATACAGAGAGATAACAGATATTAGAATGTAATTCTCTACTACATCATCCTGTTGCTGCATACTTTATGCCACCTTGGTATTATAGTGTATGTCATAATATACTATTGTAAATGACTGCCTTTTTTCTCTCTTAAAAACTTTGAGATGGTAAAATATGAACCAAACACCTTCTCCAAATCCTAATAAAACTAGTCCCTGGAGAGCAAAAGGACAGAAGGCCCAAGGAAGTTTTCTCACACAGATTTCACTCTTTTCATTATTGTAGATCATTGCATCGAGTTTTTATAGCAGCTATATGAGAGATCCAGCCAAATTTTAGTTATAAATTACAAAATATGAATTAAAAGGAAAGAGAAAGGTTGAGAGGAAAACACAGAATCCTAAAATACCTAAAATATATGTACTACTATGCAAGATGTTTTCTATTTTTACTAATAAATTAATTTCAGATTGTGGAATAGTTAAGGGCAAACATCCAGATAAAAGAAGCAGGCAGTAATTGGAGAATATATTATATTGTCTTTTTTCTCTTATCATCAAATTTTACCCCTATTATTCATCTCCCAAACATTTAGAAAGGATACAACGAGCAACCGCAACCCATCATCAGACCTTTGCACTTCTATCCCAGAAACATGCTCCAGTTAAGGAATATTCAGCTTTAGTTGTAACCTAGCTGTAGAGCAAATATTCACTGAGCACCCACTCTGTGTCAGTTTCTTAAATGTTCCACTTGCACATTACCCTTACCATGTTCCTTCTTGCCCAAACACATGTAACAGTGCTACCCAGAATCTCTAATCATGAGAAACAGGTAATAGTGGCGTTTATTGGAAATTATTCCATTAACTCTCAGGGAGAGCCGACTACTTGTCAGAGTTGTAAGAAATTTTTACTGGATATATAAAAAAAAAAAATGATACAGCAATATCTGCCGTATTTATAATTCTCTCTGAAACAGAAAAATTATATGTACTAAAAATATCTTTCAGTCCATATTAATATTTGGATTCAAGAATCTAAGGAAAATCATGTTTGCTTGCTTTATTATTTATTTATACCAAAGGCTACTTGGGAACACTTTTGTTCGATATAACGCATTGTGTTGACTACACATTTAGAGATAAACACAAAACCTGATTTGTAATGCCTGTTTTTCAATAAAGAATGTTTTAAAAATGTGTGGTTCAATGAGAGCTGAACTTAAGGACCCATTTTAAAATATATTTTGTGGAGCTAGGATAATCCTATTCCTCCACACTAATGCCTTGTAAATAGCAATCCTGATTGTCACATAATGGTGGTTTCACTTTTCAATGAGGAAGGAAGAAAGTTAATGAGAACCCCTCACTTTTTTTCTGACCAGAGTATAATAGTAGAAGTACTCCAGAGAACATAAAAACTATTGGGTCTATTCAAATTACAGTAATAGCTCTTAAAATATTAATAAATTATAAAACAAAATAGTTAATCTCTAGCATTTTACCTTGGAGAAAGCGATGTAGATGTTTTTGAGGAATTTCTCTCAAAGGATGCGATCACCCATAGTTTTTTTTTTTTAAGATTTTATTTATTTGACAGAGACACAGCGAGAGAGGGAACACAAGCAGGGGGAGTGGGAAAGGGAGAAGCAGTCCTCCCGCTGAGCAGGGAGCCTGATGTGGGACTCGATCCCAGGACCCCAGGATCATGACCTGAGCCAAAGGCAGACGCCCAACGACTGAGCCACCCAGGAGCCCTCACCCATGGTTCTGAAAGCACGGCACAAGAAAACCATATAGGTCGTTCACTCATTTTACATATGCTTCGGATATTAAAAATCTACCTAAACAATGAAGAAACATACCATACTACTTTCAGCCAAAGAATGCAATCACCCATTTAGCAAATCAAACAAGAACTTGTATAACTGTTGTTTGAAATAGGAGTTATTACAATTTTGGGAAGGCATTATGGCAATACATACCAACAGTCCCAAAATATTTATATCCATTTTTATCTTGTACTTGCATTGTTATAAAACAATTTGAATTTTCTAAAATCTTAATACCTTAATATTAGGATTTTGATAATAGAATACACTACTACTCATTAGAAATATGAAATTAAGGTCATGGTTGAGTAAACTATATTATGTGCATAGAGATAATATTACTAAGTCATTATAAGCATGTTTTTAAAGTTTTTAAAATTTTAATGTATAAAATTCATATAAAAATTCATAGAGCTGGATTAATTTTTACAAAATAAACACATGTATATCCATGCCCTAATCAAAGAGAAAATTACTTTCACTCCAATGTGTAAAAAGTTTAAACACCTATCATGGGGGGCGCCTGGGTGGCTCAGATGGTTAAGCGTCTGCCTTCGGCTCAGGTCATGATCTCAGGGTCCTGGGATCGAGTCCCGCATCGGGCTTCCCGCTCCTTGGGAGCCTGCTTCTCCCTCTGTTTCTCTCTGTCTCTCATGAATAAATAAATAAAAAATCTTTAAAAAAAAAAAAAACCTATCATGGGAATTTGTTAGATCCTCTAATTTACAAATACTCAGATTCCCTCTTAGACCTACCCAATCAAAAGGCCCAGAGATTAATAAAGCCCAGCAATCTGTTTTATCAAAGCCTGTAGGTGATTCTGTGGCACACTAAAATTTAAGAACTACTAATCTAGGGAAGTGCATTTTGTTGTAGAATGAAAAATGGGCTTATACATATTATTTTAATGATGTAAAAATGGGCATAAAATATGAATAAACATGACAGTTGATGCTTATTACTGGACAGCAAAATAGGTGATTTTATTTTTATCTATATATTGTTTTATATCATCCAGATTTCCTGAAATGATTGTAATACTTTGGGTATATTATTAAACACATTGTTTTAATTTATTTTAAAAAAAACGATTTGAGAGAGATTGGGGGGTAGGAGCAGAGGGAAAGAGAGAGTTACAAGCAGACCCTGCGCTGAACACAGAGCCCAACCTGGGGCTTGATCTCACGACCTCGAGATCATGACCTGAACTGAAACCCAGATTCCGATGCTTAACGGACTGTGCCACCCAGGCACCCCATGTTTTTTTAAAGTATGTTATCACCAGCTAAAGCAGAACAGCTTCTTACAATGGCACTGTACAGTTGAGTTGCCTGAACTATCATTTCAATTTCCATTCTGCATAGCAACATCTACATGTGGGGGTACATAAGAGAGAAAACCCTACCCTATTATTCTTGAAATATGTGGGAGAATAAAGGTAGACCGTTACCCACTGAACACACTGATGGTTGCACACAGAAATATTGCCTTGCGTGAACATAGGACGCGATCTTGAAATTGGAAGGCAAGTTAAATCCTCAAAGATTTTAAATTTACTAAGCCTTTTATTTTAAGGAACATGACCTTTTCTAAAAGCAGCTTTTCAATTCCATCTCTCCCTAAAAGGCTAAAACAAAGTTCTTTAACATAGCAAAACAGATCCTCGGCAGGGATAGATTAAAAGAGCAATGCAAGAACTGCAGATCATGGAACCTAACTCCGATGATAATGAAGTAATTAGAGCAGCTGCTGTGAGTGCCCAGCCCATGTCCCTTGGTCCTCTTTCCTTCAGAAAGTAGGACTTCCACACACCAGTATTGGGTTCTCCGTGCCTGAAGGCTTTTCCAGAAGGATACTCTGTTAGGGGGCCCGCAGATCAGCAGTGCCAAGGAATTAACATTCTGAGTGACTGGTAATGTGAGTGTATAAATACCTCAACTCCCTCGGCCCATGAGTGGGGTAATTCTGAAGCACACATTTCAACAATTCTCAGAGATTTCCTGTGGGATTAAGCTTCTCTCATACTGTGCTAACACAGATACCTCATGGGCCGCCTCCCTCCCTGTTTCACTTTCCTGTTTCCTTTCTGGTGTTCCTTGTACCTTCCAAATAAAAGACTTGATCTTGAACCCTTGTCTCAATGTCTACTTCTTGGACAATGCACACCAGTAATGTGTTAATCTGCTGGATAATGTAGAAGATGGGGTAGGTATTTAGAATATTTATTAAAATCCATTTTTATAGGCCTTAGGGATTATATTCATTGCCATGATTGTAATTATCAACCTAAATGAAACTTACTAATTAACTCTTGCTTCTTGAAGATTTGAGCAGTCCTCAGTTTTCCTATTAAGATTTAAGCAATTATTAGTATTTGAGGAGATAGTCAGAATTATTTAATAGGTATGATACAACTATTATAATGATTGTAATAATAGACATTGCTATAGAACTAGACCAAATCCTGTTTGCCATATATTAACCATTTGGTGGCAGGTCTTGGGGAGCATCTGGAACAATGGAGGGGTATTTGAGAGTCTCAGGCAAGGGGATATTTAACAACCAGTTTAGAAGAATTCCAATACTTTAATAATCAGTAAAGCCCTACTGATGCTTACCAACTGAATATTGACATATTCAAAGAAAGATTTTGAACACTGTATATATGTCTTCTTTTTGTAATACAAACAATCTAGTTTCCAATGGGATCAACATAGCATATAAAATAACTGCCAAGAGGCACTCTTTCCTTGGGAATCATGTTTTCAAGGAAAACAAACAGGAAGAATATGGATATTTTTAAAATATAACATAGAAATGCTTTCAATCCAGCAAAATGACTATCAACAAAGAATAAGTCCCCAGGTGATATGAGTGCCACTCCTCAACATAAATGAATATAACATGCCTATTGAAATACAAAAGCCTTCTGATTGAAATGCCTCCTTATTTATACTCTGCTATAAACACACAAGGAATTCACCCTGTGTCGAATACTGAATAAAAAGGTGATCAAAAATACCCAGTTGCTAGAAAGGTTTGTAATCTCCAAGTACCACAAGGGAATTCAGAGGCCAGTAGCTGGTTAAAGCTGAAATATAGGGTGAGTGGCCACTGTTATCAAAATAATTTCCTACAGACTTGGGCAATTAACTAAAGTGTGAAAGATGACACTACATGAAAAATACTGTTCCTACCACAGTTGTAGAGAAAAGAAGAAAGGGGGAAAAAGGAAACTAGCAAGCAAACTCTGGCTCGAAAGATTCAGAATTTATAGTTTTCAACAATATTTTATGAGCCTCAAGAACACCTTATCTAGAGAGAAAGAAAAATCAAACTGAAATGACCTCTTCCTGAACTCAAGCAAACAGATAATGAAGCAAATGATTTCTGTATTAGATCTCAACACAAGCTATTTAAAATATTTCTGCATCCAACAGAGGTAGTGTTTCTGAACAAGAGGTTTTTGTCCAAGTCTCTGACCATACACCCTGAGAGTTTATGTTTCAGCTAAAAACATAGTACTATTTAATAATGACAACAGAGCACAATTAGCCACTTATCCTTTAGGCTTCAATTGTAAACTATTCATTTAAGCAATTTTTCCCCATTCAACCTCAGATATACAATATTTGATGAATTATATCTTTGTACTGTGACAGTAACATCATTGATGCATACATGCCTTGCTTTTATTGGTTATTCATGTTTTCTGAATAATGTAACAAGCACCTGTTAACTCACCATCTCAAAAGTTACTATACTGAGCATAACTTATACCTAATTACATGGTTTCTCCATCAGCACATCCCTCTTGGCTCTACTACGCAAATGGTCATCATCCAAAATTCTGTGTTCATCATTTCCTGGTTTTCCTTTAAAAATAAGTTGTTGCATCTGCATTTGTTTTAGTTCTTTTTGAGGTTATAAAAAGGATAGCGTGCTACATGTAATCTTTTGGAACTCATTTTTTCCTATATTATATTGCTATGATTTTCTATGTTGTTGCTTGTTGCTATAATCCATATAATCACTTTGTTGATAATATTCTATTGTGTGAATATGCACTTTGTTTATCCATTCTCTCATAAATGGACATGTGAGTTTTCAGTTTTTACCATTTGAAACAGTACTGAGGATAGTTTTGCACATTTCCTTTGTAAAATGCAAAATTCTCCCTTCAGTGGAGATTTCCCCTAATGTGGAATTTGCTGAGTCATGGTAAAATGAATGCTCAACTTCAGGAGGTAATGCCCAAATTACACTCCCACCAACAGTGTATAAGAAACACCATGGAACTCTATCCTCCTTGAAAAGTATTACTGTGTGGAAATACTGGCTAACCTTGGTTTCCTAGTGTGAAATACAAAATATGTGAGATTAAAAGGGCAGTACTAGTGAGATAGAAAAAGTTGCATTTATAAGCCACATTAATTTATAGACCACAAAATTATAATATAAATATAATTATGTCTAATTTAGATTGTTCTGTCCATTTCATTTAACCAAATAACTCATGAATATAAATTGCATAAACTGTAAATTATCAAATAAATAATATAGCCAACATTTTTAAAAACACAAGATTGGAAAAATTCTCAATTTATCAAGAGAAAATAGAGGAAAATATTAAATATGCAAGAAAAAATTCATAGTTAGTACAACAAAAGAGTAGAGGTTTTGATAGAGGACAGAATTCAGAGCCCAATTAACAGTGTAAATGGTCCATAGCTCACAAGCCACCATGTAGCCTTCCCTAACTTGTTAGTAACGTTTTTGTAAAGAGAGTTAAAAAAAAAAAAAATTATCGCTAAAAAACTATCACTGCCTGTCATTCTACAGAAAAACTGAGGCTCACTTCAAGCTGTACTGAGTGGCCACTCATGCTATCCCTGCCTGAGGGTGTGTAAGGAGGGCATCCAGGCCCTCCCCACAGTCTGCTGCCTTTCAGAATACATGGAAGCCACCATCCCCACTGTCCTCCCCCTTGCCATTACCATTGGAATTTCTCTTACTGTGTCCCATTAGAAAGCACAACTTTTGGAAAACCACCAAGGTAGGAAGTAGGAAGTCAATGCCAACATTCTATATCCTGAACGTAAAGAACTCTAGGTGATTTGACACTGTTTAATGGTCACCATAGTTTTTCCTACATTTAGGGATCCCAAATATCAGAGATGTACTGGTGAGGAAGAACATGCTATTTTTGAATTAGCAGGGCCACAGAAGATAAAGGTTATCTAGACCACAGAAATGATGTAGCCATTGATTACCTTCTCAGCTGTAGGTCTGAGAAGGGAATTGGACAGGCATTCAAGTAGATGAGGAAAGTACATTTGGTCTGTTGACAAATGGTGATTCTGGAGAGATGGCTCCTTATTAGAAAACAAAATGAAAGAAAGAGAAAAGAAAAAAAAACTTCAATAAGGCTTGAGGGGGAAATGTCATGAATAAAGAAAGTAAATCATCTTGTCTCTGAAATACTCAGAAACAAAATGAAAAGTATTTCAGATAACAAAACCTTAGATATTTTTTGGCAGTCTCAACTGAATTCATGAATCACAAAATGAAAAAGCAAACTGATGAAAAGCAAAACAGGGCAGACAGAATGACATGCAAAGGGAGAGAGGTGAGACTGTGAAAGAATGCAGTTAAATTCATATTAAACATCAGATTGAAGATGCATTGGAGGATTTAAAATGTGTCATCCGACTGATGATGAGGCCTCCTAGAACACAAGGGACCTACTACAAGGAAAATGTCATGGTACAGAGTAGTGAATGAAAAATAAGGACATAGAGAAATTAAAAAATAAATAATTCCATCAATAAACTTGATAGTTTTAAAATTAGAAGTATTAAACTAGTTCATAAAAATCAAGGAATTACAGGTGGGAAAGGCGGCAGACAGAAGATCCCAATGAGTGAAAGAGTTTTCAAATACTAGTAGAAAAATTTGTCATTGGCTGAAAGAAAAGAAAGGCAATCATTAATGGAACAGGAAAGTAATAAAGAACTTCCTAATTTACAAGAGGAAAAATTAAACTGAAATGTAATCAAGTGACAAAAATAAAGTTAAAAAGAGGGGAAAAGTAAGACAAAGTGAGATGGAAAGTATTACAGCAAGAATAACAGTCATTACAGTAAATGTGAACTGACTGAATTCACTTATGAAAAGACAGATCACTAGGTAGGTCAGAATCAAAGCACAGTTATATGCTATTTACCTGAAACTACTTAAAATGAAGTAATAAAGGAAGGTTGAGTATAGAGTGGATTAAGACATAACAAGCAAATATAAACAAAAAGACAAAACAAGAGTGGGCATGGTTAATACCACACCAGGTGATGTTTTAGATTCAAGGTACATATAGGATAAAGAGGAACACTGTAATGATACAAAGTTACATATAAAGGAAATATCACAGACCTAAGTGCATGTGTACCACATATCATCACAACTAAATATATAAAGCAAGAACTATTAGAAATGCAAGGCAGACTTTATACAATTGCAATGTAGTATAATGTGAGGTTTCCATTAGTCAAATGTTATAGTCAAATGTTACAAATAAAAAAATATTGTACATTGAATTAGACATATATTATAAATAAAAACAAGGACCTAGAAGAATTCACTAATACAATCAGTAAACTTTATTAATAGCTACACAGACATTATATAGACATTAGACATTAATAGCTAAACTTGATTAATAGCCACATAGACTTTATATAGACATTACATAGACATTAATAGCTACATAGCTACATTCACATCTAACAGAAAATATATAGTTTTTCTTTGTCCATGGAACATTTACAGAACAGTCTATAATCTGGTCACAGAGAAAACCATGATAATTGCTCAAAAGTCGATACTTCCCAGGTCTCTATGTTTGATCATAGTCTGGTGGGAAATTAGAAAGGAGGAGTAATAGTTGATCTGGAAAAATCCAGAAGTATATCCTATTAGTCATATATATTTGTTAAATATAGGAAATAGGTGGTATTTCCATTACATACAAAAGGAATTATTTAGTAAACAGCACAACTGGCCATCTACCTAGAAGAAAATAAAACTGGAAATAAATGTTTTAGTGTAAAATATAAAATAAAATTCATAAAGTATGAAGAGATTCTTATTCAGCTGAAAGATCCAGAAAAATATAAAAGACAACATAAATACAGAGCAAAATTATCAAAAGCAAAGTCAATAAATGATGTATTTTGAAAAAAGTAAAACAGTCATAGGACTAATATTTAAATTTACATAAGCATTATTTCTCATATTGACAAGAAAGCACACCAATAGAATATTGAAAACAAGTCACAAACAAGCAGTCCTAATGGCCAAAAATATGTGAAAAGAAGTTCAATCACTAATAGGAAAATACAAACTAAAGGAATTAGATATCTTTTTATAGTCATCAGAGAGGCAAAACTTAAAAGACTGAGAACATGTATTGTAGGTGAGAATGTGAGAAAATAAAGTGGGAATATGAAGTCCTGGCACTTTCTGGAAGTCCACCTAGCAGCATTTCATAAAATTAATTGGTATACCTTTTGAGCCAGCAGTCTCATTCTTGGCAATGAATCTCCTAGAAAGAAAATCCTAAAGAATATAAAACAATTCAAAGGAGAATGGTTAAATAATGCTGGCTTATCTGTAAGGAATAATAGGCAGCTATTAAAAAGATTGAAGGTGAGTTGTAGTAATTGGTCTTTGAGGAATTTCCAGGAAGTATTTTCAAGCAAAAAACAAAAACAAAACCAAATGAAAAAAACAAGATACAGAAAGTGCATAATGTACTTTTTTTTTTTTTTTTAAGAAAATGAACAATAACAATGGAAACCCTGTACATGGAGGAAACTATGGAAGGATGCATTCCAGGTGTTGACATGTGTCATTGGGTAGAGGCAGGGGCTGATGGATTAAATGCACCGAACCTTCCTTCTTCCATAGCCAGTGAACAAAAATGATGGGCTAGTGATCGGATTCAATTTTTTTTTTTTTAACTGTCAAAATGTAGGCAATACACCTGCATATGTTTAAAACGGGCTACTCAAAACCAGTCACATAGTTTCACTTATAAAACAGAGTATTTCATCCCCATAAGAAGACATTTCTTAAAAGACATATGGAATTTGCTTTCAAAAGTCCTAGCATACCCTCTATTGGTCTGGAAAATTAAGTGGGCAGGGAGTTTTTTGTTCTAGAGACTAAAAAGTCCTGCAATCCTTTATTGTTTATTCTTTTTTTTTTTTTTCCCCTCTGACTCCTTGTCCTTTACTCTCCCTCAGGATGAAATTAATGGTCAGCTGCACCTGTCCATCTTACCAGCTTGGTTAATTTAGAATTAAAATTCACTGATTCAGCAACCCTGTGACTCCCGCAGCTCTAGAATGATAGCAATAATTCCAATTAAAAATGTACCTATTCCTGGATGTATTATCTAACCCATAAACCCCTTTTAAAAAGATAATTAATGCTGCTTCCTATTGTCTCTGGGTTTTCAGTATATCTGTTGATAATAGCTTCGCTTGTAATCATTTATTCTTATTAAAAAGCAGAAATAAGCAGAAAGAAGAAAAAAAATCATGTCATTTGTGTCTCTATAGTGAAATTGCTTGGATGCTGTCGAAGTTTCTTTAGACTATTTAGATTAAGGAGGGTAGGTTTTCCAGGAAATGTGAAACAACATATGAGGTTGGGAAATTCACTGTGAATTATTATTATTATTTTTTTTTACATTAGGGTACCCAGTGAATTGAGGATATGTATTTGTATGTAGGCCTGCAAATCCTTATGCATTTGTAAGAATCTGAAAGTGCATATGCTTCAAGTATAAAAATCTCCAGAATGAGATCAAACTGATATTTTTTAGTAGCTCACAGCAGTGCAAGGCTCCCTTGAGTGAACATACCACGCAACAGATTAGATCTTGATTTACAAGTATAGTCAGACAGTAAATAGTATCTCAAGCATTCTTTAAAAGGAAACAGGCTCCTCATGCCTCAGATATATCTACACCTAAGAATTAGGTTGTCCTTATTGGGGGGAGATCCTTGGTTACCTTCTTGAAGATAATTACTTTTATCTAGACTGAATCCAACCAATCAACAAGCTAGTATTCTCCTTTCATATTTACTAATAAATCTTTGTCTATTTTTTAAAAAAAAGACTTTGAGATAGCAAGAATGAGAGTGTGTGCACGTGCACAGGGCAGGGGAGAGCAGCAGAGGGAGAAGCAGGCCCCCCACTGAGCAGGGAGCCCGATGTGGGGCTCAATCCCAAGACTGGGGGATCATGACCTGAGCCGAAGGCAGACACTTAACCGACTGAGCCACCCAGGCACCCCAATCTTTGTCTGTTTTTATATTAATGTTTTGTGTTATTTAGGTTTACTTCTCTTATAAGAAACAATGGTTAATTTTCTTATCCTATTGTCTTTTATTATGGAATTTTATGCTAATTATTCTTACAGTGTCTGATATGCCTAAAGTTAATTCTGCAATCTTATTTCTTGCTTACAGTTTTTACTATTCTTTCAAGTTTTCTTTATATTTTTGTCTTTTGTTATGTGGACTGTGGTTGTTTTTTAGAGATTTGCATTCTCTAAGGATTTTGAAATGTACCTACTCTTGGTTTTTTAGAACTTCTGTGGGCCACTATAAGTTCTTTAGAAGTATCCATTTCTTGTTGTTGTTCTCAAAGTCAAGTATGAAACATTCTTTTGATACTGCCAATATAAATCTAGGTATTTAGGGAATATTTATATTCCCTTACAATAGGCTCTTGTTCCTTTTATTATTATAATCAGGAATTTTTAGCATTTACAAAGACTGCTTTTGGTATTCAACCTAATTTTATTTTTAACGGATTTAAATGTCATTTCCCAACCATTTCTTCTAGGACTCTGAATTTTTACTTTGATCTTCTATCTTTTGGCTAGAGTGTGTTTTGGAGTAATTTTCCCGGGAAATTTCCTGAAAGAATGCCTGCCTTTTGTCTCCATACCTAAAGCTTCTGGGCGTAGACTTCTTGTGGCACAATTCCTTCTCTCCCAGCCCTGTGTCTGTAGATTCTATTTTCCCTTGATATCTCAAACTGCAGGGAAATATAAAACCGATCTGGTTTTTGTTCCCTTGTAGGAACTTTTCCAGATGTTTTCACTACAAGATTTGCGTTTCCTCATAACTGAAAGAAAAAAAGAATCATAGTGTGTGTTGAGGCATGGTTCTCTTTTTTCATCATTCTTCCCAGCTATAATATGGAGCATTTTTGAACATGTATTTTAGGTCTCTTTTATTCAGAAATATTTTTCTTTCATTATATCTATTATTATGTCTTCTTTATTTCTCCTAGTTTCAGTGGTTTCAAGCATTCCTAAAGAACACAAACTAAACAAAGACAAGTAGGGATAGTCAGTTTAATCACAGAAGTTCATTTAGAATAATTTAATGTATAACTCTTGTTGTCAATATTAACGTTTCAACCCCAGAACTGGTAGCCTGTCTGTCACTGTATCAATACGTTGAACGTCTAGATTCTTTCTGGCCAGACTCCAGGTTTGAGCCCAGGTTCCTCATTGACTGTTAACTAGCTCACATGTACGGTTTCTCCCTTGAAGCCCGTGAATATTCTCTGTATCTGGGGCCCTAACTTCGATCAGATCTATAAACAATTGCTCTTTTTTTGTTTTGGACTTTAACTCAAGGTTAAGGCTAGACCTTAACTCTAGCCCCAATAGGTCTTCATTATTTTTTTCTTATCCTTCAACTCTTTCTTGTTATAAAATTAGCGTCCCCCAAACTCACTTCCATAGAAGAAAGGATAATACACAAAATGTCTACATATTTTAGAAGATTATTGATCAGTTATACACTATGAAAAAAAACATGAGTAGACAAAGGAGATACATCGATAAGCCTGCCACAGGTCTTGTTTCACAACTCTGATTGAACACCAGGTTGTAAACTGCAGGTATAATGTTGATGTTCTTTATAGGTGATAGGTCAAAAAAAATAATAAAGTTTTTTTTATTTTGGAAGGCCAACTTTGTCTACCTTTCTTGTAATCATGAAGTGATAAAAAGTTGAAGCTATGTTGACAATCATATCTCCTTTTTCAGACAACAAAAGAGTACCTGCAAACTTTGGAACTGGATAAAATACACCTTGTTCAATATCCTACCCTTAATCTGCAGGTAGTCCCATCAAAGGTCCAGGAGCTGTGGTGAGATACTAAGCAATACCATGTACTCACTGCTATAGCTCCCCATTTCAACCATGCTGTACCTGAAAACAACAGCCTATTCTAGGGACTCTGTTTCCCCAAATACTCACTTTCACCTCCAAGTTGCTAATTTTCTAAACTTCTTGAGGATGGATGGGCACTTTGTCTTCAGTATCTTCAATACAGTATGTGTTCGATAGAAAGCAAATGCTGAAAGAAAAAAGAGGAAAGGAAAGGAAAGGGAGGGGAGGGAGGAAAGGAGGGAGAAAAGAAGAAACAGTTGTAGATCCAGATTCATACCCATCTTCATTCTGTATCCATCTTCACTATATCAAAAGTGAAATCCTTGGGTGCAGCGAATTAAAGTTGAAACTATAGTACAAAGTTCTTCTCACAAACATGTCCATAGCCCGTGCATACTCTCTGTAACTTTGCTTGGTTCCCTGGAGAAATCTCTCTTCAGAAACATACTTCTCTCAGGTGTATGAATAGACCTGGCGCCTCTTCCCTGAGCCAAGTAGAGGAGGCCCTGACGATTCTGGGTGCTGTCATTGCCCTCAAGACAATTGCTGTTCTATTTTAACCTCAGTCGTTTCAAGCACTTTGGAATCTGAGATAACCACAGCGTTCCCCGATGTATTGAAAACTGTCCAAATTCTTTCCCTTTTGTTCCTACTCCTTGGCTGACTGAGAACATTGTATCCAACCTGTCTCCCGGTTTCCCCCAGGAGATTTGAGATGGTTTGTCAAAGAAAAACAACAGTAAAGAGAATAATTAATGATCCTTTGATGCCTGCCGGCTCTGAAGAGGTACTTACCTGTGGGCTTTCAAGTGTTCCATAATTACCTCACAGTACCAACTGCTTGTTCATCTTGCCAAGTTTCCACATTTCCTTCAGATTACTATAGATGGTGTAAATACCTGCTAGGTCCCCACTGCACTACAGTTCAGTCTATTCAGGTAATTCTTCTCCATTAAAATGATCACAGTACATGCATGGTATGCTTCAGAAATCTGTAGTTATGGTGGTATGCCAAGTATTTTCTCTGAGAGGTTGGAGATAATCATGGACATCCTGTGAGATGTTTTTCTTTCTTCCACTTCAACACACAAAGGAATTTAGAAAACCTCTCCTCTGAACAAACCTCAGCTTTTCTTTCAAATAAATTCAGAAGTCTTTCATCTCATTTTGCTAAGGGCCAGGCCATTGAGGAGGAAATAAGTTAGTCTGTTCTACTAAACTTGGCTACTACTTTCTGAAAGAGGAATAATACAAAAATATGTAAGAAAATAAATGGGGGCTCAATGGGGCTAAGTATGAATTGGTATAAAATATGTATGTCAAGGCCTTCTTGACCTCTTAGGAGTTCTCAATATGCCCTATGCTTCGCTCTAGCCCTGACTTACGAGCACCGGTTAACATCAATAGAACCAGAGGTAAAGTGTAGGAATGGGGAGGCAGATCGAAAGAACAGAATTTCTAATCTCAAGCGATTATTATTTGTTTGGGCAACTTAAAAGGCCATTCAAAGAAAATCACTACGAAATTTTGTTTCATTTTACTTGAAAAAATAAATTTCTTCCATAAACCTAATCATTTTCTCAGCTTTCATATCTAAAGACAGATGTTGCTAAGTATCTTTTCCTTCTTGCAATACTATTTCTGTGAGCATAGAAGTTTTTAGCAGAAGTTCTGTTTCGAGAAGTTTCAGAAGCTTCAGGGATACACTTTCCAATACGAGTGGACCAAACATCTCATCTTATAAAATCACAGAACAGGATTTCCAAAACCCTTTGGGAAAATTATGCCCCAAAGTACCACCATTTCTTTAGGGTTGTCATGTATTACTGAGCAATTCTGTGCTACACAGCTCTAAGAAACACCCACCATTTAGTCTACAAGGCAATGTCGACACTGTGGCCCCAAATCCGTCTTTATCATTCTGTAAACCTGAAAGAAAGTTTTCATTCTAATAGAATTTTTTTTAAAATTTTAAAAACTTATTCCGAATGCCAATACATGAAATAAATAAAAGTATAACTGCTCTGTTATATAGGAATATATATATATATTCCCTGTAGGTAGGGAATCCCTTAGGCCCACCCCTTCTTAGCTTCTTAGAAGGGTTTTTATGTCTCTCTGAGAAATAGTTCAAAAGTGGTACTTTAAGGCAAAAGGTTTATATAAGAAAAAGACGCATTTTCCAAGATTACTTGAAGCCAGGGAAGGTGGTGCAGTAGAAAAAGCACTAACGTGGACTTCAATAAACCACTTCAAATTTGGCTGTGGGTGACAGACAAGGTCCTGGGTAAGTCACAAGTGTTCTAGGAAGTTGGACTAATAAACGAGAAGTATATGAGCCTTGTGGGAGCCATGGGCTCTCTGGGAGTCCGAAAAAAGTTATAGGTCATTTCCCTCTACCCGGTCAAAGCCACACAGACCCATAATTAAACTTTCAATGTTCAAGGATCACTGGCCCCTCGGATCTCTGAGTGCTCCATGAGCACCTACCATTGATAAGCATAAGGTCCTTCCAGATCTCAGTGTTATTTTACATTTTTTAACATCTTAAGTCATTTTAAAGTCTAACAAGGAAAGTTACCTCTACATTATGTTTGCTTTCTGAATGGGTCAGTTACTTCCCTCTGCTCTTGGCTGAATAAGCAGAATATTCTGCTTATAGATGCAGAGTAAGATTACATCCCCAGCCCTAAATAGCATTATTGGAAAGTTTGCTACCTTAAAAAAAAAAAAAAAAAAAAAAAAAAAAGACTGGTTGTAATGAGTATAGTTCAATGCAGCACTTCTCTCCAGGCAATGTGCTTTACACAGCAAGTCCTTGGGAAGTGACACTAGATCACAGTATGCATGAAGACCGCACTGCCCATCAGAAGACACTACCTGCATGTCTACAGCTGTGTCCAGTAAGCTGGACAGGGAGAATCATGATGGCCACCAGCCCTTACAAATCAGAACATCTTAGTACCTGCTTATATTAGGCACTTACTCCTTGTTGGAAAATCTATGACCCTTCTCACTTCCAAACTATAGTATTGCTTATAACTAGATTATTGAAGTGATGGAAATCAGTTACCTCTGGCCCCAGGAGTGTCCAAGTTTCTAAATGTCTGAACCTGTTATTTTTCTTTTTCTAAATCCTCCTGCTCATCAACACTTCATTTTTCCCCTTCTAAGATGCTGATGAAATTCTAACTTGCATGCAAATTCTGTATATACACTTGGAAAATGTGCATTTCTTGAGAGCAAAAACTAGATTGGAAAATGTGCATTTCTTGAGAGCAAGAACTAGATTCCAAATGACAAAGTTTCTTCTCTTATGTCAACTTCTATTGATTGGATTGAGTGAGGCTGCCTAGAGCACAGAGTTAGGAGGATTAAAACAGTTCCAAGGACGGAATTTTGTAATCAAGTAATACCTGAGTGCAGAAGGTCTTTTATGAACCCTAAAACACATCTTTACCAGCCTTTTTCTCAGAACCCCTGGGAGCCCCTCCTCACTCATAGCACATGAGAATTACAGAAAGCAATAATAGTTGAGCAAAAGGATGGATAATGCAAGGAAGGTGAAACATACCTAAAATCTCCACAAAATCTCTATTTCTTTGCCCACTTACATTTAAGAAAATGCAGAATATTTATTTTTAAATATATTATCTATGTATTTTAATATACTTAGAAAATGTCTAGAATACACGAAAAACAGTGATTCTTTGAGAGTGAGTACCCAACCAGTTGGGAGAAGTCCTTTGCTAGGAACATAATTTCTGTAGGCGGGTCCTCACCACCTACATATTGCTTTGGTAGAATATGAGTTCTGAGAGAGTTAATGCTGATATCAAATGTAATCTCTAGACTTTGACCTCCTTGGCAGGAGGGGTCCTTTTGTCATTTTAGGACCCTGGCCACTTTCCAAACTAAAATAAGTACTCAGTGTAAGTTTGTTGAATGAATGAATCAACCAATTAACCAATCAATGAAAATACCTTAGACATGGTTCCTAAATTATAACTGTGGGCCAACGCCACCCAAATTTCTTTCTTGCCTCATGGCAACCAGGTAGACCAGAATTCATATTTTGTCTCTATTATGTATAAGCTGTAGGCTTTGGGCAAATTCCTAAATTTTTTTTTTTTTTAAGATTTTATTTATTTATTTGAGACGGAGAGAATGAGAGACAGAGAGCATGAGAGGGAGGAGGGTCAGAGGGAGAAGCAGACTCCCCGCCGAGCAGGGAGCCCGATGCGGGACTCGATCCCGGGACTCCAGGATCATGACCTGAGCCGAAGGCAGTTGCTTAACCGACTGAGCCACCCAGGCGCCCAAATTCCTAAATTTTTTGAGTTTCAATTTCTCCCTAGTGAAATGGGGATGAGTTCTCTTTTGCACCGTTGTTGTTGACATTACATGGATCAAAATCCACAGAGCACCTACTTAGCTCAGAGCCAGGTGAATGGCAGGTACCACTATTGTTCATTTCTTAAAGGTGACATTTAATTCTTTCAAGGCTTTCTTCTCCCCCCCGCCCCCGCCATTTAAATGATGTGATGGGAATTTAACAACAACAAAATTCTGCAAAATATTATTCAGCTACAGCTGGGTGATAAACTGTCCCAGACTTGGATCGTACTCCCTTTGAGCACTTACAGAAGTGGATGACAATAATTTAAAAGACAACACAGCTGAACTGATTAATCATTTAGTGCCCTACACTGAATCACACAATTCCTTGGCTTCCCTAAGGTGATTATATATTTCCTAATGCCCTTTGTGTGACACTTAATAATACAACAACGTGTTTGCCCTTCAGTAGGAAATCTCATTCACTTATCGCATTTTGAGAGGGACAAAAATAATAAAGTGAACTTTCGGGAATGAATGCCATCATATACATAAAGATCTAATTTCCTATAATCTCTTATTCTTATTTTTGAACACAACATAAACCCTAAGTGAATTTTAGTCAGTTCCCATAAAAGCATTTACTTTTAAAAATCACCCACATATTTTCTAGAATGACAGCCACTTTCTGTCTACATATTACCTGTTTTTTCTAAGTTTCTCAAATTTTTAAGAGAAATACTGAGAAAAATGGCAACCTTTGGCCTAATCATAACCTTGTTGGTTCAAATATCAAATGCCTTCTGAAGTTGTTTTTAAAACCTAATAGTCTGAAGTCTAGACAGACATTTTAGTGATGAAGTAAACCATTCAGTCAATTCCATTTAAATAAATTAGATATGACTAACCCATTCTGATATCCCCTAACTCAGCTTACTGCCTTGTCCAAACATGGTAGGCACTAATAAATATTTATTGATTGGAGTTGTTGTTCTTTGAAGTGAAATGTACTTAGGCTGAAACTAGAGCAAGTGATTTTGATAATGCATGTGAATCGCCTAATACCTCCTATTAAGTCCTTTTCCTATTCATGTGCACCTTTCTCTGATTAGTGTTTCATTTGTTCCTGTTACATTATTGAGCTTGGATTTAGATGCAGATTGGCAAATTGCTTTCCCAATATCTATTATCTATCTTGTGTTAATAACTATTCATTGGGTTTTAAGTCATTTCCCCTTTGTCTTTGTTCTAAGCACCCCTCCATTGTGAACCACTATTACATATTATTTATAAATCACTTTAGAATAAAAAACAAACCACACATAAAAAAGAAATGCCATTGATGCCAATGAGCAAATGCTTCATATCAGCAGGTGTGATTCATTAATAAGTGAGCTCACTTTGAAAGGGAAATCATTAATGTTTTCACTCCTATGAGACAATAACTCTGTAAGAATTAGATTTGATCAAATAATGATTAGATGAACTGTAGGATTCAGATTAACTGTGAAATTATTACTTCTGGGAATCTGATTTAGCACTTTTTAATTTTTAAATATGAGAGCATGATATCTAGGAGATCAATAAGTCTAAGGGAAGACTAAGATTAAGATATCACCCAGTGTGTTCCTCTGTTAGCAAGGAAGGTTTTTTATACACAACCATAATTATACAATTACAAATTTTATCAAAATAGCCACATGTTGGATTATCTCTCTTGACCCTTTCTTTTCGGAATTCCAATAAGCCACCACCAAACCACCAAGAGGCAAATATTTCCATTCTGTAATCAACGTTGAGTCATTGTAACCAAAACAAAATGTAAAATGTTTTTTTCCATGTGGCATAAACATGGAATTGCTATCCAAAAAAATTCAGTTCCAAAGATGGGAAAATGTATAGTTGATGGTCATGAAACTCAGATTTTCTTACCCTCTCTTTCTGAAGAATTACAAAGACCACCACAGTATCCTCATAGGATTCTCTGATAACTTTATGATCACATGTAAACAATCAATGTATCACTAAGACACAGAATCCTATCATGCTCCTATAGTACTATGCTTAGATCCCAGCAACTGGGGCACTGCCCAAGGCCCCACATTTAAGGACCCCTCAGTACCTGGGGTCATCCAAGGCCAGCAGTGGTGCCCCAAGCCCAGACAAGGACCCACATGGTCCTCAGTCCTGATTTCTAGGATGCTCTTTGGGTGCTCTCTAACCCACTATATCTCCATACATGGGTTGACCAGATGACCTGAGGAACTGTGAGCTTCATATCCATGGGGTCAGATTTGTGGTAGGCCCAGATTCCTGGAGACACCATGACAGGCAGATCACTGTTTCTCTGACATATTTCTTTCACAGGATCACATGAGATTGGCCCTCAGAATGGTGCTGACATACTGTTTTGAAGGAATCTCAATCATTTCAGACTTAAGGCAAGACTTCAGCCGTGGATATAGGCTCATGTGTGACTCTGACCATCCATATTTTATCCTCAACATTGCCTCTGGTCTTCCACACCTAGGGATATCATGTGATGCCAGGCATTCCCAGGTGCCCCTGGCTCCTGGCACCCAGGGCAGCCCCACCCCATTTACAGCCTCCACACCAACCTTCAGGCTATCCTGTGGGTGGATGCACTAATTCCTCCCAGAACTTTTGAGGCTATTGTTCCACAATGCCAACAGGCCTTGCCAATCTAGGTCTTCTCTAGCTCCTGGATCCATGTGGTTGCTGTGCTTCTCTACAGACTATCCTAAGTGGTGCTAGAGAAGGATGCATATTGCTTGCACAAATATATAAGTACCTTTTTCTATTCATTATTTTACATCTTCATCAATAAACCCCTATGCCTCATGAATGCCTATAATACACGCATTTTAATAATGCATTTTTTAAATGGAACTGTCTCAATAGGCAGGGACCTGGCAAAAAAAAAAAAAAAATTCCCCAAGGCCTCACATGCTCTAGCAGTGGCCCTGAGGTCCTAAATTTGGAAAAGATTTTGATCTATATCCTTATGCAATGCAAAAACTGTTAGCCAGTGTTTGTCAAGTCTCATCAGTGTCAAGTACACTGAGATGAAACTTATCATAATCTCATAAATCAAATAGTTATATTTTGGGTCAGTGTCTTAGTCAGCTTGGGCTGCTTTGACAAAATACCATAGACTGGGTGGCTTAAACAACAGACATTCATTTCTCACAGTTCTAGGGGCTGGGAAGTCTGAGATCACCGTGCCAGCATGGTGGGGTTCTGGTGAGAACTCTCTTCCTGCCTTGCAGATGGCTCTCTTCTTTCTGTATCCTCACATGGTTAGGGGAAGGGGGTGGGGTGAAGAAAGAGATAGCAAGTGTGAGAGCAATCTCTCTGGTCTCTTAAGAACCCTAATCCCGTGATGAGGGCCTCACTCTTATGACCTCATCTAAACTTAATTAGTTCCCAGAGGCTCTATCTCTCATTACCATCATGTCAGGAGTTAGGGCTTCAGTATATGTGGGGAGGGGGCAGAAATCAGTCCACAGCAGTCAGTTCTCAGGAGAACTTTGTTCCTAGCATTAAATCAAAACTTATCTTTGCATCACATCCTTATGTTGGGGAAGAACAACCTTCTTTTACCCTCTTAAGGTAAGTTTCTGGGGGCTTGCAAATTAAACAAAGAGATTAGGCACACAATTCTTATTAATTCCTTTTTTTTTTTAAGATTTTATTTATTTGACAGAGAGAGACACAGCGAGAGAGGGAACACAAGCAGGGGGAGTGGGAGAGGGAGAAGCAGGCTTCCCGCCAAGCAGGGAGCCCGATGCGGGGCTCGATCCCAGGATCCTGGGACCATGACCTGAGCCGAAGGCAGACGCTTAACGACTGAGCCACCCAGGCGCGCCCCTTATTAATACTTTTGTGAACAGTTCACAGAAAGGAAATGAAACTTGAAGCAGTTAGACTTGAGGGCATATGTATCCTCTTAAAGGAAAGGGGGATTGGACTTTAATGGATGATAAACCGTGGGGAAATGACTAGGAAATAGTGGGGAACTAATGGAAGATAAGGGCTATTTGAGTAAGGTCTATTAATGCAAACTCAAGTGGGTGTCAGCTTCCAGGCTAAGAGACGTTCTTCTCCCTCTGGTGGGGTGGGGTGGTGGTTGGAGTGGGGGGGAGGAGGAAGTATCTTCCTCAGGGAATTTTTTGTTCTGTCTTTAAGCATATTCGTGTGAAGAACTTTTCCTGCATCTGTTGATTCTCATTTGCCTTCAGCTCAAAATAATCCTCATGCCCAAGTGTCATATTTTGGGGTGGCATATTCTGATCCCCTTCACCTATAGTGGTGACCCTCAGCTCTCACTGCAGGCACCACAGTCTGAGGCATTTTAAAAGAGTCAGATGACTAGGTTCATGCCTCAGGGATTTGGTTTCATTTTGTCTGAGTGGAAACCAGACTTGGGTCTATTTAGAAAGTTCTATTGGTGATCCTAATGTGCAGCAAAGCTCCAGCAGTTCTGAATAAGATCACAGTAGATGCACAGATCATCTGAGGAACTTTAAAAAATATATCAGGGTTGACGACCTACTGAAAACTAATTAAATCAGAATTTCAAGAGATGAGGCCCCCAAATCGGTCATTTGGGATTTTATAAAATCTCAGACATCTCTCATCTGCAGTGAGTGTTGAGAACTACCACTCTAGAGCAAATTTCAGCTGGTGCTTTTATCTCCAAGTGGTCAAAACACACAATCTCTTTCATCCAAATTGATGGATTCTCTTAAGACGATACAGACACAAAGCTAATCATAAATCTCATTAAATGCCAACATTTGTTACATTTGACCTATGAAATGCCATATTCTTGTACTGTTCAACCACAAGGTCCACTGGATTTGAATTGTGTTGGTTCACTATTTGAGGGGACCTGTCCACAATCCCCTAAAAAGCAGTCTTTTTAATTTCAAGTATTCTCGTGTATCCGTAAATGGACCCCCTAAGAGTCTGGGGATGCCTTCAGAACTGTCCCACAAGGAGACTCCGGATTATGCCAGGCAAGTTTCTGCAGCCCCTTCCCTGCCTGCCCTTCCAAGTAGGACCAGAACTGCAAAATCACCCTCCAGGAGTTGGGAGGTAAACCAGGCTGGCGGACTTAGAAGGAACACAACCAAATCTCAGGCTTGTGTTTCTCCAATCGATAAATGCCACGGCTCTTGAATAACTGTTGTTTAATTTCTCAGTGGCAGAACAAAAGGAGCGTAATGAAAGCGAGGCTGTTAGAGAATCATTAGAGTCAGTAAGGAGAAAGCAGTCTTTAAGATCATCACACTCAGGGAGACAACATCCAGACCATCTTTGGGTTCACAATAATATAAGTAGGCAGTGCGGTGGTTAGGCAGGGCCATTTGTTTGTCTGTAGAAAGAGTAGAGAAGGGAGGACAATCAATAGCTTCATGGCAGAAAATCTCCCTGGTTTGTGCAACCCTTTCCCTGATTCTTTTGTTGCGGATTCGGGTTTTGGTAATAGCAATCTTATCCAGTGCCTTTCAGTGTTAGCATTTTAGGAGCAGTTAAGCCAAGCAGAAAGGCCACAGATCAAGCCTATTGTCTGCCAGCAAAGGCTCCATTGAACCCTAATGAGCAGAGGAATCTAGCAAACAAAGAATCCTTAGTGCTTTGCTCAAATGAATCCTCTACCAGAGGCCAAGGGAGTCGTTTTGATGATCTGAAAAGGCAGTGATTAGAAGGTGCATCTATTATGAACCAGAAAGAAGAAAGGAAGAAGGAACAGAAGGGAAGAAGAATGAAAGAACATAGAAAAAAGGATGAAACTTCTCCACCTGCACTGTTTACTCAAGAGTCTATTGGCAGAAATTTGAAAGAAAGCCTAGAAACCCTCTGTGGAGTGGCTGTTGGTATCCTCAGTCTCCATGAATGCAGATTTGCTGTTCATCCTAAGAAAGAGATGAGCATTCGTTTTTCAACTGGTCTTCACAGCATTCTTGACAAGTAAGAGGAGGAAGGGAATGTTCCACTTTGTTGTACAAATGGTTATCTTTTGATGTCATGTAGCTTCTAGAAATCAAATTATTCTCTAAAATTTAAAGTCTCCTCCCCCTTTTGTTTGAATTTATAATTTCTATTTTGGCTTTGCCCTTATTTCCTCCTCTAACCCGAGGGACCATGATTGGGGATCCTTTGATGACATGTGTACAGGCTGCAGATAAAAGCTAATGAAGTAGAAGGCATTGAACCACTGAAATTCAGAGAAGCCCATGTAATCCTGTCACCTGAACCTGGAGAAATGGAAGCTGACCATTGCCAGGAGGTATTTGCTCAGCTAACCACAAATACAAAAACAAAAACAAACAAGCAAACTAAACAACCACAGAAGTCATCATCTACACCATTCACTGAATGGTCACCATATGCCAGGGAAGAGTTAAGCTCATTTCATATCCACAGATATCCTGAAGGATAAAGCTATTTTTATTATTTTACACATGACAAAATTGAGGATGAGAGAGAGGTGCTTGCTAAGTCACACAGCTACCAAGCTGAACACTGACTAGGACTGGGCAGCCTGGCTGGCAGCTCCAGCCTCTACAGAGCCTTCCCTACCTTCCCTCTGGGGTTTTTGCTAGATTAGCCTTTCCTCTCCTTCCTACAGAGATTGCCTCCCAAAACTCTCCCTTCTGAAACTCTGATAAAAAGTTTGCCTTATTGCTCCCAGATTATGAAAAACCGGGGACTTCATCTGGGGGGCGGGGGGGAGAAAATCTTATTCAGCTGGAATGTCTGGTTCCTTCTCACCTGATCCACTTAAAAGAACTTCCTATAAAGACCTATGGAAAGAAAAAGGACAGCGAGGTAGAATGGCACAGTTATCTTAGAGCTAGCTCCGGCCTTCTCGAGGATTCTACAAGAGCCATGGCAAAACCACCTTTGCTTAAAGATTTTACCACACCAGTACAGCCTGGAAGGAGGAGCACACTCAGAAATGTGAGTCTCACGTGGCTTTCTTCAGGAAAATCATACATCAAACAAACTTAAATGTCTGATCAGATGTAAGCAAGCAAGGAGTTTCACATTCCCGCACCTGCGTCATGGGTGATCTCTGGTTCCCCTTTGATTTTACTCACTACTAGGGTTGCCAGATTTAGCAAACGGAAATACAGGGCACACAAGTGAATCTGAATTTTGGATAAACAATGAATAATTTTCTAGTATAGGTAAACTTAAATTTCAGATAAACAATATATAGTTTTTAGTATGAATGCTTTTAATATAAGTGTAGCAATATCTGGGACAAGTGCAATATCTGGGACATTCTCACACTAAAATTATTTATGTTAAGAAATTATATATTGTTTCTCTCAAACTTAAATTTAACTAGATATCCTATATTGTACCTGGCAACTACAGGACTCACTATGAGGAGTTGACATAAGATCACGGAGCTGTTAGGAGGCAGGGAGGAAGTTAGGAAGAACGCCTCAGGCATGGCACAGGTGCATTCTGCCCTGTGGTTACACCAGGGCTGCAACAATAACTATTACAGAGTAGAAGACGACCTGGCTCAGCCCCCAGAAAGCTCATTTGCACTGTGGTTTTCACCTCCCCTGCGGGGGATGGCTGCCATGACAGTTCCACTAAGGACGATACGAGGCCAAAAACTCTTCCCATTCTGTAGAAGACCCTTAGGTGATTGGAGGAAACCTCAGTCCTATGCCCTAGCTATGTCCCCAAACCTATACAAGCATGAAAGACATGCCTGACTATTGCAACCCTGACTACCCCCCGCACCCCCAGCGCAGTTGCCTTCCCTGGCCTGCCCACTCTCCCAACTTGAGAGCATACTTCCGCTTTAATAAAACTGGGCTGTGTGACTCACTACACTTCTGTCCTTGAATTCTTTCTCGTGATGAGCATAAGAACCTGCCAGTGGCAGAACCTGGAATGGGCTCCTTGTGTAAATAGACCTTATTTGCTTTTAAATTAAAAAAAAAAATTAAGACACGGTAATGTAGGTACCTATTTTTTTTTTTAAAGATTTTATTTGACAGAGAGAGAGAGAGAGAGTGAGAGAGGGAACACAAGCAGGGGGAGTAGGAGAGGGAGAAGCAGACTTCCCGCCCAGCAGGGAGCCCGATGCGGGGCTCAATCCCAGGACCCCAGGATCATGACCCGAGCCGAAGGCAGACGCTTAACGACTGAGCCACCCAGGTGCCCCAGTACCTATTTTTTTTACAATCTATTCTGAATGCCGTGTGAGAAAACTAGAAGGCCTATCAACTGGTTTCGCATTTTCTTTGTAATTATATTGTGATTTGTCATTTCATAGCAATTTCATCGTATCAATTTTCGTGGAATATTCTTTATAATCATTCATTCATTCATTCTCAACACACATTGAGTACTAATGACATGCAAGGCATTTAAGTGGTACCATAGGGACTCCAGAATGAATATGAGCCAAGGATTATCTTCAAGAAATGTACTGTTCAACAGGAAAAAATACAAAACTAAAATTATAATATAGGAAGCATTAAAAATAAATACTTCTATTAAAATAGTGTAAGTGCCTGAGGATTCAGGGAGGAATGCATCACTTTTATCTGAAGTTAGAGGCTGAGGGTGGTCGTCACAAACAGACCTCCTACCCAGCCACCTGGAAAAAAGAGAAAAGCTGCAATCAGAAACCAGTCCTCACAGTCCGGTCACTTTAGCACTTAGTCATTTTTGCTAAGATTTCACACGCATGGCAAATTGGTACATTAATGTTTCCAATATAAAATTATTTTTAAAAAATACAGAATGGCCAGGGCCTTCAGTGACTGGTGGTCCTTCCTTGTTTTGCCTGGGTAGTTTTATCTTTAATGTCACGAATAGTTAGTCTTAAGTACATACTAGTAAGCTTCATCACATTTCATCATTTTGCCACAGCCAACGAATACGGTTTTCATATTTGGGCATTAACTCTATACCATGGTCTCTGTGCCTCACTTAGGAAAGCTTACTTATTTTCTCAGGACCTGCTTTTTGTTGTGTGTTTTTTTTTTTTTATCAATAGAATGTAAAACATATACATGATGACTCCTACCTTCCTACCAGGAATAATAATGAATGCAGTGTCTGAGAGATGCATGCCTTCACCGACCCTGGGGATTCTCAAATACTGAGAGCTGTTACAGATGATAGCCCAGCCCAGCTACCGTGCATTCCTCAGACTATTGGTAGTTACAGGGGCTGTGGGCCAGACATTCTGACTCAAATGAACCCGCTGTTGTTTGCACTTTAGCTGTGGGTCTTGAAGCTTTGGCTCCTCTTGCTTATTGGGTTTACAGTGTGTGAACTGGGGTTGTAGAGAGAAATGGTTGCCGCTCTCATTACCGTGTGGATGTGGGCCCCAGCTGAAGTCTTTGGTTCGTTGACTTCCATACCAGAATCCATTTCCTTCTGCCCTCTTTGATTATTGCCACTTCTTGTTTATACAGCTCCAAGAGACCCCAAAATACATGTCATTAATTCTCTCAACATCCTTCCCTGATTTAAAAAAAGATTATTCCACAAATACCAAGACTAGACAGGCAATGTTCAAAAATCTCTATTTATCCTTCATGGTAGCCAATCCCATCAATGTTTTCATACAAAACAAATCCCTGGACACTAAGGGCGCGAGAGCTCACAGGCTGACTTTCACAGAAGAGAATTCAGAGAGATCAACAGCTATTTACTTCAAAATATCATTTCCCTACCAAGGTCGAGCCATCTCAGGGGTCAATGGACTTTTACCTGGAAGCCTCTGGGGGACAATTTCAGTTATTCTGTTTTCCTCCATGTGACATTTCTCCTTATTGTCCATCAGGAATGAGTCACAGGCACATTTCACCATGAACTCAATTTCAACTTTTTTTTTTTGCTTCGGTGTTATTACAGTTAAATTTTAAATATTGTTCATGAAGCGACTGTCAGTATTTGCCTTCCAATTAACTGATAAAACCCCTTGGAATTGCACTCTAACACATGAGAGACGTTGGAGGGAAAATCTTGTTTGGAAGGCAAGTTTCACACGGTTGCTCAGTGACAGTTGGGATTACTTTGTGTTCCGACACAATTCCAACCAAGAAACCTTTGTCACGTTTAATTGACAGTTTAGTGTTATAATTACGTATTAAGTATATTTACTCCAGCCGAGCATTAAGGTAAGCAAATACTTAGCTTTTTCCCTTGTAAGAGTTAGGCGGTCTGCCTGTCTTTGGGGAATGGCATCTGAAGTCTATGCAGAGGATCAGCATCAGAGCACTGTGGATTGCCACTTGGGATCCACCGAAGCAGGGGACTCGGGGCCCTTTCTCTGCTTCAGAAACAGAGCCTGATCTTGATCCTAAGGACATGGGTTTAGGATTACCTAATACGTTTAAATGTTCCTGTCCTGGCCTTCCATCTTCTGCATAATCCTATCCACCTCTTATCTCCTAAGGGAGATGCTCTTCCTTACAAGGAGGTAGAGTCTCTGCCTGAGGGGGGATGCATGCCTGAGAATTGTGAATTCAGCTTTGTAAAAGTTTGGGTAACCTCCCCCTGCCCCCAACACTTATACTGTTAGAGAGAAAGAGGGAATGGGATTTTTCTCCCACTGTCTATTTTTAAAACTGCACCTTTTTCTCCTGGGAAAAGGGAAAGTGCCTTGTTTGCATGGCTGAGTGTGGCTATGAAGAGGTCAGCCTTGAGCAGGAAGTTACAGCTTTTATAAAGTAGGTGAAAGTCCCTGCAGTGAACCAGTTAATATTGCTTTTTTTCTCTATCAAGATAAAAAAAAAAAGTTTCTTTATATTTGTGAGTGAATAGGATTGCATTCTTATTCATAGACTCCCATCTCAAAAACCTTTCAACCATCAGCAGCACTTGGGTAGATTCTGATCTTTCGCTGTTGCTATATAGACATAGTAAATAAAATGAGATAATGATGCTTAGGAACTGTGTAAAGTTAAAAATCATTACAGTACAATTATTACTGTTATCACCAAAGGAAAAAAAAAAACACACACATTAAGATGAGATTTTTAGTGCCTGAAAACACCAATGGGAAATTCTAAACTTTTAAAGGAGATAAATGTAAAGATTGAGAGATTTACAAAAGACACTCTGTCTCCTTCCCTTCACTGTCTGCTTCTCCACACACACACACACACACTCACACCAGTCACTAACGCTTACCATAATCCTAGGATTTGCTCTGTTGAAGCTCATCAAAATGCAAATACTATTGAGAGGGGTAACACTTTGCATAAACCACCATCTATCAACTCAAATTAGTTACCATATCTGGCTAGAAGAACCGTGAGTAAATGAAGCAGAGGGACTGACCTAGTTGACTTAGATACTCTGGAGGAAGGATGATGGGGGATCTGCAACCTAAGACCTGGGCAGTGATTCAGATAGGACTGTGTAAATTCTGAGCCCAGAGTGAGTGGTGAAGGGGAACAGAGGCCCCGTGAGGAGGAGAGCACCATGGGAAGGGGGAGGAGAGTGAGTTATAAGAGACTCTGAGAGAAGCTTCCCTTTGTTCATAGGACGCTCTGGCAGTGTCCGAGTTTGTCAGGACAAGAATCAACAGGCCAGTGGCAAAAAATGTGGGGCCATTTCCCTCCCATTTATGAGACCACCTCAATGAATCAGCTAAGATATAAATATTTCTGTAAAAATACACTGTTAAGAAAATATTACTGTATATCATCTGGTGATCTGTTAGATCTAGGAATTAATCAGTGGGAAAATCACCTCTGAAGGTCTTTGCTGCTGACTAAAATATAAAATTAGTACAAATGGGTAAAAAGAAATGATTTCCATATTTTACTGACAAGTAATGTTAGGAATCATTATCCTAAAGGCTTATGAACTTCCTGTATTATCAAATGACATCCTGGAGTAATATTTATGATCAGGAAAATAATTTTTCATCCCTGCATGACATAAGAGGTCCTGTAGTGTTTTAACGCGCGCACACACACACACACACACACAGCTTGGAACAATTTCACCCCCCTTAGAGAATCACTGTTTTGTTAGAACAAAGAGAAATTTAAGCTTACCGATGGAATTTACATATTCAGAAAAGCCATGGTCATCACCATAAAGTCTTTTCCCAGTAAGTTTCATTAAGATGAGAAATTTACCTTTATGACTTAAAGAACTGTCTGTAATGGATACTCTGAAGGACGGCAAGATAGGAACCTGGAGAGAGGGAGAGTGAAATGATCCACTCTCTACCCAGGATGACCTTCCTGGTAACAATGGGGCATAATTCCAGTGTTGTGGATGTTAAGGTTATCAAATGGTTTAGAGTCTGTCCAGCCAATTGTCCGAAGAAAGGGTGTGGCACGAAGGCAGAAAGTGGAGCTCAGGAAGGGGAGATTAAATGTGGCGCTCTGCCCTCCATCATCAGGACAACTTCTGAATATGTGTCTCTGAGAGGGGCCTGGAGCTTGTGAGTGGGGCCTCCAGGTCCTCCAAAGTCTAAGTGGAGAGAACTAGGCCAGAGCACACTCAGCTAGGGCCAGAAGTAAGCTCTGGATGGTGGTGGATCTCTGGAGAGAGCTTGGCTGGACGAGATGGGTGGTCTCTGATGAGAGAGATGGGTGGTCTCCTGGCCTCAAAGAGGTGTACAAGAGTGTGTCGCGCCTGGGTGGCTCAGTCAGTAAGCATCCAACTCTTGATTTCAGCTCAAGTCATGATCTCAGTGTCATGAGATGGAGCCCTGTGTGGGGCTCTGCTCAGTGTAGTCTGCTTGAGATTCTCTCCTTTTGCCTCTCCTGGCGCTCTCTCTCAAATAAAATCCTTAATAAAAAAAGTGTGTTTCCCCCAACCCCTGAGCCTGGGAAGGGGTGGCCTTGGCAGCAGAGGACGCTTGGGGGGGGGCAGGGAAGTGCAGCTCCCTCCAGTGTCTACAAAGTAATGATGATGTGGAGGCCCATGCCTCCCACAGTCTAGCATGTAGCCACAATCTGAGGACTGCAGCATCTGGACCCAAGGTCCCAGTGAAATAAAGTAGCTAGAGGAAATAAATACATAAGGATGTGACCCCCCCCCAGGCTAATAAGAGAACCTAAAGAGTTTTAGTGAAAGCACATATGCATCACTGAATCTTTCCAAATATGAACTTAAAAGTTCAGTAAAGAAATAGAAAACAAAATCACTGACATAAAAGAATAGAATTATTCATTGATAAACTAAATTTAATACATATACATGTAATATCCAAATAGGAACTATATATTTTTATACATCAAAGAAATATTTATGAAAAAATGATCACATCCTGGTCTACAAAGGAAACTTTAGCCAATGTTTCATAACTGAGATTTTTTCCTGCAACATTATCTGATCAAAAAAAATTGGAAATTGATAATTTTTAAATGACTCAAACATAGTAACTCCTGAAAATTAGAAATCTTGCAATTTACACTTAGAATAAAGAAGCCTTTACAAATGAGAAAAGGGCTTCACATAAGCATGTTTAAGTGGGCCCCTTCTCTTGACCTTGCCTATGAGAGCAGATCAGTGGGTGGTACCCTGTGGAGGCCTGAAAGGCTCAAAAGGTGAACACATCTCCCAAGGGGAGCAGCCTTTGGGCCAACTACCCCAGGAAACAAAAACAGAAGAGCACAGGGCATTCAAGTCTGCAGAACTCTGCATTTCTGATGCCATCAGAACCTTAGGTAGATGTTTGTTTCCTTTATTTTTTATGTGTTCTTTGAATTAGTAGCAGCTTTTATATATATGGAACTCTGCCATGCCTTAATGGTACTTTGGGGAGGCAAGATACTTGAAGCCAGACTATACAGACTGTACTATATATTGAAAGGAGAGAATCCTTGACTGTGAAGATGAGAGAAAGCCCCTTGCTGAAGAGTCAAGGAGCATGATGCCACAGACACACCTCCCCCCGCCCCCCTTAGAAGTTTATTCCCCGGGCCTTAAATCTTGGAGGTTTCATAATGTGCCTAGAAGTCTGTACATGTCTATAGCTGGACAAGAACCTTCATGGAAAGTCCTTCTGCTCGGTTCTTTGCGTCCTCACTTTGAGCTTCTCAGGTGGCCACTGGCTCTTCTCAAGATTTCACTAATTCCAGCCATCGTTTCAAACATTGTTTCTCTGGACCCTTGCTTGCTTTGCAAAGAGTACCAAAGCCTATGGCCACTGTAGAGATTATTCTCCATTGTCTCCGCCCAGTGTTCGGTCACTTGCCTCCTATCACAGATTTCCTAGGGAAGGACTGTCCTCCCTATACGTACCAGCTGAGCAGCCAAGATGGCAAGATGGCAGAAGCCAGAGCAGCTGGGCTCCAGAAGCAGCTTCCTTCTACAATATGTTAAGAACAAGTCTGGATTAGTAGGCAAAACGATTTCAAAAGCAATTTTTTTCCTTGTTCTTACAGAGCTCCATGTTAAGGAATAAGGTACATTCCCCTGAGAAATGCAGGGGTAATGAAAAGACTTACTGGCATTATATAGATGGTCACTGAATGTTCATGTCACTGTAACATAGAGAATTATAGCCTTAGATGCACTACCATTAAGATCTCGAGTCAGTTTGCATATATCAGAAAGGAAAAATATTTCATTTTAGTGTCTTATTTGGTCAAATCTTATTTTGCACCTTTGTGGTGTAGCTGTAAGCTATCCTAGATAGTGCCTAGGGTTAGCTCAGAGCCAAAAGTGCCAAAAAAGGGGTGACTTTTCACATGAAAATTTTTGAGGATTGTTTGCATTAGTTAAGGCTATATTTGTTAAACGGCTGTAACAAACTCCAGAATGCATAAAGGTTCAAACCCAATAAAAACTTATTACTTGTTTATGCAAAGCCCAAACTGGGTGTTCCTAATCAGTGGGCACTTCTCTCCCAAGTGAAGATCCCCAGGGATGGGGGTCACCTTCCAAACTGGCTTCCAAGGCTGGAGGAAGGATAGAAAAATGACCCCTTTTCCAGTCAATCAGAAGGAGGCAAAAGCATTGAGCATCTCTTGAGGGAGGCAGCTGGGGGCTTGGCTGGGAGGTGGCATCAGTTACGCTTCTATTTCATTTACTGGAAGTCAGTCACATAGGTGGGAGGTGGAGAAATACAACTAAGGTTCGAGCTCAGGAAAACAAGAAATGGGTTTGGTAAATATGCAGCAGGCTTTCCCACCCCGGTCTTCCAAATTCATTGTGGCTACCATTTTCTTTAGAACTAGAA
This sequence comes from Mirounga angustirostris, assembly GCF_029215605.1. Classification (NCBI taxonomy): domain Eukaryota; kingdom Metazoa; phylum Chordata; class Mammalia; order Carnivora; family Phocidae; genus Mirounga; species Mirounga angustirostris. The sequence continues at coordinate 43,501,083 of NW_026991722.1, read as the reverse complement.
CTATTTGTAAAAATCAGTGCAATCTACCACTAACTTGAAATATATTCTGTAGGCACTTAAATTACCACTAAGGTTATACTTTATATTAAATGATCTATTCTGAATCTTTTTCATGTATCTTTCTTAATCAGGTATCCTTCTCATATGGCTTGGTCTCTCCTCTTTCTGCCCAAAGATGTGATTTTATTCTGGGCTGCACCATCCCTCTCCCATAAGTGTACCCACTATAAGGCTTATCCAGCTGAACTGGCCAGGACCCAGGATAAGCTCACTGCAATTTCTCTCTTAGCTAAGGGCTTTCTCTCACCAAATGCTCCATATCCTCTACTTGCCAAACCAAAATTGCTGCTGCCCTTTCAGAAACCCAGGAGAAGGTGACAGATCAGACAGCTCCCCCTTTATCCTCGCACGATCCCAGTGCTGACACCAAAGCCCTATTCGAGCACAAGCACAAACAGGGGAGGATGCAGTAAGTGTCAGTCTGGCTGCCACTAGGCACCACTTGATGTTCGTGGGGACTGACACGGAGAGATGCTCCTGAGAAATCCCCCTATGGCAGTGCAGCAGAAATTTCACATCCACCCTCCAATCACTTGCTGAGCTATTTGCACGCTGCCACAGAAGTTTCCATCAGCAGAAGGGATGGCTGGAGTGTGGGTATGAAAATGCCACTTCAGGCTGTGTTTGCTAAGACCCACACAAAAAGGGAGGCTCGCAAGTCTTCCCAGCAGTTCCTGTAAGGATCTTAACGAGGCACGTTGTTTGCAAAGAAGAAAGCAAATCCCAAAAGCGAAGCTTAGATGCCCAAGTGATGGACGCATATTAGAAATATTTAGGTAGTTCGGGTGCAGAATGAGGTTTCCAGGGCACAGTCTGACATGCACCCAGACATTACAGGGATAACTACAGCAGTATGTATGACCTTGGCAGTCTCTGTCACTGTCTGCCAGGTGAAGCCCTCACCCCACCCCTGCCCTGCTCCAGTCCCCTAGCTGGGCAGCCTCCAGGAAGTCAGCCACTGAACCCTGCTCCGCAGGAAGGGTGCAAAACTTCACAAGCAGGCTCACTCTACCATCTCCTTCCATCGGTTACTTGTGATCATTCTGCTTTTTAAGCCTCTCCTTGGACTCCACCTGGCCTTGACCTGTTGGGACAACCCACCCTTCATTTCTTCACATATCCCAGTCCATCATCTCATGTTCCAGTCCAATCTTCTGTTGCTCTTTCTTATATAAAACCCAAACAACTATCCTACACAGCCTGAGTAAATCTATTACGACCAACTTCTGTTGCTCTGTATTTCATAATTTAAATATTTCCTTGTGTCTTTTCTCTCTTATCTCACCTCAAGGTATACCAGTCTTCTGTCTTTACTTTTCCTTAAGACTTAACCTGCCCTCTCACTTAGGAGGTAGCTAAATAACCTGACCAAAAAAAAAAAAAAAAAAAAAAAAGCAAAAATGTGTTCATTTAGGTTATATGTAAATGTGCCCTATTCCCTAAGGAGTGATCTGCATAAAATAGAGATGTTTTGAATATAGTGCTTTAAGAAAGCAAGTGGGTCTAGGGGTGGGAACACCTGGCATCTGGAATATTTGTAGGGGAGATGTTTGGGGAAAGCTAACATTTCTATTGTCCTTTAACACAATAAAGTGACTCTCCTCTGCTTACATCTAGAGCCATCATGGTCTCATAATGTACGTATTTATAGTTTGTTTCAAATAAACTGAAAATATCTATTTTCTATTCAATGTACAGAGTACAAAAGTCTAGAGAGACAAGATTTAATTTACCCTCTGCATGATTAAGAAATACATGTGCACTCCTATGTCTCATGTTCTCAATTCATATGGCTTTACTCCATGGATGTCAGTAGATTAAAATAGTAGATGAATTAATATTAACTAAGTGTTGAAGGAAAAAAAATCAGTGTAGAGATGAAATTAGCAAAAATTTTATCTGCATAATTAAGCAATTAGGAATTGATACAGTCAGAAAAAAAATCAAGGCAAGAACAGGCAGTACAGAATATTCTTTTTTTTCCCCCAGCATAGTTCTAAGGATACAAAGCCTAGATAAAATGCTAACAGTGAGGTCCATTTATTACAGGGATGTAGGCCAGTTTGCAGTAAACTCCAATAATCAAAATGCCTTCACAATAGCATACAATGAAAATTGATATGCATAATAATGACTATAAGTCATGAAAGATCCTGGATGCCTCTGAATCACTAAAAATTTGATTGTGTTCAGTATAATTTTAGGGATAAGTGCATTTATTTCTGAATAAAGAGCCTTAAAAAATATTTCATTTTGCAAGGAGCTATTTCACTAAGACTCATAAAATTTTAGAGCTAGAAATTGTCATGTTGCAGTACCAAAATTGAATTGTGAATTTGGTAGAAAACACCAAACCAGAGAGCCGAGGGTTGTCAGGAAGTTTGGGAAATTTGAGGCCGACACAGCAAAGGTAGGGACAAAGGGGACTGGAGCCTAGGGGAAGCACGCCCAGTCTGCGACTCAGAATTTAACAGGATTTGCCAAATTCCAAAGAGGGCAAATCCATACAGCTAAACCCAGGTGGTATGCATTGACAAATAAACCACCGCAGTGTGGGATCTAGAAATAAAAAGCTGTTCAGCAGTCTGATGTAATTTATCCTGATACACTGCTTAGAATCTACAAAGGGTCTTCGTGGTTGGTTGTCAAAACCTGTAACGTCACCTCTGCCCTCTCCCTCACCCCATTTTACCAATGGGGAAAACTTTCTAGAAGTAAAGCCTTTCTAGAACTAAAATGAATTGTCCAAGGCCCAGAGCAGTTAGAAGTAGCAGAGCTATGACTTACATTTGTGTTCTAGGTTTGCTGCGCCATATTCTCTTATCTGAAAAGCAACCACTCGAGACAGATGTGGCTGAGGGCTCAGTGATTCACTTACTTCTTTTCTTCCCTGGACACTCAAGTAATCGGGACAGTCAGGAGAGGAAACTCAAGTCAATTTCAAACTTTTTTTTAATTCACTCTATAACACAAGAGGTCTCAGACTAGATAGTTTGTTATCCTTGGATTAATCCCCCTTCTGAAAGGTAAAGGGGGAAAGTGCTCCTCATGGGACTGTAAATAACATCAACCCACTCACGGCTGCACTCCCACGGCTCACTCAGGCAGAGCTAGTCCGTTAGCCCTAAATTAATTTAAAAACAGGCAGAGCTGAGTTTGTAATCCTAAATTCGTCCTTAAAACTGTTATTTAGGGTCTATTATGTGCCTGGTAATGACATACAAGATAAGACATCATCTTGACCTCAAGGAGCTTAAAGTTTACAGATTACTTGGATTCATCTGAAGGAGAAATAATGAAATTGTTCTAAATCATGTTTGCAAACAATCAACCTTTAAATCAACCATATAACAATAGAAAAATGATTTGCTGTGCTGCAGGGCATGTGGTTGTGAAATAGTCTTTCTGGCTTCGAAGGTTTTTTTCCATTTTCAGGTAAGCCTTGATTTTTTTTTTTTCAAAATAGTACAAATATATCAAGGAAATCAACTAACTCAAAGTTTTACTAAATACATCATGCATATATTTAACATACCTTATGTCCTAGATTATATAACATAGATGATGTATTAAAAGCAAAGTGTTTTTGAACTCTTAGCTTTTTGTTAATTATGAGAAAACAATCTGTGGTTTAAAATGGTTAGTGCAAATATAATTGAGCTGGACTCTCCTTGAAAGTGTCCCTGCTCACTTGGTCTCAAGGTCACGATCTTCTCCCAGGCAACAGAGTCTGGCTGCTCAGCTATCTTTCCCCTCCTTAGCTAACCACCACCACCTGGGGTTTCTCCTTGTGTTCTCTATTTTTTTTTATTCTCCAGTTCATAATTATAAATATGGAGATGGAAAACTGGCTCTTCATTTGCATTTTTTTCCTTAAGTGACAACCAAGAATTCACCGTGCCCTTTTTCCCCCCTCTGTTCAACAATTACTGTTTATTAAAAAGTGATGTGAGTATGCTTCCTCAACTTTTCCTAACCCAAAAGTCATTAGAGAGACTTTTACAATTGTGTTTAACTTTTGGAATTATACATTCATGAGTACAAATCAACAAGAGCAAAATGGCCTAACATGAAGAGTCCTTCTCCCATTCTAGCTGTTCACATCCTCCTTCTCATTTGCTCTAGGGGTAGCTACTGTTCATCCATAGAATCATTTTGCATTATGGGAGAAGATACAATAACATAGTCACATCTCCCCACCTTCACTCTGATTTTATCACATAGATCACCCTGTTCCACAACTTGTTTCTGTTGGGTGGTTTTTTTTTTTGGCTATATGTATACTTTTTTAAGTACATATTGATAGGTTGTTTCTCAAATATGTTTTTCCCAAATACAAGTGTTTTGTGCAGGGGAACTGAAATAACTAAACATTCCATGCCTGCTCACAACTAAATAAAGACAAAATAAGCTCCAGTCCTCCAGCTCTGTAAAACACAGTTCACTTGTTGAACACACTACTCAATGCTCAAGGGTCAGGGAACTTGTAAGTACACATATATATACTTGATCAGTGCACTGATGTTTTTGTAGCTAATTTAGGTAAGTAAAATATCAATGGCTGATTCTTCACGAATCCACCAATGATGGAGAGATCCAACTCTATCACTAAAACAGGTAGAATCATTGGACAGTCTTGCCACTCAACTGTTGCTTCCAAGGCATGGACAAATCAGTAATATAATTACCTTATAAAGTAGACAGAGTTGACACTTGTTGATAGCTGTAGAGTATACCAGACATTGTAGTGACCTCTTTAGAAGGATCTCATTTAAAATCCCAAAATATATAAAATTAACATTCTGCTTTTACAGCCAAGAAAGTGAGGCAAAAGAGCATACGTAACAGATCACAGTCCACAAAATTAAGGGATGCAACTATTATTGGCAAACAGAACCCTAAGGCTTAGTGGTTATGTTATACTGTCATGGTCTCGTCACTCTACTAACCAACTTCTTCCACTAACTCTCAGCTTGGAGTCTCACCTAGTATAGTTTCTGAGCCAAGTGGGCCAAAGCTTACAGTCTGCTCCACTGTTTACTGGTTATGCCATCTTGGATAATGTTCTGAACCTCACTGAGCCACTGGGATAATGAAATGTAACAACTGTTGAGTCGGACGTTATGTCCACTTTCTGTGGTGTTCCCCTTGGGGTTGTGCAATGTCTTGTTGTAAGGATCAAATGAGAAAATACACATAAGTCCTTAGCGCAAATAATGCCAAATAACAGGTTAACAACAGAAGTGACAGCAGTCAGATTTGACTTCCTAAAGAAACTAGAACAAGACCAGAATTTGAGGATATATACAAGATTGAATGTTCCTGAAACCCTTAGTGTGATGGCCTTAACTTACTTTCTTTTTTTTTTTTTTTTAAAGATTTTATTTATTATTTGACAGAGAGACAGCGAGAGAGAGAGAGAGAGTAGGGGGAGTGGGAGAGGGAGAAGCAGGCTTCCCGCCAAGCATGGAGCCCGATGCGGGGCTCGATCCCAGCACCCTGGGATCATGACCTGAGCCGAAGGCAGACGCTTAACCAACTGAGCCACCCAGGCGCCCTGGCCTTAATTTTTGAAACACTGGGGACACTAAAACACCAGAAGCTAGTATGATCTCCTAAGAGCTAGTTTTGCTTGCAAGACATCAAATGTAAAAGCCGATCTATTCACTCACGGTAAGCATGATATGCTCGGGGGGGCGGGGGGGGGGACGGACAACAAACAACAAAAACAAAATGACCCAAAAACAAAATGACAAAGCAGCTAAAACATCTCTACCTCAAATTTGACTAAACCCATTTTATTGCTGGGGACGTAGCAGAAGCTGGAGTTTCTTCAGATATTGAAAGTTCAATCTCATTCCTTATCTCTTACCTGGGAGAAGTAATAGTACCTAAGGAGAAAGTCCTTTTAACACAGGGCTTGAGGCTTTCAAAAAGATTGGATTTTTTTTTTTTTAACAGCTTTGAGATCTAATTCACATACCATACAATCCACCCACTTAAATTGTGCAGTTTGATGATTTTTAGTGTATTCACAGAGTAGTACAACCACCACCAGATCAACTTTACAACGTTTTCATCACCCCAAAAAGAAACTCTACTAATTAGCAGTCACTCCCCTATCTCCCGTTCTTTCCCCAGCCTCTGGAAATCGCCAATTTCCTTTCTGTCCCTATAGATTTGCTTACTTTGGACATTTCCGATAAATGGAATCCTCTATGGTCCTTTTGGATTGTTTTCATTTAGCATAAGATTTTCAAGGTTCATTCATGTTGTAGCATGGATCAATACTTCATTTTTTATTACCGAATAATATTCCATTGTATACCTATGTCACTTTTTGTTTATCCATTCACAGTTGGACATTTAGGCTGTTTCCCCTTTTCGGCATTATGAATAATGCTATGAACATTCACGTACAAGTTTTTATGTGGATAGATGTTTTCATTTCTCTTGGGTATATATCTAGGCGTGGAATTGCTGGGAACTATGGTAACCATGATTAACCCTTTGAAACCCGCCCCCCCCCCCCAGACTGGTCTCCAAAGTGGCTGCATCATCTTATACTCCTATAACTTGAGCCCCTTTAAAAGCCTAGTAGCTCATATTTGCTTTTAACAAAAAAAAAAGTGGTTTTGCTTCGATCTGTCCTTTTACATCTGCTAGAGGGACTAGCTAAGAAGTCAGGTTAAGCAAGAAGACTGCTAAAAGAAAACCTACATTTATCACACCCTAAGTCACTAACATACTAACACCTTCTGTCACTTTTTCTGTTGACAATCCAGTCACATTTGTTGTCTAATCCCTCAGTAATAATCCATTCTTTCCTCTCTGAACCTTCTCCAACGGAGTTCTTGGTGTGAAGAAACGATTGTGCATTAGTTACTCCAGTGTTGGTGGTTTTAGTCTTTGTATCAGCCTAGCTGCTTTCCTGCTGCTTTTACAAATGTAACCTCTGGATTCACAGTTACAGTTTGACAAGAAAATGAATAGATGGTGCCAGACAACAAAATGGAACAAAAAATAAAATTTTTCTGAAATCATGTCTGACTATGCTATTTGTCATCCAAGAAAATAAAAAGTAAAAGCAAAACGTAATCGTAAGTCTAGCTGTACGTGTGCTCTGTGCTTGTAATTTGGAAAACCCAGAAAATTGTATCTCCTAATGGTTAAGAAGGTAGGCTTTCTATCAATATGGCAATGAAGTAATACTTATTTTTAACATGGATTACAATTTAAATATATAATTGAGTATCTCCTTCCTACAATTCGTGTTAGAAAGCTATATTTACTATTTTGTCTCTGGAATTACTCCCTTGGTGTGATCTTCAGAACTCACAGTTCATTTAAAGCAAATCTGCAAGTATTTATTGGGTGCCAACCATCTGCAAGGCACGGTGCACCGCATTCTTTTGAAAGAATTTTTAGAAGCTATCATTCTTTTGAATGTGCTCACTGGAGGCAAATATTTCTCCATGGATGGTGGATTTTATTTGGGGAAATGGTCAAAAGTTATTCAAAGTCAAATCTGATGGATGAGATGGGTAAGATCCATCAAGGACAATGACATTCTTAATGGTCAAAATTATGTGTGACTATAAATTTATGAGGCTGATTCTCTGGTGTGGTTCATTAACCAGATCTGAAGAAAATTGCAAAAGAGGAGTTCTAGTAATGCTCAGGGTAGTGGGGACAATGGCGAGGTGTGTGGTTCCAGTGTAACTGTTTTGATAGATGGCACTCAGGATGTGTTAGTCCTGGCATGTTTTTAAAACACAATCATTGCTTATGGTCACACACTATATACTGCCAAATATTGCTGGGTCTAGTAGAAATTTAACCATATCCGTAGCCAGGATAATATTTTCTAGTGCCTGGGCTTTCATCCCTGACCAAGCTGGAAGACCACTGATGACACACATGACATTTTTTGCCACAACCAGAAAGAAGCTAGGGCATGAGTGTTACCTGCTCTAACGAAGGAACTGAGCTAGAGAAGAATATTCCAACTGACAGGGACCTTTTCAGTGCTCAGCTTTATAAACCTTCTCCAGGTGGCACGACCTATAGAAGGTGGTCACAGAAAGAGATCTTGGCTCTTATTTGTCACAAAACAGAATGACCTTAATAGAGCTTTGAAGGAATAAATCACAATTGAGTGCTACATAGTGACCACGTACTGCATTCCGCATCTTACCCAACCTCCTTTGGACTATACTCAATCTGAAAGCTTCTCCTTTATAACCTAGCCCAAGAATTGTAGAGAAGATGAATTCATTCCTTCCAGCTTCAGTAACAAATTACCAGACACTGGGTGGCTAAAAACAGGAACTTCTGGTCTTAAAGTTCTGGAGGTCTGAAATCAAGGTGTCAGGATGGTTTGCTCTTACCAGAGGCAGCGGAAGTCTGTCCCTATGCCTCTTTCCCACCTTCTTGTGTTGCTAGAAATCCTTGGCACTCTCTGGCTTATAGATACCTCAATTCCAATCCCTGCCTCCACCTGCACATGGCTTTCTTTCCCCCGCATCTGTGTTCAAATTTCCCTCTTATAAAAACACCTGTCATTGGTTTAAGGCCAGCATAGACTCAGCTAAAATAAAAATTGACTGATCCTTACCTGCTACACCATTAAGGTAGGGACTCTATTAATTTGTCTATCTCAACTTCTAGCAGGGGACTTATACAGAATAGACACTTAATAATTATTAATGGAGGACAACTAGCAGTAAGCTCTAAAAATGTTTTAAGCTCCATCATGGGAAAACGTGTTATTACAAGTTATCTTTTCATCTCCGAGTATGGAGAATAGAGGTGATAAAGAAGGGGTCACAATCGCTCAAAGAATTGACATCAACTCCAGAGAATGAGGAACTACACCTGGGATGCCTCACTTATTTCCCAGACTCGGATGCTATTAAAGGTCTTTAGATGCTTTGTTTCATCCTTCTGTGATAGCTGTGCTGGGGTGATGACATTTCATCTTGAATGTCTAGAGGCTTGTTAGCAGAGACCCTGTCACCGCCAGGGATCACAGCATTTTTGTGCTCAGTCCTTAGGGCACTGATCTTGGCTGTACAGCTGGACTCAGCAGTAGACGCCACATGGTCTAACATGACAAGCAGCTGGATCTCCAGCCAACAGGCAGAGAGTTATTTCCTGAAATGAATGGCAGTTTGCAAAGCAGAGCAGGGGGTGACTTTTTCCCCCCTATTTCACTAAAATCAGCTCAACTTCAGCAATTGCAGAGATCCAAAGGGAACAAAAGAGGAATACGTGGCTTATTTTTGTGGCATAGAGCTACTGTTTCTGTTTAGAGCTGGAGAAGATGAGCAGCCCAATCTGCCTAATCTATTTCTGCAAAATTGACCCGAGGTGGGACGGAATATAAAGCAGAGAGACAAGAAAGGTAAGACACCCATGTATACTTTTGGCACAGTATTTCTGTACGTGCTCTTTAGAAGCAAAATTATCGATACAGCATAACTGTAAGCATCTTCGTTACAGGATAATCCCTCTGTCCCCAAAAGCTGTACATCAGGAAGGGAGCAGCAGAATGACGGCAGGCTTTCGACCAACCTTTGTTCGGAGACTTGAAACCATCAAGGAAATGGCAACTTCATTTCTAGCTGAAGTAAAAGTGTGCGTGCATCTCAATTTGAGTAGTGCTCCTGCCAGTTATCGGGACATTGCCTTTATTTCCGAAGAAAGCAAAGTAACTGCCAATTAGAATGGATTTTTTTCCTTTTTTTTTTGGTAGTCAGTGGCTTGTGGTACTTTAAGCCACCAGTGGTGGCAAGGGCGGGGTGGGGGCTGATATACAGCAGGCTTTAACTTTACGTCTGAGTGAATCTTTTGAAACGTCGTTTTTCAAAAAGTATTTCAACTTTCATTTTCCTAATAGTGAGGGTTGAATGAGCAAACGTGTTGAGAGGATTATTTAAGTAAAATATTTTATATTGTAGAGTTCATTTATACAAAGCCATTCAAATTTGATGAACTGGGTCAAGAAGACAAGCAAATAGCACTTGAAATGTTTGCGTTATTGTTATAAACATAAATTACTTGTAGTCCCGAATCTTCTGAGGTCTGATTTTTTTTTTAAAGATCTTAAAGAGAGAGAGAGAGAGAGAGAGGGAGGGAGAGAGAGAATGAGCGAGGGGAGGGACAGAGGCAGAGGGAGAAGCGGGCTCCCTGCTCAGCAGGGAGTCTGACAGGGGCCTCCATCCCAGGACCCTGGGATCATAGCCTGAGCTGAAGGAAGATACTTAACTGACCGAGCCACCCAGGCATCCCAAGGTCTCTGATATTTAAAAGGTCAAACAATACATGGAAGCAAAGTAATTGTAATGTTAACCAAGATGGGACAACCTCAGTGGACAACAGAATATTGGATTTGGGTAATTCTGTTTAATAAAGCATGGAGAGAAGCAGCAAATAGAGATCTACCAGTAATAAAAATTCTGACCTGTTATCATTGGACTAGGTCTGGCCAGGGACCTCATGCTTGGACTAGGTCTGGCCAGGGATCTCATGCTTGCATTAGTTGAAGAGGGCCTCAAGCCACAGTTGCATTTGGGCTTTCCTAGATTTTTTTTTTTTTTTTTAAGATTTTATTTATTTGAGAGCGAGCACACGAGAGCACAAGTGGGATGAAGGACAGAGGGAGAAGCAGACTCTCTGCTGAACAGGGAGCCTGATGCAGGGCTCAATCCCAGGACTCCGGGATCATGACCTGAGCCGAAGGCAGATGTTTAACCAACTGAGCCACCCAGGGGCCCCTGGGCTTTTATAGACTTTTAAACATAGAGTCTGCTTTAAGGTAAATTTAGAAAATAGAAGATCTCTCACTGGTAACCAGTTACTGTTCCAAGTGGACGTGTACAGATGAGGATCACACATCATTTTAGAAAGTACAAAGAATACGTGTGTGTTGTGTAATTAAAAAAAAAAAAAAAACCTCAGACTAGATCATTAAGACAAAATTCCAGATCACTGAAAAAACTGTTTAGAAGAAGATAAACTTTGGTAAATCTGATCAAATAAATATATCAACAGTATGGTAAGTAATACAGATAGGAATCTAACTGCGTATAAAAAAAAAAAGGCAAACTATTAATGTGAAATATGCATGTCAATTTGAAATCCTAGGAAAAATGTCACTGCTTCCTGATGTACACTACCATAATTGACCCAAGTAAAGTATATAAGCCTAAAAATAATCTTTTAAAAATGATAGTCAGGGGCGCATGGGTGGCTCAGTCGTTAGGCATCTGCCTTAAGCTCAGGTCATGGTCCCAGGGTCCTGGGATTGAACCCCTCATCGGGCTCCCTGCTCTGCGGGGAAGCCTGCTTCTCCCTCTCCCTCCCTCCCTGCTTGTGTTCCCTCTCTAGCTATCTCTCTGTCAAATAAATAAAGTCTTTTTTAAAAAAATGATAGTCAAAGGCAGATAAGATGTATTTTATAAAAAAATTTATTCTATTAGATATTAAAATTTTTTTAAAGGATTGTATTTTTAGGTAATCTCTATACCCAACATGAGGGTCCAACTTACAACCCCAAGATGGAGTCCCATGCTTCACTGACTAAGCTAGCCAGGCGCCCCAGACAAGATGCACTCCCTTAAGAAAGAATGAGTCCAAATGATCTTGTGGGTAAACTCTTCAAAACCAATGAGAAAAAGAGAGTTCTGATATGGAGAACAGAAAAAGAGGGGAAACTTTGCAACTCATTTTAAAACCTGACATTATCTTGATCCTAAAACAAGTCAGAAGCACCAGAAGGCTATGTAAACACAGATACAAAAACACAGGGGAATACTTCCAAATAAAGTACAGAGATATATATATATAAAGAATAACATAAGAGTGAAAATATTTTCAACATTAAGGCATGCAAATATATAAAAACAAGTTACATATAAAAATTATGTATGTTAGTCACCCAAAGACACACAAAGAATTTGATCAAGTTCATTCCTCATTCTTAATAAAATTTCTTAGAAAATTAGGAATAGAAGAAAACTTCCCTAACCTGAAATAGTTACCAAAACCAAAATACATAATTTTTAATAAAATAATAGAAACCTTATTAAATTGTCAGGCACAGATATTTTAGTTGTTCTAATATTCATGTTAGTCGAGATTCTTGCAAAAGCAATGATAGAAATAAGTGTGGGAAATGAAGAGATAAAACTAATCCTAATTGAGCTTAAGAGTTTCTACCTAAACATATAATTGAAAATTACATGTGACCAACAGAGAAAATAAAGCGTACCTAAAGTGCAGTAATAGCCAATTAGAAAATGCAATCAGAAGGGGGAAAAAAATCTGAGTGCAATAAAACCATAAAACATCTAGGAATTAACTTAAGAATAAATGGCAACTTACTTGGTGACTATTTTTTATTTTTTTAAAGATTTTATTTATTTATTTGAGAGAGAGAATGAGAGAGACAGAGAGCACATGAGAGGGGGGAGGGTCAGAGGGAGAAGCAGGCTCCCTGCCGAGCAGGGAGCCCGATGCGGGACTCGATCCCGGGACTCCGGGATCATGACCTGAGCCCAAGGCAGTCGCTTAACCAACTGAGCCACCCAGGCGCCCACTTGGTGACTATTTAAAAAGCTTACTACAAAACATGACAAATAAGGTATGTGTAGTCAATGCTAACATTTTTCCAAAGAGGTGGCACAAATTTGTAGTCTCCTCCCTCCTCTAGTAGTGCATGAGAAGGCTGATTTCTCCCCAGCACTCGGTATTGCCCTAATGGTTTTTTTTTTTTTTTTTCTTCTTTTTTTAAAGATATTTGAGAGAGAGACAGCCAGCAAGAGAAGGAACACAAGCAGGGGGAATGGGAGAGGGAGAAGCAGGTTTCCCGCTGAGCAGGGAACCCGATGCGGGGCTCGATCCCAGGACCCTGGGATCATGACCTGAGCTGAAGGCAGACGCTTAACGACTGAGCCACCGAGGCGCCCCTGCCCTAATGGTTTTAATTGGCATTTCCTTGATGACTAATGAGGTTGAAACTAACTTTCGTATTTACATCTACACTTCATCAGGAACCAACTTTTCTACATAGTATAAGCTAGAATTCAATATTAGAAACCAAACATATCAGTCCAGAAACACTAAAAAAAAAAAAAAATATATTATAGTGTCACCCTGCCTGAAAATCACACATATATGTGTATTTCTGGACTTTATGTTCTATTGGTCTACTTGTTTATCCTTGAACCAATTATACTTTTGTGGCAATCCTATAGTAAGGCTTGAGATTTAATAGTGTAAGTCTTCCAACTGTATTCAAGACTGTCCTTACTCTTTTGGGACCTTTTACATTTTATATAGATTTAAAATGAGATTGTCCATTTCCAAAAAAAAAAAAAAAAAACCTCTGGAATCTTGAGATTACACTTAATGACAAATTGTGAGAAACTGTTATCCTTAATATATTGAGTCTTTCAATATGTTTATTAAGGTCTTAATTTCTCTAAAGTTTTATAGATTTCTGGGGGGCGCCCGGGTGGCTCCGTCCATTAAGCCTCTGCCTTACACTCAGGTTCTGATCCCAGGGTCCTGGGACTGAGCCTCCCATCAGGCTCCTTGCTCAGCGGGAAGCCTGCTTCTCCCTTTGCCTGAAGCTCCCCGTGCCTGTGCGCTCAAGCTCTGACCTATAAAAAACAAACTTTTTAAAGTATTGCAGATTTCTGTAAAATTCTGTAGTTTGGCTGATTTATTCCTAGGTACTTAATATTTTTGATGCTATTACAAGTGTTTTTCTAATTTTTTTGTTGCCTTGTATGGAGATACTGGCCTTGTGTCTAAGGGTTTTGCTAAATTCACTTATTAATTCTAATAGTCTGTATGACATTTTGCATTTTCTACAATTATGGGGTTTAAGTCTTTTTTTTCCAATTACCTTTTATTTTCTTGCCTCAATGCACTAGAAAAGTCCCATTCAATGCTGAATTGAAGTGATTGACAATCTTTGCTTTGTTCAACTCAAGGGGCAGACTTTCAATCGTTCATTCTTTAAGTTTGAGGGTAGCTATGCCAGATTAGAGAAGTTCTCTACCATTCCTTTACTGATGATCTTCTAAGTTTCAGCCATAAATACTAGATTTTACTAAACCTCTGTTCTGTACCTAATTATCCATATGATTTTTCTTTATTCGGTAATGGTGAATTACAGTGATTGATTTTTCAAAATTAAGCCCAACTTGTGTTCCTGGAATTAACCCAACTTAGTGATTTTTATATATCATTAGATTCAGCTGTTTTAAGGTTTTTATGTCTATGTTCATAAAAACTGCCATGTAATTTTTATTGGTATCAGGTATGCTAACTCCACAAAGTGGGGAGAGTATCCTCTATTCTCTGGATGATTTATATTTTTATTTAATTACTTGGAAAGTAACTGCTTATATCCTTGGGACCTGGAGATTTTCATTATGGGAAAGTTTTAAATCATGATTTTTTTTTTCTTTAAAGATATAGGACTAGGGCACCTGGGTGGCTCAGTTGGTTAAGCGACTGCCTTCGGCTCAGGTCATGATCCTGGAGTCCCGGGATCGAGTCCCACATCAGGCTCCCTGCTCAGCGGGGGGTCTGCTTCTCCCTCTGACCCGCTTCCCTCTCGTGCTGTCTCTCACTCTCTCTCTCAAATAAATAAAATCTTTAAAAATAAAAATAAAAAAAAAAGATATAGGACTACTAAGATTTTTTTTGTTTTGGTTTTGTGGAGTTGTAATTTTCAATGAATTTTTCTAATTCACCTAAATTTGCAAATTCATGGGTCAAATGTTCATATTTATCATAGCATTCTAGCCAAATCATGAATTTTACCTGACAAAAATATGACAGCAATGGCTAAGATCTTAGATTTGGTAACCTAGTACAGATTAATGACCCAAATCCAACAAATGTTTCTGTCTTAAGTATGCCTGCTGCCTTCCCATATCACCAACAAAATAATGAAGCAATGTGATACCATCATCAGAACAAAAAGAATGAATAAGTCAAAATCAGATACAAAGATTTGTAGGCATATATGGACACAGCTTATTCACCTAATGTGTCATTATTTATCCTTTTAGACATTTTGGTGCAATAGGACTCTATTCTTTAAGTATTATACTCCTCCCAGCATAACAAGAGCTCTGAGTTTCAATACTACACAGTGAATTCAGAATCTAATGTCTGGAGATTAAGCTGTTGAATTGGTGAAAGATTTTTATTCGGTATTACTAGAACTGAATTTAAGGAGACAAAAATCAATTCACAAGCAATTTTGAGTTTTGATAAGTATCCACCACGTGTTCAGCTCTTGGGGAAAAGCAATTGTACTCATATGCATGCCTAAAAATCTTTAACCAGGATGAAAATAGTTACATTCAATAACTCATTTTTCTGCAGTAACTATAAATGTAAAAGGTGATCTAGACAGTTTGGTTTTTATTTTACATTGGACTTAATTTCTCAGCACCCTTTCTCCTCATTTTAACACTATCTTCATCAATGCCAAAGTTAGTTTTAAGTTGATTGTTTGGGATAACAATTGGAGATCTTTTTCAGAGATACAGCTTGAAAGGAAAGGAAAAAATATAAAAGCATTCTTAAAACCAGTTTTTATATAGGCATATATGGAAATGGCTCTTTAAAATTGAAGTCATGTGTGGTAGCCTTATTTTTCCATCAAATTAATATATCTTGATATGAATTATAGATCAATGAAGCTGTTAAACAAATGTTTCAGCATTTGAATGTGTAATATATCCTAGAAGGAAAAAATTTTCATGACTAAAAAAATGGGAATATTTCTAATTCAAATATACTGCCTGTGTTTTTATCTTTCACTTAAAAGCAGGAATCTAGTCATTTTTTTCTAGTTTCTGAAGCAGTTATAAATATGTAATTACCCCCAAAATTTCTAGAACAACAGTAATTACCAAGAAACCATGACACTTAAAAGCAGGCTTCTCATTCTCCTATGGATCATGAGCCATAGTGCAAAAATGGTCTTAGAATTTCTTTGGCCTCCTCATTGCTTTTTCAAGATCATTTCACCTCTGCCTTCCTTGGGGTGGGGGTGGGGGAGTCCCTTTTATAGGTCTACAATCTCACCTCCCTTTTCTTAAATTCATCAAGGAATTGGAGACCCATCACATTGCCCCATTCCCATATCTTGGAGTTATTTTCTATTGTATTTTCTCTGTAAATGCAAATAATTCAACATTACAATTTAAAAAAAAAAAAACATTCACATCATCTTTTAAAGGTGCTAAACTTTATTCCCATCCATTTCATCTGACATTCATAATAACCTCTTTCCTCCCACCACCACTTTTTTTATTTAAAGCGGAAGAAATAAGCTCAGAGAAAACTTTTTTCCATGGTTGCACAGCTTGGACTCTGGCCTAGCTGCATGTGGACCCAGGTCTGGCTGAGTTCAAGAGGTTTACCTGTTTCATTTACTGTAAATTGTTAGCATTCAAAATTCTTCAGAGAATGCTGCTGCACAACTGAATAACAATTTACTTTTCTGTCTCCTTGGTCCTGACATTTGATTTGGTTTCTCCTATTACGGTTTTCTCACTCTATTTGATTTTACGAATGAGAGAGGGTCATCTGCCCATGTTTAAAATGGTGTACCTTTGCATGTTTTCAGATATAGTGTGCATCACAGGTTCAGAGATAAAGGACAGATAAAGGACTGTCCATTTATTATGTAAATATTATTTACAATATAGGTCTATAGAACCTTGAGGCTATACTAGGACTAAAACAATCTTTGCCTTAGAGAAGCTTAATTTGAAGCTTAGACTGCACTGTCTTTAAGCTATAAAAGTACCAAAAAGGTTAAGTCCTTTAACCACTTACCTATAGTAGCTTTTTCAGCACCCAGCCCACAGTAGACATTTGTTATTAATGAATTAATGCAGCAGTTTCAAAGTATGGTCCAGGGTCCCATTTGGGGTCCCTGAGTCCCTTTCTGGGGATACATAAGGTAAAACTTAATACTAGAACAATTTTTTTTTTTGCCTGTGTTATTCTTATTCTCATATAGGTGTTCAGCAGAGTATTCCAGAAACATGATCTATGTCATTGCTGATGACTAATGTGTATTTATGCATGCTAGTGCTTTAAAAATGGCTCTTGCGATTTTAACACTGTAGAACCTATATAAATAAAACCTTTTTAGGGTCCTGAAAATATCTGAAAATGCAAAGGCACCTGAGACCAAAATGTATAGGGGTTGCTGAATTAATAAAGATCTTTCAAATCCAAGAAATGTGTTTGCCATACTAGGATGGGAAAGAAGTGATACAGAAATCAAGTGTTCACCTTTTTAATATAACTTTCTTTGAAATATGCTCTATTAGTTCCAGGTATATAACATGATTTGTGTGTACATTGCAAAATGATCAGTTAACATCCATCACCACACATAGCTATGTAACTTTTTTTTCCCTGTGATGAGAACTTTTAAGATCTACTTTTAGCAACTTTCAAATTGACTATTAGAAAGTGTTTACTTTCTAACTAATCAGTCTTACAGGGTGGTCTCAAATGTTTAATGATACCTCATTTCTCTTTTCCCAACTCTTATTGGGATAAAGCATTTTGTATAGGTGGTTCTGCATCTGATGGGATATGGTATTCGTACTATGTGATATATTGGGATACCAATAAATATGAATTGCTCTTGTACTTTTGTCCTCCACCCTAGTGTTTGAGGTTAATAAAGTTATTTCTAAGCAGACTGGTGAAATGCCTGGGTTCCATATAGCTCACACCTAACAATATTCTGATAAGCTAAAATTAAACCTCAGCCAGCATTTTCAGGGCCTATATGAAAGCTTTCAAACAGTACGGTTTTGCTCAGCATATTTCCAATCAGAGACCCATCAAACTGAATACACCAAGAGGTGTTTGTCAAATGCATATGTACAGTTCCTTGATAAAATCACTGTCATGTTTTCCATCTACTGTAGTTTTTCTTGGTTATTTGCAGGTGGAAAAAACACATTAAATTCCTCTTAGACATAGGTGACTCTTTTCTGTCCAGTGGCAGGCAGACTGTGTAGTAGTAGGTTCATCCTCCAATAGGGATTCTGCTTTCCTTTGAGTTTTCCCCAAATATTACCATATTTTTTTAATATTTAAGATAGAGGCATAACAGGAGATCAAGTTTTCATTTGGTTCATATCTCTCCAAAATGAGTTTTGACTCATTCAAGAAGTCTCAAAATTCTAAAGAAGCATTATACATCTTTTGGTCAATTCTTAAATTTTGATCCTATTTTAGGAAATAGAGTTTTCAGAAATTTGAAACTTTACACATTATGAATTACATGAGGAAGGAAGGGTTTTTAGCGTGATTGAATATATGAAAATCAAGCAGATAAATTGATGGAGATTTCTGATGCTATTCAGCAAATGAGTTGTCAGGTTCATCAAGTTTATGAAGAGACAAAAGTATTTTCCGAAATTCTTTATGAATAAAAAAGAGTATGTATTAGTAAGACCTCAAGAAGATCTACACAAATAGGTGACGCATCTTTAAAATATTTTTGCACTCAGAACTGAACTAACCCTTGCTCAGGATGTGAAGATCAAGCAAACAAGAAAAACCATCCAAACAAAAACAAGTTGAAAGTTAACATATATTCTGGAAGCTGGTTTTGCCCCAAGAGTTACCTGTAAGTTTAGGACTTGTTAAGGACAGGTCTCACCTCAGAGTGATTCCCTTGGGCCCCACTCTTGGGTGAACTTGAACTTGCCAAGGATCGCTACCAAGAACGTTCATAAAAACATGTTCATCAGAAAATTGAACCCTTGAGGGGTGCCTGGGTGGCTCAGTCGTTAAGCGTCTTGCCTTCGGCTCAGGTCATGATCCCAGGGTCCTGGGATCAAGCCCCACGTCGGACTCTCTGCTCAGTGTGAAGCCTGCTTCTCTCTCTCCCGCTCCCCCTGCTTGTGTTCCCTCTATCGCTATGTCTCTGTCAAATAAATAAAATCTTTAAAAAAAAAAAAAAAGAAAAGAAAATTGAACCCTTGAGAATCTCCATTTAAAGAAAAAGTGTTTCACATTCAGATGAGTTTGAGTACTACTGGATACTGGGAATTATTATGGATACCACATATTAGTCTAGCAAGAACTCTGAAAACCCTTCCAGTGAAGAATTGTTTTTATGGAGCCCAGCATGTTCCTAAATTTATACTATCAATTTCTATGAAAGATTCCTGCAGTTTATGTTCTGTGGAACACATTTTCAGAAATATCAACCCCAAACTAGAATCTGCCTGGTGGGCCCGCTCCCAAATGGGAAGGATGCAGGTGACTTCCCCCAGGTAATACTCTAAACTAAGCGGCTCTGGGAGTACCCTTCATCTCACTATTTCTCTTTCCTCTCCCTGCCTTGCTGAGGCCACACAGCAAATGCCCTTGTAATTCCCTTGATCTCAACAATGTCACCATGTTCATTTCTGTCTTGATTTTTTTTTGTACAACTGTAACCTTTTATACAAAAGTAATTTATGTAGTAATTCACTACTTAGATGAAACGGGTAAGAAATCATATAATTTTAAACCTGGAAAGAACCTAACTCATAAACTAGGAAAGTTAGACCCAGCACCTTTGTCACTTGCCCAAAGTCGTACAACCAATTAAACATTTTACGGGGAAGTAGAATTTAATAGAAAGCTCTAGCCAGCAAGGGGCTATATTTGGATCAGATTATGGTACCCTTAAAGTAGAAAGCCAATTCCAGCCCCAAGTGGTTTTAGTTCCAAAGTGGGCAAGAAGAAAGGTCAACTACGGTAGAAAACAAAGATGATGTGTAGTAGACAAAAAAGCCCATAACCAAAGCTGCCCTGCTGTGTATCATCTTGTGGATGTAGCAGCAAAGAACACTGTTGAAGTCTTCGGGCCAACATTACAACATCTGAGGGGTGACACTCGCATTAGTCAGATGCCAAGTGAATTGCTTGCCATGGGCATTCTGGTACTGCCTTAAGTTTCCTTATGTGACTGAAAGAATTGCCTGTGAATTCATTAATTCATTTCCTTGTGACCTCAGGGTGAAGAGTTTTCACATCTGCTGGTTGTTATACTAGATGCTCAGTTTTAATGGGTATTCCCCACTTGGAATTTTATCAGTTGCTATCAAAAATGTCATCACGTCTTTCTTTTGTTAAGAACTAATTTTGCTAAGAACTAATTTTAAAACACTCCATTTATCTCAGTGTCATAAAAATCAAAGTTTAACTAAACTGAAATGAAGATAGGCCCGCTCTCCAACATTTCCCTCCTTTCAGTGTTCCAGTGTTTTTACATTTGCACCATTATGACTAACAATAAAATTCCATAAACACTTCTCTCTCATTTGGCTCCCTTTGGCTACTTACCATTTGTTCATTCCAGATGATGATCATTATTGCGATCATTATTATCATCTTCAACAAATAAGCACGGAGAGCCCACAGGGTGCATGCCACCAGAGGAAGACTGTTTCATTACAACATGGAAATCATGTGGTATAACAGATGAAGCCCAGAGTGGGATTTTGAAAAGCACAAGCTTTGTTTATGGTCCTGCCCATGATGTGTTGCCTGAAATTGCTCCAAACATGTAATTTCTTGAGGCTCTCGTTTCTACTTCTGAAATGTAAATAATGCTCATGCCTGCCTCTCATCTGTCCCTATGATTTTATGGGAAATCATACAATGAAGTATAAAGCTTTATAGGAACAATCACTCTATCAGGAGGAGATATTGTAGGATTAAGTTTTTTCCTATAATCCTCAACTACTATTCACATTTTAACAGCCTTTCTCTCATTTCCATGGCCACAAGATCTAGGTCTTTCAATGCCAATATTACAAAAAAAGTGCAAAGTCCAGCCAAACAGCTGGGGCTTAGGGCATGCGTGTTGAAACATTCTTCTGAAGGCCTTGTTTTCCTCCTGAAATGACTGGCTGGTTGACTAAATTAACTGCTTGTTTTGGCAACATAAAGACTTAAAAATGGCTTAGAGAAATAAAATAGATGGGCTCATTTTCCTTTTTCCAAAAATAAAAAAACAAAAAAAACCAAAACAAAACCATGGTTGTTTAAGATGTCTTTTGAGGTGCCTAAGTAAACTTAGTCCATCCAACTTTTTTTAAACATCCAGTCAGTTAAGGTGTTGAAGGGTTGATTAATTACATTATAACTTGTTTTAATCCTTTTCCAGCAACCCCCGTCTGTCCCTTCCAGATTATTTGGGATCACGTCTTCTTTCCCCTCCCTTGGGCAACTTTCCTAAAATCATGCCTTTACTCCCTCCCCAGGCACTTCTCACCTCCTGGCCTGTACTGAACTACATTAGGATTAGCTGTGACAAAGGCAGAACTGAGGGAAGGAGGGGGCAGGCCCCGCAACTACTCCCCCTCACCTTCCCTAAACTTCTAAGGGTAATTTTGGTCCCTGTAATTCGCAAATTCCTGCTACACTGCTTTATCCTCTACCATGATCCCATTTTACTCTGCATCTCAGAACCTGTTTTGCCTGGATTCTCTCACAAAATGTTTATCTCACACACACACACACACACACACACACACACACACGGCATGCTGTCACATACACCTTTATTTCAGCCCACTGCACACAGAGCCCTCCTATGAACACAACTGCCAAGGTTCCATTTTGCCTTCTGAGTCTAGATGTAAAAGGAAACACTTTTCAGCCTTTGTCTCACTTAAATTCCTGAACGTCTGACGCTCTACCTAGACCACTCCTTCCTTGAAACCTCCTCCCATTTTGGCTCTTTGCACAACTTTTCCTCCCTCTGGCCAATCCTTTTCCACATCCCATTCTTTTCTTGCTCCCCTTTCCCCTTCTGTTGGTATTCCCTAAATATTAGTCACTTCAGAACTTCTAACCCTGTAAAATCCTACCCTGGCAGTACTTATTCGAGACCTCTATGTTCTGTCCACTTCTTCCTAAGCCCCAGACTTAAGTAGATGCCTTGTCAGATCAACCGTTCATATGCCTAGGAGGAAGAGAAGTCACTGAAGAGACATTTTCCCTACTGCAGGAAGGATGACGAGAGTGCTTCACTTAGTTATATAAATGAAGGACAAGTAGCACTGCTAGCCCTGGGGAAGGCAACAGGCACCTTCTGGGAGAGTTTTAGCTCTATTTGTGCAGTTTAACAAACTCCTGCCCACTTTAATGTACATGCACAAAGGATGGGTTGGTCCATTTGCAAAAGTAGCACAGGGGTTTTCTAGCAGGAAGACGACTAAGGCCTTTGACACATTCCCTGCAACACTGCAAATGGGCAAGTGTGCTGGGTGGCCCAGGTCAAGGGTCTCTAAGGAGAAAAACAATTCTCCTGAAATAACATTTCCATTGGTGTGTGTATTAGTTCAGGCTTCTCTAATATCACAGACTGAACAGCTTGAGAACATACGCTTAATTTCTCATAGTTCTGGAAGCTGGAAATCCAAGATCAGGGTGCTATCAGACCCAATGGCTGTTGGTTAAACTTCCTGGTTTGCAGATGGCCACCTTCTCCTTGTATCCTCACAAAGCAGAGAGAAGAAGGTCCCATGTCTCTTTTTATAAGGGCATTAATCCTATCATGAGGGCACCACTCTCATGACCTACTCTAACCCAAATTACCTCCCCAAGGCTCCATCTCTAAATACCATCATAGTGGGGTAAGGATTTCACTATACAAATTTGGGGTGGTGGGGAGACACCAACAGTCCATAACAGGGTAGAAGGACAGATAAGCAATGAATTGGCTTCTGCCCAGAGTTATCAGGGAAGATAATGTAGATGATGTTCTGGTTCCCAGAACTTGTACCAACCCAGTATTCCTAGGCAGGGAGAGAGGGGAAAGGAGGGAAGAAGGGTCAGAATGCACCCTCAAGGACATGATATCACCTTAATGGCTCTGGTCTGTCATGAACTACTGTTGACTGAGCATCTACTGGAGGAGGTCCCTCACCCCTCAAGGAATCTATACCATGGGGGAAGGAAGTTGCTCTAACACCTGTGGGTCATTGAAAAGAGGGGACCTGGGAGTAGATTAGACCTAAAACTCAACCCATGGATACACACTTTCCCACTCTAGGCCATGTGTCCTCACCATCCCAGAGCATCTTCACTGGAGAAAGACCTATTTCAACAGACAATACCACCTCATCAGACAGTGCTCTTTGCAGGAATTAGGAGGATATAATAAAAAGCTGTAAATTACTACAGGAGAGTGGCCCAACTTCTGTCAGGGGTTTTCCTAACACTAAAAAGTAGTCCTCATGTGAGGCAGTAACAAATGGAAAGCCCCACCCCCACTTTTAGACCTACCTTTTGTCACGTGTCACTAGCTTCCTGCTAGGGAGTAGATAGGCCCATCCTAAGCAATGCATCTCAAGGCATCCACCTCAGTTATGGTTCTTATCTTATTGAACCAGGTATAGTTAAGAGACTTACCCTCCCATCTACCCATAATTAAGTTAAACCTGGACACTAGTGATTAAGAACACAGTGATTACTAGACGTCAAGGGAGTGAAAGGAGATGCTTTGAGATAAATTTCACTTCCTAACTGAACATGTGAGTTCTAGCATTATTACTCTGAAGCTGTAACTACAACGTGCACAGTACAATCTGATTGTTCAGATACATTTGGGTTTATGGTATCTACATGTTGAGGTCACCCAGATGATAGACAGGTAGCACTTGTATCTGAAACTCAAAACATCCCTAATGGAATTCATCTTTCCTTCCAAATATCTTCTCCGCCTCAATATATCAGATACCACCCTGGATACTCAAGTCCAACCTGCAAATATCAATAGCTCCTCCTTTTATCCTTATCCCCATTTTTTTTGCCATCAGTCCCTTTCTCTTTAAATTGAGGGAACCCTACATCTCCCTAGGTCATTCTTATGTGTTGACCCTGGATGGTTCCCTGCTATCTTCACAATTAAGCCCAGATAATTGAGCATGATAATGTCCCTTCTATCCTGGTCCTTTCCTAACTCTGCTCCCCTTGTCTACTCTCCTTTATCTCTACTCTCCTCCTCCTGTAAATATGGAGAGATTTGTTTTCAGACATAGGGTTTATACCTCTGAGTCATTGTTCACATAGCTCCCCAAGGCCTAGAATGCTCTTAGCTCACTTCTCCAAAGACTAAACCCTATTCATTCTTGGAAGCTCAGTTTACTCCCTTCTCTGGCAGTAAGACTTTTCTACCACTCCTTCCCCTCTAAAGACAGGTGAGGTTGCCTCTCAGACCTTCTCCCATCACGCCCAAAACACTTAACTCACAACAGACTAACAGTTTTATTGACCTCAGTTAGCTAAGGACAAGACCACATTTATTCATCTCTGCATTTCCAGCACTGAATAAGTGTCCTATATTTGGCACATACTTGCTGTTTGCTGAATGAATGAATGAATAAATGAATGAATGAGAAAGGAGAAGACTGAGGAAGTCCACGCATTGCCAATCTGGTCTTTATTACTAACAAACCTTAAAATGCCTGTACAATTGAGGGATGAGAGAAGCTCTGAGTCTGTGCACAATTCTGCTTAGAGCAAGAGAGGAAAGACTCGGTTGGAAATAAACAATGAAACCCACAACTTTGTTGTTCAATCCAAGTATAATACCCAGGCTACATTAATGTGATCTACCTAGGAGAGCCAGAAGAAATTAGGGAAGGAGGGGAACAATATAGGTACTTTTTTTTTTTTTTTTAGTTGCTAAGTATTAATTCCCATCCATTCGCTAAAAATTGCAAAATTCATTAAGGCAACTTGGTTGAAGACAGAGTCAAAAAGCAAAAGACACTGATAGATTAGATAAAGTGGAAATATTGAGTTTGTATTATATCCATGTTCTCTATGGCTCAGCTTCATTGAAAGTCTTCTACTTACTAGGTCAGGTAGAATAAAAATTCACTAGTGATAATCCTATATGAGAACTAATTTAGTGGCCACACAATTTCATTTACACATTAACAGCAATAGCAAGTATTTCACTATACACCTTTTCCATTGCTTTGGTAATATTTATGTTCCTAAGTTCCTTATTTTCCATTTATCCTCACAGTTTTAGCCAAATATTTAGTATATGAATTATGAAAAAAGGGCCTACTAGATTTTAATGTACTGTAAAAACAATATTAATTATCAAAGTCACTTCTCAGTGTCTACTCATTTTCATTCCTCCTTGCATTTTCTCAGGCCTTCTAAATTATGTAAATACATACTTTTCATCATTTATTTTTTGTTCTGTGAGATACTCTATTGATTTTTATCAACACTGAAACTCAATTCAAGTTAAGGGAAATTGCCAAGGTTGGAAATGTCTTTCTTGTAGGAGTTCAGAGGATCTTGAAACTCAAAGTCACTTTTTGAGATAATCTGAATATTTCTAGGATTTTTAAGCTACAAAAAAATAACCCAGACAACTCACCTGTTAGGTGGGATGGGATGGCTCGGCTCATCCTAAGTCCATCTACAATTCATTCTGGGCTCTGGGCAGTTCTCCTGGGTCCCTACTTATAGAATTTTTATCAAGAGATCAGTGGTATCCTTCCATTCACATACCACAGGGACATCTAAGCTTCAAGAACCGACCCGCATGATGGGACTAGAATAAGTGTTTTACCTTTGCAGACAGTTGTAATATGTGGAAAGCATTTAGTCCTGTTGAAATTTTAAGTGTATAAGATACTATGTCTCAGAAGCCAAGTTATTATAAATCCCCAAAAGGAGTCCCTATACAGATTTAATCACAGGCATAATAAAAGAAAGTAGCCTGCCCTTCAGGGGTCACATAACTATACCTTAAGAAAATGAAAAGGGATTTTAGTACCAACAGAGTTGGTAGGACACCAAAAGCATCCATTCATGCATTTATTCTGTAAACATTTAATGAACTCCTCTATAGGCCAGGCTGTTTATTAAGGACTTGGAAATGAAAAACTACCAAGACATGTTTCCTAATCCAAAGAATACAAAATTTCATAAAGGAGAATGAAGTTAAGTGAGTATAAGAGTAGGGAAAAAATTCAGAACAGTCAAAAAACAAAACTGAAAATCATTGTATTAGGCATATCAAAGGTTTTCAAAAGACAACTCTGTGCCAGGTTCCATTCTAAGTGGTTTGCAGGCATTGACCCATTTAGTCCTCATTTTTCTCCATGAGGGAGGCAACTGTTATCATCCCATTTTATGAAGAAACTGAATCCCAGAGGGGTGAAGGAACTTGAGCAAGGCCACAAAGCTAGTGAACGGGGAACCAATGTTTGAACCAAGGCAGGCTAACATAACATCGTACTAGTAATGGTAGTGCGACGCTGCTTCTCAATGTTTGTAACTGACAAAGGATTCAGACTTAGAGTATGTTAGGAATTCCTATAATCCAGCAAGAGGCAGACATCCCAAATGGAAAAACAGGCAAACTGTATGACCAAAAACTCCTCATCAGTTTAACCTGGGATAGCAAAAGAGCAAAGAGATGTTCAATCTGGCAGCATTGAATAAAATTGAGACCACATATTTCCAACTAGATCATCCTATTTCTATGAAAATAACTACATGTGGTCCACAGACATCCATGTACAAATAAAGGCATAGAGAAGAGTTGAAAGAACATGTTAAATGCACAGAATATTCAGATAGTTATGACAATCCTAAGTGATAAGCTCTCATTTTTTAAATTTTATTATGTTATGTTAATCACCATACATTACATCAGTTTTTGATGTAGTGTTCCATGATTCATTGTTTGCGTAGAACACCCAGTGCTCCATTCAATATGTGCCCTCTTTAATACCCATCACCAGGCTAACCCATCCTCCCACCCCCCTCCCCTCTAGAACCCTCAGTTTGTTTCTCAGAGTCCATAGTCTCTCATGATTCATCTCCCCCTCCGATTCCTGCCCCCTTCATTTTTCCCTTCCTAATTTTTTTTTTTTTAACATATAATGTATTATTTGTTTCAGAGGTACAGGTCTGTGATTCAGCAGTCTTACATAATTCATAGCATTCACCATAGCCCATACCCTCCCCAATGTCTATCACCCAGCCACCCAGTCCCTCCCACCCCCCACCACTCCAGCAACCCTCAGTTTGTTTCCTGAGATTAAGAATTCCTCGTATCAGTGAGATCATATGATACATGTCTTTCTCTGATTGACTTATTTCGGATAAGCTCTCATTCTTAAATATGATATTATGACAGCTAGCACTAATTAGTACTTAATATTTCCTGGATATTATTTCCAAGGACTTTATTAACTCACAAAAAGTTTTTTGTTTTTTTTTTTAACACTTGGTTGTAACATGTTTAATTTGTGCTGTCCACACAGGACCCTGCATAGAACGGGTGTCAGCCCCCGGAGAGCACCCACCTCCCCCACACAAGAGGATAGCGGATGAATATTCAAAGCCAGGGAAAGGAGAGAAGAGACCTCTGACTAGTCGGAGGAGGTGAAAGGGGTTCCCCCACTTCTTTCCACAAACTCGGTGGGGGGGGCACGTGAGGGGGTGAACGGCAACCCAGGAAGGGGCAATGTGACTTCACCCACGGGATGCTAACTTCTCAATGTGAGGAGGCGGGACTCTGGAAGAGGCTCTGCGCTCAGGGTGCTGGCGGGCGACTCTGCCTCGGTGACAGCCCAGGAGGGAGGCTGACAGGGCCAGGAGGCTGGGGCAGCAGGAGCCTTATTGCTTCGTTCAGGTGGTGAGGGCTCTCGGGCCGACCCCAGGCAGAGAAAGCCAGAGCCAGCCCTCGGGCCTCGGGCCTCTCGCGCTCCCAGCCAGGGCCAGCGGTGCGCTCCGGTCCCGGAGACACGAGGAGGGCTGCAGCCAAGCTGCCACCTTCACCACTGGGGACGACAGGACTGCCCGACTGTCTCCTCAAGTGGCCGCCCTTCAGCCTGCTGACCAGAGTTCCCAGCTTTTAGGCAGAAGGCGGACGGCGGGCGTCGCTCCCTTTTGTCCCGACACACATGTGTCCACATTAAGAGGTAAGGGGAAAGGGACACAGTCAGGCACTATTGTTACCCTAATTTTACAAATGAGAAAACTGAGTCATAGAAGGACAAATAGGTTTCTCCCAATCATAGAAATTTTAAATGCTGAATATGGGATTTAAATCTACAACTATATAGTCAAATCTCTTAATATATTCTTAGTGATTATATCCCCAAACCAGTGATATGTTGGAAGTCAGGAAAAAAAATACTCAAAAGTAAAAATAAGACATATCAGAATCTATATGATGGTTTGGAGTGGGGAGGACATGTCTGGGGCTCAAGTAGACATGGTACATCCACAGACATTTGAAAAATCATGACAAAGATGGTGAATGGCTCATCTGCTTCCACTGACCTCTTCTGTAGGATAAATTGAATTCAACTGTGAAACAAGGGATGTGAGACCTAATGGGATGGTAAAGATAGTGGCATATGGTAGAAACTCAGAAACATGACCTAACTGCTGAATACTTCTACATATGTTACCACACTTCATGTTAAACTTTGAGGTAGGTATTATGAGCCTCGTTTTGGAAATGAAAACTAAGACACAGGGAGGCTAAGTGCCCTCCCACTGTCACATTGTGGAACTGTGACAAAGTCATCTAGTTTCAAGGCCAATGGTCTTCTCATTGCATCATCTCTAAAATGGGTAAGATGGTCCTCCCATCTCATGGACTATTTAGATCAGTGTTCCTAGCTCTAGCTAGTAATGTACCAATTAGTCTCTTCACTCTAATTTATAAAATATGAGTAACAGCCATCAGTGACCACACATACAAGGAATTGCATTCTAAACCTTATAATTTTTACTTTTCATTTTCCAACACAAAGTATCTTGATCACCATTTTTTGATGCCTATTTGAGGTTGGGAGAGTTTCCAATTTACACATGGAATCTTTCATTCCTTTAAGATATTAAATAATAATTGACTTGCTCCCTGAGAAGTGAGGGACTGGTGTTCTATAGTTGGCA
Source organism: Mirounga angustirostris (assembly GCF_029215605.1). Lineage (NCBI taxonomy): Eukaryota > Metazoa > Chordata > Mammalia > Carnivora > Phocidae > Mirounga > Mirounga angustirostris. Next base: position 43,472,004 of record NW_026991722.1, on the reverse strand, counting down.
CCATAACCCTTGGGACCTGTGCTAGAAACACAAGACCCCTAAAACATCTAGCTTTGAAGAACAAAACTATGTCCAAGAGATCCAAAGGGCTGTAGGCAATGGAGATCCTACTTTCAAGGCACCTGCAAGCTGACTTAACTCAAGGCCCAGCACAAAAGCAGCAGTTTGAAGAGTGCCTACACTATTTGTGAAGGAGATCCATTTATTCATCTTAAAGTATCTGCCAGAGGATCAGGAACCCATTGGGATTCTCTAGATAGAGGTAGTGGTGTCATTTCTGTATTCCCACTCTACCTTGCTCGCACTGGCAGAACACAGTTCTTGTACTGTCCAGCTGCCCTGCTAAAGCCAGCAGCTTCCCAGTTACACAATAACACCTTATACCTGTCAGAATGGCTATTATCAAAAAGCCAAGAAATAACAAGGGTTGGTGAAGATGTGGCAGAAAAGGGAACCTCTGTGCATTGTTAATGGGAATATAAATTGGTACAGCTACTATGGAAAACAGTACGGAGTTCCCTCAAAAAATTAAAATAGAACTACCACGTGATCCAGCTATTCCACTTCTAGATACTTATCTGAAGAAAATGAATATGCTGATTCAAAGAGACATGTATCCCTATGTTCATCAAAACATTACTTATAATAGCCAAGATACGGAAGCAATCTAAATAGCCACTGATCAATGAATGGATAAAGGGGTGTGTGTGTGTATAAACACAGGCAAACATACATACACATAATGGAATGTTAGCCATTAGAATGAAATCTTGCCATCTGCAAAAACATGGATGGACCTAGAGAGTATTAGACTAAGTCAGAAAAGTCAAGACAACACAGGACTTCGCTTATATGCAAAATCTAAAAAAAAAAATGTGAACAAAACAGACTCCTACAGAGAGCCAATGGTCACCAGAGGAGAGGAGGTGGGGGGATGGATGAAAGAGGTGAAGGCAGTTAAGAGATATAATCTTCCAGTTATAAAATAAGACATGAGAATATGATGTACAGCATATGGAATATAATCATTTAACAACTCTGGTGACAGATGGTAACTAGATTGACCATTTCATAATATACTGAATCACTACATAGTACACCTGAAAAACAATGCTGAAGATCAATTATTCTTCAAAAATTTTTAAATGGATCAAAAAAGTTTTAGGGGCGCCTGGGTGGCTCAGTCAGTTAAGCGGCTGCCTTCGGCTCAGGTCATGATCCCAGAGTCCTGGGATCGAGCCCCACGTCGGTCTCCCCACTCAGTGGAGAGCCTACTTCTCCCTCTCCCTCTGCCTGCCTCTCTGCCTACTTGTGCTCTCTGTCAAATAAATAAAATCTTTAAAAAAAAAAAGTTTTAAGAATGTTTACTACTGTGTAAAGACTGCTAATTGATGTCCAACATCGGTCTCCCCTTCTTAAAAATATAAATTAGCTAATGTTGCCCATGTAGAAAACTAAATGTTCCAACTTTTCATCTCGGTGCATCTAGTATGTTCCAGACATTAGGCTGTAAGCTGGTGTTATAGTCTTTCTGATGTTTGGTATCTGGATGTAATGCCTGGAGATTCAGCCGCCATCTTGAAATATGAAGTAACCCTGATGATGGAATCCAAGTGACACAGCATAAAGATGGAAAAATACCAGGTCCTTGATTTCTTAGAGGCACATATGAGTTAGCCCTGGGCTGCCTACTTCTAAATGCTCCTACACAGAAGAAAAATTTCTATCTTATTTAAGTTACTTTTCAAAGGGGTAATCACTCTAGGTCACTCTGTTGCAAGTAACAATACAATTTCTAAATGATACAACTGCTATTAAAACAGTCTTTTTTTGAAAATCCTTATCACTTAAAAATAAATAGAATTAGTACTAATACTCTTGTGTGAAAATCTCTTGAAAGCTCTTAGGATCTCATGACTTGTGTAGTAGGCTGAATAATGCCCCTCCCCCCAAAAAGATATTCACGTCCTAATCCCTAGAACCTGTGAACATTATCTCATATGGGCAGGGAAAAAAAAAAGTGTGCTTAGCCTATGTGATTAGCTTGAGAATTTCATAAGTCACGTAAAGATCTTGAGATGGGGAGATTTATTCTCACCTGGGTGGGTCCCAAATGTAATCACAAACGTCTTTATAAAAGGAGAGGCTGAGTGATAGTTGACCCACAAAGAGGAAATGGCCATGTGAGCACGTAGGCAGAGATCGGAATGATGTGGCCCCAGGCCACGGAATGCTGGCAGCCACAGAAGCTGGAAGAGGCAAGAAGGCATGCTCTCCTATAGCACTGTAGGGAACACAGCCCTGGCAACAGCTTGATTTCAGCTCAGGGATACGAATTTCAGTCTTGGCTTCTAGAACTGGGAAAAATTTTGTCATTTTAAGCCACCAAAAACAAAAACAAAACACACGTAGGTGAAAAGCTCTTTGACATCCGTCTTGGTAAGAGTTTTTTGGATCAGACTCTAAAAAAGGCAGTGAGAGCAAAAAGTAAAAGGGAACTACATCAAACTGGAGAGTTCTACACAGTGAAAAGAATCCTTAACCAAAAGGAAAGGCAACCTGCCAAATAGAAGATATTCACAAACCATATACCTAATAAGGGCCTACTATCCAAAATACATAAACGCTTCATATAGCAGAAAAAAAAATCCAATTGAAAAATGGGCAGAGGTTCTGAAAGACATTTTTCCAAAGAGGACATCCAGATGGCCAATAGACACATGAAAAGATGCTCAGCATCACTCATCATCAGGGAAATGCAAATCAAAACCATAAGATACCATCTTACACCCTGTTAGAACGTTTAGAATCAAAAAGAACAAACAAGTGTTGGCAAGGATATGGGGAAAAGGGAACCCTCATACACTACTGGTGAGAATGTAAATTGGTGCAGCCACTGTGGAAAACAGTATGGAGTTTCCTCAAAAAACGAAAATAAAGCTACCATATGATCCAGCAATTCCACTTCTGGGTACTTACCCAAGGAAAATGAAAACACTAATTTGAAAAGATATCTACACCCTCATGTTCACTACTGCATTTATAACAGTCAAGATGTGGAAACAACCTGTGTTCACTGATGGATGAATGAATAAAGATGTGGTGTGTATATAAAGGACCGCTACTCAAGCCATAAAAAAACTTGCCATTTGCAACATGGACATACGTGTATACATACACGTAATGTGCCTAACATAGTCGGCTAACATATAAGTCCTCAATGAATGGCCATCACAACCATGGCTGTGTGACCTTGGACAAGTTACTTTGCCCTCCTCTTATAAAATGTCCAGCCAACTAGCAACTGAGCCAAGCCTGGAATTTTTTTTTTTTTAATAAACAAGCATTATTTTTATTAATGTACTTGTTTTTGAGAGAGAGCAAAAGCATGTGCAAGCAAGGGGTGGGGAGATGGGGGACGGAGGGAGGGAATCTCAAGCAGGTTCCATGCCCAGGGTGGAGCCCCACATGGGGCTCGTTCTCATGACCCTGAGATCATGACCTGACCCAAAAAATCAAGAGTCAAACTCTTCACCGACAGAGCCACCCAGGCGCCCCTGGAACATAATCTTTTAAATTTGCCTATGCTCCATTCCCTTTGGCGTCTCCCATTCTTTCCTTCTGCTTCTAGCATTTCAAGTCTGTCTTTTTCTAGTTCCTGACTCTTTACTCACAAGTATTTTTATTCCATCAATGATGAAGTTTTTTGGTAGTGTCCACAACATCTATAGACCCATCTGGAATCGGAAATATATTCTGATAACCTCAGAGGTTGCTTACTTGCACGGTCATCTATGAACTTACACATGGTACTTGGAGGTTAAAATTTCTTAGGGGTTTATTTTTAGCTCATTCCTTCACAACCTTGGATTCTTTACACGTTACATAATTAGTTTATCATAAGAATAGTAATGTTGAAATTTCTTTTGACCAAAGCAGCAGCTGAAAAATTGTTCCAAGAAGTCGCAGCAGTCATAAGACTATCGCTGAGCATGGGTTTATTAGAAAGTAAAATAAACACCATGCTGCATGCGGACTTCATCTTCATTAAACATTCATACTGGAAATGCTTACCTTGTCTATAGCCAAGAGGTTATCCTTTGCAGAAAGGGAAAGAAAAAAAAAAAAAAGAATCTCTAAGCCAATGTACTGCAAGTGTTGCAGGACTTTGGGAAAGCAGTGTTACATAAAATCTTCAAATATGTTAGTGTAAGCAGTTTGGCCTTCAAATGATTTCTACCACCTTGGGGCAGGGCATGAGGGTGACGAAGGCATCTCAGAAGAGATCGCATTGACTTGCATTCTACCATGCAGAGAAATGTAAATAAAATTCAAGAGGCCTTTACACCACTGCCATCATAGTATGTGAGTCACTTGGCTTAATATGTTAAGAGGATTAGTGCTAAAGCTGCATGAACTTTGAAATAGTCCAATGAAGCTTATGTGCTTTCCAGTTTAAATTGGTCCTCAGCAAGACCTCTCTGATCATCAGGAATTTGGCAGCTTGGGTACTCTGCCACATTCTCCAAAGCAAGGTCGAACCCCCTGGGTGTCCACCCTGTACCCTCCCTTTTTATTTGAGGTAGAGCTGGAAAGAGGACTAGAAGGGGAAGGGGCAGGGGTCACCAAGGATGTCACGGTGAAAGCCAAGATCCAAATTACTGCTTCATGCTTTCCCAAAGATCACACAGTTTAACCAAATTAAATTAAAAAAATCACCACCCAGCTGTTGCATCTTGCTTATGGCTTAAAGAGTCGAAAGGAAAGCCCTCTCTCTACCCATTTAAACTAGAGGGGGCTTCAGTGAGCAATGCATGAATCGTCCTTACAGAAATAAAGGCATCACACCCTGTGGTTCGTGTGGAAAACACATTTGGGGTGGGGGGGAGGAGGACTCGCAGTAAAACGGCTCTTTCCTCAATAAAACCCCTCAGATGTCTACCTTTATACTTCAACTTAGCAAACGTATAGTTGATCAACTACAGAGGCATGCTGAAGAATCTTCATATCACAAATTGATTACTACACGGGACCCATAATGCTGAATACCCACATATAAAGGCACATGGCATGTGTCCGGGCATTCAGCGTGCCTACGTGTATTTGCACAGCTGTAGGAGCGGCCTAAAACACACACTCCCAGGAAACACAGGCTAAAAAAGAAAACAAACAAACAAACACACACCTCCTTTAAGGCATGCCACCTCCAGATAGATTTCATGGGGCCTTTTGCTGGGGATGCCAACGGTTCTGGAATGAGTTTAAATGAAATGCATCATTCAGGAAGCAGCTGGGGAACCTGTTCTCGTGACTCTCCAGGGTGTCCTTTGAAGCTCCTGCCTCTGCTTCAAGGATATCAAATGACAGGAACACTTGTCTCCAGAAGTAGTTTAAAAAAAAAAAGGGGAGGACTGCTTAAACACTCGAGCCATGCAATGTCAGCATCACAACAGGCAGTAGCTGAGAACAGCAGTCAGTCCAGCAAAAGGAATTTTAAAGAACTCAGTACCACCTGCCAGTTGAGAAGCCATCTAGATTCAGAGGTGGTTGCTTTCCACCAAGTGAGTATGATCTAGATCATTTTAGGATGCAAAGTAAGAGGAATAAAAAGGCAAATGCTACTTGATAGCTTTGCAGCATTAATCCGGAGACAGCAAGTCTCTGTTTATATTTCCTTCTGACCTGTTGCCACAGCAATGGGTTTTTGTAATAACCGTCATGTTTTCTTTCTTCCATCCTATGTCCACTGGTATTAAGTGAATTCATGAAGAAACCCAGAGCTGCTTTGACAAAATAGAGAACTAGTTATAGAAGCAATGAATTTTTTTAGCAGAAAACATTGTAATTTTTTTTTAAATGTTTTATTTATTTATTTGACAGAGAGAGAGAGCGAGCGAGAGCAGGAACACAAGCAGGGGGAGTGGGAGAGGGAGAAGCAGGCTTCCCGCCGAGCAGGGAGCCCGATGCGGGGCTCGACCCCAGGACCCTGGGATCATGACCTGAGCCCAAGGCAGTCGCTTAACCAACTGAGCCACCCAGGCGCCCACTTGGTGACTATTTAAAAAGCTTACTACAAAACATGACAAATAAGGTATGTGTAGTCAATGCTAACATTTTTCCAAAGAGGTGGCACAAATTTGTAGTCTCCTCCCTCCTCTAGTAGTGCACGAGAAGGCTGATTTCTCCCCAGCACTCAGTATTGCCCTAATGTTTTTTTTTTTTTTTCTTCCTTTTTTAAAAGATATTTGAGAGAGAGACAGCCAGCAAGAGAAGGAACACAAGCAGGGGGAATGGGAGAGGGAGAAGCAGGGTCCCCACTGAGCAGAGAGCCCGATGTGGGGCTCGATCCCAGGACCCCGGGATCATGACCCAAGCCGAAGGCAGACGCTTAACGACTGAGCCACCCAGGCACCTCAACATTGTATTTTTAACAAGCCATGACTTCTCAGCTGAAAGTCACATAATGCAGGATCAATTGTATGGGCTCAAATGCTTGCATTCATCACAGATGTATTTTGATTTATAATTATGTCATGCAAAGAGCATTGTTGGGGCCCCATTCCAGACAGACTGGAACACCCACCATGCCAGGCAATATAACTGTAGTTGTTAACTCCTTTGGGGAATTTCCTGCAGTTTTGGGGGGTTTTTTTGAAACCACAACCAACCAAGAGATCAAATGTTTGCAGCACTGCTCAAGGGTTACTGGAAATCTCTTCAAACTCCTTAAAATGGATTTCTAAAAAAACAAAACTGTCAATTTATGTAGCTATTAAAATTTGCTTTCCACATTTTGCTAGATTTTAATTAAAACTTTAGATCTTAAGTAGGTTGACTGACCAGGCAATTCTAAATTTTTGGCAGAGGATGCAATACCAAATCTGTCTTTTGATATCAACTCTCACTCTATGTTGCTTATGACCTGACTTGAAATGCTTAAAAGATCCAAGATCGCGGTCTTCTCTTTTATTTAAGCTTGTAGCCCTGGTTTAGGTCCAACATTCTTGCCCAAGGTTAGCAGGAAAAGAGGGTTCATAAGACCATTAATTCTCAAAGAGTAAATATACAAATGGACAATGGCCAGACCATATATAAAAACAGAACTTTCCCTAAATAGCCAAAACTATTGAGTTTTTCTTAAAAAAAGATTTTATTTGAGAGAGAGCACAAGAAAGAGAGAGCAAAAGCAGGGAGGGGGAGGGGTAGAGGGAAAGGGAGAAGCAGACTCCCATTGCTGGGCTCCATCTCAGGACCCTGGGATCATGACCAGAGCTGAAGGCAGATGCTTAACCACCGACTGAGCCATCCAGGCACCAGAGTTTCTTTTAGAGAACAAAGCTGCAGGTATCAAACCCCTCATTTCAAGATAGACTACAAATCTATAATAATCAAAACAATATGGTACTGGCAAAAAAACAAAAAACAAAAAACCAGTTCAATGGACCAGAATAAAGAACCTGGAAATAAATCATGTTTACACAATCTTTGACAAAGGCAAGACTATACATGGGGGAAAAGACAGTCTCTTCATAAATGGTGCTGGGAAAACTGGACCACTACATGCAAAAGAAACTGGACCACTTTCTTATACCATACAAAAATAAATTCCAAATGGATTGCAGACCTAACTAAGACCCGAAACCATAAAACTCCTAAGAGAAAACATAGGCAGTAATCTCTCAGACCCAGGCCTTAGCAACATTTTTGTGGCCATAGCTCCTTAAAGCAAGGGAAACAAAAGCAAAAATAAACTACTGGGACTATATCAAACTTAAAAACTTTTGCACAGGGAAGGAAAACATCAACAAAACCAAAAGGCAACCTACGGAATGGAAAAAGACATTTACCAATGATATATCCAATAAAGGGTTAATATCCAAAATATATACAGAACTCCTACAACAGCAAAGAAAAAATAATCCAATTAAAAAATGGGCAAATGACCCAAATAGACTTTTCAAGGATCTACAGGTGGCCAATAGACATATGAAAAGATGTTCAACATTACTGATCTTCAGGGAAATACAAATCAAAACCACAAGGAGGTATCCTTCTCATACCTATAGGGATGGCTGGTATCTAAAAGACAAAAAAATTAAGTGTTGGCAAGGATATAGAGAAAAGGGAGCCCTCTTACACTGTTGGTGCAGCCACTGGGGCAAACAATATGGAATTTCCTCAAATCATTAAAAATGGAAATATCATACCATTTAGTATTCCACGTTGTATTCTCCCAAAGAAAATGAAAACATGGGTTCAAAAAGATATATGCACTCTATGTTTATTACAGCATTATCTACAATAGCCACGATATGGAAGCAACCTCAGTGCCTATTGATTGATGAACAGATAAAGATGTGTGTGGGGTGTGTGCTGGGTATGTGTGTGTGTGGGTGTGTGGGTGTACAACAGAATATTAGCTACAAAAAACAAAATCTTGCTATTCTTGAAAATATGGTTGGACCTGGGGGGTATCATACTAAATGACAGAATCAGAGAAAGACAAATACCATAGGATTTCACTTTTATGTGAAATCGAAATGAAACAAAAAAACCCAAACAGAAAATCTAATACAGAGAACTGGTGGTTACAAGATTGGGGGGGGGGGGCAGGGCAATAAATTTCCAGTTATAAAATGTCAGGGGGACAAGAAGTACAATACAGGGAATAGAGTCAATATTGTAATAATGTAGGAGGACAGTAACTGCATTTATCATGAGCATTGCATAATACATAAAATTGTCGATTCATTAGGTCATATGCCTAAAACTAACATTGTATGTCAACCATACCTCAATTAAAATATATAAAAATAGAACTCTGACCCATGACCAGCAATCTATCCAGGAAGTACCCTTTATAATCATCAGCCCAGGGAACCTGTCTATGATGGATCAGACCTGTAGGAAGTCAGACTGCTATTTCTAATAATAATCCAGGAAGACGAACTTTTGTGACCATCATCCCCAAATGGCCAGGACTTGAATACCGGACCACCCCTAACCAGTCACATAGGATACCCACTTCTAGTTAGCCCGTCAACACAAAATTTCCCTCTGTGATTCCTTGATTTTAGAGAATAGCCATATTGTTATGATTTATACGTTTGGAAAAGAGACAAAATCCTATGTTTAGGATCCAAACAGTGAATCTACATCCAGTCAGGAAAAGAGAAACCACTCCATGTATTTATAACAGAGGAACCTTAAGAAAAGACCTTGGTATGGAAAAGTTGAAATTGAGTTGGAAGGGAAGGGTGGTAGAAGAGCCAAAGAGACCGTTTGTTAATCTAGGATCAGGAAGGTACCACCTTCCTGGACTGGATCCTAAGAGTCCACACAGACTGATACTTCGATGGAACCACACTACTCCTAAGCTGAAAAGAGAGCGCTGTGCTATTTTGGTACTAAATTGCCAGCAACAACACTAGAGCCCTCATCCACTGGTAACCACCTCGACCATGGCTGTCCCCACCAGAGGCATTCCAACATGGGTTTTCCTCTTGCCACTTGCCAATCGCCCACCAGGGCCTTTCGCTGGAAGGGCACACCAGGAGGACAGCTGGCAAAGGCGGCTTAGGAGATGGAGTTTGCAGTCTTCCAACCCCTAGGGGGAAGAGAGCAAGTATGGAGCTGACTGAACAGAACCACTGATACTGTCCACAGATAAATAGGTCTGGGCCTGGCCTGGATCATAAGTCCAAACCAGAAGAATATTCTAACCTATTCAACTTGTTTTTTTTTTTATTTAATAATTTTTTTTTATTCTTATGTTAATCCCCATACATTACATCATTAGTTTTAGATGAAGTGTTCCATGATTCATTGTTTGTGCATAACACCCAGTGCTCCATGCAGAACGTGCCCTCCTCAATACCCATCACCAGGCCAACCCATCCTCCCACCCCCCTCCCCTCTAGAACCCTCAGTTTGTTTCTCAGAGTCCATCGTCTCTCATGGTTCGTCTACCCCTCCAATTTCCCCCGCTTCATTCTTCCCCTCCCGCTACCTCCTTTTTTTTTTTCTCAACATATATTGCATTATTTGTTTCAGAGGTACAGATCTGAGATTCAACAGTCTTGCACAATTCACAGCGCTTACCAGAGCACATACCCTCCCCAGTGTCTATCACCCAGTCACCCCATCCCTCCCACCCCACCCCCCACTCCAGCAACCCTCAGTTTGTTTCCTGCGATTAAGAATTCCTCATATCAGTGAGATCATATGATACATGTCTTTCTCTGTTTGACTTATTTCACTCAACATAATACCCTCCAGTTCCATCCACATCTCAACTTGCTCTTTAAATAAAAAAGTTAAACCCATGAAATTAGATTGCCATGATCCTGAATGTTCCAGGGCGGAAAGGAATGACAGAGCTAGGCCCCATCCTCCCCACTTCTAATGTCACCAGCTTGGGGATGGGAGGACAGGGAGAGACCACACTAAGGGAGAAACTTTGAAAAGTTCTGAGCCCTGATTAGAGCTGACAGTTACAGGTGGAAGCTATATTCCTTTCATGCATATGAAGTTCTGACACCCCACCCTATTTCTGACTCACCCTAAATCTGGAAAGTGTCTCTACTGCTCTTTACAATAGCTACCCACAGCACATCCATTGGAAGATGTATTCCTCCAAAGAATCAGAGCCAAAATTTGTAGGATTATATTCTGGGGCCATTAGTGGAAGATGGTGAGGATGAACAGACAGACCTCTTTTTGGATTCCATTTGTTTTATTCAGCCATTATTTACTGGGTGCTGCCCATGTATGTGGGTACTACTTCAAGCACAGGGAATATAGAAGAGAACAAATCCCTGCCCTCATATAGTACACAGTCTATGGGGGGGAAAGGGAGACAACTGTGTAATTAAAACATGGTATTAGGAAAGAACAGGAAGGGGGACAGAGTACAGAGGCAGACTTTGCCATTTTAGTTAGGTAGATGGGAAGAGATTTCCTTGAAGAGCTAATACTTCAGCAAATACGTCAAGAAAGTGAGCTAGGAAGTCATGTGAACATCAATGGAAGATTTACCTGGCAGAGGAAATTGAGGATTCAAAGCCCCTGAGGCAAAATATGCTTGGTGTATTTAGCAAACAGTTTTGTGTGGTTGGAAGAGAGAAGTAGCAGTGAGGTAAGAATGAAGGTCACATCACAGGCAGCCCTGAAGGCCGTTGTAAAGAACAGCTCTTCCTTCTGAGCTGCGAAGGCACTGGAGGATTTAGCAAAGAAGAATGAGAGGATCCCCATGGAAGCCACATATAAGTGGGTGGAGGGGGATATGTGGGGATGCAGTTGGTGACGATAGAGGCAGGGAGGCCAGTTCAGGCCCCAATGCAATATTCCAGATGAGAGATGCCCTGAAGTGGGGGTAGTAGAGGCGTTGATATGTAGCTTGTTCACATAAATAGGAGATTACTCAAGCTAGCCAGAATTGTATCTGCAACACTCCACTGAAAGATCTATTATAAATATATCATCTTGTGATGCTAGGTTAGCAGTATTATCTTCAGACCTACCTATTATACCAAAATTCACTTTTTATTTGCAGTCTACGCCCCAACTGCTTCATTTTGGCTGAAAATGTGTTACTCTTAGATAGTAATAAGACAAATAACTAAATGCATTTCACACAGAGCACCTATCCCTTTACTTGCTTATGGTGCATTTTCCAAATGAGGACCCTTTTAACAGAAAACGACTTTGTGAATACTTACATTCAGCTGTATTTTTAGCACCCACTGATAAAAATACATAATGACAAAAGCTACTATAAAATCAGTAATGCTTGAAAATGCCATATTTTATAAGTACAACAGCATCTCCACTCAACTGAAAAGTAATTGCAGGTGTATGCACAAAATCAAATACTTATAATTCACTGACAACATGTAGGGTGCATAGGGTTTCAGAGACCCTTTGTCATTGTCATGGTAATAGCCTCTGTAGAAAATGAAATCCCAGACAGCTTTGTGATATACCAAATTCAGTCAGAAGTCACTTGAATATGAAGATCAACTGTCACAGGAGACAGGTAAGAAAAGAATTTAGAAGTCAGAAATTGATTAACAAAAGCTAGCCACCATGGTTTACAAGGGTGGAAGCAGTGGCATTTTTCTTGAAAAATCAAGGAATGAGCTATCCTCATACCTAAGGTGATGGGCTAAGGTGATCAGTCCCTTCAGTAAGCTGTGGGTTCTATGGCGTAATGATTATGAAAGGACCATGTTACCAGCTCCAGGTCGCAAGTGGAACCCAAATCTTGGGTCAATTATTAACCTTCTGCAGCTAAAGAGGGAATTTAAAAGTTGGCAGGCAAAACCACAGTGGTTTCCTTAGAGGATAAATTCTTTACAAAGAAATTAAGTAAATCGTACCTCCTGGCACTCATTCTTCATGTTAGATTTAGAAATAACCTATATATAGGAGGTATTTGGGGTGTTGATAATATGTAAGAGGATCTGACATAGTAGGGTATTCTAACGCAGAAGTCTTAGGATTTTGATGGAAAATCTAATTAAGGGATTTATTTAGACTTGTAATTTAACCTGAAATCTTATAAATTTGCATAGAATACTAAAACGTTTAAAGAAGTGCTTCTCAAACCTTGCCATGCATCAGAATCACCTGGAGAGCTTGCTAAAACACAGCTTGGGGGCCAAGCCCTAGTTTCTTTTATTCAGTAGCTCTAGCTCTAGAGTGGAGTCTGAGAATTTACATTTCTAATTCACATTCTCAGGGGAGGATGATGCTGGCCCAGGGATCACACCTCCAGGAACACTGATTTACAGGCTCTTAAGATTCACTCTATAAGGTGAATTAAACATAAAGATGCCTTATGAACTTTGGAACTTAAGAACTTAGTTAAATCACATCACTTTAAAAGGGACATATGAAATTTATAAATGCAGCTTAAACTATTTAAAGGTTAATGATCTGAATTTGTAAATGGTCCCAAACATTAATAGTCTGAAAAATTTACCAGTGTTCTATACAGAATATTAAGATTTAGAAGTTTGAAAAACTTAGGTTTTTGAACGACCAACTTTATGAAACTGAATATTACATGTAAAACCCAAGTCACCTCTGAAGAATCTTTGTACACAAAACTCACTAGACCTAAGAAAGAAAAAAAAACCAAAACTCAGTACTGACAGTTGTTACTCATTTTCCCGGGGCTTCCAAGCCCATGAACTGGGAGACTTTGGCATGAAGGACTAGCTAAATGTGCACCCTTTCTCTAAACCATTTGATGCCTCTTCAAATGGCCTTACTCCTCTGCTCAGAGTCAGGGCTTGCTTGAAAGACAGTGGACTGAACAAAGAGTCCACATCTTGATCGACTTTGTCTGCCACAGGAATGAATCTCCGGCAAACGCTCTGGGAGCTTTTCTCTCCAGCTCCCCTGCTAACTGTCGTTGTCTTCATGCATGGTCAGAGGACACCACGGAAAGAAGAATGGCATGTCAAGATCAATCTTCCTCCAGAGACACTCCTTGAAATAATGTTGAATAGCTGTGCTTTTGGAAATCTTTACTTCTGAGACCAATTATCTCCCTGCTACAATGTGTTCAGCCTTCACCAGCTTGGCTTCTGGACCCAGCTGTTTTCTGCAAGGCCAGATGTACTTTGAATCACAGATGTGATCATTTAAATTAACTAAATTTTCTATGTTTTTAAAAGGGACATTTATTAGCCTTCAGGGAATATAGTCCTTTGGTTCATTTTGCAGATGGGAAGCACCTGAAGCTACCCTCCAGCTCAAGAGAAAGTCGAGTGAGTGAAGGTCCTAGATGTCCATAGGATTCCATACTCCATTTGGAAGCCAACTCTATTGAATGCGAAATGTCAACTGCTTGAGGACAGATCCACCCCTATGGTATCCTTAGAGTTCAGACATATTTGGGTTACCGAAGCAATCTCTTATTTTCTGGGGACCTTAATTTTTGGATCTAATGTTAAGTAAAAATTTATAGAAAGCTGTCACAGAAAAAAAATCTATAGTCAATTTCCTTTGGGCCTCAAAACACAATAGTATGTGCAACTAGTCTTAGACAAATGCTCCATATAACAAGTTGTGTTGTCATGGTAGACATGGGCTAGAATAACAGGTCTTGTAAAGAGATCTTCAAATTCTGGCTTTGCCTTGCTTAAGCCTATTTACCTATTTTTAAAAAAGGAAAATACCTAGTGTCTGGGACATAGAAGGTACCTGATAAATGTTAGCTATGATTTTTTCTTAACCTAACTGCCTATAATAAAATGGTTAATCCCCTTTGATGGAATTATATATGGTCGTTAGAAATCATTATCTAATACTCTGTAATGTTATATTTAAAATTTTAAAACCATTAGATTTTAAATATGAACTTTCAAAAACTAGAGACAGGACAAAAAGCTACCACATTATCAATCAATTGTGGAACTATAGCTTTTTAAGTTATTCTTATTTTTCTATACTTGGGGGATATTTTAATCAGAGGTAAACAAATTCAACACAGAAATTTAAAAATTGTAAATGAAATGGCACTGGCATACCCAACTCCATTAGAAACTACCGAATGCTCCTGCTATGGTACACAGTCGTATCTTACACACACCCATGTATCATAACCACAAGAAGAACTGCATTTAAATCATCCCTTACCTTCAAGCTATCTTCAATAAACCTTTGTAGATCAAGTGGTTATACTTCTTCCCATTTTACAGGTAAGATTAGGAACTGACCCCCCCATTTATTTCTGGAGCTAATGCAGCTGCCCGTACCTAGTGGAGATTATGGTTACTGGTTACCCTGTTTACCTTGCTCAACCCCATGTAAACTTTCACTGACCCAGCTGTGCGCCCAGGGTGGGGCGGGCTGTTGTCAGTTACACAGCCTCTGGTGTCTCATCTACAAAATGGTAATGGACACTTCTGCCCTCCCCACCTCAGAAGCTTGTAAGAAAAATCAAACAACCCAGTGCAGGTAAAAACTTTACATATGTAAATTTAAGGCATTTTCTTGTATTCTTTTTAAACAAAGATTAAAATCACAAACACTAACTGTAGATAACTATGTGCTTTATACTGTTTGGAAGGCAACTGCCACTTGGTAGGTGTCCCAAAGCATGCATTCCCTTTTTAAGTTCCTCTTAAAGTGTTAAAAAGAGTTGTAGATCTATGCAATTTGAGGTTTGGGGAACCTTAGAGGTCATTTATTTGACCTCTCCAGAACATCTGAGGTTATTCACCCTCAGCTTGAGCACTTCAACTGAATGAAGCGCCTCACCTCAGGGGAACCACTTCTTTTGACCCATGAAAAAGTGTCATTCCGTTTACAAGTCTAATGATGTCGATAAGCTCTAACAGAAAAGAAAAAGTAGCAACTTTATCTTAAGAGGATTATAATCAAATACTGTTTAGAAACTTTTTTCCTTTTCAACTTTCTTGTGCTGTGCTCGGATTGCTCATCTGAATGTCTAATTAGGAAGTCTCCTCTTTCCTGGGTTTTCATTGAGCACTGTTACTCCACAGGCAAGATTTTTCATTTTTAAATTTTCATGACATCAACATAATCCTGTATCATAAAATAGAGTGCAGGGAAAACAACTTAGCTACTTGGGGGTTAGTTGTGCATTATGGGTAGTAATTTGCAAATATCTTGCCTTCAATCTCAGAACCGGATCTGTAATGAACAAACCCCTGCAAAGTAATGTTGGCAGCAAGTCCTTTCTGGAACACTCCGTCTGGATACCATGGGGTAAGAAAAAGTGTAAACCTTACAAGAATCACCACCTCATTCAGTGGGAAAACTCTTGCTGACATCAATTTAGACCTAGAAATATGGTGCAATCTAAATATGGAAATGTGCAATTCCACCCATCTTTACTCAGCTCCATCATTCCAAGAACTGTGCCTGCATTTTAGTCTGCAGTGAACAACAGCAGAGCAAAGATGACAAGTTATGTGGCCCTAATGGTCAACTGCTCCTCGTGTTCCACCTCAGATAATGATAGCTGGGAGGTTGTTCTGAGTATTCATCTTGGCCTATCCCCCCCTGCCCCCCCAACCATGGCATAAGCCTGCAAATATTAGGAGTGTCCACAGACAGGTCAAGGTTTCATTCAAAAGAAAGAAGCATTCTTGTAAAGAAACACTGCATAATTTAGAAAGCAGTTTAATTAGGCTCAAAATGTTCTTTTACACTGGTAATGATTTTAGAGTCCATCAGTTCCTTTCATTTACTCAAGCCTCAGGTTACTCATGATAGGAGGCATCCAGCCTAGAGAGCCTTCCATCTCTGTCCACTGACCCAGAGAGTAAAACATGGGCTCTGTTTGGAAAAGCAGCAGTCTCCCAGAATGAGGGCTTCTGTGAGTATTTCCCAAGGAGATCTTGGCAGCTAATAGACACAACCGTATCACAGGGAAGCTCGTTTTAATCAGATCACCTGGGTATCCTTACCCAGCCATCCCTAAATTCCCCAAGCTCTTCCTCCTACAAACTCCTAAGAATTTCAGGAGGCATTTACCCACCTAGGTAAATGGAGCTTCCTGCAGACTTATGAACTGAGCTCTGTGAAGAGTAAAAATCCCGAGTTATACAGCGATTTCCCTGTTCACAGTAGCCCATTGAAACCTGTCACTGTGCAAAAATAAATATGGATATTATGCTGTGAATAGGAGAAGCCTGAATGCAGTTGGCGGTGCTTGATTGTTAGGGTTATCTCCTGCTTGTTCCTCTCTTCCAGAAAGGAGCCAGGGGCGGCGGGGGGTGGGGGGTAGGGTGGGGGGGTGGAGAGGTGTGAGTGTGGCCAATGCAAGGTATTAATACTGTTTATTAATCCCATAATTTTACTTAGATGTTATATAAATACTAGTTTATTAAACTAATGTCCTAAAAGTTACTTTTTCCTTCTCTTTAAGCCCATTTCAGAGCATACTGCAACAAACATAAAATTTAAGAAAATACGATGAAAACTGTGGGTTCATAGTCTACACTATCTCTAATAAGAAACTAGCTTCAAAATATCCAGCAGTCAAAAGTGCAGAGGTGACTATGGCTGGTAAAATGATGTTCAAGCTTAAAATTTCTTCTTTCTATGGACCCGAAAGATCTGGACTTAAAGTTTCAGTAAGTGCAACTTTCTAATAGGATCTATCTTTTCAGAATCTAATTTATAGAGACAAAACCGATAACCCAAAAATATGAGTGTGGGAGACCGTTGTGATAATTCTTTTATGGAAAGACAGGAGCCCAAAGAGGCAGGGGAAAACAGTAACCAGCAGAAAGGGCAGACTAAGGTGGTAATTACGCCTCATGTGGAAACCCAAATGGAGGAAGGCACAGATACCATGGCCCTTACTGACAAATATATCAGCCATAGAGGCTGCAGACAGGGAGCAGGAACACATCCTGGGGTGTGTACAGGAGGCTGGGCATCTTTCTTGAGCGATGACAAAAGCCTGACTCAAAGGTCAGGAGGGCTGTCCTGGGAGTAGTGGGGAGGTCCAGGGAAGGTGAAGGAGCTTACGGAGTTCAGCAAAGTCCCTGTGCCGATTCTGTGCTCAGTGTCTTCATTCTCCTGGGCAGATGAACATTATGGACATGGACAGTGCAATGCCATGACCCTGCCAAAGCCAAGGTGGTACATAAATATGGCCGGGGTGGGGCGGGGGCAAAGGGAGAAGGGGCACGGGGAGAGGGTGGGGTGATACAAAGCAGGAAGACTGGAGGTGAAGTCACCCTCTTCTCCATGGAGAAGAGTGCCACTAAATGCCCAGGTCAGAACACTCCTGCTTGATGAAATTCTAGTCTTTCCTTGTAGTGAGTACAGGTGGAGTTCCTCTTACATCCTCCCTGAGCCTCACTGCCCTTCTCCCACTGGGTTCCTTCTGCTAAGAGGAGGGGTGTGGGATCAGTGAGGGGCTCATGGTCTCAGTGAATTTACTCCAAAGTCCTGACGAAGGGTCCTGGTTATCTAGCCACACCACTTACAGGTCAAAATATTGTGAGTCCTGCAAGCCATGCTCTTCACTACCTTGTATTGCTATCACCCAGGCATCTGGACTTGGACTACATTTCATTTCCCAGGGGTCTCATTTGCCTCATGCATTAGGTGATAGAAATGAGCTTAGGTGGTCTACTGCTCACATCCTCCCCACTCTTTTTTGGGGAACTAGTCAGAGACAATCCATGTCTTTGTTTGCTGTTGGACTGTGGTTTTTATTGTTGCTTGGTTTTGTTTTCACAACTGGTTGTGAAATAAATAATAAATACTATAAATAATAAAGACTATATTATATATAGTATTATAAATAATACTATATTTATATACTATATATATAATATATATATTATAAATAATACTATATTATAATACTATAAATAATAATAAAAAATAAATAATAAATACTATAAATAATAAAGACTATAGGATACTTTATGAAACTTTTCATTTAATATACTAGAATCTGGTTTTACTGTACACAAGCCTTAATGTAACAAAGAGGATCATGCCATAAAAAAATTTTTAAACAGTTTTGACACTCTTGATCTATATGTGCCTAACAACCACTAAATAAGTGAAGCAGAAATCAACACTAGGAAATATTAAGATTTTAACATGCCTCTCTCAAATGGAGTACAAAAACAGTTTCATAAAAAATTAAAATATGAACATAAAATTCCAAATGGATCAGATATCCAAATGTAAATATAAAACTCCACAAGTACTAGGTAAAAAAAAAAAATTGATGAATTCCTCATATAAAAACTGAGTAAAGAGAGCTTCCTGGACTATGACTCAAATTATCTAGCTAGGACCCAAAACTAGAAATTTGATTATATAAAAGTTATAAATTAAAACTTTGCATGGCTAAGAGAAATCAACATAAACAAGCTAAAATGAAATATTGACAAAAAAGGTTTTGCAATATATCTTCATAGGGTTATAAAGAGCTTCTAGACATTATGAAAAACACTAGCAAGCCAATAGGAAAAGAAATGGGCAAAGGTTATAAATAAAATATGAGTGACCCTTAGTCAAAGGAAAATTCATTCAGAGAATTATTAGTTAAAATTAGATTGAGGTACCATTTTTCATGTATACTGTCAAATATTGAGTATTATTCTTTTGCCGAAGTGTCATGAAACAGGTACTTTCATACCTTGCCAATGGGAATTCAAAATGGCACAACTCTTACAAACATCTGGTAATACTGCATACACACATCCCATCTGATCCAGCAGTCAAATAGAACTGACAAAAAAGAATGGTAATTGAAGAAAGCTGGTAGTTGTGCAAGCACTTATAACTGCAAGAGGCAAAACACAACCTCATGTCCAGCAATAAAGAACTGGTTGGATAAACCATGGTTCATCCATACCACAGAACACATGTATGTGTTCAGAAGGGGGATGAAGAAAATTTAATACAGATACGAAATTATCTTCAGGATATATTTTTAAGAGAAAATATCAAATAGAAAACACTGAGTAAAACAACTTATGAAAAAGTGGAAATATATTTTCTCAGAAAGAAACAGAAGGATAAACCAAATAAAAATGGCCACCTAGACAAATTACAAGAACATGAAAAGGAGAGGTGGAAATTAGTATCTCTGGTAGCTTATGTAAGGTAGCCAATCATCCAGGTTTTATCCAGGACTGAGGGGTTTCCTGGGACACAAGATTTTCAGTGCGAAAACTGAGAAAGTCGTAGGCAAAGCAAGGCATCTTAATCACCTAAATTTTAAGGTAAATAGTAAGTGTAAATGCAGAAATTTGATTTTGAAACTATTATAAATATATGGCAAGACAATTATATTAAGGTCATAAGCCAAAATTTCACCATCATAAAAGGAAAGCACTAGTAATCTATAAAACTGAAGTGAAAACAAAAGAATAAATGTGGACTGAGTGGAATTTCTGAGATCACAGAGGCAGCAATGATGGTATTTTTTAATCTTCCAGAATGCTCAGAAAAATGGACAGAGCAGCTAGAAATGCAAAACCAAAACTGCACAGGAAACGTTTACAGCAAAATTAAATGACAAAATTAAATGACAATGTTTTGCCTCTTGCAGCAAAATTAAATGACAAATTGTGTGTATCCCCACAATCCTGAAAATAGAAGGGCGTGTAGACAAAACAGGTTATCAGCATCTGTGTAGGAGACAGATGAGGAAAGCAACACGGTATCTACTGGACCTGAAAATGGAAGAAGCCCTAAATGATCAATAGATACTACTGGAAAGTGTGACAAGTCAAAATAAAATTGGGAATGTTTTCAACACTCACACGTAATTATAAGGTATGCATCTGAAGGAGCTGGAGCTCTGGGGATAGGAGCTTACAGAACTGAACAGGTAAAGCCCCCTTTCAGCAAAATCCTCATCCTGAGACTGGGGGTGGTGGGGGAGGGGGAGAGGCTCTAAATTTTTTAAAGTCAGAAGTCACAGAAATAAAGGATAAAGGAAAATACAAATAGAAGAGGTAGAGTGTCTCAGAAAGCAGAGGGCCATATTTGTTGAATTCAGAATTTGTAAACATCTGACAAAGGTTTTTTAAAAAAAGGTTTAGAAATGTGAAGCTAGAAAAACTAACCTGACCCACCCTGACCTCCTAAGAGTTCAGTAAATCCAATATCACACAATATGAGCAATTAAGAGAATTGTATCAAATTCCACAGGATGAAACAAAATCACAGACCAAGAACATTTTCCTTACAGATTTTGAAAGTATTCCAGTAAGAACAGGCATTAAACAGATGAAAACTGTAACCAACAATTTCCAACAAGCTAAACGAAATTCTTAAATCTAATTTAAAAAGTAAATTAGGATTTAGGAATTCAGATATGGGGTGAGAACTAAGAATTAGAAATAAAATTATTTCAGAAATAAAACCTGAGCTAGAATGCACACGAGAGCAAACAGATGAAGGGCAAAAACAAAATGTACAATCAAAAGAAAACAAAGGGATATAAAGTATTTGAAAGTTGCAAATACAGTTGATAGAGTTTAAGAAGAGCCAACACATATGTAAAGGGGTTGCTAGAGAGGAAATCCGAAGAGTGGAACAGAATACTAAAATTTTACCACCACCACCACCCCCAAAAAAAGACAACTACCTATTTGAAAGGCATGCTGGGTATCTTGGAAAACATCCCAGAACACACTATGAAATATTACCTAATAAGGTTAGTGGACTTTAAAGACAAAGATTAAAAAAACCTTGGAACCTGCAGGCAACAAAACCAAGTTGCTTATTAGGGGAAAAGATAGGCAGAAAGTATTGTTGCTATTAATTTTTTAGTAACATTTTATGCCAGAATATAATGGAGTAATAAATTTAGGATATTGAAGGAAAAACAATAG
Source organism: Mirounga angustirostris (assembly GCF_029215605.1). Taxonomy (NCBI): domain Eukaryota; kingdom Metazoa; phylum Chordata; class Mammalia; order Carnivora; family Phocidae; genus Mirounga; species Mirounga angustirostris. The sequence goes on along the minus strand of NW_026991722.1, from coordinate 43,450,642 downwards.
GATTTCAGGAATTTATATGCAGCCAACTTATATTTCAAGTGACAAAAAACACTTGTCAACCTCTAAGAACTCTGGGAATATTGTTCCCATGAGCCCTTTCTGAGGAATCTCCTAGACCCTGAGCTTCAGATGACCAAAGCGAACTTTGACGTAAGGACTAGTGTCATCTCAGGGCTGTAGTTGGCTTTGTCATGCTCCTTTAGAAGTACCAGCAGTATCTCTTCCTCAGGGGTCTAAGCTCCAAATGCCTGGGGCCCCTTTTCTAAAATCCCGAATTCTTAAGCCTCTATCTCATCCATTTCCTGGATCTGTTATTCTCCAGGTAAACTCAGCACCTTGCTTTAGACAATACATGTGCAACCAATTCCCAGGCTAAAACAAGTTTTAAAAATTAGTAGTATAAATACATTTTTAAAGGAAAATATAATGTATTTCCTTGTTTTTTTTTTTTTCCATTAGAAAAGCCAAGCAGCAATGATATCCCAGTAGCAATAAATGCAGACATCACCCAGGCCTCTGAAGTCCATCTGCCACTACAAAGGGCCAGTGCCCCTTGGAAAAGTTCCTTATTCTAGGTCTGGGAAAGGAAATATACAAAATAAGCCTGAGATATCTTAATAGGCCAGAAAGTAAGGAAACTATCAAAGACAAACTGGATCACATAAGCTCACATGGAAGAACCTTCACTGGCCAAATGCTGGGGCAATTTGAGCAAAGGAAAAATGGATGTGTTGAAGTACATCAAATACATTCTTAAAACATGTATTTAGAGCAGTGTTAAAAATCCATGAAATTACAAGGATACTGAAATTTTAAAAACACACTGGTCATCCTAGGAAGTTGCTAGAGCACCAACTTACTCCAAAACTGATGAAGAAAAATCAAATACTTCTCTTTCTGTGCCAACTGTATTTAAAGTAGTTGGTGAGGAAAAGCTCTTTAAAACGCACAAAGAATTACAGACTTAGTCACTGTTTTGAAACTTATAATGAAGACAGACAATGGTCATAAACATTAACACTATCAGGTTAACAGCTGATTGATAATTTGAGGAGTCCGTCCCACACGGTCACTTTAAGATCTATTTTATTTGTTCTGTTTGGGCTAACATTCAGTGAGAAGCTAGGTACCAAAGTCTCAAATACAAGTAATTACCCCACCATCTCTAAGTTCTGATTTCATCTTGCTTCTGCTGCTCTACCCACTTTAACCCTTTTTCTCACATCTACGTGATCAAAGAGAAATAGGAAATGAAACCAGTAGGAGCAGAATCCATCACAACCAGCCATTCTTGGCATCACAGATCTAAATAAATTGGCCAGCTCACATTTTCCCCCCCACAAGAAAGTCTGATGGGGAATAAAAGGATCCTACAACCTCTCTCAGGGCTCTCTAGAGAACCCTAGCAGGGAAGAATATCAGCACTCAAAGCAAACAAAAAATAAAGGTAGCTGGATAAATGAGGAATCGTGAGAAAGCACACAAAGAGGAAGAAAAATAGCAGGAAGAACGGCTAATGTTTCTACATCCACCACTGCTCTTTCCTATTGATAGACACTGAAGCAATTAGCAACTCTGGAAACACAGACAGGGAGAAGCCAGCACTTCAGTCATCTCTGTCAACAGTCAGGAAGCGCCAAAATCAGGAAGAAGTTCTTAGAAAGGCCAAGAGAAAATACGTTAGGGATACTGCCACTTACGCTGCACTGGGGTTGTAGAAAAGGAGGTTGAAATTTTACTTGAATGCAGAGTCACAGCGCCTAGACCATCATAGAACCTGCAAGAGATGTTTGACTAAGATGTCTGGAACACAAGTAATGCTTCTAACAGTGTACAAATGGGAAAGATGTTCTAACCACTCCCAGCAGACACCAAGGCAGCTTTGCCAATATAAGGGCTCCACTCTATCAGTGAAGGTCCCCAATGGCAGTCCCAACTCTCCCAGGGAATGGGAAGTCAGAAGGAAACATCCACAGCTCAGCAGATGAGACTGCTTTCAGAAGACTCACCGACAGTATCTGACAAACATGAGTTTAGCAACATCTGGCCAGGCACCTGAAGCAAGGAGAGACAAAGAGTATGGGTAATGCATGTCCCCTGACCACACTTATTTATGATCATATATGGGAGACCTCTGGAAACTCCTAGAAGACTCATAGTAGGGGAACTTTGCAAAGAGCTAGTACGGTACTGGGTAGCAGCAAGTCTCGATTAAACACTAGTTGTACACAACCGGGTCCGAGTAGTACCCACCTCACAGGTACTTTATGATTTAATGTGAAGTCACTTTGTGAGCTCCACAGCACCCACTGAATGGGAGATGTTGCTAGTAACAATGGGTTGCAGTCAATATTACCACCCCAGGTATCTCAGACTTTGAGGAAAAAGTACTGAGGCTTTCTTTCTGAAACACGGTCTTTGCAATAAAGGCTAATAAATGCGGTTCCAAGATGCTCTGAAAAATACAAGTTTTGTTCCAACTTTATTTGTAAGGATGGTATTGTTCCATCATTGTCAGAAAGAGTCTCTGCCTTTCTTGAAAGTCAGTATTGATGGCTGGCCCAGGGAAAAACAACATATTAAAATAAACTCATTAGGGGCGCCTGGGTGGCTCAGTTGGTTGGGCGACTGCCTTCGGCTCAGGTCATGATCCTGGAGTCCCGGGATCGAGTCCCACATCAGGCTCCCTGCTCGGCGGGGAGTCTGCTTCTCCCTCTGACCCTACCCCCTCTCATGTACTCTCTCTCTCTCTCTCATTCTTGCTCTCTCACATAAATAAATAAATCTTAAAAAAATAAAAAAATAAAAAAAATAAGCTCATTAGCTTACCCCTCCTTCCAAATTCACCTCACCTCCAGTATGCCCCATATCAGTATCAAACTAGTAACTGGGCTGTCATCTTTGGCTCCTTTCTCCCTTATCCTTGACATCCAATTAGCCACTTAGACTTCCCATTCTTAGCTCTTCAACGTTTCTTGAATCCATATATGCTCTCCATCCCCAATACCATTACCCTAATTTAAGCCACTGTGCTTTCTTCCTTAGAATACTCCAACAGCTAAAAGGTCTTCAAACTCTGTCATTCCACAGCATGTGTGGCCTTACGTAAGCTCCTGCTTATCTCCTTCACTTTACTTCATATCCTCCTGTTCTATTCTTCAGATCCCTTGAGCCCTCTTGCAGAACTATGGAAGTCCCATGCTTTCTCACCTTCAAGTCATTGATTGTATGGGTTTTTGTCTCTCACTAACCTTTCTCCATTTTCCTAACACTCTCTAGTTTTTATTTGTGTTCCAGAGTTTGGTTTCAATATCACCACCTCAGAGCAGCTTTTCCCCATGCCCCTAAATTAGTTTTACTAAGCCTACCCCAGCTTATTACCTAAACTCTGGATTGCCCTTGCCTGTTTACTGACCAAACTAGACCAGTGGTTCTTAAAGTGTGATCCGCATACCCGTGGATCCTTCCACGGTGTCCACAAAAATCAAAACTATTTCCACAGAAATATTCAGATTTTGTTTGCCTTTCTATGTTGACATTTGTACTGATGGATAAAAAGTGCTGGTATCTGAGCTCAAACCAAACTTTACAGTAGCCATATATTCTCCACTGCCACATACAGTAAGAGCAATGATAGTTTCACTTAAGAATTCCCTGATCAAGGGGTGCCTGGGTGGCTCAGTCATTAAGCGTCTGCTTTCAGCTCAGGTCATGATCCCAAGGGTCCTAGGACGAGCCCTGTATCAGGCTCCCTGCTCAGCGGGAAGCCTGCTTCTCCCTCTCCCACTCCCCCTGCTTGTGTTCTCTCTCTGTCAAATAAATAGATAAAATCTTTTTTTAAAAAATGTTTAAAAAAAGAATTCCCTGATCAAGCAGCAAATTATTTCAATTAAATCTCAGCCCTGGAGTATACAACTTTTTCATAGTCCCTGTGATGAAATGAGAAGCGCAAAGCAAGTATCAAAAGATGTGCCAAAAGATGATCGCTGTCAAGGAAAAGCACTTGTACAATAGTTTATCAGTGAAACTAGTTTTTTTTCATAGTGTTCTATCACTTGGAAAAAAAAAAAACTGAAAAACTACACAGACTTGAGTATGTGGCAGATAGTTTATGGAAAATGAGTAAAGTGAGCCTGTCAGATCAAGGGGAAAAAATTAAAAATATTAATGATAAAATCACTTTCAAGTTCAAATTAGAATTTGGAAAGCCTATATACATCACCATGAGCTTGAGAACTTCCCAATAAAGATTTTTTTCTGAGGTGCCTGGGTGGCTCAGTTGGTTAAGCATCTGCCTTCAGCTCAGGTCATGATCCCAGGGTCCTGGGACCCAGCCCCTCCCCAGCCCTCAGCAAGGAGCCTGCTTCACTCTTGCTCTCGCTCTCTGCTGCTCCCCCTGCTTGTGCTCTCCTCCCACCCTCCCGCTGCCAAGTAAATAAAATCTTAAAGATTTTTCTGATACAATCAGTGCTGATACTAATATGAGTTTTTGATAAGGTGTAATGAAATGTATTAACATTTGGAAAATCTGCATAACTAAATAAGCCAATATTTTCCAATTGACCAATGCATAGGTAAAATATTCACTGAAAGTATAAAATAAACCAATGGAGTTTAATAGAGTATGAAATGTTCGTTTATATGGTTTCAAAATCCACACTGCAGCTAACATTTAGAGAACTAGCATTTGTTGCATTCTGGTGTAGCATTAAAGATCTACAACCATCTGAAAAGCAGTTAAAATACTCATCTTTTTCAGTTACTTATCTTCTTATATTTGAACAAAAGTAAGATCACAGACTGAATGCAAAAACAGGTAAGAGAATTAAACTATCTTCTATTATAAAGCCAGGCATTAAAAACATATGCAAAAACGTTAAACAAAGTCATTCTTCTCACTAATTTTTATGTCAAAAGCTATTTTCATTAAGATGTTATTTATGTAAACATGTGATGAGTTATTAGTGTTTTAAATGAATATCTTAAAATTTGTTTTACTTTCTAATATGAAAAATATCGATATAAGCAACATAAAGAAAAATTAGTCAGGGTCTTCAATTGGAGACTGTAAAGGGTCAGATCCTGAGCAGATCTAAGGTCTACTTCTCTGGACTATAATCTGTCACCAGCCTCACAGCCCCGGTATCAAGCTCACAAAAGCATTAAATATATTAAATATATTTCAAAAAATGAAATATAGATGGGGCACTGCTCAAGGGAGAAGAAATGTGTGAAATTCAGAGCAAGGCTTGCCACTTCCCCTGAGGGCAGCTCTGCAAGAAAACAGGTGCACCTGAATCCACAATGGTCTGTTCTTCTCTACCCTGAAGAACATCCCTAGTTCTAAAATAACTCAGGAGTATTGGGAAGATCCTAAAGAGGTTTTGTAAGAGCCACAAGGATGATTCAGTGTTAGAATACAAACCAAGTAAAAGTTAGATTATTTTGTTTATTGGAGGAATGTGAAGAGGAAACCTAGTAACGCTAGTCAGGCAAGGAGTTCTACAAAGTAGTTGGCCAACTAGTCTTTGCATTCATGAAGGCAGGAGCAACAACAACTTAACCTGAAGCCTGGGGGATTTAGAGGCAAAGAGAACTTTGTCTAGAGGGTTATTAAGCATTATAATGGGCTTGTTAGGAATGCCAGGGAGGTTTGGTTTGACTGAAGAGCTCTTCTGCTGAAGGAATGGAAGCAAAATAATGTTCTCTGATTGTCTCACTTGGATGTATTAATTCCAAGAAACAGAGCCCCACTGTTTAGAAAACAATAGGCTATTTCCATTTAAGAAATGAAGAAATATAAAAGCCATCATAGAAGTATTTCCATTATACCTCTGTAAATATCATGGTTTACCGTGAATAAAGTATAAAGGGCCAATTTCAAGGCTATATTTAAGTAACTGTAACTCACATTACTAATCAAGTTCCTGCCAGTTAGGAATTGAATTGTGCCCCAAATTTCTCTATTGAAGCCCTAAACTCCCAGTACCTCAGAATGTGATCTTATTTGGAAAGAGGGTCACTGCTGGTATTACTAAAGTTAGGATGAGGTCAGAATGGAGTAGGGTGGGCCCCTTATTCGACATGGCTGGTGTCCTTTAAAAAGGGGGAATATGGCAACAGACAAGTACAGAAGACAATGTGCACAAACAGGGAGAATGCCGTGTGAAGCTGAGGCAGAGATAAGGATGGTGCTTCTACAACCCCCAAAGATTGCCAAAGAGCTACCACTGACCCCTTAATCTCCAGCATCTAGCCTCCCAAATGGGCACTGCAACAATCTCTAGGTTTAAATCACTCAGTTTGAGATATGTTGTGAACCAATATACTACCTCTGACTACCAAGAGATTTTAGTGTGATGGGCCAGAGGAGTAAGTACATTCGGGGTTCTAAATGATGCAGTGGGGTGAGATGCCTAGAACTATTCCCCAGTGGGCACCAATCTGTAGCTTGCTTGGCAAAAAGCTCTAGTAGCATAGATCACAGCAGCATCAATATAGAGAAATGCAAAGGTGTGCCCTCCTCTAGACTCAGTCTATGCAACTTAATGGTTATGAATGGTGCTGATTGAGAGGAATATTGAGAATTGTAAGTGATGTAGCTGTGCCTATTTTCCACTCGTTGTCAAGCTCCCTAAAGCTCAGTTCAGCCAAAGCTGTGTTAGTACTTGAAAGAATAAAAAATAATGTCCAAGTACATAGAAGAACATTGGTCTTGACTGTTAGGTTGGTTGAGTGAAAAGCTAATTCAGTGTTGTAAGCTTCCATTCAATTTCAGGAACATGTACCGATTACTTCCTTGACCTTCTGTAGTTCCTTTGGTGGTACATATTCAAGCCTCTGGCACCCAGTGGAACCCCTTCCACCATTTACCTCTTGCTCTCTAAAAATTAAAGTATCTCACTATGTTCAGTGTGAGGAAGCTGCCTACACGCTAATTAGTTGCAACCACCCTCGTTTAACTTGATTCTTTTTTGTCCTTCTACATTTAAATTTTGCTTCTATTTTCAAATTCAGCATCCCTAAATTGTTGCTGTCAAGCCTTGCCTAAGCAGAAAGCAGATTCTTGGGAGATGAGAGAAAAGAGCAAGGAATCAAGGAAGATGTTGGCTTTGGTGGTTTAAAGACTGAGCCGATTATCTCATTACCCCAGTTTCCGGCCCACTGGCCTGTGGAAGGAGAACGCTCTTGGGTCAGTCTCAGTTCTGGGGCACTGGCTGGGCTCCATGCTCCACCCGTTCAGCTGCTGAGCTCATTACTACTCCTGAGACTTTCTTTCATCTACACAGGTAGGGAGTATTTTCAAGTGAATAGCATGATACCCTCTTTGTCTAACAACTAATTCCTCAGTAAAGGCAAAAGGAAAAGTTATTTGATCCCAAGGGATAAAACTTCCCTTCACCAATCAATCTTCATCTACTCCACTGTAATTACAGATTATTTATCCAGATCTCATCTCCCTGGCAGCTTGCAGCTGAGATGTCCACTGCTAACAAATGAGGTCCTTTACAGGTGAATATGTGTCATTGCACATCAGTAGTTCTGTGTGCCTTGAAACCCATCTTTTCCACAATAGCTGTCTTTGCTACAAATGCTGGGTCTTGGAAGACTTGGGAATTCAGACTTTATTACAAGGGAAAGCATCCGTGTTTACTTATGGTTTCCCCAACTACACGTATGCAAGACAAATCTCAAAGGGACAAATAACAAAAAAACTAAAGCAGAAAGGTGAGCTGTTTAAGACCAAAAAGAGTACTAAAGGGAATGTTTTTGATGGAAGAAATTACAACAACACAAAAGCTGGAGGGTAGTCCTGTACTGCCATTTCCCAGATACACTTCATTTGTTCCTCTGAAGGTCTACCATCAGTCCATCTGAATGGGGAGGCAAACAAATGGCCACATGGGAGACAGCACTGCCTTAATCATGAAGACCCCTGCAAGGGAAAGTGAATCCTTGACGCCACGCGTTTCCTGCTTAAAAAAAATAAAAAAATAAATAAAAATGTAGAAGTGCTGCCCTCTAATGGTTGTCACCTTGCAGGTTTAAAGTCGCCAGAATGGAGCTGTTGAACCACCATTGTAAGGGTGGCCCTCATTTTTATTTATTTATTTTTTAAGATTTTATTTGACAGATCACAAGTAGGCAGACAGGCAGGCAGAGGGAGAGGGAGAAGCAGGGTCCCTGCTGAGCAGGGAGCCCGATATGGGGCTCGATCCCAGGACCCTGGGATCATGACCTGAGCTGAAGGCAGACACTTAACCAACTGAACCACCCAGGCGTCCTCAGATGTGCAGTGGGGAAGACAGGCTGTAAACCAAACTCACATTGTCCTTAAAAAAAAAAAAAAAATTGTCATTGTTTAAATTAGCACTAGAATTATCACTTTTCTACGTTCGTGTTGGACTTGAAAAACGGAGTTTTCAGAAGCCAATACTGCATACTCCTTCATGGAAGGAGTCAGGAAGCACTAGGGATCCTGCCTTAGATGGTAATACAATGCATCCTCATTGAAAAAAGAATATTTATCAGGAAGCAAGACTTGGGGTTTGCAGTAGTGTCCTTTAAGTACACTAATTATCTGCCAAATTCACATTTCTATATTTCTCTTACAGGTATGAATTCATTAACCCAACTCTTAACCTGTTTTGTTGATTTCCCTGTCTGATTACTTACTGCCATTCACAAATATGACATTACTCTGTCAAAAGTTAAATCCAGAATCTTCCTCCAAGGTTCGAAGTGTGAGCTTCACAGACTTCCTACTTTAGACCTAGGTTTTAATGGACTCCCAAGATAAGAAAAGTAGAGAAAGTATTACGGTGTGGATGGGTTTGGCACACTCTTCAGCCTAGGAGCCCGACCTTTTATTACCCTGAAGTTTGGCAAAGGAAAGAATCAGCACATAATTACAGGAAAAGGAAAATAGGAAGGCTTCTTCCACACGGCCCAGGGAAGACCTGTATCTCAACTAGCTGATCAAGTCACGTAAATATTAATAACACTGTTTAAAGTGGTATGTGGTTTTGTTGGCCACGCCTCAGTCAAAGCAGCTTCTATAGCCCTGCTGTTAGTTACGGCCTCTGAGATCCATTTATAAATTATTGAAGTATTTAGTGCGAAATTACCACCCTGTATATAAAAGATTGTGTAAGCGCCCAGCAGAAGGGGAATCCCAAATTAGTGTGAGGCTAGAGAAAATGCGGCAGACCGCGTTCCCAGGGTGTACGCATGCGCGTGCACCTGCGCACATCAGACCCTCCCATAGGGGAGGACAGGAGGCGGCTGCTCCAGTCGTTCCTTCTCCTAGCGAGGGGTCTAGGTTAGAGCACCAGCTTTAAACCAAAATACCTGAATTTTTTTCTAGCTGGGGGGGGGGGGGGGGATCAGATTACAGTAAAAGAAAATTAAGCAAAACGTGAGTGTGATAGCATTGCTACTGCAGCATCACAGAAATGGTTTTTTTTTTTTAAGATTTTATTTATTTATTCATGAGAGACAGAGAGAGAGAAGCAGGCTCCCAAGGAGCAGGGAGCCCAATGCGGGACTCGATCCCAGGACTCTGGGATCATGACCTGAGCCGAAGGCAGACGCTTAACCGTCTGAGCCACCCAGGTGCCCCAGAAATGGGTTTTGAATAAAGAAAAAACTCAACTTGCACTGTAAACAGAATTCTCAGTAACAATATTTTTAAAATTTTTTTTGAGAGAACACGCAAGCGCATCTGGCATGGAGGAGGGGAAGATGGAGAGAGAATCCCAAGGAGGCTTTATTTACACTTGGCACAGAGCCCCATGCAGGGCTGGATCCCACAACCCTGAGATCATGACCCGAGCTGAAATCAAGAGTGGAGCACTTAACTGACTGAGCCACCCAGGCACCCTCAGTAACAATATTCTAAGGCACAAAGGAGAGGAAACTGCAGGTAGCAAGAGGGAGAAGTGTTAGAATTCTATCAATTCCAGAAATAATGGTTTGGGGAGGGGAGAGGGAATCCACATGGCAAACTTTTAATAGACTTTCTTTGCACAGCAGTTTTTTGTAGTAATTTTACTCTAAGACATAATGACGAGTGTGTGTATGGTTGACAAATGCTAAATCCTGACTGAGTTTTCATTTTACAAATTGTAAGATATCCTCCCCTTCTTATCTCCCCCAAACATATCACAGTAATTCCACAGGGAAGTTTAAGCCTAAATTTGTTAATAGCTCCTTTACAAATATTTTTTTAAAGATGCTGAGGAAAGTAATTCGAAGCATTTGGTGCAAGAAAATTTTTTTTAAAGATTTGTGTGCGCCAGGGGTGGGGGTGGGGGGCGTGGGGGGGAGGGGGGAGGAGGGGGGGAGAGAGAGAGAGAGAGAATCTCGAACAGACTCCATGCTGAGCACAGAGTCCAGTGCAGGCTTGATCTCATGACCCTGAGATCATGACCTGAGCTAAAATTAAGAGTTGGAGGCTGAACCAACTGAGCCACACAGGTGCCCCAAGAAATTTTTTAAATTATATTTCACTCTTCTCAAACGTCCTGAGATAACTCATTCAACCTAAGAAAATACTGCTTCAGAAGTACCTGTTTTACCAGAAATTATTTGATAATCTTCCCTCTTTAAAGGAGGGTGCTAGAATCTGCAGGGGGTTCAAAGACTCGTAAGGCAGGTTCTTGGCCCTTGAAGGATTTGTAGCACAGAGATGTTCTAGCAGAATAAATCCATTCCTACATTGATTTCTGGATCATATGTAATTCAGAAAGTTTCTAGACAACTCTCCCCTACAGAGTCTACTCAATTCCTATTGAGTCATGGAAATGTAGTAGAGATTTTTGATAGAAAATATTCCGATAAAGAGATAAACCACTAAATTACTGAACTCCAATGGCTTTACACCAAGAATATATGTGATCAACTTGAACTGTCCATAGTTTCACAGGATAAGAAATTGAGGAAGAAATGGAGTTCAACTGTTCCATTGAATGTCCAGAGCCTCTGCTATCAAAGGAGAGACTTCAAACTAGAAGAGGCCCTGAGAGAAGAAAACAAGGAGGATAGCCCAGGAGCATTTCTGGTAGATTCCAGAGGCTGTATTACCTGAAACTTCTAAAAGAAGCTGCTGTGGAGACAGCTGTTGTAACTGAGCCCCCATCTCCTCTGAATCATCAGCCCACGTACTTTGAGTTGTGCTCAGTTATGGAGCTAAACATTTGGGCTACGCAGCCTTTCAGTCAGCACCTGCGGCCAGACTGTTTAGCTGACACACTTCTAGGTTTCTGCACGTCCCCATGTCCTGTAGAAAACCATGAGGGTGGCACACTCTTTTCTTTCAAATTTGGCTTCCCTAGGGAATAGAAGCTGCATCTCTGGTGTCATAATGTGGGAGGTGAGGGTGTTATATCCTCACAGGCAGCTGTTCTGTAGAGAAAGGTTATATTTGTCAAGGGTGTTGGCAGTGTGGAGAGAGAGACCTGGAAAGTGATGGGCAGCAAAAGCCAGACAATAGAGTATTTTCTGTCCACTGCTTCATTTACTTCATTAGTCCTGGAATGTTGCCTGAAGATCTCCCATTGGTGTCTTACATCCATTGTCCATTTCATTCCTTACTCCTGAAAACTTGCTCTGAGATCCTTTATGGATCTTCTCCCTATATCTATTGATGCTATAGAGATCACAACAGATCATAGCAAAAGATGCCCTTAATGGAATTGCTGCGAGAGCTGTGGACAGACCCATGTGCATTAGTACATGGAATCCAGCTACCCCATCAATCCAACCCCTCCTTCTCTCCCTGTACACCAGTTCGAACCATGGACTCTCAAAGAATATGGAGCCAGATAGAATGACAACCCTGCAGAAATCCAAATATCTCTGCACATGGATTCTCATGGATCAAGAAAATGTCTTGTAGCATGAAAAGAATTTGTAGAATACCACGCTATAGATTTAATGAAACATGGCCATTCCTCTTTCTTCTATCTTTATATGAAGCTGCATGCGTCAAGAGGGAAGATTTCCCAAATAAAGGGTGATCATCCCGGCCTTAGGGAACCAAGCAGCCAAGAGATCAAGGAAGCATTCTCATGTGGCCCTTGCAAGTCTCCATATCCCTCTTAAGTATCCAGAGCTTGTGAGGAAGGAATGAGTGAATACCTAGAGAACAATTCTGGAAAGCCTATGCTGTCAAACTGGGTATCAGCATCTCCCTTAAATTCTCATTCTGTTCATTTGCTATTCATAGGTTTTAACAGGTCTGGTTTTCCACTACCTTGTGAGATCTTTGAGAATAGCAAATAGGTCTTCCCCTTTTCTATGGATCTAACACATAGCATAATACCTGGAACACAATAGCTTCTAAGTGTTTACTGAATTTCCTATATCAGGTGCTTGCACCTAATTGTAGGGTTATGATAACGTATCTAGAAGATTTAGCCCTTCACTGGTAACTGAAAAGTAAATATTCAAAATACTATCATAAAGAAAGGGAAGTTATCATGTATAAACAGTACATGAACTACCATTAGCCAAAAGGACCCATTTCAGTTGTTAGAAAGTGGCCTTAAACCCTGAAGTAAAAGATTAAGCCCCACATGATAATCAGACCTTAATTTTTATGTTGCCTGATATTTATACCACTTGAATTAGCAACCTTAAGGGTTGTATAGGGGTACAGAAGAGGATATTTTTATAGTTTGCATTATTTAAGAGTGAAGACCTACAACTTTTGGAAAATTTTTTTTTTTAAGATTTGGGAGAGAGAGCAAGCGCGAATGGGGCAGAGGGAGAGAGAGAGAGAAAGAATCTCAAGCAGACTCCCGGCTGAGCACAGAGCCTGATGCAGGGCTCAATCCCACACCGCAATCTGAGATCACCACCCAAGTTAAAATCGAAAGTCAGACACTTAACTAACTTAGCTACCCAGGTGCCCCTGGAAAATTTTCTTAAAAAGGAATTTTGAATTAGTGGATTTAATTTCGCAATGTGTAGTTGCAATGTATCTGGGCTCTGAAATTCACAAGATAATTATATTACATATCATGAGTGATCTAGGCCCTCAGGAATCTAGGCCCATCTTTATATAAATTCAGCCTCAAGAGCATCTCAAGAAATCAAAATATAAAGTCTTGGAAGCTAGGCTAGATACATGTGTTTGTTCTGAATACAGTGAAAGAACACATGACCTCTCTAAAACCTTTCAACAATTCGTAGAATTCCATTCAAACTAAATAAGCTATTGACCTTGAAAATATTTTGTTAACAAAGCATTACAAGTCTATATCATTAGCATATTATTAATGTTTAAGACCTATAGATAAACCTCTAACTTCATCTTTTTAAGCTAGCTAGCTAACTCTACAAAATACCCAGTGTGTAAAATTAAGTATTTAAATTTTCTGAACCAGTTTCCTCATCTATAAATAAGAAGTACTAACTACCTCTAAGTATTGATATGTGACCTAAAAGAGATCATCAACATGTCAGGAACATTTAAGTCCTCATTAGATAGAAGTTCTGCTTACTCATTGGTCATCATTGAAATAGTGATTTATAGAATTTCAAAATTTAAGAGCAAGAGAAACTCCTATACCTGTTAAAATACAGAGAATCTTACATAACAGACACTATCAATAAACAATTTACAACTCTGTGTTCTCCCTCTCATTATTGACATTAAGTTAAATGCAACAAGCTGGTAGAATCAAGAGTGCACAGAAAACAAGAGACCCAAAAGGAGCAAGGGGATAAAGAACCAAGAACACTAAATAGCCAGGTTCATGCAAAGGTTAAGAGGAAGAGATAGAACTTTTTTTTTTTTTTTTTTTTACATATGTGTCTGGATGTTTCGTGGTAGCCAAGATGAAAGCTTTGCTAATTTGTACAGAATGCCTATGAACCAAAGTGTCCCTCTGTCCATTTGTGCAAATCAGTTTAAATTTTCCTCCTTAAAACACATCTATGGCTGAGATGAAGCAATAAATAGGTCAGTCCAATAATCCTAACAAGGGGAAAAACAAAGGTAATGATGATGCTTCTGGCTTCAGTAGGACGGCAGACTTCTCAGGGCCAGCCTGGGAACTCAAAACAACTGAGGAAATGACGGTCTCAGCCTACCAAATCTACATAAAATAATTGTGTTGGCTTAGATCAGTTTATTCAACTTCTATATGCATCAAACAAAAGATGAAAGGCTAATATTTGGGGGGACAGGGCAGTTGAGTTGATCTAGATCGCTTGGTCTGACTTGTACTTAGTTTGTACTCTCCAGCCACATCTAAAGAAGGAACATATAGTTTAATTCAACAAACATTTAATCTCTGTAAGGCACTGCACTAGGTTTTAAGACAAGCAAACATTATGGAAAGAATTTTCTAATCTTTTAAAATACTTGTAGTCCATACTAACTCAAAGTCCAATCTGATCCCTCACTTGAGATTTGGGGTTTAGAAACTCAGTCGATTAAGTCCATATTGAGAACAGAATTTTAAAACATCTTCTAACATGCAAAAGAAACAGGTTCTGCAGCCCAGATAATTTAAGGGTAATTATTTTTTTTTAGTTACATAAAGAGACATTTTCAGACCTCTAATTGCTCCAAATTTATCTGCTAAAGAGTCGTTATGATCCATTTTTAACCCCTCTCTGACATAAAGAACTAATGCTATAATTGAACTGTGTCATCATTGATCTCAATTCACAACCATTAGAAGAGCAACTGTACCATTTTCCTCCTAATCACCCTCATGCCTGCAGATAGGCACTGTGTAGCCCAGAGTTGTTTAAAGCCCAGCCAGATGCCGTGAATGACATCCATGGCCTAGTAGACTATTACCTGCAATTTTCACATGCATAGTATAAGGAAAAAAGTGCAGACATCTCTATTTTTAAAGCTCATTTTCCCTTTCATTCTTTTTGGCCCCCAAGGTCTTTTATAGTAATTTAGTTTGTTTACTCATATTTCTAATAGAGGTAAGAGAATCAAAGGATTTTTAGATCTGCCCCACTGCTGATGCTAAATATGTCCAACTAAGTCTCATCAAGGGATAGGAAACCCATATAAGAAATTATGTAAAAGAAAAACGTATAGAGCAATTGTGCTTAAGCCTTTGAATTGGAGCTATGCATTCAAACCACTCCAGTACCCTCTAACATTTGCTGTAACCTTCAGTCCTAACCACAATGTGAACAAAAATATCTAATTCAGTGGACATTTAGTTGACCAAGTTCTTGGATTCCACTACTTAATTTAGGAAATCACTTTTTTGTCATTGAGCACAAGTATGTTTTGTGATTTATGACGTCTGTAAAACTTTACACTGAAATCTAAAGTTTTGTTTTGTTTTTGAAGCTTAGAAGCTGCTAAAGCACCAATACCATCCTTCCCTTCTACCATAAAGAGGATTTCAGAGAGGAAAACTCTGATCCCAAACCAGGGACCTAGCAGTGAAAAGAGCAGAGGGGAAGGTCAGGAACCCCGGCTTCTGACCTCAGCTCCAGTTACTGGTCCATACTTCCCTTACTTTTTTTTTTTAAAGATCTTTATTTATTTGACAGAGAGACAGCGAGAGCAGGAGCACAAGCAGGGGGAGTGGGAGAGGGAGAAGCAGGCTTCCCGCAGAGCAGGGAGCCCAATACAGGGCTCGATCCCAGGACCCCAGGATCATGACCTGAGCCGAAGGCAGATGCTTAACGACTGAGTCACCCAGGCGCCCCCCCCTTACTTTTTCTAAGTGTCAATGTCTTCACTGAAAAAGAGCAAGTTGAAATCAATTGGGTTTAAGTCCCTTCTGACTCTGAGATTAAACAAAGAACTACATGGAATCATCATTAGTGTATTGTGAATGTAACATCAAAGAAAAACACAGCCGAATACTAGTTAAAAGTGAAAGAGCAATTTTACTCAGTAGTAACTACTGTAATAGAGAAAACCAGTGTAATCTGAGCTCAAGTCCATTGAAACAAGGCAGGAGACTTTCTAAACACTGAGTTGCACTAAAGGAAAGGTAATCAAAGGTGTTAACAGAGAAAGGAGCTCATCTCTAGGACTAGACCATCTGGGTTTGCTAATTGGAACTTACCCAGAGAACAGACTTCTATCTTTATGCCAGCACGTATAATGGTGCAAGCTGGAGCAAGGTGCCACCAAAGCTTGTTCCCTGCCCTTCTTCCTCAGACACTGGGAAAGAAGGGTGTGAGCATCTTCTCCCTCCCCATTTTTTTTTTTTTTAATCTCAAAGAGATTGCTCCCAGGTCCTTAAGGAGACAATTTCAGATGGTAGAAGAGTTACATGTCAAAGAGAAAAAAATTGTAGTTTTAGGCATTTTAAGGGGGGGACTGGTGATAAGTAGTGACACAGGCTTAAGATGCTAGAAGCTATGCTAGAGTTTGGACAGAGACAGATGGTCAGTAACAATGGACCAGTTCAGGACATTCACAACCATCTGATGTCTTGAAGGAGACTAAAGTTCAGTGAGAGTATGGTCTACTGACGTATAGAACCACATTTTTAGAAGGTACAAAGTCTGTTCATGTAAGTTTTTGGTTCTGCCATATATATATATATATATAGACTCTTAAAAAAAAAAAAAGTTGGCCCCAAAATATCTTAGTCAATGGCTCCATCTAGCTTTATTATAGCACTGTCTTAAATAATTTAAATACATATGTATAACTACATTTCTCTTAAATTCCTTAACAGTTGAATTAGCCCATTATAATACTACCTGCCCTCCAGAAAAATGGGTCAAGTAGGATACTCAGAAGGGCCACAATGGAGAATAAGTCCATTTTAATTTGTATCAAGAATCCAAATTCTTTGTATTTTTTATTACCTTTCCTAAAATAAGGGATTTCAAAGATCTTGAGAGGGCATTTCTCTGTAAAGTCTTATTTTGCTTTCATGAAAAATTTAAATGTGAGTTTTTGTAAATGCAAATGAAAATATTAAAGGTGCTCAATATATTCATAGAGATTTATATTTTTTCATGCAATAATGTTAATGTGCTGTGCCCTCTGCAGCAGTACCATAATTAAACCTGTTGGCATTTCCATTTTAAACTTAGTCATAAAAAATCCCTCTGAGCAATAATGCACCATTTCAAGACTCAAACCAGCAGTTTCTACTGTTTACGAACAATATTTGAGAAAGTTTTAGCAGGGGGTCAAGTTCTAATAAAGTAAAACATTTAGCAGAATTTTTTTATTTCACCCTAGATGCTTGTTTGCCCTCTGAAAACTAATTTAAATCTAAATGTGTGATGTTTATAAATAGGACAGACATGTAGCAGGAGAACTGCATTCAAGTTCCCATTGAGAGTGAAAATGTAGTTTGTCATATACTGGTGTATCCAATTTTGTTGGAACTGGAGTTTAAGTGAATTGAGAGGGTGATGTTCAAGAAAATAAAGCTACAGGTAAAAATTAGAGATAAAAGTATTTAGAATGAGAAAAATAAATCACAACCAATAAAGTTTGAACGGCTGACAAATACTACAAATACAGGGGCACCTGGGTGGTTCAGTCAGTTAAATGTCTGACTCCTGATTTCAGCGTAGGTCATGATCTCAGAAGTGGAGTCTGCTTGAGATTTTCTCCCTCTCTCCTCTGCTGCTCCCCCTCAACTCATGCCCACGCACACATTTGCTCAAACAAATCTTTTAAGATTTTTGAGAGAGAGAGAGAGAGAGAGAGGGAGAGAGAGAAAGAAAGAATGAGCAGAGAGGAGGGGCAGAAGGGGAGAAAGAGAGAAACAGACTTCGTGCTGAGCAGGGAGCCCAACACAGGGCTTGATCCTAGGACCTGGAGATCATGACCTGAGCCGAAGGCAGAGGCTTAAGAGACTGAGCCACCCAAGCGCCCACAAACAAAAAAATTATATATATACTACAAATATAAAATCCAGAATCACAAGATGTGCTTATAAATTAGTTTCATCCCCATTAATACTTTTAACTATTTTGTCTGCATACTCTTTGATCGTCTTCTTCATAGGACAGATTTGCTAGCATTATGGAGGAAATTAATCTTCTCTCTACCATCAGAAGTTGACAAAATTTATAGAGAAGTCCAGATAGTATTTTAGGCTTTGCAACATACAGGCTTAGTTCTTCAATTCTTCTGCTGTAGCACAAGATCAGTGACAGACAACACATGAATGAGCATGGCTATGTTCCAATAAAACTTGATTTTTGAATTCTATGTAATTTTCACATGTCATGGAGTAAGATTCCTTCCCACCTCCTAATCATCTAAAAATGTAAAAATCATTCTCTGTTCATGGGCCATACAAAAACATGGTCCATCATTTGCTAATCTGTTCTACTTTAGTTGACATAAATCTGTTATTGATAACTTTTTAAAAGCTACTTTGAGCTTCTCAGATTAGTGTATATTTTAGGATAGTTATTGAATGTGAAAAAATTCCTTTTACATATAAGCATTAAAATTAGTCATAGCAGAAATAAAGTGTACTTTGAATTGATATTAACAAGTTTGTCATTGATAACCTCAATGTAAGCCTCAATGTAGGAGTTTAACTATTTTACATTAAGTCACCAAGAAGTTTTAATATTTTCCTGAAGTGTTTATGCCATTCACTCATAGGATTCAATCTAAGAAGGTATTCACTACTTCTATTAAGAATTTATCACTTCCTCTTAATTGCTTTTGCTATGCTCTGAGAAAATTTTGGTTATAATTATATGCTTTATGTTAGCATAATTTCTTTTGATTTCATCATTCACTTTAATCACTTTAGTTCATATTTCAGCATTTTTTAAATCTGAAATTTCTTCCAGTTCCTTTAAAAAAAAAAAATCACTTTAAAGATGACAACAGGGACTCATCACATACATCTCAATCGGTTCTTTCATGTTTAATGGAAACATTCCAAATCATCTTCTCAAATTACCCAATGTCTTTTTGGGCCCAGATGCTAGGTCAGTTGGCATGATGGGCAGTCTGAGTACTCCAGAAAGCCAAGGCTATGCCAGGACAGTTAGCACTCCCTCAATTCTATGTACAGTTGAATGAAAACCACACCAATAGGTCCCAAACTCAACACAATGTATTTTCAACTCGATTACTCCTTGGCCAGATGGCAGAAGTATCTACAGCCACTCCAATAACCAAACAATGTGAGGGGAAGAAGTAATGGAAGGGAGTTTAGAAAAAGACAAATCTTACCAATTATATAATCATGCTAAGACCTGGGTAGAGCTGCTCTCCTGGCCTTGGAAGGTGTTTGTACATTTAGCTTGCCTTCATTAGTCTCCTGGTCCATGCCCCCCAGTTGTACCAAGAGGTCTGTCATGCAGCTAATAAGCAGTCTCAAGCAATACCACCCACCACATTCTCTTGACTGTTTCACAAATGGCCAAAGTTGAACGTTAACGATGTAGTATTCCGGGTGGAGATGGTAAGAACATGTAGTTCAGCTTACAATTACCATACATTTTTTTTTAAAACACAAAAAGTAGAATCAATAGTTTTGAAAAATAAGTTAGAAAAGTCATTTGCTGAGGTCTGTATGTGATGTGTATGCTTGGGACATTTCATTTGACAAAGCTCTGTAGAAAATTTATATCACAATCACACATAATTACCGATTCCAATTATGTGATTGCACATATTTACTCCAGGAACTATAACAAATATAGAGTAATTAAGCAGTGTAACCAAAACAATAAGTTTTCAAAGGAAAACAAGAAACTCATGAAGACTCCTGCATGTAAAAGAACATTAAAAAGGTCAATTACAAGCTTACAAAAGCATACTATTCTGATTTAAAAGATAATTATAGTCAGCTCATTGCCTTTCTCTACTATACTAGACATGGTTTTCAGGAGAAGTCATAGAGGAGAGTTTCAGGTTTGAGTATCTTCATAGCTTAGGAAGCAACCACCTAACCATGCTCCTAAAGATCTCCATAAAATTCCCTTTGTGTAAATGGAGTCATTTGAGGGTTAATTAATCTGCAGCTTAAGCCTCTCTCTGTCCTTTCTCCTGAGTTCTTTTAGCTTTAGGGTCCTCATTATACATTTCTGGTCCTAAATCTACAAGCTTTTGAATGCCTTTTGTTTTCCTAATATAAAGCTAATAGTTTTTTTTCAGTATTGTGATTATCCACGTAAAGGATAATTAATGCCAAGAAATTACTATTTTTTTTTTAAAGACCTAGACAGTATGGCAACAGTACAGGTACACTGAAGTGTATTTTCCATCCTTAATATTAAGCTAAATACTATATTTTAAGATACATGTCTACAGGTCTGCCTGGCTTTGAAAAATATTACAAGCACACACACACACACACACACACACACACACACCCTCAGGTAATTTAGAATAGAAATATTACTCATATTACACAGGAAGTAGTTCACTAATTTTTGGTTTTTCTAAATAAGCTAGCCTATGGCATTTAAAATATGGTTTACTTTAAAAACCATACACAGAATAATGAAACTGTCCCTTCTTCATGCCTTTATCAACCATCTTCATATTGCGGTAAACCTCTACCCTGTAACAGTGTCATTCTGAGGAACAGGACTTAATTGAGACCAAATAATAATATTCTCATGAGTAAATATTATGGGGGAGTTAATTATCTATCATAATTGTTAAAGAGTTAATTTCTATGTGTAATTCTATTACTAAGTAACAATTTACAAACACTGTAGAGCTTTGGGGAATTTGGAGAAAGTGCTTAATTAGGCAATGGTGTGATTTTTGACATATTTCTTCATGGTCCATGGAGTACTCTTGTTGACACAGATCAACAGTTTGATGAAGAGAAAATCTTATTTTTTCCAATACTAAAAACAGTATTACAGGGTCACAATATGGTGAGAAAAAAATTTGATTTAATAAATGTCATCTTACTCAGTAAACCAAAGTTAGTAGCACTAAAAGATTTGCACTAAACTGTACCAGTCACAAAATATGTTGGATAAGAATAAATCTGAATCCAAAAAGTTCCCCACATTAGTTGGGAATAAGCTTGGGGCATAAACATGTTGGTTCAGGGAGTCTGAGGCAATTCACCCACTACTTCACCATCAATATTGGCACTTACTGTCCTGTAACATTCCAACCAGAGACTGTACTAAAGCTATGGACTCATTAGACCAGTCCCACAAAGGACAAATAGAATCTGGGCTAAAGAAACTAATACCAAAATCAAAGAAACACATCGACAATACAATAATAGTAGGGGACTTTAGCACCCCCCTCACAGAAATGGACAGATCATCTAAGCAAAAGATCAACAAGGAAATAAAGGCTTCGAATGACACACTGGACCAAATGGACTTCACAGATATATTCAGAACATTCCATCCCAAAGCAACAGAATGCACTTTCTTCTCTAGTGCCCATGGAACATTCTCCAGAATAGATCACATCCTAGGTCACAAATTAGGTCTCAACTGGTACCAAAAATTGGGATCATTCCCTGCATATTTTTGGACCACAATGCTTTGAAACTAGAACTCAATCACAAGAGGAAAGTCGGAAAGAACTCAAATACATGGAGGCTAAAGAACATCCTACTAAAGAATGATGGAGTCAACCAGGAAATTAAAGAAGAACTTAAAAAAATTCATGGAAACAAATGAAAATGAAAACAACTGTTCAAAATCTTTGGGATGGAGCAAAGGCAGTCCTAAGAGGAAAGTATATAGCAATACGAGCCTTTCTCAAGAAAAAAGAAAGGTCTCAAATACACAACCTAACCCTACACCTAAAGGAGCTGGAGAAAGAACAGCAAATAAAGCCTAAACCCAGCAGGAGAAGAGAATAAAGATCAGAGCAGAAATCAATGAAATAGAAACCAAAAGAACAGTAGAACAGATCAATGAAACTAGGAGCTGGTTCTTTGAAAGAGTAAGATTGATAAACCCCTGGTAGGACTTATCAAAAAGAAAAATGACCGAAATAAAATCATGAATGAAAGAGGAGAGATCACAACCAACACCAAAGAAAAACAATTATAAGAACATATTATGAGCAACTATATGCCAGCAAATTAGACAATCTGGAAGAAATGGATGCATTCCTATTCCCAGAGAAGTATAAACTACCAAAACTAAACCAGGAAGAAATACAAAACCTGAACAGACCCATAACCAGTAAGGAAATTGAAGCAGTAATCAAAAATCTCCCAACAAGAGCCCAGGGCCAGATGGCTTCCCAGGGGAATTCTACCAAACATTTAAAGAAAAATTAATACCTATTCCTCTGAAACTGTTTTGAAAAACAGAAATGGAAGGAAAACTTCCAAACTCATTTTATGAGGTCACCATTACCTTGATCCCATAACCAGACAAAGACACCATCAAAAAAGAATTACAGACCAATATCCCTGATGAACATGGATGCAAAAACTCTCACCAAAATAGCCAATAGGATCCAACAGTACATTAAAAGGATTATTCACTACAGCCAAGTGGGATTTATTCCTGGGCTGCAAGGTTGGTTCAACATCTGCAAAATCAATGTGATATAATACATTAATAAAAGAACAAGAACCATATGATCCTCTCACTTGATGCAGAAAAAGCATTTGACAAAGTACAGCATCCTTTCTTGATTAAAACTCCTCAGAGTGTAGGGATAGAGGGTACATACCTCAATATCATAAAAGCCATCTTTGAAAAACCAACAGCAACTATCATTCTCAATGGGGAAAAACAGAGCTTTTCCCTTAAGATCAGGAACACAGCAGGGATGTCCACTATCACCACTGCTATTCAACATAGTACTAGAAGTCCTAGCCTCAAGAGACAACAAAAAGAAATAAAGGCATCTGAATCGGCAAAGAAGTCAACTCTCACCCTTTGCAGATGACAGAATACTTTATGTGGAAAACACAAAACACTCCACCCCAAAACTGCTAGAACTCATACAGGAATTCAGTAAAGTGGCAGGATATAAAAGTCAATCCACAGCAATCAGTGGCATTTCTATACATCAACAAGACAGAAGAAAGAAATTAAGGAGTTGATCCCATTTACAATTGCACCCAAAACCATAAGATACCTAGGAATAAATCTAACCAAAGAGGCAAAGGATCTGTACTCAGAAAAGTATAGAATACTCAAGAAATTGAGGAAGACACAAAGAAATGGAAAAACTTTCCATGTTCATAGATTGGAAGAACACATATTGTGAAAATGTCTATGCTACCTAGAGCAATCTACACATTTAATGCAATCCCTATCAAAATACCATCAACTTTTTTCAAAGAAATGAAATAATCCTAAAATTTGTATGGAACCAGAAAGACCCCGAATAGCCAGAGGAATGTTGAAAAAGAAAAGAAAAGCTGGTGGCATCACAATTCCGGACTTCCAGCTCTATTACAAAGCTGTCATCATCAAGACAGTATGGTACTGGCACAAAAACAGACACATAGATCAATGGAACAGAATAGAGAGCCCAGAAATGGACCCTCAACTCTACGGTCAACTAATCTTTGACAAAGCAGGAAAGAATGTCCAATGGCAAAAAGACAGTCTCTTTAACAAATAGTATTGGGAAAATTGGACAGCCACATGCAGAAGAATGGAACGGGACCACTTCCTTACACCACACACAAAAATAGACTCAAAATGGTTGAAAGACCTAAATGTGAGACAGGAATCCATCAAAATCCTAGAGGAGAACACAGGCAGCAACCTCTTCGACCTCAGCTGCAGCAACTTCTTCCTAGACACATCGCCAAAAGCAAGGGAAGCAAGAGCAAAAATGAATTATTGGGACTTCAAGATAAAGAGCTTTTGCACAGCAAAGGAAACAGTCAACACAACCAAAAGAGAACGGACAGAATGGGAGAAGAAATTTGCAAAGGACATATCAGATAAAGGGCTAGTATCCAAGATCTATAAGGAACTTATCAAACTCAACACCCAAAGAACAAATAATCCAATCAAGAAATGGGCAGAAGACATCAACAGACATTTCTGCAAAGACGACAACCAAATGGCCAACAGACACATGAAAAAGTGCTCAACATCACTTGGCATCAGGGAAATCCAAATCAAAACCTCAATGAGATATCACCTCATAGCAGTCAGAATGGCTAAAATGAACAAGTCAGGAAACGACAGATGTTGGCGGGGATGCGGAGAAAAGGGAACCCTCTTACACTGTTGGTGGGAATGCAAGCTGGTGCAGCCACTCTGGAAAACAGTATGGAGGTTCCTCAAAAAGTTGAAAATAGAGCTACCCTACAACCCAGCAATTGCACTACTGGGTATTTACCCCAAAGATACAAAGTAGTGACCTGAAGGTCTACGTGTACCCCAATGTTTATAGCAGCAATGTCCACAATAATCAAACTATGGAAAGAGCCAAGATGTCCATCAACAGATGAATGGATAAAGAAGATGTGGTACACACACACACACACGCACTGGAATATTACACAGCCATCAAAAAACGAAATCTCACCATTTACAATGACGTGGATGTTACTAGAGGATACTATGCTAAGTGAAATAAGTCAGAGAAAGACAAGTATCATATGATCTCACTGATATGAGGAATTTAAGAAACAAGACAGGGGACCATAGGGGAAGGGAAGAAAAAATGAAAAAAGATGAAACCAGAGAGGGAGATAAACCATAAGAAACTCTTAATCTCAGGAAACAAATTGAGGGTTGCTGGAGTGGTGGGGGGTGGGAGGGATGGGGTGGCTGGGTGATGGACATTGGGGAGGGTATGTTGCTATGGTGAGTGCTGTGAATTGTGTAAGACTGATGAATCACAGACCTATACCTCTGAAACAAACAATACATTATAGGCTTAACAAAAATAGGAAGGAAAAATGAAGTGGGGGTAATCAGAGGGGAGGATGAACCATGAGACTCTGGACTCAGAAACAAACAGGGTTTTAGAGGGGAGGGGGTGGGCAGGATGGGTTAGGCCAGTGATGGGTATTAAGGAGGGCACGTATTACATGGAGCCCTGGGTGTTATACGCAAACAATGAATCATGGAACACTACATCAAAAACTCATGATGTAATGTATGGTGACTAACAAAAAAAAACTTGGGCTAAAGTTTTTTCTGCACATTTCTAACAAAGACATTAACGTAAATCATGGCATCACATTGGATTTTTCAAGCTAACTTACAGGAGGTTAAATCCTAAAAAGTACCAATTTGGATATTGACACTGACACATATAGACTGCTTCAAGTTTAATAGTTTAGTTACTTCCTTATATCCCAATATTTAACAGCTTCCTCTGTCCAGGCATAGGCACACATGTGTGGTCCATTCCCAAGGTCTATACCACCATAGCAACAACAATGAAAACTGGTTTGTCTTCTCAGTCAACAATGTTGACCAAGAGACCAGGTTGTAATCAGATTCAATCATAGTATGCTGTAAAAGATGGACTCTCACAGCACATATTCTCACAATTTCTCACTAATGGACCATGTTTGAAAAGCAAGAGGTATTCAGAGTTTTGCAACTCAACTTTAATTTGGTCTCAGAGCTGTTCAAAAGTGAGTAAATCCCCCATGAACTAGAAACCCTTGTTAGTCTTCCCCATGAAACAACTTAATTGCCCAACTTAAATGTTTTTATCAGACTATTATACCAGAATTGTTATCAAGGAAATAGGTCAAATAATTGCTCTATCTGAGCATCCCAAAACTGCCTTGTCATCAATTTTCAGGGTGGCAGGACATTTATTAATACTGATGAAATGAGGTTACAGGAAACCTAGAAGCAAGACCCATGTGCCACATTAAGAAGGAAATTCAAGCACGGCCATGCTCTTGCTTACAATTCTCCAGCCAACGGTACAGACCATGCTCTAATCCCCCTTCCAGACACACTCGCCCTGCCCCTGCGCTTTCTCCCCACCAACAGAACCTGATTCTACTAGAGAACACCAACCATCAGCATATCAGTTAAGGCTTACTTAGTATAAATGGTTCTGTTTTGATTTGTTTCAGGATAATTCAAGACTACCGACAGCAATAAATTGTGACTTACAAGGCTATAGCCCCTAATAATTTCCATATATCACCCCCCCAACACTTGGCAATTGAATTCGTTGAGATGGATTGACAGTTGATGTTTATTCACATCTTATATAGAATTGAGAAAACCTCTTTAAAAAGCTTTATTCTTTTGTCTAGTAACGTATATCCTAAGTAAAAACCATGTACAGTTGATCCTTGAACATGGGTTTGAACTGTGGGAGCCCATATGTATGCAGGGTTGTTTTTTTTTTTTTTATAATATATAATGCTGTAAATTCTCTTGTGATTTTAACATTTTCTAGCTTACTTTATTGCGATAATACAGCGTGTAATACATAAAACATACAAAATATGTTTTAATCAACTGTTTATGGGTAAGGCTTCTGGTCAACAGGTGATTAGTAAAGTTGTTGTGGGGTCAAGAATTATACACTGGTTTTTAGGGGCATCTGGGTGGCTCGGTCAGTTAAGCAGCCAACTGATTTTGGCCCAGGTCATGATCTCAGGGTTGTGGGATCGAGCCCCAAGTCAGGCTCTGCACTCAGCAGAGAGTCTGCTTGGGATTCTCTCCCTTTCCCCCTCCCCCTGCTTGCTCACTCTAAAATAAATCTTTAAAAAAAAAATTATACATCCATTTTCAACTGGTGGGTGGTTAGTACACTTAACCCCCAGGTTGCTCAAAGGGCTACTATGGTAGCTATTCAAATGTAGCTTTACCACAATTCTCTTTTCAAGTATTATCCCTCCTCGAGGTTGTAATTTATCACCTTGGAAGAAAAGAGATCCATACAAGTCTGTAATTCCTTCTTTTGTTCAGCTGCCAAACCTCCCTACAGAAGCCCGTCCCAGTCAGAACAAATTTTTGGAATTCATGTTTAGGGTTCCTGACTACCTTATAGAATCAGGCGCAGACCCCAAGTACTGTATAAGATTTGTCACTATCATATGCAGCTGAGTGAATCCATGATGTAAGTAAGTGATGGGCTATATTTTATAAATTTAAAATAGTGAGAATGTTTTAAGTACACGGTCAAGAATCCAGTCTGAAGCCACAAGACAAGCACAATGACCTTTATGTAGGTGAATGGGGAGAGCTATGAAAAAAGTTACCCTGGCTTAGTATATTAAAAATGTAGAATTCAATCTTTTGTTTCTAATAAGCTTTCATTCAAAATTGTTCAAATAAGTCATTTTTCTTTTTAATTCTTAGAAAAGTAACTTGCTTTCAAGAGTCATATTTTATCTTGTATCATCACCAGATGATAGAATCAACAGTGGTTTTGACTAGAAGTCTTGCTTGGACCTTGTTGGGAAGTTCCCCCCCCCACCACCTCCTCCAGAGTAGACAGTTCTGACACCTAGCTAGAGGCGTACTGTCCCACTGTCTCTCTACCCCACAAACCATGTTCATCCATCCAACCCTCTTAATTTGCTCCAAGTATAAAAATACCTAACTTCACGTTAAGGTGTAAGCTTAGTATTTTTATTCTAATCTATCCAGTACTGGTATTCTATGTATTTTAGATGACTGGGATCCTTTTTTTTCTTGGTTCAGCACCTGGTCACTTGGGCCACTCCATGGGATGCTTCTGTTTATGTAAAGGTTCTAAGAAGAGCAACATACAAAGCAGGTTTCAAACAAGAAATTGGGCTTGGGTCCCAGGAATCTGTATTTTAACACCCTACCCCCCCCCCCCCCCCCCCCCGGTGATTCTGATGCTGGTGAGTGACAATCAGGTGTTCAGAGACACTGCTATTAAGATGTCATATCCAAGTGTTGGCATCATGGCTTTATATGCAAACTTTGTACACTGCTTT
The DNA here is from genome assembly GCF_029215605.1 of Mirounga angustirostris. NCBI lineage: Eukaryota > Metazoa > Chordata > Mammalia > Carnivora > Phocidae > Mirounga > Mirounga angustirostris. Next base: position 43,422,836 of record NW_026991722.1, on the reverse strand, counting down.
TGCCACGGTGAGCTTTTTTTTTTTTACCCCCCTTCTAAAAGGGATTTAGCGATTTGTCCTTTGGGAGATTCTCACGAAGCAGTGTCCTAATTTGAAGTTTGTGTTGCTGAACAGCATCAAAGAAAATCTCCCTATGATTCAAAATGCATGACACAGAAACACAGGGGTACTCTGCTAGGTGATTTACATATTTTCTAGTGTAATCTAAGGGCTAAATGCTTTGACATGGATCCTCTCAAGAATGATTTTGTGCCAGACTATGCACTAATTGATGAGGATACAGCAGTGAACACACCATACAAAATCCCTGTCATCACTGAATTTATCTAGTGGGAGACAGAATAGACCTACGTAGTACATGAAATGGGAAAAAGTCCCATAGACAAAATACATTGGGAGAAGGGAAAAGACAAATGGATAGGTTACAGAGTGGTCAGGACAGGGCTCTCAGAAAAGCTGCCCTAGGAACAGAAGTGAGGGACTTGACTGGATTTAGATTCTTGGTTTATATCGAAAATATGGCCAACAGGATACACCAATAGCTAGATTGGAGAGAGAGAGAGAATTATTGAGGACTCCAGGGCTTTTGTTCTAAACAGAAACAATGAAGTTCCTATTTATTGAACTAGGCATTATAAGGGATGGAGTTACTACTTGCATTCTTTTGTAAAGATTAGGAAATACAGGTTCCCATTGATTATAAGCTTGCCACAGGTAACACGGCTTGTATTATGGTGGAGGTGGCTTTGAACCGAGTCCGTCAGACTCTGAAGCCTAAACAATCATAAAAGCAGCTGTAGGACCCCAGTATCCTGGCTTTGAACATAGCCCAAAATCTAAGAATGAGGATAGATGGGAAGAAGAGAACTGGAGTCACTGTACGTGTGTGCATTTTGAGGGTACTGCCATTCCAATCTATTGGTACCACTCTGCGCACTCCCCAAACAGAGCAAAGGGACCTCCTGTTCCCTTGGCTTGACATTTCAAAGATTCCTGCTGCTCATTTTTATCTATATATAGGCAGGTCCAGCCCCGGGCAGGTGCAGGATGCAGAACAAATCTCAGTGCCTCCTCACTATACCACCCCCCTGTGGCATATGCTATGTGGGTGGAATTAGGTTAAAAAGAACATCAAGGACAACCTTGGAGGAAAAATGAAATCATCACCAAAAGGAAACATGTGGTAGAATAAAGAGGGAGTGCTAGATGATAAAGACAGTGCTGGAGTGCTGATTATATGTACAAGGAATCTGCAGCTGACCATCTGCCCATTGTTTTTTCAAAGTTTCTACATAGACAATTAAGTTTCAGGCTGGGGAGAAGAGGAGGAAAAAGAAAAAGCCTTTACTGATTATCTGTTATGAGCCAGACACTGAAGTAGATGCTTTGTATACACTTTCACATCAACATGTGGCATTGTCAGTAGGGGTTTTGTTTGTTTTTGTTTTGTTTTTTAACAGATGAGGTCACTGGGGTGGAGACTTGAATTTGTTGTACAAGATCAGTCTGTAAGTTCCATGAGGGCAGGACTGTCCCTGCCAGGTCCACACTGCATTCCCCACTCCCCAGTGCCTAACAGAGCCTGGAATTCTGGGGGTGCTGGCTCTTGAGTCAGTGGGTTTGGGGGGGGTTGTGTTGTTTTGTTTTTAAGTAGCCTCCCTACCCAGTGTGGAGCCATTGCAATGCAGGGCTTGAACTCAGGACCCTGAGGATCAAGACCTGAGCTGAGATCAAGAGTCAGACGTTTAACACCCTGAGCTACCCAGGTACCCCAGTGCCTCCCTTTTTTCCATTTCTAGCTCTGGATTTGGGAGCACTTCTCCCCCCTCTCCCATCCCCACCTCCCTCCCTTCTGGCCACGAAAAGAGGAAGGTCTTAGGGCTTCCACTTTGCAAGCAGCTGTGGCTGTGGGCGTGGGTTGCAGAACCAGCCGGCAGGAGCACCCTACAGCCATGATGGTTACCACTCCAAGGGCAGCTGAGGATGGAAAGCCTGGGAGAGGTGAGCAGGCATTCTGGATAACTGGAGTTCACCCACTCTCAATTCAAACAGGAAAAGGGAGCCTGCCCTTTTAAGCAGATAGTCATGTCTGCTGCACAGAACATTTCTCAGAAGTTTGTCGTCATCCCCCAGGGGTTCTGGTTCTGGAGTTCAGCTCTGGATAGCTGCCTCCACCCCCCAGGCTTCTCAGCAGCTGGTGGAGCTACTCCCTGTTCTCTGCATCCCTAGTCTTTACATTTCTCAAATGCACCAAAGCCCCCTAAAGGCCTGAGTTCATTTGGTCCAGTACCATTTATTCTTAGCAGAGGCATAGGTTAAGAGTACAAAATGTAGCATATACAGGACACAAGTTAAGGAATTGTGCAAAAGTCTATTCCTAGATACCACAATTTTGTAAGTGAAACATTTTTCTGAATTTACATTCCAAATGAGATGGAATTTTTCCCCTACACTAAAAATAAAGACAGACCTGTGTCTGCCTATGTTAACATGAAATTGCCCTTTATCATGGATTGAAAATAAATTCAGGCAAAATCCAGCAGTTATAACCAGTTGCTACCTGGCTCAAACCAATTCCTACAGTTTTCAACTTTAGAACAGTAATTCAAAGCCCCCAAACTTAGAATCCTCTAAATATTCAAATTCAACAGAGTAATGGACTTCCCATTAGGCAACAGAGTTTCCCTTTTATCCAAGAGAGGATGTACAATCCAAAATACTTCAAAATTTTTAAGTAGGAGTTAAATTGAAACTTACAGCTGTGAATGATTCGTCCTTGGTATATATGTGATGCCACTCCTATCCTCATACAATGTTTAGTATTAGCAGGAGACAAAATAATAGGGACCACTTTGGCTGCTGGTAGTTTTCATCCCACTTTGCCCCTGAAAAGCAATTCCCTCCCCCACCCCCACCAAAGGACATTGCCTGTGTCCCTTTTCCATACCTCTTCCTCTCCCATTACAATGTATCTTTTTTTTTTTTTTTTTTTTTTAGTTTTTAATAAGGGAGCCACTTTTTCAAATCCTAAATATGTACAAGAAAGTAGGAGGAGGCAGTGTTTAAGATTTCTCTCCATAGGCTGTAGGGAAGGGCAAGATGCACTTGCAAGGGAGAGAATACCCAATGCCACTTCCTTCTTTTATTCCTTTGTCCTAAAGGAAAAGAGGCCTTGTTCTGTTGCACCCTTTACACCGTGAACAGAAATATAAAATAGTGTCAGCCATTGCCTACCGAGACTTGGTACTAACAATTCATTACCAATCACACTCAAAGCACTTGCACTTTACAACTGGCGAATCCATGTACATCTGCTTGCATATTTGTAGTGTACAATATTTGTAATATTTTTGCTCTTCAGTTTGTTTACTTGTATGTGTATGAAGTGAAAAGACATTTACATAATTCAAGCCAGGTTAAGCCACTAGGTCTCCAAGTAGACAAGTCTAGGCTTTTGGTTTTCAGCTGACATGGCCTTGGTTTTGGCTTGAAATATTTTCTTGGCACGTGTACATGCAGAAAGGAAGTCTGGGATTTCATGGAATCATTTTGGAATCTGTTTTTGGTTAATGGCTGGTGAAAGATTGGTGAAGGGATCTTCCACCAAGTGACCGAGGAGAGAACTGTGGGCTCTCCGGGATGAGCGCCTTCCCCTCTGGCATCCCAAATGCCATAGGAGAGCTTTTCTTTAACCTTTCTTCCCATTGGGACCCTGAAGAACTTTTATACACACATTTTTCTAAGTATTTTCAGACATACTGAATAAGCAGCTCTAAGTGAGGCTTGGGCCCCTGGTTTTTTTCAAACCTTCCTTTTTGGATGATTTTGATATGGAGGAAGGCTTAGGAACTACTATTCTTTAGGACAATGACCCCATGTTTGCCAGCGAGTCCCCAACTGTCACATCCCTTACTCTTAGAGCAGGCAATAGCTATCATTTTTTATTAATGCATAGGATTTCTTTAGCCAAGGCCAACTAGAAATTCCAGGCTGAGGGGGGGTGTGTGCGCACACATGGGCAGGCATGCACCATGGTCCCTTGCTTCCTTATGCTGATTATTCGGGGTTATTATCTGAGCAAAGTAATATCCTGCCTCGGTTAGCCCTGATTTACTTTGGCATCAATACACTACCAAGGTCTGGCATATTTCTAATCCAGCATCTCCAGAAGCACCTAGACCTTCTTTCCCTAAGCATGGTGATCCTTGTTTCCCCATCCAGAAATGTTTCCGTTTAGCCCTACATATTATTGACACCCCTTACCTACTAAAGAACAGATGCTTCAGATTCCATGTTTCCTTCTATGCTATAAGGCAAGCATTGTGCTATATTTTTATGCCCTTTACAATTACTCTTCTTGGAATACATTGTATTATTTGACCAGAATTGGGCTCTTTGTGATTGTAGGAAATCACGGGAATATGCCATGCTCAGAAGCTTTTTCAGGGAACCCCTTTTATCCACATTACTCTTTATGCTGCGTGTGTTCTTCCAACTCCCTTTAGAACTTCACGGGCACCAGCATAAATACCAGGAAGCATGGCACAGCTAGAATACTGGACCCTGAAAGTTTCTCACTTTGGCAATGTACTGCACTTGAACCACCAAAAAAAAAGAAAAAGAAAAAGTCACACTGACACTCCCAATAAACGTAACACCAACTTCCTGCATGGAAAGAGCAAAAAAAATAAAGTAACATGTTCAGGAGCACCTGCCTGAACCACGTGCTTTCTGGGAGAAAAATGTGAAAATTAGATATGGAAAAATCCTTGAGATAAGTTTTCCCAACCATTAAATGTGAGATGGTAAAGCAGCAGTGGCAGGTCACATTGACCAAAAGAACAAAACAGTTGCGTTGGTCACAAAGAAACTCTTCCCTATTAGAATTACAGTCTGTAGCCACAGAACCACTGTGGGCCACCATTCATTCAGAGCTCTGCAAACCCAGTCCACTGAGAGAGGGTTCCAAGGAGGTTACCTTTTGGCAGAACACAGGGACTGATGACATGAAAGAAACACTAACTACTGCTCCTCAACAACCATGGATTGTTTCCCTATTAAACTGGCCAAGCCCATCTCTTACTTCTTGGAGGATTGAGAATAACACCAACCAACATGTTGCGTTCCTAGCCTGCTAAAGAGAAAGTTCAACGTGTCTGTGTTGCGATAGGAAATGCTGTGGGCCTAATGTTAGGACCCAAAGTTTTCTGTCTTTAGCATTTCTATTTGCCTTGGAGGAAATGCAGTCATACAAGTTTTTGAGTAGTGGTGGTGGCAATAACGATATGTGCATGCACAAACACAGCTGGAGATGGGCAGTGCATGCTAGTTTATTTTACACTAACACCAAACTTGTGTTCACAGTACTGCTTCTTAAAGATTACAAAAAAATTTAAGAAAAACAGACAATGGTCTATTATTCCTGTCTTTGGGGTGGGAACAAAGATCAGAATCTGAATTCATCTAGGTCCAGTCTTCCAGGCATTCATTCTATAACAATTAATGAAGTTAATACATCAATTTATTTAAGTGTGTATTGAAATAACCTTTATATCCTGCTTCAGTATTGCCTACCAAAAAAAAAAAATCGGTTCTATAGTCAATTTATGAAACATCTGCAAATTACTTCTCAGTATTCAAAAACATTACACTAGAAGATTAGTTGAGACTCCGAAGCAAGCATCCATAAAAGTGAGATGAAGATAGTATTTGACGAACAGAAAAGGAAAGTGTTTTCATGGGCTCTCTTCTTCCTTCCTTCCACCACCCCCCTACTGATCCCCTCAAATCAGAATATTGTCTAACACAACCTTTAGCTACCTCTCAAACTTTTTCTTCAAGCCTTGGTACAAATTATAAAGACTGAATATTTTCTTTGGGAAATGTTATCCTAATCATTATTTCAGATCAGAAATAGCCTGAGTGATGATGTTTAACCAAATAGCCCATAAAAATTGAGGAGACTAAAGATTAATACTTTTACCTTTAACATCTAGCTTATCTGATATACATTCTAGGACTATTTGTTTAAGTCTCTGGATTAAAAGCATATCAAGTTCAACTGGAATTGATGTTGGTAGCATTTTCCCTCTAGATAAAATGAGTATTTCAGCTTAAGAAACCAACATCTAAAAAAAGGAGTTGGCACTCTTTGCAAAGATGTTCCCAAAGTTTTATACAGCTTAAGAATCATTTGTCTATGTATCATTTGGTGAAAAATGTTATTGCAATAAAATGCATTGTTTATTCAAACTGGGCATCACAGAAGACTGAAGATTGAGTGAACACCTTCTTCCAGTATTTGGTTGCAAGAAAACTAAAAGTGGGATCATAACAATCTTTCAGTGAGGAAAATGGTTTACAAATGATTGTGCGAGTTTTGGTCATTTTTAACATCCAGCATAATACTACCTTATATGGGAGAGAGGATATTAACTGATAAATGAGATGTATTTTATTTGGAAATTCCAAAGCAAATTGATCCAATTTTCTAGTGCCTTAAGTTATACATAAAATTGCTGAATAATAATAATAAAAAAAGTATCACAGCTCTGCCTCAATTTCTGCAAAGAAAAAAATTGAACTTTCTATTCAGGATTTAAAACCATTTTCTTATGCATTATAGCTGGAAGGAGTCTCAGATTACTTTTCCAACCTCTTAATCTCACGGGTGTGAAAACTAGGGGCCAGATAACTTGTAGTCATCCTTGTTTTTAGCTTTTTAGAGATAGAAGACTTAAATGTCTAACCTAAGCTTTGTATTACAGATTTGTTTCACTCAGGTGTCAACCACAAAGGTTAGAACCTCCAACTGGGAAGTCAACAGTCCTAGCCAACTACTTCTAGCTCCCATGGTTACACAGGAGAGGAGTTCAGCACACCTCACCGCCTGCCCTTTGCTCCCGGTTTGGAAAAGGAACTGCAATGCCATTTCTCTTACTTTCTCCACATCACAGGTTGCCATTGTCCACAGAAGCAGGCAAAGAAAGTGAAACACACTTTATCTGTTTTTCTGAAGACAGATAATTAGGGAATTCAGGAATCTAGTTTATTCCAACAAAATATTTGTCAAGAAAAAATTGCTAACTGCTATCTTTAAGAGGACGTTCGTTTGGTATGTTAGCAATGCTCAACACAAGGTGAAGGAACATTGGCCTGTTAGTCATGAACTATTGGGACACATGAAGTTACCAGATGAGAGAGGGGACAGAGCCAGTTAATAATTCTGCTCCCCTCTTCTTATTAAGGGAAGTGCCTCCAGACTTAAATGAACCAGAACAAATTCTAATATATCTGTAGTGAGACAAAATCTAGTTACTTTAAATAGAGTGAAATACCTTGCCAAGTATTGAACCATCTTGTAAGTTCAATCAAGAACTATTTGTGGTCATCTTCGTGCAATCAGGGGAGAAAGAGATTTGAATAAACTGAAGATGCAAAAATTCTTAGCTCAAGTTTCAAAAACATAACTTCTAGAAATTATAGACTATTCAATTTGACTCTAATCTCTGATAAAATTCTATAATGGATTCATCGAGTTGTTTTAAAGAACCGAGCAGGCTAACAATTCACTAAAAATATTAAAGGGATTTTGTTTTGAATTATGCAGCAGGAAAAACTCTAGAGTAAACCAGGATTCTGCCATATATCTGATACTTTCTCATGATAGTCTCATGAATGCCATGGAGAAACGTGGCTTGGATAGGAGTAATGTTAGATTATTTACTAGTTGAACACTTATTCAGAAGCTATTGGCAATCCAGAAAAGAAAAAAAAAACAAAACTTACACTCCATATTGTGATCTACAATGTCCTACATGGTCTGCCCCACCTACTTCTCTCCTGGTTCACTAAGCTTCAGTCATGCTAGTCACTTTCTATTCTTAGTCAAGCTCATTCCTTCCTGTTTGAATCTTCTATTCCCTTCTGCCTGGAATGTTCTTGCAGCTCTTTGAATAGCTGACTCCTTGTCAAACTGAAGGCATTAGTTTAAATGCCACCTATTCAGAAACTCTCTCTAAATTAGATGGCCACCTACCCAACTCTGTCATGTTCTACCCTCTCCCTGTTTCCTACCACATGATTTTCCATCTCCCCCATGAAATTTCAGCTTCATAAAAGCTAAGACCTTGTTCATTTATTCACCAAGACTCCACAAGGCTTAGCACAATGCCTAACATGTACTACATTTCCATGAACACTGAACAAACAAACTAATGAAATACAACCCTATATTGTGACACCATATCCTCTATCTGGGCTTTTAGAATATGGTATTTTTATCAATGTCCTATTTTGAGGTATAGAAGGCCTGGGTCTTTTGTTTGTTTTTCCTCGTTACATTATACCAGGTAAATATACTACATGGTGAAATAAGAATTTAAAAAGGCCCTGAGGGAGTAAGGCCAAACCCACACAACAAAGGGACCTAACAAGGATACATGGAAAGTTTTGCACCTAGAATCAAAGGAATTTTGTGTGCCAGCATAGGAAAGGGCAACTTGGTTTGTCATCAGGATTTGTAAGAAATACCCTGAGTTTCAGTTCCCCACAATTTTGTTATGCACCAAAAGTATGATGTATTAAAAAACAAAACAAAAAACACTGGAGCCTTGAAATCAAAAGAGCTTACTTGCAGACCAAATTATATACTTGCTCAATTCTAGTCATTAACATTTAAGAAAACTGTAAACACTGTGGTTGAAAGAGAAAAGTGATTATGAGTGTAGAGGCCAAGGACAGGTTGCCTTAAGATGGGCCACTTTGGCATGAAGATTATTTTTGACTTAAAAGCAATCAAAATACACCAGATGCAAGAAAAGATCTTTACCTCCCCCACAGCTGCCTGAAAGAATTTAGATAGAGAACCTGCTCCAAGAAAAGAGCTTTCAGCATAGAGAACTACATTATGATGTGAATTACATATGGTAGACAGGGAGAAACCTAGCAAGGCCACTGTAATCAAAATCTGTTGTCCTGTTGTTTCTGAAAGGCCTAGCAAATACATACCAAAAATTTACTTTTTCATCTTCCTATAAATTGCATTCTTTCCCTTTCAAGTACCAAACCCTTATACCCCCATTCTCAGTTTTGTTGTTATTTTGTTTTTATAAAAGATTTGAGAGAGCACACACACACACACCAGGGCAAGCATGGTGCGGGGGGAGGATGCAGAGGGAGAGAGAATTTCAAGCAGATTCCACACCTAGCACAGAGCCCTTTGCAGGGCTTGATCCCACCACCCTCAGATCATAACCTGAGCTGAAATCAAGAGTTAGACATTCAACTGACTGAGCCACCCAGGTACTCCAGTTTGCATTTTTTTTTTAATAGAAATTATCAACAAGGTCCTGACCTAATAATCAAAAATTAAAATATCAAAATATAAAACCAAGAAAACAAGCTAAATCACACACATTTTGACCAAATACTGGAATATTTCCCAAAGAAAAAGTAAACAACTACATTCCATGTTTCAGAAAAGATATTAAGGATTCATGCATTTACAAACCTATCTAGTATGAATTCAAGAGTTTGATCCATTTTCCAAAGAGACCAACACTCTTAAAATGCTCCTTTTCACATCTGTTTAATGAATTAAACATCCTTATTTCTTAAGCATTTGGTGTCTTACTATAGAAGGGTGTAGCAAATCCAGATCCAAAGTACACAGTCATAATTATTAACCCCCACTCATTTTCCACTGAAAATGGCAAATTCTTCCCTAGGACCTCCTCACAGTGGCTCCTAAGGAACACCCAGTTTGTAAACCTCTGGATGCTCTGTCCCAACATAGAGCTATTCGAAGTTCTGTGAAAGGCGCAGAGACCCAAGACAGTAGAAAATCCTATTCTCCTTCAAGTGACATACCTCATTTTGTCTTTGGAATGTCCATATCTGTGTGGAGTCTACATACGAAATTTTGATTTTCTATTGTTAATCTGTCTTACACCAATATGATTTAATCCAGCTAAAAGGATCTTGAAGGGCAGAAGAAATTCTTTCTCTCCTACAAGAGTCATGGAAAACTACCCTCATAAGTCAATCTAAAGCTTTTAACCAATAACCTCGATAAGAAATTATTTTTCTAACACTTCAGAGTCTCAAAATACGTTACATTATTCCATAAAACAGTGAATTCCTTGTCAGATTTCTATTGCATAATTAGCAATTGGGATATAGTGGAGGAATTTCCACAAAACAAGTTTATTTGGTTAATGACTAATGATCTACAGAATTATAGCTGAGCTTCTATACTTTCCAGTTTCACTACTATAGAGCATTTGCATCACATACCTTCATTTTTCTATTTTACAAAACACTAAAGAAGTTGGTTAGAAAGCATATGCGTTTTGTCAAATAATTTTAGTAATTTTATGTTGGTGGACCATGGAGACATCAAGATCAGCCCACCCACCCAGGGACAGATTAAGTCTATAAACAATAAACAAGATCAGCCTTGTAGTGGTACCCCAGGAGGTTCTTTAAATTTGTATCTCAAGAAACTAGAGAGACCTGAATACAATAGAAGGAAAGCAGATTTGGAAGAGGCTTATGATTTTTAAGGCAGGAATACAACTGTACCTCATTTGGAGAAAAAAAATGAATAAAAGGAGGACAGTCAGCCCCAAGAATAGGGCAGGAGGGTGAAGAGCCTAAAGTTGACTTTACCCAATCCCATGAAAGACCTACTTTTTGGTTCTCATAGTAATCTGTAATGATGGATGGTTCAACAGGTCTAGAATAGCTTTGTTGAAATATGCCTCAAGGCTGCCTTTTCACTCCCCTCACGAGGCACCTCTAGTTAGGTCCACTTTTCAGGGAAGCTGGTAAATGTATTCCTCTCCATCATGAGAAAAGCATATCCCCATTTTAATGTTCCTTATTTTATATACTTTAGTGTCATACAATTTTGATTAGCATGAGTCAGCCTTACCAAGTCTATGAAGTGCTGAATGTAATAGGGAGATAGATCATGGGCTATAGTAATAACACAACATAATGGCACCTTGGGTAGAGAGCCATGTAGCCCTCATCTGACCACACTGTTACTCCCCCCCTCTTTTTTTTTTTTTTAAAGATTTTATTTATTAGAGAGAGAGAGAGAGAGGGAACACAAGCAGGGGGAGTGGGAGAGGGAGCAGCAGACTTCCCATGGAGCAGGGAGCCCGATGCGGGGCTCGTTCCCAGGACCCCGACCTGAGTCAAAGGCAGATGCTTAACAACTGAGCCACCCAGGCACCCCTGTTACTCCCTTTTGAAGTTACATCATTCTGTACTGACTAGATGTTTTAGCTACTTAGCTAAGGCAGAATATAAAGAGGTTTGATTTCTGGATATGACTAACAACCACTGACTATAATTATGAAACCTACAGGTTAGAAGGTAATTCAGAGTGTTACAGAGCACAGGAGATGATGTGGAAAGAAAATGTTCCAAGATCAAAGAAAAGGATTTTTAACAACTGGATTGTTTTGAACCTTGAAAGCAGGTAAAGAAGGATTCTTTCACAGGGATAGGACTGAGAATGAATAAGCTTAGTCTGAAGTTTGGCATTTGGAGAAAACCTATGCAATGATCTGTAGACCTGAAGTAAGACTACCTTCATGAAAGATTCAATGGAAAGTACTTCAGATGAAAACTCCGAAATGACAGATTCAAGAGAAGGCTGCTGACTCAGGTTCATGCATTTAACCAGGGAAGAGGACAATGAAATGGTATCTGCCCATGCACATTTTTGAAATATTAAAAACTCTTGTCTTTTCTTCCAAAAGCATGGAAGGAGAAACTCTTCTGAGGGTGGCTTGAGTTAGAACTGTGAAATGCATCAACCACACAATGGAACATTCAAAACTCAACGGACTCTTCCTCTCCTTAGTTGTGAAGGGCCCTTGAATCATTCTATCCAAATACCATGTGACCCAGGGTATCAGCAGTCCACAAGAAAGTGAACATGTCTCCTTGCATTTCTTTATACTTAATCAGTGTTTGGGAAGGACATAGCAGACTTTATAAATGGTACATCAAATGTTCTTGACCAGTGCACAAAGAGAATAGCATGATGGACTGCTCTGTGATTCCTGTCACTGTACATTCGACTCACAGCTGTGAAAAACCCACATTCAGAGCTCCCAGCCAATAATTGCCCCCAACCTACCTAAATCATTTGCTCATACTCTAAAATATATTATCTATGTTGGCTCCTTTCATTCCTTAGATATCCACTCCAAGATGAGCCATGACCTGAGTAGTTATGTGCATATACACAAATATTCTTGATCGCATTAAGGAAACGTTTCATTTCAATAAAAGTTTTTGAAATCTGGATAGGAAAAGAATGAGGCAAGGAGAAAGAGCAAAGTAATGCCATTTGGCTTTCTGGTTGGTATATTTGGTGGGTAAACTAAAGTTCTTACTTGGCTGGTAACTTCACAGCAAGCATCCAGCTACTTCCTCGGGCTTAATTAAATCTGCAGGTGACCTTCAGAGAAAGGGATATGTGCTTGCCATCCAGAGATAAAGAAGGCATGGAAGATTTGTGACCAGTATCAGGTATTCCGGCAAGTCGGTGCTAGAGGCAGAAATTAAAAACTGTTCTATCAAGTTCTTTCCCCCAGCCACTAGATTTTAGCCTTCAGAGGATATAGCAGCTGACCAATGAGGATCAGGGATACTTTTCCTGCCCATGTATTTATGTATGCCCCAGGTGACAATATAGATTTTTAAATATTTGACAAATAAGCACATTTTGTATGTTTCAAACACATTTAAGCATCTGGAAATTCCTAGAAGCATGGCTTTGGATCATGAACTATGAAGTATTACAGGATCTGAGCTTTCTGTTAGCAGTCCTAGAATATAACAGAAGAATCAAGGATGACCCCAAAAGCATATTCAAATCAGGATGCATGAACTTTTCTTAAAACTTTTGAAAACAGCCATTTGTAGGGCATCTGGGACCTAATTATTTAGGTAAACAAGGGTGACCATCCACTTAAAAAAAATATCCATTCACTCAGTGGCTATACTTCATCACCTACTAACACCTTTTTCTAGCAGTTTAGATATTGCCTGGCTATGACAGAGCTGGATCTGAGAATCAGTGAAATAGTAAGAGTCTGTTTTCAATCCCACAAAGGAAACCATGGCAAAGTTTAAAACATGTAATACAACCTACTGTGTGGAAAAAAGACTAATTCCCAGACAGAAGTAATGGGAAAGGGAAGCTAGGAATCTAATTTACAAAAAAACCCATTCACCTCTTTCTGAAAAGGCACCCACTGAGCAGTCATGGGCATAGCTCTCCAGCCTACCAAAAAAAGGATTGGGCAACCTTCCTGTATCTGAAGGATCCTAACTGAAGCATAGTTTGGTAATGGCTTCAAAGACCGTGAATGGTGGTCACATGGCTGTAGGTTCCCAACCAGGCCGCAGATTTTGGGATTCATGGACTTCATACCAAAGGTTTAGAATTCTGCTCAGTGATGGAGTGCACAGCTTGGTATGGTTCTTGTTGTCATTACCCACCAAAATAGCTAAACTCATGTTAGATTCTGCCATCTTCAATTTAAGGAAATCTAGCATGTATCAGATGTTTAAAGCATGGAAATCATTGATTTAAGAGAACTCGATTTTGAGGTTTAAAAAAATCTTAGGGGGAAGCTCAGATACCTGTGGAAACACGTTTGTTCTCTTTAAATCATTTTGACAAATGAGAGGTTTATGGCAATTTGGTAAACCTAACACACATGGCTAGAGTTAAAATACATTCCTCCCTTAATTCAGAGTAGGCTACAAACCCTAAAATTCTTATTTTAGGCATTCTATAATTGGGTGTTTTTATATGGCATGGGAACCGAGGAGGGTCAAGAATTTTTCCTTAGCATAAAGACTCATTTCGCCCTGAATGCAGAAATGTTCTTTTCCTCATTTTCCTTAGGTAGATTTGCAATGGTGTTTTAACATCTGAAACTGCCCTCCATGAATTTGAATTTCTGCATCATTAAATGGGCAACAAGCTAGTGCTGGTGGATGAAAATGAGCTGGAAGATAACACCACCATATGGAATGATGATCACATAATGAACCAGGAAACCCAAAAACCGAATGAGTCAGGCTGCTTAGAAACACAAAACAAGGTCATAGCACTCTTTTGAAATTACTATACTCACAAATGATAAAGAATATTACCTTTCAAACTTGATATTATCACCTCAGTAAGTCTTATAATGTCCCCAAATTGTTCCTAAGGATGTAGGCAGTTCAAGCTTCAGAGAAAACTACAGAATATTTTAACCCTTTTCAATAAAACATTAGGCTATATTTTTACTATATTACTTTTCCACCCACAGTGGAAAGATACACTTTAAAAAACTGTATAATTGACATACAATATCCTATTAGTTTTAGGTGACAATATTTTTAAATATTTATGGGTTTTTTTGAGAGCTCATGCATGTGTACATGGATGGGGGAGGGGCAGAGGGAGAAGAGAGAATCTTAAGCAGGCTCCACACCCAGCGTGGAGCCCAGCAGGGGACTTGATCTCACAACCCTGAGATCATGACCTGAGCCTAAATCAAGAGTCAGCAGCTTAACCAACTGAGCCACCCAGGCGCCCCTATGTGACAATATTTTTAAGTTAAAAGCTCAATATTGTGAAAATCATGGCTGGGGTTTATATAACCAGATTGTTATTTATTCTAATAGAATGAGGATATTGAAAGTAAAAATGTTGTCTCCTACTTCATCTTTACTCAAGAGATTTTGATACTTTGTCTTGATGAACTGCTCTAGGATTATGGCTTGAATTATAAGAAGTGGTCAGATACACTTCAATACATATATACATAATATATTGTAGTAATAACCAACATGTTAAACTAGCAGTAATGATTTAGATTGTTCAGTTTCTAAACAACTCCCAGGGAACAATGGGTTTTAAAGAGCCTTTGAAGACATGTTCATCATTCGGTGACCAGAAGGTCTTGAATAAAACCCTTAGAGTATATAGACAGTCCAGCATAGTTAGAAGCAGTAAGCTATGTGGCACATGGGATTTCTACATAAAATATCTAAATTAATCCTCATTAAAAGCTTGTGACTTGTGTAAAATGTAAATAACAAAACCTAAGTTTAAAGGATTTGCCATAGATCACATAGCTAGTATAGGAACAAAGCCAGCCTGGAAGAATAGTAAGACTCAAGTAGCATTTACTGTGTACCAAGCATTGCTCTGAGAACTTGACGGATTCATTTAATCTTCAGGAGGGTAGACAGAGGCCCAAAGTCACGGGATTAGTTGCTGGCAGTATGGCTTCAGAGTCTGTGCTCCCAACCACCCCCCTGTCCTATTAGCTCCAAGAGTTTCTGGATGAATAAAACACTGAGGCCCAGTATTTTGGGATTCTGGTCTAGTGTTGGATAGTATAAATAGCCAAATTCAAATAGAGCAGCAATAGTTAAACTTTGAATTTCCAAATGTTCTGCAAGTAAAAATAAAATCTTAAGATGCTAAAATTCTTATTTCTAGGTCATTCTCTTGACTTTATCTTTAAAAACATAGCTGTCTTGCTTCAAGTCACCTAAAGATATTGCCATTTCTGAAATTCTTTTATCTCCAAGAAACTCCTAAAGATTATAATGCATTAGGATATTCCATTACCATATAGAAGTTTGGTCAAAAATCAACGAGAGGAGAAAATGGTCAGAAGATCGGCTTGATGTAAAATACTCTACAACTGCTTCTGATGATTCTGCTGTAAGGACAGGAATACACATGTATTAAGAACTAGATAATTAGCTATTATTAAGTTGTTCCAAAAAAAAAATGCTTTAAAGATTTCATGCACTTTTCTTGCATATTCACACCTTAGATTTTCTGTCGAAGTTATCAGACAGGCTTTTAATGCACTTGAGCATATTCTTTACCAATAGCTCTAGAAAAGACTAATGGCTAATTCTTACAAAAATGGGAATTGGTACTTAGGCACTGTAGGTGTAAAATGTATAGTTGTATTTATTGAGATGAACAGGTAAGACAGGTGTATTAGGCATGATCCTTGTCTAGGGAGTTGGAATTTCAAACTCAACATGGCACTAAGTCACATGGGATAGTTTACAAGATGTGTTTTTAGGGGAAAGCTGAATTTAAAAAGGCAATAACCAATTAATTTCGTTAGAGAGAATGTCCGTAACAATTTATAAAAATGGTTTTTAAAATAGCATTGTGTCATTGAAGAAAAGGATTTTAAGAAAATCTCAATGATAATCATTGAGCTATGTGATTGAAAGGCCCCATGTGAGTCTTCTCCACTCTTCTCATTGACAGAAAGTTTAGAAAATGCTATGTTCCTTGAGTAGGTTTTAAAAGTAATGGAATAGCAGCCATAGCTTATTGCCATTTTGAGCCTGACAGATCAAGAGTCACAAAGCATGTGCTCAAAAAGTGGTTCATCTTGGGGCACCTGGGTGGCTCAGTCATTCAGCGTCTGCCTTCGGCTCACATCATGATCCCAGGGTCCTGGGATCGAGCCCCGCTTCAGGCTCCCTGCTCGGCTGGAAGCCTGCTTCTCCCTCTCTCACTCCCCCTGCTTGTGTTCCTTCTCTCGCTGTCTCTGTCAAATAAAATCTTTAATAAAAAAAGGGGGTTCTTCTGAAAATCAGAAAAGATTAGACAAAGTGTAAACATCTAAACAATGAGATCTGAAAACTACAAAGTTTAACCTAACTTTACACTGCCACGCAGGGGACTATTCAGAGGGCATGGACTTTTCAATTCAACCATTTTATCAATTATAAGGTTTGTACTAGAATATGAACATTATAATTCTTACTGGGGCTCTTACAGAAAAGCATTTTTCAAATTATTACTTTAAAATGCTTCAGAGTGAGCCAGCCAAATTTGACACAGAAAAAAAAAAAATTGGGAGGGTAAGGATACTTCTACCATGTGATTGTCTAAATGTCCAGTATGAACCCCAATACACCAATAGGCATTATGTGTGAATCACATCCCCCTAAAAACATGTTTAAGTTCCAACCCCCTCCCCCCGCATCTCAGAACGTGACCCTATTTGAAAATAGGGTCATTGCTGATGTAAATGATTAAGATGCAGTCATACTGGAATAGAGTGGGTCCCTAATCCAGTCTGAGTGGTGTCCCCATGAGCTGGACATATACAGACATAAGGAAAATGCCATGTGACAAGACAGATTGGAGTTCTGTAGCTGCCAGTCAAGGAGTGCCAAAGATTGGCAGCAAACCATCAGAAGCCAGGAAGAGGGATGAAAGGATTCCCTGCCAATACCTTGATTTTGGACTTGTAGCTTCCAGAACTGTGAAACAGTTTGTTTTTAAGCCACCCAACTTGTGGTATTTTACTATGGGAGCCCTAGAAAAAGAATACAAGTACCATATAAACTGTATACCTCTCCCTTCCTAGATTCCTTTGTTTTATGCAGAAGGCATGGTGGAAAGAGTTTGATCAACCCGAGTTTGAATCCTAATGCACTATTTCCTAGCTGTCTTTAGGCAATTTATTTAACCTGAGCTGCAGGTTACTCCTGTTGAAAATGAGAATCCTCTTCCCAGAAGTTCCTAAGATTAAATGTTATGATCTGAAGTGCCTGGCACATAGTAGGCACTGATTAAATGTCAACTCCAGTCTCTCCCTCCTCCATATAAAGTTGTAATAAAGATTAAATGAGAACTTGCCCTGAGTCTCTGAACAAGGGAAGCATTAAACTGGAGTGAGCAAAAATCACATCTTACAGAGATGGTGGATTAGGACCACCCTGGGCTCACCTCTTGCCACGTGTCCACCTAGAGAATGCATAAATAACCTAGAAAGCAACCCAAAAACTGACAGAACAGACTCCACAGCCCGACATAGACAAGAGGCCACAGCGAAGCAGATCCACCCCCTCAGATCGCTCTTGGCAAGATCCCATCAAAGTGGTGCCACAAGCCTGGCAGTGTGCGCTCAGCCCAGACAAGGGTCAGCATCACTCCAAAGTGAGCCCTGCTCCAGGGAGAGAAGATAACCACACACCAGTCTGACTGTGACCCCAGCAGTGGGCTGGGGGCAGGCAGCTGGTCTGACTGCAGGCCCCACCCACCAACAAAAGCTTCTCAGGGGACAACACAGAAAGTGCCTGCAGTTTGGTGCTACTTCATCTCTGGCAAACACCTGCTCTGACTCAACTCAAGCCCAAGGCAGTCCTGGACCAGCCCACTAACACCACAGGCACCAGACTGGCCACAACAGGCAGAGAGCCATTGCAGGCTGGCCTGAAGGCAAACAGCTCCACCACAACCTTATAGCAACACATATAGGAGATACCCCTGAAACACAATTTTCTGGTGAAAAGGAGACCTTGCACTGTGGGGTACTACAGGACCTCTTCTTCATAAAGCCACTACTTTCAAGTGCAGGAGATGTAGTAGACTTTCCTGACACATAGAAACAGACACAATAGACCAAATGAGGAGACAGGAATATGTCCCAAATTAGAGAGCAGAACAAAATCAGAGCAAGAGACCTAAGCAAAATGAAGATAATATGTCTGATAGTGAATTTGAAGTAATGCTCATGAAGATACTCACTAGAATTGAGAAAGGAGTGCAGGACCTCCATCAGATCCTCCAAGAGATAGGAGATGTAAAAAAGAACCAATTAGAGATCTTGGGCTCACTAAATGGAAATAAAAATTGACCACCTGGAATAAATAGCAAACAAGAGGAAGTAGAAGAACAGATCAGCCACCTGGAAGAGAGTAATGGAAAGTAATCAAGCTGAGAGGATGAGAGGGGAAAAAGATATGCAAAATGAGAATAGACCCAGGGAACTCAGTGACACAGTCAAGCATAAGTCACATAATAGAGATCCCAGAAGGAGAAGAGCAAGAAAAGGGGACAGAAGATTTGTCTGAAGAAATAGTAGCTGAGAACTTCCTGGATCTGGGGAAGGAAAGAAATCCAGATCCAGGAGGCACAGAGAGCCCCCAACAAAACCAACCCAAAGAGGTCTGCACCAAGACAAAGTAAATAAGATGGCCAAAAGTAGTGATAAAGAGAATCTTAAAAGCAGCAAGAGAAAGGAAAGCAGTTACATACAAGGGAAACACCATACAGCTATCAGTGAGTTTTTCAGCAGAAACTTTGCAGGCCAGAAGAGAGCTGCATGATAAATTCCAAGTGCTAAAAGGAAAAAAAATCTACAGCCAAGAATACTCTATCCAGCAAGGCTTTCATTTAGAATAGAAGGAGATAGAGCTTCCCCAGAAAAAAAAAGTTAGAGGTAAAACCAGCCACATCCCTGTCACAATGCCATTGACCTGTGGGTTCCAAATTCAGTCCAGCTGCCCTCCTGCCCAAGTGAGCATGCACGGCCTGCCACCTGCTTAATGCCAAGTCAACACGCCTTCACCTCAGATTGATAAGGGCTCAAACTGACATTCTTCTCAAATTCCAGCTCCTGTGCCCAGATTTATGCACAAAAGTGGGCATAATTATAAGAGGCAACCCAAACAGCAACACTAATTCTGTGGAATATATAATGGATAAAAGGAGTATGCTAGACTGATAACATCTCTAACAAGCACAAAGAATACATACAGAAGGATTCTGGTTAGTAAAAGAAACCTGGGAAAAGTAAAACAAGATGAAATCAGAAGGAGACAAACCATAAGAGACTCTTAAGCATAGGAAACAAACTGAGGGTTGCTGGAGGGGAGGGGGTGTGGGGATGGGGTAACTGGGTGATGGGCATTAAGGGGGGGGGCACTTGATGTAATGAGCCCTGGGTGTTATATACAACTGATGAATCACTGAACTCTACCTCTGAAACTAACATACTCTATGTTAATTGAATTTAAATAAAAAAAGGAAACCAAAAATTTACATCTTACTAGAAAGAAAGCTAGAGATAAAGGACAAAACTCATTGGCTATACTTGCTGCTTCAATGAAGAGAAAGCTAGGGACTGGGATTAGCCAGTAATTATTGCTGAGCAAGATCAATATGGAGTTCAGAGGAAAACCAGGATCCAGCCCTAGAGAGAAGAGTCACAGTCCCAAAAGCACCACCAGGAAACTTACATCCATGGAATCCTGCTCAGCAACAAACAGGAATTAGCTGTTAATACATGCAGCCACTATGGACAATATGGACATCCTCAAAAAATTAAATAGAACTACAATATGACCCAGCACTTCTGGGTATTTACCCAAAGAAACAAACACTAATATAAAAAGATAGCTTGTGTACCTCCATGTCATCACATTATTTACAATCGCCAAGACATGGAAACAACCTAGGTGTTCACTGATGAATGGATCAAGAAAATACAACAGAATATCAGTCATGAAAGAGGAAATCCTGTCATTTGTGACAACATGGATGGACCTGGAGGGAATTATGCTAAGTTAAATAAGACAAGGAAAAAAACACCGTATGAGCTCACTTCCATGTGGATTCTGGAAACACCATCACAACAAAAGATCATAGGTAAAAGATTGATGGTTGCCAGAGGCAGGGAGTGGGGAGGGTGGTCAAAAGGTACAAGCTTTCAGCTATAAAAGGAGTCCTGGGGATAAAATATACAATATGACTATAATAATGCTGTATGGTATATTTGAAAGTTGCTAAAAACAAATCTTCAATTCTCATAAGAAAAAAATAACATGTATAACTGTGGTGACAGATGTTAGTAGACCTACTGTGGTGATCATATTGATAAATACATATATCAAGTCATTATGCTGTATACCTGAAACTAATATTTTATGTCCATTATATCTCAAAAAAATGATATCTACCACTTGGACGATTCTTCAAGGCATTATGCCAAGTGAAAAATGCTAACCTCAAAATGTTACATACCATATGATTGCACTTGGATCACAGTCTTGGAAAGAACACTAGTGACGGATGAGAGATCAGGGGGATACAAAGGGTTAAGGGGGGGGTGTAGTTACAAAGGGATGGCACAGGGAGGGCTTTGGGTTTTTTTGGTGGGAGTTGGGGGGGGGTTCATTTTGTTTTTAAGTGGTAGAACTAAGTGGTGGTTATATGAATATATACATGTATGAAAATTCATAGAACTGCACATCAGAAAGGACAACTTCACTATGTTCATTTTAAAACTAAAATTTTTAAAAACTTAAAGCACCACCAGGACTTGAAGGGACCCTAGAAGGCACAAAGGCTGATTGTACTCTGGGATCTTAGCTTCAGCCATCTGTAAGAGGAGAGGGAAAAAGATGGTC
Source organism: Mirounga angustirostris (assembly GCF_029215605.1). Lineage (NCBI taxonomy): Eukaryota > Metazoa > Chordata > Mammalia > Carnivora > Phocidae > Mirounga > Mirounga angustirostris. The sequence goes on along the minus strand of NW_026991722.1, from coordinate 43,401,566 downwards.
TCCAAGTAAGAAAAAGGCAAGACTAGCTTTTTGGGAAGAGAGAAGAGGTGAAGAAAAATCCAGGGATGTGAGCAAATGCTCCTGCAACCTAAGGAGGCAGTCATCAGGAGCCCAGGCCTTGGTTTTCCCTACTTGGGTTCTTTACAGAAGGAAGCACACTCCTCCTCCTGCACAAAGGAAGAGGGACTCTGTGCCAAGTCACTCCCTTCCCTGGTCCTCTCCGCTAACTTAGCCAAAGAAGAAAGCTAAGCCATCAAATATACCACTAGCTGCATACCCCAAAATACGTCTCCTGGGATTTTTAAGAATTCTTTTCTCTGTTGTTATCCCGAGTAGAAAGATGACCCAAGAACAGCCAATTCCAAGAACATACTTGGATTTCTGCCTGCCAGTGATGTTGTCAATGACTGGCTTTGGGATGTGGTTTCTAGGTCTTTGTAGAGGCTTAGGAGTCCACACAAGAGGGGAATCCTTCACACACCATGGACCACCTGGAGGTGGATCTTACCTGCCCTCCTGAGGAGAGAATTCAACAAGGTAGAGGCCCCTAGAGAGCAGGGCGTGAGGGATGCCTCATACTGGGCAGAGAACAGCAACAGCCAGGAAAGGCCCAGCCCCATCAGCCATAGGGAACTGTCCCTGCAGCCTCCCCAGAGGGCAAAAACAGGGAGTGACTGAGCAGACCACTCTGCTTGCTGCTGCGGGTGGGAATCTCTGGGGCTATGGATCAACCCTGAACATGGGGCGGGGGGGGCGGTGAGGTGTGGAATAGGTTTCAAATTAGATTGGTCCAGATTTTCATAAAATAGACTGCCATTCCCAGATACCAAAGGACAAAAGACCCAGTGAACAGAACACAGTTTAAAGCAATGATAGAATAAAAATAAAACCTTTTCGTGTTTGCACCCCACAGAGCACAGAACCACTTCACTGAACACAAAGGTATAGATCCAGAACAGAGCTACTGAATAATGCAGCAGCCAATCTCCAGTAATGAGGAGCAGTGCTCCTGCCGTCCAGCTGGGCACAGGTGAGTCAAGGTAACTGGTGGGAGATGGGGCAGACAGAGGCTCAGAGGAGAGACTGGGAAATGTGGCCATTATTCTGAATGTAATGAGCTGCTTCCACAGCTACTGAAGGCAGTGTAGTGACTTGACATTTTAAGAAGCCAAGTCTGACAATAGGCTATAGCAAAGACCCAAAGGAAGCACTGCTAGGGAAGAGCACGAGGCAGGAAGGCTGAATCCAATTTGAGTCACCTAGTCCTTTGCTTCTCCCCCAGTCGCTCTATGGAGAGATTCCAAGGACAAAAATGGAATCCAGAAGGAAAATGAATGGGGTTGCCTCAGTAGGGATGATGAGCAGGTGGGAGGCATAGAGAATTTTCAATAATTTGACTCCTACTTTAATTCCTCTGATTAGTAGAGCAGTCAGAATTGCTTGGGAGAATTACTAGAGTTCCTCCTGCTTGGGAGGCAAACATCCCCCTGAAAAGCAAAATAGATTCAACTAAGGAAAAGCTGCACCAGGTGACTTAAGCTATATATTCTCTAGGCCATGGGAGGATGAGAGAAAAATGGCCTCTGAAACTCAAATAAGGCCCAGCTCCCTTCACTGGAACAGAGCTGCCAGTGTTGTGAAATTCAAAGCCTGAGTAGTATTAAGAAAGACACCTTGTCTGGGATACCCCCCTCCACATGAGCAAATGTTTCTAGAACATAATATGGTGATGGGCCAGCGCATGAAAGCATAGGGATGAGGTGCTGCCTGTATGTAATTCTTGGACAAACAACTATGATTACAGAGAAACTAAATGGAAAATCTGGTGATGAATATCAGGATGAGGGTGGAAGAGAGATGCTAGGGTAAATTGGCAGGGCAGCATTAAAAAAAAAAAAGTTACAGGTTTTGAAAAGAAATGCATGGGGAGATGGCCATTAAGAGAGGGGAAGAGAGAAGAGAGATTGATCTTGAACATGCTGGAACAAGAGTGCCTGCAGTACATTCACTAATCACAAACTAAAGAGGCTGGAGCCCAAGAGAGGGAGGGCACCTCCTCCTCTCCATCCATCCCCTTACAAGCCCCAAGGCTTGGGGGGGGTGCGGGGGAGAGGGGGCACGGGTCTGTGTTCCTGTGCCAAAAAGAGGAATGGAGCTCCAGCTTTCGCACAAGAAAGAGGACAGATCTGACTCCCCAAGGCCTGGCAAGGTCTCCGTGAGCTGGAGCGAAGACCCAGCATTAAGTAAATACTGGACTAATAGCTAAGGACTACAATCGTAGACACTGAAGCTTGTAACAAGCAGTAATGAAAATGTCAGATGCCACATGGCTGAGGAACTTGGTGCATAAGAAACACATGTTATTTAACAATCTGCCACTGAGTGAACAAAAACCAGCTGAAATCAAGCTAGAGGCAGCCAAGAACACACCGAGGAAGTCATTACGGAGCAAGACCAAGATTAGCTCTGGAGCAGGAGAGCTGCAATTCTGATTTTGCCAGAAAGCCAGAGCAGGGCACGGATGGAGTGTGCTGGAAACTGGTGGGGGTGGGGGGCGGGGGGCAGTGACAAGTACATTTAGGCTAATTAGTAGATTGAATAACAAGGCAAAACACAAAGAGGGAATCACCCCTCCTCTAGAAGGCATTGGTCTCTGGGCTCATCTTTGTGATAGTTTTAATTGGTCAGCTAGATTCTGTAGATCTTCCATAAATATGGACAATAACCTCCTAAAACAGCAGTTTCCCAAGTGCCCTTAAGAGTGTGTTTCGGCATCTCTTCAATGAAAATATGCCAACTGCAACAGGAATGAAGCCAAACACTCCAAACATTAAGTAGACATGCCAAGCACCTGAAGCCACATGCCCATTGCATAGGAAAAGCAGGTTCAAGCAGCTGTACAGATTTAAAGTAGGAAATCACATGTGCACACAAGGAGAAAACAGGGGCTAATTCAGCAGAAAACCACATACAAAACTGTACGCCAATTACAAACTGTTGTGATAAATTTCAAGTTTAATGACCAGTTAACCTCCATCTTCTCGCCTACAAAATGGGGGTAATAACCCCTCGCTTATAGGACTGTTGTAAGAATTTCATGAGAATAAAATTTTGACAAGACTAATTGAATATATTGAATTTAATATTAAAGAGAGAAGGGTGAGGATTTTCAACTGCAACTGGCTGTATAACCTGAACGATTTAATAGCCCCAGGCTTCACTTTTCTCACCTAAAAATGGATCCGAGAAGAGGGACTTGTTTTCAGGTCTATTTAGGATTAAGTTAGGTAACAGGAGTAACATGCTTATAATAGTTCCAGGTACACAGTACATGCTTACTAAATGTGTCATTTTAATCAGAAGTAACTGGAAGAACTTCCCTAGAACTGCCTTACCTATGTTACCAACAGTCTCCAGGGAACAAAAAATAAAAATTGTGATTGGTTATTTTAGGAGTTATGTACAATTGTGAAATTAACAAATTTGAACGTAAACATCAAGCCATCTGACCACCTACATGAGTCTTTTCTGGGATTGAATAGGGGGGGTGGGGGGGTGGGGGGTGCAGTTTGAGTGCCTGCTCTAAGCAGGTACTATTGTAAATGCTGAGATTTAACCAGGGCTCCTGTCCAGGCAGCATGCCCAGATACAGACATACTGGTTAAGATGTTGAGGGGATTTTACCAGCTGATTCATAAGAACTCCATTCAGCTCCCTGGTGACCCCCTTTCCTTGAGCCCCCAGGAATGACTCATTATCCAGCAGAAAGGTTTGCCCGTAAAGGATTTTTCAAAGCAAGGTACAATCCTGACTTTCATACAGCTAGAATACTAACAACGTCAAAGATTTAACTCATGAATGAGGGACCTGAACAAGTGGTCCCAACCCCTTAAAGCAGACTTAAAAGACCAATAAGGACAGATCAGCAAGCCCATCAGGGATGTTGAAACATCTGCTTAAGGGATGCAAAACTGGCTTCTTCTGTGATGGAGGGAATCAACTGAATCTCCCAGATACAAAACTACCTCCATGTATATAGACAACAATTATTTGCACTAGAACAAGTTAACTTCTATGGACTTTATATTAAGTAACTGCCATATTTAGTAAATAACTCAAAACCAATAAAAGAACAAACCCCACAGAATCATAATTTTGAACATTCTAAATAATGCATAGTTTTCCACTGAAAATCCCTGGTAATCTTCTAGGCCCAATTAAGTTTTCATGATTTTTTTGGTACAGTCTTCCTCCCTTGATCAAGAATAATCCTGAAGAAAAAAAGCATCCTTGTAAGACTGGTCTCATTTCATTTGGCCTCATTCGCATATGTGCAGGAGGTTTTCTCAAGTTTGCTTTGGAAATCTAGAGCTCTATAGTATTCAACAGTGAAAACAAGCTGGTGGAAAGTTGTTTTGTTTTTAAGGTTTTAGAGTGTCTACACAAACATGAGTAGGGGGAGAGGCAGAGGGAGAGAGAATTCTCAAGCAGACTCTGCTGAGCAGGGAGCAAAATGCAGGGCTTGATCCCAGGACCCCAAGATCATGACCTGAGCCAAAAAATCAAGAGTACAATGCTCAACCAACTGAACCACCCAGGCATGCCCTTGGTGGGAAGTTTTCATTTTCATAAGTCAGGTTGGACTTAACATTTCAAGGATTTACTATGCCAAGGCTAGAATCCAAGTCCAAAAAACTCATCAAGTTTAGCCTGCAGTACCTATGTGGGTAACTTCATCTCAAGGCCCCTGGCTTCCCAGGTGGTGGTTGGTCTTCCTCACCACCTGTAAAGACTGGGCCCACTTATGCTAGCTTCCAGGCCAATCTTCCTTGAGCTTTCATAGGCATCTACTCATAAGAAAGCCCTAAATAAAATAAGTCCACTTTATATTCCTTAAAAGTGACATCATTCCTGATTAAATGAGAACAATTCTCAATTAAGACATTCCAGGCTAGACTTTGGCTCTATACCAATTTTTCCAATCATCTCCTAGTACTAAGTACATGTTCTGATTGAATATATTTAAATTATACTGTCCAACAGTAAAGAAATTTAGTAAGAGTTTCTCATTTCCAGTGGAGGTGAAAAGGAAGGGCTTTTCCTTCCTTTTCCTGAGAATCAGACATCATTTGAAAGTGCTGTATGTGTTCACCATGGCAGGGTCTGCTAACTTATTGGTTACAGATAGCCTAAGAATAAAAAAAAACTTGCTTACATATCTAACATTAAAAAAACATCAATCTTCCAAACAAATATTCATAATAAATATGCCCTCATCAGTTCATTTAGTTCTATGTAATTAGGTCACGTTCTGCTAAATCTTGAGTTAGCAGACTCAGGAAGCTGTCTGCTTCTTGACTAAAGAAAGCTTGAAAATCCTGACTCAGCCCACTGGCAAGCAACACCATCTGCACACAAGACTCTACTCTTAGAAGATTCAATAGTTTGAAGTACCTGGAACACCAAGACAGCTTTGTTTGTGAGAATCAGTCAACCAAAATCTGTAGAAGAGGTAACACAGGTGAGGTTTTCTTAATTTTCAGATCTGAGGAGAGCTCAGAATAAAGCTACTGACAAGGAAATGGGATTGTGTGCCACAGAAAGCTCTTTCAAACAATGTTTAGGAAAAATGTCTGAGGGTAATGAGTCTATTTTCAAATGTTACACCTGATTTATAAATACATGAATTTTTATAGAGGAAATCTTGTTATAATGTACAGTAATCCTGAGATTATATAAAGAATGTCAAGTAAAGAAATGCAGTAACTCTAGAGTAGGGCTTAGACATCTGTGTTTTTATAGAATTATGGGTAAGTCTGATGTGCAAACTAAAGCAGATTATCAAAAAGACAAAAGAGAAGAAGCATTGGAGAAGTGGAGATAAGGGAACCCTTGTGCACGGTTGGTGGGAATGCCAATTGGTGTGACCACTATGGAAAATATGGAGGTTCCTTAAAAAATTAAAACTAGGAGGACCATATAATCCCAGCAGTTCCACTTCTGGGTATGTATCCAAAGGAAATGAAATCATGATCTCAGAAATCTGCACCCCTATGTTCATTACAGTATTATTCACAACAGCCAAGGCATAGAAACAACAGATGTGTTCATCAATGGATGAATGCACACAAATGTTCATCCATAAAAAAAGGAAATCCTTCAATCTGTGACTACACGGAAGGACCCTGAGAGCATTACACTAAGTGAATAAGCTAGAGAAAGACAAATAATGTATGATCCCATTTATATGTGGGATCTTAAAAACCCCTGAACTCAGCATAGAATGGTGGTTGCCTAGGGTATGAGGAGGTAGGGAAAATAGGGAGGCATGGGTAAAGGGCACAAACTTCCAGTTATAAGGTTCCAGGGCTCTAATGTATAGCAGGAGGACTATAGTCAATACTATATTACATACTTTAAAGTTGCTAGGATTGTAAATCTTAAATGTTCTTACTATAAAAAAGTGATGTGAGGGATGGTTTGTTAATTTCATTGTGGTAATCACTGTATAATACAGAAATATCAAATCATCACATTGTATACCTAAATTCACAATGTATAGGTCAATTAGGTCTCTATAAACCTGGGGTGGGGAGGGAAGCAAGTTTATTCCAAGCAAGCATTTAAATAACTGAAGTTGACTGGCAACACTGTTTTTGCCTAATATTATCAGGCAAACTACCACCAGAATTCTGATCAATAGGAACCTATTATGGACCATGAGGGCACTGGACAATCTCTAGGAATTTCCCATGAAAACATACAATTTCTGAAATATTTATGTTAATACAGGTTATGTATTCGAATGTAACCTAGGGAAATCTGGAATGTCTTCTGATTTGGCAAATTATACAAACCTAATTATTTCTAGCATTACTTTATAGAAATAAATCATTGCAATTTTCTAGAGATCTTCTGGGAAATCTCAAATATAGCTTCAGGTATAAAAGAGACCCTGAAAGGTCTTTTTTCTATATTAAGAATTTGACTTAAGGCAAAAATAGTCAGGAAATTTGGATGTCTGATTAATATAGGACCTTATACAGACACCTGAAAGTACTTGTTTCCTATTTAATCAAAGTAACAATAAAGCATTTAAAAGTAAACATAAGGATACCACAACTAGAAAGAACCTTAGTTCCTTCATGAGAGGGGAAGCTTTGTTTTTCATTAGTTGTTTTTTCCTTAAATAATCCCACTGGAAAATCTCCACAACTATTTAAGGATAATTTTTAAAAGAAAAAAGGTAAAGGGACTCCTACAGACATAAGACACTTGTCAAAGATATTTAATTAACAAATGAGGGAATCAGAAAAGGTGTTATAACCAGTTCAAAGGAGAATTCAAAGATCACATATAAGCTCATGAGCTATGTTAAAATTTATTCGCTTAAGAGGTACAACACTGGCTTCTCCAGTGGAGGCAGAGAAGGCAATTGAGCATCCAGACGGTATATTTTGCACGTCTACAATATTTGCTTTACTACAAGTTTTCTGCAATGTCCCTCTCTAGAGTTGCAGGACAACTCAAAGGTAATGAAAGATTCAAACTCCACAGAATCAGCTAGCCTCGAAGAATGTGCTCTATACAACATATGCTGTTTCACTGAAGACACCTACTAATCTTTTGGTCCATTCAGAAGTCTTAGTTTCTCCTTCACCCTGACACAGCAAGGGACACCTAGGGCCATATTTGATCAGTCGGCCAGTCTTGTTAGTAGTTACTATCACTTGGTCTGCATACAGAAACACTTAACAAAAGTGTTTCTGTCTTTGATAAGTTCTTAGTGCAATGGTAGAGACAGACCAACAACAACAACAGAGATAAGCATAGACACTTGTAGGAGGCGGCCCCTAAACTGAACTTCAAGGAAAGCGAAAGCTCTCTGGATTGATAAGGATTAGCAAAGAAATGGGCAGTGTGGACAAGAAGGGAACAAGAGACAAGGGGCTGTAGATAAATGGTGTGAGCCATACCTGGACGCAAACTAGACAATGGTGAGTTCATGGAACTGCAAGTTCATTCAGGCTTTGGGGGGTTGGGGGTGGCGGGGAGAAGAGGTTTACCACCATCCTTGATTTGACACAGGAATAAACCCCTGGGTAGCAGTGGTACCCTCTGCTTTAGAGGATTTTAAGGAAAACACATAGTGAACATATAACAGGCAAAGTGTGAGTATTGTAAAAAATAATTCTCATCCAATTCTAAAAAATGGCTTGCAGCCATTCTAAATATTGCCTATGAATTATTTATAATGCCTGATATAACATTCTGGGATAACATAAGCACACAATTGGGGGTTTGTTAAAATTTAATCCCAACTTAAAAGCTAAGCAGAGGGGACCAAGACCAGAATAGGCAAAGGATTTTCATCAACAGCATATTATTCAAATTAGACAAAACTCTCAAACTCAAAATTAAGATTACCGTTTCCCAAATAGGTAAATGCTTACATTGACAGACTTAGCTCTTGTGCTTGATTTTGCCATTTTCAACACAGGAGTAGATTTTCAGTCTTAGTGAGAAGGTTTATTGGTCTAAGTGCCACTTTTTGGCACATAGGTCACCAGCCTATCCTAACTCTAAAATTACACCTGGAAACCTATTATAACCAGAGCTGCAAGATGACTTCAACAGTGAAAAGTTCGAACGCCCCGGCAGAGAAGCTGAGGTCATCATCGAATTTGAAATATTTAAAGTGGATACAAAACTGTATCCACTTGCAATGCAGACAGTTAAGTGTGTTGTTGTGGGCGATGGTGCTGTTGGTAAAACAGGTCTTCTGATATCCTACACAACAAACAAACTTCCATCTGAGTATGTACCGACTGTTTTTGACAACTATGCAGTCACAGTTATGATTGGTGGAGAGCCATATACTCTTGGACTTTTTGATACCGCAGGGCAAGAGGATTATGACAGATTACGACCGCGGAGTTATCCCCAAACAGCTGTATTTCTAGTCTGTTTTTCAGTGGTCTCTCCATCCTCATTTGAAAATGTGAAGGAAAAGTGGGTGCCTGAAATAACTCACCATTGTCCAAAGACTCCTTTCTTGCTTGTTGGGACCCAAATTGATCTCCGAGATGACCCCTCTACGATTGAGAAACTTGCCAAGAACAAACAGAAGCCTATCACTCCAGAGACTGCTGAAAAGCTGACCCATGACCTGAAGGCTGTCAAGTATGTGGAGTGTTCTGCACTCACACAGAAAGGCCTGAAGAATGTATTTGACGAAGCAATACTGGCTGCCCTGGAGCCTCCCGAACCGAAGAAGAGCTGCCGGTGTGTCCTGCTATGAACATCTCTCCAGAGCCCTTTCCGCACAGCTGGTGTCAGCATCGTACTAAAAGCAAGGTTAAATCAAACTAAAGATTAAAGATTAAAATTCGTTTTTGCAATAATGACAAATGCCCTGCACCTACCCACATGCACTCGTGTGAGACAAGGCCCGTAGGTATGGTCCCCCTCCCCCTCTCATTACTAGTTAATTTGAGTAATTGTGTATTGTCAGAAAAGGGATTAGTACTAGTTTTTGTTTCGTTGTTTCAATTTTTTGTTTGTTTTTTTTTTTTGTTTAAAAGCAAGGCCTGCTTGTGATGACTCTGTAACAGACTAATTTGGGTTGTTGAAGCTGCTCCTGGGCTCCATCCACTCTGGAGAATGATCTGGGACATTTAGGTTTTGTTTTTCTTTTTTCTTTTTTCTTTTTTTTTTTTTTGCGGGGGAGGGAGGTGGGGTGCGGGGAGTGTGTGTGGGGTTTGTTTTTATTTAGTCACGTTTTTTAAATTCATTAACCATTGGACAGCCCTTAAGGGGAGGAGGACGGATTGATTCCACATTCCACTTCCTAGATCTAGTTTAGAAAACTTGTTCCCCACCTGGTGCTCTTAGGAAGGAGTATAGTAAATACCTCATTTAATAACATACTCCTTTTTGAAAGTTGCCTTTTCTCTCCACCCTTGAGTAGGCCCAGTATTTGATGAAACTCATGAAAGTGGGTGGAACCTGTCTTGCCCCTCCTCTTTTCTAGGATGCACTATATATGTGACTGTGACTTTCAAGGAAATTTGTTTGCCATTTGATTTTTTTTTTTTTGAAGTTAATTTCTAACTTCTTTCACTGATAAAAGGATTGCACCTTTTGAAATACACCAAATGGATTGAGTACGTAATTAAAAAACATTTTTTTTCCCTGTCAGTCATTGTCTTATATGCTTAGCATAGATGTCCAGCTTAACAGTGTATGATACGGTGTTCCTAGAACACAGCTAAAGACCTGGTAAATCGAGGAAATGTGAGGGGTGGCGCTAGGAGACAGAGGTCTATGGAATGATGCACATCCTCTTTCAAGTTGGGAGGATGGAGACCAGCTTCATGAAGAAGCTGGGGGTGGGGAGAACATTTAACAACATGGGGACCAGTCAGGGGAATCCCCTTATTTCTGTTTTACATATAAGGAACCCTAGAGTAGCTAGTTAAGGCTCTCTAGTTTAATAAAAAAAATCATGAAGTCTTATGAAGACTCTTCATAAGTGTTAATAGGGATTTTATCCACTTATTTTGGTTGCAGTTTCCAATTTTTAAAAATGTTTAGGTAATCTCCACCTTCCCCAAATCCTAATTCTTGTAGATTCATTAGTGTTGAACCAATGCTTTCTCATGTCTCAATTCTTTGTATATGCATTCTTTTCAGATGTATTAAACAAAAAACCCTTCACAAGCCAAAAAATACAGTGAAAAGTTCTTCATAAAAACGGCAGCTACCATTTACCACGTACCAGGCACTTTAAAAACATTATGCATTTAATCTTAACACAACCCTAGGATATATAGGAAGTCATCATGCCCATTTTACAGATGAATAAGAATCATGGAGATTAAGTAACTTGCATAAATTTTTCATGTTATAACATATGCAACGTAAGAGGAGCTCAGATCCTGATCTACACGGTCCCTCCTAAAGCCCTAAAATGTAGAACCTCTAGAGAAAAACTGAGCTCCCAAGGACTTCTGAATAAAGACATGTATTAATAGTATCTGACTTTATTAAAGGGGACTTTGTTATCTGCCAGGTAAGATCCTGGACCATACCCAGACCTTTCCTTTCACACTGGTAGTGCCCTGGACAAGAACACAAATCAAAGTCCATATGCCTTATGTGTAAATATTAAAAGGATTAAGTCAATCTAATAAGCTATTAAATATGCTCTACACTTCTGCCTTGATAAACATACTTTAGAAGGCCTGGAAGGCCAGGTTCAAATTTGAAGACCTCAGCTCATAACGTGGCACCCTATCTCTCCTCTCACCTCCCCCTCCACATACTCTTTCAAGTCCTGGCTCTACCCCACACTGCAAGGCGCCCGACATTCACATATGTGGCCACCTACCTGACATGTTCAAACACTATTCACAACGACCCTCCCCAACCCCCCCAATAGCTGTCCCTTGGCTACTTAGTGGTGTGGTCTGCCTCCAGAGTCTAGATTTAGGAAAAAGTTCTACACAGATCCTGAAGCAAGCTCAGGTCCCTTTGGGAAGAGGATTCTGGGGACCCATGCATGGTGTAGAACATACTATTTAAAGTCCAGTCTTTGAAACCCTGCTGGTCCTTGAACTATTACAGTCTGCACCAAGTCACTATACTGAAAGCAAGCATTTAGAGCCTTTCACAACAACTGGCACTGCTATAACATCCAAGTATAGGATTTTGTGTTTTACAGAAATATTGGTCATTCATCAATAGGAAATTTCTTAAAAAGGCAGGGGTGGTAGTTCTTACACATAGGTGGATAGAAAAGCTTTGTCTTTCTGTCTAGGAGAAGAGGGGCCCAGTGTACACATCCCTTTGGCCTATAGCCTCACCTCCTATAGGGAGGGGCACAGCCTGGGGAAGGCTCCAGCAAAGACCTTCTAAAAGCATAGGCTTCTTAAAAAAAAAAAGGGGGGGGGTGGATTTCTCTTACCCAAGTCTAAGGCAGCTCCTCTGGCAACAGCACCTCTTCTGTTTTTTTCAATCTTATTTTAACAATCTACATATCTTTAGGGCCTGGTGCTCTGAAGCTGCTAGAACCGTGAAAGCAAGCTCTGTTGTGAAGTGTGTGGGCTTTGGGGATCCCAGATGACAATAAGCAGATGCATAGCTAATAAGTGGCTAAGAGAAACTAAGCCTCCAGAACTCCTGCTACCAGCCTTCTACTGATTAGCTCCAGCAGGAAAAAAAATCAGGTCAAAGCCAATAAAATTCAGCTATTAATTCAGGACTACTTTGACAGTTCAATGGAAAATTTTTAGATCTCTTGTATTTTTTCTTCTTGCCCAAACCTCAATTCCTGCTGAAAACACATTCCCTAGCCTGTTTTTCTCTGCCTGTTGATAAAGGGATTTTTAAAGTCAAAAGGAATTTGAGGTCTGTTTCAAAGAAAATGAATTTTTCGGAGTAAAATAGATCTCAAAATACTATTTGCAATCATCTTGATATTATTGCCTGAAGGTTCTGGCCAGGAAGAAATTGTTTTTAAAATGACTTGGGATAAGGAATAAGATTTGCCACTCTTTTTTTCACTCCATAATTCTATTTGTTTAAACTTTAATATGTATTTCTTTCCCTCTGCCCACCCCTTTGCATTCCCCTCACTATAGAACACACCCACACCAATAAACCAACAGCTGATGAGAGGTGGAAGAGCTCCGTTTTTAAACATGATGAAGTATTAACTTAGCAAATTCTTATTTCTGATACAGACCATAGAATAAAAGATTATACTTTTAAAATTAATAAATGCCTCCCTACAATTGACTTGTCTTTATGAAAATGCCCAACTCTAGTACTGCTCCTGGACATTTTCTATTCAAACACAAAATTTGATGGTTGGATTTTATGTAGGCAAGGAGTAAAGAAGAAATCTAGTATCTTAAGAATTCCGCTCACTCCGTCCCACAGCACATACACATCTTGTGACAAATCGACCCTCTTTCCTTTGAGGCTGGGGTTTTGTTCCATAGCAAAGATCACTATCAACTTTACATGAAGGTTAAATTAAAGATTGTAAACCAACAAGAGCTTTCAATAGCACACTTAAGATTACGTAAATAGCGTTCAGTAACACCAATACTTTAGTGAGATGCTAGGTCCCTTAAGTACATACACGATTTTAACCCTGGAATAGTCTGTCAACAATAACCCTTTTTGCTCAAACAGTGACTTGATCTCTGGAGGCATAAAATGATTTAGGTCTATTTTCTCGAGCCTTTCTTGGTATTAACTTATTTTAAGGCAGGCCCCTTTTCCTTCTGCTGGACCAGTGATTATAACCTTTAGTGGGCATAAGAATCACTTAATTTTTAAAATGCATATTCCCAGGCCATGCCCCCTAGAGATGGATTCAGTAGGCCTGAGATCTAGCCAGGTGTTTTGTTTTTTGTTTTTTGGGTTTTTTTTTATAACAAGTATCCTGGGTCATTCCAACATAGTTGTTTCATGGAACAGCCTTTGAGAAACTGTACTAGAATCTTGAATGTTTTAAGTACTGAATGGGTCAAAGAGTGCTTCCTGGCAATTTGAGCCCACTTTATTTTGATGACCAAGGTATCCGTGAGGGGGGTGGTGAGGGGCGGGAGTGCACCTTCACAAATTCACAAACAAGTACTGAATAATATAACCAAGTTGCCAAAGTAAATTCAAATCCATGGTCAAAGAATTTTGAAGTTGCCAAATTTTAGGAGATGGTCATTTCAACCCTATTAACAGGTACACCTAAAGAATAATTATATAAGGGAAAGCATCTGCTATTCAATAATTAGCATCTAGACATTGTGAAGTTCCCCTTAAACTTCTAAGTTCCTATCCATAGGAAAGAGAACCCCAAATGTTAGAGTCCTATCGCCCTATAAGGTATTAACCACGTTTGCATCTATGAGCAAATTTATTCCAATACTCGTATCTGACCAATTACATATAAATCTCCACTTCTCGAATTCTCTCTTGAGCCCACCTCACCAGCTGACTAGTTCCTTCATTAAGCAATGGGCTGAATCAAAATACTGATGTGTATTCATTTGTAGGCAAGTCAGGTTTTTATTTCGAGTTGTGCTTCCACAGCTTTAGAGGTTCTACTTAGATGCACCAATGCACTTACCTGCCAAAGCCCATTAAACCCTGTTGGTCAAGAAATACAATTTCTCGTGCTGCTTCAACCCAGGCACATCTTTTCTTGGTGCCCAAGGTGAATTTCAAGCAGCAGGAGACTCTTACTGTTTCTCTTTTTAGTCTCCTGCCTGTGTTTTGTTTTGTTTCTGGTTCTTGGCTACATTTGGTTCTGACTAGTCTGTGCACAGCCAATATACTATTTCCCATTGGTAACAGCAGTAGGGATATGGTTTTATGGTTTGACAGTGTGGTTATCTCTATCAAGATGATAGACATCTGCTCTGTCGGGAGAGAGCTTTGTCCCTTGATGTTCTCTTGTCAATTAAGAAAATATTTTGCACACATTAAATAGGAAAACAGCTTAGAAGAACGGGTGACTGTTTACCTTGATCTGTGGCTCAGATAGGATAAGTGATGTATCTGTGTTTACTATTGAGAAAAACCTTTAACCTCTCACTGTATATTATTTGAAGTATTGCCCTACCTCTGAAGGGTATAAATTAGACAATCTCAAAAAGCCTGTTTTCTGTTTGCTTATAGAGATTAATAACTGTTACATAAGTGGAACATTCCTAAGATTTCTCCAGAAAATAAACTGAATTTTAAATATGACAGCCTTTTAAGACAAAACAAGTAAACTGTTTGCCCAGTAGCATGGTTCTATAAGAATTCAAGTTCACATAATCAAGATGAACCACTGGATAAGACTAGTTTGATAGTCTGTGTTACAAAAACAGCAGTGTATTTTTTTGTGATTATAGCATAGCTCAGTATTATAAAAGAATACATTTTTAAGGATTGGATTCTGTTTTTATGAATTTCCAAAAACTTCTTATACTGGCTTATTGATCTAATAAGCTAATACTCCTATATTAAGATTATGAAAAATATAAGGCAGCCCTAGCCGTCCCTTGACAGCAAAGGAACCAAACCCTGTCTCCAACAGGCAAAGAGCCATTGCAGACAACTGGACTGATGGCAGGTGTGGCTCAGCAACACCTAGGAGATCCCCCTGAAGTGCCTGGTTCTGGGAACAGAGGACACTGCACTGAAGGGCGCTACAGGACCTCTTCTTCATAAGGCCACAACTTTCAAGATCAGGAGACTTAGTGGACTCTGCAAAATGAGAAAACAGGACTATGTCCCAAATGAAAACAAGACAAAAATCACAGCAAAAGAGCTAGATGAAAGATAAGCAATATGCCTGATCCAGAAGTCCAAGTAATGGTCATAAAGATGCTCACTGGACCTGAGAAGAGTGGAGGATCTTGTGAGACCTTCAACAAAGAAAGTATAAAAAAGAACCAATCAGACTTGAAAAACTTTGAAACTGAAATTTAAGATACACTAGAGGGCATCAATAGCAAAAGCAGAGGAACAGAGGAAGCAGAACAGACTAGCAACCTGGGAGACAGACTAATGGAAAGCAACCAAGCTGAAGAGAGTAAAGAAAGAATAGGTTAAGGGAACTGAGCAACACCATCGAACATAATAACATTCACATTATAGGTTCCCCAGAAGTAAATGGGGCAGAAAATTTGAAATAGCTGAAAACTTCCCTGATCTGGGGAAGGAAACAATCATTCAGATCCAGGAGGCACAGAAAGCCCCCAACAAAATCAACCCAAGGAGGTCTGCAACACCACACACAGTAATTAAAATGGCAAAAAGTAGTAATAGAATTTTGCAAGCAACAGTTACATGCAAGAGAAACCCCATAAGACTATGCTAATTTTTCAGCAGAAACTTTGAATAGATCATGCCATTCCCTTCTGGCTACAAAATGCTGAACGGGGAAATTCTACCGTCAAGAATGCTCTATCCAGAAAGAGCTATCATTCGGAATAGAAGGAAAGTGTTTTCCAGGCAAACAAGAGTTAAAGGAATTCACCGCTAAACCAGCCTTACAAGGAAGGCTAAAGGAAATTCTTTGAGTGGAAAGGAAAGGCCACAATCAGGAGTAAGAAAATTAGGAAAGAATTTCACAGGTACATACAAACGTACTAGAAGTAGACCAATCACTTATAAAACCAGCACAGAGGTTAAAGCACAAAAGCAGTAAAATCAGTTATATCTATAAAAATCAGTCAAGGGATTCACAAAGAGGATGTAAATTATGACATAGACCTAACACACGGGGAGAGTAAAAAAAAATTTTAAAAGCTCAAGTTCTATAGAGTTTCAGCTTAAACACAATTTATTAGATCCCTCGTTAACTAAATCTCAGGTGGATTTTAGGCAGTTTATTGGGTAATCTTCAGACACCGGAATAACTTCTAAGCAAAACACTGAAACCCAAGCACAAACTTAATATACCTACCTTTGCTTAAGATGTTTGAATTATAATTTTGAATGTTACTAGAGATGCTTATTCTTGCCACTGTAAAAAATTTATAAAACTGGATATTTATGGCTATTTGGACTGAGCTTTGCTAGTTGCCTAAACTGTGATAAGCAATTACCAATTACCTGCCTCTCTGCAAAAATGGAACTTACTTTTGTAAAAGTTCTATGGGAAATTGAAATTATACCAGGGGCATGAACATCAGAGAAATATAACCATGTGTGCAAGGTAATGCGATGGGATTGTTTTTCCAGGAAAATTAGAAAAGTAAGGTCCTCCAGAATATGAAGCATAATGGCGAACAAAATTTGAGTTTGTATACCAAGTTGTAGATATTTTGAGGGAACTTAATTTTACTTACCTTGGTTTATAATACCTGAGTCTTAAGAAGAGTAATGAAATGTTAATTTTGACGAAGTTTGCTTAGTTTTAACGGAATTATATTCACATTACTTTGTAAAAGAGCTTGAGAACCCTTTACTGCCAAATACTGTATTGATACAAACTAGAACTTGGCCTTTCTCACTATTAAAAATGGCAAGTAATCTTGAAATATTTAGTCTTAATAGGCAGTAAAATGGCTCTTCTTTACCTCTGGATAATCTGTCCAAATAGGATTCTACTCACCAGGAAAATTTTCTGTGCTTCATGCTGCTTTATCAAGTTTTTTTTTTTTTTTAATAACATCTGCTCACTCATGAAAGTGCTAAGGTCAGAGATGGAGTTGCACATGGACAGATGTGGAGACTGTTGGCGTGCGGAGATCAACACCTGTGAAGAGGGCAGGGCAGCAGCAGAGGACACTAGCAGGAATTGGGGATGTAGGCCCCACAACACTTCGACCAACCCCACAGGGAGCTCTGGAACATGGCTCATCAGAACATCCAGTGTTAAGCCCAACTGGCCAGGCTCTCTACCTGGGATCACTGGATATGGGCCACCCTAGGAAAGAATGTGCTTGGACAAGGCAGCAAAGAGCTCAAGGCTACATGCTGACACATAGGCAACAGCTCCCTCCCTGAAGGGCAACCTGGGCAGCGCATCCTTGTATCCACCATGATTCCCTGCAGTCACGTTCCCTCTACTATGCTCATTTTGAAATACTAGATTGTATTCAATAGGTAGCCAAGTACTTTAGATCTCAGGAAACCATGGAGCCTCTCTTAAGAAAGCTCTTGGGGCGCCTGGGTGGCTCAGTTGGTTAAGTGACTGCCTTCGGCTCAGGTCATGATCCTGGAGTCCCAGGATCGAGTCCCACATCAGGCTCCCTGCTCAGCAGGGGGTCTGCTTTTCCCTCTGACCCTCTTCCCTCTCGTGCTCTCTCATTCTCTCTCAAATAAATAAAATCTTTAAAAAAGAAGAAAAAAGCTCTTGGAACTCTTGATTTGCCTTCAAGGGCAGAACCCCTATTTAGAAAAACACAAATTTCAAAGTATTTGGTCATCTAAAGCTGAGATTTCGCATTCAGCCTCTGGATATTTTTTTTGCCTTATCAAAAGAGGAATACCATAAAAGGTAGGGCATATTTGGTATGCTCTATTTCTCAGCTCAACACAATTTTAAGAACATTAAGTTAAATGAGAAATGTACAGATTAAGTATTCTAAAAGTTGGTTAACATATCTTTAGTGTTTCTTAAAGTGTGGTCCCCAGACAAGCAGCATCAGCATTACCTGGGACCTTGTTGGACATGCAGATTCTAGAGCCCCACCTCAGACCTATCAAATGAGAAATTCTTCGGGGTGGAGTCCAGCAATCTGATAAGGTTTGAAAGCTATTGCCTTATAGAACTCACTGAAAGGCCATCAGTGCCCATTATAAATTCCTACCCTCAGAAGAAACAGGAAAGATTTATATATTTCATTGCAATAAAGAACTTTACACTATGTTTTTAGGTTATTGGTTACTTCAATAAATTAATCCCAGCAGTTAGCCCCATTATCAAACAGGTTTCTGTCCTACCCTGATACCTGACTGAAAACTCTAAGCTACAGGCATGAATTTGTATTTTCAACATAGAAATATGGTCTCATCAACTCATGGAAAGGTCGGTGCCAGAGATCAAGGCAAAAAACAAAAACAAAAACAAAAAAAACTCACAGATCCGGCATCACTTGGACAATTCCTGAAAACCATCGGGATTTGCAAAACTCTATTCTAGAAGCAGACAAGCTCGTGAAGAAGTTTCTAGCAGACTAAACGAACCAGTGAGAAATTTCACTGTAGCTATTTTAATATATTTAGAATTTAGTGTTTTATTTTCTAATCTGTATAGGAAAAAATCTTTTTAAAAAGTCTCTCAGGGCGCCTGGGTGGCTCAGTTGTTAAGCACCTGCCTTCTGCTCAGGTCATGATCCCAGGGTCCTGGGATCCAGCCCCGCAACCGGCTCTCTGCTCAGAGGGAAGCCTGCTTCTCCCTCTCCCGCTCCCCCTGCTTGTGTTCCCTCTCTCACTGTTTGTCAAATAAATAAAATCTTTAAAAATAAAAAGTCTCTCAAATTAGTAGGCCATGCTTCTGTGGACTGAAAGTGACCATTGGTAAATCTCTTAACCAGGGCGCCTGGGTGGCTCAGTGGGTTAAGCGTCTGCCTTCAGCTCAGGGTCCTGGGATAGAGCCCCGCGTCAAGCTCCCTGCTCAGCAGGGAGTCAGCTTCTCCCTCTCCTGCTCCCCCTGCTTGTGCTCGCTCTCTGAAATAAACAAAAATCTTTTTTTTGTTTGTTTGTTTTTTTTATATTTATTTTTTATTCTTATGTTAATCCCCATACATTACAACATTAGTTCTAGATGAAGTGTTCCATGATTCATTGTTTGTGCACAACACCCAGTGCTCCATGCAGAACATGCCCTCCTCAATACCCACCACCAGGCTAACCCATCCTCCCACCCCCCTCCCCTCTAAAACCCTGTTTGTTTTTCAGAGTCCATTGTCTCTCATGGTTCGTTTACCCCTCCGATTTCCCCCGTTTCATTCTTCCCCTCCCGCTACCTTCTTCTTTTTTTTTTTTCTTAACATATATTGCATTATTTGTTTCAGAGGTACAGATCTGAGATTCAACAGTCTTGCACAATTCACAGCGCTTACCAGAGCACATACCCTCCCCAGTGTCTATCACCCAGTCACCCCATCCCTCCCACCCCACCCCCCACTCCAACAACACTCAGTTTGTTTCCTGCGATTAAGAATTCCTCATATCAGTGAGATCATATGATACATGTCTTTCTCTTTTTGACTTATGAAATAAACAAAAATCTTAAAAAAAAATCTCTTGTTAACCTCAGAACTCAGACACTTTTACAGAATCTTTTAATGAAAATATGGTTATTTACTTCTCCTTTTAAGGAGGATACGGTAATTTATTCAGTGAGTCCTTACTAGGGTGTAACTACAAATTAATTGTGCAGCTAAGACCAG
Source organism: Mirounga angustirostris (assembly GCF_029215605.1). Taxonomy (NCBI): domain Eukaryota; kingdom Metazoa; phylum Chordata; class Mammalia; order Carnivora; family Phocidae; genus Mirounga; species Mirounga angustirostris. Next base: position 43,381,659 of record NW_026991722.1, on the reverse strand, counting down.
ATCTAGAGTATCATATTGGAATTGATCTTAGGATTAAAGGATTCTTATTTGATATGGTATTAACAAGCTTATCAATAAAAATCATACTTGATATATGAAGCCAATGGCTAGCAATCCCTTGTAGGAAAACTGGCATGGAACCTGGCCTATTGCTTAGGTCACAGTGATAAGGCCACTTTCCAGTAGTCAGCAGTTTATAAAATGTTGGGACTATCTAGGAGATAGCATTTCATCACAACCTATAGGCACCGTAGGCATTGCGAGTGAAATTTCACGAAGGGAGATTCTTGACCTTGGTTTCCAAGACTCAAAACAGAAGAGCAGAATAGAGGCTTTTAAAGGTCCAAGCCAAGATTCCTTTAGAAAATTCAAGAGTTCATTTTTTCATTAGTTTACAAAAGACTGTATGCAGTAAGAGATGTAAACACATATAAGGCTAACTTATTAATAAACTTTAGGGATTATTTATGAGGGGATGGGGAAGCAGTGGAGAAAAATTCAAAATCTAGAAATAAAATCTTGATAATGGATATCCTTTCAGTGTCCTTGTTTAACTAAAGATTCTATTAATATCTAGGAGAATGCACCTATATGTTATTTAATATTTAGTCAGAGTATGGATATTTTGAAATTACTTGATAATGTATAGATTTCGGTTCAGTAAAAGTTATCTTTGTAAGCCATTAGCTTTTTAATCTATTCACACAAATTTCAGCATTCCTTGGACTGACTAGAGAAGTCTATTTTTCAAATTCTCCTTTGAACCAGCCTTACTAGGTTATTGGTTTCCTTATTAAGGAGTTGAATAGTATCTTTGACATGTGCTCATTTTACATTTGCAAACAAAACAAAACAATATATATATTTTTTTAAACACTTGAAAATCCTGCTGTGATACTTGGGATCAGGTAAGTTTTGGAACTCAGAAATCAGATTTTAGAAAGTGCAGAAATATCTACAATATAAAATACATATAAAATATACAACTCACAGCCGCATGTGGGACAGTAGCCCATAAACAAACATCTTAAGGTTTCTTCAGTGAAACATATGTACTCTATTGGATGAAAGATTATAAAGGTTAAATAAAAATTATTAAAGATTATAAAAAGATTATTTCAGGTTTGGTTTTACCAATGAATGAGCCCAGGGCAGGTCAGGATGCTACCAAATGAATAATGAGAGATTTGTCAATTTTCAGCACTTGGATTTTGGTAGGCAATTAAGGGATTGCCTACAATTTCTATTACTATCTCAAACTACATTTATCCAGTTACAGGGGACTCATGTCAAAGGTAATAAGAAAAAGAGGAAGTGTGAAGCCTTAGAAACCATTTATAATTTAATATCCTAGAATGCAATCCAATAGGATTGACTAATAGAAAATGTAACATTCTCAAAATAGTGGCTAGCACCCCATGATCCGTGTTGAAAAAGACTTTATAATCAGGAACCCCAGTAATCAAACAGCAAACAAAACTAAAAATATAAATCGAACTTTCTGAAGTTTAAAACAGGTAACTTTTCCTATAGCAATACTTCACGGCAAATATAAACCTCTATATAAAACAAGTATTTTTCAGTCTAAGTGAAATGCTTCAAAGCAACACATTCAGAGAAACTAAATGCCAATTTATTAACAAGATGAAAAGGGCTTTGTCCTGGTGTGAGAAATGTACTCTTCAATGAAGTGTACTCTACACTGGGGATTAAAAATTAGAGACTAAGTTAAAATATGGATAACTCTAGAAAAGCAGTAATAGAACACAAGAGGAAGTTTTGTTTTTTTTGTTTTTTTTAAGATTTTTTTTAATTAATTTATTTGACAGACAGCGAGAGCAGGAACACAAGCAGGGGGAGTGGGAGAGGGAGAAGCAGGCTTCCCGCCGAGCAGGGAGCCCGATGCGGGGCTCGATCCCAGGACCCCGGGACCATGACCCGAGCTGAAGGCAGACGCCTAACGACAGCCACCCAGGCGCCCCAAGAGGAAGTTTTACTACAAAGAATTAGTTTCACTACAAAGTTCTATTGTACCTTGTATATCACAATTTTTTCATAATTTATATAATAGTTTGAATATTGAGGACTTTGATTTAAATTTCAAAATACTAATTAAATTTCCTTAACTTTCTTCTTAGCAAACAGGGGAGGGGTGTGTGTGTGTGTGTGTGTGTGTGTGTGTGTGTGTGTTAAGGAAAGGATCAAGAGGAAGGCAGAGATTTCTGGCTTTTTTTATATAAAGATTTTATTATTCATGAGAGAGAGAGAGAGAGAGAGAGGCAGAGGGAGAAGCAGGCTTCCCGCGGAGCAGGGAGCCCGATGTGGGACTCAATCCCAGGACCCTGGGACCATGACCTGAGCCGAAGGCATATGCTTAACGACTGAGCCACCCAGGCACCCCAATTTCTGGCTTTTTAAAATGATATTTATGATTATCCCCTTATTTCTTCCCTTCTCATTCCACAAATTTACCAGAAAAGAGAGGGGAGCTCTGGACGAACTGGAGACCTGGGGTCAAATTTTATGGACACTCTTCTACCCTCCTAGGGATTTGTAAAAATGAGCTTGTGTATCTTGTGTCTGTAGATCATCTACCCATCCATCATCCAAACATATATTCTAACAAATACATTCCCACTGTATAATTTTCACACCTAACCATCCACACTCCAACAGTATTACTAGAACTCCTATAACAGGATTTGATTTGCAAATGCAAAGGGAGGAGAAAGGGCCTTTGTGGATTCAAAGTTCTGCCTAAATGCCATCACTCTCCAAACATCCTATTAAAAATAGGAAAGCCCAGATCCTTTTTAACACTGAGGAATATTTATTGAATGCTTAATGAAGGATTTATTTGAAAAGCTTATACACCAAACCTTTCAATATGGTGAGAAAATTTTAGAAGCTATTAATCCTCTATACCTGGTCATTTAGGAGCTAGCTGTCCCTTATGTTAGTTCACCTTTCCTCTAGAAACAGATCTGTGGCTTTAATTTACATTCTGTATTTAATACATGCACACACTAAATATATTTAAAATACATTATTCTTCATTTTTTAGTTGAGGATTTGTCCATGATACTCTCCCTGCTGTCCTCTGACATCTTCAATTTTTCCATACGCTGTTCATGGATTAGTTTTCTACAAAGACAGCCCCTGGTGGTATTCCCTCTACAAGTTTTCCATCAACACAAGACTTAGTACGTATTTTGTTCATGTATGTTACCCCAGCTAAATTATACATGAAATCCCCAACGGGCTAATAGATAAACAAGCTACTAGGGAAAAGGGAAATAATGTTTGACAAAATATTAAGGAGTCCATGATTTTACACAGTGAACTTAAGGTATGAATTGCAGAATCTTCAGATTAAGGAGGCTGAGAAATCTATACAATTGGCATAGTCTGATGCCAAGAAACCGCAGCTTCCATGCAATCGTCATGGGTGGAACAGAACAGATTCCTGAAAAGGGCAACAAGCTGGAACCAGGACAACAAACCAGGAGAATCTAGGCAGGTCCTGGACTACAAGTGGCTAATTAACTCATTTGAAGAGAGGCAGAAGGTCATAATAGAATCCTGCTATGTAGATTCTCATTAAGAGGTCTCTAAGACAAGTGGCAGGTCTAAATGTGACACACAGATACTGAAATTACCCCATCTCCCAGCCACCCCAACCCAGTGTCAACACCACCCCCTCCTTTGGGGAGGGTCTCTGTAGATCTAGAAAAAACAAAATAAGAAAAACCAAAAAACCACAACCCAACGACAACAAAAAACAAGAGTGCCGCACAGGACTCAAAGTTCACTCCTGTTCTTCCACTGCTCCCAAGTCCAACAAATGCCCTGCCACAGCCTTAGCCGCCTGCGCTCCTATAGGAATGCTCGGCTCCCAGGCACAGACATCCCTGCCCACAGGCTTCAAATCTGGGCCGGACTCGCCATTTGCTTTAGCAAACAGAATGTAGTGGAGGTAATGTGTGTGCCTTACCCACTACGGCCTCTTAGACCTCTACAACCACCAAGACAAAAAGGCCAACTAGCCTGGAGCGCCAGACCGCATGAGCCAGTCACCGCTTTCAGTCCAGGTGACAGAAAGCCAACTCTCAGAGGCAGATGCCCACAGACGCAGAGGCCGCTGACCAGCTGGGGCCAGCCTCAAGTGCGGACCCAGAGTATAGATCACATTCTTGGTTACTTTAAGCCATTAAATTTGGAGGTAGTTTGTTACACGGTAATTAACAGAATATGCTACCCATGAGAAGTTGCCCAGATCGCAGGTAGCTCTAGATCAGTTAACTATACAGCAGACATATTTGAGCCTTCTAGGATAGATCTTACTGTATTAGAATATTAAAAGCGTTCTAATACTGTATTATCTTACTAGGCTATTATATTGAATTACACTATTATAGATCCTTTTTCAGAGTACAGATATTCCTGGGGAAGCCAGGTCAGTCGTGGGGATAAAGCGGCAAGGAGGACATTACACCTAGATGCACCCCGAATCAGAACACATGGTTCCTTCTAGCAGCCAGGGCTTGCTGCTCAGTCCATCTCACCTTGCTAAACTTCATCCTCCCTCACGATTTTTCTCCAAGTTCCTCCTGTCTGGCTTTCACTAGGGCTCCAGTTCTTTCACACGTATCTTTCTATACTTTATCACTTAGGAGGCCTACAGATGTAAGCACCTAAATTGGCTATCGATAGCAAGAAAACGTATTTTCTCATATACCAAGAAATCCAGATGTTGAGCTCCAGGTTTGCTTAGTTCAGCAGCTCTAAAATATCACCAGGAATTTATCTTTCCACACAACTGTTTAAGACATCAGCTTGGTCCGCAGAATAGCTCCCAGGCACCAAATAGTTGCCACGAATACAGACCTCAGATCTAGACATGGTGACCGCTCTTCCCAAGTGCATCTTTTTAAGAGCCACAAAGGGTTTCCCAGAAGGCCACCGGGAGAACTCCTCTCAGATCCTATTGGCTAGAATTGTGTCACATGCCTTTTTCTAAACTAGTCATTGGCAACCGGTATGGTATAATCGTGATTAGCTCCAGTAAGCATTAACCCCGTTAGCAGTGTTTACTAAAATACTTAACCCCTATGTAGGCATGATCTCAAATAATTTTTGTGGTGTTCAGAGGCTCTATGTAATTTGGCATATTTGCCCTAAAAGCCTGCTTTCTGCTCATTTGAGGACTTTGGGGACAAAATTTCGCCCTTCTCTGCATCCACACAGCCAGTATTCCCTATTATGTGTGGCTTTAGAGAAGCACTACTCTGTGACTGGGGTCAGAGATCCCCACAATTTCACTCCCCGGTTCTACTCTTCTAACTCCAATTCAGCTCAAATTTGGTCCCTGGACCAGCAGCATCAGCATCACCTGGAATTTTCTTTTTTTAGGGCCCCATCAGAAAATCTGAGGGTAAGACCCAGTTGTATTTAACAAGTCTTTCAAGTCCTTCAGATGTTCCCTAAAAGTGAGAACCACTGCCTACGTATTAGCAATGTGGCTTTGGGTAAGATACTTAGCCTCAGACTGTCCATCTTTAAAATGGGGTAGTAAGAGCTCTTGAAGGGTTATTGCAAAAATTAAGAAACTATATGTAAAACACTTAATGCAGTGTCTCTGACATGGACATACTAAGTACGGTGCCGGCAAATATAAACAGAATAGATGTTAGCATATCTTCACATAAAGCTTTGTATTTAGATGTATATACAACCCTAAAGAAGGTGTGTGAATACAATAAATGCATTATAGATTTAATATATACATCTGTTATTTTGATTTGATTTTCTAGCTTTTTAGTTTTATTAATATAGTGCATAGGTCAAAACCTTATAAAATAGCACCTCCCCACCACTTAGCTATGTTTTAGCTAACTTATTTTCATATTAGATGCACGGGCTTTATTTCTTAATTTCAGACATTCCTATCATGAGGATGAGGATTTCATTTTCTTATAGTATCATCTCCAGTTCCTATTGCTTCACCTCCTTAGTCTTGTCTCCATATATAGCTAATATTCTTCATACGAGAACTCTGTAAATGTAGTTATTTAAAAAAAACAATTTACCATGACAATGTTCGTCCTATACTTCCTTTGGAGGCTATAAATGCTCAATATTCCAACAGTTCAACTGATTCAACAGCTTAGGAAAATGCTTCTCAATACTTCCTACGCAAATAACAGCAGATAAACTATCTGTTCCATTTTTCCCTAGAGAACATCCTCCTGGAGTTTGCATGGATTGCGGAGATTCCCCCACATTCTTACCGTGTGTTAGAGGGACTCTTTCCTGACCCTCAGCTCATCGTCTTCACTTGGTGCTGTCCATCCTGGTGGTGTAGGTCTTCCAACAGCTTCCTGAGAAGGTGGACAGCAGAGGTAAAGGTTTGGAGTTCTTGCGTGTTTAAAAATTTTTCACACTTGAGGATCCACATGATTGTGACTTGAATCCCAGGTTAAAAATAATTTTTCATCAGAATTAGAAGGTATCTCTTGTACTTACTACCTTCTAGGGTAGAATTCCAGGTTTCCCCCCCCCCCCCCAGTTCACTATATTCGCCCTTTTTAGTTTTCTGTAAGTTTTCATCTTTATTGTTACTACTGAGCAACAGGTTTTCATAGGAGTCTTTTATTCACTGTAACAAGCACTCTGAGGGCCCTTCACTTTTGGGAAGTTTTCTAGCATTTGGGAATTCGCTCTCCTCCGGTTTTTGTTGCTATCTCAACATTTCCCCCTCCTTTTTAAAATTATCAGATCACAAATTTGTCTTTCAGATTTTTTAAAAAATGTTCTCAGCATTGCTCCTACCTCCAATTTTCTCCTGTGTTTGTTTTGGTTGGTTTTCATGTTGGAGGCTTTCTTCAAATAGCTCATGGTCCTTTGATAACCTTATATAATTTAGAAGGAGGCATTAATATAATGCTGTTTTGGTGGGTTTTGACCAATTTTTGAGACTTTGGATTTTACTTGTAAGACCATCAGAATGACAGCTGGAGAATTCTTTGCAGACCCTCCAAGGGTCAATAGCGGTTTCCTATGGTGTTTCTTAGGTGGGAAAAAATTTAAAAATCTTCCAATTTTCTGCCCAGGTGTACAGGTTCCAAAAAAACAGATGAAGGGAATACCTAAAACTAACATAACCTTGTGGGTCAACTCTATTTCAATTAAGATGCACGCCCCCCCCCCCCAAAAAAATAGATGGATCTAGAAAAGCTGCCATTCAGTATGTAAATTTATAATCTCCAACTGTTCCTTCAAGACAAAAACCATCAAGAAGATTGCCCATTGCACAGGAGTGTGACCAATATGCTGTACTGACCCACGTTATACAAGCTACTTTAGGACTTGGAAAAATCTTTGATTTCCTTAACACATCTAATAGCACCTGTTATGTACTGAACGGTCTTCTCCCAAAATTCCTATGTTGAAGTCCTAAACTCCAGGACTCAGAACTGAACAGTATTTGGAGATAGGGCCTTTAAAGAGTAAAAAGAGGCCTTTAGGGTGAGCCTGAATCCAATCTGTTTTTAACAAAGGAGATTGGCACAAAGGAGAAACATCAGGGATTCTCCTGCACAAATGAAAAGCCACCTGAGGACACACGGAGAACATGGCCATCTGCCGGCCAGAGGAAAAAGCCTTAGGAGAAACCAACCCTGCCAATGCCTTGATCTTGGACTTCCAGCCTCTAAAGCTGTGAGGAAGTTTTTTTGTTTGTTTTTAATTCACCCAGTCTGTAATATTTGGTTATGGCAGCCCTGGCAAACTATTATAGTACCCACCTGTACATAAGTTGCTAATCAGTGTTCATTACTGAATAACTGATTTGACTAATTGGTGCCCTGCCCATATGCTCTCATCTACTACGATGATGTTATCTATAAAATGCTCCCATACATAATAGCTTCCCTCATCCCTGGAGGCCAAGGGAGTGAGGAGGGCAGGCCACAGTTCATGCTCCTGGGGCCATACTCAACCAAGGGCCCACAGTGGTGGTCTGGCTTCCTCACCCCTCAATGGAACAATTCCAGCATGTGTCTCTCAGATTCCCAGCAGAGCTGAGCACCCATTGCCCACTACACTCCCACGGTTGGATCTTAAAGCTGAAGGGTTCCATGGGGAGAAAGCCAAAGGAAAAAAATGCAACAATGATTATTTCAAAATACATTATCCTTTATCCCTACATTAATAAAATTTTGATCTGCAGCTGCTCCTGCCTTTTCTTACAGGTCAGCTGTGAAGGGCTGCTCTAAAATCAGACTTAAGTCACATAGAAGGTTTGCATAAGGGCTTGGAAAGAATTCGAAATATATTCATTTTATTATACGGTAAAATATTAAAGTTTCCACTATCTTATGTTATTAGATTTAGAAATTTAAATTTTATCAGCATAAGACATTTTGTTATACCAGTGACTCCTATCTGTTGAGGTGGTTGTGGAATGCCATTCCTCTAATAATTCGAAACATGAAGTCTGTACGATCAGCATGGATTTTTGTACAACTACAGGTTAGAGAGGACAGGAAGGTTTGGCAATGAGAAGACAAAGTTCAAAGAAAACGACATCATGATGGGGATTTTAATTCCACTTAGGCTGAATCTATAATCTCCTTCAATCTAGAATTTCTCGCTCCTGGTAATTCACTGTTCTCATCCCTGGTGTCTTAGTTTCAGTTGCCTCTAAAGCAGATGGAGTTCAATTAGCTATTTGGGAAGCTAGAAGTAGGCCAGTAGAATAAAGAGGGTAATCCAGATCTTCCAAAGATGGGATATTTCCATAGGAGACCACATTTAAAGAGTTTTAAACAAGAAGAGATCAATATCTAATAGGTAAGACATTACACAGATGTACCCACTAGTAGAAAAATTATAACCAAGAACAAAGTTTTACACCACTAAATGTGGTCTGAGAACAGAAGTCTAAAGTGGTGCAGGAAGGAAGAGAACTTGAGCCGTCCAAGGGCAGGCTTGGTGCCTTGTGTTCAATACTGTACACTCCATGCCTACAAAAGTGCCTGGGACAAAGGAGTCAACAAGGAATATCTACAAGAGAGAGGATTCAATTAAATAAGGACGGTCTCAGAGGTCCCAACAACCTCCATTTTTTTTTTTTTTAAGATTTTATTTATTTATTTGACAGAGAAAGACACAGCGAGAGAGGGAACACAAACGGGGAGTGGGAGAGGGAGAAGCAGACTCCCTGCCGAGCAGGGAGCCCGATGTGGGACTCGATCCCGGGACTCCAGGATCATGACCTGAGCCGAAGGCAGTCGCTTAACCAACTGAGCCACCCAGGCGCCCCCAACAACCTGCTTTCATTAGGAAGTTAAAAATTAAAAACCAGATCTTTCTGAAACTGACAGACATGACAAGAACAAATTGGCAATATAACCAGCAGAAGCAGTCCTCATAAAAAAGGTCATGGGTATGTGAGTGCACAAAAGAATATTTCTGGGGGCACCTGGGTGGCTCAGTCGTTAAGCGTCTGCCTTCAGCTCAGGTCATGATCCCAGGGTCCTGGGATAGAGCCCCAAGTCAGGCTCCCTGCTTGGCGGGAAGCCTGCTTCTCCCTCTCCCCCTGCTTCTGTTCCCTCTCTCGCTGTGTCTCTGTCAAATAAAATCTTTAAAAAAATTCTGAATAGGAAAAAAAAAAAGGGTGGGGGGATCCCCCACTCTGAAATATGAAAAATAGCGTGAGAATACCAAGTAAAGTATTACCAGAGAACAACTTATTTTTGTTAATATTTGGAAGCTAAGTTTTTAGTCCACTACGGTCCCACTCAAATTAAAACATTACCAGGTTTTTATTATATACTAATTAGTAGCATAAGTAGGCTTGTATATAAAGGAGACAGAAGCCATATATTTGGATAAGACAACAAAATTCTGGAATTGGAACATTCAAAATGACTGGAGTCTTAGAACTTTAAGGACCCACTCCTGGAGTCTGAATGCCCAGGTTTGGAACCCAGCTCCACAACGCATTAGATGAATAACCTGGTGCAAATTCCCTAACATTTCTGTGGCTCTGTTTTCTCATCTGTAGAATGGGTATAATAGCCCCTCACCACCAGATTATCATTAGGATAAGAGGAGATTCTTGTAAAGCATATAGTAAGTGTGTGACACATGGAAGTATGAGACCGGTGTCTCCCATTCAACACGGGGACTTTCCCTAGTTAAGATCCAACTCAGTAGCAGCTGATAATTTAGCATTTACTTTGGAGCTGGTCACTGCGCAAAGTGCTTTGCGTGTATTAACCAATTCTAATATGTACTACATATCAAAATGCCTAAAATGCCATCATTTTCTTTGACAGGCAGAAGTTGAACAAAGAACGCAAGCAATATCATTAGTTTTTAGGGTTTTTTTTTTTTTTTTTTAAATAGGAGTTGCTAACTTCAGGTTTCTCAATGCTATTTTTGAAATGGTTGCTTTTCTTTAACACATGTGCAGGCAAATGTATTTAGTTGTGATTAATTTCATGTTCTTAGTCCTGAACCATCACTGCAGCTAACTTGGGTCTGTTTTCCATCAGCAGTCGGTCTTCCAAAATATTAAAAACCATTTGCACCTCTGGGTTGAAGAATACTGAAAGCAAAACTGAAATCCAATGGTTTACTATCAGTAACCTTCCAGTTAACCTATAAACCAGTTGTTTTAATGTCTTATAGACCTCAAACTTACCCAGCTGACCAGTCACTTAAAATCTTTGAGCTTAAAAATGACATTATCTACAAAACGGGTAAAGTCTTACAGTATTGTAAGGATTAGGTGAAAGTATGTTAGAAATACTGAGCATTACATTCTGCTGGTAGTGGGTACTCAAAGGCTAGTTTTCCTTTCCCTCATTCAATTAATAGTGATGGGTGTTTGGCTTGCTGGCTGGGGACGCCTCGCCCCATGACTTCGGCATGATGCTTTCACTCTCCTCAATAGGCTGGGGCCTGATCACCTGAAACCTACAGGCAAAAACGCAAGCCGGTTAGGATACATCAGTTTAGGTCACAATGCCGTAGTAGAAACATAAAAGCGTGACTGCCTTTTACCTCAGTACTTCAAAAGGATCAGCGTGGGACTCGTGCTTAACAATTCCCAGCGTGCAGGGCCGTGAGACCGAGGCCGGACGTGCACCCCGACGTGCACCCCGACATGCTTCCCCGAGGACCTGAGGCGCGACTCCTACACCTGCCGCGTGCGACACCCTCGCACAGAAATCCTGCTCCTCGGCTGACCTGGTGATGCAGGCCGTCACCCCTGCCCCCCCACTTAGCCCCCTCCACCCCACTCTCCTCGTTGCTTCCGTGAGGCCAGCACTCACCTTCCGTGCAGGGGTGAAAAGGGCAATTCACTTCCCCCACGCCGGGTGCTTGGAGAAGGGCAAGGGCAGCAAGCTTGCTTTCTCTCTACCCTCACTTTATAAAGCACCGCTCTCGTGGTCCTGACTCAGAAGACCCCGGGGGCCCAATAAGCGAGGCCCGAGCGGCAAGCAAGCGAGGGCCGAGCAACAAGCGAGTGATGAGCTGGTCTCAGGTGTGGCCTGGGGAGTGTTGTCATGGTTAGAAGGCGACTGTGGTGTGCAGTGAGCACTGAGATCCACGGCTTCAGACGGCCGACAGCCTGCTCCGAACTCCGCCTCTGGACCTACCGAGTAACTCCTCATTCAGAGAAGGGTTCCTGCTCCTTCTTGTCCTCTTTTTCTTGTGCTCACCCCGCAGACTCGAGGAACCTGCGCCGTCTCAGCAGTTTCTTACGAGCGTTAACTTAACTAACCCCCTCTCCTAAACTCGACTCCACGCTGGAGCAAAGCTCAAACAGGTTGGTCTCATAAATTCAGTTAAACATTCGATTTCACGGCGAGAAAGCAAGACATCAGTCCAGCTGGTTGCGTCCGGTATATGTGCAAAAATAGAACCATTTTCTAAATGACTTCTTTTCTTACAAGTGTCAGTTTTGGCAACATGCACATATAACTCCACAAACACCTCAATTTTTTTTTCACCAAAACATAACAACTGAAAATATCACCCAAAAATATTTCCTCGGAGGCCAGTTTGAACAGCCCAGGCCACATTTTAAAAATATTATTTATGATGGGGCGCCTGGGTGGCTCAGTTGGTTGGGCGACTGCCATCGGCTCAGGTCATGATCCTGGAGTCCCGGGATCGAGTCCCGCATCGGGCTCCCTGCTTGGCAGGGAGTCTGCTTCGTCCTCTGACCCTATCCCCTCTCATGTGTTCTCTCTCTCTCATTCTCTCTCTCAAATAAATAAATAAAATCTTTAAAAATATACATATATTATTTATGAATCGGTGGATTAAAGAACAGCCATAGACATGCTATTCTTTATTCATTCTCAAAGAACACTATATATGTATTTTTTCAAGAAATATCTGAGAAATAAAATGAAATGGTACATTATTTTTTTTTCCAAAGAGAAATTTTTTCAAAGAGAAATGATTTGGTAAACAGCATTATCTTGAAAGCAACTAGTTCTTTTTAATGCTTATCATGCTTATCATGCTTTCCTTGTATTCAGTTTAAATGTCACACATCACCATCTATAGGTGGGCTATTGTCAGTGACCTTTACATTATGTTGAAAAAGCACCAGGAATTTCTTTATTTTTTTTGTCCCTGTATTTTCAAAGAAATGGGAAAAAAAACTTCAGCCCCACTCTTTCACTGCCAGAAATGTGTGAGGAACTAGGGTTCCCTGTTGTATGACATCACAATTGTAATCAATAAATATTGATGACAACTTTAATAGAATTCCTTGGATCCCTTCAGCTAACATCCAAATGCAGGAGAAGGGGTGGGGGGCTCTTTTTAATAGGTTTTGTGTGTGCTTCTGCCTCTGCACAAGATGGTAACCTTAACCTAGGCTCCCATGGATTCATAAATAATGCAAGAGAAGTATTTATGCCAGGACATAAACTTGGGTCCTAAAGTGCTTTTTTAAAAACGTGCACATGTGTGTGTATGTGTATATATACATATATACATATATACATATATACATATATATACATTTATATTCATATCAAGAATTTACCTTGCATTGTAAACTAACAATAGAAATTGTTAGACAATTAAATGCTAATGATTCAAGCTGGGTGCTCATGTTTTGAATTACTTAATAGGGTTAGCATTTAAATGGTCAGTTTTGAAGTTAACAAACAGCCATTAGGATGCATCAGGGGAGTTGGTGGGGGGCGCGGTTAGCAGCTATTGTTTTAATCTGGCTGGCTACAGACTCACCAAAATGGGAGAAATGGGACTCACATTAGTGAAGGCTATTTTTGTTAGTGGGAGGGACAAAACCTTCTCTTCAAAATAAATAAATAAAAGGGATGGTCTTGTGAGGCTCCCATGTGGGAAAAACTAAATCTTCCATCCGGTCTCTGCCAGCCTGGAGATTTGCATTGTCATTCCTTCTTTGCCCTCCAAGGCTTCCATGCAAATGTTTTAGTTCCCAAGCATTTGCCTTGCACGTTGCTCATGGCATCTCGGCCCCTCTCAAAGGATTCCTTGGATACTGAGCCAACTGTCCACGAGATTCATTATTCTGGACTTTCTGGGGTTAATACCCAAATCCTCTCCCATGCCGGTACATGTCAGAGGAGGAATGGAGGGGAAAAATTACATGAAAATTCCTAAAGGCATTGTCTGTTGAAAAGAGGGCAATAATTAAGAGCTAATGTGAAAGGGGAGAGAACATTCTCACAGGATTATGGTCTCCTGCTGTTAAAAGAATGCCAACGCAAAGCCAGCACCATTTATGGAAAATAAATGTCATGGCGAGGGAGGTTAAGACATTTACTTTCAAATCAGAAGAGCCTGCCCCTTGACAGAGTCTTGTTATTCCAAATTATCAAAGCTGGTTGTTTTATCCAATAGGTGATCATGCAGCAGAGGGCTGCTCACTAAGTCATTAGTAGACTACAGAATTAGAGGCCCTCTGATAGATAGATAGATAGATAGATAGATAGATAGATAGATAGATAGATAGATAGATAAAACAATGGTTGTCTTGGGCTGGTTAAGAGAGGTGCAAGTACAGCATAATTTTTAACAAGGCCTTCACCAGGCTGTGCTGAGTGATTCCAACTGCTTAGCATCAGCATGCATTCTATAAAAGCTTTCTAAGAGCAATGCCCTTTCCTTTGCTAAATGAGAATAAAATTGCTCCAGAGGTGCAAACTGAAGGATAAAGGATCTGGGTAAATGTAGGGAGGAGGCAGTCTTTATAGTGGAAATATTTTAGGGCAAGCAGGGGCATTTCAGTACCCTCAAATCACACTCATAAGACTAATTCCAGCACTGTCATTCACAGAATGAATTCCAAAGGAATTGCAAGGTTGTTTCAAATGACTACAGATGAAACTCAGACAACAACATGGTTAAGTGTTTTTGGCCATTGATGGAATGGCACATCGATGTATTGCTCCGAAAAAACCCCATTAATACAGGCGAATTTTTTCATATAAATGATGTACAAGTTTAATTCAGTCATGTCAAAGAATCATAACGAAATCACTTGTTCTGCGCTTGTGTGATATTCTATGATCAGATTCACCATAAACAAAGTTGAAAAGTTATATAAAAAATATATAGTTAAAGATATAAAGTTATATAAAACTATAAAGTTATATAAAATATTTGGTAAATGTCTACTATATACAGAGTTTACGTTGGATATCTCTGGACACATAAATATGAACAAGGTACCCTCAAGGTATTTGTAACCCAGGGAAAGGAGAAGGAAAATTATATCTATTTTTATCAAAAATAAAGGAAGTGTGCCAATCCAAAAGAAAGAAATACTAAGAAAACCCAGGAGGGATCAATCAATTCTAGTTAATAAAATTGTGGACAGCTTCATGGAGAGGCATGTGGCTGCCAGGAAGGTGAACAAATCAGGACCTTAACGCCATTCAAAACCCCAGGTGGTTTCCCACACCACTCAAGGTAAAAGCCAAAGTCCTTCCTGTAACCTAGGAGGGCCGACATTGATATCCTACCATTCTTTTCTTATTCATTCGAGATATGCTGGCCTCCCTGCTGTTGCCCCAGGGCCTTTACACCTGCTCATGCCTAAGCTTCAAAGACTCTTTCCCAGATAGACTCATCTCCATGACTTGCTTCATCACTCTTTTCAGGTCTTAACTCATAATGTTCCCCTTCTCAGTAGGATCTTTCTTGGCCACGATTCTTGACACTGGAATTTCTCTCTGCCCACCCCACCCCCCACTCCGGTTCTGTGCTCTTTTCTTCTCTTTACTATTTACCATATTCTATGCTACTACATATTTTGCTTATTTTCTGCTCCTTTCAGTTAGAATGTAAGCACTATAAGGATAGAAATGTTTTTATGCTTTATGCTATAGACCTTAGAAGGTCTATAGTAGGTATTCTTTTTTTTTAAGATTTTATTTATTTATTTGACAGAGAGAGACAGCAAGAGAGGGAACACAAGCAGGGGGAGTGGGAGAGGGAGAAGCAGGCTTCCCACTGAGCAGGGAGCCTGATGTAGGACTCAATCCCAGGACGCTTAACGACTGAGCCACCCAGGCGCCCCCATAGTAGGTATTCTTAATTGAATTCTTACATGAACAGTTTCATTGTTTTCACATTTCGTGGGAGGATTTTATTGTAGGAGCTCTAATTCTATACCTGGCAAAGTAATGCTGTTCCTATAAAATGTCTCCTTGGAACATGATAGAATGTCTTTAAGCAATATGGTTTCTCTGAACTATTCCATCAGACTAAAATAGTCTCATAATATAAACAAATCACTGAATTTTTCCATCTGAAAAATAAAGGTATTCAACTAACAATAATCATAATTTGAATAATATTAACCATTTAATCAGCACATACTATGTGCAAGGCACAGTAGTCCATCAACAATGAAGCAATTACTTATGGAGTTTTTAATATATGCTAGCCACTGGAAGGATATAGTGAATAAGAAATACAAATTATGTTGTTTGGTTCTTATGTCCCTCCAATAATCTGGTCCACCTATGTATTCAATTACCAAATATCTCTTGAGCACCTACTATGTGTCAGATATGGTGCAATGTATCTTCTCTTTCCTACAGTATTTTCTTCCACTTTGCAAAGTAAGCTTTCAAAAATTAGCCTTCTCATGTCCTTTTATGTTTCCATTCATTCCCGTAGCTGTTGGTGCTCTTCTTCCTGGCAATTTGTCTTCTCTTTACTTGTTTTTTTTGCCCCTTCTCAGAGGTGTCCCAGTTTCCCACAGTCTGATCTCCTTTCTTGAGCCACCTTAATCCTAAGTTCATTTTAGCCCTTAATACATCCTCCTGCATGCCATCTTGCCACTCTTCCTCTGTACTTGACTTCACGTCAGAATCACCTGGAAAGACTTTTCTTAAGTAACAAATTATTCCCAGAAGTGACCCAAGAATCACTCATTTAGACCCAAAGTTGAAAACAAATACCTTTATTCAAATAATAAGCCTAAATTTAATAGGGATGTTGATATCATTTGCTTTACATTACAATGTTGAGTGTAACAGGAGGGGATCATTCAACAAAGTGGCAATTTTCATCTTAGATATTTATTGGCCTCCCATTTAGACACAACCCTGGGAATATTAGCTAAAACTATGTCAAATGTCTGTTAAAGGTCTTCACTCCCTGTTTGTACTACAAGATAATGAACTACGTGATACATGAGTACCCACTCACCTATTTCATTCATAGTCCCGTTATTTTTGGATGGCAAAAACTTTTAAATTAAATTAAAGGCATATAATGAATAGGGACTTTTGCTGTAACTTGCTACCTTTCCTCCAGCGTGGCAGGTTTTTCATGAAAATGATCAGAGTTTGAGGAACTTATGACCTTTAAGTCTTAATTTTTATAGCTGTCCTAAGGATTTCTGGAGGAATAGATGTCTTTTCTGTTAAAACATGTTTTTCTTTGTGTCCTCTGCAATTTCTTTCATAAGTGTTCTATAGTTTTATCAAACTCAACACCCAAAAATCAAACAACCCAGTTAAGAAATGGGTAGAAGACATGAATAGATACTTTTCCCAAAAAAACCCACCTAGAGAGCTAACGGACACATAAAAAGGTACTCAACATCACTCATCATCAGGGAAATACAAATCAAAACCATGATGAGATATTATCTCACATCTGTCAGGATGGCTAAAAATAACACAAGAAGCTACTGGTGTTGGTGAGGATGTGGAGAAAGGGGAACCCTCTTGCACTGCTGGTTAGAATGCAAACTGGTGCAGCCACTCTGGAGAACAGTATGGAGGTTCCTCAAAATGTTAAAAATAGGACTACCCTATGATCCAGCAATTGCACTACTAGGTATTTGCACAAAGGAGGTTCCTCAAAATGTAAAAATAGGACTACCCTATGATCCAGCAATTGCACTACTAGGTATTTGCACAAAGGATACAAAAATACAGATTTAAAGGAATACATGCACCCTGGTGTTTATAGCAGCATTATCCACAGTAACCAAACTATGGAGAGAGCCCAGATGTCCATCAACTGATGAATGAATAAAAAAGAGGTGGTATAATATATACAATGGAATATTACTCGGCCATCAAAAAGAATGAAATCTTGCCATTTGCAGTGATATGGATGGGGCTAGAGTGTGTTACATTAAGTGAAACAAGTCAGTCAGAGGAAGACAAATACCATATGATCTCACCCATATGTGGAATTTAAGAAAGAAAACAGATGAATATATTGGAAGGGGGAAAAGAAAAAAAGGAGAGAGGGAAACAAGGCATAAGAGCCTCTTAAAGATAGAGAACAAACTGAAGGTTGATGGAGGTGGTTGAGGATGGGCTAGATGGGATGGGTATTAAGGAGGGTGCTTGTTATGAGGAGCACTGGGTTTTGTATGTAATTGATGAATCACTGAATTCTACTCCAGTATTGCACTGGATGTTAACTACCTAAAATTTATATTTAAAAAAATAAAATAAAAGTTGGGAGAGAAAAAAATAAAGCTATTCTTTTTATAGACAAATGAAAAAAGGTTTTAGAACAATTGGAAGATTTAGGTTATTTTTAAAGTAACCATTGCCTTTAAAAAATAAATATTTTTCGGGGCGCCTGGGTGGCTCAGTTGGTTAAGCGACTGCCTTCGGCTCAGGTCATGATCCTGGAGTCCCAGGATCGAGTCCCGCATCGGGCTCCCTGCTGAGCAGGGAGTCTGCTTCTCCCTCTGACCCTCTTCCCTCTTGTGCTGTCTCTCATTCTCTCTCTCAAATAAATAGATAAAATCTTTTAAAAAAAAAGTATTTTTCTTTGAACAGAGGAAATTCTAGACTCCCAAGTCCAACTATATTCTTATACACCATCATGTAATGGACTAATTGAGAAGAAGGAAGAGGAAAAGTCAGGGAGGTTGGCAGTTTAAGGGATGACATTATTCCCAGAACGTGGTGTAGGAAATCCCGGTTTCTAATCAAAATCCTCTGTTGTAACTAAACCTCCCTCATGATCCTATCATGAAGATTCAAAGAATTTATGAGAATGTATCTGAACTTAAAAGTTACTCAAAATGGTTTCTTCTCTCATTTTCTGTCCACCCTCTCTCCACTTGACCCACAACTTTTCCCCTTACATTTCCTGCTTATGAACCACAATTGCTACCTATACATTTTTTACATATGAGAGACCCTCTGTATTTAGAATGCGGTAGGCATTCAGAAATATTATAAAATGATACATTGGTAAAACCAATCTTGATTTAAAAAAAAATCTACTGATTTACTCTGCAGTAACATGAAATTAAATGTATTTGTACCTCTTTATCCATCTACTCCACAGAAGTGGGTGTAACTGAAGTGTTCTAATACATAATTTTTGTGCCATGGTTTCTTCACGCTCCAGGGGCAGATTGTGAATCCCCGTAAGCGTCCCTGAAAGTTGATACTCACTCTACCATCTCCAAAACAAAAACAATGGGAAATTAGATCTAAACTGACATTCCCACTTGACTATCTATCTTACAGTGTCTTCTATGCATTGATTCTTTTAGCAACAGAAAAATCACAAAACATTATCTTAGGAAGTCTAACACATGCTCAACTTATTCCTAACACGTAGAAATATGAGATCTGACATTAAAACCTGAAATTTCTCCTATTAAGAAAGAATCTGTGAAAATTATACTGTATGTGTGCATATAAGGATGTCTGAATGTTCTATTCAAATCTCTTACTAGAAATGAAAGTATTATGTAACCTCCTCTCAGGAAAAAATGGCCTCTGAGTCTACACAGCTTTCCACCCTCTCTGTTAGGTTTTAAATTCTTAACCCAAAAAGTCCGGTCACTCTCAAATTCCTACATCACTGTCTTGCCACACCGCCTGACATTTCTGATACCAGCATCATTCCTTAGGGACCTTTAGAAAACTTGGTCATTTTAACTTGTTTTAGGCATTGTTAAGTTCTTGGGTGCTTTGGTCTGTGAAGCAAGGAATTTGTTAGAATTCTTTTGTCCCATTAAACCAGTATCGCTAACTCTCATAAAAGAAAGCATGGTTCTGCAGGAACAAAGTCCAAAAGCCATGTAATTCTACCTGGAGGGAGAACAGGGAAAGGGGAAGTTAGGTTGTCTATGAAAGACCCTTCTGGGATGGGTAGCACACAGCAGGACAGAACATGATCCCCTTCTGGGATGGGTAGCACACAACCCCACAACACTGAAGCAGAAAATAGACTTTCCCATTTTGCCCAGGCTTGACTACCTCTGCTCCCTTACAAACGGCACTTGGGCACCAATTATGTGCTGTGAGTTTCTACTGCCTTTGCATTTTGTTTAAAATACTTCAGCTTCCATGAAGGCACATGTTGACCTAAAAAAGGCATTCATAAATTCTGCCTTCATGTTGGAAAAACCATCATGTAGATAGTCACTGCTACTCAAGAGCTTTGAAGGTTTTTTTATTTTTTAAGCAATATTCTGCCTGCGGCCAATTGATAAGATGGCATCTCATTATATGAAATTAATTTCTACCTAGAGAGACCTCCTAGTCCTTGTGTCTGTTATCTTTAAGGCTGCCCCTCCTGATACCAACCACTGAATGGGACCCTAGAGACATCTAGGAGCCTATACCTGGTCTCTCAGAGACCATATCTAAGACCGTGTCAAGTTCAGATTTTCCTTTCCTCAATTTTTTTTTTTCCATTCATCACTCAACCGGAATTTATGCCGTGCTTACAGTGTGCCTACCACTGTTCTAGAACACCGGGATATGGCAGCGAGCAAAACAGACCAAAGTCTCTGCTTACACTCTAATTGGGGGAAAAAGACAAGTTCAGTGTGGTAGTTGGCAGTGATGAAGAGGACAGGTTGCACAGGGCTTGGGAGCAAAGGGGATTCAGATTAGGGGAATGAGGCATGACGTGGGGTTCTCAGCTTCTTGTGGCAACTGATGTAAACAGGGATAGGGGGACATAATGAGGTGATCATGTTTTCAAAGCAAATGCTGTTGTAAGGCTGGAAGGGAGAAATGTAATCCAAGCAGTGTGGAACTACAATCCAGGAGCCTCTTTACTCTTGCAAACAGTGACACAGAGACAAAGGAGGGGACAGGAAAGTGGCCTTCTTATCCGGAGTCAGGGAGCTAGAGGGCTCCCTCCTGCCTCCTTTGTTCATTGACAGACTCTTTCCTAAATTCCCCTCTGGATTCTTTTTTTTTTTTTTTTTAAGATTTTATTTATTTGAGAGAGAGAGAATGAGAGAGAGCACATGAGAGGGGGGAGGGTCAGAGGGAGAAGCAGACTCCCCGCCGAGCAGGGAGCCCGATGCGGGACTCGATCCAGGGACTCCAGGATCATGACCTGAGCCGAAGGCAGTCGCTTAACCAACTGAGCCACCCTGGCGCCCTTCCCCTCTGGATTCTTATCCAGATCGTTGTCATCTAGAGATATTAAAATAGAACATTTCTTCTTTAAAATCCCTGAAGAAATTACTATAAATACACTTGCGACATTTTTGCACGAAGTTAAGAAAGCACAAATGCAAAAATTCTGATGTCCTCCCAAGGAAATTAAATAATATCCATAACTAACTTTACTCTTTTTTTTCATTCATATCCAAATGGGAAAGAAGAAAAAGTACCAATTATTTCTGTTCCTGGCATACTCTGATTAAACTGTGTGTCTCTAACTAGAAGCTACCTACTCAAATTGAGGGGAAAAAAATGTATTTAGCTTTCAAAATATAACCGACACCACAAAATTATAACTAAGTCCCAGGGAGCAGTGGCAGGAAAGGAACTGACTGGGTACATCAACGAAGGAAAAGTGTCCTTAATAATGTGATTACTGGCCACCACACACTTCAGCTAGGGACTTTTCTACATGAACGCCTCTCTGGACTCTGGGGAGACAGCATTTGGAGGGAGCTCGGCCTTGGACATTGACTAACTGATTTTCTGGCTGTAAGTAAGAACAAGCATGTATCCTGAGGAGAGTAATGACTGTGGCTAAGCACAGAGGACAAACTCAGTGGAGTGTACATGAACAGCTTTTTCTTTCCTTCTTTCTTTAAGATTTTATTTATTTGACAGAGAGAGAGAGACAGAGAGAACACAAGCATGAAGAGCAGTAGAGGCAGAGGGAAAAGCAGGCTCCCCACTGGGCAGGGAGCCCAACGTGGGGCTTGATCCCGGGACCCTGGGATCATAAACTGAGCCGAAGGCAGACGCTTAACGACTGAGCCACCCAGGCGACCCATGAATAGCTTTTTCTAAGTGTGCATAGAGCAGGCTGTCTAGATCGAGTTTTGTTGTGTATCTTTGTACAGGTTGTGAGTTCATGTGGGGACTAACATGGAGCCCTCCGTTTTCTATTCAACAAGCTGCTCACTCCAGTGAGGGGTCACGTCCTTCATCCACTGGGGAAGACACTTGTCTTGACATTGTATAGGCTCTTGGAGGTTATGTGTGAATATGAGCGTGTGTGTGTGTGTGTGTGTGTGTGTCTGGTCCACTTTTCACTCTCCGCCATATATTCAAACTCTTCCTTTCTATTGGATATTTCCCCTTTGCCAGGAAGCATTCTGTAAAGTATGTACACATTTAAAACTTAACCCTTTTCTTATTAATTCTTCAAGCCATTGTTTCTGTCTTTAATTCTGCATATACTGTCTGCAACACATACCCATTCTTTACAGCCCCCAGTCTGCATCCAGCCACTCTGCTCACACACACCACTCTTCTGCGGCTTCCAAATCCACCACCACGTCGATTGTATTCTCTTTCTGCAACATCCCACTGCTGATCAGCATCCTTCCTCCTAAACCTCTACTCCCTGGCGCTGTTCATCTGTTTGTTTTTTCCTAGAATTGCTTCTTCCCTGACCTCACCTCTGCTCTTCCCTCCTGGGCCCGGCCCCGGAGTTCTCTATTTAGCTTCCATCTCCCCTCTCTGTCTTCCAGGAAAATGTACTTGCCCTCATCCCTTCCATGCCCATCTCTAAGCAGAGGACTTCCAAATAGCTGTGGAGAGTTCTGACTTTTCTCTTGAGCTCCAATCCTAAATATTTCAGTGCATGCCAGACCAACTGGCAAAACCAAGCAGATGCAGCTTGCAGCTGGGCCTCACGAAGGTTCTTTTCTCCAACTGGATTAAAAGCCAAAGCAGCCACAACCTCACTCCCTTTTTGGACTCTGCAGAAAAAAAGTGAAAGAGGGAGATGGGAAAGGAGAGCCCATGGGGAGGAAAGTGAGAGACAAAGTAGCCATGGGTGGGCTTCGGCCTCTTCTCCGCCCTCAAAGGGTGATTTCCTACTAGCAGCTCAAGTAAATCTTGGAGATTGGCACTCTTCCTTCTCCATCCCATGTTCAAATTCTTCTCTCTTGGTAGCTTGTTCCTGTCTATGTCAGGTCACCTTTGATTTGTCTGAGTTCAAAACTCGACACTAGTTCCTTTCCATTTTTGCTTTTCCAGTATTTTTTCTATTTTGTATCTTTTCTCCATCCTCACTGCCTTCCCCTTGGCTCCGGCTCCTGCTGCATCCCGCCTAGCCTGTGACAGTAGGGCTGCCTGAACATTCCCCTACCCCAAAACCCTGCTCCGGTATCCCATCCTCGGAGAGCTAACCTTACTCCAAATAGTCCCTGGTGATATGGGTAGATTTTAATAAAAGACACCAATTCCGAAAAGCCTCAAGATGAATAATTAAGACCACAATGGTTGAAAATAACATAATGAAGTTCATAAATTCTGACTGGTAGGCAATCTCGTAAAGTAAGGTCAAGTTCTGTTTCTGTGAGCTGGCACCAACAGAGATGTATTATAAATATTCTTCTTTCTATTGAATAGTGCACTTCTCTTGGCTGTAAACAAGGAGCATTTGTTAGTATTACACATAATTTATGTTTAAAAATGTAGTTGTGAATATTTTTTTGTGATCTAGGAGAGAAAGATTGGAAAAAAGCCCACTGGGGGTAGAAGATTGTATATATTTGGGAAGTAAAAAGTGTACCAACTGAAGAAAGTCTCAGTAAGCCAAGAGAACATGTTATTCTGTAAAGTGAGGCAAGGCTCGATGTGAGAAAACAAATACAGGAAAGAGTATGCATGCGTGTGTGCATTTATGTGTCCCCAGCTAAACAGAAAAACTCTGTTTCCTCAGAACGACCAACTTTGAGTGGGAAGAGACCAGACTTAGAGCACTGAACAGGAATTCTGAAACCTAAGAAGTCAATGTTAAGGCTAGTTTCCCTAACTGACAAGGCTGGACAATACTCTTCACTATTTCATGTGGCCCAGGTATGGTGGCTGATGAGGAAGTGTCCTGAAAGGAAGAGGGCCATGGGGGTCAGTCCTGTGGACTCCCAGGACTCTTTCACATTCTCTGAGCATCACCACAACCCCATTTACATCGAATATAGGGTGAATGTCCCCCTGGGGTTGGGTAAGTGACCTATTAATGGGGAGTTGCTATCATTGGCCACTTCCCCAATTCCCTCATATCCCCTACCCCCAAAAAGAACCAGGAGATACCCCCAAAATAAACCATTATAAAAACAGAAGCTCCCCACTGGTAAGAGAGATGCAGGGCAGCAGTGTGTATTTTGCCACACGTTTTGATGATACTGGTGATCCAATATCATCTTCTTTTTCTCACCATCCCCCTCCTTAATCTATTGGTTCGTAGCCCATCCTTTATCTCCTACTCTCCACCCTACACCACCATGCTACACTACCATCTCCTGAAGGCAACATATGTCTTATTTATCTTCATATCTGCCGTGTGTGTCAAAATATGTACGCGAATCAATCAATCAAGAGCAAATGTAACCCAAAGCAATGGTTCTCAAATAACGAGGTTAAAATGTGAAAACGTACTACTTAATTGGACATAAGAAACCTTATTTGTATAAAAAATATTGCTCTAAATACATTTCTTTTGGGAAATTCCCAAGTTATAAGTTTCAAAATTAATTAGGGAAAGACCTACACCTAGCTACATTCATTTCTTTCTACCAGATGATACCTAGATGGCTCCTGCCTACACTTAGGCCACTTCTCCCCAATTTCCTTCTTGCTTTTTAAACCCAGCCTTTTAAAAAATATATTTTATTTATTTATTTATTTATTTAGAGTGCACACAAGTTGGGAGGGGTGGGGCAGAGGCAGAGAGAATCCCAAGAGCCCGACACAGGGCTCAATCTCAGGATCCTGAGATCATGACCTGAGCTGAAATCAAGAGTCAGGCGCTTAACCAACTGAGCCACACAGGCACCTCTAAACTCAGCCTTTAGACATTGTAGGAGCTCACAGCCAGCTTCCCCAAAATGTACCACATGGCATTTTGATTATTTTGAATTAAAGCTACTTGGGAGATAGCCAGTGCAAGGACCCTTAGACCCTCCTCTGTCCCCTTGAAAGCAAGAGACAAATCTCACATATGAAAAATGCCCTCTCTGTACTAAGAAGTGAAAGACATCCATATCACCAGAGATAAGGGACTTTAAAGTCAAGAAAACTGTAGAAATAAACCTTGCTACTTTCTCACTCATCTACTACCTCAGCCCACTTAGAATCCCTTACTAATTAAAGCTCCTGTTTTCTTTGTCCTGTGAATTCCTCACAAATGTATTGTCTTTGTCTAAAATGTATAAAAACCTCCTGCCTCGGTCATTTCTTTGGATCTCAATTTCATTACTGGACCTCCATGCACACATAATAAAACTTGGTGTTTTTTGTTTTTGCTTTTTAAAGATTTTTTATTTATTTGACAGAGCGAGACACAGTGAGAGAGGGAAAACAAACGAGGAAGTGGGAGAGGGAAAAGCAGGCTTCCCGCAGAGCAGGGAGCTCGATGTGGGGCTCGATCCCAGGACCCTGGAATCATGACCTGAGCCGAAGGCAGACACTTAATGACTGAGCCACCCAGGCACCCCAAAACTTTGGGGTTTTTATTCCTGTTAATCTGTTTTATGTCCATTGAATTCTTAGTCCAGCTGGAAGATTTGGAAGGGTAGAGGAAGAATTCTCCCCTCCAACAACACCTTCCAATTCCTCTAGTGCCCCACGATCTCATTAGCCTTTGTGACGTTACATGTGATGCTTTCTCTTCCCAGAAATTGGCCCTTTTCACATTCTCATCATTCAGGTGTCTACTCAGAGGTGATGTCCTCAGGGAGGCCATTTCTGACACTCAGGTTTGGTTAAGTCTCTGATGTACTTTTTGTGCAAATAGGCTACAGGAGTCCCCCCTAATCTTTCCTGGTTTCAGTTACCCACAGTCAAACACAGGTCTGGAAGCAGATGACCCTCCTTCTGACACATCATCAGGTCAATAGTAGTCTAACACTAGGTGGCGAAGCCTACGTCAGTCACCTCACTTCATCTTGTCACATAGGCATTTTATCACCTCACATCCTCACAAGAAAAAGGGTGAGTGCAGTACAGTCACATATTTTGAGTGAGAGAGAGAAACCACATTCATGTAACTTTGTTACCATATATAGTTATAATTGCTCTATTGTATTATTATTTATTATTAATCTCTTACTGTGACTAATTTATAAGTTAAACTTCATCCTAGGCAGGTATGTTTAGGAAAAAACATAGTATACATAGTATACATAGGGTTTGGTACTATCCACAGTAACAGGCATCCACTGGCAGGGGTCTTGAAATGTATTCCCCGTGGATAAGGGGAATGCTATACTTACATATCCTACATTGTCTAAAGCTATTTAACTACATAACCTCACTCAGTGCTTTGTAAGTGGAGATATGTTTCTAAAAAACTGTCTAAAAATGAAATCATATTTTCCAAGTAAAGAGCATTGTCATTTCAAGGATTACATTCTTTTCATTTTTATTGAACCTCAATTGGCAGTAGTTCTTCACACTTTATGTTTCTGTGCTCCAGAATCTTTCTCTCAATTCATTAATTGTACATAAACCAAGCTTAAAAGTATTGAAGGAATATCTATTTAAATAAATATTTAAGTGACTCCTTTTATTTTAGCAAATGACACATTATTTAACTTTGTGTAATAATTCTTGCTAAACAGCCCACACATATCTGGGATGTAATGTGCCCTTTCACCGAGGATGTTCAATCAACGTTTCCTTCTTGCAATGATGACATTCAAATTCAGTTTTCCCTTTTTAATTTTCTTTTTCACTCTTACTATAGGATTGCCAATATTGGAATTGCCACTAACAGATTTTTCAGGAGTGAGGATGAAATGATGTGTGAGAGGAAAAAAAAAATGTGATAGGGAAGTTTGACAAAGTGTTTTAACTAAGCAGGAGCTGAAATTAGAATCTGGTTACATGAGACATAGCTAAGAAGACATGACATTAAATATGCAGTGACATGATGAAACCCTGTTCAAATAATAGATCAGCACAAGTAAAGGTATAGAGGTTATAGTTAAGTGTTTTTACCATGAAAAATAACATAAAAATTAAAACATCAGAAACTTTCTTAGATTGAACCAGCATAATACATTCATAGTTGGAAGAAAGGGCAGGTGAATGGGGATTTACACAGCCCCAGCATGAGCTCTGTGTGCAAAAAAGAAAAGCAAGATAAATCATGAGAGCAAACTTGCATTTTTATGCCTATTTCTAAATCCAATGATCAACAGCATTTTATTACCTATATTAAGGAAGATTCGTTCATTCACCTTTAAGCTCTACCATTTCCTTAGAGAAATAAAAAGTAGTCATGACACATCTTTGAATTACAAGCAAGAGGAGAATATGACTAAATAATTTATTTCCATGACAAGTGATGAGAAAAATAGGTGTATTTTATTTGGGGGAGGAATAAGCAACCATCCCAAAATACGGGTAAGAGCAGAAGTCATTTTTGTGGACCATGTAGAATGAAGCTGGGTAAAGAGAAGAACCCATTAAAAGGCAACCTCTTGTCTCCTACTGGGTACTGATTTATTACTGGTGCAAAGGGAGAAGTGCTATTTGGATTCCTAGCACTACTTACTGAGTCTCCCCAGGAGATTCTGCATCTCCTGTCCAGGAACTGGCTTGTTCTGCACTTGCTTTATTTAGGAGATCCAATGAGATTGTTCTCAAACTGATATGACTGCATGGTTCCTAACCCTCGGCACACAACACTCGGATATGTCTTTTTCACCAAAGACATGATCAGTTCATTTGGGGGTTTCTCTCTGCGTCCATGCCCTGGAGGCCAGAGTGAGCCAAGGTGATATGATTCTCCTAATACTTATATAATTTAGTTGGCATTGATAGGATGGCAAGAACCTCAAGACAGAGTCTCACCACAGCCCATGACTTTGTCTATAGGATGACATAACTAGCTATAAATTGGAAAATTTAGTTGGCTTGTATTTTGACTGTTCCTCAGTCAATCAGTACATCTGATCATTGTCACTAAAACGAATGAGTTCTCCATTGACCTCAACACAGCACTTGTCTAAATCATGAGGTTTCAAAAGCCTAAGAGTAGCTGCCTGGTTGATGGTTGGTACTAATGTGCAATGCCTGTATCATGTGCTGAGGGGCTTAAAGACCTCTAGTTTCAAATCAGTGCTGACTGGCTTACACCTGGGAAAAAGCTGACGAAACAGTTTCAAAGGCCAAAGCAGAAGAAAAACTGTAAGCATCCTCAGAAGCACAGGGTCAATACAAAGTAACTAAATACAAATGAAGCAAGTAATGCTACCTTTTAGAACTCTTAAAATCCACAAATGACAGTTATGCATTATTCTTTTTTTTTACTTTATTTATTTATTTATTTGACAGAGAGAGACACAGCGAGAGAGGGAACACAAGCAGGGGGAGTGGGAGAGGGAGAAGCAGGCTTCCCGCGGAGCAGGGAGCCCGATGCGGGGCTCGATCCCAGGACCCTGGGACCATGACCTGAGCCGAAGGCAGACGCTTAACAACTGAGCCACCCAGGCGCCCCAGTTATGCATTATTCTTATCTGGGCCTTTCCATTCTGTTCATCACAGCATGGCTTTGAAAAAGCAGAAATTCTTGTTTACTACTTGAGCAGGACTTGAATCTACCACATGGGGCCAGGAAACATGGCAAATGTGGGCCTGGACTCTCTAACACACCCTGGATACTCTCCAAAGGACCTCTTTATGGAAAGGCTTTCTTGGTTGTCTTCACATACCAGAAGATAGCCCTTATGTGCAGCCACCCATTTGCTTCTGAGTCACATATGCATAGGAGAACAGTGGGCCCCTAGCCCATTCCCAAGGATATAGCAAGGACCTGTGTCTCAGCTCTGCAATCTCTTCTAGAGCAGTACAGAAACCTACTAGAATCCAACCTACATAAGCCATATACATAAGAGATTCTTTGCTCAAACTAAATACAAACCAGGTTCAAAAGCTCCAGAGACAGCATACAAAGTTAGCTAATCTAGTTCAGATCCAACCCAAATATATGGTTATTGTCGGAAATGTGCCTATTATTTTTCACATCTTCACAATAAACTTGTGGGGTTGCTCCTATTGTCTCCAGATAAAAGAAGGGGCTGAGAAAAGTTCGTCTCACTCAGTGAGTAAGGTGAAGGTGAGACACCAACCCAGAGCTGTCTGCCTCTGGAGATTTATCTTCCCATTAGGAGCTGTTATTTCTCTCATGAAAGGGAATTGTAAAGATGACGGGCAGAATAAGGGTGGCCGTGGTAATGGAAGCGCTAATTACCATTCTCCTCACCATTGCTCAAACTCATTCTCCACCTCACCTCTGCGGTCATGGTGCTCAATTTTTTATTTTTTTAATCAGCATCTGAAAAAAAAAAAAATGAGCCCCCCCCCCCCAAAAAACCAAAAACCAAACAAGCAGAAAGATCTTCCCGAATCTATGAATAAGTCACTGACGATTTTGTCACTCTGATTCCATCACTAAATCTCTCCTTCTCTCAATATCCTAATTAGTAAAAGGAAATAAATTATCTTCTCTCTTCCTCTTCCAGGGTCAGGGAAGGAGCCACGAAAGGGACTCAGCATCCTGGTTTCTCTGACTAAATGTTTTATGGACAAAACCATATTATGTTTACATGTTCAATTTAAAACTAGGACAGGAAAAAAAAAAAAACTCAGGAAGGGCAGGAGGGAAAAAAAAAAAGAAAGAAGGTCAGGAGGGGTGTGGAAAAAGCAACTCACTTTCTGTGTCCTCAAGGAAAAGGAACAATGACATCGATTCATTGGAGGTAAAACTTTGAAAGTCCAAGAACTATGACATTGACTGTTTAAATCTGCTCCCTACTCTGATTTGTCTACCGTTGGCCATTTAGCATAGAGACTGCACTATAAAACATGAACCAGGATGGAGGGCGGGGGTGCAGAACTATGAGAGAGCCACACAACCCAAAACATTCAATTACATTCTTTACTTCTGGTTCACAGAAAGCAACTGGCTGGGTGTGCTGATTACCCTGAGACTTGCTGAGCCTGCTGCCAGAAGTGATTGGAATTTATTCCTAATTAACCCCCCTGGACAAACCTGGAAGCTTCTACTTCATTCTTCCCATTCTAGAGGAACTGAGCACATATTGTGCCCATAGCAAAGTCATTCTAACAAGTGTCCATCAGTGGGTATAACTAAGCAGTGGGTATAACAATCTGAAACTTAAGAAACACAGTACCCAGGGGTGCCTGGGTGGTTCAGTGGGTTAAGCGTCTGCCTTCACCTCAGGTCATGATCTCAGGATCCTGGGATCGAGCCCCATGTCGGGCTCCCTGCTCAATGAGGAGTCTGCTTCTCCCTCTCCTTCTGCCCTTCCCCAATGCTCCTGCACACACACACACTCTCTCTCTCTAATAAATAAAATCTTTTTTTAAAAAAATAAAAGAAACATAGTACCCAAACTAACAATGAGTAGACAACATATGATTTTTTTTTTAAACTTCCAATTTGCTCATCTGTAAATGGGAATTTTAATATTGCTATTATAAAACCCAGAGGAGAGGGGCACCTGGCTCAGTTGGTTAAGAAACTCTTGGTTTCTGCTCAGGCCATGATCTCATGGTCGTGGGATCGAGTCCCATGTTGGGCTCCATGTTCAGCATGGAGTCTGCTTGTCCCTCTCCCCCTGCTCACTCTCTTTCTCTCTCTCTCAAATAAATAAATAATAAGTCTTTAAAAAAAAAATCCTGAGAAGACTCTAATGAAACTATGTACAGATCTCCAGCATGAAGTGATTGTCCCTCCTCCTTCTTAAAAATCTGCAGTATCCAGAGATTGTACATTCTAGGAAGTTAACATTTTAATTCTCCTGTCTTTACTAGATCCAACGACAAGTGGAACCAGAGGCAACCACAGCATCCCATTTTGCACAACTCTGCTCTTAGTGCCTGACATTCCTGCTCAAGAGACTCATCACTTTCCCCTTCTCTCCCAATGCCTGCTATCAAATCTGTTTTTATGCATTTTTTTACCCCTGCTTAAATCATAGAATCAGAAAATTTTAAAAGCAGAA
Organism: Mirounga angustirostris; assembly: GCF_029215605.1. NCBI lineage: Eukaryota > Metazoa > Chordata > Mammalia > Carnivora > Phocidae > Mirounga > Mirounga angustirostris. The sequence continues at coordinate 43,350,668 of NW_026991722.1, read as the reverse complement.
ACAAATCTAAGAATGTAATTGAATTTTTCCCTCCCCTGGCATTTGATTCCCAATGTGAATCCAAAGAATGACATTCTTGCAAGCAGAATTTTCATATTAGCCACTCCAGTCATAAGAACCTTGTGGTTTCATATTTGGAAGGGATGGTGGTAACGAAAGGGTAGGGAGTGAGGGGACTTGAAATCTCTATGTTCATGCATCATTTCCTTAAAGTTGCCAATTGGATTGGTTCCATATTGTAAGTAATAAATTATTTTAACTAAAACACACCAAATTCCTTAACACCCTAGATATGGATAGGTCCTAATGGACCCTGTCTCCCCTCCCACTCCCATTAGCCCATTGAAACAGTTCTTGTTGGGGTTACCAGAGAGTTCCGCGTTTGTAAGGGTTGTCATCTTACCTGACTTCTCAGCATTTCCATGATTCTGAACACTGCCTTTTGCCTGAAATTCTCTTTTCTCTAAGTTTTCATGACTCAACAATCTCTGCTCTTCTCATGTCTCTCTGGATGCCACTGTTCCACCAGCCAGTAAATATTATGGTTCTTCAATGCTTTTTTTTCTTGATTCTTTCCCAAGAAGTATCATCCACATCTACTTCCATGACCACTTATATTCAAATAAGTTTAAATATATGCCGAGAGCTCAGATCTCTCCTCTGATGTCCAGTCTCACAGATCCAGTTGCCCACCTCCTTTCTCTGCTTGGATATCTTAAAGACCACAAACCTCCAATGCCCATTTGAATTCACAACCTTCTCTGAGTTTGTCAGGGCTTTCTAGAGAAACAGAAGTAACAGAATATATGCAGATATATAGAAAGAAATCTATTGTGAAAGATTGGCTCATATAATTTATGGAGGCTGAGAAGTCCCATGGTCTATTTTCTATGAGCTGGAGGTCCAGGAGAACTGGTGGTATAATTCCAGTCCAAACCAGAAGGCCTGAGAACCAGGAGTGCTGATGTCCCACATCAGGAGAAGGATACCCCAGCTCAAGCAGAGAGAGAAAATTTACTCAGCCTCTAGGTTTTGTTGTCGTTGTTGTTCCATTCAGGCCTTCAGTGGGTTAGATGATGCCCATTCACAATAATGAGAGCAATCATCACTCAGTCTTCAAATTCAAATGTGACTCTCTTCCAGAAACACCCTCACAGACACACCCAGAGATGTTTTGCCAGCTATCTGGGCCTCCCTTAGCCCAGTCAAGTTGACGCATAAAATTATCCATCACATTCCCCAAGAAATACATGGCTTTATTCCCACAGGTGTCCCTATCATCCCTAGAAAGAATATTCTTGATACTTCAGTCTCATTACCTTCACCCATCATATCCTAAGTGTAGCCAAGTCCTATAGATTTCTTCTTCCAAATATCTCTTGGATTTCTCCTGGATTTCAATGCCACAACTTTGGACTATAGCGATCAATAGCCTTCTATCCAGTCTCCTAGCTACTCTTGGCTCCCTCCAACTCATTCTCCATGATAAAGCCAAAGTGATGTGCTAGAAGATAAGCATGATCTTGTCATTTCCTACTTAAAACATTTCACTGGCTCCCCACTGCTCTTAGAAGAAAGACCACTGTGTCTTAACAAACCTTCAAAGTTGAGAAGTCTCTGCTCCTGTCTACTGCTCTAGCTCCATCTTCACCTGCTCCAGCCACAGTCACTATGCTGTTTCTAAACAACATTGTATTCAGTCCCCACACAGAACTTTTATTTATACCTCCCTCCTCTACGTAGTAAGCCCTCATTATCTCCCCACCCCCGTCACCTCCTTTATTCATTTCTTGGGGCTGAAATAACAAATTACCACATAGTGACTTGCAACAGATGAAACCTATTATCCCACATTTTGGAGGCTAGATGTCCAAAGCCAAGGTGATGGCAGAGCCATGCCCCTTCTGAAGCCTCCAGAGGAGAATTCTTGGCCTCTTCCAGCTTCTGGTGGCTTCAGGCAATCCTTGACCGTCTTCACCTTGTGACTGCATAACCCCAAACTCTGCCTCTCACCTCCATTTTGCCTGGCCTTTCAGCTCCATTTTCCGTGATTTTCCTATTTTTGTGCCTTCTCCTCTTCTTATAGTGTCAAGTTTCATAGGATTCAGAGCCCATCATTTCTTCTATACATGACATTTACAATGATCTTTCCTTTTTCAAATCAGGTCACTTGAAACTCATGTCATCCCCTTGCTTAAAATACTTCAACAGCTTTCCCCCATACTTAGAATATTTTCCAAGCAGTTTACTACTCTAACCCCTATATTGTCTGACCCCCACTACCTCATACTAATCCCTCCATCACTTCTTTCTATTCCTTAAAAATACTAAGTGTGCCCCCATTTTAGGGCCTTTCCAGAAACTGTTGTCCTTTCTGGAATACTGCTTCTCTGGGACCTTGTATAGCTAGCTCCTTATTATTTAAGTTTAAGATAAAAAGACAGCTACTGTCTTATCTACAATAAACCTCCCAAATCACTATCACAGCATCTTATATTATCTTCTTCATAGCAGTTGTCTTAGCTCAGGCTACCGTAACAAAATACTGAAGCTGGGGGGTTGGTAAACAACAGACATTTATTTCTCACAGTTGCCGTGAGACCTGCTTGCTCACAGACAGCCATGTTGTCACTGTAACCTCACGTGTCAGAAGGAGGCAAGCAAGCATTCTGAGGTCTCTTTTACAAGGCACTAATCCCCTTCAGGAGGGCTCTACTCTCATGATTGAAGCACCCCCAAAGGTCCCACCTCCTAATGCCAAGACATCAGGCATTAGACTTCAACACATAAATTCTGAGGGGACGCAAATATTCAGTGCATAGCAGCAATTACCACTATCTGAATGTATCTTGCCTCCTTATTATTTGTTTCCTAGACCCTCAGGAAAATGTAAGCTTCATGAGACAGAGTTGGTCCACAATAAACATTTAGTGAATAAACAAATGCTTGGCTCCACTAACTTTGCAGTACACACATCTTGTAGACTTAGACAGACAGTATGCCAGCAGCCAAGATTGACCCATAAGGATGTTCATCTACCTCTTCTCTCCTAAAGTTTTTTTTCTCTTCTTGTTTTTCCTTTCTTTACCCAGAAGTGAAAGCTCTCCCTGAGAACCCAAGTCACTTGGAGGCTTGGGTTCAGGTCTTTACTCCATTCTGTGAGTATGGCCAATGGCCTTGGAGCCATTTTATTGTTGTTACTCTAAACATCTGTTAAGGTCCAGAACAATGAGATCACCATCCCCTTCCCTTACGGCAAAGGCATAAAGAAATTCACCCTACCAGTCCCTCTCTGCTGGAAAAAGATCTTCTATGGTCTACTTCAAGCAAGATTCTTCTTTCTAATCCCTTAATTCCCAGCCCGTCTATAGATTTAACCTCATGCCTCTTTCCAATGCAGGAAAGACTATGCCTTACTCATCTTTGTATACCAAGATATACCATAGAAATGAACATGTAGTAGATATTCTATAATATTTATTGAAAAAAAATGAATATGTTTCAAAAATTATTAAACTAAAGGAGAGAGACTAAAAAGAAAAACGAGTCCCTCCACCAGGAGGAAAATAACTCTCTTAGATGGAATGAGATTTACAAATATATATAACAAGTTAGACAGAAAAAACCCTCCACAAGATCAAAATCATCTCCCAAAGGATGTAATGAATGTTTCCATATTTGAGTCACTTCAAACTATACTGAGCAATCTAAAACATGTAATTATTACGTCCTGTAAAAATAAAAATCTGTGTTCCAAGGAAAGATGCTGAGCTCCTGATTTGAATCTAAGATGGACCAGCATCCACTGCATGTTAATCTCCTTTACCCTCAGTTTCCACATCTGATAGCACTTACCCAGCTCCCAAGGCTGTCAGGAAGCTAATGAGCTTGTGTCTGCAATGCACATGAAGACCTTTACACGAAAGGTGTTACAAAAGGCCAAGAAAATCATCCTGGCATTTGTTCCGATTGGAAAATTCCTTCAATTATTATAGGAAAAAATTTCACAACTGACGCACCAGGTTTTGACCCTGTGTAAATTTTAAAATCAAAAGATCTTTTAGCTTTAAAATGTAAATCTAATTATAGATAAAGGTTATAGAAAATTCTGCAGCACTGTAGAAGGCTAAGGGGCTCTGCTAATGGCCAACCTTAAACACGGACATATTTTGTCTCTAGTTGCTCTGAAGGGAGGATCACCTGTTTATTCCTAAAAAAATTTTTTTTTTTTTTTACTCATGTGACAGAGAGAGAGGGAATATGAGCAGGGGAGAGAGGCAGAGGGAGAGGGAGAAGCAAACTCCTCGCTGAGCCAGGAGCCCGATATGGGGCTCGACCCCAGGACCCTGAGATCATGCCCCGAGCTGAAGGCAGACGCCCAACCATCTGAGCCACCCAGGTGCCCCTCACCTATTTATTCTTTGCAATGGTTTGCAGGCAAAGGGGATCAGTGTTTACATTACAGCATAATCATCACCAGCTCTCCTACAGAATCCATGAAACACACTTCAAGAAACACTTAGTCTGAGACTCCAAAGCAGATGCACATGATTAACTCTGTCATTTATATTATCTGCTCTATTTGACTGATGGGAATCAATCTTATCTTTAAAAGAATATTATTATGAGGAAGTTTTTCAAGTCTTCTTCGATTTCGCGTTGGAAAAAAAAAATAATGCTGTCATTTTATCTTCTCCTTCTGAGTCTATTTCTCTGGGAAGAACAAGGCCATAAATCATTTAAGCATATGTACAGAGAGAATAGAGCTTTGTTATGATCGAAATAAAAAAGGTTTGTTTTTTTTTAAAATAGCTCCTTTTCTGTTTGTAATACATAAAAGAAGATACAAAAATTGTTTTTGAAATTTTTTCAGAGAATATATTTTCTACAGAAGAGCATGCTTGCATAACATTTTTATTAGTGACAAAAAAGGCAGTAGTGAGATAATGAGAAAAGCCAGAATAAAGGCCTGGAATCCAAATACTTGGTTCTATCTCAGCCACACCCCAAATATGGGATTTTGGTCAAGTTACATGTCCCTGAGTTTTCTCATTTTTTTTAAGGAGAATATATTTGGGCTGCTCATTTAACAGGGTTGTTACGAAGATTAAATAAAATAATGCATTTGACAGCATTCAAAAAGTGTAATTTATAATATTTCTAATCCAAATATTATAGGTAGCATTAATATGGCTAATATCTAGATCACATCATTGAATAATTATGATTGTCGTAATAGTCAGAAAACTTGTATCCAGTTAACTACAATCATCCCATCCTATCTTACTTTTCTTGTTGTTCAATATTTTAATGTTCGTATTATTTTTATCCCCAAATTTGATATTATTATTGTTTTACTTAGTTAATATTGGGTTTAGGTTAACCTAAAGTTTATCAAATTATTTGAACAAGATTCCATTTTATGTCTCAGCCCCTCCCTCAGAAATGCTTTTTCTCCTACTTTATGTACTGCCTCCAGAGTGGGGCTTCTCCAATCCAAGTCACATCTGATCACCAGGAGAGCCTGATCTGCACTGTGGCATTTCTGACTCAAGGGTTTGGGGTAGGGTCCAAACAGCTGCATTTCTCACATATTCTCAGGTGATGCTGATGCTGCTGGTGCCCATACTTTGAGAATCACTAGAAGACCTCTGAGTAAGAGTTGGTCATAAACTCTCTTTCTGCTTATCTGAAAAATGACTTTATTTGTCCTTTCCTCTTGAAGGGTAGTTTCAATGGATGCATGACAGTTCAGATAGATGGCTGACTGGATTTTTTCCTCTCTCTCAACATTGGAAAATATTATTCCATATCCATTGGTACAGTTGAGGATTCTAAAATCAATTTCATTGTTGGGTTTTGTTTTTTGTTTTTTGTTTTTTGCTTTTGTAGGTAAGCTTTTTCTTCTCTTGCTGATTTTAAGATCTTCCCTTTCTTTGATAATATGCGGTTTTCCAAGGTAAGATTTCTTTTCTCTCTGTGCCTCTCTTCCTTCCTTCCTTCCTTCTTTGGGTATGGTTTCCTTAATCTGTGAGTTCATGTCCTTCATTAGGTGTTGGAACATTCTCTGCCATTATCTTTTCAAATATTGCTTCACCCCTTTTCTTTCTGTTCTTATTCTTGCTATTCAGGGAGATATTTTCTTTTTTTCTTTTTCTTTTTTTTAAGATTTATTTATTTGAGGGGGGAGGAGCAAAGGGAGAAGGAGAGAATCTCAAGCAGACTCCCCATCATGGGGTTGATGCAGGGCTCAACTCCATGACCCTGAGATCATAACCAGAGCTGAAATCAAGAGTTGGATACTCAGGGCGCCTGGGTGGCTCAGTCGTTAAGCATCTGCCTTCAGCTCAGGTCATGATCCCAGGGTCCTGGGATCGAGTCCCACATCAGGCTCCCTGCTCGGCGGGAAGCCTGCTTCTCCCTCTCCCACTCCCCCTGCTTGTGTTCCCTCTCTCGCTGTGTCTCTCTCTGTCAAATAAATAAATAAAATCTTTAAAAAAAATAAAAAAAGTTGGATACTCAACCGACTGAGCCACCCAGGCACCCCTCAGGGAGATATTTTCTATCTCTTTGTCTCACTGGGCCACATTTTTCAAATCTATCTTCTAGTTCCTTGCGCCTCAAGTGTGGGCATCACCTGAGAACTTACTAGAAATGTGGTCTTTTGGGTCCCACCCCAGACCTAGAGAATCAGGACCTGAATTTAACAAGCTCCCTAGGTCATTGCCCTGTACATTGAAGGCTGAAAGGCATGGCTCTGATTCACTCAGTCTCTTCCTTCACATGTGTCTAATGTGCTGCTAACCTCATTTATTAATAGTATCATTGTAATGAGTGCATTGTTTAATTTATAGACTTCTTTTGGTCTTTTTCCAACTTTTTTGATCATATTTATAGTCTCTCCTTAGTTCTGCTTTCCCTCCCATTTAATTTTTTTTACATTTTTAAAATTTTATGTGTTTTATAATTATTCTATCATCTAAAGTCCTTGGGGAGCCACGATGGCTCATTTACTTGTGTGTTCAATGACTTTGGACTATGAATTTATATTTGACTGATGTGACTCTGGATTTGAAGGACACTGGGCTGATAGATTATTCTTTCAGTATGAATCTGGGTTCCTCTAAGTGCCCTTGGACATGACAATTGAAGTCCACTTGAAATTACTTTCTTGTCTCAAGATTTTTCATAGCACCAAATAGGGTTATTTAATCTCCTAACTTGTGTGAGGAGCTCGTGCCTGATTATAAATCCTTTGGGACAGACAAGTATCGCTGTCATTTGCCTTAGCCAGGAGGCAATTTTTTCTCACTACCCCCTCCCTGAGGATGTGGCCCTATGAGGGTCCTAGCTTTCTGCAATATCTCATTCCTAACTCTCTCCGCCACAAAGGTCCAAAACCTTGTCACTTGGCCTCACCAGCTGGCGATGCCAATGGCTTCAGGTTCCTCATGCAGATAAATATGCTCAGAGCATCTGCAGCTTTGCTTGTCATTCTGGTCTTTAGCTCCTTCAGTTTTTGTCCAGAGATCTATCTTAATTTCTCCTGAGCTCAGGGGGGTGGGGGGGGTTGGGTGAAGAGGAGAAGAAAAAGTGAGAGGTAACGGGAAAGAGCAACAAAGAGAGGGGGAAACGAGAGGAGAAAGAGAATGCGGGAGGGAAATAAAGGCAAGGAGGAGGATATATTCATCCAGCATCAGTTGTTTTGTAACAGACTGGATTTTCCATTTTTACCATATTGCCAAACACTCTGCAGGAACCCTACATTTTACGGAATTTATCTCTATCATTAGACCACATGCTCTTTCACCTTTGGGCCTTTGTTCATGTCTGCTTAGAATAGTCTGCCCCTGTTTAATTTCCCCAGCTTCCCTTTACCTGGTTTATGAATGCTTTCAGGCATAAGTAAGAAAGCACCAAAAGAACAATGGTTTAATCAATAAGTAGATTTAATTAGCTCACCTGGCAGAAAACCTGGCAATAAAATATCCAGCAGGCCAGTGATGTCAAGGTATGTGTCCTCCCCTCCAGCCACCAGACAGCTGGAACAGCTCCAGTCACCAGACGTCACACCAATGTCGCAAGCAAGAAAGATAAGCAGAGGTAAACACTTTCTCCTCCTTGATCAGCCCCACCAGCATGTACCCTCTTCTATCTTCTCAGTCAGAACATTCCCACCATGTGTCCCGGGCTTCAGGAAAATGAAGATGTGGCCCAGTGAGCATGGATAATTGTGACTAACACTAAGCAAACACAGCCTTCCCTTCCCTGATTTCAGATCATCTCCATCCATTACCTGAACAAAAAAGTGAGATTCACTTAGGAAGGCACATAGTCAAGCAGGGAAAGTGTCCTCCTCCCCTTGGAAGCTCATTGAGGTCTTCATTAAATTGTTAGTATCCCCAAATATGTCAGTCCTCCTGTTACACTCTCTATTCACAACACTAAATTAGGTTCCCTTGTAACTTGCTTTGGGGACCTTCTTCTTACCTTATTGGAGCACCCTTCACAGTTGACATGATTTGTGTGATGTCTGCCTTCCCTGCTGTATTGTAAACTCTGTGAGGGCAAAGGTCATGACTATTTTTATTCAATTCTTAATCCACATAACAAATTCCAAACATATATTTGTTGAAAAAAAAATAGAACAACAATAGAAGCCAAACATAATAGGTCTCTACCCTCTGAGAATCAGACCCAAATGTACAGTAGTCTACTAGACATCTGCATTCTGGGATTTTAATATAGTCCTAAGGTAAAATTCTCTTAGTTGGAGTACAATTTTATGATGGGGTTAGCTTCTAAAGTAAGGATAGAGGCCATAATCTAATGCAGACAAAAGTGCCCTTAGGAATACATGAAGTACATTGATACTCAGAGACATGGTCTCTCAAGCAGACCAACACAGCATCTAAGGCTTACTATGAAACTTCGTATAGAGCAGGTACCCAAGCCAATAATTTTTTATTGAATATATGAAGTTAGAGGTTTGGATGTGGTCAGGTCAGCAGGGCACACCAGAGAAAAATAATTGTGTGGCCCAAAAGGAAGCATTCCAAATTCCTCATGCCTTCTAATCATGCCCATCTAGAAAAAAGCTGTCATCAAACCTAAAATGCTGATTTAAATCCTAATTATGCATTTACTAAACCCAACGACACAACATGGATATTTCTTGTTTTTTTTCTTTGGACCTAAACAATACATTCTCCATTAAACAATTAGAGATGCAAACCACTACAGCGAAACTGCTTCCAGGAAAATAAATACTCAGGGACAACCTGTCAATTTTGGAGACTTATATTTAACTATGAATGTTGCCTTCTGTTACTGGAAACCACTTGAGGATCCTCTAAAGTGGTCACTTAAGAAGAGGGCACTTCCTCTTAGAAACAAGTCTGTGATTCCTAACTCTTCAAGGTTCTCTTGAAAGACTTTGACCAAGCCCCTAAGTGTTTTCCTGGTTATGGCATAGAGGGCAGAAGATATGGCAAAACATCACTGACCTGACGCCGGAAGCTGGGACATCAGGAAGAGCATCTTGTATTTATCCAAAATAACCAAGTTACCCTGATTTTCTTTCCATCAGGACTCATGGGATTCTTTAATTCAATAGATTTAAGCGCCAGCATTTTTCCAGGCACCAGGTCTGGGGAGACAAAAAGAACAAATGGGTACAAGAGTATATTACTCTCTAGTGGAGAAGAAAGAAAATAACCTTATAGGTTATCACAGACTTTGCAGGGTATGCACAGAGATAGGCATATACAAACATCATAGCTAAAAAAGAGAGGCAACCATGGGGCACCTGGGTGGCTCAGTTGGTTAAGCGACTGCCTTCGGCTCAGGTCATGATCCTGGAGTCCCGGGATCGAGTCCCGCATCGGGCTCCCTGCTCGGCGGGGGGTCTGCTTCTCCCTCTGACCCTCCTCCCTCTCATGCTCTCTGTCTCTCATTCTCTCTGTCTCAAATAAATAAATAAAATCTTTGGGCGCCTGGGTGGCTCAGTTGGTTAAGCGACTGCCTTCGGCTCAGGTCATGATCCTGGAGTCCCTGGATCGAGTCCCGCATCGGGTTCCCTGCTCGGCAGGGAGCCTGCTTCTCCCTCTGATCCTCCCCCCTCTCATGTGCTGTCTCTCTCATTCCCTCTCTCTCAAATAAATAAATAAAATCTTTAAAAAAAAAAGAGAGAGAGAGGCAACCATGGCATCCCAGCAGCATGAAAGAAAGAATTTTTCATTTCTTTCCCTGTTTCTACATTCATCTGAAGATATTTCTTCCCCCCAAATGTCTAAAATGTCTATCTTCAAACACAGGTAAGAGACAGAGGATGACCACTGTCGGGCCTACCATGTAAGGATGCTGTGGGTGAACCCTGTACCAAGGTGGCCATTCCCATCACGGACACACCCTGACATAGACAGGTAGGGAGGCCGAGTCCTAACCGTGTTCAGGGGTGTCTCAAGTCACTTCTGTCCTGGGCTTCTACTTGCGAAGCCTAATTCCTGTCGTCCGGTTAGACTCCCCGCCTAAGCGGGTTGCCTCCCCAGGAAGTCAGCCCATCCCCCTCCTCAGCCCCTCGGCGCCTGGCCTGCGGAGGCTCTTAGCGGCCGAGCACGTCCCGGGCACGTGCGGGCGGGCGCGGAGACAGGCACAGGTGTGCGTCCGGCTAGGCTCACCGCGAGGCTCCGGGAAAAGCGCCCCCCGCGCAGAGATATTCAGGGCATGCTGCTTTTTTAATCCTTACAGACCAAGGAACTACTTGTAATTCCCCAGTCGGCACCAGCAGCTGCCATGGGCCCGCTTCACTTTCACGCAAAACCAAACAAACGAGAAAGCATGTGTCTTCCCTTTGGCTTTGTGTAAGCTCCTTGACAAAAGATGATGACAAGGTGGCCGAGAATTCGGCATCTGACCAGCACCGCGTGTGACGCTGTCCGCGCTGAAACCCTTTGCTCTGCCCCCGCAGCTGCTCTTTCCAGAGCTCAGCACAACACTGAGGCACTCCTGGGCAGCCAGAACTTTCACTCTTGGGAAGCCACGTCCTTCCTGGTGGCAGCCTGCCAGGCTGGTTCAGCAGCTTCTGCGGCTTCCCAGCTGCCCACAACTCTGTTCCAAGCCGGGCTGCCCCACGCCTTCCGCGTGCTCCTCTCCCTGCCCTGCCTGCGACTGCGGGCCCGGGGCGATTCACTGCTCAGCAAGGAACCGCAACAGCTCTTTTTGCAGATTCCTTGTTGTTTATCCCTGGGGGGGGGGGGGGGGGGGGGGGGAGACGTTAAAATGGCACAGGTAAAAACGAGAGTTCTGTTTTACAAGCACCTTTGTAGGATGCAGGATTTCTGTCTTCCGAGGGACCTCCCTTGACACAAAATCCTTAAAACACCAACCAAAGAAACAACAGTGTGTAATTTTATGAATCCCTTAAACGCATAATATAAAAGATTGGGAACAGGTGACCTTTGCCACCTAAAGCAAGAATAATCTTCATGACTCAGGGGACTACCTCATCCCAATCCTGACCCCGGATTCTCAGTGATCAGAAACCCCAATCCACTTCAAGTGTGAAGCACTGGAAAATGGGAGAAAGGAGAAGAGTATCATCCATGACCTGCATTTGGAAGACCTTAAGCCACCTTGCTTCTCTGATTTCAGGATGGCTACTGCTGCATGAGCCGCCTGCAAGAGCAAAAGTATTTGAAAAACTATCCCTTTAAGGTACAATTGATTTAGCCATAAATAAATCCTGGAGGGAACGTTCTGCTCTTTGCCAGGATGGCCAGTGCCCACGATGTGCATGTTCTTTCACACAGCGATATTTGATAGGCCCTGGCATTGGCTGGAAAATGTAATTTGCTCGGTGAAGCATGCCCATCCCTTCCCCCTGATTACTTCCTCTTCCTTTAACAAATGCACCAGCCCCTTGCCACTCAATATCCATCGGGGCTTATCTTATCCTGATAGCAAATATTTATCAGATCGGTGATTATTTTTGTTATAAAACAAATACACAGGCCATGTTGCTTCAATTACAGAAATTATATTTCCCTCCCCCCCCCCAGGTAATTCCTAATTGAGTAATTAGAAGGCTTATAGGGCTCATTGAGACTTTCCTGAATGCAAATGATGCAATACTCTCCTTCTGTGAACCGTTTTTCTTGATATTTCTACTATGAGCAAAGGTTAATCTAGATCAGCAAAGTTTCAACTGAAAGGACTTTTGTGCTCATCAGTGTTATCACTCTGGTGAGTCTGGTTTTCATCAAGAGCTTTAAAATGAGCAGCCGCTGGGTTTTCTAAAAACACCAAAATGTATTGACGGGCACTATCTCTGAGCGGGTCAGGGATAGAAGCGAGTTTCCGCTCCCCCGTCCGCCACTGTTCTTTCGTTTGCTGCTCCTACCTTAGGTTCTGGTTCTGAAGGTTTGCGTCCCGTAGGCAAAGGGACTAGCTATTCTTAACTCCACAGGAGTGGAGTACGGTTGGGTTCCTTCAAATAGATAACAAGTGCAAATGATGATAATTCCTCTAGATTCAAATTTAATCTTTGCTGTATATTAAGTGCATGATGAACACAATTCTTTGCTGCTCCACCGGAGACCGGAGTATCTCTGCAAAGCCCTAGAAAAATGTCAATAATATATAATGGTCCATGAAGAGCACCTGTTTTCAGGAAGGAGCGAGAGAAAAAGATACAAACTGTGACATAAATTGCCCCCATCAAATCCTCAGAAATTCAGTGCATCAGGGTAGACAATTTCTGTTACTATCTTCTGCTAAGGAATATTGTAAGAAACAAATTTGGACAGGGCTTGAGTAGCAAATGAAGGGGATGGTTTGTGAGGAAGTGTGAGGTGCAAAGAGCCTCATCTAAAGCTCTAGATACCAACACTATTACCTGCTCTCCTCAGCAGCCATAAGGGCCACTTTCAGCAACTTTCCCTCTACTTCCATATTAACTTCTTTAACTATTAAAAAAACTATTAACTTGCTAAGGCAGCTATAACTAAGTACCACAAACTAGGTGACTTAGCATAAATGTATCATCTCACATTCTAGAAACTAGAAGTCTGAAGTGAAGACGTCAGTAGGTCTGATTCCTCCTGAAGGTTGTGAAGGAAGACTATTCCAGGCCTTTCCCCTTGGCTTATAGATGGCTGTCCTCTCCCTGTGTCTTCACATCATTTCCCTCTGTGTGTGTCTGTGTCCAAACTTCTTTTTTTTTTTTTTAAGATTTCATTTATTTATTTGAGAGAGAGAGCATGCAAGAGAGAGAGAGCATGGGAGGGGGGTGAAGGGAAGAGGGGGAGGGAGAAGCAGACTCCCCACTGAGCAGGGAGCCCAACATGGGGCTTGTTCCCAGGACCCTGGGATCATGACCTGAGCCAAAGACAGCCGCTTAACCAACTGAGCCACCCAGGTGTCCCCAAACTTCCTCTTTTTATACGGACACCGTCATTGAATTAAGACCCAACCTAATGACCTCATCTTAACTAACTACAACTGTAACAACCCTATTTTCAAATAAGTCACATTCTGAGATATGGGGGGTTAGGATTTCATCATGTAAAATTTGGGGGGATGCAATTCAACCCATAATAGTTGGATTGGTAAACATCTACAAGTTCTGACTCAGATCCAAAATTACATGGATTTTCTCTTAATAATTCAGGGGGGAAAAAATCCTCATGATTGTTTTTTGAAGCCAAAAATGAGAGGTAGGTCAGATCAAATGCTATTAATTAATTACCTGTAATCATGAAATGATCCGTGTAATGCCTCCATTCTATGCTGCTCTTGTTAAGGATATATAAAGCGCCAGCCAATTCACTCTCCCGTCTGTCAGAGCTGCTCCTTTGAGTGATGCAGGAACAGCTGTGAAATGTCCCCCAGCCCCACTCTCTCTGCCACCCCATGCCCGAGTCAGAGCCTGCCACCGGAGACACGAGGAACTTCATTTTATTTTACTTATTTTTTACAAGCCTTGAATCCCTTTCCTAGATGTTTTTATTGCCTGTGTGGTTTTTTTCTTGGACCCCAGAAACTCCAGAGCAGGCTTATAAAGCACACAGGAAATGGTTGAAAACTATGTGGTGGTTGACTTCGGTGGTTAAACTTTCTATCTTGCAACTAATTGCTCCTACTCAGGGACTGAGTGCTTTGGAAGCTTTTGTAAGTTCCAGGAGTTAACACTGAGCGTGTGTGAAGTATTATATATCTAATACACACAAATAACTCTAGGTTCTCAGTAGTTGATGCGGTCAGATGGGAAGAGGTAGGAGGTGCTTTCCTAGGTGGGCAAGTCTAAGAATTAACTTAGACTTGAACTTTGGTTCATCGCCCTTCCAACCAAAAATGTATCTGTTCTAGAAGTGGCAAAACATGTTATTTTGAAAGGCGTTTGGTATTATTAAAAATATTTATCTTTAAATGAAATTTGGTAGTATACCCAACTCCTTCAAAGAGAAAAATAAGGCTTTATGTAGGCTGAGCCGAAGCCTCAAATCATCAATCTATCTTCATTCTGTTTGGAGTCCACTGCAAAGAAGATCCTAGTAGGGAAAGATGAACACAACTGTGAGTATTTTGAATGTTCACTTTTCCTCAATGCTAGGAAATAGCTTTTATTCAGTCTGATCGAGAAGTTACAGTGACCCAGCAAGAACTGGATATTTATTTTATTTTTGGATGAGAAATGAAGTACCAAGACATTTCATTACAGCCACGGTCCTAGACTCATTCTTTTTTTGTTTTTGTTTTTTTATTATGTTATGTTAATCACCATACATTACATCATTAGTTTTTGAGGTAGTTTGTTTCTCAGAGTCCATAGTCTCTCATGGTTCATCTCCCCCTCCTATTCACCCCCCTTCATTTTTCCCCTCCTACTATCTTCCTTTTTTTAACATATAATGTATTATTTGTTTCAGAGGTACAGGTCTGTGATTCAACAGTCTTACACAATTCACAATGCTCACCATAGCACATACCCTCCCCGATGTCTGTCACCGAGCGACCCCATCCCTCCCACCCCCCACCACCCCATCAACCCTCAGTTTGTTTCCTGAGATTAAGAATTCCTCATACCAGTGAGATCATATGATACATGTCTTTCTCTGATTGACTTATTTTGCTCAGCATAATACTCTCCAGTTCTATCCACATCATTACAAATGGCAAGATTTCATTCCTTTTGATGGCTGCATAATATTCCATTGTGTGTATGTGTGTGTGTATACACCACATCTTCTTTATCCATTCATCGATGGACATCTTGGCTCTTTCCATAGTTTGGCTATTGTGGACATTGCTGATATAAATAAACATTGGGGTACACATACCCTTCGGATCACTACACTCATTTTTTTTTTTAAGATTTTTTATTTATCTATTCATGAGAGACAGAGAGAGAGAGAGAGAGAAGCAGAGGGAGAAACAGGCTCCCAAGGAGCAGGGAGCCCGATGCGGGACTCGATCCCAGGACCCTGGGATCACGACCCAAGCCAAAGGCAGACGCCCAACCATCTGAGCCACCCAGGCGCCCCATTCTTAACATGAATTCTCTGATTGGTTTTTCTATGAGCACAAGGCCTCAGTGCCTTTTTCCACACACACCAGATGGATGAGCACTCTTTCCTCCCAGAGAAAATTCATCAAAGTGTTTTCAGTGACTCCTAGTCTGAAGATGGCTATTCCTGAGCCACAGTTTGAAAGCATCTGAGAAAGAATTCAAGTTCATGTCGGATTAGGGAGTAACTTTTAAATCCACAAGTATTGCTATTTTGGAGTGGAGCCCAATAGATCGCTAAGTAAATCCTACAGTCGGGAAGAGATGTAAAGCATAGGAAAGGAGATAATTGTATTATGTTTCCCACCTGAGATAGAACTTACAACTATGCGAATACTATGTGTAGAATCTTCTTTAAAAGAATATGTGGACTCACACTTAGTATGCTTAGTACTAATGCCTGAATTCTAAAGACGGGTAAGTTAAAAGTGAAAAGAAAATAAATGATGTATCAATATATAATACGGTCATTTATGAAATCATCTCTGAATGCAGGTAAATCCATTTTTTTATTTAATCCACCTAAAGCTCCAGAAAGATAATCCTCCAGGTATTTCTCCAAAGCTGAAAAATAAAATAATCATGGTAAAAAAAATCCTGCCTGTCACTTTTTAAATGAAGCAATCATATTATTTCATAATTTAATAAATACACTATAGGGACACTGAATTTTGTACTTAAAAAGACATTAGGGTCTTCTAATCCTATTCTGTTATTCTATAGGGAATCCAGGATGAGTTACTTTACATTTTTAAATTGAAGTACAACATACATACACAAAAGTATTCAGCAAAATGAATTATGAACTTTTTTGAACATATAATCAATCTTTAAATAGGGAGAAATTACCTTAAAATAAGTAAGGCTCAGCTTTCTCTCCAAGTCAAGAATGTTGCTTAAATAAATCCCTTGTTCTAAAAAATTTAAGAAATGGAAGTCAGGATAGAGTTTACCTTGGGGCAGAAGAAAGGGGTAGGGATACTGGTAATTTAATAATACTAGAGATAAACTTTGTGCATTTTTGAATTTTGTATAAATCAATGAATATGTATATCTTTTTTGTCTGGGTTCTTTCATCTAACATCATATCTATATGATTTATTTATACTGTTGCACTTAGCAATGATTTATTTATTCTAATTGTTGTATAGTATCTTATTGCATGATTTATTTATTTATTTATTTACTTACTTATTTTTCTATACTACAGTGATAGATAATGGGTTGTTTCCTATTTGTAACTATTGAAAAGAATATGAATTATCATGTACATATTTTTGTACATATATATATACTTCTGTTGCATATATGCTTAAGATTTGAACTGCTAATATGTGGGGAATTAATAAATTCAATTTTAATAGAAAATGGCAATTTTCTGCCAATAATGTAGGAGGACTCTACTTGCTCCAAATCTTCATCAAGACTTAAGGAATGCAGCTAAAGTTATGTTTAGAGGCAGATTTATTGTCACTTATGCATTAATTACAAAAGAAGATGGGTTGAAAATTAATCATAAGTGTCCATTTTATGGAGTAAGTTAAACTACATATTAATCACAAAGAATATAGAATGATAGAAATAAATAATAAGAGAAGAGAGTCATGAAAGAGAAAAATGAAATACTACAGAGGGAATCAACATTCTAAAAGTTCTGAAAACCAATTAAGATAAAAGAGAGAGGGCCACCATATCAGAAATGAAAAGGGGGTCCTCACTATAAATTCTACATGTATTAAAAAGATAATATGGGGGCGCCTGGGTGGTACAGTCAGCTAAGCAGCCCACTCTCGGTTTCAGCCCAGGTTGTGATCTCAGGGTGGGTGGTGAGATCGAGTTCCACACCTGGCTCTGCGCTCAGTGAGGAGTCTACCTAAGACTCTCTCTCCCTTTCCTTCTGCCCTCCTGCCACTCTCTCTAATAGGTAAATAAATCTTTTTTTAACAAAAGATAATATGAAGATGTTATAAACAACTTTATGCCGATATGTTAAAAATCGTCAATGTAATGTAAAATTCTTAGAAAAACACAACTTACCAAAGTAGACACAAAAGAAATGGAAACTGTCAAT
This sequence comes from Mirounga angustirostris, assembly GCF_029215605.1. Lineage (NCBI taxonomy): Eukaryota > Metazoa > Chordata > Mammalia > Carnivora > Phocidae > Mirounga > Mirounga angustirostris. Next base: position 43,333,032 of record NW_026991722.1, on the reverse strand, counting down.
AGTCTTTTATCTATTATCTATCTACTTGCTGATACCCAAAATTATAACATAGCATGTCAAACACTATACAGCTAGGTCATGGGATAACTAGGTCTAAAGTGTAAGCTCCTTTGATGCTCTAATACCCAGGTCCAATACCCACATAAAAGACAGGATAGAGTAGAATAGAGTTGCGTGAGCTCGGGAGTTAGAATATCTAAGTACTTAACTTGGGTCACACTAGACAATTACTTCAACCTTTCTAAATTTCAGTTTCCTCAACTGTAAATGGATAAAATAAGAGTACATACTCTCTAGAAATACTTTGACTAAATGAGATAAAAAGTTCTTAGAACATTGCCTGGGTATGCAAATAAAGAATAATACATAAAAAATGCTTAGTCATTATTTTTGTTGTTATTTAAGAATAAGGCAGAAAAACATGACCTATCCCTTTTCATGGGTCAGTTTTAGATACTGTCATATCATCTATAGCCCCATCAGTAAATATGATATTTACCAATATCTTTGGTTTTTGTAGGTCTTAGTAAATATTACATTAATATTAGTAAATATTATTTTTATTCTAATAAACAAAGACTAGTCCCTAAAATAGAGATTCCACATGCATTATTATTGTAGTGGTTTTTAAGATATCTTCTTGCTCTAAAATCCTCTACCTTCACTAGCAAATTTTGTATTTCTAAGCTGATGTCTTAAAGAATATAGGTTTTTCTCTCAGATTTCACTGTGACTTACTTAGATCTCTACTAAAGCATTAAGCAAACACTAACTTATATGTCATTGCTTCCAAAATCTTCCATAAATTGGGGTGTGAGCACCCTGAGAATCAAGATTATATTTAAAAACCCTGTTCTACTTTTCTACTTTCTTTCTGTTTGGTTTCAGAAGGGAGTATTTCTATGAGTAAATGTACTACATCTGCTTTAGTTAAGGTAGCAGAGAGAAATGATTAATTTTGAGAATGTGATAAACATCACAAATATAAGCTCTGACCACATGAATTCATAGGCCAAATACGTAGTACTATTCTCTTGATCCTTGAAAACTACTACACTGAGAGCCAAAAATGGTCTTTTACATACTCATGACATATATATGATTCCTAAAGTTATGATCGTCAGTAGAAAATGTTAGAATGCCCAAAGGGAGATTCTAACTTTGGGGGGAAAAAACCTCAAAAATGCAAATACAATCTGTGCTCTTGCATTAATGAGCAGATGATTTTTAATGGGATAAGAACCTCTAAAATTTACAGAGGCTTTTAAATTCACATATAATTAAAATAAAAACATACCTGTGTTAAATTGTTGTTTAGTGATGGGATGCATCAAAATCATAGCCATAAAATAATGTATGTGTACGTTCTTTAGAAAAAATTAGCAAACTGGTGTTCTTAAAGGGATATTGTCAGTGCCAATCTCTATGATACTCAAAAAAATTCAATATTAATTTCCAAATGATCATGTTATTATTTTTCTCTACCAAGAAAAATATCTAAGAATTATGATATTATTTTTAATATACATGGTGAATGCCACAACTTTTCTTTCGGATAGTCATAATTCTATTTTGTAATGCTCTTAACATAATCTTGGCAGTAGAAAAGTCTTCCAGGTGCACCTGCAGAGAGCAGATGGCTTTGAGCAGCTCTGCTTGGGGGTAGGTCTTGGTTCCCTGCATGTACTCACCCTTTCCTAGGAGCAAAGCACCAGGTGTTGCAAAAGCTCCGTTTATATTCCATACACACCTCATGCTCTTTTGCTTCCAAACTTGCACAAAACTCTCCCTCCCTCATTTTGTATTGATAAAGTTTGGTTATTCTTCAGATGAATTATGTGATCCTGAGAAAAGTTAGTGGGCAGCAATGACTGCAAGTTTGCGCTATTGACTAATGGACAGCACTAGTTGGAGTGGAATGGAGGAATTTCCACCAGCTTACCCCATAACTCAGAGGGGTATGAAAGAAGTTTTAAGGCAGAAGCTATTAAAGGAAAAAAGAACAGGTTTACTATTTCCTGTTCTTCTCAGTTCTTGTCCCACAAGCCAAGTTCATACAGATTAGTAACATTACCAGCTCATGCATTGAAAAAGGATATGAATATGTTCACCCCACAAGGGGAGATAGATTGTAAGCAAACTTTGGAAAAATAGTAACCTCATCTTTTCAACAATATGAAAATTAAAATGGCATATCACTATCTATCTATTAAAGTACTAAAACTTGAAAATAATCATACCCAACCCTGTTAGGTACTTATGCATTGTTTGTAGCAGTTCACATAACTATGGTAGAGAGTAGAGAATACATCTCAAATTTTTAAATAATGTTTCTACCATTTTGCAAGATTTCCAAGTTGTTGGAATGTATCATATAAAGAAACTTTGTAGAAAGGATAACACCAACAGGCATCAAGATATTCAATGCAAGTCATTATAGTAACATTAAATTGGAAAAATAAAGGCCTATATGTTTGGGTGCTTGGGTGGCTCAGCTGGTTAAGCGGCTCCTTTGGCTCGGGTTGTAATCCCAGGGTCCTGGGATGGAGTCCCACATGGGGTTCCCTGCTCAGTGGGAAGCCTGCTTCTCCCTCTCCATCTACCCCTCCTCCTTGCTCATGCTCTCTCTCTCTCTTTCAAATAAATAAATAAAATCTTAAAAAAAAAAAAAAGACCGGGGTGCCTGGGTGGCTCAGTCGTTAAGCGTCTGCCTTCGGCTCAGGTCATGATCCCAGGGTCCTGGGATCGAACCCCTCATCGGGCTCCCTGCTTTGTGGGAAGCCTTCTTCTCCCTCTCCAACTCCCCCTGCTTGTGTTCCCTCTCTTGCTGTGTCTCTCTCTGTCAAATAAATAAATAAAATCTTAAAAAAAATAAAAAGACCTATATGTTCAGTAAGAGAATAGTTAAATCCACTGCAGACCACCAACTTAATAGACTTATAATGCTGTTGAATAATTCGTTAACATAATATAGCAACATGGAAATATATTTATTATATAATAGCTCATACCATAAATTATCTCTATTATGATTATATTTATGCAAAAATATTAATTAAAACACTGGTAAATGAAAGCAGTTTGGATATTAGAGAAATGTGATTCTTTTTTTTTTTTCTTTTACTATGACTTTTATTATAATGTTGTTTGGTGTTTTCGAGTTCATGATACTAACTAATATCCTTCTCTTACAAAGCCACAGTCTAACCTACAACAGCTCAGTTCAGTCAAAATCTTCCGGATTGTCACCAAAATTCACCAGTGTAGACACAGCAGCCGATAGTGAGGGATGCTGCCTCTCGCCCCATGATTTTGGTAACAGGTTCATGCTAGAATGCTATCCTTGGTAGTTAAACTGAAATAAAATAACTCAGGCAATATGCACAATTTAAAACTCAATTTGGCTTAGCTTCTTTGGAAGCTTCACTACGGCCTTTCTTATTGACTCTGGCAACTTCCCAGATTTCAAACTATCATTGAAAACTATAAGGAAAAAAACTATGCATGTCAGGCATAACTTTGTCAAAATTAAGCTGAAAGCCCATCTGTTTCCATTGTCTTATTAAATCTGTCACATTTTATAGGTAGTTGAGTTTCATTTCTAATAATCAACCTGTCCCAAGGATGACAAAAATTACTTCATTGTGTAAGTAAACTGCTACAGTTGGTTACCTCAACGTGACATCTTCTCCCCCAGGGCTTCATTGCTTATATAAATTTCTAAATTTTTATTTTGAAGATCCAGTTTTTAAATCCCCAGCGGCCCTTCAAGGATTCATTTTACCTTTATCATCCCCCTTCCAGCCACCATCACATCTCACCCTGAATCTCAAATAGCCTCCTGATCATCTTACGTAAACTATATTTCCCACTTCAATCTGTCCTCACTTTGGAGCCAGAGTGATATTTTCAAAACCCAATTTGGATCAGATCACCATTACCACTAACTCTATCTTCTATCCTTCCCCACACCTGGCCTCTTAAGATTTCTCAATGGCCTCCTATTAATATGGCGCCTGATCTCACCCTCACCTACCCCTCCTGCTTATCTCATGCCATCCTTTCACTGTTCTTGGTGCTTCATTCACATTCTTTCATTCGTCTCCAGCAATCATGTCGTCTCCTTCCCTACCCCAGCCAACCCACACAACATCATAGCTCTTGATCGTGCTACTCATGCTTTGCCTGAATGTCCATTTGCGTGCTATCCCTCACTGAGTGAGCACTGCTCACATTCGGATTTCAGTTCAGGGAAGCCTTTCCTGACCCTCCAGCATAGGTCAAAACCACCTCTGGACTCACAATCAGCATCCTCATCTTTTTCCTCATGCTTATCACTGGTTTATGTATTTGTGTACTTATGTGATTAATGTCTTAATCTCCACTATTCTTGAAGCTCCTGTGGAGCATTGACCACATTAGATTTTCTCATCATTAGGTCCTCAGCATTAAGTGGAGTTCTGCTCATAAAACGAATACTCAGTGAATGAATGAATGAAAGCCAAGAACACATTATGTTTTCTCTTTGTTCCTTTACCTTTCTGGGCTTTTTTCCCCCTAAAAGCCAACATGATATTCTTATTATCTATTTTAGGGATTTTAGGGATTGCCCTGATGTTACTTTACTTTACTCTTTGTTCCTTTACCTTTCTGGGCTTTTTTCCCCCTAAAAGCCAACATGATATTCTTATTATCTATTTTAGGGATTTTAGGGATTGCCCTGATGTTACTTTAAGTGGTAGAAATTGGCATTATTTGTCAACATGAAATGTTTGATATACGGTAGGCCCTCAAAAAAAACTTTGATAAGCAACAGAAATGTCTAAATACCTGGCTAGCGGGGCACCTGAGTGGCTCAGTCGGTTAAGCATCTGCCTTTGGCTCAAGTCATGATCTCAGAGTCCTGGGATTGAGCCCCACTGGGGCTCCTTGCGCAGCAGGGAGTCTGCTTGTCCCTCTGCCCCTCCCCCCTGCTTGTTCTCTCTCTCTCTCTCTCAAATAAATAAATAAAATCTTAAATAAATAAATACCTGGCTAGCAAGGCAAATGCGGGCAGGGGTACAATGTAAACATCTCACCTCACTGTATTTCAGCTATATGAGGGGAGTGGTCTAACCCACCAGAAATAGCCCTCATTTTTGCCTCCTACCTTACAAGCACTCTTCACACACCAGATACCACATGGCTGGGAAACACCAGCGAAATAAGCACGATCCCTGCCCTCAAGGAGCTCTTTGCCTCCCATAGCTCTACCACATCCCCACAGCACAGAGAACTCTTCCAAAATTGGTAGTCTTGCAATCTGACATTTCAAACATGAAACACTTTCTCTGCTTCTATATTCTAACAGAAGTGTATTCAGTTTTACAAATAGACTGATAACCTTTGTTTTCATGATGAGAAGAATTTTTAAAATATATAAGGGCTCAATAAATGTCTGCTGAATATACTGAATAAGTTATCCATTTATCCATCTAAGCATACATCCCTCCCTCCATCCCTCCCTCCCTCCCTCCCTCCATCCATCCATCCCTCCATCCCTCCCTCCCTCCCTCCCTCCATCCATCCATCCATGTTTTATAGCAACTTTAAAGCAAAATTTTATTATCACTTTCCTTCACCCTCTTTTGCTGACCTGAAGATGCTTCACAAAAGATAGGAGCTTGCCCCAGTAGTGGAAGACAGATGTCTCTCAACTGCGCTCAGGTCTGCTTACAGTTATGAGAAACATACAGCGTGGATCAGAACATCTCAGCTGAAGACCTGGTGCCCAAGTTGCTAATAGCCTTCAGAGAACTCAAGATACCTTGAAATACAGGAAAAGAGATTGGCAACTTCAGACTAGAAGCAAATAGCAACAGGAGTCTAAGCCAGTAAGCCAGGCATGAACTAGTTCAAGGATCTAAGAGTCCAGGACTGAAAAATTCTACTGAGAAATGCTTCTTTAGCTATAAAATGGAACAATAATTGTGCCTTCTTCAAGGTTTTTCACTAATCTTTGAAAAGTGCTTTAATCTGATATTAAAAAGCTGTTACGAAAGAAAAAAATTGTGTGATGTGTGGGTATGGGTGTAGGTTGTGGGTATGTGTTGGTTATTCTCAACAAACATCCAGTCACAGCTTTTTGAGAAAATAGAAATTCAAAGGGAATTTATTTTCAAAGCTTATTTGAAAAGTGAGAAAATGTTTGCGTGATTATGTTTTTCACAAAACATTCCTTGAGATATTTATCAAGGCACAGAATTGAAGAAACATGGTAACAGCTGGTACTGGCTAGGAATTACTGTACTTAATTAAAAATTAGATGTAGATACTGGCAGCTTTGGTTTCACAAGATACCTGTCCGACCCGCTGAGGGGAATTTAAATTCCACTTAGTATAATCAGTACATCAATACATAGAAGTGTGTTGTAAGCAGATACTCTGCAGGGAGATAGAAGACCAGCCATAGCCGACTAGGAAAACAGATGCAGAGTTGTAATTATTTTTATTTAGATTATTTAAGTTGTGTTGGTTTTGACTGTCAAAAATAAGTGTTCATTTTCATATTCAGAGAATTAAGAAAAGTATAGGGCATATATAAGACCGACTCCTAGAGCTACAATGGTGCTACAAACCACTGTTAAAATGATATTGCATTTCCTTCTCATTTTATGTGTGCATATATACATTTAAATTCTCCTTATAAAATTGTGATTATGATTATATTATATACTCAGTTTGAGGCAAGGGTTAAATTTAGAATTGGGTTTATGGATAGATTCAAGGTCAAGGTCACTGCTATAAAAAGTTTATCTTATTGTTGTAAATATTTTTATGAAGCATGCTTTTAATAGCTATACAATATTTAATTATATAGTTATTGTGTTTTAAACCATTCCCCCATTGTAGATCTTTCGATGGTTTTCATGTCTGTTTGTTTGTTTGTTTTTCTCTTATGCATTGTTAGCTATCTCTAACTATTAAGACAAATTTCTGAAAGTAAACTTTTGGAGTCAAAACATTTAAATACCATGAAAGGCTTTTTTACGTACATGACAAAATCGTTTAAAGGACATAAAAAATATATTAAAGTATCCATTTCTTCACAAACTTAATACAATTAAACATTAAAAATCTTATCTCTCTGCTGAATTCATGAAAAAACATAAAATTTTATTATTGTAATGTGTATTTTTATTACATAATAAGGTTGCACAGTTTTGTATGTATACTTTATTTCTGAGAATTTTTTCATCAAGGATTGCTTATTTTTTAAGAGAGATGTTAGTGTTTTTCTTATTTATCTATAAACACAGTAGATACCAAATATATGTGATCACTTTTTAAATATTTCCCCAACTTTAATTTCTATTTTAATTTTGTTCAGAGTGCCTTTTGACATTCATTCATGAAGTAATTACTGAAAGCTTGCTGTGGGCTGCATTCAGTTCTGAGCCCTGTGATATAGGAAGGAACAAAACAATAAAAAGTCTGGACCTTTGTGAAACTTGAAGAAAATAGTTAAAGATCCTTTCTTCATGAAGTTTGTATTCTAGCTGAAGGAGGACAACAACAAACAGATAGAAATTAATTGATATTATGTTAGGTGATAATACCATGGATCAAAGTGATACAGAGGACATACAAGATGCAATTTTCAGTAGGGTTCAAGAGGGATGACACTTGAGCAAAAACTTGAAGGAGGTGTGGGGCTAGCCAGGCAGAAGAAATAGCAAGGGCAAAGTTGACAGGTGAGATATGCCAGTTATGTTTAAGGAAGAGTAAAGGAAATACTAGTGTGGACTGGAATTGATTGAGGTTGGGATGCTATAATAGAGGTTATGGGAACCTCGATCATGAAAAGCCTGGTGCACCATTGTTAGACTTTGGCATTCACTTTGAATGAGAAATGGATCACCGGGGAATTCTACATACATAAGTGCATTTGACTTATGGGCTTATTCTGGGTGTCATATTGGGAATAAGTGGAAGCAGGTACCTAGTTAGGAGGCTACTGCAATAATCCAAACAAGAGGTAGAACAGGGTGTTAATAATACAGCATGGTCAGACTCGAGATATAGGATCTACTCAAGGCAAGTTTCTGGAAGATGCAAATGAGTCAATGATGATTCTAACATTTTTGGCCTGAGCCAAAGGATGGAGTGTTCATGAAGATGATCAGTAGTCAATTGGGAAATAAGCGACTTAAAGAGAGAAGTTAGAGTTGAGATACTCATTTGGGAGTTATCACACATGAGTAATGCATGAAGCCAGGAGATGAGATTGAGGTCACTAAAGGAATGACTATAGATATTAAAGAGAAGAGAAACAATGTCTGAGTTCCGGAGAATACCAAAGAGCAGAAGAGTCAACGTGGCCAGTCAATTTGGGAAGAGGAATGCTAGAAGATTCCTCAAATATAGGGAAAAAGTTCAAAGAAGAGAGAATAATCAATGGGGTTAAATGCCAGTGTTAGATTTGGGTAAGATGGAGACTGAGATTCAGATGTGTCACGCATACAACAACATGGAAGTTATGGATCACCTTGACAGTAAGAGTTTGGGTGACGTCCTCTTCAAACGGGTTTGAGATAACAATAGGAGGAAAGGAGTTGGAGATGGCAAGTAAAGACAATGCTTGAGTTGAGCTTCGCTGCAAAGGGGAACAGTGGTAGCTAGAGAGAAAGTGAATGAGAAAGGCATTTATTTTAGATAGAGTAACAGGGCTTGTTTGTATGTTGATGAGAAAGACCTAGAGAGGGGAAAAAGACTCGAAATAGAGAAGATTCAATGCAGCAGTGTACTGAGTCAGAAAGAGACCTGGGGATTTACTAGACCAATGGAAGGTTTGACTTTAGATAGAAATATAGATAGTTTATCCATAGTGACATGAGGGGAGATAGATAAAGACATGGATGCTGGTAGATGAGTAGATATACTGGTAAAAACTTGAAAGTTTCCTTCTGATTGGCTTCTGTTTTCTTACTAAATTGGAAGGCAAGTTCATCAGCTGAGAGTGACACATGTTTTGTTTTTTTATAAGGGCAAATCTGTTGAGCCTTCTTTGTTGGCAATTTCTCCTACTGCTTTTCATTTTAGGAGTCCTTTCCCATATTGAGGTCAGTTTAAAAATCTCCATATCTTCGGGGTGCCTGGGTAGCTCTGTCGTTAAACATCTGCCTTCGACTCAGGTCATGATCCCAGGGTCTTGGGATCGAGCCCCACATTGGGCTCCCTGCTCAGTGGGGAGTCTGCTTCTCCCTCTCCCACTCCCCCTGTTTGTCTTCCCTCTCTCACTGTCTCTCTTGTTGGCAAATAAATAAAATCTTTTAAAAAAATCTCCATATTTTCTTCAAGGTTTTTAATGTATAAGTTTATACTTTTATGAATTTTTTAATTTTCTAAGGAAAAATAATCAGATAAGTAAGCTTGTTTAAATAAGACATCAAGCATGGAACCCCTAAATTGATAAATTATATTATTTAACTATTTATGAATGGCAAAAATTTACTATAAGTCAGGTTAAAAGACAAGCCTAAAACTAATACTGGGTCGACTGGGCTGCACTTGTGACTTATAAAATGTGATGGTGTACCAGTTTTACTCCTAGGCCTCGAGAGTCCTTGCATGCTTCCCTTCCATCTTCTGGAACTTGGCAGGTACCATGTGAACAACCCTGGATTAGGGATGATGAGAGACTACTTGGCTGAGAACTCAGTTACTCTATCTGGGACACATGAGAGAGCCCACTGTCTACAGCCTGCAGCCATGAGAGCGGGCCCAGCAAACACCAGAAAAACCACCCACTTGAGCCCAGTCTAAGTCATTAATCTGCAGACCTGTGAGCTAAATAAATGGTTATGCTGTTTTAAGCCGCTGAAGTTTGGTGGGCTTGTTATGCAGACATAGCTAACTCATACATCTCTTGTGAGTATTTCTTTCTGTCCTGAGACCATAGAGGGGGCTTACATAGCATCCTCTCTGGTCCCCAGGAAGAGTTAATTCTATAATACTAAGAGCAATTAGTAACTTAAACTGATGTTAATTTTAAGGGCAAATGTGAGCTTACCATACCCTTTCCCAAATTGTCTTCATCCAGGCAAGAGTCCTACTAGATGCTCACAAAAAGAGAAATCACCGAGGTGAAATCATTTTAAGAAAGGGTGCATACTACATTCTACTATCAGAAATTCACAATGTGCATTAGCGCACACACAGCCTCTACGAAGTTGTGAGTTCATGGTCTAAAACCTAGTAAATACTCAACAAATGCTCATCATTATCATCTTTATCAACATCACCATCATCCTTTTTTTTTTAAGATTTATTTATTTATTTTAGAAGGAGAGAGAGCACGAGCAGGGGGACTGGCAGAGAGAGAGAGAGGGAGACAAGCAGACTCCCCACTGAGCGGGGAGCCCGACACAAAGCTTGATCCCAGGACCCTGAGATCATGACCTGAACTGAAACCAGGAGTCAGATGCTCACGAGACTGAGCCACCCAGGCATCCCACCATCATCACCCTTATTATTTGCTAGCTACAAATTAAATTTGTCTGTTCAGATCCTTAAAACTCTGTAGTTCATTGATCTACCTCTCAGATTCTTCCAGCCAGTTGGCTTTTCATGTTAATTTAGATTAAAAAGTAATTTTAAAATAATTTGATAAAGTTCTAAAACTTTTGATTTCGGAAATTTTGGATGTTAAAATAAAAATATGGACCTTTACTGGTTTGATGTGAGTTAGTTATACGACACAAATTTCTCAAAAGTGAGTTCTAAGTAGGAAGATGCAATTTCTATTAATAGTCTGTGGAACTGGAGTTTTGTAAAACACTTTGGGATTCACTACTCCAAGGTGATGATGGCTAAATGGAAAATGTCACAGGTGAAATACTCTCTGCTCTTTTAAAGACTGCACAAGTAAAAGGCAGATAAAATTTAATTATCTTACTTCCCACCAAAGAAATAAAGAACCATGAAACAAAGTTTTCAGAGAACTCTGGAAAGTCCCCTTGAAAATCCAGCTGTGATGAATGCTGGTGGTCATGCATTATAATAATGAATCCTCACAGGGCCGAGACAGGGAGAATACGTTCTCAGAGTTCAATTTGATCTATAAAAGCAATGACCTTTTTTGAAACAAATGATAACAAAAACAACTCTCAGGGCGCCTTGGTGGCTCAGTTGGTTAAAGCGACTGCCTTCGGCTCAGGTCATGATCCCAGGGTCCTGGGATCGAGCCCCACATCTGGCTCCCTGCTCGGCCGGAAGCCTGCTTCTCCCTCTCCCACTCCCCCTGCTTGTGTTCCCTCTCACGCTGTCTCTCTCTCTCTCTCTGTCAATTAAATAAATAAATAAAATCTTAAAAAAAAAAAACAAAAAACAACTCTCATGTCTTCTCATTAAGCATTTCTCATTTGTTAAATTCCTCCTTTTTGGCATTTGATTCTCATTGATGACTCAGCATTTTACGTTTTTTTTTTTTCTTGGTAATCAATTGTTCTGAATCCATTAATTTTTATCTTACAGCCATTTTTTTTTTTTTGATCTAAGCACCAGTCTTTACTGGTCAACAGACATTAAAAAAAAAAAGTGGCCTAGGGGCTCCTGGGTGGCTCAGTCGTTAAGCGTCTGCCTTCGGCTCAGGTCATGATCCCAGGGTCTTGGGATTGAGCCCCACATCCGGCTCCCTGCTCGGCAGGAAGCCTGCTTCTCCCTCTCCCACTCCCCTTGCTTGTGTTCCCTCTCTCGCTGTCTCTCTCTCTGTCAAAAAATAAACAAAAGCTTAAAAAAAAAAAAGTGGCCTAGATTTTATTGTTTGCATGTTTCCACTGTCTAAGTTGTGAAAGCTCAGAATGAAACTAACTTAACATATCTGGGTAATAACAATTCAACCCATTTAGATATAATCTCCAATCGATGCAAGTCATTGGGATTGTGGAATAAATTTATTCCATATGTTAACTTAAACCCTTATTTTAGCAAATAACCTTTTTATCGACTTTGATATTATTTGCTAGAGCTGCTGTAACAAAGTACCACACACTGGGTTCACAACATAATTTATGTAATAGAATTTATTTTCTCACAATTCTGGAGGCTGGAAGTCTGAGATCAAGCTGTCAGCAAGGTTACCTCCTCTTCAGCCTTGTTCCGTGGCTTGTAGATGATCATCTTTGCCCCTTGTCTTCACATGGTCTTCCCTCCATGCCCGTCTGTGTCTAAATTTCCTCTTCATATAAAGACACCAGTCGTATTGGATTGGAGCCCAATTTAATGACCTCTTTAAAGACTCTATCTTCAAATATAACCACATTCTGAGGTAGTGGTGGTTAGGACTTAAACATACAGATTTTGAGGAGATACTCTGCACATAAAAGCTTCCTTCTTTGTCTTCCTCCCTAGCCTTGTGATACTGTTCTCTGTCATTAAAAAGGGGATAATAAAACATTTAGAACAAGACTGGGAGCACAATAAAGACTCAGTAAGTATTAGCTGATACGATCTTAGGCCACCTATTATTATGCTCTGGATCTGTGAAATGGAGAGTTTAACAGGATTATCAGGGTAGATAATGAACTGGAGAAAATGAGACCAAGACTACAAACACACTGGTCTGTAGCCTAGCAGTTAACAGAACAAATTCTAGAGTCATATTAAAATGCAACCCTGCCACTTATAAGCCACACAATGTCATTAACTGCTTAACATTTTCTATTGCTAATAAATCCATATTGCTCATACGGTTGTTGAAAGGCTTACATGAGATCATGTGAGGAGAGCGCCATGGAGGTCCTTGGCACGCTGTGGTACTGGACAGCCAGTAGTCGTCATCATTATGAACCACCTCCAGGTAATAAAGAGTTCATCGTAGCCCCACTTAACTCTCACTTGCTTTGTATTTAGCCCAAAGCTGTGGATGTGAATATTTATTCAACCAAACACTATATTATACCCTTTTCACTTAGGAAAAGGTATGAGAACTCTTTAAATACTCTGTTTTGTAAAGAGTTCTTAGGTTTAATTAAGGCTCAGTCTTTAGCTCTGCAGGCTATTTCTTAGGTTAGGCACACAATTACTAAAAGTTCAGCAAGAAACCTCAAAAAAAAAAAAAAAAAAAGATCAGTGGATCCAGGGGCACCCGGCTGGCTCAGTTGAAGGAATGTGTGTCTCTTCATCTCGGGGGGGTCGTGAGTTTGAGCCCCATGTTGGGTGAAGAGATGACATAAACAAACAAACAAGCAAATAATTTTTAAATATCAATTGATCCAAGTTTCTCTCACAAAACAATAAATTGGTCCCTAAACAGGTTTTCCAAATAATTCCATATATTAGAACGCAGAAAAGCTTTATGCTTTTCTGTAATAACCAAAAAATTTTAGTTTTGAAATGTTGTAGCTATTGAGAAAAATATTTATAATTTTATTTCTACACTAGTTTGTTAATATCCATGACCAAAGCAAATCATATGGACAAAATAAATTTTTCACATATGATAAATTTTATTTTATAATAAAATTGTCTTTAGAAAGTATCTTATCATCCCTTTATTTCATTTTCTAATATAAAGGGACGAAAGGAAAAATATTTCTGAGCTGCTATAAAGAAAGCTACTATTAGGTTATCTACCAAAATAGAGAGAATTACATCTAAGTGTATATTTTGGATATTTCATTTGCCTCTCGATTTCTAAGCACAATAATGCCGTTTGCTTTTACCTAACTTCTGTTGAATTGACATGGTATTTATGATAAAGTAAAACTTACTCTAGAGGCAATACAATAGTTCTCAGAAATGTGAAATCATTCCTTTTCTTTGGGCTTAGACACCTTTAAAAAGCTTCAATATGAAATTTACTGATCTTTTTAAAAGTAGAGACTTTGGGGAATGAATGAAAATAATTGTGTGTCTAGTGAAAAAAATTGGGCAAGAGGTATTGAATTGTCATGTTTTATTTACTCAATTATATAGACAATTTCCTTTATCAAAACTTCTCTGGACAAATGGGGGGAATTAGAATGGCTACCCAGCACATTTCCTATGAACTTCTCAACTTTGGCATTAAGCAGAGACTTGTCATGAAAATAAATCTATGGCTCTGCACGTTTAGTGTTCCACAAACAGTAAGGAGCGTGCAATGACAGAGAGGACTCCAAAGTAGTATGTTAAATTTATATCTCTATCAGAATATTTGTTGTTTCCAAGATCAAAAATAACATTCTTTGTTAGGAAAAAAAAGAATTCTATGTATCTTTTCTGAAGATAAAGAAAAGTATTCATAACCCCTTCAATGAAGACTTTCTGTAATCATACCTACTTAAATGAGCCTTACTGAATACAGCAATGTCAGCATGTTATCTTGTAAAGAAAGATAAAATTATGCATCCTACTTACTGAATTATTTATAATGTTGAATTTATCCAACATTTGCTTTTGATTTAAGGGTCATAATCAGAATTGCATTTGCTAATTCACAAGAACAAAAATGGAAGAATTAGCCAACACTCTTCAGTCTCTGTATCCAGCCGATTGCTCTACTCTAAGGGCCTATTTCAAAGTATGTTTTTCAGAAAACTTTGGGGAATGAAAAGAGTAGCTTTGAGTTTTTAATGCAGAGTGGTAAAGAAGAAATGATGCTTTGAGGACACCGAAGAATAGAACAAAATCCTTTCAAGTGCACACAATCACATTTCAGAAATATATTTGCCACGCCAAAGTTCACCAGAAGGGGTAGTCAGAATTTTATGCTGGGTTTCAATTTATACACTTAAAATGAATATTAGAATGTTTCTCAAGGTGGCCAAAGTAATTTTTTCATTTCTGGCACTGAAGTTGGTTTAACTAAAGAAATAAAAGAATACGATGACCATGTCATAGAAAAGAAAAGAAAAAAAAAAAAAAGACAAGTAGTCCGACACAACAAATCAGCAATAGAACTTTCTCTTGAAAATGTAGTTTTCCATAAAAATCTTAGCTCTCATGTGACTTCACTTAACCTCTCTATTCCTGCAACTGTGTATGCAAAATGGTTCTGTTTAAAAGAGTAATAGCTGACTAATTTAAGCCAAAAAGGAGGGGATTAATTGGAACCTACAGGGGCTCAGTGAGTCAAAAGAAGAGGAAACAGGCCTTAGGGAAGCTGGGTGCTGGGGTAGTTTTGACGATCTCAACAGCAAGAGCCACAGACCAGCCTGCAGACTCCCAGGGTGAGAATATTAAACTTCAGTCTCCTTTGTTCCCTTGTGTGTCCCTGTTCAAAATTCATATTATTGGGAAAGAATCTATCACCTCTCACTTAGGACATGGGCATATATCCGTGTGGCAAGCTTGAGGGGTAAAGTATTAGAACAGGACTAGGGAAGGGAACAGAGGGGTGAGTCGTATGTGGGATACCCCAGATCACATGGAAGGAGGCAGAGTGTTCTTTCACTGAAAGAAGGAAGGAGACACTGGATGGACCCTGCTCCCCCTCAAAAAGCTAAAAAAGTAAGTAAGCTATCAGCATAGTGACAAGAACATAGTACCTAATAGACATTAATTGTAGTGATATATTGGTATACATTCTGGATTATTAGTAGGCACAGAATAAAGCAAAGTCAACTCGAGAACACATTTAATCTAGAAAGTGTGTCTTTTTTTACGCTCCCCAAAACACTCTTTTAAACATTTCCACCTCAATTATTTTTCAGTTTCTCCATGCTCTTGAAAAAAAAAAAAAAGATCTCGTTTTCTGCTTTAACTGGAAATGAGAGGCAAGGACTTCCTCCTGAGCAGGGTCAAAGTTAGGCAGAGACATACTCGACGTCGTGTTCATCTTCAGGGCACAAGCCACTCAAAATCTTCTGGGATTGCTCCGCAGATAACTCTCTTTAATAACCGCCCCTCACAGACAGTGGCTTCCTGCTTTCATCATGCAACCCTGACCAAAACTCCTCTTGGGTGCTTCCTCTGGACTATTTACATTTTAACACAAATAAGAATCTCAAGGAAAAGGAAGGAAACTCTGACCTCAGAATTCCAACAGTTCTCCTGAATGGTTGAGGTTTGACAGGTGGAGGCTCTAGCTGGATGCTCCATTAAGTTGTCCCCTTTGGGGACACAGGGACTTTCTAGGAGACACAGAGAAGAGCCTGCACTAATACAAGCCGTTCCTCTTGCCCATGAGATCTGTAGCAGATGCAGTCCTCCCAAGCAATTTTTGTGAACTGTTGCTCTCCCAGGCCCATTCATAGAGCCCACTCACTGGATGGCGGCGCTCAGTCTGAATTCTGCTGCCAGGCTACTCTGGGCCCTGTCTGCTCCCCTCCCCGTGTTTGTTCTCTTATATTTTAGTGTTGTTTGCCCTTTGGTACCTCCTTCCTTCCATACCATCCTCCTTCCCTCCCTCTCTCCTTCCTTCTTGCCTTCCTTCCTTCTTTCTAACTGGGCGCAGAGAAATGCTACACAAAATCTACATGTAATGAGGATGCAGTAGAATGTGATAAAAACCATTTAAGGAGGTAAGATTTACAGTTTCTCTATCTGAGTCCATCGGTAACTAGCTGGGGGATGAGAATAAATCTCTTAACCTTCCTGAGGTTCAGTTTTCTCCCCTCTAAATAGAGAAGCTTGTTTCCAGCAACAACCCACAAATGCCCCCCACCCCCACCCCCTAGGCAGTTCTGTGCCAAGCAGCGTCTCCAAATGTCCTGCATGGCATTGGTCTCAGGCTGGTCTTTTAAAATGATGCAAGTCCTCTCTTACCTGCAAGGTCCTGTAAAACCCCGCTCTGTGCTCTCTTCGGAAGAATTGCTCCACTAGTCACCACCCTCCCTGTTACTGATAGAGTGTGTACTCTCTTCAGGGGCCCTGGAGCAAACTTAAGGCTGGGAACCACTGGTCTGGACCACCTCAAAAGTCCCTTCTGGCGAAAGGGGAACCCTCCTACACTGTTGGTGGGAATGCAAGCTGGTGCAGCCACTCTGGAAAACTGTATGGAGGTTCCTCAAAAAGTTGAAAATAGAGCTACCATATGATCCAGCAATTGCACTACTGGGTATTTACCCCAAAGATACAAAAGTAGGGATCCGAAGGGGTACGTGCACCCCGATGTTTATAGCAGCAATGTCCACAATAGCCAAACTGTGGAAAGAGCCAAGATGTCCATCGACAGATGAATGGATAAAGAAGAAGTGGTATATATATACAATGGAATATTATGCAGCCATCAAAAGGAATGAGATCTTGCCATTTGCAACGACGTGGATGGAACTGGAGGGTATTATGTTGAGTGAAATAAGTCAAAAAGAGAAAGACATGTATCATATGATCTCACTGATATGAGGAATTCTTAATCGCAGGAATCAAACTGAGGGTTGTTGGAGTGGGGGGTGGGGTGGGAGGGATGGGGGGATTGGGTGATAGACACTGGGGAGGGTATGTGCTCTGGTAAGCGCTGTGAATTGTGCAAGACTGTTGAATCTCAGATCTGTACCTCTGAAACAAATAATGCAATATATGTTAAGGAAAAAAAAAAAGAAGAAGAAGAAGAAGAAGAAGGTAGCGGGAGGGGAAGAATGAAGCGGGGGAAATCGGAGGGGTAGATGAACCATGAGAGACGATGGACTCTGAAAAACAAACAGGGTTCTAGAGGGGAGGGGGGTGGGGGATGGGTTAGCCTGGTGGTGGGTATTGAGGAGGGCACATTCTGCATGGAGCACTGGGTGTTGTGCACAAACAATGAATCATGGAACACTTCATCTAAAACTAATGATGTAATGTATGGGGATTAACATAAGAATAAAAAAAAAAAAGAAAAAAAAAAAAGTCCCTTCTGGCTCTGACAAGGATTCTAAGTAGGTTCAAGTTGGTCACGTTCTTTCATCTCTCAGCGTGAATCAAGGACTCTTCTCATTCCAGAAGAATATATGCCAAGGACATATGATGAGGCTATTTTACTAAGGGGTATAGCTTTTCGAGGGGAAATGAATAGCACAGGTCTGGGACAACCCCTTTAAAAATTGCTTTCTTCACATAGCTGCTGTTCTTCCTTTTCTTCTCTCCCGTGTAGCCAGTAGAGTAGAAGCCTTGTCTGTTGGAAAGTGGAGTGAAAACAGGGAAGGGGCCAGAAGAATGAAGGCGGGGGCTAGGTTTCTCATGACTGCTCTTAACAAAGTGGGCTTTTGTACTGCACCCATGGGGAAACGGAGCTTTGCAGAGAAAGGGCTCCGTCAGAGGTTCAGGGATGAAACTTGGGCAAGTATAAAGATTATGCATCTGTCTGGTGTGCATTTCCTGCATGTATTCCCTGGGAACCTAAGGAGCACACCAATAGTTAAATGGGGTCAAGGATTGAGTATCCCAAATAACCTAGGAAACAATTTAACAATGGAATACTATCAGCTGGTTCTGATTTTTAACTACTGGCATCATGGCTACTTAAAAGTAAGAGTATTTAAATCATGAGAAAGGGACTGCTTCATCTGGATTCCCTGACAATATTCAGGCATTACAATTCTTATTAAAATAAAAGTCTACAGTGGATAAAAGAACTTAGGATTTTTTTTTCCCCACGGTTGATATATAAACATGCCACCAGATCTTCCATAAAAATGGGACTATTTAATAACGGCAAACTATTTGCTGTTTATTACTTATTCTAATTTTTTTTTCACTGCTAGTTCTAGAATTATAGAAGCAATTATGCTTGCAATGGAGGCTGTATTTTCAACAAAGATCTGTCTGGAGAAAAAAGTACATTTGATTTTGGCCAATACCAGCTTATTTTGAAAACTACTGTTTAGGAAGTAGTTGGTGTCGTTGGTCTGTGTTAAATATTCTTTTCTTCCAAAATAATTTACGCGAATAATCAATTAAGTTCAAACAACATTTACATTACATCTACTATGGATGAGGTACGGCAATCAAAATATATTGATTGCCTTGAAGGAATTTAGACTATGGCAAGAGAAACCAAGTTAAACCGTAAAACATGTATCATGTATCTTATGACAGGAGTATGGATAAACATTTTGGAGTCACTCTAATGCTGGAAATGGCCTATCTTAAGCATAAAATGTAATATTTTAATGTTAAAGATCAAGTCATTTGCATGACATAAACAGTTGTCTTTCATCTAGCTCATACATACATTTCTAATCACTTCCTCTTGTTTCAATGTACAACCCAGGAATAATTAATAATAATTTCTAAAGATGGTCATGTTCTCTCCTGCCTCCATTCATGCCTGTTTGTTTGTTTGTGTCTGTGTCAATTTCCTGAGTAGACTCTGAGAGCCTTGCAGGGAAGCTTTAGAGGCCCTCCGAGCCCCGAACCTACACAGAGCTTGGCATATAATTGGCATCTGTAAAGAGATACGAAATTGAGCTGAGTGGATGATTTATTCTCCATGAGATCTTGCAAGCAGAAATTACTGCTTCTCTTTAGTGCTCTCGCAATATTTTGTTCTTTCTACCATGTTCTTCTTTCTTCTCTTTGTCCCGTAACAGTGGAGGGCTAAGGTGGGTGCCCTTTTCCTCTTGTTTCCTTTCACCCTCTCCTTGCACAGTGGTTACCACATGGTGGGGTCGAATACATTAATTAAATTAATTACTAATAGATGAGGGGCTGATCAAACAACTCAGCCGATGATAGCAACGGATGGCAATTTCAGGATTTTTCCTAATTGCCATTTTTTAGTACTCCTAAGATTTCAGACCCTCTACTTGATGCCATGCAATGTAGAGTCCCATATTCAGGATTGTGAAGGTTTACTCTAGAAAGAAAAGCAGCAAATGTTAAAATAGTCAATTATTTTAAAAACTGAACAACAAAGATATACGAGTGGGTTTTTTGTTGTTGTGTTTGTTTGTTTGTTTGTTTGTTTGTTTGTTTTAAAGCACTTCATCAAGGGCACCTGGGTGGCTCAGTTGGTTAAGCGACTGCCTTCGGCTCAGGTCATGATCCTGGAGTCCCGGGATCGAGTCCCGCGTCGGGCTCCCTGCTTGGCGGGGAGCCTGCTTCTCCCTCTGACCCTCCTCCCTCTCATGCTCTCTGTCTCTCATTCTCTCTCTCTCAAATAAGTAAATAAAATCTTTTAAAAAAAAAAAAAAAAGCACTTCATCAAGTGGTTTTCTCAGAAATGCAGTTCATCAGGATTATACTTTCTGGAATTTATGTGTTGCTGTGAAGGTGACTGCAGGCCTGAATGGTGGCAGATAAAGCATCACCAGGTGCCTCCCTGCAGCCCAGCAAGCATGCCCGTCTTGTGTACTGCCACTCCTTCCCTCTTGTTCCAGGCAGCTCAGGTAGAATCCAGTTTCCACTGAAGTCCCTGGGCCGCACCCCCCAGAGCAGGCAGGCAATGCTGCCCCCTGTCCTTTAAGCTAAACTCTAGAGGACTGTTAAATTCTGAAGTGAGTCGGAGTTTCTCAAGGAATTGCACAGAGATAAATATCCCAAACTGACCAGATTCCAGGTACCCTCACCTCATGAGGCTATCAGTTATACCACGAATAAATGTACAAGTTATACTAGAAATAATACACATCTGTCGTCCTAGAAATAAGTATGTTTAATTTTCACAAGTTTCAGACACTGAAATTAGAAGCCAAAATATTCAAACATGCAAAGCTCAAGTATCATGAAATCTATTCTGAATCTAATCTAATCCATGATGTAGGTGACTCCAGAGTCTGAGACTTCCCTAGTATTGAATAGTTAAAGGGAGGGGGAGGCCAAACATTGGTGGGGGGTGGGGAGGGCGACTAGGGGATGGGGGAGCAGCAAGTCAAATTGGGAGATAAGAAGGCAAAGAAATGCTTTACATTTGTTTGTTACGGAAAATAGCTTTTGCTTTGAAGGTGTTGGGTATTTTCTTCTCCTGGTTGCTCCCATTTTCCACCGCCCAAATCACTGCAAAATTTATGAACATCTAAAAAGGAACAATGAACAGAAGCATTCGAATGTTACCTCCTACTTTCTATCATGTTTTTTTAATCAAACAAACATAAAAATTATAATTAGCTAGCTTTTTGTGATAGGCTTTTTGAAAGGCGGTTTTTATCCACCACTGAATTGACATAAAATATTCAAAATTTTGCTACTTGGTAAGCACTCTGGAATATTTCCCTTCAGATTCTTGCCTTAGCACACTATTCAGGTGATTACCAAACCTAGGAATGCCAAAGAATATCAAGCCCTTCCTTTTTGAAAGACTTGATAATAGCAAGCCAAAGATCTGCCTCATTTTTTGTTGTTGTTATTTGCTTGTTTGTTTGACCGATTTGTATTTGTGTATCTGGTTTTATCCAGTATCTGACAGTGTAACAGGTACTTGGGCACAAAGACTTATGTCTTTCCTCTGAGTAACTCACAAACTACCCAATACTAAAACCCAAGTTGTGGATCAGTGACAAAAACATATTTTAAAAGTCTGCCTTCTCCCTATTCGGAAAGATTTCAGGCTGAACTACTGGGCTTTACAATGATTATGTGGAACTCTTCAATAAATTGCTTGTGGCCTCTGTTTTGAAGACATTGTGATTAAATTAAGGAGGAAATATTTACTATTCATCTATTTTTCAGTGTGGAGGAAAGACTCATTAAGTCGGTCAAATCTATATTATGCTCTGAGCAATCCAGTAGGCAAGAAGCATTTTGTTTCAACTTCATTAATCATTTATCATTGCCCATATTAGAATGTCCACATAATTTTGACATTCAAAATAAACCATTCTGGGGTTGAAATCAAGCTGTACACATCTAGTGGTATATATCCTGAAGCAAATTCTGCTGGTTTATTCTTGAAGAAAAGACAATTCAGCTGATCATGGCAGCATAACTTTAAAACATACTGCGTTTCGCTGAAGACTTTCTCTCTCAAATTCACTAATGAGTCCAAACTAAGCAAGATAAATTGTATACCCAAAGGTGTTATTCTGAGAAAATTATTAAGGAATGAAAAATAGAGGTTGGCCAGCCATGGCTTCAGCAACTTTAACCAGAGCATCACTGCCCCTACCCCTTAAATTAGATTTCGGCGAGATCTGCTACTGCTCTTCAGGGTTTGGCCTTGGTTCATCATGTGCCGTGGAACTGTGGCAGAACCAACAATTAGATCAGCTCGGGCCAGTGTGGGATTCTGTCCTAAACTTGCTAAGAGTTTGAACTACAAATAGTATTAAATAGTAGATCATACCTTGATCCTCAATCTGATTTCTTTCAAGTACTCCATTTCATTTTGGTTTCGAGGCAATGTTACATCTCTGGAGTAGTTCTTGGGGAATTTGGAACTGGGTCAGATAAGAATCACCTGGGGAGTTTTTAAAGCATATAAATACTCATACTTCTGATTCAACTTCCCATTCCAGTTCTCTAACTTTCTTCACCCCAGGTGTGTGTAATTTAAAAAAAAATCAGTCGATATTTTTGACACCCAGCATCATCCAGTATCACAAATTATGGGGAATGCTGGGCTGGGTTTTATGCTGCCACACTTGGAGCTGAAATAACCTGGGGTTCTTCACTCAACAAAAATAACAGGAAAGGGAAATCTTTTTACCCCCAGTGATAGAAGAGAAATACAGAGGGTTGTGGGACGCAAAGAATCAGGGTTGCTCGTGCCCCAGGATTGCTGGTGTCCATGGCAGAATCCACACCCCTGAAAAGTTAGCCTAGGAGTAGATAGATAGTGCCTTCAAGGATGGAAAGTATCATTCACTTCCCATCTATGTCAATCATTACTGTTCTCTGAAACAACATGCAAGAAAAACCAGCATAATAAATAGTGTTATCCATAAACTTTTTCTTCATGCTATTATATCATTGGATTCTTTTCTGCTGGAAAATGGGAAAAATGTGAGCAACTGTAAAAATATTCTAGTGTCCTTCAGAGACCACTTAGTAAAATGGAGAAGGACTTGGAAAATGAGTAAGCCTGAAATGCCTATTTGAAACCCAGAGGCAATCACAGAGTTACCAGAATTTGGCGTTTGATTTTATTTATTTAACTTTATGAGCTCATGATGGTGACTCTTTCACTGATATTTTTATAACATCCATATCTCTCTGACCCAGTGTAGGGATGAGACATGGAAAAGGCACAAGGAGAAAATGGAACAGACAAATAAAGAAGGGAAAGAGAAGGTGATGATGGAAATGCCCTCCAGCCAAAGACCACCAGGAACACACCTACAGTTGAATAAGTTGAATGGCTCCTTGAGACAAAGGAAAATGCACACCATGGGGGAGGGGACTGGCAAAGGACATCTCAGTAAGACAGCGCTAAAAAGGATTGGGGTTTGTGTGATGTAATTTAGAGGAGGTTTGAAGGACTCAGGTCTTTGTTCTGAACTGGATACTCTCACGCAGTGGCACTAATATCATGATTAGACAACTTAATAAACCTTCTCTAGAAAGAGGGAAAACTAGACCAAGGATAAAGTTGTAAATAAGGAACTTCTTACAATTTTTATATTAGCCAGTCATTCATAGTAGCCAGGATGGGGCAGTGTGAGGTCATTTTTGATGTGTGGTTACTCTTCATGTGCTTGTCTGTATTCACACATGCTTATGTGGAATCATTTTACTTTTACCTTGATCCAATGTGGTCACAGTGACTGTCTGGTCTCGGTGTTCTGTGAAATTGCTTATACCCAACGGGAGAAGGCCTAATTGTGAGTGTCAGGCTGGCTCCTAGATGCCAGGCAATGCTCTTCTATCTTTTGGTACTCTACTTGTCTTCATTTGTCACATGGAGACACTCAGTCATGGAAAGAACAAGTTCCTTGTCCAGAGTCATAGCGTTACTAGGTTATAGAACTGGCCAGTCTTCCTTCAAAGCCTAGGTCCTAAAACACAGTATTATGGTTCCACCAACAAATGAATAAACATATCTGTTCCAATGATCAGCTTCAACATTTTGAATAAGAACTTTCTTTTGTGGTTAATTATCATCCAAGGGCCTTGCTTTCCTCTCTGATGCTCCTCTGAACATCTACTTTTCTCTATCACTAAAGCATTTTACAATTTGTACCATCTCCATGGTGTCTAAAAAAGAGGAAAACCAATTTGGATGATTCTGCTATACAAAAAGTAGCCTGAAAAGTATGGTTACTGAGTTTAATGCACACGCGCGTGTGTGTGCACGCACGCACACACACCCACACAGGATGATGTCTAGTTAACTTTGAATTTCAGATAGCGAATACCACATTTTGGATAGGTATGCCCCAAATACTACCTGGAACATACTTATCCTAAAAAATTATTTGTTGCTTATCTGAAATTCAAATTTAACTAAGTGTCCCATGTTTTAACTGGCAATCCGACCCAAAAAGTTTAGTGAAAATTTAACATTTTCAACTATGAAATCAATTTCCTTTTGCCTCTTGCTGTCCATGATAAAAAGGAAATCATTTCCTTCTCCTTGGAGGCTGAACATTGTACCATATTTATTTCTGTATCTCATTCAGTGAGCATGGTCTATAGATATTTTTTAACTAAAGAAAGTGCAATCTGAAGTCTTCATGCATATATACGTCAACACAAGCATTTGATAGCTAAAGACAAACAAACACACGAGTATATGAAGTTACAACAAAATACTCAGTATTATATTCCTGTAAGGCTAAAGATGTCCTGTTCCTCATTGACTCAGTAGTCCTTTATGGTGCCTCAACTATGTGCCAGGCTCTATCAGGCACTGGGGATACAAAGAGAACCCCACAGTTTAATGAAAGCTAATGGAGAAGGAGAAAAGATTAGCTCATCTAGTGGACATTTTCCTATCCTCTTGTCTTCATATATCTTACACAACCTTGAATAGAACATTCACTCTTTGGTTTTGTGAAACAAATATACTTTAGCGGTTTGTTTGGGAGAACGTGTAATTAATTTTATCCTTGGCCTCTGCTAGACTCACATGGATGTCTACACTATTATTGGCTGCTGCCTGTTATGGGATTTTGGTATGAATTTAGCAAGCAAGCTTTTTTCTAATTACTACTGCATCTCACACAGACCTGAATCATAGACTAGGTATATAAGTATTTTGATTTCTATACCACTAGGGATCATTTACTATATAAAAGAATACTTTAAGGTTTGGTTATCACAGGATAGACTGATAACCTTAACAATGAGAAACTATGTGATCTGAAATCATTTCTTGGAAAAAGAGAATAACTGTGCTTTGTAAGAGTCTCAGTGGCAACTTTATGCCAAAACAAAAGCTACAATCCTCTGTTAAAGAGGAACAAAAGAGGAAAAAATGAGCTTAAATGTAACCCACTAATTATTTTTCCCAGAAATCACTAACTGAATGTAGTAAGGTGTATAACTCAGATTTATTTTCCTAGTTATGGCACATATGCACAGCATCATTCTGTGAGTACTGAATAATAGTTGACTGCCTGGAACACTTTTGATTAATTAAAGAACAAAAACTTCCAACAGTTGCCTTTCATGGAGTTCAAGGAGTGCTTAAAAGATTCTCTGGATCAGCAGAAGCACCCAGAGTAATGATCTGAACTATGGTGGGGGAAATTATAGTCCATGGTGAGAAACTCAGTTGAAAGTGACCGGCATCATACCCTGTATTTGGCATGTGGGAAAAGAACACTAAATACTGAATGAACAGTATAATGACTAAGAACAGTCCATGGATACACCTCTGTGTTGGATAAGCAGGCATGCAGCATGATGAAAAAAGTTGAGTTAGATTTACTCAAAATATCTGCAGGTTGGTTCTCATATCCTCCATACTGTTCTGGGATTAGGAGATCTATACTCACTATTGCTTCAAGAAGAAAGTAAAGACTATCCAAGGACATGGGGACTCTTCTGTGTTGCTGTCCTAAAAGCTGCACAATCAGACCTTTGCCTTCATTTGCTAACATCATCTGCCCGTCTTATTAGCCTGGAAATGTTGCATGGACCCTCCCAGTGACGTTTGCAAATGCGGTCACCCCTCGTAGGTACCGCTAGCTCTTTGGAAAGACTCACATACTCTTAGGTTTAAGGGACTTATGACTGTGACTTTGGATCATTTGATGAACAAACTACACCAGGATTATAAATGATCAGGTTGAATAGTCCCAGCTTGTCAATAGGGTCGGGTCACACAGAGAACCTAGAAATACAAATGTCACCATTTGCTGTGGCTTTCTGACCAACAGGCCAGTGAAAACACCCAGCCAAATGCTTCTTTGTCCAATCATGCTTCTCCATGTGGCAGAACTCTTGAGCTCTCCCCAGGTTCAAACTTTACAAGAATTCAAAGTATGCTAGTGATCTATTAATACTCAATGTGTCCTCCAATGATTTTATCAATATTTTCCCATTATTTGTCAGGCCTTTGTCTCAGTAATTTTAAAGCAGGATGTAAAAGCAATTCCAGTTTGCAATATAATAAATTGAGGTGCAGAAAATAGAAGTGAAGACTATAATTTATATGTCAAACACCATGCTTGACACGTAAATACATTCTATAATTTAATAGTCACAACAATCAAGAAAGTTAGGAATTATACCCACTTTCAAGGTGAAGGAACTCAGTCCCACAAGAGGCTGTGTGACACAATTGGAAATCACACTTTGAAATTATTTAAAAACTGTGGCCCAAATAAAATTGCTCTATCTAATTCTATTTGATATTGTAACTTGGGCAGACACTGTTTTGTTGTTTTGTCTTTGTTGGTGGTGTTCATTTTGTTTGGCATCTGATCTATGCTAAGGTATATACCTGTGTTACTTATTTAACTATGGTTCAACCAAATTGTCTGACTCCAGAACCCCATGAAGACAAATCTAAGAAATATGTCATGAATCAATTTGCTTTACAAAAATGCAATAGAGGTATACTTCTTGGAAAAAGTTCAATAGTTTGACCTCACATTTGTAGGTCCAGGGACATTTCTAATGTCTCTAATCTTAGGTTTTAAGGTCTGCACCACTGGTAAGAGATCCAGGAAAGAGAGAGATAAAACCGAGTGACATTAAATTGCTCCCAGCCTGGGACACAGTTTACTTATTCACACACAATGCTGTTGAATCCCTTGAGAAAGTTTCCAATTCCTCCTTTTCTCCTTGGAGGAACTTCTTTCTCCATCAATGTGATTTCTTGAATCCAATACTCTGTTCATCCCCTTTCTTCTTCTTGCTCTGTTAAAACAAGGCGGGGGGCGGGGGGGGGGGCGGATTTTTTTTTTTTTTTCATTCCCTCTCTTCTGTGATCATGGCAGTGAAGATGGGTCTACTCCGAGTGGGCCGCTAGAAGCAGGGCAAGTGGGCCTATGGATTAGCCGTTTGAATAATGGCTCACTGCCCCCTAAGGAGGAATTTACCAAACCCATTTCAGAGGAATCATTTTGCCCCTTGCCCCTTTTGTCTGGATAGGGTAAATCAATTTTAATGAAATCATTTCAGTTAATCTTTTATGTATAACTTGCTTTGTCCCATAGATGTGAATCTTACCAGGTCAACCCCCAAATGTTTCAGAGGTGCTTAGACTGTCAAACCAAACTGCCTGAAATAATAATTTGCCCAGCCAGGGTTACACAGAGTGGAGGACTAAGCTTACAGTGGATTTCCTCATTCCTAAACCAATATTCTATCCTCTCTCACTGCCTTTTTCTTTCCTAATAAAATTGCTGTAGCTAATTACTGGATCAGAAAACCTAAAATCGTATGAAAACATCCCTAATGGCAACAAGGGTTAAAGGAGGAAGAAGCAGGATGCATTTGTGTGCTGATTACCGTTGAAGGACAAAAGTCTTTTTGAAAATCACGTTCTTCTCCAGCAATAAGCTCTTATAATAGATCTCCACCCGCAGAGATTAAAAGGCTTCAGGCCTGTACAAATAACAATAATCAGACCAGAAACTGTTAAAAGCATAAGACAGATAAACCCAATGAGAAGCCTTCAGAGGGAAGCAGATAAGCATCGCATCAGAGGAAAAATGTCAGCGAAGTTATTTTGTTCTAGAAGCTTTTTTTTCCCTTTCTCTTGAAGAGAGGTGAAGGCACTGATTAGAAACAGAAAATTTGTACACATTTTAAAAAGAAATAGGAGTGTCAATGGAGGCGTATCTGCCTGGTAGACTCTTGTCCCTGGGAGTTTGGGGGCTTTCTTTGCATGTTACCCTGTGGCACGGTAGCTTGCCCGTATCTTTCCTGAAAAGCTGAGACAAAAATATATGCCATTCAGGTATAAGTAAATGTTAAACACATGAAAAAAAAGTTAAATGAGGGAAAACGTATGGTTGAAACACTTTCAGATTCGAAGTTGGGCGGAAGGACTGCAACAGGTAAAATGATGATTTATTTCACATTGCCTCACCCAGGTCGTAGAGGTCACCAAGCATAAAGAGAATGGCAACGCCGTGGATTTCCCCTCAGTAATCCCCCTGCCCCAGAACATGGCCAGAGCTGGGCCCCTCCTTTTAATTCACTTCCCGAGAGTCTTGATTGCATAGGAAAGATCCGAAATGATTGTCTGAGGTAGATAAACGGTTTTCTGCCTCGACACCAACACTCGTTTTTAATACTTCTCTGAGTAACCAACTCAATTTCTTTGACCGTTTGTGTGGAGGTATAATTTACATATCATCCAATTATCCCATTTTAATCGGATAACTCAATGGTGTCTAGTAAATTGGTAGAGTTCTGTAACCATCACCGTAAGACTTTCTCTTTGTCTATGACTTTCTGCAGTTCAAACGTACTCTGCCGAGGGCTGTCTTCTTTGGTATTCATGCCCCTGGATGTTCTCTGAGGCTCCTGGATCTGTGGTTTCCTGCTGCCATTGATATTGAAAAGTTGTTGGCCATTATTACTTCGATTATTTCTTCACTCCATTCTCTCCTTTGGATATTCCAGTGCCGTGGGTGGTGCTCCTCTCGCCGTTGGACCATGGTTCTTGCATGTTCTGCTCTGGTTTTACTTTCTTTTGCGCTTTCCCTTTGCATTTTCAGTTTGGGAAGTTTCTCGTGACCTCTCTTCAGGCTCACTGGTTCTTTCTTTGGTGGTGTCAAGTTTCCTCAAGAGTCCTTGGAAGGCATTCTTCATTTCTGTTACTACGACTTTGATTTCTAGAATTTCCTTTTGATTCTTCGAGTTTCTGTCTCACCCATTCTGTTCTTGCCTGTGGTGTTTCTTTTCTCTTGCAGACCTTAACATGTTAAATGTAGTTATTTTATTTTTTATTTTTTTAGGATTTTATTTATTTATTTGACAGAAACAGGGAGAGAGCACAAGCAGGGGGCGTGGGAAGCAGGCTCCCTCCTGAGCAAGGAGCCTGATGTGGGGCTTGATTCCAGGACCCTGGGATCATGACCTGAGCCGAAGGCAGACACTTAACCAACTGAGCCACCCAGGCGCCCCAATCATAGTTATTTTAGATTCCCTGTCTGATAATTCCAACATCTGTGCCATCTTTCAGTCTGATTCTGATTGCTTTGTCTCCTCAGACTGTTTTTGTTGGGGAGGGGGATTGTTTTTGTTGTTGTTCTATTTGCTTGTTTGTTTTTTTTGCCTTGTCATTTTATGTTGAAAGCAAAATATACCAATAGTGTTAATAGGCGAAGAGATAAATAGGCTTTTAGGGGGAGGATTTATGGTAACCAGCCTACACTCCAGGCTATGTTTAATGTTTTCTGTACCTATAAGTGCCAGAGACTTTAAATTCCTCTAGTGTCCTCGTTTTGTCTCAGTCTCTTGACCCTGGGCTTCCCCAAGTGTTCCCCTTTAGAAAGAATTTGTATCCTGCAACCCTTTCAGTTGTCATCCACTCTTAACTATACTGGAAACTTTTAGGTGTGGCGGTAAGATACGCGTGAGGGGAAGCATCCTGCACTCGTACACTGAAATCTTGGTCTTTCAGTGGGCCTGTATCTTGGGGCTGTGACCTTCACACGCTTCTTTTCAGCATTATAACTTTTCTTTCGCATCCCCCACTCCCTTTTCTGGCCACAGCATTTCCAATACATTTCCTTGAAACCTTGACCTCTTGTTGACTATGTTTTTCTCTCTCAGGTAAGAAGGAAGACTAGAAGGTGCTGCAGGAGGAGGAATGAGTGTTCCGCAACTGGGTAAGACTCTCTTCCTCTGGTTCTTAAGCCTTTTTTTGGAGATGGTTCTGGGCATATTTCACAATGATTACTGTATTAGTCTGCTTGGGCTGCTATAACAAAATACCATACACTGAGTGGCTTAAACAACAGATACCTTATTTCTCACAGTTCCAGAGAAATCCAACCTTAAGCTGCTGGCCAATGCACTTCCCTAGCAAGAGCCCTATTCCGAGGCTTGCAGTCATCCGCTTTCTCACTATGTTCCACGTGGCAGAAAGAGAGAGTGGAGGCAAGCTCTCCTGTGTTTCTTTTAAGAATGCTGATCCCACCGTGGGGCCCTAATCCTCGTGACCTCCTCTAATTCTAATTTCCTCCCAAAGGCCCCATTTCCAACACCATCACATTGGGGCTGAGGGCTTTAGTGTATGAAATGAAGGGGAGAGGACACACCTAATTCAGCCCATAGTAATTTCTCTTTTTCTCTCCCTATTAGAAATATGAGGTATATTTCTCACATCTTTACCATGGAAATATGGTGGGATTTCTTGAACTAATGCCTGTGAAAGTATGGGGTCCCCTTAAGACTATGGTCCTAGGAGTTTCTCACTATCATACTACTACACATTCAGTGTGACAATTAATTTTATGTATCAACTTAGCTAGGCCATAGTGCCCAGTTTTTTGTTCAAAAATCTGCCGGATGTTGCTGTGAAGTAATTTTTTAGATGTGATTAACATTTATTTTTAAATTTTTTTAAAGATGTATTTATTTATTTTAGTGAGGGGGAAGGGCAGATGGAGAGAATCTTCAAGCCAACTCCCCACTGAGCATGAAGCCCAGCACCTGGCTTGATCTCAAGATCCATGAAATCATGACCTGAGATGAAACCAAGAGTCAGACACTTAAGAGACTGAGCTACCCAAGCACCTCTAGATGTGATTAACATTTAAATCAGTAGACTTTGAGTAAAGCAGATTACCATCCACAGTGTGGGTGGACCTCATCCAATCAGCTAAAGGCCTTAAGAGACAGAGGTCTGCTGAGAAGGAATTCTGTCTCTAGATTACCTTCAGATTCAAGAATATGACATCAATTCTCACCTGAATTTCCAGACTGCCAGCTGGCCTTACAGATTTCAGACTTGCCAGCCTTCATGTGAACTCCTTTGTTATTGCTGACTGGTATTCCATTGTATGAACATAATACAGTTTATTTACTCATTCACCCATTGAAGGATATTTAGGTTAATTCTAGTTTGGGGCAAATTATTAATATAGCTTCTATAAACATTTGTATGAACACAAATTCTCTCTTGTAAATAACCAGTAGTGGGTTATAAGGTCATAAGGCAAGTGTATACTTAACCTTGTAAGAAACTGCCAAACCATTTCAAAGTGGCTGTACCATTTTTCATTCCCACCAGTAACATATAAGAGTTCCAATTGCTCTGCATCCTTGTCAATATTTGGTAGTGTCAGTATTGTTTATTTTAGCTATTATAATCGATATATAATGGTATCTCGTTGTAGCTTTAATTTGTGTTTTCACAATGACTGATGATATTGGACTATTTTTCATGTGCTTATTTCCCAACCTTTTTGGCAAACTATCCTTTCAAGTCCTTTTTTCACTTTTAATTGAGTTGTTTGCCTTCTTATTGTTGAGTTTAATAGTTCTTTATATATTCTGAGTACAAGTTCTTTGTTGAATACGTGATTTGTAAATATTATCTAATAGTTTGTAACTTGGTTTTTTAAATTCTTTACAGACCTTACTAAATTTACTCATTAAACAATATGGTACTAACATAAAAACAGACATATAGACCAATGGAATAGAACAGAGACCCCAGAAATGAACCCTCACGTATTTAGTCAAATGATTTTTGATAGGGTGCAAAGGCTAGTCAATGGAGAAAGGGCTGTCTTTTCAATAATTATTTCTATAAAACAAAGGCAAAGATTAATAAAAGTTGATATGATACTAATATTCATATGAAAATAACAAATATGTAAGAGTAGCCAAAAAAACACTAAGAAAGTAAAGCTCTGAGGAAGACTACCTCACCAGACATTGAAACATATTGGAGACTCTGTAATTACAGGTTCAGCATGCTTCCACTGCTCCACTCTGCTCGCTGCTAAAGATTCTATGATTAAACCATTATATAGCACTGATGCATGACTAGACAGACTGATGGAATAAAATATATAGCCCTGAAATAGAATCAAATACATGTACAAATTCAGTATATGATAGAGGTGGCATCTTAAATCACTGGGACAAGATTGATTTTATAAAACTGGTACCAAGATAAATGTTTGGGGAAAAAATGCAAGTAGACCTATATCTCACACCATTCACCAAAATAAACTCCAAATGGTTTAGGCATCTACATGTAAAAAAATTAAACCATAAAAGTACAAAAGTAAAACATGGGTAAGTTATTCTTTAACTTCAGAGTAGATGACGGCTTTCTAACTACAACTCGAGATATAGAGGCAATAAAAGAAAGCATTAAACTTGACCACATAAAAATTGAAATTTCATGTGACACAAAATATCAAAAATAAAGCCAAAATACAATTGAAAAAAGTAGGAGAAAATATTTGAAAAATATACTTCAAAGAGCTAAATGTTTTATATAAATACATATATAAAACTTTTAAAATTTGAGGGACAAAGGATCAAAAGCCTCAGAAAAGAGACCCAAATAAGCAATTCACACACACAAAAAGAAAGAAAACAATCCTGAAACATATGGAAAAATATTCAAATTCGGGACGCCTGGGTGGCTCAGTTCGTTGGGGGTCTGCCTTCGGCTCAGGTCATGGTCCTGGGGTTCTGGGATCAAGTCCTATGTCGGGTTCCCTGTTGGTGGGAAGCCTGCTTCTCCCTCTGCCTGCTGCTGGTGCGCACTTTCTCTCTCTCTCTCTCTGACAAATAAATAAGTAAATAAAATCTTAAAAAAAAAAAATATTCAAATTCACTCATAATGGGATATGTAAATTAAAACAACCCTAAATGCAGTGCAAGATCCTGGATTGGAACCTGGAACAGAAAAAGCACTGATAGAAAATACAGTAATAATCAAAAAGGTCTGTAGTTAATAGCATTTTTCCAATGTTGGTTTCCTAGCTTTGATCACTAACTATTGCAAGACAGTAACTTTAGGGGAAGCTGGATGAAGAATAAACTGTACAGGGATTCTCTGTACCATTTTTGTAACTGTTCAGTAAGTCTGAAATCATTTCTAAATAAAGTT
Organism: Mirounga angustirostris; assembly: GCF_029215605.1. Classification (NCBI taxonomy): domain Eukaryota; kingdom Metazoa; phylum Chordata; class Mammalia; order Carnivora; family Phocidae; genus Mirounga; species Mirounga angustirostris. The sequence continues at coordinate 43,299,731 of NW_026991722.1, read as the reverse complement.
TTAAAAAAACTATTTTTTTAGGATTTTAAAAAACAATATATTTAGGGTTACAACATCTTCGGTAATGGTAATGGTAAGAATAAAATATAGACTAGTGGTTACATGTGACGATGACAGATGGGAAACGGATTGGGGAGGGGCACTCAGAGGACTTCAAGGGTAATTTTAATATTACTGTTCTTAGGGGGCGCCTGGGTGGCTCAGTCGTTAAGCGTCTGCCTTCGGCTCAGGTCATGATCTCAGTGTCCTGGGATCGAGCCCCACATCGGGCTCTCTGCTTGGCGGGAAGCCTGCTTCTCCCTCTCCCACTCCCGCTGCTTGTGTTCCCTCTCTCGCTGTGTCTCTCTTTGTCAAATAAATAAAATCTTTAAAAAAAAAAAAATTACTGTTCTTAGAATAGGTGTGACTAAATGAGTTCATTGTAACATGACTATTTTATACCTTTTATATATTTGATAATTCTTTTGAATCAATGAAATATGTTTAATAAATACAATATATGATCCTAGCAGAAATATAAAGAGTTTACATTGCAGGGGCGCCTGGGTGGCTCAGTCGTTAAGCGTTTGCCTTCGGCTCAGGTCATGATCCCGGGGTCCTGGGATGGAGCCCCACATCAGGCTCCCTGCTCAGCGGGGAGTCTGCTTCTCCCTCTCCCACTCCCCCTGCTTGTGTTCCCTCTCTCGCTGTGTCTCTCTTTCTCTGTCAAATAAATAAATAAAATCTTTAAAAAAAAAAAAGAGTTTACATTGCAAAGAGGCTTTTTGTAGCAATTTGAAGTTGCATTGCATTAAACGAGAATACTCCTAAAAAGGCCTTTCGATGTTAAAATTTGAAGTGTTAGGTTTGCTTACCCCTCCATCTGTAGGTCCCTAATGTGAGCTGGCTTGCATTTAAGGATAGTAAAATCCTGGCAACAATGCGGTTTAGTTCTGAGTGTGGTATCAATGGAGAAAGGGAAACAGTTGGAATATTTGCCTTTGGAAACAATTTTAAGAAGAACAAATGGAAGAGAGTACTTATTGGCACATACTGAGAAAAATCCCCCTGCAGTGAGTCTCAAGATACCCAATTAAGATAAAATTAAATCATGCAAATATTGATCCAGCTAAATTTGCCAGGGGTAAGTCATATTATCAGTCAAATTTCTTTATATCAAATAGCAAGGAACTGTAGAAAAGACAAAAATGTTTTATATGTTTTTTAAATCAGGGGAACAGTAATAATAGAGAAAAACATTTCATTACACTTTTATTACTTGCACTGGTTATTGACTCGTAGTTTTGCTTATTGTGACCAATTGCATTTAAAGCATCAGACTCTTTCTCAGGTGTTTAGCACTATCATAGGTAATGCTCTACTCTCAAAGAGCTAACACTTTTGTCTGAGTAAGACGCACACATTTTAGGTAATTTGTACAGAGCTAAATGCATAAAATAGCCGGCAGCATACCCATGAGCACAACAACGGCACATACGCTCTGAATGTCCTTGGAAAGTGTCTATTAGTAATTTCATTGATCAAAGTAATTGGATTTACTTTCATCACAGATTGAAATTACCTTCTGGGGAACTCCATCCAGTTGTTGTAGAAAAATATGCATTTAATTCCATAAGTGTGCTCGAATGAATGCAAGTGTGAATTTCCTTAGTAAGATTTTTTTTCTTAGAGGTAGTTTCCAAAAGCAAAATCTGCATCAAAAACTTCTCAGTAAAGCAAACTCAAAAAAAAAAAAAAAAAAATTCCTCCAATAAGAAAGATACAGACATTTGGTCATAAATTTCCTTAAAATTGTCTTCGCAGTTTAGGTTGTATTCCAAGTTGTTAGCCATAATCTAATAGGTCTGTCTGATAAGGAAAGTAGCTGATTTATTTCAAGTCTACCAATTTCACATGTCTGTGTGAGGGCAGACCACGACAAAGCACCTTGGAGGTCAGATTTACCAGTGATGCTGACGCTTGACCAACACATTTCTGGAGTTCCCCTTCTGGAATTGCTCTCAGAGCTTGGGCTACGTTCCAGAGAATCCTCAGTAGAGAATCTTAATCCTTTGACAATGGATGCGATTTTTGAAAAGAAAGTGATGTGGAGTTCAGGATATCGAATAAAATGGGTGATGAATCTGGTCAGTAGAATTCTGGGCTAAAAATTAGGCATGGGGAGCCTGGGTGGCTCAGTTGGTTAGGCGACTGCCTTCGGCTCAGGTCATGATCCTGGAGTCCCGGGATCGAGTCCTGCATCAGGCTCCCTGCTCGGCAGGGGGTCTGCTTCTCCCTCTGACCCTCCTCCCTCTCATGCTCTCTGTCTCTCATTCTCTCTGTCTCAAATAAATAAATAAAATCTTTAAAAAAAAATAAAATAAATAAAAATTAGGCATAATTGCATTCAAATGGATTTTCCACAAATGGCTCATTCATTAAAATGAGCACATAAACTTCCAAAGAACCTGTTTTGAAGAACAATATTCATTTACTTGCATTAGATATGGTACTGACATTTAAACAGGGGTCTGGTTCTGGTTTGCTGTCTTACACGTGGAGGAGAGTTGCACACATCTCTGACAAGCCATTCTGTTTCTGCTGGCTAGGTCTCTTGCCTAGAAGTCACTTCAGCACTCTTATTATGGGGGTACTGCCCTGAGTTCTACGTCTTCTTCTAGAATGGGTGGAACACAGAAGGTTGCAGCTTCTCTTTTCTTTCCTCACAGAGCCCATAGCCCTAAGGAAGCCACAAAGGAAGCCTGTTTCAAAGAGCTGGCGTAAATGACAATAAAAGCCACAGGGTTACCAAACCCCCCAAACCTACCAATTTGTTGAAATTTGATCAAAATGAAATGGAAAACAAGTTCACTAAAGGAAGACATACAGCCGAGAGACATGTGGGGGGCAAGCAAGGGATATCTTCACCCAAAGGCACTAATTATATGCAGAGACCTCCATTTCTGTCAAAAACAGTTGGCAGCAACTTCTCCTCTCCATCCCTGATTGCAGCTTTTCTCCCTAACTTGCCGCTCACTTCCCCCCTCCCAGCATCCTCCTCGGCCTGCTGCCCGGCTGTCCATCCCAAGGGCCCCCACAGAGCTTAGGGCAATTGATGGCTCCAGTGAGTCAGAGCCTGACTTCTGATTTTGTTTCCTCTCCCCCTCACGCTTTTCTAGAGGTAAGACGAGGCCACTTTCTCTCCTCTAGCCTTTCAAATTGCTTCGTCATTACTTTTGAGGCCCTTACAGGGTCAGTTGGGTCAGTTAAGAGCACAAGTTTGAATCTCCACCTCAGTCCTTAATAGCTATAAGATCTACCTCACAAATGCGTTATGAAGATTGAATGAGTTCCCGCACCTAAAGCGCTGAAGGCCAGAATGAGCCCTCAAAGAAGGTTGGTAATGATTGTTCTTACTAACACAGACTTCACGGCACTCAACAAAGGCCACCTCCCTGCGCTACCTTATATAAGCCCCTCGCAGGGCGTAGTCAAGGGCCCACCCCTTTCACTAGCGCTCAGGCCTGTGAGAAGCTCCAGGCAAGGGGAATTCTGTCACCCTACAAGACTTTTATCTGGAACAGGCTTTATCTCTTTCACTGTGGGGATTTTCCCTAGGCTCTTTTGTCCTCTATTTCAGAGCTTATTTTGCCTCCCTTTTGTGCTACATTTGCTTCAGGGGGGTAGGTTGGCTATAGGGGGGTAGAGTTGCCCTATTTACAAGAGAAGCTATCACCATGGTGACTCGGTATTTTGATACAGGCATGAAACGATCCTGAGGGAAAAATAGATCCCTTATTTTTCAACTTTGGCATGTAGACGTATGGGAATCAAAATTCTTGCCCAACATTATATAGCAGGTTCAAATGTCAAAGCAAAGAAACAAGTTTTGTTGATATTTTAAATAAGTATTGAGCAACTGCAGCGTGCCATCAACTGAAATGAACATTCTCACAATTAATTTCTGCCTCTGAGGCTCTAACGCTTGAAGGCAACATGGCATCTAGTACTTCGGTGAACTCATTCTCTGAATGAAAAAAAACGGGGACCATGGTTAGACAAAGAACTGCTGTGTTCACTCAAATTGCAAAAGGCTTTGTGAAAGATGTCTTAAGGAGTTGCCGGGATATTTTGATTGTTTATTGAGAGGGAACAAGGCAGAGAATTTGGAAAAATCAGCCCGTCGGTCCGGGTCAGAGGAACAGTGTTGCAGTGTATCCGACTTCTCCACCGTATATGGCGCGGGGAGGAGGCTGGTGTTGATTACTGACAGGCAGCTCCGTGCCAGGCTCCCTGCGATGAGCTGCTAGAATAGATGAGTGCCTTGTCACTCCCACCGTTGGCACTCTTCCTCCGGTGGGGAAAGGAGTCGCTCCAATACCGAATGCAAGGTCTCTGTAAAGAGAGCTCCAAGATGCTGTGAGAAAGGAAACAAGGCCTCCTAGAGATGGATTTTGAACTGTTTTGAAGGGTGGCCAGCTGGTGAAATCAGGACTGGTGACACTGATGTGTCGCGTCTCTGCGAATCATGAGCTTCTTTATTCCCTCTGCCAAACGAGGGCAAGCCTCGTCGCTGCCTCGGCATCTTCTGCCCACCCGGGTGTTCCTAGGAGCAGGCTCGCCAACAGACCCCATGTGAATTCCCATGCGCAGCTATTTTCAGTTTGCCAAATGGGCCATGTTTTCTCTGCCCTTTGCTCATTTCGTTCCATCTGTCCAGAATCTCCCCATTGCACCGCGTCTCCTCCTCTCGCCACCCCCCCTGTAGGCGTCCTCTTACCAACTTTTGCTGTCCTTCAGGCCTTGGTTTTGATGTGCTCCCCTCGGATAACTTTTGCTGATGCCCCGAGCGTGTGCAAGCCCTCCGATCTGCTTCCGCAGTGTTCTCTACTTCCCTTCTGTCGGTGCTCATACAGTGTCTTGTCACTGCCCGTTTTCTGGTCTGGCTCCAGCAATTAATTGCACGCATGCCTTTCGTTCCCTTTGATGTTGCGAGCTGTCACTAGCAACACGAGGTGCTGTTCCCTTTTGTGTTCGCAGGGCCTCAATTAATTTTTATTAAGTAGATGCACAAATGAATAAAGGGGGGCATTGTCTGTTATATGGAAGAAACTACCTTGGCTCATAATGATGTTTCTTGGATTTGTTAGAGAGGGTCTTCCCGCAAGGTGTTTTGATTTCTTTTGGTCATTCAGTGATTGAGTTCTGAGAGTTAAATATTTTGTTTCCAAGTTCTTTGTCCGTAGATTTTTTTGAAAATATTTTCTTCAAGGCTGAAGTGTGCCTATTCATTTTCTTCATGGTGTCTTTTGATGAGCAGAAGGCTTTAGTTTTGAAGAAGCCCTCTGATTTGTCATTTTTTTTCCTTTGTGGTTATTGCTTTCTGTGTGTAAGAAGACTTTATTTGCATTAGGGAAGTTTCCTTCAGTTCCTAGTCTTCTAAGAATTTTTTTTAAAAGCATGAATGAGTGTTGAATTTTAAACTTTCGTTGAATTCTTTTTCTGCATCTACTGAGGTGACTGTATAATTTTTCTCTTTTGTTCTAATAATGTAGTGAATTACATTGATTGATTTTCAAACATTAAACCAATTCTGGGATTAATCCTAAGTTTTCATGGAGTATTATCCTCTTAATATACTGGAGACTTGATTTGCTATTATTTTCTTAAAGGGTTTTTATGACGGTGGTCATGAGTGGTATCAGTCTGTAGTTTTCTTATAATGTTTTTGCAAGGTTTTGGCATCAGGATTATGTTGGCCTCAGAAAATGAGTTTCAAAATATTCATTCTTCTATTTTCTGAAATAGTTGTGTCAGGTTTGTATAGTTTCTTAAATGTTTATTTGATAAAAATCATAGGTGGGGGCCCCTGGGTGGCTCAGTCGGTTAAGTGTTCGACTCTTGCTTTCAGCTCAGGTCATGATCTCAGGATCAGGATCAGGCCCTGTGTTGGGTTGTGAGCTCAGCAAGGAGTCTGCTAAAGTTTCTCTCTCCCTGTCCCTCTGCTCCCCCCCCCCCACCCCACCATGCTCGCTTATTCTCTCTTCTTCTCACAAATAAATGAATAAATCTTAAAAAAAAAAAAATCACAGGTGAAGGCATCTGGATATGACATATTCAATGAAGGAAGATTTTTTATTATGAATTCAGTTTTCTTAATAAATAAAAGGATACACAGGGTGCCTGGGTGGTTCAGTTGGTTAAGCGACTGCCTTCGGCTCAGGTCATGATCCTGGAGTCCCGGGATCGAGTCCCGCATCGGGCTCCCTGCTCAGCAGGGAGTCTGCTTCTCCCTTTGACCCTCACCCCTCTCATGCTCTCCCTCTCATTCTCTCTCAAATAAATAAATAAAATCTTAAAAAAAAAAAAGGATACACAGTGTTTTCCTTTTATCTTATGGTAGTTTTGATAAGTAACATTTTCAAATAATTCATCTTTTTCATCTAAATTATCAAGTGTAAATACATAAACTTTATGGCAGTATTTTCTTCTTATCTTTTTACGTCAGTAAAATCTACAGCAGTATCACACTTGTGATGGTTAATTTTATGTGTCAATTTGGTTGGGCCACATGGTGGCCATTTATTTGGTCAAATATTATTCGGGGTGCTTCTGTGAGGCTGTTTCCAAGACATAATTTTGGATGAGATTAACATTAAAATCAGTGGACTTTGAGTAAAACAGATGGAGTTCCATAGTGTTGGTGGGCCTCATCTAATCAGTTGAAGGCTTGAATAAAATAAATAGACTAGTGTTTCCCGAGCAAAAGAGAATTCTCCAGCAGATGACTTTGGATTTCATCTACAGTATCAGCTCTTCATAATTCTACAGCAAACTGCCTTTGGACTTGAATATGAACATTGGCTCTCCTGATTCTCCAGGCTGCTAGCCCAGCCTGCACATTTTGTGCTTGCCAGTATCCACAACTGCATGAGCCATTTCCTTATAACAAACAAACAAGATAAGCATCCTGTTGGTTCCGTTCCTCTGTAGAATTCTGACTAATACAACTCCTTTCATTCCTGATATTGGTAGTTGTTTTCTTATTATTCAGTCATGCCAGATGCTTGTCAATTTGTTGGTCCTTTCAAAGAGCCAATTTTGGCTTTACTAACTGTTTTTAAATTCTGTCTTTTATATTCTGTCTTTTTCCTATCTCATTAATTTCTGGTCTTATTTCTATTTGTTCCTTCCTTCCACTTACTTTGGGTTTAATTTGTTCAACTTTTTATTAAGGTGGAAATGTAGATAATTTCAACATTTCTTCTTTTGTAATATAAACATTTGAAGCTATTTGTTTCTTTCTAAACACTGTTTTAGTTGCCCACCACAAATTTTGACAAGTTTTTCATTATCTCTTAGTTTGCTGTAATGTTTAGTTTCCCTCATGATTTCTTAGACACCTGGGTTATTTAGAAGTTTGTTGTTTAATTTCCAAATATTTGGAGTTTTAAAATATCTTATTATTTACTTCTGCTTTAGTTTTATTGTGGCCAGAATTCCTAATCTGTAATGTTTTAATCTTTTGAAATTTATTGAGACTTGTTTTATGATCCAACATATAATTTACCTTCTTAAACATTTCATGTACACTTTTAAGGAATATGTATTGAACAGTTGTTGACTATTCCATAAATGTCAATTGGGTCAAGTTGTTTGATAGTGTTGTGCAATTCTTTTATATCACTCCTGGATCTTTCATATATTTCTTCTGTTACTGAGAGAGGAGTGTTAAAATCTCTGACTCTTACTGTTGATTTATCTGTTCCTCTTTTTAGTTCCATCAATTTTTGCTTTTGTATTTTACAGTTGTGTAGGTAGGTACATATGTATTGAAGATTTTATGTCTTCCTGATAAATTAACCATTCCATCACACTCAAATCTTCCTCTTGTCTGTGCTACTTTTTGCCTTTAAGTCTTTCTTTCTTTCTTTTTCTTTCTTTCTTTTTAAAGATTTATTTATTTATGAGAAAAAGAGAGAAAGAACACGTGAATGGGGGAAGGGCAGAGGGAGAGAATCTCAAGCAGACTCCCTGCTGAGTGCAGAGCCAGACACTGAGCTTGAACCTAGGACCCCAAGATCATGACCTGAGCCAAAATCAGGAGTTGGGTGCTCAACCAACTGAGCCACCCAGAGGCCCCTAAGTCTATATTTAAAATGCATCTCTTCTATACAGCAAAACTTGGGGTCTCTCTTTTTTTTTTCCTTCTGACATTCATTGCCTTATAAACAAAGGATTTGGTCCACTTATAGTCAATGCTAATGTTGACTTGGTTTTATTTATCTACCAGTGTGTTATTTGATTTTTATTTATCTCATCTATAGTCAATTTATCCTTTGACTCCTCTTTCTTTTGAGTCAATTAAACATTTAATTTCCCTATTGTTTTTTGGGAGTTACTCTAGCAATTATAAGTATGTATCTTTAAATTATCGGTCTACTTACAGTTAATATTGTACTAGTCCATCTAAAACATAAGAACATTGCTACTGTATAGTTTCATTTACCAACCTCATTTTTTGTCCTAATGTTTTCATATGTATTAAGTCTAAATATATTATAAACTCCATCGTTACAACATTTCAATTGTCTTTTAAGGAAATAATGTTTCTTTGTGCTAGGAGAAGAAAAATATAAACTCTTCTCCTTTTACTTAAATGTATCATTTCCAGTGCTCTTCCTTCTGTCCAGGACATCTGAGTTGCCAGAAAGTGTTTTTCCTTTAGTCTGAAGAACTCCCTTTAGCGTATATTGTAGTGCAGGTTAGATGGAAAAGAATATGCTCATTTTTGTTTATCTTAAAATGGTAACCTTTATTTTTGAAGAATATTTTATTTTATTTTATTTTTTTTTAAAGATTTTATTTGTTTTTTGACAGAGAGAGAGACAGCGAGAGAGGGAACACAAGCAGGGGGAGTGGGAGAGGGAGAAGCAGGCTTCCCGCTGAGCAAGGAGCCCGATGTGGGGCTCGATCCCAGGACCCTGGGATCATGACCTGAGCTGAAGGCAGACGCTTAACGACTGAGCCACCCAGGTGCCCCTGAAGAATATTTTAACTAGATATCGAATTTTGAGTTGTTAGATTTTATTTTTTGGCAGTTTGAAGAATGTTGTTCCATTATCTTTTGATGTCAGTGTTTCTGAAGAAAGAAAACCTGACTATAATTTACATCTTTGTATACAAAGTGCCATTTTTCTCTAGTTTTTTTTTTTTTTCCAGAATTTTTCTCAGTAGGTTTCTACAGGAGGCTTTGAGGAATAGAGTGAAGTGACACACTATATCCCACCACTTATAGAGACACTTTTAAAGACAAATATTTAGTTGTGAAATTGATGTGGTATTGACATCTACCTGACCTGCTAGTGAAAGGGAAAGGAGCCCTTCTTAAAAAAAAAAAAAAAAATGCTGAGTTATATATACTTTGGGAAGAGTTATATCATATGTAATCTCTTTCTGATATGAGGAGAAGTGATCACTTTCAAACTCTCTTTTTCATGAAGTATAATAATTATCAAAATAGCAAAAGTTAACATTTATTGAGTTGTTACTATATATTCAAGGTATTGTTCAAAGCACTTCATATCTATTAATTCATTTAATACTGAAAACAATGCTAGGAAATAGGAATGATTATTAGTATTTCTGTTTCCTGGTTGAGGAAATTGAGACTTAGTCAGAAATAAGCTGAAGATATTTTAGTCTTTATTTTTATAACCTGCTCTGTGGGTAAGAGTGTAATCTCTCCTCCCATACTTATTTCTGGTACTTATATTTTACTCACTCCTTCCTCCTTCAGTACTTCATGTTTGACTTTCATGTTCCTCATTTGACATGATTTTAATAGTGGTAAGTTACCTAAAATCTAATTTTTCTTTATACTTAAAAATACTCTCCAATCTTGGCAAACATTCACATTTCTCCATCACTCCAGTGAGTATCCATTTTGTCTTTTTAACTTTCAGACTTCCTGTCACTAATGCTGATTTTGACTTGAAGAAATAATCCTTTTCAATTACAAGAAGCAATAAGCAGTTTCTGTCCCCAGAACAACAATCCTCAAACTCCTTTCAATCGTCTGTCCTCCATGTTGAATTATGTGTAATAATACATTGATGTGACTTGATATCTAGTAGGGATGGTTGGACACTACCAATCTCCTGATCTCCTTTCTTCTAAGTCCTCAGGTCCTAAGACCTTTTGAGTGGGGATGATAGATCTTTTCTTCTTCTTCTTCTTTTTTTTTTTTTTGGTTTATCATGTCACCAGGCACTTAAAATTTAAAGTCTGCTTTTTTATAAAAGATACAGTAAAAAATTTTTGCAGCCTCATAAGATACTCTACCAGAATACAAAAAAAAAAAAAAAGCTATGGGATGCCATACATGATGAGCAATTAAATCATAACTTATGAACGTTTCAACATTAGGCATCATCTTTGTTCTAGTATTAAAAACTGGTAATAGTCTTAAGTAGCTCAACGTATGGGGAGCTTTAGTATACATGTAAATCAATATTTTTAGTTCAATCTGTAAAGAGCCGGCACTCACTAAAAAACATGGAAATGGCAACCAATAAAAGGAAAATAGTTTCCTTCTCTGAGCTGCCTATATGAGAAGATATTATTAACGATCATGGAGGTTAGTCAGTCACACTGAGAGGGCACTATGCCCATAAGTGCTCCTGAAGCAACATGTCAAATTTGCCTGTTTCTAAAGTTCTGATTTATGTAGTGCCTTATCCACTGCGTAATAATATCAGTCTCTGAAGTGCATCCCATAATTATGCTGGCAATAACCATTTCTTTTTGTCTATAAAAATAACAGTGAGTGAGCAGCTGAAATGTAATTTCCTGGAGCAAAGATCTAAGAATTGATAACATCTTTTTAACTCTCTTTCTACCATTTTCAAACCCCAGTTTAAAAGGTCAAGATTTCTGTTCCTAATGATTTCGAAACTATGTTGCCCCACAAAGTAATGGAATTAGCAATGACTGAAAAATCACAGATATGTAACTGATTAGCATTTAATGAATATGTGACAATATTAAAGTAAAAGCACACCTCAATTATTCAGTATAATTCAAGGAACAAGACAATCTATCTGAATTTTCTGGTTAGGGAAGGTTTGATCCATTTCTGCTAGATGCATGAACCAGTTTACTTACCTTGCCTCGTTGAATCACTTTGTATTTTTTAAAATATTAACATTAACGAACTATCAGACTTGAATTTAGAAATTAAAATATTTATTGCATGGTCAATAGTCTTTGGAAAGTATTATAAAAACAGAAATTTAAAGTTTCCAACAAGTCCCATAGGTGAAAAAGAATATTTTTCCCATAAAAATGACTAATTATTTCAAATATAAATTTTAATTCAAAATTTGATTCCAAAAAATGTTTTGAAAAACACTGGATAATTTAGAATTTATGTAATCTTATTTTAAGAGATGATGATAAAAATGCAAATATGAAATTGCCTTTGGCTCTCTTAGCTAACAGAATAAATCCTAGTTGAATCATTTATCCTCCATTATACATATTTATATTTTTGCTGTAGCCTGAAAACTCAGAGGTAAAAAGTAAAGGCCTTTAGAGGTATCTACGATGCGATCGGTAAACAGATTAAAAGTCATGATATTTGGCAGTGTGCCTTTGTCTGACCCCTTTTTCTCACTGCTTGTGCCTATCTCCATATGTGCCTCTCTCTCAGGGTGGGCACTATCTTGTTTTCTTCTAAATGAACAAGAATCAAATTTAAATTTCATTAAAAAAGATTTTATTTATTTCTTTGTCAGAGAGAGAGCATGCAAGCAGGGGGAGTGGGAATGGGAGAAGCCGACTCCCTGGTGAGCAAGGAGCCCGATGCGGGACTCAATCCCAGGACTCTGGGATCATGACCTAAGTCGAAGGGAGACGCTTAACCAACTGAAGTGTCCCTAAATTTCATTTTAATCCGCTTATTGTAAGAAATTAATGCCACCTGCCCAATATGCAACATGACATGTTTTTGGTTAAACTGTTAACATAATATATGGCTTTCTTCTCTTCAAATGCTATAGTTATTTTGGGGGCTTATTGTATAAGAGACAGCAAGCTTACTAGAGATTTTTTCTACTGTCTCTTTATGAAAATTGATTAATTTTATATACACAAGGAAAACATTTAAATGAAATTGGCTTTTCCTTTAGGAAGAAATTTTGGGCTAGACTCTTTGGGGATTATGAACCAGTTAACCATCCTTGATTTGAGACTGGGTCCCAGTTATATTTCTTTGGACTTCTTTGATTTTTTGCTAAAAGAAATTGTTCTAAGGAACATCAAATTTAGTACAAGGGTGCAAGGGTGTCTTGGAACCCACCGGTGGCAATGGGGCTGGTGCTGAAGAATGTTTGAGAAGGAGGCACTCTGCTGCTATCCCCACTTAGTTTTGCCTTTGGGCAGTTGCTGGGTTAGCTCCTAGTTGCAAACCAGTTCCCATTGTTTCTCAATTCATATGATACAAAGTGGGTATTTAATAACTCCGCATTTACATGGTCTCCATTGAGAAGTGTGCAAGATGGAGCTGAAGTCATATTTGCAATGAATGACATATTTTCAGAGGCCCCGTCGATTCTGTCCTGAAGGCGGAATTGTGTTATACGGCCAGAGTGGTTACTGTTTTAAATTGTGTAAACAGTGGGGAGAGCTTCGAAGGCACAAGATGCCTTGATTTGAACTCTCAGTTTGCTTCACAAAATTTTGACATATTAGAGAGATATGTATAGTATTGGGCCAATTGGTTATATTCATTGATTTTTAATATTTATCTATGATCAATCAGGTATCATTCAAATGAAGCTAGGAAGGGAAAGCTAGAATTGGTTTTGGTTTGTAACGAGGTCTATAGAATCCAAGTGCACAGAGATGTTAATAAGATTTGCCCGTTTGGAATCATATTGGTTAGCAAATCATATAATATATTTGCTCCTTTTTTATTTTAAAAATAAAGAGCACTAGACAATAGTATTGCAGAAAATGCAAGCACATAGGTTCATATGTAGTTGTAATTCTAAAATATTAATGGTTGACCCTGGCATTCTCTGATGTAATGTGGCTCATACACATGAGGTCAAAGGCAGGGATGGTAGACAAATTGCTGAGATCATGGTGTTGTTGAAGCCAAGGTCAAAGGTGTAAGCTCCATGTGGGCCATGATTTCTGTAGAGAGAAAATGAAAAGGCTGCATCTCCAAACTCCCTTATTCTTATTATTAACAACATACCATTAAACAGGAGGGAAACTGGTGATACTAAAGAGATTTCTTAATCAAAATACATGTCCCCCTTACTGTATCTAATATCAACTTCATGCATAAAGGGAATTTCTTATTTAATAAAAAGAATATCTTAGTTCAAGAGTGAGTCAGGATATTTATATACTCTTGTTTTTATGGAAGTAGATTCTCTTTATTTTATTAATCTAAAAAAAAAAGGTACATGCACATTGTGAACTAACAATTGTGAAGCCATTTCCATGGCCTAAATAAATCATAGTGTATATCATTCCTGAAATCTATAACATTTCACGATGACTATGATTTTATTACAATACTAGCTATTTGTTTGAATCTGTTTAATTCCAGTTCTTAGGTTAGAGAAAGAAGAGGGGGAGGAAAAGAGAGAGAAAAGAAGAGATAGAGAAATAAGTGTTTATGAGCTTAGAAGAAAATATATGAGTTGGGGCGCATCATTTGTGCTGCTATGAGAAGTTAAACATCTTGTAACTTTAATCTATTCGGATGCCCAAAGTCACTAAGTTTTGAAACCAGCCGATGAGTCAAAGGATGTTTCAAGAAAACCAAGCTGGAAGTGTTCGGGAATTATACAACATGGTATCCCGCCTCAGTGTATGTATACTTCCGTAGAAACTTGAAGTTATTCTTAATTAAGGTTTCCCAAACCCAGCTAGAAATTTACCAGAACGTACTGCCTTTGATGACACGGTGTATTAGCAAGTGCTAATAATTTTAGGTAGCTTTGATTGAAGAGCTTGACCTATTTGGGATCCATGTGAATAGTTTTGCTGAGATAAAGTAAATTAAAGAAGAGAATATTTTCCGCTAATAAAAAGAGTTAAAGTATTTCTCACACAATTGTGAAAGAATGAAGTGAAGACGGACCTGCCTACGCCCTTTTCATTTTTAATAAACACATAATAAGGTAAAATATACCCCAAATCATTGTGATGTCTCTTTCATTACAGTTTTATTTTACTTACAGCAGGTGCAGCAAAGCACACACATGTGAATATTCTAGGGACTGTTTCTTTTCCTGGTCTATGTCCATTCTGGGTCTGGTTTATGCTGCTGTTTGTGTCCCTGTCCATCCAGCAAGTCAGTAGGTTGTGCCAGTTAACTCCCCATCACCTTCTGACATGATTCTAAGAGCAATCTCAGTGCCATTTACGCTTTGATGTTCAGATTCCCTTTCAAGGCAGTGAAGGTTCCATTACGGCAACTAGGAGGAATAGATTTCTTTGTCTGCTGGAATCAGAGTGGTCTATTGTCTCTGATACTGTTGGATTTTCTTTCGGGGACCTTTTCCAATTTTAGGATGATATCTCTTTCTACCCTAAAAATCAGTTATTTTCTAACCTAACATGTCCCTTAAAGGGCCATACCACAATTTTAATAATCCATTATTAGATATAACATAATCACAGTAAATACGAAACCACCCTATAAACATTCAAATACAGTGAAATAGTCACACAACTGTGCTTGCTGTGGTCATTCACCACAAGACTTTATGCAAACCATTTTATTATCTCATTTCATTTTTTTCCCTAGCTTTCTTGAGCTATAGTTGAAATGTAACATTGTGCAAGCCTAAAGTGTACCACCTGTTGATTTGATACACTTATATATTGCAGAATAATTACCACCAGAGTGTTAGCTAACACTTCTATCCTGTCACTTAATCACCATTTATTTCTAGGGGTGAGAACATTTAAGCTCTACTCTCTTAGCAACTGCCGAGTATATACTACTATTACAATAATAATAATAATAATAATAATAATAATAATAATATAATGTTATTAACTATAATCACCATATTGTACCGTACATCCACATAACTAATTAATCTTATAACTGGAAATTTGTACATTTGACCCAAATCTCCCATTTCCCCAAATCCCATTTCTTCTAGGTTATTCAATTTTGGGGGCATATAATTGTTCATAGTAGGGGCACCTGGGTGGCTCAGTCAGTTAGGCATCTGCCTTCAGCTCAGATCATGATCCCAGGGTCCTGGGATCGAGCCCCGCATCGGGGTCCCTGCTCGGCAGGGAGTCTGCTTCTCCCTCTCCCTCTGCCGCCGCTCCCCCTGCTTGTGTTCCCTCTCTCTTTCAAATAAATAAATAAATAAAATCTTTTAAAAAAATCATTGTTCATGGTAGTCTCTTACGATCTAGTAATTCTGTGCTATCAGTAGTAATATCTCCTCTTTCATTCCTGATTTTACTTTTGAGTCTTCTCTCTTACTTAGTCTAGCTAAAGGTTTTTCAACTTTATCTTTTTAAATAACCAACTCAGTTTTGTTGATCTTTTCTATTGCCTTTTTTTTTAATTCTCTATTCCATTTATTTCTGCTCGATCTTTGTTATTTTCTTCCTTCTGCTAAGCTTGGTCTTACTTTGCACTTCTTTTTCTAGTTCCTTGAGGTATAAAGTTAAGATGTTTATTTGAGATTTGTCTTTTTTCTGATTGTAGGCATTTATCACTATAAAGGTCCCTCTAGGATCTGCTTTTGCAGCATTCTATAGGTTTTGATATGTTGTGTTTCCATTTTTTGTTTGTTTCAAGATATTTGATTTACCTTTTGATTTCTTCTTTGACCCATTGGTTGTTCAGGACTGTATTGTTTAATTGCCACACATCTGTGAATTTTGCAGCTTTCCTCTTGGTCATGATTTCCAGTTTCATACCACTGTGGTCAAAAAAGATAGTTGGTATTATTTCAATCTTCTTATTTTTGCTAAAACTTGTTTTGTGCCTATCATATGATCTATTCTATAGAATGTTCCATTTGTGCTTGAGAAGAGTGTGTATTCTGTTGCTGTTGGATGAAACGTTCTGTATGTGTCTGTCAGGTCCATTTGGTCTAAAGTACCATTGAAGTCCAATTTTTCTTGTTGATTTTCTGTCTAGTTGATCTATCCATTGTTGAAAGTGGGGTATTGAAGTCCCCTGTTAATATTATATTACTGTCTATTTATCCCTTCAGATCTGTGAGTATTTGCTTAATATATTTAGGTGCTCTGAATGGGTGATATATATTTATGATTGTTACATCTTCTTGATGAACTGACCCCTTTTTATTATATAATGACGTTCTTTGTCTCGTTACTGTTTTAGGCTCAAAATATATTTTGTGTGCTATGACCATCTCTGTTCTCTTTTGCTTTCCACTTACATAGAATACATTTTTCCATCCCTTCATATTCAGCCTTTGTGTATCCGGAAAGCTAATGTGTGTCTCTTGTAGGCAGCATATAGTTGGGTCTTGTTTTCTAATCCATCTAGCTAATCCATGTCTTTTGATTGGAGAATTCTATCCATTTACATGTAGAGTAATTATTGATAGGGAAGGATACCATCTTATTAATTGTTTTCTGGCTGTTTTCTGGTTCCCTTGTTCCTCGCTTCCTCTCTTGCTGCCTCCCTTTGTGACTTGATGATTTACATATCGGTAGCTTCGGTTCCCTTGTCTTTATCTTTTGTAAAACTACTCCAAGTCTTTGCTTTGTGATTACCATGAGGCTTACATAAAACATCTTATAGACATAATGGTCTATTTTATGCTGACAACAATTTAACTTTGATCACATACAAAACCTCTACCTTTTCTTCCCCTTCCTTTTATGTTTTCTATGTCTTGGTTTACCTCTTTTTATATTGTATATTTATTAACAAACTATTATAGCCATAGTAATTTTTAATACTTTTGTCCTTTAACCTTTATGTCAGCGTTCAGTGGTTAACACCCCACAAATAACAATATAATTCTGAATTTGACTATGGACTTACGTTTACCAGTGTGTTGCATATTTTCATATGTTTTCATGTTACTAATTCATATTTTTTCATTTCAACTTTAAGAACGTCTTTCAGCATTTCATGTGAGGCAGATCTGGTGGTCACAAAAAACCTCAGCTCCTTTTTTTTTTTTTTTTTTGCCTGGGAAAATCTTTATCTCTCCTTCATTTTTTAAAGAAAGCTTTACTGTGTAGTAGATTCTTGGTTGGCAGTTTTTTCCTTTCAGTATTTTAAATATATCATCCCACTCTCTTCCGGCCAGTAAGCGTTCTGCTGAGAAATTTACCTTATGGAGTTTCTCTTATAAGTTACAAGCATTTTTTTTTTCCTCTTGTTGTTTTTAAGATTCTCTGTCTTTGATTTTGACAGTTTTATTATAATGTGTCTTGGAGGAAATCTCTTTAAGTTGATTTTGTTTGGTGACATATGAGCTTCATGAACTTGGAGATCTGAATCTCTCCCCAGATTTGGGAAGTTGTCCACTGTTATTTCTTTATCTTTTTTTTTTTTTAAAGATTTTATTTATTTATTTGAGAGAGAGAATGAGAGAGAGAGAGAGAGAGCACAAGAGGGGGGAGCAGGAGAGGGAGAAGCAGACTCCCTGCTGAGCAGGGAGGCCGACGTGGGACTCGATCCCGGGACTCCAGGATCATGACCTGAGCCGAAGGCAGTCGCTTCACCAACTGAGCCACCCAGGCGCCCCCCTGTTATTTCTTTAAATAAGTTTTCTGCCCTCTTCTGCCTCCCTTCTCCTTTTGGGACTCCAGTAATTCCCAAAAATGGTTTTCCATATCAAGTCTGATGTTACTGCTTCCTATTGCATTTCTTTTTCATTTGATCCATTGTGTTCTTCAGCACCACAATTTCTGTTTGGCTCTTTTTTTTATGATTTCTATCTCTTGGTTAAACTTCTTTTATTTGTGTATTGCTTTGTTGATTTCATTGACTTGTCTTTCTGCTTGTGGCTCATTGAGTTTCCTTAAAGCAGCTATTTTGAATTCTTTATCAGCTAAATCACAAATCTCCCTATCTTTGGATTCAATTACTGGAAGATTATTGCTATTCTTCTGTGGTGTCATGAACTTTGGTTTTTCATGTTCCTTAAAGATTTGAGTTGCTGTCCTCACGTTTGAAGCAGTAGTCACCTCCTTCAGTCTTTACCAACTGCCTTCCTGAGAGAGACATGGTCTAGCCCTGCTAGAAATTTGGATGCTATCTCAGACTTTCCATGGGTACACTTGCTCCATGTTTCTTGCTCCTTCTTGTGGGAGAATTCTTTTTTTTTTTTTTTTAAGATTTTATTTATTCATTTGACAGAGAGAGGCAGCGAGAGAGGGAACACAAGCAGGGGGAGCGGGCGAGGGAGAAGCTGTGGGACTTGATCCCAGGATCCCAGGATCATGACCTGAGCCGAAGGCAGACGCTCAACGACTGAGCCACCCAGGCACCCTTTGTGGGAGAATTCTTGAGCTTGGTTGCTTTCTCTGGATCCTGCAACACTCCAGGCTGAGTGCTGACAGTTTCTGCTTTGTTTTTCCAAACGTGGTGCTAAAGCTCAAGATTGTGGTCTCTCTCTGGCCCAGAGGCCAGCTTTCTCTGCATGCTTACTAGCAGTTTGCCAAAATTCTCCCTTGCCACACCATTAGAAGCACTCACAGAGAGCCAGCAACAGGGTGGTGGGGGTGGGGATGTGGGTGAGGTGCACAGAGTGCTCAGGGTGCCCATGAGTCAGATGGGGGATCTGCAGGTCAGGTGTTGCCAGTAGCTTATTGACAGGCTTCTTGATGGAGTCTGCAACACAGGTAGTAGAATCCACATCCTTTGAACGCTTACTGAGAGTCCTATCTGCTGCTCTCCCAGCTTTTTCCTGCCCCCCAGTTAATTTGCTCATGCTTCAGTACTCTGGATGGGGTGAGTGAGTAATAAACCCTTTTGCCTGCATCCTGCACAGCCACAAGCTGGGGAGGCTCACTCACACACCCCCTCTTTCCCCCACAGAAGAAATCATGGCCAAGAATATCTCTCTTAGCCCTAAGCTGGGCTGCCTTGAGGAAGCATGATGCAGATAAAGTCAGGCTATTTCTTTTACCCATTTCAGTGCTGCCAAACATGTGTGTTTGTTTTTTTCTAGACATGTGCTGGAACTTCTTCTCTGGAAACCTGGACTTCCAAAAGGCCCTCTCACCTGTGAGTGACTGTGTAAGACAGTATTGTCTAGGGGCTTCCAGCCCATGGTGGGGAAGGACTGAATTGGTTTACGGGCCACTAAGAGGTCCATAGCTGGACCAAGATCTGTCTGCTTATTACTGAACATGTAGGTGGTAAAAACTCTCAGGTCCCTTGGCATATGATGCTAGATGCCAAAACTCCCACAAAGGCACTCTGTCCATGGATGGATGCCAAATTTTTGTTGGTGGGGGAAGAGGGGGAGGGAAACAAGAGACATTTTTTGCTGCCACAATGCTCTATTTTATTTTATTTTACCATATTTTATTTCATTTTTTTGGTGCAAGAGTCAGGAACAGAGTCACATCTGAAAACAAGCGTGACATTTGTACTAAGCCTATGGAATTCAGTGGTCAATTGGATTAGTGCCCTCAAATCTTGAATATTGTCCACATAGGTGGATTACAATGTTATCTTGGGCTTTAGGATTGTATTGTTCTTCAATGCGCAGTAAGGATTTCAGCATTCTGTTTTTTGTGGCTTTCCCTTTCTTCTTTTTCTTCAGCAGACAGCAAGAAGGAGAAACCAACCACCTAGCGGTTTGGTTAGTTTGCAGCAACATTTTGGCATTATGCTATTTGGAAATACAATTTTACTCTATTACCTGGACTAATAGCAATGACTGTCGTCTCAGTTGCCAGTCTGGAAACCTGGCAAATCCGGTAAATTCAATGTTCTCTCCCCATCAACCATCAATAATCATTTCCTAGGTTTTGTTGATTTTATTTGCTCTATGAATTCATTTATTCAAACCCTATTGAAGCACCTCTTAAATTTGTTTAACCTATCCATCTTTTTCCAGGCCCACAAACAAAGTCAAGCATCTGTGACTTCGTCATCTCTCATGTGGACTCTTACAGTGGATGTCTAATTTGTCTCCTTCCTGTAGCCTTAGCCCATTGCTATGCATTCTTTCTGTACTGGACTAAATGCAAGCATAGGGGAAGGTGAAGAAATAATTGAGATGATTTCATAGTTAACATCTCAAAACAACATTGAAATAATCAATATGAAAAATATCAGAACATGGTCAGATTTCTGCATTATTTTTACAATTTAATGTTGTTTTTACTTTTTACATATGGCAGAATCACCATAATATTTTCAGTACATAGGAACTCTGAAGATTTTATTTGGGCCCTGTAGACTTTATGGAACTACTGGAGTAGTCACAACAGTGACTTCCTTCCACAGCTTTCTATAACCCAAGGCGTAAAATTCTGAATTCTTTAGCAATACTACACAGGGCTGAGCTTTGTTTGAACCTGTCTTCACTTCAAATAAACCTATTCTGCTGGTTGTCTTTTGGTTTTGTTGACTGTTTCTTTTGCTGTGCAAAAGCTTTTTATCTTGATGAAGTCCCAAATAGTTCATTTTTGTCCTTGCTTCCCTTGCCTTTGGCGATGTTTCTAGGAAGAAGTTGCTGTGGCTGAGGTCGAAGAGGTTGCTGCTTGTGTTCCCCTTTAGGATTTTGATGGACCCCTGTCTCACATTTAGGTCTTTCAACCATTTGGAGTCTATTTTTGTGTGTGGTGTAAGGAAATGGTCCAGTTTCATTCTCCAGCATGTGGCTGTCCAATTTTCCCAACACCATTTGTTGAAGAGACTGTCTTTTTGCCATTGGACATGCTTTCCTGCTTTGTCAAAGATTAGTTGGCCATAGAGTTGAGGGTCCATTTCTGGGCTCTATATTCTGTTCCACTGATCTGTGTCTGTTTTTGTGCCAGTACCATACTGTCTTGATGATGACAGCTTTGTAATAGAGCTGGAAGTCCGGAATTGTGATGCACAGCAAAAGAAACAGTCAACAAAACCAAAAGACAACCAACAGAATGGGAGAAGACATTTGCAAGTGACATATCAGATAAAAGGCTAGTATCCAAAATCTATAAAGACCTTATCAAACTCAACACCCAAAGAACAAATAATCCAATCAAGAAATGGGCAGAAGACATGAACAGACATTTTTCCAAAGAAGACATCCAAATGGCCAACAGACACATGAAAAAGTGCTCAACATCGCTCAGCATCAGGGAAATCCAAATCAAAACCTCAATGAGATACCACCTCACACCAGTCAGAATGGCTAAAATGAGCAAGTCAGGAAACGACAAATGTTGGCGGGGATGCAGAGAAAGGGGAACCCTCCTACACTGTTGGTGGGAATGCAAGCTGGTGCAGCCACTCTGGAAAACAGTATGGAGGTTCCTCAAAAAGTTGAAAATAGAGCTACCATATGATCCAGCAATTGCACTACTGGGTATTTACCCCAAAGATACAAAAGTAGGGATCCGAAGGGGTATGTGCACTCCAATGTTTATAGCAGCAACGTCCATAATAACCAAACTGTGGAAAGAGCCAAGATGTCCATTGACAGATGAATGGATAAAGAAGATGTGGTATATATATGTAGCCATCAAAAGGAATGAAATCTTGCCATTTGCAATGACGTGGATGGAACTGGAGAGTATTATGCTGAGCGAAATAAGTCAATCAGAGAAAGACATGTGTCATATGACCTCACTGATATGAGGAATTCTTAATCTCAGGAAACAAACTGAGGGTTGCTGGAGTGGTGGGGGGTGGGAGGGATGGGGTGGCGGGGTGATGGACACTGGGGAGGGTATGTACTATGGTGAGCGCTGTGAATTGTGCAAGACTGTTGAATCACAGATTTGTACCTCTGAAACAAATAATGCAATATATGTTAAGAAAAAAAAGAAGATAGCAGGAGGGGAAGAACGAAGGGGGGAAAATTGGAGGGGAAGACGAACCATGAGAGACGATGGACTCTGAGAAACAAACTGAGGGTTCTAGAGGGGAGCGGGGAGGGAGGATGGGTTAGCCTGGTGATAGGTATTAAAGAGGGCACGTTCTGCATGGAGCACTGGGTGTTATGCACAAAGAATGAATCATGGAACACTACATCAAAAACTAATGATGTAAGGTATGGTGATTAACATAACAATAAAAAATATAAAAAAAATAAGCCGAATTCCTTGCCACTCCACCCTATTCAGCCGTCGTGTCAAATGGCCTGACCATTCCTAAATTGTGCCTTTTAATCACAAACTTTTATGCTTTTGATTATGTTGTTCCTTTCTAGAATGTTCTTTTTCTCCCCTTTGGGCTTAAGAAAATTATCCTTCCTCACTCATATTAAGTATTGCCATGATGAAAAGGTAATTCAAAATGGAGCTATATATTCCTTTTAATAGTTCCAATGAAGTAGGGCCCTTTTCTGCTATGCACGTACCACCTTATGTAGTGGCTGGTCATGTGACTTATCTCCTTGTTAGACCAGGCGGTTCTTGAGGGCAGACCACAAGTCTTAATCCCTTTACAGACTCATGCTTGGCATGGTGTTCAGCACAGTACAGACAATCTATATCCATTAATCAATGACTATGTATCTTTCTAGGTTAAAGGACAAAGTGGAATGTGCTTTCTTAATGCTTTATATATTTTTTTCTTGCACTACAGAATTTGTCTCTTAAGGATTAAAAAAAAATTTTATTCCCATTTTTTTTAAAGATTTTATTTATTTATTTGACAGAGAGAGAGACAGCTAGAGAGGGAACACAAGCAGGGGGAGTGGGAGAGGGAGAAGCAGGCTTCCCGCCCAGCAGGGAGCCCGATGTGGGGCTCGATCCCAGGACCCTGAGATCATGACCTGAGCCGAAGGCAGACGCTTAAGGACTGAACCACCCAGGTGCCCCTTTATTCCCATTTAAAGTATTAAACTTAACAAAATCTATTTAAGAGACTTCACTAAAAACTGAACTCTTTGATCTATATGAATGATGATATTATTCAGCTGCACTGTGGATGCAACTATAATATTGGCAGAAAATAGATTATCTAGGGAAGGTCAGATATTTTTAGTTTATGTTTTTAATTTCACTTTGTCTTTTCTTTTTTAAAGATTTTATTTATTTATTTGAGAGAGAGAGAATGAGAGAGAGCACATGAGAGAGGGGAGGGTCAAAGGGAGAAGCAGACTCCCCGCCAAGCAGGGAGCTCGATGCGGGACTCGATCCAGGGACTCCAGGATCATGACCTGAGCCGAAGGCAGTCGCTTAACCAACTGAGCCACCCAGGCGCCCCTAATTTCACTTTGTCTTGATCATGGAAAAACTGAGCTGAAGTTATAGACTCAGTTCATGGGCTTGTTCATAATGAACAACTGCTGTGATAAGCACCAGTTGGGGTTAAAAGATCAAAATTAATATTTATATACATTTACATCTACAGAGTCTTTTCTATACGTTTTCTGTTTTGCTTCTCAGTATAGCCTTTTACATTAAGTCTATGGCAGGCATTGTTATGACCGTAGTACAGATAAGGATGCAGAAGTGGCCAGAGTCTACATGGTTCCTATGTTGTCATATCATTACTAATTGTCATTCTTGGATACTAACTCAGGGCTTCTAGCTTCAAAACTCTTCTCTTTCTACTAACTATACATCTTTTCTGATTCCATGAATCTGGCTACCTGCAAACTCCTTCTAGTAAACACAGCGGTCTATTTCTCATTCTTCTTTAGATTATATGATTTTCTTTCTTACCTCCTCTTCTCCTGTTTTGTACTGAAGTAGCTATTTTTGCTTGGACTCAAAACAACTTGAGGTAGGAGGCTGACATATTCACTTTACTCAAAGTAATGAAACACTCAATTTTTAAAGATATTCTGCTTGAAAAGGAAACCTTTATTAATGCCAAGTTAATACGAAGAAAAGGTGCAAGCTGAATAGTTATATTCATTCAAATTCAAAATACAGAATAAATTTTATGTTGGGATAGCTAACCTCCTGAAATTCCATGTTTTATTTCTCTTTGCTGGGAACATTAACAGCACTGAAATTATAAGGTCATCTTTCAAATATGTTAAAAGGCTGATATCTTACCAGAACAGAATTTATAAGTGGAGTCTGAAATTTTGCTTTATTAGAGATAAAACCAGTTTTTATTGATATCTTTATAATTAAAATAAAAACTATAAAGAATATGTAGTGGTTAAAAATAATGGGATTTTAGAATTAGACATGCCTGAGTTTTCCTTCAAACTCTGTAATTCACTATGTGATTTTAGGCAACTTACTTATTTTCTTGAACATTAGTTTACTCAAGTGTGAGACAGAGTGATGTTTGGATCAAGTAAGATAATTTATTTACAGCACATCAATAAGTGTAAGACATGTGCAAAATGAATTCTTGTTATCACAACACGACATTAAGCTAATTTATCTCTGTTATTTTTAATATGTATTTTTAGTTTTTTAGTCAATAATCATTGATATGTATCCCTGGGTAACATGAAAAAAAAAATCTACACACTCATCTGATCTAATTTTCTCTCAAAATTCTGTTCACTCTTTTTCTAAAATACCTATGGTGTACACAACACGATGGAGGATTAGGAGGGAGTCAAAGATGTAGGAACTACATTTCAAGCTTTCTAGACAGAAATTGAACTAATAGATGAGTACTTTGGTTAAATCAAGAAAATATTGAATCCGGATAGTCAAGTCAGAAAAACATCTGCTATAAATGGAGGGCTGCAGCTTGCATTTATTTTGAAAACATCAATTTTTTTAAACCTTCTTTTAAAAGTATAGACACACATTTGGAAAACCACACATGGTACTCATAAATGGGATATATATAATTTGACAATATAGTCAATGTTTATAGACCATGTTTATCCTCACATATTTGCATCTTGATGAATTTTATAAGAGATAATTCTTAATCTCTCACACCAACATTCTTAAGGTGATGTAAAGTTATAAGAGAAGAATGAGATAAATCAATTTTTGATTGTCTTTTCCCAATTGAAAGCAGTTTTTCAAAGCTCTGAGGTTAAAGTTAGCTTTAAACCTGTTTTAGAAAATGCTACTTGATATATAGTAAGTGGGAATTAATTATATGCTACCTCCTTTTACTCTAACAAATTATACTTTATTACTTTCTACATTTTTTTTGTTATCTTGGGGATAACAAAACCACTAGTATTTTTTTAATTAGTTCCTTATGCAGGACTAAACAACACAGTGTAATACCGTTTCTAAACTTCTATATTATAATCTAATAGAATTAGGACATGCACACCAATTAATTGGTCTAGTAATGCAAAAATACATGCAAATTTTATCTGCTAAATTAGGATATCTGAAGGAAAGCAAAGACAGTTTTAACAAGGAATTAAAATATTTAGGGGTCATGATATTTACAATCTAGATGGAAGGAACTCCTTTATTTTATTTTATTTTATTTTAATTTTTTGAGAGAGAGAGTGCATGCACATGAGGGGAGGGGAGGTGGAGGGCAAAGAGAGAGGAGAGAGAAAATCTCAAGCAGACTCCATGCTCAGCGAGGAGCCCAACGTGGAGCCCAACACAGAGCTTGATATCATGACACTGAGATCACGACCTGAAATCAGGAGTGTGTTCTGCATTTCCCACCCCTTTTATTTTTTGGACTTCTTCTCTTTCCAGTTGGGCTGCACATTAAGACCTAGTGACTTTCCCTCCATTTTCTTTCTGGCAGCCACCAGGGCAAGTATCCAAGCCTTTCCATATATGAACCAATTGCTTTGGACAAAAGTGGGGAGTAGTAAAAACAAAACAAAACAAAACACCTGTAATTTTCGCTATCTCCTGGGGTTTCAGTGTCCTTGAGAACTCCATTACTTGTCTCAATCTGCCACCCCCACTGCACTGACATTTCTGCTCTTTACCTGATTTCCACAAAACACCAGAAACACACAATATGACAAAAAACAAAGCTAAATCCCCAAACTTTTGTACATGTCTTTTATGCAGGAAATGGAGGGGGTGATTTATTTACAACAGGGCAAACAAATTGAAATTGAATATCAAATGTCCCCGATACTAAAATTTTCCCCAACGTTATGTAATCATATATCTTCTCCCACCTTTACCACTGTTCTCTATCCTCTCTCCGTTCCCCTATCCCCACCCCACTCCTGTCATTTCAAATGTGGCGCTCTTTATTCACCTCCTTTTTGCCCTCAGTCTCAATCCCAAGAAGTTATCTTCCTAAACAAAGACTTCTTTCCTATAAGGGGAATCCTTATACCGGGAACTTTAATTTGTTTTTATTATGCCACATAATAAAGTGACTAAGTTACCAAAATTAAAACAAATTAATAAGCATTGAGTATGCTGTGCCTCCTAGAACCTTTTGGAGAACTGAAGGATGTATTTCCCCAGTTGCTGAGATTGCTGCTGCCAGATAACCTTACTGATAGCCCTCTTCCAGGGTTGACCCACTGAAGAGGGTCTACTCGCTCAAAGTCAAAAATCCTCCTAGGGTGGCATGCATCCAATCACTGGTCTATGTAGGTAGGTGTGGCCCCCTTGTCTCAATTTGTAACTATGCTTAAGGGCCCCTGTAGCTTTATAGCAGCCTGAGATGTCAGCTGAGGTCTTCACTGAGACTGCAGGGCAGCCCAACTTCTTCTGCCTAATCCAACTTCTTTCTCTTCCCATCCATACACATTGATCCCCAAAGCCCTCCCTGATAAACTCTCTGCATGCCAATTATCTCAGAATCTGCTTCCTTTGGAACCCATCCTGGGCCTCATTCTTTTTTTTTTTTTTTTTTTTTTTTAAGATTTTATTTATTTGCGAGAGAGAGCATGAGAGACAGAGAGCATTAGAAGGGGGAGGGTCAGAGGGAGAAGGAGACTCTCTGCTGAGCAGGGAGCCTGATGTGGGACTCGATCCCGGGACTCCAGGATCATGATCTGAGCCGAAGGCAGTCTGGGCCTCATTCTTAATTAGTGTTTCTCCATATGGTTACCAAGTGTCTCAGTCATAGTGCCAACAATGCTTTTAGGCAAACCAGGACAGGTTCTTCTCTTGGGTGAGCCTGAATGACAGGTTCATTTGCTCAGGCTGGGCCTTGGGTATATTAGGTTGGGAAACAGGTTATCAGTATTTTTGGAAGATCCTCAGGTATACAAATGTATAGGCACATTCAGGAGTCCCCCTACTCTTCCTCAAGTGTCCTACCTCCTTGGCTGCATTTCCTTCCTTTTTTTTTTTTTTAAAGATTTTATTTATTTATTTAACAGAGAGAGACACAGCAAGAGAGGGAACACAAGCAGGGGGAATGGGAGAAGGAGGAGAGAAGCCCCGATGCAGGGCTAGATCCCAGGACCCTGGGATCATGACCTGAGCCGAAGGCAGACGCTTAACGACTGAGCCACCCAGACGCCCCAACTGCATTTCCTTCTTAGAAGAACCTTTGCTACCTCTTTGGTGTTTTTGTGTCTGACTTGGGGAATAGTTTTATTTAATGCTCATCTGAAGAGCCATGCTTTTAGCATCCTGAGACTAATGGATGACTCCAGTCTTCTTAGCTGAGATTACAGTTTCTCCATTCTTCAGGAATGCCATGATTCATCCACATATTCCATTTCCCCTAGAGAATGAGTGTAGTCATGTTACAATTATGGTTCGACAATAGAAGAATCAACCTAACTTGTAGAAATAGTCAAAGACAGTATCTGTCAAAGGACAAGGAATTGTTTTATCATACCATTGAATCATTTTATCCCACCATTAACAGGTCACGGGTGGAGGTGGTCAAAACGTACAAACTTCCAGTTATAAATAAGTTCTGGGGATATAATCTACAACATGGTGACTAGAGTTAACAATACTGTGTTGTATATTCAAAAGGTGCAAAGAGAGTAGATCTTAAAAGTTCTGATCAAAAGAAAAAAAAAGTAACTATGCATAGTGATAGGTATGAAGTAAACTTAAGATCAGAACTTAATGTTCTGGTAGTCATTTCACAATATATACCTATATCAAATCACTCCACTGTATACCTAAAACTAATGTGATTTTATATACCAATCATATCTCAATATTAAAAAGAAGTCAGAGTTACAATAAATTATTTGGAAAAATAAAAGCAACAGGCGAACAAATCCTGGGCCAAATGGACAAACTAATAGCTCTATATCTGTTCTGTCTTTCTGGGCTGTGATATTAGTACATTTTGGGATTACCAAGTACTCGCTTTTAGTACATAAGAGAGATACATATTTGAGGCTTTCATCTAAGTAACATCTTTTTGATGATACATATCATTCACTTTTCCAAGTTACTCATTTAATATTTAAAACCTAACATTTTTACAGCCCATTACAGTTTATAAAGTATCTTCACATCAATTATCTCATTTGTCATTCTTCAGTTGTGCTGATTTAATAAACTAGGTGATGCCAGCATTAGGTTCTTATAAAAAATGTAATGATGATTAACAAAAAACAATTTGATATGTTTGCTTCTATGCCCTGTTCCTCCAATTATTAAAGTTTAGTGTTTCATAATGACCTAATTTTTTAAAGATTTCTATATATGCAGTCAAAGGTTTTAAGAGGAATGATACTATTAAGAAGGGGAATATTAGAAAGTGGATTTAGAATTAGGTGAGCCAAGCTAAAATGGATGATTCTGCTCACATAGCTGAGTTACTAAGTCTGCAATTTTCATGCCCAAGTCCACAAGGAAAATCTCCAAAGTAATAAAGTTTGATCTCTTTAGGATCTATCACTTCCAGGCAATTGAATCAATTTTTAGAATTCCTGTAGTTCCAAGTTTCCTGGATATACTTGGATGTTTTTCCAGAGCTGGTGATTAAGGAAGCAAAATTGACAGGTGTTAAAGCAATCTGGTCACTGGTATCTGGGATCCTGTACTTTTACTTCAATAAGCTTCACTATTAGGGCCAAATACATTACATAAAACACACTTAATACTGCTTTTAATAATAGTAAAAGAGTTTAAAACACAGAATGCAAAACTAACACAGAAATTTTCTTCAACTTTAAGAAGTAAAATAAAGTCTCCTATCAAGGTAAGTGTATACATGGAATGCATGAAAAGAATATGTATTACAGAATTATAAAGCTTGCATAAAATTTCTGACTGAACCTTAACAATCATTTTTGAAAAAGTAAGAAATGACACTAACTTATAGTGGAAAAACTTTTTGAGAATGAGAACGTTTTCTTCATTTGTAAATTATAAAACGACACGAGTATGGAGATAAAGATGACTGTGTCTTAATAACAATAGCTAAAAGTAGCTAACTTTTCCAGAATGCTTACTAGGTTCCAGGTCACAGGCATTGTCCTGTGATGTATCCCTAATTTATAGTCAAGGTCACTGAGAGATCAAACAAATTATCAGAAGCTATGCAGCCAGTTAGGGGCAGAAAGGGAAGTTGAACCCAGAGGGAATCAATCTGTGCCTTCTGGAAAACTTCAGTCTCTCCTCAAGGCACTTGGGGTTGCAGCCGTGTTAGGGAAGGCCATGAGTTAGTATACTGGAAAAACAAACCAGGTATGTTGGATAAAGAAACAGAATAAAAGATTCATCTTTCTTCGTGGAGAAGAAAATGAGTTTCTGCTAGCAGACTAAATGTTCCCCTAGAGCCTGGAAATGTTATTTTGATTTCCAAAATTGTTCAGCTTACAACAAGAAAATGAAACGTTTGGGCCAGAGAGGGCAGGCGGGTCTCGTTGCACATATGAATGAGAGAGATTGTCGCTCGTGGCAGAGAGCAGAGAGATGCTCTGAGTAGTAGCTTTCTAGACCCTGAGGTCAACAGCGCACAGGGCTGTCTGCCTGGGACTGGGGAGAGACTGAGGAGTAAGAATGCTAAGAATGTGCCAGTCTTGGTGTCAGCAGTGAGAGAAAAGGACTTAAGTCTAAGAAATTATTAAATTAGAAAAAAAAAAAAAAAAGAATTCCCGCTCATCCTAGCGCCTCTGATTCTCTTTCTTGCCACATGCATCTTTGCTTATGTGCTTAGTGTTTCATAAGATGTGTATGTTTCCTTAATATATATGGCTTAGTTTGAAACTTTAGGTTGAACTGATTTAAAAGTTTAACTTAGATGTGGAAATTAAAATATTCAACTGTCTCGATGTGTAAGAACTGGCGAAGATATATGGTTGACCCTAAGATACAAATGATACTGTGGGATAGAGCGGCTTTCTCCTTTCTTCAGCCAGCCCTGTGATTTTTTGCCTCATGCCTGCTGCGGCCAGGTGGTAGACGTAAGTGTGAGTTCAGGAGCCAGAGAACTGGGCTTATGTCTCAGCTTGGCCACTGACCAGCTGAGTGTCAGTGGATGAGCCGCGTAACTTCAGCTATGGCCTCTCCATCTGAAGAAACCAGGCACAATGAAAGCGATCTGACCGTTAATACGTACGTATTTCAGACTCAAAGACATGGATGCTAAGCTTTACTATTACTGAAAGGCATCAAAGTGACATTTTCCCACAACTACAACAGCACTGCGTCACCTGGCTGGGACTCAGTTATCCTGTAATGCTCCTTGATCTTAGAATTGTTCAATTATGGGGGGAAACAGTAAGTCCAATAGAAGGGATGAAAGAAGGTAATTACTGGAAGGATTAAATGAGCTAATAGGCCAAGTGAATAGAATAGAATCTTTACACATACAAAGAACTCAGTATTATTGAAATCTATCCTCATTGTTGAATATGGGTTTATTTGAGACTGGTAACAGTTTTAGTTCATATATAGTCTATGAAACCATGTTCTCTGCAAATACAAGAGAAATCAACTTCAGTTTATAACGTTCATAACGAGGCCTGGAAGATGGGACATTGATTCAGTTTGAATTACTCTGAAGGTCCCAGGGA
Source organism: Mirounga angustirostris (assembly GCF_029215605.1). Classification (NCBI taxonomy): domain Eukaryota; kingdom Metazoa; phylum Chordata; class Mammalia; order Carnivora; family Phocidae; genus Mirounga; species Mirounga angustirostris. Next base: position 43,268,727 of record NW_026991722.1, on the reverse strand, counting down.
TCTTAGTGCAGGGACACGAGTTAAGTGCAGAAGGTGAAAAACCTGGGGCAAAGGGGAGAAGTTTCTTTCAGTCTGTGGTTCTTGATGCCTTTATTGATACTTAATGATCAAGATGGAGTTGAAACAGGAAGCTAGAAAAAATATCTAATGAAACAAGAAAAACATTATCAAACGCAGTTTATAAAATCATCTAAATTAGAAAATATTCTTATCCAATACAGTCATATTTCTCCTCTGACCTTTATTTACCACAAATACCCTATTAGAAAAAGGCAACAAACTCTAAAATTCTGCCAGGGAAACTAGCTTTCCTAAGAAGTAGAAACTGAAAAAAATAAACTGTTGCTGACAAATGTCTATATAATGATGCAGAAAATAAAAGTCAACATTTGGATTTTAGAGCCAAAACCTTAAACTTAAGGTTTCTTATTCCAAGTGTGTTAGTTACAGAGAAAGATCAAGAAACAAATTACTGTAGGAGCAGACAGCCATTTAGTAATTAAGTTCACCATACCTCCCTAAATATGTAAATCCTTTTAAGAATCATTTTTGAGATCAACATGTTCAAACTATAAAAAATGGAATAAATGAATCCAATATATTAAGTATATATTGGTTCTGGAGAAATTGAACACCTCAAAAATATCTGTCCACCGTTACATTTCTGATTCACAAAAATGTTTTTCTTTGAGGGACCTGCTCCACCCCACACCAACCCCATCTAAGAGTAGACACTTAAAATAATCATTATCATAACTCTTAGTGCACCTCTTTTGCTAAAACAACCCATAGAGAGTGAATATATTCTCCAACTTTAAGCTATACTTATAGTCAGCACAATCATTTGTTGTAAGAGAAATTAAGAGAATCTAAATTACTTTGTATCTACAAATAATCTCTCCCAAACTCATTTCAGCTGTTGAAGTATCCATCATCTCTTCTTCCACCCACTGACCTCTTAATCAGACTGGCTAATAAACAGAGAAAAATGGTAATATAAGAACTTTTATTATCAATCTTGCAGAAGCGCTAATGATCAATTTAAAAGTAGTATCTATAGTAAGACTGAATTTGCAGCATCAAGAAAAAGAAAGAGAAACAGTCTTGCTGCCCGCCCTTCAAATGCCTTCTTAACGGGGGTCAATCAAATTGTATTTTCCTAGGAAGGAGGGTTTTTGTTTGTTTGTTGTTGAACACATGGTGAAACACCAGTAGGTGTTTTATATTTGTTTTATGTCACTATCATTCTGAATGAGTTGAGGATAGTATGAATCTCTTAGCTTAGGTCTTCCAGTTTTTCCTTTAAATATGAAAATGATACTTTTATTCTCCTAACAAAGAAAAATAATACAGTGGATTTTAAATAAACAACTGTAAAGCTATGAGGTAAAATGGGGGGGGGGAGAAACATGGCTTTTTAGTGCCTTTTCTATTCTTTACATCATTGAGGTTAATTCACATGCTGGTGGTTGGGAGATACCCCAAAAGCCATGTGAGTGATTACTGAGAGTGACTCCTCACATGCCCAGTTCACTGTCACTCTAAAAATACATGAATGGAGGTCACTAAGTGCAAAGACAGTGAATTGCAAAAACCAAATCATTATGAAAGATTGATGTTTTCTGCCTGTTTGAAAATGGCAGTGAAATAAAATATTTTAATTAATATGTTGTTTACAGAGATATAAAAGGCAATATTATCCAAAAGTCTTCAATAAAGAGGTGGACCAAGCTTCCTCAGGCAAATGCTAAAAAAAGAAAAAGAAAGACAGACATGGCTACACAAATATTCATATCAGACAAAATGGATTTTAGAGCCAAAAGCACTAGAGGTTGCCAAGCAAGATATTTCCCATTGATAAAAGCAACAGTCCAAACTTGAGGATAGAACAGTTTTAAGCACATATCAATATGGCCTGGAAATACACAAATCCAAAACACCAGTGAGAAATGTCAGTAAACCTCTCTCAGGAACTGATAAATCAAAAATTAGTAAAACACCGATTATTTGAAAAACAAAAGTTATAGAGTTAGAAAAATGTGTGCCCTCTAAGCAAATGAGAAAATATTCTATATCAATAAATAAAACAGCTAGTTCTTTTAACAGAATAATAAATAGACACTTTTAACTGCTCTGCTGAAGAAAAAAGGGGGGAAAAACAAAAGAAAAAAGGGAAAAAGGGAAACATAAGTTATACAACATCTTCAAAATACGTTCTATCAATAAATTTTTTAGAAGCTACATAAAATACACAATTTTTCAGGAAGATGTAAATTGTGAAAATTGGTTAAAAAAAGCATAATGCCTGAATACACCAATTCCTATTGGGGGAAAGCATATAATCACAATAGTAAAATTGTAGGAGAATTCTAACAAATTTTTATGAATAGATAATCCCAGTTTATATGAGCAATTTGAGCACAGAAAAAAATGGCAGTCTTACTAATTTTTTGAGGCTAGTATAAATCTCAGACTAAAACCGAGCAAGAACATTAAAAAACAGAAAAGTATAAGAAAATCACATATGAGTTATAATTCCAAGTAAAATAGCAGCAAATCAAATCCATCAGCCCATTAAAAGAATAAATTATGATCACGATCAAGTGGGATTTAGTGCTGAGATGTAATGGTGGTTCAATATTTGCAAATCAATTTACATGATACATCACATCAATAAGAGAAAAAAAAATATGATCATCTCAATAGATGAATTAAAGAGCTGAATAAATGCAAAACAATAAAAAAAACCCCAAAATATAGGATAATAACTTCTAATTTACAGGTGGGAAGACCTTCTCAAAAATCTACAGTTGAAAATACTGAGAGTAAACCACATAAAACAAAAATTTCAGTAAGTAAAAACACCATAGACAAATTTACAAGATTAGCAAAAGACCAGGAAAAAAGAATGCATTTAACAAGGTCTTAGTAATTAATTGGAAAAGCCAAGTAATTCAATAGGGAAATAAAAATAGGCAGTTCAAAGAAACACAAATGGCTAATACACATAAGAAAAAAAAATCACCACTCTGTCTCATTAGTAATCAGGAAAGTCATAATTAGCTTGAGATATCTCTTACTGCTCATCATAGTGGTAAAACTTTTAAACATAGTGTAATGTCCAAGATTGCTGAGGATGAAGGTCCACAGGTTTTTGCACACAGTGTTGGTGGGATGTCAATTGGTTTAGTCTTTATTAGGGCAACTTGACTGTCTCATTAAAATGTAAAATGCACATATTTTATCACGGAAAACAACCCACTACACAGAGATTTTAGCACTCTGTACATTTTTTAATTTTTTTGTAATGTTGCCGAAGAGATCCAAATCACTAGTAGCAACCTAGGAAACATGTTTCTGGATAGGGTCCATAAACCACGTTCACAAATATGGTTTTCAAGGTTTTACTACATCACGTGGTGACAGTCATTTCAGAGTACTTGAAACTAGCACAGTTGCCCAACTCAAAGACTACCTTCCAAAGAAAAAGAATAAGGCCTTGGTTAGATTGTCTTACATTTTGTGGTTACTATTTTGAGCCACATAAAATCCTCTTGCCAAAAGAAGGAGTTGCTGTCTTTTAGAAAACCTCATCTACTTTTAGCTAAAAGTCAATTTGAAACGACATTAAAATACTTATAATTTTGGTCATATTTAATTCATTTCTCTCCACATTTTTTAATCCAGCAATTCCATCTCCAAGCATCTCATTTACAGAAATACCCCATGCAAAGAGGTATGGCAAAGAATGTTAATTGTAGCATTGTTTTCAGGAGTGAAAAAACTTGGAAACGACAGATTACTTAGGAAATGGCTAAGTTAACCGTATGTCCATATTAAGGAATACTAAACAGCAAATATATATATATATATATGAAATATATATATATGCTAATATGGAAAATTTTCCAAGGCACATGGCTTAATGAAAAAGGCAAGTTACAGAAAATATGTAGTACACAATCCCACTTTCATGAAAACCAAACACAATAGAATCTTAATGGAAATGTGTGTGTAAAGATACTTATTAGAAAAGACTAGAAATTACACATCAAAGAGCTAACGAAAGTTACCCTTTATCAGGGTAGGGGTGGAGCTTCCACTTTTTATTGGTTTCTTTTTGTTTGTTTTGAAAAGTGTCTTCACAAAGGAAATAGAGTCATGTATGACTTCTAGCAAAAAGGGGAAGTTTTGAAAAATATTGTTTCTAGTATTTACTGATTGTGCGTGTATGGAATGCTTATTATTAATGCTTAGAATGTATATACATATTAGATACAATCTGTGACTCTATGTCAACAATAAGTAAATAATTGGGAGAGTGTTTACCTAAATGAGGCAAATTTAAGTTCTGCGTTTGAATTAAGAAAAATAGTTCAGTATTCATTTTAGAGCAGCAGAGTGGTACAGACTAAGAATCCATTTTTAAAAAGACCACACTAAATTAGACTAAATTAGCAAATTTAGTAAGTTTCATTATGGAAATTCCCAGAGGCAACCTCTGGCATTTAATGATTAGAAAAGTAACAAGAAAGTATTGCTTTCAGAGTGAATCAATAGAAAAGTGAATTTCCCTAATATAAAATAATCTTTATGTTAAGCAAAAAGGCACAGAGCTAATTGGAGGAGGTATATTGTATAAATGTTTTTTTGAACTGTACAGTACAATACAGTGTGATAATCATCACTGAGCAAATAGAAAATACAGTGAAACTTTCCTCAAGTCTCTTAAAATTCACTTCTGAATCATAGTAGGATGCATTCATAATTTTACAAAATGTAGTAGGATCATTTCCCTTTTTGGTTCTCTGTGACTATATAAGGCTAATATTGTTCTGTATACTTAAAATTTGCTAAGAGATTTGATCTTACACACACACACACACACAAAGATGACTATGTGAGGTGATGGATGTGTTCATTAACTTGACTGTGGAAATCATTTCATAACGTATCCATATATCAAATCATCATAGTGTGGTTCTTAAATATATACAACTTTATCAATTCTACCTCAATGAAGCCAGAAAAAAAATGGTAAATGAACAGAAGTACCAGGGTATAGTTCACTAAGTACAGAAAATGGCTTCAATGAATTACCTGAGATGCTAGGTTTTCAGGGCCAGTCCTGTAACTTTTTTTTACCACGGTTTTCCTAACGCTGGTGCTCTAACAGGAAAGGCCCGTTACAGTCACTGTGACCACAAGCTTGAGCAGAAAGGAATGAAAGCATACGTGATATTAAGAAGTATACAGAGTTCACTGAAGTTACGAACATCACTTGTAAGCCAACAGCATAGTCTCTCCCTGATGTTTTTCTTCCGTGCAGTTAAGATCCACGGTGATTCCCTCTGTCACTCACTGGACACGGCTGCCCTGCTAAGGGTTTCGATGGCGAGTGGTACAAGAACAAATACATACTTTGGTAAAACTGTTGTTCTCCACAGAACTCCTTTACTTGGGATTTTTGCGACAAATTATAGCAGCTCAAGTAGAAAAGAAAAAGTTCAAACCAGTCACCAGATCCAAAATTAGCATTTTATTCAGAACGCTGGGGTCAGAGGTGTATCATTTATATTCTGGTACACAATACAGAGGCAAAGCTGGTCAGAAGTCTCTCCAATTTAAAAGCTTGGTTTTTTTTTTTTCATTTTTTTTTTTTAAAAACACACACTTAGTAATGCCTCCAGTGTCAGGCCACCCCTTTCTTTTCTTTCTTTCTTTTCTTTTTTTTTTTTTTTTGGTACAAATTATGTAAAACATTTGTGCTAAGAACTTTTCTCCCTCCCCAAACAAAAAAGAAAATAAAAAATAAAAAAAAATTAAAAAATTAAAAATTGAGTATTCTAACTACAGCTCAACAATTGAATCAAATGTCACTTTGTTTTGTAAATACTTTATCCATAACGAAAGATATAAACATGCAAAAAACCTGAATCCATAGTCCAAATAATACATACACATGTTCTGAAGTTTCTGCACTTCTCCATAGACTATGCCAATAAAACATTATGTACACATACCATTTTTACAGTGAAGTGGAAAAAATACAGTAAATAAAAAAAGTGTACATGGATTAAGACCAAAATGTATCTAACATTCTAGTTTATGAAAAAATTCAATTTTGCTACAAATTGGTGATATGAAAACTCCCTTTATTTGCAACCAGCTGCGTAAGTTTTAAGATTTTAGTGAAAAAAGAAAACTAAAGTCTAAAACTAGAAGTAATGTACATTTTCCAATCTCATGGTCTCATCCCCCAAGATAATAAAATCGCTCCATGAGTTTTTGTTTTTTGTGTGTTTAATTCTGTGTTTTAATAAAAGCAAATGCAATGTAACAAAAGCGTATTGAAGCATATCATGGTTTAACTTACTGCTCCCACCACAAAATATTTTGTCTTTTACTTATCGTTTCAGAAATCAGTACCGTTAAAGCCTTAAACATAAAACTAATTCCAATCTGAAAAAGGTACAAAAAGGCACATAAAATCCCAGTGCTTCTGTACTGTAAAATTCAAGTGTAACTGAGCTCAGTGTTTTTTCCAAACAGTATTGGATCACTGATATTCCCTCTGAGCCCAAATTGGTTTGCAGCCTATGCCAAAGCCTCCAGCAAGCACTGTGCTAGTAGACTACAAAGTTAAAGCCTAGCTTCTGAATGCTTTTTGGGAATATCAGTTGAAATTGTTTGTACTTGTCCAAAAACCAAGTTCACCCTGAAGTTCACTCATCACCTCCACCATACATGTCAGCAAGTTTCTTGAAGCGTGGCCCCCAGTCATTCAGATAGTCATAGTCCTGCTCACCGCCGCTACTTGAGGAATTAAGGGAGCTCAGGGACCCAGCAGTGGACCCACTGCCTTCATAGTCAAAGACTAAGAGGGAGTCATATGGCGGAGCTGTGGGATCATTGTCAGCAGCTTTAAGGCCCTACAATTTGGAAAGACAAAGAAAGAATGGAGAGAGGGTTACAATCGGCAAACGACATGCAGATCCCAGGGGTCCCATGTTTATAAGTTTCCACCCGCAGACCACAACATTTTCAACCACAGAAATTGGGGTTATCACCATGTTTGAATGTTGGACAAAAACGCACTTAGGTCTTTCCTCTGCAGGAAAGAGCCCAAGGAAGTCTAGCTCAGTGAGGCCAAGACATACAGTGGGAGGGGAGTTGATTGTGGAGAATGTGCTTGACAGGTGGCAGAAATGAGTGGCCAACTGCTTGAGGCTGAGAAGGAAGGATCTCGAAGTCTGGTAATCCATCTATATGACAGTGCACTGAGTGAGTAATTACTGCTGGAATAAGTTACATGAAATAATACAAAGGGCTAGGAAATCATGTTATACACGTGGACGCTAATCCAGAGTCAGAGTCAAAGGATTCTGACAGTGAACAGGTTGAACAGGAATTATACAAGCCAGGCAAACGCAGGGATATATAAGAGTGCCATATGGTCTTTGCCCTTTGTAATCTAGTGTAAAAAGCATTATTATAGTATAGTGTGAAATAAATGATAAATAAATAATAAAACTACAAAGTCTAGGCAAAAATCATCAGAATGCCAAAAAAAAAAAAAAAAAAAAATCCAGACTAGCACTGAGAGCTAGGAGTTCAAGGAGGAAGTGGCATATTTGACCTAAATTTGGAAGGAAAAAGAAGGATAAAGGCACCATGGGCTCATCACCGTATCTGTCCTGTTGGCACTCAATGAATATTTGTCTAAAAAAAACTCTTTAAAGCTTTGTTAAAAATTTCTTGCTTTGGAACTTGAAGAAAGAAAAATAAATGTGGAAACATAATATTTTAAGCAACAAAATGGCAGCTGCTTGACTGCCATCAAAAACAAGAGAGAAAAGTACACACTATCAGTTCTCTCATCCCAAAGTCTCTCTTACCAACCATCCTAACCATTTAATTAAACACCACTTTCCCTCATGTCTGGCTGGACTACGTATAACCCAGAAAAGCCAGTGTAAAATAAAATAAAGCATGTTTTCTGCAAACTACTTCAATGTATAAAACATAAATAATTTTTAGAAAGGATTTTATTTATTATATTTATAGAATAAGCTACCAGACAATTTTGCTAAGGCTGAAAATCACAAACTACAATTTCTCAGAAGTCATAATTCCTTTCTGTGGTAGACTGTGTTACTGTCCTCAATGATGCACTATCCTTTCCTTGTAGGTGGGTCAGATGCCCACACTACCACAAATACCTCCCTGGAGCCAGAGTTTACTTTCTAAACCCACTGTCAGGCTTGGCTATGGGCTGGCTTTGGCCAACACAACGTCAGCAGCAATGTAGAGAAGACTCTGTAAGACCTCTGTCCACCAGTCCCTTCTTGCCCCCTCTCCCAGGACAATGGACTGCCCCAGCTGGCAGTTTTCCTCCTGCCTGGATCCTGAAACACAGAAGACATGAGGACCCAGCCATTGCCAGCCTAGAGTGAACACAGAATTTGGACAAGAAGTAAACCTTTGTTATTATAAGTCAACAATACTTGGGGAGTTGTCAGCTACTGTAGTCTTAGCTGGTAAAAATCAAACAACGCACCTTCTGTGTTTATTTACTCAATTCAAGATGTAATTATTGAGTATGTATATTACCATGTATTCTGCTTAGTGGTGGGGACACAGCTATTAAGAAGCTAGACCCAACACCTGCCCTCATGGAGTTTATATTCAAATGTTAGCATGGGCCCTTTTTCCTTTTCCCTACTAACAACTGCAAACATAAGCAATAGGAGATTCTTTTAGTTCAGCGTGGGTTAACTTGGGTCCATACAAGAACCAGACCCGAAAAGATCTGAGGGGAAATCAAGAAGACAAAGAAAATCCTGGTAAGGAGAACAGGTTTCTGAAGACAAATGCAGGTTTCCTGGGCTATCAGAAAGTAGGGTGTTCATGAAGATGAAACCTTCCGAAAGCTGAAATGGCAGAACGCAAAGAAGCAATTACCATTCATTTATACAGGACATCTTTTTGAGCATTCCCAGACCCCAAAAATAATGGCTCTGAGGCTTTTCTGGTTCTTACAACACATGTTGCTAACAGATGCACACGATAAAATGGAGATGAAGCAGAGATGCTCACAGCCGCAGTTCAAAGCTATGCAGCTGGATGCTGAGGAGCTGAGGGTAGTTCTGGGGAAGGAGCCCAGCGGATCACTCCCGCGGCCTGGGGTGCGTGCTGCCTCTCTAACAGCTCCCTGCAAGACAAAGGCTGTGCGCTATTTTTCACTTACCATCTTTTTTTTTTTTAAAAAAAGCAGAACCTGTCTTTGGATTTCCTTGGTGAAACCAAGCACTGATGTAGGTCTTCCATAGCAGTAAAGTGGTGGAATGCAGACGGATGTTTGAAAAGCAGGGTGTACCTGCATTAAGTTTTCATTATGACCTTAAATGAAACTGCTTTCCAATGTGCAGAACAGAGCCAATGACCGAGGTCACCATGTTCAGGTCATCTGCTTTTATTATGATTCGAAATTTAAATAGAAATACATGCAGAGCCCTGCCCAGTCTTTATGGTGTGAGCACCAAACTGGAAATATGGAAAGGTTAAGACTAAAATTAGTTCTAAAGAGTCAGTGGCAGGGTGTTAAGTGTGTCTGGATTCAGTGGAGAGGAAGCAATGGCCTGTGTTCACTACGACTTAAGGATGAACGGGGGAAGCTGTCTGGTCTTCACTGGTGTATAAAAGGACCCGAGCCCCTTCATCGCATGTCTAAGCCCCCTAATTCAATGCTTTAAAATAAGCGTTAACACTGCTGATAACCTAGTCCCCTACTCACTATGAAGATTCTAAAATATATTCATTTCTTCTAAATTTCTTTTAGCTCCTGCCCCAGTTTTTGGATCATCCTGGTCATTTTTGAATCTGTTTCCTCCCTTCCTTCCTTTCTTCCTCCCTCCCTTCCACACTGTCTCAGGTTTTAAATAATTAAAAAAAAGCAAAAAAACCCCTGAACTTTTCAAGAACTCTTAGGCAAGCCATCTTTCTAGGCTGAAAGTTAAGTATCCTAAGTCCCCTCCACTTGGAATAGCACAGATTTTTATCTGAGAATAAAATACGACTCTTGTGGATGAGGTATTATATAAATTCTGGGTACTATTTTGGTAATTCTAAAAAGATCCTAGTCAAGTTCTGAGAGACTGAAAATGACAGGCACACAAGCAGAATGAATGTGCAGGAGAAAGCCGGTGGGCCACGTACCCATCTGGTCCTCCCTTATGGGATTCCTTTATTCTTAGGTGTGGACACTATTTCACATGAAGTGTATGTGCTGTTATCAACTCTACCAACTAGAGTTGCATGTGTTTCTCTTCTCCACCTGGTTTAACTAAATCTAGAAGAGTAGGTGTCTGTTTTGCCTTTCCTGGAAGGGCAGATCTTGAACTCTGGATAAATCTGAACTGTTTTCTGTAGTTTGAGGTGTCTCTGTAAAATGAAAAAGCCTGTGGCTCTGGCTGAATTCTTGCTGAGCTTGTATTTATAGACTTCCGATCCTATGCTTTATGGATGGAGATATGCTTTTAGAGGAGCTATAAAAACCCATATTCTTCAGTGAGGGAACACATGAGGGATATAAGAGGAAAGAGGTCTTATCAGCTCGCCACCTGCCTTAGTTCGGGCCCTCTTTATATCCTGCCTGGACCACAGCAAAAGCCTCTCTAACTGGTCTCCCGGTCGCCACTACTATTCCTTTTTCTTTCATACAAACTACTAGTGGCTCCTCTCTCAGACATTATTTGAAGTCGCTCCCCCAAGTAAAACTCTGATTGCTCTCCCATCACCTATTGCAGTGTTTCCCAGATAAGGGAGGGGTTCCGCTGGGGATGGGTAAGATGGTTTTTAATTGGTGCATGGGCACTTTAAAACAATTACCTTTATTAAAAAATGAAATTAAAAGTTCAAGTGAACAATAGATGAGGTGTGTGGACATGGAAAAAACCAGAAGGCGTTACTCAAATGCCTGATGTTTGGGTAACCTACAGGATAAAGTTAAAACTTTAGCAGAGCATTCAGTGAACTTGGGAGTGTTCATGCAACTTTTCCGTTTCAGCTATTCTCTACTCCAGCGACCACAACTAAATTTTTCACCAGATTCCCCCCAAATCTAAAAATGTCATGTTTTTGTGTACCCTGTGTTATTTGTACCTTCATTTCCTGATAGCTAAAATGGGATTTCCTTTGTTTGAAACTTCCTCACTCATAATTTCTCATTTTATTAATATCCATCCATCCATCCATCCATTCATCCATCCATCCATCATTTAAAACCCATTAAAAATATCACTTCTACTGTATGGATTTTTCCTCCAATCATGACTGGGAGTCATTCTCATGGTCTCCTTTACTTTCATTGTCATGTTTTGGTTACACTAGATTGTGACACCCTTTTCTGCCAGTGATGTTGATATTCATTTCATATCCCACTGTTCACTACAGTGCCTGATACCCAGCGGGCATCCTAGAAGGTAGCTTGGTACTCCTCTCCTGGGCTTTGGTTCTCACTCACCACCTTGCTCATATTTATAGACACTCCTTTCAGAAGAAGCTAGAATTTAGGTTTAAAATACATGTGGACATAAAAGTATACTAGGTTTACATTACAGTGGAATTTTGTGACTTAACGCCAACATTACTATGTCCCTTTCTGAGAATTTCACTTTACTTAAAGCAAATTTTTTTGGAAGGAGAGGATTTTGTTTTATTTACAATTAGAGAACAGTAATCTGTACTAATAACTAATATGACACATAATAAGTAAGAGATTTTACTATGGGATGGGGACTATACCAAGCACTTTATGTGGATTATCTCATTCAGTTCTTACAGAAATCTTAAAAGAGGATTTTATTATTAGTCTCATTTTATATATACATATGAAAACTGGATATCCAAGAGGTTAAATCCAAGGACCCTGACTTTGTAGAGGGGAACAGAGCTATTAGGTGAGGCAGCTGCATTTGAATTCAAACAAATGCCCAACTACTCTATGTATGGGACAGAGATATTTTAAAGAGGACAAATACATTTAATAGGAGAAAAAAGGCAAAAGTTCTAAGCTTTAGGAGTTCTGTGCAAGTTATTCTAGAAGCACTTCCCGTAAGTTTTTAAATATCAATCAAAAGTTGGTCTTTTAACAGAAATAAGTCCTTGGTTTTTGTATTTCTGAGATAAAGAAATACATAGGATTAGTAAAGTTATTGGAGGTATGCTAATACCTACTGTCAGGCTGAGATTAAATTAATTTGTTTTAACTTTTCACCCTCTGAAGGTCATATTTGAAAGCCTCAAAATAGAATGAAACTTGGTAGTCGAAATTAAAAAAATGTGTGATTTGTTTTACTCTACCTACCAGACTAGAAATATATTTTTTGATATTCAAGGCAACATTCATTGATTATTTAAATAAACAAACTAGAGAATGTTCTCATGAGCTTACTTATTCCTTACATTATAAAAACACTCCAGTTATAATTGCACCATACTCTTCTTCCTTTGGAACATTCGGTACTGTGCTAAATCAAATAAGACCTGGGGATAAAGAAATCTGTTTGCATTTTACATGTATTTACAAAATATGCTTGAATTCTTTCTAGGTGTCCTCAACTGTTTTAAAACCTTACATGAATGTATTTTTTATCTGTCCAGTTACAGAAAGAGTAAGTCCATGGGTGTCTTAGATGGAAGAATCTACACGGTGTATTTGAATGTTAGCTGACTTAGGCCTTTTGACAGTTTCAACCCTCTGAATTTTCCCACAGACCTGACCATTTCATCCCTAGACCCTCATTTTAGTTTCTTCTGTGACACCTTCACCTCCGTAGACCTTCTTCCTATGTCCAAATGTAGGGCATTTCTAGTGTGAATGTTTCGTCTTCCAACTCGTCCACATTTCTCCATCTTACAATCCCATTCAGAATTATGGATTCCATAGTCATTTGGGGAAACATTTCCAAATGTGATCCTTTGGTGCATTCATGTACTCACCAAACCAGTGGGCCCCACACTGCCCCCCAGGGACATGTGCACCTCTTCCCTTGGCAGCAGAAGGGGACCCTGAGATAGGAGTTATGAAGGAAGGTTAGTCCTGGGTACAATGGAATGTCACTGGATGGTGCCTACCCCAAACTCTGTGTGCCTGACCCTCCTTGGGTTGGTAAAGACTTAATGAAAGAACTAACGTCTAGAAAAAGAGGGAAGGGCATTCTACACAGAGAGGATAGCATGGGAACAGGTACTGACTTGGAATTATGAGCTGAGCGTGGGAGGCACAAGTCAAGTCCCTGTCCCTGGCCTGTAAGATGCAGGTTTGGGGGCAGGGGGCGTTGAGATGAAACTGTAAAACCAAGGAAGGATTACAGCCAATGGAGTCTGGCAAAGGAAGGCATCAGATACTGGAATGTTTGCCTGGTACAAAGACCGTGCTTGCAGCAAAGTGGGAGTACACACAAAGAGAATCCAGGTCTAATTTATTTTCTTTCTACATATTACTAGTACAAATATGTACACACAGGAGATGTTCAATAGTTATTTGCTGAATGAATGATCCTAAACCAAGCTCAAGATCATTTCAAAATGAGCCATTTTTAGCCAGTGCAGACAATCCTCAAATTATGAACTGACTGCATTCTAGGAGTTAATTTGCAAGTCAGTCGTTTGGCACCAAGTTTTTCATAGAAGTACTGAAACATGTTCGTTATGGTCTCCAGCTACTTTTTAGGCTGAGCACTGTTCTAGGAAAAGGAAACTGCAAATGGAAATTGTGACTGTAACTCTTTCTATTGTGGCATTTGAGGGGCTGGGTAACTGAATCTTATTAACTAGATATGCTTCTCTACCTACTGAAGAAAATCCAGTCCCTGTAAAAAAAATGAATGAACAAACACACAAACACAAAACATATCCTAAAACACAACTTAGAACAACCAATATCTTCATTTTCTGAATTTAGTCAGCTCCAGTAGAGTGAAGGCCCCAGACTTGGGCCCCGATGAAGCCCGATCAACTGCAAATCGGGTGGTACTCATGGCTTTAGACCCTAAACATCTGCCACAGCACTCGGGTTCCTTAAAACAACAAAACCTAAGAGCGAGGCAACATACTGGATGCTGAGGTTACTCAAAGATGAACAAGAAATTGCCCCCACCCTGGACAGCAGGCACATACTCATGCAGGAGAGAGAAACATCAATGGTTACACCACTGTGGCCAGGATTATCATGCAGTGTAGATGAAGGAAGTGTCTTGTGAACTCTTCCCAGAGGGATCAAAGAAGACCTCACATACAAGGGGGTGTTTGAGGTGAATCTGAAGGCTACGTGGGTGTTTCATTGATGGTTAAGAAGGTGAGGGCTTTGCAGAAATTACATTATAGTCAAAATTGGGATGCTTCTGAGGAATTGCAAATAGTTCAGTGGGGCTGCAGCCCTGGAAGGAAATGTCACGGGGAAGAGGGCAGGGGTTAGATTGGGACAACAGTCTTATACATGAAGCCTAGTACTTGACCTCTGTCACTGAGAAAAGAACAGTGTTATGGATGGACTGGAACCCCACAGAATACTGACGCTTTGGGGACAGGCAGGAACATTCAGTTAAGTATTTGTTGAATGACACTGAAGCTAAAATTCTTGCTTTAAGAAAGTCCAGTTCCTGCACTTCCCTTCAAAAGATTCACTCTATCTCGAAGTCCCACACCCACAGAGCTAATGAAACAATTTCTCATGACAACAAAATGCTAAATTAGAACTAAAATCATCAGGCACTCTTAAATATTCAAAAAAGATCTAGTCATAGATAATAAAATTCCTGCAAATCTCCTAACCAGTTCTCTATACAAATAACTAGAAAAGTCAGGGCATATTTCTGTAGATGAAGGAAGTAATGGCACTCTGTTGCTTTTGCCTTCCATCTGCTTTCAAACCACGACTAAAACAAATTAACCTATTACCTGTTTAACAGAAGTGAATGCATATGTTCAGAAAGCAGCATGCATTTCAGGAATAGACAGTAATGAAGAGTTGTAAAGGGAAATAAATACTCAAACCTTGTTTCAAATCTTTTTTTTTCCCCACAAACGATAACTGCATCTTTTTAAAAACCTAAAGTAGACTGATTATGTATATAAAATATATGACTACAAGGAAGCCCGGGAAATAAGAGTCTTATCAGCACGTGATGGCAGGCGATATATAACAGAAGTATTCCACCTTGTAGTGCACGGAGACCTATTCTGGTCTTAGAGATACTGAACGGCAGGACAGGGCCAGAGAATGCGAGTTCTGCCATAGAGTCGCAGTCGACATCAACAGGTTTTGCTCTCTTACATTTAACACTAAAAATTCAAAAGATGAATTGCAGTAAAACTATAGACATGATCAAAATAAGCAGCACAAATCATTTTACTTCAAAACGTAAGTATTAAATGTAGCAGAACTTGTGGTCAGTAATGAAATAAAAAGAATGCCATAATAATTTTGACAACGGAAATCATATCTGTTATATTCAACAGAGAATTAGCTGCCTCTTACAGAAGCTTTTAAAACTCCTCAACTAGACAAGTATTTAAATCACTTACATAATATTTAATTTAGCTCCTCTTCCTATTAATCTTATTTGATGGAACTCTAGTCATTGGGTAGGCACTGAATTCTCAACATTTGTGGGATTCAAAGGATACAGTATGAGGAAAATGAAAATGAACTATTATTACATTCATCAGTGCTAATAAGTGAAATTAGAATACACTATAATATTGTTAGTCTATTTATCACTTGTAATCTAGGGAAAAAAGCCTTTTGGAAATAGTGTGACTAATACTGATAATGTATATGAATGTCATTTATAAATACAGAATATTAATTGATAGATCTGTTTTCTGGCCCATCAAACCAATTATATCTGTCCTCCACTATTAAAGCCACATTTGCTTTAACACGAAGATAAGCTCAAGAAAATCAAGTGTGTTTAACGAACTACACAGCTGTACTCCAAGCAATCTGTGGTCTGATGGTTACGTACAGCTGACGGTTAGCATAAAATAAACGCCCCTATAAGGAGAGTGAGCCTGTCTTTGCACCTCATTAATGAAGTCCCCGATGTCCCCAGGGTGCGGGGCTGCAGATCGGACCGGGTACTGGGGCTCGGCGTGGATGGGTCTCTCATCCAATCGTCGGATTCCTACAGGCTTGATGGCATCAGGTTCCACAGTATCAGGCTGCTGCAGCTGGCTCAAGTCATAATCCTGCAAAAGACAAAATCAAAAACCCATGGTAGATGGGCATAAAGATGGAAAATTACAACCTTTGTTTTTAAACACATACCCAGAATGCATAGAAATGAGTGAAATTTAACATAATGGAAAAGTTGCCACTATGAGTTTTTCATGTTATGATTAAATATTTCTTTCACACAGCTCTTTCTTCTGTGCTTTTCATTTCTACAGTCTGTGCTCCATCTGCTTTCCTATGTTTCTCATCAGTTTCCAATGGAAAACAGCAGTGAGATAAGGCCCTACTATAAAATGACTAAAATCTGCCTAGAAGAGAGAGCTATGCCAGGGCAGCAAAGGTATTAACTCAGTGTGGGGTTTGAGACCCACTACCCTAATGTAGAGCACCTTAGCGTATTAGGTATTTCAAGTTGAAGGAATTAAAACAAACGAACAAACAAAAAAACCCCAGTAGAGTAGGAAGGTCACCCTAGCTCCCCTCATCCTTGCCCTTCTTCCTTGAAACAGGTCATAAAACTCCCGCGTGAAAGTTCCCCTCCCTGTACCGGGAGGAGGGAAGACATTCTTATCATCAGAGACAGAGACTTTGAGGCCAAGGGATCTGTACCAACAAACCTTATTAAACTAACCTTTATGTCCCTCATTACTTCTTCACCATTTACTAGCCCTCGCCCAAACCTTTGGTCTTGTCAATTCTTAGAAATGTATTGTTTCTTTGTCTAAAAGGTATAAAAGCTTCCCACCCTGGACACTTCGGGACTTCATTCTCTTGTGAGGCTCCCAGGAACATTTAAAAGTTCAATAAGTATGTTTTTCCCTGTTCATCTGTCTTCGTTTGTTTAATTTTCAGACCCAGACAGGGACCCTGAGAGGGTCAAGGAAGACTTTTTCCTTTCCTACAATGTCTTTAACATTAAAATATAATTTAAAAAAATGATGCCGATGTGTTTTCCTTAAAGAAAGGTGTTAGTTCACCACGGTTTCAAAGCCAATCTCTAGTCCTCCCTCCCTTCAGTGGTCTAAAGTTGGCAAACTACGGTCTGTGGGTCTCTGTCGGACCCATTTCCTATTTTTCTCAAAGAATGGCTTTTACATTTGTAAAGGGTATTGGAAGCAATAACAACAAAGAAGAAGAATATGCCACAGAAACTCTATGTGACCTACAAAGCCTTACTATCAGGCCTTTTACAGAAAAAGTTTGCCTATCTCTGGCCCCACGGTGTGAGGCGAGGAGGAGTGGATTTGCTCACAGGGCAGCCCTGTGGGAATGTTCTGGAACAACAGCCTGTCCACGTTCAGACGGGCAGAGTAGCATTGGTGAAGAAGGAGGCTCTGGGCACGGTTTGGGCCCTCAGAACTATTTTCAGCTTTAACATCAGCCAGTGAGACAGGAATAAAGAAGCTGACTGTAATGTGGAAATGTGTCAAAATTTTAGGTTTGGGCAAATGACTTTGTAGTTTTCAAACCCCTAAATTCTGATGATGTGCAATTCTCCAATTTAATGCGGACATTTACGGAGAGTGCAGATTTCCTGGGACTCTTCATAGCTCAGGCTTTACCTTTCTGTCTCACACCAGCTTAGCCCCGTTTGTAGTATCTCTGTGGTGGTTTTGATTGATTCAACACTCGAATACTCAGCCTCACACGTGTCCCCCCGTAATCCTCTGATCAGCGCTGTTCGCTGTTCGCCAGTTTTAGTATCCCCGTGTAAGAGCTGAGATCTGGAATCTCAAAGAACCCAAGTAACGAAGTCCCTGGTCCCAAATCTATGAGGACTCAGAGACAGGCTCCGACTCCAAGCATGTGAGACTTACTTCAAAGCCTCGCTCTTTGACAGTCACCGAGGAGAGTGAGTCAAGTCCAAGCTCCGAGGCCGGAGTTAAAGGGTAACAGACTAGACAGATGAGTGTGGAGGGCCAGGAATGTGAGGGATGATGAAAATCACAGAGCAGACCAAGGGCAGGAAGGTAACTAGCATTCACACCCACTAGGTACCAGGCACTATACTAGCCTCTTGAGAAGTGTCTTCTCACTGACACTTTCTTTTTCTTAACTGAAGATTTTTTTTAAATTTATTTGACAGAGGGGGAGGAGAGAGTGAGAGCACGACTGGAGGTTGGGGCAGAGGGAAAGGACAAAGCAGACTCCCCGCCCAGTACAGAGCCTGATGTGGGGCTTGAACCCAGGACCCTGAGATCATGACCCGAGCCGAAGGCAGACGCTTAACCGACTGAGCCACCCAGGAGCCCCTCATGGATACTTTCTAACAAACCTGTGGAGAATGTTTTATCATCGTCTTTCTAGGTGAAGAAACAGACTGAGAGAGCTTGAGTAACTTGCTCTCAGTCTCACATCTTCTGTGATTAGGATGCAAATCCAAACCAGGTGTGTCTGACTTCCAAACGTCCATCTACCACGTAAGTCTCTGCTCGCTGAGACACTCTCATCCTGACCACCGTCCTGGGTTCAGCTCCTTACCAAGAGGTCCGGCTAACCTAACCACTGAAGGCACTGAGGAAAAGCCCCTCCTCTGAGGAGTGTACACGGGTCTATGACGCGTGAGGCGGGTACACAGGGCAGGACAAGCCAGTGTGGGATGTAAGCTTGGTATATTGCAAAGTATAAAATGCTCAGAGGAGAAAATCTGTGTGAGGTTTCAAGCTTGAACAATCCGTGTTCAAGGGAGAAAAAGGACCCTTCTGGGATTATCAACAGAATGAGCAAAGGTTTGGGAATGCTGTTTTCTCTTGTCAGGATAGAGCATTTCTGACTATCCATATAAAACCTGAGTGAAAACATCTCGATCGTGCACAAATGTGCTCCGTTTTAAATTTTATGGAATTTATGAGCAATTTATAGACTATCTTGAAGACATACAATGATATAACAGATGTGAAGGCCTTTGAAATGCTAAAATGTTATACAACATAAAAACAAGGATTTATTTAGAGAATTCTGAATGCTTACACACCAGAAGCATGTTTTTCCAGGTCATGTTTAACTGCATAGCTCCCAAGCATAATAGAGTGGGATAAACCGTGACTAACTGTGCCTCCTGACAATGATTGGAGCTTTATATAGGAAGGGAAAAACAGATTGTAAGTATACTGATGACAGTAAATATTTTTATGCTGAGGGTGTAAAATATTTTATTAGAAGTCTGAATTACATGAAATTAAGTAATTGAATCTTATGGTTAAGGACTGTCTTTTTACTTGGTGACAAACTCCTTGATACTCAGTGTCTTTGTGATAATTCCGTATAGGAATACAGAGGAATTTCTTCGGCATAATTAGAGACAAAAGAGGCTTCCTTACCTGGAAAGAACCTGTGCTTCCTGATTGCTTATATAGCTCCCACCACAAGGTTACAAAGGGGAATGCATTTTGACTGGCCAGCAGTGTGGTAAAAATTTTCTAATAAATTGCCGACACTTAGACATAGGGATAGTTCCCCTGAAAATTGGGAAGATCTGGCAAAATAGAGCTTAAATTCTGACATAATTTGCTAAAACTGACTGTAGCTATCTCCTCCAGACCAGGACAGCATCTCCACCTGGACTGCTTCACTTATTAGGGATATATATATATATATATATATATATATATATATATATATATATACAGCATATTAATTTATAGGTTTTTTATCTTTCCTTTGATAGCCTTTTCCTACCACTTTAAGAACCAGAGAGCAGCAATAGCCTTCAAAGGTTTGTAGTCCTGTTCAGTCCTTTCCACCAACAAAATGGCAAGCCCGTAGAAAGAGCTCATTAAAAAAATGTGTTGAATAAAGTCTCAGCGATGATATTCATGTCAGATGTTCAAAAGAGCAACCAGTTTAAGAAATGTGCCTTGGATCGCATTACATTCCATAGCAGTAATTCACAATGGGGAGGGACAGAAAGATTGCCGATCCCGTCGCTGAGATTCATTGCCCTGGTGAGTCCCCCACAATGATGGAAACGTGTCATGTTCCTCAGCTGTGCTGGTATCAGAAAAACAGGCAGAAAACCACTGATTTACGGGAAGTTAGAAACTGGGTTAAAATGGGTGGCTTAACATTTCTCTGTGATGGTTTCTCCTGTCTATTACAAATAGGGGATATAAAAAAATCTGATAATGCTAGGAAGTAGGCAGAAATGTCTTCAGGTCACAGGGATGGGTTTTTCGGCCCACATCCATCTGTGTTATATGGCAGAAGTCCTGACCTGAGGGTCCAATTTTAAAGCCTTTTGATAAGGGGTCACTCTATGCAAACCTCCTAAATTATACATCTTTACAATCCCATAGTACTTTACTTAAACACACAAATTACAACATGTAGGATGAGAATTATAAAGACAATTACAGAGACCGAAAACATTCTCAAGGTCATTGGGTTCAGGGTCTTACTTCTGAAGATTACAAAGAAACAATCCAAGAAGAAATCTTTTATTTTGTTCCTAAAACTCTCTAGAGAAAAAGCAGATCTGAAAATTCTCTTATGATTGTCAACCTTTATTTGCAATGTTAACTTCCTAAAGAAATCTAATTTTCAAATGAAGGCTAAGGAAAATCTTGTTTTAAAATATTTGGAACATATGTTATTTGGTAACAACCATTAGAAGTAGGCATGGAATTATGGTTTTTAGAATATTAATACTGCAAGCAACTAAAACCCCCTTTTTTGGTCCATCTATGATTTAAAATGTCTTAAGTGTGATACAGTTATGAGAGAGTTAGTAAAAAGTTAGCAGCTAACACTGTGGTTTGGTTTTCTTTTTTTAAATTTTTTTATTTATTTGACAGAGACAGCGAGAGAGGGAACACAAGCAGGGGGAGTGGGAGAGGGAGAAGCAGACTTCCCGCGGAGCAGGGAGCCAGATGCGGGGCTCGATCCCAGGACCCTGGGACCATGACCTGAGCCGAAGGCAGATGCCTTCAGTCGTTAACTG
The DNA here is from genome assembly GCF_029215605.1 of Mirounga angustirostris. NCBI lineage: Eukaryota > Metazoa > Chordata > Mammalia > Carnivora > Phocidae > Mirounga > Mirounga angustirostris. Next base: position 43,247,548 of record NW_026991722.1, on the reverse strand, counting down.
AGCCACCCAGGCGCCCCTGGTTTTGGTTTTCTTATTAAATTCCACTGACTAGCAATGATTTATAATTGGTTCAGTAAAGATATCATGAATCTACCCTAAGGCATTTGGTTATGTTTAAATAAATTAAAATGCTGCATCAGTATAGATAGAAATTCTGGAACCGAGGTAAAAATTTCAGAAAGCTAAAAAAAAAAATCAGAAAGCTTCATTGCTGGTAGCATCTATAGAATTGTGCAATTAAATCTGTCTTAGAGAGTGATGAAAACATTCATTTACTGTTTCACAAGTAATTAAGGAGAGCCTACTGGGTACCAGATGCTATTTTCAGCTCGGGGTATGTATGAAAGAAGGAAACCAACCTTCACCTGGTGCCCATCATCTGTCAGGAATGTACTAGGTGCTTTCTCAAGTGATAACCTCACACACTCCCAAGCACAAATCCTTCCAAGTGGCTGTTGTTCTATTCCATTGATTACCGCAGGTCAGAGAGGTTAATGATTTGCCCAAGGTCACGGACTCAGGTAAGCAGTGTGGAAGGATAAAACAGAGACCACCAGAGCAAGTGAAATAAAAAAAAAAAAAGCTGTATCTTGTTGCCCCAGGGCCCGTGAAGAAATGCACAGGACCATTTGCTGAGGTGGGAAATGTGAGGGGTTTCCCGTGCCAGAAGAGGAGTTCAGGGTGGTTATGCTAAGTAAGCTAACTAGGCACTGGGGTCTAGAACTCTGGCCTGTGCATAGTTGGTTCAAATGTGCCTCACTGAGTTTTAGTCAGAACTAGAATTCTTCATGTAGGTCTGACACCAGGTGGGCCTGCGTTGGGGGGGGGGGAAGGGCGGGGAGGTGCGCGCGGACGGGACGGGAGGCACTGAAGATTCCTGGTCCTTTATCAGCCTCCACTGAGGAGAAGAGTGAAGGAACAGAGCATCCTGCTTCCCTATCTCCTAGGCAAGGGCTGGTACAAATGGAAAACTTTCCTTTTGTAGCAGCAAAGGCAAGGAATTTCAAATTCCCATATAGATAAATGAAACATTTTTAATGTTTCAAGACTGAGTGACTGAGAGAAGTAAAAAGTACTAACGTGAAAGTAAATGGACCAAATTCTGAAGGGGGAAAAAAAAGTTAACTGGAAAAAAAAGCTGACTGTGGCAGAGCCAAGAAACTCTTCGGACAGACACAAAAAGGAATGGAAGGTGGAAGAGAAGAACATTATCATCTCACCCTCTACAGCTCCTGGCATTAAAATAATTGAATAAAATAGTGATAAGGTGTCAACACATTACCATACAACTGCTGACAAGTCAGTCAGTCAAATACCCTTGCAAGCTTTATGTAAATGACGATACAACGTGATTTTCCTCCACAGCGAAATGCAGTGATGATGGTAACTCTCTACCCAGGCAAAATGATATGGAAGACTAAGTTGATTCTACGGATTATGAAAACCCCCCAAAACAAAAGATTTGCTAAAAGCTTTTCTGGTTTGAATCATAAGCCTAACAGAGATAAAACAACTTGGGGACAGCTAAGGACCTCTATTCTCTGCTTTCATAGACATCGTAATCTCACTAGAGGGCCAGTTTCCCACTTCCCACGAGGGACGCAGCTGGGTCCCCATGAAGAGGAAGCGCATCCATTGTTTCTGCCTCATGTTTTACAGTTAATGTTGCCTCGCCACAGCTTCTTTCAAAATTCTCTCAAAATTCTGTCTTCAGAATTTGGAATGAGCTGAAGTTTCACTCTTTGGTGCAAAATGATGGTTCTGCTGCTGCAGAAACTGGCGTTGTTGAAATTTTATCACCGCTTACTTCCTATTGTAAAATTATGGCATATTCTCTTGGAAAAATGTTGCAAATACTGTTCCATTAGATTTGATTCAACAAATACTTTTCTGGAGAGTCTCTTAGGTTGCCCATAGAGCTCTTAGTCTAGTAGTGTCTTTTAAAAGAATGCGTTCAAAAATGATGAAACCTGATATAACGTGTATATAAACAATTACAAAAATATGGAAGGGGAAGGTGTAAGCTGCTGGAGGAAGAAAGGATGTGGCTGTGCGAGGCCTGTAGGATGGAGCAGAGTAACGGCTTCAGAGAGCTGACGTTGCTCCTGCCACCTGATATTTATTTTTTTATACTGTTTGTCATTTCCCACCCTTTCCATGCAATTCAGTTATGGCCGTATACTTCTTAGCCCGCTCAAGCACGTCTGTCCGGGAGACACAGAGTATACTTTCTAAATACATCTTCAGGCCACGTTCCCACCCCAAGCTCCAACGTCTTCTGACAAAAAGACAAATGTCACCATTCAGACAAGATCAAGGTCATCCTATGTTAGCCTGACCTAGTAGTCTATCTTAGAGGAAACCTAAAAATAGGGAGTCAAGAAATGAGAAGATGTGGTTGGGAATATGGTGACAGAGCATCAGAAATCCTTCTCCACTTTAAGTCACATTGTTTTGGAATTTCCTAAGGAGAACTTTGTTGAAGTTGTTGAAGATAAACATGCATATAAAAGGAGCGTACTATGGCGACTGCAAAAGATAGAGTCTGAAATCAAAATGCCTTGATTCAAATCCCGACTTCACCATATCCAACTGCATGACCTTGGGCAGGTTCCATAAATGTCCTGTGCTAACCTTAAGAGTGTTCAAACTTCAGACAAAACACTAATGAGGGTTCCATATTCTCCAGCCACTCAGGGGGTTAGTTAGCAAAGCTTTTCCGGTGAGGCCCTGAGAGTAAACATTTTAGTATCTTTGGGCCATATAATCTCTGTTATACGGTCTCAACTCTGCTGTTACATTGTAAAAAGAGCTACGGATAACACATGAACAATGGACAAGGTGCATGGTTCTGTTCCAAGATAACTTTATTTATAAAAACAGGCAGTTGGTGGATCTGGCCAGGTGGCAGACCTCTGGCAAATGCCACTTAATATCTTACCTTTTTTTTTTCTCCCTGGCACAGTGTTAACACATAGTTGGCATTCAAAATCTTTATCACTGTTATTACCGGGATATTGATAACTTCCTATTCTTCTAAAACTAAATACAGTAAACTTATGATTAGTCAGGAAGAATGAATATTAAAAATGAATTCCAGAAGATATTTTGTTCCTTCACACAAAGTGACAAGAATAGCAAATAAAGGTCCTGTGCAAATCATGTGCACATTAAAAATACTTCATGCCCTGTGGGGAATGAACGGGCCCTGACCAGTTGAGAATATGCTGCTGGTAACCTACTGATGTGTGTCACCTGGTGGTAAGAGCTTTGGGAACAGCTTGCACGAAGGGAATGACAATGCACTAATCCAATCCCTGGTGAAGCTCTCCTCTTGTGAAATCAGTATTGGTCTTTGAATAACTAACATATACTCGTATTTGCAGGTGGTGTAAGTGGACGAACAACTTGAGAACATAACAGAGTATGCTTCAGCCAACAATAAAATCTCCACAGTTGTGGAATGGTCTCCACAGTTGTGTCCAGATTCAAACATGTCAGTTTGCTTACACAGCAGGAAGATTCTGTAAAATAATTATCTCAGAGAATCAAATATACCATGGTTAAATTATATGATTTCATTCTCTGCTTGAGACAGAGGGCCTGGGTTCGTTGCCCACACCGGGGTTGGATCCTGAGACCGGCAGGAAGTGCATGGAGACAGACCCCGTGGCTCAAGCAAAGATCCCTTGACTCGGGGAAGTGGCTCCTTTGGTCTCAAGGGGCTTTCTTATACCTGTACCCCATCCCTCTGTCTAGGCATCCAGGCTGGATTTAAAATTTAGCTCCTGTCATCCAGATTGTATACTTGGATTTTTTTTTTTTTTTTTGGTAATAACGTGGCTGTTCACATTGCTTCTCCAGATTCTAACTTTATTAATGTCAAAACATGCTCAATTTTGCAAGCCATGTTTAACCGATTAACTGAGTCTTTTTTTTTTTTTTTAAAGATTTTATCCATTTATTTGAGGCAGAGAGAATGAGAGACAGAGAGCATGAGAGGGAGGAGGGTCAGAGGGAGAAGCAGACTCCCCGCCAAGCAGGGAGCCCGATGCGGGACTCGATCCCAGGACTCCAGGATCATGACCTGAGCCGAAGGCAGTCACTTAACCAACTGAGCCACCCAGGCGCCCCCAATTAACTGAGTCTTACTCTCTGCCTGTTCTAAAGCTGGATTACCAGTGGTCTTCTAAGAAACTGGCTAAGCGCCCAGCCTCACTGGTCCTACCAGTATCACCTGCATGCTACAAATCAGCAACACCATATACGACATCCATCATATGACCACCAGCAAGTGCATTAGGAGTTTGGCCTCTCAAGCCACATGGACCTGGGTTTGAACACTGGACTAATAGCAGCATCTATTGCACAGGGTTGTTAGGAAGATGAAAAGAGAAATGCAAACTAAGGGCACAGCACAGAGCCTGACACTGAACAAGTATGTAATGAGTGCTAGCATTTATAACGGTATCATCACTTCCTGAAGACATCAGGGATTTCAAACAATGAAAGTCAAGTTATCTGGGCGTACTAGTTCAATTAACCCTGTAGACAGACTTATAAAAGCTAAGAGGTTTGGGAAGAAGGCCCAAAGCACGAACATTCTGTGAGCACCTCTCAGGCGCGAAATGTCCTAGGTACAGGAATAAAAAATGAGTAGGAGAAATCCCTGCCTTCACGGAGCTTAAGGTCGGGAGCAGGACTAGACACAAAAGCTCAAAACAAAGCAGACATGGAATGCTGTGGGTCACAGAGCAGAGACACTTGATCCAGCTGGGATTCCAAGGGAAGACGTCTTGAGATGAGTCTTGGGGGCTAAACAGAGATGCTGGTGAAGACCATGGACTAAAGCCAGGAAAGTGAAGTCACATGTCAGAGGTACAAGCGTTCAATCCTACTGCAGCTGAACATGCAAAGGGGAGGGGCCATGTGAGGAGAAACTAAATCACCAACCCTCAGAGTTCCCAGTCCTCAAAGCCAAGTCCCAGCTCAGAGGAGCTGTGGGTTCTTACTCCTTCTCAGGCACCTAAATTCCACTGAACGTGCTTCCTGTGCCATGAAGATTCCGGGAATCTCAGCTACAGAAATACTGATACTGATTTCCACAAATCACATAAGAGAACAATTTCATTAAAAAAAAAAAAAGGCAATGGTCACTCATACAGCAATTACATCTGGATCTTTTGGGTTTTGAAATCCTGGGCCACTACCAAGAGCTCCTATCATCACTCCCTTTATCCTGAAATTGCATGTGATTTTTTACATGGGCAAGTGCTGGTCCCTGATCAAGAAGACTTTAGGATCCCAGGGAGCACGGGGAGCATCCTGCAGGTTAGGGAAAGCTGCCCTCCTTGGTTTTTGTGAGCCTTATGTACAGCGTCTCATTTTCATGAGCTGTGAACCTCCTGTACATCCCCTGTGACCCCCACCACCTTCCGGGATATCTGCAGGGGTCACAAAACAATGCACTCTACTGTGGGTGAGTCCTAGGAGGAAACTCTTTTCAAACAACCTCAAAAAAGATTCTCTAAACTCAAATACCTAACAGGGTGGGGCAGAGACTTCCAGCTGGTCACCGAACTCATTTCTTCTTCTTATTAGATACCTAGGGAACAGAGAATGGAAGTCACATGCGCCACGCCCCATAAAAATCTCCCACAAGTTATCCTCCCTGCCCTTTGGTCATTCAGGGATTGCAGGTATGTATGGCTGGGGTGACCCTGGAAGCCACATGGGGTACAGTGGACCTTCCCCCCCCACCCCTAATTCCCGTGACCTGAAATCCAATGACCACGAAGTAAGTGAGAAATGCATTTCAATCAGGCTTATGTCACAGAAATTTTAGTTTGTTACAGCATCTAGCCTATTTTAACTAATTCATCTGGCTAAATATATTTGTGGTGAATCCACTTTCTTTTCCTCTTTTCCTTTAAAAACAAAAACAAAAACAGTACTATAGGAAATTGTTCCATGGTTTCAGAGCACTATGGCATCTTCTCCTTGTAGAAATCTGTTTTTTGTTAATCCAATGTCTAATAATTATTATATAATTTAATCAGAGTCAGCAAAAATAGATTTCTATAAAGGATTGGCTTATAACATAAGTCAATAAAGCTGGCCTGGGATGAAAAGAAGAAAACAAAAACAATTATCAGAACATGTCTGCCCTGCTTCAAGAGAGAAGCCTCTATTTGGTTTGCGATGTTTGCTGTCAAGGCCGAATGCCGGCCATGTTTCTAGATCTTTCAACTTTTTGGATAGGCTTCGGAGATCCAAAATTTACGGGAATTTTTTCAATTTCTACACCTTGCAAGCTAAATAAAAAAGTCCAGACACAACCTCCTTCCCCACCCACAGTTGATGAAATATGACTTTTAAAGTGACAGGGAATCCAGCTTTCAGACGTGCCCCCCAAATCATCAGGGTTGACGTCAGGCACTTCCTCTGAGAGCTCAGAACCGTCTCTGATGCGAAGGAAAAACTCTAGCTCGAGAGCAAGACTCCAAAACTTAAGAAACCAAATGTGGGAATTCAGGTAAGAGTCCTCTCAGTCCTGGAATGTGAAATCTCCTGAGCCCAAGCAGTGCTGGGCCTCTTCTGAAGAAACCGAGAGACAAAAATCTAGCTGATTGTGATGATACACTCAGCAGCAGCTGTGTGGGAAGACAGACCTGGTACCCCGGGGAGAGTAAGGACCAGGAGTCCAAGAGTGAGCAAGACAACACTGACGTGGAACCTTTAATTAGCCACTCACCCTTTCTGTCAAGACCCCCTCTGACCAGCGTCAACTTTAACCTTAGATGAGTTTGTCTGTGGAGAAGAAGCCATGGTCCAAAAGATCCCAGTGTCCACTCACTGTCACCTGGGAAACCTCCCCACGTGGACAGCAACATCCTCTCTCACACATCCAGAGTCCCCCATAGGAGTCCTCCAGCCCCAGACTCGGAATGGGAAATTTTCCAAGTCAGACTTTAAGAGCCGAGGAAGCTGCTGGATGTCCCAGAGTCCATTTCAAGGAAGGGACATCTGATAAATTCAGATGACATTCGGAAAGGCACTGTTTTAATCGCCTGATTGAACCTGAGCTTTGCCAAGGAGGGACAGGATCCTGTAGACACACCACTTTCTTTGGACTCGGATGGACAGGGACTTAATCCCCACATCACTACTTCTTAACAATGTGCTCTGTCTCTGCTGTGTACTGTGGGAGGGTCAAATGAAATAACGTATAGAAAGCACTTACTACAGTGCCTAATTCATAGGGTACCCCAAACAATAGCTTTTGCTATTATTATGAAGAATGAAACTGTATAATGGTAAGTGATTTAGATAGAGGTTGTTTAAAGTGAGCACCAGTGAGTGTTGTAAACATAATACACACTCCATAAATGTTTATTTGATATAAAAGCAATCGTAATTAAGTCTAAGCTTTAAAAAGCAGGAAGCTGGCAGTTTCTGTTTCCTATCCTGGGGCTAAAGGGGTGGTGCCATGAAAAGCGAGCCATCCGCGATATTGTATATTTACCCTGATTTTATTAGTGATGCTAATATGGAGGGAGCTCACTGCAAAGAACATTAAAAGCTACACAGTATCTGCAACAAGCCCCACTGTCCAAAAGTGCACGAATGAACATTTACTAATGAGGGTGATTAAACATGACTTGATAACCACCAAAAAACCTGATGGTACGGCAGTGAAGGAGATAAAGAAGGAACCTCGCCCTCTGAAAAGAGAACAGACATTATACTAAAAGTGTCTGTCCAACAACCAACAGATGTTCCTGTTCAGAAGGCATCTAAGGCTAACTTCAAACATCGAGGGCCCTGACAGTCTAAACCACAGCAAAGTATTGACATGCACTGGCAAAAGTCTACTTATACACAAGACAAAAGATACAGATGTGTTGTTGTTTTTCTTTTCTTAGGCTTCTGAGCTATTCTGTTAAAGAAATTAGCAGCCTGTATCCTGGCACAGAACTAAGACAGCAAGAGATGCTAATCAATGGCGGGGAAGATAAGGACTACCCTTGTAAAGGGCTGCTTTGCTTTGTTTTCTTTCTAATCAGTTAGCTTCATAAGAAGGATACTTTCTCTTGGCAGGAAAAATAAGAATGTTGGCTAAGCCAGCCTAAGGCTGGGTCTTCCAGCCTTCCCAGCACGGCTACCTTTGCCTGTCCCCACAGTCTCTACCTGGCTTTGCCAACGGCCTAAACTACCCTCTGAGGCCTGCCCATCCTTTGAAAAAGTTGGTGATTCTTTGGGATTGTCCAGCTGAGACATCAAGCAGACCACTGCCTGATTATGACAAGCCATGTCTGTCTCGTACGGCACAGTCTCCGTCCCCATCTTGAGGTAACACACATGCTCCATAAAATACTACCTACGTGTAATAAAAATCGACTAAAACTTGTCTAAAATGTAACATGGCAGCAATCCCATTTCTGAAGCCTACTCTTGTAAAGAGATAATATCTTCCCCCTAAAACTAATAAAAGTGTATGATTCATATTCTGTTGCCAAAAAAGGCTTAATGCACACTACAAAGAAATAAATCCTGGGAATAAAAGGCACAGTGTATGGAATATAGCCAGGGGCCTTGTCACAGGGTCCTATGGCGACAGGGGACAGCTACGCTGGTGGTGAGCATAATCTAACATACAGACTTGTTCAATCACTAGGTTGTACACCTGAAACTAATGTAAAATTGTATGTCAACAGGAAGAAAAAAAAAGAAATAGACTTTCTAACAGGGAGTCACATGTAAATTATGGAAAACAGAAACAATGTATTTCACAAAGCTGAACTTCTCAGGAACTGACCATAATTTTAAGATTTAAAGCAGTACCCAAGATCTTGTTTAGAAAATGGAAAAGTGGGGCGCCTGGGTGGCTCAGTCGGTGAAATGTCTGCCTTCAGCTCAGGACATGATCACGGGGTCCTGGGAGTTAGCCCCCAGTCAGAATCCCTGCTCAGCAGGGAGCCCGCTTCTCCCTCTGTCCTCCCCCAACTCACGCGCGCCCGCGCGTGCTCTCTCTCTCTCTCTAATAAAATCTTAAAAAAAGAAAATGGAAAAATATCTGGATTAAATTTACTTAGAAATTAAGAGTATTATATAAAGGGTTTAGTTTTTCTTAAGGAAAAAAAAAAATACATGAGAAATTCCACCAAAAACTTTGATGCAAATCTTGATGAATTCAGTTGGAGAACTGATACCACCAGATAGGAAGACACTGTGAAGTGACAGCAGTGACAACAAGTGGTACTGGCCAAGAGCAGGGCAGCAGAACAAACGCTACAGCGCAGGGTCAGGAGGCCAGTCTGCAGACGCACACACACAGAGCCACCTGCTTCATGACAAGTGGACCCCTGCAGTGCAGTGGAGAAGGGTTATCTTTTTCGTATGCAGTGCTGGACATCAAGGGAGAAAAGAAAAAAGGACTCTGATAAATATCTTATAACAAATGAATAATCCATTAGAGAGAGATCACAGACTTAATGTGATAGGTAAAACAATAAAGCTTTGAGAAGACTCTTTTTTTGTGGGGGGGAGAGAATTCATTACCTCAGAATCGACAATGTTTTCTTAAATAGGACATAAATGTATTAACCCTAATGGAATAAAACTGTTATACTGGGCTTCACTAAAATTAAACACTTTTGCTCATCATAAGACACCATGAAGAGAATAAAAAAGCAAGCTATGGGATGGGGGAAGATACTGACCATATGTTTATGACAAAGAAATGATATCCATAATATAGAAAGACCTCCTACAAATCAATCAGATAAAGGCAGACAGCCCAAGTAGAAATGTGGACAAAAAGGCCGAACAGAAACCTCGCAAAGATATCAAAATGGTAAACGAGTCAGTAGGAACATCCTGATTAAATCATACTGAGATACATACCATCAGAGTGGCTGAAATTCAAAGACTGGAAAAAGCCAAGTGCTAGTGAGGATGCAGGGCTACTGGAATTCTGATGCCCAGCTACGATGAGGGGAGGGGTCAACCGTACAATTACTTTGGAAAACGGACACAGAAATTCAATCCCTATGCACACACCAACAGAAATGCTCCAACACACACACACACACACATACAAGAATGTTCATAGCAGTTTTATTCATAATAATGCAACTGCATGAACTCGGTCCAAGCATAGTAGAATGGATGAATAAAATGTGGCTAATTCCTACAACAGAATACTTTTCAGCAACTATAAAAATGCACTACTTCTGTATATAGCATGGATTAATCTTACAGATGTAAGTCTGAGTAAAGGAAGCCAGACACAAAAAGTACCTACTGTATGATATCCATTTACATAATGAAATCCAAAACCCGGTTAATGCTGTTCTACGTTGATAGAAATAAAAAATACTAGTTACTTTTTGGCAGAGGGCATACTTCCCGGCAGGGGATTCAAGGAAGGCTCCCAGGGTGCTGGAAATGCTCTTGTTGATATGCATGGTGGTTACACTCTTAAACCTTGTAGGAAGCCTTCCGCTTCTGGTTGGGATGTAGAAGGTCATGAGACTGTTATTCACACTCTAATGCAAAGAACAAGCCAGATAAGTTACCAAAATTTTGAAGCCATAACTGAGAACATAACGAGGCTAACTGAATAAAAATAAAGAAGCTAACAAGCTCTAAGAGAAATAAGACCCATAGCTGCTTTTATCTCTGGAGGAGGAGAGAGTGGAAGAAGAAAGGCATCTGTCATTAAGGAGGTCCAGGCCTCCAGTCACGGAATGAATAAGTCATGGGAATAAAAGGCACAGCACAGGGAATATAGTCAATGATACTGTAATAGTGTTGTATGCTGGCAGATGGTAACTACACTTGTGATGAGCGTAGTATAACATAAAGGCTTGTTGAATCATTATGTTGTACACCCGAAACTAATGTAACGTTGTATGTCAACTATACTTCAATAAAAAAGGGAACACTACAGCCAATAAAGAAAATATTTTTAGAAACTACATCTTGACCCAAGAAAAGGCAGAGAGAGCATGAGGACAAGTCACCTAGACTTGCAAGGAAACTTTAGTGGCCACGTGTGGACAAGCCTGATAGATTTGCATCTTGAGGGAGTGCATACCCACCATCAACTCTTTCCCACAACCCTCTACCTCCTCCCTACGGGAGTGCACCAAAAGGCCAAAGACCTGTCATGCTAAGGAGGAAGTCTGGATTTAATAATTTTCAAAGAGCTGGTGCGGGTGTGAAGCCAGAGACAGGACACTCATTAGGACAGTAATGATTCTGATCTAAGTTAAGGCAGTGGCCTTGGTGATGGAGATATGCAAAGGGATTTCATGAACCTACTTTAGGTACAGACAAAGGTAGCATTCCCACACTGCATATTGTATTCTGCTATTATGAGGTAAGTCAGAGTGAATAAAAAGCCCATTATTTAATTTTGTCACAATTTTCTTTTCAATTTTTAAAAAGATTTATGTATTTATTTGAGAGAGAGTGAAAGCACATGTGGTGAGGGCGGGGCAAAGGGAGCAGGAGAGAGAAAGAATCTCAAGCAGACTCCCTGCTGAACTCGGAGCCTGACATGGGGCTTGATCTCAAGACCCTGAGATCATCAGCTGAACCAAAATCAAGAGTCGGATGCCCAACTGACTGAGCCACCTAGGCACCCCAACTTTTTTACAATTTCCTATAATGAGAACTGCAAAAGGAAATCATGACAGAGAATCCAAGATGGACAGAGGCTTTTGATCTAGATGAACATGGCATCAAAGAACCAAGACGCTAACTACCAAAAGATACCATAGGAAAACTAGTACTAAATAAAGAAATTAGACACAGAGGACAATATAGAGAAAGTTACAGCAAAACCTTTCAACTATTGGGGAAGTGGGTAGAAAACAAAACATTTGTGCCTAAGAGCTTATCTGGGGGCAAAAGAAACCTCAGAGGTCAGTAAAAGAAGAAGCTGAATATTTATGAGGATGATTTTAATAAATCTTGCAATAGGTAAGTTTGACTTATTGGATCTCAAGAATCAATCTAAGTGGATAAAGTCAATAAAGGAAGTCAGTCTTTCCTAAAATAACTACAACAATAAAACCTCATTCAGTGCTTTCCCTCAAAGGGATTGGTGGGGAAGAGGGAGAAAGAGGCAAATCAGGTAACACTGAGTGCCCAAGATGTTGAGAACGATCTTGGTTCTTGCCTCTGGGCCTCCAATTCTATGCAGCACCCAGTTATGACGGGTAGCCTTCCAGTTATTACTATTTATACTGAAGCTTCATGGAGTTGGGTTTAGATTTATGCCTAGAAAATTATGCACAATGACATGAAAAATAAAATACTGAAAGTAGAAGATTTATGAGATAATGTGATCAATATACATTTGCTGATCCTGAACATAGCTCAGGAAAGTGAAAGGAGAGATTAATTATGGATTAAGCCAAACATGAATTTTAATATCCAAAGACATTTATAAGCAAGAAACCCTGGGGCATATTTATAGCGCCACTTTAATTAGTCAGTATTCAAAGCAGCTTTACACATGAGTCAAGTTTTCGACATATTTTACAAGCATCTCCTAAATGCGAGAGTTGAGGTACTGTTAACCAAGCATGGAATCTGGAAACAGAAAAGGTGGACCTCAGTTCTGGCTCCGCCAGTTACAAACTCTGAGAACTCATCACACAACTTGCTACAAATGGAACATGGAGAACTCTAATGGGTTGCCACAATGATTTTTTTTTTTAAGATTTTATTTATTTATTTGACAGAGAGAGAGAGACAGCGAGAGAAGGAACACAAGCAGGGGGAGTGGGAGAGGGAGAAGCAGGCTTCCCGCTGAGCAGGGAGCCCAACGTGGGGCTGGATCCCAGGACCCTGGGATCATGACCTGAGCCGAAGGCAGACGCTTCACGACTGAGCCACCCAGGCGTCCCTGCCATAAAGATTAAACCCAAGTGGATGTGAATGTGCTTTGTAAAACAGAAAGTGATATAGGGGCACCTGGGTGGTGCACCTGGTTGGGCATCCGGCTCTTGGTTTAAGTTCAGGTCTGTTCTTAGGGTCATGAGATCGAGTCCCATATTGCATTCAGCTTGGAGTCTATCTGAGATGCTCCCTCTCTCCCTCTCTCTCTGTCCCTCCCCCCACTTGCACTCTTGTGCTCTCTTTCTCTCTAAATAAATACATAAATAAATAAATAAAATCTTAAAAAAAGGAAAAGAAAAAACCACCCCAAAAGTGATATATTATTTCCTCGAATACAGAGGGGACAGAGAAAATATGTTCATGAAAATTTGCTTTTATTCAAGTTAACAATCTTATCACTAATCGTCTACATATATCCTTAAGACAGAGTACATTTGAATTTACCGATAATGTTCCAAGACCCAAGAATTCTGGGGTGCTTTTTGACTACTGCCCTCCCCAAAGTTTGCATTTGTAAGTGGAAATAACATAATTATCAAAGTATCTAAAATATAGTCACCTGTCATGGTGACTTTTTGTAGATTACATTAGTATCTTCCAGGTAATTACAAGAGGTACTATATCAGAGTAGTTAGTTTAGGCTATGACATCAGACAGACCTAGACTCAAACTGTGTCCATCACTTCCTACTTCTTTATGAGAATCCAGTCATCTGCAGCTCTGTTTTCTATCACAAAAGGGGAGGTGCTCATAGTAGAGTATCACAGGTTTCAAAGATTTAAGAATACCAGCATTTATTGCACTCAGCAGAATGTCTGGTATGTGGTACAGACGTGAGCTATGATATCTAAAATTTGCTTTTGAGCACATAAAAGTATTCCACATACTGGTCACCCTCATCCTTGAACACATATGCAGTTCCTCATGTACACAGTGATACAGAAGCTCACGTGATTTTATAGCCCGATGGGAACTTCAACATGTATGAGCCAGGCATCATGAAAGACTCTACGGATACAAAGATGAACTAGATACTGTATCTAATTTCAAATACTTCTCAAGAATTGAAGACTCTTGAGGGCAAATATTTGTTGGCTCTGCCCACTTCCGTATCTTCAGTGATCAAAATAGTGTGTGGAATATTGAACTTGCTTGGTAAATGTTTGTAGAATAAGTTATCTAGTGCTTTTCCTGTATATATAAATCCAGTTGTGGACACTAATTTTACTTATACTTTAGATATCCAATGAAGAAAAACTATAAAGAAAAATATTTTTATTAGCATTATTATAATTGGAACTGGGTTTAAATCCTAGCTCCTTGAAATAATGTTAATGATTTTCTTACAAAATAAATGCAATGACATTTGGCACCTTGAAAAAAAAATCAAGAAACATGCAGTACACCTAGGGAAGAATTCCCCCCCGAGTATTTGATAATGTGACAAACACAGGAAACTCGAGACCATTTCCTTACTTACTGCGTGTATTAACATTTGTCCTGCACCTTGAATTATGTGATCACAAAATTTCATCTTAAAGGTTTAAAATATAGCTCACCTGGTCTTCTTCTCCTCCACCTTCTTCATCGTATTTTAAAATATTATCTCTTACATCATCTTCTGGATCAATTAAAAGTTGCTTGGCCTGGCGTTCTTTATCCCGGCGTTTCATCCATACCACAAACATCAGAACAAGGACTAGGTAGAAAGAGTAAAAAAAAAAAAAAAACAAAAAAACCCACAGTGTCATAATTTTAAAAACATGACCTTTCCAATCACCGCTTTTCACATTAATAACATACTTATCTGGGTCAAGAGCTTCTAAGGCATCTTCCAGTCTGTTACCTCTCTCTGGCCTGCCGTGAAGAGAGAGAAGACCGAGTGGGGCCGGAGCACTGGGCACAGAGCCTGAAACCCTGGGTTCCAGAACCTGGTGCCCTCTGAACTCACTGGCTGAATGCCCATCCTCCATTTTATAATTTACCAGTGGGGACAATAACCATGTCTGTCTCTGACTTTGGCTTGCTGGAGGATAGGACACTCCTAATATAATGGTTTGTAAATTCTAAACCAACAAACAATAGTAAGTCCACTGTTGGTTGTTATGCAACTGCTATTTCACTGAGGTGGGTTGGCTGTTACTATCCTCCCCACATCTGAGGGAACAGCACTCCCCAGGGAAGGTAGGTGCTTGCCAGGACGACTTGAGACTTGAATAGTAAATCGGAATTGGATCAGCAATTGGTCTTGAGGATTTTGGGTTCCCAAAGGCTGGTGTTTTTCTCCTGTGCTCTTCTGCATTCCCTCTCCTATTAAAATGCACGTTTCAGGTAAGAAGCTGACGGGATTTGTTTGAGCACTGAAATAACACAAGGCTTTCCGCTTTACACTTTTGTGCCAGGCCTGGCACCATGAATTTTCCAGAGGGTTGATGTTAAAATCAGCACCAATTCATTTTCCTTCAAAATGCTACAGTCACTCCTTCATGCCCATAATCCATCATATCGAAGTCTTTCTTGATAAGGTTGGCATATATATGCCACGTTTTAGTTCAAATTGAAACATATCCCTAAGTGCACATCTAGGAGCGCATTCTCTCTCAAATCTGAGGATATCAGTTTACAACCTGAAGCAAGAGATTTAATGACTCCTATTTGAGCACATTTTTATTATTGGCCATAAAAGTAAATATCCTCCTTTTAAAGCCAGATACATGATCTCATTTGCCATTGTTCCAGGGCTAAATCTAGCAAGTGGCTTATTAGTATAGCATGAAGGTTTCAAATTATAGTCAAAGCAGTCTCCACACAGGAAGTAAAAAAATGCCCAGGCTTCTACAGTAATTGCTTAGAATAAAGGGACAGAATTCTAAATTACCAGAACACTTGTAAATGGAGAAAACATAAAAGAAATGGCCAACATTTTCAAGAAAGTGATTGGTGCATTGCATGATCGCACAATAAACTAAGTCCTGCTGCTCTTTAACAATGAAACACAGGGCCCAGGCAATTTATCCTTTTAACCTGCATGCTTAGAAGTGGCTCCTACAGGACTTTCCAGTGGTTAATTTCTTGCATTCCATTGAACCAAAGATTGCAAAGTATCTGAAAAAGGAGCAATTCCTTAATCTCGACTTGCTCTAAAGACAATTGATTGAGCTATGCAATCATTCCTATTATCAAATGTGCTGTATGAAGGACAATCTCTCACTATTTTACGTAGCCCTTCAGTAACAAATACCTTGATCCCTGCATGACTGCAGTTAGCTGCTGACGGTGCTTTATACGAGCTAAGGAAGGCAATATACTTATTTTCCTAAATCATCAACTGAGTGCCATAAATTCATACTCAAATCATAAGCTAAGCGCTCGCACTGAGGAGCGTCTAACATTTTTCCGTGGAGAGAGTTTGCTCCAGCTCTCCCAGCCATCAGCATCAGAAAACGGTTGCAACGGGTCGCGGGCGAGGTGTGCTGGCTGGGTTTGCTGCAAGCACGTAAGTGCTTGAAACAGTGCTCAGGGATTTTCTCACTCTGCAGGGGACCTGACCGTCCCATACCGGATTGGCCAGAACGCGTTCAGAGGTCCAAGAAGAGAGTCGTTAAGGTTATATTAAAAGGCAAGAGCAAGAAGTTACTTCGCAAAACGTCTGAGGAGGGAGAAGAACGGAACTCCGAGAGATCATGCCAGTACTTACTGAGCAGGATGATGATGCACAGGAGGATGGCAATAATGGCGCCTGTGCCCAGCCCTGCGCCCACAATTCGATCCACATCCGTGCAGTCCCCGTTGGAGTCGCACTGGCAAACCTTCACACGAAGGATGGACATATTTGATTTGGGGGGATTACCCGAATCTGTGATTATGATCGGAACTTCATAAATCCCAGCTTCAAGAAATTTTATCTTCAAATTAAGCTGAGCAAAATCACCTACACAAAAAAGGAAAAAGTACAGTGGACAGTTAATACATCATACGATACGAAACACGCAGCCTTTTCCAGAACGCATTCACTGCTTAAGAGCATATATCAAGCAATACCACTACGCTGCACTGTGAAGATTTTTTTTTTTTTTTTTTGGCTGTAAAAGTTTTTAGTATCTTATTTAACCTTAAGTAGCTTTTAAAATATATTTAATGAGAAGATTATAAAGCACCCAAAATTAACTTTTCATATCAGGCTTCAAAACCTCTCAACTGCACATTTAGTCAAATAATTAACCTGTTCTTACCATTAAGCCGAGTGATGGTCCAATTTCTCTTAATAGTCGCTGGAGACAAAGGAAGATCAAAAGCAAATGGTCCAGCATTTGGATCGATGTCATAATCAAGTGCTGTGATGTTAATTGAATTGGGGTCTGGAGTTTCGCAAGTCTCTGCCTCTTGAGGTAACACTTGAGGGGCGTTGTCATTAATATCAAGTAAATAGATCTGCAGTGTTCCCGTTCCACTCATAGGGGGGATTCCTTAAAAGGAGAAAAATCACAAACCGATGCTGAACAGTTCTTTCCCATGAGTCTCAATGACGGTGGAATGCTCAAAACTAACCTGCTTGCCCTCATCATTGCATAACCTTGGAAATATCTAGTCGCCACAGCATCTGGCAGACTGTTACTCCAACAAGGCCACTTTTTGCTTCCTTTCTAGGATGACCCTGAGCTGCCACCTTTGGTGTGCCTAGCTGAGCGCTGGGACAATGCATGTCCCTGCAGAGTGCGATTCTGCACCTGCCCTGCCCTTGCTGTCGATTACTCTGGGCCTTGTGCATACCACGCTCCTCTAGCCACTGTGGGGAATACAAGAGAAGCAGAACATGGGGCTCATGGCCTTGTGCACCCTCCTCTTTTGATGGAGAACCAAGACGCATGAAAGAGCATGAGAATGCTTTTAAGGCTCAAAAACAGCTGTGAAATATTCAACCCGTCTACAGACAGATAACACAGACCCACAGACCTCATCTTGGGAAGGAATGCCATGGAGAAGAGAAATAGGATTTACTGATCAACCAACTACCTGCTTGTCCAAGAATTAGGTTGCTCTAAATACATAATTTCATTGGTAATCTTACGAAGTCGACTTAAACAGATGAGGCACCTCAGGCTCTGTACGCTGCTCATGGTCACACGCTCTTGTAAGCGGTGGGGTTGCTACTCAAGATAGGTCTGCCTGACCCCAAACCCATTCTCATTCCACCCTAAAAACTGTCTCTACTACGTTTTGTGATAATTTAGTCTGGTAATTTGGCCTCTTCCATATTATATGTATTTTTAGTACTATTATATATAATGACATAATTATTTTATTTAGTTTAATTACATAATAAACATTATATATAAATAGTATAGAATAGAAACATAAAAAATGTTAAAATAATAAATCTGAGACCCAGAAGTTTAAGTGACCTGCTCAAGAACATGCAGTTAGGAATGTGCCCACATACAGTCCTGAGGAGGAGACAAGGAGAAATCTCTCTGGACCTGTCTTAAGGACACAGACAGTTCTGAGAGCAAGGGGAATAAAAGTCGGGGGGTGAGGTGGCTGTGAACAATATTCTAATAATGAATATAGCACCAAGAGCCCAGTGATAGTCCATAGTTTGAAGAACTTTCACACTCATTATCACATGTAATATTTGACTTTCATAAAAACTTTATAGAATAGGCAAGCCGCAAAAACAACTTATCAATAATGAAACGAAGGCACAAAGAGTATAAGAGCTCACCCCATCATTAAGGAGCAGAACCAGTGCTCCATATCCAGCTTCAATTTGAAGTTAAGTGCATTTGCCAAGTATCACGGCTAACACAGATGTAACCACCCACTTCTCTATCCTATCAAACACTCTTTCAATTAGAAAAAATCCACCTTGGTGAATGACAAATCTGGTTGTAACAACCAACATTCATGCATATAATTTTATAGTTCTTTATTTTATTTATTTTATTTTATTTTGTTATATTAATCACCATACATTACACCATTAGTAGTAACAAAGCAAAATAAATCCATCACCAGGTTTACGTAAGTCATTTTTGTCTTATATAACTAAAGAAAGAAAAAAAGAAAGAAAGAAAAAAAGACGGCTATTTATTAATCTCAATCATTTAGAATCCAGCAGACACCCAGAAAGGAAAAAAAAGGGCCTAGACTGTATGTTCCAAAACTAACACACAAAAGCTTGTGTATTCACTTATCTCACTTTACACATGCAATTAAGAGTCTCCTATCCATGGCGGACTAGAGGTGGAGAATTACAAAGAGAAAAAAATGCTAGAGACAGACCAACTGATGTCAGTAAATAGACTGACCGTAAGAAATATAAAAAGATCGCCTCAAGGCCACTGAGGCACGAGGCTAGACTCGCAGTAAGGCGCAGTCAATGTGTCTCAGGGCAGAAGTCTGCAGAGGTTTGTCATCACAATCTGAGTTTGACACTGAGGGCATGTGGACATTGCGAACATTATAGAGGATAGGGAACATGTGAGAACACCCAGCAGAAATAGAAAATAGACATAGGGGCCTCAGCTTAATAAAGGTCAGTTTTCTAAACAATTGAGTTTGGGAGAAAACCTTGTTTCTCGATGATGCATTCGTGATGAGGCTCTACTCTCTTTAACAACATACACGGTAATACAGTGACCATATTTAATTACGTACCATTGTCAGAAGCAAGGAAAGTAGCATTATATATATTGTTTTTCACGTTTGGTGATTCTCTGTCCAAAACAGCGATTGTTGTTATTTGCCCGTTCACGGGATCTATTTTTAGCCAATTGGCAGGATCAGACAATTTTGTGTATCTACAAAATGAAAGCATTAGTAAATTTAAATTTTTCGATATACTTAAAAAATAACTACACTACACAGAACTACAGTCTTCAAAGAAAATGCCACTGAGTCTATATAAAGTAGATTTCTATGTATCAGTCGGTTTATCAGCTTAAACTCCTTTTTATTCTGGGTGGAGGCTAAGTTTTTCAAGCTCAGATAACCAATAAAGATTGGAAAAAATTTCCTGTTTTGAAAGGTAAAAAGTTGTAGGAGTTCAATATGCCTATTAGTTAGCTATTTATCTATCTTGATATCAACGTATAGAGAAATGCAATAGATATGCATTTATCTGTTAGCAGCAATTCTGAAAGAAGTTAAATTAAATATGAGCTAATTTAAAAAATTATCATCACCAGCAATGGATAATAGTCATGTGGGGTATGCTCTGCCAACAATCTACTCCCTCATCAGGAAGGATAAATTAGATTTTGCTGAGGTTGGAAATCTTTACAGATATGTTTTATAAGTCCTATAACTACTGCACAGGTAAGAGGCAAAAATAATTAGCTCTTATATCTTGTTTTTGGCATGAGTTTTCCTTTTTTCCTGATGTGTGGAGAAGAGATGAATGTTACAGCTCCCGAGCCCTATTTACTCTCAGTGAAAACTTTTTGCAACATTTGATATAAAAGCACTGGCTAAATTATTATGAAATATAAAAAGATAAAAGGGGGCAGAGAAAAAAGAGGCAGGGAACATTTTTTTCCTCAAATAATACATGAGTAGAGCCATTCTTCTATTTCCTATCTGATATACTCATTGATTTATTTCCTGACAGGAAGCTTCATCAAGGAATTAAAAATAATTTTGTAATGAGTCGTTTTGGTTCCAGTTCAAATTTCTCATTCAAAAGGTAGATAAATTTTGTGCACAACACAGAACATGAAGTGAATTTTGAAAAAATGCCACGAGTGGCATTTGATACCTAATATTTTGCTGCATGTATCGATCTGGGTCCTGAGCAGTGAATGTTGTTAACATGGTTCCAGCATGAAGGCCTTCTTCTTGGCGAATGATCTTGGGATTTGGGGCAAAATAAGGGTTTTCATTCACATCAATGACTGTGACAGACACAGTTGCAGTTGACTGAGGTGGGTGCTGGATACCCTTGGCTAATGGCACTTGATTTTCAGCAGCGACAGTGAGGACAAACATCCTGTTTGTTTCAAAGTCAATTGGCTGGGGAAAAAAAAAAAAGAAACCATATTTTTGCAGGAAATAAGAATATTTGTATTCTACAGTTTTCAACTCCATTTCCAAAACATTAATTTTTCATTCTCTGCACCATAGGTTCCTCTCAAATGTCTGGAAAACATGCATTAGCATGGCCAATGATTGAAATATTTATCACAATTGAGCCTGTTTGTCTAAGATGTCTGTAAATCTCAGGTACTTTATTGATTTATGTTAACAAAATAATGTGTATTACTATTGCACTGATTGCATCAGCTACATCTAAAAACTGGATTATTCTTAAGAACAGCATCGTTAACCAAAAATACTAAATAGTCTGAGGTCAAGTGAGAACCCGAATGTCTAGATTATAATCTCAAACGTTGGTATCAAGACCACTCCTCATCCAGGAGACCTTTTATATCTGTGATGAAGTGCAAAAAAACCCCAAGAAACCAAAGCCCCCAAACTATAAAATCCAATTTTTTCATAAAACAAAAACTTAATTCTATTTAAATTTTAAATTTAAATTCTATTTAAAAATAACATTCATAATTTGAAACACATTTTAAAGTACAGACATGTACACACACTTATGAAAAATAATAGTGTTTGTAGGCTTTTTCTTGTTTTTGCTTTTCCCTTACTTAGCAAACCAAAACTCTGGCTGTCTCCCCAAAAGAATTTTAGGTATTCTACTGGTCTGTGAGAACCCCTAATCTAAGAACAACACTTTAGATAGAGGCAATGCACAAATAACCCACAATGTAAATATTAACTTCCAAATTTCCACTGAATCCTACTGTCAACAGAAGAGTTACCAGGAGTCAAGTGATCAGACTGGACTTTCATTTCCACTCTTGATTTCCCCTGATCACCTTCCAGTGGGGGTGCAGATAAACACTACTGTGCCATAAGAATTTGAAAAAAACAAAAGAGCTTGACAAGCTCTCATGCCCTCCTAGATGGTCTAGGAAGGATTAAGAGTGAAGCTAATGAGAAAGCCCCATTATTAGTTTCCTACCCTAGACCACCTCCTCAAAACCTTCAAACACAGAGTTTCTTTTTCTCTCACTCTAAAATCTCCAATTCAACTTCCCTTTCTCAACTATTCTAAACAAGACAGTATAGAAGCCAGAAAGTAGAATTCTTTGAGTGATTTCATTAGCTACATGAAAAGTCCAGGACATAATATTTATTTATGCTACGTGGTATGCGCAAGTCTGTCCTTAAATGCGTATTAAGTGTATCCCTCAGAACGATGCTATGACTTCGATACTGTAATCCTCCCTACTTTCCGCATGAGGACCCTGAGGCTCAGAGAGGTTCCACAACTTGCCGTGCTCACACCACTCCCAAAAGCAGGGCTGGGATTTGAACACAAATGGTCTGGGTCTGGGGTGTGCTTCCTGATCGCTATGTTCTTCCCTATGCAGAGAAATTTCCAACGCCCACTTCCTCCCAGGGGAAATTCCCATTTTACTCACACGCATATGAAATTCTAGGCAACGGACCCCTCAGAGCACCCTCCTAGGCAAGATCCACATTTGGGTTCACTTACAAATCAACTGTTGGGATGTGAGGCAAGGAAACACATCTCTTCACTGGGGGCTCGAAGGAAGAGATGCTCACTTTAAGGAACTTTTACATTATAGCTACATATTTATTATCCGTGAAGTTAACATGCCCTTGCTTCTAGTGCTCAGTGTTTGGTTTGTTCGATTTTTGACAATTAAAACATTGTCTTGAATATAGCATTTAAAAACAGGAATATAAATTCATAACATTTTCAGAATGTAGGCCCTCTTTGTCCCTACTCATCCCCTTTTACTTTTGTGATATTTTCTGGTTTGTTCTCTGAGTCAATACTCAAAAGTCACCTTGAGAATAACAGGTGTGGGGCATCCTTCCTAATAGCTATCAATTGGCGATCAATACTTCAGGGTGTGCCATCTCACGAACACATCTAACTACACGGACAGTCAACACTGTGGAGGGCAGTCCTGTCTTCAGAACGTTAAAATTGTCCAAAATGACTGAAACCCAGTCGTATTCCAGAGACAATGTGAGAACATTTATGTTGGCCCCAACGTAGCCTCAACATAAACTAAACAAAAAACCAAAAAACAAATGTGACTCCCCAAAATATATTAATTCTAGATTTAAAGGTGTCTGAAAGAAAAAAAACAAGACAAAACCCTAAGATACAAAAGGAAACTATGGGTGAGGGAGCATGGACTGGTCAATGCAGGGTGCCTGTCAGAGAGATCAGCGGCCCAAGTGGCACTTACCTTGACTACAGTGACGAGGCCGTCATTGCTGTTCGGGTCTGTCTGAATGGCAAAGCGCCCCGTAGGATCCCCGCCGCTGATCCTGTACGCGGCATTCCAGGCTGGCGTGTGGGGCTGATCCTTATCGGTCACAGTTAGATTCGCTACTATGACATCTACCCTGTTTTCAGGGACTTCACCATAGAACTACAAAAAAAACAAACCTCGGTCAGAGGAGTGACCTGGTGAAAGACAGAGTGTCTTGATGACCACACTGCCCTGATTTTACTGCCCCATTGAATCTTTATTACACACACTAAATGAGGAAATCGGTAATGCAGGTAATCACAGCATTTATGTTTCACTTTAAAAATACTATCGCTTTTCTCAGCAGTCAAAATTTCTTCCAAATGATGTTACAGTTTCATTAATATTAAAATTAGTGTCCATTTGTGAGTATCTGGGTGATTAATGCAGGGTTGGAGAAAAGGACTTGTCTGAGGGAAATAATTTCCTCAAGAAATAATATTTATATTCTCGACAAAGTTGCATAAATCAGTCATGTAATATCCGTTCAATTTCATGCACCTGAAAATACTTATAAATATTCTGTTATAACAGCACCAAGTATTTTTAGGCCATTTCTTCCACGTGGCATATTTTAACAACTTCATCAGTGGACCTGGGAGACTAGGAGAAAACAAATTACTCAGGTGCCTCATTTAAAAGTCCTGGTGACAGAAAACGTCTGAGAGCGTAGCCAATCTACAACGAGGGTAAGCAAGGTCTACCTCTATTTAATGCATTTATTATTCATGACAAAACTCCTCAGTAACGGACCACAGACCTAAGTTTTGTGAGTGACAGTCTGTACTTACCGTCATGGCAGTAAACTCTGGAGGATTGTCATTGACATCTGTCACCGTGATGACAGCAGTAGCTGTGTTTGAAAGACCATATGTGGGATTGCCTTCCATGTCTGTAGCTTGAATTATTAATGTATACTGCTGCACTTTCTAGAAAGACAAAAAGATAACACCTTAGATGAAACTAATTCCTCAAGTAGACACAGCAGTTGTTCTGTAAATAGCTCTTTATTACACACAGAAAGCACAGCATCATTCATTCTGATTAACATTGCTTGAAATTTCCCAAGTGGAGCCGACTTTTAACTTGAGAAGCACAGGTCTGGTTCTTGTCTAGAGAGGTGACGTGTATTTTCACCTCTACTTGTGGAAAAGATCGCATTGTAGATGTGTGAAATTCACAGAGAAGCAGAAACTTCCATCTGGTCTCAACCTTCCCCTTTCTTCTGAACTTCACAACATTGTGATCAAGCATTCAAGTCATTTGGCTTGTGTTTACTTTCTCATATGTTAGTTTCTACCCAGTTTAGAATACTAAAGACAATGAAAAATCTTGGTAGAGTATATATATATGTATACATATATATATACGCATATATACACATATATATACGTTTTCACATATTTCATTTTACAGAGTATGCTTTCTTTTAATATATTCTCATATAAGTTCTATTATAACAAGGTTGATAGAGTATTTTCTCCTACTTTCCATTAGTACATACTATTCACAACTATGTAGGAGAGATATGTTCTTAAGTGAAGTTAAAACCTAATTAGAGGGTTTATGTTTATGTCTTTAGTTGTAACTAAGGAACACAGTGGTACTTAATTGTTGCATACTCAACGGATTGCCATTTTGACCTAACACTCATTGCGCCCACATACCTAGGAGGGACATAGATACATCTGCACGTAGATCGCTATTACCAAATAGGTATCACTGCTTTTAAATTCCAAACTGAAAAATTTTAAAATATTTTATGTATGCCTGTATTTATTTATTTATTAATTTGAGAAGGAGAGAGAGAGAGCAGGGAGAGAGGCAGGGAGGAGGGAGAGGAAGAGGGAGAGAATCTCAAGCAGGCTCTGAGCTGAGCTCAGCCCCTGATGCGGGGCTCGATCTCGTGACCCTGAGATCATGACCTGAGCCTGATGCAGGGCTCGATCTCATGACCCTGAGATCATGACCTGAGCCAAAACCTTCACCAAAATGGTGAAGGACCACCCAGGAGCCCCATCTGAATTGAGTTTTTAAAAGAGGGAGCCAAATTAAGCTGCACTGTATCTAAGAGAATATCTACAGACTGTCTGAGAAGTCTATAGCACTAGCTGATAAATACACTTTATATTATGCTAACCAAAATGATTTTCTAAAGTCATTTGAAATCTCTGTGGAAACTGGCACATATAAAAATATAGATCTTTTTCATAAATGTTAAAACATTCTGAACAACAAAACACTTCTTCATACAAAAATAAACTGTCACTGCAAAGCACAGTTTTCCCTGATTCTAAATATAGCTAACATTATGAATGGCCATTCTTAAGGGATTTCTGGAGCTGGCTGGAACAGACACAAATTGTAGCTTTTGATTTAGTTTGTTAGTGGGAAGGGCAAGGAAGAAGAAATGGGTAGGAGAAAAAGCCAAACCCCACACATCTGATTTGAAGTCTCTGTCCACCCAAATGCCAAACTCTAGCAGTTATTTATTTGTCTTCCTAAAAAAGAAAATACCACTTACTTGAATTATAAAAAAAAAAAAAAAGAAAGAAACAACGGAATAGTGCTAGTTGAGCCCTGTAAATTTTTTCTTAACCCATAACACCTCACCAGCATGCTTACGTAGGCTAAAATATTTCTCAATGATTTCCTTTCCCAATCAAGTGTCATTTCAGCTTAATGTTCTCATGGTTAGTGAGAGAATTTTGTAGGGCACTCAGTTCAACTTCCTAGCTGAAAATCATGAAAATAAAAATTTGTTACGACTTTGAAAGCAATTCTGTTAGTTATTTGCAGAAGCAGATGAACATTTTCAAAAAAAGGAAGAAGTTTTTCTTATTGTTGTTGTTAAAGAAGATAAAAAACCCACACAGATATTGTATGGAAATATGGTTCTTTGTTAATGTCTGCTCTTTAAATTATAATGTCTACTTTAAAATTATATAAGCATAATATATATAATTTTCCACTGAGCTGAAATATTGGGATCAGTAGCTAATACATGACATTTCCTACTACTTCAAGTTAGTCTTAGAATCTTTAAGCTACAAAAGAACATTGTTATTTCTAAAATACAATGTCTCTCCAAATAAAAAAATAAATCCGACTTGGTAAATAATATAATCTCCATTTTCAAATGCTTGGTTGGTAAAATGTTCTTACATTTAGTAAGGAAGACATGACAGCCTGTTTTAGACAACCAAACTATTTAGGGCTTCTTGCCTAATTTAGTCCCTGGGCATCTGGTTCTGAATGACTGACATTCAGATTCCATAAGAATTTGACTTCCCACCGTCAATCCCATATCTGGTCAAGGGGACTTTGCTTAAAAACGTTTCCTTATTTCCTCTTCTAGGTGGGTAAAATCTCAACTCATGTATTTGCTATCAATCCTTCCCTGTGACTCATCCATCTTACTTATCAAAGCAATGTATCACCTTTCATCCACTTACCCTACACCTTGAGCTTTTTGTATCTACTTTCAAATGCCTATTGTGACCCTACACCACTGCCTCTGGTATTTCCCTCAGGCTAGAACGGTGCTTCTCAATGGAGGTAATTTTGCCCCCCCCCCCCCCCAAGGGGACATTTGACCATTCCCGGGACATTTTTGGTTAACACAGTTGGGGGTTGCTACTGACACCTAATGGATGACCACAGAGGCCAGACAGAGATGCTGTTAGGCATCCCACTACACAGGACAGCCCCCCATCAAAAAGATTTATCCAATCCAGTATGTCAACAGTGCCAAGGTTGAGAAACTATGGGCTTCGGGACCCTCCCCTTCACCCTGAGCCTGGCAAAGACAAAGCGGAAAAGCCACCCCAGAGAGGACTTCAGAAAGTCCTGGAGGCAGAGCTGCTGGACTGTCATGGGTACACCTTTATCACTGTTTCTAGTTTATATGGCTGCTATCAATCCATATGTCTGTCCTCCTGGTTATGTACACACAAACACACGGCCCTCCTCAGGCCCCTGCTTTGTTCATGTCTGTGTCATTGGTACACAGACTAATGCCTGAACAGAGTAAGCGAGTGATAAATGCCTTTGACTTGGTGGTTGGATGGGTGAATGGATGAGAAATCCTGGGCTTTGCCTTTCACTATAAAAATCATTCCAGGTTTGGGAAAACCCATCTTATTTACATGGTAGCTGTTATTTATTCATTAAATCATACACTGGGAGTATAAACTAGCTAATTTCCCAAACTACAGTGATTCACACACCATCTTCCCAATGCTGACTTATCCTCATATTTCTGTATCATGAGTCACGTAACATTTATCTTGACATTCACCCCCTTTTAAAAAACTTAATTTATTGTAAAAGTACCATAAATGGAAGACCAACATCACCTGCCATAAATATAACTGTAAAAATAAACACACTATAATCCTTGTACTCTGGCAGTCTCTACTTGATGGAGTAGCATCTGAAGACTTGTGGTCTCCAGTTTTCTCAAGAGGCTTCCCCACATGTATCAGTAAAAATCATCACACCTGTGCACCACACTTTTGAAACACTGAACTAAAGTGACATGAGTGAATGAAGAAGTGAGAGCATTCGGTCGTTCATTCAGTTTGGCACACATTTAATGAATGTCTACTAGATGTCAGGCAATGTAGTATTTACTTGGATAAAATAATGAATGACACCAGAGATAGCCTTGATATCCTTAAGTGATGGAGGCAACCATTAATGGATCACAGGAGCAGATGTACAAAGCACCTGTAGTAAGAGTTGGAAGGAGTGATGCGGGGACTTCAGCAGGGGCATCCAAACCAGTCCTCAAAGTCTGGAGGGAAGAATGAATGCAAGAGACGTTTTGGGGGTAAATTGAGAGGAACCGGACAACTAAATTTATCAGTGGATGGATGGCAGTGCATGGTAAAGGCAGGTAGACCGTGATCTTGGGAGACTGGGGAGGTGGCACTGGTCACATGAAATGGGAAATTGATCAGGAATCAGATTTAGGGAGATGATAGATTGCTCTTGGATGCACTGGGTTAGGGGATCGACAACTAAGTAATAATGTCATGAGAACTTAGAAGATAAGTATAGGTTTGTGACGCTGTTCAAATTCTTAAACGGGAAGCTCCAGTTCCTTCACCTGTGAAATGCGGCTGATCATACCATCTATCCTGTATGTCTGGAGTCTAAAAATTTTTTTGAATGCTTCATGTATGCTGACATTGTTCTAAGGGCCTTGATAAGAAAAAAAAATAACATTTTTTGAGACTGAGTACTAACGACCTGCCAGATACACTGCTAAGCAGTATACATTATCTTATTCAGTCCTCACAATAATCCCATAAGGCAGGTGGACATTTTTTTTTAAAGATTTTATTGATTTATTTGACAGAGAGAGACACAGCGAGAGAGGGAACACAAGCAGGGGTAGTGGGAGAGGGAGAAGCAGACCTTCCATTGAGCAGGGAGCCCGATGCGGGACTTGATCCCAGGACCCTGGGATCATGATCTGAGCTGAAGGCAGATGCTTAACCGACTGAGCCACCCAGGTGCCCGGATTTTTTTTTAATCCTCATTTTCCAGATAAGGAAACCAAGGCTTACGGAGGCAAGGAAGCTTGCACAATGACACCCAGCCATAAGTAGCAGAGACGAGATTTGAACCCAGGTCTCTCTGACTCCAGAGTCTGTACTGTTAATCGCTCCACCGTATTAGTGCCCTCCTAGAAAGTGAGAATACGTGCATGACAAGGGGGCATCCTGAGTGGGTAGGCAGGCAGAAAGCCAAGTATTAAGATGAGGAGGGAGTGGGAACTGAGCGTGAGTGTGGGCTGTCCTTTCAAGGAGTATGGTGTTGAAAAGAAGGAGAAAATCACGTAATGTGAACATTTCCTCAGGGTTCCTATGCGGGGTGAAAAGGAGCCCATCAGCCTCACCAAATACTGAGAGCAAGAAGGCAGATATAATGTCTACGTGACATAGTCTTTGCCCATCTCAGGGAATGCAGAGACTACTAGGGGTGCCCAGGGAGGGGTTGGGGACTGGCTCTCAGAGAGTGAGGGTCACCCTGCTCTACAGAGATGGGAAAGGAAATCTCCAGGCAGAGGAAACCACAGGAACAAAAGATTTGTACAAGGAGTTTCATGTGGTTGTATGAGTGTTGGACATCACTTGTTCTTCAACAGGAGGCAAGGAATCCCAGGAGGTTAGACCAAAGAAGGCTTTAGGACCAATGTCACAGAGGGTTTGGAGTGCCATGTTACAGAGCTCTTACGTCATCCTAGGGGTCGTGGAGAGTCATTTTACCACAGGGGAGACTCAGCATGTTTACAGATTATAAAGATACTTGTGGGGTTTTAGAAGGGAACCTGTAGGGAAGGGAAGACCAACACAGTGGAACGCAGGAGAACATGGAGCTGAGAGCACAACAGAAAGGATCAGTAGGCTTGGAAAACAGGAAGTATTTTTCTTTCTTTGCCATGAGAAAGCAATGCTGAAGAGCCAAAGTGACAGTGCCCACCCAGTAGATGCCGAGGCTGGATTTATGATGGCAACAGAGGAAAACAATAGCTAATATTTATTGGGCACAGTGCTGAATGCTTTATGCCTTGTGTTACATAACCCTTACGACCATCCCACGGGGGAGGTAATATATTTTTATCCCCATTCACAGATGTGGGAACTAAGGTTTCAGGTTAATACACTGAAGGTCAAATAGCCCATAACAGGCAGTCCCAGGATTTACACCCACGGAAGCAGAGGGCGAGCCATCAGTAGTCCTACCCGAAAAGGGCAGGAGATGGACATCAAGGGAAAGGGGTGGAGAAAAGAAAGTGCCAGGAAAAGCCACCGCCAAATAATGCAACCTGAAGAACTGATATTTTTCTAAACCTACAGATTAAAGTAAAATAAAAAACGGAATCTCAGTAAGCATTTCAATGATTACGAGTTCAATCACCTGTAGGTGTCATATATCCTGGGAGAACAACTGAAATTGCTTTTGACAGAAAGAACACTGTGAATTCTAATAGAAATAAAAGAATCTCAGGCCTGCACGAGGCCTGAAGAAGTCAGAGTAATTTATGCCTGGCCTCAGGCAGAATTACCATAAACCATCTGAGATAGATACATTTTTTTCCCCATTAAATGACTTTCAGAAAAGGAAGGTTTTCCATAATTTCCCCTAGTAACTCATTGTTGTGTTTAATAATTTCACTGTCAAGAAGCGGTTTCTCACACATGATTCTAACGTTTCTAATCCATTTCCACGTTCATTTCATCAGGGGTGGGGCATGACAGCCTCAGTCCTCTGCAAAATAAACTTAACCACAATTAGGGTACCGCGCCAGGCTTTCATCCTCTAAACTAAATGCAGTCTCTCTAGTTTTTATATATGGCTGGTCTGCTTTAGTAAAATGATCTTTAATTCTCTTTCTTGTCATGAAACAGCCAGACTCAATGCGATAAGAATATTGCTGTGTGCAAACATGAGGAAGCCCCATTTCTGTATCTTCCAATGAAAAGTGTAAATGAAAGAGAAATATTTATATTGGGGGATGAGCTACATACCTACACAGTATATGAGCAACCTGGCACTCAAGAGAGAATGTTAGAAAACACCCCCTATTCTCAAACAAAATATGCATGCATGCTGATTACTGGCATTTAAGAATTGCACTTCATACGGTAATGGAAGAGGTGAAAAGACATGCATGTTCCAAGTATCACTGAATGAAAAGTACTACTGCAAACACTAAATTTCAACTATCTCCAATACAGAATATTCCTGGACAAAGAATCAGTGACACCCGGAAGTTAATAGGTACATGTCACAGGCATACATCTAACTCCTAAGTAAGGCTCCCAGCTCAGTTCAGTTGTGAATAAAGTAATCTTGATTTGTTCATACTACTTTATTAAAGTGCTTCTAGCACTATCTTGCGTATATAATTATTGCAATAGTAATGTTTTCTTCGATCGAATTCAAGTGAATGCTACTGGGGCAAATAAAGCGTCATAAAAACCAACTCCTAAAATCCTTGTCAATAATATTTATTACAGTAGGTATAGTGTTTCCTTTTGACATACATAATCTGAGGTCTCAGATTATGAGACCTCATACTATAAAAGCTGGCTCAGCCAGAAATCTACAAAACACAAATGTCTATGAATTAGCACTTTGATAATTCACTCACACAATGATTACTGATGGTCAATAATGAGCTTGAGAATCTCTTAAGAAAATGGTCAGAACAGCATAGAGAAAGAGTGTAAAAGATTCATTAGGGACAGGGTTTTCGGGAGAGGATATAAGTGGGGCTTAAATAGAAGCATGAAGAAATGGAAGGTTCAAGAGCAAGAAAAAGGTGCAAGGCATTCCTGCTAGAAGGAATCACATGACCAAAACCACAGAGGTGTGTCTGAGGACCAAGGGGTTGAGGTCTGTCACAGTGAGATGAGCATTGAGAATTACCCAAAATGCCCATCCACTCTCAGACTGTGACACTACATGGTATTTCAGTGTTGTCAACATTTTATGCCTTTTTCAACAAAAATTATGCCAGAAGTCTGTCTTTCTCCATTTATAACTTTAAAGGCTTGTCAGTAGAATTAATGCCATTACTAGTCTTCAAGCCTGTTAAGTAAGTTAATCTTAGAGTCAAGGGGAAAATTCTAATAAAGGAGATAATCTCTTTTTACCAAACCAGGTTATCCACAGAGGCTACAAAACACCTCAGCACACATGTTATTTGTAGCCTCTTAAAAATATGACTGTTGGGGTGCTCACTTCAGCAGCACACATACTAAAACTGGAACGATACAGAGAAGATTAGCATGGCCCCTGCATAAGGATGACACGCAAATTCGTGAAGCGTTCCATATTAAAAAAAAAAAAAAATGACTGTTGTGGCTCTGGGGTGGTGCAGTTGGTTGAGCATCCGACTCTGGGTTTTGGCTCAGGTCATGATCTCAGGGTCATGGGATCGAGCCCTACGTGGGGCTCCATGCTCAGAGCAGAGTCTGCTTGAGACTCTCTCTCCCTCTCCCTCTGCCCCTCCCCACCCCCACCTCACCCCCAAAATAAATAAATAAATCTTAAAAACAATATGACTGTTAAAAATTATCCTAAATTTATGCACACATTATTTGGGCACGGTTTTTAATTTAATTCCTCACAAAAACATTTGAATGTAAGGGAAAACTGAGAAAAATGCCAAGAATTTAAAAAATCAGATACCAGATGTATCTAATGAACTTAGTCAATTATACTCTAAATATTACATGGACCGGCAATGATTTATCCAGTATGCATACATCATTTAACCAATTCAAAGTTCAGTAGAAAATAGCACAAGATTTCTTTAAAAAATTGATATTGAATAATACTGTCTATGTATTATTACCTGGAGATAAACTGCATGTCATACCACGTGCACCTTTAAGATTAAACAACAAATTCAAATAGTTTTTGGTTGGCTTACTTCTCTATCAAGTCCAGCTGCCACTGTGATAATATCACCAGTCTCATTGTTGATTGTAAACATGTTGGGCGAAGGGGTGCTCGGAGCCTGGGACAGGATTCTGTACCTCAGCATCCCGTTTAGGGCATTTGGATCATCCGCATCAATAGCAGTGACCGTCATCACATATGTTCCTAGAACAGTACACATGGAAAATGAATGGTCACCCTGCACTTGAGGGTCTCCTAAATAGATATACCTAAAAGGTGTATTTGCCTTTTGGATCAATCTTAGTTTCACTTTTTCAAAACAAACATTTAGTCACTTAGATTTAATTAAAAATGCTACTGATAAGAACAGCACTCACTTTAAAAAATATAAAACATGGTTTAGATCCTCGAAAGGAAAATTATTAAAAATGTATACATTTGTAAAGACTCATTTTTTTCCATAACTTATAAGTTCACTATATGACTCAAAGAAAAGATCACTTCAGACCTTTATTTATATAAAATGCAAATAATAGTATAGATGCCATTAGCAACATCTTTTATGGCCACTGACACTTTCCCTTTGCCATGTTTTCCTCTGTTATACAATAACATCGAAAATGACATGCTGAGCATGATTCTCCTCAATGCCTAAGTCACTTTCTGAAAGTAAGCTGTGTGCATAACGATGCACACTCCATTTACTCAGGTCATAAGGAATCATTCCATGCATTACTGTTTTGGTACATTGAATAGGGGTTTGGCATTGTGGTTCATTATTTCCTAGGAGATTACAAGAGCAATGTAACAAACTGAGGGACTTCAATTTATTAGATATTTTGGAAAGGAAATCTACAACGCATTAGAATCAAATAAGTTCAAACTAGCTACACACCCTGTGTAATTTAGAAGTAGAGAGAAAAGTAGTTACTATTTAGGAAGGTTTGTTCTGTAAGATGTTTATAAGAACTAGCATATAAAATTTTCCATCTCTAATTTAAATTCGTCACGAGTGCTCTAAGCTCAGTTCTTCTTTAGAACCTCTCCATGCTACAATTTTGCCCCAGAATTCATGAAGGCTTGATCACGTTATTCAAATCTCTTTCCAGAGATTGTCCCTTTGAGTGAGACACTTCTGATTATGTGCCCACTCTACACCCTTATTTTTTTTTAAAGTTCATTGCATATGTGCTTGCTTCCTTGGCTTTTATTTTTCTCCCCTACTAGAATGTAAGCTCCAGTAGGACAGGTTAGGGTTAGGGTTAGGGTTAGGGTTAGGATTAGGGTTAGGGTTAGGGTTAGAAACTACTGTGTCAACACTGTGCCCACAGTGACCAGCATACAGCAGAGACTCTATAAACGTTTGCTGCATGAACAAATGAATGGTCAAAACAAAAAAAGTATATTCCGGAATGTTGAACCAAAATACTGATTACAATGCAGTTTAATTTAAGATCCTTACAGAACGACTACTGGAAATACATGCATGAAATGTCTATGGGAGGCTTTCATGGAAATTCACGATCAAATGCATAAAAAATATATCTTTAATGGTTTATTTTTGACAATTTTCGTGAAGCAGTACTTTTGATAAAGTTAGAAACAACAGAGGAACATATGAAATAAGTGATTTAAAAAAACAACAAAAAATAATTTCCGCACGTAAAAAATCTTTATCTTCATTTATCTTTAGAATATGTGTATAAGACTAGTGTTTTAGTAAGGATATGTTTAATGTTCTTTGATTTTATAGTATTTTAAAATACCAAAGAAAGCTACTCTGGAATGTGACTCAGAAGGAGCCACAGATGGTTGAACTTCCCGCACAGCCCCATCCTCCCACTCCAGCTCCCCTCACCCCCCACCTCTACTTCCTTTCTGAGGATATAGACAGGTACAATTGAACCAAGACAAAGTGACAATCTAAGGCATATGTGGTTATATCTATAAATTGGCGTATGCATAAAGGAGCTACTGGTATCAACTGGCGTAGGTGACAAAGGTAATATGTAGCACTATTTTAAATGTTGAGGCTCTCAAAATAAAAATAATGATGTAGCTAATTAAATCTCTCCAAACACCAAATCATCTCAGGAAAGCTGGTGAAACACTCTCTTTTCCCACCTCTCTACCCACTGGTTTTCTTGTTCACTAGTTTTTCAAACTAAATTGGCCTTCCTAGCCTTGGTCTTCTGAAGTTCACAGTATTTTCAAGGACCCGAGTCTAAAATCACTGCACGATGGTGAGAGGGTTTGGCAACTCCTGTTTCTAGGCTAGGACACTTTCCATGACACTAGTTTAAAAGTGTGGGCTGCAGAAGACATTAGGGTCATTCCAAAGTAAATATCCAGTGTCACCACAGCTGTCTCCAAGCCCCCTCTCTGCTTTTTGGCTTTACCTAGGAATACCAAGTACATTTCAGACTCTCTAATTGAGTTTTACTTGCTCCTCCGAGTAATATGATAAAATCTGTACTTTATAAACAGAAAGTCTCTGGTCTTCCAGCGCTCACTTTTTAGCCACACCGACTTTACCAACTGCAACAGAATGAAAGGATCCCATAGATTCTATAATATAGAATCAGAGACTTTAGTGTATATTTTTTTCCAAAGTGGGAAGTGATATTTTTCTGTTTTCTCTCTTCAATTGGTTTTTTCTTGTTACCTTCTTTTTTCCCTAAAATCATTTCGCATGAAAGAAAGTAACACCAAAAGGCTCACATGATTTCTCCTTTTCTTGCTTATAACCAGTGCTGAATTACACAGCATTTCCTGAATCTCTGAATTATTATGTTCAAACTTACCGGGCTTTGACCCCTCAGGAACTGTCCCATTCCAAACCTGGTGTAAGAACTCTGGTCTGTTATCGTTCATATCAATAACATTGATGACAATGTCAATAGGGTTCTCCACTTGATTTCCATTAATATCCACTGCATGTGCCCTCAACTGCAAAAATAATTAGAAAACAAAACTATTTAACACTTTTATGTCTCAAGTGAGAAGATAAAATATACAATCACCATGCTACCAAAATCGCAAGGGTGAACAGAGAAACTGAAGAAAAAGCTACTCTCCCCATCAAAATTTAAGTTAGCCAGGGCACCTGGGTGGCTCAGTCTGTTAAGCGTCTGACTCTTGATTTCGGCTCAGGTCAGGATCTCAGGTTCCTGGGATTGAGCCCTGTGTCGGGCTCCCCAATGGGTGTGCAGTCTGCTTCAGATTCTCTCGCTCCCTCAGCCCCTCCCCACCAAAATAAATAAATAAAATCTTAAAAAAAAATTTAAGTTAGCCAAACTTCATGTGATTAGGATAGATATTGTAGTAAAAAGCCAACACTTACTATTTGCTAGGCATTGTGCTCAGTTTTATGGATTTTAACTCATTTGATCCATATACAAAAGAGTGAGGCAGAAATGATAAGTGCTTGAAGGTGAAGAAATTGAGCTTCAGAAAAGCTAAGTGATTTTGCTCTGTCTCTTGACAGAGCCCATAGACAAAGCCAGTTCTGTCCAGTTCCCAAATCCTTTTGCTAAATCCGTACATATGAGTCAGGGTAATTAAAAATGTACTGGGCACAGAGTAGTCGTAGAGATTAAAAGAACAGAAGAGAACTTAGAATTAAATGTGTTTAGGGAATTTTGACACTAGGTGGGTTTTTGTTTTCATTGTAAAAGTCACTCGCCAACATTAAAAGTGTGTGAGTATATAAGACAATTGTTCCTCTCCCAAGCTTGAGTTCTCAGTTTTACAGGTATTCTAAAAATTTTATCTTTTTTTTTTTTAAATTAATACAGTCACTCAGCTACTCTTGGCAGAATATCCTCAAAATCTTTTAATCCAGCACATAGAGATCCATTACATTCTTTTCAATAGCTGTGTAGTGTTCCGTTGAATTGCTACTTTTTAATGGGAATGCTTCTGTGGTTTTTTTCCTGTGAAGTATCATGCTGGCTAATGGTTTCTGTTGGATATGCTTCATCAAGTTAAAGAAGCATCAACATATCCCCTTTTTAAAAAATTTAGAGGTTATTTAACACATGAAACAATGTAAATTTTATTATTGCCTTTTAACAGCTATAAAATAATCCTTTTTCCTTCACTTATTTAATACATTACATGTTAATACATCTTCACACTGAAACATCCTTGCAATTCTATAATTGATTCTTTTTTTTTTTTTTTTTTTTTTATGAGTATCGTTCTTTTCTGTGCTGGCAGTAAGAATCTGCAGAGCAAGAGTTGACCCCAAAACTGATCTGAGTTTTTAACCACAGGAGTTCAGATAATGAAACTTCATACAGGAAGAATTATTTAGAATTTTTGTATTGATATTATTTATATTCATAAATCCAAGACTAGTCTAATTAGAGACTGGTCTCCCGTGTGCTATCTTTATCAAGTTTCCCTATTAATGAGCTTTTGTCTTTATGAAAGGTTTGGAAGTTTTACTTATATCTTTATGGTTTAGAACAATATAAAAAGCACTAGCATTACATGTTCCTGAAGAATTAAAAAAAACCTGGTTGATGAACTGGTTGATGAAACAATCAAGTCCTTTGGAAGAAGGGAATGCTGAGTAGTACTCAAGAGTTTAAAAAAATTTTTTTTAAATTTTTACACCCAAAGTAGGGCTCAAACTCATGACCCCAAAATCAAGAGTCAGATGCTCTACAGACTGATCCAGCCAGGCGCCACCCTCCCTTTTTAAAGAATAACTCTCATTTTATTTTTTTAAGCTCTACATCCAATATGGGGCTCGAACTCATGACCACGAGATCAAGAGTCTCATGTTCTACCCACTGAGCCAGCCAGGCACCCTTGAAAAAGTTTTAAAAATTTCTCATATGCTATTCGTCTGTTTAGATCTATAGGAATCTTGCTCTACCACATATCAATATTTTAACAATTTTCAAAACTTCAATAATTTAAAAAGTTTTTACAAGTGCAAAAATTCAACAAATATGTTATTGTTCAGGGTAAGAGTCTAAAAACAAACACATGCATATGTGGAATAAAAAGTTTTGAATGACTAAGTATTGATGATAAACCACTGGGAATACTAATTCAATACATGGGACAACTGGCTATCTACAAAGGAAAAACAAAGTGGATCTATATACCTCTCTCCTTTTATTTATTTATTTTATTTTATTTTATTTTTTTAAAGATTTTATTTATTTATTTGAGAGACAGAGAGCATGAGAGACAGAGAGCATGAGAGGGAGGAGGGTCAGAGGGAGAAGCAGACTCCCTGCCGAGCAGGGAGCCTGATGCGGGACTCGATCCCGGGACTCCAGGATCATGACCTGAGCCGAAGGCAGTCGCTTAACCAACTGAGCCACCCAGGCGCCCCTACCTCTCTCCTTTTAGTAAAATAAACTGCACAGAGGTTAAAAATATAGATGCAAAAATAAATAAATAAATATAACAGATAAAATTGGGGAGATTAGAATCTTGGAGTAGAGAAGGCTTTTATAACCATCTCTAAAACAAGACTTTGATAAAATTGAAAAACACAACTAATTTTACAATGCAAGAACTGTAGTAGGGTAAAAATTATTAACAAAGTTTAAAAACAAACAACAGAAAAGGATAATATATGACAAATTAAACATTAACATCCCTAATAGATAAGAGGTTCTTAACACTAAGAATAAAAAGTAAACAAGCCAAAAGAAAATTCAACAGAGAGGGGCGCCTGGGTGGCTCAGTTGGTTAAGTGCCCCACTCTTGATTTCAGTTCAGGTCATGATCTCAGGGTCATAAGACTGAACCTCATGTTGGGCTCCACACTGGACATGGAGCCTGCTTGGGATTCTCTCTCTCTCTCTCTCCCTCTGCCCCTCCCCCCACCTCTAAAAAAACAAAATTCAACAGAGAACAGGAATAGGAAATTCACTCTGATTAGATATTCAACGTAGGCAACTTAAAGCATTAAGATCATTTCTTTGCAAATAACAGTTCGAGAAGTAAGAGAATAGAGTGGAGAAAGTATATCTCCTACACAGTGGGCAGGTAGTGCAACATAATGCAACCATTCTAGAGAACTTCACTATATTTATTAAAATAATTCCAAGTTTAGGAATTTATTCCAAGGATATAATGGGCAAATGTACAAAAAAATGTTCCCTGCCACATTATTTATAGTTTCAAAATAAAATTAAAAAACTAAGTTACCCAAATGTCTACCCATAAGTAATTAGTTAAAATTACATTACATTCATTCAACAAAATAATTTGAAGCAATTGAAAATGATGCTATAAGTAAATAATTATTTACTGACATGGAAATATGCTAAATCTTATGACTGCAAAAGTGACAAAAGCTGGTTTCAGAGAATGATGCCAATTTCAAAGAAATACATTTATGAATCTAGGCAAAGAGAAACATCCTACAGCATATCACCAAAGTGTTCCAAAAAAAAAAAAAAAAAAGAAATAAACAGGTTGGTTTTACGTACTGAGATTACAAATCATTGTTACTTTCTCATTAGAATTGCATTATTTGAAAGTTTTTATAATGCGCATATATTCTGTCTAAAAAAATGATAATTTCATTGCAAGTTTTAGTTATTCATGCAGAAACTGGAGAAGTAATAAAGACCAACTTAGGTTTCTATATTAAACTCATGAAAAAATTGTTGAAATCTTGTTCCAGGAAATGTGTAAGCATGGCTTAAAAAAAAAAAAAGAAAAATGCCTCTTGGAATTTGATTAATATTAGGTAATTCTTGAGTTTTAAAACACTCACTACAACTAGTATTTTTAAATTGGAAAAATCAGTTTCAAATATATATGTATATTTAAAAATATGAACATATAAATTATATACATAAAGTTGTGATAACTCACCAAGAAAACAGATAAAACAGAAAAATAAAGAGCATAAAAATGAACATAAGAAATATAATAAGATACTATATCTAAGAAAATATTGCTCAGATTGGCAGATTGATGAAACCAAGTGTTGGTTGGGTTATGAGAGAAAGGGAAATCTCAATTTCTGGTTGGGAACATCAAAATGGCACATCTTTCTGGAAGGAATACAGCCAACAAATAACAAAATTAAAATGTACTACCCATTTTCTAAGACTATTTCATGGTAACAATCAGACCAAGAAGAATAGATAAAGATGACGAACACAGATGTCTATTAAAATCGTAAGAAACTGTCATTAAAATTATAGCCTAATTGCTTCTTGGCCTTTTGGCTAAGATCAAGTGTAAAATTATAGCCTACACATTTAATGGAATACTATACAGTCATTAAAAGTGTTGTGATCTCTATAATTTACAGGCAACAATTTTGACCTCCTTCATGTAAATTTGTTCCTGTAAGTCCTTAGCCACACCAACATGTAAAGGGTAAGGAGATTTTTGGCAATTTCACTTTCTTCTTTGGCACTGTTTGTTTTTTACCCTAAGCATTCATCAATCCTATAAAAACAATGAAATCATTACAACAAATTGAAAAGGCTACAAAGCTCACTTCTGGTATTAAACCTGTCAGTATCAAAGCCCTAAGGCCAATGTTAAGAGGCAAACGTTAAGCTCTACACAGTTAGAAGAGTATTAATACATCAGATTATCAGCGGGCTGAAATCTTACATGAAACCGGGCTATCAGCTCACGATCCAGAGGCTTGGTCACTGACAGCTGACCTGAGATGGGGTTGATAATGAAGATACCGGTTGGAGGCTGATCAGCTCCTGGCCCCGTTACGCTATACCGTAGTGAAAGGTTTTTATCTCTATCCGACCTGATCTGAGGATCAAGAAGACAATCATATTAAATGGGAGACTAAACGAGCTCTTTATCAGGACAGGACATGCCACACCTCATGCCCTTTTTCAGTTACAAACTTAACAGCGTCTCTTCCCAGAAAACAAGTCCTTTCTCTCATCCTAGCTTCTTGGTGATAAGCTTCAAAAAGAGATGTCACCTATCACCGGAAAGACTAGGGCCAGTATTAACCTCTAAAAGAACACTCGCTAGGAGCAGTGCCAAAAAGTCAAATTTAAGGAGTGTCAGTTTTTTAAACTGCATCAAATTGTATCCAGGGAGATTATAGGTTATGATATTTAACATAAGAACAGGTGTCCAATTTAATTGAAATAAAACTTGTTTACCTTTTTGTATCAGTTAGGAGAAGACATAACTGTTTAGGCCACAGTGTGAAACAACCTTACATGGGAACTCTAATGTTATGGGTGAGCTTGGAAGTCAGATTTCTGCACTTGCATTATAGTGACATTATTCACTGCAATTCCAAAGCTTTCCGTGTCATTTTAAGGTGGCACCTATTACTCCAAATTCTTTATTAATAACAAAACATACAAGAGATCATTTTACAATACATTTTTATGCTCTCAAAAATTCAACCCACTATAGGCTCACTGCCTTTTCCTCCAAATCTAATAATTCCCCAGAAAAATAAGTTTATAGGTGAGCTGACATAGGAAAAGACTATAGAAAGGGAGGAAGAAGAACAGCTCAGAGAAAGCGCCAATTGGCAATACCTTTGCAGGTGATAATAACAGATCTTTATGTAGTAGGTAAATATACTTAACCCAGTAACAGAATCTAGTTTATTATTTTTCTTGTTAAGGCAAAATTCTCTTTTTACTCATTGTCCATTAAAGTAGGAAAAAAAAAGCCTTTATTTGGGGGTTATGTTGTTCATTGTTAAATTGAATTATAATGTGCATTAAAATAAAATACGCAATACAAAAAAATGACTTATTAAAAAATACAGCTTTCAGTAAGTATGTATTGGAATGCTAAATTAATCATGCACACAAACATCTACATTCAAATAAATAAATACACAATAACTTTGTCTTTTTTCCTTTTGTAATAAACAATGGGTAGCTAATTTTACTAAACATACACAGCTACCTGTGATTTTTTTTTCTCCACATCTGATGGTATACATTTGGAGTAACTGAAAAAAAATTACTTCTCAGATTTATAAAAGCCTATGGCTTTGCACAGCCCCAGGGATTCTGTTAATGGTATCAGAGGTCACTTCCTTTTTTCTTTAAAAAACTCTCACATGCACTTGGTGCTGGCCTTTTTAGCAATGATTGCCCCTTTATTTCTTCTTTGGCTCAAAAGCTATCTGTAGAGGGCAAAGATCATCATGGAGAGCACAGCTGTCAGACAGGGAAGTGAAGGGGTGTGTGTGTGTGTGTGTGTGTGTTTATGTGTGTTGTGAGAAAGGGTATGGTCTGGGTTGTGGATGCATGTTGGAGTTAGGGCTTACGTATTCACACACTCAACAGACTGCATCGTCCGTGGTGTAGGGGACCCACAGAGAGCTCTACTTACACATAATCTGAGATAACAATTTTTTTTAAAAAGAGGCTCTATACAACACTATAGACATTTCATCTATGCAAAAAAATATATTTTTAATACATGTTGTAAAGTCTATCTTGTGATAAAACAGACAAAAGCGTTTCTAACATACACTTGACACATGCCATGGAGACAATTAAAATTGTGCCAGCCTACCCTGACAAGCTCTTGAGGAAAAGGTCCCCTGGAGTTTTCTGGCAAGTTGATTGGAGGGATAACCCAGTCTCTCTTCTGCCTTTGTAGGTGGCCATTGTGCTTAGTCACTTGTCTTGGGAATACTATTTCTTCAATTTGTTGTGATTCCTTTGCATTAAAATACAAGACATTGCTGAGTACTAGGAAAAACATTTTCTGAAAGATAGCAATATCAATGGATACCTGACAGTGTAGGGTTCACTGTTCTGAACAAGAAAATTCACCTGGAGGCCCTCTCCTCATCCCTCTATTAAAATAATAGAAAACACCATAAAATTTGGGGGTTACACTGATCATTGAAGGATTGAATTCCAAACAATTTATTATGTGGCACATCTGTGTAAACTATTTGCAGTTTCTATAACCATCTTAGGTAGGAGTTAATATTGAGCAAAATTTAATGGTGTCCTTTTATACATCTCTCATTAGTTTAAACCACAGTTCAGGTAATGTGCTACTGTACATTAAATTTAGATCTTGATGTGCTAAAATATAATTTGAATTCCAAGAGAAGTTTAATACATACTGCTAAGGCATGTCTCAAATATTTATGACCCTATTAAATCCCACAGAATTAATGCTGTAATTATTCTAAACCTATGTCAGCCATGATGGATGCTGTAGATGACCCATTTTGCACACTGGGTATTAATCTCTGCT
Source organism: Mirounga angustirostris (assembly GCF_029215605.1). Classification (NCBI taxonomy): domain Eukaryota; kingdom Metazoa; phylum Chordata; class Mammalia; order Carnivora; family Phocidae; genus Mirounga; species Mirounga angustirostris. Next base: position 43,204,631 of record NW_026991722.1, on the reverse strand, counting down.
GGATGTCAACATTTTCTTCTGTTTCTCCTTATATCTGTAGACATATTAGCCATTAGCCCTTGCTGCTTCATGAAAATATCCAAGCTAGTTTGCTGGAACACAGCGAATCATCAACAACAAAAGCATCTTTTCACTCAATTAGTTACCAGTTTCTCCCTCTGTAGTCCCCAAATGACATGATTTCCCTTAACAGTTAATAGATTAATAAATTACATTTCACATAATAAAAGTCTAACATTGGGACAAGAGAAAAATGATATCTTTTCCACAAATACACTTACTCATATTTGATTGTGGGTGTGTATGTCACACTTAAAATTAAATAGCAGAAGTGAACGTGCGTATTCTTATCTCCCACAGTACAATAAGTCTACAAAATGTAATAGTTATACTTCATGAAATTATGGACTTCAAAATAGATGATTTTCGTGTCTCCTCATATTTTTTTCGAATTAACACGAATTAGAATATTCAGAAACTAATAGTTATCATAACTTTACTGAAGAAGTTATTGTATCTTATTAAAAATTCCTAGTATAGTGATTTATACAAAGTAAGTGCTCAGTAAATGTTTGCTGAATTTAATCAAACTGTACTTTGTTGGAAGTCTATCTACTTCTTTTATTCTGGTTCACAGCAGCTTCCACCAGAGGGAGTATATCATTCCTTGAAGTTAGGTCAGTAGTATAAATAATTCATACTCCCCAATTTGATTATTAAGGGACAAGACAAAAACCCAATACTCCTAGCTAGAAATGCTTTCCTATTGCTACTGTATATCTGTACTTCCCATTTAATAGACTTTACTAGTGACATCTTGCAAAGAATTATTTTCGGGTTATATTTAACAGCTTGTAAAGCTTCAAAGAAACTTAAAACAAACAACTACTTCTAATTTAAATTAAGTTACAAATCTCAAAGTATAAACAACCATTTCAAACACAATTTCAGATAGCTTAAATATATATTTAGTCTAAGTTAAGATTAAAAAAAACCAACAAAATAATATTGAAGTGGCTGAAGATCATAAAAATTCAAATATTGGCCAATGTGACATAAAGCAAAGCATCTATTTAGTTCCAACTGTATAAATCTCATTTTTAAAACATAACTCCAAAGCCATGTTTGGATACTCTACCTTCACTGAATCCTCAGGTAAGGTAGGCTTGAGGCTCAATTTTACTGCTACTTGCCACTTTTCCTGGGTCTCCTTATCTTGGGCGTATATCAGGAACTTGGCATGCTCAGAGGAGAGGGGAAAGCTTCTCACAGCATACACCATACCGTCTTCATCCACCTTAAAATCTGCTGGCTCACTGCTTTCATACTGGACTTTCCTTTTTCCATTGCAGTTGCTGAACTTCACTGTAAGAGATAACAAACCTACAAGTCACATGATAATACAAACACAGAAATGTCTAAGTCTGGGTCCCGCTTAGGTTAAAGGGTAAAACGCGGTACGCATAAAACACAGAAGTTTCAGTTTTACATTATTAAAGGAATTCTCATACTAAAGATACCAGATTATGATTCTGAGTTGGTCCCCAGAATCTCCTTGTTCCAAAGCCTTTCCCCTCCCTCCACATTCCCCTGCATCTTGGAGCCCTTGGCTACACCTGTTTTTTCCGCCATGCTCTCCCTCTCTCCCTGATATTATCTGCCACTCCTTAACAAAACTCCCACTCATCCTTTCCGTCCCAGCTCCAGAGTCACTGAAGGTGGAACCATCCCTAGTTCTCTATCTTCATGTAGCAATCTGAACTCTACTACCACAGTTTTATAGCCATTCCTGACATTCACGGTGAGAGGTACTGTCAGGGCCAATTTTCTTAGTTATCTTGAATACTTTGCACATTTCCTGGCACACAGTCTTAACTTATAATTTTTGAATAAATTCTTCAAGGAAGAAAGCAATAACTTTTATTAATGTTGAATGCCCACCATGGGCTCTAGAATTACAAGACCGTAGTAGTAATTAAAACGGGAATAATTTGCAATTTCTAATCCTCATGGTGCTTATAATAGTTCTATGAAGCAGTAACAATTTATAAATGTTCAGACATAAAAATAAAACATATCTCAAAATATATATCTTATCTTTATTTAACATGTAATGACTTAAAATTGAAAAAAAAAATCAATGCTTTCTTAAAAGCAACATCAACCCGATGGGCTCTGAAAAACAAACTGAGGGTTCTAGAGGTGGAGGGGTGTGGGAGGATGGGTTAGCCTGGTGATGGGTATTAAAGAGGGCACGTTCTGCATGGAGCACTGCGTGTTATATGCAAACAATGAATCATGGAACACTACATCAAAAACTAATGATGTAATGTATGGTGATTAACATAATAAAAAAGTGCAAAAAAAGAGCAACATCAATCAGCTTATGTCTCATTGGATAACAACACAAAAGTTAAACCACATGCTTATAAATGTAGGACTAAACATAGTCAAGCCAAAGTAAAATTATAAAATAATAAAAATATTCTCTAAGGAAGATGATTTCCTTTGAAATCCTCAATCATTCTTTATGAGGAAAATTTCTCTGGGAATAGCATAAAGGGAGCAAAGAAAAAACAATGTTTTAAATTTCTGTAAACATGTGATGTTATGTCCTAACCCCAATTTGTACATAGGATATATTCTGGAAAGCAATTAATAGGTACACATTACAAAATATATACTACTTTTTGCATTTTTCAAATATCTAAGTAAATTTTTCAAACTCCCACTCCACATATGGATTGATGAGTTCTTTTGTTTTCATTAATATAAATTCACTGAGATGTGCACAAGATCACAGCCAAATAATATGCAAGCTTATTTCCCTTAGTAACCATAAAATCCTTGATAACAATAATAAAATACTTTAACTACTGAATATATTATTTCCCACATAGTCCCACATATATCATCCTTCATTTTTCAAACATTTAAAAATGAAAATAAAAGTTGTATCTCATGGGGCGCCTGGGTGGCTCAGTCGTTAAGCGTCTGCCTTCGACTCAGGTCATGATCCCAGGGTCCTGGGATCGAGCCCCGCATCGGGCTCCCTGCTTGGCGGGAAGCTTGTTTCTCCCTCTCCCACTCCCCCTGCTTGTGTTCCCTCTCTCTCTGTGTCTCTGTCAAATAAATAAAATCTTTAAAAAAAAAAAGAATAAAGTTTGAAAAAAGAAGTTATAACTCACACTAAATTATGTTAAACCAGAATATTTGTCTTCGGAGTAGAAGTATCCCAAAAGATACTTATTTACCCCATCTTACTTGCCATGCGATTTAAAAGTGAAAAATAGGTAATCTGTTCTATAGAACAATGCCATCTACTGCTAATCTTTTATTAAAGACAAAATGAAAAGTAAAATTGATTTGGGGGAACCCTGCTGAGAAAGCAAAATTCAAGACTTACCATCTTTGTATAAAAACACCTTTTTATATCAGAAAAGGTATTTGTGAACTTAAAAACATAACGTAGGTCAGACCTTTGCACTTTTTTGTTCCTTTTTTACCACTCTAGCATGGACCCTCATCAATTCACACCTGGATTGTTGCATCTGCCTCCTATAGGTCTTCTCCCTGCTCCAGGTCATTGAGCATCTACTCCTAGACTAAACCTCTGTTGCTCAGCCAGGTCTCCTCCATGCTTACTATCAATAATATTATATACCCTCTTTCATCTGGTGTCCAATGCTCTTTTCGCTCTTGGTCACTTGATCTCTTTGGTAATTTTTGTACATCATCTTCTAAAACATATTCGACCCAGTTGGATTTCTCAGTCATTCCCCTATCTCACTGCAGCCCAAACCCCATGCTCACCACTTTTTCTGGAAAGCTCCTCCACCCCCATTCTCCATGCCACAGCTCCAGAGCCAGGCCATCATTTGGGCATAGGGTCCACCTGGATGATCTTTAGAAGATGGCAGCCAATGCCCTCATTTGGGAAGGCTTCAAATTTTTTATTTTAATTTAATTTTAACTCTTATTTGTTTTTACATTTCCTGTCCATGGAAGCACATATTAGCACTTTATTTTCATTAGGATTATTACAAGAAATAATGTCTACTTATTAATGGTTTCATGTGACTAAATCTTCTCTCTGTAAGTAGACTGTAAACTCATTTTGGCTTCCTGACAGCGAGTCTTGGTTATTCTGTTTCCTAGGACACCTAAAAGTGACAGAGACAGTATAAATGCTTATTAAATTTTCACAGACTAATTATATGGTGAATACCTTACAACTTTTCAAAAAACTTGAAAATAGGCAGGAAACATAGAAGTATGTCCAGCCTGCTGCAGCAATAACGTTCAGCAACCACCACAACAAAAAATCTTTAAGTAATTTGACTTTGTATTCAGTTGTTGGGAGCAAAAGAAAATAAATTAATAGTTGTTGCATGCCCGGCATTGAACAAGTTACTGAAGATTAGGTTATCTACTTTAGCCTTAGCAATAACCTCCTGAAGTGGAAATCATTATTTCTGTTCTACAAATGGGGAAAGAAAATTCAGAGAGTCATCCGTGCCCAGGGCTTGACTTTAGGTATTCTCCTACCAAAGCAAAAAAAAATCCAACTAAACTCGTGACTCCTAAGTTCCCAAAACCTAAACCTTTAGTAAACAGAATAAAGACAAAGGGGTTCGATAAATGCTCATGAAGAGAATAATGCCACATTTAGATCTCCAAAAGTACCAGAGTAAAGAGTATTATTAAAAAGAAGTCCTTAAGTTAGAGTGTACCCTAAATGTCCCCTAAAGGGGAGTAGCTGGGCCCTTGGAAGTGGGGTGCAGAGGGGCAGCCAGCAGAAGGGGAAATTCACGCTCACTCTTCCAGTGCCTGAGGATTCTGTTAATTTGGTACTCAGCTACCTACTTGGATTCAGGTGTCAGAATGATGCAGGGAAGGGAAAGAAGAAGGCCTTTAAAGAAAAATGCATTTGCAAAGAAGGAAAAAAAATATGCCTTTTCCTATAAAGGGTCATGGAACATCCTATGAATGAGAAGTGGTTGACCTCAGGGAAAACTCTCTGCAGGAAATTGCATAAAGGTCAGTTCGTTCTTTCTTCCTTCCTTCCTTCTTCCTTCCTTCCTTCCTTCTTTCCTTCTTCCTTCCTTTCTTCCTTCCTTCCTTCCTCCTTCCTTCCTTCCTTCCTTCCTTCCTTTCTTTCTTCTTTCTTTCTTTCCTCAGGGAGTCTGACATTGGGGAAAACTGCAGGAAATTGCATAAAGGTCAGTTCTTTTTTTTTTTTTTTTTTAAGATTTTATTTATTTATTTGAGACAGAGAGAATGAGAGAGAGAGAGAGCACATGAGAGGGGGGAGGGTCAGAGGGAGAAGCAGGCCCCTTGCTGAGCAGGGAGCCCAATGCGGGACTCGATCCCGGGACTCCAGGATCATGACCTGAGCCGAAGGCAGTCGCTTAACCACCTGAGCCACCCAGGCGCCCAATAAAGGTTCTTCCTTCCTTCCTTCTTTCTTTCTTTTTCTTTTCCTTCCTTCCTCCCTTCCTTTCTTCTTTCTTTCTTTCCTTCCTCCCTTCCTTTCTTTTTTCTTTCTTTTCTTTCTTTCTTTCTCTTTCTCTCTTTCCTTTCTTTCTTTCTTTTCTCTTTCTTTCTTTCTCTTTCTCTTTCTTTCTTTCTTTCTTTCCTTCCTTCCTTCCTTCCTTCCTTCCTTCCTTCCTTCCTTCCTTCCTTCCTTCCTTCCTTCCTTCCTTCCTTCCTTCCTTCCTTCCTTCTTTCTTTCTTTCTTTCTCTCTTGTTTTTTGATTCAATAAATGTTTACTGGACACCTGGTAGGTACCAAGCACTCAGCTGGGAATGATCTGTGAGTTGTTTTTTTTTTTAAGTTTTATTATGTTATGTTAATCACCATACATTACATCATTAGTTTTTGATGCAGTGTTCCATGATTCATTGCGTATAACACCCAGTGCTCCATGCAGAACGTGCCTTCTTTAATACCCATCACCAGGCTAACCCATCCTCCCATCCCCCTCAGTTCTTTAAAGTCAATTAGTTTTCTATCACCCCTGCTCCTCACCTATAACTACTATGAATTGGTTTATTATTAAATTCTTCTGGGTTTGTTAAACAAATGTTAATTTGCATTTGCTCAAATACTAAAATAAGCAATATACTGGGGAGGATTCAGGTTTAAAGAAGTGTTTTTCATTACGTAATTCCCTTTGTACAGTCAACCATTAGGGTCGACACCTTAACTGAGAAAATCCTCCTCAGTGAAAGCTTCGTCCTGACTTCATCCTGTGGTTGGGAGTTAATGCGTGTCGAGTGCCTGCTTCACGGTGACATGCTTCATCAATGATAACTACATTTTACTGTTTTCAAGTCACACAAATTAAAAGGCTTACTAATTTCAATGGGTGTTACAAACTGAATTGTGCTCCTCAAAATTCCTATGCTGAAACACTAACTCCCAATACCTTTGAATATGACTATAATTGGACATGCTGGTCTTTAAAGTGGTAATTAAGATTTACAAAGCTCATATGGGTAGGCCCTCAACCAATAGGACGGGAGTCCTTATAAGGAGAGGAAATTTGGGCATAGATGTGCATAAACACAGATGAAAGACCCTGTGAGGACACAGCAAGGAGGAGGCCATCTGCAAGCAGAGAAAGGTCTCGAGAGAAGACAAACCTGCTGTCACCTTGGTCTTGGACTTACACACTTCAGAACTGGAAGAAAATCATTTCTGTTGTTTAGACCACCTAGTTTGTGATCTGACACAGTGGGGAATGCGTGGATTCCACTTATTAACCACTGGTCAGTGTTTTTGCCTATTATTTTGTTTCACTTATGACTTAGATGCAGCTAAGAATATTTTCTCAAATTTGACAAAATTCTCTTCTTGAAACAACCACTCAAACTTATTCAAGAGGATTTTTTTTTTTTTACAGAAACATAGACATTTATGAAAAAAATAGTGGGACATGGCTATGTTATAGAATCTCAGTTACACCACTAATTTAATTTATAAATTAAATTTACATAACATTTCAAAGGAATTTTCAGGAGGACTATGACAAAGTATGTATACAAAAAAAACTGGTTAAATATAAAAAGGAGAGTGGGTAGAAGCCATTTGGAAAGAAGAAAAAGATATCCAAGGGACATGGCTTAATTATTAAAATTAGATTTAAAATTTAACTTTCAAGATGAGGAAAATAAGGCAATGATCATAGACATGTTTCTGTTGTTAGAAGAAATACATGGTTCACTGGAACCAAGCTGTTCCTGTTATTAAAACATTCTCCTAATAAATGGTAGGTAAAGAACTCTGAGTAACATAATGCATACAATTTTCAACTTTTATCTTCCAAAACATGAAACAGTGTAATCGTTTTTTGTTTTTTGTTTTTTTTAAAAGATTTTATTTATTTATTTGACAGAGAGAGAGAGCACAAGCAGTGGGAGTGGCAGGCTCCCCGCTGAGCAGGGAGCCTGATGTGGGGCTCGATCCCAGGACCCTGGGATCATGACCTGGGCCGAAGGCAGACGCTTAACCGGCTGAGGCACCCAGGTGCCCCAATCGTTTTTTTAATATATGTTTTTTTAAGAAAAGATGATAAATTTATTTTGAATTAAAATGCATCCTTAGCCATGAAACTATTCTATATGATAGTGTAATGGTGGATACATGGCCTTCTGCATCTGTCAAAACTGAAGGAACAGCACAACACAGAGAGTGAGTCCTAATGTAAACTACGGATTTTATTTACTCATAATGTATCATTATTGGTTGCAACAAATGTGCCACACTAATGCAAGACATTAATAATAGGAAAAACTTCCTTATTGGTGATGATCTAACCTGCTATATTATTAGATATTTGAAAGGGATAATTGTCAAAATCCTCAGTCTCTCATAAACATGAGTTCCAGTGAACTGCCTCAAAGTGGTATTACTTGAAGCTATAAAACTGAATCAATAACTTGACATATATACATCAGGCATGGAGATATTCAGTCGGTGTTTCACAAAAGTCATAATTTCTTATTAGACACACGTAATAAAGCAGAAATTCTATTATTTTAAAAATAATCAAGGAACTTGAATTATTTTTTCTGACAGAATAATCTTCCTTACATTAAAACATTAATTTTGCTTAAATACTCAAATAACTCCGAGTAGGAACTCCAGAATTTCGTAACACAGGAGAAGGAAATAAATTTCCTTAGACAACTAAAAAAACAGGCTTAATCCATGGGATTATTCAAATTTAAAACAACTCTATACACAATTAAATATCTGTGGCTGAAAACATTACTATATTAAACAAGAAATTTATTATTAGAGCTATTGCATAGTTTTCCTACATAATATGTAGTTATTATGTTCTAGCCTACATAAAACTGTTAACATGGTTAATACAAAATTAAACATCAGGGAAATAATTATTTTAAAGTACTTTTTGACTCTTAAAGCAATACCTCAAATTAATGTTAACCATAAAGCCATAATATCTTTATAAAATATTAACAGCAAACCGCAGATCTTATATATTAAATGCATTACCACTTAATAGCACTGCATAAACCATATGAATGAAAATGTGCAAAATACATATGGCTTATAATTTTTGCTCAAGTAAAACATCACACCATATTAAGAATACAGTGATAAGAGAACACTGCAAAATATTTTTGAGCCTAAATACACCTTTAAACTTACTGTTTTTTTTCCACATTAATTGCTGTTTTTGAAGGCATGTTGGGACAACAGAAATATTTTACAGTGCTAAGAGAAGCTTTCCTTCCAAAGGCAAAGAGCAATATTAATTAATGAACTTGACATCTAAATGAAGAAGTGAGAGCGGGGAAGGTTGAGAGGAGTCTCAACAGTAGGGATGTCACCGGGTTTTTACTTGTAGATTCCTATGGAGAATGGAGTTCACTTACAGATCTGAAAAATCTGTTTAGATATTCTTTTGCCACACCAGGCCCTTACTGAGTTTCAATCCGGAGAACAACTCCTCCTGAAACACTTTCGTAGCCATTTCAGAGTGTACCAACCCTTTCCACACCTGTACAATGCGATTCGCCAGAGGTAGTGTGGGAATGTCCATCTGGACCCTCGTGGAGAAAATCATTACATTTTTTTTTTTTTTAAGATTTTATTTATTTATTTGAGACAGAGAGAATGAGAGAGACAGAGAGCACATGAGAGGGGGGAGGGTCAGAGGGAGAAGCAGACTCCCCGCCGAGCAGGGAGCCTGATGCGGGACTCGATCCAGGGACTCCAGGATCATGACCTGAGCCGAAGGCAGTCGCTTAACCACCTGAGCCACCCAGGCGCCCACATTTTCTTTATGATATAGATAATTACAAGAAAAATGAAATACAGAATTTTAATTATACATATTGACTATTAAATATACATAAACCTTACAAAATCCTTTAAAATTCTTTAATGCTTAAAATCTGAGATTGTTTTCGTGAAATACCTTTTTTTTATAATAAGTTTTATGACTTGGATATCAAATTCTTGATAATTACCATCAATGAAAGCTTTACTCACAGAAGTTAGTGGTAGCAAATAATAGCAAAGAATTCACCCCTTTTTCTCCAACTGGCAGGAAGTTCTTTCTTGGCATGAACCATGAGGAATACATTTATTACATTTCATGGCCTTTCCTTTTCTTGCACTGACAAATATAACAAAGACATTCCTGTGGAAATGCAAAAGCTTTTCAAATTTTTTCATATTAAGTATTTTAAAATAATGATATAACGACTTCAAGAATACACAGGTGTTGCTTTGTCTTAAATAAGTTTTCTCTATCGTTTAAAAATATAACACCAACTAAATATCACAAATGAATCATTGTAATCCTTTTCCCAGAGTTGAATTTTTGCCTCAAATCCATAAACCCTGTGACCGTGTGTAGTATTTTTTACACGGCTTTTGCAGTTTTCAATTAAGTTCATTCAGGTGCACCAAAATGTCAGTTAAGTAAGCTATTTTTTCAAGTGAATAACTCTCCTTCAACAAATCCACAGTGAACAACATTCGAACACACAGTCATTTTTCTATTAGCTAATAAACTCCTGAAAAAACAGTGTCCTTTGGACAGCCTGTGCACTTTGGTATGTATCAGCAAATATGGTCTTCCCTTACCTTTGCACAAAGCCGGAGCCATTTATTTTCATAATATCAATTTATGTGGATTTAAGATTTATGAGCAATCTTTTATGTACAAGAGCTTTTTACGTGAATAAAACTAACAGAATCATGAGGTTCTCAGATTAAACTCTTGGTTTTTATATCTTCATGCCATTTATAGCCTTTATAACCTTCATGTCATTAGGGCCAGGGAATCAGCCTCATGCAGTATTTGCTTACCATCCTATTGTAAAATATTCACTTGCCTCCTTGAATATATAATTTACAGAAGTTTGTTTTGCGCTTTTTTTTTTCCAGAAGAGAATGATGCTTTTCGAAGATTCTAACCACTGTTATTAACTAATATATTTATTAGTTCCTTAAAGTCATCAACGTGCAACTATGACCTTTTTGATTTAATAATCTTTTCGGTTAGTGTTGTCACTACGATGTGTGACATCCCATCACTACCTCTCCTGAGTGTATTATCCAAAAGTGGCTCATTTTCTATTTCTCCTGCCGTCGATGATGGATATAGAGGCTGGTAAGACAAGGAATTCTGCATTTGGCTTAAAGCATTAAGTTGGAAATGCTATAAATGACGTTAAGAGCTTGATCATACAGTGCTGTACTCAGTCTCATAAAGAAATGTTCTTACTTCCTGTTTAAGAAAGTGCAAAATTCCTGCTGCCTAAAATGGCTGGTTGGGGATACAGTGCCCCCAAAGTCTGTCCTGCATATGGCTGCAATTGATCACTTTGCATTAAGTAAAATGGTTAGACCCAGTGTGAGACTAATAATAAGAACACATGAATTCCAACCTGAGGGACTCATTATTATATTATCTAATTAATACCTTAAACATTTGAGTGCGTTATTTTGACTCTGAAGTCTTTCCAGCTTTCATCCCAAATGATCCACTGGGTTGGAAAAGAAAAGATACGTAAAAATGACATCTAAAAACAGACTCTGGAATGTAGAGCTTCAGAAATCTATTTGTAAAACTATATAATATACATGTAACATATATAAATAATGTACTATGTAAGTAATATTATGTAATATATGAAATAAGATATATAAATAAGTATATAATACACATTATGTATATAAGGTCTTCTGCATTTTTAAAATACTTTAAAATAAAGACAGGAAGGGTGGCCAGGTGGTTCAGTCGGTTAAGCATCTGCCTTCAGCTCAGGTCATGATCCCGGGGTCCTGGGATCAAGCCTCCCGTTGGGCTCCCTGCTCAGCTGGGAGTCTGCTTCTCCCTCTTCCTCTGCCCCTCTCCACCCCACTCCTGCTCTCTCTCTCACAAATAAATAAAATCTTAAAAAAAATAATAAAGGGGTGCCTGGATGGTTCAGTCATTCATTAAGTGTCTGCCTTTGGCTCAGGTCATGATCCCAGGGTCCTGGGATTGAGCCCTGTGGTGGGCTCCCTGCTCCGCAGGAAGCCTGCCTCTCCCTCTCCCACTCCCCCTGCTTGTGTTCCCTCTCTCGCTGTTGTCTCTCTCTGTCAAATAAATAAATAAAATCTTTAAAAAAAAATAAAGACATGAAAAACTTAAAAAATTAAACATCCTGTAATCTAAATTAGAATATGTAATATTCACTTTCACTTCATTTAAAAAGTATAAAAAATGTACAAAAGTATACTCATAATTCTGGATAATCAAAAAATATTTTGAAAACAATCAATTTCTGGAAACTAGAGTCCTCTTTAACAATTTAGTAAATTTTACATCCAGAAAAAAAAAAAACAACTAATTTAATTCTAAGGGATTTGTTTCTAAAAACCTATATAAATTTAACACAATACATACACATTAATTCTAAAAATTACATAAAAATTCTTGATTTCCATCAAAATAAGACTTTGACTAATTCTTAACCTTAAAATCCAATAGGAAGAAAGGAAAAATAGCAAAAGAAGAAAGAGACAAAAAGAAAAAGAGGGAGAGGAGAGGAAATAAACCACCGAGAAAATTAATAAAATTAATGATTCCCTGGCTCCTGACAAAAACATAAAAAAGTTAAAATTTATAGATTCTACTTTAGATACTTTAGTTTAGGAAAACTATGAGCAAAAATATAAGCAAATGAAATGGAAAAGACAACTAAATGAATGCTTGCATAAAATCTTCACTGAGGATAAACATGTAGATACAAAAGTAATGACCAGATAACCAGATTCAGTGGGAAAGGGGACATCTTGGTGCCAGTTCCACTGGCGAGTTCTTGGTCAATGAGAAGATCTGGGTAGTTGCCATGTGTGGACGTGAGTCTACATAAGTCTTCCTCACCCAAATAGAAAATAATAAAAGTAATAAGAACTGTCAGCAAGTTTTTAGAGAAAGCCTTAAAGGAGCTTTCAAATCTAATGTTAACTGTTGTGAGTTAACTTACTGTTTTATTATAAAAATGCTTTCACATCTTTTTTTAACATTATAAAAAAGGTTCAACCATGCATATCTGTAGCACACTGTACCCTATTCTTGGCATTCTGGTTGGGAAACACTGATTTATTTTGCCATGCTTCTAAAATATAAGGCTGCAGTAGGCATTACTAATGGTCACCGATATTTTCAGTTTTTCTCCCCTTCGTGGACATTCAGAGAGATGACACTGTTCATCTCTCTTGACCTTAGGTAGGACCATGTGGCTTGCTTTGGCCAATGAAATCTGGGGATTGAAGTGACATACATCACTTCTCAGCAAAGCATTTATTTATTTATTTATTTTTTAAACATTTTATATTTATTTATTTATTTTTTATTCTTATGTTAATCCCCATACATTACATCATTAGTTTTAGATGAAGTGTTCCATGATTCATTGTCTGTTCAGCAGAAGCATTTAAAAGCTGATACCCTCTTTCCCAACAGTGGCAATGATTAAAGAAGGTGTTAAATGTGGATAGTACAAGACCAAAACCCCCAGCATGAGCGAGCCACTCTACAGGGAGCTTCTCTGGCGGGGCGGGGGTGGGGGGGTCAAACCTGTTCCAAAATGGACTTCCCATGAAAGAGAAATTGATGTTTTTTGTGTTAGGCACAGAGGGCTGGAGGTAAGTGTTAGTGCAGTGTATTGCAGCCTACCATGATAAAGCCTCACCTGCAGTGACCTGAAACCTCTCAGTGCAGTAGAACTAGCCTGAAGTGTCTATAAAATAAAGTCAATTGGAATCAAACTTACTGTAGATTAAAACAAAAATATTTCTTATTCCTAAAACTCTTGGTATTTCCCTACCAAAAGAGAAAGGTTTTATTATCATGTTCTCTAAAATGTTATGAAATCTCTTAGAGAAGCTGTTAGTTCATTTCCTTTCCAGGTAAAGTCATGTAATATTAACTAACATCTGTACACAGGTTGCACACAAATAAAGGAACAGAGCTATGATATTCCTCTTTGATATCAAATTGAAAAAAATCAAAGCAAACAGCAGGGAACGATAGAGAAGAATGATTATGACATTAAAAGTAGGAAATCTGGATTTTCAGCAGTCTGATAATGATATGTATGTAATTTTATGTATTAAACTATTGGAAAAGCAGTAAGATTATTGCATTTTCCCTTGTATGCATTTTAATAACTCAAAAAATTTAAAGCTGTTCTTCACTTCATTGATATTCTTCCTCCAGGCATCTCTATGCATGAAATTCAATGAAAACCTCCTTTTTTTTCCTGACAGACTCCACCTAAAATATATAAAATTATCAGTGCTCAGGCAGAATGATTCTCATTTTTTCCGCAGAATGTGCCCATTAACAAATTACATTGAAATATCACTACCTCTAATTAAATTACTCTGAGAAAGCACAGATTGTGTAGAAGCTCCTTTTCCCAACTATCTGATTATTAGTCTCTGAAATCGGATGCAATTTAGTTCTTCTAAATTTAGTTATTAGGCTACTTATGTCAACAAAGAAGGAATCCTAATTCCTAATTTTTGTGACAGGTTTCTGTTAATTTTTAAAGAAAATAGAGTTTCATCGTAAATTTTACTGAAAACAGAAATTCTTGCTAATTGGGAGTTTTCAAAAGCACCACTGAAAAAGGAAAAAGCAGAACTAAACTAATTGCATATCTAAATCACCTTCGACAAAGTGGCCTCCAAATGTGCCACAGAAACCAGAAAGGGTTAATGTTTCCCCACAATGCCCGGCTTGCTAAGGCAGGGAACAAAAGGATGTTACATATTTTATGAAACCTGAATAAAAGAAAGCGGTACATAGAACATAATGTTCATTAACCAAATTAGCCCTACTGGTATTACATAATATCACATTAACTGAAATTAAAATCCATTGAACTGTTGCACTATTAAATCCAAAACCAGTTGCTGATAGTAAAGTTATAAAACAAACAGGGTAAGATTTTATCCTAAGCATGTAAAACAATTTAAGAAATACTTACTCCTTTACTGGCTATTAAGAGAAAAAGATCATGGTCACATATGAAGAAATAACAATGTATTTAAAAAGTTTTTTTTTTTTTTTTTAAGATTTTGTTCAATTATTTGAGAGAGAGACAAGACGGTGTGAGAATGAGCACTGCAGAGGAGGCAGAGAGAGGAGAGGCAGACTCCCCCGCTGAGCAGGGAGTACCACTCAGGAGTCTGAAATCATGACCTGAACTAAAGGCAGACGCTTACTCACTGAACCACCCAGGCACCCCTAAAATAGCTCTTGAAAATATACCATAATGAGGGGCGCCTGGGTGGCTCAGTTAATCGTCTGCCTTCGGCTCAGGTCACGATCCCAGGGTCCTGGGATCGAGCCCTGCATCGGGCTCCCTGCTCCACGGGAAGCCTGTTCTCCCTCTCCCACTCCCCCTGCTTGTGTTCCCTCTCTTGCTGTGTCTCTGCCAAAAAAATAAAATGTTAAAAAAAATACCATAATGATACATAACGCATAGTTTAAAAACTGAATTCCCAATTATTACTGCCAATCCACTGAAAAGATGTATCAGCTCCCCAGCCACTACAAAGAACTGTATAAATAGTAAAGTTGGACTTTCAACAGAACGCAAACTATACAAATATAACAAAAGCATACCAAAATCCACACGATGTTACACGTTCTTTCTTTCTTTTTTTTTTTAAAGATTTTATTTATTTATTTGACAGAGAGAGAGCACAAGTAGGCAGAGAGAGAGGGAGAAGCAGACCCTCCACTGCGCAGGGAGCCTGACGCGGGGCTCGATCCCAGGACCCCGGGATCATGACCTGAGCCGAAGGCAGCCGCTTAACTGACTGGGCCACCCAGGCGCCCCTACACATGTTGTTTCTAAAGGCTGCTTATACTTTATGAACTTGCAACATGATGTGGAGTATTTAAAAATGCAGGATTCCATAAAAATTTCATCAGTTACTATTTTTTTCATAAATCCAGTAAAGTTATCAGAAACAATTACATAAAATCCCTAAGTTGGCAATAAAATTTAAGTGGAAAAACAATTAACAAATTCTAATACAAATTCAATTAATGTGTTTCTGCTTGGGAAACATCACCATATAACCTGGAAAAACACATGGTCTCCCAGGGGCACCTGAGTGGCTCAGTTGGTTGGGCATCCAGCTCTTGATTTCAGCTCAGGTCATGATCTCAGGGTTGTTGGATCAAGCCCCGCATCAGGCTCCACACTCAGCACTGAGTCTGCTTGTCCCTCTCCCTCTGCTCCTCCCCCTGCTCTCTCTCTCTCAAATAAATCAATAAAATCTTAAAAAACAAAACAAAAACAAAGCAAAACAAAAAACATGGTCTTCCAGTCTATCCTATTATTATTGTCTCAGTAACCCACTGTCTAACTTTTTAAAGAATTACTGTATAAACCCTAGAAAGCTGTTCCAGGAACACGAAAGTATACTTTCAACAACCTATACAGACAGCATTTCTTAGATCCAGTTCAGCTCACTTGAATCACAAGGAAAACAAAGGCAAGTAATCTATGACATGTAATTTAAAAAACAGGCTATGATTTTTAATGCATTAATGTAACAGTAATAAAGGACTATTTGAAGATTAAGATTTTACACAAACATATAAATACTTTAGTTGAGTAATACCCATTTTAAATGCCAATTACTTGTATTTAGAAATATATTTTATGCTTATTATATTTTTATTAATGTGCCCTGAACTGTGATCATTTCTAACTGCTGTCACTGGCTTAAAACCAACCAACCAACCAACAAAAATAAAACAAAAAATACTCTTCAAAAGTGTTCCCTCCCTCTATCACAGCTGAAATGAACATCTACCTCTGTGAATACACCAACTCAGCAGTCTGAATAGCTGGGCAAAAATCTGCTTCAAATGACATTAATAAGCCTCATCCTCATTAATGGGTTGACATTTCCTCTTGGAGAAATGATTACGTTTCTATTTCACCATTCTCATTAATTATATCAAACTGAATGGGATTAGTGGTCATATACTGTAACTTTATGGCCATCTCCTGTATACTCCACACTGTGTAACTTATCTAGAAACATCACAGGTGCATGAGTGTTCTGTCTAGGAGCAATTATCTCACCAACCCCTCCCTAAATGCCCCTATAGCACTCATGGACCAACTCTTAGGTATACTTACAAAGTGTCAAGATATCTTTAAATTTTTATGGAGATAAAAGATTTTGCACATTTAATTTACCCCATGAAAATACGTGCGCATGTATTAAAGTATTTTCATTACATTAACCATGATGATGTCAAGACAAATATCCTGTGCTCTTATTATTTGCTTCCAACTTTACCATTTGCCCATCTGTATGTATTAGCTACAATAAATTGAGTTAGGCTAAAACAATATCCTTATCCTGTCCTGATAAGCAGATGCAATAAGCAGACTAGTCTGAATTATATTTTTTGCCTAAAAGCCCCAGCAATACTAATGCTTTGGGATAATATATTAAAACCCTATTTTAAAAAACTGTCTTAGATACCTGACTTCAGGAAGCATGAAAATGAAGTAAAACATTAGATGTAAATAAATGGGACAATGACAGAAAAACACACACACCTAACAGTAATAATGAAAGACGTATTACATGTGAATTTTTCATTAAAAAAAAACTCTGGGTTTTTTTAAGGAGGGATATAAAAACCAAGAACAGACAGAAATGCAAGGTGTGAAGGAGACTCCAGATAGCATGGTGCGGCAGTGGGTGCATGTTTTTGGTATACTACCTTTGACTCAAATACACAGCCATCATAATAAAATATAAAGAGTTGAAACAAAATGAGATAAAATCCAGGCAGGCTCAAAAACAAGATGAATGTCGCACTAGACCGGAAATGAACTTAATGTGAATTGTCACCTGGATAGGAGGCAAGCAGGGTCAACTGAAATGCAGCTTCTCTGGGGTAAAGGCACTTGAATGTCAGGGGGACATCAGAACCTAATGCACCAAATGAAATTAACTTCATGGACCGTTCTGATTTTCCAGATCCCACTTCCCATTCCTTCTCCTTCTCTGGAAGATGTCTCAAGGGGATCAGGCGAGGACCTTCACGTCTCTACATTCTCACCCGAGGTGATTTCAACTCACCCCAAGGTTTTAAAAACCACCTGTATAAAAATGAATACTGAATATGTATCTATAAACTTTGTTCTCCTGAGATCTAAACTCCTACATCCAACTTGCCATGTCCAGTTGGATATGTAAAAGGCAACTCAAACTAAGCAGGTGCCAAACCCAACTCTTGATTCCCTCCTGCCCCCAATAAAGAAGCATGGTAAACAGTGTCACCCTACACCCAAATAAATGCTCAGACTACAAGTCTAGCTCTTGAGTTTGACTCCTGTTTTATTCCAAATGGATCAATTTGAAGATCCTGTCAGCTCTATTTTCAAAATATATCCCCAGCACAGCTCCAAGGCTACCATCTTACCATCAGCCATTATCGGGGCTGATTCATGACTAGAGCCTCTAATTGGTCTATCACTTCCACTCTTTATAATACCTATAGTGGCCTTTTAAAAATATAAGTTAGATCATACTCAAAGGCTTCCTATCACACAGAGAATAAATTCCTTAACAAAAGCCCTTGGCCTGCAGCCTCATCTTCCTTTCCTCTTCTCCTCACTCACAGGACCCCCAGTCTGGCGATTCCTCCAACAAGCCTCAAGTCCTTGTTTGTATATTTGAAATATCACACAATGCAGGAGAGAGAGAAGAAAAAATAAAACAGGAAAGGAGCAAGAGAATTTGGAAAAACCAACTGTCCAGGTAAAAGATCGTTAGGTTTATTTTGGTCTTTTTATAGGCTTTATTATTAAAGTTACCTTCTTTAATTTTTCCAACTTTCTTCCTTTTTTTTTTCTTTCCCTGTCACTGGTACCAACGAATGATTCGAGTTGACTTTTTTCAGTCAAACCAATTAATTGATTAAAAGGCACCTGAGACCCTTTTTTCATCCATTAGCTGGTTTGACTAGAGATCAGGGATATGAATCACTGAATGCATAGGGAGGGGTGTGGCATATTATGCGTTTTAGCAAGAGCTAAGCAAATAGAGAGGCAGCAAACAAAAGTGTTTTGATGTCTGTAATCTAGTAAGCGGTCTAGCCACCAGAACATGCCGCCATGGATGAGACGCTACAGACCCTGTGTTCTACTGCACCACATAGCCTCAAAAACAACACTGGAATTTGAAAATGTGCAGGAGGAATGAAGGAATTCCAACTAGCTCTTCAGTAGTAAGGACAAGGTCAAGGATAACAAGGGTGTAGTGTTGAGCCAGTGTTCATTCATATGTATATTAGGTCTTCTCAAAACTGGGGACTGGGAAGAGTGAACATAAACTTGTAGCCTCAGCATCTCAACCCCAATTATAATGCTGCTTCAGTGAGAATGTGTACAGCATGACTCTCAATATACGGAAATAAAAGCAAAGGTGGATATTGCGCCCGCTTCCTCAGATCCAACAGCACAGGGTAATAATATCACATTTAGTTGTTTTGTAGTATGTGTGAATCCATCTCTCTCTCTACATATAAAAGTGAAGTGCTTAGCACTATACTCTGAACAGAGTACGAAGTCAGCTATGACTCTCATTACTGCTCTTTCTAAGTCAGGAATTCAGAGTTCAGAATATTTGTGATCTAATATGTCATCTGGATAGCACCCCTAATGATCCAAATACTTTCATGTCTTTTTTTTTTTTTCTTTTCCTATTTGTACCATAGTTTCTCACTTTCACAGGTAGGGAAACAAAAGGCTACAGAGTTTAAGTGACCTGGTCACATTGAAAGTGATGGGGGCGCCTGGGTGGCTCAGTTGGTTAAGCGACTGCCTTCGGCTCAGGTCATGATCTCAGGGTCCTGGGATCGAGCTCCACATCGGGCTCCCTGCTCAGCAGGAAGCCTGCTTCTCCCTTTCCCACTCCCCCTGCTTGTGTTCCCTCTCTCGCTGTCTCTCTCTATCAAATAAATAAAATCTTAAAAAAAAACAACAACAATATAGAACAAGGTGGGCTAAGCCAAAGTTCTTGACAATTATGTTTGAGAGGAGGAAGAGAATCACTGAACACAGAATGCAAATGGCTGCAGGCTTTTGATCTGAACATAGAAGGAAACACAGGATTCCAACAGGCTGTGCGGAGACAGGGGAGTAGTGGTGGCTTCTGCATGAACGGGGCTTGGCTCTCCAGCAGTGACAGCCCCTTTCACAGAAGCATCAGTGTTTATGTTAAGAGCCGCACCTGGATCATAATTGCTCCTCACTCGATGCCTTTGTTAAGGATGAGTATTTGTAAAGGATTTTTTCTAGGGCAAATTTGTTTGGCAAGGTGTTTGTACAACATATTATCTTTGTGGAGTAGGAATATTTATGGACTCAAGTCTCTTACTGCAGTCTTCAGGTAGACTGAAATCCATTAGGTTGAAAGAAGAAAAGTCAACATAGGCACAAGCTAAAGATCAAATTACTGACGCACATGAGTTGGTTTACAGAATTTAGGGACCGTGTGTGTGTGTGTGTGTGTGTGTGTAACATGCATATCTGATAATAAGATTAAGCGTTAAAATTTAAATGTCATTGTAGTTTAACATTTTCCCTTTTCCTGAGCCACGGGCTAGATCTATTAATATGAGGAAGACCATTAGTGGTACTTTTAAAACACAGGAATTATTAAAGAATACACAATATAATATGCAAGATGTGATTATAAAGAAATGGGATTAATTCCACAAGTCACACAGAAAAATCAGATTCATTACATAACAAGCATGCCTTGTATAAATTAGAGTCCAACCAACGGGGCACTAAATATGCACTTTAATTTAGAGTACAATACAGAAGTAACTTTACGATCTAATGAGATGAATTATTAATGAAGCTAAAAGATACTAAAAAAATTCTGCTTGTATAAAGGCCAGCTCTAATCTCATGTATTTTTATAAGTAATCTTCAATAAAACATTATCATTTTATACTCAACTGAACCATATCCTCAACTAGACTGACACAGTGTACTTTCCTCTGAATAGAAGAAATCACATCGATATGAGATTTTTATCATTTTGTTCTTATTTGGTGCCAAAAAAATAAATAAATAAAAAGAGCAGTGGACTACAGCAAACAGTAAACTGAGTTCTGGTTGCAGTTCTACTAATACCAGATAATTCTCTAAAAACAGTTTTGCATTTTCATTTCGGCTGTAATGGGAGGGAGTTTCACTCGGTCATTACTAGTATCTTTTTACAGCACTAAAAATATGCAGACACATAGCTTAAAATTGAGGATCGTAACAAGTTCCAGAGTGATTATCACCACTGAAGGTTGTACTCAAGTTATTTTGGTTTGTTTTTGTTTTTCTTGTCGTTTGAGCAGGTTTTCGCTAAAATACAATGGCTTCTCTGGGGCAAAAAGCACAGGAGAACTCACCCAGAAATACATTTTTTTTTAATGTGTTTTTTCTCTAGTTTTTAAAAAGTTCTAAATCCCACAGCAAAGTTACAGGCCAGATATCACATCCCATGTAATTACAGATGAAAGAGACATCCACAGGACCCGTGAGAAAACTCACTGCAGTTATTCAGCGGGCACTCTTCAACAAGTGAACAAGTTACAATTAATGAATTGTAATTTATGATCTAGGTGTTTTTCTTTCATGAAACTTTGTATGCCATCACAAACAACAAAAGAAGCTCCAGTTGTTCTGTTTGAAACAGAGCTCTTTCTGGAATAGATTCATCACCTTCCTTACATGAAACCGATCTCAGTCACTGCATGCAGCACAAAGTGTCACAATGAATATAAATCTTGGTGATCAAAAGATACTCCCAGTATTTCAAGTTACAAATTCTGTGGCTCATTCCCTTTAAATAATGAATGTCAACGAGGAAGGGTAAAACTCAAACTTCCTTAGAACAGTTCTTTAGAACTATTTAGGAACGAGCACAAAACTCTTGTAACTCTGGGAAATAAAAATACGCATTTGAGACAACTGAGGACACCATCCATGCTGTCTCCTAAGTTTCCAGGCTTGATGGGATTAAATGCATTTCAGGAAAGACTCCCTGAAGACCTACAAAGTTCCTTGGGAGATACACGGCCAGAAAACCATCATGACTGTTTCAGGCTTAATTAATAACACGAAAAAAAAAAAAAAAGGTACAACAGAAAAGGTGGTCCTTTAACTTTTATATGTCATATTTACTTTTAAAAGTGTCTAATAAAATAAGCCCAATAGTTGTTACAAGAGAGGCATCCTTTGTTCGGTTCTTATCATAACGGCTACGCGTAGACATTCCACTGCAAGTTTGGGTTTCTAATGAGTAGCATTCTGTTTCTCGGGTTCAAAGTCATTTTCTTTAAACAGCCTATTTTATATGCACACAGACCTTTTGATAATTCTTTAATGGATTACAGTGTAGACTTTAAAACAAGCAACTTTGTTGAATACCTTATTGTTTTTCTAGGAGGTTTCAAATCCCTTGATGTTTGGCAAATTTCACAAAATTAATGAGGTTAACCTTCATTTTTTAGACTTGCAGAGTTACTTTATGTTAGCATAGACCTCTTATTTAGAGATGACTCACAGTCAAGGGCTTTTAAGTTTGACTTTATTTTGGGGAATAGCTACTAAGCTCAACATAGATCCTACGAAAAGAAAGTACAGGACAGATTTAGGCAAATACATACAGATTAATCCCATTTAAAATAAATTAGATTTATGAAAATACAGACATATGAACTTAAATTTAAAGAGACATTAATAATGTTTTTCACTTATAAGGCTCCCTTCCATAGCTGCATGATATTCTGCCTTGTTCCTCCTTTGCATGCTTGAAAACACGTGTCTTAATACAAGGTAAGTACTGGGAGAGGAGCTAGGAATATAAAAGTGAACAGAGCATGGGGTCTACCATCAAGAAGTCAAAGTCTCATCTAAAAACTTCTCTAGCAAATAATGTGAATTAAAATGAAGAACTACAGAGTGGGGATTAGGGAAATTAGGCCAAGAAATTTAAAAGCTGAAGTTGACATTTAATAACATGATTAAACTGAGTATCACGAGTGGTATAAAGTTGCCACAAAAATATCTGGTTTGTAAAATTTTAATTTACTTGCAGCTTGCAGGAAAAACGTCTGCTGTATACAGAAAGGGACAAATATACATTGCTGCAAAGTACCCCTGTCCAGATTTGAAAATATGTCCCTTATTTTGAATGTAAATGTGCAATTCATTCTAAAGAAGACTAAGTGGAAAGATAGCTTTTAAACATTCCCTCCTTAAGCCACCAGTCCTGCCCCATAGAATATATTTGCAGTCTTTCTGTGATTATGTTTTAGTTTGATTTTAGAATAACGGAAGAGCATAGAATCACTGAATTCTTTGTTTAAAATACAGAAACATGCTTTGTACATAAGCCTTCTCATTTTATGCTACTTTGTTTCCCAATCTAACTAAATCACTGTTGGAGGGAATGAATCAGGCGATATTTGCTACCTGAAAAGAAAACATAAGATTCGGCCTGGGTTCTTACTTTCTCAGTGAAGATACACACATTGCTCTTTAATAAAAACATGCCACCGAGTTTCCATTTCCCATAGTTCCTTCTGCTTAGTGAACAAAGCCATACAGGGATAAAGTTCTTTCGAGCTGACGGAAATGCCTATGCAGCCTTTTATAACTGGAATACTGACCGTCAGCAAAACAGAGATTGGATGGCTCAAATAGAGCCCATATTACATCTGATTCACTGATCCCTTTCAAATTCTTGCCCCCAACCTCGGAGCAACACAAAACCTTCCTGAGCTCTGCTGGTCCTTTTGTCTGTTTGCAAAACAAAATACAACATAAGAATAAACTCTTAGGGGGCAAAACAGCATTTCTATTTGGACAATTATCTCCCTTTGGCTACCTTAAGATTCATGTTTTCTGTTTTTTTCAGCTAGTAACCATCCATCACCTGTTCTTTAGCAATCTGTTAGGTAAAAATATCTGTAGCTGTCCTAGCTTTCTCTGAAGAAGCAACTTAAATGAAAAGTCAATAGTAAATGTGCTTTGTGTGCCCAGCAGCACTCAAAGTGCTTATAAGATAATTAGGACTGGTAAGGAGTCATTGGTTTTATACCTTAAATTGGGTGAGGATTCGAGATTAAATGTCAAAAGGATATATCTGAGAATACTTGCTAAAACACAAAATTTTGTAATTAAAGAAATGCACTCCATATAAGATCAAAGATGTTCTAAGTGCCAAACATGCCTCAAAATAATTTTGCTAATGGATAGATAGGAGATTCTTACAGGGTGCTTTTCCTCCCAGAGTTTTGTAGACATTAAACACACTTTATGAGTTTCAGACAGACTTCCTCCATCAGGGCAGAACTACTTTTTACAATGGCTTACCGCATGTTGTGTTGTTCTGAAACATCTCCTTTTCAACTATTAACTTTCCAGTTCACACCATACACTAAAGAGTCTAGGACAGCACAAGAATCTTGTGGGAACCTGTGAGAAAGTCTACAGAAATACTCTGGGGCCAGGCTGAACCCCAGAGAGTTCTGAGAGGCAGGGACAGGAAGAAAGGGGATTCCAGTGAGGAGAGGAATGACTGAGCAGGATAAAGAGGGTGGATGACAGATCCAGGGAAAGGCAAAAACCAGCCATTGCTTAAAACCTAGTTCATATAAGGAGAAAGTGGAAGATACATTTATAAATTTAGTACGGATATACAGCAAGGACTTGCAAAAATTCATGAGATGGATGCTGAAGGCTTTAGGTCAGGGGAAGCACACGCAGTGTTTTGGGACAAGGGACCTAACGTCAACATCAAGGCTGGAATTATGAATGAAAGACTGGCAGAGCACTGAAGAGGTCAGCGCTGGAGCCTGAAATGAGGATCTGAACCAGAGTGCTGGCCACAAGAATCTCAAAAGGAGAAATATATACCCAGAGAGGGGGTGAAGATAGAATCCGGAGGAACTGATAACCAATCTGATGTAAGGCTAAGGACTGGCTATGAAAGGAAAAGAAGAAGCCAGAAAGGATTCCAGTATTTTGAATCTGATTGACTAGTAGGAAGATGAATGGAAATGTGTTCAGTTTGAAGGAGGGAACAGTTTACGAAAGATCGTTTTTTCAGAACTGCTGATTTAATTTGGCATTAAAACACATATAAGAACTGTGCATCTTCTGAGTGTCTGATGCGGGCGAGGTGTGGACAATTCACCCATGACCATCCCTGGAGGAGCGCCTAGTCCAGTGACAGAGACACACACAAATCATTTGCCTAGTTGAAGTCATTGGAATGAGGTGAAATCTTTCAGAGAGAAAGTCACGTCTAATCTAAACTTTTCCTGCTGAGATTATTTTGTTTACTCATCTTAGGACAAAAGACACTTGAGAACCACCTCAAAGGTATCTCTTCAAAAAGATTTTTAAAATGTACTGATTTCAGCCCTCGTCTTTTTTTTTCCCTCCTTATTAAATGCATTAGTTTCTTCATGCATGGACCTTAGGTCATTTGTTTTCTTTTCCTCTGTACCAGATTCAAACTTGCTACTACTTTTTCAAATGTAAAACTTACAAAACCAGTTCCTTAAGCTCAAATGCGGGTGTGCAAAATCGTTGCCCAGTTAACAATGTCAGAATACCTACTGAAAGTAAAATACTTGTCAGCTCTTGTAACTCCTCTGCAGACTGGGCAGTTTTTTGTAAGCTTAAAAATCTCTGGAAGCTTTCATGGTAAGTGAGTGATACGTGCCCCGTCCCTGGTATTGTACACGGGACAGTGGCCTCCATCAGTCATCCTTAAGGCTCTTGGTCCCTTGCTTAACACTCTTCCAGATGTATGCCTTGGGTCTCAGGTTATGAAAAGTCCCTTCATGTCTCTCCTTTGCACAGCCATTGAAAGTTGTCCCTGATAAACCCACAACCCCATACTACTGGGTCTCCTGGGAATCCACATTTTTGACATCTGAGGATTCTGAGGCTCTGAGGCTTGGTGCAGGGGGTGGGGGGGAGGGGGGTATGGAGACATCATGATGCTTGGGATGTCAGGTGTCTGTGTTCTGGGCACACCTTTTGTGTGACCCTCTGCTCCCTGCATTTGTCCAGTGCTCCTTCCAATCTGTGCTTGGATTTAGGAGAGTGGTGTTGACATTTCAGTGATTTCACACACCTGATCGTATCTGATCCCTCACTTCAACCCGAGTAGGTAGTAACTCACATTTCCATTTTCTAAATGAATTAATTATGGCTCAGGGAGATTAAGCAACCTGCCCAGGTTCCACAACTGTCAAAGAAAACAAACTACCATTATTAGGGACCAAATGAACTACAAATCATGATGGGTTTCTAACTCACATTTAGTTTATGGCTTGTTATAATTACCTATTTTCTGCTCTAGCACTGCCAAGTCTGGACGTCACAGTCTGTGGCACATGTTTTTTTTTTTTTGTCAAGTTCTTCTCACCACTAATTTGTAAGGATCATTTTCTTCCAATTTTATTAGTTGTGGGGATAAGCAATTCCACAAAATTTCGAGTCCTGTGTGACTATGAAACAGATCTTGGTACTTTACAGTGATTCTGTAAACACAAAGAAAGGGAACTTAAGGTCAGTCAACATTTACAGTTCAAGAAAAAGAGAATATTAGACAACCAACAAGGAGTCTTCTGAGCTATTTCCTGACGATAACGCATGTTTTAAGATTGGCAACCACTGACGATGCCAAAAACAGAAGTCAATCTCTTTTGACTGATTAAACACAAACAAAAGTTGTGAGTAATGTTTATTCTGATAATATCTTAAAATGGTGTTCCTGAAGAATAAGTAACTATTTTCTTAGTCGGAGCCCGAGATGCATATTCAAAGTTGACTGAGCGTTTGTGCACAGAGCCTTGGAGTGAAGAGTCCAAGCAAGAATGTGGCCCACTGCAGTCCTTTCCCCTTGTTTTGCTTTAACAAAGGGAATGATACCGTCCTATGTATTACTGTCTGACCAGGGTAACAATAAGACCACTACCTTATTGCTTTAGAGCACCTTAACAGTTACACGACTGCCTTTCTAGAAACAGAAGGCAAATTATGATTTCAGGTATGGCAGTACTCCAAAAACTGAGTACCACTGGGCAGGGCCCACCACATCAGCAAAATAATTAACTCACTTCCAAGTGGCGAAAATTCTCTGAATGGACAGATCATGTTAGTTTTCTCGGGTCTGTGCTTGGATAAAAATTGTGTTCCTACAATCTGCATTCAACACAAAAACTCTTAGTTTTACCTCCTGTTAACGAAAGTGTCAGGGACAAAATTATCCATAGGTAGTAAAGCTGGCAACTGCTTGAAAAACATCAGATGCAGAAAGCAAAGAAAACAGGAGAAGTAGAAGCTGAACCAACGGAGTCCAGCTGAGCTTTGATGTACGACTCTGCAAGCCCTCACTACGGTAAATACTGCCCTTACTAAGTGCAACAGTATTAAACACCGGATACCAGGATGGATGACTCCAGTCCTGGCCCCATCAGAGACTCACAGTATAATGAAGGAGAAACAAATACCAAGGATTTTAGTTCATTATTCTCATAATGACAGATCTTTGGTCCACTGACTCAGCAGTTACGCCAAATACGCCTCTCCGTATACTACCCTCATTAAGTCCTAAGGACAACTGTAAAAGGTAGATGTTATTTTAGAGATGAAAAAAAAAAAAGTTAGAGGGAGATGAAGTACCAGGTCCAAGGTCACGCAGTGGTAGAACCAGTATTTAAAAACAGCTGTGTGACTCCAAAGCGGAGTACACGTTTTCAAAATGCTTCCCTGCTTCTAGTTATGGGAGAGAAATCCATAGTGAGCACACGTTGAGAGTAAGAACACGAGCCATGAATTGATATCTTTATGAATAAAACTGTCTTTCCCTTAGCATTCACGCTAGATTATACATTTAGAGAATAATGAAATCTTTATCATTTGGTGCATTCTTGAAAAAATCTCTTTTTAATTCACAAGTTTGTAAAAGTGGTTTCCTGAAGTGAAAATCCGCCATTCTACTTTAAATCAGGTATCCGTAGGCACCTGGGCTTCATAAATATTTGACTTTTCTAACGGGAAAAAAAAAAATCAGAATTCATTTAATTTCTCAATGAAATCACGGATCAAGTTTTATATGAACTAAGAAGAATGAATTTCCATTGGGTGCTTTCCACTTTAATCAAAGCCTGAATCCAACCCAAGAATCACCAGGCAATGTGAAAAAATGGATAGTCAGCAGTGTGTTTTCAATGGATAAGTGTCCATGACAACAGGAAAAAATGCCACGGCAGTGCAAGCACCCCTGTGCGCAGCTCAGAAAGATTAGGGATTGAATTAGCCTAGAGATCAATCTACTTCTCTCCCTTCCTTCTTCCAGGTGAATCATTCTTAGCAGAATTTGGAAGCATTGCAGAAGCATGCACCTGCCTCCATGTTACTTTTACACCTGTTCCTGAACCAACAGAGAGAGGGCCTGCATGCTGAATGCGGCTCATCTGGCACTTTTCAACAAGCCTTCACGTTACATATAGTTCATACGCACCTTATAATAACAGTGAGGATGAATGGAATGGATAAAAATATAAATTTATTTTCCAAAAATGAATATGTAAAAGTATACATTCCATTGAAATGCTCCCCATTACCTTAAGGATTTTACCCTGATTTCACTTAGATATAATTTTTTTAGCTCATTGAGGTATAACTGACAAAATTGTTAAAATATTTAAAGTGTACATCATGATGATTTGATGTGCGTATACATTGTGAAAATATTCCTCCCATCCAGCTTATAAACACAAGTCTGACCTCACATATATGTATACACACACACACACACACACATGTATGTATTTTTTGGTGAATATAAGTTCTACTCTCCTAGAAAATTTCAATTATACAACATTATCAACAATGGTCACCATGTTATACATTAAATCTTCAGACCTTATTCATCTTATAGCTGAAAAATTTTAAATACAATTTATTGATGAAAGAAATGAATTAACAAGAAATGAAATGACTTTCCTTTTAAATAGTTGTCGGTAACTTTTGTTATGCCTTTTGTAGTTACAACTGAGAAATAGCTTTGCACTAGGAAGGAAATCATTACCATAAAAATAGGAAATAGGAAAGCTAAAGCTGGTATATTTGAAACACCAAACTGTTAATAGGCACTTTTTAGTAATGATGTATGTGCTTTTATATTTTACTAACACATTTTATTGTTAAATTTTTTTGACTCTATGTATATGGGAATCTTAAAATTGGGATATTATGTTTTTAACAATTGATTTTTTTGTGTTTAGTCATAAACAAGATTTTCTGCTTTTATAATACCCAATAGCATAACATATTGGAATTACTGGAATAATGCTTTATTTTTTTACTTTAAGAGTATTCTACGTTAGAGGTTCTTTGGTAATTCCACAATTACCCTGCCTCAGATGACATCTAGGATGATCTTTTTTGATATTTAAACCCACTCTTTACAGATGATATTATAGTTCGTGTATCACACCGATGGTCTGACATGACACTCCAAAAGCATTTACAAATCTATAAATTAAGCTCTATTTTTCATGTTGAAAATGAGTAGACAAGTCATTTCATTTGTCTTATAAAATCATTCATTCATTCATCAATTAGTTACTGAACACCTATGTGTAGGCACTGCTAGGAACCCTAGGGATACAGAGGTGAACAAAATAAAAATACACACACAGGCACACATACAAAACATTTAAGAAAAATGAAGGCAACATTTGCATTGTAAAACAAGTTATTACAGGAAATTAAGGTTTTAAAAGTATGCTCTTGTCTTCTGTTTGAAGTCTACGAAATGA
The DNA here is from genome assembly GCF_029215605.1 of Mirounga angustirostris. Lineage (NCBI taxonomy): Eukaryota > Metazoa > Chordata > Mammalia > Carnivora > Phocidae > Mirounga > Mirounga angustirostris. The sequence goes on along the minus strand of NW_026991722.1, from coordinate 43,175,184 downwards.
AAGGATTTCACCATTTTCCAATAAGGAAGGAGGAGAAAAAAATAGAGTAATTAGAGCTAGTAACTTCTAATCAGAAACTAGACCTGACACAGGAATGGAAGGAAGGTCAGAGCTCCTTCCCACTGTAGAGAAGAAATGTGCATATCTGGAAAACAGGTTTGATCTGGAGAAGCTGAGGGAGACGTGATTTTTAAGGGCCCTTAAAATAAGTTCCTTAGTGGTTGATGGCACTGAGTTTTTATTACATCTCATTTCACTTCAAACTTTGTGGCTTTTCCTCATGAAATAAATATCCCACCAGCACTGTTTTATTTTTAAAGATTTTACTTATTTGACAAGAGAGAGAGTGAGAGAGAGGTAGGCAGACGGAGAAGCAGGCTCCCCGCTCAGCAGGGAGCCCGATGTGGAGCTTGATCCCAGCACCCCAGGATCATGACCTGAGCCAAAGGCAGACGCTCAACCAACTGAGCCACCCAGGCGCCCCACCACCAGCACTATTCTTATGATCATCATCTTTGAAAAAGATCATTTCTATGTCAAGTTAACAAAATAAAGATAGAAGAAATTATTTCCTTAGGATCAAAAGTTGGACAGAGACCCAAAGGACCTAGAGATGCCATGTTTACAAGTGAATGATCACAACTGACAGGATCAACAGTGAAGGCCCCACACCGGCTGGACTGCTCATCTGTTTCTCAGCCTCTTGGTATTTTGAACAGAGATACAGAAACACAGGGACCTGCTGATAGTGTGTTAATTTTTGGCTATACCCTGAAGGGGAAATTCCACAAACTACTCTACTTCTTGGCTGTTAACCTCTTTTTTTTTTCCGAGATTTTCCTGGTGTTCCTCCAATAAACAATCCCGTTGGCTTAAGTTGGTTTCTGCTATTTGCAACCAAAAGAACATTAATATTATATTCCCTCCCACTGGTCCAATTTCTATGCTCATTTGAATTCACTTCCCTTTTTTTCTCATCATCTTGCTGAAGACTTTCAATGTTTCCTACTGCTGATAAGATAAAGTGAAATCTACCAACATCCCACTCTTCTCTGTGTGATACTCACAGGCTTTCAAAGCCAGGTCTAAGTGCACGCATAGTCTACCACCATGCCCATACCCTGCTTCCCCTTCTTACTAAAAATGATACTGGAAAATACCAGTGAACATTATTTTAATCATGTTTGCGATCAAATACAAATCAAACCAAATCATCAAATCATTAGACTTGGAAGCTTGCACAAGTTTACTGCTCTAAGCCTTACTTACTCTTTAATAAAATGAAGATAATAATATTTTGTTCTTAGAGTTACATTAGCGATTTAAAAATACCTTACATAAACAAATAAGTAAATTTCACAATTTTTATATTTATATACATAATCACCTAGAACAAGGCCTAGCACAAAGGATGTTTTTAATAAATGAGAGTTATTTTTATTTCATTATGACTTAAATCTGTATCTCTAACCCAAAACTCTTTCTTGAGATTTAGAGACACAGATTTAAGTGTCTCTGTGACCCTTGTGTGTGGCCATACCTCAAATCCCAAATTCAGTCTGGTGTACAGAAGAAAAATTAATGACCACATTCCTCCCAACCTGGGTTCTCCTCCATCCCTTACCTTGAAGCATGATACCATCTGCTAGTCACAGAGCACTAAATATGATAATTTTAGAATCCTGCCTCAACCAGCTAGTCTCCACATCCTGTAGACTTTCCTCATTAACATCTAGACACATCCTCTCTGCTTCTCCCTGGCACACAAACCCTCTATACTGCTCATCAGGTCTCCAGGGGGAGCTTTGCCTTTTCTCCACTCATCAAATCTACCTTCCCGACGATTAATGAGTCTTTCTAAAACTCAAAGCTGATCAAGTTTAAATCTATTAATAGCTCTCCACTGATTAGAGAATGAAGATGTACTCTTTGGACAGTTGCACATGTCCTTGACAATGTGGCCATGTCTAAGGTCAATTCTCTCATTATGCCTTGTTGGTGAACTCCACTCCAATCAAATCCACCTGCACACACTGGACTGTGTCAGGCTTCCTTTGCTTTCTTCGTGCCGGTCCATCTGAGTGGACCAAACTTAACTGCAGCACCTGGCAGGGGGTTACACATCTTTCCAGGGTCACTTCCTTTATGAAGCCCCAGTTGATATGCTCCTCCCCCATCTGTGTGCTCCAGCTGTAACCCTTATATATTTTTTCTCATAGCACTCACACTTGTGTTTCACATGCATGGGTATATATTTTCCCAAGTTGAAGGGCAAAGTTGTGCTTTATTCCTTTAGGGGCTCTGGTGCTCAGCTCAGGCCGGGTATGCAGCAGGCCCTTCCTATGTGCTTGCTGAATGAACGAAGGTTAATAGAAAGAGACCGTTGAGGGAATTTAGAATTTGAATTTTAAGAATGAGAAGCCAACTTCAGAATATGTTTCGAAATTTGTAGACATTCAGTGTCTCACAGGATCCACAACAATACAGAAAATGCTAAGTGTTCACAAGTATGATTTTTACTAATTAAGAAAACATTCCATCATAGCTATTCAGAATACCCAATTTCAGGTAATCAAGTATGTGATGAAACAGACACATTGTTCCAGAAGGAGTTGAGTCAAGTGCTCATTTTTGTAAGACAGCTATTGCCCTTAAGTGACAATTTGAGAGCATTATAAATGCTCTAAGTCTAGATAATTTAAATATGTATTACCGAGAGATCACATAGAATAACTTACTATTGTCTAGTAAATTGTGACCATCTCCTATATTGTTAGGAAATTTGGGCAACTTTAATAAATTTGCATGTAACGTCCTTAGTGGGTAATGAAAACCTGGAAGATAAAAACACACTGGGAGAATCTGCTTAATAGCAGATTAAAATACAGAATTATTCCTTCAAAAATGTTGATAGCTAGGTCACAGTGAAACATTAAGAGTATATGCAAAGATGTTGTCAGAAACCAAAAAAATAAGAATGTTTTTTGACATAAAACTGATTCAGGTGGGAAGGGATATAAATATAAATCATAATTTAGAGGAAAATCTTACATTACAGAATCAAATTAAGTTGTAATATAAGACTCAGTACTAAGAAAAATGCTCTGCAAATTTACAAAAATCATCCTAGGTAAGAGATCTCCTACAAAATATTGTCACAGGTCAGAATTAAATTGATGCCATTTTACCATTAATTTTTAACCTAATCAATAAAAAAACTAAAGGAAAAGAACAGACGTTTTGATAGGTTTTTAGATGTGCTACACATTCAAACTTTGTACAGTCTTTCAAAAAAACAGTATTTGGAAAGTGTGGCCTTTCCAGAGACCTTCACTCTGAGCAAAAATCATAATTTTGCATTTAAAATTTCACTTCTGTTGAACTGCAGTAATGGATGAAAGTGACAGGAACCATGACGGATTAAGGACAAGTAAATTTCTTCTTTCAAAGCAGCCTTAAGGCAGGTACACAATATTATCTTTGTGAAATCAAGGAGAGGCTTGCAAAAGGATGACTATGAATTTCAAGAATCATGCATTTACTGGGGTGTGTTAGAAACCAGATGATTGCATTTGATGTGATTCCTACAGGGATTCCTTTATACTTCAGATCTTCTGTGGCCTTGTGATTGGCCATGCTCCAGGCAGTTCACAAACAAATTACCATCACTTCCCTAGGAAGTGGGCTCCTAGCTGTAGGTAAAGCAACTAAGTTACAAAAAAGCACTAAGAGATTTAAATACCTAGAAGCTTGCTAGGAGCTAAAAAGAAATAAGATACTGATAAAAAGTAGATATCTATCATAGAAAGCCTTGGCCCTCTATATTCATAGCTGAGCAAGGAAACATCAAAATACTCTTCATTCTACAACTCAAGATGTTTTAAGACCAGAGGTTAAGATTAGCCCGCCAAGCGCTCAGCAAAAAGATTGAAGTATTTACGATTACCTTTTTAAAATAAAAGGGGGGAGGGGGAAACCAATTTGCTTTCTGAAGCCATGTGAGACTTGAATTCAGGGGGTATCCGGAAAGAAAAAAAAAAATTAAGTTTTCACTGGATTATTCAAGTTCTTATCTTAAAAGATTTTAGATTGACATAAACAGATCATTTCCATAGGATGAATAAGGCCTCGGTGAGGTTTTTTTTTTTTTTTTTTTTAAGATTTTATTTATTTATTTGAGAGAGACACAGAGAAAGGGAACACAAGCAGGGAGAGTGGGAGGGGAGAAGCAGGCTTCCCGCTGAGCAAGCCTGATGCGGGCTCCATCCCCAGCCCCGGGATCATGACCCCAGCTGAAGGCAGACGCTTAACGACTGAGCCACCCAGGAGCCCCAAGGCCTTGGTAAGTTTGAACTGTGATCTATTTTAACCTTTATTTAGTGTTTAATGCTAAAAACTGAAGGGGGAGGGGAGTGGAAGCAAAACTTCCCATTACTTACCTGCTTTTCACTTGAAATCATGGGCAGAGATTTTATTATGTGAAATGTATACACGGACCCAACCCGGCACAACTGTACCTCACACAGCGAAAAATAATGATTCCAGCTGTTATAAAGAATAACTGTATTTGATATGTAATGTGGGTCAAATGCCCCCGAAGCATTCCAAGTGGGTACCTAGAGACCAACATGAAAGTTTTTTGGCATTTCTTCAAGACTACGATGTTATTCATGATGCTCTTTCCCCGTGCACATGAAGGTGTTTCTGCTTAATAAATGTGGAGCACTATAACCATGACATGAATTTGAATGTAAGCAAAGACTGCCGCACCCCTCACTAAATGCAGTAGTCTCTCCACGTTAGAATAGGCAAACACCGCCAGCAAAAACAACAAACTAAATTTTCTGCTGAACCAAGAACAGCAGAGCGTGAAATAGCAGCCTGCCATCAGACGTTGGGAGCTTGGTTTTCATCAATGGCAGCTGAAACAGCCCTCGTCTCCCACTTCTGTGTGAAAAAAAAAAGAAAAAGAAAGAAAGAAAGAAAAAAAAACAGAAAACAGACAATACCATCTGCAGGCAAGCAGGGGGACAACCCTTGTCAGGCTAGTCGCTGCCCCCCGGCAGACACAGATGCCTGTTCAGGCTCTCTTTCATTGCCTGACCCCCTGTGCTACTTCTAGTTATTGCATGGTCAGAGGAATACACGGCCATTCTTTAAAAGATTCTGCTGGTGTCACATCATCTATTGGAAAAGTTTTCAACCAGAGGGCTGCTGATTGATTTGTTTGGGGTCATGCAGAGGTAAAAGGAAAAGTTTGAAAAAAATAAGCACTTAAAAGTGGTGAGTGGCGAATCCAACCAGTCAGGTGGATGCATTTCAAAAGCCTCCTCTGTGATGAAGCCCCGAAAATGCGCTGTGGGCATGTCTTACTTGCACCAAAACAACAGTCTATTTCGGTCCGTACAGCTCTTGCCAATTCACCTGTTACAATGCTAAACACGCTCCTGAAAGTCTGCCTTCTTGAGAAAGGAAACTCTTCACACGGAGATGAAATGAACAGTACAAGTACACACCGTGGTAGTACAGAAGCGAAAGTTAGATGGAATAAAGCAGATTGATAAAATAGGTAGAAAACATCTTCCGCTTGACTAGACTATTAATGGGACCAGAAAAGCACCAATGTGCTACAAAAATTTTATATGCATTTGTTTATCGGGTCCGGTGTTCGGACCATAAGGAAGCTAAGTTATCAGATGTACTCATCACTGAATGATTCCTGTGACAAGGCCACATGCACATGAAATGTCAAAAAGTAAACAACTAGCAATAATAACAATAACAATAACAACAAACCTTCCCAGCCACATCCTACAGATCTGATCACTGCTTTTAGAAACCTAATATAAGTTAACCTGGATGCAATTCATAATTATGATGATAATGGAAATCATTTTAATAATTTGAATTATCGTACAGCAAATATTCACTACCTCCCTCTTCCCACTATAGGCAGGATATACTTTCCCATTCCATTGATGTTGGGCTTGGAAATGTGTCTTGTTTTGACCACTGGGACGTTCGTGGGCACAGCACAAGCAAATGTTTGAAATGTACTTGTACTAGGAGGCTTGCCTTCTTGGAGGATGCCATCACCATGCAAAAGAATGTGGACTGGCTACCCACTAGTTAAGGAGGGTGAAGGGAATTGGGGTGGAGGGGCACATCTAAACTCAATCTGCAGCTTGTATCCCAGCCCAGCCTGGATCAGCTGAGCCCTACCCAGCCCACCAATGCATGAGCAAGAGTTAGGATTGCTGTTCTGGCCACTGAGTTTGGGACTGGTTTGTTAAGCAGCATTGCTTTTGCAATAGCTAACTGAGATAAGCAATATTAATAATGGTCCAGCTAATATATCATCATAAATAGTGCCTATATATTAGATAAATGATAAAGGGTGAAATGAAAATGCAGAGATTTTATTATTGCTGATAGAATACAGTAGAGTTATAAGCCTTAGTAAAAGTGGACCTTCTTAGTTTTGCCCCCTCCAACCTTTTCTACAGCTACCTAAATGAGCTGCTGCCGTTTATTAAATACTCTGGCTCAGCGTCTCAGGCATTAGAACAGTCACCTTCTATTCATTCGTCTCTTAAAACAATTCCCATAATGTAACTTTATCCCCCTTACTGATAAGGAAATCGAGACTCACAGAGGTTAAGTAATTCAGACCACAGAGTTAATAGGTGGTAGCTTTAGGTTTCAAGTAGGTGCTTCCCTAATACCATATTTCAGGAAAGGTTTTTTTCTATTTAAAAATGTTTAACAGAGGAACAAGCCAACTGCACTGAGGAGATGTAATGTCTTTTTCACTTTTGTTGCTCTGTAGGGACTCATCTGGCACTGAAATAGCTCTCCCATTCCCACTCCCAGATGGTCCACTTGACAAGGAGAGGCCTCTGGGGATGCCTGAAAGCTCTCTTCTTGCAAAGGAGAAGTACAGCCTAGAAAATTCTTAAGATAGCCATAAGTTTTAGCTCAAGAGGATACCTTAAAAAAAACTTTACTTCTTTTCATCTCTGACCATTAAGTTAATTCAGTCTTGATAGGGTCTATGCAAAAGAAAAATCAGAGTTGTTTTTTGTGTTTGTTTTTATTTAAACATACATCTCCCTAACCAGGTGTATTCCTAATTAAGCCATGCTAAGAACTGAAAACACTTAATTCTCTCAATTTCCTTTCCCCCATTCTTTTTTTTTTTTTTTTTTTTTTTTTAGACAGAAAGAGAAAGGGCAGACGGGGAGGGAGAGAATCTCAAGCAGACTCCCCGATGAGCACGGAGCTGGACTTGGGGCTTGATCCCAGGACACTGAGATCATGACCTGAGCCAAAATCAAGAGTTGGATGCTTAACCGGCTGAGCCACACAGGCACCCCTCCTTTCCTGATTCTAAATCTTATGCATATTTTAAAAATCAGTAACTATGAACATTTTTCTACGAATGTTTTTCCTGAGGTTGCTTTTAAAAGATGCTGATGCAGAGACTGAGTCCTTCTAAGCATTATATTATATTAAATTATTATTAATATTTCTATTGCTCGGGGCGCCTGGGCGGCTCAGTTGGTTAAGTGGCTGCCTTTGGCTCAGGTCATGATCCCAGGGTCCTGGGATCGAGCCCCGCATCGGGCTCCCTGCTCAGCGGGGAGCCTGCTTCTCCCTTTCCCTCTGCCTGCCACTCTGCCTACTTGTGCTCTTGCTCTAACTCCCTGTCAAATAAATAAATAAAATCTTTAAAAAATATATATTTCTATTGCTCACATAAGCTTTTATCATACAGATTTCCTAATATGTCAGAGTAGTCAGGCTACCGTTATTTCATGATAGTGGAAACTAAAGCATACCTAACATGACACTGGGCAAAGATCTTTCAAAACTTTAAGATGTGATAAAACTGGATATAATGATCAGGAGTTACGATGACCTTGGGAAGATGCCAAGTGCACTAAAAAAATAACCCCTGCATAATTAATAGGATGATGTTATCTCTATAGACAGTAATATCAGGCTTGCAATTAAAGATGTCTGCTTATCCTAAGAAATGCAGTCTATAAAGTAAAAGGAGAAATTCGCATGTAAGATGGTACACTCTATGTCAGAATCATCCCAATACCTCTCAGGAGTGCCTGACTTCTAAAAATTAAGAAATTCAGTGCCAAACATTTTCCAAAAAATTAAGAAAATTTAACCTTTTCCTGCAAATGGATCATACTCCAAAATGCATCCTACCAGCTACAGAATTGTCCTGCCCGTGACACAGGACTCTTTATGAGTTAAGTTTCCCAGCACACATTATGTGAGTCCTGTTAGGAAGGCCTCTGTGTCTCTAGGAAGACAGACTCCATGGCTCAACCACTGCAATGTGGTAAATACTGTTATGTACTTTTCTAGGAAATCAGTGTGTAACAATGACAACTCTATCATGGCATCAATTTTTACCAAGGACAATTATAAAATACACAAAAGGAAGAGTCTAGTGAACTCGTGCTGACCATCCAGATTGGACAACTATCAGAATTTTACCACATATGCTTCATCTGTTCCCTTTTTTGTCACTGCTTAGGCACTTTAGCACAGATCCCTGATCCCATTTGGTATGCATCTCAAAAAACATGAACACTTTCTTAGAGACTCACCATGCCATTGTAGTCCTAACACAATTAATGATTATTGCTTGGCATCATGGAATAATCAATCTATAAAGTTTAAAGCAAGTTTGTTTTTCCATCATAATCTATTTTACAAGGAAACTTATTTCTATTTCCCGACACTATACCAGTTTTCCAAGAGGAAAAATGAAGAGAACATGATTAGAAAAATCACAATTTCCATTTTTGTTTATTACACATGGAAAATAATTTGTGTAAAGGAGTTATAACTAAGAAAAGACACAGTATCAGTATGTATATCAGCTTTGTAATTAAACAGATAAAGGAAGAGAAATCCTTACTTGAATTTTAATTTATATTTAGGCAATAGCAATAGCAAAAAAAATTAAATTTAAACTTCTCAGTGTTCACTGTTATTAAAAGGCATACACAAGTGAACTCCAAAGAACCTCCTTTCTTAAATTTATTTAAAGAAAAGCTAACAACTTATTTAATGTTTTGCTTCTCTATAATGTCTTACTCATATTTATTTGGAAAGGTAGAGAAATTCCAAAGATCATAGAGAAGTGTTTTAAAGTTATTAAATAATGCTCTAACCTCAGTGATGCCAATGCATAAAGAGAGAGAGAGAGACAGAGAGAGAGAGAGAGCACATGGGAACAAAGCAGAAATTGGCAAAGCACTGAAAGCGAAAATATATGCCATGACAAAGTGGCCAGACGTTTTCTGGGTGCTTCTACTTGTTTAACATCAACAAATAACTCACTGAAACTACCAGAATTATTTTTTGAAGTTTAAAAAATTAATCTCTCTCCTTCAGATCACCATTTCATGTGTTATAAGCTGCATTTTGTCACCCCAAAATCATATGTTGTAACTCTAACCCTCAGTACCTCAGAATATGACTATATTGGGAGATAAGACCTTTAAAGAGGTAATTAAGGTGAAACGAGGTCATATGGGTGGGCTCTAATCCAGTATGACTGGTGATCCTATAAGTAGAGAAAATCTGGGGAGGGATATGCAAGTACACAAAGACAAGACCACGTGAGGACACAGCAAGAAGGCGGCCATCTGCAAGCCAAGGAGAGACGGCTCAACAGAAACCAAACCTGCCAACACCTTGATCTTGGACATATAGCCTCCAGAACCATGAGAAAGTAGTTTCTGTTGCTTAAGCCACCTAGTCTGTGGTACTTCATTATTATGACAGCAAACAGGCAAATTAATACATAATGCAACACTGAAAATTTTAAAAATTAGTCAATGACTTCATTTATAATCAGGCAAGTTAGTAGGACCTTAATTTTTTCATTGTTAAGTATTAAACTTTTTTTTAAGATATTAATATCTATCACATCTAAAAGTAAACTATAATTCATTAAAATTACCAAATATTCTGTCAGTAATCCAGTTTCCATTTGATCAGATCCAGGTTTATTATTATTTTTTTTGGCGGGCAGGGAAGGTGCAAACTAGTTCACAGATGATGTTGTGTATCCCTATCAGGAGGAGAGAATAGATTTTATTTCTTTTAGCTGTAGGTGATCATTGCCTAGACCCAGTATTTTAATAAGAGATGCAAAATGGTGATGATCAATTTCTACAATTCCTTCTTCATTTATTAGCTGCAATACTTCTATAAAAAAAAAGAACCCACTTGCATCATCTACTCATTACAGGGTTACCATGAAATAGTCATCACGGAAAAAACAATATGAATATATTATTTCCCCTTACTTAACACTTTTCAAAACAGTGACCAAAATGGGTTCGTTTTTCTTTTCCACTGCAGTTATTAAACTTGTTAACACCCACGTTGACCCAGCTTGGAGTGACCTTTTGATAAAACTAGTAATTGTTGATAGTTACGTTGCTGTGTGGTAGGGCAACATGGTAATCCAGGTCACCTCCTACACATCTTGCCATTGACACGGAATCGGCCATTCTTTCAAAGGGCCCTCGTTCCTTCTGGTGAACCTCAATATGGGTCTCAGGGTTACTCATTGTTACTAGATGGTCATTGCTTTCAGGCATCTTCAAAGGATACAAATAAATCCGTAATTTTTTGAAAATTCATTGATACCTCTCATTCAAATTCAGGATGTCAAGATTTCAGTAACACTGATCTTACACCTCTATCTGGTTCCTCTTTCTCCCAATCAACAGCATGGTTACTCACTTGCTTTACCCCACAACACAGACTGACAACATTTTCCAAGAATAACACCATTACCAAATACAACTGTGAGACAGTTTAAAATTTTGCCTCTTTTCTTTAGATCTCAGAGTCTATCCCAATGAGGACATACACTCAAATTTCTGTGCCTTAGTACCATTTGAAATGATTCTTCTCTGTGTTACTGGTTACACCAGGCAACTGCTTTATAAAATGAAGCTTATTTATTTCATCTTTAATAGTTGTCTTCATTTTGTTGGTTTTGTTTTATACTTACGTAAAATATGGACACATTTTGGGGCACCTGGGTGGCTCAGTTAGTTAAGTATCTGACTCTTGATTTCGGCTCTGGTCATGATCTCAGGGTCCTGAGATGGAGCCTCATGTCGGGCTCCATGCTGGGATGGAGCCTGCTTAAGATTCTCTCTCTCTCTCTCCTTCTGCTCCTCCCCCAGCTTGTACTCTCTCTCTCTCTCTCAAAAAAAAAGAAAAAAAAGTATGGACTCATTTCCAGAGTCAAATCCACAAAACCCTTGCTCCCTTAGATAAACAGTAGCAATGTTTATTTAAGTACACTTTCCTTGGTTGTGTTTTCACTTAATAGGTTATTGGAAAGATCTCTCCATAGCAGTTTACAGACAGCTCTCATTCCTTTTTAATCTGCAGAGTGCCTCCTCAGATGGTTGTACTATAATCTATTCAACCAGTTCCCAACTCATGGTCGTTTGATTTGTTCCTGTCTTTAAATTTTACAAACAACTGCAATGAACAGCCTCGTTCTTTGCAATAAACAAGTGACACTTAATCATTTTTCTAGCCATGTTTCTATTTCTTTTTTAAAATTTAAAATGTGGCTAAAATAATTTCAAAAGCGAGGGGATATAATGCAATAAGAGAGACTACTGGCAACTATTCACGCCCTTGTCCACTAACTGAATGAATTTAACAACTTTTCCAACAGAAAATATAGAACTTATTCAACTAAGGACCACAATTTATAATCTAATATATTCAACTTGAGTCAACAGTCTCCGGTTTGTTTTTCCTCATTATTTTTATAGCATACTGTAGATGAAAACTATTAAAATTCTTAAGCTTTTTTTAAATTAAAAAAATCATTTTTAAAACAGCTCTTGACACTGTAAACCAAGTAGTCCACGTCATGCAACTGAGCGAATAATGCAAATATTCACACCACACTAACATGAAATCAGGTGCTGCAACTATAAAAACTTTTCAAATTTTAATGGTACAACATTAAGAAAAATGGAACGAAACAACACAAGTTGTGAAACGCATCTCTCATCAAAGTCTAACAATCTTCCAGATTGTGAAAACTATATTATATTATGTAAAAAAAAATAAGCAGTACTTTAGAAAGCCGCAATTAAATGTTAGATCTGAGTAGCACTGCACAGCCCTTATCTTATTTGCATGGTGGTTTTTAAAAAATAAAAGCATACAGTTTTCTAAAATTCTATTTCTTTCTTTTAAAAGTACTTGGAAAAAAAAAACACACCCCAGAATTATTACAGAGGCAACAGCAATGTCTGTATTACTTTTCTTGTATTTTGAATCTGAGTCATTTTCCTGAAGATCTCACTACTATAACATAGTCATTATTTGGTGATTTTTTTTTTTTTTTAAAGCAAAGTAGGCAAGAGAGTCAACAGCCAACAACCACGAAGGAAGTCCATTGACTGAGGACAGAAGAATACCCTATTGTGTGGGAGGGATGGGAGGGAGGCAGTCTTTCTCTTCTAGAGCAAAGAAAAATGGGGCAGGCCAGCAAGTTATTTATGGTGGCACACACCCACAACCAGAGCGGATCTCCCTCACCCATTGTATTGAGCACGAAAGCATCATTAACACATCCTAATAAAAACTTTTCACAGGGGCTCCTTCCTCATCTACATGCTAAACTAAATGTCAGCAGGAGGCCGAGAGCTTCAGGAAGCCATAAAGTGAAGCTTGAACTCAGTAATGATCTGCAGCAGGATATCTACTGAGACAAATTGACTTGACTAGGACAGATCTGACAGCATAACAGTGTATATGTAAAACTTCACACCATTTAAGCTACACATCCCTGGGATTTGTAGACAAAAGTATCCTCTTTCATGCTTCAAAAAGCATTAACCGGCTTTTCTACATTTTCTTCCTAAAGGAGCTTCTGATGATTATTGGTAACCCATCTATATTCTGCAAGCTTCAAAAATCACTAGCGGCACAGTATACTGCATATAACCAGCCCCAATTTATTCTATCATTAAGATCGACTTAGGCAAAGGAAGAAGTAATATAATATTTATTGCCTGCCTGAGAGGCGTTAACGGCCAAAACAACTTAAAATACATGCTGTCTTTCCATTTATTTCTCCAGACATGTCTGGATGAGAAACATCTGGAGATTTCTTAAAACTATGACTTCCTCAAAGTGGGGGGGGGCAGAGGGGCAGAGGGAGACTTTCTCTCTCCTGTGTCAAAAGGATCCTCATGTCTGAAGATGGTATTTGTATGGAAGCAATTCCTGGGGATTTGAACAGTTTCTCTCATCCCTGTTCTTTCGCTGGCTTCCTAAACTAGTAATTTCTCCATGAAGCACTAGCCACAGCATGTGAGGATATACCAGAGTGTGATAAGAGAGAAACAGAAGGGTGCCAATATAAGAAAAGGGAGGAAGGAAGGGAGGAAGGGAGGGAGGGAGGGAGGAGGGGAGGGAGAAAGGGAGTAAGGAAGGAAGGAAGGAAGGAAGGAAGACAAATAAACAGGGATGAATGTAACTATTCACCTCCTCCAGTTTGAGGTGGTCTGAAGAAAAAGAACAAATAAATGAATGTGCTAAGCAAACAAACCAGAGTATTCAGAAAAACCTGGAGCCCTATTTAACAAAGGTACAAAATATAAATTAGAGCGAGTATTTACTTGGGGCGCCTGCGTGACTCAGTTAAGTGTCTGCCTTTGGCTCGGGTCATGATCCTGGTGTCTTGGGGTCGAGCCCCACATCAGGCTCTTTGCTTGGTGGGAAGCCTGCTTCTCCCTCTCCCACTCCCCCTGCTTGTATTCCCTCTCTCACTGTGTCTCTCTCTCTGTCAAATAAATAAATAAAATCTTTTTTTTTTTAAAGTGAGTATTTACTTAAAATGAGAACATAAATTGCCAAAATTACTGGAGCCTTGAGATATTCAGGTCTCTTTCTTCTGAGATCTCTTCAGGCAATTTACCAGAACTGTTTCCAGATTACAAGCTGGTCTCTCATTCCCTCCCAGGACGCTCTGAAATACCTCCCAGCAAGGCCAGCACTCAGCGTCTAAAAGTGAAGGGCCTTACACTTTCAGCTTCTTGAGCTTCTTGATAAACCTGCCTGTGCTCTCTCCTACTCCCTCAGCTTGTCTTGTCCAAGAACCATTAATGTTCAGGTCCCTTCTTTCCCAGCAGCTGTTCACCATAACATTTCTCATACCCAAGAATGTCACAGACGAAGATGTACCACAATTCGGGTGCAATGCCCAATGGCTACTAAAAAACTATAAATTACAGTGACTACCCAGTTTGTAGCTCACCTCAACAGCCCTCAGTCCAGCTTATAAAGGGAGCTCTTGGGAGCTGAGCCAGAAACTCAATCACCAAGGGGTTTATCTCCTGTTGACACTTCATTGTTCAGAGAGGTGACAAGATCTAAGCCAAGATCTTAAGCCAGGGTCCCAACTCTATTAGGCTTCACAGCTAATTATCTATACAACATAGCATCCATGTACCAGGAGGCAGGATACTAAGGAGTATCCAAAACAACATTTTCATTACACAAGATGTCTTACCAGAAAAAGGCACCTGAGTTATAGGGTAAGGAGAATCCATTCTGGAGCAAATGTAATAGAGGAATTTCTTGAAAGGACTGCTGTTTTCAAAACTACAAATGCCTCTATCTCCTTATATGGAAAAGGGATTACTGTTCTACATTCTCAGACACTGGCTCAAGTGCTAAGAATATGCCACGACAGGGATAATCCAGTCATTGTCAACCTCTAAGGAAATCCATGGTCACTTACTGTAGAATTGGTTCTTTGTTTGCCTGGGTGCTGAGATTATAAGAAATATTACATCAAGCTCTTACTTCTCCAGCGTTGTGGTCATCACCACCATTATCATCACCCTGCCTACTTCATCATCATCGTCATCATCGTAATTCTCCAATACAAAATTCTGTAGATGCTATAAGCATGAGTAGACCCCTACAGTGGTACCCTGGGTGATGAAATAATTAGTAACTCAGAAAAGCAGGACAACCACCACTATCTATCTCTTTAGGTGATACCAGACTTAAACGTTAGGGGTTTGAAGAAGATCACAAAATTAAATTTCACACTCCCTAGGTTCTGATGATTATTCACTCAGAGAGGTACCCAATCTGACCAAAAAAAAAAAAAAATGCATCCTGGGGCTTTCTAGTTAAAAGTGGGTGTAGAGTGTGATAGGGCTCAGGCTATAATCCCCCCATTTTGTTCATCAAATATTTGAGAGCTTCCTATGTTTCAGGATTTGGATGTCAATTTATGCCACAACTCTCTTCGATAACCACGTGAAAAGTACTTAGTCACTGCCTTTAAAACAATTATTCTTAAATTCAAAATGTTTATTTAAAAAAACTATAACTCAACTGGCTTGAACTGGATGGTACATTTGAATGGTACACAGGAAAAAGAAGACTTAGCCCTGGCATACACTTACTAAATATAAAATAATTTTATCGTCAAAATTAACTACAGATGAACTTCATAAATGCAGATATTTCATAAAGAGAAATACAGGTTTTACATTATTAAAGTAAAACTAGGGTTTCTAATCAGACTATTTTTAGATTTTTAAGGTTGTCACCCTTATAGCAGGAGTTCGAACAAAGGCCCTTATGTTTAATGCATCAACAATTTTTAGAATAATTTTTGATAGCAAGGCATGGAATTGTATTGACAACCCCCTCCTCCAAATAGACCCCTTCACTTTTCAAAGGCAAAACTCTCCTTTTCTTACTGCCTATCAAACAGACAAGCATGTAATTAAAACCATTTTACTAATTCTCTTCTTAGTTTAGGTGCCACTGAAATGCTGGTACTGCTCCACTGTTTGAATAATGATTTCTATTATAGTCAAGTTGAATCTGAATTGTACAAAGGATAAGTTTTACTATTGGATCAGATGGTTAAAAAAATTTTAATCTGTAAGTTACACAAATGTTTATTGTCAGAATATGAAATCCACAATACGAGCACATTTAGCATTCAGAAGAAGACTCCATTATTGCAAGATTTATATATATGCTCCTCCAGTAGGAAAGAACTGGCAAACCCCACACAATATAAAAACCTAAAGTAAATTTCAAGTAACATTGAAATAAAAGCCCTAAAATAAGAACATTGTAGAAATTTAGTTTTCTACTTGGATCTTTCTCCTCATATATAAGCAAACAAACCTATGAAACAAAACTTCATAAACTGGAGAGGAAAACAAATTCTATGAATGAACTAACAAATCTCACAGATTTATATACTTCCTGGTAATTGTAATATTCACACACTTGTTTTAAAAATTCACAGAATCTAAAAGCAAGTATTTGCAAACTCATATTGATTATGCAATGTATATCTTTGTGTTTTTGGTTTTGTCTTGGTTTTCCTTTATTTTTAGTGACATTGACTATTTTAACTCATTTATTGAAGTGTAATTCTCATATTATACAATTCACCCATTTAAAGTATACAAGTTAATGGCTTTTAGTATATCCATAGAGTTGTACATCCATTACTATAATCAATGTTAGAACATTTTTATTACCCAGAAAGAAACCCCATACCTCTTAGTTATCACCTTTGTTACCACCCCCCTCCCAACTCCCTCCACCCAACCCCAGGCATCCACTGATCTACTTCCTATGTCTATAGATAGAACTATTCTGGGCATTACATATAAGTGGAATCATACAATATGTGGTCCTTTGTAACTGAATTCTTTCACTTTAGCATAATATTTTTAAGATTCATCCATGTTGTAGCCACATATCAGTACTTCATTGTTTTATGGCTGAATAATATTATATTAGATGGATATACCACATTTTATGTATCCATTTGTCTAGTAGATGGACATTTGGGTTACTTCATGAGCAAGACCCACCACCTTACATCACTTTTCTCATTTATGAAATGGATTCTCTAGTTAAAGTGAAATAAAAGTTATTTCTGAGTTTCAAGTTTTAGGGATCTGGAAATTGATGCTCATAATACATTGCAAAGAATTATCAAAATAAAGCTGAATAAAACCAAAAATGTAGTATAATGACAGTAGTCTAAAGCTATTCCACAGGAAAAGAGGGTAATACATGTCCTGATTCACCTGTTCTTCTCTCTCCCTCCAATCTCAGCCAAAGATTGCATTGATTAAATTCACCTAGAAACAGAGGGCAAAAGAGCCCACTGATGTAGTCATAGAGGTAAGCCTCCTGCGGCCGAGAGTAGATCTGGAGGGGCAAAGGAAGATATCTGGTCTCCAAGCACTACAAACAGCGTTTCGAATTTTGACAGCTAAGTGTAGAAGAAAGAACAAAAATACCAGCGCTGCTAGCTATAAGGTCTCAACATTATTGGCAGACATAATGGTTATTTATAAATACAAGGAATGTTCGAGAGACTCCAACCCATAAGTAGTCAGTATGTATTTCTGAAGTTCAAAGGGAGAGAAAATAACAAATGCACACCTCCAAACACTCACAATGCCACTACCAAGACCATTTTGAACATTCTGATAAGACACATGGAAAAACGTTCCTGACCAGTACAAAACTTTTCAACAAATTAAAAATAAGCTGAATTTACTCATCCAGCAGATAATGCAGATATTTGGTATTAAAAATAGAAGAAGTGTTAACAGCATGACCAAAATAGCTTCATCAAGTCTTGAGGCAAGGTTATGAGACCTAAGGTCCATGCATGAAGATAATAATGTTAGCTGCTATCAATCAGTACTAGCAGCTTTAAGACTAAACTTGGTCTCAAAAAGGCTGACAAGAAATGCCCTCTAGCTAAAGAAGAGCTGCTGAACCAAGAACTACCTCATCAAGGTGAGCTAGATCCAATGCTATTCCGTTAACTAGAGACTAATTTGACAAAACCTCATAGGTGCTATGCTGGTGAAAAGCTCTTCAGGCTGAGATCTATTTAATAACATAAAACATTTTAATTAAACAAGAAAAGGACAAGTCATTCCCTACCATACAATAAACCATCTTTATTCTTTTTCTTTTTTGCTATTTTTGGAGACTAGAAAGGCACAACACTGTAACATGTTATACAAGGGGCATATTCCTGGTGTCCCTTAATTCCAAGATGAAGCCTGACAAACGATTGAGGATATTTCTATTTACCATTAGGAAGTGGAGCCATCATGAAAATTTGTTCAGTTCAACCACTCTGAAACTGTAGTAACCCTGACACTTTTTTTTTTTTTTTTTTTAATTTGGGAGGATGCACATTACTTCAGATGCACAGAGTTTTATATATATCTTTATAGTAGAGTATTGGCAATTTTGGAAATTCAGTGACACTGTAGTGCTAACCTTTGCTTGTCGTGTTAATCTAGAATCTTCAAAATTTTTTTGAGGCAACAATCTGAAAAGGTCTCTATGATTACTCTTTAAGTGGAAAAAAAAATCAATTTTATTCGGGGGGCGCCTGGGTGGCTCAGTCGTTCAGCGCCTGCCTTCGGCTCAGGTCATGATCCCGGGGTCCCAGGATCGAGCCCCGCATCGGGCTCCCTGCTCAGCGGGGAGTCTGCTTCTCCCTCTCCCACTCCCCCTGCTTGTGTTCCTCCTCTCTCTCTCTGTCAAATAAATAAATAAAATCTTTAAAAAAAAATCAATTTTATTCGGAACCTCCAATAACACTCCCATGCAATGGACATTGAATTTCATTCTTCCCAAAGGAACTACCCTCCTCATTTTATACTCTTTCTGTAATAGTAATCCCATTTTTTTTGCTCCAAGTTTCAAATGTCCAGAACCAAGAGACTCAGTGACAACCAAGTCATTTCAATGCTACTTTCCAGGGTACCTCAGCCTCTTTCAGGTGATTACTTTAAGCTCTCCTCCCTGAGACCTTAAGAATAAAAGACAACCTTTGATATCTCACCAGTAGATAATCAGTACCCAGTCTCTGGGCTCTCACAGGCTTATCTGATGCCTGTTATTATAGCACACACAGAAGGAACTAGCTGTCCCATCAGAGTAGGAGACACAGGAAGGCATCGACTGTGTTTTATGTGGGCACGGAGTCACCACCAAAATGAGCCTAAGCTGACCATTCAACTCATCTGGACACATCTCGGGAACGAGTTGCTTAGACCTTGACCCCTCCTCAAACAAACCCCAAGGTTCCATCTCCCGGAGAATGCTATAAAAAATGTGACCGTAGCAGCTTCCCAACAGAGAATAATGCAGGAAAGTGAAGGTCTACCTATGGCCTCCAGTGCATCAACAGCCACACTTAGCCCAGTAGGCAGGGGTGGATCAGGAGATTAGGACCCAATCTGCAGAGCATCAGATACTGGGGGGAAATCGGGGTGTGATATGGGGACGTGGCTTTGAAGCAGTCAGGAGTTCTGGAGGCCAAGAGAATTTATGCTAAACGTACATACAAATACATAAAACCTTCTCTATATAAGGCATCTTGCCAGGAGTAAAGGTTGCACAGGAAGTATAGTATTTGCAGCTATTGTTCTGCTCCCTCAACTACAACTACCACCTTTATAATTTATAAAGTGCTTTCATGATTATTATCTTATTTGAGTCATCTTACAACTGAATGAGGTAGGTAATAATTACCCTATTTAATTTCTAAGGCTAGGAAAAGTGAGTAAAACCTGCTAAGGTCCTTTGTGGGGTGGAGCAGAGGTGGGATTTGCTCTGGGTTTTCTCCTGACTACCAGCCAGGGGCTCATTCCATCAGGCAGCGGGACAACAACGATCAGCCAGCCCAGAAGGAAGCCAGGGACAGAATGCAGAGAGCCAAGTGTTGAGTCAATGCATCGGAGAAGAGAGAACTACTCGTTTAGCCTCCATTCCTCACTGGATCAGACCAGGTTGCAAAATAAGAACTGCTTGACTTGCTCTGGTGCACAAAGGAACCTTCTAGAACACCTACTGTGCATAGAGCAGTGAGCACGCAGTAAGCCTAGTGCCAGCCCTCACAGAGCTCAAGGCCTAACTGGAGACAACAAAGTGTAAACAAGTAATTAAATGTCATAAGATAAATGTTTTAGGAGAGACAGCAAAGGTAGAGAGGAGAAATATCAGGAAATGGTAAAAAGCATACCACACCACTAATCACGAGCAATCCATTAGTGGTAGGATTTGGATTAAATTACAACTAGATTTTACTTATTTATTATTCATGAGACATTCTGTTTTTCAATTATTATTTTTTTTTCTCCTCCACATTAGCCCACCCATTTTAAAGCCTCAAGCATTAATTTGATTTCCCGCCAATAATTTGAAGATAATGATTTGTGTCTTGGTTCTGTCTGCATGGATCTTCCTCTGATAATTTGGAGAGAAAATGATGTGTATCTCCCCTCTTTTCAGACAGTGGCCTTAGGGGATTTATTCATCGTGGGGGCAGGGCCTTAGCTTTTCTGACAGATTCAGGAAACAGGAAGACAGAAATCCAAAACTGAACAAATCTGTCAAACTCATTTTCTTGCAGGGTCTTCTGCCAATTTTTGGGCTCTCTCTCTCTCTCCTGCCCTCCCTCTCCGCCCCCCACCCCTTTTTTTACTTCTTTTAAGTAAGAGGAAGAAAATGGGAAAGTATGTTTTTCTGGTTCCTAAAGGAACCGAGTAAAAATGCTAGTGAGCAAAAATGCAGGTGTGCACCAGCTGGAAGGTCACTCTGCTCCTTGGAGAACAAAGCAGGAAGGTAACAAGGGCAAGTGGGAGTATGTGCAAGGAGCAGAGAAGCAGGCGGGAGGGACATCCGTCCATAACCATCACTCCATCACCAGGCCTCCATAACAGAAACTAAGGACAGAGGCCAACCTCAGCTTTCCCAGGGCTGCAGGACTTTGACCCGCCCTCCCCTCCCCCACCTCTTATCTTCCCATTAGCTGGAAAGCGGGGAAAGAAACCTTTTTTATTGCTAAATAATTAACAAAGCGCTGGCATTCTGACAAACTGGCAAGCATTTTCTCAATCAGCAACCCACCCAAGTAATTTTGTTTATAAGCTACTTAAGATAAATCCTGTCACTTAAATATTCTAGATGAGTCTATGTACACTGTCCATTTCCTTGGAGTTGCTTGAGTAAATGCTTTCTCCCAGCTTTGCTCCTCATTCCAGCCCGCAATCTGGCTCCTTTTCACACTCAGGGACTATCCTAGTAGCCCTAAGAGTGGCAATAATTGTGCTATGGCAGTTCTACCATCATTAGGATGAAATAATTACATTTATGAGGCTTTCCTATACAGTTCCTCTTCTGAGATCCTAGAAATTCAACAGACGATAGGGATAATGAAGTTACTCTTGATAAGGCCACCAATGACTGCTTAATTGCTAAAGTTAATGATTGTAGAGTGCGTCTCTCTTTTTTTTTAAAGATTAATTTATTTGAGAGAGAGAGAGAGAGAGTGAGTGTGTGCGTGCAAGCTGGGGAAGGGGCAGAGGGAGAGGGAGAGAAATCTTCAGGGAGACCCGCTGAGCGCAGAGCCTGATGCAGGGCTCGATCCCACGACCCAGAGATCATGACCTGGGCTGAAATCAAGAGTTGGACGCTTAACTGACTGAGCCACGCAGGTGCCCCTGGAGAGTGCTTCTCTTGAAAGAAACAGCATTGGACACCCAGCCTGCAACCTGCCTGTGCTTCTTAATTGTCCCTTTGACCCACCACTTCCACCAGGCCACCAGGTCTGGGACTCTGTCCCTCTAGTTAAGCATTGGATTCCTCTAGGACTTAGCAAGTCACTAATAAAGAGTTCCAAGTAATAAAACAGACAAGAGGGTCCTATCCAAATGATAGGGACCAAATACAAAACAAACCAAGAGATTTCCATGAAACATTTACATGTAACACAGGGAGACTTTGAGCTTTATGATATATTTACTATTACAATGTATTAGTCTCCAAACAAAAGTAATCGAAAGACCTTAAATAATTGTGCCCAAGGCAATAATTTCTGCTCTCTGCAAAGTAATACTTGAACACACTTGAGTTATCATAAACTCAAAATAAAAATCCATCAATGTTCAAAAGCATATGAACCTTATCTGGACTTACAGGTTACACACACGATTCTCTGTATATGTATCTAATTACATACACATATGCTCCCAAAGACACACTCGCCTAGAATTCCTATTTTTGTCTGGGCTATCAGTATACTAACTGTCGATAATTTAACATAAATTATATAGAGGGTGACACAGACGGTTTTATTTTTTTCAAAAAAATCATCATTTTATAGATGCATATAAGCTAGAGGGTACTGCAAGAATAGCAATGAGAATCATTATGCCTATAATTTGGACTGCATTTCCTTCAGTTCTCCAGTGTAAACAAATCTCCTCCCAGATAGCCCTATTAGTAAATGAAATATTTACTGCATCAATAAATTTGCCACAAAATTTGCTGACCAAAAATGTTTTTAATGTAGAGAACTTCATTTCACAAGGCATTTATTTCATATCCTTTGTCAAGGTTCACATACAATGGAGGCCTTTAAAAAGCTTAACAGGCCCGTTTTCGAATGACATTTTTTTTTTAAATTTTTAAAAAATCAATATAAATACAGGAGCTCTTATGTGATTGTTTTTCTTTGAAAAATATAAATCAAGCTCCTGAATCTCTAGAAAATGAAAACACTATTTTAAGTTCTGCTTTTAAAATTGTCCCTTTTACAAGTCCTGAAATGTTTATATCTTTTAAGGGGGGGGGGATGATTCTTACTAAAAAGGTGACCTTGAGCCTTCTTACCTTACTAAAGGCAGATGACAGTATCTCTCTACTGAGACTGTTATAAAGATTATAAAACATGGAAAGCATTTGGTCTGGTATTTGGTGCACTGGAAGTTACATTTATACATATTTATAGAATCAGTGAAGAAATAAAGCTTCTGTTGAGGGTAGTATAGGCTCTGGAGTGAGAGCACCTGGGTGCAAAATCAGTGTGATTTTCTATCATGTGACCTTGGGAGGCATTTACTTATTATGCTCAAGGTCCAATGTCCTTACTTACAAAAACAGTGTAACAAGACTACCTAGCGCCTAGGGTTGCTGTGAGATTCAGTGAGATAGTGCATAGAAAGAGCTTTGCAAAGCACCTAGACATTCATTATCTCTTATTATTTCCATTGCATTAATTTCATTAGCATGTTGCCGGGAGAAGGCAGGGAGATGTGGCCAACAAATTCTGGGAAACTACAAAGTCTCTCTCTACAGGAAAATTAAGCTTCTGCTCTTATTCACATGATAATCTTTGAAGTTAACAAGAGCACGTGATGCCCACTTGTGTCCACACGTACAAAATGATACCAAGCAGTGATGGAAAGGTGAACTTAATATGTAGATGATTCTCTCGTCAAGCAAAGATGAAATTATACCGATACCTTCATTGTATGAAGTTTTGACACAGTTTGAATAAGGAAAGCAGTAAGAAAAGTTGGCTGTCATAGGACACATGAATACATGAGAATACTGAACCACCTAGCATAACACAGGCATTCTTTGTATAACGATCGTTTCGACAAAACATCATCATCCAGGACAATGAATCGACACTTTAATTCCAGTTTTAAAGGCTTTTTAGTTTTTTTGGTGTATGTTTACTGTTATTTTGCTTTTACAATTATATGAGATGTATGATAAGAAAGGTTTAACGAGTTTCATATTTTGCACATTTATAACTACCAAGATACAATTTACATTTTCAGTGAAAGGAGCCCTTCTATTTCTCAAGCTTGAGAAAGGTTTTAGGGAAAGCACTGATTCGTTCATCAGATCACTCACAAAATTATATCCAACCACCTTTGCCAATCCTGATAGATGAAAAAGCAGAGAATTGTGAAAATTAACTGAGTTAATGCACAAGAAGAACTCCATGTACTTCTGTCTCTTGCCCTCAATAAAGGGAGAACATTGTCATTACCACACCACCATCATCATCATCATCATCTATAGAAGGATCTATCCATCTTCCATTTTGAGAATGAAACCCGGGTGCTATTTGCAGCAAATAGCCAAAATAGTAATACATGTTAATTTCATCTTTCCTGTTTTAGACAGTTATGGTTTTTCTGGTATATTGGCTACATGCTTTGCTGTTTTAAGTACATTAAGATGGTTAAAAACCAACCAGCTGAGTAACAGCATATAATTCTGCTTATTTATAATGGCAGAAGCCATAATCTTTGGAATAAATATTAAATGGATCAATTACATCAGATATTTACACAATCTTCAAACTGAATAAAATGAAAACTTACAAAGGAAGGTATTATCAAATTAGAAATTAAAACAAGATTTAAAGAATTTCCTTTAATAAAGGAAAACTGGTACAACAACATCCAAAATCCCTGCTTATATTAGAATGGGACTTTTCCTCTGGACATTAATAACATCATTTGTCTATTCTCGAACCCCACCCCCCTTTGAGCTGTAATTATATCCTCACCTGGTTTTACTAATGGACTTCCAGTTCCTTAAGCCTACAGGAATATTTCTTAGTTGTCTTTGCATCTAGGAAATTTTAATAAGTCCTAACAAATATTTACTAAATAATTAAAACAGTTCAACATTTAACTACCTAAATTGTCTAAGGTTCCTTCCTAGGCTTAGCTTAATTTCCCAAAATAAAGCTAAAGTTAAAAAGTCATTCTCCTCCTCCTCACCGTCCATAGATGGGGACAAGCAACATTTTTCATCCTTGCTCTAGATTATAAATACCCTTGCTCTCCAATCGTTCTCTGTTCTACTGTTTAATTTCCCCACTGGTCCTTAAAATACGGCAATATATCCTCCAAATAATATTTTACAGTAGAGGCAGAGCAGAGGGTTTACTTTATTTGCATTCCTGTGTGGGTCCAAGTCCTGTCTATAGACAGTCCAAATACACACTCAGCTTTATTTGGGTCTCTCCGATGATCTCTGATTCTATAAGCTGTGTATTTTCCTTTGAGGTAAATTATTCTACTTTTTCAGAGATCATAGCTTAAGTTTCCTAGTCCCAATGAATGATTTTTCCTTTATACGATTAATTTATTAAGAAAAAAAAAAGGAAAAGAAAGGATGTTCTGGTCAATGTTTTGAAGTGGTAGATTCCCAATTCCAGTCCGGCTACTAAGTCAAAGGCAAGATGACCCGTCCTTGGGAAGGGAAGAGCTCTGTCAAGTGGACATTGTCCCTGCATGGCTAGGGCAATGCCCTATGACAGAGATTTTAATTCTAGCAGATAGAGTGGGTAGTCTTTTTGAAAAGTGAACTTTTTTTCCCAGAGAAAAAAAGTCATATGTCATATGATCATAGGGACTTAACTGATTTTTAAAAACTGGCCCATTTATTTAAAAGTAATAAAAAAAATAAAAATTTTAGCAAAGGGAAACTCAAGATCAGAAAAATACATTCCTACCTCTAACACACAAACTGAAATTCTCCAGAATGACTTTACCCAGGTTCTGAACCAGGGACCCTGAGGAGCTTTCAGTGATGAGTGACAGATTCCTCAGAAAGAGGATGCAGGGGGCGCCTGGGTGGCTCAGTCGTTAAGCGTCTGCCTTCGGCTCAGGTCATGATCCCAGGGTCCTGGGATCGAGTCCCACGTTGGGCTCCCTGCCCGGCAGGAGGCCTGTTTTTCCCTCTCCCACTCCCCCTGCTTGTGTTCCTGCTCTCTCTGTCTCTGTCAAATAAATAAATAAAATCTTTAAAAAAAAAAAAAGAAAGAAAGAGGATGCAGGGCTGATATTCAAAAGAGACAGAAGAATATTCTGGTAATTGTAATTAATTTACCAGAAGGCGGAGGAAAGACAAGACCCTGAGGGCAAAGCAAAGACCAAAAAGACACTTGCTCTAAGGCAAAAGAGAAATTAGCAATGAATATCGAAGGTCATTACCTGAAATCTAAGACAGAAGCAAGGGCCTCTCAGGGATATTCTGAAAACTACAAATAATACCAGAATACAACAATCTCAGTTTTTATTTCCTACTTAATAAAGCAACTTGAAATATCCCCTATTCCTATTCAGAAAGAAATTAAAATTTCACAGCAGTTATGTTAAAACACAAGTTTATAATCCTAACTGGTTGGTTTGTGCTGTAAAATACCTCACTTTCTAAATTTTGAAGTTGTTAGATGATATCCCATAAATTTAATAGGTCTTTCAGAAACGAACACAGCCCAAGATAACAGAGGACAAGGAAATACTTAAAAACAAAAAAACAAAACAAAACAAAAACCCTGAAATCTTGATCGAAGAACGCTAAAACAAATTTTCATGAGTTTTGATAGAGTTTAAAGTTATTTTGTTCACCTAATGTGGCTTATTTGTGAAATCATGTTCCTGCTAACATTTTACCCAATGACCAACCTAACTTACGTGTTATACAGTAAATTGGGAAATTTCTCAGTTCTCCTTCACTCCATCAGCTAATATTACTGAGCACCCAGGATACTCCATTCCTTGTAATATGGGGAAAAATATTTAACAGTAATCAAAAAGGTCATGCTTCATACCTAAATCAGATTTCCAGTCATGTGCAGACTCCTAAGCTTAGCACCTCCTAACTCCTGGAAAGTATAGCTGTGTCTACCTTCGCGTCTTTCATTGAACCACTCCTTCCACCTTGAATGCCTTCTTATGCCCCAAACAAGTAGCCCACTGAGCGGCTTTGTGATAAAGGGTAAAAGACTAAGCTCTGAGCTTTGGCCTCCTCATTGAGAAAAGGCGTCTGTGAGGCCCAGCCTGATTTCTTGGACACTACAGGACTCACTTACACAAACTCATCATTCTAGATAGAGCCAGCCCAAGACGTTATTTGTCCATCCAGGTCAGGATAATCTCTCCTTTTCTGAAATCCTTCAACTCTAACAATTTAGCGTTTAATTGTTTTTTAACTGTTAAGTTAGTAATTCTCCCCAGATATATTTTTTTCCTTTAGGACAGGTCCCATCTTATACCCTGAAGCATTTGGTCCAGTACTAGGCAAAATAAATAGTCACTGATTCATTTATTGTTGAAGCCCAGAGAAGAGCCATTTGAAGGAATTTTTTCAAAAAGCAAATAGCTTAGATATTAAAATTAACTTTTAGGAAATGTTTTAAAATTATAAGGAATCCCTCACAAACAAGCTATTTTTAAACTTTTTTAACAAACTAGTTGTAGTATTTTATCTGCTAATGTTTTGCAAGTTCCAATACTATAAATCTTAGTTCTTAGATCATCCTACAAAAGTAAATTTTCTCCGTCACATGAGTGAAGTACAACATTAATTGTATCATTTCACTATCATGTGTAAGTAACCATGCTTCATGAGGAAAATACCATCTGGCCTCAGGACTGTTCATAAGACTTTTTTTTTTTTTTAAGATTTTATTTATTTATTTGACAGAGAGAGACACAGCGAGAGAGGGAACACAAACAGGGGGAGTGGGAGAGGGAGAAGCAGGCTTCCCGCTGAGCAGGGAGTCGGATGCGGGGCTCGATCCCAGGAGCCTGGATCATGACCTGAGCCGAAGGCAGACGCTTAACGACTGAGCCACCCAGGCACCCCTGTTCATAAGACTTTCCTGAAGGATGATTACGTTGCATTTGTAAGATTAATTATTTTCTATGCTACAAGCATTAGCACCTGTCGCTATGGTTATATGGTTAGCTTAGTGACTATCGAATATCACATATAATTCAGCATTAAGGTAATGACATATATGTGAATAAAGTTAGTCACAGGTGAAACATTTTAGAGTGGGGTATTTCATTTGATCAAAATACACAGCATCAGCAGGTAAGAAAGCAAGAGTTTATAGTTTTCTTTTTTTTTTTTTAAGATTTTATTTATTTATTTGAGAGAGAGAATGAGATAGAGCATGAGAAGGGGGAGGGTCAGAGGGAGAAGCAGACTCCCCGCTGAGCAGGGAGCCCGATGCGGGACTCGATCCCGGGACTCCAGGATCATGACCTGAGCCGAAGGCAGTCGCTCAACCAACTGAGCCACCCAGGCACCAGAGTTTATAGTTTTCTTCATTGCCATCTGTTAAGTAGCACTTTTTTCCATATCAAGTCCAAGAGCAGGATTATAGCCTTGTAAAACCTTGCTATGAACTACTGACCATTTTACTGTAACCAAATGACGGATCCAAATATTTTGTACTTATTAAAGTAAGGATCACATTCACCTCAAGGTTTTCAAAGAGTTCTTAAAATGGCAACCAAAACTTAAGAGTCGTGGTTAAATTTCTTCTCTGGAGACTGCATCATGCACATTGATAATGGACTAGCCCAAGTGGATCAAATTCCTAGTAAGTATTTTGTCACACAAAAGATTTTATTCGGCACCCCCACCTAGAAATTAATGTACATTTTTTTCCTACAAATTGTTCAAAGATTCACAAAGCAATTCTTATCCTCTCATTAATCCGATTTTATATTAGATTATAAAATGGTGTGTTACACATGGTGTTTTATGGCCACACAGCTGTTCCTTAAATGGTTGTTTTCTTAATTGTACTTAAGTTTCTTGAATCTAACGCAAATATGCTGTAAATTTTTTTCATTATTTAGGACACAAGTAAAACAAACAAACAAACAAACAGGAAAAATCTTGTCAATACCCACAGGCAGGAGTGCACACCCTATCTTAAGGGGGAGTATTTCAGCACTGGTGGAGGGCTGGTCTGTGCCAACTAGAAGGTTCTTTCTCACTTTGGTCTCTGACCACAGGGGCTGGGTTTGTTCTTCTTCACAGTGAACGAAACTAAAGGAGTCTAAAAATACTTTGTGAGCAGCCTAAAAGCAAGTGACAATTTATGCCAACTGAGCAGAAAAGAATGCTGATATTAAATTTGCTGCCTATGGACTTCCGACGGGAAGCCTGGTAAAACATGTTTGTTGCTGTTGATCTGTTTTGCAGAGCCATTCCCTCAATTAGCTCCTGGAGACACAGATAGTGTAATTAAGTAACTAAAGATAACATCCCCCAAGAAACTCATTTTCAGCATCAGGACTAAGACTACAGCAGCATCTTGCCTAAATTTCGTATTTTATTGTCCCTGCCCACCTTCTGCTGGAGGCACTAATGAATAGACAAGGAGCCCAAAAGTCACACGATAAAGAGAAGAATAAAAATCTGAAAAAGAAGCACTTTGATCCAACAGAAACCTGGGTAATCTACAGTTTGATCATAAGCACCACTGTCCACACAAAAAAGCAGGACCACTTTGGCCTAAGTAGGAAAGAGCAAGAAAAAAATTTTTGTATCTTCTAAACACAACTTAAAGGATTATAAATTATTAAAAACTGGGGGGGGGGGAGACCTTAAAGATCACCTCATGGGTGAAGAAACTTAAGACCCCAAATGTAAGCAACTCAATCAAGGTCACAAAGCTGGTTAGTTGCTGAACAAGAACAAGAACACAGATTTTCCGTATTTTCAGTCCCAAGCTGACTCACCAAGTCCCCACACCTTATTGAACGTTTATTTCAACTTGGTCTTTCGTTCCTAAAAGGTAGGATGCATTTTAAAGCTGCCTGAAAATGTACATACACACATTATAGTCAAATGAATCAAACCATGTTTTTCTCTGAGGCAAATGGAAACTAGGCACAGATACCATCAAGTCAGGGGTTCTCAATCACTGTCCTGAATTCAGCATTTGGAGAACATGCCACGTTGGCTCTGCAATCAACTCCTTAGAATCACATTTTTGCATGGGGGTGGGATGGTGCATATTTTGGCTTAGTGAGCTCTACATCTATTTGCCTTGCAGAGTTCAGCAGAGAGCAATTTTGCAGAGCTTAGAGAGCTCCCCACCCTCCCATCCCCCACCAGCTTGGTTCACACGTAATCTGAAGCTTGTCCTGGGTAGCCAGTAAGCAAATCAGCCATGAAGACTTTTGTCTGACAAATTCGAATTCCAAATACCAACAATACATGACTCGGTGCCAGCAGCTAGCATAAATGAATCCTATTTATTTAATTCTCTGTATACCTACTGGCCTCTGAGCCTTTACAAATACTACTCAAAGGCAGTACCTGCCATTTTTCTGTCACCTGAAAGCTGGCCAGCAGTTCTAAAGACAAAAGTCAACCCCTTACTCAGAATTCTAAGGACCCCAATGGGGCTAGTTCTGCAAGAAAGTCACTAAGCTCAAGCACAAGGGGGAAGAGATTTTTCTCATTTCGTTTATTGTAGTTTCTTTGTTGTTTTGTTTTTACAGGGAGACTCAGGAGTACCAAAGAAGAGCAGTAAGAGTTACTGACATTTTAGGAGTTGCTTTTGTGTCTTTATCTGAAAAATGCCAGAGAATCTCCCTATTAATCTGGTTTCTCCAAGCCACATAGGAAGGAAGCCAGTTTCAACACTATTTCACAGAGAAGGAAGGATACTGGGAAGCAAGGGGCAGCACACACACACACACACACCCCCCCCAGACACCATTACTAGCTTCGTGGCCAGCTAAACAACTGTTTGTTCCAGTTTGGCCTGACCCTTCAAACCTCATCCATCCAGCAAAACCTCAAAAACTGGGATCAATAGAGCAAAGTACAATGTCTCATCCAGATGCAGAAGCTGAGAGTTTCTGGAGAAAAATCTTGTAACTATGCATCTGCTCCAGCGCAGGCCTCAAGTCCTAACTGAGTGATCAGTACCTATGATTTTATTTTGTTGCTGTCCTTGTTATCCCTCTTGCTCCCGTTCCCTCAGGGACCATTCTGAACCTTCGCTAGGCTCGGCCCAACCTATAGGTAACTTCATCTGCCAAGACCACAGCGCCTCTGGGAAGATGGAGGCTATCAGCCACGGTCAAAGTTCAACTCCCCACTCTTCATCCTACAAACCGATCCCCAGTCACACTCATTCCTCACTCTAGGACTCCACTTGGAAGTCCTTCATGACTAGCGTTCCAATTGTGTCCTTGACCCTGACGTCATGTAGAGACATCCTTTCCTTTTTCAACATCTGTCTTTACACTTCCCTTGTACATAGGACATAAACCTGTTCAAAAATGGTCATTTTTCTCTCCAGGCCTGATCTTAATGCAATTCTTAGTTGTAACTGTCAGTCTCTACACCCACCCCTCACACATACAATTCACATGTACCGACAGATACACACACCGCACAGCTCAACTGCGTGGAGAAAAGATACTCCTCCACCTAGCAATCACAATAACCTATTCTATTTCCTCCCCCTTGCTTCTCTGAATAGGCTTGATTTCCCATCTCAGGCTCCTAATTGCCCACCTGCCCCTTAAATCTTCATTCCCTGGGGCATCATTTCCATGTCATGGCTCTTCTAAGTCACCTTGTATGATTTCATCCACCACCACGTGGCATTAACAAACAACTCCCTACTGGTAGCTCCTAGATCTCGACCTAGTAGCCCAGGTTTAACCTCCATCTTCAGAAAACTATGGCCAGTGATCTGCTGGGCACTTGCCTGATGCTGCCACGTTCATGTGCATCTGAAAATCAAACTTTCTTCTCAGTCTGGTCCTGTACTCTCTATCCCTCTTCCCAGCACTAGGGTCATCACGACCCTAGAATCCATACTGTGTAACACTGCCTTTGGGACTTACTACATATTTAATGTGCTGAATGAACGAACTGATTAATTACTTCTGATATTATAATATCCTATGAAATTAGCATTTGGATCATGTGAATAACATGACAGTCAATGCCGCAGGACACAGGTTATAAACTCCTACTGTGCCCATCTTCTCAAAGGGTAATACAAGTATCATCTACCGGGAAGCATGTTCACCACTATATTATAAACTTGTTTCAGAAACTAATCATAATTAGTGACCAGACTATAGGGCCTTTGAGACCATGCTAATTTCTGCCTAACAAAAGGGAGAAGTTCAACATTCTAGCAGGTAGAAACAGTGAAACTAAATTTACTCTGGAACAACCTGGTTTGCAATTGAGAAGTTGATGCAATTAAGAAAATGTGTTTATACATTTCCAAAGGAGGGATTAATGGGATTACTATTTTCTTAGCTTAATGAAGTAGCTTTTCAGTTCCAGAACTGCCCCTCAGTCCTCTCCAACATCAGAATTCTGTAGTTCTCCAGTTATTGTTATGCTTAAGCAATTCCTCTACTTCTGTCTAATTCCTTAAGTCTCCTGGTCAAACTTTGCTAATTTCCTTTATTTATTAAGCCGTTATCGTTTATAAGTAAAAGGTCCTTTACTTCTCATTCAGTCACATTTGAGGTCTTTCATCTCCCACTGAGAACAGACTGTATACGTAACAAAAATCTTCAGAGTATAATCAGGAGTGGAAGGGCAAATTCCCTGGGCCAGCCTCACATCCTGTCAAAATCAGGATCCTCCAGCACTGTGGGGACATTGACCGTGGTTCTAAACAGCATATGAATCTGGACAATTACAAATGTATGTTTTTGCTTTTTGCTCATACACAAGCCACACTAGGGGCTTGCCTCAAGTTCAATGGCTCCTTGTATTCAGGCAGTTTCCCAGCCCATGCTCTCATCTCATTAGAATTTCTGTATCCTCTGGTCTTGCAGAGTTCCCTTTACCTTCTTTTGTATCAGACAAAAGATGGTAATTTACGTCTAATTAACGGAACTGAGTCATAATGAGTTCTTTTCTCTTAGACAGCATTTGAATGTCCAAAATAACCAGCAAGATTGGGCTTTTTAGTCTCTCTCCAGCTTAAGGTTTTATAACACAATGCTCACATTCAGGCCTCCTACTTTGCATACAGTCAGAGGGCTGGAGGTTATCCACATTGTGAAATTCTTTGGCTAGTTATGCCCAGAGTGACTTAATGGCATGCGAGGCAGATTTAATATTTTCTGCTAAGCAATCTGTTGAAACAGTCCATCTTACAATTGCCTCCTTTTTATGTCTCTTCCTCAGACTTTGAAATGATATTTTTTGCCAGTTGATGAATTTGATAGCATTCTTTATGAGATCAATTTCCTTGCAAAAGACACAAAAGACAGGATGAAAGACAAGTTTGATGCAAAGCACACAGAGGGCTGTGCATCTGTGTGAGAGAAGCATGGTAAAGCATAAAGTGGTTCTCCCCATGCCACGAGGAGGGACAAAGATGGAATGATGTAAACACAACAAGCCGGCCTGAAGAAAGCAAAAGCACATGTTCTAACAGAAACAGTAACTGGGATAAAGTACTAAAAGCATCTTCTCCCTCCCCCACGTGCCCAGGGATTTTAAAATGCCCTCTATACATACAGGCATGCCAAGACAAACAAACCACAGTCTGAAGGCCACGGGTATCATGCCCTCCTGCAATGACACCATTTCGGCACATTGGGTTTTTTACTCCTGGATCATCTACATTCAATCTATTACTTTGGGTCCAAAAGGAAAAAAAAAAAAAAATATCCTCTCTCTTCACCTGGACTACCTCAATACCCGAATACAGATTCCTTTAATATAATATTGTTGTATTTTTTAAAGTGTGGCAAGACGATTTCATCGTCATTGTCTTCTGCTGCAATATACCTTCTGCTCTGTTCCGATCTTAAAATCAAGAAGAAAAGAAAACAAAAAAACCATGCTGACCAGACGTTCATTATGGGAGTCCTGGCCAGGGAAATGACAGCTGTGGTACATAGAAGGGCAGGCGAATCCAGGGTACCAATACTCAGATTTGTGTTGTTTGTCTCATCTTTTCTCCCTCCCCCTGAGAGAAGGCAGAATATAAAATTTACAAACACAAGCTCCTCAAGTAGACATACTTGACTTGTCAAAATGGAAAGATGATTCTTTGGTAACTAGGCTGCTTGGCAAAAATATTAAACCAGACAGTAAGTCAGAGAAAATTAAATGCTACCTTGATTAATTAGGCTTAATGGGTAAGAAGCAACTAATTTATAATGCTAAGCTGACAAAAATAGGTTAAAAGAAAAAGAGACCTCACGTCAAATTAAAGTACAATTTCTTCTTTTTTTGGCGGGGGGAGGACATACTGGTACTCAGCAAATGATCTACATTTTTGAGCATATAAACCAAAATCTCTGACATCTCTATAGGCACTTTTAAGCAACTGTCCTTGCACAACGACAGTGAAAATCTAGTATCAGAAATAAGCCATTCATAAGAAGCCCTGAACGTGCAAATGGCTTTGAAGGTTAATTTATAAATCTGACATTTGAACCACAAGTTTTTCCAAACTAAACTGAAAATCATGGGGACGTCTGCAATCAAGGTCGGAGGATCTTTCCTAATCTAGAGCAGAGTGAATGAATAGCACGAGGGACCTCACAGCATCGCCTGCTATCTCATGCCCTTGAAGGCACACAGACAGAGTCATGGGGGAGGAATGTCCTGGGTGTAGGTCTGGCCTAGAGGGCTCTGGGGAGTTGGGGACCTCCCAAAGTGGGCAGGCAGGGGAATAAAGATTTCCAGCGCCAATAGCGCCCCCAGTGGTGGGGAAGGCTTCCTACTGGGCTGGCTGGGTGGGGGTGGGAGCGTCCCATGGTGGCCACCTTTGCAGCAAGTCGAGTGTTTCTAAACTGGGGACTGTCTCTACTTATCAAAAGATAACCACAACTCAAAGTAGTGTAAGTGAAAAAAGAATGAAAGCAGATAGTGTGTACCATGAGAAAGCACGAGTTTTATACTGGATGCTGGGTAAAGAATAAAGTGCAAATTCACAGGGAAAAAAACTACAGCTGACTTAGAAAAAAATACATAGATTATTATACTTAAGTATAACTGCTAAAATAACTATGCTAAAAGAGCTTTATAAGCAAATAAAAATCTGCATGCCTGGGACTTAGTTTGACTCATTTGTTCTTTCTCATAACTCAATATACACAGAAAAGAGAAGGAAACAGAGTTTGACAACAGATCAGAAGTATGCTCCCTTTACTTGCCATTCAAAACCATTTACACACTCCAGAAGACTGTTTTGTTATAAAGAACTGCAAGAAACAGACTGTATAAAAGCCTAAATGCCAAATAAACTTACTTTGACTCTAAGCAGATCAGGACACCATGAACTGATAACTTTCTGGAAAAAAAAAAGTTAGGACTTCAAATAAAGGAGTCAAAACACCACAAAAGTCCTTCAAAGATAATAATTATCACAGAAAAATCAAACAGTAATATTCAGTCTCAACGTAGAAAGTATAACCAATGGCATACCTTTCTTCACATTATAATTATTATTATAGTTAACCGCATTTCCTAGATGTAAGGAACTTTTTAAGTGGTTATTATGTCTACTTATGAATATCTAGATTTTCACACTCTTTTTTACCCAAGAAGTTGCATACAAATTGATAGTCTGTAAATAAAGCCACACTTTAAATGTCCTCAAATTATTTAAATAATTTAAAACAATTTCAACTACAATTTTGTTCAAGTCCAATAATCTTTTCTAAAGCACATGGTTAATTAAACCTAATTTATTGATTTCTTATTTGGTTGTAATTCTTTTTTTTCTTAAAGAAAGGGTAGCTGAAATTATGATTTGTACTCTTACCAGGTCTTATTGCAAGAGATACATTCAGCAACACATATTTATCTTTTGGGCACACAGTACCTAAATGTATATGAAAGGTGCCAGGAATACAGCAGGAAACAAGACAGAGCCTGATTCCTGACCTAATGGAGACCTCCACACTTCAGACCCATGTCTGGTGGACAGAGTCTTCAATACCATAAACTCTGCTTTTACAAACTCTTTGATTATATCCTTTTAGTATATCTTTGTGGTTTCAGGGATAACAAACTAAAATGTAGTTAGCATGCCTCAAAACAGTTTTTGAATGCTATAGCTGTAAGGGTCTTGGGAGATTAGCCTGGCTCTTCCCTACCTTTTTGAATAAAAGTACTATTTTTTATTTTTAAAAATTTTATTTATTTATTTTGAGAGATAGAGAGAGATCATGGGGAGTCGGGGGTGGGCAGAGGCAGAGGAAGAGAGAGGATCCCAAACAGACTCCTGAGTGTGGAGCCCATCACAGGGCTGATCCCAGGACCCTGAGCTCATGACCCAAGCGGGAACCAAGAGTCAGATGCTTAACGGACTGAACCACCCAGGCACCCCAAATATAAAAACTATTTTTTAATTTACAAACAAAACTACACAAAAATATAGAACTCTGTGGACTCCCTCGAACCTATTAATAATTGTTCTTTTTAGCGTCTGTTAACTAAGATAATACATCATGGAAAAAATACTTTAAATTCAGTATGTGTTTAAATACATGCTTATTACACTGATCTCAATAACATTTAAAATAATTTAAAGATGAGGCCACTTAGGGGTGCCTGGGTGGCTCAGTCGTTAAGCATCTGCTTTCGGCTCAGGTCATGATCCCAGAGGTCCTGGGATCGAGCCCCCTGCATCAGGCTCCTTGCTCTGCAAGAAGCCTGCTTCTCCTTCTCCCACTCCCCTTGCTTGTGTTCCCTCTCTCGCTGTATCTCCCTCTGTCAAATAAATAAATAAAAAATAAAGTCTTTAAAGATGAGCCCCTTAAAGGAAAGAACCAAAAATCTCATCCACCTCCTTCATGTCATCACGGAAGTACAACTGAAGACCAGAAATGACTGACCCATCTTCCCAAGGTCACAAACCACTGGCAAGCAATATAGCTGTGTCTTGGCTAAACTGAGGTCCACAAGCTTCCACTTAGGTAGTTATCTAAAAACATCTGCTTGGGTGCTACCCACAACCTTCCTGCCAAAGAGTAGATTTCTCCTTCGCCTACAAAATTCCAAAGTAAACCCTGTGCACATTTATTAGAGTATCTTCTACTGCATTCCAGCAAACTCTTGGAAATGCTACATATGCTTTTCTCCTTCCAATCTTATGGTAGATAAGAATTTAACAAAAGCTAAAATATAACTTCAGGGCAAAAGACAAATTTTCTTTTATTGTACTGTAGAATGTTATATCTATCATGGCCTAAAAACGCCCAGAAGCTAGTATGGTATTTCTAATGCAACATGTATCTTTCTGGTTTGGGGAAGGAAAGAAAAAGGACTGCTATTCCTTTTCACTCTGCTACAACTAGAACACTGAGATAATAAAGATTAAGCCTTAAATTTCTATATCCAATAGTAGTAGAATCACAAGAGGACTGAAAAAGCATTTGTCTCTACAAGCTAATACCCAATATGTTAGTCCTTTGGGCAGTTTACATTGATTTTGCATTTAATTGCATAGGCTGACTTTCCCATATTTTCCAGGACAAAGTTGTAAAAATGATAGGATCTAGATATACTCTGATATGAAGCCAAAAGAAGAAAGTAAACTTAAGAGTACTGCTTTCTGTAATACCTCTATGATTGCAAAGAGGTGGGGTTTTTATGTTTGTTTTTTTCCTACCAGAAATTGACATCAAGACCAAATTGAGAACAGAGGTGATAAAATTGTACTTTCTCCCCTTTCCCTCATTTTTCCCCACTGTTCTTAAATTACTTTGAGAAACAGGAAGTGGGAACAGCCCCTGACACCTTCCACCTACTTTGTAACTAATTGGGTTTAATTTCTACTCATTCAGTCAGCCAGTAGACTTTGTCCTTCAGTCTCTGTCTGGCAAATATTTCACAAACCCTCTGATATGTTTTTGTAAAGTGTTGGGACAAAAACAAAACAAAACCATCAAAGAAGATCAAGTAATATTTTGAGGAGAATGAAGCAATTAATCCTAATGATTAACTCAAATTATTTTTTGCAAATATAGGTTTCCTGAAGCTTCACAGAAAATACTTTAAAGACAACCTACTGATCTGCTGTTTGAAGGAGCTGCCATTAGAAAATTAATTAACAAAATACCAATGGTTTTAGGACACCTTCAAAGGGATTATGAGGAAGCCACATTAATAAAAACTTGTTTCTGAAGAAAATGATAGATCTGTTTTTTCATTTGATTAACTGAGCTGTTTTAATCACTCTTTAAACAAGGCCCCCTGCATTAGTTTGCCAGGGTGGCCATAACAAAGTACCACAGACTGGGTGGCTTGAACAACAGACATTTATTTTCTCATAGTTCTGGAGGTTGGAAATCTGAGGTCAAGGTGGCCAGCAAGGCTGGTTTCTTCCGAGGCCTCTCTCCTTGACCTGACC
Source organism: Mirounga angustirostris (assembly GCF_029215605.1). Classification (NCBI taxonomy): domain Eukaryota; kingdom Metazoa; phylum Chordata; class Mammalia; order Carnivora; family Phocidae; genus Mirounga; species Mirounga angustirostris. The sequence continues at coordinate 43,137,077 of NW_026991722.1, read as the reverse complement.
ATCTTCTGCATGTCTTCACATGGTCTTCCCTGTGTTTGGCTGTGTCCTAATCTCCTTTTCTTATAAGGAATGAGGTCATACTGGGTTAAGGTCCACCCTGATAACCTCAGTTTGACTTAAATACCTCTGTAAAGGCCCTATCTCCAAATACAGTCATTTTTTGAGGTACCTGGATTAGGACTTCGACAAATGAATTTGGGGGGAACAAATTCATTCCACAATATCCTAACCAGAAATTAACCCTTCACTTCTGAGTGGCTCTACAATGTCTGATGTTTTCAGCCCCACATTGTTTCTTTGTCTCTAAGGCCAAGGAAAGAAGACCGTGGGAAAGTCAGAGAAATTACTGACCATGACATCAAACCAACAAGAGTTGCTGTTAGTAGTATTATAACCTTAGCTTTTTATTTTTATTTATTTTTATTTTTTATTTTTTAATTTATTTTTTGACAGAGAGACACAGCGAGAGAGGGAACACAAGCAGGGGGAGTGGGAGAGGGAGAACAGGCTTCCCGCGGAGCAGGGAGCCCAACGCGGGGCTCGATCCCAGGACCCTGGGATCATGACCTGAGCTGAAGGCAGACGCTCAATGACTGAGCCACCCAGGCGTCCTCCTTTTTTATTTTTATTAAAAGATTTTTTTTCTTAGCCTTTTTTTAAATTGAAGGAATGATTATGTTTGTATTTGAAATTTTTTTAAAAGATTTTGTTTATTTGAGAGAGAGAGAGAGAGAGTGAGAGAGAGCTCAAGCAGGGGGAAGGACAGAGGAAGAGGGAGAAGCAGACTCCCCACTGGGGAGGGAACCTGACATGGGTTTAGACACCAGAACCCCGGGATCATGTCCAGAACTGAAGGCAGATGCTCAACGGACTGAACCACCTAGGTGCCCCTGTTTGTGTTTGAATTTGAGATGATTATTATAAAATGAAATAAGTCAGTCAGACAAACCACTAGGCACATAAATTCTAGTCATCACCACTCAAAAGCCCAGTGTCATTAAACAGCACTCAATCCAATTATCAAAATTCCTTCAATGGCCCTATTTTCAAGAAACAGGAATATTGATCAGATGAGAAAAAAAAAACAAACCAAAAGTATGAAAATAGTAAAAGCCTCACAAAAACTAAGCAGTTGAAAATCCTAATGTATAATATTGTTTTTTTAGAGACCCAGTCTTTGAAGAAACCACAGCAAAACAAAATCCATAATTTGGGGGTGGTATCAAATCATACTTCTAGTATTTATTTCTAATTTTATTTATATTCCAATTAATGAATGAAATTATGGGAGAAACACACACACACACACACACACACAGAAATCTTCACATCTATCCTCTCATTTTAACAGTGAGGGATGAGGTCCATTACACAGAAATTTTCTTGGACATCAAGTGGAAGCAATCAATGGTCAAGCCTAGGCCAAGTCCTCTCCATTTCAGTTACATGCTCTTTTCAAAGACAATCAATGAGTTTGAGTATTTTTCATATTATTGGGCAAATTACAAGTGCAGGTAACACTGAACTTTGATTTCTGTCATTCTGAGGGACTTGCTTAAAAAGAGAGGGACAACAAAGTTGTTTGTCATTTCCTAAGTTACTGCATTCCTGCAGATACTGCATCAAAGTTTGGGGCAATGGTTCTCCTCCTCATCTTTTTGTTCAAGACACCTTTGAGAATACGATTCATGATGCTATGAACCCCTTCAGAAAAAAAAAAAATACACATGTATACAAAATTTAGTATTTCAGGGAAATCAAATATTCCCCTAAAAGGTACTCAAGAACAAAAATCTCTGACGCATACCAAAAATAAAGCCCAAGTTAGAAGATGCTAAGTGGAGTTTCTTGCCCAAGAGTCCTTATCTTAACTAAAAGAGTTTCCATGTAATAAATAAGGTAGGAGTTCTAAATTTTTATAATTCAGTGAAGAGACAATACAGTTTCAAAGGCTTCTTTCTGTCCTTTACACAGTCTAATCCCATGTGGAGGCCACTATGCTAGCTTTGTCTGGTGTGATTAAGATAAATTTGTCTTTATCTTTTAAAGTCTAAGCAAAGTAGAAAAGAAAACAGTGGATTGTTCTCAAAAACAATAAAACACTTGACCATAAAGTTCAGATAAAACATTGTGAAAAACACAATCACAGCCAGCCAGTTGCATGATTAATACAATTTCCTTAACATATTTTATTGCATTCCTTTACATATTATATGTTATACTGAAAAACTAAAACTCAAAACCCTGTAGTAATTAATCTAGGTCTTGGTCACAAAGAGGATCAAGAATAGAAACCAAAAGCAAATTTCAATCTCACTTTTTAAAAAGCGTAGAGCATACAAATATAAGAATCACCACAGGGGTGCCTGGGCGGCTTAGTCATTAAGCGTCTGCCTTCGGCTCAGGTCATGATCCCAGGGTCCTGGGATCGAGCCCTGCATCGGGCTCCCTGCTCCGCGGGAAGCCTGTTCTCCCTCTCCCACTCCCCCTGCTTGTGTTCCCTCTCTCGCTGTGCCTCTCTCTGTCAAATAAATAAATAAAATCTTAAAAAAAAAAAAAATAAGAATCACCACAGGTCCCAGATCCCTGAAGCATTTTGGGAAGTACATATAGGATGAAGATGGGATAGGCCAGCCAGACACACGGTCAGAGCCCACATATATGGGTGAATCTAAACTATTCTTGGATCTGATTAAAAACCCTTGGGCTCAAATGTGCAAAGAGATGTGTTAAGTTCTCCATCATATTTATGAGGAAATCTACCCTTCTACATTTTTGAAATATTTTCTTTTTGGAAAAGCCCTCAGCTAGTCACAACTGCTTTAAAGTTTCGTTTCCTCGACTGTAAAAAGGAGTTTTAAATAGATGATTTCTGTGATCTCTGCCAGTTCTAAATACTACATTCCTCTGACAAAATTTTTAACGAATGAGGGAGGGGATTTACAATTGGCCAGGCCAATTTAACTAAAAATCTCTCAAGTTTGAGAAAATAACCTTTAAAAATTTGTAACATGTTATTACATATTTTTTCCCCAATAATTCCCAATCACTGTAGCCTTATGGTGTCTCAACCCGTATTTTTTAGTGCTTAAAAACCATCCTAAGCTCTAAACTCAGACTTCACACTCTGTTAATTACATAGGGACCCAAGTTTTCCCCTCGCTGTAAATGATCTGGCCAGATTACAGAGACCAAGGTTTTTTCCTCCATACCCAATAAAGCTTAAGATAGCATTCAGACATCCAATAAATTCTTGCTGAATGAATAAACAAACTTAGGCATGAAGAATTAAAAAAGAAGAAGAAGAATCTGACTGGGTTTCCACTCCTTGGGAAGCATCCAGAAGGGAAAAACACAGGCACAGAAAAAAGAATTACAATCTACTGGGATTAAGCTTCACAACGGAGAGGTAGAATAACAACTCAGAAGAGGGATGGATGAATTTGTGTGAGGCAGAAGACGTTATGACTCTGGATACCTGGGGGCATTCCAATGTCAGAAGGTGAACTGTTTGGGAATTCAGCATTTTGGACTAGCCCTGGCTGCTTGTTTCACAGGTCATAATGAGGGTGGTTCAGACGTGTTTTTATTCCTTAAAGTGTCTGCATCCAAGTGAGAACCCAATAACGTGAGGTGTTGTTCCCTCTCTACTAGTGGGTCTATAAAAGTTAAACGTTACAGGCTTTACATTTTACACACACAAAACATTTAACTTGGAATAATTCCATAAAGAATGGAATGACCTTAACTGTGACAAAGAAAAGGCTCTCAGAAGCAAGCATTTGGGTAAAAATTATGAACAGCGATTTTACACAAGACAAAATTCCAAAGTAAATACTATTAGAAAAAGATTGATCCTTGCTAGTAATCAAACTATATAAATTAAAGCAACCTTGAGATGCCATTTGATGGCCACAAAGAAAGCAGGATTTTTTTTTTTTTAATATACCACACATAACACACAATCATGAGGTAACTATTGTAGGGATTACTATTAATTAGCAACACAGTTTTGGAAGGCAATATAAAAATACATGACAAAAGCAATAAAGTACTTCCAAGTAGTTCCGCTCATAGGAATATATGTACTAAAAATACCCCACCAGAAATAAAAAAGATATAAGCAGTAAGTTGTTCACTTGGATTACATGTAATAATCAAAAAGTGGAATGAAATCCAAAATGATCAAATTAGGGAAGAATGTCAATAAATTAAAATATATCAACACACTCCAATATTACGTATTCAATCTAACATTATGTATTTGATGATTTACGATCACAAAGGCACTGCAGAAACAAACCAAAGATTTGTCAAGAGGAAACATACAAACTATGAAATGCCACATGGACTTTGTAAATAAGAATTACATAGCATAAATCCACATTTGCTTTCTTGTAGCAGCAAGGCTAAAAATAAAGAAGCTAGACATGCTCCCTACTCGAGAAAGATCATAAGCGAAATTAAAAATCTGCCAATGTAGTAGAAGGATGCAAATTTATGGCATTAGATAATTTTCCCCATGAACATAAGTTGTCTTTCAATGTCTAGCACACATGCTGTTTCTTTGGGTTGACAACACAGCAGAAAGTAATATTTGCTCCAGCCTCTGTATTTCCAATGAATTCTGCTTTGATTCCTCCTGTGACATGAAATCAGGATCTCCCTTACAGCATGGGGTCTTCATGGTCCCTCTTCACTTAGCATCCGTCCCTACATAGAATACACGTGTGACTCATATTTTCTGAATTTAGATATCTGAAACAAAGCTAGAAGAGAGAAACCTAAGAGGGGTTGGAAATGGAGGTGAACAGTCTGAGTTCTCCTCTACACCAATGGGTGAAAATATTCAGAAGAAAATAAAGCTCTGTAGTTTGGTGTGTTTAAAAAAAAATTAAATTCACAATAAAATATTCAAACAAGCCTCCAACTTTATCAGTGCAAAAGAGGAGGCTGGACTGAAGGAATCGAACGTTACTTACCTAATCTGCAATTCTCTGCACATCTGAAATACAAGGCCCTGAAACTTAAATACATCAAAACACTATAAATGGCCACCAAAATAAAAGATAAAAGTAACTTTACTAGTTTTTTCCTCAAATGCCTATGTTTTTGAAATTTGATAAAAATAGTTTATTGTTAATTTCATCTTTTTTTTTTTTAAAGATTTTATTTATTTATTTGAGAGAGAAAGAATGAGACAGAGAGAGCATGAGAGGGAGGAGGGTCAGAGGGAGAAGCAGACTCCCCCTGAGTGGGGAGCCCGATGCGGGACTCGATCCCGGGACTCCGGGATCATGACCTGAGCCGAAGGCAGTCGCTTAACCAACTGAGCCACCCAGGTGCCCAATTTCATCTTCTTTAGAAAGGAATATACTAGAAAGGTCACAAAGCAATCTTGCAAAGAGCAAAAGTCTCAATTTGCATATTCCGTGTTCCAAAAATTTCATTTGCAGAAAATTTTTCCTGAGGAAATAATCATGGATATGATCAAGATTAAGCTACAAGGATGTTTATTGCAGAACTGCATATAGTAGTAAAAAGTTACTTACTAGGGGAGAGCCTAGTAAGTATTCTCTAAAAGGAGGATTATTAAATAAACTGACATCCCATCTGTATGCTGTCCTGCTGCATAAATATTAAAAAGATGTTAAAGAGCATTTAATGACACAGGAAAATATTAAAAATATACTATCAAGGAAAAATGCACAAAGTACAGTGGAATTCAAATTTTTAAGAAAAGAAAAAAAAATTAAATTTGATCTCCATTACCCCAGGAAGTTATGTTCAAAAAAGGTTGTGGCAAATGCTGACTCAGCCAATATTTCTCTTGCTCCTAGGAGAAATACAGAGGTAGGGTCCTGGGAGCCTCTGGTCATAACATTTTCATCACCCGGTCAATACATAACGTCGTTCTTTGTGTGTTTATGTTTAAAAACACCTGATTGAATATCTACTGTTAATTCATTAACATTGAACACACGGCCAACAGCACTATAGCTCATGCCTGAATGAAGCTTAATGTGGGCATTTTCTCCAAAAGGCACATCACAGCCTTTTCGCACTTAGGAACACCAGCCAGCATTTCAGTACACCTGTGAGCCATTTTTAACAATGAAATCACCAACAATGCACACAAAAATGTGAAAACGTGACAGTGAATAGACCGAAAAGGATGCTTACCTACAGTATGAGAACCGCAACAAGAAAGCAGGCTTGTTTTGCTGGACATCTGTTGCGACGGTATGTGTTAGGTGACTCGTGTTTTCACCCTTCTGCACAGGTCTGCGAATGACCTTGAAAGGGCTATAGATACTGATTTGGGGGTTACAAATCATTTTTAGGGAATCAGCTCTGTCACAAATATGGAATCCACGAATAATGAGGGTTGACTGTACATGTACATAACCAGAGGGAGGAACTGGAAGGATCTAGCTAATCAAGCAACAGAAGTCTTTCCAGGTGGCAGCGAACTAGGTATGCCACACGGGGTATTTTCTTCTTTTTGCTCATCTGCTGTTTCAGAGTAAACTTACCATACTTCAGTTGTTTAAAAAAATACATGATTATCTGTTCAAATTTTCTACAGCAAATGTATTAACTTTTTGATCAGAGGAGAAAGATTATTACTAGCAAAATCCTTTAAACTATGGTGTTTCCATCATATTTTAGGAAGTACATTACACTCTTAAGCATTTTGTAATATTGAGAGTTATTGACATTAACCATCTCCACTAAATACTGGCAGCATCTACTCAGTAGGAACTAAAAGAAGTGCAAGTCAAGAAAACTTCATAATTCTATGGTGCACATATCAGAATAAAGAAAAAGAAACTCGTTACTAATAGAAAATATAATTCATTTTCAAAATATTGATGTTGTAGCTCAGTTTTTTTATGGCTGTAGCCACACTACTGAGTTTGTCATCACTCGTGGGATTTCAACAAACACTTTTACATCAATTAAAATCTGAAAAGTTATTATCTACACAGTAAAAGTAAAGGCAATTGGCAAGAAGCCACTAGAAGGAAGTTTATAAAGGCAGAGCCAACCCAAACTAAAATGAATTAGGGTGAAGAAAAGATAAATACTAAATATAAATAAATATAAAGATACAAAATGAAATATAAATATTAAATACCTTTTTGATAAGAAAAAAAGAGGCCATGGAAATGTAAGAAAAACTGAGAGGTAGTATGATACTAAAGGAAAAAAATAGTAAGAAAAAAGACATGCGATTTCAGAGAAGAAAAAGTTTAGATCCTTTGGAGTATTCTAGAGTATTCAAAGGTAGGTATCACCTTCAGCTTGGCTCATGTGCTAAACACCAGGGCCAAAGAATACTCAAATTCAAACAAACTTCTGTGAAGTTATAGCCTTTTAACCAGCAAAAACAGAAGTATTTCCAGATTTATAAAATGGAAACTTACAATTCTTTAACATCTGTGATGAACATTCATTCATTTATCCATCTTTCCAACAAACATTCATCCATCAATATTTATTGAGTACTGATATCTGTCCTGGACATGTACAGATACCATGTGTCATGGTGAATTTTATGTGTCAACTTGACTGGACCACAGGGTGCTCAGGTATTTGGTCATATATTACTTCTGTGAAAGCGTTTTTGGATGAAACTGACATTTAAATAGGTAGACTGAGTAAAGCAGATTGTCCTCCCTGCAATAAGTGGGCCTCATCTAATCAGTCGAAGGTCTGAGAAAAAAAAAAAAAAAAGGCCGACCTTTCCCTGAATAAAAGAGAATTCCTCCTGTCTGAATGCCTTCAGACTAGGACATTAGCTTTTTCCTGCATCTGGACCAGAGCTAAACACTGACTTCTCCTGGGTCTTAAATCTGAGGGCCTTTGGGCTAGAACCACATCATCAGGTCTTGTGGGTCTCCAAATTGCCGACTCACCCTGCAGATCTTGGGATCTGTCAGCCTCCATAATCACGTGAGCTAATCCCTTATAATAAATCATACACACACCCACACACACGTGCACACACACACACCTCCTATTGTATCTTTTTCTCTGGAGAACACTTACTAAAACACTATGTAGACTACCATAGTATACACGAGCAAGCCAGAGGGGGTCCTGAGTTTCTCCAAACCTGGTGTATGACACAACTTCTCCATGGTCCTTAGTCTAGCTTGGCAGATTTTTCTACCATGAGATAATCTCATGTCGCTCATGGACACATATTCCCAAAGATTTAAGAAATTTCTTTTCTTTTTTTTTTTAATTTATTTATTCATTAGAGACACAGAGAGAGAGAGAGAAGCAGAGGGAGAAGCAGGCTCCCAAGGAGCAGGGAGCCCGATGTGGGACTCGATCCCAGGACCCTGGGATCACGACCTGAGCCGAAGGCAGACGCTTAACCATCTGAGCCACCCAGGCGCCCAGATTTAAGAAATTTCTAATAAAACCTAAAAACTTTTGGTTGGAATTTTAAAAACTGCAATTATTAAAACCTCTACAGTTATGGCAGTAAATCTGACAGGCTAAGTCATGACAGGTCCTGGTATGGCACTGACCTGTAACAACTCACTAGCTGAATCGTCCCTCCCTCCTCTGTCCCACGGAGCAGGAATGTCTGAATACAGGTGAGTGAGACTCACACCATGAAGAGGAGTAAACTGGAGTTCACCCAAATGATTTAAAAAGGAGGAATTTTGTAAAATTTGTGAACAGGTATTAATATCCTATTATTCGTGGCATATCACATCTCAAAACATATGTTCTAGGGAGCCCAGGCGGAGAATGGACCATCTAGTGTACATGATGACCTGGGAAAGGAAAATATATTTTACCTTGAACTCAGCTACTGCTATGACTAGAATTAATGTTAACTCCAGTTACACTGTATCTAGAATACCTTAATAGTTTGCTTCCCACTTAATATTTTATATATCCAAATTTTCATTCCAGGTCACTCCGGATCTTTCCATGTTTCACGATTTTTAGCAGCTACACACACATAACCTCCACCTCCCTAGCCGTGTCATGTGACCCCTGTAGCTATTTATGTCACCCTCCTAACTATACACAACTTAATTTCCATCTACCGTAACGAAGTTAGTGGAAAATTTTCCTGCCTTTCTAAAGTCACTTGCACCTGCATGCATTTCTTCACCAGCACCTTATTCACTTACATTTCTCCAAAAGCCACCTGGAGACTTAACTGTAACCACACCTGTGATTTATAAACAAATGCACCCAAACCCATTCGGGAATTAAACCTTGCCCAGCTTATTTAATACCTATGTGCAATTTAATTTGAGTAACATGTTATGCTTGCCAGAAATAGCCATGTTCGGGGATTCAGAGTTTTAAAAAGAGAAAGAATTGATTAAAGTACAAGAGTAAAACTTTTCTGGAATCCAGGAAACTAAATTGCACAGCTTGAAGCACAGAATAGATTACAAAAATCTGCCCTAAGCATGAAAAGAGTTTTTAATTTCCTTGATTGCTTAAGAAGGTTTCCAAATGCACAAAAGTAAAAAAAACAAAAAAAACAAAAAAAAACAAAAAAACAAAAAAAACAAAAAACAAAAACTTACTTCACCCTGAAAAGACTTCCAACTTCGGCCATTCATATCTTGTCAAAGCCAAAATTAGCCACTTGAGCACCTGTTCCAGTTCTTCTCCGCCCCCTCCATTTTTACCTATGTATCTTCCTATTTCTCAAACTGCTCAAGAGGAAACGCGACGGCTGTGCAGGGTGAGAAGCTAAATAAAGCACGTTCCCCTTTCCTGTGGCCATCTGTAAAGAATGCCCGCAAGTCAACTCACCTTCATCATGGGGCTGAAACCACCTCTCCTATAAAACTGGCCTACTTTTCCAGTGAGAAGAGAGAGTGAAAGCGAGTGGTTCCTCCCTCTCTTTGGGGGAAACTGTTATGTTTTCTATAAACCAAGAAATCATAAGTTAGTTTTACTAGGAAAAAAAATGTTTTGGTGTGTGTGTTTGTGTGTGTGTGTATGTTTTTTAACTTTATTAAATGAAGAAATAAGATCACAGGCGTTTGGAACTGATTGACTGCAAAGTGCCTAAAGACTCAAGAAATGAAAATTTCAAGTACAGTCTGGGTATTCTGATTCATCTCTGCCGAATCGCTTCTTGAAATGTTTTGTTTTGTTGTAACTAGAAACACAGGGTACGGTACCATAGGCCAATATTGCTGTTTCCTGGTTCTATATCTCGAGTCCCCTATGCAAGATGGGAAGCCCATTTCCACATTGGCTATCCAACATTGAATGACAGCAGTTGGTACCTCGGGGAAGAGCAACTGCAGAGTATTTATTTTTTAAAAATGAATATGCAAATCATTCCCTTGCCTTTTTAAGTCAAGGAATTAGGCACTTAATGTAAATTAAATATAGAAAAATCCTAAAATTTATCTGATGGTTTGGAATGAGTTAATGTCATTATAGGCCTAATTGATTTGACTTATTTGTGGGCTACGTGACAAGGGGTGGAGGTAGTGGCCCCAAACCCCTTATCCAAGAAACTGAAATGCAAATTAGAGGGAAACATGAAGTATAAAAATAGACTATCAGTAGAGAGTGAGTAATGCTAAATACCTAAGAGCCCCTAGCAGTGCAACTGAAACTGGTTTGCAGATTATAAAAAAAAAAAATCCACAGTGGAAATCTGAATCAGGTAAAATAGATGCATGCATACATACAGCGGAACTGATTATAATCATCAAACATTGCCTGCCTAGAAAGAACACCCTGTTCACTAGTTACTTAACAGTAGGTACTTAGAGTAAGTAGGTACTCAGTAGATAGCCAGTTAAAAAATAAACGAGTGTGGGCTGGCCTGGGTGGCTCAGTCGGTTAAGCGTCTGACTCGATCTCACCTCAGGGTCATGAGTTCAAGCCCCATGTTGGGCTCCACACTGGGCGTGGAGCCTACTTAAAAAAAAAATAATAATAATAAATAAAAAGAACGATAGAGTAAGGATCTCAAGCCCAACTGATAAGCTCTTATTATCACATACTTAGATATAACACCCTTCCCACCCCCACCCCCCCAAAAAAAGTCAACGGGATTTTAAAATGCAGCTTAAAAAAATTTTGGCTCTAAAATAAGAAAACGGGCTGCACACTGTGAATACCAACGGCCCAGGAGAAGCCGGTTTTTCTGGCAAACTCTACCAGCTGTGGCCAGAGGCACTGAGCTCTTACAGTACCTTTCTGATGCCAACTGGCTGTGACTTCTTCCTGTCTGCTTCTCCAAGGAAACAATCAGTGTTAATTCCAGTTGGTTATAGTATTGATTTTGGTTACTTAAACAGATTTATAGTGAAGGAAGACTATAAATAATGGTATCAACAGTTTCTGTTGGTTCTCTTGGTTCTATTAGGACTATGAAAATATTTATCATATATACTCAGTTAAAAGGTTCCCAAAGCATTTGCTTGTGAAGAAATTAGCTAAAACAAAATTAGTTAAACGTGCACAGGTAGGGGCACCTGGGTGGCTCAGTTCGTTGAGTATCCGACTCTCGATTTCAGCTCAGGTCATGATGTGGCAGTCGTGGGATCGAGCCCGGTGTCCGGCTCTGTGCTCAGCGCGGAGTCTGCTTGAGATTCTCTCTCCCTCTCCCTTTGCCCCTCCCTGCCTCTCCAAAATAAATAAATGAATTTTTTTGGGGGGGGGGCGGTATTTGTTCTATACCATAAACTTTGGTTACATGAAAATTGAGATTATAACTGTTGCTATCTTGCAATCAAAGGCCATAAACAGGCAGTATTTAATGTGCATCCTCCTTCAACTATTCTTTTTAAAAACCATGAAGTAATCCAAGAATTTAACTGTTTTACACAGAGCCCCATTATGGAGGTGTTATTAAGGAGCACAGTCCTAAAACTGGGTCATGAGAGTAAGTTATCGTCATCCAAGCAAAATTATTCTCATTTTTGTAATTAATTCACAAACTGAATTAAGCATACTTTAATAGGAAAAAAATTAACCACCTAAACATACACAAGGATGCAAAACTGAATTTACCATAATAAAGTATACTTAAAATTGACGCCCTTCCAGCTATACACCATGACCTTTTGAAAAGTTACATTACTTTACTGGAGCAAACTTTCCATGATAAAAAAACTTGACCTGGAGCCCAAAGTCCAGGGTTACAGTCCTTCCTAAACTACTCTTCAGCTGTGTGCCCTTGGGCAAGTCATTTCATCTCTCTGGACCTCATTTCCTTCGACTGTAAGCTGAGAAGGTTGTGATTGCAAAGCTCTAAAGTTCCATCCTGTTCTAATAACCTATGAATCTGTGAGAGAGAAAGTTCATAAATATTCCATAATCTTCCTTTTACCAAAATGTTACTTCCAAATATAGATAACCTTTCATGACACAAAGCAAATGTTATGACAAGGTACTTTTCAATTAATGCAAATTTTAAAGTTACTATTTAAAACAATTCAAAAATAGAGTAGACTCTATCAAGATGTTGTGATTTCAGACATTTCAGAACACAACACAGGGATCGCATGCCAATCAAAAAAAAAAAAATCTGAATGAAGCAAATTATTAAGTGTGAATTTTAGAGAGTTCTGGAATACTTCCAAATTCCTTGTATCCATTTCAAAATAAGCTTTTCATAAGAAGAAATACAGTAAACTCTTAAACATAACCCATCAATTATATACATTTAAAGTTTAAAAAAAATTTTTACTCCAATCTTAGAAGAAAAGTTCAGTCTGACAACAGAACAAATTTATATTAGTCATTCAATAAACATTCTTCCCTCTCCTCTAACTTGTGGGGCATGGTCTGTCACAGAACTCTACAATAAAAATTCAAATTCAGAAAAACATTCATCCAGGTCAATGAAGAGTCCTTAATTAAAAATATAATCACATTCAGGGCGCCTGGGTGGCTCAGTCGTTAAGCGTCTGCCTTCGGCTCAGATCATGATCCCAGGGTCCTGGGATCGAGCCCCGCATCGGGCTCCCTGCTCGGCGGGAAGCCTGCTTCTCCCTCTCCCACTCCCCCTGCTTGTGTGTTCCTGCTCTCGCTCTCTCTCTGTCAAATAAATAAATAAAATCTTTAAAAATATATATATAATCACATTCATTAATAGTGTTATTACAGCCAAAGTCTCCTAACACATTTTATAAAGATATTTAAAAATAGGGACACCTGGGTGGCTCAGTCGGTGAAACATCTGTCTTAGGCTCAGGTCATGATCCCAGAGTCTCAGGATTGAGCCCCATGCTGGGATCCCTGCTCGATGGGGAGTCTGCTTCTCCCTCTGCCCCTCACCCCACTTGTGCTCTTTCTCTCAAATAAATAAATAAAATATTTTTTAAAAAGATGTTTAAAAATAAAGCTTGAATATAAATGGATTCCTGGTTAACCCCTTCATGACTTAACCAGAAAAAAATCCATTCCACTATGTGGATTAATTAATTAACAATTTATTTTTAAAACAAGAAATACAAGTTGCAATGAATAGGAAATGAGTAGAATACATTCTCTTTAATAATATTCATAATATTACTTCACTGAAAGGGCTATTCACAAGTTCTCTGCTCTGAGATTTTGAAAGTGCAATTCTTGAAAATTTTTATTTCTTGCCGGCAGTCACTGTCAGCAAATGTGGGGTAGAAAAGTGTTAGTTAGGGGCGCCTGGGTGGCTCAGTCGGTTAAGCGGCTACCTTCGGCTCAGGTCATGATCCCAGGGTCCCGGGATCGAGCCCCACATCCGGCTCCCTGCTCGGTGGAGAGCCTGCTTCTCCCTCTCTCTCTCTGCCTGCCTCTCTGCCTGCTTGTGCTTTCTCTCTCTGTGTCAAATAAATAAATAAAAAATCTTTAAAAAAAAAAAAGTGTTAGTTATATGTATCTTATGGGCATCAATTTATCGAATTACTTTTTCTTCCTAGATAGATGGTTTGAACTTATTTTTTTCATCAGAGAAAGAAAAAAAAATTATAGGAATTACCCACTACAGTTATAAATTTATAGATTTAAAAAAAAAGTCATGTAACATAACTATTAAACAGCGAGGAGTCCTACAAGATGAGCTACTCATCTGTTTCTGAGTTTCAGAGCATCTGTCTCATCTAATAGATTCTTTTCTCTGGCTTGGGTAAACTGTTATTTTTAAAACTATTTTCCTATATAATGGTACCTTACATATCAGCATTTAAAAATTCAAATTTAACTCTTTACAATAACTTATAATTTTTACTTAGCATCTCTAATTGTATTATTTATATCATAGGTAGCATGAGATAATTATTTTTTTTTTACAGTTTATCTAGTTACACAAACATTTGGTTAAAATTGTTTTGGATGTAAGCACAAAAATCAAAATTATGTACAAAGAGGTAACCCAACTGATTAGAAAACACACAGACACCAGCTAAACATTCATTACCAATTCCACGACAAATGTTTTCTCAGGTGATAAAAAGTCTGGAATCGGTACAACTGAAAAACGCAGTCAGTTTGACACTTAAAAGTAGGCAAAACTAGGGGCGCCTGAGTGGCTCAGTCGTTGGGCGTCTGCCTTCGGCTCGGGTCATGATCCCGGGGTCCTGGGATTGAGCCCTGCATTGGGCTCCCTGCTCCGCAGGAGGCCTGTTTCTCCCTCCCCTACTCCCCCTGCTTGTGTTCCCTCTCTCCCTGTGTCTCTGTCAAATAAGTAAGTAAAATCCTTAAAAAAAAAAAAAAAGTAGGCAAAACTATAATGTGGTACTACAGTATGTTTGCTGTTGAATATCTTATAAAAACCTGGCATCATTTTAGACCAAATCGAAGTTTATCAAGAATAATACATTATCTGAAGCAAGGCACCTAAAACTAAAAAAATAAAGCTAAATCTACAACAAACCATACCCAATACCTACTGATACTGAGTTTGAAATGTTGAAAAATTTGTTGATTCTTGGAGTGATAATGTATGGAATGAGAAATGGGTGCATATAGAAACCGCTGAATCAGTGATATGCTGTAATACAGAAGACTACGGACACTATTACCTAGGGCACTTAAAATGACACAAAACAGAATAAGGAAAAGCTCACTGTAAAATAGTAATAGAAGAACTGAATAAATAGCTTAATAGGAGCATAATATATATGCTACATTACTGATTAATATTGGTACAAACCTGGCATTGACAAGTGGTGCTAATTCTCCTAATATTTAAGAGTTACAAATAAGCACCTGAGCGTCCTTGATTGTGTAAAGAAGCAGTCAATAAAACAAAGAAGGTGGCAGAAAGAGTGCAGACGTTCAGAAAGGCAGCTGACAAAAGAGGTATGTTTCCCTTTGGGGGAAAAAAAAAGTAAAAGTTTTTATGCATTTTAATTAGCCCACTTGGAAAAGAAAAATCAGGTGAAGACTACTAATTATCACCTTCCAGCCCCACTAACACTTTGTAGTCTAGCAAAAAGGAAGAAAAGGGAACTAACTAAATAAATAATAAAAAAAACAAGAAAGAAAAACACCCTCCCACTCAAGGCCATTAAAAAAAAAAAAGTCAAGGCTTCCTCCAGCATCCTTCCAGACGCTACTGACAAGATTTATCTTCAAAGAACTTTCTTGTTTACAATACAAATCTTCCCCTCTGTCACAAATTAAACCCAATTATCTGGTGAACAGTTTCCATAATAAAACCTGATAGACAGAGGAAGCAGTAACCTTTCCATTTTTTCCCCCTCTCCCCTTGATAGCCTGCAGGTTTCAAGAAGCAGAAACCACTCTTACTTATCCCATTAACACATAGGTGTTGAGAGGGCACAGAAACCCCTGGAAAGATAAATGGCCTCATTTTCCTTGATCAGGCTTTTGAGACAACTTCCAAAGATCTGAAAAAGGGTTGAAAACTCTCAGTTGCTTATTTGATCCATAAATTTAAAAACTACTATGGGAATCATAACATCTACGGAAAGGCATCATTAACTCTGGTCAATGGAATCTACAGTCGTTGGGCGAGCTAGTCATTGCTGAAGGACAAACCGCAAATACTCTAAGAAACAGATCCATCTGTTGAGCTAGCAAATAGATGAAATGCAATCACATACACTTGAGTCTTGGCCAATTCTAAGTCACCCTGACAGACTGGGGCTCAGCTTTTAATCAAGCAGCAGCTCAAAGACACATTTGTGTCCCTTTAACCGTCGAACACAACTCTTACCCGATGAGGAATTACAGAAAATCAAGTTTATTCTAAGTCCTTGAAATACGTGCCTGATATACACACGCCTCAACTACAAAGTTACAAACTCTAGTTTATTCTCTGATAATAGTTTGCATTTGGCACATGACTTCTCAGAAGGTTTTTTTTAACTAGCATTTTCTGTGGATGCGTGCTCTGTTTTGAGAAAACATTAGAGGTACTTAAAAAACAAAACAAAACAAAAGGTCACTGTAAGAACAGAACAGCTTTTCCCAAATTTTCTTCACCTTAACTAGAAGGAGGGGTAAGGTCTAAACAAGTAACAGAAACTTCCCTCTCTTCCCTTGTGGTCTGTAGAATTCCATTTAACTGACCGTCAAGAAAGGCAGAATAAAAGAAAAAAAACAAGAACAGGCACACCTCAAGAGGGTTTGTTCATGTTGAACATTAAATAATCCTTTGACAACACGACAGCACCTTCACAGTACTAAAAGCATTATGATTAATCTTATTAAACCAGCATCTGAACCGTGGCCACCATGTGATGGGCAAATAATTAGATAACTAATGACATAAATACTGTATCTACAAACTCCTATTACTGGAGCTAATAAGGAGCAAAAGGGATTTCATTCTTGAAATACCCAATACAAATTAAGAAAATTTTCCATAGAAAGGAAATCAGTACAAAATAAATAGTTTTGGTAGACTGGCCTGTGACCCTTAGTAGCCTTTTCTTTTCTTTTAGTTTTTAACACCACTATGACAGAAAAGTTCTACTAATTAACAAAGATCTGACAAATAAAAAATGAAATGCCATCTAGTTTTGAGAATCCCTATATCCCCACGTATTTAGAAGTATAGGGTAATGCTTTTGTCCTCCTTACACAGTTCATGAAAGATTTAAGAGCATAAGGAAAACTTCAAGTGGAATTCATTGACCACATCCCCTTTTAAGTATTATAATAATGAACAAAACAATACATGAGCTAGATATGGAACAACCATACAAATAAGACACTTTGGGCTGTTATTCTTAAGAACTGGGGAGTGATTTATTATTGCACATTTCAACATCATTCTAGACAGAACTAAGTCAGCTTCAAGGTGATTTCACAAATAACTGATGTCAAAATCTCCTTGACACTTTTCCCTACTACTTTGGAAAATGAAACTCTGGGGAAAAAAAAAAAAATCTGCCATGTCTAGATAATCAGAAGATCAGGAGGAAAGATTCTTCTACTGTTTATGCAATTATGTTTTAGGTCTTATTATCATTAAATGCACATACATGATACCAACACTTATAGGGAGTTGTTAATTCCTTTCATACGCCAAAACAGTATTTTGAAAACTGCTGGTTAAAAAAATGCAATTCCCTTCCTTTTTTTGAATGATCGGCCAAGAATTTACATACCATCCTTCTGGAGAAAATCATTTTTGACAGAAGGAATTGTCATGGCAAGAGTATACAAATACAGGGCCATGTGGTGTCCTTCCTTGAGATAAGAGGCAAAGGCAATAAACCTGACACACTTAGGAGTTTATTCCCTTTCTGAATTATGAACTTGATGTTGCCCATGTTAATGCAGATCACACTCACACTGTACTAATTACACTTGGGGACTCATGCCATTATGTCCACTGTGTAGCATCGTCCTCTGGTTAATTCTGCTTTGTTTTAGTTCCAGCCAAAGACTAACATAGAAACACATTTCCTTACATGAGACTCTCAATCAGCCACATTCTTTCACTGTATCAACTATTTCTTTCTTTTTTTTTTTTTAATATTTTATTTATTTGACAGAGAGAGACACAGCGAGAGAGGGAACACAGCAGGGGGAATGGGAGAGGGAGAAGCAGGCTTCCCGCTGAGCAGGGAGCCCAATGCGGGGCTCGATCCCAGGACCCTGGGATCATGACCTGAGCCGAAGGCAGACGCTTAACGACTGCGCCACGCAGGTGCCCCCTGTATCAACTATTTCTTAAGAATAAATCTTCGCCTTTGTTCCCCAACCCTAAAATAATGGATCTGCTCTGTAAGTTAGTGGGCCAACCTCCCTAAGCAACAGGACGTATCAGGAGAGGGATAATGAATTTACACGCTACTGAGACCTAAAAGTAGACTGATGATGCCCTTCTGCTGGCAAAAGGACAGTAACAAACATGAAATAAACGTGCAAAGTAAGTGTTAAAGTGAACGTGTTATTTACCGTTATTTACCGCATCGAGAGTTCAAAGGAGAAAGATGCCTATGCTTGCTTATGCAGGCTGCCATGGAAACTGAGGCCAGAGGCAGGTGGCTAGACTTGGCCAAGGGTATCCAGTTGCACAGGACAAAGCTGGCTGTAGAACCCAAATCACTTTTCTCCAAATTGTGGCTTCTCTTTACCACACCGTCTTGAAGGTCCATTTGGTAGAAGCAGGAGGACTTAAGGTAAGTCCAGCTGAACTGGGTTAGTATGGCAGAGAAATTAAAGAGGATGATAATGGAAGTACATGCCCATCTGACAGTCCATGCAGAGTCACAGAAGGTGGGCCTTCTTGCTTAGTTGCAGAAGGGGAAGAGAGTTCTTATCAACTCCCCTATCAATTCCCAAGGTTGACCTTCAGTGGCTCGCTGGCCTACTTACAGGCCTTGGAAACAGGCAAGACCAATACTGCCCGGGAAGAAAACAGCAGAGCAGGGCTTCTATTATGAAATCTAAAAGCCTCGGCATGTTGGCCTCAGCCTCACCCTCCCTCACGGAGCCCACCTGCTAACCTAGATGGAGACGTGTCAAGAGTCGCACACGCACGTGGGCATGGGCCTCTCTTCCCCACCCCAGCAGCCCAATCACACGTTCCTTCTTTTTTCTCTTTGGTTTCATCTGGATTTGGAATGTTACTTAACACAACCCTGAAATAGAAGTTGCTTTTTTGAAGATTAAAAACATATGTGTTTGAGATAATAACACTGTCCACATTAAAAAAAGAAACAACTCTGTGCTATAATTTGTGCGAGCAAAAAGAATCTCAGGAATCATCCAACCAAGACCTATCTTTTCATAAATGAAGCAACTGAGGATCAGAGAGGCAGGTGTTGTTTCTTTGAAATTAAAACCACTGAGTTCTTGGATGTCTTGATCTGCCTGCAACGTTTTGAATGAGAAGAGTCAAGTTCAGGCAGAAAGAACACTACACTTCCAATATCAGAGATTCAAATTTTGGTTGAGCCCGTGCTGCCCGCTAGCCTGGAGACTTGAAAAAGGTGTTTACTTCCTTTAAACCCAGTTTACTAGTAAGCAACATGGAAAGACGTAGAGCTTAAAGGAGATGATCTCCAGAGTTTTTTCCTCCAGACCTAAAGTTCTGTGATTCTGTTACACATTGAACAAGAGGAAACAACAAGAAAAAGTGTAAATAGCTTCACTGCATTCACAAAATGAATACTTTCAAAATTCTAAGAGGAGTTTTACAAGTGTACACTTATTTTTTACATATTTACTTTCCCAGCCTCTGCGACATATACATATTTTTATATCTACAAAACCAGAAGGACAGCATGACCTTAGCATTTAAGGGTAACGGACAATGAGCCTGACAGACAATTAGCTGTTAAGAGTTAGATATATTTAGCATTTAAGTAATGTACTATCAGTACACTGAAAGTATTTGGAAAGTTTCGTCATCAGGAGATAGAGCATGAATCATGTCTGTGTCACTACCCGACCACTTGTCTAATCTCTTCCACTATGAATGCAAGACTCCATGTCTCCAGAGCTGGTTTGTTTCATATTTCAGCCCCATGGTCACAGACAAATGCAATGATCCGAAATAAAACCTGACTTTCTGTATTCACCGTCTTCAAATGGGTCAGTGATGTCTGGGCCTGCAGAATTCCACACTGGGATCTTAATGAGCAGGAAAGCCTTCCATGCGGCCCTCTGCAGAAAGGACACCAAAAGGCCAGACCCAAATTCCTTTGAAGGAGGAACCAAGGTGATGGATTCAACAAAAGGCTGCGAAGTGTATGTGAAACTTCTCTAAATCTTCAAACACTCTGAAAAGAAATTAACAGTCTAGTTTCAGGGAAAAAAAAGAAGTTTCATAGTGCTCATTTGGTCATCTTCTAGTTTTCAATAACCTTTACTTCCATGAAGTGAAGTATGTGACTCCTTCTAAATGTCCTCTAATTGGTAACTCAGGATTTATCTTAAAAGAAAAAGGAAAAAACCCAAAAACACAAAAAACTTCCTGAGGATCCTTGCCCACATTCAAAGTAGCAGATTTATAAACTCAAACAAGTAGATTAAAAAAAAAAAAAAAAAAAAAAAACCAAACCCTCAGACATGCAGATCAAAGCCCACACTCTAAGACCCCTTATCTCTGCAGGCTGGTGAGCAAACAAGACACAGCCTTGAAAGTGTGTCTACTAATTCTCTTAAGGAAGAAAAGTCACTGGCACTGAGACAACACAGGAAAGAAAAATCAAGGAGGCCAAATTTGTGGAATGAGTAACAAAAAAATGTTTAAATATATATATCTTTTTGTGTTAAAATTTAAGACTCCTAGAGGAGTAGGTAAAAGCATGCGGAAGTATTCAGAGAATGTGAAGAAAGTATTCTTTCAATACAATCTATATTGATCAGGCCTTTAAAATACTGAATCTGGGTGCTCAAGTGCAAAGAAAGCGGATAGCAGAGTCCAGAGCGGTGCTACCCCAATGGAAATACTATGTGAGTTGCATGTGTAATTTTAAAGTTTCCAGCAGCCAGTTTAAAAAGGTAAAAAGAAAACAGATGAAATTAATTTACATAGTACATGATATTTGACCCAATATATCTAAAATATCATTCCAATATGTAATCGATAAAAAAGAAAAAGGAGACCTTTTACATTCATTTTTTGTACTCGGTCTTCAAAATCTGGAGTCACATTATAAACGTTCCATAGCCACATGTGGTTACTGGCTGTCATATTGAACAGAACATTTAAATACATGCACAGTTAATTGCCTGTAAGGCAGAAGTGTCAATATACTGCGATAAGCCAGGAAAAGAAAGAGCAAAAGAAAAAGAGAAAGAAAAAGCATGTGTTTACCAAAGATGTGACACAAATACCTGCTGCCTGGGAAGGGTAGGTAACAGACAGAGATCAGGCACAAACAAAACGTGAATGATTTACAATTAGACATTAGAAAGAACCTGAGAGCTATTGGGACTGAAACATTTGTACTGGAGGCATTTACACAGAATCTTCTTGGAATACTGTACAAAATGAGCATGATCTTTAAATGTAACTCTGAATTAGCTCTGAAAGGAAGACAGGGAATATGGAATACTACCTCCATCTCTTCCTTCAAGCTTCTAATGATGACTTCTAATGTATATAAAAAGTTACCTTCCATAGAAGAAGGAGTCTTTTATACAAACCCCAAAGGAGCATAATGCAGATATGCATTTTCTTAAAAAAAAAAAAAAAAAAAAAAAAGTAAGGAAAAACGTCAATGTATTGAAAAGGGAGAAGGGAAAAGACTATGTAGAACAAGAGCAGTAATTTGGAAAGAAATTAGATTTCATAGTACTTAGTACTGTTATCCTCTGCTCCCCAAAATTAAGATGTTAGGTGGGATAAGAGAGCCAAATCCTAAAATTTTTCCTATTTATTCTAGGCCTGTTTATTCACCTACTAATTATTTTTTCCATGGATTCTCCGACATACAATTTGTAAAGAAACATGTGTTTAATAAGAAAAAGGAATAAGTGATTAAATATTTCATATCTGGATTGTGTAAAATTTTATTTGAACTTGTTTTTAAATTTAATTTGCAATTGATGAGCAATAAAATGGGCTTTTGTTTCATTTAAACTATGTTCTCCTTTAAGTTCTAAACCATGTAACTGTCAAAGATGTTTTTACTAATGACTCACCTATCAAGCTGTAGTTCAGCAATGGCATTATCTGGATTTGGTGTCAATAAAATACTTAGGTTACTATGTCATGAGAGGTTTTAGTTATGGGGCCTCTAAATTTTGAGGTCTTGAATCTGTTATTAATATGCCATGACCTTAGGCGCATTGTAACCTTTGACTCAATCTGTCCGTCTTCTAAAAATATCAGTGTAATACTCTCCATCTAAATTGTAGGCTGCCTTCATAAAGGAAAGCAAATCACTGGAAAATACCTTATAATGAACAGCACTAAGGTTAGCTCCTGTCTGTCAAAAATGTCTCAGCCTCCAGTGGTACTCAACCATTTTCTTGCCCAACCCAGCTGAGGATTTGATATGACAAAGGATTTGATATGACAAATCCCTAAGAAGAACAGGGAGTCCTAAATGATGATTCAAAGTGATGATGTCAAAAGGGACAGTGCCATCCCCCACGCTGTCACTCCTGGGGAATGTACCTTATCTGTTAAAATTCACTGAGTCAAGAATCTAGGCGTGCCAGGAGTCTTCAGCCTCTACTTGAACCCTGGGAACCAGAGTGAGAGCCTGGGAAAAAACTGGGGTTATGTAGAGAGTGCTCATTCCCATATGGGAGTTATGGCTGAAAGATCTTATGGGAAGTTCCTGGGAAAGATTTCCCTACACATAAGTGCCACAGGGATCACTTCCATAAGAAATGCCATGTGGGAAGAGGGTGTGAGTTATACCATTTTAATTCCTGCTGTATTTTTCACACCCTCTAACCTGGAAAATGCAGGGGCATCCTCAATGTGAATCACCATGCTCCTCTGGGGCTGACCATTTCAGCACCAATCAGGGACGAGGGAGAGGAAATCAAATTAGTCAACACCTAAGGATTCTCAAACACAGGCCAGGATTCCCCATCAGTTGGTGACAAAGCTTCCCACTGGTCACTGGTATCTTTCTAGGAGAATTTCCTGATATCAGGGCCTCTGGCTGCATCATCTTGATGATCACCAGGGAGTCAGTTAGAACCACCTCTCGTTAGAACAACACCAGAACTACTACAACCAATTTACTGGTCAGCTTTCCAGTTTGCCCAGGATATTCCAAAGTCAAATAACTGGGGTTAAAATGTTTATTTCCATTTATACAAATATGCCTCAAGGAATCAGAATTTGTGCAATGACCTTTTCTAAGTGACAACACAAGTGGGACATCTGAACTCCATCTCACCTTGTACAATGTGGTCTAGATCTGTCAAACATGTATCAAGAAAACAACTGAATTCAATAAATCTCATAAAATTTTAACATTGCATTTTTATTAGTTTCCATCCTATTCCTCCTTAAGAAGGCTTATCCTTTACTAGGATATTTCTGGTGTTAAATGGTGATACCAATTAAAATGTAAAGCAGTGGTTCTCAATTGTGGGTGATTCTGCCCTCCAGCTAACTTCTGGCAATCTTTGGAGATATTTTTGGTTATCACAACTGGGGCATCTAATGGGTGATCAGGGATGTTGCTACACATCAATGCCCGGGATAATGCCACACATCAAAGAATTATCTATTTCAAAATGTCAATAATGCCAAAGTTGAGAAACCCAAGCAAAAGTCTTCACTAGGCAATTTTTTTTTGAAATTTTACTAATTTTTTAATCCCAATGACCTGAGATTGCTAGGCTAAAAAGGACGAGTTTTCAGGGAGAGATCACTGGTTGATCGAGTTTAATAATCAAAGGATTTTTGGACTAGCTAACTTTGAAACCTGAGTTATCTGTAAGAATGATAATAGATGATGCTTTTAAATTTTACTGCCTGCTTTAACTTATTTTCTGATCAAACTCTATGTATTATTTTGAATGTCCTTTTATGAACCATTTTGGGTCACATGAACCTTGGTACAAAGCAGTTCCTCAAGGAAATAGCTATCCCGATAAGAAGAGTTCCTCGTAAGACTGATGAATCACAGACCTGTACCCTTGTAACAAATAATACATTATATGTTAGTAAAAAAAAAAGAAGTGAGTTCCTCATCACTATATGATTTTTTTTTTTAAGATTTTATTTATTTATTTGACAGAGAGAGACACAGCGAGAGAGGGAACACAAGCAGGGGGAGTGGGAGAGGGAGAAGCAGGCTTCCCGCGGAGCAGGGAGCCCAATGCGGGGCTCGATCCCAGGACCCTGGGATCGTGACCTGACCTGAAGGCAGTCGGTTAACCAACTGAACCACCCAGGCACCCATCACTATATGATTTTAATTGGAGAATGAATGACCAGGCATGTGCCTCTTTTAGAAAGAACTCCCAAAAGGCCAGAGAAGTAAGTGGGATGATACCGAAGGTTGTTGACATTCAAGGTTTTTTCTATAAAACCAATTAATAACAAAGACTGTAGGTTTCACACTTTTTCAAACAACCCTGTCACTTGTTAAGTTTTCACTCTATTTGTCTTTGATCCTGAGCCCAGAACCCATGTGACAGTAGACACTGCAGACATGGTTTGAATGACTCCAAGTCTGAACTCTGACTTCATGAGCCAAACCAGACCTTAATAAAAATAACTGAGTTACCTGTAAGAGTCAACAAAGGCACACTCTAAAGGAATAGCTGTTTGTTTAATGGACTAAGTACCTGTCTTAGGAATGAAGAAAGAGTCAGCATTTCATCTTTTTAAAAACTCTGATTACTAAAATTTTATAGGTGGGGGAGGGGCTAATTAAGTAGCTTCATCTCCCACAACTGTGCCCACAATCTGGTTTTCGTATTCTCCTTCCTGTACCAATTATTGTGTATTTGAAATTAATCTTCTAACTTCTGAAGTTTGAAAAGTGGCTTGTTTAATCTTACTCATTTTTTTCACACTGATATTTAATATTCCCCGAAACTGAAATTGATTGTTACCAACAAAAGGGGAAGCGATGACACACAAAGAGAAATCCATTTACCTCTTTGTAAAAAAACCAAATTGGTCTAAACAAGATTAATTGAAACTGGAAATACCAACCTCAAATTAAGTAAACCAAGTCCATATGGCTAGACATGTGATCCAAGGGGACGATGGCTAAAGTAAAAATATACAACTGGGACAAATGTTCACAACCAGCAGGTCAGAGACAGCCCTTCCAGGCTGGCCGGCTGGCCCCTCACCCGCAGAGGACATGCAACTGCAGGGCTCCCCCAATGGTTTCACTCATTAGCTGGTTCAAGGAGACTCTAGAATGCTCCTAGAATACACTAGCAGCAGGGGCTCCATGCCAACACCCGGGACTGGAGCTTAACATTGCTAGGTCACAAAATGTATTCACGAGCCGTTGAAACCATCAAGAAAGTTATGCGGCATTAGGACAAATTACACAGATTTGGGCACCGATCCTGCTTTTTTTTCCTTTTTTTAATAGGACGTGGCTTTAAAAAAATGCTGATTTTTTTTGTTTATTTTGTGTTATTTTTAAGGTAAAAGTGACCAGTGCCATGTTAATCACAGACCTGAATGCAATCTTAGTAATCACGGAGTGCAAGCCCTCCATTTTACAAATGAGAAAACAGACACCCAGAGATAGTACACACCATAGTAGGATTATATGGAAGTTCGGAACTGAGCTGACCCTGAAACCCAAGTTTCTGGACTCAGGGATGATTGCTTTCCAGCAGGTGAGGCTATCTGTCATCTAACTCATATGCACAATCCTGGGGGAAATAGTTTAAGAGCTGTCATATATCCCAACCTAAGCACTTCATTTGACTTAATATATTAAAAATAAAAGCAAAGAATAGGGATGTGATACTTCCATCTTTATTTAAACCTTATCTGCCCTCCTGACAAGTCCGGGGCACCACAGACATTTTCTTTTTCTGTTTTTTCTCTGTTGAGTTTTGTTTTTTCCCAATGATCTGATTCTACCCATATCATAAAACAAAATCTTTCAAGAGTCGTCTATCTGATAATTAATATTCACATGCCTCTATATTAGACATAGAGTAAACTGAGGTTGAAAGAAGAGTAAGAAACAAAGGGACAGAAGTGCAACAGGGGGACTGGGATTAGGAAGAAGTGCTGATTGTGCCCCATGTACTGAAGCATATTTACGGCCAAGTAAAGTGTTCCATCTTCTAGTATACGTGATTTTTTAAAAAAGTTTATTTATGTTTTTTTTAGTAATTTCTACACCCAATGTGAGGCTCGAACCCATGATCTCAAGATCAAGAGTTGCCTGCTCTACCAACTGAGCCAGTCAGGCACCCCTATTATACATGATTTTTAATAACATTTATAATAGTCCTCGTGATTCTAATGTAATCAAAGAAAATGATCAACCCATTTCAAAAGAATACTGTTAAAAAAAAAAAGTTCCAAACTTCTCATTAGAGAATGACAAAGGAAAGAAAGAAAGAAAGAAAGAAAGAAAGAAAGAAAGAAAGAAAGAAAGAAAGAAAGAAAGAAAGGAAGAAAGAAAAAACTGGTTGAACCAGTGTTTGTTTTCTTGTTGTTGTTTTATAATGCATTTAAGGTTTGATTAGTAGCTGTTTGGCTGTGTGTGTGTGTGTGTGTGTGCATGCCCTGACTTCAGGTTGTGAGCAGTATGAAGGTCACATAAGGTTTTGCTGGAGATTTTAAGAATAAAACCCAAATTGTGTACCTAAGGAAGGCTTAGTCAGTATACCTTAATGGTTATTGATGTATGTAATATGTATTAAAACCAGCTTTTTATTTCTTTTTTTTTTTAAAGATTTTATTTGTTTATTTGAGAGAGAGAATGAGATAGAGAGCACAAGAGGGGGGAGCGAGAGGGGGAGAAGCAGACTCCCTGCGGAGCAGGGAGCCCGACGTGGGACTCGATCCCGGGACTCCAGGATCATGACCTGAGCCAAAGGAAGTCGCTTAACCAACTGAGCCACCCAGGCGCCCCAGCTTTTTATTTCTTAAAGACCATTCCAAAAGTTCAAAAGTTACACTCTGATTAAATGGGAAAATTTTAAATCTGAGTTGCTTAAGAAAAGAGAATATGCATAACTATTAGGTAAAATAATATTTTATGTTAAAAAAAATAATTTTCCAAATCCTGAAAATTACTTTTTAAATAGGCATCAATAAAGTTTTTTTTCCTCGTTCCCGGACAAACCCATGGACGACACTGGGGGCAACTTCATAATCCATCAGAAAATTCAAAACCAGAAAACAATCCAAGGAACATAAATAATTTGAACTTCAAGAAATTTTCCCACCATTGTCACAAAGTCAAGAGTGGATTATGTTCAGGGAGTATGGTGCAGAGCAGACTCTGAGTGAATGAAGAAGAGACTTCGGGGCAATGTTCCCTTGATTTCCACCAGGTACAGCCATTATTGTCCAGGCCAGACTTTCACAGGGATGTACACAGGGCTGTAAAAGCTTTATTACTTAGAGTTTATGTCCAGCTCATTTTGTATGTCATGCAGCGCCTGGCACCGGACCCCCACTTAAGAGAGCTTTATTAAGCTTAAGCTTAAGCTTAAGAACTGAAATGAGTGAATAAATAAAGCAATATTCAAGGGGTAATCAGACACAGACCACCCTTAACCTGCTAGGAAACAAACAGATCTCCATCAGTAATTAAGTGCAATCTACCACACAATCAAAGTCCTCAGAGATTAAAATTCTGGAATTTGAGATCATCAAGTTTCCAACTGAAGGAGATGTCTTTTGCATAATTTATAAACCATGCAATAATGCCTTAGTATTAAGCAATACTGACTGGACATTCAATAAATGATCTATAATAATGTAACTACAGAAATGGCATTTCTGCTATTTATATACCCCAACTCTTTTGTGCCCTGGGACAGAAACTGTAACCCAATATCCACTCTCACCTACTTCCAAAGTAAAAGAATTTTTAGCTGGCATACTGCAGCTCAGAATACAGAGTTCATTTCCTTGCCTCCCTTTAGGTTGTTGTGCCTCAGAAGAAACCTCTGGCTAATGGGACGCCAGGGTGAGTGATATGTGCAGCTTCCAGATCATGCCTTTAAAAGGAAGGGACATTCTCCGCTTTCCAGCTGTCAGGACTGTGAGCCTGACCGTTAGCCAACTTGGAATGCAAATGAGAGCATCACTCTAGGAAGGCAAAACAGTGACGAAGAGGGAGGCTGGATCTATGGATAACTTCACAGAAGAAAGCCACCCTACCTTCCCTGAATGCTGACGCCCAACTAACCACTTGTGAGAGAAATAAACTTCTTTCCCAAGTTACTATTATTTCTAGGTCTTGTTTCTCACAGCCAAATTTGTATATTACCTAATTCATAAAGCAAGTGAACAAAAGCCACTCCTTTTAATTATTCCTAAGTACTCTGGCTAAATAATCTCTCTCACACACACATAGGCACACACACACACAATTGGAACAATGGACAGAGACACACATATGTCTGTAGTATGTGTGTGTAGAGGTCCCAATCATTTTCAGATGCCATATCTGGGCCATATCAAAGGCCCAACACATTTCTTAAACTCCTTCCCCCTTAATGCATTCGTCTGCCCTGGAGACTTTAAAATATGGCTAACTGAAAATTTGAGCAAAGAAATTACAGACTATTCAGTAACAGAAAAGATACAGATTTTGATATGTAAGTCGTATGCATCACGTAGTTTCCCCCCAAAGTTTTGCTATTACATAGTCCTTGCCTGTTTATGACCAAAATTGATATTTCATCCAATAGTACATGGCTAGACGGGCTGTGTGTATTTAGAAGATGAGACATGACCATAATAAAGAAGATAGATGAGCAGTAATATAAAAGAGATAGATATAAAAGGAAGGCATGATTTATGCTCAAGCCGGACAGAAAACCTATGGTACTTCATCGACCTCATCTATCCTGTCCTAAATTGTAACCTAAGAGTGAAAGAACAGTATTGAAGAAATAGTCAGACACAACATACACTGGTCATCCCTGGACACAGATATCACCCAGACTATCAAGAAGTTGTCTTGTTGGGGCGCCTGGGTGGCTCAGTCATTAAGTGTCTGCCTTCAGCTCAGGTCATGATCCCGGAGTCCTGAGATCAAGTCCCGCATCGGGCTCCCTGCTTGATGGGAAACCTGCTTCTCCCTCTTCCACTCCCCCTACTTGTGTTCCCTCTCTCGCTGTGTCTCTCCCTGTCAAATAAATAAAATCTTAAAAAAAAAAAAAAAGTTGTATTGTTGTTATTTCCCCAGTTTCCTGATTAGAAAATTAAAATTGCTTATCAAGGGTTTCAGCCCTTCTCAAGAGAAAGCCCCTTTGGCCACAAGTGTAAACTTTTACTCATGGAATCCAACTGTCCCCACAGGCATTGTGTCAGCTGATAGCTAATAGGCTCATTACAAGTCAAGGACAAATAGAGAAACCCATGGAAACCACAGTGAAACACTAATGTTATTCTGTGCAGTTTCACCTAAGTATCCAGTACTTAGAATTATGTTTTACTCAATAGCCAGCTTTCAATCAGCTAAAAACGACCACAAGAAATCATCAGCCTTCTGGTCACTCAGGGGTGAAGGGTCAATAGAAAACACCTAAATAAACTAAATTGTCCAGCACATCATTACAAATGACATATGAAAACATGTGGATGTTTTCTTAAAGAAACACATATTTGCATCTTAACCATTCTATTTAAACTATTCTCAGGGGCCTCAAAGACTGACCCTTCACCAGATGCAACCTTTTCATTATGTCTTATTTTTCTTGGCTTCCCTGCAGTATTTCAACTCTTCGGTCATTCCTTAATTCTTGAGATTTTCTTTGTCCTTAACTTAGGTTGTACTGATTTCCTTTAACCTCCTTCAGCTCCACATTTGGGTCCCATGATTCAGTCTTCCACATTCTTTTCTTTTCTCTAGATTCCAGTCTCAAAAGGCCAACTCTAACTATAGATTAGATTCTCGAACCTCTTCCCCAATTCTAGTAAACCCAAGCCACAGCTGCTGGATGTCCTCCCCCTAGTTACCTTTCCAACAACCTGAATTCTTTATCCTTTTTCATTAATCCAACAGAAATTTGAGTATTTTCTGTGTGCCAGGATTAGGGTTAGCAAGAAAAACAAGGTCACTAGAGTGCCATAAAATAGAACCACACTCACATTAGTGCGGTCAACCAAAAAGTGTTGGACTGGGGGAATGAGAGCACTTATCCCCATGGTGGTACACAAAGCTTCAACACTTGACCTGGGTTTTATAAAAATCCCAAGCAGAGGAATTAGCAGGACAGAGTGGGAAAGAGGGCATCAAGGGGACGAGCGATAATGTACAGAGGTGTGTCGATGAGGGAGGGCAGGAATTGTACACACTTTGCTCAGCAGAGCTATAACTCAAGATGTCAAGAGAGGAGGATGGTCTTCCTTTATCACTCTTGATCTTTAGTCTTGGTGCTTCCTTATTTCAGGTAATACTATCAATGTTCTTCGAGTTTCTTCTAGATCTTGAAAGTCTTAAGCTCCCTTCTCTTCTTGGTGCCTCATGCCCAACAAATGCCAAACAGAAAATCCCAGTTGGTTTCATCTAATTCATGCCTAAGTTTTTTGTTTTTTGGTTTTTTTTTTAAGATTTTATTTATTCATTTGACAGAGAGAGACACAATGAAAGAGGGAACACAAGCAGGGGGAATGGGAGAGGGAGAAGCAGGTTTCCCGCTGAGCAGGGAGCCCAATGCGGGGCTCGATCCCAGGACCCTGGGATCATGACCTGAGCTGAAGGCAGACGCTTAACCACTGAGCCGCTCAGGTGCCCCTAATTCATGCCTAAGTTTTAAGGCTAAGCCCAACTGCCATGTCTCCAGGAAGCTTTCCTAATCTCCACCACAGACACAAGTAATCACTCCTTCAGGGATCCCTAAAACTTCAACTCTCTGTATTCATCCTCAGCGCCACGATTTGATAGAAAGCTCACAGAACACGTAACTGTCTAATGAGATTTGCACTATGGTGTTTTTACACAGCAGGTACTCAAAGATGTTGCCTTTTCTCCAAGTACTTTTTTAAATTTCCTATTCATTTTTACACTGCCTCTTATTATGGAGAGTATTTTAACACTCTGATATTACTCTATTAGCAAAGTCATCATAAATTCAGTTAGCTAAGTTGTCTTTTATTATTTTTTAATTAACGCACTCCATGGAAGGAAGGGGGCCTAGGCCATTTGCCAAATTCCTTCCAAGTCTAGAATTCTAGTCTTTCACCTTATAAATATGGTTAACTAAAAATTATTAGTGTTAAGATTTCTAATTATAAGACACTGAGAAGTAATTTTTAAATCAACACATTATAAGGAGATTTCTCCAAACTTTTTTTCTTCTTTTTTTCCCTCCAAACTTTCTTAAACACAATCCTTTAGCACACTAGAAGTCATGCACTTCATTCTTGCCTAAGAATATAAACATCGTCTTACAACCCTTAAATGGAAACTAAAAAACAGACATTCTTCAATGGGCTTCATGTTAATGATTTAACTATATTCTATTAAAAATAAGCAATTTCTAATAAATTGGACAACCTCTATTGAGATAGGATTTTTCCAGGAAAAACAATCTGAGGACATTTCTGGGTTATGATGAAAGTTCATGAAAAACACATGAAGATACGAGAGCCAACAAGGTGACAAACTGTGCTTTAGCACCTTATATAAGGGATCAATTTTCACATCTCAGTTCTGTCTAACTCAACGCAAGTGTTAGAAAACTGATATCCCAAATACTCTAAAAACACTCCTCCAAATACATAGAGATTTTTAAAGCTAAGATGAAAGCTGCTAAAAAGTCTCACTAAGAGCAAATCCTGAACAAAGCATAAAAACCCAGAAAGCAAGTACAATAGATTCCAATTTGTTTTATTCATGTTGCATATAAATGAATCTATGTTAAAATTACAGTTGACAGATTACCTCTCCAGTGCTATGATAATCCATATACTTTCCACAATCACACTGCTAACCTGTGGGTATACTTTCATAAAACGAAGGATTTTATTCAAAACCATTTAGCAGCAATCATCTTATGTGATTAAGTCATAGATAACTAACTAAAACAGTATTTTGCAGATACTCAATTTTTCTTTCTGGAATCTAATGGTTTCTCTTCACTCCTTCTTCATTATTCTAGAGGATGGACATGTCTTGGGACACACCGGGGGAATGAGCTTTGGGGATCCTGTCTGGAGGGGGATCCAAAGTGTTGCTCCATCCTGGGTAATAAGGGGAAAAAAACCTCAAAAAACATAATGCTGATTGTGCTTTGGAACAGGAAAACAGACACCTTCCTAGCCTGACAGTGACGCTTAGAAGGGAACTGGAACACAGACTTCATTACACTGTATTGATCTCACTAAATAAAGGGTTCTAAATGTATTGATCAGCTTGGATTAAACCCCTAACTGTTTGCAGGACCGTGCACGATGTGAAGGCTGGTTCACTGAACAAGGAGGAGCACAAAGCACTTTTGTATTTGGGCAGCCACAGAGCAGCATTTTATACTAAGTAGTAGATTAACATGATTAAAATAACAGACAGCATTCAGTTGGAGGACAGGCGGGGAGATAAAAATTGTGTTAAATTCAAAGATTTCTTGGTTTTAAAAATGATGTAACTTAACTTAAAGGTAAAATGACTTTTAAAAGAGGAATATTTTCCTTTCGTATTTCCAAACAGAAAGGCAATTCCGCCTCCTTAATACCCCAAAAGATGTCCGTAGTGACCTTTTTAACTCTATGCAGCAGTTCCCCGCACCTCGTCACTTTCACTATTACTGTAAAATGGTGCACGCGGGGAGGGGCAAATCCGAGATGAATGTTAAGGTTCGTTTTGCACATCTGTTCACTTTCATTTGGAAGAGCGTGATTTTCTTTAGTCAAACTCAGTTTTCATTCAAAGTAAGCCTGAATATGCTGCGAACTGATCTTATTACAATAAAATATTGCTGCCAAAATTTACAGGAGGCTTGAATCTCAGAAAAAGAGAAACCATGCCCCTTTATCCTGGTTTTCAGAACACGGGCCAACCACGTGCTTCCAAATTTTGTTAGCATTCACCTTTACACTTTCAAAAAGTTCTCAATTTTAAAACAGTAAGTGTTTTTCTAAACATCAGCCAAGGGAGTTATTTCCAGAAAGCCTTTCCACCTTCCTTCCAAATTCAAAGGGTTACGTACTCTGACGTACTACCACATTTACCCATTATTCTTACTCTACCGTTACTACTCCAATATTTTGGTATTTAAAAGAGAGGATGGCAATAATTTAGTACTAAATCACTACATTAATCTCTCCACTATTTCTTGTCTTTTCAACCTCACTGACTAATAATGATTCAAGAATGACTCACTTAACGAAATAAAGTAATTGGTTGTAGTTGGGGGTGGGGGGGTGGCAGGGGGACCAGCCCAGGGACTGAATCCAAACTTGAATGCAGTCCAGATCTTGGTTTAGCTTCCAAAGGGCTACACGGTACAGTATCTTAGGCAAGTTGCTATGCCTCTGAGCTTCTGTATTACAGAGCAGACACTGCTTACTCACTGGGTTGGTTCTAAAGTTTTAAGAAAATTATTTGAAAACACCATTAGAGACAAATATTAGTTATTTTAAAAACTGCCTAGGGCTTAGATTCTAACACCTTTATGTCCACTTTATCTGGAGAATGTCAGAGTTGTTACACAAATATTAAGGACATTTTAGCTCGGGAAGAGGAGGAGAGAGACGTCTACTTTAATATTTATGTTTCAGTATATCACATACGAGAAAACTCTTCAAGTTCCTTCCTCTGAAGGTCAAGAAGCCAGAAACCCAGTACATTACTGTTCAGCCATTGATTCATTTAACCAATATTTACAAAGTACGTAGAGTGAAGAAAGTATCTCTGCTGCTCAATTAATACACTGAATGCAAAAGCTATTATCTACAAGCAGTGATTCTAAAGAAGACAGAAGGTGGAAGGGAGTAAGACTCAAAGAAGGTATTTAAATTCATTTTCTTCTTAAAAAGCAGGTCAAGATTGGGGCGCCTGGGTGCCTCAGTCTTTAAGGGTCTGGCTTTGACTCGGGTCATGGTCCCAGGGTCCTGGGATCGAGTCCCGAATCATCCGGCTCCTTGCTCCGCGGGAAGCCTGCTTCTCTCTCTCCCACTCCCCCTGCTTGTGTTCCCTCTCTCGCTGTGTCTGTCTGTCAAATAAATAAATAAATAAATAATCCTTAAAAAAAAAAAAGTGGGCCAAGATTAAGTAGAAATACACTGCGAAGGGGCAGTAAGGAGGAAGTGAACCCAAATGCTTGCTTTATAAAAATGGACTTATTTACCTTAATATATTAATTTATTAAAAATAACCATTAATTGACTCAGTTTCTGAAAACTTCATGTGTAAAAGGAAGGGGTGGAAGAAAAAAATGCTAAATTATCACCATGAATATTTATTTAGCATTCCCTATGTGGTGGGCATTGTTCTAAGCACTTTATAGGTATTAACTTATTTACTTACCCTAACAGGCATGTAAATAGGAACTATCCTTATCCTCAGGAAACTGAAGTTAACAGAAGGGGTGAAATCTTGAATACTGTTTATGACTAGAGCTCACAGCTCCTGATTACAAAATATATGCATTTACATTTAAGAAATATTTAGGGGTGTGGAAAATATGAAAGATAATTTAAACATTTTCCTTAATTTTGCACTGAAAATAGGGAAACTGAAAGCTTACCTTAAGTATACTTAAGTATAGTATCTTTTTTTTTTTTTAGATTTTATTTTTAAGTCATCTCTATACCCAACATGGGGCTTGAACTCACAACCCCAAGATCAAGAGTTGCATGCTTCACTGACTGAGCCAGCCAGGCGCCCCTAAGTATAGTATCTTTATAGGAAATGAAGGAGTTCACGGTAAACTGCATTGTCTAACTCCTGGAACTGCTCAGACTGACACAATGATGGTTCACATTTAATAAAAAGACATTGTTAAAAGGTCATATATTGTTATTCTAGAGGAAATACCCAGATGCCTATGCTTTTAAAAGTGGTCAAATATTTTTATTTTGGATATTGTCATCATCCTGAGAAAAATGGACCTCAGAAATTCATAACTACTTTTTCAATTATATATTGTTCTCAAATGTGAATATGAAATTAAACTTAAATAGAATAATTGGGGGAGGTTATATGATTATATAATAAACTTTAAAAAATCAAAATGAATCATTTCTTCAAAACACAGTAGTATATATGCTAGCCTTAGAAAGATGACTGGGAGCCTTTGGAAAAAACATGGAATCTTCCATGTATTAATAAATAACTGGGTGCTTCTGCAAATTCTCTAGATTTTCTAAATCTGTTTACTCAATCCCTTTGAAATATGTATAAAATATATCCCAACTGGATGTTATGATAATTAAGCTAAATAACACATCTAAAGCCCCTAATAGTATTGGAACTCAGCAAACTTGGTACATTTACATAAATATAAAACACAGTCAAGGGGTTTCCAATCTCTTGCCTACAGATAATTACCTTTGAAAAAAATCTTAAGATTGGGTAAATCTCTCCAATTTTCTAATCTCTGAAAGAAAGAGAATGAGTGAGTGATAGCCATCACTAATTTCAAACATTATTGAGTGTGCTGTGCTTGGCACAGGAGATGGAGATGTGAATAAGAGAGGTCATCCTGACAGAACTGCAAGGTGAGTATGGAAAAGAGACTTTCTAGAATTGAAAGGTGAACAGAGGAGCTAGTAGGTTCTGGAGAGGCAGATCAGCACAAGCAAAGATATGGCAATGTGACCAAATAGGGCAGCCAGACCCATCAATCAGTTCCACATGGGGCGCCTGGGTGCTTCAGATGGTTAAGTATCTGCCTTCCATTCAAGTCATGATCCCGGGATCCTGGGATTGAGCCCCGCATTGGGCTCCCTGCTCAGTGGAGAGCCTGCATCTCCTCTCTCTCAAATAAATAAATAAATAAATCTTAAAAAAAATAATAAATAATAGTTCCACAAATGAACTGAGAATATCCACAAGGGCTAAAGGGCAAAGAAACTGCAGAGGCATGCTCCAGGGCCAGACCCTGCAAGAAAGGGCCTTCCACACTAAGCCCAAGTGGCTGGACTTTCTCCTCAAGGCACTGTGAGCCCATGAGGCCCATCATGAGTCCTTGGGCAGGGAACAGACAAAATACCTGCCTTGTATAAAGAATTCCAGCAGCAGTATGAGAGAGAGAGAGAGAGAGCTCGAAGAGGAACTGTATTATTAAAAAAAAAAAAAAGATAAGTATTGTTACTTATTAAATCATCTTCTTTTGTATAGAAAAAAAAATTGTCAAGTCATCCAAATCCACCACACTAATATGGAGGAAATAATACTAAAATCTACAGGGCTTTCCCCAGTTCCCAGAGGAGCAGTTATGGATTTAGTTGATGGATTCAACTTTTGAGTGGCTTGGGAATTTATAAGCTTCCCCTAATAACAGCAAATTTAAATTCTGGTAGCCATAGTGACAGGTTATTATAGCCCTATCTGAAATTTGGGAAGCAACCAACAAAGCAAGGCCCTAAGGTAAAGGAAAAATACTTTTTCCTGAACAATGGTCAACAAGTATTCCACATATATTAAAAAATACATTTAAGATTTTATTTAGCCTTATCAAAATAATGCTCATTCCTCTTTTTAATAAGAAAAATAATATATTAACAGAGCACAAAGACTGATTATGATACAGTAATTTAAGTCATGCCAAGAGAAGAAAATTTACTACAATTATATGTCGATAGAACTAGATCTAAAAAAAAAAAGTGGGGTTTAATTATGGTTGGAGGTAGCGCTGCCCTAATGCATACAAGTCCTTCAAGGCTATTTCAGTACACATGCAATCAGAAAATTATTTCAGAAAGGAACAAAAATGTGTAACATTTCCTCTTTCATTTCATATACACACATGAACTCAGCTAATTGTATGGGTAATATATTGCAAAGCTCTATATGCTTAGGCATCAAAGTATATCATGATGCTGGCCGAAGAGGATGGTGCACAAATATTTTGCCAAGCTAAACTATTACTCAATAACTTACAATCCTAAAAGAATGCTCAGTAACAAATATTTTAGATAATGAGTGAGAAAATAAAGAAATGACTAATGACTAGTTAGATGTCATCCTGGGACACCTCTAATGCTCCCAGGACACACAACTAAAGGAAATAGTGAAACAGTAAGGTTTCCACTATACAATTCCAGTATACGATTCCAAAACTGTATACTAACAACTAACTAACCAATAACAACTAAATGGAGCTTATGCAACTCATTATTACACTTCTGATATACTTTAAAAATGTTATCATGAAATTTCTTATCAGTTTTTTCTTTGGTTTTTCCGTAACCAAATATAAAATTAAAGAGGATTTTTTTAAAAGAAGTGAGTTAATAGGCCACACCAGAATATATAATTAGGTTCTCAAAAACTTTTAAAATGGTAACGAAGTCTCATAATCTCATCACTTATATTATTTCATGGATTACACTTCAATTTCATGGATTACACTTTTATTATTTCATGGATTACACTTGTATATGTGTACAATATAATAAGTGTGTGCCTAAAATATTAGATGTATATATATTTATTTCTCATATATTTGGCTACCCTCCAAAGAACCTTGACTGCTAAACTATAATATCCAAAGGGTTATTTTAATATGTCTCAATGGCATTCATGAATTAAGGAGCTAACTGAAGAATGGGTTTAGCATTACCCCCATTATTAATGAGGCTGCCTCCCATGGAAGGACAAAAACACACAATAAATAGATTGAGTGTTGCCACACATTCAACACATACCCTATTTATTCAGTTCAGATATATCAGTGGTACAAATCAAAGCCTATCTGAATTGCTGTTTTCTTATATTTGAAAGTAAATTTGTAAATTAATTTCACATGCAGCCCACACTGGATGGGTCACGCCCGTATTCTCTAATGACATCAGACATTTACATACAGGTTTCAGACATACCCTATCCCACTCCGAACAACTAGGCATCATATATTATGTGATTGTTGTCCCTTTTACCTGCAAACAGGCATTAGAATTGCCATTTTGTGATCCGGTTAACAGCTACTCCCCTGAAAATTATAATTTGTCTTTCAAAATATCAGTAAGTCCAAGACTGACATATTCCTAATGTGAAGCTATTTTCTCTTAGAACGAATTTACTTCCTTCACTTTAATACTTTTAAATCATAGCTGTAAAGATTTTAAGCTCATAAAGAAAACCTAACTACCTGCATATAAAAAACTATCTACTTAAACTTAAGCAAATACACTTTAATTGTGGTAACTATAAAAAAAAAAAGGAAGAAAAATAATACATAATGGAAGTTGGCCTTGATGTCTTTGATAACATAAACTGAAGATAATATATCAAGACTTTATTTTTCTCTGAGTCCAGCCTATAATTTGTAAAACAGGTGGGTATCAGTTAGTTCTGCCACAACTTGGAAAATACAAAGTATTAACTATGAAAATTTAATGATGATTCTATATAGTCAGCGGTCATAATTTACATAACTTTCTTATTACCCATTTTTAGGACCTTTAGAACTTCATAAGGAAAGTGTTATTAGGTCAAAAAGCAGAATTTTTGGAATAATGCAACATTAAGCACAGTGTCCCTGTGCTCTGCTACTTCTTCAGCAGAATAATGAACCTCTCTTTTCATTTATAAAATAGATGATATACAATCATAGTGCTCACACCTAACAGATGACAGTGAGGCAAAGAGGTGCTAATTCACACACAAAAAACATTTTCATATCCAGTACGCAGTGTCTAATAAATAAAAATCAGTTAGAAGCGTCACGAACATTTTGGAATTGTATTAACACTAACAGAGGGACCATGGGCATGGGTAGGTACATCATAGCTAGTCATCAGAGGTCCATTTCTACTGGAAAAGAGACAGAAGTCTCTGAGGCTGAGTACTTCCTCTACCTTAGAATGCAGGACAAAAGGAATGCTTTTCAAAGTGCAGATATAACAACAGATTATTAGCATCACCTGGAATGGAATGAAATGGAAACTGGAGTACATTGCCGTCAGTGCTAAGTATATTGTCTTGTGACATATAGATGTGTGGTGTGTATATCTACACCCCCACCTACATGCACACACACACACACACACACACACGTTAATAGAGAATCATGATGTGAAATGTATTTGTGACAATGTTTCCCATCATAACACTTTGAAAACTAGTGCTCTAATGGACATGAGTCTATACCCACCCAACTAGGACACCTGTGAAGTAATCACACCACGCCTACCTAAGGTCTCTAAGGCAGAATTAATGGGCCAAAGTAATGAGATGACAGAGAGCTTCAAGATGTGAGCGTAGCAGCTGAGCAGGCCTCTTCCAGGGAGCCCTGTCGGAGAGGATTTGGGCTCCGTCCCCAGTGACTGAAGTCTAAAATTGTGTTACCTCCTCTGGGGCGCAGAGAGCTCTATTCCTACCAATACTTTCCAAAGTGGAATTCGACTGTGAGAGCAAGAACTTCTCCAGAACAGTGAAAGAACTAAATTTCCTTAGGAAGCTGAGACTTCAGTAATCCCAAATTTCAATGAGTTAATTAATTAATTAAGAGTTGATTAAGAGTTAATTAAAAATTTACCATCAGACACATATATTGGCATCCACATTCATCCATTCAATGGAATCTTTTTTTTAAAAAAACAGCTCTTTACACCATTTCTTCAGCTAACCAGACATATAACCAAAAACAAAACAAAACAAAAAACAGTTCCAAAATTCTCAGATAGGAAATGTCATTTTGGACTAATAAAATACCACCTAATTTGTTGACGGAGTGACCTACACAAAATAGCTCAAATAAGATACTCTAAGTTCCACAGTATTTGACAGTGATAATTACAAGTTTCTTCTGCCCTTTTCACAAACCTACTAATGTATAATCAACATTTTTTTTCAAAAATACAAAAATTTATCTTTTCTGTTAGAAATTTGCTGTCAACTGAATATCTGTGGCCACCCAAAATTCGTATGTTGAAACCTATTCCCTGATATATGGCATTTGGAGGTGGGGCTTTTAGGAGGTGATTAGGTCATGAGGGTGGAGCCCTCATGAGGGGATCCCTGTCCTCATATTTAAAAAAAAAAGGGAGGGGGGGAAAGGTGAGTTCCTTCACCCCTCCACCATTTGAGAACAGAGTGGATAAGACAGTTATCTATGAACCAGGAAGTTGGCCCTCACTCACAGGCCGATCAGCCACCCTGGGGCTTCCCCAGCCTCCAGAACAGTGAGAAATAAATTTCTGTTGTTTATGAGTCATTCAGTCTATGGTATTCTCTTACTGCATCCTGAACAGACTAAAGGAAAAAAAAAAAAAAAACTCAGATAGTGAATTTTCTGTCAATTTTTAAAAATCTAACACTGAACAGCTTTTGCATCCCTACTTTGTAAGAAAAGAGGCCACAGGAGTAAAAATGATCATAGCAAGGCCTCTGTGCAAGCACACTGTGGGTTTTTGATGACAACACCTCACTTCCCACCTCGGCAAGTGACAGGAACACTTTGATAAAATCTTCCCATAGCAACATCTCTCACTGCCATGGTGATTTTCTATTAAGATCTGACCTAGAAAAAGCCCTTAATTTTTCTTTCTGCTCTATCTTACAATATATTCTTACAAGAAAATCAAAATATTTTGGAAGACATTTAGAAAAAATTAGTCCATTTAGAGAGAGAAAAAAATTAAGGAGAAAGAAGAAATTATTCCCAAAGCAGTCTTGTGTAGCCTAAAACAGTGTGATCCTACGGCCTACTTACAATTTCCTTTTACTTTACACCAATTCACAAACTATCATCCCATTTCCACCTTTCTAAGTTACTAAGTACTTCATTTTTCTTCTAATTTCCATTTTATTTCCTGTAATAGAGGATACTCTCCTTGACCTCATTCCCTATTTTTCAGTAAATCGCCAAACTGTTGTTCATACACATTCATTCATTTAATCTACCAACTAGTGTTCTGGGAAAGATTTGTCAGGCATTGTGCTAGGCACTGAGGGTACTGGATAAATAAATGACGCAATCCCCACCTCAGAGCGATGACCACTATCTCAGGCTCATGGCAGAAAAGCACAGACCCTTTTTCAAAGCAACACCTTTCATTTCCGTACCTTGATATTTCCCCTTTCTGGCCATCACCACATAGACCAGCTTCTCATTCCCCCAAAGTTACGAAGTCTGTGTGCCCATCCTGACTGAGACCTTCAGCAACACCCACTATCAGCTAGGATGTAACTCACTGCCCATAAAAGAAAACTCATCTCATGCTGACTTACACTATCGATGGAGCTTATCAGCTAACATGACCAGAAGCCCAGGAATAGGAAAAGCTCTGGATCATATTAATTCAGCTGTTCAGTAACTGCATCTTCCCTTCTCTCCACTCTGCCAGGAACGGGATGACTAATAGGAGCTCTTGACATTATCTGCTTCCTTGTCTCCATCCAGGGAGGGTGAGAACCATGGAGGGAAAGGGAAGGAGGGAGGGGGTGGGGGGAAAGAGGGGGCAAAAGATCTAGACACAAGTTGAGAGCGAACAATGTATCTTTCCTTAAACTTGAGCTCACTGTTCAAACATTCCACCGTGGGCAGAGGAAGAGGACTATGGTGCCTCTTCCCTAGAACTAGAGGCGGATTAAGCTTCTCCTAAAGCTTTGAACTGTGTGGGGTTGCCAGGAGTAGATACCCAAAGAGTAACTGAGGAAGGACTCTTGGGGGGAAGACCACCATGATGTCTATTACGTAACTTACTCCACACAAAACATTATTCACCCACTGTTTACAGCCTTTAGACTCAGCTTCATCCATAATGTCCTCTGCAGAATTCCTAATAGCCTAATTCTCCTTCCCAGCTCTAGAAGACTCCCAAATCATCAGCCAACTCAATCCCTCCCTCTGGCACTTGAGGGCCTTCAAGACTTGGTCCCGTCAGTCTACAATTTTGGGAAGTAATCGCCAATAAAAATCTTCCCCCCAGGTCAATCTGATCTCACACACATACTCCTTTATCCATCTCTCCTCCTCTATCTAAACTTCCACTCTCCAAAGTGTAGCTCAGTTGCCTCACCGATCTGACTTTTCAGGCACACCCTATGGAGACAGCATGGCATATCAGGAAGAGCACAGGAATAGAAATCACACAGACCTGGGGTCAATTCTTGGTACCACCACTTGCTAATGGTATGCCTTGGGTAAATCATGTTAAAACTGCTTACATCTGAATTTCCTTACCTACAACACTGGATTACTGTTTTTGCCAGGCTATTTTATTAAGTACCTGGTGCATACAGTCATTTGATAAATTAAAAAAATCTATTATCACGGGGCGCCTGGGTGGCACAGCTGGTTAAGCGACTGCCTTCGGCTCAGGTCATGATCCTGGAGTCCCGGGATCGAGTCCTGCATCGGGCTCCCTGCTCAGCGAAGAGCCTGCTTCTCCCTCTGACCCTCCTCCCTCTCATGCTCTCTGTCTCTCATTCTCTCTGTCTCAAATAAATAAATAAAATCTTTAAAAAAAAAATCTATTATCTCTACTGAATCATGAGATCTCTTGCTTGTATGCAGTCTTCTGGTTCTGGTTCTCTCTCATGTTCTCATCTACCAGGTCTTCACTTAACAAGTAATCTGGGGCAAACAAGAGAATCATCTCTCTATCTATGTCCAATTAACTGCTGGCCACTGGGTCTGGCAAAACCAAGATGCTGTTCCCCGAGGGCTACACTTGTCTTCTATCATCTTCCATAGAAATGAATTGCTATTTCTTAAGTAGTAAACATTCATGGCATAAGAGTATTCAGGGTAGAATGTTGAGTCCAAAATGGTAGAAAAAAAGGTAGCACTCTGGGTGCACTTACTAATACCTCAAGGAAACTGAGCAAGGTTTTGTGATCTTTCTCGGGAAAGAAAGAATGGTAAAATGAACTGGTACTGGCAATTGGAATTTTAAAACACCAAACAAGCAACAGAGTATTGGCAAGTAGGGGATGGGAAGTTGACGGTACATGAAATGCCTCATCAGAACAAGGCTTTGTGAGAAGAACTGACCTCATGGGCTAGAAGGGAAGGACTGTATAATGGACAGAAATCAGAAGACAATATCCAGACCCCATTTGGCACTTATTAATCTTATGCTTCTAAGTGAATCACTTCACCTCTGTGAACTCAGTTTCATTATGTGAAAATAGAAATGTCCCCCACCATGCGCCTCCACTGCACCCCCTTGTCCTACTTAACTCAGCTTGCAGCAGCTAAATAAAATTTATTAAATTTCTGAAGAAGTAGAAAAGGCCATGCAAATGTAACACATTCAACCTGAATGCCAAAAGTAAGGTGATCCTCACAAATTTCAATATAGCACTGATGAAATGTCCACGTTGAACCCACTAGACATCATATATGAATGACCAGCAAAACAAAGGGTACATCTGTTCTTCTTTTTTTTTTTTTAAAGATTTTATTTATTTGACAGAGAGAGACAGTGAGAGCAGGAACACAAGCAGGGGGAGTGGGAGAGGGAGAAGCAGGCTTCCCACTGAGCAGGGAGCCCGATGTGGGAGTTGATCCCAGGACTCTGGGATCATGACCTGAGCTGAAGGCAGATGTTTAACGACTGAGCCACCCAGGCGCCCAGGTACATCTGTTCTTAATTGCCTAGTTTATTTAAATGGCTGCCTGGAAAATGATAAATTACAATTATTATTTGAGATGCGTTAAACAATTAGGACATTTAAGTGGAAGACTACCAAACCTCTGACAATGGGGCACTAATATGGACTGAGAATTCAGGCTATCTGCTAATTTGCTAATTATTAGTGGAGTGACAATACTGTACTAGAGCTTTATCAGTTTGAGTAGTTAGTGTGAGGTTACCTCATAAGGGACCATTT
The DNA here is from genome assembly GCF_029215605.1 of Mirounga angustirostris. Classification (NCBI taxonomy): domain Eukaryota; kingdom Metazoa; phylum Chordata; class Mammalia; order Carnivora; family Phocidae; genus Mirounga; species Mirounga angustirostris. The sequence continues at coordinate 43,093,056 of NW_026991722.1, read as the reverse complement.
TCCTACAACATAAAATGCAACGAGATGCTTTACTAAATGTCTTCAGCATCAACAGAATAGATGACAAGTCAACAAAAGATGCCACTGCAGATCTAAGTGACTGAATTGAAAGAATAATTACATAGACGCATAATGTGATAATCTGCAGCATTCAATTTCACAAAGGAATTAGGAGAACAAATATTCAGCGCTGTTGAGATTTTTCTCTGATCATTTCATTAAGGTGGCCCACTCTTGTTGGCCTTGAAAACCACAGAGATTCTACACAGAAATACTTATAATTTAAATGATTCCCACGGATTGTGACTATTTTCCCCACCACCACAACTAGTAAGTGTTAGCTGGGCACTGACATTTTCCAAGACAATGTACACTGACTTCCTTGCACACGCCAGAAAACAAGTATTTGTTGAATAAACATACAGAACACAAAGACATGCCAGGCTCTGAAAATTTCCATATCAACACTTTCTTAAATTCATAATGCCTGCTAATCCAGAGTAGTTAATTTAAGGTGAATTTCTGAAATAAAAGACAAAAGTAATGATGAACTGGCCCTTCTTCGTAGGGTTTTAAAATGTAATTCAAGGGGCGCCTAGGTGGCTCAGTTGGTTGAGCGTCTGTGTTTGGCTCAGGTCATGATCTCAGGGGTCCTGGGATCGAGCCCCACATCCGGCTCCCTGCTCAGTGGGGAGTCCGCTTCTCCCTCTCCCTGCCCCCATTCGTGCAGGGCTCTCTCTCTCTCCCTCACTCTCTCTCTCTCAAACAAATAAAATCCTTAAAAAAAATAAAATGTAATTCAACAATCTGCTAAATAAAGTCAAATGCCAAAGAAAGGAGAACATCAGGAAGGCCAGTTGATGTCAGAGGAAAATCAAATGCAATATATCGGTGCTTCCCCTCCAGACAGAGATACCTTTAGTTAAACCATAATATCAGCAAGTGAATGAAGCAGCCAGAAAGGAGGAGATTTCAGCACTAAGAATTAACTGGAGGTAGAACTTCTGAGCCATTTTCTTTGCCATAATTTTTTTTTAACCAGGTAAGTGCAGAATCTTAGTCTATTTATTCACACTTACACTAGAATTTACTAGTCTCCTTACTTGAGCATCTGATGAAATAAATATCAAGATATTTAAAAACAAACAAAATGTAGTAATAATAGTGTATATAGATATGTTCTGATCAATCATTGACATGAACAAAGGTTTCACCAATGTCTATTTTAAATGCAGGTAGTATATGTCCAAAGACACAAAGTAGGCTTCTATATTAAAACAAAAACAACAACAAAACAAGAAAAAGGAGGTAATGTACAACCTCCAATGTATAATATCTCTAAAAATCCATCTGATCTGTGTTTCTGTCATGGAAATACACACTAAGTCCAACTATGTCCGTTTGGTGGAATACCACCTTTATTAGAATCACCAGAGTTCACTTGTACTAATGTGTGTTCTTAGGACTAAGACCTTGGGTAGGCCTCGGAATCTGAATTTTAACAAACTACCCCCCACAGCAACTCTCAAGCACCCCAAAATCTGAAAGCCAATGATACTGGCTTTAAAAAAAGTTAAAAGATCTTTGTTAGAGTTACTGCCTGCACTTTTTAACATAGACACTAGGAACAAAAGTTAAACTGGAAATAATAAAAGCATATAAATAGTAAAGAACCATGTAACAGTCAATGTAATAGGCAGTCGGATTAAAATCTGATGAGTTCTTTTGATAAAGGGATTACTCCCTCATACTACTGGAAATCTCAAAATGAGGTGAAATGACGCACTGTCACAAAGAACCACCTGCTCCTACAGGGGGACACATGACCTGGTGTAAGGACACACGTCTTCAAAAGTGGCTGGCATTCTCAGTTTCATTCTTGATACAACTCAGATTGTGAATATTAGCATCAAAGATGATTCCACTTGGAAAAAAAGCCTAAAAGACATTTCCCCCCAAAAAAACAACAGCAAAGTAAAGTGTCCATAAAAGGAACTTCATCCACATTGAAGAAGGAGGAATAACAGGTCAAGGGGACAGTGACTTTCCCTTCCAAGTGAACAAATCCCAACCAGAGTGATCTATAAAACATTCAACAAGGAACAGCTGAAGAAATAAACCTGAAACTCCTACAGAGACACGATTCAAAACACAAAGTTACTGAAGGCCTCCCCCACCCAAAAAATAATAGTGCTCAATTTGCAAATGTAATGGATTTGCCATAATGGATTCACCTTTGTTCTATGTTCTATCAGTTTAGGGGACAACCATTTACTGACATAAAAGTCCTCAAGATGAAACAGAGACTTTGTGGCAACTTCTATGTGCTTTAAAAGATATATGCATTCTTGAAAACAGATTATTCTTTACTTTTTGTTAAAGTTAATGAAATTCATTTTTCAGCAGGAATGTGTTATCCCTTGTTATTTATACCTTCATACATCTACCACAGACCTTTTCTCCATTGCCTGATGTTAAGAAATCTTATTTAAGAAAATCATAGGCCATGAACTGAAATATAGTCTTAACATGTCTCTTCAAGTTGCTATAGGCTGAAACTCATCAACCCCTTTTTGGTCATTTAACAATGTAAAGCATGTGTGTGTGTGTATGGTTTACCCCATCGATTTGGCAGCTTATGTCATCTAAAACTTGTAGATGTTATCGTACACGCTTTGTTCAAATGAGGATTTAAAGTAAGTACTGGGCATTGATTTCTGAAGCTACTATGTGTTTGGGTTGCCAGCGGGGTCTCCAGATGATGTTGAAATGAGGGCCTTTTTGAAAAAAGAATCAACTTACAGGTCTAACATTTGAGTTCAAAAATCAATTTTACAAGTGCAAGATGTAAGCAGTTCATCTGAAAAACACCCAGGAGTTTTAGTTAGCCACAGTCTTAACAGGAGCCAACAGAATCATGCAGCGGGTAACAATGCCAAGTCCACCTTGGGCCGCGCTGGGAAGGGCCGCATCCCCATCAAAGGCAAGAACGCCTCTGAGGCATGGACAGGACACAGAAGGAATGAGTTCAGCAGTGGAGGGAACCTCAGTTTCCTCTACGGAAAGGAAAGAGTCGATCAGAATGCTCAAACACCACTGAGAAAACCACGTGAGGTTCAGCCTGTGGCAGACCACATTTAAGGAGCCAAAGTGATTGTGTTCAGGTATGTGAAGGATCTCTACATGGTAGGTTCCTACCACAGGGGTTTCGCCTGTCTTGTTGACCATCGCTGCCTGCTCCTTGAAAAAGGCCTGACATAGGACAAATGCTCAAAAATACTTGTTGAATGAAAAATGATGAAATAAATGACCTCAGAGCATAAGAGAATATACCTGCTGTTCTGTATGGTGCCAAAAAATGAGACAGGCACCAGTGGGTAAAAATTTTAGGAACATATGCTCCTGTTAAACTTTTTAAGAAACCACTTTTTAACAGTTAGAGCTCTCCAAAGACGGAGCAGACTTTGTAAAGGAGTGATCTCCTCCTCATTTGGGGGGAGGGAGCAGCAGTGGTATTCTTGCAGAAACTGGATAACCATCTGTCAAGGATGCTACAGCAATGAAAACACTGTTTACATCATCGAACACCACAAGGGTTTCATTTTTATCCTATCTACCATTTCTGTAGAGCAAACCTTCTGCTGACATGAAATCATCAAGCTGAAATGAAGGATTTTAAACCATTTTAGGAGTGACTCAACAAAATGTGTTAGAGTGGTTCCCAAATGCAGGTACATAAACACATCTGTAGAGCTTGTCATAAATACAGGTTTCTAAGTTCCACTTGATCTCCCTTCTCTAGTCTACTCCATGACATTGTCTTAGCAATTAGCTCCTCTCTTCAGCACCATCCCCTCCCCCCCACTGGAGTCTGTGCCCCATCATCGTGCAAACCTGTCATCTCCTTTCCTAAAAAATATCCTCGATTAACCCCGCTTCTCTCTTCAACCACCACCCAACTTCTCTTCTTCCTTTTAAAGGAAAACTCAATCTGTATCCAGCTTCTCACCTCCACCTGACTGTTGAACACACCCGAAATCAAAGACACCAGTTACTCCAAGTTGAAGAATCAATGGTGAATTTCCAGCCCTCATCCGAGTTGATCCTTCACAGTAGCATCTGGCACAGACGATCACGCCCTCCCTTTAACACATTTCCTCACATCCCTTCAGATATGCCACACCTTACTGATTTTTATCCTACCTCTCTGGTCACTCTCAGTCTCCAGTTCACCTCTTAATCCTGACTTCCTAACACTGGAGTGCTCAAATTCATGATACAAAACCATTTCTTTACTTTTGTTGGTTTTTCTCCTCCTCACACTGGGCTCCTTAGTGACTTCAGCCTGGGTCCTGGTTCTACTTACCGTCTATACACTTATTACTTCCCATTCTGCAGCCCAGCCTACTCCACTGAACCCCAAACCTGTATTCAAATGTCCCTTTGACATCTCTGATATTCTTCTCCACAGATTCAAACCAAGTTCCTGATCTTCCCCATCACAGTGACTAACATCCTTCCCAGCATTCAGACAAAATTATCAAAGTCGTCCTTGACTCTATTTACACACCACCCATCCAAGCCATCAAATCCCATCAGCTCTATTGTCAAAACAGATCCAGAGAATAAACTAGGACTTCTATCTGACACCACATACAAAAATTAACTCAAAATGGGTCCATGACCTACGCATAAGAACTAAAACCACAAAAATTTTTGAAGAAAACAATGGAGAAATAAAGACCTTGGATTCTGCAATGGATTCTTAAGATATGACACCAAAAGCAAGAGCAATGAGAAAAAAAAATAGATAAATTGGACTTCATCAAAGTTAAAAACTTTCGTGCATAAATGGACATTGCCAAGAAGGTGAAAAGACAACCCTGAGAATGGGAAAGAATGTCTGCCAATCATGTATCTGTTAAGGGACTAATATCCAGAATATATAAGGAACTTTGACAACTGAAAGACAAAAAACAAACAATCCAACTTAAAAATGGGCAAAAGACTTGAACAGACATTCCTCCAGAGAAGAGACACAATGACACATATAAAAAGCTACTCAATATCAGCAGTCATTAGGGAAATGCAAATCGAAACCACAAAGAGGTACCACTTCGCCCACACTAGGATGGCTACAATCAAAACAAATGGAAAATCACAAGTTTTGATGTGGATGTGGAGAAACTGGAATCCTCGTATATTGCCACTGGGGGTGCAAAATGGTGCAGCTGCTGTGCAAAACAGTTTGGCAGTTCCTCAAAAAGTTAAACACAGAATTACCATAGGACCCTTCAATTCCACTCCCAGGTATACACACAAAAGAACTGAAAACAGGTACTCAAAAAGTCTGTGTATACACACATTCATGCTAGCTCTATTCACAATAGCCAAGAGGTGAAAATATCCCCAATGTTCATCAACCAAGGAATGAGTAAATAGTTTACAGACAAATTGTAAACCACATACATCTTTACATACATACAATGGAGTACTCTTTGGCCATAACAAGGAACGAAGTACTGCCACAGGTTACAATGTGGATGAACCTCCAAAACATGACGCTACGTGAAAGAAGCCAGATACAAAAGGTTTATGGGACTGGGTTGGGGAGGACGATTTGGGAGAAAAGGCTTAATGGACAAGGGGTTTTATTTTGAAGTGATGAAAATATTTGAAACTACACAGAGGTGGTGGTTGTAAAACACTGGAATGTACTAAATTCCATTGAATGGTTCACTATAAAATGGTTAAGTTTATGTTATGTGAATTTCACGTCAATAAATTATTTTTTAAAACATTCAGAATCCAACCTCTTCCCCTACCTCTACTGCTTTGGTCCAAGCCACCATCTTCTCTTACCAACATTATCACTAGTCTCCTAAGTGGTCTCCTCATCCCCTCTTATCTCCCTTGGCTTTTCTCAATACAACTGCCAGAATGATGCTATTTCGTCAGTCAGATCATGTCTTTCCTCTGCTGAAGACCCTCTAATAGCTTTTTACTTCCTCAAAGTAAAAGCCGAAGTCCTTACAGTGGTCTACAAGGCCCCACACAGTGTGGCCCATTACTGCTCTAACCCGACTACTCTGCCCCTTCTCTCCACACAGATCACACCAGGCTCCCTGCTGCCCCTCCAACATTCCAAACACACTCCTGCCTCAGGGCCCTTGCACTTGATGTTTGCTCTATTTTGAATGCTCTTCCCCTAGATATCTCTGGCTCTTGGACCATCTCCTCCAACATCAGTTCTTACTCAAATATGTCCTCTGCAGTGATGCCTCCCCTAAGCATCTTATTTGAACGGCAGAACGACACATTCTCCCTATTTCCCTTCTCTGCGTTATTTTTCTCCATAGCATTTACACCGTCTAACATACAGTAATTTTTACGTATTTACTATGTCTATTTTCTATTCCCCACTAAATGTTTACTAGAGAATCCAAGGGACAATGAGAAAGGGCCTCTCTGGATCATAGAAGGACAGATTTTAAACCACTTGGGTGCCTGCTTGCTAATACGTTTGCCTACGTGAACTGTGACTTACTTTCTTTAACATAGACGTGGTTGCAAGTTTGTGAGAGAGCAGGCCTCACCTACTCCAAATCACTGAAGGCTATAAATAACTGTAAAAGGACTAAAAAAAAAAAAAAAAGAAAAAAAGGAACCACTCATACTGGCTTATCTTGGTTTGCAGCATTGCATTAAGAAAGATGGACCTAAAATACATCAAAAGGGATATAAAAAATTCCAAGTATTAAATAAAGTCTAAATGAGATGATGAAAACAAGGATGAAATTTCTTAGTTCTTATGTTGATCTTATTACATACTTAATTGCTCTTAAAAAAAAATTGCCACGTGGTATTAAAACAAGGTCTCCACCCCTGAGAATCCCACAGGGCTGCATTTCATTTGTAACTCCTTAGAGCTCATCATAATATCCAAAAGAACAATCCCAGTACCTAGTGCCTTCTCCCACAATCACTGGAAATTATAAAGTTCAAGTGGCTAGCCAACTTTATAAATAAGATGTTTATAAACCTACCTTTCAAATATTTAAAAACACACATTCAATACCAAAAGCAATATGTGTCAAAATAAAAAAAAAAATTAAAACAAAGCCAAGGTTTTCACAACAATTCAATCACAAGCCTCGAACGCAGCAAGCTACTTAAAATAGAGATGACTTCCCAATTCAGTAACACATACACAAAAGTACTCATTAAAAAAGTAGTGTAGTTGTAAAGTCCTGCTAAACTAATAGAAAATATTTTCATACTGTCATCTAAAGATACCATACACTACTGCTTCCCCAGAGCTTGTTAATGCAGACAAGCCTCAATCAGTAAGTAAACTAATCTAAATCAAATTCTCTCCAGTTGAAAATAATCATCATGTCCTGCCCAGAGTTGGTGAGTATAAATGGATTACTGAAAATATTCTTGGTAATTGCAGGTTGCTATTTATGTTGACCAGAGTTGGAGGAGTTTACTTAGTGAAATGTCTAAGCACGCAGACCACCAATGTGCAACACACAGGAAAATCACTCTTGACATCCACACGAAAAACAGCCTGGATCCTCTCTGCAATGTCACGGTGTGGTTGTAATTTTATAGTGTCAGATGCATTGCTGGTGACAAAATGAAAATTTATGATTGCAGTTATTTTATTTTCAGGTAATATGCTACCACAAGAGATTTTTCTAGTTCAGTGGAGTAGAAGTTATATACTAAAGACTAAATATTATTTTGCAAAGCCCTTAATTTTGCTGCTTATAAGCAAGTAGGCACAAAATATGAATGGTGACAGTAATTAAAATGTCTTTTTTAATTACAGGGAGCTTTGGTTGCCTCACAGTCACCAATTCCCAAATATATCTAGTAACACACAAGTCATGGTGTGAAGTGGGAATAAAAAAGACTAGCTCTAAGATGAACTTGTCACAAGACACCTGGCCAGTTAGGCTAGCTCTCATTAGCTTTCACTCTTCCCTGGGTTATCCCATAATGTTTTGTTTTGTTTTTTAATCATTGTCATCATCGGGATTAAATTAGGAATCAGAAAACCTAGGTTCTAACTCCAGATCTGCAGCTAACCATCTAAAGAACTGTATAATCATAGGAAAAGCCTATAATCTCTCTGAGCTCCAATTTGCTCATCTGTAAAATGAGGGGGGTTGTGATAAATGCTTTTAAATCAGAACAGAAAAATGCAAGGTAAAAATGAGTACCTCAACATATTACAATTGATCCTAACTTATAAAGGCAAACACAGAGAATACCACAGGATAAGAAAGGAATGTTTTTCACTGGAGGGGAAAAAGAAAAATGAAAAATATTACAGAATTAAAGGGTCATGAGGATGTAGAAAAGAACTAACATACGTTTAGCCTTGGAAGGAAGCGTCCTACAAAAATGTAAAAAAAAAAAAAAAAAAAAAACATCAATAGCCTACATTCCCTTTGGCCTAGTAATTCTACTTTTGAGTATAAATCCCCCTAAAAAATATCCCTGAAGAAAAAATCAAAGTTCTCTCAAAAAGCATCTCCATAGCAGCACTCTATGTAAGAGAGAAAAACTGGGAACAACCTGGAAGTGCAAAAAGAGAGGCCCAGTTAAGTAAAAAACTGGTTTTGCTAACAAAATGGAACAAAGATCTACATGGCCATTTTTTAATACTGAACTATTCTCAAAAGAGCAGAAATATTCAACATGGTATCACATGAAACGTAAAGGCTGATCACAAAATACATTTGTCTTCTTTATGATTTTATAGAAGACATACTGATGACAACCGGAAGAGAAACTGGAGGGATAGAACTAGCTCGTTAGGTCTCTTCTTTCTATGAAATTCATCAGAAGAGAAAAAAAAAAAAAGGCAGATGGGAGGAAAGGATGCTCTCCACACTACAGACCAGCTTTGACGTTTTTATGCTTCTTCCACATAGTGCTTCGCTAACATGACCAATACCAACTTAGATCTCCATCTAATGCTTAATGGTCTCCAAGCACTTTCACAAAGATTATGATGTTTTATTGTTTGAAAAATAATCAGCATGCATAACACTACACCAAAATGTCAAAGTTTGGTACAAGGACTAGTGTGCCAGGGATGTAATCTATGAAACCATACTATACATATGGTTGGACTCCCCTCTCCCCAGACATCATCAATGAGAAATCAGAGGAAGCATCAAAAGTCAGGAGCTATGATTTCAGTAGGCTTTTGGACTCTACTGTAAATTTTAATACAGGAGAACTTGCCATGAGGCAAATGCCTAAGAGAATTGTTGTACATATCTTATGTACAATTACTTCTTTCCTTAAACACCATAAATCACAAAACTTGACAAAAGGTGGGTCTAGCAATAGATCCCTTCCAGATGCAGTACATGCAAGGTAAATGAGCTTACTGCAGGGCACAGAATTCATGAACAGAGTCACAGCATGGCATTTGGGTTCAGTGTATAGATGAACCTTTGGGTTATTTATCCCACTAAGAACTCCAAAAAGATGTAAGAGGTAAAAATGTAGAATCCTTCTAAATAACAATTCTCTGAAGGAAACATAACTGGTGACAACCCTCTTGTAAAAAAATGGATATTTCACAAAAGCCTGTGTAAGTTTTCTTCCTCACCCCAAAACATTTTTTTCTACTAACCAATATTTTGAGCTTTATGTTTTAAGCTGTCAGATGCTGGTGTCCCTTCACATATTCTGTGAATGACAAAGAGAAAAGTAATGGTGTGGCATGAGAGAAATAGTTTGAAAAGAAAAAGAAAAGCTTAAAGATAAAGAAGGTAACAACTGGGTGTACCACAGCATGTAAGTTCTATGGGAGATTATGATACACACTTCTTTCAATGATGGCAAGAGCACAAAGTCAAAAGTAGCTTCAATCTTTCACATTTGTAACTCTAGCAAAACCCCAGCTTCTAGGTTATACTAAAAAGACCCTGGCAAGCAACTATGCCCAATTTCTACTCTTACTGGCATTATCTACTAATTAGAAAACAGGCTTTCATTTTGCAAAACCATTCAACGTGCCAATGTACTTCATCTTAAATCCGTGGTCTCTAATGACAGACCGTGTGTTGATCTGTAACCAGAAAATTTCAACAAGCTTTTAGGAAAAGAGACTGGGAGAAAGACTTATCCATTAAAAATGAATCTCAGAAATAAATTGCAAATATGCAACAAATTCCACTGACATTTTTTCTCGGAGTTATTCTAGAGAAGCGTCATCAATACATTTTTTTTTTCTAGGATTCAAATAATATTTACTGGTCACACAGGTCCTAGGATACCATATAATAATTCATAGATTTTTAAAAAAATGACAAACATGCAGAAGTACTCCAAGACTCAAAATCTATTGTGATTTGATTTGATATAACCTCTATCATGTCAACCGTTACCCAGTAGATGAGCAATTCAGTTGTGGAGACAGACTAATTTAACATTTACTCATTAAAATACCATGTAATAAGGCAAGGACACAAAGATGTCTTTAAAAAAAATCAACTTCAGAAAGAATACATAGGTGTAAGCAAATCACAATTAGAATAGAAATGAAAGTAAAATGATTAATCTTGCACTAAAGAACCTTAGTAGCTAAGAGGCCATTTACATTTCAAAGTCCTCTGTCTATGGTCTTCGTAAGTATTATACCAGTAAGGTTTGTCAGTGCTGCAGAGACACTTCAATTAAGGCTGTGCGGTAGAACCCTGTGTAAATTAATTAGTTGAGGCTGCACGGATTTTCTAAAAGGAGCTCTCTAAAACAGCCTTAGAGTTATGCACGATTTGTGGGGAATAACAATTTAAATACAACTCACTAATCAATTCTTCTTGCTTTCACATTTCAGTGACATTTTGTGTAATGATAAATAAGTCCATGAAAATACTACTAACCAAAATTTTATTTGCTTTCAATTAGAGATAAAGGAAGGGGCTTTCAATTTTGCTTAGGCTACTCAAAGTTTTATTTCAGATTTTATCTAGACGTATTGGCATGATTACCACAATGAACTTGATCCACATTTAAACAGGAGAGGTGTCTATATGCAAAAGTCACATATGTTAACAGAAAATTAGCTATCTAATAATTTCTGTAAACAATGTCATAACAAAAATATGAATCTCATGCTCCTGCCTCAAGGTTTAATCTGCTAAGTCTTTTATGATAACTTAGCTAAATATTAAAGTTTGATGTGTTTTATCAAAGATAATATCATAGTAATTTCTTTGTTTCTTTAATTCAAAATACTAAGTGGATTTTTGCTGTAAATAATTTCTAAACACATTAGAATCTGATGTTTGGCAAACATCCTTCAAAATAAGTAAAATGTGTACAGAAAAACTGTAAAAATTAATTACATAATGGTTTCTACTATAAATTAAAAATGGAAGAAATCTGAAGTTTTCAAGAGATTAGGAGCCTTCCAGTTATGTACATAAGAGATTCATAAGCTCTTCTGTAATCCTAAAATAAAGTCCCTACAGTCTCACTGTAGTGATTGTGAAAAATTCATACTTGTTATACAGTAGAGATGATTTAGAGACTTTTTAATAGCTAATTTGTTTCACGAGCATAGACACTGTATGTACAAATATATCTTTTGAGATAGTACCATTGAGAAGAGGCTGTCCTTCATGCACATCCTGTGATAAGACTGCACTGTAAACATCTTCAGGAAATCCAGTCTTGCATAATGCGATTTCACCAGAAGCCTCTACAGAAGCCTGCAACACAAGAAAAAATGTGTGCAATGATTGCTACCTCCTTCAACTGAGAAACATTCCACTTGGCATAAAGCCTCAATTTTTCAGCTATCTTGTACAAACAACCCCTTTGTTTCCGAACGGTTACAATTAGAATGTAGAGGGCAAAGGGTTAATCTTTTTGATAACTGGAGTAGAAGAAACAAATCCCACTTGTCTTGTCCAGTAAAATCCAAATAATACACATTCCAGGTTCTTCTAAAGACCGCACATTTCCATTAAAATGGGCATTGTGACGGAAGAATTATCAAGTGGATCTGGGGGGAGGGAGGCAGCCAACTAGTTTTTAGTCTCCACAAATCACCATCGCCAACTTAACTTTTCAAGAAAAACGTATACATTAAGTATATAGATTTTTACATTCTCATCCCATTCTCTGGCTATGAAGTTTGTTTTGATATACCCGGTTCATTAAAAGACCAAACTACGATAGACTTCTTGCACGGTATAGAGTATTTTGTACCAAGTAAAACCAATCAATCAAAAGTCTATATGTCTCTAATCTGGAGGGCAGGGACATGTTAAAAATATAAATGAAGATTAATACAATTATGTTTCCTTTTTATACTTAAAAATTAGGAAGTCTCTCTTGCCATCTTCGTCTCTATTATCCCATATGCAGCTACCTACCCAGTGTGGTTACAACTCAGTCATACCAAGTGCTATGCACTTACCCCTCCAAGTCAGTTTCCCTGTGTCTTCTGGCCCTACTGACCTCCTCATAGCACTCAACAGAACTCATGCAGCGTTTACATTAAACGTGATGGGGATCCATATACAGGAGGAGGAAGAGAGGACACGGGCTGCCAGAGGGATCGCAGTAGCTGTAGGACCAGCATTAGGCACAATCTACACTGATGAGAACCAGAAATTGGGAGGAAGAAGGAAGGGAATTCCCAGAAAGAGAGAGACCTGAAAGCAAGTGTCAAAGCAAAACCGCACAGCTTCACAATTAAAGGCCCACCTGGATTCTGCATGAGAAGTTGTGCAAATACTAAAGTCATAAAAATCCATGCTAATATAATATTTAAGCCATTCTTTTTGGATCTGGGGAAAAAAAGAAAAAAGTGCATTTGAACTTTGTTAAATATTACACAGTCTTTAATCTCAAAAAAAAAAAAAAAGGTGTTAGGAGCAACAGTGAGAGAATAGTTCAGACCCTCCAAATTAGCAAACAGTTTTAAGTCTGTTATGTGCAAGGAAGGACTGCATCAGGTCAAGGGTCTGGAGCAACCAACCTGCTCATACAGGTGTTTGTGGAAGTTGGTACAGGCACATCTGGAATGCAGTTGGGAAAATTCTAGTAAAGATGCATGTGGATATATCCTAGCCTACGTGCTAGGTATATTCCTGTGGAAACTCTCCTGTGTGTGCTCCAGTCATATGTGAGGGCATGTTCACATGCCCACCGCAGCACGGTTATAACAGCAAAACCTGAAGACTACCTAAACAGCCATCAAAATTTTCACATGGCCAAAAACAGTAACACTCTACAGCCTGAGAATGGAAGAACTGGAGCTACATTTATCCACAGGGTTCCATCTCCAAACAGACAGTCAATTTCTTTAACTTCCATGCGAGACTGCAAGAGAAATTTAATTCTAAATCAACCTAGAGAAGACTATTCTTCTTAGGTAAGTTCAGAAATCTATTTATGCAACACTCCAAACTCAGACCAGAGACAAAGCACTCTGTAGCATGAATCTTGAAAGAAAAAAAAAAAAATTAAAAGCATGATTGAGGACTCCATTTCTATACATAAAGTTTAATATAAAAGATGTGTAGTTTCTCTCTCTCTCATTCTCACTCTCTCAAATAAATAAATCTTTAAAAAAAAAAAAAAGGGCGCCTGGGTGGCTCAGTTGGTTAAGCGACTGCCTTCGGCTCAGGTCATGATCCTGGAGTCCCTGGATCGAGTCCCGCATCGGGCTCCCTGCTTGGCGAGGAGCCTGCTTCTCCCTCTAACCCTCCCCCCTCTCATGTACTCTCTCTCTCTCTCTCTCATTCTCGCTCTCTCAAATAAATAAATAAATCTTTAAAAAAAAAAAGATGTGTAGTTACTGACACTTATAAAGCAAGAATATAAAAATGTACAAGGTGGTGATAAGCACGGAACCAAGGATAGGGGCTACCCCCAGGGCAGCTGGGTAAGATAGGAAAGGCCTCAGGAAGGGTCATACAGGCAGGCGGCTTTGATTTTATTTGTAATAATTCATTTCTTTCAGTAAAATGTGGAGATATGCACAGGAACACGGGTGCAGATTATATTATTCCCTATTTATCCTGTATGCTCTATTATTTCATAATAAGAAAGAGAAAACATTAGGGGCTAAGTGAGAAGTAAGGAGTAGGGCTTCCAACACCCATCAAGTTTGGGACACCGGATGCTATTTTGATTCCTGCCAGATGGAAATATCCAGGCCCTTGTACTTTACCAGCCCTGGCAAAGAGCCGGCACTCAGTAAGTAAAAGCTTTTGCTTCTAGCTAACCAAAACAACTGAAGGGAACTCCCGGGTTCACCAGCTAAAACGGACCAATGTGTTGTAACTCTGTGTCCCACTGATGGGTCCAAAGTCAGCCTACTCCCCTCTGCAGAAGGAGGCCGTGGCAGGGTTCCAATGGTGGACAGGTGGGAGCAGGGCTCTGGAGGGGCAGCAGGGCAGAGGCAAACAATGGTCAGCATGCAGTAAACAGGGGTCACATTCCAACATGGCCATTCGGGTTAGGGCAGCGTGCAGTTGGACAGGCAGCCAGGGATCTGTAAGTCTAAAGACTAGAGGAACACTGCAACCTTTTCTTGAGTTCCATGGCTACGGTCTTGTTTTCCAGTGGATCTGCCCTAAGGTGGGAGAAGCAGCAACAACATGCTCCTCATTCAAACCCACAGGAAAGGAATTTCAAGGCGGAATAAAGTCCATGTATGTTCACTTCTGAGTTTCTGTCTCCATCTTATTTCAGAAAAGGGAATTTCTGTCCTCAACATGTTACCCTTTCTTTGCTCAACCTCTCTGCTCAGCTTCCTCATCTAGGAAAGGGGGCCTACCTGCAAAAGGCGGCTGCGAGAATTTCTGCAACCATGTTTGTATAGCATATCTCTAACAAATACTGGCAACCGATATTAAATACCCACGGGGGTCATATATTACTTTATGAGATTTTCATACTCATTTTGTTTTTTAAGATTTTATTTATTTATTTATTTGAGAGAGAGAGAGGGGGAGAGCATAAGCAGGGGGAGGGTCAGAGGGAGAGGGGGAAGCAGACTGCCCACTGAGCTGAGCCGGAGGCAGACGTTTAACCCACTGAGCCACCCAGGCACCCCTTCATACTCATTTTAAACAGCTAAAACTTTTCTAAATTCTTCTTCCCCAAGACAAAATGGATTCAAAACATAACATGCTGTTATTCTATAATGTGTTTTCTTAAAAATAGGCTCCAAAAGTTATTAAATGTATGGACACATTTTTGGTTGTTCCAACTGGGGACGAGGGTGCTGCTGGCCTTTAGTGGCTGACGGCCAGGGTTGCTGCTAATCACCACACAACACACAGGACAGAGAATGATCCAGCCCCGAATGTCAATAGGGTCAAGAGTGAGACACCCCGTTCCTTAGCAACCCATGAAAACTGGGTGTCCGTCTACCCTTTAACCCCCTCCCCCCAAGTGGTGGGAAGTTCACGGTCTTTTCAAACCGCCCTCCATACTCTTATTGGGACATCCTCGTCTTCAGGAAACCAGAACCGTGCCCCTGTGGCTCGCTCCAACGTCAATGGATGACTCTGCTGGACCCAGAATGAGGCTCCGAAAGTTCAAAGAGAGAAACTTTCCCCTCAAAAAGTACCCTGTGGTACAAGAAGGCAGCTGTGAATCACATGCATTTTCCTAATATTTGAACAAGGTAGGGGTCAGCAAACATTTTTCTATAAGGGGCCAGATAGTAAATATTTGAGGTTCGACAAGCCATAGTAACTGTTGAAATGACTGAACTCTGCGATTGCAATGGCAAAGCCGTAATAGACAATGGGAAAAGAATGAACTCGGCTCTATTCATTCAAGTAAAACTTTATTTATAGACACTGAAATTTGAATTTCATTTAATTTTCGAGTGGCAAAAGTATTCTTCTTCTTTTGATTTTCTATAAGCACTTAAAACTGTGAAAAACATTCTTGGCCATACAAAAATGGGCATCAGGGGTGTAGTCCGCGATCCCCGGAATGGCGTGTTAAGATTTATAAAACATTACTATCTCACCTGCTTCTCACAAGAGCCCCTTGGGGGGATGTGTGTGAAATTATCCTCATTTTACAAATGAGCAAACAGGTGCTCACTCAAAGGAGGGGCAAAATACTCAAGACCTCACATCCAGGAAGAGGAAGAGGCAACATGCTAACCCTACAGTCTTTCCAGGTAGAACAAATAATTACAACACAATTCTTTCCAGAAACTTGTACTGAGTATCCATTTGCCAATGGAAACAAAACCAGACATCCTCACTGCCTTTAAGAAGTTCAAGGCTTAATGTGAATGCGAAATAAAGAAGTGATTGCAATAGAAAGTGACAACCAGGAGGCAGAGACCGAGAGAACCCAAGGCAGGGGCCCGGGGCCTCCCACGCAGAACCCAGGAGGAGCCCGGCAGTGTGGGGTGGTGGGAAGCCATCCCAGGCGGTCACTGTTGAGCTGGAACAAGGAGGCAAGAAACAGCATTATGCCTGGAGAATTACAATGAGTTCAGTGTCACTGGAGTCCAAGAAGCAAGACAAGAAGTCAAAAGTTGAGGATGGAGAGTTAGACAGGGTTAGATCATAAATGGTTAGGGCCTTGGGGTTATCCTGTTGGCTGTGGGGAGTCAGGCACAGATTTTAAGCACAGGCAGATTACATTTGATAGAGAAGTCTCTGATGCTTTGTGGGAAAATGGGAGGGAGGGCGGTGACAAGTGACAGCCGGGGTACAAGTCAGGACACAGACTTGAATTGGACAGGGGCTGCAGGAATGAGGAAGGGGCAGATTGTATCAGTAAGCAGACAGTTAAAACTGATAGGCTTAGTGAGGGCAGGGATTCTTGCAGGGATGTTGGAAGAGAAGGATGCTCTTCCCCACGTTTCCAGCTGAGTGACTGTGAACTTGGGTGGCACAAACTAAGAAAGATAATCGCAGAATTATAACACCAGGAACAAAGTGCTAAAGAAGCAGAACGAATGATGATGAATCTGCCTGTAGAAATCAAAGAAGACTCCATAGCCGAAGTGACATTTAGGCTCTGTCTTTAAAGATGATTAAAAATTTGCCGGAGAAAGAGGAGGAAGTGGAAAAGGGCATTCCAGGCAAAAGGTGCAGTGTAGACAAAGGCTTGTTGATTTATATTGAGTTTGTAGTCAACCCAAACAACCCTGATCTTTTTTACCAGGAAACTATATAAAGTCATGGCTTCCAGTATCTTTGCTGCTGATTTGGGGCCCCAAGGGGCAGCACTTTACATGTAACCTCCCAGATTGGATCGTGATAAATTAATAATTCCACCTAGATGTAGTCATTCCACACCCCCCAGCTCTCTGCATCAAGAAAGCCTGAGAACCCCAATGTCTTCATAAAGATGCCACTCAGATATTAAAGACAGGGTATGACACATGCCCAGACATCACCCTTCCCTCCAACCCCGAGCCCTAAGGCGGGCTTTTAAGAGGGGCTATCTGATGGGGCACGTGGGTGGCTCAGTCGGTTAGGCATTCGCCTTGGGCTCAAGTCATGATCCCAGGGTCCTGGGATGGAGTCCCGCATCGGGCTCCCTGCTCAGCAGGGTGTCTGTTTCTCCCTCTGCCTGCAGCTCCCCCCGTTTGTGCTCTCTCCCTCTGTCTCTCTGACAAATAAATAAAATCTTAAAAAAAAAAAAAAAGAGGGGCTATCGGCTGAGTGGTGCAGAAGCTCAGACTTTCAAAAGCGCCAGACTTCCCGAGTTTGAATCCTGCCCCATCCCTTACTGTCTGTGAGACTTCAGAGACGTCACAGCTCCCCGTCTGGATGATATGTACAATAAAGACAGCACCCACTCACTGCGCTGGGGTGAGGATTAAATGAGAGCATATGTGCACAGCCCTTGGCGTAGTGGCTGGCACGTGGTTATCCAATGCATCAGCTGTCACGCATTAACACGATGATGACAACATCAATCTAATGCACAGCACGTGTCCTACAGCTCAGCAGTTCCCAAACTTGCTCCAGCATAGCAAGGAATCTGGAACACGGGCCTATAATCCAGATTCCTGGATCTAAATCACGAATCACTAAAACAGAATTTCAAGACATGTGGTAGATAAACCGGTACGCTTAACAAGCGCCTACACAGCATGTGGTGGCCACACATCCAGAGATCTCTCCTGAAACCTCTCTGGACTCCAGGCACGGCATACCTGTGTGCCCTGGCCTCCAAGTCTAAGAACCTAGCAACAAAAAGCAATAAAGAAACAATTATTTTTCCCACTTTTAACAGTCCCATGAGGTCTCCTAGCTACCGTGTACATGTGCAAATTGAATCTTCAAGCCATCCTTTTGTAATTACTGGTTCCAGAATTTTGCCCCAGGTCGGCATGGGGCTTTCTATTCTTTTCTCTGAAAACTACGCTTTCTTGATTTTGCTTTTGGCTTTGCTCTTCATCGGGCATGATCCCATCCCTGATCCGTTAGTGATTCTCCTCGTCTCCACAATTCTTCAAAGATTACAAGTAGGCAGCAAAAGTCCGCTTGGCCCACTAGGATGAAATTCATGCTGGCCAGAGGAGGTGAACTCATTCAGAGCTGCCCCGCGCCTTCAAACAATCAGTTCACCTATCTTGAGTTTCAATTTCCTCTTACAAGTACTTGCTCTACTCTTCCCAGGCTGAAGATCGACCTCCTTGCCTAGAAAGGACAAAAGTGTAATAGGAGTTGAGGAGTACCGCTTGCCTGTTAGTATTAGTCTATCTGTTCCGGTCCTGAACGCACAATGACGTCACTTTTGTTTCCGTTAAAATGTTTTCCATAGTCTCAATACTGTGAGCTTTCAAGCCCCGAGTCCACTACTCTTTCAGGTCCCCATTATCGTGATTCTTTTTTATAGTCTTCCTCGGTCACTGGCTCCGCTTTCCAATTTCCTCCAAGTCACTCCTAAATCCAAGCTTTTAAATATTCCACTGAAGCCACAGTGGATGTTCAATCTCCTCGCCTCTCCATCTTCTTCCTGATCAAGATTATCTATGATTATTGGCTAAAAATTTCACATTAGAAAGCGGCCCAAAGCTAATGGAATCTTTATCTTTTCTTCGTGGCTCCGAAGACTGCCTAAGTGAAACCTAGGCTCTCTTGCTTATCAAATTTAATCATCTGGATGTTTTCCCCCAAAGGATCAATCTCTTCATTTTTTTCCCCTTCCAGATAATCTAAGGTCAGAATCGAGTAACAATTTAAGTTCTGTGAAGTAGATTATCTAATGCAGTCAACAAAGCTGGAAACTTCCTTTTTCTTTTTGTTTGTCTCTTACTTTTTATGGAAATAAAGGCAGTGATGTGCATAGCGGTTAAGATTCAGGGCTCTGGAGCAAACCTGCTTAGGTTTAAACCCTGTCTCCACTGCCTGTGTGACCTGCATGAGCTTAACAAGCTACAGAAGTTCACCTGGACCTCGGCTTCTTCTTCTATACAACTATGGACTGCTACTACCACTAACAGAGTACCAGCCTCATGGGACTGCTGTGGAGCAGACAGAGGGCTTAAAGAGAATACCTGATCCACCGCAAGACAAGGGGTAGCTATTATTATGATATTGTTGTTGTTTTTTTCTGTTGTGGAGACTTTTATCGCTTTGCTACATGATTACCTGAGAAATATTTTAAAGCAGGAATTACAAAAAGAAAACAACGGAATTCTTTCCCTGATGTGTGTTTGTGGGGTGGGGGTGGGCAGGGTTGGGAAAGTAAGGGGGAACGCAAAAATAAACAACCGGTGAAGACATTTTTTAAGTGGTTAGTGGGGGACTGTTCTGGACCAAGTGTGCGTGACTAATTTTTTGTTTTTAAATCCAATTTATCACCAGATGATTACATTTGCCAGATTCTCTACATTTCACAGAATTCCACCCTGATGTTGGAGGCTACGTTAAGAAGATTAGTCAAGAGCTGCTGCTACTCTTTAACGATTTTTCTCTGAGTCAGCCATGCTATGGATGACACTTAGAATTTCGTATCCCTGGAAACATGCTTGAAATGGGCAGAAGTTTAACCCTGCCCTTTTTTATTTTTGTTTTGCCAGGTACTACTCTGGAGGGAGAGCCCAGCATTTCGAACTGGTTCTTTAACTCTTTCTTGACTTCATGATACCATCTAGACTGGCTGAGATGCGAGGAATCCCTGACCAAGGCCACCCACTGCGCCCTGTGACCCACCTAGTAATTTCCATCTTCACCTCTGTTTTATCATTAGGATGAGTCCTTGAATATCTCTAGCGTTGGTACTTTTCTTTTTCTGATTTTCATTTCTTTTTAATGACAGAGAGTCAAATAATAGCATCGATGCTGGCCAGGAAACCTGACAGCCCTGCTGAAACTGAATTCAAAGCCGGAGGATAACACAAGACAACAGCCTGATGGACAAAAATCTGAGTTCCGCATACAAAACATGGTTTAGAGCGTCAGCTTCTCAGGAGCAGAACCTATGAAAGCTTGGGACCAAATACAAACATCTAACAAGCGAAGTCCAGGGAGATCAGCCCCATCCATCCCCCAGCTCATCAGCCACGTGAGAAGGGGCTTCCGAGGCATTAAGGCTTCGTGGAGCACAATCCCGAAACATAGCCAAGAGTTTACCAGTAAGTGTCATGGATTTAATGTAATGGGTAGCAGCCCTACAGGTACTCACTTATGGACTTGGCTTAGGAAAGGGTAACACTAACAAGAGATTGTGGCTCAGGCCATTCTGCAATTAAACTGCCAGTAAAAAGTTCCACACGTGCCGAAGGCAATTCAGTAGAGACGACCAATCCTGGCTTACATTGATTTTGCCCCATCAATTCATCACACTCACCAGAGATTGCAAGAGGCTTACACACAATGTTCAAAATGTCATCAAATAGTATATTACTTAGCATCAGATGGTGTTTATAACCAACTGGGGAATTCATCTGACTAAATACACTGAGTATGACTGATTACTAATATTTATGGAGTGCTTACCACGTTCCAGGATCTGCATTCCAAGGCTTTCCACGCATTATATCCCAATAATCCTCGCAACAATCCTATGAGGTAGGTACTATAATGTGCCATTTTGCAGGCAAGGAAGCAAACTAAAAGGAAGTTACCCTGGGTTATTTATTTATTTTAAAGATTTTATTTATTTATTTATTTGACAGAGAGAGAGAGACAGCGAGAGAGGGAACACAAGCAAGGGGAGAGGGAGAGGGAGAAGCAGGCTTCCTGCGGAGCAGGAAGCCCGATGTGGGGCTCGATCCCAGGACCCTGGGATCATAACCTGAGCCAAAGGCAGACGCTTAACGACTGAGCCACCCAGGAGCCCCTGCCCTAGGTTATTTAGCTAGTCAATTTAGGGATGCTATTCAAACCAGCATGAAATGGCTTTGGGGACCACCCTTCCCCACTGCGAATCGGGGACAAAAACATCAGGAAGTATCCACACACAATGACACATATTACCTAACTGGCTAAGGGCTAGAACTTGTCCTATATGAATTAAGACCAACTGAAGAATCTACTTGCTACCATTGTAAATTTTTTTCCTAAAATGATTCTCACATATGATTGTGATATGATATGATACCTCCTTTTAAAATAATTCCAATGTTTCTGTCCACTGGGAAAAAATTGGAGAGAAAGAGACATCAGCGCAAATGTGGATAAACATCTTGTTTTTTTAAGCCACCCAAACCAAAACCCCTCCACGTCCCTCAAGCCCTTCTAAAAGTACACATGGAAAATTATCAGCAAATACATATAGCGAGTATATGAATTTTCAGTAGGTGGTACTGATGAGGAAATAATTATCGCCTATAATAGACTCTCTGTGCACTTCCTATACTCCAGGCTCCCTTGTATTCATCTACAATCAGACCTGTTTCATAAAACCTGGAGCATGGTTTCATTTTTCCTTTCTTTTTTTTTTTTTTTTTTAATGGTTTCACTTTTTAAAAATGGTTACAGACATTTACAGTCCCCGTAACTCTGATTTAATTTGAATAGCTGGCCATAGTGATGATTTATCTAATTCGAAGTCCTTGATAAGATAAACCCAAGCCAATTATACCATTATTCTTGTGAGAAAATAACATTCACAGCACAGCTTCCAGAAATGTCCTGCAGTGAGAAGAGGATACTGTCAATAACATCAGGGTTCAAAGTCATTCCTGAACTCGTTCCCCAAGCAGCACCCTGCCCAGTGGTGTTCTAATAGGTTAAGCAATAAAGAAGTAAAGCCTCGAGCCCCGCATGCTAACTCAGAGGTTACAGAGCTAATATCATCAGTTGCCGTCTCAACTCGGGGGCTGAAGACTAACATTTTTTCCACCCGTGGCCATGGTGAATGATTTAAGGCTGGCCTTTGGACGGTTCCACTGCGTAACCTGTGCAGGGGGAATGCTTCCTCTCCTCCAGAAGCTTCTTTCCATGTGGAAGGAATGTTGCTCCCACCTCTTTCCACTCCACCAGTCAGGCCTAACCTGAATGGCAGTTCTCAAAGTGCGGGCTGCGGAATGCTAGGGGTCCCCAAGATCCTTCCAGGAGATCTGGAAGGCAAAAACTCTTCTCCTAATAGAGTAACATTATTTGTCCTTTCACTCTCAATCTCTCACAAGTGTAAAGCAGAGTATTCCTGAGGCAGGCAATGTGTGCTACCATAACAGAGCAAATGCAGAAGCAGATAAGCCAGACATTAAGGAGATTTACAAAAACAGATAAGTGCAAGGCTACTATTCCCACTAACTTCTCTTTTCTGTTTTGGAAAATACAGCTCTTTTTCATAATAATTGGTATTTATGTTACCTATATAATGGATTTTAATATCTTTAAATGAATTAAATATGTATTTTTCTCAGTTTAATTTCTAATATGCTAAACACCAACAGATATTACCCACATTGCACAAGCTCACTGGGGCACTCAGTAACTTTTAAGAGCATAAAAGGATCCTAAGACCGAGAAGTTTGTGAATGACTGCCCTAGAGAGAACGATGGACTGAACTTATCTGAAGGCTGAATTCAAAAGAACAATCTGGGCAGCTGGTGCCCAGCTCTGTCCCCCACTCCTCCCACTGGGGAGTCTCAGGCCCGCAGAAAACAAGTGTGGTGATCTCATTTTCCATGCTGGGAATTCGCGGATCCCCTGCAGCATTTGGGGGTTGGGGGAGGGTGTCCACAACCGCCTGCAACTGAGCACCCATATCTGTGGAATTCTGGGGTTCCCTATTAGCAACAGACAAAAGCTACACTTTCAAGCCCAGCTTTTGCCAGAACCACGTGATACCCTCCTTTCCGGACTGTTGGCTCTCCTGGCTTCTATTTCACTTGGTTCAGAATTTGGTTCAGCAGGAGAGGTCCTATTTATTGGGCCCCTTCGAGACTTGCATTTGGTATATTATCTGGAGATCTCGGCAAATAATAAAAAAGGAATCCAACATTGGGGAAGAAAATACTCATGGAGGTTACCGGGTCTCCAGGCAGGGGAGAAAGGATGTTTTACTATGGCCCTGAATGTTTTTCAACTTGGTGGTTTGCAGCCTTGATTGTGCAGTGTGGCTGGTTTTTATAGTTGGGCAAGTAGTTTTTAACATCAAGAGGCTTTAATTCCTAAACCACAGGGTATTTTGATCTTGATGTGTGACCACAACTTATGGTGGTTATTCTCCAGGAAAGTGGCTGTTTACAGGGGTAGGGTCTAGAGCAAGCAAGGGGCCTCAGGAAAGGCTGTAGGCCAAGGATCTCAGAAAAGAGGCAGGACACATGGGGTGACCTTGGCCAAATGATGAACACTTTTGGGTGAGGGCCACCGTAGTTTGGCCCCTTGGCAGTCTGCACTGGTCTTTACAAATGAAGGAGAAATCTTGCCTTGCACAGGGCCTTTTTGGCTAAAGCAACCCCATAACAAGTGGCAAGAGACTGAAAACCTTGCTACCAAGACAGTGTGTCCCATAACTACCCACCCAACAGAGCCCTCGCCAGTGACAACACCAGGCTGGCAGTCTCCAGGGGCTCATAGGGAAAGGTAGAGTAGGAGGTTTCAATGTGCTGGTTGCAAACCGAAACTCTTCACGGAGAGGCTCCCAGTGGGAGGTTATATTCAGCACTTTGTACTTACCTCGGGGGAGGGGATCCACCCACACATTCTGGGTTTTTCTTGAGAAAACTGGCATTTGAGATACTGCCCCCTACGTGCAAGGTTCGAGAATATCCCATGGTGGCAATCCCTGTCTTCTTTAACTTCCATCCATCAGATTCAGTATCTTTAAGTCTTCATTTCCTCTTTGAGCTGTGTTTAGCCCAAGGGTCAGGGATTATAGACAAGAGGCTTGGCCTGATTAGCATTTGGGGAAGGCTAAACTGAAGAAGGTTTTCTCAGCCCACTGTGAGTCTTTCTCTCAGATATCATGGGCTCCCTGTTACGGTCTTTGGGACACTTAGAGATAGGCCGTGGGATCCTAACCTTGCCTGGGATAAATCTTCCAGGATCGACATGGGTGTGCCTTCTAATTCTGTAGGCTGTGCAGCCACTGCTCTGATCATCTTGCATATCCCATTAGCTTTGGGGACTCTTGAGAAAGTAAAGCTATCGATCTCCTAAGGCTTCATGAGGTTGGAAGCAGGGTTGGTCCTGACAGAGGCCCATCTTCCCCACTGTGGGCAATCGCTGTACCTTCTCGATGAGCACAGGCTTGGTGGTTAAGAACATAAACTCAATGGCTAATCCAAAATCTGGGAAAGGTTTACGGGAACCCTTACCCCCTACTTTCAAGTAGGGGGCGCTACGTTAGCAATAGCTCTCCTGACCTCTGTCAACCTCTCTGGCAGGTTAGTCTGAGACAAATGGGCATGTAGGGTTCAGGACCTTCATCATCTTTTTTCTGTTGGGAGCCTGCCTGCTTCCATAACGCAGATATCACGATGCTACAGGTGAACTTACAGGAGCAGGGTCCCCAGGCAGGAGGCTGGCCCTCACCCAGCGCTGCTGAAGATGGGAGGTAAGGGGGGGGGAATTAATTCGGAGATCCAATATATTTAATCTACATTCTCCACCCTTGCCTTTGTCAGTAAGAAAAGTTGTATTTTGACTATCTGCTGACCCTTTTGTCTTACTTACCAGAACTTAGATGAATAGAAGCACTATTTACTAGGTCTCTTCAAAGACACCAAAATTACATACAAAGTCTCACTCTTACTGAATACTCAAAGGCTAAGGCTCAAAGATCGAAAAGAGGCCAGACTATATAACATCCTGATACCACCAGCAGAGCTATAAGCTCACCAGGATGCTGAACACTGAGGGTCTGAGAGCAGACATCCACGTCTCTTCAAGTGCTTGGGGGAGCCCAGGTGCTAGGAAGAGAAAGTCGCATGGACCCCTGGATTGCTCGGTGACTACGGTGCTGGGCCCAGCCAGCCTGAGGTCAGGAAAAACAGGGCAATTCAGAGAACTGTCAACCACTATCAGTTACTTGCAGCTCTTAAAATCACCACCGAGGGGTCATGTGGCCAGTGACAGAAACTGCCTGCTTCCATGGTATCCTATCTGAACGCTGGCTCTGTCTATTAAATTTTCCCATTCAATGTAAGGCCAAAGTTGCTCTCTGAAACAGAGATCCTTAAAGTCTGGATTCTAAACTCCAAATCCTCCTCCAGGCTGCAATCTTTCCCAAAATCTAGAACAGAGAAGCTTATTATGCTCCCACTGCATATATTCTTGTAGACTTCCAAGGAACTAGTTGTTACGAGCAAGGCAAAACCCTGTTCAAATCCCCACCAGCCACATCCTCGAGGCGTGCCTTTGAGTGAATGTGTTAAGCCAGGTTTCATTCAGACCTTTGTAAAATGGATAGTGATGATAATGCCCACTTTATCTCAGGGGACTGATGTGAGATTACATGAGACAGCGCAGGTGAAGGGCTTGGCCTGGCCCATAGTAAGCACTCAGCGAATATTAGATTTAACCACATGAGTAAGCTTTCAAAAAGGTTCAATCCTTGACAACATCCCATACATGCCACAACTGAAAATGTTAGGCAAAAAGAAGAGGCAATAAACAGTAAGGCCAAGCTATAGACAAATTACAAATTTCATCTGATAGGCTAGCGTTCATTCAGACACCTCAAGGAAGAGACAAAGGCCAAAACGCATATCAAAACAATCTTCTACTCATTAGTAACCAGGAGAGCATAAACTGAAACCAAAGAGATACAATTATGCAGTCCACTAAACAGTTAAAAATTTTAAAGTTTGGCTATAACACATATGCTAAAATCATGGGAAAACGAGAAATACATACATGGTGCTGGTGGACCGGTTTGGAAAACATTCTTGTTTGCAACCCAGCAATTCTACTCCTTGGTACATATCCCAGAGCAGTCCAGCATTCCATCACCTGGGAGCTTGCTAGACATGCAAATTCTCAGGCTCCACCACAGAGTTACTGAATCAGAAGCTCAGAGGGTGAGGCCAGGAATCTCTGTTTAATGGGCTTTCTGGTGATTCTTACACAAGCTCAAGTTTGAGAAATGCAGTCCCGGAGTATCCCTGACACTTAATGCCCAGGTGGCAAGTACAGCAATGTTCACAGTAGCCGAATTCTGAACACACACAAACCCATCAACAATAAATTGAATAAGTAAATTCTACCATATTCATAGCATGCAATGCCCTAGAGCAGTGAAAATGAACAAATTAGAGTTATACAATTCAACTGAATGAATCTTACAGACAGAATGCTAAGCAGAATAAGCAAATCACAAAA
Source organism: Mirounga angustirostris (assembly GCF_029215605.1). Taxonomy (NCBI): domain Eukaryota; kingdom Metazoa; phylum Chordata; class Mammalia; order Carnivora; family Phocidae; genus Mirounga; species Mirounga angustirostris. Next base: position 43,066,293 of record NW_026991722.1, on the reverse strand, counting down.
AGTACATTTTATATATATATGTGCACATAAATACACACATATGCATAATACATTTATAAACACATAATACACGCACATTTACATAAACACACCTCTCCTCCCCCATATATATGGGATATATACATAGATGGTAATACTATGAAGAAAAGCAATGAGTAATTAATTAGAAAGATGAAGATAATTGTTACCTCTGGGGCAAAAAGGGGGAATAGATACAGTATTCTGGAGACTTCCAAGGTACTGGCAATTTTCCATTTCTTAACTCGTCTGGTAGTTACACGGACATATTTGTATACTCTAATTATTTTTTATACTGTGCATATACTGTGCTTTATATACTCCTCCACATGGACCACATTTTACAATAAAAAAGATTTTTTTTTAAAGGTTGAACTTCATATATATGCAAAGTAGAACTGGATGCCAATCCTGCCTTAATTTTTTTTTTTTTTTTACCTGCATTCAAATAAATACCAAACCAGAACACAGGCTCTGACCTCAGGCTGCTGGCATTTGAATCCTAAGTTTCTTCCCTTAACAAAATCACTTTGGGTACCTTGTTCTAAACGATCTGTGCTTTGGTGTCCTCATATGTAAAGCGAGTATAATCTTGGGTGAATTAAATGAGTTAATACACTTAAAGTCCTTAGAACAGTGCCTGGCACATATAGTAATTACTCAAAAATGATGTGCTATTATTAGGACAGGATGAAACTGAGTTAAAAGTAATATTTCCTACATCTAATCACCAATAAATTATCAGAATCTACAAGAACAATGACTCCTCACTCAGTTTTTGCAGATTCTGTATTGGCATCCACCAACATTACCTTCAACCCCCTCCTCTCTATGAGGTCCTCATCATCATGTTAAAAGCATTCAGAGATGAGTAACTTACTCTGGTTCCAGGCTAGTCTCAACACATACACACACATGTTTGCATCAATATCAGAACATTAAAGAATTAAATCACAGAAGCAAAGAGAAAGACACCAGAATAGCTTCTGTTCGATTACCTGCAATTCCCAAAATTCAAATTGCTGGCAGAATACACTCCATATACATTAACCCCTTTCCCTAATCCTATCAGCCTAGCAACATCTGTTAGAATTTAAAGAGGGATGTTAAAATATGTGTCCTTCAGGTGTGGTTCCTCAGTGAGGCCGAAGGGACATTCGGGTGATAGTCCCTTCAGAGTTACAAGTTCCTGGCTATCACGCTGAACACAGAACAAAGCTTTAGACATATAAGAGCTCAAATTTATTCAAATATTTAAATTATCCCTTGACTGTGTTTGTATAAAACAGTGGTAATGGCTATGCCCCAAAATCTTCAGTTAAAGAGCTTATACCTTGTTTACCATATGAAAGCACTTTTTTAAGTGATGTATATATATTAGCCCATTTACTTTTCATAACCGCCTTATGATAAACTATCATAAAAATGTCATGTTGTCCACGTGCGCATAATACCCAAGTGTCAGAACTGGGGTACAAACACAGGTCAACTAGCTCCAGAGACCCCAATCTTAACCACAATGCCTCACTGCCTCTCTAGGCTACTAAATCAGTACAACTGAAAAGAAAAAAGGACAAGAACCAAAAATCTAAGGAAATATTAAACGTAATAAAGGGAGCATTTCAGTTCAGAAAACGAGCAGCTTTATTTGACCAACAACAGCCACTCGTGTGTTAGTCTGTGTATTATGTGTATAAAATCTTGGTGGGAGAAATTGAGCAAGACTCTCTACCCTCATACCACATACAAAAAGAAATTTCAGGTAAGTAAATATCTAAATGTGAAAATATAAACAGATAAATACAATTTGATATAGCATGAGGTTTAAGAAGACTGTGTTTGGAGGTGCATGGTCTCAATTTATATACTGGCACAACAACCAGAGTAGTGGCCCAGGAACACGTGATATGTATGTGTATATGTATGTATATATGTGTGTATATATATATTTAAATTATGTATGCATTTAAATTCTGAAGAACCAAGACTTAGGAAAATAAGGAATAGGAATCATGACAATATCCATTACAAATGCAAATACTAAAAAAGTAACCTCACTGTTTTCCAAAATGCCTTTATTTTAGGTCATAAAATGCTATAAGCCATCTGCAGATAGTCTACTGTTATCTACATTTAAATACACCAGTATCCTCCTTTTAAACACAGCTCCATAGAGACAGCCTCAAATAAAGGGAAGACCATAAACCAAATCATGGATAACCCAGTTTTGTTTACAAAGAAGTTAACTATAAATCGATTTGTAAATTAAATCAGTGATTATGATGTTCTCCCCAAATGTCCTTAGTACTTGTCAAACAGAAAAGACAGACTGTAAACAAAATTTAATGCCAAAAACACAAACACCAAATACAAACAATTACTTTTATGGGAGAAAAACTATGGGTTGGGGCGAAACACAAATGAAATACATATTATGTATCAATAAGCTAAGGCCGTGCAAAAAGTACACTCTCTTTAAATACTGCAAAATAAAGTCCACACGTGTAAGAAAGTCCACACGTGTAAGAACGTTAAAAAAAAAAACTAGAACTGCCTTGAAGCAAAGAAATCCTTGGTGGGCTGGAATTTGATTCTTTAGTCCTCAGCACCATGCATGGAATCCTCCACCTAGAATCTGGATCTACTAAACAACCGTTATAAATAGAGAGAAAAGGCCTCTACAAAGAAAGATCTTGGGACAAATATGGCACTCTGCATCCTTCATGGCAACCTCTCAGATCTTTAAAAAACCTATACAAACACAAAAGAGGATCAACTGTACCCAAAGATGCACTGAACAGCTGGAAAACTAGCAGTTTATGGCATTATAACCCCTCCATTTAACCTCTTTTTAAGTTAAAATTAAATCTGGGTAAGACCTCATTGAGAAGTGGGTCACCGATAAGCTCAGAGAAGGTATTAAGAAGCATCACTGAAAAGATTAGAATCTGTTAACACCCCAAAACTCTGCTTGAAGACGTCAAATCAAAAAGACATTTAGTTCTTTGCCTCCATCCTCCTTCTGGTAGAGGCTGTAACTTACTACAGTCTAAATGGTTTTGGCTTTTGGCTAAACAACACTGCCAAGTTAAAAGAACTACAGAAGAAAAAATCTGAGTAGGAAAACCCACAAAAGGTGTTTCATGGCTTGACAAACCACAAATATGCAAGCAACTTCTAGCTGCAATGAAATAATCACTCCATTCTTTAAATAAAAAAAAATGAATTTTCAACTTCCTTAACTTCCTGAAGATTTCTATAACATCCATGAATCTTTCCTAATTTCTGACTATTAAAACATATGTATGACACAAACATATGGACAAATTCTAAAATTGAGTGGAAGATGCCAGACACAAACGGGAATATAATATAGGATTTCATAAAGTACAAAGATTCCATAAAAATAAGCAAAAGTAATAGATGTCACTAGAAGTCAAGTAAATACTCAGCATTGGAGGATGGTTAAAATTGGAGGAGGGTACTCATGAGGTGCTGTTGAAGCTGTGTCTTGATTGGGTGCTGACTCAATAGTATGTTCAATTTATGAATATTCAGCAGGTTATCCACTTATATGTGCACTTTCCTGTAAGCATTTGATAGTTCCCTAAAGTGTGAGTGTGTATGTTGAGGTGTGTGTCAACTCTGATTTTGAATTCCCTAAAGTACAATTTGGGGAAGCAGAACATTGTAAGTTAATTTTGAACATGTTACCACCAAATGGACTCCACCGGGGGGATGCCAAAGGAGCTGCAAAAGGCTAATATTCTGGCCACACAAAACACATTTTTTCTTTATTTACTGGACCAGAAAGTCATAAAGAATGAACTTCAGACTTTGAACCATTGTGTTAACCAATTAAGACAACAAAAGAAAAAAAATTAAAGTGGTCACAATCTCTAGTTTATGAAAGATTTATGTTAAGCAGAGGGAGTGGATTATATCCCCTTTAAACTTAGTAAAATTAATGGTTTTTTTATTCATTTATTTCAGAGTTCACTTAATAGCTTCCCAATCAACCAAGAGACATTTTGTTGGAGATTCTAGTCAAGCCAACTGAATCCGCCCAGTTACAACAGGTCAAGTTACAAGCGAAACAGTTCTAGGCTTTCTCCTTGGCAAAACAAATCTGTTGTCCCTCCACAAAACATTCGCATGAATCTGCTTTAGTAGTTCCTTTTGAGATGTGGACATATTTGTTTTAAAAGCCCCCAAATAATTTCATTTTGGGAGAAAAAGTAATTCAGATGATTCAAACAGGGAAAATGTGTCACTAAACATATTTCAAAACTTGGTGATCCACTCTCTTGAACTTACTTTCACAGAAAGGAACGCTGAAAAAACAGTATCAAAAAAAAGAAAAAAAAAAAAAACACACATAGCCTGAGGGTTTCTAGGCTCTTAGGAAGTATTTTAAGTTCTAGGATTTGCGCAAAAAAATTATTTTTGAACACTTATCAGCATATTATTTGTTGATCGAGACAATTTGAAGAACATTATAAAACTGATTATGAATCATTTCCCTATGATATTTTCTTCTTTCTCTAAGATAACATATTTTATTTTATTTTTTTAAAGATTTTATTTATTTGTTTGACAGAGAGAGACACAGGGAGAGAAGGAGCACAAGCAGGGGGAGTGGGAGAGGGAGAAGCAGGCTTCCCACTGAGCAGGGAGCCCCTTGTGGGACTCTATCCCAGGACCCTGGGATCATGACCTGAGCCAAAGGCAGACACTTAATGACTGAGCCACCCAGGCGCCCCTAAGAGAACGTATTTTAAAAATGAGTGAAAATCCTAACCAAGCATTACATTTTGGGTTCAGACGCCAAAATAAATCAAAATATTTAAGGTCAAATTAATAGAGAATATAACTCAAAAGTTGACTATTTAAAAAAAAAATCTTATCAACCCACTAAAGAGGAATCGAAATTCCTCTCTAATGCAATATTCATTCCTTGACTACCACTGTATTGAAAGGGTCCCAGTCCATAGAGGGAGGGAGAAAACCATATGTTTTGCAGTCAGGCTCAATCTATTCTGACAGATATCGTTTCACTCTGGATTCTCAGAAAAACTACTCAAACTGAGTTCTACTTTCATCATCTCTAAAATGGGAATTTTATCTCACAGGGTTATGGAAACAATTAACTGGGATAACATGTTAGTTTCCTTCACTGAAATTAAAAATATTTTATTGTAAAGGTTTAGTACTACCAGACATTAGTTAAAAAAAACAAAAGGGTTCGAAGAGGTGGCAACAAATATCAGAAGTTCTAATGGTTTTCTCCGGTGTATGTGTTTTTTCTGAGTTACATGAATGACCTACTGACGATTAATAAAAATAAAATAAATTGTGAGAGGTCTTAAAACTGCATATGAGGAAAAAAGGGCCAGCCTTACAATCATTACTGAAAGCAGTAATAGCATCTGATTCCTATACTAAATATTCTTCTGCATCTCAAATTCTAGATAGTACTAAGGTGTTTAGACTACACTTTAGGCCACACTTTCACCACCAGGAATAGATGAAAAATTAAATATTCAGTCAAAGGAATGTAAGAAATATCACAATGGTTTAAACCAACTAATGTAATCTCTCAGGCACAAATAACTCAGCACAGTATAGTCATTTTATGATACAACATGGAAACTAAGCTATTATTTAACTACCCATTAACTTAGCCAATCTTCTTAGGCCTACTTGTAGCTCAGCCTGCCATAGGTTGTTCTCGACACAACTTTAGGACGTTCTACTGTTACCTTAGGCCATCTTCATCCTATTCCTACATCGTTTGATTACCTATTCTTTCGTCACAGCTTCTATCGTGGTCTTCGTCCAATTTCTCCTCATTCAGAAGCCCTGAAATCCCACTGATCATTTTCGCGGTCCTTCTCTGAGGCATTTCTAGGTACGTGGCTATGCCATAAACATTAGGTGGTTTAACAATCATTTTCTTGACCTGGAACTAGAACTAAAATGCTTTACTCCACACAGCAAGGGTTCGCAAATGTAACTGCATATTACACATATAATTTATTAAATCAATTCCTACTAATGACATTCAGAGTTCAATTAATCCAATCTTTTGTAATTATAAACATATCAATACATAATGTTATATATGCACATAGATTTATATATTATGTGTACATCATGAATACAGACATATCTGTAGAAAAATAACTTGCTAGGTCAATGGGCTATATTTTTAGTGCTGACCCATATCACTCAATTCAAAGGTTCTCACGGAAGCTATCTTCTTTCAAAGAAACACAGAAGTATATAGGAATAAAAGGAATAATTTTTATTCTTAGTAGTATCACATTCCCCTTCAAGTCTAACCCAAAAAAATAGTTTACTTTTAGTGGTAAAAGGAGCACTGCCAATGAAAAAAAATTACTTTTAAAAGTCAAGCATATAAAAAAGAGAGATGACTTCTAACCTACCATATATAATAAACTATTGTTAATGACCTCCAAAGAGATATTCTACCACTCTGAGTCTGTGGAAATCTTTGCATTTCAGGTTAAAAATTAAAGTCATTCCAAAGTCTTTGAAAAGGAGTCATTTGGGGGATATTTTTAAGCAGCCCCAAGAGTCCCAGAACTGGAAAGTCCCTTAGAGATCAACTAATCCAACCAGGCCCAGTATTTTACTGTTGAAGAAAATGAGGTCAGGAGAGTTTAAGGGCGTAAGCCACATCTAGACTAGATTAGAACCCCAGGCTCCCTGCCCTTGACACTAGCTCTTGCCCTTGACACTAGCTCTTGCCCTTGACACTAGCTCTTGCCCTTGACCCTATGTAACATCAGCTCATTTGCACAGAACAAAATTACTACACCTTTGGTACCCAAATCACCTCGGATGGCAAACAAAGAGGTGTCAATTAACTATGGATTGACACTTCATGCTAAACTGTGATAAATGTTGCAGGAGACATGTGTGTAAATACCAGTCCTCAACATACATGTTGTACATATATACACAACCCAAGGTCTTTGTGCTGCTGTAAGTACAGGGGAAGCTCAGACAAGGAAGTGCACAGAGTATGAAAGAGAGTAACCAGAAATAAGAACCAAGAAGCATTTATTTATAACCCAAATTTTCCTTTTAAAAACTCTGTTGTAACACAAATCGTAATCTTTAAATATAAATCTTTTTAAAGGTCCTATTTAGCTCCGGAATTCACCTTCTTTTGACTACTTTACAGACATCACTCTATATAGGCAGAAGATACAGCTCTAACTAAAACATTTATCTATATAAATCTCTTCCCTGGCATAAATAGGGTTGTTTAATTAAAACTGATCTACATTTAGTTAAATACACAAAGACTAGCATCTGCTCAAATTAACTGATATAATTTGCTAAAAAATTAAAACAAAAATAAGTTTTTGGTAGGAAAAGACAGAAATGTGCGGCATAATACAAATTACATTTCAACTTATAGTTCTTAACCCAATTTGAAAATGCTTAGGTTTTTAGAAGGTATACTAATGGCAGATAAATATTCAAATGACAAAATCCAAACTTCAAATCTACCATATTTTTTAAATGGTTGATAAAATTCACCACCAGTCTGTGCAGTGCTTAAACTTGATTACTTTTTGTATTTGAGCCAAAAGAACAAATTTGAATAATGTTAACTTGGGCAAATGGTAGAGTATATACACAAACACGGCATTTCTTAAATAACATCTAGGATTTTTCTTTAAAAATCACTCTTCTAACTTAAGAATATCCCTTTGAAAACAGAATGGGGATCTGAGTTACTTAGGATTTTTTTTAAGGCATTTTAAAGCAAGATTAACTGTTGCTTTAAGTCTTGACATTTCCCGATTAATAGCCCTGAAGCTTAATGAGGCACAACAGATTTAAGAATTGAAAATTTTTAATGAAAAGGGAAATTAAGGACAGTTTGGTGCAATATATTGTCATCAAAATAATCTGTCCCAAGAAGACTTTAGTCTCTATATGCAAAAAATACAATCTAAAAAAATTTCCTCTTAAAATCTCAGTCTGAACTTTTAGAAGATCAGAGCAGACTTCCAGGAACGTATGAAAGTCAAAAAGTACAATCTTAAGTAAATTCTGAACTTGCAATTGGAGCCTAAGAAATTACAGATAGATAGATAGATAGACAGATACAGATTATCTGTCTACATATATATCTCCATATATATATATTTTTTAAATGTGTCCATAAAATATTTTAGGATGCACAAATTATTATTTATCAAATCACACCTAGTATGCTGGCAATGCACCATCTATGAGTAATGACCACATACCATAAGATAAGAAAAGGGCAACGATATGCATACCTATGGCCACTAAGTAAAATAAACTATAAATACCAACTATGTTAATTCTCCTTACTTTCACAATAAGTTGTTACAAAGACACATGAAAATCAAATAAACACTGAGAATAAATATGTTTTATACCTAAAATGATTACTGCATCCTAGATTTCCCACTTCCTAAAATAAAGCTTCTTCTTATGTGTCTCATGTGTTGAATATTAATCTCTTCAAAGTGTATACACCTAACAGGTGAAAATCACATATGGTTTATGCCATCTTTTTTCATACTTCCTCACCCAAGGTTGAAAGCAGGACTTATGTGATAAGACTAAGAATCCAGAGTACCTATAAACATTAAGGTGATGTCCTTGATGCTTCATAACCCATACAAATTTATTTAAATAAGAAGAATGGAACTATGCCATTAAAACGTGAACTAGAAAAACAAAGCAGGTTTTTTAGTCTAGTAATTACTGGGTAGGTAGTAAAAATAAAATTGATTTCTTTTTTTTTTTTTTTTTTGCCTGATGATAAATCTATTGAAGGCCTTGAAAGTCACTTGCATAATTTAAAAGGGAAGTTTGTCATAACTTTGTGATATCCTTTGATCTTTGACATTTAATGGTTAAATTTGACTTTCTTGTTTTTAGTGCAAAGGAAAATACTAATGCCATAAGTTAAAATAAGGAAGAATTAGAGAAAATCTTAAAGCTGAATATCATAATGTGCAAATGACTAGAATTATATAACTCTAAGTAAGAGAACAACTAAACTAATAAAGGATCTCTCAAAGTAAAAATAAAAGTGTTCAAAGTAAAACAAGAAACACCTCAGTTAACACATAAACGCACAAAGTCTTTTTGAATATTTAATCATTCTTTAACTGGTCTGAAAAAATAAGGTTGCTCTGTATCTATACTAATAACCTATTCATTCTCTTTCCTAAAAGTCTTGTCTTCTTAGTCTGACCTTAAAAAAAAAAAAAAAAAAAAAAAAAAAACTGGACTTGAATAGCAGATGACTGCAGAAGGGGCCATTTTCACCTTGCAGATAGATCTTTGTTATTCTGGTGTGTAAAGCAGGCCATTAGCACAAAGTCATTTCTAATCTCAGTTGTACAATTCACATGGCGCACTTAACCCTGAAACTCATGTTCATAAACTGCTCTGCTTTCACTCCTAATGACCTTGCAAATCATTCAATGTAATTGCTTAACTTGCACCCAGGAATTAGGAGACTGCCAAATAACTTGATGACAAAGTTATAACTTCCCTTTTCCTGAGGGTTTACAAACGTCAACATAACATCCATTTAGAAGAAACTGGAAAGAACATGGGACCGTAAAGATAAGCGCAGTATGTGACGTTTATAAATTCTATTTTTAAAAAATGCTTAAAGGAGAAAATGACTTAGAAAATTCACACCTGACTTCAAGGCAGATGACTAAGAGAAAATGAGACTGCTCCAGTGGTACCACACTTAGTCCCACGGTATGAATGACCAACAAATGTCTCCTCCTCTCCTAACTTCACTGCGCAGTATTCAATTAAAACATACTTTCAGATCAAAAAGTTAGTGAACATGATACTATCTACTGCTGGTTTCACACTCTGAAAATTTATGAAAACTTGTTTGTAAATTAGTAAGACCACTCAATGATGTTCAAAATTAATGCTTTTAAAAATAAGATTTTTTGATCTACGGCATTTTCTGTTTAAAAGGGAAAATATCTGATGTCCATAGGATTCTTAAGTTTATCTTGCCCTCCCCCTAACTTCAAACCACCGAAGTAGCATTTTTTTCCTTCCTTCCCCTTCAGCCTAACCCCTTTAGTAAACCCTATTTGAAAAGAAGAAACAGTTAAGTGACAGGAGGGAAAGAATGAGGAGTGCGCACTTCAAGAATAAAGGGCGGTTTTATAACAGGAGATACTTTTGTTAGCAAGTGACTGACTGGTCTCCTCCCCCAGTTAGAAGAAATTCCATCCACTTCCCAAAACTGCAGAGGCCAAAAACGTCTAGTCTAATAGTTCTCAAACCCCAGAGTCAGAAGAGCCAAGGGGGGCGGACTGGCGAGTGGGGGAAGGGGAGAGAGACCAGCAGGAGACGAAAGAACAAAAGGAGAAACCCAAGAAAGGAGAAAAGACGGGACCCGGGCGGCCACGGAGTCAGAGGGAGAGAGAGAGAGAGAGAGAGAGCGCGCCGGAAAGCGGGAGAGCACGACCTGGGGGAAGAGAGCGCAGAGCCGGGCAGGGCGCGCGGCTCCACGGCGGACCATGGACAGGGCTCCAGCGGCTTCTGCCCACACCCCTCTAGGGGGCGGCGGGAGAAAGCGCGAGAGACCGCGGGCGCCGACCCCGTCCCGCCCCCGGCGCCCGCATTCGCCCCCTCACCCCCCACCCTCGCCGCGGCCGGACCGCGCCAGGCCGTGACCCGTGAAGACCATGGAGGGGGGCGATCCGCACCATCTGTCCCAGCCCCGGCCGCCCCCGGCGCAGCGGCACTTCCAAGCCGCGCCCGCACTTTTCAGAGCTGCCACTCGCTGGCCACCCCCAGCTGCAAGGGTGCGCAGGGGGCCCCTTGGGCGGATTTCCCCAGGGACCCTGACCTGCATTCAGGGCGGACACGCCCCTCTCCTGCGGCCGCTTTGGAACCCCATCGCCAGCCGCGGCCGATTTAGGACCCCCGGCCTGCCCCCGCCCTGCGCGGGGGTCGGGGCTGAGGCGCGCGGCGTCGCTTCCCGGGACCGTGTGGGCGGCCGGGAGGGGCCTTGGCTTATCCTCCGCTGGACGCCGCGGGGAAAGTTGGTCGGTCAGCCGGGCTGGGGATCGGTGGCGCGGAGTGGCAAGGGAACCTGCGACCTGCCTGAAGCAGGTGCTTCCTGCCGCGGAGAAGACTCCTAGTACCGATTCTATGAAGAGGCTGTCTGGCGCTCTCCCGAAGGCGTGAAAAGTGCGGAGGCTCCTTGCGAAGGCGTCCCCGAGGACGAACGCAGGGGAGAGACAGCGGACAGAGGAAGAGGAATAATAACCGAGTAACGGAACTTCTCCCCACCCGCCAGCGTTCGGGGCGTGCGGGGCCAGGGTCTGGGTGCGGAGGCCCCGGCCCGCATTGACTCTTCGGGGCAAGGGGACGAGGTTTTCTTCCAGGTGGGACCGACACAGAACACAGTGAGGGCAAGAGGACAAGAAGAGAAAGCAACTCTGGTCTTGGGTAAAGACAATAGGACAGTGGAGCCCTCGGGCCCCGGGAGGCGCGCGGGTGCCAGGGTGGGGTGGGATGGAGGCACGTCCCATAACTAAGACACCAGAGTGAGAATTCCTACTGCAAACTCGCGACCCATCCCTGCAGAAATAAACAAAAAAATCGGAGCAAAGTGCAAAGCGAGGGGCGAGAAGCGCAGAAAACTGCAAAACCTGGGAGCTGTCCTGCCTCACCCTTCTGCTGCCCGGAGATACCCCCTGCAAGCTCGCCCGGCCCGGAAGGAAGAACAGAGGGGGCCGGCGATAGGTCCCTTCGGGACCCGCCGGGAGCGGCGCCGGAGACCAGCCGGCCCGGCCAGCCCTGCCCCAGCGCCCCGGCCCGAGCCTCGTGCCTGCGCAGCTCCCGACCGCGCGGTGCGGCACCTCCCTTCCCCGGTGCGCAGCCTGGCCCCGCAGCGGCGCGGGGAACAAAGGGACCCGGCGCCGCCCGCCCCACCCCGCCCGCGGCCCGGCCCGCGGAGACCGCCGCGTACCTGAAGCAGGGCCGCCAGCAGCGGCAGCAGGGTCCGCGACGCTCCCACTATCCGGCACATGGAGGCGGAGAGGGGCCGAGCGAGGAGCCGGAGGCGGCGGCGGCGGCGGCAGCGGCAGCGGCAGCACCAACAGCGGCGCGGAGAGACGGCTCCAGGCAGTTTCCACCCCCTTCCCTTCCCCTCCCCACCCCACCCCCTTCACCGCTGCTCTCCTCTCCCCGCCAATGGAGAGCGAGCTGATGACAAATAGCGGGCCGCGGAGTCCGCGGGACTCGCACCAGGAGTAATAAAACAGACCGAGAGATCAAGGAGCTGGGGAGGGGGCGGGGGAGAAGGCGTGCGTGCGTGTGAGGGTGTGAGAGAGAGAAAGAGAGTGTGTGTGCGTGTGTGTGTGTAGGCGGCCGCGGTGGCCGCGCAGGCGGCTAGGCTTCGGCCCTAAGCGCAGCGGAAGCCGGGAGGGATGCAGGCGGCGGGGACCTTGGCCGGTGTAGGATGCGGAGGTGGAAGTGGAGCGGCTGGCGCTCCCGAGGAGCTCCGCAACGCGAGGTTTCGGGCTCGTGGCTTTGCTTCCTCTGGGTCCCCTCTCCAGGGCCGCTCTGCAAGACCAAGATGCCGAGGAGAGCGCCGCGGGGAGGGCGCTCCGGGCCGTGCGCGCTGCGCCCACAAAGGGCAGCAGTCCCGCCGCCCGGCGCCTCCGCTGCGTGGGGGCGGGGGGAATAGGGGGCGCTGAGGGCCGCTTCCCGGCACCCCGGAGAGTTGGAGACTATTCTCCGGCCTCGGCCGCACGGGGGTGAGGCCAGCGGCCGGCGCGGCCGCTACTGCCACGGCTCCGTCCCGCGCAGCCGCCGCCGCGGCCACCCCTGCTGCCCGCGCGCCGGCACCCGCCTGCCGGTCCTTGCCCCGCGCCGCTCACTCGCGCGCGCCGCCCCACCCCCCGCCGCCGCCGCCCGCGCACCCCGCTCGGCCTCCGCGAGCGCGATGGACGCGAGCCGCCGCCGCCGCCGCCACTCTCCCGGCGCTCGCCGCACGCGCTGCCAGGCTGCGCGGCCCTCTCTCCTTCCCTCTCCTCTCCCGCCGCCGCCGCCCTCGCCCCCGCCTCCTCCTCCCTCCTCCGCCGAGCTTCCCCGCCCGCGTCGTGGCCAATCGGAGGCCACCGAGCTGCGGCGGTAGCCGGCCAAATCCACGGCAACCGCCCGCCCCCGTCCCCCCCCGAAGCACCCCGTGTTTGCGGCAGCCCGCGGGGGGTCGCCGGAGGGAAGTCTGGGGTGCGAGCAGCACCGCCCCGGCAGGTGGAGGGGCTGCGGGAAATAAAATTACTTGCACGGGAACTTGATGGTTGGCAGGTTCCTCCTTGGACCGCGATGGGGAATCAGAGATCAGGAAAGGGGACAATGCCTCCCAGGCAGCCTAACAGACGCTTCTTTTTCTGTTTTGTCATTCTTTCGAGATAGATTATTTTTCTGGGTAAGGGCAGACACAGCATACTGGCGACGCAGGCAGAGCCCATCCTGGCCATGGTCGTCTGAGGTGCTCGCCTTGAGCCACCTGAGGGCCGGGGAGGGCGGAGGCCGCGGTTTCCCTGTGGCGCTCGTACTTCTCCCACCTTTGCGAATGTGCCGGAACAGCCCAAGTTTGTGTGTTCTTGTTTCGTTTTCTTTTGTTCCCTCTGAGAGTTAGAGAGTGCGTGTTATTTTATTTGAAGTCTCCCGTTCTGTATTTCTAACTCGTTAGTGGTACTGTTCACAATTTTTAGCAAACAGTTTCAGGGGCTTTGACTTCCTCCTTACACCACCTCCAACAACGTCAACAAAGAAAAACAGAAAAGAAAGAGAAAGAGAGGGGTAAACAACCTAAAAGCCAGAGCTCGCTGTGAAAATAGGATTATCTAAAAGATAAAATGACTGATAGTTCGCACCAAGTAACGGAGTTTTGTTTCCTCTCCTTAAGGCAAGAACTTGGAGAGGTACACAAAAAGTGAGAGACTTTACAAGTTTGGGTCACAAGCATTTGTGGAACGGAGGGAGGGGTGAGGAGTCATTGATTTTGGCTACATAATGAATTTTTTCCAGAACTTTTTTTTTTTTTTTTTAGGTTTTACAGGTAAATAAAAATACCAGTATTTTATTTAAACGTTTCCACACTCTGGAGGTCGTGGAACTTCGTTGCAGTGAATGAACATTATTCTTCTACTTCGGGTAACTGAAGTACTAACATTATTTGAATTTGAATTTCAGGATACTGATCATTTAAGAACTTGATGAATTTCTAAAAATCAAGTACTAATTTCTTTGACATGAGTGATGCAGCTTTTGATAATGTACTATTGCTGGCTAGGCTTTTAGAAATTTAATATGCATAGGGAGGCTTATTCAATTTTAATTAAAACATAATATTGTAGGCCATTTTTAAAATGAATCTCAAAAAAAATTTCCTAGATTTTTTTTCTCAAAAAGAATAAGGAAGGTCATGTCAATTCAAATTCCTCCCCACTCCCAGCAGTAGCCATTGATGTTTATTGCCATTCTGATTAAAGTTAGAACAGATTTCAGCATGAGTAACTCTATTGCTTGTTAGTATTATTTGCTAGAAGCTTTAAACATCATGCCCCTTATAAATTAAACTCTTATTACGACTTCAAAATCTGCTTTGGAATGCCTGTCAATGCCTGTCAGCTAACTAATTCTCTGATTCCAATAGTTTTTGATCATACAGATAAGAACTTGCAGGGTTTTTGTTTTTTTTTTGTTTTGTTTTTGGTCCAACTTGCATGCCTCTCATTTTTCAATGGTTGTGAATTGCTTTGGAAACTTGCCTGAGATTAACTTGACCACGTGGTCAGCCAAATCTTGCTAATCAGCCTTTTATCACAAGAAGGAATAGACTAGTCTAAAATTATGTTATTGGAGACTGTGCATCCATTTGATGTTAATAAAATTAGATACAGTGTTGACTTTGGCACGCAACACACCCCTGCCTCCATTGAACCAGTTAAAATAATCTAATGGGGCCATTCATTTCTCTGGGCAAATGGTGACCAAACTCTAAGATTTTCAGCCCAGATCACAGCATTGTTAGTCAGAAGACTAACTTTCCATCAGCCTGCAGAGCTCCAGGGCTGCAGGGGACTTGGCAGTGACCCAGAGAAACAGCCAGGTGGTAGGGGAAGGGGAAGAAAACAAGAAAATAATAAAAATTAAGGCTGGGCTCATACACTGAAAATCAGTCTAATCCCTTGATTTCTGGCCTGTGGGCTGCTGCTGATTTACTACAAGAGGTCTCAAATAAATATGTGCACCAAGCATTGTGGACAGACTGAATAAATGATGTGCACATAGCTAGTTTTCATATGTATATAGATACCATGATGATTCATTTTTAACATTTATTTCAAAGTAAAATCATAACAACTTTTTTGTTGTGGTGTATTTTCTCAAACGGGAGATGCTAAACCTAAAAATACATCATTCAAGTGTTTGGATAAAAGGGTCCTCACTTTGGAAACAAATGACAAATAGTAGTATCTATCTGCAGCACCCTCACCTACAACCTCCCCTCCTCGCCGCCCCACACAGCTCCAAGACAGGAACCATACTTGTCTTTATCCTGCTAAGTGTCCTTCCCAAATGTTAAATGAAGACACTCCTCAACTTTGCCTCCTTCTCTCCCAACCCCCATGGCAAGCTAGGGTTGTCCCTTCTCCCTTAGGAAATGGCCCTCACATTGCAAGTTTCTCCTCAGTTAGCATTAGGGTATTAAAGCTGACCTTTCCTGGGTTATAACCCTTTTATAGAGTTATGGAATGTTCTAAATTAAAGTTAAAGAAGATCTGTGCAACCCCCTTATTTTCCAGGAGCACTGAAGCTTAAAAAGGTACACAAGGCTACCTGCTGGCAAGTAGGGAACCCCAATGAGACACCTGCTTTGTGACTCCCAGTCCTATCTAGGTTCTTTAATCTAGAGAGTCCCTTTTAACTTTAGAAAAATCAATGATATGGAATGAGAGGAAAGTTTAACAAAAAAAAAAAAAAGAAGAAAAGAAAGAGTAAAAGAAAGAGAAAGAAAGAAAAGAAAGAAAGAAAAAGAAAGAAAAAAAATAAAGAAAAGAAAAGAAAAAAGAAACAAAGTTAATGAGGCTGTGGATTTGTCCACTATTTCTCTTAGCTATTTTGTTCTTTGCTGTATATGTCACATGGGGCTCATAACTGTTTTTCTCTCTGCTAGTCTCAGTTCCCATGTTCCATTTTCAGTGTGATCATCTCACTGTATTTAGTGTGATTCTTGTGTTTCAAGATTCATATATTTTCTCTTTTTTTTCAGATTTTATTTATTTAGAGAGAGAGAGGGAGAATGGGGGGAGGGGCAGAGGGAGAAGGAGAGAGAGATTTCAAGCAAGCTCCATGCTGAGTGCGCAGCCCAAAGAGGGAGGGGGGCTCGATCTCAAGACCCCGAGATCATGACCTGAGCTGAAATCAAGAGTTGGACTCTCAACCGACTGTGCCATTCATTTGGTACTCAGCCAGAGAAGTCGTCATCTGTGCCAATATTAGAAGAAAAACTTGGGTTTCTTAAATCTACTCTTGTTTGGAGATATTATTTACATTTCTTTCTGTCTTTCTTTTCTTTTTTAAAAAAAATATTTATTTTTATTTTTTTAAGTATTTGAAAATCCAACTCAATGTTTCGATGGAAAATATAACCACATTAGTAACTTGAAGTACATATGGTCAAGTAAGTGAATAAAGGAGTTGTACATTTCCATGACCAGGGAGGTAATTCACAAGCAGCTTTTATATCACAAGGAACACCCCTTCCTCGCCGCCCCCCCCAAACAATCCCTTTCTGGAAGTTAGAAAGGTATAATAAACAGAGTATGGATTTGAATTCAGGTGGACCTAGCTTTTTTTTTTTTTTTTTTTTAAAGATTTTATTTATTTATTTGAGAGAGAGAGAATGAGAGACAGAGAGCACGAGAGGGAAGAGGGCAGAGGGAGAAGCAGACCCCCTGCTGAGCAGGGAGCCCGATGTGGGACTCGATCCAGGGACTCCAGGATCATGACCTGAGCCGAAGGCAGTCGCTTAACCAACTGAGCCACCCAGGCGCCCCAGGTGGACCTAGCTTTATGAACTTGGGTGAGTTTCTTAACATTTCTAAGGCTCTTTTCATTATTTCTAAAATGTGGATAATATATCAGGATTTCTTATATGAACACAGTGGAACACAGGAGGGACTTGGCGTTTTATCTATATGTGTATTAAATATGCTTACTTCCGCTGGGGATTTGGAGCAGAGTTGTTGATGAATCTCAGTGAATGTTCCTCTCACCTCCTCCAGTACTGTCTGCAATTAAAACAAACAAGGCTTTGAATCAGAGTTTTATTTGGGAGGCATGAATTTTACAGAGGGACATGAAATCTCTAATGTAGGTAGCAATGGCTGAATACATATTTTACTGAGAAAAGTAATAAATATATGGTGGCTTTACAAGATGCATAAAAACATCTGAGTATATGAAGTATTAGTAGGAAACTATCTTCAATATTAATGTATTGATTTTACAAAGGAAAACATATTCATTTTTGGATTATCTCATAAACTGATAATAGCAAGACCAGGACTAAAACTTAACTTGGCTTAGAACTTTTCTCCAGTAAACCTGACTTCTGTTATTTCTCAAATGACTTTCTATGTGTTCCCAGAGTCAAGATTTCATAGTTGATTTCAGAGTCCTGCTTGAATATCAGCTGTATTTGAGAAAATATAATTTGCATGATGTTAAAGAAATCTGCCTTCTACACAGGAAGCATGGGTGTTTATGGGATAACAACAGCACTTTGGATTCCTTAAGAATCAGAAGGCCTATTTCTCAAGATAAACGTATCTTCAGAAAATAAAACAAATCATGTTGAAGATTTTGGTAACATTAGTTGTGCCAAACTTTTGCCCTTGTGTCCTTATAAAAGCAAAGATCTGCCTTCTGGAAGGTTCTGAAATACAACGGTCAGTGTTTAGAGGATACTAAAACATATTTAGTATCTGAGCTTATACGGACTCTGTGCCCTTTCCTCCAGTGAAGTTCCAGGCAGTTGAAAAATATTCCCTGGATTCAGGAGACTCGTGTTCTCTTCCTAGATCTATGAATGGCTGAATCCTCTTAAACACGCCACTTAATTTCTTTACACATTTTCTTACCTATAGAACCTAAATAATTCCACTTTCCTCACAAAATGCTGAGTTGTCTAAAAAAATAATGTCAGTAAAGCCTATTTAGTTCTTTAGAGAGAGGTTGTAGATAAATATACAGTATTCTTTAAGGCTGTGGATTCGGCTCTCACAAGAGGAATGATTATTTGGTACCTAAAGTTAAGTCACATTTTAATGATGTGGCATAACCAACAAGCTGTCTTGTGCTTATTAAATCATTCCCCTCCCCCCTCCACTTATCCACAGATTTAAAAATAACATATTTATCTTTCCATTACAAAGGCAACACATTCTCATCCATAGATACTTGAGAAAATTATATTCAGTTAAACACACCATAATCATCCATAGAGGACTTCTTACATTGCAATACAATCCGGGAAGATATAGTCCAAGTTTTCCTTTTCAATGGTGAATGTAAAAAAAAAAATCAACAATAGTCCCATTTATTACAGAATTTATAATGTATGTCACTGTGATTCATTCTTTCCATAGCTCAAAAGAGCCAAGTGATTACCATAAATAAGCATTTTCTTTCTGGGAGGTCTATTATTTTGAATCATCCTTGAGAAGCTTTTTCAAAAATGTGTTTGCAGGAGATGGGAATATTCTCACCTCTAAAGTTGTTAGACAGCCAATAATAAGCATGTTTTTGCATTCCCAAACTACCTATCCAAGCCATATGCAATGTTAATCCCTTGGAGGCCTACTAGCCCCTGGGAAGAGTTCTTGGAGGTTTCTGGTCCTCAGGGCTTTGAGGGAAGGGATGAGCGGCTGGCAAAGACAAATGGGCACAGCCGAACATCAGAAGGAAAGAACTAAAGCACCTGAAGGTTGTGCTCTGTAATGAGAGGAGGGGACAGAATGTGGACAGAATGTTGACTATGGCTAAACTACAGGACCAGGGCAAGGTCATAATCCTAGTAATCACTCAATAAATGTTTTTTCAGTTTTAGAAGTGAGTCATGCCCCCCCCCCAAAAAAAAAGAAAGAGAAAGAAAAAATATGGAATTCGGACAAGAGCGTGGGACAGCCTTTTCTTTTCAGCATCCAGAACTGACAGGAAGGGCCACACAACAGGGCGACTGGTAAGTAGCAGTCATCCAGTGCAGTTCAGTCTGTCCTTTCCCAGAATTTGCACAGCTCTTGAGAAGGGCAAGTCATCATCAACAGTAAGAAATTTTCACTCAGCGATGCTTGCTGGTGGGGATGTGCACTGCTATTCCCATTCTCAAATCGTTACCTCAACAAATATTATAAACCTATTATACTTCAAAAATTCTGCCTCTGAAGTAATTTTTGTAAGTTTGGAAATGATATAAAATGGCCTTTTGTAATTATAGCCTTTTTTTTTATTGAAAATGAACTCTATCCATATGTTAATGAGATAGTTTAAGCTTTAACTGAAGAAGATGTAAGTTGGCTTCTTTTTTTTCTTATTTTCTGGATGCAGAACCTTACAGGTCGATCCTTAATTTTCTTATCTCTCTCATTTTTTTTCTATTTTCTCTGCCTCCCCCCTACATTCTCTCTCTTTCAAATAACGTTTTCTGGGAGATTTCTTTAGCTTTTTCCTTCAGCCTTTCTGTTGAATATTTGGTCCTATTTTTTTATTTCCAAGAGTTTTTGGTGGTTCTCTGATAGTTTCTTTTATAGCAACTTGCTCTTGTTTCATAAATGGAAAAGCTTCTCTTATCTCTTTACATATTGTTTAAAAGTTTTCTTCTGTTCGCTGAATCATCCTAGTTTACCGTCTGTTGCATTTCTTGCAGTGTTTATTTTTGTCTCAGTCTTTCATGTCAGAGGCTTTCTTGGGGAAGGGGATTATGTTCAGCATGCAGAATTTAACATGATCCTCCCAGTTTTCCATAAGCCATCCTACCCTACTTCAGCTTTGCTTGGGTGATGAGTTCAGAGACTGTCTCTAAGACGTCAATAACCTTCTTCTCAGAACTTCTAACCATTGTCCTCTCAATTCTGATGAAATAGGAGTTGTTACTTCTGCACTTACACCCTACGACTCATGCACTGGGCAGCCCGGGACTGGTTTCTGCCCTGCAGAAGTATATAAACTCCCCAGCTGAGACAGGCTCAAGCCACACTGCACTCTGCTGGTGGCTTGATCTTACTTTTCTCTGTCTAGATTTAATCTGTGGCTTATTCCTTGATAAAGGAAAGAAGGAGCCCTTGGTGATTATCTGGAGGCTAGGTGACTGTCGATACCTTTTTCCCTGACAGAGATGGTCATCTAAGGATGAGATACATATGCATCAGTCTCCACCGAGACCTGGATCTCTGGAAGCAGGTTAGGACTCCCACTGTGACCCAGCCTTTCCTGAAGTTCATGACGGACACCTGTCACTCTCCATGTTCTGTGAGAAACAGTGTCACCTTTATATATTACCTAGTCCCAATTCACTGTTCTAACACCTATAGTCTTCAGCTTTAAAAAAAAATTCTAAATCTTCTATCCTCAACTAATATAAATAATAGTTATGAAAACCATTTTCAAGGTTGTACCACATCATGTTGAAGCAATCCATGGGAGTATATTGACCCCCCCTAGAGTTCACTTATGTATGTGCTAAAACAATCCAGAATGAAGTACTTATCCATATCATATGGATAGATTTATATTTCCAACAGACAGTAGTGAAATATAAATTTACAGTATTAGTAATCCAAACCTCAAATTTGGAGTAGTTGAGAAAGAAATACTTCAGTGACTAAGGTATCTAGTACAATTATCTTCAGCTTTTTTTTGATGCTTGTCACACTGTGTGTACTAAAATGTCCTAGAAAAAACATCTTTCATTGGAATGAAAGGAACACCCTATAATGTCTGTGATTTAATAGGTGCCCTTATTATACCTTGCCCCAAATATTGTGACAAATTCCTAGTGGGGCAGCTCATCACTACCTTCCCCACTAACATTCCTGCTATTGAGAATCACTGATTGAATTTTTAACTCCTCTTCCCTTACACTTAATATGAACCTTCTCTTATGTATTTGAAGTCTTATGAGGTTGAATTTCATCATCTTGTTATTCAACGACGTGCCATCACTTCACCTTATAGGGGGTTTATAAAGATTTTATACACATACTGATTTCAAGCTTAGAGTTAAAAGGGATATATTTAAAACCATTTAACAGATGTGTAGAAATTACTCACCATTTCACCAGAAGTTGTATTTCCAGAGAATCAGTTCTAAAAAATGTATCTCTTCTGTTTAGAATATCCAGTGTATCTTATAGTAAAATCGAGTAGTTTACCACTTCCTAGTAGCAACATAGGAGAGGGAAAAGCTTTTTTTTTTTAAATTATTAAGAAAATACTTTCCCTTAAAAAAAAGGGAGGGGGACTTTTAAAAAGACTGTGTACAAATTGGATCACTTATCTGAGAATGGAACAAAATACAAGACTAATACTGCAAATCTTTTTCTTTTACTCTTAGGTCTACAGAAGACAGGCAGACTTCAGGGTAGCTCTGCATAGACTCTAGAGTTTGTAGGAAAAGAAACAAGGGGGTGGTGACAGGCTGGCGGGGAGGGAGAACCACGGTGAGCAGGAATATGGACACTCGAAGGCTCCAGTGAGAGCTTCAAACTCCACGTGCCTGACAAAAGATAGCAGTGAATAGATGATGAATTGAGATAGCACCTGCCTGAAGGAAAGCAACCTGCTTGGATCTGAATAAGCAGGAAATTCTTCAGTTTGTTCAGCAGAACCTAGAAAAAGATAACCCACAACGCTGGCTAAAAATCTTTACCCTGTAGTACATGTTTTTTGGTTTGTTTGTTTTTAAGAATCACAAAATCAACCTAGCTGCTTGCATGTTGTATACTGTTAAGAAATCACTTTGCATTCTTCTATAAATCCTAAAGTTTAAATTGCTGATGGCATCTCCTATAATCGATATGGTAAAATCAGATTATTACCAAAATTAAAGTAAAAAAATATTTGCTATTTATAGTTTTCCAGAGTTAATGTTAAAAAAAAAAAAAAAAAAAGCCCAAATCCTGGATTTAAGAAATCTTCACTAAGGGGCACCTGAATGACTTAGTCAGTTGAGCATCCAACTCTTGATCTCAGCTCAGGTCTTGATCTCAGGGTCATGAGTTCAAGCCCCATGTTGGGCTCCATGCTGGGTGTGGAGCCTAGTTAAAAAAAAAAAAAAAAAAAGGCGAACTAAACTAAAAAAATGTTTAAAAGTCTTCACGAACAGTAAAAAACTCATGTGTGGTCCTCCAAAATGGTACATAATTAATAATTAATAGTTTTCTCCAGAAATCAAATTCTTAAAACCTTTATGCAATATTTTGACCATAAAAATAAATGTTTTCCATCCTTAGTTATCAGTTTCCCAATTTTTTTTCATTTAAAAATATTTGTTTTTGACCACAGTTTTCTTCACTAAACATTTCTCCCCACCTTTGTCCTCCTTTGAGTCAAATTTATAGCAAATACCATTTCTTAGCTCTGTGTGATTGATGCTATTTTTAAAAATCTGTATATATCTGAGTCAGCTTACAATATCTTAAAAACAAGCAAGCGAATAAAAAAAGCAGCAAAGAGGGAGTTGGTGGGGAGGAAAGAACAAAAAGATACAGTTATTCACACTGTTGACTTTTCCTATGCTTTGTTAAAATGTCTAATCCTAAAACCGATGTGGTGTGGTGTGGCCCTGCTCCTTGAACCAGCCATTAGGAGGTGCTCCTAGTTTAGAACAAACTCTTCAAACCTTTAAGGCTACTTATAGTCTAGTTCTTATGTTTTGTAGAATTTATCTTTAATTTTAGAAATTTTATTTCACTTGAACTTACCACTTGTAAAAAGCTGACAGCTCTGGAAACCGAAGTCATCCAATTAGGCCAAAAAACAAATGTTTCTATGGCATCTATCACCACAGAACACCAAGTGGCCCTTAGACAAACACATCAGGTTAAAAGAAAAACATGTATTTGAGAAGGAACAACTTCCCGGCTACTCTGCCTTCAGACTGATGAAGCTGATGATAACTGGTGTAGAGCAGTGGTTTTCAGGAAGTTTTCCCAAGGGCGGTATCTAATTTTGTACAATAGAAGGGTACGTTTATGTCCCGAATGTGCCTCCAGGGTAGAGTCTGCTTTCATAAAGCAGTTTCACAGCTGTTTGTTATGGACACTGATGTGGGAAACAAAGGCAGAAGAAACATTAAATTTTCTTACTACCTACAGCCCACTGACAAGTCCTTGAAATAGGCAGAGTGACATTCCTCTAGGGACTCAACTGCCTCGATGTTGACACTTTGCTAAGGGTGAAAGGCAATCTTAGCCCGACCCCCCTTCCCCACAGCCCCTATCCTGTAAGTCTACTTTAACATATAAAAATTCCTTTAAAAATGTCCTTTATCTCTAAGCCCCCAAGATACATGTTGGCCATCATCCTCCAAGTCTATGGCCCACTGATATACATCTGAAGGGTCTCTGACTCAGGTTTTATTAGACGGTAGTAAATGACCTTTTCCCAACAATAGCTAGCCCCCTCACGGTCCTGGAAACCTTGCTTCCAAAATTCCTTGGAGCCTTACGCTATCCCAAACCCCTCCCAACTTGAAAGTATATAATGGACCACTCCTCATGACCCCAGTGCAGCTCTTTTTGCTCACGGGTCCTGTCCCTGTGCTTTAATAAAACCACCTTTTTGCACCAAAGTTGTCTCAAGAATTCTTTCTTGGCCATCAGCTTCAAATCCTAACGTCTTTCTTACATCGGACATTATTCAGACTGTTAATTATCCATTCTGTTTCCACCATTATTGCTTTTTATTTACTCTCTCAGACCCACACTGACTGCTCCTTGACAAGTGTTTAGCAAAGATATGAACAACGTATGGAACAACGAAGACCAAAGGGCAAGCAAGGCCATCAGGAATCCTTGGTAGGTTTCCTTTGCCTCTGAGACATTGTTTGAAGGAGAGAGAAAAGGATTTTCAGCTGGTTATTTGTAATAGAAGTTATTGTTAATGGGTTATAGTTGTCTGTATGAGTACAATAATTTTTGAATAGTGTGCATGAATTACTTAAATAACTTAACCATGGCTTTAATAATCTCACATCAGTTATCAAGTTCAGTGTGACAATCAAGCATTTACACTGAAATACTATTTTTTAAAATTTCTGTATTAAAGGAAACAAATATACACAATTAAAAAATTGTACAACTGATAAAATAGAGAACCAATTAAAAAATATTATTATTTGGAATTAACTCCTGATGAATAGGAACACTTATTTTACTTTCCTATCTTTGGCAGCCAAGTCGTAAATCTTCTACCCATCATTTTGTTGTTGTTGTTTTTTAAACCTGCACTGCACAGTGTAGATCCTGACACCTACTGGCAGCATAAAATTTTGCACCCTAGTTCCATAAGACAGTGAAGGCCCTTGTTACTGAAGATAGGTATTTCAAAGATATTTCAAAGCTATGCTTATAATTATTATGAGTCAATAATAAACTCTCCTTGAAAGAATTGTATCTTGGAGCATGACTCTTGGTTTGGATAGACAACATTGTGCTGGCCAACAAACACTGCCTAACACTAGGTGACTTCAAATAACAAAGGTCTAATTCTTGCACACACTACGTGTCTGTTGCAAATTATTAGTGATGAAAAGTAAGAAATGGAGGTTGAAAGTCAATTCCATTTCCAGTGCCGTGCACGGTTACCTACCAGCCTAGTGTCTCCAAGGAGAGTCACTGATTGATTTGGGATATCCTTTTTTATCCATTAAGCAGGGTCTTTCTGTATTTGCATCAATTCTGTGTTACTTTAATTATCACAGCTTTGTCATACGCTTACTGTATGGGAAGACTTATCTCTTCTTCTAATCGTTCTTTTAAAAAATCCTTTATTATTCTTACCTGATTATTCTCCTGGGAGAAGTTTAATATATTTTTGTTAAATTACCTCAAATCACATTTGATCTGTTTTTGGACACATTAAACTATCAATTTGGTAATAACTGTAAAATATTTAGTCTTCCATAGATGTCCTTTATATCTCTAAAAATTATTTGTAATATTATTCATATGTTAAACGTGTTGTATTAAAATAGATCCTTGGGATGTTATATTTTTGTTACAGTAATAAATGAAATTTCTTTACACAGTTTTATTTCCACATTTGCTATTACTTGTATATAGGCATGCTGTTGATTTTGTATTTTTCTCTTATAATAAATAAAATAATTGTATACATTTTTCATATGATGTCATTTTGCATTTTCTTAACAAATCACTGTATGTCTTATATTGATAGCTCTTACCTTTGGGTCATGTCTTCCAGCATTGAACAAATAAAGTCTTCTAAAAAGGACATCATTATTGTTTGTTTCCACATTTAATAACAGTCTTCCTTGGGTTTAACCATGAACTGTATCACAGTGACTATTTTTTAATAATATTGATGACAGGGCGCCTGGGTGGCTCAGTTGGTTAAGCGACTGCCTTCGGCTCAGGTCATGATCCTGGAGTCCCTGGATCGAGTCCCGCATCGGGCTCCCTGCTCGGCAGGGAGTCTGCTTCTCCCTCTGACCCTTCTCTCTCTCATGTGTTCTCTCTCATTCTCTCTGTCTCAAATAAATAAATAAAATCTTTAAAAATAATAATAATAATATTGATTACATAATTCTATGCCATTAGTGTTTTCAAAAATTGTGACTATTGAATATTTTCAATGTTTTGCTCAAAAATTATGATTATGTTTTTATTAATTGACATAGTGCTTTAATGTATTTTAATAATAAATTATGTAATATTGATTCATTTTACATTCCTGAAATAAGTCCTACCTGATGACTTTATTATGCAGCATAAAATTCTAGATTTTATTTGTGATTTTTAAAAGTCATTTTTATTTGAAGATACGTTGATATCATTGGCAGAATCTGGTATTTTATTCAGTTCTAAAAGTACTGTTATATTGTGTTTATTACACAATTTTATTTAATATTTGCTAATAATGTTATTAGACATTTGCTGTCATTCTATTCTTTGTCTCTTTCTTTTCTTTTCAATTCATTAATTTTATTACCTAATTCTTTCCTTTTTTTTAAATTGATCTTTTCTTTTTCTAAAATTTACTTTATTTGCATTCTTCACAACACATAGAAAATATTAATACATATGAATTCACTTTTGTTTGCCACTTTTGTTTTAACATTTTTATTACTTTTTATCTCTTCCTTGGTTCAATAGTTTTTAGAGAAGTATGTTTTCATTTCTAAGGGTTTGAACCTTGTTCTCAGTAACAGAAGAATTTATATTTTTCATTCTATTGTTGTCACTTAATATGGTGCGTGATTTTGGTTTCTTTGAATTACTGATTTTGTTATGGGTATGGTATCAATTTTAATACATGCTTCTTGCATATTTTATATGAAAGAAAGTTACTGGTAATGCCAAGAACGTGACAGGTTGAGAATTTGCCTCACTTGATGGCTAACAAGTTAGCTTCCATGGTTGTGTGAATGTTGGGAGAAGACATGCAATTCCTAGGTCACAGAGAAAGGATTTTATCACTTACAGCAGTAGTGGTAGCTAGAGTATCATCATTTTTATGTTAGCTCTCCATCTGTGATTTCCACAGGACAAGGTAAAGAGAACTAGGTGACACCTACATACACTATGATATGTTACAGAAGAAGAATCCTGAGGTTAGGGAACCTGATCATTTTATAAATGGCAGTAAGCATGCCTCTCTTTTGTTCCGGAGAAATATTGTCTCCAAGACTCTAAGCAAGCCAACTCTGCTCCAGAGGGAGACATTATCTCTCTCTTCCAAGGTTATTTCCTATAAAAGCATCCTTTTAAAAAAAAGATTTTAGGGGCGCCTGGGTGGCTCAGTTGTTAAGCATCTGCCTTCGGCTCAACTCATGATCCCAGGGTCCTGGAATCGAGCCCTTCATCGGGCTCCCTGTTTGGCCGGGAGCCTGCTTCTCCCTCTCCCACTCCCCCTGCTTGTGTTCCCTCTCTCGCTGTCTCTCTGTCAAATAAATAAAATAAAATCTTAAAAAAAAAGATTTTATTTATGTGAGAGAGAAAGAGAGAAAGCAAGCACGAGTGGGGGAGGGGCACAGGGAGAGGGAGAAGCAGACTCCTCCCTGAGAAGGGATCCCAACTCAGAGCTCAATCCTACGACCCTGTGATCATGATCTGAGCCGAAGGCAGATGCCCAACCAACTAAGTCACCCAGGTGCCCCTCTATAAAAGCATCCTTGGAAAGATAGCCTGAAGCATCCAGCGCCTCTGGTAGCAACATGTATAGAAGTGCAAGAAACTCATGGACAGTTATCTCCTAAAAGGGGTAGGGGATAAATATATTTTTTTTTATCTTGTTCATTTACTTATAATTATTTTTATCAGCTCAATATAGACATTGATATAAAATAGAGATATTTATTATACCTATCTATCTATCTAGAATGTTGTAATGTTTAACAAGATAGTTAAGTGTGCATTTAAAATGTTATTTCCTATATTTTTAATAATTTTTTAATATATGTTTTAAGCTATTCTGCTGTAGATAACTCAGTATTATTTTTCTTTTACTGTTATAATAATCCTTTTTAGTCCCATTTGTGTGAATTGCCACCTCTGCTATAATTATCTGTATAATTATTTAGATCTCTCTCTTAAAAGTATGAACTCACTGGATTACTTTTTATTCAATCTGACATATTTTGCCCTTTTAATAGGGCAGTTTAAACTATATTCATTAATTTTTTCGGTCTTAGATAATTTTGTCGTCTGGTTTTTGTTTGCTTACTCTTTGGCTTCTGTTCTACAGGCTGTTTTGTTTACTTTTATCTTGTCAATGCTTTTAGAAAGCAGACTTCCTATGTTTAATTCTGTTCATAGTTTTTTCATCACTATTAAGATATATTCATAACTGCTTTTAATTAATCAAAATAGTAACAAAGAGGCTCTTGTTTATTAATTGGGCTTCTTTTATCTATTTCTTTCTCTGTCCCATAATTCATATGGTTATTCAAACTGTAATTGCTATATCTATACATATCCCTCTTCTCAGGAAATTAGAGTTTTTAAGCTGTTGCAATTTTATTATCCTAATAATGCCAATTGTTTTGAATTTTCAGTATTAACTTTATTCTCTGCAGTCATATTTTGCAACAGTTGTTGGAACATTATGGTCACAGGTTGAAGGCCAAGAGAAATACTCTTCAATTTTCCAGTTTCTTTGTGCTATGGAGCCAAGGTGGAAGTGAATCAGAATTCCAGTGGGTCTGGGAAACCAGCTCAAGGGAATGAAGTTGACCCTTCTGCAAGCACTAGGCAGAATGATAAAGGAGGGAGGGACGCTAAGGGTTCCTCTCTATGGGAGGCTGAAATTCATAATGTGCCTCCACAAGCTCTAGGAATGGTTCCTTTCCCCCTTATCCAAAGCTTCTATGGAGAGTGGTGTCTGTTTCTCTTCCCTCTTCCTTTCTTTCCTCCTCTCTCTTCCTCACATTTCCAGTATCATCTCACCCATTACTGGCTTCAAACATCACAGTATATGTACTTTTTAAAGTAACCCAAGGGCATGAGAGCACTTGTCTTAGTCTTCTCTAACTGCCCTAACAAAACACCATAGACTGGGTGGCGATACAACAGAAATTTATTTTCTCACGGTTCTAGAGGCTGGAAGAGATCAGGGTGCTAGCATGACTGGGTCCTGTGAGAATTCTCTTCCTGGTTTACAGATGGTCTTCTTGCTGTGTGCTCACATGTCCTTTCCTCAGTGTGTGTGCTTGGAGAGAGAGAGAGAGAGAGAGAGAGAGATCTTTGTTTTATAAGGCCAAAAATCCTACTGAATTAGGATCCTACCCTTACAACTTTATTTAACCTTAATTATTTCCCGTAAGTCCTATCTCCAAATACAGTCATATTGGGAACTAAAGATTCAACATATGAATTTGCAGGGTGGGGCGGGGGGGGCATATAACAATACTGTAACCTTTGAGACCTTCATTTATACTATAATCTGGGCCTGAAAGCCCTTCCCACTTTTTTTTTTTTTTAAGATTTATTTATTTGAGAGAGAAAGAGAGAGTGAGCACACGTGCTTGGGGTGGGGGGTGGGCAGAAGGAAGAGGGAGAGAATCGTTAAGCAGACTCCCTGGTGAGTGTGGATCCTGACACAGGGCTCTGATCCCAGGACCTTGAGATCATGGCCTGAGCCCAAATCAAGTGTGGGTCAGAGCCAACTGACTGAGCCACCCAGGTGCCCCTCTTCCCACTTTTCACTAAGTGACCAAGTTGTCTTCATCTATCAAGACTAGTTCAAGGTCACCCCCTCCAGGAAGTTATGACTGAAACCTTGATGGACCTACAAACTCCAGTGCTATATGGTCCCTCCACGGGGAACAGCTCTCCCTTGTCTGTTAGTGTTGGATGAGCTCCAGTGTACCATAAACTCCTCAGGGCCAGGGCTAGTTTCTTATTTACCATAAGACTTCAGGGTCTTGGGCAGTGTCTAGCTCAGAGTAAGCCTGTAATCAAGGCTGGATAAACTTATAGCACATATCCTGGACCACCCATGTTCACTGAGGCGCCTGGAAATCTTAGGAGAGACAGGAAGAGGAGGGGAGCGTGAGGAGAGAGGGAGTGGTACCCAGTAGGAGCAGGGACCTAAGCCCTGGGTGACTGAACTTTGATCTTATTGCTTGACCACCAGGACTTCTCAGGCTGCCAGCAGAGAGCCACAAGTTTTGCATCAGGTGATGAAAATTTAATCCCTTTCAGACATAAACATTTTGTGAATTAGTAAAAACTTGCTGCAAAGGGTGCTAGTCTGCAGTCTGGCATCTGGGAAATTCTGCTGCATAGCTAAGTTGCCCAGAGGACATACACTTCATAAAGTGGTAGAAATCAGTACAGCAAAAACGTCAGGAGTCTTTAGGGAATAATATTAATCTGCAGTCTTTTTTCATAAAATCTCTTTGCAGTAAAGAAGGCATCATGATGAGAAGCATGTCCTTTATAGATTAAATGGAGATTGATGACCCTTAAATTTAGCTAGAAAATAATAATTTTTTAACTCCAGTATGATCAAAAAGATTTGATGTGCCTTTTAAGAGGATAAAGATGGAAAAATTATCACCAGATTAATTATTTCCACCCTTGTTTTGCATGCCGTACATACGAATCATAGGAAAGGAGAAAGTTTGGGGTCAAATCTTTTAGCCAGACTCTTTTCTCTCTTTCGGAAACACTGTACCCAAACTGTATTCTTTCCTGATCTAAAAATAATACTAGACCTTTGATCAACAGATTTTTCACACGATGCCAAACATTCCGGGTGAAAGGAAATGTTCTTACATTCACTTAACAAAACTGCTCTTTTAGTTGGTTCGCATAGATTTATTTTTGAAGCCTGAATTGCCTGCTAATTTCCCAATTAGAAGCTCATGGAATTGCCACATTAGCATCCTCTTCTATTCATTTTCTGGATGCTCTCCTGTAAGCTGGCTTCTGTGGCAACCTCCCAGGGAACCCTGCCCCACAGCTCCCCGGGAGTGACTCAGGCCAACCCTCACCAGGTATCTGTAGTCTTGTTAGGTCGGTGGTGGGTTGCTGGTGTGTCAGAAAGTGCAAGCACCAGCAGCATGAGCCCCTGCTATCCCCTCTGCACACTCTTCCTCCTTAGTCTCCCCTACCCAATTGATTACATCCCAAACAGCACAGGGTGAAGAAAAGCAGAGCTCTTTCTCAACAGCAAAGTATGAAGAAGACTTTATCTCAGCAAGGCTTAGTGTCTTTTCCATTTCAGTGAAGACGGAAAGACTAAAATCATTTTAATATAAAATACCATTATCTCTTTAAAGTATACCTAGTGCTTTTATATTTCAGTTTTATTGCCATAAATATTTCATCTTGATTTATTTTTGTAAAGCTGATTACCTAAAGAAAACAATTAAGAAAGGGGAGATATATTTGGCTACATTAGAGAGAAAGTTTTTATTTATTTTTTAAAGATTTTATTTATTTATTTGACAGAGAGAGACAAAGCGAGAGAAGGAACACAAGCAGAGGGAGCGGGAGAGGGAGAAGCAGGCTTCCCGCTGAGCAGGGAGCCTGATGCGGGGCTCGATCCCAGGACTCCGAGATCATGACCTGAGCCGAAGGCAGAAGCTTAATGACTGAGCCACCCAGGCGCCCCAAGAGAAACTTTTTAAAAATCGACTTATTAGTCTATGATTTGGTAAGTAAACCTGTGTATGAAGTGTAATTTGCAATTTGCATCATTAAAAGAATTTTTCTATAGCTGGCAAATCTACTGAATGTGTTGATTGCCTCTTTTATTTATTTATTTATTTATTTATTTAAGATTTTAATTTATTTATTTGACAGAGAGAGACGCAGCGAGAGAGGGAACACAAGCAGGGGGAGTGGGAGAGGGAGAAGCAGGCTTCCCGCCGAGCAGGGAGCCCGATGCCGGGCTCGATCCCAGGACCCTGGGACCACAACCCGATCCAGAGGCAGACGCTCAACGACTGAGCCACCCAGGTGCCCCTGATTGCTACCTTTAAATTTAAGTAAATCCTTTAGCTTTAGTCATTTTTTTCTTGAAGCTGAAATACTAAATAAATGTAAAGATCTTTGGGTCAGAAGGCTGCTCTCAGTTTAGGTAACAATTTAAGCTAGACAATGAAATAGATTTTGTTGACACAAGAAGAGTTGTAACTGTGGTTTTGATTTTGCAAATACAAAACACCAACTTCTCCAAAAATTCTTGTCACAATATTAGTTCCATAAGGTTATTTTCTTAAAATACATCTAAGAAATAATTTTAATACTTTCCTTAATAAAGGATGAAAGAAAGACTCGGGTGTTAGTAGGTATTATTTTCTAAAGTGTTATAGTAATGACAAAAGTCTGGAGTATTTTGAAATATTTCAAACTATGAATGGATGCCCTGGAAAAATTGCCTTCATTGACAACTCAGTTAATTATAGTAGTTCTGTTATTCAAAGCCCTATCATTCGGCTGTAAAAATCATTGTAGTTTAAAAATGGACTTACATGAGCTTCTCCACAGGTATACTATTTTACGTACTTTTGAAAAATGGCCTTGATTCTTTTCCAAAATCCACGGAATACAAATACTCTAAAAAATATGTATTTTCAAAATGGCACTCTGTGACAGAACATCTGCGTTGTTTATAATTATCCTAGACACCATAATATATTTATTTCAGATTTTTAAAGCAACTTTGTAGAATTAGCACGACCGTAGTAGAAACACATTAGGTCCACACATCTGAATGTGCATTTCATAAATTATATTTATGAGAGACTGCTAGCTAATCCATGCCTTTAGTTGCTCCGGCAGCTCTCTGGGAGACCAGAATGTGGCTCTCGTGGAGTCATTCGATTTTAACAGAGATCCTTTCTCTATAACTAATTCAACGCATGGCTATATGGGTAATTTTGAACAAGTGGATCTTTCTCCAACCTGAAAGGCTGCCAGGAGGGAGAGTGAGTGAGAAAAAGAGGGTTTCAAAGGAGTCACAGAGAGCCACAAAGTAATCACGAAACACTGCTGTATTGCCACAATCCCCTTACAGAAGTGCATTGAGAGGTAGTGATATAGCACAGAGGAGGACACGTCATTACAATGAAATACTCTATAATACTTGGGACGACAGTTGGAAATGATTTTTGTCATCAAACAGGGCACTCGGAATTGTAGAAAGTTTGACTCTGTCTGCGGGGAGAAATTTTTAAAGCGCCATGATAGCTCTCCCCGTTACTATACAGAATTTCACATAGCAGTGAAGTATGAAATACAGAAGACTAGAAATGTAAAATAGAAGCTGCCATTGTAACCTTTATATTTCTTTTTTTTTTTAAGATTTTATTTATTTATTTGAGACCGAGAATGAGATAGAGCATGAGAGGGTCAGAGGGAGAAACAGACTCCCTGTCGAGCAGGGAGCCCGATGTGGGACTCGATCCTGGGACTCCAGGATCATGACCTGAGCCGAAGGCAGTCGCTTAACCAACTGAGCCACCCAGGCGCCCTGTAACCTTTATATTTCACATTTAATGGAAAAAAAAAGCTTTTAGCCAAAGATGACATTACACAAATATATAAATTATGATTACTCTAAATTTAGATATAACCATTTTATGGAATCCAAAGTGTTGGAATAAATTATTAAAGAGGGCTCAGTCTTCCAGCCCTGTGAATCCTGACAAATGAAATACATTTTGGGTCCTATTAGGGCACCAGTCCTATAGTAAATGGAGGAAAAGTTGATTTAGCAAATGTCATTGGAAATACTTTAATAGTGCCAATAAAATGAACAATCCCAATGAATTAAAACAATATCATTGAATACTTAATGCTGTCACTGTTGCTGTTGCTGAATTTCAGTAGGAAGAAAGCCAAACCAATAATGACTGGGAATATGATAAGGACTGATTTTTGACAATAAAGCAGAAACCCTATTGTAACAGGACCTAATGGGCCAAAAGAGTGACTTGTTTCTGAGTCTGGAGTTTTGGTCTGATGTTGCTTAAATATTCCTTGCCAAGGGTAAGGACTGAAGCTAGATCCTGGAGTCAGGCTGAGCCCACACATGGGGGTTATGTTTTTAATATGAATCTCTTTATGATGTAAATTAGGCTGAGTATACTGGGAGTTAGTGATATGTTAGAAATAATGTTTATTTTTTTAAATTTTTTTAAAGATTTTATTTATTTATTTGACAGAGAGAGACACAGCAAGAGAGGGAACACAAGCAAGGGGAGTGGGAGAGGGAGAAGCAGGCTTCTTGCAGAGCAGGGAGCCCGACGCGGGGCTCGATCCCAGGACCCTGGGATCATGACCTGAGCCGAAGGCAGACACTTAACGACTGAGCCACCCAGGCGCCCTAGAAATAATGTTTAATGCAAGAGTCAAGACCAGATCAGGCATGGTTTGGAATTCATTCATTCATTTTCAAGCATTGTATTTCCATGGAAATATGAATTTTGTCCATGGAAAATATGGACATGGAAATATGTCCATGGAAATATGAATTTTAGAATAAAGGCTTGTCTATAAATTCTGCTAAAAGGGACCTTTTGAAAGAACTCAAGGAGGAAAATGATATGTTAAAAAGAGTGTTTTAAGAGGATTAGTTTAATAGAAGGATTTTAGTGGGAAGTGATTAGAATCAGGTAGTACACCTAGAAAATTATCAGTGTTTCTAATGCAAGTGTGGTACAATAATATCTTAAAATTTTAATTAATGTGTTGACTCTTCTACACTTCCTTATACATCATCTCAGAGGTATCATTAATTGTCTAAAAGAATTAGGATTATTGAAAAAAAGATGCAAAGGACCAGTCGATGCTAAGGTTTTGAAACCTTTTATGGGCCAGTAGAATTGCAAGTTAAGGTTTTCAATGATTAGAGTGGACATTATTGGAGGATAAAAAAATAAGGTTTGTGTAGGGGGTGCCTGAGTGCCTCAGTTGGTTAAGCATCTGCATTTGGCTCAGGTCATGATCCCAGGGTCCTGAGATTAAGTCCTGTGTCGGGCTCCCTACTCCAGGGAAGCAGAAGCCTGCTTCTCCCTCTCCATCTACAGCAACCCCTGCTTATGTGCTCTCTCGCTCTCTCTTAAATGAATAAAATATTTTTAAAAATAAGGTTTGTGTAAACAGCAGGGGCCTTATAAAAAATGGTAGGTTTAGAAGTCTATGTGTCTAACCAGGGTTTTCTTTTCCTTTCCACAGGAAATACAGATAAAACAAAACAAAACAAAACAAAACAACAAGACAACTTCCTGACTGTGGAGGAGAATGAGAGGAAAGGTAAAGAAGAGAACAGCAGAATAAATTAAGGTTCAGGAGCCCGAGAATCTGGGCTTCCATCCTGCTGTCTCCTAAGATCAATCTCTAATGAGTAAAGATGATTGAAACTCCACTGCTTTTGGGGGGATTCCAGGAAAGAGATGCATCTCCCAGATTGCAGATATATTCCCCTTCCAGACCTCAACTCTTCAGAGAACTCCGTCTTGAGCCTGGAACACAAGCTATAAAGTAGAAATGGCTAGAGAACAGCATGCAAGAGTGTTGCAAGCTCTGAGGGGTGCAAACACGGCACTCTGGTCAGGCTAAGCAGAGAGCAGAATGAGCACAGAGCTGGTCCATGAACAGAGGAGGGCATTTCAGTCACGCATGCAATGAGCTAGGTGCCACAAAACCAGACCGGCAGTGATCACACCTCTCATCAGAAATCAAGGTGGGTGGGTGCTGATAACTTTGGACCAGTGCTTCTCAAAGTGAGTGTACATCAGAATCACCTGGAGCCCTTGTTAGAACACAGAGTCCTGGGCCCCTCAACCAGAGTTTCTGATTTAGTAAGTCTGTGTGGGATGGGACCCAAATACTGACATTTCTAACAAGTTCCTGGGTGGCACTGATGTTGTTGGTGGAGGACCTTGCTTTGAAAAGCATTATTCTAGATCAATGTCTTTCCTCCAAACTGAAGATGGTATATCCTCCTTCCCCAACACACACCCTCAGAATATAGATGGCCCCTGGAGAGATGTGAAAAAGGAGAAGGGGACACATTCTGACAGTCTGAGAAATTACCAAAAAGAGTTTATAACTGAAAGTCCTAAGTGATCACTGATTTGAGGGAGAGAGCCTCAATTTCCACATAAAATTCACCACCATCAGCAGAAATTGGGGCTCGGGAGCTAAATTCAGTTCAGTTGTGGAGAAATAAAGAAATTTATTATTTGTGCAACTAAGTTTTGTTCCTATGAAAATTCGAGCCCAGTCTGCTAACATTTAGTACAAACTTTGTACTGAGATATAAATATAAATTTAGGACTCCTGGAGAGGAAACATCCAGAAAGGATGTTTTGGTCCTTTGTTACAACGAAACTTTGTCATACACCATTTTGCTTTTTCATTTACATAGAAGTAAGATGTTTCCATAGCCCTGGTACCAGCATTCCGCCACTCATCCCCTGGGCCTCCTCAGAGAACAGAGAAAATAGGGGCTATGTCTGAGTGGACAGCCCTTCTGAGAGCTACGAGAAGGCAGAACATCTGTGTGCCTGGGAACACTGCTCCCACAGACATAGTTCTCCATCTGGGTCCCTGCACGAAAGGACTTAGTGCCCCATTCATGACTTGCTCCGGGTCCTCATGCACCCATGGCAAATAACAACGTTCAGTCTCCTGTGGAGTGGGATCCTCTCCTTTCAAGGGTCCAGCATAAAATGTAAGAGCCTGTCAGATGGCATTTATACATAGGCAGCTGGTAGGGCTTCTCTGTTCAACTGCACACTGGTCTGACCTTAAATTGGACTGTGCACCTTCGGTTTTGCATTTTTCCTTTGCAGACAAGAGCTAGGTCAGTAATTTATAACTCTCCCCAAGCTGAATGCACATTTATGAGATTTAGCTGAAATGAATCTATTACCTGCTGCCTAATATCCCCATGTCCTTCAGCCTCTGGAAGTCGACCTTTCCTTTGATACTGTCATAAAGAATCACATGAGCCTCCATCCCAAGTAATTGATGGAAAATCAATGCAATTCCTTCCCCAGTATTTCTAAGTATTCTTCAAAGAGTACAAGGTACATATGCTTAAATGCATGATGCGGTCTACACCGCCTATTCTGAACTCCGAATCTTTGCTTTTTTTTTTTATCTATAGTTGCTTTATCTGTATACCTAGCAGTCTTCACTCCTCATACTTTATCCCAGGCACAGACAAAACATCATGCAGACGTTTCCAAAAGCTCCATTAATCCAGTCATTTATCTTTTTTTTTTTTTTTTTTTTTTACTGAGTAGCTACTATGTGCCAGGTGATGTTCTAGTCCTTGGATACAGCACTAAAAAACCCAGATAGGTGTACTGTTGTACATTTCTACAAAATATGGAGATTTTTCCCAAATGTGGGAAGCTAATGGATGACGACGGGAGCAGGGAACAATCACAACTAACTTTTGCATACCCGTATCAGATATCATGATTTCCAAGCCACAGGGACTCCCTTCA
Organism: Mirounga angustirostris; assembly: GCF_029215605.1. Taxonomy (NCBI): domain Eukaryota; kingdom Metazoa; phylum Chordata; class Mammalia; order Carnivora; family Phocidae; genus Mirounga; species Mirounga angustirostris. The sequence continues at coordinate 43,028,969 of NW_026991722.1, read as the reverse complement.
TGGAACCCAGCTTTCCTTTGAGGTCAGTCTTGTGCCTTGTGTTTGACTCATGCTCTCACTCTCTACAGAAGTCTCTCTCTACCATCTCATTTCCTCAAGTCCAGAGGCTTCTCTAAAACTCTTCTGTCTTGAGCTACCAAAAGAAAAAGGAAACACTGATTTTGAAAAGTTAGAACAAATCATTTATCTTATTACTTTGTCTCATTTTAGTATCCTTTCATAACCCAAAGTCCCAGGACAGTGTTTGCTCCAACAAAAGAACCAAGTCTTTTGGACAGGATTCATTAGAGGTTAAGCGAAGTTTACATAGACCATTTGTCCATCTCAGAAAATGCAATCCACCACTATCAAGGTAGGGGATTGACAAAATGTCTAAATCATCAAGTCCTGGGGATTCGATTATGACAGAAGGGCAGATGGGTGGCCTATTCCTGAGGTGAAGTGAAGATAAACTGCTGCCCTACTAAGAGAAACAAAATCTCTTTGCTATATTTTTTCCTTAATAGCAGTTGAAAAAGCATTTGCCTGATCAATAGCTAGATAGCAGATTTCAGTGATGTGTTCATTTATTCCAAAAAAGAGATCACATTTGGAAAAATAGCTGCAATTGGTGTTACTCCCTGAATATGTTTATAATAATCCACTGTCTTTCTCTATGTCGATCTATTCAGGCCCTGGTCAAATAGATCAGTTAAATGTAGATGTGACAGGAATCCCATGCCTGTCTACTTCTAGTCTTGGTTGGGTCGCATGAATCTGTGCCATCCTTCAATTTACTTTACAATTTGGAAGAGAGGAGATAGTTCCAGGAACTGATAATCATCCCATAAGTCAAAGAACTAATGTGGTGTTCTGGCATTGGCAAAGTGTATCTTTGCCTACTATGATTTCAAAAAATGAGAAAATTACCTTATTTTATATGACGTACAGTTACTCTGCTTGGTAACTATGGATCCCTTCAAGGAACCTCTAGGAAGGTTCAGGGTTTATGATTTGATACAGATACAGGGTACTTTTTCAAAAGAACCTGGTATACTCTTCATCCCCAAGAGGTTTGTGTATGGAAAGTGGGTGAGAGACCATAACTCTCTATTGTGCCCCAAATCTGAAAATGATACCTAAAATATTTTAAATTATAAAAATCAAGTAGGTAGCAGGGAGTAGTTCTGTTTCAGTCCACTGGACACTATGACCTATTCGCCTCCACCAGTGATTTCTGGGGCTTAAGTCATTCTGATCACTGTTTTAACCTATTGCCCACTTGGGGAATCATGTGCACTTGTCTCTGGTCTTCAAGCTTAAGAACAACCACCTGGCTTCTGTCATTTTCCAGGATCCCATTATCCCCCACTGAATTTAGGAAGACCATCTCAGTTAAGTTACTTCTTATAATCACGCTTGGCCTTACGGGGTGTTTCTTAGTGCTTTGGCAAAGCAATGTCCTTGGAACCCATCCAGGTAACACAATGAGGAGATGAGTGGCAGGTCACACTAGTTTTAAATCAACACTAACATTTCTATTTTTCTTTGTGTATCTTCATCTACATTATACCCTGGAAACCCTTGCACTTCAGTTTCATCTAGCCCTGGTCACTTGGAGCCCAAATTTCAGTCTATTGACCAAGTAATCTGGTGAACCACAATTGCATACTCAAACATCGAACGTCTTTAATCCACTATATCTAAGAAAGTGCAATCATGCAGATAAATGTGGCTTATTCTAACAAGTTGTTTCTGTCTCCCTGTACTAGGACCCTCAGAATCCATTCATAGCATGCCTCCCCTGATCTCCATCAATATAAATTAGCAAAATCTTCCAATTCTTTTGATGGATATGTTATCTTCTCTGAAGTCACACCTTGTACCCATTCTTCTGTAATTTGAGTATAGTTACGGGTCTGGAAAAAGTGTAAGCTGAGGAGGCATATCTCATGGAGGATCAGCATCCCCAAGCAAGGTAATTGCCTCAAGTATAGCATTTATGGTTTCTTCAGACAGGAGAGGAAGGGCTCCTTCTACTTTCAAGAAGGTTCAGTGCAATTTGAAGGTTCAAATCTGTCAGAATCCACCTCAAATCCCCACTCTTTCCCAATAAGTGTCCTAACTCTCATATATGATACTAAGCAAGGCTGTAAATTCAATATGTTTTGTAATTCTGAAATATGCATTTTAAGACTTTGAGTTCAGTTTTCAAATATATCCACCATACATTCGGCTACAAGAATAGGAGAAATTTTTGGAAGCTCTTTTGTTTTCTGATTATGCTGTGAGCTGAAAATTTAAAATCCTGAGCTTTTCGGTTTCTCCTTGTAGAAAGAAGTAGTGCATCAGAAGCAGCTAGGTTACCCCAGAGTCCCTGTGGTCATCATTTATAACCCATTGTTTTATTATAGCAGCCTCTCTGTATCCCAAATCCTTGTCTTTAATAGCCACTTCATTTTAGACAACTACAGTGAGAAGTTAATGATTATTTTAACATCTTTGAATGTCATGGACCGTGACATGGAGGTTATTTTATCTTCAAGTTCAACTCGGCACAAACTATCCAAGATTCCCTTCATCTTCAGAGTCTATTTTTTTTAAGATCACTTTCGGTATCAAATATTTTCTCAGAAGCTCCTGCCTGGACAAGAGCAACTACCTGAATTATTTTAGACAGGGAAAGATTTAGTAGAGGGCATTAGAAGCTTTCCTAATTACTAGAATGCCTGGAGAAGCAAAGGTCATGGAAGATCTCTTTTAACTCTCAGTTTCACCCCTACCTTGGAGAGAGGCAGGGAATTTCAAAAGGCACAAAAGATTACTAGTAATTATACAAGTTTTCTATAACGCCAAGGGAGGTGCATCTCTAGGAAACACCTGGAAGTCACTGCAAAACCTCAAATCCACTGAAGAACATGTTTCTGCTCATCCTGACATAGGAGCAATTATATGAATTCTGCTTTCTCTCCTGCACCTTTCAGGTCTTGCATGATTGCCTCTCCTTGACAAAATATAACCTGGAATCCAAATGGCAAGGAATTCTGAGAAATGCTGCGGTCAGGCTTTCAGCCACTGAGAATGGGGGGAGTCAGGCTGGGGAAACTATGCTGGGTTGCACAAACAGCAGAGACAGCATAATCAGCCTTTCTTTTTTTTTTTTGCTGATTTTTTAAAAATTTTATTTTATTATGTTATGTTAATCACCACACGTTACATCATTAGTTTTTGATGTAGTGTTCCATGATTGTTTGCATATAACACCCAGTGCTCCATTCAATACATGCCCTCTTTAATACCCATCACCAGGCTAGCCCATCCCCCCACCCCCCTCCCCTTTAGAACCCTCAGTTTGATAATCAGCCTTTCTGACATAGTCTATGAATCTGATTTTTTAGATGACTTTGAATAAAAAGGAACAATGGAAGGTATTTAGGTATTTACATCTTTACCTATATGCCACACGGTGGATGTTGATTTAAACGTTCATGGTTCAACTAACACAGAACAAGAGGCATCAGTGACTACATGCATCCATTCTAGGTTGATTTTTGCTAACATTATTTTGTGATTAGAAAGGAAAACGGAAAGAATCACGTCTTGGCTGATTACAGTGATATAAAAGATAAATTAATGCATAGCAGACAATAATAAAAAGCAAGAGCAATGCAATACAACTAAAATGTTTGCAAAGTTTAGTTATAGCCTTTAAAAATGGAAAACCACATAGTAGAATAAATAAGGAATTAAATGTTTGAATGAAAACAGAATAAACCTTTAGCATCCAAAATAAAACATTTCTGTTGTTTATAATCAGTGAGATAGAGTATATGTTGGCTGAATATAACCTGAAAGTGAATCAATCAAAGTCTTCCATGGCTCCATATTCCCTTCTTCCATCCTTAGGAAACATAAAATTGAAATACTGTATTAGTAACAAAATTAAATCACTTAATGAGATTTCTCACAATTATTAGCATTCTTAATATGGATGGTTGTTTTGATAGTTTATAACCTTTAAATCTGTATGACATCATCTAACACTGTGCCTGGAACAAGTAAACACCAAATAAATATTTGCTGAATTAATGAAAAGGAATGTAGACTGTACATTTTAAAGATTATACCAAAAAAATGGTAAATAAGCATACTAATGTTCCTAAGCACTGAGCTAGAAATCAAAAAAGAGACAGTTAATTTTAGCTGCCATGAGTCAATTCATTGTGTAAACTTGGAAAAATCATTTCAAATCTGTTGAAATCCTTATTTATTTTCCTAATAATGAGCTTTCCTGCCTACTTCACAGAAAAACCTTAAAATAATTACTTTGCTTTGAGCTCTCTGGAGGAACCATGAACTACAGTGTTACAATGTATATTGATAACAATACTATACTTTTGTAGTAGTAAACAAGCATGCCTGACTTTATATATCAGTGAGGTTTCACTGTTAACTAAATCCCATATATGAATATAAGGAAACATTTAGATTACAACAAATTTCAAAAGCTTAGGTATTGGGGCGCCTGGGTGGCTCAGTCGGTTAAGCGACTGCCTTCAGCTCGGGTCATGATCCTGGAGTCCCGGGATCGAGTCCCGCATCAGGCTCCCTGCTCGGCAGGGAGTCTGCTTCTCCCTCTGACCCTCCCCTCTCTCATGTATTCACTCTCTCTCATTCTCTCTCTCTCAAATAAATAAATAAAATCTTTAAAAAAGAAAAAAAAAGCTTAGGTATTAAATATAGAACATTGTTCATGTATTCAATAAACCTTCTCCTTCTACGAAGTCTGTTTAAAGCCTCATTTTGTCTTTCACTTCCACAGCTCTTGTATCTTGCCCAGATCTGAATTCTACCATCAGCTATTAGGAAATTGTTGCTGCTTCTAAGTGGGCACCTGTTTACCAATCAGCTAAGGGACAACCTTTTGCTCCCAAGGGTCTTTCCTTCTATTACTTCTCCATCTCTTTGTAGTGCTGAGGTGTTCTTAACAGAGAGCTTTTCCTCCTCCCCAAGGATATTATTATATGAATGTATTTTAAAATCCTCAATAATGTTTAAAAATTATTAAATAACTTTATATTGACTTCAGTCATTCCTTTAAACTACGTTCAATGAGAAAAGTTTTAACCTCCCCAGTCCTCCGATTGAAAATTTGGTTATTCCCATGACTTTTATAATCACTCTTAGGAAAAAGAAAAAACATCCAGAGTCCCTCTTAATTACCGATGTCTGAAATTAGAAAGTCGTATTTCACATAAAATTCAAAACTCCCAAACTCAAAATTTCCCCATGTTCCCAGCTAGGGCCTGTTTGAACCAGAAAGCTGTTGGTGGAGGAGGACATGGCCAGTATTTTCTTTCTTTCCAAGATCCTCCTCCTCTAGCTTGCTAACTTGGATTTCTGATCCATCTGGGGTTCGATCAAGGGGTTGCTGGAAATTCACACTTCATCCTCTCTCTTCTGGCTCACCACCGCTCTTTCTGAGGTCAGTAGGGATCTGCTTCAGCTTCTCTCAGGTCCTGTTCATCGTTTAGGTGGCCCTTCTTTGCTAGGACTGAGTATGACCTACCTCCAGCTCTTGTCTGTGTGTGTGAACTACTTTTAGCCCAAGGGAAATATGTACCCTTTGCTCAATGTAGCAGCAAACTGTCCTCTCCCGTTGAGGAAGAAGTTTTGAGTATAGGCAATAGTCAGTGAGCAATTGTGCTTTCTCAATTAAAGTGAACATACACCAAGATTTACCAATGATTTTTTTTTTTTTTTTACAGTTTGTATTTTGGTTTATTTCCTTACCAGCAATCTTTTTGAAGCCCTTTAACTAAGTTTGAGATGAACAGCTGATGGCCCACCCACCCCATACCTCGTTCTGGGGACAAACGGGGCTCATAGCACTTAAACAACTCTACTTTTATGCCCTCTCTGTGATTGAGTTTGAGTCATATTAAAAGTTTTAAGTATTTAACTGTTTACTGGAAATGTGTATCTTCATCTGGCAACTCAGTTTAGATTTTCGTATTTGCTAATTTGGGTGCCCCAGTCAGATTTCAATTTAACATTCTGTTACAGTTCTGTGCCGTAGCACAGAGGGATATCTTTCTCTGGATGTTTTTCTGATACATGGAGGACTAAGGGAAGTTTTGGATGCTTGAAGGAGAGGCTGTTTATGTATTCATGTATATTTTGCCCAAGAAAATAAAGGCACGCAATTCTCCTCATTGGTCTTTTTGGGATCAGTGTCTCTATCTGGGACTATCAGAAGATTCTTAGCATCCCAGTCTGCCCTGGTGACTGAGGTTGGAGGGACAGAAGGAAGCCTGTGTTCGCTGGTGTGGGATTCCAGTGTTGGTGACCATATCAGCCATCTCGGTGATCCTGAAGGAAGGGAGAAGTCTATGTGCTTCTCTTTTCTCTTCCTGGCTACATTCTTTCTTACCTGGAAGCTGATTAAGCTTAGATCTCCTTGAAACACAGAGAAGAACTAAAAGCACAAAGTCCCAGGTGTTCTATTTATCTTCAGGAGGTTTGGCTGAAAAAGAATTAAGCTAGCCATTCTGAGTTATTTTTTGGAATGTTCACATTTTGGCACAAAGGTTTTCATTGATGGGGGAGAGCAGTGTGAGAAGGAGATGGGGAGACTGACTTCCAAATTGACCTTCTGGCTGTTTTGAGAGTATATATCTAGATCTGCTTGGATATGAAGGGACTTTGTTTCATGGTAACAATTTTATGTAATAACTTAAAGCAGACTCTGCTTAGGTGGCAGAAGCTAGAAGGACGTAAATAGGTACCTCAGTATGTTCACATTTTTAGTGGGATGATAAATTAGAGGCTGTACTGCTGGGCCAATAATTCTTACCTCTTGTCTTGGAAAATAGAAAACATGGGCGCCTGGGTGGCTCAGTTGGTTAAGCGACTGCCTTCGGCTCAGGTCATGATCCTGGAGTCCCGGGATCGAGTCCCGCATCGGGCTCCCTGCTCGGCAGGGAGTCTGCTTCTCCGTCTGACCCTCCTCCCTCTCATGCTCTCGGTCTCTCATTCTCTCTCTCTCAAATAAATAAATAAAATCTTAAAAAAAAAAAAGGAAAATAGAAAACATGCCTACTGACTTTAGCCAGGTTCTGGATGAACAGGTAAACCCATCCCTCTGCTTCAGTTAGGATGCTTTAAGTTGTAACTAATTGGCTTAAATACTAAAGGGACTTTGTTGTACCATACAACTAAAATGTTTAAAGATAGAGGAGAGTTTGGGTGAGGTCTTGCATCTCTCTGACACTTTTGGATCTGCCCTTTGCAATGAACTAGCATAAATGAAAGGACTACCTAGCATCACCATAGGGCTACATGTTTCCTCATTCATGTCCACAGAAGAAAATACCCAATTGGATAATCTTAAACCACATACCCACCATCCTTTAAGGCTATGATGGCTACAGAAGACAGGCATTATTCTATTGGTGAAGACTAATTTAAGGTCTATTCCAAGTAATACTCCCAGTTGTAGCTACTAACCAGGGAAGGAGAGAGGCAAATTGCCTTGTCTGGTAATTCTCAACCATGGGGACAATTTTTTTTTTTTTTAAATAAAGTAAGGAACTATACCCTGAATTTCTTCAAAGTTCTTGAGAATCTTCTTTCAGAAACTCAGGTTACCTCCTGTTTAAAAGGTCCTGAGAGTCGATCTTCATTTCTTTGTGCACCTGGGGGCATGGGGCTCATAAACACTCCAGTTTGACCCAACAAGGCTTGAACTGGAATAATTTTCTCTGTTGTTTTATATCATTTCTTTGATTCTTTCAAAAAAACTGATTTCATCATCATGTCATATTGGCTCCAAGAATCAGAGTTTAATCTATTTTTATGCCAGTTTTATTTATATATGTCAAATGCTTAATGATTATGACAAAAGATCTAAGCAATAGAGCTTTAGGTGATTTTTGTCCGATGGTAGTTACTTTAATTTTAATTCACTGCACTTCCTACAAAGTCTGTGGATGTGATTACATGTAATCATTACTTAGACTATACTCCCTATCAATACACATAATCGATTTCATTTTGGATTAATTCGGTTTTAATTAATTATCTGTTTTAAACAGCCACCAGAAATAGCCATCAGGCCTAGCATTGACTTGGTTTTATATAACAAAATTATTATTAGGATTTCTAACAATGTCAATGTGAGATTTATCCTGAGTACTAAAAACGTAAACATACATTAAAGTTTTCAGCTATTCATTTTAAGGATATATAAATATAATAAGTGAACCTTGTTTCAATGATATAATCGAAAATAAGGCATTTTTTTAAAATTTTCAGGGCTCTTGTTTTTTAAAGCTGGGTTCTCCAAGAAATGACCCTTCTTATTTTCATAAAAGCATTTTCTTTGAGAGGGAAATTTGCTTGTTCAATGTTTTTTCGACATTCCAGAATTTTGTTAGTCTGATTTTTCTAAGCGTTACTTATTCCTTTTTTTTTTTTTAAGGTTTTATTTATTTATCTGACAGAGAGAGCACAGCACAGGGAGCAGCAGAGGGGGAGGGAGAAGCAGGCTCCCTGCTGAGCAGGAAGCTCAATGTGGGGCTTGATCCCAGGACCCTGGGATCAGGGCCCGAGCTGAAGACAGCCATTTAACTGACTGAACCACCCAGGCACCCCTAAACTTCACTTATTCCTATTGGCTACAAGTCAGTATGACAGCACCTATTACTGACGAAGAAAAAAAAAATTAAGTCCACTAGAGCATTTCTAAGTTACCCTCCAGTACAACAGAGATCAGAATGAATTTAATGTAGGCAAATGTAATCAGCCACAGTATAAGAAAGTTTAATCTATTATACCCTTAGGGAGAAACAAAATCTAAGTCTAAAGATCATTATAACTATAAGAGACATGAACAAATTAAAACAAGCAAACAAAACCCATCTTACAACAGATTATTCCTCAGAAAAACCAATATACTAAAATTTGTGGCCACCAATAGTTCTTTTCCCCTTGAATGTGGTACAAAATATTTTTTTTTTTAAGATTTTATTTATTTGACAGAGAAAGCACAAGCAGAGGGAGAGAGAGGGAGAAGCAGGTTCCCTGCTGAGCAAGGAGCCCGATGTGGGACTCGATCCCAGGACCCTGGGATCATGACCTGAGCCGAAGGCAGCCGCTTAACGACTGAGCCACCCAGGCATCCTGGTACAAAATATTATCCATAAATCTTGAACTCATTAAATCAATTGTCATAGTTTATACTTCACTTTTGCTTTTCATGTGATATAATCAATACACTTTTTTTTTACTTCACAAGTTTATCTAGAAATTAGCTTCGACGTTACTCATTATTTGTTCAATGTTTATTTCCATTGGTGCCAAAGCTTGGCACGCAATCACTAGAGAAATATACAGTGACATCAGTGAGGAAGGAAGAGACAATTAATTTACTCATAGGATTGGAAAGAACCTGGTGCCTTTAATATTAATATTGACAACTCACTCGATGGCATGACTTAATAGCCTGTAAATCCTCACTTATTTTACTGGGGGTCTGTTGAGTGAATGGTTCTCTGTGCCAAAAATTGTGGTAGGTGCTATACAGAAATGAATTTATTCAGTCCTCACAAGAACCTTGATGACCCAGCAAGTATTACTCTCATTTTGTAGATTAGACAATTGAAGATTAGAAGATTAAATAGTTTTTCATCTTATATATACAGCATGGGGCCAGAGTTAAAAGCCAAGTATGTTTAATTACAAAATCTATGCTCTTTACAACAGTTTGCTATTTCTTTCTAGTTCTACTATTCTTTCAAAGTAGATTATCGATTTGACTTTCCCAGCCTTAATTTATGCTTGGTCATATAGTCAGGTTTTCATTAATCCAGAATAGATTTGCAGACTAACTAAGGTTAAGACCTAGTTGAGAATTGGCTAGTGTAATATTTCATTGATTAGAATATGCTCATTTGTTCACATTTTAACATCTTTGAAGTAAAAATGGCTTTATAATTGATGATAAGGAAGTATTTGGCATAGTTTGATTATGATAGTATAATTTTCCTTAGTGGCATTTAAACTAATGGTGTGTTTTCAATGGACAATTTCTTAGATGAAATGAAACATGCTACTTAGCTCTTCAATGAAACTCAGTAAAATTAGGCAAAGCAGAGTAATCCTGATTCATGCTCAGCTCCACCCCATGTCATCCCCTAAACAGGGCTGGGAAAAAAAGATACTCTGCTTAAGGCTGGGGTGGATTTGGGAGTTTTACCTACCATTGTCTTTGTTATCCATTTCTCTCTCCATAGTCAGGTTCTAAAAATGGAACTTCTGCTGTTTCTTCAACTTTTCTCTTGGATATTTTATTATGATTTCAAGTTATCTATATTCTTTTCCTCCCACCTCTTTTTTTCTCCTATTAACCAAAAGTTCAGTCTTTTTATTAAGGGTTCTTTCCATAATTCCTTTAAAGTTTAAATAAAAAATGGATTTTTTGGGGAGCTATGCTCTTTAAATATATACATATATATATGTATGGTTATATATATATATATGCATGTATAGAAGCATATATATATATGTAGGATTTTAGGTGATTCTTATATAAACTGTCTTTTCTTGTTGTTTCCTTGTTACTGTCTACTTGAATATAAGGATGTCAGAATTTTTCCATCATGGAAATTCCCACTGTTACTGAAGGTCTTAACAAGCTATTGAAGGTGATACAATTTTTATTGTGTGAAGCACTATCCATTTTGAAGTCTCTGCAAAGCTCTGCCTACCTCCTATCCCACTTCCAAAAGTTTTTCACTAATGCCCCTAAGGGAAATTGACCATTTAAACCTCAGAATATCTCCACAGCTTATGTTGTAGAGAAGTTTCTCAGTTTTCTCTTATGTAAAATGGGGGGCAGGGAGGCGTGGGGTAATGATATTACCTACCTATCTTGCTTATTGAATAAATTAGCTAATATGTGTAAAGTTTAGAACAAATGTCTGCAACCAAATAAGTGCTCAGTAAATATTTGCTATTATTAGAAGCTTTTTAGTATGTATCATAAGCTACCAGACTAGTCTTTTTTCTGGGTATTTTACAGATCATAAATTTCTAGAAGGCAAAGACTATGCTGTATGCATCTTGATATCCTTTTTAATGCCTAAAGTTGTGCGTTACATATTCTGAAAATCCCATTTTTTTATTGATGGGCTAAACTTCCCATTTAGCACCCATTCAAATTGGATCTGTAAGGCTCACTTAATACTTATAGGAACCAGGGTGTGTAGATCCCTCCCATTTAAACTTGGTATAGGGGAAATGAAATAGACTTCAGACTCAAACAAATCTGAATTTTAATTGCATTTGCCTTTTACTTTGATATTGGGAGTCACTTAGAACTCTCTGAAACTCAGTCTGCTTCTGTAAAAAGTGACGAATATCTACCCCATCTGGTTGTGGTGGAAATGAAATTATATAATAATGTAAAGGACCCAGCACACTGCTTGACATATAGTAGGCTTTCCATAAATACTATTAATAATTATTATTGTTGCTATTTAAAAGAAATTATTACCTTGAGCAGATTACTTAATACCATTAAATCTTAGTTTCTTTGTAAATTTGTAAATTTCTTCATACATAAAGGCTAACATTGCATTATTCACATGATTAAAAAGAAGATTCAGTTATATATAGAAAATTCCTATCAAAATGTCTTTACATGGGACGCCTGGGTGGCTCAGTCAGTTAAACAGCTGCCTTCAGCTCAGGTCATGATCCCAGGGTCCTGGGATTGAGTCCACATCGGGCTCCGGGCTCCTTGCTCAGCGGGGAGCCTGCTTCTCCCTCTGCCTGCCGCTCCCCCTGCTTGTGCTCTCTCTCTCTGACAAATAAATAAATAAAATCTTTAAAAAAAAAATATCTTTACAGAGTAGGTGCTCCACACATGATTTTTATCCTTCATTCCCTCACTTCCTTTCCCACATCTTATTCCTTGATCTAACAAAGGAGCAATTTCTTTGTTCTTTCAAAACAGATATTTCCAAAAGTTCCCCAACTCTTGAGTGTGTTGTGCTATTGTGGAAACTTTAGCAAAAATGAAAGCCTGAGGACTTTGGATCTTGAGGTTAGAAAAGTTATGGAAACATGTGGAATAACCTTCACATATCTGTAATTTCCCAGCCTTAAATTTTCTTTTTTTTTAAGATTTTATTTATTTATTTATTTGAGAGAGAGAGAGAGAGAGAGAATGTGCATAAGAGCAGGGGGAGGAGTAGGAGGGAGGGAGAGAATCTCAAGCAGACTCCCTGCTGAGCTCAGAGCATGGAGCACAGAGCCCAACGTGGGGCTCGATCTCTGGACCCTGAGATCAAGACCTGAGCCAACACCAAGAGTTGGACGCTTAACTGACTGAGCCACCCACGCGCCCCTCCAGTCTTAGATTTTCAGTGGTGCAAAGAGAATCGATCCTTCAGATCTTATAAATGCTATTTCCGAGGAGTCTTATTCCATTATCTAGTTTCTATATTTGTTCCCCAAGAATTTTTTTAGAGTTCTTTCCTTTGTTTCAACAAAGTGAAAAGATCCTAAAACAAAAACGGAAGGAGTGATGGGACCCCCGCCTAAACTACTGAAGAAGTTCTAGGAAAAGTCCTACATGCTGTATTTCTATAATCTTTCTCAAATTAGGCGAGGAAGCCTGTCTAGACCTGCATATCTGCATTGGGGCACCACTGCTACAAAGAATGGTATTTTATATTGATAGCATAATTTGACAGTAGATCATTATTATCATCTCCTTATTAAAAGATCAGAATTCAGAGCACAATTGTCATGCTTGCCAATTTGACCACGGAGCCATTAGCAATACTGACAGTCCAATTACAGCTGTGCTTATTTCTTCACTGATTAGAATCATGGCAATTTTGGAGGATATGAAAGCACTGAAGTACCTGTAAATTGAGTGGGGCTGGGAAGAGTGTCCCACATTCAGGAGCAGTGTTGTGAGAGCGTCCATTTAAGGCTATATGGCTGGGACATTGAGAACTTTCAATGGCTTACAGGCCACATCTGTCCAAAGAAACACAATGTGTGAGACCCATACACAGTAAAAAGCTCTAACTAGAACTCTAACACCAGTGAATTCCTTTTCTCTACTCTGCTTTAGAAGAAGGAAGCAAAGCACAATGAAATAAACGAATATCTGGTCAGTTCAGATTCAGAGTTCAATATACTACAGCTTATTACCTCAACAACAATTCATACTGACCCCATGGCATGGCAAAGTCATCAATCATAAAAGAAATATTAAATTATCTTTACTATACCTACTTAGCAAGGCTGAAAGTAGACTAATATATTTTGCAAAGATTTTTTTTTGGCTACTTAGGTTGAAACAAAACAGGTTTTTCTATTTAACCCTTTGGTTATCCAAAAAGATTCTGTTCATGAGACGTTAACACAGTTTCCTTAATCATACAGATGATTGCCAAAATGGGTCCTGTTGGGATTTTAATTACCAGCTGGCATAATATACAGTAAGAAATGTGAAGAACATGTCCAAGATGGGCTTACCTTAAATATTCTAAGACACATTTGGATACTGAAGAGAATGTCAAATATCCAACTCCTACATCAGTGCTGCTAACATCAGGGGAAGAGACATCATTAGAGGAAGAGGTAACCCCAGTCCCCCATGAACCCTTGTGGAGAGAATATAATTAATCACTACCAACTGTCCCAACTTTTGCATTTGTAGTTTCTGACTTAAGTGGAATATGCCTACCATTTATCTTCATTACTGGCCAGCAACATTAATAAAAATCAGCTTAAGATCTGAGCATAGAATCACTTCCTATAGATTCCAATTTAATTTAGAAATGCCTAAATTGAGGGAAACATCCTTTCTCTGTCTTTGAAAAATGAGTTGGTTTTTCTGTGATACCCAGCTACAGCAATAAACAAAGATGATGCAGATGTGAAGACCCACAGCCAGTTCTTCCATTGATTACCTCCAGACATTAATTTTCATTCTAATTGCTTTGGTTGGCACTTTCACCTCAGTGGTATTTACATATGCCTACAGATCTATTTGATCACAACTCTTGGGTATTGAATTATTTACTACTCAATCAGTTTTAGAAATGTTGTCCTTCATACTCTATCCAGAAGTTCTGCAAAGGAATAAATACGATGTGATATTTAATAAAATGGATTTTTTAACCACAGATCGCCTTAAAAGTTTACCAGCTTTTTAATCCTGAATTATTTTCTTTGTTCATGAAACAATTGCTTTAGTAAAATCAGAATCACGAAACACTTCCATATTCCATCTGGGTTGAAAGAGCATTAGAACACATACATAAAAGATGGTACAAATATATGTTTCATGAAAATTATGTGTTTGCAAAAAATGTCGTTCTTTCTATTTAGTTGGAATCTTGTGATTTTTAAAATTCTTAACTGTTATGTCATACAGTTTAAAAACAGTCCATACCAGTTTTGCTTTGCTCTGATTTGCTTTTTAATAAATACTCTATTTCCTCTCGTACTGAATACATAACCCTGGTTAGCTCGTTCAACATGGTGGAGGCATGGGCCTCAGGCTGCCCAGTCTTTGCACTTTAGATATATTAAACAATATTACCATCTGAATTGTGCAGATGGGACTCCTCAGCTTCTTTGTTCTTCCTCCACAACTACTTAATGTTGTATTAGTGGCAACATTTAATGTTAGTTTAATGATTTTTTATACTTAATTGTGACTTGACATTTTATTCATTCATTGTTTTCCAAAAAGGAAAGCTATGACGAAAGCATATGATAGTAATTGCTGGGGCCTTTCTTATGAACCATTCCCTCTTTTCTAATAACTGCTTATTTTAATTGAGGTATCAACTGTCTTATCATATATTTACATTTCTAGCTAAAATTTTGCTGGCTTTCAAAAAAAATTTACAACTCTTACATTTATGTACATCTAATACACATAAACATATTCAAGTATAACTCTAACATCTATAAATACATATATGCACACATGCACAGTAAGCCAAATCTAACAAAAATTTAGATATGCTGAGAAAACCACATATTTTTAGATCTCTAAGTGACCATCATTTATAAAATATGACCAGTTCTCACATTTATCAAGGCCAATGCAATATTACTGAAGTGATTGCGTCACAGAGAAATTAAATGAAGGATTATCTAAAAAACTTTTTGAATATTCTCCGATAAACAATTGTCTTTTTTTGCCTGTTGTTACTACTTCAGCCTGTGTTATCTAAATAATTTTTAAACTCTTCATTCTGCCATTCCTTGCAGATAGCCTCATATATTAATCAGTCTGCTTTGATGGTCTTTTGAGAATGGTATCTTAATGTGTATTTAAGCTCAATAAATAAACTTGACATTTATAGGAATCAAGGAAATGGACATAAATTAAGTTGGAAAATGTAATGTGAAGTTGAGCAGCCACATGCCTAACTAAAACACAGGGAGGTTTCTTGAAACAGGAGAATAGTACTTAGAGACACCTGCTGTGTACCCAAATCCACTGCTACGGCCACCCCATCTGTCTTGTGCACCCTTCTTCCCACAGAGACCATGTCATTCTTGCCCCAAGTAAGAAAGACCAATGTCCCATCCAGTAAATTGCAACCAACTAAACGTCCAGAATCTCTGAGTGATATGTTGTGCATTCTGACAGGCTCAGAAGTGGCTCCTGGATACCCAATGATGTATGACAACATCACTTTTCTACTTCCTGTGTCACACCCAATAAAGAATGGTAGAGTAGAAACAGAAAAGTCTCATAAATTTTTTTTTTTTTTGAAAATGGAAGTTGGAGAAAGATACAGACACCACTGATTCATAGAAATAGTGAAATTCTATAGGTCATTTTTCTATGGCTCTTATATTTGCCTTTTTATTTCTGACTAAGATTTTGGGGAAATTGCTTTGATAAACAAGGATGTCACAAGCCTGAGTGGCAAAGGCTTTAAGGATTAATGTACTGGCCCCTAAAACAGTCCCTCGGTCTCCTAGCTAGATCTCTAAAGGAGCAGGCTGTGAAAGCTTTTTCTTTCTTGGTGTTGTATCTAAGAAATCTATGCCAAACTCAAGATCACCAAGATCACCAAGATCACAAAGATTTTCTTCTCTCTTTACTTTTAAAGATTTATAGTTTTAGTTCTTACATTTAGGTTCACGATCCATTTTTAGTTAGTTTGTGTTCATAGTGCAAAAAAGTTCATGTTTTTTGCGTGTGTGTGTGTGTGTGTGTGTTTGTGTGGAAGGTGTGTATGTCCAGGAAAACATACTTTTAATGCCAACTTGTCTCTAATTGGTCGACCTTTAGTTAAAAGCTTCCGGTCAGTTTCATTTGAGAATCACCATGCTTAAAGATCTCTTTCTGTCTTGTTGATGCACAGACGCTCATCTGTTTATTGGTTGCCACTCTTGACCACCCCTGTTTCCCTCAATTTAGTGTTGGCCACCTTGAGGCCATTTGAAACAATACGCATTAGCGAGGAGGCAACCCTTAATCTGCATTTGCCACTGACTGATACACATTTGAGAATACGTAAGCCAAGCCTCTGGAGAGAGGCTCTGTAGAGCCATCTGATCTGTTGGGGAACAGAGCAGTTGCTTTTTTCCAATCCTGCCCTGCCGCAAAGTCCTGGACTCCCAGCAGATTGAGAGGGAACTTCCCTTAGCAGAACTTTCTTTCTTTCCTTCTCTGCTTGTGAAATGTGAAGTGGTTAATTTTTGCTTGAATCCTCTCCTTTTAGTACCTTGTCACATGGCATAGGGAGTGGACACCACCAGCACGCTGACATTGCCTAACTACGTCTCCTAGAGCCCCATAGTCTTCGTAGGGAAAGGGTCTGTATTCCAAGTGTCGTGGGAAACAGTTTTGCCGAATTTTTGTTGCGGCACGACGGAAGGTACCCTCTTTCTGATCTCACCAATACAGCATTGCCACATAGTTTCAGTTTCCGTTAGGGCAGCACCAAATGTCCAGTTGATGGAGGAGGTCATCCAGGGAGCGTGACCTCTCGGTGACCTGCGAGCTGGACCCGGGCAAGGAGAGGCTCCTCCCTCCCTCCCCTGCCTTCGGAATGTTCCTTCAGGCCACCGTTTCCATGGCCAGAATGCTTCAAGGGTGCAACCTCCAGAGAAGAAGGTGTTACCGAGATTGTCTGCACTGCGCCTGTGACTCAGACGCATCAGGGACTCTCTAGAAAAGCTCACAATTCTGGCAGGCGCGGGAGCAAATCCACTCCTCTCGGCAGCCCTACGCAAGGCGCGGTAAGTTCCCTTGCTTTTCTACGCTTGGCACACCACCTTCCGGCGTGGCTGCCTCTTTCTTCCTCCTCTGCTTGCCCTGCGTGCAGGGCGGTTTTGACGTTCACGCGGGGAACTTGGGAGGTTGTGGAACAACTGGCGAGGCAGCCAGGAGACAGAAGGAACGGCCTTTGGGAAGGAGGCATCCGGGGAAATCCCAGCTTGGCCACCAGACCTTGTGGGGTGGGGGGGAGGGGGGCGGGGCTTGGAGGTCAGATGCCTGTGGACCCCGTGAGAGTTGGGGCGCCGTGAAAAGGCGGGCTGCTCCCGGGCGCTTGTTGGAGGAAGTGCGCAGAGCGCGTGGAGGCGGAGCGGGGACGCGCGGGTGGCCGGCTGGGCTGGCCTCTCCTGTGGGCGCTTGCGCGGGCCACTCGGGCGCAGCAGGAGACCAAGCCTGACTCAGAAAGTGGGGAGAAGAGCATATGTGGGTGTTCACTACTCTGCAAGCTTCCGGGCTGGCAGACAAGGTGGAAGAGCGGGAGAACAGTCTGGTGCCTTTAGCATGCTGTTTATGCCACCGATCGAGGTGCAAGGGCTTATGACAAGACCCGATTGGGACAAAACCTGATTGGGATGCTAAGAGGTGGGAATCCCTGGAAATGTGAGGAGAATGACGGAAAGGATATTGTGGTGAATGACAGTGAAGTAGACGAAGCACCTCGTGTTGTCTGATCCTTAATACAAAGGAAAGCAACCATGACCCCGGCCAGTGGAGCAGCCCCAATTCGGGAATCAATAATAAGGAGAGAATATACTCCCACTGAGATTATTGATATAGCTGCCAAATTCCAGCAAAAAAATCCCAGGGCTGTGTACCAGCACCAGTATTAGAGTACAGACTACGATGCTCTAACCAAGTCTCTCAAATGAGATGGAATGTTATCTAAACAGTTCAGGGACAAGAAGGTGTAAAGGCAGGTAGGCAGCTCTGCTCCTGGGCATCACCCCAGAATCCGTCCCTGCATGTGGTCTCCATTTCTCCATCAGCCAGGAGAAGGGGGAAAGGAAAGAGCAGCTTTGTGGTAGAAGTGTGATCTGAGAGTTGCCCATGTTGATTTGTATCGTCCAAACCCCATCACTGCTGCGAGGGAATTGTAGTCCTTAGCTAAATAGCTATGACTGTGTGCTTCTGTGGGGGAGGAGGTCCATTTCTGAAAGGAAGAGTGGGGAGAATGGATATGGGGGAAGAAGTAACAGATGGCTAATCATTTTATAAAGACTATAAAAAATTGACTTGATTCTTGATTTTTCCAGTTTTTATGTTCTGAATTTCATGCACCTCTGTTAATAATCAAAATGGACCCTAAGATAGTGAGCTCTGTGCTTACTTGAGTATCTAAGGTGTATTTACGTAGGAAATAAAAATTTCACTTCATTACTATTTTCAAGTCAGTTTCCAAGGAATGATAGATGGAATGATAAGGAAAGAAATATAAGGTAAATCTTTATTCTTTAGCTTTATATATAAAAACTTACTAAAAGTTTTCATTATTATATATAATATATATGTTGGATATATACTATACCCCTCATAATGATTTAAAAGATCAAAACAATTAAGACTATCAGCAAATGATACTGGAACACACACACACACATATGCAAAAAACATGAACATTTTTGCATTATGAACACAAATTAACTAAAAATGGATCATGAACCTAAATGTAAGAACTAAAACTATAAATCTTTAAAAGTAAACAGAGAAGAAAATCTTTGTGATCTTGAGTTTGGCATAGATTTCTTAGATACAACACCAAAAGCACAAATTATAAAAGAAAATGATAAATTGGACTTCATTAAAACCAAAGGCATATGCTTATTGAAAGACACTGTTAGAATAAAAAGACAAGCCACAGATTGGGAGAAAATATTTGCAAAACACATATCTGATAAGAATTTCTATCCAGAATATATAAACTACTCACTAAACTCAGTAATAATAAAACAACAACCCAAAGAAAAGATAGGTAAAAGATTTTACAGGTATTTGGTACCACCAAAGAAGATACACAGATGGCAGATGAGCACATAATGAGATGGTCAACATCATTAGCCATTAGGGAATCGCAAATGAAAACTACAATGAGGTATCATCACATACCGATTAGATAGAATTGCTAACGTTAAGAAGACTGACCATACCAATTGTTAGTGAGGGTGTTAGAGCAGTTGAAACTCTCATACACTATTAGTGGGAATATAAAATGTTACAGTTATTTTGGAAAACAGTTTGCATTTTCTTATGAAGTTAATTATATACCTATCATATGATTGAGCCATTCTACTCTACTATTCTACTCTTAGGTATTTACGTGACATCAATGAAAATATGTGTCCACACAAACACTCGTGCATGAATGGTCATAGCAGCTTTATTTTTTAATGGCCCCAAGTAGGAAGCAATGCAAATGTGCATCAATAGATGAATGGATAAACAAATTGTGGTATATCCATACAATGGAACACGATTCAGCAATTAAAAAAATCAATGAATAAGTAAGTCACAGAGATGAAAAGTACAACACAACAAATATAGTCAAAATATTTGTAATAATGTTGTTTGGTGACAGATGGTGACTACACTTATCATGGTGAGCACCAAGTAATGTAAAGAATTGTTGAATCATTATGTTGTACACCTGAAACTAATATAACACTGTATGTTGATTATACTTCAATAAAAAAATTAGTGAAGAGGAAAATGAACTATATATGTGGGAAAATGTGGATAAATCTCAAATTGATTATGGTAAGTGAAAGAAGCCATAATAAAGAGTGACTATTGTATTATTTCATTAATGTAAAGTTATAGAAGATCAAACAAATTTTTGGTGACAGAAAATCAGCAATAAGGGAATGAGGAGGAGGAGTGGGATGGGTAGGAAAAAGGGATTCCAAGGGGTAAGAGAAAACTTTTGGGGATGATGGATATACAAATTATTTTGATTATGCTGATGGTTTCATGGATGTACACAGAAAAGTTTCAGTAAAATTAAAAAATTAGAAAAAAAAATGTAAAATTTGAGTTCTTTTGGTTTATAACATAAGCAGAGGACCTATGTCTGCCAATTTAAATATTAAATTTTAATGAAGTTATAATGAATAGTTTTCCATTTGTAATTCCTTGTTATAAATTGACCATTTCTTACAGCATATTTTGCCTAAAAATAGGTCTGCAAGGACTTACTTTTAAAAAGTCATTTAAGAGGCATGTGGGTGGCTCAGTCTGTTAAGCATCTGCCTTTGGCTCATGTCATGATCCCAGGGTCCTGGGATTGAGCCCGGCCACAGACAGCCTAGACAGACTCGCTGCTCAGAGGGGGTTCTGCTTATCTCTCTCCCGCTGCCTGTCCTCCCTCTCCCCCATGCTCTCTCTCTCAAATAAATAAATAAAATCTTAAAAAAATAAAATATAATAAAATAAAAAAAGTAAAAAGTCATTTAAAACTACAAAAAGGTTATGTTATCACTATAAGATAATTGCTAGCTCAAGTGAAAGTATATTTATTCAAAACTGCCAAGGTCAGTTTAAAAAACAAAACCTAGGGGCGCCTGGGTGGCTCAGATGGTTGGGCGTCTGCCTTCGGCTCAGGTCATGGTCTCAGGGTCCTGGGATCGAGTCCCGCATCGGGCTCCCTGCTCCTTGGGAGCCTGCTCCTCCCTCTGCCTCTCTCTCTCTCTCTCTCTCTCTCATGAATAAATAAATAAAAAATCTTTAAAAAACAAACAAAAAAAACAAAACAAAAAAAACAAAACAAAACCTAATTTTGTTCTCTTTTTATAAATATTGTTGGATAGACAAATATAACAGATAATATTCTTGCATTAGATTTGATGCCATTCTACATTAAATCCTTACATTTCTTTACATTTTAGATTAAATCTTTATAGTACTTAACAAGGTTATCTGGCACAGATTTAACTATTTTGATATTGCCTATTAACTACATATGAGTTACTTTTACTGGTTCTTGCTCCTTAGAAATATTTGTTGAAAACTTGCTTTTTAAAGAACAGGTATAACAATTCAAGATACATTTTTAGTAATGTAAACTATAGCCCTTCCTTCTCTCCTTCCTTTCCCTCTTCCTTTTTCCCCTACCTCCCTGCTCACTTCTTGCTCTTTGCTAAACCCCTCCCTCCCTGCCTCCCTCCCTCCCTCTTTCCCTCCCTCTCTTTCTCTGTTTCTTTTTCTATAAAAATATATTTACTGAGACGCCTGGGTGGCTCAGTCGGTTGAGTGTCCAACCTGAGCTGAAACCAAGAGTTGGGTGCTCAACCAACTGAGCCACCCACGTGCCCCTAAAATAGACAAATCTTTAAAAAAATAAAAACAAAAACTTATTTATTAAGCACTTAAGATTCTGTGTTCTGAGGGAGAACTCTAAGGAGTTGTTAGCTCTAGCCTTACTTTTAGATATTTATTTTCTTGTTAGTGAGAAAGGTGATGACACATACCTTCAGGTGGAAGTTAGTGGAGGAGAATGGAGGAGAATGGAGGATGGATGGAGGATGGATGGAGGATGGATGGCATGGGCTGTGGGTTACTGCAGATGCTGGAGCAGAGAGTGGACCTAGACACTACACAGTCATGGAAGGTTTTATGGTTATTATTTATTTATTTATTTATTTATTTATTTATTTATTTATTTATTTATTTTAAAGATTTTATTTATTTTTGAGAGAGAGAAAAAACGAGTGGGGGGGAGGGGCAGAGGGAGAAGCAAGCTCTCTGCTGAGCAGGGAGCCCCACATGGGGCTTGATCCCAGGACCCTGGGATCACGACCCAAGTCAAAGGCAGATGCTTACCTGACTGAGCCAACCAGGCACCCCGGTTTTATGGTTCTTTAATGCAGAATGTAGTTCATCGTTCCAGGTCAAACAGTGTTGTATTTACAGTAATCATGTACAGTGATTTTATTGAATTAAAAAAGTAACAATTTTAGTAGTTTCCTGTCTTCCTAAAATCTTGTTGGTTGTAAAAAGTCATAATTTGATTTCTCATAATATCCATTAGAATGAAAATTAGGTTTGCAAAGGCCTTTTTCCTAGAGTAACCACATGTTCTGGTTTCCGTTGGACTGTCTTAGTTTGACCTGCATTCATTTCTTTCAGTAATCATTAAATATCATGTCACCTTGGAAAAATTATTTAACCTCTCTGAGCCTTAGTTTCCTTATATGTGTAGGGCTGCTCTGAGAAGTAAATCAGATAATGGATGCACCATAATGTCTGGTCTATACCAAGGGCCAGATGAAAATGTTACTCCTACTATCATTAATTACTTTGAGTCAGGTGGTTACCATTGGGTACAATTGAACGTGCTTTTATATAGTAAATAAACAATTTTTTAAAAAGATTTATTTATTTGACAGAGAGAGGGAGTGTATGCGAGCAGGGGGAGGGACAGAGGGAGAGAGAGGATTCTGAAGCAGACTCCCCGCCGAGTGTGGAGCCTGACCCGGGGCTTGACTCCAGGAGCCTGAGACCATGACCTGAGCTGAAATCAAGAGTCAGCTGCTTAACCAACTGCACCACCCAGGCACCCCCAGTAAATAAGTAATTCATGCAAATTTAATTTTAGTTGTTAGGGTCATATATTCCTTTTAGAACAAACTGTTTAGTGTCTTTACCACTTACCAGCCTTCGTTATTACAAATTATTTTCAGTGATTGATTAACTACAAGGCTGATCTTTTAGATACAGATAATGAATGATAAGGGTTGTATAATCTTTCTAGATTTCTTCCTTTCTGGAAGGTCTCATTTGGAAGCTGAGACTGCTCTGTCAGCTCCTCTGAGGCAGACTGCAGACTCTTGACGAATTGACTTCGCTTGTTATTTAACATGTTGATTTTATACATAGGATAGCCATATATTTAGAACTAATCTTAGTTTCCAGTGCTTGGTCCCACTGTGTCCCCTGAAGCACACATATTGCGTTATGTTTTCTGGTTTTGAACATGGAATCAATGTGTTGATACTATTCAGTTTTTGTGGCTTCTTCATTGCTTCACATTATGACCTGTTCCTGGATTCAGGGGCTTAACCCCGATACTCTTTGCCTTGAATCTTGACTTGATTTCCTATCTCAGTTTCTCCTTCAGTTTTCTTTTTGGAGTTTCCGTATCATTTCAATATTAGCAAGTTCATACCTGTTGTGTGAATAGTTTTTGCTTTTTCAACTGTGAAGATCCGAAAAATATACCAAAATATCCTGGAAAAACCTTACAAACCTTCATAGAATCATACTAGAAGGTATATAACATTGCTCAAAATAGCTATTTAAATGTCCATGATGGAGTTGATTATTTTGTGAAACTAGAAATTTAATTTCTTGCAAAAACCCAAGCATATTTTTTAAGCCAGCGGTCTTGTTAAAAGCATCTCAACCCCTATTCTTCCCGAAGTTCATCCATCATTTAATAAAAACAGTATACTTAAATATTCCATCATAGGGGTTAGAAGTTAGATCTGGCAATTCTTGGGAATAGTGAATTAATGTTTTTAATGATCTAAAATTACCTACCATTTAGTTCTTAACATCTGTGGCTGCCCGAGAAACAACTAAATCAGCCTCTGAGTTTTCTTGTCACTGGCACTAGTGTTTGATTATTATACACATTACAGTTGATTGGATGTATCATGCAGCAATATAAACCATCAGTTGGGCCTGCATCTAATATGATATTTCATTTATTCATTGCTATTGAATGACTACCCCATCTATGCTCTGCATTGAACTTGGAATTGGGAATAAAAAGACACTAAGAATAAGATGTTCCTAAATTTGGGGAACTCACATTCCAGATGATAACTAGTTCACTTGACCCATTTGGAGAAGCAATTATGTTCTTCAGTGGGAATAGCCATTATTTGGATTCGTGTAACTCCAAAAGAATAATTATTTGATGTATTATTTCATTATTCACTTTTAACTGGTTGCCTTGGCAATGTGAACAGATAATCTAAGACAGTTGAAAACAATGAAAGAGTTTTATTTTGGCTCATTTTTTCCCACTGTTCAGGTATGGTCTGACTGCTAACAAAGAGAAGTTACTGAAGCAGTTCAGGTAAGAAATGATAACTGAGTGAAGCAGAGTGACAGCAAGGAAAATGGAGAAAAGCAGACAAGGTTAGAATAGATGTTGGGAGAAGAGATGTTGACATTTGCTGATGGATAAGATATGGGCCTAGGAAAAATTAATTTTGAGATGTTCATTAGATATCCAAGGGAAATGTTAAGGAAGTAGTTGAATGTATGTCTTGGCCTCAAGGGAGAGGTGAGGTCTGGAAATGGATAGGTGATCAGGCTCTTGTTGAGACACTTTTACTCAGTAAGACTAATGTCCATGCTAAACTTAAGGTGAGTTTATTCTACTATTTGAAGGACAAAAGTTAAGCACTGTGTTCAGGTTGGTACTTTGGTTGGGAGCATGAACCTTAGAGTCAGACTGTTTTTGAGGTCTTGAGGTTTTGCTTCTTATTTCCTGTGTGACCTTCAAAACTTAATCCATCTGAGTCTCCGTATCCTCATCTGATGATAAAATATTATCATATTTGTGAGGTTTAAATGGAATAATGCATATAATGATTATTTTAGGTATGTAGTAATCACTCAATAAAGTAGATATTGGTATACTAAAGTGAAAGTAGGTCTTAAAAACAGCAAGGAACACAAACACTTAAAAATAGTGGTTAAAATAAATGGATTTGTTTTGCATTAAAAAGTGGCAGGAAATATTGTGCAAGACTTTGAAATGGGCAACAACATACACACACAGACACTCATGCTCGAGTACCCCGGACCCTTTTAAGTTGTCTTTGAGTTATTTTATAGCTGTGTAAATTATAGAAAAATTAGTAGTACAAAATGATTCTTGTTCATAAAAATGCCAACGAATTGTGCCCAAAGAAGATGCATTCTACTGGTAAATTCACTTTAGCATTCATAATTGCCTTTATATGTGTATCCTCTGAATTCTTTGAACTGACTGCAACATCTTACTGGTTCCCTCATTCATTAGCTAAATAAGATCTTGAACATGTGTTCATTTTATATTTGCCTGAAAGTTATGACGTTGTCTTAAATTATCCTTTAACAAAATAAAGAATAATTCTTATCTATCACCTTTCAATTTGATGAAGAAAAATTATAAGTAATATGGCTATAAAAAAAGAAACTACTAAAATATTTAATTAAAAGGAGGAATGTAGGGTGCCTGGGTGGCTCAGTTGGTTAGGCGACTGTCTTCGGCTCAGTTCATGATCCTGGAGTCCCGGGATCGAGTCCCGCGTCGGGCTCCCTGCTCAGCAGGGAGTCTGCTTCTCCCTCTGACCCTCCCCCCTCTCATGTGCTCTCTCTCTCTCTCTCATTCTCTCTCATTCTCTCTCTCTCAAATAAATAAATAAAATCTTTAAAAAAAATGTTTAAAAGGAGGAATGTAGGTACATGCTTTGATAAATATCATTGGACGTAGACCATATTTCCAATCCAATAAAACATTATTTAAAACTTAAAGTGCTTTAAGCAATGTTTCCTAAATGTGTCCTGTGAAACATGGGTATATTAAGAAATGTTTATAGATTTTCTAGAAAAAAAATGAAAGAATCCCAACTTCAAGTTAATTTATGAAAGGACTAGATAAATTTAAGTTAAACAGATTCCTTTACTACAGATCTTCTCAGAGTCCTCACTAAGTTAAATATGTTGTAAATATCCAAGAGAGATAGTGTACCCCGTATCTCAAACTTGTAAGGCTGTAGGCCCTTCCCTTCTTATCTATTGACACTGCCATTTCTCAAGATACGTATTTAAACAAACTGACTTATTTAAAACCTGATTTAGGGGCATCTGGGTGACTCAGTTGGGTAAGTGTCCGACTCTTGGTTTTGGTTCAAGTTATGATCTCAGGGTCCTGCGATGGAGCCCTGGGAAGGGCTCTGCATTCAGGGGGGAGTCTCCTTCCCCCCGCCGCCCTCCCCCAACTCATGCACTCTCTCTCTCAAATAAATAAATATATCTTAAAAAAAGATAAAACCTGATTTAAAGGAAGGCTTGTGAAATTTCTAGTAAAGAACGATAAGGCAATCTAATTGCAGAAAATGGGGTGGGGTGGAATTGTTCTATCAGTCGTCTGGTTTCCAAAGACCTCTTTCATCTGCACTGAGAGGATCAGCTTCCTCTTAGTGGATCTGGAGCACAACAGTGGCAGGGAACTGGCCCTTTGAACTTTTCTACTTATGGGGTCATCTGGTTGCAGCTGTGATTCTGTCCACAGTGGCAAGGCAGAAACAACACCACAGACTTTATAAAACATGCTGTTAAAAGACATCATGATCCTACATTTCAAACATAACCTTTGTGTCTAAATTCCAATTGCTCTAGCACATAGATAAGTTGCATTGTTTACTTAATATGTAAGGCCTGAATGCCTCAGGTAATTTAGAAAACAGTTCGATGACCAAACAAAGTGGGAAAGTGGTATTTGATTTGGGGACTTAGGCCCTAAAATGAATCCCTAAAATGCATCAGGATTAAAAATAAAAATCCCATTTTGCAAGGAATCCTATAACTCTCCCACATGGTACCACAGTACTTTTGGAGATCTTTATTATTTAAATCATTAATTCGGTGAATCTAAAATGTTTAGTGTTCTGTTTTTTAAATGATTAAGAAATGCTTTTATTAAGATATAAAACCAAAAAAATTATATATACACACACATCATTATGTATAAGAATAAAAGAAATAGACATGATTTCCTCATGAATGCAACATACAAATGAGATATCCCTGAGTTGAACATTAGCTGAAGATGTTGTAGAATGTATAAGAAAAATGTAGGAGTCGTTCTTTTCACTTAAAGCAACATCTAGTCTGACTGAAGATTTAATAATATAGGTAACCCCCCCCAAAAAAAACAGTTGGAAAACGATATAACAGTGAATATAAGCAAATGAGGAGTTATATAAATATTATAACTGAACATGTGAGAAAAGAATTTGTGTGGGTTGGAATAGAAAAAATGAAAAAGAGGAAAAATGAGAATGATGAGTTTTAAAAGAATGATGAGTTTTAAAAGAGGAAATGAGATGAGTTTCCAGAGATACCAATCCAGGCTGGTGACTTAACAAGTGTATGGTATAGGAGGAGGGTAGCAGAGAAAAAAAAAAAAAAGATAAAGTTTTCTACGAATTCATGCTGAGGAGTGATAACAAATAGTTCAAAATAATGCATAGTGAAGTCAGATAAGAAATTTTGAAGAATTTTGACATATATTCACGTTATTCTAATAAGCCACTAAACTTTATGAATCTTTTGGTAAATTCTATCAGTTTTAAAAAGAATATCATTGATTATTTTTAGAAATTTTTGATATATGTTAAAACCTCACTAATTCAGATAAATTGAGGAAGACTGGAGTCTGTATAATTAGATTTATGGATTGTGAAACATTTATAAAAAATCAGTTTTGTTTCTTTTCTGTATTTATTGTAACAATAACTGCACGATGAACCTTGTTAAGCTTCCTGAGAAAATTACTATATTTTCAAAGAGTTATTTATAGGTAGAATTCTTTTTTTCCTGAATAGTGTTTTCCTAAGGAAAAGGTGCTTTAATTGATCAATTCTTTTTAAGTGTTTTTAATTATCACGTGTACATTTTGCTTTACTGTTAATTGGCTAAGCAAATCTTTTTCTTTTTATGAGGAGTCAAAGTGAATTTCATTCTAGCCGTACTGGATGTTTTCTCTTTGCTTCTCTGAGATATCTGCTAGGGACCTGCATCCAGTTCTGTGCCAATGGAGGCTGGCTTTTATGGCCTGAGGCAGCAGGTGCTCCTGCTTTCTGGCTTCCGGTGAGTTTAGCCAATGGGAGGTACCAACAGGAACTCTGAAAGGTGGCAGCAGGCTGTGTTCAGCAAGTTTATTCCCAGCTCTCTCATGGCCCCACATTAACTGTGTCTCTATACTGAAAGCCACAGCTTCTCTTGCCATGTCCTTCCCATCTCTGGGTTCCAGGAGGGATCGCCCCCTTTTCCTCTTCAGGCCTGGGAAGTAATGGCTTTCTGCTATTCTTAGTCCAGGGTCGTGGGCCAGGATTAGCAGAATCAGGGAAATTCAAATCAAAACCACAATGAGATACCACCTTACACCAGTTAGAATGGCAAAAATTGACAAGGCAAGAAACAACAAATGTTGGAGAGGTTGTGGAGAAAGAGGAACCCTCTTACACTGTTGGTGGGAATGCAAGTTGGTACAGCCACTTCGGAAAACAGTGTGAAGGTGCCTCAGAAAATTAAAAATAGAGCTACCCTATGACCCAGCAATTGCACACTGGGTATTTACCCCAAAGACACAGATGTGAAAAGTCGCTTTTAGGAAGTGAAAAGAAGGGCCATATGCACCCCAGTGTTCATAGCAGCAATGTCCACAATAGCCGAACTGTGGAAAGAGCCGAGATGCCCTTCAACAGATGAATGGATAAAGAAGATGTGGTCCATATATACAATTGAATATTACTCAGCCATCAGAAAGGATGAATACCCAACTTTTACATCAGCATGGATGGGACTGGAGGAGATTATGCTAAGTGAAATAAGTCAAGCAGAGAAAGACAACTTTCCTATGGTTTCACTTATTGTTGGGAACATAAGGAATAGCATGGAGGACATTAGGAGAAGGAAGGCAAAAATGAAGGGGGGGAATCGGAGGGGAAGACGAACCAGGAGAGACTATGGACTCTGGGAAACAAACTGAGGGTTTTAGAGGGGAGGGGGGTGGGAGGATGGGCTAGCCGGTGATGGGTATTAAGGAGGGCATGTATTGCATGGAGCACTGGATGTTATACGCAAACAATGAATCATGGAATGCCACATCAAAAACTTATGATGTACTGTATGGTGACTAACATAATTAAAAAAAAATAAGCACAAAGATTAAAAGATTAAAAAAAGAGTTTAAGATTCCTTAGTATTTATGTTAATATTGTATTAATAATAAATATTAATGTTAATATACTAATCAATCAATATTAATATTATAAATAGACTAATCATATTTATATTAACAATAATGTGAGGTTGGCATATTGAGAATATGTCAAATTCATGTTATTGTCAATATGAATATGATTAGTATATTTATATTATTAATATGCTTAATATAACATATTAATATTGTATTGTTTTAAGACAGATATCAATTAATACTTTGGATGTTTTCATTAGCAAAAGGTACATTTAGAATATCTACTATGTGCAGAGTATTGGGTTTATAGTTCCTAAAAGCGTCATTTCAAATTTTTTTTCATGTCTGAAAGAAAAGTGTACTAAACTTCTGGTTCATAGTTTTAGATCATTTTATGTTTATTATACTTCATAAAATGTGGGATTCACAATCTATATGGTTGTATAGTGTTACTTGCAGAAAGAAATACTGATTATATAGTCTAGACTAGTATACAAAAGGAGACAAACACAAAGATAAAAATGATTAATAAAAAAGATCTATGAAATTATAGATTGCTCAGGGGATCAGCTTTCCCTTGTTCAAACATTTGAGAGAAGTTTGGGTCCTTTTGTGTGTGTAGATTTAACCTGCCCAGGCATTCGAATAGCATGTTAATTATAGCTTCAGTGAGTTAAATTGCAGGAATTATTTGGATGTATATTAAACTCCTTGCACACTTGATCATCATCATATTTCTTCTAATTGAAAGTGACAAATATAAACACTTTGTTTATTAATTTCTTATTGCAGAAATGTGCAAACTAGAATCCAACATTTTCAAACTTTTACTCCAAATGACATTTTTTTCCCTCTCTCTTTGAAAACTTCTGAGGAAAAAGAGGTAAAAATGAAGATTAACCCACGTATCTATTTTTAAAAATTTCCAGTAGATCTCTGACATCAGTACAAACCCAATTCAATCTTTTATATAAACAGTATGGATCCCTGGCTTCAATGGACTTGGTTACACTGACTATATTAGTTGTCTGACTGTCATCTATACGGACAGAAAGAAAAATAACTTCATGCTTAGTTTCAAGTTAGGCATTAATTTACCCCAGACTTTCAGTGTCCTGATTATTTTGTTCCCAGGATTTAGCTCTACTTTGGGATAGTACAAATGTAATGGAGTGAAGTCATAGGTTTTGCAAATATCTATTAAGGGTGTAGTGAGATTTTTATTTCCTTCATGTAATTAGAATTAGAATTTATTTCCTTCATAGAATTAAAAGATACAATGGTGTTGAAACAGAGAGTTGATGGACACATGAACCTTAATGACCGCAATATTACAGATCCTCACATGTCTGCCCTACTTTGGGGCAGATTAGAGAGGGAAGAGGAAATGTGGATTCTCAGATCAAGATTGTCAATCAGTGTTTCCTCAGTTTGATAAGAAGTGGTTGGCAGGTGAGAGGTGGTCCATTAGCGCTGTCCAGCATTCACGTGTCCTTTTCACTATTGAAATAAATACAGGCCTCTGTTCTTCAGGAACTCTGACATGAAAGGTAACAGGCCTCATTCTCCACACACACAAATTTAGTATCACCAACATCATGACAGTAAGGGCCACAGCAGGAAACAAATGCAATTAGCAAAGGAAGCATGGGTAAAACTTTTAAACCCATAGCTTTTATGCATTAGTTCAATGATTCATTTCAAATTTAGTTTTTCAATTCATCTGTCTCCAGGTGTCCTCTCTTTCATATCTAGATCTAATTTTTTTTCATAGAATTATGTGTTACTGGAACATCTGAGAAAATAAAATTTCACCCTCTCAAATTGTTTGCAGCTTCAAAGAGCATAATGCAGTGTTATTTTTATACAGAGAGTCCTGTCTTTTACCTTCAAGAGCAGTCTTCAGGTTTTTAACATGGTATTACTATATTGGGTCTTACATGAAACCTATCATTTTTTTAGGGGCTTGCAATGTGTTGCCACATTAATTCTTATAATAGTATTTTGAGATCACTATCACTAATATTACTTAATGGAAAGAACACAATGCTTGTGATTTCCTTGAATACTAATGCTCAGTAAACAACCAAATCCTATGGGGTCTGATGATCAGTTATTTATTGCAACACCCACATTTCCCATTCTATTTTCTACTAACTAGAACATGGTAGTTTTTCTTAGACATATAGGCTAGATAACAGTAAAGTTAAATAATTTCCAAGATAGTGTTTTGTATACCTACTCTGGAAGACAATAAAATACAAAACATTATTTGCCTATAATTATTAATTATTTCATATGAACTATTATAATAATATCAAGTTACTGTTTTGTATTCCATTTTCTTGAAATTCATGAAGTGATATCTTCTCTCTCCTGCTTTATTGCTTTTAAAGCTTCATGATATCATGGGAGTCCTCATACCTTCTCCAGAGATCACTATATTATATAATGAATATTGTCAAAATTTGTATCATAATATTTGAAAAAAAATCTCTGTAAAATCTCTCTCATGTTTTAGAAGTGATGAAGGGTAGCCACAGTATATCAAACGACCAGGTGCCTCAGTTTAGCTCCAGTGTTTCTTTGTTTGTTTTTATACCATTTCCTAGGCTATTTACAGATTTTGGCATCACTTAACATCTGTTGATAACCCCAGATCAGTCAGTGGCAGGACAAACGAGATTTAAAGCCTCTTACAGAAGTTTAAAAGTAGTTCCATTAAAAAAAAAAAAAAGAAAGATGGATCTACTCAATACCAATCCTGCTCTTCCTACTTCA
Organism: Mirounga angustirostris; assembly: GCF_029215605.1. Classification (NCBI taxonomy): domain Eukaryota; kingdom Metazoa; phylum Chordata; class Mammalia; order Carnivora; family Phocidae; genus Mirounga; species Mirounga angustirostris. The sequence goes on along the minus strand of NW_026991722.1, from coordinate 42,996,900 downwards.
TTACTAATTTTTGAGAAAAAGAGAGAAAAAAGAGATACTTTTGGAATTTATCAAAAGTTGTGAAAATTGAATAACATTTGAAAGATTGTTATTTTTTAATGAACATCTTTTGAATAAATAACACAGTTCCTTTTGTAAGTGTTTCTTTCCATATAGTATCTATTGGGCTATAAAAGTTTTTTAACACAAACTGGGGCGCCTGAGTGGCTCAGTCGTTAAGCGTCTGCCTTCAGCTCAGGTCATGATCCCAGGGTTCTGGGATCGAGCCCCGCATCGGGCTCCCTGCTCCGTGGGGAAGTCTGCTTCTCCCTCTCCCACTCTCCCTGCTTGTGTTCCCTCTCTCGCTGTCTCTCTCTCTGTCAAATAAATAAATAAAATCTTTAAAAAAAAAGTTTTTTAACACAAACTTACAGAAGTCTGTTGTAAATAACTTTAGGGTAACTTTTATATTAGCATGTTTATTTGTTAACTATAAAGCAGCAAGAAAGGGGTAGAAAAAAAATCTGTACCAACCCAGCCAGCATGGTAAATCATATATGTCGATATTACCATTTCTACTATAAATTCTTTTATACTTAAAATTTAGTACTGTCCTTTCCTATTTCAACCAAACACATGCTTTAACGAATATGTTAAGAAAAAATAATAGTAGGTGTTTAAATTCATATTTTCAGCTTATAATTTTATTTTGGAACAATTGAAAGAAAATAATCAGAGCTAAAAAATCAGAACATCTCTAGGCATTGTGCTTTTTAAAGAATACTCATAATATCATTTGACTGCAGCTTCTATGGGATAGGTATTATTTCTGCTTCACAAATGAGGTACTTGTCCAAAGTCATATGGAGGGTAAACAGCTTATCTGAGATAATAGAGTAAGTATTAGAGAATGATTCAAATCTGGCCTTTGTGATTCCAAAGACTGCGTTCTCTCTACTATTTAATCAAAGAGGCACAGTACTTCGATACACATTTATGTTAGCATTATTTCAAAACTGTGTTTCTATAAGACAACACTTCTTTCTCCAGTGTTACAAGAGAAGTAAAGCAGCATGTAATGAAGGAGGAGTAATTTAAAAAGCTAAATTTGGGAACTGGATATTCTGATTTGTTGCTTGAAATAGATTTTAGCCCATCAACCATTAATATGACAAAACCATACAAAAGGTGTTAAAGACACCAGTGGATTTAAACTGTGAAACTAAATTAAAATATTAGATATTTAAATGGTTGATTCATGGATTTAGTTTCCTATATGTCTAGAGCTCTTCTTGATCATGATATGAAGCATATATTTTATATGTTGTAGTTGTGAAAGCATTTCCCAAAGAATATGTGCAATGGGATGAGTCCTGAGAAGTGCCGGGAAAAGGGAGGAAGGAGAGAATATCCCTTTTCAGGTATTTTTTACCCCTATCATTTTTCATTTTTGTAGCATTGTTTTAGTGTAATACCCTCTACATATTACATTTCTTCTAAAATACATTTAAAAGTCTGAATGCACTCTATGTCTTAAGATATTGTTTTACTAAAATGGAAAATGAATAGGAATATTTAACAATAAAGCTTGACTTTGGATTTAATAGAGGCCGTGTGCATAATTTTGTAGGAGCCATTTAAACCAGAGGATATACTTTAAAACTGATAGATTTTTAAAAAGAGATTGCATGAGATTCAAAAGGAAAATGTTTTCTAAAAATATTATTATCCCATCTGGATCTATAGGGAGTAAGGTGATTTAATTTTGTAATGCATTTTTAGAGAATAGGTAATAAGACATCAATTTCTTTGTTTAGAAAGCTTACTTTTTTGGTATACCACATTTGTTTCCACTTCTAAAATTTACTGGCATCTCCTCCTTGTCAAACATTTACTGATCATTAATTTTTTTGCATGAGAATATGATGAAGAATAAAATCCAGTCTTTAATTTGTGATTTCAAATCTGGTTGTAAGGACAGGGCACTTGCAATCAAAATAAATAAGAATTCTTCTTTTTTTTATTATTATGTTATATTAATCACCATACATTACATCATTAATTTTTGATGTAGTGTTCCATGATTCATTACTTGCGCACAACACCCAGTGCTCCATGCAGAATGTGCCCTCCTTAATACCCATCACCAGGCTTACCCATCCTCCCACTCCCCTCCCCTCTGGAACCCTCAGTTTGTTTTTCAGAGTCCATCGTCTCTCATGGTTCATCTCCCCCTCCGATTTCCCCCCTTCATTCTTCCCTTCCTGCTATCTTCTTCTCCTTCTCCTTCTCCTTCTCCTTCTCCTTCTCCTTCTTCTTCTTCTTCTTCTTCTTCTTTTAAAACATAATGTATTATTGTTTCAGAGGTACAGATATGTGATTCAACAGTCTTGCCCAATTCACAGGGCTCACCATAGCACATACCCTCCCCAATGTCTATCACCCAGCCACCCCATCCCTCCCACCCCCCACCACTCCAGCAACCCTCAGTTTGTTTCCTGAGATTAAGAATTCCTCATATCAGTGAGGTGAAGGAAGTGAATCTCAAGAACCATAACATGGATGGTAACTATGTGCACTTGAGGCTGCCCCTTCTCTCTTGGGCTGATGATAGGCATTGATAATTAATCATGAAACTTGCATGCTATGTATGGATATGGAGAAAAGCGAATCTTCCCTGGTACTGAGCACTAGGTTGGTGTTTTCTGTGAGTCAGCATTTTCATTCAAGATGGAACCTATTTGCTATTCCTGTACTCTGGGGATGATACAACGATATGATAGGAATTCAGAGGATGGAGTGGTTAGAGAAACATCTACTGGAGAAGTCAGTTTTGAGCTTGTACTTAAGAGTGATAAAACATAAATTAATAGAATAAAGGAGTAGGGCATTCTGGATTAGAGAACAGATGGGAACAAAGAACCTCACTTGTGGTGTGTCATGGAATAGTGAGTGAACAAGTTAGACTAGCGGCATCACAAAGTATTGCTAGACTAGAGGAGGCCTAGCTAAGGAGATGGAATTTTACCTTGTAGCTATATGCTCTCCTCAGAGAAAGTTCTGTACAAGAGGTATATATATGGGAATCATTTATATGAAATAATAATCAACAAGAATAGATGACATCGTATGTGGATATGTGTAGAGTAAGAAAAGAGTACCAGCCCTTGAGGGACAGGAGAGAACCTTCTTAAGGAGATGTAAGAGAAGTAACAAGGAGAATAGTCACAAAGTCTAGAGAGGGCTTCCAGAAGGAGGGAGTAGTCAATAGAGTCAAGTGATGCTCAGAGTCCCTGAAGATAAAGACTGACAATAGTTATGAATTTTACTGTATAACAAGCAGTACAATTTTGGTGGAAAAATGGACAGAATAATTTTGGTGGACTAATGGTGATGGAAATTGGGGCAAAGGACAGAGCCAGACTTCAGAAGGAAATGAAAAAGGGAAATATAAGCAATTCTGCTAAGAAGGAGGGATATATGATGTTGGCTAGGAGAGAGTTTTGCTTGTTTGCTTCCTTTCTGATAAACATGAGAGAAGCTTTAGCATATATAAATGATGATGGAAAGGAGGCAGCAGGGGAGAGGAGGATGTAGACATGGGGTAATGGATAGGTCCCTGAGCAGGTGTACAAAGGTGGACATATAAATAGGAGTGGGAAGAACAAAGACATAGTGTTGTATAAACTCTTACAAATGTGTAGATCGTGTAAAGATTTGTGACCACCCAAATTTAGATCTCTTCCACATATCTCTCCCCTGAGATCTAAGTCTGCATATCCAACTGTCTATGGGACATTTATACTTGACTATCACAAAAATATGTAAAATTCAAGATGGAAAACATTCAATTCTTGATCTTCTTCCCTTTTCACAAACCAGCTCCTCGTAACTAAGCGAATGGCAGTGCCATGCACTGAGTTGTTCAAGCTATAAATCTGTTTGCATTATATTTGACTCCTCAGTCTTCTTCACTAAAACCTGATGTAATGGATCACTAGGTTCTGTTTTTATTTCCTAACTATCTCTCTATTTTGTCCACACCCCCCGCTTCATTACTGGTAACTTAGCTCAGTCCAACATCATCTCTTCTCTTGATTACTGCAATAACAATGATAGTCTTCCTGCTTCTAGTTTTACCAAAATCTTCCCTTCTCCAATCCATTTTCTGGTTCAAGAGTCCCTTCATAGGATAGGGGATCCCAGCATCAGTAGGAAAAATGAATATCAAGTAGTTCACTGAAAATATGTTTAACTTTGAACGCTTGATTTTATTCTTAAGCAGAGTGATGGCTTCTCTCTGCTCCTAAAATGGTTTACACGGTCTTTTACAACCTTTCCCATCTTATTTCTCTTATCTTGTCTCTCAAATCTTCAGCGACCCTCTAGGGAACATGTTTTACCACATTCACCTGGCCAACCACGGTTTGCTGTTTACTATTGTGCATCTTGAAAATCACCTCTGGTAAAATCACACTCTACATCGCTACCCCAACCAATAGTCTGGTTAGGTGTTTCTCTTAGTGTCTTAGCCTTCTCCTGTCATTGTGTGTGTTCATCACTTGCAAGATAGTTTCCTGTTTCTTTGTTTCCCTGGTGAATTCTATGAATTTGAGGACAGGAACTGTCATTCATTATTATATCACAGTGCCCAGTATACTGCCTGGTACATATGTGTCCCATAAATATGTATTTAATTAAATTGAATCTGCCAGTGGTGTGGGAAAGAAACTGGATATGGGATTATCAGACACTGTAATTGTTTTATATCCTTCTCTGTATCTTTCATATGCAAGTCTAATCAGAAGTATACCCAGAAAAAATAAACTTTATTAAATCAAGTTCTGGTGTTATTATTTACTAGGTTTTACCCCACTGGTTCTTAAGTCTTGACTGCAATAATTAGGTATAGTCCATCTATTTGAGAAAATATAGCAATACATGAATTTTATCTCAGAATTTTATTAAGTTGATAAAAGAATTAGTTGAGCATGACTTGACTCAAGAGTTGAGAACCATAGATACTTTACCATATAGTAAACGTAAACATACTTATTTATAATGTAGCATAAATGATAAACTATATGCTTCTGATTTAAATTTCAGGTTCCATAATGTAATGGTGAGCACTCTGGACTCTGATATAAATTTCAAATTCCCTGTCACTAAGGAACAAAGGCTAACACTTGAACAGTATAGGTAAAGGAATACTTTTTTCCTCCACACTTTGTCTTCTTCTGGCAAATTCTGCTTATCCTTTACTCTGCTCCTCATTGTTCATTTTCCTCATGGGTCTATGGTAGGTTCTCCCTTTCTTGATTTAGGACCATTTTCACTATTTACAGAAAATTCTTAGTCTTTGCTTGTAAGGGTTCACTAAGTTCACTTTAAATACTGAATTTTAATCAATGGGAGCTTTTAAGGAGGTATCATCTCTCAATTATGCTCTGTAAATGTAACCCTAATTACTTATTATCTTGAAATGGTTTCTTTTTCTGCTGACATGATTTTCTAGCACTTTGGGTTTTGTTCCTGGGTCCTTGATTGCTCAGGGGAGAAAGGGTTTTATCTTACACATGTTTTTGCAGGAAGATTAATATTCTGAGAGGAGTCTGAGCTGAGAAGAGTTTCCTCATGGTCAGAAATAAGGACTTCTTGCTATATCCTATTTAGCTTCTTTTATCTCCCCTCTCTCTCCCCATTTCCTACCTAGCAAGTTGTAGATATCACTGTTTAATTTCAGTAGTGTGATGTTAATTACACCAGCACAATCCTTGCCTGATCATTTACACATATGAATAACCTATATGGATATATGGGAGCAACAATGCACGAATAGGCACAATCTACTTTTAAAAAATGAAAAGAATTTAGGTTTTTGAAAAAAAATTTCTAATCAAGTATGCTGGAGACATGACAAATTTTTCTACATAATCTTTAGATAAAATCTCTATAATAATGGCCATAAAGGATAAAGAGATTCCCACTCCCCAGTCCCCTGCTATCTTCTTGTCTTTTCCATGGCTCTATATCTTAGAAAAAAGGGCATGGATAAGAGAGTTAACATTTCTTGATTACCTTTTATGCACAAGAGAGCTATATGTATAAGTCATCTCATTTTTAACTTTTGCAAAAATTCTATTACTTTTAGTATCCATATTTTACAGGGGAGACAAAAAAGAGGAGCTGAGATGTTAAGTAATATTCTTCAAAAGTGCATAAAAATTATTTATTAAAGGTCTACTATATTAGCATGATCAGCAAGACAAGCATAATTCCTGACTTCCCAGGGAAAATAATTGAGCAGAGAAAAAAAAAATCGCTATTTTCCAGGTAGGTATAGCAATGTGCAAAGAAATTCAAAATATTAGTAAAAAATGGAGAAAAGAAACAAAACAAAGCAAAACAAATCCAAAATAGTGTTTTGGATCCTGAAGAACTTACAGAAAAAGTGTATTTGGAATAGCCGGGCGAGTCTGAGGCAGGAGAGGTGGTTGTAGCTACAGAACACACTGAGTTTCATGTTGCAGAGGTGGGTAATGGGTGTGATGACCAGGTAGTAAGGCCATGGGAGGGGCGCCTAGGGCCTTGGTGCCAGAATATTAGTGAGCTAGAATTTGAACCCAGACGTATCTTTTTCTTTTCTCTCTCTCTCTCTTTTTTTTTTTTTGATTTAATAAAGTTTTATTTTCCAAAATGTACAGTTGGTGGGATCTTGTTCATGCATCTTCACCAGCAGCTGGGGCATCTCCACCCTTGGTGTTTCTGGTGTAAGTTACTTGAGCTCTGTGCTTTGAAACCAGTTTAATAAGTCCTTTACTAAGGAGCTCCTGAAGGGCTGCCCTGGCCAGGGAATCTCGAATTTTCAGTCTCTCAGAGACAACAGCTGGAGTTATAAATTTATAGTTGGGAACTTCCTTACAGAGTTTGTCGTATGTCGCTTTGTCAAACAAGACCAGATCATTGAGCTTGTCCCGAACTTTGCCTTTGGACCACTTCTTCTTTTTGGCCTTGCCTCCAGATTTGTTCACTGGGTCTTTGTCCTTCTTGGCCGACTTTCTGGCATCTTTCTTCTTCTTGTCATCCTTGGGCGGCATAGCGAAGCTGGGAGAGCAGCGTCTACCCCTGCAGCCTCGCTAAGATGTCAGACAAAAAGGAAACAGACTTATCTTTTTATAAGTCCACATTCTTTCACTATAGCACATTGCACTCATATATGAAATGATAGATATTTAAGGGAGGAATTCAGCACCATAGACATTAAAGTACTCTGAAAGCTTTCTGGAAGCCTCTTTTCTAAAAAAATTAGCAGCAAACCAGAGACAAAATTTTGAAGGAGGAAACATGGATCTGCTTTTGGTATCTCCTCAGTTTTCTTCCTTCCTCCTCTGTTTGCTTGACCAGTTCATTGTCCAGGTGTTTCATTGTTCCAGCTATGATCTATACAGAAATTAGAAATGTATTTACTCGACAAGCTATTCAACTTGCTTACTAAAGCAAAACTGCTTTTTTAAAAAATCATTTTAAGAGATATATTCCAACTATGCAAGGAATGTGTTAGTGGGGCAAGCAGATGACATTTTCTGTGTAACCCCAAAACAATCATTTTAAGAGTTCAGATGGAGGGGAGAGCAGTATGGCTACAGATTAAGAAAATATGAGGGTTTGTGACACAGACCTTCAAATTACCCTCAAATTCTACTATTTAGGAAGAGATCTTATTTGCCTCTGCTTAAGCTAGAAACCTGTGCTAACAGAGAAGTTCAGAGTTTGGCTCTGTTGAGAATGACTTTGGCCTCAGAGGTAGTCCCAGGATAGATGCTGGCATCTTCTTGTTCTATACTCTATATGTGTATTTGAATTCATTTGCCTAATTTTGGAAATGGGTAGGGGGAAGCTGGAAGAGATTAGATATAGGGTCTAGATTTTTCTCTTAGACAATTTGTTAAATTTTACTCAGATTAGTAATTATAAGATGACTTTAATGATTGGTTTTGTGCCATGTCAACTGTTGGTCATGTCACAATTAACAACCCTTCCGGAGGTCCTGGGGAACAATGCTGATTAAATTGGTCAAATCCACATTCGGTTTTTAAATCAGTCAATCCACTCACTGTTGGGAAGGGAATGTTTGGTTGATTACTGCTTACAAAATATCTATTTTTAAGGCGTAAGGAGAATTTGAATTTTTAGTAATAGCCATTTGACACTCTTCCATGCGAAATTTTCATTAAAAGATATTTCTGGCAAAGATATATATTTTAATCATAACTTTGTGGCTGTTATTACTGGGTACAATGTATTGCAGTTGTCTTCCCTTTATCATGGTTTGTAACTAGGAACAAATTTGCCTCATCACAGATGGAAGGCGATTATAATCATTTCAACATTTCCAGCAAAATATTCATAGGTGTTACTAAAAACATGGTTATGAGATTAAAAAGAACTCTGGGAACTGCTGGCTTTTTTAAAGATTTTTCAACTCTAAAACTTTCTAAAGCCTTTAATATGCTAATACAAGTTTTGGGTCTCTAAGAGGGAATTAGAAGATGCTGAGTTCTCCAGACCTATTTGACTATAGAAATCCCTTTTAATAGAACATCTTATCAGACCACCAACGTGAATACACTTTGGAGAGTGCTGGATTAAGCATCTACCCAGCCAACTTCTAGTGTTTAAGGCTTACCTGCCAGAGTGCTGGCTGACAGCTGCACACTTTAGTTGCTTGGAAGACATTAAAAAAGTATTTTATTGTCCAAAATGTTTCTTCTCTCTGAGGATACATGAGGTCCAGGTCCTTGGTGAAATTGTGAAATTGGCCATTTTTGCCTTTGGTATGTTCTCATCATTCTTTATAATGCTTTTCTGTATCATCATTAAGTTTCCTTGCTTTCCACAAGCTCGTCTCTTGACATCACATGTTCTGATTCTTGCTTTAGAATACTGACACCTTTTCCTGGTGTGTCTTTCAGTTGAGGTACAGCATGCAAGATGTAGATGCTCACCCTCTCCATCATCACAGTATGCTTCTTCTGTGTTTCAGTGCAGTCCAGGCCAAAGTTGGCTGCCAGGTGTCAAGTAGCCTATTCTACTGTCATGTGTTTATGACTGATAATTAACTTAAAAGTACGCTTTGACAGAGAGGGGCCAATGACATCAGTGTTTATTCTCCAGTAGGAACAAATGTGTCTTTAGGCTAGGATTTCAGAGACTTCAGAGGGGTGGGAGATATTTTTGGTCATTGAGATCTTGAGATCCCTCAATTAATATCACAAAAATCCATGGTCTGAAGAATAAGAGAACTCTATTTTTTTCTTTTTTACTGTTTCATTTTATAAGTTTAAAGCACACTGGGACTATAATTAAAAAACTTTAAAAATCCAAGTTTCATCAAGTAGTGAAATAGCTATGAGCATCTAATTGTAAAGAAATGATCCAGAAAACAAATGAGTTCCTAAGGAATACAAAATGCATAATAAAATATTCTGCTAAAATATTTAATTTCAGAAAATATCTTAAATGTTAGGATCAAATATAAATTGGAAAGTTTACTTGTATTCAGATTGCATATACAATTGTCAAACAGAATTAACGTGAGTATGCAAATATTTTATACTAAGACATCCTTTAAGCTATAAACCAATACCTCAAGATGACTTTTGAGTTGGCCTCTGAGTTCTAATTTCACTGTCTAGCTAGCAAGAGATCCCAAACAAAATTACATCCTGGATGTTCTTTGACTTAATGATGACATGAAATGTAATAACAGACTCAGTAGTGCCAGAATATTTAGTGTCTATCAATATTACCATTTTATCACTCTGGCCTTAAACATCCATCTAGGCAAACATATAGGGAGATGGTTATAAATCCTTTTAAAATAATGCCCCAAATTTCTCACACTGGAAATAATTTTATATTTTGATGGGTTGCCTTTGCTCTGTTTTGTTTTCAAAAGACAATTTTATTCAAAGAAAAAAGTCAATATTACAAAAAGTCTCTTTTATTCCATATATATTCTACTTTCTTCCAAGAAACAAATTCAGTAAAGATAGAAATATAAGAAACAGCCCTGTATTTATATTGCATATACATAAAATAATATAATAAGTAATAAGCTAATGTATATATATATACATATAGTTTGCTCATTTTAAAATTTCAGGAGCTTTAGTAGCATAGGAGGTATTTTGAGTAATACCCATTATTTCCCAAAATTGCAATGAAGTTTTACTCAAAATTTTAACTTTAGAGAAACATGCTAGTGCTTTGTGGGCATTTTAAAGCATTGTTGGCATTACCAAAACGCCATGCTTTTAGCATAAATTTCTTTTATAGGCTCCTCCCACAGGACTTTAAGAAATATTAGCATGATTTTGGTTATGACATTGTTTTGTGATTTTCTGACTTAAACCTGCAAGGAAAAAAAAAAAAAAAACCTGCAGGTAGATGTCTTTCTTACCCGAACAGCATTCATCTTCATTTCTAGTGCTGAGCACGCTTCCTGGCACCTGGGGTTGGTTTCCTAAACGTTGATGTGGTAGCAGTTTCTATGGAAAGAAGCATGAACTGGAAAGTCATCTGTAATATTTTGATGCAAATAGGTGTCATTTCAAATGACGGCAATAACCTTCACACTCTAAACGCATCCTGAGTCTAACACATCACAGATAACTAGCATGAACTTCAGTCACTAAAACAGATTTTTCTTTATGCTCCTTCCTTGAGAACAGTGTCACTAAATAATTCCCTATCTGCTGTGCTTTATCTTTCTGTTTTGTGTTTTCCCATTTGGTCACTAAAATATCGGTATAAAGTATAAATAATGTCTTCCATGCGTACATTGCTTTATGGTTTACATAATACTTTTGTGCTTATTATTTCATTTAGTCCTTACCATTAAGGGGATGAGGCAGGTATTAGTGTCTTGAGATACCCAAAAGTGACACTGGCAGAGGCTGTTAATTGTCCTCCTTCTTCTATACAAATAGAATTGCTGTTATTTTGGTATGTGGTTGTGTAGTTAATGGCTACATTTTCCAGATTTCCTTACAGCTAATTATAGTTATGTGACTAAAGTTCTGGCCAGTGGAAAGACACGAAGGTTTCAACTCTTTAATTTTACCTTCATAAAGAAAGGATGCCTCCTTCTCTTTCTCTCTCCTCTTTTTTTAAATTTTTTAAAATTTTTTTAAATTGTTATGTTAATCCCCATACATTACATCATTAGTTTTAGATATAGTGTTCCATGATTCATTGTTTGTGCATAACACCCAGTGCTCCATGCAGAACGTGCCCTCCTCAATACCCATCACCAGGCTAACACATCCTCCCACCCCCCTCCCCTCTAGAACCCTCAGTTTGTTTTTCAGAGTCCATCATCTCTCATGGTTCATCTACCCCTCCGATTTCCCCCCCTTCATTCTTCCCCTCCTGCTATCTTCTTCTTCTTCTTCTTTTTTTCTTAACATATATTGCATTATTTGTTTCAGAGGTACAGATCTGAGATTCAACAGTCTTGCACAATTCACAGCGCTTACCAGAGCACATACCCTCCCCAGTGTCTATCACCCAGTCACCCCATCCCTCCCACCCCACCACCCACTCCAGCAACCCTCAGTTTGTTTCCTGAGATTAAGAATTCCTCATATCAGTGAGGTCATATGGTACATGTCTTTCTCTGTTTGACTTATTTCGCTCAGCATAATACCCTCCAGTTCCATCCACGTCGTTGCAAATGGCAAGATCTCATTCCTTTTGATGGCTGCATAATATTCCATTGTACATATATACCAAATCTTCTTTATCTATTCATCTGTCGATGGACATCTTGGCTCTTTCCACAGTTTGGCTATTGTGGACATTGCTGCTATAAACATCGGGGTGCACGTACCCTTTATGATCCCTACTTTTGTATCTTTGGGATAAATACCCAGTAGTGCAATTGCTGGATCATATGGTAGCTCTATTTTCAACTTTTTGAGGAACCTCCATACAGTTTTCCAGAGTGGCTGCACCAGCTTGCATTCCCACCAACAGTGTAGGAGGGTTCCCTTTCTCCACATCCCCGCCAACATCTGTCATTTCCTGACTTGTTAATTTTAGCCATTCTGACTGGTGTGAGGTGGTATCTCATTGAGGTTTTGATTTGGATTTCCCTGATGCCGAGCGATATTGAGCTCTTTTTCATGTGTCTGTTGGCCATTTGGATGTCTTCTTTGGAAAAATGTCTGTTCATGTCTTCTGCCCATTTCTTGATTGGATCATTTGTTCTTTGGGTGTTGAGTTTGATAAGTTCTTTATAGATTTTGGATACTAGCCCTTTATCTGATATGTCATTTGCAAATATCTTTTCCCATTCTGTCGGTTGTCTTTTGGTTTTCTTGACTGTTTCCTTTGCTTTGCAAAAGCTTTTTATCTTGATGAAGTCCCAGTAGTTCATTTTTGCCCTTGATTCCCTTGCCTTTGGCGGTGTTTCTAGGAAGAAGTTTCTGTGGCTGAGGTCGAAGAGGTTGCTGCCTGTGTTCTCCTTTAGGATTTTGATGGAATCCTGTCTCATATTGAGGTCTTTCAACCATTTGGAGTCTATTTTTGTGTGTGGTGTAAGGAAATGGTCCAGTTTCATTCTTGTGCATGTGGCTATCCAGTTTTCCCAACACCATTTGTTGAAGAGACTGTCTTTTTTCCACTGGACATTCTTTCCTGTTTTGTCAAAGATGAGTTGACCATAGAGTTGAGGGTTCATTTCTGGGCTCTCTATTCTGTTCCATTGATCTATGTGTCTGTTTTTGTGCCAGTACCATACTGTCTTGATGATGACAGCTTTGTAATAGAGCTGGAAGTCCAGAATTGTGATGCCGCCAGCTTTGCTTTTCTTTTTCAACATTCCTCTGGCTATGCGGGGTCTTTTCTGGTTCCATACAAATTTTAGGATGATTTGTTCCATTTCTTTGAAAAAAATGGATGGTATTTTGATGGGGATTGCATTGAATGTGTAGATTGCTCTAGGTAGCATTGACATCTTCACAATATTTGTTCTTCCAATCCATGAGCATGGAACGTTTTTCCATTTCTTTGTGTCTTCCTCAATTTCTTTCATGAGTATTTTATAGTTTTCTGAGTACAGATCCTTTGCCTCTTTGGTTAGATTTATTCCTAGGTATCTTATGGTTTTGGGTGCAATTGTAAATGGGATTGACTCCTTAATTTCTCTTTCTTCTGTCTTGTTGTTGGTGTATAGGAATGCCACTGATTTCTGTGCATTGATTTTATATCCTGCCGCTTGACTGAATTCCTGTATGAGTTCTAGCAGTTTTGGGGTGGAGTCTTTTGGGTTTTCCACATAAAGTATCATATCATCTGCAAAGAGTGAGAGTTTGACTTCTTCTTTGCCGATTTGGCTGCCTTTGATTTCTTTTTGTTGTCTGATTGCTGTGGCTAGGACTTCCAATACTATGTTGAATAGCAGTGGTGATAGTGGACATCCCTGCCGCGTTCCTGACCTTAGGGGGAAAGCTCTCAGTTTTCTGCATTGAGAATGACATTCGCTGTAGGTTTTTCATAGATGGCTTTTATGATCTTGAGGTATGTACCCTCTATGCCTATACTCTGAAGAGTTTTGATCAAGAAAGGATGCTGTAGTTTGTCAAATGCTTTTTCTGCATCTATTGAGAGGATCATATGATTCTTGTTCTTTCTTTTGTTAATGTATTGTATCACGTTGATTGATTTGTGGATGTTGAACCAACCTTGCAGCCCAGGGATAAATCCCACTTGGTCATGGTGAATAATCCTTTTAATGTACTGTTGGATCCTATTGGCTAGTATTTTGGTGAGAATTTTTGCATCCATGTTCATCAGGGATATTGGTCTGTAGTTCTCCTTTTTGTTGGGGTCTTTTTCTGGTTTTGGGATCAAGGTAATGCTGGCCTCATAAAATGAGTTTGGAAGTTTTCCTTCCATTTCTATTTTTTGGAACAGTTTCAGAAGAATAGGTATTAATTCTTCTTGGGATGTTTGGAAGAATTCCCCTGGGAAGCCATCTGGCCCTGGGCTTTTGTTTTTTGGGAGATTTTTGATGACTGCTTCAATTTCCTTAGTGGTTATAGGTCTGTTCAGGTTTTCTATTTCTTCCTGCTTAAGTTTTGGTAGTTGATACATCTCTAGGAATGCATCCATTTCTTCCAGGTTATCGAATTTGCTGGCATAGAGTTGCTCATAATATGTTCTTATAATTGTTTGTATTTCTTTGGTGTTGGTTGTGATCTCTCCTCTTTCATTCATGATTGTGTTGATTTGGGTCATTTCTCTTTTCTTTTTGATAAGTCTGGCCAGGGGTTTATCAATCTTGTTAATTCTTTCAAAGAACCAGCTCCTAGTTCGTTGATCTGTTCTACTGTTCTTTTAGTTTCTATTTCATTGATTTCTGCTCTGATCTTTATTATTTCTCTTCTGCTGGGTTTAGGCTTTACTTGCTGTTCTTTCTCCAGCTCCTTTAGGTGTAGGGTTAGGTTGTGTACTTGAGACTTTCTTGTTTCTTGAGAAAGGCTTGTATTGCTATATACTTTCCTCTTAGGACTGCCTTTGCTGCATCCCAAAGATTTTGAATAGTTGTGTTTTCATTTTCATTGGTTTCCATGAATTTTTTTAATTCTTCTTTAATTTCCTGGTTGACCCATTCATTCCTTAGTAGGATGCTCTTTAGCCTCCATGTATTTGAGTTCTTTCCAACTTTCCTCTTGTGATTGAGTTCTAGTTTCAAAGCATTGTGGTCTGAAAATAGGCAGGGAGTGATCCCAATCTTTTGGTACCGGCTGAGACCTGATTTATGACCTAGGATGTGATCTATTCTGGAGAATGTTCCATGGGCACTAGAGAAGAATGTGTATTCTGTTGCTTTGGGATGGAATGTTCTGAACATGTCTGTGAAGTCCATCTGGTCCAGTGTGTCATTTAACGTCTTTATTTCTTTGTTGATCTTTTGCTTAGACGATCTGTCCATTTCAGTGAGGGGGGTGCTAAAGTCCCCTACTCTTTATGTATTGTTGTCAATGTGTTTCTTTGCTTTTGTTATTAATTGCCTTATATAATTGGCTGCTCCCATGTTAGAGGCATAGATATTTACAATTGTTATATCTTCTTGTTGGATAGACCCTTTAAGTAGGATATAGTGTCCTTCCTCATCTCTTATTACAGTCTTTGGTTTAAAATCTAATTTGTCTGATATAAGGATTGCCACCCCAGCTTTCTTTTGGTGTCCATGAGCATGGTAAATGGTTTTCCACCCCCTCACTTTAAATCTGGGGGTGTCTTTGGGTCTAAAATGAGTCTCTTGCAGACAGCATATTGATGGGTCTTGTTTTTTAATCCAATCTGATAGCCTGTGTCTTTTGATTGGGGCATTTAGCCCATTTACATTCAGGGTAACTATTGAAAGATAGGAATTTAGAGCCATTGTATTGCCTGTAAGGTGACTGTTACTGTATATTGTCTGTGTTCCTTTCTGGTCTATGTTGCTTTTAGGCTCTCTCTTTGCTTAGAGGACCCCTTTCAAGATTTCTTGTAGGGCTGCTTTCATGTTTGCAAATTCCTTTAGTTTTTGTTTGTCCTGGAAGCTTTTTCTCTCTCCTTCTATTTTCAATGACAGCCTAGCTGGATCTAGTATTCTTGGCTGCATATTTTTCTCATTTAGTGCTCTGAATATATCCTGCCAGTCCTTTCTGACCTGCCAGGTCTCTGTGGATAGGTCTGTTGCCAATCTAATGTTTCTATCATTGTAGGTAACATATCTCTTCTCCCGAGCTGCTTTCAGGATTGTCTCTTTGTCTCTGAGACTCATAAGTTTTACTATTAGATGTCGGGGTGTTGACCTATTTTTATGGAATTTGAGAGGGGTTCTCTGTGCTTCCTGGATTTTCATGCCTGTTTCCTTCCCCAAATTAGGGAAGTTCTCTGCTCTAATTTGCTCCATTATACCTTCTACCCCTCTTTCTCTTTCTTCTTCTTCTGGGATCCCAATTATTCTAATGTTGTTTCGTCTTATGGTATCACTTATCTCTCGAATTCTGCCCTCATGATCCAGTAGTTGTTTATCTCTCTTTTTCTCAGCTTCTTTGTTTTCCATCATTTGTTCTTCTATATCACTGATTCTCTCTTCTGCCTCATTTATCCTAGCAGTTAGCGCCCCCATATTTGATTGCACCTCATTAATAGCCTTTTTGATTTCTACTTGGTTAGATTTTAGTTCTTTTACTTCTCCAGAAAGGGTTTCTCTAATAACTTCCATGCTTTTTTCAAGCCCAGCTAGTATCTTTAAAGTGATGATTCTGAACTCTAGATCTGACATCGTACTAATATCCGTATTGAGTAGGTCCCTGGCAGTCGGTACTACCTCTTGTTCTTTTTGTTGAGGTGATTTTTTCCATCTTGTCATTTTGCCCAGAGGAGAATAGATTAGTGAGAGAACAAAATGTTAACAGGGTAACAACGTTCCCAGAAAATATACTCTAAACAAATCAGAAAAGACCTAAAGCAGTGGGAAAAGAAAGGGAACGAGAGAAAAAAGAAAAAGAAATAAAGAAAAAAAAAAAAGGAAAAGAAAAAGATAAAGATAAAAACAAAAACAGAACAAAACAGAACAAAAAACCAGAATGTGATCAAATATGATCAGGCTGGTATATAGATCAGTGCCACACACTAGATTTTGGGTGTATTTGGTCTGTTAGAAGAAAGTGCCTCCCAAAATTTTAAAGAAAGAAAACCTTATATATGTACAAAAATAAGGGTTGATATGATGAAAGGATGGAATATGACTGTGAAGATGGAAATTATAAAAAATTTTATGAAAGGAATTGATAAGAAGTTGTTTGAAAAAAGAAAGAAGATGATTTAAAAAAAAAGGGAGAGAATGTGATCAGGCAGGGGAGTAGAAAAAAAACATACGATAGAGATTTAGGGTATATTTTGATCTGTTAGAAGAAATGATCTCAAAATTTTAAAGAGAGAACAACTTATATATATATGCCAAAAATATGGGTAACTACTATGAAGGGATAGAATATGACTCTAAAAATGAAAAATAAAAATGTTTTTTTAAAAAAAGGGATTGATAAGATGTTGGTTGAAAAAGGGAAAAAGAAAAATTCAAAAAAAAAAAAGAAAAAAGACAGTTAAAAAAAAAATTACCTTTGAAAGACTAAAGAATCATGGTAAAAAAGCCATGAATTCTATGTGCAGTATTCCCCTAATGCTGGAGTTCTGCCGTTCTCATTGATCGGTAAACTTGGTCTTGCCTGCTGTTCTCGCTGATCTGGGGGAGGGGCCTGTTGCCGTGGTTCCCAAATGTCTTTGCCAGAGGCGGAATTGCCCCACCCTTGCCTGGTCCAGACTAAGTAATCTGCTCGGGTTTGCTCTCCAGAGCTTTTGTTCCCTTCAAGCTTTCCGTACCGCTTTGGAGGCAGAGAGTGAAAATGGCAGCCTCCCAATCTCCACCCCAGACGAGCCGAGAACTTGGGGCCCCACTCCTCAGTGAGCCCCCAGAGAAAAGCCGCCAGTCACTCCCGTCTCCCCGGTCTCCGGCCACACTCCGTGCTCACCTGGCCTGTGACCGCGCGTTTCTATCTCTGGCACCCGACCCTGTGTGGAGTCTCCAAACCCAGTAGATTCCTGCGGCGTGCTCCCGCACCTGTCCTCCCGGGGAAGGAAGGTGAGTCTCCCCGGATCTGCCGCTTGTTGGGTCCCTGCTGGAGGAGCAGTGGCCCGACTGTGCTGCGGATCACGGTTTATGGCAACCCTGAGCTGAAAGCCCGTGCCTGGGCTCCCTCTCTGCAGCTGGCTTCCCCGCTCCGATACCAGGGAGCTCTGCCGCACTCAGGCACCCCTGGTCTTTCTGTGACCCCAAGGGTCCTGAGACCACACTGTCCCGCAAGGGTTCCACCCCCCGTTTAGCCACTGGAGTGACATCCCTCAGTGGAGCAGACTTCTAAAAGTTCCGATTTTGTGCTCCGTGGTTCTATCACTTGCCAGAAGCGGCTGACGGCGGCCCCTCCCCAGCCGTCTATCCTCCCGAATATTGCCTCGGATTCACTTCTCCGCATGTCCTACCTTCCAGAAAGTGTTCACTTTTCTGTTCAGAGAGTTGTCGCTCTTCTTTTCTTCGATCTCCTGTTGAGTTCGTAGGTGTTCAGATTGGTTTGATCCCTATCCAGCTGAATTCCTGAGAGGAGACGAAATCCAGGTCTCCTACTCCTCCACCATCTTGCCTCCTCACTCTCTCTCCTCTTTTTTGATAGTTGGAATGTGAAGTTGTCATCTTAGGCTATATAGGTAAGGTCTGATCCTAGGGATACCAGTGCAAGAAGCTGGAAGAACATTTTTCCCCATGTGACCTCATGGAGCATCTCATCAGCTCAGATTTTATGTGTAAGAGAAATAGACTTTCATATTTCAGACATTATCATTTTGTGTCTCATTTACCACAGCTAAGCCCATGTCCTTATTGAAATGATTACTCAACAGAAGAGGCATTTTTAATGAATCAATTATTTGCTATGATGCCTTGTAGATAGAGGCTCCTTTTTCTACAGTGGTTAATATCCTGGGACCTGGGAGCTCCCAATAGTTGAAATGAACTAACTTAAAGAGTATTTTCTTTTAAATTTTCGTATTAATTGAAATAAATATTTATTTTTGTGTCTGTTCCTATGAAGGGAAATAGCAAGGGGTATTACTGAAATGTTCCTACTCCATAGACTCTCCAAAATTTATATTTTTGGCTTTTCCTTCCCATTTATTGTTATACTTCTCTTAGAATCCAACATTTAGGAAAAAAGGTGTGCTCATGTTGGCACTCATTTTGTCTTATTCTCTTATGTTTACAGTGGCTACTGTCTGGTTTGAAAAGTAGTAGTGAGAATTTATTGGACTTTTCCCTCTCAGCACAGAACAAGGAGTAATCAAACATGACTATTTGGGCAGGATTATTGCGATATGAGTATCCAACCTCACACTGCCAACAATTTGCTGGAAGATTTAACGTGGCAAATAAAAACTGAATTTTTGTGAGCTCATAACAGTCACATATAGGACAATCTTTTTAATAATCTTAAGACGAGGAAGTTTCTTAGTTCAATAGTTTTTTCTGGAAACAAAAGCAATATTTTTACTAATTTAAATATTTCAAACCAAGTAGAAATGTGTTTGACATCTTGATATTTCTTTTGCTTTGCAAGGTTTAATTCCATTTAAGGTTTATTTAGATGTGTGTTACTCATTGGCAATAGACTCTCAGTCATTGAGAACATGTTTTTATTTTGGATCAGTAGGTATTCTTTCTTTAGTCCTAAATGTAAGATTTTTTAAAAATAAATAAATAAAAGAGAAGATACACATGTTTTGGATGCCTATTTTTTCTTAATTCTACAGGTATTAGCATGGTGTTAAAATATAGAACTTTTCAGGAAAAAATGACAAGGTCTGAAAAAGAGATTCATAGTTGGCATTACATCTCAAATTAAAGGAATTAATTTAGTAGTGAACATTATTTTAAACATATCTGACCTTCTAGCTATACTTTGATTCAATAGAAGAATCTGCTAATTCTTCATTATTCTTCAGGGATTTGTCATTTCCTGTGAATTGTATTCCTCAGGAGGTAAATAAAGGCTTTGTTTTCCAGAATATAATTAAAGGACCACATCCTCCTTCCCCTCTTTTATCTGTTATAATATTTAGTCTTACAGATTTCTCTTTACTATGACTGATCAGTAATCCATGACATTTAGAACTGACTGAAAAAATTCCAACCCACTTTTTACTTTATTGGAACATAGCACAACCTAAGGAAATGTGCAGGCAGAAAATAGATACGCTTTAAGAATAAAAATCCCTCTTTTGATTTTAATAAGCTCTTAATAATTTTATTGTGATTATTTAGATGATATAATTCATACATTTTAAAGCAGTTTAAGGGGGGGGGGTACCTGGGTGGCTCAGTCGGATAAGCATCTGCCTTCAGCTCAGGTCGTGATCTCAGGGTCCTGGGATGGAGTCCAGCTTCAGGCTCCCTGCTCAGCAGGGAGTCTGCTTCTCCTTTTGCCCCTCCCCTTGCTCGTGCTCTCTCTCTCTCTCAAATAAATAAATAAAATCTTTTTAAAAAAGCAGTTTAATGAGGTATTCTGATACTGCAACAGAAAAATGTAGATATGTAAATATGAAACAGGTTTCTTTTTTTCTTTTTATTTTTTTAAAGATTTTATTTATTTGAGAGAGAGAGCATGAGAGGGGGAGGGTCAGAGGGAGAAGCAGACTCCCTGCTGAGCAGGGAGCCCGATGCGGAACTCGATCCTGGGACTCCAGGATCATGACCTGAGCCGAAGGCAGTTGCTTAACCAACTGAGCCACCCAGGCACCCTGAAACAGGTTTCTTAAAGAGTTTTTTCTGGTTTCAAAGTTCTATTGTTCTTTGTTAGTCATTTTATTCTCTTTTTTCCCCCTAGGTATTAGTCTCATACTTTCTATTGCTAATCTAATTACCAAACTATTTTTTTTTATTTAATAGCTTTATTGAGGTGTAATTGATATGCAAAGAACTGCATATGTATATATATTTTAAAGATTTTATTTATTTATTTGACAGAGAGAGACACAGCGAGAGAGGGAACACAAGCAGGGGAATGGGGGAGGGAGAAGCAGGCTTCCCGCCAAGCAGGGAGCCTGATGTGGGGCTTGATCCCGGGACTCTGGGATCATGACCTGAGCCGAAGGCAGACGCTTAACGACTGAGCCACCCAGGCACCCCAGAACTGCATATATTTAATGGGTACAATTTGATGAGTTTGGACATATGCAAACACCTGTAATACCATTGCCACAATCAAAGTAATGTACTTAAACAATACTTCCAAAGCTTTCCTGTGTCTCCTTTTTTGAGTGCGTGTGTGTCTGTTAGGAACATTTAACATGGGATTTACCCTCTTAACATATTTTAAAATGCATAATATTGTATTGTTAACTATAGGGAGTATGTTGTACAGCAGGTTTCTACACATTTTCATCTTGTATAATTGAAAGTTTATACATATTGAACAACTTCCTATTTCTCCTATCCCCCCAGCCCTAGCAAACAACATTCCATTCTCTGCTACTATGAATTTAACTATTTTAGATACCTCACATAAGTGGAATCTCGCAGGATTTGTTTTTCTGTGATTGGCTTATTTCAATTAGCATAATATCTTCCAGATCCACCTAAGTTGTCACAAATAGCAGGATACTCTTCTTTTTTAAGGCTGAATAATATTCCACGGTATATGTACATTTTACATTTTCTTCATCCCATTCATCCATCAGACACTTGGGTTGTTTCCATATCTTGGTGGTTGTGAATAATGCAGCATTTTATACTTTAGATGAGGTTTTCAGTCTACTTGTCATTGACTAAAACACAGATTTGGAAGCTGTCCTTACTACACAAAATGTGATTCAAGGACCAGCAGCTTAACCATCACCTGGGAACTTGTTAGAAAAGCAGTATCTCAACCCCATCACAGATTCCCAAGTGACTGGTATTCGACTTCAAAATTTGAAAAGTATGGCTCTAAAAGACAAGCCTTCAGACTTTGATGTGAGTGGATACATGAGTGTGTTTTTAAGTGGGGATATTATATTTGTTGATAGAAGTGTCACTTATCTTTGTTATTGTTTTATGATAACTAACTTCCATTTATAATCAATAAGATCCCATGTGGATTGACATATACAATTGATCCAGTGCTTTTCTTACTCCTGAATTGAAATCAGAAGTCCCCCAATACTCTTTCCTCAGCTGTTAGCCACATTTGATGGGGATTTCTGATTCCTCATAACCATGTGTCCTTTGAGAAAAAAAAATCCCAATTAGACTCCTGTTAGAAAGATGGTAGGGTGCTAATACATTGTGGCAATGCATACCTTATGATTGGGGGAAAAAAACAACAACAATGTTTAAATTAGGTTAAATTCCTTATCTTTGTTTTCTTCTAGGCTTTAAATCAGCAAGCCTTTTCAAGCTAAGCTGTATTTTCTTTTTTTTTTTTTTTAAGATTTTATTTATTTATTTGACAGAGAGCGACACAGCGAGAGAGGGAACACAAGCAGGGGGAGTGGGAGAGGGAGAAGCAGGCTTCCCACGGAGCAGGGAGCCCGATGTGGGGCTCGATCCCAGGATCCTGGGATCATGACCTGAACCGAAGGCAGATGCTTAACGACTGAGCCACCCAGGTGCCCCTAAGCTGTATTTTCTTTTAGGGCAGCAAAGTGGGCATGGCCAGGGAACAGACTGACTCTAGGCAAGACTTCCTGAGCTCTGTGCTTGTGCAAGTTATATCATAGAGTTTCAATAAAGCCCAGTCTTTCTCTTTTGGACAGATGGTGACAAATGCCATGTTAATTTGATGATGTGACTAAGTAAAGACTCAGTAAGTCTTAACTATAATGTTTATTTCTTACTGCTTTGCAAAATTATTAAATGATGAATAAAAAAAGTTAGCTCTCTCTTGTTTGAATCCATCAAAATTGCTCACAGAATTACAGAACAAATACAAATAATGTTTTTCAGTGCTGTTATCTCCTGAACAGGAACAATATTTCCCTAAATAAATTTTAAATGTTACATTTTAAGCAAATTAATACATACATTTGAGGGGCGCCTGGATGGCTCAGTTGGTTAAGCATCTGACTCTTGATTTCAGCTCGGGTCATTGTCTCGGGTCATGAAATCGAACACCGAGTTGGGCTCTGTGCTGAGTGTGGAGCCCGCTTAAGATTCTCTCCAGGGACGCCTGGGTGGCTCAGATGGTTGGGCGTCTGCCTTCGGCTCAGGTCGTGATCCCGGGGTCCTGGGATCAAGTCCCACATGGGGCTCCTGGCTCAGCTGGGAGCGTGCTTCTCCCTCTGCCTCTCCCCCTGCTCATGCTCTCTCTTTCTGTATCTCTCTGTCTCAAATGAATAAATAAAATCTTAAAAAAAGAAGAACCTTGTTTTTTTCTAAAAAAAATAAAATCCTTCTCTCCCTCTGCCCCCCGCAACCCCACTGCTTTCACTCTCTCTCTTTCTTTTAAAGAAAAACCTAAAAAAATACATATATTTCATAACACAGTCAAATAGAGTAGAAAAATCTGTGCATTATGACATGCCACTGCCTTCTTCCTTTCCTTCCAAACCCTAAGTACTGTTGTCTAAAGGCAAACTCTTCTACTGTACATTGTTTTGTTTTTGTTTCCTCTATAATTCTAACATACTTTTTTGTCTATTTCTTGAATGAAATTTAGAGAATATTTATTGACTCTGTGTCATGAAAGATGAGTATTTTTTCCCACTCCCTCCATCTCCTCTCTACTCCCAAATCTTATTATTGACTATTATTTTTAGTCCTATTGGGTAAATTTAAATCCTATATATATATGTATTTAGTTCCTGATTGGTCAAGTTTTGATGGTATCTCTTAGGTCTCCACTTGTTACGTGAAAATATTGTGTCTCAATCTTTTCCTCTATCTTTCTTGTTTCTTCCCTCTCCCATCCTCTTACCCCGCCTTCTGTCTGTTAGACTTTTATTTTGTCAGGGTCATTAATATTTACATTATACAGTATACTGAACCACAAACAGGTCCAGAGTTTAAATACCTATGATCAGCATATAATGACCATGAAAATATTGCTGGGCGTGGATTGAGATGATTGCTAAGATGACATTCTCTTCTCCCTAAGTGTAGAGCCATTTGAAGGAAAATGTTCTCACTAATGGTATCAAATGGAGACTCTTTTCTTATATTCTACCAATTGCTTAAAATCATGCTACATTTTAGTTAGCTTCATAATTGTACAATTAATTTTGTTTGTGCCTTTGCTGTTGCTTCTCCTTGCATTTCTGCTAGTCTTACACCGTTTACCTTTATTACAAGCTCAATATTTTTAGATTCCTTCTTATGTACTTTATTCTTTCAAGTGGGTTTCTTGCCCCAACCAAAGATGACTCTTGTAGAGTATATCCATCCTTCTGTCCTCCACTTTGAATCTCATACCTCAGCTATCATCCTGGAACTTTCCTTGGTTTTCTTGGGTGAATCCCTTGTTCTCTCTCTCTCTCTCCCGATTTATTCCCTTATTTATTATAGTAGAATCTCAAGTAGTTTTCTAAATATTGTATGTAAAATAGATACTTGTTGAACATATCATCATTTTATTTTGTTTTTATAGATAATGGGTATCTGGACTTGTTATAGAATTCTAGATCAAGAAAAATTTCCCCCTGAAGAGCATTATTTCCTTGTTTTTCAACCACTGGTGTTGCCACTACAAAGTTAGATGCTACTCAGTTGGCTTGTTTAACTCCTCTTTGGAAGCTTTTAGGATTTTCTATTTCTCCTTGATGACATGACATGTGTAGATATGGATCTGTCATTTTCTTTGCACTTGGTATTTAGTAAGTTTTTCATTCTGAAGGCTTGTGTTCTTCAGTTCTTAGAAAATTTTGATATTTTCTTTCCCTCCATCTACTCTTCTTTCTCTCTGAAATTCCTGTTAGAGTAATATTAGCTTGGCTAATCTTGGCTTGGTCTTCTCTGTGTCTTATAAGTTCTTTACCCACATGAGGTAGGCAGAATTCTAAGATGGCTGCCAAGATTCCAGCCACCTTGTATAAATGTCTTCCCCCTTAAGTGTGGGTAGGACTTATGAATAGATGAGACAATCACTTCCCCGATTAGGTTTCCTAACATGGCAGAGGGCTAGGATAGTCACCTTTGTGTTTACATTTACATTATATTAGAATTCTTCCTACCAGACTGGAGAGAGACTCTGGCTTTGAAGATGTGAGCTGCCTTGTTCTGAGAAGGCTACGTGGGCAGAACCTGAGGGAGGCCTCCAGTAGGTGATAGTGACCCTGGTCCAATAACCAATAAGAAAATTGAGATCTCAGCCCTACTACTACAAGGAAGTTATTCTGCCAACAACCTGAATGAGCTTGGAAGATCTGGAGTTCAGATGAGATCACAGTCTGGCTGTAACCTTGATTTCTGACCTTTGAGATCCTAAGCAGAGAAACCAGATATACAATGCCTGGACTTCCAATCTACAAGAACTGTGAGATCACAAATGGGTATTGTTTTAAGCCATAAGTCTGTGGTAATTTGTTACACAACAATGGGAAATTAATATGCTTTGTAGTTTTGTTTTTTTATTCTGGGAGTTTTATTAGACACTATTTTCTAGTCTCCCTATAGTTTATTTTTTGTTAAGAAACTGGTTTTTTTGTTTGTTTTTTGAAATCTTGGCCATGGAACAGAAGCTTCTCTTCTGTGTTTTTTTCCTTTTTCACAGCATCCTTTCTTTGTTTTAAGGATGTGATTCATCTTTGATCACTCTGAGCATACTGGAATTGTTTCAAGTTCTCCCAATGCCCCTAATTATCTCTCCTTCTCAGGGTCAGTTTGATATTTCTCTTTCATGTGGTTAGGTCTCCAAATATGTCTGGCAATGTTTGGTTTCATGCTTTCAAAAGGAGTGGGTTGCTCTTGAGGGTTCCTTTTGCTATAGAAGTGTCTTTTCTAGCACTTCTTGAAGGTCTCTTCAAGGTCTCTCTCTTGAGTGAGATTCTGAAAGGCAATCCCATGTGTGTGGGGCACACTGCTGATGGACTCGTTCTGCTTGTAGAGTGAGGGCACTATGAGCCAACTCTCTTGTTATTGATACTAATATTGGTTGAATGAAAAGGGCTTTTACTCTGGAACATCTATGTTCACACCAGATTTTCCCAAACTGTTCAATTTTGTTAGAGATTATCTTTGATTTTTATGGCTTGGATAAGGGCCTGATGCCTGTGCTTTGCATGATGTTGGGCAGAAGTTGGAGGTTGATGAGGGTGACTACTTGTGCTATATTCACATATACAAACTTCAGTAATCTTCCCTTGGTTTTTCCTTTCCTTCTCTTCCCTTTCCTTACTTCTTTTCTTCCCTCTTTCCCTCTTTTATTCCTTCCTTCTTTCCTTGACTTCAGCTCATTGTACAGCCGAATCATTGGTTTGTTTTTGCAAAGGTTTCTCTTGCTTTATGATATTTTATTTTTTCCCCATTCATTTCATAGCCTACTTTCATTTTCCTACCTTCATTTTCCAAAGATACTCACTCTAATATATTTGATTGTATATGTATATATACCTTCTTGTAAACTATGATTTTTGTGTATGTTATTAATTTACTTGATTGTATTGTGCTATAGATCTTATTTTTTTCTTTTCACTCGATACTTTGTTTTCTAGATCTTATCATTTTGCTATATGTGTATCAATTTCTTCATCCAAAAATCTCATACAGAAGTTAGGCTAAGGAGGTGTAGGCAGAAAAGGGTGCCTGAGAAGAGAGATACTGCCTGAAACTGAGGTCACATAGTTTCAATACAGCCAAGAGAAAAAGGAGGACTAAATCCTAAATCAGCAACTAGAATATTCAGTTATTTGAACCAATATTTCTCCCTTTGATTAAGACAGTTTAGGTTCGATTTCTGTCCTGAATACTTGAAGAGTCTTGGAAATATGTGTTCCAAGCTGTATATGTTACAAACATAAAGGAACCCAGATGTATCATTGAATTTAAGATGACATATCCCATTATTGTTGTTTTACCTTTGTTGCTAAGTAAGGATGATGATCTCACATTTCTTACCTTATACATTATGGTTTATATTGTTTTTGGAAAGCATTAATCTATTCTTCAATAATTTAAAATTATTTTAAGATGTATTGTCAAATATGTGCACGTGTTTATATTGTACAATGCTATCAAAGGAATAAAAGTGCTTTTCATTTGTGGTCACCTTAATCCATGGTAAAGATTAAGATTTTTCTACTATAGGCATTTAACATAATACTTTTTGTCAAAGTCTAATGACTAAAAAAATGACCAGGTAATAATCTTTAAAGTCAAAGTTTATCTTTGATTTTATTTGAGTATATATCTTCAAGGAACATCTGCGATCTTTAGGAAGGAGAAGCTAGTGTTGCTTTAGTAAATGTCATTCTTTCCATCAAGTCAGTACGGAATTCATTTTCTGTACAGGGTATCCTATATAATTGGAAGTTTTGTCCTTCAGGAGGAAGGGAGGAGGGGTGTTGGTGACCTACCATCCCTGGAATTTTTCACTATATTTTGAATATTGGTTTTATTTCTTTTTACATTTATCAGTTTTGAATTAATATTGTTCTATTTTTCCTGTGTTTCTTAGCACCCCTATCACATCATATCCTAGCATATCTACACATTCATAACTGTGGGTATATCCCTTTGTAAAGATTATTGCTCAGTCATTTAGGGATGGGATTACCCATCTATATTGCTACTTATTTCTAATATATGATGTAAGTTTGCCTAAAAGAACTTCAGAATTTGTCTATATACAGTATGGTAGATGATGATGATAATGATGATGATGATAATGATGATTATTTAATATAATTGTAGTTTATCCTTTGCCCAATAACTGCTGTATTGTTTTCTATTATCTTGGATTTTAGATACATTGTCCTTTCATATTATCATATTATTGTTTTTTAATTTACATGCTTAATCATATAAATATATGATATTCTGGAATAAAGTGTTTTCTTAGCTACCTAAAGCATGGATTGGCCAGTGAGATGGCTGTAAGTCTGCAAGCTCTGCTACATATTCCTTTTGGCACCATTTCCTATCATCCTTTGACTATTTTTTTTTCCATTTGTCATTAAGATTCACTGTAGAAGAACTTGATAATCTATTGAAAGTGACTATCATGGTAGGTGCCAGAAACTGACCAAAATAATATCATAACTTTCTTTGTAATAAAAATATAATAAAAATAAAAAAGCTTTATGTTATTCTTTTCCTCATGTAATCCAATTATATTTGGGAAGCTGTGGATAAAAAGCATGCTGATTTTTAAAATTTTCAGTGCTAAATGCTAAACGCTATATCAAAATTATATAGTATATTTTGTGTTTTTGCCTAAAAAGTGGCATACACTATCTTTTAATTAATGTTACTGTTTTTCCAGTTAGATATGGATTTTTACTTACTATTATTGGTGTTCCTTTTTCATCCTTTAGGAAAGTTATAATTAAGAAAGAATCAGAATGAAAGTGATGACATAATGGATGGCAGCAGGCTGAGTGATTTTTAAAAAATACATTTTATTTATTTATTTATTTATTTATTTATTTATTTATTTAGAAAGTGCACATGAGCAGGGTAGGGGCAGAGGGAGAGGGAGAGAAAACCTCAAGCAGACTCTGGGCTGAGCTTGGAGCCCTATGTGGGGCTCGATCCCACAACCCTGAGATCATAACCTGAACCGAAATCAAGAGCTGGACATTTAACTGACTGAGCCACCCAGGGGCCCTATAAGTTCATGATTTTTTATGTTTTTTTTTTTTTTTTTTTACCTATTACTTCTTTTGCCTGAAAAATACCCATTCCTTTGTTTCACCTACTTAAAGCCATAGTCATAATTGAGGCCTTGTTAATGTGTATCTTTTCTATAAAGTCATGTCATATCTTTGAAGTGTATATGGGTCTCACTTTCATTGAATCCTCACAGTCAAGAATCAGCTAGATTAGTACTAAATTTTCCTGTATTATTCATGAATTGTTAATTCAGGTAACAGGTAAGTTGCAGAATATGGAGAATATGGAGGTTATTCTTTACTTCTGCTAGCACCTAACAGAACACTGAGCACATAGTGGGTTCTTACTCTATATTGATTTCTAATACTTTTTTTTTTTTAAAGATTTTATTTATTTGACAGAGAGAGATAGTGAGAGCAGGGAGCCCGATGTGGGACTCGATCCCAGGACTCCGGGATCATGACCTGAGCCGAAGGCAGACGCTTAACGACTGAGCCACCCAGGCGCCCGATTTCTAATACTTTTAAATAAATTTTGTGAATACATAACAGTATGAGGGAGATAAATATCTGTCCGTTTCCCCTGTTTCACTGAAGAGAAAATCTTGGGTTCTGAGAATACTTTAATGTTTCATGATCGTTGGAAATATTAGGGCCAATAGAAGGTACTCTAAGTTTTTTTTTTTAAAGATTTATTTATTTATTTATTTATTTATTTATTTATTTATTATGTTATGTTAATCACCATACATTACACCATTAGTTTTTGATGTAGTGTTCCATGATTCATTGCTCTGAGTTTTAGTTCATTTTGTTAGCTGAATTTTATAAGTGATTTATGAAATCAGTAATCTTATTTTCTAGAAATAAAAATTGTACTGCTATGCTAGTACAACGTAAAAATATCTAGTCAACTAATTTTAGCCAAACACCAATTACAGTTCTTCAGCATCTTGTTTCTCTATAAATAATAAAGTTACAGAATTGTTTCATTTAACTTTTATTTTATTTTACTTTATTTTTTAAAGATTTTATTTATTTATTCATAAGAGACAGAGAGGCAGAGGGAGAAGCAGGCTCCCCGCTAAGCGGGGAGCCCGATGCGGGACTCGATTCCAGGACTCTGGGATCATGACCTGAGCCGAAGGCAGACGCTTAACCATCTGAGCCACCCAGGCGCCCTTCATTTAACTTTTAGTTTTAATGTGTTTTTCTAGGCGATAACCCATTGTTATGTCAGTTGCCGTAGTTCATGTATTAAAAAAGGTGACTGGCATAAGTATCATCCACTGTGAAATTTAGTTTTTCTTTCTTAGAAATTTGAAAAGGCTATACCTATTAGTCAAATTTCCACAACTTCTATTAGTCATTTAATTTAACTTAGAATGTATTTCTTACTATTGACATAGGTTTTAAGCATTTCTCTTCATAGTTTAGACTTAGTGTTTTATTGCAATATCATTTGGAAGAATGCATTTTTGTTTCCAGTAAAGACTGTTGGAAAGTGTGCTTGCCCTTGCCATCTGCTAACTCTATCAGGCTGGGCAGTGGAATGGAAATGGCAGTAGAGTGTTGAAACTGGACAGATCTGCATGTGAATCCTAGCTCATAGCCAACAGAGGTTAACACTTGGCCTCTGGATCAGCCTGTTTGATTCTTAAACTTTTGTTTGTTTTGGCCTCTGGTACTGTCAACATGTAGGCTCATCCTACTGGCTGTCTCTTCAGGTATTTACTTTTCTGGCCATCTATTCCTTGCTATGGCTCATGACTTCACACAGCCATCATTTTTTGCTCATGATGCTTTTCACGGAACTTGAATTAAATGTGCTAAGTCTTTGTCCCTGACTCTTCAGTTCATAATCAAGCTGAAAAAATGTTGGTGTGGAAAGGTTAGCAATGTGCTAAGGAAATTAAATTAAAGTATTTATATTAAAGTATTAAAGTATTTATATTATATATACAGTTCAGGCAGAAAGGAACATGACCCAGACTAAATTTTCATGCTCTGGAAGTATTTTATTTCCTTGCACATTCTTAAAAAGCTAATTTCAGATCACAGTTGTGCTCCCAAGCATAATTTGAAATGTTTGAAGTTATATCCATAATAGCTGGCAGCCTAATGTGTAAGTAAAATTGGTATGACCTCACAAATATGCTATTCTTAACCAATATAATAGATATTGTGTTTATGAGGCTTAATCAAAAAAGCAGCTAGATAGATTGGTTATAAAAATAAAGTAACAGCATCTAAGGAAGTCTCTCAAATCAGTTAATGCATGCATCCCATTAAGATCTCTGTTCTGGTTAGAATGTTGAAAGCAAGGACAAGCATTGGATGCACTGCAATTAACTCACTAAAGAGAAGCAAATGGAAAAGTTGATGTATCCCTGGGGCCTACTAGCTAAAATGTACCTACAGGAAACCACCTGACATGTCTTTTCTGAACCTCCCTATACATAAACAGGGTTTACATTGATAGTAAGGCAAAGAAAGCTTCATAATCCACAAAATTATATAAAAGATAAAGATTCAGAAAATTATATCTAAGATAATATAATATTTTAGCAGCTTAATACTCTTAGAAGGAGGAGAGAGAAAGTGATTGAAGACAGTCCTCCTGACAGTTATTTTTATTTAGTTTATCCTAGTCTCATGCACAGGCTTTGGACAAAATTCATTTTGACATGTTTAAGAGCACTAGGATATAAAATACTAACTATAGCATTTACTGCTTGGACAAGTCAACAAACTATGGCACTTTTCACTGTTCCTCATTGCCTAAGTAAATTGTGGTACAGTTGATAAAATAATAACTCAGTATAAGGATATTTCTCTGAAGGATAGTCGAACACCTCTTAACACCAACTTAACTGAATTTTTCTTTTTGTGTGTTTACGTTATGTTTTTCTTCATACAAATCTTCCTCAATTTATGATGGGGTTATGACTTGATAAACCCATTGTAAGTTGAAAATGCATTTAATACATCTAACCTACTGAACATCATAGCTTAGCCTAGCCTACCTTAAATGTGCTCAAAACACTCACACTAGCCTACAGTTGAGCAAAATCATCTAACACAAGCCTATTTTATAATAAAGTATAGAATATCTCATGTAATTTATTGAATACTGTACTGAAAGTGAAAAACAAAATGGTTGTATGGGTACAGAATGGTAGTAAGTATATCAGTTAATTACCCTTGTGATCGTGTGGCTGACTGAGGACTGCAGCTTGCTGTGGCTGCCCAGCATTATGAAAGAGGATTGTAGGCATACCTCTAGCCCAGGAAAAGCTCAAAATTCAAAATTTGAATTATGGTTGAAGTATGGTTTCTACTGAATGCATATCACTTTCACACCATAAAGTTGAAAAAAATCGTAAATCTAACCATTATAATTTGGGGAACATCTGTATAAGATCATGTTATCTGTAAACAGATCATTTTACTTCTTCCTTTCTGGTTTGGATGCCTTTTATTTATTTTCCTTGACTAATTGCTCTGGCTAGCATTCCCAGTACTATTTGAATAGAAATGGCAAGACTGGGTATCTTTAGAGGAAAAGCTTTCAGTTTTCCACCATTGAGTGTAATGTTGACTGTTGGCTTTTCATGAATGGCTTTTATTATTTTATGGTACATTCATTCTAGAGCTAATTTTTTGGGAGATTTTATCATGAAAGAGTGGTGAATTTTGTCAGGTTCTTCTTCATCTGTTGAGAGAATTGTGATTTTTATCCTTCATTTTATTAATGCAGTTTATTAATTACATTAATTGATTTGCATCCCTGGAATAAATCCCACTTAGTCATGGTATATGATTCTTTTTAATGTGCTATTGAAATTGGTTTGCTAATATTTTGTTGAAGTTTTTGCATTTATATTCATTGGGGAATGTAGTTTTATACATTTTGTACATTTTTGTACATTTATAGTCTATAGTTTTCTTGTATCTTTGTCTGTCTTGCTTATCAGGGTAATGATGGCCTCACAAATTGAGTGGAAATGTTCCCTCTTCTATTTTTTGGAAGAGTTTACAATTGATTGGTGTTAATTCTTCTTTAAATGTTTGGAAGAATGTACCAGTGAAATCTTCTAGTACTGGGCTTTTCTTTATTGGAAAGTTTTTGATCACTGATTCAATCCCCTTGTTTGTTATTGGTCTGTTCAGGCTATTTCTTCTTCATTCAGTCTTGGTAGGTTATGTATTTCTAGGAACTTACCCACTTCTTCTAGGTTGTCCCAATTTATTGTTATATAATTGTCCATAATAGTCTTTTTGATCTATGCTGGCATTGGTTGTAATGTCTTCTCTTTATTTCCTGATTTTAGTAGAGTCTTCTTCTTTTTCATGAATAGTCTAGCAAAGGGTTTGTTGATTTTGTTTATCTTTTTAAAAAACCAACTCTTAGTTCTTTTATTTTCCTGTTGTTTTCCTATTGTCTATTTCATTTATTTCTGCTTCAACCTTTACTATTTCTTTATTTTTGTTAGCATTAGTTTTAGTTTTAGTTTTTGTTTTCTAGTTCCGTGTAGTGTAAAATTATGTTGTTTATTTGAGATGTTTCTTCTATTTTAATGTGGGTGTTTTATTGCTATAAACTTCATTCTTAGTGCTGCTTTTGCTGTATCCCATAAATTTTGGTATGTTGTTTCTTTTTTTTTTTTTTTAAGATTTTATTTATTTATTTATTTGACAGAGAGAGAGACATCGAGAGCAGGAACACAAGCAGGGGGAGTGGGAGAGGGAGAAGCAGGCTTCCCACTGAGCAGGGAGCCCGATGTGGGACTCGATCCCAGGACCCTGGGATCATGACCTGAGCCAAAGGCAGACGCTTAACAACTGAGCCACCCAGTCGCCCGGTATGTTGTTTCTTTATTTACATTTGTCTTCAGGTGTTTTTTCCTAATTCCCTCTTTGACTTCTTTAACCCAATGGTTATTCAAGACTGTGCTGTTTAATTTCCATATGTTTGTGAGTTTTCCTTCTCCTACTGATTTCTAGTTTAATTCCATTTTGATTTTAAACTTTTTACATTTGCTACATTTTCATAACCTAACATTGATCTATCCTGGAGAATATTGTGTGTGTGCTTGAGAAGAATGTGTATTCTGCTGCTATGGGATAGAATGTTCTGCATATATCTATTAGGTCCATTTGGTCTAGAGTATAGTTTGAGTTCAGTGTTGATTGAACATACTGATTTTTTTGATGATGATCTATTATTGGTGAAGTGGGGTATTATAAAAGTGGAAGTCCGTTACTATCATTGTATTGCTATCTATTTCTCCTTTTGGGTCTGCTAATATTTGCTTAATTTATTTACATGATCCAATATTGGATGCATATATATTTACAATTATTATATAATCTTGATGAATGGACCCCTTTATGATTATATAATGACCTTTTTGTCTCTTGTTGCAGTTTTTGACTTACTGTCTATTTTGTCTCATAGAAGTCTAGCCACCCCTGCTGTCTTGGTTTCCATTTCCATAGAATATCTTTTTCTGGGGCGCCTGGGTGGCTCAGTTGGTTAAGCGACTGCCTTCGGCTCAGGTCATGATCCTGGAGTCCCGGGATCGAGTCCTGCATCGGACTCCCTGCTCGGCAGGGAGTCTGCTTCTCCCTCTGACCCTCCTCCCTCTCGTGCTCTCTGTCTCTCATTCTCTCTCTCTCTCAAATAAATAAATAAAATCTTTAAAAAAAAAAAGAATATCTTTTTCTGTCCCTTCATTTTCAGCTTATGTATGTTTTATATTTTTGTGTTGTTTTTGTTTTTTTGTTTTATGTTCTTGATGTCACAGTTTACCTCTTTTTATCTTGTGTATCTCGTAACAAATTATTAAAGCTATAGCTATTTTTAATACTTCTCTCACTTAACTTTTCTACTAGCATTAAGTGATTAATACACCACTATATTGCAGTATTGGGGTATTCTGAATTTCACTATATTCTTGCCCTTACCAATGTGTTTGTATTTTTATGCCCTTGTGTAATCTTCTACTCTTGGGTATGGGAAGACCTATAATTTGGTTCTAATCAGTATAAAATGGTATATAAAGGTAACTATCTGAATGTTATTACATGTACACTATCACTCTAAATAAGATTATAATGTCTATCTTGTTAGGAGACTCTCTCTCCTTACTGGTTTTGAAGATACCTGCTGCCATGTTATGTGCAGCTTTAGGGAGAGGGTAATATAATTCAGAATTTATGGCAACCTCTCGCCAACAGTCATCAAGAAAATGAGACCCTTAATCTTACAGCCTGAAAAGAATTGAATTATGCCCACAGTCACATGAGCTTGGAATCAATCCTTTCCCAGTGGAGTTTATCATGGAAACTCAGCCCTTACTGACACCTTAATGACAGATTTGCAGAGGATCCAGCTAAGCTATGCCTGGACACCCAGTTCACAGAAAGTGTGAGGTGCTAAATGTATATTATTTTAAGCTGATAAATTTAGGATTGTAATGTTACACAATAATAGATAAATCCAGTTTTTGATACCTGAAAATGGGTATATTAGTTTGCTGGGGCTGCAGAAATGAGGTACAGCAAACTGAATGGCTTAAATAACAGAAACTTGTCATCTCATAGTTCTGGAAGTTAGAAGTCCAAGATCAAGGTGTTGGCAGGGTGATTTCACCTGAGATCTGTGAATGAGAATTTGTTCCTTGTCTCTTTCCTCACTTCTATTAGTTTGTTGGCCATCTTTGGCATTCCTTGGGTTGTAGATGCATTACCCTGTTCTCTGCCTTCATCTTCACAAGATGTTCTCTTTGTGTGCATGTCTGTCTCTATGTCCAAATTTTTGTTTTTTTTATAGGGACACAGTCATGCGGTGCTTGGGTGGCTCAGTCGGTTAAGCATCCAGTTCTTGATTTTAGCTCAGGTCATGATCTCAGAGTTGTGAGACTGAGCCCTGTGTTGGGCTTTGCATTCAGTGCAGAGTCTGCTAGGGATTCTCTCTCTCTCCCTCTCCCTGTGCTCCTCCTCCTGCTCGTTCTCCCTCTCTAAATAAATAAATAAATAAAATTGGAAAAAAATAGGGACACAGTCATATTAGATTATGGCCCTTCCTAATGACCTCATCTTAACGATCATATGTAAAGATTTTCTTTCTAAATAAGGTCACATTCAGAGGTTGGAGGTTAAGATTTCATTTTTCGGGGGGAGGGGAGACATCATTCAACTCATAACAGTGGTTAATGCTGTATCAATGTCTAAAAATGTGGAAGTGGCTTTGGAGCCAGCCAATGGGAGGACTGGAAGGATTTTGAGGACTATGCTAAAGAAAGCCTAAGTTACCTTGAACACCTAGTAGAAACTTGTACTTTGAGGACACTTCCAGTGAGGGCTTAAAGGAAATGAGGAACATGTTATTAGAAACTTGTGGAAGGGGCAATCCATGTTATATGGTTGCAGAAAGCTTAGTAAAATTTTACCTGTGGTTATATGGAAAGAAAACACAAAAGTCATGAACTTGATTATTTAAATAAGCAGATATCCAAGCAAGGCATTGAAGGTACTGACTGTTCTTGCTGCTTAAGTAAAATGTGAAAAGAGAAAGATAAGAATTGTTAAGCACAAAGGAAACAGAACTAGATGGTTTAAAAAATTTTAGCCACTCAAGATGGCAAACAAATTCTACAATTAATTAATGACCTCTGAGCAGAGTAAGCAACCATCAGAAAGAGATACTCTTGCCTTAATCACAAGGGATATATAAGCTTGAAATCCTAGGACCTGGCACATTGGAGAAAGCCTGTCCCTAAATGAAGACAACACAATCAAAGCCGAACTGTGAGATAGAGTTGATCAGTGATAAAATAGTTAAACCCCACAATCTGGCTGTAATTCTTCTGTTTGCATCTGTAAATCCAACAAATGCATTTTATTTGTTTAAGCTAGTATGAACTGTGCTTTAGTGATGTAAAAATTAGGAGTAGTTTAAAATCAAACAAAAATAAACAAAAGGCCAATGAAAATTGTAAGTAAAAATAAAAGAATAAACAAGCTGTGTGTGTGTGTGTGTATGTGTGAGAAAGTTGATAAAAATAAAAGATAAAGTATGCTATACTAATCACATTTCATAATCTGAAA
Source organism: Mirounga angustirostris (assembly GCF_029215605.1). Lineage (NCBI taxonomy): Eukaryota > Metazoa > Chordata > Mammalia > Carnivora > Phocidae > Mirounga > Mirounga angustirostris. The sequence goes on along the minus strand of NW_026991722.1, from coordinate 42,960,393 downwards.
ACTTCTGCCCAGCAAAATATAGTTGGGAATAGAGTAATTATAACTGGAACCAATATACAACTCCCTTTTCTGAGTAAAGAGAAGTCTTATGTTAAGTAATTGTAGAAAGCTCTGGCAATATCCTCAATATCCTCAAATTTTGAACAATGGGCCCTCCAGACATAGGTGGACCATATACCAGATTGAGATTGCAACACTTGGTAGATATATCTTCCCCTATTCTAATACTATTGTGGTACTTCTGGGAGACACAATTATTTTTCATTTTCTTTACACAATTTTTGTCTTTTTTAGTCTTGAATATTGGCATTAATCGTGTTCAAATATAGATGAATGACTCCAAACTGGGGTGGGAGGATTAACAGTAGATTCTAGCAAAGACAAGGACTTTTCCATAGTGACTGAAAAAGAGAAGCAATATGTGACTGGATGTGTTGACAAAGAGCCAGTGAGAGGAGTGCCTGGGAGGTTCAGTTGTTGAGCATCTGACCCTTGGTTTTGGCTCAGGTTATGATCTCCGGGTCCTGAGATCGAGCCCTGCGTAGGTCTCTATGCTTCAGCAGTGAGTCTGCTTGAGTTTCCCTCCCTCCCTATCTCTCTGCCCCTCCCCTCAGCTTGCACATGTGTGCATGCTCTCTCTCTCTCTCAAATAAATAAATAAGAAAGAAAGAAAGAGCCAGTAACTTGAAGCTTACAAGAGATAATGAATGTTTTTAGAATCTGTTATAAAGATCTAAATTAACTTCCTTGGAAATCTCTCTTTCTTAAAGCCAAACATAATTTTCAAGAAGAAATTTCCCAGAAATTGGCAATACTGGCCATTGGAAACTGATCCAACCATGAGGTACATAGGCTGTTACCTAGCCCACCACACAGTGCAAACACCTGGCTCAGTCTTTGCATGCAGACTTTTTAGTTCTGAGTTTTTAGTTCTCAAGTATGAGTTTTTGTTCATAAAGTCAGTTTATTTAATAGATTAGTGGTTTATAATCAGCATAGCAATCCACATGTGGTGAGAAGCACCTGTGAGGGAAGGTAGAATGGAGAAGCAATTTAGTAATACATGTAGGTAATACACTTACTTGATGATTTCTTATGGGAAATCCTTAATGAAAACCATTCCATTCCTTTATAGTACTATAACATAAGTTCATATAGTGTTCAGTTTAGGGTATCTTCTCTTTCCCTCCAGACCCTAGGAATACTTTAAACCTATTTATTATCTCTCTTTAAAGAAATAAGGATTGGTTATGAAAATAGATATATAGCACAAACCTAGCAAATTGTTATATAGCATTCAATGAGTGATTATAATTTTAAGATATTAGTTTTATTAAAAAATTTTAGATTTATTGTTCAGGGAGAAATTTTAAAATGCCAGTAATAACCCATTTTAGTCTACTGTCCTTAACAAAACCCTGATTTTCTGTCACATTATTTTTAGGAAATAACACTATTCACCTTGCTGTTCTGTGAAAGATTTGCAATATCTTTTGTATTTTATATCTTGCTCCTTTTTTTAATTCTAAAATTGTGGCCTGTTTTTTAACTTAATAAAGAAAATTAAAGGAAAAAAAAACACAAAGAAAGTCATTATCCTGGGTTGGAGTCAATACTATCTTTGCTCTTCAAAGTTAGGAAGTAATCAGATGTTAGCTTGCAGCCAAGGAAACCGATTTATTTATAATGGAAGGAAACAAAAGCCAAAGGCAGGTAATGCATTAGGGCCTGAAAGAAGAACAAGGGGAAAAGAATAGGATTATTCTTTACTAGTTGCTTTTTACTTTTACTTGACAAATTCAAACTATTGTACTTCTCAATTATGGCACATAGATACATAGATAGATACATTATGAGCCATCAATCAACCAGTATATTGATAATAAAGACTGTCAAGATTCCCAGTCTGATGAAGTATCATCCTATTTATGCTGTGCTAAATGTTGGATTTATTTTACCCAAAATAGAGTATGAGTATATCCAGCTTCTAAAAGTAACTTGGCCATGTTATCTTGTTCTTTAATTTATGTGTTCATTCAATAAAATTTTTGAGTGCATAATATGTTTTAGGTAATTTTCTATACGCTGAATATATAATAGTAAATAAAATAGAAAAACACACTGCACTAATATAGCCTGGATTCTAATGTTCCCAAATACAACCAATTTGCCCAATAGTTTAGGTTTCAATTAAAAAGTGTTTATGGCACTGTATCTCACTCTCTAGCTCAAAATCAGTTTTTCTTGCAGTAGCTCTAAAACTGTTCAATAGATTGTGGTCTAGGTTTTGATTACTTATTGCCCAGAATCTTTGAATTGCTATATGGACTTTTTATTTAAATCTTTTTCTATGTTCTCTATTCTCTAGTCCTTTCTTCCTAGACTCAATTACATGATCATTTGATCTTAGGCCTCATTCATTCATTCAAAACCATATGTTTCAATCCTGTTTTTATAAAACGCATTTCTTTAAAAAATATAAAGTATTATACATCAAATATAAGGTGCAATGTTATTCCCATATTATTGAGACTCTGATTTATTGAGTAGTTTAGGCAAGGTCATGTGGCTAATAAAAGATATTGTTAGAATTTAAACTTATCATTTTGGTATTATATTCTGTGCCCCATCTAGTACACCTTCATTATGGTTGGGGTATACATATATTCTTTGGGGGATTCTATAGCCTTGATCTGGACCTCCTGACTATCCCCATCTGGTTGCTTACAAATTTAAAAAGTTGAGATTATTTTAGTCTATAGAAACAAAACCAAATCTAACAAAATATGTATAAGATCTACATGAGGAAAACCACACAATTATGATGAAAGAAATCAAAGAACCAAATAAATGGAGAGATATTTCATTACATGGATAGGTAAACTCAAAAGTTGTCAAGATGTTAGTTCCTCCCAACTTGATTTGTAGATTTAGTGTAATTTCAATCAAAATCTCAGCAAGTTAATTTATGCATGTTGACAAAAATGATTCTAAAGTTTATATGGAGAGACAAAAGATCCAGAATAGTCAACTCAATATTGGGCAAGAAGAACAAAGTCAGAGGATTGACATTACCCAACTTCAAGACTTACTATAAAGACATTATAATCAAGACATTGTTGTATTGGCAAAAGAATAGATCAATGGAACAAAATAGCCCAGAAATAGACCTACATAAGAATAGCCAACTGATCTTTGATAAAGGGTCAAGGCAATACAATGGTGGAACAGTTGTCTTTTCAATAAATGGTGTTGGAATAATTGGACATCCATATGCAAAATACTACCACTACCACTACTACTACTAAATCTAGGCAGAGTCCTTATGTGTTTAACAAAAGCTAACTCAAAATGGATCATAGACCTAAATGTAAAAGACAAACCCAAAATTCCTGGAGGAAAGCATAGAAGAAAATCTAGACAACTCTGGGTTTAGTGATGCCTTTTTAGATACAACACCAAAGGCAGGGTGCATGAAAGAAATAACTGATAAGTTAGACATCATTAAAATTAAAAACTTCTGCTCTGTGAAAGACAACGCTAGGAGAATTAGCAGGAAACCTACAGGCGAGATGAAACTCTTTGCAAAAAACAGATCTGATAAAGAACTCTTATCCAATATACACAAAAACTCTTTAAGAAGTCTTAAAATTCAACAATAAGGGAACAACTAAACAATAAAAAAAAACAAACATTAAAAAATGGTCCTAAGACCTGGACACTTCATAAAAGATATAGATATGACAAATAATATGAAACAGATGAAATAATAATAGAGAAATAATAATATGAAAAGATGTTCAGCATCATATTGTCATTAGAGAATTGCAAATTGAAATAATGAGATACTGCTACACACATAAGAATGATGGAAACCCAGAACACTGACAACATCAAATGCTGGCAAGGATGTGGAGGAACAGTTACTCTTCTTTATTGCTGGTCAGAAAGCAAAATGGTGCAACTCCTTTGAAAAACAGTTTGGCAAGTTTTTTTTTTTAACAAAACTGAACAATTTTTACAATCCAATCTAATCCAACAATCACTCTTCTTTCTTTTTACTCAAATAAATTGAAAACTTATATCCTAACAAAAACCTTCACACAGATGCTCATAACAGCTTTATTCATAATTACCCAAACTTGGAAGCAACCAAAATGTCATTCAGTAGGTGAATGGATACATAAACTGTGGATGGAATATCATTGCCAATGGAATAGCTTTCCGCACTAAAAAAAAAAAAAAAAAAAAATGAGCTATCAAGCCATGGAAGATATGGATGAACCTTAAATGCATACTACTAAGTGAAAGAAGCCAATCTGAAAAGGCTACATGCTGTGTGGTTCAAATATATGGCATTCTGGAAAAAGGAAAGTTATAGAGACTGTACAAAGACCAGTGGTTGCCAAGGGCTGGGAGATGAAGAAAGACGAATAGAGTATTTTTGAATGAGGGAAACTATTATGTATAATACTACAATGGTGGATACATGTCATTATACATTTTTCAAAACCCATAGGATGTACAATAGCAAGAGTGACCCCTAGTGTAAATTATAGAGTGATATGAGCACTAACTGCATGTCAGTGTGGGCTCATTGGTTATGACAAATTTACCACTCTGGTGAGGGGTGTTGATAGTGGGGGAAGTTGTGGGAATATGAGGGGAGACAGGGGTTATATGGGAATTCCACCATCCACTCATTTTTGCTGTGAGCCTAAAACTGTTCTAACTATAAACTTATTAGAAATAAAACAAGAATATGGTATTTCTGAAAACATTAGGATGAAATACTCTCCAAGAGATATGCTGCAATAAAAACGGTATAAAAAACAACAACAAAAGAAAGACATTGCATATTGGTCTATATTTTATCTTCTTTCTTTGAAAGTTATGTTGTCATTTAAGCATTTTAACATGTGAACTCAACTGAGATTAGACAAAGATTTGGCATCTATTTTATAAAATTATTAAACCAGTGTGTACTTGACTTCAAAAATGGCAAGTATGACATAAATACCTTCATCACAGACATACCCAAACTACTATAGGATACTTAAAAATTGCCATGATTACAGGAAAGCCATAGTAGATAGAGTAGATAGATGATAAAAGCATAGAGAAAAATAGAACCTACAATAAAATAGGTGCTGTTATAATATAGAAGTTGTATTATATTTAAAGGCTAGAGAGAAAAATATATATGTGACATAAAAATATACCAATTCCTTTGTATGAATTAAAAGTTACTTTGAAACTGTTTCATTAAATGGTTCAAACAATTCAAATATTTATTTTTAAACTTTCCCATTGGGTCTTTTTTCCCCAGTTTCATTTAGATTTAACTGACATATAACATTGTGTAAGTTTAAGGTGTACAACATGTTGATTTGATACACTTGTGTAATGCAATATGATTATCTGTGAAGCATGAACGGACACCTCCATCATGTCACATAATTATCAGTGTGAGAACATTTATGATCTACTCTCTTGGCAACTTTCAAGTGTATAATACAATATCGTTTACTATAATCACAGTGCTGTGAATTAGATCCCCAGAACTTATTCATCTTCTAACTGAAATTTATGCTCTTTGACCAACATTTCTCCATTTCCTCCACCTACCTACCTCCTGCCTTGCCCCCTGGTAACCGCCATTCTACTCTGTATGAGTTGAAATTTTTAGATTCTACATATTACACAATATTTGTCTTTCTTGGTCTGACTTATTTCATCAGCATAATGCTGTCAAGTTTCATCCATATTGTTGCAAATAGCAAGATTTCCTTCTTTGTCATGGCTGATTAATATTCCACTATATCCATTCTTTATCCACATCTTTATTTATTGACCTATTGATGGAAACTTATGTTGTTTCTATATCTTGGTTATTGTGAATAATGCTGCATAAACATGGGAGTCCAGATATCTCTTTGATATCCTGTTTTCATTTCTTTTGGATATAGACTCCGAAGTAGGATTGCTAGATCATATGGTGGTTCTATTTTTAATATTTTGAGGAAACTTCATACTTTTTTCCATAGTGGCTGTACCAACTCCCACCAACAAAGTTCAGATATTTCTTGTCAAGTGAGATAAAGTTTTTGTGAAAGTTGAAGAGGCAGTTAACTTGTGGCAAAAATTGTAACTTTCAATGGAAATGTGCTTTAGAGAAAGCCAGTGGCTTTCAACCAATTTCTGAGAACAAATAGATTAGTGAAGACACTAGTGCAGCTACATTTTTTTTTTTTTTACATTTTGTGGTCTGAATGATCCTTTAGTGTGTATTGTGTATACACAATAGTGTAGAGGAAACAAGGTCTTTCCAGATAGCTTTGGTGAGTGTCAGAGATCTGCTGAAGTTGACCTCATTACTCCTCAAAACTGCCATATATCAGAAAGGTTGTTCATTCCACAGTAGTGGTAAAAAAGCTCTACCACAGAGTTTGCATAAACTGCTCAAGGTCACACAATAAGCATGCAGTGGAATCAGAGTTTGAGTCTAGTTCCATCTGACTCCACCTATTCCAAGTTTACAAAGTTATAAAAGATCCATAAATTGAAGAGTATTGGCATCTAAAGGGGAAGTCACACTATATACAAATACCGTGTCATACTTTTCACAAATTACACAAGTGATTATCAAACTGCTGTATAGAATCCTATGGTTACAATGATTGAATCTTCCAACAAACAATAAACAGTTTAACTTCTTGAGCAAACAGTTCATCTTTTCATATATGGTATGGGGGTGCTTTTGAAGAATTGTATTTGAAGGAAAAAAAATGAATTCCACTACACATAATTTGAAAACTACTGGATGATCTTGGTGAAGAAAAAATTGACTTTCCAGGAAATGTTGGATTAAACAGGGGAAGAAACCTGCTTGAATAGAAGTTGTATTATTTTCAAAGTTCACTTTCAACAAACAGCACCAAATGAAATCCTTAAGATGAATCAGAATGGAGAACAAAGAACAAACACTGCTAAACTGCAAGGAGACTCTCACTGTGGGCATTATTGCTTGTGCTACAGACAATGTTTTCTTTTTTAGTAAGGATAATAGCTACCACTGATACCAGTAGCGATGTATTTGGAAAACATTACAAAAGTGACTGTGTCAAAGTGATTTGAGAGGGGATATTATGTCCAGGTAAAGCGCTGCAAGCTAAGAGAAGTAGAGTCAAAGAGATGCATATGATTAAACCTGGCTGAAGTACTTTGACATAGCTAATCAAAAAAGACAGTCTAATAGAGCCAGCTAAGTACTTCTAGCTTATCCTTTCTCTGGGACTTTGGGACATTCTGAATTTTCATCTATGTGACATGTGAGCTCATACTAGTCAGGGCTACTTAGCATTCCAGCTAATGTATCGCTTTCATAGTTTATAGTTCATAGATGAGTTAACTGCTGATTGAATAGTTTCCAGAAGATTATTGATGAAGGCAATATGTATGTACTCAGAAGTATGTATATTTGTTAAGGCCATCATCTTTTAGAGGTAATAGAACAAAATTAACTTTGCTAGTCACAGTTTCATACCTGACATATTATGTCGGAAACCTAAGAATTATAAAAATGGTCAGGTCAATGATGTTTTATATTGCATTTCACTTTGTGTTTTATGATCAGTTATTATTATCATTATTTACATTTCCAAGTGGACTTTTTGAAAAATAACATGTTATAGCAAATGACAAAATAGCAAAATATGATTCAGTTTATTTCTGCTAAATTGTGAGCTTCTCAAGGTCTTAGACAATGTCTTCTTTATCTTTACCCTGACGTCAGCATCGTCCTTGGCACACAGAAGTTGCTTAACAATTTTTGCTGAAATGTATCAGCAATATATGGACATACATATCAGCTTTTCATTAATTTAGTGTAAATGGAAATAAAGCCCATCAAAATGATGTCAGTTGATTAGGTTGTTGACCTGCATATGTGGAAGATGTAGGAAGAGAAAGTTACAGGCATTATACAGCTTCTAGGTTAAAATTCTTGCTTTGCTACTTAGTGGCTGTGAAATATTGGGCTAATTACTTCATCTTGAAGTTTTAGTTTTCTCATCCATAAAATAGGATAAAATAAAACCAGTCTCATAGGGTCACTGGAATAATAAGTATATTATAATAATGTACATAAAACAGAACAGTACCTGTCCTTTGGTTAATTATAGTTTAAGAAAATGGTGTAAAAACCCTCAAAGGGCCGGTATAAGAGATTTTTTTTTTTACTTAAATATGTTTGCATATTATTCCTACATAGCTAGTGTGACTTAACTCTTTTGCTCCACACCTTCCCTAAAGTCAATTTTGCATTTGTAAAATTCTCCCTAAACACAAAGGAATATTTAAAAATCCAAAAGGACTCACTGGGTATTATGTAAGACTGATGAATCACTGAACTCTACCTCTGAAACTAATAATACACTATATGTTAATTAATTGAATTTAAATTAAAAAATAAATAAAAACAACCTTTTCCAGTTTAAAAAAAATCCAAAAGGACTATAGATATTTTATTTTTATTTTCAGGAGAAGGTGAAGAAAACAATCATATAGCAGTTTGCACAGTACAGTTTCAAAAACAAATGAAACAAAACAATAACCCTTTAACGATTTCTGTTTCTCTAGCTTTCCTCTACCTAGAATAGCTCCCTCATTCTCTTTTCTTTTTCTCCCCCATCCTCCAAACTCTTCAGCTTCTCTAGTCAAGCTTATTCCAACCATCCCTCCCACCCCCTCAACAATGTTTCAAATCATGGGAGCTCAACAGCATTAGGAAAAATAAAACTAAGCAAAATAAACTAGACCATACTGCTCCATAAGAGAATTCTCAGTCAGTGGTGGTGGAGAATGTGAGGGGAGGAAGGAATGTTCATCTTTTTATACGAACAAACATTTTCCAAAAGGTAAATGCAAGGATGACAGAGACTGGGGGTTGACTCCAAAACTGGTTCTCCCCTTTCTATTTCATATCAGAGAACATTGTGCACACCTCATTCTGCTTTTAGAAGAACACCCTGAGTGATGGCTGGGCCTATGGGTGCCCAGCCAAAGGTGACATATCCCAGGCTGTGTTACAGTAGTTGTGACCCTGAGACTAAGTGCAGGCTAATTGGATGCATGTGAAAGTGAGCATGGGGAATCTTGATCAGAAGAGAAATAGAGCAAAAGAAAGATATTGATTTTTAATATTAAATAAGAGAATTTATCAGCTAGACCTTGAAGGAAAGAGTTAGATCTCACAGGAAGAGAGACAGAGGTGAGAAAAAGCTACAATTTACTGGTTTGCTTTCTTTTGACATCAAGAAGGAGGAAAATCTACATCATAGTAGAGAATCTCACTAAGCTGAGTTATATTTGGGACAATCCTGCACTGGGAATTCTTCATGTAGAGCAACATAACCCCCAACTATAATGGTATATAAAGAGAAAATATATATGCAAATGCAATCCACAGTAATTAAGAAGTTGGACTTCAATGGTTCTAGTTAGTTGCACCTTTGAGGGAGGTCTGGGAGGAGTTTGGAAGGACTTTGTGCCACCAAGAGTTAAGGCCAAGGTCAGATGAAGCATTTAACTTGTGTATAAACGATTTTAATCTTGAGCTTATGGGTTGTAGAGAGCTTCTGCATCCTGCAGGCCTGGCGCAGTCATGGGAAGTAAAAACCAAATAGCTTTACTAGTTGGTCTTGTCTATATTGTTGCTTGGCAGAAAACCCCAGGAACCAGAAACCCAGGACTGAGCAAGAGCAGAAGTTTCTCAGGTTCTGTGAAGTTTGGGCTGGGTTCAAGTCTTTCCCTTCATGATTTTCCTCCATGACTATGCTCTCTGGATTCCTACCATCTCTAAGGGGTGGAGTGGGCATGGGGAGGAGCACATGGAGTTAATAAACAGAGCATCAGGCAGGGTTCATCCTGTGTGGGCAAATCACAATATAGAAATATTCAAAATGCTCCTAACTTCCCTCTGTATTAGGACAACACTGCATGCTAACCAGATACACTCCAGTATGTTACTGGTTTATCGTAAGAGAAGTTGATTTGCATTCATGTGAAGTCCAGTTGGAAGTGATGTGGATGGTGGAGAGGCTTGGGGAATCAAAGCAGGGTGGTTATGGACTCTGCAGTCAGAGTGCCTGGGTTCAAATTCTGGCTCACCGGGGACTAGTTCTGTGACCTTGATTAATCTTTCTACTCTTTGATTTTCTAACCTGTGAAAATAATAATTTTACATTATAATGTTAGGATAATATAAATTAAATGGCAATGGGATAATGATAGTACCTAGTTCATAGAAATGTGAATATTAAATGAGATAATTTAAGAAAAGGACTTAATACTATAACTGATATATAATAAACTTACTCTATTATATTTTCCTTAGAACAGATAATTGTATTTTTAACCTTTTCCTACAATGCCAATATTTCTTTTTTTTTTTTAAGATTTTTTTATTTATTCATTCCAGACACAGAGATACAGAGAGAGAGACAGAACATGAGTAGGGGGAGAAGCAGAGGGAGGGGGAGAAGCAGGCCCCCCTCCGAGCAGGGAGCCCGATGCGGGGCTCGATCCCAGGACCCCGGGATCATGACCTGAGCCGAAGGCAGATGCTTAACCATCTGAGCCACCCAGGTGCCCCCAATGCCAATATTTCTGTGTTTTTATTATCTCTTACTTAACTCTGATTGTAGATAGGAATTGCTCTATCTTAAACTGAAAAGAAAAATGTCCAGGAATAGATTTTTAGAGGCTTGTACATTATGCCTGCTGCTGTGACAGTCCTTTATGTCCTTCCTACTTTCCTAGTCAGTGACACACAGTGTGAAGAATCTCTTAGGGAAAACAGAGAAGGAAACACTAATTAATGATACAATTATTTAACATTTCACCTCCTCTTTCTAACAGGCAGGCGTCCTCCTCCTCAGTCCTCACACTGGAAGCTATAATTCCCTTTTCTTTTGATGTTGATTTTAATCATATTTTACTAGTGGGTGCATGTTCAGGGGTAAGGATACACTTTTACTCAATTTAATTGATAAACATTTATTAAGACCTACTATGTGTTGAGTACTACTCTAGGAACCCATCAGTAAACAAAGCAAAGATTCCTGTCTTTGTGGAGCTTATGTTTTAGGAGGAGGAGGTGCCAATAATAAGCAGTATAAAGTAAAACATAAGTAAATGCTGGAATATGCTAAGAGATGGTTTATATGCATATATGCACATACACCCAAAGGAATGAAGCAAACAGAAAAAGGTAAAGAGGATGTGGAGCCAGGGATGGGAGTTGGTTGCATATAATGTTCAGGTTGGGCCTCATTGAGTGGTGATAGTTGAAGGAATACTTGAAGAAGGTAAGACCCAGATGAGTCACTGAGGGAAGAGTGTTCCTGGCAAAGACCTTGAACTGAGCACATGCATGGTTGTGAGGGTGAAGAGAACAGAGAAACCCTTTTGGCAGGCCTGGAGATGAACTGCCTAGTTCTTCCTTCATGGAAGAACTTGCTGCCCAATGTGGAGAGAGTAGTCAGCAGGTGGACACCAGCTGTCTGTTCTTTTGGGAGGGGCTTCAGCTACAGAGAGTCGCTTCTTACACAGCAAGCCCCCAACATCACATCCTTCTCAGGGCAGCCTGCATCTGGGACCTGAGAGGTATTACATCTATCAGTGAGGGATAATGATGGGACAGTGAGGGACGGATGGGCGAGGAACACAAGGACAGCCTCCCTGCCAGGTTGGCTGAAGCTTTATTGGGCTTGCATCGAAGTTCATCTTTTCCCTCTGTCCAGTGCTGCTTCTTCCCCTTTCTTTCACAGGTTTGATCTTCGGAGTACCCATTCTGTGACAACATCGAATTAACGTTTTTATACCTTATTGCCCCCTGGATTATCTCTAGAATTTCATAACTTTTAGGAGGGAGAATTGCATGGTAGGGAGATCATGTACTTTGAGTTACAGCTCTTTGACAAAGTTCTTAAACTCTGTAGTACTTAATTGTCTCACTGGAAACCTTGAAGGTAACAATTTCAACTCCCTGCCTTTTGTGTAATTAAATTATATAAGTAGATAAAGTTCTATGAGTGTCTTACACACAAGTACTGGACAGAGTATAATCATTATAATTATGCACGTACTCTTCATGCAATACTAGCCTACATATGTGCTGTGATCGATTTTTTGAACTTTTTAATAATGTATAACATGCATAACAGAAAAGTGCATACATCCATAAATGAATTTTATAAGGTAAACATACCCACCCATGCAATCAGAATCTAACAAGTGAACTGGCTTTGGAAAGTAAACACCAAGGGTTAATTCTCCCATTTTTGACTTATGTGAAAATGGAGTCAAACAATATGTATTCTTTTACATGTTGCGGTTCATGCACTCTTCATTACCGTGTAGTATTCCACTGTGAATGTTCCACAGTGTCTTTGCGCCTTCTAGTGCTGATGAGCATTTGGGGCTATTTCAAGTTATGAATATTATCGTGCTTATCTTTTCTGGAGAATTAATGTATACATGTCTCTTGGATATTTTCTAGAAGTGAAATTGGTAAATCAAAGTTGCGCATAAGTTTAGTGGATATCACTGCATGGTTTTCTAAAGTCATTGCATCAATTTTTACTCCCACATACAGTGTATGAGAGTTCTGGTTGTTCTGCATTCTTGCTAATACTGGAGAGTATCTTTTTTGGTTTGTTTAATTTTAGCTACTCTGGTGGGGGAGAACTGGTGACATACTGTGGTTTTAATTTGTATTCCCTGCAGACTAATAAAGTTAAGCAATTTTAGCATACTTATTGATTATTTATATCCTCTTTTATAAAGATTCTGTTCAATTCTTTTGTTCATTTTTTTCCCATCCAGTTTACTGTCCTTTTCTTTTTTTCTTTTTAAAGATTTTATTTATTTATTTGACAGGGAGAGACACAGAGAGGGAACACAAGCAGGGGGAGTGGGAGGAGGAGGCCTCCTGTGGAGAGGAAGCCTGATGAGGAACTCGATCCCAGGACCCTGGGATCATGACCTGAGCGGAAGGCAGACGCTTAAGGACTGAGCCACCCAGACACCCTTTACTGTCCTTTTCTTAATGCTTTTAGGAGTTGTTACATGTTTTGGATGGAAGTCCTCTATTTAATGTATCAGTTAGAAACATCTTCCACCGTATAGTTTGTCTTATTTCTCCCTTAATGATGTCTTCACAGGTTCTGAATCTTAATATAGTACCTTTTAACATCTTTGTTAAATGACATTTATCTTTTTGTCTTATTTAAGAAATCTTTGTTCATACTAATGTTATGAACTGTTTTTCTGTATTTCCTTCTAAAAACTTTAACATTTGACTTTTCACGTTATAATCTGTAATCCATCTGGAACTGATACGATGTTAAAAAAAAGTCAAGGCACTTAAACAATATGCATATCCAACTGACTCATTTATTGAAATACCTGTCTTTCCCCCACTGTACTGCAAAACCATCTGTGTCATTAAGCAATCATTTATGTATGTGTATGTGTGTTTTTTGACCCATCTCGTCCAATTTTCCATTTGTCTGTCTTTGTGCCATTACCACATTTTATTAATTGATATTCTATTTGGTATCATATATCTTTTGGTTTTTATCTTTTTCAAACATTTTCCTTGGATATTCCTGACCCTCTGCATTTCCATATAAATTAAAAAAAAAAAAAAGCAAAAGCAAAACTTTCTGGGATTTTGATTGAGATTGCATGAATCTATAGAGCATTTTGGAGAGCACTTATATTTCTAAAAATTGAGTATTTCAGTCCGTCAGTGTGGCCAGCTCTCTAGATATTTAGGTCTTTAATTTCACTTAATAATGTCTTGTAATTTGGGACACCTAGGTTGTTCAGTCGGCTAAGTGTCTGACGCTTGATCTCAGTTCAGGTCTTGATCTCAGGGTCATGAGTTCAAGCCCCACGTTGGGCTCTGTGCTGGAGCCTACATCAAAAAAAAAAATAATAATAATATTTTGTAGTTTTTTGTGTAGAAGTCTTTCATTTTATTTTTACTTCAGTATTTGATATTTTTTATGTTATTGTAATAATATCAGTTTTAAAATGCCATTTTTAATTTCTTTATTGCTGGTTTATAGAAACACAATTTTTTTTATGGATTTGATGTTCAGTGACCTTGTATTATCGGTTATTAATTCTACTTGACTACCTGTGTATTCTTTTGGATTTTCTAGGTATATAATCATATCTTATGCGAATAATAAAGGTTCTCTTTCTTGCCTTCCAGTTCAAATCTCTTTTAATGATGATTTTTTCTTATTTTATTTCACTAGCAAGTACTTTCAGTAGATTGTTGAATTTATGTGGTATCCTTAAGTTAACTCAATTCCAATCTCATGGAGGATTCAATATTTCACTATTAAGTATGATGTTCTTGTAGGATTTTTGGTAGCTACTTATCAGATGAAGGTATGTTTCTTGATTTCTATTTTGCTTGGAGTTTTGATCATGAAGGGGGTGTTAAATTCAATTAAATGAATTTTCTGCATATACAGATTTGTAATATATTTTACTCTTTTTTATTCTGTTGATGTGATATATTACAATATTTAATTTTAAAATGTTTTATTACTCTTATTTTCCTAAAATAAACTTCACTTAATCATGATATATATTTTTTTAATATATTGTTCCATTTGCTGATATTTTGGTTAGGATTTTTGCATCTATATTTTGCATCTATATTTATAGAAAAGTTAATCTATATCTTGTTTTACTTCTAATACCCTTTTCAGATTTTGGTATAAAGTTGTGTTTCCCTCATTAAAGTAGTTGGGAAGTGTTTTCTGTCTTTTTACTCCCTAGAAATGCTTGTGTAAAATCATTGTTATTCTTTATTAAATATTTGGAAGAATTCACAAAATATGTCATCCGGCTATAGGATTTTCTTTAAGGGAAAGGCTTTAAAAATAAAATAATTTCAAAACAATTTATCCACTTCATCCAAATTGCTCTTTATTGGCATTATTTATTTACCACATAAAATTATTTACAACATAATTTGTAGTATCTCCAGGACTTGTAATGATTTTTCTTTGATAACTATTGCTATTGGTAATTTGTATTTTCTCTCTTCTTAATTAGCCTTGTACGGTTTTCAAAAAAACACACAAACTTTTGGTTTTGTTGATTATTTTTTATATTGCATGCTTTAAAAAATGTACTGAGTTTGCATTTTTAACATTTCTAAATTTTTTTTTCTTTTTTAAAAAATTAATTAATTAACTATTTTTGAGAGAGAAAGAGAGAGAATGCAAACAGAGGTAGGGGCATAGGGAGAGGGAGAGAGAGAATCTCAAGCACGTTCCATATTCAGTGAAGAGCCAGATGTGGGGCTGGATCTCAGGACCCTGAGATCATGATCTGAGCCACCCAGGCACCTCTATCCATTTCTTCTTTTAGTTCTGTCAGTGTGTGCTTTGCTATATTATTGGGAGAGTATAGATCGAAGATTCTGATATCTTCTTGTTGAACTGACTTTTAATCATTTTATAATATCTTTCCTAGTTTTTAATCTCTAACAATGTTTTTTGCTTTGAAGGCCTACTTTGTCCAATATTAGTATATCTAAGCCAGCCAAATCAACTTTCTGTCATTGTTGTGAAGTACTGTATGGTATATTTTCTTCTACTCTTCTACTGCAGTCTTTTTGTGTTATATTTAAAGTGTGTCTCTTGTAAAGTAGCATTCTGTAAAGTTCATTGTTATCAGCCCTACACTTAATTTTTCATTGTTAATACTGGAGTGTTTTGGCTCGTATGCATTTAATGCAATAAAGATAGTCTGTCATCTTATAATACCTATACTTTAGCCGGTCTGTTTGATAATCTTGTTCCCCATCCTTCTTGACCTCATTTTGTGTAATCAAAATGCTATTATTTATTACTTCCTTCTATTAGCTTGCTAGATTATATATATACATATATATAATTTCTACTTTTTTCTGGTTACCCTGAAGATTTCAATATGCATCCTTGTCATACACCAGACCAATTCTGATTTTTAACTTTCAACAGACAGTTCTAAAACATTTGTACTGTTTAATTCTATTTAACCCCTTCACAGCATTTGTACTACTTTGACACATAGTGTCAAATAAAAATATTTTAAGTTCTGTAAGTCATTAGAGATATTGTTTTTGGTAATCACAATTACTTTTTGTTTAATTCTTCGTATATTTGTCTTTTCTGGAGTGCTTCATTATTTCCTGTTTTTTTTTTTTTTTGTTTTTTTTTTTTGTCTAGGAAAGTTTTTTTTCTTTTGAGGAATTTCCTTTTAATTGTCTGTTGGCATCGAATTCTATCATTAAAAAAATCTGGAGCATGTTTTAAAATCGTTTTTAAAGAATATTTTGGTGAGTACACAGATCTAGGTTAGCACTTATTTTCTTTCAATGCTTAGATGTCATTCCATTGTCTTCTCTTTGAAGACATTTTTATTGTTGAGAAGTTGTTTTGAAAGTAGTCAGTCAGTTTTATTACTATCCTTTGAAGGTTGTTCCCTGCTTTAAAGACTTTTCTCATTTACTTAAGTGCTTAGCAATTTTACCAAGATGAGCCTCGGTATGTGATGTTTTGTTTTGTTTTGTATTTATCTTGGAGTTTGCTGAGCTCCATGATTCTATAGGTTTATGACTTTTCAGTGAATAAACAAAATTCTTGGCTGTTATTTCTACAATAATTGTTCTACCCCATCCCTTTCTCAATCATTTCATGTTCTCTAAATTCATAAACATTATATTTTTTATTTTGCCCAACATGTTCTGAAGTCTCTCTTCTATTATCATTATTTTCTTTCTGTGCTTCAGTTTTGATATTTTTTATTTGTTTTTTGAACATGCTGTGTTCAAACTGCTATTGACCTATCTATTGAACTGTTAATTTTAGATATTTGAATTTTTGTTATGGAATGCTCACTGTTAATTTTTTTATAACTCTTAATTCTGCCTCATAATTCTTCATCTTTCATCATTTTGTCCATAATTTCCTCTGCTTTTTTAAACTGTGACGTTATTCATTTCAACTTGTTCCACTAATGGCCAATGGGCGGGTCTGCTTCCATGGTGTGATTTCCTCAAAAGTCCTATGGTATTGTCCCTTAGCTTATCAGTCACTTACAAACAATACTAAAGGATCTCCGTGTGGCTCTTAAATGTTTTATTCTTCATAGCTCAAGAAGGCCTTTCTGATTCAAGTTATTGCACACCTGTCCTTCAAGGCACTGCTAGGGAGTCATGGGACTACAGAAACATAGGGCACGATCCTGGACTTTGTAGAGATTATGATTAAATCAATGAGAGATTACAGCATACATAAAGTAATTGTAGAATGATTAAGTGGAAAATCGTGTGATAGTAACTACAAGGGTAATAGTTGAAGAAAGAGAGGCATTCATGTGGGCTGCCGTCACAGCAGCAATTACAATAGTAATCTGGAGAGAGAACCCAATTCTTGCATAATATCTAGCAATGTAACTTATGTAGAACTGCACTGAGAATAAATTGTCCCTTGTTTTATCCAGAATAGACCTCTTCTTATTACACCAGAACAGTTGCTGATGACATTAGGTTCTTCAACATTCTAATGCATATTTCTGATTTTTAGACTTCTAGTATTGATATTAAATTTGAATCCATAGGGGAGTCCCAGCCTCCTTTGGTTCTATTTCTTTTTCCATGTCTCATTAGCTCTTTGTCTTTATGTGCCTGCTCTTTCAGAACTGGAATGTGATTTAATTAATTGGTTTAAAAATACACTGTGTGTCATGCTGTGAATATTGGGTTTAAATACAATTGCAGTAGGTTGCACTAATTAATTAATTGGGTTTTATTTTACAAGCTTAGTGTTAAGGATGCTTGAACATAACATGTAAATTTATGCAGAATTTGCAAATCAGTATTTTGATTCAAGCATCCTGTCACACAGAAAAAAAAGAATGTAAAAAGTATGATGTAAGCTGTTATTTATTTATCCAGTGGTTTGAATTATCACCTAAGCAACTCTAAATGGGGGAGGGTTGGGTGGTTGGTATTGGTATGTAGGGAAGATGGACTTGGAAACCTAGAACTTAGAAAATTCAAAGTTAATTTATTTCAATTTAT
Organism: Mirounga angustirostris; assembly: GCF_029215605.1. Lineage (NCBI taxonomy): Eukaryota > Metazoa > Chordata > Mammalia > Carnivora > Phocidae > Mirounga > Mirounga angustirostris. The sequence goes on along the minus strand of NW_026991722.1, from coordinate 42,942,233 downwards.
TTCAAAATTTATGTAGTTCAATAATTAAAGTTAGGAAGAAAGGTATGGATTGAAATGAAAGCTTTTCTGAGTTGGCTTTGAAGAACTTGTTTATGCCATAGCTGTTGTTACTCTGTCCTCGGATTAACCTCAATTATATCCATTTACTCAGCCAGCATTTAATAAACTGCCACAATGTGCCTCGTACTTGTGATAAGATTGGAGATAGGCAGATTAACAGAATGCAATCCTTCTTGAGGGTCTCGTAATGGGAGGTATACATGTGCATATAATTAATTATAATGCATTGTGATAAAGATGCTAATAAATCCTAGGGTTGCTAGCAGTTCTGGCTTCAGGTGATGTGCTATCCATTCCTAGAAATACTGTCAGTTAACAAAAGTGGGATCTTTACTCAATTAGTTAGGGATGCATTCAGTGACAAGTAGTAGAAAACCCATCTATAGTGTTTTAAACAAATAGGAGTTTATTTTTCTCACATTATAGAAGAGCCTAAAGTAGTGGTCACTGGCATTTATTCAGTGGCTCAATAACTAATCAGTTAATTCAATAATTAGTCAATGCTTAGGTCTCTAAGATTTCTTGGCCTTTATCTTCATGGCCCAAGATGGCTGCTGCAGCCTCAGCCATCAGTTCTCCTTCAAGGCACAAGAAGGAAGAGGAGGAAAATGGTGTTTTCTTTAGTAAGTTTGTATTTTTATTCAGGAATGGAGGCCCTTTTCCTGTCTCAGTCAGACTTCCCACTACACTTATTAGTCAGACCCAGGACTCAATGTTCAAGTTTACAGCAATCACTGGCCAGGAGCTATGTTAGTGCAGGGGCTGATTATCGGGTCATGATTTGTGTCTTGGGGCTGGTGAAGCTACTCAGATCAAGATATTTCTTACTTGCTATCTGTTTTTTTTTAATCAGGGAAAAAAGAAGGAATTAACTGTTTCTGTCACAACTTTCACCTCTCAGAGAATATTAATAGAAGTAGCTTCATACTACACCAACATTTTTTCAAACCTCCTTTCATCATTTCTCCTGTTCCTCAGTCTTCTCAGACTTACAGTTACTACACAGCCTTTCTCTTTGTCTCTCACTCTCAGATTCCCAACCAAACCCAACTCTCTCTTTGCTGAAACCCAGTGCTGCTCTCTTGGCAATTGTCCCAATTCCCTTCCTCTCTTTCATCCACACAACCACAGCCATACTGATATCTTCAAACATATCTTGCCTTCCACTAAATAATCCTGTCTACTGCCTCCTTCGCAGAAACCTCATTTGACGTACCCAACTAAGCAGAGACCCCCAAGAAATAAAATCCATTCCTAAATTCTGACAGCCTTCTTTAGGAAAGTCAACATATTACTTAAATTCTGCACTACAAAAAATATTCCAAGAACTAGTCAGAAGGTATCCTTTTTCCTTAGAAAGGGAGAAGAACAAGAGGTAATGGGAGAGGAAAAGCAAAGAATACTTACATATAAATAATTTTGTTCTTGTTACATGATAAGTTCTGCAACAGATGTTCAAATGAATATTAGTTAGTCAGCACAGAGAAATAAAATGGCACATTGAATGAATGAGTGGCTGATTCCTTTGGAGTTAAGAAATGAAATGGAGTCCAGGGGATGTGTCAGGAGGAAAAGGTTCAGTCAATACGGGAACAAAATTACAGGTAAAATATGAAAAATAATTCGCACACCACTTTCTCTTCCAAATTTATTTTCCCTTCCTTTGTTTTTGTTTTTAAATATTTTATTTATTTGAGATAATGAGTGGGGGTGGGCAGAGGGAGAAGCTTGGCAGGGAGTACAGCTCGGGGCTCCATCCCTAGGCCCTGGGATTATAACCTGAGCCAAAGGCAGATGCTTAACCAACTGAGCCACCCGGCCGCCCCTTTATCTTTAATTTCAACCACTCAATATTTTCAATTTTGTTTTCTGATTAATCTGACTTTACTCAATCTATAAATCATTCCTCAGTCAGAAAAAAGAAAAAAAAGATTAGATTTCATAAAGGTTCCTTTACTTATTTTACCTCTCCCTTTACCAGTTCTTAATGGGATCTGTTTACATGAAAGTGCTTTTTAGGAGAAAGGCAGAAAAATTGCATAATTTGCCCATGTTTCCTGTATCTCACATTTTGAGATACACCTCCTCTTAATTAATGAAGTACATGCATTTAATTTGGGGTCTATGAAGGCATGATGTCTTCATGGCTACCAGGTTTATAATCATTTCAGTTAAGGTGCCAATTTTGTAGGGATTTCTGACTGAGTTTATTGGAATCTGACTTCAATGAATTCCTATACTGACAATATCAGAAGTTTTCAACTGGGACTTAATTAATTTATTCATGCATGCAGTCATCAAACAAGTATTAAAGAGTTCTTACAGAGGTATTGAATTTGTTGGACTCAATATAGTGACAGCAGAAGAAAGTTTCCCCATGGCCCATTTCTTTCTTTCTTTCTTTCTTTTTTTTATTGAAGTATAATTAACACACAGTGTTATATTAGTTTCAGGTGCACAACATGTTGCTTCCATAATTCTATACATTACTCAGTGCTCACCACCATAAATATAGTCACCATCTGTCACGAAACAACGTTATTACAATATTATTGACTATATTCCCTATGCTGTACCTTTCATCTCCACCACTTATTTATTTTATAACTGATATTTTGTACCTCTTAATCCTCTTTATCTGTTTTACTCCTCTCCCACCCACCTTCCCTCTGGCAACCACCAGTTTGTTCTCGGTATTTAAGAGTCTGTTTTATTTGTGTATGTGTTTGTTTGTTTGCCTTGTGTTTTAGATTCCATCTATTTCAACCCTACTGGTAGACTAGAGATGTTCTACCCAATGGATGAAATATCAGGGAGGTCACGTATATTTTCTAATTACTCTGAAAAGAAAAAAAAAAAAGAAAAAATAAAGGCCTAAACCATGAACAACACCCTTCTACTAATCAATGTGTTTGGTTCAGTGTCATAAATAAAACTCGGAATTCATAACTCATCTGATTTTCTCTCTTGCCTTAGTTTACTACTACTTTGGGCCTGGAAATCTATAATGCTTGCTTGCAATGGTTCCTGGTGCCCCCAAAATGAGTTTAAAGAGAACGAGAGGAAGAATGCCTTCTTGCCTCGGGGCTTCTTTCGACTTTGTGTTTTCCTTAAGATTTCTTTGATGAGTAACCCTAGTTGAAAGTTTACAAAATGTGGTTTACAACCAAAATGTGGTTTAAATGTGGTACACAAAATGTGAAGAGACAAAAGTCTCTTCACATAGACTTTCCTTGTTGGGGTGTCAAAGGCCCTCCAAGATTCCACTTAGCCCTTGGGAAAAAACTTACATATATTCTTGTCCTGCCATCTGTCAAAGTGCAGTTTACTCATAGTGCAGCCCCACCATTCTCTCCTCTTTGGCCACACAGTGACCATGACAATGCATCATCTGTTTCGTGACTATCAGGCATGTGTCAGGTTTCACACCTCGGGTCCCCCCAGACTTCAGAGGACACACACATACAACATTCTTAAGGTGGCTCTCTGAAATCTCTTTTCTCTTGAGGTGAAGGTGAAGCACCTGCTTCTCTACCCCACTTCTCTCTAAAAACCCCCTCCAAAGAACAGATTTTCTCCTGGCTGAGGCTGGAGGTCATCACATGTTGGGGAATGCAGCATATATGAGGGACAGGATCAAATTCCCTAAGCATGGTTCACAGGAGAGGCACGACATCAGGTCCTGGAACGCTGTGGCTCTTGTCACTGTTTCTGTCTAAGCATGGGATATCAGACTAATCTGAAATAGGGTGACCTGCATTTGGTCATCGTTTGTTTGTGGTAGGTGCTCCGTCTCCCATGGGGGGTAGGAGTAGAGTAAGCCTCAACTTTTGCTTCTTAGAAATCTTCATTTTAAGTGCTTGAAACAGACACCTAAACAGATAATAAAAATACAAGTCAAAAGAACTGAATTGTGGGGGCACCTGGGTGGCCCAGTTAGTTAAGCATCTGATCTCAGCTCAGGTCTTGATCTCAGTGTTGTGAGTTCAAGTTCCATGTTGGGATCTACACTGGGCAGGAGCCTATTTAAAAAAAAAAAAAAAAAAAAGAACTGAATTGTGGGGTATTAGACATTTCTTTAGTGGTCTATCATGTGTCCTCAGCTCTGCTTCTCATTTTGGCCACTGCTGTATCAACCAGATCTGTGGAGTGTTTGACTAGCTTCGTGCAAGTGCAACGTGGCAGTGCCTCACTGGGGACCATACCTGTACCTGTCCTAGTTTCTCTGATGCTTTTAGGAACCTGCTTGATACAAGAGTGTGCTTAACAGGAGGGTGTAGTACATCCTGGGGCTATCCTTGACCGGTGGGGGATGAGAGTCAATGGATAAATGTTACACCTCACTCCTTCTGGCAGATAGTTCATTAAACTCCTCAGGAGGTTCTGTGGGATGAACATTCTGCCCCTATGGTGTAGGCAACTTGGTAACACGTCCTTATATGTCTACCATCCTTTCCAGCTTTATTCGCCAGACCCTCAAATAAAGCCCATGCACTTCAACCTTTGTCTCAAACTCTGATAGCAGGGAAACCTCAGCTGAGACCACTAAGAGAATAGAGAGTATAGGAGGAACAACTCACTTTAGGAAGTAAGGTGAAAATAAATACTTGGAAATAAGTAATTGCATGACCACAAATCTTTTTATACAGATCCACTAATGAGTTAACCTGTAACTAGTTCTGGAAATAATGTACACAGGACTGGCTACATAATTTGTGAGGCCAGTGAAAAATGAAGATGTGAATTACTAAAAATTTCAAGATGGTGACAGCAGTGCATTGAACCAAGATTGGGCTCTTTTAAATGCACAGCCCTGTGCAAATCAAGATGACATACTCTTGGAACTGATGCCAAATGCCTACATGCATTTTCATTATGTCCCCAATTCCAACTCATTAGGAACTAGTAAAACATGTATAGTTACCTCTTCCTTATTGTTCTACTTGACCTGACTGAATTATACTTTTAGGAAAACTCATTCTGTCTTCCCAGGTGGGCTGCAATTCACTTTTGTACAGGCTGTAGCAGTGTGTTGTTGAGAAGAACTTGGACTCCTTGCCCTACTCAGTGGCCAGAAATTTCTGCTGTTGTTTTCTTTCTAAGACTACTACTACCTTTTAAATTTCTTTTGAATGTCTGCTAAATATCCCTATAGGCTAGGCAGAGGGAATAAAAAGATTCCTGTACTCAAGGAGCTTACAGAGTAGTAAAAAAATGGATAAGTAATCAGAATGATAAGAAGTATTTGTAGAAAAATATGCACAGGGGACCACATGGAAACTACCTGAGCTAAAGACCAATGAAAAGGGAAAAGTGTGAACAGTAAGGGGAGCTTCCTGGAGGGTCTGGTGCCTAAGCATGTTTGAAGGTGAACTTGGAATAATTCATCCTGCAAAGAGGTTAGTTTGGGTCAGAACAGTCATTACGGGCAATGGAAAAGTTGTGGAAATGGAAGGTTGGAGTAAATGTGTGGAATCCATTAGGGCTCTTGCAGTGGGGAAAGGAATAAAATGTTGGCTAGAGTGTGAATTAGAGACATAAGTGGGAGGGCTCCTGAGTGCCATGATGAAAATACCTAACTTTGTCTCATAGTCAATAGAAACTTAAGCTGGGGAATGACAAGATTAAATTTGTATTTTGGAAAGATTACTGTAGTGGCAATGATGAGAGTGGATTGAAAAGAGTAGGACAAGAGAAAGGGAAATTACTTAGTACTCTATTAAAATCGACAAAGTGAGAATGTGATAAAAAACCCCAAAAAACCAAACACCCTGCCCCCCAAACTGAGGCAGTGGCAGTGTTGATGGAGAGGGTACATGTTTGAAGATTCTTAAGAAGATAGAATGGATAGGACTCCGATATATTGGGCATGGGGAGTGCCCATGGTTGGATGCCCTTGAAGCAGAGCCTGAGACAGGGCGTCAGGTGCTTATGCTTTATAAGACAATGAGTACTCTTCAAGCAGAGTAGAGAAGGGGAAAGAGCCCAGCAAAGACATGGTCTCATGTGAAGTTGAGGCTTGGCCTGTCTTCAAGAGGAGGACTCTTGGTACATAAACTGCACCACAGCATCGAGATAAAAGAGATGGCTTTTTACCCCATAACAGTCAATATTGGGCTGTGGGCCACTCTGGAATGGCTACATTCACCATGAGGTGGCTCGACTAAGGACAATTTTCCAGAGAAAGGTGGCAGCTGTGAATTGTAATGGCCGATAGTCCCAGCAGTTTGGGAATGGGCACAGTGTTGGTAAAGGGGATTTGGGCAGGACACATAGTGCTTCCAAAAGTTACGTAGATGATGACTTCTAGAGTTCCATCTTGGGCAACTGAGTGTGTGTTGGTACCATTTCTTCACACGGGGAAAGAGAAGGTTGGGAAGAGGAAGATTTAGCTTTATACATGTTGTAGTTTACAGATCATCCAGTTGGAGATATTTAGTTGGTAGGGGGCTATATGGATCTCAGAAAGAAGATGGATTTCACAGTTATTGGGTGCAGTTCATAGAGGAAGTCATGGGTAAAATTATCTTGGGAGATTATATGGAGTAAAAGATAAGAGGACCAAGGGCAGAAAATGGAGGAAACCCAAAATTAATGTATGAGGAAGAAAAACAGCAGCCTTCAAAGGAGAATGAGAAGGAGTAAACCTTGGAAGAGTCAGGCAATGTGTCATAGAAACAAAGAGAAGGGAGTTTTGAGGATGTGGACACAATCAACAGACCAACATGTTTTGAAAACAGTCAAATAAAATTAAGATAATGAATATTTTGGATTTACAACCAAGAGATTCTTTTTTCCTTTATTCAGCGCATCCTGTACAATGTTGATTTATTTCTTTGGCTTCTATCTGTTCTTGTGCTGACAGGAGTATGGTAGGAAAAGTGTTCTATGTTCATCCTTGTAACTGCTCATACATGTGTGTCATTGCATTATACTCCTCTAGGCATTCCAAATATTGAGTCATTACCTCATAAGTGAATTTAAACTTGCCACAAATTTCTTTTTTTTCTTTTTGATCTATCCTGATGATATTGATCTGTTGTCACTTGTCAACTATCAATGCATTTGTATCTTTTGGTTTGGATATCAGGGAACAAACTAACTTATTTCTTTTGGTTAATTTTCTTTTTTTCATTTCATTGGAACTATGATTCTGAGATCATTCTCCAGCATCTCAATCACTGTAAACTCTTTGCCTCTTTCTTTTTTTTTTTTTTAAGATTTTATTTATTTATTTGACAGAGAGATAGACAGAAGAGCACAAGCAGAGGGAGTGGCAGAGGGAGAGGGAGAAGCAGGCTCTGCACTGAGCAGGGAACCCGATGTGGGACTCGATCCCAAGACCCTGAGACCATGACCCGAGCCGAAGGCAGACGCTTAACCATCTGAGCCACCCAGGCGCTCTCTTTGCCTCTTTCTTGCACATTATGTGAGGTCTACAGGTACATCAGCATCTAATTTCAGCAACAAAGTTGTACTTAGTGTCTACATTTTTCTACAAACATATCATCTGTTCCGTCTTTGTGAGAAGTTCACACATCTAGCCCCAAAATGCTTACATAATTTCATAGAATGCTTTTTAAAAGAAATTCAAAGTTAATTTTTGTAAATTAGGGCAATAAAGGTATCTTGTTAGAATAATTGGTACTGTGCTGTACCTTACTTGTGATTCCTTGGGGAAACACTGATTTATCATAGAGTATGTGGCTTTCATGGAGATAACTTTAGGTAAAATAATTTATATAATCTATATATTTTCTTTGGAGAGAAAAATACATATAATGGAGTTTAAATATCTAATATAGAACAAATCATAATCAAATTAGCAGTACATATAATAACTGTAGTTGGAATTAAAACTCTCAATAAACCCAAGCTTTTATGTGGGGAAAACACACATAAATAATTAAAGATGAGTGCCATAACTTTTTTTTTATGCTTCACAAAGAAACTCCATGTTACCTTTTCTTAGACAGTCTATTCACCTTATATGAGGACGTTAGTTCGCTGTGGCAAATAAAACATCCCAAGGTTAGTGATGTTGGTATTGAGGTTTTAATTAGGTTTCAATGTTTTAATTCAATCTCTGTCTTGTCATTTCCCAGTCTGTTTGACAACAGCATGTAGGAAACAATAAAGCATGTTTTTTTTCACCAGGACTAGTGACCCAAGGTGTTATTGTGACAAGTAAATTCTGATTCTGTAGGGGGGAAATGTATTTTGCAACCCATGAATCGATTTACTTAGTAGAGATTTCTTCTGGTAGAATTCTACTATTTCAACTCACTTATATGTGGGTGCTTGTACCTAGTGGGGGGTTAACAGATAAATTTTAACTTACATTGTTGAAAACGTTTTTGTCCTCATTCCCTAAAACTTGGAGCAAATAAGGTCTTAACTAATTTAGTTGTCACAGTTCTTTTGGAAGAGTTAATTGGTTATTTGATGTCCAAAGGACTTTTGGAAAGACACATGAAAGACCCAAAATGATTGAGAATAAAAGTCTGTTTTATGTTTGATGGTTGAGTCTGGGTCAAATCAAACAATACTTTTTATGGTTACTTTTTTGGGCATGTAGTTTGTTAGTGTGAGAGATACAGAAATGCAACACTGCTCTGAAACATTGTCCAATCACTTCCTGATTGGAAAAGCAAAATTAATAAATATGCAAAAGTAACAAACAATAAAAGAGCCTATGTGTAGGCAATGCAACTGATTTTCATTAATCTTTCTTCCCTCAGAAAAAGTAGTACCAATATTTATAGCTATATTTCGTATATAAGTTCACCAGAATTCAGAGATCAGTTGGGTCCACAGTGAGAAGGGGAAATCTGGGTGAAGGGATCAAGAAGATAACCACACTTAGATGGGGATGATGATGGAGGATGAGGCATTCCAGTCTAGATGTGAGCAGAATATGTACATAAAATGGGGAGGGAGCCATGTGACTACAGCAGACTGCTTATTTTAGATTCCTAAGAAGGAAGTCAATGTGGGAAGATCAGGAGGGACCATGGTCACATTTAGATGGATTCATGTGTCTGTGTGTTTACATTTTACACACTGAAGAGGCATTGAGAGTTACTGAGCACAGGTGTAGCCTGCTGAAATATGTTTCAGAAGAAAGGGTTAGGCTGCCTAATCTGGAAAAGTGCAGAGTCTTCAAAATGAGGTATTTTGAAGTGGAAGGTTCCATACAAGCTTTTCAAGGGCATGGTGCTAAGGGAATTAATTTCCAAACCCTCAACTTTCATTTTTACTTTTTTCCAAAAACCTCATCTGTGGTTGAGATGTCATGCTGGTTCTTAGCTCTTAGCTCTCCTTGAACCATGACCCTTCTCCCACTTCTCCCAAAAAGAACATTTTCCTATCATCAATCCAGAGTCTCGTGCTGGTGTACTGCTTGGAGCTGGATAAATCTCCTACATGTCAAACAAGGAGGCAATCCAAGATACTGTTGTGGATATTAAGAAAGGGAGAGCTCCTAAGGAGGAACCTCGTAATGAATCCTTTACAAGACAAGTGGTTTCCAATGCATTTCCTTCAACAAAATGTAAAGAAGAACCTAACCAGGTTGACACTTGATTGATTATTCACTTTGATTTTAATAAAGTGTGATTTTTTTTAATGTGAAACTTGGAGGTAGTTTAAATAATTGAGTGATTTACTACAGGGAAGAAAAAAGACTTTTATTCCCAACTATTTATTTATTTGAACAAGACTGCCAAATGTGCACTTCCTCATATAAGTAAAATAAATAGAGTTCCTACAGAACTGCATCATATTCTAGCAATGATTATTATGATACATGAACTAATTTTTTTTAAAGTTTCATCTCTTTCCCTAAGTTATGTATTTCTGATAATATTCAACATTGTATATTTACCAGTTATCAAAATATCTGATGCGTTTATGTTGGTTTGACTAATTATATACTAATTATCAAAATATGAATTTGTTAAAATATTTAGATCTTATGATTCTGGAAAATAGAAATATATGGATGGGATACCAGCATAAGACTTTGTGCATAAAAATATATTACATAAGATAAAATTCTGCAGTGAAATGGAGTACAAATATGAATTCAAGGAGAAAAGGAATGATGTAAAAAACAGTTTGGTCATGTATTTTTTTTTTTTAAGACTTTATTTATTTACTTGACAGAGACACAGTGAGAGAGGGAACACAAGCAGGGGGAGTGGACGAGGGAGAAGCAGGCTTCCCGCGGAGCAGGGAGCCTGATGTGGGACTCGATCCCAGGACCCTGGGATCATGACCTGAGCCGAAGGCAGACGCTTAACGACTGAGCCACCCAGGTGCCCCTGGTGATGTATTTTTAAAATAGATGTTGAAGGGTATCAGCTTGCTATTGTACTTTCTTTTTTTTTTTTTTTTTAAAGATTTTATTTATTTATTTGCCAGAGAGAGAGATAGCAAGAGCAGGAACACAAGCAGGGGGAGTGGGAGAGGGAGAAGCAGGCTCCCCACCAAGCAGGGAGCCCGATGCGGGACTCGATCCCAGGACCCTGGGATCATGACCTGAGCCAAAGGCAGACGCTTAACGACTGAGCCACCCAGGTGCCCACTATTGTAACTTTCTATTGGGTATATTGAACTGAGCTAGGTAACCATTTTCCTTAAACAAGTCAATATTTACAGTATGCCCAAAATTACATCCTTTGCAACTACCTAAAGATATGTTGAAAAACTTTAGATGTCAACTGAAAAATGTGAAGAACTGTATATCTTTAAAAAATTATTTTTGGGAGAATGTGAGTAAAATATCTGGAGAGGCTTGTCCTAAAAATGCATTTGCATATCACACACATTGTTCGTTCTTACTTAGTTTGTATGTTTTACATTATTAAAAATAATAAGGTTTTCTAAAAACACCCACATTCACGTCTTTCGTAAGATTTAGAAAATATCAAAGATTGTGCTGGGCAGCAACACAGGAAGGAGGCTGCTGGCGCTGGAGGTTGCTAGCTCCCCTCTGTCCCCCTCTTGGAGATCAACAGGGGCACAGGGAGGGCAGGAAAACGAGAGGCACGCGGAGACTGTAATGATTCTTTCTGTGCTTATCATTTGGCTTTTTCCCAGTTATTTGTCATTCTATGGCTTTATCATTTTTTTTTAAGAATTATTTATTTGAGAGAGGGAGAGAGAGAGAGAGGTAGCAGGGGGCAAAAGGAGAGGAAGAGAGAGAGAATCCTCAAGCCGACTCCCTGCTAAGTGCAGAGCCTGACACAGGGCTCCATCCCAGGACCCTGAGATCATGACAAGAACCCAAACCAAGAGTCGGCTACTCAAGCAACTGAGTCACCCAGGCGCCTCTCCATGGCTTTATCTTTTATCTCCCGAACTGAACGATTCAATTTTTGAGAGCCCCATCTTTGCCTTGTATTCTTTTTTACTTTTCCTAACCAGCTACCATAGTCTCTGGCACACCATTGTATACAATGTACTTTTATTTATTCACATCCCTCCTATTTCATGAAGAACATTTAAATTGGTGATTGAAGGAGATGATAAGGTCAAAAATAATACCCTGATCTTGAACAAACACATTGAAGGTAATGATTGTGCTGTGAAAAGAGAGAGGCAGAGGATGGAGAGCTTATTTGGATATATTGAATTTGTGGTGAACTTGGGGTCAGGGCTGCTGCTGGCATGGAGAGACTTCTCAGCAAATTGAAGAAGGTGCCCTCTCTAGGTCATCTCTTTCTGGGTCCATTAATTACATCTTCAGGTGAAGAAAAAAAAAGCCCCCTTTCTTCAGGTAGATGCAGTCCATATCAAGGCCCAAATTTAGCAAGAAGAGTCACCTTCTCCCCCCCCTTTTTAAAAAATTTTTTAAAAGATTTTATTTATTTGAGAGAGAGAGAATGAGAGACAGAGAGCACGAGAGGGAGGAGTGTCAGAGGGAGAAGCAGACTCCCCGCTGATCCGGGAGCCCAATGCGGGACTTGATCCCAGGACTCCAGGATCATGACCTGAGCCGAAGGCACTCGCTTAACCAACTGAGCCATCCAGGTGCCCACCTTCTTCCCCCTCTTGATCAAGTGTCTTTTTGCAGTGCACTGAGTGCACAGCTATGTTTGTACTTCTGCATGAGCTCATCATTGATAGGTAACGCCAATTTATTGATATATATTTGCTTTGTTCAAAACCAGAGAACTTTATTCTGGCAAAAAAACATATATAAAGTTGTACTATAATTTTAGATGGTATTATGTATAAGGGTTTCCTGCTGAATTCATATTAACTTTTGTATTCAATTCCAGTAAACTCTAGTTGACAAGTTAGGGAACTTTATAGACATGCCTGCCTCCAAATAGATACAGTATATATTTTATCACCCTGCCACAAACATCTCCTCCCCTTTTCTTTTGCTATGCCTAAAATTCACAATATCAGAACAAATCAGTTTGTATTTGACAAAGGCTGGGGTATTACCTACAGAAGGCAGTGATTAAATAACACATATTTTATCAGGAAAAGAGGGAAGATATCATGAGTTAGTTTATTTATCTGTGAAAGGATTGTCCTTTAAGGAGTGTGATCCTGAGCAATGGAGAAAAGGCATTTATTTACTTATCTGTTCATTCAGCCAGCACACTATATTTTATATTTTAGGCACTGTCATTGGTATCTCTCTCACACACACACACACACACACACACAAGCAAAACTTTTCACCCTTCTGAAGGCACTGAGTCTGGTGAAAGAGAAAGACAGGTGTTCACAAATCCAGTACAATATGTGTGCGTGCTTCACAGAGGTATGCACTGAATACTGCAGCAAGGGGTAAATGCAGGGAGAGTCAGTTCTGCTAGATGAGGAAGGCACCACTAAGAAAGCATTATCTGAGTTTGCTATGGACAGAATGTTTGTGTCCCCTCTAAACTCATATGTTGAAGCTCTAACCAAGGTGATGGTATTTGGAGGTGGGGCCTTTGAAGGTAATTACGGTTAGATTACATTATGAGGGTAGGACCTTTGTGATAGGATTAGAGGTCTTATAAAAAGAGAGAGAAAGAGATCTCTCCTTCCACATGCTGCACAGAGGCAAGGCCACGTGAAGAGGTATAAGGGAGGGGACCATCAGAAAGCCAGGAAGAAAGCTCTCAGCAGAACCTGACTGTGCCAGCACCCTGATCTCAGACTTCCAGCCTCCAGAACTGTGAGAAAGGAATGCTTGTTGTTTAAGCCATCAGCCTATGGTGTTTTGCAGCCAGAGCTGACGAAGACCGAGCTGACCACTACCTGGGGGGTTTCTCATGGACCGTGGGCTGGATATCTTCCATCTGACCCTTCGAACCTGCTCTCCGTCTTCTCTGTCTTGCTCTCTGCTCCACAAAAACTGGCCTGCGTGGGCTACATCTACAGGTCTCCCTAGTCCTCTAACTTCCTGTTGGTGAGCTCTGGAAGGAGATGTGATGGAGGGCAGAGAGTGAGGTTGCGGTATTCATTCCATAGTTCCCCCCCCCCCGCCCCCCCCAGGCAAGGTTACCTCTGGCTGCCTGTCTCTTAATTACAGGTCACTGCTCCTCAAAGGTGGCAGTTCTCCAGGACTCTTTCCTTCTGGCTTCCACGTACTGCTCCCTGTTGTGGTCTTTTGGGATCTAGGGAAGGTCACCCAACTCACACCATCCCGAGCCCCAGGGAACTGCATTATCTCTTTTGGTTTATCTACACCCTTCCCACACCTTTGCAAATAGTCCCTTGATTAGACCCTACTCAGAGTAGCTTAATTTGAGTGCACCATCTGTTGCCTGCTGGGACCCTGACTGATACAGATTGTAAATTGTGTGAAGATGTATCTAACTTACCCAATAAATGTTAGCTATTTTTAATATTGCATTGTGATATTTTAAAATGTAAGCCATATTTTTCTTCCAATACTACCTATTATTGCTTTACTTCTCCAATTTAGAGAGGGTACATTGCTGATTTTACTGCTTCTTCAAAGGATTTGATATAGCCATAAGCAGAGAAAAAATTTGGGGTGTAAAATGAATAGACTCCAAAGGACTTAAGATTTGGTACAAACTCCAAGTCAGACAAGATGAAGTTGAGAAGGAGGAGTCAGGGAGTCTCAGCTGGATGATCCCCCAGAAGGGACATTGTACTTTCCCCCCACTCCCACCGCCAAAAGGGGTAGGAGAGGGAGGCCAGAGCCTCTGCAGAGTACCTGGGGCTTTCACCCACAGACACAATTATACTCAGGGAAATGACCAGGCCCCAGACAAGAAAGGACTGTCTGGGAGGTCTAGACAAAAATGTTAGCGACTGTCTCACAGTTTTAGAACAAGGTAGGAATAACAGATGGATGCTCGAGTGGCCAAGAAGGGCATGGAAATAGCAAGAAAAGTTTCTAGAATTGCCTGATCAATGACCAGAAGCTAGATGAAGACAGTATAATTGTCAGGGATGCAAGCATGGACCGATGAACTTCACTGAATACCCTTGTGCTAGGCAGCTATCTGAGAATTTAGGCACAGACCCAAGGAGATGGTAAAGGGAAGGTGTATTCATGAATTGATTGATGGTAAGTTTTTACTTCCCAGAGAAATGGAGCTCAAAATAAAAAGTTATCTTTAGTTGTAATAAAATAAGTTTTATTTCTTGCATGCTCAAGATTGTGGGCACTGAGTCATACCTGCTATTTATTTATACTTAGGTTTATTTATATTTATTTATTTATTATTAGTCCTATTAATAAAGTGAGCAGGGATGGAGAGCCCTCCGGGCAGAGGTTCCAGTATGTTCTACGATGAAGAGGCCTGAGAGAGTGGAACCCCATGCTGGAACTGGCTGCATGGGCCGTTGGATGCGGGTGTAGTAGAAGATGTTGGTAGAGCTGCAGGCAGAGGGTCGCATTATGAATGTGACCCTCTGCAAAGCGAATTATATGTAGAAGATCCTCTGCTCATCACTAGAGCTTCATTACTGGGCCTAATTCTCCCCCACAAATCCTCATTTTACAGACAGAAGTTGAAGCTAAAGGAGTTGGCTAAGCTGACTTGGCTAGTGAGCGGCAGATCCAGGCTGCAAGCCCCGGAGAGCGCAGTTCTAAACCCCAAACCCCTGCCCTAACCTACCTTCTCAGGAAAGAACATGCGGCCCCAGATCTGGCATTTTATTAAATAGATAGCGGAGGGAAAAAAAAGATTTACAAAGTTCGTGCTATAATGAGGTTGGCGCTTTAAAAAGAACGTTCTGTTAACAGCGTGGAGAAAAAGAGGGGAAGTGCAGGACTGGAGGCAGGAGGACCAATTCAGAGGCTTTGTGATGGGCCAGGTGAGGACTGCCAGGTCAGGAAAGGTGAGGCATTAGGGGAGGACAGGAGGAATAGATAGGGCGTGGCAGCCCCAGGTAACTGTTGAGAGGACTTGCCGTTACCGGTGAAGAGGATGAAAGCATGGGTAATGGCAGGGGCGACAGCTTTGCCCTTGTTAATAATATGAACACTGAAAAATCAGCAACTATAGTCTCAGGAGAGTTATAAAGGAGGCTGGCATTGCCTCTCTAGGCTTTAAGGAAGAGGTGAACTTGAAGCTGATACTTGGAGTGTGGTTAGAATCAGGAGTTCCAGGGATGAGAGAGGGGCAAGGAAGAGGACAGGAGAAACCAGTGGGCGAGAAGACAAGTCTGTCAGATTGATTTCCTGGTGTGTCTAGAGGAGTTTTATTCAAACAGACTTTACACCACATGTACATAATGATCTACAATTTAGTGGTACTTTTAAATTTTATTTATTTATCTATTTATTGAAAAGCACTCATTAGCATTTAATGAACCTCCCTCCACATGGCTTCAAGCTACCAGGATGCAGCCCCCTCCCCTACCCCCCTTAATCTCCTCCGCTCTTCCACCAAAGAATCTGACCTTCACGATGGCAGGCTGTTTGGGGAGCTTTCCTTCTCCAAAACTTTGCAGTAGCCGGGGCGCAGCACATCAGTGATAGGAGCATCTCCAGTCTTGTTTTGGGCAGCATTTACCCGTGTCTGCTCACTGCCCTAGGTCCACAGTTTGTCAAGGTCGACAGTTGGGCAGAAGCTCTGGTTCCTCTTTAAGTGCTAATGCCTCATACTAACTTTTCCAAAGTGACCTGGCTGATACTTGTCAAAGTTGATCCGGTGGTGAAGCATGCATGCCCCAGCATAACCCCATTCCAGTGCTTGGAAAAAGGTGCTCAGTCATAAGGCCAGAAGGAGGTGGGGCAGGGGGTGAACTTGCCCATCTGCACAGGGGTCTAAAGGATCGGGGAGAGGGGGAAGCGGTCAAGGATCGGTTTTGTGGCACATTCTGCAAATGTGATGTGAAGGACTGGCCCTGGGGCCGTGTGGCCTCATCAGGGTGGCGCCAGAGCGCGCTGGCCAGCATGTCTCAGAGATCCGAACCCCGGGCAGAACAAGCGGGCCCAGGCTCCAGGGCGCCTGCTGGCCACCCTGCCCCAAGCCCCGCCAGGCGCCGCCTGAAGACCGGGCTGCGGTCCAGGGTAGGTGGTTGGGGTGCAACACAAGGGTACAGCTCACCTGCACCAGTAATGAAGCAGAGGCACGAAAAACTATTGGTACTTTTTAAAAATGTAGGTTATGATAAGGTTTGTCAAAGGAACATTGCATACAAGAAAATGTATTGGAGGGGCGCCTGGGTGGCTCAGTCGGTTGAGCGGCTGCCTTCGGCTCGGATCGTGATCCCGGAGTCCTGGGATCGAGCCCCACATCGGGCTCCCTGCTCAGTGGAGAGCCTGCTTCTCCCTCTCCCTCTGCCTGCCTCTCTGCCTACTTGTGCTTTCTCTCTCTCTGTGTCAAATAAGTAAATAAAATCTTAAAAAAAAAAAAAAAAAGATTCTCTCTCTCCCTCTGCCCCCCCGCACCCTCCCCACTTTCTCTCTTAAAAAAAAAAAAAAAAAAAAAAAAGAAAATGTATTGGAAAAGGTGGACAAGGGTATGTGTGGTTTTGCTGGTTCACGTGAGAATAGTTTTCCATTTATTCCAGTATTGTGACTACCAACTTCCAGGGCAGACCTAAATCTATAGTGAAACAGGGCTTCTTCTTACAGAGAAAACAGAGATAACTAGCAATTATAATAGTTACTTTTGAGGCTCTTGGATATAGATAGATCTGGGGGGCGGGTATTGCGGAATAAATCAGAGTGCATGGGAGTTCTCTTTGTTCCTGTTAACACCAGTAACACAACAGGCATCATTACATTGACCACCTATTACGTGTCAGTGACTGTATCTATTATTTTTGACCCACTCAACGTTCTTTTTTTTTTTTTTTTTTTAAGATTTTATTTATTTATTTGAGAGAGAGAACACAGGAGCAGGGGCAGAGAGAAAGGGAGAAGCTGACTCCCCTGCTGAGCAGGGAGCCCAACCTGGGGCTCAATCCCAGGACCCTGGGATCATGACCTGAGCCGAAGGTAGACGCTTAACTGACTGAGCCACCCAGGTGCCCTCCTCTCAACATTCTTGAAAACTAGGTAGTATTCCCATTTTGCAGAGGAGAAAATTGAAGCTGGGAGAAATCTCTTCTTGTTAGTAGGCAATGTAGTTTGAATTCAACTCCAGTTAGTTCTCCCAAATAAAAATTCTGGTCTTTTTCTTCTCTGTCGCATTGTCTCTCTGTCAGTAAGCTGCTGCATATATTCTATGTGCTGAAATAAGGATAGATAATGTCACCAAAAAGGTGAATCTGAAATTATTTTATGATTCTCCCAACATTTTCCAGTTTGGAAAAAGAAATTCATTCTGTGAAAGGATGAAGCACAATGCCCTCTTTTCATAGTTCCCTTTCCCAAGGCAGGAGACTCTGTATCTGGTAATACAGGGAACAAAATCCAAAACATGGAAGGAATGGGAGCAGAGAGGCAATGCAGCCCATTTGCCTCGATCTGCTCTGAACTGTTCCAGCTAATGGATTTAGCTCCAAACTTTGATTTTTAACTTTATGCTGTTATGTGAAAGAAGCTGTGTTTATTCTTATTTTTTTAGGTTCCCAAAAGTAGAATATTTGGTTATTTTAGGAATTGACAGAAATTCCATAGCATCCATCATGAACATTCTCCTAGGAGCAGAGACCAAAAATATATGCTTTTAGCAGATTTTGAGCCTTCATTTTGCCTTAGCCTACAAATTCCCTAATCCAACAGAACAGTTCTGAATTCTAGACTCTATTTTTGAATTTTGACTCTCATCTGGAAATCATTTGTTCTGAACTATATAAAGGAGCCTATTTCAAACATAATTTAGGTTCAGAGTATAATTTCAGGTCTAGCTTGCAAAAGCTTGTTAAAGTTTGAACAATCAAGTATTGAATTACACTCTCGCTTTAAAAATATAGGTATGGGTTGAATGCTTTTTATTTATCATAAAAAGTCTGCTATAAATGCCATTGTATGGCAGTGCAAAAGGGGGCTAATTAATTATATTTTTGATGACTTTTTCACATGATCCCTGTGACATTACTTGTGTGACAGGGACTGCTTGAGGCATATTATTGGGTTGCAACATTTAGTTTCTTGGGTCACGCCAAGGGGCCAGCAGGGAGTGGACAAGAGCTGCTATGAGGAGACAGAGGGTATAGGAAGGCCAGCTGAGGTAGGTCCTAACTGGAAAGCTGAAGGGGCAAGAAGCCTTTCTTCTCGATTCTTTCTCTTCACATTTAAAAAATGTGTACATGTTAATGGTTTTATACATATATGTATATATATTTGCACACTTATATATGGACATATATCATGTGGTATTGTTTCATTGGGTAGTGTCCATTCGATTGGACATCTGCCTTCAGCTGAGGTCATGAACCCAGGGTCCTTGGATCGAACCCCACATTGGGCTCCTTGTTCAGCGGGGAGCCTGCTTCCCCCTCTCCCTCTGCCACTCCCCCTGCTTGTGCTCTCTCGCTCTTTCTTTCAAATAAATTAAAAAAAAAAAAAATACAAACAAGATGCCCCCCATCCCACCCACCGAATTTATTTTACAAAATTTCCATAGCATTCCTTGCACATCTAATTTTTGACAGATATTCCTGCAATCATTTTTTTTTAAATACATGGGATTCTTGTCTTTAGGTAAACAGCAGCAATTAAAAAGACGAGCAGCCATATGCGCGTATCTGTATGACGTGTGCCTGATGAGGAAACTCCTTGTGAGCAGAGACTGTAAGTCAAAGACTCAAGAAGCAGATAGTAAGAGACCTTCAGAACACAGGGCTGGGAAGGAAAAGGCTAGCAGAGCCAGGAGGAAATTACTAATGTGTCTTCACAAAACTACTGGGATTGTTTAATTAAGTTGACAAATTCCTGATACTCAGGAGCAAGTCCTCCTCCGTCTTTAAAAATTCATAAATTAAAACACTTGAGCATGTAGTATGTTTAAGCTCAACAGGGAAGGTTTTGCAAAGCTGGTAATCTTGCTGCTTTGGAAAATAATGAGGTTGAAAAAGAACTTCTCTCTGTGCTACCTCAACCCCTTTGATATTATCTTTTCAAAATATCCATGCAGATTTGTGTAATCTCCCTGATATTAAGGGTAGGTTAATTTTTCATATGGTACACAAGAAATGAGACACATGTCCCCTAGTAAACATTAGTAAAAACTGTTTGATTTCTTATGCAGTGATGAGAAATGATCTTAAATTGTCTAAAATATGTCTATCCCACTTAATCTGGTATGAGAGTGATCAATAGAAAGGGATTTTGAAGATCAGGGTGCTGTTTTGGTGTTAAAAATTGGCAATAGCAACTATTTCTTGATAATGGACCCAATTTATCTTTCTTGAAATGACAACTAGATAAACTATTACAGGGCAAAGGACTTCAGCAAATCTTTAAAATTTGTTGCTTGTGACAGAGTACTTTTTCTATGCAGGAAGAAAAAAAGAATATTGTTCAGGTGAAATTAATATCATGGTCTGTGAGATACACATATTAATCAGGGTTTGAATTAGAATGTGGTCATAATAATGGATTGACTTGAGTTAGAAACTTTAATTGAACAAGTCATATCTGGGGCTGAATGACAAGTATATACTTGGCTTTCAGCTTTGATGGGAAATAAAGAAAAAGAAGAGCATGATAAGAAGTGGAGACAGGGGGAGGGTCAAATGCAGATTTGGAGAGTGGAGGGTAGGAGCATTGAGTCTACAAAGTAGATTCATGGAACTCAGGGTGGATAGAAAAAGATGGCCAGAAGGGAAAAAAAAAAAAAAGGATGCATATTTTTTGGTTTCTCTTTCTTCTCTCTATTTTTTTCATTTCATGAATCAGTTAATATTCTTTTCACTAACTGTTGTGGTGGCTTGAGTGGTTGGTAATATTTGCCTGCCTGAAACTATTGATGCATAATACATTATATGGAATAATATTCTTACTGTCCTTTGAGGATTGAGTTTCATCATCACTGGAGTACTTTGAGAGCATTAAGCTGCTTGATAGACTCTACACCTGGGGCGCCTGGGTGGCTCAGTCGTTAGGCGTCTGCTTTCGGCTCAGGTCGCGATCTCAGGGTCCTGGGGTCGGGCCCCACATCGGGCTCCCTGTTTGGCGGGAAGCCTGCTTCTTCCTCTCCCACTCCCCCTGCTTGTGTTCCCTTCCTTGGTGTCTCTCTCTCTCTGTCTAATAAATTAAATTAATTAATAATCAAATTAATTAATTAATTTAATTAATTTAATTAATAAATTAAAAAAATCTTAATAGACTCTACACCCACTGCACATGGTTGTATATATCTCGTTGTATATTTACAGAGGTAGCTAAGCTTTCAACTCCCAACAAAAACATTGTTCTATAAAACCAAGCTATATCTCTTTCTGCTCAAATGTTGTGTCTAGCTACATTTAGACATGACATGTGTGGCTATATGTTACCTAAACTAAATATATGTAATTGTAAACCATAAATGAAGATTTTGAGTTATAAAAGCCAAATCACAAATATCTATCTTCCTTTATTCTATTCATCTAAGTAAGGGTATGTATTTTTCAAAAAATAATACTAGCAGTGACCTTTTTCTGCTGAATGTATGACATCCATACTAATGGTAGGGCCAAGTCCTTCTGCAAGAAGCTGGTTACTTATAATATTGTAGTTGATTAGGAAACATCAAATGTTAGAAAAGAGACAGTTAAAATGGATGAAATTATCAATGTAAAAATGATAGAAGAAATCAGATTGGCATAAATTGGAATAATTTAAAGTTAGCAGTAAGAAATCAGTAAATCAAAGTGAATTAAAGATAAAATAATTTAAATGAGCAAAAATTGGGTCATCAGAATTGTCTTTTTGTGTTTTGTTATGGTGAATACAAATAAGCTTTTTCATCACATACATAATGAATTCACTAAAAGAAAGTGCTTTAAATTGTTGGATTATGCTGATGGCTTTGTGTTCATCTACCTACACTTTTGCACGTTGCTTTTAAAAAATTCTGAATATTTTCATGCTGATTGGCTTGGATATGGGCTACAGTTACAGTTAAGGAATAAAACGAAGGAAATATTCCACAAAAGACAGAAACTCTGTCCTTGATCCATGATAAACTGGTTACTTTATTTATCACAGCTAATGATAGGATTAAGTTATCAGAAATCAAATCCTAGTTTTGAGGATCTGGAGCCTACCTTCTAGGAAGCCAGTGATCAAGCAAAATAAATAGTTTAAGTGAAAAAGAGAAATTAAAAAAATGTCAGTTATGGGTGAACCCTCTTATCCATTGCTTTTTCACCCCTCACCCCCATTTTATTGTATGTGTTTTTATAGTTTTGTTGATGTCTTTTATTGAGGGCTTGGGATGTTTGAGATGGGGAGTTTTGAAGCCAACAATTAAAATTTGCTTCTTGATTTCATAACCTGAGAAATTTATGGATGTTCAGTGTAACAGTTTTGTCTTCTGAGTTTTAATTCAAAGTGGCCAATCATCAGACACTCTAATTAGGTTTACTATTGGATAGGGGTGGAACAGCATTTATTTTAGAGTATCATGTGTTTTTGAACATGTATTAAGAAATCCAAGCTAATATGACCTTTGGTCCTACTCTCCTTTAAAAGAGGCTCTGTCATTATCTACTTATGGGTCAACCACCGAATTGAGGATCGTAGCCTTGTTTTATAGAATCCTCAGTAGGAATTGAAATGTAAGAAAACTTTTCTTGTAGAGATCTGCATTCATAAAAGTGGATTTATTTCTGAAAATCCATTCTAAAGTCACAATCTCTGAATATTTCAGACCCAGTGTCAAGATTCTTAGTATCACCAACATCGGAGAGTATCCATAGCATACAGGCTCTGAGTTCCTGCAGAGGTAAGTCTGGATGTGAAATAAAATGGTGCTTCTCAAATGTTGATGTGCATACAAGTCACCAGAAAACTTGTTGAAATGTAGATTTGGATTCAGTTGGTGTGTGGTGGGGCCTCTAATTCTTCTTTCCTAACAAGCTCTAGGTAATGCTGATGCTGCAAGTCTTAGCTCCACACTTTATATAACAAGGGAATAAAGGCACTAATTACAGTTTGTCTGTCCTAATGGAAAGAAGCAGATGAATAATCCAAAATCCATTCATAATTGACTTTAGAATATTCTTTTGTACTTATCTGATTATGAGTTTATATTACATTTTAAAAATTTAGAACACTTTAATTGAAACATTCTAAGGAACAATTACAAAGATTTGGGAAGCCCTAGAATGTGCAATAACTCCCCAATATGCTCCTCCTGATTTTTTTTTTTTTTTTTTTTTTTTTTGGAGAGGCAATTTAATTAATTTACATGCTGGTTCTTGACAATGTAGAGTTGCATTATTTTTCTCTTGGAATCTTGCCTTGTCTGGTTTCTTTTTAGTACACATTTAAGTTTCTGTCTTAGGGAAGGGGTTTGTTGGATTCTTTGTACCTTACAAGTTTTCTTATGAAAGTAATGTTAAAGGAGATAGGTGGATTTCCAAGGCAATGCAAAAAAAAAAAAATTATTTTGTCTATGTGATACTGGACTATATAAAACAGGTTCCAGGCTGTGAATATAGGGAGTTTTGTAAGAGAGGAGCAAGAGGAGGAGGAAGAGGAAGAAGAAAGCATGAGGTTGCTTCTCTCCTGGGTACAAAGCCAAACTTTGATGAAGTTTTGAAATGGTAAAGTATGCCTTTGGCACTGAGCCATTGTCAAATATTCAGCTATCTTTCCATTTTAGCCCTTTCCACATGATCTCCCCGTGTTTCATGTATTCAAATTACCTAAGGTCATATCAAAAGGAGTGATGCCCAGAGCCCCATGTAGAGTGTACAGACCATGCCATGCACACCCCCAAGGGACCAATTTCCTGGAATTGGACAACATGCATAGACTCACCTAAAGAAACTTGTCTGAATGCAAATGCCCATACCTGTCTCAAACCTACTGATTCAGAATCTCTGGGGTGGAGGCCCAACTGCATTTCTCTCAGATTCTAGAATGTGATGTTACATCCATTAAAGTCTGGGGACCACTAGCCTACATTTGGCATGTTATATACATCTGCTCTACCTCACATAATTGTTATTCTGCGGCCCCACACATTTAAAATCTAATTTCTTTAACATAGCTTGGTGAGGTATTGGTGAGGGGACAGATGTATAATATTCTCAAAAATATTCAGATCTTAACAGGACATTATTGGTAACTGAAATACAACTCTATTTGGCAGAATTTTAGGCATCATGACAGAGAGAAGGAATTTCTGAAAGAAGTATATTTAGGAAGAAAAGAAATATGTTGGGGATAGGTACAACCACATGGACAGGATTTTTATAACACATTCTCCTCTGAAGTGAAATCTTTAAAGATTTTCTTTTCTTATGAGAAAAGAAAATTTGATGTTTCTTTTTTTTATTATTATATTATGTTAATCACCATACATTACATCATTAGTTTTTGATGTAGTGTTCCATGATTCATTGTTTGTGTATAACACCCAGTGCTCCATTCAGTACATGCCCTCTTTAATACCCATTGCCAGGCTAACCCATCCCCCCACCCCCCCTCCCCCGTAGAACCCTCAGTTTGTTTCTCAGAGTCCATAGTCTCTCATGGTTTGTCTCCTCCTTCGATTCCCCTCCTTCATTTTTCCCTTCCTGCTATCTTCTGCTTCTTTTTTTTTTTAACATATAATGTATTATTTGTTTCAGAGGTACAGGTCTGTGATTCATCAGTCTTACACAATTCACAGCGCCCACCATAACACATACCCTCCCCAATGTCTATCACCCAGCCACCCCATCCCTCCCACCCCCCAATATTACAGCAACCCTCAGTTTGTTTCCTGAGATTAAGAATTCCTCATATCCTTGAGGTCATATGATACATGTCTTTCTCTGATTGACTTATTTCGCTCAGCATAATACTCTCCAGTTCCATCCACGTCATTGCAAACTGCAAGATTTCATTCCTTTTGATGGCTGCATAATATTTCATTGTATATATATACCACATCTTCTTTATCCATTCATCTGTCAATGGACATCTTGGCTCTTTCCATAGTTTGGCTATTGTGGCCATTGCTGCTATATAACACCCAAAGAACAAATGATTCAATCAAGAAATGGGCAGAAGACATGAACATTTTTCTGAAGAAGACATCCAAATGGCCAACAGACACATGAAAAAGTGCTCAACATCGCTTGGCATCAGGGAAATACAAATCAAAACCTCAATGAGATACCACCTCACACCAGTCAGAATGGCTAAAATGAACAAGTCAGGAAATGACAGATGTTGGCGGGGATGTGGAGAAAGGGGAACCCTCCTACACTGTTGGTGGGAATGTAAGCTGGTGCAGCCACTCTGGAAAACAGTATGGAGGTTCCTCAAAAAGTTGAAAATAGAGCTACCATACTACAGAAAACGTCCTGTCTTCCTTATGAACCAAAAGATTCCCTAAGTAGATACAAGCCCCCCACCCATCCACACACCATCATGTATAGTTATGTTTTAGTGATGAGGCAGCTCCATAGGTGTTAGAAATTTGGGGGCAGAAACAGCCATTTTTGTGTGTGGATGATTTGTAAATTATGTGATGGTACATAAGGGCTTTGTGGTTTCATGGTAATTTCCAGGCTACTAAACCAAGGTCAGCAAGGAAGTAGCTTGCTCCACAAATATCCACTTCTGAGTTCTTCCCATCGAACCAGGCAACAAAATAGTTGATGAAATTAAGAAGATATTGTGGCTAATAACAGTTTTTTATAGTTTTCTTTCTTTCTTTCTTCCTTCCTCCCCCTCTCCCTTCCTTCTTTCCTTCCTTCCTCCCTCCCTTCTCTTCACCTTTTCTTTCTTTCTTTCTTTCTTTCTTTCTTTCTTTCTTTCTTTCTTTCTTTCTTTCTTTCTTTCTTTCTTTCTTTCTTTTCTTTCTTTCTTTCTTCTTCTTTTTCTTTCTTTCTTTCTTTCTTCTTTCTTTCTTTCTTTCTTTCTTTCTTTCTTTCTTTTTCTTTCTTTCTTTCCTTCTTTCTTCTTTCTTTCTTTCTTTCTTTCTTTCTTTCTTTCTTTCTTTCTTTCTTTCTTTCTTTCTTTCTTTCCTTCCTTCCTTCCTTCCTTCCTTCCTTCCTTCCTTCCTTCCTTCCTTCCTTCCTTCCTTCCTTCTTTCCTTCCTGGTAAGAGGAACGCTATTTGTTGATAGGAATTTAGATTTACTATGTAAAATATGCTCACAGTTAATTGAGGGTGATTTATGGTTATAACCTTAAATGGAGAGAGGACAGGTCTGAGGTTGAGATGAAAAAATCACACACCTTAAGTCCAATTTTGATTCTTGCTAGGGCTCCACTTAGATATTATCCCCTTAGTCTGTATTTATTTCCTCCTCCCACTCTTCATCGGTGAAATGGTAAAGTAATAACTACTATGCAGCAGTGTTCTCTGGGAGTAATCAGTGTTTTTCCCAAGATGAAAAATAGTGGAATGAACAGTATTATTTTAATTTTAACCACATGCTGTGCATAAAATACGTCATTAGGCAAAAAGTTTTGTTCTGTTTTCAAATTCAGAAATGGAATATGATGAGACACAGTGAAAATCCACTATTTTACAGACACAGTGAGATTAAAAGTTGAATATCCGTTATAGTAAAACTTCCCACACATTTAAAAAATAGCAAGAGGTTTAGGTGGTTTTTTTTTTTTTTTTTTTTTTTTTGAGAACAGATCTTGCTGGTTCTTGGGAAGGGAGGATGAGGACCACTATCATTGATGGTAGACTCTTCAGAACTCTTCCATGAATGGAAGGGACTTCAGAGGGGGTAGAAAAGACAATGTGAAGATATGAGGGCTCAGTATTTCCTAAAGTCTTTGTCAAGCTTATATAAGGGCTTCTAGTCCTCCAGCTAACTTGTATTTGATGATTGGTTGTGGTCTCACTCAGAGATAAGACTCAGAATTCTTGGAGAGAAGAGGTCAATGAGTCCTTCAACCTTCTACACCTAATATACAAGGTCCTTTAAAATTGAGAGTGATCTCTTAAGGGCAAACTGTAAGAAAGGCAATATTTGCTTAAAAAAATCTCCTTTGGGGCACCTGGGTGGCTCAGTTGGTTAAGCATCTGCCTTTGGCTCAGGTCATGAACCCAGGGTCCTGGAATCGAGCTCCACAATGGGCTCCCTGCTCCGCGGGAAGCCTGTTTCTCCCTCTCCCACTCCCCCTGCTTGTGTTCCCTCTCTCACTGTGTCTCTCTCTGTCAAGTAAATAAATAAAATCTTAAAAAAAAAAAAAATCTCCTTTAAGTAAACTCTAATGCCTCTGGGGATAACTGGGGGATTGGATTTGGGGGAGAAATTTGGCTAAAAATAAGTCAATGATTTCACTAGGCATGGGCTGTACCTTAGTTCCTTAGTTATTCTGGCATATTTCAAGTGCTCAGTGGTCACCAGTGGCTAATGGCCACTGTGTCAAATGTATTGATATAGAACATGTCCATCATTGCACAAAATTCTATTGGCCAGCACTGAACTTGATCTTGTAGGCAGAATCGCCCATAATGAAAGGCCTTTCTGCACCCTGAATGGGTCACACGGGTCTGACCTGGTGCCCATACTTTCTTTCCAACATCATGTTAAAACTGTATCTACAGGTTCCCCACTGATCACTTATCTTTTTATCACTTCGAAAGAAATGCAGTAGATATTTTTTGGTCGGATAAAACACACAGTTGGAATTTGTGCTGAGAGAGGGATGCCATGTTTTTCTTTTCCTGGTGTATGGAAATATAATCACCCATGCTCCAAATTTTCAGTATCTCCATGATCAGCAGGAAGAAGCTTCATTTGAAAGGGAGGTCCCAAACATTGGACTGCTTGTAGTAATTGGGCTTTCTCTACTCAATCCAGCAGTCATGCAGGCAGCAAGAAAACAAACACTGAGCAACAGCTCTTTGTTGAGCAATGTCTGGGCACAATGGGGAGAGAAGATGAGATGTGGTCTTTATTCTAAGCGTATTCCTATGAGTCCGAGGAGCAGTTATCTGTAGTAGAAAAAGATAGGGACTTCGGGCTTCCAATAAACTTAGGTGTATATTCTAAGGCTTTAAGTTTGGAAAGGAAAAGAGTATTTACCCAAAGCTTCAGGCTCTTCTCTGGTATGGCCCCCTCTTGAAGGGGAGCAGGTGAAATTTGGGGGTAGACATGCCAGAGGCCAGAGCTTGGGTGGAAGGTAGAAGCAGAGCGTGACAGCAGATTTGGACAGATTTTTTTTTTTTTTTTTTTTCTTTTCTTCCAAATACAGAAATTCTTTCTGGAAGCAGTTGGTAACAGCACTAGGATGCTGGATCTGGCCTGTAACATGAGATATTTTTATTTTTTTTATTTATAGAAACACTGAAAGGCAGTTTTTTCACCGGCCACAATTCTTCGTGTTTCTCAGGCTTCTAGGCGACTGAGAAAAACAACCAATCAACTAATTTTCTAACTTCAGATCAAATGAGAGGAAATCAGTGGTATTCCATCAGAGAATGAGAGGTGTTCAAATCAAATAGTTCTTTGTTTGGGGGGAAAAAATAGATGCCTACATAGAATTCTCACCATCCTGACAAATGTAAAGGAAAAACAAAATAGTGTGGAACCTATGAAGAGATTTGCGTACCAAAAGAAGGGATAAATAATACATACATAATAAATACATACATATTTCATTGTAGCTTTAGTCACAAAAAATTTCTGAACCCAATTAAATTTTATAAAACATTACATACATGACAATATAAGAAAGAGATGACATAAGATAATAGAGATGAAAAAGTATGTGGACCAAGATACATGAAATAATATAAAAGTTGTTAGGTACAATAAAGAAAAATGTTACATATTTTTTTTTAAAGTGGAAATAAAATTTTTACCTGTTGTAGACAAAGAAAAAACAGGACTGACATGGCAGAAGATCAAGAATCTCACAAGAGATTAATTTAAGAAGTTGCTTAGAATGCAGAGGAAAAGAAAAAGAGGTGAAAACAAAGTAATGGAAAGATGACAAATAGAAAAGTTTGAACAACAAAATATGGAAACTTGCTCTTTTTCTGAAGAAGAATGAGAACAAATGATCTACTAGAAATATGCAAAAGGATAATGAGAGAAAACATTCCGAACTAAAGAATAAACTTGACTCTGTAAACTCAAATGGTTCATGGGTTATCAAATGTAACTAAAAGGAACTGAGTATAAACACATCCTGATAAAAGTCTGGATATTGACGAATGAAAAAAGAAACCGACACATATCTAGGATCTAGAAAAACATTAAATACAATAAAGAAAAAACTGTGGATTTCAAACTTTTCCACAACTTGGAAGAAGAGAAAGCAATAGAGTAGCATTGCCAGCCCCTTTGCAGTGAGGCACGAGGATGCGGAGGAAGTGACCTTTGAGTTGGGAACTGCTCAGGGCTGTTTGCAGCCAGGTGACTAGAGTGGAGTTCCAGGATTGGGGTGTTTGTTTTACCACCCAGGGGGCAGGGTGATTCCCACCCTCGTCATCATTCCTGCAACCCATTCTTGGCACACCAGGTTGAAGGTCTTTTATCAGGGATTTTAAGGGAAAGGGTTGTGTTGGTTCCCATTTACATGGGGCAAAGGAAAAGGAAAGACTGAACCGCTAGTTTTCATTCCCTTCTGAAAACGGACAACTATCGGGAACTTTTAAAAGTAGTATTCAAGTTACTTCAGTGAGGTACAGGGAAATGAGCAGCGTTTTAACAATGAATTTGTAAGTGGTGCTAAGAAAAAAAGTAATGGAAAAATGCAAAATTATTATAACAAAATTGTAATAATGAATAGCTTTAAAATGATAAGCAAGGTTTAAATATAGATTATAACAAAAAGTGAAAATAAGGAAGAGTCGAAGTGGAATAAAATGTTGGGCAGTATTCTCATTCTACCTAGGAGAGGTCAGGATATGCTCATCAATGGTTGATATTCATAATTAGAGAAACCAGGTTTCAATATTTTAAAAATGCAAATTTGGGCGCTTGGTGGCTCATTTGGTTAAGCGACTGCTTTCGGCTCAGGTCGTGATCCCGGGGTCTGGGATCAAGTCCCGATGCTCGGCGGGAAGCCCGTTTCCCTCTCCCTCTGCTTGTACTCTCTCTCTGTCAAATAAATAAATAAAATTTTTTTAAAAAGTGCACATTTAATGCTTATAGAACAAAACCGGGACATTTACTTTTAAATCATAGGGTCAAAATTAAATAAAGTACAAGATAAGGGAAGTATAATAAATAGAAAGCATAAAACTAGATTAGAGGAGACCAGACATATGAATCATGAAAATAAATTTAAATACTTTGAAATTTTCTAATAATAGGCAACTCTCAGATTGTGTGTAAATATCAAAACACAGATGTCATTGGCAGGCAATATTGCTATTAAAAAGCTCCAAATATATTAAGAAGAAAGATAAAACTTTGAACATATCATATAAATTAAATTCACACACACATACATATATATGCATTTGAAAATAACAAAAACTTTAAAAAATTAACATATGAATTAAGATACTAGGAAAATAATAGAATAAAGCTGAAGAAAATAAAATGAAGGAATTGATAAAAATAAAGGCAGGAAATAATGAATTAGTCCCAAACCATAAAATGGAACTAGGTTCTTCAGGAAGACCAATAAAACAGATTCAACTTTGGCAAGTCCGATCTAGCTAAATATACATTTATTTAAAATTAGAAATTGGAGAGGTTTTATTTATTAATATCGAAGTGATCAAAACACTATATAAAAATAATGGGAAAATTGTGTGGCAACAGTGGACAAATCTAGAAAAAAATGGATCTTTTTCTTCATAAAAATTTAAACAGAAATTTAAAAAAAGGAGTAAAAGAATTTTCAAGGAAACTGTTGGGTGTAGCTGCCAGTTCTGCCAGATTAGAAGCCTGGCCAGAGAACCTGAATAGCCGTGGAGGCCACCTTTCAGCCCCACTGAGGCAGAGAGCAAAGTCAGCAGCTCTGCTCAACTGCTGAGCATACCTTACAGCCCCACCTTATCAGGGAGCCCAAATGGTGACCCTAGGCAGCCCGAGAACCCAGCCTACGGCCTTGTCCTGCAGCGGAGCCCAGCCATTGGTTTTTGTATATTCACTCTTATATTCCTTCTGGTTCAGTTTTTATTTCTGATTTTTTTTCTATTTTTTCCTTGAGATTTGGTTTCCTATCCTCTTGATATATAGTCATATAATTTCAGAGCTTTTCTATTAAGATTTGTGCTATTTTTGGGGCACCTGGGTGGCTCAGTCGTTAAGCATCTGCCTTCGGCTCAGGTCATGATCCCGGGGTCCTGAAATCGAGCCCCGCATTGGGCTCCCTGCTCCGCGGGAGGCCTGCTTCTCCCTCTCCCACTCCCCCTGCTTGTGTTTCCTCTCTCGCTCTATCTCGCTGTCAAATAAATAAAATTAAAAAAAAAATTGTGCTATTTTCAAAGCTGCAGTTGTATTCTTAATTTTCCTGATATCTTTTAGCTCATTTTCACTTCCTTTATTGACAGATTTTCCCTCTGTGGCTATTGAGATGTCATTAGGTTAATTTTCATCGTTTTTTGGTCAATAACTTTATATGGTTTAGATGATACTGCTTTTCCCACCCCTTCCCATATCTCAGTGTTGTGGATTTTCTTGGGCTATTGAGACGATGTTCCTGTGGAGAGCTCCTTGGATTGAGAATATTCGTTCTGTTGTTATGTGAAATACTCAGAATATGGCCTCTGGGTAGTTGCCTTTGTGTCTTTTACAGGTAAATCTAGATTAGAAATGTTTTCTGTCCTCAACTGTATGCTTCAGCCCTCAGAAGATCTTGCTTTCCGAGGTCGTGATATCAGACATACTGTCCTCATTTTGCAAAGTACTGCTTTCCAGGATTCGCTTCCTTTGGGCACCTCCACCCTGTACCTGACGCTTCTGTCTTCCTGTCCTGTTTAACACTCCTGATTTATTATTTAGGAGGATTTGGGGAGTACTCAAAAAATTCTACTGTTGTCATCATCACATTGCCAGTTATTGGTTTATTTAATATTAAGTGGCTTACATTTTTGTGTATGTAGTGAACTCTATCAGTGTTTTTGTCTCTGTTTAGAAAGGTGAAAACAAAGATATATTGATGTTTACTTGACGGCCCTATATTAGCATTTTGGGAATACAATACTGTTATGATTTTTTCCCTCCCACTACTTAGTAGGCAGTGTGAGGACAGTGATCGTGTCTCCTGCATCTCTGTTCTTGTCACCTGGCACCTACAAGTAAGCATGTGTTGAAAAAAGTGAATTAAAAAGTTGATTAATGAATTACTGTTTTCATTCAATTAAGTTTTTATTCTTGGTCCACTTATGCACAATTTTGGTACACACCTTGTCACCCCTCTAAATTTCTATCACCCTTTTCTGCTTTCTTTTTCTTCTTAGAATACACTACTATCATATTATATCTTATTTATCTTATTTATTTTTTCTCTCCATCCTTTCCCTCCACAAGAGTGTAAACTTCACAGGAGGCAGGAATTTTATGTGTTTTGTTCATTGCTGTGTCCCTAGTACCTAGAGAAGCTGGCAAAGAATTGATATTCAATAAATATTTGTTCAATGAATGCGTGAAATCTTGGGATAATTATCAATTAATTTCCATTAATAATAATAATCCATTAATTAGTGGGTAATAATCCATTAATTTTACCTTTATGAATGAATTTTCATGTTCCTCATTCTTACAAATGTGAGGTGTCATCAGTTGAAATCATGGAATTTCTAGCCTTTTAGAAACATAGCTGCAATTAAGGGAAAAGGGAAAACTGAGATCATATGTTTGTTATAAGCAGATCTAATTAACAGAAAGTAGCTCATTAGTTGAAAAAAGAAATTTTGTATTATTTGCTAAAATATTACATTATTTTATTGAAATACCCTAAGTTTAAAAATGAAGGTGGTAATTATTTACATATAGTACTCTTTGCTTTACTGCCTGCCTTTGGGAAATGACTGACCACACAGTTTATTTTCTTTGCACTGAAGGGTTTTATTAAATGCTTTACTGGGTGAACGTATCATAAGCATTTTAAAAGATTTCCATATTATGATAAGAGAGGCCTTATTTGGTTTTAGTATGTAACGCACATTCATCACATGTTGTTTTCTCTGTGTAAACCTATTTGTAAGTTCATTGAGGCTGGTATTGTGTTTTAATCACTTTCCTATCTATAGCGGTTGGCATGGTACCAATATATAGTATGTGCTCAATAAAAGTTTAAGAAATTAATTACTCTTACAAGTCTTTGCTATCACCTATGTTTTAAGTAAATTAAAGTCAGTGATTTAGTCAGTCTCTTTATTTGAGCTGCAGTAAGATGTTGCAACAGTACACTCTTTATGGTGGCCCTGAAAATACACGAATCAGACCTCCTGCTAGGGGCAGCTCATTGACTGACAGCCTCAGGAGCTTCCCTCTGGATCACCCATCATGTTTGTCTGAGACCATACTTCTGGTGGGCCGCTCCCAGCCCAAGAATAGTGGACGTACTAAGGTGGCCCCTTTCTCTAAAACGTAGGATTCCTCCTGTGGGTGACTCCCCAGCCTATCATCCTTCCTTTTCTTTCTCCTGCATTGCGCTCCCTCCCCTAATAAATCTCTTGCACATCTAGTCCCGTTTTCTCAGTACTTCTGAATTAACACAGTAATGCTCACTAACAGTTTATTTTCTCTTCAAGTCAACACAATGGATAGGTCAACACAAATGTGCAACATAATGTACCTTTGATATGTAATTTGCTATTTGGCTTGGAGCCCTTGTTATCTGGTTTACAGTTTACACTAAAGAATCGTGGAGGAAAAACAGTGTAGAAAGATAACATCTGTGTCTAAATGATCCCTGAGGCCAATATGCTATCTTTGATGAAAATATTGGTACAAAAGCAGGAAATGTCAATCCACCCATCTGGACAAATGCTATTGCTCTGATTCAGTGATAGATTTCTCAGCCTACTTGGAGATGGAATTGAAGGGGCATAATAAGCTCTAGAACAGGGAAGTTAAATTCTCAGGAAGTTATGTACATGGCAGAAATCTCAAGGCTTCATGGAGTAACTAGTAAAATCATTCATTCATTCATTCATTCATTTTATTTTATTAAAAAAAATTTTTTTAAAGATTTTATTTATTTATCTGACAGAGGGAGAGACAGTGAGAGAGGGAACACAAGCAGGGGGAGTGGGAGAGGGAGAAGCAGGCTTCCGGAAGAGCAGGGAGCCCGATGCGGGGCTCGATCCCAGGACCCTGGGATCGTGACCTGAGCCAAAGGCAGATGCCCAAAGACTGAGCCACCCAGGCACCCCCATTCATTCATTTTAAGTATTTTTTCAGATCTTATCTCATGAAACCATCTAATCCAGTCTGAAGTGTAATGATCCCATTTGATAGACCATCTTACAAATTCTTAATGAAATTAGTTGATGATAGAGAATAATGATATTGAAAACAACTAAGACATAAAGTAAAATTTCTTTTATATAGATTATAACTTTTTTTGAAATGTCAGTTAAGGAAAAAAACCCTTTAAATCCATGCTAAATATTTTTCTCTTTCACATTTGTTTTACTTGACATTCTTCAGGAAAAAGGAAACAAACCTACAGTCTACAAAACAAATAAGCAAAATAACCCCTAAAAATCCATTAATTTTATAAATTTAAACTATCAAAAGTATAAAAACTAATCCTCAGTTAATATGAACTCCCTTGCAGTCTTTCTCCTTTTTGAGCCTCAGTCTTAGGTGATTTCTCTTTTTGGAGTGAAGGTAAGCATTGGATGTGATTGAGTTAATTATACCCCATAGGGGAGATTTATCAACCCATGGAACAATCATTTTCTTAGGTTGCAGTAAGGTGGCAGGCCTGTGAAGTTTGAAATATGTCTTCAGCGATTTGTATGACTCCCCCTCTGCACTGGGAAACACTGACCTCCCCATCGTAGGGAGTGATCAGAGCTGCATTGCCAGATAGCATCAGGCCCGGATAGATGAGCACCCTTCTTCTTCAGAGGTAGTGTTGTTGAGGTGATTCTATTTCAGGAAATAATTGAGGCAACTCTTCAATAAAAGGAGAAAATCTGGTTTATTTTGCTATTCAAGGTGGACCCTTCTATATCCAGATTTCACGTGGTTAGCTTTCAGAAATGAGCCATGTTACCCTTTGTACCTACAAAAAGAGGGAGTGGGTGGGATATTGACATTTAATAGAAAGAAAGGACATGTTGCAAAATGTTTTGTTAAATCCAGGGCACTTGACAGGCTTCGAGGTTATGACAATCAACAATCTCATCTTCTACATTCAGTAAAGAGTCATCTTTCTCCTCCCCCAGATTCTCATAACCTTTTTTTTAAAAAAAGATTTATATATTTATTTATTTGAGAGAGAGAGAGAGTGAGGAGGGCAGAGGAAGAGAATCTCAAGCAGACTCCCCACTGAGCATGGAGTCCAATGCAGGGCTCAATCTCAAGATCCATGACTCATGAGACAGTGACTTGGATAGGAAACAAGAACCTGATGCTTAACTGACTGAGCCACCCAGGTGCTCCTCTCTCATAACCTTCTTAATCAAATTGGAAATTATTGGTCATACATTCTGTCATGTAGCCTCCTTCAAAAACATGTCTTTATCTGCTAGTTGTCTCAAATTCTATCCAGCGTCCCATTGCTTTTCAGTGTTTCCCCCACTAATCAGTTCTGTTTGATTACTGCTGTTTCTACTCTGTACATTTTTCTACTGATGAAGTTAACCTTTTCCTGCAAACAATCTGTGTCCCAGTGACAACCCATCAGTCTTTTTATTTCTTCACCAGTTCTTTTTGTATTTTCCCTCCAACTTGTGAAACTGACAAGAATTTCTGTTTATAAATGAAATCCTACTTGGTTTCCTGACTTAAACTATTATAAAATTATGATTTTAATTCAGACATCATGCACAGGGGATCATCTGTATGTTGTATTTTGCACAAAGTCTAGACTATTCTGGAGTGTAGTGGTAGGGAACGGGAGCTAATTTGGGAGAGATTAGAATAGTGCAGCCAAACTACGAAATTCTGTTGTTGCTGGTGAAACCAGGTATTTCATCCCTTTATGAACATGATGCTCTTTTTCTTTTGATACAGATAATAGAAATGATACTGCCTATAGCAACTTCCTTCCCTTCCACTCCTTCAACATTTACACATCCTGTGCTCCTGTAATGGATGACAAAGCCTGTTACTCAGCCAACGGAGGAAAGACAGAATTTCAAATTATGAATAGATCTATTTTCTCCTAAATTTCTGCCTCTTCAGCATTTTAAAGATACTCATTCTTCATTGTGCCCATATCTGGCATTAATCTCTAAAACATAAATCCTCTTACTGTAGTTTTCTTAAAGAAAAGTAGAAAGAATGACACATGAGATGTCTACATTGCTTTTCTATGTAGCAGGAGCCAGAATGCTCTTTGAATTTTGGCTGCAATATGGTAAAGTCTGCTTGCTTTCAATTATTCAAACCCATTTAAGTTTTTCATGCCAAGTTGGATAAGTTTATATTTCTATTTTCCCCATTCTGAATGAGACTCTTCGGATGAATTATAGCATCCCTAGGCTACTGCATGAGAAGGTAGCTTCTAAAGCCTTTTAAAGAGTTCATGTACTTCAAGGCACGGGATCTCTCCTTGTTACTGAACTAGACAGCCCTTCCCTTTTCCCTTTGACTTGGAATAGCTCGTGCTAGGTACTGTCACCCAATGATGCCATAGTCAGTAGATTTTCTTTTAGAAAGAGAAGTATTACCTGAAGCAAGCTCTTTTCCAAAGAAGAAACTCATAGGTCACAACCTGTTAACTGACAAAGCATAAACAAAAAAAGAGAAAGAAAAAAAATCAGGAATTGACGAGCTGATTTAGACCTTGGCAGGCTGAATCTACCTATATTGTTGTTCTGTGCACCAGCCAGTGCGTGTGCTGGTCCACGTGTGTTATTTATTTATTTTCCCCATAAAGCATTAGCACTGATTGCAACAATTGAATGACTTGGTTGGCAGGGGGAACTGTGAAATAACAAAGTCTGTGCCTGGCTGGTCATGTGGATAATGCCGAAGAGCACTAGCCCCCTTCTGCCTATGGCTGTGTCAGCTGAGCTATCCAGAAACATTTTTTCTCTCACTGATTTTTTTTTTTTTTTTTAATTTCTATTAAACCAGGA
The DNA here is from genome assembly GCF_029215605.1 of Mirounga angustirostris. NCBI lineage: Eukaryota > Metazoa > Chordata > Mammalia > Carnivora > Phocidae > Mirounga > Mirounga angustirostris. The sequence continues at coordinate 42,905,446 of NW_026991722.1, read as the reverse complement.
CTGGGGACCCAGCAGGTTTGGAATGATGCCAGCATCCTGTGGAGTCAGAAGAAAAGGTTGAGAATAGAAAGTATATTGACCCAATTTATTGGACAAAGTGCAATAGAGGTGACAGAACAAGCTACCGGGGTGTTTACTCTGGGAAGGCTTTTTAGAACAAGAGATTTGGGACAATGAACTACAAATGGAGCCGGTGGTCAGGTCAAAGAAAGCCCCTTTCAACTCCTTTTGATAGAACAACTTCTTTGGATTGCTGGCAGACTAAAATCTTCACATTCTGTTAATTTTTTTATACTATAATTGCAAATGCCTATTTGAAATAAGGGAGTTTCCAGCTGTTGTCTTGGAATGAAATGACTTCTGGAAACAAAATTAATTGGAAACAAAATTAATTGGTGTATTTCTTCCTTTGTGTATATGATAGTTCCACAAAAAAAAAAAAAAAAAAAAAAAGAAATGAAAGGCCTCGGAATAGGTTCTCTTGCTTGCAAAATATATTAAAATGTGCCTTAAGAATAGTATATAACATAGAAGACTGAAGCCACTCAATGTGCCTTGTGAAGAGTTTTGTGAATAAACACATTTCATGATACATTAAATAGATGTAGCTAAAAGTCTTGCTCTGCTCTGTCTTCAGATCAATCCATCTTCATACCACCTCTCCACTCAGCTAATGTGTAACTTCAAGAATCCATACAGACTTCCCAGGGCGCCTGGGTGGTTCAGTCATTAAGCGTCTGCCTTCGGTTCAGGTCATGATCCCAGGGTCCTGGGATCTAGTCCTGCAAGGGGCTCCCTGCCCAGTGGGGAGTCTGCTTCTCCCTCTCCCACTCCCCCTGCTTGTGTTCCCTCTCTCCCTCTCTCTCTCTGTCAATTAAAAAAAAAAAAATCATAAAAAAAAATAAAAAAGAATCCGGACAGACTTCTCTGGGAAAGCTCCTATAAAGACATTTGGCCACCTCTGTCTTGGTGAGCAAATCTTCTTCTACCTGTGCATGGGGAACTTTGAGAAAAGCACAGATATAAAACAAATTCGGGGAGAGTGTTAAGAAAATAGTGATTGTGGAAAAACAGTATGCATTAAAGAACAAGTCATGACTACAACATCTAATTTACTTTTTTTACTGTAGATAATGGGGCAGAGAAATTCTATCCTATTGGGGCAGAGTATTTGATCTAATGTTTGAAGATAGCCTATTGAGCAAGAAGTACATAAGAATATTAAGAAAAATCTAGCTGTTTGAATTATCATAGCCTAACAGTGCTGATTAAGAATTAATAAACTAGAGGGTACATAGGAAGGTATATAATTCAGAAGTCTTTTCTTTTCTAACCTAGTTAGATATTTTTAGTGATAGATTCAATGCTTATCAAATTTTCAGGTGATTCATCGTTAAAATTGTTAGATTAAAATAAGTATTTTTAGAAAGATTTCTACAAGGAAAAGTTCGATTAAAATTAATATGATTAAATCAGCAGAGATGATGTAAAGTCCTACATTTAGGAAAAAAATAATTGCATGAGGACAGGATTCAGGAAGCTTAGCATGGCAGTGGTAGTGTACGTGACAATGTCCTGCAGGTTTTATGCAAACAGAAGATTAACATAAACTCTCTGTGTGCTGTGTCTGCCGGAAAGGCCAATGCAATCACAGAAGTGGGCAAACAACAGAAGGGAGGCAGGCATCCACATAGTGTTCATCAGCACACGTGTGAAATATGGTGTCAAATGCCTTTTGTCACAGAGGGGCATAGATGAGTTAGAAATTAGTCCAAGGCATGCAAAATGACTTATGAGAATTCTAAAAGTCTTCACTACTTGCTTATTCAGTACTAATAGTGTTTCTTAGCATCTACTATTGCCAATCTCTACACCATCTTCTTTTGTAAGCATTGCTTTATTTAACTGCCATCACAGCCCCTTGACCTGTAGTTCTCATATTCATTATCATTTCACAGATGAGGAGCCTGAGACCTGCAGTGGTTGAATGACTTACTCAAAGTCACCAAACTACCAAGTGGCAAAGCTGGAAATTGTATCTGACTCCATTCTCCCTTTCTTTAGCCTCCGTGCAATGTAACAAAAAGAGCTTTACTCACTTCCATAGTTACTTTAGAGTGAAATACAGGGCTGTGCTTTCAAGGTGCATATACTCTGGCCCCAACCTACCTTTCCAGATGATTCTTGCTACATCCTTTGATCCATACAGTGCTCTGGCCAAGCTAGATGAATGTTCTGCTGTGTCGTAACCCCTGCTCTTTGATCTTACTAGTTGCTCAACATGGAGGAACCCCTTTCCTTGGCACTCCTGTCCAATTCCAACTGAAATGTGACTTTCTTTCTGAGGCTTCCTGACTCCTTAAAATAAATAGAACAGTCTCTCCTCTGAACCTTTAGAGTTCTTAAAAGACAAATCTTTTAAAACTAATAATACCCTTCTTCTAATACTCATTTCTATACATCTTTTAACTCTAATAAATAATATGCTCCTTGACAACAAGGGCTATGACTTTTGCCTTGTTTCTCAGAGGATTCAGTTTAGGCTTATTCCTTACACCTATTAGTGGTTCAATAAATATTTCTCAAATGAAAGAGTAACATGGATGATTGTAGTGGGTGACCTGAGGAAAGAATACTCTCAAAAATATCACAAAAGTTGAGGTGCCTGTGTGGCTCAGTTGGTTAAGCATCTGCCTTCGCCTCGGGTTGTGATCTCAGGGTCCTGGGATCGAGCCTTGCGTCGGGCTCTCTGTTTGGCAGGGAGTCTGCTTTTTCCTTTCAGTCTTCCTCTGTGCTCTCTCTCTCACTCAAATAAATAAGTAAAATCTTTAAAAAATATATCACAAGAGATTCAGTTGGTTGAGATACCTATTGAAATATAGGTTGGCATTTACTAAGTTGATCTGAAATCTGAGAAGTGTGGAGCAGAAGGTTATTCAATATATTTGGTTTTCCAAAGGAATTGTCTTTCAGTAGAATGAAATGTCATCTCATCTTGTCTATCATAACTGGACTTATATTTGGAAACAGTTTGAATCAGACTGGGGAAATCTAGAATTGAGAGCATAAGTGTCAGTTCTTGGGATTGTCCTTATGTTAGAAAGTATAAGTTGGCAGATGTGGGGTTGGAGAAAGTGACAGATTTCCAAGTACAAGCCTGATGAGTATGAATATAGAAATCAAATCTCAAACATGACTACTAAGCCAAGTGAAATAGATGTATTTTGCACATGACAAATCAAGCTGCAAGTAGCATCCAAGATTTATGGTATCCAACCAGGCAAAGGATTTCATATATTCACAGTATGTAACATAGGGTAAGAGCATAGGCTTGGAGGCTTCCTTTGTACTCTAAACAATGCTATCAAAATGTAAAGGTTTATTCATTCAACAGTGAGCTGTTGAACCCCTTGTGTGAGTTCGGGCTGCCAGAAGAGAGGAATGCATCTGATGATCCTAGGAGAGGTGATGGGGTATTTTCCTGGTGGTTTCATAAGGCTGTCTGTAGTAGCATGACCCCAATTTGGCCTTCCACCTTCTACACACTGTCAGCCTGTACACAATCCATCTCTCTAGCCAAAGATCCACGTTACCAAAGCTCCTGAGACTAATTTACAGAACCAGAATGCCTTTTTATTACTTCACAATAAGAGAAACAACTGCCATGCAGCAAATGGGCACGTCTGTTACATTTATCCTCATCAGCAGAACTACAGAGGAAGCCGAGCTACAGTTAGGTTTTGGGGTGAACCCAGAACTTGAATCACAGGAAAGAGAAGATTTGAATGTTGATGCAGTGCAGAGAAGGTACCCGGATGCATCCATCTTCGCAAAAACATCGGCACTGCAAAGGGGTTACAGCACTTGTACACGATCAGCTAAGACGGCCTCTTCCCGGGTGTGTTCCCGAATTAATGCCTACCAGTTCGCCTCAGTGATTTCTTGTTTTTGCTGACGTGGCTGGCTAGTCTTTTCCTCTGAAGGATGCTTAACAAGTCAGCTAATAGAAAATAAAAGAAACTATCTGTTGCTAGCATCTCCTTTCTCACTTGAACCTCAGGAAAGAATGGCCAACACTGTAGGACCAAAGGTAAATTGTCCTTATTCTACTTTACCTTCCGCTGAGGAAAATTCACCTTGAGAAGAGTTAAGCAAGGACAGTGCAAAAGCGAAAGGAATGAGCAAGGTTAGTGCTTGGAGCAAAGGAGTTCTAAGAGTTCCCTGGGTGACCGATGAGGTGGCTGTGTTGAGTGTGTGTTAGGTACCTGGGATGGGTTCCCATTCAGCTTCCTAAGGGGATAATGGGCCTCTGATGGTGTGACACAGAGATGTCAGTGGCCTGATCACTAATAGCTGAGACCTTGAGACTTCTGGTGACAGATAATCTGTGCCCAGGATTGACCTGGGAACAGAAAGCTGCCCTGCCTGCTCATACGGTATCAACACTGTCCTAAGTAGACTGGACAGAAGGGTATATCTGAATGTTTTGGTCCATCAAGACCCCTGAGACTCTTGCATAACATTAGAGTGGTGGAGAGTTCCCCTCCCACCACAACAAATTACTAATAGTTAATTTTCAGTCAACCAGATATGTGCATGGAGGCTTAGAGTTGACTGATCTGATTTTGCAAACTAAAAAGATAAGTTCATTTTTATTTTATGATGGTATTAAATCTTGGCATAGGAGGTCAGCATTTATCTTATTTCTTAATTCTTTGGAGAAAATGCACAAAAGGAAAATACCCAGCCTGCCATCCAGAAAGCACTGTCTTCTGGGGAAGATATACAAGTCGATATGTCATTGAGTCTTGATGATACTATTGTTAAATGTTATTTCAGAAATTAAGTGTAGGGCCTATAGGAGAAGTTCCTATTCCAGAGCTGGTTAGGAAGAGGGAGGGAGCACATTCGTGAAGCCTCCCCTTACCAGAAGAAGATGCCCTAACCCTACATGAAGTCAGGGAGCAGTTCATATTTATGTTCCTGGAGGAGGCTACATTTGACCTTTCTTGAAGAAGGAAGGGAAAATGACTTACTAGGAAAAGGGATCTGCAGAAATTCTGTTTGTTGTAAGGCAGTGCAAGCCATTTGCAAGTGTCTAATTTGAATGAATAAAATCTCTGCAAATATATATGAAAATGACATTGGTCATTCAGTAAGTTGTTTATTATAGCGATATTTTTTTCTTCTATGTGGACCCATCCATATTCACTTATCCAGGCAGCAAAGTGGAAAATTAGGGGATGGCTGGCTTGGATTATGGATGTTGTTTCTGATTAGGAAACTCTATAGTTATTTGACCCCTTATAAGGCTTGAATCTAAAATATTGTTCTCTTAGCAAAGCCAATATATGAGCCAATCAAACCAATATATATATAGTCTATTCACCTGTTAGAATGTAGTGAAATAATTTTTTGTAATCACTGTTTATTGATCCATTGTTTTATCTCCCTTTACTCTTCTGTTGAAAGAGCTGATGTAGTCTAAAAATGTAAAACAGTAAAAGTAATACAGAATCTGAAAATTAAATTTGAAGCTTCTGGTTCTGTTGTGGGACATTTCCCCTTATTTTATAATGCCTTTTGAGATTATTATTATTTTATTTCTGTAGTAATACTTATTTTCTCAATTATTCACATTTTATATTGCTGATAAACCAGAGGTTTAAATAAAAGTTTGATGGGTAGGCATTAAAAATTGCAGAAGTTGGTGAAGATTCACTTAGAAATAGCTGGGGGAGTGATGCAAATCACGAAGGAACTGATGAGAAGACAGTTCAGAAAGTGCAGTATATGGTGAGGTCTTTGGCTGTTTAGTTTGCTCTCAGTTGATTAGATATTTGAAAACTTTATATTTAAAAGCTGGTAAGAAAAATGCAAGGATAAAGATAAAAGCTTGGCATATATCTGTGATATACTCAGACTATTACAAGGCCCAGATAGAGCTGGGAAATACTTTAGAAAAATGCTAAGAAAAAAAAAAAAAAGATGCATTTAAGGAAGGATGCATTTAAGTTCTCTTTGGAACAAGAAGAGTTCAACTTATATTTTTCTCTTCATGGCTATCTCTGCATGCATAAAGCTGATTCTTGTTGCCAAAGCAGCTCCTGCACTAAACATCTCACCTAAAACCCAGTGTAGTGTTCTCTATGATTCCATTTTGCTCTCCTCCAACGGGTATTAAATTAATGAAAACATACGTCAAAAACAGACTGAATTCAGGGCAATTAGGGATTTCAAATCTGAGAATTCTTTGCAATTAATATATCAAGTATGATACACAGAGGTGACCATGGTGGGGCATGGGGAGTGGTGTGGGGAAGAGGTGTGAAGAGGAAAATAAGAGACGGGATGAGTCACCCTCCCCAGCCATTCTCGCTGGGGTTTCTCCAATTATCCAGTGAGGCAGGAATGTTCACACAGCCTTATGTAAATATGTGAAGGTTTTTTGCTTCGTTTTGTTTTTTTTTGTTTGGCTTTTTGGTACTTTTTCAAGGCAATTCATTTCTAATTCATTTCTATGAAAAATAGACTATTTTTTACAGTTAATCCAATAGTAATGGTATCTCCCTCAAGGTAGTCTGTGGTGTTTCCATCAGGAAGTTCTGTGTTCTCTAGTGTTTCCCTCAGAGTGGTTTAGAGTAGCATAAATTTGGGGAAAGGTAGATTAAATATAATTACATAAATTTGTGTGTGTGCATGTCTCAGGGATTTAAATACATTAATGGAAGCATTTTCCAAATGTATTTTCCATGAAAACTGTGCCACATATTTCCTGTGACTAGAGTTCAGTGGATCCTACTTTGGGAAACACAGGTAAAGTTACAATCTGCAAAGTAAATTTCCAAATAACTTGTTAAAATCTTAATACGTATAATTAAGGAGAATTCAAAATATGCAACATATTATTTAATTTTTAAACAAATGACAGTATATAAAACATGAAAATGAAAAACAAATGTAAAATGCTATTTCTTAAAACTATTGACTGTGAAATAATTTGGCTTCACAGAAGTAGGAGAGAGTTGTTTATTGAGTTATGAAAAGTGAAGAAAATATGATTCCTTTTATTATATAGAGATATATAAATTGCACAAAGAAACTAGTTTCCTTACTTGATTTGAATATCACATTTTATTCCTGCAAAGTCATTCCAGTGCCTGGTGTCTATTATAGATGAAGTGTCACAGTGCCTTTCTGGTCTGGAGAATTCCAAGGAAAATAGTCTGTATCAGTGTTCCCAGTATGATATTTTACAAAAATAGTTACGCAGACATACACAAGGTACACAAACAGATATACACACATACAAACTTACACTTATTTTGAAACACATATTTTAAAATTTACAACATAAATTGTGCATTGTACAGAATGGGGAAATTTGATTTCATTTAACCCCTCTTTGTTTTGTTTTGTTTTAGTATTTTTGACTTTATAAAATCCTAAGGCACCATTGTGTATTATGGGAACACTGCATTATGGGAAGGACCTGAACGGGGAGGACACCACTGATTTCTTGGTTACTTTTCAGCCTCCAGATTGAATAGCAACCGTATATACCCCTTTCAGAGTTGTGCCTGAAATAGGCATCTTTCCATGTCTGGATATGCACTCCTTACATAGACTCTGATTTCAAATATTACTTACAGTTTCGTATGGTATGGACAATAACGGAATAGTAAGTTATCTAATGTGTTATTATCTGATAGAGATTTAATTCTTTTTACTCTATTTATTATTGGTCATACTCTTAGGATTCTCAACAAATTTCTCTCTTTCCCTTCAGGAAATCCTTTATTATTTGTTGAGCATTGATCACAGTTCCTGGCTCTCATGGAAGAAACTTCAGCACTGCCCTGGAATGTTTTCTGGAAGCACCTTTAATAATGTCAGAAATGACATCATCATTGTTCTGGGAGGAGTGTGTTTTTCATGAACTTGTGTTTCGTCATTGGTACAGTATTGATAATGGCAGAAAACAAGTTATTTGTCGAAGGTAAGACTTTTAAAAACTAAACATTTTATGATAGTTGAATGTATTTTGAAGAAGCAGAAATTTTGAGATAGTCTCATTAAGGCGATTTCCACTTTGTTTAAAATCAAATCACTAAAGTAATTGGTAATGCCCTTTCAAAGAGAGAAACAAAGTATGCACTCTGTAACATGATTCATCGCTTTCCAGAGAAGGCAATAGGAACGTATAGTTGTTTTTTTTATTTTTTTGAGTGTCTCATAATTGTAATTTACACATACAAATCCCACAGGCATATGTCACCAACAGATGGTATTTATTAAAAATCCACATGCATTCTTGGACGGTTTAAGTGTCATTCTGCCTGAAGGCAAAGAAACGGATTAGACGACCTTTCAAGATCATTCTACTTAGAACTTTCAAGAGTATGATGTGGAACTGTCCCACTGTTTAAAATGTGTTTATTTTAAATATACGTACAAGTCGAGTATGTTTGATTGCAAGTGACATATATCTAACTTGAATCAGAGTAATAAAAAAAGTACATGTATTGGCCACTTATAAAAGGGTGTGGCCAGCATGGGCATTAGAAACAACTAAATTCAAAGACTGGAATGCAGTCAATTCTCCTTTTCCTCTCTGCTTATCTTTGTGGGTTGCTCATTCTCTCTTCAGCAGATGGACTTCTTCCACATGGAAGGGAACATGGGTCCAGACACTGATGTCTCAGTCATCAAAGAGAAGTCCTTGCAGCCAGCTCTGTTTAGAAACCCTGGGCACAGCTTGATCCCAGAAGCAATCACTGTAGCCAGCAGATGTAGTATTAAGATTGATTTCCCTGGATCATGGGCCTTTCACTGGTCATGACCATATTCACACCAGGATTAAGAAAGACAAAAGGAGATTCCTGGGATCCTGAGACTGTCCCACCTGAACTCCCAAGTGAATGTTTTCACCATTACAAATGGCCTAGAGACAGTTTTAGGAATATTAAAATTAAGACTGAATATTCTCATTCTCCTAAGAGTCTGTATCAAGATCAAGTTCTTCATGTTGTACATATCCCTGATCCTAGTCTTCACCAGAAGTCCAAACCCCTCAACACATACATGATTGTCTTTATGTACCTCCATTTGGCTCTGAACACCCTCTGATCTGATATAATCTCACACAACTCCCTGATTACATTCCTTCCTCCTTTGATCTCCCCACTCCCTGCCCTCACTGCCTATTCACACATACTTTGTGGAAGTTCTGTTATCTGTAAAGTTTCTGTTATCAGTAAAATTGTGTATGATCTTTAACTTCTCCAAACATTCCTTTTCCCTTCTGGTTCTCTTGAAACCTGACCATCACTTGAGGATGTTGGATTCCTCTACAGCCTCTCAACTGTTTTTGTTTTGGCTCTTATTTTGTCTCTCTCACACCACATATAACACAATGCCTAAAGATGGTGTAAATGTTCTTTTTCTTTTATTACCATTCAAGTTTATTCACCCTTCATTCCCCTAAAGCCTTAGCTTTTTAAATGGAACTTCCCCGCCTTGTTGCAGTATTGACCAACTGCCAGGTAACTGCCTTATTTACTGATAATTTTAACATGATTCTTATATTTTTTCCCACCACCTGTCTTACCCTTTCTTTTTTTATTTATTTTTTATTTTTTATTTTTTTAAAGATTTTATTTATTTATTTGTGTGAGAGAGAATGAGAGAGAGCACATGAGAGGGGGGAGGGTCAGAGGGAGAAGCAGACTCCCTGCCGAGCAGGGAGCCCGATGCGGGACTCAATCCTGGGACTCCAGGATCATGACCTGAGCCGAAGGCAGTCGCTTAACCAACTGGGCCACCCAGGCGCCCATGTCTTACCCTTTCTTTTGATGACTTCAGCATCATGTGGATGACTCAACCCACACTCTGGATTTTTACATCTTTGAGTTTCTCACTAACAATGATTACTCCCTCAACATCAACTCAGATATCCAAGCCTATGGAGGTACTCCACAGATTTTCATTTTGATAGCTGTACCTGATTCTCTCTTGCAAGTAATCCACCATAAACTCAGCATTCCCTGTATTTCTAGCTCATCAAGTCTCGTATCACCTGCTTCTGCAAATATTTAGCTCTTTAAGATTTTCCAGTCATTTGACTATTATTTTTGTTTTTGTTGTCATTAATGCCCCTCTTGTCCTTAACATCTTTCCTTAGCTTAGATGCTATAATTCATATAAAATATATCCTCTTCCCTATAATGTCAACTCCATTATCCCTCTCCCACCACTGTATTCACAGGCAGAGCCTCAACCTCATTAAAATCACCTTTCTGCCTACTCTGTGCTCGTTCTTGAGAAACTAAATGTTGTTGAAGCACAACACTCCAACATGCTGATTGGTTTCACTTAAATTTATGACAGTATATCTCAAGTAAGTTTCAGGGGTCCCAGGCCATTTTATCCTACTTTTCTGTCAATTTTCCCATCATCTTCAAGAACTATGAAATATTTTTTCTCCTCAAAATCTGTTTACTCATCCTCAACTAATTATCTCATTTTGTTTTTCATGGAAAGAAAAAATTAAAAATCATTACTTGATCTTGTTTCCATCAAATCAAATAACCCACTTGCATCTGCATTGCCATATTCTGCCTTGCAGCTGCATATGTTGTCTTGTTTTCTGCTAATCGTGTCTGAAAGGTTTCTGCTTGTGCTGAATGCTGTGTTGCACTGTTCAGATCCACCTCTCAAGATTAAAGTACTTACTCCCCCAACCTGGAGTAACAACTCACCCCTCTCTTCCCAAACAAGACTGCTCTGGAGTCAGAGCGCCCGTGGGATAGGCTGAGACCTCTGTTATGGCTGCATTAATGTTCAACTCTTCTCTTGGTCCAGTCCTACTTTCTTCAACCCCCCACAGATTTGACCCCAAGGACACTCCCAAATGAAGTTCTTGCAGACATCTATCTGTCTAAGTGTTTCATAGGGAATCTGGCCTAACAGAAGTGGTGCCTGGAGTGGTCTGAGGGTCTGAACCTAAAATAGGATTTAACTGTCACCAGCCAGTTGCAATGAGGCCCAGTGAGGACCCCATCCCTTGTGGTAGGTAGAACATGGGAAGCTCTTGGTACGCTGTAGTGGTGCGATCGTTAAAACATTTTTATTTATGATGAACTGGGACAGTATACCCATAGAAAGAAATGCATCGGTGAGGCAATTTCTCAGGTGCCTTAGAAATTTGGGAGAGGTGGTAATTATAAGGATTATGGAATTTGATTTTTGTTGTTGGGAGCAATTCATGTATCTGATAAATTAAATTAATGGCTAAGTGTGGAAGCCGGAGGACCTCTTGGGAAACATAAGAAGAAACTCAATCTCCTGCAGCTAACAGGGAGAAAAAAACAGAGGACCAGGAACCAGGACCTAATTATAAGAACAACAGAACACCCAAGAAAGTGGCATTCTCAAGCCTCGCAAGTCTTATGCCAAAGTCAGGGCCCTAGTTGGAACAAGTGGAACACTGAGACTTTGGACAGAGACATCTGGATGGATGTCCTTGAAAACACTGTAATTCAAGATTTTCATGAACCATCTGCACTTTACGCCCTCTTGATTCCCATATGCTTGAAGATGATGAAGGGCCTCTGCTTTGCAAAATGGTACATGTCCCCATCTCCATTATTAGGATATAGCCAGACCTCTCCTTCTGACCACCAGAATAGTAACTGGACTGAAATTATAACATGAACTGGTTGGAGAGATGAAATGCTGCGCCTGCAAAGGGTGGAAAGATGCTGTACCAATAAAGAGCCAAAGGACCAAGCCAAAATGCACAGGAGGAATCTGGAGACATGTATTTATAGGACTGGGTCATGAGAGTACTGGATCAAAAGGACCATAACAGAACACTGGAGTGGGAAGAGTTTGTAGAACTCTTGTGGCTATGGAAGCACTCTTTAATATTAAAATATTCAATTACCCAGCAAGGGCCCTGGAGCTAACATTTTGCTACTTTGACTTTTGAAATTTTGAAGAAAGTACTGACCCACTCTAAGTATGATAGAAATGCCAGAAGTGCTATAGAAAATGGTAGAAGAAGGCTCAAAAAGCTTAAGTAAGTAAGGCTGAATATCTCTTTCCAGATGGCTGTGTTCAAAGGGAGAGTACAGCGCCTGCTAGCATTGTGAGGAATGCTTTAGTAGGAGGGCCCCATGCATTACCAAGAAACTAAGTAGCAGGTGTCTTCTACAAGCCAAGACTGTAAGTAAGGGAGGTCCACTGATAGAAAAGAGAACGATAAGACCTCAGAAAGTAGAGGCCAAGTGACAGCTAGTCATTTGAGGCAAGGAGGGCTCCCTGAAAATAGATTTTAGGATGGAAAATTTAGGGTAGAAGTTTTGTTTTTATGCTAATTATCTCTCTACTACTGTATTATAAGCTATTTGAGGGCAGAGAATTGCTTGCCTCCTTCACTTATATATCTTCACTACAGAAAATATTGCTGGACTCATAAAAGGCTTCCAACAAATATTTTGGAAAAGAGGTCATTCTAAAAGGGTGGCTGTGGGGGGTTGGTGGGGTGGGGTGGGTAGACAGCACTGGCGCTGGGGTTTTTGTGAGATTGTTAGCCACTCTAGTTTGTAACTTTCATATGTTTTTAACAGTTTGGCAAAAAAATGACTGTGGACTTTTAAAAACTGGAAGCAGACTTATGATTTATAACCTTTAATAAAGGCATCTGTTATAATGTTAACTTGTGAAACATTTACTTAAATTAAGCTTTATGTAAGTTCTTTATTGAGAGGCATAGCGCTGGTCAAACACAGCCATCAGGAGTTACTTTGTGACATGGAAAGATAGTAGTGATGATAATTTTTGTTCCAGTTACTAAAAAGAAGCCTTGAAAATTAGGAGAAAAAATGTTGAGCTAGCTGGATAAATTTCCTGGTGAAAAAGTACAGAGAAATTTAAACCAGTATTTCCCAAACTATGTTCCTGAAAGCATGAATTTCGTGAGTGGTTAATCCATATTCTGTGTTCAAAGTCTTTATAATTGCATCTATGTTTGGGAAACACCACCATAGGTTTTGTGTGTTAGGTATAAGGTAAAAGAGCACATATTAACTATTTGATCTTCAAAAAAGATAGCTATTTGTATTTCCAATGGGTAGCATGATTTTTCATGAAGCATGATTTGTTAAAGAATTAGGGAAAGGAAATCTAAGGTTATGATTAAGAAGAACTGAGGCTAAATATAAAGCCAATTAATTGGACCTAAATTTTTTAGATTTCTTTATATCTTGTTTTATATAATTTTTAACAGTTGAAGTGTTTAGTGTGTCTGAGCCAAAGGCAGATGCTTAACTGACTGAGCCACCCAGGCCCCCTAAGACAAAAATAATCTTGTTTATAATCTTCATTCATCTCTTTAAAATGATCATGAATGCTATTTAGACCCTTTTAGCAAGGCAAAAAAATAAATAAAGATCATCAAGTGATAGAATTTGCTTTCGGCAAGCTCAATCTCCCTCTTTGGTACTGCTTTACCACCCCCACAGACCTCATATATGTATATGGTCCCCTCCCTTCACTCCTCAACACCTTGCTCAAATGATTTATTTCCATCATGGTATGCATTAGAGAAAACAGTGTAAAACATTACCTATTCTTGGAGATTTTCATTTTTAATGAATTAATGTTTCAAAGAGAATGGTGGAATTTTTATATAAATCAGTAGATGAGGAAGATAAATGGAGAGAGCAATAGGGATTATATTCACAACCTAAAGTCATATCGAGTAAGAACTTTCTTTGATGTGGAAGTCAATTCCCCCCCTCATGGCAAGCATTCTATGTTCACACTGAATTGATTCTCATTCACTTGCGTCTTGGGATTGAGTGGATTTTGCTGTGGGCCCTGCCTCACAAAACAGGGATTCACCTTAAATTTCTCAGAGTAGAAAATTTTATAGGGTAGTGCTGCAGAAAACTAAGCAACTAGTAGCTAGGCAACCAGGAACAATTGTAAGAAAAGAAAATTTAGAAAAAGCCAAGCAGGTATTATCTATACAATATTTGGTATTAAGAGATCTAAAAGTATTATCCTTTGTTTGTTAGTAAAACTTGCTTGTGATACTCAGTGTCTCTCACGTACACCTTTATATGAAATTTATTTTATCAGATTATCTTCCATCAGGCCTTTTGATTACCTAGGGCTTTTTTCCAGAATTAACTTAGCTGTTTGGTTCAGGCTACCTTGATAAGAACTGTAAATTATTATATTGTAAGCATTGTCAACCCAAGAGTGAAGCATTGGACTTGATGGGACCATTAAGCATCTGTCACAGCCTCTTGGTAGACAATACAATTCAGCCCCTAGGGATAACACTTGGCCAGAAGCTGACAGCATATCTACTACCCTGCTTATTGCAAGTCGACTGCATCTGCCAAATTAGGGAGAAGGAGGTACAGGGTGCTTAGAATCCAATACACTAGGAGGGACCATTTGCCTAAAAACAAGACATCCTACCTTTTAAGGCCATATGAGCGATATTCTAGTGTTTTATTGGGGGCACTTTTGTTTACCAGTATCATTAAATTGGCCCAAACTAGGGGGGGATGAGACTCCAAATTCCTCTGAGGAGAGGAATGGAACTAGATATTTGAAACAATCGAACATTATTCTAATACCCTTGCTCTGTAATGTGGTTTGATTAATTCTTTCCTATCATTACAGTTCCCTTTCCTCTACTTCTTTAGTCAATGGCACCAGCATCTGATATCTCCCTTACTTTCTAGCATATAAATCAGGGACCCAAGGAGAGATTTGAGGTCCAAGTTGCAAAATTTTCAGCCTAGTTCTCATATTGACCCATTTAGAGTCAAGGGCTCACCTCTGAATAAATGGCTATGACCAGAGCATGAGATCACAGAATGTAGGTAAGCTGTCTCAGGAATCATAAAATGTATGTGTGTGAACAGAATTCCCAGAAGTGAATGTGAAGGAGGCAAAAAGACTGGTATCCACTGTGCCTTGCCACCTCACCATATTCTTCAAATAAAGATGAGTCACCTCATTTTGTTCTCTTTAAGAAGAGTAATAGCTGGGATATGTTATGTAAAGATCATAATAGCCTTACGTGGAAATTCATTTTCATTTCCCACATCAAGTTTAAAGTGACTCTTTCTTTGGAAAGAAAGATTGCCCATTTCACCGAATATAGTGACTAACAGTGAGTAGCAATTGCAGTAAACAGAGCAACCAAAGAAACAAATATTGAGGCTACAGAAAGATGCAAGCCATACCTATTTATTCCTGCACTTAACTACTTCTATCATGCCTACAGTTAATGATAAAGTTTCTATTTCAGAGAAGACTGGACCCCAAAGGAGAAGACCAGTATGTATAAACACAGACCATCCACGTAGTTTAGATATTAACTACCTGATTTAAGATTTTACTCTATTTTAGGCAAGAGGAACTGGAAGTTGTTGTAGAAACCTTCAGTGCATTCCTTACGGTTCATTTTGTATAAGTAGGCATAGGAACTATATATGATTCTCAAAAGGGTGTGGGTTAAACTCTTCCTGACTCTTTATTTTGCAATATTCATAATGTCACAGTCTAAGGAACCCATTCTAGGTGCTATTATATATTGATACCTAAACTAATTGAATCTGACTGAATATAAAGCCCAGAGTGAATGTAAATGAAATGGTTCCATTTGTGTAAATTGAGGGAGAATGCTCTCCTCCAGAATTATGGCTTAAAGAAGTTTATTTTTATCTGGGAATGCTATGGTCTAGACTAAATTATACAACTTTCCGGTTTGGTTATGGAGAGTGGCTAGAGAATGTTTGCACACAGAGGAGTGATTTTTGGATAAGTTTTAGATGGACTGTCTCTCTACTACAACCATGTAGAGTGTTGTGATTTCAATTATGTAATGATGAGTGTGTAATCCCAAACAAAGATAATTATACATGCTAGAAGTTTTCTTTAAACCTCTGTACTTTGGCTTTGCTAAAATGGGATAGCATGTAAAGGCCAGTTGAGTATATTGAGGTTACGGACAAATAACAATTTGCCTGTGCTTTAATCTATATATTTCTTCAGTGTGGTCAATTGGCAAAACAGACATACAAGTCTAAGAACACATGCCATTATAAATACAACACTCCAACAGTGAAGGTTGATCATTTGCCTAGAGTAGAGGATAGATGTTGTGTTTGAAGGAAATATTTCCCACATAAATCTAGGGGACAAATGTCCAGCTTCCACTTAAGTCATCAATATTCAAATAATGCCACCTCATCTACTCTCTTTGGAGGGTCTGCCTAAAATGCTTTGCCCACTGTTCACTTAGCTCTCCACCAAGACAAACCTATTTGTCATCATTCTGAACACTGAAACATATGAAGACACTTATGTAGCATCAACAATGAAACAATAGCCATGTGTGTGTCAAGGAGGAAAAATTAGAAGTTTTGTTTCTCTCTCTCTCTCTTTGTTCAAATAGGGAGGTATAGATTAACAAAACTAGTCACATCAAATTTAATCTTAATTCCATTTCATTCTTTTTCATCCTGCAAAATTTGTGTTAATTTCTCTCACAATGCCTGTCCGTGTTTTTATTACCAAAGCAAAGCCTATCTTATTTTAACGCTTTTCTAATGTATTTTGGTCCCTATGACTCTGGGTCATATGTACTTTAAGAGAATGTAACTAAAAATGTGCCAACTCTCAGTTACTTACATTCCTAAAGATAGGATATTCTTTGTGTTCCAAACTACCTACTCCTTAAAGATAGATGCAGATTTTTTCCCCACAGGCATCTAAAGTCCAATTGTAGGTCTTTTTGACATCTTACAGCCACGTATTTTCCCCTTCTTCATCCACTCTTTAAAAGGAGTGTCTTGGAGACATTCTGTTCTGTCTTTCATCCCTGCTCCTTGCTTCTCATGCCCTAAATATTCTAGAAACTCCAGAAAGCACCTCTGTCACCTTCCTTTTCACCTGGGTCCTTCTAGTGGCATTATTTGGGATTCTGTGTGACCCATCAGAGATGGCTATTTTTTTTTTTTTTTTTTTTTGAGATGGGGGCAGAGGGAGAAAGAGAGAGAATCTTAAGCAGGCTCCATGCCCAGTGTGGAGTCTGATGTGGGGCTCGATCTCACAACCCTGAGATCATGACCTGAGCCAAACTCAAGAGTCTGATGCTTAACCGACTGAGCCACTCAGGCACCCAGAGATTGCTATTCTTGGTTTTATTTCACTGTCCTTTAAAAAAAAAAAAACCATACATTTCCAATACACATTCTCAGTCTACATTGTTATTGTGAATTTTTGCTACAAGAGCACACAGACTTTCATCTGAGAGCTTCCTGTTTCATTCCCAAAAATATTTTCTTAGACATTTTATTTTATTTTTATTTTTTAAAAATATTTTATTTATTTATTTTAGAGACGGAGAGAAAGAGAGAGTGAGCAGGGGGAGGAGCAGAGGGAGAGAGAATCTTAAGCAGACTCCACACTGAGTGTGGAGGCCAGTGGGGGGCTCAGTGTCATGACCCTAAGATCACAACCTGAGCTGAAACCAAGGGTCCAACGTTCAATTGACTGAGCACCCAGATGCCCCTTTATTAAACATTTTAGACTTTTAAGTGATTATGATCTTTATGCAAAGGAATACTTCAGATTAAAATAATTTAGACCAGAGAGTATAATTGCTTTCAAGATATAAAGATTCTACCTAGTGCCAAATGAAACAATAGTACTTCACATGCATATTCTGTAGTTACTTTATAAATCAAAGTATAAAACACCTAGATTGTAGCTTGTTATTCTTTGGACTCTAGGTTTTTCCCCTTAAAACACATTTGATTTTCTTTTTCTTAGGCTGGCACTCTGGCAGAATCTTGCATTAGAAACAGTGATCTCTATGGAGTTATAGATTATAGTTCATGTTAAAATGTTTGCTGTTGACACCCTTTTGGCTTAAACTGGTGACACATTTAGTGGAAGTTAAGTGTTATAGAAGTTGCTTAAAATGATTTTGACAAGAAAAAAATGGTGCCATAAATATTATAACAAAGAAATTTTTTTTTCAAATATTAATGTATTTTAGCTCTTGACTACAGAGGTAGAAGAATGTGGTTTCTGAATGCTGGTTGTTAAGCCTCCTGCAATGGCTGGACCACTGTGAAGATTTAAATCAGGATGAGACTAGCACAGAGTTTGTAGAATGTCCCACCAAATCTAAAGATTGTTTTGGTGATATGGAAGATCCCTGAAAGGAAAAGATTAGTTTTAGAAACCTCCAGAGAAGTTTGATTTTTCAGAATAAGGATTTTGTTTGCTTGTTTAAGTTTAATCTTGGACCTCCTGAATATTCCTTTCCCTGCTCTAAAATTTCCTGTCTGGGAGGGACACTTCTACAGATGTCCCATCTTAAGGATATCTGTGAACAAGCACTGTTCCATGACTAGCTAACTGTAGAGACCACTTTCAAGAATGTTCTAACATTAATGAGCCCATACTAAATAAATATGCAGCTTCTTTTCCACGAATGTCCTTCAATTATAATTAGAAGCTTCAAGTTTTAGTAGGGTTTTTGGGAAGCTATACAATGATTAAATTTTCTTTCTGTAAAGTTTTAAAATTCATGTCTTTCACCATCATAAATTAAGCTACTTTAATTTTTGTCTCTGGTTTGTCTAAATGAAATGGACATTTGGAAGGCAATGATTTTCCTGCTCAAATGGATGTAACATGATTATTTGACCAGCACTGTAGAGAGAGTTCAAGTATCAGATAGAACAGTCTTTAGGTTATCATCAAAACCTGATATCCTGTTATTATATAATTGAGGCCACAAGGTTGTCAATATCAAACACATCCATTGCTTCCTTAAATCTGCAACCTGAAACCAAAGCCAGAATTTTAAGTCACAAAGACATCACTGATAGCACGTGGGAAATTTTCAAAGCTGTGCCAGGGGATTTAAGGAGCATTGCTTCCATTAATCTTGCTGAAAGTCTCATGACTAAATCCCTATGCATTGCTTTTAAGATTTGTTCAAAAATGTCTCAGCATACAGAGTATGGACAAGTTATTCATTACAGCTTTTACTTTATAGCATTCTGAAACTCTTTCTAAGTAATTTAGCACTGACTTTCCTCTTCTATAAAAGATCATAAAATACTTTTTGCCTAAATGAAAGATTTGCTTTTTGATAACATGAACTTTCATGAAGAGTGAAAACTAGCTTTTACACAGAGCTTGACTGGAAGGAAAACAAGTAGTAAAGTTAAAAGAAACTACAGCAGGTCTATTGATGTTTTTTACCAAAAAAATGACACAAGCTTAGAATTTCTTATTGCTTAAAAAAATATATATATAAAATATATCTCAGTATATATATAATATAATTTTATTAATTACTTGTAATTATATTAATCATATAGATAAATAATTATATATACATTATATATACAAAATCTCAATTTCAATCTCTACCTATAATTACCAGGGTAGTTCATGGTCTAGTTGAGGATATAGAAATATAAAGCATAGTAGAGAAATGTAACAAAGAATAAGAAACCTGAGAAAGAAAAGGATTTGAGACATAGAGTCATCTGAGGTTTTTGGATTATAGTCCTAGTTGGGTAGTGTAAGACATAAAGCTAGAAAGTTATAAAGTCAGATTTAGAAGGCTTTTTCAATGCAGTGATAATCCATACTTCATTTTGTAGGTATGATATGGTCAAGATATGATTAATAACATCATAGAGATATTATTAGGAGAGATAATTTAGGAGATTTCATGAGTGAAAGATTGGCATGAGTAGACAAGGAGGGCAGGCAGGTCAATAAGGAGGCTATTTCCAAGAATAAATAGAGATAATACAAATATGAACAAAGGAATTGCCAATGAAACACGGAAAAAGAAATAGACTGAAGGCGCTGATGGGATGTGCTTTAGGGAGAAAGAAGAGTCAATAATGACTGAGGTTTTTAGCATACAGGGTTGAGATATGGTGGAAAAGGCAACCCAAAGTTGAGGCAGAAGATAGTAGTTTCTGTTTTGGTTATGAGAAGCTAGAGTTCTCTGAGGTTTCTGAGTAATTGCTGAGTGAGTTTTGGGGCTGTAGATACTGATTTTGAGACATTAGCTCATAAATTGTAGGGCTGATGAGCTCACCTGGAGAAATAAATTAAAAAAAAGAGTAATAGAAAGGAGATTGATGGGAGAATCTTGGTGGTGGCTGAAGTTAGAAAAGTAGTCAGGAAAGGAGATGGAGCAAAGTGGCTAGAGAAAGGAAGACCAGGAAAAGTGTTATCATTAAAGCTATGGAGGAAAGTCATCAGGGGTCCATGGGGCAACATAGTTGAGGAGGATGAAGCCATTAATTTTGTTAACTATGAAGTCATTGGTATACTTACAGACAACATTTCCAGTAGAATGGTCAGGACCAGACCAGCAGGGGATTCAGGAGTGATCACTGAAATCAATGATGAGAGATATAAACAGGTGGAAGGAGGTAGTATAGACTTACCCTTCATAGATGTTTGGAAACGGAACCAAGGAGACACATGAAGCAGTATCTTGAAAAAAGCACAGATAGAGAGAAAGATTCTATGGGAAGAAGAGGGACCTGAAAGTTTTTGGAAGGTATGTGGGGAATGCTGTGGAGGGAGAAAACCCTTTGATATTTCCATTGGTTCAATATTTAAAAGTTGTGAAGTTCTCTCTCTTTTTCTCTATCAATATAATGTCATGCACAGGATGATTTAGATCATAAGAACTGTTCAGGGAACTACCCGAATCAGTTAGGATAGGCTAATTACTGCTGCAGAAACAGCCCCCTGCCTCCAAAATTGGTGTTTTAATAAAATAAAGTTTATTTCTTTGTTCTGCTTTATGCTATTTGTGGAATGGCAGGGCATTCATAACATTTATTCAGGGACCCAGAGTGGTGGGGGCTCTATCTTGGCAAGTACTCATAATTACCACTATGGGAGAGAGGGGGGCATCTCACACAAAGTGTGAATCTCATACTGGGTTCCTAAAACTTTCTCCAAGAAGTGACATATATTACTTCTGCTCACATTTCATTGGTCAAGCTAGTCACATAGCTTGCTGACTTCCAAGTGGTCAGGGAAGGACAACTCTGCCAGGTGCCTGGAAGGAGAACCAGAGATTTTGTGAACATTTGTAATGATTAGAACACTGTCTTACAAGCTTAAAAGGGAACTGTGGGATTTAGAAGAACTGGATGAGGGAGCAAAATGGGTTGAATTAATTACATTATCCAATGCTATTATGCTTCTTGAAATGCATATAATATTGAAATCATTTCATAGGAACACCTGTGAAAAGGAGTGCTTCATAATTGTTTCTGAATGCTTCTAATAAAATGAGACAACTAGCCTTCTCTAATGTATTAGTTATGATTAGTTTCATCTGCATAAGACAGGCAAAAATATAACAGGGGCTGCAATAAGATGCAATTATTTTTCTCTTAAGTAAAAGTCTGAATAAGAGTTTCCAGGTCCTCCATGACCATCGAGGACTAGGGTTCTTCTACATAGTTTCTGTATCATCTTCAATGTTTGACTTCCATTTTGTGGTCCAAGTTGCCTGTTTCATTCAGCTTAAACCATCTCATTTCTATGCCAGCAGCACAGCTCTCCCTAAAAGTTTCACTACCACTTCTGGATATATTGCATTGGCCAGAACTTAGATACCCACAATGAAGGTTAGTCTATATGGTCTTTATTCCGGGTACCCATGTGCTTGATTAACAGTTGGGGGCTCCATTTCTGAGGAGAGGAGAGGAGAGGAGTAGAGGAGAATTGGTACCACATGACCATCCATTTTACATACTTCACCATGCCTGTGCGGAGGATCCTCCCTTCTGTTTTGGGCTTTCCTCCTATTTTTAGCCATTCTTAGCATGAACAGGAATTGGGAACTCCATGCTCCACATCAAAAATGACTCCCTTGGAATACATATATATTTTGGAGCTAGAATGTCTTCGTTAGCCTCTTATTGAGAATGGAATAGCAGTTAGAGAGGGAATGAGCATCAGTATTGGTTTGGGTGCATTTTATGCCAACTTCCTAGCTTCACTGAACTCACAGCTCTTGGTGGGAAGTGATAGCAGGCTTGGGAAGGTTTGGCCAGAACTTTCAGTTGACTACGAGTTTAACTAATAATGTTCTATGCAGAACTGGGCTCCACTTGGAGTTCTTGCTATAGAATTCCAAAGAGAGAGTGCGTAATGGAGAGTGATAGAGGTTCTTTTCATTTTTGCTTTACTCCCATTGCGGGAGCTGTGAGATGGAACAGAGTTTACCACCAAAAGAGAGAAGAGATAAAGTGCTGTGGAACTTCAAATGCAGGCAAATTGGCAGTTGCACTTGACCCAGGGTTAGACCTGGCACAGATTTCAGGAAACAGTAGAGATCTTTTGCTTCATACTTTTGTTTTTCATTTGTTCCTTGTTAGAGCCTCTCCACTTCATACACCAGATGTTGAACTTACGATATTATTGTGTTGGTAGCAGTAACACAAATTTGAATCATAGGAGAATGCATTATTTAAGTGGCAGATGAGATAATCCTTGCCAAAGATGTATGAATTAAACATGCAGTAGCCGAGGGCCTGATGGAGCTCTGAGTCAGGGAAAGTAAGAGGATAATCAGGCAACTGATAGTGGAGATTCCTGAGAATTTAGAATGCACCTTCTGTTGTTATTTTGTACTTTAAGGTAGAGTAATGATGGTGAATGGGAAGCAACATCCAAAACTGAGGATTTTACATTTAATTAGGCATTGGATTGTAGTCTGATTGAAATCAGAGGAGAGTAAAAGATGCATATGAATCAATGCTAAGGGAAAAAAAAAGCAAAGGTGAACACTGCCCTTATTTCCAAATTAATATTTCTGTTCACTTTCTGCTGTCATCTTTAAATCTCGTATGACATTACAAATCCTTTTTGCCTATTAAATAAAATTTATTTTCCTCTAAAGTTTGTTCAGATTTTTACTTTATGGATTATATGATGAAATTCAGTATTGATTATTTTCTTTTTGTATTCCTGACCAACTCAAATCCTTTTTGAAATTGCATAGCCTTCCCATGTCTATAGCTGTATCTGGATGTTAAATAGCCCTTCTTTTGGACAAACAAAAATAAATTAAGAAAAGATACTACAACAACTTCACCCTGGGCCTGATATTCTTTTAATTTTAAGACATTTTTAAAAAAAGATTATGTGACACTGTCTATATGACAAAGAAACGTTTGAAAATAAAAGTTTGTTATAAGATGTCAAACCATCTTTTAAAGTTCAAGGATGTACAGCCTTAACATATTTATTTATCCACAGCTTATGCTGGTTTTATTTTAAGTGGACGTGCATTAATAAAAGATAGCTATTGTTTATGCCAAATCATATCTTTTTCCTTTATACAGTAGAGAAGCAAAGCAATCTATTATTTTAGATAGTTGTTAGTAGAGAGAAAACAGATCAGTCATATTACAATATCAGTTTGTAAGAAGAATCTTGACAAGAAATTTTGCACCAAAATTGATAGTACACTGTGGATAGTAGATTATGATCTCCAGTGAAGGAAGTATGAATAAAAATCAAACAATATGAAGTGATATCAAGCACTGTATTCTGCATCCACATTTCAGCACTCTACTTTAGGAATAGAATTGATTTAGGTATATGTACCTGTTAGAAACAGGCTGGCATAGCAGATCGCTCAACTGAACTGAAAGGAAGTATTAGCAAGTAGATAGACTATGGGTGAAACCGTTTATTCAGTTATGAGAGCAAAATATGACCTATTCCTAGTAAAATTGTGCTCTCCATATGTGTTTGTGTATGTATGTGAGTTTAAATATTATGAATGGCATTTTTAATAAATCTCAAAGTAAGCTAAAAGATACTAAAATTGCAAAAAGCGTCCTGAACTCTAAGATATAGTTACTTTGGTATCAACATTTCCATGCAGATTTTGTATGAGTAGGAAGAATTATTGGGTCTTAATAAGAATGAACTAAATCTCTTCCCTCCTTTGCTCTCTCTTTTGAATTAATTTGTTTTGGTTTTCTAGAATCACAGTGCAGACTATAAAGAATGGAAGGGCTTGGCATGTACCATGTTTTCTCCACTGCATTAATTGAACTGTAAATGAGATTTTGGTCAATAAAATAAAACATGCTGCCCAGAGCACACAAAGAAAAGCACAAGAGAGATTCAAATGCTTAGTAATGTGAGGAATGAACATAACATAAAGGTTCTGCCATCAATCAATTCAAATAAAGTATAGGATGTACTCCTTGTTGATCTATTCCCATAAGCCATTTTACAAATTCTTAGGCAGACATAAAAAAAACAAATTTTAAGAATTTGATGTGCTTTTCTTCCCCCAAACATAGTTGGTATTCTCTAACACTGCTCTTGGCATAATTCATCACGATTTCAATATCCATGTAGATTATCCCTTCAATACCCTAGACTCTTAATTATTTGATCTTCTTTCCTCTTAACAGTTTTGACCAACAACTTCCTTCAACCTCTTGCACTCATGATCACACTTTGGGTCTTAGCATTCCCAAAACATATGACTCCATAATTCTAATTTTAAGAATTCCATATTCAAACTACCACCTCTTATTTTCCCAGCTCACTTCCCCTGGTGCCCTTATTTCAACAATCTTTTTTTTTTCCTCATTGGTGCTTAAAATACATTGATTTCCAGCTCTCTTCATGACCTTTTTCCTCTCTTTCCAGCTTAAATCTCATTGCCAGTCATAATCACTCCTTTGTATGTATATTTGATGCCCTTGGCCTCTCTCATTTCCTCATACTCCTCTCATTTCCTCATACTCACCTCAATCCTGGTTAAATCCCATTCTGCTTACTCTGTGGCAATACCAGTCATAGCTCAGTGTGTCGGGAGGAAAACACACACCATGGTGGGTTAATCCCACTTGAAATTCTTGATCATAGGCACAGAAGGAATCATGAACTCAGAAATCACATTGTATGCCCCTTGCCCACTTCCTCTTCCTCTTTCCTAGGCAACTGCTATACCTCCTCATCCTCTGGAACTCTGAACACTCTTCCCTTTCCTCCATCCCAATTGATAATCTTTCTTATTTCACCAAGAAAATAGTACTTCAAGAACACCCTACCTCCTTCACATTGTTAAATCTGATCATCATTTCTCTGTTGACCTACTTGATAACTTCCTTCTTCTGGAGCCACTTCCTTCACTTGAATTCCAAGACACCATGCTATCCTGGTTTTCCTTCAGCCTTACTGACCACTCCTCTTCATTCACTTTGGTGGGCACCACTTCACTGCCCAGACTCTTAGGGTTGGAATGCTCAGGGATCAGTCCATGGATCTCTCTTCTGCTTTCATTCATTCTTTTGCCAATGTCATCCAATCTCATGGCTGTATATACCAACTTACGCTGAAGACTCTGGTATTTATCGTTCTATCCTGGCTGTTTCCCAGAACTCCAGGCTTTGTTGCTGCTAGCTTACTTGGATTTTTCCCTTGAATACGTAATAGGCCTGCTGATCTTAACATGTTCAAAACCAAACATTTGATTTCAGTCCCCCTTTCACCAAACAAGCATGTTTTGCCTCCCATGCCCCCCATTTCAGTTAATGGTGACCCCATCCTTCCAATTTTTCATGTCAAAACCTTTGTAGACATCTTTGAGTCTTCTTTTGCTGACACACCCTAGGGCCTAATCTGTCAGCAAACAGATTGTGAATTCTACCTTCAAAATTTGTCCAGAAAGTAAGCACTGATTCCTGTGACTACTGCTGTCTTCTGGGCCACTCTGTTCTCATATCTTGCCTATGTTATGGCAATAACTTTCTAACTGCTTCTGCCTTTGCCAACCCTTTCCCCACCTTCAGTCTATACTCACCACCATAGCAGCCAGGGAATACCTGAAAAAAAATCTGTCATATTGTTTCGTTTCCCTTCTTAAAACCCTGCATGACATGCTAACTCATTCAGACTTAACACCAAAAATGTTAAATGGCCGATTACTTCAGTCCGGTGTGTCTCCCATTTCCTCTCTGATCTCATCTCCTGCTACTCTTCCCAGCTCCAGTCCATTGCAGCCACACCAGCCTCCTTGCTGTTCCTATAACACACAGGCATGTGCCTGCCTGAAAGTCATTACAGCCGCTTGCTGTTCCTTCTGTTTGGGAAATCCATGCCCTCACCTCTTATAGATCTTCCCTCAAAGATCAACGAAGTTCACCCTGAGCAATTTGGAGTCTTCCTCTGAAGCTTCCTGAATTCTTGTCCTTCTATTTTTCTCCAAAACATTTTCATCTTCTAATATATGTGCATGTGCACACACATTAACTATCTATCTATCTATCTATCTATCTATCTATCTATCTATCTATCTATCATCTATCTATCTATCTATCTATCATCTATCATCTATCTATCTATCCATCCATCTATCTATATATCATCTATTTATAGTTGTTCAGGTTCCTCCATTACAACACAGTGAGTTCCATAAAATTTGAGATTTTTCTTTTTTGTGTATTTGTTTTCACTGCTCTATCCCCAGGAGCTGGAGCAATATTTCCTATATAGCAGGTGCTCAAGAATATATGTTTAATTAGTTAATTAATTCAGTGCAAACAATAATTTGTATATGATATCAGGAAAAATGATACTTTCAATATTATAGCCCTTTTGGAAAAAAGTGAGTTTGGCAGTGTGAATCTAGATCCATGACATCCAAACACGGAGATCCCTGTTAAAATTTTAGGGCCACCTTATTGCTGAAGGCAAAGAATAACTTCTGGGTTGTCCATATCTTTGTAAAAAGAAATTCCTGTGTTCTCTTGATGTTTGTTTCTGTGCTGCTTTTTACTCTTGTCCTGCAACAATTTTTTAGAGCAGTGTTTCTGGTCAGACACATTCTAACAAATAACATCTCTTTAATTGAACCTCCTTGCTTTCACTGAAGAGGAATTAAGTGCCCAGGTTCAGGCTGGTAGCTGCTCTGGGACCAGGATTCAGGACCCTTTCCTGTTTATTTTTAGCTTCTCTGATTGTAACTGCTCCCTCCATCAAATTTAAGGAAAATTTAGACCCATTTGGTAGGGAGCTCTAAAGGTAGACACAGAAAATCTATTCTCAGGGAAGCGATTAGATGATAATGGCATGTCCCCATTTGGGTGAGGGCGGGGACAACATCTTTCTGGTACATCAAATCAGTGATCAGCAGTAACAGACTAAGACTTTTTATTACACAAATGAAACAGAACTTATGAAAAGTGTGACTATTTTTTCTTAAATCATCTACCTTGCTGTGACACTTACCTTATAATTTGCTCTTCTCTTACTCACAAAATTTTCCTCATTAGTCCTGTTGTTCTCTTCCTCATCCTCATTTCTGGACTGCTTGTGTTTGTGCACATTAACAGATTCGGCTTCTTGCTGTCTAGAGCTGTCTTTTTTTCTACTTATCTTGGAAGTCTTGGTGCCTGGGGCATCGTTTGCCAGAGGGCTCTGCAAATCTCAGGCTTGCTTTCAGAGGTATAAAAAAATGTTCTCTTGGGTATTTATTTCTTCCAACTGGCATTATTCTTCCTATTGCCACATACTAATGGAAGAATCTGAAATATTTAGATTCATTATCTCTATACTAGAAAAATGTAGAAATTTTTTCTAAAAGTCTTTCAGTGCTCAGTTGTTGTCATTTGATTGCCAACTGTTTCATTCTGTCTGCCTTCAGCTACTAGAGCTATCGAATGCTGTAACACTTCTGTGCCTTTATGCTAAGAAGAATTCTTCTATCTCTGCTTCTACTAAGCTCTATACTTTTTCTCATTCTTCCTTCTCTGTTATATTTGATTTGGGACGCTCATCTTTGCAACCTGAATTGCTATCAACATAGGATTTCCAGAGGCCCAAATCCTACTTATAGCACCAATCAACTCATGGGAGAGTTCATGAGAGCCTGCCACACTGTAAAACTAGTTGGTGTGTGTGTGTGTGTGTGTGTGTGCAAGATAAAAAAAGAAAGCCACACAATTTCAGAAATACCAACTTCAAAACTTTCATTAAAATAATTCCCCAAGATTATTTAATTCCAACCCACATCTTGCTTTAGCATCCTCATGCTCAGGATGGCCTTTTCCATCTTGAGTCTTACCCATAGGGCTCCCACCACCCCCGGTGGCTTCCTGCTAGCTATTTCATATGGCCCTTCTGGCTAAGAAGTACTTTGCCTCTCTGCTTCCTTCACTTTTTACATTTAAACCTCCAGATTTTTAAATTCATTTCTCCATGAAGACTTCTTCACCTTCTAAGGGGACTATTAGCTAATTTGTCATCAAACAACTCATTTGTGTTAATAAAAGGAAGCCCTAGAAGACAGATTCTTGCACCCAGGGCCCTGAAGCCCTACTTGAGTAACAAGTGCACTTTCCTGGAAATCTTTTAGCTATAGTGCATTACTTTTGTTGTCAAAACTGTAGGTGTAACTCATAGGGGCGCCTGGGTGGCTCAGTCAGTAAGCGTCTGCCTTTGGCTCAGGTCATGATCCCAGGGTCCTGGGATTGAGTCCCACATCAGGCTCCCTGCTCGGTGGAAGCCTGCTTCTCCTTCTCCCTTTGCCCCTGCTTGTGTTCCCTCTCTCTGTCAAATAAATAAATAAAATCTTTAAAAAACCTATAGGTGTAAATAATAGTAAAAATAATAATTTTTCATATATATTGAGCATTTCCTAACTGCCCAACTCTCTGTTAAATGCTTTATATCCTTTTTCTTAACCTTCAAAATTACTCTAGAGGGAAAACAATTATTCTAAACCTCATTTTACTAATGAAAACTGAGATTAAGGTGATTAAGCAACTTGGCAAAGGTCACACAGCAAGTTTGACATAGCATACCTTTTAATCCCCACAATTACTCACTTGGCTGGTGCAGAGAATTTAAATAATTTGGCATGTATCACAAAGCCAGTATGTAACAGATTCAGCACTCAAAATCAGTCTTCTGACTGAAGATCCTTTGGATTCTTCTGTGATATCTATAGTTTTATTACATCATACTAACCTTATAGAAAGCAGTAGGTCCTTTGAAAGATGAGAAGATGGTATCATTATCTAATGTCACAATAATGCTGTGTAACACAACCATAACTCTTCAGGGACATACACAATATAATGTTGATTTGGCTCATCAGTCTGAGGGGTTTGGTTGATCTGGGCTAGGTTGGCTCACTTGTCCACAGTCAGCTGTGGGTCATCTAAGCAACTCTACTCATCCTGCCTGGGCTAGCTTATGTGTCTGGGGTTTGGCTGGCTGTTAGCAGATCTAAATAGTCTCATCTGGAATGACTGTGTTGACTCTCCTTATGCAGCAGGCCTTAAATATTCCCATGAAAATCTTAGAAGAGCAAGGAGCAGAAAAGTCCACTCATGCAAGCACTTTTCCACCTTCTGTTTGTGTTACATTTGCTAAAATCTGTTGGCCAAACCAACTTAGGTGGCTAAACCCAGAGTCAGAGGAGGAGAGCCCTGAAAAGTTTATGGTGAAAGCCATGAGTACCTGGAAGGGTGAAGACTTGGGTCATTTTTTGCAAACTAACACAAAGGTCTAGCAAAGCTTTAGCAGAAACAGAAAAGGAACTCAGGAGTCCTCTGAGGCTTTCTCCTCAAGCAATTTACACTCTAAAAAAAGTAACATTTTCTTTGCCATTTGTCACAGCTTTAATGTATTTCACATGTATTGCCTAGTACATTCAAGCTCTAGAAGCCAACATTTACTAAAAATTGAACGTGCGATCTTTGGTGACATAAATGTATTTAGGCTCTTAATTATGGACCATAAAATACACATCAAATTTGAATAGTATGAAAGCAATGTTGACTGAATTTATAATTCTCTTTCAAATAGAGTGTTGGCCCAACTCACTGTCTAGTGATTTCATGGTTTAGAAGTTTGTTTTCTTGAATTTGATGCAGCTGTTCTCTCTGAATGAAGGACCACGGGGAAAGGTGGATAAATACATAAAGCTTCTGAAAGCCATCCCAGATCCCTCAAAGTCAGCCCTCTGCTTGATGTCTGGGTCAGAAGTATAACAAAGTTAGTCTTGGTAATTGTTCATGAGTTTTCAGAGACTCATTATCAACACTCACAACCTGGTTTCAGTCCAGTTGAGCTTTATGAGGCTAAATTCTAAGCAGAATCAAAATGCATGAGAATAAAAAGCTCAGCCTCAACACTGATGCTTACAACCAGTTATATGTAAGGTATTTGTAGGACCAATTAACGGTGTTTTATTTCTTTGATGTAGCAAAACACAAAGGCATTTGATATCACTCAGTTTCTTTTCCTTTAATTCACAGGCACATAACAGTAAAGCAAGCCCATACAAGTGAAGTGCTCTGAAGTTATGTAAAATATCCAGCCCTGCTGTGCAAATCACTTGCACAAATCACTAGTTCTAAAAAGTTTTATTTCCCCACAATAATGTCATGGATTATATTCCCATCTGTCACAACTGTTCGGTGTCTTCATTTCTATTTATTTCTTCCTTCCTCTTCATGTCACTTGAGAGATAGTCTTCCAATGGACTGAAAGGAGTATCTGAAAGGAGTTTAAGCTTACATGGGTGGGTAGAGGGGGATCTGAGGAGTGGGGAGAGCAAGGCATCTTAGGAAGGAAAATTCCCCTTTTTCATATCAACCACATTCACTATTTTCCATGTGTGGCCTTATAGACCTCTCATTACTATGGATCTCAAACAATATTAAATAAAAAATGACTTTGATTACAGTTTCTTACCATATGCTATTCTCTTTTACCTGTATTTTAGTTCATCACCAACATTTCTTTAGAATTATCAGAGCTAGATCCAGAGCTAGAGCTAGAGGGGTAGAGACAGAGGGGACAGGAGTTCAGAAGCCCAGGGGTATTTTGGAAGAAGAAACCACAGAAGTTAGTGATGGATCATAAATGAGGAGTCATGAAAAAAGGGAAGGAATCAGATATGCTTCCTCACTTTCTAAAATAGAAAAGGGGAGGGTGTTTCGGTGGCTCAGTCAGTTAAGCATCTGCCTTCAGCTCAGGTCATGATCCCAGGGTCCTGGGACAGAGCCCCTCCCCAGCCCTCAGCAGGGAGCCTGCTTCTCCCTCTCTTTCTCTGCTGCCCCCCACTCTCTCTCTCTTTCACTCTCTCTCAAATAAATAAATAAAATCTTTAAAAAAAATAGACAGAAGGAGGGATAGAAATATCACTAACTGAGATAAGAGAAAAAAAGGAGGGGTGGGTTTTAGCGAGAATATCAAGTGTCCAGTTTAAGATATGTTTGACTTAAAATGATTTAGAATCATCCAAATGGAAATGTCAAAAAGGGATATCAGATACTAACGTCTGGAGCCAGAAATAAGTGCTGAACCCTACAGTGGTATACTACCTACCTAGCCATCCCTCTTCTCTATAGAAGCAAATTATTTTTAGTAATAATTCTGATATAAAACAGATAATAAAAATAACAAAAAGTACAAAAAACCTCATTTTTTATTGAGTGTTTATATTCAGTAAAAATAAATATTCTAGTGCACAAAAGGAAAAGTAATGGGACAATATTTTTTAATTACATTAATGCATTTTTTGAAACAAAGGGGAATAAATTATACCTACCTATTGTTTTGTTACCATAATGGATAATAATATTACAGGTTTTGTTTTTGAGCCTTCTGTAAATTCATCAATGATCTTATGAAAATACGTGTTTTTATCACATATTTTTCACTTGAGAATAGGATGGGGAAATTTATCAATATATCTTCCTCCCTAGATGATTTATTCGTTTTAATTTCACAAAGTTTTTTCACATGAAGCAAAAGATATACAAAGAAAACCTTAAACATAATGGTAAGTTTGGGACAGATTCATAAAAATCCCATTTCATAATAAATTCTAGAAATTACAATAATGTTTATGTCTTTGTTTTTTCAAGATTAATTCCAGTTATTTTTACATATTTCTGCAGTCAAAAAACTGCAAACACAAATTAAAATGTCAAGTAGTCACATAGAATGACAACTGAAATAACTCAATTTCTATTTCTTCATCTTTGCAATTACTGTGCTATCATTGGGTATTTGGAATCTGCTATTTAAAATCAGGAACATGCAGTACCTTTGGATTTGGACAGTGTATGTGAATCGAGCTCAAGCTATATTTAGCCTTTATTAAATTATTCTTGAAACTAATGTGTGTAGGTGAGTCCAAGTAAATCAGGAGCTGACTGTATAAGTAAGAGTTTCCCCAGTTACTTTCTATTAGATTATTGTTTATTAAAATGGTATGAAATTAAAATGTATTAGTTTGAAGCTTACGTATATATTATTGAAACTCAACAATAACCACAGCAATTGTTTAGAACTTAATCTATCAAGCTTTTTTCTTTTTTTCAGGGAGGAGTATTTTGTCATTGATACTATTTAAAATTTCCAACAAATGGTGATAATAAATAGCACACTGACTTTTATTCCATTTTGATATTATTTTGAATTATCTACACATGAAGCATATCTTTATTGCCTCTAGTGGGGCAGATTTTCTGCCACTCCAGTTTTGGTATGTCATTAGGTCGCTAATACAAATTTGGGAATTAACAAACTTCGGATAGTATTTAAACTCATGGGCACCACAGAAATTTTTCTAGGAAGTTTTTAGTAAAAATGAAAGTAGCTCGGGACAGAATCATGGGGATCTTCAAATAGCAAGATGGAGGAGGAGACCAGGAAAAAATGATTGGAGAAAGAAAAGAAACATCAAAAGAGAGTGGTATCACTGAAACAAATTAAATAGGGTATTTCAAGAAGATAGAAGTGGTCATCTCTGTGAGATTCAGCTGAAATATCAAATAGGAGGATTGTTGAAAAAAAGAACCATAAATTTACAACATGGAAGCAACTGGTGACCTTAGGAAGAACAGTGTCATTAAAATATTGGAATTAAAATGGACTTAGTATAAACGAGTTGTAGACTATGGTTGGATACCTAGAATTCCCAGTGAATTAACAAAATGGAAAATGATGTAAACAGATAACTCTTGTTCATTTAATAAGATGCTCACACAGAAAATCAACATATAAAATTTCACAGCTTTGTCACTCTGTAATGTCAATTAGAAAATAAAATGAAAAAGTCTAATAACAACTACCTAATTAACTACCTGAGTATAAACCTAGCAAGAAATATACAATATATGTATAAAGAGATATATAAAACTTAACTGAAGGACGTAAAAGAAGACTAGAACAAATGGGGCAAAATATTATATTCTTGGATGGGAAAGCATAATGTCATAAAGTTCTTAAGTCTCCTCAAATTTATCTATAAGTTCAAAGCAATCTAACTCCAACTCCTAAAAGGATTTTTTTTTTTTCTAACAAAGTGATTCTGAAGTACATCCGGAATATAAAATATGGAAAATAGCCATTACATATTTGAAATGGTACAATCATGAGGGACATGCCCCTAGCAGATATCAACTTATATTATAAAGCCACTATAATAAAAAATGGGTTTATTGGCAGAGGAATAATAAAATTGACCAGTGGAACATAATAAAGGCTCTGGGAAGAGACTTAATATATCTGAGGAAATTAAATGTATGGTTAAGTGAGTCCTTCAAATCAGCGCTGAAAGGAAGGTGTGCCTGATGCCAGTGGAGCACTGCCTTATGTCTTCTTGGCCTGACCTCTGATTCCAGCCCAATTCCTGGTGCATTGTTCTGCACAGGTTTCAACCTTCTTGATATTGGCTCCTTTTTGTAAGTGTGTGCTGAGTATCTCTTGTTTCCTCTCCTGAGTCTTACCTGATAGTCCTACTTGAGTGCAGTTTACCTTGATCCATGCCACATGAAGAGGGATGGGAGCAAATGAATGAACGCTTCTCTTTTTTGAATTTCCAGTGAATGGTTTTGAGTCACACATTGCAAGGCGCCTGAGTACAACCCTCACTGAGTCACCTAGTCACCTCATCACCTGAAGCTGTGGCACATTACATAATGCTTGAGTTGGCTTTCAGTCCTCTGTTGACCCCCATCCCTCACTCCTCCTTAAGAATATGCTCTCAAGGGCGCCTGGGTGGCTCAGTTGGTTAAGCGACTGCCTTCGGCTCAGGTCATGATCCTGGAGTCCTGGGATGGAGTCCCACATCGGGCTCCCTGCTCAGCAGGGAGTCTGCTTCTCCCCCTGACCCTCCCCACTCTCATGCTCTCTCTATCTCATTCTCTCTCTCAAATAAATAAATAAAATCTTAAAAAAGAAAAAAGAATATGCTCTCAAAACATAAGTAACCTCTGTCACAGGCTCTGGTTTGGGGAAGGAAACTAGACTAAATCAGGTGGACTCTGCAACAAATGTTGAGACACTGTTCAATGAGAAAAAGAATAAAGATATATCTCTATACATAAACGAATTCCATAAAAGACAAAAATGTTAAATGTAACAATAAAACCAAGGAAAAAATGAACGTATTTGAAAACAATAAAAGTAGTAAGTGGATGCTCTGTCTTTCTACTTTTTCCTGTGTATCTTTCAGCCTCTCTGTTATTTGTTCAGTCATCCAGATATTTGACAAAATGTCATGTTTGCTAAAGGTGCCTTCCCATTTTCAGTGTTGTTACAGATTTTTTCTCTTCTATACATCTTCCTTGTATTGTAGTTGGATTTTGGGTGGACATGGAAATAAATGCATGTATTTAGTCTGTCATCTGGATCTACAATATTTTCAATTCTGCATCAACTAATATAGTTGATTTTGCAATAACTTATATCTCTTGTTAATTCCATAGAACTGTATTAAAAAAACTAATTTGAGAGTCTCTGACAAGTAAAATTATATCAAACCATGATGATTTTTATTCACTAATTAAGCTATTCTCAGTTGTCCTGTTGAGACAAAAATGTCATCTGATGTTGCACTGTCTTTATCACAGCATTTTAGAGCTGGAAGCCCTATGAGATTGTTGAGGCCTTGGATATCCAGTGTATAGCTTGCTGACCAAATTAGTCTGCTGTGCTTGCAGTGGCTTCCCTGAGAGTCTTCCTATTTTTAAAAATTACATGAATTAGTGTTCATATGCTAGTAGGCTAGGAATTCCTAACCATCTACCTATATCAACCATTTAAAATTGCCTAATGCGACACTGAATTAAATAGTAAGTAATAATTATTATGTGCTTTAGTTTAATTTAATAGAATTTTATAAAGAATTTATGAAAAAAATAAGTAGGCATACAAAATCTTCCATATGCATTTTGCTGATCTTTTAACTGTATGTATTGTCTATGCTAAGCATATATACTCTATGTTCATCATTATATAAGTTATAATATGATATGCCTTTACATAGATAACTGTTCAAATACTCACCATCAAGCATTTTATGTTTTTAATAATCCAAACCCTTCATTTAAAATATGTCTACATTGTGGCCTTGAGAGCAAAAGATTTTTCCCAGATCTCATTGTTCTGAAGTCTCCATATTCTAATTCAAAAAAATCAATTACAAAATTTGATTTCTTTGCTTTATTTATCCAGAGGTAGATAATTTTTAGTGTCAAGTGTGTGGTATTTTATTAAATAGGGACACTCATAGGACAATTTAGGCTCCATAATTTTTACAAAAAATTTTATTGCAAAATAATTACAGATTAAAAGGAATTTGCAAGGATAGTACAGACAGGTACTCTGTGCCCTTTACTCCGTTTCCTCCAATGGCTACTTCTTACATAACCAGAGTACGATATCAAAACCAGGAAATTGACATTCGTAAATTGTATGTTCATAATTCTATGTCATTTTATCAGATGTGCAATTTGGCATACCTACCACTGCAATCAAGGCAGAGAACTATTCCTTCACCACAGAGGTCTTCTGTGTGTTACCCCTTTATACTCATCCCCCTTCCTCACCTCTCCATGTTCCTCTGATCATCCCTAACCCCTATGCCCACTAATCTGTACTCCATAGCCATAATTTTATCATTTTAAGAATGTTATTCAAATGGAATCATACAAGACATGACCTTTTGAGATTGGCATTTTAATTTCAGTATGTACTTGAGAACCATCAAAGTTGTTGCATGTATCAATAGTTCTTTTTATTTGTTTTGTGTTGCTTTGTATGGTTCATCTTTCTATCCCTTTGTATGGATGTACCACTGTTTGTTTAACCGTTCATCCATTGAAAGACATTTTGGTTGTTCCAGTTTTTGGCTATTGCAAATAAAGCTGGTATGAACAATCATGGATGGGTTTTGTGTGGATATATGTTTTCATTGTCTGGGATAAATGTCAGGAGTAAGATATGTATGTTATATGTATGTTTCATTTTTGTTTTTTAAAAAGAAACCTGTTTCCATTTTACATTCCCACAAACAATGTAGGAGAAATTCAGTTTCTCAGAATCCTTGCCAGTATTTGGTATTGTCACTATTTTTTATTTTATTTGTTTTGATAAGTGTGTATCTCATTGTAGTCATAACTCATATTGCATTTCCCTGATGGCTAGCGATGTAGAACATTTTTTTTGTGCTCATTTGCTATCCATAGATCCTCTCCTGGGAAATATTTCTTTATATCTTTTGCCCATTTTGTAATTGGATTGTTTATTTTTATTTACTGTTGAGTTTTGAGAGTCCTTTATGAATTCTAGATATGAATTCTTTGTCAGATGTAGTTTATTAATATTTTCTCTTGGTATGTTCTTTCTTACAAACTATATCTTTCATTCCTTTAACAAAGCAAAAGATTTTAATTTTGATACTGTCCAATTTACCAATGTTTCCTGTTATGGATCATGATTTTGGTATAAAGTCTAAGAACTCTTCACTAAGGCCTAGGTCCTGAAGATTTTTCTCTCATATCTTTTTTTCTAAAAGTTTTAAAGTTTTATGTTTAACATATAAATCTACGATCCATCCAGGTTAATCTTTGTGTAAGGTGTGAGTGTTAGATTGAGGCTTACATTTTTCGCTATCCCACACAGTCTTGATTAGTGTAGTTAAATAAGTCATCAGACTGGGTGAACCAACTGTTAGCACTTTATTTTTCTCTTTCAAAATTATTTTAGCTATTCTGTTTCTTTGTATTTTCATATGAATTTTAGAATAATCTTGAATATATCTAAAAAAACTTGCTGATATTTTGATCAAAATTGAGGTAAACCTGTTTATCTAATTGATGAGAATTGATATCTTTGCTATGTTGTGTCTTTCAATCTATAAACATGTTCTGTCTTTCCGTTTATTTAAATCTTTGATTTCATTCATTAAAATTTTGTTGTTTTCAGCATATAGTCCTGTTGATGTTCTGTTTGATATACACCTATTTCTTTCTCTCTCTCTCTCTTTTTTAAGCTATTGTAAGTGTTATTTTTTTTTGGTTTCCATGTGTTCGTTGTTAATAAATAAACACAATTGATATTTGTATGTTGATTTTATACATTAACATGTGACATTGTTAATTTCACTTATTAGTTCAGTTTTATTTAAGCCTCATGATAATCACCAAGGAAAGACCTATAGTAGATACACACACACACACACACACACAGAATCAAAGCATACCACGTGGATAATCATCAAATCACAGAGGAAGACAGCAAGAAAGAGAGAATGAAAAAAGAAACTGAAAAATGGCCAGAAAACAATTAGTAAGGTGGCAATAGTAAGTCCTTACCATTAAATGTAGGTAGATTAAATTTTCCAGTCAAAAGATATAGAGTGGATGAATGTATAAAAAATAAGACCCAGCTATTTGCTGCTTACAAGAGACTCACTTCAGCTTTAAGGACACAAAATAGTTTGAAAGTGAAGGGATGGAAAAAGATACCCCATATTCAAAGTAGACTTTAAGTAAAAAACTGTAACAAGAGACAAAGAAGGTCTTATATAGTGATAATAGGGTAAATTCATCAAGAGGATCTAACAGTTACACATATATATGTACATAGCATTGGAGCATGTAAATATATTAAGCAAATATTAACAGATCAAAAGTAAGAAATAAATAGTAATACAGTAATAGAAGAAGACTTCAATACCCCACTTCGATAATGGACAGATCATCAAGACAGAAAATCAATAAGGAAACATTGGATTTCAACTGTAATTTAAACCAAATGGACCTAACAGACATAAACAGAACATTCCATTTAACAGCAGCAGAATACACAGTCTTCTCAAGCCCATATGGAATGGTCTTCAGAGTAGATCATACCTTAGGTCTTAAAGCAAGTCTTAACAAATTTAAGAAGATTGGGATAATATCAAGGTCTTTATTGACCATAATGGTATGAAACCAGAAATCAATAGTAGGAGGAAAAATGGAAATTTCACAAATATATGGAAATTAAGCAACATGCTCCTGAACAATCAATGGATCAAGAAAAAAAAATCAAAATGGAAAAATAAAAAAAAATGAAAATGGAAACGCAACCTATTAAAACCCATGGTATGTATCAAAAGCAGTTCCAAAAGAGAAGTTTATAGAATAAACACCAATATTAAAAAAAAGAAAAATCTCACATAAATGATCTAACTTTCTACCTCAAGGACTAAAAAAAGGAAAACAAACCAAGCCCAAAGTTAGCAGAAGGAAGGAAAAAACAAATATCAAAGAGTACAAACTTTCATTTATGAAATGAAATTCTGGAGATCTAATGTACAGCATGGTGACTATAGTTAATAATAGTGTCTTCTATACTTGAAATTTGTCAGGAGAGTATATCTTAAGTTCTCACCACACACATACAGAACAGTAACTATGTGAGGTGATGCATGTGTTAATGACCTTGATTGTGGTAATCATTTTACAGTGTGTACTTATCAAATCATCATGTTATACACTTTAAATGTATATAATTTTATTTGCCAGTTAAACTACAATAAATCTGGGGAAAACATTTTAAAAATTATAAAATAAATAAAATTTATATTTGGTTCTTTTTGTCTTTTTATTTTTTTGCCACAGCTTTCTTTTTTCCATATGTATTAAACATATCTGTAATTGATTGTTGATGCATTTATGATGGCAACTTTAAATTCTTATTGGATAATTTGTAATCTGCATCATCTTGGTTTTAGAGCTGTTGAATAGCTTTTTTTTTTTTTTTTTTTTAATCCAGATGGAGATTTTCCTGGTTCTGGGTATGACAAGTAATTTTTGACTGAGTGCTGGACATCTTGGAGGTTATGTTGTGTGACTGACTCTATTATAGCAGACTTTTTCTGGTCCTGCTCTAGGGGGGAAGAGGGATGTTATCTCTTTACTAACATGTGAAAGTGGAGGTCTAGGTTCCTTATTTAACTTTCATTTATAACCAGGGGAGGAGAAATCTCTTACATATTGCAGGGTGCTATGGTTGTTTAGAGCTTCCACTAGGTCTCTGTTGATATCATGCTGACTGAGAGGCACATGGGTGCCTTGTTTTTGTTCCCCATGTAGCCTCCCATGACATTATTTGGGGGTGGCCTCTTTCCTGCTGGCTGGTATTAAAAGTCCAAACTCTCCATTACTTTTTCTCTGATGCCACCCTAGCATGCAAGGGGTGGGACACCTCGCTACCATCAGGTGGGGATAGAAGTCCAGGCTCTCCATGTGGTTTCCACTGACACCATGGATTTGGCATGTCATTACTACTCAGTGGGAAAGTCCCAATCTTTACTTGGCTTTTGCTAACACCACCACAGCAGAGGAATTATGATGCTTCATTATAACCTGGAGAAGGAGAAGTCTAGTCTAGTGGCAGGTGGGGTGGAAGCAGAGTATTTCTATGGTATTTGGCTGGAATAAGATAATTATTGTCTAAAAGTTTTCTGTTTTTCTAAGCTACTTGTTTACTGGTCCCTTGAATAGTGAGAGCAGGCTTTCCTGGGGCTCCTTTCTGTCTATGCCTATTGGCGTTTCCAGGTGCCCATTTCTCCAGCACCTAGTCTTGGATATATGAGGCAAAAAGAAAATGAGAACTTACTGCTATGTTGCCCTTGAGTACCCAGGTTCTTAGCTGGTCTGCCTTTTTCTCTTCATTTTTCAGAATCTTTGTATGTCTGTTTTATATATAATGTCCAGGGCTTTTAGAAGGAAGCAGAAGTCTTACATGATTTATTTGAATTAACAATTCAGAAAATAATAGGAACACAGTACTGATCATTTCTGTCACTTAAAATGTTTCAGCTCTTTCTCTTTGCTAATACTGTTGCCCAAGTAATTACAAAGAGAAGGAAAAAGACAAAAAGACAAAAAGACAAAAAAAAAAAAAAACCCCACAAAAAACGAGCAGAAGCCGGGGCGCCTGGGTGGCTCAGTTGGTTAAGCGACTGCCTTCAGCTCAGGTCATGATCCCAGAGTCCCTGGATCGAGTCCTTCATCGGGCTCCCTGCTCGGCAGGGAGTCTGCTTCTCCCTCTGACCCTCCCCCCTCTCATGTGCTCTCTTTCTCTTATTCTCTCTGTCTCAGATAAATAAATAAAATCTTTAAAAAAAAAACAAAACAAAAAACGAGCAGAAGCCAAACCGAAATATCCAACTTTTTTGTTTAAATGTATTAACAGCCTATGATAGGCATTGTTTATGGACTGAGCCAACAGGAATTCCTACCCCTTTCTTACTGGTTAGAAATACAGAAACTCACTTTTACATCCTTTTCTATAGCTCAGTTCTGGCTAATGTGACATAAATCTTGATGGGACCTTCTGGGAAAGCTTGTTTTCTTGCTATTAGAGGCCAGATATAGCTAGTTCTACCTATTTTTCCCTTCCCTCCTTCTTTCCTCCTTCCTTCCTTCCATCTTTTTTTCCTTCCTTCCTTCCTTCTTCTTTCCCTGATAGGGAGGGATCAGCCATAGCTACCATCTTGCAACCTCAGGGAAAGGTCAAAAAATTATAGAAATTCCATACCTTGTGTCACTGATTTATAAGCTTTTTCTGTAAAATCCAAGATAATAAATATTTTAGGTTTTGTGAGCCATGTCACCTCTGTCACACATATCAGTTCTCCTGTTCTATCATGAAGGCATCCATACACAATATTTGAATGAGTGGATATGGCTGTGTTCCAATAAAACTTTATTTACTAAAATATATGGTGAACCAAATTTGGCCAATGGGATGTAGTTTTCCAATCCTTGCTTTATATCATTCAGCAGTTGAACAACTGTCAGTAACTATGTAAATCTAGATTTCTTGTTATGGGAGAAAAATTGAGCTGTATTTGTTTAAGTCATTGTAGTTGTTTTTTTTTTTTATTTTTTTACTTGTAGATGAACATATTGCTGATCCAAAGCCTATATGCAATATCTTCAAATTTCCCACTAGAGTTCTTGCGAAGATAAGAAAATATTGAAATTCACAGCACAGAAAATTAAAAGCAACATTTCCAAAGCATTGCATTAAACAAATGATGGCCCACTTAGGCATTTTTCACTTCAAGGAAATAGCAGTATCTCTCAGGAATAAGATAGAAGGATATTTTGTCCTCATCTGTCCCTCTTTCCCTGTCCCAGGTAATCTAAGTAATTCATAAAACCAGACCACTATAATTTTGTAACATGGATACACTAACCATGATAGTTTGAGTTCTCTTTCTGTCTCTGCTTTCTCCCACCCAGAAACACACAGACAGGAAATTTTCCAGTGGAAAATTATAACTTTCAGAAAGTAATGGGACACAAGTGAAGTGATGTTGAAGGTTTCTGGAAGAAGGCTTAGTGTTTGCTTCTTCCATTCTGGGGATGGAGTGCAGTTTCTAAATGTATTGAGCTCTAATCAAAGACAATAGCATTACCAAAACCGTGAGATAGAGCTTTACATTAATCAAGTGAGCAAACACATTTTTAAGGGTCTAATAATAGTTAATGTTGGTAAGGTTACAGTAAGATTGCCACATTGCTTCTAGAAGTGTAAATTGGCATCATTTAAAAAAATCTGGTAATAAGTATCAAAATTTTGAAAGAGTCCACAGGCTTCAATCCATTTATTCTGCTTGTAGGAAACTTACTTATGGAAATAATCACTGTGCAAACAAAGCTTTAAGTATAAAGAGTCTGTAACAGGAGTTTCAACATTAAAAACTTGGAAATTATATATTCAGCAATAAACAAATGGCTAAATTAAGTACTATATATACATGAAAAGGAATTTCTTGAGACCACTCAAAAAGTTTCAGCAACGAAGGGAATGCTTAAATATGATGTTAAATTGAAAAAGCAAAACAGGTCTGTGGTAGGAAGATGTTCTGCTTTTGCATTAACATTTTTGTGTGTTCTTGCCCTAACTTTTGTGTTTGTTCAACTGTGATCACACTGTCAGACTCATTCTGTCTCTATTTTTCTACATATATTTTAAATAGACACCCATGTACCTATCTACACAAAAGAAGGATGAGAAGGAATTGCAACCATGTGTTAGCAGAGTCCATTGTTGGGATTTCACATGGTCTTCATTTCTTTCCTTAGGATTTTTGTTTTCTTAATTTCAGGTAATGAGCAGACATCAGGAAAATAATTTTAAGTTAAATGAGAGGCACGACTTAAAAGAGATTCTGCACATATGACAAAATACAGCTTGTTAGCCATTAACAAGTTTCCAGTCTATTTATATGTCTAATAGAGAGCTAAGCATTTTTGTTCACAGAGAACAAGTTCTTGGTTTGTATTCTGTTACCTTAGAACTTTTCTTTTAATTCAACATCTCCTCTCCAATTATAAGGTCAGAGGAGGGGGAAGTGAGAAAAGCTTCCCCTTGATATAACTTTCTCTCCATCAAGTTTTAAAAATATCCCAATATCATCCATAATAGATGTGTTCTTTAGAATCACACATACTGAAGTGTTGCTTCACACTCTAGCCCATTACTTCCCCCAAATAAGTTCATGAATAGATCCATAGAATAGGAGTTAAAACCTAAATAGATTTCAAAGAATAGGATTTAAAAACCTTAGGTCTGCCATCTTTGGAAGTAGTACATTCATGTATTCATGCATTCCTTCATTAATTAAAAAAATATTATTTAACAATAATGTCTTAGATATGACACCAAAGGCGCAGGCAACAAATAAAAATAGACAAATTTGATTTCAAGAAAATTTTAAAAATTATGCATCAAAAGAGTAAAAAAGGCAGCCCACAGAATCAGAAAATATCCTTGCAAATCATATACCTGATAGGGACTAATATCCAGAATATATAAAGAACTTCTAAATTGTTTTGACAACAAAATCCCGAACAACCAATTTAAAAATGGGGAAAAGACTTGAATAGACATTTCTCCAAAGATATACATATGCCCAATAACCACATGGACAAATGCTTGGGATCAATAATTATTAGGGAAATGTAAACCAAAACTGTAATGAGACATCACTTCACACCCATTAGGAAGCCTACTCTCAAAAATCCCCAGAAAATAACAAGTGTTGGTGAGGATGTGGAAACCTTGTGAATTAGTGGTGAGAATGTAAATTGGTGCAACTACTACAGAAAACAGTTTTGTGATTCCTCAAAAAATTAGAAATAGAATTACTGTGATCCAGCATTTCCACTTCTGGGTATATATCCCCCCAAATTGAAAACAGGGTCTCAAAAAGATATCTGTATATCCATGTACATAGCAGCATTATTCATAATAGCTAAAATGTAGAAGCAACCCAGAGTGTTCATTGGTGGGTAAATGGGTAAACAAAATGTGGTGTA
Source organism: Mirounga angustirostris (assembly GCF_029215605.1). NCBI lineage: Eukaryota > Metazoa > Chordata > Mammalia > Carnivora > Phocidae > Mirounga > Mirounga angustirostris. The sequence goes on along the minus strand of NW_026991722.1, from coordinate 42,861,683 downwards.
TATGTGCAGTGGAATATTATTCAGTCTTGAAAAGGAAGGGAATTCTGACACATGTTACAGCATGGAAGAACCTTGAGGACATGTTTAAGAGAAATGTGCTAGTCACAAAAAGACAAATAGTGTGTGATTCCACTTATACAAGGTACTTAAGAGTAGTCAAAATCAAAATTATAGAGACAGAAAGTAGAATGGTTGTTGCCCGAGGCAGGCTGGAGGCAGGAATGGGCACCTTTGTTGAATGGATATATAGTTTTAGTTTTACAAGATGAGAAAATGACATGGAAGGTGGTGATAGTTGTACAATACTGTGAATGAATTTAATAACTGAACTGTACACTTAAAAATGGTTAAGATGGTTGGGACGTCTGGGTGGCTCAGTCAGTTGAGTGAAAGACTCTTGGTCAGATTGTGAGATTGAGCCCTGTGGTAGGCTCCACACTGAACGCAGTTGGCTTGAGAGATTCTCCCCCTTCCCCCCTGTTAGTTCCCCCACTCATGTTCTCTCTCTCTCTCAAATAAATAAAAATATTTTAAAAATTGTTAAGATTGTTGAATTTTATGCTATGTATGTTTTATCACAATAAAAAATAACAGGGAAAAAATGCTAACACCCTCAGAGAAAGATCCCAAATGAATATGTGTTCAAACCTCTATAATACAAAATCTCTGTAATACAAAATTAAGAAAAATGAACGATTTTGATTAAACCTATCTTTAATAAAAAATAAAACATTTCAGTAACTTATTATAAGATCATCTAAAAAAAGTAGATTGTAGGGATGCCTGGGTGGCTCAGTTGGTTAAGCATCTGCCTTTGGCTCAGGTCATGATTCCAGGGTCCTGGGATTGAGTCCCCCATAGGGTTCCTTGCTCAGTGGGGAGCCTGCTTCTCCCTATGGCCTGCCACTCCCCCTGCTTGTGCTCTCTCTCTCTTTCTCTGTCTCTCTCTCCCTGACAAGTAAAATTAAATAAAATCTTAAAAAAAAATTAAAAAGTAGATTGTAGTAGCTCAGAGAGGTACATTATTCGTTATGCAAATATCAAAACAGATCACAGGGCTCACTCTTTCTTGCACATCAAAAATCTTCAACACCATTTATCTTCTTCTCCCTTAAAATGGCAAAATAAAATGTCTGGTCAAAGTGTGAGAGTATACAATAGTCTTATTTTTAATTACCAGCCTATTTGTTAGCATCAAATGTGCACAAATATAAAAGGAGAAATAGAACAGGATTACTAGTAATATGGAAATGTAGATGAGACCAATGGAAATTGCTGATTTTGGATGTTTTTGACTTATAAACATGGCAGTTTCACATGATTTATTCTGATAGGTATATGAAAACTTAAAGAAAAAATAGAAAAAAAAGACATCTCTAAAAGAGATGCTTGACTGTAAAGTGTATTGAGTTAATGGAATTTATTTTTTAAAATCTGTTGCTCCACAGAGCTCCCACTGGGGCTCCACAATCATATTTGTTTCCAAACAACTTTTGTATTTTTTTGAATTAGAGAGGGCACTGTCTGCTGTACAACTTAACATGTATAATATCTTTCATACTCTTCACATCACTTATAATTATTCAAACATTTTTAGGCAATCAATGACTACTAAAACTGATGGGATTTTTCTTTGATGAATATGGATATTTTGACTCCTACTATGGCTCACCATATTTATCTGGTAGGCTTGTAATTTTGCTGGTAATATTATAATAAAATGCTTATTTCTGTATTATATTGTTATTCAGCCTATCCTAGCTCTTGGAAAACTAGACTGTAAGCTAGAATGGTTTAAATTCTTATCCATTTTCATGTTAACATAACAGACTTTAAAAAAAAGTTTTTTATTGTTATGTTAATCCCCATACATTACATCATTAGTTTTAGATGTAGTGTTCCATGATTCATTGTTTGTGCATAACACCCAGTGCTCCATGCAGAACGTGCCCTCTTTAATACCCATCACCAGGCTAACCCATCCTCCCACCCCCCTCCCCTCTAGAACCCTCAGTTTGTTTTTCAGAGTCCATCATCTCTCATGGTTTGTCTACCCCTCTGATTTCCCCCCTTCATTCTTCCCCTCCTGCTATCTTCTTCTTTTTTTTTTTTTCTTAACATATATTGCATTATTTGTTTCATAGGTACAGATCTGAGATTCAACAGTCTTGCACAATTCACAGTGCTTACCAGAGCACATACCCTCCCCAGTGTCTATCACCCAGTCACCCCGTCCCTCCCACCCCACCACCCACTCCAGCAACCCTCAGTTTGTTTCCTGAGATTAAGAATTCCTCATATCAGTGAGGTCATATGATACATGTCTTTCTCTGATTGACTTATTTCACTCAGCATAATACCCTCCAGTTCCATCCATGTCGTTGCAAATGGCAAGATCTCATTCCTTTTGATGGCTGCATAATATTCCATTGTATATATATACCACATCTTCTTTATCCATTCATCTGTCGATGGACATCTTGGCTCTTTCCACAGTTTGGCTATTGTGGACATTGCTGCTATAAACATCGGGGTGCACGTACCCTTTCGGATCCCTACTTTTGTATCTTTGGGGTAAATACCCAGTAGTGCAATTGCTGGATTGTATGGTAGCTCTATTTTCAACTTTTTGAGGAACCTCCACACTATTTTCCAGAGTGGCCATAGCAGACTTTTTTTTATGCTGGCCATATGCAGTGGAATACAAGGACACATTGGGAAATATCAGTGGTTTACTGTTCTGGGTATAACAAAACTGCTTAATATAAATATTCAATGTTTCTAACTGGTTTTGGTGATGGATTGATTTGTACTGTGTTGTCACAATTCTTGATCTTTGCAATGTGTTTTATTCTTTGGATCATTTAATTTTGTTAGGCAGACATGTTTTATTTCCTGTAGACAAAAGGAGAACATGCTCTTCTTAAACACCTGTTTCTTCTAGGTACCTTCTCTCCACCTTCTCTTCTATAACAGTTGAAGCATTAAATCTCATCTTTTGTATTTGAAGGAAGATTTTCCTTATTTTCATTTAGGGACTGCCTTTGTCTTCCTAATTTTTAAATGACATGTAGTCAGACCTAGTTAATCTGAATTAATGTGCAAAACCCATTAAGAATTAAATAGAAATCAGTGTAACAAGTCAAGGGAATGCATACAGAAACAGGTCGAATAGCCAAATCACTTTTATAACTAGACTGAGAAATGTTTTTCATCACAACAGCATATTTATTGTATATCTCTCCTTACTTGAGCCCAAGATTTCTGAACCTCAGCACTGTTGACACTTTGGACCAGGTAATTCCTGTCTGTGGCAGCCGTCCTGTGCACTGAGGGATTAGGATGTTTATATTGTCTTGGACTTCAGATACCGGTAATACCCTGCACCTCAGTCATGACCATTAAAAATGTCCCAGGCATTGCCAAATATCTCTTGGTGGGGCAGGATTGCTCCAAGTTGAGAACCACTTCTATAACTCCTTAAAACCTTTATTTATCTATAGGCAGCCAGGAAAAAAAAAAGCACACAAATTTACATTTATTGTATTCAAAAGTCAATTAAAGTTAACTGTGACAGCTGGTAAAAGGACTCAAATGTTACACAGAACAGTGCTTAGCAACTGGGTAAGAGGCTCAAAGGGATCTCAGTATGGTATAATGAGGATTAGAAGGCACCTTTTCTACATGTTAGCACTTAATAAATGCCATACACTCAAAGGATGGCCAGTAAAAGGGGTTTATTATTAGATGCTCATGAAGTACAAATATAACTATGATTTTAACATATAGAAACACTATTTACGAAAAACCTATATCTGAACATTTAAAATAGTTGCCAATTGATAGGTACTGTGATCCTGATATTTCAGTCATTGAAACTATTATTTTTCACACCCACAAAGTGCTGTGATAGATGAGGAGAGAAATACAAGAATGAGCACATCACCTATCCTGGTAGATAGTCACAGCTGAGTGCCCTGCAGCCCCACACTCAGACCATGCTCTTTACCCTGGGCCCTGTGTATCAGCCTACTGCACAGGGATGACCTTATCAAAACTGAGAAGCAACGCATTGCCCATTCCTAGTGGATATTTACATCCTGGCCTTACAGTAAAGAAAAGATGTTTGTGTGTGTGCATGTGTGTGTGTGTATGTATGTGTATGATGTACATGCTGGTATATTTTTAAGTGACAACATAAACAAATTTCTCCCAAAATAAAAGGGAACAGAAGACTATAGTGGGTATGGCTTGCAGAATGATGCAATACAAATTAGAATCAATTCCTATTCTAGTGATGACAAATTTCTTCTCTCTAAGATGGAAGGCATTAAAGGGAACGAGCTTGTCCCGAGGTGTCTGGTTGTTCTTAGATAGGGGGCTCAACTTTGGTCACTGCTGCTGTGTATTAGGCTCTCACTGGGGTGGTAGACAAATCAGCTTATATGACAGGATTTATATGTAGTTGAGCCAAGTCCTGCCAACATATTTTTATGAGCTTCGCGGCAGTGTTTCAATTAACTTCCTATCTGCTTAAGCTAACTGCTGTAAGTCTCTGTGGTTTACTATCAAGAATCCTGAGTATTTCAGGCATTTAGTTCCTGGAATGGAGTAAAAGAATACCTCTCTTGCTATCTGAAAAGGGAGACAGGGCTTTGCTTTCCAACAATTTCCACACAGTAGGGGGATTATTCTAAAACAAAAAGGGTGTTGAGATGGTCAGAAACAGTCTTGGTTTCCTATGGCTGCTGTGAAAAACTTGATGCCTTAAAACAAGACAAATTTATCTTTTATAGTTCTGGAGGTCAGAAGTATGAAATCAGTTTTACTCAGCAGGGCTGGCTGCTTCCTGAGGCTCTGAGGGGGAGAATCCATTTCTTTGCCTTTTCCAGCTTCTGGTGGCTCCTCATATTCCTTGACTTGTGACCTTTTCCACCATCTCCAAAACACATCACTCCAAGCCCTATTTTCATTGTCACAAGACTTTTTCTGTTTTCAAATCTCTCTCTGCCTCACTTTTACAAGGACGCCTGTGACTGCATTTAGAGTCTCCCTGGATAATCCAGGGTAATCTCCCCATTTGAAGATTCTTCATTTACTCACACTTGCAAAGTCCTCTTTGCCATCTCAGCTTCCATGGACTAGAATCTGGATACCTTCAGAGCCATTATTCAGTCTGCAACATAAACAGATTCTACCCCAAGGAAAATGAAAAGCAAAATAAAGCAACACCCCCGCTCCCCCTCAAAAAAAACTCATCCCCAGGAAGAATTTTCAATGGCTTGAATGACATGGTCATCTCTGAATCTAACGGATGACCTGAGGATGGTCCCCTCAAATTCATAGAATTAATCTCCTTGGGAAATGGCTGAAATTTATGAAGCATTTAATATGTGTCTGCCGTCATGCCAAGTACTTCACTTGGACTATTTCCTTTTAGTTCTCACAATTACGTTACAAGTAAGGAACAATAATTATCTACATTTTATAGCTGAGAAAACTGAGGGCCAGAGAGATAAATAACTGGAAACAAAATCACAGAGAAGTGGAATGTAAATCCAGGCATTTTGATTCCAGAGGCCACTTGTGTAACCATGGTGCTGCTGGGGAAGAAACAGGAGGCAGGCAACATCAAAGATCTCCACCCCCACCCCAGGAGCATGTTACAGTTCTATTGTCCCAGATTGAGATCTAAGGAAGCAGAAGCTGGGATGGAGTTTGTGGTGTTTATTCAGAATCAGCATCTGTGAAAGCTAGGGGAAGGGAACAGAATAGGGCAGAAAGAGATACAGTTTTGACAAAGCTTTGGTCAACTTTGTGAGGATCTGGAGCAAATTCTGCCCATCCAAGCGTCCTACACTGTCCTAATATAGACGGACCTTAGTAGCCCCCCCTCACTCACTCAGCCGCTGAGGTGGACCGCAAGCAAGGTGGCTGGCGGCCCCAGAGGCAGGCTCTAAAGGAGCCATCACCTAGAGGCTGCTGGCTGGCCCCAGGTCTGGCAGCTGGACCTGGATGGGAGGTTCTTCCTTGGAGGGAGATCGGGGGTGGGGCACATCACTGTGTCCACCATGCCTATCATGGAGACCAGTTTTCAACCTTGACCATTTATCAGAATCATGTGGGGAAATTTTGAAAAAATACCAATACCAGCGTTGTACCCCAATCTAATTAAATCCAAGCCTCTAAGGTAGGACATAACATTAGCATTTTAATAGAATTCCCAGGGTGATTCTAATGTGTAACCAGGATTGAGAATCACTGATAGCCTGTCTGAGGAGGGTGGCAATTTTTTGGAACTTCCAAAAGAAGAGCAGAAAAAAAAAACTGTCTTTGAAAGCCACTTGAGTTGTTGAGAAATCCATTTATGATAAGGTATCTATGAACACTTATTTTAATTAGTTTTTCTACAGCTAGTTTTCATATTCACAGATTATAAATAGAAACACTTACACACATGTATACGTACACACACGCACAAACACATAACTTCATATAATTTTTACTTAAGTGTTTCAGATCCCCCCAAGCCTGCCATATGGTGTTGAAAAAAGATCAGTTGTGTCCTTTTGGTCCTTAAATAGCTTTTTCTGAAAAACTTAGTTCTTCAGCACCATGGAACCTCAGATAGATGGATTTCCAATTATCTATTTATAAATGAAATTCTGACCTCGCTGCTGGAAAGGTCATACCTAATGTGATCTCTCAGCCATATGGCTGAGAAAATGAAGTGGTAAGTTTATTCTTCTGAGATATATGTTGATGCTTTAGCTAATTAATCTTTTCCAAATTTGTCACTGCTATTAGAAGACATGAGAAAGAGAAAATCTATGGTATTTAGTTAATAATATACCAACTTCCTTTGAAATGAAGCCAGGTAGATCAGCTGGTGATCTTAATTAGGGGACAGATGAGTAAAATCTTATAATTTTGAATTACACAGATTAATCCCTGCTGTTTTCACTTAAACTGGAATACTTCCACAGCAAATTATTGTGTGTATAATTATAATAGTTATTTGAATAAAAATCCCAATGATATTTTTTTGGGGTGTCTGACTCTGCCCTTGTATTTCCTGTTTCTTATGGTCAAGATCACTTTCATCTGTACTTAGAGATTTAACCCTGATGCAGTCTTTGGAACCAATTCTGACTCAAAGACCAAGGTGACTATGAAAGAGTATAGTCAGGAAATATGTGGTTTAGCATTGTTCCTGTAATGCTCATCTTGGTAGAGAACGCGCCTCCTCCCCTTGAATCTGTCACTTTGTCTATCTTGCGTGATACCAGACCTTTGAGATGTCAAGAGCTTACCTGGATTTACTGTGACTATCTGACACTTGAGTCTTTGTAACCATCAGCCCATTCCCTAGTTGGAGTAAGAATATTGAATCTTGGTCCTAGCACTGACTTACAGCAAATAGAATTTTTTGGTTTTATTTTTCTGGTGATTTTTTTCTTATACACAGATATTTTGTGTTTGATAATGTATCTCCAAGCCTCTATTTCTGAGTGTCTATCCATGTCCTACAAAAAATTTTCTTGCACCCAGACTTTGACCACTTAGCAGGTCTTTTGGAATGCTACCAGTTTTTACAAATACTATGTAAAATTATTAACATCTTAATATAACTCCAGACTTTAAACATCACTCTCTCCTGGTGTAGGACTTTATTTAAATATTTTATATAGGAGCAAACTTTAAGTCTCAAATTTAGTGTTTTAAAATATTAATATACAGGGAATGGTTAACCCAATTTATAACATAATGAGAATGATGGATAATGAACAAAAAGAATTGATATAAGAGCTCATGGTCATTATATTCTAAAGTAGACTATGAGTTGTTAATAGATGTCTATTGCTAAATCATCATGTAAGGAAAGCAATCATTTACTGCCTATGACTAATAGGTGGTTGGAAAAAGAGCTAAAATGTCTAGTATGATTTGCATGGGTCCAACGTCTTTCAAAGTTCTGTGTTTATTTTTTTTAAATGAAAGAGGTTGTATCTACATTTTTCTTTCATACTGGGGTAATGGTATGCTACATGTTATATAAAAAATATCGCATAGGTCATATTTTCCACAAAATATTAATTCATATCTCTTGTCAAAAAAAGATGTAATACAATGTGGGAAGCATTCTACAACCTTAATATTGAAATGACTTATGAAAACACATTTATACACGTTACATAGAAATGGAAACACATGTAAGAAAATGTTGGGGGAAATAAAGTTTGCACGGATAGTATACACAAAGCATTAATTTTTCTAACATTTGATTCTGCCCCTTGTCTTTCAAACATTGCCTTCCCATTGCCTCTAGCATAAAGTTTTTAACCTGATCTTTAAGTCCATAAGTGACATGATGCGAACTAAACATCTCTACATATGTATGTTACTGTCCTCTTTCACTTGGGGCTTTGAAAGAACGGAAATCTTTAGATGAAAACGAATATACATACACAAACAAGTATGTATATTTCTATACACAAACACACACACATATATGTATATCCACATGCATGCATCTATCATCTATCTATCATCTATCTATCTATCATCTATCATTATCTATCTATCTATCTATCATCTATCTATCATCTAGCTATACATCTATAAATTTAATTCATACTAGTCAAAGACCACCAGGAGCACATCTGTAGTTAAGTTGGGTTTATTGGTGTCTTTTGCAATAAGAGAGACTGCACAAGATAGGGACCAGTAAAGAAATATGGCGATTGGGTGGGGGGTGGATTGCTTATATAAGGTTAGACCTTGTGTTAGGATTTTGAGTGTCTAGTGAAGTTTCGAACTGAGTGCTCTAAGAAAGTGGGGGCAATTCTATAATTTGGTGTCTTAATAAGTTTTATTGAGATGCAGGAAGCACAGAGTGAGGTTCAAACTCTATTTGGTAAGGGAACAGCAGTCACTGATGTTAGTTGGGAGAGTGCCATGTTTGATCACTTTTTGAGATTGGTTTTACATGTGTTTATGTTTTATCTGTTTTATGCTTATTCATAATTATAAAGTGGTCTGTCTTTGTCTCACTCCATCATGGTCACAGAGAAGGCTTTTCTGATGCTGGTGGTCTGTGAAATGATTTACATTCAGGAGGAGAAGCCATGGCCTTACCTGTGTGTGCCAAGCAAGCTCCCAGCTAACTGCTGTCAGGGCTTCGTGTTCCTTTCACCCTCTCTAAATACATATATATGTCTATGCAACCATATTTAGGGTCATCTATTGCATTTTTGAGGTTTTTTTCTTTATTTGTGTTCATGATTATATTGGTACCAATTAGGACTACAGTTGCCCCTTGCACAACATAGGTCTAAACTGTGAGGGTCCATCTGCAAGTGGATTTTTTACAGTAAAGTTCTATAAGTATTTCTTCTTCCTTATGATTTTCTTAATAACAGTTTCTTTTCTCTAGTTTACTTTATTGTAAGAATACATTAACTAGCACATATAACATCAAAAAATATGTGTTAATTAACTGTTTATGTTATCGGTAAAGCTTCCAGTCAACAGTAGGCTCTTAGTTAAATTTTGGGGGAGTCAAAATTTATTTGCAGATTTTCAACTGCACAAGGGTGTTGGTGTCCCTAACCCCCATGCTGTTCAAGGGTCAACTGTATATTAAATGTTGGGAGGAAATTAGAAAAGAAGAGAAGTTGGGTTAGTATATAAGTAATATAATAGTACCAACTATTGCTAGATGATTTCTTTACACTCTATAAACAAGGGTATCCTGGTTGTTTGGACATAGAAGAATGAAGGGAGGTCTGAGTTTTCAAAAGGCATATGGTGATGTGTAGACATGCCGAAGTCCAAAGGAGCTGGGCTTTAACTTTTTTATATTTTGAAGAGTGATTACTTGCACATACATCATTCATTACATTGCACTAATGTTCTTGATATGGATATTACTGGTTTGGTAGTTTTTAATTTAATTTATAAAAGTTTTAATTTTATATTTGGATAAGAACTATAACAGGAGGTACTCAAACCAGTTTTAGGATGTACATATATAAATTGTTTTAAAATAATAAGAATTAATTAACCTTGTGACTGTGAGAATTTTTCCTTTTAAATATGGCTGAACTCAAGTTTGATTAGACCACTAGATGACATGTCTTCAGCTCCATACATCTCTGCTTTCTATTTTATGTATTTCCTAAATTTTCATTTTGTTTTGTTTTTATTTTTAATTCTACTGGAATGGCCCTCTTTTTGTCTCCATCTCTTGAAATCTTACACATCCTTCAAGGTCCACCTCCAATGTCACCTATCTTTGTTTTTTTTTTTTTTTTTTTATGCTTAGTGAAATTTTAACCCTTTCTTTTCTGTGCTCTTATGATATCTCTATACCAAAAGGAAAGCACTGTCCATATATTCGTTTGGCTCTATTTATGTGGGTAGCAATCTGACAACTTGTAAGTGCCTTAAGGATAAGGAGCTCCATATTAATAATTACCTTCCCTTCCCCATATTGTTTTTATGTGTGTTTTGGCACATAGAATTCACTACATAAACATTATTTTGCATACAATTCAGATGATTAAATACTTGAAAATTAGTAGAATGTTATGAAAAGTTGCAGATATCAAAGTATTAATTTGGAAACGGAAAAGGTAAAGGTGATTTAATAAACATAAAAAAATGATAAAGGAAAAATGTGTACCTTATTTACCATAAGGTAACAATTATTGTTATTATAGCAAATGATCACTGTATGTTGACTATATGTCAGGCATTTGGTGAGCACTTAATTTGTAAAAACCTGTTGAATTTCTCTATCACCCCTCTGAGGTAAAAATCATTATTATCTTTATTTTACAGATAAGTGAACTGAGGCCCAGTAAGGTTAAGTTCCTCACTCAGGGTCACATACTAAGTAGTACAGAGCCTAGTTTTGGCTCACGGTCAATGGCATAATTAAAGAAATTGTAAAAATATAGATTCTATTTAGACATAAATTTACTTTCAGATGTCAAAGGTGTCAGGCTCTGGAAATGATTTTAAGGGCATATTGTGGATCTTGTTAGGGTATCTGGAAGTAGATGACCAGGGAAGTCTTTATAGAGAGCTACATTTTTAGGATTAGCCATGCTTTTCTTTTTTTTTTTAAATAGGCATTTGACATTTCTACATATTTCCTACTTGACTATTTTAGAAAAATAATTATGACATTCAATTAAAATGAATATGCAAAAATTTTCCTAGTAAGTAAATTTGAAAGCCCAAAATGCTTAACGCTGTCACACAGTTAGAGGTCATTATTAGTCCCTATCAGCTCATAAATGAGCTCCCTTTGATGGAATTTATAACATTATTTCTAGTTAGTTGGAAATCCTGTCTATTCACAGTAAAAATCTAAAACCATATTATCATAATTTGCAGCAAATATACTGGAGCAGAAATTTTACAGTATTTCCCCCCCCAGATCCAACATAGATGACTAACATTTAAAAGACTGGAATTGTGTTAGACACTTCAATTATTAAATGACAAAAATGTTCCAAGAAAGATGATAAAGACCTTATTCATGTTTGACCGGTGACCCAGTTTTGCTCATTTTTAAAAATAATTTGTTTCCATGTTATGTTCAATAAATTACAGATGACTCATATTCATCAAAATAAGTTTAATTGGCATATAAGGGGGAATCTGGCCAGAACATTTTGAGATGCCGAAATCAAGAGCAAATGATGCTTATAAAATGTCCTTCGTCTATACCAAATCATACACAAATGCATAACTTCACTTATGATTGAGAAACAGAGATTAGAGAAAGTTGAGTTCCCAGGGACATATCAATAACTGGCTCATGGACACATGAGGAGCAGATAACTGAAGTGTTTGGCTTTGTTGTTAATTTTTTTCACTATAGATTTGTATCTAAATTTGGAATCATCACAGATGTTTAAGAATATTCCCCAAATAGCTCTGCTTGAATGAAGATCTGGGGCAAGAAAAATGAAACCCCGTGAAATCACTTGCCCAATACCACATGGTTAATTATTTGAAATATGCAATAGAACTCAAACCTTCTGACTTTCTGGATAGTGCTACCGCTACCAATATATTCCCATATATTACATATATGCCATCCAATTTATACACAAAACATGAAATTTTATTTAAGTAGTGTAGTATTTAATTTGGGTGAACCATTTCAGTTTAGGATAACAGAGTGAGTACTTTCTTACTTCTCCACTTTTAGAGCTCACTAAAATTAAAAAAGAAACATAGAAATAAAACTAAATACAATATAGAATAATAAGTGAGTACTATCATAGAATGACGTTTTTCTTTCAACAAATTTTGGAAGTTAGAAAGAGCATGAGAGAGTGTTAATGGAGAAAACATGACAGTAGATATCAGAGCCCAGAATGTTCTAGAGAGAATACAGTAAAAATGAGAACATACCTACTGGTAGGAGCATGGAAAAACTTTATGAAATAAAGGTAGTAAAGAAACACATAAAAAAATTGAAGTGAAAATAAAGAAATTACAGTAGCCTTCCCTTATCCACAGTGGATATATTCCAAGACCCCCAGTGGATGCCTGAAACTGCAGATGATACCAAACTTTATATATACTATGTTTTTTTCCTATACATACATACTTATGATAAAGTTTAATTTCTAAATTAGGTACAGTGAGAAATTAACAATACCTACTAATAAATAGAACAATTATAACAATATACTATAATGGAAATTATGTGAATATGGTCTTTCTCCTCAAAATATCTTACTCACCCTTCTTTTTTCTTGTGATGATATGAGATAGAATGACTATATGATGAGATGAAATTGATAGTGTTATGTAGTGTTAGGCTATTATTGACCTTCTGGACCATGGTTGATGTTGGGTAATTGAAACCATGGAAAGCAAAACCATGGAGAAAGAGGAGACTATTGTAACTGATGTTCTTTATATAGAAATGTTGATTCCTCTATGTCCCAGGGATTTACTAGTTATCCCAAAACAAATAGTTGTTTGACACTTTATCTAAAAATAGTCTGGGGGGGGTTAAGTCTTCTAGGGTAATTGTTGTGCCCAAAGTAGAGCCCTCCTCATCAGGCACATGAGGGTTGGCATGGCTGATAGCTGTCCTCCCAGGCCCCTTATGCTAAGTTGAAGCCTACTAGTGAGATGCCATGGAGCCTTCCAGAAATGTTTCCCATTCAGAGGAAAGGTAAGAACACCTACCATTTTACGTAGTAGCAGAGGGTGCTCACACTCTCAATTTTAATTTTCTATTGGGGAACCAACAATTACTTGTTGCAGTTTGGGTTTCCTATGAAGCCAAATCTGAGACAGAGCATCATGCAAGAAGTTTATGAGGAAGTGGCTTTGGGATCAAGATCTGTTGGGTGGGGAAAGGTAGTAGGATTGAATAAAGGGGAAAATGAGACTATGATACAGTTATGACGTGGACACAGATGGCCCTGCAGGGAACTTTGAAGCTGGGGTAATCCTTCTATCCCAAGAGTCCAAAAGTCCAAAGTTCTGAAGCAAGGGCTCTGGGGCTCTATGTTCCATTGTGGATTAGACATTGAATGTGAGCTGCTTCAGGAAAAGCACATGCCCTTCGGCTGAGTAGAACACCCAGCTGACGTAATTAAAGCAGTAGACTGAACTGAGAGTAGTTAGCGGACAACCATCCCAGCAACTAGACAAATAAATGCTTTAATCCTGAGGGGGAAATCTGAATAGCATACCATAACATTCCCCACACCACAGATGAATACAGAAAATGTCAGTATCAAGAAGAAAGACAAAATATTAAATAAAATGAAAACTACTACCCTGGGAGAAAAAAGAAACAGTTTATAGAAGAGAACAAACAAGTAAATAAACCTTACCATAGTCTAACACACAATTATATAAAAAACCTAGAATTGGGTAATTGTCAAAGCTACCTTAGAAAAAGAAAAAGTTGTTAAGGTCTAAAAATTAATATGAAAATAAATATAAAAACTCAATTAAAAGTTATGGAAAGTAAGTTAAACAAATCTTTAACAATGCAGAGCAAAAAACAAGAGGCCAAAAATAGGTGAATAAGTGAGTAATCACTATAATAATCAACTAAAAGGAGTACAGAAGGAGGGAGAAAATGGAAGAAAATATCAAGGAAGTAATAAAAGATTTCTTTCAGAGGAAAGAGACACTCTTCACACTCTTCTGAAAAGTCTCTTTATGGTGGTTCAAAGAGTATAACATTGGACTCATAGAGACAAAATCCTAGTACACCAAATGTTTAATAGTTATTAATAATGTAAACTGTTTATTGGATTTTAAATTATATAGCAATTTTAGGACGAAGAGCAGAAAGTTTAATTAAAGTTTTAGAATGGAAAATGGATGTTAAAAACCTCAATAATGTAAAAATTAGAGCATAGCTGATTGAGGAGGAATGTGTGTATCCAATGCTAAGTAAGCCTGTTACTGTTTCACAGATACTGGCAGAAGATGAAAGTCTTCTGGGTCAGAGACAAAGGACTTATTTCTCACAGCACAGCAAGCAGTGTGAGCATCATGTCTGAGTCAGTTTTTCTTACCTCCCCGGGCTATGCAGATGGATCTAGCAGGATGCTGTGTACACAGGAGGTTTGCATCACAGGCACAGACATTGAACTTGGTGAATCCACATCTTTTATAGCAGGCATTAAGCAAGACTGCTCTTTGCCCCAAGATTGCTCACTGTGAGTACAACCCAGGTGAAGAGCAGTCAGGGTCTTGCCTTTTTAGCATACCCAACAGAAATGTAGCATGAGAAACTCATGGAAGACTTTCTCTCCCAATAAGGAATCAAGATACAAACTGAATTTAAAGAAACAGGAAATAGAAACAAGACTATTAGTTGAGTTCCAAAAGTAATCAGTAGAATAATTAGAAATGATAATGTAACACAAAGTGTGAGAGGAGGACATCAAATGTAATATCCCAGTATTTCGTGATTGCAAATAAATATGGTCTAACGTTAACAAATCTGAGAAAAGTAATAAAAGTTTATATTTAGAGAAATGGATACAGTCATCAAAAAGAACTAAAAACATAAATATTGAATAGAGATTGATTTAAAAGTGAGGTTGAAGATGTGGGAAAGAGGATGGCTTTTATCCAGTTTTGTGTAGGTTGGTACCCATGTATTGGTGTATATATATATACATACATGTTTGTATACATACATGCTTGTATATATATGTGGGGGAGAGTATGCTTTCTTGAATGTTAGACTTGATATATCTTTTAAGTAATTATAGAAAATAATACCAGAAACATCATTTGTAATTACAAGAGACAACCAAACTTGTCCATAGTCAAAGTCAGAATATTCAAGGTTTTGAAATTAACAGAATAAAAGAGTAGTTTAGGAGAAAGGTAAGTTCCATATTCAGTTAGTTGAGATTCTCTACTTCCACTCAAATTAGGAGATAATTAAAAAAATTATTTTAGTAAATGTTTCTTGAGTGTCTATGTGCTAGATAGTGTTCTTGGTGACAGGAATACAAAGTGAATCTTCCTCTGATGGAACTCCCAGGTCAATAAGGGAAGAAAGACACATAAACTAATACTTATAATACATCATATTAATTTCAAAATCCAATTTTCAAGTTTGACGTGTTTTTGATGATTATCCATTTGTATTTTAATTTAAACATCATTTTATAATCTAAAAAATATGCAGCCTCAAATCACTTTTTCTTCTTTCTGCAAGAAAGAAGTATAAAATGTTCTAATGCTAAGTTTGGCTTACAAAGCTTCAGTTATTAGGAACGAGGGTAGAATATTGCTGAGGAGAAAAAAAGCTGCTCATTTACATTTTATTTTTCGTAACCTTAATTGTCTTCTTTCACTCTGGATAAATAGAAAGATTAATTCTCAGAGATTCCTAGAGCTCTTCTGGGCTCTAAATTAGATCAAGTTGAGAGTTTTTTTCCTTATTATACTATTTTTTCCCTGCTGCCATAAAGGCCCCCTGTCTGTCACTTGTCTGGAGAATGTGCTGTTTGTCTTCCCAATGAAATTGAGAATCCCTTATGTTTATCATTCAGTAAATTAAAAAAAATATCTGGGATTTAAAATGCTCATCTGCATAAAAATATGTATGAATATTATTAAGCAAATATTGCTGTATTTAATGAGTATTTCAACAATTGGCAATAAGGAATCTTATTAAGGAGAAGCAATTTTAGGAACTTATATTACTCCATGATCAGGGTTGTTATCTACTAGATTACATATTTAAATGTAGCAAACATATTTCTGTGTAACTGTTGTACATAAGAAATTCTGTGTTATTAGAGGAGAAGCTAGTGAGGTAGTTTGGTGGTCACATGCATTCTCACTGACTAATCCTTTAAATCAAGTAAATCCCCTTATATGGCTACACTAAACTTTTCCAGTAACATCTAAAATTTATACAACTAATCTAATAATAATTGTGGAACATGAAAATACTAAGTTCATGTTAAGTAAAAAAGGCAGACTATAACTTGTATTTATATTATTACTGTGACCATGTAAATAACATATTTAGGCATATAAACGAACACTGAGAGTATATAAAATGAAGGGTTGTGTTACATAGGATTATGATTGGTGACTTTTTATTAGATCTACTGAAACTTTCTGTAATGCTATTATATTGCCTTTCTTCATAAAATTTAAGTGTTTGTTGTGGAACTCTGTATATTGTGATTTTTTTTAGGGAAAGTCAATTTCTCTCTCTCTGTAGTCAGTCAAGTGATGGGAAGTGTATACATTGGAAGATATATTCCTTCTAATCTATAAAGAAGAATGCATATGATAGGAATCTTTAGTCTTTTAGACAGTTCTACATTTGTGTGGTTAAAAACTTAAAAATGATAATGTACAACATACTTTAGAGAATTTGTCTTAGCCAGATATGTCCCCCAATGGTCTTCTCCTGCTGCGATTGAGACCCTTGTATGGGTCCCCTACCGTATTGAATCAGAGATGACTGGTGAGGCCAGTAGAACAGAGTGGATGTGACATATGTAACTTCTGAGGCAAAATCATAAAAAGTATTACAGCTTCTCGCCTTGGTCTCTTGGATTATGTGTTCTGGGGAAAGCCAATAATCATACTGCAAAGTTATACAAGCAGCCATGTGGAAGAGCCCCAGTGGAGAGGAACGGAGGCTCCTGGCCAACAGTCTGCATCAACCAGCTGGCCCTGTGAGTGGGCCACTAGGAAGCAAATCCTATAGTTTCACTCAAGCTTCAGAAGACTGTAGCTCTAACCAATCTCTGATTGCAATCTTGTGAGAGACATAGAACCAGAAGCTCCCTGTGGAATTCCTGGCCCATGGAAACTGTGAAAAATTAAAAAGTGATTATTGTTGTTTTAGGTCACTACATTTTAGGATAATTTGTTTTGCAGCAAAAGATAACTAAAACATAATCCATGATCTTTCTGTTGTTTAGAAATATGAAGACCTCTGTGCTGTCTTCTAGATGTCCCTGAAAGGAGCTGCCATATGTGTGACCAATAAATGTCTTCTGAAATGGAAGTGGCATTGTTGGACATGATTGGTTTGAACTGGCCTTGGAATGCCCATATGATGATAATCCCTGACTACCTGATGTTCTCCTATTATTCATTTTAGAATTATAGGGAAGCAAAATCCTAATGTGTCAGTATAACAAAAAGGCAGCACATGAAGAAGTAGGCATTTTCTAAATGTTTCATGATTCAATGAATCAAATACTTGAGCACAGCCCTTGTGCTTACCCAAACCTTTAGATTTTTTTCTACATAGATTATGAGAAAATGTATTTTCTTTTTGTCATTTAAAAGCATGGTGCTTTAAAGCTACCGAGCAGTGCATAGATGAACATGAAGTCCCACTGAGATCATTCAGAAATAAGGTTTCTTTGTTTGAATAAGAGATTTCTTTGGGAGAATGAAAGGATGAGTTAACAATGCTAGTCAAGGATAATTTTCTAGACCTACTATTAAAAAGGAATAATTGTGAGAAAATAAATGATAAAACTAAAGTCTAACAGCTCATGAAATTATGGTATTTTAAAGTTATTTATATTGATGACTTTAGCTACCTAAAAACCATAATATGGGGACAAAGTTTCAAAAGGCAGATTTCAAATCTTGAGTTTGTTCATCTCAGTGCCGTGAATTCGCTGAAGTGAGAAGTTACAGAAAATATAACCTTAGACTAAAAGTGAGAAGACACAATTTTATATATGCCAAGTGGAGAATTAAAAAGGAAGCAAAAAGCTACCTGAACTTCAGTTGTTGACACTCTGTGACTGATGTAAGGAAGGACCTGGGACCTTATTATTATTTAAGGCCTGTTTGTTAATTTTCGGGAGCAAACTGACAATTCACTGCCTCAGAAATATATTTTCTACTTTGTCTCAGCTACATTCAAATCCGTTGTTTTATTTCCAACTTGTTTGCTCAGGTATGCTCTGCAGCATTCATCGATATCTTTCCTATGCCAAAAACCAAAGGGGAAAACCCAACAACTAAACAACAAGACATTTTGGCACATGAGTCCATATTTGAAAACTATGCAAATAATGATTGTAGCTTTAGGCAGCTCAGCTTTCAACTTCAGAGATTTATATTGCTTATAATCCAACTTCAGTCTGCTGCAGTGGCATTGACTGACGTTTCCACTGTCTCCATCATGCATTTCCGACAGGGTAACTATTATTATAATAGTATTTGAATTCCTTGGTCATAATGAATGTGCCAACTACTTTGTGGAAATATAGCATTCATGCAGCTTAAGCCAACATCCCTGCTTATGTTGAATTAGATACACTCTCCCTACGGACTAGTCTAAAAAAATAAGAGAAAGTGGGTATAGGGATTCTTGAAAAAGGTCTGATAAGTTCTGTTTTTCAACAATTCCAAAGCTTCAGACTAGAAGCCTCTGAGCTGACAGAGCAACATTGTGTTCCCAGGTGTCCTCAATATGATGGAGCTTTGTTTTTCTCCTCTGTGTCTCATCATCTGGTCACTCAAGCAGCATTGTTTACCTGTGTTCCAACGTTTTATGACTTCTCCATGAAAACTGCTCCTCCGGAGTTTACTTGCACCCTTTCACTTCGTAAGGGTCATGCCCCAGATCTCAATTTGAGCCAGGCCAGTCAGCATCTTGAATAGACATCATATCACCCACTCTGTCCTTCTGTATCCCACCCTTCCACTCCTACCGTAGATGCCCCAAGCAATCCCATTTCCTCTTTTTCTTTCAGCACAACATTCTTAAGCAAATTCGAATCTGGTACACCTGCCCTCTGTTTCATCAGAGATCCTAAAATATGTCTGAATCCGAGTTTATGTTCTAGTGGAACACTTAAGCTCATAGAATTGAAAAGAAACATCAATGTTAGAAGATTTGTTTTTCTTCTTTTTCTTTTGCTAGCATGTGGTCAATTGGAAGTTATTTTCTGCAACTCGTATTTGACACCATAGAGGTGAGTTAGAGACAGGACAACCTGCACTGTGGATTCTCTGTTCATGATCTTGTTAAATAAATAATGCCCAATAAAATAAATAAAGGGGAGAGACCCCATATAATCACAGGCAACCTATAACTCTGAAGGTGTATAAGAATGATGATAGGCTGTCATTCCCAACACTGCTGTAATATGGAGAATTAACTTCTAGACTTTTGGAAGTAGAAGCACTTTGCCATTTGGTGAAATCTCATGTAATAGATAATGAAAATAAGGACCAGAGAAGCTATTGTATCCCCTAAATCAGAACCAAAATTTTCTCTCTTCTACAAGCTTGTTACAGTTTTATTTTTTTATTTTAATTCGAGTATAATTAACACACAGTGTTATATTAGTTTCAAGTGTGTACAATATAACAATTTAACAATCCTATTAATTTTTCAGTGCTCATCAAGATAAGTGTATTCTTAATCGCCTTGATCATCTCCCATCTACCTCCCTTCTGGCAACCATCAATTTGTTTTCTGTTTTTTAAGAGTCTGGTTTTTTTTTTTTTTTGGTCTCCTTTTCTAAATTGTTTATTTGCTTACTTTGTTTCTTAACTTCCACATAGGACTTATTTCACTTAACATTATACCCTCTAGGTGCATCCATGTTGTTTCAAATAACAAGATTTTATTCTTTCTTATGGCTGAATAATATTCCATTATATATGTATATATATATATATATATACTGCATCTTCTTTATCCATTCATCTATCAATGGACACTTGGGTTGCTGCCATAGCTTGGTCATTGTAAATAATTTATATTGATAATTTCTGAGTGTTCTCCATACATTCATTACCCTACTTTTTGACAGCTCTACACTTAGGTTTTAACTCTGTTATTATATGTATAGTAGGAGGCTTATTGTTTAGTATGCAGGTTGAGCTATTGTAACACAGACATAAAAATATAGAGAGAGATTTTATTTTTTCTCACATAGGTTAGTGATCTAGAGCTGAGAATTTCTGCTTTACCAGGTTCTTTAGAGACCCAATTTTCTTTCATCAATCATTCTACCATTCTCTAGGGTACTGGTTAAAATAGGAGAATGCCAAGTCCATGTTCCAGTTTTTGTAAAAGAAGGAAAAGAAATAGTGGCAGATAAGCCATTCCTTCTTCATAGGCAATAAGGAAGTTGTACACATTATTTCCTTAAAATTTCATTGGTTAGAAGCAAAATACATAGTCACAAACAGCTTCAAAAAAGGATAGGATATTCAGTCTTTGGCTACGTCTTCAGGAAACATACCTAAATTATGTTACCATGAAGAAGAGGAGACATCCCATCAGGAGAAATGAACTATCTCATAATATTTATATCAAAATGGATACTTTGGCTAAGACTCTAAGATTATAGATAACTTTGTTATCTATGACCCATGAGTTGTGAAATGTACACAATGCTTATAGCCAAAACTATTTGAAGGCCTCCCTAAGTTCTCACTCATGTCGATGGTATAAGAGTTTATGTGTTAGGAATTAAATAAGGATTTGTCAGGACTATTTCTTTTAAGACATCTGAGTTGTGAAATCCTAAGAAGGAGGTTATATATTTGCTGCTAACCCCCCGGGTCCCAATACTTGTGAAATGGACTTTAGGAGACTAGAGAACTTCACACTTCTATATTATTTTGGGAACATTGTAGACTTCCACCTAAAGTTTGCTTTGCACACTTGAGGTTGTCCAGAAAAAAGTGTTTCCTAGAGACTAAAGGTGATTCACACCTGAAAAAAAGCCCAGGTGTTACTGTTGTAGGTTCTGTGCAACAGAGTTGCCTAGGAGGACTAAAAGACTTGAGCTGAGAGAAGCTGAAGGTAAGCCAGGTTAAGTGGGGCTAAGGAAGGAATAGGTAACCACTCAGAGCACAGCTGCCTTCATCTGAGTCAAAGAGATGGCAAAATCCCATGCATCCACCCCACAGATCTCCAGAAAACCCTGTTGATCAAGCAAAGCTGAGTTTATTAGATTAATTGGAGCAAGAGAGGAGACCATCTTGACAGAGTCTTAATATTGTCCACCCAAAGGGAAAGTTGGAAAGTGTAGTGTGGGGCTGGATGATTTTAAGGCAGCAGCTACATGAAATTGGGAAGATATAAGAGCTTTGGGTTGGAGGAGCAAAGCAAATTTTGATATGCAAACTGCATATTGGAATAGTCTTGATGTGTAAGCTGTTACCTAGACAAATAATCTGTTTTCATTGGTTTATCTTTTTGGGAGTAAGTACCATTTGAAGTAGCAGCTAAATAATATTTTCCATGTGTATTTTTTTACATAGGGACTGAAAGTTTATTTCAGCTCTCAGAAATTGCATGTGAAAGGCAGAAATGGGGCTAAACACAAAGAATCCACTGAATACTCACAAGGGAAAGAGCACATTTGAAACATTTTACCAGTTTCTGAGAGCAGGGAGGGAAGATTACATGAAAGATGTGGTATATATACAATGGAATATTACTCAGCCATCAAAAAAAATGAAATCCTTACCATTTGCAATGATGTGGATGGAACTAGAAGGTATTATGCTAAGCAAAATAAATCAATCAGAGAAAGACAATTATCATATGATTTCACTCATATGTGGAATTTAAGAAACAAAACCGAGGATCATAGGGGAAGGGAGGAAAAATTTAAAAAGATGAAATCAGAGGGAGACAAACCATAAGAGACTCTTAATCATAGGAAACAAACTGAGAGTTGCAGGAGGGGATAACTTTGTTATCTATGACCCATGAGTCACTGGATGATAGACATTAAGGAGGGCACATGATGTAATGAGCACTGGGTGTTACATAAGACTGATGAATCACTGAACGCTACTTCTGAAACTAATAATACTCTATATGTTAATTAATTGAATTTAAATAAAAAATGAAAAAAAGTATCCCTTAGAGATTTGCTAAGGAAGGCGAAGTCAAACAAAAGTTGGGAAAGCCCATGACTATGCCTTCATCTTCAGCTGCAGCCTTACTGATTATCTCAGACACACATTTGGGATACAAAATTTTAATACTAAATGAATTTTAATAGTTTTCACTATTAAGTAGAACTAGTCTTTATTAAATAGAATTGTCTTTATAATTGTGAAATTGAAGCAGTATTTTGTGACCTAAACGTCACAAAATAAGTGGCATTGGTCTTGCTTTCATCCAGAGTTAGAACAACTTTGATAGGAAGATTGAGAGACCATACAAACAAACCAACAATGCCCCCCCCCCAAAAAAAAACCCCAGAAAACATGAGAAAGAGAGAGAGAGAGAACAAGGGCTTTTGATTTCACCCAGGATATCTGCTTATTTAATGTATGGAAGGTTATAGGTGGCTCTAATGGGATTAAGATTTTTGTTTTGGTGTGTCATCCTTACTAGATCCTTGAGCCATCATGTCTTGCATATCGTTATCTATATGTGTAGAGAAAAGATGAGTTAAGTGTGAACGGTAAGGAGACTTGTTGAATAGTTTTAACTCAGTTGTGTAAGGTAACTGTCAGTGTCTCTTCTTTTTCCCTTTGCTGCCTCCCTGAGATACTGTCCATATTCTCTACAGCTCATGGATCTTCTCTAAATTAGAGTAGTAATTCCATTTTGGTGAATCCTAGGAAAATATGTGTTTGCAACTCAATCTAAATCTAATTTAGGGTTTTTAACAATAAAATAAAATAATTTTTAATGTATTGCCCTCAATGTTGCCAAATCACACTCACCAAATACCCATTGTGTATGTGTGTGTGTATAAACAGATGATATATATGTACTGGTTGACATATGAGTGATATATAATGATTGATCTCCCTTTTTTTTAACTTAATAATACTTTCCCCATGGTGATTATTTGAGAGCCATATTGATACATCAGGCCAAATCTAGGTAATATCTGTCAACTAATATGTCCTAAATTGAAGAAAGTTTTTAAATAGAAAAGAAACTGGAATCTAGAAACAAAGATTATTTTACTCATCAATGACATTGTGTACAACTCTGGGAAAACTCATTTTCTATGGTTTACTTTCTACAGTTATAATATGAAGAATAATTATTTCCTACCAGTTAAAAAATTGAACCCTGTAGGGAAAGATGACCTTCTTAATGTTGTGCTTTTTGTTTGATTCATTTCCCAGGAGAAAGAGCTGGAGTTTGAGGCTTCTTTTCTTCTCCCATTTTGATAAATTTTCTTCAGAAATGATCTATTTATTTTGTGCTATGCATCTCTTAGCATTACGGAAAATGGGGAAGAGCATGGTAAGGAAGGACTGGCTAGAGAAACTATCAAATATTTGTCCTTGATTTCTAATATATGTTTATTAGAACTAATGCCCTGCTCTTTTTGATCTTCCATGATTAAATTGATCATTGAACTGGGAGATAATTTTTAATCCATGGGTGTTTTTTTTTCCCCAGACATTAAGTATGGGATTGTGCCTTTAGATCAGACTAAATGGTAGAATATGTTTATAATACTAAGAGGGGCCCTGAGGAAAGAACAAACAGTATCCCCCTATATTATCCAAATTTAAGTTTGTTGTAATGTTTTCTGGAGATGGGAAGAATATAGAATATACGTATAGAATATAAGAATAAAGAATATAAGTAATGCTATCAGGTAAAGGGGAATTTGAATTTAGTTCAGCCACTTATTACTAATGTGAATTTAAACCTCTGTGTTCTCCATCTGTACATTTGTGATAATAAGGCTTACCTCATGGTCTTGTGAAAATTAAATGAGAGAATGAATGTGAAGGAGCGTTGTTCACTCTGAGCTCATGGGAGGTACACAGCAAATGATCCTTCCCTTTCTTTCCTTCCTTACCAGAATAATTGATTTTCCTTTCAGTTGACTAATCTGTCTAATTGAAACAGTTTAATTATAGGATTTATAATTTTACATACTCCTGATTATTTATTTTACCTCTCTTTTCCCCCTAGTAATTTGTCTCTCAAAATAGTTTATAATTCCTTGTTAAACTTTGGCATAATTAGAAAGTATAAATTACTTCAGGTGCTTTTGTAAAGTATGGTGTGTGTAAGTGCAGTATGCATGCGTTTTAGATTAGTTCTTATATTCAAGCCAGAGGCAGGTAACCTTGCTGCAGAGGAGATGAAAGAAAAGATTGCTTCCAGAAAGAAAGACTGCTGCTTGTATCCTTCAGTCACATGTGTCATTATTCATCATGATGGCAAATAAGGATGCTATCTTTCACTCCGTTTCTGTGTGCAGTGCATCTGGTTAATATAAAATATGAAAAAGTTAAGTTACATATGGCACCAAAACACAAACAAACAAAGAAAAAGGTATCATATTATAGCCTCCTATTTCAAATTAGAGAAATTTAATTTTAAGGCACATATTTCTTTTCCTGCCTCAAAGCTTATGTAAGTTCCTTATAGGCTAGTTTGAGAAATAGCTGATTATTCTCTTTGAATGACCAACTGAGAAGGGTCTTGATGGGCCCTGGGGGGCAGCAGATGAGAGCACTGTGGCCTGGACTGGCCTGGGACTTTCCTTCCCTCTCAAGTAGAGCTGGTCTTTTGAGATAACATTCTACAGCCTTAATATCTCTAGAAATGTTATTTGTGGACTGAGCAGCCCCAGAGATGGTTCTTCACTTTGTGAGGTGGCTGGCTAAAACTGCATGTATAAATTACAAAACACGTGTTAAAAGGCATTTCATGTAGTTATATATTGGTTGTATATCTATATGCAGATTATAAATATGATTTGTATCAGGCATACTTTTTCCTACTTTTCCCACTAAGTCAACTGAAATCACTGGACATTATCTCTGAAACAACACAAGAAGGTTCTGAAACATGGAGAAAAGAAGACAAGCTGCCTTGAAACCTCAGAATCCAAGGAAAAAAATGGTGATGAGTTCTCATATATTTAAGACATGAACTTGAAGAAGCTGGCAACCCAGAGAGTCAAGGGCACAGACCAAAAGAAAACCCCAACAAAAGCCTAATCTCTCCAGCCAAAGGACCAGGATAAAGGCAGCCTAATAAAACAGAACATTTCTTAAATAGCAACCTTGCTACTCTTGCCAAATACCCCAGAAAACCATGCCTTTCTCCTCCCGTACCCCAGAAAAGGTTGAGCTTCAGCTTCCACCCTTGTCAGACTACAATGAAGCACCTAAAGCCTTCTGCAGGGGTGGTGGCAGAAAAGACAGAGTGGGGAGGCTGGACTTGTGTCCCCACCAGGAGGTAATGATCCTCCAGTCTTCCTCAGTGTCAGTGGAGACAACATGGGAAATATGGACTTCCATCCCCACTCAACAATAAAGAGAGGTTGCCCTTTTGGGGGTCTACAAAGACAGATGGGCAGCCTATATCATATACACACCTGGCAGTAACAAGGCAGTGTCCCTTGCCCCCCTTTGCCTTATTCTGCCAGAGTAATGTTAGAACAATGCAGCTGAAAGTGAAGGTTTAAATAAGACCCAGAATATAATGGCCAGAATGTAAAAATGCCCATGTCTCAGTTGAAAATCACTTATCTTAACAAGAACCAAGGAGATCACAAATTGCGTGAAGAAGGATAATCAATAGATGCCAACACTGAGATGGCAGAGATGTTAGAATTATCTAAGATTTTAAAACAGTAATCGTAAAAATGCTTCAATGAGCAAATATGAACATATTTAAAACAAATAAGAAAATAGAAAGCCTCAGCAAATTAAGAGAAGATGTAAAGAACAACCAAGTGAAAATTTTACAACTGTAAACATAATCAAAATAAAAACTCACTGGGTGGGTTCGAAGCAAAATGGAGAAAACAGAGGGAGAAAATCAGTTAGCTTGAAGATAGAACAATGGAAAGTGCCCAATATAAACAACACAGAGAAAAAAAATGATTGACGATAAAGAAACAGAGCCCCAGGGACCTATGGAGGTATAACAAAAGACTTAAAAATTCATTTAGTGGCATTTTAAGAGAAGAGAGAAGAAAGAAGGTGGAGGGTAAAAAGTATTCAGAGAAATAATGGCTGAAATTTCCTAAATTTGACACAATATATAAACATACAGAATTTAGAAGCTGAATGAAACCCAAACAGAAAGAACCCAAAGAAAGCTACACCAAGATATATGACAGTAATACTTCCAAAAAGTAAAGACAAAGCAAAAAAATTTAAAAGCAGTGAGAGAGAAATCACATCTCACATATGGGTGAAAAACAATTAGAATATCAACTTATTTCTCATCAGGAACCATAGAACCCAGAAGGAGTGATAAGCAGCATTTATCTAAAGTTGAAAGAAAAAAAATCTATTCACTCAGTATTCTATATCCAGTGAAAATGTTGTTCAGCATTAAAGGGGAAAATAAAGATTCTCAGATGAAAGGAAGCCAAAAGAATTTGTTGTCAGCAGACCTGCTCTGAAAGATTGGCTAAGGATGTCATCTAGACAGAAAAGAAATGATAAAAGAAGAAACCTGGAACATCAGAAAGGAAAAAAAAAAAAAAAAGAGCACGATAGGCAAAAATATAAGTAAATACAAAAGACTTTCCTTTCTTAAGTTTCTAAATTATGTTTCATGAATGAATAAAGAATTATAATACTCTCTGATGTAGTCCTAAATGCATGTAGAGGGATTATTTAAGGCAATTTTATTGTAAACAGGAAGGTAAATGGACATAAAGGGAGATGCCATATCACTTGAATTGATAAATGACACCAGTAGATGATGAATTATGTAAATATATAATGTATTACCTAGAACAATCACTAAAAGAGCTATGTAAAGAGATTCAATAAAAAACACTATATCAAAATGGAATTCTCAAAAATGATCAAGGAACCCACAGAAAAGTTAAAAAACAGGAAACATAAAAAATAGAACAAACAGAAAACAAAAATAAAATGACAGATTTTACCCCTACTCAATAATCAATAATTGTATTATATGTAAATTATTTTATATGTTATGCTGTCTAAAAAAATTACTTCAATATAATCATATAATATTTGAAAGCAAAATGAAGGTAAAAAACATACCATGCAAACAATTAAAAAAAAAAAATCAGGAGTGGCTACATATATATCAGATAATTGCCAGAGTTAGAGAAAGACATTATAAATTGACAAAACGGTCAATGAGATTGAAAGAATAAACAGACAAATGCACCATTATATTGATGACTCTAACACTTCCTTATCAACAGTTAATGGAACAAATACCAAACCAGCAAGAGTATAAAATAACTGAATACCACCATCAAGTGAAAGCATCTAATTACATTTTTAGAACACTTAACCTAACAAAAGTACAGTACACATTTTTTTTCAAGTGCCTACATAACATAAACCAAAATACAGACCTTCCTCGACTTCCCAATAAACATATTGTAAGCAGAAAACATTGTAAATCAAAAATGCATTTCAAACATTGTAAATCAAAAATGCATTTCAGAGCTTAGCTTCATTTACTTTAAATGAGCTCAGAACATTTACTTTAGCCTACAGTTGAGCAAAATCATCTAACACAAGCCTATTTTATAATAAAGTGTTGAATATCTCATGTAATTTGTTGAATACTGTACTGAAAGTGAAAAACTGAATGGTTCTAAGTGTATTAGTTGTTTATTCTCCTGATCACATAGCTAACTTGGAGCCGTGGCTCCTTGCCCAGCATTACAAGAGAGTATCTACCTCCTATCACTAGCCTGGGAAAAAAATCAAAATTCAAAATTTGAAGTATCATTTCTACTGACCACATATAACTTCTGTACATCGTAATTGAAAAATCATAAGTCAAACCATCATAAATCAGGGACTGTCTGTAGGCCACACCCTGGCCATAAACAAACCTCAACAAAGTTTGAAGAATTGAAAGCGTACAAAATGTGTTCTCTAACTGCAATGGAATCAAACTAGAAATCATCAACAGAATGATACAGAAAACATGTGGAATCTAAGCAACACATTTTGATAGTCAATGGTCCTAAGAGAAAATCTCAGGGGCTATTTAAAAAATTAAGCTAAATAAAAATGAAAATACAACATATCAAAATTTGTGGAATACCACTAAAGCAATGTTGAAAGAGAAATTTATTAGCACTAACTGCATACACAAAAAAGAGAAAAAGTCTCAAATAAATAAAAAGATTATCACTTTAAGAACCTAGGAAAAAAAGCATAAATTAAATCCAAAACAATCAGAAGGAAAGATGTAATAAAGATAACAGAAATCAACCAAACTTAAAACAGAAAAATGACAGAGATAATCTATAAAACAAATAACTGTTTCTTTAAAAAGATGAACAGAGAAACCTAGCAAAACTGACCAAAAAAAGACAAAATTTGTCAATACCAGGAATGAAACAGTGATATCACTATAGAAGCTGCACTTATAAGAGGATATTATGAAAAACTCTACAAATATAAATTTGACAACTTAGATGAAATGGACCAATTCCTTTGAAAAACTTATCACAACTTAACCCAGTATGAAATAGTTCATTTAAACCGTAATGTAAATCTTAAGGAAATTGAATTTATAATTTTAAAAATCCCAAGTCCATTGGGTCTAGATGATTTCAATGAATAATTTTAATGAATGTGTAAAGAGGAATTAACACTAATTTTATACAATTTCTTCCAGAAATTGGAAAAGGAGGGAACACTTCCCATTTTGTTATATGAAGCTACTATGTTCTTGATACCAAATCAAAAGAGTTAAAAGACAGAGTTATAGACCAACAACTCTAAAGAATACAGATGCCAAAATTCTTAACAAAATATTGCCAAATAGAATTCAACAATATGTAAAAGAATTATACAACATTACCAAGGGGGTTTATTTCAGATATGCAAAACTGGTTCAATATTAGAAAATCAATTAATGTAATCCACCATATTAACACACTGAAGAAGAAATAACACGTGCTTATATTCATAGATTCAGAAAAAGCATTTGACAAAATTTGATACCCATTCATTATAAAAATTCTAAAAAAAAATAGGAATATAGGAAAATTTCCTCAACTTGATAAAGAGTATCTACAAAAAACCACAGGTGATATTGTACATAAAGATGAAAGACTGAATGCCTTCCCCCAGGAGATCAGGAATACTATAAGATTGTTCTCTCTCATCTCTCTTATTCAACATAATACTGGAAGATCTAACATTAAGTCAAGAAAAGAAAATAAAAGGCATTCAGATTGGAAAGGAAGGAATAAACTGTCATGATTTGCAGGTAACAATACATAGAGAATCTTATAGAATATTTAAAAAACCCTTCTAGAAATAATAAGTTCAGCAATGCCACAAGATATAAAATATACAAAACAATTGTATTTCTATACACTAGCAATGAAAATATGGACACTAAAATTAAAAGTATAATACCATTTACTTCATTGCCCTTAAAAATGAAATATTTAGGTGTAAATCTAGCAACACATGTATAGGACTTGTATGCTGAAAACTAAAATGTTGGTAAGAGAAATAAAAATTCTAAATTAATGGAGAGACACACTATGTTTACAGAATGGAAATCTCAATGTTGTAATGATTTTAATTCTCCTAAACAGATATATTGTTTAACTTGATTCTTATCAAAATCCAGCAAGATATTTTGTAGATACATACAAGATCATTCTACTCTATATATGGGAAGGCAAAAGAACTAGAAGGACTGAAGCCATTTTTAAAAAGTAGAAAGTGGGGGGAGAATCTTTGAGTGGAAAGGAAAGACCATAAGTGACAGTATAAAAAGTTAGAAGCAAAAAAAGCAGTAAATATATTTGTAAAAATCAGTCAAGAGATTCACAAAATAAAAAGATGTAAAATATGACACCACATACCTAAAAAGTGTTGGGGGGAGCAGTAAAGAATGGGTTCAAACTTTTTTTTTTTTGCAATCAGATGTGACACAATTTTAATAATAATTTTTTTTCTTTTTCAAGTTTTTACTTAAATTCCAGTTAGTTAACATACAGTGTAATATTATTTTCAGGTGTAGAATTTAGTGATTCAACACTTACATACAAGAATGGGTTCACACTTAAGCAACTATCAATGTAATATAGACTGCTATATGCAGAAGATGTTATATGTAAACCTAATGTAACACAAATAAAAAGCCAGTAATAGATTTGCAAAGAATAAAGAGAAAGGAATCCAAGTATATCACCAAAGAAAGCTAACAAACCATGAAAGAGCAAGAGAAGAAAGGATCAGAGAAAAACTACAACAATAACCACAAAACAAGTAACAAAATGACAATAAATACAAATCTATCAATAATTCCTTTGAATGTAAATGGACTAAATGCTCCAATCAACAGACAAAGGGTGACATAGTGGATAAAAAAACCAAGAGCCATCTATATGCTGTTTATAAGAGACTTATTTCATACCTAAAGCCACTTGCAGATTGAAATTGTGTCAGATTCTACAGGTTAAAAGCTCAGTTCCACAGGACTGCCCTCACCCCTTCATGCCAGGCACCAGTCACAAGGTCAGATTGTCATCTGTGCTTTTGATATTGGAATCTCCAATGACCCCCTCCTTGGGTCCCATTAATTTGCTAGAGCGGCTCACAGAACTTAGGAAAACAGTTTACTTACCTTTCCTGGTTTATTAAAAAAGGATATGACGAAGGATACAGATAAACAACTGGATGGAAGAGATGCATAGGGCAAGGTATGTGGAAAAGCACGCAGAGCTTCCCTGCCCTCTCCAGGTACCCCACTCTCCCAACACCTCCATGTCTTCACCTACCCGGAAGCTCTCTCAACCTCGTATTTGGGGGATTTGATGGAGGATTTATCATACAGACATGATGACCGTTAACTCCATGTTCAGCTATTCTCTCTTCTCAAGAGAATGGGGGTGGGGCTGATAATTCCACGCTTCTAATCATGGCTTGATCTTTCTGGTGACCAC
This sequence comes from Mirounga angustirostris, assembly GCF_029215605.1. Lineage (NCBI taxonomy): Eukaryota > Metazoa > Chordata > Mammalia > Carnivora > Phocidae > Mirounga > Mirounga angustirostris. The sequence goes on along the minus strand of NW_026991722.1, from coordinate 42,830,274 downwards.
AGCTCATCTCGGAGCCCACCCAGAGTTGCCTTATTAGAACAAAAGACACTCATACCACGTAGGATATTACAAAGGTTTCAGGAACACTATGTCAGGAACCAGGGTCAAAGATCGAATATTAGAACAAAAGATGCTTCTAGTGCTCTTATCCCCTAGGAATTACAAGGATTTCAAATCAGTAGCTGTGCCAGGAACCAGGGCCAGAGACCAATATCTATTATTCATTGTCTCACACATATGAATCTACCATTATCTCAAACAGTTTAATAAAAAAATTATTTTAAGGGGCTTACATATATGTTAATTCCTCTATATACTTGCTATTAATATGATTTGTATTATATCTTTATTTATATAGGTAGTCCTTGACTCCTGCAAGTTTTGGGGAACAATGAGTTAGGAAGGGGAAAGTTAACATTTTTAACAACTCTAAGAATTCAACATTCAAGTCTCTATTCAAATTCTAATGAATACAGTCATCGAATCTTAAAGATTTCAAACACAGGTGAAGCAGTCAAATCAGATCTATGTAGGGTCATGTGTCCTCCGTTAACTCTTTTTACATTTCAGTGGAACACTCTTCAGTGTCTATAATAACACATTGCATTGATATTCCAATTTTACAAGTTACAGAGTCTCTCAATTCCATTATCTCTTTTTATCTTCACAAGAATTGCAAGTAGTTGGTAGGGCATGTATTATTACCTTCAGTTATTTTCCAAGAAATAAAATGGGAAGTCAGAGTGTTTAAATGAACTTGCCCACATACCCGCGGTTAACAAGAATCAGAACAGGAACTGAAATTTTGTCTTCGAAAAAGTTCCTTCTGCATGAGGCTGCATCAAAATGTTAACTGCCTTCTGTTCTTATCTTTTTCTCGCACATAATAGTAATTTTTTAGGCTGGAATGAGCATGAATCTGCTCTTTCCTGAAAGGTGCCACTTTTAATATAGTAGTGTTCTCCTTCCTCTAAGCACGATAAAGTCTCCTCTGACTACCTATAAATTTTCTTCAATCTTAGTTCTTGAGATATGGTGAGTCAGTTCTTTGTGACCAAGGGCATTCAAAAAAATCCAGTAATTTCTATTTTTTTTTTAGAAAGTCAGAACCAGAGGACCCATGAAGTAATCCTATTTAATATACTTTTTAGACAGCAATTAGTATTTCTGAGGGAAAAAAATCTAATTTTGAAATGAAATGGATTCCACTGAAAGAAGCGTAACATTGCCCTGTAGCAACAAGATGACCAATTTTACTCAAAGCACTGAACCAAAAGTCTTTTCCTCTGTCATGGAAGAACATTTTCTCCATAATTTAAACATTAACTATTGGTACCAGTTGGACAAAATACCTACTAAGTTGACTTGACCACATTCTAGTTAAGCTTCCCACCTTCCCCCAGACCCCTTTACTTTGAACTGCACTCAGCCTGAGCCAGCACTGGAATGTGAAACAACTTACCAGCCTTGTAACTATCTGATCACACCACTAGCGCATCCCACTTCCCCATACCAGCTTCTCTCTTTGTTTACCCCTCCCTGTCAAAGATGCTTCCTTCTGGCTGGCCTCTGAGATTTGCAGATCATACTGTCAGAACATTCTTTTCATTATAATCGTTTCCTTCCCCCTTATTCCAATAGTCTTTTTTTTTTTTAGTAAAGTCTCTCCTTACCTAGTCCAGATTTCTTTTTGTTTGACAGTGGTCAGTGGTAAGAGAGTCAAGAAGGAATGTTGAGGGGCGCCTGGGTGGCTCAGTAGGTTAAGTGTTTGCCTTGGGCTCAGGTCATGATCTCAGGGTCCTGGGATCGAGCCCCACATCGGGCTCCCTGCTCCGTGGGAAGCCTGCTTCTCCTTCTCCCACCCCTCTGCTTGTGTTCCCTCTCTCACATGTCTCTCTCTGTCAAATAAATAAATAAAATCTTAAAAAAAAAAAAAAAAAGAAAAGAAGAAGAAGGAATGTTGAGACACCCAGGGGTGGTGAAGGATAAGCAGCCATTACTATCCCCAGGTCTGAAGGACCAGGATGAGGGAACCCGAGCCTGTTTGAGGGAGCTGCTGCAATGAAAGAGGAGCATTCCACTGGAATTTTGCTATATGGAGATGCAATTCTGTCAAAACCACAGCGTGGCAGGGAGAGAGAGGAAGGAATAAATATCTCATTCTTCCCTCTCTTATCCTATTTCTTTTTTTTTTTTTAAGATTTTATTTATTTATTTGAGACAGAGAGAATGAGAGAGAGAGAGCACATGAGAGGGGGGAGGGTCAGAGGGAGAAGCAGACTCCCCGCCGAGCAGGGAGCCCGATGCGGGACTCGATCCAGGGACTCGATCCAGGGACTCCAGGATCATGACCTGAGCCGAAGGCAGTCGCTTAACCAACTGAGCCACCCAGGCGCCCTCTTATCCTATTTCTTGACGGTGCTCCGAGTCTAAAATAGGCAAGAGCTAAAGGACAATTGGGCAGAACAATGTAGTTCTAGAGGTTAACTCCTACTCCCTCCCTGGGCAAAAAATAATTCAAGGGCAGCTATGGACCTGGGAATAAACAGAACTTATGCAGTTCCTTTCTTTTAATCTTAAATTAATGATTTTGTTACTATACTTGAGCTTTTACTGTAAAGCTGCCCTGTGATCATTTTTGGTTGTACGTGGAGTGTACGTAAGTCTGTCAGTTCGTTAAGGTGCACAAAATCAACATAAAATTTTCAGAAATTTTAGTAACATTGAGCAATTTCTGAATAATTTCTGCATTTGAATAACAACTTGAGTTTGATTTATTGTCCTGCTGATACTTTTGTGCTCAAGTTCACCAACTGATTTACCTCAAATATAGTGCCCTTTATTGGATATTGTTTCCTTGTTCACATGAATAAAAAAATCTAGACTTTGTTAGTCATTAAATAACAAAGTCATTATGTAATATATGCTCTATACTGAAATGAATAGGATTCATTCAGTTGTTATTTTTCTTTAATCAAATATTATAAGCATTTCTTTCAAATCAAACCCCTTTTCAGATATTACCATTGTTCGGGGTGTTTGAAACAATCAATATAAACAAAGAAAAGTATTCAAATTGTTTTATTTCTTTATTTTTTGCTGATGATATAATTGCACACCCAAAAAATCCAATAGGAGGTAGCCAAAATTATCTAGAATTATCAAAGGAATTTGAGAAAAATGATGGAGACAGGTAATATGAAAAATCAAGAGCTTTTCAATATTAGCAATAACTAATCACAGAAAGGGGAAGACAATTTCCCCCACAGTAGCAATGAACGCTATAGGATATTTATTAATAAATTTGAAAAGAATGATACTACATACATATGAAGAAAGGTTATGAAATCCTATTAAAGTACACAGAATAAAATAATAATAGTAAATACATAATGCTTCTTATGGGCGGGGCTTTACACTTATTTTCTGAGCCTCATAGACACCTATGAAGCAGATGATATTACTCCTATTTAAAAGAAGAAACAACAAAAATACAGGGTGGGGGGCAGCATAACTTGCCCAGGGTCACACACAGGAGAAGTGTTCAGAGCCAGGAATTGAATGCAGGTGGTCTGATTCATGCCCTTAACCATTAAACAACGTTGCCTCTGTCTGGCCTGAGTGGACATACAATCTTGAATGGGAATCCTTAACATATGACAGTCTTAATTCTTAAATTCACATATAAATGTAATGTTTTTTGAATAGGATGACTTAAATCAGTTCTCACAATCTATATGTAAATGTGATGTAGGGAATCATTGGAGGGGGACTATGCTGGATAAAATGGAAGTAAATTCACATGGAAGAAAAAATATCTAAAAGCCAATAAAAGTTTTGTTTTTGTTTTTGTTTTTGTTTTTAAGGAATAGTGAGGGTGCCTGACTTAACACTAAAGCTCTGCTTTTAGGCACTCACACAAACTTCCTGCTAACATTCCAGACAAGCGAAATAATTCTCCATTAACTGATGCAACACAGAAAGAATGGAGTTTTTTATGTATTATTTAGGTATTAGGCTGCTGGGTTTGTCAGATTCTTATTTTAATTTATATGAAGGGCAGAGGTACCTGTATAGAATTTCTAGAAAACTGTGTATCATGAAAAACACACCTCAGTGAAAAATATTTGAACATCTCTTGTGTTAAGTAACAAAACTTGTGTACATATACCAACAGAGAAATATGAAGTCTTGTTCTAAATTGCCTCTGGACTATGTAGTGTGCACTTATGATTAGGGTCTTTCAAATCCTTATTCATTGTCCATGTAGTGTGGATACCTGATTAGTGTACTTCAAATGTTAACTAAAAGCCCCTAGGGTATAGATTAAATGAATACATGTTTATATTATGCTGTCTACACTAGGATATTTTAAAGTCAGTTACAGACAATGAGACTCAATGGTTATAAGAAATTGGAAGGAATAAAAGAAATAATTGCAGATTCACTTTATGTCTGCGTTATAGTGATTTCTCAATTAAATAGCATTAATTAATTTAAAAATTCATATATATGGCTGTAAAATTCTAATATAAGGTAACATTACAATGTGATCTGGTATAAACTACCATCTCTCTAATTCTAGATGTTGAAAACATCTAACCAAACAGGGGATACCTTAGTCCTGATTATTTACTTAGTTCTTTGGTTTAGTCCTCATGTACCTCCAAATTATGCATTAATTGTCATATTCCCAGGTCACACTGTCACAGGTTGGGTTTTTTGGGATGTGGACTGAAACAGAGATTAGCATGCAAGAAATTTATTAGGAAGTGCTCTTGGGATCAGCATTTGTGGAATGGAAGAGAAGTAGGCAGAATGTATTAGAGAGAGAGTAGAACCTTCACTGATCCCATTTGGGAGCTTTGGGTTTGAGATGGTCCAAGAATTGTCTTGAGTTGTTAGGGCTTGGGGGTAGGATGGGGCTGCTGGAAGAAAATGAAACCTTGATCAAAGCATTTTTCTTCAGCAGAGGCAGTCCTCAAAGAGGGCTGGCAACTGAGGAGTGCCTTTTAGCAGTCCCGGTGGCTGGGGTAAAGGCTGGCCTTCCTGAAGGGGATTCTGGATGCTGTAGGGGTCTCACACACACACACACACACACTGATTGATCTATAAGAATGTTAATATTAGGGTTGGGTAATAATTCTAGACTACTACCAATCTGTGTTTATAGTTTCCTAACATTCAGACTTGAAGGCAGAGATTCAACATGAAGCATAGTCATAAACTCCAGAAGTGTTCCTATGTGATAGGGAACAGATCCATCCTAGTTCTGGTGTAACTTCCCATCATTTCTAAAAATGTGCCTTTGGATCCTTCCAGAGCCAGCCGATTAATTCCTTCTTCATGGCAAGTTGAAGAGAATTCTTTGACAAAAGATAATAACTTCCAGTCTAACTAGTCTCTGTCAAATTCCCCCCGGTGTGCCCGCTTCACTACCAAGAATCTTGTGGTGATTATTTCCAGTATCTTTTCAGAAGAGTAAGTCCTTTTCTTGCCATTTCTCTGGGATTTTGCTGTTACACAGCTGAAGCCACAATAGATGTGGGCTCACTTTACAATCACAACACTAATATGAGTAAGCAGTTTTTAATCTTTGCTTTCAATTATTGGCCAGTAAAAATAAATAGAAAAATTCTTTTCTAAAGTTTGTAGATTTTCCAAGGCATTAGTCAATTAGCTAAAGTAAATTAACCAAATGACCTCTATGTCAAATTATTTTGAAATGTGGTTTCACTAAAATCTCAGAACCAGTCATTTAAGGCCCAATTTCTGTGTGTGTGGAGGGGGGTGGGGGCCGGGGGGGATGCTAAATGTGAATAGGATCCAGGAATAGGATTTCCAGATAAAACACAAGATGTCCAGAGACTCCTGGGTGGTACAGTCAGTTAAGTTCGGATTCTTGGTTTTGGCTCAGGTCATGAGCGTGAGCCCTGTGTGGGGCTCCATGCTCAGCACGCAGTCTGCTTGAGATTCTCTGCCTCTGCCCCTCCCCACACTCATGCTCTCTTTCTTGCTCTCTCTCTCTTTCTCTCTCTCTCTCAAAGAAATAAATAAATAGAATCTTAAAAAAAACCCAAAACAACCCACACAGGATGCCCAGTTAAATTTGAATTTCAGAGAAGCCACACTGTTACTTTTTTAGTGTAAGTATGTCCCACATAATATTTGGGACATACTTATACAAAAAATTATTTATGTGATATTCAAATTCAGCTGTGCTTCTTGTGTTCTTATTTGCAAAATCTGGTGACACTACTCAGAAGTCTTTCTTCTATAAGGCAGCTCCTTGCTCTTGAATCTGGCTTCTGTCTTTGCAATGCTCTGCAGATCATACCTTGTTCTATCCCAGTACAGAGAAAGTGTGTCAACAAGATGTTGGTCTCTGTAATTTGGCTTCTGTCTAAATTTCCAGCCCATCATTAGCAACTTGTCAGCTAAGACTATAGCCTTCTCCATGACTTCCTTTGCCAATTTTTAAATCATATATATATATAGCTATCAAAAATGCTTTGTATAATTGACTTTCTTTTGGAATAAAGAAGAATATAGGATTTTGTATTTGGCTTGACCCGGTTAAACTATAAACAGCCTTTGTGGGTGTTGCAGTCAAAGGTGCTAGAAAACCTGAGAATCTAAATCACTAGGTAGACATGGAAAGCTTGGAGAGGATTTTGTTTTCTCCAGCCCATTGGCATCACTTACTCTGTAAACCAAAAGATAGGTAGGGCTTCCATTGACTCTCTGGTTAAATTTTAGCACAATGCATAATCCATGAATGGGTACACACCGGTTAGTATAATCTTGCCTGTGATTCCCTAAATCCTCCATTATTAGGTAGGTAACTGATGAGATAAAGGCCCTTCTAATATTTTACAAGCACATTGGCCTGTGGAACTAAGTAGCTGATTGTAGATGAAGTTGGGAAATTAACTAAATTGTGATTTAGTCATCAAACTACATTTTTAAACATTTCCCCTTAGATAAATAGTGAGAAAATTTCTAGATTATGAAAATATTTCTACATTGAGAGTTATTTGAGGTGTAAAATGAAAAAGAAAGCTCTTAGTAAATATTTTCAAATGAAATAAGCATTTCCAAATGTTAACATGGTGACCAAAAAATCTTGGAATGTTTCATAGATATTTTGAAAATCCTTCAAATACAGAAAAAAAGGGATATTTGTATATATTTATGTATGGATAGATATATACAATTTATTTTTCTATCTGTGTATCTATCCTTCCTTGCATCCATCCCTCCATCCATCAACTATTTCTATCTCATTACTTATCTTTGCTTAAAAAATAAGCTAGAAAGAAATCAACCAAGAACTATCCTGGAATTATGGGAAATCTATATTTTCTTCTCTATGATTGTGTCTATTTTCTAAGTTTTTAAGAATAAGCCTATTGTAGTTAAGTAAGTGTGAAAAGGTAATCGATATTGGCATGTGGACTAAAGAGTATAAGTTTCTTTTTTTTTTTTTTAAGATTTTATTTATTTATTTGACAGAGAGAGAATGAGAGAGAGAGCACATGAGAGTGGGGTGGGTCAGAGGGAGAAGCAGACTCCCTGCCGAGCAGGGAGCCCGATGCGGGACTCGATCCAGGGACTCCAGGATCATGACCTGAGCCGAAGGCAGTTGCTTAACCAACTGAGCCACCCAGGCGCCCTGAGTATAAGTTTCTTTTAATAGCTTTTTGTATTCTAACATTTTTATGCTGTTGTTCAATGTCAGCAGAAATATTTGTTCAACCAATACTCATGCCTTCATTCAGTCATTCAGGAAAGAGGTTTTGAATGTCAACTATATGCTAAGCATACTGCCAGATAATGTTGGTGGAAAAACAAGTAAGACGTGATTTCTATTATCAAAGACCTCATAATCTAGTAAAAAGGAGACTAGGCATACAAAGAGAAAAATGATCATACCATACAATGAGTGCCAACATTTGGACAGAGTTAGATAAATATGAAAGACGGATGAACCAAACTTATCTGGAGGAACTAGGGAGGTTTCTGGGAGAAGAGACTAAAGTAAGGCCTTGAGAATATTCTAGGCCTCACACTGGGAGAGCAGACATTTTAGGAAGAGAGATCTATGTTTGTTAGGGCTTGCCTATTAGTTGTTTATTTCATCAATGTCCTATTGGACAATTAGACATTTCCTGTACTTCTCTGTGTAAGTGTTGTGATGCATATCCTCAAAGCTTAATCTTTGTGCACATCTATGCTTATTTCTAGGTTGAAGGAGGATTCTAAAAGTAAAATTGCAAATTAATTGTTTCTGAATATTCTCAAGGCTTCAGATACAATCTGCCAAATTATTTAAATGGTTGGATTGATTCACACTCCCATCTATAAGGAATTAAAGAGAAAAAAACAACTAAGCATAAAACTCAAGTAGAGAGAAAAATAAAATAAGCCAAAAGAGATTAGTAGGATAAAATTCATTGCATAAAATTAATTTAAGATAGATGAAGATCATGAAAAAGAAAGTGGGAAAACCAATATACAAAATTATTGAAATGACAAAGCAAAAAAGAATTGTCCAACAGATCTAGCCAAAGAATAGAGAGGGGAAAAAATACAGTGGTTCCTTAACTTTTAGGTTTTGTATAGGCTGAGGCCCGTTTCATTTGTTCTCTTTTATGACCTATCTTCTATGCATTTTAAAAATTAAAGACTATTTCTTAGGGCAGTTTTAAATTCACAGGAAAATTGAAAGGAAGGTAGAGAAAGTTTCCATAGACCCCCTGCCCCACATGTGCATGGCCTCCCCATTATCAACTACCCCTCCCTCCCAGAGTGGTACATTCATTACAGTTGATGAACCTGCCTCGACACATCATAATCACCCAAATTCCATCACTTCCATTAGGGTTCACTCTTGGTGTTGAACATGCTATGGGCCTAGACAAATCTGTAATGACTTGTATCCATCATTGCAGTATCATGCAGAGTATTTTCACTGCCCCTGAGTTCTGCCTATTCATCTCTCTTACACATTGTTTTTTGATGAGGAAATCCTTCAACATCTTAAACTGGGCCAAGAATGGTTGTGGCCAAAAAAAAAAAAAAATGTTTGAAACATATTTGTTGATAAATTCGTATTGACTACAAATTCATAAGTAATTTTATAGTTCTCCACCTTCCACTCAACTTCTTTTTCCCAATTGTGACTTCATATACAGGATCTTATACTTATCATGCCTTATTTTAACCAAGACTCTCTTTGCTTGTGTAATATAATCAACAACACAACCAAGAGCAAAACAAGAGAGTGTAATCATGATGATGATGAACTTTGAGGATAGAGCTGAGTTTGAGTCCAAGTTGTGCCACATGCAAATTGTATGGCTTTGGCTAAGGTACCTAAACTTTCTGTGGTTAATAAGATACAATCTTAATACCCACCACATTGATTTCTTATAAGGAATATATTTGGTTTAATGTATGTTAAGTAGTGCTTCACAAATACTATATGCTCAATAAATGTTAGCAACTACTATTATCTCCCAGAATCCCCAGACTCAGAACCTCTTTGTCTCCCCATCATCTCCCATTCCCACATCAAGAACATTAGCCCTTTCTGGTCACTCTAATTAATGCATTATTGCTGCTACCATAGCTTAATTTCTTGAATGCCTGATTCAAATTACTTCAAAACTGACCTTAAGCCTCCAAATTCCATTTGCTCAAGGGACCAATTTCTCCTTGCTTTACAGAAAATCAAAGGTAACTGCCATAAATTTCCTTATTTTTTTTTAATTTTTACCTTAAAATATGTCAAGTGAGACATCTTAAGAAATGATCTTTTGTCATCTTGTGACTATATTTTTATATACATACTTATTTTTATAAAGCAAAAGCAGCAGTAATTTTTGCTTAGACCCAGTAAAAAAAAATAAGAGCCAACCATGAGGAAAGGCATCTCCTCAAGAGGAGTCTTCACAGTAACGACAAAACATACAGACAGATTTTTACCTTTGGCATGCAAAATAGTCAGATAAGCCCCACACTAGTAGTGAAAAATGGTTTCTTCTGTTGCTGTGTTTTGAGGAGCAATAAAACACACCCTTTACTTAAAAGAACTCCTCTTCTATTCTGCACTCCATGGTCTGAAATTCATATCATCCTAAAGAGGATTAGATCACAAGGTTGGGATATTTTTTTCTGAAGAGTCATCTCTAAAAGATAATTACATTGAATAAGCATTGAAAGCATTAGTTTATTGGGATATATCTGATCATTTTAATTACTTATCAAGGAGGGTCTAAGAATAAGAGAGGGGGAAGATCACTTTCAGGGTGAATGTGTATAATTTTGAGAGATACATAGACATATGGAAAAAGGGACAGGTGGTACCAAATTTTCATGGCTTTGCTATTTTGCTGGTGCAACATCTGGAATATAGTATTATAACAACCACAACCAGAACCTCAGTGAAATTATCCAACACACTTAGAATTTAAAAGGCTTCTTTGAGAACCTCATCAATTTGTTCACTTACTCTTTCTTCTTGCAAGATTGCAAGCTCTATAATGCAAGGACAATGTTTGTCTTGTTCAATGCAGTATTTCCATCAACTTCTGGCATACAGAAAAAGCTCAATAAATATTTATTGACTAATTGGAGTGAGATGAAGTGAGAAATGCTCTTTTCCCTCCTTTCTTGTTTCTGATAATTTTTCCATAATAACCTAACTTTGTGAATAAATCCAGTCATTTTCTGCCAGCTGATGTTCATCGTTGCCTTGATTATTGTTACAGTGAGCACCAGGAAGCATTCACACTGAGTTGTTTTCTCATTTCCATAGTCACTCTGAGCTTCTCCCCTCCTGCAGCCTTCATACCATCCTGGTCTATGATAATCTGCTCTCTCTCTCCTAGTCCAAATTCTTTTTGAAAATTCAAATCAGATCATTTTATTCTCCTGATTAAAACAACTCTTTGCTTTTAAGATTATTCACAATAATGTGAAAACTGCTTAACTTGACACTTGACAAATTTCATGTCTGGTATCATGTATCTCTTACAGAAATATTCTTTATTCCAGTTACATTGACCCCTACACTTTACACATCCTATTCATTCTCCATGATTACCACTCTTCTCCTGGATTGTTTCGTACTTCATTCTTTCATGCTTTTAAACTCCGTTGAACTTCTTTTTGGTGATAATATTGTTATTGTTTTTTGGAATCTATACTATATCAGCTGTAGAGTAGAGCAAGTAATTTATCTGGAAAGTTATCTTGGGGGGCCAAGATGTTCAGCAGAAAAACAAAAACATACAAGTATAAAAATTAAAAAAAAAAGATGTCAGTAAAAACTCTGCAATTTTATTTTTATTTTTTTTTAAAGTTTTTATTTTTTTATTTAAGAGAGAGAGAGAGAACATAAGCAGGGGGAGGGGCAGAGGGAGAAGCAGACTCCCGGCTGAGCAGGGAGACTGACTCAGGGCTCAATCCCAGCACCCTGGAATCATGACCTGAGCTGTAGGCAGATGCTCAAACGACTGAGCCACCCAGCCACCCCAAAACTCTGCAATTTTAAATTAGATTTGGAAAGAGTAAAAGAGTAACATAAATTCATGATACATTTCCCTCCTTTTAAAAATAGTTCATAAAAATAGGGGCGCCTGGGTGGCTCAGTCGTTAAGCATCTGCCTTCGGCTCAGGTCATGATCCCAGGGTCCTGGGATCGAGCCCCGCATCGGGCTCCCTGTTCCGCGGGAAGCCTGCTTCTCCCTCTCCCACTCCCCCTGCTTGTGTTCCCTCTCTCGCTGTGTCTCTCTCTGTCAAATAAATAAATAAAATCTTTAAAAAATAAAATAAATAAAATAAAATAAAAATAGTTCATAAAAATAAAATAAAATAAATATTTTCTAATTTATCTAGTATAAACATCTGGATGCAATGATAACTCAGTAACAATGAGTATTCTTAAAAGGAAACTTCGATCTTTGTGTAAAGGGCTAATTCCAGACTGAAGTGAAATTACCACGAATCTAAAATGCTTAAGCTGCAGGGCTCCTCCCTTGCAGGAATCCTTCCAAATCCTTGGGGGGCACTCTAGTAATGTGCTCTCATGCTCATAATTTTTTTTAAATACTCAAAAGCAAGATATTTTTAACTGTAATTAGCTACACTCTGATTTTCTCTTTGTTGTCATTCTTGTGTTGGGTGGTTTGGGGTTGACCGTGGACATTTTAGAGATCATGTTAACAGAAATCTTAGCAGAGATATATTCAGTGAAATATGCTTATGTAGTTTACAGTCCCTTCCAATTGTAGTGACACTATTGTTAACTGTCCCGATGTAGGATGCATATCCTCCCCTTGCCCCCTCAGTGGCATAAAAAGAAGATGCAAGACTGAAGTCTTATGAAAATATAAACATACCCAGGAGAAACAGAATTGGAGATACATAAAATCAGAAGCTAACTGTGGAAATTCCGAATATTATGGTGTAATTTTGAAAGAAACTTGATTCGTTCCCCTAATTTGATAACAGTCCTTAATCACTATCATCATAATCATCATCATCACAGTTTACTCAACTATTATAGAGGAAAGGTGGCATTACCTTTCTATTTGCATACAATGTGAATTTGGGCAAAAAGAGTAGGAAGAGGTATTACAGAGGTGTTGTGATAGTTAAGAAAAAAAATGTATGTCTTTGTACTGGATTTTACAATATTTGTAAGATGTCTATTTTTAGAACATTGTAGCTTATGATTTGTTTTGTCATTCTAAATAAATATTTACTTTTGTACTATATTTTGTATTAATTCTGCATTTTTTTTCTTAATGAGGACCTTCAAATTGTATCATCTGCCTCTCAAAATCAGAATCCACATGATACCAAGTCTGAAGCAGGAAATATACAAATTGATCCCAGGACAGATTGTTTGCTAGAAAGCAAATAGGCAGTCCAACATAGCCTTGTGCCAAAAAGATCCTGGGGCCTGCTTGGAGTAGCTCCTGTTGGCCTACAGCATGATCATTTGAGAATCAAAGTAACTTTAGCTGATAAAAGACTTTGTATACATATATAAAAAATCATGATGAGGAAATAAGAGACACACAAAACACACTCACTGGACACTTTGGAAGTCGTACCAACTCATTACTCAGAAAATTGAGAAGAGGTGTGGGAGAGGGAAACATTTTTCTCAATCCTCTTGGGGTTGCTGGCTGAGTCTGAAAATTAAACTTGACAGAACAGATTAACAGAAGAAAAGCATATAAATTTATTTAATATAAGCTTTACTGGACACAGGAGCCTTCATAAGGAAATGAAGACCCAAAGAAACAGCTAGACCTGAGTATTTTTGTGTGAGGTTTGAGGAAGAATGGGCAGTGGTGTAGAAATACGATGGGTTAAGGAGGATGAGTAAGTGTAGTGAAATGGGGGAGCTTAGCGAGGCCTGTTAGGATTCTTCTTGAGAGAATCTCTAAGAGAGAAGGATGCTCTTTTCTTCCAGGTTTGGGAGTAAACCTCTCACATGAGGGTTTTATGTTCTGTTTCATGGAAGAAGGGTGAGGGGAAGATTCAAGATTTTCTCAGACTCCTTCAGCTGAAAATATTCAATATCCCAAGCTTCTATATTTGCAGCAGTGTGTCCTGAACCCCATCAGAAGGAAATCCTTAAGTGTTGACCCTACCTTTCCTTTCTGAAAAATATTTCAGGGACAACAATAACCCTAGTGTATGAAGGAAAGTCCTATACAGAAAAATCCTATCTAATAATAGCAAAAGGAATGATAGGATGAGAAAAATCAGTTATCTCAATAGAACAGTTAACCCATTCGATGATGGCCATTATTTGACAGTAAAGAAAATTGGTGAATGTTGATGAGGAATTTTTGAAATTGGGAGATGTAACACTATTGTGAAAATGTACCCAGTCCTTACCATGTCACTGATGTGCTTTTCTTAGAAAGGGGTTTTGAATAAGCTACAGACTTTCTTCAATTTTTTTCCCATCTCTACCCTGTCTTGTGTGACTTGATCAGTTTCTTGTTGGTGTCCTGAGTCTACAAAGGGTTTCTTATTTGTGTATTCTTTTGGTCATGTCAGTTGGTAGAAACGTGAATGAAAATAGGAATTTGATACATGTTTAAATCAAAATCTTATGTGGAAGTAAATCTAATCTTTTTCAATTTCTTTTTTCTTTTTAAAACTGTTAGTAATCCTAATTCATAAGCTACAAGTAGTCTTAAATATACTGTCTTTCAATTCTGAATTGCACATATGTATCTATACTATCTATTTTTTCTTTTACATATATTTCCAAACACACAGCTATCTCGGAATCATGTTTTATAGTTCTTAACTTATAAGTCAAAATAAAGCAGTTGTATTATGCTTACTACCTTATTACCTAAACAAAAAAGTAGATAAAATCTACAGAGACTGTCTATATATTTTTAGCCTGGCAGTATTTGCTAAAATACAGTTTTAAATGCTCTTTATTTCCTCTGTTAATTTCCCACAGTTAATTGAGCTAACTTTTCATCAACAGGTAGAATCTCGCACTAGTAGCTGGCTCAACTCTTTTAAGGAATTTCATAGAAGTTCTCTCTGAGCACAGAAATCTCAAGAGAATTGCTTAAGAATAGAAAGTCCCTGTTTCTATCCTGAGAGCCTCCCTCAGCACATAGCAATGAGATTCCTTTTTCTCCTAAAGGACAGTTACTCCACTAAATTTGAATTCAGGCTTTTAGAGATAATAATAGCTTAGAGCAAATATAAGGAAACTTCTGGGATAACAGGGCAATCTCTGAAACAGCACATGCATTCTTACTTAGGGAATAACCAAACATAAGGCACAGGAGGTGAAACCATGGATGGTTTATTGGTTTATGCTTTGAAAATGGGTCTCAAGTTAACTACTTTTTTGGGAAAAAAACCCACACAACTAAAATCTTATTCATATTTGGCAGAAAAGCAAGCAAACAAAAACCCAAAATCCATATATGCTTTAAAATCTACTATACACCTGTAAAATAAATGTAGTAAGTAAAAATCAAACTGAGTTGCCATTCCACATGAATGCATCCCACTTTCATTCATCTACTTACAAATGTTGGGCATCTGGGTTACTCTAGATTCCTTACCAGCACAAACAGTGCTGCGCATACCTTTGAGTGCCCTCCAGTGTAAATGTGGGATATGCACATGCCCTATGAATGTTGGGTCGTAGGGTCGGGCTGGATTTACTTAGACCACGCACCAGCCTGCTCTCTGGCATCAGTGCCCCCCGTCTACACTTCCAGCAGAGCAGGATGCCTCCTAGAGCTGCAAATTCCCATCCACACTTGGCATTTTCCATTTTACTAACATTTGCCAGTGGCTGCTTGTTGCTGTCTTAATTTGCATTTTCCTGAGTATTACTGACTCTCTTCATGGGATGGTTAGTTTTGAGGAGTTGCGTTTCTGCAAAGCGCACGTTGATATCCTTTTGCTGGGTAATGACACTGGAATCCGATACCAGCATCCTGCTTGCACAGCAGCTGCAGTGGGCATTTTTAAAGGCTGTTTTCTCAAGTTGCAGTATCTCTGTTTTTCTCTCGTCATTTACATCTGAGATATTCTTCTATAACCTAGTTTGTAGAAGTTCTTTCTCAGAGAGATATAAAGTTGAAAGAAGAGATTGTATGAGCACAGAAAATGCTTCAGGCATATCTTCTCCTGGAAAAAGTAATGAAGAATGAAAGGGAATATGTGAGAGAGGGTCCCATTAGAGGTGATAAAGCCAGGGGAGCATAACCCCCTTTTAACTGTATTGGGTCACCCCTAGGATGCCTGGCAGCACGAATGACTTGTGCTCTCACATGAATAGGATTAGATGTGAAAGTCCAAGAAAAAAAGTGTGCTCTATGGTTCCCCCACTCACGTCAACTTTTAAATGCGGTTTTGGGATTTACCACTAAGTGAGAAATGACTTTTAAAATGGTTGAAAAGCACTTCAAAATGTCTTTGGGGGATTAAAAACAACTAAAATAAAAAAAACAAAAAACAAAATACAACTACAATTGATCTCAGCATCCTAGATGGATGCAAAAGGAAATATCTTTCTAGCCATTTCTGTAGTCTACAGACCAAGAAAGAAAATATATCCACTATTTTGTCAACTTTATTCCTTCCACCCATCAGGCATTTTCTATGAATTCTTTCTGCATATCCATTCACTCACTGAGTGCTGACGATTTCACAGCTGTAGATGCTTTCAAAATTGACTTCTCTATTCGAGCCACTGCTGATCTCCAGGTCAGGATCTTATCATCCCTTGCCTGAAATAGCTCCTGCTTGAGCTTCCAAAACCTGCCTCCAGTCCTGCCTCCCTCAAATATACTCCGTAGTGTCACCACTGGAATGCAGCTCGAATGCAAATATGTTACTTTCTTCTCAAAGCTTTTTTAATGATTGCTCATTCTCCTCAGCATAAGGCACAGACACCCTCAAGCGACAGCCCTTCTGAGACATCATCTTCCTCCCTTCTTTCATACTTGTCCACACTAACATGGCATGGTTGATTTTAGCTCCAAAACACCAGGCATTCTCCTGCTCCCAATGCTTTGCGCATCTTTTGGCCGGGCTGGCCCCCTCCTCTTGTCTCCTCTAGGTCAATCCTCTTCACTCCATCTGGCTCAGGTTTGGAGTGATCAGCTGTCAGTCCTTCCTCCCAAGCTGCTAAGCTAAGCGTTCTTCTCTGGCACTCCCAAGGCACCCATGAATACCTCAATTATTGGATTTATCAGATTATGTTTAAACCTTCTCTCTATATCCATCTGATGCTCTTGTGTAAGTATTCTTCAGCAAAGGAAATATGATCTGTTTATCTTTACATAGGTGGTAAAAAGATATTTTAAGGATAGTCAAGGTTTCTTTCTGGGGAAGAACATGGTTTTCGATTAAGAAGACACCTTAATAGTTGTGAAGATTTTAAGAACAGGAATATCTATGAGTGCCTGGGTGGCTCAGTCGGTTAAGCGTCTGCCTTCAGCTCAGGTCATGATCCTGGGACCCAGCCCTGGGTCTGGCTCCCTGATCTGCTCAGTAGGGAGTCTGCTTCTCCCTCCGCCTCTCTCCCTGCTTGTGCTGTCTCTCTCTCTCTCTCAATTAAATAAATAAAATCTTTTTTTTTTTAAACAACAGGCACATCTAATATTCGATTCTACATCTTTTATTGTACTGCTCAATGATATGATTGCAGTCTGTTGTAGCTTCGGTAAAGCATACTACTGATATAGTCTTGACCAGTAAACTCTGTGAAATAAATTTATTATAGGCTGTTTAGAGGGATGTTACATGGAAAAAAAGGATGTGCCCAAGGGTGGCAAAATACAGAGAAGATATCAAGAATTCTCTGGAAGCAGGAACTGCTTGTCCTGGAGAAAGAAAAATTCTAAGAATTTTTCAAAAACACGTAGAGCATTTGTTCGATTTCTTACTGTAAGTAATTTGATGTCTGAGTCAATTTTACCTTAAAAGACAAGGAAAAGAATGGCAAACTGGAAGACTTGCACCAACAAATATTTAATATAGGAAAGTAAAATGTTACATGAAAAATAGCAGAAAACAAAATGGCAGTGGCAGGGTATTCTTTTGTGTAGAAATAGTTTAAATCTGAGGCGTCTGGGTGATGCAGTCGGTTAAGCCTCTGCTTCTTGATTTCTGCTCAGGTCATGATCTCAGGGTCCTGGGATCGAGCCCTGCATCAGGCTCTGTGCTCAGCAGGGAGTCTGCTTGAGATTCTCTCTCTCTCTCTCCTGCTTGTGCTTTCCCTCTCTCTCTGAAATAAAGAACTAAATCTTTAAAAAGAAAAAGATATAATTTACATCCATGCATAAAAAGGGAAGATAACAAAACATTAGCAGCAGTTTCTCTGGCTGCTATATTTTATTTACTTTTTAATGCTTTTCTCTAGTTGTCAATTTGTCATGACTAAATACTGCATTTTATTATCAGGATAAATATTTTGAATAAAAATTTGAAAATTGTAGGGAGTATTTACCATTCTACTCTCAAATTTTCCTTTGGCCTCTGCTGGAATCCAAATTTAGGTAAAGTAGGAGAAAGATAGCTTTGGTGCCATTTTCAGCCATCCTTGGGAGATCTGTCTCCTTCATTTTGAAGTCCCTACCAGTGCCTCCCATTTTGTCCAGTGGTATTTCTTGCTCTCTGTTACAATGACTTTGCTCCTATTTGCTTCTGGTAAAAATTAATCAGTATCTTATTCCTTCAGCATGTTATCCTCCTTTTGGAGATAAGGCAATTTGGAGAAATAGATCCTTGATAACTGTTACTTCTCTGTGAGTCATCTTTTAGTTGAATCCTCTTCTGTTCCACTCTCTCCACATTGACCGAAGGGCTGTGTTGACTTTGCCTAAGAAATATCTCGCAAACCTATGACATGTTCCCTCAGGTGCTGTCTTCAGGGTCTTATTATTGCTTCCTGTAGCTCTTCCAAAGACCTGCTAGCTGGTCTCCATTTCTTCAAATACTCCCTCCCATTTTCATTATCCAAACCGCCCCTAAAGTTATCTTTACACAATATAGACAGGATTATCACATCTCCTTTAAGAAACACAGAACTAGCTCTGAGGATGCACTGGCATGTTCAGAAATATTGCTCTAGAATATAGTAGAAATCTCACAGCATCTCACATAAGACTTTTTTGATTTGATCCAGGTGTACCTCCTCAGTATCAACTTTTCCTATTCTCTCTCACTCCCTATTTCTGGCCAGAGATTTTGGTTTCTCAAACTGCAATATGTGCTTTCCTTATGTTATTCCTCTGCCACGTATTACTTACCACGGCATCCACCTGACTGATTCCTGTTCATTCTTCAAAACCTCGGCGATGTAGTCTATTCCACGTGTATAACTGTCTCTCATCCATAGCTGTCCCTGCCATGCTAACAGGGCGCTTTCCCTTTTATCTATGACGAAACTTATGGCACGGCATTGTAATTATTGGCTAATATATCTGTCTCCTCATTATTTCCTGAAGTCATGGAAGAGCTATGCCTTGTCATCTTGGTAGTTATAGAGCCAACACATAATGGTCTCTAAATAAATGGCTGGGGCATGAGATAATATAAATGAAAATGGAGTTAAAGTGCTAAATTGCCTAGGAAGGTCTTTCTCAGAGTAATCTAATGTTGCAATACCATTCTTTCTTCGCAACACTTAAGAATGTGATAGTAAGGAGGACTCGCTGGCACACAAGCTCTCCTTACGGGATGGTTGCCCATTCTATTAACATAGTTGCTCCTCCTGATGTTCTGATACTGAGCTTTCCCTGAGGGTCTGCCCTAGAGGTTAGAAAACCTTTTCTGCAAAGTACCAATTAGTAAATATTTTAGGCTTTGCTGGCTATCCTGACTACTCAGTTCTGCTGGGGTAGCTAGGACGTAGCCATAGCTAACATGAAAATGCATGTGTGATCCTTTCACAAGAACACTTTATTTACAAAACAGGCAGTAGACGAGATGTGGATTCTAGGTTGTCGTTTACCGATCCCTGGTCTGGATTGAGGGTCTAGGTTAAGACATCTAAACATTTGGCCAGATTATGATGGGTTTAGATTTAATACATCTGCCAAGGAGTGTTGAGTTGTGATATTCCCGGCTTTTTGTGATAAGTGGGACATACATACAGTCAGATCCAAGATCCTTGTTACCACCTATTCACTGATAGAACTCCTTAGGAGGATTTACAGTGGTCAGTCTCATTAGGTTTCTGGTGCTAAATCTTCCAAATAAAGTTCCTGATGGTCACGTATCAGAGATGATGCTCTGAAATATTCTGTATCATTGTCACTTCTGGAGCAAATCCTGAACTACCCTATGCCTCTAGCAAGAAATACCCTGCTTCTTGGACGCAACGCTTGCAAAAGCTCCTCCCACCAGTCATGGGACTCAGTATAGACTAGATTGCTTAAACAGTGCTTTTGACCCCTTGCTTGGAGAAGTACATCATGTACATTGTCCATAGGCATCTTTGCAGCCAGGACTGTACAAGCTGGCAATGGTAGCAGTTTTGCTCATTCATTCCAAGCTATGGTGACCACTCTTCTTCTTCCAGCCCCAGTCATCCCACAGTTTAAGCACCAGTTTGCAGAAAGTTTGCAGGATTTCTGGAAGAATATGTAGGGAGGATTTCCTTAAAAAAAAAAAAAAAAAAGAAAAGAAAAGAAAAAGAAAAATTAGGATGTATGTTAAGTACTTCAGATACATGAAATGTTTCAAGTTACATTTTTAAAAATGTGTTTTGTTTAATGACATGCAGACCCTACCTTTTTTTTTTTTTAAGATTTTTTTAAATTTATTTATTTGACAGAGAGAGACACAGAGAGAGAGGGAACTCAAGCGGGGGTAGGATGGGAGAGGGAGAGGCAGGTTTCCTGCAGAGCAGGGACCCCGATGCGGGGCTCGATCCCAGGACCCTGGGATCATGACCTGAGCCGAAGGCAGACGCTTAACGACTGAGCCACCCAGGTGCCCCGCAGACCCTACCTTTTGTGATACCTTGCTTGTTGTATGTTCTCCACATTCGAGTGAGTGACCCAAACAACTGCTTCATTTGAGAACAGTATTGACCACACGGAGAACTGATGTGTTGTTGAACAGGAGTATTAAGTTTGAGATGCAGAAGAAACAACATTTGTTTATGCTTCTCATCATCAAATCCGATCTCCGTGTATCATGGATGATCTTAGCGGCATTTGGCTTAATGCGTTTGGGTGGAGACAAATCAGCAGTTGCAAAACCCAACAGAGAATTGTTCAAGTTTGTATTGCTGTGCTCCACCTGATTATTGGTGTCCGGTTTTCATCGCCCTCTCTTACCTCTGAGGATGAAGTAATTTAAAACGCCCTCTCCTTGTGCATCACATTTGCTGTCATCTTGCTTCATGATTCTGCACCTGCCATGGTGAGTGAGCACCTTCTGAAGCAGCACCTGCCAGGAAGCAACTGGTTTTGGAGATCTCAATGTGACATCCTACGAAACAGATGAGCCGAGGAAAGATTGTCATTTTATCTTGTAGGACAAATTCAAAGTAGGCAATAAAATTTCGTAAGAAGTGTAAGCAAAGATATTAGCATTAGCAACTCTTCTATGTTTTTAAACTGTAATTCTTTTATTATACTGTCATACTTTGGGGTCTTTTCTATATGCATGTGTTAAATTAAATCCCAACATCTACAATACTCCCAAGATATCCTCAATATTGTGAATAATTTATAAAAAACTGTGCTGGAGTTATCTTAAAAATATCAGTTATTTTAGGGTAAATGTTCATCTCCTTAAAGAAATAAAAGAAATTTGAGGAGGACAGAATCTCAATAATTCAGTCAGGTTAGTTGCTGTGGGAAAACTTCCCTAGTAAGCAAGATCAACCCTGACTGTTATTTTCTCTAAGAAAACATAATGATTATATTTTGGAAATTTATTATACTTGTGGTCCAATTCCAATGCTATAATTAGAGCATGTGATTTTTCTTTAATTAGAGATAGTGCCCTTAAATAGCCAAAGTGAATATTCTTAAATTTTCACAATTTTTAAAAATTTAAGAACAGGAACCCAGTTTTGTTCAATGTTTTTATGTGCTTGCCAACATATAACCAAAGACTATCTGGCCTAAATTAACACCTGACTAACCTTGACATGAAGAACGTCAATAGGTATGTTTAAATGTTGATTCGTCGCTCTGTAAAAGGATTTTTTTTAGTTTTCTGCAACGTATGTGTTCACTTGCATAATTATGTAATAAAAGTTTATACATATCTGTATTTTTAATAGTTGAAAAATATCTTTTCCTAAAAAGCTTTGAGAGTAGAGTGGATTAAAGCATTACGTCAAGTTCACAAATGAGGAAAGCGAAGAAAGCAAAATTCATGTAACTTATGTTAAGTCCACACATGTAATTTGGGTCTGTCTGTGGGGCCATAAACCAATGCTACTGACTTCTGATCCAGTGGTCAATAATCTACTTTCTTTCAGTTAGGAATAGGAGGTTGAACTGCTGAAACAATTTGTCAGTCATGGAGATAAGCCTTGTAATACTGTTTCATTTCCATCAACAGAAAAAGAGAATAGGAAAAAAAAAATTTTCTTTCATAGAAATTGGCAAGTATCTCTTGTTGCTGCTCTGTCATCTTCCTTGGCAGATGTATGTTTACTGTGGTAGGTTTGGTCTTGAGTGTCTGAGTCTCTGGAGGGATTGGCTAAGTCCTGTCTTTGATTTGAATCATTTCAAGAACAGTAGGGAGGTCAATTCAATGCTCTGAAATCAAAGCCATCTAGATAAGCAATTAAGCAAATTTCTCCTGGGAATCATTGTACATGATTGACTTTATGAAAATGAATTAAGGAAACCTCATTCAAAACGGAGTTGGGCAGCCATGAAGGGGGAACGCTCACACATTACCACCTGCAGCAGCTTCCATAGGTCAGCAGGAATAAGAAAGATCTCTCAGCTGGGGTGACAGTAAGCTGCCTTCACCCGCAGCCAGTGAGAAGCTACCACTACTTCAACTGCTCCCGGCCTATGAGAAGCTGCCACCGCTTTGAACTCCATTTTTCTCCAAAGAAGTTTTGTTCTAAACAACCGCTCCCACCTTCCTTCTTTTCTCTATAAAAGGTTGCTCTTGAGGTGCCTGGCTGGCTCAGTTGAAAGAGCATGGGACTCTTGAGTTCGAGCCCAACCTTAGGTGTAGAGATTATTTAAATAAATAAAACTTAAAAAAAAAAAAAGGACCCTCTCCTTTGTTTCTGATTTGCCTTTGGTTTCCCATCGTTTGCATGTCCCAAGTTGCAATTCCTCTGCTATTTCTTTCTTTTTTTTTTTAAAGATTTTATTTATTTGACAGAGAGAGACACAGCGAGAGAGGGAACAGAAGCAGGGGGAGTGGGAGAGGGAGAAGCAGGCTTCCCGCGGAGCAGGGAGCCCGATGCAGGGCTCAATCCCAAGACCCTGGGATCGTGACCTGAGCCGAAGGCAGACGCTTAACAACTGAGCCACCCAGGTGCCCCCCTCTGCTATTTCTGAATAAAATCATTTGCTGCTCAATAACCTTTGTTGTTTAATTTTTAAGGCTGACAATTTCCCAATGTTTCTATTCAAATTATAAACTTGTTTTGTTATTATTTTACCCATACAATTGTCGAAAGACAGTGAGAGAAAAGTAGATATTATATGTGCATATAAATTAAAGGATATGAGGAAAGAAAAATGGGTAAGTTTATAAGGTTTGTTATCCCTTGTTCTGAAAAAAAAAAATGATGTGGTATTTCCTTCTTATGTTTTTCTAACTGAACAATAAATCTCATTGTCAAAATTATATTAGTAGAAATTTTTTAAAAAACAGTAATAATTTTGATCTGATCATAAATGAAACCTGAAACATAGAGAATTCCAGGAAATTTTAATTTCACCAAAGCAGTCAGTCATGAATCTGGAAAAAAAAGCACACAACAACAACAGCCCCCCCCCCTGCCCCACCCCCTGCCCACCACACACACACACCAAACAAAGAAACAAACAACCTCAGGATTTCTGACCTCTAACACACTCTCACCCCCAAGGCAAAATTAGTTTCCTGGAAGTTAACAAGAATGCTTACAGCATCCTAAATCTCAAACTTAGCAAAGCAAATAAAATTCGGCAATTTGCAGGCAGCTATAGAAAATCAGTTTTGCCTAGGAAAGTTCTAAACCAATCAGGAGAAATGGTATTGCATTACCTGGAGCACTAGGGAAGTCTCTCTGAGTAAAGGGAAATGATGACCATTTCGGTTTGATTTTAAGAGTGTTGCCTGATGGGGACATTGGATTCTATGATTGATTCCCCTGAAAAATAGCCTTGGTTCCGACAGCCTGGAGCCGCCGGTTTTTTAACATTTCTTCTCAGGACTGTTCAGTGAAGGGGTCAGTGTCAGTCAGGTTGCCTTGTATTTCTCTTTGCAACCAAGTTCAGGGTCATTAACAAATGTAAGAGAATTAAGGGCATTGCATTTAGACTGCAAAGCTGGTTTCCAATCTACTTTTAACACTTTGAATTACTGAGAACATTCTTTACTTCTTTAAATAGCATTTGCTACTTCTAAGTAGCAAGTGAAAACGCCACTGGAAAAACAGGAGATGCTAAGAGCCCCACTCAGGCACCTCTTTCAGTGTGGCCGGAAATCCCTGAATGACCCATGAAAAGAACTGGTTTTGCTTGAGAGAGACTTAGTCATTTTTTAGCTGCTTCTGCTCTTCCTTGGAGTGTGTGAGGTACCATCTTCTTTCTATTCGTGTGCTGGGCAGAGTTCAGGTGAGTCTGTTCTAGCTCGTTCTCTGCCAAGGATGCATTTGGAAAAGTCCTGAGGTTTCCAGCCCTTTGGGCCTATTATTGAAGAAAAAGATAATGCTTTTTTGTTGTTGTTGTTCAAAGTCTTATGGATGCCCTTGGATATACTTCAGATAAGCGCGAGTCAAATCTGAGGAACTTTTGAAGTTTGCCCGTCAGTCCACTCAAAGAAAAAAGAAAAAAAGCAATTTCCATATGAAAGTGGGTATCACTTTGCAACCGTGTAATGCTGAAAATCTTGTGTCTAGTGAATTTCAAGCTGTCAATCTTTGGGAGTAACTCCCTGAGAAGAGTTTAGTAGTTGTGCCCCAGAAATGGGCAGGGCACACAGACTTTACCCTGGGTAATGAAAGCCCATTGTAGGAGGACTTTCATAACATAATTTAAAAGGCTTTTAAAGCTCAGCACCTCCACCGCTAATTGCTAGGCAAGGCATTACCATCAGAGGCTCAGACTGCTCTTTTTAAAAGGTTTTTAAATGATGTGTGAGGAAATAAAGCCCTGTCATCTGAAAGCTTTTTCAAATGTGCTCTTCTTCCTTATGGTAGAAGCAGCAGTCTGGACTTTGCACATAATGAAACTGTGAATGGCGGCTGAGTGTCCGATGCTAGGGGAAGGAACAATGAATAAGGGCTAAAGTGAATGGGGGCTTTCTTTGCATTGTGTGGAGCTTGCATTACAGTGAAAGAGAGGACTTCTGGATATAGCACGAAGAGCAGAAACCAGAGGTCAGCTTTTTCCTCACTTCCCGTTTTCCAAGCAATTGGGGGACTGAAGAGAAGGAAGATGATGCCATGATCTCCGGAGGAAAATACAATATACTATAACTCTATAGTTAAGAAAAAAGAACTCTCAATAATAAGGAAAAATTTGTGTATCTATTCTAGTCATTGGAATGATATATTGCACATTTTTATATATTTTTTGCTATAGTTATTTTTTGCTTATTTTAGTTTAGTTTTTAAATTCAGTATTCAAATAACAGCTAAAGGATGGGTACTGGATTAGTTACCCTCCTAAATTATCCATTCAAAGATTTAAATAGATCTAAATATCTTTATTGCTATCATTTCCTTGTAATAATTGTCATCCATGAAGACAAATTCCTCCTTTTAAGAAACATCATTTCCCAGTATACCCAAAGTTTTTTTTTTTTTTAAGATTTTATTTATTCATTTGACAGAGAGAGAGAGAGCACAAGTAGGCGGAGCACGGGGAAGTGGAGGGGAGAAGCAGGCTCCTGGCTGAGCAGGGAGCCCGACGCAGGACCTGATGCCAGGACCCTGGGATCATGACCTGAGCTGAAGGCAGATGCTTAATGACTGAGCCATCCAGGCGTTCCCCCCCCCCAGTATACCCCAAAGTTTTGTTCTTGGGTCTGGCACCACCTATTATCCTGTGTTTTGGTTTGAATCACCCAATATCGAGAATTGAAGGGTGGTCCATGACAGGGTAGAAAGGGATAATGTTTTGAAATATGTCTTATTCTAAGGCAGATGCAGACACTCATGAATATGCTATTCAAAAAGGCATTAATTATTTAATCTCCTCGATGATATGATCTACTATTTCTTGAAAAGTTTCTGTTTTATGCAGATTATTAAATATTGCCAAGGATTTTTCCCTTTGGGGAACTATAACATATCAGGCCATTTACTGTCTTTTTTACTTATAATCTGTCTAAAAAATATTTCTTGAAGTGACATAAAATACAAATACAAAAATAACGTTTGAATGACAATAAGAAAATGAGTATTATATAAAGTAGAGAGGGTAAAGGTAATGATGTAGGTGAATATAGTCTTTGCAGTTAAGTATTAAATTTAGCTATGTGATTCCTGGCTACCAGAGGCAAAGGGGGGAAGTTAATATTCTCTTCCATTATATGATGAAGAAAAACATAAGATTTTTTCCCCCCAAAGAGATGTCTCTGTAACTTAATAATAATAATTAAGTGATTGATGGGTACATCCTATGTCTTCCAATTCTATCAGCATTCCAGGCTAGGATCAGGTATGCAGAGGAAATGTATGATTTCTTCTGAACAAAGTCATTTTTGAAAAACAAGTCTGATTCCTTCTTAGTCGCATCTGCCATCTCACGGGCTTGGAGGCTAGTTGAGCTAGAAATTCTCTATTCAGAGAATATTGAGTTTGGGGGAGATACTGTTTTTAAGCTATTGAAAATGATGACAAGCCTCAAAAAAATAAAGCACAAGGAAATGCCTAAAGTTCTAGTGAATTCTGTAGATTGGATTTTCATTTTCTTCTTAGTAAATTATACCCTTTTGTTTAAAACAAATTAATTGAGCACTCTAAATACAAAGGAACTCTGACCTTGCTAACCTCCAGGGCAAGGCCAAATCTGAAATTCAAATAAAGTCACTCTGGTAAATAGATTAACTGAATCTTGCTAGTGTGGTCTTTCTGGAAGTGCATGGTGCCCTCCAAGCATTTGTCACTATGCAAGATACTGAAGGGCAGCAGAAGATGCCACCCCAAAATATGAAACCTTGCAATACTGATTATTTTGAATTAGAATTAGCTAAGAAGCAGCCTGTGCAAGGATACTCTGACCTCCTTTGACCCCTTGAAAGCAGGAAATAAATCTTCCATGTGAAAGGTACAGAAGGTACCTGTAACAGAAGGTAACAGAAGTAGAAGGCATCCTTATCTCCCAAGATAAAGAATTTCCGGCGGAGAAATAAACAAATCTTGTTGCTTCTTTACTAATCTGCTACCCCGAACCCATCCCCTTTGTCTTGTCAATTCTTCACAAATGTATTGCTTCCTTGTTTACAAGGTATAAAAGCTGCCTCTTTGGGGTACTTTGAGTCTCAAGTGTTTATGGGCTCTCACATGTATGAAATTAAACTAGTTGTTTTCCTGTGAATCTGGTTTATGAGAATTTAATTACTAGAGCAGCCAGAGAACAGAGAAGGAAGAAGGGAACAGTTTTCCTTTGCTAAAGTCCCAGACAGTCTAATACCATCGACTAACCATCAGAGTATCTTGTTCCCAGAGAAAAGGGCACACACTACTCCACAGTGAAGCACAGAGGTGCCAAGTGGAGACCAGCGGGAAACGGTACCCATTTTGGGGCACTGTTTGAATAGAGTGAACACTGTTGTTTCAAGTCTTAGTCAAATAATTTCTCTAATCAGGGGATTGAAGATTACCCTGCTGTAGATGAATCAGATTTTTGAAGACTAAAACATCCTGCTGTGCTAGTCCAGGTGGTGACCTCATTTTAAAAATCAAAGGTGAATCTGCTTCCATTTCATGCTAAAGTCTGGCTCTTCTGACTATCCTAGATCGCCATTTCCAGCGTTCAAAGCGAAGGTCAGAAGCTTCGGTCATGCAGGAAGGAATGGTGTAGGTCTGGGGAATCACGGTGTAATCAATTTGGCTCAAGCCTTTTGTATTTTCTCATTGACTAGCTAAGATAACATCTTCTCAGTTAAATGAGCATGATTAAATTTTTTAGCCACCTCTGGTCAAGTGGAAAGTCCCTCTATATTTTCTTTTGTCTATTGCAAATTATAAAATAGTTGGAACAGATTTCCCCTATCCATATATATCCTCTCTCTTATTTCATTTTATCACAGTAGATTGATGAAGAAGTGAAATTTATAGACAATGTCTACTACATAGTCACCACTGTTAATGTTGCAGAAAACTATGCCCAACAAAAATTGGTCAAAAAAAAAAAAAAAAAAGCAAATGCCTTAAAAGGCATTTCTAGATTTGAAACTACTGTGTGAGTGGAATAAAACATTCTTTGTCCTATCCACCTTTCATTTTCAGTTTTGTTCTTAATATAGCAGAATAGGCCCTTAGCAATGAGTTGCTTGGGTCCGTCAGATTATCATGGGGCAATTCAACAAGGATTGGGTTTAGAATCAGAAAGATTGGCTTCTGTTACTATCTGTGTGGCCATAGAAAATATACTTGATCTCCCTCTCAGTCTTTACATATTTAAAATGGGAATAACAATCTACACCTTGAAGTTTTGCTGTATTAAATAAGATATTGTATATAAAATGTTGAATATCTGTAGCAGGCCTTCAAAATACAATAGGTTCTTCTGTTTTTGTTTTCATAGCTTTCCTTGGAATTACTCAAATAAACATAATATAAGAATAAAACCCCCAAGTATAGAAGAGTAAACAACAAACTGATAATAGTGATTTCCTTTGAGAAATGGCTTTGCAGAGTGTGGTTGGAGGGGTGAGGGTATTTGCTTTGTCTAATGTTCCAGTTTTCTACAATGCAAATGCAGGTAGGTATCACTCATGTATAAAAGTGTACAATAAAATAAATGTAATCATAGAAATATACATATAATTTTAACTCCAAAGTAATAGATGCACCAGAGAGGCCTTTCTCTGATCTGTATTTCCATTTGCTAAAATGTGGGAATGCACTGGCCAAATATGCAAGTGTTTCTTGGACTACTGATTTTTCTTATATTGCATTGCAAAATTTCATTACTTCATAAGTTGTGGTGGGTGTCATAATGCACATATAAAAATGACTTTTCATCTGCCATAGAAAAGAAATAGAAAATAACTACTTTTGGAGCTATGGAATATTACATTTCATTGACATTACTCGTTAAAATATAGTTTCTTTTTTTTAAAGATTGTATTTATTTATTTGAGAGAGAGAGCACAAGCAGGGGGCAGGGTAGAGAGAGAGGGAGAAACAGACTTCCCGCTGAGCAGGGAGCCCAATGTGGGGCCATGGGGCAGATCTCAGGACCTCGGGATCATGACCTGAGCCCAAGGCAGATGCTTAACCAACTGAGCCACCCAGGCGCCCCTAAAATACAGTTTCTAATGATGAGCTTATTGTAAGAATGTTTTGAGGAAAAAAGCAGGTGAAAAGATGAAACATTGAGCATTTTTACATTGGTTTTTATTTATTTTTAAATTGTGGTAAAATACATATGTAACAAAATTTACTGCAGAAATCATTCTTAAGTGTAGAACTGAGTGGCATTAATTACGATCATAATGCCGTGCAACCATCCCCAGTATATTTAAAGCCTCTTCATCAGCCCACACAGAAACTCTGGGACCTTTAAGTTCTTACCCCCTAGCTGCCGCCCCCTCAGCCCCTGATAATCTCAAATCTTTATCTCAATGAATTTGACCATTTTAGATATTTCATGTAAGAGCTAGCATACAATATGTGTCCTGTTGTATATGCCATAGACCATGCATAGTGCACAATCGAAATGTATTTTCCTGCAGCTCTGGAAGCTGGAGGTCTCAGATCAGGGCACCCATAGGGTTGACTTCTGGTGAGGTCTCTCCTCAGCTTGCAGAGGACAACTTTCTGTTGTATCCTCACGTGGCCTTTTTCCTGTGCATACTTGTGGTAGGAGAGAGAGAGTGCTTTGATATCTCTTTTTCTTATAAGGGCATGACTCTTATCAGATTAGGACCTGCCTTTATGATTTCATTTAACCTAATGGCCTCCTTAAAGGCTCTATTTCCAAATACAGTCATGTTGCAGGTTAGGACTGCAATACCTGAATTTTGGAGGGAACATAATTTAGTCTATGACAGCAAATAATAGGGAAATGTGAAAAAATAATATTTGAGCAGACTGATTTTTCTTAGCTATTTTGTTAGAAATTCATCAACATGAATATCAAAATTAAAGGCACTGTTATTAACAGTAATATGCAAAACAGACACTCATAATGATTACTCTATTTTGGACTTTAGTTCTTTTATCCAATTCTTATCTCCCACATCTCCCTTCTGGGGTTAATCCTTGTCCAGGTTCTCTGGGTTGTACACTAGTAATTTTGGACAACATCATTTATGCTTATGTTTTCTTTCTTTTTTCTAAATGTAAAAGAAGACTGACAAATTTATGTCAATTTTTTCATCTTTTTACTTATTTCTCAAAAGCCCTTTCCTTTAAACCATCAATAAAACAAAAAGACAACCTACTGAATGAGGGAAGATATTTGCAAAGATATATCTGATAAGGGGTTAATATTCAAAACATATAAATAACTTATACAGCTCAACATCAAAAAACAAACATTTCAATTAAAAAATGGGCAGAGGACCGGAGTAGATATTTTTCCAAAGAAGACATACAGATGGCCAAACAGACACATGAAAAAATGCTTAATAGCACTAATCATCAGGGAAATGCAAATCAAAACCACAGTATCACCTCACACCTGTCAGAATGGCTGAAATCAAAAAGATAAGAAACAACTAGTGTTGGTGAGAATGTGGAGAAAAAGGAACACTTGTGCACTGCTGGTGGGAATGTAAATTGATACAGCCACTGTGGAAAAACAGTATGGAGGTTCCTAAAAAAATTAAAAATAGAATTACCATATGATCCAATAATTCCACTATTGGGTATTTACTCAAAGAACACAAAAACACTAACTTGAAAAGATATATGCACCCCTATGTTTATTGCAGCATTGTCTACAATAGCCAAATTATGGAAGCAACCTAAGTGCCCATCAATAGATGAATGAATAAGGAGAATATGGTACACACACACACACACACACAGGAAAATTATGCAGTTATAAAAAGGGATGAGATTGTGCTATTTGAATTGACATGACTGGACCTAGAGGATATTATGCTAAGTGAAATAAATCAGACTGAGAAAGGCAAATGGCTTATGATTCCACTCATAAATGGAATCTTAAAAAAAATGAATAAACAAAAAGCAGAATCGGACCTATAAATCCAGAGAACAAAGTGATGGTTGTTAGAAGGAAGGGGGGTTGGGAAAAATGGGTGGAGGGTAGGGGGAGATACAGTCCTCTAGTTAAGGAATAAGTAAGTCATGGTAATAAAAGGCACAACATAAGGAATGCAAACTCTTAACAAAAAAGATAGAGATAATATTTTTTAACTTCTTCAATTTATAAGAAAAAATTTGAGCCCATAAAGGATAAAATCAAACTGATTGCAAACTTCAGAATTTCCTGTCCAAAATGGCATTAATGTGTATGAGGATTTTACTAATTTACTAATGATTATTTTTACGTTTCTAATTGTTTATTTGGATGTGTTCCTTGAGATAAGTGGTTACTCTACCCACATTTTTACAAGAAACTTTCTCCCTTCTGTGTCATGTCTGTTGACCTGACCGCTTAGTACATGGCCAGAATACACGCAGGATCGGAATCTGGACTCCATCGTTTTGGCACTTAAAGTCCCAGGAGTCCATCTTAAGACCAGAAGGCAAGTAGGGGGTCAGTAGGATGAAAGCTGAAGCACCACCCAGGGGTAGGGCACAGTCTCTCTCCTTTCATTATGACGTATTGGTCCTTATGATATGGGGGATGTTATTTCTATCCAGAAGGTTTTGAATTATGTTAATATTTTTGAAACAGCTACTCATTTCATATTTTCTTTTGTTGTTTCACTTGGCAAACATGATGTTCTTTCTTTTTTTTTAAGATTTTATTCATTTATTTGAGAGAGAGAGAGCACAAGCAGGGGGAGCAACAGGAAGAGGCAGAAGCAGGCTTCCCGCGGAGCAGGGAGCCCGATGCGGGGCTCGATCCCAGGACCCTGGGATCATGACCTGAGCCCAAGGCAGTCGCTTAACCAACTGAGCCACCCAGGCGCCCCAAGAACATCTTTTTTAAAGATTTTATTTATTCACTTGAGACACAGAAATACAGAGAGAGAGAGAGAGCATGAGCAGGGAGAGAGGCAGAGGGAGAGGGAGAAGCAGGCTCCCTGCTGAGCCAGGAGCCTGATGTGGGGCTCGATCCCAGGACCCTGGGATCATGACCTGAGCCCAAGGCAGACGCTTAACCGACCGAGCCACCCAGACGCCCCCATGATGTTCTTTCTGCCAGTGGAAGCTTCATTGTCGCCTAAAGAAAATGCTTCTTTTGGATAATCTCCATGAATTCCAAAATCATGTTGGGTAAATTCCTAAAATAAACATCTCTTCAGAGGTGCTATACAGGGTCTTAAATGAAAACTATGTGTTTGATTTGCCATTTCTAACGAAATGGGATACTTCCACATTGCACATAATTAAAGGAGTAAATACACATTGTGCTGCCTTCCAAACGACCTTTCACTAATATAGTTGGAGTGGTCCCTGTGAAGAGGTGATCCTTTCCAGCAATTTCATCATAAAAAAGAAAAGGATATGTACATTAACTCATTACATATAATCTATTAAATTCAGACAAATGAATTTCCTCCGATTCATTTCAGAGCTGATTCATTTTATCTGCACGGCTTTGGTGCCGTATGTGAACATTAGGCCTCTTTAAAAAATGATGGGGCATAATAAATGCTTTAGGAATTTGTTTTGCTGAAGTGAACTAACGGCAGCGGAACATATGGTGAAATATATTTTTAATTACTTTTCAACAATGTTAGATGTTTTTTTCCCTTATTTTCATATTTAATGTTCTTCATCAAACTTACTGATAAGTCTTCTTGGAGAGAACACAGCATTTTGTATAATAACACATGACTAATTTTATGGGCAATATATATCAGTATATGTAAGCAATATTTTTGCTCTAAGAGTCTTAGAACTTTATGATTCTTCATGCCTTCAAGTCTTTCAAGACATTCTTCCTGTCTTTTCTTTCCTCCTCTCTGAAACTAAGAGATTGACACCATTAACATTTCCAATTCTATTGCAATTTTTTTTAAAAAAGGTGTATCTATTTATTTTTGAGAGAGAGAGAGAGAAAGAGAGAGCACGTGAGTGAGGGCGGGGGAAAGAGCAGAGGGAGACAGAAAATCTCAAGCAGAATCCCTGCTGAGCACAGAGCCTGAAGTGGGGCTGGATCCCAGGACCCTGAGATCCTGACCTGAACCCAAATCAAGAGTCAGATGCTTAACTGACTGAGCCACCCAGGCACCCCAGGAATTTTTTTTTTTAATCAGCAAGAATTTGGAGACAATTTGGCTATTTCAGGTGAAGGCTAACTTTAAACACAAAGAGGGTTTTGCATGCCCAAACTTAAACTGCAGGCGGCTCAGTTTCACTCTGAGGAGATATGGCACGTAACACTTGTGTCGATGGGCTGGCACCCTTGGAACTTTCAACTGTAGTGAGTTGAGGGGGGTGATATCTCTGCTTAGATGCACATCGCAAAATGTCCCGGAGTTCTGATCCTTCGTCCCATGAGTAGGTGGAATACTGCAACACTGGAGATAAGCTGTATTTAACGAGTCCTCTACACACTGGAGAGTAAGGTGAAACTAGATTTTCCATTCCCATAAATCACTCTTTCTCCTGGAGACGAGCTAGATTATGCCCTGCACATCTACCTGTGCTGCCTCCACTATTACAGGAAAAGGAACATAATAAAGGAAAAGACACATATTGCCTGATGCCTCTCTATGTGTCCTTCTGTTTATTGCTACTTTGTAGTGTTCCTTAGTTTCCAGGAATTGAAAATTGCTTGTTATCAAAAGTGATGAAAAAAGTTGTCCCTGTAATTGTTAGCTCAGGGTACTTGCTGTCCTTTTTTTTTTTTTTCTTGTTGTCCTTTTTGATGAAAAATGGGTACACACAAAAAAGAAAACGAAGCAACACGTTTCTAGAATTCAGACTCTATAGTAGGTGATATTTTTTTCTTTTTCTTTAAGATTTTATTTATTTATGAGAGAGAGCGTGTGAGAGAGTGCGAGCGCATGAGCAGAGAGAAGTGCAGAGGGAGAGGGCGAGGGAGAAGCAGACTCCCCGCTGAGCAGGGAGCCTGATGCGGGGCTCGATCCGAGGACGCTGAGATGTGACCTGAGCTGAAGACAGACGCCTAACGGACTGAGCCACCCAGGTGCCCCAAGTAGGTGATATTTCTATATCTGAAAGTCCCAAATGTTGTGTTTATGAACAAAATTTACCAAAGAGGACTTCTGAAATGTGACTAAAAGACACTCTCAGCACGTGAATTGACCATACCCTGGCTTATTACAAAACAAACAAACAAACAAACAAACAAAAAGACAGAGCTACCTCCAGCATTTGTACTCTGAGCATGGTGCCGTGTCTTCTGAGGATGTCACCTGAATCTCAGATCCCATCCTTAGTTTCCCTTCCCTTGACTAGTCACACGAAGGTAATCTTTTCTGGTTGAGAAGATTTCCGTTCCTTCTCTTCTGCCTGGCTCAGGCAGCCTGCAAACTGCTGCCAAGCAGGGTCAGTCACTTGATCTAGAAATCAAAACTGCAGAGGCCTTAGTCATACCTCAGCTACCAAGTACTGTGGACTCCAAATTGACTGTCAGCCAATGAGGTCTGATAAGTTGGATAAGGTTTCACATAACACTTTCTACTGAAGAAGTATTAGATTTGTGAGGGAGAGTGCAGAGCAGGGAGAAGCTTCCAGACATAGAAACGGCGCTTAAGATTCCTGTGACAGGATGTTAAACCATTCAACTAGAAGGAGATTTTCCTTACAGACTTCAAATGTTTGCACCTCACGGGTTGGAAGACCAGATTACATCCAACCCCACTGTGAACATCAGGTGTCCTGAGGTGTTTACCTTTGGCTACCGTTGGTGTTCTGAGTTGACAATCAGTATGGTCTGCCAGCCCATTAAAGTGAGACTGAAGGCACAGTCAGGTGGCAACAAAAAGCTGAAAAAGCATCTCATCCTTAGAAAGTGTTGAGAACATTTTTTTTTAGCAAGAAGTAAAATTAAATGAATAAATAATTAATTTAAAAGTGAGCCAAAGCTCTGTTAAAGTATTTTAAGATACTTCTTTTTCCCTTCCCTCTTGTTCCTGCAGGGATCCCATTCACAAGCTGAGAGACAGAGATGCATTCGTATTCTGACTTCACTGTCAGCTCGTGCCCTCTCTGGCTGAGGCCCTGATGCAGTCCTCATTCCATTGTGTGTGCATGTGTGCCCTGGGACCCTTCATCAGCTTCCTCGTCTGGGGTTCTGCGATATCTGCTGCTCCTACAGTAAATGCAACCGCCTTCCCTTGGCTGATGTGAGACAGTTCGGTTCTCCAAAGCAACGTGAGAACATTAAATTTAAAGCTGTAAAAGGACTTGAAACAGGAAAAACAAACAAACCAACAAAACCAACAAAACCAAAAAACCTTTCTCTTCTAACATCTTCTACTTCTTCATGGGCTTCTCTGACATAATTCTTGAAAGGGAGGTTGGTTGCACAGTTCCCCTGGTCTTTTATTCCTCCATTCCTTTTAGGGTTCCAGGCTTGGCCATGAGCTTTTATTAAAGCACTTATCAAAACACTTGTGTACCAGGTCTAAAGGACTTTCGCACGTTTTCCAGCTGTTGTGTGTGGCTTCACTTGGCACTTCCTTTCTTTAATCATCTCTGGCACTGCCTGCCCCCTGTTCCGGGCTGCTACCAGAAATAGCCCACTCAACAGCTGGTCTCTAAGGAACAAGACCGCTGATGACCTTGCCATGTGACATCTACCCCGCAGGTTGGAGACATCGCTTGGGTGGTTTCTAGTCGTGTGGGAGCAGGTTAGGTTCCCCTGCAAATCTGTACTTGGTCCAGAGCCCAAATGACTGAAACTGGCCCTCAGCACACTTTAAAGAGCAATTTCTGAGCTCTTCTTGGCCCCAGGAGTGGTGGTGAACACCACCATTCTTCTATAACAATTGCAATGGACTCCAGTGAGGATAAAATCAGGCTGAGAAATGAATTTTTGCTGATGTCCGGGCAAGCAACAGGTACTCTTCAAAATGAAGGTTTGCATTTTGGGGAGTGGAGGTGAGAATTTTTTTTTTTTTTTTTTTTAATCTCTGGACTCTTCACTATGCTGCAGTGTAACTATGGATCTGTCAAATTGAACTGCATTTCAAAGGGAATTTAGGCAATGGGATTTTCCCACAAGGATATCAGAAGACTTTTGGCTTCTCATCTTTAAAACACACCAGCCACTTTTCATGCGTATCTGGCTCAGCCTGAGCTTTCTGTAGGGTATGAAGTCTACAAGTTATGTTGTAAGATGCTGCACCACTACCATGGAAAGTGACTAATGAAACCTTTCTCGTTGAGGTAGACTGTCTCACAGAGAGAAAGCAGTAGAAGGAGTCCTTTCCTTCTGGCAGGCCTCGATGGGGGAAACTTGACCATATGTTAAACAGAGCTGCTCTCTTTACCTAACCACTGTCTCCAGAAAACAAGATCAAGATGCACTTCAGTCCCCACCACCACTCCGAGCACTGTCCCCATCATCATTTCAGAGATTACACACGCCCATGCGCTGGAAGGCTCTGCGACCCCATTTCTGGGTAGCACCTGCTGGAAGTTTGACTCTGTTGTTGGGGTTTTGCCTCTGATTAAATGAATTACTAAGGAGTCTTAGAAATGGCCTGCTTTAAAAATCTCGCTGGAAAATGAGAAAAATGTGCCTTCCAGATTTCATTTCCAGTTCAGAAGTAGGAGAAAATGTCTCATTATTCTAGTGTACTGCCTTGTCTGGTTTGAAAACAGAGTTTCCAGTAATGGCCAATGCTGAGCAGGACGGAGTGTAAATTTTGAATGTCACTGCTCACACGGATGCCCAGAGGACCCAGGCAAGGCCCCGCAGGAGTCTGCTTGGCAATGGATGTTGGACAATAAAATTGTACACAGTGGCAGCTGAACCCGGGGCAGTTTTGAGGCCACTGGGATGTGTCCTGGTTGTTTTTAAAGTTTATAATTTGCAGTAAGAGGAGTTCCAGTGTTTTCTGGCTCAGTTGAATGACCAAATTGATGTGGGAAATACAAATGAGGATACCAGTATTAGAAGGGAAAGGTCTTTCAGAATAACAACTGGCATCGAATTGAAGTCTGCAGCTTTTGATTTTAACAAGAGATGTTTGTTAGCTTGGATATAGGAGTATTGCCAGAGGGAGAAAATACATGAAACTCCCATGATGGGAAGCCCCTCTCCCCCTGCCCCCCGCAACATAACAAGTACAAAATAAAGAGCTGCCGACCCCTACTGGCAAAGGGAACCACACAGGAACTCTCTAGTAGGCAGGGGATGTCGGGGTGGATTGGAAGAGTTCCATCAGGCAGTGCAGGAAGCTATTTGTTTCTTCAGTTATTTATGACTTCTTCCTAGTATGTTCTCTGTGTGGCCTGGCCATAAAAAAGAAACTTTAGACTCAGGCACGGACAAGGTAAGACAGAAGTAAAATGGAAATCGATATTAAATGCGCGCTCTATCTAGGTGACACCACAGCAAATGATCATTTCCGTGAAAATCTGTATAAAATCAGTTATATGGCATATGTAGGACAAAAGGGAAAATATTAAAAAGATGGCTATTTTAATACCATCTTGATACAGTCCTGAGGGAAATTTAACATTCTCTGAGACAGATTTCTAGTGTCCTGCATTTTGATTTTCATGAAAATTTATGTTGGTGAGAAAAATATCATTATCTGTTGCAGGAAAATGGTTGCCAGGCCTTAACTTAATGATATGGAGGGCTCTAAGAGTGGGTGAAAATGGTCAGGGAGTGGTTTTAATAAGTGTGAGTGCAGTTAAGGGAATTTTTGCAGGCTGAATAAAATTTCTGAATGCTTAATGATTTTAGAAAGCTCTTTACAAAGTTGACATAGACAGCTGCAATTATCTGTCCCTTACCACATTGGGAACTGCAAGTGAATGCACTTTCTTAATTGGGTGAACGGTTTATATTTAGTTTTTAAAAGGACTTGCTTCATTTTCCTTATTTTAATTCAAAAACTAGAGTGTTCTCTGCTATCAGTTATTGTGTGAGCTGCAAAATCAAGTAATATCTATCTCAAGGACATGTGAAGCTGTCTACTCTTGCTTCCTCCTTCTCATGCTTATCACCATCCCAAGATGTTTTATTTATTTATTTTTTATTTTTTTAAAGATTTTATTTATTTATTTGAGAGAGGGAAAATGAGAGAGAGAGAGAGAGAGAGAACACATGAGAGGGGGGAGGGTCAGAGGGAGAAGCAAACTCCCCACTGAGCAGGGAGCCGGATGCGGGACTCGATCCCGGGACTCCAGGATCGTGACCTGAGCCGAAGGCAGTCGCTTTAACCAACTGAGTCACCCAGGTGACCGCCAAGATGTTTTAAAAGCCACTGAGATGTAATGAAATGAATGTCTTAAATATAGAGTACAGAAAGAACCCCTCCCCACACACCCAAATCCCCACATTATTTTGATCTAGAGATCTATTGTAGCAGTCAACCCTATATTAATGTGAACAGCTATTTATACTGTCAATGGTGAATTTTTGGGTGGGGCCATGCCCGCTTAGTGTGGAAAGGGATGACAAAGGTGCCAACAACAGGAGTTAACTCCTAATTAGACATATTCGGAAATGTATCTAGCTGTGAATAGAATCACCTTTCTCGGGAAAATATGGACCCATTAAGAACAATCTGTGTTAGAATCAAATAATAGGTGTTTAAGAACAAGATTTTAGATTTCTTCAATGAAATCTGCCTTGATTTCAGCTATTGAAACAACTTGATTAACCACAAAAAGAACATTTCTCCTCTCACATTATCCTTTCATCTACATTTTCTCAGAAGACTAATTTCAGATCATTTTGCTGGGAACTGTGCTGTCTTGGAGAAATGTTTCCTGCAAGGATTCTTGTGCAAAGCAATTTTTCTCTAAATGCCAAAGCACAGGTGGAAGAGATAGATGGTTTACATAAAATTTAAAGTCAGCCAAGAATAGGCATTTTTGGGAAAACATCTAATTTGGAAACTTACGGGTGTAAATATTAAAGTTATGGGAATAAAAAAATGGAAAAAAATAAAATGAAAATGTTACAGTAGCCTTTTCTAGTTTTCATATTGCTTTTGATCTGCAGGTAGTTTCCTAGAGGGATATTCACAATTATCATAAAATGCTCATGAGTGTACCTAACCAGCAATTAGCTGAGTCATTCTTTATTATCATTTTGGATGGCGATACACTATTTTATCTTACTATGTACTATAACTTATTTACTCAATCCCTTATTCTTGGACATAGAGTTGCTTCCTATTATTCATAATTACAAGCACTATTATGAAAAACACAGCAAAGAACACTACCCTAGAATTCATAATTTTTGAGTTCTAACTATTTTATGGGAATCTGACATGGCGTAACCCCCTTAATCTCCTTACTACTTCACTTGCCAAATAAAAACAGTGATCTTTGTCTTTATCAGGATTGTGGTGAAGATAAAATATGCAGCTATATGTGACTCTCCTTTAAATTTGTAACTTACTGAAATAAGTATATTTGTCTCTGGGACCACTCATAAAAGATGAGGTTTATTGTGTGGGAATAAGATTCTGTGGGCATGAGGGGCGCCTGGGTGGCTCATTCGGTTAAGTGGCTGCCTTTGGCTCAGGTCATGATCCCAGGGTCCCGGGATCGAGCCCCGTGTCGGGCTCCCTGCTCAGTGGAGAGTCTGTTTCTCCCTCTCCCTCTGCCTGCCTCTCTGCCTACTTGTGCTCTCTCTCTCTGTCAAACAAATAAATAAAATCTTAAAAAAAAAAAAGATTCTGTGGGCATGTGCTTTTAAGTTTTAATGAATTGTAGGGTTCTTTGCTCACTCAAAATGAGAATCACTCAAGAACACTAACTGACTAATGTTAGAACTCAATGGAGAATAAAACCAGATTGCTTACCTTCACTGATTGTGTTTTTTTCCTAGAGCTACCAGTAATCTGGAGGTTGAAAATTTACAAGATAATAACATCTTTTATGTACATATAATTTTCCACTTTAGAGTATATTTTCACATACATTATGTTAATCATTTTTATGACCATGTGCAGAAAATTGTGGGTACTGTGCTAACGTCACATGAAAAGGAACTAAGGCTCAGAAAAATTCTTGTACACAAGTTTGTAAAGCTGAAGAGTGAAGCATGAACCCAGGACTTTTCATTCCAGGCTACCACAGAGAAAAGATAGAACCCAAAGTAACATATGGTATAGTGAGTAAATCTTGAAATAGTTATGTTATTCTTTACGAGACAGAGTACATTGCTATTACAACATACTCAATCCCCAACACAAGTAAACACCCACATACACATGTGCACATGGTCTTCTTCCTTTTAGAAATTGAGTAAAAAAGGATTTTCCATTCTTACCTCGTTAGAACACACACACAGAAACATACACATAAACATAAATGTTCACTATTTTTTTTTAGGAACCCATTAAATAAAAATTTTTCAATTCTTTTACCTCTTCAGCTTGAGGTATAAACCTGGTTATTGATGGTTTCATTTGTTTTTATTAAATTCCTAATGATGTTGAACGTGTGCTCATAGATTGTTGATGAGTTTTATATATATATATATATTTTGGTAAATCACCTCTTTATATCCTATATTAGTTATCTACTGCTGTGTAATCAATTAGTCCCAAATTTAGCATTTAAAAAACAAAGTTTTATTATCTTAGAGTTGCTATGGATTGACATTCTAGGTACAGTTTATATGGGTGCTTCAGTTCAAGGGGTCTCATGAGATTGAGGTCAAGTTTTCATGAAGCGTAATCTGAAGATTTAGCAAGATTTGCTCCCCAGCTCACTTGTGCGGCTGTTACTCAGCCTCAGCTCCTTCCCAGGCATGCATCCCCACAGTTGCCTCATAATGTGGTAGCTGGCTCCCTCAAGAGTGAGTTAGAAGGTGAAAATGCCCCAGGTGGAAGCCACTGTCTTTCTAATCTATCTTGGAAGCGACATCCATCACTTTTGCTATATTTTATTTATTAGGAGGGCATCATTACGCACAGTCTATACTCAAGGGGAGATGATTGCACAAAGGCATGAATAACAGAAGATGGGATCATTGGGAGCCATCATAGAGGCTGTTCACCATGTATCCTTTGACCATTTTTCTATCTTTTTATTGGCATGGAAGAAGTACTTATGTATTAAAGTCTTTATATCTTATGACTATGAACCCTTATAAAATATGTTGCATAATTTTCTTACTTTGAAATATACCTTTTTTTAAAGATTTTATTTATTTATTTGACAGAGAGAGAGAGAGAGAACAAGCAGGGGGGGTGGCAGGCAGAGGGAGAAGAGAAGCTGAGCAGGGAGCCTGATGTCAGACTTGATCCCAGGACCCTGAGGTCATGACCTGAGCTGAAGGCAGACACTTAACCGACTGAGCCACCCAGGCACCCTGAAATATACCTTTTTGGTACCTCCCTTCCTCCTTCCCTTTCTCCCTCCCTCACATTCCCTTCTTCCTTCCCTCCCTCTTCCCTTTCTGCCTTCGTTTTTTTTTTCTTTTCCTTTCCCTTCCTTCCTTTCTTTTACTTGTTTTCAAGTTATTATGTGGTCAACTATTTTTACGATCCTTTGTAGATTCAAATTTTAATTCATGCATTAATCTTGTATTATAGGTTGATTTTTATATGAAAAATGAAAATAATCATGTTGAAATTGTTTCCACTAGCAAGATAACTCATTACTGAAACCTAATATATAATATAGACCCAGTGGTAGTTACAATAATTAAGATTTTCCACAACTATATTTGTTAAATTTATCAAAGTCATTAAATTCTGTTCCATATTTATTTTTAGTAATTGGTACAGTATGAGAATAAAGTAGGAAAGCATTTGGAAGCTTCTACCATATGAAAGGTAAAAAAAGAACCAGGTTGTATTTTCTCTGTAAAAATTAAGTTGAGATCAATAGTTGGCATTAAAATGTTTCAGCTAACTCTTAAACTTTATAAACATGTAAGGAATTTAAAAATGGAATGGGCTTCCTTTTAAAGAAAGAATATTTCCTAAATACCGATGTTCAAGTAACAAAGAGAATTATCATGAAGATATAGAAACAAAATCTTGTTTGGGACAGGAAGTTGAATGAGGTGGTTACCACAGTCTCTTATAAGCTGAAACATCAAATATTTGAAGTCTTGGCTGGTTGCAGGCAAACTTCATGAAACACAGTCATTTATGTATTTTTTTCACTTCATAGATGGAAAATAATTTTTACAGAAAGTGAGATGAATATCAGTTCAAATTCTTATTTTTCTTCGGTTGCCAAATGGAGGAAATAGCATTTACCTCAGGTGTTGTTGGCAGCTCTGAATGAATTCAAATTCTCCACATTTCTTATAAATTTCCAGGACCAGAATGAAGCTGTATGAGTTCTCCCAGGTTTCTGAGAGAAGCATATGAAGTACACACCTAGAGCAGCCAGACTCAGGCAATCAAAAGGAAACTCTAACACAAGCATTTTCTCCATAGGGCACATTGTCTTGTCACTGGAGAGTACTTCAGCACTATGCTTAGGGGCCATTGTAAATAGCAAAATCACTAACAAAAAGCATAAAAATGCAAAAAACCCCACTAAATATATAGCAAAAAGGACATTTATTTACAGTTTAAGAGCTGAAACAAGAAGGCAGAGTGTTACCTCGTTCCACCTCGGCTGAGAACATGCACATTGGGTAACTCAAGTTTTACC
This sequence comes from Mirounga angustirostris, assembly GCF_029215605.1. Classification (NCBI taxonomy): domain Eukaryota; kingdom Metazoa; phylum Chordata; class Mammalia; order Carnivora; family Phocidae; genus Mirounga; species Mirounga angustirostris. Next base: position 42,787,448 of record NW_026991722.1, on the reverse strand, counting down.
ACTCGATATGTCCTCAAATGATCACAAATATCCTGAGATTATTGATTTGGGAGTTATGAATAAATTTTAGTAGGAAAATTTGCAAATATGGAATCCCTTAAAAGTGAAGGTAGACTATCCCTGCTAAGTGTCATATAGGAAAAGGTATATGTGAAAGAGAATTTTTTCAACATCGATGAGACAGGCTTATTTTATAAGGATGCTGGCAAATGAACCTATATAATGCAAATGGCATTTTCGTTGACAAAAGTATGACTGGAGCTCACAGAAATCTATCCCCATATTGCTCCCTGGAGCAATAATCAGTACTTACTAATGCAATGCTTACAGTGACTTTATAGAGCGTAACTACCATGAATAATGAGAGTCAAGTGCATAGTAACCAGACAACAGCAATGGTAGTATTGGATTCTTGCTTTCTTTGTACTAAGCATAGGGATAAGCATTCCACAAATATTATTTTAAAACAGACAACAGAGAAATCCTTATTATTCATATTTTATGGAGGGTGAGATTGAGATTCAGAAAATTTAATGATCTAAAGTAAACAGAGAGCTGGGTTTTGAATGCAGGGCTCTCCGACCGAAGTCAGTGATCTTTCTGTTACTCTGCACTGCCCAACTTTAATCATCAAATTGATTAAGTATATATTATTGTCAGGCCTATTTGTAAAGTCAATGAAACTATCAGATTCCGACTGTCATAATTCCTGAGCATAAATGTAGCAATTAGGGAGGAGATTTCTCATGTGCCAACGAGTTCATGCTTCTGGCAATTGTTACGAAAAGATTAAGCCAGTACACTCCCTCTTCTTCCTCCTCTTCTTCCTTTATGCTCTTTCCCTTACACATTTGGTCATTGTTTTATAAGTTATAGTGTAGCTACTCTTAGGATATATTACAGAACATTTCATTTATCTGGACATGTCATAAGATCTGTTGATTTAGATTCTTCTAATTTCCATAAATGATTATATTCATGAAAAATGCAATAGCATTTTAACTGTAATACTGATTTGGAACTGCATAATCATGGGAATGGAAGTTTTCAGAACTAGAGTTAGAATTGCTCTACCATTTCTAAGCCCTTTGCTATTTCTACTACTGTTATTAGCATGAAATTTAAAAGTGTGAAATTTTCAGATAAAACAAAGCATACTTTTGGCTATGTTTTTTCACCTTTTGAAAAATTGAAAGAGCACAGAAATATTATTTAGAGAAATGTTACTGAGAGATAATGATATATATCACGTTTTTTTGAAAGTAGATGACCTTTCCCTGGGTCTTATATAGGCCGAAGGAAGGGGTAGGCAAGAGATAACTTAGGAAGGCAGCTCATGGGAATGAAGAGGAGCATGGCTCTCTCCACTTCATAGAATGTTCTTTCTGTAATGTGCAATCTGGGACATATGTTAGTGAATTCTCTGCCATTAATTTTCTTCTTGGGAGAATTCACCAGACTATTACGTAAGTTACTTGTGGTGAAGAAATGGTATTTATCATCCTACAGCCTAACATTGTGAAAATATTTGTAAAGACACCATGACTTTTAAATTCATAGTTCTACAATATATCACAATACTGTCTTCTTTGGCCACATTATGAATGCATACTTGGATGTGATATATAAAATGAAGATTTTTGTCATTCAATGGAAAAGTCTATGAATATATGGGAGGCAGTGTGAATGACTGAGTATAAAGGAAAATTGGGTTGAGGGAAGATCAGCAGCCTCCTGCATGTTCTTGCCTGAACTTACCCTGCTTTCCAAGAAATACAGAATATAAATCTGTTTTTACAGTATCCCAGAATCTTTTACAGATGGATTTCCAATCGCTCTTACATAGATATTCATTGTAGTGTAAGTCTTAAAACTTAACGTTAGGTGTTACTTACAGATTCATAAAATATTATGTCTGTAAATGGCTACAATAGCTGGAATATATTCCAGTTTCATCTGGAATAGTGCTCTCTGTTTGTCATTCACCCAAGTATACGCTACAATTCTTTTTTTTTTTAAGTTTTTATTCAAATTCCAGTTAGTAAATATACAGTGTTATGTTAGTTTCAGGTGTACAATATAGTGATTCAACAATTCCATACATCACCCAGTGCTCATCACGACAAGTGCACTCCTTAATCCCCATCACCTATGCTTAAATGTACTTTCTCTTTGCATTTAACTGAAGAGTAAGAAGTTTTATGAGCTCTTCCATGAAGAAAATTACTATTTGAAATTTCCCACTGCTACTGTTGCAACATTCAGAAGCTATCCCTGTAGGGTCTTGATGTATCAGAGAAATGTCAGAATAAAATTTTAAGAGGAATTATTATTTTTTTAAGTTACATGTTAATTATAAAAATTGTTTTAAAATACAAGATGAATGTAAAGAAATCACTAAAATTTTAATATCCAGACAAAAGCAAAAATAAATTTTTTTAAAGATTTTATTTATTTATTTGAGAGAGAGAATGAGAGAGAGCACGAGAGGGAAGAAGGTCAGAGGGAGAAGCAGACCCCCCGCTGAGCAGGGAGCCCGATGTGGGACTCGATCCCGGGACTCCAGGATCATGACCTGAGCTGAAGGCAGTCGCTTAACCAACTGAGCCACCCAGGCGCCCGCAAAAATAAAATTTATTAAAATTCTCTCTCTCCTCACTATGTGTCTAAATTGCCTGATATGCTCTGTTAAAACAGATATTGTGAAAAATAGCCTATGTACTCTTCTTTGTGTCAACATTCCTTTATGTTAAAAATACCGTCGATGTGAAAGATGAATTGGAATAGAGATACCGCTTGTTTAGTAAATGAAATAGTCCTTAATAATTGTGATTAAGAGGTAGAAGAGTAAAGAATAATTGCAACTGAAATAGTCAAGAGAATGAAATGACTAGGAAATTAATCTTTTGGTGTCTACTTTTTATGCCAATATACAATGAGCTAGACTTATATTCAAATTGATTATTTGGGAGATGATGCAGCATGTATAAATGGCCAGTACAATAATGATTTATAAGAAATATATTTAGTCATTCAGATAACCAAAATATATTTCTCAGGTATATTTCTTTTTTATCCACAGTTCCTAAAAACATTTCAGAGCCATAAAGATGAAATAGGTGTCTTGTTATTAATGAAGGTGACTTTCATACCGCACCCAAGGGTGGGGGCTACTTGCTAAGTGGACCAACCCAGTGATTAAAGGGTTGCAACTTTGAGTTGCACCCCAACCTCTAGGGAGGGGAGAGTGGCTAGAAGTTCAATCAGCCATTGGCCAATCACTTTGTCAGTCATGACTATGTAATGAAGCCTCCATAAAAACTTAAGAGGACATCTTTTTGTCCTTTTTGCTTGTTTTTTGTTTTTTTACTTATTTATTATTTATTTATTTATTTTGCTTTTGGAGAGCTTCCACACTTGGAAAATCAGACTTTTCCATGTGCCACCCAGCTGGGCCTCAAGATCCAAAAAGATAGAAGCTCTTTTATTGGGACTTTGCCCTATATGTCTCTTCATCTGGTTCTTGGTTTGTATTCTTTATCATACCCTTTAATAAACTGGTAAATATAAATGAAGTGTTTCCCTGAGTTCTCTGAGTTGCCCTAGCAAGTTAATTGAACCTAACAAGGAGGTCACTGGAACCTCCAATTTGTAGCCAGTCAGTCAGGAGCCCAGGCAACAACCTGGGGCTGTGGACTGCCCTCTGCAGGGGGGGAGGGGCAGGTAGTGTTGTAAGACTGAACTTTTAACCTGTGGAATCTCTTGCTATCTCTGGTTAGAGAGAGTCAGAATTGGGTGCAATTCCCAGAACCCTACTGGTGTCCAAGGATTGTGTGGTAGTTGTGTGCGGGAATACATGTTATAGCGAGTTATGTCTGGGAACACCAAAAAGGCCACAAATACAAGATAGCCAATATATAATGAATGAGAGACATTGTGTCTGAAGGACTGCTCTCGCCACACCATTTGAGTTTATATTTATTTGCAGTTTTTTTAGACTTTCAGTGTTTTTATATACATACTCATTTTCGCTATATCACTGGAGTAGTAAAAAAGCTTTAAAAACAAACAAACAAACAAAAAACAAATTTTTGCATAAGATGAATGTAATGTCATTTTAGCGCAGTTTTGAAATTGTCCGAATACTTCGGCAATATATTTCCGGGGCTGATAAAATCACAAGGATTCCTTGAGGCATTAAAAAAAAAAATACAGCAGTAAAAGTCCTGGATAGTATTGGATACAGATACTGAATTATATTTATAATTGTTAAGTATTATCACAATTTAAACGCAGGCAACACATCTATCTCAGAACAGATATCCTTCTAAAATTTTTCTTAACTGTCAAGAAGCAAAATAGGGAATTATGCATTGTGGCAAATTCATGTTTATTATCTTTTGCTACAAGATGAAGTTAACACTTGTGGAACTTCAAGATTTTATTATTCTCAGCACAGAGAAGGAGGAGTATTCAGGCAGAGTGCTGGAAATGCTAGATAAGCGTTTAGTGACTGGCAATGCCAAGGCTAGCTATACTTAAGTTATCTTGTATGCTCCCTTATTACTGTGCCTTGTTGCTGAAGGAGAAATCTATTAACGGAGAGGAAAATTCAGCCCAAAGAATCAATTACTTCCCTTTCTATATTCATCATGATAAGTCTATCCTTTTATGATTAGCATGAGGACACAGGTTGCAGTATAAGTCACTTGAACATTCAAAAATGCTTTACCTTAAATAAAATTAGATAGTGGCGACAGTAGTCACCAATGTGTGAAATAAAGGACATATGCTTAAAATCGCTTCCTTCTTACCAAGTACGTTCTTCACTCTGCAGCCACGGTTGTGCTAGCCCCAAGTTATTCTAGAGATTGGCTCACCAGCTGGGCTTTATTACACCAATTAGAAAGGTGACCTTTTACAATAACCAGTAGCTTTATTTTTTTTTTCAATGTGAAAATTGTAAGCTGCAGATGTAGAACATTTCAAATGAACAAAGGCATCAAATAGATACCATTACAGGAGGTATATCTCCAAAGCTGTACAACATATTTCCATTTCATCATATGTAAGTTGGACTGATTTCATGGAAATAGACACAAAGTAATAGTTACACCGCATTCTGATTTCAGTATTGCTATAGTTCTCGTATGAAATCACAACTGCTTTGACTTTTTGAAAAATATAAAACGATGCAATCATTTGACAAAAACATCATGGTGCATACAAAGTCATTTCTTCATTCAAATATATGTGAATGTCTCTAGCATTATGTTTTTAAAGTAACCACTTAAAATATTAGTAATTATTAATTAATGAGATCATTTAGAATTGTGTGCTTTGGAAATATAGGTATTTGAACCTCTTTGTTATTCTCTAGAGAATTACTGCTTTTCAAGCTCAGAGGCCTAAGAAATAATTGTTAAAATATAACAAAACACGTTTGCAGTAGAGCATAGTGGATTAGAAATAAGCTTTGGGGTTAGTTGTACCCCTTAAAAGATGTGTAAGCTTGATTAAATTACTTAATATTACCTCCAATTTCATTATCTTAAAATAGAATTAATAATATCAATATCATAGACCTGTTATTATAATTAGCATGAGATTAATTTAGTTAAAATACTTAACCCTGACCAGTACATAGTGAGTGCTCAACAAATATTTGTTGAATGGGTGCACGGATAAATCTCCTTGTCAGATTGCATCATTAAATCACTTTTTGTTACAAGGAGAAAGGAAAGCAACATTTTTTTTTCCTCCCGGATAACCTTTATTAATTTGGCTATAAGTCCATACTGGCTGAAATGTTTTTAGTCAATCATCAACTTTATTAAATGCATTTACAATTCTAAACTCTAGTTATATACCTATAATCCCCAAAGAGTAGAAAAAAATACATTCAGCATTTAGGGGAGTGAACAGTATGTGTAAAGGTATACTATTGAATATGTGCAATCTTCATATCTCTCAAAACGCTCACATAGAAGAATGAATACTCAAGAATCCCTTATGTGGTTGTGTGTGTGTGTGTGTGTGTGTGTGTACATGAGAGCTGGTGTCTATTTATCTATCTGGATAACTAATGGGCAAATATCTGCATCCAGAGGTTAGTTCTAGAAGAGGGAAGAAGAAAAGGACTTCTATGAAGGTTGAATTTAGAGTTCAAAGTACTGTGCTTTTCATTTCAATTGAATTATAAATTAGTTCCATAATTTTTGGACCACTCAAGTCTTTCTGAGACTCATTTCCCTCATTCATTGAGCATACAGAATGATAAATGAAATAATAACTTGAAAGTGCTTGGTGACCCGGAAAGCACTTGTTCATCCATAGTGTCATGGAATTGTCATCTCTCATTGCCAGGAGGGCATGCAGTCGTGTTTACTGTGACTTCTGGATCACAAGCATGGGGAACTTGTAATAGGCTGTCATGATCAGCTTCCTCTTCCCACTTTATCCTGCTTCCACATCAAGGTCCCAGAAACTTGGCCATAAATGTTGATATTATGGGTATTTGTGAGGCTTTAAAGGAGGAAGCATTCTGAGCCAACCCATCCATACCAGTTTATTCTAACCCTGTTTCTTGTAATGAATAATTGATATTCATTCATTTTCCACATTTTTCTTTTTGCATATTACTATTTTAACCAGTTCTGCTAACCAAGTGGAAGCCTACAGTATCCTGAAAGAAAAGTTAATATGAACTTTTCCATTATATCTCCAGAAGGACTTCTTTGGAATTGCCTCCTTTAGTATTAATAAGTCCTGATCCTCTGCAACTTCTATATTGGCATACATTTTCATTTTGTGATTACCAAACAATAATGTCATTTTTTATATACCTGTTTGTCTGATTAGACTGTAAGCTCTTTGATGGCAAGAACTATTTCTTCTTAAAAAATATTATTTTATGTGTGTGTCTATAACAATTAACACAATGCTAAAATACATACTTATTGACTTGAAAAAATACAGGTATATAAAAATAAGTTACATATTATTTCATAATAAATATATGCTTATTAAAGACAATTTAGAAAATACATAAAAGAAAAAGGAAAAGAAAAAATTAACCTATTAATAATACCACTGTCAAAAACACAGTCACTGACAATAATGAGATATTATTTTAGAACCACTATATTGATAAAAATTTAAAAAGACTTGGTAAAGATGAAGGATACAGCTGGTAGGAGTGTAAGTTTGGTCAATTATCTTTTGGCAATATCTAGGAAATGTATATACCACATGACCCTACAATTCTTTACTAGATATATAATCTAGAAATCTCTGGTATAATGTATTCAAAACAGCAAAGGAAAGTATGTTCACCGAAGTATTGTTTTGTAATAGAAGAAAATAACAATCTGTATGTTCTATCAGAAAGAGAGTGGGTAATTGAGGAAATACGATATAGCAGAGAAATGAATGGGTAGACTCTAAATGTATGGATGTAGATACGTTTTCAAAAACATACCTCTGAAACAAATAATACAATATATGTTAAAAAAAAAAAAAGAAGAAATTAGCAGGAGGCGAAGAATGAAGGGGGAAAAATGGAGGGGGAGATGAACCATGAGAGATGATGGACTCTGAAAAACAAACTGAGGGTTCTAGAGGGGAGGGGATGGGAGGATGGGTTAGCCTGGTGATGGGTATTAAAGAGGGCACGTTCTGCATGGAGCACTGGGTTTTATACGCAAACAATGAATCATGGAACACTACATCAAAAACTAATGATGTAATGTATGCTGATTAACATAACAATAAAAAATTTTAAAAAAGCATTGAGCACAAGGAGTAAGTTGCAGAATGTTTCCTTTGTTTATATTATTTATATATAAGTCCATACTCATAGTATGTGATGCACAGTTTATATTATATATTTATACATACAGTAAAATTGCAAAAACAGAAGGAAAAACAAAATCTATGATGTACTCCTAGGGAGTGTGAAATGAGCGAGTATAGGGAGAAAGAAAAATGAGACTAGGGAGGGAAGAAGTGATAGTGCGAATTTATCTACAGCATTATAATAAAAACAAAATTAGTTTGTTGATGTATTTCTTTTACTTACCCACACATAGAGTTTAAACTTAAAGAAATATCTGGTATTATTTATTCAGGTCTTAGCACATACATCTTTATTTTATCTGTGCTACATACAATTTGAAAAGCTTTCCAATGGCAATTGCTTTGGGTGGCTTTTAGCATATATTGGAAACATTTACTGGATACCTACTTGATGTTAGGCAGTTTTTAAAATTCTGCACAAGAATGAGAACCAGTGTCTAATTTTGAGTCTAAAAAAATAGGAGTCAAGGTACTCCATATTGACCACCAGCTAGAAAATGTCTCAGAGTGATTATCACCAAATTGAATTCTCAGTACATTTTTCATGCAATTTTTCATTGTAACATCTTTAAAAACATCATTAACAAAGAGAAACAGGTTGACAATAAATACACAAACCATATAAGTAAGGAAGTATATACATAATCATTCAATATTACCCTCTCAAGACACTACTTTCTTTTTTTTTTTTTTAAAGACTTTATTTATTTATTTGAGAGAGAGAGAAGCAGACTCCCCTAGGAGCAGGGAGCCAGATGTGGGGCTCCACACGGGGCTCAATCCCAGGATCCTGGGATCATAGCTTGAGCCAAAGGCACATGCTTAACCAACTGAGCCACCCAGGCGCCCCTCAAGACCCTGCTTTCTAACATGGATCTAAGATAGAGCAGGGACATGGACCTGAACTGCAAAATCCAGTGTTTCCTGAAAGCTGAAACTCTATGCCCCTTGAGTAGTATTATCTTGCAGCAATGCAAAGGCAGGAAGCTTACCAAAAGGAGAGACTCGAAGACTGGTGAAGTCTGAGCTGAGATGAACTCCAGCAATATCCTCCCACCGACTTTCTCCTTTACTAGAATACTAAAAATCATGACAAGGAGTGGAGATTTAACATGCTAATTGACATATGATGAATGAAAGAAGTAAGACCTTAAATGTGCAAATGCTCTTACATGCTTAAAAGTCCTCCTTTTCCAGCCTTGGCCTCTTTAAAGCTCTCCCTGACCTCTTTCTGTGCCAGGGAGCCAGCCTGAAGGACTCTTTCCTTTGTGCCATCTCCCTTGTGTTCCAACAGAAGCCCCAATAAAAGCCTTGCCTGGAATTTCTATTTGGCCTCTTGTCAATTTCTATTGTTTAGAGAGCCTAAGGACCTGGTTTACTATCAGATTGAGAGTGGCCAACAGTACAATCCACACTCTCCAGTCAAATCTCTCCCCTTTTACTTTGTTCTGTCGTCCCAAAGTGTTTCTAGATATTAGTGGAATAAATACACGCATATGAAATGATCCATTCAATTTCTACTTACCCATGAAGCAGTGAATCAATTTCTGCAGGGTCTTGGGTAATTTCCTGATGTTTTTGAAGTTAAATGAAAACTAGGTGTGTCTCCTACAGTGCATTTCTCTTGTGGAAAATTATAGTCCATGTTATGCTGCCTGTTTATAATAAGCTCTGGAAGAAAGCTATAGATTGTGATTGTAGGTATTTAGGTAGGGTTTATAACCAAGAGCTGAAGCAGAAAGACTAAATGCCAATTTTACCACTCTTTATGATAGTCAGGGAATGTTGGATGGAGCAAGTTCATATCATCTACTTTTGGAATACGCATTTTTTAAAAGAATCACACAAATAGACATTTCCTTAAAATGGGAAATTGAGTACCTGTTTTCATCATAATACTTTTATCAACACAAATGAAAAAACACAAATCAGGGATTTTATATGGCATGGTCATTATTTTTTTTGGCTTTTCATGTAGATAAAAATACATCAGAAGGTGGATATGCGTAGAATCAGGGTTGGTGCTGGCCTGTCTCTTGGGCTAGCTTTCCAGGTGTACATGAAAGACACAGGATATGGGCACTGAATTGGGGTTGTTCTAGTAAAAAAAAAAAAAAGCCACGAGACATATGTTTTTCAAATTGAAGCTACATTCAAGCATTTTTTGGGCACTGGCGTTTAAAAAAAAAAAAACACGTAAAAAGATGGACACTAAAAAGAATTATAGAAGAATAAAAACAAAGTCAGTCAAACTCTGGGCTTCTGCCAAATCTGACAGGTGAGCAATTAGCAGAGACTCGAAGGGAACTTAGACAATAATGGAAGTAGTGGTGGCCAGCACCACCTGCTTCTTTTAAGAGATTAACTATTGTTAAGCCCTTGGCGCTCTGCAATGGAACCTTGTATCCACAGGCAGGAGTCAGGCACGCTGTGGTGTTAGTCTTGGAAATTCATGCCAAATCACAGAGAAACATCCCTGCTTTTCACTGAGGGCAGAGAGAACATACAGTCAAAATGGCTGAGGTGTGTGCTGTCATGAGAGTTTCTTAGAGGTTGAACTTCCCTTCAGGCAATATATGTGTATATTATCCATCCATTTTTAGTAAAACAAAACTGCGGCTTCCCAGGCCAAATGTCAGATCTGGTGCTGGTTCCTTCAACATTCGTTCCTTTATTTGGTACTTTTGTACATAGAGCATTGTTCAAGGGGCAGAGGACGACCCTTTCAAAATAAGCCTAGATATAATAAAGGAAGCAGAGAAGAATTTGGATACAAAGCATCATTATAACATCTCTAGGAGAAGAGCTGTTTGCAAAGGTAACGTTCACAGTGTTGGGCAGAAAGTAATTAGATGTTAATGTGGCCCAGCATCTTTAGAGGAGATCCTTTATGATGTAGCACAGGAACCTGTCACCAGGGCCTCGTTTCTGCAATGGCAGATCCCTTTCAGTTCAGATTTGAATCCAGAAATAACTTTCCATGCCAAAAGTTGCTTAAAATATCTCTCTGATCATCACAGCAGCACCACATACTTGCTTCTCTCTGAAAGAAGGCAGATAAAGAGTGCCTCAATTAGAGAAAGCATCTTGGAGAACCACATGGTGCGTTTGGATAATAGGAAAATCAGGTTAATAGCACTAGGTTGAGTTTATTGGTGGGAAGCAAAGGGTTTTGTAGCAGCCACAACTGATGAGGGCTTGTCCTTCATAATTGCGGTTTGAATGTACAGATTGCCTGCAGTTAATAGAATCCTAAGTAAGAATTTTCCACAGAAAAAGAATAACGCGGGACTACAGAAGAAAGCGTAGGAAAGATCAGAAGTGTTTTCTCAGCTACACTGATTTAACCTTATCACAGACTTCTTGAGGAGAAGAAATTGTGGATTAGTATCAGAACCCCTGGTGTAAATTTTATAATTTATTTATGGTAAAGATGTATGCCAAAATGTACACATAGTCATCCTCAAAAAAAAGGAATCTAGTGGCATCTGGGTGGCTCAGTCAGTTAAGCATCTGACTCTTGATTTCAGCTTAGGTCATGATCTCACGGTGGTGGAGAGTGAGCCCTGCTTCCAGGCTCTGCACTGAACATGGAGCCTGTTTAAGATTCTCTCTCCCCTGCTCCATCTGCCCCTCCCCCCTGCTCACATGCACTCTCTCTCTCTAAAAAAAAAGGAACTTAAAAACAAACAGTGAATCTTGAACTTCAGACCACCACCACAGGAATAGTAATAGCTCCAACTGGCTCTTACAAGCAAGATTTTTGTGTAGTTCTGCCTAAGTGGACTTTGAATTGGTGTGTAACATATAGGTATACATTTCATTAGTAACTGGTAAGAACTACCATTTGGATGATTTTGCATGTAATTAAATAAATAATGATGTGGAAAAATGTTAAATAGTGATTATCTATGGACAGATTTTCTATGATAAACAGTGATGACAAGTTCATTGTCAACAATTCATACAACCTCAAAGCAAAGTCCAAATTTGTCTTTATTGTCATCTTTCAGTTTTGAGGACCCACACTGCATAATTATTTGCTTATTTGAAATGTTAATATCCTCATCTTTCCCCTTCCTCTTGAGTCTCATGATGCTGAAAGTACTATTAGTCATTTTTTCCATGGAAACTATATGAGAAGTGGAAAAAGTATAATTTTTGAAGTCCAATAAGCCTTAAACACAGCATTTAAAGTTTCATACAGGCTATTAAAATATTAGAGATTTTGAGATTCTCTAAAATTCACTAATATAATCCTGTTACACTTTCCCAAGTGCCCACTATGTTTCAGATTCTTGGAGAACACCTCATGCATTTTGCCTCTTGTTCTAACATCAAGCCCTGCAGGGCATATATTATTATCCACATTTGTTAAATGAAAACACACTGCCCAATTAAACTGAGATTTTGCTCAAGATATTTCAGCCGTAAGGACCATAAGTGTTTCCCCAAACCAAATTTTTCCAGCTCCCTATGCAGAGATCTACATCAACTGTCCAAAAGAAATACACAACAAACTACATAAGCAATTTAAAATTTTCTAGTAACCATATTTCAATAAGTAAAAGGAACTCAGTGAAATCAAGTTTCATAATATTTTTACTTAATCCACTATATCTTAAAACTTTCATTTCAACAAGTAAACAATATAAAATATTATTCATGAGATATTTTACCTTTTTTTTTTTTTTTTTCTCATGAAGTCTCTGAACTCCAGGGCATATTTGGTACTTACAGCACAACTTGGTTTAGTCTAGCTCCCTTTCCTGTGCCCAAGAGCCCCCAGGGGCTAGTGGCTATGGGATTGACGCTACAGGTTTATATAGTTTAAAAATGGTTATGACATGGGGCGCCTGGGTGGCTCAGTTGGTTAAGTGTCTGACTCTTGATCTCAGCTCAGGTCTTGATCTCGGGGTCATGAGTTCAAGCCCTGGGTTGGACTCACGCTGTGCGTGGAAACTGCTTAAAAAAAAAGTTATGGCACAATGAAAGATATAAAATGTGAGGTTTGTTGATTCCTGGTTCTACCACTTGCCATCTGAAGCACGATCCAGGCAATGGTTTGCCCTGAGTCCTTCCCCACAAGTGTAAAAATAAGGTGATTCTAGTTGGCCCACAGAGTTGGGAGGGTAAGTTAGGTATCTGGTGGGAAAGGTTTGGCAGATTACCTGACACATAGGAGCATCCAAAGAAAATAGGTCCATTCTCTCTCTTCTTTGCTTTTTTTTTAAAAAAAGATTTATTTATTTATTTGAAAGAGAGAGAGAGAGCATGAGTTAGGGGAGGGGCAGAGGGAGAGAATCTTTTTTTTTTTTTTAAAGATTTTATTTATTTGACAGAGAGAGAGACAATGAGGGAGGGAACACAAGCAGGGGAGTGGGAGAGGGAGAAGCAGGATTCCCGCCGAGCAGGGAGCCAGATGCGGGGCTCTATCCCAGGACCCTGGGATCATGACCTGAGCCAAAAGCATACGCTTAACGACTGAGCCACCCAGGGACGCTTAGAGGGAGAGAATCTTAAGCAGACTCCCTGGCCCATGGAATAGTTTTGTTGATATTTCAAATTAAATTAAGTATTACAGTATTATGTAAATTTTGCACTTTGTGTCATATAATGCATCAGAATTAGATATTTGAAAAGTAGAACACATTATTGAGAACCTGATAAATTTAGGTTTAGAAGACAATTGTGCCATTTGTTAGCTGTGATACCTAGAGCAAATTCTTAATTTTTCTGAGTATATAATGTATATAAATGTATATAATAATACTTGCTTTGGAGTACCTGCGTGGCTCAGTCAGTTGAGCATAAGGCTCTTGGTTTTAGCTCAGGTCATAATCTCAGGGTCATGAGATCGAGTCCTGCATTGGGCTCTGTGCTCAGCAGGGAATTTGTTTGAGATTTTCTCTCTCTCTCTCTCTCTCTCTCTCTCTTTCTCTCCTTTTCCCCCCTCCCCCCACGCTCTCTCACTCTCTCTAAAATAAATAAATAAATCTTTAAAAATAATAATAATACTTGCCTTGCATGTCTGATATTAAGATCAGCGTTGATGTTTATGAAGCCTTTTCCATTGTGCATGGTGTATGATAATTAGTGTTATGATAGTTTTCTGAAAATGAAATATTTTGTAGTTTAATAATCTTTTTTTTTTAAGATTTTATTTATTTATTTGACACACACAGAGAGAAAGAACACACAAGCACGGGGAGGGGCAAAGGGAGAGGGAGAAGCAGACTCCCCGCTGAGCCAGGAGCTCAATGTGGGTCTCAATCCCAGGACCTGGGATCATGACCTGAGCTGAAGGCAGATGCTTAAACAACTGAGACACCCAGGCACCCCTGTAGTTTAATAATCTTTATGAAACTTTAATATACCAGTAAAATCAATCTAACATAAAAGTGAGTGCATTGGGTTTGGAGTCAGTGGCCTTTCATATCTGTCCGCCTATAAATAATTTATTGTCTGTTTGCTTATTTATTTATTTATTTAGAGTCCATTTTAAATATATGTAAATTTCCTAATCAATAGAATGTTACTAATCCTTTGGGATCCCCTGTGTTTTCCTTCTGAACCTGTAGCACTGTCTAATCTCCAGAGGTAACCATAATCCTGAATGTTTTTGTTTGGTTTCATTTTTATTTAATTTTCTTGGCTTCATTTTTGTTTAAGACTCTTATCAATGTATCTTTATAAAATGCATCATTTAGTTTTGCATGTTTTTATGCTTCACATAAATAGAAGCACAATGTATGCTCAACATACTTTTTATAAGATGCATGCAACCATTTAAAAAATTTGTTTTTCTGTTATAAGGCTTTAGGTTGTTTACAATTTTTTTCTTTAACAAATAATACTTCTAGAAACATTTTTGTTTAAGTTTCCTTTATATCTGTATATTTATTTATATATACATGTGCATGCGTGCACACACACACACGAGTTTTCCTAGGATATATTTCTTGAATGGAATTGCTGTGTTTTATGATAGGCACATTTTCTTTTTTTTAAGATTTTATTTATTTGACAGAGAGAGAGACAGCGAGAGAGGGAACACAAGCAGGGGGAGTGGGAGAGGGAGAAGCAGGCTTCCCGCGGAGCAGGGAGCCCGATGCGGGGCTCGATCCCAGGACCCTGGGATCATGACCTGAGCCGAAGGCAGACGCTTAACGACTGAGCCACCCAGGCGCCCCATGATAGGCACATTTTCAACTTTACTAGATAATATCAAATTATGTTTCTTTTTTTTTTTAATTACTTCTTTTTTTTTTAAAGATTTTATTTATTTATTTGAGAGAGAGAATGAGATAGAGAGAGCATGAGAGGGGGGAGGGTCAAAGGGAGAAGCAGACTCCCTGCCGAGCAGGGAGCCCGATGCGGGACTCGATCCCGGGACTCCAGGATCATGACCTGAGCCGAAGGCAGTTGCTTAACCAACTGAGCCACCCAGGCGCACCCAAATTATGTTTCAATATGACCATACCCATATATATTTCCACAGAGCAATACTACTTAAAAGATTTTGGTATTTGCATAGGATACACAGACTAACTGAACAAAAAGTCCAGAAACTAATCTATGTGAACATAAAAAAATTGATTTATGAGAGTGATGGCATTGCAGATCAATAAAAGGTGCAGGATAATTGGTTACCATAGAGAGAAAAGACCAAATTGAATCCCAAGCCCTACTTCATTCCAAAACTGAGTATCATTTCCAGGTGGATTCAAGACTTAGACGTGATAATCACATTATAAAAGTTTCAGAAAACCATAGGAAAATAATTCCATTACCTCAGCCCAAAAACATTTCTTAATGGAGACTAAAAAGCAAAATGTGTAAAAGAAATAAATATATATAGTCTATTACATGCTCACCAAGGGACATGAAAGGGGGAACAACACAGATAAACCACAGAGTAGAAAGATATATCCATTTATTTATTTTTTTTAAAACTTAACTATTACAAGTTGGCCAAATAACAATAAGAGGTAAGTGGATAAATTAGAGTAAATGAGTGATTCTTACCTAGCAGGAGTCATCAAACTTTTCTTGTAAATGGCCAGATAGTAAATATTTTAGCACTTTGTGGGCCACATATGATCCCTGTCACATATTCTGTCTCATTTTATGTAATATATATAGTGTAATATATATCTATGTAAAATATATATAAAATATATATATGTATATATATTTGCAAATCTTTAAAGATGTAAAAACCATTCCCAGCTCACAGGCAGGACAGAAATAGACCGTGGGCCAGATTTGTCCCATGGGCCCCTATGTAACATTCAGTTCCAGTCACATATGGAACTACTATATTAACAGCAGGAGTATATGTAAGAATTCTAAGACCTGAAAAAGTACTGCATTCGTGCAGACACATAATCATGATTTAGCAGGACGAGTGTCTCCAAACTGCTTCTCATTCAACAACACTACTTTACCAAGGAGGATATGGAGGACTAGAATGGTCTGGAGCTGGTGGCCAAAGGGAGTGGGGACAGAGTCTCTAACTAACTCTTCCCCTACTCAGGGCTGCCACTTTTGTACAGCATCAGGATCCTCCCTCTGGTGTGTCTTTCCTACCTCCTGTTGGGCCTGACATGACTTCACAATTAATATGGTAAGTCACGTTGTTGTTAGGACATGGCTTGTTTGCTAGCTTCTTGGGATACAGGAGAGAGTAGCTCATCAGCGCTATAATAACATTCCTTTTTATTAAACCTATTTTTCAAAAAAACTCATAAAATGAGCTCTTTTATCAATAGCGTGTTCCAAAATGGACCACTTTAAAAGGCAACAGGAACCAGTCTGGCAGCTGATTTATTCTGCAAAGTTTCACCGGGAGCAAAGAGCCCCATCAGCACCTTCTTTCTGTATTAAAGCCAGAGACAGGGTAGGGGAAACTGTTAGCTCTCCATATGGTCTTGGTCTCCTTATATAAAATTCCCCTAGGAACTCTTTCCCAAGCTCCTAACCTCAAAGCAGACTTTCTAGAAACTTTTAGTTTGAGCGAATTCAGTATTATAGAACTTTTATTTATTCTCAGTAGATAAGGGAAAGGTTAGTAGGTATTATTGACCTGAAGTGTGATAATGTCCCTCAAGGCTAACCTTTAAGTCTTTATGTGCTCAGTAATTCAAGCTATTCAGAGTATCTTTCTCTGTCTTTAGGAATATTATAACATTCCATAAAGCTATAATAAAAAGAATACTGGAAAAGGGCAAAGGGAAATTACCTCTTCTTTCATGATGGCTCTGTAGGGCATTCACATATTCCATTTACTCAAATGAGCTTCTTTGGCAGTGTGCAGAGAGTGTCCTAAAAGAAATATCGCAGAATGACATTAACCTGAAATATTGAATCCCTTTATTCACTCAAGAAATAAAATTACCCCTTTATTAATCAGATATAAATTAACATCTTAGCTTGACTGAGGTAAAAGACTCTTGCACTGTTACTATTGTTTATAAGAAGACAAGAGATAATTCTATAATGACAGTTTTCACCAGTTTTTTTCATAGGGTCAATAGTTACATTCTTTGAGTTACTTATATAATAAATGATAGGTATTGGATGATGCTGACTTGCTAACTCTAAGTCCTTTTAGTAACAGAGATACATAATTGTTTTCCTAGTGAATTAAGTTTTAAGTCATTATTGTTTCAGTGCTTTCTTACTTGGACATGAATTCTAAGCTGGAAAAAAAAGTATTTGCCTCTTCTTCACAGAAGCTCCTACATAAAGCAAGAGACATTCCTGGAAGCAAATATATCACAAAACTATTGATAATACTGAAGATAACAAAACTGTATTAATAATGATAAGGATGCTATTTACTTAAGTCTTCAGATTATCAGGCACTTTTCTTATGTCAGGTAGCCATAGTCTCACCATTGTGGTAGGCAATGAATAAACAGCAGTTATTATATACTTAGCAGTAATTATAATTCCTGGGTTTGGGGTTTTCGTAGATAAGGTCAGGATTGAGTCCGTGTCATGGCTCACTTAATGCAACATTTAATGACAGAATGGAGGTGTAACAGATAGGTACATGTATAGATACAACAGAAGTTTAAAAAATAGAATAAGAGGGCACCTGGGTGGCTCGGTTGGTTAAGCGACTGCCTTCGGCTCAGGTCATGATCCTGGAGTCCCGGGATCGAGTCCCGCATCGGGCTCCCAGCTCGGCAGGGAGTCTGCTTCTCCCTCTGACCCTCCCGACCCTCCCCCCTCTCATGTGCTCTCTCTCAGTCTCTCTCTCTCAAATGAATAAATAAAATCTTTAAAAAAAAAAAAAAGAAGTCTCAATGTTGTTAGTATATCAAAATTCCAAAGTGAATTTATAACTTCAAAACCTTTCCCAGTGTAACTAGTTATTTTATAACTTCTGCAAACCAATTCCAAATTTCTTACGTGAGAAGAAAGGGACAGCTTCCAAAAGAAGGATCGGAGAAGAAGGCCAAGGGATTTACCCTACCAGACATCAAGATGTATCAAAAAGTGAATCTAATTAAGGTAATATATTATTGATGCGGAGACAAATACAGATTAAACAAACAGACTGGAGAGACCAGAAAATGGTAAATGACATACCTACATATCTGGAAACTTGAAATGTAAGAGGGACACTTAAGAATTGGTAAGAAAAAATGGAATACTTAATAAATCAGGCTGAGTCAGCATCCTTCACAAAATCAAATTCCAGATGTATTAAAAACCCACATGTAAAAATCCAAATGTCGAAATCTTTAGGAGACAATTCAGGATAATGTTTTAGGATGCCCTAGGTATGAAAACATATATTTAACAAACTTCAAAAAGCAAAAAGAAAACGTTTGATAGATTTGACTAAATTAATATTAAATTTCCTACTCAGCAAAGACACCATAAACAGAATTAATAGGTAAATATCAAATAGAGAGAAGATATTTTCCACATATGCTACACATAAAGGAATTATACTTAAACAATATAAGGAATTCCTAAAATCAAGAAAAAACCCACAAAAACAAAATTAACACATCCAAAGAAAATGGCAAAGTAGTCACAAAGACATTTCAGACAAAGCAAACTGAACAGGCGATAATATATTTTATGGGGCACCTGGGTGGCTCAGTCCGTTAAGTGTCTGCCTTCAGTTCAAGTCATGATCCCAGGGTCCTGGGATCGAGTACCATGTCAGGCTCCCTGCTCTGCGGGGAGTCTGCTTCTCCCTCTGCCTTCCCCCTACTGGTTCTCTTAATTTCTCTCTCAAATAAATAAATAAAATCTTTAAAATAATAATATATTTTTGGGGGCGCCTGGGTGGCTCAGATAGTTAAGCGTCTGCCTTCGGCTCAGGTCATGATCCCAGGGTCCTGGGATGGAGCCCAGCATCGGGCTCCTTGCTCAGCGAGAAGCCTGCTTCTCCCTCTCCTTCTACTGCTCCCCCTGCTTGTGCTCTCTCGCTCTCTCTGTCAAATAAATAAATAAAATCTTAAAAAAAATATATATATATATTTTATGCATAACCTGTGTTCATCCTTGCTAGTAATGAGGAAAACCTAAGTTAAAACAGTAATTAGATACCATTGTATAATTATCAGTCAAAAAGTTTGAAGTCTAGGCAATTTTGTTGAGGAATGTTCATATGCTGCCTGTGTAGTATAAATTCTTACATTTATGAAGGAGAGCACATTGGCAGTGTCTAGTAGATATCAAGACATATATATTCTTCATCCCACAGATTCTGATTCAAGGTATACAACCTCTTAAGTACATGTGTGCAAGGAGAAATGTAAAATAATAAAACAATCTTCATTATAGCATTATTTATAGCCAAACTTTGGAGATGACATAACTGTTTACCAACAGGAGAATATATAAATAGTCATATAGTCACATAGCTGCAAACTATACCAGCGATCAAGAGAAATGAACTAGAGGGGTATGTATCTACATGCATTTATCTCAAAAACATATGCTAATAAAAACAGGAAGGTACAAAATTATATTTCTAATATACTAAAACAAAATATTAAAATGTTATATTTTTATTGGTAACTATATGTTTTGTGAACTGCTTAGGACCTAAAACATCATTCTGTAAGTACTCAGGAAATATTTTTGCATGATGTTTTGAATAATAGGAGTATAACAAAAAAGCAAGGTAATTGTTCACATAAAATTTTAGGAGAATGGTTTTCATGGGGAGGGAGAGAGGAGCATGAGATCAGAGAGGTTTATTTATAACCCTCTTAAAAATCTGAAGCAATTTTGAGAAATGTTAAGATTTGATGAAACTCATGGTTCTGTTCAAAGATGTTTATTTTTTTATCCTCTATAGCTTTTCTGAATATTTGAAATGTTTAAGAACTAAAAAAAAAAAAAAAAAAAAAAATACAAATGTCTAGGCCTAGGTGTAAAAAATATTGTATTTAGATTATCTAAGTATTTCAGCTATACACACTCCAAGTTTTATTCTTTTTCCTTGGTGGGAATTTGACGGTCTCACTCATGATGAATTTGAAATTTGGAGGTTCTTTGAGAAGATTATGAAATATTGACTTCCAATTTTACAACAGATTTGAGGATATAGAGGGGATAATTTTAAATAGTATTTGAACAGATTTTACTGTACCCAAAGCTGTCTCCTAGATTTAAGTAAAAAACTTAAAATGTTCTTTATTACCTTGACTCCACGACATTTTGAATTAGCTCCTAGAGGAAGAGAGACTAGATGTGACAAGCTGCAGCAAAGAAGCAGTAATTGATTGAAAAACTAAAATGAAAATACAGCTATCAATGGTGTCAGATCCAGAGAGATCCTGTTTGGGGCACATCAGTTGTGTGTTAAATTGTATTTTGTAGACAGTTTCTCAGGGCTTGAATGTATACATTTCACCATAAGGGCTAGATGTGAAGTGCATGTATGAAGAAAAGATAATGTCTTAGGAGAATACATAGTATCTTGGGGAAAATGTCTCAGGGTAAAATCTTAGAAAAACAGTATGCAGTGAAAGGTTAGCCCATGAACACCTTAAATGAAAGCCTATGCTTTTAGTCAAAAAGATACCCATGCTTTGCAGCATTTCACTAGGGAAAAAAAAAAAGTAATGTAATTCATGATAATTGAGGGACTAAACACGTATGAAGAATGAGAGATATAAATATGCATAATTGATATTAGCATAATGGGCTTTAACCATTGCCATGTCCTGCATTTGGCAAAGCGCTTTAAAGAGGGAGGAGCCGGAAATTTGCAAAATTGTAAAAAAAAAAGAAAGACATTGCTTGTTATCTTAGGAGCATGGCTCATCAAATTCTTTTGGTTGCTCTAAGGCCCCATATCCCGTTTAGATAAGCAATTTTAACTTCAAGTACTGGGGCTTTGACCATTTAAATAATCTAATCTAACCCCTCTCTTCACTTGCACATCACATGCAAACACATAAGGTGTTTTCCTTATTATGTAGTCTATTAAGAGCTACAGTAAGAAATTGGGAAAACGGTAATACAGTTTTAGTGGTGGCCTTTTGGTGGAGAGAATGAGTACAGCGCTTTACTCTGCATAACCAGAAATTTGGATTTTCTGTCTTTGGAGATTTTTTCCATGGATTTTGTTCTATAGTTTGTTTAATCATGTCTGGAAAGGCTATTTTGCACAAATGTAAGGGCCAACTTGTTAGCAAACTACACATGCCGAAGGAAGTCAAATATCCTTCCCGCCCTAGTTCACAGAGTCTCCTCAGTTCCTCTAGAAGAGGGAACAATTTCCTATACTACATGCTACATTGTCCCCATTCTCCCTTGCCCCAACAACATATAATTTTGTATCTTCATTCTTGCTCATTTCTTCTTTCATCTATTTAAAAATTGAATTTCTCCAACTATGCCAAGCAGTGTGCCAGTTATTTGAGACAAAGTACATGATTAATTCATCAGTTCATTTATTCAACACATACATTTTGTGTGCTCACTCTTGAGCAGGGCACGTGAAAGAAAATGATCCATGAAAGAGATATGTTCTGTGCTGACATGGAACTTGTCCTATAGAGAGAGTCACTACTGATTAAACTCTACTCTCCCTTTAGGATTGTATAGTCTAGTGGCTTCTCACTTCTAGGTAACAAGATCATCTATAGCATAACCTAAATTTTCCTGAAGTTGTAGAGAGAAGATGCACAGAAATCATGTAAGAGTTGTTTTGTAGATATTAGCTGCATAGTATTTCTAATTTATTAACCTCTCTTAGGCATCACATTTTCATCTACATTTGTTCCATATGGGATTCCTCAAAAAATCATGGAGAAGGGAAATTAAACAGTCCTAGAGCAATTATGTTGACATAGGACTATCATAGTGCATCTCTGAGTTATGTTAATTTGTTCCTCTTTCGATTCTGACAGACTTTTCGTTTTGTCCCCAAAGCACTTTCAGTTTATATACATTTTATTTCTGCAAAATTTGTGATTTTTTTGGAAATCAACAGAAAATATGTGAAAAGAATCCTGGGTTGTCAGTTGGGAAAACTAGGAGGTTATTCCTTTTAATCCAAGTGTACCTTGAGGTTATTTTATTGTAAGCAAGAAAAGCTGACTCTGGCTTCTTAGCCAAAAAAGAAATTTATTGAAGTATAATAGATTATAGAGGGAAAAGAATAATTGGAGAACATTTTGGACATGGCAGAAACAGTACCAAAATATAGTAGCTTAAAACAACCACCATTTTATTTGTCCACAATTTTATGGGTTCATAATTTGGGCTGCACTCAAATTATTTAAATTCCTTTCTAGTTATATGCCAAAAATCATACTAATGATCTATAGGCCACCGATATTTAATGATCTATCAGATGACAACTTGATCAGGTTCTTCTTTCATTTAGTTGAAAGTGAGAATTGGAAATAACCCAACTTGGAAATGGATGTGTTAGCTGTTCATTAGAATCATTCACTTTTTCTCGACTTGTCTGAGGTCTCCTATGTGGCTGCAGTTAACTGGTGAGTAGATTAAATAAAACATGGCCTCAGTCACATGTTTGGAGTTGGTGGTGACTACCAGCTGGGCTTCTCTCTCTGGGTAGTTTTTTATCTTCAAGGACAATGACCTGCATTTCTTCACATGGCAAGAGCATTCCAGAACAGTGACAGTGGAAGCTGCTGAGTTCTGTGGTGACTAGGTTGGTAACTTGTGCATCCTCATTTCAGCTACATTCTGTTGGTCAGAACAAATCACAAAGCATCCCAGATTCAAAAAGTGGAAAAAGAGCTACTTTTTATTTGGAGGGGCTGTAAATAATTTATGGTCATTCTTAGATATCAAGACACTTAAATATCAAGAACATTAGAGTTTCCTTAGGAAAACTATAGAGAGGAGTTATTTCCAACCATTACCAATGATGGGAAGAGGTTGCTTGTCTTAGCTAGGGATGCAAACCTGTGCTTAGCTGAGAAGAGCAATGAGCACAAGGTTATAGTTGGTGTGTGAGGACTAATTCCTCAAAGCAAAGTTAGGGTGTCATTAGTAAATGGAGAAGAACTGAATTCTGGGTATGGAAAAACAATGGAGTCCATTTTACTGAGGGACCTTGGTAAAACCATTTACCTTTCTTAGGTCTGAGCTGGGTGCCATCATTTGTAAATTGAGAATGACAAGTAAAATACGTAGGTTTCTGAAGGTGCTATAACTTTATTTTTATTATTTTTAAGGTGCTATGACTTTTTAAGGTGCTATGACAATGAAAGTTGACTTTGCCTTCTGTATCCATTCTGCCTCTCCACTTTGCACCACCAATTGTTTTAGACAGCCAGAGACCACATCCTTCCTTTGAACTTCATGGTAAAATAGGAAGTTTGGGTTAAAAAGTCAACATCTGCCATTAGACTATAAGTCCTAGGAATGCAGGAAATGTATCTTGTTCATCTTGGAATCCCTCTGTCTTGATGTATAAGATGCTTATTAAATATTAATTTCATGTTGAATCAACTAGTTATGGAATCTTCTGAATTATCCTACCATGTGAGTTTTTGTTTTATACGGCACAGTGTGATTTAATTCAGCAGCATACCAAATTACCTTTTCCAAGTTTACAAAAGAAAAGCCTATCTTTAAGCTACCCTATATCTTACTATGGTGCATTGTTTTGGTACCAATTCCTCTGGGATATCAAATAAAAGGACACATTGAAATATATTTGAGGAAGTTAAAAAAGTGAATCAATCTAACGAACAGCTAACACATATATTTCCAAGTTAGATTATTTTGATTCTTAATTTTCAGCTAAATAAAAGAAGAACTAAGCAATTTATCATCTCATAGTTTATTAAATAATTATGGCTAATAGAGTACTAGCATGATTTTTGACTTATAACTAGCAAGGAAAGAAAATAATATGCTAAAATTGCCATAATAGAAATCTTTCAATTCTTAAACACTTATTTGTGTTGATTAAATTTCCTATTTCTTATTGAAATGAAGAAGTTATGTTACATTATGTTTGGAAAGAGGATGGAGACAACCTCCATCTACCCAAGTTCTTAGCGATCCTTAGAAGTTATAGAAAATTGGGCACCTGGGTGGCTCAGTCATTAAGCGTCTGCCTTTGGCTCAGGTCATGATCCCAGGGTCCTGGGATCGAGTCCCACATTGGGCTCCCTCCTCGGCAGGAAGCCCGCTTCTCCCTCTCCCACTCCCGCTGCTTGTGTTCCTGCTCTCGCTATCTCTGTCTCCGTCAAATAAATAAATAAAATCTTTAAAAAAAAAAAAGTTATAGAAAATTAGACTGTTTAGTTCCAATAGCTAATGTGAAGAAGAATTCTTGAGGATATTAGCCTCATGGCTACCCAAGTCAAGAAATAGCATGCCCAGCTCAGAGTAATGGAGCACTATGGCTGGCATTGGCAAAGGAAGAGGTTTCCCCTTTTAGGGGTTTCCTTAATAAAGTATGGTGCCCGATGGAGTTGAACAGCATTCAGAGAAAAAGCAAGACTACTAACACCTACACTGAGAAAAGACCAGTTATGTAGTTCACAGGGCCCACTGAAAATGAAAATATGGGCCTCTTGTTCAAAAACTGGGAATTTCAAGATGGTAACAGCAAGATTTAATTAAGTGAAAGGCCCTTCTAAGTAGGGCCATGGACAAATGCACAGGTCACCTTCCCATGAAGTTGTCCTTGCCATAGACCGCCACATAAGCAGAAACAACTGGTATGAGATTAAATTTGCCAGAAGCAGAGTTAGGCCAGGGACATCCCTCCTTCAGCAAGGTCAAGGAAGTGCATCTCTGCTGCCGCCCTCTGTCCCTTCTAGTCTCCAACACTGAAAGGATTACTGCCCTGGAGAGGGAAAGAGGAGAAATTTTCTTAGAGCTAGACCACTCCCGTCCCTCCCTCTTTACCAAGAAGTGGCGGTCAGTGCATTAGCCTCTGTTGTTGGAAGGAGGAAATGAGCTTGACCATCGTTTGAGGTAGAAGCTTTTATTACATGAAAGGACCGAGTCTTAAGTATCAAGATGTGCCTATG
The DNA here is from genome assembly GCF_029215605.1 of Mirounga angustirostris. Lineage (NCBI taxonomy): Eukaryota > Metazoa > Chordata > Mammalia > Carnivora > Phocidae > Mirounga > Mirounga angustirostris. The sequence continues at coordinate 42,762,078 of NW_026991722.1, read as the reverse complement.
CTGAATAATGATACTAACTGCAAATGCAGGGCATCTGGCAAAGACTTATTTAACAGATCCATTAATTATTGGGAATTGGAAGGGGAATTTGATAGAAGAAAGTTCAGTTGAACTACAGGAAGAAATAATACTATTTCATGTATATGAATCATTGTACGCTGGTGGCTGTGTTGGACGTAGAATAAGAAAACCGAAAGGACAATAGGAAGGCAGAGGAAAGAGGGATGACCTGGTTTAAGGATTATTATCAGAAAAAAACACACAAAATGGTTACATAGGGAGGATTTCAACAGGCAAGATCAACGTAATCAGTTACATAGATCAGATTGCATTTAAATTCAGTCATGAGATGGTAATTAGCCAAGATAATTTTATTGTTAAAAACAATGTCTAAGGTCAAAGATATAGAAGATGGATTAAAAAATTTAGAGCTTGTGCATTTTGTGATTCTTCATAAAAAAAGCAAAGATTGAAGGTGAGAGCAGCATGTTTTCTTTTGTGTTTCTTGCCAACCTGTGATGTCACAACAAGCTTAAAGACTGAATATCAGAAACCAGGTCAAAGAGGCGTCTCAGACTGACCTGCTGGACAGGGGGAAACTGCCCACTATATAAGCAGGGAATGAAAGACAGAGGCAGAAAAGGCAATGTTTGGAAATGAAAATGCTGGTGCCTTTAGGGAAGAGCAGTTGAGTATAACTGTGGAAATGGCACAATGGAATTATGCTGGTAATTTCCCCCTGCTGCACATATAAATTATGCAGAGAATATTGCGTTGGTAGCTTCTTTGTAGTGAAAACTGCCTATCGCTTCCAGGCCCTGGCAGAGGTGAGAGCGGGGCTAAAAGGGATGAGAGAACATGTGATAAAGGAACAAGGGACGTAACAAAATTGTGTGCATTGCACAGAATCCTGAAAGACTGTAAAATCTAAACAAACAAGCTGAAAGCCAGGCTTGAGAAAGATACCCATTTCATTTAAGCAGGGAATCAGGCTACCATGTTGGCAGTTATAATAAGAAGCTTCTTCAATAATTGTCAACTTCAACTAATTGCTTGGTCTACAACAAAGTTAATAGCTCTTAGTTGGCGTTTTCTTTGCAAATACTGAAAACCCTTACCTACATCCTCTATTGGCATTCTTTAAAAACATTTTCCAGCAATGCATCAGGAAGACAATAAGGTACAGCACACTGACAAGTAAATATCTTCAAGACTCACAGGTCCACTTGACACTAGCTGTGACATATGTTTTTCATATTTTAGAGTGATAAATGCAATATCTTCTGGGAGCATAATTTGAAAAACCACCACCACCACCACCACCACCATACAGATGGGGAATGCAAAATGTCCAGAAAGCTGCTCGTCTGAGGTTACTGCAAAAATATGATCCGGCTCATGTTTTCCAATCGCTCTTCATTAGTGGAGGTAGAGGTATGTGTTAAATGTTGAGATCATTCCATTATAAATGCTTCACAGAAGAGACTCATACTGGCTGAAAGTAATCATTTATTTAAAAATATTCACTAAGCTACCATTTATAAAGCGATGTACTCTGTCAGCACTGCCCAGTAGAACCGTATTAAGAGCTAGCCAAGGGGCGCCTGGGTGGCTCAGTTGGTTAAGCGACTGCCTTCGGCTCAGGTCATGATCCTGGAGTCCCGGGATCGAGTCCCGCATCGGGCTCCCTGCTCAGCGGGGAGTCTGCTTCTCCCTCTGACCCTCCTCCCTCTCATGCTCTCTGTCTCTCATTCTCTCTCTCTCAAATAAATTAATAAAATCTTAAAAAAAAAAAAAAAAAGAGCTAGCCAAGCAAGGCGTTTGTTTCATACGTCAGAGTCTGATGAGGACTTCACTGGGCTAAAATTTAGGTGTTGGCAGGTCTGCCATCTTTACTGGAGACTCCAGAGGAGAATCTGTGTGCTCGCCTTTCCAGCTTCTAGAGACTTCCCATATTTCTTGGCTCATGGCCCCCTTGCCATCTTCAAAGCTAGCTATAATGAGTTGAATCTTTTTCACATTGAATCATTCCAACCTTCTCTCTGTCCCCGTCTTCCACTTTTAAGGACTCTTGTAATTACATTGGGTCCACCCATATAATCTAGAGTCATCTCCCTTTTTTAAGATCAGTTGGTTAGCAAGTTTAATTCCATCTGTGATATTAATTTCCCCTTGCCATATAACGTAACATCTTTACAGTTCTGAGGATTAGGACATGAACACCTTGGGAAGGTCATTATTCTGTCTAGTACAAATGGTATGTAGTTCATAGCATTGCTTGAGGATTCAAGGAAGCATGACACTTTGAAGAGTACCTGCACATAGTAATACTGGTAACATTAGGGTCGGTAGAGGGGATGAACGTTGAAGGAGGAGTATGAGATGAAACACTGCAGCTATCCAAATTAGGAAATTAGGCATGCATTTAGTGTGAGTGTCTAAACAAGGAAATAATAATGCTTTGAGTCCTGAGAACACCAGATCTAAGAGCACCATGTTTAATCGCAGGCACTATACTTCAAAAGGGCATAAACAGGCATTAACCTAGATGAGAATGACAAGGATGGTGTGTCCAGCCGAAATCATCTCATACAGGATGCAGTAGGGAGTGGTGGTTAAGGACAGGTAGGGATGACATCATGGGTATGTGCCCTGTGTATATACATACACATATATATGGAAGGGCTTGGCGGGGGTGGGGTGGGGGGTGGGGGTGGTTCATGCTTGGTTCAGTGCTCTGCTGTAGCCATCTTGAAATTTTACACAATTTCATCTTTAAACTGATGTTTTGTTGAAGTCCCGTGGGATAATAAAGCATGTGTGTAAGTAGAGAAGATATGCATATTATACATGACCACTGTTCCTCTCCACCCCTTTCCCACATAGCACTCATAAGGCACCATGAGCACAGAATCCTGGTTGTCCCATGATGTGTTGCAAGTTCAGCCAGACTCAAAGTGAGTAAAAGGAAAGCATATTGCTTAAGTCTGCAACTGAGTAAATGTGGGTGCTGACAGTTAAAGCAGGCCACACTTTCCATTTGAACCAGAAATTTTTTCAAACACGGAAAGAAGACAATGACTCTAAGACACATGAGTGACAAAGGGCCCCCAACATATTCTTTCTTATTTGAATTACTTGCCCCTATTAACAAACCACTTACGTGGAGAATAATGACATAGAGGGAAAGAGAAAGAAAGGGCAGTCCATAGTTCCATTTTCTTTCGGTCCTTCCTTACTCATCCGTAAGTTGAAGGTAAAGAGTGTTGGTGGGATGTGTGTGTCTATCAAGGAGTGAAATAAACAGTTGAGTTAGTTTTCTGCAGCATTTCTGCTGTTCTGGTAAGGATATAAAAGCTATGAAATACAAATTGTGTAATTTCAGTGATCCTGCATATAAGTTAAATGCTCTTATATTTGCACTGAAAACTGGTATTATACAATATAAAGAGGAATGGTAACAGTCATGTCATCATTTACAATCTAATTTTGTCTTTCTCAGAATGACATTATATAGCAAATAAAAAACATCACAAGTTGCGAGAGGGATCATGGAAGAAAGGAAAACACTTTATATTTTAGTACCTTTAACAACAGTTTTTCCTGCTTTTTGAACAAGTGGCCCTGCATTTTCATTTTACATGAGGCTCTGCAAATTCTGTAGCCAGCCAACTATGGGCACTCTGGAGTGAGATCACATTTGAGAATTCCACGTCCCCCTCCTGCTAGTTACATAACTTTAGATTAATTATTTAAACTCTATGTGCCTTAGCTTTCTTCATATGGGTAATGAAAACTTGATAAGGTTTTAATATAGAAGAATTTAGTTAACCCATGTATTACACTGTCTCCCACCACCAGGAGGTAAGCTACCCAATAACAGGGTCTGTGTCTACCTTGTCCAAGCATCTGAAACCATGTCTGATATGTATTAGGAGGTCAATAAATAATTTTGAAAGAATCAATGGACTCAATGAACTAGATCATTGGTTCCCAAAAGCTGTACAATTTCTATTAAATATGGGTTTGGGGGCCCCATCTTCCTAAGTTCCTGATTCACTGTTTTTGTTTTGTTTTGTTTTGTTTTGTTTTGTTTTTTTAAGTAGAACCCAGAAATATAAATTTTAAAAAGCTCTTTGGGCATTTTTAATAGATTCCAGGTTTGGGGGCCATTGTACTTTTAATGCACTTCCCCATATCCATGTATTCCCTTATCCGATTCTCTCTGCCTGCTTTTCTCATTTACTTTCTTTTGGTAAAATTATAGATATTCCTCCATGCCAAGTTCCCCTGTCCCTGATCTAAGACAATAGAATCTACAATTCGCTTTTCTATTTTATTATATTTTTTATTTATACATATTCACTTGGTGTGAATACTAAATATATAAGCGATTCAAAAGCAAGGTAAATACTGTGTACATACTTCATACCTGAAGAACCTACCACATTAAAGTAACTCAAATGTTACTGACTAAATGATCAATTGCTGGATTCACCACCCTGGAGAAGACACAGTGGAATAAGATTGAAGGCAAGACTCAACAAGTAAGATGAAGACTTGTGAACCTTTGCATTTGAAAGGAAAGCTCAGGCTGCTTCTCTATGACTACAACGTGTATACCCGAGGCCAGCAAACCTGATGTAGGGGTCCTACAGGGTGTGGACAGGTAATAAGCTTTGGTAGTCATATAATGTGTTAGAGGCATTTGGTTACCATAGCTGCCTCCTTTCAAAGGAAACTCCCCTTAACTACTGATGTCTATCAAAGAGAAATAAAGGAAGAATTGGAAAGTAGATGGTAGGTTAATTTTGCTAAAATTTTGGAGCCAAAAGTTCCATATCAGAAAAACAGATGAGGAAGTAGGTCTAAAACTTTAAAAAATGCTTCAGCAGGGAAAATAATAGCTTCTATATAATTTTCTGATTCAGTACTCAGCTAGAACATACGTGCTTCTCTCCCATGTCATGAGAACCTTTGTTTTATGATAATATAGAGCTTTAATATGATTCTTATCATAGGGGCATTAAGAAGCTACCTCCATGATATTATGTGAAGGATGAAGGCCCAACTGTGCCCCAACATATGTGACATCTCCATGGCAGATTACCAAAAGTTCTATCACTAGAAATCACATCTTGGGATCAAGTTCCAAAACCCCTATCAGAACTCTAGTATTTCACCTGAGATATCATTAAGACTTCAGTGAGAATTAGATGAACTAGTAGATTTAATGAATCCCTGTGAGAAAGTCCTATCTGCCATTATAGATTAGAAGAGATACAAAGGCACTGTTTGTGAGTGAAACATATTTAAGCAGAGTAGAGGAACCAGAACAACAACAATAAAAATTCCTACAGATAAACTCTGTCTCCCTCACAGTCATGTTTGGCCTGGGGCCTGTTGTAAATTTGCTACAAAGTTGACCTTCAGTGCATTTCTACTGCAGCTAGTTCAAATAGATTTAATTACCTCAACAAATGTGGGATATGACTGCATTTATGACCACTTGCAGCTTTTCTCTTCGGTATTTTTTTCAACAGTAAAAAGGGAGAGTAGAAGCAGAGCATAAATCCCAGTCTGGCTTCCCTTGTGAATACGCAGTTGTATTGACAGAGAGAAGGGTGGTTAAAGGGATGCTTTTCTTCGACCAGATGTCACTATTACTTAAGGAGACCATGAACAGTGCCGCACAATCATAGAGACATAGTTTCCCAGTGAGTGAGCCATGTGATAAGAAGCAAGGTCCCGGCTGACCTGTCCAAATTAACTAAACAAAGAAAGATTTCATAGGCACTACCTAATATAATCCTGGGTGAACTACACGTAGCCAAAAGAGAGGACTCTCACAGGCGTGGTACTGGAAAAAACATGAGTTTTCCAATCCGACATACAGCTTTTGGGACCAAGCGAGGTTGTGCGTGAACCCTGAAGAAACAAATAGTACTGCCTGGTAAAATTCAGAGAACGTAGACTCCACTTCCCCTCCCTAACACCTGACCCCTGATTGTAGAGGCAATAAATCAAGGTGGTATTTCCGAAAGAGGAATGGGTGGGAATCGCCCATGGCTCTGCCATGCTGACCTTGGCTAAACCATATAACCTTCCATTGTCTCATTTTTCTTACCTGAACATTCAGAGAAAAGATTTTGCCCCGCTTGATGTATACAGTTGACTAAGAATCAAACGGAATTCTGTATGTGAAAAGCTAGGAAAAATGTAAAGCGTTATACTGCAAGGTCAGCTGGTATTAAAGAATATGTGTATAGTTTCTAGGGTTAATTACTCTGACTCTGATTTTAAAGGACAGAAGGTACTTGGTCAGCGATATGCTAACAACCTTCTCACAGACTTTGTCTAAAATGGCATTCTTTAAAAATTTTTGGCTACCTGTCTGGTTAATTCAGTCGAAACGGCTAAAGGAATTATACATGAGACAGGGCATAAAGAATAGGTTCTCGTGGCTTAAAATTGGAAGACGTGTTGACATGTCATACGGTAACCGTTCCATGGCATATGGTTATATACATCCTAACTCCCAAAAGAAATCTGATGTTTGGGAAGAATAATTTGTTACGAATTTAATAAGCCCCACATCTGACTTTTAGCAAAAATTACATTTGAATTAACCATCAAGTATTTGGCACATAGGGAACACATGATCAACACTATGAATTGGAAAAGCGAGTTTAGATATCAGACATGGAGATAAATGACAAATCCATTAGAGGTCAGAGGGCTTAAGGCATTAGTTCCATAATGACTAAATTCTGCGAGTTTTACTTGTACATGAATATATGAGGTGGCAGTTGTCAGTCTTATTAAAGCTGGTTGCTTAGAGACAGCTGACTGATTAGAAGATAGTTGCTTTCCACGTCTATAATTATTGTGATTACTATTACTGTGGTAGCCCTTGGTGGGATCCTGAAAATGGTAACAGGGTGTAGCATTTCACAGACTTGGGCCTATAAAAACTCGATATATATATCCCAGTAAAAAAGATTTATAATGTCCCTTCCTTGCCATTTCAATGGGCTCATTTAAAGAATAATACAATCATTCACTCTCAGCTTATACAGTCACTTCCTTTCAATACCATTATGAAATAGAATCAGAGGTTATTATCAAAGATGAGGGACGGAAAACAAAATCCTTCTGAGAAAAGAATATCGGAGATTGATCCCACTCGGGTCTCAGTCCTATAATTGAGTAAATGGCAACTTTAAAAAAAATCCCAGGGTGAGAAATGCTGAGGAATTTTATTCCTCTTGCGATCATATTAGTAATAAATTGCATGAAGATAGATTACATTTTTATTTATTTATGCTGAAGCTTAGGAAAGGCTCACCAAAATCGGTGCTGTGAGGATGCAATCTGTGTCGGTTTGAAGCAAGAGTTTAATTGTATCTACCTTGCACCTCATACAAATGAAATCACAGCCAATAAAGACAGTACACCTGCATCATAATGTTACAGATACACTTGCTACAAATAATCTTTGTGACTAAGAGCTACTAAAATGGGCACAGTAATTACAGTGGAAGAGAAAAGAGAGTATAGTCAACTGTGCAGGAAGTGTAGTACAAACCAGGTGTCTCGTGATCCCGAGTTAGCACAGCACCCATTACTGGCTCGGGACCCCTGCACCCCACCTCTAGTGCATGGAGGTGTTTCCCTAAGGGGGCTTTCTGAGAAGCCAGAAGCAGTGCACCACATTTGACACTGTTTATACAGATAATTGATACGTATGTTGGGTACAAGCACCAATGCCCAATTCTGCACTTTAGTGGTCCTACTCTTTTTTTCTGAAAGTAAGCTTCCTCCAGGATATGTTTTTCATTCTTAGAACCTTTATTTCCTCCAAGACACTTTCCCCAACATGTAGCAGATTCTTGGGCAGTTGCAAGAGCTATGCCTGGGGTGGATTAAAGGGATTATGGTATCATTTCATAGGTACAGATTTTCCATTAAACAATATCTCATGTCTTAGTCTCATGCCTGTCCTTAAATGCATCTTACATATGCAGTGGGATTGCCGAAAAATAAATAGATCGGGGTGGGGGTGCCTGGCTGGCTCAGTTGGTAGAGGTTGCAATTCTTTTTTTTTTTTTTTTTTTTTTTTTTTTTTTAAGATTTTATTTATTTATTTGACAGAGAGAGACACAGCGAGAGAGGGAACACAAGCCGGGGGAGTGGGAGAGGGATAAGCAGGCTTCCTGCAGAGCAGGGAGCCCGATGCGGGGCTCGATCCCAGGACTCTGGGATCATGACCTGAGCCGAAGACAGACGCTTAACGACTGAGCCACCCAGGCGCCCCGAGGTTGCAATTCTTGATCTCGGGGTTGTAAGTTCGAGCCCCACAGTGGGTGTAGAGTTTACTTAAAAATAAAGTCTTTAAAAATATAAATAGATCACTAAAAGGATTTTGAAGGACCCATCTGAAAGTTTACATATTTAAACTTTTGTGTACCAATATGAAAACCAATAATGAAAGTGATTTGGACAGCTCTAAGGATGGAGATGGATTTGTGCGAACCCATCTATTTTCTGCCTGATTCTGCACCTGTAGATATGAAGTGCTCCCGCCGGGTAACAAGGTCAGCATTTAGCGAGAACGAGTTCCCAGTACCTCTCATATGTTATTGCTGATGTATTGGATTTTCTCCCCTTGCCCTTTGATTCCAGGTCTTTTCCTGTTTTCTTCCTGAAAACTTCTTGCCCTTATCTTATTATGGTGGTTTTCTTTACTTTGCTCTGTGGACACAGTGCTTGACTTTGTCACTTGGTTATGATTTGCCGTTGTCCTCTGAAAGCCTAGGGCTACCAAAGCATGACCTCTAAGACCTTCTCCTATCCTGGACCATAAAAATAGTGCTCCTGCTAGTTCAGCCCAATCTCTGGACAGAAAAGGGTTAGACTCCTCATTTTTGCTGTTCCTCCTTGTGAGCAAATGAAAGCACCAGCAAGACTGCTGGCTTGGTTAGGTGAATGCCTACTGGTTAGGACAAACAGCAACGTTAAGTCTATGGTTTTACTTTGTGTCTGATCATGGCACTCTGAGCAGCTGAGCCACAAGGATCGGCTGTGTCTAGATCAGTACATATATAAACCAATAATAATTAAAGTGCAATATGAGGTGAGTGTAGGAGAAGTCAACCAGAACCATGGCAGCTTCTGATACCTTTGTTTAATGGGATCATCAATTCCAGACGTGGCCAAGGTTCTCCTTATCGATCCAGGCACAATAAAACTAAGGGCAAAAATTCCAAAAGTACATACCTTTTCAAGATTTCAAAAAACAATCTTAAAATATTTTACTCATATGATAAAACACTATATATGGTCATTGTAGAAAAAGATACTTTCTCAAAAATAAGTAAGAAAGGACATAAAAACAATCCATAATCCCAATATTCAAAGGATAAATGACAAACCATTTATTTATTCTTTAACTTGCTTGTTATCTAGCTACCCAAATACTTAATAAAATTTGAGGATAATTTTTTTAAGGTAGTAATAAAAATTTGGGAGTGAACATTCCTACATAATACCTTTCTACATAAAATGCCATTTTTTTTTTCTCTTAGTGGGTCCCTCAATCAAAAGTATGAGTTCTCAGGTTGTAAGTAAAAAACTGTGTTGATTGTTTCAATATTAAATTATTAACATCAGTTTGTTTCTCAGAGTCCATAGTCTCTCATGGTTTTAGGGGGGGGTGGTGGGGGGAAGGGTTAGCCTGGTGATGGTATTAAAGAGGGCACGTATTGAATGGAGCACTGGGTGTTATGCACAAACAATGAATCATGGAACACTACATCAAAAACTAATGATGTAATGTATGGTGATTAACATAACATAATAAAATAAAATTAAAAAAAATTATTAACATCAGTTAATTGGAATTCTAATTGCCAAAAAGGTGAACAATGTGTTAATCATAAATTCCAGAAGTAACTTTAATTTGATATTGCCATTGATATCAACATGACAATAGCTTTTTCTATTACAATTGTTAGTCTGCATAATTTTCTCCTCTCCTGGGGCTGTCAGATTGTGATTCCTAATGACAATATTAATATGCTTCTGAATAACAATCAGAATGTATAACGCTATTGAAATACTTAGAATAATCTACGTATATTGGATCTGTCAACATTGATAATCACATTTTCTTTGCATGTGACACATTTTTCTCATTTTATCAATGTCTTCATTAGTGTACATTTACAGTTATTAAACTTATTAAAGAACTTCTTTATTATCCAAAAAGTTTTAAAAAAATTCAAAAGCTACTCTCAACATATCACTTTTATCTTTTAACGTGTCTTATAAACATCAAGTAAGTTGAATCCGTCCCTACTAATTGGAATTGTTCTGCATACATGAACTGAATGAGAATGATCACAAAATGGTACTTGTAAAATTATTTTAATTAGCCAGTATATAATCTATTTGTGTTATAGCCCATTAAGAGAGATTACATCAGTAGTAAAAATAGCAAAACTAAGGAGAGTTTTATTTGGATAAAATATGTTATTTTTCTTTGGCTGCTTATCACTTCGTACAGACATGAAGATGGCATCTGGGTAATTCAGCATCTCATATTGCTATCAAATAATGCATTGGACTTTTTTCCCCTGATGAGTTCCTAGGATACAGACAATGGCCACCTGTGTCTGGGTTGGAAGGCACTTTGCACCGAGCCAGCCAGACTGTATTCAATTTTGGGGTGTTTCTGGCAAGTTCCCTGACACAAAATAATAACCTGGTAGCTGTCATTTCTCCATTAACACGGCATTCCTTTTAATACCGAAGGCTTTAGTTCATTTTGCTAATTAAAATGTAAATCATACATTTAATAATATACTCACCTTAATCTCTTAGCACTAAAGAATTTAGTTTGAGGTTGGAAAATGTTGGCCATTCATTCTAGTTTCCGTAATAAAAAGACTAGAGAAGGAGCTCTGAATGCATGGATCCAAGCTTAGTCCTATTTCCATTTTTCTAAGTGCTGGACCCACTGTCTCTTGTTTATTTATCTTGTTCAGAATGTTTCCTCCCGTATTAGCACTGATTTCACACTCAGCTAGTTAAACCAAAGCTAGTGTGTGAGCATCACAAAAGTGTAATCTCTCAAATGTGCATAAATACAGAATGAAGCCTGACTGCCCACTGGGTGATATTTTCTGAATATACAAAAATATGGATTTAACCAAAATGATTCCCCAAGCACATGCTCCTAATTACAGGGTGTTCACTCCTACGTATATGTTCATGTATTCGTTGATTTGTCATCAAATACTTTTAAGTGTCCACGGTGTAGGCTAGGCCCCAGAGATGTAAAAGTGAGAATCCACAGTACCTGCTCTCTCTCTCTTTTTTTTTAAGATTTATTTGAGAGAGAGAGAGAGAGAGAAAACCGCGAATGGGGGAGGGGGAGAGGGAGAGGGAGCGCAAGAAAGAATCCTTAAGCAGACTCCCGATGAGCACAGAGCCCCCTGGGGCTCCATCCCAGGACCCTGAGATCATAACCCACCGAAATCAAGAGCCTGCTGCTTTGCTGACTGAGCCACCGAAGCGCCCCCACAGTACCTGCTCCTAAGGACTTTCCAGTTTATCGCAAGAAACAGGCTATCAATCAATCACTTCTTGGTTCAAAAAGAACAGGCCTCAGAAAGGTGGTAAATGAGTAGAGGCTAAAAACAACTACGTAGGGTGCCTGGGTGGCTCAGTTGGTTAAGCGGCTGCCTTCGGCTCAGGTCATGATCCTGGAGTCCTGGGATCGAGTTCCGCATCGGGCTCCCTGCTCGGCAGGGAGTCTGCTTCTCTCTCTGAACCTCCCTGGTCTCATGCTCTCTATCTCTTTCTCTCTCTCAAATAAATAAATAAATAAATAAATAAATAAATAAATAAATAAATAAATAAATAAATAAATAAAATCTTTAAAAAAAAACAACCAAACAAACAAAAAACAACTACGTAGTCATCCAGATTGGTAAGGGGGTAGAGGTTTGGCCAGGTGTAGAGAGAAAAGCATGCGTAAAGGTTTTAGGCAGAAAACACATACTGAACCTTGAAAAACTAAACATTCCTGAAGAATTGATCAAGGCTGGAGTTTGGGTGTGACACTTAAAGTTAAGTGATTTCCCCGAGCTCACGTTGTTATCCAGTATTGAAGTGGGGGCTACATGCCAGGATTTCTGACGCCCCGTTTACTGTTGAACTGTGTAAGTCCCTAACACTAAGGAGTCTATGGAAATGCCACCATGATAAACTGTACGCAGAGGAACACATTTATAGCATTGTCGGGGAAGAATCTTGCCGTGGTTTGAGTTTGTGAAGGATAGACTTTTGCATGCTAGGCAAAAAAGCTTTTCACAGTGCAGGTATTTTCTTGATGTATGAATTAAAATATAATGCTAATTAATACTACTGGGTCACAGGATTAAATATATAATTCATGCTGCCAGTTATAACATCTGCAGAGAGCAGTGAGATTAACCTCATGTTTAGAGAAAAAAATGTGTCTTTGAAACTCAGAATATAGATTACATATTAAGCTACAGGAAAGCTCAAAAGAGTGACAATATCCTTAAAACAGATGCGCTGCTACAGTTCAAATGATGAGGGACTTTGCTGCTTTAATGAAGCTGTAAAAACTATTTTCAATACAGCACATCTGAAAGGCTTGCCTGAGTGATGAAAGAGGTCTTATGGGGACTAGGCTTTCATTCCAAGATTGTCAGCTTTCAGATGGCTGTCAGAGTTCTGGAATTGACCTAAACAGTAGTGCTAACCTAAGCAGTTACTTTCTTGGTAGCAATCATTGTTGGGACTGAAGGAGTTTCTGGAGAATTATTGATACTTGGGCTCCGCTGTTAATTAAAGCTGTCATTCTATTTCAAGATGTGTTTTCAAGATGAGAAACTCTCCATGTTTTTCATCTTGATGGTTCACAATAATAATTAATGCATAATGAGGGACCTTATCCTAGTTTGACAACATGTTCTGGAGAAGGAACTTGAAAAGAACTTCAAAATAATCATCCGAAAATGTATTGCAGCAAAATTATAGATGCAGACATTGGATCAAACATACTAAGGATGAAAATATATGTAAAAGTGTTACAGGGTCTGATGAAAAGTTGGGCATTCTCAGATTGAGAAAAAATAAAGGTAGCCATTATGTGGTTCATAATATACAAAATCCATTATATAATATTTTTAAATATCAAAATCGAAATATTAATATTGGAGAACGTAAAAAGTAAGGCAAAATATTAAATAAGAAAAAAGAGTTATATTTCACACTAGTAGTTATAACTCACCGAAAAGATTTAACTATCATTAATCATTCTCTACAAAACAACACAACAACAAAATATATGAAATGAAGACAGAATAATGTGCGGAAAATGTGATAATTGTCGTATTTGGGAAATTCAAGACACATCTCTCAGAATCTGATAGATCCAATAGACTGAAAAATGATCTATGAGAGAGAGAGAGAGAGTGAAATCACTGAATTCTTAGTTGGAAAGAGATGCACAGTATCATGCCTTTACATAGCATTTCCACTATATAGATACAACATGCGGAAATAATTTCAGGAGCATAGAATACAGAGAAATGTAGTAAAATAATTAAAAATGATACTTTTGCATAATTGCTACCTTTCTTTTAAACATAGCTTCTTGAAGTGCAATTTTATCAAATTTAATTTTTTATAATGCCTGGGCGTAATGGTTGGCTTGCAAAATTCCCGAAAAGCAGACTATGATGATTCTAGAAACCAGTACTCTCTGTCACCTTGAATCCTATTCTGGGAGATTGTCCCCAGGGTGAAAAATCTTTGGGGCCACCAATAAAGAGACAATTCAAACTATTTTTTCATTCCCAACAGGATCAAAGAAGTCATGTCTCATAAGTGAGCATTCAGTGAGATCAAAGCGGAGAGTTTCAGTCAGAAATACTAAGTTTGCAGCACCTTATTTAGTGCAAGCAACATGACCATGGCGGTGTGCCATGTCTTTTCTATCCATCTGTTTTAGAAGTAGAGCCGAGAAGTGAAAAGCTTGTCAAAGGGACCTGTACCAATGCATTTATTTGAATTGAAAAATGAAATCAGACTTTTTCTAATAGAAAGATAGGAACTTAACATTGTTGGAATGACAAATTTCCCCAAATCCATCTACTCAATGAAATCCAATTTATAATGTGAACAAAAAATTGAAAATGAAATTTGAGAAGATATTTCTTTTTATTTATCTGGATTAGAAAAAAAAAAGAGAACTTTCAGCCTTAGGAAGTTGTTTAAAAAGGGAGAAAAATGATAGTTGCGAAAATCACGTGGGGTGCTGCATATGTAATGCCTTGTCTGGAGATCCCATAATATCTGCTTGGCAGAAAGTGTCATAGTCCAGGGAACACCCGCATACACCTGCAACTCTAAGAACAAGGTATATTACAATTCCTTCTGAAGTCACCAATTGTGCTCTTCCTGATCCCATTTCTTATTCCATCGTGCTCAGAGGTAACCACTATCCTGATTTTGTCTTGTTATCTCTTTGCTTTAAAAAATATACAGTCCTTTTTTCGCCACATGTATTTCTATTCCTAGTCATATGTTGGGTAGTTTGGGATAATTTTGAACTTTATTTAAATAGATTCATACTTGCATTTTTTCTGCAATATGCTTTTCTTTCCTGTATAAGATTTTTCTAAGATTCAGCTGTGTGTGTAGCTATAATTCATTCCTTTTCATCATTGTTGCCTGTTTCATTAATGAATATCCCAGAATTTACTTATTCATTCCATTATTCTTGTCCAATATGAATGGTTCTAGCTTTTTGCTCTTACCAATAGCATATGTAAGAACATTTATACCTATCCACTTGTGCCCATTTGAAAACTTTTCTCTATTTTACCAACATAGGAGTTGAATTGTGGGATCATGCAGTATGTGCATCTTCACATATATAAAATGATGCTGAAGTATTGACCAAAATATTTGCATACATTTAACCCTTCACCAGATGTGCAGAAATGTTCTTTGTTAATTTTTTATACCTCTGTTGTTACATTGATTGTTCAAAAATTTATTCCAGGTTGGTACATATGCAATGGTTTTTCATTTTGTTCTTGGCTTATATTTTCCTTTTACTAATAAGTCTGAATATGTTTTTATATGATTTATTTATTTATTTATTATTTGTCATTCCCTTTTCTTCTTCAGTGAAATGGCATACTCTTCAGTTCTTTCGTTTGATTGAAAATGTCCCCCTTTTGCCCTTGTACGTAAAAGATTATTTTCCTGTCTATTGAGTGCTTGGTTGACAATAATTTTCTCTTAGTATCTGGCTCCCATTGTTGTTGAGAAGTCAGCAGTCAATCTAGCTGTTGCTCTTTGAAAGATTATCTCTTTTTCCTCTCAGCATGCTATTGGAGAACTTTTTTGGGGGGGGCGGTTCTGCAGTATCCAGTTGTGAATTTCTTTTCACTTAACCTTTTTGGATTTGTTTGGCTTCTTGAATCTGAGTGTCTTTCATCATTCCTGCAATATTTTCAGCCACTGCATCTCCAAATGTGAATTTTCCTCTACTTTTGAAAGTTTGATCTGATATGTTAGACCCTATCATTTCATGTTTTATCTCTACATTTCTTAACATTCCAGTATTTTCCAGCTCTTCTTTTCTTTTTGTGTGTGCTGAATTCTGGATAATTTCTACTGAATTCTCTTCAGAGTTCCTTACTATATTCCTTAGGTGGGTCTAATTGTTTCTTAATCTTGTCCAAAGTTTGTATACTTTGTAAATTTTGTAATTGTTTATTTCCTAAAGTTTAACTTTTCTCTCTTGGGAGAAATCCAACTTGGTCATGAAGTCTTAACAATTGTATTTATTCTTGGACTTGTTTGACTAATATTTTATTTTAAATTTTACATACTATGTTCATAGTGAAATTGTATTGTGATTATTCTTTTTCCTACTGTCCTTGAAGGGTTAGCTATGAATAATATGCTAGACAGAGTGTCTCAACGTTAGGACTACTGACAATTTGGACCAGACAATTCTTTGTTGTTGAGGGCTTTTCTGAACATTGTCGATACCCAGCAGCATCCCTCACCTCTACCCACTTAATGTCAGCAGCACCTTCACTCATTCTTCAGTTCTGATAGCCCAGAAATGTCTCCAGACAAGCCTAAGGACCCCTGGGGAGCAAGTTTGTCCCAGGTGAGAACCAATGAGCTTTCAGGATGATCTAGAAGAGTAAAGGTCACTCTACAAAATGTGTGGCCTGTGTTCTTTAAAAGGATCAAGGAAGAGAAAGATGGGGGAAAACTGTGAAACTGTCAGATTGGAGGAAACAAAATCAACATGATATGCAATATCTTGGATGAGATCTCAGAATAGAAAGGAAAGAAAGGCTTTTTGTGAAAGTTATTGAACTTTGAGTGTAGATTGGATGGTGACATATGAGAGTTGTTTTTCTGACTTGAAGGGTTGTATGAGGTTTAAAAAGGGTATTTTTGTGCTAAGGAAGTGTACCTAACTGAAGTGATAATGTATCCTATCTAGGGCTTGCTCTCTCTCATTTGATTCAGAAAAAGGCTACTACTATTATCATTAATAGTAATAACAGAAAGGGAGCCTGGGAGAGAGACAAAGAGAGAACAAATGAAGTGAAATGTTTAAGGCAAGGAAATCCAGAGGAGGCTGATAAGGGAGTTCTTTGTAGTATTTTTCAACTTTTCTGTTGGATTAAATTATTTCCTAATAATTTATTCAAAAAGAGGATATGTTGCTTGTTTTACAATGAATTGAGGAAGAATAGTAAAGCTTAGGAACATTTATTGAGGTTCAAGAGAGAAAGTGTTGGAGGCCTATGAAAAATTATACTAGCAATAAATACATTTTAGAAAAAAAATATTTTTGCTATTTTTAATTAAAGTTTTGAAAGGGTATTAACATTTGTTAATGTTTATATGGTTAATTGTTTTACATGTGATATTAAATCTTTGGGCTTTTGTAATATGATTAGCTACCCCTAAGACTCCTAAAGTACATGTTCACAGCAAATAGAAAGAGGCTGTACAGATGAGAAAGGGATGTGATGCAAGAGAATCTGAGAAGACAGCCAGATGAATACTTGAAGGAACAAAGGCATATAGGAAAATAGATAGGTCCTGTCCAAAAATCACTGAGAATATGTTCCAGCACATGAGGCATTTTAAGTGGCAGAACAAATGAAATGAACTATTTCAAAGAGGCACATACCTTAACATGACTAATTGATACTTGAATATGAGAGAAAAAAATGGCAGAAAGTGAATGGAAATTAATTTAATTCATAATCAAGTGAAACTGTTATAGGCCTAAGAAATGTGCTTGCAATGAAGGGTGGTCCCTTTCATGGTTTCCTAAATTTAACTAACTGAGATTACATTTTCAAGACAGTCAATCCATTGCACTCCTAAAATTATTATTTGCTCTAAGTGGAAAATGGGCAATTTCTCATAAAATAATATACCTGTCTTAGTCATTCCTTTTGGAGGCAGTTTTTAAAAATCTACTCTTATGTCAAAAACTATAACAATGTGCCTTAAACATGAAATGCTGAGTATACAGTATCTATACAGAGAGAAGAACCAGGATAATGATAAATTCATTCTTAGGTACCAAATGCCAATTGATAAAAATTATCAGAATCATGGTTCTTATATAAGAGTTTTGTGATACTAATTCTAAAATCAAACTATTTGATTTACTTATAAACAAATCACCAACACAAAATCTCTACCAGATTGAAGGTAGTAATGTGTTAATGGGCTCTGGGTCTTGGATAAGCTGGTGTTCTAGTTATTATTTTGCCACGATTAGCTGATAATTTGGGGAAAGTTATATTATCTCCCTAAACCTTAGTGTATTTGGCTGTAGATAGCATAAAATTATTATCTACTTTATGGGATTGTTGTAAGGACTAAGTAAAAGAATATGTGTAAATTTTTTTAGCACAAGGCAATTCACAAATTGCTTTCAAATATCACAAATACTGGCTATTAGTTTGTGAAGGTCTTTGATTAAACAGAATTGTCTATTTAATCTTAACAGACAAACGGAGGCTTCATCCCCCAATTTGAGAAGTAATATGTTGATACGGATGTTCTTCCAGTGTAGCCCATCTTCAATCAAATACAGTTGATCTTCTTGCTATGTGGTTCAAATTTCCTCAGACTTGCTTTGCTAGCCTTCATTACTCCACTCTGCTATCACTTCCAATCATGAGCTACACTGAAGTTTTCCACATTCTGCACACATAACTGCCCTCTTTCCTTTACTCACAATAATCTCTCTCCATGACTTTTTCTCCCCCACCTATTATCTTTGTTTGACTTTCTACCCTATTCAAGGTATGCCATATACATACCCACCCACTTCTCTGGCAGCATTTCCTACTCCAAGAGAGTAAGATTAATCCCTCTCTTCCAAGAGTGCTCCCACAGCATGCTTAGTCCAACAGGATTCTGGCCAGGAATGATGAGTAGGATCCTCAGGAGAAGGCCCTACTGACACTCAGAAGTGGCCTGCACTTTCACTGTGAGTAAAGATAAAAGGGTACTATGAGCGTGCCCAAGGGGCTGTGTGTCATAGTTCATGGTTACAACACATTCTTCTTCTCCTCTTGGAACCTGGACATGAACTCCATTGGCCTGATACCACCACAGGATGAAGTAAAGAGCCCACATGTGGGCATAAGAAATTAAGTGGGTGAAGATTCAGTTGTGAAGTTTCTCACTTGAACCATCCTTATATAAGGCAGATAACGCTTGTCAAAATAGACTCCATTGTGAATTTTGCCTCAATATTACTTATACTTTATTTAACCTCCTCTTTAGTAAGCATTTAAACCTGCCTGCATCAAAATAATTTAATAATAACTGAGGACTTACTATGTGCCAGTCACAGTGCCTAGGCACTTTATATGCACTATAAATATATGAATAATCCTCATGATAACCACTCAAATTAAATTATATTATTTACCCTAGTTGCCTGATAAGGAAACTGTCAAAGAGATTTATTATTGCTCAATGTGATCATCTAATAATTATCAGAAACTGTGTTTGCTGATTCTAAAACCTGAGTATTATTCACCAGGTGATTTTGCTATATTACTTATAGACCAGAACTGAATTATTTTAAGGTTATGAAAACAAAACTAGAGAAAACTTATTGTACTATATTACCAGAAGCATTTTCCAGTAAAAGTGCTCAATTAATGGTTAAGTTCATTGAATTGCATGGGTTCCTTACTCCATTTTCATAGTTAAAATTCCATGAACTATACTTGATTCATGTCCGAAGTCAAATAGAACGGCTCTATTTGTTGCCCAAATTATATAAAAATTGGTTAAACTCAAATTTTCACTTCTTGGATTCCCCTATAAGTGGAATCAAGAAGATTGGATAAATCCATTATTTGTCAACCAGTAAGACACTTCCATTTGTGGGCGCCTGGGTGGCTCAGTTGGTTAAGCGACTGCCTTCGGCTCAGGTCATGATCCTGGAGTCCCGGGATCGAGTCCCGCGTCGGGCTCCCTGCTCGGCAAGGAGTCTGCTTTGCCCTCTGACCCTATCCCCTCTCATGTGTTCTCTCTCATTCTCTCTCTCTCAAATAAATAAATAAAATCTTAAAAAAAAAAAAAAAGACACTTCCATTTGTGCCTCAAGTACATTTGGTAAGCTGTCTGATTGATGGCATATGGTAAATATACAGCCACACAGCATGGTGACTATTGTTAATGATACAGTATTGTGGATTTGAAAGTTGCTAGGAGAGTAGATCTTAAAAGTTCTCATCACAAGAAAAAAATTGTTGCTATGTAGGGTAATAGATGTTAAGTAGACTTATTGTGGTGATCATTTTGCAATATATACATATATAGACTCATTATGTTGTACACCAGAAATTCATATAATATTATATGTCAATTATATCTCAATTAAAAAAAAACTTAGTTGTAACAATTTAAGATGAATATATATATTAATATATATCCTAAATTTATCCAAATATGCATTTGTCATATATATTATTCTGTGGCTTCATATAGATATATGATATATATAATATATAAATATAAATACATATAATATATATTTATATGAAGCCACAGAATAAAACCTTGTAAGTGATATGGCAAATATTTCAGAAAAGAAGTAATTGGACAAAAATATTTACTAGTTTACAACATTATAAGACCAATTCAAAATTATATATTACAGGAGTTGCAAATGGAGCAATACCCAGAAGTTTGGCCTTGTCTCATAAGAGCTTATCTTTTTAGCTTATCTCATAATAGCTTGAGATTTTCTAGGTCTTTCATGTTACCACACTTCCTTTCCCTGAGTATATGCGTATTTTAATAGTTCCCTAAAATAGTTCCAAACAGCATGCACACAAATGATTAGTTACATTAGAATCTATTTTATAAAACTGTGATTACACCATATAAAAATAGGTATTTGATACTCAGCTCATAGAGCACCATTAAGTCATTATATGCTAATATTGTATAAATGTATGACTGTGAAATTTCTCTAGCCTCCACTAATTATTTTATTGTCTATTAACAGTTCTTATGAGCCACTTAATCAATTGGATATATACATTGTAAGTTGAAAAGGAAAATACTATGGCATTCTTTGGGGGTATTCTATTCTTCCACATTAGTTTATATTTTTTTATAATAACTAGTCATGCTACTTTAAAGCTATTTACATTTAACTAGCTCTGATGAATTGTGCTATCCACTTAAATAACAGAATTTTCAAAAATTTTTCTATATCTATATTAAAAGGAGATACATGCTTCCTTAGAATGACTAAAATGACAACAATTTTAACAGTAAGATCCACCAGGAATGACACAGAGTAGCTTGCTTTCAGTCTTGAATATACCTCTCTGGAATTCACCAGAAACATAATTTGGCTACAATACAGACTGAAAATAATTAGAATAATATAAAACAAACTAATCTATTGTTAAAAAATATTTGTGAACTTTGGAAAGAGGCTCCCAAAGGATAATTCATTTCCTCTTTTTCTTTCTTTCTTTCTTTCTTTCTTTCTTTCTTTCTTTCTTTCTTTCTTTCTTTCTTTCTTCTTTCTTTCTTTCTTTCTTTCTTTCTTTCTTTCTTTCTTTCTCTCTCTCTCTCTCTTTCTTCTTTCTTTCTTTCTTTCTTTCTTTCTTTCTTTCTTTCTTTCTTTCTTTCTTTCTTCTTTTTCTTTCTATTATATTATCTTTCTTTATCACTTGCTAATACTAATGCCTAACTGTGAATGACACTTATATCTGGAATTATTTCTCATGGGCAGCAATGTATCAAAACTAGAAGGAACCAATATTGGAATTGTACATGTAAGATTACCTGTTACCACACCATTCTCTTCCTTCCCTGAGTTCTCAAATTCTACTGTAAGAAAATTGGGATTAATAGGGTCTGATGTGCTCCTAATAAAGGTTGCTTGTGTAGATAGTAGAGGCCTGGAATAGAAATAGAATAGAAAAAGAATTTATGATTAAGGATAACCTAGCCATTTAAATTACAGACTAAAACTATGTTATGATAACTCTGATACACTTTCACTGAGATGGGACTATTCATTTATTTGAGCAATGTAGCAGTATTTCTGAAACAGGTGTGTGTCAATGGCTGGTGTGCCATTTACATGTATATTTTATTCATCATCACCCTCAACAAAAAAGGTTACTGAGTGCTCAATAAATATTTGGTAAATTAATATTTTAAGAACAGTTTTTTTTTCAGAGAAGGATGAACAAGACACATTCTCCCCCCCAAATCTCAATGAGTCTTGTCAGCAAACTAAATTATAAAATTTTAGGTAAACCAATTTCCTCTCTGCAAAGTTTGGAATATCTCTGTTAGCAGGCCCCAACTAATATTTGGCCTCCGATTAGAAAAAGAACTAGTATAGTAGCAGAATGGTAGTGGTGACCTGGCAAACCAGTGAAAGATTTGCTCACTTAACATTTTTTTACCAAGAACTATATTATTAAATATGATCATAGAAATATGTTGGAAGTATCTTGAAGATTTGAGGGTACAGTGGTTGTATTCATAAATCACAAATTCTACCAACTCAATTCATATCTAAACATCCTGTAGACTAAGAGCATTGGCTAAAATAGATTTTTAAAAATTTATAAACGGTGGAGATTAAGGGAATGCATGTGGAGTATGATGCAGTCATTCTTCAAGAGCTATATGGCACCAAATAGTGAGGTGACAAAAAAACCTTTGCTGTATATGAGTGGCACAATTTAATTAGGTTAGAAGTGTCAGAACCTAGTGCCCTAGAATTTATACTCAAGGTAGAAGCAATCTTATCTTTATACTTAAAATCATCAAAAGTATTTTTTCATGTGATTATGTGCTTATGGAAGCTTATGCTCTTGTTTCGCATCAACTTTTCCCCAGTGGTTTACCATCCACTGATGACCATTGCTTGAATCCTTGAAACAACTATTTCACTGGAAGTTGCAAAGTGATGCTTTTCTAATCCATTATGTATGCTTCATTTACCATCTTGAAATATTCTACATAAAAGAAATTTTCTTAATGTGCCAAAGCTAATTTGTTATCCTGAAATATTATTAATCCTGGAAAGGCAAAATTGATGCTTATATCTAAACATTTTGTTATAAATTTTCAGAGTAATGTGTTGATGCCTCTAGCAATCTCCAATGGAGTTGTTCCCAAACTTTTCCACTTCTACTGTTCTCTTTTCCTCTTTCTTTCTTTCCTCCCTTATTTCTTCCCTCTTTCTCTTCCTTTCTTTCTTTTGTCTACTTTCTGTCTTTCTTTTGTCTTTCTCAATTTCTTTCATCCCTCTTTCTTCTTTTATTGATGAAGTCAGAGCTTTTAAAATATGTTTGATGTGTCTTAATCAACTTTAATGATTTTCTTCCGTGTTCTAAGTCCCTTGATTTAGGCCAGTGTAAGCTCTTTCTGTTGGCTCTCATACTTTTGAACTGACCCCAGTAGTCTTCAGTATCTTTCTTGTTTTCTGGAATGAAAAGGGGTCCTAAGCTGTTTGCGTGTGTGTGTTTCCGTGTGTATGATTGTGCGTACATGTGTAATCAGATCTTCAAGTCATGTAAGAATTCATTCATCCAATTTTGAGTTAATATGATGGATGGAATAGGCAAAAATTGTTCTCCGTTTATTAAATTGATCTCATATTCTCAACCTATGGTAAATCATTGGGTAAAACAAAAGAACATGGCATCCAGTTTGGGAGAAGATATTTGAAGACACCATAAGATGACTTCCAGTTTCCACTCAAACACGTAAAGAGCTGGGAAGCCAACACTCCTATCCTCACAACAAGAACAAAGCTGAACAAACTGAAAATCAAAGACCATTCTTAGATTCATAAGAGAATTGAAGTCACGGAACAAAGAGCCTTTCCCAAAACTGGAGAAATAAGTAGATGCGGGGAATACAGACAAGTTTATCAGAAGCAGAAGTTGTTGGAGCCAGTAACTGAAAGTTACTCAAACAGTAACTTTAAAGAATTGCTGGAGGCTGAGTATAGTAACTTGAGAGTTATAATCGCCAGATGCCTAGGCTAAGGGGACACCTGCACTTCCCCCGTTTTTACTTCCAGGAGTCCCACTAGATTCTCAGGTAAATATTGGAGAAAAATCTCCTCATGCTGGGCCAGAGGGAGGGAAAAGCGAACATTCTGGAATAAGCCCAGAGCATTCGCCACAACAAAGACCTACTCGTTAAGGCAAAAAACTTCACCAGAGCCAAATCTAATGTGAAGGAAAGAAAATGACCCAACTCTAGCCCTCATAAGCCTTCCTGGATCACCCAAGGGAAGGGAAGTACAAACCTGAGAAACACTTGTCACAGTTGTAGCTCAGGGGTACACACCCACTAAAATATTGAGATCTATCTTTCTCTACAATTTTTTTTATTATTATGTTATGTTAATCACCATACATCACATCATCAGTTTTTGATGTAGTGTTCCATGATTCATTGTTTGCGTATAACACCCAGTGCTCCATGCAGAACATGCCCTCTTTAATACCCATCACCAGGCTAACCCATCCTCCCACTCCCTCTTTCTCTACAATTATACAGGACTCCTGTATAACAACAATGAATTGCAACAATGAACTGAAAGGCTTAAGTTCTATTTAAGAACGAGAAATCCAAACAAAAACCGAAAGCCAGCAAGGGAGAAAAAAGAGGTACATTAGAAAAACTGAAGCCTCTGACACATACAGCTACAGTAAACAGTGAGCACATCCTGTTTCCTAGACAGATAAACATGAAACCTACACTAATAACCTAGCGATTTCAGTTCCTATAACTCAATACAACATGTCCAATTTCTAACAAAAAATTACAAGTCATGCTGAAAGGTAAAAAAAAAAAAAAAATTCGGAAGAGACAAAGCAAGGACAAGAACCATACTCAGACATGATAGATATTTTAGAGTTTACCAGACCAGGAATGTAAAACAACTACAATTAATATGTTAAAAATGGTAATGGAAAAAGTAGACACTGGGCAGGAATTGATGGGCAAATGTAAGCAGAGAGATGGAAACTCTAATAAAGAATAAAAAGGAGGGCACCTGGGTGGCTCAGTCAGTTAAGTGTCTGCCTTTGGCTCAGGTCATGATCGCAGGGTCCTGGATTGAACACTGTGTCAGGCTCCCTGCTCAGCAGGGAGTCCGCTTCTCGCTTTCCCCCTGCCCCTCCACTGTGCTCGTGCTCTCTCCCTTGCTCACTCTTTTTCAAATAAATAAAATCTTAAAAAAAATTAAAAGGAAAAGCTAGAAATCAAAAATATTATAACAAACATGAAGCATGCCTCTGATGGACTCATCAGTACACTGGACACAGCCAAGGAAAGAATCAATAAGCTTGAAGATATGTCAATAGGAAGTCCCAAAACTGAAATGCAAAGAGAAAAACAAATAACAAAAAATAAATAAGAATAACAATACATCCAAGAAATGTGGCACAATTATAAAAGGTGCAATATACATGTAATGGGAATAGCAGAAGAAGAAGCAAGAAAGAAATGACCAGAAGAGATATTTAAACTACTAATGGCTGTGAGTTTTCCAAAATTAATGATAGAAACCAAACCACAAATCCAGGAAGCTCATAGGATAAATTTATCCAGGATAAATAACAAAAATCTAAATTCGGGCATACCATATTTAAACAAAGAGAAATTCTTCAAGGAAGCCAGAGGATAAAACACCTTGCCTAAAGAGGAAAGTGAATAAGAATTACATGAAACAAAGAAAGCAGAAGAAACCAGAGTAAAATATTTAAAGTGCTGACAGAAGAAACCCACTAATCTAGAATTTTGTATTTAATAACATTTTCCTTCAAAGAGAAGAAATCAAGACTTTCTTAGGCAACAAAAACTAAGGGAATTTGTTGTCAGTGGACCTGCTGAAGCAGGAGAACAAGGTTCTTGTCTCACGGAGTTGGAGAATGAATTTTGTGGACAAAGGAGGGTGAGCAAACAATAGAGTTTTATTAAGCAAAGATACAGAAAAAGCTCTCAGGAGTGAGAGGGATCCCAACTGCGTTGCCAATGAGGGCTTTTCATCTCTGGCCTTTTATTAGGCCTTTACCAGGAAACTTGCTGGTGGTTAGGTCAGTGGGCTGGAACTAGACATGACACGTATACATTGTGGGAGAGTTTTTGTTTCTGTGACACCTATGATCTATAGATATGTATTGCTAGGTCTGGTTAATCTTTATAGTGAACTTTTCCTCGGAGTCCTGATCAGTTTTTGTGGTTATTTTTAGTTTCTGTGTTCACAATGTAATTATTAGAAAAATATTTTAATCCTAGTAATTGGGATATGTTGGTCTAAATTTTCCTGATCTCTGTCTTTATTTTGTCTCCGGGTCTGCATACCTAACATATCCTCAGAGCCTCCTCAGGGGCCTCCCGTCTCTCCCTGCCAATACCTTAACTCTTTCCCTACTCACTGCCTTGCAAGAAATGTTGAAATAAGTTCTTCTGAGAGAAATAAAATGATATAGGTCACAGACTAAGATCCACGTAAAGAAAGAAAAAGAATTACAGAAGAAATAAATGAAGGCAAAATAAAATCTTTATTTTTCTTATTTTTATCTACGCTAATAGATAACTGTTCAAAACATTAACAGCAGCATGTACTGGGTGATTATATCATATGGATAAGTGAAATGAATGACAGCACTGTTGCAAGGGATGGGAGGGAGAAATTAGGAATACTCTCATAAGGTACATGCACTACCCATGAAGTGGTATTTGAAAGCACTTATATTCGTTGTAAATGTATATTATAAACTCCAAGGCAAACACTAAGCAACAACAAAAAGTATGATTGATATGCTAAGAGAGAAGAAAAAATGGAATCATACAAAATGGTCAATTAAAATCAGACAAGAAAACAAAGGAGAACAAAGTTAAAAAAAAAGAATAAGTGCAATAAATGCAAAGCAATTGCAATTATGGTAGATATTAATCCAATTATATAAATAATCACTTTAAATGTTAAGGGTCTAAATCTACCAATAAAAAGTGGATAAAAAAACAAGATCCAAGTATTTTTTCTACAGGAAACCCACTTTTAACGGAAAAAGCCATACCATGCTAGGACTAATAAAAGTGGAAGCTGGAGTAACTTTATTTATTTCAGACAAAGCAGACATCAGATTAAGGGAAATTATCAGGGATAAAGAGGAAATTACATAATAATAAAGGGCCTAATTCTCCAAGGAAACATAACAATCTTAACAACAGAGTGTCAAAATAAACGAAGCAAAAACTGATAGAACTAAAAGGAGAAATAGGTGAATCCACTGTTAACAGTTGGAGGCTTCAACATCCTTCCCTCAGTAATTGACAGACCTAGCAAGCAGAAAATCACTAAGACACGGTAATACTATGTAGCATCCTCAGTATGTTTTGGGCCCTAAAATCTCAGAGACAGAATTAGCTAAAGGGAAATAAAAGGGCAGTCCCCGGGGAGTAGGGTCACCACATCTTGTCAGGATCAATCTCCTGTCTCAGTAGGGGCAAAAAGAAAGAGGTGTGAGGGGTTAGCTATGGAGGTGAGATCCATAACACTTCTCCTCTTATTATCTTTTGTGTTGGAGAATTGGCACAATGGCATGAATAATGTAAAAATAAATAGATTATTGCAAGTGATGTTCTTTTAATTTATCCCACTCCTCTCCTGTAGACCTAATGGGAAGAAGCTGAATCTCAGTAACCACCTTTTTACCCTTTTTTTAAAATCTTTTTTCCTACTTTTTTTTTTTTTAACAAAGTTGTAATTGAAACTAAAATAGGGTGAATACACATCAACAGAAATACAGTCAAAGAGTCTCTAAATTAAGAAAACTTGAGTAATGTATGTCAACCCTCCACTTGCTTTCAGTAGGTGAGCCTCAGCCAAATGCAATCTGCTGGACCTGGTGTTTCAGTCCATGCATGAATTCTTATTTTACGTATTTTGTTAGCTCCTAATGGCCATGACATAAGAATCAGTAAGCTAGTAAGACCTAACAATGCTCCTCACCTGATCTTTGCTATATAGCTATTATTCATCTGTTTTCTCAGAGAATTAATTAGTAATTTTTTAAAAGATTTTATTTATTTATTTGAGAGAGAGAGAGATTGAGAGCATGAGCAGGGGGGAAAGGGAGAAGCAGGATCCCTGCTGAGCCAGGAGCCTGACGTGGGGCTTGATCCCCAAACCCTGGGATCATGACCTGAGCTGAAGGCAGATACTTAACTGACTGAGCCACCCAGGTGCCCCTCAATCAGTAATTTTAATTGAAGCTGAATTAAGTCTATTATTTTATTTAGCTATTTAAATTTGACTCCCTAAAGTTTGTGAAAGCAGGCCTTTTAAAAGTTGATTACAAAACTACATAAACACAATAAGTGGGCATGCATTATTCACACTTGAGTCAGTCTACTTCTCAATCTTGTGGTATGAACTCCTCAACTAAAATTTTCAAACACTAGAGAAAACGAATATGGTAAAACCACCCATTATTTATGATCACGTGAACCACTGTGTAAATACACACACACATACCCATACACACACACATACATAACACATATGTATAAGGACTCCAGTCATTGACACTATTTTTTTGTTTGTTTGTTTAGATATATGTAATGGATGAAATTTTTAAATCATGGGGTATGATATGAAAAAGACAGAAAAATAGTTTCTAGGCTATTTGACAAAATATCCTGATACAGCCGATTGTCAATAGGATGACACTGATTTTGAAGGCTAGGGACTGAGTCTTTTCTGTGTTTTTCTCCCCATCTCTCTGATGTTTGCACAGTGGTGTCTCCGCTGGTGTTCTATACAACATGGGTACTGAGACACTAGATGTTCTCATTCTCTATCGTAAATATTTGCTACTGAAGAAACAGTTGATTATTTGTAAACTTGCTGGACCTAGAGCATTTATGACTGCAGTAATACGTCATCAGCCAGGTTGGAGGCAGAATGACTGAAAAACTTCAGCTGCTCTCACAATCAATTCCAATCACTAGGGTTGAAGCAATCATGAGGGATCTTTAGAATGCTTGCTAAGGTAGACAAAAGAACTATTTTGGCCACATAGAAATCTGTGCATATAGGTAAGGTCTCTTGGTCACAGTTCTAGTCTGGCTCTTCTCTTAAACATTTAACGTAGAAGTATCTCTCAATTTACTTAGAATTTTATAAAGCAAACGTGTGACTTGCTTTAACATGGGAAGAGAAAACAAACAGAGACACCTTTAAAATATATGCAGCCCATAAATGTTCTTAGAACTCCCATCTAGAAATGTATTTCCCAGAAGATGAATTGGTATTTTGCATACGATGCCCTAATCCTAGGCCTGAGGGTACAAAGCAATTACTCAGCCCTCTGGCTGGACTCTGGACGCTGCAGAGAGCCATGTGGGCAGCATGATTGGGAGAGAACCCAAATAAACACGAGCTGTACTAAGAGATGAAGAACACCCAAAGTCATGCAGCTGGTGAGTAGCTTCCTACATGCAAAACTGTGCTGCACAGTGTTGTACCAATGAGTAAATCTGACTTCCACTCTGATTTGTAGGATATCTCTGGCAGTGAGGAAACTGACAATTTGAACTAAAAGAATAGGAATTTTTATCAAAAGGATGTTAAATAAAGGTCCATTCAGAAGGTTGGTAAGAAAATAAGGTAATACACCATCTGAAGGAAAATAAAAGACTGCTGTATGAAATCCTACAAATAGTGAAATAAATAACTTTATGTGTATGTCCCAATAATAGCCCTTGATATATTCTTTTAACTGCTTCACTGAAAGATCAAAGTGTAATCTGAGTTTTCTAGGATCCAAAGCATTACCTTAAAAGTAAAATGCACTTTCTTAATTCTATTTTAGGTTCCTACATTTTATTTAGTGCTTGATTGCTAAATGTTTGCTATTTACATAATGTTATCATGGTTAACTGCCAACTTGTGATTGATAAAATTACATATAATTTTTCATGACAGATGATAGGATTATCCAGATGTGGGATCCATAAAGCATCAAACAATAAGTTAAAAATAGCAAATTGGAATCATTTTGTACATTTGTTTTTTTTTAAGGGGCAGTCCCTCCTAGGTTTAGAGCATTGGACACTGAAGTCAGAACAACTTTTAATTAAATACAAACAACTTACTGAGTGACTCTGAGCAAGTTGCTTCTACTCTTTAGCCTCAGTTTCTTCATTTTTATGACAAGATTTTAATAGTTTCTATCTCGCATAATGACATGGGTTAGAAGTGAGATAATTTAGGTAATGCCAAGAAACAGTATGTACTCAACATGACCTTGGTCATGAAAACTAATCAATCAACAATTTTTGAAATAGCACTGTGGCAAAACAAATATGTACATATATGTACATCCTATAATTGTGTGTATATATATGCATACATGTATACACATATATACACATATAACATATATAACATATAATACATGTAATGTATGTAAGAGAATACATAAAATCTAAAAACAGTATTTAAACAAGAATAATAAAGTGAACAACTGTACACCCACAAACCATGTTAAGAAATACGCCATTATCAGTGTGAGAGAAGCCTCTTGAATGGACTTACCTGACTGAGTACTTTAACGTCATCCTCAAGAATGCCTGCAACCCTGGGAGTGCTGTACTATTCATTCCTTTTGTTGTTCTGATAGTATTATTACCTATGTATTCCTGCTTTAAAATAAAATTTAATTTTGTCTGGTTTTGTCCTGTTTTGTTTTCTTTGGTTACTTCATGCTAATTTTGCCTGCATTTGAACTCACATAATTGCTATTTGTATATTGAATTCAACAAAATATTTTTAACATAGGTATTTTCAAAGGAGAAATGTAATCCCTTGTTTCCCCACCAGATAATTTTTATTGATTAAAAAATTAATCCAACTAATAGCTCAAAATATTGAACCAGTATACAAAGGCAAAAAAACAAAAAGTGATACATTCCTTACTCCATCTCTCTTCTCTATCCATCTTATTCCTCCTCCCCAATGGCAACTACCAGTAGGAATTGCTTAGTCATTTTTCATTATAAAATAAATGTGTATGCCCACATTTATATATCTACTAATATATTTGCTTACATTCCCCCCCAAAAGGATTACACTACATCTGTATTCCTACATTTTGCTTTTCCCCTTAGAATCAATCTTAGAGGGAGCCTGGGTGGCTCAGTTGGTTGGGCGACTGCCTTCGGCTCAGGACGTGATCCTGGAGTCCCTGGATTGAGTCCCGCATCAGGCTCCCTGCTCGGCGGGGAGTCTGCTTCTCCCTCTGACCCTCCCCCCTCTCATGTGCTTGCTCTCTCTCATTCTCTCTCTCTCAAATAGATAAATAAAATCTTAAAAAAAAAAAAGAATCAATCTTAGATAATGTTCCGTATCTGTACATATAGCTCTACTTCTTCGTTTTTTTGATGCCACATTATCCCATTGTATTATACATCACCATTTATTTTTAAAGCCCCTTATTGATGAATGTTTTGTTTTTTCATTTTTAATGTTATTTCAAAAAGTGTTGCAATACACATCTTTATACAGAAATCCTGAAAAACTTTTGTCTGTATAGTTTTGGGATAAACTCCTTGAAATCCAATACGTAGGTCAAAGAGTGTGTGCACTTAAGCATTTTTACTAACAGAACTAAACAAAGGCTGAATAGTGGTTTGAAGGCACTTTGTACAGCCCTGCCAATATTTCTCACAAGCTTTTTGAAAATTTTCTCTAAATGCAATATTGTCCAAATAGCTGGGCATGCTATTTGTTTTTTCCAACCTATCTCATCTACGCCATAAAACACTTCACTATGCTCACTGTGAATATGCTTTTCTTGTTTAGAATCATATCCCCTCTAGCTCAATGATAATTTACTGCTTTGGTAACCTTCACTTACCTCTCCATCAGAGCAATGAGCCAAAAGATTTTAGACTGCGATGTTTCATGTCCATGTGCTGCCAGTCAATGTTGGAAATAACTTACATATGAGATTGGCAGAATTGTTCAAATAAGTAAATGCAATGTCTACATAAAGTCTCCAGGAAATGGTACTATGGCATGTTTGACTCTGTTTCCTTTTTTATAGGCTTCACAATTAAATACTGAATCTCTCAAAAATCAATTTTTCAAAGTCATTTTATTTTATATTGTCATGCACAGTCTATCAGAAGTAGATTGACATTTTTTGTTCTAATTAGTTAATATTGGCCTGTTCTATAATTCCCTGTTTTCCAAAATGTTCTATGCTCCATATCGCATTACTTCTTCTTGCTCATGTTCTTCTAACACAGTTACAATTATAAATATAATAAGTAAATAAAGTTTTGAATAAGAATTTATTTATTTGCTTTTATTCCCCCCCAAACCTCAGGCCTATTCTAATTTTTAGTTTCCTCTTCTTGTTTTTCTGTTCCTAAAGCAGATTAAATATTTGTGAATTTTGATATATAACTGATTCATCTTACTGATAAGCATTATGATTGTACTAGAAAAGAAACCAAACCCTAAATACATGTTGTTACTATACACATGTAAATATTTTATGTACTTTCCTATGCAATTAAGACTACTTTCATTGTAATCCAAGAGTTACTTCATGGGCTTTTTCTCAATATTTTCTTTCATATTCTGTCCTACAGTCCTGGCAATGCACAGGTATTAATAACCAATATTAGCCTATTCATAAAGAATTTTCCACATATTCTCTTTCAAAAATTATCTCAAGACAGCTTTTAGTTTAATTTTTTGTGTGGGGCAGAGGAAGCAGAATTTTTAGAATTTTTATATGAAGTCATCCTGATGATAAAAAAATTTAAAATCATGTATTAAGTAAGCCTATATTTTAGCTTTTTACTGTTATATAGCAATTCTAACCACTCAAGTGGCTTAAAATAACCAACATTTTTTTTATTTAAAATTTTTTAAATTTTATTTAATTAATTAATTTATTTTTATTATGTTATGTTAATCACCATACATTACATCATTAGTTTTTGATGTAGTGTTCCATGATTCATTGTTTGCGTATAACACCCAGTGCTCCATGCAGTACGTGCCCTCTTTAATACCCATCACCAGGCTAACCCATCCCCCTAACCCCCTCCCCTCTAGAATCCTCAGTTTGTTTCTCAGAGTCCATAGTCTCTCATGGTTCATCTCCCCCTCTGATTCCCCCCCTTCATTTTTTCCTTCCTACTATCTTCTTCTTCTTTTTTTTTTTTTTAACATATAATGTATTATTTGTTTCAGAGGTACAGGTCTGTGATTCAACAGTCTTACACAATTCACAGTGCTCACCATAGCACATACCCTCCCCAATGTCTATCACCCAGCCACCCCATCCCTCCCACCCCCCACCACTCCAGCAACCCTCAGTTTGTTTCCTGAGATTAAGAATTCCTCATATCAGTGAGGTCATATGATACATGTCTTTCTCTGATTGACTTATTTTGCTCAGCATAAAACCCTCCAGTTCCAAATGATGGAAAATGAAGAAGCTGAGAAAAAGAGAGATAAACAACTACTGGATCACGAGGGCAGAATTTGAGTGATAAGTGATACCATAAGATGAAACAATATTAGAATAATTGGGATACCAGAAGAAGAAAGAGAGAGAGGGGCAGGAGGTATATTGGAGCAAGTTATAGCAGAGAACTTCCCTAATTTGGGGAAGGAAACAGCATCAAAATCCAGGAGACACAGAGAACCCCCCTCAAAATCAATAAAAATAGGTCAACACCCTGACATCTAATAGTAAAACTTACGAGTCTCAGAGACAAGGAGAAAATCCTGAAAGCAGCTCAGGAGAAAAGATCTGTAACCTACAATGGTAGAAACAGATTTGCAACAGACTTATCCACAGAGACCTGGCAGGCCAGAAAGGACTGGCATGATATATTCAGAGCACTAAACGAGAAAAATATGCAGCCAAGAATACTATATCCAGCTAGGCTGTCACTGAAAATAGGAGAGATAAAAAGCTTCCAGGACAAACAAAAACTAAAGGAATTTGCAAACACTAAACCAACCCTACAAGAAATACTGAAAGGGGTCCTCTAAGCAAAGAGAGAACCAGCATTTTCTTATCTCTTCTGATTCTGTAGTTTGAGCTCAGATGATTTTTCTGCCCCAAGTCATCTGGGGAATCAACTGATTTAGAAGGTCAAAGATGACTCCTCACATGATTTGCAGTTGGTGTTGCATGCTCTGTGGGCACTGCTGATAGGAACATTTTGCTTCTCCTCCTGTTATTTTCCCCATCTCTTGGACTTCTTGCAATTGCTGATTTGGTTCCAAAAAGCAGAAAGTGGAAGCTCCCTGTTTTCTTAAGGCCTAAGTATGGGTGTACCCAAACATCACTCCCATTGCATTCTACTTGCTAGAACAAGTTTTGAGGCCAGCCCTGAGTCAAGAGAAAGATAAACAATACCACTTGATATCAGGTTCTCATGCACATACAGAGTGGGGAAGAATTATTGGAAGCTATCTTTGAAAACTAATGGAGAGAAATATTTTAAAGTGTTGAGAGAAAAAAATCCCACCAACCTTGAATTCTGTATCCTGCTACATTATCCTTCAAAAGTGAAAGAGAAATAAAGACTTTCCTCAGAAAACAAAGCTCCGGGAAACTTACTGCGCTAGATGTACCTTGCAAGAAATGTTAAAAGTTCATCAGAGAGATGGAGACTTATATATATCAGAAATTCTGGTCTACATAAAGGAAGAACATCAGAGACTGGATAAGTGAAGCATCAGAAGGACTTTCTCAACAACTGTTCAAACTTGGAGTGCAACATGGAATAGGAAGCTTTATCAACCCAACCAGACAGTCCATTTAACAGCATCCCTTCTTCTCAGTGGTTATTTGGTACATAGAAATTGTCATAAGTGGATCTGTGGAAACATGGGAACACATGGCAACCCTAGGAAGAGAGTTTCTGCAGGAGCCTTGTCAGCTGTGTCCATAGGATCTCAGAGAAATCAGGGTGACCAGTATGGGCTACACTAAGAGCCACCTTACCCTCTTGACAATTTCTCTGAAAGTCCTGCTGGAGAGTCAGTCACTGGTTAATTAGCTGGGCACCAAAAGAAAAGTTGGGTGGTGAGTAGGGGCTATGCTTTATGAAACATGGCTATTTTTAAACACTAGCTTCATCTTCAGAGTGGCAAGCTGTTTTCACTGATATTGGGGCAGATGCTAATGAGGGAATGGAGATGGATATGGCTGAGAATAGGCTTAGCATTTAATTTCTCATATAAATTTAAAAAGTATTGACTATATGTGAAGAATTATACATTACATCTCATGCATATGTAACTGATATTAAAAAATAATATTACTCTCAAAGAAGGAGATCTTTTTATTGAATTTTTAAGGATGTCTTTTCCTCTAAATATGCTTAGTAGTCATTTCAATGCATAAATAGTAGCAGAATTTATTATTTTAGCTTTCTAGGAGGTACTGAATAAAATATGCTTTGGATTTTGTAAATAAAAGAATTGGTGAATTTCTTTAAAAATTAAAAGATAATAAAGGGCATATTATTAATAACTTTATGCCAGTAAATTTGAAAACTTACATAAAACGAACAAATCTCATGACATACACAGGTAACAAATCTCTCTCTAGAAGAAATAGATAACATAAAAAACCATATATCTATTAGAGAATTTGAATATATAATTGAAAACTTTCCCAAAAAGTAAATTCCAGGTCCAGATGCCATTATTAGTGAATTCTACAAAATACTTAAGGCAAAAACCGATCCTCAATTATTATTGTTTGAGCCAAAAACAAATAAAATATAAAATAACATTTAAAATAAAATAAAAACAAAACAAAAAGACAAAGTTAAAATTCCTTTGCAGCTTGGAGTTCACCATATAAGGCAAGAAAACACCTATCTGGTCTTAGCAAGAGAGTTTACTGGGCGGCATCAAGTCAATCTACTTGGGCAGCTTAGTAGAAGCTCCAGAAATCAGGAGTGTAATTTTTAAAATCGTAAAATCATGGCTTTTATGTAAATATAAAATGAACATATTCAAAAATTTTATTTAACTTATGAAGTAATGACAGAAGTCCTCTTCAGACACTAACAGAAGGTGACCTGCAGGTCAATATGACAAGAGTGAGATTCAGGGTAGAAGACAGCAAAGCACAGAAGACAATGGCAAAAACGCAGTGGATTGGAAAGGGCATGCTGAGCTAGTCTGGGGAAACACTGGAGACCATAGCAGAAGTGCATAAAATGGAAGTGCCTGAACACTCTAGATACCCAGTTAGAGTTAGCCCTATAGAATAAACCATATAGCAAGGAAGGGGGAAAAGAATTTAAGACATCTTGAGAAGATGGAGTTCAAGGGTACAGAGAGGGACATGATATCCTCTCAGACTTGTGCAGAGTCCCCTGTCATATAGAGTAAGCAGAGGGAGGACAGGGGGATAAAATTTAAGATAAACACCTTGAGGGAGCCTTGCTCACAGTCACCACGGAATATAGTCATGGATTCCAGATATCTGGAAAAACTGCCAACCTGTGTAACAGAAAACTTGGACTGGGCTCTCTTCATTAATGAGTATTTATGTTTCTTCTCTTCTTTTCCTCTGAGAAAAAATTTTTCTTACTAGGTTTTCTTTTTCTTCTTTTTATCTTTTTTTTTTTTGGTTTAGGCTTATGTAATTCAGCCTCATTATAAAGAATTCCAGTTAGAATATGAAGAAAAACAACCCTCAAAATACCGCTGGTTATTATTAAGTTAATGTTCAGGCATTGGTCTCTTTATATGTGCAGTTAAGAGTAGACACATGAAAAGACAACATCTGATAGGCAAACAAAATGTTCCCAAATGGGACTGCACTATGAAGGCTCATTTAAGACGATTATTCAATTCATTTTAACTTGATAATTGAAAATGAAGAAATTAAAGAAATTGCAAACACTTCGATATTTTCTATAGATACCTCTAAATTTAGAGAAAAAACATGAGAAAGACTAAAAGGTTGAAATCATTGTGTTTTATTTCCTGAAACACATACTTCTGTTATAGACAGGCATTGAAAGACATTTACTACTTATACACATTCTCCCACCTCCCTTTCCAAAACTCTCAATTTTTAAAAATTGTAATATACGTTAATTGTCCAATTTTATAACACTTGTATTCTGTTCTGTAAACATAATCACTGCATTTTTTTCTTATTACATTGAGCTTTTGATTGGCTCCATTTTGTGTTAAAGTTGTTTAATTAATGAATTAATATTTAATTAATATTTTAAAAAGATGACCTTATATGTGGTGAATTCCCTGAAGGTTAGAGTGTTTGAGAATGTCTGATGTTTACTTAAACAGAATCAGGACTCGGTTGTAAGCAAATGTGAGGTCACCATTTCTTTTCTTAATCCGTTGCAGATTTGAGCCTTTCTTCTACCAGTCCTGTTTATTTTCTTCTTGGAAACACGAAGAATCTTTTCTTTATTTAATTATTTCTTTAAACAAAGTTATACATGTAAATAATTTTAAAAGTCAAATAGCCATACTATGCTTACAGTGAAAACCTTGGACTTCCTATTGCCCTCTTTTAATCATCGAGGCCGTACATTGAACCCTGAGAGCTGTTTCTTCTGCCAGTTGCCTCCATACTATAAATCCCATTTTAAAAAATTTTGATTTAAGTATAGTTGACACACAGCGTTAACATTAGTTTCAGGTGTACAACATAGTGATCCAATGTCTCTATACATTATGCTCTGCTCAGCACAAGTGTAGCTCCCATCTGTCACCATACAACGCTATTACCATATCATTGACTATATTCCTTATGCTGTGCCTTTAGAAGTCGCATTTTTATATTACCATTTCTTGGCCTTTCTGTTTTAGATATTATTTAATAACTTCCTATTATGGAAGATCTATATTTGCTTCTCTTTGAGGTAAATACTTTCTCTCCCCTGATGTTCCTAATGTAGTTTATATATCACTCTTTTTTTGAATTAATTTTTAATGTTCATGAATTTATGACAATGCAAATATTATTCACAGCTAAGAGAAGTATTGTACTGTGATTACAAAGACTTTTCTTAGGCAATGTTTTATTTGTCCTGGAATTAATGACTGCCTTGATTTTTTATTTTCTCGGTTCCCTGTATAATTTATTAATCACCAACTCTTTGACCTTAATAATGACCTAGAAAATACATTGAAATACCTCAGTTGTTCTATCATGAACCTTAACTTCTTGGCAGTATCCCTCCTGGAAGTCACCACCCTCCAACTCCTGTCTGGACTGATTGTCCTCTACGACAACAGTTAATTTCCTTTGTGTATCTCTTGTATTGGATTCTGTGCTTTCTGTGCTGTCTATGTCTTCCTTAGTTTAATTATTTTAACTGTAGTCAATTAATTACTCTAACTGTAGTGAATTAATTATTTTAACTGTAGAAAATCTTCCAGTTACTTTTTACTGGTAATGGATCTAAGAGAGATTTTTTGAGGTCTTTATATATTAGAAAATGTCATTATTCGTCCTACACAATTGACTAGCAGATTGTAGGGAATTTTTTTTTAATTTTTAAAATTATTTTTATTATTTTTAATAATTTTTTCAAGGATTTTATTTATTTATTTGAGACTGAGAGATACAGAGAGAGAGAGAGAGTATGAGCAGGGGGAGAGGCAGAGGGAAAGGGAGAAGCAGACTCCCCACTGAGCAAAGACCCCAATGTGGGGCTCGATTCCAGGACCCTGGGATCATGACCTGAGCCAAATGCAGATGCTTAACCATCTGAGCCACCCAGGTGCCCCTGTATGGAAAATTCTAATTTGAGATCATTTTCCTTTACAGTTTTAAAGGCATTATGCCGTTGCTATAGGTAACAGTGATTTGGACATGAGCCTATGGGAATTCTGTATCCTGATCTTTTATTGGTTACCTGTTTCCCCTCTTTCTTTTCTTTCTTTTCTTTCTTTCTTTCTTTCTTTCTTTCTTTCTTTCTTTCTTTCTTTCTTTCTTTCTTTTTCTTCTTTCTTTCTTTCTTTTTCTTCTTTCTTTCTTTTTCTTCTTTCTTTCTTTCTTTCTTTCTTTCTTTCTTTCTTTCTTTCTTTCTTTCTTTCTTTCTTTCTTTCTTTCTTTCTTTTTGGAATACAAATTGAAGTTTATTGAACAAAATTAAGGCCTTCATATTTCATAGTTCATTAATGCAAAACAAATACTAGGTATTGTCTTAAATCATTCACAAAAATTTAACCTTCACTCTCCCTCACCCCCAACTAGTAAAATGGCCTGACCAAATGTTACCAAAACAAACACTGTAAATAACACCAAGTCCCATAAAGACCACTATCTCATATGCAATTTCTTGGCATAGGTGATCTTCATGGCATGGGATGGTGTGATTTTAAATCCTTGTAAAGCATCCCAGCAACTCCAGCCTGTCCGTCATTTTCAAATTCCATGAAAGCAATGTCACGCCTCCGGATACCAAACGTACTTCCTTGAAACCAGGAAGCTGATTAAACAGCATGGATCACATCATCTCATTAGTCTCTTCTGGGAAACTATTAAGGAATAAAATATAGTGTGGAAGGTAATCAGAGACCTGAGGATTTGTGTTGAATTTCCTTGGGCATTGACTGCATTTGGTGTTCCCTGACCAGGTTTTTTGTGTGAAGCTGTTGCAGAGAGTTCTACAGTTTTTGCGCTTTTCTTTTCCTTCTACTTAGTCAGCAAAAGTGCCACAGACTTTAGATATTATATCAGAATCTGTTTTTGCATTCTGGATTTCCATTCATTTATCATAAAATAGAAATCCTTCTAACTGTCTGAAGGCATTTGTGGGTGAGCCCAGTTCCTTAAAAATAACAAAGCCTTGCCCCCTCATCTTCATGGTCTTTAACACTACAATATCTACCACATGGCCAAATTGAAAAAACAGGGCATATAGGGAGCTCTTCAATTCTTCTTTTTTAATTTTGTCATTCATATTGTTGATATCAATCACATGATTTTGTCTGATATCCGTGTTCTGGATTAAAATCTTCAAATAGCCTGAGGCCCAGGCTGGTCCCGGAGAACTGAAATCCCCTCTTCACTTTCTTAAGGCCATTAAGATCTTTATTTTATTCTAGAGATTCTAAAATCAAGTTATACCGTCACCTAATTGTGAGTCTCTTTTCATTCATTTTGTTGCCTTCTTCGTGGAGACTTTTCATTCTGAGATTCCACATTCTTCAGCTTGGTGAGATTTCATGAATTAGTTCTGTGTCAATTTTCTCCCGCCCATTTTCTCTTTCTGTAACTCATGTTTTCTGAACTTCTGAACCCCAGGCTGATCCTTATTTATTTATTTTTTCTTAATTTTTTTTTCATCTTTTGTGTTTTTGCACTTTTTGGCAGATTTCCTCAATTTTGTCCTCTGCTCCTTAAAGTTCCAGCAAACCAATCCTAATTCATGTTTTCCTTATTTCTTTCCTTGACTCAGATCATTCCTCTTGGCTGACATTCCACCTTCCCACCCCTCCCCTTCTCAGTTCAATTTCCATAGTGGTGCCATATTGATCTTTCTAAAATTTAAGTCAAACTACGTCATTCAAAAAATGTGAAGACTTCTGGCTTTATCTCATATTAGCCTCGGGAGTATTCCTTGAGTGCAAGAACAAAGGACTAGTTAATATTTTCCAAACATCCATTAGCCAAGTTCTACTTTTTCGGTTTATCTGCTTCTCTTCTACCTCAATTCTTGATCCCTTCTTTAAGACTTATCTCAAATATCATTTCGGCATGAAAAAAAATATGAAATAATGATCTCTATCTCATCTGAACTTCCATATGCATTTAGTAAATGTGTACCTTATGATACTTATCATATTCTATCCCACAATTTAGTTATCAAAACACTTGTCTTATTCTTCTCTTTACTTTCCTCAGTAACGCTAGTTCCTTGTCTTTGTTTTCTCCATAATGCTTAGTAAAATGGTCAGTGATCAACACGTATTTACTGAATAGAATTGAAACTCAACCTATAAGGATAGTACACTAAATACCTATTTTGTTCTGAAGCATGAGAAAAAAATATGACTTCCAAATGAAGATATCTTATAGATCAACTATGCAACTCTATCATCTATAATTAAGAAATTTATGATCCAAAAAATTGACCCTCTAATTACAGGACACGTACCATCTAACAGCAGACTACAGGAACTGAAGCCTGCTTTCTCCCAGGATGATGTTCAATTGGGAAAGTAAACTGCTTTGACGCAGCTGAAAATGCAGAAATGGGATCTTAGCTGTGCTATAGCGTGCCCTCCCCTCCTTTTATTAATCACATATGATATAAATTCTTCTCAGTAAATCATGTTTAAAAGGCTATCAGCACACTGCTTAGTAAAGGGTGGTAATATAAAACCAAAGCACAGAATTATTTTCATCCAATTTCTTTCCAAATTAATAAAAATAGATAAGAAAGGCATTTCAAACTTAATCAAAAGAAAGAAGCACAATCTCTTGTCATAAGCTTAAAAGGTTTGGGCCACAATAAACACAAATGTTTGGTGAGGCCCCAGGGGATCGTAAATCTACTCCAATCTCCATTAGAAATGATAAATCTATAAAATCTAAGCAATTTTTACAATATTCCAATATTTGAAGAACAACATATGGTATGATATTCTCTGGTATAGGACTGGTGCACAATGTATCTGCCAGAGGAAGCTATGTTGTAATGAGAACAATTCAGATTATTAACACAAGATTTATATCATCTTAATTTTGTTTCATATATTTTCAAGAGCTTATTTTGTGAAACCATCCATCATCTCTTACGCATGTGAAGCTTAGTCACGTCAAGGGAAACAAGTTTGAATTTGTTTCCATTTCACCTACACCTTACAAGTCTCTAATGGTTAGAAATACAAAGACAAAAGAATCTTTTTACAAAACAAAATATGCAAATATATTAAAATGATTAGTTTTTAATATTTATATTTTTCAAGAATATCTGCAAAGCAGTGGAGTATAATGGTTAAAAAAACAGCATTTGGAATCATATACTTGGCTTCAAATCACAGTTGGCCATTAATTATTAACAAAGAAAGTTCAGGCCAGTTTAACAGCTTCTGTAGAATTCTGTTTCAGAAGAGCAATGACTTTCTAATAGTAATGTAAGAATGAGGTGAGATAATGTAGCAAAGTGGTTAAAACAGAAAGTAGAATGCAGTAGGTGCTCAATAAATAATGGTTGATTGTTATTTTCCCTGCTTAGAATTTCATTATAGTGAATAAAGATGTATACAGAAAAAAATAACTTATTTTTCAACACTGGACACATAAAATTGTCTTGACTAATTTGGCATATTCAAATAGAAATTACCTTATAATGTTGCAAATTTTTGTCCTATTAGTGTACTTTTTGTTGTGAGTTGCAGGGAGTTTGAGGTAGGAAATCCATTAGGAGCTGTTACTGAAGTCTTCCTGAGAGATAATGAGCTTCTGTTTAAGAAGGTGTATTTATGTTGTTAATTGTAAATGTTTTCAATTGGTTAATTTTAGATTTTGAAACATAATACACTTTCAGTGAGATAAACAGGAGCTGTGTTGAAGATGGATACCATTAAAAACTTCAAGAATTCCCATCTGAAATTGTTTATAAACTGTAATGTCAGCTTAACCGCAAACTGCATTTTTTAACTTGGGGATAATTTTGTATCTCAGTAATGTTTTGAACATTACATTATAATGAAGTTCTCACTGTATTACATTAAAGTCAAAGAATGGAAACTTTGAGAGCTTAGAAGTTTCACATTTTAAGCAGATGACAATATAGTTAATTTTGGAGGTTTATCATTTGCTAATACCACTGAGTTCAATGCAGATTTAACATCCGTTTATGTTAAGCATGTTTCTAAAGCTTCTTTTAAAATATATTTTTGTCCTTAGACATTTTCATATCTCAGATAATGAATATTTCTAGCTCCTCTAAAGTTATCTTGCTACACTATGAAACTTTCTATTCCAAATAAATTGAAATATATATGAAATAAAGGAG
The DNA here is from genome assembly GCF_029215605.1 of Mirounga angustirostris. Classification (NCBI taxonomy): domain Eukaryota; kingdom Metazoa; phylum Chordata; class Mammalia; order Carnivora; family Phocidae; genus Mirounga; species Mirounga angustirostris. Next base: position 42,719,382 of record NW_026991722.1, on the reverse strand, counting down.
AGAATTGGACAGAAAACCCCAAATGACTGTGCATCAATGTGGACTTTTTAAAAAAATTAAGACTTTATTTATTTATCTTTTTTCAGCAAAATTGAGGAGAAGATGCAGAGGTTTTCCATATACACTGTGCCCTCGCACATGCATAGCCTGTCTCATTAGCAACGTCTAGCACCAGAGTGGTACCTATATCACCACTGCTGAACCTTCACTGACACATTGTTATCACCCAAAGTCTAGAGTTTACATTATAGTTCATGCTTGCTGTTGTATATTCTATAGAGTTTGACCAATGGATAAAAACATGCATCCATTTTTATAGTATTTTTACGGCCTAAAAATACTCTCTGCTTTCTCTACTCCTTTCCCCTGGCCCTCAACCCCTGGAAACCACTGATCTTTTTACTGCTTCCATAGTTTCGCCTTTTCCAGAATGTCCTATGTTGTGCTTATACCATATGAAGTCTTCCCAGGTTGTCTTCTTTCACTTAGTAACATGCAATTAAGAATCCTCCATGTCTTTTCATGGTTTGATAGCTCATTTCTTTTTAGCACTGTATGGGATGGTTATTTTTCAAAGTCAGATTTACCTTGTTAGTTTGAGTGACGTTAAAAGTTTTTTGTAATTTTAGGGGCAGAGCAAGATGGTGGAGGAGTAGGAGACCTGGATTTCATCTGGTCTCAGGAATTCAACTGGATAGGGATCAAACCATTCTGAACACCTATGAACTCAACAGGAGATTGAAGAAAAGAATAGCAACAACGCTCTGAACAGAAAAGCGACCACTTTCTGGAAGGTAGGACGTGCGGAGAAGTGAATCCGAGGCGATATTCGGGAGGATAGACGGCGGGGGAAGGGGCCTCCGATGGCCACTTCTGGCAAGTGATAGAGCCGTGGAGCACAAAATCGGAACTTTTAGAAGTCGGCTCTGCTGAGGGACGTCGCTCCAGTGGCTAAGCGGGGGGTGGAACCCTCGCTGGGACAGTGTGGTCTCAGGACCCTTGGGGTCACAGAAAGACCGGGGGTGCCTGAGTGCGGCAGAGCTCCTAGGTATCGGACTGGGGAAGCTGGCTGCAGAGACGGAGCCAAGGGGCATGCTCTCAGCTCGGGGTTGCCATAAACCATGATCCGCGGCACAGTCGGGCCACTGCTCCTCCAGCAGGGACCCGACAAGCGGCAGATCCGGGGAGACTCACCTTCTTCTCCCGGGAGGAGCAGCGTGGGAGCACACTGCAGGTATCTGCTGGGTTTGGAGACTCCACCCAGGGCTGGGTGCCAGAGATAGAAACGTGCAGTCACAGACCGGGTGAGCACGGAGTGCAGCCGGAGACCAGGGAGACGGGAGTGATTGACTGCCTTTCTCTGGGGGCGCACTGAGCAGCAGGGCCCCGAGTTCTCGGCTCCTTTGGGGAAGAGATTGGGAGGCTGCCATTTTCACTCTAGTCCTCCAAAGGTGCACAGAAAGCTTCCAGGGAACAAAAGCTCCAGAGAACAAACCTGAGCAGATTACTTAGCCCAGACCCGGCAAGCACAGGGCAATTCCGCCTCTGGCAGAGACATTTGGGCACCATGGCAACAGGCCACTCCCCCAGAAGAGCAGCGAGAACAGCCAGCCAAGACCAAGTTTACCCATCAATGAGAACGGCAGAACTCCAGTGCTAGGGGTATACTGCACATAGAATCCATGGCTTTGGGCGCTGGGTGGCTCAGTCGTTAAGCGTCTGCCTTCGGCTCAGGTCATGATCCCAGGGTCCTGGGATCGAGTCGCACATTGGGCTCCCTGCTCGGCAGGAAGCCTGATTCTCCCCCTCCCAGTCCCCCTGCTTGTGTTTCTGCTCTCGCTATCTCTCTCTCTGTCAAATAAATAAATAAAATCTTAAAAAAAAAAAAAAATCCATGGCTTTTTTACCATGATTCTTTAGTCTTTCAAAGTTAATTTTTTTAACTGTTTTTTTTTAAATTTTTCTTTTTCCCTTTTTCAACCAACATTTTATCAATCGCTTATTTATTTATTTATTTTATTTTAAAGATTTTAAATTTATTTATCTGAGAGAGAGAATGGGAGACAGAGAGCATGAGAGGGGGAGGATCAGAGGGAGAAGCAGACTTCCTGCCGATCAGGGAGCCCGATGCAGGACTCGATCCTGGGACTCCAGGATCACGACCTGAGCCAAAGGCAGTTGCTTAACCAACTGAGCCACCCAGGTGCCCCAATCCCTTTTTTAAAAAGAATTTATTTTTCATTTTTAGAGTCATATTCTATCCCTTCATAGTGGTTACCCTTATTTTTGGGATATATATGCAAGTTGTTCTCTCTTTAAAATTTTGAGATACAGTTTCTTCTAACAGATCAAAATATACCCTAAATCTCTAGTGTATGGCTTTGTTCTAGTCTCCTGCCTGATCACGTTCTCTCCCTTTTTTTTCTTTTTCTTTTTAAAATCCTCTCTTTTTTTTTTCAAACAACTTCTTATCTTATCAATTCCATTTATAAAATTTTTATAATTTTCATCTTTACAGTCATATTCCATCCCTTCATAGTATCAACCCTTATTTTTGTACATATTTAAGTTTTTCTTTCTCTAAAATTTTGGGAGGCACTTTCTTCCAACAGACCAAAATACACCCAAAATATAGTGTGTGGCACTGATCTATGTACCAGCCTGATCATATCTGATCATATTCTGTTTTTTTTTGTTTTGTTCTGTTTTTGTTTGTTTTTATCTTTTTCTTTTTCTTTTTTTCCTTTTTCTTTTTTCTTTCTTTCCCTTTCTCTTCCCTTGGCTTCAGGTCTTTTCTGATTTGTTTAGAGTATATTTTCTGGGGACATTGTTACCCTGTTACCATTTTGTTCTCTCATTCATCTGTTCTCCTCTGGAAAAAATAACAAGACGGAAAAAATCACCTCAACAAAGAGAACAAGAGGTAGTACCGACTGCCAGGGACCTACTCAATACGGACATTGGTATGATGTCAGACCTAGAGTTCAGATTCATGATTTTAAAGATACTAGCTGGGCTTGAAAAAAGCATGGAAGTTACTAGAGAAATGCTTTCTGGAGAAATAAAAGAACTAAAATCTAACCAAGTTGAAATCAAAAAGGTTATTAATGAGCTGCAATAAAAAATGGGGGCACTAACTGCTAGGATAAATGAGGCAGAAGAGAGAATCAGTGATATAGAAGACCAAATGATGGAAAATAAAAAAGCTGAGAAAAAGAGAGATAAACAACTACTGGATCACGAGGGCAGAATTCGAGAGATAAGCGATACCATAACACGAAACAACATTAGAATAATTGGGATCCCAGAAGAAGAAGAAAGAGAAAGGCAGGAGGTATAATGGAGCAAGTTATAGCAGAGAACTTCCCTAATTTGGGGAAGGAAACAAGCATCAAAATCCAGGAGGCACAGAGAACACCTTTCAAAATCAATAAAAATAGGTCAACACCCCAACCATCTAATAGTAAAATTTACAAGTCTCATAGACAAAGAGAAAATCCTGAAAGCAGCTCGGGAGAAGAGATCTGTAACCTACAATAGTAGAAACATTAGATTGGCAACAGACTTATCCACAGAGACCTGGCAGGCCAGAAGGGACTGGCATGATACGTTCAGAGCACTAAATGAGAAAAATATGCAGCCAGGAATACTATATCCAGCTAGACTGTCATTGAAAATAGAAGGAGAGAGAAAAAGCTTCCAGGACAAACAAAAACTAAAGGAATTTGCAAACATGAAACCAGCCCTACAAGAAATCTTGAAAGGGGTCTTCTAAGCAAAGAGAGAGCCTAAAAGCAACATAGACCAGAAAGGAACACAGATAATATACAGTAACAATCACCTTACAGGCAATACAATGGCATCAAATTCCTATCTTTCAATAGTTACCCTGAATGTAAATGGGCTAAATGCCCCAATCAAAAGACACAGGGTATCAGGTTGGATTAAAAAACAAGACCATCGATATGCTGTCTTCAAGAGACTCATTTTAGACCCAAAGACACCCCCAGATTGAAAGTGAGGGGGTGGAAAACTATTTACCATGCTAATGGACACCAAAAGAAAGCTGGAGTGGCAATCCTTATATCAGACAAATTAGATTTTAAACCAAAGACTGTAATAAGAGATGAGGAAGGACACTATATCCTACTTAAAGGGTCTATCTAACAAAAAGATCTAACAATTGTGAATATCTATGCCCCTAACATGGGAGCAGTCAATTATATAAGGCAATTAATAACAAAAGCAAAGAAACACATTGACAACAATACAATAAGAGTGGGGGACTTTAACACCCCCCTCACTGAAATGGACAAATCCATAAGGAAAAGATCAACAAGGAAATAAAGACTTTAAATGACACACTGGACCAAATGGACTTCACAGATATATTCAGAACATTCTATCCCAAAGCAACAGAATACACATTCTTCTCTAGTGCCCATGGAACATTCTCCCAAATAGATCACATCCTAGGTCACAAATCAGGTCTCAACTGGTACCAGAAGATTGGGATTATTCCCTGCATATTTTCAGACCACAATGCGTTGAAACTAGAATTCAATCACAAGAGGAAAGTTGGAAAGAACTCAAATACATGGAGGCTAAAGAGCATCCTACTAAAGAATAAATGGGTCAAGCAGGAAATTAAAGAAGAATTAAAAAAAATTCATGGAAACCAATGAAAATGAAAACACAACTGTTCAAAATCTTTGGGATGCAGCAAAGGCAGTCCTAAGAGGAAAGTATATAGCAATACAAGCCTTTCTCAAGAAACAAGAAAGGTCTCAAGTACACAACCTAACCTAACACCTAAGGGAGCTAGAGAAAAAACAGCAAATAAAGCCTAAACCCAGCAGGAGAAGAGAAATAATAAAGATCAGAGCAGAAATCAATGAAATAGAAACCAAAAGAACAGTAGAAAAGATCGATGAAACTAGGAGCTGGTTCTTTGAAAGAATTAACAAGATTGATAAACCCCTGGGCAGACTATTAAAAAGAAAAGAGAAATGACCTAAATCAACAAAAACATGAATGAAAGAGGAGAGATCACAACCAACAGCAAAGAAATAGAAACAATTATAAGAACATATTATGAGCAACTCTATGCCAGCAAATTAGATAATCTGGAAGAAATGGATGCATGCCTAGAGATGTATCAACTATCAAAACTGAACCAGGAAGAAATAGAAAACCTGAACAGACCTATAACCACTAAGGAAATTGAGGCAGTCATCAAAAATCTCCCAAAAAACAAGAGCCCAGGGCCAGATGGCTTCCCAGGGGAATTCTACCAAACATTTCAAGAAGAATTAATTCCCATTCTTCTGAAACTGTTCCAAAAAATAGAAATGGAAAGAAAACTTCCAAACTTGTTTTCTGAGGCCACCATTACCTTGATCCCAAAACCAGACAAAGACCCCATCAAAAAGGAGAATTATAGACCAATATCCTTGATGAATATGGGTGCAAAAATTCTCACCAAAATACTAGCCAATAGGATCCAACAGTACATTAAAAGGATTATTCACCACGACCAAGTGGGATTTATCCCTGGGCTGCAAGGTTGGTTCAACATCCACAAATCATTCAACGTGATACAATACATTAACAAAAGAAAGAACAAGAATCATATGATCCTCTCAATAGATGCAGAAAAAGCTTTTGACAAAGTACAGCATCTTTTCTTGATCTAACTCTTCAGAGTATAGGAATAGAGGGTACCTACCTCAATATCATAAAAGCCATCTATGAAAAACCTACAGCGAATATCATTCTCAATGGGGAAAAACTGAGAGCTTTCCCCCTAAGGTCAGGAACGCAGCAGGGATGTCCACTATCACCACTGCTATTCAACATAGTATTAGAAGTCCTAGCCACAGGAATCAGACAACAAAAAGAAATCAAAGGCATCCAAATCGGCAAAGAAGAAGTCAAACTCTCACTCTTTGCAGATGATATGATACTTTATGTGGAAAACCCCAAAGACTCCACCCCAAAACTGCTAGAACTCATACAGGAACTCAGTAAAGTGGCAGAATATAAAATCAATGCACAGGAATCAGTGGCATTCCTATACACCAACAACAAGACAGAAGAAAGAGAAATTAAGGAGTTGATTCCATTTACAATTGCACCCAAAACCATAAGATATCTAGCAATAAACCTAACCAAAGAGGCAAAGGATCTGTACTCAGAAAACTATAAAATACTCATGAAAGAAATTGAGGAAGACACAAAGAAATGGAAAAACGTTCCATGCTCATGGATTGGAAGAACAAATATTGTGAAGATGTCAATGCTACCTAGAGCAATCTACACATTCAATGCAATCCCCATCAAAATACCATCCACTTTTTTCAAAGAAATGGAACAAATCATCCTAAAATTTGTATGGAACCAGAAAAGACCCCGCATAGCCAGAGGAATGTTGAAAAAGAAAAGCCAAGCTGGCAGCATCACAATTCCAGACTTGCAGCTCTATTACAAAGCTGTCATCATCAAGACAGTATGGTACTGGCACAAAAACAGACACATAGATCAATGGAACAGAATAGAGAGCCCAGAAATGGACCCTCAACTCTATGGTCAACTCATCTTCGACAAAGCAGGAAAGAATGTCCAATGGAAAAAAGACAGTCTCTTCAACAAATGGTGTTGGGAAAATTGGACAGCCACATGTAGAAGAATGAAACTGGATCATTTCCTTACACCACACACAAAAATAGACTCCAAATGGTTGAAAGACCTCAATGTGAGACAGGATTCCATCAAAATCCTAAAGGAGAACACAGGCAGCAACCTCTTTGACCCCAGCCACAGCAACTTCTGCCTAGAAACATCCCCAAAGGCAAGGGAAGCAAGGGCAAAAATGAACTATTGGGACTTCATCAAGATAAAAAGCTTTTGCACAGCAAATGGAACAGTCAACAAAACCAAAAGACAACCGACAGAATGGGAGAAGATACTTGCAAATGACATATCAGTTAAAGGGCTAGTATCCAAAATCTATAAAGAACTCATCAAACTCAACACCCAAAGAACAAAGAATCCAATCAAGAAATGGGCAGAAGACATGAACAGTCATTTTTCCAAAGAAGACATCCAAACGGCCAACAAACACATGAAAAAGTGCTCAACATCGCTCGGCATCAGGGAAATCCAAATCAAAACCTCAATGAGATACCACCTCACACCAGTCAGAATGGCTAAAATTAACAAGTCAGAAAATGACAGATGTTGGCGGGGATGTGAAGAAAGGGGAACCCTCCTACACTGTTGGTGGGAATGCAAGCTGGTATAACCACTCTGGAAAACAGTATGGACGTTCCTCAAAAAGTTGAAAATAGAGCTACCCTACGATCCAGCAATTTCACTACTGGGTATTTACCCCAAAGACACAAAAGTAGGGATCCGAAAGGGTATGTGCAACCCGATGTTTATAGCAGCAATGTCCACAATAACCAAACTGTGGAAAGCACCAATGTCCATCGACAGATGAATAGATAAAGAAGATGTGATATATATACACAATGGAATATTATGCAGCCATCAAAAGGAATGAGATCTTGTCATTTGCAACAACATGGACGGAACTGGAGGGTGTTATGCGGAGCCAAATAAGTCAATCAGAGAAAGACATGTATCATATGATCTCACTGATAGGAGGAATTCTTAATCTCAGGAAACTGATGATTGCTGGAGTGGGGGAGGTGGGAGGGATGGGTTGGCTGGGTGATAGACATTGAGGAGGGTATGTGCTATGGTGAGCTCTGTAAATTTTGCAAGACTGTTGAATCACAGATCTGTACCTCTGAAACAAATAATGCAATATATGTTAAGGAAAAAAAAAAAGAAAATAGCAGGAGGGGAAGAATGAAGGGGGGGATAACGGAGGGGGAGATGAACCATGAGAGACATTGGACTCTGAAAAACAAACTGAGGGTTCTAGAGGGGAGGGGGATGGAAGGATGGGTTAACTTGGTGATGGGTATCAAAGAGGGCATGTTCTGCCTGGAGCACTGGGTGTTATGCACAAAGAATGAATCATGGAACACTACATCAAAAACTAATGATGTAATGTATGGTGATTAACATAAAATAAAAAAATTTAAAAAAAGTGTTTATAATTTTAAATAAGATATTTTAATATTTCATAAATATTTCTTAAAATGTACTGGGTAGGAGAATTTATACTGTAGTATAGATTTATTTTTTAAAATAATTCATGAAATGAATAAAACATAAAGAAAAAGATCAAGATTTGATGACTTCTTCATTTAATCAACTTTTAGATGACTGATGTGTTCTAAATTAGTATAAATTATTAAAAAATCCCTCAACTGAAAATGTTAATTTTTAAAGATTTTATTTATTTATTTATTTATTTTTTATTGTTTAAAATTTTATTATGTTATGTTAATCACCACACATTACATCATTAGTTTTTGATGTAGTGTTCCATGATTCATTGTTTGCATATAACACCCAGTGCTCCATGCAGTACGTGCCCTCTTTAATACCCATCACCAAGCTAACCCATCCCCCCACCCCTCCCCTCTAGAACCCTCAGTTTGTTTCTCAGAGTCCACAGTCATGGTTCGTCTTGATAGAGAGAGAGTGTGATCCAGGGGAGGAGCAGAAGGAGAGGGAGAAGCAGACTCCGCCCTGAGTGTGGAGTCCAATGCAGGACTTGATCCCATGACCCTGAGATCATGACCCCAGCTGAAATCAAGAGTCTGACACCCAACCAAATGAGCCACCCAGGCGCCCCTGTAAATGTTAATTTAAAAAAAAACCAGATACAGTAAAATGTTTTCATTTGCCACGTAAACATTACTTTTGGAGGAGAGAAACTAAAGTTTTATTTTGTTTTTTTCTTGATAATCATGGGTATAGGTATACTGCAATTTAAACACTAGCAGAAGAGTCAAACTAGAGAAGAAGAAATGCCAACCAAATAGACAAAATGGCCCTCTTGAGCCTTATAAAACAATTCTATATTTTAGATAATTGTTCATGTGAATGAAGGGTGGCAGAACATGCCATCCTCAAAATATGTCTCTTTGGTATGAGGATTATTTTGAGCCGATTATTTTGAGAAAGATTTCACAGAAGGATCTCTGAGAATAGAGTTGAAATTGCTTGTAAGGGAAATTTCCATTTATAAAGGAAATCCCCATTAGTAAGGATGTCTCCTTCTGTGTATCAGGCAGAAAGGGATGACTAAATCACAAGAAATTCTTATCAGTGGAGAAGACACCAACTTGAAATCTGCATGATGAACTTTAGTCTTGTTTACTATATTTTTCCTGGTTACCTCCCCGCAACTGGTCTCCCCCACACTCTTCTCTCTTTTGCTGAAGACAATATTTAAGGCTGAATTCTAAGATACCTCTGACCATTTTCATTTTCCCCTCAGTATTTCCCATGAATACATGAAATATACATGTTAATAAAATTCTGTTTTTCTCTTGTCAATCTGTCTTTTGTTATAAGGTTCCCAGCTGAGAAATTAAAGGGATAGAGGGAAATTATTTTTCCTCCACTACAGTTTCACGACTTCCATTGAAACCATCTTGAAATGAACTATTCTCCAACCAAATAAATAAAATTAAATATCTCCTGTAAACCAATGACATGGTTTTGTAAAAAAAATAAAGAATGGACTACATATAAATATTTGATTTTATTTATTAAATATTGCTAGGGAAAAATATCTTACTATTTTAAAACTAACAGAATTATCATTAACAGATGGTTTTCAAAACCCAAAATACTTTATGTCTAAAACTTCATGTGACAAGTCAATTAATTTGGTTTTCTAGGTGAGAGTATGATATTTGAAGCTAGTTCATCTTGGTGGATATGGTGGAAATCATATTTCTGAGCATCAGATAAACTGAGAGTCTTTCGACATTTTTGAGTGTCTCTTTGGATTACTGATCACTCCTGTTTTGTAAGCTTTGCAGGGAAAAATAATCTTGGCCATACTTTATGATATAAAATGCTGGGAATTTAGGACTATATATATTCAGATGTTGAAACAAGTCCGAAGTTACTTCCTAAAGAAAAGTCTATATTTGCGTGTAGTCACCTGTGGCAAAAGTGCTAATCCAATATTCTTTGCCCCCTTCATTTCAATAAGAACCTCAATTTCTAAGTGGGCATTTTGCCCACCAGCTGAAATATTTTATTTCTCAAGATCTCTTGAGGATAAATATAGCCAATGACCAGGTTTTGGCCAATGAGATGTAATTGGAAGCATTGTGTGCAACTTCTAAAATATCTAATTCTTAGATCCCTTTATTTTTCTTTTTACTGACTAAAATGCAACATTTACACCTGAAAAATGGGCACTAATCTTGAACCATGAGACAGTACACTAAAGGTGTTTAGAACAGCAGAAGGAGCCCAGGACCCTGATGAACACCACAACTGGACTGTCTACTAGGAATTTCTTTTATCTAAAAGAGAAATAAACTACTACCTTATTTTATTAACTGTTAGTTGTTGTCTCTGCATGCAGGTGAACTTAACACTTACTGAGACTATACTATTTCTGCTCTAGATTTCTATTGAGGCTAGGGGGAAAAAGTCTCTGCTAGTGTATGTATGTATATGAAAACTATAAATCTTAATGAAAGATAAAAAAGACTTACATTAAAAAGGCATATACAGACTTCTCTATCTGCAAATGTTTTAATAGATATTTTTAAACCTGACTGTTTCATTCCTCAAGCTATCTTCTGATGCCTGACATAAACCCAGCTGAATCTTCCAGATTCATATTCCACAAACATTTGTCAAGTGCCCAGTATGCATTAGGCACATTCTGATTCTTTAATCATATGTATTCCTCACAATGACCCTGCAGGATATGTGGTATTTTTACAATTTTACCATGAATAAGAAACTCAAAAGGAATATAACGCATCTTCAATGTTCCTGCTGGTGAGCGGTGGAGCTCCTTGGGTCAGGTTAGAATGCATTTCCTCGACAACACTCAGAGAAGCGGTCATCCAGCTTTCCTTGAGCTTTCAGAAATGGACATGGATATCACATGAGGCAAATCATTTCATTCATAGAGATCATTTTCTTAAAAAAATATCTTCTACATATTTTATTGTAGAAAACCAGTCTATAACTTCCAACCACAAACTTATTTTACTCTTTGGGGTCATATAAAGCACATAATCCCAGCTTCTGACTAAATCATTTCAAATATGTGAGGTCAACTCCCATGTCCCCTTGTAAACTTTTCTGCCTGAGTGTAACATCTTTAGTGTTTCACCATTCAACATGTCACATGGCTTGATTTGCTCACACTTCTAGTTTTGGTGATATAGACTAAAAGCATATTAGTTTCATTGTTGTTGGCTAGATTGTTTATTGGATCAGTTAACATTTAACTTCTTATAAGTATATTTCCCTATAGTTTCCATTACTTAAAATGTAATTAGATTTAACCCAAAAGAACAGCAAAGACAATAAATACAACTCTTTGTAAAAGGTGGTTTAATGAACCCTGTCATGTCAAATATAACACTTGGGAAAATAATGTGTCTGTAGGTAATTTTATTTCAAAGACTAGATCTATAATTATAATTTGAGTATGATAGAACTCATTGACTAAGTGAATCTGTTTTTCCTGCTTGAAGCTCTGCTTGGTTACCTTTCACTTGCCAAGTATCTTTGCTCAGAATGACCAGTGCAAAATAACTGACTTCCCCACTGTTGGCCAACTCTGTGCTGTTGTGTTATATTATGTGAACCTCTGTTTCAGTGCATCCTTTCCTCACAGAATTTTAGATTACCCTGAACTCTTTCTAAACTGTGGTTTGGTATATAGGTCTCCCATCCAAGTACTAACGATGCCCAATCCTCCTTAGCTTCTGAGATCAGATGAGATTGAGCGCATTCAGGATGGTATGGCCATAGACTGGTTTGGCGTATGGGAACCACCAGCTATCTCCAGTCTCCTATGGAATCAAGTGCAACATAAGTAAATACATAAATAAATACATAAAGGACTATCTGATGACACTCAACTGCGCAGCTGTGTCAATCCAGCCTTGCACATTTATGCTGGAATCCATCTGATGACTTCATTTCCCTGATCACCAACGTGCATCTTATTCATGTATCAAACACAGCTCAGGATCAGCTTCTTCTAAGAGGCTATCCCTCTTCTTGCTCTGGCTTCCAATAACAACTTCCAGCTCTGGATTCTATAACCCTGGTGTTTAGAACCATGTAACTGTCTGTAGTTTATGATACTCTATTTTGTATGATTATCTGTTTCTTATTTTATCGAGTTGCTAGATCCAGACATTTGGGAATGTTTCTGGACTCATCACGCTCCCTGTCATCCTCACCCTCTTCTTTTCTCTCCTCAGGCAGTCATTCACTAAGTCCTGTGAAGATTCTACCTCAATCTACTCTGATGTGCATGTCCTTTGTTTGTGTCTCATTATTTCAATGGTGTCCTTGCTTTCACTCCCCTCTCTTATGTGTTTACTTTGCAAACTGCCAGCAAAGTTAAATTTCTAGAATGAAAATCTGATCACATCTCTTCTCTGCTTGAAGTCTTGCATAGATGCTCCTATCTGTTACCACAAACATCCAAATACCTGTTATTCTGATACTCATTTCTCACAGTACCTATGTACCCTGACCTCTCCTGTAGCTTTCTACTTACATTCCTTGCTCCGGTACCTCCATGGGGACTGGAAAAAGTATTTGGAAGGCAGAATCATTACAGGGGATGTATAAAATATATTACATTTTTATCTCATTTAATCTTTGCTCAACTTTAAAAGGGAAATATAATCATTATCCCCATTTTAAAAGGAAAAAAAATACAGAGGCTTTGAGAAACTACATAGCTGTCCAAGGTTGCAGAAAGATTAAGTGGATGAGGCTATAATGAAAGTCAAATCTTTTTTCTCTTAAGCTTACACTTTTATCCCCTTGGCCTTTGTGTTTTCCATGGACTACTTTCTTTGCTCAGAATTTCTTCTTCTCTTCATCTTATCTCTCTAATCAACTACAATTACTCTTCCCAGCTCAGCTAAAATATCATCTTCTTGTAAAGCTTTCCCAAGAAGCTCTCCTTCCTACCTTAGCAGAGTTGAGGGCGCCCAACTTTGGGCTCTAAAATACCTTACATCTACTGTATTATATTGTATTATAATGATTTACCCAGCCATCTGGTCTTCCTTACCAGATTTAATGAGTGTTGCATCTCCCTGTATTGTTTTGTTTTCTTCATAAAACTTGCCAATATCTGCACCCAGAAACAGTCTGTGGTTAGTTTATCCACTAATGCTACATAATTTGACTTAGAAGTAGTCCAAGAATCTAGAAGTGGTATGCATAAATGTTACTCAGTCAGACTGACCTTTAACATTAAACATTGCTCCAAGCAGTGATTTTCATCTGTGAAGTTAAACTCTCTCGTTGGAGGAAATAGAAGAATATCAGAATATTAGCAATATGTGCAGTTTGGACAATTTATTAGTATGATAGGTATTTGGGGAAAGTACTATTTTCTGAATACTAGTTAGAGAATACTAGTTAGAGAATATAAATGGTAAACATGTAGTTTTAAGCTGGGGAAGATCTGATATGTTGATGATCAACCTATCTGTATTATAATGGAACTAATGGAACTAAACATATTGAAGGGGGTGTGGCTGTAGAAAAGTAAGAAAGAACACCATAAAGCTCAGATCTTTTTGGCCGTATATTAAGGTCCCATAAAACAGGACTGATTAACAAAATTACCAACTATTCCTATGAAAAAAGCCACCAAGAATATCAAGAATCTGGTCCTAAAGAATAAAATTAATTTGATAATATAATATTTGGATTGAATTAAATAATTCCCACTTGCCCTGACCTATATACTGACACGAATGTCATGAATTTGGAGTTTATTATTCAGGAAACATCCATAGAAACAAATCTTAACCTAGCAGTTTAAAAAAATGATTACCAGCAATTTAGGGGAAATATGTCATCTTTCACCCTCTTATATGGAAACTGGTATATGGTAATGAATAAGAAAGATCCTTTTGTTAGCTCACCAATCACGCTTTCTCACGCGGTCTTTAAAATGCTTTCAAACATCTTTTAGTATTGTTTTACGGTTTGATCAAGAAAGCCATCATCTGTACTAGTATAATCATTTCTTCCCATCTGACCAGAGGATAAGCTCAATGTTCTTTGGGGATGGCATCTTTTGATTTTATTCTTTCTGAAAACCAGTATGTAAAAGCAAACAAACAAAAAAGAACTTTTCTAAAACTCAGCACTTTCAGACTATACAAAAGCCACCCTGAGTCTGGGTTGAGATTTACTTTTATAACACTGGTTATTAGATTTCTTAGCATACTGAATTTTCCTTCTGGTTTTAAAGGCACACTGTGAATATGATGAACCATGGGCTATGGACATATTAAAGCTCTTTTAGATAAAATACCACTCCAATTCCTTTTCTGAATTGGCTTTTCACAGCATTCTTTGTTTGATTATTTTTTGTTCTTATATATCTTCCCTTCCTAGAGCATATTTCGCAAAGTTTATGCAGTCTCTCCTAATACCTATAAGGGTCACATTTATATTTTCCTTAGTATTCCCCACAGCCTCATATTTATAGATAAGTGCTTCATAATGCAGTTTATATGATGATGGGGAGGATAGATGTGACCCTGGATTTTGTTTTTGTCCAGTCTCTAAACTCTAGGATGCATTGTCTACAGAAATATTCATTTCCCCTCCAACTACTCAAACCAAGGATAATGATTAGCTGAAAAGGAATTTCCACCCTTGTAAATTATAGTTTTACATAATTAGTGACATCACATAACAAGATAAATTTAAATTTAGAAAATCATTATTTGGTAAATGAATGCTTGTCGGTTGCTCTCACGGCAAATTAATCTTCAAGCATCTGAGGAAAGCTTAAAGGAACAGAGAGTAGAACCATTGACACCATTGTTGTACAGAGTCTCTTCCCTCTCAAACAGGTGATCCTGCCCATCAAAGTGTTTTGTTTCGCATAGGTTTGAAAATATCCTGATTCTGGGGAAAACATGCACATTTTGGAAGCTGCTGAAAATCAGAAGTGAGCAGCAATTGCTTTGTTTAGAAATTCCAACTTTATTTTAATTCATTATTTTTAAGATCTTATTTATTTGAGAGGCAGAAACAGAGAAAAAGTGAGCATGAGCTGGGTGGGGGTGAGCAGAGAGACAAGCAGACTCCTCTCAGAGTGGGGAGCCCAACGTGGGGTTTGATCACAGGGCCCCGAGATCATGACCTGAAGCGAAGGTAGACACCTAACTGACTGAGCCACCCAGGCACCCCTAGAAATTCCAATTTTAATAGGAGTAAGATTTACATATGGCATGAGCTTTTTATAATTAACTGGAGTAAGACATCCAGGTTTCTGATTTTATCTATGCTATTCAGGATGTAGAAATAGAATGTACCAAAGTCTACAAGAGACTGCTTAGACCAGAACCCACTTAGGTGCAAGAGAATAAATGTCAGTTACTTTTTGTCAGTATCATGTAACTGCCTGTACTAGACGTGATAGTCAATATCCGTGGTGTCCAGTAGGACCCCCTGGTTGCCTTGCCACAATGCCCCATTCAGACAGACTGCCTAAGTTATTCTTTGATCAAGGATCACTATTTTTTTTTTTTAAGATTTTTTTTTTTTTTTTTTTTTTTATTCATGAGAGACAGAGTGAGAGAGAAAGGCAGAGGGAGAAGCAGGCTCCCAAGGAGCAGGGAGCCCGATGCGGGACTCGATCCCAGGACCCTGAGATCATGACCTGAGCCGAAGGCAGACGCTTAACCATCTGAGCCACCCAGGCGCCCAATCAAGGATCACTATTAATTAACCTGATTTGACCCCTTAGGATCCCACTTGTAAAATAGCTTAGTATAATAATTCTGTACTCGGAAGTTCTGATCTCTGAAATAGTAATAAATAATTCTGATCTCTAAAACTGTATTAATTCACTAAGCAAACAGAATGCATTCTTCCATAATTCTGACTAGGGAATTCAAGATGGATTGGCCCATTTGGGAACAAGGACTAAAACTTCAGATGGAAGATAGATGCACAATTAGAGAGAACAAGATGGTGAGAATAGGGGATCCTAGAACTGCCTATGTGTTCATGGCTCTCTGCACCTTATGTATCTTTGCAATAATATAATTTTTCTCATTGTAAATGGCATGACTCTCATTTCCATGAAACTGACATATCATATGGAGAATATCATGAGCAATGATGGCGTGATGAACACTAAAGTGATTTGAACAAATATTCTCATTTGTCACCTTAGACTGAAAGATAAGTGCCAGATTATAAATGCTTGTCTGGTGTGCACTGTTTTACAGTTATTATCTGGAAGTGTTCTTCTCTCCTTTTTGTCATAAATTACTTAGCTCTCTCCTTTTAACTTCTTGACATGCATTTCCCCTGAGTTCTGATCACTCGGGGCTGTTTTTCTGTGTCGTGTCCCCTGTGTGGACAAGGGCAATTCCTTTAATGTTTCTGAGCCTCTACAGAATGGAAGCCATGCTGTCTCCTATGAAACATTTTTGTGAGGATTAGAGATAGCATATGTAACAACATTACTCTGCTGCATAGAGGCAGGGACACATATGAGAAACAGAAACATTCATAATGGGTAACTTGAAAGAAAATTTCTGATCCTAGAAGATTGGTAGTAATAATTCTTGCCTATATTCTTCTCCTTTGAAATTTATGACTCAGTCACCTTTTCCCAAATATTCTTATATTAAATAGCTATTGCTGCATAATAAACAACTGTAAAAGTCTCAGTGGTATACGGAACAAAATTTCTCACTCACAGGTCTGCAGGTTCGCTGTGGTTCAGCAGATCTGGTTGAGGCCTGACTGCTTGGTATTTGGGCTATGCGATAGATTTAGGTCTGCTCTAAATGTCTCTCACAATTCTGGGACCAGCAAGCATCTGAGCATATTCTTTTTTACAGGGATGGCAAAAATGCAAGGATACAGACTCAAACATGCAAAGTCATTTCAATCTTGCTAATATTTATTGGCTAAAACAAGTCTCATGGCCTAACCTTAAGGCAAGAAGCGGGGGAGTATGAAGGTGGGGTGGGTAGGTGAAATAAGTATTTTCTTAATAGTGATCTAGTTTACTACTAGTTGTCATCGATCTAGGGATGAATTTAAAAGCTTTCAAATATTTTATTTTTAAATATGCATTATATATACATATATATATTTTATATATATAAATATTTATATATGTATATATAAAATATACATATATAAATATATATGTATAAATATTTATATATGTATTATATAAAATATACACTGAGAAGTTAATGAACTCCAACTTATCAACATCCCTGAGGATAGGTCATTGGATGGGGAAAACTTGATGAAAAGAAATTTCAGCATGTATGATAACCTTACTTCAAATTCTGTCTTAGTCCTGAAATTATAGAGGCTGCAATAAGATAGTTCTGCATCTGCTTTTAGAGCTCTGTGTGTAATGGTTCCTAGTTTTGCCTAAAGAAAGCTTATAGGAGTTTTGTCTGGTGGAGGGATTTTATTTTATTTATTTATTTTTTTTATTTTTTAAAGATTTTATTTATTTATTCATGAGAAATAGAGAGAGAGAGGCAGAGGCAGGGGGAGAAGCAGGCTCCCTGCGGAGCAGGGAGCCCGATGCGGGACTCGATCCCAGGACCCTGGGATCATGACCTGAGCTGAAGGCAGACGCCTAACCGACTGAGCCACCCAGGCGTCCCTGGTGGAGGGATTTTAAATTATGTTCATAACTTACTTAATTTTGCTGATGTTTCTGCTATTAGTATCATATGCATGTTTTATATATTGTGTGTATTATACATACATGTTATATATATTCAGTCTGAGTAATAAGAATTGGCACAAAATAATTTAAGGTATTGCTCATAAAAACATAATATGTAATATTAACATAATATTTAATTCAAATTTATGATTCCTTTCCATCTTCCATCATTAATCATTTTTTTTTTGTCATCCCAGTTAAAGAACATTTTTAAAAGAATAATATTTCAGGGTAGAAAAGGCAAAATATATTGAGAATTAAAACCATTTTTTGACCTAAGATTTGGTAAAAATCATCATGTAAGTCTATTTTTTCTTATAGTTGTCATTTTGTGAAATATACAATTAGTACTGAAGGAGGTGGAAATTATAGCAAACAAAATAGCAAAGTGAAATAAGATTATTTTAGGAACTCATATTTCAATGAAAATAGTAAATATAGTAAAAGAAAATAAATCTGGCATGATTTATTTTCTTCAAATACGGTATTTCAAAACCCGTGAGAAGATTCTTATAGGAAAAAGAAAAGAACAGATGAAGTTGTTTACATATTCACTTCTTTATATATTATTTTGAAAGACTTGGTAAGGAAGTAAAGTTTATGATATTAAAAACCGGGGATAGTCTGAAAATAACTCATTATTTTATTCCATTGAAAATCAGAGTGCTACTTTGAAATGCACTCTATTCTTTTATGGAAATGAATACAATCTGTGAAATCATAGCTATGTTTGGAAGAGGAATGTTTTTTCAAGCTCTCTGAGGTTTCAGTGTAAAAGAGAAATCAGAATCTAAGCATCTTCAGAAGTTTTTTCTATTCATTAAAATGAAAAACTGTGACAAGGATCTAGCCTGAATCAGATAGGTTAAGAAACTATAATTCTAATCCAGAAAACCATAAACATTTTATATTACTGGCCATTTGACTAAAGCTTCACAGCAGATAAAAGAAAAATAGTGCTTCTAGAGATAAAAAGTAAATCAATCACACATGGAATATTATCTATTTCTTATTTTGTCTTTGTTGTGATTTATCTCTTATAATTGCAACATATGAAGTAAAAAATACATTGTAAAACTGGCTTCTAAAGAATTTTCTCAGAAACTTGTATGCTGAGAGCAATGTATGAGTTATTGTTATGACATATTTTAAGTTTTCACTAAGATAAACAAAGGATGCCAAAAAAACAGTCCAAGCAATGTTGTTACATGCTGCTATAAATATTCACTATTAAATATGAATATATATTCATGTTTACATTATATATGTGTGTGTGCATGCATATACTTTTAATATATGCTATCAAAACAGAATTCTTAAAATAAAGCTATCAGCTTGTTTGAATGGAATACTATCTCATAAGGTATTTTCAAGATACCCTATTAACACTGCAAAACCAATTTTTAAGCATTTTTTATTTCCTGATACTCTAGAGATCCAAACATGGTCTAATTGAAATTTGCTATAATGATAATGCCAGGAATTAAGATGCGTGGCCAAAATGTTATAACTTTGGACAAATCATTGAAATGATTACAGCTTTACTTATCCCCCTTCATAACTGATCCATTTACAGGTAAAAGCAGTTTTGATATTGGATGGTGGGTAAACTGAAAGATCATTTTTCCCCATACAGTTCTTCTTCGTCTCTCTTTAAGTTAGCAGATCATTTCATTCGTAGCACTTACAATCTATAAGATTTGTGTGTTTACTTACTGTTGTTTCTCTTTCCCAACTATATCTGTACTCCTAATATCAGACACATGCTAGACAGTCAAGAAATATTTGTGGGATGACTAGGGATTCCCAAAGTGAAACTGTCATATTGTCAAAGCCTTTCTCACCCTGTGTTCTGCTCAAGATATTATACCATCTCTTACTTTCTATTTAGCAAGAAATCTTTCCCCCTTCTAAAAATTACATTCCTTGCTTCCATTTCTACATTTCCCAATCACTCCTGAATGTGCAAAAACAGAGGTTTCTTCTCTTCGCTCTCCTGAAACTGCTCCCTGAAGAACCTTACATCTCCAGGCCTCTCAGCATCTCATCTCTTTCAGTTAGGACTTGCAAATGGCCTTTCAATATTAGTTAAGGAAGTCTCACTGCTGTGACAAAGAAACCCTACAATTACAGTGGCAGTGAAGCATTGTAGAAGTTTAATTCTCACTCCTGTCGTGGACCCAAGGGGACCCAGTGGGGGTTTGGGACTGGTGGGGTCAGTTCCACACTCTTGTGCTGGGGCCCAGTGTGAGAGCAGCTCTGCTGTCTTCAATATTTACCATCTTCAACAAGTTGCCTAGATTGCTCTAAGAGTTGTCATTCACTTGGGCAAACATAGAGAAACACAGGTGGCAGGTTTTATCACCCAGGTGTGGAAGTCACGTATACCAATTTGCTCAAATTCTATTATCTAGAATTCAGTTTTATGGCTACATTTAACTGTGAAGCAGGGAGAGGAAATGTGGGCCCACGAAGAAGAAACACAGGTTTAGAGATGCAACTCCAAGTTTCTGCCATGCCTTGAAAAATCTCTTTTCACTTGCCTTCCATACCACTTGGCTCTTCTGCTTAGTTTACCGTCTCTCAGTAATACACAGGATGCCTTGGATTACATCAACAGAATGCTATGTTTTCTCAATTACTTTATTCAGTTCTATGGCTTCAAACAATATGTACATATCACATTTTGTTTCTTGAACTGATTGATTTCTTAGGATCTAGAATCCTGTTTCTATTGCTGGCTGCACATCCCCATCGTTGCTGGTCTGAGGCTCCAGACATCTAGTGCAATGAAGTACACACCCATCACCTTCTCCTCCAATATTTTCTTTTTATTCAAGCTTGGAACATAGGAATAATATTATTCTTTCTGCCTCACTTCTATATTTTATCTACTTCCACGATATCTTCTGTCACTGCCAACAAACAGACATGAATTACTTTTGATTGCAATTTTCTAATGACCTCCTAACTGGTGTACCTTCATCCAACCTCTTTTTGGTCTGATATGCCTTATTTACTGCTGTAAGTATTGTCTTTAAAGATTACAGATTTGTTGGGGCACCTGGGTGGCTCAGTCGTTAAAGCGTCTGCCTTTGGCTCAGGTCATGATCCCAGGGTCCTGGGATCGAGCCCCGCATCGGGCTTCCTGCTCAGGGGGAAGCCTGCTTCTCCCTCTCCCACTCCCCCTTCTTGTGTTCCCTCTCTTGCTGTGTCTCTCTCTGCCAAATAAATAAATAAAATCTTTAACAACAACAACAAAAAGATTACAGGTTTTTTGATGTCCCCCTTTTACCAGAAAACTCAATTACTCACAATACAATTAAAAGTTTAAACTCTTCAATCTGACAACCAGGCTTCTTTATCTACCTCTTGGGATTCAGGTGAACCTATCGTTTTAAGACGAGGAAGAGTAAGTTAACTGTGGTGAGTGAAGAAGATCTGGGGGCAACTTCAAAATAAATAATTATAATAATAATAACAACATTACTAATGGTTGACATCAGTAGAAAACTTACTATGTGCCAGACACCATACTAAGAGCTTTGCATGAAATAGCTCATTTATCTTCCCTACAATCTTATAAATAGTCAAAGTTATTATTTCAAATGCATAGACACAGAGGTTACCACTTGTCCAAATTTATTCTTTTTGGAAGTGCTGAAGTCATTTTGTAATTTTGTCTCCAGGAGGAAAAGATAATCAGGTAGAACCACTATGTGATCGTAAGTGTGTCTAACGCCGGGAGAACCACGCTAGTAATTGCTTTTCTGTACTGTCTTTCCATTCAACTTTATTCAGTGGAAGCTGGAGCTGGACAATGCATCCTAGAATGGGGGGAGGGGAGAAAAAGGAAACGAATGAATCATTTAAATAGTCTTTTTTAAAAAGATTTATTTATTTATTTGAGAGAGAGAGAGTAATTGGGGGAAGGAGCAGAGGGAGAGGGACAAGCAGACTCCCCACTGAGTGGGGAACCCACAACTCTGAGATCATGGTCCTGAGATCATGACCTGAGTCAAAACCAAGAGTCAGAGGCTCAACAGACTGAGCCACCCAGGCGTCCCTAAATGCTCCTGATAGCTGAGCGTATTTGTGCATTTGAAACCAGGAAGGTAGATTGAAGCAATACTAGATAGGTGAACGCTCAAGGCTTTTTTGAAAAGGAAATATACTTGCTGGAGATGCATTATTTTGAGAATTGGTGTGGTCATGATGTGGAGATGGAATTAAATGGATGGAGACAGGAAGAAGGAAAACAAGCTACTGTAAAACCAAGGAAAAGGTAATTATTACCTCAGTCTTCCTGTGAACTAGATATTCCTGGGTCTCTGAGCTGCTGACCACTCTCTGACTGCAAGCTAGTGGCTGGTATTACAGCTCGTGATCTTCAGAACTAGCCATCTACATAGTTTACTGCTTCTCTATTTCTATCTCAAAGTAGTCCTTAGGACATTGATTCTTAGAATGATCCCTCTTTTGAAAAACAAATCTTGGTGAAAATTATTAATATTTTTCATTCGGATCCAAATGAAAAAGACAGAGAGATATATAAATTGTAACATTATTAAAATTTATCATGCTGTGGCTTAACTGAAATTTCCAATCTGATAAGAATAATTACGTATTTGTTTAAAGCAGAATCTGTCCATAGATTTCCAAGTTCATGCAAATATAAATTAATCATGATTTCCGTGTAGTTTGGATGAATAAATTTTTGCTTAATCAAATGTGTGGGGCCTTGGGGCTGCTGGCTGGCTTATTCGGTAGAGCATGCGACCCTTCATCTCGGGGTCTTGAGTTCAAGCCCCACGTTAGGCATGGAGCCTACTTAAAAAAAAATACATTAAAACCTTTTAAAAAAATGCATGGAGACTTTATTTTGATATGATGTTCTTAGGTGTCTTCTAATTACTTCCGTCCTCATTCTTTACTTAAATTACATTAAAAAGTGGTGTTTGGACTGGCACTTGTGATAGTGACGTGAGGGGCAGGGGCTGAGGATAGTTTGTTCTGAAACAATTGTCTCCACAGTGGAGAGAAGAGGGTGGGGAGGAAAACACTACATACAGATATCTCAGTAGTGGAATGTTCCAGTTGGTCCATTAGCCCGCATGCCATGTTGGGGTCAGCCTCTTTAATGTTCCCTGTCATTAAGAACTTGCAGGGATGCCCTTGGATGTGGGGAGACAGGCAGAGCATTTTGAGTGCTGAGATGGATCCTCAGGCAAGACAAATACTGTGAGCAAGTCTGATTTACGTCTTTGCTCCTCTCTCGAGGGCCTGCTCCACCTCTTTCTAGTCTTGATTTCACAGGTCACTGTCCTGACCGCTTCCAGTGTCCTGCTCTCCACTCCATCCGTGACCCTGATAAATCTAGTAATTACTACCATTCCCAGTAGGTTCTCTAGGTTCTCTGCTAAGCCCTTTATAGGCATCATTTTATTTAATCCTCATAACAATCCCGAGAGGTTGATACTATTATCCCTGAGGAAATTGGAGATCAGGAAGGCTGAAGGATTTGTTCAAAATCATACTGTCTTCAGGTGGCAAAGTTGGTGTTCACATCCATTTGGTCTGACCCAAAGCTTGGGGTACATTTAAAACCAACCAGGATTTAAGAATTATGGATAAACTTGCCCAGCAGTCAAGACAGAACACAGTCTTAAGAAAGAAAAATAGGCTGAGACCAGTTACAGTTTGTGATTTTTCCTTAGAGACATAATCAGCTGACTAGGTCCATCCTGGGAAAAACTGTGAAGCTAGCAAAGTTTATCTTCAGCTTTTTACTGCTTTTCATTGTCGAATCTACTTGGGCTCCTGTGACAGCTGATGACCTATGCTGCCCCCATGTTTCTCCTGTCACGACAAGCGGTGTTACATAAACTCATTTTTCCTGAAGTGTCAGTGACGTGAGGTTTTATCCCTGCCAGAGAAATTTGCATTTTTAAGAGGGGCTAGCTATTAAAAAATCATAGAGGTTAACTGAAATGAACTATTTCCAAAGGAGGGGGTGGTTTAGACTGTGGCTGATAGGTGAAAGATTCATGTTAGGTCTGGGCCACTTTCTTTGGCTTTTCAAGTCACACCGTTGATGTGATGAGGGATTGA
Source organism: Mirounga angustirostris (assembly GCF_029215605.1). Classification (NCBI taxonomy): domain Eukaryota; kingdom Metazoa; phylum Chordata; class Mammalia; order Carnivora; family Phocidae; genus Mirounga; species Mirounga angustirostris. Next base: position 42,695,375 of record NW_026991722.1, on the reverse strand, counting down.
ACCAGTGTGACCTCCAGGACTGTGGCTGAGGCTGCATATACTGTCCTTCTCATTGCTCACTTGTGGAAAACACACTTGCTGGTCAATTTTTTTGTTGCCTTTGACCATCCTCAGTATGGTCCAATACATGGGCTGCTCTTAAGTTTCATATAAGTCACAGAAATACTCACTGGGTAGCACATAAAGTGAATGGAAAAGTACTTAATCCACTCCTCTTTACGAAATAATCTAATGAAAATTTGTAAGGAAAATAAAAACTATCCAAATGAACATTTGGCTGTAGATTAACTTATTTAAAACTTACTGCCCACAGCGTCTTGAGGTTTATAGATGGAATTATTTTTTTTAAAGATTTTATTTATTTATTTGAGAGAGAGAGAATGAGAGACAGAGAGCGTGAGAGGGAGGAGGGTCAGAGGGAGAAGCAGACTCCCCGCTGAGCAGGGAGCCCGATGTGGGACTTGACCCCGGGACTCCAGGATCATGACCTGAGCCGAAGGCAGTCGCTTAACCAACTGAGCCACCCAGGCGCCCCTATAGATGGAATAATTTTTATAAAAGCAAAATATCATCCTATATGCATATTTGTATCTAACTGTATTTGACCCAAAGTGTGCACTGACATTTTTGATACCTGAGGAAATTATTGGATGAATCGGATAAAAGTGGTCAAAAAGTACAAACTTCAAGTTATAAAAGAAGTAAGTACTAGGGTAGTAATGTATGATGTGATGACTATGGTTAACACTGCTGGATGCCGTATTTGAAAGTTATTAAGAGAGTAGATCCCAAGAATTCTCATCACAAGGAAAAAACCATTTTTTTTTCTTTTTTGTGTGTCTAATATGAGATGATGGATTTAACTAAACTTATTGTGGTGATCATTTCACAATACATAAATAAAGTCATTATGCTGTATGCCCTAAACTTACACAGTGCTGAATATTAATTATTTAGCATTAAAACTAGAAAAAATCATTAAAAATTATTGAGAGCAAGAATTCATTCATTTGTAACCTATATATGTTAGAACTAAGTGTATCAGTGAAATAAGCCATATAAGCCAAATTTTCTTGATAAAGGATGCTTTGCCAGGTGAGGAGATTGGTGTAGCTTCAGATTTGTCATGGTAATAATCTGATTGAATGTATATTTACAAGTAGAAACAGGAAGTGAAAGGACATCACCAATTTCTATTTTAAAGATACCTCAACTGGGTTTTGTGCCAAGGAGGCAAAATGACTTTCCATCCGATTAAAAGAAGAGCTTTCAGTTTTCAGAATAAGTCTTAAAAAGCACCAACGCTGTTTCAAAACATCAACAAAACCCACAAATTGCCTCTATGGCTGTGTTTTCTGATTAGATAAAGTGTATAACATATCTCACCTAAAGGAATGGAAATGCAGAGGTCCAACAAGGGTGAATTATCACCTCACTCAACCAGCACCTATCAGATCGAGTGATTTGTTCCATGTCAGTCATTGCATATAATAGCTCTGTCAGTAATAGATGATGTCACATGATCAATGAATCTGAGTCTGCGAAGAAAAATCGAGGTTTGCTTTTAAGATTTATGTGGAATGAGAAAAAAAAAAACTTTTTGGCAGAAAATATTAAGCCCAGTGGCAATGAATCCGAGTCCTGCCTTAGTGAAAAGATAATTGATTCAGGAAAAATGTGATTAGATTGTATCCCTCTAGAAATCATACAGAATTGAACTTTTTCAATTCAGTCTGTATAGTAAGTAGACTTATACAAATCTAAGAGACCCCACGGCCATAAGCATGCAGTTCTTCTATTCACAGGTAGAGATGGCCAGGACAGAAGCTGTGGCCAGAGCTGAAGCTTCTCAGACTCATGCTGTCATGTGAGTGGCTTCTGCGATTAGTAGGTAGTAGGTTGGTCAGGAAAAATGGGAAAGGGAAGACTGGGTGGCAGTGGTGGCCTGGGTAGGAACACGATGGACAAGAAGCTGGGCAAAGAAGGGAAATGAATATGAGATTTGAATCTTGGCCAGTTCATGGCTGGCAGGCTGAATGCAAAAACAAGTGAGCAGAAGTCTCATGACAAAATTAGCTTATCTGGCTTGGAGCAGACACCATGGGCTCATACTCATAGGTCAAACTGTGTAGAAAATATTTTTCCAGACCTAACAGTTTCTTAATTTCAAAACTTAGGAATAAAGAAGACATCCCTATTTCTATTATTAAAAAGCACTGTCCTGGATGCATGGGAATTTGAATTTTATGTCAACCTATTTATTGCATATACTCTAGTATGGTGTCTTACAAATGTTGTCTGACATTAAACCTTCTTTTGTCTTTTCTAACTGTGTAGCTGGCTTCAACAGATGAAGTATGGGACCAAAGCTCGTATGATAATGCCCCTATTAATTCAAAGAGTATGGCATGATACACTTTTTTTTTTTTTTTGGCCATAAAAGACATTTATTCAATCAGATTTGCCAGAACACAGCTCAGGGTAACATCTAAAAAGTGACTTGAGAAACCAAGATGCTGCCGAGGCAATTTCTTGGCTAGAAATGTTCTGGCAGCTTCTTGTTTTAAATTCTTTCATTTTACATTTTGGGAATTGACTCTCAAAGCCAAATCTTTTTATTATTATTATTATTATTATTATTATGTTATGTTAATCACCATACTTTACATCATTAGTTTTTTGATGCAGTGTTCCATGATTCATTGTTTGCGTATAACACCCAGTGCTCCATGCAGAACGTGCCCTCTTTAATACCCATCACCAGGCTGACCCATCCCTCACCCCCCTCCCCTCTAGAACCCTCAGTTTGTTTCTCAGAGTCCATCGTCTCTCATGGTTCGTCTCCCCCTCCGATTTCACATTTAATCTCCACAATGCCTTTCACAATGTGGATTCTTGCCATAATACCCCTAGAATGAGTCCTTCCATCCTTTCTCCCTCTGCCTCTCTGAGCCTACCTCGAAGAGGGCCTTTCTCTTTTCCATATATTAGTCAACCCCATCAAGATGATGCACGGGGCTGTTGCCTATGCCGTTTTTTCTCCCTGAGAACTGAGCCATGTAACCCACATCTGCCTTTCTCTTAGGGAGGTCTAGTCTGTCCTTAAATGAGTTCCCTATTAACTGCTTAGAGAAAAAGAGTAGCAATGAACTGTCAGCATCAAAGCCTGAGACAAAATTAGTTGTGGCTCTTATGCTAAAAAAATAAGAGTTTGAGAGTGGGGGAGTAAGCAAGGTTACTCTTTTCTGATAACATCCATTTAATATCTTTACTATTAGGTTAGTTGCATCTAATCCCTTGGGGAAATCTAGGAAAGATCCAGTGATTACTTTCAGATAATATATTGTCTCCAAGTCCCGTTAGCTCTTGATCAATAATCATCATGTCTAATACAATATAATCAATATTCTGAACTTTAGTCAAAATTCTTCCTCTCCACTAACTTGGGCCACCTACCAGCAGCAGGACTTTTGCAGTAGGTAATGGGATTTCCATTATGCAAACCTAGGTTTCTGAAGTTTAAATAAGGGACTGGAGGAAAGAAGAAGATTTAAGGGGCTATAAAGTTCCTACATGAATGCCATAGATTTTTCTTTGACTACTTCAGCCACAGGGAATGTTTTACACTCTTTCACTCATGGGCATTTCTGTGGGGTTTTCAGAGACACCAGACACTGGGGTTTCTTTACTTGCTGTTTTTTAAGAAAGAATTATGCCCTCTCTCTTTGCCCTTGGTTACTTGGCAATTCATTATCACTCAGACTTTCTCAGAAGGAGACCCATGGCCACCTTAGGAAAAGCCTCTTTCATAAGACTCAGTGCTAGTTCCATTGTTCGCTCTTTCTTTCCACAACTGTTCCATGGATAACGTGTGTGCTTGACCTGTTAATGGGAGTGCAATTACTTCCCAAATTGCAGCTCTCAACTCTGGTGCTAAGGGCCATTTCATCCAAGCTTCTACTCTTTACTACTCACACAGAACACTTTTGACACTTCTGGTCACCAAATGTGTGATCCTACACTAAGCAATTCTCCACAACACCAGTGTCAATTCTGACACTATGCCCCTGAAGATAACATCAGATCCCACAGTCTAAGGGCTTAGTCCCATGAGACTGCCCTCCCCACTTCAGATGCCAGTCATAAGAAGTAGGGCTCCAGGCTAGTCACTTGGAGGTTCCCATGACTCCCTACTGGAGTTTGATTAATTTGCTAGAATGGCCCACAGAACTTAAGGAAACACATTTACCAGTTTGTTAAAGGCTGTGAGAAAGGATACAGATGAGCAGCCAGATGCAAAGATACATAGGTAGAAGTCTGGGAGTGTCCCGAGAGCAAGAGCTTCTGTCCCTATGGAGTTGGGTACATCATCTTCTCAATATGGATGTCTTTGCCGATCTGGAAGCTTTCTAAACATCATCCTTTGGGCATTTATGGTGATCATTAATTCCATTTTCAGTTCTTCTCCCTTCTCAACAGAATGCGGGTTGGGGCTGAAAATTCTAAGCTTATTATCATGGTTTGGTTTTTCCAGTGACCATCCCTCATCTAGAAGCCATCCAGGAACCCATCAAGAGTCACCTCATTAGAACAAAACACACTCATATCACCCAGGAAATCACAAGGGTTTCAGGAGCTCTTTGTCAGGAATCTGGCATCAAAGACCAAATATTAGAACAAAAGATGTCCCTAGTTCCCTTATCACTTAGGAAGTTGCAAGGGTTTCAGGAGCTCTGTGCCAGGAACCAAGGGACAAAGACTAATATATCCTTCCTATTATCTTATGAAAGCCAAATCTGTTTTCTATCCTCCCAACTTTCCCCTCTTTATGCCTTCCTTTCTTCCTCCTCCCCTCTGTCCCTTCCTTTCCTTGCCCCCAATGTGGGATTTTCTATCTTCCCCACATTTTCTCCAGCCCGGAGATGTGGAACCCTTGTCATGCTTCCCACAGCAATACATGTTATTAGGGAGAGGTTCTGTTGTATGGTATGTAATATATATGGCATTATATGACATATATAGATATGTAAAATGACCATAAGGTGAATTTAAGTACATGACTTGTTTCCCATCCCAATTTTTAGTTATCAGCTCTGAGTTTTTGCTCCTTCTATGAATAATTTCTGTAATTAGAAAATATGCAAAAGAGATTCAGGAAGTTCCTGAAGGGTCATTTTAAATTCCCTTGAAATCATATAATATGGGCCAACATCTATGTCACTTACACATAAAGCAAGGCCTCCTGGTACCAGGACCATTGAAGATGATATCTCTAGCGTTATCATTTATGCTCACTAACAGGCTACTGGCGTAAGGCCCTCAAGTCATCTTCAGTCTTGGCCAGAGCAGAGAAATTCCTGAGGTGAAGCCTGAGGAACTATGAATCAGGGCAGCTGGACTCCTTTCCTTTTCTAAAAGGAATAGTGAAGTTGACAACTATAAAAAAGTACATGTAGACAGCTGGAAATAGAACCAGAGGCATTTGATTGGAAATCTTTGGTGCAAGGCTATTTGTATTGTGTCTTCCTAAATCTCATTTAGCTATGTTTCAGCAAATGTGAAGACTAAAATCTAAGCAAGCGAACTGGGATCTCTGTTCATCATCAAAATTTGGAGCTATATCTTGAAGCAGAAAAAGAGTACTTTTGAAAATGTTTGAAATGCTGTTACAGGGCATTCAGGGGAAAGCATCTGAATGTATTATTTCAGCACTTGTTGTGTCCACTTTTAGTGAGATGAGGAGAAGCTGAATTCAGACATGTGTAAACTGTCTTTTCTATTACACATTCTTGTCTTCAGACATTTGTTTTTAACATGAGGGTTTGTTTTACCAGCTCTAAAATCTTTTTTGGTAGAGTGTCACTCCTCACAGGCTGGGGTATCAGGTTTGATGTTGTAAATGCCAATGTCATTGTCAAGAAAAAAATTAAGATAAAACATAATTGAAGTCAAGGACATGAGCAACTCTAAAATAGAAATAATACCGTTAACTAATAGATAATGAATATTTACTGTGCACTTGGAAATGTTCCAAGCACTTGATCGTGCATTAACTCATTTTAACCCTACAACAAATCAAAGATTATATCTCATAGTTGGGTGTGCCTTAGCTATGGGAGTTATCATTGGACTTGTATGGTTCTCCTACTTCAAGGTGATAGTACACTCTTAACAGAGGTGGTCCTGAATGTGAGCTTGCATGCCCATCTTCAGCTGTCACCATACAGGACCTTCTCCCACTCTCTTCCTGAATAAATAGGGGAAACACAGAAAACCCAAGGATTTGTCCAAGGATTATTAACCCATAGTGGATGGGGGGGGGGCCCACAATGAGGGCTATCATGTACTTTTTCTTATATGCCCTGGTCACCTTTTAGTACCATAGACATTCTTTCATTCCTTGTTGGTCTTGCCTTTTATTGAGTCTGAATTCACGGCTGGAGATAACTGCTCTTGGGGTTTTCCTCAATCTCTCTTCCCTTCCCAGCCTTTCTCCCAGATTGGAAGACAAAGAAACAAAAAAACAATGAGGTGATAAGAAGTAGCTTCTGCTCTTAAAGAGTTTTCTACATTTTCCTTAGATTGAGTCCTATACTTAGTCTGCTGGTGACCAAATTGGGTTGGAAGTTTGTAAACATTTTTTATATAATGGTTTTTGATCGAACCCAGCCTCTGGAGCAGAATGTAGTTAAAAAATATTTCCAATATCTCAAAACTTTTGTTTTTAGTTTTCTTTCTTTCCAAGGCTACCACTTTCCAAAGCTATGGCAGGAAGTGTACCTTTCTCTCCATCAGGCAGGAGCTCTTAGAGACCAGAGACTATCAGAGGCTCTCAAGCCTACCATGAGCTACCTGCCTCTTCCAGAACTCTCATTCTTATTACACCCAGTGGAAGATATCTGATGACTGATGGTGTATTTGTGATGGTATTAAACTTATCTTTTTTTCTTTTCTAGTCTTCTTCAGAGTTCTGTGATTCAGTATAGCTCTCTACTTGGCAACTGTGACTATAATATATAATAGCTAATCAAAGGGAATTCTTAATTCTCATTTTGCTTCCCCCTTTCCACAGACACGCATAAAACCTGCTGTTCTTTTTCTTCTCCATCTTGGTAAATGGCACTCTGGCTCACATCAAAAACTGAGGAGTCCCCTGATTGCTCCCTTTTCTTCATTTTCTGTGGTGAGGTTACTATCATGTGATATGGCCTAATGAATATGTTTCATTAGGGACATTTAAAGGCAAAGGTTAACATAATCCCTCGCTCCCTCATTATCTCACCGAGAGGCACACAATGCAACTATGTTAGTGGCATATCATGGGGCCGTGGTCCAGGGGAAGAGACCCCGAGTCCTTCCATTTTACATTTGTAGACTCAAGCACAGGAATAGCCTTATTTGTGAGAAATAAAAGTCAAAGTTCAGACACAAACTAGTCTAGGTTCAGATGCTAGTGGAGCAAGGAGTTTTCTGAGAAGCTCAGTTTGGTTGTAAATTCTGTTTCCATTCCTTCTCTGAAAAATTTATGTGATGAGAACACATGTAGAAGAGATCTGAATAATTCCCAAAAGGTCATTTTTAGTCCCTCTGAAATCATTCAATATGGGCCGACATGTATGTCACTTACACATAAAGCAAGCCCTGCTGGTTCCTGGGCTATTAGAGTTGATGTCTCCAGGGCTATTATTAACTTCAGTTTTGTTAGATTTAGACTGTCAGAGAAGGAAAGTCTTTGCCAGGAGAAGCTGAGTTCCAACTACTACATGAGGAGTCCTCCATCTCAGCTGAGGTCACAGCTAAGCAAACCTGAGTTTCAAGAGTAATTCACTATGTTGTCTAACTTGTTTCTTCATACCACCACCCCTCCCCCAACACACACACACACACACACACATTAAGTCCTGCAAGCTTTATTTTCAAAATTTCTTTTCATTCTATTTCTTTTCATCTCATCTGCTGGCTCCTCAGTAGGAATCATTATTGTCTCTTACCTTGACTATAGTGATTATTTTACACTTGGTCTTTCTTTTGCCTGGTTACCATCTTCATCTCCTCTTTGGCTAAATGCCCTCTTTATCTCCTCTGCTGTAACCTAATAATCCATTCTCCATAATAGTCAGAATAAATTTTAAAAGTGAGAGCAAAGAACTCCACCCCCTTATCATAATCCAATGTTTTCCCATTAGGCTTAGAATAAAATTCCACATTATCTGTAAGACCTATGTGGTCTGACTCCTGTCTACTTCTTTGACTGGGTCTCTTTTTGGTCCCTTACCGATTATGCTTTTGTCACTCTTGTCTTCTTTCTGCCCCTTGAATATTCTAAGCTTGCTTTTATTTTAAAAAATAAAGTTTGCCTTTTCTTTTTGCCTGTGTCCTTGGCAATCACATTGTTTTAGAATTAGCCATTTATTGTCAGTTAGAATGTTATCAATGGATCAAGACCCTCCCTGAACAAAAGTAGTCCCCCCTCCTAACTATTCCATTTGCTCTCTGTTGTAATACTTATTGTTCCCTAAAATTACTATGTTCATTTTTTTTGTCATTTGCATGGTTATTATTCATCTTTCACCCATGCTAATGTATATGCCCCTTTAAGCAGGGATTATATCTGTTTTGTTAAAGATGTATTCTGTATTATATGGGTTTGGTAAACATTTGGAGAATATATAAGTAATTTCTATGCCATAAATGTTTGAATATATATTGTTGAAATTTTGCTATGGGTGTATGGTGATTTTAAAACATAACCTCTAAATTCTTTGACACTCTTCTTTTTAAGAGATAGAAGTATGAATTCTCTTTTCCTTAAAACTGGACTATGTTAACTGATCAGGGCTTAAGAGACTAACTTTTCCCATTTCTTATTTTTTGGGGTGCTCACTTTGGGAACCCAGCAGCCATGTTATAAGAAAACCAAAGTGCTACATGGTGAAGATTGTGTAGGAATTTTGGCCACAGCCCAAGCTGAGGTTCTAATCAACACCCAACATCAACCTCCAAATATGCAAATAAAGGAGCTTTTTATCTCAGAGGTCAGCACATGGTTTTTTGTTTGTTTATTTGTTTTTCTGCAAAGGAGCAGCTAGTAAATATTTTCATTGCAGGTCATATAGGGCTATTAATAGTCTCTGCCACAGATCCTCAGCTCTCCTGTTATAATGCAAAAGTAGCCAGAATAATACATAAACAAATGAGCAAGGCTGTGTTCCAATAAAACTTCATTTACAAAAAATAGCTGGTAGGTCAGATTTGGCTCATGGGCTATAGTTTGTCAGCCTGTACATTAGAGGACTCTTGCCCCAGTCAGGAAGTTGCTTCCAGCCTCTGAGCTACTCCACTTGGCGACACATGAGGCAGAGAAAAACTTTCCCACTAAGCTTTGCCCAAATTGCAGATCTGTGAACAAAATAAATGTTTTTAGTCATTTTAAGCCATTAAGTTTGAAGTGGTTTGTTTTGTGTCAATAGATGACTGGAACAGGGTTAGAGCCAATCTTTTAAAATGGCCAAATTCGGTTATATTTTATATGGCAGATGAGAGTTAACTCTCCTATCTTTAAAATTTTTCATACATATGTATCATAAGGTCAGGTCACATTCACGTGGCAGATTTAAAACTGGCATGGGAGCATCTTATAAGTCACAATATTTCAATGTGAATGATGTTTTATCGGTATTTTTAAGATGTATGATATTCAGAATATGCATAAAAAGTGTGAATGATAGAGCACATCCTCAACTTCTTGGCTTTTAAAGAGAGCACTCAAAAATATTCAAAGTAGAGTAATTGTAAAGAAATATTAATGAGTTGATTTTGGTTATGATAAAATTTCATGTGATTTTTCTTCCAGAAAAATACCTGCTTAAATATCTTGGTCTATGGGGGAAAGAATATGCTCATTTATAGTCCAAAACAGAAGAATTGAAATAGTTCTTAAGGAGTTCACAACTTTTACATGGAATGCACATCTGTTTTAGGAAAATTCATATAACCTTTGTTAAGCTTATGAACAGGCTAATACATTTCCATTCTAGTACATATATAAAGAAAAGTACAATCTTGAGAGAGAGGTTTTGCTGGAAAGATTTTTCAGATTTTTTTTTTTTTAAGATTTTATTTATTTATTTGAGAGAGAGAATGAGAGAGAGAGAGCACATGAGAGGGGAGAGGGTCAGAGGGAGAAGCAGACTCCCTGTGGAGCAGGGAGCCTGATGTGGGACTCGATCCCGGGACTCCAGGATCATGACCTGAGCCGAAGGCAGTCGCTTAACCAACTGAGCCACCCAGGCGCCCCGATTTTTCAGATTTTTCATTTTATTTTTCCTACATTAAGAGACACTCAATATGGACATTTTATTTCCTTCAATAAATTAAAGGCCCTATATGAAGAAAGCTCATGCTCTTAAATTTCATTTTTACATATGGCACAGAATTTCTGAGGTTTCAGTATAGCACACACATCACATGGGCTTCAACTGGGTTTAATGTGGATTTCACAGATACTTGTCAGTTTTCATCGTTGTTTGAATATACTTGGAATGCTTTGCCTTATCAATCCTATTCCATAAGGTAGAAGTGTGGTCTTCTACCACTTCGATAATTAGTGTAGCAAATGCATTGGTGTAAGTGTTCTAACACACACTCTCCTTTCTCCAAATAGTGACTGGTATTAATAGAAGTAATACCCGACCTTCACGTGTTCTGTCTAGAGAGACTAATGGCAAGTGCTTTGCTTTGTAAACTGTGAGGAAACAAAGAATAAAAAAAAAAAAAGCTCAAAAGGAAATACCATTATAAATGACAAGAATCTTGAACTTTTTCAACTAAGGTAGGAAGGTCGAGAAGAATAGTAAAAATAAAGGTGGTGTTATTTACAAATACATAGGTTTTTTCTTTCTGGACAATTAATAGGAAATAATGTATTGAAATAAAAATATTAAACATTTAACACTACATAGGCTTTTTAAATTCTTGAGCACTGCACAAAAAAATGTATTGCCCCATCTTAAGGGCATGCATGTTTCTCTAATTTCTTTAAAGGAAAATTCAAGTGACTTGGGAAATTGTGTCAGGATAACCTGATATTTTCCTTTTAGTCTGAGTCAAATATGCATTAAACGAACAATTCAAGCAAAACCGTTCAAAATCTCACCTCCTTTAGTTCTCTTGAAGCATTACCTTCATGGTTGTCTGTTCTGATGATGGAACAGGTTTTTGTTTTGCAAAGGGAAGGAAGGTGTTAACAGGTTTTTGTTTTGCAAAGGGAAGGAAGGTGTTAACAGAATATAGGGTTTTCTGAGGTGCTTTTCTCCCCAGTCTGCTGCTGCCTTTGTTTTAGAGGAGATGGCAGCTGCCCTTCCATTCTGTGATAGCTCAGGAAAACCTGCTCCGTAAGCATGTTAATTTTCTTCCTTGTAGAAAAAGCTGGCTAATCCCAGGAGGTACTGCAAAGTTTAAGTTGAAGTAAATAGACAAATTGCTCAGTTGAAAAAAAAAAAAGTGTTCCATGCAGCTCCTGATGAGTGGGAACACACCTGCCACACAATAGAATATGATATCCTTCAGCTCATTGCTTTCTGAGAATGCGTGGAAACGTGGCTGCCGTTTAGTAGACATCTGCTTTGGATCACTGGCAAGTAAAGGTTTAATTACCGATCGATGGGTTACTTGCCCTGTGGATTTCGTAGGAGTAGTTTTGTCCCATTTTCTGCTTTTCCCCCATAGAAACTACTCTTTCAAAAAGACATCTTCGGAATAGCAAGGCCCGGCGTCTTCTCCTTTGCTTTTGTTGTTGTTGTGTTGTTGTTTGATTTTTCATTTTCTAAGAGGCAGTTTGACAGTAGTTTATGAACCTTCGAAGGCCATATGGGGGTCTTAAATGCTATGCTTTTCACAAGGATCATGCCAATGAGACCGACATAGGTGTATCTATGGGTGTGTGCTAGAGACGGAAGTTAATAGTGAAAATACGTCACTTGGGGCCACTTGGAGGGTCAAAGCAGAAGGAAATCCTTCCCCGCATTCTGAAAGGTATGACACAAGAGTGTATCTGGAAGTGGATCGTCAGCTGGTATGGGACGATGAATATGGCAGGACAACCCAACGAAGCAGAGGTCAGTCTCTGGCACAAGCAAAGGACAAACCCATCTGTGTGTCCCACTTATCACATCATAAGGATAAATTCACCTGGTCCTAAAAAACATTAGACCTTCCAATAAAAATGTCACTGCAAAAAGTAAATAGGAATGAAGGATCAAACAATTCAGCCAGGGTTGTTCTCATCATCTTTCTGGCTGTCCTATCATCATTTAACTCACAGGAGACTTTTCTACAGAAATATTGTTTTTTTCTTTCAGAAAATTCAAATAGCTAAGTCAACCGTCTATCAGAAATGGAATCAGATTTGCATTTTTAGGGAAATTGCTGGTTTGCAGGAGGATGTCTTGGTAAAGGCCAATAACTTATTTCTTTTTAAAATAATATTTTTTTCCTCCAAAATAGACACCGTAACCAGAGTAAGGAATTAAAGTTCTGCTGCTTTGAGAGAAGTTAATACTATGGATTATATGTCTGGGTCTGCAACCAGACAGATGAAGAAAATATAAAAACTACTGAGATGTTAGTGGCCCTTTAACATTGTTTATGACCCTCTTCCCTGAAGAGAGGACAGTTTAACATCAATTTTCTCCTTGCTATTAAAATCTTTTCTTATTGCCTCAAGACTTCAGTAAGTTCCAAGTTTTCAGCTTTTCAACTGGATTCATTGATTCTTTCCACCTGCGGCGTAAAGACCATCCATCCATCCATCCATCCATCCATCCATCCATCCATCCATCCAGCAACCTTCATGGTACATATAAGAAGCACATACAAAGTTGGGTAAAACCTGCTAATCAAGCTAATAGTGGCATGTATACAAGTAAAAATAATTTCACAGCTGCCATTGGAACAAAAAGAGACTCAAGAGTATAGAAAAAGAAAGAATTTTACCTGAAAGAATTTTATTAGGCTTCACATAGAAGATAATATTTAACATTTAACAGCCATTAAAGGCTTAATGGTAGCTATTTATTAAATGTTTACTATATGCCAGACACGGTTCTGAGTAGATGAAATAGATAAGCGAATTAGACTTTACAATACTGTTAAGTTACTACTCTTATATTGCTAAAGTAAAGAAACAAAGATACAGAGAAGTTAAATAACCCACTCAAAATTGTACTGCTTATAAGTGGTGGGACTAGAGTTCAAACCCACCAGTTTAATTCTTGTGTCTGAGCCCTAACTCAATATACTATGTTGCCAGGTAGTAAGAGGCAGACTTCCTATTCTGGTGGTATAGCAGAGTAGAGGCCCTGAAAGACCTTCTCAGCTGCAACAATTAAAAGGCAAAATCAAACATTATAAAACAGCTTTTAAAATGTATTGCTGAGGGGCACCTGGGTGGCTCAGTCGTTAAGCATCTGCCTTCGACTCAGGTCATGGTCCCAGGGTCCTGGGATCGAGCCCTACATCGGGCTCCCTGCTCCGCGGGAAGCCTGCTTCTCCTTCTCCCACTCCCCCTGCTTGTGTTCCCTCTCTCGCTGTGTCTTTCTCTGTTAAAAAATAAATAAAATCTTTAAAAAATATATATTGCTGAGTTGACATGAAAAAAAGGGCTCTGCAGAGACCAAAAGCCAGAGAAAGTTTTCACCCTGGAGATTGTATTAGACGATCCATCGAAAGGCACCAGCTCAGATGATGGAACAGGTATCAACAGGTGACCAATAATAAGGTCTGTTTTTTGTTTTTTTTTTTGTCTTGATGTAATCATGGGAATTACCTCCTAAGAAACAAGTATACTTTCAAGTTTGCTCTTCTTCATTCAAATAATGTCATTCTCCCCAGCCTTAGCCATGCTCCCTTTGATGTACTCCAACATCACTACCCTAAGTAAATTCCTTGTCCCACTGCTTATATAACCATTCTGTGGTGGCTAGCCATCAAGTTGATCCCCAATGATCCCTCCTTCTGATGTTTGCACCCTTGTGTAGTCCCCTCCCACAAGGTACCAAAGTTTATCTGTGTGACTAATAGAATATAGCAGAAATGATGATATATCACTTTCTAGATTAGGTTCTAAATCGCACCTGAGATTCTCTCACCATCTCCCTAGGGAAGTCGGCTGCCATGCATGAAGGGCAGTCGGCAGCTCTGGGAGAGCGGCAAAGCGGAGAGGAATGAAGATTTCCAGCCAGTGAAGGAGTGAGATCTCCAGCTGACAGCTGTGTGAACCAGCCTTCTTAGCAGCAGACTCACAAGGCTTCAGAAGATGCAGTCCCGCCTACATCTTGACTGCAACTCATGAGGGCCTCTAGTCAGAACCAGCCAGCTAGACTGCACCCAAATTCCTGACCTATAAATGTGAGATAATTAATGATTGTTGTTTCAAGACATTAAGTTGAGGTAATTTGCAATACAGCAATAGATAAATTATATATCACTTTTCTCCTAGGCCCAACACATCATATCACAGCACAGCTACCCGATTAAGTAAAATGCAGAGAATAGGTGTGTTTCATTACTCATTGTTTCTTTTCCTCAAATATAAGCACATCAGATCTTCTATGTATCCCACTCAGGGTTCTCTTTAATCCCTGTTCCCCATCCCTAAAGCCCTGAAACTGATCTGATTATATTGTAACATATTATTGATGTATTCATCCGGAGCACATACAGAAATATAGTTATGTATGATTTGATACATAAAGGAAAAAAATCCTCAAATCTTCTCAATACTTGGAAATTAAGATCACTTCCCTAAAGGGTGGAATGGAAAGATACCATGCTTATTAATGCCCAATCTTGGGCATGGTTCTCACATTCCATTGGCCAAGTCACACAGTCAAATTCATCATGGTCGGGGAGAGGGGTTGATAAATAAACCCCAGTAACTGAATTCATATTCCAAAATCTTGGTGGAAAGGGAATGGAAAATTCTAAACATTATTGTATTTCTCATCACCTTTCTCAACATGCTCTCTCTCTCTCTCTCCATTTTCTTTATCCCTCAGATTAATGCTTTTAATAACTGCCTTAAGATATGCTCATCATTTTTTCTGCATAATCTATTTGATATTGAATTATATTTTTCCCTGATTTAAGTAGCTTATCATTACTGGTTATCTCAAAACATAAAATGCATAAAATATTTTGTATTTCAATTATGGTATTAAGTCCAACAGATATATATTAACATTTGTCTTTTCTAATTTTCTTACAGCCATTCTTTTCCTCCATAAGTGAAAATAATATGTAAGTTACCTCCTTCAGGGTAACCCTCCCTGAACCTTATTAATATTTGCAACTAATTATTGGTGTAGTAGTCCAAGTCATATACTAACACAGACACAGGAGTCTGGTTTTTTGTTATATAATTGGAAAAATCTACAAATAAGCTCTATTCTCTATTTGGAAATTAAATTTACCTCCCTAAATAAAAAGTACTTCTAGGTGGTATTTTTCCCAATGAATCTAACAAAAGCCTTTCACGCTGAATTGGAAGAAACATTTAAATGTATATGTACTGGGACATGAACTGGGGTCTTACACACATGTAAGTATCAAAGCAGAGTTCAAACCCAACATTTTACCTCTAGATTCTACCAGTAGTGTATGGTGTGTTGTCTGTCTCTCTCCCTTCTTCCTCCTCCTTTCTTTTTTTCTTCCTTTTGTTCTTTTCTCCCTCTCTCTCCTCTCTCAAAAACATTTATTGGCTACTGTAGAGCCTTTTATTTTATTTTATTTTATTTTATTTTATTTATTATTATTATTTTAGAGAGCACACATGTGCATGTGTGCAAGTGGGGGGGTGGGGGGGAACAGAGGAAAAGGGAGAGAGAATCTCAAGCAGGCTCCACGCCCAGTGTGGAGCCTGACTCAGGGCTCAATCTCATGGCCCTGAGATCATGACCTGAGCCAAAATCAAGAGTCGGACGCTTAACCTACTGAGCCATCCAGGCACCCCAGGTAGAGTCTTTTTAAATAATAACAAATGAAAAAGATATATAACAAGAGCATATATAATCACATAAATATCTCAATATACCACAACACACTGTCATTACTATTTGAGTGTCAATTAGTTCTTCACATTAGCTCCTGTGAGATCGGGGTCCTAGGGATGATGGCAGAGGTTCTATAACGCAGATTAGATGGAGGTAAGAGACGTGGGGATAGCCCTGCACCAAAGAAGCATGTTATCCACTTTACATTTCTGCCTTGGCTTCCCAAGCGCACGTTCTCTTTCTGCAGGAAGATGATTTTATCATAGAACCGTATTTTCAAAAATACTTCTGAAAGGGTTAAATATAGCCCTTTGCCAGTGAATGATTCCTGGGAATTTTAATAAGCCCAAGCTCCTGCAATCCAACAGGTAACAGTCACCGGGATTGCTGCGCGCCCGGAACTGCACGGTGTCGTGTTTGCACGGCTGCATCATGCTTGTAGAAATTGCACCTGGAGTGACCCGGCCTCACAGACGACAGATCCGCAAGGTGTTGCAGGAGCCACCACAATGCCGAAATTCTCACTGAAGCCACAACCTTTGGACTTTGGAGCCAACTGAACCAAAGGATGACAGCTTGACTGAAGACTCGTCCGTTTCTATCAAATGGTTACCTGCGAGGACAGGCGTCCCTGAGAGATGGCGCTGAGCTGTTCTCCTTGCACCCCGGAACCTGTGCTCTGTTCAGCGTCCCCGGCGGTGTGGATCGTAGAAGAATTGCCTTCATCATAGCACACGATACAAAGAGCCACAAATACGGTCATTCTGGTGCTCAGCAGCCCGATGCCCAGAGTAATTAACTCCACATGCCGTGGCTGGGTGCTGTGCCTGCCTTCAAGGAAGGTGATGAGGTGTCCAGCCCTGAAGGGTATGGCCGCTTGACTTCTTTATTATAAACACAATGAAAAAAGTAATAGTTTTTGCAACATGGCATCACAGCGCTCCTACTCAGGAAATGAATCTTTATGTATTGGATCTCTTATGAATTCTGTGTGATTTTTGTCCCAGGAGTCTAAGAAAAACTGCTCTTTTTGTACTACTAAGTGATGCAATGTGTAGCCTAAACAGATGGAAACAGCTTGACTTTAGCATAAGTGTTAGAATATGTAGTTTAAGTGTAGAAACCCACAAGGCACAACTAACAGAAAGTCTGTGTCATTTAAAAGGCCTATCAAGTTTACACTGACATGCGGACTGAGGCGTTCCTGCATGAGGTTTTTATTTCTTAAATAATTCGTGTATGAAATTAATAGAGAATTTTAAATGTCTATACCTGTAAAAAAGATAAAACATAAGAGGAAAAAATAGTAATTTGTACAAGATAAGTGCTTATTAAACATTAGCTATGGTTATTTTTATTATAGTAATTAAATTTTGCTTTATCTATGCAAAGAATGATTATACAGTACGCACCGTATTAGTAGATACCAGGAACTTTCCAGTAGGATATATCCTCATAAGCCTTCTTTCTACAAAATACAAGTCTTAAAATAGTTGGTGAATAATCATTTTTAACCATTCAAATTATGTCTTGCATAATGTTGTTGTCATATTTATCAATCATGCTTGTATTCAGAAGAAACACCTACAAAAGGTAACACGTGAAATCTTACATATAGTTTGTAGAATGCCATTTTTGAACAGTATACCTGGTTGAAATGAATATCAGCAATACCCAAGAGAACCAAGGCACAACTGAGAAGTTGTGAGGTTCAACATTCACCCTATTGCCTTGCTGTTCTGGGTGTCTTTTCATCCTTCATCTATTCTCGTCTTTTGTTGCTCACTCCTTCACTCATTCTTTCCTCAACCCCTAGCATTAATTTAAGGATTAGGGTTACAGGGCTGCCCTCAACAGTTCACACCAACAAGAAAAGCATCTGATAATATGAACAGATTCTGAATTATTAGTTTATCATTGCTCTCCACAGAGTTATTTATATTTTATTTTTTTATTTTTTTAAATATTTTATTTATTTATTTGAGAGAAAGAATGAGAGAGAGAGAGCACATGAGAGGGGGGAGGGGCAGAGGGAGAAGCAGACTCCCTGGTGAGCAGGGAGCCCGATGCGGGACTCTAGGATCATGACCCGAGCCGAAGGCAGTCGCTTAAACAACTGAGCCACCCAGGCGCCCGAGTTATTTATATTTTAAAAGAGGATTTCGAGAAATAGGAAATGCTTAGCCCAGTGGAGTGACTCACTAATCACTATCACTAATGACAGGTCAATGAATACCCTTCCCACACTCTTCAAAAATCGCACCATCGAATCCCCTGCCATTTCACCCTGGGGGTAAGCCTGGCCCTGTACCAATGCTGCCACCTAAGTGTGAGGCAGGTACATTTTAATGCAACAGTTCATTCTTTAAAGCTATTTATTCTTTTAGAGTATTATTTTTATTTTATTATTACTTTATTAAAGTATTACTTTAAATACAACTATTAGTTTGAAAGCGTCAGTATTTCTTTGCAAGACCTTATCATATCACTGGAGAACACATTAAGCCAGTGAAACTCCATCTTATTTCCAAAACTTACTGAACTTGACTTACATTATCAGCTATACATTTGACATTGTGTGAGTATTCTCGTTCATAATTTAACTACGCTGTGCCAAAGAAGTGGGTAAATGATGACCCCCCCAAAAAAACAATTGCTCTTTTCACTTATTTGGACATTCTATGAACAAATATTAAACCATAGATAAATTGTTCACTTTCTCCTCTGAGACAACACTTTAGTGCAACCATAGTAATGATCCCCCAACAATTATGTATCTAGTAATGTTGATATATACTATCTTGCAGCCCGTGATCAATAGATTATTTTGATTCAGGCTCTGTGTACATTTTCCTATGGCAATACTTTTTCTAAGAATAAAGCAATAACCAACCAAATAACAAAGAGTGTGAATGACAATGATTTCCAATACTGAGAATCAGGCAAACATGGGTGGTGGGAAAATAAGGCAAGAACAACATCATGGGCAGCAGAGGCTGGGAATCTACCTAACTCAGGGTCTCTTACATAAAGGGAGAGCTCAGCTAAGCCCCAAAAGTAGGCAATGGACTGTTTCAACAGGTTTTTTTTTAATTTTTACCTAAAAATGGGTAAGATTTTTGTATATTCAAATGAGTGTACTAAATCAATTTTTCACAAAATCATAAATAGAACACTAAATGAGCTCTTAATGATTGTATAGTGTTTTAAAGAAATATGCTTTATTCATTCTAAATACTTGGGAATATTTTTTAATCATGATTTTTGATTATTTAGGAACTCCTCTCCTTTTATGGCCTTGGTTTATTAAAAGGTGTCTGTATCTGAACTTACACTAACCTCTTTCAAATGGTTCACAAAATAGCATCTTTTATATGTCAATATATTCTTGTTACAAATTATATCGATGTCTTCTTTAATGACTGCCACCAGCAAAAACCTCAGAAAAGGCTACTGTATTGACACGTTTCAGGGCAATTTCTTCTCCTAGTGTGTTCTGAGGAAATAGTGTTACCTAGATTTACACATTAATTCTCATTGGCCAATATATTTTATGTTATGGATCTATATTTCATTTTACTGCTTTCCCTACAGAGAAAACCCAATCTTAAATGGTTGTCCTATAACACAGAACTAATAGTATAACTTTTTTGTTAAATTCCGGGAAAGAAAATTATGTAATTCTGCTATACTATCTGATACATATTACATATGTTTTATTTAGAATATCTTCTTAATGAATTATAAGTTTTTATTAATGATTTGCAATGCATGTGCATCTTTTCTTACAAGATAAATTATACAAAATATAAATTATATCTTATTTGGGAGTTTGCATGCTTCTACTAATATTAATATCTCATACTTTTTATTATAGAATAAATGGACTAATGTAGTTTCTAGCTGTCTGTTATTTACTCAACTTCTAGTATATAAAAAAACATAGATTGCAAAAGTGTTTGCTGTAATCTAAGAGAAACTGGCTAAGTGTTAATATCATAGTTAAAGAAGTGTTTTATTTCTGAGAAACTAATCTTATTTAGGGTTTGCTTAAATGCACAAGAACTCAAGTTTTTAAGCCAATTAGAATATGGATTTATGCAAAAATCGATCACTACATATCGTAGCTTGTCTTGCATGTCCATTGTATCTGCATCCAGCATATGCTAGAGTAGCGAGAGCTGACCCCAGATTTAGTATCTTTTGCATTGAAAGTAAAAATCTTAGCTTAGTATGAAATTTTTCCCCTATAAATACCTTTGGCTTGCCTTGCCATTTATGCAGCAGCAGGAGACCATTATCCAGTGACACATTCTATCCCACTGACATTATCACTCAAAGATGGTCGATTTCATTTTCAGGAAGGTCCCAGAGAGCTACAGACAAGTTACAATCAATCACACAACCTCAGTTGCTGGGTGCGTCACATCACTCTCAAAAAGAAAGAGTAAGGAAAACACAAATGTCCTAATGTATATTTAAATTTTCTATTTAGATCTTAAAGAACTGCTGGGTGGTAGCCTATCTTCACATTAACAATATCATTGTTTAAGCCATGTCACTCCCCCGCCCCCACCGATTTATATAAATACCAAAATGAGTTTCAACGCTTTGCTGTGTGGTTGTAAAATACAGCCAGGCCAGGTGCTATGGGAAGGGTTGTAGTGGTTGTATACCAGGTAATATATGGGTGGCATTGAGTAGAGAGTTTTGAAGTTAGTTGAGTAAAGCTAGGTACAGATCAGCCTAAGCTTGAGGGATAGTTAGAGTTAAGTACAATGCAGGTCAGAGCAAGCGGCAGGTATCAAGGGTTAATGAAATCACCAGTAGGACCAAATAAAGCTGAAGAGCAACAGACATGAGGGATAGAGTCAGGTCTGAAAAAGCTTCAGGTAGAGGCAAGCTGGCTTTCCAGAGAGTTTCTAAAGAAGGGATTTCCCTGGGCATCATGAGAATTTCTACATAATGAACTTCAGACTCCTGTAGTGAATCAAATCCTGTCTCCATCTCCCTTTTTAAAAAAGAAGCCATATTCCTATGTGCCAGCTCAAGTCTTTGAGGAGCCTTGACATGACCATTCTTTCCCAGAACATTTCTGTGTTGAAAGGTGAAAGTATGTCTTGTGACCTGATGCGGAATACCAATGGGCTGTCTGTTGTAGAGGCCGCTTTTAGGCAAACACTTGAGCAACAGAGTGTAGAAAGGGCCCACAGACAGGCAGGTGACCCACCTCAAAATACCTATAGGCCCTAACTAACCAGTGGGCTACTTACAACCAAGCGTAGTTACCCAAAATGGGAAAATTCCATACGTCATATGTCACCATACCTCCTCACCTTCCCCCTCTTTAAACACAGCCCCCACCCACACTGCCTCCTTGCACAGTCTCTCCTCTGCTATCCTCCCTGCTGCTCCCTTGTGGTGTATTCCATAAACTTCTATCTCCTTTGTTCTGCCTCAGGTGAATCCTTTTCCCTCCTGCACCACCAACATACACCTGGTGGTTGCCCCACATTTGGGGACCTCCATCCCATTGGACAGACACCTCATCTACGTCATGTGATGATGGAACGAGCTGATGGCTATCCTCCTCTTCACTTCTCATTACAGAGGAGGAGGCATCAGAAGCTTATTAAATCTTCTAAAACAATTTGAGGTGCCTTGCATATTTCACCAGTGAAGAAACCAAGACTCAACAAAGTAAAAATGCTTAAGCCATGTCTAAGCTCATTAATAAGTGAGCTGATACTATATAGGCCTGGACTCTTGATGTTCAGGCCTGTGATCTTTCTACTTTATCAAATGACCTCTACATGTGGCCTATTTCACCCATTCCAGATCAGAGGCCTGGCTGGTAATAAGGCACTTGACATATGTTTTATGGAATTCAATTGTGAAAACATTTCCTGTGAAATAGTTATCTTACCCTTTGTAATGTAAACAGGAAGACATCAATCTTGATTAGGTGAGTAAAGAAACTGAATTGTCACAAAGTCCTCCCATTTCTATCCACATAATCGTCAAAGGAGTTCAAAATATCGGAAGGTAGGTATTGCTTTCTTCCATGTTACTTTTAGGTTTGGATGAGCTCTTTACTTCTATTAAGATGCACATAATTTTAGTCCTTCTCTGAAGAGCCTCCAAAGAAACTAACAGCACTTTCCAGAGTTTGCAATGTTTACCAATAAAATCAACACAATAATATACATGTATAAAATGAATAACACAAAAATATTAAAATTCTTGGATAATTTGTCTCAACAAGAATTCGGTTTCTGAAATTTCTAGAATTCCGTTTTTTTAAAACGATAAACTATGGGAGAATGGGTTGGGTAAAAAAGTACTGGCTAGGACAGAGATGTTATTATCAGATTTCCTGGTTAAAATTTTTGTTCTGCCACTTATTAGGTGTGTGCATTAAGTGACTTTTCTATACATTAATCTCTCTGTTTTTAAAATGGGACTAATTACAGAATCTAGCTGAGAGCATTGTTCTGAAAATGAAGTGAGTTAATATGTGAAAACCACTTAGATTTAGGTATTATTATTGTAGATAATTCTAATATATATTCTTGATCTATAATTTAATAATTCCATAATTATTCTAGATGATGATTTTTCTTAGAAAATCTGAATTTTGTAATAACTAGAGGCTAATATTTATCTTTCAGAAGCAGAACACCTAATTTATTCATGATTTCTATAAAAAGAATTCATTATATTCAGTTGACCATAAATATATATAACTTTAAATCAGTGATTATTAACCACCCAGAACAGTTAGATATCTGTGTTGAATATCTGACACTCTCACCTCACTAACGCTGGTTCTCTAGGGCAGAGATATTCAGTGATGATGGGTAGGATCCAAGTCTCCTCATGAAAGTGGTATTTGGAGGTGATTCTGGTACCCATCTCTACTGAACAAATGGACATAAAACCACCAACTATAATTGAGAATCACCGCTTTATATCTCTGCAAACCCAGTTGCAAGCAGACTATGTCCAAGCTATCCCATCAATTGGCTAATTTATTAAAAACCACAAAACTACAATAAGTGGATATAGAACTTCTTTCCTCCTTTCAAAACTGTTTGGAGTAGGTGGAGAAGGAGCCACTGACATTATCCACTTGACAGGAAACAGTGGCCTTACAATCCACATGATGAGATATGGCGCTGTTAAAAATCCCCAGTCAGCAAGTTGCTTTCAGCATAACTCCTCACCAGACTGGTCAATATATCTCTTACAATAACACTTCTTGATTAATATTTAATTTAATTATGCAGGTGTTCTGATCTGCCTAATACTCTACCCCACTGTCAGAAGCCTTTTCTTTATTATCTGACATACTTCTGGGCAACTAGCCAACATCAATCATCAAACAAATGTTGATAGATCATCTATCTACATGGAGCCAGCCACTACAGTAAGCACTAGAAATACAATTAGAAAAAAAAAAAAAAGATATTGTGTCTCCCTTAAAGAACATACAGTCTTACTTGGGTGAAAGGCAAGATAACAGGCAATTTACATATATTATAGTAAGCACTATGATAGGGGCATCTAGATGAAGAACCTAATTCTATAAGAGGAGAGTGGTAAGTAAATAAAAAATGCTTTATGGAGGTGTTGACATCTAACCTGGAACTAAAAGATAGGGTAGGGAAAGTACATTCTAGAAAGAGGGGACAGTTATGCAGAATCTCTGAAGCAAAAGTAAGCATGTTATTTAGAGAACAACCAGTGTTCTCAGAATACAGCCATATTCTATGGCTGTAGCATAGAATATGGAGTGAAGCGTGATAGGGTATCTTTAGTGGGCAAATCTGATGGTGTAGTTAGTAGCGGAGGCGAAAGAATGAAACTCAGAAATATTAGGAAAGTAGGATTGGCAAGATATAAGGAAGGGAGAAATCAAAGGGGTCAATCAGATCTCTTGCTTGAACAACTGAATGAAAGTTGGGGTCATTACTGAGATAGGGAACTTAAGATACAGGATAGGTTTGTGGGAAAAGATTCGGCTTTTGAAATGCTGTAAGATGCTTCCAAGCTGTAGAAGAGAAGATATTCAATAGAATTAAGTATACAGGGCTAGAGCAAAAGAGAAAATTCTGGAGTGGAAATATAGATTTGGGAGTTATCAGGAGACAGTTGATAATCGGAGAGTTGGAGTATCTGAGGTAAATCCTCACAAACATGGTATTTTAAGAAATAAATAGGAGAGGATCCTATGAAAAACAGTTAAGAGACAGGAGGCAAAGAAATAAAACATTTGGAGAGTGTAGTGCTATAGCTTCAAAGGGTTAATAAGGCTTCACACAAGACGATACTAAACCATGAGAAACTATGAACTCTGAGAAACAAACTGAGGGTTCTAGAGGGGAGGGGGTGGGGGGATGGGTCAGCCTGGTGATGGGTATTAAAGAGGGCATGTATTGAATGGAGCACTAGGTGTTATACGCAAACAATGAATCATGGAACACTACATCAAAAACTAATGATGTACTTACTGTATGGTGATTAACATAACATAATAAAATAAAATTTAAAAGAAGATGATACTAAACCATTAAATTTTGCATCAAGTTTATTGGTGATCTTAGCAATTGTAGTTTCAGTGAAATGTTGGTAAGAAGCTAGCTTATAGAATTTGAGGAGTGAATGGAAGATAAAGAAGTGAAAAGATTGAGCATATAGGAAATATTTTTAGGAACTCTGAGGGGAAGAGAAAGAGCAAGACACATTGTGTTGAGAGAAGGAGTAAAAAAAAAGAGAGAGAGTCAAGCATGTTTAAATGCTAAACTGAAAAAATTAGAGATTAAGATGTTTCCAATAGAGGAGGAAAAAAAGAATTTTGATCGCAGCAAGTTCCTTCCAGAGGAAAAAAGAAGAGGAAAAAGGGAAGTAGAAGCTTTAACATAGGTAGAGACATCCACTTCAGACAGGAAAACAATTTTGACAAAAGGAATGGAGGCATGATGAATATACATGCATGAAAATTGGTGAGGTGAGAGGAAGCAGGCAGTCTTTTCTGATGACCCTATTTTCTTTGTGGGGTAGGAGACTATGCTATTTAGCTGTGAGGAAGCAGAAGGTGGTAAACTACATTTAATGGCAGTGGAGATGATGCAGAATAGCCACTGTGGAGGCCTGAAACAAAAAGAAAGCCAATGATGGAAGAAACATGGCAGAGTGTTTGGAGCCCAGAATGTCACCGAAATGCATTGAAGGCCCAATTTCGAATGGGAAACCATGAATTTGTAATGCCTCCAATTTTCACGGTTATGTATTTTTTTTTTTTCTCTAGGCTTATTTAGCATCCCTTGTATAACAGTTGAAAAAAATCAGACTTTTTGAACTTTCCAGAATTGTGATTTTTACCAGTTATGACACAAGGGCAAAGAATTAGCAGACATGTTCAGAACATTGTCAAGCGAGTGACTGAGTGACAGTAATGTCTAGGCTTCTGAGGCAAGGAAAAGTAAACACTGAAGACTTAAGAGACCCAGCTTTTAAGGAACAGATGAATTAGGGGAAAACCATGTTTTAGAAATTAAAGACTAGAAGGCTGTGATCAGAGAAGAATGTTTGAATTTGAGATTTTTGAGTTTGTGAACCTTGAACATCTTTTTTAAAATAAAGTTAGGTAATTGAATGTTGCCATTTTCGCAAATGTTTATCCTACCACACAAAAGAAAAATCTCATATTGGCAATGTTTTTAACAATATACTGATATAAACTAATAAAACAAATGATATCTAGAAGTTAAGCAAGAGATCAATACTTGACTATTATGTTGAAAGATGAGAAACTTCATGAGGCCAAGCCAATTCTAGCAATCTCATTTTTCAATGCCATTGACATCTTTCCTTTTAACAGGATTTTCCCAATGCCAAAAATAAAAGTATTAGGTCTCAAATTTCTTCTTTAAGAGATTGCCAAACATTTCTTTTCAGATAGGTTAATAGATAGGTAGGAGAGAGACTGGTTTAGCCACTGTTCTAATTCAGGAGAGCTCAGGTTGATTCCATTCATCTGCCCAATACAGATGTACAGATATGTGCAGTTTATCCCATCACCATGAGGTCAAGGTATAGGGACCCACTTTCATTTGAGGGATGTGCTTAAAATGTGTTAAGTTGTAAAGGGAGGTATCCATGGGAAGAAATCATGTGGAGATGGAAAAAAAGAAGTTTTTATTGACAAAAAAGTAAAAATAAAAATCAATAAATATAGAAAAGGATAAAGAGGGAAATAAAAGCAAATTCATTTTTGTATCTATTCTCTAAAAAAGAAACTAAAATATCTTATAAAACTTAATTCACATTACTCTGTTCTGAAACTTGCTTTTTTAACTGAATAAATGAACAAAATATTGAACACTGATAAATATTTACCTAAATGGATCATTTTGGTGGCAGCAAAGAATCCTATAACATGGCAAACTTTTTAAAATTTTATTATTATTTTTAAACTAATTTTCTATTAAGCACATTTAGGATAATTTCCTTGTTTGACTATTATACATTTATGGGGGTTTGTACATGATAAGGATAATGCTTTAAATCAGCAGGGAAACAAATAATTATATAATACTCATTAATGGGATTACTGTATATCTATTTTCTAAATGATGATATTCCTCTTATGTATGTATCCTCTTATGTATAAATTATACATGGATCAAATATTCAAGAGTAAATTACTATAGAAATATAATAAGAAATGAGGCCTCTTTTTTTTTTTTTTTTTAAATCTTGACTTAAGAAATCCTTCTGAAGCAAGTTTCAAAGTCCAAAACCCAAGAAGGAAGAGACCAGCTAGCTAGGCTATACTACCCATTATCCTTATTAAGTTACTACATCTTTGTAATGTGTTTTAATTCATTCAAAACAAATTCTTCCGCAGTAGTCTTCGTTTTCGAAAAACTTCTTGGCTCTTTGCAAATATTTATTCTTCTAAATAAATTTCAGAATCATTTGGATCATCTGCTTCTCACTACCCCTAAGAGAAGTCTATTGGGATTTGGTTGGCAATGCATCAAGTGTATGGATTAACTGGAGTAGAATTGTCATCTTTGCAGGATTGAAATTTATAGCCAGTGAATTGCCTTTGCCTTTGCAAATGAATGTTTTATTAAGAATCTTTTAAAGAGGGGCGCCTGGGTGGCTCAGTCGTTAAGTATCTGCCTTTGGCTCAGGTGATGATCCCGGGGTCCTGGGATCGAGCCCCGCATCGGGCTCCCTGCTCAGCAGGAAGCCTGCTTCTCCCTCTCCCGCTCCCCCTGCTTGTGTTCCCTCTCTCGCTGTATCTCTCACTGTCAAATAAATAAAATCTTTAAAAAAAAAAAAGAATCTTTTAAAGAATGTTAATATGCAAGTATATAATCGATTAAAATAGTTTATTTAGGTGAAACTGAGATGAGTTTTCAGGCCCTTTGCAATAACCATAAGACCCTTAGTGGTTCTATCCCACAGGTTAGGGACCATTCCATCAGACAAGAGTCTGTTTTTTTGTTCTGTGGCTTGTACTTTATCTGAGGATGTGAGAGAAGTCTGGAATGTGTGTACCTTTGCTCAGTAACCTGGCCTTGAGGGATTTCCCTCCACTAGGGTATGGTTTAATCCAGCTACTGTCAAGTTTTTTTTTTTTTTTTTTTAAGATTTTATTTATTTATTTGACCAAGAGAGACACAGCGAGAGAGGGAACACAAGCAGGGGGAATGGGAGAGGGAGAAACAGGCTTCCCGGGGAGCAGGGAGCCTGACGCGAGGCTCGATCTCAGGACTCTGGGATCATGACCTGAGCCAAAGGCAGATGCTTAACGACTGAGCCATCCAGGCACCCCTCCTGTCAAGTTTAAAGTTAACACAAATGATACATTAAAAGATGCCTTTCCAAATCTAGGAGTTAATGATTCTATATCTACTTATGTTTCGTCTATCTATCATCTATCTGTTATCTGTCAACCATTATCATCTATCATCTATCTATACTGGAGGATTTAGAAAAAAGAAAATTCAACCACTACTTTTATAATGACATTCAATTTTATTGGCCTAAATACCTTTTCAGTAAATAAGAATTCACACCACTGCCATTTTCCGTAGCTGAAGCAGTTTGGCATCAAAGCGATGCTCTGATATTTCTTTTTGCAATCTGCCTCCTTATGCAGAATGGAAACTTATGATTATTAAGTGATTTCAAATTATGCTTTTAGGTAGTAACGTTCTAACTCATTTGTTTTCGGAACGAAATAATTTTCTAATCAGTGTTATGAAGTTTTATGTTTTTCCATAAGTGTATTTTTTTTCATGAGCGGGAAGAAAGATTAATTCAAAACTTGTTTTAACTGCTTTTCATTAAACCATAACTGAGTTTCATTGGGTTAAATTTGGTAATTTTCCAAGCTAAGTGTGTTTCAGATTGGTGCCAAGACTAATTCAATTGCTTCTTTTCTAGATTCATAGGTTTCATAACAATTTCATTTTATGTTAGCTTAGGGCTTTTCTGCCTAGTGAGGATTATAGCATTTGTCACAAGCGTGGCAAGATTTATTATAAGAAAAAAGAAAATAATTCCTAATTTTTACAATTGAAATGACTATATATAGAATGCTTAATAATGGCACTTAAGAGACAACAGTGTTTGTACATTCTTATGGTAATTAGCCAATTTGCTGTTGCTTTTCTTAATTGTGAAAGGTGGTTTTAGTGCAGAGTTCTGTGCTGTGATTTATAGAACATTAAGACCTTAACTTACACTGCTGCCTTCAGTGGAATTGGGACATTTTCTTCTGCACAAATGCTGTCACATCACAGAAGGCACGAAACTCATCATGCTATTTATTTATTGGAAGGTAACTTTCACAGAATAGATATTGGAGATAGGTGGACCTATGCCTTTCCTAATGTGTCTCATTGTTTGCAAGGAAGCCTGACTGTATTGACATTATCATTCCTGTCACACTATAGGGAGAGCTTGGAATTTTAATAACTGCCCTATTCAGTGAATTATAGTCGTTTGATGTAGCAATTTGACAGTATTGTGATTAGCCGGCTAGTGGCTACCCCATCCTCTTGGTGTCTAATAAGGCTGTTCTATCCAGGCCTGTAGGCATCTTGGATGCCGTACAAAGAGGTAACTGAAATGATGAAGTGTTGTCTATTATTTATAGTCTCAATTTGCTGAACTAGCTTGTTTTGTGTTCGTTTTGAGTGAAAGGAAAGATCAGGCAACTCTAAATGATTTCCATTTGTGTCCTCTGGGTATGGTGCTCAGTTCACTGCACCCTCTAATTTAAAAGATGGCATTACTTCTCAGATGAAAGTGATTGTGCCAGAACCTGGTTTGAGCCAGCTGCAGAACTAAATGAGGTTTTGAAAAAGCCAGTGCATGTCGCTAAATGCTTTAACGTACTACCAGGGAGTGACTTTGGCAAGGGGAGGAAAGGACTTCACAATTTCATTAATCATGTTAACTTCAACAAAAACAACGGTTACTTTTATTACTCTAGGAGAATTAGTAAAACTTGTCTTAAATCATGTTGCAAGTGATCTCTATATCAGACTCTAGTCTAGTGGTAACATGATTTTTTTTTTTTAATTAGAAGAGACACAAGAATGTATTTTTCTTCTCTCTCTCTTTCCATCCATCTGTCCTTCTATCCATCTATTCATCCTTCCATCCATCCACCTAACCAATGTCACCTGAATGTCTGTCGGATGCCATTTACCCGTCTGAGGGATACTTAGTATTTAGTATTTAGTATGTGACAGGCAGTGTGCTTAGTGCTGGGGATATAAGGAGGAATAAAACCCTTGAGGAAGAAGTGGCTGAACTACATGCCAACAGGCCACAACAAGGCAAGCTGGTGAGTGGTTTGACAGCTTTGTGGAAATCAGGGTGTAGGTGCACAGATGAAGGTCACTGGCATCCGCCAGGGAGAGACAGTGGAATAACCAGGAAAAATCTTCCTGGAAGGGATCGTGCTAGAGTGGGGCTTTGAAGGGCAGGCAGGTACTGCCAAGCGGAAATAGAGAAAAGTATTCCTGGAAGAGGGCAGATCTGCGCAGGTTGTGAGCAGGAAAATGGATGCAGCCAGAAGCTCTCCTCTCTGAGACGCTAGAGGAGTGGAGGAAGCGGAAATACAACCCAGCAGGGGAAGTGCTGCCTAGAGCTCTGTGCCAGGGCTCTCTTGAATCCATTTTGTCTCAGATGTGTGACAAGAAAGCAAAAAGATATTTTTGAGATGGTCTTTTTTGTTTCCAAAGATGACTGCTTCTCAATATAAAGTTAAATAAATGTACTTTTGATTTTAATTGCAAGTGGAAAACAGACACTCCGGACGTAATGCAGTTATTCAGTAAATGCTCAGTATTGACGAGGTGATCATTACTGAAATACTAATGTGATACATCCGTGGCCACTTCTGTGGTGAATCCTTTATATTCATCATTTATTTAATCCTCACAGCAATTCTATGTGGTGGGAAATAACAGATTGCCATTTTATGGATTAGGACACTGACCTTGGATAGGTTGATTAACCCACTCAGACTCACGTGGCTCTGGGTTGCAGTGTTGGGCTCCATCCCAGCCCTGCCTTCATCCAGAGCCCATGTTTAACAGACATGATATGCTGCCTACATGGGACTAGGCAAAGTGCTAGATGCTAGCATTGTGAGTGATGAAATTCTGGAAGGCTACAGTAGAGAATTTGGGAGCAATCTTTCAATTTCGAGGAGTGTTCAAGAGACTTCATGAACTGTGCCTACCCATATTTGAGGCTTTTATAATACTCTGCAGTTGCCAGGTACAGATTGTGGACATGTCTACCATTGGGAGTTACTCTTAATATTTCCTTTTATGTCCTTGGGATATTCTTCACTGTGGGACAGTGCATTCTCTGGAATCTTCTAGAGCTAAGAATCTCAGGAAAGAAAAATTAGAGTTTGGATATAGAATTAGTGGACATAATCAGCATTCTTTTCTGTATTACTTATCATTGATGGTTTGATGCTAATATAGAATAGTAGAATGCACTTTTATGAGGCTACTTTGTGACTCACTTGAACGAATCCAATGACATCACACTGAGTATTGTTATTTTCTTACATTTTGGAGTCTATGTGAGAGTACTATGGCTTACAGGTCAGTGTTCATAACAGCAAAGCACCACATTCTTACTCCACTAATAATTTTAGCAGATAGGTGCTATTTAGTATAAAACGCAGTACTTCCCTGCCAAATATAATAGAGAAAGATTTCATGCTTTTCTAAGGTCTACAGTATTTAAGCTTTTAGAAAAACATCAACATAACTACAGATGTGTTGCTTTTATTAAAGAAAGTCTACCAAGGCTTAAATGGTGTCATAAATTTTGTAGCTGCTTGCCTACAGAAATCATGTGCATGATTTTAAATATTATTTTTAAAAAAAGCCTTCTTGGACTAGGCTTGACCATTCCCATCATATTTCTTGTCTCTATCTGCAATTTTAAATAGATATATGCCAACCTTCTCAATCCATCTTCCATTCTCTTAGCCTCTTTCTTATGTTCTCTTTGTTTCTTTGTGCTGCATTTTGTATAATTTCTTTAGATCATTATTCCCATACATTGATTTTCCAACCTGTGTCTTATTTGCTTTCTAACCCTCTGCTGAATTTTTAGTTTCTCCTATGAAAATATTATCTTTGGTTCTTATTCAGATCTGTTTGGTCATTTTTATAATCTCTTGTCGTTAGTATACTTTTAATTTTTTCTCCTTTTCTTTAAATGTAACAAATGTATTTATTTTATATTTTATCTGGTAATTATCATATCTGAAAACTCATTCTGTTGTTTCTACCTTATAGTGTCTGGTTTCTTTGTGTTCTTATTGTAATTTTTGGCTATGCAATCAGGTTCTTTGGACCGTTTCTTTCTGGGAGGAAGTGTGTGTAATCAGGTGATTCACGAGGAGCTTTTAGGGGATGCAAAATTTTATTCCTTAAAGTACATTATAAGTACTTGAGCATTCATCTTATTAGTGTATATATTACTTTGAAAACATTTAGAAAGTTAAAGTAGGTGCATTTTTCTGTCCCTCTGATTATTTGTAGAATCCTTAAGAGCTCAAAATGGGCACTTAGATCCACTAGATGTTTTGTTATTCAGAGATCCATTCAATGGCTTCCTTGAAAAGTATTTATTCACACAACAAACATTTAAGGAAAGCTTCCTGAAATAGAATGGTGACTGTATTGTTACATTTGATAACCAAACTGAGCAATTACTTATTAGATTTTTTAATGATTTGAGTTCATTCAGGCAGTAATAGAACTTAAGCAGAGACTTACTGAGGGCAGGTGTCTCAGGTGAGCCAAAGGAATCAGTCTGCATGAAGGGTTCAATTTTGAAATTAAATACATTTTCTAAGGTAATGGTGCAGGAACCTTTCTGTGGCAAAGTGAAGTCAAGAGACAAAAGATTATTAAGCAGAATAGGTGAAGACAAAGTAGAACAGGAATGAAAAGAAGTGAAGGTAGAGGTAATGGAGGGGTTCAGAAATGAAGTTAGAGGTAATGGAGGGGTTCAGAAAGGGTAGCTTGAATACTTTCCATAGAAAAACATTTTTGATAATTTTATTGGTTCTGCCATTAAAGAGACAAATCTGTTACACAAAGTATGTTTTAAAACACCATTTTAGGATTAAAAAAAAATGCTTTACACACACTATTGCCTGGAGTTGGGTGATAGAGTAACTCTGCAAAAGTGAATTGTGTAGGATGTGATGTCTGCTTCAAGGGACCCAGAATCTAGTGATAATAAAATGTTAAGTCAGAAAGCAGTGATTAGGGTACAATAAGATCAAATACATTGTACCTTAATGTATCAGGTGTACACACACACATGCACACATACTATTTTGTGGATTTTTTATTTAATTG
This sequence comes from Mirounga angustirostris, assembly GCF_029215605.1. Lineage (NCBI taxonomy): Eukaryota > Metazoa > Chordata > Mammalia > Carnivora > Phocidae > Mirounga > Mirounga angustirostris. The sequence continues at coordinate 42,662,392 of NW_026991722.1, read as the reverse complement.
TCTTTTGAGTAGGAAGCAATTGTTAGGATTTCTTAATTGTAATCATTTATTACACATATGATAAAATAAAGAAGTTAAATTATTTCTTTCCAGTAACAACTCAAGCCATGACTCACATTTTCAGAATCCTGACTTCATACCTACTCTACTATTTCATTCCTCTTTTAGGAAGTTGAAATCTATGGTGGTTAAATAAAAAAATAAAAAGGGATGGAGAAACAGACATTGCCTTAATATTAGATGATATATGATATTTGTGTGATCATATCATTCACCGAGAGTAAGTCACATCCTTCCTCAATTCATTTTGCTCCCAAATACACTCATTAATGGACTCCGAAATTTATAACATCTGCAAAGTTCTTCTCAAGCCACACTTATTGCTGTCATATCACACTTCCAGATCCAACCACTTAACCCCAGACACTAAATTTTAAAATGAACAGAGTTTGCAAAGAGATCACAAATGAGCAGGGGTTACAAAAAATGTTTGATAGACAGCATGTTCTCTTGGCCGCCACTCTCAGAGCCCATCTGTTGGAATGGCATGGTGCCTGCTAGAGAGGTCAGACTGGGTACATGAGAGGGTCCCTACATGTGCAGCCTCCTAAATTTCATTTAATTTTGTGTCTACTGTGTGAAAAGTATTCACACTTGGTTCCATATACTGCTTCACGAAGATCAGTACAATTGAAAACATGTCAGTTGTTTGACTTATGTAAGATTTCTAAGCAGTTCTAATATTCCTGTATTATTAAGCCTTTTACTTTAATGCACTCTTTATTTCGTTCCACACACAGTAGAAAGATTTAGGAGTGGGTAGAAATACAAAAATTAGTAAGACACATCCCACTGAAGAGTTGAGAGTCAAAGGGTCAAGAAGAGGTAGAAGTAATCACAGTGCTATGAAAGGCCTCTTACTGGTGCTCTGGGAATGCAGGTTTGGGAATGGTTACCTTTGACGTGGAAGTTCTTTGGGGTTTCACAAAGGAAGCAGCCGTTAGAAGGGTCTTGAGAGATAAGCAGAAGTTCATAAGGTTTGAGAGCTGTGAAAAGTACTTCAGTAAAAAGCAGGCCATGCAGAAATAAAAAGACCTAAGAGATAGCATGGAATATTCAGGAATTGTGGGGAATTTAGGGTGGCCAGGGAAGCTAAGGTTTAGGGACCGCACAACAGGGAGGGAGTGGTGGACAGAAAAGCTGGAAGGCTAGCTAGAAGCGGATTGTGAAGGTTTTCATCTATTTGAGGAGGTTGGATGCCAATCTCTAGAAAACAAAGGGAAAAAAGTTATCAACGGTTTTACGCAGTGAGTCTTGAAATCTAGTTCATGTTTCGGAAAAATAACCTAGTTTCATTTGGGAAGATAGATCCGGAAAAGGAGAAGTGAAGAGAGGTTGCTAAATACAGCCCGTCTCCAACAGTAATCACTTACTTCTAGATCAAGAAAACAAGAAAACCAAGTAAACTGAGTGCTTGTTGCATTTTCCTTCTTACACAAATGCAGCCTCAAGACATTTTTCAAGCCCCACCCTTCAAAAGGGATTTCTGCTTTAACTCCCTTTTATTTAGACCTTCTGGAGCTGCCAAAGCCAAACCAAACCAGAATACCAATTAGAATACTATTGAAATCATCCAAAGAAGATATGATGGGCATTGACCTCTATTGATTGGTAGCTGCATATATGGTAGATAGTAACTGGAAGACACTAGAAAAAGAAAAGGAGTTGGTAAAACATGTTTATGGATCAAAAAAATAAGGTTGGTTCTGAACATTATTATTTGCATCAGTCCATGGAGAAAACTGTGAATGGATGTTCTCAGACCGTATTTTCTTCAGAAGCCAGTGTACCTTGCATTATCCTATCAATTACCATGACTGCTTTTCAAAGAATAAGTTGATTTCTTTGTTACCCTTATTATTAACGATTATGATGATATGCTTAAGAAAAACCCTTGTTACACTTGTTGCTATGAAACAATATAGCATTCTTCACGCTGTCAATTGTGTACATCTCCTGTGAATAGCCCGAATTAAGTCTACATTTCCATGATCTATTAGTAAAATTTAGGCCCTCCTCTATGACTCTAATTGCCCCTTGATGATGGAGATTGCAAAGATGACCGGCAAAATGAAAAGGTCCTGGTTCAGTAGGACAACAATTCTCAATGCTTTTAACATTACTTGAGGATATCTCATTTTTCTCACGATATGCCAAATAATTGTATCAAAATAAATTTATCAAATAAATTTTATCCAACTTTTGATCAAATTTTATCAAAATAAATTCAAATAAAATCATTTTATTTATGGGAATTAAAAAATGACAAATCATTATTTTTCTAGGGTAAGGATTATAAGAAAAGACCTACAAGTAATTCTATACTTTGACCCATCTAAATATATATTTAATTTATATCTATTGTATTGTAGATACAGGCTTGTTTTTTTTTTTTTTTTTTTAAAGATTTTATTTATTTATTTGAAGAGAGACACAGCGAGAGAGGGAACACAAGCAAGGGGAGCGGGAGAGGGAGAAGCAGGCTTCCCGCGGAGCAGGGAGCCCGACGTGGGGCTCAATCCCAGGACCCTGAGATCATGACCTGAGCTGAAAGCAGACGCTTAATGACTGAGCCACCAGGCGCCCACAGGCTTTGTTTGTTTGTTTGTTTGTTTTTTTAATTTTTTTTTTGGATTTTTTTTTTTTTTTAAGATTTTATTTATTTGCGAGAGAGAGAATGAGAGACAGAGAGCATGAGAGGGAAGAGGGTCAGAGGGAGAAGCAGACCCCCTGCTGAGCAGGAAGCCCGATGTGGGACTCGATCCAGGGACTCCAGGATCATGACCTGAGCCGAAGGCAGTCGCTTAACCAACTGAGCCACCCAGGCTCCCTGTTTTTTTTTTTTTTTAATTTTTTGTCATTTTGTCAAGAGAGCCAAAATCACTAGAGTTCTTTCCTGCCATCTACACTCCTGGCGGACCCCTCATCCTCTCTATTACGTGTAGCCAATTCTCCCTCCTCCGTGGCCTTCCTTCCTAGTTCTTGCCACTATCTGCCATCATCTTGTCTATTTATTTGTTTAATTGTTCAGTATTTGTCCTAGGATGTCCGCTCCAAAGGAATTTGGCCGCTAGTGTTCTCAGTGCCTAGGTCCCTGTCTGGGAGTGTGGACACTCAGTAAATATATGTGGAATGAGTGACTAACGTCGACATACATGTGAAGAAAGGAGGCAGGCGAAAATGGCACAGTTTTTCAGGATGGCAATTTAAGTCAGGGGAAAACATTCCGTCACCTGCTATCTTTTAAGTGTCTATAGAAAAGAGAATGAAACCTACCAGTCGTTACCTAGAGAGAAAGGGAATATGGATTTTCCTTGTTAGCATTAAATTAAAACTTTGTGACGGGGAGCTGCAGGAAATGTTCTATCAGAAAAGACATATTAGGCCCATTATGTAAGTGAAATCACTCCGTCACGTGGCGAGGACTGACAGATGGTGGTATAAATCACCCTGATAGCATTCTTAACTGGGAAATTTAATATAAACCTTTGCTGGAAATCAGTAAAATTCCAGACACAAGGCCCAAATCTCCAGAGAACAATTAACAGTTGCAACGAAATCACAGAAACTCTAGCATACCAAACCAATAATACTCACTCTTAAAACCTGCACAAGGAGGAAAGCATAACTAGCAATATATTGCATCAAAGGGTTTTCTCGTAGACTGTCTGGAGCAAGATCCACCACAGCATCGAGGGTCAATCAAACATCTTGGTTTCTGGCCAGCCCGCTGTCTCTCACTACCCAGTGCAGTCTGGACAATTTCGCACATCAACAGTGAGACTGACCAGCTGGCTGCTCACATCCACGTCCTCTGAAGTAACCACAATTGTCACCATTCATTCTCCCATTATATTTCCCATTTTTATAGCTTTTTTAAATTGTCTCAGCTTTATATCAATTTCTAATTTTGCTTTCGTTCATGTTTGATTGTTGTTTTTCATTTCACTTCCCTTGAATCTAGAATATTGTGCAGGTACCTCTTTTCTGAACCTCTGACCTCCCCCTCCCCATTCCCTCTCCAGCTCACCCCACAAATTCACACACTGTGCCATCTTCGAGATCTGAGCTGCTTTGCCTCTATTTTGCACTAAATCCTAAATTGTTCCATATCCTTTCTTTTTTTTTCTTTATAACATCTGAGTCTCCTTTCTTTAGTATTGTGATGATTCGCTCATCCTCAATGATAATTTCCTTTCAATAGCAGTCAGCTATTTAAATCTGGTGTAGATCCATGGTTGTGGGTGTGCTTGCTTGCATATTTTCAAGGCATTAACCCTAATCCCTGAATTTTTGGCCTGATGTTTTCTTTCTTTTTTTTTTTTTTTTTGTCCTGATGTTTTCTTATCACAGGTAAGTACAGGGATCCTACATAATCAATTGAAGAGCAAATTGACTGATCTTGGATGTCCTGCAGACACACTTTTGAACTCTTAATCGTCAATCGGATTAACTGGATGTGTGAGTTTCACATCTATTTCACCACTTAAACCTTAAGACAAATAACTGGATGTGTGAGTTTCACATCTATTTCACCACTTAAACCTTAAGACAAATAACAAGTTGGCTCAGGAAATAATGGTGTTTAGTTGCCTAAAATTATAAACATGATCACAAACATAGCCATGGTCATTCTTTAAGTTAGCTTTTATAAAAATATATATGACCTACCTGCAAAATAAATATATTTTAATGAATTTTCACCAAATTATAGTGTTTTGGAGGATTTGAGATCCAGTTCTAATTGTGTATGTGAAGGAACTGAGGCCCAGAGAGATTAAATCTCTTAGCAAAGTCCAGATCTCTCTAATAAGTCCTACATTCATTTCACCTCTCATTTTGGAACTTCATACACCCTACACTCATGACTGACACTGTCTTAAAAAATGCGAAAAAGTGCATGTCTGCTTTATTTATCCACAGTCAGTTTTCTTCGTTTTTGTTTTAGAAGTAGGCAAGAACTAGAATTCTGTGCAGTGATTCTGTTCATGCTCTTTCTCATGTGTGGTTGTCAGTGGTCTCTGTAAGCTGCATTATGTACTGTCTGTTGATTCCCCCCACACTCCCCCACACCCGCATATTGAGACAATGATGTAAGAGGTGGAAACAGGAAGATAATGGATCAGATTCTCCTTTCCTGCATGGGGAGATTAGACTTTATTATTACGAGAACTCATAAAACACAGTTGGGTAGAGGGAATCACTCCCTATAGGTCTGCTTGGAAAAGTATCTTTGTGTTTGGATATTTTGCTTAAGCATATTTTCTCTCTTCTTTTCTTCCTTCCACAAAGGCTTATTGAACGCTATGCAACAAGCATTGTGCTAGGCATTGGGGGAGAAAAAAGGAATAAAATCACATTACCTCTCTTCAAGGAGCTCTCAGTCTACAGTGGGGGTAGGGAGGTGGCAAGTAAATAGACAAGAATAGCATGAAGTAAGTGTTACAATGATGAGAAGCACATCCACACTGGAGACACTTAGAGGGGCACCTAATCCAGACAAGAAGGTCAAGAAAATTTTCCTTGGAGTCTCAACTCCTAAGCTAAGTCTCCCAGGATTCTTAGGAATTATCTCAGTAAAGAAAGGCAAAGAGCCATTCTAGACAGAGAATCGGATTGTCAGAGACCATATGGACCATGGAAATGATTTTGGCTTTTGTAGGCTGTGTGTCCTGGCTACTTCTTAGTTAAACTCAACACCTCCCGAGGAGCGATGGCACTCCTTAAACATGTTAGTGTTACCCATCAGTTCATCTCACTAAACTAGGTGATTCTGCAGTATAATTCAAAAATTCCAATGGCTTAACAATAAAAGTTTGTCAATCACACCAAGTCCCAGGCTGAACAAATGAAATTCCTCCATCTTGCAACCACACCACACGTTTATTCATCCTCCAAACACTGCAGCACCTGCAGAAGAATGCTGGAGGATTGCCTGGGAAGCTTTTAAAGAGCAGCCTTGGAAGAGGTTATATCACCCCCTGCCATTGGCCAGAACTCAATCACATGTCCCAGCCTGATTGCACGGGAGGCTGGGTGTGCTGGTCATACAGGAAATCGTATGGTGAATTAAGATTAATAATTAAGATATTAAGATTAATATCTCTGCCATAAGCAGAGTAGCAGAATGTACTCTATTACTGAGGTGGTGTCCTGAGCTCCTGTTTAGAACAGAGTTTTGTTTTTTTTTTTAAGATTTTTATTTATTTATTTGAGACAGAGAGAATGAGAGAGAGAGAGCACATGAGAGGGGGGAGGGTCAGAGGGAGAAGCAGACTCCCTGCCAAGCAGGGAGCCTAATGCGGGACTCGATCCAGGGACTCCAGGATCATGACCTGAGCCGAAGGCAGTCGCTTAACCAACTGAGCCACCCAGGCGCCCTAGAACAGAGTTTTTAAAAACAGCCTGTAACTATGCCTTTTCCAAAGGTCATTCAAATTAAATACATCTTGATTTGTACTCTATCTGAAGTAGATGGAATGTAATTGCAAATGAAGAAAAAGAACTAAAAACAACTAAGAATTGATGTTTTCCAGAATTAGTGAGCAGTGGTCAGCACATTTTGGGAGAAAACACTTTCTTTTGTTCAACGAATACACACAAGTCCCAAATTTGGGTTTTTTAGAAAATCTCTTGGGACTTTATTTTATTTGAAGTCATTGAATTGATTGATTAGGCCAAATATCTTGTCTTTGAGCAGCCTAAATGGTGGAGTTTCTGGATATCAGTTTGGGAAGATTAGGAAAGCAAAGACTCAACTTCTGGATAACTTTGCGTGTTTGCTTAATGAATCAAATGCTTTTGAGGTACAATTGTATGCAAAATCTGAGTTTGGTAATATGTGGGAAAGGGAACTAAGGAAAACATTGTCCCTGTCTGCAAGGTGCTTGTAATCTCCACGAAGAGGCTGAGGTAAGTATTGACAAATAGCAATATTGCACAATAGAATGGAATAATTCACATTGTGGAACATTGTAGAGGAAGGAATAATAATAGCACTGTGGTGATTTGAGGAAGGTTTTGAAGAAACTATGGTAGTAAGGAAGTTGAATTTTGAAGAGTGAGTAAGCTCTCAATAGAAGTAGAAAAGAAAAAAGTTCTAGAATGGAGTTATTGCTTTGTGAACTTTAAATGTATATTGTGAAGGGTTGGGTAGCTTTGTGTAGCCAGAACAACAAGTGCCTGAAGGACACAGACTCATAGAGGGAAGAGGATTTTTTTTTTTTAAGTAGATTCCATACCTGGCGTGGAGCTCAATGCGGTGCTTTAACTCACAACCCCAAGATCAAGACCTGGGCTGAGAGCAAGAGTTAGATGCTCAACCAACTGACCCACCCAGGAACCCCAGGAAGAAGATATTTGAAATCTTTACAGATGATGAGGCCAAGCTCAGGAGCCCTGGTGACTAGACCAGGGCACACTCTCGTGTGTATGTGCTGAGAGATTGAGGCTGTCCAGGCAATGCAAGGCTGGATTGCACACAGCCAGTTATCTTTCCTCAGCTGAGACCATGGCTGAAAAAAGACTTCTTAAAGTTAGCTAACCAAATATATGTGTAGAGTGGGATGAGAAATGATTGTTTTTATTAACTGTCATCAGATTTTCTTATAGGAACAGCCTACTTTAGTCATTACCTTCAGATCCAGCTAGCCTTCTTGGCAAGGCTACACTCTGTGTCTGCTTCCTTCTGTGTAAAATGGAGTTAATAACTGTCTCTACCTCACAGACCACTGGGAAACTACTGAAAATAGTGGAGTGCAGGATACAGGATAAATGTGACATTGATCTTACTATTGTTGTTGCTATTGCTGTTGGTGTTTCTACAAGTTAGAAGAAGAGGAATGAGAAAAAAAATAATACCACCAACCAAAGGTATAAATTCTGAGTAAGACATAAACAAGAATTTATGGGAAGAGAAATGCAAATTGCTAGAAATTGTTGAGAAACTCTTAATAATAATAATAATAATAATAAACTAATCCATTTTAATTTATTGGTTTCTTATTCTTACTTTCCATGTAGAATCTAAAAGCCAAGTCAAGGGTGACTAGGGGCAAATATAGCCCAAGAAATTTGCAGAAATCTTAGGAAGGGCCAAGGAGTCAAGGGCTTTACTCAGTGTGTAACATGGGGGAGGGCAGGCCATCAAGGGATTCAGCCAGGAATCAAGGGGCAGAATTCCTTACTGGCTTCTGCTTTCCCACACTCAGAAAACCAAAACTTTTGTACTGCCATTGAGTTGTTAAATTCTTCAACTAAAGGGGCACCTGGGTGGCTCAATTGTTAAGCCTCTGCCTTCGGCTCAGGTCATGATCCAAGGGTCCGGGGATTGAGCCCCACATCGGGCTTCCTGCTCAGCGGGAAGTCTGCTTCTCCCTCTCCCACTTCCCCTGCTTGTGTTCCCTCTCTCGCTGTTTCTCTCTCTGTCAAATAAATAAATACAATCTTTTAAAAATAATTCCTTGGAAAGTCCAAGACTAATGTAAAAAAATTGCCTGGTTAATAATACTTAAGACGTTTTGTTTTCCTGTGGCTCTTATATTGATACTTTCTATTATTATGTGATTAAATAAAACAGAGCCAACTATACAAGTTTCTGTTTCCGTTTAAGTTTTATGGTTTGGTGTTGGATTGAAACATGCTGATTGCTAGGTTGGAAATGGATTGTAAATCCACAAGAATTAGGAAAAGTGTTTTGGGATTTTGAGACGTAGGTTATGTCAAGTTTTAAAAAAATTATTATTATTGGTTGTGCGGGCTTAGTGGGAAGTGTTCTGGACTGGAAGTAAGGAGATCTTGGACAAATCACAAGATCCAGTTGAATTTTAATTTCCTTTATAGGCTACTTGCCTATTTCACAGACTCATTGGAATATCTCCACATGCCTATTATATAACACTAGGAACATAGGCTCATTAAAAAAGAAAAAGCTTATATGCACTCTTTCAACAAATATTTCTTGACTACTTATATTCTAAGTACTGTGCTCAACTATGGGGGCAAAACAATGAAGAAGGTTCTCCCTGCCCTTGAGAAGCTCAGTTCTAGTTGGGAGTTAGGAAACACACACACACACACACACACACACACACACACACACTAGTTATAGGCTATAATAATTGCATGAAGAAAACCAACAAGGGGCTGAACAGAAGGTGGCACATTTTAGGTAAGCTTCGTGATTTTACCACTTACTATCAAAAGGTCACTATTTTGAATTACCTAGAGTTAAGAGACTATTGATCTAAGTGCAAAGTAGATTATATCTGTCTATAATGTGTATATATATGAATATATATTAAATAAATATATATACTTATATATTTACCTTTCTTTTCAATTATAACATGCCACCTGTTCGGCCTTGGATAATGTCTGTTGGATCAGAAAATCTCATAACTTGGGTACCTGGGTGGCTCAGTCAGTTAAGCGTCTGCCTTTGGCTCAGGTCATGATCCCAGGATCCTGGGACGAGCCCTGCATCAGGCTCCCTGTTTAACGTGGAGCCTACTTCTTCCTCTGCCCCCGCTTGTGCTCTCTCTCTCTCTCTCACTCTCTCTTTCAAATAAATAAATAAAATCTAAAAAATCTAATAACTCAGTTTCAATGACTTAGTTTTATTGCTGGTTGTGAACATGTAACTTATATCACTCCACCTCCTATTCTGTTCAGATTTGATTAATTATTTTAGCTTGGAAAGGTAAAGAATAGAAAAGTTGGGGCAACAGGATTCGTTTGCAGATTGCTGTGATTCATAACAAAATGTTATTATGAATCATGTGTCAAAGGAAATGTCTGCTTTGTAAGTTACAGCTTTTCAAAGACTGAAACTTGGCAAATATCTGAATCTAAGCATTTTTTTTTTTAGTGGAAGAATAAACTGTTGGTGACTTAAGTCACCTAAATAATCTTTTTACTACTCCAACTGTTCTCCTTTCTGCTTTGTGGCAGGGTTGTTTGATTTTTTAGAACTATTTTTAGCCAGGTGATAATTTATATGAGTCCATTAAGTGGAACACATAGCTCGATCCTTAAGAGGTTTTTTTGAAGGAAGGGGGAAAAAAAGCATGCCTAGAGACTTGTGGAGTTACTTATGTCAATTTGACATAGGAACCTGTTGTAGAAGGATGTTATAAAGAGAAAAGAGTATAAAGTCCCAATTCTGTTATTAACCAGTTGGGCCTGCTATTTCTAAAACCTCAACACATCTTTTGAGTTGAGTTCAGCTGAGCCTAGTCTCAGGCAATGTTGGAGTTGAAAGAGATCTAAGAAGAATGGTCCCTGAGCCTAACAAGTACTCAGAATCTCCTTTTATATATTATTAAAATATGTCCATCCTTGGGTTCTATCCCAGTCATCTTATATCATATCCTGATAGAGTGTGGCCAAGGAATGTGTTCTTTATCACCTTCTCAAGACAATGAACAATGAAGTCTGGAAATATCTTTAAAATGCAGTTGAGGGCACTAAGGTCCAATGTCGTAATGGGAATTTAAGATATGAAATGTAAAGGAGAGAGTCATTAATTCATTTATTCATTTTCTTTATCAGTGAAGATTTGATGATGTAAATAGTATAAGGTAGAAAGAGGGGATGCAAAAGTGAAAAAAGAGGGTTCCTGACCTCAAATATATATTATTCTTGTTAGCACCAAAGGGCTATGATAACATAAATAAGTATGTACATCTATTTACATAAAGCATCAAAGAATGCATACATTTTATGTTCTTCTTGAAAAAACCATGAGATGCAAGTACTAATATTCCCAATCCACTCTTCCTCCTTTTCTACTTTAACGTAAGCAGAAGTGTAACACATATGATCAATAAATTTCTTCCATGAGAACAATAAGTTAAATATAAAAGAATAAAGGTTGACATTTATTTAGAACTTACAGTACTCTAGGCACTGAACTATGTACTGTACATGTACTAACATATAATCCTCACACCAACCTATGAAACAAGAACTACCATTATCTTATTTTATAACTAATAAAACCGAGGCACAGGAAGGGTAGGTGATGTGTCCCAAGTCACACAACTTATAGGTAGTCTCGTTAGAAGTTGAGGTTCAGAGTTGGTGTGCTTATTTACCATCTGATTGAGTGTCACTGGAGTAAAGGAAAAACGAAAATAATTTTTGGCATGAAAAACCCAGTGGTATATTGTTGCTAGTGACAAATAAGACAATGGAATTCTGACAGAATTAACTGGGATACGTATGCATTATAAGCTCTTTGTTTCTATTCCACAAAATACACACCGCCACCCCCCACCAACAAAGCTACTAAATATGTGCAAACAGTACTCTCTGCAGATCCTTCAGAAAAATAAATCACCCTGAGACTTGACAACAATACATTTTTCCCTACACACTAATCAAGCAGAATGGAAGAGAGCCATGGCATGTGATTTACTTAATTAAATCTTTGAGGGAGGAGAGTTAGTGAGTTCCTAGAGCTGTATGCTCTACACATTGACAGAAACCGACCATGTCGGCAGCACAAAAAAGGTATCACTCTAACGACGACGAATGTAAATGCTTAGGAGTTCTGTCCACCTCTGTTAACTGCGACCAGAATCTGTTTCATGTCAGAAAAATCAGGAGACCTCTATCTGGCCACTAGTGCCTGAGTCCTGTTGCTCCCATTAAAATTTATCCTTGGTGTGCGGGATCACTTCTCAGGGAATTCTCTTAAGGCTACTCGTTCAACCAAAAGAGAGAGGTAGTAGTTCTTGACATAAATGCATGAATGTGGTCAGAGGAATATAGACGAATTGCTTCCTTATTCCTTGGAGTGCTTTGGTCATCTAGGATTCACTTTAAGGATGTTTTGGAACATGTTATCAGCAGCCTTCTCCGATCCTATAACATCTCTTACATCTTGTCTGGTGTTCGATGGGGTTGGGGATCTATACCAGCCAGGATAGTCTGGGTTGTGCTATAATAACAAACAACCCTCCAATCTCAAAGGATAAGCCCAACAGAAGTTTATATCTTGTCAGCTGTGCAGCACGAAGGTGCACAGTGGAGGGCAGTCTCCCTGTAGTACAATCACTTAGGAATTCGTCTGGAAGAAGATATATCTTGACGCGTGCTTTTACGATAGCCAAGGGGGAGAAAGAGGGAATGTGGTAATTACACACTGGCTCACAAAACTTCTGTCTGGGAGAAATAAATGTCACTTCAGATTGCTTTTCACTGGCCAAAGCAAGTCACATGACTGTGACTAATTTCAAAGTGAATGGGGAAATACAACACTATCACATGATGAAAATATGTGAAATAGGATCTATATCAATAGTCCCAATGGAAAAGGACAAATGTAGCAGTCTTAGACATGCCCGTGAGTGCTAAGAATTCAGGAGCACCCATGACCTGGTCTCTTGGATTCCTAGTGGCTTAATTTAATGGGTATCCTATCTTGCCTAAGGAGCCTTTCTGCACCTCAGCATAGGGCCAGTCTTGATCGTCAAGGATATTCTCTTCTCTGCAGAATAAGGGGACAGAATTAGGAACAAAGAGTATGGAGCATGAACTTCCTGAGAAGACTATATGCTATTTTTAAAAATGAAAGCTTGATGGGCGCCTGGCTCAGTCGGTTAAGCCACTGCCTTCGGCTCAGGTCATGATCCTGGGGTCCCGGGATCGAGTCCCGCATCGGGCTCCCTGCTCGGCAGGGAGTCTGCTTCTCCCTCTGACCCTCCCCCTTCTCATGCTCTCTCTCTCTATCTCATTCTCTCAAATAAATAAACAAAAAATCTAAAAAAAAAAAAAAAAAAGAATGAAAGCTTGATAGCTACCAAGTGAATCGTGGCTCACTTTGGTAGTTATGGTTTTTGGTTAACTTTTTGAATTAATTGCATACTGATGCACTTATTAATAGTTGTGGAATGGAGTGGTGGCCATGGTCTTATTCCACAAAGGCTGTTTTGCAGAGCTGAATCTACTATGGGAAGAATTCACCATGATTGGGCACAAATAGTGGTGTCTGCCCCAATTCCAAAAGCTGACCCATTGCTGATATCACCATTTCTAATTTTGAAGAAGTAAGCTAATTTCACATTGTTCTCATGTCGAATAAACGCAAGAGGAATCTAACTCAGTAACAATGTTTCTTTTCTCTTCTAATTTCACATCTCATAAGGGCATGTTTTAGAGTGATAGATTCCATTTATCTCACCAGAGGATACAGTGCAATATTCTTGGAAAGCATAAAAAGAAAACAGAATGAGTTTTTGTTCTTATTTACCCTTATATTTTAATTATCTTCCCTGTAAGCCCAAGGAAGAGATTGTGTTAACATATTCCAACCAAAGTTACCACTTTTAGGTTCTCCAAAATACTTTCTCACAGTGGAAATAGTGGGCCTTGAAATCACTGTCTTGCCAGGGACCCATGTAGTACATCCTCATCCAATCCATCAGTAAGTCCTATTGGCTCTATCTTCAAATCTTAAATTGGACATTTTCCTTGCCATTTCCACCACATATACCCTAGTCCAAGCCACCATTGTTTTTAAAATAGCTTCCTAAGTGACCTCAATGATTCTACTCTTGCTCTGCTACAGTCTGTTATCCACCCAGTAGCCATAGGGATCTTTTTCACAGAGTGACTCCCTGTTCGTAACTGTTCAATTGATTTGTAGTATAGATAGAGTGAGATCCAATCCTTCTACCATGACATGAATTTTTCTACCATTGATGCTTTCTACCAAGGCTGCTGACCTTACTCCTGCCACTCTTCTCTTTGTCTTGCTGAAACGGGCCACTTACTGTTTCTTAAACACAACAAACATACTCGAGGTCTTTGTACATGTTTAATTCACTACCTGAAATCTTTTCCTCAAAATATTCCCATTGTTTGCTCCTTCACTTGATTTAAGTGTCTGGCCACATGTTACCTTACCAGGAAACTTTTCTTGACCACTCTATTAGTTTCTTATTGCTGTGGGAAAAGTATCCCAAAATGTAGTGGCTTAAAATGATAATTATGTTATTATATCACATGGTTTATGTATCTGGGAGCAGCTTAGCTTGGTGGTTTGGACTCAGAGGTTTCAGCCACATCAGCCAGGGCTCTAGCCGTTTGAGCGCTTGACTGGGGTTCAGGTTTCTACTCTCAAGGTGGCTCACAGATCTGACAAGTTAATGCTGGTTATCTACAGAAGACCTCAGTTCCTCTCCATGTGGACATCTTCTAGAGATGGTTGAGTATCTTTGCAATATGACAGTTCGCTTTCCCCAGAGTAAGGGGTCCAAGACTGAGAGAACAAAGAAGCACCAAGTCCCAAGATTTATAACTTAATCTTGGAAGTCAACACACCCTTTCTTTCAGTTTATTTAATTTGTTAGAATACGAAATCAGCCCCTCACTCCAGGGGAGAGAAATTAGTCTCCACTTCTTGAAAGAATATCAAAGAATTAGTGGATATATTTTTAAATCACCATGACAAAAAACCTGTATTTCCCATACAACCTCTCCTATAACTCCTTATCCCCTTACCCTGCTTCATTTATCTTTATGCCACTTATGACACATGATACATCTTTAAAGAGGCAACACAGTGAAGTTAAGAATATGGACTATGAGACCAGACTATATTAATTCCAATTCCAATTACACAACTTACAGGGAATAAAACCTTGGACAAATTACATAACTTCTCTGTGCCTCAGTTTTTACATCTGTAAAATGGTACACTCACAACACCTAACTTAAAGAGTAGTAGTGAGGAATAAGGGAATAGACAGATAGATGAATGGTTGGATAGATAAATAGATAGATAGGTAGATAGATGATAGAGATAGCACTTAGAATAATGTTCAGCACAAAAAGCTACATATTACACATTATTACCTATTATTATTACTAATACTCATACTACTGTTTTTAGTAAACAAACAAGCATTTGTTTATTCCTTTCTTACTGAATATGATATGCATCAGTGCAAGAAATTTGTATGTTTGTTCACTACTGCATTTTCAGAGCCTAGAATAGGTTTTCAAAAGTATATATTGAATAAATTTATGCTCCAGAGAGCAAAGATATTTAGTTCTATATTTTAGGTTTGGTGCCTATAAATGAACTCAAATACATCCTTTAATTTACCTCCTCATTCCTGCATTCAAAATGTTTTTATTGAGTGCTTTCTAAAAGTCTGACATATACAGTAGCAACTTTTTGGGGCCATCATATTTCCACTCAGATATGAACAAAGTGTTATATCAGGAGATGTTAGAGTTAGGGCAGAAGAAGCACAGAAGAACTGAGGGAAAAAGAACAATCTGGAATGCAGATAACCAGTGATCATGCCCAGAGCTGTGTGGGTTAAAATGAGATATATGTAAGTTAAACTGTTAAATATTTTTTATGTTGCAGATTATTACCTAATTTTGAACAGTTATAAGAGAAGTGCATGGGTGCGGAGTAAGAACCTTGGTATAAGATATAATTAGGTAGATGTGTTAGGGTCTCCATGTAGCTTCGCTCATTGTGGCCTGCAGGGCTTAATAAGTTTAATTTCAATGACAATCCTAGAATTTCTTAACAAATTCATGATCCACACAAAGTGGAGATCTATTACACATTTTCTGTCACAATTCAAAAACTGGAAGTTTACACAAATTTGAAACATAAAATCTGTGTTTTAATGACATAGTCCATGAGGCCTCCACAGAACCAGAATTCCCCATTTTGCCTGAACTAGTGCAAGCCAAGCAGAACGTGACTCACACAGCTGTCTTCCTTGGCCACCAACTGCAGACAGACCTGTTAGCCCAAAGCCCGTTTTGGAAGAGGGCTGAAAAACATGTCATGCCTCTGTGGTATCACTACACTCACTTTTGCACCTGCAGTTTGCTTTTTGGAGTTGTCTAATGGAAACTTACGTCTTCTTCAACCAAACGCAATGGATGGAAGAGTGGCTGTGTTGTACCCGAGGTCATGTGTGTTAACAAGCCCTAGTCTGCTCACCCACAGGCACGGCCAGTAACTAGAGCGAGTCTGTCTTCAGCCAGGAAAACAAAAAAATAGCACACTCCTTTTTAATTGATGGCTTCTAGTAAGAAACGTGGTGACAAGGGAATAGGCCTAAACAAAGTCTGGAGTGCGTTGACCTTTCTGATTTACATGAAGTTACTGCTTCTTCTCCTGAAAGTATTATGCTATTATGCTATTTTATGTATTTATGCTATTTTATTTTGCTGCTCATGTGAACCGCACAAGGTGTCATCTATATTTGCTCTGTCTAGCATTATGGATTAAAACGATAGTTACAAAATTACACTAAGATTCTAAGCAAGGAATACATAAATTAAGTCTGTATAGATCTTCTAAATGAGGTATTTATGCAAAAGAGCTAACAAAAGTATCTTTTGAATAAGGTACTTCTGGAAGACAGATAACTTAAAATTTGGATTGCTTTATGGAGATATTACAGAAAGATCAAGTACATGACTAATTACAGAAATGTTTTAATTTTGATATATTATAAGCACATTAGAAAATAAGGAGGAAGATCTCATACTATTTTCCTTTCACTATTTCATTTAATAAATATATATAATGGTACATATTAGTAGGGTCTGGCATGTGCTGAGCATTGAGGATACAAGATAGACAAAACATAAATGGTCTATGAACTCCAGGTGCTTATGTCAACCTTGAGAGTAGGAAAAGCAAATGTTAAACAAACCATCACACTAAACATGGAGAATGTCTGTGCAAGTGCCTTTAGAGACAAGTATCGTGATATATTCATTTAAACAATAGTTTTGAGGGCCCATTATGTGTGCCCTTCCCCTTTCAGGTATATAGTCATAAACAAAATAGGCAAAATTCTGTTTTTATCGAATAGAACAGGCAAAATCTCTCCTTTTAGAGAAGCAATAAACGAAAGAAATGGGTACTTTCTAGGGAAGGATGTAACAAGCAGAGGTGTGGTGAGTAATGGGGAGAGAGAGGTCAGAGAGATCCTGAGTTAAGGTAAGGGTATGGCTGAAGCAGGGCCTTCTATCTTACTTCAAAAGTACTGGCTTTTACCCCATAAGATGGGATGCTTCGGCGGACTCTAAGGAGTAGTATGGTCTGACGTGCCTTAAAAAGTTGACTCTGGCTCTAAGGAGCAAAGGTAGAAGCAGAGAGACCAATAAGAAGTTTATTTGACAGTCCAGGACCAAGTAAGAGTGCCTCAGCCACCAGTAGCCACATTACAGGTATTGAAAAGTGGCTGCATTCTGGATATAATTTCAAGGTAGAGCAACGGAGTTAGCTGCTAGACTGGATAAAGAATAGAAAAGAGAGGAGTCAGAGAGAACTCTAGGAAACTTTGAAATACTGAGGGTTTTAAGAAAGTCTTCCTTGACAGAGTGACAATTGAGTTGAGATTTGAAAGAATAATAGGCATTATTCAGAAAAAGAGTAAGGATGGACAGAACACATAGGCTGATGATTGATTACGTTCCTAGGAAGGTAAAAGGAAGAAACTTCTTTTTTTTTACTGAGCTACCGACTAACAAATTACCCTGAAATTAGGGTAGACTGATTACTCTTGTAAAACTTTTAGGGAAAATATTACTTTTGACACTTTGTATTATAAAAGCAGGACATTTGACATTGTATTCATTACAAATTCTTCAATTAGGCTCTACATTCATTAGGTTTATTGTACATACATTTAATACATTTTATTTCAGAATTACTATTATCGAAGGTCTTTCCTGACGCTATTTATCTGTACCTGAATGAGAAGAGAAAAGCGTAGTTGTTTATTTCCAAAGTTGTACACAGTCCTTCTTGACCACAGCAGTACGGAGTAGAGAAAGGCCCCCACAGTGTGGTAGTGGAATGGCCTGACTGATCTGGAGCCTGCAACTGTAAATGAATTAGCAAACTTCCAGCCTCTTTATAAGGATTCATACCACGCATTTAACCTGGATATGAACTCTATTAAATCCGGTCACATATTAAATAACAAATCAAAGCAAATATGTACAGGATCAGCAAATACATGTAATAATCGCAAACATTTTCATTTTCTGTTAAATATTTACACCATTTAATAGTTTTGTGTTAAAAAAACAGTGTCCTGTTTATTTTACTTATTAAATAGTCACTCATCTCTTTTCTGTCTCTTAAACACAGTATTTCTACAAAAGAAGTCACAATAAAAAGGCCGTCCATCTTCGTTGTGTTTAATGTATTTTAAAGCCTGGCATTTACACTTTTATTTTCCTTCAGTTTTTATGGCACGTGTTTTCATTTTTTAGAGCAGCTTTCAGAAGTGCTTGGGTGAAGTTATTAACCAAATTCAAAAATTAGGTTATTCAAACTGCCCAAAGCGATGAAAATAAAAGACATCAAAGGCTTTGTGTTCTGCTATTTTTAAAGCTAGGAGCTTCAAGTTTGGTTTGATTTTTCTAAAGGAGGAAATCAGAAATATCAGGGCAGGGTGTATAGAGTTATGACCACGAAGCTCTCCCAGCATGGAGCTGATAGGATCAAGGAAACCCTGTCAGGAGCATCAAGTCCTCTAGTTTGAAACTGTGGTAAACTACCCACGTCGCATTCTCACGTGGCTTTGGAAATGGAGATATGCTTTTGGGAGAAAAAATGGTTCCGTTTTTTCCTTCTGTGTTTGAGTTATACTGAGGTGACTTGTATGATGATCCAACACATAGTGAATTCAGGAAAATTGTCATTAAAAATTTTTTTAATGTTTTATTTATTTACTCATGAGAGTCAGAGAGAGAGAGAGAGGCAGAGGCAGAGGGAGAAGCAGGCTCCCCGCCGAGCAGGGAGCCCGATGCGGGACTCGATCCCAGGACCCTAGGATCATGACCTGAGCCGAAGGCAGACGCTCAACCCTCTGAGCCACCCAGGTGCCCCAGGAAAATTGTCATTTAATTGGTCATTTTAGCTATTGAAAAAAACAGTAGTTGTTAGCATTACATAGGAAAATAACATAGACGTTTATATACATATATAATTTTTATTTGATTTTTTCTGGCGTGTGTATGTGTGTTCTCAAAGAAAACAGTTTTCTTTTTTTAAGATTTTATTTATTTATTTGAGAGAGGGTGTGAGAAACAGAGAGTGTGTGAGACAGAGAGCACGAGCGGCGGGGGTGGCGGCAGGTGGAGGGAGAGGAAGAAGCAGACTCCCCACTGAGCGGGAGGAGCCCGATGTGGGACTCGATCCCAGGACCCCAGGATCATGACCTGAGCCAAAGGCAGACGCTTAACTGACTGAGCCACACAGGTGCCCTGAAGACAGTTTTCTATAGGCTAAAGCAGAATACCATCCAGGTGACTCTTGCAATTCTTACGTGGCTGGGAATTTTCTTAGGGCATTGTTCTGAAGAAAGCCATTTGCCAAGAGAAGAGGGGAGAAGCCATTGTTGCCGCTGACTCCTGCACATGCTATAAAGGTTGATTTAATACAACTGCCTAGACCACGGCTCTGGCTTAATACTACCAGGACATCTCTAAGACCCGTAAGATGCCAAACCCATTTTATCTTAAGATTTTATTATGATCTAAATATAAAAATGATTTGCAAATTGTAAAACCTACAACAAACATAAAGAAGATGCTAGCCATGTCCAATTCCTGGTAATTATTTTTATCTGGGTTCCAATGGCGTCAGTCTCAGAGTGCACCTCATTCGCTGTGACGCCAGCCAAGTGTGGTTACACCAAGAGCAAGCTCTCTTATAAAAGCAGGTAATAGTCATAATCAGCTAATGGTCACACACTAGCCTCTAGTTTTATAATTGCCTTTTTTTTTTTTTAAAGATTTTATTTATTTATTTGAGAGAGAAAGAGCACAAGAGGGGGGAGCGGGAGAGGGAGAAGCAGACTCCCTGCTGAGCAGGGAGCCCAATGCGGGACTCGATCCCGGGACTCCAGGATCATGACCTGAGCCGAAGGCAGTCGCTCAACCAACTGAGCCACCCAGGCGCCCTATAATTGCCTTTTAACATTGTTCATACAAGAGATCCCTGGAGAAGAAATGGAGTATCTGATTGTCCCCATTTGACCGATGAGAAAAATGGAGGTCTTAGATCTATTGAATCTACTCATTGAAACTACTTTGAATTCTTCTTTGTACACATGAAGTGACCTCTTTTGACATTGATTATTACTATTCTTACCACACTTTTGCAGTTGGGGCTTTTCACAGAAGGATAATCATACTGCATACTTTTGCCCAAGTGAAAGTATTTCCCTTTTGAAGTTTTCTGTGCAAAGTCTATTTATTGTGGGCTTTCTTTCATCTACTTGAAGCATGCTTGACGAGCCCTCCAAGCAGGGATTGTTAATAGTTTTTATAAAGGACTATCTGTCAGCTTTTGCATTCTTTACACATCGTTGAGTTTTAAAGTGCGGGACTGTGGCAGCTTACTACCTAACATGGTCTCAATAAACCCATCAACTGGAACTTGGCTCGGCAGCATTTCAAAAGCCTTGCACTGGCCCCAGGTACATTTGAGGAAAATGTCCCCTCTCAGCAGGCACGTGTAAAAATCTAAACGCAGTGTTGGACCTGGTTAGAGGAAAGGCCCCAGAAACATCAAGGCTTACTGAATGTGTGAATCTAAATCTGCCTTTAAACCTATTTTAACAACTCCCATTCAACTCTCTGAGGAGTCGAAAATATTGCATCTAGGGTCAGTTGAGTTTTATGTTCTTAAATAATGCTGGCGACCTTTATTCAGGAGGGAGATCTGCTAAGGGCAATCCTTTAGATGGAGAAAACTCACTTGTTGTAACAGCACACTGGGACTGAAGAGTTAGAGCTTATTGGCAAATAGATGCAATTTAGGTGTGTACTCTTGTACCAAGGAAAAGCACCACCTTGGCAGCCGAGGCTCAAAGTTCGCCTTCGTATTCAAATCGTGTGTTACCGGCTTCTTCCTGGTTCCATCACTAGATGGGTAGAATAGTGACCTGTTCCCTGAAAGAGACTCTGGCTCTTAGGACATACGGGTTGTCTCTCTGGGGACTGGCAACTAGTATCTCTGTTTTTCTCCAGCAAGAGACTTATTCTTCTTTTTGCTTTGTGCACGAGGGCAGGATGCTTCATGTAGAGGCAGAGTAGATGGGTGAATATCACCTGATAAAAGAGGACCACAAAGGCCTCCCTTTCCAGATATCTCTTACATTTACTGATGTCTTCTCCTAGTGTTCCCACTTTCAAGGGGGTCATTGTATTCCAATGTATTAATTTGTATGCAATTTTTAGCACTCACTATCAAAACATTATCAATCAATATATCCAATTATCTGATTGCCAGGGTTACAAAGAGATAGCAACACAAGTTAAGTTTTGAGTAGGAAATAGAAGGGCATAGAAATAGGACATTCTGTGCAAGGAAGCCAAATTCAGGTAAAGGTCTTTGAACAAGTAGAACATTTCTTCCATTCCTTTCATTTGCCCCTAAATTATGCAACTCTCATCTTTCAATGCATATTTAATGACATTCAAGGCACTGTGGTGTTGGAAGATAAAAGCATTTTTTTTATCTGCCTTTAGAGAGATGAGATATATAGGGATATATATACACACACACACACGTATATTCGTGCGTGTGTGTGTGTGTGTGTGTGTCTATAATATGAGGGAAATACTGTCAATGAAATCACAGTGATTGAAGTATTGTGTGTGAGCAGAGGAATTAAAGACTAATCCTTTCTGAGGTCCAGGTTCAGAAGGGAGCTGGCATTTGTGCTCTGCTTTGAAGAGGACATACGATCATGAAAGCCAGGAAAAAGGGAGGAAGGAATCCCAGGAAAGGAAACGAAGGCAGAAGCATGAATGTAAGGAAGGAGATGGTGTGAGAAACGTCAAGTAATTCCAGTTTCCTGGAAAAGTCAAGTTCTTATAAAGATGCAGTAATAAACACAGGTTGGAAGAGATAGAGGGCTAGAAAGTGATTATAAAGCTTTTGGAATTAACCATGTAGGTATGGGGAATTAATGAAAGGGTTATAGACAGAGGAGGGATGTGGTCATTTCTGTGGCTACGGAAAGCTGGCAAAGAGAAGACTTAAGGAGCAGCACAGAGGCTGTTGCAATGGTTTAGTCAAAGAAGGAGGTGAAAAGAAAACAGAAGTATGAGCCCCCCCAGGGCAAAGGAAAGGATATAACACCAAGAGCATTTTATGACGTATGAAATGTGGGCATTGGAGCAACGGGGTCCCCTGAAAGCAAAATATGCAAGAGAGTATGAATATGTATAATATATAAAATATATAAATATGAAGAATATGTAAACATGTACTGCTGATGGGAAATATAATAAAAATGCTTTTTCTTATTAACCCTTAAGGCTCTCCTGATTGATAGAATAACAGTGATATTGATAATAGTATTCAGTAGCTGGTGTTTATCCTTCAGCCTCACACCAAGCCTGATAAATGGATAATATTATTGAGACTTTATAGATGACACAGCAGGTACAGATAGGTTAAGTGTGTTAGCTAATAGAGAAATTTAGGTAGCCTGGAAGTTACAAAAAGGCATCAAGTTCAGATGTTTTCATTCCAAGTTCAATCTTCTGCACATCCTATCAGCATCACCTCATATGTGCATTATTGCATTCAACATAGCCAAGTAGATACACGATCAGTATGAAATGTTCTTAATCTTTGCGGGGGAGGGGGAGTTCTTACTATGTAAATGCTACGAGGCAATTTTCCTGCTCTGCCAGGAGTAGAAAAAATAAAAGCCAACAAATAGACAAGACAAAAACATAAAATGTTAAAATACTGGAGGTAAAATTTGTAAGATTAAAGAAAGTTAGAATAAGCTCCATTGGTCTGTTCATTAACATTGCAAGTACTTTTTGGATCTTGGAAAGAGGGATATAGTCTGTTATTCCCTTGAACTTGACACCTAACAATACCTTATATTTCGATAGTTATTATAATATAAAAATATTTCCACATTTCACTGTAAATTGTGTTTGTTGATTTTATCATGTTTTAAAATATCCTTGTTATCCTCAAAACAACCAATTTTAGTAGTTAGGACTTTTTTTTTTTTTTTTAATGTGCATGTTGATAGGTAAGGAAATTGAGAATCTTCCTCATAGCTATTAAACGAAAATAACTAGAATTGAACCTTAATCTTCTGATTCAATGTCCAAGATTCTTTCCCTGATCCCACATGACCTAAGACAAGTAGGGTAAAATAACTGAAGACAAGCAGTTTCTATTAGGAGGAAAGAAATTTAGAGTTAATTTTTTAAAATGCCTTTCCATCTCTGAAAGGTTTTAGAGAGGAAGCCACAAGCTGGGAATGCTTCATTTATCTTATCTCTCTGACAAGGAATAAGATGTATTTTGGAATTCCCTGGAGTCCGTGAAGTGTACTAGGCACGAACAGAGCTTCCTGTAATTAAAGCCTACATTAGATTTGTATGGAAGTGGCAAACTCACTTCTGGAAGCATATAGCCAGATGCAAGCCTTAATTTCATAAAAGAGAAACCAGAAATCAATCAAAAATGAGATTTGTTAGGATTAAGATGTTAAATAAAGCCATGTTCGGGGCAGAGTTGACAAAATGTTTCTCTCTGAGGTGGTTTGAGGTGAGGAGCTTCCACAGTCATACTGAGGATTTTATTTTAGAAGTGGGTGAAAAAGAAGAGAGATCATTTGTTGGTCTGAGGTGTAAGTCTGCAGAACTTTTCAAAAGATTTGGTGAGCAGATGCTTTTAAAAGCTCTTACCAACTCAGCCTTCACTACTAGTAATTTCAAACAAAGCAGGAGGTCGGAGCATTAATGCTATTTTCCTTCCTTTGTCTGTCCTCCCCTTGGTTAACCACTGATAAGGAACAGCCTGCAGCAGACTTGAGAAGCCCCCATGGTGAAAACACATCAAAGTCAGCTTTTAAACTGGGGGCTTGTTGTCAGCTTGCACTAATTTTTGCAGTTCCTCCCCAACTTTACCTCTTTCTAACCACATTAACATAGAAACGATACCCATGACCTTTCTCCGAAGATACGCAGTTTTGTTGGGGTTGGTATCATGAATTGGTCATTTCTTATCCATGCTGAATTCTACGTATGTTTCCATGAATAATGAGACAAGATGGTATATGAGGAATTCGTGATGGCTTTTGCTAGAGATGTTACATCCTACTATAAAGATGCTTCTTAGATCGGGATTCTCAGAAGCAGATCCTGAGATGAGGAATCATGTGCTAGAGATTCATTGAGGAAGTGACTCTTTCCTGGAGTTACTGTTAGGGAGGGGCTGAAGCTGGATAAGGAAAAGACACAAGCCAGCAGAGTGCAAATGTTTAGCAAATTCTTCCAGAGGGTGGCCACAGTGCCATCCTCCCCAGGGAAATCTGGCTTTTCCATTAATCCTCAGAGATCCCTACCTTGAAGTCAGGGAGGTAGGCCTTCTACTCCCTCACCTCCTGCTCACTGGTTAAGTAAGGTTGCCCCATTGGGATTGCCAACTCTGGGAAGTGCCAGATCCAGTAGCCTGAGGACAGTCCTAGCAGTAGGGTCTTATAGGCAAGCTGGAGCAAATATCTTCCAAAGCAAGGGGAGGTAATCATAGAAACAGTGAAAGAGGTCCAAGGGGAACTTGGCAGACCACTGACGATGGACACACCGGATAGTTCAAAAGAAATTGGCTAGAGTTGCACCGGAGATTTTCATTTTCCCCCATCCTACAAAAATTTTTAAGGTTAATTATGAAACGAGCGATAATGAATAGCCCTGGAGTAGGAACAGGTCGTGACTGGAGAGGTTTGAAGGACTAGGAAAGACAGGGAGAGGAGGCAGGATTCACTTCCAGGGCTCAGACAAAGTGGCAGCAAGGTTTGCTGCTACAGTGAATGTGGTAAACAGCATCCTTTGGGAGAAGTTAATTCTACTTCTAAAGTGGCTCATTGGAAATACCTATTACTATTTTTACCTAAACTCTCCTGACAGGCAAAAAGAGAAAAAATCCAATGACAATGGCAATTTCAGCTCTTTTAGGAGCAAGCATTGGTTTATTTTTTTTTCTCCCTGGCATTTTAAAGATGTGTAGGCTTTCTTAATCCGGTGTCCTGCATTTTTCTCTATGTTCTGCTTTGCCAACCCCAAATTAGAGATATTACTAACTAAGGTTACGAGTGCAGTATATTACTAACTCTATGTATAGAGAGGATGCATACTAACAGCTTTCTATCTCCAGTGAACATCTTTCCTTGAACTTCTACCCTGATCCTCTGTGCTGGTCTGTATCAGAACAGGGCTGAGGACAGGGTTTGTAAACACCTGTTAAAGAATGGGCAGAACAGAGACTTTGCAAATAAGATCATCTCCAAAATAATCATCATTGGATGTGCAACTACATAATAATAACATTGCCAAAATTGTCAATTTCCTAAATAAAGACTAAAAACATGCATTTTGAAATCTGGAAAACAGCCTATTAAAGATGGATGGTATCCAGGCTGAGAGTGTTTTAGCTGCTTCTTTCTGTCTACTATAACCAGGGAATACTCTGTGTGCATGCATGTGTGTGTGTGTGAGATATTGTCCATCAACTCCCTGCCTCAACCCTGAGATCCATTCTCCACCCCGTTCCATTGGAGTGCATCAGAGGCTTCTGCCCTTTGGCTTTGGTTTAATTGGCCCATGAGAGGCTGTGGGAGGAGACAGCCAGAGGGGAGGGGAGTGAGATTGGAGTGCTCCTTCCCAAACTCTCTCCATCTGTAGGGCTCTGTAGGGCAGCTATAGCTTTCTCTTTGGGATTTGGTAGTTGCTCCTTCCCCCTGAACTTTTAGACTGAGGGCTGCTAATGTGTTCTTCTTATTGTTAGCTGTTTTCCCCACTGTTTCACGGTATTCCAATGCTGTCTGCCCTGAGGGGGCCAAAGGTGGGGGAGGGAAGATTTACACATCTTTTGTTGGTTTCCCTGAATCTTGCTCATACCTCTCCCTGTGAGTAGTTCCTTTACTAAACTCTCACCAACCTCTCCATTTGAGCACAGCTTCTGGAAATTGAAAAAACGGCAGAATTGCTCTACCCTGGAAGATGCGTCTGTTCATAATCTATGGTTCTCACATAGTTCCCTTATCCCTTAATAAGAACGAGACTATTCGTTAGCGCAGAGCTGCCCTCTGACCCAGGCAGGAGGGGCCCTTGTTTCAGGCCCTGTGCTTTTAAAGCGTCACTTAAACATTCACACACAAAAAGAATTCATTAAAAAAAGACCTGAGTGCCTCTGCTACTTGAAATCCAATTCTCAGCACCGGCATGGCACTACCTAGAAGGCTAAGCATCTGCTCTGGTGACAACAATGTCAAGCCCCGAGGAAATATCGCTCCAGATTTTTGCTGTAGCCCTGAGACAAAAAAACACGGTTGTCCAAACCTTTGAACGTTTAGAGGTTGCTTCTGCTAACGTGAAAGACAGACGCTGCATTAGTACAAGAAAAGGCTGAGTGGTGGAAGCATACAGGTATGTGGAAAGGAAAACTAACTCATCGAATCCTTTTTCTCAAGTATGAATGCAGCAATTTCTCACATAATGAAGTTTCATTTCCTAGTAGTGCAGAGTGCCCGCTTTCTTTTTTCTCTTCCTATTCTAATGTGTAATTCTGGAGTCCATTATAAATTAGCATGACGGAGTCCCGACAGTTGCACAAAATGGCAAGAGAGAGGGTCGTGATCCTAAATAATTCCTATTTCTTTTACATTTGCATACACGTAAATCTAGACTTAACATGCTTAAAGCCACTGGCAAGTAAATAGACATTGAAAACTGGAGTTGCAAATAATCATATATTTATAAAAATATGTTGTACAATCAAATAAAATGTTGAAAATAAATAATGCAGCTTTACTTAAATACTCTTCTTTAAAAATTGATGTTTATTTATTACAATTATGTTTCTTTTTGATTTTAATATATAATTTTAAGTATTTTGGAAGGAAAAGATATTGAAAAGGATGTTATTTCAATTTTAACATTTACTTTATATTTTGATGAAGAATATATTTAAGTGTGCAAACTTTAATAAAAATCACATTTTAATTTTTAATTCTTCAGATCAAGGATTGACAAACTTTTTCTGTAGAGGACCAGTTGTTAAATATTTTAGGGTTTGCACGTCATCTAGTCTTTGTTACAACTACTCAGTCCGCTGTATCACAAAAGCAGGCAGAAGCGTTGTGTAAATGAACGGGCAAGGCTGTGTTCCAGTAAATCTTTATTTACAAAAACATACAGCCAGCCCACAAGCTTGAGTTTGCCAACCATTGCTTTAGTCCATTTTGATAGTAGGGTAAAAATGATGTGAAAAATCATGTTATCATAATATATTAGTAATTTTTGCTTTAATTTTATTAAATCGGTGTAAATGACTTATCAGTTAGGTCTTACTATCTTTACTCCTAACAGTGTGATCCATCAGCAAAACATACAGAGAAGTTAATAGTAATTAATTTTGGTCTTCTAATACTTTGGCTACTTTTAGCCATAAAAAAACACAGTTATACACGAATATTAACAATTGTGGTGTTTAAAAGTATATTTACCAACACTGCCTTAAAGAGGATACTTGACTTAATAGTTCATTAGCTTTATTTATATCTTACAAATACTTAGACATATGGTATGTGAAATTTCAACTGCACTCTTGCCCCAGGTGCCAACCAATTTTAAGGTTGTGCCTGGTTAGCTGTTTTCCTCTCTAGGTGCAGCCTTCTTAAGAGATGAAGTTGCCACTGCTTCGGAAATTGCAAACTGACAAGGTTCAGGTTATGTTTAGCTCACTCATCTTGGATCTGCACGGTGTTTACAAAATGTAAAATTAGTTGCAACTTGATTTCAGGTAAAAATCTAGATGTCTGGCTTCTATTTAAAAATCTTGCAAAACCGGATCTCCTTTGGAGGCCTCAGTGGGCACCTTTTGACAGGGCATTTCCTCTCCAGTTTGCCAAAGTCCCCATCATGAGCGATGGGTTCCCCCACCCACCCAGCCCATATCGCCATTCAGATCACTGGCCTGCCTTCTGGAGCACTTGTTTTTTTGAAACTATTCCAGAGCACTGGTCCTTTTCTACTTTTATATCCTCATTGCAGTAATTGCCTCTACCCAAAACAAAGCACACAAATAAAACCAATTAAGTAAACAACAATGCAATCTTTTTTCATCCCAAGCACCCCCAGTCTCTTGGTTGTGCCTTAGGACACGTTGCTGGTGGTATCACTCCCATTGCTTCCCACTCCTTAACTCTAATGAATAGAAAGAAGGAGAGATCAACAGTTTGCACCAATCTCTCGCATTTTCCAAAACAATACTGCAACTTAATCATCACAGAACACGGATCAGTAACAACTATAGAGTAAGTAGTCTAGCTTCTGACGGTATAACTGGTAAAATGACATTACCTGGGCGCCTGGGTGGCTCAGTCAGTAAAGCGTCTGCCTTCGGCTCAGGTCATGATCTCAGGGTCCTGGGATCAAGCCCCATGTCTGGCTCCCTGCTCAGCGGGGAGCCTGCTTCTCCCTCTCCCTCTGCCTCTGTGCTCTCTCTCTCTCTCTCAAATAAATAAATAAAATCTTTAAAAAAATGACATTACCTAATGCCCACGTCAATTATTAATATAAGAAGAAACCACCCTTTCCGCTAAAAAAAAATACTAAGGAGAAAAAAGGGACTTTGACTAAGAATTTAATGGCTAAGCAATGGACTCCTTTTTTTTTTTTTCCCCCAGCAAGTCTCACAGAAGAATGATTTGGAATTTGGAATGAAAAAAAGATAAAAATTAACCACTACTCTGCATAGCATTACAATGTCATCCTATAGTGACCCAACCGAGAGCAATGCTTTGAAAATTAAGTTAGGAAAATGTCTTTGCTACTTAATGGTTTAGTCTGTGTGTGTGTGTGTGTGTGTGTATGTTCCGGTCCCAGGGTTTATCTGCTACATTGACTTTCAACATTTGACCAAAACTTAAATTAAGAAGTACATTTTATGTTGTGACTATATATAAACACACACACAATTATATAATTTTGGAAGAACATTTCATAAAACAATACCTCCTGTTACCCTGTTTGTGATACACACTGACATTTTCTCTTTTCTCAGGCTCATCTGAAAAAAAATGCTAATAGCAATCCTCTAAACCAAGCCTTCTCAGTGGGAGTGA
The DNA here is from genome assembly GCF_029215605.1 of Mirounga angustirostris. Taxonomy (NCBI): domain Eukaryota; kingdom Metazoa; phylum Chordata; class Mammalia; order Carnivora; family Phocidae; genus Mirounga; species Mirounga angustirostris. Next base: position 42,633,158 of record NW_026991722.1, on the reverse strand, counting down.
TATTGTCCCCAGGGAGGTAACAATGGGTTCTTGGGGGCAAGGGAAACCTAGGCAGCATGTGGGTTGGGGCCCTCCCAGGGTCACAGTACATAAATGAGTATACAGTCTGTCTGTGGTATTAACATTTCATGTTAGGAAAAAAAGGAAAGTTTCCTTCGGGGCAGTTGAAAACAAGGTTGGGAAACACTGCAAAACTGACCTGCAATTTGAAAAACTACTTTTTTAAAAATGCAGAATAAAGCAACTGTACCTGAAAGTCACATTGTTCTAGAGAGGGCAGAGTGGACTAAATGTGTAGAATCCGCAAGCACATGGAACATTCATTCAAGACCCGGAAGCCCCAAATCTGAGTCCCTCTCTTTCTAGGGAATTTTGTCAGCGGACTTTCTGAAACTACCACCTCTCCCCCTCTTGTTAGCCCAGATTAAGCAAATTCCCTCCCCTTTCCAGCAAGAAGTCGGGATCCTAGTTCCATTTTGACTGAGGGAAGGGAAGAAAGGAGATTATTGTAACAGAATTTGAGCTTAAAACTTGAAATTGGGCTGATCTTAGGAACTGAAAGAGATCCTAAAACTACAGGAATCCCCCAAGATACCATTTAAGACAAAGAAAAGGAAGCTGATGCAGAATGTTTGTAAGACAGCAAGTAGGGGGAAATGAACTTCTTTGCCTTTATATCACAATGAGGTAAAGATTACTTAATAAACTGATAACATTTGTCAAGGTTTGGGGCTTTGCTTATTTGTTTGTTTTCCCTGCTTTTTTCTTCCTATTACCCATTCTTCTCTTTTGGTCCCTGTGTTTCTACTTCGGGACCTTTCCACTGGTGAGCTCCATGGTACTGAAAGACAATGAGTATCATAGTCTCAATATTCATAGTCTCAATATTAGAAAAAAGGAAAAACTTTAAACAAGATTTCTTTCTACCCAAATCTAATATCCAAAAACACGTGGAAATGGGGTATCATGTCCGTCAAGCAAATTTGGATATACTTAAAATTCACTGCAAGAAATGACACCCAGTTTTGCAGCAAGATCGGGAAATAACTACGCTTTGTGGTGCCAGTGGGCACCACCCTCTGCTCGTAGAAATCAGTAATTGAGATGACAGACAAATAGAAGCTGAGCAATAGAGGAAAAGGTAATGTGGGCACCAGTTTCTCTTACCCATATGTTGATTAAGCGCTTCAAAGCTCTAGGCACCGAATGGAAATGTTTGTTAGCATTTTAGTCAATGCAATCTCTGTTAGAGGTATGGATGTGGTTTGTACGCCCAAGCTGAACTGGGAGGCAAGGAAAATGCAGTCAAATAGTATCTTGCACCTGCTGTGTTCAGTGGATGGCAGAAATGCTGAGGCACAGAGATGGCCAAGAAGCCAAATCACATGACTGCAGGTGGGGTGGGAGCGGGGAGATGAAGCATAAGCCTGCTTTTACCGGGAAAATGTATGTTTTCAAAGGGTAGGAAATACCTTGTGTTCTTTTTCTCAGAATATATAGGGAGAATATATATTCACATTAAAGACTTCTGTGAATAGACCATTTCCTGTAAAATGCCTTTCTCTGACTCTTGTTTCAGCTTTTAGTGCTTCATGGCCCCAGACTGACATTTTGAAGTATTCAAGTTGATTTACGCTTTTCTAAAACTAATATTTTATTGTCACTTTAAAAAACGGCAGCTGACATCCAGATCCAAGATAATGAAAAATTCTGTTTTTCATACTATCATTACAGATATTTTTATTCAGTAAATCAGTTTATTTGGTAATGATACAGTATGATTTATAATAAAGTTCCATGTAAGGACTTTTTTTCTGAAATTCGTGCCCTTAGTACAACTCTGAAGTACAATTCGAAATGGGGCTGGGACTTGTCTTCAAGTAAATAAGAGTAAATAAGCAAACTCATATATACACAGTCCCACTGAACACTCAGGGAAGAGTGTATAAAATATTATTATTACAATATCATTATTATTTATTAGATGAACCTTCAAAGTTTTCTTTAAACCATCAATATCTCTTTTCCTGTATGTATTTTCTTCTGCACCTCTTATTGCCTGAGATGTGTCTCTTACCAAATTCAGGGCAAAAAACAAGTTAGAAGGGACTCGAACCCAGATAACTGAATTTTCTTTAGTCTGGAAACCTCTTGTAACATAAGGTGACCTCTAACAGAAGATCTTTATGCGTATTATGATAGTGCCTTTAGGTATCCCTTGAATAAATTATAAACATATGGCTTTCTTACATTTTTGAACAAGTTAACTTTTCCTAGCTGGTAGAGTTCTATTTTTTCACTTGTAATTCACATTAAAAAAAAAAAAAAAAAAAGAGTGTTAGACATATGACTATGCTAGTTACAGCTATATTGATACTTTCCCGTTGCTTTTGAAGACAGATCATCACTTTTCAACTAGTTTTGTTAGCTGGGGAAGCTAATAGCGATGATCACTGTTCGAACAGCTCTATTTCTGCAGTCATTTGCATTCGAAGGAGTATTGACACTTGCTACCCATCAATTAGTCCGATGCGAACATTTATCACTCTAGACTTATTGGAGGAGATGGCAAAACCTCCTAGTTACACAATAGTTTAAATAATCTTTTCTATTTTTTTTTCCTTTGCAATTTCAGGTCGCTTTCAGCTGAGAAATTATGAAGTAGACACACTTTTAGTTTTAACTCCTTAAAACAATCTCATTTTACTATCTAATTGAGGCTTTTTCTTTCTTGGCTCATTCTGTAATATATCATCTTGTATCCTATTATTGTATTCTGGCTTGTCTGGAAAATACTGCAATAAATTGTGATGGTTGACAGAGCATTAAATGAATTTCAATAAATTATAAGAAACTTCATTCTGCCAGCTATGCAAAAAAAAAAAAAATCCTTGACACCTCAATAAAAGGCAAGAGGAGGAGCTTTAAAACTGGATCTCTGAAATTTAAATACTAGACCTATTTTTTCCCGATGCAGTTGTTCTATGTAGAGAGGAGAGCTAAATAAACATTTTTTAAAACAGTCAGGAGTGCCTATCTTTTTATAAAATCCTTGAAAACTGAGTTTATTCAAATATTTAAAATATACTTTTTTTCTTTTTAAAATTGTTTAATGTGTAAAGTGGCTAGAATAGGTTTAGATTAATGATTGTCAAAAATTTATCATTGTCCATGCTATACTTGGTCCCTGGCCAATAAAAGATTATAATTTCCTTGAGGCTAGATGGAGGACTCATCTCTCAGTCCCATGTATTTTACATGGAGTAAAATCGTCCATTCTACAGGGAGTTTATACATAGTCATGGCACTCATGTAATTTATCAGCCCAAAAGGACACTTTGAGAGAGCAAGGAGGCTCCATTCAGATGGGAAGTTGGGAGCACCACTGAAAACCAGCATCGCCAAGAGTTAAGGCAGCATGGAGTTTCCTATGCATCATTGGTGCCCAATACATTTATTTTTTATTTTTAAATATCTGTTGTGGATTCTGACAAGTGTTTCCAATGACAGCTTTAAATTGTTACCTTTTCAAGCTTTCTACAATAAACCCACTACTTGGGGCATCTGGGTGGCTCAGTCGTTAAGCATCTGCCTATGGCTCAGGTCATGATCCTGGAGTCCTGGGACCCAGCCCCATATCGGGCTCCCTGCTCTGTGGGAAGCCTGCTTCTCCCTCTCCCACTCCCCCTGCTTGTGTTCCCTCTCCGGCTGTGTCTCTCTCTGTCAAATAAATAAATAAAATCTTTAAAAATAAATAAACCCGCTACTCACTGTGTTAGGGGGAGGAAGAACATGTTTAACACATTTGCTCTTATTTTAATAATTTTAATTCTAATCATTCACTCCTATTTATAAGCTTCTTTGAATGAGCCTTTTGTTTTTCCCTTTTTTCTTTTCCTCCTCTCCTTAGATTTCATGCCTGGGTGATGGTGGGTTGGGATGAAACAAATGTCTGACAAGTGAAATTATGAGAGAAGGTGGAAGGTGTGACTGGAGACATTGGGAGAGAGAGGGGCCTTCTTCCTGGGTGGTGGTGTCCTTGCTGCACCTGCTCAGAATGGGGACAGAGCCAACGAGCTTCTCTCTCTATATACAAACAATATCTTCCCCCACCCCTCCCAGCTACAGCTTCCCGACTGCCCCATGTGTTACTGCCTGAATCTAAGATGCAAACTTCTGGGGATCTAAAGAGGAAACTTGTATCTCCAACCAAGGTCCTTAAAAGACTTGGCTTCTTTCCAGCCACTGAATCAGTTACCTGTCCATCTTCTTTCTATCCTTCAAAAATGTGTTGAGGTACCTTATCTGCTACTGTCTCTTACTCTCCTTTCTTGGTTCTTGGGGGTATGCACTTTTAAAATTCCTTTATTTTTGCTTTAAAGTTCTGGTAGGGAAAAGATTTGAACCATTGTTATGTTTTCCCATTTCCTTCAAACCTAAGTCTTTCAGAAAAATGGTTTCAAAGCTTAAGTCATTTTGCTTTATGAAAAAGAATTTTAATTCTAATTCCAGTGTAGTTAAACCTAGAGTGTTATATTAGTTTCAGATGTAATATAGTGATTCGACAATACCATACATTATTCAGTGCTCCTCAAGATGAGCGAACCCTTAATCCCCTTCGCCTATTTGCCCCTCCCCCCCACCTCCATCTGTTTACTCTCTAAGAGAATAGCTAAGAGTCTGTTTTTTTGGTTTCTTTCTCTTCCTTTGTTCATTTGTTTTGTGTCTTAAATTCTACATACGAGTGAAATCATATGGTATTTGCCTTTCTCTTACTGACTTATTTCACTTAGCAGTATACTCTCTAGATCCATCCACATTGGTGCAAATGGCAAGATTTCATTCTTTTTTATGAAATCTTTTAATATTGCCTCTGAAGCTCTGAATGATTTGGCTCCTGACTTCTCTTCATTCTCATATCAAACCTTTTCCCTATTCTCTGCTACACACACACACACACACACACACACACACACACACACACACACACGGATCTTTTTTGGTTCCTTCAATATCCTGTGCTCCTTCTGCCACAGGCTTTATTCCTTCTGAGGATAGCTTTTCTTAGCTCTTTCCATCTTTGAATTATTATGGGATTTATTTATCTATCTATCTATCTATCTATCTATCTACCATCCATCTACTTATTTATGAAGGGAGATTACAGAAATGCAATGTTGTTTTTTAATTGCAATCTTTATTGAGACAATTGTAGATCTATATGCAGTTGTAAGAGATAATACAAGAGAGATCCTTTGTGCCTTTTACCCACTTCTCCCAGTTACAACATTTTACCAACTAAGGTACAATATTATAACCATATTGAACTTAGTCCACTTATCTTATTAATATTTCCCCAGTTTTACTTGTGCTTATTTATCTGTGTGTGTGTGTATTTAATTCTATGCTCTTTTTTTTGGTAGTTACCTCGCCCCCTTCCTGTATCCCTTCCACCTTAGCAGGAGCACTGGTTTCTGGCTCTCACTTCACCATCCAGCTTGGCTTCCTAGCTCTTCTAGCACCTGGGTAACCAATTCCTTGTCCTAAATGATCTGTGTTTAAAATACTTGACTGGAGCTTGACCGTAACAGGAAATGATCCCAGATAGGTTAGGCAGAGGGGTTCTGTCTCTCTGTCTCTTTATTTTTTTAATATAAAATTCTATAGGATTTTATTACATGTGTAGGTTCATGTAGATACCACTGCCGATAGGATCTCGAATATTTCTATCACCACAAGGACCCTTTGTGTTGCCTTTATATAACACAGCCACCGTCCTCCCATCCACTGGCAACCGCAGAAGAACTGTCAATTTCTAAAATTTTGTCATTTCAAAAGTACATAAATAGAATCATACACTATGTAATCTTTTCGGAATGACTCTTTCACTCAGCATAATTCCTTGGTGATTCATTCAAGTTTTGACATGTATCAAATAGTTTGTTCTTTTTTATTGCTGAATAATATTTATTAGGGAGAGGTACATAAGTATTAAAATTTGCTTAAGGCTTCATGTGTTGCTGGACCTCTGGTCTGTTCCAGCTTTGGGCTCTTATAAGTAAAGCTAGTGTGAACACTCGGGTACAGGTATCTTGTGTGACCACCCTTAACTCTTCCAGTTAAGACTTATCTCAGGGAAGGTTTGCTTTCGTGGCGTTGTATCCTTTCCTTCATGACACTTACCACGGTTGTAATTCTTTTTTTTTTTTTTTTTTAAAGATTTTATTCATTTATTTGACAGAGACAGAGACAGCGAGAGCAGGAACACAAGCAGGGGGAGTGGGAGAGGGAGAAGCAGGCCTCCCGCCGAGCAGGGAGCCCGATGTGGGGCTCAATCCCAGGACCCTGGGATCATGACCCGAGCCGAAGGCAGTCGCTTAACCAACTGAGCCACCCAGGCCCCCCCTACGGTTGTAATTCTATATCTACACGTTTGTGATCATTCAATTATGGTTAATGTGTGCTATTGGAACTTAAACTCCACAGGGGCAGGAACTGTGTCTGTTTTTCCTCATCATTTTCCTAGTCTTTAAAGGCAGGCACATAGATATCTGGGAAATGAATTGTTGACAGACTGAACCAGTCATAATGATAGATAATTATGCATATTACTTATCTAGTCTCATAACATGCCTGAAATTTAGAAATTTGTAAATCTTATCTTACAGATGAAAAAAAATTAGGGAAGGTAAGTAATCTGAATTACTCAGCAAAAAGGTAGGCAAGCTAGACTTCAAACACCTATCTGTTTGACCTCAAAACTTTCCACTGTACTATCCTTTTCTTGCAGCTATGAAACTATTTCTCCTTTTCTCTGTTGAAGCAATTCAGTTGCAACCTCAGGCACAGCTGTGAGGGAATACTACATTCAACTGATAACCTAATACAATGATATGATGAAATGAAACCCAAACCCACTGCCTTTTGTTTTAGGATAGACCACATGAAGAAAGCATAATGGCAGCTATGTAATTTGCAGTTTGCAGGTGTGGGAATCTCTATTTCATAAGACACAAATAAGTCTGGACATATTTGGTAATTACTCTGTTAATACAGAGTAATTGCACAGCTATTTCTTTCTTACAAATTATATGGTAGTTATACTTGGAATTACCATAAAAAATGAAAAACTTCTAGTTGCCAGTAAATGATTGCTTTATAATTACAAAATAATTACATAGTTATTTTGGCCTAGAAATATAAAGCATTGTACAAAATCCATACACTTTGTTGCCAGAGCTTCCAAGGTTCAAGGCTATCAGTCCTTTTAGGAATTGCCCTTAGGACTTTCTGAAATTCTCGAAAACTTTAACTTCTCCAGGAAGGAAAAAAAAAAAAAAAAAGTGTCACAAGAGAAATAGCCTTCCTCATTAAACAAGAATTTTTAGTGACCCCCAAAGCTATTGCACTGTAAAAATTATGTCAGTAATGGTAGTAACAGAACTATTTTGCCTACTTTTGATGAGACCTGTTTGGCTGTGATTACTCAAGAGGAGCCAGTTAATTTAGCAAAAGCTTTATGCATTTCTATGTGTCACTTACTCAACTTGCTACACAGAGTTGTGGCAATTATTAATTTATTCAACTTTTCTGTCACTTAAAATATTGGCTTTGGTATGTTTGCTATTATACTCTATTTTATCATATCATTTTTTTTTTTGCTTTTTATGCTCTTAAAACATTACATCATGTGAATGTTAGACTATTGTGCACATAGGTTATTATTTATGATGCCAATTCTACTTCTCCGAACACTTGAATTAAAACTTTTTTAAGGAAGTCAAAAATAAAACAAATAGAGGTATAATTTTAATTTATGGAATTGAGAACTACTGGAGAAAATAATTTCAACTACAAGGTTTAGGATATTCAGTTAGTGTTTTTAGTTTATTTATCTATTTTTTAGTAATCTCTACACCCAATGTGGGGCTCAAACTCACAATCCCAAGATCAAGAGTTGCATGATCTTCTGACTGAGCCAACCAGGTGCCCCTACCCCCTTAGTGTTTTTTAATCAACTACTTCTACATTGAGATAGAATGCTTTACTATTGTAAAGAATGAAAAATGTGTTTAATTTAAATTTTTGAATATGAATTTTTTTCTCTGATTACAACAGATAGTGTTGAGACACTTTGGAGATTCATAATAAAAAAATATGGAATTCCAGTCCCAGGAATAATTGAGTAACTGGTATAAGATATTGTTCCACTGTAAATAGGTTTTAAATTGGACAAAAAATGTATGAAGTATCTATCTTTAGGCATTAACAACAAACAGTACCTGCCTGTGATCCTTGAGAGAAGGAGAAAACATGAAGCAAGCTCCGCTATCCCCCAATTTCTGCCTGAGACACTTTGCACACTTCAGCACAGGATAGGGGATTCAAACTGAGAGTAACAGCCTTGCTGGGCAGAGGGAAAGGAGATCAAATACAAGAGTTGTGGAAGTGACTGGAATTTTCAAGTAGAATACTTAAAAGAAGGACATAGTCTAGAAAAGAAGCTCCAGCAATATGCTTTGAAGTCTCCTTGAATTTTTGCTCAGATACTCATATGCACATGGATAATGTGAAACTCTATGGTCCTTACCAGAAAACAAATACTGGGGGTCTTGTGGACTGAGAGAAGTTTCCAGACTTCTTATAGTACTAATAATTATTAGAGTTCCAACCATTCAGAGTGGGAAAATGAGGGGCTGAATATTCTAAGTATTCATTTGTGTGTATAGAGAAACCATCCCTAACCATGGAGGAAAGACCTTTTCTTAACACGCCCCTCTAAAGTCTAAAACCAGCTCTCCACAACATAAAACAGACCTACTAGAAATGTGCTGGCTATCAGAGGAAAATGCAACACTGTTTATGGGAAGTTAACAAAAACCTACATGTTCCACAACATTGCATGCGTGATGTCCTTGTTATATTAAAAAAAAATTAAGATGTGTAGAATTAGGAAAATGTGCCCCGTAACCAGGAAAAACAAGAAAACTTTATCAATACATGATACAGATGTTGGTATTCAAAAACAAAGGCTCTAAAGCAGATATTATAAACACATGCCAGGATTTAAAGCAAAAGTCATACTAATAAATAAGTGGATGTGTTTTCTCAAAAGAAAAATAGAAATTATATAAAAGAAAATTATAGAACTAAAAATGCAATTTCTGAAATAAAAATGACACTAAATAGGTTTAACAGAAACTTTGACAATGCAAAAGAATAGATAAGTGAATTAGAAAAGAGTCAAAATTATCAAGACTGAAGCACAGAGAGGGCAAGAAGATGAGGGAAAAACCTCACTGAACTTTGAAACAACATCAAGAAGTTTGACAAACAAGCAACAGGTCCAGAAGGAAAAACAGAGAAAGACTTGGGCAGAAAAATATATTTGAATAAATAATAGCCATTTTCCAAATTTCACTGAAAAATTATCTGATTAGTTCAGCAAGCCCCAAATAAGAAAAAATAAGAAAGGCACACCCAAGAATATAATAATTAGTCATTAAAAACCAGAAGTAAAGAAAAATATCTTAAAAGCAAGCAGAGTTTAAAAATACATTATTTATGGGGACTGCTAACCAGTTATTTGAAATGCAAGGCAAGAGACAATGGGACCGTATTTTTTTAAATGCTGAATGGGGAAATCAAAATACCTTCAACCTAGAATTCTACATCCTTCACAAATGTTATACAAAATATCCTTCACCATTTTGTGCAAAATCCTTCAAAAATGTTCTTTAATAATGTCAAAGAAATGATAACTTTATTAGAGTAGCAACACCTGATAAGCAAATTTGTTAAACATTAAAAAAAAAATTCTTCATCTTAAAGAAAATAATACTAGATAGAAACTTTGAGTCATACAAAGGCATGAAAAGTGCCAGAAATTCTAAATATGTGAGTATACTTATTTTTTAGATTTGTTCTTGTATCTTAATTTATTTAAAAGATAACTAATTGTTAAAAACTAATGTGATACCAATGTATTTGTGGGGTTATAATATATTTAATAAATATGTATGACAAAAATAATACCAAATGTGTGAAGGAATAAATGGAACTATTCTGTTGTAAGATTAGTATGTTCATCTGAAGTGAAACAATATTAATGTATCCTCAATTATCCCAAAAGATGACAGGAAAGGAGATAATGTGATATAAATACTAAATGGGACAAGGAGAAAACAAATAGCAAGGTAGTCGACATAAATTCAACCATATCAATATTTACAATTAATGTAAATAATCTATATGTTCCACTGAAAAGAGATTTCATCTTGGATTTTTAATAAAGCAAGAGCCACTTTATGCTATTTATAAGAAATACACTTGAAATATGAAGACAAGGACTGGTTTTATGTAAAAGGATAGAAAAACATACACCAGGAAAACACTAATATATGGAGTTGAATTCTCTTTATTAGTATCAGGCAAAATAGACTTCAAGACAAGGCATATAACCAGAGAAAAATAAAAAAATTCCATAATGACAAGTCCATTCTTCAAGAACACATAATACACCTAAATGTGTACTCATCATAAAACTGAGCTTTAAAATATATGAAGCAAAAACTGACGGAAGTAAAAGGAGAAATAGAAAAATAAACAAATGCAATTAGATTTTAAAATTTCAAGATTTCAAATGACAGAACCATCCATACACTTAACCTAATTCACATTTATAGAATGTCTCACCCAGTGGTCATAGAATCCACATTATTTTTGCGTGGAACATTCACCATGGTGTGCCATATGTAGTGCCATAAATAATTTCCAATAAATCTCAGCACATTGACACAACTGAGAGGATATCCTCTGACCAGAACATTACAGAAGATTGTTCATAGGAGCTTTATTCATTACAGCCCGAAACTGAGGGGAAAATGCTCATCAGTAGGAAACGAAAGCATATTGTGGAATCTTTATCTTTACACAGAGAATACTAGTCAGCAGTGAAAATTAATGAACTACAGATATATACAAAAACATGGATGAATTTCAAAAATATGCTAAGGAAAGAGAAGCAGGGAGAGGGAGGAAGCAAAAGAGAAGCAAAACAGACTGTTATGGATTGAATGTTTGTGTCTCTCCTCCCATCCCCCCTCCCAAGTTAACACGTTGAACCCCTAACCCCCTATGTAATATTTGCAGATGAGGCTTTGGTAAGTAATAATAGTTGGATGAAGTCATGAGGGTGGGTTCCTTGTGATAGGATTACAAGAATGGACACTAGAGAGATCTCTCCCTCCCTGCCCCCTGCCAATCTTTCTCTCTGTCCTAATGTATGCACCAAAGAAGCCATGTGAACACACAGTAAGAAGGCAGCCATTGCAAACCAGGAAGAAAACCCTTCCTAGAATTTGCAGTCTGATCTTGGAACTCTAGCCTCCAGAACTATGAGAAAATAACCCCCTGTGGTTTAATCCACCCAATCTATGGTATTCTGTTATGGCAGCTCAAGTAGACTAAGACACAGACAAAAACATTGTATAAGTCCGTTTATATAAAATTTTTAAACACTTAAATTATCCTGATGGAAATGAGTAGAATGGTTCTTTCTATTTGGGGTGTGTGTGTGTGTGTGTGTGTATGTGGTAGAATTGCCTGGGAAAGGGTTTAAGGGGACTTTCAGGGGTAATGGAAATGTTCTGCATCTTAGTGGAGTGTGGTTAGATGGATAGATATACGCATTTGTCAAAACTCATCTAACTGCACACATAGCTCTATGCATTTGACTGTGTGTAAATTATACCTCAATAAAAATTTGAATATACTCAAAGTGAAAATAAATGTGTTTTTAGTTAATGTTCAACTTTGCTAAAATATTCCCAATTTTATTTCCTTTATTTTCAATTTTATGTTTGAACTTTTCTCTGTTCTGATAAAATGATTGATAGGGTTAACCTAAATTCAATAAAAATCACAGAAGACCCTTTTTTACAATAGAAATCAACAAGCTGATTCTAAAATGTTATACAGAAATGCAAAGGATCTAGAACAGATAAAACAATCTTGACCAAAAACATAGGAGAATTTATCCTAGAGACTTCAGTACTTTCTATAAAGCTACAATAATTAAGTTAGTGTGATAGAAATCATGGTTTAACTCCATACCATAACAAATCAGCTGAAACAATAATTGTAAGTTATTGAATTAATCATTATTATATTTCCTTTCTGAGAAATATTTAATATATTAGTTTAGAAGATGCAGATTGGTCTAATTATATAAGACATAAAAAGAAGATACACAGTTTAAATATTTAATAATGTGATTTATGGACCCTACTTTTTTAAAGATGTACAGAATTAAGTGTTGATGGTATATAGCCTCTTTATTTTCTAGTTCATATGTCTCTTAAATACTGCAATTCATTTTTTTTTAAAGATTTTATTTATTTATTTGAGAGAGAATGAGATAGAGAGAGAGAGCATGAAAGGGGGGAGGGTCAGAGGGAGAAGCAGACTCCCTGCCGAGCAAGGAGCCCGATGCGGGACTCGATCCTGGGACTCCAGGATCATGACCTGTGCCGAAGGCAGTCGCTTAACCAACTGAGCCACCCAGGCGCCCTACTGCAATTCATTTTTGAACCTTCTTTTTATGGTGATGAACAAAGACACTCGGAGGTATTACAAATATTTAAAAGGAAAATGTATTGTTCAAAGAAGCCCATTTTCTACTTGTCAGAACAGAATTGTTCTCAGTAAGGTAAAGGAATTTGTGTTTTAAATTTCTCAGTAGTGGATATTTTCTTAAAATGCTACAAAAGCATGGCATGGATTCAAATGGTAATAAGAGATTCAAACACCTAATGTGAAAGATTCAGTAAGTAAACATTTAAAAAAGCAAATACAAGAAAATGTCTTGTTCTGTCAAATGACAAGTTTTGATCTTTGCTCTAAGAGACCAGAAAACATGACTATTTTTCTAACCTCTGTATCTGAAGTGACAAAAATGTGCCTTTATCAATTTCTTTCTTCATTCAATTAATAATGATTTATCAAATAACCACTATATGCCAAGCACTTCAGGCACTGGCACTATTAATTACATAGGATATACTCAATAAATGTTGGTCCAATTTATGTATGAATAAATAAAGGAGCACATGTGCATACTTAACCTAGGCTGAAAAGGTAAGTAACCACAGAAACATGGTCAGAATCAAACTTAAAAGGATATAACTCTAGTGAACACTTTTATTAATGATTACACTGTCCTCTGATCTCATGCTACAGATCAGTGTAAGCTGAGAAGAAGTAATTTTTAAATATATTTTTACTTTCAACTTGATTACTTCGAGGATTGTGGTAGCTTTAAAAGTACAGGTTTTCATTTCTTTTTCCATGACTTTTTCTGTTTAACAGGTTCATTGACATTTATTAACATATAATGCACTGCACATTTTAAATGTTGCAAATTTTAACATATCTATATACTCCGTAAAGCCAGCACCACAATCAAGATAACAAATATATCCATCACACCCAGAAAGTTTCTCATCACCCTTTGTCATTCCTTCTTCCTGATTCTTCTTCTTCCTGTTCACTCCATCCCCTCTTGTCATCTACAAAATGTCATGTCATATATAAAAATTAACTTAAAATGGATCAATGAACTAAATACAAGAGCTAGAATTATGAAGTTCTTGAAAAAAGAGTAAATTTTCCTAACCTTGATTTTTTAATGGACTTTTATTTGACACCAAAAGCATGAGCAACAAAAGAAAAAAAATAGGTAAATTGCACTTCATCCAATAAAAAACTTTGTGTATCAAAGAACATTATTGAAAGTAAAAAGACAACCTACAGAATGGGATTAAGTATTTGTAAATCACATATTTGACTAAGGTCTAATATTTAGAATTTATAAAGCACTCTTAGAACTCAACAACAAAAAGGCAAACAGTCCAATTTAAAAATGGGTGAAGGACTTGAATAGATATTTTTTCAAAGAAAATATACAAATCGTCAATAAGTGATTTGATCATGTTCAACATCATTGGTCATTAAGGAACTGCCTTCACATTTGAAAGACAATTTTGCTTGGTATAGAATTCTAGGTTGGGAGCTCCATTTCTGGCATGACAGTGTGAGGAGTTTTGCAGATACATTGCCCATCAAAACTGGTAAAATTATTTTTTGAAAACAACAATTTGAAATCTTAATGGACTTAAGGGCATACAACAAATGAAGAAATATTTATTCAAGAAAATATACTACAACTTGGTAAGAAATGCAAGGGTCTGTGGTCTATGAACTAAAGCCCACACCTTACCTCTCACTTTCCTGCTCAACAAGGTGGACTGTCCACTCCAGACTGGTATGGAATTACAATTGGAGGAACACAGGGATCATTCATTCAGCTCCCAGTTAGAAGGCTATCTTCCTAGGGGTGGCAGGACATGATTTCTTATCTTGTCCCTAGCTACTTGTTGCTAAGACTAAGTTCCAATGTAACTGAGAAATAGGGGCTCCCTTCTCTCCCTAGCCTCCTCACGTGGTACAGAGGCTCTACCTTAGATGTGGCACTTGATAATAATGGGACCCCAATCACCGTTGCTTTGAAACATGGGTTTGGGGTACCATCTTGAGAGACACAGGACAAAGAGACTTGGGGCTCCTACTCCTACATCTACTGAGAGTTCAGCTCCTAAGTGGGGGGTACCACTCAGACAGAACATTATCAACCCATCCCAAGCACCAGAATGGTGGTTAATAGATTTTGCCTGGAAGAAGAAAAGGTTGTAGGAGAGAGACCACCAAATTCCTCTCCAAAGGAATTGACTTCATTTGCAGCAGGATTTGGAGAATTTTAAGAGCATTCTTCAAAAACAGTGGCTATTTGGGTGCAAGGCATTAAGAGGAGATTGACAGATTCTTTGGAGACATAAGCTGAATTGCAGGCTGGGGGAACTGGGAAAAATAGCCCTCCTGAGGTTGGGAAAATCTCAAGCACTGATTTATGGAACTATCAATTCATAGTTACCTGGGTTTAATTGGATTGTATGCCCTACAACTTATGCCTTAAATGCATTGTTGAAAACAAGAGAGCAATGGTGAAAATTAGAGAAGTTACCACACAGCTAGAAGTGGTAATAAAAAGATATGGCCAAAAAAAAAAAGCATTGTCAAAGCCTCTGGCTGCTTGCCCCAAAGGTCAACATCAAAGGTTTGATACCGTAAGGCAGAGGTGGTGAAGGGAGTAAACTTTGCTAAAGTAATCCAACCAGTCACTAAAGATGTAAACAAAAAAATAACAATAACAAGCTGGAGAAGGGTAGCACTGGTACCTACAGTTGCTACAATTACCTAAATTTTACCCAAATGTCCAGTTCCCAACAAAAATATAAAATCAAGAGAAATGTAAAGATACAGGAAAGTCTGGTCCATGCATTGGAAAAAAGCAGACAACAAAAATGCATGTGAGAGCGACCAGATGCTAGATTTAATGGATGAAGACTTCAAAGCAGCTATGATAAATATGTTCAAAGAATTAGAGTACACTGGAATGCATTAAAAATCAACAGCAGAAAGAAATTTGAAAAAAGTTTAAAACATACTCTTAGAAAACCCAGTACATCAAAAAGGAAATCAAAGGAGAAATTAGAAAATACTTTGAGGCAAACAAAACCACTTTGAGGTGAATGACAACAACACAGAGAAACTAAAGGATGCAGCTAAAGTAGTGAATAGAGGGAAATTCATGGCTGTAAACTCCTCTAATAAAAAAAGAAGAAAGCCTAAGTTAATAAGCTAACCTACCATGGTAAGATACTGAAGAGAAAAAGAACAAACTAAACCCAAAACCAGAAGGAAGAAAATAATAAAAATGAGAATGAAAATTAATGAAATAAGAATAGAAAATACAATAGGAAAACTAATATACACCTATGAAGGTAAAACCCTTCCGAGTGCCCTGCTGGATGACCCTTGAAGTATGAGCTTTTGTGCTATGGCTAGTGGAAATAGGCATTATTCCCAGCCCTGTGTAAGCTGCTAATTCTTTCAGGTGGCTCTTTTCCAGACTCCAGTAGTTTCTTCATAGGCACACATGATCAGTAATCAAGTGAAGACTTAAAGGGGACCTTCCTGCAGATCTCTATTGTTTTGTGAGTGTGTGTGTGTGTGTGTGTGTGTGTGTGATTTCCTTTTACTGATACTGTGCCCTTTAATGCTAGCTTCCTTGGTCTCCCCAGACTCCACTTTACATCTCCTAAACTGAGGGTGATCACAGGATTCCACCTGAGCCTCCCTCCCTGAGCTACAACCTGAAAACATCCCCCAGGACTCAAACTGGGGCCACCATGGGGCTCACACCATTTGTTTCCCACCTCTCAGAATCATTGTCCTTTGTTTTTCTTGTTTTTGGTTTTTTTTTTTTTTTTTTAAAGATTTTATTTATTTATTTGACAGAGAGAGACAGCGAGAGAGGCAGCACAAGCAGGGGGAGTGGGAGAGGGAGAAGCAGGCTCCCTGCTGAGCAGGGAGCCCTACATGGGGCTCAATGCCAGGACCCTGGGATCACGACCTGAGCCAAAGGCAGATGCTACCCAGGCGCCCCAGAATCACTGTCCTTTGTTACCTGGTGTCCATATATTGTCTCACTTATTTTTCTTCTATTTATATTCATATATTTTGTCTGGTTTTTCAGTTATTTCATTTACTTCGTCTGGTTCATTAGTTGTTGGGGGCAGGAAGGTAGATCTGGTCTCTTTTACTCCATTCTGTGTGGAAGCAGAAAATAATATAAACCTTTTGATTTCTGAAATGATACCAATTCCTCTTCTATTTTCTAGTTTAACACATTCAAAACCACTATGAGGATTAGGCACTGTCCTCCATTCTTTCAATTTTTCTTGTACAGTGTGGTGGTAGTTGAGTTATGGTGAGCATAATTTTTTGTGTGAAATTTTTAAATAAAATCATGCATATCAATTTGAGGAATTTGAAACGTCGCTTCTTTATCCATCTCCTTTGAGCTTGAAATGTTACCTGAATTTTGAATCCCTTAACTTGTTGGGTGCTCTATTTTTAAAATATCCAGGGATTGACATATCACTAACAACTCATTAATGTTAGTAATCTTGAGGTCAACTATAGTTTTAGACAATTTTCATTCTTTGAACCCACCGGTTCCCTTGCCATGGTTGCCGCTTTCTGCATCGTCTGTGTAGCAAATCTTTGACTCCTGCGTTTTCAGTATAAGTGGTGTTTTCCCTGTAAGGCTGGTCCTGATCATGATTAAAAATCGCATTTATAGTATGAGAATAGAATATGAGTGAGAGAGGAGTGCCTGTGTGGCTCAGTCGGTTACGTGTCTGCCTTCTGCTCAGGTCATGATCCGGGGTCCTGAGATAGAGCCCCGCATCGGGTTCCCGGCTCAGTGGGGAGCCTGCTTCTCCCTCTCCTCCCCACTCCTGCTATCTCTATCACTATCTTTGTCTCTCTCTCTCAAAATAAATATAATCTTAAAAAAAAAAGAATATGAGTGAGAGAATGTGATTGCTCTTTGGGATTTAAACGTAAAAGTGAAGTTATATATCCTTCTATCGTTTGCAGTGCTTTGAGAACAAGATGATCATTGCAGAGGATCTTCCTAAGCTTTGCAAAGGTTTGGAACTACTGAAAATTTTATGATTAAACATAAGTTTGCACTTGACATACTACCTAGTGTCACTAATTTATTTGTATTAATCTTATGATTAATTCTTCTGATTAGCTTTTCTGTCCTTCTACCAAAACTCAGGTTTTGTTTTTGTTTTTTAAAGATTTTATTTATTTATTTGACAGAGAGAGACACAGCGAGAGAGGGAACATAAGCCGGGGGAGTGGGAGAGGGATAAGCAGGCTTCCTGCAGAGCAGGGAGCCCGATGCGGGGCTCGATCCCAGGACCCTGGGATCATGACCTGAGCCGAAGGCAGATGCTTAATGACTGAGCCACCCAGGCGCCACCTGAAAAGAAGTTTTAAAAATTAATTTCCATCCTCTGCAAAACAGACCTTTACTTATTTTTCCATCTGCTTAATATCTTGAGCTTTTAAATTGATATATAACTGATCAACCTTACTGCATTTAGTGTAAGCTCTTTGAATCTCTTTTCTGCCTTAGTTTCTATAATACTGAGCATTATTGCTACAACAACGAAAAAGTTCATCCATGTGATTTTAGATCAACACATACCAGAAGTATTAATGTTGGACAAGCCCCAAGTTTTGACTTTTAACATAATTTATCTGAATTTCTTTAAAATTTTAATTTTATCCTCAACACTATAAAGCAGAAACATTATACCATTTTGTTTCAGAGGTAGTATTCTTTCCGCAGAGAAAAAAATGAGATTAGAAAAATAAAATTAGGGGTGCCTGGGTGGCTCAGACGGTTAAGCGTCTGCCTTCGGCTCAGGTCATGATCCCAGGGTCCTGGGATTGAGTCCCGCATCGGGCTCCCTGCTCCATGGGAGCCTGCTTCTCCCTCTGCTTCTCTCTCTCTCTCTCTCTGTCTCTCATGAATAAATAAAAATAAAATCTTTAAAAAAAATTAAAAAAAATAAAAATAAAATTAGAGCTGGGGGTTCAAATTTTGGCACTTCATTTAAGATGATAGACAACAGCTTAGAATACATTTGTTTTTATAGGGAAAACTTTAGATCTTAAAACTATATGACTGATTTTTAATTTGTGATATTTGGGCATTAGTTTATTTCATGCAAAGTAGCACTTCTTTTTTTATTTTATTTTATTTATTTATTTGACAGAGAGAGACACAGCGAGAGAAGGAACATAAGCAGGGGGAGTGGGAGAAGGAGAAGCAGGCTTCCTGCTGAGCAGAGAGCCCGATGTGGGGCTCGATCCCAGGACCCTGGGATCATGACCTGAGCCGAAGGCAGATGCTTAATGACTGAGCCACCCAGGAGCCCCCAAAGTAGCACTTTAAAAAAAAAAATTATTTGTCAGAGAGAGAGAGCCTGTGCACAAGGGGGGGGGGGGTGCAGAGAGAGAGGGAGAAGCAGGCTCACTGCTGAGCAGGGATCCTGAAGCTGGGCTTGATCCCAGGACCTCAGGATCATGACCTGAGCCTAAGGCAGATGTTTACCTGACTGAACCACCCAGGCACCCCCCAATTTGCACTTTCTTTCCCAGTTTAAACTTCAATCAATAAGATGTAAATATATTTGTCAATTGATGCCTGAAGGCTTATTTGGACTAAATAATAAAGTGGGATGTCAATAAGCATTTATCAATATTCTCCCTGGTATCAATAAGCTTTCCTCTAAAGAGAATTCCATCAGTCTGGAGTCAATCAATCTTATCCTCAAAAAAGATGGAAAATTGCTCTCTGGTAGGCACAGTTGTCTACGTTTCAGAGCAAAGGCAGTTCAAACAAACAAGTAGTTCCATCGCTGTAGGTTTTCACTGGTTAGGATTTAACAGATAACACGACGTGAAAAAGACCTCTGCCAGGGCTTAGAAACTAGCCTGTGACTTGGGGCAGGTGCTCCCTTGGTTATATTCCAGCATTTCCCAAATGAAAGCATAGCCAGATAGATGCAGGTGCTATTCTGAAATATTGGGGGGGGCGGAATTATGAGTCTGTGTATCGGGGGTATCTAAATGAGTAGCTTGATGAGTATTTGAATTATATTATCTCATAAAACTTTGATTGACAGTTAATTGGAAGAAGTTAAGAGATTCTTTGCAACTTCACATAAATATCATAAGGCAAATTCTGGATAGAATTTCAATATCCTAAATTTTAAAATAAATTTGGTCTCATTCAAAGCATTTGCTTGTTGTTTTCCTCAGTGAATAATTCCCACAGAAATACTGCTTTACTCTAGGGATCTGATGAGAAGCTGTAAGCGAGCATAGATATAATAAATGCCAGTCCTATAAAGCACTTAAATTAGAGAGTCAGAATGTAACCAAGGTGTGATGGGAGAAGGTTAGTAAAGTTTCAGCCCCATTCCATGGATAAGTTAGCAGAAACCTTAACTAAATGCATTCCACAACATCTGGTTGTGTGGGTGTGTGTTGAAATCAAAAATTTAAAAGAAAAGCAGATTAGGTTAAATCAATCTCTTTACTCATATGGGAATAAAAACATAGAGACTATCTTTTAGTGCTTAGTGGGTCTGATTTTGAGGAACCACTTTTTTAATGCACTTTCCTTAGGGTTCTGGTCTAGTCTCAATTCAATGTTGAAAACACAGTGAGGATAACCTATTTAAAGCAGAAGGAATTTTTAGCAATATATTTCTCTGGCTTGAGCATTACTAATGGCTTTTTTTAAATGTTAATTTTAGTTTCTGAAGAACTGTACCAAAACAACTCTCCACCAGAGTAAACAATATGGTAAAAATATCTATTACTCAGAAAATGAAGCATTCTGATGTTTTTCTTTGAATTTGGTCTTAGGAGATAGAACTTTGTGTTTTCTGAGCATCTTTAAAATTGTGCTCATTTAATTCTTACAATATCAGTTCTGCAGATATGAATGCTTACATTCAAGGAAACTATACTATAGAATAAGATGTCAGAGTATTATAAAATATATGGTATCAGCTTCAAGACTTTTGATTTTCTTCTAAGAGCAAGGCACACCATTGTCTCCTCACCTGCCAACCCATAACATTTATTGATTATGTTGCTTGTTTGGCCTGTGGCACAAGAAGACTTTCATGACGATCTATGGAAATGCTCGTGTTTTATTGGCCCCTCCTTGATGTCAAGAACAAAGTGTTGATTTCTCTGGACCCCTCATTGCACAGAATGTGCAGCTGCTGAGCCACGACTTGCTTTTTTTCACCTTTAATATCTTTGTAGAATCAAAAACCACACGTCACAAAAAGTAGAACTGTATTTGGGGCCAAAATTCCAAGCGCCACGTATTTTTTATTTGTTTGTTTTAAAACCCAGTGGGGTGGGATATCTTTCTGTCTGTGCAACAACTGCTTTCTTTAATTGGTGGGTCAGCATCATCCAATGAGCTTACTGTATTAGTAAAGAGCATATCATTCATTGAAACTACACTCTCCATTGAAAATGGTCAAACGCTTCCGACAAAAAGAAGGCAGGAATAGTGTATTATCCTGGCATGAAGATGGTCAGCTGACAGCATCATGTTTTATTTTAATGGGTGGCAATAGTGCATTAAATACTATTTTATTAAAAGTTAATATTTATTTTTGAATGAGTGGATTTAGGTAGGCAAAAAAAAAAAAAATCGTTACTTAGCTTTTAAATCACTTTTATATTATCCAAAGCAAAATCTTCACATTAAATGTATGTAAATCACTGACTTTCAGAACACCAAAGGGAATGTACTTTACACTATAACATAAATACTAATGAAATCAGCTGAAAATGATAATCATTAGTCAGCTGTGCCTTGATAGGGTTCCCTGTGGACTGACATAAAGTCACCATTAGAAATGGATTTTTTCAGTCTATAGCATTATTTTTTTTCTTCAAAGCAGATTTAAATTTGATATTTCATGCATTTTTTTCAAATTTTAGAGGGCATGGTTTTGCACTTGCAACGTGTATTTAAACTTCAAATGCTATGAGCCTGTGTGAAAGTATAAAATAGATGGTAATAATAATCATCAGTGGAGATACACTAATTATTAAAAAAAAGCTCAGACCAAATTCTAGTGGGAGCAAAATGTATTCATATAAACAACTTGAACCGTTTTAGAAGATCTGTAGAAATTAGAGAGCCAATATACAGGATATTATTACATCCTTCAAGGTTAAGAAACAGTTAAACATTTTTTTTTAGGTTTTGATATTGAAAATGGTGCTAACGGAGGTGGAAATGGGTGGGAGCATGGGGGAATAGATAAGGGGGACCAAGAGCACACTTATCGTGAGGAGCACTGAGTAATGTACAGAATTGTTGAATCACTCTGTTGTATACCTGAAACTAATACAACACTGTATGTTAATTATACTGCAATTTTTTTAGCAAAGAAGGAAAATGGTGCTAATATTTACAAATCCATCATGTGATAATTCTATAGCAATGCTAATGTATGAAAATATACATATGTGTGTTGTTTTGGATGTGATATGAGATACAAATTTCAAACCATCTGTTCAAATATATTGAGAACAAATAAGGACAAGAGATTAGGTAACAGAAACCATTTAAAAGTTATATATAGTTATCATTGCAGAAAATAGATTAATTTGAAAAATTAATATAATGTGTCTTGATATATAGCTACCACAGAATATTCAGCGGGAATACCTAATCTTGGACATTGTTCAGGAAGTTAAGCTATTAGAATTTCAGTAGAAAAATTTCAATATGAATTTGTAGCAAAAAACACCCAAATAGCTTTATGAAACACTTTGAATTAATTTCATTTCCTACCACTTTGTGCATAAATATATAATTACTTTATCTCAGTAAAGTAAATCCAAATTGCTTTCTGGGACTCTTTAGAAGGGTATTTAACTCTTTCTGGTCAGTATAGTATTAAAAAGTATAATGATGGATGTCATTAGCCTCTGTGGGTCTGTGTATTTTGAAAACTAACAGTGTTATATACTTTTTATAGTGTTAGCAATTGAACTTTAAGGAAAAGTTTGTATAACATTTTCCCTAATTTTTGCAATATTTTTCCCAGCTCTGTAAGTTGCTAATATAAAATACTCTGTTCAATTTCACCAGTGAAGAGCAACAAATAGTGAAAAATTTTCTCACAATAAGATGGAAATAAACACCAATAGGCAAATAAATCAAAGGGATGAGCCAGTAACTCACAGACAAAGAGATATAAACATATTAAAAAGATTCATAATTTTAGTTGTATATTAATGCCAAAAAATGTCATAAGGAGACACTAGTTACAACTATTCATTCATACACATTTTAAAATTACTAGTATGTAATTGCTAGGTTGTGTTGAAGTATGTATATTTAATATACAAACATGTATACATATGAATTTACATAGAGGATTGATGACAAGTTTAACTGAATAGACATCTTTTGAAAAATTATTTTTACCCTTTAACTCCCATGCTTAAGAAGTTTTCCCGAGAAAATAACCAAGTTATTTATCGTGATTGGTTTCCATACAACAATTTTTAATCATTTCTTTATTCTTAAAAGAATTGCATTGAAATTTTTGTATTACGTTGTAATCTTTTAATGTAAAATAAAGGGGAAAACAGGTGAAATGACAATAAGAATATTGTATCTGTCAAATTTGTAAGCATTACGTTCAGGCGTTGGACCCCCAGCTATGGGAAGTGCTGCTTTGGCACAAATTTCTAAAGTCTGCATGCTTGGCCCCCACCAGCCACCTCAACCACTCTGAGATCATTGGTAGAAAGCCACTTTAGTAATGAGAGGGTGTTTTATCCCTCGTGTGTTCTGTGAGAGACAAAACTGATGAACTCAGACGATAAGTTGGAGCACAAGCTTTGTCCACATGGATGCCTTTATCACACAAGGCAGAAGAACCTCCAGTAGCAGTTGAAAACCAGTGAGGCTCCCAGCACACCTCTGTGCTCCTCTCCATCTTCCTGAGCCCCTCTCGATTTCTTCCTTTTGTCTCCTTTCTGAGAAAGCTGTTGAGGCATTGAAATGATGTATTTGAGAAAATTAAGAGGAGACCAGGAAAAAGACAAAGGGACCAAAGATATGATCGTATATTATGAGGGACAGAGGGGACACCCCAGCTATCTGACACTGCTTAAAGTTATAACTTCTCAAGTATCATCAATTTCATAGCCTATTAGTGTCTACACTGCAGAATTTGCATGGGAGAGCCTGCACACACACTAATTGTGGTTGTATACAGGGGAGAATGGATGCAGAAGTAACGCCTACAAAAGATCCTCAGTGTTAGGACAATGTCTGTATTAGTAAGGAAAACAAGGAAAATATGTTATGGACTATCAGAAGCTTCTCTATCTGCTGGGGTACATTTCCTGTAGCTCCATTATTACAAGGGATCATTTCTCCCAGGGTTTGAGGACGACTGTATTTCATTTATAGTAGGCCTCCTTTGAATCATCGGGCCTCTGCCCCTGGAAAGCTGCCCGCAAAGCGGAGAATTGAAAAGATGACAACATTTCAAAAGGAATATTGAATATTTGATAAAGTCTTATTTTTCTCTCCTCCTTGAATTTATAGTTCATTCTAGATTTTCTAGAAGGAAAGGACAGAAACAGATTTCTACTCGTTAAGTGTCAGAGCAAAAACGGCTGAGGTATGGAGGGATGCGAAACTGAATCTGAATTTATATATCATTAATAAAAGTTGCCAGTGAATGAATTAAGATGAAATCAATGCTTTTTTTTTTTTTTTTTTTACAAAATAGAAACGCGATAGGTATCAGCATAGCTTCAGTGCTGGATATTTGTTGGCTCTTCTGTCTTTCACAAAGTACAAGTATACCCTGGAAATATCTTAGTGAGCCAATATATTTTGTTATCAGCAATCTCCTTTTGGAGTTGGCTTGTCTACAAACGTGGGACATGACTTCGTAATAGCTGCGTTTTTTAATTAAGCCTGGCACCTGAAGCCTTAGCTGTGGTTTGGGGCTCTGAGGAGGGGTGGGGAAGTGTTTAAAACCCAACGTGAACCATCACGGACGAGAAGGACACTGTTACAACAACCCCAGCTCCTCATCTGACACTTTGTTCGGTAAGGACCCGAGGTAGAGTGGCAGGCAGGGGGCCTGCTCCCTCATCACCTTAAGTCCCCCGCTCATGTCAGCCAGCGAAGAGGATAAAACCGGGAAGACCCAGCAAAGCGGAGTTGTAGCACCAAAGCAACGGCTACTTTTTTGTCTATCACAACAGTGAAAGCTACCTTCCTAAATCTCACAGGTGTGTGGCTTGAACATCCCAATTTCTCCTTCAGTTCCCTATGTCTCTGGTTTATGTCTCTGCGGCCTTTGGCGCTTTTTTCTACCGCTGCAACAGTCCCTAAGTCTAGCTGTTCTGAAATGCTTTTCTTCTTTCCCCCCTTTAAAATATTTCCATTCACTTTGTATCAAGTAGGGTCGAGGCACACGAACCTTAGAAGAAGCAGAAAAGCCGAAGAACTTTGCTAGATTTGCTGCTTGGGAGAGCTTTACGCACTGGCCTGCGGACCACGGTGATATGTGCGGCGTAATTGAACATAGCGGCCGAGCTGACAACGGGATCGCGGAGAAAACTGCCCTGGGAGTCTATGTATAATGTGTAAGAGAGAGACAGAGAGACAGAGAGACAGACACCGGGTGCTGCAGAGTCGCATCCTTCACTTCCACAGACTTGCTTCAGCAGTCAACTGCATTACCTCCTCACGACTGGGAGACACTTAAATCACATTCTGTTAGTTTCATGTCATCACGGAATTGAAAATGGGGAGTTCTGAGTTATAATAGAAATCATGAATTCTCTGAATAGGTCAGAGCCCTGCCCTAGGCAGGACTTTGCATTTTCTTTTGCAGTAAATTGCCCTGCACCAGAGTGAGAAATCATGTCATATTTTATTACTAAACCTGGGAACTCAAATCAAGAATCAATGAGACTTCAAAAAGTATACTTATTAAGAGTTGGCAATGGCACACAAGGCCACAAGGCTTCAAAAGCTTTACCTTACTTTCTTTGTTTTTCTCAGCTTTTTCATTTCAGACTGTCTTCTCACAAAGTTTTCACGAATATTAGAAGAGGCAGTTACGAAACCCAGGTGCTAAGATGAAGTCAACCTAAAATTCTTTTAAATACAGATTTTTCCAAAGACCTTTTGAAGAACTTTACTTCAAATCACAGTATCTTCATTTTGGGCAGATGGAATGACAATAGTTATTTTTAAATAATTGCAAAATTACTGAGAACATTTAAGACTATTTATATACATACCACTTAAATACTTCAAAAAATTTCCACAAGACACTCAATTTTGTGATTTTACTCTCCTACTTTGAATTTTTAATATACATTAGGCCTTTACCAATGTGTTATGAAATTGTAATATAATCCTTTTTATTGGGCTTCCAAAGTTGTTTTGTTTCCATAATCTAATAGGGTTCAAAATATTAAGGTTATACTGGATCATCATTCACGCTATATGCTGAGGAGCTATGAAAAGCAGTAGCCTTCCTTTAATTTTGTCTAATTTGAATGCTTCCATTCCTATAAAGGTTGATTATACTTTAAACATTTGTAGAGAAAGGCACAGTTGGGTTTGAGAAAACTTATGACTAGTTTCCACATTGATTCATATACATACACATACATTGGAACATACATCTCTGCCTTTGTATATTAATCTATACCCTTGGTCAAAATAAAGTGTTGATTCTCATACTTACTTACAGCTTGTAGTATGTAAGAGGAGTGTCAAATACTGTCAGTTAAATTAGCAAGCACATTTTCAGGGAAATTGATTTCTAGAGTCTGAAAACCCTGAAATCACTCAAAGGCCTTGTTGCTTTTCAGGTGCCCCATTAGTCTTTACAGGACTCTGCTGACACTCGGTGTGCTATGCTTAGGGTAGATGTGAGCAGAACACCAGGGCCCAGAGATTCAGGTCTAATTCAAAGAACTCACATTAGACCTTTAAACTAAACAAAAAAATGATATAGAAGGGATTTGTAAAGACAGGAGTGTAAATTACAGCAATGGCGCCGAACCATTCCCTGATGGGGCTGGTTTCAGAGAAGAGCTTGTTTCCTGAATTTCCTCCTTTGCCGTTTTAGGCAGCTCAAAATTTAGTAACAGCATGCCTCAAAGCCTAGGAAGTACATCTCATCCAAATGCTGCTTCCTCTGCTAAATGCTGAGGAGTTTGGGCAGCAGCTAGGCGTGGAATTATTAATAGGGGGAAAAAAAAAGAAAGAAAGAAAATGGACCCAAATCCACAGACCCCGCACTGGTATGGAGATAAAAGGAGCAATCAACGAAATTGAAGTTTAAAGTACTACAGAGGGTAAAACCATATAAAATGCTATATACTGTGACTATGCTCTCTTCTCAAACGCAAGGTGGAAATATACTGGATCGTCTGAGTCCCAATTTGATGATGGTCCTACAAAAGAGTCCTTCTCTTCTGAAGGAAAGACAGAGATAAAAAGTTGCTCTGGATTTTCAGAACTTTTAATAATAGCTGTAGTTCTCTCGTAGGTAAGAAGAATAAAAGTAAAATATTGAGAAAGAAGCAGGTCTGAAAACTGTTGGAATTATTTCCAAAAAACAAAGGCTGTGGCTAGTTTCTTCTCTAGCTTATCGCTTTAGACCTTTATCACCATCATGGCTTCTTACATTCAGTTCTCAGAGTAGAGCGATTGTTGGCCATCTATCTGTGAATCTAGGACACTCCAAATGACTCCGTCTGTCCGCATATTCTAATTTGTGCACACAATTTAGATGGGGTCATTCAGAAATATTGACGATTTATTGAAAACATGAACAATTCCACAGTAAACATTTAAAAATAGCTGAGGCAAAAGTCATGGTTTGGGTGGTGAACAATAAAAGACCATAATGATCATAGCGATGACATTAACCCAGTGCCTGGGAAATCAGAATAAATATGTTAAACCTTGAGATACAATCCTTTTCTCCAAAGCAGCATCCTCTTTCATGTGAAAATGAGAGAAATTAAATATAGACAGACAGATAAAAAGGATTTACTCCATTTTGAAGGTAATTTATTTTCAGTGCTTACTTTCTCAGCCTTATTTTCTGTATTAAACTCTATAAAAGCTCTCTTGATTAAGTTCCTCCAAGCATCTCTGAGTGAAGCAGTCCAAAACATACATGGATTTGGTCATAAAGTGCATTTTATTGCTCTTGTCAAAACAACAAAAAGAGTCAGGAGGATATCTGAAATCACATAAAACAGACTCGAGGGAAGGAGAGACGTGTTAAAATCTTCTAATATCTGACACTCCTAGAGAATAACTGTGTGAGGATGATTCAGACACGTATGCTTGGAATTAAGCTGGGAAAAAATCTTTACTTTCTGTTTTAAGAATAATATACAGATAAGCTTGATTTACCATTCTTCCTCTGGGTATACTGATAAAGTAGACAAAACAATAGAATATTCAAATTTACTCCCCATTTTGCCAGAAATGATGGGGATGCTTATGTGGTTTTTACAGCACTGCCACTTTTTTTTAAAGATTTTATTTATTTATTTGAGAGAGAGAGACTGAGAGAGAGAGCACATGAGAGGGGGGAGGGTTGGGAGGGTCAGAGGGAGAAGCAGACTCCCTGCCGAGCAGGGAGCCCAATGTGGGACTCGATCCAGGGACTCCAGGATCATGACCTGAGCCGAAGGCAGTCGCTTAACCGGCTGAGCCACCCAGGCGCCCAGCACTGCCACTTTAAATAAATGCTGGATGAAAGAAAATTTGGATGTATGGTCTCATTGAAATTTTTAATATAAAAATTTTAATATAAAAATTGTACACACAGGCAAGGGTTTTTTAAAACAACTTCAACACTGCTCTTCATAAACATCTACCAGGGCTGACCTGTGACTTTGATGGGCTATGCAATCACCAAAGACGTGATGGGCATGGTGTAGACATGACAGCACAGAGCTCTACCGTAGTCAGGAAAGGTCTTCTTTAAGTGAAAACCACAGCCAAAGTTCCAACCTTGGATGGGTCATAACACTTTCAATGAACTTTCCAGTATACAAAATAAATGGATTTGAGTTCATATAATCCTTGTAATAACTCAAGGATCAGGTTAGATGGGTAGTACTTGTCTTCCTGTTACTGATGAGGAGGGGAAAAAATGAAGTTTGGGGACATTGTGGACTTATATAATGTTACAGATCTGACAAGTGACCTAGCTGGGATAAGACACCCATCTTCAGGCTACTAGGTTAATGATCTTTCCATTCCACAAGTTTTTCTTAATCTTTTTTACCACCCCTGTTTTTTTTGCCTTTTGTTGTGTGGATTCTGTATATATTTTTTTGAAGATTTTATTTATTTATTTGAGATAGAGAGAGAGCAAGTGAGAGAGAGAGAGCATGAGCAGGGTGGAGGGGCAGGGGCAGAGGGAGAAGCAGACTCCCTGCTGAGCTGGGAGCCCAATGCAGGACTCAATCCCAGGAATCTGGGATCATCAACTGAGCCGAAGGCAGATGCTTAACTGACTAAGCCACCCAGGCACCCCGTGGATTTTGTATTTTGAAAAATGTTGTCAACTAAATGAAACAAGCAGCCTCCATAGCTTTCCCTTCAGTAAATGTGGAATTTCTTTTGTGGTCTTGAACATGAAACAGCGTGCATAAACTTATTATCTCAGGGCACTCTGAGACTCACTGTCCATAACCATCCCACTTACTCCTGGAAGGACAACCTCCAGGCTTACCAGCCCTGTCAACCATGTCAACGATGTCAATCATGTCAATGTGACAGGTTTTCTTCTGCTGCTCATGAAGTCTGGGCATGGTATTTGGATGAAAGTAGAAAGAAATGAAAAATTTCAGAACAGCTATCTGCTTGGTTAAAGACTACCGGAAGTAGGGAGAATGAGGATATTGCATACTTCACAATTTTTCCTGCTGCTGACCTTGCTTCATAAACAAAATGAAAAACAGCAATGAGACAATGGTTGTAATTTAATGGCTAAAGTAAATAGTTCACTGTAGGTCAGACAGGTTATTTTTAGCCTTCATAATGAGCAAATCAAATCATTGCTTGATTCATATGGTCAAAGGATACACACTGGACTGTAAAAATAACTGAACATGACAGATAATTTGTGCCTAGTTAGCAACTACATGATTTTGTGCTAAATTCATAAAGGCATCTTGCTATAGATCCACAGTGGCAAACTACTACACAGATATTAAAGAAATAGCAGGCTCAACCTTCAAACAGAACTTTCTGAAAAATGCATACTCAATGATAAATAGGAAAATTAAGAGGCCTCTGACTGACACAATTGTGGTCCTAATATGAAGTTAGGAAATGTAAGTCTACTTTATTAATCAATTACATTTTATGAAATACTGTTATGTCTTAAGTTAGCAATTAAATTCACACAAATAGCAAATCTGGTACTCACAAGCTTTATAGTTTTTGCATTTTCCTTCGCACCTTTAAAAATTTTTATTTTATATAATCCAAATACTTTAACATATCTGTCTTTTAAAATGGATTGCCAAATAGCCATGACTGTTTGATTTAAAAACCTCTATTTAGTTATACAAAATGACTTGAGATTCTCTTGGTCTTGCCTTGTCACTTGTCCCTCTTCCCTTTAAATCTATCCCACACTTATCAACTTGATGAATTCCTATTTATCATTCATGATCTTCTTGGCAAAGTCTTTCATTATCTCTCACCTTTCTCTGCACTCTAAGCAGAGCTAGATATGTACTTCCCTTTAGTCCTGTAACATTTTTTTGGTTGAGAGCCTCTATTATGGTCTTTTTCATATTTCATTAGCTGTCTACAAACTGTCCCTTCCCCAAACCCAAACTCAGAAAGAAAGAACCATAGTATACTGATTTCTGAATCCCTGGAGTTTAGCTTAAAACCTGACACAAAGTAGGTGTTCAATAAATATTTGTTGAATAAATGACTTATTTCAGGTTCGCTAGAACCAGATCCTGAGACCGAAGTTATTTTGCAATGATTAACTGAGGGGAGATCTCAGGAGAAAGTGCAAAAGCAGAATAGGAGGCAGAGAAACAGACTAGCAAATGTGATCAGCGGAGGTCTTGCCTTAGCAGCTCTCTGAGGGACACCCCACCTGTGTCCTCTCTTGAGGCAAGACGTTTGGCCTTCTGTGCCCTATATCATTCCATTATAAGCTGTGGGCCTCCTGGGAAAATGGAGAACATGAAAAACCCCAGACCTTTCCCAGCAAGACATCTCAGTCTACCCAGCAAGTCTCTGGAGAAGGGGTATAGTGGTGTGAAGTTAGCTGTCATCACTCAGAGCAAACAAGGGTGGGGGTGTTCACTGGCCCAGGAGAAGGGTCAGGATAGGGTAACAACAGTGTTACCTTAAAAAAAATACAGACCCATTCTCCAAAGCATTGTGGATAATGATTCATGTGGGAGAGAATGATTTCTGTGAAACACCAGTAGGAATTCAAACTTAGGACTCAGACACCAGGTTCATACCCGAGTTTTGCCTTGTGACCCTGAGGCAGGTCACTGCACCAGTCTCAATCTGTTTTCTCCTCTGAGAAACAATGATGACAAGAACTATTTCATGTGATTCTGCTACAAGTTTAGACAGAATGGGTATAAAGGAACGTACAGAGGGCTTAGCAAGGAACTAGGCTAGTATCATCTATCATTTCATTTTATTCACCTACCACTCTCAAAAATGAATAGTTTTGGCAGAAAATTCTACTGAGATTTTTTTTTTTTTTTTTTTTTTTTTTTTTTTTTACAATGAGGGTCCTTTTCCATGGGTTAGGAATATTTTTAAAATAGAGGGTGCACAGCAGAAAAGAAAGCAGTTGATTCTCAGTTTCTACTCAAAAACCACATCTAACAACCTCAGATAAAGTTTCTCCTTCCTCAAATGCCTCCTCATCATTTTTCTCATTTGCTTTCTTCAGAGCACTATTCGCTATTTAAAATTGTCCAACTGTATTACCTCTTTTGTTTTACCATCTGCTTCTCTCCAGTAAAATCTAATCTCTCTAAGGGCAGCTACCCTCTTTCTTGTTCAATGCAGCTTCCTTGACATAAAACACTGCCTGGCATATTGTTGGTAGCAAACAAATAACTGTCTTACTGCTATTTTAAATTATTTTATCAAAACAGGCTTGTTTGAACTTATGGGCAGGGTTAAATGTGTTTCCACTTAACAGAGATCAGAGGCCACACCTGCTAGAGCTACGCTATGACCTATGTGAGCACAGTTAGTCTTAAAGAGATATGTATGTCACTAGTCTTTATTATTCACTTAGCCATTAATTATGACAGCTTGTAGCTGACTCATATTTCAGATTCCCAATTCCAGCAAAGTTTCAGAAGTTCTGTGCATTTTCAGATATTACTACTACTAGATATGGTCCAGACACAAGATGAAGAATTGTCATACAGCTCTTGAACAAGTATGATAACATAAAAACGATACTGCATATTTGTATCGTTATTTCTATGGGCCTTATTTTACTTTATCCTGTGAATGTCTCTGGATATAGTCATATGCTGTTTATTCATTTTACTTTCCAAAATTTGCTTCCGGCCTCCCACCTGCTTTGTTTCTAATGTCTTGAAGCATAGATAAATAAGAATTCATATTTTTCTAAATTATGAGACATTTTAAATGTTGTGGATTCTTTTTTTTTTTAAGATTTATTTATTTATTTATTTGACAGAGAGAGAGAGATAGCGAGAGCAGGAACACAAGCAGGGGGAGTGGGAGAGGGAGAAGCAGGCTTCCTGTGGAGCAGGGAGCCCAATGTGGGACTCGATCCCAGGACCCTGGGATCATGACCTGAGCCAAAGGCAGACGCTTAACGACTGAGCCACCCAGGCGCCCAATGTTGTGGATTCTTAATCTGCCTAATTGTGTTTGAAGTTAGAAGTGAACAGCAACTTTACCCACTTTGTTTCCTATATTGCTTGATGCGATGTATTCAAACTTGAAACCCTGGATGACTAAAGTCTGAGTTGTTCCTAATGCCAACATCGGTCGAAAGAACAAAGAAAGAAGAGGTTGGAGGTTTTATATAATTACATAAATGCATGCATGGATACCTGAGAACTTCTGAGGTTGATTTGTATTTACTAATGATGTAGTCACTGGTGGGTATAAATATATCAGTGGTAACAGATTCTCATTGGTTTGCCTTCTTTCTTCTTTACCGTCTAATATACCTGCAAGAGATGATTCAACTCTGTTGCAATGACTAAGAAAATCAAAGAATTTGGAATAATTGCTTGAGAAATAGATTTTTTTCTTTCATGTTCAATGTTAATTTTTTTTATAGTAACATAATACAAAGGGTTGTATTCCCTCTATGTGTTTTAATAATTTTTTTGGATACGTATAGAAAATCTGGCAAAATTCAAACATATTGAAGACTGGATCAAATGTGATGTCATGTATTACCAGGTGGTTTATCAAATATTTGTTGAGAAAATAAAAAGTATTCAACGATTTAAAGATGACACCTGAGTTAATTCTATTTTCAGTCTCACATCTAAATTTGAAATATGCATGTTGAATAACTAGACTCTATTTCACTTAAAACCTAGAATGTCTGCTCATTCCAAAGTGATGGATAAATTATGTAAAGTATAACTGAGTCCATAACTTGTGAGTGAGAAAAGTATTTCTCCTCATATACCAAATTAGTTCTCAGTGACAATTTAATGGGTAAAGGGGGACAAGAAACACTAAAAAAGAAAGTGAGAGCTTTTGCAGGCTCTCAGAATGAATGAGAAGGACTTTTTCAGATGAATGTCTTGGACTTTCAATGAGAAAGCACCGGATTTTAAAAAATAAATGTTTAATACTGGAATAAAGTTAAATCCCCCGGATCCCTGCTAAAAATTTCATTGTATTTCCAAATTAAACAACTCTTTCAGGTACTGCCCAATGTGTCACTCACCTTTAATAACTGAACTTGCTCCAAGAAATAAGCAAATGAGGAGCTTATGCTTTTTATTCTATGACTTCATCACATTGGAAGACTTCAAATTCTGAAATTTAATTTGATCCTTTGTTCCCTAGAATCTCTCTTGGTTTTGTGGGCTTAAAATAGGTACTGAATTTATCTCAACGTTGACTTTATCCAGTTATGATGGTGCAGATCAGACTACCAAACAGAAAGATTTTTGGAATCGTGTACCCACGGGTCACAGTGACCATTCGTCTTATCCACCGCTTCTGAATCTGCAAACATCTCTTTTTACATCTCACCTTTAAAGTTTTCTATGCTGTGTTAGCTTGGTAAGTTAGCTTCTGAATGTCCCTTGCATCTAAAAGACAAATACTAAGAAAAAATACCACATTAGATGGTCTGCATGTTTGGGGATGGTATTTGTAGGTTTTTTTTTTTTTAATATAAATTTCTACCCTCCAAGTAAAAAATCATGTAAAGAGATCTCATTAAACTTTCAAAACAAGTGCCTAATAGATCTCATAACTGGTATTTACCTTTGTTGGTTTATGTTGAATAGTGCACGTTTGGCTAATACTAATCTATATTTACATACAAATGAAGCATATTATTTTATAGGCCAAGTAATTTTTTTCAACAAATGAAAGGTTTCTGTAAATAAGTCTTTATACTTAATTGGATTTTCTTTTATTTAACTAATACTCCTCCTCACTTTTCCTTTATTAAATGAGATGCAGACAATAACAACAACAAATTGAAAAGAAGAAAAAAATCACAGACATGAGTCCAAAGAACACTGACACAACCATGTAAGAGTTTTTCCTCTCAGTAATGGCTACAAAGCTGTGTTTCCAACCCCCAAATATTTCTGACTTATTTTGCTTCCCTTCAAGTCTTTATCACCCCATCTGGATTGAAAGAGTTCTTCCCTACATGAGGTAATTTTGCACACTATGCAGATTGACAATTTATTTTAAGATACACTCTTGTTTTCTTATTACAAAGGTAATGTGTATTTTGTTAAACATTTAATAAACATTGGGGCACCTGGAGCGTGTTCCACTCTTGGGTTGGGCTCAGTTCGTGATCTCATGGGTTGCGAGATCAAGTCCCATGTCAGGCTCCCTGCTTAGTGGGGAGACTGTTTGAGAATCTCTCCCTCTGCCCCTCCCCCACCAGCTCTCTCTCTCTCTCAAATAAATAAATCTTTAAAAAATTTAATAAACATGGATGAGAACAAAATAGGGCAACTACTCTCATTACTCATTACCATAGAAAATCACCACTCATGTTCCCATTGTATAACTTTCTCTTATGCCCATAATTTGCAAAAGCAGCTTTGTGTGGTACATTCTGTTTTGTTAACTATCTTTGGCACTTAATCTGTTATGGAGATGTTTCTAATTCAATTAATTTATTCACTCCAACAGTTGGTATTTATTATCACAATGCCACATGGTCCTACCTGTGACTAAATCATCCTTGTAGGAAGCCTGATAGTGCTTTTATCAGCGCCCAGATCTTATAGTCTTATCTTTTGCCTGATTTTGTCTGGTACATTTCGTGCTCCCTTGACTTGCATTCTCAGCTAACTTACCTGCCCGGGACATTTCTATTCTGTTCTCTTTTGACTATTAATTTGTTTCCGTCCTGTATTTTCTTCAGACGTATAGACCGTCTGGGTGTTGGCCCTCTTTTGCCACTTCATTATCACATGCTCTCAGGTCTGTCATTTTTGTGACCCTTTATTCCCACATCTTGGAAAAGCTTCTTAAACATGTTTCCTATGTGACGATTTGGGGTTTTTTTTAATCGTGGTCTATTCTTTCAATGCTATCTCTAATATAATTTATAAAGTTCTGCTTAGACATTTTCCCATTTCTTTCTTGAACTTTTTCAGCCATTTTTAAAATTTATTATCAAAGCATTCTAATCTCTTTTTCATGGAAATCATGTATACCTACTTCCTTAGAGCGAAAACCAGATTCCATCTAATTTTACTTTCGTTTCTTGTTTAATGTATTTTTAAAAACCATGTTCTTTGTCTGCTTTTTAAATACCTTGTCTTTTTTTATATTATAGAATGATTTTAACAAGTCCCCTATTACTATGACTTTCTCCTGTGAAAAGATAACACCTCGCCTTGTATTTTGCTCCTAAATACCGTAAGGGCAAAATCGTTACATTTGCTCTCTCTGTTGGTATCCTACGTTTGGATACAAAGCCTTAGAGTAAACCTGAGTCTGGAGAAAGCGAGGAGTATTTGAGATGAAGATTGTCCCTGCACAGGAGATCCTTCTCTGTAATTTCTTCTGTTTGTTAAAACTACTTTCAGACACGAGCTTTCATCACCTAAATTGCTAGGCACCCTGGCCTCTGCTCTAGGAAGACAGTTCAAGGGCACTGGGCTCTCCTCGAAGGGCTGTTGTCGGTTTTATCAGAGGACAGCATTACTGTCCTAGAGAAGAGCTCTCACCCATCACGTGAGGTGCCACCAAATCGGAAGAGAGCCCGTAATGCAAAACGCTTTTAGGAGGAATTCAGCTCTTGCGGGCTATCTGTATGGTCCTCCCAGCAGAGAAGTTGTGAGTGCTGTTGAATATCTACTGGCAACTACCTGGCACAGGCCATGAGAAATAAGAATTACACCTTTCACGTTTACAATCTTACAGTTGCTTTCCAAATGTATAAATAGATGGACCAATGAAAGGAGGATGCTCAACTAGACTCTCTTATATATTAAAATTATGCCATATTTTATTTTCTCTTCAAACACTTTCTTGTATAACATTTAATTTTCACCCATATCTTACAGCTTTTCTTTCTTCTGATTGGCAAAACAATAAAATCATCTCGGTCTGAAGTTTCTGGTCTTTTATTTTTTTCAAAGCAGTAATATATATGCATCTCTCTCTCTATTAGTACATGTAAATATATACAAGTAAATATACATATACATATATAATACAACCTTTCTCTATACAATGTTTACTATTTTTACAAAAAATTTGAATTCACATATATTTTTAAGATTATTTAATAATTGATTATAAAATAGTAAGTGATGAATCATTCAAAGGTACACCTGAAACTAATATTATACTGTATGTTAATTAACTGGGATTTAAATAAAAACTTGGTAAGAAAAAAACTAATTATAATATAGAATTAGTTTAAAATTCTCCTTTTTATTTTTCAATGAACATTTGATTTAATTTTTAATTTCCTGGAAACCACAGTAAATAGAAACATATATTTGTTTATGTTATGGTCAATGAAAGCATACCAATAAATTAGATTAAGAAATATTTTTAAACTAAATTCTAAAATTACACATTAGGATATAGGTTTGATTCACTGGCCATTATGCAACATAATAAATTACATTTAGTTTTGTGAAAAATGTTAAGAATATTAGGCCCCTTTAATTATAATTCACTTTGATGACCCTGTGTGATAAGTCTAAAGGATTGAAGATAACATTTGTAAGGGATAGTAATAGTTCTGCTACCTGGAATATAACTTAATGTATTTACTGCTTAAAAGATGAGGTGGCATAACATTAGATAAACAGTCATCAGGATGGCAGACATCACACACACATGCTTACTTACTATCCGTCAGCTCTGTGGTTCTTAAATTTTGGTGTGCCTTCGAATCCTCTGGAAGGCTTTGTTAAAACTCAGATTTCTCGCCCCATCCCAGAGTGTCTGATTTAGTAGGTCTGAGGTGTTTGCAGTTTTAACAGTTACCAGATGCTGTTGATGCTGCTGATCCCAGACCACACTTTTATAATTACAGTTCCAGGGTATTTTGCTTTGGAGGAAATTTACTGAGACAATAGACTTGGAATTAGTGTGGATATAGAAGTAAAAGAATGCGCTAACCTCACAGGGTCAGCTCAAATTTATTTCTAGTAGAAAACTTGTATTTCTTTTTCTTTCTTCTCCCTCTAATCAAAGACATCCAAAATAGTGAGTTTTCTAACAGGGAGGACAGTATTATGGTGGAGTATTATGAAGCAATGGTTCCTTTATCCCAGATGAACTGTGCTTTCTCTCTCTTCTGAAAGCCAGGGTTGACGCTCTGGGAGTCAACAGGCTTTTGATAAAAGTAAAGTACAAAAGATGCCAAGGAAATAGTAAAACATATGCAATCGTATCTCAACTGGAGGGGAAAAAAGGACTGGCATGAAAATAAAGTCACTTTGCCAATATTCAAGACTATGATGGATGCGGTAAAATGTGTTCAAACTGCCTTCTTATTCTACCTTATAGTGTAGGTGGCAAATGGATCCTATTACGTTAGAAGACAGGGACATTAAAAAAAGAAGAAGAAAGAAAAGGAGAGGGAGAAAATGAAGACTGGCCAACCTGAGAATAGTGTCAATGGCAGTTAGGTAAAAATCAGTTAGCTTATTAAACAGTTTGCTTCATTTCAGACTACCATGCTAGAGATGAGTCTATACACATTTTAATTTCATTGTATGTGTCTTCTGAAGTTGAACAAAACATATTAAATCAAATTAAGGTTACAAAGTTAAGGGATTTCAAACCACCATAGATCTCTCCCCTTTTTAAAAAATTAACTATGAATTATTTGACTTGGTGTTCAATATGATAAAATAAGACATTAGTGTGTTGCATTAATCCTCAGATTTACGTTGTGTTGAAAATAGTGAAAAGTGACAAAAGTTCTTTAATTGTGTGAAAAAATAGGGAGGAACATCAGCATTACTCAGCCTTCTAACTGTGCATTTTGGATTTGCCAATTTTTACTCTATTTTTATCTATTTACATGACCGTCTCCCAAATAAGCTGTTAACTCCTAGAAAGCACGGATCTTTGATATTTCCAGCTCCCAACGTTTACTACTCAATATGTGTTTATTGAATGAAGTGCACATGATTGGGTCATTTTAAACAGTTCTGTGTATTCCCAGGAAAGAAACTATGCAAGTGATGCAATAGGAAAACATCAAGTCTTGTAAAAGAGAGCTTTGGGCTTCTAAATTTGAGGCAGGTTCTAGAAACTAAAAAAATTAATACTAGGTCCACTCAGGATTGATTTTGAAAGTTCGGTATGCAAGCACCATTCAGATTAATCTTGACTGGAAAGTGGGAACATTTGTAATGCATTCAATACTTGAACCCACATTTCTGATTGTTTTAATAAAATTGGAGTGGCTCTTAAAATTTCTAATTCTGACAAATAGCCCTACTTGAACACAGTCCAGCATTCAACTTCAAAGCTCTAACCTTTGTGTTTGCCATCTGTCCCCTGTCTTCACTCACATACATATGTGGCTCATTCTTTGTCTCTCTTCCTTCAGCTCCTTGCTCAAATGTTACCCCAACCAAAGCCTTTCCTAACCCCACCCTGCCACAAAGCATCCCTTTGCTGCTGGATTCTTTACCCCTTATTCTGTTCTCTTTAATAGAGTATCACCCCAGGGTAAATTCTTTACCCCGAGGTAAAAGTCAAAATATTTAACTATCTAGGATAGCACAGGAATGTCTATACCATCAATCAGAGTGGATGTTCGATGGGCTCCTACTGGGCCAGACATTCTTCCTTTAGTGCCTAGATCAAAAGGAAACCTGGAGATTCCCCGGGAAGGCGGAGAGAGACCAGTGCAAGGGGGATGCACTTAAGGAACTGCTTGAATGTGTAGTATAGAAACGTTTCAATATTTTCAGTCTGTATAGCCATCCTGGCCCAACCCAGCAGAATATCAGCCTTGTATTTACTTCACATTTTTGATCATACTTTTGAATCTGGATCCCCTACCTCTGGAATACAAGCTCTGTAAGAATAGGGGCTCTATCTTATTCCTTCCTGTAGCCTCAGATCCTGGAATAGTGTCTTCCTTATAGTAGGCATACTATAAATGTCTGTTGAATGAGTAAATAAATGAATGGTATGTAAGAGATTTACATGATACAAGGGAAAAAAAATCTCTCAGAATTTAGCATTTCTTTTCCTGTATTGCAGATACATAGCTCATAAAAATCTATTTGTAGTGGTTTAATACTATTTTTTAATATTTGAGGATAATATTTTCTATTTTGTAGCA
This sequence comes from Mirounga angustirostris, assembly GCF_029215605.1. NCBI lineage: Eukaryota > Metazoa > Chordata > Mammalia > Carnivora > Phocidae > Mirounga > Mirounga angustirostris. The sequence goes on along the minus strand of NW_026991722.1, from coordinate 42,593,508 downwards.
TAATCAATTCTCAATTCTAGATGTGCTGAATTCTGAAAGGAATGATAACCAAACACTTCTAACACAGCATTCCAGGGGGGTACCTGGCTGGCATGGTCTGTAGAGTATGTGACTCTTGATCTGGGGTTTGTGAGTTTGAGCCCCATGTTGGGTGTGGAGATTACTTAAAAATAAAATCTTACAAAAAATACAGCATTCCATTGTTAAAATGTTTTGATCCCACAATATATGCATACATATTTATTTAAAAGTCATAGGTGTATTCTACTAATCAGATATGTTATAGATGTGGGTGTGTTCTACTATTATGTAAAACACATGCCAAAATAGAGATACTAAAATATGAGATAAAGATGAATGGAGAGATATTCAACATTATATTTTATTCATTTCTGTCCTAAATGTTTTCATTTTTAAAACACTATTAATTGATACCTAATAATAATGACTTTTAGTGCTAGCAATATTATTTACTTTTTTCTTTTTCTGGAAAATATTGCTATAATACTTTGTGATACAGCTGAACAAAATTTCTGGCTCTATACAGGATCTATATAGGATCTATAGGATCCAGATTCAAAAGTATGATCAAAAATGTGAAGTAAATACAAGGCTGATATTCTGCTGGGTTGGGCCAGGATGGCTATACAGACTGAAAATATTGAAACGTTTCTATACTACACATTCAAGCAGTTCCTTAAGTGCATCCCCCTTGCACTGGTCTCTCTCCGCCTTCCCGGGGAATCTCCAGGTTTCCTTTTGATCTAGGCACTAAAGGAAGAATGTCTGGCCCAGTAGGAGCCCATCGAACATCCACTCTGATTGATGGTATAGACATAACTTAATTTGTTTTCATCGCTCCCATAGCTGAAAATGATAACCTTACACTGACATAAAGATCCAAATACAAAAAGAAATCACCAGTGACAGTTATCAAATCATATTTATTTTTAAATTTCATCTATGTGAGCAATTATGGAAAGGATTTTCTTGAAATTCAGCTTGTTAATTTCTATCTTCCCTAATGTCCACCGACTATTTGTTCAAACAACTTAGAACCGATTAAATGGTTATATTTTGATCAAATGGGTTTAAACCCTTCTGAAACTCCTCACTTTAAAAATCTGTTCTTTAGTGGTTTCATACTGACACATAAATGATGACATCCTTAGGTAAATTTTGGAAATTAATAACCTAACTAGGCAAACTTCTCCAAACAATTGTTTTCAAAGAGTTCTCTTCACAGCATGGATAGTTTTGGAAAAACCTTACTTTTTTTGTCATTTTAAAACATTGCTTTTACCTTGAATGGACAAATTGTGTTAATTTTTCTCTAAATATCTTCTAGGTATAATATGATGGGGTTCAGGACATGCTACCCCAAAATATGGCACCTTGGCATATATTAAGTATCTTAAGCTGTTGGAATTAAAAAAAAAAAATGCAGAAACAATAAGGTCACTCTGACCACCCCTCCCACTCCTCTGCCCTTCATCCCTCAAACAGGTCGCAAAACTCTCATGTGAAAGGTCCCCTCCCTATACCAGGAGGAAGGAAAACATTTGTTATCACCAGAGATGGAGTACTAAGGGCCAAGAACTCTGCGCAACCAAACCTTGTTAAACTAACTTTTATCTTCCTACTTACTTCTTCACCATTTATGACTCCTCACCCAAACCCTTTGTCTTGTCAATTCTTTACAAATGTATTGTTTCTTTGTTTAAAACGTATAAAAGCTTTCTGCTCTGGTCACGCCTTTGAGTCTTCCTTCTCTTGTGAAGCTTCCATGTAACATGTGAAAGTTCAATAGAATGTATACTCTTTTCTCCTGTCACTGTCAGTTTAACTTTCAGACCCAGCCAGGGACCTTAGGTGGGGGAAGGAAACCATTTTCTTCCCCTGCAGATGCTATTGGCCACCACTAAATGTGAAATAATTGCCTTATGTAACTTTACATAATCACTCCTTATCTTCTCACCGTGTTGTAAAGATACCATGATTTAGGTTGATAGAATTACGAAGCCCCATGTAATCTGCAGTGTGCCACTGGGCACTGGAGGGGAGAGGCCGAGGGACTGGGTGCTGCCAACGCCTTCCACGCTCCTCCCATCCCCTTCTTCCCTCTGCGAAACTTGAGCATGGAGGTCATAAACGACTCTGACAGTGTCACTTAGGAACATCAAGGTCAGTGCATTAATTAAATTAGAATGAAGCTTCATTCTTTCCTCGTGTTCAGGAAAAAAAGTCGAAATGGAATTTCTAGTACTTACTTCCCATACCCCAAAGGAACAGTTTGCACACATTTCTGTGAGCGTACACCCCACTGTGGAGATAGCCATCTGGAGTCTAAAGATACAGCCGCCATTTACCACTACTAAATATTATGACTTTGTGGAAATTCGAATTCAAAACACATTTTCTTTGCAAAATAAATCCACTTGATAAAATTAAACCTTCGCTTTTCTTTCCAAAATGTTAGCTAGACAATCTTCCTTTGTATAAGGGAAAAAAATATATTCAGACCTATGTTTTTAAAGATTTTATTTATTTATTCATGAGAGAGAGAGAGAGAGAGAGAGAGAGAGAGAGGCAGAGGGAGAAGCAGACTTCCCGCAGAGCAGGGAGCCCGATGCGGGACTTGATCCCAGGACTCCGGGACCACGACCTAAGCCAAAGGCAGACGCTTAACCATCTGAGCCACCCAGGTGCCCCAGACCTATGTTTTTAGATTAATATGTAATATTAATCAACTTCATTAGCTCCAGGTTACTTATTTATGTTTTCATATTTAAAAAAAAAAAAGCTTTAGCAAAGATTACATTAGATGGAAATTAGAAACTGATACATACTAATGTCAACTTTTATATTCTATTCTTATTTAAGATTTTTCTTCTAATATCTCTTCTTCACTTTACTAAGCTTTAAAATTTTCAGTGTCAAAAAATAAAATGAAATAAAAATTTCAGTGTCATCATACAAGATACTAATATGAGTGTCTAAATATGGGTTCCAGCTGTATCTTTTGTTACTTCTAGCCTCTGATGCTTCCATGTTTGCAAATCAATTTCCTTTTTTTTAATTTATAGATTTGTATATTTCAGCTATTTTCAGTATCATGGTAACTTCCGTATTTTATGAAGATGGCTAAGATTGTAGGTACAAAAATATCTCAAGTTGTGACGAGGTAGAATCCCTTCATCTCCTCTTTCAGAGCTTCCCCAGGAATGAGAAGAGGAAGCTGTTTAATTGACAGGTTGTTGTAAGCCTCCAAACTGTCAGAATAATTTGAAGGCAGATTAGTTTTACAGATTGTTTATTAACATACTGGCAAAGGAGCGATGGCAAGGGGCCTGTTTCCTACTTGGCTCTGCATAAATTGGATCCTCTTGTGGAAAAAGCTTTTCTGTGAAATTGAGGGTGGGAAGTGGGTTAGGGAAGGAGCAAAGCAAACATATTCTGCAGTTCAGAGCAGCACTGTGGGACCTTCACTTAAGACCTTTAGCAAACAAAGCTAAACTAAAACTTTTTCTGAAGAACTCAATCAAACTCACATTTTTCCCTTGACTATTTACATAAAACATGCCTACGAGGGGTGAAAATCTGCAAAAAAGTATTTCTGTTTTTATCAATGTGTGTACACACACATACTCTCGTGTGTGCATGCCTGTGTGGGAGGAATGCTTGTGCATTTAATGGAAAACTTACTTTTCTAATGTGGTTTGTACAATCCAAGCCAAGCCAAGCACAGAGTTAGCAAATATATCTCCCACCGCCTAAGAAGACAATGTATGAAAATGAAAGCCACACATTACACTTTGGCTCGATATTAATTGAGTTTGTTTTTGGTTTTACTATTTTAGGATTCTAGTTTGCCCTATGTCCAACCCAGGCCTTGCTTTGGAATTTCTGCCTATTCAAAAATTGTTTGAGGTAACAGTGACAAGCCAGATAAGCGGAGTAGTTTTCAAATCTCTGCTTAGGATTTTGCAAGTCTTTATACAACTTTGCCTCAACAAAGTGAGCCCAAAATGTGGAGTACATCAAAAGTCTTGTGTCAGCAAGGAAGTAACTCCTGGAGGTCTGTATCGTGCTGCTTCCATTCCCTGCTTAAGCATGGATAGAAGCTAAACTCACTTCAAACTTTGCCTATTTCCCAAGCATCTGACCAGGTTTTCATTTTTGATTCACTTTCTTATATTTATTTGACCTTTGCTATTACATATGAAACAGCGGCAGACATTTGTCTAGGAAAGTGACATAGCACTAGCTTAACAGTTGGAAAAGTTAGACTCTCTTCCATTCCAGCCAGAGCATTAGGCCTTGGATATAATGAGAGTCTAAGAAGGGATGCTCAAATAAATGAGAGAATTAGAAATTAAGTAAAAAGAGGACAGCAGTGAGGGTTAATAGATCACAGAATTAGGGAAGATGTTTTGAATCAGTCCAGGGAACTAAGGCCAGATTCATGGGCTCTATCCAATAGTAGGTGCTATAGCAAAGAATCTATAAAAAATCCATAAAGAATGTGGGAGAAACATAAAATCAGGTACAGACTAATTTGGGGAACTCTACTTTTAAGGACTAATATGGCCTTAAAAGTGTCAGTTCAGGCTTCCTAATAATTAACTCAATAAACTTCATTAAGTTGTTTAAGCTCTCTATTCCCTAGTTCTGATTCCTGCTTTTAAAATAGTATTAATTGCTTTTATTTATTTATTTTTTAAGATTTTATTTATTTATTTGAGAGAGAGAATGAGATAGAGAGAGAGCATGAGAGGGGGGAGGGTCAGAGGGAGAAGCAGGCTCCCTGCCGAGCAGAGAGCCCGATGCGGGACTCGATCCCAGGACTCCAGGATCATGACCTGAGCCGAAGGCAGTCGCCTAACCAACTGAGCCACCCAGGCGCCCAGTATTAATTGCTTTTAGATCATAACGGCACACCTCTGAGGATAAAATAAAAGATGTGACAGAACTTTAGATATAAAATTGCTGAGTTCAGTAAAAGTGCACAGAATCTTCCAAGAACCTGAACACTTGAAGGAAAGATATAGGAATATATATATATATTCAAATCTCTGTTCTCCTAACCAGGTTTTTGAAATATCTGTGCTTAAGATGAAGCATATTACTTCTCAGGTCTTCATTAAGTACCTTATTGAGTCTTTTTAAGTTGAGTCATATTAAATTTTTACAAAATTTTTGTAACATTTTTCAGCATAGAAAGGACCTCTCCTAAAGGTGGAGAAGAAGTTTTTAGAAACAGACACAATGACAGAGGAAATAACAGATCCTCAAAAGAAAAAGCATTAAAAACTAAGAAATAAGCATGGAAATGTGCTACAAAGAGAAAAAGAGCTGTGTTCAAAACGTTGACAAGGAATCACTAAAAATATTAAAATTCTACATAGCATTCTTCTTTAAAAAAAGGTTAGAAATGTGTAACGTATTTGCATTAAAAATAATCATGATTTTTAAGTGACATTTGGGTTTTTGATTATTTTTTATCTTTTGAGAGATTCAGGTATGTGGACCTCAATTCTTAATGGTTGTATGAGTAATGAAATATCACTGAATTATTAAAGTAGTCAATTATCCTTGTAAATCTTATACATGTGGATTATCTATGACAAATTCTTAATTGTGAATCAGGTTTTATATCAGCATCTAGAATTTTTATAACCTCCTCTTCCCCTTATTCAAATAAAATGCATTCAGGAATGTAAATTTGCCTTAATATTAATCAAACAAATATACTTAAAGGAAGTCAGCTGCCTATGCAAATATGTGACTTATTACTCTCTTTAAGTGACCAAAAACTGATTTTACCAATAATGGAAGAATCATTCTGTATATGTGGGGTCCTGACCCCAGCGGTGTCCTAAATAGTTAACAAATAACCTACAAACCGTTAGTCTCAAGTCATATTCATGTTCTTGTTCAGTCTTCTCCACATGGACTCAGTTACCTCCCAAAGGAGTGGTCAAGACAGGATCCTCCTGGACACAGTGATGAGGAGGCTTCTGTGTCAGCTACCTGGGGGCTGGATGTCCTCCTCACTTACATGCTATCACCAGGAACCATCAGGCATGAGGACACTGGTCATATTTTGAACTTCTCACACCTGTGAATCCAAGCATTACATTAGTAGCTTAAGGTCACAGCTCTAGAAATGATCTGACTTAGAGTTCGCCAGACTTCAAAGCCTGTGTTCTTTCCATTATTCAAATATGGGACTTTTTCTTATGTGTTCATTGCAAGGAAGCGGAGACTCAGACACAACAATACCTTGCTTTATGTGAACATCCCAGTGAGGTGAAGATGGGATGGGAAATGCTGTTAGGAGAAAAATGAAGCTCAATGATTAATTTTAAATAAGTAGAATAAAAGAAATATAAAAATTAGAAATCTCATTATTTCCTTTATTATTTTTCTCACAGAATGATTGCATGTAAGGTAAAATGTAAGTAATATTGGACTGCTTCTAGAGAAAAACTGCGCTATAAGTATAATTATGATGAAATGGACAAAATGTAATCTTTAATTTCTCAGAAAAATTATATTAAGTATAGTGAAGTTAAAATTAAGTTCTTCTAGTAAACTTTAACTTGTATAGACTCACAACATATTTCATATACAGATCTTCCTCATCTTTTGATGGGGTTATCCTAAACTGTAAATATCATAAGTCAAAAATGCATTTAATATACCTAATTTACTTAACATCATAACTTAGCCTAACCCACCTTAAATGTTCTCAGAACACTTACATTAGCCAGAAGTTGGGCGAAATAGTATAACACAAAGCATATTTTATAATAAAATGTTGACTATCATATGTAATTTATCGAAAACTGTACTGAAAGTGCAAAAACAGAATGGCTGTGTGGGTCCAGAATGGTTGTAAGTGTATCATTGTTTGCCCTCGTGTTCGTAGGGCTGACCGGGAGCTGTGGTATCACAGGATATGGTACCGGGTACCATTGGCCCAGAATTCAAAATTTGAAGTATGGTTTCTTTCTTTTTTTTTTATTTTTTAAGATTTTATTTATTTATTCATGAGAGACACAGAGAGAGAGAGGCAGAGGGAGAAGCAGGCTCCCAAGGAGCAGAGAGCCCGATGCGGGACTCGATTCCAGGACCCTGGGATCATGACCTGAGCCGAAGGCAGACGCTTAACCATCTGAGCCACCCAGGCACCCAAAAATTTGAAGTATGGTTTCTACTGAGTGCATATCGCTTTCACACCATCATAAAGTAAAAAAAAAAAAACAAAAAAACATAAGTTGGATGATTCTAAGTCAGGGACCATGTCTGTACAAAAATCTTGTAGATATAATTTGTGTTTAAAACACAACTTAAAAAAATAAAAACACAACTTAGCAGTAATTATTATTTTAAAAAAATCGCAACAAGAATGTATTGGACAGCGTTTATGTGTTAAACACTTCTAAGAACTTTACATGATCTTTCATTTAATACTCATGATGGTCAAAGGAAGTGGTTACCTTTAGTACTATCTTTTTACAAGTAATGAAAATGAGATAAACTATATATGGACAGTTTACCTAGGTTCTCCACAAGTTATATGGAACACATTCAGAATTTAAACCCAGGTCTGTCAGATTTCAGAACCTGCACTCTATATTTTTTTAATAAATGACATTTTATATACATTACTAAAGTCCTATTCTATAACATCAAAATAAGAGTTAAGAATGTAAAACTATGGATGTGGTGTGGTAAGAACTGAAAAAAAAAATAGTTGCTGAATAAATGTTTGAATGAATAGTGGCATTAACCTCTTAAAAATATCAAACTTTAGGGGCACCTGGGTTTCTCAGTCAGTTGAGCAACGGACTCTTAATTTCAGCTCAGGTGATGATCTCAGGGTCGTGAGATCGAGCCCTACATTGGGCTCTGTGTCCAGCGTGGAGTCTGCTTGAGATTCTCTCTCTCTCTCCCTCTGCCCCTCCCCCAGCTCACACACGTTCTCTCTCTCCCTCAAATAAATAAATAAATCTTTAAAAAAATCAGACTTTATACAAATACAATAGTACCTCTATGAATAATAATAGAATTTATACATCCTTCAAGTTTCTGAACTGCTTATCATACATTTAATCTTACTTATTCATGGCAACATCCCTGTGAGGTGGTCATTTATATTCTCATTCCATTTCATTGATGAAAAAACTGAAGCTCAATTTTATTACAAAGTTAATACATTATTGGGTGGCAGAATCAGAACTTGAGTCAAGGTCCTAGGACAACACAACTAATCTGTATTCTACTACACACGTTGGCCTTAGGAATCAATCACACACCAGGTATGTTACCTTCCTCTTTCCTGACATCTGATTTGTTCCGAACACATATATTTTAGAGGCAAAAAGAATCTTTTTACTTCCCATTAGAATCCTATGTGGTCACTTTATTTTATAATCTGAGCCATTATATCACTGCTGTGTGAATCCTTCTCCACTGCTCAGAAGCCCAAAACTATTCTGGGACTATGTTCCTCCTCTCTATATAGACCATTCCTTTGAAAATTAGATGAGTGGTAACCTTATTAATATTTCATATTCTCAATCCTGCTTGAACTGATAATGTTGCAGTAATTTTATTTTTTTTTTATTTTTTTTTTTTAAAGATTTTATTTATTTATTCATGAGAGACAGGGAGAGAGAGAGAGAGGCAGAGGGAGAAGCAGGCTCCCAAGGAGCAGAGAGCCCGATGCGGGACTCGATCCCAGGACCCTGGGATCATGACCTGAGCCGAAGGCAGACGCTCAACCATCTGAGCCACCCAGGCGCCCCTGTTGCAGTAATTTTAGTGTGAAATAATGTAACATAATATGCATAGAGAGTAAGTAGTCCTGTCAGAGAATTAATAAAACTTAGTTGTGAGAGGAAAAAAATTCTCACTTTTTTAACCCCAATTCAGGAGGCTCTAGCCTTTCTCTCTGCCCCATGCAAGCTGCCACATTACTAAATAAAGCATCTTTTTGTGCTGGAGTGTAAAGAAAAGCTAGCATCACTATTCTCCACAGCTGAATATAGAATTGCTCTGTCCTGTGTATCCTCGCAGAAGTGTAGTGGAATCCACAAACCAAGGCAGAGTTGGTGGAGACCCAAGCATAGCGCTGTGTCAGCAGGATGCTGCCCCTACAATGGAGGTGACCTTACTGAAGGGCAATCACACATGTAAATACATTACTTAAGATAAATATCAATGTCCTTGTTTCTATAGATTATTGAGGTGCCAATAATCAGTGAACAGAGGGGATGAGCTCTCTTCTGATGTAAGGAGGCATACACTATGCTATCTTGGTTGCATTCATCCTTCCACTCCTCCACCACTGTGTCCCGCTCGTGTGAGCTCATTTAAACCAGCAGAGAGGTAACTTCCTTTACTTTTTGTTTGCATTTCTCATCATCCTGACTTTCTACTTTCTTGGCTCTTGTTTCTTTAGTAGACACCTACTTCTGATCCCTCCCCATTTTTTGGTGAACTCTTTGCATTATCTTACCTGGCATATTGGCGTTGAACTTCATTTTATTCTTACTTCTGGATAGTCCATTAATTTGTAGCTTTAGACAAAAAGAATTGCTCCACCAAGCCTGTCCACTCAACGTAATACCTCCTGCAGAGCTAGCTCCTAACATCCAGCAGGAGAAGGGGTGGTCTTCTCCAGTTGGAAAATAACATGAAATTTTTAAAGATTTGAAAAAATATATTATATTTTTAAAGATTTTATTGTAAGTTCTTGGTAAGTGTGGAGAAATTTAACATTTGCAGATATTTTATTACTTTTTTGGACTTCTCATTGTGGGTAGAAAATGTTTATTCTTTCCCTGATTATTTCTTTTTTCTTCTTTTTTTAAAATAATTTTATTTTTTATTTATTTATTTTTTCCATGCAGAATGTGCCCTCTTTAATACCCATCACCAGGCTAACTCATCCTCCCACCCCCCTCCCCTCTAGAACCCTCAGTTTGTTTTTCAGAGTCCATCATCTCTAATGGTTCATCTCCCCTTCCGATTTCCCCCCGTTCATTCTTCCCCTCCTGCTATCTTCTTCTTCTTCTTTTTTTTTTATAACATATAATGTATTATTTGTTTCAGAGGTACAGATCTGTGATTCAACAGTCTTGCACACTTCACAGTGCTCACCATAGCACATACCCTCCCCAATGTCTATCACCCAGCCACCCCATCCCTCCCACCCCCCACCACTCCAGCAACCCTCAGTTTGTTTCCTGAGATTAAGAATTCCTCATATCAGTGAGGTCATATGATACATGTCTTTCTCTGATTAACTTATTTTGCTCAGCATAACACTCTCTAGTTCTATCCACGTCGTTGCAAATGGCAAGATTTCATTCCTTTTGATGGCTACATAATATTCCATTGTATATACATATATATATATATATATATATATATATATATATACCACTTCTTCTTTATCTATTCATCTGTCGATGGACATCTTGGCTCTTTCCACAGTTGGCTATTGTGGACATTGCTGCTATAAACATTGGGGTGTACATGCCCCTTTGGATCCCTACATTTGTATCTTTGGGGTAAATACCCAGTAGTGCAATTGCTGGGTCTTATGGTAGCTCTATTTTCAACTTTTTGAGGAACCTCCATACTGTTTTGCAGAGTGGCTGCACCAGCTTGCATTCCCGCCAACAGTGTAAGAGGGTTTCCCTTTCTCCGCATCCTCGCCAACATCTGTCGTTTCCTGGCTTGTTAATTTTAGCCATTCTGACTGGTGTGAGGTGGTATCTCACTGAGGTTTTGATTTGGATTTCCCTGATGCTGAGCGATGTTGAGCACTTTTTTGTGTGTCTGTTGGCCATTTGGATGTCTTCTTTGGAAAAATGTCCCAAACATTAAAAACAAATTGGCAAACTTAAAGATGAGTTACTACTAATATGTAGCTAATTTTAAACATGAAAGTATTCAGAAAGGAAAATACACAAATCATTGTTCTTCCAGCCATCTAAATTTACAGACTCTCATTTTCACATAGTATCTCAGAATCTGCTTAGAGATATACCAATTGATTCATTCAAAAGATCCAAACACAGATCAAAGGATACATTTAGTTTGAGTATGGCTCAAGCTCAAATTTCTGTGCTAAGTTTCCATGCTTGAAATAATTAACAGTCATTAACAATGAATTTTAAAGCCTTTTAAAATAAAAGTATCTATTTTGACTTGAGCATGCTCTGATATTCATTTTTCCCACTCATTCTTTAGTTTATATAAGTCTCTCACGTTTATAAGCTTATCATATATTTCTGAGTGACATTGTTCATGTTCAATTTTATATCATCATACTTACTGTTTTCTAAATATTGAAATATTGTATGTGTCATCATACTCCACATATTTCTACATTAACCCACATTTGAACCTTTGGATGTCAGAAGAGAGAGGACGGGGGAGAGAAGAGTAACTTCGGTAAACTGCATAACACAGTGAAGCAGAGAGCAGCTGTGAGTTTCAATGAGGCAGTGACAGGAAGATTGAAAGCCTCCTTGACTTTTAAGGATCTCCAAGGCAGATACACTGCATAGCTACAGGATTCTTCAGCAGAACAAGGTGATTGCACAAAGGGGGGGGGGGGGTCCCAGTGTCGTCCTGAAAGATATTAACTTGTTAAATTATTTTAGGGATTTAATTCTGATGTCTCACCTTAGAAGAGTTCATTTCTATTCTCTAATCTGTGTCAAGGTCTTCCGAATATTTGGGAATGTCTAAAGCTCAGCTTAGAACTTGTCATAAAGACCAGTTGTCCATGGGGCACCTGGGTGGCTCAGTTGGTTAAGCGACTGCCTTCGGCTCAGGTCATGATCCTGGAGTCCTAGGATCGAGTCCCGCATCGGGCTCCCTGCTCAGCAGCGAGTCTGCTTCTCTCTCTGACCCTCCCCCCTCTCATGCTCTCTCTATCTCATTCTCTCTCTCAAATAAATAAATAAAATCTTAAAAAAAAAAAAAAGACCAGTTGTCTTAAACATTTGAAAGAACGGATATGCTGTCCCTAGTTTCTCCCATTATCAGGTGCGACTTAGCCACTGAAGGGAAAAGGCCATGCAGGGAGGCATGGAGAGGTGAGGATAGCTTTTCAAATTGTTTAAAGTTTTTAATTTTTTTTAAAGATTTATTTATTTATTTTAGTGAGAGAGAGCATGTGAGCAGAGGAAGAAGCAGTGGGAGAGGGAGGAAGAGGGTAGCAGACTGCCCGCTGAGCGTGGAGCCTGATGCAGGGCTCAATCTCATGACCCTGAGATCATGACCTGAGCCAAAATCAGAGTCTGATGCTCAACTGACTAGCCAAACAGGTGCTCCAGTGCTTTTCATTGTTGCATTTAATCAGGTGGTTAAAACAAATTGCAAATTTTTCTTTTTTTTAAAATATTTTATTTATTTTGACAGAGAGAGACAAAGAGAGGGAACACAAGCAGTGTGAGTGGGAGAGGGAGAAGCAGGCTTCCCCGCGAGCAGGGAGCCCCGATATGGAGCTCGATCCCAGGACCCTGGGATCATGACCTGAGCCGAAGGCAGACGCTTAATGACTGAGCCACCCAGGTGCCCTAAACTGCAACTTTCTCCTCCTTGTAACCAGGGGAGTATTTCCTTAGAATTTTTCTCCATCCTGCTCCTGGCTTTCTTGTGAGTGATGTACCCATGTGCCTGGATCTGGCCAATGCGTCATGCCAGACCATTTAATTGCTAATGTGAAACCATCCAAATTTATTTTTTTCTTTCTTCTAAGGACCCAGCAAAATTTCAAATAGTGGTTCTTCCATATGCCTGGGTCTTCCACTAGGGGCAAACTGTGCAGAGAGATCCCTAGTCAACCCACGATGAACATGTATCATGAGTGATAAATAACCCCTTGTTGTGTTAAGACACTGAGAATTGGGTTTGGCTGCTGCATGCCCTCATCTATCTTAACTGACACAGCATGCAACTCAAACATTCCAATGGGCTTTTAAAGTTGCAATTTTATCCTTTAAAATGCTTTACTAGAACAACGTTGTTCATTTTCTAATACCTGAATTCTGTAAAGATAGTTTCAATGGTTAAATGTTTCCCTAATCATGAATGAAAGATCATGAGTTTTAATGATCTGCAGGGTTTATCCTGAACTTTGACGAGGCACAATGACATTAAACATCAATCACCAGGTAATTTGCAGTTATCATTGGACTGTTATTGTGTCTGTATTAGAGGCAAAAGCTTCAAATACATGCAAGAAATCATTTTTGCATTCTAATACATCTATGCTTGTATGCTCAAAAATAAACTTGGGAGTTGATAAATTCCACTGGGAAGTAGTCATTAAAATACATGAGTACATGCTGCTGGTTCAGGATTTTGACACAAGTTCATTTGTTTTTCCATGTATCACTATGTTTCAGAGCATGTTAAATATAGTTTAGTGCATGCATTAGATTCCGAGAACAGGGACATTTTGGTCAGGCAGATAATGATGGTTCTGCAGTTTTACCTCCACACTTGATTCCATTGATGATGAAAATCACTTAATGAGGTCCCATTTTTTTTTTCTGTGTGGGGATGAGCCACGTCTCTGGCAAGCACTTTGCTCTATTATGTCTGAAAGCTCCCCAGGTAGGTCTCTACTTTCAAATCGTATCCACCTCATCTCCCATCTATTGTGTTTGGGGATGCAGAAATACAGCAAAAACAATTCCCATCTTACTCTAAATTTAAGGATTTAAAATTCAATCTTGCAACTTCATCTTTGGAAAGGTATCATGCCCTGTGAATCGCACTTCCTTCCAGAGCCTTGGTAACTGCCCTGGCTCATTAATGTCTGCTTTCTAAAATCAAGTGGCATTCCTCTCTTCAGATGTTTGAAGGTTTCTTGTGCAAATCACGGTGGAGGCCAGAAGGTAGTGGGAAATAAAAGGACCGAAGATTAAAAGCATCAGATCTTATGACACAGAAAATCAGCTATAATTTAATGGGAGAAAAGTTGAAGGTTGGAAAGAGCAAGAGGTAATCATACACTGAAAAGCAAAGAGCGAGAATCTTGTTGGTCAAATTAATATTTAGAAGTCTAACACATCAACGAGTTTGGTACAGTAGTTGTAAATTTGTTTAATTGAGTCCTCTAAATATTAATATTCTGAGACCTCCTAAAGAACTCGCGTGATGTCAGGCACAATGAGGCCTGATGAGGTGCTGCCTAATGCCAATGCATCAGTGCATTCATTTTGAGATCATTTTTTGAGAGAGAGAAAAGGAAAAAAGAATACCAAAGTAAAGCTTTGACGTTGCATTTTCCAAGTCAGAGAAAGCATATATGTTATCCTCATTCCATAGAAATTTCTAAAATGTTCTCATTTGTGATGTGTTGTGCACTGATAGGAAAGGTAGGGCATGTCGTGTGCTTTATAAAAAGAATTTCAGAAGGAAGAGAAACTTATTTGTGGGGAACTGACCAATATAAAGATGATATTTCAAAATGTCTTTTTAGGCAAAGGCAAAATGTTGGTAGGCTTTCTTGCTTCTGTGGCTACAGAAGTCTGCTGCATGTAAGTCACAGAGGTTCCTATTGCCGGAAAGGCAGCCTCCTTCATGGCAAATCTAACAGAATGGAAATCATCATGATAGAAATGGCAGAGCATGATACAGAGAGCAGGACTGTAACTCACATGCAGCTACTAGGCAATTTTATTATGAAAGCGACTAGGATCCACAGAAAACATGTGGTTTTTTTTTTTTTTTTTTTTTTTAAGACTTTTGCAGCAGAAGTGTGTCTGGCATTTCTATTAAGATATTCCTGATCACATCTCAAAATATTTCTCACATCTTAAAATGTCTCTTTAAAATGGGACCTTTGAGATACAGCGAGTGAATCCTGAGCCACTCAATGGATCTGGTCTTGTTAGATGTAATAGGTGTGGTAACTGGTTGCACAGTCTACCATAGTTAATGCTTCCTGTCCCATTGCTCTTCTCTCTAGAAGGTCAGGTCTCCCTACTGTGTTGAACTCAGGCATCACCATTCTACTTATTTGAGCCAATGGACCATGAGTTCGTGAAATGGATCATTGTCAATGTCTTGGAGTGAAGAAAACATCAATCAGAGTCTCAGCCAACCCAAGGTGCATGAGAAATAAATGTATTTTTTATTGTAAATCATATTGTTGGAACTTATAAAAATGAGGGAAATCTTGCCATTTGTGACAACATGGATGGACCTTAAGAGCATTATGCTAAGTGAAATAAGACAGAGGAAGACAAATACTGTACAATTTCTCTTACATGTAGAGTCTAAGAATGAACAAACAAAAAAACAACATCAACAACAAAATCCCAAACTCATAAATCCAGAAAACAGATTGGTGGTTGGCAAGAGGGGGCAGTGATGGGTGAAGGTAGTCGAAAAGTACCAACTTCCAGATATAAAATAAATGAATCCTGGAGATGTAATGTAGAGCATGGTGACTATGGCTAGTACTGTACAGCATATCTGAAAGTTGATCAGAGAGTAGATCTTAAAAGTTCTCATTACGAGAAAAACATTTCTAACTACGTGTCGTGATGGTTATTAACTAGACTTACTGTGGTGATAATTTCATATCAAATCATTATACTGTACACCTAAAACTAACACAATAGTATGTGTTAATTTGATTTCAGTTTTAAAAAAATTTGCCATAATAATAAAGGCCTTTTTCCAAGGTGCAAGTGGAACCCACAGGGTGGGTTATGTGACTTTGGGTGTGTCAGGAGAGTAAGCTCGGGTCCTGATAAAGGGGCCGGGAAAGAAGAGGACAGGCTGAGACGCTGAGCATCACGGGTGGCTCAGAGAATGGCCAATCAGGACAAAGCTTCTGAAGCCATAACCATTCTTCCCAGATTCCTAGGGAAGGGAGGGATCTTGGGATCTCTCTGGGCCCGGCAAGAAAGTCATGGTATAGGAAACACGTCCTGCTCCAGGTGCCAGAGGCCCCTAGCCTCAGATTCCTCCAAAAGGAGTTTAGCAGGTGGATGACTTGCCCCACCCTCTGCTCAGAGTCACCCTGTGGCAGTCCCTCACCCAGAGGCCCCGCCAGGTATGGTGGAGGGACTTTTTGAGGCCAGAATGGAGGATTGAACTGTGGCCTCCAGGCTACAGATCTACAGCCTTACAGGAACCAAAAGGGCCCCAGGCAGTCAGACTGGCTTCTGGTGAGGAATGCCAGACCCCCAATCCTACTTCTGCTACGGTCCAAGGTTGCAGCAACTTAAACTAAAGAGGATGAGCCATAGCACATCCCCAGGACCTGTTGGCCATCCCAGCAGATGTGTGCAAGACGTTTATAACTGCATCCTAACCCACCTACTCTGCTGAGAAATCCAGAAATCAACAGCAGAAATGGGATAGTGCAACAACAATAAATCCACACCATGGGGCCCTTGCTTTGGAAATGGGGCTTCAACAGTGAAAAAAAATTATTATATGAAGCTATAAAAATGGTTATTCATGTTACACTGTGGGAAATCATTTTGAAAAAATATTGCCCAAGATAAAGTAAAAGGTAGACAATGTCCCTGATGAGCTTCTTACTTGAGTTTAAAAAAAAAAAAAAAAAAAAAGTAGAACAAGAGACTGCTCTTAAAGTGAATTAGTTTCTATTGAATGGTTTTAAAAAAAGGTAATACAACAAAGAGGTGATCTCAGGAAACAAACAAAGATTGGCCTGTTTACAGAAAGGAAGAAAAGAGCATTTTGACAATTAAGAAATCCAGGGACTTGCAGGGTTGAATGATGCCTTTGATTCCCATCAAGGCAGTACAAGATAAAACTGAGGGCCTATTGAGTGACAGCCTCAGGCAAGGACAAAATCAAGATTTTGCCCCTGCAGCCTTAGCTAAATTCATAAGTGAGTCACATTGCATCCAGGAAAGGCTTTCCGGTGGCTGGAGAAACAGTGGCTTAGGGATCAGAGGTTCTCCTAAGGAAGCCTTTTAGGCTCAAGTTATCCACAATGAAATCTATAGAAAGGGACATGAGTGCTCACACATGGAAGGGATGGCAGGAATCAGATATTAAATATCCAATTATACTGGAAATTTTATCGATTACATTCTATTTACTGAGTATTATCACCTGTCTGTTCCACTATTGAATATTCTGGTTGTGTGTGTGTGTGTGTGTGTGCGCGCGCGCACGCGAGTGCAAACTGCAGTGGGTGGTCAAGCAGCTCATCCTTTTGGTTCCTAGGTCTCTGAAACAGGAAGAGCCATAGGCAGACCTGATGAGATTCACTCAGAGATTCTGGTCTTTGCTCAAAGCAGAGACTGCCTGGGGCTGTTGCATTGTTTTGCTGAGTCAGAGGAAGGAAAGCTAATACTAGTGGTTGCCTCTGGTGCTAAGATTTGCTCATCATGGTGAAGATATAGAGATATATAATACAGTCTATCTGAAAATATTATCTAATTAAGAAGAAGAAATTAATTTTGAGGGTTTCTGTGGTACAGATTTTTAAGCAATCAGTAATTCCAGAAAGACATATTATCTGGGTCAGTGGGTAATTTTCTCACTCATTCTGATGCTAGATAATATTCAGTTTCACTTCACTTGTTTTTGAATGCTCCTGCTTTACTAATTAAGGATTGCTTTGTTAGGTCTGATATCCAAAATCTATAAAGAACTTCTCAAACTCAACACCCAAAAAACAAATAATCAAGTCAAAAAATGGGCAGAAGACATGAACAGACACTTCTCTGAAGAAGACATACAAATGGCTAACAGACACATGAAAAAATGTTCATCATCATTAGCCATCAAGGAAATTCAAATCAAAAACACATTGAGATATCACCTTACACCAGTTAGAATGGTGAAAACTGACAAGGCAAGAAAGAACAAATGTTAGAGAGGTTGTGGAGAAAGGGGAACCCTCTAACACTGTTGGTGGGAATGCAAGTTGATACAGCTACTTTGGAAAACAGTGTGGGGGTTCCTCAAAAAATTAAAAATAGAGCTACCCTATGACCCAGCAATTGCACTACTGGGTATTTGCCCCAAAGATACAGGTGTAGTGAAAAGAAGGGCCATATGCACCCCAATGTTCATAGCAGCAATGTCCACAATAGACAAACTGTGGAAAGAGCCGAGATGCTTTTCAACAGACAAATGGATAAAGACCATGTGGTCCATATATACAACTGAATATTACTCAGCCTTCAGAAAGGATGAATACCCAACTTTTGCATCACATGAATGGGACTAGAGATTATGCTAAGGGAAATAAGTCAAGCAGAGAAAGTCAATTATCATATGGTTTCACTTATTTGTGGAACATAAGGAATAGCATGGAGGACATAAGGAGAAAAAAGGAAAAAATGAAGGGGGGTGGGATATAGAGGGCGAGATGAACCATGAGAGACTATGGACTCTGAGAAACAAACTGAGGATTTTAGAGAAGAGGGGGGTGAGGGATGTGTGAGCCCAGTGATGGGTATTAAGGAGGGCACGTATTGCATGGAGCACTGGGTATTATATCCAAATAATGAATCATGGAACACTACATCAAAAACTAATGATGTACTGTATGGTGACTAACATAACATAATAAAAAAAAAAAAAGAAAAGAAAAAAGAAAGATTGCTTTGTTATATTTCAAGATTTCCACCCTGGATTACCTAGTTATAAGAACTCAGTGATCAAGAACCAGGATTCTGAGAAGTATTAACCTTGAGCAATAGAACAATAGGAATTCTTAGTTTCTAAACAAACTGATGGCATAGTGTTACACAAATGCTGTGAGCTGACTGAGACCATGCTTTGTTTCTGACATCAGAGACTTGACACATAAGTGAATTTTAGAATAACTATAACTTATTGCAAATTGTGCTTTTTGGTGGTCTTCCTGAAATGGATTTTGTCTTTGACTCCCCCCAAAACTGGGAACTGGACAGCTCCACTCACATAAAACTATTTGAGAATATCAACAGAATATTTGCTAACAGCAAGTAAATGATCAGAGAAGGGATAAATCAACATATAAAACATATAAACATGATAAATAACTGATTAAGAAGTGGCTCATGAAAAAGCTAAACTATAAAGGATGAAAAAGATCCACATGGGAATGGAAGGGACTCTTCAATTAACAATACCATGCATCAAAACATGTGACAGGCATGACCATAGTAGGAGAAAATTTCTGTGGATACCAGTTATCTAGGATTAAAGAGTCTAGGGTATGCTGAGCACTAGACAAAAATTAAACATTTACCATTATAGGATAATAATACTTTTGCAAACTTTCAGACTTTAAGGGGGCAACCAAAACAGAGTCTCAAATGTATCTATCAGGTCAGTTGTAGTACTGCTATGTATGGAGAGAATAAGATCAAGTTCCTTTCAGTCTCATTAGCATGAAAATTATTTAATTAGGTAGCCACTTTTCTGAATTCCCCGAGCAAATATTTACATACTAATTTATAGAGCCATGGATCGCACAGAGCCATCAATCACGTGGGAGAAAATGGGACTGGATCTCCTAAAGTGGTACAGTGTGGAAACTCTAATTCTAAACAAGAAATGAGGATTATTGATGTATGGTGGGGTGGGGGGAAGGTGAGACTAAAACTGGCAGATGCCCAAGAATATTAAATACAACTAATACAAATAATGACTGATGCTTACGATGTACCAGAGGCTCTTTTAATTGTTTCCACCTGGCAGGGGATGCTATGTTTTATTCACATGGTACGGATGAGAAAACTGGAGCACAGAGAGATTAATTAATTTGCTCAAGTTCTCAAGTTAGGAACTATGGAGCAGGGACCTGAATCTATGTCTATCAGATTACAATATCCTTGCTTTCAACCCCTATGAAACACTGTTTTCCTGTAGTCATTCCTTTCTCACCTGACTTCCAAAGCAGGGCCAACATATTTCTGAATTATTATCATGCACTACTTAGAGCTTCAATCTTGAAAAGGATACTGGGTAACCTTAATTATAACTTTAGTTATTTGACTCTTTTCCGGGTTTCTAGAACTTTGTCAAGGAATAACCAATTAATGACTATCCTATACTGGTAGTTTCATACACCTACATGGATATAATGCTGTACTCTATAGCTTTACTTAATGCCAATGAATATTAAAATTATGTTTAACTTGCCATTTATATACATGATGACAGGTTTTTAAAAAGATTTTTTTAAGTTAAGTTTTCAAGTGGTCATGTGGTTAATGGAAGAACTGAACTGGAACTAGAAACCAGAACTTTTGTATATTATGGACTATTGCTTTTTTTCCTATACAGTGTGCTTGTGCCATACCCCATGATCCAATACTTCTTATCCCTCACCCACCAAGCTTCTAAGGTGAGCTCTTTGAGATACAGCCAATACTAGTGACCTCTTATAGGTATCCTAGAATAAAATTTAGAGAACCTGTTCCTTACCTATTTTTAGGAGATTAATGACCATTCCTCGAGATGATTGTTGGGTAAGAAGTGACGTACGAAAGCCAAAATATGCATATGGCAGGGTACACCTTATAATAAGTATATTACAGTGCACTGATGTGGAGGTTAGCAAGGTCTTTCCTTTTCCCCACTCCTTTAACACTGTGAAGCAATATGCAATTACTAATGTAAAATGTGGGGAAGATGGCATAGCTTCTAAGTGCTGTTTTGTTGTGGTTTTGTTTTCAATTTCCTGAATTCTTATATATTCAAACTTCCAGGTGAGTCATTCTCAAGCTCCAGAAGGCTTGTTTGGTTTTTTACCACATTCACATTGTCCTCAAGTCACCAAATCTCTTAGAAATGAGGTAAATCAAATAGTTACTTACATGGAGATCACAGGTTTTCCTCATGCATATTGCAGTCAGGGCCTGGAAATCATTTCATACTGATCAGTTCTGCTAGGGTAATATGTTAATCTTTATAAAATGATTTCAAATACATTTGCTTTATTATAGCATTTTTGAACTTTATTTAGCTTCACACAACCATTGTATTAAGACATTCAAAGGAAAGAAACAGAAACTTTCCTTTTCTATCTTCTCTATTTTTTTTCATTTCCTCTATTATTATTCATCTGGTCCCCTAGAGTCCCTATAATTGCATGTGAAATACATGAATGCTGTCTGTCTTGCTGTCATTTCAAGTTTTACATGAAAACCATCTTTGGATCTCTGCAATTAAATGAATTTGCTGCCTTCTCACTCCCAGTCTTACAGGCAAGTCACTGGAATCTCACTTTTTATATTGTAGTAAGCCAGTCTCTCCACATTTATTGCAGGAGAAAGAGGCTGGCCATGCTGAATATCTATTCTTTTCCCTTCAGACTGGCTGGGAGTGTTCACATAACCATGCTCCCAGATGAGTAACCTATGACTGTATTACTCACTTAATCATCAATTCAAGCCAGTAAGCAGATGACAAATCTATTATGTTACTCAATTTTCATTCCCTATATAAACAATGATGATTAGTCCAGATATTCACAATTATTCACCTTCATAGATAACATTAGAAAAAGTTACAGAAGTGGTCAGTGTGAAATGATTTCCAAGCCCTGACCTCAATATGCATGAGAAAAACCTGTGATCTCTGTTTAATTTACTTATTTAATTTACTGCATTCATAAAAGGTTTGGGGACCTGTGGGTAATGTGAACTGTGGTTAAAAAATAACAAGCTTCTGTAGCTTGAGAATGAGGTTCCTAAAAGTTTGAGTATATAAGAATTCGGAAAACCAAAAGCAAAATAGTTGTATTTGTTTATTTTAATCTATTTTTCATTTGAGTTTTTTTAAAAGTTACCAGAATTGAGAACACTAGAGATGCCAGTGAGTGATTTACTTATATTTTGAGTAGGACACAAAGCCCTGCTAATATTTCCAACTCAGTTATCAACCCTCAGCTTGACCAAAAGATACCTCTTTTATTCATCAGCTTGTGTCATTGATTCAATAATGCCTCCTTTCTAAGGCTAGAATTTTAAAGACCAGGAAAGATGACGATTCTTTAAAAATAGTGATTTTTTTTTTAATTCTAAGATTCAATATTTACATGCCTTAAGGTAAAAAATATATATATATAGAAATATAGGTATAGATACAAGGATATATATGTATATATATTGCATTCTGTCTACCTCTAAAGCATGTTGAAAAATAGTGCTGAGTATCTCTGATAAGCTTTGCATTGGACAATCTGTGTGAAGACAGCACATATTCTGTCTGATAATAGTTACACATCAAGTCTATTTTTTTACTAGAAACAGTCCTGTTTTAGGAACTATGTACTTAAGCCGAAATCCAAATGCCTGTGAAAGATATATAAAATGGAGTAGTATTAACTGTACAGCTTTACGTGTTAGATCTTGGGCTCTAAGGCCAGATAGCCCCGTTCTGATTCCCACTTCTGCCACATACTCATTGTTTGCCCATGGTAACGGGCACTAAACCATTTGGTGCCTCAATTTTCCATCTGTAGAAGGAGGCTCATAATACCACTTACCTCACAGGGCTTGTGTCAGGATTAAATGAGTCAGTGTTAAATGAGTTAGTATGCGAAGGTGTTCAGAAGAATGCCTAGCATATGGGACATGCTACTTAGGCATCAGATATTATTATTAAATAAACAGACTTAAAACACCAAATTAGTCAATTCACTTTAAGAGCCAGTCTATACAAAGAACAATTCAGTGAACCAATCATCTGCTATTATAGAGTGATTCTTCTCTTCTTTTCTTACAGATTTCATAAAGACCATGAAAATAATGTGTTGGTAAAACTGGAGATGTCTATTTTGGGGTGAGGATGGCATCTGGCCAGTGGTTCGTGATTTAGCCTCTCCCAATTCCCTCCTGAGATGGATAACAAATGAAAAACCCTAATGCCATGAAAATTAACTTTGATAGATACCCTATTGCCAAAACCTGCCAAGAATTTCCCACATTCTAAAACCAATGGAGCTAAAAGACGAATTACTGTCATGATTTATAATGACACACACTTTGCTACTTTAGAGAGAACCAGCTCACTGGCCAGAAGGACAATAAAAGAAGCTTCATTCTTTTCCCCACAGGCTGCAACCTGATGCAGAAACCTTGGCTCTACATGTAACAGAGAGTCCAGGAGCCATGTCTCTATTGTACCCATGTTTATTTTGAAAATCAAAACAAAACAGAGTTATTTGTTTTTGTTGCTTTCTTCTTCCCTACACAAACACACACCTCTTTCATTTTCCAAAACTTAACAAAAACATTCCTTGAAAATAACCTAGGAGACTGGTAAACCTTTATAATAATCTATGTTAGAGAATATGATAGATTTGACAATGATAATGGCAGCAGAATCGGAGAGAAGTTAACTTGGCATTTGATTGGATGTAGGTCTTGCAAGAGAAGGACAGGTCAAAAAGGATTCCTGGTTTTCTGACAAGAGCTATTGACTACATGGTGTAACAATTTACTGAATCGGGAAAACTGGAGGAGAGATGTTTTGGGGAAAAGATCATGCGTTACATTATTGGGCATACTTTATTTGTGATGTCTAGGAAATAGCAGGTTAAGTTTTGACCAGAGACATAAAGGTCTGGGATCAAGACAAGAAGAATGGGCTGGAGGATATGAACTGGGGTTAGTCAGCAAACGAATGATAATCAATGCTAAGTGAATATATGAAATTGAAAGAAAGTGTACTGTGAGAAGAAAATAGGCTGAGAACCAAGTCTTGAGGAAACAGCCTTTAATGGTTGAGTGGACAAGGGAAAATCAGCAAAGGGGACTGAGAAACATAAGGCAGATTAAGAGAAAAAATTTCAGAAGGGTTGCAAACTACAGAAGAGAGGACGTGAGTTTCACAAAAGAGCAAATGTTTAAAAGTAAAGTCCACCCAAGAATGTTTTGCCTAGTGTCTGGATGAATTCAGACGTGGTAAAATAGCTTAGCAGGATCACATTAGTTATAATCAAAATAAAGTAGTTTCATGTTCTCTGCATATCAGATCAGTAGTATGAATTTTGAAATCCTTTTACATATATTTCATTTTTAAATTATAGAAAAATTACTTAGATAGTAGGTATTTTTATTTGGTAACCAAATTGGTCTATTCATTTTAAAAGATCAGGAACATAATAGCTACCACTACTGGGCACCTGCTACTTGCTGTATTTATTTCTCTTGCTCAAACAGCTATAAATATTATAATCATTTACAGTTGAGTGAACTGAGGCTCAGTTTTGAGAAATTTGATACAGGTCACACAGCTAATTCATGGTAGTTAAGGGTCAAATCTAGATCTGGGGTTCTTTATCGAAGAATTCAAACTATTTCTATTATACCGAAGTATCAGTAAGTTTTAATAAGGACAAAAACAGAAAAAAAAAACTCATAAAAATAGAAGTAAAAGGGGCACCTGGATGGCTCAGTCTGTTAAGCATCTGCCTTCAGCTCAGGTCATGATCCCAAGCTCCTGGGATCGAGCCCTATATCGGGCTCCCTGTTCAGCAGGGAGTCTGCTTCTTCCTTTCCCTCTGTGTGCTCGCTCTTTCTCTCTCTCTCTCAAATAAATAAATAAATCTAAAACTTTTTTTTAAAGTAGAAGGAAAAGAATATGTTCAATCATTGAATATAATTGGAGAAGTATGAAACACTGCTTTCAATCCCAAGCAGTAATTTTTCAATTCCCTAAAAATATTTTCCAGTATCCAGTAGCTACGTTCTGTCTATCCCTTGAAGCAGTGGCTTGTGGATTTGCAGCTTCTCTTTGTTAAAGAAGGATGCACGGAAGGTATTAAACAGATGTTAGGGTGCGAATTCATGAGAACTAACTCACATGCTGGCCAGTGATATAGCAAGACCCAGTGCACATGCCACTTCCCTTCCCACGCAGTGTATCTCGGTAGGTTTAATGTGAGCGTTGAGTGTATAAACGGTATTTTCTTATGAGCTTCTCCAATATAAGGACCAAAGCTACATGTATAGAGAAAGAATACATGTTTTCTGCCATGTTAACTCAGGCAGCAGAAATCTCTAATGGTTTATTGGGACTTAAAAAAAAAGATCAACTGAGCATAAAGTGAGCCAGAAATATTTACTTAATTAAAGACAAATGAAAACAAATTACCTTCTATTCAAAAGTGCAGTTCGGAGATAGACGCAGACAACTGCAAGAAATGTTTCTGATCATAAAATATGAATACACAAAGCATTGAAAACAAAATTACAAAGGGAAATACCCAGTTGCTGTGAGCATGTAGCTGGGGTTAGCGCGTGTGGTAATACACGAGGAAGACAGGGCCCGAGGCAGCCATAAACAGCGAAACCCAGATAATGAATTCTGGACATCTACTCGCCGTTTCTCTCCTGTGCTCAGCTTAAAACCCCATGACTTCCACATGGCTCACTAGACACCCAGAAACATGATTCTCCTGGAAGTTACTTCTTGCCTGCAGGCAAGAACTTTGCTGGTTGAAGCTGGAATGTAACAGGCACAGAGGGACCTTCATCATCAGGCGTGGCAACAAGAGCAATTGGATCAAGATCTCAGAGCACTCATTCACTGAGCCTGAATTTTAAGCTTGGGAACGTCCTCGGTGTGAGAATATTTTCTTCAATTGCTTCCATACTATCTCAGACAGAGAAGTAGTCAGTTCCAGTAAGTGGAGTTAATACATTTCTTCAAAAAACTTACTTGGAGTTACTGTCACTCTGTGTGGAGCTCATGCTTTGGGATGAGAACAAAGAAACCAGCCTGGATTGATTTTGTTACTTTATTCATTTATTTGTTTTGCCAGGGTGGTGATCAAGAGGGAAGATTTGAGAAATGGGGAGATGGACTTTTTAAAGTAATAGAAGACATTTAGAAAGGCACACATAATAGATGGGAGACCAGTGGGAGTATTGGGGAGAAAAAAATGGTCTGGAGGAAGAATGCTTGTCAAGTTAAGTCATTAGTACATACTTAGTTAGACAGGCCATAGGTTTGAATGATGTGATTACAGATGGTTGGAAATATTCTGTATATGATGTGATTAGAAATGGAATCTAATGACTTATTGGATTTAGAGAAACATCTCCAGGAAATTTATTAGGTAGGGCTTTGTGATCATTGGGGATAGAAATTAATCCAAAAAGCTTAAGAATAATGGAAATGTAATGACTTTAGGACTAAGACTTCCCATTGAGCCCTATATCTGATGCTAAAATACTACAGGACACTGAAGGACACTCTGTTTATCTCCTAGTTATGCTTTCATCTTTTTGGCTTCATCCTTAGGCAGCGTCGATATACACAGAGGGGGCAGCTCTAGACTCCTCCTTATACTGACTTTTTAGGTGGAAAAAGCATTTCTTCCTTAATGATTACCACAAATTCCTGAAATGGTGTCAAATGGCTTGTGTCACATCTCCATATAAATCACTGTGTCCCTGGTGGAATATGAGGCTGGTTCTCCCGGATAATGTGAACTCCCTTATTCTTGAAGGTGGGAAGAACCAATCCCACTGAACTACGTGCACTGGGGGTAGGGAAATTTGGGGCAATAATGGACCAATGGGAAGTGGATGCCAGACACCCAGATGACCAGCCTAGAAAGAAGTGTTAGGATACAGGAGAAATGATGAGAAGGTTGTTGAATGATTTCATCCTTGTGGCCAAAGAATCAAGGTGAGCCAAGAACACTGTTTAAATTGAATCAACCAGAACAGAGGGCGTGGCTGACATCAAACTGCATAGTTTCCTCAGATACAGAGTGCCCTTCTGTCATGAGAAAAATGCAATGGTTTAGAGGAGTCTTCCTGGGTCCCAAAACAATCTCCCAAGCTTACTAATTCTATGATTTTGAACAAGAGCCTTCCCACCACTGCGCCTCCCTTTTCCTCCTTCGTAAAATATGTGTAACAATACATGGCCTCTCTCATGGTGCTCTGGTAAGCAGTAACTGAAAATATGAATGGCACACAGAATTATGTGTTTGCCATTCTTGTTGTTTTTATTAAGGCAATTATAATGAGGAAAACCACAGGCTAATATGAACATGTAGGGACACAGTGTATGATATCAGAAGTTCATCCTTAGACAGGAAGACAGAAGGGATTTGAGTTGAATACAAAGTGTGAGATCATATAGGAAATCACTAACAGCTACTCGGTTGTGGTATTAGCTGGTTCTTTCTCCTTGTTACGTGTTTGTGCCCAGACTGAAACCAAGTATTTATCAGTTAATTTTTTCTAACTTGTTGCATGTGGGCATCACTTCCCGGAGAAAATTTGTGGTAAGCAACCTCTAAGATGGCTCCCAATCATCCCTGCTTCCTGATATTCGTGCCTTTGTGTAATTTCTTCCCCTTGGATGTGGGATGGATTTATTAGCTTCTAATGAATAGGATATACGGCAGAATTTGTGTGACAGATACTGCTTCTGAGATTTGGTTAGAAAAATGCTATGGCTTCTGTCCCGGGAATGCTTTCTAGATCTCTCCATGTCTCTCTCTGTCTCTGCCTCTGTCTCTCTCTCTATCTCTCTCTCTCTCTCTATCTCTGTATCACTCTCTTGGGTCACTTAACCTGGGGATATCTAGCTGCCATGTTGTGAGGCAGCCCTGTGGTAAGGATTGAGACCTTTCAATAACCACATGAGCAAAACTGGAAGCAAATCCCTCCACCTCTAAATGAGTCTTCACAGCCCATAGCTCTGGCTGACAGCTTAACTGTCCCTTCATGAGAAATCTTGAGGCAGAGGTACTCAGCTAAGTCACATCCTGACCTCTGACCCACAGACACTGTGCAATAATAAATATTTATTTACATAAAACAATAAATACTGCTTTAAGCTTCTAAATTTGGGAGTAATGTTATACAGCAATAGATGACTAATAAATCATTTCTAGACTAAAAATAGTAGAACATAATTATCTAGTAGCTTTTGTGACTGGGCATAAGTTACCAGAAAATGTGACACCTTTTTGCCTGAACTGATCCCGGTGGCCCTGACTACTATCAAGGAGAGATGAACCCACCCCAAGTAAAGAGAATGGAGGGAGGGTCAATTAATTTCCATAATTTTAAAAATAAATACACTTTTACTCTATTCTGACCATAATCTTTATGAGACCGTAATATGTAGGTCTATATCATGCCATAGAGAGGAGAGAGAGTGCATATAAAATTATTTTGGATGCTTGATTTATATAAATTTAACATGGGGATTAAAATATATACAGGTTAAGTCATGACGTTAAGCCACGAACAGTGAATTAAGTGCCCAAATGATGTATTATGACTGAATAGTCACTCCAGCTAATTTGAAAGATAAAAAACTCACTTTGTCTTTTTTTTTTTTTTTAATAACAGAAAATATTTTCATGCCCCCTTTCCTGCTCAGCAAAGGGGAAATTATTTTTAGACAAACCTGGCAAATTCAATCCAAACCAGTAGCTTTTATTCTACCCAGGGCAATAAAGTATCAGATTCTCTTAGGAAATATGCAGTCAAATTCAAGTATCATTCTCTCAGTCATTGCTCACAATTCAAAGTTTTCTTCCAGAGCTTTCTCCCCAATTGTCTATGCTTGCTCTTTGTCTGAAAACAAGGAAAACAGGGAAGCAGAGACATCTGCTTCTGAGATTGAGGGAATATGAAGTTGCATGGTTTATTCATTGTCATTTTCTGCAACTTCTGGCATCTGGTGTCTTCATATCACCCTGTATTGCCTCTGTTGCTGATAAGAAGTAATGCAGACTATCTTGTAGAACGTTTGATAGTTCTCGAGCTGTGCAACCTCAGTAGCCCTCCTCCACCACAGGGAATTCTCTATGAAAGCACCACATTCTTTGTGCCTTCCTAAAGTGTTTTTTGCGTGAGCAGGAAGCTGGTTCAACTGCCTGTTGCTGCCCACTGTCTTCTGTGAGCTTCTTAGAAATCTTGGAGTCAGAACCACCTCACCTAGGACTCCCATACATGAACAGGAGTTTGGCAGTTTCTAAGGGGAGGGTATTCTCTCTTTCTCTCTCTCTCCTTTTCTTGAACTGCTTACTCTAGGGGAAGTCAGGCAGGATGTTGGTTGGCAGTCCAGTAGAAATGCACATATAAAAGGATTCAAGGTAATAGGCAGCAGAAAGTGCAGGACTTGCAGGGATTTCCCTCAGTCCAACGTGTTATTACCCACATGAGTAAGTTTGGAAGTGGACCAAAGCCCAGCAGAGGCCACAAATCTTCAGTAGAGTCAAGCTGCCTCTTCATGAAAGATCTAGAGCCAGAGATACCTATCTAGGTGATGCCAAGGTATCTGGACAACAGAAACTATGAGAATAAATGTTTGTTTTATAAGGGCCAAGTTTTGGGTAATTTGTTAAACAGAAATGGATAACGAATACACCATGCCTCCCTGTGAGTGTTCTCTGTTACCTCTTCCAAGCTTTGGTGTCATTAGAAGTCCCTGTAGGTCATATATTTAACAAATTCCAGATTATAAACTGGGACTGTGCTCTTTTCTCAGAAACTGTCCCCAAACTACAATGGAGATGATCTTGGTGTGACAAGTCTCTATAGAGTGATATATTAAATATTCTTCTACCTGTACCACTGCCTAAAGGAGGAGGAAAAGACAAATTATTTGAGTTTAAGACTCTACAGAGGCAATTCTCCAAATCTCTCCAACTGCTACCCCACTAATGAGCACTATATCTTTGAATAGTAAAGGCTGCAAAAACAGCTCTTCCTTACTTGAAACTTGGGCACAGACTAGGGAAGCCCTGATCCAGGAATAAGGGTCCCGTTATACTTAGTGTCATTATCCTCAGATGTGAGATCTCTGCACAGTTGACCATACTCTCCATATGGTCATCATGAAGAGAGAGACAACTGGCAAACCAGGAGAGCAGAGATAGCAACCACTTAATGACAACTTACACTATGATGGAACAGAATTCTCTGAGGAAGAGGTCAATGGAAACTGGTCTTGTGGATGAGGTGGGATTTGTTCTGCCTTAAAGGATTGGAGGATTTGCATAAATAGACTGAAGGTTTATGATCATTTCAGAAAGGAAAAAAAAAAAACACTTTGTGCAAAAAACATTTAAATCAAAACTTCTTTTGGGAGCATAGTAAGAAGAACACACTATGTAGAAACCCATAGGAGGAACAGGGTTGTCTCTTGGGCTGCTGCAAGAGTTTTTTATGGTGCTGGAAGGCTCAGAGTCTGACCATTATCTGTAGACAAAGATATATTTTTGAGTAGAGGAATAAGACAATGAAATTAATGACTTCGCAAATCAATTCAAAGGCTGAAAAGGTGTAATTTGCATCTTCAAAGTGGCTAATGATGTTGAACATTTTTTCATATGCTTCTTTGCTGTTTGTATGTTCTTTATATATGAAATATCCTTTCATGTATTTTGTATGTTTTCTAATTAGATTACTTATTTTAATGTGTGTCTTGAGAGGTTTTTGTGCATTCTAGATATATGTGGTTTGCAATTTTTTTCTCCCAGTCCATATCTTGGCTTTTTATTCTCTTAAAAGTGTCTTTGACAGAGCAAAACAAAATAAATTTTGACTTAAGTCTAACATTAACTTTTCCTTTTATAGATCATGTTTTTTTGTGACAAGTCTAAGAACTCTTTGTGTAGCCCTAGATGCTGAAGACTTTTTTCAGTGATGTTTTCTGAAAGTTTTATAATTTTATATTTTCCATTTGAGTTCATGATCCACACTGAGTAAATTTTTATATGACATAAGAGACTTAGTCAAGGTTTATTTTTTTCTGCCTATAGAGGTCCAATTATTCCAGTACCATTTGTTGAAAAATCTCTCCTCCATTGAATTAATTTTATATCTTTGCAAAAATCAGTTAGCAGTACTTAAGTGAGTTGCTTTCTATGTTCTGAATTGTGTTCCATTGACTGTGTGTCTATCCCTATACCAATAACACACTGTCCTGATTGCTATAGCCATATAGGAAATCTTGAAATGAAATAGACTGTTCCTTTACTCTTTCCTTTCAAAAAATGTTAGCTTTACATTTGCTTTTTCGTATAAATTTAAAAATAATCTGTTTATAACACATTTGCTAGGATTTTGATTGGATTGCATTAAACCTGTGTATAAATTTAGGGACAATTGGCATCTGTACTATGTAGAATTTTCCAAACAATGAACATGTTGCGTCTCTCCATTTATATGGATTATCTTTGGTTTCATTCATTAGCGTTGTGTAGTTTTCAAATCCTATACATGCTTATTAGATTTATACCTAAGAATTCCTTTCTTTCCTTTTTTTCCCCCAGTGATTTTAAATGGCAAAGTAGCTTTTTCATTTTGTGTTTATTATTCATTACTGACAGAAATGTCTTTCTTGCCCTGTTGTTCCAGCACTATGTTGAATAGGAGTGGTCAATGTGACATTCTCCCACTGTTCCTGATTTTAAAGGGAAAGCATCCATCTTTTACCTTTAACTGTACTGTCATCTTTTTAAAAAAAAAGCTTTTATTTATGAGAGAGAGAGCACAATCATGGGGAGTGGCAGAGGGAGAAGGAGAAACAGGTTCCCTGCTGAGCAGGGAGCCAGATGTAGGGCTCGATCCCAGAACCCTGAGATCATAATCTGAGCTGAAGGCAGATGCTTAACTGAATGAGCCACCCAGGTGCCCCAGTGTACACTCATCTATAGATATTTTATAGATGCCCTTTATTGAGTTTAGGATGTTACCCTTTATTCCTATTTTTTTCTGAGAGATTTTATTTGGAATAGGCATTGGATTTTGTCAAATGCTTTTTCTGCACTAATTAATATGATGTGATCTTTCTTCTTTAGCTTTTCAATATGGAGGATTACACTAATTAATTTTTAAATATTGAAAAAGGCTTGCATCCCTGTCGTAAACTCTGCTTGGTTATGGAATATAATCTTTTTCATATATCACTGAATCATGTATGCTAATATTTTAGTAAGGATCTTTGCATCTGTATTCATGAATGCTATTAGTCTGTAGTCTTCTTCTTCTTCTTTTTGTACCGTCTTCTACTAATCGTGGTATCAGAGTAATAGTAGCTTCATACAATGAATTGGGGAGTGTTCCTTCCTCTTCTATTTTCTGAAAGAGATTGTGTAAAATTAGTGTTAATTCTCTCAATATTTTGTAGAATTCTCAAGTGAAACCACACTGACCTAGAGATTTTTAAATTATGAATTAAATTTCCTTTATAGTTATAGGCCAATCAAATAAAATATTCAACATTTGGTGAGTTATGGTTGTTTTGTGTTTTGCAAAGAATTTCATCTAAGTTTTCTAATTTATGTGTCCAGAGTTGCTTCCAGTGTTACTTTATTATTATTATTAATTTTTTGATATCTACAGGCCCTGTACTTCTAGCTCTCCTGTATCATTTCTAATGTTGGCAGTTTGTGTCTTCATTCTTTTATTCCTTGTCAATCCTCCTAGAAGTTTGTCAATTTTAATGCTCTTTCCAAAGAAATAGTTTAATCTTACTGATATTCACTATTTTCCTTCAATTTTCAATTTCATGTGTATCTGCTTTTATTTCCTTTCTGCATGCTTTGAATTTATTTTGCCTTTTTTTTTTTCAGGTTCTTGAAGTGGGAACTTGGATTATTGATTTGAAACTTCCCCTTTTTTCTAACTATGCATTTTAGTGCTATTGATGTCCCTCTCCATACTGCTTTAGCTGCACCAATAAATTTTGACATGTATTTTCATCTTCATTCAGCTAAATGCACTTTTTATGTCCCTTGAGATCTTCTCTTTGACCCATGGATTACTTATAAGGGTTTTGTTTAGTCTCCAAATGTTTGGAGATTATTGTTATCTTTTTGTTACTGAGTTCTAGTTTGATTCCATTTTGGTCAGAGAACACACTGTATGATTTCAAATCTTTTGAATTTGATGAGGTTTGTTTTATGGCACAGTATATAGTATATCTTGGTATGTTTTCTGAGCTCTTGAAAAGAATATGTATTCCATTGTTGACAGGAGTGGTCTATAAGTGTCAGTTAGATCCTGTTGGTTGACAGTGTTATTGAGTTTCGTCTATACCCTTGGTAATTTTCTAACTGTTCTATCACTTGTTTAAAAAGGTGTGTTAAAGTCTCCAACTATACTTGTGGATTTGTTTATTTCTTCTTTAGTTCTCATATTTTGCTGCTTTGTTTTTTGGTGCATACACATATAGGCATATAGGATTGCTATATCTTATTGAATCAACTCTTCTACCATTATATAATGTCCCTTTCTGTCTCAGATAATTTTCTTTGTTCTGAAATCTTCTGAAATTAAAACGTTCATTAACGTTTTAATATGTCTTTTTTCCCCTTTCATTTTCAACCTGCTTCTATCCTTATATTTGAAGTGAGTTTCTGTTAGATAGCATATAGCTAGGTTATGATTTTTAATCTACTCTGCTGATCCTTGTCTTCTTTTTGGTGAAATTAGGCATTTACATTTCATGTAGTGATTGTTGTCTTAGGACTGAAATCTGCAATTTAATTTTGTTACTTTCTCTCTGCTTTTGGTTTCTTTGTTTTAACTTTTCTGCTTTCTGTGGTTTACATGAACATATTTTAGAATACCATTTTGATTTATTTAAAATGTTTTTGAATGTATCTCTTTGTATTGCTTTCTTAGTGGTTGCTCTACCTATTACATTATAGATACACAAGTCCAAGGATGTCGTGATTCTACCTGTCAGATAAAGTATAGAAACGTCATCTCCATCTATGTCTCCTTACCCTCCCAAATTTGTAATTGTATTAAATATTTCCTCTATATACTTTTAGAACCATATCAATAAGCATTGTATTTTTGTATCACTCTTTGAATATAATTTAAAAAACTAGAGAGAAGAATCTTTTGTATTTACCTATATTTTGCTTACCAAGTTGTTTTTTCTTTCCTTTGATGTTCCAAAATTCCCTCACTTATGTTCCTTTTGTGTTTAAGAGAGCTTACTTTATCCATTCTTTTAGGGTAGGTCTGCTGGTGAAAGAGTCTTTTAATTTATCTTCATCTGAGAATGTTTTGATTGTTCCTTTCATTCCTTGAGAATATTTTCCCTGGATATAGTATTATGGATTGATAATTCTCTTTCAGCACTTGAAATGTGTCAGGTCACTTCCCTTTGACATCTATGTTTCCTGATGAGAAGTCCTCTCTCATTCAAAAATGTTCCCTCTATAGGTCATATGTTATTTCTTTTTCATGGCTATCAAGATTTTTTCTTTATCTTTAGTTTCAGAAGTTTGACTATGATATTTCTTGATATAGAATTCTTTGGGTTTTATCCTATTTGGGTTTTGTTCAGCTCTTGAATCTTTAGGTTTCTTTAGGATCATGTCTGTTGCCAAATTTGGGGATTTTTCAGCCATTATTTCTTTGAGTACTTTTTTCATTTCTGCACTCTCTTTCCTCTTCTTCCGTGAGTCTGCAATGTATTTTAAAGGGTAAATGGGAAACACTTATAAGTTTTAATCAAGGAACTTGTATCATTAAGCTTTTAATGAGAAAAAAGCCATCCCACAACTTAGTGGGTTAAAACAGCAATCATTGAATTTGTTCACAACTCTATGGGTTGGCAATTTGAACTGGTCTCAGTAGGGCAGTTTTTATCCCCCTCGCCTGCTCTGCTCTCAGCTGGTCTTACTCATGCATCTTTGGTTGGTTGCTATAAGAGCTGGAGGCTAGTTGGTGTACAGGGTCTGTCCTGGGATGGCTTGTCTTTATTCAAATGTCCCCTCACCTTCCAGCAGACTAAACTGAACTTCCTCACATGGAGATGAAAGTGTTACAAAAGCTATGAGAAGCAAGCTCCAATGTATAAGAACTTTTCAAGATTCTGCTATTGGTGTGTTTGCTAATGTCCCATTGGCCAGAGTAAGTCATATAACCAACCCAAATTCAAAGGATGAAAAAATGGATTTCAACTTTCAATGGTAGGGAAAGATTTTTGCAATCCAGCTCAGGGGCTATAGTGATCAGATTCACCTTTTAAAAAAAGTATTTTATACTGTGAGAGGTATTAGCTGCAGGTAGAAATAGTTGAGGCTGAGAAATCAGATTAGGTAGGAAGAGGGAAAAAACTGGAGATTTAAGATACACTAAGGAGACAGCATTGACAAGTGATTGATTATGCATAATTAGAGAAAGAAGGATATGTCATGCATTACTATTAGATTTCTGTCTTGAGCAATTTGTGAATAGTGAAGTGACATTTATTGAATTGGGAACCCTGGAAGTGGCAAGATATAGACAAGGGTAATGAGTTCAATTTTGGAAAAATTTTATTTGAGGTACTGAAAAGCATCCAAGTGGAAATATCGACTATGTAGTTCCATATAGGGCCAAGATCTTAGAAATGAGTTCTGGACTAAAAGATCTGTAAGTTACAGACTTATTAACCATAGCTTTGGCTACAGGAGTGGGTGAGTCAAATGCTAATATCCATAATAGTTGTATGGTTCTGAAAATATAAAGGATTGAACAAAATCAGGATTCCATTGAGTTCCATAATCTTTAGCACAGTCATAGAGATACTTTATTTTACTGTTTTATTAAGATGAATATCTTTAGTATTTGTTTAAAAGAATTGTGTATATATCAAGAGATAAATAATTATAAAATCCAATCTCAGTTGTCACCCATGGTGGGAGCTACAGAATTCCATGAGTAGGAAGAACAGTCAGATGATTATATGTTGGTAACAAAGAATCATTGCTATGTGATCACAGGATCATATCCCTCATAGTATTATGTAACTATTAATATAACAACTCCAAATAGAGTTGTCCATCTGATCAGGGTTGCCAACAAGAATTCACTCAGTAAAATGATAATACTCAAAAGTATCTGGGATGATATTTGATTTAGTTTCAAACAGTGAGAATTGAACCAAATTTTTGAAGTCCAGATATCATGACCAGCAAAAATTTCTGACCATACGTCACTTATGCCATATGCATATATTTCTTAGTGTGTATGCATTGTTCAACTTTAGGGGTAATCAGAATAAAGTACGAGGATATTTAAAGAAAATTAAATTAAGATATTTTTATCTTGGGATGAAATCTACACATCATTTTTTGTGTATGTGAAATTGAATAGAATTTGGCATGTTTGAGTGACAGCCCTGTAAATCTAATTTAAAATTCTATTGGGGGCACCTAGGTGACTCAGCCGTTAAGCATCTGCCTTTGGCTCGGGTCATGATCCCAACGTCCTGGGATCAAGCCCCACGTCAGGCTCCCTGCTCGGTGGGAGGCCTGCTTCTCCCTCTCCCTCTGCCCCTGTTTGTGTTCCCTCTGTCACTGTGTCTCTCTGTCAAATAAATAAACAAAATCTTTAAAAAATAAAATAAAATTCTATTGAGTAATTGATTCAGAATGGTGATGTAAGTTAAAATCTTGCTAAGTTAATGTACCATACATTATAAACATTTATACAAACTTAAATTGTACCATATGTATAAGTTAATTGCTTGGATTTATAAAAGTCCCTAATACTTGATAAAGTTTTTTCTCAGAAAATCAAAATGCTTCAAAAAATCTAAAATACATTTTATTTATAAATTCTGTTTAAAATGTTTGAGGTCATATTCAAAGTCCCTTTAAGATGACAGTTCTTCTAAATTTATAAGTTGACTAGAATTTGCTAATTGAACTTAAGTACTTGGTAAAGGTTTTGAATTTGTAACTTCAGAAAATTAAATTTAAAATAAACATAAAACTCTGTGAAGTCTTTCTTACATACATAATCTACCCTGAACTCACAAAGACAAGGAAATAAGTTAGAAGACTGTTGCATGAAATAAGAACTTCAGTTACTCAGAGGCATAAGAAGAATGGAATTTGGAGGGATAGTACAATGGGACCTAAGATGAGGCAAAAATATAACCAGAATGAGATGCTGGGGATCTTGAGAGGGAATGAACCTTGGGTTATATTGAGGTCGATGTTAAATGCAATGAAGTCTTATTGAGGTCAATGTTAAATGCAATGTCCAAGAATGTCCAAAATTGACAGCTAGCAAACAGCAAGGCAAGGAGTTGATCTTCCCTCCTGTCTCACCAGGCCCTATGGAGTCCCATTTGCAACAAACTCGCATTCAGTACTTCCACTTCCTGTGTCTCCAGTCTTAAATAATGAGGAGTGAGAAAGTTTGTAAGAGTGAGTCTATCCATTTTGGTTCAGTAGTATGGGAGACTGGGTGCTCAGAGAACTCATGAGCTCATGAGAACTAATTTTAAACCTACCCATATGAAGCAG
Source organism: Mirounga angustirostris (assembly GCF_029215605.1). Taxonomy (NCBI): domain Eukaryota; kingdom Metazoa; phylum Chordata; class Mammalia; order Carnivora; family Phocidae; genus Mirounga; species Mirounga angustirostris. Next base: position 42,556,226 of record NW_026991722.1, on the reverse strand, counting down.
ACCCATTGTTTTATCCCTTCCTTTCCCCAGAATTGGAAAGATATATTTGGTGTCCTCTTTGTTCATACTCTCTCATTCATACCATGATCCTCAACACATGTTTTTGAGTCTCATGATACTCTCATTTCTCTCTGTGTTCAACCACTGACACTTTCATTACTCTCTCTGCATTCATTTTAAAAAGCAAAATAGCACGTCACTGGTAATCTTCCTCTTTTCACTAGGCCTTTCCCTATCCTGGGTGACTTCCATCCTTCTAAATAGCAATCAAATCTATTTCTCTCATCCTACCATCATCTACCCATTACTCCTTCATCCCATCATCATCTCTTTTCTGGGTTATTGCTCCCACCTCCTAACTGATCTTGCTAACTTTGTTTTGTAACTCATTCCTGTCTATTCATCCATCTTCAGTGTTGCTTCTTTGTAAAATGCAAATTAGATCATTGACATCAGGATAGTGTCCAAACTCTTAAGCAAGGGTACTTCTTTTGAAGTCAGTTCTTTTTTCACTTCACCTCTCATACTGCCCCGCATCCATCTCTATACTCTAGTAAGATTGAAATTCATTGAGTTCTCAAAAAATTCCATGTACTCTTACCTCTCAGTATCCACATATGTTACTTTCTTCCTGAAATATCAACCTTGCCTCTACCCATAAATTTCACCCTCCACCATGCTCTCTTTATCTAGTTCTTTCCTAGATCTCCAGTAGGTCACAACTTAAATTTTACTTTCTTTATAAAGTTTTCCCTAAATTTTCCCCTAGCTCAGGCACCCCACCCTGGGGGTAGTGCTGCTATATTTATATCACTAAACCTTTCTCTACTTCCCAATCAGATAATTTATTACACTTTTCAATAATTGCTTTATTTTTTTTTAGCTTCTTTGATCAGTATATATTTTGAGATGTTAAAAAGAGTTATATTTTCCTAAACATAATATCTCTTCTCTTTACTGTAAGTAATGGTCTGATGAATAATGTGCTATATTTTAGAAATATTTCCCAGTTTAGGCTAGCACTGTTTCTTTTCTTAATGAAAACTATTTACACTGTAGGAAGATGTGCTTGAAGGAAATGGGAAACCAAGATTCACTGATAATTAAGTTATATTAATAATTACTATTTCATAAGTCCACCTGTGTAGTACTTACATTAATGTATTAAACTTAGCTGGACATACATTAATAAAAACTAACTTTTATTAATCTTTATATACTAATCACCATGGCTTCTTGCATGCATTGCTCATTTGCCTTTTCACACGTTATTAAAAAGCAGGCATTACTCCATTATCACAATTTAAGAAATAGGAAAACTTAAGCTAATAAAATTTAAGTAACTTGCCTCAAGTTTATGATTTATACAAGTGAGGACACCAAGGTATACACTCAGGTAGTTAGGTGCGAGGGCTTGCCCTCTGAGCCACCCAAATGTTTTAGTAAAAGAATAATCTCAGGGGGCACCTGGGTGGCTCAGTCAGTTGAGCATCTGCTTTTGGCTGGGGTCATGATCTTGGGGTCCTGGGATCCAGCCCCACCCACATTGGTCCCTCTGCTCAGTGAAGAGTCTGCTTCTCCTTCTCCCTCTCCTTCTGTGATCGCTCTCACTCTCACTCTCTCTGAAATAAATAAAATCTTAAAAAAAAAAAAAGAGTAATCTCAGTTTAGGGGCACCTGTGGGGCTCAGTCAGTTAAGCGTTCGACTCCTGATTTCTGCTCAGGTCGCAATCTCAAGGTCATGATATCAGGGTCATGATCTCAGGGTTGTAAGGTTGAGCCCTACATCAGGCTCCGTGTTCAGGTTGGAGTCTGCTTGAGATTCTCTCTCTCCCTCTGCCCTTCCTCCTGCTCGTGCTCTCTATCTCTCTCTAAAATAAATAAATTCTTTAAAAAAAAGACTAACCTCAGTATAAGGAGAGAAAGATCATGTTTTTTATATATGAAGCAATGTAACCTCAAGAAATCAACATTTAAAATGGAAACAAGATCCCTACCTACTAGTTCTCACACTAGTTTCTATTTTGGATTCCATTAATTTATTATCACTTGAGTAGTTCACACTACCTGTCATATTGGACATCATTAGATATTTTTATTTTATGTTGACACTCGTGATAAAAGACATAGGATGATTGATTTAGAAAATAAAAATTGAAGGCACTCCTTGCCATTCTCTTTACTAAAAAGTAACTAAGGAGCTTGTGAAAAATACATTTACTTAATAAGGAACTATCATATGGCCTACCATGGCAACCAAATCAAGCACCTGCCAAGAGCATGTTCAAGAACTATGGATTGTATACTCTCAAATCCTTAATTAAGTGCCCTTTCCTATAAATTCCTTGATGTGCAGTCCATTTTACTAATAGCTACAAATATCTTTGGCACAGAAATGATTTCTTTTGCACTAAACGTGACATATGCCAAGGGAATGAGCACAACAGTAGCATAGTAAAACTGATTCTCGCATAGACAGGAACAAAACTCACATGAGGAAGGTTTACATAGTGCATGAGTGGGGGTTGAAGGATGGGGTGGCAGGCTGGGAGGAAGAAAGTGGGACACAGTTAATGCATTTCCTATTTTAGGACAAGAATAGGTCTCTGCATTGCTACATTTTCCTTCCTTCCTTCCTTCCTTCCTTCCTTCCTTCCTTCCTTCCTTCCTTCCTTCCTTCCTTCCATCTTTTATTCCTTTTTTCCTTTCTGCATTATATTAGGATTCAGATGCATGGATCCCGGGGAGAAACATGTATTTTACTCAAAGAAAGATACGGACCCTGTCAGAAGTGCTTGAACCCAAAGCTCAATTTGAACAGCAAATTAGAAAATCATCTACTCATTCCAATCTATGTATTTAAAAACAAACAAAGAAATAGGATATGTGAAACTTTCTTACTCATTTTTGTCTTGATATTTTGTGTTATGTATATATTTAGAAATAGCCCTCTCTTAAAATGAAAAGGATATCATTCTAAATCATAATGAAAATTTTTTACATAAGTCGTGAGACAGCGTTAAGTGTAGGAGATTCAGAAGAAAAAACAAATCCTGTTTTTATACTAACTTCTGTTTGTGTGAATTTTGATAATTTCCTTATTTTCTGGAACTTAAATTTCTCATTGACAAATGAAAACATTGATACTTCTCTTATTTCACAAAGACCAAGGATCAAATTTGAGAAGGCACTTTGTAAATACTAAAGGATTATGAATATGCTTGCGATTATAATGGTGTGTTGTCTATTATTTTCCCAGCTAAGCCTTCATAACACTTGCAATTACTAAATCAGTACTCATGTAGATTATATCATTCAGAAGTCTCCAGAGATCTCTTAATGAGATTATATAAAAGCAAATATTTTATCCAGTATCAGAATGCATCACTTTTGAAAGTTAATGGATCAGTTGCCTAATAGGAGCAATAACCATAATGGTTTACAACAGAAAGTGGAAATATCTCTTTCAGTTGACATTCTAAAGGGAATTAGGTGGGAGGGGAACATTTATTTGGAGTGGATAACAGTGCTCAGAATTGGAAAATGTGCCCTGGAATCTTAAATAAGTTCAAGTAGACAGATGTTTAAAGTTGCATTCATCAAAGCTAAAAGAAATGCTTTCCTATTTTTTTTTAAATCTGATTTATTCACCTTAAAAGTTTTCATTTCTCTCAGTATAATTTGCAAAGCTGGTATTGAGCATCTTTAAAATTAAGTCATTCATAGATATTTTCTTTTCTAATCTGTTAATGAAGCCCTTTTATGGAAGCCAAATCTATATGATTTAAACTCTTTTCCTTTCCTTTCCCCCAGAGATTTTCCCAAGGAATACAATTCCTACGAGAGATTTCTTGAAAGAATTTTTTTTTCCCAATTCTGCAGTCAAACTGTCTAGGAAACCCTGATTACCATACACATTTCTTGGAGATTCACCAGTGCATATTAGCATATTAAAAGCTTTGCATCTTCTTGTTCTAGAAAAACATATTTAACTGTTTAAACCAATGTTTTAAAATTTTCTTTGGCTATGGGAAAGCAAAAGTCCTCTGAAGTAAGGCTGTCTAAGCTGGATGCCGGGCCCTACCATTGACCTACCTGTGCTCATTTCCTCACCTGCAAAATGTGGATTATAAAGTACATAGGTCACAGGATTTCTGTAAAGATCACCTGAGGTGACATTTGTAAAGTGATTAGGACATTGCCTGACATATGATTATGCAAGTGTTTACTAAAAATAATATAAATTTTCCTTTCTTAGCCCTATTTTTTCAGAACCCTGCTTCCTGAGGGACTAGCCAACCTGGGGGGAAAAGAATCTAATTTTAATAGCCCCTATGAGTGTAGCTTTCTTGAGGATCAGAGAAATTAAATAATTTGCCCGACATAGTGGCAGAGTTTCAAACCCAGATAAGACTTTGTTCTGGTCCTTTTATTAAACCAATGCATTAAATGCATCTCTGAGGGGCGCCTGGGTGGCTCAGTTGGTTGACCGACTGCTTTCGGATCAGGTCATGATCCTGGAGTTCCCTGGATCGAGTCCCGCATCGGGCTCCCTGCTCGGCAGGGAGCCTGCTTCTCCCTCTGAACTTCCCCCCTCTCATGTGCTCTCTCTCTCTCATTCTGTCTGTCTCAAATTAATAAATAAAAAATCTTAAAAAAAAAAAATAAAAAAAAAATAAATGCATCTCTGAGGTATAAGCAACAGACACTTTTTCCTGCAACTTTTCCCCAGAAATGTTTGTTCTACGTAAACCTTTTTTTTCTAAAGTTTGTAAAAGATTTGGGGCAGCTAGGACCAGAAGAATTTTCCTGTCCTTTCAAAACTGATCCAATGACTCAAAAGTCTTGGCTGCCTTGTCACTTAAATAAAAAGGTGAAAATCAACATACCAAAATGAAATTGAATAAAAGAATTTCAGCCAGATTCTATCCAAATCTTAACCAAAATAAGAATAATTAGAAAGGAATATGATACATTGATATAGGACTAAGTGGTGACAGGAAGAGCAGATAGTATATGAAAATAATTTTACATTTTCGTAAGCAAACAAGCAAGAATAAATGTAAATCAATCTCCTGTCTTAATTTCCTTTTGGTAGTTTAAAGATGATTGGGGAAATGTATTTGCCATTTTAAGTTACCTTGGCTCCTTCCAGTTAAATTTCTGTGATAACTACAATTTTCTACATTCCTGTTTATAAGATTATTTTTTAACAAGGAATTAAGAAAATCTTGTGATATTATTAGAAAGAAATACACCTAAAGTTCTCTTTATTAAAATAACATAGTCTATTTCAAAGTATATCTACATAATTTGCTTCGAGCAGTGTATGTTAATTATTTGTTTTGTGCTTAACATTGAGCTGGAGTGATAGACATATTTCTTTAACCCTGTTCCAACATTGTTTATAAACTTGCAGGGGAATTATATGTGAGACTTGGAAGGAAAGAGAATTAGTATATAAAATAATTAGAGTGGAATAATTTGGAAAATCCAATCTAATACCAAAATACGTGATAGATCACTAAGACAGAGATATAATAAATCTGATAGATATGGTTTCATAGATAAAGGGTATCTCACATCTGGCATAAGCAAGGGTTAGGAGAACAATGACCTGAATTAAGCATCATGATGTGAATGGATAAATTTGGATTTGGTCAGATTATGGAGGTTGTCCAATGATGGTCTAGGGGGTTTGTCATGTGATGGGTTACCTCATGTACTAGTAATTTGGCTGTCCCTCATAACGTTGAAGTGAAGGCTTCCTGTCAGATGCTGTGCAGTGGGGCTTCCTTTATTAAGTGGAAGGATGAACTGAATCAGTTTCCCACATTGTTCTTACATGACTTGCCTCTTATTCCCTGATCTGCCTCTCCTATTCATGTTTTACACTACATTAGTATTTTCAAAATTGTGTTAACTGAAAGCATGTGTAGTAGGTACATTAATAATTCCCTATGTAAGAGAAAAAAATTTAGCCAAGTTAAGTTGGTAAATGATGGGTTAGGCCAAGTCATACAGTAGGACCCTCAAAACTTCATATTATTCTCATGTCCACAAGGATTTGCTAAATTTTTTGATTTTAAAAATACGTTTTTTTCACAAGAATGCTGTAGGATTGAGTAGTCTAAGAAACAACTTAAAGAAATGCCTAAGAAAAGGATTCCAAAGAGTTTGCCAATAGTGAAATTTTACATATCAAAGAGTTTTTGAATTGTATTATTCAATAAGTACAAATAAAAACATTTCTAGTCAGTATTCTGAATATATTGTCTGTAAGACATTGACCTGCTTCACATTCATAAACAATGGCTATATTTTTCAATTTTAATCTAGAAATTTCACATTCTAAATATGTGTTTGTCTTCCTGAACTTTGCATATGCCAAATAAATAATTCTTAAGATACAGGACATTTAAAAAACAGAATTAGAAAAAAATTGTTTAATTTATTTTGCAGTTATTAGCTGTCCTTTATAAGGTACTTTGGTGATCAACTGTATTAGGGGTTATCCAATAAACATACATGTGTTTTATTATGAAAATAAAAATTTGATCTTATAAGACTTTTCTGTTTTTGTGAAAATAGAGACAATATTAGAGAGTGGTATGAACACTAGGTCTGGAGAGAGAAAATCTGAATTTTTATTCTTGTTCTCCTTCTAGATTGCCATTTGATCATGGGAAAAAAATGAAGGGAGTAGCAGTGGAGTATGCAGGTTCAAAGCATAACCACCAGAGCTCATGGCCTAACCTGGAAGTGCAGACTATGGCTGATGAACAGTATGATCTCGGACAAGTTATTTAACCTCTCCAGGTCTGTTTCTTGACCTATTAAAGGGATATTATAATGATAATTACTTAGTAGGACAATTATTGGCACGTAAAAAACACTGTTTAAATCTGTTATAATTAATTATTCTGGGCTTCAGTATCTTCAACTAATGGAACTGGACTAGATCTTTTAGGCATTTTGTTGCTAACATTCTTGGATTTCGCGAACAATCTCATCAGCAAAGAAATTGAAGCATATCTGCCTTTATGCCAATGAAGAAACTATGTAAACTAGTAAGGAATATGCTAAAATTTTATTCAAGAGGCATGGAATTGGATAAAGAAAATATTGGCGCACCTGGGTGGCTCACTCGTTAAGCATCTGCCTTCGGCTCAGGTCATGATCCTAGGGTCTTGGGATCGAGCCCAGCATTGGGCTCCCTGCTCGGCAGGAAGCCTGCTTCTCCCTCTCCCACTCCCCCTGCTTGTGTTCCCTCTGTCGCTGTCTCTCTCTGTCAAATAAGTAAATCAAATCTTTAAAAAAAAAGAAAAGAAAATATATCCTCCTCCCTTCTTTTTTGGTAAAGCTGTTTCTCTTTTAATACCCATCCTCCCAATAAGACCATTAAATGCAGAATTATTCAGCTGTTAAGAAAATAAACTCCTTGGGGCACCTGGGTGGCTCAGTAGTTAAGTGCCTGCCTTCGGCTCAGGTCATGATCCCAGGGTCCTGGGATCGAGCCCCACATCTGGCTCCCTGCTCGGCGGGAAGCCTGCTTCTCCCTCTCCCACTCCCCCTACTTGTGTTCCCTCTCTCGCTGTGTCTCTCTCTGTCAAATAAATAAATAAAATCTTTTTTTTTTAAAGATTTTATTTATTTATTTGAGACAGAGAGAATGAGAGAGAGAGCACATGAGAGTGGGGAGGGTCAGAGGGAGAAGCAGACTCCCTGCCGAGCAGGGAGCCCGATGCGGGACTCAACCCCGGACTCCAGGATCATGACCTGAGCTGAAGGCAGTCGCTTAACCAACTGAGCCACCCAGGCGCCCAAAGAAATAAAATCTTAAAAAAAAAAAAAGAAAAGAAAAGAAACTCCTCTTTTTACAGCATAGAAGTTCAGTTTTCCTCAATCCAGGTTAATGATTAAACAATTACTATTTGCAAGGATCTCCACAAAAAAAGAAGAAAAAAAACCCATAAAATTGGCTTCTTCTGAATTTATATCTAGTTAAAAATGTAGTTCAGTGGAGCACTCTAGGCAGACTAAGAGCCCTATCCATTTTCAGCAGGGGATGTTGTGTGTGTTGTGCTTGGAGAGGTGAGCAGGATTCAGAGGAGGGAGGGGGATTGGGGATGACACTGTAACACTCCCCAGTTTTAGGGCTGGAATGACATCATGAAGAAGGACACAAGAAGGAATGTGCAAGAGTTTTTCCAGGTACCATAGATTGGTTAGTCTAAAGCAAGATTTCTTTTTTTTTTTTTTTTTTTTTAAGATTTTAGTTATTTGAGAGAGAGAGAGCATGAGCAGGGAGGAGAGGGAGAAGCAAGCTTCCTGTGAGCAGGGAGCCTGATGTAAGGCTCAATCCCAGGACCCTGGGATCATGACCTGAGCCAAAGGCAGATGCTTAGCCTTAGCCGAATGAGCCACCCAAGCACCCCTAAAGCAAGATTTCTTAAACTTCATCACTATTGACATTTAAGGCTGGATACTTCCTTGCAGTATAGAGATCTCCTGTGCATTGAAAGATATTTAATAGCATCCCTGACATCAGACAAGCTAGATGGCAGTAGCAATCCCTCCCCCACTTATAACAATCAAACATGTCTCCTGATATTGCCAAATGTCCTTAAGGGGGCAAAATCACCCTGGGTTGAAAATCCCTGGGGTAAAGTTACAGAGTATCCAGTGGATAGTTTTGTTTCAAGGAACAAACAGCAGTCTTGAATCCCTGAAGAAAAAAAAAAAGCTAACTTCCATAAGAAATTGACAAGGGAAAGAAAGTTTTCTTTTATTATGGCTGTGATGTATGAGTGATTAAATTCAATTATGGCATATAACATAGAAAGGGGAAACATCTAAAGACCAACTATAGACCATGGCAAGACCATCATTCCCTGTCATTAATAAGAGAGCGCGTAAGATGAAATTGACCATCTGCCACCATGAGAAAATTCTATTAAAATTTTTTAAATTGATTAAAAGAAAAATCACAACCCACTAATGTTTCACAATAACTGAGAAAAAAAAAAGACCGTTGAAATCTTGATTTCTCTTTGGCACAACAAGAAGAACTACATATGATATGCACCTTTGTTGTACTGCCCTTCATTCTTTGTTTGGGGATCTCTAGCATCTGTCTTGCCTCTGAGCACTGAGAGCAGGGAGTGAGGTAGCTCCACAGTTCATCAACTGTTCAGGCCAGCAAATGTCTGTGATGGGCATTCCCAGTTTAGACAACAGAAAGGGAGGGAGGGTGCAAACATTAATTTTGGGAAGAGGTGAAAAGCCATATATTTTGCTGACCTTTTCAGTGAGGCCTTCAGCCAGTGTCAAATAATCCGAAAGCATTTAGTTTAACCTTTGCTCTGTCAAGCTGAGAACAAAACACAATCATGGTCATAAAGCCTTTGCCATTGTAAATAAGAAACGCAGATACAAGTCATTATGTGGTAAAAGCTTGTATAAATTTCTTTTTCAAAACAAAATGGAAGACAAAAACTAATGATTTAATGTATGGTGATTAACGTAACAATAAAAAATTAAAAAAAAAACAAAATGGAAGAGAAAGAAGATATGTCATACACGGGAATTATAAGAAAAAAGAAGAGTAATTTCTAGTTTTATGAAAATCTATTTCAGTGTTGTTATTTCTATTTTTAGAAAAATCTAATGCAGAGTCTAAAGAGAAATTTTTGTCACTCACTAGATAGAAAATTTGACTCTAAATTGTATGCTAAAGCAAGAGAAATCATATCCCTCAAATGAAATTTTGCTCTTACACACATGCGTGCACGCACACACACCAGTTAGGCAACTGAAGGATTACTACGTTCCTGGCAGGGACTGCCAACTGCTCTATGGTTCTGAATCATGTTCATTGCTCCTATTCAGGTCACTATCTATAATTCAGGCTTATTCAAAAACACTCCACTTTGTCAGTTCTCAGCACACTATTTTTAGTGATAAAAAGTTGCCATTAGGGAGAAAGAAATATGGTTCTCCATCTTTTGTTAAAAGATACCTATTCTGCAGCAGAAATACATATTTTTCACTTGTTCTCTTGCATTTACTTACACTTTGACATGGAAAACTTGAGGTCTTTTATGGCAAATTATTCCAACCTCACCTTTTTCGTTGTAAAGGTGACTAGATGCTGTTATGTTATCATTATTTTAAATGAAAAGATGTCTTGAAATTCCTTGCTATTTTTATTTTAGGCAGATCATTCAAATCTTTTGAAAGACATACCATTTCCAGGGAAGCTAAGTTTATTGAATCTTTCAAATACTCTCTGCTTAACTTGGCTGTCATCATACCATCAGTTGTGAGGTATATAAATAACCTCACTTTAACAGGTGAGAAATAATAAAAAAAAAGACTCCTTCTGGATGTTAAGATGTGAAATTAAACTCCAGGTGCTTTTTGGAGTTTTTTTGAGACATTTTCCAGTTGTCAATATGGAAATCTTTTTGTCACTCAGGGCAGGGATCTGTTGCCATGGGAAAGCAAAAGCTGCATCGTTTGACAAGTTGGCAGTTGTTAGAATTGGTAGAAGAGGAAAAACTTAGAGACAGGTATTGGAAGAGGACTGTTCACTGGGGATTGGTGAACTGGCTTGGAAATAAATTAATTATCTTTCTTTTCCTTTCCTGGACATTTGTGTATGCATAAAGATTATGGATATTTAGGCACATTGATCTAGAATTTAGGCATAACTATGTCTCTTAACCTCATAAATTCATATACATCCAAGCATTTAACTAATTCACCTCTAAGATTCTGACCCCAAGTTCAATGTGGTGGGGGGAGAAGATTTCCACACACCAGCAAGCAATAATACTCTGTCACCAGTTGGGTGTCCTACAATTCAATTCAATTTTAACACTCCCTCCGTAGAGATAGCATCAGATTCCACAGGGTAAGGACTATGCTACAATACTGCCCTCCACTTCAGATGCCACTCCACGTGATCACTTGTACTTCTAACTAATGGACTATAAATCAGAGGTTATCATGGTCACCTTCATAGGTTCAATTAATTTGGGTGACACACAGAACTCAGGAAACCAGTTTACTCACTAGTTTACCAGCTTATTACAAAAGATTATATTTTTTTATTTTATTTTATTTTTTTTACAAAGGATTTTAAAGGATATGAGTCAACAGCCAGATGAACAGATACATAGGTCACAGTATGGGGAAAGGGGGCAAAGCTTCAGTTCTCCCTGAGTTCGGACTTCCCACAAATCTCCAGGTGTTCACCAACCTGGAAGCTCTTGAATTCTCTCCATTTAAGTTTTTATGGAGGCTTTATTACTTAAGACATGATTGATTCAATCATTGGCCATTTGCAAGTGATTCATCTTCCAGCCCCTTTGACGTCCCCAGAGGTGATTCATCTTCCAGCCCCTTTGACGTCCCCAGACGTCCCCTTTAATCAAATGGTTGGTCTTTCTGGCAACCAGTCCCCATTCTTAGGTGTGGTCCAAAAGTCACCTCATTAAGATAATGAAGGGGAGTTTAATATGTCACCCCAAAATATGTCTTTTTGGCATAGGGATTATTTTAGGCTGATTATTTTTAAGACTGCAGACACAGGAGAAGCTCTGAAAATTGAGTAGAAGTTACTCTTTTGTAAGAGACCCTTATATTTATAACAAGAATTTTCATTTGTAAGAGTGTCTCCCTCCCTGTACCAGAAAGACGAAAATGACTCTAGAAATTTATCAATAGAGAAGGCATGAACTTAAATCTGCATAAAAACAATACCCTTGTTTACTATGCTTTGCCTCATAACTTCCCATAACTGCCTCCTTACCCCAACATCTTTTGTTTTTAGCTAGAGATATTTAAGCTGATGGCTTGGGCCATTTCAGGGAGTTACACAGTTTTCCTAGGTATCTCTCATGTGTACAGAGGTATATGTGTTATTAAACTTCGGTTTGTTTTTCTTCTGTTAATCTGTCTTTTATTACAGGGGGGGTTCTCAGTCAAGAACCTAGAAGAGTAGAGGGAAAATTATTTTTCCTCCCGTACAGTATTACAAAGGACACATTTATCACTCTCATTACTTAGAAAATTCCAAGAGTTTTAGGAGCTCTTAGCTCAAAAACGAGGTCAAAGACCAAATATATATTTCTTATTATAAATCACAATATCACAAATACTCTTTTTGGAATGATGATATATTAGATGAAACAGTCATTCACTTGGACTGGGCTATGGCTTCCAAGAGAAACACTGAACTATTAGGTAAGGAGGTTAAAGGCCTCTTTTGTTTAGTCCTAGGGAGATTTTCATTAAAGATATTATATTCCATTCCATTCCCTCAATGCCCTCAAAGAGGTTGACAATTAGGCAAAAGTTCAGAGAAGAGCAAGGAATGTTAAGTGGATTGAGAAATTGACTTGTCAATAAAACTAAAACTGCTACACCACACTTGAAGCAGTATGTCGATTATTAATCTCCTTTTGAATTCAGGAGGGCACCTGCTTTCCAATGTATCCTGAGGAAGAGAATAGGACATTAGCTATCTCTCTAAGGTATGACCTTTGATAGCCCAGATTTGGCCTAAATCTAGAACTCAGACCCTCCTTATTTAGATTTGATTTTTGAGCCATGTCAATCACAGTTCTTCTTACATAGTAGAATTTTAGGAAATATATGTTTTTTAAAAAAATAATATTCACGTGAATATTTGCTAAAGAGGGCATAAAATTCTTTGGAGGCTTACAATGGAAAAATATAGCGAGGTGTGGGTATGTGAGATTTGGGGTGATAAAGTCCATCCTATACCCTAACAACCTACTTGACAGATAGGAAATGAAATGGTAAATGCACTTGGCATCATTTTTAAAATTGTAATTCACTTCTCAAATTAGTTCCAGAAAATCTAAAGGTAAGCTAAATGTTATATATTTTTGTAATATGGAATGTATTAATGTATAATTACCCACAAAACAAAGTGGTGGAATAAACTGGAAAAAATAAAAATATGCATGAGAATAAACTTACAGTAAGCAAAAAACATGTTGGGGTGGTAGGAGAGGACACGAATTGGCCTGTACTGAGCTCACTGTGTGACAGGCACTATGCTAGGTACATTTCTCCTAGAAATTTCTAAATGAGAAGATAGAGGCTCAGTGTTTGTGGCATTCAAATTCACTAAGTAAATGGTATGCCAGTGATTAGAAGGCAGATCTGTCAGAGTCTAACATCTGAATTTTACCATGGTTCACTTAGCCTACTGAGCCACCCAGGCACTCCCTTAATGCTATCTTTTATTCACCTCTTAAACAAAGTCTGTCTATCCATCCGAGTTTGTGTTCACTGTTCTTTTCTAACCTGTTCCTTGTCATCTGCTTACATTATCCACCTTGTTGACTTTTTCTATTAGCAAGTGGCAGGTTTCCTTGGGCTGCTCAATTTCAATATTCTCTACTTGGACACAGACTCTGTCCTTGACCTGGCTTTATTCAGGCTTCTCTGAGCCCTTCTCTTCACTAGGCTTAAACCTTGGACTTTTGTGTCGATATTTGCATCACCCAGTTTTAGCAAAAATCCCTCTAAGTCAGTTTAAAGATAATCTCTCACCCTTGATACCTGATCATCCTTGATATCTAATAAAATTCCTCACCTCCCCTGTCATCCCCCAGGTGACTTCTGATCACCCTGGCCTGCCTACAGGGAGAATCCTGTTAGGTAGGGTTAGCAAGAATTTTCCCTCCTGTTGATGTCTCCTAGTAACTTTCCATCCACCAAGCCCCCAACCTGCTCCGGGGTTATAAATCCCCACTTTAATTTTCTATACTTGGAATTGAGCCCAGTTCTATACGGAGGTCTCTTTCCCCTTATTGCAATAGTTCCTGAATAAAATGTTTTTATTGTTTTAACTCCCATCCAGCTTTGGTTTTCTTTGACACCACCACTACAAAAAAAGTACAAAACTATAATTTTCCTTCAAGATCTTAAATTCTAAACTTTCTTTCTGATTTCATTAATGTTAATGAAACATTAATTCCTAATGTTTATGGCATCATTTCTTTATACTCATTTTCAACTTCTGCCATTTGCAGGGGTAATAATAATGGGGACATGACAGGGAGAACACTAAAATAGTCATCCTAATTTATTAATTTATCTGATAGGAGTTCATAGTTTAAAAATTATTTTACATACAATTTCTCAAGATTAGACCAAAACTGAGAATGCTATATTTAAACACATTCTACTTATTTTTTAATTTATTTACTTTATAGCTTTATTGAGTTATTATTGGCATATAACCTGTGTATCTACTTCTTAATATATATATAAAATCACATAGCAAGTATTTTAAACCCAAAGTAAAATGAATGAAATTAGCATTGTTCCAATATGGTCCATTGGCTTAAAGTATTCTCTCCTTATTGGAAAGCCTTTAACAGAAAAAGGAGGTAAACCTTTGTGAGGTTCTTTCTAATTGTGGGTGTAATATTTCATTTTAATGGTTGTAATTATTCTAGAACAGGGATATTTTTGCCTACCTTGTAGTTCTTATGCCTCTAGGGATCTAGCTGCAAATTTGACATTAAATTGCTCTGCAGTAGGTGCTTCTCATTATCATCTTTATTTTCAAATAGAAGTGTTCTGAATTTGCATCAAAATTATGATGCTACGCTGTCCATTTGCATTCTGGTCTATGTATGATACAGACCTGTTTCAGTAACTGAAATTGCCCCCTTCTAGAGCCATCAGTAGGGCACAGAATTCTATATTGGTTGCTGTAAAATGAAAGGTCTATGCCACTTATGGTTTGGGGGATGTGCTACCCCATAATATGGCATCTTAGCATATTGAGTATTTTAGAGCTGAAGGAAAATGGTAGGGGCAAAATAGACTCTTTGATTACTTCTTTCTCCCCTGGAATAGGCCAAAAGACCCTCATGTGTGAGGTGTCCCACCTAGACTCAGAGGAAAGGAGCATCCTTATCTCTGAAGCAGAGAAAAACCTAGAGGAATCTGAAAAACAAAACAAAAGCCTTTGCTAAGTTTCCCCCAGTTTACTACCTTCAGCTTATACCGATTACATTTTCCCACAACTTTCTACTCTTCAGAAAATCGACTATTAAAAACACTCAGGTTTAATCATTTCTTCAGATCTTTGTTTCCTTATGAAGACAAATACATGCATATGCTTTTCTCTTGTTAATCTGTCTTTCATCAGTCCAATTTACAGAGGCCCAGTCAAAGAATCTAAAATGGGGAAAGGAGATCTGTCTTCCCCACATTACAGTATGGTGAAAAGATTTGGGCTGTGGCATTAGACAGATTTTACTTTTGTCCTGGCTCTTCAACTTAATAGCTATGCTACTCGAGCTTTGTGATACTTTGCTTTCTCCACTGTAAAATGGGGATGAGAACACTTACTTCTCTCAGCTGTTGCAATATTAAATGAGATTAGGTTTGAAAGTAGCTAGCTTGTATATGACATGCATAGGAGCTGCTTTTTAACTGACTACTGTTCTTCATATTATGCAGATCTGTCTTGAGTAATTGGTATGAGATTATTCAATGTAGCACAACATAACTATTCTAAAAATTTGTTTTTATATTAAAATCAGGATTCAGTCACAGTGCGAGGATTAGAATTTCATAGTTTGCTATTGTGCAGTTTTCTTCTCTGTAAATAGTATGCTATCCTAATGACAAGAGAAAGAGAGAGAATTGACCAAGGAGAGATAACTAAACATAGTGTATTTTCTCTATGGTATTTTTTTTTTCTATTTAGAGGCATAAATATCTAAGGTAAACAAATCTAAACCTAAGGTAAGTTCAGGAATGTAAATATCCAGGTAAATTATGTTACTCAAAATAAAACAAAAATGTTTCATAACGTCCTCTCTCTCCTAAGCAGAGTGCAGTGCAAAGGGTGGCTTGGGACACAGGGGTAGACCCTTGAAACTTTTAACAGCTATCAAAACCACCTTGAATATGCTTTCTAGGTAACAGCTCCATGCTATACAAATGCAGCTTTAAAACTTGGCCCCTGGTACATCCTCTCGACTAAATAGTTGTCCTAATTCCAGATCTACCATAGCCTCTACTCATCACTAACTCTTCAAACCTCTGTTCACCTGCTTTCACTTGCCCTATGCTTTCCTAATATTCTCCTACCTGGGTTTGTTTTCCTTGAGTCCTGTCACATCACTAATGCTTTTTCCTTTACCTAAAAGACCTATTTCCATACTTACCCATATGAGTTTGCTAAGTTAATGTCCTAGGTCTTCCTTTGATCTGATTTGAACTTCAGCTTATTCATCTACATAAATATCTCTCAAACTCTAGTTCTACAGCTACTCTGGGCCTTTCATTGCTGTCATCCATGATCTATCCATTCTCTTAACTTAATTATATTTTTGAAATCACATAGCTGTACTCCTAGTCACCCCATCTAGAAAACTGAAGTCTCACCCAATGTTTTACTTTCCAATCAGTCTCCAAATCCTGCCCAATTGACCTCTCTCCCTTATACCTGTTGTTTTCCTTTTCAATCTATTGTAATTGGCCTTTTACCATCTCCAACACAGACCAGTGCCATTATTAACTCTCTTCCCAGATTCTCTCCTTCGAACTCTTACACACAGCGCTGCCAAATTTAACATGTATTAAGTCTACTCCAATCTAAATGAGTTTTACCAGTTTATCCAGCCCATGGAATAAATTTCCAACTCTCAAGCTCTATCCCACATACCCTATGATCTGATTCTGATCTCCTACTACTTCTATTCAATGTAACCTACCCTCTGCTAAGCCCAACATTTTCCACAAGGAAAAGTTTTTGTTGTTGTTTGCCATCCTCTCTGAGTGAAATGCTCTTCTCCCATAGCCTGTTCTAAGCCTACCTATCCTTTATGTCTCAACTCAAATTCCACGAAGTCAACTCACTTTATTTCTAGTACTTTCTTAAAATTTATCTTAAAGAATTTATAACATTCTGCCTTGCGTAACAGTTTAATAGTTATCTGTGCTCTTCTTTTTATCTCTTCTATTAAATTGTAAGCTTCTTAGAGATGAAGTCATCTTATTTAATTTTATAGCAGCTGCCATCTTTACACTAGTGCTAGTCTTCTTGCTTTGTTTTCATATATCAAAAATACAGAAGCAGACTAATTTTTTTTCTTATGTTAATCCCCATACATTACATCATTAGTTTTAGATGAAGTGTTCCATGATTCATTGTTTGTGCATAGCACCCAGTGCTCCATGCAGAATGTGCCCTCCTCAATACCCACCACCAGGCCAACCCATCCTCCCACCCCCCTCCCTTCTAGAACCCTCAGTTTGTTTTTCAGAGTCCATTGTCTCTCATGGTTCGTCTACCCCTCCGATTTCCCCCGCTTCATTCTTCCCCTCCTGCTACCTTCAGAAGCAGACTAATTTTTAGCACATAACTATGATGTGGTAAGTACCATGCTATGTATTTTCAACTCAATGACTCTAAGAAAAAGGTTAGTATGTTCATTTTATTAATGGAGAAACTTATCCTTGGAGTAATTAATTAACAAGCACAGAGTCACATACTCTGTAAGTGAAGCAGCCAGTTCTGATTCCCAAAGTCATCCCATGCTATCTTTTTTTATTGCCCTTCAGAAATGCACTGCAATGATTTGCTTACATTGCCTGCCTTCAACTGACTTTGAGTTTCAGAAAAGAAGGCTAACATTCAGTGCGTGCATAATACATGCTTGTGAAATGGTGTTTGGTGAGTAAATGTAAAACTGCAGCACATTGAAAGTGGACAGAAAACAGGATAGGGATCTCTTAAGTAGTTTTGCTTCTGCTTTTTTGTTTAAAGTATTTACTAGGAACACTTGAAATTTCTAGCCAGTGAAAAGAGCAAACAATGCATCTATTATTTCATCTTGCATTCTCTGAGCCAAGAACCTTGCCCTGTACAGTTGTGATCTTTAAGCCAATAGGCTGAGCACCACCTGGGAGCTGGTTAGAAACACAGAATCTGTGTCCCATCCAGACTTATTGAATTAGAATCTTCATTCTGCAAGAATCCTAGGCAATTTTTATAAACATCAGCATTTATTTATTTTTTTATGTAAACACTGCCCAAGAGTGCAAGCTTCTTGAAGGCAAAATTCATATAAATAAAAAAGGCTGGGAACTTTGCTTTGATTAGTAAATTCCTAGGATGGAGTCGCATGTTTGTGAGCAAGTGCTGACACAGCCAATCATCCATTTCAATATAATCAGAATTAACAAGCAACACAGTCTGCAATTACTGTCAAGAGACCTTATTGCTCTCTTTTTCCTTGCTCCTGCCCAGGCCATTCTATTAACTGAGCCCTGGGAAACATTTCAATGACAAGTGCAGTAAATGGTTCGATTTCCTTTTCAGTTTATATTTGCAAGCAAAAAAGAAAGGAGGAGGAATAAAGAAAGTAAGTTACAAACTGCATAATGCAAATGAGGCCCCTTTAAACAGCAAGCAATCGGCATAGGTACATGCCTTATGCTGTAGTCCCAAATGCAATCATTAGACTGCTTTCCCACTAGGGAAAGGGAAGACATTGAGTGCTATCGAACATTGCCAATTTTTATAGTGGATCAGCTTGAAAATATTTAGCACAGAT
The DNA here is from genome assembly GCF_029215605.1 of Mirounga angustirostris. Taxonomy (NCBI): domain Eukaryota; kingdom Metazoa; phylum Chordata; class Mammalia; order Carnivora; family Phocidae; genus Mirounga; species Mirounga angustirostris. Next base: position 42,537,600 of record NW_026991722.1, on the reverse strand, counting down.
GTTTCTGTAATTGTGACACACTGGGAAAATTCACATGTTCAATAGCCCTCTAACTCTGTCTTCCATCTGTGCAATGTGATGGTCCACAGTTACTGCACAGGGTCATTATATGAAACAACGAGGGATGGGGTCTGCTCGAGACCTATGGAAAGGTTCCCTCGTACCATCTGTGCAGCACTATTTACTTGCAGGTATAGGGTGTTTGCCCTTATTTATGGTTATCACTATCATATACCTGGAAGGGTGCGTTTATGTCCTGTACTCAGTGGTTAAACAGATCTTTGCCCACAACCAGCCTCTAGAGAGAATGAGTGGGATAGGGAATTGGAAAGTAGAAACCCCACTTCCCTTTCCTTGGCTCCAGCCTCAATTCTAATCAAGGTCAGTAACAGCTGAAAGTTTTTCATGAGCCGCTAGTTGTTGTAGCAAAGTAAGCTAACTGACACATTTGGGTTCCCAGTGAACAGTTGTCCAAGTCACAAACCATTGGCTTCATCCTTTTTATCTGAGCAAAGAGATCTCCTAGCAGAGTGTTCTTTCTGAGTATTCCAGTCCTCATTGTTCTTGTTCTCTCAAATCCAGTATCACTTCTGAATCTGTGCCAAGTGTTTAGCTGCGAGTCATACCCAGTCCTTTCTTGGCTGCTGTCCTTCCTAGACTCCTGTTCTGTCCCCTCCTACATTACATATGCTCCAACAAGGGCCCTTCTTTTGTTCTTATTCTATTCTATTCTCACTGTTGGCTACAGAGAAATTCTCAATTTGTGACTTACCAGAGGTAGAATCAATTGACCCTACAGAAATTCTTTTGGAATATATAGTTGAAGTGTACCATGTGAGTATAAAGTTTGGACTATTCTGTCTTTCATGATATGCCACATTTTCCTCTAGCCTCTAGCTTCTAGTCACATGGACACTAAAAACTACTTGCAAAATACCAAACTGTTGATGTGACTTTTCTCTCTGGCAACAAACTATAAGGCCAATAGATTTTTAAAACCACTCAATCATTTTTAATGTGACCCCAGAAACATTTTTAATACAGTATTTTCAACTTGAGCTGTAAACATTTCATATATTTTGTGAGTAATTTGCAGGTTGAGTAAGCTATCCTGCCTGGATTGCTCATAAATTGAGGTATGTCTCATTATAATCACAGTCATCTTAGAAGAGCTACTAAGCCAAATTAGGAAGCTAATTGCTAATTTTAACAATGTTTAGCAATTATAAATCTTCAGAAAATAATATACTTGAAATGGACCTATAGAGCTGAGGATCATTTTAAATTCTAGGTTTTGTCTCTCAATGATTACTTGTTTCATGCCACAGCCCTAAGTCATATATTGATATTGTTAGAGTTAGCTGTACATCTTTGATGAAAGAATTATTAAATTCACATAAAAGGGAATTTGACACAAATGGGTCCAGTAATTTAAGGGAAACATTACTGTATCTGTTGCTGGGTGGAGTGGGGGGAGACCCCCTGGCCCAGAGGCCTCTGCCCAACTCATGCCTCGGATGTTGCCAGAGGCTCTTGGTCTCCCCACGAGAAAGAATTCAAGGGCAGACAGACACAGTAGTTGAACAGTACAAGAAGGAAAGTTTATTACACTGAGGGGTGCACTCTTGAGGTTTGAGAGTGGGTAAGCTCATGGTAGAGCTATGCCCAGGGTTTTGGGTCTCTATCTTTAATTGACAGTTATTAACTAGGGGGTGGAATATTTATTACTTGACGAGAGGATTTCTTGGGAGCAGAGTTCACACCTTTTCTCCCTTAGTTGGTCAGGGTCTTCCGCCTTCTTTGTCTTGGGCCGGTTTGATCCAGCTTCTCATAGCTTTGTTTTGGAGTGCTGTCAGGACAGGCCTCTGACTTTCCCCAGAGCTAGCCATCACTCCCCCTTTCCCGGCCTCCAGGTTTCCTGTGAAAACTTAACTGCCTGCTTACTCTACCCAATCTACTCAGCTACCATATTGTGCCAATATAGGAACATAGTGTCTCCAGCTAGACCCCAAGACCTGACCTTTGTTGCCCAACTGCTTGTACCCACCAAGCTTTGTCCCACATTTTTCCTTAGCTCTTCTTTCCAACTTATCTCTTAACTCAGATGAAAGACCTGATGGGCATAACATCCAGTGATGGAAACTGAAACTACCCCTCAAGCAATAATGACTGCCCTGAACAAAAGCTCCAGCAGCGGGACCACCTAGACAAATTTGAGCTCAACCCCTAGCTCACACCTGTGCAGATGGACCATGGAGTGACTGACAGTGATGTTTGCCTCATTATAATACTAAAATCTCTGCCCACGGAGGAGCACAAGTCTCATTTACACAACATATAATGTATGTATAGGCATGTTTCCTTAAGGCATGTGTGTGACTTTATGCCCACCTCTACATATGATAACAAGGCTCACCTTTCCAAATATTCATCCCAACCCTGAATAAAAAGAACTCATTCATTCCTGCTCAGGGACTCATAACTTTCCCATAATCTCCTTATTTGCTGCAAATAAAGTTTCCTATGTGTGACAACTCCACTTGGTATAGTCTCTAACTGTAATTTATCAAGTGATGTCACTTTAGTTCAATTACGATAACTTTGACCTATTGTTTATATTTTCAACCAAGTATTCAATTTTCATTCAGTACATATTGATTACATATCTATTATAAGTTAGGCACTGAGGCAGAGTGTTGAAAAAAATAAAAGAGATGCATTATCTTTCCTCTTAAAGCTTATAATCTATCAGGGATATAGGAAAACAAATGGACAATTTAAGTATTAGTTGAGTCATTCTATGGATAGTATCAGGTATCATGGAAGCTCATAGAAGTCATGTCTTACTTGTGGAATGAAGGACAGCTTCTTCTGAGATTTAACATCTTAGCAGATATCTGAAGGATAAGTAGGCATTTTTGAGGAGATTGGAGAGTAAAGGTATGCCTCTTCAGAGGGGAAGAATCTACAAAGCTGTAGAAGCAAGATATTTTACATGACTTCCTGTAAATGTATGACTTCATTATGTCCTGAAATTAGTACTGTATAACTTCAGATGTGAGCCAACAGAACCATTTCCCAGATATAATATTAAGAACTGGGAAGAACCTAAATGGTAGCAGAATATACCACCTCAAAACGTACTACCTTAACATAAGGATTACTGTGAGCTGAAGGCACTTGAGAAGAAACAGATATAAGAAAAGCTCTCTGGTGTACCTCTGAAACAAATAATGCAATATATGTTAAGAAAAAAAAAAGAAGAAGAAGAAGGTAGCGGGAGGGGAAGAACGAAGCGGGGGAAATCGGAGGGGTAGACGAACCATGAGAGACGATGGACTCTGAAAAACAAACAGGGTTCTAGAGGGGAGGGGGGTGGGAGGATGGGTTAGCCTGGTGGTGGGTATTGAGGAGGGCACATTCTGCATGGAGCACTGGGTGTTATGCACAAACAATGAATCATGGAACACTTCATCTAAAACTAATGATGTAATGTATGGGGATTAACATAAGAATAAAAAAAAAAAAAGCTCTCTGACCTTTCCCTACTTGCTCAAAGCAGGACATAAATTTGTAAATGTAATCTATCCCCTTTCTACCAGGAAGAATAGAAGCTAATCATGGAGATAACACTAGAACCTTTGTAGCCTGGAGATAGTACGAGAGGAAACTAGCAAACCTTACAAAAACCAGCCCTATTCTACTCCTACTTTCCCCCTGTACTTGCCTTTCCACAATTTACCTTTCTAGAAGCTCAGGTCCTTTACCTTTGTCTTGTCCTTTCTCACAAAATTACTTTTCTTTGCCAAAGTGCTACCCCCTTACTCATCATTGAGTATTCTCATGTATATGTGTGACACATATGTTAATAAAGTTTTTTGATTTTTTTTTCTTGTTAATCTGTCTTCTGTCAGTCTAATTTACAGGGCCCCAGACAGTGAACCTAAGATGGGTTGAGGGAAAAATATTTTTTTCCTCTCTACCTACTAGATACACATACACACACACACACATTCATTCCTAATAATCATCTTGCTATGCAAAATTGTGAGGTAAAAACCACAGTGCTTTTGTAAAAAAAAAAAAAAATGGGGTTAGGGGTATGAAACTCAAAAACTTCATCAGTGACACATGCAAAAAGATAGGAACCTAATAAAAACAGGGCAGTTTTACAAATATTGAATGATTTAAAAAATATAAAAGTGCCCAACAAATATGGCACTTTACCCTGAAAAAACCCTGAAGTTTGCTTGTGAAAATCCATATCAAAAGGGTTACAGTTATGTAGTTACTGTGAAATACTAAAAGGAGTGTTATCTGAAACTAGATGGAAAATTGTAATACCACATATGGAAGGTGTGTTAGTTTTCCCTTGCTAACATAAAACTTACCATGGATTTGGCAGCTTCCATGAGTCAGAGATGGGGGCACAGTTTTGGTTCTCTGGGTTTCAAAATCAAGGTGTTGAGGCCATGTCCCTTTAGGGAAGAATCCGCTCCAAGTTCATCCACTTGTTGCAGGACTGTTTCTGGGGAATATATTTTGAAGTTCCTGTTTCCTTGCTGGCTGTACGTCAATTGTCCTGTGACAAACTTATGTTTTCAAAACAAATCACTCTAGCAGAACTGATCACACATATTTTAAGGAAAAGGAAATTAAATTTGGCTTTTACATAAATGTGTATAGTAGCAAGGTTGTAGGCACAAAAGGTGCAGAAATCTTCTTGGTTTCCAATCTATTCTAACTATAGGAACCACGTATCTCCAGACCTTAATTCTCTCACAGATAAAATAAAGGTTTGGGTCAATAGTCTCACAGGTCCCTTCCAGGTAAAACATAATTTCCATAATAAATCTAAGTTCTTAGTATATGTATAAATAACTTATAAACAAGATTTGTACAAGTGTTGACTTTTTGTGTTTGTAGATGAGTAAATCTCGTCAAGGGCTCTAAATCCATTGTCCAACATTTTATGCCTCTGAAATTATAAAAGTATCTATTTTTGAGTATTTTTTGGCCTTGGGGATGAGAATAATTAAAAAAAACTTAAATGGAAAAGAGGAAATAAAAAAGATGACAGGCTCTAAATACTAGCCAGCGATAAAATACACGTACTTCTCTTACGAAAAATAAATGGTATATAGAATATGCTCCCTTGGGCTACTGACATAGACACTTGGATCCAGACACTTTGAATCAGGTATGATTTTAGGCACTGTGAAATACTCTATCAGGAAACAGATTGGAAAGCCAGTCATCCCAGGGACAACAGGTTCCCTTTCTTTGAGTTAGTTCAGGAGACTGGCCCCAGACTGTCAGTTACAGCAGATACCTATGCTCAGATAAGGTGGTTTGGTCAGGGCTAACAGGCGTTCTTCCTGGCAATGATGTTTTAATTTAACCAAATTTATTAAACATCTGCTGCCTCTTAGGTGTCTTGCTAGGTTGTATAAGGGTTGAAAAGATGCGCAGTCTTAGGCCTTATAATCGAAAAACTCAACAGCCACAATTGCAAAACCTTTCCGCAACAGGTTATCTTTTATCCCAACTCACAGATAAGAGAAATGAGTTAAAAGGAAGCTCTATTAGATCTTACTAAATTGCAATTCCTAAGAGATTCCTTTTTTTTTTTTATCAGCTATCATTTCTGCTGAGCTGCCTGTTACAGCTGACTTTGGAACCTCCTTAGCAGATTACATCACCTGGCTCAACAAAGCTTGTGTCATTCAGTCCCTTTCTTTCCTTCTCAACACCCTCTCCCTCCACCTCTCTTCTCCTTCCCTACATGCTGACTTGCATTTTCCTTCTCTAAGTTCTCTCAGTGTCTTGAGATCCCTGCTTTCAGAGCATGCATTATACTGAAGTGTCCTTGTTGCCTTACTTTTACAGGTTGGCTACTAGACTCTGAGTTTTAGTAGAGCATGAACTGTGTCTTGTGTCTCTGTCTCCTCAGCATTTGGAATTCGGACTGAATTACAGAAAGTGCTCAATTAATGTGTGTTGAATTGAACGCTTTCAGAAAAAGAGGCTTAAAGAATTCAATATTCTTTTTTTTTAAGATTTCATTTGTTTATTTATATGAGAGAGAGATAGACAGAGAGAGTGAGCAAAAGGGAGAGGGAGAGAAAATCTGAAGCAGACTCCACTCTGAACACAGAGCCCAACACAGGGCTCAATCCCACAACCATGAGATCATGACCTGAGCTGAAACCAAGAGTCAGACGCTTAACTGACTGAGCTACCCAGGCCACCCAAGAATTCTTAACCGGAAACCACTCTTCACAATATGAGCCCTGTAGTTTAGGGCCATAGGCAAATGATATCATTACAGTTGATACAAATGGGAAGCAAGTTTATGTATTCAATACCAGTGTGGCCAGTTGCTGACTTCCTCAGATTCATTCACATATCAAGACTATTTATGCCAGAAGTAGTCATATGGGAGAATGAACACAATTTATGAATATTTAGTGCAACCAATAACCACCCAAGCAAAACAATACAATAATCATATTTTAATTTTGTCATATGTTAGTGATATCATCAAATATGAAGGTCTGGATATTCTACTATTTCTTGAAATGAAAGAATATGGGACTATGTAGCAAACTTGAAATATTCTAGTGTTCTTCCATTTATATTCAAATAAGAACACATTCATATTCCTATATATAGCAAGATATCTTGTTTATAAGTTAGGAGACTTTTTTTTTTTTTTAAAGTCAGATCTACTCTATTATTTCTGTGGCACTGATTAAATACCAAGATGATTCAGAGGAAAAATCAATGACAGCAACAAATCAGTCTGTGTCTCTATGAGCATAGGAAAATTTACATAATGGTAGGCGTTAGGTCTCCAAAGTGATGGTGTTGTGAACCTTGACTAAACTGATCTATTTATTTCAAAAATCAGTATATGTGGAAAGCATTTTGGCTAAAATAGAGAAGATATTCAAGATAGAGGTCATTACATTTTTAATCTATCTTGAATTTAAGAAGCTTCAAAATTATTTTAATTCTTCATTAGTTGGCACATCTAAATTTTAGTCCTGGCTCTGCCATTGATTACTTACTTAAACTTGTCAAGTCATAGACTTTTTGGACCTCAGTCTCCCTATGTGGAAAATTAAAGAGCTGGCAAAATGGACCCTAAGATCCTTTCCATCTATACTGTTTTGTCATCTTCTTTTCCTTTCACACAATATTTAAAATTAATTGAATGGGATGAGGCTCAACTAAATATTACTTGTCTTCAAATTCCACTTCACCTTCCTTTTGGGCACAGCAAAAAATAACTTGTTTGCTATCTGCACCACTGCCCAGAGTCCGGTTTCTCCTTCTCCCTCTTCTTCCCTTTGACAAACTTTTGTCCTCAAGTGCAGAAAGAGAAGTCTCCATTCTATAGACTGCTGATTACAGGAATGTCCAGAGGGGAGACTCAGTTTCAGTTAATTAGGGTACAACAAAAAGGTGAACACTGTAGGTGAGTGTTTTATAATGGAATTGGGCTCTTCCCAATTGAGCTGGGGGCCCAGCTCAAAATGCTGAGAGAGAGTAGAAATGAAATGTGGGCGGGAGGGAAGATGGAGGAAGAGTAGGGGACCCACGTTTCATCTGGTCCCTTGAATTCAGCTAGATATCTATCAAATCATTCTGAACACCTGTGAATTTAACCTGAGATCTAAGAAAAGAATTGCTGCAACTCTACAAACAGAAAAGCGACCACTTTTTATGAGATAGGAGGTGCACGGACATGAATCTGAGGGGATATATTGGAAGATAAACCCTGGCAGGGGGAGAGAGCCTCCAGCAGGCTACCAGAAACTGATATAGCAGTGGAGTACAAAATGGGAACTTTTAGAAGTCTACTCCGGTGAGGGACATCCCTGCCTGAAAGGTGCTCAGGTGGCGAAGTGCGGCAGAATCCTAGGTGGGACAGTGTGGTCTCAGGATCCCCAGGGTCACAGAAAGAACAGGGGTGCCTGGGTGCAGCAGAGTTCCTAAGCATTGGAGTTAGGAAGTCAGCTACAATTAGTGAGCCCCAGAGTGGCCTCTCAGCTAGGTGTTACTAGAAACCGTGAACTGTGGTGTGCTTGGGCAACTGTTCTCCAAGCAGCGGCCCAGCAAATGACAACCACTGAAAGATCCATCTCTTTCCCCTGAAACGAGTGGTGCAGGTGCACAAACTATTGGGCAAATGCTCCCCAAGCAGGGGCCCAGTGAATGGTGGGGTTGCAATGAGACACCCTTCCTTCCCCTGGGAGAATTGGTGTGGGTATTCACTGCAGAAGTCTGGGAGTTTGGCACACATGAAAGGGATTGACTGCCTTTCCTTGAGGGTGCACTGAAGAGTGGGGGCTGCAATAATTCAAGTCCAGTGCTGGGGATCAGGGCACTGCCATTTTTTTTTTCTTTTTTTCATCCTCTAAAGCTGCAAAAAAAGCCTTCAGGGAACAAAATCTACATAGAGCAACCCAAAGCAGCTTACACTGAGCCCAGCCCCCTGGCAAGGTGTGGTGCAACTCCACCAAGCAAAGACACCTGAGAATCAGTTCAAAAGACCCCTCCCCCAGAAGACCAGCAGGATCTTCAGGTGAATATCAAGTTTATAGATCACTCAGAACCAAAAAACTCCCGCACTAGGGAAAAATAGTATAATAGAATTAGAGGTTTTTCGCATGAGTCTTTAGTCTTTCAGTTTAAAATTTTCTTTTTCTTTTTTTCATTTTCAACTAGTTTCTTATTTTATCAACTCTTTGTTTTTAAGTCTTTTTTTTTAATATTCATTCTTACGTTTACATTTTATGGGTATATTCTTCATTTTTGGCTTCCTTTCACTGTATTCAATTTTATTTGTGTGTGTGTGTATATATATATATATATTTTTTTTTTCTTTCTTTCTTTACAATTTTGGGATTTAGTGTCTTCTAAAAACAGACCAAAGTACACCTAGGACCAAGTGGAACACCCTGTTTTGTCCACCTGTGAGATTATATTCTCCTTCCTGCCCTTTTTTATTCTTTTTCTTTTCTTTTTTGGTTTCTGACCTCTTTGGATTGTCTAGTGTGTATTTCGCTTGGGTCATGGTTAATATTTTTGATTTTGTTCATCTGCTCATCCATTCTTCTCTGTGCAAAATAACTAGAAAGAGGAATTCACAAACAAAGAAAGAACCAGAGGTAATACTCTCTGCCACAGATGTAATAGGTATGGGTATAAGTAAAATGTTAGAGCTGGAATTCAGGATAATGATTATAAAGTTACTAGCTGGGCTTGAAAAAAGCATAAAAGACACTAGAGAATCTCTTAGTGCAGAAATAAAATCTAATCAGGCTGAAATTAAAAATGCTTTAACAGATGCAATCTAAAATGGATGCTCTCACAGCTAGGGTAAATGAGGTAGAAGAGAGAGTCAGTGACATAGGAGACAAGATGATGGAAAGGAAGGAAGCTGAGGAAAAGAGAGAAAAACAACAAATGGACCATAAGGGGAGGCTTTGAGAAATCAGTGAAATCATAAAGTGAAACAATATTAGAATTTTTAGGGTTCTAAAGGAAGAAGAAAGAGAGAGAGTGACAGAAAGTTTATTTGAGCAAATCATAGCTGAGAACTTCCCTAATTTGGGGAAGGAAACAGGCATTCAAGAATAGGAGGTAGAGAGAACCCTCCCTCAAAATCAATAAAAATGGATCAACATATAATAGTGAAGCTTGCAAATTTCAGAGATAAAGAGAAAATCCTGAAGGCAGCTAGAGACTAGACCTCCTTAACCTACAGGGGTAAGAACGTTAGACTGACAGCAGAGACCTGGCAGGCCAGAAAGGGCTGGCATGATATATTCAGGGTACTAAATGAGAAAAACATGCAGCCAAGAATACTTTATCCCACAAGGCTGTCATTCAGAATGGAAGGGGAGATAAAGAGCTTCCAGGACAAACAGAAACTAAAAGAATTTATGATCACTAAACCATCCCTGCAAGAAATATTAAAGAGGATCCTGTAAGCAAAGAGAGAGCCCAAAAGTAACACAGGCAAGAAAGAAACAGAGACAATCTATAGAAACAGGGACCTTACAGGTAATACAATGGCATTAAATTCATATCTTTCAATAGTTACTCTGGATGTAAATGGGCTAAATGCTCCAATCAAAACACAGAGTATCAGATTGGATAAAAATCAAGATCCATCCACAGGCTGTCTACAAAAGACTCATTTTATACCTAAAGGTCTCCAGATTGAAAGTGAGGGAGTGGAGAACAATTTATCATGCTAATGGACATCAAAAGAAAGCTGAGGGTAGCAATCCTCACATCAGACCAATTATATTTTAAACCAAAGACTGAGGTAAGGGATGAAGAGGGACGCTATATCATACTTAAAGGGTCTATCCAACAAGAAGATCTAACAATTATAAATATTTATGCTCCTACTTTGGGAGCAAATAATTATAGGAACCAATTAATAACCAAATTAAAGAAACACATTGATAATCATACAATTATAGTAGAGGCCTTCAAAACCCTAATCACAGCAATGGACAAATCATCTAAGCAGAAGATCAACAAGGAAACAAGGAATTTGAATGACACACTGGACAAGCTGAACTTCACAGATATATACAGAGCATATATAAAGCAACAGAATACACATTCTTCTCGAGTGCACATGGAACATTCTCCAGAATAGATCACATGCCAGTTCACAAATCAGGTCTCAACCAATACCAAAAGATTGGGATTATGCCCTGCATATTTTCAGACCACAATGCCTTGAAAGGAACTCAATCACAAGGGGAAATTTGGAAGGAATTCAAATACTTGGTGGTTAAAATGCATCCTACTAAAGAATGAATGGGTCAACCAGGAAATTAAAGAAGGATTTAAAAAATTTCATGGAAACAAATGAAAATGAAAATACAACTGTTCAAAACATTTGGGATGCAGTGAAGGTGCTCCTAAGAGGGAAGTACATAGCAATACAAGCCTTTCTCAAAAACTTAGAAAAGTCTCAAATACACAAGCTAACCTTACACCTAAAGGAACTGCAGAAAGAACAGCAAATAAAGCCTAAACCAAGTAGGAGAAGAGACATAATAAAGATTAGAGCAGAAATCAATGAAATAAAAACAAAAAGAACAGTAGAACCGGTCAATAAAACTAGAAGCTGGTTCTTTGAAAGAATTCACAAGATCAATAAACCCCTAGCCAGACTTACCAAAAATAAAAGAGAAATGACCCAAATTAATAAAATCATGAATGAGAGAGAAGAGATCATGACCAACACCAAGGAAATACAAACAATTTTAAGAACATATGAGCAATATAGGTCAACAAATCAGGCAATCTAGAAAAAATGGATGCATTCTGGAAACTTATAAACTACCAAAATTGAAACAGGAAGAAATGGAACAACTGAACAGACTCATAACCAGCAAGGAAATTGAAGCAGTCATCAAAAATCTCCCAACAAACAAGGGTCCAGGGCTGGATGGCTTCCCAGGGGAATTCTACCAAACATTTAAAGAAGAACTAATACCTATTCTTCTGAAGGTTTCAAAAAATAGAAAAGGAAGGAAAACTTCCAAACTCTTTTTATGAGGACTGCATTACCCTTATTCCAAAACCAGACAAAGACCCCACCAAAAGGGAGAATTACAGACCAATACCCCTGATGAACATGGATGCCAAAATTCTTGCCAAGATACTAGCCAATAGGATCCAACATTAAAAGGATTATTCACCATGACCAAGTGGGATTTATTCCTGGGCTTCAAGGGTGGTTCAACATTTACAAATCAATCAATGTGATACCTCATGTTAATAAAAGAAAAGACAAGAACCATATGATCCTCTCCATTAATGCAGAAAAAGCATTTGACAAAATATAGCATCTTTTCTTAATTAAAACTCTCCACATTGTAGGGATAGAGGGAACATAACTCAATATTATAAAAGCCATATATGAAAAGCCCATAATGAGTATCGTTCTCAATGAGGAAAAACTGAGAGCTTTTCCCCTAAGGTCAGGAACATGGCAGGGATGCCCACCCTCACCACTGTTGTTCAACATAGTACTATAAGCCGTTGCCTCAGCAATCAGACAACAAAAAGAATTAAAAGGCATCCAAATCGGCAAAGAAGAAGTCAAACTCTCTCTCTTTGCAGATGACATACTTTATGTGGAAAACCCAAAAGACTCCACCCCAAAACTGCTAGAACTCATACAGGAATTCAGCAATGTGGCAGGATATAAAATCAATGCACAGAAATCAGTTGCATTTCTATACACTAACAATGAGACAGAAGAAAGAGAAATTAGGGAATTGATCCCATTTACAATTGCACCAAAACCATAAGATACCTAGGAATAAACCTAACCAAAGAGGTAAAGGATCTGTACTCTAAAAACTACAGAACACTCATGAAAGAATTGAAGAAGACACAAAGAAATGGAAAAACATGCCATGCTCACAGATTGGAAGAATAAATATTGTTAAAATGTCTTGCTACCCAAAGCAATCTACACATTCAGTGCAATCCCTATCAAAATACCACCGACATTTTTTCACAGAGCTGGAATAAATAACCCTAAAATTTCTATGGAACCAGAAAAAACCCCGAATAGTCAGGGGAATGTTGAAAAAGAAAACCAAAGCTGGTGGCATCACAACGCTGGGCTTTAAGCTCTACTACAAAGCTGTAATCTTCAAGACAGTATTGTACTGGCACAAAAACAGACACATAGATCAATGGAACAGATTAAAGAACCCAGAAGTGGACCCTCAACTCTATGGTCAACTAATCTCTGACAAAGCAGGAAAGAATATCCAATGGAAAAAGGACAGTCTCTTCAAAAAATGGTGCTGGGAAAATTGGACAACCACATGTAGAAGAATGAAATTGGACCATTATCTTACACCACACACAAAGATAAACTCAAAATGGATGAAAGACTTAAATGGCAGACAGGAATCCATCAAAATCCTAGAGGAGAACACAGACAGCGACTTCTGTGACCTTGGCTGCAGCAACTTCTTGTTAGACATGATGTCTCCAAAGGCAAGGGAAACAAAAGCAAAAATGAACTATTGGGACTTCATCAAGATAAAAAGCTTTTGCTTTTTATGCAGAGCATAAGGAAACAGTCAACAAAACTAAAAGGCAACCTATGGAATGGGAGAAGATATTTGCAAATGATATATCAGATAAAAGGCTAGTATCTAAGATCTATAAAGAACTATCAAATTCAACACCCAAAGAGCAAAGAATCCAGTCAAGTAGTGGGCAGAACACATGAACAGACATTTCTCCAAAGGAGACATCCAAATGGCCAACAAACACATGAAAAAATGCTCTACATCACTAGCCATCAGGGAAATACAAATCAAAACCACAATGAGATACCACCTCACACCTGTCAGAATGGCTAAAATTAACAAGACAGGAAACAACAAATGTTGGTGAGGATGCAGAGAAAGAGAAACCTTCTTACACTGTTGGTGGGAAAAAAAGCTGGTGCAGCCGCTCTGGAAAACAGTATGGAGGTTCCTCATGAAGTTAAAAATAGAGCTACCCTATGACTAAGCACTTGTACTACTAGATATTTACCCCAAAGATACAGATGTAGTGAAAAGAAGGGGCACCTGAACCCCAATGTTCATAACAGCAATGTCCACAATAGGCAAACTGTGGTAAGAGCTGAAATATCCATCGACAGATGAATGGATAAAGAAGATGTGGTATATATACAGTGGAATATGACTCTGCCATCAGAAAGGATGAATACTTACCATTTAAATCAATGTGAATGGACCTGGAGGGTATTATGCTGAGTGAAATAAGTCAATCAGAGAAAGATAATTATCATATGGTTTCACTCATGTGGAAGATAAGTGCCATGCAATTTCCTCACACGTGAAAGGAGGATCTTGGCAGATATTATTCTTTGTGGAATTAAAATTTGATGGTTTTCAACTCAGTGAGCCTCACTGAATCATCTTTCTGCCAGATATCCCACCTGTTTCCATATCATTTCTCAGTTTGGGCCTCATTCTAATACACATGTAAACGAGGTTGACTGCTCAGAAAAGAGAAATGGATCATTCAATCATCCATTTACTTAGTAGGTATTTATTGAGTGCTTAACACACACTAAGAACCCTGTTGTGTAGGAAGACACCATAGTGATTAAAACACACATTTTCTCTGTTCTCACGAAGATTAGAATCTAAAGTTGAAGAAAGACAATCAAATCATCACATATGTTAAATCAGTTTAGTGATTTCTCTGAAGGGAAGAGCACAGTGTTTGGGGGAATCTACAAGAGAGCTGGATTTCACATTAAGGAAGTCAGGGAGGGATCCCCAGAGGTTGAAGACACAATGCTCGAATGGAGATTTGAAGACTAATTTGGAGTTTACTAGGTGAAGAAAAGAGGAATTTCAAAAAGAGAGAGTTGCATGTGAAAAGGACCCACATAGAAAGTAACATTAAATTACATAGAAGTGGCTGACAAGCAAAATATCTGAAATTTGCTGAGCAACATAGGTTAAAAGTTAAGATAGGAACAAGGAGAAAGAGGGCAGAATAAGAACCACTTTATCCTGAAAGCATCAGAAAACTGTTGAAGCATTTTAATCAGGAGTGGCAGATTATATTTTCTGGCTTCAGTGTGTGGAATGGAATAAAGAAGGGAGCAAGACAAACAGAAGGCCATTTAAAAGTAGAGATAGCAACTGATGGAAGAGTGGTGAAGACGAAGATGGATATGGTACTAATCATGGGATTTAGAGATTGAGACTCCTTTGGAAGATGCAAGAAGAGTTGTTAAATAGGCAACTGTATCTATAAAATTGGACCTCAGAAATGAAGACTGGAATGGCGATGGAAATGCAGGAGACATACACATGTAGGTGGTATTTGAAGTCATGTGCATAAATGAGAATGAATAATGAAGAAACAAGAGTAAGAAAAGGAGAAGGGCTGGACAACCTTGACATCTCACATTTAGAGGCAAGGAAGAGGACATTGAGGGTGAGAGACAGGGAATGAACAAAGAGGTAGGAGGGAAACCAGGAGAGTCCTATGAACTTGTCTTCCAATGTCTAATAACCATCGGAATACCATTTCCAGTTAAGATGAACTTAATTACTAGGAAACCAGTTAAGGGTAAATAGCAAGTTTGCTATAGAAAGTTTCTATATAAAGAAACAACTTGTTGGCATCAGCCCTGTATTTGCAGCTATTTAGAAAACTTGACTAAATGTAATGAGGTCCATGTGATTCTTTCTACATAACTAGAAACCTTGAAACAGAAGGAAAAACTTTTTAGCAAAACTATGTTAAACGGAATCAGTTTCTTGCTTATTATTATAATGTAGTTTTCTATTATATTGTAAAATGTGTTTCTTTTGATGAATCTGTTATTTATTCACTCCTTAGCATGTTAGATATCATAATAAACCTATGCAAACAATTTTTAGCTTACATTTCATGACTAATTTAAATCTTACACTGTTGGGGGAATTTGACTATATATATTCCACTAACCTTGTTCTAAAACTAGCCATTTCTTCAAAGATCTCTGGTCCGTTTTGGTGGGGAATAGAATTTAGAATCCAAAATGTAGGTGATTAGGTATGTTTATTAGGCCAAATTTTAATGCCAATCTTTGTTCTAGCCCCTGGCAAATATATCAACCAACCAACAAATAAACAAAAATGCTAACTCTTAAATTGAGCTGATAGCAAACGGTAGAATCTAGGTAAAAATTCTACAGCACTGACTGCAAATGTGATAGGACATTCATTATTATAATTAAGCACATCAAAAAGTTTGTCAGGCTTGACCTAATTCTCATAAAAATTAAACTCATTTTCAACTTACATTTAGATAGTTAGACTTAGCGAGGATTTCAAAATTTTGAAAATCAAGTTTCTTCTCACCTTAACTGAATTAAAAAATGCTAGATAAATTTAAAATTTTGTTAAACATTTAAAAATACCATTTTTCTAAGAATCTAAATTTCTTTCCAAGGCATGAACTAATCGTACCATTTAAAATTAATAGCTTGGCTATATACGTTTTTTGCTAATAATTAGATGTTTAAGTGTGTGTAAAATGTGAACACATTTTTGCTAAGATCTGCACTGTCTTAGACTCAAGCTAGCCTTTGCACTAAGATGAGAACATGAGAGTTGAGTTAACAAAATCCAAAATCTGGTTATGATTACATAACATAAAGTTAAAAACTTCTTTATTAAAGAGGAATACTTTATGATAAATTGTCACTCTGTCTCTTAATATATCCCACTAACCAAGCTTTTATTGTTGTTGCCTATAGCCCTTAGCAATACTTGATATTATTCAGTGATTACATTCATTTTTTATTCCCCTTTTCCTCCATTAAAATGCGTGTTTCAGGAGGGCTGGAACTTTTGTCTCCAGCACCTAAATAGTACCTGACCCATAGTATTCTAAATACATAGTTGTTTGATGAATGAATCAATCATACACAGTGAAAGAAAAGGAAATTCTGAGTTGACTGTGATCTGCCGTTGGAAAGATATGTAATGGGAGGGGCTCCTGGGTGGCTCAGTTGTTAGGCGTCTGCCTTCGGCTCAGGTCATGATCCCAGAGTCCTGGGATTGAGCCCCGCATCGGGCTCCCTGCTCCGCGGGAAGCCTGCTTCTCCCTCTCCCACTCCCCCTGTTTGTGTTCTCTCTCTCGCTGTCTCTCTCTGTCAAATAAATAAATAAAATCTTAAAAAACAAAAAGATATGTAATGGGAAACTGTATTATGGAAGATCTGGATAGTCAAAAGGAAATTGAGGGAGTGGGGTGAGTGTGTGGGGAGAACAGTTCAGGATATGAAGTTCAGGACGAATAGGTCAGGATATTTAACAAGATAAAGTAATGACCCATTCTTTCGTATTCTCAAATGAAGTGTTCATATAGATAGAAGAGTGAAGATTTTCAATTTTAGGTTAGATTACTTTTTATCTTAAATAAGTAAAGGTTTAAACTGTAATTAGAAATGTAATAAAATTAATGTGTGAGCATGAAACCATTAAGTACTTAAGGGGCTTCTGGGTCACAAGTGGAGGTCAAATATTAAAAAAAGAAAAGAAAAAAAGACTAACAGGTTATAACATCATGGTGCTACTATAATATATATAATATTATATATATTATATATATATTATATAATATATATAATATAATGTGATCTTTTATACATGCAAAAGAAATAAAGAAGAATGATATCTATATACATTGCACTGTGTATGCATACACACACACACTTATGTTGCTGGGATTTTATATGTTTTTATAGAATTTAAATCATTTGTTTCTACACACATCTAATCACCATGGCCAATTTCCAGGCAGCCATAATTACAGTTTTCGCTCTTACTAAACTTCTTCCTACTTCCAGGCCAACAGCTCTACCTCAATGATTGTGAATATACTATTTCCTATAACTGGAAACACTTTTCCTTTTCCTGTTTTGTTTGTTGGTTTTGTTTTTAATCTTGTGCCATCTGAGGAGAATGTAGTGTAATCAGAGGATCGATATCTTTCCAAGATTACAAATAAGAAATCATGGCAGATGTCCAAACAAGTTATCCATACACAAGGGGGATCTCAGTGCATAGGCAATGTTCAGAGACCAGGAAAACACACATGAGAGGGATTTCAAAGGAAGTTGCTTAAAATAACAGCTCTGGCTTTTTACAGGTTGTCTTCGACCTATAAAAATGGAGCTGAGCTAGAACAAATAATAGAGCTAACAGTAGCCTAGCATGGTCCACAGCAAGTTTAATCAAAAGTAGGCGGTTGAATCTTTGTGTACAGATGATTCTCAGCATTCCTGCCTGCTAGGGAGGAGGTTGCTGAAAGAGGGTGAGAAATGTCTTTGGCTGAGGTTGCCAAGGTGGAATTAAAATTTCTAAACCCTGAGTATTGGAGAGGAGAGTTACAGATTCTTTGAGTGTGTGTGGAGTTCTTCATTAATAAGGTGAACAATATATGGAAAATTGTATCTTTTTTTTTTGTCCATAAAGAAGTAATTACATCGTTTCAGAGGCACTTATGGAAAGAAAAAACAAAACCCTCTTTGTAAAGGCATCCCTCTTTCCTTCATACCACTGCTGTACCATAAATGTTACAAATGCTTCAATCATGGCATTTGTCATATTGCATTGCAATTATATATTTATATACCTTTGTCAGATAGCACTGACCTTGCCTTCTTCACTTTTTTTTTTTTTTTTAAACTCCAAGGCTGAGCAGAGTACCTGGTACATAGAAAGCATTCGATGTGCTTTTGCTAAATCAATGAATTCTGTTTGCAGATATAAAAACATGGCAATTGTGCGAGAGGAAAGGTCACTTTTAGAGATGATGTTGTTTAAATGCTATGAGAATGAAGCCCAGAAACTGCCATTGTCATTCAAAACATTTGGTATCAGGGAATCCTGATGATTTATAAGAGGGAGAATGCCAGAAATAGCTTTATATGAACAAGATGCAGGTATGAATCTTTTTTGTGTTTGTAACCTAGTTCATTAACGGTTGCGAGTAGAAGAGGAAGGCTTACGAGGTACTAGTAAGGATAGTTGAAAGAAAAAGCTTCCATGGATTTTTTTTCCCTGAAAGTACTATCTGAAGGTTCCTGAGGTTTTTGCTAAGATTATAGAGAATAGCATGTTTTCTCTAGAAGTATGCAAACACTGGATTGATATTGCTGGACGCTCTTCCATGAACTTAGAGAAAGTTCCTTTTGTCACTGCAAAGAGTAGTATAAACGATATTAAGTAAAGAAAATTAAGTACCGAGAAGTATTTCCTGAGATTTGATGCCATGTGAAATTCTGATTCCATAAAGTTTTAGCAACATATTCTCTGAATAAAGTGATTATAGTTATGTCTCAGGGCATTTTTTTTTCCTTTGCTATACCAGAATTTTCATTCTCCCTATGTGTGGGGTAGTATATAAAGTGTACTATAATTAGACATATAGCTTTTAGCTTATTATTATTGTTGTTAATTAGATGCACTGTTTTATTTGAACATAATTCCTTTTCACCAAGATTGCAAAATCCTCAGTTGGAATACAGAACACCCTTTCTCTGCATTTGCATGATTCCCAAGACATGCCTTAATTAGGCATTGTTTAACAAATCTTTATTGCATGTGTGCTTTGAGTGTGCATGTGTGTATATAACATATATAATTTATATTATTTACTATATAGAATATATATTACTATATATAATATATATTACAATATGTAATACAACATGTAATGTAATAATATTACAATATGTAATACATATTACGTATATAACACCATATCTATTATTGCCACTTAATTTTTAGTAAGATATTTTTTTTTTTAAAGATTTTGTTTAGTCATTTGACAGAGAGAGACACAGCGAGAGAGGGAACACAAGCAGGAGGAGTGGGAGAGGGAGAAGCAGGCTTCCCTCTGAGCAGGGAGCCCAATGCGGGGCTCGATCCCAGGACCCTGGGATCATGACCTGAGCCGAAGGCAGATGCTAACGACTGAGCCACCCAGGCGTCCCTAGTAAGATATTCTTTAAAGAATATGTGGTTATTAGAAGAAACAGATCTTAGTTTTTGTATTATGTAAAACAGCCACTAATTAAGAAAACATTGCTTAAAATGTAAAATGTCTGGATAAATTGTTTTCATCTAATTTGACAAGATAATTCCAATCAGCAAAAATCATTCTATTTTGGAAAAAAAAAAATATCATACTAGCAAATTTTATAAATGATTCATTAGAGCTATATAAAAGGTACTTTACTCCCTAAAATAGTCCAACATATTTTCCAGATATATGATCTGAACAAAAACAAATTAACTATCTGATAAAAATTATTGGAAAAAAAAAGTTGGATTTATTTAGGATTCAACTCATATTCCTTTGATATTTGAGACTATTAAAGAAATCTATGAACAAAGTAACAGTAACAGTGGATATATTTAACTTCCTCTCTATTTTTCCCTCACTCTCTCTGTCATAGCACTGGTTTTGAACTGTCATGGCTTACTTTCATCGTCTTACATACCTAGCAAGAATCTGGTCACATTTTTATCTACAAAATGAAATATACTACTGTACTATTTAAAGCAGTGGCATTTGAATACCTACCTGATGATTTTATAACTTTGCCAGGCCATAAATAAGTCAACATTTAAGGCCAAGAGAGCATCACTGAAACTCTCTCAGCCTACTGTGCCTACCTTGGGCATTATGAAGTGCTACGATTTGGTCCTTTTGTTCTTCCTAGAGATTTAAAAAAAATTTTTCTTCCAACGTGGAAGACTTCTATCTCCTGGGCTTTTTGCAGGTACCAGTCATCAGTGACAATTTCCATAAAAAAAAAGAAAAAATCCTTTAGCTACCTAGAAGTGGCATTCACATCTGAAAAGGACCTCAAAGGTCATCTAATCTAGACTCACTTTGAATGCTTGAGTTCCTCCTACAGTATGCCTGCCAAGGGATGGTTAAGCCATTGTTTGAATGCCTTCAGTGACAGAGTACATCACTGTTTCAGAAGCAGCACTAGCATTCCATCAACCCTGGGCTGGATGTTTATTCTTTTGAGCCGAGATGTATTTCTTGGTAATTCTCCTCCCATGGTTTCTAATGCTATCCCTTAACACAGAGCATGCTGAGTGGGTCTAACTCTCTGATTCCCTCCACGTGACAGCCCCTGAGATATTTTTTTTTATTTATTTGAGACAGAGAGAATGAGAGAGACAGAGAGCACATGAGAGGGGGGAGGGTCAGAGGGAGAGGCAGACTCCCCGCTGAGCAGGGAGCCCGATGCGGGACTCGATCCAGGGACTCCAGGATCATGATCTGAGCCGAAGGCAGTCGCTTAACCAACTGAGCCACCCAGGTGCCCCGCCCCTGAGATAATTTTGGATATAACCTTGGTTCCCTCGGGAAGGCAGCAACACTGACAATGATGACCCATCAAGAGGCCACAGCTTGTGTTTAGTTCTTGAGGTGTGAGGGTTTGGGGGTTGGAGGAGGTACCAAGGGACCTCTGGGAAGTAGGAGTTAGGTAACATGAAGGTCCTCACCACCTGGAAAGGTACCATAAGGATAGGTGAAAGGGAACAGAGCCTGCTAGGTGAGAAGTTTAAAAGCATACTTGGCTGACTTCACAGTTTGTCTAAGACTATATGTAAACTTTATCATGTTGAAGTGATGTTTTACTTAATGACATTATACATTACTATCTGTCTCTTCTTCCAAGAAGAACACCCTAAACACATTATCAGAGCTCAAAGTAAAATCAAATATAACTCAAAACTAGCTACAAGGTCCATGTGCCATCAAGAAAAAAATAGTGATCAAGGGATTGTACTCTGGGGTCAAGCTACGTCAATTCAAAACTGAAATCCATTATATAGGCTGTTTGATCTGTGGGTCTTAATCTCCTCATTTATAAAAGGAGGATAATGGTAGAACGTCTTCATCTTATAGTTGTAAGGGTTAAATGAGCTAATATATTCACTGAATATTCATTTCTTTCAATGTTATTATATGTCTTCTGTAAGCCAGGTATCCTGTAGATAGGAAGGAAGCAGAATCTTAAATTTGCTCTTGAATATTAAACAAATGATATTATACCATACTTCTCTGTGATATTCTCCTTGGTTAATACTTCCAATAACTTTATATTAAACCACAGATTTGGGGAGTGAAGTTAACTGGTTCCAAAATTTGTAATGAATTAATTTAGTTAACAAACCCTTCATGGCTCCATCAATGTATTGAAGCATTTTAGTTAGGAAATGAAGAGAAGTTTTTTTGTTACTGAATTTTGTGTCATATTTTCTTTGTTGTTTACTAGACTGTCTTTTTTTGAAAAATAAATCCCTTAAAAAACCTTGCTTTTTACATCACATCTTTTATAAGGAATGTCAAATATTTTTTGAGAAAAAAAATCTAGAGCTGTAGTCTATTGATTGAAATACATAAAATACATGAACAGTTTTTACAGTTTTTACCTTGTGTTACCAAGTTCATTTATTTCAATTGCAATGAGATTCTCTCTCTTGTAAACAATATTTCTGGAGTTGAATAACCTCTGTGGAGAAGAAGAAGAAGAAAAAACCCTATAAACTCAGTTTATGTCCTTAACTTCTCCAGTAAATACCATGTTTCATGAATAGGTCAGCATTAATGCCTATTGGTTTTGTTTTCTTAACGAATAAGTCAAAGACACAATATCCTCTTTTTGGCTTTCCTATTGTGTTAGATTGAACAACTTTAGTATTTGTGATTTAGGATATCATTACATATTTTTAAAATTTCAAAGGCAACTCTTGTGATTGTTTTTTTTTTTTCATAAGAAAATACATGGTTACCAGGCTTTAAGTATGTATTTCAAGTATAAAGAATAATTGGGTACTAAGGCTTCCAAAGAGTTGTGGAAAATGAAGAAAGGAGATCAAATGTGAGACCGGTACATTCTCATGTTTTTGAATGGCTTTAACCTGAGAAAAGGGCAATTTCCATATCAGTGCCAAAGAAGAGACCAATAGTCCTTGCCTTCTACCTCAACCAAGACCCAGAAAACTACAGTAAATTGTGTCTTACTGTTCTCATAGATAGAACGTAAATGTTCATAAAGGTCCATAACATAAACATTTGCCCTTATGTTGCAAAAGAGCTCTAATATATGAAGTAGAGAAGAGAATTTCATATTTGAACATGAATGCTACATTAAAAAGATAATCCAGTTACATCTTACAATTTTTTAATATGACAGATTTATTATTGTTTTGGAGTACTTTCTCAACTCATTTTGGAAGCTTGCTTTGCAGTCTTTCTCCTTGCACATAAAGAGAAGGGCACTAATGAAGAGTTCTACTTAGAACCTAGTCAAGTCTCATTGTACCTTTTTATCAGTGTCCACAGTCTTCTATCCATGAAGGACTGTGTCATTCAACCTAAGATATCTTGAATATACAACTTTTTAGAGAGCTGTCAGAAGTTTCCAAAATCATCAGTTTCAACCATAATGTGGTTGAAGAATCAAGTGAGCTTCATGTGGGCAATGTAGCATGAATGGCAGGGGCATGGGTAATGTAGTAGGTGCAAACTTGCACTACTACCTAGACATTTGACTTGGGCAAGGCTACTTTTATAACTCACTAAACTTCCTTACTCTCCTTATTGACCCAATGATCTCCAAGAGCCAATGGAGTCTTTCTAGAATATTTTTTTCCAAATGTGTGAAATAGCATGCATAGAATTTAATAAAATCAAAGAAAGACAATGCAGCTCTAAAAACATCTGTGATCCAGATGTTGATGAAACAATTCTCCCCAGAGTCATAAGACTCATGGCCTGTCACTTTTGGAAAAGGTGTTTCTGTGAATCAGTTATTGCCATTGTGACATAAGGGATTCCTAGAGAAGAGAAACAAATATCTGCCATTAAATCCAGAGGTGCCTCTTTGTTCAATCCTTCTGTAATACAGGGCTAAAGGGCTTTTATGGCTACCAATGGTAAGATGGATTTTCACAAGCACTCACAGGCACATACAAATAAAAATAAAGTAGTTGTGAAGTAGACACTGAGGTCAATATCAGATGTCTTACAGTTCTCAGAATGTGCACTGTAGAATAGAGAACTGTAAAATTATGTGATGAAGCAAGCTGCATGTATAGAGTGGAGCATCCTTGGTGTCAGATGGAATGGGTCCTTTGAATAAGAGAAGTAAGATGAATAGGATTTAGAAAGTAGTAGGGAAAAAGAAGTCATCAAATGTGGCATAGGGGAAAAACATAAAAATCATCCATGTATGGATTTGTAGGCATTCCAATCTCTACCAGGTGCACATGACTGCTAAGGGCTTTCTAAGATAAGGAAACAGTGTGAGGCAAAATATAACTTAACCATACTTAAGTCTGAAGCTACTTTTACAATAAGATAGATTTCTAATATTTACCATTTATCTTAATATTAACTGGCTATTTTATGCACAGCATACAATTCTAAATCATTCAAAGCAAAAAATCAGCACTTTTCCTGTGTGATAGTATTACCTACTCACGGGCTGATGGATTGTGTTGAATTCCCTATGGTTTCCTTTATGTTTCTTGACAGTGAAGAAAACCAAAACCTCATAAAAAAAAGTAAAACACTACCTCTCAGATAACGGTTTTCCCTTCCTCTCTCCCCTTCCCCCAATAAATGCTGCTCAAACAACTGGACTAGTTGTACTCAAATATGTCAGAATACTTTTATACTTCAAACTATGTACATAATTCTCAAGATGAAAATCTGTAAGGAATGATTTGTGCAGCAGCCCTTAGAGTAGCCCCGAAACTTGACAATTTCCTTTTGACCCAGGGTCCAAAGAGTTGCATAGTTTTTCAATCTAATCAGACTCCTGGATGCCGGGGAGACACCACATTCCACCTTTAACTCAGGCTGTAACTTGAATTCCAGCTGGGAACTGACCCTACTTCTTATTCTCTTCCTTCCATTTGTATGATTCCAGAATCTAGTCCCGATAGCCAGTCCTTGAGAGTTGCTTTCACATTCTGTCCTGTTTTGTTTTGCTTAGTTTTGTTTCATTTTGTAATATTTTGGCAAAGGATTAAACTCGTGAAACCTCTAGAGACCTGTCCAGCCAGCCCACACGTAAGTCAGTATAGATCAGGAAATAGCAGCATCCAGAACTAGTCTGTCAGTGGTTTCTGTGTCCAAATTTGTTGGAACATATGCCCACGTCAAATTGTATGAGGCTTTGATCTTGATTTTACCTTGTGACATAAAAACATTGTATAACCGTGAGAGCATGTCTGACTATATTCCTGTGAGTTTGTCATGCCGTACGTCTGCTAATACTGAGTATTCAAGAGGATTGGAGGTTGTCTTATGACCATTAGGTAGTATTGTAAAAAGTAAATTTAGGAGATTGGAAAAAAAATTTTTTGGGTGTGCACCACATCTTTCCAATCATTTGGGAAGCTTCTTTTATGTAAAACAGGATCAACCTTAGCTTTTAGTTCTGCAATGTCATATTATTAGGTTCCTTTCAACTTTAATCGACTTTGAAGCTTATTTGTGTTCTTTCAGTGTTCAAAGTAGAGAGAGTATTTTTCTTATTCATTAAATAGCATTAATACATTTTTTCTAAAAAAATATAAATATAAGTTGATTAGTAAAATACGGAATATTATGTGCTACTTCTACACCAAAACATACATGGCATTAACAATAGAATTGTGTTTTCTCACCAAAGGATAATATTGTTTATTTAAACATTTAGTGGGAAAGGAACTATCCTTACATACAAAAAAACATGAGGAAATAACCTCTACGTTACAACTAAATGTCCATGAAATGTGAGTTAAAATAAACATAAGTTTTTTTTTCCAACAGGCATGCCCAATCCAGCCATAACATTTACAAATTGCTACCGATATTTTAAACAAACCTAAGTTCAAAACTTTCTGTTTACATTTTGACACTATTGAAAACACTGAGGCTCAGTTTTATTAATAATTCAAATCTGAGAGACATTATGCATACCATTGCTAGGGTTCTTGCAAAGTATGTTTACAGCACTATGTCATAATAGTGCTGAAATGCTATGCATAATTCACATGAAGATAGACATATACAGTCACTTTAAAGGTGTTTGAAACTATAACAGACAAGCTTCTTTAGATGTGATATGTTCTAAAGAGTCAGAATTATTGTATTCAGTCTGACTCTAAAAATTCATTCAATGGACATGATTGAGCAACATCTACATGCCAGACTCTGTGATAGATGAAGAAGACATAACCTCTGGCCTCAGTGTACCCATAGTCTACTGGAATAAATATGTACAGGAGCAATTGAAAAAAATTAATGTTCTAAGTGCTAGTGTGGAGGTTTTCACAGGGTCTTAAAAGAGGAACATTGAGAGAATGGCTTGAGGATGGTAATGAAAAGATGAGAGGAAAAAACAAATACTGAAAGAAATTAAAGATTTCAAAGAAGGTATAATTCATCAAATGAGTGCCATTGGTATTGGAAGAGCAGTTGAACAACAACAAAAAATTAGCTGAGGCTGCATCTGCCACTTCATAGAAGTGATCTTGGAAATAGCAGGCAATCATTTGAGACTTCTCATTTGTAAATTGAGGTTAATACTGGTCATATCAATCATTCATTATAAAGATCAAACAAGACCATTAATACAAGTTGCCTAGCAGAAATCCTAACACATAGTAACCAACCACTAAATAAGTTTTATTTCTTTCCTCTGCCACTGAACATATGAGTGAATAAGCTTTATGATTATAGCCACCAATCACGGAATCTTCCAGATGAGCCCCAGACACTGTGGAAGAGAGATACATCATCTGTTATGCCCTGTTCAAATTTTTGACACTCAGAGTCCATGGACATAGTAAATGTTTTGTACCATGCATTTCAGGTAACTTGTTATCCAGCATTAGATAACTATAACAGTCCCCAACCACAAACCTTAACTCTAAGCCTGAATTTATTAGTAGAGACTGGAGATGAATAGGATCATTCAACATGAGTATAGTCTTGTAAGTACAATGTTCAAGCAAGACTGGACAGGTTGAGATGCCTAATAGCAAATGGCTTAAATATGCACTTAGAGTCTCAGATCAATACAAAGAGCATAAAGACAGGACTTGGAGAAAAGGCACAAGCCAGGAATGGAAGGTCTCCGTGTTGGTCCAGTAAGATTTAGGATTGCAAGTTTGTGTGGTCAGAGAATAGAATGTTAGGGATTAAGACTCAGTGATGAACTAATTTTACCTAATCAAAAGTTTTCTTATCTTTATATGATGCTGGGAAGTTAACTCAATTGGAGTTTATAAGGAGCTTTGAATACATTAGAAAAAAGTTATTGAAGAAAAGGGTATTATTAGCAATGTAGATTTTGTAATGGCATTTATTATTGCTCACAGTAACAAATAATGATAATATATCTCTCTTAACTCTTTGCCATAGTCAAAGCTGTTCAGGAGAATATTTTTCCTTCTTTACTGTTCAATAATAATTGAGATGAAAACACAGGAACAACGCCACCAGCCTCAGTCTCCTGTCATGATAATCAACTACAACACATCAGGGAGTAACCGAAAGCATGTTCTTAAAATAATGATTCTTATTGTCTGTCTTTAGTGTGGGAAACAATGCCAAAATTAGCTGATATTTACAAAAGTGACCTGAGTGAGATATTTAACAACCTGCAATATGAGTACCAACTAACTTTCAGACTATGCATTATGAAAAAACGCAGAAATTACCATACAATATACCACCTAGTAAATAAAGTTCTTTTTCACAACATCAATAATTGTACAATGCTTCAGAAAAAAGCTATCAAAAATAGAAAAACATTAAGTACAGAGGCCAGTTGAATCCAGTTGAGCATGTTTGGTAGTAGACAAGAACAACTGATGAATTAAAACAAAAAGGAAAATTCTGGGGAAAAAGACCGATGTTAAGTGTGGGAATAAGAGAAAAGAGGAATGGATGATTGAGGATAAAGATTCAGAGTGAAGGTTTCACATTGGACAAGAAACTATATTATTCTCTTACGTCAGTGAACAAAGAACTGTAAATGAATTTAGAGACACACTGAGTGAGGAAGTTGATGGGATCACAAATGCTGTCCTCTGTCACCTCAGAAAGAATGTTAACAGACATGATTGAGCAACAACTACACGCCAGCCTCCATGATTCAATCGCAAAGGCTAAGCATTCTGCAAAAGCTCTTATGTGTCAAGAAGACCGTCAAGAATAATCTCAGACCAGAATTGTGGAAGAAATTCTATGTGATCAATAACATATAATCCTCCAATATCCAAAAAAATATTGTCAAACTGAAGTAAATGCTTAAGACGTGTTTCTAAGGGAAAAGGAAAAATAAAAAGAGACAGTATGTAGTGAGAGGTAATACACTAGCACATTTCAGAGGATAACATATCAGAATGTTTATACCCAAGAAAAGTTTGTGCAACTCTAAGTGTTGTCCGTGTCTATCACTGAAAGAGGTTCTTTCTAGTCAGTTTGAAATTCTGTGATTTTGAGATATCCTAAAGAGGATCAGTGCCCTAGCCAAAAGTATTATCTGTCAGCTAAATATGCAGATACCGAAAGGCCTTTGAGATTATCTCAAGACAGCTGCCCAATAGAAACACACCATATAGAATGATCCAGCCAATTTTCTCTCAAATAATTTGATATCAAGAAATAAAGAGGAATCGTGGAATAGATATAGTAGTAGAAACAAAATGTTTAGCCACAGAGAAACAGAGGGAAAAGAAATAGAAACAGATCCAGAGATAGGCTGAATCATAAGAAAGCACAGTCACTCACAGAAGAGGTCACCCCCTTTTAAGCTGAAGACCTGATGGCAAGTCACCTGCCAGGCCATGGGTGTATTTAGGGTTGTCATTATTTCCAAAATGACAATCTGTGCCATGTGCAGGCTATGGAGGTGTGTGGGTGGTTGTAAACAGGCACATAATGAGGTTATCAATACAAAACTCCATAACCTGGGACAATCTGCAGTACCTTCAGTGTACCTCAATAGTAGGGTTTGTGTCAGATCAAGTTCTTGATTGAACACCTGAATTACAAAGTGCAAGATGCCCAAGAATCATGAGGTTTGGATCCTATGCAAATTCTGGCAGCACAACTATTTCCTGCAACGTGAAATTCACTAATGAGCGGCTTATACTTTTCAATCCAGTCCTTCCATATTATTTTATAAGGACATGAGCCAGACTTTGAAAAACTGTAGTCATTTAAAGTATACTTATATCAATAAAAATGATAAGTTGATATTCAACAACTATGGGATGGTTAAATAAATAACAATGTAGCCAAATGATAAGTTTTATTCATATATTAAATCAAGTTTTGGAAGTATATTCATTGAAAATGGTATCATGTTCACAATATAATAGTAAGTGAAAATAATGAATATAATTTTATTATGATTTTGTAAATATATAGAGATAATAATAAAAAAAACATTGATGCTAATTAATGGTGGCAAATCCTGGACTGGATAATAGGCAATTTTCTTTCTTTATTTCTTATGTGTTTCCTTAACATTCTGTAAGGTACAGAACATACTTGATAATTATGAAGTACTACATAAAGTCACTTGAAACTAAAACTTAAAGTGCAAAAGAGAATGTCTTGTTTAAAGTATGTTTCTAGTACTGTAGAAATTACCTGTTCAAGTCCAACAGCACATTTCAGAGGATATCTCTCCTCTGAAGTTTCTGTCTCTCCTCATCTTAGGACAATATACCTCTCCTCATCTTAGGACAATATATCTCAAACTAATGTATTGCTTTAGGAGCTCCTCCCCAGTTCTGCTAGATGACCAGCAGTCCATTATAGTTTTCAGAGTAATCTTGGTTCTTTCTTATGGAAATCTTTAACTGGTGGACAGAGATTTAACATGTAGGGTGTCAAAATATTCCCAAGGCATTAATACCCATTAAAGGTATTAATGGCACATTTTAACCACTGTTTTCATCAGCATGAAGGGAGTAGCTCTGTCTTCCAAATCAGCATCATCTCTTGTCCGGTTAATGCAATAAACTCTTCCTTGGCCTCCCTGCTTTGACGTTTGTCACCCTATGGTCTGTCTCGACACGACAACCAGTGATTCTTTTCAAATATAAGGATTATTTCACTTCTCTACTCCAAATTCTGCCAAGGTCTCCCATTTCACTAAGAATAAAAACATGAATGCTACCAAGAAGTTTTTACATGATCTGGCCCCTGTTTCTTTTCTGAACCATCACCTGCCGTGCTTTTTTTTTTTCTCTCACAGCTTTCTAGACACTCTGTGCTCCTCACTGTTCCTTGAACACACTATGCGAACTCCTACACGAAGACTCCTGCCCTCACTGTTCTCTCTGCCGGGAATTCTCTTCAGCCAGCTGTCTGCATGGCTGAAGCCTCATCTACTTCTAATTTTCTTTAGATGCTATCTTCTCGATAAGGCCTTCAATGATAACCATTTCATAAATTTTAACGAGTCCCCACATTTCCTACATTCCTGATTCCCATTACCCTGATCCACTTTTCACTTTTCTATAGAATTTAATAATTTTAATATTCAGAATAACTCAGTTATTTATGTCTACTATTAATTGTTTATCTCTACCTACTAGAATATAAATTCACAAAGGCAGTAATTTTTGTATGTTTTAATCACCAACGCATCCCAAGTATGTCAATACATACCTGACATTCACTAGGCACTTAAGAAATATTTGATGAATGAAAGAGATATCTCTTTTCTTGATGCTCCTAATAAAATGAAAAATATAAATTTATTCAACTAGAAATAAGCAGGCACAGGTTTCCCAACGATATATTTACAGCTTTTGAAAAATATGTTATCACTTCATACTCAAGATTATCCTAAATAACCTGGAAATTCCATTCCAACTTTTTGGAAGAAATAATTGCTGTGGCAGAATCATCCAGATAATTCCAAAAGTCTGCTCTCTCTGGTTGTGGCTAAGAAGAAACTATCTAGCCAGAAATTATATTCCTTTGCTATGGGATGAGTACCAGTGGAATATGAGTGAAAGTAATATGTATCATTTCCAAAACAAGATGGCTAACTGAGTTCACTTATTTCCAAACCATCTCTTTACATGTTTGTCAACTAGGAGTAGAGAACTCTGAGATACTAAAGGATAGCATGTGACAAAGTAAAAATCCGTGAATCACTACATAGAAGAAAGCCATTTGTCAATCATTAATACCTGCATTTGAATATTAGATGAGTTAGGAATATATATTTATTGTGTTAAGTTATTGAAATTTGTGGATTTATTTGGTATACCAGATGGCATGACCTTAAATGCAAAAAGAATTTAGTTAGGATATAGAGTTGGGCATCACAAACTGATTAAAACTCCAGAATTCTTGATCTTACAGAACTGTGCAATTCAAGTGTCCAATCAGGAAAAAAAAATTCCCAGGATGAACCACTGTTGCTTAGTGATATTTGTACAGTCAAATGGTTATGAAAGTTGTTCATAAGAACAGGATACATAGTCTGATTTTATAACCAAATTAATATGGAATATAAATATAAGAAAAAATAAATGTAATAGATGAATTTGATGAGTGTGGTTGTTTGGAGGTCCTGGTAAAGGACAGTCACTCACAGAAGAGGTCACCCCCTTTTAAGCTGGTAAAGGCTTCAGTCATGTTTAGTACACATGGGGGATTAGTAAAAGATTATATAAAGAAGTTATGTATGAAAGAGGCTCTAGTTTATGACTTTGAAGATAGAATAATAGGATACTGCCATGTTACAGTATCAGAAGGAAGTGATATATCTTTTCAAAGGTTGGTGACAACAAAGAGAGAAAAAGATTTAATTTCAATAATAAAGTATATTTTCAATAGAAAATGTTGTAATTATTGAGGAGAAACTTCTCTTTATGATGAAATAATTTCAAAAGAGTGAAATTGGTGTGGAATGGCAGAATTCTTTCGTAGTGATCTCTAGAAAAAGAAATGTAGAGTTCAGTGACTTTTTTGAGTGTAAAGAAACAAAAAGAAGAAAACTAAAAGAACGGAAATTTGCCTGTAGAACTAGAAGCAATTAAGGTCTTGATTCCTTCAACTGAAGGGAGTCAAAATTAAAGTTTTCTTGTGGTAAAATATCTTCCATGGTACCCTCAAATTTTACTTTTTTAAAAAAGATTTCATTTATTTGAGAGAGAGAGATAGGGCGAGCACTAGTGGAGGCAGGGGGAGGGACAGAGGGAGAGGGAATAGCAGACTCCCTGTTAAGCAGGGAGACAGACATGGGGTTCGATCCCAGGACCCCAGGATCATGACCTGAGCCAAAGACAGGTGCTTAACCAACTGAGCCACCCATGTGTCCCTCAAATTTTAATAAATATAATAAAATGAGTGTAGCCTCACAATAGGATTTTGCTTTAATTATTTATCATGTCCCCAGTGCACTCTGATTTCCTTAACAAATGGAACCTATTATGTATTATTATAATTATATGTTTACTTATGTTTCTCATTCTGGACTATGACATCCCTTTGTGAACATAATAGAGGCTTAGGACGTATTTTAAAAAATAAATTAATAAATGACTAGAAGGACATATGAATTGATGAATGTTTCCCAGAACATGTGCAAAACGAACTGATGACAGATATTCTCAGACAGAGACAAAGAGAATTCATAAACTCATTTTTCAGATTCTAACCTGGGTCCCTTCACTTTCTCAGTTTTCAAGTTTCAAAAAAAAAGGACAAGAGCTCCCCCCGCCTCAACCTAGCAAAAGTATGAACACTTTTTCTCAATACCATGTTCTGCTTAAGAGAGGAAACTCTTAACCTTTTGTAGCGGAATGTACTGCAAGCAGAGGGATTAATTTGAATAAAGGCTTGGAGATGTCACAACTATTTATAATTTAAGAAGATGGAAAATATAAAATCACATGGTAATAGATTACTGTCTTAGAAACATCTATAGATCAAAAATTAAAAGATGTGAATTCTAGATCATATTGCACCAGGTATAATGACATTTCACCATTTAGAACTTACATGTTTAAAAAAAAAAATGAAGAAAAAGAACACAGCAAACATTCTGCCCTAGTAATTTTCAGGTAATTAACCTGCTATCAATGATTAAATTTGTTTTATGTTCTGATTGTCATGAAAAACTCTTCAATCCAGTATTTAATCTAGTTTTGAATAGTAACCAAGTTTTATTATGCCCACTGTTTTATAGCTACGGAAACTGAAGCTTACCAAGTTAAATAACTAGCCCAAGGCAATGATACTAGTCATGGATGAAGATTTGAAGTCAGTCCCTGGCATCAGGCTCTGAGATCTTTTTTTTTTTTAATTATAACTTTTTTTTATTATGTTATGTTAATCACCATACAGTACATCATTAGTTTTTGATGTAGTGTTCCATGATTCATTGTTTGCGTATAACACCCAGTGCTCCATTCAGTACGTGCCCTCTTTAATACCATCACCAGGCTAACCCATCCCCCACCCCCTTCCCCTCTAGAACCCTCAGTTTGTTTTTCAGAGTCCATCATCTCTCATGGTTTGTCTCCCCCTCTGTTATCCACCCCCATCATTCTTCCCCTCCTGCTATCTTCTTCTTTTTTCTTTTTTTTACATATAATGTATTATCTGTTTCAGAGGTACAGGTCTGTGATTCATCAGTCTTACACAATTCACAATGCTCACCATAGCACATACCCTCCCCAATGTCTATCACGCAGCCACCCCATCCCTCCCACCCCCCACCACTCCAGCAACCCTCAGTTTGTTTCCTGAGATTAAGAATTCCTCGTATCAGTGAGGTCATATGATACATGTCTTTCTCTGTTTGACTTATTTCGCTCAGCATAACACTCTCCAGTTCCATCCATGTCGTTGCAAATGGCAAGATTTCATTCCTTTTGATGGCTGCATAATATTCCATTGTATATATATACCACATCTTCTTTATCTATTCATCTGTCGATGGACATCTTGGCGCTTTCCACAGTTTGGCTATTGTGGACAGTGCTGCTATAAACATTGGGGAGCGCATACCCCTTTGGTTCCCTACATTTGTATCTTTGGGGTAAATACCCAGTAGTGCAATTGCTGGATCGTATGGTAGCTCTATTTTCAACTTTTTGAGGAACCTCCATACTGTTTTCCAGAGTGGTTGCACCAGCTTGCGTTCCCACAACGGTGTAGGAGGGTTCCCCTTTCTCTGCATCCCCGCCAACATCTGTCATTTCCTGACTTGTTAATTTTAGCCATTCTGACTGGTGTGAGGTGGTATCTCACTGAGGTTTTGATTCGGATTTCCCTGATCAGGCCCTGAGATCTTAACCACTAGACAGCACTGCTTTTCTAATGCTGAAAAATATATGTGAAGATAGTCCTTCTCAATATATGTGCCCATGATAGTCACATTTCAATCACCATAGATAGTTACATGCAATTTATATACTCATTTTTCTACTTAAAGTGTTTCCAAAACTAAAACCCAAACAAAACAAAACAACTGTTTTCATTGCCTCCATCTCTAATATCTACCTATACAGACTAATGCTATTTATCACTCAGGACTTATGGCAAGTACAATCTCCTTTATGAAGAAACCCCAATTCACAAATCCCTAAAAAATTGTCTCCTTAAATAATTACTACTAACACTTTAAAAAATAACCTCTATAAAAGTAGCACCTCCTTTGGCTAAGAGATTTTAGCCAAATATATGTCTATCCAATAGGACTGTGATTGCCTAGAGGTCAGGAAAGATGTTGTGGGAATCTTTTTCTTTTTTTCCAGGTTTATTGAGATATAATGGACAAATAAAAATTGTATGTATTTGGATGTATAACATGATGTTTCGATATGTATATACATTGTGAAATGATTACTGCAATCAAGCTGCTTAACATATCTGTTACCTTAGTTACCTTTTGTGTGTGTGTTTGCAGTGAGAACATTTAAGATCTACTGTTAACAAACTTCAAGTATACAATACAGCATTATTAACTATAGTCACCAAGCTGTACATTAGACCACCAAAACTTATTCATCCTAGATAACTGAAACTTTGTATGCTTTGACTAGTATCCCCCCCATTTCCTGCTACTCC
This sequence comes from Mirounga angustirostris, assembly GCF_029215605.1. NCBI lineage: Eukaryota > Metazoa > Chordata > Mammalia > Carnivora > Phocidae > Mirounga > Mirounga angustirostris. Next base: position 42,502,869 of record NW_026991722.1, on the reverse strand, counting down.
AGGCCCCTGGCAACTACCATTCTACTCTCAGCTTTTATGGATTTGACTTTTTTAGACTGGACATAATCGTGAGATCATGTAGTATTTGTCTTTCTCTGTCTGGCTTATTTTACTTAGCATAATATTCTTCAGGTTCATCCATATAGTCACAAATAGCAGGATTTCCTACTTTTTAAAGGCTGAATAATGTTCCATTGTGTATATATACATGCACGCAGTGGAACATACATTATGTATATAATTATGTATATTATTATATACACATTGGAATATATATATACAATTTTCTTTATCCAATCATCTGTCCACAACACCTCGGTTGTTTCCATATCTTGCCTATTGTGAATAATGCTTCAATGAACACAGCAGTGCGGATATATCTTCAAGATACTGGTTTCACTTCATTTGGATGTATACTCAGAAGTGGGATTGCTGGATCATATGATAGTTCTATTTGTAATTTTTTGAGGAAACTGCATACTATTTCCATAATGGCTGTACCAATTTTCATCCCCACCAATACTATACAAAGTTTCTTAGTCATCTTTTTCATTATATGGGGCTTTGCTCATAGCAGGTAGGTGCCCAATGAATGATTATGGTATTGAATAATTTTGAAAAAGTGTAAGTCCTAAGTAAACAAAAGATATTGTCAATAGTCATGTTTATTGATAATTTAAACTATTCCTAGAATTCAAAATTTTAAAAATATATATTATGCATATTCCATAAAATGAAGTATATGCTATTTCCATTCTGCCATAGAGAAAAAGTCTGATGAAAACTTCCTCAATAAGACTATCAATTTACAATCTAAATATTAGGACAAAAAAATCATTGCTCCATATCCTAGTTTACAGTCAATTAAAAAATTTCTTCAGTTATTGAATAAAAAAAAAAAAGATGCTCCATCTGCTAATGCTAGGAAAATTGGCTTCACAGCTGGCTGACTGGTTCATTCGGCAAGAAATCGGTCAACTTTCAAAGACCTGAAAAATACATCTATACAGTGCCAGGAATAATAAAGTTGCCAAGACAACTTGGAGTAAAGAACTCAGGCAATTAGAGTAACTTGGAAAAATAAAAACAAATCGTATCCTCACTGACTCTCTCAAGCTAAACTAATAACATGTCTAACACTTGGACCCATTTTGCTGAATTGTCTATTGTAAACTTTCATGTCCTCATAAACATTTAGTATTAAAACTCTTCATAGTTTAGAGCCTTCTCTTCAGTCATCTATTCTTGATTTCCCTCCCATGTTCTGCCAAGCTAACTCACCTTTGCAGCATACGTGTTTCCTCTTTTTTTTGCCTTCAAGGGAAGGGAATGCTTGGTGTTTGTCTAGGATATTATGACTAAAATGTAGGATGTGCCTCCTACCAGGTGGGGTGCAACATAAAATGTATCCTACTCTGTCTTGCTGGGAAGTTGAGAGGAAGTTTGCCATTTATAGTGTTTTATATATTTCCTGTAAATGTGTAGGAAATGCTTGTTTGAAGTTCTGAAGCAAACTACCTTGATGTTCACAGAGATGAGATAAACTATTTGATGAAAGAAATTGTATTTGAGAAAGAATCCTAGGAGAGGAAGGCAGACTCTTTATTTACATGAAGATCAAAGAAGCTTCACATGAATTGAGACTACATATTTTTTTTCCCTGGGTGATTTGGAAAGAATAATCTACATGGCTGAAAGAGAAAAGTGGTATGTCTTTAATGACTGTATTTTGGTTTTATGGATTTAAAAAACATTATTAAGCAAACTAAAGTAGTATACTTGTAAAATTTGGGGGGTTTTCTTCAGGAAATACTCTATATTTTCCATAATGATAAATATTAAATCATAAGTGAATGTATTAAGGTAAAATACATTAAATATATTAAAATTATAATTAAATACATTAAAATCATCGATATGCTTTTTAGTTTTTACAAAATAACCAACAATTGGGCTTATATGGAAAAAAAAAGAAAGCTACACTTAACAAATAAATGCTACCAATGATTAAAAACCTTTATAATCAAAGCCGGTAGAGTATTGTGCAGATGCCAGGATAAGTTAATACAACAAACAGAATTCCTCTAAATACCCAACACCATAATGATTTGCTGCCTAATATAATATTCTTTACTCTATAAAAGAATGGATGTTGCCCCCAAATGAGAAACTTAAGAGCGATGATTCATGTGAGGGGAAACCACACATTCTTAAATCATTAGCTTTTTCCTTCTGTTATGTAGCCTACCTTCTTTTTCTCCCTTATAAGGTTGACTGAGCTTTAAAGAATAGGAAGGAAGGCAAAAATGCAATCAACTTCAAAAATCGCTTTGGCACAGCACAGCAAAATGCATCCAATTAAAACATTAAACAGTATGCTAATAATTATGCTTCCTTTCGTGCCTTTTCATCAAGGATTTCAAAGTCAAATTTATAATTCCTCAAGTATGCTTTGGACATCTCTAATTCTGATTGCTGGCAAGTCTTCGTCCCTTCCCCCTTCCTAATCTGTACTGAAAATTCTAACTGAATTTATGGACAATCATTCTGCTCCCAAATCTGCAAGACTTGGGTTCTCCTTCATCTTCTTTTGCTTTTGCTTAGCTAGCTGAGTGACTAATTCCAGGTAATTTGTAAGCAGAAGTTGGCCAATTTAAAAATGTTAAAAATTTGAGCTATGGGCTTTTAAAAATGAATGAACTTTTATGACTTTCAGGCATAAGTGCTTAGCTTGAAGTGCACTACCAAAACTCCGCCTTCACAAGCAAAAGGTGATTAGCAAGGAGCATTAAGTTAAGCATGCAAATTAGTGCTTTTAGGGTTCTTTAAACAATGGTATCTCTGAATAGATTATCTGTAAATACCTGTCACTGCTTTCATAACTCAAGTATTTCTTCAATGTACTTAAAAATAAAAACCACAGATCTATGAAGCTGTATTTGGCTTAAGCACTGTACACATTATCAAAGTCCAAATTAGTTGAATCTAAGCAAATTTCACTAAATAACGTAGCCTTCTATATTGTATAATGTACAATCTTTAAATTTCTCAACAGGCGGGGCACCTGGGTGGCTCAGTTGGTTAAGCGACTGCCTTCGGCTCAGGTCATGATCCTGGAGTCCCGGGATCGAGTCCCACATCGGGCTCCCTGCTCGGCAGGGAGTCTGCTTCTCCCTCTGACCCTCCTCCCTCTCATGCTCTCTGTCTCTCATTCTCTCTCTCGCAAATAAATACAATCTTAAAAAAAAAAAAAAAAAAAATTTCTCAACAGGCCTTTTCTGGACTTCTATGACTAAATTTATTGTTCCTGCTTTAAAAAGCAATAATTATCCACTTATGTATTTTTTCCTTCAGAACAAGAATATCTGTCTACTCATTTTGTTATGCCACTTTATTCATGAGGCTGGTTTTCAAGTGTTCTCATACTTCTTTTTTTTCTTGAAATTCCTTTACATGATTCAAATATTTGAAAAGCTTGCCTTAAAAAAAATTAGAATCCTTTAAACCATAGTTTAAAAAGAACTAAATGCAAAACCCAAAATTATCTAAGGTCTAATTCCAAACCTATCATTAAATATCCATATATCATTTAGCAATCCAGATAACGCACTGTCTTTATTTTTTATTTTATTTTATTTTATTTTTTTATTATGTTATGTTAATCACCATACATTACATCATTAGTTTTTGATGTAGTTGCACTGTCTTTATTTTTTTTTTAAGATTTTATTTATTTATTTGACAGAGAGAGAGATAGTGAGAGAAGGAACACAAGCAGGGGGAGTGGGAGAGGGAGAAGCAGGCTCCCTGCGGAGCAGGGAGCCTGATGCGGGGCTCAATCCCAGGACCCTGGGATCATGACCTGAGCCGAAGGCAGACGCTTAACGACTGAGCCACCCAGGCGCCCCTCACTGTCTTTATTTTTAAAACAAAGTGAATGACCTTAATATGTCTTTAAATATTAAAAACCATACAGTTCAAAGTTAAAGCTTACTGTTATGTGGTTTGAGGTTTCTGACACCTCAGTAACCAACAATAATGCAGTATGTATTGAAGGCCATGTGCTAATAGGAAGATAAGCAAGAAATGGTCCTTCTTTCCTTCATTCTTACATTGGTACAATTTTCACCTGTCCATCTCTCTATATATTATCTTATTTGATTGCTCATAACAACTTATGAGATAGAAAGGAAAGCTATTATTAGCCTCATTTAAAAGATAAAGGCAAGTAGTTTCAAAGAGATCAAGCATTTGTTAGAAAATTGTAGAGCTAGTGAGAGAGGCAGAATGAAAATTATGTAAGATGTTATTATTGTTACATATTGATTAGCGTGCACTGTTCTTGAATGACATTCTTTAGGCCTCTCTTCCTGAACCACATAATACTGTCCCACTGTGAAACAGGCATTACAATTTTGTATTTACTTCTAATGTACCTCAAAGGGAACCTTGTTTAATGATACATTTGTAAATCTCTTTGAATAAAGAAATCATTTAAATGCAAAGTACTCCTGAACATTATCCCCTTTACTCTCCCACTGGGTACATAAAAATCAAATAGGGCTGACTGTGATCTTTTAGGAACATAAAAGTGTCATAAATAGACTCCTTGCACCTTGCTGCACCACCCGCCGGAGAAACCATGCACCTCAGGCAGATCTCTAAGTGAGGTTATGATACCCAGGCCACAAGCCCTCCGCAGAGCGTTAGCGGGGGAAATTGAGAAGCTGAAAAACCGGTCCTAAACTTGCACTTAGTCTCAAATCAGCAGGCACTGGGACTTAGTTTCTCACGCAGCTCAAGCAAACACACACACGGACAGAGGTCAGACTTGCACAGGAGGGGAAAGCGTGGCTCTTGGAATCAAAAATGACGCTGCAAGACGGAGACAAAAGAATTCTGCACAATTTCACCGCTCCTGCTGCCACTGGCCACTATACGCACCTCCTCTCCCTCGTTTCCTCTTACTTTCTATTGCCACTTAATGTGTTGTTCCAGTAATCTAGTAGTGGTGTCCTAACGGGCTTGCAACTTGAGTTTCTTTCCTTAATAAACGAAATTTCCCCCAATCCAACTGTCGTTGATTCTTTCGTTGTCTGGGATATTCCCCGTGGAGCATACAGTGTAATCCCCGATTTTCAGTTTAGGGTATAAAGAGCTTGACCAGCAGTGCGGACTGTCTTCTTTTCACGCAGGCTGTTATTTTTGTTGCCCTTTGGCTTATCAGTGTTTCTAACGGATTGCTCATGCTTCCTCCATACTTACCTTTATCTACATACCAAATCTCCTACAAAACCCCGTTTAGACACAACCTTCATAGAATTACAAAATTTTAAACTATTGTAAAATGTATGTGCAGTGAAAGGCACAGGTGTTGAAAAGCTCATTGAGGGGGTGCCTGGGTGGCTTAAGTGGTTGAGAGTCTGCCTTCAGCTCAGGTCCTGATCTCCAGGTCCTGGGATGAGCCTGCTTCCCCCTCTCCTTCTGCCTCTCCCCCTGCTTGTTACTCATCTCTCTGTCTCTGTCTCAAATGAATAAATACAACAAAACCCAGAGCATTCCACCAATCCAGAGAGTTATCATCCAGTAAAACCTCATAACCCCATAAGGTACCACTGTTCTGATTTTTATTTCTACAGATAATTTTTTCTGGTCAACAACTTCATGAAAATGAAATCATACAGCATGTACTGTTTTCTGTCTGCTTTTCTTTCTTTCTTTCTTTCTTTCTTTCTTTCTTTCTTTCTTTCTTTCTTTCTTTCTTTCTTTCTTTTTCTTTCTTTCTTTTTTTTGCAATTCCATATAAATTCTAGATACCATTTAGCAGGTTGAGGAAACTTTCTTCTATTTTTGGTTTGTGGAGAGCATTTATCATGACTTCACTTTAAATTTTGTTAAATGCTTTTTCTACAGATGGTGACATGATTTCCCTCCATTCTTCTGTTAAGTTTTTATCAATTTTTTTTTGACTATTAAACCAACCTCACATTTATGGGATAAAGCCAATTTTATTTTCCTGTATTATCCTTTTTATATACTGTTGGATTTGATTACCTAAAAAATTTTAAATTTTTGTATAAGTGATCCATATATATATATATATATAGTTTGTTTAAATGATCCATGTATTTGTGTAAGTAATTCATATATTTTTTTCTTGTATTGTCTTTCTCCGGTTTGATATCGTGGTAATTCTAGTCTTATAAAATCAGTTGGGAAGTGTTTCTTCTCCCTTCCTCTACTTACTAAAAGATTGTGTAAGACTGATATTATTTCTCCCTTAAACATTTGATCGAAATCACCAGTGCTATCTTACTGGCTTAGAGTTTTCTTTGTGGGAAGGTTTTTTAATTACCACTTCATTAACAGATATGGGGCAATCAGATATTATTTATTCTTAAGTCAGTTCTGATAATTTTTTATTTTCAAATTGTTCTAATTGCATCTAAGCTACTTAATTTATTAGCATAAAGTTGTTTATCACATTCCCTCTCAATCATTTTGCTGTCTTTTTAAACTGTAGCAAGGCCCCCTTTTTAATTGTGATATTGGTAATCTATATTTTATCTGTCTTTTTACTGATCAATCTAGCTAGACCTTAAGCAATTATATTTTTTCAATAAAACCAATTTTTGATTTTCCTCAATGTGGTCCATTTTCTGTTTACTAATTTACAATCTTACCAATATTATTTTCTTCACATATAAATTTTTATTCATATGGGTTTAATTTACACTTCTATTTTTAGCTCCTTTTTTTAAAAAAGATTGTATTTATTTATTTATTTGTCAGAGAGAGAGAGAGCACAAGCAGGGGGAGGGGCAGAGGCAAAGGGAGAAGCAGACTCCTTGCTAAGCAGGGAGGCAGATATGGGACTGGATCCCAGGACCCTGGGATCATGACCTGAGTTGAAGGCAGACGCTTAACCAAATGAGCCACCCAGGCATCCCTATTTTTAGCTTCTTAATTGGAAAATTAGATCTTGATTTTAAACCTTTCCTCTTATCTCATGTAAGTATTTAAGGTATAATTTTCTCTCTAAAATCTGTTCTAATTTTCTCTTTAAAGCCTCAGGTTTATGTGAATTAGGTTATATATATTATATATACATAATATATAACTAATACATCTAAAATATGTTTGGTATTTTATTTACATAAAATTCAAAATATTTTAAAATTTTCCTTATGATTTCTCATTAGAACTTAGATGGTTTTTAAGTATTTTTAACACCTTACTATAAAATTCATATACCATTTACTTCACCTATTTAAAGTTTACAATTCATTGGCTTTGGTATATTAAGGGTTGTGCATCTCTCACCAGAAACAATTTTAGAATATTTTCATTATTCCAAAAAGAAACCCAGGACTCTTTTGCTGTTACCATTCATTTCCCCTCCCAACAGCCCTGGGCAACCACTGATCTACTTTCAGTCTATATAGATTTGTCTATCCTAAACATTTCATGTGAATGGAATCATATAATATGTGGTCTTTTTTCACTGGTTTCTTTCACTTAGCATGTTTTTAAAATTCATTCATGTGATGGCTTGGTATATTTTATGTATCTGTTCATCAGTTGATGGACACTTAATTTGCTTCCACTTTTCAGATATGATGAATAATGCTGCTATCTACATTTGTGTACCCGTTTCTGTATATGCATATATATTTATCTCTTTTGGATAAATACCTAGATGTAAAATTGCCAGATCATATGGTAACTCCATGTTGAAGGAATTGACACAATGTTTTCCAAAAGAGCCAAATTATTTTACATTTCCATCAGCAGTGTCCTGGGGGTTGCTTTTCTCCATGGGCTCACCAACACTTGTTATTTTCTGTCTTCTTGATTCTAGACAGCCTAGTAGGTGTGAAGTCATATCTTACTGTGGTTTTGATTTGTTTGTCCATGATGACTAGTGATGTCTAGTATCATCTCATATCCATATTGGTCATCTATATACCTTCTTTGGAGAAATGTTGATTCACACCCTTTGCTCATTTTTAAATTAGGTTGTCTTTTTATTGAGTTATAAGAAGTTGATATATATTCTTGATATAAATGCCTTATCAGATATATGATTTGTAAATATTTTCTCTCATTCTGTGGGTTTTCTTTCATGTTATCTTTTAAAACACTAAAGTTACTAAATTTGATGATGTCCAGCTGATCTATGTTTTCTTTAGTTGCTTGTGTTTTTTGGTGTCTTAGGTCTAATAACCCATTGTCAAATCTAAGATCATGGTCTCTATGTTTTAGTCAGTGGACTTCAGGTAAAGCAGATTGCCCTCTATAATGCGGGTGGTACTCATCCAATCAGTTGAATATTTGAATATAACAAGAAGCCTGGGCTCCCCTGAGCAAGAGAGAATTTTCCAGAAGACTGTCTTTGGACTTCATCTGCAACATCAGTTCTTTCTGGTTCTCACAGTAGCTTGTCATCCTTCAGACACATACTGTAACATTAGCTCTTCTTGGTCTCCAGCCTACTGGCCCACCCTGCAGATTTTGAATTTGCCAGGCTCCATAATCATGCAAGCCAATTCCTTATAATAAAACTCTATATATGCAAACACACATCCTATTGGTTTTGTTTCTCTGTAGATCCCTGACTAACACAATTTTTTGTACAGAGAGTGGTTCTAGAGGAATAGAAATGTAAGTATGAGTTTTCTGAATTGATTATGGGGCTTCCAAAATGGCTGTCTAATTTTCTCAGATGGAAAGATATTAATGTGCTGATAGTCAATGGCATGATTTGGCAAAGGAGGGAAGCTCTTGTTTACCACTACTGGACACTTCTTTTTCTTTCTTTCTTTCTTTTTTTTTTTTTTAGAGAGTGAGAGAGGGATGGGGGAAGGGACAAAGAGAGAGGGAGGGAGAGAGAGAATCTTAAGCAGGCTCCACGCCCACTGCAGAGCCCGGAAATCATGACCTGAACCGAAATCAAGAGTTGGACTCTTAACTGGCTGAGCCACACAGATGCCCCACCACTAGACCCTCTTAATCAAACACTTCTAAGAAGCAAGGATCTGGGTGACCATGTATTTTATATTTTTGAACATTTTTGTTAAACTAACAGATAAAATGAGACTAGCGAGTTGTTCCTAATGTTTCTGAACGAAGTGGGTATGGAAAAAAATGTACTCAGGAATTAGAGTTCCTAGCTTGAGCACCACATAAATGACCTAAAAGTTTCCATGTGGCCAATAAAGACATTTTATCACCTGTAACCACAAGGCTGAGATTGCTGAAAATCAAATCCAAAGTCTCAAACTGTAAGTGACTAAATTACAAACCCAATTTGAATTCCCAACCTCACAGGGTATCTACTTTTATAAAGCAAGGGCACTGATAGGGAAGGAATGGGATCCTCAGAGTTGAAATTGGAATATGTAAGAAGAACCTGATGAAGCTGGGGACACTAAGCTCCTAAATGTTGATAAGTTTTTTTGGTCAGTAGAAGTAGCCTCACTACCCTCCTCTGAGGGAATTAACCCTGCATTGCCTGAGGAAACTGATGGCCTCCCCTGAAGCAGTTGCCTTACAAGAGATTGCTGATTTACCTCAGAACTCATCTCCACAACGCATCTTTGCTACTGGACCTACAACTAGGTTCAAGTCCCAGCAGGCCCCTGGGTGAGGTACAACGTGGGACCTTTAAGGGGGTGTGTGCTACACTCCAAAATGATAACTTGAATTTTCTAATTCATACAAAGAGAAATTCAGAGAATATGTACAGAAATGAATATTAAGGGAGTAGCATAATGTTGGAAGAAAGAAAGGTAAATCAGGCTAAATTTATTGATATGAGCCCACTAAGCAGAGATTCTGCATTTAATATTCCAGCTCAGGGAGTTAGAAAAGCCTCTAATTGCTTCATTGGTTGACTGAAACATGGAACAAAGGTAGCCCATAAAATGATTTGGAAATGCCAGAACTGCTTTGGTTTACTGTCAAGGAAGGGATTCAAAGATGCAGGGAAATTGGAATATTAGAGTAGATTTGTCATTTAAGACCTACTCACCCCCTTGAGAGGATTTAGAAGATACACATTTCACTATGACTATAAAAAATGAATTTTAAGCATTCCTACAACAGCTCTCTGTAAGTCAGATCTTACAGTGGGAATCGTGGTCACTGAATTGGGAATCTTAAATGCAATGGGAATAGTAATTGGATCCAAGGGTAGCAGGGGCCAAGTGGTGGCACTCAACAGCAAAAGGCAAGGTAGGTATAGTTACTGTAGTGGAACAGCAGAGTCAAAGCAGCAATCAAAATAGTATGACTCATGCAGATTTATGGCATTGGCTAGTTGATCAGGTTATTCCTAGAAGTGAAATTGATAGGAAGTCTACTAAATTTTTACTTGATCTGCATAAGTAAAAATGTTCTAGGTTAAGTGAACAAAAGTCTAACCTGAATAATAAAAAACAGAGTCATGACCCCATTAATCCATACCCAGACATGAGCCACTTTACAGTCCCAGAACACCTTGAATGAATAGGGGAGATCAGGTCTCCTTGAGGAATGTCTCTGACACACTGACAAAAATTTATCCTGTTAATATTTCTCCCAGCCTTTCCCAAAAGGACCGATGTCATTTTACTAGGGTAATTGTACACTGGGGAAAAAGGACATAATTAGACATTTCAGAAACTACTAGACACTGTCTCTGAACTGACACTAATTCCTTGCAACCCCAAATGTCACTATGGTTCACCAATCAGAGAAGGGGCTTATAGTGGTCAGATGATCAATGGGGTTTTAGCTCAGGTCTGCCTCACAGTGAGCTCAGTGGGTTGCCAACAATATCCTGTGGTTATTTTCCCCATTCCAAAATAAATATTTGGAATGGACACACCCAATAGTTGGCAGAACCCAAACGTTGGTTCCTTGACCTGGGAAGTGAGGATTACTTTGTTAAGAAATGTCAAGTGGAAGCCATTAAATCCGTCTTTCCCTAGGTTAGTAGTAAACCAAAAGCAATAGCTCATTCCTAGAAGCACTGAAGACATTAGTGCTATCATCAAGGACTTGAAAGAGGAGGGAAACTTGCCTATTTGGCCTGTGAAGAATACAGATATATCTTGGAGAGCAACAGTGGATTATCACAAACTTAATTAGGTGGTGACTCCATTTGCAACTGCTGTGCCAGATGTGGTTTTGTGTCTTGAGCAAATTAACACATCCCCTAGTAACTGATACACAGCTATTGATCTGGCAAATGCTTTTTTCTCCATCTCTGTTAATTTGAGACCACCAGAAACAATTTCCTACCAGATGGCAAGGTCAAGAATACCTTCACTCTTCTACCCCAGGAGTATGTTGACTGTATTGATCTGTTACCGCTGACATTAAAATATATATATATCACAGACTGGGTGGCTTAAACAATAGAAACTTATTTTCTTATAGTTCTAGAGGCTGAGAGTCAAGGTGTCAGCAGGTTGGGTTGCTCTTGAGACCTCTCTCCCTGGCTTGCAAATGGCTGCCTCCTCACTGTGTCCTCACAGGGCCCTTCACCAGTGCTTATGCATCCCTGGTATCTCTTTCTCTCTCTTCTTATAAGGACACCAGTCCTATTGGATAAGAACCCCACCTTTATGACACTATGTAATCTTGATGACTTCCTTAAAGGCCGTATCTCCAAATACAATCATGTTGGAGGTGAGGGCTTTAACAATAGGATTTTAGAGGACAAAGTTCAGTGTATAACACCAATTCTCTAACCTTATGTCAAAATTTAGTCTACAGGGATGTTGATTGTCTTTCCATTCCACAAGATATCACATTGGTCCATTACATTGGACATAGTAAGGAAGAAGCAGCAAATACTCTAAACTTATTGGAAAGATATTTACATGTTGAGGGTTGGGGGAAAAAGAACTTAGAAAAACGTAGAGGCCTTATACCTCAGTAAAATGTCTAGGCATCCAGTGATGTTGGGCATGTGAAGATATCCTTTCTAAGGTGAAGAATAATTTATTGTATCCAACCCCTCCTATAACCAAACAAGAGGCATGATGTTTAATGGTACCTCTCTGCATTTTTGAGGCAACATATTCCTTATATTGGTGTGTTACTCTGCCCTATTTACCTCAGTGACCCATAAAGCTGTTAGTTTTCAGTAGGGTCCAGAAAAAGAAAGGGATCTATGATAAGTTCTGGCTGCTATGTGAGCAGTTCTGCCACTTGGGTCATATAATCCAGCAGATCCAATGGTGCATAAAGTGTCAGTGGCCGATAAGGATGCTGTTTGAAGCCTTTGGTGGGTCCCTGCACATGACACAGTGCAGGCCCTTAGAATTTTGGAGCAAAAGCCTGACACTCTCTCCTCTTGACAAATAGTATTTGACCTCCTACGGGGCCTTAGAAGAGACTACAAGCCATTAAGTTAACGTGTGACCTGAGCTTTCCATCATGAACTGAATGCATCTGACCCACCAACCCATAAAGCTGGACATGTACAGCAGCCCTTCGTCATCAAATGGAAGTGGTATATACAAGATCAGGCACAAAGATGGTAGATTATAACCAGAGTCCTGGAGATAAAAAGACCTGTTAGGATGACCTATTTGCATTTAACAGCCTAAGATTGTAGAGATTGAGAACAGTCAGGAGTGAGAAAAAAAAAGAGAGATAAATGAGAAGGCTATGTATGTATAAATGGCTGCTGAAGACAGATGAGTAGAATGAGACCCTCTGCAGATATTCAGCAGATAAAACAAAAAGTCCCAAGGATAAAACCTGGAGAAACAACAATATGATTTATAGAGATTTATAGATTTATATTGGGATATGATGGATGAGCAAAATGACATAAAAAATGCAAGAAACAGCTATATGAATAGGTACTTAAAATCATTGGAGATAAGAAAAAATACACATTAAGGGCGCCTGGGTGGCTCAGTTGGTTAAGCGACTGCCTTCGGCTCAGGTCATGATCCTGGAGTCCCGGGATCGAGTCCCGCATCGGGCTCCCTGCTCGGCAGGGAGTCTGCTTCTCCCTCTGACCCTCCTCCCTCTCATGCTCTCTGTCTCTCATTCTCTCTGTCTCAAATAAATAAATAAAATCTTTAAAAAAAAAAAAGATAAAATACACATTAAAACAATAAACTATTACTCGTTATCTATCAGATTTTCAAAAATTGTAAAGTTGAATAATGAATAGTGGTGGTTGTCATACAGAAAATCAGGCGCTTTTATTTTTTTTAAAGATTTTTTTTTTTATTTATTCATTTGAGAGAGACAGAGACACAGAGAGCACAGCAGGGGGAGAGACAGGGAGAGAGGGAGAAGCAGGCTCTCCACTGAGCTGGGAGAATCAGGCGCTTTTATGTACTGATATTGAAAGTATAAATTTTTATAGTCCTTTTGCAGAGTAATCTCAGTTCTCACTCAGTTCAAGTATGTGTTTATAATTCAGTAATTCCACTTCTGACTTTATATTCCAGAGAAATGTTTGTCTGATACTTTTGGGACAAGTAGGGGATATTTATCAAATTGTTACCTGGGAAAGTGAGAGGTTAAAGACAAACTAAGACCAAAAATGCGAGGCAATGGGTAGTGTGGGAAGTACATAGCATGTGTGGCAGATGTATTATTGTTAAAATAGTCACTGTACTCATAAGATCCTCCTCATTGGGCCCATCCTGTGAAAACATGTTATTGCCTACCCAATCCTCATCAAACTTGGAAATGTAACTTACGTTGGCCATTGAAATATGAGTGGAAATGGCATGTACCCTCTCTAAGCAGAAGCTTTAAGGACCAGAGCATGGGTCTTCTGTGTCTCTTTTACTTTTGTCATAAGAATGGCTCTATTGTAGGGACGCCTGGGTGGCTCAGTTGGTTAAGCGACTGCCTTTGGCTCAGGTCATGATCCTGGAGTCCCAGGATCGAGTCCCGCATCGGGCTTCCTGCTTGGCGAGGAGCCTGCTTCTCCCTCTGACCCTCCCTCCTCTCTCTCTCTCTCTCTCATTCTCTCTCTCAAATAAATAAATAAAATCTTCAAAAAAAAAAAAAAGAATGGCTCTATTATACCTAGGAGTTCTTCCTTCACCCAGATCCTGGAGTGAAGAAGGTATAGAACAGAGACACAGACAACATGTAATGCAAATAAGAATTAAACTTTTGTTTTTATAAGTCACTAGAATTCAGGTGATGTGTTTTCTTGGAGTGCAATCTCTCAAAAGCTGACTGTTACTTTGTGGAATGCCTCATTGTCGTTAGAAGAATCTTATGTTTGAATCTGAAATAATCAATAGTGATTGAAAGAAAGAAATACATGGAGCATCTGGAGATGCCATGGGGTGAGACTCTGACTCTTGGTTTTCAGTTTCTGTACAGGTCATGATCTCACAGGGTCTTGAGGTTGAGACCCTGTAGGCTCCACCTCAGCTTAGGATTCTCTCCCTCTCTCTCTCTGCCCCTACCTCCACTCCACTCACAGACTCTCTCTCTCTTAAAATAAAAAAAAAAAAGAAAGAAATACAGTATAAGCTGTCTAAAACAATATTAGTTAAGTGAATTCAAAATATAAAAATGAGTCAAGCTACATATTTTAGAAGAATACATACAAATTCAATGAAACATGAAATACATTAGAACATTTGCCTATGGAAGCTAAAGAGAATGTGAATGGGGAACAGAGATAAAAAGATATAGAACAATATATGAATATTAATCTACATGTAAGTATGCTTACTTGCATAATAGATAAATCCCTCAAAGGAAAAAAAATGTTTTAAATGTGAATAATAATAAGAGGAATGTAATTAACTCAACCCTTTGTACCTAAGGACCAAGAACAAACAAACAAACAAACAAAAATATTAATGAGAGGGAAAGAAAGTGGAAAAAGAAACAAATTTGGGGGAAGTTTGTAGGGGAAAATGTTTCACCAAGTAGGCAGAAATTTAAAAATATCAAATGCCATGAAAGTTCAAAGAAGGTAAGAATTGACAAGTGCAACTATACTCAAGTAAAAAAAAATTGACAAGTGGCTATTTGTTTTGCTTGTTATAAAGTCACTAATGCAATCCTGCGTTTCTATAATTGTAGGTATTATGAAAGCATGGGATGACTTAGAATGGACCTTTGGAAGCAGTTTGTCAGAGAACTGTGTAATTGTATTTATCCCTCCTTCCTAAACTTCTGCAGGAAAGAAGAGGATTTGACAGCATTAATTGTATGTCTAACCTGGAAAATCATTCTCCCCCCTGGTTTTGTGGTGACAGCACCTTAGAAGTGTCGTCCAAAGTCCCTTTGGCATTCCACAAAAATTATCAGATGACTTTCGGTCTACTCTTTGAGAGATTATGGTTGTCTCATTCCAGAACACATAATAGTTACTTTTAGATAAACTTTTGTACCCTTGCTGTGATTTTTATTTCCTGAGCCCATTGAGATAGTGTTTATGAGCTCAGTACAGAAGTAGGTGCCTAGCAGGTATGGGCTGGCTTCGATTCCATTGCAGTCTCCAGGTGTACTCCGTGTCCTTGGCAGAATATTGGAGGACATAAGGCTTTGCACCACAACACATGTAGCTTTTCCCTCTTTCGGATCTCATATTTTCCTTAAAGAATTGAATTTGTGGGAAAATAGAATACTGTTCTGTAGCTTATCTCAAGATCCCCATGATCCAAATTTTTGATGCCTACATTATTCTACACGTTTTATGACCTTCAAGTTTCCTGATATGAAACATACTTTTCTCTTCTTCTCATGCTTATTTTATTGAAAAGATGTTAGGGAGTTTGTGATAAGGTAGGAGAATATTAATTTCTCAAAGAAAGCACTCTTAGTTTTAAATTCCCGGTAAGGAAAATGCATGAGAGAAAGAAAGATAAGAAAATAATACAGAAATTAAAGGAGATAATTATTTTTAAAATCAGAATTGGAAAAAATTAAAATTTTAAATAATGAAAGTGGATCATTATATGTGAATAGGTTGAGGGATATAGGCATTTAAGTCTTATCCTCAAATCACTTCCATCTCTCCCGAGATTCTCCCAAGATGCATTATATTTTATGTAAATTAGCTTGAGTTCATGATAAAACAAAATTTTCCTCAAGTTTGATCCAAAGAACAGTAGTCCTAAGAGGTATCTTTTGAAATAAGAAGGGAAAATTCTGCCTACTATATTATCTTGGAGACTCTCCAGTCACATTAATATATTAAAAGTGCTAAGACAAACTGACTTAAAGAAACTTGTTCAACTTGATCTAATGCAATTTTTCCAAATTTATTTGAGCCCATAATTTTTTTTTGCATAATAGCTCTTAATAGGCCTTAGAACTAAAACTTTTTGGATCATGCTTTCGTAAATATGACAAAGGTATTTGAATGGTAAACCTTTTTTTTGTTTTTTAAGATTTTATTTATTTATTTGACAGAGACAGACACAGTGAGAGAAGGAACACAAGCAGGGGGAGTGGGAGAGGGAGAAGCAGGCCTCCGACGGAGCAAGAAGTCAGATGCGGGCCTCGATCCCAGCACCCTGGGATCATGACCTGAGCCGAAGGCAGATGCTTAATGACTGAGCCACCCATGTGCCCCTGAATGGTAAACCTTTTAAACTTAATTAATACAGTGCTCGACAGATAATATTCATTCAGTAAATATTTATTGTAAATTTAAAGCCATGAATATACATTATTTCAGTTGATTATCTGAATACGACCTTAAGATAATCAGAATATATGTTACCATCTCTGGTGAACAGAAGAGGAAAGAAAACATAGTGGATAAGTTAATTCCCAAAGGTCACACATCTAATTGGTTGAAGAAATTGGGAATTAAGGGAGATGTTTTTTCTTTTCAATCATTTTTTTTTCATTAGTGTTAATTTATTGGGCGAATATTTATTGAATAGCTATATCCTACCATAACATGTAAATCATCCCCCTAAAGAATTTTTTTTTTTTTTTAAGAATTTATTTATTTATTTGACAGAGAGAGACACAGCCTGAGAGGGAACACAAGCAGGGGGAGTGGGAGAGGGAGAAGCAGGCTTCCCACGGAGCAAGGAGCCCAATGTGGGACTTGATCCCAGGACCCTGGGATCATGACCTGAGCTGAAGGCAGACGCTTAATGACTGAGCCACCCAGGCGCCCCCCTAAAGAATTTCAAAAACAATATTGTAACAATATATAGTAATAATCAAAGAGAGTTAACAATCAAATTTTTGTCCCAAGTTCCTAGTGTATAGCACAAGTATCAGAAAGGACTTAAGAGATAGAATAAAGGTAATATTTTAAATTAAGGAAAAGGCAAAATAAGTTTTAACTCTTGTTGCCTTTTTAACTTAGACTTTTAAAAGAAGCCAAATACTGTAATCATGGCATTCATCTTTGTATAAGACATAATGAGGCCAGAATATACTCTTTTGCTTGAGCAGTAAAAATAGCACTCTGAATTCTTTCAAATATTAATAAATATTATAATATATTCTAAAATTCCCAGCAACCTAAAATGACCTATAAATTGACATAAATTCTATAAAATTCTACAGTCTTGCTGGTTCCTACACCCTGCAGCGACCACACTTTGGAGAAATGAGCTCTAACTCGTAAGATTAGCAAATAGGTAGTGAAAGCAGCAGGTACAATCTGCTCAGACAGGCATGCAGATTCGGCAAGTGCTGAAGGAGCGAGTGCCAAAGAAAGGCGGCATATCCGGCATCCTGCGGAAAAGCACATGGCTTGTCCATTGCTTAGGAATATTTGATTAGTGCAGACCTATTAAACACAATTTAAATCTATATTTATCTTCATTAATATATCCCAGAAGACCTCGATATTCCAATAAACTTCCACCATCCGTGAGGGTCTTCAGCTCATTGTGGAGAAGAAACAACATTAGCTTAATATTATTCATGAGACATGTCTGAGGTTTTCACTTCATGACTCTTTAATATTAAGTCAAGATGGGGAAAAATTGCACTGATTTCTTAATATGAAAACTAGAATTCTTGCCCAAACAAAGCTCGGTTATGACAGTTTATTGCCATACCATTTTATAAACTTCAAAGAATCTAGGATAATATCTACACCTAGCAGGCATTTAGTAATGATGAATGTGGCAGAATGCTGGATGCTGTCTAGTATCCATTTTTCCTTTCTTTCACTGTAATGGTTTTATCTTCCTTTGTGAAGCTCGCCTTGGAAGACACTCTATTTTCCGGTATATTTTGCACCTTTTTATGGTCCAAGTTTTTACCAATTTTATCGATGGGATATGAACAGAAGTTATGTTTAACACTCTTCAATTTTACCCTTAAAAAATTGGTCTCTCTCTCTCTCACACGCACACACACAAATTGGTCACACACTCCCCTGCTTCCTTTCTCCCTTCCTATGGCTCAGACATAGGGGAAATTGAACCTGAGATGGGGGCTACATATTGAGGATGGCAGATTTGTTTCTATGGCCTGGACAATGTACCTCTGAGCTATTACATGAAGGAGAAATAAATTAACTTCTTTAGTCACTGTATTTTGAGATCTTTTGTTACAGCAGCTTAGTAAGGGGCATACAAACACATTCACGAAAGGAAGTAAACACGATTCTTTCCCCAAAATGCAATGCCAACCACTAGCAGAAAGAGGAATAAAGTAATAATAATGAAACAGTACTTCCCACTATTCTCTCATTTTATGATTTAAGAAGAGATCATTTTAAGTACTTTCATATTTAGTGTCAAGAAGCAACAGGTTTTTTTTCACTTGCCACATATGTAGCTGGGCTTGCCATTTAAATACTCTGTGCTTATATTTCTACATTTGTTAAATGAGTATATCTTCCAGACAACATTGCTTTAAGGAATACATGAATACCTGAAAAGTTGTATTAGGTAGATAATAGTCCCATTTTACATAGAAAAAAATTAAGATTCAGAGTTATTCTGCGATATCTCAGTAATAATTTTGATTGCCTAGGTTAGAACTCTAGTCTTTTCTCATATATCGCCCTGTCGGTATATGCTAGAGGGCTTTAGTTTCCCTTAACCTGGGGTATCTAGAAACCGGGGGGTCCAAGGACATATTCTCAGAAACATATGATTTTTTAAAAAAGGATTCAATTGTTACTTAGGTTTTAAAAGCTGATTTATTAAGTAAGCTTACCAGGTGAAGAGATTATGTTTTATTTATCTTTGTATCTGCCACTGAATCTAATGTTATGATATGCATATAGTTAAATAAATGCCTTTGAATCATATTGCATTAAATACATCACCTTTAGAAGCTATGGCAATTAGCTAGTGCATTGAATTATTTTACCCTTTGGACATTTTATAGTGTTTTTGAGAAGGGATTTGTTACTTAAAAATATGATTTTAGTGTTACTGTCTCATAGGCAAGTAATTGAGGCAAATAAATAGTCTGAATAAATTAGATGAATTAGCTCTATCTTCAACAGGTTTTGTTTTAGTTTTGGTGTTGTTATTTTATTTTGACATGTAGATAAGTCACTCAGTGACTCACTTAAAGATTCTTTAAGTAAATATTCTATCTGAAGCCTATGGAGTTCAGTTTTAAGCTATGGGGCAGAGGATAAAAAGAATACTGTTTTAAAATTTATTGTGATTATATTGAATTTTAATAGTTCATTTAACTCAGTGTAATTTGTTTCTTGGATTACTAGATAGTGGTTTTGAGGATGAGGCAGTATTTTATTCTTTTTTGTATTCCATTATTTGCATAATGCTTGGTAAATGGAAGAATGAGTAAATGAATGAATGGACAAGAGAATAATATGCCATAAAAATACTCGTGCCTTGAGTTAGTAGGTGCTGCTTCCAAAGCTGGATGTATAATGAGAACACACTGCCTCTTTTCCTCACCCCACAATTTCTAGGAATTATTGCAATAGAGAGCCTGCTTTGCTTCTTTAAAAAGACTTAGGTCTACTACGACTATGCTACGTCCAGAGTCAAAGATAGCTATAGAATGAATATCTGTGTCCCCCCAACATTTATGTGTTGAAACTTAATCTCCAATATAATGGTAGTCGGAGGTGGGGCTGTCTGGTGGGAGATGATTAGATCATGAGTATGGAGCTCTCATGGATGGGATTAGTGCCCTTATGAAAAATATCCTAAAGGGGTCCTTCACCCCCACCTGCCATGTGGAGTTACAGTGACAAGACAGCCATCTATGAACCAGGAAGCAGACCCGCACCTGAGGCTGGATCTGCCGGTGCCTTGACCTTGGACTTCCCAGTCTCCAGAACTATGAGAAATAAATTTCTGTTGTATAAGCCAACCAGTCTATGGTATTCTGTTATAACAGTCTGAACTGACTAGGACAGAGACCTACCTTCCTTCACTGCTGAGGGGAATATATTCCTTTCTCCCTTGCACTTAATACGAGCACTGGGACCCTTTCCCTTACTGTAATAACTGGGAATTAATATGAACTTTGTTCACTGAAAATTAGTTATAGAGCCTCATTGTCTGTTCTGGGAGCAGGAAATCTAACAATCTTGTTTTTCTTTCCTTAGTCACAAAGAAAAAAATCAAAGGAAAACTTAAAATAATAGAGTTGTTCCTAAATAAAGTATCGAAAACAATTTAAAATAACCTCAAAAATAAATGTTTTTTTTATACTAGCCTACTTTTTTTTTGCATGTGATTGTTTGCAACCTATCAGTTATTTAAGACTCTGCAATTAATGCCCATTATAGATAAAGGTTATTGATGTCTATTATGTTCGTGGATTCCACTGGTGTTGCAATGGTCATTAGTACTGCTATTGACTATCAGAGATACAAGGGAATTAACTTTTTTACTTTTTTTTAATTTAATTTAATTTTTTTAATGTTTTATTTATTTATTTATGGAGTCAGAGTGAGAGAGAGAGAGGCAGAAGCAGAGGGAGAAGCAGGCTCCCTGCCCAGCAGGGAGCCCAACGCGGGACTGATCCCAGGACCCTAGGATCATGACCTGAGCTGAAGGCAGATGCTTAACCATCTGAGCCACCCAGGTGCCCTAACTTTTTTACTTTTAACTTTAGTTGGCAACCTATCAGAAATGTGAGGCAATTCCTTTTCCCAAAATTTTCTAAAATTTGCTCCATTTAAATACGTTTTAATCAAAAGTTCAGGAAAAGAAGACTTTTAAAACTGTGGAAGCCTCATAAAATTTATTTTAAGACTATTTGAGGGATCCAATTAAAATATACATTTCCACAAACTGATTGGAAGCAGGATGATCAGGAGGTCTGCAGATATGTGTCCAGAGACTGTTCTCATTTCCTTCTTCTAAGTGAGGCACAATCCTTCGGAGCAACCAGCTACATAGAACCCCAAGCAATTTCTCCTGGGATAAAGGAGATACCAGATAAGCGAGGGAAATTGAAATGTTCCGGAAACTAACCACAACCTTATAATTGACAAAATAGCGAGATTCAATGGCTAGATGAAGCTATTTAAGTTTAAAGACACTTTGAAGCTATCACTGAAAGACTTTGGGCCAAAAACTATTCTAAATCACTGAAGTGCCACAGTTTACCTGAAAGCGTGTATGTTTTTGTTCTCAAAGTTTTAAGAAAGGTTTTCTACTTAGATACTAGAAAGTATAATGGTTAGAAAAATCTTTAAAACTCATCAAAATAAAATCAGAATTGCATGCATTTGTTCTCTGGTGTATTCATTGCTAATACTTTAAAAATCTTGCTCTTCAAAAAAAATTTCCGGGGCACCTGGGTGGCTCAGTCTTTAACCGTCTGCCTTCAGCTCAGGTCATGATCCCAGGGTCCTGGGATCGAGTCCCGCATCGGGCTCCCTGCTCAGCAGGAAGCCTGCTTCTCCCTCTCCCACTCCCCCTGCTTGTGTTCCCTCTCTTGCTGTCTCTCTCTCTGTGGAAAAATAAAATCTTTAAAAAAAAAATTTCCAACTTATTGAGATATAATTGACATATAACATTGTGTAAATTGAATGTATACAATGTGATAATTTGATATACTTATCCTTTGCAAAATGATTACCACAACAGCTTAGTTAACATATCCCTCACCTCACAAAGTGACGATATTTCTCTGTGTTTGGTAGGAACTTTTAAGATTTACTCCCTTAGCAACTTTCAAGTGCACAATACAGTATTTTTAATTATACTTACCATGCTGTACATTACATCCCCAGAACTTACTCATCTTATAATTAGAAGCATGTACACTTTGACCACCTAAACCCATTTCCCCTACGCCACCCCACCCCACTCCTGGCCACAACCAATCTACTCTCTTTATGAGTTCAGTTTTGTTAGATGACATGTTGTAAGTGAGGTAATATGATATTTGTCTTTCTATGTCTGACTTATTTCACTTAGCATAATGCCCTCAAGTTTTATCCAAGCTGTGCTAAATGAGAGGATTTCTTTCATTTTGATGGCTGAATAATATTCCTGTGTGTGTTTGTGTGTGTAACCACATTTTATTTTATCCATTTATCTGTCAAGAGACACTTAAGTCATTCTCAGGTCCTGGCTATTGTAAATAATGCTGCAATAAAATGGAAATGCAGATATGTCTTCAAGATCCTGATTTCATTGCCCTTGTGTTTGTACTCAGAAGTGGAATTGCTGTATCATATAGATAGTTCTATTTTTAATTTCTTTAGGAATCTCCACATTGTTTTCCATTGTTGCTGTACCAATTTACATTCCCAACTGTGTACAAAGGTTCCCTTTACTCTACATTTTAATCAGCATTTGTTATCTCTTGGTTTTTTAATAATGATCATTCTAACAGCTGTAAAATGATATCTCATTGTAGTTTTGATTTGCATTTCCCTAATGATTAGTGATGCTGAGCACTGTTTCATATACCTATTCACCATTTGTATGTCTTCCTTGGAAAATAATTTATTCAGGTCTTCTGCCGATTTTTTAATCGGGTGATTTGGGTTTTTTGTTTGTTTGTTTTTTGGGGTTTTTTGCTACTAAGTCATAAGAGTTCCCTACAGATGTTGAATATTAATCTCCTATCAGACATATTATTTGTAAATATTTTGTCCTAGTCCGTAGGTTGCTTTTTTGTTTTGTTTATTTTTTTTTCTGTGCAGAAGCTTTTTAGTTTGATATAGTCCCACTTGTTTATTGTTGCTATTGTAGTTTGTTCTTTTGGTGTCTCACACACACACACACAAACACACAAAAATCATTACCAAGACCAATGTGTAGGAGGTTTTCCCCTGGGCTTACTTTGAGGTGTTTTGTAGTTTCAGGTCTTACATTTAAGTCTTTAATTCATTTTGAGTTAATTTTAGTGAGTGGTGTAAGATAGGGGTCCAGTTTCACTCTTTTGCACATGGATATCCAATTTTCAGAAGACCATTTATTGAAGAGACTATCTTTTCCACACTAAGTATTCTTGGCTCCATTGCCCAATATTAGTTGATCATATATACATGAGTTTATTTGTGGGTTCTCAATTCTTTTCCATTGGTCTATGTGTCTGTTTTTATGCTAACACCATACTGTTTTGATGACTATATTTTTGTTATATAGTTTGAAATCAGAAAAAATGATGCCCCAGCTTTGGTTCTTCTTTCTCAAGACTGTTTTGGAAATTCTGTGGTTCCATACAAATTTTAGGAATATTTGTTCTATTTCTGTAAAAAATGTCATTGGAATCTTGATGGGAATTGTATTGAATCTATAGATGGCTTTGAGTGGTATGGACAGTTTAGAATATTAATTCTTCTGATCCATGAACATTTTCACTTATTTGTGTCTTTTTCTATTTCTTTTCAAATGTCTTATAGTTTTCAGTTACAGACCTTTCCCCCTCTTGGATAAACTTATTCCTAAGTATTTTATTGTTTTTAATGCTGTTGTAAATGGGTTTTTATTAATTTCTCTTTCAGAGAGTTTGTTGTTAGTGTATAGAAATCCTGATTTTTGTATGTTGATTTTTGTATCCTACAATTTTACTGAATTTATTAATCCTACCAGTTGTGTGTGTGTATGTGTGTGTGTAGTCTTTAGGATGTTTTGTATATAAGAACATATCATCTGTAGAAACCATATTACTTCTTTCTTCCTTTTCAGTTTGGAGTTTATTTACTTACTTACACTATTTATTTACTTTTTTAGTTAGTTAGTTAGTTTTTGCCTGATTGCTCTAGATAGGACTTCCTATGCTATGTTGAATATAAGTGGTTGGACTGTGCATTCTTGTCTTACTCCTAATTTTGAAGGAAAAGTTTCCAACCTTTGACAGTTGATATGATTGGCTCATTTCCTAAGCAAGTCCATAGGATGGATTCTCTCACTAGGTTTTCTGGTCAGGTGGGACTGGAAGTGAGGCTGAGCAATTAGGTGGGGCTGCTAATTTAGCTTCTTTGCCCAGCCATGACCATAGAACAGGCCCCATGTCCAGTATGTCCCACTGGGTTGAGGCCCAAATCAAACAGAACTGCCATCCAGGCTACCTGGACAGAAAGGGCTACTGGCTTGGTTCTACATATAGACAGAGCCAGTTTCTAGTATTTCTGTTCAAGCACTACTGCTAGTAAGAATTCAGTCTGCCAAGATCTGAGATCTGATTGCTGTAAACCCAACCCCACTTTGTTTCCATCCAATCCCCAGTTGTCAAGGCCCACAGATTCCTGCATTGATCCTCATGGAAAGAGACCCAAGTGTGCTTCCTAGGAAGCATTTGACAATGCTGGGAGGCTGAGTGTCCATCTTGGGCTCTCTTTTCCCACTGGAGAAAACATGGCAACAGGGCACCCTTCTCAGTGTGGGTGCTGTGCTGGCCTACGGAAGGATCAAATGGTTCAGAACAAACCACACTTCTTATGCTTTTAATGCACTCTTTCTCAGACTCTGTGGTCCAAGGAGGTGTTTCAGTCTCACCCATGGGGTTCTTGGATTTTCCTAATAATGCTTGTCTATGAACAGTTGCTAGTTGGTCTTCTGAGGGGCACTAAAGTTAGGAAAGACTTATGTCACCATCTTGATGAAGTCAGTTCAAGAACTAGAATTTGGAGGGTCTGCCTCTGGTTCTTGTAGTTATGGAGGCTGGGAAGTCCAAAATCATAGTACCAGCATGGTTGTTTCCTTATAAGAATCCTCTTCCTGGTTTGTAGCCAGGAACTCCTCACTCTTTTCTCACATGGCAGAAATGCTAAAATTTTGGTCTTAATTGTAAAGGTTCTTAAAACTATTAAACTAATAGCCATAACAGTAAAACTATTTGTGTAAAAAAAAGATGACATTATTTAGATTGGGTACTATGTTTATAATGACCACATAGAGAACATTTTTGGATGAGTCTTAATTTCAAAAATACAGTTTGATTTAGGATTCAGAAGTATGGCTGGCATGATTAATATTACTTCTATCTTAATTATCTCACTTGAAGGGAAGTTAGTAGGGTGATCGGGGCTAACAACATTAGGCCTCATTCTTCCTTTCTAGTAGCAGATATACAAATTATATTCTTCTCAGGTCCTCCTGAAGTTCCCTAGGGAGGATTGGCCTTGTAATTTGAGAGCCAAAATAACAAGCCAATGTCACAAGCATTAAATGAAAAACCCTTGGAATATTTGATTTCTTCCACTTATAATTTAATTTGTCACTGAAAATACGACAATTTTTATTACTTTTTTTTTTTTTTTACAAAATGTGATAATGACACTTAATAGAAGAACTAATATTTACCAGTAGTAGATAAAATACTATCAGCCTGGTTTCAATCATATCAGTAAATGATCTAATGTAATTGGGTCCCAGAGCATGTCTACAAAGTCAAACATGTAGCAAACACTCAGGAGTTATAAAAAGATTGGATCTTCTGTTTCCTCTGTCATTTTAATTCTGTGTTTATATTCCATGCCTCTTGGTATACATAGGAGAGAACAAATCCCAGATACATTTTTTTGTGTTTTCCCAGAGAACTTGTTCTGATGAACTCTATTGAGTTGCTGTGGTCTCTGGTACTGCTTGAGTTTTACAGATCGCCTTAAAAAAACAAAAACAAAAACAAAAACAAAATACAGATCGCCTTGTCCTAGAGCTAGAATAATATGACTAATATAAGCAGTCTATTTGCTTACTACAGAAAGTTTTACAGGTAAGAAAACATTTCATATGCTTCAATAATGGTTAACAAAAAATCTTGCAACTTAAGAAAAACAGCTTTTATTTAGGAAAAAACAAAACAAAACAAAAAAACAGCCAACCTTCTCTTATCAACCACCAACTGTGCACTATAATTTTTTTTATTAATTTTTTTATATTTTTTTTATTCTTATGTTAATCCCCATACATTACATCATTAGTTTTAGATGTAGTGTTCCATGATCCATTGTTTGTGCATAACACCCAGTGCTCCATACACAATGTGCCCTCCTCAATACCCATCACCAGGCTAACCCATCCTCCCACCCCCTCCCCTCTAGAACCCTTAGTTTGTTTTTCAGAGTCCACCGTCTCTCATGGTTCGTCTACACCTCCGATTTCCCCCCCTTCATTCTTCCCTTCCTGCTACCTTCTTCTTCTTCTTCTTCTTCTTCTTTTTTTTCTTAACATATATTGCATTATTTGTTTCATAGGTACAGATCTGAGATTCAACAGTCTTGCACAATTCACAGCGCTTACCAGAGCACATACCCTCCCCAGTGTCTATCACCCAGTCACCCCATCCATCCCACCCCACCCCCCACTCCAGCAACCCTCAGTTTGTTTCCTAAGATTAAGAATTCGTCATATCAGTGAGGTCATATGATACATGTCTTTCTCTGCTTGACTTATTTCGCTCAACATAATACCCTTCAGTTCCATCCACGCCATTGCAAATGGCAAGATCTCACTCCTTTTGATGGCTGCATAATATTCCATTGTATATATATACCACCTCTTCTTTATCCATTCATCTGTCGATGGACATCTTGGCTCTTTCCACAGTTTGGCTATTGTGGACATTGCTGCTATAAACATCGGGCTGCATGTACCCTTTCTGATCCCTACTTTTGTATCTTTGGGGTAAATACCCAGTAGCGCAATTGCTGGATCATATGGTAGCTCTATTTTCAACTTTTTGAGGAACCTCCATACTGTTTTCCAGAGTGGCTGAACCACCTTGCATTCCCACCAACAGTGTAGGAGGGTTCCCCTTTCTCCGCATCCCGCCAACATCTGTCATTTCCTGATTTGTTCATTTTAGCCATTCTGATTGGTGTAAGGTGGTATCTCATTGAGGTTTTGATTTGGATTTCCCTGATGCTGAGCGATATTGAGCACTTTTTCATGTGTCTGTTGGCCATTTGGATGTCTTCTTTGGAAAAATGTCTGTTCATGTCTTCTGCCGATTTCTTGATTGGATTCTTTGTTCTTTGGGTGTTGAGTTTGATGAGTTCTTTATAGATTTTGGATACTAGCCCTTTAACTGATATGTCATTTGCAAATATGTTCTCCCATTCTGTCGGTTGTCTTTTGGTTTTGTTGACTGTTTCCTTTGCTTTACAAAAGTTTTTATCTTGATGAAGTCCCAATAGTTCATTTTTGCCCTTGCTTCCCTTGCCTTTGGCAATGTTTCTAGGAAGAAGTTGCTTCGGCTGAGGTCAAAGAGGTTGCTGCCTGTGTTCTCCTTTAGGATTTGGATGGAATCCTGTCTCACATTGAGGTCTTTCAACCATTTGGAGTCTCTTTTTGTGTGTGGTGTAAGGAAATGCTCCAGTTTCATTCTTCTGCATGTGGCTATCCAATTTTCCCAACACTATTTGTTGAAGAGACTATCTTTTTTCCACTGGACATTCTTTCCTGCTTTGTCAAAGATGAGTTGACCATAGAGTTGAGGGTCCATTTCTGGGCTCTCTATTCTGTTCCATTGATCTACGTGTCTGTTTTTATGCCAATACCATGCTGTCTTGATGATGACAGCTTTGTAATACAGCTGGAAGTCCGGAATTGTGATGCTGCCAGCTTTGCTTTTCTTTTTCAACATTCCTCTGGCTATGCGGGGTCTTTTCTGGTTCCATATAAATTTTAGGATTATTTGCTCCATTTCTTTGAAAAAAGTGGATGGTATTTTGATGGGGATTGCATTGAATGTGTAGATTGCTCTAGGTAGCATTGACATCTTCACAATATTTGTTCTTCCAATCCATGAGCATGGAACGTTTTCCCATTTCTTTGTGTCTTCCTCAATTTATTTCATGAGTATTTTATAGTTTTCTGAGTACAGATCCTTTGTCTCTTTGGTTAGATTTATTGCTGGGTATCTTATGGTTATGGGTGCAATTGTAAATGGGATCGACTCCTTAATTTCTCTTTCTTCTGTCTTGTTGTCAGTGTATAGGAATGCCACTGATTTCTGTGCATTGATTTTATATCCTGCCACTTGACTGAATTCCTGTATGAGTTCTAGCAGTTTTGAGGTGGAGTCTTTGGGGTTTTCCACATAGAGTATCATATCATCTGCAAGGAGTGAGAGTTTGACTTCTTTGCCAATTTGGATGCCTTTGATTTCTTTTTGTTGTCTGATTGCTGTGGCTAGGACTTCCAATACTATGTTGAATAGCAGTGGTGATAGTGGACATCCCTGCCGCGTTCCTGACCTTAGGGGGAAAGCTCTCAGTTTTTCCCCATTGAGAATGATATTCGCTGTAGGTTTTTCATAGATGGCTTTTATGATATTGAGGTATATACCCTCTATGCCTATACTCTGAAGACTTTTGATTAAGAAAGGATGCTGTACTTTGTCAAAAGCTTTTTCTGCATCTACTGAGAGGATCATATGATTCTTGTTCTTTCTTTTGTTAATGTATTGTATCACATTGATTGATTTGCAGATGTTGAACC
Organism: Mirounga angustirostris; assembly: GCF_029215605.1. Taxonomy (NCBI): domain Eukaryota; kingdom Metazoa; phylum Chordata; class Mammalia; order Carnivora; family Phocidae; genus Mirounga; species Mirounga angustirostris. The sequence continues at coordinate 42,474,049 of NW_026991722.1, read as the reverse complement.
AACCTTGCAGCCCAGGAATAAATCCCACTTGGTCGTGGTGAATAATCCTTTTAATGTACTGTTGGATCCTACTGGCTAGTATTTGGGTGAGAATTTTTGCATCCATGTTCATCAGGGATATTGGTCTGTAACTCTCCTTTTTGATGGGGTCTTTGTCTGGTTTGGGGATCAAGGTAATGCTGGCCTCATAAAATGAGTTTGGAAGTTTTCCTTCCATTTCTATTTTTTGGCACAGTTTCCGAAGAATAGGTATTAATTCTTCTTGAAATGTTTGGTAGAATTCCCCTGGGAAGCCATCTGGCCCTGGGCTTTTTTTTTGGGGAGATTTTTGATGACTGCTTCAATTTCCTTAGTGGTTATAGGTCTGTTCAGGTTTTCTATTTCTTCCTGCTTCAGTTTTGGTAGTTGATACATCTCTAGGAATGCATCCATTTCTTCCAGGTTATCGAATTTGCTGGCATAGAGTTGCTCATAATATGTTCTTATAATTGTTTGTATTTCTTTGGTGTTGGTTGTGATCTCTCCTATTTCGTTCATGATTTTGTTGATTTGGGTCCTTTCTCTTTTCTTTTTGATAAGTCTGTCCAGGGGTTTATCAATCTTGTTAATTCTTTCAAAGAACCAGCTCCTAGTTTTGTTGATCTGTTCTACTGTTCTTTTAGTTTCTATTTCATTGATTTCTGCTCTGATCTTTATTATTTCTCTTCTCCTGCTGGGTTTAGGCTTTATTTGCTGTTCTTTCTCCAGTTCCTTTAGGTGTAGGGTTAGGTTGTGTACTTGAGACCTTTCTTGTTTCTTGAGAAAGGCTTGTATTGCTATATACTTTCCTCTTAGGACTGCCTTTGCTGCATTCCAAAGATTTTGAACAGTTGTGTTTTCATTTTCATTGGTTTCCATGTATTTTTTAAATTCTTCTTTAATTTCCTGGTTGACCCATTCATTCTTCAGTAGGATGCTCTTTAGCCTCCATGTACTTGAGTTCTTTCTGACTTTCCTCTTGTGATTGAGTTCTAGTTTCAAAGCATTGTGGTCTGAAAATAGGCAGGGAATGATCCCAATCTTTTGGTACCAGTTGAGACCTGATTTATGACCTAGGATGTGATCTATTCTGGAGAATGTAACATGGGGACTAGAGATGAATGTGTATTCCGTTGCTTTGGGATGGAATGTTCTGAATATGTCTGTGAAGTCCATTTGGTCCAGTTTGTCATTTAAAGTCTTTATTTCCTTGTTGATCTTTTGCTTAGATGATCTGTCCATTTCAGTGAGGAGGGTGTTAAAGTCCCCCACTATTATTGTATTGTTGTCAATGTGTTTCTTTGCTTTTGTTATTAATTGCCTTATATAATTGGCTGCTCCCATGTTAGGGGCATAGATATTTACAATTGTTAGATCTTCTTGTTGGATAGATCCTTTAAGTAGGATATAGTGTCCTTCCTCATCTCTTATTACAGTCTTTGGTTTAAAATCTATTTTGTCTGATATAAGGATTGCCACCCCAGCTTTCTTTTGGTGTCCATTAGCATGGTAAATGGTTTTCCAGCCCCTCACTTTCAATCTGGGGGTGTCTTTGGTTCTAAAATGAGTCTCTTGCAGAGAGCATATCAATAGGTCTTGTTTTTTAATCCAGTCTGATAGCCTGTATCTTTTGATTGGGGCATTTAGCCCATTTACATTCCGGGTAACTATTGAAAGACAGGAATTTAGTGCCATTGTATTGCCTGTAAGGTGACTGTTACTGTATATTGTCTGTGTTCCTTTCTGGTTTATGTTGCTTTTAGGGTCTCTCTTTGCTTAGAGGATTTCTTGTAGGGCTGGTTTTGTGTTTGCAAATGCCTTTAGTTTTTGTTTGTCCTGAAAGCTTTTTATATCTCCTTCAATTTTCAATGACAGCCTAGCTGGATATAGTATTCTTGGCTGCATATTTTTCTCATTTAGTGCTCTGAATATATCCTGCCAGTCCTTTCTGGCCTGCCAGGTCTCTGTGGATAGGTCTGTTGCCAATCTAATGTTTCTACCATTGTAGGTTACATATCTCTTCTCCCGAGCTTTTCTCTTTGTCTATGGGACTCGTAAGTTTTACTATTAGATGTTGGGGTGTTGACCTATTTTTATTGATTTTGAGAGGGGTTCTCTGTGCTTCCTGGATTTTCATGCCTGTTTCCTTCCCCAAATTAGGGAAGTTCTCTGCTATAATTTGATCCATTATACCTTCTTCCCCCCTCTCTCTTTCTTCTTCTTCTGGGATCCCAATTATTCTAATGTTGTTTCATCGTATGGTATCGCTTATCTCTTGAATTCTGCCCTCATGATCTAGGAGTTGTTTATCTCTCTTTTTCTCAGCTTCTTTATTTTCCATCATTTGGTCTTCTATATCACTGATTCTCTCTTCTGCCTCATTTATCCTAGCAGTTAGCGCCCCCATATTTGATTGCACCTCACTAATAGCCTTTTTGATTTCTACTTGGTTAGATTTTAGTTCTTTTACTTCTCCAGAAAGGGTTTCTCTAATAGCTTCCATATTTTTTTCAAGCCCAGCTAGTATCTTTAAAGTGATGATTCTGAACTCTAGATCTGACATTGTACTAATGTCCGTATTGAGTAGGTCCCTGGCAGTCGGTACTACCTCTTGTTCTTTTTGTTGAGGTGATTTTTTCCATCTTGTTATTTTGTGCAGAGGAGAATAGATTAACGAGAGAACAAAATGCTAGCAGAGTAACTACGTCCCCAGAAAATATACTCTAAACAAATCAGAAAAGACCTGAAGCAGTGGGAAAAGAAAGGGAAAGAGAGAAAAAAAAAAAAGAAAAAAAGGAAAAGAAGAAGATAAAGATAAAAACAAACAAAAACAAACAAAACAAAACAACAAGAACAACAAAAACTAGAATGTGATCAAATATGATCAGGCTGGTATATAGATCAGTGCCACACACTAGATTTGGGGTATATATTGTTCTGTTAGAAGAAAGTGCCTCCCAAAATTTTAAAGAAAGAAAAACTTATATATGTACAAAAATAAGGGTTGATATGATGAAGGGATGGAATATGACTGTAAAGATGGAAATTATAAAAAATTTTATAAAAGGAATTGATAAGAAGTTGTTTGAATAAAGAAAGAAGAGGATTTAAAAAAAGAAAAAAGAAAAAAAATGGAGAGAATGTGATCAGGCAGGGGAGTAGAAAAAACCATATACTAGAGATTTAGCGTATATTTTGATCTTTTAGAAGAAACTATCTCAAAATTTTAAAGAGAGAACAACTTATATATATATATGCCAAAAATATGGGTAACTACTATGAAGGGATAGAATATGACTCTAAAAATGAAAAATAAAAATGTTTTTTAAAAAAGGGATTGATAAGATGTTGGTTGTAAAAGGGAAAAAGAAAAATTAAAAAAAAAAAAAGACAGTTAAAAAAAATTAACTTTGAAAGACTAAAGAATCATGGGGAAAAGTCATGAATTCTATGTGCATTATTCCCCTAGCGCTGGAGTTCTGCCATTCTCATTGATCGGTAAACTTGGTCTTGGCTGTCTGTTCTCACTGATCTTCTGGGGAGGGGCCTGTTGCCGTGGTTTCCAAATGTCTCTGCCGGAGGCGGAATTGCCCCGCCCTTGCCCCCTCCCGGCTAAGTAATCTGCTCGGGTTTGCTCTCCGGAGCTTTTGTTCCCTGCGAGCTTTCCGTACAGCTTTGGAGGCAGAGAGTGAAAATGGCGGCCTCCCAATCTCCACTCCGGAGGAGCCGAGAACTTGGGGCTCCACTCCTCAGTGCGCCCCAGAGAAAAGCAGTCAGTCACTCCCGTCTCCCCGGTCTCCGGCTGCACTCCGTGCTCACCCGGCCTGTGACCGCGCGTTTCTATCTCTGGAACCCGACCCCAGGTGGAGTCTCCAAACCCAGCAGATCCCTGAGGTGCACTCCTGCATGGCTCCTCCCAGGGGGAGGATGGTGAGTCTCCCCGGATCTGCTGCTTGTTGGGTCCCCGCTGGAGGAACAGTGGCCCAACTGCGCCGCGGATCACGGTTTATGGCAACCCCGAGCTGAGAGCCTGCGCCTGGGCTCCGCCTCTGCAGCCGGCTTCCCTGCTCCGTTACCTGGGAGCTCTGCTGCACTCAGGCACCCCCGGTCTTTCTGTGACCCCAAGGGTCCTGAGACCACACTGTCCCGGAGGGTTCCACCCCCCGCTTAGCCACCAGAGCGACGTCCCTCAGCGGAGCAGACTTTTAAAAGTTCTGATTTTGTGCTCCGTGGTTCTATCACTTGCCAGAAGCGGCTGATGGAGGCTCCTCCCCCTCCATCTATCCTCCCGAATATTGCCTCGGATTCACTCCTCCGCATGTCCTACCTTCCAGTAAGTGGTCGCTTTTCTGATGAGAGAGTTGTTGCTATTCTTTTCTTCAATCTCCTGTTGAGTTTGTAGGTGTTCAGAATGGTTTGATCCCTATCCAGCTGAATTCCTGAGAGGAGACGAAATCCAGGTCTCCTACTCCTCTGCCATCTTGCTCTGCCCCCCATGCACTATCATTTTAAACAGCTTTTCAGCAGAGCATTTCTTTTCTGTACGATGACTGGTTGAAAATGTTACTCAGCCTATGGACCAAAGCCTCTTGATTAGCTGTGTCAGAAGGGTCCCCTCAGAAACACTGCATGGTTGCACTTTGATGCTTCCATTTTGAATATTCCATGAAGGGTTACACTAAGTTATCTGTAGAGGTTAATGATGAAGGAGGATAAGGAGGAGGAGAAGGAAAAGATTGCCAAAAATTGAAGAACTTAACAAGGAAATGATCGCTTCCTGTGGTGGGTCTAATCTTTGGAATGGAGCAATGGTGGCAGTATTGGAGAGCTATTTCATCAGTTTGCTTTTTATCTTTAACAGACAAAAATGTCCATTTTAGCTCTTTCAGTGGCTGGGTAGTAGATTCTGCTTATGCCTTTCCAAGTGAGAGTTACAGGTGACAAAAAAATCTATTATTCTTACGTTACATATGTCTATCAAGGTTTTCCTTATATAAAAAGAAACTAAATCAGAGGATTCACTGTACTAAAGAACTATTGTTTCAGAAACGTCTTTGGGTATCCTGCTCATTGCACTAAAATGTTGCACTGTCACAGTTTTGCAAGTGAATATTCATTCTTACGTCAGCTATGCCCGAGTTTTTATTCTATAATTTCTAATTTTCTTCAACTTTATTTATAAAACCCATTTTGATTTTTTCTTTTATCCTCTTCCCTTGTTTCTTACCACTCTCCCTCTCTCCCTTTCACTTCCTTCCTCTTTTTTCTCTCCCTCTTTCTTACTTTTTTCCTTTTCTTTCTTCCTTTGCATAAAATTAAAATTGAATAAAAAAGGTGATTCTTTTTAGAAACTTAATCATCATGGCTCCTCTGAATATAGCTGAGATAGTCTTATTATTTGAATAATTCTTCCTAGATATTTGTAACTAAATACGCACTTGACGATATTCTGCAGTTTTATTTGAATTATAGATATATTCTTCAATTATCAGATGAAAAAAAAAAATGAATGCCTAAAGCAGTCCATGGCTTTGACATGGCCTTACTAAAATCTTTAAAGATTCATCAGAGCCTAAAGATAAGTACCACCATACCCACTGAACTAGCACCACATTACTCAGTTTGCAGAACATCAAACAGAAGTTCTTCTAGGACACCATGCCACTTTTTACATTGATATTCTTCTCTTACCCACTTGTCTCTCTGGGAAACTTCTATTTATTTGTAAGACTCAGTTAAAGAGGACATTTTACTTCTCCACCTAGGAAAAATAACTTCTGCCTCAGCCCAGGCAGCTGTGGTATTTGCTTCTATTCTAAGGGTTGTCACTGCACAATTTTTAAATATGAAGCTCTCAGAGGACACATATTTGTCTTGCTCATCTTTTTATTCTTAAGGGTTGAATATTACAGTGTCTTGCATGTGGAAAAGGGTTAATAAAGTGTTGAGTGACTCAAATGATAAATAATAATTATTACAAAAATGTATATAGCACTTACTTAATGCCAGGACTTCTCAGAGCACTTTAAATATTTTAATGCAATAAATTTAATCCTCACAATCACCATATGTGGTATTTTTCTTATTTAACAGACGAGAAAACTGATAAATTTAACAGAGACGTTAAACAGCTTCCCTTGGGTCACACTGGGAAAGATCCGGCATTGGAATCCAGGCAAACTGCTTCCAGGATCCGGATTAGTAAAGCTTGCCAATCCACTTCCTGGCTTAAAAATATTCAGCATCTCCCCCATCTTTTACAGGATAGATTCCACTCTGATGAGCAGAGCAAAAAAAAAGTCCACTTCATCGTATAGCGCCTGCATAGATTTTTAGATACTTATTTTTCAGATTCCCAAAGCTGCTCTCATCTTGAAATATTTGTCATTCTGCCAACACACACTGTTTTATCAGGCCACTAGATGTATATATATATATATATATATATATATATTTTTTTTTTTTTTTTTTTTTTTTTTCCTCTGCTTGAAAGGCTGTCCACCTGAAATTCTTCCTTCATCTGACTGGGAAAATCATTGCTATCTTGTGAGAATGCACAACCATCACTGTTTCTTTGATGATCTAGAGAGTTCCTCCCTGAGATTCGCATTTCTCAGTGCCAAAGTATAAGAAGAAATGCTGGTTCAACAGAGGCAAATTTTAAGAGCTACTGCACTTCATTGTTATACCTGTAGATGGAATTATTTAGGGGTAGAATTTGGAGAGGCCAAGCTGGCACTTAGATGCAGTGAAACAGAACGGAATAAAGACTCGCTTTGTGCAAAACTGCAAGTTTCAGTTAATTCCCTTTGTCACCTTTTGGCTTAGTTTATTGGAAATACAAGTTTGTGTAACAGGCATATTAGAATAGCAAGAAAGATCAAGCTGTCAACATATGGCTTCCTATCGAGATCGTTTGTGAGATTAATGCATATGCCTGTGGGTTATGCATTGCTAACTTCAGCTCCACAGAAATGAAACGTCATGAGCAGCAGTGTGTGCTTTATTACTTAATTTGTGGCCTATCTTTGGATGGGACAGAGAATCAATGTCCTTCTATTAGTTTCCATATTTTGCTTTATGAGTCCCATTCCTGAATAGTCCAGTCATTGATGAATACTTCATGTTAAATAGCCGGTCATCTGATGAAGAGAGCTGGCCACCAGGGATGAGGGAAGAGATGCTGGTGTGAGGGTAATTAAAGGTTCCATGCAGGTATTTTGCAACCCACAGAGAGAAGAGAGCAAGACTGTAATGCCATTCTTCATGGCAGGGAAAAGCCCAAATGACATAGAAATAAAGCAAGACAAAATCAACAAAGAATTAAATAGAAAAATCAACTGACTTTGGAAAGAAGACACAACTGAAGGTGTCACTCTAGAAAACTATTTCTATTCAGCCATGCATACCTCTTACTTGTCAGTTTATTGTCCCCTTTACCGTTCTCAGGAATGGAAATTGGTGTCTTACAAAGATAGCATTTCTGGCTCATGGAAAATCCTCCATCACCAGTGTAGGGGAAGGAAAAGAACGATGCTGGTGATAATGAATGTATAGGGACCATTTCTGGTGACTGTTAAGGGTCATAACCTCAGCTGTTCAGTTTTTTTCTTTCTGAGTCGCTATGGAATTCAATGTGGAATTTATCAAATGGCAAGAGAAAATTTTGCCATTGTAGTGCATTGACCACATACTACTATCTGCTTTGGAGTATACATAATTGTGCCGATGTAGTATGGAATAGTCCAAAGACTGTGAATTTTGGAGACGGACCTGGGTTTCAATTCTGAAACTGTTACTACTTAGTTTTACGAATTTGAGCAAGTTATGTAATCTCTTTGAATACCAGCTCTTACTTACAAAATATAAATTCAAAGGGGTTAATTTACAGGCTAAACAAAAACCTGGCTTATAACATGCATACAGTTTCATAAATATTTTATTAATACAAGCAAAAAAAGGAAAATTTATAACTATTTTTCTTTAGAAACCAAAGAGATTTGATGAAACTTTCTCACATCATGAGATCAGCAGCCTAAACTATTAGATTAAAAGAAAAACTAAAATTGCTCATAATGTTAATTTAAAATAAACAGAAACTTAAGCACAATTTCTTAAGAAAAAACACAAGAAAAACTGTATTTCAGATGGAATTGTGATTCTGTTAAGAGATACTAAATAGTCAAAGATCTGCGGAAGTTAAGAAATTTCCATCATTAATGTGAAAAAACACTTTAAGTACTAACGCTACTGTTTTATTGTATGTCATTTATCACGACAGCGAATCAACTAACTCTAAAAATTAGGATTAAGCTAATTCCAAAAACTTTTGCTTTTTGCTGTAGTTTGGTGTTCTTTCTCCTCCATCCCCAACTTTATTTTTTTTTTAAGATTTTATTTATTTATTTGAGAGAAACAGTGGGAGAGAGAGCATGAGCCAGGGGAGGGGCAGAGAAGCAGACTCCCCACTGAGCAGGGAACCCAACATGGGACTCAATCCCAGAACTCTGGGATCATGACTTGTGCCAAAGGCAGACGCTTAACCGACTGAGCCATCCAGGCACCCTATACCCAAATTTAGTTAATTCTGTTTCCCATTTGACATTTTGCATTTTAACATTTCTTGATTTAATGGGGTTAAAAAATACTATCATCTTAATTTATACAATCAGGCAGTGATGGGGCCATCCCAGAAGAATTTTACAAGACTATGGAGTTAGTTGAATAAAGATCAGTATTCTAAGAGATGAGGCTGAGAGGTTGGATTATTAAGACAAAGGTAAGTCTTCTGATATTAATATGGGGGTGGCAGAACAGAAAGCAAAGCCCTACACATTGCTAAAACTAATAATGCAAATCTAGTGGTGGTGCTGGCTTGCTTGCAAAGGTGAAAGCCGGATTTCTAAGGTCAGGGTCTATTTCTTGTAAATGTACTGATCATAGATAAATTGAATCATGTAAAATTCAGAGAGGGTGCCTGGGTGGCTCAGTTGGGTGCCTGGGTGGCTCAGTTGGTTAAGCGACTGCCTTCGGCTCAGGTCATGATCCTGGAGTCCCTGGATCGAGTCCCGCATCGGGCTCCCTGCTCAGCAGGGAGTCTGCTTCTCCCTCTGACCCTCCCCCCTCTCATGTGCTCTCTCTCATTCTCTCTCTCTCAAATAAATAAATAAAATCTTTAAAAAAATAAATAAATAAAATTCAGAGAGATAGTGATACAAAAGCAATTCAAACTCAACTTGCTAGATGCTTTATAACTAACTAAATTTTCTCCAGGATCTTAAGACATAATGACTCTTGAAAAAAGACCAAAAGCGGTTTCTACTACAGACAGTGCATACCTCTGGACTCTCAATTCCATTTAGACACTTTTTGTGCTCACCATAATTTTTTTGTTGTTTTGTTTATGTGCCCTATTTCAAATAAATAGGCAATAAAGATATATTTACTAGGAATAACATTACGCCAAATGGTGAGCAATAAATTAGTTTTCAAAGCACAAGAGAGAAAAAAATTAAACAAGTGCTAGTTTTGTTATCATCCTACAGTAAAAAATGATTAATGTACACAACTACTAGTTTTAAAAAGATATGAACTAATTTTATATCAACATGTGTACCTACATGGTACAATAATTTAAAATATTTTTATGAATTATTCATAGATATAGATGCAATGGAAAAAGAAAAAAACCAAAACCCTATAAAATAAAATGACTTTAAAAAAATATCAAGAAGAGAGGAAAAAAACAATGATTTTGCTCAAAGAAATGAGGTTTCTTTATTGCAAGAGTGAGAGAGAAAGTTCAGGTATGGTTAATTCACAGTTCAAATGTATCCATGAGAAAAGGAGAAGTATTCATAGTACTGATAGATACAAAATGAAATTACATAACATGTAACCCCCGATTATTTCATTTAAGTGTTTTTATTTATTGGTTTATTGGCAATTTGGATTCATTTTTCTGTGAATTTCCTTTGTCCTCCCTCTTTTCCTATAAAGTAGTTTGCCTTTTTGCTTACTGATGTGCACACTTATCCTGGGTACTAATTTGCTGCATGTTATGTGAGTATCTATGTCAAACAGGTAATCATAAAAAGATGGAATGAAAAATATGCAAGAGATTGTGAGATCTTCACTTGAGGGTGGTGAGTAGTCTTGGAAAAGAAGGAAGAGAATGAGTTGAGGGAGGGTATATTTCAACCCTTTAATATTTTATTTGTTAAAATTTTTGAAGAAAACAAAATATGTTTAACCCCACCTGAGGAATGGCACTCTACAAGAGCTGAGATTCCTCAGAGATGAGGGTCTTGGTGGCCCACCAGGTAAACTCGAATTGGCATAGGTTCTAGTCAAGGGGAGGGGAGTCTAGAATGGGATATAGAAGAGAGAGAAGATAAAAACCACTTCTAAACTTGAGAGCAGCATGAGCTATAGTTCATCTTACAGATCTTCCTATTTTTTACTTTTCTCAGGACAAGAAATCAATCAAAATCTTGGAATAACTGCTCACAGATGGGGTGAACTTACTATGAAGCAGGTGGATCCAAGCATCACAAGAGGTAGTTTGTAGTTGATATTGTGGTTCATCATCCAAATCTTTTAGGATTGAAGTACCCTATCCCTTGACTGCTGGGAAAATTTACTGCTGATAACTCACAGCCACATGCCATTGTGGAAACTGTTTTCCATCAAAGGAAGCTTCCTCACCCACATAACACTCCCTCCCCAGGGCAGTTAGGAGTCCAAAGAACTGAGTCCCTCACACAGATTTGAGATTCTCTGAAGGGCTGCCTTAGTTTCAGAACTCTCTGTGAGAAAGATGGAATCCATCACTGCTACCATGACACAATTAACCTTACCTCACTCTTACTCTTGCTTCCCTTTCCCTCTCAAAATTGGTGTTTATGAGAGCATTCTTTAGTCCATCAGAGTCAGAGCATCACATTCCATTCCTAAGGAGGCTTATCTGTAACAAGACTTTGAGCTTTACAAGGTAAAGGTAGAAATTATTTTTAGTTTACATTTAAGTTGTCAGCCTAATTCAGTAGGTAGGAAAGAGGTGAGAAATCAAGATAAACTCTTTCATGACTAAGTCAGTGCTTTGTAACACAATATACTTGTACTTGACTTCTGAGAAATCTGGACACAATAGGACAAAGAAAAAATCAGAAACCCTGAGATAGATCTCCATTTATGAAATTCATGAAGGAAGATTGGTCTATTTTCATATATTCGGAGTTTTAAACAATATACTAGTCCCCTTTTCCCATTTGTTCATTTATTTAACAACTATTAGACTATTCCTGTATGACAGCTACTGTGCTAAGCACAGATAATTCAAATAAGAGGAAGTCTCCAAATGCAAGGAACTACTGAGAATTTGGTAATAAACCAAAAGAGACAAATAGTGTAATAGGCGCTGTAATAGCCATTTACACAGGATCCTTTCCGAGTAAATGGGGAAAAAAAAAACCAGATGTGATGGGAGGGAGGGCAGAGGAAGCCTTGTTGGACAAATGATGATTGAGTTCACCTTTGAAGGATTAGAAGAAATTATTTAGGCAGGAGATATGGGAAGGGAAATATGAAAGTACATTATGTGGGAACGGTAATATGTTCTGAGACACTTAAGATTGTGAATTTGATGTAGTTCAGTATATCTAATATAAATATATTTCAAAATAAGCCTAGAGTGGTAGGCAGTGACCAGACTATGGAGTTGTTGGTATAAAGGAAGTGATTTTGAATGTAATCCTGCCCAAATGGGGATGAATACTTCAAAGGATTTAAAATAGAGGAATTTCCTGATCAGACATGTTTAACAAATATTATTCTGAGTGTAGGCCACTATACCACCATCCCTAATGTAAAGATCAGAAATATAATCTCACAGGGTCCTGGGTAACTATCCAAAGGTGTGCAGAATACCCCTTTTTTAAGACTCAATAACATGATATAAATAAATAACTCAGGTCTGTGTCAAGATGGTACCTAATGATATGTTTGGGGGTGGGGGTGGAAATTAACAAAGGATACTGAAGCACCCTGGGGAAACAATGGGGGAGACCCATCACCACAACTAGAATAAAATGATCACTGAAATTCAGTTTCTCATAATTGGAACTGAGACTCTAGAAAAAGGAAAATTTAAATTTAAATCACATTAAATTTCTTTCTTTTATTAATGTATTATATCACATTGATTGATTTGCAGATGTTGAACCAACCTTGCAGCCCAGGGATAAATCCCACTTGGTCATGGTGAATAATCCTTTTAATGTACTCTTGGATCTTATTGGCTAGTATTTTGGTGAGAATTTTTGCATCCATGTTCATCAGAGATATTGGTCTGTAATTCTCCTTTTTGATGGGGTCTTTGTCTGGTTTTGGGATCAAGGTAATGGTGGCCACATAAAACAAGTTTGGAAGTTTTCCTTCCATTTCTATTTTTTGGCACAGTTTCAGAAGAATAGGTATTAATTCTTCTTGAAAGGTTTGGTAGAATTCCCCTGGGAAGCCATCTGGCCCTGGGCTTTTGTTTATTGGGAGATTTTTGATGACTGCTTCAATTTCCTTAGTGGTTATAGATCTGTTCAGTTTTTCTATTTCTTCCTGGTTCAATTTTGGTAGTTTATACATCTCTAAGAATGCATCCATTTCTTCCAGGTTATGTAATTTGCTGGCATATAGTTGCTCATAATAGGTTCTTATAATTGTATTTTATGGTGTTGGTTGTGATCTCTTTCATTCATGATTTTGTTGATTTGGGTCCTTTCTCTTTTCTTTTTGATAAGTCTGGCCAGGGGTTTATCAATCTTGTTAATTCTTTCAAAGAACCAGCTCCTAGTTTCATTGATCTGTTCTACTGTTCTTTTGGTTTCTATTTCATTGATTTCTGCTCTGATCTTTATTATTTCTCTTCTCCTGCTAGGTTTTGGCTTTATTTGCTGTTCTTCCTCCAGCTCCTTTAGGTGTAGGGTTAGGTTGTGTACTTGAGACCTTTCTTGTTTCTTGAGAAAGGCTTGTATTGCTATATACTTTCCTCTTAGGACTGCCCTTGCTGCATCCCAAAGATTTTGAACAGTTGTGTTTTCATTTTCATTTGTTTCCATGGATTTTTTAAATTCTTCTTTAATTTCCTGGTTGACCCATTCATTCTTTAGTAGGATGCTCTTTAGCCTCCATGTATTGAGTTCTTTCTGACTTTCCTCTTGTGACTGAGTTCTAGTTTCAAAGCATTGTGGTCTGAAAATAGGCAGGGAATGATCCCAATCTTTTGGTACCAGTTGAGACCTGATTTGTGACCTAGGATGTGATCTATTCTGGAGAATGTTCCATGGGCACTAGAGAAGAAAGTGTATTCTGTTGCTTTGGGATGGAATATTCTGAATATATCTGTGAAGTCCATTTGGTCCAGTGTGTCACTTAAAGTCTTTATTTCCTTATTGATCTTTTGCTTAGATGATCTGTCCATTTCAGTGAGGGGGGGTGTTAAAGTCCCCCACTATTACTGTATTGTTGTCAATGTGTTTCTTTGCTTTTGTTATGAACCATATGATCCTCTCAATAGATGCAGAAAAAGCTTTTGACAAAGTACAGCATCCTTTCTTGATCAAAACTCTTCAGAGTATAGGCATAGAGGGTATATACCTCAATATCATAAAAGCCATCTGTAAAAAACCCACAGCAAATATCATTCTCAATGGGGAAACACTGAGAGCTTTCCCCCTAAGGTCAGGAACGCGGCAGGGATGTCCACTATCACCACTGCTATTCAACATAGTATTAGAAGTCCTAGCCACAGCAATCAGACAACAAAAAGAAATCAAAGGCATCCAAATCAGCAAAGAAGAAGTCAAACTCTCACTCTTTGCAGATGATATGATACTTTATGTGGAAAACCCCAAAGACTCCACCCCAAAACTGCTAGAACTCATACAGGAATTCAGTCAAGTGGCAGGATATAAAATCAATGCACAGAAATCAGTGACATTCCTATACACCAACAGCAAGAAAGAAGAAAGAGAAATTAAGGTGTTGATCCCATTTACATTTGCACCCAAAACCATAAGATACCTAGGAATAAATCTAACCAAAGAGACAAAGGATCTGTACTCAGAAAACTATAACATACTCATGAAAGAAATTGAGGAAGACACAAAGAAATGGAAAAACGTTCCATGCTCATGGATTGGAAGAACAAATATTGTGAAGATGTCAATGCTACCTAGAGCAATCTACACATTCAATGCAATCCCCATCAAAATACCATCCACTTTTTTCAAAGAAATGGAACAAATAATCCTAAAATTTGTATGGAACCAGAAAAGACCCCATATAGCCAGAGGAATGTTGAAAAAGAAAAGCAAAGCTGGCAGCATCACAATTCCGGACCTCAAGTTCTATTACAAAGCTGTCATCATCAAGACAGTATGGTACTGGCACAAAAACAGACACATCGATCAATGGAACAGAATAGAGAGCCCAGAAATGGACCTTCAACTCTATGGTCAACTAATCTTCGGCAAAGCAGGAAAGAATGTCCAATGAAAAAAGACAGTCTCTTCAACAAATAGTGTTGGGAAAATTGGACAGCCACATGCAGAAGAATGAAACTGGAGCATTTCCTTACACCACACACAAAAATAGACTCAAAATGGTTGAAAGACCTAAATGTGAAGCAGGAGTCCTTCAAAATCCTAAAGGAGAGCACAGGCAGCAACCTCTTCGACCTCAGCCGAAGCAACTTCTTCCTAGAAACATCGCCAAAGGCAAGGGAAGCAAGGGCAAAAATGAACTATTGGGACTTCATCAAGATAAAAAGCTTTTGCACAGCAAAAGGAACAGTCAACAAAACCAAAAGACAACCGACAGAATAGGAGAAGATATTTGCAAATGACATATCAGATAAAGGGCTAGTATCCAAAATCTATAAAGAACTTCTTAAACTCAACACCCAAAGAGCAGATGATCCAATCAAGAAATGGGCAGAAGACATGAACAGTCATTTTTCCAAAGAAGACATCTAAATGGCCAACAAACACATGAAAAAGTGCTCAACATCACTCAACATCAGGGAAATCCAAATCAAAATCTCAATGAGATACCACCTCACATCAGTCAGAATGGCTAAAATTAACAAGTTAAGAAATGACAGATATTGGCGGGTATGCGGAGAAAGGGGAACCCTCCTACACTGTTGGTGGGAATGCAAGCTGGTGCAGGCACTCTGGAAAACAGTATGGAGGGTCCTCAAAAAGTTGAAAATGGAGCTACCCTATGACCCAGTAATTGCACTACTGCGTATTTACCCCAAAGATACAAATGTAGGGATCTGAAGGGGCATGTGCGCCCCGATGTTTATAGCAGCAATGTCCACAATAGCCAAATTATGGAAAGAGCCAAGATGTCCATCGACAGATGAATAGATAAAGAAGCAGTGGTATATATATACAATGGAATATTATGTAGCCATCAAAAGGAATGAAATCTTTCCATTTGCAATGACATGGATGGAACTGGAGGGTATTATGCTGAGCGAAATAAGTCAATCAGAGAAAGACATGTATCATGTGATCTCACTGATATGAGGAATTCTTAATCTCAGGAAACAAACTGAGGGTTGCTGGAGTGGTGGGGGGTGGGAGGGATGGGGTGGCTGGGTGATAGATATTGGGGAGGGTATGTGCTATGGTGAACACTGTGAATTGTGTAAAACTGTTAAATCACAGACTTGTACCTCTGAAACAAATAATACATTGTATGTTAAAAAAAAAAAGAAGAAGATAGGAAGAAGGAAAAAATTAAGGGGGTGAAATTGGAGGTGGAGACGAACCATGAGAGACAATGGACTCTGAGAAACAAACTGAGGGTTCTAGAGGGGAGAGGTTGGGGATATGGGTTAGCCCAGTGATAGGTATTAAAGAGGGCACATACTGCATGGAGCACTGGGTGTTATACACGAACAATGAATCATGGAACACTACATCAAAATCTAATGATGTAATGTATGGTGATTAACATAACATAATAATTTTTAAAAAAGCAATAAACATGTACTTCCTTTTTTAAAAAAATTACATTAAATTTC
The DNA here is from genome assembly GCF_029215605.1 of Mirounga angustirostris. NCBI lineage: Eukaryota > Metazoa > Chordata > Mammalia > Carnivora > Phocidae > Mirounga > Mirounga angustirostris. The sequence continues at coordinate 42,457,941 of NW_026991722.1, read as the reverse complement.
CTTGGGGTGGTGAGAATGTGTACAAGAAAAAAGTTGAAAATGGTTGAATGGGGAAACGCTGAGGTCATGAAAAATAAGTTAATATGCATTGGCCATAAGAACCTCCTAGTGGCCATATCTAATGGGAAGCCAGAATGTAATGGAGTCCACATGATAGCAATCATAGAAGTCAGTCCAGAGTTCAAGCAAGCTCATCTTATGTCTTCCATAGAGGTCAAGCTCTAGAGCAAAGAGCAGGATGGAGAAGGTTGGAGAGTGTATGGAGATGGAAATGAAGGTTATTCAGCATAAGAGAAAAATTAATTTTCCTTCCATGCTTCTGAGTTCTGAACTAAGACCCCTGTAATAAAAGATAGATTAATAACAGAAAAGTAAACAAGTTTAACATGTACTCTTCATACATAGATGTGAGACACCCAGGGAAAAATTAGTAACTCCTCAAATTGGCGAATTCAGAATTAAATAAAATTTTACCGAGGAAAGGGAAGAGGAATATAAGACCCAACAAGTTCAGTCTCGAAGTTTGCTTTAAAAAGTAAATACTTCCATTGCCATAGGTGGTAAGAATGGTGTAGTGAAATGGTGTCTCTGGTTTCCCACAAGAATGTGAGACACTTCCAGTCACAGACCTGCTAATTGTTAAACTAGGCAGGTGCTACTGGAATGGGACTTTTCTAGCACTAACAATGAAGATTGATATGACAAAGGCCCCTTAAGGACAGGAACCACTTATGGCAAGCTTCCCTGACATCAGGCATAGTTGGACAAAGACAATGTTGCTTCTCAGATCCACAACCTCTTTGGCTATCTATCAGAAGCATGCTAGTACATGCATCCTCCAGATGGCAGAGATCAGAGAGAATATTCTCACCGGTCACAAAGCCAAACTCTTAAGACATAGAACAAGATGAAAGGAAGACTTCGTCTGACCTATGGTTCTTTTCTTTATGACAAATGGCACAAAAGACAGAAATAAAAGAAAACAGTGACCATTTCTGGGAGAAAAAGGATCTATAGAAAACAAGAATTCTCTTAACAACTTTTTACCAGAGTCACTATATCCAAGGAAATGGTTCACACAAATATTTTCTCCTGCTAACCTAAATTTGAAAAGGAAGAGACAAGAAATTTTTACCTTTCTCTCTCAACCAGTCACTATAGACAGAGATCAGGGAGAGCTGACTCTGGTAAAAAATTCTTACCCTTCACCAGCATCAACCAGTTTTCAGGATCCTATCTGTAGGCTCCAGACAGTATGGTTTTGCAGAAAGTTCCTTTCTGGTTACCAAACTATGAAGGGGAAAGAATAATTTTCCTCTACCTTTCTAGATCCTTGGCTGGGACACCCCACTAATAAAAATCAGATTAACAGGAGAAAAACAAACCGAAATTTAATAACATGTATACCTTGTGTAAACATGGGAGATACCCGGGAAAACTGAGTAACTTTCCAAAATGGCACAATCTACCACTTTCAATGGCATCTCCAGCTAAAGACAAAAGATGCTGGGGGAGGATAGAGTGAAGAGGGTGATATGATGTGAACCAGGAGCTAAAGGTCAAGAAAGAATTCTTGAGATGTTTTTGGTGCAAAAAGGTATTTTTATTAAAGCACAGGGACAGGACAGGACCGACCCCTGGGCAGGAAGAGCCACACTGGGATTGTGAAGAGCCATTGATTATATACTTTTAAATTGGGGAGGTGGGAGAAAGACAAAGGAATTTTCTATAAAGATTTCCACATGTTAAAGAAGACTTATAGGATCCTGGTGGTCTGGTTATGTCAATCTAAGGTTGCTTTTTGCCTCTAGGAAATCATTAACATTAAGACAATTGTGAGTTCTTTAAGGAATGGCATACTTTGCCTGTCTCAAGTATTCGTCAATGGGCTGCTAGTTATAAGGAAATTTAATTTTATCTACATTTCTTTTGTCTTTGTTCTCCTCATCAAGGGGAGGCCAGTTATGGGAGGTTACCAGGAAAAGTACAATAAATAAGGGTCAGGTTGTTATGCAGGTTCAAGTCCTTGCTTTCTTTATTGGTAAGAGTTTCTAGAGATTTAATCATTCTTCTCTTTCCTGGTACAGAGAGGGAAATACCCTTTCAAATAGAGATTTCCCCTATAAATGTAAATGTTTTTTACAAAATGGTAACTTCTTTTCAGTTTTTAGAGTTTCTCCTGTGTCTGCAGTTTTTCAAAAATAACCAGCTCAAGATAATCCTTATGCCAAAGAGACATCTTCTGGAGTGGAAAACTCTGCCTCCCTTCAGTATAATGGTAAAGGGCATTGGGGTTTAGGGCATGGTAAGTAAGAGCTGAGGAGACAGGGTTTGGTGGATCCAGCTCCTGAGTGAATCCTAGAGAAATGGCTAGGTCTGAGACGATTGGCTGCTAGACCCAAAGCACAGGTGTTTCCAGAAAGGAGGCCCCTGTCATCCATGGTGGTGGTCTTTTAAGTGACCCATATATAAGTTACCATGTAGGTTTCAAAAAAAGGAGGTATCACTGAAGGTCCAATGATCAGAAGCTTTTTCCGAGTTCTCCCATATCCAGACAAATTTCCTCAATTATTTTATGACCCTAGGGAAAGAAAGAGAGTGACAACAATTGAGACTGGGTTTCCTGGCATTCAGATTGGATTTCCCGGCAAGTGAAGGCATCAACATTGGTTATATACTTGGGACTCTGAATCAAGCCCTGTTGTCAAGAAAATTGCAAAAAAAGAAAAGCCAGAATCTTGAACCACACATTAATCTGCCTGGATTTAAGCCTTTTGAGTATTTTATGTGTGCACACATAATTAATGAAGTCTCACTGAATTTTTTAAGTACTTTGTAATGATAACCATAGGAATTATAAAGAAGAGTTTCAAGAACTGGCCCAGCAAAGAGCTGAGCAAGAGAAAGTTGGTTCAGTCTATAAAATGAAAAGGCAATGTAAGCATAAACATCTTACTGAAGCATCATTCACAGGCCCTTTAAGAGAAGAAAAGACTTTGTGCTTCTCCTCACACCAGGATTCCTCTTAATGAATGCCATACTTTAGTTCAAAATTTATATTTTACTCAGTGAAATGGCAGTTCCTGAAGAGTTAATATTTTGAAAGCAAAACACCTGAGATTAGAGAGAGTTTCTTAGAGAAATTATTTGCAAAAATAAGTCCCATTGTAAAATATAAGGATTAATGTATTAATCAGAGCTTTGTGAACTGGCACATTAAGCAGCTTTGTTATGCTAATTCACTTGTAAATGAAGAATGGAGTCATTCTCCTATTACTGAAAATCATTCTTAAAGGCCTGATTTAGAACAATAAAGATGTCCTTTATGCTTGTAAATTTTGCTAAGTTTTAGATCAGGAATCTATTTTAGTGAAAAAGTCACCTTATTTTTTCAAGTTGCTACATATCCATTAAGCTTTATATTTAGTTTTATTCAGCCCATGAAATTAACAAAAGAAATATCTGCTCAGGAAGGAAATGATACAAGACAACCTTGGGAATTTATTTCCTCACAATCTCCCATTAAAAGGCCAATAATGCATAAAAAGTCAAATGATGCATCTACACCAGAGGTCAACAGACTGACTTGAGGGTTACAGAGTCAAAAACATTGTTTGGTTTCGGTTCCCTCTGTAATTCTTTGTTTTGATTTTTTAAAAATTTAAATTGTTGTAAATATTTCAAAATTGAAAGATTACATACAAAATCCTATGTGGATTTTTGTGCAAAATTAGAAGATGTGACTAGGGCGGCATTCAGCATTGGCAACAATCACTTGGAGCTGACCAGCAGCTATTACTACTAAATTGGCATTCTTGCCAGTTTCTGTCTTAAAATACTCTCACTAATCTTACTGGCTACACAGCTGAGGATTGACAAAACAAGTTGTGAGAAAAAATAAAATCATTCTATTGCAGTTACTTAGAAAGTAAGCATTAAAAATACCACCCACTTATCCATATTTCTCCTGTTGTAGTGAAAAGAAATCAGTATGTTGGTCATGGAGCTTATGAGAAGCACAATATCAAGCAATTACTTGCTTTTTGTCTGTTGAGAATTCTTCAGTCATTAATTGGTTAAGACGAGGAAGCAAGAATACAGATGTGGTAATATTTTTCAACACTATGGTGCTTAAATCAGTTTATTGCTTTCTGAAATTCCTTTAAGATAAAACATTAACATGGAATATATTAGCACTTGACAATTAGTAATATAAATCAAACACCTAACAGATCATCTTTAATATCCTTGATTAATCAATTGCACCATAGAGTAACTTACAGTGCTGCCTGGAGTTTAGGTAACTTGGTCTTGATCCCATTAAAGACTTGGTCTTGATCCCATTAAAGAAATTGACTCACACATGCCATCCAAGGGAAAAATCTCCACCTTTTCATCAAAAGATTGACTCAAAGATTTAGACATTTTGGTTAATACAACCAATCTAATTTTGAATAATTTTTCAGTCCAATTATTCACAATCAGTAATATTACTATATGATTAGAGTCCTGGTTAATTTGTCCTAGTTAATTTGTGTCTTTAAGAAATTCATTTGGTAATACATTATATGTTAATAAAAAATAAAAAAAAATTCATTTGGTAAGAAATAAGAGCAATCTTTTTTTTATGAAATCACTTTTCAAAAATATCAATGATGAGCCAACTATATATTTTTTAAATATTTTATTTATTTACTTGACAGAGAGAGACACAGCAAGAGAGGGAATACAAGCAGGGGGAGTGGGGAGGGAGAAGCAGGCTTCCCGCTAAGCAGAGAGCCTGATGTGAGGCTTGATCCCAGGACCCTGGGATCATGACCTGAGCTGAAGGCATGACTGAGCCACCCAGGCACCCAGCCAACTACATTTTAATACTCTGTAACTCAAGACTGAAATCCAATGAAAGTTTTCTCATTTCTGACTTGGTGAAAATTAATGTACAGTGCTTAATTAGTTAACATTTGTAGTTGATAGTATAAAGAACTAGAAATTGAAGTTATTAATTAATGTACAATGTGATGAAACTAAGTATGACATGACTTAGTATGACTAAATATGACAACATTAAAATAATAGATTTCAGCAAAGATCTTTGGAATAATACAACACACACACACACACATACACATACATACTGATACACACACACATATATCACTCTGGGGACTGAAAAATGGTCTTTGGCCCAGTCAAGGTATAAAGTTGGAACTAAAGACCCTGTGTGATGCCTGGACCTTCAAAGATCTCCCAACTCTATAGCAGGGTATAAAAAGAACCATGGCCCTTGGCAGAAGCGATCTCAACATCTCTCTACAGGTATTTATCTTAACCTTTAAAAGAATTCCACATATAAAAACTTCTAAACACAAGTTCACAAAACAAAATTCAGAAAACATGACAAAATAAGCTACCATGAATAAGAAAAAACAGAAAAAATATCAAAATATTATCTCTCCATAATTAAATTCTCAGAAATAGTAATAGAAATTTCAGATGTAAACTCTTAAAAACTGTTAAGAATGAATGAAGAATGAAATAAAGAATAATCATGATAAAAGAGTAGGAAATAATGGAAGAATATAAAATCTATTTTAAAATAATAAATTGAAATTCTAAAAGTAAATTATATATAATCATTGAGACAAAAAATATGCAAATAGGCTAAATATGTTGAACATTGAATTAACAAACTGGAATAGAACCTTGAAGGTCCACTACATGTCTGTACCAAAATGGAGAACAATGACTTATTTGAGCCACATTCTGATAGAGTATAAAAAATTTATTAAATGTGTATTGCCTCCATCTCTATCTCTTATAAAGTTTTTAATAAAATATTTCTTATAAATTTTATTTAAGTCCCTTTCTTACTAGGTCTTAGAGTATCCAAAGATAGGTCACATACATATGAAATTGATATACATCATAAAATGCTCAGAGTTTCTTGCCCATTCACTATCTAAAACATTGTTATTGTGCTACAGTTATCCTATCCCCAAATTTCAGTTTTCTGGCAATAGGTGTATTTGTCCAAATCACACACATTCCATTGCCTAACCAAACAACTTCCAGCCATGCCCCATGTATTCCTCAACCCCAGTGCCAGAGCTCAATCTAGTATTTCTTGTAACCAAAAGTAACTGGTAAAGTAAATCTATTTGTATTCTCAACAATTAAACATTTAGAGTAGCTTTATAACTTGAACACATTTTTTTTTTAAGATTTTATTTATTTATTTGAGAGAGAGAGAACATGAGATGGGGGAGGGTCAGAGGGAGAAGCAGACTCCCTGCTGAGCAGGGAGCCCGATGCGGGACTCGATCCCGGGACTCCAGGATCATGACCTGAGCCAAAGGCAGTCGCTTACCAACTGAGCCACCCAGGTGCCCAACTTGAACACATTTTTAAAATATTGTTGGAATTTAAAGTTTAGAGCTCACCTGGCATTTATCTATAGGATCTTAGTTCTGTATAAGGCACTTCTTTTTTTTTTTAACTTAGGGTCCCTGCAAATATTATTAATTCTGGCTTTATATACACAAACCAAGAAAACACCAAGAGTCATTAAAGTGAATGCCATTCTTCAGTCATCACAGAAATGATTTCTTGTCTTTTCTCCATTGTAAAAACTCTCCAAGGAATGTCTATATTTGTGAGTTTAATCAGAATGTGATCAGGAACACAGACTCTGGGGCCAGAATATTTTGGTTAGAATCCTCACTTTGCCATTAAAAAGTTGTATGACCTTGGGCAAATCACTTTACCCCATTTTGGCTCAGTTTCTTCATTCAAAAGATAGTATCTGACTTATTGTTGTCAGGATAAAATTAATTTATATGCATAGAGCATGTAGGTCTATTCGCACAAACAGTAAATACTGCATAAATATTATGATTAATATTGAATTTTCACCCATTAAATTCATACTAATCTTGTATTAATTTTCATAACTGTCATGACTGTATCTACAACATGCATTCTTCATGTATCAAGTGACTATAGACTAGGTAATAATTCTTCTATCCATTCATCCATTTATCCATAGATTTATATCTTTAGTAACCAAATAAATCACCCTTTCCAGTGTCCTTTCTAAGTTAAAATAAGCATACAATTTAGTGGAAGAGTAAAGTCATGAAAATGAACAATTAGAACAGATTTTCAATTAAGACTATGGTAAGAGTACTTAAATTTGCCTGAAGGATTTAAGACATGTTTTACAGAATAAATAACTTTTGAATTGAAACTTGAAGTAAAATATGTCAAGCTGCTAAGAGAGTGTGAGGGGCCATATGTGCAAGGCAGAAAGAAAACTGGAAAATCAGCCCTCCCTTAAACAGTAAACAGAAGATATCCTACAGAAATTTAAAGCCTGTGGAGCACTGAAGGTGCTAGTCCAACTCCTGCTTAGATTAATTCAAATTCCCACATTAATGTCTAGTGGAGGAAGAAACATTTCCAGGCACAGCAATCGTTTACCTGAGTCATTACCAACCTACTTAAGCTGTCTGTCTTTCAACAAATATCTAGGAGGCATATAAGAAGGAAGAAAAAAAAATCAACACACTGCCAAGCCACCAACCAACCAACAGAACAAGACTTAAATATGATGCAGATGTAGGAACTGCCTGACAAGAAACTTTACATAACTGTGATTAATATGTTAAAGAGCCTAATGGAAAAGGTAGACAGCAGGTAAGGTCAGAAGGGTAACTTCAACGAGGAGATGAAAACTATCAGAAAGAATCAACAGATGTGCTAAACACACACACACACACACACACACAAATATAACAGAAAAGAAGAATGCTTCCAACGGGCTCATCTATAGACAGAGCCAAATAAGGAATCAGTGAATTGATAGACAAATACAAAATTATAATTGGAGACCTCAACACTCTTTTCTCAGCAATTGATAGAAGTAGACATAAAATCAATTAAGGACATAAAAGACATGAACAAAACTACCAACTGACTTTACGTACTTGATATTTATAGAAATCTCTACCCAACAAAGACAGAATACACATTATTTTTTAAATGCACATGGAACACTCTTTAAGATGGACCATATTCTCAGCCATAAAACAAACCTTAACAAACTTAAAACAATAGAAATCACATAAATAATATTCTTGAATGATAACAGAATTAAATAAGAAAACACTAATAAGATGTCTGGAAGTACCCAAATATTTGGAAATAACACAATATATTTCTGAATAACCTATGAGTCAGAGAGAGGTCTTCAGGGAAATTAAAATATTTTAAGCTGAATGAAAATGAAAATACAGCAGATCAACTTGTTGGTATGCAGCAAAAACATTGCTTAGAGGGTAGTTTATAGTAATAAATATTTATATTATAAAATATATCTCAAATTAGAATTCTAGGCTTTTACCTTTAAGGGCAAATTGAACTTAAAGCAAGTGAAAGGAAGAAAATAATAAAGTTAAAAGCAAAAATCAATGAAATTGAAAACAAGAAAATAGTACGGAAAAATCAATGTAGCTAAAAGCTGTGGGATTTTTTTGAAAAATTCACTTAAATGGCTAAGCTTTTACACAGACTGAATATTAGGTAAGAGAGAAGATGCAAATTATTAATAAGAATGAAAGCAGGGACATTATTACAACCCCATAAACATTAAAAGGATAATAAATAAATACTATGAACAATTCAGTGCCCATATATTGAACAACTTACATGAAAGGGACCTGTTCCTTTAAAGACAGAATCTACTAAAACCTATTCAAGAAGAAAATAAGTTGAATCATCCTACTTCAATGAGAGAAATTGAATTACCACTTTAAATTATTCCAATAAGAAAATTCCAAAGCCAGATGATCTTACTAATGAATTATAGCATTAATAGAAGAAACATCAATTCTTCAAATTGTGTTAACATTTAGGGAAAGTATGTGAAGGGTATTCAGGAACTATCTTACTATTTTGGCTACTTTAATTTCAAAATTATTTCAAAACAAGAAGTATAAAAAAAGTAAAGGGAGGGAATAAGATAGAATCTTTAAAAATTTGCATTTTATGAAAAGAAGCATATTGATGATTTGAACTATTGAAATTTCAGAGACTTCTTAAGTCTTCCAATTTTGATTTTCCTTAGGATTTTCTTTCCAGGACTATTTTGACTAATCAATGCTAATTAAGAGAGTAAGGTATGACCATCGAGATAGAAATATAGATCAATAAACAGAATAGAGTCTAGGAATAGAGCCACACAACTGATTTTTGAGAAATCTATCACTATAATTCATTGAAGATCCATAATAGTGCTATGGCAACTGGCTATCTAAATGGGGAAAAAAATAGCCTTGATCCTCACCTCACAACATACACAGACGTTAAATCAAAGTGTGTAATAGACTTCGTGTGAAAACTAAAATAATATTGTTTTAGAAGAAAACATAGAATGTTTTCAAGACCTTTGGATAGGTAAATATTTCTAAAATGGAAATAAAGCAAGTGCTCTAATTTATTATAAAATTAATAAAAATTTCATCAAAGTAAAAAAAAAGTTATGTATTAGAAACTAACATTAAGAAAGTTAAAAGGCAAGCCACAGACTGAGAGAAAATATGCTATAAATGTATGTATCAGACTTGTGTCCAGAATATACAAAGAAGAATTCAAGAATAAGGCAGAACAATTCATTTAAAATTGGGTAAAATCTTGAAGAATCTCACATAAGAAGATATCCAAATGACCAATGAATACATCAAAATATTTTTAAGTTATAAGTCATCAGAGGAATGCAAATTAAAGCTGCGATTAGATACAACATAATAATTAGACTGTCTAAAAATAAAAAGATGGAAAACACTAGATGATGGTGGGTATTTGAAACATGGCTCATAATTTGCTGATGGGAGTGTAAAATGAGAGAATTGCTTTGGAAAACATCTGGCAATTTCTACTGAAGTTAAACATACACCTCCTCTAGAACCCAGCAATTCTACTCCTTTCAATCGTGAAATTCCTGAGATGAATAAAAACACATGTCCTAAAACATATGTCCATTACTTTCATAATTTGAAAGCCACACAATGGCCCAGCAAGGTAATAAATGGTTAAACAAAGTGGTATATTACACAATAGAATATTACATATAAATGGTGAGGACTAGAGCCAGATACATTGTGTTGAGAAATACATGGAAGAGGAAAGTGTGAACTATGCCTTTTATACAATTTGTTCTCAGTTGGACATTATTACTCTCTAGGTGGCCCTTTCGATGCACATGTGTGCTTGTGTGGTTTCACATCCATTTGAAGGTACTTCTGATATTTAGTACAGAGATGAGTCAGGGAAGCTAGAAATTTGGCAATTCACAGGACAGTACCGCATAACCAAGATTTTTCCTACATTCAGACCAGCTTTGGAAATATCTGTGAGATAGTCAGTTAGTTTAAAAGTTAAAAATTCTCTTTCCCTAAAACCCCACTTCATTTAATGTAAAACAAATTTTTTTGTAGCTTTAATACACACTGTATTTTCCAGCAAAGCAACTATCATGTAAATCAACAGAAGTTTTACTATGCCAAGAGTTGTTCACTACTTTAGGAAACACAACACTAATAGCAATGTTAATGATTGAGATTCCAGAACAACACATTTGTATCAGTCTGCTTTTGTAGCTGTTGGATTAACAAATATTCTACAAACCAGAGCAAGTGCCTTACTATTTCATTATGTCTTCTCTGTGAGGTCACATCCAAACATTTTTAAACTGAAATATGTGTTGTTATAAGGTATTTTTATCATATTTGCTTTATATTATATTTAAAGATTTGTACTGATTTTTAAAAATATATGCAATATATAGGTTATTATCTACGCATTTCATTTTAGGATAGAAATTGGGTATTAAAATATTTATAATAAAAAGAAGATGTTAATCAGATAGAGTCTAGAATCACTCTTTTAGAAACTTGTGAAAAGAAGAAGAATGTGATGGTAATTAAAATTATATTTTTAAATTATTTTAATTTGATGTAAAATTGGGAAGTTGAGAAATCTTAGTTCTATAGACACAGGCAGAAGTGGTAGTGGAAAAAAGGCTAAATGTACAGGACAATATGGGTAGAATTAATTTAAAGAGATTAAATGGGATGGTTAGAAATACAGTTTGTCTTAAAATGCCTCATAACAAAATACACCTGATGACTCCTACGCCAGTTTTCGTCTATATCTGAGAACCTTAGTATGTATTTCTGAGTAATTTGTTGCTACTTTCTGGTACTATTGTCTCCCCTAATTGACTCTAAGTTCCTAAAGTAAAGGGACCAGGAACTTCACTCATGTACATTGCCAAGCAGGTAAGTTATACGTGTCAAGTGTTCCAGAGCCTGACACAGATGCTGGGTGCAGAATGTTGATGGGACAGAGAAGGGTCTGGGAGAGACAGAACGCCGAGCCAGCTTTGTTGCTAATAATGCAGCTATCCTCTTCTCTACCTACATCTTTTATCTCTGACTTCAAAATTTCCAAGAATGGATAAGAGTGGGATCCCAGCCAAACATAACAGATGACTTGACTTTGACCTTTGAAAAAGTCAAGCTTTAAGTAATAGTTGTGATCTGTGGGATAAATTACTTTGGCAATGGAGGGCAAGTACCCCATTGGCCAGATCAGGTTAAAGTTACAGTATTTTATTATACTGTCTTACCTTGGCCTGATTCTTCTGTATACCAAGGCTTTAGAGCTATTCACATTTCGATCCTAACAGTAACAGCAAGAAACTACTCTTATCTCTGCTTTTCAGATGAGGAAACTCAAGCAGGAGGTTATATGACTTGGGTAAGATCAGTCAAGAAATCAGCAGGTTGAAAACAAACATCAGATCTCCTGAGGTCAAAAGTTGTGTTCCAAAAAGACATGTTACCAAATCATGCAGAAATGTAATAATTGAAAGAAGATATCTCTGAATTTATTCTTCCAGATTTTGATCACTCAGGGTAAATGAAATAGCAGACTCTGTAGAAACTTACATAACTTGAAAAATATTTACTTTATAATATTAAATGACATGTGGAGCCCTCAGAAAGCACCTTCTCAGTTATGTTCAAGTTGTGCTTGGCACAGTTGCTGAAATTAAAAGATATGCATTCTATTTCTAGATTTAACTAACTCATTTGATGTTGCCTTAATCATTTTAATTATTTAGATTTTAAACGCTCAATTCATACCATATATATATATGTGTGTGTGTGTGTGTGTGTAATTATTTTCCTATTTAAAGCCAGTGCATTTTAAACACATTGGAGTGTCTGTTTCATAGGATCCATCCAACCAGGAGTAGTTACAGGTCACTATGATTTTAAGAATAGAGATTAAGAGGAAGGCACATAAGCAGTCTCAGGAAAATAAACAGCAACCCTTTTTGATGAAAAATGTTTAACATTTTATAGAGTCTATTGGATACTCATTCATATTGTAAGGTCTTACAGTATCAGATTATGAAAAACATCATCATTGTCATCCTCTGGCACTTTATTGTTCCTTTCCAGATTTATTTTTACAAATAGCACTTGTCATATTCTGACCTTCATATTTCAGAATTGTAAGCTCCACAAGAGAGGAGAGTTACATTTAGTTTTCCTTTTTATGGCCCCTGCACTTACAAAACTGATTTGCATCTAGTATGTGTTTAAAAATATTGACTATATGAGGTGACTATAAGAAATTCTGATAGGTTAGTTTAATCAAAACTTTTCTGGGTTCATATATTTAAGAGAACTCCATGTAAATTACCTATGTGTGTAGCTACATAATGAACACTTACGCTATGCTTAAGGGCTGTGCCTGCTAAACTGATCAGTCTTTTACCCCGTCTTTGCCCTATGTGGTCTTTGCCCTGTCTTTGAGGAGCTACAATTCTATACATGAGACAAGGAAACAATGGAACCAAAATACTACTGTTAAAATTTGTCGGCTAGATAGTAATAATGAATCCATGTTGGGAAATAAATGGGTATTTTATTGGGGTAAGAGTTAACTTTCATGCAAGAAAAAAAAGATAGAAGGAAATAAAGTAAGAGCTCTGCCTCATACCCTTTCGGAGCTAACATATTTAGAGTTATATCCCTATTTAGTGTTTCCACATAATAGCTCACAGACAACTTCATTCGTATTTGGACATAATCTTTCCAATATAGAAAGTGGTATTTAAAGTCATTCCAGCAAGCATTGAATTGATATGGACATACATCCTTTTTAATAAAGAAAGTCTATTATGCCATTTTTTTCCCTGAAATCCCAGATAAGTTTGTAAGTCCTAGAATTCAATTCAAATACTCTTATTCTTAGGGCCATATCCTAGAAAGAAACACAGCCTATGATTACTAGGTGTACAATAAATCCTTCCCACATAAATGAATCTAAAAAAGCTAGAGAAAGGAAAAGTTCAGGATTTTCCCCAAATATTATGCAAGAATATAATATTATTATATTTCATTTTTACTGCTAATATGTCTATATTGTTTCAACCCATACAGTAATTATAAGCATCAATTACACTTGCTATGTTATACTAAAAGACTTAAACTCTGGTCTATTCAGCCAATATTTTCTAAGTAACTATGGATATGTGGCATTACCTCTGCCTTCAAAGAGCTTTCAGTGGAGAAAACACATTGCAATATAGATTGACAAGCAAAAGGCAAAAAGTTAGGGAAACAAAGATGCTCAACCTTTTCTTTTGGAGTCAGGGTATTAGTCAAGATAGACTAGACTTCAGCTACATATAAAACAACCCTGACTCTCAAGGCTTAACATATAAACATGTATTTCTTACTCATGTAAAGTCCACTGTAAGTGTTTAGGAGGGCTTTATTTCACATGGTCTTTCAGAGAGCCAGTCTGAGAGATGCTGGGCCATCTGGTGTATTGCTGGTCTCCTAAGCAAAAGATAGATTGGAGAATCACTCAGAGCCTTTCTACTGCCTCTGCCTGGATGTGCCACACATCATGTAGCTCAGGTTCCACTTATCAGAGATGTCCAAAGACAACTTACTAGAACAGAGCAGAAAGCAGAATCAAACTAGTCTTAAGAGAGGTAAGATAAGACAATGACTCCACATAAAAAAAAAAAAAAGATAGAAAATAGTGCTAAATAATTAAATAAATGCTCTGAAATTTAAAACATGAGGTCTAATAGATGGGACTTCTGTTTATGCTGTTTATGTTCAAGATAGAGTAACAAAAACAGCTTTACTCTCCTGCTTGAGACAACCAAAAAAAATGAACATGATAATGACACAATGAATGACAAGACATTGGACATCAGACAACAAAGGACAATGACTCCCAAAATTGAGAAACAAATAAAATGAGCCCTATAAGAAGCCCAGCTATTGCTTTGAGAAGTTTCCAGGCTGTAGCACAGGGAGGAAGAACTCAGACCCCCTGACTTGGAATAAAGAAACGGAGGCTCTGGAGAGAACAATCCACATATAACTGTAGGACAGAGCACTGAAGAGGAGAGAGAAGCTCAGAGAGAGAATCCTGGAGACGTGCAGAGGATCTCCTCAAGTGTTCAGCTGGGTACTGAATTGCTATGTAAAAGGAAGTGATCTGTAACCAGGGAGAGGGTTCTTTTAAAGGATGAGCTACAACAGTTCCCTGTGCTCATACAGGACTGGGAATAGTGTCAGCTCCCACCACCCAGATGGGAAAACCTCAAGATTTGTAGTGAACTGACTACATAAAGAGTCTTGGGTCTTACCTTAGTAATGTAGTACCTTAGTCCTAGATTGAGCTTTGCTCTAGTCCTACTTAGCAAACCTTATAAACAAGAAAAAAAGAAAGCCATTTCTAAGTAATGAGACCATATCTTAGATCCCAGTCTAAGAATGTTTACAGTGAGATAAATGTATCTTGCATCCAAAAAGGTAAAATTCACACTGTGGGGTATCAAATAAAAAATTAACAGGCATGAAAGGAAGCAGGAAAATAAGGCCCAAAATGTAGAGAAAAATTAATCCAAGTTGACTCAGAACTGATTTGGATGTTAAAATTGGCAGACAAGGACATTGAAACAGTTATTATAAGTGTATTCCACATGTTTAAAAAGTCAGGTAGAGACAGGAAAGCTATAAAAAGACCAAAATCAAACTCTTAAGAATGAAAACCAAAATACCTGAGATCAAAAAATACATTTGATGAAATTAACAGCAGGTGACACATTACAGAAGAAAATACCAGTGAACAGAAGAAACTATTCAAAATGAAGAACAGAGAGAAAAGAGAATGTAAAAAAATAAAAGAGCATTAGGGAAGTATAGGATAGCTTCAAAAACCCTAATTTGCCTGTAATTGGAATTCCTGAAAGGATTAGGGGGAACAGAAAATATTTTAGGAAATAATGGCTGAAAATTTTCTAAGTTTGGTGAAAACGGAAAACCCACAGATCCACAAATCTCAATGAATCCTATGCCCTAAATATTTTTCCCCTGAAATATAGAGAAAAAAAAGCTAGACTTAGGTACATCATTATCAAACACAAAACCAATGATACAGAGGAAACCTAAAAACAACCTGAGCAAAAAGACATGTTATCCACAAAGAAACAAATATAAGGATGACAGTGGATTTACTGTCAAAAGCAATGCAATCAAGAAGATTGTGGGGGAACATTTTAAAAATATTAAAAGAAAGAAAAGCTTCTAATCCTAAATATTTTCAAAAAGGAAAGGAATTAATTGCATACAAATAACTGATATTAAAAAAAAACCCCTCTATTTCTAGCTGGCACATCTGAAGTTGGAAGACAGTAGCACATTATCCTCCAAGTTTTGATAGAAAATGTTTCTAACCTTGAATCTGCACCCAAACCATTCATCAATTTGGAGAGTAAAGGAAAGATATTTTTAGCCATGCAGGGTCTCAAAACTTTTACCTTCCATGTTCTCGTTCTTAGGAACTCATTGATGATGTATTGTACTATAATCCAAAAAAGAGAGGGGAATTGGGATGCAGCAAAAGGAGGATTCATTATAGGAGAAAGAAGAAGATTCCAGGATAATGTTAGTAGAATGTCCTAGAATGTGTACAGAAAATCTAGGAAGCTGCAGTCTAGGCTCTGATTGAATAAAAAAAGATACTGATAATTATTTTCTAAGTTAAGAAGGAATTTGATTGGAGATTTTGGAGTTAAATTAAGAGAAAACAAAGCAAATTAGTAAGGTGTTTATTAATGCCAGTGAAAACAAAGTTACAGAAGAAATGATTATATGATCATAATATACTACCTTGCTCAATTGTAAACAAGATTTGAAGTCATAATATGAACACTGATTATTAATTTAACAAAATTATCATATAATTACATTGGGAGGACATAACTATGCATGTGCATTGTAAGAATGCAAAATCCTTGAATTTTATATGAATGTAATTAATGATATTTAATAGTGATAAAAATGAGTGAGTTTGTTACACATTATTTAGATATTTCAGAAAAGACAGTTCAAATAGTTGAAAATGGCTGCTTCTCTGTCCATGGTGGCTTCCCATGAAGTCATGTGATCCTCCATGCAATTACACAGGACCCTAGACTCTGATTTGATTTAATGCTTTGCTGTTGCAATCTTGAAGTTTTTAATAATTTTATCTTTGAACTTACACCTTGTGAATAAAGTCCAATGGGACAAAAGAGCACATGTATAAGCAGTAGATATATACAATATGTGTACCCAGTTTTCCTTGCTAGCCCATGTGTATGTAATGCTTGAGATGCCTCATGAGCTCAGACTTCTGGTGGACCCATAGCTGGTAGGAGTTCAGCAAGATTCAAATGATGGAAAGTATGCATGTCACATCTACAACTGAATTAGTGGTAGTGGAACTTCCCTGAATTAGCCAACACTTATACTGAAAATGATGACATAGAAGGAAAGGGAAAGATGAGCCAGAGGTAGAGAATGTTAGTAGAATGTGTATATATGCAGAAGTGAAATAAAAACACCCAAGTGAGTTCTGTGCAGTATGTCCACCATTCTGGTAAGATATAAATGCATACTCATATACAAGTTATGAAATATGAATTGTATAATTTTGGTGATTCCATACACAAGGTAAATGCTTTTATACTTACGTTTTAATACTGTCATTCCAGAATATAAAGATGATGGCAAGATACATCAAATAATTATTTTTTTTACTTAAAATGACATTAAATAGGGGCACCTGGGTGGCTCAACTGTTGGGCGTCTGCCTTGGGCTCAGGTCATGATCCCAGGGTCCTGGGATCGAGTCCCGCATCGGGCTCCCTGCTCGGCGGGAAGCCTGCTTCTCCCTCCCCCACTCCCCCTGCTTGTGTTCCTTCCCTTGCTGTGTCTCTCTCTGTCAAATAAATAAATAAAATCTTTAAAAAAATGACATTAAATAATAAAAATAAAACACCACTACATGTTGAGAGACTCATAGGAAAGAATAAATCTTTATATTTTACTATTTTAACTGTATTTTTTCTTGTTTTTAGAATAAAAGTTCCCATATTTTCATTTTGCACTGGGTGCCACCGATTTGAAACTGGCTGTGTTTTGAGAATCAAGATCTGTGGGGATATAGGAGGTAGGGAAAGGGGGAACTTTTATTTTCCACATAATCCCATTAGATTAAACAAATTTTTTTTAAAGATTTGTTTATTTATTTTAGAGAGAGAGAGCTCGTGGACATGAGGGGGTAGGGTAGAGAGAGAGGGAGAAGGAGAGGGAAAGAATCTCAAGCAGACTCCCTGCAGAGTAGGGAGCCCACCTTGGGGCTCCATCCTAGATTTTAGGACCCTGAAACTATGATCTGAGCTGAAATCAAGAGTCAGACACTTAGCTGACTGAGCCACCCAGGTGCCACCCAATTGGATTTTTTTTAATGAAAAATATACATTGCTTTGCTGGAAGTAAATATTGAAATGAAAATGCTAACAGTAATAGGTACAATTAGCCAGCTAAAGAGAAGGGGAAGAACTCGCCTGGTAGAGGAACCATGTGTGACAATGAGGTGAGGTGATGGTGAATTCTTTTTTTTTAAAGATTTTATTTATTTATTTGAGAGAGAGAGAATGAGAGAGAGCAAGCACATGAGAAGGGGGAGGGTCAGAGGGAGAAGCAGACTCCCCGCCGAGCAGGGAGCCCGATGCGGGACTCGATCCCGGGACTCCAGGATCATGACCTGAGCCGAAGGCAGTCGCTTAACCAACTGAGCCACCCAGGCGCCCGGTGATGGTGAATTCTAAGAACCAAAATCGCCGAGACAGTCCAGAGCATAAAGAACATGCCTGATAAGTAGAATGGGGAAGAGTATGAAACAGATGGTGCAGAGTCATAGGATCCATGTTGAGTTTGGGTTTGATTTTTTCAAGTGATAGAAGACATTGAAGTTGTTAAATAGGACAGATTTTACTTAAAGCAGGTGTAATTGTGTAGCAGTGAAGGATGATCTATAGGGGACAGTTATATTTTTGAGGCTGGGCCTTCTCTAGAAATTGTAATATATGATGATGATTAGAAAATGAGATGTTTGGGTGCCTGGGTGGTTCAGATGGTTAAGCGTCTATCTTCGGCTCAGGTCATGATCCCAGGGTCTTGGGATCGAGTCCTGCATCGGGCTCCCTGCTCCTTGGGAGCCTGCTTCTCCCTCTGCCTCGCTCTCTCTCTGTCTCTCATGAATAAATAAATAAAATCTTTAAAAAAAAGGAAAGAAAATGAGATGTTTAAGTGAATCATCAAGCCAAACTTGCAAATTAATGTATCAGATCTATTTTAAAGTAATGTGGGGGAGTTTATCAAAGTGATTAAAATTTACCACAATACTTTCAGCACCAAAATAAAAGAACACTCTAGTTTTTGTTTTTTGTTTTTTAAGATATATATTTTTTTCAGGGATACCTGGGTGGCTCAGTTGGTTAAGCATCTGCCTGCAGCTTAGGTCATGATCTCAGGGTCCTGGGATCGAGCTCCACATCGGGCTCCACACTCAGTGGGGAGTCTGCTTGTCCCTCTGCCCTGCCCCCCCTTCTTGTGCTCTCTCTCTCTCTCTCTTTCTCAAATAAATAAATAAAATCTTTTCTTAAAAAAAGATATATTTTTTTCATGAGTAATTATTTTCACTTTTCCTGCACTGTGTATTATGTTATTCTAGTTACTACTTCATAGAAAAATGGCCAGAAGAAGCCTTCAGATCTTTCTCTCATATCACACCACTATTTTTTCTTTAAGTTCACCTACAGAGGAGGGATTTTATTTCAATTTCATAAATGTCTTGAGATTTTCCTAAATAGACTAATTCCAACCTAAATACAATGGCATCTTTGCTTGAGGTGGGAAAGGCCCAGACAGAATTATTCATCTATGCTGAGTAAATCATTCAGAGCCAGGTGACTTACATTTCTAGAGATGATGAACAGTTATATAGGCAAACACAAGGCTACATTTCCTTTGGGGCAATGGAGAATGATGAAAATCATCAATGAGCTGCTAAAGAACAGAAAAAATGCAGATGTCCTTAATGTTCCTCAGTGATGGACCAAAAATGTATTAAAAATGTTAAAACTATTGTTACAATTTGAAAGCATGAAAATTGTGTAAGCCACAAACAGAAAATAGATAAGCTAACATAGAATCACACATTTGTGGATTTTCCCTTTTTTAATAACTGACAAAAACTCTTTGATCAAGTGGATTCTATAGACAGACTATTTTTTGTGTCAATGGAACCTCTTATGTTAAAGCTTTGAAACAGAAAAAACTGTTCATAAAGATTGCTTTAAATGTCAGTGTTTTATAAATTTGGGGATTTGAAACATTCAAAAATGTGTGACATAAAAGATACAATGCAGTATGTGCTCTAATATATGGTAATTTATTGTCATTTTTACCATTTATTGCACATTCTTGTAGCAAACATTACTCCCTATTCAGAAGTTATGACACTGGTTCTAAGCTAATTTCTCTAATAAAGATTATTGTGTAGAATATGAATTTCTCTTAAAACAGCATGTGTAACCAGTTTTACCTGGTAGTTTTCCCTGTTAATTCAGTCATAGTTCTTGATAACCACACACATTTGGTTCTAAACTAATGGACTGCTTGAAAAGATGGAAGAAAAGAAATGTTTTTATGCTGAAGAAGAAGAAGAAGAAGAAGAAGAAGAAGAAGGAGGAGGAGGAGGAGGAGGAGGAGGAGGAGGAGGAGAAGAAGAAGGAGAAGAAGACCTAAGGGAAACTATTGGTAGCTTGTTAAAATTCATACATCTTGGGGCGCCTGGGTGGTTCAGATGGTTAAGCGTCTGTCTTTGGCTCAGGTCATGATCCCAGGGTCCTGGGATCGAGTCCCACATTGGGCTTCCGGCTCAGCGGGGAGCCTGCTTCTCCCTCTGACCCTCGCCCCTCTCATGCTGTTTCTCTCTCGCTCGCTCTCTAAAAAATAAATAAAATCTTAAAAAAAAAAATTCATACATCTTTAGGAAAAACTAATGATACCAGATTTTAACCATGTTTTGAAAAGTGGATGTTTCTCTCGCATTCATTAATTCAATTGGCATGGTAGAATTTTAAGTGTCCTTTCACCTTTGGATATGGATTTGTAGTTTAGCAACAGCCTTTCAAAAATAGTAAAATAATTTAATAGATGTTCAGAATTCCAAAGGTTGTTTTAGAAAGAAAATAGAGATCTTTTGTGGAAAAGGAATCTTTATAGTTTGGTGAAGGGAAGCTTTTTGGAACCAATCAACACATACTTTACAATCAGCTGTTTTA
This sequence comes from Mirounga angustirostris, assembly GCF_029215605.1. Classification (NCBI taxonomy): domain Eukaryota; kingdom Metazoa; phylum Chordata; class Mammalia; order Carnivora; family Phocidae; genus Mirounga; species Mirounga angustirostris. The sequence continues at coordinate 42,437,168 of NW_026991722.1, read as the reverse complement.
GGGCAGGGTCTATCTGGGGGGTCAGCGACCATGATAATTTGGGGGAAATGAATCCTTTAGCAGGTTTATTTTCCTCTTCCCTAGGTTATGTAGCACTGGTCTTAATGATGCTCTGAGGAGAAAGCAAAGGGTAAGAATGATTCAAATTCTTGCACTATGCTGCAAGTGTAACATTTAAATCGTTATTCAGAAAAATTCTTTTTTTTAAGATTTTATTTATTTATTTGACAGGGAGAGAGAGCAGGAGAGCACAAGCAGTGGGAGCGGCAGAGAGAGAGGGAGAAGCAGGCCACCTGTTGAGCAGGGAGCCCCATGTGGGGCTCGATCCCAGGACTCTGGGATCATGCAGAAAAATTCTAACTAAAAAGAAGAGTAATACACTATATGAGTGAAGATATATAGACATGATTATAAGACCTTATAGACTATTTATAAAGAATTTTGAGCTTTTCAATCTTTTTTTTTAAACTCAACACTAAAAAATCCTCAGAGAAATAAAAAGGAATATTTGAAGAAATGAGAAGCGCCTGAAGTTTTCATAACTCTCCCAAGGGCAGACGGAGCAGGGCGCTGTGAGGAAGAAGTGCTTGGGTATGCATCCAGCTGACTTTCTAACTGGATGGTTCTAGAATGATTTGGAAATATCTTGGGATCTCCCATCTCTATTTCCCTTCATGACACTGAGACATCTCTCCTTCTTTCATTCATCAAGATTTAGTGGTGTGGTCAATTGAGGTTAAAAATGCTACTCTTTAACCACCATAGGGAACTCTTAATTGTAGAATGGAATTAATGTATGAATGATTTAAATTTAACCAGTTGAAGACAGTGAATAGCAAATATTGATCAATTCCTTGGTCACTAGGTCTTTGTGGGGGAAAATCCAGGACAGGAAAATCAGGTAGGATGCACTTCTGCACATCCCCTTCTCCTTGCCAGCTATGGCTTTATTTCTTTTCTTTGAGTCTTGTCTTTAAAGCTTCCATTTCTCTTTAGCTTATGATTAAATCTCTCTTTGAAAGCCATTTATTTTACTTTGGATGATAGATTACTTGTGGAAAGAAATTGGACTGCATTAATATACCTACTGTTCCATGCATTGGGAGAATCTTGTAATCTACAATAAAATGTCACAAATATCGAAGAAACATTAGAATATCTGCTGTGAAAACATTTCTATACCTAAAGTTTAGTGTGAGAAAAGACCTTAAAATATCGATGTTTCATTTCATTGACAAGCTCACAAAATGTGAAAACATAACTTAATATATACTCTAGTATGTGCATTTGTAGACATTTACTAAGGTAAGTACAGTCTTTCTTACTGGTGATAGTCGCATGTAACAGTTTGGTAGGATAGTGGGGCCTCTCATTAAAGATGTGTTCATTATAAAAACGATTATATGTGGATTTGCATGCTGTTTTAAGAGATCTTGAGAGAGAAAGTTCTTCCTTTGCTTTCCATACTATTACCGGTAACTCTTAGAGTTTTTTTTTTTTTTTACTCCAAATTATTCCAGGAAAGCATTAGCTGTTTTAACAATCCAAATCTGCTATTTGTAATCTGGAGCCTTTCAGAGTTGCAAATTCTTAGGATATGCCATTGTCGCAATGAAAGCTAACATGAATAGAATGCTTCCTACTCACCAGGAGCTTTCATTATATAAACTCATTTGATATTCACAGTATTGTAGAAGCACTATTGCCATCTCCTTCACACAGGTGAGAAACTGAGGGAAAAAGAACTGGGGTAAATATTCCAAGGTGGGAGCTAGAATTCAAGCCAGACAATCATATTAGACCCTATGCTCTTAATCACTTTGCTTTACTTTACTCTCTCCGCTATCATGATACTCTCACCGATGGCACTTTCAAACTGCATCATGTGTTAATGAGAAGTTATTTTATTTTATTTGTAGCTGCTATAACAAAATACCACAGACAGTGTAGCCTATAAACAAAAAAAATTGTTTCTCAGAGTTCTGAAGGCTGGGAGGTCCAAGATCAAGGCACCAACATGGTAACTTTCTGGTGAGAGCTGGTGCCTTCTCGCTGTGACCTCACATGATGGAAGGGGTGAGGTTATCTCTGGAGTGTCTTTTATACAGGGCTGATCCCATTTATGAGGACTCCCCCTTCATGAATTAAAAACCTCCCAGATGTCCCGTCTACTAATGCATCACTTTTGGTGGTTAGGATTTCAGTACATTAATTTGGGGGGGGGGGGGACACAAACATTCAGACCACATCATTTGTGTTTTATCAGGGCTCTTTCTGGGCCAGTATATCTTGTTTTTGTCATCTGTTCTACTTGATACTGGTGGTGGGAATATATAACAATTGGGAGATGTATACATTCAAAGCGTTGCAAATCATTTCCTCTCTAGCATGCGCTTGCTCTCTCTCTCTCTCTCTCATACACACACACAGAGTAATGCTTTAAAATACAGTCTTTGGAAATTTATGTGAAATTATGGAGAAAATGTTTTTGAAAGACATATTTAAAAGGGTAGAGTGATCTCAATTTATATGTAGATTTTCAAAAAGAATTTTCAAACAAGAATTTTGCAACAATAATATCTTGATAAAATCAAGGGATGACAAATGTTTTCTCAGGTAGAACCTTAGAAAGAGGCAGTACTTGGTTGGAATAAAAACAGCCCAAGACATGATCATTACTTTTCATATGCAGAAATTGACTTGCATCAGTGTGTTCAAGGAACACTATTCTGTGGGTTCCAAACACACCAGAGACCATTTTATGAAGATGCCAGTGAACTAATTTATAATAAGAAATATAGTTACTGGGGCGCCTGGGTGGCTCAGTCGCTTAAGTGCCTGCCTTTGGCTCAGGTCATGATCTCAGGTCCTGGGATCAAGCCCCAGGTCAGACTCACTGGGGAGTCTGCTTCTCCCTCTCCCTCTGCCCCCTCCCTGATCATGTTCTCTCTCCCCCCACCAAATAAATAAATAAAATCTTAAAAAAAAATTTTAGTTACCAAATGAGCTATATCTTTCATGTTTAGCAGTCAGAACATTCTTTCTGTGTTGACCAATTTATATTTGAAGAAAAATAGAAACCAAGGGTTGCTCACTAAACACAAATGAGATCAGGAGAGTTACAAAGGACCTCCAAAATGGATGTGACTTTGTTGTCACATTTTGGTGACTATTCAAGTGCTCATTCTTAAAAGGAATGAACCCAGGTTATAAAGAACAAGTTTTCTTGTAATATTTTGTGATTTCAAACCTCTTTTATTAATTAAAATATGACTTTTTAAAAAACTAAGCAATACATACTTTCATCAATTTTATGAATATCTGAAAATTTATGAGCATACATACATAGGTATGTCTCAGAAACTATTATTCATATTAGCTGTGCCAAATTTAAGCCCTTCACAAGAGGCATCATGGAAAACCTCTCCAAACAGATTTGTGAGGAAAACCTTTTCTGCACATGGGAAATGTTTCATTAAATTCTAGTGCACAGCAAGACAATAAAAATGATATGGATCAGAAATAACATCCAAGTCTCCTTTTTATTTTCCTATCACTTTCATTTTTATCTTTCTACCATTTCAATTTTGTCAAAATTGTCATTCAATGACCATTTGAAAATTATTAGAGGCTTCAAAGCTTTATTGGATCTGGAGGTAATGTGATGCCAAGAATGTGACTGACAATTGCTGTGAGTATTCATTTCTCTCCCAATTCACAGACAATCAAATTCATTCTCACTTCGTGAGATCCAGCCATCGTCAGTCACCTTGGTCTATCACAACAGTCAATCTACATAATGGGAAAATGTAAAAATCCCAGGGTCAGAAAAGAGCCCTTGCTACTTGAAAGCTACAGAATATTTTATTAATGTATCATCGTGATTTCAACAGTGCATTCAACATTAAGTTGAAGAAATATTTGTTTGTTGTGCTCTACCCTTCTTCCTAAATGAAGTGAAAAATAGATTTGTTGAGATTAAGCTATCTTTTGATACAAACCTTCTTTTAAAAAGTTAAATTTCCCACTATCTCACTTTTTAATCTATAACATGAGCATGTGCTTTTGTAATCTCTTCTTGGGAAAGGTTAAAATGAAGTTTCATGACTTAACTGTATACTTTAGTATTTATTGTCTTTCAGCCTCCGGGTAAGTATAGAAAACAAAATGTTAGTTAATATTTGGTAAATAGATAATAAGGCACTTTTAATTCACTTATGCTTACCAAGACATGGGATTAGTTGATCTTCCAAAGTTCCTTTCTGTGTTTCTTTTTGTAGTCATTTCTAGCAAGGAGCCCCAGTTTTAAAGTAAACAAGTTGTTTGAGAGTCTGAAGAGGGAAAAACTGCAGAGGAGAAGATCTTAAACTAATTGAGATTCAGATCTTAAGGAAGAAAGTCATAAATCAGCAAAAATAAAGGCATCTAATTTTTAAAAAAGATGCTAGTGCACTTAACACAGCAGGGTTCATAAGTGCTCTGAAAGAATTTGTATACATTGATTCATTCATGATAATTATTAAATAGATAAGGCTTTCATATTACCTTCAGTGTTTCATGTCAAAATAAATCTCATGTTTTGACACTAATTTGGAGACACAATTTTCTTATAATAGCTTTTCAAGATCTTTTGACGTAAAAAGCACCGACTCAGTGTGGTTAAGTCATCAGAACCCAGTCAGGCTGTAATATAGTAAAACTGTGTAAGGAAGTGAGTTTCAGTTTGGGAATCACAGTCACGGAAGACATTTAATAAAATTGCCACCAAGAGGCAAAAGATGTCTTCATGAAGAAGGTGTTTTAGACTTATCTTTGGAAAGCCTAGAGGAAAAAAAGGTATATACAGGTATATATATGTACATGTACAAAATCTTAATGCTACTATGTTTCACAGCAAGAAGAGAGTAAAGAGTTGGAGGAAAGCTAAAAATGAACCCCCAGCTCTAACAGGAGTTCAGCCTCTGTACAACATTTTTGAAGAGCTTTATAACTATTTGAGATTTCTTTTTCAGGATAATTTAAAGGAAGAAACTTCTAGAAAGTGGAAGAAATGTGTTAAGTGACATCAAATATAAAAGCACAGATAGACAGTGCCAAGCAAAACAGAGCCAAGGGCGGTGGTATCCTTGTCTCCCTGACAGCCTCAGCACTCTGGAGAGGTCCTGGGGAACTGTTTGCTTTCTCCCCTCCAGAAAGCATTTCTATTCCCCTTTTAGGTCTCCTCTCCTCTTTCTCTTATAATCCAGCTATTTGTGGCTTTTTGTGGTCCCTTCATTCAGATATTTATGGCACCCCAACTGCGTGCTAGTCCCCAATGATAACAAAATGCAGCCCCTGACATTGAAGAACATTGGCATTGAACAAGCTGCAAACAAAACAAATAAACCAAACCCTAAATCCCAGCTGCAGATCCATTTCCACTGATGACTTATGATGCTGGACACTTGTTCACGTGGGCATTGGCTTCTTTTGTGAAGTGACCACTCAAGACTTTTGCCACTTTTTAATATGTTCATCATTATGTTGAAATTCAGGGGTTTTTATATATTGTGAATACAAATCCTACTGTCAGTTTTTTGTGTCACAAATTTTTTTCGTCTCCCACTTGCCTGCTTCTTTCATTAATTGTGTCTTTTCACATTTTTATTCTTTTTTTTAAAAGATTTTATTTATTTATTTGAGAGAGAGAGAATGAGAGAGAGAAAGCACATGAGAGGGGGGAGGGTCAGAGGGAGAAGCAGACTCCCGGCCGAGCAGGGAGCCCAATGCGGGGCTCGATCCAGGGACTCCAGGATCATGACCTGAGCCGAAGGCAGTCGCCCAACCAACTGAGCCACCAAGGCGCCCCATCTTTATTCTTTTTTAAATTTTATTTTTTATGTTATGTTAATCATCATACATTACATCATTAGTTTTTGACACAGTGTTCCATGATTCATTGTTTGCGTATAACACCCAGTGCTCCATGCAGTACGTGCGCTCCTTAATACCATCACAGGCTAACCCACCCCCCACCCCCCTCCCCTCTAGAACCCTCAGTTTGCTTCTCAGAGTCCATAGTCTCTCATGGTTCATCTCCCCCTCCAATTACACCCTTTCATTTTTCCCTTCCTACTATCTTTTTTTTTTTTTAACATATAATGTATTATCTGTTTCAGAGGTACAGGTCTGCGATTCATCAGTCTTACAAAATTCACAACGCTCACCATAGCACATACTCTCCCCAATGTCCCATCACCCAGACACCCCATCCCTCCCACCCCCCACCACTCCAGCAACCCTCAGTTTGTTTCCTCAGATTAAGAATTCCTGTGAGATCATATGATACATGTCTTTCTCTGATTGACTTATTTCGCTTAGCATAATACCCTCTAGTTCCATCCATGTCGTTGCAAATGGCAAGATTTTGGTTTTTTTTGGATGGCTGCATAATATTCCATTGTATATATATACCACATCTTCTTTATCTATTCATCTGTCGATGGACATCTTGGCTCTTTCCACAGTTTGGCTATTGTGGACATTGCTGCTATAAACATTGGGGTGCACATATCCCTTTGGATCACTATATTTGTATCTTTGGGGTAAATACCCACTAGTGCAATTGCTGAGTCTTATGGTAGCTCTATTTTCAACTTTTTGAGGACCCTCCATACTGTTTTCCAGAGTGGCTGAACCACCTTGCATTCCCACCAACAGTGTAGGAGGGTTCCCCTTTCTCCGCATCCTCACCAACATCTGTCGTTTCCTGACTTGTTAATTTCAGCCATTCTGACTGGTGTGAAGTGGTATCTCATTGAGGTTTTAATTTGGATTTCCCTGATGCCGAGCGATGTTGAGCACTTTCTCATGTGTCTGTTGGCCATTTGGATGTCTTCTTTGGAAAAATGTCTGTTCATGTCTTCTGCCCATTTCTTGATTGGATCATTTGTTCTTTGGGTATTGAGTTTGATAAATTCTTCATAGATTTTGGATACTAGCCCTTTATCTGATATGTCATTTGCAAATATCTTCTCCCATTCTGTCGGTTGTCTTTTGGTTTTGTTGACTGTTTCTTTTGCTGTGCAAAAGCTTTTTATCTTGATGAAGTCCCGATAGTTCATTTTTGCCCTTGCTTCTCTTGCCTTTGGTGATGTTTCTAGGAAGAAGTTGCTTCGGCTGAGGTCGAAGAGGTTGCTGCCTGTGTTCTCCTTTAGGATTTTGATGGACTCCTGTCTCACATTTAGGTCTTTCATCCATTTTGAGTCTATTTTTTTGTGTGGTATAAGGAAATGGTCCAGTTTCATTCTTCTGCATCACATTTTTATTTTTATTTTTTATTTTTTCCCATTTGTTTTTTGTTTGCTCTCTTTCTCTGTTCTTTGGGAGGTTTGTCAAGAATATTTTCATACTTCACCTGATATCTGTTATTGCCATTTTGGTGATGCCTCTTTGTATTATTTTTAGTGCTTGCTAAATATGCAATTTTAACCCACTTAACTTATTTTCAAAAATTACTCCATGCTTTCACAATGTATGAACTGTGAAGTAGTATATTTATATTACTAATATATCTTCTCATTATCATAAAGTATTCCTTTAGTTATCCTTTACAACCCACATTACATCATTATTTTTTGTTTTTTACTTCCAACAGTCAATCCTTTTTAAAGAGATTTAAAGATACACAGACATATACATACATACAAATACTGGTATATATATGTACATGTATAAAATAACTTTTAAAAGGCTCTAATGTTTACACCTTCTCATGTTCTTTGATCCATCCTCCAGAATTAGATTTCCATCTGGTGTCAGATGGAACCTTAACATTTTTAACATGAGTTGCAGGTTTAAAGGAGAGATGTTTTTCAGAATGTATCTATCTGAGTCTTTATTTCGCCATTATTTTTTTAAATGAAGGTATAACATATATAATCAATTTCACCCCTGTTGGTGGAGAGGTCTCCTCTTTAGCTATGCCTTTAGTGTGGAAGTTGAGTAAATCTATACAAAAGTTGAGCTGGATTTGGGTTTTGTTGTTGCTTTGGTTGCATTTGGTTTATTACAGATTTCAACTGTATCCGGTACTACCTTGCATTGAGTGGGGCTAGTTTATCAGATAGTTTTCCTCCATGTAACTTCTGCCCTCAGCTGCTGGTGTCCCATTGCACCTATGCCTCAGAAAAAAGTCTCCCCACATTCTTTATTTTATTACATTCATAGAATAATGTTACTCATTACTCAACATTTGTAAGCCTAGAAGTAGCAGCAGTGGTGGGAATATTCTTTTGTTCTTTTCAAGCTTTAGCCTTAAGTAGGCATTAGGTCCCTGGATCTTAAGGATGAGGCTTTCTTAGAAGGGATTCTGTCCTTCCTTCAGGGGTAGACCTATAATGCTGTAGGTCAGCAGGAGGAATTTGACTATTCTTTCTAAGGTGATATCCAACACAATCCTGCCAGTTTTGCTATTTTGGCATCCTACATGTTTCATTCACAGTGCTTTTTAGAATTTATATTTTATGTATTTGTTTGTTTTTGTCTGTTTCACCCATAAGATAATAACCTCATTAGGAAAAAGAGTAAGTCTATCTTTTTGAATTTCATATTCATAATACTCAGTAAAGAACCTAGATCATAGCTGTAACTCAGAAAATATATTTGAATGAAATAATGAACACTTGTTGCTCTTGTTTTTTTTTTTTTTTTTTAAATGGGGATTAATCTTATATTTTCTGTAACATTTTATTTTTATTTAATTTCAAACATACAAAAAAGTTGCAAGAATAATACAAAAAATCTTATATGCCTGTTGCGAGTTTAACTACGTTACTCCATGGTATTGCTGCCTTGGCATCCATTTTCTTTGGCTAAGGGCCTTCAGGGATCTTAAACTGACAGGAGCTCCTCACGGGAGTGCAAGCCCCAGGTAACAGTCACATGCAAATGCAAGTTCCTGAGGTGACTTCCTCAACAGCACTTGTGATCAGCATTCTTCCTCAAGCCTCAGGGTCCTCTCCTGGTGTACCCCTTACCTTAGACCTCGAAGGAGCTACCAATACCCTGCTCTTTTTGGTTTGCATTGACCAATCCAGTCAGCCTAGAAACTCCAAAGCATTCTACCCATTGACCCTAATAAAGACATCTGCTCTAGGTTCTGCCTCTCTGCACTCTGCCATGCCGCCCCTCAAGTATGCCACATACTTCCTCCAGGACCTGTGGGTAATATACTTCTCCTATTTCAATTTTTCTCGTAGTCTTTTGTTGAACTGAAGCTCACTATCTGGCACCCTGCACTCTATTTAGCAAACGTTAATTTAATAAAGTCATAACATACCCATTACCCAAATCCAGTAATTATTTATGTTGCCCTTATATTTTTTAAAGATTTTATTTATTTATTTGAGAGAGGGAGAGAGCACAAACAGGGGGAGCAGCAGAGGGAGAGGGAGAAGCAGGTTCCCCACTGAGCAGGGAGCCTGATGTGGGGCTCAGTCCCAGGACCCTGGGATCATGACCTGAGCCGAAGGCAGATGTTAAAGTGACTGAGCCACCCAGGCACCCCCCTATGTTGTCTTTGGTTTTATCATCTCATTTTCTCTCTCTCTCTCTTTTTATGTGTGTGTGTAATCATATAATCTTTGGCTATAAATTTGACTGTTTAGATAAAATGCGCAAATCCCTAGAAGAACAAAACTTACCCAAACTGACTCACAAACAAGTAGAATATAAAAATATTCTTTAACTATTAAAGAAATTGAATCTGTAATTGAAAAAAGTCCCACAATAAAATCTCTAGACTAGATAATGGCTGCAGTGATGAGTTTTCCAAACATTTATGGAATATATAAAACAATATTATGCAAACTTGTCCAGAGAATTAAAAAAGAGGAAACACTATTCACCTTGTTTTACAAAGTTGTTCCAACTTTAATAGCAAATGGCAATTTTAAGCTAATTATTCTCATGAAGATAAAAGAAAATCCTAAGTAAATTAATAAAGTGAATTCTTAGGAAGTATAATCCAGCAATGTACAGAAGATCATATATCAGATTGAGTTGAGACTATGTCAAGAATGCAAGCTTTTGGGGGCAGCTGGGTGGCTCAGTCAGTTAAGTGTCTGCCTTCAGCTCAGGTCACAATCCCGGGGTCTGGGAATCCCTGAGGTCGAGCTCCGTGTCTAACCCCGCGTCGAGCCCCCCATTGAGCCCCGCGTCAGGCTCCCTGCTCAGCAAGGAGTCTGCTTCTCCTTTTCCCTCTGCCACCCACTCCCTAGCTCATTCTCTCTCTCAAATAAATAAATAAAATCTTTAAAAAAAAAGTGCAAGCTTTTTTTTTTTTTAATTTTCTCTCATTTAATTCACTAGAGCAAAACGGAAGTCCTAAAACAAAATTCTCTCCCTCTGGTTGGAATGCAAACTTTTTTTTTAAGCTTTACTTTTTATTGAATGTAACATACATATAGAAAAGAGCACAAATTACCTCATGTATTTTCTCAAAGTGAACACACATGTGCAATTAGCACCCAAATCAAGAACCAGAACTGTCCCGGCACCTTCGAAGCTTCCCAGTGTTCCCCCCCTCCTAGTAACTTAACCATAATCCTCATTTATTTTCCCCCAGCTTCATTGAGATATTATTGACTTAAAACATATGTAATTTTAAGTGTACAATTTGAACATTTTTTAAGTTGAGATATAATCAACATATAACATCATACTAGTTTTAGGTACTAGGTGTATAACATAATGATTAATATATATTATATATATATTTCAAAATGATTACCACATTAATTAACATCTATCACCAAAGTTACAATTTTTCCCTTTGTGATTAGAACTTTTACGTTCTCTTTGCAACATTCAAATATATAATACAGTATTGTTAACTATACTCACCATGTATATATAATGTATAATATATCTGTATATGTATATGTATGTGTATATATGTATATGTATGAAGTATATGTAATGTATATGTATATGTAATGTATATGTATAATGTATAATGTATACTCACATTACATCCCCAGGACTTATTTACCTTATAACTGGAAGTCTGTACCTATTGACCACATCCACCCATTTCTCCCACCTGGCCCCTCCATCCCCTCATCTCTGGCAACAACCAATCTGTTCTCTGTTCTCAATCTGTAAGTTGTTTTTTGTTTATTTGGTTTGGGGTTTTTTCAGATTCCATATATAAATCAGATCATGAGGTATTTGTGTTTTATGGACTTACTTCACTTAGCATAATGCCCTCAAAGTCCATCCAATTTGTTGCAAATGACTGGATTTCTTTTTTATGGATAAATATGAATAAAAATATATGTTTAATATTTATATATTTTATAAATACATTTATATAATTTCTATGTTTATATAAATATATATGTATACATATAAAATCACATTTTCCCTATCCATTCATTGGATTTTCACATTTTCCCTATCCCCATCCATATCATTCATGTTCCTGCCAACAGTGCACAAGGGTTCCCTTTTCTCCACATCCTCACTAACACTTGTTTTTGATAATAGCCATTCTAACAAGTATGAAGTTGCATCTCATTGTGAGTTTGATTTGCATTTTCCTGATGATTAGAGATGTTGGGCATCATTTCATTTGTCTGTTGGTCATTTGTATGTCTTCTTTGGAAAAATACCTATTTAGAGCCTATGCTCATTTCTAAATTAGATTTTGTTTGTTTTTGTTTTACTATTGAGTTGTATGAGTTCTTTATGTATTTTGGATATTAATCCCTTATCATATATATGAATTGCAGGGACACCTGGGTGGCTCAGTCGGTTAAGCATCTGACTCTTGGTTTTGGCTCAGGTCATGATCTCAGGGTCGTGAGATTGAACCCTGAATGGGACTCTGCACTCAGCACAGAGTTGGCTTAAGATTCTATCTCCCTGGGTGTCTGGGTGGCTCAGTCGTTAAGCGTCTGCCTTTGGTTCAGGCCCTGGGATCGAGCCCCGCATCGAGCTCCCTGCTTCGCGGGAAGCCTGCTTCTCCCTCTCCCACTCCCCCTGCTTGTGTTTCCTCTCTCTCTGTGTCTCTCTCTGTCAAATAAATAAATGAATATATAAATAAATAAATAAAAATCTTTAAAAGATTCTCTCTCCCTCTCTCTCTGTCCTTCCACTCATGCTCTCTCTCTTTCTCTCAAATAAATAAATTAAAAAAAAAAAGATACATGAATTACAAATACTTTCTCCCATTCCATATGTTCCCTTTCATCTTGTTGATGATTTCCTTTTCTGTGCAGAAACTTTTTGGTTTGGTGTGGTTCCACTTCTTTGTTTTTGCTGTTGTTGCAAGGAATTTTTAGTAAATGAAAATTAATCAATATAATTCACCAAATATATGTAATAAGGAGAAAAATCATATGGAAATGCCAAGAGATATAGAAGAAATATTTGATGACAGTTGAATATCCACTTATAATTTAAAACTACCTGGCACTAAGAATAGGAGGTAGTTTCTTAATCTAATAATTAAATACTATATATGAATTTAATGATAGACTATTAAAAGCTTCTACCTGAGAATTTTTTTTTTTTAAAGATTTTATTTATTTATTTGACAGAGAGAGAGATAGCGAGAGCAGGAACACAAGCAGGGGGAGTGGGAGAGGGAGAAGCAGGCTTCCTGCCGAGCAGGGAGCCTGATGTGGGACTCGATCCCGGGACCCTGGGATCATGACCTGAGCCGAAGGCAGACGCTTAACAACTGAGCCACCCAGGCGCCCCATCTACCTGAGAATTTTAACAATACAAGGCACTCATTATCACTGCTTCTATTTGTTTCAGGTAATAGCCAGTAAAATAAAACTTAAAAAAACGAATATGAATTAAAAAGTAGAAAGAAAACTTGCATTTAGTGTGCATAATGACTTCCTCCCAAAGAGTACAGTCTGAGAGGGGAAAATAAAAATTACTTTATAGAGGAAAAACATGACAAAAACTCCCCAAGCCAGGTGATCAAGGTCAATATCAATAATCATAAATCATGTAGATAGTATGTACCCTTGATATGATGTGATGAAAATAGCATGTTTATCTCTGTGGCTTTTCTTCACCAATCTGGTAACTCCAGTGTAATCAGGAGAAAACCATCAGCTAAATTCAAATAGAGAGCCATCTCACAAAATACCTGGCCAGTATTCCTCAAAATTGTGAGACCTTAAATACAAGCAAAATCTAGAGAAACTATCACAGCCTAGAGGAACTTAAGGAGTCATAATTACTAAATGCAATATTGTATTTGGGATGGGATCCTGGAACTGATAACATACATTAGGTAAAAAACTAAGGAAATCCTAATAAAGTATGGACTTACATTAATCATAATGTGTCAGTATTGGTTCATTAATTGTGTACCATATGAAAGTAAGATATTAATAATAAGAGACATAGTGTAGGGTATGTAAGAACTCTGTATTATTTTAACATTTTTTCCTGTAAACCTAAAAGCATTCTAAATAAAAAGTTTATTTAAAAATAGATACAGAAATTTTACTTACAAAAAAAAAAAAAGTATGTACTGAAAATTTGTTTTCTAAATGTAAAGGGCATTTCTCCCAGAATAAATGTTCTAAATCTAGCTGATCCAAGTATAAGTATATGGTGTAAATAAAGCTAAAGACCCATGAAATTGTTGATAACACAATCCCAAAATTATGAGTTAAACTTGGTCAGTATATATGTCACATCATGAAAAAAGTGTCTTTCAGAAAAAGTAAAATTAATTTTCTATCACTATTTGTATTATTTCAAATAGAATGGCAATCTTCAAATGGAAACAAAACCATTTCTATCATGCTTAGAAGAGTTTTTAAGAGTTTTTAACTTTTAAAATGAGTTGCCTTAAACAGATTTCATTGTTCATCCTTTGGGAGTTTATTTGTAACATTATTTATATGTCAACTTGATGCTGCTCTTTCATATAGCCTATTTAATTTGGAGTTAACTGGGTCATAAAACAAAATACAAACCAAAGGGGAAAGCTTGTTATGTTTAGGGATGAAGTTATTTCTAGCAGGTATTGGTAGAGAAAATTGTTGGCCATAGAAAGTTCAAGCACAAATTGAAACAAGACTTTTTTGTGACATTTATAAAGCATAAATGTTACATAGAATTGCCATGAAAATTTAATGAAGACATGTAGAATTACTTCAAAGATTAACAAACTTACATTACTTCGAATAATGAAAAATATTACTTATGATCCTTAGCCAGTGTGGTACATGATGCTATATATTTCTTCAATTTTTAATTTTTATCCTTTCTAGCCTTAAATCTAAAGATAAAACATACATACCATCATCTATCATTTATAACTGCTATAAAACAATTTATTTGTTCCTCCATAAAAATATAGGACTTCATGTTTATTAACATCTTATGACAAAATATAATAATTATTGAGAGTTAGGAAAGGAAACTTCATGGCCACTTACCATGTTTCAGAAGTTCCCATTCTCCTTACTTCAAGTGGGAAATTTTTGAGGGGACATTTTGGATCTCTTAGTTCCCCTAATATTAGAAATGACCCATCACCTGCCCAGGTTTATTAACTGTAGTACGTTGTAGTTTATATCCCCCAGCACCCAGTTCCACCTCCTCCTGTCAAAAAGACCCAGAATATTCCAGTTCTGATGTTTAAATGAGAGCGATCACTCAGTTTTAAGGATGATCATTTCTGACTTAATCAATCAGCATAGTTCCACACTCTTTCACAGGTTTTGGTCCATGGTTGGACATGGTAACCAGATCTAAATAATGGCTTCCTCCTAACCATAGTGATTCATTTAGTGATGAGAATGAAACTTTGAGCAAAAAGATTGTATGAGAGGTGTGCAGTATCATGATTTTTACACTCTCTTTTGATCTTTTTCCCTCTGTTGCCTCTCTTACCCTCAAACTCTTTCTGCATATGGTTGGGGGAATCAAGTATCTCCAGGACCTGTTGATGGCTATGTTCTGCATAAAAGAAGATAGTTGTGAGGTATAACTGAACCCACAAAAAGCTGAGTGGAAGTAGGGAAATAAACTACATTCTTAATGACATCATAGACTTACGGATTTATACCAACCCTGAGGTCCACGTGATGTCTAGCCTTCCTGGTTGCATGAGTACTAAAGCCCCTTATGATAAAATAGTTGATGTTATCTATAGTGGTTAGAGATCCAGAGTTCTAATAGATGTATCAATTCATGGATCACAGTGAAATATCACTTGTATATATGTGCTATATTTCTCACTTAACCTGTCTGTGCTCAAGCAGAATGGACCTGCTTCCTCCATGTGAGAAAAGTACATGGGTACGGCCTCTACAGATGATGAGGGAGACCCACAATTTGTCTCCTTCTCTCTATAATTTCTAGAAAACCAATACAGTGAGCTTGGTAAATCAGATCTCTCCTGTGCACATGGGGGGGGGGGGTGCACACATGTAGATTTAGATAGGGAGTAGGAGACTCCCATTTTAGCTTCAGATTTAAGTCACATTTTCAGATCCAGCTTTATCAGTCCCACCTCTACATTGAGAACTATGATCACCTCCCCTCCTATCACTAATGTGTCTCATGACTCTCACTTGGTCATCAGTTCATTTTGTACAATTTTTCCATAGTTTAAAACCTAAAGGGAAAAAAGGCAGTTCGGTTTAAGCCCTTCACCTACACAATAAATTTATTTATGAAGTGAGCTCTAGAAAAATACATAATGTATCATCTATAATTTTTGAACGTAAGGGTGGCCAACCAGATTTGTGGTTCCGTTACTCTAATTCATCTCTTTTTCTAGGTTGGATAAAGGAGGAAGGATGAACAATGGAGCAGGTTATGTCATAGCAGTGACAGTTTACCTTATTGAGTCTCACCTACTAGGCAAACACAGTGCTCCAAACTGCATATTTTCCTATCCTCACAGTAACTACTTCGGATTTGTTCAAAAAGGTTAAATAACTTGGTCAATAGCTAAAGAGTTTGACAGAGTTTGCTTCTCAGAACAAGCCTGAATTTCTACTGCATTACTTGGGACAATAGAGACTTAAGAATCATTTTAATACCCACTGACTTCCTTATTCCCTAAGTATCGTCAATGAAACTCCTGGAACATATTGAATCTTTCACTTCTTTAAATTCCCCAGGGTAAGTACCCTGGTTATAACTCTCCTCATCTCTCATCTGAATTGCTGTTAGAACCTCCTTAAGTTTTCCTGGCTCTAGAGGTTCCCTTCATCTGTAAACTTCAATTCTATCCACTTACTACTTGTATAATTTGGAGTAAATGATAAAACTTTTATGTTTTTTCCCCACATGTAAATTACATAATACAGTTTTAACATGGACTAGAGCCAGGGATAAGTGTATTAGAATAAATGGAAGTGCCAAGGACATTGATTTGCATTCAACAAATGTTATTTTGATTTCTTTCCTTTCCTTATATGGCAATTCTAAAACCTAATTGTTGAATGCTCATCTTATTCAGAATACTTTGGCAAATCCATATAATCTACAAAATAAAACCCAGACTCTTTAGGCTGGCATTCATTATTCCCTACCATGAATAATGACCCCTTTACAACTTTATTTCCCACCATAACCCTACCATACTACTTATGACTCCCAGATCATACAATGCACTACATGTCTTGTACATTCAAAAGTGTTCTTAAATCTGCCTGGAGTTTTATTCTTCTCTTCCTGTTAAAATCCAACTTATCCTTTAAAATTTCCCTTACATTTCTTCTTGTTCTTCAAAGCCTTCCTTATTCTCTAGACTATAATTATATCCTTTGTATCCCCACAAAACTTGGTTTCTTTTGTTCATTTTGATTTTGATTATGTTTCCACTTCTAGAATATATCTCCACATCCCTCATGTACATTGTTCCTAATAATTTCTTAATTAATATTTGTTTATTTTTGTTATGAAAAGTACACTTCAAAGAATGTAAAAAATCATCTGAATAATATTTTAGCAGTCATAAATGTTATGAGAGTCAGATATGAGGAAATACACCCCTTTGGAAGAAAAAAAAAAACAACTAAGATCCCAGATTGAAAGAGTAATTTCTATTACTGAGTTGTATGGAAAAAAGAATTCGTGGTGTGTTGATCTTACCTTTACACAAATAGCTGGAATTTGAATACTTTAATATTTTTTTAATGTTTTGAGAATTTGGGAAAACCTTCTGTTCACATGTGGATCAATGAGGACACGATGTCCATAAGGCTAATTCAGAGCTGTGGAGAAGCATGGAGACATCACATTTATCTGACTGACAGTATCATCCTTTTCCAAGATTTAATTATACAGCCATATGGAAAGGGTCTATTTATTTATAAAAATTATGAATATAAGAGCATTTTAAAATGCTATACTATACCCACTTTGAAGATAAAAGTGTATCTGATAACATGTTCCTCTACAGTAGATGCATTGTAGGAAGTTAAACAACTGGCCTATGATACATTCATTCTCTTTATGAGGGGTGAGGGGATCACTCTGGGGAAAGGAAAGAAAGAAGGGGACCGCCTTGTTAGATCTTTTTTTTTTTTAAGATTTTATTTATTTATTTGAGAGAGAGAGAATGAGAGACAGAGAGCATGAGAGGGAGGAGGGTCAGAGGGAGAAGCAGACTCCCTGTCGAGCAGGGAGCCCAATGCGGGACTCGATCCCGGGACTCCAGGATCATGACCTGAGCCGAAGGCAGTCGCTTAACCAACTGAGCCACCCAGGCGCCCCCACCTTGTTAGATCTTTAAGTATATGTCCAATGATATACTCTCGGAGGAAGAGACCTGATCTGTTGAATGCCTTTAGCAGGATATCTTTGGGTAAAATATTAACTAGATCCAGAATCTATAAACCATAGGTACCTGGAGAATAAGTAAACTACACAACTCTCTGAGGTATTAAGTGGAGATTTTTCATAATTTATATGACTTCTGTGTGAGGTATCCACATGAAAATTACTTAGAAATCTCATTTATTATTCTGGGTCAGAAGTATATGTCCAATGCAAGAAGAATATTCTAATCACTATTTTAAATAGTTTTCCAAAGGAGAAATGTTATGTTTCATCTGCCATATTATTGAAAATGAAAATCTTGATATTTTAATTTCTTCAGAAAAGATTAAAACTGTAACTGACAACTCAGAAATAAAAATATGAGTTGACATATGAGCTGTACATCTAGAAGGAAATGTCAGCATTTTTAAATGGCTAGTTACTAATGACTGATTATAAAAGTAAAACATGAGTTTGGGTTTCTGAATTGGTCTGAAAATCACGTGTAGGCACACTTCTATAAATTTTTATTTTGTATTTCACATTTATCTTTTTTTTCCTCTGGGGAATTCAAGAAGTCCATTTTGCCTAATAGTATTATCCCCAGGAGATACTTTTTCTAAATTAAACAACAAAACACAGGTAGGCTCAGAGAGTCCTTATAAGAAAAATAAACATTTATTTATTTTAGAGAGAGAAAGCATGAGTGGGGGAGGGGCAGAGGGAGAGGAAGAGAGAGACTCTCAAGCAGACTCTCTCCTGAGCATGGAGCCTAACACGGGGCTGGATCTCATGAGCCTAAGATCATGACCTGAGCCGAAATCAAGAACTGGCTACTTAACTAACTGAGCCACCCAGGTGCCCCAGAAAACACCTTTTATTAAGAATGAAAATTAAAAATTTCCCCAAACACTCTGCATGTTGAGTGAAACATATGAATAACATATACAGGAGTTAGAGCTATAGATAATACTTTACACAGACCATCACATGCTAACAAGTGAGTATATCCACTTATAGTAAAGGTAAATCAAAGCCTTCTGCAAAGGTATACCATATCTCTATCAGCCCACTTGAATTAGGCATTTATTATATAAATCAGGAATTTCCTAAATACTTCATCCAAACTGGCATGAGAGGACTTAGTACTTATGTTGAAACTAGGAAATTAGGAAAACAAAAGGCTGTTTTCCACCAAGTAGTAAAGTGAGTTTAGGTGAAACAGGTAATATTTTATATTTTGCATCTACTTTGACATTTTTATTTAAAGGAAATAACAAATCGGCATAGGAATTTAAACATTCAAATGCACTATAGAGATGAAACCTTGTGAGAAGGAGAGTATGATTTAGGATAATTTATAATAAATGTAAAAAGTGGATTGTGATTTTTGCCTTAGACTAAGATACAGGAACAAAAAATGGATGTACCCGTCCCTGAAACAACTAAGAAAAGTAAGACAAAATATATGAAACAATGGTTTTTAAAACACTAAACATTATGCAATAAACAGTGTCCCCTGAGAGGGAGATGAGCCCTGTGATCGCCACAGCTTACTGCCTTGAGTAGGAAAGGGGTCAAGAAAGGACACCCAAGCTTAGCCCAGGGGACTTCCAAAGTTGAGAAGATGGAGCTGAAAGTCCAATTGACCAACAAGGCTAGGGTTTGCAGAAGAGAGTGCTGGAGAGGAGAAAGTTGTAGAGAACGCTGGAGAGAGAGAGAGAATCTACTTTGAGTTTTCAATAGAGTATTGATCAGTGCACACTTGTGAGGAAACTGCCAGAGGCTGGGAAAAAAAAATCCTCTAAAAGGGTTAGAGAGAATAGTATCTAGTGCTCATAAAGAGCTCATCAGCCACTGGAGAAAACCTCATAATGATCTTACTTTAGTATTGGGGCATAATTAGCCCAAGCCTAAATGTTGTTCTGGTCTTAATTAATGAAACTTAAAAGCAAAACCAGAAAGGATCAAGCTACTTCAAAGTAACTTAACTGCAACCCAGGAAAAAGGCTCTATTATATTTACAGGAATAAAAGAAATCAGGACTCCAGAAAATAAAATTAACAATATCTATAAAGGAAAACGCCTTTTTTATTCCTCTGTACTACTCACAACATTTTTGACACCAGATATGTGAGTTTTTCCAAACTAAGCAATTCTCCAGGTCTTAGTGGACACTGATTGAGTGTCCTACAATTGAACTCAATTCTGACCTAACTGCCTAGAATGAGTCCAGATGCTACAGTTTAAGATTTTAGTCCTATAAGGACTGCCCTCCATGTCAGATGTTAATTGCCAAGTCCCAGGTTGTCATCTCTACCTTTAACACACCAGCTATAAATTGGGGATTCTCACAACCAACCCCTTCCTCAGGTTCAAAATTTGTTAGAATGGCTCAGAGCACTCAGGGAAATACTTGACTTACAGTTACTGGATTATTATAAAGACTACAACCCAGGAGCAACCAGATAGAAGAGATGCATAAGGCAAGTTGGGGATGGGGCACAGAGGTTCCAGTCTTCTCTGGATGCTAATCCTCTAACCACACCATTGATTCCTCAGACCGTCAGCACCCTCATTATTATGGGCTTTCCAAAAGTCACCTCAGTACCTCAATAACATAAACTTAGGTGTGGTTGAAAGAGGCTTATTATGAATAACAAACGATGCTCCTCTCACCTCCATTACTCAGGAAATTCCAAGGATTTTAGGATCTCTATGCCAGGAACTGGGGATGAATATTATTTCTTATTATATCACAGTATCACAATCTAGCAACCAGTCAAAGATCATCGGGCATGTTAAGAAGCAGGAAAATACAAATATTTTCTCTGACTCTGACAGAATTATGCTAGAAATCAGTAATAGAGAAATATCTGAAAATCTCTAAAATATTTGGAAATAAAAAACATAGTTCTAATATCTCATGGATCAAAAAGTAAGTGACTCAGAAAATTAGAATATATTTTCCATTGAGTGAAAGTAAAGACACAATCTACCAAAATTTGTGGAACAAAGCTTTGGCAGCTCTTAGAAGGAAATTAATAGAATTAAATCATTAATTTAGGTGTGGATGTGGTATGTAGGTTAACAAAAGACATCACAGAAAGAATGTAGAAATACTCAACTCATTTTGTTTCATCTCTTTTCACAAGGATAATAATCCTTCAAAGGATGAACAAGTAACTTAAGAGAAAATTCAATTTATAAGAAACCCTTTAACAGTTTGAATAATTTCAAGTCTTCAGACTCAGATACAATGGATCAAAATATACTGAAAGAATAGAATTTGAAGATGTCATTGAATAGAATAAGGTTCAATATTATATATCAGTCATGATTTTTGAGATTATTATCTATATGACTTCTAATGTATTTATAAGCATCTTGCTTACAATAATTTCCATTTAATTTTATACCTCCTTTCTAATTTATACCAAGATAGTGATATTAGAATCAATAATAAGTGAATAAATAAATGTGATATGAAATTGTGTTTACTCAAGTTGGATTAATATAAATTCTGAAGTATTCAATTTCTTTATTAGCATAATAAAAAACATGTTGATACTATTTGAAATTACCCTATTTTTCCATCCTGACATTACTTGAAAACTCAGAATTTTAGAACACCACTTTTGGGTTTCTCTAATGCAGTAAGATGAGAAAACTATTAAAATAACAAATATGCAATATTACATATGGATTTTTCTATGGTAATTTTTTAATAGAGTATGATTATACATTATAAGTTAAATGTTCTTTGAAAAAGTAAGTATACTTTAGAAAAACAAATAATTTTATTAAGAATAAAAATATACATTTTATATTTTATTATTAATAACAATACAAAATCCAAGCAAGTTTCTTATTTACCCTTATAAAAATATATGGCTTATAGGGACAAGTCCTCATTTATAAAACATATGTAACTTTTTACTCAGGTACTCATGTATGGAAAGTATCTATTGGAAATGAAAATCAAAATATGGACTTCACTTACTCTTTGTGCAAAATCCACTTTCTAAGATACTTACTTCACATTCCAACATTAGGGTCAGTATAGAAAGTGTCAGGTTTTTTGTTAAGTCCTGAAAGACTGGTATAGAAAGCAAGAGAAATAATCAATCGGTACATGTAATAATAGAATCATTTGTGTTGTTCTTTACAGATACAAGACCTCTTGTAGTTAGCACCTTCTATTCTGACAAGAACGAAAGTCTGCTGCTGAGACACAATTGTTGTTTTGTTCTTTAAATATAGCTATAACATCCTTTCTGATACATATCCTTCTGTGATTACAAGAAAGAAGGTATATGAGAAGCCATTTATCTATATCATGATTCTGATACTCTGATAACATTCTTGCCTGTTGCTACAGAAACCCCGATCATAGTCATGCATTTCTATGAGAATAGGAAATATGAGAATATTAACACTTGCAGCTCCATTCTTTAATTCTTGTTTTATTTTGACGCAAAATCAGATCATTACTTGTTTTGACTGCCTTGCTTACATTACTTTATATCTGATAACCCACCTTCATTCATGTTTTGCTCCACAAGAAGCTTGCCTTGGCAATTTGCACATCAGCAAATGGAATTGAGCACAGAATGTGTCGAATTTTCTGCTAAAGATATATGCTGGAGAGATTCTTGTAATTCTAATGATCACATCATTATATTGTAAAAATTATGATGACGTTATGTCTGATATATTACCTCTATATAATCATTCAAAGCTAATAGCTTAGCAGCTTTTAAAAACTCCTCATTGACTATACCTTCAACTAGATTAAACTCATTTTTACTCCCTTTGGCAATAGTGGGTTATATAGGTCACAATAACTGGATAGCTTTTTCTGATTCCTTTTATTGTGCTTCACATAACCAAAAAATGTGAAAAGAAGGCCCACATTCTGCTTGGCTTCCTATTTTAGAGAAGTTTGTATTTGTCAGCAAGTCTTTTTACTGTCTATTGTTTGAAGGCTAAAACATAAATCTTCAACAGAGATAAAAATCGTTTTTCATATGTGCCCCATTTTCTTCGTCTCTAGGGATATAAAAGCCCATGGAAATTAGCAATTAAGACAGGCTACATAACAGTGTGAGTATATACCATACTCTAATTTTTTTGATCATCCTAAAAAATTTTGTCTTGCATTTTGACTTAGGAAACGGTGTGACCATAAACTAAAATAAGACTAAATGTTACTAGAGCTCTTTCTGTCAGAATATTTTAGTATGGAAAAAAATAGAATTTATACATTTTCTTAAATTACAACCTTATTTCCCTAATTTGATCTAAACTAGTCAGGTCACCACAGATGTATAATTTTTTTAATTGTTGCAAAATTATATCTAGTGAAATGCATACATATTAAGAGTTCAGTTTGATAGGATTGATGAATGTGCAGTAATTTAACCAATATCTAATCAAAATATTGAATTCTACTGCAACACTAAAATGTTCCCTCTGTGCCTTTCCAGTTAATCCTCATCCATGGTCCCTGCCTGGACTCAACCACTATTCTTATTTCTTTTTTCCTCTGCCCAAAATTAATTTTGTTGTTCTATAATTTCATGAAAGTGGAATCACACACTATGCATGTTTTGCTCAACATATTTTTCAGATTTGCATATGTCTCATGAAATCAGCTTTGTTATTGCTGTATAGTGTGCCTTTGTATAAATGTACCAGAATGTCTTGATCTAATCTTGTGTTAAAACCATTTATGTTGTGTTGTTTCCATGTTTTTCTCTTTTATTGCTATAACAAACAAAGCTGTAATGAACATCCTTGTGAAGTGTTTATGATAACTATATTTTAATTTCCTTTGGAAATTATTACCTGGAAATTAGTACTTTGGAAATTAAACACCTGGAAAGGTGTGTCAGCTACTTATTTATCGTTTTTCAGTTCCAAATTCAAAAACTTGGCCTCCTCTGTGAAAATGGATCTGGGCCAATCAAATCTTTTTCCTTCGTCAATTTCACCAGGTTAAATTTGGTCAAGAGGGGGCGCTAGAGAAACATTGCAGGAGGAAGGTTTGCCTTTGGGTTCCAGTTAGCTTCTCTGCCAAGTTTCTGCAGTGTGGACAACTTCTCCAACCTCTGCCCTCTACAGCACACAACAGTTTCCCCTGGCAGCGCACGCCCCCCCGACCCCCGCAAGTTTTGTAGGAGAATGTCTCCAGTGAGGTACATCTCCATGAACAAGCTTCCCCAGAATTTTTTTTCTTAGACAACTTTATTGAGGCATAATTGAAATACAAAAAATCCTGCACATATTTAATGTGTATAATTTGATGATTTTGGACACACCTGTAATCCCATGACCCCAGTCAAGGTAATAAACAAACCCATGATGCTAAGTGAAGTTAAGTCCATCACAGAAGAACAAATATGGCATGATTCCACTTACATGAGGCATCTAAAATAGTCAAACTTATAAAAGCAGAAAATAGAATGGTGGTTGCCAGGGGATGGGGAGAGCAGAAAATAGGAAGCTCTTCAATGGGTCTAAAATGGCTATATAAGATGCATAAATTATAGAGGTCTGCTGTACAACGTACTGTCTATAGTTAACGAGACACTGTTGTGCTTTTACTCAGGACTCTTGAGGAGTCCATTTCCACCAAGTTCCACTGGCATGAAATGGTCACATTACTCTGCCATCCAGTGAGCACCCCACTGAGTCTTCTCCTGAGAGGTAGGTGTCACTTTTTGGGGTGCTTTATGTAAGCCTTAGAAGTAGTGGCTGTTCCCTCTATGTGCTATTCTTGTGTTCTTTGGAGTTGCCTTTACTTGTCTAGTCTCTAATCCCTTGTTATATTTAATCAATTTCTGTTAAATTTTCCTTGTTCAAATTGCTCATGGTTTCTTTCCTCTGCTTGAACCAAGACTGGCACAGAGTAGAACAGATGGATCTGATAGTAGGTGCAATTTATTAGAAACTGCCAAGAGATTTCCTAAAAGGGCTGTGTCATCTTACACCCCCATCAATATTGTAGGAGTTTTCTAGATACCCCATATCCTCTTTGGCATTTGGTATTATGCAGTCTTTTAAAATTTAGCCATTTTAATGTGTGCGTAACGGCTGCTGTGGTTTAACTTTGTAATTCTCTGAAGACCAATGACGTTGAACTTCTTTTCATGTGCTTGTTGATCATTTATTTATATGATATCCTTTGTGAATGCCTTTCCAAATCCTTTACTCATTTTTAAAAAATAGGCTATCTTTTTATTACTGGTTTATGGGAATCATCATATATTCAGGATGCCGGGTCATTGTGAATATTTTCTCCTACTCTGTGTCTTGCTTTTTTAATTTCTTTTGAGAAGCAGAAATATTTTAATATTAAAAAGAACAGTTTACGAATTTTTAAATATTTGGTTAATATTTTTAGGTCATTTTCCTTAAGAAATTTTGCCTACGGTGAGATCACAAAGCTATTCTACTGTTTTCTTCTAGGTGCTTTGTACTTTAGCTTTTTAATTTTAGGACTACCTAAATCAATTAATTAATTAATCTAACTGATTACTTAATCTAATTAACTAACTGATTGGATTAATTAATTATTCTACCTTAAATTCATGTTTGTGTGCAGTGTAAATAATGGTCAAGGTGTGTTTTTTCCCCATATTACTGTCTAGTTGACCCAGCACCATGTAATAAAAAGACTGCTTTTTTTCACCTACTTGCATTGAGAACATTTAATTCCTTTTCTTCCCTTATTGCCATTGGCTATAACCAGCAGTGCAGTATTGAATAGAAGTCATGAGACTAGACATCCTGCTTTAACCTCAATTTCAGGGTAAAAACATTCAATATTTTACCAATGAGTAGTTTTTTGTTATAGCTATAATGAGGTTTAAATGACATACAATAAACTTCATATAATACTATGTATAATGTGATAAGTTTGTACATATGTGTATAGCTGTGAAGTCATCACAGGCAAGATAGTAAACATATCCATTGCCCTCAAAAGTTTCTTCATGTAATCCACCCCTCCTGTATCTCCTATCATTTACTCCTAAGCAACTATAGATCTATTTTCTTTCAGTATTGATAAGTTTGCATTTTCTAGGATTTTATATAAATGCAATAATATTGTACATGATCTTTTTTGTTTGTATCAAAACAGTTATAGATACACCCACATTGTTGCATGTATCAATAGTTCATTCTATTTTATTGCTGAATAATATTCCCTTACATTGATATACCATCATTTGTTCATCCATTCATCTTTTGATGGATATCTTGGTTGCTTCCAATTTTTTTTTTTTTATTATAAACAAAGCTGCTATGAACTTTCGTGTATAGGCTTTTGTGTGGATGTATGCTTTCATTTCTCTTAGGTAAATGTCTTGAAAGTTGGATGGTTAGGTTGGGTAGGTGCATACTGAACTTCTTAAGAAACTCTCAAACTATTTTCTAAAGTGGTTGTACATTTTATACTCGCAGCAGCAATGTGTAAAAATCAATTTGCTCTTCATCCTTGCCAACATATGGTGTGATCACTCTTTTTAATCTTAACATTTTATTAGGTGTGCAATGCTGGCTCACTGTGGTATTGATTTACATTTCCCTAATGACTGGTGATATTGAACTTCTTTTTATTTACTGGCTTGCCATCCATAGATTATCTTTGGTGAATTGTCTGTCGGATCTCTTGTCCATTCTTTTTAAATTAAATTGTTCCTTTGTCTTCTTTGCTTTTTCTGGGTCCTTTACATACCCTGTATTATACACCTTTCAGCATATTTTAAAATATTTCCTCTATATCTATGGCTTGTGTAGTAATAGTCTTAACAGTTTCTTTTGAAAAGCAGAAGTTTTTATTCACAATGAAGTACAATTCATCATGTTTTTTCTCTATGAACTGTGTTTTTTATGTCATATCCAGAAGTCTTTGCATAACTCTGGAACTTTATAGCTATAGATTTTTTATTTGGGAACATAATTCATTTTGAGTAATTCTTCTATGTAGTGTAGGTATAGATTTATTTTGGGGACATATGATATCCAATTTTCCAGCATCTTTTGTTGCAAAAAACTATTGCTTTTCTTTTGAATTGTCTTTGCTTTTTTATCAAAAATCAATGGACCTTATATGTGGGGGTCTATTTCTGGATTCTTAATCATCTCAAAAGATACAGAAAACATCGTTTAGTAAAAATGAACATCCAGTTATGATTTCAAAAAAATCAGGTAATATGGAGAGAAGTAATTTTACTTAATCTGATAAAGGACATACAAAAATACCTAGTACACCCATTATATGTAGTGGTAAAATATTTTTTAAATCCTCTTCATATTCACAAAAAAAGGCAAAGAAGAATACTGTCTAATCAGTATGGTAAGGCAAGAAAAAAAATAGAATTATGTAAATTGGAAAGGAAAAGCACAAACCCTCATTGTTTATAGATTGTATCATTACCTAACTAGAAAGCCTACAGTGATTTAAGAGAAATCATTAAAATTTATAAAACCAGCCAAATTTTGGATGCATAATTAATCACAAAAGTTTTTATTTTGTGATTTAAAAAATGTATATTACTGACAATAACCAACAACATAAAGTTCTCACAAAACATACAATGCCTATTAGAAAGAAAAATGAAAGACTTAAATAAGAGGAAATATGTACCATTTTTATAGAGAAGGAGAGTTAATATGATATTGTGAATTCTTTAAAAATTGATTTACATATTTACTTTAATTCCAATATAACCTTACAAAATATTTCATAAAATTTGACATGCAGTTTAATAATTCTAAAAATTGTATGTGAGAACAAATGATAGAATAAAGTCAAGATACTCCTGACAAAGAAGCAGAGGTAAGCGGGTGCCTGAGTGGCTCAGTCAGTTAAGTGTCTGCCTTCGGCTCAGGCCATGATCCCAGGATCCTGGGATCGAGTCCCACCTCCGGCTCCCTGCTCAGTGGGAAGTCTGCTTCTCCCTCTCCCTCTGCCCCTCATCCCCTCTCCTGCTCTTTCTCTCTCTCCCTTGCTCACTCTCTCAAATAAATAAATAAAAATCTTAAAAAAAAAAAAAAAAAAGCAAAAGTAAGTGACTTACCTTGCCAGATATCCGAGCTTATGAAAAAGCTAAAATGACTAAGACATTTTGCACTGGGGCAAAGTAAGACAGACCAACGGAGATAGTAGAGGGTTAAAGAACACATTCGTACATATATGGACAGTTTATACCTGACAAAGGGAGCAAAGTAGATTAGTTGTAGGAAGGATGGAGTATTAAATGAATGGTGCTGGTAAAACTGTTTGTTTATATGACAGATTTATTGATCCTTATATCATTCTAATTTTACTATTATTTCCAAAAGGATAAAGATTTAAATGTGAAATGTATAACTATAAAGGTTTTAGAAGACAATACGGAGACTGTATAGTCTTAGAGTGGGGAAATGACTTCCTTAAACAAGATACAGGGAGCATAAAATGTAAGTTAAAAGTTTGAGCATTTCACTTGCTTTAAAACTAAGAACATGTATTCATCAGAAGACTAAAAGTTATTCACAAAGTTGGAGGAGATATTTGCCTTGTGTGTACATACACCTGCAGCCACACACATATACATATCTAAAATAGATTGTTATTTATATTATATATATCTATCATAGATTACTATAGAAGATATAAAAATAACTCATACGCATGGCAGAGAAAAAGATAAACTAATGGTGAAAATATTTTGACAGGCACTTCTAAGAAGAAAATATATGAATGTCCTCCACCAAAAGTGTTAAAAAAAAAAAAAAACTGGGGGCGCCTGGGTGGCTCAGTTGGTTAAGCGACTGCCTTCGGCTCAGGTCATGATCCTGGAGTACCTGGATCAAGTCCCGCATCGGGCTCCCTGCTCAGCAGGGAGTCTGCTTCTCCTTCTGACCCTCCCCCCTCTCATGTACTCTCTCTCTCATTCTCTCTCAAATAAATAAATAAAATCTTAAAAAAAAAAAAACTGGTAAATTGGTATTGAAAAACTACAATAAAATACAATTTCATTATCAGATGGGCAAAAAATAAAATGTCAAGAAATACAAAGTTTTGGTGAGGATATATAGCAACAAAGGCGCTAATGAGAATAAAATTAGAGCAATCACTTTGAAAAATAACTTAACATTATCTTAGAAAGTTGAAGATGTGCATATACTGTATTCCAGCAATCCATCCTAGGTATTTACCCTGGAGAAAACTTCAGCATGTGCACTAGAAGACATGTTCAAGAATATTCATGGCAACTTTGTTTCTAAAAACAAAATGAAACAAAACAAAACCCTTCAAAACAAGGTGTTATCAATAGCAGAATAAATAAACACATGTTATAGTAGTCCTACAATAAACACTACACAGAAATGAAAATAAATGAGATGCATGTATAGATATAAAGGTCTCAGGAATATAAAATGGAATAAAATTGCAAGGCACTTTGCTTATACAGCTAATACCATTTATTTGAATGTCAGAAAAGGAAAAAACTAAATACATTAGGTGATAAAGTATAAGAAGCCTAGTATTTATTTAATATGTAATATGTATATAACATATTATAATTTAATATAATACATAAAATGTTTAAGTTGTATATATTATATAATTATTTATTATATATAAATTATATAATGTTACATACTAAATATAATCATATATAATATGTTAAGTATAAAACCTATATTTTATTTAAATATAAGATTAAAATGAAGACAATGGGGTAACTGTTTTCAATTTTTCAAGGAAAATTTAAACATAGATTTTATATGTAGCTAAATTGCTATGTAAATATGAAAGTGAAATAATTATTCTCTGAGTGAAAATGCTTTAGAATTTTTATCACAAAAAAGCCCATTTTTGAAAGTAACAATCTTGAAGAAAGTATTTCAGCAAAAACAGAAGTGTCTACATTAGGAATACTAAGCAATGCAATCAAGCATGAATGAAAAATAGAAAATTTTTTTGCAAAATTAATGAAGTAGAATTATATAGAGAAAAATGAATAAATTTCAAGTTCTTAATACTAAGCAAAACAAGTTAGAACTAAGAATGATAATGAATAGATTGGTAAAAAATATGCTCGCGGAATACCACAAAAAAAAAGTCATGATCTGCGAGTGTTAATATATATTGTACTAACCATATGTAAGATGGGATGGAAGATCATGTTAAATTAATTAGTGTGTATGTCTGTAGGCCTGAGAAGAATCAACAAGGAATAAAGCACAAAGGTGGCAGGTGAGTACCACGGGAGTAGAAGATAGAGAAAAGCAAAGGAGAAGCCTCTTGTGTACCCATGGAGTGAGTTAATCACACTCAATCATGTGTATCTTAAGTTAAAAATAGCCAATGGAATAATGGATCTATGTAAATGGACAATGAATTGAGCAGGTAAAAGAGAAGCAAGAGATCACATGGAAAATTAACGAGACCAGATGATGAGAAGCCTTGCTTGCCTTTAGGCAACTGGGATTCAGTGGATGTTTTTTGAAGGGGGAATAAGGTACAGACTCATTTTAATAAAAATCACTCTTTTGTGAGATGGAGAAAGTCTTGTAAGATATGAGAAAAGAACCTATGACAAAACTCAGGGAACAGCAAATTTAAAGGCTAGATGGAGACAGAAGAGGTTTTGAGACAAAAAGAAGTGAGCTTAAAGGTCCGAGTGAGTGGGAAAAACAAAGGACAGGCTGGGGTCACCTAGACTAAGGGTGCTTGCAGAATGATCAATAGCGTGCCCAAGGCCTCAGAAACATAAGGGCTGTTTTCAGACCTTTGCATTTTGCAATTAGATAGTAATGGGTGAATTCTCCCATTGCAGTTTTACTGTTGTGTTTGATGTGGAAGCCCTGTTTTGTGATTCAGGTGTGTTAAAAAGAAATAACAGGCCCCGAATGGAATCACTTGTGCTAAGCCTACATCACCAAACCAAGGTTCAATAACTAGCTTAATTGCAGTTTCTGCTTTCCTCAGGAAAGGTGTCTTATCTGGTCCGTCTGGAATTTTCGTGTCAGTGCCAATGAGGTACTCTGCCACCTACGTCCTCTCTATCCCCCAAAGGGAGCTGAGGTAATCCACTCTTCCCTTACCCCTTCCCTGTTCTTCCTATAAAAGCCTTCCAGTTTGTACAGCTCCTCGGAGCTCCTTTCCGCTGGCTAGATGGGATGCTGCCCAATTCATGAGTCGTTGAATAAAGCCTATTAAATTATCAAATTGGCTGAATTTTGTTTTTTAATAGCTGTAAGTGTGATTTGAAGAAATAGCCACAGTAAATAGAATATATTTAGTTTTATCTGAAAGCAAGAGACAAAAGGAGGAAGTGATTCAAAGATAAAGCAAGTTTAAGGTAAGGGCTTGTTGTTTTAAAATAGAATTTCTTACTTCATATTCCCAGAGTACATTTTTTATAAAAGTCTGCTGAAGCATTCATTGTGTTTGCTTTGTTAATGATAAATTTAAATATGTATCTATGGCTGTAATCTCAACTAGTTGATGAGCTCTTGGAAGACATGGATTATATTTTATTATTTTTAATCCCGATAGCATGTGATTTCTACAGGCATAAAAACCAAGAATTTAATACAATTTAACTCATCACTGTATAGTATTTCATCTCTCAGATGATTCTCAAGTATTTCGTCTTGAATAGCAAATCCTGTCAGTAGTAAACTGTAAAATACCCCAAGTATATTTTTCCAATGAGAGTCAGCACAGTACAGAGCAGTGGTTTTCAAACTACGGTCCCCAGACCAGCAGCACTGGCAACACCCCGCGGGGGGGTGGCGGGGTGGAGGGAAGCTGTCAGAAATGCAAATTCACAGGTCCCATCTAGACCCAGGGAATAGAAACTCTGGGGCTGGGGCCTAGCAATCTGTGTTTTTTCTTTCAACCACTGTCATTGACTGTAATTTGCCCTACCATTTGAGACCATCGATGAAGAGAAACAAGAAGATCCTTGGATTTAACCAAACTTGTTTTCACACCTCACTTTTGTCACTTACAAACTGCATGCAGTCAGCATGTTATTAAGAACTCCAGAGGGGGGCGCCTGGGTGGCTCAGTTGGTTGAGCGACTGCCTTCGGCTCAGGTCATGATCCTGGAGTCCCAGGATCGAGTCCCGCATCGGGCTCCCTGCTCGGCAGGGAGTCTGCTTCTCCCTCTGAACCTCCTCCTTCTCATGCTCTCTGTCTCTCATTCTCTCTGTCTCAAATAAATAAATAAAATCTTAAAAAAAAAAAAGAACTCCAGAGGGCAGTTGCCCTAAGCAAGGGGGTGGGACCACCTAGAAGAGTCATGATAAGAAGCAAGTGACAGAATGGGTGGAAGCCTTTAGCCTACTCCCTGCTGCAATGTCCATATTAAATGGGAATTTTCCTATTTAAGATACAATGTGTTGCTATTCGGCCATTATGTTGTCTTAGAGAAATTTAGAAATAACATAGTTAAAAGTGGGGTGGGGGGAGTGGGAATTGATGTAAGCTGAACACTTACTTTCATTTGGCAATTGTCCTGGGTTTTTTCAAGAGTGTCATCTAGGTTTGAAACAAGGCCTTTTTCACTTCAAAGTCTATTTTATTTTTAGCATCACTCTAGGTACCTTTGTGCCAAGAATGAGTTCATTAATTGCAAAAATAAACAAAACAAAGCAAAAAGGTTTCTATAAGGAATTGCAGATTTTCACTTCAAAACCTTAAATTCTTCTTTTTTAATTTATTTTTAAACAGGGGTGCAGTTGGGGAGAGGGGCAGAAATATACTATAGCAAATACTCTAATGGCAAATTTCTAAATAAGGAAGCTATATCTCATATTTGGGGAAAATAAAGGCACTGATGCTTGTTTACCCTATAAATGCTTTTTATCATCAGGGCAGGAATGGAAAGATAAAAGGATCAATCACAGGGAAAGACATGCATTTTTCAGAGCTTTGTCTCTTTCTATTGTTCAGCTTTAGCAAGAGTATTAAAACAGCTTCCTATAAACAGTACTTATTCATCCTGTTCACACTCTCATATAGCTTTCCCCCATTCTCTATCTTTAAATGCAAGGTCAGCTCTGTACTGTTATGAAGAAAACTGTTTTGGAATCACACCTCCCCCTCTCTTTCATGCCTCAAATATATCTCTGAGCCCTGTTCTTGAATTGACATACATTTAAAAACAATTCAATCATGGATTGATCAGCTGATTCGGTGACACAGACTACAGTTTGCTCTTGCCATTGTTTCTTTGTTGCTAGTGGGCCTTTGTTTGAATCCTGCAGCATCAGCCCTGACTGTAATAATTGATTGAGCTATGCCAGGGGGCACAAAATAACAAAGGAAGAAAAATATGAACAGTTAGTGAAAGAAGCCCTGGGAAAAGACATAAATAAATGGAGTATACCCGAATACTGCAGTGTTGGTAGAATCTGAACCAAGGCAAGGAGACCAGGTGACTGTATCTTTATTTTAATGTCTGGGAGGTGAATTCAAGGAGAGACATTGTCCCAAGAGCCATGTTAAGCCTTTAGATGATCATTTCCTAAGCTAATGGGACAAACACACCCACATATAGATAAATTCTGAACCT
Source organism: Mirounga angustirostris (assembly GCF_029215605.1). Taxonomy (NCBI): domain Eukaryota; kingdom Metazoa; phylum Chordata; class Mammalia; order Carnivora; family Phocidae; genus Mirounga; species Mirounga angustirostris. The sequence continues at coordinate 42,403,782 of NW_026991722.1, read as the reverse complement.
AAATGGCCTTTACAGTTTGAACTTCTTAGATAATATGGTAATGAATGTTTTAGAAAAGTCTATGTAGATAATAGCCATCAAGTCAATAAATAAAGACTGGCTACATCTCTGGTAACATTAGCATATAAATCCATTTGAGGGAACCATTCAGAACTCAGCATTTAGCTTTTTCCATGAATTTGAATAAGACTTAATAAAATCCCCTTAAACTTCCTGTGAGGTTTGTATATAGATGAGGAAATCACAGCCTTTTAAAATCTCTGGCTTGGAAAGCACCTTAAAGGTCAGATTACCCAGTTACCTTGTAATGAATTGTTTGGGAAAAAGCATTATCAAGTTCTGTCTATTGTAAACTCACACGCAATTGCTAATTGGGCAGAAGTTCAGCCTCTGGGGCACTTTAATTGATGACAATTCCTATAGCAAGTTTCAGATAAAATTATTTAATCAGAGAAAAAGATTATTTTGAGTTCTGCGCCTTTTGCCAGAGGACACAGCATTTATATTGTAGTAAGTGAAGAGATTTCTTTAAAATGTTCTTTTTTACACCTAAGTGGGCTGGTTTCTGACATCCTTTTCTTCCATCTTCCCATTTTTCCCTCCTTTTTTCTATCCTCTCTGTCCCTCCTTCCTTCTTTTCTACAAGATAAAACCCAGTCAAATGCTAATTACAGAAGCCATTTCAGGAATTGTTCAGAAACACACCTAATAAAACTATTTAGTCAAAAAAAGAGGCGAGAAGAGAGAGTTGACTGGGGTATGACTGCTGTACCTAAGAATTTAGCAGGATTTGTGTGTGGGTACAGTCCGCTGGGAAACTAAGAGGGTCTGAGCAATTGCTTTGAAATAGCTACCTGTGAAGAATTCCCAGAGGCTACAATAATTACAGATTTTGACCTGTGATATTTCAATTTTTAAAAATGTTTGCTAAGCAGTTCTGTAATCTAATGCTTTTCCATTTCAAGATTTGAGTAAAGCATGCTCACATGAAATCATCTTTTGTTAAGTAGGATTGAATGAAGAAAAAACAGACAAACAACAAACAAAAATCTGGGTTTAGGTTCTGGATTAACATGGTGCACAGATAGAAATCACAGATAATGAGAAATGACTGATACCAAATTTTTTTTTTTAAAGATTTTATTTATTTATTTGAGAGAGCGAGAATGAGAGAGAGCGAGCACATGAGAGGGGGGAGGGTCAGAGGGAGAAGCAGACTCCCCGTTGAGCAGGGAGCCCAATGCGGGACTCGATCCCGGGACTCCGGGATCATGACCCGAGCCGAAGGCAGTCGCTTAACCAACTGAGCCACCCAGGCGCCCCTGATACCAAAATTTTAGCAGAAACAGATATTAATAGTTTACATTTACTGAGGAAAAAGGTCAAACATTGTGTTACCTTTACTCTATAAAGAGGAATGATTATTTTTCTCATATTCTAAATGAGAAAACAGAAACACAAAGAAATCCATAAAGGCACGCAGGTAATAAGTAATGTGAATGAGCTTCAAGCTCAGGGAGTCTGACATCAAACACAAAAAATAGATAAATGGATAGAAAATATAGAATAGAACAAAATAGAATAGAATAAAAAGAATGATGATAGCTAGATAAATAGATGATAGATGATAGATAGATAGATAGATAGATAGATAGATGATAGATAGATAGATGATAGATAGATAATAGATAGATGATAGATAGATAGATAGATGATAGAATTATGGACTAAATGTTTGTGTCCCTAGAAGATTCATATGTTGAAATCATACTCCCCCAAGGCGTTAGGTATGAGGCATTTAGAAGTGGGGCTTTTTGGAGTTGATTAGGGTTAAATGAGGTCTTGAGGGTATAGGTCCAATAAATGGGATTAGTGCCCTTAAATGAGTCACTAAAGAGCTTGCTTCCCTTCTGGGCTCTCCACCATGTGAGGGTACTATAAGAAGTCAGCAGTTCTGCATCCCAGAAGAATGCTCTCAATGAACTTAACCTTGCTGCCACCCTGATCTTGGATTTCCAGCCTCTAGAATTCTGAGAAATAAATTTCTATTGTTTATAAGCCACCCTGTCTACATTATTTTGTTACAGCATCCCAAACTAAGGTAGATAATAGATAGGTAGATAACAAATAAATATTTGTTAAATAAAAATTTTTTTCCAAATAAAATCTGTTATTCTGACTTCATAAGATTATGATTAACATATGCTATAGATACATAATGTATTTTTTTAAAGATTACATTTATTTATTTGAGAGAGAGAAAGAGTTAGAGAGAGAGCGCATGCGGGCAGAGGGAGAGGGAGAAGCAGGTTCCCACTAAGTAGGGAGCCTGATACAGGGCTTGATCCCAGGACCCCGGGATCATGAGCTGAGTAGAAAGCTAACTGACTGCAATGTCAGATATCCAGACCACCCAGGCACCCCACATAATGTATTTCTAAACATAGATGTTATTTCCTCTGAAATATAACTGCTCTCACACGATCCACACTTAGAATGGTGTTTTAATGACTGACTTAATCTTTACAGTCTGATATACTATATTATTAATTCACAGAAAGGAGTGGTAATGAATGTAAAAGTCCTTAGCTTGATAAGATGAACCCGAAGTATATAATAGTAAGCCATACTACTTCTTCAATTGCTAGTCTGTGTAACTCAATTAGGTCCTAATTACAGGTGTGCCAATCTCTTTCTGTCCTGGAAAGGGATTCCATGCCTTAAATGTTAAATTAATGGTTGCAAAAGGAATATGGAAATTGCAAAGACGTGCATTTATTGATCACAGTGACTTTCAGAACTGTTTTGGTAGTCTAAAATAAAAGTTTCATCCATTCACTTTTTCATAGGTTTTGATTTTAATATCTTTTATTTTTCTATTCCTAGGTGCTACACACATTGAAAGGCTTAGCTTTTTATAAATTTATGCTCTTTTCTAAAGGAATTAGAAATAGTTTAAGAATCTCTCAAAAAAAAGTCAATGGATATGACTTAACTTCAAAGAAATTTTATAAAACTAAAAAGAGAGATGCAAAGTGGCATATACAATGTAATCCCATTACTTGAAAAGAAGTATTTAATTGTGCTTCTAGCAGAGATGGGAATACAATAACTGGCTTATTCTTCTTTCCTGAGACAATTAAACAACAGGAATAAAATACATATAACAACAATTTCAAGCCATTGGACATCAAACAATGAAGGCCAGGAATTCCTGAAGAGACAGGGTGCAAAGAAGGAGATATCTGTTATTTCCACAGTTAAATGCCCAGAAAAAATCTCCAGGCCATGAAGCAGAGCCAAGGGAGGTGGACAGGAGCAGGACAGGGGCAGATACTGGCCATCTCCCTGAGCTGAAAGGACTAAACTGGGAGTTCATTGATCAGAATATGGGAGAGGAGAGACTGAATAGAGAGAAAACTGGAGATTTGCAGTGTTCCCTCAAGTATTTAGTTGAGTACTGAGTAACATTTACACATCAGGAAAATGACTGAGGCTGGGAAAGAAACACGTGGAAAGACTGAGGAGATGCTAACCCAAACTCATACAGAGCTGGGAATAGTACCTGTTCCCCACAGTCAGAGTGGATGGACATTCTTATAATTCAGGGGCTTTGGTTCGAATATTAAAAAGGGTTTTGTCTTCTGGGAGAGAGTCATCAGTCCTAGACTAAGGTATAATATATAATTGGAGCCCTGGAGAAAGAGGAGAGGCAGAAAAATGTTAGAAGAAATAGTAGAACACAATGTTCCACCTTGGATAAAAAGTTGTTATGTGCATGTGAAGTAACATGATACCACCTTAACATACATTCATTCAGTTAACTTGCAGATATATACAATAAATCCTACAACAACAAATAAGCATGAAAATTTATAATTAGGGCGCCTGGGTGGCTCAGTTGGTTAAGCGACTGCCTTCGGCTCAGGTCATGATCCTGGAGTCCCGGGATCGAGTCCCGCATTGGGCTCCCTGCTCGGCAGGGAGTCTGCTTCTCCCTCTCCCACTCCCCGTTTGTGTTCCCTCTCTCGCTGTGTCTTTCTCTGTCAAATAAATAAATAAAATCTTAAAAAAAAAAAAGAAAGAGAAAGAAAATTTATAATTAATGAGCAAAACTGCAATAATATTGCATCATAAAAATACACAATCCAAAAGAAGAAAGAGAGAAACAAAGAATAGGTATAGGAAAATAAACAAATAGAAAAATGATAAATTTAAATTCAATTATATCAATGATCATATTAAATATTAATGTTCTGAACATCTCAGTTAAAAGGCAGAGATTGTTAGATTGGATAGAAATGCAAGATTCAACTCTACATGCATCCTACAACAAACCCAGTTTAAATATAAAAATACAAATAGATGGAAAGGAAAGGAAAAAAAATATGGACCATCCCAATGCTAACCATGAATACTGGAGTGGCTATATTGATATCAGACATTCGCATTTCAGAATAAAGACTATTCCAGAATTAAAGAAAGTAATTTCATAAGAGTGTATAAGAATAATCAATGTTCATGCAACAAATAACAAAACCTCAAGGTATATGAAGCAACAACTGATAGAATGGCAAGAAGAAATAGACAAATCTGCAAATAAAGTCAAAGATTTAAAACCTTTCCCTAAATAATCAATAAAAGAAATAAAAAGATAATAAGCAAGACAAAATAGACTGGAATACTATTAACCAACATGATCTGAAGGGTATTCTAGAACACTCTACTCAACAACACAGAATATACATCCTTTAAATCACCAGTAAGTATGTATAAGTAAAAATAGATTTTTAAAAATTAAAGGCATACTAAGTAAGTTATCTGACCATAATAAACTTAATTAGAAATCAACAACAGGTGCTCCTGTTGGTTAAGGTGGCTCAGCTGGTTAAGCATCTGACTCTTGATTTTGGCTCAGGTTATGATCTCAGGGTTGTGAGATCCACCCCTGCATGAAGCCTGCTTAGGATTCTCTCTCTCCCTCTCCTTTGGCCTCTCCTGACCCCTCCCTCATTAAAAAAAGAAAAGAGAAGAAAAAAGGCAATCAACAACAGAATATTTTTGAAAATCCTCAAATGTTTGGAAATTCAATAACACTATTGTCTATGGCCCATACGTCAAAGAAGAAATCAAAAGGAAGTTAGAAAGCATTTTGAACAGAATGCAATTGAAAGCAAAACATACCAAAATTTATGTGATACAGGTAAAGTAGAACTTAGAGGGAAATTTTTAACACTAAACACCTATTATAAAAAAGAGAGGTCTTGACTCATTGACTTAGGCTTCTAACAACTAATGAAACAAGAGAAAGAAGAGCAAACAAAACCAAAATATTCAATACAATGAAATTGAAGATCAGAGTGAAAATCAGTGAAACTGAAAACAAAACATACACAAAAAATAGAGAAACTGAATGAAATCAAAACTTGGTTCTTTAAGAATGAAAGAAGTGGTAATTCTATATATTTTACAAATGTTACAATAGAAAATACAGAAATATTATTTAAAAACTTATTCAAATACATATACAATTATTTTGTAACATGGACAAATTTCTTGCAAGATACAAACTATCAAAGCACACCCAAGAAGAAATTAATAATCTGAATAGCGCTATACCTGTGAGAGACATTGGATTTATAGTTTAAAATCTTAACAAAAATATAAATAACAAAAACCTCTTGGTTCAAGTGGCTTCACACAATAATTTTACCAAAACAATACCAGTTTTAGCCAAACTTTCCTTCCCCCAGAATTGAAGAGAAAGCAGTGTAATTCATTTCATGAAAACTATATTAATTTCATACCAAAACTAGATGGAGATATTTCAAGAAGGAAAATGTGTAGATCAATATTCCTCATGTATATAAATGCAAAAAGACTAAAATTTTAGCTATAAAATTCAACAATATATAAAACTGATCATGATCAAGTGGAGTTTATTTCAGGCATGATAGGTTTACCATTTGAAAATAAATCAATGTATATTATATTATAAATAGTATATTAACAAAAAAGAAAAGTGATACAATCATCTCAGCAGATGTAGCAAAATCATTTTAGTAAAACAAAATAAAATAAAAATAAAGGCAAATCCTTTTCATGATTAAAAAAAAGTTTTAGCAAACTAAGAAGGAACATTTCTCAATCTTATAAAAAGAGTCCAGAAAACCCCCTACAGCTAACATCATACTTAATAAGGAAACATTAATTGTTTTCCTCCTAAGATTAGGAAAAAGGCAAGTATGTTTGCTCTCTCCATTTGTTGTCAAATTGTACTGGAGCTTCTAGTCAGTCCAATAAAGCAATTAACGTAAGTAAGTGTCATTCAGATTGGAAATGAAGATGTAAATTTGTATATACTGTGAAAATGATCATCTATATAGAAAAAGCATATGGAATCTACAAAAGTACTACTAGAACTAGGAGGTGACTTTAGGAAAGTTGCAGTATACAAGACAAATATACAAAAAACTGATTATATTCATGTAACTACAAGCAAATGAACATTGAAATAAAACAAATTTCCTAGCTAGTAGTAACATAAACCATGAAATGATTGTATAACACTGTATACTAAAAACTGCAGATTGGTGCTGAGAGAAATGAAAGCCCTAAATGGATCAATAGTCCATGTAATGGATCAGGAGAAAACCTAAGAGAAAACTTCTGAAATTTTTAGTTGGGCAAAGATTTCTTGCACATGACACAAAAAAAGATGATCAATCAAAAAAAAAAAGTAGAAATTGGACTTCATCAACCTTAATAACTTCTACTCTTCAAAGACTCTGATAAATGAAGAGAAGACTAGTAGCCATGGGCTGGAATAAAAACCTACCTGAAAAAGCCTTGCATCCAGAATATGTAAAGTTCTAGGTACAAGTTGTTAGGGACTAAATGTTTGTGTCCTCCAAAATTCCTATGTTGAAGCCCTAAGCCCCAGTGTGATGGTATTTGGAGGTGGGGACTGTGGGAGGAAATTAGAGGTAGATTAGGTCATGAGGGTGGGGCCCTCATGAAAGGTCACATAGAAGTGGAAGAGAAAGCTCTCTCATTGCACAAGTTAGGCCTTGTGAGGACACAGCAAGGTGATCATCTGTAAGTCAGAAAAAGAGCTCTCACTAGGAATGGCAGCTCACCGGAATCTTGAACTTGGACTTCCCACCTCCAGAACCATGAGAAATAAATTTCTATTTTAGCTACCCAGTCTATGGTATTTTCTTATAAGCAGCCCAAGCAGACTAAGGAACACTATATATACATATATGAATGAATATGCTTATATATATATTCATATGTATGAGTGAATATATATATTCCATAATACATAAAAAACTCAAAATTAAGAAAATGAACAACCCAATTAGAAGTAGGAAAAGTTTTTACCGGACACTTTGCAGATACATCAATAGCATGTATACCTATGAAGTGATGTTCAACATCATTTGTTATTTGGGAAATGCAAAGTGAAACCATAATAAGATATCACTACTTGCCTATCAGAATATCAAAAATTAAAAAGACTGATGGAATTGTGATAGAGAGCAAATAAGTAGTTGGTGGGCAAGAAGCAGTGAGGCAAAAACTCTAAGGGATATGAGACGACTTTGGAGGTGAGGGGTATTTATTGTTTTGACTACATTGATGTTTTTACAGGCGTATACATATGTCCAAACTAGTCAGATTATTCACTCTAAATATGTCCAGACTAAATTCAGAGGCAGCTACCATATTTAGATGGAGAGTTAATATAGCATCTACCCCTTAGTTAGCATGTTTATTAGAATTTCAGGAACAAGAAGGTAAGAGTGTATGTTACTACTTTAGTAAGGGTGATTAATCTGTAATCCAGGAAAATATGTCTGGATTTGGGAGGTGCAGGCATTGAGAAACAGATATAGATAGACTTTTGAAATAGATTTAAACATAATATCCATCTCACAAAGTTGTGAAAATTAAATAAGTTAATGCAGTTGAAGTATTTAGAATATTAGCTGACCCAAGGTCAGTCAGTCCTCAAATTCTAGATGTTATTTGTGGTCAGAATTTTTTCCCTTATGTATTCATGGTAATTTTTAAATATATATAATAAACATTTTAAGGGATTTTTCATCTTCCCCTCTTTATCCAGCATTGTCCACTTGGTTGATAGTGGTCTTCATTATCTGTCTCAAAATTAATGTTGTAGGGGCACCTGGGTGGCTCAGTCGGTTAAACGGCTGCTTTTGGCTTGGGTCATGATCCCAGGGTCCTGGGATCGAGCCCCATGTCGGGCTCCTGGCTCAGTGGAGAGTCTGCTTCTCCCTCTCCCTCTGCCTGCCTCTCTGCCTACTTGTGCTCTCTCTCTATCTCTCTGTCAAATAAATAAATAAAATCTTTAAAAAAAAATTAATGCTGTAATATACTAAATGTACTTAAGTAATCTGAAGAATATATCTTTTATTCTATCTATTGGTAGTAAATTATTTTTTAATTGCTAAAAAATTCTTTTGAGATTCAATTCACTTAATTGCTTTTCCACTTATAGAAGTGTCAAATTTCAAACAATTTTTGGCATAAATTTAGAACCTTAGAAACTCTCAAGATCGTAGAGAACTATATGGCTAAAGTTTAGCTTTTTTCATGGAGGTATACTGTATCTATTCACAATGGACTGAGAAGGGAAATTGATCCAGAAAAGTTAACCAAACCTGGTTCAAGATATTGTTTCATCATTTTTATTCCTGGTTTGTCTTAGGATTATTCACTATCTAGTGTTGGAAGAAGTCATCTATAAATAACACAAATATTTATTTATAATATATAACTAGTCAGGAAGCAAGAGAATAAATATCTACAGTTTCAAGTCACCACTTGAAAATTTAAATGTTTATGTTGGTAGGATGATGGTCTACAGAGAAGTTCGATGGACATCTTACTAAATAAAGAAATAAACATATTGTCTGCTTCTCCATCTCTCTCTCTCTCTCTATATATATACACACAAACTGGATATATATATATATAGCTATATACAAATTATAAACATATATAGAAACATCTATGCACATTTTATATATGCACATATGTCATATTTTACACTGCATATGAGTACTAAATTCTGATATATTAGTGCATAATACATGTACACATTCATAAGTACAAATATGTACATATACAGGCCATATTTTGTGTATGCTGAAATAATAAAACAGTTTTAATTTATTGTCTACTGGCATGTAAACTGTATGTGAGTATTTTTTAACTACATAAAAAAACTATGGACGTTAGAGCTGGTTAGGCAGGACAAAAGAGGTAAATGTGAATTGATACATGTGGACTTGGTCAATGCAAATTTTGCAAGCTGTACATAAATTTTGTAGACCTAATGATTTTTGAAAACCATTTCCAAGGCTGTTTATGTCTCATGTGGAAATCTAAATGGGATCTTACAGGAACTGGATTAAAGAATTTAGCTCTTGTCAAATATTGCTGGTCTCTGCTTTTTAATTTTACTTCCGCTCATGCCTTTAATACATGCTTAGCCATAGTAGGCCAAAAGTAGAAGTCTCTAGCTAATGTTTTTTTCTTCCTATTGTGCAAAGGAATTCTTCTTTAATGCTTACATGGTTATTTGAGTCTTGCCGTAGAGTGCTGTGCACTGCAGTTTTGCTTTGAAATGAATGATCTTTTTTTTTGTTTCAAGGTAAACAATTTTCTGCAGTGTTTTTGTTGCTCATTGTTAGAAGTCATCCTATTGCTTAGTTGTAAAAGGGAATTTAAAGAAAAAGAAATCACTGCTGTGAACAACTAGCTGTTTGATCATCAATGCTTCCTTTTTTTCTTCCTTCTTTTGTACTGGTCCTACTTCCTGTCTGTCCTTTATGACACATCAGGATATGACTAGCTGGTACCACTCATAGTGGAAGCAACTTAATCTTTGTTAGAAAAGTACCCTGTTTCTCAGAAGTCACACAGCATCTTCGGAAGAATGGTTGATTGAATTGTTTTTGCCAGGAGTTATATACTTATCTGAGCACATGCTTTCTTTGTGCAAGATTTGGAATGTCTTTCCCCCTTTTACTTTAGAGGGTATAATCAGGCTCAATTTCTCCCTATGTGTACATGCTTTGTTCTTTGAGCATTTTCTATAAAAAGAGATCCAGGGGCGCCTGGGTGGCTCAGTCATTAAGCGTCTGCCTTCGGCTCAGGTCATGATCCTGGGGTCCTGGGATCGAGCCCCACATCAGGCTCCCTGCTCAGCGGGAAGACTGCTTCTCCCTCTCCCTCACTTGTGTTCCCTCTCTCGCTGTGTCTCTCTCTGTCAAATAAATAAAGTCCTGAAAAAAAAAAAAAAGAGAGATCCAGAATCAGTTCTGGATTTATCTTTCAGTAGGAAAACCTAGTTATTGTTCAGCATTTTAAGAAGCACAGATAATATCCTAGCTTGCAACTTCCATTTGGAGTTTTGTTTTCTGGCCACTGAATAAAATGATTGTATTTCACAGATAGCATTTCGCCTTATTGTTGACATCATTTATCCCATTAAAGTAGAGTCTGCATACATACTAAAGCTGGGTGAAGGATTTGGTAAGAGTTGGTATGAGGCAGCTGAAAAGTGATGTTATGTACTCCCTTGCTGAGAGCCTAGTCTAATGTACTTGAGAGAAAACTGACAACTGGTGTTCTTTAGGACCAGGTTTAAAGATGATTAAGGATATTTCAGGGACAATGGGTGTTCTCCAAATACAAGGCAGGGATAGAATTAGGGTCATACAAAATATTTCATTGGTTAAAGCATGGACAAAAATATAAGAACTTTTAATTATTATGGTTGAAATAAGTGTATTTTAGTCAATCTATGTGAATGGATAACTTGGAAAAGAACATCTTTTTCTGATTAAGTATTAAGCCCTTAATGTATTTAGAGCTATTTTGAATACATTTTCATAGAACTCATAAATTAGATTTATAAACTTGTGCTTAGAGATTGTTCAGTAAAATATAATGGTCTTTACTTTTATTTAAAATGTTTTTTACTGAAGTATAGTTGACAATGTTACATTTGTTTCTGGTGTATAACATAGTGATTCGACATCTCTATACGTTCTGCTGCGCTCATTACCAGTGTAGCTCCCATCTGTCAACACACATCGCTATTACAATACTGTATTTTAAAAATACATATGCAAAAGCTTGAGGTTTGAAGGCCAGATGCTGACTTATTTAAAAACCAAAGGTAAAAAAGAATCTGAAAAAGATACTTGGAAATGACAAAAATTTCAAATAGTTTTATGACATTTGAATTACTCTAATAAATGAAAATAAACTTTATACAAAAATAAGAAAATAATGCATTATTATGAAAAATTCCTGAATTTTCTTCTTAGTTGGTCCTACTAGAAAGATTTAAAACAGCACCCCATGACAAAATTTTGGAATAGAGACTATAGAAGGGAGATGATGAAGGAAACTTAAGTTTGATTTGCAATTGATATGCTGATCATTGAAAAAGATTTAAATATTCGTGATGAGAGTATTTGTTACAAATGTGTGTGAAGCTATTACTCCATTCTCTGCACTTAATGTTCAATATGGTTAATGTTCTCTGTTTAATGTTCTCTGTTTATACGCTTTATCAGAAAATAACTATATCATTTTGATCAATAAAACAGCCATTTTAAATACACATCTGGTTTAATGCTACCATAATAAGTTTTTGCCAAGGATTATTTGTGTCATGACAAAAGAATAAATTCTTGTTGTAACCAAAGCACTTTTATTTTCTTTGCGATGTGCAGATGTCTATAATATTCCTTCATATAAATGTTTTCTGTCAAAATGGTCATTTTGTGTTCCCTTAGTGAAAACTGCTTTGAAATCAAAATGAATTTAATTTTACTTCTTTGGAACATGCAAGAAGGTTATTTCTGCACTTCTCCCACTTCGTATTCCCCAAGAATCCTTTCTGATGTCTTTTTTTTTTTTTTAAAGATTTTATTTATTTATTTGAGAGAGAGAGAATGAGAGAGAGAGGGAGTACATGAGAGGGGGGAGGGTCAGAGGGTAGAAGCAGACCCCCCGCCGAGCAGGGAGCCCGATGCGGGACTCGATCCCGGGACTCCAGGATCATGACCTGAGCTGAAGGCAGTCGCTTAACCAACTGAGCCACCCAGGCGCCCCCTTTCTGATGTCTTAACTGTGTTTTTGTACAATTTCCTTTTTAGATGTACTTCCTGAGAAATCCAACAGTTTCCCATGACTCTCCATTACTGGGTTAGTGTTTGTTTTAGTCTTCTACAGTCATAGAGCACCAGCCATTTTTAGTCAGAAAGTTGTTAGTAATGTGTTTTTGCAAACTATAAGGACGCTATAGATTTTTATTAGCTATAGCTAAAAATTAGCTATAATTCCTTAATTTTATTAATTTACAGGAAGCCCCATGAGATAGCAATATCATTTTTTTTTCATTTGTGGTCTCTTAGACAAATAGTGTTTTCTGTCTGTAATATTAGCAGATGAAACAAAATTGACATCTAGCTTGCTATATAACACATGAAATAAAATGGGAGGAAATAAAAAGAAGTTTTGAACCAGAGTAAGAGAAGGATCATAACACTTTTAACCTTACCCTCTTCCTCTATCTAATAGCTTTATTTTTGGTAACTCTGAGTGTTCAGATATCAAGCTAGGAGGGATATTTAAAAATACGGGACAGTGATTCTCCCCTCTCTCATTAAGTATAAATAATACATAATCAGTTACACCTTTGCATGGATGGGGATTATTGAAAGAATGTGTAGTAAAGAATTTCTCATTGTAACCAAATGAGCAAAATCTATTAGTAGGCAATATGATATGAATTTAGATTACTACGAATAAACTGCTTCTGATAATACTCATTAGATAGGAATTTTTAGACAATATATGAAAATTTTTTTCCACTAATCCTGACTTTAATGATAAATACATTTTATCTAACACTGAGTCTTTACTTTAGAAAAATTATCATTTTCATCATCATTTATAATTCAAATTCTTTGTTAAACCTTTTTATTTTGAGGTAACTGTAGGTTTGCATCCCGTTGTAGGAAATAAGACAGAGATACTTCATGTATCCTTTACCCAGTTACCTCCAATGGTAATATCTTGCAAAACTTTAGGGTAGTATCACAACCAGATACTAGCATTGATGCAGTCGGGGTACAAATTTCCATCACTACAATGATCCCTTTTGTTGTGCTTTTATAGCCACAACTACCTTCTAGACTCAACTATTGGCAATTACTAATCTGTTCTCCACCTTTATAAAGTTGTTATTTCCAAAATGTTAAATAAATGGAATTTACAGGGTGAGATACATTTTGGCATGGCTTTTTTCACTCAGCATAATTTTTTTTTTTTTTTTTTGAGATTTATCTAGGTTGTTGGATTAACATAAGTTTTCATTTTTCCGGGATAAATGCCCAGGAGCATAATTGCTGGCTCATATGATAGTTGCATGCTTAATTTTTAAGCAAACTGCCAAGCTGTTTTTTGAGTGACTGTACCACTTTACATCACCACAAGTAATGTATGAGTGATACACATCCTCTGCACTCTTGCTAGCATTTGGTGGTGTCACTGTGTTTATTTTAACTGTTCTGATAGATGTGTAGTCATATCTCAAGGTGGTTTAATTTGCATTTCTCTAATGGCTAATGATGTCAAACATCTTTTCATGCGCTTATTTGCCATCTGTATACCTTCTTCAGTGAAATGGCCCCTTTCATGTATTTTGTCCTTTATATAATTGGATTATTTATTTTTTAATGTTGAGTTTTGAGAGTACTTTATATATTCTGCATACTAGTCCTATGTTGGATATGTGGTTTACAGATATTTTCTTCCACTCTGTAGCTTGTCTTGTCCTCTTTACAGGGTCTTTTGTGGAACTAAAGGTTTTAATTGTGATGAAGTTCAATTTATCAATTTTTCCTTTTATGCATCATGCTTTTGGTATCAAGTCTGATAATTCTTTGCCTACACCTAGATCTCAGTGGTTTTCCCCTACATTCTCTCTACAAGTTTTACAGCTTTATGAGTTACATTTTGAATTAGTTTTGTGTGAGGTAAAGGTTTATTGTTTGTGGGGTTTTTGTTTTTGTTTTTTTGCCTAAAGAAGTCCGAATGTCTCAATAATATTTGTTGAAATGACTATCCTTCCTCTATTGAATTAATTTTGCACTTTTATTAAAAATAAATTTGGCACATTTTTGTGTATTAATTCTGAGTTGTCTATTCTGTTCTACTGATCTGTGTCTATCCCTCACCAATATTACACAGTTTTGAATACTGTAGCTATATAATAAGTTTTGAAATTAAATAGATTCCTCCCTTTATTACTCTTTTTCAAAATTGTCCTAGCTGTCCTAGTTCATTTGCCTTTCCACATACATGTTAGAATAATCTTATTTATATTTCCCAAAAATATTGCTTGGATTTTGATAAGAATTTTGTGAAATGTGTATATCAATTGTGGAGAATTGGCATCTTTACTGTGTTGAGTTTCTAAACCTTAAAACATAGTGTATCTCTCTATTTACTTAGGTTACCTTTCATTTACTTCATCAACATTTTAGAGTTTTTAGCATAAAAATCCTGTTTGTGTTTTGTTAGATTTACATTTATTTCTCTTTTTTGGAGATTATAAATGGCATTGTATTTTAATTTTGGTGTTCTTGTGTTCATTGCTAAAATATAGCTAATATAGTTGATTTCCCCATGTCGATCTTGTATCCTGCAACATTGCTGAACACAGTTATTAGTTCTAGGGATTTTTTTTCATTAGGTTTCTTAGAAATTCCTACATACACAATCATGTCATATGTAAATAGGAACGATTTTTAAAATTCATATGTCTCCCGTTTACTTTTCTTGCCTCTGCGAAATCTTCCATTACTATGTTGCATGAGATTAGTGAAAGTAGACATCCTTGCAGTATTCCTGTGCTTAGGGGGAAAGCTTTCAGTCTTTCTTCTTTAAACATTGGGTAGTATTCTCCAGTGAAACCATCTGGGCTTGAAGATTTTTTTTTTTCTGGAGTTTTTAATTTATGAATTCAATTTTCATACTAGTTACAGATCTATTCAAATCATCTATTTCATATTGGGTGAATTTTGGTTGTTTGTACTTTCAAGGAATTGGATCCATTTCATCTAAATTGTCCAACTTATATGTGTAGAATTGTTCATAGTATCACCTCATTTCTCTTTTGAGGTCTGAAGAGGCTATAGTGATATGCCCTGTTTCCTGATACGGGTAATTGTTTGATATCTTCCTCTGAGATCTTTTTGGTTCTTGGTATGGCCAGTGATTTTCTATTAAAACCTGGATATCTTTGGTAGTGTATAATTCACCTCTTCATTTTATTTAAATCTTTTACTCTATTCTTGCAAAGAAGGTCAGGGAGAGAGTGCCACCTCATTATATCCAGGTTGGGGTACAATGCAGGTTCCTCATTGGTATTTATTGATACCAGAGATGGGAAGGCTCTGCCTCCTGTACTGGAAAGAGGTGAGAGTTCTGGCTTCCCACTGAGCCACAGACTGAGAGATATGGGGTCCCTTTATACTGCTCCCCACATGGCCTCCACTGACACCGTTGGGGGAGTGGCTTCATTACCACTGAGTAGTAGTGAATGTTCTGACTCTCCACTGACTATTAGAAAATATCACATACAAGGACAAATGAAACAATCATGGAATATGATGACCTACCAAAAAGAATGCATTAAGATAACACAATTTTCAAAATAAAATCTTAATGGAGGATCCAAGTGCATACTACATAAAGCCCATCAGATTTGAAGATACATTAAGAAAATTTAGAAGAGGGAGGAAATGGACAAACAATGAAACAAACAATTAAAAACAGACCCAAGAGATACACTAAGAGATGGCTATGCATTTAGTATAATTTCTACAGAGGGCTGGCAGGCTGGAAGGGTAGTCAAAGCATATGGGGAAGAAATAATCAATAAATAATAGTAATCAAAAAAATTTTTTAGGGGCGCCTGGGTGGCTCAGTTGGTTAAGCGATTGCCTTCGGCTCAGGTCATGATCCTGGAGTCCCTGGATCGAGTCCCGCATCGGGCTCCCTGCTCGGCAGGGAGTCTGCTTCTCCCTCTGACCCTCCCCCCTCTTGTGCTCTCTCTCATTCTCTCTCAAATAAGTAAATAAAATCTTTAAAAAAAAATTTTTTTTTAAAGATTTTATTTACTTATTTGAGAGAGAGAGTGAGAGAGCACAAGCAGGGGAGAGGGAGAGGCAGACTCCTTGCTGAGCAGGGAGCCTGATGTGGGGCTCAATCCTAGGACCCTGGGATCATGACCTGAGCTGAAGGTAGCTGCTTAACTGACTGAGCCACCCAGGCACCTGTAATCAAAAAATTTTTTAAAATTTTTTTATTTATTTGAGAGAGAGAGAATGCATGAGCAGGGGGAGGGGCAGAGGGAGAGGGAAAAGGAAAAGCAGACTCCCCACTGAGTGATGTGGGGCTCAATCCCAGGACCCTAAGATCATGACCCTAGCTGAAGTCAGATGCTTAGTTGACTGAGCCACCCAGGCACCCCAGTAATCAAAATTTTATAGTTTAAAGAATTTAAGGAAAACTTGAAATTTGGGACCTTGAAATTCCATTTCACAAAGAACAAAGGGAAAATAATTTTAAAAATACATAAAAGTTCTGAATTTTAAAATTCTCAAAAAACACATTAAGAAAAGAAAAATGTAGGAACATGTAAGAGAAGAAGGGAATTAAATTACTACTAATTGTAGACAATATGATTTTCTACGTAGAAACTCAAAGAGAATTAATTCCCAAAATAGTGTAATTGGTAAGATAAGTCATTTAAAAGGTCAATTTTGAAATCCATAGAACAACATGTATTATTCATAAAATAATTATAAAAATTGTTCAGATCTTACTGAGTCCAGAATTTTTGAAGTAGTTTACATGGACTATCACACAGCAGCATTATGAGTTAGTTCTTCTTCTTCTTATTATTGTTATTCTCACTTTATAGATAAAAAAATTGAGATATAGATAATGTTAATAACCTCTCCATGGTCACATAGCTGGTAAGTGGTACATAAATAGTACATACAATTTTTTTTTCTATAAACAAGATGAAAATCCACAAGAATTTTAAGTCATACTAACACAAAAATATGGTTTTGTTTTTTGTTTTTTGTTTTATTGAAAAGATGCTATTAATCACACAAACTGGAAATTGAGAAGAGAGACAGGAACTTGTCAGAATATGTGGGACTTGGCCCCCAAGAGAAGGTCTTCAGATGCCTCCAGTTTTGCTCCATGAGTCTTTATTCACAATGTCTGTGAGAAAGAGTAGATTGGTCTAGCCTGGGCCATGTGCCTGCTCCTGGGCTGGTGGTTGGGAGGAGAAGTAGGGTGGAAGTCAGTGGATTAAAAGCCGATTACAAATATGTAGAGTTGGGTGAGCAGAGTTCTGCAAGGGGAAGGGGTGTAAGGAGACAAAAAGTACTTATACATTTGAGACCTGGTCTCTTGGGGGGAGGGCTAGTTGGATTAGGCAACAACAGGCAGTGTATATCCATTACGGCAATAATGAAGGGATTGATTTCCTGCTGAAACCTGAACATATTATCTGCTTTAAAGATTAGTTGAGGGCACTTTGAAGAGGTTTATGTTGGTAACTTCCTATCTAGGATTCATTTTAAGTGGCTTTTACTCTTTCTATCTTGAATCAAATCAAACAGATGACCCTGAATAGAAGTATACTCCAGAGAGTTTGAGGGATCCAAATATTGTTTTTCACTCGGTCAAACAAGGGAGTACCATCAGTCATTGCACAGTAGTTTAAAAGTCATGAAAAGAATCTAATGCCTAATTAAATTATTGTTAAATTAGTGTCATCTGTTTTAATAGTGGTGGGATGCCTTCTATTTGAATTACTTTGATATTTACAGTGCCTTTAAAAAGACCTTGAATTTAGAGATAAACCTCTGAAATAAATGTTTTGTGTAAACTAGGATTTCTCAATCATGGCACTATTGATATTTTGGGATAGACAATTCTTTGCTCCATGTGTGGAGTCTGTCTTGTGCATTATAGGATGCTACCAGAATCTCTAGCCTCTACTCATTAAATGCTAGTAGTACTGTTCCAGCTGAGATAATCACAAATGTTTCCAGACTTTGTCAAATGTGCTGCTGGGAGCAAGAAGTCCCTGGTTGAGAACTACTATTATAGACAAAAACAGGGAATTCTGGGGGCACCTGTCTGGCTCAGTTGGTGGAGCATGTGACTCTTGATCTCGGGGTTGTAGGTATGAGCCCCATGTTGGGTGTAGAGATTACTTAAAAATAAAATCTTAAAAGAAAAAAAAAGAAGAAATTCTGGACAATGGATTTAGCAGAACACCTTAAATACATATTATAGAATATTGCCAGATAAGGCTTAAAGGACAAAGTTCTATTGATCTGAAAAGGGCTAATCTTGGGGCACCTGTGTGGCTCAGTTGGTTAAGCATCTGACTCTTGGTTTCAGCTCAGGTCATGATCTCAGGGTCATGAGATCCAGCCCTGAGTGGACTCTGTGCTCAGCGTGGAGCCTGCTTGTCCCTCACCCTCTCCCCACTTGCTCTCTCTTTCTCTCTCTCAAATGGATAAATAAATAAAATCTTTTAAAAGATAAAATAAAAAGGGCTAATCTTGGTGTTTTGTAGGAACTTGGCATCATACCTTTTGATTGGAAAATCATCAATGTGGATACACAACTAGAATAATCTGAGGGACTTAACAAAATATATACTGATATTTAGGACACAATCCAGGAAAATTATATCAGAAATTCTGGGGGGGGACCCAGAGATTTTTATTTTTGAGAAGTTCCCCCAAGGGATTATAATATACAGGAAAAAAAAATGCACTAATCTAAAACAACTGTCCTTGAGAGTCCACTAGAACCAAGCCCAGGAATATGTACAAGAGTTTACCACACCTGGATTCCTGCCCAATTATTCACATGGCCATAAAAATTGTAGCATATACAGAAGGTGCAGGGACACAATGTCTCAGGACACTGCTCCAGTGGTTTATAGTACTAAGAATCTGGTTGATCATTAAAACAAACTCTATAAAGGAAAGATAATTAGCTAAGGTATTCTCTAATAAACTGGTCATTAAAATACCAATATAATTTTATATGGGTCCTGGTATTGCACCAGTTTACTAGAAAGCTAGATATTATCCTTCATCATATAAGACATCCTTGGGCAAGTTTCACTTCTGTTGGCATATAGTACTTCACTAACTGCCCTGGACTTAACAGCAGGCCTGACTCATTGTCCATCTGTATTTAGCCTATAGATCTACCACCACCATATGTTTTGAATCAATTCTGATCATAGGAGGACTTAGAAGAGAGCATATAAACCTTAGACCAGTATACAAAGGACTTGAAATTGGTCAAAAATGTGACTGGATGTTCTGGGTCAGGTTCCTCAGAAGTAGAGTTTTCCATGTGATTCTTGTTCCAAAGCTCTTTCAGGGGCTACTCTCAGAAGACAAGGAGCGAGGAAAGCAGAGCATTGCAGACAAAAAAGAAAACAAGCAAGAATGTGGTCTCAGGTGGAGACAGCTTTAGTCTTATCCTAAAAGGGGCATTCTGGAGACTAAATTACAAGGCAGATAAATGCCCACCTTGAAGCAAGGGAGGACCAACTTTTAGACTCCCTTCTAAGCAATCACTGGCTCATTTTTCGGGGGACAAAAAAGTCTCCTGAGATTCTGTTTGGCTGAACACAATTTTCTGGAGAGGCATCTAGTCTGTTGTCAGCCATGTACACAGCAGCTAGGGGACCAGTACACCCACTGTAAGGGGGATCTGGGCGGACTCCCAGCAGTGTTCATTGGCATGTACACTGTAATTATTTCTTTTGATGCTTTCAGATGCAGTATCTTGTTTTAAACATAATTGAATCAGGGAATGAAAATTGGCAATATAACTTTAGGTTATCTGCATTTTTCATCATTTTAGCTATTTATGATCAAAGCTTCCCTGTCATTTTCAGGGAGATTTTTCACATATAGCCAATGAATGCTGGTGGTAATCAGTTCACTAAAATAAGATCTTCTGAGTCCAAAATAGAAGGTAAGTTTCATGTGGCTAACTCTTTTTTTTACTGAGAAACAAATATCCAAACATAAATATTTCATAGAGCATATGCATTCCTTTATTCAACAAATATTTATTGAGTACCCTGTATATACTTTACAATGTTATATAATCTGGGGATATATAAGTACAGAAAATAGATAATTTCTGGAGACAGTTCTCATGGAGCTTTCATTATAGTTAAGAGAGAAAGGAAGTAAAAAAATCAAAACATAATACTTCATTTATCCAAATAAATGAAAACATGAATTCAAAAAAAAATATATGTACCCCTAGTTTATTGAAGCATTATTTATAAAAGCCAAGATATAAAAACAACATAAGTATCCATCAATAGATCAATGGATAAGGAAGATGTGCTGTAGACTATTACACAGTCATAAAAAAGATCATGCCATTTGTGATAACATGGATGGACCTAGAGGGTATTATTCTAAAGTGAAAGAAGTCAGGCTGAGAAAGACAAATACAATATGATTCCACTCATGTGTGGAATCTAAAAAAACAAAACAAAACAAAAAAAACCCCAAACAAAAACAAATGAATAAACAAACAAAAAGCATAATCAGACCTATAAATAAGTACAGAGAAAAAAACTGATGTTTGCCAGAGGGGTGGAGGATGGAGGCATGGGAAAAATGGGTGAACGGAACTTGGAGGTCCAGGCTTCTAGTTACGGAATGAATAAGTCTTGGGAGGAAAAGGCACAGTGTAGGGAATATAGTCAATGACAATGTAATAGTGTTGGATGGTAATAGACGGTGCCTACACTTGTAATGAGTATACCATGATGTATAGAGAAGTTGAGTTACTATGTTTTATACCTGAAACTAATGTAAGATTGTATATCAGCTATATTCAAATAAAAATATTTAAAAAGAATACTTTAGGTGGTAATAAGTGCTATAGGGAAAAATGAACTAGGTAAGGGGATGGATATGGGTGCGGATGGGAGTGAATTGATGCTATTTTAGTTGCTAAGGAAGACCTTCCTGATAAGTGGACAACTAAACAGAGAGCTGGATGAAGGGAGCAAGCAGTGCAGATACAATATTGCCTGGCCTGAAAGTGTTCTGTTAAAAACACAAAATGCTTCAATAAATTCAGTGGTGGTTCTCCATCAACAAAAGTTAAGGCATGGACAACTATTTTAGTAAACAGGGTCATATAACACTGGTAGTTGTCTGTCACTGCTAGGCATTAGTGATAAGATGGCTCTGAGCTGAACCAAAGGACTGAGGACTTCAACACAGATCTGGGTGTTTGCTTTAAGAAACAAATGTATTGGGCGCCTGGGTGGCTCAGTCGGTTAGGCGCGTCTGCCTTTGGCTCAGGTCATGATCCCGGGGTCCTGGGATCAAGCCCCGCATTGGGCTGTCTGCTCAGCAGGGAGCCTGCTTTTCCCTCTCCCTCTGCCTGCTGCTCCCCCTGCTTGTGTTCTCTCTATCTCTCTCTCTCTCTGTCAAATAAATAAATTAAAAAAAAAAAAAAAAAGAAACAAATGTATTGGGTGCCTGGGGTGGCCCAGTCGGTTAAGTGTCTGCCTTTGGCTCAGGTCATGATCTCAGGGTCCTGGGATCGAGTCTCCCTGCTCAGCGGGGAGTCTGCTTCTCCCTCTCCCTCTGTCTGCCACTTCCCCTGCTTGTGCTCTCTCTCTCTCTGTGTCAAATAAATAAATAAAATCTTTAAAAATAAATAAATAACAACAAATGTATTTATAAATCTATTGTAAGAAGCCACTAAGAGTATACAGTAGGGAATTAGCTTCTTAGAAGTCTAATTCATACTTAATAAAATAAAATAAATCCTCTTTATTTAACTATATAAATTTATGTGTGGAATTTTATTACAATTTACTGTTGATAAAACAATTTTTTTCTAAAAGATTGGGGAGATACTAGAGGCTATTGATTCTTTTTTTTTTTAAAGATTTTATTTATTTATTTGAGAGAGAGAATGAGAGAGAGAGAGCATGAGAGGGGGGAGGGTCAGAGGGAGAAGCAGACACCCTGCCGAGCAGGGAGCCCGATGCGGGACTCGATCCCGGGACTCCAGGATCATGACCTGAGCCGAAGGCAGTCGCTTAACCAACTGAGCCACCCAGGCGCCCTAGAGGCTATTGATTCTAACAAGCCTCACTTAGAAGGACATTACAGGTTTGACCAAACAACATAACTACATTTTATGATTATCAAAGGGGTGAAGGAGGAAGTCAAATGAAACTGTTCATAGTGTCTCATAAAATGAATAATATTTTGAATTAAATTGTGAGCAGTGAACTGAATATCAATTTAATTTATTAGTTATGTAGGAACTAAAATTGTAATGATTTATAGCACTTTTCTACTTACTGCCTTATAGACTCTTCAGGATGTTAGCCCAAACTGATGGGAAAAAGAAATGATTTTAGAACCTATTTAAACAAATCTTCAGTATGGATAGCCTCAATTACTTAGAGCAAGCTTTAAGAAACTCAGTCACCTCTTAAGAAAAACTAGCTTTTGATGTAGAAATCAGAGTGATATTTGTTCCCTTAATCATATTACACCTAGAATAAATTGCATATGGTAATATTGAAGGATTATTGGAAACACTGGCTGTTTACCAAAGAGCATAATTTTGTTTTATTTCAAGAATAATATTAGAATAGACTAATCATTAATGGAAACCCACACCAAGTTCTTACTACACTTTCCTTTGTTGAAATTTGAGATCCTTTTTATTCTTACCACCAGATTTCTGAGTAAAATAATGTCCTTGGGGATAAATGGACATATTTAGGTTTTTTTTTTAAAGATTTTATTTATTCATTTTGACAGAGAGAGAGATAACGAGAGCAGGAACCCAAGCAAGGGAGTGGGAGAGAGAGAAGCAGGCTTCCCGCAGAGCAAGGAGCCCGATGTGGGGCTCGATCCCAGGACCCTGGGATCATGACCTGAGCCGAAGGCAGAAGCTTAACTACTGAGCCACCCAGGCACCCCGACATATTTAGTTTTTAATAATAACATTTTTGTGAGTCAATTATTTAGATTGTTAAGAACAGATGGTTTAATCAGAGAATTGAAGCAAGTAGACTCAGCCTACTCCTATCTCATTGACAATACATGGCTTCACAGATCTAATGAGACTCCTTGAGTTTTGACTTATGAACAAGAAATTGTTTGCAGATGAAATAGTTATATTTGGAAGAGCCCAGATTGTGTGTGTTTCTGATAGTACGTGTGTCTATCTTCAGGGTTTACTTCAGTAATATCTGTGTTAAAAAAAGTTTAAAGAGAAATTGTGATATCTGAATTGTTTTCAGAATCTAAAATATTCCTGTAGGCTTGAACAAACCTCTCTTACTCAAAAATATCTTAAACCAGTGATTCCAGAATAGGTATTTTTACATTCAATGTTAATCATGTCTATTTTAAATAAATATTTTTTAATTATTGCAAAAATAAATTTAGGATCTTGGTAAGAAACTGTACTTCATGTTCACATCCTCAATTCAAATACATTGTCTTCAAATGCAAATCTTCTCTAAGTCAGACATATTACCAACTAGGATCCTATTTTACTTCATATTAGAGTATGAGTCTGCCCAGCAGGATTTTTTTTGACAATTCTAGTGTCACTTTTTTGATATTAGAAATAAGTAGTTAAAAGATCTTCTTGAAAACAGTAACAATTGATTTTTGGATTACTAATTCTAAGTGTACATTTTCTATTTTCCCAAGGTATTCATAATCCTTAAATAAAAGTATTGGTTATATAACATGAATTAGAATACATGACATCTTTGTGATTGGTAACTATGCTAATTTTTGTATATTTGTATACCAAGCAATGAGATTCCTAAAAACAGATTAAAGGCTAGACTAAAATGGGCAGACATCATAAGCACATTTTTTAAGTCACTAAAACATAGTGAGTTTTTGTTTTTCTTCCAAATGTTGAAAACGAGAAGCACTGTGATTCACCTTTAAAAGATAAGAGTTTTAAAGATTTGTGAACAGGTTATATAGAATGAAGGATATGGCTCTATAGACTCAAATTATACGAATTCAGTCTGAATCTATTCAATATTTGAACATCTAAATACACAACCCTATGTCAAGTGATATTCTTTTTTTATGGGAAAAATTTAAAAAAACAGGCATTCTGTAAGATATCTTTATTAACACTGGGAACAGGACCTCAGGAAAGTTAAGTTTGGCATCTAAATGGAGAGTCAAATGTGACTAAGAGGAGATCAGCAGATAGGAGGAAGAGAAGTGTTTTTGGAGAATAAAGGATCATGTGTTCTCAGAGTTTTGTATTCTTCAGTGTTTCTAAAAGAGGATATATAAAACTTGGACATTTTCAGAAACTCTAAGGGAACACATGAAACTCTTGGCTAATAAACTTTTAGAAAGGAAAAATATAAAGAAATGAAATCAGAAACGTGACCAGGAAGCATGGCAGGTACAAGTTGATCATTTTGACTACATTTTCAAATAGTATTCTTTTGTAGAAATTTAATGCTATTATAAAATTAAAGAAAGCAGTATGTATAAAACAGGAAAGGAAAAAGTTAAAAGGTAGAGTCCTTCTTATATTATTTTCCCTGAAGACTTGAATTTCCCTCCATAGTCTCTCTCACACTGGTTTTTGGAACTTTAATATACCCCTGACTAGAATGATTTGGTTTGAAAAAGAGGGTGGAAGAATAAAAATAGCAAACTTAAAGAGCAAGCAGATCCTATAGTTTTAAACATCCTTGTTCATTGTTGTTGTTGTTCTAACTAAAGGCTAAATAAAACAACAACAACAACAAACTAAACTAAACTAAAGACACAGGGGACAATCCAGGAAAATATCAATTGCTTGATATTAGCTCAGGTTTTGGCATTTCCTCCTTCATACTCAGAGTTGTGTCTCTTTCATCCTTCCCAAATCCTACATTCCGCTTTGGACCTTCTAGTTCTTGGTACTCTATACAGTCAGTAAATAAAGGGGAAAGGGAAACTCCTGGGGGTCATCTACCCCCGCAAAAGACAAGATGACCTTCCAGACAAGTTCATACTTTATTTTAGCTAAATATTTGGCTTCCAATTCTGATGTGGTATGTCACACTGGTGAGCTAAGTTGGGCCATATGTTATCTCCAAGGATATTTGTGATGGATCCTTTTGCCTAAGGCCCAAAGTAAAAGCAAACAAAGTACCCCCATTTATTACTTTCCTTAGCATGATGTTTTTCAAAATGTGATCCAGAGGTCAAAGGCATCAGAATCCTCTGGTATGCATGCTAAAGGTGCACACACTCCATATCCTTCACATCCATCCCAGACACATATAATGAATCAGGGTCTGTGGAGGTGGTTTCGAAAAATCTGTAGCTTCAACAATCTATTGGGGCGATCCAGCAGACTGAAGACTGCTGATAGCTCTGCCCCAAGAAGCCCTCATTGTGGTGTTTAAGGTCTTACCCTTTGGCATAAAGAGACTTATCAAAGGAAAATAGGAGTATTTGTTAAATCTACCAGCAGTTAAACTCATCTTACTGAGTTTCCACCTAGTGTTTCTTTGTTGTCTTCATCCTTAGGGGGAATGGAGAAAATGAGTTTCAGGCACAGATCTACTCTAAAATTCAAGGAGATACACATGCCCTGTGTCTATGTACTTAAAAGTGATAAATGAAGCTAATAAGCTGTTAAAATGTTTCATCTTCTTTGATAGACATTCCTTTAGAATGTCCTGGGAAGTCAGGTCCAATTTAGAATTTTCAGAGTCCTTGAAGTTCTATGTGGGGTACTTGGTGGCACAAGCGGTCAGCTCCAGACCCTTAGCCTCCAGCCCATAGCCCACCCCTTCTTATCTCAGTCTGCCCACGCCTATACTCTGAGAGGCCTCACACACACAGCTGTGGACACACATCCTGCAAGTACAAGTTCCATCATCCCCTAACCATACAAAGAGTTACTCCTTGGCCACAGCAGTCTTCTGACCTCACATTAGTCCCTGGAGGAAATGGCCCTTGCAGCTTGGGGAAGTGAACTAGAGGCTATTTTATGGGAGTATGGAATCCCCAGTGTAGTTTCAGAGGGAGTGCAATGGGCTCTTGTAAGCATGTCCTCTTGGCCTGAGGCCTCATCTTGGGAAGGAGGGGTGTGGCTAGAGGAAGGCCAGCCCAGGATTTGATAAAGCACAGGCCCCAAGGCAGGGACTCATGGAGCTATCTTATGTGTGTGATTTTTAAAATTTAAATATTACCTAGTCTAAGTTTCTGGCTGGTTTATTCATTCATTCTACAAGTAATTTTTGAGCTAAATGACCAGTACTAGTTTAGACATTTGGGATACATTGGTGAAAAAATCAGGCTAAGCCTTTGCTCTTGTGGAGCTTATATTCTAATGGATTCTTGAGTCCCTTCTATAACATACCTAGCACCTGCTGTCTGAAGACAGCCTGAACATATCCACTGATGGGCAGTTCAATTTCTTTCATTGTGGGCTACAGTTTTCATCTTTTTTTTAAGTTGGATATATGGACACCTTCCCAAGATAGTAAAAATTCCAGCTGGGAAAACTTTTGCAATTAATTTATTCTATATGGAAGAAAACACTATTCAAGTAGATTATTTCTTTTAAAGCCAGAAAAAAAAAAATAAAGAAAAATGTTATATTTTGAACTGTTCTTGATCATGATTCTGATATCCTAATTAATTTGATATTCTGAACTTCTTTTTAATAAAAGTACAAACCAGAAGTTTATTAGAATTTCTAAACTCATGTAATAATTTAACTTAAAAAAATTTTTTTTAATTAATTAATTTATTTTAGAGAGAGAGAGCATCAGGGGCAGAAGGAGAGCAGGGGAGAGAGAATCTCAAGCATCAGGGGCAGAAGGAGAGCAGGGGAGAGAGAATCTCAAGCTGACTCTCCACTGAGCAGGGAGCTCATGAAAGCCTTGATCCCAAGACCCTGAGATCATGACCTGAGCTGAAATCAACAGTCAGATGCTCAACCAACTGAGCCACCCAGGTGTCCCCTCATGTAATATTTAGAAGTTTGTAAATTTAAGCTGGTAGACTCCAGCGATTTTTTGAATTGAAAACACTTTGTTGTTTAAAATATGCAAAGATATGAGTTATCTATGCAAAGAATAATCATAATATTTAATTTCATATGAGAAACTGAGATTCAGATATTTTAAATATAGTAAATAATACTGCTGGGTTGACTGATAACTCTCAAAAAATATCACCAGGAAAACCTGTTGATTCAAAAAAGCTAAGTTAGTTAGACTTAGTGCAGTAAATACTCCCCTGGGGGTGTCTTTGTAGTATTTCAGAAATGAGAACTCTGAGGAGGATAGAGACATGTTTAAGTCCTTGGGTTTTTTTTTTTTTTTTTAATACTTATAAGGGGTTTAGGTCCTGGGTTGGGTGACTTTAAGGTGAATCTTGCAAGGTGGAATACTAGTTGGGATTGGCAGAGTTTGTGACATAGTAGTTTTGGATTGGCAGGCATAGCAAGAAAATGTTCTTTAAATGCATACTGCTGAGTAAGCTACGTTAGTAGTTTATTGTCATATTTTCCAGGAACAAGTATTTTTTGAGACGGTAGCTAGGTTATTTTATTTTATTTTTTCATAGAGAGAGGAGGGGCAGAGGGAGAGGGAGAGAGAGAATCTTAAGCAGGTTCCACACCCAGCTTGGAGTCAACGTGGGGCTCCATCTCACAACTTGAGTCGAAATCAAGAGTCAGTTGCTTAACCAACTGAGCTACCCAGGCACCCTGGTAGCTACATATATATGTATGTTTGTTTGTTTGTTTTTTAACCAAATTCCTGTGTTTGTTAGCTTGTTTAGCACAAAACCAGGAATGTATGCTTTGTACCAAAATAGATGAGCATGAAAACATTAAAGTTCTTAATTGAACCCCAATTTTTTTCTTCTAATAAATCACTGTTGTAGAGAAGCTGAAAGTTATTTATCTATAGATCATTTAAGAAAAAAGGAAACAACAGTCTAATCTTCTTATCATTTATATGCAAACATATACCTACACAATCACATAATCCAATTAATCTTCCATTTCTACCAGCTATACTGATATTTCATGTTTCTATGCATTGATTTTTTTAACCAATATTCCTTTTTTTCTTGAATGTCTTGACCTCTAGATAAACCTATGAGTGAAGGAATAACAAATTCAATAATAAAGAGCACAATTGAGAATGCTGGGATTTTTTTATTGATTTTGATTTTCTGCTTTTGACCAGGTATAATCCTGCCATAAGACTGACTTCCTGTAAGTAAGGAAAATAAAGAATTCAAGTTTCTTTGCCTCAGACTCAGCTTTAGAAAACTACCCAGAAGCTGCCATGAGCTAAAATTGATGTGCCAGGAACACCTTTGTCCTTTCTTTATTGGACTCTAAAATAAATCTGCATTAGGTACACAAAAGCAGTTAGGAGAACTAGATCAGCTCTAGCTGCCTTCCAACTCATGTGGAAGCAGCTTCTCCTCAAATTCAGACCCTTGTGTTACTCTGGGTGAATAATTATCAATATTAGACTGGCTTTTAAGAACTGTAAAAACAACCATTTAAGAAATTGAAGCTAAAATTAATCTGTTAAGAATGATAAAACTATTGGCTTGATCTTATTTTGTCACTATTTTTTTATAAACTGCAACATTTAGTTATATTTTTTTCCTTTTTTGCATGTTTTCAGTAGTGTTGCTAATGTTTTGGTTTTGCTCTTAACTCCATTAACCATAAATAGATTTTTTTGTGTTTACACCTGTCTGTTCCAGTTTTAATCTGTTCTAGTGGTCATGTGAAGAGAATATTGGCGTTCATTTCTAAAATGGGACTATGAGTGTGTTACAACACAATGAGAATTACAGTATGAGTCACACAGTCTGAGTTCTAGTCCTGGCAGTCAAAACAGCTAACTGTATAAATTTAGGAAAGCTCTATGGGACTAAAGTTGTTTATTTGAACAAATGAAGGTGTTGGGCTATTTGATAAAATTTTCCCATGTCTATGAAGGTTTTATTTAGCTTAATTATAAAATATCCATAGTAAATCAGATTGCATATAGAAAAGGATGTTAAGAAGCTAAACAGGCTAAAACACAATGCTTTTGGTGTATTGTTGAATCTATGATGATGTAATGGATTTATATATAAAATATAAAAGAGAAACCAAAGGTCAAATTAAAATTTAAATTTAAAAATCAAATAAAAAATTAATAAAGATCTACATACTTAAGAGAACACTTGAAGAAAAAGCCTTAGTTTGTAAAATGAATTCAACTCAGCAAATTTAACATAGAGAAAAAAATGTAATGTTCCTAAATAAAAATCTGGCTCTTTCTTTCTTTTTTCTTGCCCTTCTGCTAATGGTGAACTTTACTTGAGCTCTGGAAAACAATGATGATTAAGAAATCTTCCCAATGTTTTGTTATCCAGAATCCCCCTTTTTGTGTTATGGGAAAAAGTTTACCTCAAAGAACCACCCATGTGAGTTAGATAGGACCTTCTCTCCACCCTTTCTCATGACCCCTTTACGATTTGCAGATGACTCCTTTGTGTACCTGTGACAGGTCAAACACAGACCTTTCCCCCTTTTGCCTGAACCTGCTGACAAAACCAGACATAGACCCTCCTCTTCCCATTCCTTGTCTCGTGAATGATTAGCTGAGATTAGAACTGTTTGTCCCCCATGAAACTAGCTAGACACAGGAATAAACATTTCCATTTTAGCTAACTGACTGAGACTTCCTTGACTGAAAAAAACAAAACAAAACAACAACTCGAGTGTAGATGACTCTACCTTTAACTTTACTCCTCCCTGTAAAAGTCCAGGGTAAAACTATGCAGCTTAGACACTGATTTTTGGATCTCCCTATTGAAACAGCCTGCATAAAATCAATCTCCTCACTTGTTTTGTTTTTCTTTGACATTGCCTTCTAGTCTTCTTTCTTTTCTTCTTCTCTTTCTCTTTGTCTCTTTAATTGTTATTGGATATCCATAGGTTTTCTCAGATTTTATTCAAGGTGAGTCTTGAAGCACAAAGAAGACACTTTTCTTGCCTTCCTAAACAGTAAGAATGATGAGTAGCAGCTGGGCATGTGTCTACTAAAATGAGAAAAGAAAAGATTAATTACATACTGAAAAGATAATGCTTCTGAGCTGAATAGCATTTTAAGGACCACATAGCACTCAGTTATGATAGAATAGTTTAATCTGGATCCATCATTAAGAAAGTTTGGATTTAGAAAAACTGACATTCAAAAAAAAAGAAGAAAGAAAGAAAAAGAAAAGGAAAAGCTGACATTCAAAGTTGTCAAACCTAAATAAAAGTGTATATGTGAGTTTGTTTGTGTGTGTATGTGTTTAATACATATTTATTTCTGACTGTAAGGTCTTGCATAAAAGAGACCCAAATAGTGCAAATCAGTTAAAAGTATATATATGTATATGTGTATATATATATGTTTATATATGTATATATAAAAATATGTGTAAAATGTACACAATCATACATAAAGTATTATAACCATTTTGTCAAATCAAGGGACAATTCATTATATTAAAATTGTTAAGAAGTTTACAGTTTTAATGAAGTTCTTCTAGCTTAAGGATTATTCTATTTCATATTCCTTTAATCTATAAAAGTAACCCAGTAAAAAATAAATACTACTTACTAGAATTCTTGATTTCTATAAATCTAACTTTCCACATACTATAGTTCTATAGCATTTTTACTTCTATAAGATTTATAGAGCAGCATATCTCAAAAGATTTCATTTGAATTGGTAGCAGAATGATATAAACATTTCTATACTTCTCATAAAGACAGTCTGCTCCTTCTCCTTGTGCAGGCACATTACTCTAAGTGATGAGGTTCATGGCACTACACAGCATGCTTTCTTGGATCAACACCAGCTCTTCAATCCCAACACATCTCAGAGTGTATTTTTGATGAATAAATTACCAAACTAATGAGACACACTAAGAGGTTAAGGATTGATCAAGTACTTAATCTTTTTAATGAAGGACACAACATGAAACACATTCCTCCAAATAGATACAATAAACAATCTTCTAAAACCTAATTAGAATAAAAATACAAAGAAAGGTGCAAAGTCTTAGAATTTTTCTACCAGATAATAACTTAGCATTTTCTGCAACAATGGAAAAGCTTTAAATCATCAACCTTATTAATATTTGAATCAGGCGAGTGCCAGAAATGCAGCAGGATAAAATAACGTTTTGTTTTGTTTTGCTTTTTTTCTGGGTCAGTCTGGAGATAGGAGCTCTGCTGGGAGAAAGTAGTAATGATTTATTAGTTATAATCATAATAACAATAACAGTATACATATATTGAAAGCTTACAATTCTCCCAGCATTGTCATGTTTTATTTCACTGAATTCTCTTAAAAATGATATGAAATAACTGCTATTATTTTCCCCATTTTACAGATGAGAAAACTGAGCTCTAGATAATGTAAGTGACTTACCCAAGATCAATACATGGTAGGTGAGAGAACTGGATTCAAACCCCACATGGTTCAGAGTCATAAACCATTAAAACAAGAAAACCATTAAACCATGTCAAAAATTCTTTTTTTCAAAGAGGTGACCCACAGAATGGGAGAAGGTATTTGCAAATGACACTACAGATAAAGGGCTGGTATCCAAGATCTATAAAGAACTTCTCAAACTCAACACCCAAAAAACAAATAATCAAGTCAAAAAATGGACAGAAGACATGAACAGACACTTCTCCAAAGAAGACATACAAATGGCTAACAGACACATGAAAAAATGTTCATCATCATTAGCCATCAGGGAATTCAAATCAAAACTACATTGAGATATCACCCTATACCAGTTAGAATGGTAAAAATTGACAAGGCAAGAAACAACAAATGTTGGAGAGGTTGTGGAGAAAGGGGAACCCTCTTACACTGTTGGTGGAAATACAAGTTGGTACCTCCACTTTGGAAAACAGTGTGGAGGTGCCTCAGAAAGTTAAAAATAGAGCTACTCCATAACCCAGCAATTGCACTCCTGGGTATTTACCCCAAAGACACAGATGTAGTGAAAAGAAGGGCCATATGCACCCCAATGTTCATAGCAGCAATGTCCACAATAGCCAAACTGTGGAAAGAGTTGAGATGCCCTTCAACAGATGAATGGATAAAGAAGATGTGGTCCATATATACAATGGAATAGTACTCAGCCTTCAGAAAGGATGAATACCCAACTTTTACATCAACATGGATGGGTCTGGAGGAGATTATGCTAAGTGAAATAAGTCAAGCAGAGAAAGTCAATTTTCGTATGGTTTCACTTATTTGTGGAACATAAGGAATAGCATGGAGGACATTAGGAGAAGGAAGGGAAAAATGAAGGGGGGAAATCGGAGGGA
This sequence comes from Mirounga angustirostris, assembly GCF_029215605.1. Taxonomy (NCBI): domain Eukaryota; kingdom Metazoa; phylum Chordata; class Mammalia; order Carnivora; family Phocidae; genus Mirounga; species Mirounga angustirostris. Next base: position 42,371,190 of record NW_026991722.1, on the reverse strand, counting down.
GAGATGAATCGGAGGAGAGACTATGGACTCTGAGAAACAAGGGTTTTAGAGGGGAAGGGGGGAAGGGGGATGGGTTAGCCCAGTGATGGGTATTAAGGAGAACATGTACTGCATGGAGCACTGGGTATTATACGCAAACAATGAATCATGGATCACTACATCAAAAACTAATGATGTATTGTATGGTGAATAACATAACATAATAAAATAAAATTTAAAAAAAATTCTGGTTTTTGCACTGGGTGTGTTTCCTGCAGAAAAATTACTTCAAGAATATTCCTTTCCTTAGTAAGAAACAGTTTTGAATGACAGTGATTTAAGTTCCACCCACACGACACTGTCAATGAAACTTCAAAAACATGGACCAGCCCTACCAATTCTATGTACTCTTAATGTTTGTCATTCTTCAAAGACAGATCAGATCTCTATCCAGGGAACTAGTATCTTCCCAATAAAACTTAAATTATCGATTAATATGGAATTTCAGTGGTGTGGTTCAAGGAATAAAAGCTGCAATTTTAAATAGAAGAAACTGCAGTGTGGCCTCACTATATTTGTTCTACCGGGAGGCCATCAGGTGCTTAGAAAGAAATCTACTTATAGGAGAAAGATGGGCCTAATTTATGACAGTTAAAAATATAATTAAGTAAATATTTCCAATTGTCTTGAAACAACCATCATTTTGCCTCATAGACAAGTAAGTATTTGGTTCTCACGTAAAATAATTTGTTGCCACGGGGAATAATTCATACTCTTGGATACCAAACCTTATTTAGTGGATCACTTTCTCTTGTTTATGACTCTGTGTTTTAGAAGAGTTACATTATAACTGTTATTCAGTTTACTGCCTTAGAATACTAGAATTCCAGCAATTACTTCTAGAATAAATTTGTTTTGAAACTGTGCTCTAAGGAGTGCTAGTGTTTCAGTGAGGGCCAGGCCTAAGATGGGTGGACAAACAGCGAGCCTGCCGTAGTCCATCCTGGGCTGCCAAATTAGATGTTCCTTGAACAGAGAGCTAAAAAATCAAACCCGAACTCCAAAAAATTTTAAGTCCCTCAAGTTAGAATAATAAGTAGAGGAAAAGTCATGTATACCCTTTATTCATTCCAATATCTTAAAACATTTCTTTTGGAAGCCTATGAATGTATTAGACAAGTTATTAGAAGATTTGAGTTAAACATCTGATTTTGCGTTTACCTTGATGTGTGAACTTTGGGGGCTAAGGCTCCACATCTATGAAAAAAAGAATGTTGGATCATTCAAATCACCTCTAGCTTTAAAATAAAATTAAAAAAATAATGAAATTAACAGCAATGATCACAAACAAGTTGCATTTGTTCTTTGAAGATTATATTATAGCTCAGTTTTCCTATATTACTAATAAATAATTACCTCACATGACACTGAAGGTCAACATGACAATTAATATCGGTATGCAAAATTAGACTTTCAATTATTCAGATATTTATAAATACCCTCATGTTTGTTTCTGGTCAACAGTATTTGTGACTAGGATTCTTTCATTCTAAACTAAGAAGTTTTCAGGCCCATTGATCTATTAGTAGTGTCTTAAGCACTTACTAGCTTCTGTAGAAACCTGAAAGAATTTAAAGAATTCATAAACTTTTCAAAGGTGTCCAATTATCTCCCCATAGCACACATTTATGGAAAACAGAGTATATTTTCTCAAAATATATGACTCTCCATATTTATTGCTCTGTGGATTTTTATAACTATAAAACTTAGCATTTTTTCTTTCCCATTTTGCCTTTTAGGACCCTAGGTAATGAAAGTTGACCATAACTGTGTTATATCATTAAAACTTTAAATTTAGTACGTTTTCCTTTTCAAGATCTACAATGCTATTTTACAAAAAAAAAAAAAAAAAATTGAAACATTTGGCTTTTGCTTGCTTCTTTCCCTCTTCCTGTTATCTGAAAATGGCACAAATCATAAGTGTACAGTTCAATGAATCTTCACCAACTGAATGCATCCCTATAAATATATCAGAAAATAGAATATTACCAGGACTGTAGAAAATGCTGTCGGAGTCCCTACCAGTCACTGCACACCTCCAAGGGTGATCTCCATCAAAACATTTAATATCATAGAAGCCTGCCTGATTTTAAACATTATAAAAACAGACTGTGCAGCAAGCCCTCTGTTGTGCATGACTTCCCTGACTCCATTGTTTGTTTTTTAATTGGTCCATGAATTTGTGAGTGAGTGTGATTGGTGGTGTACATCTTTTGAGTTGAAAAATAGTAGATGAACTGTTTGGGGGAAAAATGTTTTTACAAGTGATATACAAATGTCTGTTCCTCATTATTCCATATTATCTTCATCTTATGCGGGATCTTCCATACTAATCTAATAAAGACTCGCTGAAAATAAATGATGTGTAATGTGAGAATAATCTATCCATAAACATAAGTAACAAGGCTTCTCTTCCCATAACTTTCAATTTCAGGGTTCAAACTGTCTTAGAGATTTCACAAAATATAGTTTCTTTCCTAAAGTAAATAATGAGACATAATGAATATTTGGGACAGAATATAAAAGAATTTCATATACGTGACTTTTGAATTATAGGAGAAAGTTAATCAAATAGACTACATGTTATGCTAATTCCAGATTGGCATTTATACATGCTTGTCTTTTTTTTTTTTTTAAGATTTTATTTATTTATTTGGCAGAGAGAGAGAGCACAAGCAGGGGGAGCGGCAGGCAGAGGGAGAGGGCGAGTAGGCTCCCTGCTGAACAGAGAGACCTGACATGAGCCTGGATCCCAGGACCCCAGGATCATGACTCGAGCCAAAGGCAGATGTTTAACTGACTGAGCCACCCAGGCGTCCCACATGCTTGTCTTCTTTACCTTGCATTTTGAATGTATGCATTTGAATGCTAATTTCATTTCCACTGCTTGACTCTGTCTAGGTTCTTCGGGTGGGGAGGTATCTATTCTTGTATCTCTCAAGCTTACTCTAACAGTTACTCTAACTTACTCTAACAGTTACTCTAACTGTAACCAAAGTAGGTGCTTACTAAGTGCTTGTGTTTGAAATTAATAAAAGGCTGACATACCCATTTTTCCAAATCACGCAATAATAAGTAGTCAGAATCTCTATTTTTGCATTTAATCTATAAAATGATACCTTTAATACTGATTTGTCCCTTGATTATATTAAAAATCTATTATTTCTGAGGCACAGGAATATTTTTTGTTCTGTGTAATGTAAGTACCTGTGTTATTTAGAGTAAAGAAACGTTTTTGAAATATTCTTGGATTTTCAAACCAGTAACTAAAGCTAAAGTATGAATTTTTCTTTTGCCAATAGGAAAAAATTCTAAGAGAGATTGGTAGCTCTACCCTAATCTCTAAATCAATACAGAGCCATAGCCTAAAATTACTGAATTCCATTGGATTGATAGGTAATATTCTAGAATGCATCAGTGGCTGCCAACTTTTGCCTTGGAAATAGAGAACAGGCCAATGGGCTAGAAAAATGTTTCAAAAAGAGAAAAAAAGATAATCTACTAAGTAATTCCACCTCATGAGAGAACATGATGAGATATATTAAATTCAATCTTTAGGCATTTTATTGCTAACTCTCAGTAGGTCAATATAACAAAGTAAATATAGTTTCTAGGGTTTTTTGTGTTTTTGTTTTTGTTTTGTTTTGTTTTTTTGGTGTAGTTCAGTCTACATAATAAATTGGAAGAGAAAACAAAAAGAGTTATATCTTGTTTCTTCTAGTCGTAGTTGGTTTGAAATTGTTCCATGAGGCAGACAGACATTTTGTCAGTAGAACTGGATCTAAGTGACTCACTAGTTTTGTTCCACAAGAAGAATCTTTATTTGAATTCCCAGCCCAGTGTTTTTCTATGTGTATCAATTTGGTTAGAGATATTTAACATCTTCCAAGCATTAGTGGCCTAGCATGTGCAAATACCATGTGCAAATTTCCCTTTCAGTCTGGGAAGTTATTAGTTAAAATCATCCAGGAAATATGGTAGAGATTAGTTTCCTTGTCCAGTCTTTCTTCTAAATGACAGCAATGCTTGAGCTGTGCGGCAAAGCAGAGGCAAAAGCACAGAAATCAGAGAAGCCCGCAAGCAGATGGCTTAATTGTCAAGTCCATCCTATCCATCACTGGGCCATGTGCTATTTTGGCAGTCCAGGAAATGTTATTTTTAGGAACTGCAGGAGCTGCTGCTAAAGCCAGCAAATACACTTTTGTGGTAGTGCCATTGGCCGGTAGCATTTAATGTCACAGCTGGAGATAACAAGATTTTATACCACAGGTAGTAGTATTGGGTGTTTAATATCACAGGGAATGGTATTAAGTACTTACTATCACATGTGGTGATACGGATGCCCTTGCTTCTTACTCCATCCTTAAGAAATGGGGCAACACCAACACATCCTTATATGCCTTTAAGACCATTTTCAAAATGTAAGATACACTTATGGGTTTGATAAACATCATTATAACAATCATACACATACTAAATTGGTGATTTCTATTTTTAACTTGAAAGCTTTTAGTAATGTCTATTTTTTCTGGGATGATAGAAACTCATAATAGAGAACTCTATGTTATCATAATCTGATAACAGTAAAATATTTATGGTACAGGCCAGCTCACACAAAATGATAGATGATAATCACGTTGAAATGAAAGCTTCATTTTTGTCAATAATTGGATTTATAATGAGTAATAGCAAACCAAAGTATTGAAGAGAGTAATATCACTCAAAGAATCTATATTTCATATACTTTTGCTGTTGTACATGAAGAAAGAGAGAGAATATATTAAGGATACTACTTTTAAAGTTCAGCTTTGCAAAGTAGTTAATACAAACATTTGTTTTTCAAAAAGTAAGGTTTACATATATAATTACTGCCTACTGATATTCAAATATGATTAATACAAGAATTAGTCAATTTTTGGCAGGCAGGAAGAAAAGAAAATGTATTTAGTATAGAACTGTATACAAACTGTTATGTCTATTTACTTGGCAAACATCATTTGCTTTCCTTGAAATAGCAAGAACTTCACGTTTAGATGTTTACATAATCACTCCACAAAGAAGGGCCATTATCATTAAAAATACAACTAATGTATAGTAAATACCATAAAAAGGGAGCTTTTAAAGTTTTTGCATTTTTTACATTTTGAAAAACATTCTCCCCATTCCTATTTCTGAAATAGTAATTCATATCTACAATCTATTTAAACGTAATTTACATATTTCCATTTGTAAATTTCCTTATTTTTTTAAAAAGTAGCACTTTAAAAAAGCTTTTGTAGATAGTCTCCTTTTGTCCCTTAAAACAGTTAAGTCAGGCCAAAAACTATGATCATTTTAGTGAGGGAGAACAGGGAACGGATTAATTTAAGGTTCTACCTGAACTTGGAGGTTGGTGGGGAGGTATGAAAGAGAGATTAGCAATCATTAACTGTGTGTTAGTCATCTTTATGTAACTAAATCCATGATGCCTAAGGTCTCCAGGTAATGGGGTCTAACTTGCCTAATCACACCCAGGAGAGCCAGGTCTTCTATTAATCCTCCCAGAAGCAGTCCCCAAGGCAAGGATTAAGGTTCAAGTGATTTGTTAAGGAAGATCCCCCAGAGGAAAGCAGAAGAAGCAGCCACTCAATTCTGTGGTTTCAGTGGAATCCTAGACTCAGCCCCAGCCCTCAGGGAGCTCTGTAATGTAAAAACACCAGGGACGGTCCAGACTTGAGGCAAAGGAGAGGAGCCTCTGTGCTCTCATACTAGTCAGTTATTGTTAGGGACTGCCGCTGGGTGGAGGGAATAAATTCCCCTGTACTTCTAGCTCCCCATAAGGGTGGGCATTAATCCTCAGAGAAGAGCAAATACAAGTAGGCAGCTGCAAAGCGCACTGGGGCTGGGAAGTGGTTGCACAGAGATGGTCCACCAGTCCGACTCGGAGGACACCGCCAGCATCAGCTATGGTTCCATCTTGCATGAGCATTCAGGTCCAGCTCCCCCTCAGTTACCTCCGAGGAATCCCAGCAGGAGTCGGTCTCTTCCTGGCCATTGCTTGTTTCCTGTCCCTTCACTGTAGCTCCTCTGGTTATGTCAGTCTGCTCTCTTGACCATCTGGTACCTGCTGCTCCAAGCTGTAACCCTTCTTCCCTAGTTAGTTTTGCTCTGAGGGTGGACACAATCCTTCCTCTTTAATCACAGTAACACTCAATACAAGACTGTGCAGTGAATAGATTGAAGTAAATCTTTAAGATAACACAATCACAAAGCAGAAAAGGAGAGCCTAACTGGTTTCTGTGTGCTACGGCTCTGCTCTTCCTTAGAGTGACCCACCCTGGGCTTTCTCCCTGTTCTGTCTCCGTGTTCTTGAGATCTACTTGCCCTCTACTCCCCAAAGAAAATAACAATTCTCCTCTGATGTGGCACATTTAACAAACCCAATTTAAGGCACTATAAGAAATTTTTTTAAAAAAGTTATAATTATCTTTTCAGAGGAAGAAAAAAGATTATTCCATCATTTATTAAACAGAATTCTTAGAGTCCAATCTCAAGTATGTTTGTGTATATTATTCGCTATATTCCTTTTTAAAGGAATAGCGGCTACAGCCTTGCCTTACTTCTGTACCACTAAATATTCGTGTGAAAAGCTCACCTAAGACATTTCAGCTTAGACCCTAGAATACAGAAACTGTTGCTTTTTAAAAATCAGCTCAGGGGGTGCCCGGTTGTCTCAGTCAGGAGAGCATGGGACTTTTGACTTTGGGGTTGTAAGTTTGAGCCCCATGTTGGGTATAGAGATTACTTTAAAAAAAAAATCTTAAAAAAAAAAAAGCAGCTCTGTTTTCTCCCTGCCTTATCTATACATTACATCTAGTTTACATGTCATTGTAAATTATTGTATAGAAGAGGAAGTTAAGCCTTAAGACTGAGTAACTTTTAAAAGTCATATAATTATTGCATAGCAGAACTAGTCTCCCACCGTGCATCACTTATCTCGAAATACATCTTTTTTATACTATTCCATTCTTTTATTTAAAAAAGGTTTTATAGTGCCAAATTTTGTCTTATGTTTGTATACCATCTTTGGGGGGGCTTTAGACATCATTTGATACATAGTGTGGCCTCTCAGGATATTTTGAAAAACTCTTCTCTGATTGAAGAATGTCCTTCTTTATGAATCCTGCCTTCCTAAGACAGGAACTAGACCTGGCTTTTCCAGTCTTCCTAATAGTTTGGGCACAAGAATACAATCCAGGAACCAGAAACTCAAATGTGAGACTTTGCTACAGAAGAGAAATGTAAAGAAGCAAGCAAGGCCTCACAGAACCCACCTTTGAGAGAGTGTGGTGGTAAAGGTTGCTGGCTTTTATGGTTAGCACTGGTGAAGATTCTGGCATTCATTTCCAAGCATCAATTCTGTAAGCAATAGACTCATTTCCAAATTATTAATCTGGGAATAAAATTCATGCTTACTTCTGTGTGGGTTTAAGAGAATTAAATGAGATAATGCATAAACAATGTTAAAAAGTATGCATGGCACAGAATAAGTCCTCAATATGTTAGCTTTTACAGAAATGATGATGATGATGATGATGATGATGATGGTCTCATTCTTCTTAAATGCTTCAGTGGTTCCCCAGGTTTTTCAAGATGGAGGTCAAACTCCATAGTTTATGCCACAAAGGCCTGCATTAACAGGGTTTTGCCTCCTTTCTTTGCAAACCCTTCCTTCCTCCACACTAGATATAGAGATTTTCATGAATTACATCTACCTGCTTCCAGTTTCTGAATATATAATATGTTTAAAAGTATCAGTGCCTTCATGCATACTATCCTTTTCCCAGTATCACCCTATTCTGGCTATGAAACTTATTGTCTTTCAAACAGAACATTTCCCGGAAGCTTTTGCTTACCCAATTTGAATTAATGCTCCTTCTGCTCTCATAGTGTTATATCTATTTCTCCATCTCAGCATTTAATACAATATAAAGCCCTTTGGACTTAAAGATTTGTCTCTCCATTACTCTCCTTGAGAGTATAGAATATGTCTTACTTGCGTGGTTCTCCATACTTCTTAATCTCAGAGGATGTTATTAAATCAAAACAATATAACCAGAGACTCTAAGTAGAATAAATAGGGAGACCCTGAATCAAAAACATTGATGAAGGCAACATTCACTCCCTCCCAAAAGTATAGAATCACCTATTATTTACTGTTAAACATGTGCAAATCTTCCTTTGTTATACACAATAGTTGACTTCATCAACCTACCTCCACATAGCCACTGCTCTCTGCCTCCCTTCTCCATGAGTTTTCTATACTCCCTGTGTCTACTTCTTTATCTCCAATTACTCTTAAGCTCATTCCAATCTGGATTCACCACCATCTCCATCACACCACCAGGCAATCCTCATCAAGGTCACCAATAATCTCTAGGTCAGTAAATCTAATGAACTTTACCCATTTCCTAACTTGCTAGACTTGTTACCTACACTGAATAATGTTGAAGGATTCCCTTCCCTTTGTATCTATGTCCCAACACTCTCCTGGTATTCTTCTCACCTATTTGTACCCTACTTTCCAAGCTCAGCCTCTTCTACTGTCTTTAAAACTTGGAATTCTTCATGACATGATCTGAGGCCTATATCTCTTCTTGTTAGTTATCCAAAGAAATCTCTTATAAGACTATGCCTTTAATATGCTCTAGATATGTTGACACCCAGAGTCTAGAACAGTGACACTCAGTACACAGTCAATTTCTCTTTGTTCAGTGTATGACTGAGTAAATGAGCAAACATCAAAAAGCTAGGGTGTACTGGACTTTAGGATGAGCAGGAAAGAGCCCAGTAATGCTTTGGACAGCAGTGGAGGACCACTGTAATCCCCTCTATGAGATTAGACTTGGTGGTCTCTGAAAAATATTTATCAATGAGGGGTGTGTTATTTAATAACTCATTCCATCAGGAAGTTCTGCTCACAGTCTGAAGCTCATGCTCTGTTTATGATCTATAAGTCTGAGCTGAATTGGCCATGCATACCTATACAACAGAAGACCTGAGTTCAATTTCAGGTCTGTGGTACAGAAAAGAAATAATGGGAAAGGCTTTCTGTTGTTACTAGAAGGTTGAATTCTCCTCAGGGAAGCAACAGGGTTTGTGGAACACAGAGACTCATAGAAGAGTGTGGCATTTTGTGTAGGATGGGCGATGTACAAACCTGAGAAGGAAGGATCAAGAATAAAAGGAATAAGGACACCTTCTTACAATGTCTGTTGTTTAACACGGGACGTTATGGTATCTTTTGTGCTAGATAGCTCGCTCTTCAACTTTAAGGGTAGTGAATTGTCCTAAATGAGAATGTACACCTCAGGGGTCCTCACTGGCAAAATACCATAAAGTCCACACTCCACACTATAGTGCTTATATATGTAAGCACTATATAAATATTGTATGTACTTAAGTACAATATTATATAATGTAAGAGAACAGACACTTGCAAAAAAACAAATATTCTGATTGCCCTAGAAATAATCAGAATCTACTATTTGTCGAGGAAATAGAAGAGAGCATAGAAATATTGAGGTTATATTATCCTAACACTTAGAACATGTTTAAGACCTAGAACACGGCCTAAACCTGTTCTTTACCTGGTATATACTTGGTATATACTCGACAAACGCTTTTGGATGAACAAATGAGTGCAGTTAGCTTTTAGTTTTTAAGGTCAATATTATTCTTTTTGTGAATTCTAACAGAGAAGGAAGTCCTCACTAGTATTTCGACTCCGTTCTCAGTGCCTGGCAATCTGGTGAGTGCTTAAATATTTTATTGGGTGAATGAATGTTTACTGGAAGAAAAGAAATCAATAAATGAATAAATTAAAAATAGCCACTAGATTCTAAATATTAAGGTGCATCATGATGGGACAAAAAAATTATACCATGCTAAATAGGTGAAACATATTCTTTAAGAAGCACACTTATTAGTTTTTTCTATTGCTAGATAAGTAGGATTATAATAAAATAATGCATCTCAAAACTTCATACATATTGCGCTAAGGTTACACAATTAAGACTAGGATAAATTTTTAAAAATCAGAAAACAGGCAACACCACATTGCTAATGTGAAGGTAAGAGAGAAAAAGAATGTTTTTTTCTTGAAAACATTCATTTTATTATAGGTGGTGCCTTAGCCCAGGGACCCAGGTAACAGTAATTTAAAGCTGTTGTATTTGATCTTGTATTGTTAAAGGAATTTACAAATAAACCCTTTACCAGTCTCTCCCTCTCTCTCTCTCTTTTTTAAAGATTTATTTATTTATTTGAGAGAGACAGAGGGAGCAGGGGGAGGGGCAGAGGGAAAGGGAGACAAGTAGACTTCCCACTGAGTGGGGAGCCTGATACAAGCCTGATGCAAGGCTTCCCACTGAGTGGGGAGCCTGATGCAAGGCGAAATCAAGAGTTGGACGCGTAATCAACTGAGCCACCCAGGCCCCCCACCAGTCACTTGAACAATGGAAGAGATAATACATTTAGAAAGTAAAGAGTTAGTGATGTCTTCTGTGGCTACTAGGCAAACAGTGTAGATCATTCCTGAGCAGTATCTTCCTTCAATCATCAGACTTAATATTCTAGACTAGAAGTCTAGAAAAATAATTATTTCCCAGTTGTTGAAAGTTGCTTAGTAAAATGGAATTAACACAAACAAATCTCACAGGAGACTCATGTATAAAAAACAATATCAATGGATTATTTAACATTATGTCACTACATAGACTTGCCCAGCATTAGAGAATTTAGAAAAATTGAATTTGTAACCATATAACCAAGGAGTTACTTGGTATATATGAAATCACAACAGAGAAAGTAGAACTTTCAGGGATGTCCTTTTTCTATCTAGAATGAATTCCCCAGTGCTATAACAGAGCATATAGCTCCAGTGATTAGAAAGTTCTTGTCCACCAGGTGAGACAGGAAGGCATAGAAAGATTATAATGTATATATTTTCAGCTTTTGTAGAGGATTGAAAGTGGAATGAGCTTCAATGACATGCATTGGTTATATCCCTATAAATGATTAAGTAGTCCATACTTTAATTGGCTTAAGTTTATGGAGGTATATTTTATCTACAAAAAACAACAACAACAACAACAACAACTCAGGGGGCACAATATAATTTCATTCTCATTGCTCTAACGTGAAGACTCTTTCTTAGACTTACCTCCCTTTTGGCTCTGTTATGGTTATATCTGCTCTCCCTAACTAATGCCAGTGACTCTCCTCTACAGAGATAACTTACTTGGGAGTTTTGCTCCTGAATGCTTCCATTAAGTTGACCCATACATACAGTACACCAGTTCTCTAACTTCGGTGAATATAAAAATCACCCAGAATATGTAGTAAAATTTCAGATTCCTGGAAGAAACTCCATAGTTTCTCATTCTGAGGGTCAGGAATCTGAACTTTTAACAAGCACCTCAAATAATTTTAGGTGAGCAGTCCAAGAACCAGGATTTGTGAAAAACCCTCACATAGTGATTTCATTGAATCTCAGAGTGTGCATCAATCCCATTTCCCTTTAATGTTGGCTGCACTGGTGTCCATCCCATAGATGCCTAACTGGGCTATACTGATCTGGCCAGAAGTTCAAGTGGTGCCCCCAGGTACAGTCACTGGTATGTCTAGCCAGCTCGTGTTCTGACAGTGAGGGCAACTATACTCATCATTATAACTGAATGTTTAGCATTTCAATATTACCTCTGCTAATAGCACTCTTGGTCCCTCTATTTCCCAAAAGAGAATCCTTTCTGACTTGCCTCTGAAATAAACTTACTTTTTTCTCTCTCTGGGGAAATATTTTTACTCAGATATCCCAAGAAGAAAGACAGATTTTTTTTCCAAGTCAATAACCAAGATACAGTCTTATGATTTCTTTATAGGTAGGGTTGACCTATTCACACATTGGTGGCCAAAGATTGACAATCAAATAACCCAGTTTCTTCCTAAGGTGTCATGGCCATTTGGGGCCCATTATGCAAACCTTGAAACAAAAATTCCTCTACAATTAACATGGGTTCCTTACACTATATACACATATACATACAGATATGTACATATATAGGTGTGTGTGTATATATGTACGTATATATATACAGTTTAGAATTTAAGACTTTTTCTTAAGAATTTCTTAAGAATTAAGAATTTTTGGGTGCCTGGGTGGCTCAGTTGGTTAAGCGACTGCTTTCGGCTCAGGTCATGATCCTGGAGTCCCTGGATCGAGTCCCACATCGGGCTTCCTGCTCGGCAGGGAGCCTGCTTCTCCCTCTGACCCTCCCCCCTCTCATGTGCTCTCTCTCTCTCATTCTCTCTGTCTCAAATAAATAAATAAAATCTTAGAAAAAAAAAAGAATTAAGAATTTTCCTAAATATGAGTTGCCAAAAAACAAAAAAAAGTATTAGGAGGAGCAGAAGATTTCTTTGTTCTCTTCTGTTGTGTATCATAGAAAGAAAAAGTTAAGCATTTACTCCTCTGGCATAATAAGATGTGGCTCAGGGAGGGTGAAGCATGGTGGGAGTGCATAAGCTATTAAAATTCCATCCAACCTAGTGAATCTATTTATTTGTTCTTTTCCTGTGTTTAGATGTGGCAGTGATGAATGCTATTTCCATACAATACGGTGCCTGTAGCCAACACTGGGACCATGTTTTGTAATGAGCTAGGTATAGCCATCTACTTTCATATCTTGGCTACTGTTCTATTTAACATAGACCTTGAAAAAAAGCACATTTAGTTAATAAGTGTTTAAGCATTTTTCATAAATGTGGTTTTAGGAAGCTGTGCTCAGAAAAGTCTAATTCAGACTATGAATTATGTGTATTTAACCTGATTTTAACAATCTATATGTTTTACATTATAATATCTGCTTCTTAACACATGAAGCTCCCTTTTTCTTTTCTTGCTTTTTAGATTTCAGCTTTTAATTTAAATTTGTCCTTTAACCTGCTCCATCTGCTTACCTAAAGTAATTATTTTTATGATATACTTGGAAGCAGTTGCATACCCAAATGCTAATTAGGCATACATATATATTTATAAATATATATATATATTAATTGAGGTAAGATTGGTATATAACATATTACTTTCAAGTGTATCACAAGATAATTTATCTTTGTATATAATACAAAGGGATCACCACAAAAGATCTAGTTTCCACTCATTACCATACAATTGACTACCTTCTCCCATATTGCTCAACCCCGATTCCTTTCCCTTCTGGTAACTATCGATCTTCTGTATCTATCAGTTTTGTTTTGATTGTTTTGTTTTTTATATTCCACATAAAAGTGAAATTATATGGTATTTCTTTCATTGTATCACTATTTCACTTAGCATAATGTCCTCAAGTTCTATTCATGTTGTCACAAGTGGCAAGATTTCATTCATTTTTATGGCTGAGTAGTATTCTGGTGTGTGTGTGTGTGTGTGTGTGTGTGTGTATAATCACATCTCCTCTATCCATTCATCTGTCGGTGGACACTTAGATTGTTTCCATATCTTTCCATACCTTGGCTATTGCAAATAATGCTGCAGTAAACATAGGGGTGCATATATCTTTTCAAATTAGTTTTTTCATTTTGTTTGGATAAATATTCCAAAGTTAATAGATGGATCATATGGTAGTTCTACTTTTAACTTTTTGAGGAACCACCTTACTGTTTTCCACAGTGGCTGCACCAGTTTACATTCCCACCAACAGTGTATGAGGTATCTCTTTTCTACAAATCCTCATCAACACTTGTTATTTCTTACCTCCTGATAATAGCTATTCTAACAGTTGTAAGTTGATATCTCATTGTGGCTGTGATTTGCATATCCACAATGATTAAAGATGTTGAACATCTTTTCATGTACCTATTGACTATCTATATATCTTCTTTGGAAAAATGTCTATTCAGATCTTATGCCCATTTTTAAATGGGATTGTGTGTTTTTCACTATTAAGTTGTTTGAAGTTCTTTATATATTTTGGATATTTACCTTTTATTAGATACATAGTTTGAAATTTTTTCTTCCATTCAGTAGGTTGCCTTTCCATTTTGTTGATTATTTTCTTTGCTATGCAGAAGCTTTTTGGTTCGATGTAGTCTCATTTGTTTATTTTTTCTTTTGTTGCCATTGTTTTTGGTGTGAAATCCAAAAGTTATCACCCAGACTGATGTTTATGTTTTCTCCAAAGAGTTTTATGCTTTCAGGTCTTACATTCAAATCTAATCAATCTGAGTCAATTTCTTGTGTGTGGTGGAAGATAATGGTCCAGCTTTATTCTTTTGCATGTATCTTTCCAGTTTTCCCAATACCATTTATTGAAGAGACCATCATTTCTTCATTGTGTATTCTTGGCCCAATGTAAGCATGGGCTTATTTCTGTGCTTTCTCTTCTGTTCTATTGATCTGTGTGTCTGTTTTTATGCCAATACCATACTGTTTTGATTACTATAGTTTTGTAGTGCAGTTTGAATTTAAGGAGCATGATATCTCCAGTTTTATCCTTTCTCAAGATTGCTTTGACTATTTGGTATCTTTTGTGGTTCCATACAAATTTCAGAATTATTTGTTCTGGTTCTGTAAAAAATATCCTTGGAATTTTGATAGGGCTTGCATTGAATCTGTAGATTGCTTAGGTAGTATGGACATTTTTAAAAATATTAATTCATCCAATCCATGAGCATGGGATATCTTTTCTTTTATTTGTGTCTTCTTGAATTTCTTTCATCATTATAATCTGTCCTTGAGAATGTCTCATGTGCACTTGAGAAGAATGTGTATTCTATTGCTTTTGGATGTAATGTTCTGTATATACCTATTAAGTGCATATGATTTAATGTGTCATTTAAAGTTGCTCTGTTTGGGTGAGCCCCACTGCTCTGTCCTCCAGGTCACTGTTCTATTCTTCTGCTTCATCTAGTCTGCTGTTGAAGCCCTCTATTGTATTTTTCAGTTCGGTTACCTGTGACTTTTGTTCAATACATTCTTGGGTTTTTTGCCTTTTTCTTGAAGTTCTCACTGTGTTCTCCATTCTTCTGAGATTGGTGAGCATCTTTATGACCATTACTTTGAACTCTTTATCAGATAAATTACTTATCTCCATTTCACTGAGGCTTTTTCTTGGGGTTTCATCTTGTTCTTTCATTTGGAACATATTCCTCTGTTTCCTTATTTTGCCTGACTCTCTCTGTTTCTGTGTATTAGGCAAAACAACTACCTTTCCTCAGTCGTGAAGGAATGGCCTTGTGTCGGCAATGAAACTTATCATTCAACCTTGCTGTAGCCCTTGGTTATTTCTTAAGCCTTTGTGATTGTCTAAGCTGCCTAATTTATTCTTGATAATTCCCAGTTGTTGAAGGTGTGTCAAGCTCTTGTCAGTGTTCCAAAGGAGATCTCAGTCAGCACCTGTTGTGAGCCTATTGGAAGCCAGTCTCTCAGGCAGTGGCTTTTAAAGTATGCAAATATATAGAGTCCTGTGAGACTACAGTCATAACCTCCGCTGGCCTTCAGACCAGGTGATTTGGATGTTTCTCCTCAGTGACAATGCAAAAATTGGGGCTCCAGACAAGTGTATAAGCTCCATTCTGAGAGGTACCAATGAAATCCAAAGAGGCCAAAGGAGAGCGCAACAATGGCATCCCCTGGCCTGAGATCACCTCAGTAGCCCCTACATGTGTGGTAAATCCGATTCTTGCCCCTCAGCTCCAGGAAAAGTAAATAGTCCTTTTCCACAGGAATCCTGGGAGTGTGTTTCAGTCTGTTGTCTGTGTTGTGCGCTGAGGGGTGATAGCTTGCCAAGAACTGTCTTTATGATTGTTTCAGTCCTGTGGTGAGCAAAGGTGAGTCAGGTGAGCAAAAGGTGTCCCCTGTCTGGATTAGATAAACCAGCTGGCTTCAGCAAGCCCACTGGTGCTAGCAAGGTGCAGTGAAAAGGCAAAACATGGTGCCAGCCAGTGCCTTTGTCCCCAGAGAAACCCAACCAATCTCTGCATCCCTGGCAGATGCTTTGAGATTAGCTAAAAAATCTTCATGTATGGTCCAGGTGTTTTTCAAACTGTTGCTTTTGCACTGGTTCCCAGGGTGAATGAATCTGTGCAGGAGCCCTTTAAGAGTGGACTTTCCATTCCCCACAGAGTTTTGTGTCTTGTAGATTTAAGCCCTACTGGTTTTCTTCTTCTTTTTTTTTTTAATGATTTTATTTATTTATTTTTTAGAGAGCGAGCAAGAGAGAAACAGCATGAGAGGGGAGAGGGTCAGAGGGAGAAGCAGGCTCCCCGTTCAGCCGGGAGCCCGACGTGGGACTCGATCCCAGGACCCTGGGATCATGACCTGAGCCGAAGGCAGATGCTTAACCATCTGAGCCACCCAGGCGCCTGACCCTACTGGTTTTCAAAGCTTGGTGTTTTAAAGGATCATCCCTCCAGTGTGGGATCCAAGGGCTGTGGTGCCTGATGTGGGGCACAAACATCTTGGTCCTCAGGGATAGGCTCTGTATCTGTGATACCCATCTTGATTGTGGGTCACTATGACAGGGATGAGGTTTTTGGCAAGACTGTGTCTCTGGTTTTCCTAACCTTCTCAGTGTGGTCCTTTTATCGTTTGTTGTGCAGGAGCTGTTCAGCTAGTCTTCAGGTTTTTCTCAGAAGGAATTTATATATATGTAGCTGTAGATTTGGTGTATGTGTGAGAGGAGATGAGTTCAGGATCTTCTTATGCTGCCCTCTTGAACCTCCCTCTCCCCCACTCAGTGAGACTTATATTTATCTCTATATTTTGTGGTTTAAAATTCCATCTGATAACAAAGGGACACAGTGTAGAAATGCATACTGAACATTAAGATATGTGTGTATTTTTTTCCTGGGGGCATATAAGATTTTAAGAGAGAGAACTGTTAAAAAGGGTACAAAAAGAAAAAACCCAAAAACAAAAACAAAAAGAAACCTACAACATTTTTGTGCATTTTGAAAATCAAACAATAGCATAAAAGATATAAACATAAGAATAAAACTAAATTTTTTTCTGGAAAAGTTTTTTTTCTGAGAAACTTCTTCCTTCTTTTATCTTCTATTCTAACAGCTCCTTAGAGTACTGCAGTTTGTTTCTGCTCATTGGTTTGAAGCTGACGGCAATATTTTGAACACTTTCATCAGTGTGCTATGCATTTTTTTTCTTTTTCATATATTAATCATCATAATTTTCAAGTCTGGGTATTGAAACAGTTTTAGGACATAACTGAAAGGGTCTCAAAATTTCCCTGAAGGCAATGTTGTTCTGATGTGGCTGATGGTGAACCTGGACTCACTGATAGAATGGTATCTGTGCTGGACAATAAATGATGACTTTAATCAAGATTCTAAATGTTGTTCAGATTAAATTGCTTTCCAAGGCTCTCCGATTTTATAGAGTCAGAGTGGGTGTATCTGTTTCTCTTTTGTAGTTTCATTCCCCTAGATGCTGATTTCTCTTAACTCTCAAAGCAGTAAAAGAAGCTAAGACAAAAGTCACTTTTTGTTTTGCAATCTGAAGCACATCAATGTTGGTAACTGTAGAAAGGAAAGAAATGTGCTCTAGTTTTTCCTTTTCATTATCATTTCCTTTGAACATAAAGGAGGAATATCACAGGGGCGCCTGGGTGGCTCAGTTGGTTGGGCGACTGCCTTCGGCTCAGGTCATGATCCTGGAGTCCCGGGATCGAGTCCCGCATCGGGCTCCCTGCTCGGCGGGGAGTCTGCTTCTCCCTCTGACCCTCCCCCCTCTCATGTGCTCTCTGTCTCTCTCATTCTCTGTCTCAGGTAAATAAATAAAATCTTAAAAAAAAAAAAAAAAGGAGGAATATTACACAAAGGGCAAATTTTGTTGCCAGCCATGGGATAACTTATCTAAACAAATACATGTTGGTTGCTTGAATGCTGTCACCTTAAAAGGCAATGCTCTTGTTTCACTCATGCTGTAGTTGCCCTGGGTAGCTTTGATCCAAAATTTTAGAATTATTTTCAGAACCAGAGGCAGATTCTTTTCTTTTTATTTTCCCTTCCATTATTTCCTTCCTCCTTCCCACCATCCTTTTTTCCCCTTCTTTTGGCTTCCTACCATCTCCTTTGTCCTTTCATTCTGTTTTCTTCCTGGCCAAGCACCTGGAGGTAAAACTCACTGAAGGACAGGAGCTTCCCTAAGGCTGAGACTCCCTTGAGTTTTTAACTCTTAGACTTGCTCACCCTGAGCCGCCAACAATTTATCCATTACAGTTTGTGTTCCTACCCTCGTATTGGTTCCAGTGGAGGTTTTTGCTCTGGTAATTTGTGAATCTCTGTTTCACCTCTTTCTCCAGTTTTGGGGGGCAGCAGCTTGCCCTGTGATCTTAATTCTCTAACAAATCTGATGAAAGTAGTTGATTTTTAGTTCAGCTTTTTTCTTCTGAAGATGGGAGTGACCACTTCCCATTTCCTTACAAGCTGGACCAGAAACTAAGAGTCTCTGAAGCACACTTTTAATGCATAAGAAGTTGCAAAGACTCTTTTAAAAGCAGTCTTATACATACTATGTTTTCTATCATTTTTAGCTATCATTATTGCTATATTTAATACACCATATCTTATTGATGCTGGGGCTGTGTTTTTTTCAGATTTCAACAGTCTTGAAATCATGATGTGGTGGCTTACAGTTGGTTTGCACATGATTCCTGCTATTTCTGACCTTGACTCAGCTAAAGAAGTCCAGCTGCTGTTAGGGTAAGACCTCAGCAATTGCCCTCCCCACCACAAACCTCTTAGGTCCTATCTATGCAGTCCCTTTGTACCAACTCTCTTCTGTCAAACACAAGCATTAACATCCTTGGACTTGCTTTTACACAAGGAAAGAACACTGAAAGGCCACTTAGATTTCTTTGGGCCACTATGTATGTATTGGCTGTCATAGCACATCCATCTAGAACTCTCTTTCTCTGTATATCTTTCTGTCTCTTTCAGTTTCTCAAGTTAAGATAGGGAACCCTTCTGGAGCCAGAGAATCTTTGAAAGAGCTTTTCTAGTAAGTGCAAAAAAAAAAAAAAATCAATCAAATAGTAAGAAAACATTTTGCCATAACTTAATTGGCAGTATTACTTATTTCTTCCTGGTAGCTAAAATGGTGTTGTACAATTGATAACAACTTATATCTGATCAAATGATCCAGTGATTTGCTGCAGCCAGCTTCTTCTCCTGGCGCATGAAGTAGAGTGTGTGCCTCTCTTCCCAACTCCATTCCCAGTGACACCAAGTTGGTGGCTTGAAGTTAGCTATGGTGGGATTTTTAACACCACGCAGATCAGTAAAAAAAGTCAGCACCTCCTCCCCAAGTTGTTAGATATTTCCTAGAAGACCACTGATTTTACCTCTGAGTTACAATTTTCCTCTGGAAAAGCATTGTTTATTTGTGATTGACTTCAGAAAGGATGAACTTACAAAATTTAAACATATTTTAGAAGTTTACATACCTTACCATATATTGGCAGGAACCAGTCACTAATGAAGTTGAATGAGATTACCACATTTTAAAAAAATATTATTTAAGTTGATAACAACATCAATAAAACTCTACTTAGTCTATTTCTCTTTCTTTGTTGAATGTTAAGCTTAAATATTTTTAAAGAATGTTTTTCAGTAATAAAATATAGTTGAGTTTATTATTGGTGTAAAAAAGGACCTATAATGACTTCTTTGGGCCTTTCAAATTTATAGCAATTGGACATTCTTAGACTTTTAGCTAGTAGTTAAAAGATTTTTATTTAAGAAACTTTGTAAAGTTGAAAAACTTTTTTCAAAGAGCAACAATTTTTTTAGCTAATATTTTTCTCTTGGACTATTATTAAACCATGACCTTAGAACGACCAGTTTCTTTTTCTTCTGAGATCTAGCAATGAGGAAGCAATCCTCTGTTTATGGTACAAAAGAAACAATGTCCTCTGGAGAACAGCAGGTGAGAGACTGTCACTTTCTGTAGGGTCCAGTACAAATGAGTTATTAGGATGGAAGTTTTTATTCTGTATGTACACCTTCAACCTAAAGAGCAAGTAGAAATTATTTCATTAAAAAAACTATACCTAAATAACTCCTTAAGTCTACACATTGCTTTAAAATTTTTGTCTAGGTCAAGTGGATATCTTTGGAAAAGTTATCACTCATTTCCTTTTCACATCTTGAAGGTTTTTACTGTTAATCTATCTTAATTACTCATTCATTTTATCTAATATATCTCCAGTGCTTAGGACAATGGCTTATACATAATAGGAGTTCAAAAAAACATTTAAGTGTATGAATATATGTATGTGTATCTATTTATAGTCTATCTTAATAAATTGATGACTGCACTCAGATGTAGGATATGACAAGAGGAGAGTATCCAGAAATTAAGGACACTTAATCAGGACTAAGCAAACCTCTGTTCCTGCTTAAGTTCAACTTTAACTTTGCTCTTTCACTACGGGTCTTTTCCAATCCTATTTTTTGCATCCTTTCCTTCTTCCTTTTGCTATTTTACTCACTAGCTTCTTAAATTACTTTTTTATTCATGCCACTTCTTTTCATAGGAATTGCTGAATAATACAGGCAAGTGAAATATTGACCCCAATTCATTCCCTTCCTTCATATTGAAATGTATTACTGCATTACAGGTCACAGAAATGATTGGTGAGTAGAAACTGTTGTGTGGTTACATTGCATCTACAGATAAATACAGCACATAGTACTAGAAAGCAGGGAAATATAATCAAGAATTTCATCCACTGCCATTACCACTCAAGTGGAAAACCATTTCTGAAATGTCTAAAATGCTACTCTGACTGTATCATTGATAAATAAATAATAAGTGAATCCTTCCTTGCTCCGAATGGTTTATAAATCAATATTTTGAGTATCAAATATCAATATAAAGTATTCCATGATTTACACATGGATATTTATTGAAATAAGTAGCAAACATTAACTTTGTTACATTTTTAAAGGCATAAATTCTTAACCTGCTGATTTAAATGATACTTGCAGAAAGATTTCATTCTGTTTTACTTATTTTGTTAATGTAAGTTTATTCATTTTTTATATTTTAAATAAAGATCCATTATTATTCATGTGGTATATATTAGGAAAAATTATCTTCAAATGAGTAAGATAAAACATTTAACTATGTTGAATGTACAATGTAATTAAGAATTATTAACACAAAATAATATGTTTAGAAAGAAAAATATTGAATGTTTCAAAAAGAGAAATGCATTTACATATATAACATACACAATTTGATAACTTATTTGTCAGTATTCTGATCTCTGCAGAAGATAGTTACTATATAGAGAGTTTTATTCATTTGAAAGGCAAGTAGAGCTAGAATGTAAATGTAATTAATCACATGTTAACAAACATATCAAACTCAAACCTCAAAGTCCATACAGATTTCCACTGTAGGATGATGGTAAGAATGGACATACTGAACAGGGGGGAAATACCCCTTCTCTATCTTGCTCTTTTGTCTAGGGGGGAATCTCTGAGCTTGGAGCTCCTCGCCTAACCAGGAAATTACACACTTGAGCAGGCACTATAAGGTGGTTTTTTAATGTGAGAATTGAACCCATTTATTTCCTACCTTGATTCTATTTAAATGAGATTGACCCAAGAGAGAAAGATGTAATTTGATTAGGTTGTAATTATTTTTTTAATAGTCATTCTAAAATTATGTGTCAATTACCTGTGGAAAATATAAAGTGTTTACATCTGTTAGTACTTTGGAGATTAAGCCTGAAGTTATTCTCCAGGGAAGAGTCGCCAGGAAGCTTTGGAGAATTTTTTTTTTTTTCCCTTTAAATTTCTAACCCTTCACTCAGAAAGTCTGGCAAGACAAATTTCTGAAATCATTTTTAAGGCTGTGAAATGATTAGCAGAAATGTAAAAAAATGACCATAGTTCAGCAGTTAATCTGTTGTGATCAAGGTCATGGTGTCCATTGTGAACATTTCTTTTGGGGGGTGGGATGCGGGAGTGCTGCTACTCATCTCTTGATTAAATAAATAAAAAGAAAAAATAGAAAAGTTAGCATAACTCAATGTTTGTTTACTCAAAAGTGCAATACAACACACTGATTTATTTGCAAAGTCATTCTCATATAATTAAATGATATTGCTTATATTCAAAATTCATAAACTCCTAGGGGGCTTTAAAACACTAAAACGTTGCTAACCTGAATATAAAATTTTTCCCCTTCACAGCCAGTTCTTCCCAAGGAATTTGAGGGAGAAGGTCACATTTGCCCAATAAGGCTGACTTTACTTAAGTGGATGTAAAAACCTATCTCAAAAAGCTCTTGAGATGTAATTTAGAAGTTTTTAGGAAGGAGCAGAAAACACTTACCAGTAATGTAAATTAAGAAGGACCCATCTTTTCTTTTAACCACCTGAAATCAGCAGCCCTGTTATAAAAAGGAACAGACACTTGGGTGATTATGTTCAGGGCACCAGCAAAAAGAAAGTAATTTTTAAAATCTGGCCGCAAATATAAATTCTAAAGATAAAAGTAATCAGAGAGGGGTAACTAGTTCCAACATTCTGAACTGACTATAAAATTAGTACAAATAAATTTGTCTTAAGATTTGTATGTTGCTTACACACAAATGAGGTAAGGAATTTAATCTGACATATCTGTCCCTGAAGAAAGCAATCTTTCCATTCCTCACGAGCCTCCATGTAATCCTATCACTAAACACTGGTTTCAGGTTTCTGAAGTTAATTGTTTGCATTTAGTTATTTCAGAAATACATAGACTCTATAAAGCTTAAATAATTATCAAATATGAAGATATTGAGTCAAATCAAGTCTGATTAATTAGATCTAGAATACAATACATATAACAATAAAAAAGATTCCTATCGTCTGAGCTAATATTAGGTTGCAAATTTAGGTTAACCTAGGATAGAGAAAAAAATAAATGCACCACAAACATCAGTTAATATAATGAAAATCAAGCAAAATGTTATAAGGTAGACAGAATAGTTAAAAAGCATACACTTGGGATCAGGAAAATCACAATTGAAATTCAAACCATTTCCCCCGCTCACAGTGCGGTTTTTGAAATTCTTATTCTTTCAAATGCTCGCTTTTCTCATCTGTAAAATAGGATACTAAAATAATGACAAACATTCAGTTTGTTGAACTTTATAGCAATGGCTTTGCTTCTAAGTTCCTCAGAAAAAGTAGCTCTTGGTAGAGTTTTTAAGACAGAACATTTCAAAGAATTAAAGTACCATAGTTGCAATTTTACAAAGATTGTATCATCTATTTAATTCTTTTTTGTTTGTTTGTTTTTGTTTTTATTTTATTATGTTATGTGAATCACCATACATTACATCATTAGTTTTAGATGAAGTGTTCCATGATTCATTGTTTGTGCATAACACCCAGTGCTCCATGCAGAACGTGCCCTCTTTAATACCCATCACCAGGTTAACCCATCCCCCCACCCCCCTCCCCTCTAGAACCGTCGGTTAGTTTCTCAGAGTCCATAGTCTCTCATGGTTCATCTATTTCATTCTATAAGCTAGCAAATATAACTCACATTCTTTTTTTTTTTTTTAAGATTTTATTTATTTATTTGAAAGAGAGAGAGTGAGTGAGAGAGGGAGAGAGAGCACGAGCAGGGGGAAGGGCAGAGGGAGAGGGAGAAGCAAACTCCCCCGCTGAGCTGAGAGCCCGATGCGGGGCTTGATCCTAGGACCGCAGGATCATGACCTGAGCCAGAGGCAGACCCTTAACCAACTGAGCCACCCAGGTGCCCCAATAACACACATTCTTATTTGAGGGGTAAAATAATGGTTACTTTTATACCTTTTGGATAAATCTTCCCTTAGAATTGCCGAATATATACATATATGTGTGTGTGTGCAAACGTGAACACGTACACATATGCACACTTGTTTCATAATGTAATTGTTTTTACAGTAACTTCAAGAAATGACATATCACAGCTGTATAATTTTATAATGTTGTTTGATACATTAAGAAATTATTCCTAATGAGAAAGTAGGTTTAGATTCAAACCTATAACATTTCTGCTTCTGGATCAAGTCACAAAATGACTCCTGTAAACATAAGTATTCAGTTTTCTTTTTGATTTTAGTTTTGGGTTTGTTTTTTTGTGTGTTTTTTGTGTTTTTGTTGTTGTTGTTTTTTCTATATCTTTGACTCTTTTTTGTTTCTGTGAGGAAAATGACAGCATTTTTCATCATTATGTTCACATCACAATCTGACAGATCTTATTGCTGCATCTTCGTTTTAATGCACCAATTTTTAAAGAGGGTCTGTGCCTTCCCAGTAGGCACTACTGTTTTTCCCACTTGATTTTGCTGGTTTTGCTGCTGACTTTCACTACAAATTTACTGAATCTGGCTCACAGGTATATTTTGCTTGGTAAGAAAATTGGTGTGTGTCTCTGCGTTCCTGTTTGCAAATATGAATGTACAAGTAAACAAATATATATTTGTAAGCTGTTTTTAGTTGGGGTATGTGTTCTCTAGTTCATCACAGGCCCTGTTGTTCTCTACTGCCTTATTGTGAAGTGCTTCACCCTCTGTCTTCCAGAAGATGAGTTTGGCTGCATCGTTAGAGGTCTCCAGCTTGATGGAGTCATTTACTAAACCACTGCTGTTGCCAAGTTGGGACAGGATGGTTTTAGTGTTCTCCAACAATTTTTCTGCTTGTTTTTGCTGCTGCACTTATTGCTTAAATATATGGTAACTGTTTATTTTTAAAACAATGCAGATTAACTACATCTTGGATTCTATGTAACAGATTACTAAGTCTGTGCAAAATATCCAAAAGGCTTTTATTCTTATGACATTATGGTTGTCAGCAAAAGGGTTAACTTTTGCTTTTAAAGTACTTTTAAAGGAGAAGTTACAGCATTTCCAAATTTGTATGTGTATCTAATATTAAAAAATGAAGAACTAAACTTCACCAGTTTTGAACTCACAATTTTACATGCATTTGCCCTTTGTGAAAATGTGCAAGGGCACATTCAATCAATTCTAGTTATTATAAAAATGACAAGCAGATAGCATTCGTTATTGTCATGCCTCGTGTGGACTTGTACTTGGTCTCTTTCCAAGAATAATTCTTCTAAGGGTCAGCAGATTTTTTAAATATTTATTTTTAAATCCTGGCTTTTTCTTAAACAGTAATTATAGGACCATATATATCCTTTGAGTCCTACTGTGTAAGGAAAGAAAAGGCTATATGCAAATATAAAAATATATTTATACATTATATATACTTATATATGTATATATAAATATATATGTGTACATGTGTATATGAATATATATATACATATACATGTATGTATATGCATCTTTTGCATTGGATTGGAATTAGGTATTATATCTAATGACTTATTATAGAAGCATGCATATTTGTCTGAAAAGTCTAGGAGGGTGGGTTGGAGGGGTTGGCGTTAGATCTGCCAAGAGATTGGGGGAATTGAAACAGATGCTGACAGTGGAATTTCAAACAAGTGAACATAGGAATGGAGTCTAATTTTTTAAGTTTGGTCAGTATAGAAGAGAATATTAACTATGTCAGTCTGATGGAAAAACAAAGATTTCACACAGCATCAGAAATCTAGGTTGTGTTATCAGTTACTGCCTTCCAAGTAAACAGACCCATGAAATGTGTACATGGATAACAAAACTAAAGCTTAGGTTTCAAAGTAAAATCTCAGTCTCTAGAGAGGGTGTTTGGCCACTAGGCAGGGTTTTAGTCCTCACCAGAGGGTGGGATAGAGAAAGGGAAGCAAGTTGGTGGTTACTGAGCGCTCTGTACTATATGTGCTATGCTGGATGCAGATGATGAAGACTGCATTTGCAACAGGGATCAAGAGAAAGTCTCAGCAAATGGGACATGAGCTCCTCAGGACTGAAGAGCCAGAGTCAGGCCTCTGGGAGCATTGTGTCCAAAAAACCACATACAGGCTGAAGATGGAGGGGACGGAATGCCAAGCCCTCTAAGTGATATACTCATGTACTAGGGTTGCTTCTTGCTTTAGTCAGTAAGAGTTCAGAAACTGAGTCCAAACTGGCCAGCAAGTAGGGTTTTAAGTGGAGCCTAATCACTGGGGAGCTGGAAAGAGCAATCTAATATTCCTGGCCGATATTCAGTATCTAAAACAATGAAGTTTAAGCTAGGAATACTTTTGATTAATAAGTGCACATTTTTCTAAACTCATGAGTAGCATTCTTTTATGTAATTGCAGTCATAACTCCTACCTTATGGAATAGATGTATGCCTAGAATGTATATGTAAATAATTATTGTCTTAATAAATTAGCTTGTATTTTAAGTGAACAAAGAAACTCACTGTTTAAAAAATATCAAATGAGGTCATCAGAAATATGAACTTGGTCCTTCAATGTATGACTTTATCTTTTTATCTCAGTTTACAGTTCACAAGAAACATTTTCACTTCTGTTGTCAGCTGTGAATCCCATAACTCTGTAAGTTATACAAGTGAGTACAATTAGGTACACTTTTGGAAGGAGCAGGAGTGGGAAATATGCCCATCATCACACATCTTCTGAAAGTTAGCTCTAGATCTTGGACCATCATGCTTTCTCTCTCCCTCTCTCTCTCTCATACCACATGGCCTCTATATTTTGTAAAAATGTGTTCTTATGTCCCATGTTACGGTCTGTGGTTGGGATCTTATTAGCGAGGGAAGCCACCATATTTGGTTAACAGCAGTGGTTTGGTCCATCCTCTAGCAGGTGGCATAGCTGTTTGGAGCTTGGAGTTTGGAGCTAAGCACTTGACTCCTCCCTCTACATCCCTATTACTCATGTTCTCACTCATTGCTCTGACACTGATTCCAGGCCCCAGAGAACCCTTCCTTAAGCTGTGTGTCCCTTCTCAATGGAGCTTTAACCATACATAGTAGGGCAGCCTATATAATTGTCCATGAATGAGTAGGCATGGTGAGCTTTTCCTCTCTTTCCTTCTAATTCTTTTGCTACCTTATAGATTCCTTAGATCCCATTACTTCTATTTCCCAGCAATTCTCAAATAACAGACTTCCAAGCCTGGGTTCTTACACTGCCTCAATAATTGACATGGACTGTGCTACACCTGGTTTTAGATGGGCCCACAGCCCTTCTTATTGCTAAGCCGCTCTGCTTGACTCAATGATTTCCATGTTCAATAGGCATACCTCAAAGATAGGCTCTGTGGCTTAAAATTTTTTATATTGTACAAAGTACCAGCAAAATGGACCACCTATTAATCATTTTCTTCAATATTAGCCTTTAAGATAAATAAAATAATGATTATCTCTTTGGGTTTAATTCATTCACTAAATATGTGACTGGAAAACTTTTCTGGGGAAAAGTTTTATTATATTGCTCTTTGAAATGTTACAGTGTAACATTTATAAAATAGGTTAAATGCAAATTGTGAGCTGATTTGCAGAAACAAGCTGCCACATATAAGAATGATTCATTTGGGAGAAATTCATATCAGATTCAAATAATTCAGTTCTAAATTTAAAAAGAAAAATCAACCTATTTGCAGCTTCAAGATTGCTTGTATTTGGTTGTTTTGAAATGAAGCACACCTGCTTGACTCAAATGACTAGTACCATACTTATCATTTCTTTTGACCATTGCAGCTGAGTTTACAAACACTACCTGTTTAGTGGAAGTCATTTATAACACTGAGGTGGGTAAAGTGAAATACCATCACCTTAGAACTTTTGTTGCTCCATCATGCTTTAGTTGAATTCACATATTGTGCTTCAGAAAGCAAGGTCTGACTTGTGAATTACCAGAATTCCCATAATAACCAATAATCATAATATACCTTGAAGTAGAAGGTATTTGAAAAGAAATATGCCATTCAATCAAAAGAGTTCTACATTGAAATAGGAAAAGAGAGAGGAAAGAAATTAATAGGATTAAATGAAAAACACAGGAGATTTTAGAAAATTATGTATATGACTAAAATTTTTAGAGAAAGGCTGTTACGGAAAAAAGAGACTAGTAGTTTCAGGAGGAAATATTAAAAAGAAGAACATAAGCAAGTCTGAATAGCGTTTAAAAATCTGGATGATAGAAACAGAGAAATTTGGGTGATGATGAAAGCAATACAAGATGTGGGAATAAGCTACGAAATAATAGACCAGCAGAAAAGAACATGCACGATACTTCCTTAATAGACAAGATATGACATTGATTGAGGAAATCCACTCTTCACATATCTGCAGGAGCTTCATTTTTTTTTGAAAGCAGACAATCTGACAAATTTTTGTCTTCTCAATTTTATCTCTCACTAGCAATGAGAAAATATATATGTACTGTCAGTGTTTAGATTGGAGAAGATTCAGAGGCATCATGATGGCTGTCTTTAAATAAAGGAAGATGTGTTATGTGAAAAAGGGACGCCTTAGCCTAAAACACAATTCCAGAGGCTATGATTAGAACCAATGTACAGAAACTCAAGGGGAGTTAAATTTAACTCAATAAATGCAACTGTTGTTCTTGATATATTCCTTATTAATGAGTAGGAATATGTAACAATAGAGTAGGCTTTCCAGTGAAGAAGTAAGATGGGAGTCATGGATTTCTTTGTGACTTGAAAGTCCAAATAGGTGAAGTCTCTGAGCCTAAAGGACACTGATCTCTATTAAAAGGGAAGAAAATTCTGCTATTACTACTAATAATAATGACTAAGGCTTATTGAATGCTCACTATAAATCATGCACTATTTTTTTTAATTTTTTTATTGTTATGTTAATCCCCATACATTACATCATTAGTTTTAGATGTAGTGTTCCATGATTCATTGTTTGTGCATAACACCCAGTGCTCCATGCAGAACGTGCCCTCTTTAATACCCATCACCAGGCTAACCCATCCTCCCCCCGTCCCCTATAGAACCCTCAGTTTCTTTTCAGAGTCCATCATCTCTCATGGTTCGTCTACCCCTCCGATTTCCGCCCCTTCATTCTTCCCCTCCTGCTATCTTTTTTTTTTTTTCTTAACATATATTGCATTATTTGTTTCAGAGATACAGATCTGAGATTCAACAGTCTTGCACAATTCACAGCGCTTACCAGAGCACATACCCTGCCCAGTGTCTATCACCCAGTCAGCCCATCCCTCCCACCCCACCCCCAACTCCAGCAACCCTCAGTTTGTTTCCTGAGATTAAGAATTCCTCATATCAGTGAGGTCATATGATACATGTCTTTCTCTGATTGACTTATTTCGCTCAGCATAATACCCTCCAGTTCCATCCACGTTGTTGCAAATAGCAAGATCTCATTCCTTTTGATGGCTGCATAATATTCCACTGTATAAATATATATCACATCTTCTTTATCCATTCATCTGTCGGTGGATCTTGGCTCTTTCCACAGTTTGGCTATTGTGGACATTGCTGCTATAAACATCGGGGTGCACGTACCCTTTCTGATCCCTACTTTTGTATCTTTGGGATAAATACCCAGTAGTGCAATTGCTGGATCGTATGGGAGCTCTATTTTCAACTTTTTGAGGAACCTTCATACTGTTTTCCAGAGTGGCTGCACCAGCTTGCATTCCCACCAACAGTGTAGGAGGGTTCCCCTTTCTCCACATCCCCACCAACATCTGTCATTTCCTGACTTGTTCATTTTAGCCATTCTGACTGGTGTGAGGTGGTATCTCATTGAGGTTTTGATTTGGATTTCCCTGATGCCAAGGGATGTTGAGCACTTTTTCATGTGTCTGTTGGCCATTTGGATGTCTTCTTTGGAAAAATGTCTGTTCATGTTTCTGCCCATTTCTTGATTGGATTCTTTGTCCTTTGGGTGTTGAGTTTGATAAGTTCTTTATAGATTTTGGATACTAGCCCTTTACCTGATATGTCATTTGCAAATATCTTTTCCCATTCTGTCAGTTGTCTTTTGGCTTTGTTGACTGTTTCTTTTGTTGTGCAAAAGCTTTTTATCTTAATGAAGTCCCAATAGTTCATTTTTGCCCTTGTTTCCCTTGCCTTTGGTGATGTTTCTAGGAAGTTGCTGCGGCTGAGGTCGAAGAGGTTGCTGCCTGTGTTCTCCTTTAGGATTTTGATGGACTCCTGTCTCACATTGAGGTCTTTCAACCACTTGGAGTCTATTTTTGTGTGTGGTGTAAGGAAATGGTCCAGTTTCATTCTTCTGCATGTGGCTGTCCAATTTTCCCAACACCATTTGTTGAAGAGACTGTCTTTTATCCATTGGGCATTCTTTCCTGCTTTGTCGAAGATTAGTTGACCATAGAGTTGAGGGTCCATTTGGGCTCTCTATTCTGTTCCATTGATCGATGTGTCTGTTTTTGTGCCAGGACCATACTGTCTTTAGGATGACAGCTTTGTAATAGAGCTGGAAGTCTGGAATTGTGATGCCGCCAGCTTTGCTTTTCTTTTTCAATATTCCTCTGACTATTCAGGGTCTTTTCTGGTTCCATACAAATTTTAGGATTATTTGTTCCATTTCTTTGAAAAAAGTGGATGGTATTTTGATGGGGATTGCATTGAATGTGTAGATTGCTCTAGGTAGCATTGACATCTTCACAATATTTGTTCTTCCAATCCATGAGCATGGAATGTTTTTCCATTTCTTTGTGTCTTCCTCAATTTCTTTCATGAGTATTTTATAGTTTTCTGAGTACAGATCCTTTGCCTCTTTGGTTAGATTTATTCCTAGGTATCTTATGGTTTGGGGTGCAATTGTAAATGGGATCAACTCCTTAATTTCTCTTTCTTCTGTCTCGTTGTTGGTGTATAGGAATGCCACTGATCTGTGCATTGATTTTATATCCTGCCACTTTACTGAATTCCTGTATGAGTTCTAGCAGTTTTGGGGTGGAGTCTTTGGGGTTTTCCACATAAAGTATCATATCATCACAAAGAGTGAGAGTTTGACTTCTTCTTTACCGATTTGGATGCCTTTGATTTCTTTTTGTTGTCTGATTCCTGTGGCTAGGACTTCTAATACTATGTTGAAGAGCAGTGGTGATAGTGGACATCCCTGCCGCGTTCCTGACCTTAGGCGGAAAGCTCTGTTTTTCCCATAGAGAATGATATTTGCTGTAGGTTTTTCATAGATGTCTTTTATGATATTGAGGTATGTACCCTCTATGCCTATACTCTGAAGAGTTTCGATCAAGAAAGGATGCTGTACTTTGTCAAATGCTTTTTCTGCATCTATTGAGAGGATCATATGATTCTTGTTCTTTCTTTTGTTAATGTATTGTATCACGTTGATTGATTTGCGGATGTTGAACCAACCTTGCAGCCCAGGGATAAATCCCACTTGGTTGTGGTGAATAATCCTTTTAATGTACTGTTGGATCCTATTGGCTAGTATTTTGGTGAGAACTTTTGCATCTACATTCATCAGGGATATTGGTCTGTAATTCTCCTTTTTGATGGGGTCTTTGTCTGGTTTTGGGATCAAGGTAATGGTGGCCACATAAAATAAGTTTGGAAGTTTTCCTTCCATTTCTATTTTTTGGAACAGTTTCTGAAGAATAGGTATTAATTCTTCTTGAAGTGTTTGGTAGAATTCCCCTGGGCAGCCATCTGGCCCTGGGCTTTTGTTTTTTGGGAGATTTTTGATGACTGCTTCAATTTCCTTAGTGGTTATAGGTCTGTTCAGGTTTTCTATTTCTTCCTGGTTCAGTTTTGGTAGTTGATACATCTCTAGGAGTGCATCCATTTCTTCCAGGGTGTCTAATTTGCTGGCATAGAGTTGCTCATAATATGTTCTTATAATTGTTTGTATTTCTTTGCTGTTGGTTGTGATCTCTCCTCTTTCATTCATGATTGTGTTGATTTGGGTCATTTCTCTTTTCTTTTTGATAAGTCTGCCCAGGGGTTTATCAATCTTGTTAATTCTTTCAAAGAACCAGCTCCTAGTTTCGTTGATCTGTTCTACTGTTCTTTTAGTTTCTATTTCATTGATTTCTGTTCTGATCTTTATTATTTCTCTTCTCCTGCTGGGTTTAGGCTTTATTTGCTGTTCTTTCTCCAGTTCCTTTAGGTGTAGGGTTAGGTTGTGTACTTGAGACCTTTCTTGTTTCTTGAGAAAGGCTTTTATTGCTATATACGTTCCTCTTAGGACTGCCTTTGCTGCATCCCAAAGATTTTGAACAGTTGTGTTTTCATTTTCATTGGTTTCCATGAATTTTTTTAATTCTTTAATTTCCTGGTTGACCCATTCATTCTTTAGTAGGATGCTCTTTAGCCTCCATGTATTTGAGTTCTTTCTGACTTTCCTCTTGTGATTGAGTTCTAGTTTCAAAGCATTGTGGTCTGAAAATAGGCAGGGAATGATCCCCATCTTTTGGTACTGGTTGAGACCTGATTTATGACCTAGGATGTGATCCATTCTGGAGAATGTTCCATGGGCACTAGAGAAGAATGTGTATTCCGTTGCTTTGGGATGGAATGTTCTGAATATGTCTGTGAAGTCCATTTGGTCCAGTGTGTCATTTAAAGCCTTTATTTCCTTGTTGATCTTTTGCTTAGACGATCTGTCCATTTCAGTGAGGGGGTGTTAAAGTCCCCCACTATAATTGTATTGTTGTCAATGTGTTTCTTTGCTTTTGTTATTAATTGCCTTATATAATTGGCTGCTCCCATGTTAGGGGCATAGATATTTACAATTGTTAGACCTTCTTGTTGGATAGACCCTTTAAGTAGGATATAGTGTCCTTCCTCATCTCTTATTACAGTCTTTGGTTTAAAATCTAATTTGTCTGATATAAGGATTGCCACACCAGCTTTCTTTTGGTATCCATTCGCATGGTAAATGGTTTTCCACCCCCTCACTTTCAATCTGGGGGTGTCTTTGCGTCTAAAATGAGTCTCTTGCAGACAGCATATCAATGGGTCTTGTTTTTTATTCCAATCTGATAGCCTGTGTCTTTTGATTGGGGCATTTAGCCCATTTACATTCAGGGTAACTATTGAAAGATAGGAATTTAGTGCCATTGTATTGCCTATAAGGTGACTGTTACTGTATATTGTCTGTCTTCCTTTCTGGTCTATGTTGCTTTTAGGCTCCCTCTTTGCTTAGAAGACCCCTTTCAAGATTTCTTGTAGGGCTGGTTTTGTGTTTGCAAATTCCTTTAGTTTCTGTTTGTCCTGAAAGCTTTTTATCTCTCCTTCAATTTTCAGTGACAGCCTAGCTGGATCTAGTATTCTTGGCTGCATATTTTTCTCATTTAGTGCTCTGAATATATCATGCCAGTCCTTTCTGGCCTGCCAGGTCTCTGTGGATAGGTCTGTTGCCAGTCTAATGTTACTACCATTGTAGGTTACATATCTCTTCTCCTGAGCTGCTTTCAGGATTTTCTCTTTGTCTCTGCTACTCGTAAGTTTTACTATTAGATGTCGGGGTGTTGACCTATTGATTTTGAGAGGGGTTCTCTGTGCTTCCTGGATTTTGATGCCTGTTTCCTTCCCCAAATTAGGGAAGCTCTCTGCTATAATTTGCTCCATTATACCTTCTGCCCTCTCTCTCTTTCTTCTTCTTCTGGGATCCCAATTATTCTAATGTTGTTTCGTCGTATGGTATCGCTTATCTCTCGAATTCTGCCCTCGTGATCCAGTAGTTGTTTATCTCTCTTTTCCTCAGTTTCTTTATTTTCCATCATTTGGACTTCTATATCACTGATTTTCTCTTCTGCCTCATTTATCCTAGCGGTTAGCACCCCCATATTTGATTGCACCTCATTAATAGCCTTTTTGATTTCGACTTCGTTAGATTTTAGTTCTTTTACTTCTCCAGAAAGGGTTTCTCTAATAACTCTAATAAATGTTTTTTTCAAGCCCAGGTAGTATCTTTGAAGTGATGATTCTGTCTCTAGATCCGACATCGTACTAATGTCTGTATTGAGTAGGTCCCTGGCAGTTGGTACTACCTCTTGTTCTTTTTTTAAGGTGATTTTCTGTCTTGTCATTTTGGCCAGAGGAGAATAGATTAATGAGAGAACAAAATGCTAACAGGGTAACAATGTCCCCAGAAAATATACTCTAAACAAATCAGAAAATACCTGAAGCAGGGAGAAAAGAAAGGAAAAGAGAGAAAAAAGGAAAAAAAAAAAAAAGAAAAAGAAAAAGATAAAGATAAAAACAAACAAAAACAGAACAAAAGAAAACAAAAAAACAGAATATGATCAAATATGATCAGGTGGTATATAGATCAGTGCCACACACTAGATTTTGGGTGTATTTTGGTCTGTTAGAAGAAAGTGCCTCCCAAAATTTTAAAGAAAGAAAACTTATATATGTACAAAAATAAGGGTTGATATGATGAAGGGATGGAATATTACTGTAAAGATGGAAATTACAAAAAATTTTGTAAAAGGAATCAATAAGAAGTTGTTTGAAAAAAGAAAGAAGAGGATTTAAAAAAAAAGAAAAAGAAAAAGGAGAGAATGTGATCAGGCAGGGGAGTAGAAAAAAAACATACACTAGAGATTTAGGGTATATTTTGATCTGTTAGAAGAAACTATCTCAAAATTTTAAAGAGAGAACAACTTATATATATATGCCAAAAATACGGGTAACTACTATGAAGGGATAGAATATGACTCTAAAAATGAAAAATAAAAATGTTTTTTTAAAAAAGGGATTGAAAAGATGTTGGTTGAAAAAGGGAAAAAGAAAAATTAAAAAAAAAAAAGTTAAAAAAAAATTAACTTTGAAAGACTACAGAATCATGGTAAAAAAGGCATGGATTCTATGTGCAGTATTCCCCTAGCGCTGGAGTTTGCCGTTCTCATTGATCGGTAAACTTGGTCTTGGCTGGCTGTTCTCACTGATCTTCTGGTGGATGGGCCTGTTGCCATGGTTCCCAAATGTCTTTGTCGGAGGTGGAATTGCCCCACCCTTGCTGGGTCTGGGCTAAGTAATCTGTTCGGGTTTGCTCTCGGGAGCTTTTTTTCCCTGCGAGCTTTCCGTACAGCTTTGGAGGACGAGAGTGAAAATGGCGGCCTCCCAATCTCCACCCTGGAGGAGCCGAGATCTCAGGGCCCCGCTCCTCAGTGAGCCCCCAGAGAAAAGCCGTCAGTCACTCCTGTCTCCCCGGTCTCCAGCCGCACTCCATGCTCACCCGGCCTGTGACCGAGCATTTCTATCTCCAGCATCCGACCCGGTGTGGAGTCTCCAAACCCAGCAGATCCCTGTGATGCATTCCCGTGCCACTCCTCCCAGGGGAGGAAGGGGAGTCTCTCCGGATCTGCCGCCTGTTGGGTCCCTGCTGGAGGAGCAGTGGCCCGACTGTGCCACGGATCACAGTTTATGGCAACCCTGAGCTGAGAGCCCGCGCCTGGGCTCCGTCTCCGTAACCGGCTTCCCCGCTCCGATCCCTGGCAGCTCTGCCGCACTCAGGCACCCCCGGTCTTTCTGTGACCCCAAGGGTCCTGAGACCACACTGTCCCACGAGGGTTCCACCCCCCGCTTAGCCACCGGAGTGACATCCCTCAGCAGAGCCAACTTCTAAAAGTCCCGATTTTGTGCTCCGCGACTCTAACACTTGCCAGAAGCGGCCGACGGAGGCCCCTCCCCCGCCATCTATCATCCCGAATATCGCCTCAGATTCACTTCTCCGTACGTCCTACCTTCCAGAAAGTGGTCGCTTTTCTGTTCAGAGAGCTTTTGCTATTCTTTTCTTCGATCTCCTGTTGAGTTTGTAGGTGTTCAGAATGGTTTGATCCCTATCCAGCTGAATTCCTGAGAACAGATGAAATCCAGGTCTCCTACTCCTCCGCCATCTTGCTCCCTCCACTCCAACCATGCACTATTTTAAACCCTTTATTATTAACTTATTTGAGTAAAGTGAGGGTCACCAAGTAATTGACAATAATCAGGAGAAAACTGATACAGGATGCTACTTGAGAAGATCATGTGAAGGACTCTTGAGAAAAAAAAAGATCTCAATATTGGCTATTTGAGCTGCACAAAAGGATGTGGAATGGATCCCTGGAACTTTGCTAAGATATTGGTAACTTAAAGAAGACACTTTCAATATAATATTGAGAAGAGTCTAAACAAATCTAGACATTGGTAAGGACCCTGGCTATAATAATTATAATTCAAGATTTAAGATCAATAGTCAAAGGTGGTAGAGAGTTACAGGAAGATAATTAAGACATTGGATCTTTAAAAAGGCTTTTTGGGATTAATATACCCAAATGGAATAAATGAACTCAATTGGCTTCTAACACATTCTATACATATTTCCTTCTAACAGACACTACTATTTTTATGTCCAAAATTGAAAGTATGACATATGGCTATTTATCTTAGCATATTTGACTGGATACTATGTCATTATTTACTTGCATGATCATTGAAAATGCATCATCTATGTATCTTTAATCTAAATAAGCATACTGTTTCTATGGCACTACTAAAATAATATTTATATGGCAAATGATTTAAATATTATAGATGATGTTCTGCCATCAGCACTTTGCATTACTTACAAGAAATAGAAATTCACTCTGGCTCTCTCAAATTGAAAACTGAGATGGGATTTTGGTAAACAATCAATGGGAATTATCAATGATATTCATGGAAAAGTAATCCAGTACAAGGGAGTATCATAGGAGCTGAATTTAAGATATCAAGTAGCTGGAAGCAAATTCTTTTTCTTTACCAAAAAAAGCTAATTTTTATTTGTTTTCATATAACTAACTTATTTGACTTCTGTTTTATGAACATTTCAAACATAGAAAATGACAACGAGAAATAACAGAAGTGCTTGTTCTTGTTATCCAAAGAATCATCTTAATAGAAGTAGA
The DNA here is from genome assembly GCF_029215605.1 of Mirounga angustirostris. Lineage (NCBI taxonomy): Eukaryota > Metazoa > Chordata > Mammalia > Carnivora > Phocidae > Mirounga > Mirounga angustirostris. The sequence goes on along the minus strand of NW_026991722.1, from coordinate 42,334,284 downwards.
TTGCCTATATATTTTTTTAATTTTAATTTTTTTTAAGATTTTATTTATTTATTTGACAGAGACCGAGACAGTGAGAGCAGGAACACAAGCAGGGGGAGTGGGAGAGGGAGAAGCAGGCTTCCTGCTGAGCAGGGAGTCCTATGTGGGACTCGATCCCAGGACTCTGGGATCATGATCTGAGCCGAAGGCAGCTGCTTAATGACTGAGCCACCCAGGTGCCCTATTTTTTTAATTTTTAAAAAATTCTTATTTATTTTATTTTTTTGAAATTTTTAAAATTAATATATAATGTATTATTTGTTTCAGGGGTACAGGTCTGTGATTCATCAGTCTTACACAATTCACAGCACTCACCATAGTACACACCCTCCCCAGTGTCCATCACCTGGCCACCCCATCCCTCCCAATCCCCTCCACTCCAGCAACCGTCAGTTTGTTTCCTGAGATTAAGAGTTTCTTATGGTTTGTCTCCCTCTCTGGTTTTGTCTTGTTTCATTTTTCCCTCTCTTCCCCCATGATCCTCTGCCTTGTTTCTCAAATTCCTCATATCAGTGAGATCGTATGACAATTGTCTTTCTCTGATTGACTTATTTCGCTTAATACCCTCTAGTTCCATCCACGTTGTTGCAAATGGCAAGATTTCATTTTTTGATGGCTGCACAATATTCCATTGTATATATATATACCACATCTTCTTTATCCATTCATCTGTTGATGGACATCTAGGCTCTTTCCATAGTTTGGCTATTGTGGACATTGCTGCTATAAACATTGGGGTATATGTGCCCCTTTGGATCACTAGATTTGTATCTTTGGGGTAAATACCCAGTATTGCAATTGCTGGATCATAAGGTAGCTCTATTTTGAACTTTTTGAGGAACTTCAATACTGGTTTCCAGAGTGGCTGCACCAGCTTGCATTCCCACCAACAGTGTAGGAGGGTTCCCCTTTCTCCACATCCCCGCCAACATCTGTCCTTTCCTGACTTGTTAATTTTAGCCATTCCGACTGGTATGAGGTGGTGTCTCATTGTGGTTTTGATTTGTATTTCCCTGATGCCGAGCGATGTTGAGCACTATATATTCCTAAAGATATAAATTATGACAGTCACCACTTATATGATTAGTAGTAGCACACTCAAATATACTTTTTTCACTAGGCAAATAGAATCTCTACTTCTCAAAATGTCTTTTCTTTAGAGACCACATATACTTAAATTATTCTTCTTGAGGTTAAAAACTTTTAATTTGAAATATCCTTTTATATATTTTTTTTCATTCTAATAGGTTGCACACAGCCTTTGCATCATCTTAGGTTCTAAACTACCCCCAATATCTCGTAAATACTTAAACATAAAATGATGTCTTAACAGTACTTTTAGTTAGTAGGTTTGTGGACTGTTGATTTCCAAAGGAGGATGTCAGAATTTGTGAGTAATGAGTAACTTTACATTGGTGTTTTTCTGCTCAATCTCAACTCTTACAGTGGTAGGATGCCCCTATATAGAGGTAAGATTTTGAAATGCTAGATATTAAATGATCTGACTTTGAACATAAATAAATCATTCTGAGGTTTTGACAAGTCTTTTTTGGAAAACTTATTCAAGCCACTGTAAACTATACTGAACAGACATGCTCGCTAGAGATAAGTCACTCCATTTCAGAAAGAACAGTTAATGAGAAGCAATAAGTAAAAGAATAATTTTTTTTTTAAGATTTTATTTATTTATTTGAGAGAGAGAGACTGAGAGAGAGAGCACATGAGAGGGGGGAGGGTCAGAGGGAGAAGCAGACTCCCCGCTGAGCAAGGAGCCCGATGCGGGACTCGATCCAGGGACTCCAGGATCATGACCTGAGCCGAAGGCAGTCGCTTAACCAACTGAGCCACCCAGGCGCCCAGTAAAAGAATAATTTTCAATAATCTATTGTCTAAAGGGGTAACTAGAATAACTATATAAATTTTATTTTATTTTTTTTCTCCTCTGGCAGAAATACGATTGTTCATAATTCATTGTTTTTGGCTTCTGTGTTACTTTGAAGAAATGTTTTAGTATTTTATCCTTTAATCATATAAAGGTTATCTACATAAAAACACAGCAAACAAAATATTTTATGATGAAATGTTGGAAGTATTTCCTTTAAAATTGGAAAGGAGAAACATGTTACCATTATCACAACTTGTTTCAATTTTTGGTGTTCAGTGCAGAGAGGCGAAGAAAAAAACTGTATGCAGACTGGATACAAAAAACCAACAATCAAAAACCAGTCAATATTTGCAGATCATATCATTGTGAATAAAAATAATGTGATGGAATATACAGATAATTTATTAGAATTTATAGCCGAGTTTAGTCAAACTGTTAAATACAGATTTAATAATTACAAATCAAAAAGCATTATATACAAATTTACATCAGGTTAAAAAATATTGAAAAAATTTAAACCCCATTTCAAATGACAAAAAGAAAATACAAGCTATCTAGGAATTTATTGTACAAAAGCCAGACAAAAATTTATTGTATAAAATTGTATAAAATTCTTTTAAAAATAAAAGACAATCTGGTTGAAAATTCTTTTAAAAAATGAAATAAATAAGGAATATATTAGTTTCATAGCTTAAAATATTCAATAATTGAAAAATACAAATTCTGTCAAAATTGATCTATAGATGCAATACAATTCTAATAAAAATCTGATGTGCGTGTATTTAAATTGAATATTTTAGCCTAGAGTTTATATGAAGTGAAAAGAAACTAGAGTTATATAAGATAATTTTATAGAACACAATAGGGAGACTTGCCCTTCCGGGTATCAAGACTTATGATAAAGTTATCATGATCAAAAGAGTGTGGCCCTGGTGCAAAGATACACAAACAAATGAAGCAGAAAACAGACATCAAAGATACTTGTGTGCATGCACACGCATACACACACACATACACACACAGTCATGTAAGTGGATCAAATGGGGAAAAAGTACTTTTTTTCATGTTCTAGAATGAATGGTTATATCAATGTAAAAAAAAATGAAGATTAAATTTCTTTATACCATAAACAAATATAAATTCCAGGTAGATTGAAAACCTAAATATGAAAGAACAACCTATACACTTTTAAGAAGACAATATAGAAGAATATTTTCACAACCTTAAAAAAGAAATGGATGTTTTAACTGGACAACAAAACAAAAATTCATGAAGAAGAGAATTGCTGAATTCAACTAAAAAGAACTTCTTTTTAAAAATATTTATTTATTTATTTTAGAAAGAGTGAGCACACAAGTGGGAGGGGCAGAGGGAGAAGGAGAGAGAATTTCAAGCAGATTGTGCACAGGCCAGGACCTGAGGCTGATTTCCCACCCCTGAGAACAGGACCTGAGTTGAAACCAAGAGTGGTATGTTTAACTGACTGCGCCACCCAGGCCCCCCAACTTAAGAGAATTAAAAAGAAAAAGAATTTCTGTGTATAAAACATACAGCAAAAACAGTATTAAGTCATGCCACATTTATGACACATACAAAATATTTTCAGAATATATAAACAACTTCAGTGAATCTGTGTGAGAAAAAGTCAAAAATTCAATAGTGGTATTGGCAAGCATTTTGTCCAGGCACTTCATAGAAGAGAACAAGCATGTGAAGGATTAATCAAGCAAATGAAAATATATTTATTTTCTCATGCATACCTTCTTCATTAAAAAGAATGTGAGCAACACATTTTCTAAGTCAAAAGAAATTTGAAATTGCCTTCATTTCTTCAAGGATTGAATTTTGTAGATAATTAGTCTTCAACTTTAGTCTGGATGACTGTACACTAATTTTTTTCACCTTTATAATTTAGAAATGTTAAAAGGCTATGACTTATTTTCCAGGTCCTTTGTGAGGTGTTTGTACATATACAAATTTGAGTATCTTATACTTGGAAGTTGTTTAAAATATGTTTTTATTTCTTTTTTTCCCCCTATTCACCCCGTATGGACTCTTCTATATAAGAGTTCCCAAATTAGCTCTCCTTTTTATTTAATTCTTAACTTTCATCTCTTTGCCTTTTATTATTCTTTTAAGTTCAGAGAATTTCCTGGGATTCTCTTTTAATGTAATAATTTTCTATGCTGGCTTATTCAATCTATTATTCACTGCTTTAAAAACAACAATAACAACCTTGCAATTATGATTTGCATTTCCAAGAACTCCTTCATTTTGTTATTCTTACAAGAGCCAGTTCTAGATTTACCAATGCAACATGCTTTCTAATTTTTCCCAAAACAAAAGAATTTTCTTCTTTTTCTTGTAATGACTGTTTTTATAAAGTGTTATTTGCTCTCAATTCTCATTTTATCCTATTTGTTTCCATGCTGAGTGTTTTTATATTTCCAGTTTTTTCCCTTTTCTTCCTTGCACTTATATGAGAAGGTCTGTACACATATCAGCACTGGGAGAGAGTTGGGTCCTTATCCAATATTGTTATTACCGATCAATTCCTTTAGTTTCAGACACAAGTCTAAGTATTTGGTTACACTGTAAAATTTATTTTTTTATGTTAAGTATTAGATTTTCTGGGGGTGTTTGGCTTTGGGCAGAGAGAAATAGTTTTGGAGCAGAGAGTTTTTCCTCTTTAGAAACAATCTCTTCTTATGTATGCACTGGCAGTCCAAAGACAGATAAAATGCAGAGTTCTTCTCTCTAACCGGCCACCTGGCTTATGTGAATTTCCATGTTTCCCCATTCCACCCAACAAACTGTCTCTGTGAATTTATTCCCTGATCTGTACAGATTAAGGATGATTTACAGGCTCAACCAGGGTCACAATTTATTCTTATGCCCTCTCCTCCAGTCCTTCTGTTAATCTCCACTTTAAGAAGTAAAATGTTTGTAGTTGTAATTTTAGATACCTAATGATTAATAGGATTACATCATAATCTTTTATAAAATTGTAGACAATCCCATTAACTTCTATGTGTATTTTTGTCATGTATTTTTACCATATGATGAAGTCTCAAAACATTTCCTCAATTTTGATGTTTAATTTTTCATCCATATATTTAAAATAACCTATGTTCTATTTATTTATTCCCCCCCCCCTTTTTTTTTTGAGAGGAGAGAAAGAGAGCACACACCCAGGGGGAGGAAGTGGCAGAGGGAGAGGGAATCTTAAGCAGGCTTCAGTCCCAGTGCAGAGCACAACATGGGGCTCAATCTCACAACCCCGAGATCGAGACCTGAGCTGAAACCAGGAATCTGACCACCCAGGTGCCCCTATTTATTTATTCTTAGTAATTTTGAGCTCAGTGTTATTCTTTGTATGAAATTAATGTTGACATCACAGTATTACTTACTATTTTTTTGTTAATGTTAAGCACTATATTCTTGAGGGTTATCATTTATATAAAGCTTATTCTTTTTTTCCCCAGCTTTATTGATATATAATTTATATATAAAACTGTGTAAGTTTAGATGCACAACATGTTGATTTGATACACATATATTATAAAATAAAGAACACTGCAGCATTAGCTAATACCTCCATCACCTATATAATTACCTTTCCTTTTTTGAGATGAGAATATTTAAGATCTACTCTTAGCCACTTTTAATTATATAATACAGTGCTGTTAACTATATTTACCATGTTGTACATTTAATTACCAGAATTTACTCATCTTACAACTGAAAGTTTGTGCCTTTGACCAGCATTTCCCCATTTTCCCCATTTCCCAATTTCTGGTAACCATCTTTCTGTTCTCTCTTTCTGAGTTTTGCTTTTTTAGATTCCACATATAAGTAATATCATATGGTATCTGTCTCTTTCTTATTTCACTTAGCATAATGCCCTCAAGATCTATCCTTTGCTGAATTGGAAAGATTTCCTTCTTTTTCCTGGCTGAATAATATTCCTATATATATATATATATATATATCATATCATATCTTTATCCAATCATCCATTGATGGACACTTAGGTTGTTTCCATATCTTGGATATTAGGAATAATGATATAATGAACATGGGAGTACAGATATCTTTTTGATATCCTGTTTTTATTTCCTTTGGATGTATACCCAAAAGTGGGATTGTCAAATCAATCATATGGTAGTTTTATTTTTAATTTTTTGAGGAACTTCCATACTGTTTTCCACAGTGGTTGTTCCAATTTACATTCACACTAAGAGTGCACAATGGTTCCCTTTTTTCCATTTCTTCTCTAATATTTGTTATCTTTTGTCTTCTTAATGATAGGCATTTTAACAGATATGAGTTTGTTATCTCATTGTGGCTTTGATTTGCATTTCCCTGATGATTAGTGATTTTGAGGAACTTTTCATGTACATGTCACCATTTGGATGTCTTCCTTTGTAAAAATTTGTATTCAGGTCCTCTGCCCATGTTTTAATCAAATTATTTGTATTTTTGCTATTGCATTATATGAGTTCTTTATATATTTTGGCTATTAAAACCCCTTATCAGATATGTGATTTGTTAAATACTTTCTCCCATTCCATTGGTTGCCTTTTCTTTTTGTTCTTTTTGTTGATTGTGCCTTTTACTATGAAAACCTTCATTTTTTAAGAGAGAGAGTGCGAGTGGGGGTGGGCAGAGGGAGAGAATCTTCAAGTAGACTCCCCACTGAGCATGAAGCCCAATGTGGGGCTTGATCTCATGACCCATGAGATCATGACTTGAGCCAAAACCAAGGGCTGGATACTCAACTAACTAAGCCACCCAGGAGCCCCATGCAAAAGTTTTTTGTATGATGTAGTCCCACTTACTAATTTTTGCTTTTGTTGCTTTTCCTTTTAGTGCCATATCCAAAAAGTTGTTGCCAGGAGCAGTGTCAAGGAACTTATTCCTATGTTTTCTTCTAGGATTTTATAGTTCCAGATCTTATGTTTAAGTCTTTAATCCACTTTAAGTTAATTTTTGTAAATGGGGTAAGGTAGGGGTCCAACTTCATTCCTTTGCATGTGATTATCTCGTTTTCCCAACACAATTTATTGGAGAGACTATCCTTTTCCCACTGAGTATTTTTGGTTCCCTTGTTAAGTGTTAGCTGACTGTTTATACAAGGGTTTGTTTCTGAGCTCTTGGTTCTGTTTCATCGGTATATAGTGTCTATTTTAATGTCAGTATTATACTCTTCATTACTCCAGCTTTGTAGTATAGTGTGAAATCAGGAAGTGTGATGCCTCCAATTTTCTTCCTCTTTCTCAGGATTGCTTTGACTATTTGGGGTCTTTGAGGTTCCACACAAATTTTAGGAGTCCTTTTTCTGTAACTGTGGAAAATGCCATTATTCTCTCAACTTCTGCTTATCTGACAAATTATCTCTCTTTCATTTCATTTCTGAAGGACAACTTTGCTGGGTAAAGAATTCTTGGTCAGCTATTTTCTTTTCTCTTTCAGAGCTTTGAATGTATCACTCTAAGCTCCTGGCCTATAAGATTTCTGGTCTTGAGCTGTAAGCAATGGAACAATGTCTGATTGTGACTAGGTTATGGAGAATGTTGCCAGGATTATTGAGCATAGAACTAGAGAGAATAAAGCTCTAATCCTATGAAATGAAATACTAGGTGGTGGATTCTGGAGTCCTTAGTTGTATGTATATTTGGGTGATGATAGCAAGTTAGACCGAGCAGGTATTAACAAAAAAGTTACATCGCAGGATGACAATCAAATTCTAGAATGTCAGCATCCAAGAAAGGCACAGGAAGTAGAAAGAAATGGTGACGAGTAAAGAAAAAAAAATAGGCAGATCAATAGGTCTAAGGATACTTAAGATATTTCCATAAGGGAAAGAATCAATTCCAAGCTTAACCAGAATTAGACTTGTGGGTAGAGTTAGGAAAGTGATTGTATTTGAGAGAAGACTTAAGTGAAAATTAGAGCGTATGCTGAAAGACTGCATACTTTTAAAAAGATTTGTATTTGTCATAGGTACTTATAGAATTTAGAATTGTTTGATCAGACAGTTTTCCTGAAAAATGCACTTACATGGTAGACAGGGTTTGATTTGTGTATAGTCTGATCACTAAAATTGTACCTTTTGAAATTAGAACCAACAGTCTTCTCTCAAGCTTTTTTTAAAAGATTTTATTTATTTATTTGATAGAGAGAGAGGGCATGGGTGGGGAAAGCACGAGTGGGGGGAAGCAGAGGGAGAGGGAGAAACAGACTCCTGTGCTGTTAATAATAGCAATGTATATCCAGATGTTATTTTTTTTTTTTTAGAAATAGGAGCTTCTAGGAAGAGATTTGCTAAAGGTCCAGGAGTTCAGAAGTAAAGCTCTGACCTATTACTTCTTATCTTATGTTTGTAGTGGCTGCCTAGATATTTTCCCCACTTTTAGCACTGCTTCCGTTCCAATGTAATTTCCATTTCTGCTGACAGACCACTCTTAGGTTATAACTATAATCATGCTTTCCTTTTTCCCCAAATTCTTATCCCCATGCTTACTAAATCTAGGCTAAATGCCTTAACATGGTCCTCAAGGACCTTTAAATATAGCTCCCACATGTATTTTCAGTCTTATCTTTCAATGCATTCCTTGGAATCCAACCAAATTCATCTGCTCACACCCACTTCTATAGTTTATGCATTTTAGCATCCAACTCTTTGCCTTTTATCTTACCATATCAGTGTCTTATCATTCCATAGCTACTTTAAGGCCCAGAGCCATGTCATCTTTCGTAGCTAGAAGCGGCTGCTGTAGCCTTACTCTCTCCTAAGAACTGTGTAAAGAATTTTGGATGGTTTCAGTCATTTGTACTTTAATGGTCCCATCTTATGGTTATTTGGGCTTACCTTTAAATTCCCTGTTTATTATTGTAAGGTCCTCCTCATTAAATTGTCAACCCATTTATTATACAAATTTGTATCTCTCACAGTTTCTTGCACTTGTTTTTTTTTATATAGTTATGCTCAGCAGATAATTATATGAGTAAAATAGTGGTTAGTTTATAGGGCCTGCAAAAACTTCTAAGATTAGTCTACCCAGCTGACAATCAATTTCTGTTTTATAAATAAGTTATCTAATCATATCTCCACCTAAACCCAGTCCATACATAATCCCAATAAGCCATCCCTCAAATTTTTCCATATAAACATATATTTTAAGTAAATACACCCTACTTACCAGAAGCAGATTATTTAGAAGAAAAATCCACTGGCTTTACCCCTATTTCTTTCAGCCCTATTGCTACTGTGAATATTAACTATATTAAAATTACATTTACTACAGTTCTATCCTAAATGCTCTATTTCTACTTCTACAAGAATCCTGAAGACTCCAACTGTTCAACATTATTACTTTGAACAGTCTCTGTTAGTTCTTCTATTGTCTACCTACCTCTGTAGCCTGAACCTTATCCTTTGGGTCACACTGTACATAGACTCCCTTAGAATAAATGCATGACCAGAAAGGTACTTGACTGGAAGAGGCTCGAGCTTGCTGGATACTGAATAGTATAAACATATTTTTATTTGCATTAGGTGAAATTTATTGATCTTCCTTCAAAAGCAGTATGGAATTTTGGAAAGCATTTTGTGCTAAGGTTTATAAGGAGTGCAAGGATCTTAGAAGTTGATTTTATATACAAATAAAGACAAAGTTTCTGTCTAGAAGACAGAGAAGGCATACAATTTGTTACATTAATGTACATTAATCTCACATTGGCTATGTCAATTTTTAGTTGCCATTTTGCTGAAGAAAAAGTACAGGGAACTGTTAACTGTTGTTAATTTTTCCATGTTTAGAAAAATGATTTAAAAAGCTACTGGAAAGCAACTAGTATGGTTAATCACAGAGCTGTGTCCTCTTGGGGTACAGAGATGCGTAGGAAATGGCCTCTGCTTTCCAGTTTTTAATCTAAGAGGACAATTGAGACATTATCCACATACAGCTATTTACATATTGTATGGTGTGTGTGCCCTTTCCTCCCTCCTTTCCTCCTCCCTCCCTCCCTCCTTCTCCTCTTTCCTTCCTTCCTTCCTTCCAGAGAGCATCACAGTCAATGGGAGAAATTTGAAGAAGGAAAAGTCATTACTCAATGAGAGAATCAAAAGGTGTCATTTAAGCATAGAGATTGCTCAATCAAGGCAAGAGTGGGAAAGGAGAAAGGGTTGGCAAGAACAAAGCATTGTAGACAGAATAGGGAACACATGCCTCTGGTACAGTGAACAACACAGTTTGATTGGAACACGTGTGTCAAGAGATAACTGCTGTTGGAAGAACTGAGAAAGAATAGTACCATTTTTCAGAGTCTTAAGATTGTAAGATCAGATCTCCTTCCTGAATGCCTTATCCATTGATCCAACTAACTTCTAGAAATCTCTTTGGGATATTTCACCTCAAATTCATCATACTCAAAAGACAAAGGAAGCTGATGAAAATTTTTGAGGAGGGAGTTACCTGGTGACTGATTCAATATGAGAGAAAGGAGGGATGTGGTAACTTTATTGTTAGAAAGTAATATTTGAAATTGAGAAGTCCCCTGTATTCCTCTTTATCTAAAATAAGGAAATGTGAGGACAGCATGGGAAAGGTTAGTATCTTCAGGAAACAGCCAACCACAGGAGTAGAGCATGACGGATGAGCTCAAAAAGAGTTTGAAAAAAGTTTGATAAAGGCAGCAGGGATGAGAGGTTTGTGGCCAGAGATACTACTAGTTAACAGCAATATAAAGAGTGGTGTCTTACAGGTGGGAGAGAAAGGTGCCTGGGATGACATTGTGTGGTGCTGTGTGATGGGGATCAGAGGACAAAGGACAGGTTCACTGAGGGGATATGAAATGTAAGCATCCAAGTACAGGGAAGCACAGCATAGATCTGTAGTGTGTCATTTTGATTAGGAACATATATTGTTTTAATGATTAGTGATAGAAAGAGGGAAAAGAGTCCAATTATTATGCTGCATTATTTAAAACTTCGTAGCACAAAAGTAACTTTTAAAATTATACCTATGGAAAACTAAATAAACCTTCCTCCAAAAGGACATCAAAATGGCCAATAGACCCTTTAAAAGATACTCAACATCACAAATCACCAGGGAAATGAAAATCAAAACCACAAAGAGATGTCACTTCACATCTGTTATAATGGTTATCATCAAGAAGACAAGAGACCTTTGGTGCTGATGAGGATGTTGTGAAAAGGAACCCTTATACATTGATGGTGGGAATGTAAATTGGTCCAACCACTATGAAAAACAATATGGAGGTTCCTCAAAAAGTTAAAAATAGATCTAGAGTACAATCCAGCAATTCCACTTCTGGGTATACACAAAGAAAATGAAAACAGGATTTTGATGAGATATATGCATTCTCACATTTATTGCATTATCCACAATAGCTAAAATATGGAAATGACATAAATGCCCATCAATGGATGAATGGATGAAAAAGATGTGGTACATTTACATGATGGAATATTATTCAGTCATAAGAAAGGAAGATATCCTTCCATTTGTGACAACATGGATGGACCTTGAGCACATTGTGCTAAGCACACAAAGTCAGACAGAGAAAGAAAAGTACTGAATGATATCACTTATGTGTTGAATCTAAAAAGGTTAAACCCATAAAGGATAGTAAAATGGTGGTTACCAGGGGATGGAAGAGAAGGAAAAGAGTGAAGGTTTTAAGGGCACAAACTTGTAGTATTAGGTACGCCATAGAGATCTAATGCACAATATAATGAATATAGACAATAATATTGTACTATAATTATATAATATGATAAATATCTCTATATCAGTAATCATTACAATATATAAATGTATCAAACTAATGCCGTGCTGTGCACTTAAACTTATTCAATGTTCCATATCAAATTTATTCAATTAAAAATGGTACTATGGAAAAACTTATGTTTAGAAAAATAAAGAATATGAATGAAGTAAACTACAAATTAGCGAAGGGTTGGATTACTTCTAGTAATTGTAGCTGTTTAAATTCAGTATTTGTTTGACCAAGGTGAAGCTTATAGTAGTTTTTAACTTATTTTCTTGAAAATAAGGACACATTTTGAAAAGAACTGCAATCCTTCAAATCATACTTGTTATTTAAATTTTACACAAGGGGCACCTGGGTGGCTCAGTCATTAAGCATCTGCCTTGGGCTCAGGTCATGATCCCAGGGTCCTGGGATCGAGCCCTGCATCGGGCTCCCTCCTCATCAGGAAGCCTGCTTCTTCCTCTCCCCCTGCTTGTGTTCCCTCTCTCGCCGTGTCTCTCTCTGTCACATAAATAAATAAAATCTTTAAAAATAAATAAATAAATAAATAAAATGTACACGAACTCTCTACAGAGCAGTAGTGAGAAATTAAATATATTTATATTTTTCTAACAACTTCATATGTAAATATATGTATTTAATGTATCAAATATAAGTAAAAGCATAGTCCTATGAATAATTTGAAACAAACCAACTTTGACAACATTTTCATAAATCATTCTTTTGTTTATTAATTAATTTTCTGTGAGTTATCATTAGTCACATGAAATTTCCTTTGCCCTTCAGCATAATAAGATGGAAATATTTCCATTGTGCCAAAATGCCTGTTAGATACAATAAAACTTTCAAAAAGTAGAGAAGGCCATAATCTATAGAATGAACTTTGTGATGTGTCTGAATTACTGTGGCTCTAGCAAAGACCTCCACATTCCTCTCAAATTGCCTTCTGCCTACAGTATTCTGTGCCCGCCCCCCAACTCCTGGGCACTTTGTTAAAGGCACCCTTAATTCCCTTTTATATTCATATTTGCAGTTTATCTACTATTACCACCATCAATATTTTCCCCTGGAACCCATAACTTTTGCTTTCAAGGCAACAGTTGTATGACATTCTTTCTCCCATGTCTTCTATGAAACAGCTATTTATTGGTTTTCTTTTGCCTCCTTCATATTCTCCTTTTCCAGTAAGTATCTATTAAATGGTGATATTTGTTAGACTTTCTATTTGCAAGGCTTCTTCTCATGCCATAGTTTTCCTGGCTGACCATTTCATTACTATGCTTCCACTCCCACCTCTGTTCCTATGCTTATGGCCCTCAATTTTATAGAGCTCTTTCCTGAGCTCTAAAATACATTGCAAACTACTTACTAATCATCTTTCTTAGATATCTGTAAGGCTCTTCTAATTTAACATGCCCATCTTTGAACCAAGTGTGTCTTTATTCAAAACACCTTCCCTGTTCCTCTCTTTTACTGGCCATTCCTTCCCTTTTTTCTCCATTTACTCCCACAGATGTGGAATGCCAGAGGACACGATAACAAATAAGCTAAACATAGTTCATGCCTCATGGAGGTAACAGTCAAATGGAATAAACTGATTCTCAACAGATCAATATGGTGGTCAGATGATAAAGAAAATCGACATAATGTGAATGTGAGAAGATAAGCTTCTGTAATAACAATGTGGATGATATTCTCTACCAGTTTGGCAGTAGCTTGTGGTTACTGACATTTTGAATGTTAAAATGCCTTCATAATCAAATCTCCTTTCCAGGAGAATACCAATAGCGCCACCCCTCCCGCGCCGCCGTCTTCCTACCTCCAAGTATTAGACAAACATGTTAACAGAAATTGTATTAGATGCCCTCCTTCCAAGTTCTACCAAATTATGAAGGACTTGTAGTTGGTTCAAAAGGCACTCTGGGGCGCCTGGGTGGCTCAGATGGTTGAGCGTCTGCCTTCGGCTCAGGTCATGATCTCAGGGTCCTGGGATCGAGTCCCTCATCGGGCTCCCTGCTCCTTGGGAGCCAGCTTCTCCCTCTGCCTTTCTCTCTCGCTCTCTCATGAATTTAAAAAAAAAAAAAAAGGCACTCTGAACTGAAAAAACAAAACAAAACCAATTCAAATTACAAAGTTAGAGTGAGCAGGAAAATCTATCTACTGTGAAAACTTTCTACTAAAGCTCTACATTAGTATTAATTAAATGAGCAGTTCCTGGTTGTTTATGTACCTAATTGAGATGCTTGCCAGTTGATGCTTTTGTAGAGCAAAGCACGCAGCACTGTACTGCCACATTTAATTATTGTTTTTTTTTTTTTTTAATTGGACAAATTTTTGAAACACTAAACTTTGAAAGTATCCTGTTTATTCTACCATGACATTGGCCCCTAGGCTCTATTTAAAAATGAGGTGGAAATAGCTTTATACCTTTAAGGGTAGGTCAGTCCACATTCCTCCTCATTTGTCAAGGGACTTGTGTTGATTAGAATCTGTGGACTATGATGAGCTGAGAACAGTTTAACAGCAAAAACCTTCTGGAACAAGCTGGTTGCCTAACAGCTAAAGATCAAGGCTTTCTTACTCTTTTTTTTCTCTCTCTCTCATACTTTGCCAGGATGCTGAAGCCAAACACTAAATGAAAGCACATTCACTGTCCTTTAAATGTGCTTTAAATTAACTATGTTAGATTAGGTTTGTAATCAATTCACTTGTAAGGATTTCAATGTTAATGTGCTTTCAAGCCAAGTGGGATTGTCCCTGAGACGTATATTCGCTATCAATTTGATACCCCCAGAAAGTTATTGTAATAACATATATCTTGAGGCATTTCACTGACTACTGCTCGAGTCCCCATCGTTGGCTTAATTGGATTAATCTCAGGAAAAGCAAAGATTAAAGAAATTTAGATTTTGTTTTAACTTTAGTTCTCTGATTAGGGAAGATATTCTGAGCATGCAGGCCCATGAAAGAGCTTCATGCTAACTATCCAGATGTGAGATGTAATGAAAAGTTTCCGTGAGAATTTGGTGGTTTGTCCATCCCCCTCAGTATAGTTTATTCTCTCTTCAGATATAACAACCATTCTGAAGCTATTGTACATCATCCCTGGTCTTTCCCCATCTAAGTATGTGGCCATGAAAAATAGATAGTATATGATTCAAAGTTACAGAGTTATCATAATGAACATACTTTTCTTCAACATTGTTATTGAGATTTACACATGTTGATATACAGATCTAGTGTGTTATTTATATTTTTTACCAAAATTTAGTTTTCCACTTTACAAATATAACATTATTCCATTATCCATTTCCTTATTTGTGAACAGTTAGGTTGTCTCTAATTCTGTGCAAACGTTGTTAACCTGAACAAACATGGACATGTCTCTTTGTGCACATCTGTAATACTTTCTGGAAGGTCTGCACAGTACTTGGAAATGGAGTTGCCATGCACATTTCCATCTTCACCTCTTTTGCTCCTTGTTTTTGTGGGCTGTGTTTTTCAGACCTCCATTTTCAGAAATATCTTCTTAGTGCTTTGTTTCTTTGGTTACCCTAAATATGTTTTTGTTGTAATTATTCCTTGCTTGTTTTTAATAAAGGTCTATTTTGTTTTCATTACTGTTCCTATTCAGGTTTTTTTGTTGTTGCTGCTGATTGTTTTGTTTTGTTTTGGTTTGGTTTGGTTTGGTTAGCATATGCCTGATACATTTTTCCATCCTTTTGCTTTCAACATTTCTGCCTCATTATGTTCGAATGTGACATTTATAAACAGCATAATGGTGGATTTTGAAAAATCCAACTTGGGAATTCCTGTCTTTTAAGGGGTCATTCATTTTTAATTCACTTACATTTATCATTATTACTGACATATTTGAAATTAATTCTATTATTATTTATTTTCTACTACTATTTTATTTTCTATCTTCTATTTATGATGAGTTTGCTACTTCTTAGTCTTTCCATTCTTCTATTAAACCTATCAATTTTTATTTACTTCCTTTTCCCTTTTGTACTAATTAGGAGGCTATACGATCCACTTCTATCTGATAGTGAGTCTATTTTTTAAACCACATAATTGAATTAAATCTAAAGTTTACCAATATTTCTACCCTTCTTATGAAGAACACATGGACCTAAGAACATGTTAGCTCTGATTACACCCCTCTCATTTTACAAGGTATTTTTTCTCATCTGGTATTTTAAATCCATGTTTTTAATGATCCTCAGTTGGTTGTAAATTTCATTCACCCACAATTTTCATAATTGCCTTACCATTGCTTCTTATGTGATACTCTGTCATTTGGGGTTCAATTCCTTTTTGCAGAAATATATGTTTAGTTGTTATGAAACTAAATATGTATGAGTGGAAAATACCAGGCTGCTATTATTTTTTTGGTCTGAAAATACACTTTGTCCTCAGTTTTTATGACGATTTATAGGTACTTGATTTTACACCAAGAGCTGAATGAAGCACACTGAAGATAGTAAGTACTCCACTGGCCTTTATTGTTAATTTCAGAAAGAATCCCCTCAATGCAATGGTTGCTTCTTTGGAGGTAATCTGTGTGTTTGTTGTTGTTGCTCTATAGATGTTCTACTTTCCTACACTATTTTGTAGTTTCATTACGATGCATTTAGTTCTTACTTTGTATTTATTTAGTTTATTGAAACTCATGGTTTTTTAGTATTTATGACTTCCAGCGTTTCCGGCGAATTCTCAGTAATTTTCTCACTAAATCATTCTTCTTCCTATTTCTTTTCTTTCTCCCTAAATCCCATATTTAATTTTTGTGGTGATTTCTCATTCTACCTTCCATATCTTAATTGATCTTTCATATTTTTCATCTTTGTTTCTTTGTGCCAATTTATGGGTGATTTTCTCAGCTCCATCTTTTGCCCATTGAGTGTTTAACTGCAATGGTATTTTTCACTTTTACAAGTTCATTTTGATTCTTTTCTAATCTTGTTTTTTCCCTTTTTAAAAAAATTCTTTACCATTTTTAATTCTCTTTCATCTCTTCAGTTTCTTTAAATATATGTGTTTTGTAATCTGTTTTCAGAATTACTCTTATATGAAATTGCAGGGAATCTAAACCTACATACTATTATGCATGCTGCCTTTCACTCCTTTGGATGTTTTGCTTTTGTGACTTTAGCTTTTTTCTTTTGAGTTAATTTTTAGTTCAGCTTTTTTTAAGTTATATAGTGAATTTCCATTTTTAAAGATTCTAATGAATAATCCAGGGTTTTCACTGACCTGGGACCTGTTTAAAAGATAAATTATCATTTTAGGATTTTAGTTTCCATACCCTTGCATAAATTTGGAGCCTACTCTTGTATCTGGGGTAGTCTTAGTTTTATTAAATTTCTTTTCCCCACATGGAGTGTGGGGCAGAGACAAGTTCCCAGGGATAGTAAAATGATTTTTTTTTTTTTAATTTTAAGGCTGGGATAAACATTAAAGTTTAGTTTCTCAACCATGCTCAGATCAAAGTTTACATATCTCCTTCCTATTTGGGAATCCCACATTCATAAAGCCTATATCCAGATCTAAAATAATCTTTCCAAAACATCATGATCATCTTACCACAAAGTTTGAACAGTTTAAACAGTTCAATAAGCTTCCTGTTATCCCTCTGAAAGCTAAATATTTTCAACTTTGCTTATGAGTTCTTTCCAGGTCTTACTACTACTTCTTCCTTCTTCCTGGTATCTTTTTCTTTTCACCTTCACACTCTGTATTCCAGCTACACTTGACTTCTTTTAGTTTCTTCATTGTGCTATGCTCTCTCTTGCTTCTGGGTCTTTAATCAGCTCTTTCTACTTCATAGGTCATACCTTTCTCCTTCCCTTCACAAGATAACTCTTCTTTCTTTCTTTTAGATCCTCTCTAACCACGGCAGTTCCTCTAGCATGGAGTTTTCATAACCCATGTGCTTCTTTATCTTAAAACGTACCAACTTACCATCTACCATTGAAATATCCTATTTGTTTGTCTTCCTTGCTAGAATATAAACTCCATGAGGGCAGGAAAAATATCTACCATATTTACTACTGTATACCTAATGTCTAGCAAACTTTCTATACATAGTAAATAATTCTTATTTGTTTTATAAAACAAATAAAATGCTTACTTTGAATAAATGAATAGATAATGGTTTTAATTTTTTTTTATTTTGGTTGTAATTATTCCATTATAATACAATTGAATCTAATTAACTTGCAATTAGCTAAAACCCCAATCTAATTTTATATACACAATTGCTTGCCTTATCCTAAATATGAAATATGTTACAGAAATGAACATGGATTTGCATACCTAGTTCTTGTTCATGTAGAAATATATTATCTATAGCTTTCTGGGGTTAATTCAATTCTTAGTAATTTGACTAAAATGATTGGTTCTGGTGATTATAATTTGATTTCATATAAATTCTCAAGGATCCTCTAAATTATACAATCTACCTTGTTCTTTGGCCCAACTTTGGACTAATCCTATGCCCATATCTTACCAATGCACTTTGTTTTGATTATAGCAATGGAGAAGCTGAAACCATGTTAGTATTTTATTGGACCAATTAAATCTTTAACAATCATCTGTGAACATGGACAAAAGTGGGCTTTCTTACTGGGAAAAACAGAAATAAATTTTCTCTGAAGAGAGTTAAAGCCATCCTCAGTAAACGATGTAGGAGGCAGATACTGCATACATGATCCCCAGCTGGTACTGGTATATTACTGCAGGAAGAAATTCTGAAATGAAATAACACAGGCAGTCTTCATGCTGCCTTATTAGTGGGGATCTGTGGATGAGCGGTTAAGAACACTTGGCCTGAGGTTCTAGGAGGGAAAAAAGCAAATAAACATCAATATACATCTGCTTACATTTACTAAAGGATTGGTAATGGTACTCTTTTACTCAATTATTCTACAATATATTTTAAAATATAAAAAATATATATTGTAAGTGGAAAATACAAAAATATGTGTTTGTTATCAAGGTTCTCAATAACAGGTTGGGATTCTTTTATATGGAGAGAAGAGATATTTGTCTTTATAGTTTTCAGAACCTTGTTGTTAATGTCCATACTGAAAGAAGTCATACCCCAGTGCATTCATTCTATGTATATACTGCATAAGTACTTGTGAAATTTGCTGAAAAAGCAAAAACAGAAACAAAAAGGAACCTTAAATCTGTGGCTGAATTTTGTCCTAAAAGAACTGGGAATTTAAACAGCAGCAGGTTTGCAAATTTTCTGTTTCTCAAACTTGTTCAAAGTAAATATATTCTTGACTTTAGGATCTTAAATTCCATTCAGCTATAGACTTGTGTTATAAAACAAAATACAGCAATTTGATTGCAGTTTAGTGGTGTCCTTTTGTTTCCATATGTTACTAGCAAGCTGTATTTAAAACATCATTTTTTTTTTGTAATGGACCAACCATCAAATGCTTGAATTCCTACAAAATTTTGAGTACTGTTAAGCAGAAAACTAGACCTCGGAATATCTCTGAATATAGCAATATGTCCAGTTAGGAAACTGATATAGTATTCCTCTAACACCCCTAAAACACTTGTCAGGATGGCAAAAGTGATTTGCTCTGTGGAAATTCTCTGACCACAAAATCTAGGCTGATGTTTGATGAGAAATGTGTTGATTTATTTTTACATAGCATACTATGCATTTTATGTTGTGTTCTTTCATTCTGTAGAAAGTGCCAGAATAAATTTGAAGTGCTTTTTGTATGAGATGAATCCATCTGTTTTCTAAACATTGCCTCTGTGAAAATTGTTTTTAATTTACTAAACAACTACAATTACATTGTAAGCTTCAAAATGAAAGGGGCAGCAATATAATAGTAAATCAATATTAGATTAATTTGAGGAATGGAACTTATGTAGCGTTGCCAGACCACCCAGAATTTAGATTTGATGTGTGTGTGTGTGTGTGTGTGTGTGTGTGTGTGAGAGAGAGAGAGAGAGAGAGAGAGAGAGAGGCTGTTAAAGCAAATTGGTATTATCTTTCATTTTTTAGCTAATATCCACTGGGATTAATTTTGGGAAGTTTGATACCACGGCTTGGATAAGAACGGTTTGGAGTATTTCTAGAATTAGATAAATTGATGATAGTGAGTATCCTAGAAAATTTTTTTTTTCTCTTTAGAGAATCCTTTCACTAATTTCATTAACACTTGAGGAATTTCAAGGAGCCCACAAAGCTAACACATAGCAGTAGTTTTTGTTTTTGTTTTGTTTTTTTAAGATTTTATTTATTTATTTGACAGAGAGACAGCGAGATAGGGAGCACAAGCAGGGGGAGCGGGAGAGGGAGAAGCAGGCTTCCCGCTGAGCAGGGAGCCCGAGGCGGGGATCGATCTTAGGACCCCAGGATCATGACCTGAGCCAAAGGCAGACTCTTAACAACTGAGCCACCCAGGCGCCCCGGGTATAGCAGTAATTTTAATAGTAATATCAAATGCTATTAGACAAAAATCTGTCCATTTTATAAGTAATTTCCCCCAAATCATTGAGTTTAGACACAAAACTCTTACAGTTGACTGGGGGGGTGGGGGGAGGGAAGGCTTCCATCTGCATTTCCATAGTGTTTAATAGCACCTGCTCTGGAGTTACTTTTCCTGGGTTCTTGCTTTAGCTCAACTACTTATTAGCTTTGAATCCTTGTGCCATTACTTATTTCTGTTATCCTTCAATTGATTACTTTTTTTTTTTTTTTTTGTAAAATGAAGATATTAAGAGTGTCTACTTCACTGGTTACCATAAAGATTAATTTACAAAAATACGTACAGCTCTTAGCACAGTGCCTGGAAAAATAAATGTTGACTCAAGTATATATTGTTAGTTTGTGTTATTATTTAACCAAAGTGTTATAATGACAGGCTTGTCTCAGAAACCACAACTCCTCACCCTATATTTTCCTTGGACTTTATATATATATAAATTAGTTTGCAGTGGTTAAAATACTTGAAATTCATGAGTGTGAAATAACAACACATGAAATATTTTCATTTCAAAAATGAAATATTTTCATTTTTGTATAAATGCCACTTTTCAGATCTTTTCCATTTTGGTATAATCTTGAACCTATCAGGATTGCTTTATTTATCATTATAAACCTATTTTTATTTCTCTGTCAAAACATCAGATTGAAATGGTGAGTTTCCGGGCCCTGAAAACATCTTAGATTACTTCTTTCCTAGAATATGGACACTATTTTTATTGTTGTTCAACTTTATAGGGAAGTCCAACATACAGTTTTCCTCACTGGATTTAAAGGTAACATTTGCAAAGTAAAAGAGTAAATAAAATTTTCTCTGACTCTTTCTCAGGGAGCCTGAAAGTCTGTATCGATTTTGCCACAAGTGAGTTTCATGGCCTGTGATGATAAATTGATTTGGGGGCTGTCCATGTTGCAACGTCTTTGCACACAGCCAGTTTTTTACTGACAACAATGCGGCTCTGGAAACCCCAAGAACTATGATCTCTGACTTGGGGATTTTCATCCCTTGTCATCTCAAATGTCGTTTCAGAAACATTCTCAGGAGGGTTTTGTCACTGGACAAAAAAATGGGCCACTGTGATATTCACTCAAATACAGTTGTGCTGCCTGTGTGACAGGTCCTGCTGTCGGCTGCTACTCGAGATCACGGAGAAGTTCAGACACGTCAGATACAAAATGGGGAAGACATGGGATGGCAGCTGAATGGCCCTGTGCGTGCCCACTAAGGCTGCTGGTTACAGGAAGGGATGACATGGAAGCAAGAGGGCTCCTTGCTGCTTGTGTTGCGAGTGTTAGGTGGCTTGAACCATACACAGCTTGGTGTCCTTTGGATTTGAGAGCTGTAACCACTGTGAGTATTCAAGCATATGTTGTAAGGATTATCAGGCAAGCTCTGTTTGCCGCACCTGTAAGTGTGCATGGGGGTTAAGTGCCGTAGAGGCTCCCCCAAATCATCAGATGTCCTTCGGGACCACATACACCTCTTACCTCTGTTTTCCTCTGATGAAACAGCTACTTTCAGTCCCAGTGTGTTTTATCACATTCGTACTCACGCTGCGTGAATTTCCCAATTAATTAATTAATTAACTTCCTAATTAATATTTGGGACAGATGTATTTTCCAGGGGAATAAGTTTACGAGGATGGTTTAATAAGTAAATGCAGTTTGGGGCGCCTGGGTGGCTCAGTTGGTTGGGCGACTGCCTTCGGCTTGGGTCGTGGTCCTGGGGTCCCAGGATCGAGTCCCGCGTCGGGCTCCCTGCTCAGCGGGGAGTCTGCTTCTCCCTTCGACCTTCCCCCCTCTCATGCTCTCTCTCTATCTCATTGTCTCTCGAATGAATGAATAAAATCTTAAAAAAAAAAAAAGTAAATGCAGTTTGGATAACTTCATACAATACTTTGTGTCATCCTTTCCTGAGCCTTTAAAGTTAATGTAAGGACAGTTTTCAGTTGTGGCTACCTTTGGCTTCCCACCACTTACCTACCACTCTTCAGGTAAGATGACTTTTACCTGAAGTTTGGACTGGAATCTATTCCATCAGTATTACTCATTCTCTAATTTTTTCTTGTTTTATCTTATAAATTATTAACTTCTTAATGTAATCTCAACACACTTAACTAGGGACTTAAAGAACTGACAGAGCCAGACTCTTCATATAAGCTAGGCTTGTTTTGTTTGTTTTTATCTAACACATTTTTCTTCCTTTAGCAAAAAGATATTTAAGTACATTTTGGTAAGTCATGACTTAATTCTAGATTCAAGTTCTAAAAAAAAATACATATTTCTACCTGCAAAATTTAATCAGACTTTGAATGTTGCTAGTGAGTGGATGACAAGAAAACATTACTGAAAAGTTAGGATTTTCTCTCAGATTAAGTTGTCTAAAAACTAAAGTACTTTTTCATTTTGTGATTCCATCCCAGACTAAATGTCTACTGATTTGTTGATAAGGAAGGAGATATTTGGCCTATGTCATCTTGCAGTAAGGAAGGAAAGACACACATTTTGGTAGGAAATTAATAAGTGATGTGCTTACAGAAAGAACCTAGGCTTCCCAGTGACAACCTCATAGATTGTCTGCCACTTAACTTATAAAGCACATTCAACTTTTATGGAGAAAGCTTTCTCTATTCATGTTAGATGAAGAGTTTGGGGCTTGAGAAAAACAGAGCCTACCTAGATTCTACATCCTCAGTATTCCTTTGAGAATTCAGGAGGTTAGCCAAGGCATGATGTTTAAATCCACTTATCCTTGCAGACAGTTCATTTAATAGTCTTTGTCTTTAAATTTTACTGCTTTTAAACTGTTTTCAATTTCCCATTATACCGTGGCACACTATTATTTGTGCATGACTATAGTGGAAGCTCCCCAAGGGCAGGTTTTTAAAAAAATGTAAAAAAAAAAAAATGAAGACAAATTCTTCTTGTCTTCTAGCACACTGTATTTTTCAACTTATATTTTTTGAGTTGAAAATGATTGAAGCTAGAAACTATGTTAAAAGAACAAGCTTTCATAATGAATTGCTCAAGTAGGAAAGAGAGGACCTACTTAAATGTTTTCTGATTTTGATGTTTGCATTAAATAAAGGTATATGTGACTAATTTGGGTTATTTTCCTGTCTTTATTGCCAATTATATTAGCAAAGTAAATTGACTAACAGCTAAGGTACATACTATCAGCAGTACGCTCAAAACTCTGGGGAAGTTCAGGCTTATTCTGTCCCCAGGGAAAAGGAAACCTGATTATATTCAAGTGTGTGATTTCTATTCTAGGCATGAGCATTTATACCACTCTACTAGGGGAAGCTGTTAGAGGGAGAAATAGGAGCTTAAATGGAACAGATCTAGATGGATGTCTCTTGGATTACATCCACATGACCTTTGATCAACCCATCTTTTTTAGCCTGTGTGATAGCCAGGCATGGGGACACCTCCTGTTGGGGATTGATGACCACTGCCCATAGAAGGCCAAATATGAACTAAGATGGGGTGAGAAAAAGGTGAACTGGGGAAAGCCATTTAACCATGAGTCTAGTAGACTAGACAGGAAGAACTCTAAGGAATCATCTGAGATTTAAACTTTCATAATAACAAAAAATGCACTAGCTCACAATATCCTGCTTTTTTTTTTAAGATTTTATTCATTTATTTGAGAGACAGAGAGCACGAGCAGGGAGGAGGGGCAGAGGGAGAGGGAGAAGCAGGCTCCCTGCTGAGCAGGGACCCCCCCCCACCTCACGGGGTTCCATTCCAAGACCCTGGATTCATGACCTGAGCTGAAGGCAGACACGTAACCTACTGAGCCACCCAGCTGCCCCAGTATCCTTTCTTATACTCTAGTCGTTGCAGCAACCCATGAGGCTAAAAATAAGGGATTTCTTATCTTAGACTTTTCACTGAGTCAAAGTTCTGATAATTATTTCTTACTCTTTACCTGACCCATTTCTGAAAATGAACAGAAAATGGTGATCTCAGGACAGAGGTAATATAATAAAATATACAAGGAAGCAGGTATGTAGTTTTATATATATATTTTTAACACATTCCAAATTCCTCTCTTCCTTTACTCTCTCTTCATTAGTGTTTTCCTCTCAAATTTTAAGCCCTTTCTTTAAAAAAATTGTTCTATATTGAGTTAATCTAACAGTAAGAGGTATGCTTCAGTGATTATTGCCAGCTACACAAGTGCTCAAAGGTTTTGTTTTTTGTTTTGTTTTGTTTTTTGTTTTTTCCTTCTGGAAGCTTAAAATTAAGCACATAAAAATATACTTATTAACTTGGTATATAAAATACATGTTAAGAATATATAGCATATATATAAATATATACAATCATATTACATATCAATAAACAAAAATAAATAAATAAATAAAAATTCATAGCATCAATCTGAAATTTCCCACTAAGCTACTTTGCTCCCTTACAAAATGCTAAAAAAAAAAAAAAAAAAAAAAAAAAAAAAAAAAAATCCAGTGTATCTAGAATCCTAATTTGAGCAGTTAAGCCTATCACTTTCTAGATACAGTTGATTTTAGCAAACATCTTACTTTTCCAAGTACTAATACCACTACTACCTGGGGGCTTATTGCTTATTTGCTTCTTTTGTCTGAACACAGGACCTGGAAGTAATTGCTTAATTAAGGTAGTGTTGGGGAAACATAGTGAGCAAAATTAAGTCAAATTAGATCATTGTTCTCAATCTTGACTGTATGCTGGGAATCAATGGGAAAGTTTAAAAACATATGCCCCACTCCCAACAGATTCTGATATAATTGAAATGGGGTATGGCCTCATCTTGGGATTCTAATAGCTCCCCAAGTCATATTAATGCAGCCAAGGCTACAGATCACTGAATTAGAACTTGAGAGGACTTCATCAATTAATCTTTACTTAGCAGTAGTATTTTCACTAGATCCTATTTGGGACTTGGAAATAATACGGATTATATATATAAATATTCTTTAAAATATGACACATAACTCCTATAGAGAAGAAAGGAGTTCTCCAGAAAGGAAGAAATATTAGAGTCCTTGTGTTTCTGAATGTACCCATCATTTATGTTATTATTTAATACAAATTGCAGTGATGTTATTTGGAACAAGGAGTGCTTCCCTTTTGTTGTACAAAGTTACTATTATAAATGGTTTAAAGTAAGTATACAAATGGTTTTATGAAAGTAAAATATTAGTATGAGTAAAAGTATTAGTATTAGTAAAAGACAATTCCAAAGTAAGCACAAGATCATAAGCTTTACCTGACAAAAACAGTAGATTGAAAAATTAGAATTTGATTTTGGGTGTGAAATATAATCTTAGAATGTGCTGCTTCTTGGAGACTGGGGCGCTTTTGTATTTGTAGCTCTTAATTTGATATTTTCTTCTTCATTTATTGCAGTAATAACCAGGGAGAAGGGGTGCATGGGAAAGTATACAGCAGGCATTCAATTATGTATATATTATATACAGGCAGGGGTCAGCTGGGGGAGAGAGAGTATGTGTGTCAGGGTCAAGCTACCTGCCTATTCCATAAGTATCCTCAGACAGTTGCTTAGCTTACACACATACTATTTAAAATTTCATAGGATCATGAGGGAAGTTAATGTAGTCAATTTTAAGCATTTAGAATATCACAAGTACTTAATAACTTAATAACTATATATCATTAAATGGCTTGTACATTTTAAAGAGTTATAAAACAGCAACATGCTTTTGGGGTGCCTGGGTGGCTCAGTCAGTAAAGCATCTATCTTTGGCTCAGGTCATGATCTCAGTGTCCTGGGATCGAGTCCAGCATCAGGCTCCCTGCTCAGCGGGGAGTCTGCTTCTCCCTCTCCCTCTGTCTCTAAGATCCCCTGCTCCCTCCTGTACTCTCTCTCATTCTCTCAAATAGATAAGTAAAATCTTTAAAAACAACAACAACAACATGCTTTTAATGTTGGGGTCCCAATATAAAGTACAGATTCTACACCTAGATATAATATAGTATTTCATGTATTATAGTATCTCTGCCTTCTTTGTAGTGAGTGTTTAATCAAAGGGGAATTGGCAGTTTGATTAACTTTAACAGTATAAACAATAGTAATATTGTCTATTTTAAGCATAAGCAAATTGTTATTTTATTTTAAAGATTTTATTTACTTATTTGAGAGAGAGAGAGAGAATGAGAGACAGAGAGCATGAGAGGAGGAGGGTCAGAGGGAGAAGCAGGCTCCCTGCCAAGCAGGGAGCCCGATGCGGGACTTGATCCCGGGACTCCAGGATCATGACCTGAGCCGAAAGCAGTTGCTTAACCAACTGAGCCACCCAGGCGCCCAGCAAATCGTTATTTTAAAAAGAGGTTACATTTTTATCTTTTGAGGAAATAGTTCATGAAAAATTAAAACTTGTTTGGAAATATAAGAGATTAAAAAAACACTGTATAAAGTTGATCAATCAATGAATCCAAATTTAAGTGCTTATCTTTTTGCTGTTTATGGTAGAAATGAGCCTCAGTGTACCTATACTGATCAGCTTCCATTAGTCCTCATTCATAAGCTATTCTGTTTCTTTAAGCAAGTCAGTAAAAAGTAAATAGTTGCACTCTTCTTTGAGTTCTAATGTGTCTTTTTTGAGAAAAGATGTTAAATAGAATTCTTTTGAAAGGCCAAGAGTCCTGACTTTTGTTTTTGTTTTTGTTTTTCCCTCTTCTACTTGAAAAGCAGACTAGCTGTGCCATTTTATTTGTGTCAAGCAGTTTGTGCTTCCCATTTCCATCTTCTTCAGCTCCTAGCGTTTATCTTGCAGCAATGCTGCTCAGCGAGCCCAGGGGAGCCAAGTGTCAGTTTTTCCAGATGGCAAGCTGCCAGTTTACAGTAGACTGTTGAGAGTCACAGAGGGAATTCATTTCATTGCAAAACCAAAGAACATCATCTCATGCACACCTTGTACATGATCAGCTCACAACAGCTGATGAGTAGCCACTAAAAAGGGACAGATGGAGAGAAAAGGAGATGCTGTTTTAGTGAATTCAGCCCATGTTCTAGACTATTATATGGTGACATATTTTATTTTGCAAACAGAAAGTTTTAAACATGATTGTCAATTTACAGGAACTTCTCTCCTAATAGCTGGAACAAAATTCGCAATTTGCCCTAATTAGAATACTAGTTAAGGGGGATGGGGTTTTCTCCTTCATATTTAAACTGAACATTAAAAAAAAGTTAAATCACTTTAAATGGTCTTTAAATTGCATTCTCTCTATCAGAATTGTTAAGTCTTTTTGCCTGAAGAGAAAAGCCTCAATGTAAAAATATAATATCAGAATAGAAGTGGTTTTTCTATAATAAATATTTTGACTATTACAGAGTTTGTATTTAAATGGGAAGTATTATGAGTTCTACCAATGGGGAATGCTAACTGAGAACTACATTACTTTTTAATGTTTTGTAAATGGAAACCCAAAGCATAGGAAACTGTATGAGCTAAAATATTATTTCAGGAATTGAACAGGTACATCTACAGGTAGAAAGTTTAAATTGCAAAGGATTCAGGTAAATATAGCATATAGATAGATTATGAAGCCGAGAGACAGAGTTTCCAGCTTCAAATCCATGGGTTCTCAGGGGTCTTAGGCGGCCTCTCTGGGTTTAATCTGTAGAAGAAGCAGTTTGGTTTGGCTCTCTAGATTTCTCCTGTCTCTTAGGGGAGTGAGTTATTTGGTTAAACTGCAAATTAAACATTTGTCTGAGCAAGGGTTACACTGTGATAGTTTTGTTATTATAACACATCTTCATTTTATGATAACACAACAATTTCTTTATGGAGGAGGAATTCAGAAATATAGTGTTTTTTTCTTAATATCACTATAAACATTGACAATTTGTAGCATTTGTGTATATTGAATAAGTACAGTGTAACATCGACATCTGAGTGCTCATGCTATGATTACTGTTATCCTCACATTTTTTCAGCACCTTCAAATGTCTTTAATTGAGTAATTCATGAATTTTACCCACTTAAGAATTAAATGAATAAGTAATTATTTTCCTGGAAAGAAGTTATTTTGATTTACAACTAAAAGTGAGATTGTATTTGTTATAATGGGCAGTGACAGAAGCAAGATTATTTTTTAGATAGCCTAAATCTAGACTATATTTTAAAACATACTCTAAATATATTCTTAAATATATTCTAAAAGTAATAATGTATAGTTTATTTGTTGTATTTAGAACCTTTTACCATGATAAAATTTGAATTACAATTTTGAATCTTCTTTAAATTATTATATTATCTCACCTTTTAATATGAGATAAGAGCTTTATGGCAGGATAAATAGAAAAAAAAATGCCAAAAATGTTTTGAATTTTCAAAACCCTACTTGATAGTCACGATTTTGCTAATTTTCCCATGCCTTTATCAAAGATTCCCCAAAATGTAGTATGTTGGTTCAGGTGCTGTGAAATTCAAAGAAAAGCAAACATTTACCTGCTTTTCACAAGCTTAACATCTCAAAAAGACAAGGTAGCCCTTGGCGTCCACAAATACATCCCATCATCATACAGAGCCAGCTATATACATTTTAAAAAATTATGATTACAAAATAATTAATTTCATATTCTAAATATAGAATTTTTAGATGTGGAATCTCTGGTCAGTAATTGGGGCACAAGTTTTTAAGGAAAATCAGCTATTTTTCTAAGAAGAGAAGTGAGGGGAGTTTGTTATGAATTTGAAAGCTGAACGTGCCCAGCCAGGTATTATCTGTGAGAAATCTACAGCTCACATACACTAAATAGCTTTCCCAAGATTCAAGGGCAACAACACTAGGGCTGCCTTGGATGCCAGAGGGTCCTGGATCTAGCACAGGGCTCCCTGCACTGGTCCCCAGAGAGGCCAGACCTTGTACGATTGGGAGGATTTAAAATAGTTCGATTCTTCTTGCTTTTGTCTTCACTGTTGTGAAAACAGCGCCTGGTGCATGGTAGAAGTCTGACTGAAAGTGTTGGGCTGTTGGGGGAGGCGGTCAATGTAGAAACTCTAAGGAAGAATTTCTGTTGGTATATGTTACTAAGCCGAGAAGGAAACATGAAAATCTGAGGGTGGGATGGTAGGGAGTTGTATGAGACAGACTAGAGCAGGCAAGCAACTTCTTTCTCAGCGTCTTGCAGCAGACTGTCCAGATTTCCTTATGACGGCTCTACGCAGCTGTACAAGTAGGATGATTTGCAGAGTCATGCTTCTGCAAGACTTTCCTACACTTTTTAATTAACATAATATTAAGTGCTTCATGTGTTATTAATACGATAATCAGTGTTCTTTGTAACAGGAATTGAGCTCAGCACCCTCCTCAACCCAACGTGGATGCTACTTTTACCCTTTGAAAGAAAAAGAACAAAGGTTTGAGACTTTGAAAGTTTCTCAGGTCAAACTGCTAATAGGTGGCAGGCCTGGGATTTCAACTCTCTGCTGACTGACAGCAAGCCTTTGCTCTTAACAACTATAGGAGTATTGTACGTAAAATGTATGCTCTGCATAAATTAATTTCATTGGTTATAAATAGACAGAAAAAGAGAAAAATGATTCTGCTCTCAGTTTGAAAAATGGTGAGCGCTGTGAATTGTGTAAGACTGTTGAATCACAGACCTGCCTCTGAAACAAATAATACATTATATGTTAAAAAAAGAAGAAGACGGCGCCTGGGTGGCTCAGTTGGTTAAGCGACTGCCTTCAGCTCAGGTCATGATCCCAGGGTCCTGGGATGGAGTCCCATGTCGGGCTCCCGGCTCAGCGGGGAGCCTGCTTCTCCCTCTGACCCTCTCCTCTCTCATGTTGTTTCTCTCTCGCTCGCTCTCTAATAAATAAATAAATAAAATCTTAAAAAAAGAAGAAGAAGAAGAAGAAAAGAAGAAGAAGAAGGAGGAGGAGGAGGAGGAGGAGGAGGAGGAGGAGGAGGAGGAGAAGGAGAAGGAGAAGGAGAAGAAGAAGAAGAAGAAGAAGAAGAAGAAGAAGAAGAAGAAGAAGAAGATAGCAGGAAGGGAAGAATGAAGGGGGGGAAATCGGAGGGGGAGATGAACCATGAGAGACTATGGACTCTGAGAAACAAACTGAGGGTTCTAGAGGGGAGCGGGGGATGGGTTAGCCTGGTGATGAGTGTTGAGGAGGGCACGTTCTGCATGGAGCACTGGGTGTTATACGCAAACAATGAATCATGGAACACTACATCAAAAACTAATGATGTAATGTATGGTGATTAACATGATAATAAAAATTAAAAATAAAACAAAGAAACAAACAAAAAATATGTTGGCTTCAAAAAGCATTTTGGGCCTTTTTAACTAAGATTTCTTGAGATTTTAGTTTGCTATGTGCATAGCATTTTGGAAAGGATGGAGGAACAATGTATGTTGCGTTTTGTAACATTTGACCATGCAGCACTTTTGCAAAAATTCATTTTTTTTTTCTAATTCATTCGTTTGTTTCTAGGTTACCATCCACTTACTTTCTTGTCTCTTCCACACATCTCAGGCTTATATCGGAGCCAGCCCAGATCGTTCCCTGCTATAGGAAAACATGTACAAGGTGACTGAGAGATTTTTCTTTAAAAATAGATCTATATAGCACTCAGATATTTTGGTTGCTATTGCCTTATTTGGAAACTGCTTTGTCCTTCAGCAACTGAAGAAGTCAAATATTTTTGTTTGTTTGTTTGCTTTTCCAGGCTTTTCCTGATAAAATTCTCATTATCTATTAGCTGAAATAATATGTCACTTTGAACTTTTTTTAAAAAAAAATCTTTTTCAACCAAAGTGAATACTTCTTGATGGCAAGCATATTTCATATTGATGTTACTCTATGCAAATGGTAGAATCCCAGTATTTTCTGAATATGACTTCTTTTTATCCCCCCGCCCCCCACCACCAATTGAGTGTCCATGTGAACACTTCTGTATAGATTCTATGTATTTCTCTTCTTTCCATAATTAAGACTATTTGCCAAGTCTCCATATATGAGGTTGTGGATTACCACAGATCTTCTCAAGTAGGACTTACTAACAGGCCCAGCTTTCATACGGTTCTTCAGCTGATAAAGAAAAGGACTTGGAATTTATTATCCTGTAGCAAAGTGTTTTTCCTAAACTATGTTTTTTCTTATTGTAACAGATAACAATTTGAGGTATCACAGCATCTGCTCACACTAGGAAGTCTAGGGGAGAGGAGATTACAGTTATCCAGCTTGGATGTGACAGGCCGTGATGCTGGGAATGGAAAGGAAGTATCAGCTTCAAGCAGCGGTGTAAATAGGGTGGTGTGGTCACACTGGTTACAAACACACAAGGAGAGAACAGGGCCAAAAGGATTTGCGCTGGGTGCCTTCCTACAGTTCATCCCATCTGTTCTGTCATGACTTGTTGTTAGTCACCATTGCAGAGTGGTCCTGCATCACTTTGACCTTATCTGTCCATCGGTAGTCTTCCAATGACTTCCATGTTTGTACCAACTGGCCTTGTATTGACACGTCTAAACTGTCACTGGCACAGGGTTATCTTTTCTTCAGTCCCTGAGAAGTTATCTCTGTTTCTGCCCTGCTCTAAGCCCAGTGCAGAATGAGTGTTTTCTTAAGATCTGGAGCCAGTCAAGGATTTAATAGATCTAATCATACTGATCCTAAGAATCATCAGTTTATAGATTTCTGTATTTACTGGTTTGTGCTAAAATGACTACATTTTCATTTTCTCTAATTTTTAGCTCAATTCTATGCTTAGTTTTTTTTTTTTTTTTCTACCTATATAGTGCCTGAATAAATTCTAACCACTTCTGTCTCTCCTACTGGCACCAGCTATATTTATGAGGGGCAAGCAGTTAATAGATGTCCATGCACTAAAAACTGCACAATGAAATTCCAAAGTCTACATCCTTTGAAAATAGTTTTGCAGTTGTTATTGTTGTTTTTTTAATCACCAAATTTTCTTTAATTAGCCAAAGAGGTTGAGTAATGTTGAGTATCATGCATGGCAATATTTAGGAAGAAAAATAAATTAACTGTGATACCTGAGCAAAGAAAAAGAATGTACCTGGCTTACTCTATTTGTGGCTCTCAAACTGATTCTGAAAGCAATTTCAGAAGATGAATTTTCAAAAGGTAGCATCATCAGAATAAAAATGGCCAAACTTTCAAAGTCATTATTTCTGAGTATGAATGTATTTACTTGCATACATAAGTCCTGTCCAAGAGTACTAATTACTAAAGACAAACCTAGTAAAAATAGTAAATTATCAGAGATCTCACCATATGAGTGGTATCAACTTATGTGCAATGGCGACATTTCACCAGATTCTGGCCAGAGGCTGCGGTTTTAGCCAATCTAGTGTCTTGGCTTAGTTATGTTTGCCTGGACAAGTAGCGAGGTGAAAGAATGACAGAAATAGAAACCTCAGCTCATAGGGCGCCTGGGTGGCTCAGTCGGTTAAGCATCTGCCTTTGGCTCAGGTCATGATCTCAGGGTCCCGGGATCAAGCCCCACATTGGGCTCCCTGCTCAGCGGGAAGCCTGCTTCTCCCTCTCCCACTCCCCCTGCTTGTGTTCCCTCTCTTGCTGTGTCTCTCTCTGTCAAATAAATAAATAAAATCTTAAAAAAAAAAATAAAACAAAAGAAAAAAAGAAAAAAAAAGAAACTTCAGCTCAGAGAAAGCAATGTTTTCTTGATCTCAGGGCTGTTTTCATTGTTGCTGCTAATTCCAACCTGGCTCCTGCTGATCACCGGCAAAGGGATCTGATACTGTTTGATTTTCAATTTGGGGAAATATTTGAGAATTTGCCTGGGGGCAGAAAGCACAAGTTATAACTGGTTTCATGCCAGCAGAATGAGAAGTTGTCAATACATGTTTGTTGAATCAAATTGATTTGAACTGAACACCACTGGATGCAATTAGTATTATGACAGGGAAGAGAAGGTTTGTGGCAATTACTCAATATTTGTGGATCACCTACTATACACTAGTATGCTGTGAAAGAGAGAGCAAAGTTGTTTCTGACCTCCAAAAGCTTCCAATCCTGTGGTGGATGAGAGTGAGAAAGAAAGACTGACTTCCTTCCCAAAGCATATAACTATCATGAGTGACAGCAGAGCAAACTGCCACCATCCCCCAGGTGACATTATAGAGACGTTTCAAACAATGTTTCAAGCCAAGGCTGTAAATATATGTCCTTGGCAAATTATACCAATTATACGTCCTTGGTAGTGCTGTCATGCATATGAATATTTACCTGTCACTTAGCATAATGCTTGCCATGTAGTAACAGTAGACAATCTCACAGAATCAGGGGGGAGGCTTCTTTGCCATTTGCTAGTTGCAATGCCTCCTTATGAACGTGAATTTGGAAAACAGCCTAGGAAACCATAATGGAGCAAGGCTTTTTAATACCAGAGAATTGTAAGTTATAACTCATGAGCCAGTGGAATTAAGCATTGGGCATATTCTAGGTCTTTACAGGTTACATTTTTTTTATCTGGTTATTTTGCAATAGCTCTGTAAGAGAATTCAGAAAGTACCTCTCCAAAGTCCCAAATGAGAAAGGAAAACATAATTGGATAGCATCTCTGGTATAAAAGGGAGAGGCAGGGAATTTCAGGTAAGGAAATGGGAGCCAAATAATGTCCAGTGTGCTCTGTCAAAGTAAAAAACATCTTGTAGCCCTCCTCCCCAAGCACAAGGAACAGTACCAAATGTCTGTTCGGACCTATCCAAGAGTCCAGAAATTAGATAAGAAACTTCTTCATCTAAGAGTTGGGTAACTAGTTTGGGTAAGTATTTGATTATATAGCATTTTCTTGAATAAAGGTAGATGCATTTGACTAAAAATCTTGTATCACTGATTTCAATCACTTAGAATTTTAATACATTTACTTACTGACTTAAAAAACAACCTCTGTCTTTTGTGGGGATTTTTGTTTTTGTTTTTAATTGGGCTTGGCAAGGCCAAGTGATTCTCCACATGAATCAGATTTTCCCTAAGTCAAGTACTAATGTCACCTATTTTTCTTCACTTTTTCTGTTTTCCTCCTCACATTTCAACCACTACTTGCAGACAACTAATTTCCTCAGGCTTATCAGGTCACTGACTAAAAAATTTGTCAGTAGAGGTGCTCTCCATCCTATTTCTATGCTATGTATCTTTTCCTGCTGGTTGTTCCCCTCCCCCCTTCAGGTTTAGCTCTAATCTTACTGAAACTTTCATAAAACTGCATTGTAGTAGTCAGCCTCAGAGATATTACCCATTTATCCTCACCCCAGGTAGTCTTACTTTTGTGTAATTTCCTCCTAGATTGTACCAGAGCTTGTGTGATCAACAGAATATGGCAGAAGAGATGGGTGTATCATTTCCAAGTCTTGGTTCTAAAGACTACTGCTTCTATCTTGATTCTGTGTATGTTCATGTGCATGTGCGTGTGCGTGTGCGTGGTCACTTGCTCTCAGGGAGGCAAGCTATTATATCATAAGAACACTTAGAGAGCCTGTGGAAAGGACCATGTGATGAAGGATGGTGCCCTTTGATCAATAACCAGCAAAGAATGGAAGCTTATCAACAAGAACTTGAGTGAACTCAGAAGCTGATTCTTCAGCCTTGGTTGAGTCTTGAGATGACTGAAGTCTTGGTCTATGATTGGACTATAACATTGCAAGAGGTCTTGAGCCAGAACCATCCACCTAGGCTATTCCATAATTCTTGACTCAGAAATTACAAGATAATAAATATTCGTTGTAAGTTGCTATATTTGGGGATAATTTGTTACACAGTAATAGATAACAATGTACAATACAAGCATAATGTATACTTACAGCAGGGCCTCATCACTTTGCCTTGCCTTCTTTGAAGAAAATGAAGTTAATACATACTTCCTACATCTTGGATTCAATACTTTAGAGTTGACACTTAGGTTTTTGTAAAACTACTGAGTGGTAGCATTCTCTACCTTTCATGTTGGCCCAGAATTTAAGGCTGAACTTTTACTTTCATCTTTATCTCAGAGGGAAGAACACTGAATTATCTGGTACTAGACTATCCTCAAAAACGGGGTCTTACATTTAACCACCTTGCTTGATAGGGGGTTGGGTATTTGTGGAGAGGAGGGTACACAGGTGTATAACTAAGTTTTAGACTGCTTCATGTGGGTCAGAATCTATTTTTCTTGTTCCTTCTTATCAATGCAAACATTAATACTCCACAGATAGAGTCAATTCTCACTTATGTTCTATAAAGTCACCGCAAACATTGAGTTAGCAAATACTGAACCATGGCTCCTAGGGGAGATGGAGGGTTAGGTTCCTGCAAGATTCTGGTCACATTTTCTTCAACTGATCAATATGTAACCTTGTTTTATGTGTATTTCTGTCTATAGGAACTTTATTCAATATACACAGGCATATATCATTTTATTGTGCTTCCCTTTATTGCACTTCACAGAATTACATTTTTTTATAAATT
This sequence comes from Mirounga angustirostris, assembly GCF_029215605.1. NCBI lineage: Eukaryota > Metazoa > Chordata > Mammalia > Carnivora > Phocidae > Mirounga > Mirounga angustirostris. The sequence continues at coordinate 42,298,577 of NW_026991722.1, read as the reverse complement.
GAAGATTTGTGGCAACCCTAAGTCAAGCCAGTCTATTGGCCCCATTTTTCCAACAGCATCTGCTCACTTCATGTCTCTGTGTCACACTTTGGTAATACTGGCAATATTTCAAACTTCTTTCATTATTATTATATTTGTTATGGTGATCTGTGATCAGTGATTAGGACTCACCAAATGCTCAAATGATGGTTAACATTATTTTAGCTACAAAGTATTTTTTAATTAAAGTATGTACATTGTTTTTCAAGACAGAATGTTACTGTATACTAGACTATGGTATAGTGAGTGCACTTTTATATGCACTGGGAAAACAAAAAAAATATTTGCTTGGTTTTGTTATGATACTCACTTTATTGCAGTGGTCTGGAACTGAAACTGCAATATCTCCAAGGTATGCTTATACTGTTGATTCATTAGCATTGAACTCACAACTAACATCACTGTGACTCATGCTTGGACAAAACTTACCTAACATGTATTTTCTTTGTAAGGCACTTCACAGCTTTCTTGCGCTTATCAACACTGCATAGCACTTCCACACTACAGTCGAGGGCTATTTTGAACAGTGTAATGACCAATAAAAAAGTAAAAATATGCAAAAATTTGGCACTGACTAGACTGTGGAAAGGGCACCATTATAGTATGAGAGCTGAAACAAGAAGGCAGAGTACTGCCTTGTTCAACCTCAGCAGGGAATGGGTACACTGGGTGACCCAATGTTTCACCACTCTGCACATGTCCACCAATGATGGCAAAAGGTCCTTGAGTATTGGTTTTGAGGTTGCAAATTAAATTTAATAAGTGAGCAAATTTGCAAATATGGAATCTACAAATAATAAGGGTTGACTGTATTTATTTGGTTCCTCATATATTCTTAGTGGAGAGTCTATCATAAAAGTACTTGCTACCTGGTAGATATGGAAAATTAGAAGAGGCAATGTCTACTCTACTGTACTGGCCCCTGAACACTTTAGTTAACCTGAATACCTACTGTCATCCAGTATCAAACTGATTTGGATGGTTGGGAATCAATCATTTTGAAGCTGGAACAGATAGATCCCTTTACTCAGTGAGGCTGGACAGCCTGGCTGCTCTGTACTATGAGACTGCACCTGAATCAGATTACTGATACCCATCTTTACCTGCCCAGCTGTTTCTATAAGTTTTCACACATTCCCAATACCCCATATCCAATGTCAATTATCTTGGGGGAGATACAACAATATAGATCTTTACCAAACAGATTTCTTCTTTCTTTAGCCCTTCAAAACTTTCTCTGCCACCCATCTACCCATCAACTAGAAAACTTATAAACAAATATAATCAGAGTAGCCTAATTATAAAATCACCTACAGATCATTTTGAAAAACAAAAACAAAAACAAAACATCAATTTCTCCCCAAAATATATATCAGAATTTCCAGGAAATGGTCTTGAAATTCTATAATCTTATCAAGTGTTCTATAATGATTTTTATGATTAAGCAAGTTCTCACCCTTAACTTTTTTCCAAAAACTTTGAAAATTTGGAAAAGGATAAATAGAGGAAAATAAGATTCCTGACTCAAGATTTCTTTTAAGTCCATTTGAAGTCAGGTTTTAATTGAAAGCAGCTATCAGAAAGGCTCAGCCTTAGATAATTTTCATGTAAGTAATGTTAAAAACGTACTAATGGAATTGCAATGGATAAATTAGTTAGAAGTATATTTTATGGTCCTGGCTTGCCTATAAAGAGGTAGCAATAGTTGTTGTAAAATATTTAATACATTCGATTTGAGACTCACTGTTTCTAGTGCTTTCTTGATCCTACCAGAAGGCATCAACAGAAAATTTTTAGCAACTACATCAAAACTACCTGCCTGATAGCAATTGTAAGACAGGACACAGTTAGTGTTAGATGAATTTCTATGGTAGATATACTAACATGTGAATCAAATAAAATAACAAAGATATCAAAAAAGTGGCAAATAATTGATGAATTCAGGTTATTATAGTATTATGTTACACTAATTAATTTGATATAAGTTATAATTGCCCCAATCATGTTAAAGACAATTTTCCCAGCTAGAAAAAAGTAAACTGAGATAGTCTTGAATAGAGAATGTATCCCATTTGTTCAGGCTTTTATGATTTTTTTAACCTCTAAAAACAAAACAAAACAAAACAACTGTCCTCTTTTTTTTTTCTAACTTGTATTATTTACCTCTTAACAATATATATTTTCCTTCATATCCATTACCAGCCCCTAGTTGCAGTTTGATTATTCATTTGAAGTCTTATTAACATCCTTGTGCCATGGTTTGAATATTTACTGCTGTAGTTACTCCTCTGAAGCACATCATGGAAAGGTGCTGTGTTAATAAAGAGCTCTATAGGGTGCCTGGGTGGTTTAGTAGGTTAAGCATCTGCCTTATGCTCAGATCATGATCCTGCGGTCCTGGGATCGAGTCCTGCATAGGGCTCCCTGCTCAGCAGGGAGTCTGGTTCTCCCTCTGTCCCTCCCCCCTCTCGCTTTCTCAATCTCTCTCTCTCCCAAATAAATAAATAAATAAATAAATAAATAAATAAATAAATAAATAAAATCTTTTTTTAAAAAAATAAATAGCTCTATATTTACTGAATCTCAGAGTCGGTTTTTCATGGATCACTTTCCTCTAGGGATAATTAATCCAAGTTAGTGATCCTCAAACTCTGGTGCAAATCTGAATCTTTTGTGGCACTTCCCTAAAAACAGTTGCTACAGCTGCATCTTAGCTTCTGAGTGAGATCCTGAATGGGATCTAATCATGGGAGCACAGGGTACCTCATGAGGATAGAGTGAGCTCTGGCACTCTTAGATTTATTCACGTTCATAAGAAAGGAATCTGCACACACATTTTGTGCCCTGGCTGCACTGACTTCAATTGTGACTTCTTAATAGACCTAACACTGCCAGTCCAAATTTCTATTCCTAATAGCTAAAAGTGTACCTTGCCATTAATCCTTAGAGTTTTTTGCCCCATTTTGATAACCATTAAATCAAACAGAATTTTCAGCTAAGACATTTAACTTATACAAGCTAGTAAAAGAATCGTTTACAGGTTGGGAAGATGAATTTTAATTTTTTTTCTGAGAAAATGCCCTAAACAAAAGATTACATTAATAAGGGAATTCCAGGGCGCCTGGGTGGCTCAGTTGGTTAAGCGACTGCCTTCAGCTCAGGTCATGATCCCAGGGTCCTGGGATCGAGTCCCGCATCGGGCTCCCTGCTCTGCAGGGAGCCTGCTTCTCCCTCTCCCACTCCCCCTGCTTGTGTTCCCTCTCTCACTGTGTCTCTCTCTGTCAAATAAATAAATAAAATCTTAAAAAAAAAAAATAAGGGAATTCCAAGTTGTAAGCTAGAGTATTGAAGTGATTATTTCATCTTGATTAGTCTTTGGAGCCTTCAAATCAGATCCAGAAATTGGTCTCCTATTTACCTTTGTGCATGGCTAATCTATTATCACTTTTAGAAACCACATCTTTTAAGAAGCCTACCTCAGTTGTTTGGTATTATATCATGATTCTCCTCCCCTCAGGGTAATTTAATCTTTTCCTTTTTTAATAATACCAAGAATGCAATAATCAAAATATTACATATGAATGAAAGTGGTTTTGTAGCCTTTTGTTCCATTATAAGAATAAAGAAAACTGAATGCAAGAAATATATTCATATGTTCTAAAAAATTGCATAGCATAGTTTGGATGCCGCATGTGATTTGCCATTAAAACAAATCAATAATGAAACCCTTTAAACATTGAAGCAATCAAACACAGCTGAATAGCATTAATTGGAAATCATGGTATATTTTATAAATCAAAGTTGGAAAATCAATAACAAGGTTGAAGGTGCACCTGTGGTGATCATTCTTGGTTGCATTCTCCTGGTAAGTGACCACATAATATTGATTGGGAAGAAGCTTATATTGAATGGGTGGTATAAACTGATGTCTGGGTCATTCACTTCTTATAGCCACAAAGAAGAGTGGGACTTAATGAACTGGTCCCCTTATGTGTACGTAATTACATAAGCAAACAAGAATTACTCACGTGAGAGTAGTGGTATTGTTAATTAAGTGGTTAGCATGTGTTGGATTATATGAAATTGAAGATAGGAACCTGTGTCACTAATCATAGAATCTTGGAAAGGTACTTTAGAGACCCTAATGCAACACTCTCATGTTATACTGGGGAAAGAAAAGAGACAGGGCGGATAAAATGATTTGATCAAGCCAAAACAATAGGTAATGTCTAGATCTAGAACCAAAGACAATATTCTTTCTGTTTCTGATGTATGTATGCAATATCTAGGAATTAAACACATCTAATTAAATATATTTATGTTGCAAAATATATTTTGTGAGTTGGTTTACTAGAATTTGGATTCTATTTTACCAGAAATAGAATTTTACTTAACAAAAGCTTGATTTCCAGAGAAATCCACAAAAGTGTTCATGCCAAAACCCATCTTTCCTTCTGCAATTGGCGAAAGAAGACTGGCAATACTTTTTCATTCATGTAACTTTAAGAACAAAACATTAAAATCTAAAATGCTTTATTATAAATTTAAATAGTCACAATGAATAACATTTCTAGTATGTTTTCTAGGTTGACATTCTACAGTATGTATCTACACTTTTTACTACTGCAAAATTTCAAATTCAGTTTAACCTTAAGATGAGGACTGAAATTGTGCTTTAAGGAACCGGTTAACCTAAATATACATTGATTTTATGAACTGCTGGCCCCAAAATATATATTTCAAGATCCTTTGCATGGTGTATAGATTCTTTCATTTTCTTAAAAAGAAATGGCCTTTATTTCTTTCTGTCATAATCCAAATTAACTATTTCCCTTGACTTTCAAAACAAATACAGTGATTCGTTGTCGTCTTCTAATATATACTATAAATCATCATGGAGAATTTTATGCTTCCAGTGTTTCCATTCACAAACTAATTAGATTTTAATCCTCTCCAACCATAATTCTCTCTAAATCTATGTGTCACTTATCTATTGCTTTATAACAAACCACCCCAAAACTTAGTGGCTTGAAGTAACCATTTATTTAGCTCACGTTCTGTGTGTTAATTTGGCGTGGTCTCAGGCGCGTTGCTCGGCTGGTCTCAACCAAGATCACCTATGTAAATACAGTGACCTGCCAGTAGTTGGAAGGCTCTGCTGCTTGGATTGGCTGACTATAGTTGGTGGTGACAGAAGTGACTGGACCACATGTTGCCTATCAAACAGGAGGCAGCCAGGGCTTTGTCACATGGTGGTGGTGGCAGAGATTGAAAGAGCATAAGTAGAGGGAAAACCTCATTGTGCAACAACTTTTTGGTCTCTGCTTGCATCATACTACTAATGTTTTACTGGCCAATAAAAAGTGGCATAGCCAACCCACAATCAAGGAACGAATTGATGGTCTCCATTTCTTAAAAGGAAGACCAACAAAATCACTCCACCAGAGCATAGGTGCAGGAATGAGAAGAATTTTTCCTCCTTTTTGCAACCTATCATATATTGATCCTGCTTATGACTATTCAGTTGCCTGAATAGAATGTCAGAAAAATTTACTAGATCAAAGTCCCATACAAAGTCAGCTTTAGAGAAATATTCAAGCCAAGATTTGACTCCAAAAGTACCAAATCCATCTTATGAGAGATCTTAAATATATCTCATACCTCTTCTTTCTTTCATCTTCGCTGTAGGTCAAGCCATCATCTCTGATCTGGATATAATCTCCTTCCAATCGATCTTCCTGTTCCCAACTCCCCTACCAGCAATACATTTTCCATGAAGTAATCTGAATGATATTTTAAAACATAAATGAAATTATGCTATTTTCCTAATTTAAACATTCCAGTAGTTGTCATCCTCCTACTTAGAAAATAAAAATCCAAAGTTCTTATCTTGTTTATAAAACCCTAGAAGATCTTCCCCCTTGCTTTGTTCTCCATACATTATGTTCATTATGTTTGAGCCACACTGGCCTGTTTATTGTTTCTCTAATACATTGAATTCATTCTCCTTAAAAGTGTTTGTTTTTGCTGTCCCTGGAGAGATAGCTTCTGAAAGGAAAACTCTTCTGTCTTGGACTACTTAGCTTTCTCTCATTATGCAGGCTCATTGACAATGCCAACTTCATCGAAAGGACTTTCTTAACTGTTTTCTGTAAAGTAACCATGCTTTTCTCTGTGTTTAGGGTCCTTCATCAAGGCAATTTATTACATTATATTGGGGCGGGACACAAGGAAATGGTGTCAGTATAATACTCATTAGTAATCGTCTTGCACATTTGTTTACTTTTATAACATCTATTTACTTGCTACCCTTGTAAACCAAATAACAGTAGAGATCTTGTCTATCATAATCACTGATGCATTCTAAATGAAGGACCAGTGCTTAACACGATATTTGTTGAATTAAGAAATGACATGCTTCAGATCTTGGAAAAAGCCATGAAAAATAACAGGACTCTTTCCACATCTTTGGTAGCTTTCAGTAATTAGCTGAAGGCCAACTGTTCCAAAGCTCATTCTCCTCAGAGTTTTTCTTTCGTGAGAGTCTCTACACTATCGTGGAACATGATTCCAAAAGGATTAAAGTTGTCATCTATAGGGCATTTAGGCCAGGTATGACTTCAAGGACATCTACATACCAAAGGGGAAACAATGGTCTTTGAAATTAATTTTCTCTAACATTTAAATGATAATATATCTTTACCAGGTATGACAAAGGAGAAATGATAAAAGCTGAAGAATATTGAAGACCTGAATAATGGAAGGAAGTAAATACTGGAAGGAGAAACATGAAAGAATTGTACATTTAGTGACAAAGAAGACAAACTACATTGACTTGCTTTGATTAACCTTATTTTCCTTTAACTTGGTAAAGATAAAAATATAAACTACATCTGGAGTATTTTTGTCACTCCTGACTGAAAATACAGACAGCTGTGTTTTAGATGATTTATGAATATTTTTAACACAGATTGTGTAAAGGATTTCAGTCTCAGTGGAATAAAGTATGCTTGACAGCAGAGTTATAACTAGAAGGGCTGTTAAGAATAGAATTATGGAGATTAAGGAATGTGTCCTAGATTTATAAGAGTATACACAAAATAGTTCAGTCTTATAATTACCTTAGGAAAATGGTAAAGAGTAGAAAATAAACTTTTAAACTGCAAAGTATACTATCTTCTATCTTAGTGCTGCATTTTGGGGTATTTTAAAAAAAAATGTTGTGTGGGCCTGGTAACAAAATGGAATTCTTGAGATTGTTTATGTTGGAATGTTGACATTTTCAGGAGATTTGTGATATATCAAAATGTCTAAAACAGTCTATTTTAGTCATGGACTAGAGAGAGCATATATCTTGCTTAGTGAAATTCTCAGTTGAGTAATGCAGGACACTTTATATATTTACTATATCCTATGCATAGATGTATGTATATTATAGATATATATGTGTGTGTATTTATTTTTGAACATTTTGCTTTTATTGGAATGGAAATATCCTACTCCTAGACTTATTCAATTCTCTGTAGAACTACAGTACTAAACTTGGTAATAAAGATTTTTTAATTGCTCTAGCTAGTTCTGTTTTCATGTATTCAGACCTCTGAATATTGCAGCTTTTGAAATGTAAATATACATTCAAGTAGATTAAAAATATTTAAGAATCAACATTATTTCCTCACTTATTCGATAAAGCTATGCTATTGAACATCTACTAGATGGAGGGACTAGATGAGTAACTGCAGAAAATACAAGATAAGAAGACAAATTTCTTTTAAAAAAGTAAATGATTGGGCGCCTGGGTGGCTCAGTCGTTAAGCGTCTGCCTTTGGCTCAGGTCATGATCCCAGGGTCCTGGGATCGAGTCCCACATCGGGCTCCCCGCTCGGCAGGAAGCCTGTTTCTCCCCCTCCCACTCCCCCTGCTTGTGTTCCTGCTCTCGCTGTCTCTCTCTCTGTCAAATAAATAAATAAAATCTTTAAAAAAAAAAAGTAAATGATTTTTTAGTAAAGATAATACACATTCACAAATTAGGAAAGCATAAGATGGAATGTGTTGTGTACAATTAAATTTTATGGTGTAAATTTTATGGTATATAGATTTTTTCTCAATAAATCTGTTAAAAACACTACATACAGAATGATATTTACAGAAACATGACTAATCAAGGTAGATTCTTTGAAGGGTGGTACCAGCTGGTAGGCATGGGCACACTGTGTGTTTTTTACTATTGACATCTATTTTTTGGGGGGTGTCCTCTGTTCTGACTGGTTAATGCAGAGGCTTCATCAGTTATTAAGGATTTGATCATCATCATTCCAGGTAGAGAGTTTAGAGTATAAAAATTAATGTGTTAAATGTTCTAACAAAAAAGAGAACAACATGAAATAATAGATGCGTTTATTAAGTAGAAAAAAGGAAGCTATAAAAAAGAATTAATTAGAAATGTGAAAAATAGAAAAGACACAATAACGAAGATTAAGACTATAATTGATAGGCTCATAAGTAGATTCAGTACAGTTAAATACACAATCAGTGAACTTGAAGATAGAAACATGAAATAGAAACCAGGAAGAGAAATAAACACACACACACACACACAATCCTGCAGAGAATTCAAGAGCTGTGGGTTAATAATAAATGGCCTAATATATACAGTAGGCAACCCAGAAAGAGGAGTGAAAGAAAGTATAAGGCAGAAGAAATATTTGAGGAAAAAATAGCCAATAATTTTCTATAATTAATGAGAGATATCAAACCACAATACAAGAAGCTAGGGAAACCTCAAACAAGCTAAACACCAAATAAACCACAACTAGGTGTATCATACTCAAAACAAATAAAAACAAAAGACTGAGAAAATCTTGAAGGTAGCCAGAGAAAAAAAGAAAAACTACATACAGAGGAATAAACATAAGAGTTTCTACAGATGTGTAACTAAGTGACACCTTTAAAGCCAAAAAAACTCAACCCAGTTTTATACCCAGTGAAATAGGCTTCAAAAATGAAGCAAAATAAAGTCACACAGAAACACTGAGGGAACTCATTGTGAGTAAATCAATTTTATGAGAGATGTTAAAAGTTCTTCAACAAAAAGAATATGACACCATACAAAAACTTTAATGCTCACAAGCAAATGAAGTACATTGGAACTACAATAAATGATGGCAAAATAAACTTTTTTTTCATATTTTTAATTGCTCTGAAATATAACTGATCATATAAAGCATAAATAATAGTAATGGACCATATGCTTATGACATATTAAAAGAACATCTTACAACAATATTAACACAAAAGATACAATAAGAATTTTGGAACATATTTTTTAAGATTCTTAACACATAAAGTGGTATAATACTATTTAAATTTACAGGAAAATTGCATTAATTAAAGATGTATATTATAAACCTAAGGCAAGCAATAAAACTTTTTAAAAAAGAAGTACTAACAATGTCAGTAGAAAAGATAATAAAGAACAATGAAAAATGCTCAATCTAAGAGAAGGCAGGAAAAAGGGGAGGAAAGCAACAAAAGACAGAAGAGATAGAGGAGCTACTAAGATTTGAATCCAACAATATCAAAAACATCACACTAAAAATGAACTAACTGACCCACCAATAAAAGGCAGAAATTGTTATCTTGGATAGAAGAGCAAGGCACAACTCTATTCTTCAAAAACTCATTTTAACGAAAAAATAAATAATTAATATAAGGACAATTTTCAACAAGGGTGCTAAGACAAGTTAATGTGAAAATAAAAGTCTTCCCAATGAATGATGACAGAACATCTGGTTAGTCACATTCTAAAGCATGAAGTTGAACACCTACCTCACAATAGTATACAAAAATTAATTCAAATGAGTCATGGGGGAGCCTGGGTGGCTCAGTCAGTTAAGTGTCTGACTCTTGGTTTCAGTTCAGGTCATGATCTCAGGGTTGTGAGATCGAGCTCCATGCTGAGCTCTGCACTCAGCGCAAAGTCTGCCTGAGGTTCACTCTCTCCCTCTGCCCCCCCATATAAATAAATAAATAAATAAATAAATAAATAAATAAATAAATAAATAAAATGTAAAAAACAAACCATAAAAACAAGAAAACAAAAGCAAAATGAGCCATAGATCCAAAGGTAAGAGCAAATGCTATAAAAGAAAGCAAGAAATTTTCACGATCTTGGATTAGAAAATGGTTTCTTAAGTATGACACCAAAACACACAAGCAACAACAACAAAAAGAGATAAACTGAACTTCACCAAAATGAACACTTTTGTGATTTAAAAAGCAGGAGTTTCAGGGGGGACAGCAGGCAGGGGGAGAAGGAGAAGCAGACTCCCCACTGAGCAGGGGGCCTGATGTGGGGCTCAATCCCAGGACCCTGAGATCATGACCTGAGCTGAAGGCAGCCACTTAACCAACTGAGCCACCCAGGCAACCCGAAATAGCTCTTTTTTACAAAAGAATACTAATTTAAAAATGTAAAATGAATGAGAGAAATGGAAAATCACCATTAGAGCATCACAGTAATAATTGCTGCAGACCCAATATTTTGATGGTTGCTAAAATTTATGGATGAAGATTTCATTAGAAATGAGATATTTGCATAGCCTGAAATACCTTCCTCCAAATAATTATTCATTGCAAAGGAAAAAAAAATGTTAACTTTACAGGGGAGAAATCTGGCATACATCATTTTAATCAAGTGATCAAGGTTTACCTTACCATTGATAAGACATAACTATATCATGTAGCCCTTGATATGATGCAACGAGAAAGGGATATCACTTTTGTGGTATTCTTGCCTATGTACAATCTAACCTAATCATAACATAACAGATATCAAACAAACCCTAACTGAGGGACATTCTACCAAAATAAATTGACTATTTATCTTCAAAAGTGTCAAGAGAAGACAGAAGAAAGAGAAATTAAGGAGTCGATCCCATTTACAATTGCACCTAAAACCATAAGATACCTAGGAATAAATCTAACCAAAGAGACAAAGGATCTGTACTCAGAAAACTATAAAATACTCATGAAAGAAATTGAGGAAGACACAAAGAAATGGAAAAACGTTCCATGCTCATGGATTGGAAGAACAAATATTGTGAAGATGTCAATGCTACCTAGAGCAATCTACACATTCAATGCAATCCCCATCAAAATACCATCCACTTTTTTCAAAGAAATGGAACAAATCATCCTAAAATTTGTATGGAACCAGAAAAGACCCCGCATAGCCAGAGGAATATTGAAAAAGAAAAGCAAAGCCGACGGCATCACAATTCCGGACTTCAAGCTCTATTACAAAGCTGTCATCATCAAGACAGCATGGTACTGGTACAAAAACAGACACATAGATCAATGGAACAGAATAGAGAGCCCAGAAATGGACCCTCAACTCTATGGTCAACTAATCTTCGACAAAGCAGGAAAGAATGTCCAATGGAACAAAGACAGTCTCTTCAACAAATGGTGTTGGGAAAATTGGATAGCCACATGCAGAAGAATGAAACTGGACCATTTCCTTACACCACACACAAAAATAGACTCCAAATGGTTGAAAGACCTCAATGTGAGACAGGAGTCTATCCAAATCCTAAAGGAGAATACAGGCAGCAACCTCTTTGACCTCAGCCGAAGCAACTTCTTCCTAGAAACATCGCCAAAGGCAAGGGAAGCAAGGGCAAAAATGAACTATTGGGACTTCATCAAGATAAAAAGCTTTTGCAAAGCAAAGGAAACAGTCAACAAAACCAAAAGACAACCGACAGAATGGGAGAAGATATTTGCAAATGACATATCAGATAAAGGGCTAGTATCCAAAATCTATAAAGAACTCATCAAACTCAACACCCAAAGAACAAAGAATCCAATCAAGAAATGGGCAGAAGACATGAACAGACATTTTTCCAAAGAAGACATCCAAATGGCCAACAGACACATGAAAAAGTGCTCAATATCGCTCGGCATCAGGGAAATCCAAATCAAAATCTCAATGAGATACCACCTCACACCAGTCAGAATGGCTAAAATTAACAAGTCAGGAAACGACAGATGTTGGCGGGGATGCGGAGAAAGGGGAACCCTCCTCCACTTTCGGTGGGAATGCAAGCTGGTGCAGCCACTCTGGAAAACAGTATGGAAGTTCCTCAAAAAGTTGAAAATAGAGCTACCCTATGACCCAGCAATTGCACTACTGGGTATTTACCCCAAAGATACAAAAGTAGGGATCTGAAGGGCTACGTGCACCCCGATGTTTATAGCAGCAATGTCCACAATAGCCAAACTGTGGAAAGAGCCAAGATGTCCATCGACAGATGAATGGATAAAGAAGATGTGGTATATATATACAATGGAATAGTATGCAGCCATCAAAAGGAATGAGATCTTGCCATTTGCAACGACGTGGATGGAACTGGAGGGTATTATGTTGAGTGAAATAAGTCAAAAAGAGAAAGACATGTATCATATGATCTCACTGATATGAGGAATTCCTAATCGCAGGAAACAAACTGAGTGTTGTTGGAGTGGGGGGTGGGGTGGGAGGGATGGGGTGACTGGGTGATAGACACTGGGGAGGGTATGTGCTCTGGTAAGCGCTGTGAATTGTGCAAGACTGTTGAATCTCAGATCTGTACCTCTGAAACAAATAATGCAATATATGTTAAGAAAAAAAAAAAAGAAGAAGAAGGTAGCGGGAGGGGAAGAATGAAGCGGGGGAAATCGGAGGGGTAGACAAACCATGAGAAACGATAGACTCTGAAAAACAAACTGAGGGTTCTAGAGGGGAGGGGGGTGGGAGGATGGGTTAGCCTGGTGGTGGGTATTGAGGAGGGCACATTCTGCATGGAGCACTGGGTGTTGTGCACAAACAATGAATCATGGAACACTTCATCTAAAACTAATGATGTAATGTATGAGGATTAACATAAGAATAAAATAAAATTTAAAAAATGGGTAAAAAAAAAGTGTCAAGAGAAGTCTGAGAAATTGTCACAGATTGGAAGAGACAAGGAGATCTGAAACCAATTGCAATGCAAACTAAATGGATAGGACACCGGGGGAAAGAATGTATTAGTGGAAAAACTGGTGAAATCAAAATAAGTTTGTAGTTTTGTTAATAGTATTGTACCAAAGTTATTTCCTTGGTTTGGCACTCTGATTATGTACTGAAGCTATGTGAAGCATGCATGAAAATTCTCTGTAATATTTTTCAGCTTATAAGTTTAAAATTATTTCAAAATAAAATGTAAAGAAAGAAATCTAACATCCCTGAAAGCAGATATTATACATTAAAGTGGTAATTATTATTTTACACATAAAAGCAGAAAACTAAACATAATAAAAAATTGTTTAAAAACCACAGATTGAGAAAATTGTCTCTGCTTCTACATGTTTTTACCAGTGTGAGAGTGTGTATGTGTGTATATACGTGTGTGTAAGACAGTCTGGTTTGTGTATGTATGTTTTTCCGTATATTGGTTCTTTTGTGGTTGATAATGACTCAGTTCAGAATTGAAACAAACAGGAAGTCAGTTTTTACAAGTGGAATAAAAGATTTGTACACCAATGGGATGTGCTTCTCTCTCTTATCTCTGATTCTCCTTGGAAGGTGGCTAGATTTTCACAAATCAGTCAACATCATATCTCTCAGCAAAGATAGTCTCTGACAGAATTTGACTCACACCACCTTAGAATTATGTGATTAAAGTGGGAGAGGAACAATTCCCCAAAAGATGCATTTCCCAGAAGGATAATATAGGGCACAGAGAAAATAGTATCTTCATACTTAAATGAGATATACTTTCATAGAATACTCAAGAAAAGGAAGAGGGAAAAATAGGGACAATCAAATAGCACGATGAAATTTGAAATATTATTTTCATGATAGTTTAATGATGGCATTTTATAAGTTATAAAACAATAAGAAATATTAATGAGTTACACCATGTACTCTCTGAAAGGGATATTCTTTTTTCTCCTTTCAACTTGAATTTGAAAGGGATATTCTTCGGAAAAAATGACAAAAAATTAAAAATAATGCTTCAAAATGTTCATGGATGATTTAAAATTATACCATTGATTTAAGTAACTATTTCTGTATGATAACAGACTCTTTGCTCCACTGCAAAAATGAAGCATCCAGGGGCGCCTGCGTGGCTCAGTCGTTAAGTGTGTGCCTTCGGCTCAGGTCATGATCCCAGCGTCCTGGGATTGAGCCCCGCATCGGGCTCCTTGCTCAGCGGGAAGCCTGCTTTTCCTTCTCTCACTCCCCCTGCTTGTGTTTCTGCTCTCGCTATCTCTCTCTCTGTCAAATAAATAAATAAAAATCTTTAAAAAAAAATAAAGCATCCTGGAACTAATAAGTTAACATAACAACATTGCAGGATACAAGGTTAATATACAGTAGTCAATTATTTTTCTATTTATCTACAATGAACAAACAGAATCTGAAATTAAAAACATAATACCATTTATGTTAGCACTCTAAAAAATGAAATACTTAGTTGTAAATATAACAAAGTATGTACAAGATCTATATGAGGGAAACTACAGAACTCTGATATAATCAAAGAAGAACTAAATAAATAGAGGGACATTCCATGTTCACAAGTAGGAAGACATAATATTATCAAGATATTAGTTCTTTCCAACATTATTGGTAGATTTAATATAAGTCCACTAAACCCCCAGCAAGTTATTTTATGAATATCGAAAAACAGTCTAAACTGTATGTGGAGAAGCAAAAGACCCAGAATAGCCAATACAGTATTGAAGGAGAAGAACAAAGTTGGAAGACTGACACTACCTAATTTTAAGGCTTACTATAAAACTACACTAATCAAGGCAGGGTGGTACTGGGAAAAAGTTGACAACTAGATCAATGACACAGAATGGACTGCCTCCCAAAATAGACTCACATAAATATAGTCAACTGATCTTTGACAAGGAGCAAAGACAATACAATGGAACAAAAGCAGTCTTTTCAGCAAATAGTTCTGGAAAAACTAGCCATGCACATGCAAAAAAAACCCAAAACACACACAAAAAAACATCAGACACAAACCTTATATGCTTCACAAAAGTAACTTAAAATGTATCATAGAGCTAAATATAAAATGCAAAACTATAAAACTCCTAGAAGATAACATAGGAGAAAAATCTAGACAGCATTGGTTATGGTGATGACTTTTAAGACACAACACCAAAATATGACACGTGAAGAAAATAGCAGATAAGCTAGACATTAAAATTAAAACTGCTCCATGAAAGGCAATGTCAAAAGAATGAAAAGACAAGCCATAGACTGGGAAGAAATACTTGCAAAAGACACATCTAATAAAGGATCAGTATCTAAAAGAGAAAAAGAACTCTTAAAACTTCACAAAAAGGAAAAAAAAAAAAAAAGGAAACAGGCCTAATTAACAAGTGAGTCAAAGACCTTAATAGACATCTTACCAAAATAGATATGATATATTGAATGCAAATAACATGTAAAAATATGCTCCACAAGAAATGTCATCAGAGAAATGATAAATAAGATGAAACAACAATGAGATACCATTACACACCTATTAGAATGGTCAAATGTAAAAACAATAACAACACCAAATGCTGACAAGGATGCTGAGCAACAGGAACTCTCATTCATTGATGGTGAGAATGTGAAATACACTTTGGGGGACACTTTGGCAGCTTTTTTACAAAATTAAACATACTCGTGCTGTAGAATCCAGCAATTTCACTCCTTGGTATTTACCCAAAGGAGTTGAAAACTTATGTCCACACAAAGACCTGCACATGGACTTTGTTCATAATTGCCAAAACTTAGAAGCAACCACGATATTCTTCAGTAGGTGCATGGATGAACTATGGTACTTCCAGGCCATGGGATATTATTCAGAACTAAAAAAAAATTATCAAGCCATGAATACATGTGGAAGATGCTTAAATACATATTACTAAATGAAAGAAGCCAATCTGAAAATATTATATACTGTATGATTCCAATTATAAGACATTCTGGGAAAGAGAACTATGAACACAATAAGAAGATCAGTGTTTGAGGGGTAGGAGAAATAGGCAGAGTATAGATTTATAAGGAAATGAAAATATGATAGTATAATGATGGATACATGTCATTACACATTTGTCCAAGCTCATAGAATGTACAACACCAAGGGTGAACCCTAAAGGCAAACTATGGACTCTGAATTATAATGATGTGTCAATGTAGGTTTGTCCGTTGTCACAAATATATCACTCTGGTGGAGGAAGCTGATAAACAGGGGAGGCTATGTATGTGTAGGGGCAGAGGATACGTGGGAAATCCCTGTATCTTCCTCTCAATTTTGCTGTGAACCTAAAACTGTCAAAAACAATAAAGTCTCTTAACAAATTAAACAACAAAATACCTACTTGCTAAAGTAACATGTAGCATAATATATTTCTTTATTTGAAAGCAATAATTTGTCCCTGCACTTATTTATTCTTAGCCCAAGAATGTAATCCTATATCTTATGCTATTTTCGTTTTTATCTCTTAGATCTATTGGAACATGCTGCTATTCTTATACCAGAAATTATTGTTAACCTCTCCCTTGATTTTTTCTACTTTCAGAAACTTTGGATTTCTCTTTTGAACTTATTTTCTAAATTGTTAAAGGCTTGTTGTGATAACAAAACATTACCCTGATGTGAATGAAGCAAAACAAGGCAACCACAAAAAAGAAAAAGGAAAAAAAAATAATTTGTGCCTCTACCAATTATAAGAAGTGTGATCCTGAACACACTGATACTTGACCCTCAATTTTCTCATATTTTAATTGGTAATAAGAAGGCCAGCTCTACTAATTTATTTTCATTCTCGTTAGTATCAAATGAGGCAATATAATATGAAAAGGGCAAACACAGCATAAAGAAAAACAACAGATTAATACCCTGAGCTAGGCAGTAAGCAAAACCCTTTTAACCTTCTGCACTGCAGGAAGAGGCATTTGGTGGTAAAAGAGAACTATCCCTGAAGAAAATGATTTCTGGGTAGAGCAGGACAATCTTCCATGTGAACTTTATCCTGGAAAAGCACCTCTCCCCTCGCCTCCCATGTAAAGACTGAAGTTCTATGTTTCAACTAGTGCAATCCACCAGGACAGCTGCAGAAAGTAATTTACAGAAATGTTGTAGCAGTCATTTCTCTACTGATTTTTTTGGAAAGCATTAGCAGAGACTATTCAAATATTTAGGTAACTCAAATATATTGGCTGTAGCCCAGGCTTCCTGGACCAACTCTGTTTAACCTGGTGCTAACTGGTGTGGAGACCTGGTCTCTCTGCCTTTCAGCAGTCACGTGTTTGTGGATCGCACATATCTCCTTTTGAAATACCAAATTTCTCTGGTTTGAGAACTTGATTTCACACCCTATCATCATCAAGAAGATGAGCGTAGCTTTTCCTTAGGAAAATGTGGTACCCATTTCAATGCCTGTCGCTTGATTTTTGTATTTATCTTGCAGAGCTATCATTCCCCAAAAAAGGTTTCTTCTGTTAAAAGAATTACTTTACCAGGTGCTAAGAATATGTTTTCTTCCCTAAATGATTACACTAACTATTGAATATTGGATTTCTTTTTTTTTAATTTTTTTTTATTCTTATGTTAATCCCCATACATTACATCATTAGTTTTAGATGAAGTGTTCCATGATTCATTGTTTGTGCACAACACCCAGTGCTCCATGCAGAATGTGCCCTCCTCAGTACCCACCACCAGGCCAACCCATCCTCCCACCCCCCTCCCCTCTAGAACCCTGTTTGTTTTTCAGAGTCCATCGTCTCTCATGGTTCGTCTACCCCTCCGATTTCCCCCGCTTCGTTCTTCCCCTCCCGCTACCTTCTTCTTCTTTTTTTTTCTTAACATATATTGCATTATTTGTTTCAGAGGTACAGATCTGAGATTCAACAGTCTTGCACAATTCACAGCGCTTACCAGAGCACATACCCTCCCCAGTGTCTATCACCCAGTCACCCCATCCCTCCCACCCCACCCCCCACTCCAACAACACTCAGTTTGTTTCCTGCGATTAAGAATTCCTCATATCAGTGAGATCATATGATACATGTCTTTCTCTTTTTGACTTATTTCACTCAACATAATACCCTCCAGTTCCATCCACGTCGTTGCAAATGGCAAGATCTCATTCCTTTTGATGGCTGCATACTATTCCATTGTATATATATACCACATCTTCTTTATCCATTCATCTGTCGATGGACATCTTGGCTCTTTCCACAGTTTGGCTATTGTGGACATTGCTGCTATAAACATCGGGGTGCACGTAGCCCTTCGGATCCCTACTTTTGTATCTTTGGGGTAAATACCCAGTAGTGCAATTGCTGGGTCATAGGGTAGCTCTATTTTCAACTTTTTGAGGACCCTCCATACAGTCTTCCAGAGTGGCTGCACCAGTGAATATTGGATTTCAATTGCCCCACACCATCCCCAGCCTTCTCTTGGATGTTTGTAAGGACTGTCTGTACTTCTGAATAGCTAAGAAAGTCTATTAGAGCACGGTATCTGTAGCTCTCTTTCCAGTTAAAATAAGGTTTGGGTTTTGTTGTATATGGGTAACTGTTTGCTTTAGAATTTCAGCAATATTTTGGAAAGCAACTCCATGAACGCATGCCATAAAACAAGCAATGTGCAGGGCACACTTTTTTCTGATTGGAGCTGTTCATGTTCCAGGTTTTCTATGTTAGAGTAGTTGGTAACCAGCAGAACATTTTATGTATACATGCCTATCACTAATAGTTAGGATCAGCTGTGTTTCCTTGGATTCAGACTCATTTTAGTTAGAGCTGCCTAAACATGATCTTGCTTGACAGTTGACATTTCTATCTCCCCTGCCTTATCTCTTTTGAAATCTATGACCCATTCCCACTTTATTTCATCTCGATAGAATTTGTTATTGTATGCTATTTTTTTCAAAATTTACCTGCAGAAAAATTCACTTTTTTCAGCGTACACTTCTATGAGTTTTTAATGTAAATAGATTCTTATAACAACCAGCACAAACAGAATACAGAATACTTCCATTATTCCAAGGAATTCCCTCATGTGGCCCCTTTATATTCAGATCTCGTCCCACTCCAACCCCTGGCAACCATTGATCTGTTTTCTGCTCCTCCATGTTGGCCTTTTCCAGAACAAATGGAATCATATGATATGGAACCTTTTGAAGCTGGATTCTTTCACTTAGCGAAATGTGTTTGAGGTTCATTCATGGTGTGGGTGGGGTGAATCAGGAGTCCTTTTATTTTTATTGCCAAATAATATCCCATTTTGTGGATGTGCCACAGTATTACCCAAACACAAACTGAAGGACATTTGGATTATTTCCAGTTGTTTCTGAGTAAAGCTGCTATAAACTTTTGCACACAAGTCTTTGTGAAATATATTTCTCTTTCTCTTGGATAAATATCTAACAGTGAAATTGCTAGGTCGTATAGAACGTTTTACTTAATTTTATTTAGAAAACCTGCCAAACTGTTTTCCAAAGAAGTTGTAGAACTGCCCTTTCTTCTAAAATTTATTTTTCTTATTTAATAATCACATGATTTTCTTTTATCTTAGTGAGAAAAGAACACTGCCACTGTTCTCTAAATTTGTCTTTAGGCAATGAGTATATTCTAAGGGAAGACTTCCCTGAGGTCTAACATGGGCGGACTTACTGTATGTTACAGAATTCTGAAAAAAGCATGTATATATCCTTTCTTAGCTAACTCTCCTTAAGATTTCTTATTTACTTCTCACTAACGTTGTATAGACATGACAAACTTGATTTTCACACCCTATCATCCACCTTACAGGTAAACTAGTTAGATTTATTTGGCTCTTGTGTTGGATAGCAAGATCTTGAAATACTGTCACTTTCACATTCTGGACATCTGGACTTGTACCCTGGATTATAAATTAGAAGCTTGTTTAGGTATAAAGCTAGAATAATCTGAAGGAAACAGAGCTGATAGTACAGATATCATTCCTTTTCTCTAGAACTTTTCTGAGTTTCAGTGGTCACTACATTTGGCATTTTTCTCTGGTGATGTATAATCCAATCTGGTCATGGAAGAAGAAAGGGTATCCAGGAATATGTATTTTTTACTTTACAGATTAGTGTACAACAGCCAATCAATGATGTAGCTAGTATATGAATGAAGGACAGGTCACAGCTAGAGCTGGAAATCATTTAAGAACTATGTTGGTTTGAGAACAGCTATGCAAGTGTTTAGCAACTTAATGCAATTATATCTAATCTTTAGATAGGTTCTGCAATCATTTTTTGTCAACTTTTTCTCCCAGACTCCAAGACCTCATATTGCACACAGCAGTGGCAGACTTCTTATTGCTGAGAATGTTCTTTTTATTTGTGTATTAAAGAAACCAGCAGGAAGAAGTCTCCTAATATCTCCCTCCTACAAATAGCTCAAAAATAATCCTGGTAAAGGCAATCTCCTAATAGGCACCTCCTGTCTGCTTTGTCTATCCTAGACATTAAGATGCTCACCTCCGACTCTTAGGCAGGATCTGCCCCGGTGAGGTATTAGTCTGTAACAATGCCTGAGAGAGTCTTCATCCAGAGGAAGATTACAGGGTGACCAACTGAACCGACACCGTGTAAAAGTGGGAAGTGCAAACTAACTATAAGCAATCCATCTGATGACAATCATACATGTAGACCCATGTTTTATCCTCACTTGCGACACAGTAAATGGTTACCATATGCAGCTCAGGAAATGCCTTTTTCTTGTTCTTAAATCTACCCTTAAATCTATCTTGTTCATAAATCTAAAGGCATCTACCTCTCTGCTTTAGTTCTTTGCTCCACAGTATTCTTGTTCTTGCCAGTATACTCTGAATGGCCAATTATCTAATTTGGGGATTCTCAGTACTAACTATTCTCATGTCTATTCTATAATTGCTTACGGTTTTACTATCAAGAGTTTTCACTGTTCTTCATCATCGCAGTTCTGCTTTTCTTTAATATAATTACTTAATTTTTAAGGGTTTATATTATTAAACTAACAGATGCATGTAGCTAAACCAAAAGTATTGTGTTGAACTCCATCTTAGCTCCAATCCTGTCCCCAGAAGTAAGATGGTTAGATTCTTAATTTTTTTTCCTTCTGATACCTCAATATCCCTAAGTATTGTTTCCACAATATTTTTGAATTTATTTGCTTTAGATATTACATATTAATTCCTTGTTTTAATAGGCAAGGATTTAGCTACCTTACACCAGCCTTCAACTTTCCTCTCCCATTCTGATGATATAGGGTTGCATATCTCACAAATAAAAATATGTAATGCCCAATTCAATTGGAATTTCCTGTAAGCAAAACAATATCTTCAAAAAAGTATGTCCCAAATATTACAGGGGCTATAGGCTGAAGGTGCCTCCCCAAATTTATAAGTTGGAACCTAATTCCCAATGTGAGGGTATTTGGAGGTGGGGTCTATGGGAGGTGTTGGGCCATGTAGGTGGATGGAGCCTTCAAAAATGGGATTAGTGCCCTTATTAGAAATACCTGAGATTGCTCCACCCCTTTCTGCCATGTGAGAACACAAGTGAGAAAACCTCCACCTATGGACCAGAAAGCAGGCTCTCTCCAGACAATCCGTCGGCATCTTGACTTTGGCTTCCTGGCCTCCAGGACTGTGAGAAACAAATTTCTGTTGCTTATAAGTGATCCCGTCTATGGTATTCTGTTATAACAGCCTGAACAGGCTAAGACAACAGGGGACATGCTTACACTAAAAGAATTCTTTGTTTATCTCAAAACCCAGTTTAACTAACTGAGCAATCTGTATTTCATTTGGCAACCACATCACAATAGTCATATTACTTTCTTTTTTTTATTCAGTTGGTTATCTTTTAGAAAAATGTATCTCTTAATTCTTGTTCCATCAAAAGTATTTTTTATCCACCATTTTGTAAGATGCATACATTTGTACTTCTTCCCCTTTCCTTCAACTGTATTCCTGTTCTTTTTTATATATTTGTAAGTTCTTCATATGTAACATTCATATAAACAATATTTTTATTATTTGAATTACAGAAAAATATTAACTGCAGAGCTATGTCATTAAGGATGACTACACTGGTTTTCATAAAATTTTCGTGGTTCCTCACTCTGAATATTTTCTAATGCCATTTTTTCCCCTTGTTCCACTCTCCTGCTTTCGTATATTCTCAAACTTTGCAAAGACTGACTTCTTGGAACCCCTCTGAACTGCAGTCAGACTGAGAATTGATTCCATTTAATGCTTTCCTAGATTCAATCCATTTTTGGTCTGGATCTTCATTCTTATTTGTTTGTTTTGCCAGAGCAAAAGAGCTGCATTTCAAGTAACTATCTAAAGAGTTTGTTGAAGGTAAATTTTTTTTTTTGAGATCTTGCATGTTTGAAAATAGCTGAATCCCTTCTTCATACATGATTGATAGTTTGAGTGTGAACAGAATTCTAAGATAAAAATAATTTCCCTGGGGAGGTTGGAGGGAATTGCTCTCTTGTCTTCTGGCATTCAGCGTGGCCATTGAGAGTCGTGCTTGTTCTGACCTCCTTCCTGCACCTGCATTTCCCTGCCCTCTTTTTTTTCCCTTCCCATTGTATGCAATTCTGAGACTGTACTATGTTGTAATTAAGTGCATATTCTCCCCACTCATTGTGCTGGGTGAGTTCTTTTAATCTAGAGACAACTTAATTTGGAGAAAAATTTTTATGTATATCTCCAGTTTCTCTGGATTTTCTGAAACAGCTTTTAGTTGCATACTGGGGTTCTGAATTGTTTCTTTATTTCTTTACTTTTTTCACATCATTTTAATTTCCTTTTCTTTGTTTTCAACTCTTTTGGGGAGACTTATAAAACTTTATTCTCTAAAATTTCTATTGATTTTTCTCAACATTTTACTACAAATATTTTCCAACATCGAGCATTTGAAAGAATTTGTAGTAAAATCTGAATGCCCACTACCTAGATTCTATTTCTTGAACTTTAAAATTTTTGTGTTTATTATATATATTTAAGTTTCAAAAAAAAAAACCTCTTTCAATTGTTTGTTTGTTTGTTTGTTTTTGCAGTATATCTTGTTTTAAGGATGTTTGTTTTTGCAATATATCTTGTTTTAAGGATTGAGTGGCCTGCTCACATTCCAGAGGGGAAGACTCTGTTTTGTTACTTTCCTAGTTTAACAGGAGAGACTTCTGCAATGTTCGATATAAGAGTTTGATATAAGTGCGTGAATGCGTCTGTGTAAGAGTAAGTGTCTATGGTTCTGGGTGGGTTAGTGATCTGTCATAGTGTCGTCTAACCTTTCCTTCTTCCTGCCCCCTGGATTTACAAAGCTGGAGACTTTAGGATTCTACCAGGCAGAGTTGCAGAGATCCTTACCACTCTTGGCTAGGTCTTACTAGATTTTGGATTCCTTCAGCAGACTTCTTCAGTTTTGCTTTGTTTGTTTCCTCTGTTTCTCTCTCCCCTGGTCTATCAACATATTTATGCCTTGTATTCCTTCTCTACAAGTTTAGTGGCATTTTTCTAGGAAGAGCGGATAAGTGTAAATGAATAATTGCTATTTCTGGAATCAGTTTTCCTCTCCCAATCGGTTTCCCTCTCCCACCTCAGTAAGTCAGGTGTGGTCCTTCTGTCTCTGAGCACTCTTCTGCTCTGCATCCTTGCAGTAAGCTGCGTTTTAGTATCTGTTCAGGATTTCTGAAATAAATAAATAAATAAATAAATAAATAAATAAATAAATAAAGTAAAAGTGAGCAAATAAAACCATTTACAAGTTAAATTTGTTTCAACAAAATATTCCCAGATGTGCAAAATTCCTGTGTTGTAAAGCCAAGCCCTTTGCCTGGGACTAGTATCCTTGTGTTTCAGACCTACTGTCATGCTTTTGCAGAAGTCCTAAATATTCAATTCCAGAAGACATGTCAGGGACATGAAGGCCAGGATTTTCTAGGCTCATATCTTGACTGTGCTATCAGGTGTCTGAGGGCCTTGGGGAATCTATTTAATTTCTATGAGGATCAATTCCTAACCTTAATATTTGAAGAGTTACCTAAAATAGTAATTTGTACCTTACAGGTGATATAAATAACTGTGAGAACTTTCCCAAACACATGATCCTATACATGAAACTTTGTAGACTAACTCACTTTGAATCTAAATACTTCAGAATTGTACATATCAAATTATATTAATTATAGTATAACTAAACCCAGCCAACATATTGTTGACATGACCAAGTATTACAGAATCCAGTATTCTTGCATGAAGATAATATTACCTGTTTCATAGGGTTGTCATTGGAATTAAATATGTTAATACATATAAAGTGCTTAGAAATGTGTCTAATAGAGAGACTCCCTCAAATGTGCACTAAAAGAGTTGCTTTATATTATTTGATTTCTGTGTGCCATGAACTTTGCTAAGACTTTTACATGTATCATCTCTTACCTCATCTTATCCTTACCTATCTTTGAAAGATACTATTGCCATTCTCATCTTATGGATGAAGATAAGAGGCAAAGAAAGTTATGTAATTTGCTCAAGGTGGCAGAGCTAATAGGTGAAGTAGGCAAGATTTGAGGCTAGGCAGTCTGGTCACACAACTAATCAATCACCAAACCAAACCATCTGTTTGAGCAATATAAGTATGAAAATCAGATATCAAAGGTTATTGTAGGTTGGGTTAGTACAGAAAAAGGCTTTCTAGTATTTTTCAGGCATCTGCCCTGTAGCCCCTACATAAGACTCAGATAGACATAGAAAGGAGAGAAAGGAGGGCTGCCAGGTAGGGCTCGTGGCACAAAGCTGGCTGTTGTGTTAGAGCGGTGATGAATGCACCTGCTTGGAGGTACCAACTTGAATTTTTTTTTTTTTTAAAAAGTCAGAGTTAAGTGTTAATTTTTGGTAAAAAGGACATTAAATATTAGTAATAGGAATACTTTGAAAGTGAATTGAAGCTAAATGATGAATGTTAAATGTTATTTTCCTTCTTTTAGAGTTTTTAGGAATTGTGAAAAAGAGCTGCAAATACGCTTAAAACCTAAATTTTGTGAAAACAACAATCTCACAAAACGTTGCGTATATCTGTGTGTGTATATATGCAATCATTCCATAATAGCCTTCATTTCCTGTCTTACGAGTGTTTCAGTTTTGTTTTCAAAGCACTCGCTTTTCCTTTTTCCCCCTTCATATTGATTGGCTTATTTAGATATTTAATCAATCTTAAAATCCATATGTTGTCTGTTTTCTCGGTATACTTTAAATTCATCACAATCCTCTGGTTGGATTTAAGAGAGCAAATTTAATTCTGTACTGTAAACAAAGATATTTTGAATATGTAATAGGAACGCCACTTCTCTTTCCCCAATCCTCATTCTAGACATTTAAGTTATTCACAGCCGCTATTCCCATAACACTTAAAGTGATTATATCTATTGCCAACATCTATAAATTATTAACGTCAAAGCGAGCGGTTCCCTGGCACACAATTTCAACCTTTCACAGAAAGAGGAACACTTCGAGAGAGGTTTAAGGAGATTAAGGAAATTCAGGTGGTAACATGGTCACTAGAAATTTAATCTTTGTTTGTGATTGCTTTCCCTTTCTTTTCTTACTGGGTTCTTGTAAGCAAGACTTTGAGTCTGTGGAGATTCTGAAAGTTCAGATAACTGGGTAAAGTCCATTCCAACCCATCTTCTTACCACAGTTTTAAGTAATGAGCCAGCACAGTCACTTCTCACTTAAAGTTATCTTGCAGTTATCAGAGTTTATTCAGCAAGGGCTTATGCACTGGATTCATAAAACAGAATTTATTGAATTCAAGAAAAGGAATGATGAAGATAAATTGAGAAATGTCTCAACAATATAAAAAATTGCTACTTTCTCAGAATTCAAAGAGTGGCTGGCTATAATACGAAATACCCAGTTAACAACGTTGGGAATTAAAGGTATGTAACTGATAAAGATGGATGTCTCGCTTTTGTGGATACAACTTGGGCAGTTTAAAATAAATACTGTAATAATTGATCTTTCTGAATGATGTGCAAGTGCTGAATAATGCTTGATAATAGGGTATCAACTTCCTGTCTTTGACATTGATAGATGGTCCTTACATTTCTCCTAATAAAATGATGAGCAAGCCTTCAATTATACATATTGCAGTGCTGCAAATAAAGCTCAATGGAAGTGGGTGGGAGACTCTCCTACCACCATTTTAATATTACCCTAGACCGAAACCATTTCTGCCTTGCAGGCTGACAAGAGGAAGATGTCACTGCAGATTAATGAGCTTCACATTACACTGTCCTAGTAAGGAAATGGGGGAGAGGATGCCTTGCTTCTCTTTTTTTTAAAGCAGCTGCCTGGTTAGCTCACCAAGTAAGAAGCAGCTTCAGAAAGGTTATTAATAGCTTTATTGACATTCTGATTGAAAGCAATTTTTCAGCAGGCTTGGGTATAATGCAGTAGAGATTTTATTGGCTCTCGACCAGTAATTTCAAAGAAATACTTCAATTAGTAATGTAATAATATGCCTGTAGTCAAGGTATATGTATGAAAATTATGCCTCAGCTCAGCTTTGAATTGTCTCACAGATAAGAGTTTGCCTGTTTGGGGGTGCCTGGGTGGCTCAGTCGTTAAGCGTCTGCCTTCGGCTCAGGTCATGATCTCAGGGTCCTGGGATTGAGCCCCGCATCAGGATCCCTGCTCAGCGGGAAGCCTGCTTCTCCCTCTCCCACTCCCCCTGCTTGTGTTCCCTCTCTCGCTGTGTCTCTCTCTGTCAAATAAATAAATAAAATCTTAAAAAAAAAAAAAAAAAGAGTTTGCCTGTTTGTTTGGAACAGGGTCATTACGACTCTTCAGACGCCAATGGTAAAAAATAACATTAGGTGCTTAAATAAATCAGAGTATATTGGCTGAATATTCTCTTATTGGTGCCCAGAGTTACTACAAACTTTTATATTCCAGATCACATTTAAAACACAGCATCACAGTGGGTTTTTATCTTCTGTTCAAAATTCAAAAATGCATTACTCTGAGTTTCTGCCCTTTTTAAATTGTGTAATAATATTTATTTGTTCTTATGATGAAAGAGTGAGTGATAGATTGATAAACCTCACAGGTATTTCATTAGAAAAACCATCCAGAGTTTTGGATACAGAGAGTCAAACTGAGATCCTATAGGAGATACAATCCCCCATTTCATTGCTTTCTTGAAACCAAAGCTGTCATCTGATAATTAATTTAAACTGCTGCTTATTAATGTGACTTTTTTATCCTCTGTACTCCACCTTATTAATAACAGTTTCCCTAATGTGAGAAAGTGTTCCCTGAATTTAAGTTCAACAAACTTTGAGATAAAGGGACTTGGGTTGAATGGAGGAGGGGTGGGCAGGAAGGGAAACTCTTACTTTTCTGTAGTG
Source organism: Mirounga angustirostris (assembly GCF_029215605.1). Lineage (NCBI taxonomy): Eukaryota > Metazoa > Chordata > Mammalia > Carnivora > Phocidae > Mirounga > Mirounga angustirostris. The sequence goes on along the minus strand of NW_026991722.1, from coordinate 42,271,057 downwards.
TTATGTGTGTGTTTTGCCATGTCTGTGTGCTGATATTTTTAACAACTTTATATTGAAGTGTAATGTAGATAGATGACAGATATGTTTTAGATACACACACACATATGTACATAAGAGTACACCACTATAAATATGGTATAAATATTCACACAGTAAATACACCTAATATAAACATTACCTAGATTAAGAAACTGAATGTTACCCAAGTCCCCAAAACTCCCTGTGTTCCCCGTTAGTCACTACCCTCCTAACCATTATTCTGATTTCATATGGCAGACATGAGTTTTGCCTTCTTTTGTTTTACCAAATATAAATAGAATCATACAGTAAGTACTCTACTGTATCTGGCTACTTTTGTTCAACATTATGAGAATCGGGGCACCTGGGTGGCTCAGTTGGTTAAGCGACTGCCTTCGGCTCAGGTCATGATCCTGGAGTCCCAGGATCGAGTCCTGCATCGGGCTCCCTGCTCAGCAGGGAGTCTGCTTCTCCCTCTGACCCTCCTCCCTCTCACGTTCTCTGTCTTTCATTCTCTCTCTCTCAAATAAATAAATAAAATCTTTAAAAAAAACAAAACAAAACAAAACAAAAACATTATGAGAATCATTCACATTGTTGCACATAGTTGTACATCACTCAGTTATTCCTGTAATGATATTCCATTGTAGGGATAATTTTAATTAATTAATTTATTATTCATTCATTCATTCATTCATTCATTTATTCATTCATTCATTCAGTGTTTGGTAGGGCATTTGGAAAATTTCAAGCTTGGGGTTATTATTGATTGTGCTGTTTTGAACATTCTAGAATATGCTTTTATGGTAAACATATGCACACATTTCTGATGGGTATATTATCAGGAGTAGAGGTTGTGTGGCTCCTACATACTCAGCTTTAGCAAATACTATCAAAAACTCCCCAAAGTAGTTGCGCTACTATAGGCGCATACTAGCGATGTCCGAGAATTCTGGTCATTCTATACTTTCACCAACAACTGGCATTTCTTGTCTTTTTGGCTTTAGCCATCCTAGTGAGTGTGTAATCATACTTCTATTGTTTTAGTTTGCATTTCTCTGTGGCTTATTGCCTTTCATAGATTTATTAGCCATTGGATATCTTATTTAGTAGTGACTTTTGCCTTTTTTCCCTATTGTGTTGTCCTTTTTATTGCTTTATACTTCTTCAAAATATTCTGAATATACAGTTTTGATGGGTGTATAATTTTTAAATATTTGCTTTCTGTTGGTGGTTTGCCTAATTTTTGTCTTAATTGTTTCTTTTGATGAACAGAAGTCCTCAAATTTAATATAGAACAACTGGCTAGGAAATAATTAACAGCAGATCTATAACTCATTCCCTTCTACTGCAGACTACCTGGACGAACAATGGTGGCAATCAAATTCCTTAGAGAACAACTTACTGGCCGTATACCAGAATCAGAACTTCCATGCTAGTGACAATCACTAGCATAAAGATAAGGGACAGAGAGCCCCGTCCTCAAAATGAACAATGATGTTTTGGTAGGACATAGGTGATTTCTCTGATTGCATATTGAAAATAAACCTAGAAATTATGAACTTTCACTGAACCGCTGGATGGATATGGTGGACACTTGCACACTGTGTAGCTAACAGTAGATAACATGAAGAGAATCTAAAACCACAATGAATCCCATTGTGTTAGTAATGTTTCCACATACACTGCAGAAGGATAAGGATGTTTTGGGAACTGTCTCAGACATCTCTGAGAAAATTAATTAATTTAAAAATACTGATTTTTCGAGAGGAGAAAAGATGGCAGATGAGTAGGAGACCTTATTCCAACTTGTCCCAGGAATTGAGCCACTCTGAGCACCCATGAAATCAGCCTGAGATGTAAGAAGATCTGGATCACTACAAACAGAAAACCGCAGTGGTTGGTTTCAAGGTAGAAAGCGGGGAGCCATGATTCCATGGACAGATATCAGAGGATAGACCGCAGTGGGAGGAGGCTGGCTGTGGGGATCCTATACCACCGGTGAGTGATAGCCTCCCCCGCTGGGGATGGGGCACAGACTTGCAGACCAGTAGTGGCAGGGAAAGGACTTTAGGGCAGCCCCCAGGGCGGAAACCTGGAGCAGCGGGGTCATGCGTGCAAACTGGGAGCGGCTGGTGGTTTTAGAAGCACAAAGGACAGAGACGTGCCCCGACCTGGAGGCAGGACTGGGAGCACTGCGGAGGGGCACACAACCCAGGATGCTGCAGTTTATAGCAGCACGGACAGAACCAGAGATAGTGTGGCCTGGAGAGCTCACTGAAGAACAGAGGGTTGGAAATGGTCTCTTCTGCTCAGACTCTTGGAAGAGACACAGAAAGCCGTCAGGGAAAGCCGCCAGAGAACAAAAGCCCCCCAAAACTGGTTCCCACTGAGCCCATCCCCCTCCACAGGGGGGTAGGGCAACTCTGCCCAAACAGGGTTGCCTGAGTAACACCGTGGCAGCCCCCTCCCCCAGAAGACAGGCTAGGAAAACAAGAGGCCAGCAACCCTAAGGTCCCTAGAAAACAGGTGCATCTTGCTTGGGTGCTGGTCAATAATTTCGACTCTATACATTCCCTCAACCACCCATCAACAGAATGACTAGGAGGAGGAACACCCAAAATAGAAAAGACTCAGAGATTATGACTTATGCCACAGATTTACAAATGGAGGCAGATATAACCAAGATGTCGGACATGGAATTCAGGCTAGCAATTGTGAAGACAATAGCTAGAATGGAGAAATCAATTAATAGCAACATAGAGTCTCTAAAGGCAGAAATGAAAGCTGAATTGGCAGAACTTAAAAATACTATCAATGAGATCCAATCTAATCTAGATAATCTAACAGCTAGGGTAAGTGAGGCAGAAGAACGAATCAGTGACCTGAAAGACAATTTAATAGATAAAAAGGGAAAAGAGGAGGCCAGGGAAAAACAACTCAGAATCCATGAAAATAGAATCAGAGAAATAAGTGACACCATGAAGCATTCCAATGTCAGAATTATTGGAATCCCAGAGGGAGTGGAGAGAGAGAGAGAGGATTAGAAGATATATTTGAGCAAATCCTAGCTGAGAACATCCCTAATCTGGGGAGTGAAACAAACATTTGTGTCCTAGAGGCAGAGAGGACCCCTCCCAAGATCAAGGAAAACAGGCCAACACCCTGGCATGTAATAGTAAAACTTGCAAATCTTAGAACTAAGGAAACCATCTTAAGGGCAGTTAGGGGGAAGAGATTCCTTACGTACAGAGGGAGGAACATCAGAATAACGTCAGACCTATCCACAGAGACCTGGCAAGCCCGAAAGGCCTGGCAAGACATATTCAGGGTACTAAAGGAGAAGAACATGCAGCCAAAAATACTTTATCCAGCAAGGTTGTCATTTATAATGGATGGAGAGATGCAGAGCTTCCAAGACTGGCAGAAACTGAAAGAATATGTGACCACTAAGCCGGCCCTGCCAGAAATATCAAGGGGGGTTCTATAAAAGGAGAAAGACCCCAAGAGTGATATACAACAGAAATTTACAGGGACAATCTATAAAAACAATGTCTTCACAGGCAACATGATGACAACTAATTCATATCTTTCAATAATCACTCCCAACGTGAATGGCCTAAATGCTCCCATAAAATGGCACAGAGTTGCAGATTGGATAAAAAAACAGGACCCATCCATATGCTGTCTACAAGAGACTCATTTTGAACCTAAAGATACATCCAGACTGAAAGTGAAGGGATGGAGATCCATCTTCCATGCCAACAGACCTCAAAAGAAAGCTGGGGTAGCAATTCTTATATCAGACAAATTAGATTTTAAACTAAAGTCTGTAATAAGAGACACAGAAGGACACTATATCATTCTTAAAGGGTCTACCCAACAAGAAGATCTAACAATTGTAAATATCTATGCCCCCAACATGGGAGCAGCCATCTACGTAAGCCAACTGTTAACCAAAATAAAGACTCCTATTGATAACAATACGTTAATTATAGGAGACCTCAATACTCCACTCTTATCAATAGACAGATCATCTAAGCAGAAAATCAACAAAGAAACAAGAGCTTTGAATGACACACTGGACCAGATGAACCTCATAGATATATACAGAACATTCCACCCTAAAACAACAGAATACTCATTCTTCTCGAACGCACATGGAACTTTCTCCAGAATAGACCACGTACTGGGTTACAAATCAAGTCTCAACTGATACCAAAAGATTGAGATTATTCCCTGCATATTCTCAGACCACAATGCTTTAAAACTGGAACTCAATCACAAGAAAAAATTTGGCAGAAATTCAAACACTTGGAAGCTAAAGACCATCTTGCTCAAGAATGTTTGGGTCAACCAGAAATCAAAGAAGAACTTAAAATTCATGGAAATCAATGAGAACAAAAACACATTGGCCCAAGACCAATGGGATCCTGCAAAGGTGGTCCTAAGGGGGAAATACATAGCCATCCAAGCCTCACTCAAAAAATAGAAAAGTCCCGAATTCACCAACTAACTCTACACCTTAAAGAACTAGAGAAAAAGCAACAAATGATGCCTAAGCCATGCATTAGAAGAGAAATAGTTAAGATTAGAGCAGAGATCAATGAATCAGAAACCAGAAACACAGTAGATCAGATCAACAAAACTAGAAGTTGGTCCTTTGAAAGAATTAATAAGATCAATAAACCACTGGCCAGACTTATCCAAAAGAAAAGAGAAAGGACCCAAATTAATAAAATTATGAATGAAAGAGGAGAGATCACGACTAACACCAAGGAAATAAAAACAATTATTAGAAATTATTATCAACAACTATATGCCAATAAACTGAGCAATCTGGATGAAATGGAAGCCTTCCTGGAAACCTATAAGCTGCCAAGACTGAAACAGGAAGAAATTGACAACCTGAATAGGCCAATAACCAGTAACGAGATTGAAGCAGTGATCGAAAACCTCCCAAAAAACAAGAGTCCAGGGCCTGATGGATTCCCTGGGGAATTCTACCAAACATTCAAAGAAGAAATAATACCTATTCTACTGCAGCTGTTTCAAAAAATAGAAACAGAAGGAAAACTTCCAAACTCATTCTATGAGGCCAGCATTACCTTAATCCCCAACCAGGCAAAGACCCCATCAAAAAGGAGAATTTCAGACTGATATCCTTGATGAATATGGATTCCAAAATCCTCAACAAAATCCTAGCTAATAGGATCCAACAATACATTAAAAGGATCATCCACCACGACCAAGTGGGATTTATCCTGGGGATGCAAGGATGGTTCAACATTCACAAATCAATCAATGTGATAGAACACATTAATAAGAGGAGGGAGAAGAACCATATGGTCCTTTCAACTGATGCAGAAAAAGCATTTGACCAAATACAGCATCCTTTCCTGATTAAAACTCTTCAGAGCATAGGGATAGAGGGAACATTCCCCAAGTTCATAAAATCCATCTATGAAAAACCCACAGCGAATATCATCCTCTGTGGGGAAAAGCTGAGAGCCTTTCCCTTAAGATCAGGAACACATCAAGGATGCCCACTCTTGCCACTATTGTTCAACATAGTACTAGAAGTCCTAGCAACAGCGATCAGACAACAAAAAGAAATACAAGGTATTCAAATTGGCAAAGAAGAAGTCAAACTCTCTCTTTTCGCAGATGACATGACACTTTATGTGGAAAACCCAAAAGACTCCATCCCCAAATTACTAGAACTCATACAGCAATTCAGTAATGCAGCAGGATACAAAATCAATGCACAGAAATCAGTTGCTTTCTTATACACTAACAATGCAACTGTAGAAAAAGAAATTAGAGATACGATTCTATTTACAATAGCACCAAAACCCATAAGATACCTCAAAATAAACCTAACCAAAGAGGTAAAGGAGCTATACTCTAAGAACTACAAAACACTCATGAAAGAAATTGAAGAAGACACAAAAAGATGGAAAAATATTAAATGCTCATGGATCAAAAGAATAAACATTGTTAAAATGTCTATGTTACCCAGAGCAATCTATACCTTCAATGCCATCCCGATCAAAATTCCAATGACATTTTTCAAAGTGCTGGGACAAACAATCCTAAAATTTGTATGGAGTCAGAAAAGACCCCGAATTGCCAAGGAAATGTTGAAAAAGAAAAACAAAGCTGTGGGCATCACGTTGCCTGATTTGAAGCTATATTACAAAGCTGTGACCACCAAGACAGCATGGTACTGGCACAAAAACAGACATATAGACCAATGGCACAGAATAGAGAACCCAGATATGGACCCTCAACTCTATGGTCAAATAATCTTTGACAAAGCAGGAAAAACATGCAATGGAAAAAAGTCTCTTCAATAAATGGTGCTGGGAAAATTGGACAGTCACACGCACAAGAATGAAACTCGACCATTCTCTAACACCATACACAAAGATAAACTGAAAATGGATGAAAGGCCTCAATGTGAGACAGGAATTCATCAAAATCCTAGAGGAGAACATAGGCAGTAACCTCTTTGACATTGGCCACAGCAACTTCTTTCAAGATACATCTCCAACAGCTAGTGAAACAAGAGCAAAAATGAACTTTTGGGATTTCATCAAGATAAAAAGCTTCTGCACAGCAAAGGAAACAGTCAAAACAAAGAGGCAACCCACAGAATGGGAGAAGATATTTGCAAATGACACTACAGATAAAGGGCTGGGATCCAAGATCTATAAAGAACTTCTCAAACTCAACACCCAAAAAACAAATAATCAAGTCAATAAATGGGCAGAAGACATGAATAGACACTTCTCTGAAGAAGACACAAATGGCTCACAGACACATGAAAAAATGTTCACCATCTTCAGCCATCAGGGAAATTCAAATCAAAACCACATTGAGATACCACCTTACACCAGTTAGAATGGCAAAAATTGACGGGGCAAGGAACAACAAATGTTGGAGAGGTTGTGGAGAAAGGGGAACCCTCTTACATTGTTGGTGGGAATGCAAGTTGGTACAGACACTTTGGAAAACAGTGTGGAGGTTCCTCAAAAAATTAAAAATAGAACTACCCTATGACCCAGCAATTGCACTCCTGGGTATTTATCCCAAAGACACAGATGTAGTGAAAAGAAGGGCCATATGCACCCCAATGTTCATAGCAGCAATGTCCGCAATAGCCAAACTGTGGGAAGAGCCAAGATGCCCTTCAACAGATGAATGGATAAAGAAGATGTGGTCCATATATACAACTGAATATTACTCAGCCATCAGAAAGGATGAATATCCAACTTTTACATCAACATGGATGGGACTGGAGGAGATTATGCTAAGTGAAATAAGTCAAGCAGAGAAAGTCAATTATATGGTTTCACTTATTTGTGGAACAAAGGAATAGCATGGAGGACATTAGGAGAAGGAAGGGAAAAATGAAGGGGGGGAAATCAGAGGGAGAGATGAACCATGAGAGACTATGGACTCTGAGAAACAAACAGGGTTTTAGAGGGGAGGGGGGAGGGGAGATTGGTTAGCCTGGTGATCGGTATTAAGGAGGGCAGGTACTGCATGGAGCGCTGGGTGTTACATGAAAACAATGGATCGTGGATCACCACATCAAAAACTAATGATGTACTGTATGGTGACTAATGTAACATAACAAAATTAAAAAAAAAAAAAAAAGCAAGTACTCTAAAAGCATTCACCCCCAAATTTCAGATTGTAAATCCCAAGTCAGTTCTGAAGATTTTCAGTGTAATCATTATACAGGAATCCACATCCACCCTAATGCTACAGTTGTCAGGGAGAGAGTATTCAAATTCTCATTTGACTATTTACTGAGTGACCTCTGGTTATTTAACTACTTTGTGCCTTAGGGTGTCCATCTGTAAAATTGGGTAAAATGATAGTAACTATCTCCTAAAGTTGATGTGATGTTTAAGTAAACAAACAAATTTAAAGTGCTTAGAATAAGGTCTGGCCCACAGCACTAAATAAATGTATTTTTTTAAAGATCTTATTTATTTATTTGACAGAGAGTGAGAAAGACAGCACAAGCAGGGGCCGGGGAAGGCAGGGAGAGAGGGAGAAGCAGGCTTGAGCAGGGAGCCCAATGTGGGCCTCAATCCCAGGACCCCTGGGATCATGACCTGAGTTGAAGGCAGATGCTTCACCACCTGAGCCACCCAGGCACCCCTAAATAAATGTATTTTAGTATTATTATTATTAATATTTGGCACAAAGAGAAATTTAAAATTTGCATTTATCTAGACCAATTTCCAAAAGTTCAGCATTTAAATAATAACCTTATTATTTCCAAGTGTCATCGAAATTACTACTTTCTTGAGATTTTTTTCTAAATTGTCATGCTTCACATAATAAAATTTTTCTGTCATTCAAAAAAAATACTGATTTTTCTTGCAAAAACTTATACCAATGATTCTTTGTTTCCTATATATTTTAGAATTTCCTTGCTTTTTATGTAGGGACGCTGGGTCAAAGTTTAGTTGAGATACTAAGATATAGAATTCTTGCTTCCTGTAACAAACAGAATATAAATGGGTTTTAAAAACATAATTTGAGACTATCAGTTTACTCTAATGTATTGAGGGCTTTAAATGCAATAGGGGTCAAGGAAACAAAATAAGCAACAGGACTAAAAAAAAAAAAAAAAAAAAAAAACTGGGAAGTTTGTAAGAATGGATTTCATCCATTGTGAATTTTGGGACCTAAAGCTGATTAGGTGGTGGGGTGGGTAGAATATGAAGGGTTTAAAAATTAGTCAGGGGATTGGCCTTTGTAAAATATAATCCGCTTTATTGCCTTTAATCATCAGGACTTACCCAAAGTCATAACAGAAATACATTAACAGTACTTTTTCTTCTTTCCTTTGAGAAGAAGAAGAAGAAGAAAGAAGAAGAAGAAAAGAAGAAAAAGAAAAGAAGAAGAAGAAGAAGAAGAAGAAGAAGAAGAAGAAGAAGAAGAAGAAGAAGAAGAAGGAGAAAAGAATATTTGGAAATCCCATTTACTATTAATAAAACAATATATACTAACTCTTACGTTGTCTGAAACATGACTTAAAATTTTAAACCTTAAGATTAACTTTGTGCCTCATGTTTGTCTAAATTTGGGACAATTACTTTGAAAAGAGTATATTACATAAGTATTATTTAAGCCTCAATGTTTCACTTACCAGTGCCATCAACTGCAAATCATGATTCTATGATTCTATGAAGTCCTTTCTATCACTAACACACATGCAAAAATATTACCCATGCATTTTGTTAGATATCTGGTGTAATAAAACTTGTTATAGAGAAAATTAAGAAATAAATGTTTACTTTCCCATATTTTATACTACTCCCACCTTCAATATTATTAGACACACTAGAGTTTTTGGATGAGAAATAGAAAGAGCACAATTAATGGTTAAGCAACTACTAGATGTCTAAACTAGAGAAATTCCATGTAATTTCTAAAAAAGAAAGCACACTTTACATAAAAAGCATGCAGTTATCAAATTTAACATATCTTTACATAATTTAAAAAAGAAAAAAAAAAAAAAACGACTTTCAAGTCCAGATGGACCACCCCATTTCATACGGAGGTTAAATGCAAGAACACCTACAGGCATAGTCAGTAGCTTCTCAAAATAAACTTTGTGATACATATTTATTTTTCAGAAAAGTACTTTGATGAAGGCCTAGAATTCTGTATCAGAAACACAGAAGACATTACTTTAGCCTGGGAGATATTTTAGGTAGGAGTAGCTAATTGCCTTCCTCTATCATAAAGAAACCTTAATATGGTTCCTGAAGAACACTTTTGTGCAAAACTGCGACCCAATGAGTCCACCAGGATAAGTTAGCCACAAAACGCACCCTCTGATAATTAAATCTTTGAGTAGAATTGTTAACTCTTGTCATCTGGTTGCAAGAGAATGTATACCAAAGATGCTGATTTTTCATTTCAGTTTATTGATTATGAGTTATGCTTTCTGGTGCTAAATAAAGAGTTTAGCTGAGTCTTTAAAACTATTTACCAAATTATAAAATATCATTAGTTATATATAAGTAATATTAATACTGCATAAGGAAAAATGTTGAAGCAAATGCAGAGGTAATTCTCTCCTTTTCTCCAAATTTGGACTTACTTCACAAGATAGTGACCTCTAAATATTTTAATTTATTTATTTATTTATTTATTTTTTGGTGGATCACATTGCAATGTTAAAAATAACATATCCTTATCTTATTTGCTGAAGAATTCACTTGGCAGATATTATCTTCCTGCTTCCTTTCCTACCACCAGTCGATTTTGAGAGTATATAATTTTAACCCATTCTTTGTTACCTTTATAACTTCAAATGCTATGCTTGAATCTGTACTTCTCAATTCATCATTAGGAGTCTGTATTAGGCATCGTCAGTATATCAGCAGGCTCACACTCACCTCCACCTCTTGTATCTCCCTTTTTGTCAGTCCTGCCATTTCTTTGATAAGATTTCAATATTAAACATTAGCACTCTAATCCTTAAATCAGGTGTTCTGTGTTTTGTCAATGGGATGTGTCCAAGAAGTAAAAACCAATAAAAAGCACTTTTAAGTTTATGGTTATATTATCATCATTCACTGCAGATTTATTTTATTATTAGAATACATCATTGCGTTCAGTATCTTTTAATTTACACTCACAATGTAAATCCCTTACCTTACCAGATTGGGACTTCTTGTAACAGTAGGAATGAAACAAACCCCTTAATGTTTAAGGGCTAAGTTCTAGTTAAGACAGAGTTTTGTTCATACTGAACATAAATAAAATTTACTTTGGGAATTGAATTCTAAATTAATATAATGAAGAATGGCTGGAACAGTGTCTTTTCAAAAGATGTGTTAGCAGTTGGGAAGGAACAACCTGTTGGGTGAAGGTTTGTATTTACCCTTCCTGGAAGTGGTAGAACAGATGGCTTCACAATGCTGATTGTTGTCTGCAGAGATGATAACATGAATAGGGTAAAGAAAGGTCTGGTGTGTGTATGTGTTTGGGTCTGAGTGTGGGGAGGGGGAGGGGGAGGGTGGTTGTGTGCATATTTAAAGACGAGGTGGGTCAAGGGTTAACCTCTTTGTCAATGAGGAGATGGTAGGGACCTAGAGTTACTGATCCATGAGAAGTTACCTGTTGTTACCTAAGAGATATTCTGCGTGTGAAAAGAAGATTGGGCTCCACACACTGCATCCAGGTAATGAGGCACGCTGTGGAGTGGGAATGAAGATGGTGATGGAAACAAGTTTATAGCAACTGTATTTTCATTGTGAGGCAGAAATAAACACTCACATTATCATAGATTTCAGAATCATGCAGCTTGAATGTGTTCACTTAGTTGTTGCTTATTAGACATGTAAACTTGGGTACTTTACTTAATATCTCTGGGCCTCAAAGATTCTATGTAGAAAATGGGTATAGGAACAGTACTGACCGCATTTGTGGAAAAATTAAATTAGAACAGTAGAACATTACAAATGTACAATAATTGTGAATGAGTTGCATTTTTATTTTTATCTGGAAATAAACGTTTAGCTGGTAAGAATATCTCTGACTTCATATTGTCAGAGATTAACTAAACTCTTATAATCATGACTTTGTGGCAATTTGCAATTCCCTCAAAAATTGTGATCTAGGAATATTTATCAGTTTACTGGAATTAAACTTTGGATGTTGTATTGCATCTTCTTATTATTACATAAAGACAATTACACATTTTTTTTTCCTGCTATTCCACACCCCCCCCCCTTTTTTCAATGTTCAAGTTCTTCTCCTGGCAGGGTATTTGTGTCTAAACCATTCAGGAATAGTAGAAGCTAGTAATCAATAGTTCAGGCTTTAAGGTAATACTTATATTGATTAGGGTGCTGTAGTCTGCTTACTAGCCTGACAACCTAAGTTATTAACTTTACTGTAACTCAAATTCCTCATATACAAGTTAAAATTGTACATACCTACATTATGGATGAGTTTTGAGGACTAAATGAAATAGTCTATGTAAATCAACATGAAACTTAACATTTCACCTTACACATGTTAAACACATAATAAATTATAGTAATTTATTATAATAATAATATAATAAATATAATAAATATATATATAATATATATATAATAAATATAATAATATAAATATAAATATAAATAATATAAATATAAATATAAATAATATAAATATATAAATATATATATAAATATAATAATATAAATTATATAATAATATAAATAATATAAATTTATATTTATATAAAATATAAATATAATAATATAAATATAAAAATATAAATAATATAAATATAAATATATTATATAAATATAATAAATATAAATATAATAAATATAATAAAATTGTTCATAAGGGGGCACCTGGGTGGCTCAGTCGGTTAAGCGTCTGCCTTCAGCTCAGGTCATGATCCCGGGGTGCTGGGATCGAGCCCCGCATCGGGCTCCCTGCTCAGCGGGGAGCCTGCTTCTCCTTCTTCCTGCCGCTCCCCCTGCTTGTGCTCTCTCTCTCTCTGTCAAATAAATAAATAAAATCTTTTAAAAATTAAAAAAAAAATTGTTCATAAGAACCAGGCCCACTGTAGCATCTAAATTACTACAAAATAACTTGAGTAGATTAGAAGGGTCCCAATCAGATGGCAGGGCCACCAAATGTGAGGTGCTGGGATAGGGTGGAGGCTGGCTGTACAGGGGGTGAGAGAATTCCCCCACAGCAGAACAAAAGAATGAAACATTTACTGACTACACTACAATGGAGCAGTGGACAGGACAGCAAGGGAGAGACGGCCTGAGAGAAGATGATGGTGAGGGGCCACAGTTACAGGGCAGAGTGAGGGAGTCTGGGAAGGCATGGAATTTTCCCTTTCTTTGTAAATTTAGGAACTGTTCCTGGGCCTGGTTGTAACTGGTCAGTTAGGGCCTCTGGTTATTGTGAGGTGGGTCGCTTAATGAGCCTGTTTACATGCAGCTCGAAGGTCCCTATGGGCCCTTCTGCCTTGATGGAGTTTCCCTTGCTCAAGCCTCTTGCCTAAAAGCAGCCTCTACAAAATGTAAATGCACATGAACTCTTTTAGGGGATATGAGAGTTGTAGTCTAAAAGGAGGATATGACTCTTGCCCCGACGAGAAAGGTATTAAAAGTTTATAAATTCATAGTATGTAACTCTCTTGATTGAAATGACTTGTATTCTCCAGGCTAACATATGCCATCTCTAATAAACTATATAAAAGCTCCATTAAATAAATCAAAGGGAAGACTGTACAGAGTAGATTTCAGACCTTGCAGAGTTTTATCCAGTTGTGATATTTGCAGTAGTGATATTCTAAAGTGTCACATAAATTGAAGGAGATATGAAAGTGTAGGCACTGAACAAATACTTTATCAGAGCTTTATCAATTCACATCTAAACTAAGTAAACTACACAAGTAAAATAAAGCATTCCTGTGTGGTTTGCCTGTCAGGACTTTGACGTTACAATATGGGTTTGTTTTTGTGTGTGTTTAGTTTGTGTGTGTGTGTATGTGTGTGAGGGAGAGAGAGAGAGAGTGTGTGTGTGATTTTAAAAAGAACAATCATACTTGATCAAATGTAAAGCTGAGATTGCTAAATATAAGAATAAATGGCATTAAAATATTTTTATATTTAGAAGATATAATCACACCTTAGATATAGTATAGATATAAATATGCAAGGTGAATATTTTCTTTGTATTTACCTACAATTAGATATCTTATAATGAATTACATGCCTCAATGAGAGTTTGTATTATATTAAAGAAAACAAATCTAATTAATAAGTTGAGTTCATCTAAAATGGGTGAATAGATAATAGAAATCAGATTTATTTATTTACTTATTTTCTTTTTTATGCTCAAATCCTTTCAGAAGGAAATAAGCTGTTAAAGGGTATATTTAATTGAAAGATAAATTAGAAATATATTTCACACATCCATCAGGGAACATTTGCTATAATATTAATTGAAAATTTTCATATGCTTCATACTATAACTCAAAGTAAGGATTTTATAACCCACCATTGGACTTGAGGTTATTAGGGGTAAAACCCAAGCAATCACAGTCAAAGGGAGTGTGAAATAGAATTATATAGGAACTGTAGTGGTATCTAGTTGTAAATATCCTGAGTTCAATGCATAACACTTACTCTCAGAAGAATGAGTTATATGACCTTAGAGGACATTCAGAATATGGAACATCTGATGCAGGGACCCAATGCTGGGAATTGACAAGTCTGCAGCCAATTGTATGTCTGACTCCACTTCCCGACTTCACTTTTGCTACTCAATCCAGGTTGTTCTGGCTTTCTTCACAAAGACAGCAATATAATATCTGTCAGCGATTTCTATTTCACCCAAGTCAATGGTTAGTTGTCTATTGATCTCAGCCACCACCTCGAACCCCTACTTCTCTAGACTAGTGTGACATCACCTTCATCTGCTTCTCAACACCAATGAGCCACCATCACTGGTTCCTGATATACTTACTGGTCCTCTAAATATTCCCCTTCTTCTGTTCTCTTTCTACTTTCTTTTTAGATGAACTCATTTAAATCCTGTGGTTCTGGAGAACATTCTACAGGCTAATGAATCTCAAATGTGTATCTTTGCCCATTGTCATCTAAGTACAAAGTATGATCATCTCTAAACTGAAACTTGTCAAATGTCTCCAAATTGGTCTCCCATCTCTTCTTTTGTTCCTCTATAATCTACTCTCCACAAGCGAACCAGACTGATTTGTGTAAAGCTTTAAGTAAATTATTGCTCCCCCTTCTTAAAACTCTTGTTATTCCTATGAGAATAACAGCGAGAGGAAAATTTATCTATTTCAGATCAAAGGTCTCCTTCAGAAAGACATACACCATTCACCCACCTATATACACACATAGACACACAAAGGGACAGTCTGCTGTAGTCTCTCCCATCCTATCCTATCCAACTTATTTCTTTGTGACTGAGCCAATATAATAGTACTACCTGAATTATTTCTAAATTATTATATCTTTATAATTATTAAAATCTTGTTTTTTATTTTCATCTATCAAAATCATCTTTGCTATTCTTGGTCCCTTTATCCCTATGCCCATTTTTAACCATCTAACTTAAAACATGTGTTCTTTAAAATACTGTTAATTGGCAATTAATTTAAAAATTAATTTGGAGAGAAATGGCATCCTTAATATTTTGAGCCTTACGGTCCATAAACTCTTCATTCATATCTCCTCAATTACTCAATTCTTCACTAAAGTCTTTCAATACAAATTTTTTTTTTATACTAGGGTATACGAGCTATGAAGTGGGTTGGGTAACAACTTTCATCTAATTCTCATAAGAGATATTTTTAGGGGCTCCTGGCTGGTTCAGTTGGTGGAGTATGCAACTCTTAATCTCAGGGTTGTGTGTTCGAGCCCCACGTTGGGTGTACAGATTACTTAAAAATAAAATCTTAAAAAAAATAAAAGAGAGGTTTTTTTTAGCGTAATTAACAGTTTCTTGGATTTTTTAAACAACTAACCTTTAAAATCATTTTTTTCTGCTTGTTTTAAAGTGTGTCTGTTTGTTGGGAATAGATTTTAAACTTGTGATAAAACATTTTAATAGTTATTATTAAATTAAAAAGTGTCTTCTTAAGAGTTAGTGTTGTTAAATTACCCTTTCTTGGAAATTTTCCAAGTCATTTAAGTTTTACATTCATCTGAATAAAGATATTCATTGTATTTTTGTATCATTTTTAATTTCTTCTGTATCTATAGCATTGTCTCCTCTTTCTGACCCAATAATATTCAATATCAACATTTTTTTTCTTTTACTCATCAATACCAAAAATACAGGTATATGTGTATTACTAGGTTTTACCTAGAATCTACTTCAAGTTTGTTTTACTTAATTTTTTTCTATTCAATTAACTTCTACTCTTATTTTCATTTTCTTATTTATTTCAGCTCTTCCTGTTCTTTTTCATTTTTTACATTGATTGCTTAAGTATTTAATTTTAGAAGATTTTTAGTTCCAATATATATTAAAGTATAACTTTTTCACACAACACCTAATATTTCACATACATACATACATAGCAAAATTTACAGTAAATCAATACCTATAACCTCCAACAAAACTATAAAAGAATGATGAAGTACTGGTAAACTTTTTTCTCCTCAATTCCTACACTTTATCATTGCCCAGCCTTTTGGATCTCTCTTATGTTTACTTCCAAATTAATTATTATTGTTATTTTTAAATCAATACATGTTTAGCTACATGTTTATTAATTTCCTTGATGATTATTCTTCCCTGTATCTCTTTTTTTATCCTGAATTCAATTTCCTTTCCACTGAAATATATCATTGAGATTTATCTGAGATTGAATTTTATCTCTTTGGAAAGGCCTTTATTCTGCTTTTTTCTATAATAATATCTTAGCTATGCATAAAATTATAGGTTGTCATTTGCTACACTTATAGATTGTCATTTATTATTTTCTTATAGTTTGAAAGGTACTATTTCACTCTCTTCTGAAAAATGCCTGTTCAGAAGCCTGTTATTAGTCCTGGTAATCTTTCTTTCTGCTCTGATTGTGTTTAAGATTTCCTTGTTATCTTTTGTGTTTTAAGCTTTAGTACCACGTATTGAGGAGTAGGCAGGTTTTTCTCTTTATTTGTCATCCTTTGGAATCTTTGTGGTTCTTCCCCAACATAGAACTACCTGAAGGACTTACAGTCTGTTTCATTTTTAAAATACGTTTATTCTGTTTTTAAGTTATTTTGGCTTTCATTGAGAATATTTTCAGGATATCTAATCTGTGTTATTGCCAGAAACTAAAGTTCCAACCTAAATTTCTTAAATGTAAAGCTTTAAAAAAAAAAAAAGATTTATTAAAGTCTTCTTTAAAGAAAAAAAAAGACTTATTAAAGTATTCTTAAATCCTAAATCTAAATTTAATGGAAAAAATTGTTCAGCTTACAAAACATATATATATAACTGTAATGTAACAAGAGAAAGTAAAGAAAAGTCATGCTCTAAAAGCTAAAACAGAAAGGAAACAATCAATAGTTTTATGACCAGATACATATACCTTATTCAAGAAGGCAGTTGGATATTAAACACTTCAGAATGGGAATTTAGTAAAGCCATTACAACTTCACTTTGTGAGAAATAAAGAGAAACATATTTGTTCCTATCTTTTTGTACCAAAAGAAAAAATGAGTGAATGAAATAAGGATATAGCATAATCTTTAGTTACTAAACGTTGAATTCTGCCCTTAAACCTAAAAACGAAAGCAGAATACCTCTGTACAGATAGGGTTCCATGAAGCTTCTCCAAGGCAGCAAACAAGGAAATTGGAATAGGGAACCAAAACCTCTCACTGTGCCAAGCCTACAATATCTACTACTTCATTCTCTAAAGATATTCTGAAACCTTTAATCTATTATTAATTACCATAAAAGTCGGAGGATAAATATTTAAGCACATTTCAAATATTTCTCTTCCTAACAGAAACGTGTTTTTCTTTTCCTTAACTCAACAATTACCTCTCTGACATTTAGTGAACATTATGTAATTATGGATTCTGTGTTAGGGAGTCATTGCTATTCATGGAGCTGGAGAACAGGTTTCACACCAGGATGTGTCAGGAATTTGAGGAGACAGTATTCTTAACAAGCTATATCAAGGACTTTTTTTCAGTATAAAATACCTTTTGTTGTTTTTTCCTGCATGACTCTTCTGAAAAGCATATGTCGAACACCTCACTGAAGAACTTAAGCCTGGGGCTGAAAGGGAACAGTTTGGATTAAATAGATATATTTCACCATTACATTCTGGAAATTGTTTAGAATAGTTTTAAGTATATGTGAAAACTCTAATGTTTAAACTGTCACATATTCACAAGAATCATTTAATGTTACGTTGAATTATCAAAAGGAAGTTTGGAAAAGAGTTTTGTTAGTTGAGGATCTCTATCTTGGGGTTTTACTCAATATATAAGACTAAGTTTTTGTATACTTGGGGATTCTGAGAAAGAATTAGACAGGAATCTGTTAGTCAAGCTATCACTTTTCATTATTTTCAATGTTAACCTGATTAAAGATTTGTGGCTCCCCTCCACCCCATTGGGTAGGAGAGGAAGCAATTATTTCTGTGTTAAAGTATATGATACATAAATAGCATGAGTCTTTTTCAGACAGATTCCTTCAGGGACATTCTTTACCCAGTTTTATCTATTCTGGATATCAGAAACTTTACTGAAATAAATTGGTAAATTCTGCTCAAGCTAACTATATAGAATAAATGAAAGTCTTTTTAACTCAGAACTCTCTATATAAGTATACATTACATATATTTACGTATATTTAATTTATTGTCAAATTTCTTACATATATTATATATTTATTATATATTTTATTATATTTTATTATATATTTATACCTATGTAAGTATATATGTAAGCATAAACTTACACAAACATATGTATATCTATTTATTTTTATAATTTTATTTCATAGTGAGTCAAGCAGAAATGTAGAATTTCTGTAAAGTAATGCAATATGCTTCCAAAATGAAAATACTTCAATTCCATTTTATTTATTTTTCTTTATGATATTTCTCTGGGTGTCCAGTGATACTCTTGTCCCATATAACTTGAGGCATAAATTATCACTTTTAGATAATGTTGTAAAATATTTTTTTTATACTTTGAGACTATATGCATTTGGTTGGACTTTAAACAGTTAAGTTAAAACTAGGTGAGTATGATGATTTTCCAGTTAATGATTGCTGTATATCAACTACCCCAAAATTAATTGGCTTAAAACAATAATAGTTTTACTATATAATTCATCAAGAATTAGGGTAGAGTTCAGCTGAGTAATTATTCTGTTTCTCATGGTAGCAGGTCCAATTTGGCTTCACTCACATGTCCAGTCACTGGTGGAGATAGCTAGCAGGGTGGACTCTACTCTTATTGTGGGCCTCCCTGTGGCCTCTCTATTATGGCGGGTCCCAGAGTAGCTAGCCTTTTTCAAGGTTGTTGGTTTCACCCACAGCATGCATTATAGGAGGTCTAGGTGGAAGCTAAAAACTTCTTGCCTTTGGAAATCACACATCACTTCTGCCATGTTCTATTTGCCAAGCAAGTTAAGAAGTCCAGTCTCAATTCAAAGGGAGGGGAATTTTCCCTCCGCCTCTCAGAAAAGGAGTAGCAAAGAATTTGCATCCATCTTTAAGCTCCTAAAATAATACTGCAAAATTGTCTTTCATTTCACTCTTCTACAGAAGGATCCTATTCAGTGTGCATCTAAAAAGTCATAAAAGCTGTGGGAACAACCAGTGCTTCCAAACTTTGGATCTTAAAATATAAAAATCAAACAGACCAGCTACTCCCTCCTATCTCCCTGCCTCTTTAAAGCTTTTCAACTTGTATCCCTGTTAAAATCATGTACTTATTAAACTTGAAAATGTAAGGCTGTGAATGTGTATTTCACACTCTATTTTTATTCTGACATTCTAAACATTTTCTTATGGAAAGTTTAAGAATTGATCTTAAAAAACATTTTAAAAATAAGAAATCTGAAAGAAGTGGTCTATGAAAGATGCTGAAGGACTGAAATATTTCCATTGATCTGAATAAGCCTTTAGTCCCAAGCTGATCCACTCTACCCCATCTGATAAGCCTAGAATGACTGAGAAAGAGCTAACCTGGAGGCCCAGGCTTGCCTCCCTGCATGCCATCCTGTGACAAACATCTGCTTTCTCATACCTTCTGAGCATTTTCACAGTGAATAGCTAGGTATTTTTCCAGGCATAATATAATGCAATCTTTACAATTCTTATTTTCTCTTCTGACATCAAATCTAGATGTGAATTTAGTAATAGAATAATGTGAACAAGATAAAATTTAGATCTGGAAACAATAGTAGAGATATTCTTTTTAGCGTTCTCAATTTGCAGACCTGGAAACAAAAGAATATGGAATAGGGAACATCGAACCATAATAATTGCATTTAACCATTTCATATAATGGTTTTATATTACTATTGCCCTAAAGCAAAACATATTTATATTAATTGTTAGGCTAGTTATCTATTGCTGCACAGCAAATTATCCACAATTTAGCAGCTTAAAACATTACACATGTGTTATTTTATAGGTTCTGTGGATCAGGAATCTGGGTGAACCTATACAGGTTCTTGGGTTCAGAGTCTCTCACATAGCTGCAATTGGGGTTTCAGCCTGCCATGGTCATCTCAAGCTTCAGTGGGATAAGATCCACTTTCATGCTCTCTGAGTGGTTGTTGATAGGATCAGTATCTAGCTGGCTATTGGATTGAGTGAGGTTTTAGTTTGTTGCTGGCTATTGCTCAGGTCCTTAGGAAGGGAGGTGGTCTCACTTCCTTGACATTGGGCCTTTCCATAGGACAACCAAAACACTGCAGCAGCTTCATCAGAATGAACAAGAGAGTGCTCCAACAAGATAGAAGTCAGTCTTGCATACTCTAGTGTCAAAAGTGGCATCACACCATTTTTGTAGTACTTTATTCATTAGAAGCAAGTCACTAGGTTCAGGCCACACTCAAAGGGAGGCGATTACCCAAGGTATGAACATCTTGGGGCAGGGATCAGGAGTCATTTCAGAAGCTGTCTCCCATGTTATGTGTATATTCAAAATTTTAAATTTATTTACATTTCTCTAAGGAAAATATGTTGTCAATTTTTGCAAGCTTAAGCTCATTTCCCGTTAGCCATTTTGAGATATTTGAATTATGATCTACCTTAAATATTTTAATGGATAAATGTAAAAGGGTGTGTGTATGTGTATGTGGTGTTATTGTCATTCTTTACTTTAAAAACACCAAAGCTAACTGAAAAGAATAAAGCTTCCACATTACAATCAGCTTATAAAAACTGCAAAACCACCTGGAAAATATTTTAAAATTCATTTGAAATCAGATACAAAGGAAGTCTTACCTTGCATTCTAAATTTGCTTGCATACATGTCTCAGAATACACAGGAGCTCTTTAGATTTATCAAGTGTTATTTAGAGCGTGAACAAAAAATGTACTAATTCAGTTCCAGAGCAGGATACACATATAAAGACTTAACTAAGTTGAAGCATATGAAAGCAGTCCTATAATATGATTGTCCCATTTAATAAAATTAGCATTAGCAAGTGTTAAAATATAATTTGAAATTTTTAGTTATTATATGAAATAAAGAAGTTTCTGCTTCTGTTAATACCATTTTATTAATTCCATAAGATACACTGATAATAATAGGATATTGCACAAATTGAAAATTCTTTGGTTCAAATGAGTATAGGTGATAGTTTTTGCAAAACAGAATTGACATGGTTGGCTGTCTTAGTAGTATTTTAAATGACATTTCATTTATTGTGTTTTCTATCATTCTCCTGTCACTTTTCAAGGAGAAATTCTATGGCCTTCTTTAATGACCATGTTGAAGATATTAGAGTGTATGAAACCTAATAGAAAGTTTTAAAATTTAAATTTTATGCAATATATTTGTATATATTAAATACTTTAAGTATTTTATGTAAACTTACATATATATAGATTTCATGTAATCCATAAAAAAGCTGAAGATTTTATAAAAAGTATGACTTACTCTTTTTCACTGTCCTGGCTGACATTGTTTTATTCATTCTTGGCTTTCAAGGGAGTTGCCAGCTTTTCTGAAAGGTAATCCTACATTTCCAACAAAAGAGAAATGTTCTTCAGAGGATACAATTGCTGATGAAATTGTGGTGACTGGGAATGGAGACATTATGTGAAGGAAAATAAAAATGACAAGAGTCTGCATATAAATTCATTAGCTAATAAGAGCATTAGCATAAGTCTTCTAAACATGATGTTCTTTATTACATCAATCTATTTTATTTCATGCTACACTGAAGTGATAAACACTGGGGGGAAATTGTCTGTATTAAATAACAAGCAGGGTCTTTTTCTTGTTTTGAAATCTTGTTTTTTTTATCATACTTTTGTTAAGATGAATGTTGAAATATTTTATTCATTAACTATACCATCCCTAGTTAGAACCTGTTTCTAGCTTTGATTTGAAAAGAACTCGATGCAAATCAAAATATCTGATTATTGCTCAAAGGATTTTATGCGTATATCTATCTACAGCCAAATGAACTCATTTATATCAATATTAGTCTAATTTCACTAGCTTATAAGTTCATAGTATTTTAGTTCTTGTTTTCTTTTCAAGATATGTTGGTACTATGACCTATGCCACCAGCCGGCCATACAAATACGGTGGTGTACCTTTGATTTCTCTAATTAACTGCTGTTGTCAGCACCTCTCCAAATGATCAGAAAATCCTCTTTGATCCATTAACTTTGCCCCTATGATGTACTGAATGTTTACGTATGTCCCCCTTTACCAGTTGAAGCCCCAACACACAATGTGACTATATTTGGAAATAGGACTTTTACGGAGGTAATTAAGGTTAAATGAAGTCATAAGGGTAGGGCTCTGATCCAACAGAATTAGTGTTCATATAGGATGAGAGTCTAGAGAGTTTGCCTCTCTCTCTGCCATGTGAGGACGCAGCAAGAAGGTGATCATCCAGAAGCCAGGAAGAGAGACTTTTCTATTGTTTAAGCCACCTAGTCTATGGTATGTTATTATGGCAGCCCAAGCTAACTAAAACAGCAATTATCATCTCACTTAGTCCACAGGGATGCCCTCAACTTCCACCACAAGGAGCAAGAAGTAGACAGGATCAGTTACGTTTGCCTTTCCTTCTTTGCTGCCATATGAATTCCTTAGTAGAGCTTGTCCCTCAGAGCAGGATAACTGCTTGTTATGATGACTTGGTTGGCGGTGTCCCAAAAATTGAAGTAGTGGTGACCCATATTTAAATCCTAAGAAATAGCTCTTATATTTTAGAGCCACATATGCAGACATTTTTCTTAATCTCTAAGTGCTGTCTTAGGTATCAGAGACTAGAGGGAGAAAGAGAGAAAGTTAGAAGATATATAAATTTTTAGAACACCCACTCATCTTAGAATGGCTGGATAGTTTTGTAGGCATGAGAAAATATCATGACACTGATTTAAATGTATCCGTTTTATAGGTGGACTCTTTATTGCAGTGGAAGGATCTTAAAGGTGCAGGTCTACCAAATTACTTAGGAGGATGTACTTCAAAATAGCAACAATGAAGAAGTAAAACTATCAGGAAGCTGAAATAGACTAAAACAAAGGGCACAATTAATTATTTCTTGAATGAAGTTCAAATTGACTTGTACTTTTCTGGGAATATCATCACTACCAAGTTGAATAATACTTAGCAGTATGTTTGAAGAACTAGGACTTCTTAATTTCTAATTCTGGTCTATCTGGTCTAGACTAAAACATAAATGTCAATCAGAAGATGAAGTAAGGAAATGATGTAGAAATACATATGTCAAATGACATCAGTGAGCCCAGAACTACCACCGTGAGGAATCTGAATGACTGAGCCAGACATCTGAAGATTGAATGACCCTAGAAATTATATTCATACAAAAAGGAAATATTTCATTGCATTTACATTTGATTTTAGAGGCTGAGTGAATTTTTACATAGACTGTCCGCAAAACAGCTCTGCTTGTGGACTTTAGAGTCTTACAGATCTTTGTAAAAATCCAACTTCTATCATTGTTAATTGTGGAATTTGGGCCAAAATTCAGATTTTTCTGATCATCATTTTACTCATCTATAAAATAGAAACTTTTGTGTATATGTCTCAGAATTATGTTGAGAATTGTATAAGATAATGTATATAAAACATACATGCCTTAGCAGATTCCTGCAAAAAATGACAGAATCATTTCTTGATAGTCAAAAGCACTAATTCATTGCTTGTGGTATTTGTTTCTTAAAGGAAAGGCATACTAATGTCACACATCACCATGTATCTGTCCCCTCATTCACTCTCAACTCTGGAGCATCCTTTTGGTTTGAACCTTCATGTTTTAAGTTTTACAGAGCCTGGCTTCCACTTGAGCCTATGTTGCCTGGTTGGATTGCTAAGTGTAATCTGGGGGTTTTTTACTGGGGAGTTCATTTTTGCATTACATTAAGCAATTTCTTCCATTTAAAGTCTGTCAATAATTAAGCTGATGTTTTAATTTGCTTTGCTTATTGTCTTAGTTTATCTTTTAATCAATTCCATCCTGAATTTCTTAGAAAAATGTTAATTATTGGGCCCTTCAAACACCAATGTAAATATTAATACTTAGTGGTATTCTTTCCTCTTGTATAGATTAAGGAACAGAGGCCTATAATTAATACTTATACCCACACATAGACATGTTTCTATAAATGTGTATGTGGTGTCTCTGTCTGTGTGTGTGTATGTATGTATTAGTATTATATACTAATATAAGGATACAATGAAAATCAACTATATTTTATATATAGTTGATATGTACTGTGTGTATATATGTATGTGTACATATATAGGAACTTGGTGAATTGCTCTAAGAACCTTTTTCTACAATCATTGGGCCTGCATTTTCCTGTCATTTACAAATGAAGTTAGGTAAAGGTATGAAAATAGAACTCTTGACAATGAGAAAATGTGTCTGAAATCGTTCTAAAAGAATGACTCTAAAATAGATTTTAGGGTACCTGGGTGGCTCAGTTGATTAAGTGTCTGCCTTTGGCTCAGGTCATGATCCCAGGGTCCTGAGATCAAGTTCTGCATTGGGCTCCCTGCTCAGTGGGGAGTATGCTTCTCCCTCTGCCCCTCCCCCTGCTCGTGCTCTCTCTCTCTCTCTCGAAAAATAAATAAATAAATAAATAAATAAATAAATAAATAAATAAATAAATAAGTAAAATCTTAAAAAACAAAATAAAATGGATTTTATACAGCCATGTGTTTAGGGTTCATGATCCCTTATCAACTTCGACAGAAAAAAATTCTTTATTTGGTAGAATCTTGATAGATTTCAGATGCAGGAGAGTCCTTTATTAGTTAAATCTGATAATTTATAAAACATCCCAGATGGGACAAAGGATTTTTACAAACTAATAGATTTTTCTACTTGTTGCACAAAATTGCTAAGTGGGCAAATTAGAATGGCTAGTTGGATAGGGAAGATGTTAGGAGTTCACTTACCATGCCAAAAGACAGAAGAAAACATCTTAGGATGAATGTTGAGGCTTTGCCTTCCATTGAAGAGCTGGCTTCCTCAGTCTTTGGTGATGGGAACCAAAACTGGCTTCTATGATTAAATGAAACTTTCAGGAAATTGTGTTTACATAAAAAGAAAACAATATATTTTTCTTTTTTTTTTTAAGATTTTATTTATTTATTTGACAGAAAGAGAGACAGCGAGAGAGGGAACACAAGCAGGGGGAGTGGGAGAAGGAGAAGCAGGCCTCCCACCGAGCAGGGAACCTGATGTGGGGCTTGATCCCAGGACCCTGAGATCATGACCTAAGATGAAGGCAGTCGCTTAACCAACTGAGCCACCCAGGCACCCCTATATTTTTCTTAACTAATGCACAGATACATTTTATTTGAGCCATGAAAACTCTGATTTTGTCTTGTTACTGTTTTTGAAAAAACATATGGAATTTCGGTTTAAAGAGTGGAATTAAGCCCCATGCTTTGCTAATGGGAATGAAATATATCAACCCTCTGGAGGGGAATGAAACAATCTAAAACAATATTAGACTTGCATTTATCTTTTGACCCGGTGGTCCTATTTCTGAAAATTTATCCTGTAGATATATCTGGCCAAATAAGGCCTTTTAGAAGCACTCAAGTAGCTGTTGCAATATTGTTTATTACAGAGAACAATTTTAAAAACAATCAACAAACAAAAATCTCTTAGTGCCCACTATAAACAATTGGTTAAATAAACATTTTGAAATATTATGCACCTGTAAAAAGGAATAGTGAAGCATTATTTTTACAGAACTTATTTTTATTGAAAAATTCAAGGGTAAGTACAGTGTATTTCCCTTTAAAATTAGTATACACTGCCTTTTGTTTTAAAAAGTAGGACAAATATACATTCATAGTTGCTTGCTTTATGTAAAGAATTATATGAAAACATAGTTAAGAAACTAATAAATTGTTTACTTACACAGATAGTTTCTAAGGAACTTCTCAATGTCTTATAGTTGTTTTTTTGTTATCAAACATGTAAACTCAAAAATGAAATTTAAAAAAGATAGGGAAAGGCCCAAAAGGGAGCTTATAAATTAACTACACCAATCTCTTTATTTATAAATAAGAAAAGTAGGACCAAAATAGATAATCTACACAACTGTGCATATCCTATGCCCCAATTTGAATGCTGGGCCCTTTAGAGCAAGAACTATATCAATTCATCTTCATATTTATAGTGGTTCTTAACTCAGTGTTTTTACTCAATAAATAGCTGTTGATTGATTGTCATTTAAACATATGCTGACAACTTATTTCAATTGTTCATATCTTAAAATATTCTAACACATTAAACATTCCTGTAATATGTCTTGTGATGATTGGCAAGCTTTCTTAATCAATACAGCTTATAATGGACTTATTAAGATCAGGCATGGTTGGGTTCCATTTTGACACATTTGAGTAATATCTTTTTTATCCACTCTACTGATTTTTAAGCCTTGCATCCTTAATGGCTTGTCTGATTCACCTTTTCTGTAGCTTAATGCAATATCAAATAGAGGACATAATGAGTGAAATGTATTTGAGGGTAAAAATGACCCCTAAATTATTTTTCCATTCTATGACATTGGGTAGTTAAAATTCATTCCAATTAAATTCTTTTCAGATAGTCATTTGTGATGAAAAGGTGGTGAGTATTCAAAAATAGTTAAATGTTGAGAAGCTATATTCTAATAAAAATATGTATGTCTAAAACAGATTTCAGAATATATCTGCTGGAAGTATAATCTGTGTAGGGTAGGACTTATTAGTAACATTAAATTTGAAATAAAGTATTTGTACTTTAAAAACTGTTGCTGAATTATATACTAAATAAGATCCTCAACTTTCGGCAGATAGATAATACTTTCATAGAAATAAATATGGGTATGGTTAAGAGATTTAGCAGAACTTCAAAGATTTTCAAAATTTAAAGTGTGTGTGTGTTTTTTTAAGATTTATTTATTTATTTATTTATTTGAGAGGGCACAGAGAGAAACCTAAGCAGACTCCATGCTCAGCATGGAGCCTGACACGGGGCTCAATATCATGACCCTGAGAACATGGCCTGAGCTGAAACCAAGACTTTGACGCTTAACCGACTGCACCACCCAGGTGCCCCTCAAGATTTAAAGTTTTTTTATATACATTTAATTTCTTTAAAATTTGTTGCATATGTATTAGGTGTAGCTATTTAGTCAGAATGGGGAGGATCATATAGTAGAAATATGACTAAATAAGATAAGGTTGAATTTTTTGTTTTAGGAAACTACTTAGAGCTACTGTTCCCAAAACGAGTTCCATGAAGTACTAAGTTCATGAAAAATTTTAATATATTCAATCAATATGCATTCTCAATGTCTACAACGTGCCTGATGGGCAAAAAAACAAAGTGCTTGCTTTTGTGGAGCTCATGTTCTATCAAGGGACTTAGCATCTCACACAAGGAACAAACATATATGCCATATGTCAAATTCTGATCAGTTCTAAGAAGAAGGAGGCAGCCTAAGAGGGTGGGGTACATGGTGTGAGGGCTTGCCATGTATATGAGATATTTAGGGAAGGCCTCTCAGATAAAAGGCTATTTGGGAAGAGACATAATGCAGAGTGAGTGAGGCATGAGATATCAAGGGCAGAGTGTAGTAGGAATAACAAAGAAGGACACACTCAAAACCCAGGAGGTGCTTAATGTCTTTGGAAAAATGTAGGAGGGGGCCAGGGTGGCTGTAAAGGAAAATAGGAGATTTACAGTATCATGGTGGCATTGATTACAAAAGATTACAACTAGATTATAGATTACAAGTTTCCAAATTCTTGAACTGAATAAGTTTCAACATATGATTTTATAGAATGTACTTAAGAAGATTTTATAATAGTTGAGATAATCAAAATCTTTTAGTATAAGAAATCTAGACATGTCCTTGGAAATCATCTAAGCCCATATACTTGTTTTACAGCTGAGAAAGCCAAGGCACAAAGAAATTCAGTTGACTTGCCCAAGATTGGACAGTTAATTAGTAGCAGAATTATGTCATTTAAACTCTGAGGAAAGATTCTAAGTTAATGAAGTAAATTTACTAATATTTTATTAATGTAGATTTAAGAAGAAAGTAGGGGCTTATGAGACATTCTGAAAATGATGGGCAGAAATTTTCCTTGGAGCATAGTTTTTGTTTGATAAAATATTTCTATTGCTTACAAATAGGTCTAAGTGTCACTTTGCATGTTCATTCATGTCTTTGTTTGGTATTATCTGATTAATTAATTAATTAATTTGATAACACAGCACTGCATGCCCAGGCTAAATTATAGAGGACTTGATGTTGACAACAATGAAAACTTCCTTTCTGGTGGATATTACAGAGATAAGATATAAGTTGGCTAGACAATTTTTTTAAATTGTGAAACAAAATATTTATTATAAACATCCTGCATTAGTATTTATTATTAGTGCATTCTGTTTGACATTTGCTGAAATTAAACGACTCTGCATCCAATCACAGTAAAATACTCTTCTATTTCTCTTGTCAGTATGATGAATCTACTTCTACGATAGTCTTTTTTTCCTTCATAATGGACAGTTAATTCACATTCTGTAAGTTTATGAAAACTATTCCACAGGCAGTCATCTGGATTAACTTCTGTTAATTACCACTGAAGTGTTGGGTTTTCTGCATAAACCGTGAAATTATTCTTTAGAGAATAGACTGAAAATGACTTTGGAGCGTCTGTTACTGCCAAACCCTTTGGTTCTGTGGTGCAACATTTAGCCTCTTCGTAATTTAATTTCCTACTTTGAAATGTCACTTGCCAAATACCAATTCAGCTCCCCTTACTCTACATCCAAAAATCCTATCATAAATGTCACATCTGATAAGAAATGGATTACTTGGATTTGCAAGTGGGACTGGTGAAATTCTCAGAGACACAATATTATTTTCACTCCCTGAAAATGGGTCACATGATTTGCACTATGATTCTATTTCCACAATGTGCATCTAAACCCACGGATCTCTGTATTATTTCAATGTAGTTATATCTGATTAGCCATCATGTAAGCTGAGACTCCTATATTTAAGACTGGTTCGGTTGAAATTTGACGTAAATCGTGTCCCATTTTTGACTATGGGCATAAACTATTGGACAAATTATTGTGGTTTTTTTCCCTATAAAATGTGATTGGCTTCCTAAATCTTTCCAGTGCTCTGATATCTTTTGGAAGTGAAAAACCCTGTAAAGTAAGACCTATTCAGAGGTCAATTGCTATTCTTTGAAGAGTGAACTTTAAGTTATTAAAACCTCCAGGGATTCTGAAATAGCCTGTAGTATAAAATTTTTCAGTGGTGCAATTTTCCATCAATAAAAGGATACACTCATATTAAGTCAAACAAACCAAAAAAAAAAAAAAAAAAGAAAGCTTAGCGGATTGCTGAGTTTGTAAAGTATTTCAGTCATATTGCTGAATACATGTCATTCCAAAAAAAGATTCTGTGATCTAGTTTTCTACAGTTTTCATATAATTTGATTCGATCTCCTCTTTTAAAGATTAGGTAGCAGTATAAAGAATGATTTGTATGTATGAAACATTTTGGGAATCTCAACTTCCTACTGCACTTGAATTATACTCTAAGTCATTGCTTTTCAAAAGTATCCATTTAGTTACTTAAAATATCTTTAATTTAGAACAATCTCATTTTCTAATTTTTTTTCCTGATTAGTCCTTAAAGTCTGTATACTGCTAAGTTTTTACATCTACAAATATCTGACATTGTTCTTTTGGTTATGATATATATACGTAAAGCTTAGAAATGCTTCATCTTCTGAGCTTCAAAATGTTACCTCAAAAAAATGTTACCTTTTAATATAGCACTTGTTATTGGTTTGGTTCTACATCTCTAATAAACACCCAGTACACATTATGTAGGGATAAAAATCTATCTGGTGGATTTTCTGTTTCAAAGAGACTTGGAAAGTAAAGATATTTGTCTCACTCCCTGAGCCTCACCTTGGACTTCAGGACTGGAATGTCTGGGGAAAAAGTTGTTACATTTGCTTTTCAAAGTCAGTGAATGATGAATCCAATTGATACAATATGACATCAGAAAGAGTGAATAGAATGGGTTTGCCAAATTCTCATTTTCTCTCACCTATGGTTATCTTGTCTACTACCTTTGTTTTTGTCCTAAGAGTCATCACTTAAAATATAAATTCCAAAGAAAGTTTCTGGATTTGGAATCTGATTTTGAATAAGGGATCATTGCTCCTGCTATGAGAAAGATCCTGTTCCGTTTTCCCTGCTTGTGAAGTACAGTGTATTTGCTTTTAAAATGGTAATAGCACAAGCCTTACTTCCTTCACTTTGTTCCATTTTGGATCAAATAAATATATTTGAAAATATTTTCAAAACTGTCAAGCACTATATAAATACAAGCCATTGTTATCATTATTTAAAAAAAAAATCTTTCACCACCAAAATACTGAGCAAATCATGAAAAAACATTATGATATTTGCTTCTTTATAGGGTATTATGAGGCTTTACTGAATGTTGACTTATTTGGCTTAGGATGAATATTCTTCTCTAACTTCCCCTAATGGATAATCTGTGGCTTAGCACCTCTTGTGTATGTATCAAAGGCTTTGGATCAGGATGGAAAGCTTAACAGCTGAATTTGAGTAATAGGACTCAAGGAAATCACTGCAATAGGAGGAAAGAAGATGGTGTGGGATGATCACAGACTGCTGCAAAGGTGAAAGAAAAGGGGTCTGACATTGTGTGCATGAGGTCCTAGAGGACCAAAATAAAAAGGGCTTCCAAGACTCTAAGGGTGTTTGGTGCTTTTCAGCATTTTTGTTTCTGGCTGGTGCTTGCTTTCAGCAAGAAGATGTGGTGAGTCCCATCTAATTTCTGTTGTTTACTTTTACGTAGGAGGATGGAGTGGGTGTAAATAGTGGAGTTTGGGTTTTAACACTAGAATCAATGGGGATAAGGAAGCTGAACTCGGAAAGAAACATTTAGTTTTATTACCATATATGTTGAGGGGACTATATGAATATGTCTTATATAATTCATAAATTCCCTCATTTATCCCTTTTCCAGTCTAGTAGCCTGAAAAAAATACATTTTTCTGTATTATTGTGATACTTTTATCACTTCATAATTTACTTTTGTAATTTTAGCAGTTTAAATTTTACATATATATTTAAATATATATACACACATATATATTTTTCCCCTCCCCTTTCCCATATGCCTTCTCCTTCTTTTTTCTCCTCTCCTCTCCTCTATACTGATTCCACCTGTGGAAGGAACAAAATGTCAATATGCAGGCACGCAATTTCAACCATTAGGATTTTATTCAACCTTCTAACTGAGCCTAAACTATGAATAAGAATAATGGTTTTTGTTTTTTGTGTTTTTTAATATTCCCTGGGTCAACATAGTCTCTATTCCAGGGGCTCCTAAATTTTTAAATGCCTAAAATTTACCTGTGATGTTTTAAAATCAACACCTTCCTAAAATCAACTATTTTAAGATTCTTACTCAGTAGGTCTGGGACTGGACCTAGAAAGTTGCATTTCTAATAAACACCCAGAATGATTTGATGCAAAAATCCTGTGGGCTACATTTTTTTAAACATTATAAACTCCAAAGGCTTTTATTTTTTTATTTCATACAGTAAAAAACAGATGTTGAAAAGAAGGAAAACAGCTCTACGAGATAGCTTACCAATGTGTAAAGAACTCTTTATGACTCGTTCTAATTATATGTATTCTCCTTTAATTTGCCCATACATTCTTTTTAATCATAAAAATAACTTTTTCATACATTTTCCCCCATCAGATATTATTAGCTTTTTCTCTCAGGCCTGAAAGTACTAAGATTTGCTTACAATGTCCCTTTGCATCTCTGGCTACTTGATGCAATATGGGTGCTAAGGGACCCTTACCTGGAACCCCCATCCCAGGTTCCCAGACCTCCTACCCAGAACAGAATCACTGCATGCCATTTGAGTAATTTTTGCAAAATATGGTTAAACTTGTTTTTACTGCTGTACTTCTATTGTGTCACTCTGTTAAGATTGCAGGGTATCACACAGTTTTTAAATACCAGTTTTTTTAAGTTCAAATGTCTGGAAAGGAGTTTGCTCTTTACAGGATTGTGGCTTGTATTTCACTAAAGTATAAGTGGCCTGCACAGTATTAGATAGTAAACCCAGGGGTGAGAATGACCCAATTAAGAGAATTCAGAAATCAAAGGTAGCATGATTATTGGATGAACTTATAAGTTGAAAACAAAGGCCATCTGCTCTACTACATACACAATCAGGTAGGAAATGTTATTTTTTTTTAATTTTTAATTTTTATTTTTTTAAAGATTTTATTTATTCTTTTGAGACACAGAGATACAGAGAGAGAGAGATTATGAGCAGGGGGAGAGGCAGAGGGAGAGGGAGAAGCAGGCTCCCCGCTGAGCAAGGATCCCAATGTGGGACTCGATCCCAGGACCCTGGGATCATGACCTGAGCCGAAGGCAGACGCTTAACTGACTGAACCACCCAGGGGCCCCAGGAAATGTTATTTTGTATGTAGCATTTTAATCTCCCAGGTGCAAGTTTTATCAATCAAACACTGTAAGCTAAAATGTAAAATTTGAAAACATTCAACAATGAATTGGTTAATTTTTTGTTTTACAGCATTGTTTCTATTAGGGATTTTTAATAGCTATTTAAAATATTGTTTTCTATGCATATGTCAGGTGTGAATATACCACATTCCCAATTTATACATCATGTTTTTCAATATTGCTAGTAAAAGTCATGAACATTAAGCTAAAACCCAAAAATCTCTCAGTGACTAAGTTATTCTCTGCTGTAATTGCATGCTTGTTGTTTATATGATGACTTGTTCTTACACTCGCTAGCTAGATAACCTTAGACAAGTTACTTAAACTCTTTGCCTCAGTTTCCTAATCTTTAAAATTGGTATGATACTAGAATCTGGTTCATAGGGCATTGTAAGGATGTTAATACGTTTGTTTTTTTAAGGCAGTTAGGAAAGAACTTGGCATGTGGTAAACATTATATAAGTGTAGCTGGTAATATTAAGATCACTTGAAATAGGGGATTTCAAGTAGCATTTGTGGAGAAAGTAGTGAAAAATATTCTGTCTATCTTGGAGAATGATAAATATTACTGAAGGTTATTGCTTAACATTTCAGAAATAAAATATGCTCTGATTTTTTTGTTTTAGTTTTCTGAAAGATTATCTCATAGTATGTAGGTTTTTTTCCCTCACTAGTAGCTTAGAGAAATTATTCTAATAACAAGACAGATAAATTACTTAGCAAAGTGCCTTAGTGTAGGTTAAGTACCGTAGACAGGCTTACGAACAACAGAAATTTATTTCTCACGGTTCTGGAGACTACAAGTCCAAGATCAGGGTGCCAGCATTGTCCAGTTCAGGTGAGGGCCTCTGGGGTTTTAGACTGCCATGTTCTCTTGTATCTTCACATACCAGAATGGACAAAAGAGAACTCTCTGGGGTCTCTTTTAGAAGGCCACTAATCCCACCCATAAGGGCTCTATCCACATGGCACAGTTACCTCCCAAAGCCATCCTAATACACTTCCAAAATACCATCATGTTGGGGGTTAGGATTTCAGCGTAGGAAATTTCAGGTGGGGGGGCCAAAAACACTTGGTCATAACATCAAGTTATCAGCTAATTATTTTTTTCTTTTCTATTATTCCTCTTCATCTGACAATTGAAGCTGTGTTGAAATGCATATTAATAGCCTCATTAGCTAAATTCTGGAATAAAATAATTTTAGTGAGAGATACATAAATTAATTTGTAAATTTACAGTGATAAAAGAATATTAAACAAACTTTCTTTGAAATAACTATTTACTAAATTTCAAGGACTGGCATAGTTTTGGCAAAAATATCCATTGATATTTCTCGCATTGCATGAAAAAGCTATAAAAAAGGTTCGATAATTTCACATATTGCTGAGTTGATTTTGTTTTGCTGAAAGAGAGTTGGCAAGAAATGCCAGCAACAACTACACATACAAAAGTGAATCCACTTGGGTTTGAGTGAACTTCCCATGTAGTTTGCACTTTGCCCACTGGGAAGACTGAAGTGGGACAAAAAATCCAGTAAGACTAACCTTCAGCATCCAAAACAAAAGCCATAGAAGTGACTGAACAGCAAAAACCTAATAATAACTAACTGTATTGTATGTGATTCTTGATATTCCTGATAAAGTTCTTGCTTGTCCTACACTATACTCATCTTTTCTTAAAGATAAGAAATATGACTACTTCCCTTAAACAGCAAATATATCAAGCATTTTTCATAGTGCCTAGTATTTGTTGACTAAAAAAAAATCTCCAAGAGCAAAATGTACAAACCAGTAAAACAGAGCCATGCAATTGTGCTTATCATTTTAAATACTTTCCTGCTAAAACAGATCTACTCATATTTCACCTAGCCATGGACAATGCCAGCCACCTAAATCATGTTGCCCCACAGCTCCTACAAAAACAATGCAGAAAAACTATAAGACCAAAGGAAATTACACAAAAATAATGTGGTCAAAAGACAGAAAACACCAAAATTACAAATTACCTTCTAAAAAAAAAAGGCAAAACAAAAAATATCCAATCCCACCAGGTGATCAGATTCCAGCCACAGTCTGAGCCATGAGCATGGGCAGTCTAAGAAAAATGGTGTGCTAAAGAGAAAAATTGATCCAGTGGCAAGCTTAGACTTGCTCTAAAACCATTCTCAGGAAGGAAAAGTCTACCATTGAGTGAAAATACTGAAAGAGTGAAAATATTGAAAAAACAATTTGAGGTAGCTGACTTCAAAAGGCATAGCTTCTGGGGGAAAAGAGGAAAAATAGAAGTGAGAAGTGTCCTTTGGCAGTTGCCTGAAGAAGAAACGAAGGGAAAGAGGCAAACTTAGGGTCATATAAGAGAACAGAGAACCACACAAATGAGACCCACAATTCTCTTCATCTCACACACACACACACATATCCATTAAAGAAATTGGACTTTCTCTCCACTGACAGAGAGGATGTCACTGAGCTAGGAAACCTGTAAAGCACTCCAATTTTTCAAAATGAATAAACTAAAAAGAAATAAGTCTATAGAAAGTTACTAACAAAGAATATAAAATGAAAATTAAAACATCACAGTTGAAAATTCACCCCAGAAAGGAAAAAAAAAAAAAAAAAAAAAGCAGAAGAAAACGGTAAGACAAAACTCCAAAAGGATTAAATATATGGATACAAACAACAGACACATAAAAAATTGATTCAGAAATTTAAAAATCTAGGGATGCCTGGGTGGCTCAGTTGGTTATCCATCTGACTCTTGATTTTGGCTCAGGTTATGATCTCAGGGTTCTGAGATTTAGTCCTATGTGGGCTCCATGCTCAGAGTGGAGTCTGTTTGAGATTCTTTCCCTCCCTCTGCCCCTCTCCCTCTCTAAAATAAATAAATAAAATCTTAAAAGAAAAGAAATTTAAAAATCTAAAGCACTCAACTATAGAGAACAAACAGAGTTGCTGGAGGGAAGATGGGCAGGGGGATGGGCTAAATGGATGATAGGTATTAAGGAGAGTACTTGTTGTGATGAGCACTGAGTGTTGTATAAGAATCACTAAATTCTACTCCAGAAACCAATATTACACTATATGTTAACTAACTAGACTTTAAACAAAAACTTGAAACAAACAAGAAAAAGTAGAAAAAAATTTAAAGCATTGATTGAACTGAGGAATGAAATGCAAAAAAAAGGAAAAAGACTCTATTAGCAGGCCTGTTTGTACATGACATAGATGAGCAGTTCTGAAATGACTCAAGGAAATATATCACAACTTGTGGAGAAGAAAAGTCAGATTTTCCGTTGCCAGAGAAAAGAATTACAAATATGGAAAGGATGAAGACTAAGATGAATATTACAAAGCTAGATTGCAATTGGAGTATTAGTATAAATCTACGGATTTTATTTTTTTATTTTTATTTTTTTTAAAGATTTTATTTATTTATTTGAGAGAGAGAGAATGAGAGAGAGAGAACACATGAGAGGGGATAGGGCCAGAGGACAAAGCAGACTCCCTGCCGAGCAGGGAGCCCGATGCGGGACTCGATCCAGGGACTCCAGGATCATGACCTGAGCCGAAGGCAGTCGCTTAACCAACTGAGCCACCCGGGCGCCCCAAATCTACGGATTTTAATATGTACACAGATACATATAGAAATAGACAAAATGCACATATGCATATTACCTAGCTCTGAAAGATCTTGAAAGCAATCATCCTCCCAGTGCCAATGAGCAAATCTTAACACCCAGATTTTTGTTTCTTTTTTTTTTTTTTAAAGATTTTATTTTATTTATTTGACACAGAGAGAGAGAGACAGCCAGAGAGGGAACACAAGCAGGGGGAGTGGGAGAGGGAGAAGCAGGCTCCCGGCCGAGCAGAGAGCCTGATGTGGGGCTCGATCCCAGGACGCTGGGATCATGACCTGAGCTGAAGGCAGACGCTTAATGACTGAGCCACCCAGGCGCCCCCAGATTTTTGTTTCTAAAGACCATTCTCTAGTAAGATTTACACAGGACTTCTTGTATATATAGCTGCTTCCAGGACTAAAGTATGAAAGTACAAAATGCACTTAAAACATTTTATAGCGCTAGGAGGTAAAGTCATACTCAAAAAATGATTGGGATATGTCAAATGGATATAAGAGCATTTGCCCAAAGAAAAATATACTGATAATAACAAATTATAATCCATAAAATAAAAATAGGAATCAAAGATTACATACTTATATGATGAAATAAAGTAATAAATGGGAAGAATGGAGAACTCTTACAGTAAAATTCCAAGTAATAAATGTGGAAAGAATCATGAAATTAGAAACATTACCATTTGTTTGCAACCAGAGCAATAATAGTCTCAGGCAAGAAGCTAAAATCAGTGGGCAAAAGTATGATGAGAACAGGATATTTATATAGTTTTCCGTGTTATCTCTTCACAAATGCTTATTAGTTACAAAGGGAAAAATAGTACCTCTATAATGAAGAAACAATGAAGCTTAACCATGGTTGGAAATGCACATCAGCAGTGGTGGGACAAATCAATTCCAGGTGCCCCCTGATATGATATACTGAGAAGGACACAATATCATAACTGCTGTGTTCTTGGAAAAATTATATAACCTGCATCTAATAATGTGGAACCATTAGTTCAACTCAAAATGAGAGACAGTCTAGAAGATAATTGGCCTGAACTCTTTAATGATATAACATAACGTTAAATCTGATGGACATGAAAACTAAAGGTAATGTGTCATCCTAGATTGGATGCTGGAAGAGGAAAGGATATTAGTGGTACAATGGACAAAATCTGAATAAGATCTGTAGATTAGACAATGCTGCATTTCCAATATTATTTTCCTCCTTTGATAATTGTATTTGCCTATATAAAGGAATGTCCTGTGTTTACACTGAATTTATAAATACACTGAAGTATTTAGAGGTAAAGTGGTATTAGATGTAAAATCCAAAACTTGTAAAAATGTAAAAATATAAACAGAGAAATTAGATAGATAATAGATTGACAGATAATATCGAAGAGACCGGGACTGAAAGAGAATGATGAAGCATGTGTGAAAAAATGTTAACATTAGCGGAGTGTAGGCGAAAGGTGTATGAGAATTCTTTGTACTATTTTTGTGCTTCTTTGTACTTTATACTATACTAGTCTGCAATTATTTCAAAGCAAACATTAAAAATAGATATCCCTAAACTCTTGTTCGGTTCAGCCTTAATCGGAAGCACACAGACTGATAAGGAAAGGCTGCAATATCAGAGCTGTAAGCACATTTCCCATTTGATTACCTCTTTTACCACCACTTGGTGATATGAAGTTTCATGGCCTCATTGCATAATCATTAGATAATTATTATTTTTTTTAAAAAATTGACCAAGCTAATAGTACAAACCAGAACTAATCTGAAACATGTCATAACTAACAAACACTATCTAGCTTGGAATAAAGGAAAGTGAGATCTTCCACAAGATTGGATTATCAGCGGAAAAAAATACTTCAATGGATTTCACTATTTTGGAGCTAAAGCTGGAGAACTGGGACCACAGGACAGGAGAGAAGAAAGGGGCAGAGAGGAGCTTGCTTCAAGTCCAGTGACGGGAGGCACCATCTTTACCAATTATGGACATTGCCCGCAAACAACGGCCGCATTTACTGGACTGCTGTATGAACGCTTACAGTGCTTGTAATTGAGGATGATTATGGTTAATGACTCCAGTAATGTGCATTTTCAAAC
This sequence comes from Mirounga angustirostris, assembly GCF_029215605.1. Lineage (NCBI taxonomy): Eukaryota > Metazoa > Chordata > Mammalia > Carnivora > Phocidae > Mirounga > Mirounga angustirostris. The sequence continues at coordinate 42,232,469 of NW_026991722.1, read as the reverse complement.
CAGCAGGACAATGTAATTTGTATCAGACCTATTCAGTATCTCTTCAGGCATTCTGCCTAGTTTAATCTTAGCCCAGCACTGGCTGCAGAAGGAGTCTCTGGAAGCTTCACAGCTGGCTCAAATTAAAATCTTCATGGTCTCCCCTATGCCCCAGTCCTTCCAGTATATTCAGAAGTAAACAAAGCTGTCTGAGTCTTCATATCAGCTGGATGGCTCAGGGACTGTCATAGTTTAACGTGACAGGACCAGGAACTTTAGTCCTAAAAACTCTAGGTTTTCGTGTGCAGAAAGGAAGCAAAACATCTGGCTGTGAAAATCACTGATGAGGTGTTAACCAACAACAGCTACACTTCTTGGTAAAGAAAAGCTGTTTTACATTTCAATATACTGTGAAACACAACATTCTGTGGTTTTTCAAAAGACAAAAATAATCAGTTAATACAAAATATGTCCAGTTACCATTTCTCCAACTATCAAGAGGAAATCCCTTATCAGCAAAATTGTGAAATCAGTTCAGGAATAGATCCTATTTAGAGCCTAGACTATTCATTTAAATCCAGTGCCAGATAAATCTTTAGAACAAGTATTTATTTGTTTGTTTGTTTGTTTGTTTATAGCTATGAGATTAAGAAGCACAAACATGGCTTCATGCCTTTCTTCTTTTCTTTTTTGGTTTACTGCCATTTTAGGGAAGGGCAAGGGGCAATTTCTAAACACATGCCTGTAATTTTCAGAGACTCTGGTTACAAATACTGAAGGATGACAGAGTGTGTTATACAAATGAGATGGAAAAAATATGTAGAGGGGCCTAAGGCTCAAGATAATTACAATTTTGAAAAAAAAAGTATGCTATTTTGTTCCACTCTTCAGGTTTTTAAGTAGAGTTTTTCTTTCTATGCAACTGAATGCAAATCACTATATTTCTACAGTTCCAGAAGCAAAAATTTTAAGTCTGAACAATGACATCTGTCAATGGTAACAATAGGATGAAGTTGGAAAACAAGGTGAAAGTGCATGTGTATCCTGGTCTTCGTGCAAGGTAAATGGCATAGAAAATGATTGATTTGTGAAAAGAACAGCAATGTTCGGTGGCAAAGTGGTTATAAGCAGCAGGAAAATGTGCATAACTCAGCTGATTATGCTACCCTGAGATTTTTCATACACAAGTATTTCACATTTTATTTTATTTTTAGATTGCTTATAAATCAAACTGTTTTGCTCTCAAATGTTTACCCATATGTCGTGAAGTTTAAAGTTTATGACATACACCTTGCCTCATATTGTAGATTATGTCATTCAGTTTGTAACAAATAGCTTTGAATGTGAAAGTGCAGCTGTTTTATTGTAAATGGCATGAGCTAAATTGACTATAAATGACCTCATGTTGTCTAGCATGGAAATACTGTCATTTCCTGTGTGAAAAGTAATAAAAAAAAAAGCATTTGGTATAAAGACTCATTGGTAAGTTTCAGGATTTAGCAGTTCTATGAATTGACTAAAAGAAATCTCCAACACAAGCAAATAAAATATTAGGATAGGTGCTTTTCAGTTTTCTTTCTGTATCACATGCTTAGGAAAATTATTTAAAAGAGTAAAAGGACATTATAATGATATTATAATGCAGGGTAAAATATGTAATTGCTGAACTGGGAGTAATACAGTTTATCTATGTGATCTGTGAGACAGAATTCTATCAAACTCTTGGAAACAATCAGGACAGTATGGTTATAGTTCTTCTAGTACCTCTTCTAACAACTCCCTAATCTCCTTCCAGCATCCGACGGCTGTTCCATTTTGACTCATCTTTATGGTATTGGTGGCCAGTACTCTGGATAAGCTTATTCACAATCTGGAATGCTAAAGATTACATATCCCAGGCTTCCTTGCGGTTAGGGCTCTGTGCATTATTAGGGATTTCCAGGTCGATGTGTCCATATAGGAATTGGAAGGGAAATGTTTTTCTGACAAACATGGCCATAAAGGCATTTCATTTTTCTTTCCTTTAACAGCTACGCATAGACTCTGGCTTTGTGGAGTTGACTATAAGCAGCAGTATTAGGATTTTTGCTGAAACAGCCTGAGTTGTAAGGGAGGTATTTAATCTCTGGCTTTCTTGCTTCTAAATTAAAATGTCCTTTAATACACCAATTTCTGCTTAAACTAGCTAGGTTGGGCCCTGTAGTCTGAACAGAAGAAACCCAATTAATAAAATGTGGAACTGGGAAAAGTTTACTTCCATATGCTTGAATTGTGTTATTCACCTGCATATCACATTTCATAGTTGAGTAACATTAATGTCACCACCCCTCTCAGCGGTGAAAGGGGGTGGACCTTCTTTGTCTTTATAGCTTTTTTTTTTTAATTTCTTTTTTATCTACAGGAATTTTACCTATGCCTGCCCTCCTCAATGATTTATATATTATTTCAAGTGTCCCTGGTCACAAGAGTTTTTTGTGCCAGAAATTTCTACTATGGTATAATCCCTTGGAGTGACACATTTTTACAAATATATGGCTGAATCACAGTAGCAACTATGTCCCATCAAAGTATCTGCTCTCCTGGGCAGTGGTCAGCTTCAGAAACATTCAAATCAAAAGCCTGCGCATTTTTATCATAGTTAATTGGGAGCTGAGTTTTTGTAGAATTATCTTGCATCTCAAAACCTCCACTTTCACCAAGTTAATGCACACTCCCTTAAATCACTGTCTTGTGTTCTAGAGGAAGGGGAGGGGATCTTCTATGTGCCTCTTCTAGTTCTTGCTGGATCATATATGGTTTATCCCTTCACTGGCTCCAATATTTCTTAAACTTCTCTTTTCTCTAACATTCCCTAACAGCTGTCTTTTTCCTTAAAGACTTATTTTAAAATACTTACATGTATACAATTTTTCCTCTGACCTTTTTAGATTTTACAAAATTTTCTAGACTTGCGAATAGCCCTTCAAATACTGACCACTGCTAGGTAAACATTATGATCCACCATTTGAAAACATTCTGTGCAAACCGTACAATGTTCAATATCAACTGGTATGCATGTGTCCTGTTGCTATTTAATGTTTTGCTGAAGTAGAGGAAAACCATGCAAGGCTTGCCTTTTATTATTGATTTTATGAGAAGTCATCATGAGATTCCAGATATGGAGCCTCTTTCTACAGATTATGCCCACTCTTTTCAAATGCTCTTGGGTTATCATGAGGAATAACATGCTTAAACTCCTTGACAATCTTCAGGATCAAAAATAATTGCAATAGGTCAGAGAAGAGGCAGTCACCCCTTGGTCTTTTCGTGATATGTGGCATTCTGGGCCCTTGAAATAAGTGAATTGGAATGTTACCTATATTAAGAACATCGTAAGAGTGGATTTGGGGGATGCATGGGATTGAAGAGGCCAACCTACCTCTGTCAGGCTTCCAAGTGATTCTAATACAAGATGAAAGGCCAGCCTGGCTAGCTGAAACTTCTGTTTCCTAAATATTTGGTACTGGTACTGCTATCTCCCCCATTTACAGCATGTCATGTTTTATATGATGTGGTGGCACACGATGACAGTAAAAATGACACCAAACACTTATAATAAGACTTACTTGGAAATTTCCAATCTATCAGGAAAACAAGAAAAATATTGCTCCTTTTTTTTTTCTTTCTCAGATGTTTTTACTCTAAAAGAGGACCAAAAAAAAAAAAAAAAAAAAAAAAAGAGTTTTAAGTCACCAGTAATTCCTTGGCTATTTGCTTGCTATTACTTCTTCCACATAGCACTCCATTAAAATAATCTCGTTAAATATAGAATAAGAGTAAATTGCAACAACATTTTTCTCTTAGAAAATTATTATTTTTCCCTAATGGTGGCTGGTAATGTTTCACTGCTTGACACTGAACAGAGCATTCTGTAAAAAGACACTTTTTAATGGACACTTTGAGGCCTACATTCAGTTTATTGTTTGAATGGCCAGGGAAGAATAGAAAGCTATTCTTTTTAGAAATAAGTTCCTTTGTGGGAAAGAGTGTGACTTGGTCTCAGATTTAATTATCCATGTCATGTTTATACTTTGAAATATATACCTTTTTTTAGTCGTGTATTCATATCAAATCCATACAGTGAGAGTTTAGATAGATAATATAGCTATATATCTATATATAGAGATACATCTTTTTAAGTAATAGATTTTTTTTTTCTTAACCTAAATCAGATTCAGTAACATATTTTAAAGCACAAAGAAAGTGTTGTGGTAGTTAGATTTTTCAATATTAAGGAGTTTTGTCAATTTTGGAATCTCAGTATACCTTAGATTATCTGAATTAAGAAACAGATTTTAAGCTCTGCTTATAACTGTGGTAAAAAATATTACCTTTTTTTTTTTTACATATTTTCAAGAGAAAATTAGAATTTTTTAACCATCTTGGACATAAATTTTATGGGGAGCCGTAATTAAATCAGAAACATAGATTTTCTTTTTATTTAAAGAAGAAAGGCTGGTAGCTTAGTGTCTGAAGTGGTTGATGAAATTTGTTTTTCATTGTCAAGACTGATGTAAGTAAATTGACAAAAACTCTGGAATACAAAAATAGTTACTGATAGAGTGTATATTATCAGAGAAACAGAACCAACAGTAGGGTGAGTGTGTGTGTGTATACAGATGTGGAGGGAGGCTTTAAAGAATTGGCCCTTACAATTATGATTGTGGGAACTGGTAAGTCCAAAATCTGCAGGGCAACCTAGTAGGTTGAAGAGGCAGGAAAGAGTTGATGTTGCAGCTCCAGTCCAAAAGCACTGGCTACAAAATTGCCTCTTTCTTGGGAGACCTTATGTTTTTCCTCTGGAGACCTTCAACTGATTGGATGAGGCCCACCCACATTAGGAAGAGTAACCTGCTTTACTCAAAGTCTACTGGTTTAAATCTTAATCTGATTTAAAAATGACATTGACAATAACAACTAAACTGCTTTTTTTTTCCTTCCCTTCCCCTACCTTTCCAACTAAACTGCTTCTTAATCAAATATTTGAGTATTGTGGTCTAGCCAAGTTGACATATAAAATTAACTGTCACATGTGGCATTAGGATTCTGTGTTCTCCAAGAATTAGAATTATTTCACCAATCTCTTATCAACTCTGGAGTAATATGAATTTACTTTAATTCTTTTTCTTCCATCCTCTTAAAAATTACGTCTCTTTAGGGCGCCTGGGTGGCTCAGTTGGTTAAGCGACTGCCTTCGGCTCAGGTCATGATCCTGGAGTCCCGGGATCGAGTCCCGCATCGGGCTCCCTGCTCGGCAGGGAGCCTGCTTCTGCCTCTGACCCTCCCCCCTCTCATGTGCTCTCTCTCTCTCATTCTCTCTGTCTCAAATAAATAAATAAAATCTTTAAAAAAAAATTACATCACTTTAATTTCCTCTTATTTTCAATTTATCCTTCCTCATGTCTTTTTCATTTTATTCAGCACTTGCACTCACACTACACCAATTCATGCTGATTTTCTTGATTTAGTTGCTTTTCATAGAAGGGAAACAAGAAAAAAAAAAATCCCATGATCTTCTCAAAGATTTTGAATCTCTCATTCCAGTTGACTTCTACTCAATAGCAGGAAACTTAATCCCTGCTTCTAGCCCCTTTGAGGTAATTTTTTTATGTACATTTGTGTGTGTGTGTGTGTGTTCTTTCTAAATCAAATAGATATCTTTTTCCAATGCAAAGTAGAAGACAGAAATTTTTAGAGCTCAAAGAATTTAAAGTAATAATTACATATGTGAATATCAAAGCATTGCTGAGCTAATTATTTGCCTTCCAAGCAGAGACTAAGGTAGGCTGAGGTAAAAATTCAGGGAACCAAGATATAGGGCTCAAAATAGTTACATGTTATAGTCATACAAAGGATAGATTCTCTGTAAGGTAAGATGGATGTCACAGTCCTTGCTCTTTGTATCACTAATACGCATTACTGTCTGAAACAAGACATTGTGTTGGAAAGGACCTGTAGAGGTTATCCAGTGAATCCTACTACCTCCATTCTGTACTATGTCTACTGACAATGTGCCCCTGAAAGCAGATGTTTAGGAAAATATTAACTTTTATGTTTTAGGACAGTGCATTCTACAGCTTGTTGAATCTCAGAAAACGCTTTATAATGTCTAAGTATAATTCTGATGTAGAAAATAACAGTTATCTGCCTAAAAGTATTCCATATGGAAACCTATGGCGGGTGATCTTTTATTAATCATGTTACATTTTTCAGACTACTGTTTCAAGTGTTTTTACAAGGCCACTAAAGCCTCAGAGCAAAATGAAAATGTGGTTGTCAAGGTACATTCCTGGGCGGGAGGCCAGAGCGGCAACCAGGTAACCCAAGCTAGACATTTTGTGATGATATGTGACATCATCTAAACCATTCATCTTCCCTTTCTTTGTGCTTTGCTCATTTTCTAGTCATTGCCTGACATTTATTACATTTTTCTCCCTCACTTATCTATATTTAGCCCAAAGCCCTCTTGAACAGGTCTTCCGGGTCTGGTAAAAATATTTTTTCCTATCCTTATGAGATGAACTCCGCTCCTGGCTATGAGCTCATATTTTTGACATGTAATTCCATTATCCAGGAATCAAGATCCTGTTTATTGATACCATCTGCACAGTCCATTGTTCACATCTTAGATCTTTCTTTCTCAGGTGCTAACTCTTGGGAAGACAGTATGATGACAGCACCATCTGTGTTCTCAAGTCTTTCATCTTCTGACCCAAGAAGGTCTAGTTCTTAAAGTGTTTTTTATCTAGACACAGGTCAGCAGGAGTGCTAGGTGGAGAACAACTTGAATGTGTCCTTTAGCAAGATGACAAAAACCTTCACGGGCCACAATCCACATTTGGTCATTTCAGTAACTCTGAATGTGAAATGACCAAACATTTCTAGTTTCCTCCTCCAGGGCTCAGGTTGTTTTTAAGGGTTTAGTTCCTTGGAATTCTTTGTGGAAGTTGTTTGTGGAGGATTACGACCTGGTTCTTCTAGGATCTGGAGTCCAGTCTTAAAGCATAGGTTTATGTAAGCCAATATCTTTCAGACTGCTTCCTGCTTCCTCACTTTTCCCCCACATATGGACATATGTCCTATAAGCTGTGTCCTGTTAAGAATAGTAGATTGAACTAGAATCCAGGTGTTTTGATTTCTAGTTTTAACACTAGAAATAACTTTGCAATATTGGGTGCACATTAAAGTGTCATTACAACTCTGTTTCCTTACCTGAAAAACTAGTGTTAACTGTACGGCACCCGAGCGTCTGTTGACTTTTAGGTAGGAATTTATCTTTTCCCTTTCGTGTAAGATAAAAAGTGGCCTTTGGAAAAATGTTCCCTGAGTTTTTGAGTTTTAAAAAGAAAGCACTGTTTCTGGTGTGCTCTGTCTTTAAAAAAAAAACAGCACTTCACTATGATGTTAAACTAAACTGTATGTTCTCTATAAACACTCTAGAAGTTATAATAATGTTATCCATTTAAAACCCTTCAAAAGCTACCATGTGGGTGCTACTTAAAGATTATTGTTCTGAAGCAATAATGTAGAATGGGCTACTGAGCTATCAACAGCCTGCATTGGTGGCAAACATAATTGCATAAATGTTTTATATGATGTGCAGCCATGAGTATTTGATGAGTACATGCCATTAAATCCACAATTTATTTATCACTGCTTTTCCGTGCAAGGATTTCATGTAAATTAAGTATTTTCCTTAAATGAGCTTTCCATTGTAAATATATTTCCCTTATAAAAAGTCTTATTAACTTAACAGGCTCATGGTTTTACCATTTTCCTTATTAAGGAAATTTACCATTTCCTCATTATTATAACATGTTAACTCAGAAAGTTTTATTAGAAGAATTTGGGACGTTGGTACATTTCCCTGGGATATTTTGCTGTACATAGCAAAATATCTCGCTGGAACAATTATACAGTAGAAATGCAACATCTAAACATTCAGATACTACACTTTGCTTAGGATAGAATTTATCTTATTTTCTTTTATCACATACTTCTCAAACACATAATACATTCCAGGCACTGTGATAGGCAAAAGAAATACTAAGTAAAAAAAAAAAAAAAAAAAAAAAAAAAAACCAAAAACTAACCACTGCACTTCCGGGACTCACTGTTTAGTCTGGGAGATAGTTTTGCCAGGCCAAGATGGTGGACAGACCATTTGCACCTACCTCTTCCCTTTTCAGGTCACAGCATGCAATTAAAATGAAAGTGAAGAAGAACTAAAACTCACAGCTAAGAGCGTGGGGGGACATCAGTGAGAGATAGGTTTCAACAAATTTCTGGTAGAGAAAAAGATAGATGGATAGGTAAGTGATTAATCAAAGAACGGGAAGATACAATCTAGACCACTTACAGAGTTAACTGTAACTGATGAAAACAGGAGTTTCCTAAAGAAACTCCAAAGAGACTGCAGACTAAGAGATGGCAGGTGTCTCGATGGGTGGGAGGAAGAAACAGATCTAAGAACAAGATGATTAATAGAGAACATATATGGCAGAAGTAAACCACCCACACCTCTTCCTGAAACTCCTTATGCTGGATGCTTTACCCCAGGCAAAATACAAACTTAACAAAGCCATCTGAAGAAAATAAGGGTAATTAGTTTAATAGAGACTCAGAGTGAGATCTTTCTTATTTGGTGCAGGAGTCACTCCCATGATGTCTCACTCTAAAGCATTTCCTACCCAACACATAATCTCCCAAGTCAGTATTCTTAGTTCCATATTATTAAGCATGAATTGGCTACCATGACTCACTAGAACTTTATCAAAATACTGCAACATGAGAAAGAATGATGAAGATAGACTAAGTAAAAACTAACAGTGATGAAATAGGAGTAATTTAAAGAACCAAAATAAATTTTAAAGATCTCATGAATATCTTCAGATGAATTTGAGAATGTTCTGCATGTACAAACTAACAGAATCCTAAAAAGGAAGAAAAACAAAGAAAAAAAGAATGAGAAGGAAGAAAAAATTAGAAATTAGAAGTCATGACTGGAATAATATGTTCAATAGGAGGTTGGAAATTAATGTGAAGTAATTGCTCATTTGATATAACTGCAATAAAAAACAAAAGAATATACAAGAGAAAAGATGAGATCAGTTAAGGATGTCCAACTCTGAGTAATAAGAGTTCTTGGTAAAGAGGATGAAGAGAACAGTGGTGAAATGATCAAAGATAAAGTGCCAAAAAGTCTTTCAAAGCTAAAGAGAGGAACAAATCTAATTTAAAAGTCTTTCCAAGCATTGTACCCTAAAATATCTAGCTACATTATTGCAAAAATATAAGAAAAACAAAGATCAAAGATCCTAAAATCATCTCTAATGACACATAATCAGACCATCATTAACTTAGCATCACAGATGAAAATGGAGAAATGCTTTCAAAGTTCTTAGGGGAAATGGTTCTCAACATAGATTTACATAAGCAAACTTCCACTAAAAAGTGAGGAAGGAATAAAATATTTTAAAACCTGAAAGTGCCCCACATAGGGCTCCCTGCTCAGTGGGGAGTCTGCTTCTCCCTCTGCTCCTCACCCTGCTTTCATCCTCTCTCTCTCTCAAATAAATAAAAAATCTTAAAAAAAAAAAAACCTGAAAGAATTCATGAAGTATACTTGGTTAAAAAAAAAAAAGTCTTTCCTAAGAAATCAATTAAGGATATATTCCAGCAAATTAAAAAAAATAAACTGAGAGAGAGGAAGATGTGAGATTCAGGAAATAATAAATATAAGAGAACAGGAAAGAGAAGTTCCAAAATTATAACTTTGTAAGCCTAAAGTCTAGTTTAGAGCAGAAAAAAATATATAGGCAATATGTATAAAAAATATTCATATATATGTATATATATATTATATGTATACTATGTATATTCACTTGATATGTGACCATTATGGCAGATCATAAAGGAGGATATATAATTAATCAGTATTTGGTCCTGCTCTGAACTCTAATTTACACTTGTATTATACTTTTCTAATTAACCCATGGATTAATTATGAAAGACTTAATTTTGCCATAAGAGAAGAATATAAAAGCAAAGACACAGTGAGTAAATAAAGATGAGCTGGAGGGAAGGGGACACCGATGTCCTCATCTAACAAACTGGGTGCCAAGACATAATACTAAAGGTTGATAGAACATAATTATTTGCATTTGCATATGGGACCAGTGGAGAAAGGAACTGAGGGTTATGGGATAACTATTTGGGGAGGTAGAGTTTGGAAATATGAACAGTAAGTTAAAACCCTGGTCTCTTAGATTGAGATAATAGTAAATGATGCAGGGCGCCTGGGTGGCTCAGTCGCTAAGTGTCTGCCTTCGGCTCAGGCCCTGATCCCAGGGTCCTGGGATCGAGCCCCACATCGGGCTCCCTGCTCCGCGGGGAAGCCTGCTTCTCCCTCTCCTACTCCCCCTGCTTGTGTTCCCTCTCTCGCTGTGTCTCTCTCTGTCAAATAAATAAATAAAATCTTAAAAAAAAAAAATAAATGATGCATAAATTTGAAAAATCAGAGCAAAAGTTTAAACTTTTTTTCCAACTGTTTACAATTCTGGGGCTCTTAATCAGACTAATTAAATCTAGTAATGTATTATTTTATTTATTTATTTATTTTTAGAAGATTTATGTATTTTAGAGAGAGAAAGAGAGCTCAATGCTAGACTCTGTCTCACGACCCTGAGATCATGATCTGAGCTGAAACCAAGAGTTGGGCCCAACTGACTGATCCACCCAGGCACCCCTCTAGTAATGTTTTAATTGCTTCTAAGTAGGGGAACTGTGTATGAGGGATATTGAGGCAGTGTCAATGTTATTGTATATGGTTTGTTAGAATCTGGCTTTTCAAACTTTTATGCATTACTATGATAAAAAAATTAAAAGAAATAATTGCAACATGAAAAGTGCTAGAATATTGATATCTATATAAGGGTCTATATGAGCACACGAAGAGAGTGATGGTTAATTCCAATTATTCTCTCTCTATTTCCATTTTAATAAACCATTTAAAATGCGAGGTCATGGATTTGGGTTTTTAAGTTGGGAAGGGCTAATGCACTTGCTCAAATGCATTACATCTAGGTATACATTTACACCTTGATCAATGAAAGTTAACAAGGTTCAATGTTCATTTACTTGTCCTGTGGAAATATCTCTGTTTATTCTACTATTGGTTAGCTATTATCAATTATCATTGATTAACACTTGTGCAATTTTAATTTCTGGCCGGCTTTAATTCCCCCCTAGTAATAATTTTCTTCCATTTGATGACTCTCAACAATTTTCACAGTAAGATAACATTATTTTCCTAGATAAAATTAAGGAAAGATTCAGATTTTAATGCAAAGTTCTCAACCTGCATGCCATTTTTTTTTTTTTTATTTGAGAGAGAGAGAATGAGAGAGAACACATGAGAGGGGGGAGGGTCAGAGGGAGAAGCAGACTCCCTGCCAAGCAGGGAGCCTGATGTGGGACTCGATCCAGGGACTCCAGGATCATGACCTGAGCTGAAGGCAGTCGCTTAACCAACTGAGCCACCCAGGCGCCCAACCTGCATGCCATTTTTAAATGTGCTGGTCGATGCTCTATTCCTAGGAGAATGTTCTATTCTTTTATTGCTAAATGTACTCTGATGTTGAGTAATTAAAGAATTACTGCAGGAAAACTGTATATAGAAGAATCACACATCTGGAGTTTGTAGACAAGATTTCTAAATATTGTTTCCCTGATCACTGAATGTAGCAATGCTTAGTCATACCTCAGCAACCCACATTCTAAGCACTTTGTCTACAAGTATGGTATCTACCGTCTACTGATGTTGTAAGCACTAATAAAATTTTTTAGGAATCACATATTTTATAACTGGTTAAGTTGAGAATCATACATGTGAGTATTATTTCAATGTCTTGGTTAGCTTGAGATGAATGATAAAGGAGAGCTCCCCACGGAATAACTGCATAAAGTCGATTCTTCCAGGGCTTGGCCTGAGTCTGGGGTCTAAAGAAATTATTTTGCTATGTCTTACCTTAAATGATCATCAATTATACTATCTAATTCCATGTATTTTAAATTTAGGGAACTTGTTTTTCAAGATTCATTATAAGCTGGTAAAACCTTGCAAAAGAGATCTAATTTGAAATAGAGCTTATTTTTAGATTCGAGTGCATGAGAATAAAGATGTTTTAAGATAGTTGGCAGATTTGGCATCCTCACTGGTAAAATGTGTTTTTATTTCTATATAATTACAAAAATATGTAATTTATCCTTTCAAGCAGAGACTATAGCTGGAGATTGGAGTGTAGCCAAAGTGTTGAACATCTTGCAGAAGGGAGTTAAGGGTAATCCAAAAATTATACACTGGCAACTCTCACCTCTGCACCTGGAAAACTAGTTTAAAAGATCTTGGAAGGTGAAACACAAATCATCAGGGTGAGCAAAATTTGTTAGGAATAAATCAGCCTGGGCTTTGCAAATGTAAATCATTCCCTCTCTGCCTTGAAAGGGTACTTTATGATGCTTAACAAAGAGTAAATAAAGGAGGGTTGCCAGCTGTACTCAATTTAGATTTTCAATGCCTCTTAAAAGAGATATTTTTATCCTGAGTATCACCTGACAGTGGAAATCTGTGCCTGCATTTAAAGAACACACAAGAAGCTTTCTTGCCATCTGGCCATCTAAGGTCCAGCTTTACCAGAGTCCACAGGGTTAGTGGCCACCCTGGACAAATCCCTACCTTGTTGTAGGTCTATTCCCTAGCACCTATAAATTCTTGGCAACAGAGGGGGGAAAAGTTCTGTCAGTGATTAAAAACCGGAGAGATGACAAAAAGGCAGGATTCCGAATAATGTCTTGCTGCTATGAGGAAAGATCCGTCTGCTTATTGAAAGAGGGTCATTATTTGGAGAAAGAGAAGGCAAACTGATTGTGTTGAACTGCTAAGGACAAACACTTAGAGGAAATGACAATCCTGAGAAAGTAATGGGAAAAAAACAAAGTAGGCACTTGAACACATGCACACACACATTCTTGTCTGTCAGAAATATTTAAAAAAAAAGAGAATTATGTTCTTTCTTTAACCAATTTATGATCTAATTAAGAAGATGTCTACACATAAATTGGTAATTAGCCTGAAATTCAAAGACTGAGGCAAATGACTGACACAGAGAGGAAGTATGAACAGATTTCAAAGCAAAGAGCAAACACTCTTGATTAAAGTGACTGGTGAAGGTGTCACGGAGCAGATGTGATTTGGTCCTAAAAAGGGGTACAAGTCAATAATAAAGAAAGACATTTGGCCAAGGTGGAAAACGAGCAAAAAGACATAAAATGTTGAAGTGTTTTGTGCAGCATTTAAAAGCACATTTAGCTAGTGAAGAAATAGTGCGGTAAGCCAAATGTCTCCACTGTTGACTGCTGAACAGGGGAACAACCATGATCAAAGCAATCTTTTGAATATATTCACCATACATGATATCATATATGAAGAATGGATCACATCTGTGGGCGAGGGGCCAGAGAGGCAATGGATTTGGAGTTGGCTGAGTTTTGACAGTGACTCTATCGCATAAAGTCAATTTTTTCTTAATTAATTTATATGAATATAAAATATGAATCAAATGCAAATACAACTAGGTCTTTTTTGGGAAGGAGAGGGCTTTGGACAAATGAAATTAATAGACACTCCTATAGAGAAATAAACAAGAAAGAATAGCAAGAAATTTTAAAAGAAAAGCACAGAAGAAAAATTAACGCTTTAAGATCTTAAAATCTGTTAATAATTTAAACAGTGTGCTACTGGCACATGAAGAAAAAGATAGTCCAATGGGACATAATAGAAAATTCAGGAATAGACCCAATTTACAAGTGAGAGGGGGTGGATTAGGCAATAAATGATGGGGGACAAGTAAATAATGATCTGATAAGAATATTGTGTAAAATATTGTGCATCACATCACATACCAAGATACATTGCAATTAGCTACAGCATTCACATCTATAAAATAAAAGCATAAATGTATCTGAAGGATCAAAAACTAATGATGTAATGTATCATGATTAACAACATAAAAATAAATTAATTAAAAAATGTATCTGAAGGAAATATAGAATTATTTTATCATAGATAATAAAAAAAGTCTTCTCATTCTATTTCAAATTCCAGTAGGTATAATATTTTTTTAAAATTTTAATTCAGGGCACCTGGGTGGCACAGTCAGTTGAGTGTCTTACTGTTGGTTTTAGCTCAGGTCCTGATCTCAGGGTGGTGATATGGAATCCTACATCGGGCTCCATGCTCAGCACAGAGTCTGCTTAAGACACTCTCGCCCTCTGCCCCTCCCCCCCCAATGTGCACGCATGCTCTCTCTCTCTCTCTCCCTCTAAAATAAATAAATAAATAAATCTTAAAAAAATAAAATATAAAAATGTTAAGTTCAATTCCACAAAAATAACAATGAAAAAACATTCTATACAGCAAAATCACAATTCTAATAATCCAGGAAAATAGCCACTACTTATATGATAGACACATGGCTAATATTCCTAATACCTAAAGAGCTCCTAAAAACAGATAGGGATAAGTCTTATACATTAATAGAAAAATGGGCAAAACAAAGGAAAGAGGAGGAAAAGGGGGAGGGAAAGGGAGGGATAAGGAGAAGAACAGAACAGAATAGAAAAGAAAATGGCCCTTAAGCATTAACAAAATATTCAATTTCATTCATAATTAGAAAAATAGAAACTAAGGTTTCACTGAAGTACCATTCTTTTACCTTCCTATTTGACAAAAATTTAAGTTGCCTAACTTGCTGAATTGTAGAAGTGTGGGTGGGGGTATAATAAGATCCCATCCCTATGCATGGAATTTAGCAACATATTAAAATTATAAATGCATATAGTCTTCCATCCAGTCGTTCTACTTATGGGTTTTATCCAACAGATATACTCTCCCTGTTGAAATGCTGTAGGTATAAGAGTATTCAAACAGCATTTGTAATACCAAAATAAAAGTGACTTTCATGTTACACTCATTGATAAATGACAAACTTCAAAATACATTCTAATTTTTAAAAAACTTTTCTTTTTTTTTTTTTTAAGATTTTATTTACTTATTTGACAGTGAGAGAGAGACAGTGAGAGAGGGAACACGAGCAGGGGAGTGGGAGAGGGAGAAGTAGGCTTCCCGCTGAGCAAGGAGCCCGATGCAGGGCTTGATCCCAGCCCGATGCTGGGATCATGTCCTGAGCCAAAGGCAGATGCTTAATGACTGAGCCACCCAGGCGCCCTTTAAAAAACTTTCAAATAAAAGAATGACAAACTGGTTTCTTCCATGAGCCACTAAAGAACTTAATCAAATATCTTAACCAATTCATTCACCAAATTAAATTCAATGTCATTATTTTCCCATGAACTGAAAGTAAACGGAGAAAAAAACATACGTGGATATGCAGAATTGTTCAGGAAATCAAGATCCTTTCAAGGTTAATATGTGTTGTGAACCATTTTGTGATTTTAGTAAATACTACAATAACAGCAACAACAACAACAACAACAACTAACAACCTGTTATATTACAAAATGCATTGTTCTTTCAGTGAAGACCTATTTCAAGTGTTGTTAGGCCCAGGATGTGTAGCTCTCAGGCAAACAACAACAGCAACAAAGAAGCCTTCTTCATTGTGAATCACTGTTGAGAATGATTTTTAATTTTAAGTAGGTGTATGACTTCTCTTTTAAAAATCAAATTTGACTCTACATTTCAATTAACTGAAGGGATATCTGCACAGCAATTATTCTCAGTAACTTGATCTTCATTAACAAACAGCAGCTCTCAAAAAAAAAAAAAATACAGATAAAAATTAGAACTGTTACAGGATAAGGGCAGGAAACCTCAATGCTACAAATACTCAGCTCCCACACAGAGATCCTTGGCTCCACCTCCTTTCAGAAACAGTGTACCCAATGGTGAATAGAAGAGAAAGTAAAAAACAGGGACCTTCAAAGCTGGAGTCATGGGTGACTGATACAAAACTTTTACCATCTCTGTCTGCTTTCCACGCTGGGAGTCAGAGTCCCAGCAGATATTCTTGGAAGGTTGGTGGATGCCCAACTTCTGGTACATCTTTCCCATCAGGTAACTTTTCCTATTTCTGAATAGTCGTCCACTCTTCTATCATTATACACTCATCCTTCAACATCCAGGTTTTTGTTTTTGTGTTCTTCCCTAGATTATTATGTGCCCGGAGAACCACAGAATGGTCTCCCATAAACTCCAGAAAAATGAGTTGTTTACTATGAGTTTAAGAAATGTATGCCAATCATTCGGGTGATAGCTTACCCTTTCCCTCTCCACGCTCCAAAGTACACGAGAAATAAACACAGGAGTCAGATGGAGATTAAAAAAAAAAAAAAAAAAAATCCGTTTTTTAAAACTGTTAATAACTGGATTGGAAAAGGTAGCTTAACCCCAAACTGGCACCATGCTTCGCCTCCTTCCTTATCCCTCATTCCCAGTATCCTTATGCATACTGGACTTCAGGGCTGACTCCTGCAGTCTAGAGTGTGCCTATAAGTTGACCTTACGGTGGAATGGTAAATGGATTAAGGCCCAGAAAGAGAAAAGGCACCAGGGTGCACAATTTCACTGTCAGAAAAGTTTACCTTCCTCCGGGAAAGAATGAGTCAGAGAAGCCAAGTGAAGGATCCTGGATCCTGTGTCACTCTCTCAAGCCATCAACACAACACTATCAAAATGCAAATATGCTCTTTCTGAAGAGTAAGACGGCAATCACTTTTTATTCATCAGTATTTTCTCTTAGGTAACATCAGGTAACCTAGCTGATACAAGAACTCCTGTCAAAATTATAATATTCAGAGTTGAAATGTGCAGATGAAATAACTGAATTACACTGAGTATGGTGAGACAAGAGGAGAAACAGATTCATGTGAGGGCCACAGTTCAGGGTTTTGAGTGCCCACAGCTGCTGCCTGATGATTCTGGATTTGAGCACAAATTTCAGTTATGATTTTGCTTTTAGCCGGCCAATTTTCTAAGATAAAGGTAGCAACATCTAACATCTACATTATGCTATTATCTAGAATTAGCAAGGACATGTGATTTCTCTTCCATTTTTATTTTCTTTTGGACTCACTTTAACTTTTGAATTGCTACTGAGTAGCAAACAGAACAGAATATCTTGATTTTTACCCTCAGTGACATTATAAGCAACGTCACCTACAATGAGCATTAATAATAATGAAAATGAACATTTACCGAACACTTCTAATTATACTAGAAATCATGCCTTAGCCACTTGTATGCATTTTTCCATTTAATATTCATAACTTTCACAGGGATTATTAAACAATTTTACAATTTGTATTTCTATCTGAGAACAAAGTACTTTCTCTGGGGTGTAGTCCTTTAAAAAGCCACAGAACGACCCAGAAAATGAGATAAATAAACTTATTCAAAGATTCTTATTATTGAATATCATATTTATAAGAAATGAACCCTACCTTTCTTTTCCAATCGAGTGGTATCTTTTTATTAATTCAGCTATCACTTATGTACCCAGCACTGGTACTCACTTCAGAGGAATGACAATGAGCAAGGCAGACACTTAACTTCCTGTTGAGCCATCATGTAGGTGGTAATGAGTTGATTAGACATGGCTGATGGTCTCCTATTTTTTTTCCCAGAAGGCTAATAGGCCTATCAAGAAATCATGGAGTTTTGGGAATCTAAGAAGTTGTGGTTTAATAGAGCAAATGGGCTCCTCTAGGAAAGTATTATTTACTCACATTGATATTACCCTGAAGTGACAGATAAGAACCCTAGGGAGGATTGCTATGGATTACTACATAATCTGCTAAACATTCTCTGTGAATGAACTTCATTCCTGAGAGAATCACCATGGGCCTTATTGAATAGTTCGAATTCCAAGGCTCTGAGCTACATTTTATATATTCCCCAAACAGGGGAATACTGGCAGATTAATAAATCATTAGTTAGAATATGAGAAACTAACATGAACAAAAAGAAAGGTCTATAAATTTTGTGTAAAGGCCCCAGGATTGTGGAATTGGCCTTTGTTTTTGATAATATATATCACAATAGGTGGGATTGCTGTGGTCCTTTCAAAGTTATTTATTACCTTGACTTCGTCCAGTTAATTTAGTGGATAATTTGGTCAAAACTGTACAATGAGATAATTCAAAACTAAGAGCATAAAAGTACCAGACCTGATAACAAACAGATGATGTTTGGAAAAATGTTTTACACTGACCTGGAAAATCTTTTATTGAAATAACACATACTGATTAAGGCAGTAGTATGTCACCTGGCTTAGTTCAATGCTTTGTTTAATTTAAGATGGTGAAAATGGAAGAACTTGCCTTGTTTCTCTTCCATCAGTTGAACTCTCGTTAATGTGTGTGTCTGATCAGTTCTTTGATGGGGCATGGAAAAGTTAGGGAAGCAAGAAGAACAGTATTAGTCTCCTTTATCCTGGAAATTCAGGCCATCCATGCCTCTTAAATATCAGTGCTTTTTTATTTTTTTATTTTTATTTTTTTTTGAGAGAGAGAGCGAGAATGAGAGAGAGTACATGAGAGGGGGGAGGGTTAGAGGGAGAAGCAGGCTCCTCGCTGAGCAGGGAGCCCGATGCGGGACTCGATCCCGGGACTCCAGGATCATGACCTGAGCCGAAGGCAGTGGCTTAACCAACTGAGCCACCCAGGCGCCCAATATCAGTGCTTTTAAAGAAAATTGTGTACCTCTTACATTGGGTATGTTAGAAGAAGTCGCTGCTGTGTCCTCTCTGCCTCGTTACTGCCAATGAACCAAGGGTGTAGACTAAATACATAATATTGGAAAATTAGGTCAAAATTGAAGGACAAACCTTCAATCAAGCATTGTGGAAATAAGTATGAAAGTCATACTCAATATGATCATTTAAGATACTCCTAGGTTACCATATGTCCTAGTGGATATTTTGATTTACTACATTGTATTCAGACAGATGCCAAATTATAAATTTGCAAAGGATGGGCCTTTCACAACATGGGGATGAGATGGTGAATGGATGTTATGGTCAGCAGAGCTCCCTACTGGGTACCAAGGGCAGGGAGAAGAAGTAAAGAAGGCAAGTAGTTGATATAAGATGTCAGTATGTCATAACGTGTTTTCTTTTTTCTTTTTAATAAAGATATATTTATTCATTCCAGAAAGAGAGAGAGAGTGAGCACAAGCTCACTTGGGAGGGGCAGAAGGAGAGAATCCCCAAGCAGACTCCTCATGAGCGCAAAGCCCCACATGGGGCTCAACCCCGCCACCCATGAGATCATGACCTGAGCCCAAACCAAGAGTCCCATGCTTAACTGACCGAGCCACCCAGGTGCCCCTAACATTTTTTGTTACTGAATACTACACTTTAGTTCTTGCATTAAATGCTGGAATGTTTATAATGTATGTTGTCTCTCATAATTTAGTAGGATTTTTTGGTTATAATTTTCATAGTGATGAAATTCAAATCTTATTTTTATTTATTTTTTATTTTTATTTTTTAAAGATTTTATTTATTTACTTGAGAGAGAGAGCACATGAGAGTGGGGAGGGTCAGAGGGAGAAGCAGACTCCCTGCTAACAGAGAGCCCGATGCGGGACTCAATCCTGGGACTCCAGGATCATGACCTGAGCCGAAGGCAGTCGCTTAACCAACTGAGCCACCCAGGCGCCCCCAAATCTTATTTTTAACCATTTATCTCCATATAATGAACTTAAATATTAGTGTCTTATTAAGCTTAGAACAAATGATAATGCAGGTCATTACTTTTTGATAAAGTATGGTCTAACATACCATATTCACATGGAAGGCAATAATGCAGTACCATCTACAAAATATTTTTAAATAAATTTCCATTTCATCAACATTCTGGGACATACCAGAAGTGAAGTAAAAATCTCTATCTCAAAGAAAGTAGTACATAAGGTCTCTACTATTATGGATCCAAAACTTTTGTCAGAAAGTTTTCAATATGCTTTATGATACTGCCGTATTTTAAGTTACAGAAGAAAATGCCTTTTTGTATTAGTAGAAGTAATGTTTCTTGACTGATGTGATGTAAAAATTCTAATATATCAGACTCTGCTGAATTAGAATAGATAAACAAAATGTTTTCAGTTATAAGCAGGAGCGTTGCAGGCAAAAATTTGTATTTAGAATGCAACTGGATTTATGTATCTATGTTAGATACCGTAAGTGACTCATTCTCACATGAAAGGTTATTATCTGCAAACAGAATATAGTTATTCTCAGATTTTCATTGTTTTTCCATTTATGATTAAATATTTGTATTCCATCTTTATCCCCCAGTTTTCATTTTTACTTCTCCATCTGGTGATCAATCATGTCTTGTGTTTTTAAATAGTAGTTTATAGAGGGTTTAAAACACGTCCATTTTTTACAGTGTCAGTAATAAAAAAAATATTGCTTATAATGTCTCCTGGGGTACATATTCATGTCATGCACAGAGGAGTCATTGAAAGATTTCTGAAAAGGGAAAGGTTAAAGGGCAGACATTTTTAATGCCAGAAGTTTGATCAATATAATAAGGAATTGCATCGCTAAGCCTATTTATTTTTCCTTGCTTCACAGAAAAAGAAAAAAGAAGAATGCAATTTCACAGGATGGAAATAACTTGTGGTGAATTGCTGCCATCCAGATCAACCTTAAGTCCAAATGGTTCATTCATCTTAGACTAGATGCTGGTGCAGCTGAGTGAACGGATGTTCTGGAAATCAGGCACA
This sequence comes from Mirounga angustirostris, assembly GCF_029215605.1. Classification (NCBI taxonomy): domain Eukaryota; kingdom Metazoa; phylum Chordata; class Mammalia; order Carnivora; family Phocidae; genus Mirounga; species Mirounga angustirostris. The sequence continues at coordinate 42,211,639 of NW_026991722.1, read as the reverse complement.
GAGATTCTGAAGCAATGCATCACATTTGCATCTATGATTTGCTTAAAATATTCCATTTAGCCTTTCCTCCCAGGAAACAAAGCCAGTAGTACTTGATTATTGAATAGTCCTTTTTGGATACTTAGTTTGAGGAGATTTTATTAAGATTATGGGAAACTTGAATTTTACAGACTGAATCATGAGTTTTATTTCAGTTTTGATCTGTCTCCAAGGGATGAAAGAGGAGACTAGGATACATTATATATTAGCTCTATTTTAGCATGTTCTTATTGCAATCTCAGGCAGAGTCAAATGCTTTGGAGAAAGAGATTAAATTGTTAGAGTAAGAGTTACAAGAAAGGACAAATCCATATGTGCAAAAGTGGACTTAGAGTAATAACCTGCAATATTTTCTATGTAGGTATGTGTATTTTAATTGTGCATTTCTATGGTAACGTTCACAATAATCAGTTTAAACAATGGTTCGAGGGAAATATCTAATCATTCTCTTCAGGAAGAGGACCCTAGCTAACTCTTTTATGTGTAAAATAAAGTTTGGGGCATGCACACACACACACACACACACCCCTCTAATAAACTGACATTTAAGCAATGCCTATTTATGCAGAAAAGCATTGCTACAAAGCACACAAAGAGATAGGAAGACATTTTTCCTCTCCCAAAAAAGAGTAGGAAGCAATGGAATAAACCCTTTTCTTGGGTTCTAAGAGGTCTGAATTGCCTGGGTATAACCTTCAGAACAACCCCAGCATTTCTACATTTCCTTCTGCCTCTGTCCCATTTTTAGGATGCTGAGGACGCATTATATCCCCCTCAGCCTTACACAAGGTCTAACCCCAATTTCAGCCCCATGTCCTCTGTTTTTCTGTGAGACTTCTGTCTTAGAGCCAACCAGAGTGCCCAGTACATGTTAATTTCTTACAAAGGCTTCGACTGACCTGATCCTCAATATTGAAATATAAGAACAAATATTACTTTGGCAGAGGCTAGTTTTTGTTCATATTCATTTCTCAGAGAGGCTTTATATAAAATAGTACTTTTTGTCTTTCTCTAGCCCCTCCCTAAATTATTTTGGTTCTTTTTTTTTTTGTCATAGCATTTTTATCATGATTTTAACACAAATCATAATTAGACCTATTCATTCATTTATTTTTCTCACCTTTCTCAATAATAAGGTGCCTAAAGAGGGATTTTGTTTTGTTTCTCTCTGCCTGATGAACAAGGACAGCGCTGGTGGTTAGATGTTCAATAAATATTTATTGACTTAACGAAAAAAAAATTTGTTGGGTTTCTTAGGTTGGCTTCTCCCAGAAGCAGACCCTAACCCCACAACTGAGATGTAGTGATTTATTAAGGACATGCTCCCGGGAGAAATCAGTAAAGGGTAGGAAGTGTTGAATAGGACAGGAAGGAAGAGGAGCAACGTGAGGGTGAGATTTCAGATATAGTCCAGAGACAGGTAGTTCTCACAGAGAGCTCTGGAATGTACATTTCAACTTCAAGCTTCTTGACCTGGAAGCAAAGGAGCCAGGCTTTCCACAAGTCAGTCCATCTGCTATTGATAGGCTCCCCGGGGTGGGGGTGGGGGGGTAGGAACACTTCACCCCTAGCTTGTTGTCACAGATCCTAATTACCTGTCTTGAATCACCTCCTCTTTTAGATGGTGATAATTAACAAAACTGAACTAGTTGGGTAGCACAAGAAAGCTAGAGGGCCTTCTACTTTCCCATTAGATAAAATATATATTTTAAAATGGTCTAATTTTTATGCAATGTCACTGGGTTTGTAAAGCCTATCAATATGTAGTGTTGTTATCATTTGATCTTCAAAGCAGCCCTTTAAGCTAAAAGTAAAGATTCTCTCTCCCTCTCTCCCTCTCTCTTTCTCTCTCAGGCTCTCTCTCTTCCTCTCTTAATCCCTTTTTTTCCACATTTTGAAAAAAAATGAGGTACATATAGATTAAGTTGTAGGCGTTGAGCCAATATCCAAAAGGGGGCTTGATTGCAGAAATTATATATGTTCCTACTGCTGTATCAAGCTGTCACATAAAGAGATTAATCTGTTTTTATTTTCTTAATCACTAAGAATCTAAAAATAAAAATTTCGGGCCAAGTAAGTGGGGAAGAAGGAATCCAGATTAAGGAGGGAAATGTTAATGACAGAAAGAACATAGAGGCTGTTGAATCACATTGAGTAGGGCTGCCTAGTCCATCTGTGCTGGAGGATCCTGTGACTCTATTTCACCCTATACCCACCTCCTTTCTGTCGAGCCCCTCCTATTTACCATTACAGTTGTCTTTATTCAACTGAAGCCTACTCTAAACTCTGCACTGTAAGAAGTTCAAGATTTCACTGATGGAAAACAATCTAAGAAATAACATTTGAAGAATGGTAGTGGGCTTTAATGGTCAGTGATGAGTGAAAAGAAGTATTTGCGGGGGGAAAAAAAAAAACAGACCCAGGAAACTGATGACCTATATACCAGCTGGAATGACTTTGCCTTCAGGTTATAAAAGCACTTTGTGTCTATTTATTCATTTGGCTACTGTGGAAATAAAATACTTCTATGTGATCAAAATCTAAAGTTCTGGGAAAAAAAAGTTTTTTAACACCTAATTGTGTTGGTACTTTATAACTGTAATACTGGTGTCTTTCTGACGGTTTCTTCCATAGTCTTCTAATCTGTTTTGTATCCCTGATCTCATTTTATTCTAATGAATGTTCTTTTTTTCTGACTTGTATTTAAAAAATGCCATTTATTAGAATTGTAGAAGTTAGAGCTGGCAGGGAAAGAACTTAATCTCATTTTTAACAGAGTAAGATGTGGTGCAGAGAGGCTTCTAACATCACAAGACTTTCAAGTAACCAGATAGATGTAAGTGCCACGTCACAGAGATGGTGTTGTGATCTGAAGCCCTTCCAGGCTTTTCCTCATTCCTATTATAATCAACTTTTAATCCGAGATTAAAAGGTCCTTGATTATTTCCTTTGGCCCCTGCCTAGAGCTCTTGAGGAACACAGATACGGATTTCCTGGCTCCACACTGGATGTGGCAAGTCTCCTCCTCGTCCTCTATTTTCTTTCCTCATTGATTGTGTTTTAGTTTAGTTGAAGTTCTGGATCTTGTTTCTGTCAAGTTCCATTTTGTTAAGACTTCACTGTTATACTCACTGGAGCCCAGGGCTTGGGAACTGGGGTGGGGGTAACAGGATAAAGTATCTTTGCAGCACCCACCACCCAGGATCCAAAAAAAAGTTAAAAGGCAGCAATCTCATGGACTACGTTTTAATTTGAGCATTTTCCCATATCATTAAATATACCTTGGAAAGATCTTTTGTAATGGCTAAAATCACCCACCATTTGAACATGCTCTCAGTGAACCACTCTTCTACTTATGGACATGGATGCCATTTTAAAAATAATTTTACATTGTTTCTAATGAATAAAGATCAAATGAAAATTTGTAAACAAATACAAATGTATACAAATAAAATGTATACAAATACAAATGTACACAAATAAAATGTATACAAATATAAATATGTATCTTTGTACAAACAGGAGGCTATTTTATTAGACCAAATTCCAAGGTGTTCAACTACTGGACTCAAAAGGTAGGAATATAGACCTCTTTAGACATATTGCCCACTGCTTTCCGGAAAGTTGTATTGATTTATACTTCTACTACTAAGTAAAACTAACTCATAATATCCTTGATGAGTTAGAATATTTTGAAAAATCATTGACTGATTGATGGGAGGAAAGCGATATGTTTTTGTTTTAATTTGCATTACTGAGTATATTTATTAAGCATGTACATTTCTATTATGAGAAGGTTTTAATTTTATTACAGAAATATAAACTTTTTTTTTTGGTATTGCATAATGAGTTTATCCAGGTGGAAATGTTACTTTTAAGAGTTTTGTTAGGCAGATAATCACACGTGGAAGTTACATTCAAGGTAATAGAGTCGGATAAAAATGGCTAGTATAAAAATAACACAAGAGCTGCATAATATTATTATACATCATTTATACATTTTACATTGTTGTACCTTTTTCATTGTAGTCCATTAATCTATATGGAAATGAGTTAAAATGGAACTATAAATTTCCAAGGTAGAATCTAAAGTGATCTTGCTGCCCTCTGATTTCACAGGCATTGATTATGTACTTTTTTGTGACACTTGAAATATAGTATTAGAGTATTTTCTTTTCCCCTTTTGCTATTTAACCTGTTTCTATTTTTCTTCTGCCCTGGATTCTAAGCAACTCAGGCTAGGGGCATTGATATAAGCCTCTATTAATTCCTTTAGCTTCAATTGTAGCAGGTGGTATGTCTGTGTTGCAGAATCCTCAACACACCTTTGCTGACTGATTTGGTGATGGGATAGATATAATCTCTGTTATGTTGGAAAATGCAATCCTCTTTATCATCTGGGCGTCCTGAGAACAGAGCTGGGCTCACAAAGATTTAAATATCATATATTGTCAGAGGTCATAAAGATTTTCCCTGGAAACAGCAGAATATACAGCCTAAGGAGCAAATGTGCATAAAGGCGTGCACAGGAGACCACCTTGACTGATATTATCCTGTTTGCTTTCCAGAAGACTGCATCTCCATCTCTCTAATCCTGATCTTTCTCTGACCCAAACCCATCAAGCCTACCCAATTTCAGTGTTTATAACCATTCTTCCCCTTTCCTTCATCTGGGCTCTGTTAGCTTCTTAACCCTGGTTAGTGCTCTACACTCCGCTTCCATATGAATGTTGGCTAGCGCTGACCCATTTTCACCCATTCATTTTTACTATGAGACTTTGTCCTTGTAAGCATTTTTGCCTTACTGCTGAAACTACCTGTGAATAGAGTGTCTCACCTTGCTTGGCTCTAGCTTTTTCAGCATGGTTCAGCTCTTGGTAACAATGTTCCTAAAATAGGCAGCTACAGTTTAGCATATAGCTTCTCCAGCCAGTACTAACCATCATCCCAGTCTGCCTTCTATGGGCATTAGGCATATTTTATGTGATATTGTGACAACAGAAGTTACTTGACATCATCTCTTAAGATAAAAAAGAATAATGTAGAGTCAGAAACTGCATGCTTATGTTTATTTGTTACAATGTGTTGGTCCGTGAATATTCCACCTCTCTCAAACTCTCTCCTGCTCCCTGCATATTACTTAAGCAGCATAAAAAAGTAACTGGCCACCAGAAGTGAACCTCTATAAGGAGAGCCCCCAAATGAGTAAAGTCAGAGCTGGGTTGATGCATAAAATTATAATTCCAGTTCTCCATTAGACTGAATTGTGCATGAACTTCACTGCTCCTAAATCAAAGTGATTAAATTTTTTTTTTTTCCAAAAAGCTTTCTGGAATAGGCAAGCATTGAAATAATAAAGTATTTTCAGACTTCCAGAGTTTTCTTGTATTTATTTGATTTGTGTGTGTGTGCATGTGTGTGTGCACATGTGTGTATGTTATCCATAGGCTTCTTAAGCCAACATAAAAATCTTTCATGATTTGATCCTTTCTTACTTCCTGTTTTATCTTCCAAACTTTGCCCTTTATTTTTTGTTCTAGTAAATATAAAATTCCTTATTGTTCGTTGAATACATTATGTTGTCTTTCTGCTTAATATTTTATTTTTTTCTTTTCTTTTTTTTATTATGATATGTTAATCACCATACATTACATCATCAGTTTTGGATGTAGTGTTCCATGATTCATTGTTTGCATATAACACCCAGTGCTCCATGCAATACGTGCCCTCTTCAATACCCATCACCAGGTTAACCCATCCCCCCACCTCCCTCCCCTCTAGAACCCTCAGTTTGTTTCTCAGAGTCCATCGTCTCTCATGGTTCATCTCCCCCGATTCCCCCCCTTCATTTTTCCCTTCTTGCTATCTTCTTCTTCTTCTTCTTCTTCTTCTTCTTCTTCTTCTTCTTCTTCTTCTTCTTCTTCTTCTTTTTAACATATAATGTATTATTTGTTTCAGAGGTACAGGTCTGTGATTCATATTTTACTTTCTCTTGCATAGTTCCTACAAATCTGGCAAAGCTCAGAATGATTATCCTCTTCTTTAATAGCGTTTGTTGAGCCTCTAAACTGAGCTGTCTTTCTTCTATGCACCCCACTGCCTTATGAATATCAGTATCATGATGCTTATTACAGTTTATATAAATTATCTATTTTTTATGTGCATGGTTACCCCACAAACAAGGTTCAATGAAAGAAGTTATATCTTACTTATCTTTGAATCTGCAGTGTTCTGAGTAGTGCCTGGCATGCAGTACATGTCTGCTACATGGAATTTGAGCCTTTGAAAAAGATGCTATTATTATCCACATTTTTAAGTCACAGGATATAGGTTTAGAACAACTGCCAAGATTTACTCAGGCAGTAAGTATGGAGAATTTGAATCCAGAACTCTCCCCAAACCTATTAGAATTTCAGTAGACTATAATGCCTCCAGGACACAGGTTTGTACTGAAGTCTCCTATGTCTTAAGAACTCATGCATTTTATTACTTCATTTTTGACTTCTTTATTGATCCATCATTGTTTAGTATCATGTTGTTTAGCCTCCGCATGTTTATGGGTGTTTTTTTCCAATTTTTTTCCTTATGATTTCTAGTTTCATACTGTTATGGCAGGAAAAGATGTATGATATAAATTCAATCTTCTTAAATTTATAGTTTAACATCCTGGATATTTTATGTGTATGTGAAAAGATTTTATATTCTGTTGTATTGGGATGGAATGTTCTCTCTATATCTGTTAAGTTCATCTGATCTAATGTATTGTTCAAATAAACTATTTTGATTGAAAAAAAAAAAAAAAAAACTCATGCATAGACACAAATAAGTATTTTCCTGTACTACTTGCTTAGCTGGTTACCAGAAGAAGGAAGTCCACTCCAATCACGTTTTATTCCAAGCCCAAAGACAAGGAAAACTTATCTAGTTGATCAGATTCAAGGCTACTCTTTGGATTTTATTTTGTAGGTAGTGTAAATAAGTCTGTTTAGTCTAAACATATAGCAGTCTCTTTCTGGGCTTGAGAGTTGTGGCCCCTTAAACCTTTGCCCCATTAAAGGGGAAAATTCAAAGACCAGGATTTGGCTTTAAGGCTCAGAAAACAGATCTTATACTTCTTTGGTTATAAATAGCATACTAACATAACTATCTTTAAAATAAAGTAGCCTTTTATATGTTTCAGTGTAGTTTCTTGGAATCCCACTTCAGGGTTTAGGGCCAAAGCAAAACATAAAATGCTTCTTTGTTACATTTTGCTTGTATGCACACATCCCTCGGGAACCTTGCAGAAAAGAATGATAGGCTGTAGGTAAAAATTGGATATTCAAAAGTTTCCTGGGCAAAATACTATTATAATCCTATGCCTTAGTAAAACTCTATCATTTGCATTATCCAAACAGTGTGGTTCTTTGAGGTGATCCAGAGACATTCATCTATCTGCTGAGGAGGAAGTATGTGCCCCTGCTCAATGAATGACCTTCTCATAGAGCCTGCGTGTTCACAGAGTCACTGAGAAGGGAGAAGAAAGTGCCCTGCCTCTTATCAGGACTCCATGGTCCTGGCAAAAGAAAAGAATGAGAGAGCAGCATGCATGCAAAGGTCTGACTTCATCGATTTCACAGCTTAAGGAAAAGAGAGAAGCTTTGGCCAAAATTGGCTTTCGCTAAAAAACATGCAAGAATTCTTTTTCACTTTTGCGGACATTTAGGAAAATTGCACATTGCTCAACCCACATTCAGATAGCTACTAATATTGCAATGTGAAAAGTAAACAATTTTAAGTTGAGCTGTTTATCATAAAACATTCAGCTTATGTTGGCAATGCCTTACTCCTAAATAGCTTTAGTCACTATGAATTAAGAGTTGGCTAGCCATTTCTAGCCCTAAGTCATTGCCTTGCCTAAGCACCCTTTTATCTGCAGACAACTCAGTTGTTTCAAAGTCAAGCAACACTAGGAAATGACTGCCAAACAGGATTTGATGTATTAGCCTCAGGCACACAATGAAAAGAATTCTGAGATCATCATAGTCCCGAGCTCAGTACTAATATCTGAAAAACTTTTTTGCAAGGTGTTTGAGTGGGAATCTATTTTTGAAATTTGCCAGAAATCTAGTAAAAACATGAAAAATAAATAAACATTTCTGGGGGGGGGGAAACCTACTCATGTTTTCTTGTATATTTCAGATTCAAGTCCCTCAAGAAAAAGAAACAAAGAAAGAAAGAAGGGAAGAAAGAGAAACAGAAAAAGGAAACTTTTAATAAAGTATCAATGATTACATGCAGGAAATATTTTATCCAGCTTTCATTATGTATAAATCTTACAATTCTCTTTCTCTTTTTTAAGTAAGTTAGGTGTGCTTCTTGAATACTTATGTGGTAGGATAAGATTTATGTCATTGAGTTAAAAGACATTTCAGATTTTGTTTACTTTTCTAGACAACCACCATTGCATAATTTCAAGTACACTAAAATGAAACAAAACAGAAACAAAATGACTGTTTTATTTGGAAGTAATTTTAAAGTTACAAATATGTGCAAAAATAAGAATAGCACAGATAGTACCAGGTTCAACTCTTGTTAATATTTTACCCCTTTTCCTTCCTTATTTGTTCTCCCTTTCATTGTACACACATCCACACACACAAACATACACGTTATATTTTTGTGAATCATTAGAAAGGACATTACACTCATCATGCCCCTTTTCATCATTTCTTTCTTAAACAAATTTCTTTTACATGATTTAAGTATAATTATAAAATTCAATAAATTTAAAACTGAACAAGTGCTTTTAGCTCATCTGCTATTCATATTCCAGTTTTGCCAGTTGACTCAATAGCGCTCCAATTAGTATTCTCCTCCCAACCCCCCCACACTGTACAGGATCCTACATAGGATCAAATATTGTGTTTACTTGTCAGGGTTAGTCTCTTGAGTCTCCATTTATTTGGAACATTTCTACAGTCTTTCTTTGTCTTTGGAGATAGAGATTTTGAAGAATAATTTTTAAAATATGAATACCCTTCTTTTGGATCTGTCTGATGTGTATTCATATTTGGTTCAGATTATACATTCCCAGCCAAAATACTATGTGTTATTGTATTTTTCTTAGACTATCACATCTGGAGAGATCAGATTGCTATATGTCCCTCATTGATGATTTTAATTTGAAACATTGAGTCAAATAGTAGTTGATTTCTCCACTGATAGATATACATTTTTCCCTTACAATTAATAAATAGTCTGGTATTAGCACTTTAAAGCAATACAAATATCCTGGTCCTCAAGTGCGATTGATTCTTGCTTGAATCAGTCTATTATGATGGTTACAAAATGCTGGTTTTCTACCTCTAAAACTCCCACCACTTTCATTACTTGGTATTCTATTATTGGCAAAAACCCCTTTAACTTACCCCACCTATTTGCCTATTTATTATCAGTATGGACATATAGATTTTTTTCCCCAGTGGTCAATATACATCATTATTCTTAATTATTTTGGTCTTCAAATTGTCATAGAAGCTGCCCCCTGAATTCTTGGGACATGCCCTATTAGTTTGGGGGCCACTTTTTTGCTTTCTAGCATAGCAAGATGTTCCAGGATCCTCTTGTGCCCACTCTTTCCCAGCCCTGGAATCAACTAGTTATTTATCTTAGTGGTACTGGTTCCATTTAGTGGGGAGTGGTACTAAAGATGCTGACCTGGGCTTTAGGTGTGTTCATTTAGATTTTTTCCTCAAGCCCTTTCAGCAGACAGAGCAGATATATGCATATGCACATACTTAAGCATATATATATGTATATATATATATGACCATATACATACACATACACATTTTAGAAATCATGATTTTATACCAATATCTCCAATTGCAACACATTAGAACGAGAGTACTCTCTTGCCCTCCTCCTTTCCATATATTTAAGTCTCTCTTTCCATGTGAAAATCCCAACTCCTAGCATTTGTCAACGCTATAAAACATCTAAAATATGTTCATAATTGATTTGCCCATATTTCCTCTTCAAAAAACAAATCTGCTAAGAGTTCTCCCCACATAGCCAAAGACTGAGAATATACATCCAATTCTATGTATATATGTTACTTGGGTTATTGCTTTATTTCTTTTCCTTCCCCTCCAGTTTAATTATAATTTTAATTAAATATAATTGGCTATCTTTGCTTCAGGTTGCTTTCAATTTTAGTTTTACTTCTGCTCTTCACATCGTTGTTGGTTTATCTTAATATTTTAACGACATAGAGTGTCTCCATGCTTCCACTATGAAAGCTGTACAAAAAGATGTATTCAGAGAGGTGCCACTCTTTCCTAGATCCCTTTAACCCTATTCTCTTACGTGTCATGCAGGTAATTATCAGCATCTTTGATCAGAGAGGCAGAACCCTTACATTTGGGGGAGTTGACCTTATGTGATTGTAAGAGTTGGTTAAACAATATATAACAGGCTATTTCTGACTGGTACCACAGACTGCAATCCACAGGGCAGACTGAGAAAGGCAAGATGGATATGAAGGGAAAGAAGCGAGGAAAAGCTAAAATCTGCGAAGCTGAGGTGAAATTCCCATGGACCAGCACGGAATCCACATTGTTTTCTCACTGCTTCCAAGGCCACAACTTCAATGATGCGGCTGTCATGCGTTGCCCTTCATTACAGAGCTGAGCTCCAGGAGTGAGTGAAGCTACCGCGGATCTTACGGAAGCAGAGGAGTCACCCTAGTTATTGCTCCCAAGTCAGTCAGGAGCAGCGGATAAATGACAACATGGATGATGTACAACAGTGACCACCTAAGCGTAAAAAAGAATATAGCCACTCCTTTATTTCTGCCTTCCCAATGTGCTGGGAAAAGTCTCTTAAGACCCACGTTAGCTCAGACCCAATCATGGGAGGGAATTCTGAGAAATATAGCTCCAGCTGAGCTGACTTGACACAATATAAACTACCACAATCCATCTTTTCTCAATTTGGCATCCCTATTTACCTCTTTTAACCAACTTCCAAAACAAAACAAAACAAAAAAACCTTCTGCCTAACAATGCTATTACTCCTTGTATAGCAAAAATGTTCTAATCCTCTTCACAAAATAGTGTCTCCATGTTTGAGTTATGTTCACTTCTCTTCTAGGTGAGACACATTCTCCTTTGATATCCTGGGACTTTAATAAAGAGATATAAAGAGAACTGCTTTCGGTGAATAGTATGTTAGATGATAGAGGAATGAGAAAGGAGAAAAGAAATTGATATATACCCAAACATATTATACCAAAATATGGTATAAATACCCAAAATTATTATAATCCTTGTCTATAGCTGGTCAGGTGATAGTATTTATAAACCTCTTTTCCTACAACCCATTCCATATTCTCTCTGTTTTCAGCAAGCTACTTTGTGCATCATAATAGTTTTTGACTGGTAAGGTTAGCCAAATCTTCATTCCTAAAAAATCCAGAGTGTTCGCAGTTCTATTGGTATTGAGTTGTTTGACTTTTCCACTGACTTTAATCACAGGATATAAGAATACTAAATGACTGGAGGGTCACTTGCATTCCAGATACATACTTCTTTATCCCCCACGGTGTAAAATTGATTCAATTCCCATTTAACCTGCAGTCTAGCTAGAATGACTAACCCCCTTCTTTGCCTGCTGTTTCTCTAGCATATGGATCCCAAAGTGGCCACGTGCAGCCTCAGATTTCGGTCCCATGGCACAGTTGTTGAGTCCCCTAGGAAAGCATTTCCCCGCCCCATGGGAAACAATACTTCAGGATTAGCAGAACCTAAAGTTACCCAGTAAGAAGCTAAACTTGCTATGATAGATAGCTACACAGTGAGAAAAGACACACCCATTTTAATCCCTTTATCCCCAGACGTTAAACCTTGTCTATGGAAGAAACAGCACATTATATTGGTTGCTGATTTAGGGATTTCTGGAGGACATAACAAGGCCCTGAATTGAACTCACAAGTATAAAAATATGTTATCGAGAGGTGTTGCCACCTAGACAGTAAGTGCTGGTGAAAGGTGTTGCCAGTACCATATATAACTGAATCTTAAAAAGGCCATATATATATATTTTTTTTGAGTAGATAACAATGGTGACATGTTTTCAAAAGTCAACACAGTACAAAAAGTTAGACTCAAAGACACACCCTTCCCTACCACACCCTTTCCACCTTATCATGCTCCCTCCATCTGTTGGAGTAACAAAATTTTCTTGTCTCCTGATACTTTCTGCATTTCTTTTTGAAAACGTAAGCAGATATATGCATTTTTTTCTTTTTACATGAAAAATAAAACATTATATATTTTCTCTGCAGTATGCTCCTGGCACTCAATACCTCTTAGAAATCACTCCGTTATAAATTCATAGAGATTCTCCTCTTCTTTTTCCTTCTTTAATTTTTTTACAGCAGCACAATATGACACTGTATATGGCACCACTGTTTACTTGACCAATTTCTTACACTTAGTTAAGTAGCTTCCAATATTTTGCAATTACTAAAAAATGCTACAGTGAATAAACTTCATGCATAATTTTAATGTTGTTGGAGGTGTATTTTCAGGGTCAGTTCTTCGGAGTGGGATTGCTGGATTGCTGGATTGCAGGGCAAATGCACATGTAACTTTCCTAGATATTGACAAATTCCCTTCCACTAAGGTTGAATCATTTTGCATTTTCTGAATTCTCACCAGCAACGTATGTATGAGTGGCTGTCTTCCCACAGCCTTGCTTAGATATGTATTGTTAAGCTTTTACGTTTTTGCCAGTTTGATAGGTAAGAAATCATAACTCTGTATGATTTTATTTTGCATTTTTCTCACTGTGAGTGAAGGTGAACATTATCTTATGTTTAATCTTTTATGTCTAAATTATATATTAAGTAATATGTGTGTCTAAGTTATTCATGTATTTTATTCATTTTTTTCTATACTATTCTTGAGATTTGCCCTTCAATTGTTAAAAAGGTTTTTGCATACTAGAGATATTAGCTCTTTACCTATGATATATGTGACACATATTTTCTCCCACTTTGTCATCTGTCATGTGACTTTCCTTATGGTATTTTATTTTTATTGTAGTAAAAAATGGCAATTTTTGGCCATGACTTTTTAAAAAATCTTGTCAGATGTGTCAATCTTTTGTTACATCTCAATTTATAGTCATTGTTAAGAAACTTTCCCATATATGCAGCTTAAATAGGAATTCATTCTTTTTCTCTTATAATACTTAGATTTTTAAAAATATTTAGATACCTGAGCTGTTTAGAGTTGTCATTATGTTGTGCACCACTGATCTAATTTTATCTTTTCCAAACAGCCAAACAGTTGAACCAACATTACTTATTTAAAACAAACAAATCCCCAAAAAACAAAAAACAAAAAACAAACTTTACTTCATTAATCCTTGATTCAACTTTTCTCATAAACTAGATTTCTCTGAGTAGTTTTTTTTCTTTTTTCTCTTTTTTGAGATTTTTATTATTTATTTGAGAGAGAGAGGGAGAGAGAGAAGATAGAGGGTGTGCAGGGGGGAGGGGCAGAGGCAGAGAGAGAGAAGCAGACTCCTGCTGAGCAGGGAGCCCAATGGGGGGCTCATCCCAGGACCTTGGGATCATGACCTGAGCTGAAGGCAGATGCTTAACCGACTGAGCCACCTAGGTGCCCTTTCTCTGAGTAATTTTGTCTATTTCTGGACTTTCTAATCTGTTTCATTATTGCTCTGTCTTTTCCTGTGCCAGTACACACTCTTTTAATTATAGCAGCTTTATAATTTTTTCTCATTTCTTGTACAATCCTCACCTCTTCCCTGTAGCTTTCCATTTCCAGTGTTTTCTTGGTTATTGTGGTGAGTCAACAGTTCTATCTCCATAACAAAGCTCCTTGGTATTTTTATTGGGATGGTTTCACATTTTTAAATTAACTTGGAGAGAGCTAAGATCTTGATGGTATGTCTACCAAACACAAGGGTGGGCTTTCCATTTGTTTAAATCTATTTTTCTGTCTTTTGGTGGTGTTTTAAATTTTTCCTCATACAAATTTTGCTCATTTTTGTTGAATTTATTTTGGAGTCTTTATCTTTTTTGTTGCTATTCCAGCCTAAATGATAGTCATCTATGTATCAGTGGGATATGTTGAGATTAGATGTATATATGTATATATATATTTTAACTCCAATTACATCTCCTTGTACATAGAAAAATATTGGTACCAAATTAGTTTCAGTATGGGAAAAAATGAAGGAATAGTTCTATTATTAGAATATAAGTTTCCTCAAAAACTTATAATGCATTCTTAGGATGTCTGGTTAATACAGACCATGCCTGATACCATCTGTATCTATCATGGGAATGAGCACTTTCTAAATCTCACTGTCTTCATACGTAAGGTAGACATAATAATATATTAAGTTAAAGTTACTCTAAGCAAATGACTAAATTATGGGAAGCATTTAGTAAATGTTTGCGATTTGGATTATTCAGGTATAGATGTTTGATAGGAGAGAGAAAATTGCTTTCTGGCAAACACCTATTTTACCTATGCATCAGGCAACATCATACCATAAAAAAGGTTACCTGTAGAGATATTGGAAAATGTATATCCCATGTTTTTTCTCCTGACACCTGTTCTTTATGGGGGAAATAATGGAGCAAAGACAAAAAGCTGACAAAGTGGGTTGCCTCCTAAACCTCTTCTTTTAGGAAAGCTTCCCACATTAAAAGCCATAATCCTGAGTGACCAAACAGCCTTAAAATTCCCCTCAGCTTCACTACATTTTAGACAAGTTTCTTTCTGACTATAGGCCCCTGACTTCCTTTTGCTTGGAGTATTTATTTCAGAAAATTTGCAATTGTAAATTCTTTCTCTGCCCTTTTGAGATGTAAATCTTCTCCCAACCCTCTGCCAGATTTAATACCGAGGAATGTCTTTCTTAAGGACCTAGGAGGCATCCCTTTTGAAATGTAATCATTAAGAAAGATAGCACTCTGTATACCAGTCTTTGTGGGAGGAAAGGAGCCTAACTTTGATAAGTGCCAATTAGCAAACACAGATGGCCTAATATCATTGACCAGTCCCTCCCTTAATGCCCTCCATATATTTTCCTCCAGCTCACTTGGAGCTTAGAAAGTCTCTTGCCTTTTGTTTCAAGGGAGTTGAATTTAATCTCTCTCCCTTATTGTAATAGTCTTAATAAATAAAGTCCTCCTTGCCTATTTAACTCCATCCAGTGCAATTTTTTTTTGACAGAGGTCTTTCAAAATCATATTGCAATGTATATTTACAATCTAACTTTACTGATGCTAAGTTAAGGTATATGATCTGCTCTGAGAACAATTAGGCATTTATGAATGGCCCTTGGGGCAGCTTAAATATTCTGGGTATGGAAAAAGCATCTGTGTTAAATTGATGTGTAATAACTGATTTGGTATGCATGCTCATAAAATATATACTTACTATTTGGATATAAATATTCTTTTATTTTCTCTGACAAAGGAGAAGAGCTTGACAAAAAAATTATACTTAGTAGGACTCTTTCATTCCTAGCTTCATTTCTTCAGAATTTATTGTAATCTGCTTCTTGATTGTCATCCTACGTTTCAATGACTTTATTGTTATCTCTGTACCTAAGAAATAGCTCTTGAACTTGATTTCAATATAAATTTCCCTTTTGTTTTTGTCTTGGAATTTCTTCTTTTATCTATTTAATCTAGCCAATTTTCATATTTACTACGAAGGATTTTATTTTTGCTGTCAATGCCTAGTGTTTCACATGCTAATATATTTCATTTATTTGTCAGGTTTTGGAGATATAAAGATGATTAAGAAACAATTTGTGTCCTGAAATGTCATCAAGTCTAGTGGGAAGAGAGGTCAGTAGACAGACAATAATAGTGAATTATAGTAGATTTATAGGAGTTATTATATACTAACTATAGAAAAGCATGCAATAGACAAATCATTCCAATCCAGCCTTGATATTGATAATGACAGTAGTGGATGCATGTGAGTTTCTGGAAGGAAGCATGTCTCAAATGGGTTTCATATGACATGAGTGTGAATGGTGAGGATGTTGACAGAAGTATGGGAGAGTGAGAGAGAAGACTAGAAAGGTAAGCAAGAGGTATCATGTTAGGGAGTTTGAACTTTATTTTGGACATGAAAGAGCTATTGAGGGATTTTGTAGTTGGAAACTACTAACACAATCCTATTTGAGATTTAGAAAAAATGTCTGGTTTTAATATGGAGAATAGTTTGAAGGTTATACTAGAGTTTTTATAAAATTCTCAAATTACTGCCTTAATAATAATAAAATAATTTAATTATTGAGCAAATTTATTACTGTGGCTACTAAACACTAACATACCTCTAGAAAAGAAAAATGTTTGATCAAACTAATAATTATATTGTAGTCTTATAATTGTTATGTTTATATAATTATATTTTTATTTTTAGGTAATACTCTTAAAAAATTATGAAGATCTTCTAGCCAGCTCATTTTTATAGATGAAGTCATTAAGAGATAAATGTTAATAACATGCCCAAAGTTACATTTATAGTAACAATGCACTATATTTGCCTTGGTAAGCTGAATTTATCCCTCACATTGAAAGCCAAGCCTATTTTATTCACAAGTCTCGTTTCAAGTGGGATTTTATTTTTTAATGAAAACTGAGAAAGATATTTTGTTTCACATTGTAATACAGAAAAAATGAAGGTTGATCAATGAGACAATTCATAACCCAGGTCTAGAGCTTGGGCTAAGAGGGGTTGTGCCTATGAGAACATAACCCTTGTATATTTTCAGTAACCTTGGAGAGCTTTGGACTTCTCACAGTTTAGATAAAGCACTAGACTATATTCTTTCTAATCTTAAGGGTGTCTGCCCCAAACTGATATCTGTCTTACAGTACTGCCTAGTTTTATGCCTTTCAAGTAATGAAATGTTGACCCTTACAACAATCCTGTTACATAGTTGGGGCAATATTTTTGTTGTTTTATAAAATAAATCTTTAACACATGCAAACAAAGAAGAGATTTTATTGAGCTGTAGATCTGAGTCCAAAATTTATATATTATTTTTCAGACTAGTACTTTAAGCTATTGTCACACTGTATTTATTGCCTCTCCCTTAAAAAAAAAAAAAAAGTTCCATTTGAGTATACATAAAATTTAGATGCAATAACATTTCTGATTGTCTTTTAGTGCATTGAAAGTACATCTACCCACATAGAGATTATGGTTAGAAGTAAGCTCATAATCCATTTGAGTGCTAGATATTTCATTGGTCTGCTTAGATCTACCCTTCACTCTGCACTGTCCTCTGTAGTCTGTGAAGCTAATCTATATGGCTTGCTTAATGGTGCTCTTGTTCTTAATGGTGCTTAATGATCTTCATCAATGGGAGACACTAGCAGAAAATCAGAGGACAGGAGGAGATTGAAGTTCAGATATATATTCTCCTGCAATCCTTTTTATTGAGAAGCCAAGAGTTTAGCTGCGGCCCTCTGGGTGACTTCTCTAGGTTCTGGAAACTACTCTGCCCTTTGGGCGCTAGGGGGAGTTCAGCTCCCTGATGTTGCTATTCTAAGTGTATTACATTTTTCCTTATTCATTTTCTCAAACTCTGTACTTTAAATCTTTTCAACTGATCTAGTTTAACGTGGCTGTTTAGAATTGTCATTTTCTTTAACACATAAAAAATTGTATTAGTGTTAAGAATGTGTTAATAGGAGGTAGCACAGGTAATGCTTCAGAGGGAAGCCTCTGGAATCAGCAGCCTCATTTCCCACTTGGCTCTCCTCTTCCCACTATATGTGGGGTTGAGCACATTTCTTAACACATTTTGTTTTTCAGTTATTTCTTATTTATAAATTTTATATATACACACATGCAAACACACACATTATAACAACTCTGACCATATATAGTATGTTGAGAACCATAAATGTGAGCCACATGTGATTTATTATTTTTTGGTGCTCGCTTTAAAATGAACAAAAGAGAGAAAATTAATTTCAAAAGTATGTTTACTTAATTCAATATATTCCAAATATTATTATTTCAACATGTAATAAGTAAAAAGTCAATGAGGCCATTTTACATTTTTCAATACAAAAGATGTACCCAAAAATTTAGTACGTTTTTTGCATTCCCAGTGCATTTCAGTTTGGACTAGAGGCATTTCAAAAGTTCAAGGGCTACACAAGGATGGAGCCTCCCTTGTTAAACAGCACAGCTCTAGTAGTTCTTCTAACCTATACTTATTTAAACAACTAACTTCATGAATCAATTTATTTCTGTTAACTGAAATGTGCTTATACGATACTGAATGCCCAGCACTCACAGGCAATGTTCTTAAACATCCAAGAACATCTGCTGCTACCAGTTGAATCATATGTTTATGAGGAATCAATTGTATTCTCTTCTCTTCTTTTGCAGACCTGTTTATATGCATTATGTTTTTTGTTATAATAATTTAACTTATTTAATTGCTTATAAGCCTATGAAATATCAGTGTAAAACTAGAGTTGTTTTTATGAAAATTAGTTTAAGTATAGTAGGGACAATTGCAAGACTAAAGAAAAATTATCAAAAGCCAGAGGGATTTTTCATTTGGGCCATTTCAAGAGTGTTGTGAACCTCTTGCTCTACTTAAAGGAAATGAATCTGGATATCATAAATAATTTTATGGTTGTGCTTAATGAAAAAAATATAGAACTCTAATACATGGGTATATAATAAGAGAAAAGATGTGAATAGTATGTTCAAAATTGTTAAAATGTTTTGTGTGTCAAAGGATAAAATAAAATACTTAGATTTTGTCTGTGTTTATAATGATTCTTCATTACAAACAATATTTTTGATTAACTGGTCATATTTCTTCTCCTGCAAGCCCCATGAGGGTAGGTGTCACATTTGTTTTGTTTGTCACTATATTCTCACTGCTAGAATGTGGGTTGACTTAAAGTAGATGCTCAACAAATGTCTGTTGACAGACTGACTGACTCATTCTTTCCATATGGCACCTCCCACCATGCAAGCTTGTTGTTTTTTCAGTTTATAGTTTGCTGTCACATTTTTAAAAACATGATTTTTTTTTTTATTTATTTACAACAGACATAATTCTCTGGCCTTTTTTTTGCCCCTAAGCAAAACATTTTTCTAGCCATCCAGCAGAAAAAACTCATACAAAATTTAACTCAGTAAATTTAGACTTGATGTTCTATTAGAATAATGCTTTGCTGTGGAAAATAGAAGAGAGTAAATAAAATCAAGTCTATCTTATCCTGAGAAGGTCAAAAAAACTTGGTTTTCATATGCTTCTGGGGAGCCATGAGTAAATAACCAATGAGCCTCATCTGGGCTCACAATCTGGTCATCAAAACACTTAAATATATCTTCTTCCATAAGTATTCTTATTAACAAACCGTGACTGTGGTTATATACGTAAATCAATTTGGAAAATCCCCTGAAATCAGGCATTCAAACAGTATAGCAGCCGTTGCCAAGATGACCCTCCCAACACCACACAGATAGTGAAGACTTAGTCACAGTGTAGCTAAAGAGGTAGAAAATAATTTAAAAATAGGATCCTGCCTAAAGGACTGAACAATATACTTATTTTTTCAGTTCCCCAAATATATCATGTTAATGCAAGCTTTTTATTAAAGTCTTACATAAAGATGAATACATCATAAGTGTACAGCTTGATGAATTTTCACAAACTGGGTGCATTGTAAACAGCACCCAGATCAAGATACAGAATATTACCAGTAGCCCAGAAGCCCCACATGTCTTCCTCCAGTTAGCACTTCCTGAAGAGTAGTTAATATCCTGATTAATGATTACTATAAATTACTTTTATTTATATGTGAACTTTATTTAGATGGAATAAATCAGTATGTACTCTGTTGTGTTTGGCTTCTTTCACTCAATAAATTGTTTTTGTTGGTACAAATTTCCAGTTATAAAATTAATGTAAAGGTGATATAATGTACGGCATAGTGACTATAGTTAACAATACTCTATTGCATAAGAGAGTGCATCCTAGAAGTTCTCATAACAAAATGAAAAAATGTTTGTCACTATGTATGGCAATGGATGTTAACTGGAGTTATTTTAGTAATCATTCTGCAATATATACAAATATCAAATCATTTCCTTGTACACTTGAAACTAATATAATGTTTTGTCAGTTGTACCTCAATTAAAATACAAAAAAAGGTTAAAAAACTTCAGTAGCTCCATAGTGGCAATCAAACCCCTCCCAGCCAACAAAATCACTCCGAATATGGCTCTCTACAGACAGCCTTATATCCTATCCTGACTAAAAAATAAAATTAAATATAAATAAATAAACGTTTCTCAGATTCATTCATATTTGTTGCTGTAGTTTATTTTCATTGATTTATGGTATTCCATTGTACAAATATGTCACAATTTTTAATCCACCCTACTATTGATGGATATTTGGATTGTTTTCAGGTTTTTGCTATTATGAATAGTGCTGCTGTAAACATTCTTATACAAGTCTTTTGGTAACATAAAAACACAGCCTACTGAATATAAACCTAGGAGTGTGCAGATGTTAAGCTGTAATAGATACAGCAATATATCTTTTGTGGAATGAGTTATTTTACAAAAAAAAAGGAAAAGGAGATTTTGGATATTAGAAATTTCAACCGGTTGATTATATTCGAGAATATCACATATATATGTATTTGTTACATACACACACATATGTATTTGTTAATCTCTAAGTAGTTTCCTTTAAATATTTCTTCTCTTGAAACGGGAAAAATCTGTTAGCTAATAAACAGTTGTCATCTATTATGTCAATTTTTTTTTGTTTTTGTGGTTTTAATGTTATCAATTATCCACAGTTGTAATGACATATTTACTAATAAAAATTCTAGTTAATAGTAAGAATATGTTATATTCATAAATATGATTTATTTTCTAAGTGTATCAGAACTTACCATACCTGTGGAAATGAAATAAGAAATGATGTTTTTCTGTTTGCATATATGAAGTAAATTACACCATTTTGTAAAATTTATATTATACTGTTTTGAAATGGAATTTTTCACTTTAGAAAACCCCATGAAATATTTATTCAGCTTTGTTTCTCTGTATATATAGAAATTTACCCTCAATAATGTTTAAAAATTTATATAAGATGTTGTATAAATAAAGGAGGAGAAGATATTTCCAAACTCATTTTACAAGACCAACATTACCTTGATACCAAAACCAGACAGGGACAGTATAAAATAAAGTAAATTACAGGACAATATCTCTGATGAAAATAGATGAGAAAGTCCTCAAAGGAGATGTCAACAAATCAAATTCAATAATACGTTAAATAAATAATAAACCATAATCGAGTGGGGTTTATTCAGGGATGCAAGGATGGTTCAACATCTACAAATCAGTCTACATATCAAATGTGATTCACCATATTTAAAAAATGAAGGATAAAAATTATATGATCATCTCAGTAGATGTAGAAAATAGCATTTACCAATATTCAACTTCCATTCATGATAAAAAACTATCAACAAAGTGGAATAGAGGGATCATACCTCAACATAATAAAAGCCACATATGATAAGCTCACAGCTAACATCATACTCAATGTTGAAAAGTTGAAAGCTTTTTCTCTAAGATTAAGAACAACACAAGGGTGCCTACTTGTGCCACTTTCTTTCAAGATGGTACTGGAAGTACTAGCCATAGCAGTTAGGTAAGAAAAAGAAATAAAAGTTATCCAAATTGGAAAGGAAGAAATAATATATCATTTCTTCTTGCAGGTGACATATTATATATAGAAAACCCTAAAGACTCCACCAAAAAACTGTTAGAACTAATAAATGAATTCACAGACTTGTAGGATACAAAATCAATAAATAAAAATCTCTTGCATGTCTATACACTAACAAACTATCAAGAAGAAAAATCAAGAGAGCAATCCTGTTTAAAATTGCATCAAAAAGAATAAAATCCCTAGGAATAAATTTAACCAAGGAAATGAAAGATCTGTACCTTGAGAACTATAAGTAACAGATGAAAAAAATTGAAGAAACACAAATAAGTGGTAAAATATTCCATGCTCATTGATCGGAAAAATTAATGTTATTAAAATGTCCATACTACTCAAAGCAATCTATAGTTCAATGCAATTTCTATCAAAATTCCAATGGCATTTTTCATAGAAATGAAACAAACAATTCTGAAATTTGTATCCCTAATAAGAAAGACAAAAGACCCCAAATGACCAAAGTAATCTTGAGAAAGAGAACAAAGCTGGAGACATCATACTTCCTGACTTCAAACTATATTACAAAGCTATAGTAATCCAACAGCATGATATTGGCATAAAAACAGACACATAGATTGATGAAACAGAAGACAAAGCCCAGAAATAAATCTATACACACACACACACACACACACGTATACACACACATACCCACACACATATGGTCAATTAATTTATGATTAAAGGAAAAAAATATACAATGAGGAAAGGTTAGCCTCTTTAATAAATGGTGTTGGGAAAACTGGGCAACCACATGAAAAAGAATAAAACTGGACCTCTATCTTACTCCATGCACAAAAATTAATGCAAAATGAATTAAAGACTTAAATGTAAGACCTGAAACCATAAAATTTCTAGAAGAAAACATAAGCAGTAAGCTTCTACACATCAATCATGGCAATGACGTTTTGGATTTTACATGAAAAGCAAAGGCAACAAAAGCACAAATAAACAGGTAAAACTGCATCAAACTAAAAAGCTCTGCACAGCAAAGAAAAATATCAACAAAATGAAAAGGCAACCTACTCAATGAAAGAAAATATTTTCAAGTCATATATCTAATAAAGGGTTACTATCTATGTTATAACAAGAGTTCATACCACTCAATAGCAAAAAACAAAACAAAATAACAACCAAAAAAACCAAAGAACAAACCCCACTAAAATCCAATTAAAAAATGGGCAGAAGAACTATATGATATTTTTCAAATAAGACAAATAGCCAAAAAATACATAAAAAAAGTTCAACATCATAAATCATCAAGGAAACACAAATTTAAACCACAGATATCACCTCACATCAGTTAAAATGGCAGTCATCAAAAAAATAAAAATAAATAACGCAAGAGATAGCAAGAGTTGGCAAGGATGTGAAGAAAAGAGAACTTTATGCACTGTTGGTGGGAATATAAATTGGTACAGTTGCAAAGGAAAAAAAGTATAGAGGTTCCTCAAAAAATTAAAGATAGAACTGCCATATATTCCAGCAATCCCACTTTTGGGTATATATCCACAAGAAATGAAAATAGGGTATTAAAGAGATATAAGCACTCCTGTCTTCATTGCAACATTGTTCACAATAGACAAGATATGGAAACAACCTTAGTGCTTACCAATGGATGAATAATAAAAAAGATGTGGTATATAGATATACAATGGAATGTTATTTAACAATGAGAAAGAACAAATTCCTGTCATTTGTGACAAAATGGATGAATTTTGAGGGCATTTTATTAAGTGAAATAAACCAGACAGAGAAAGACCAATACTGGATGGTATCACTTATATGAGGAATTAAAAAAACAAAAAGCCAAACTCAGAAACAGAGAATAGAAAAGTGGTTGCCATGGTCTAGAAAGTGGGAGGAATAAGAAAAGGTTAGTTAAAGGTAAAAACTTTCAGGACACCTGGGTGGCTCATTAGGTTAAGTGGCTGCCTTCGGCTTGAGTCATGATCCCGGGGTCCTGGGATCGAGCCCTGCATCAGGTTCCCTGCTCAGCGGGGAGCCTGCTTCTCCCTCTCCCTTTGCCTGCTCCCCCTACTTGTGCTCTCTCTCTCTCTGTGTCAAATAAATAAATAAATCCTTAAAAAAAAAAAAGGTAAAAACTTTCAGCTACAAGATGAGTAAGTTCTGAGAATCTAATGTAAAACATGGTGACTATAGTTGATAACACTGTATTATATAATTTAAAAATATACAATAAAATAGAAAAATATTATAGTTGTTTCCTTGTGTATATGTGAATTAGTAATTCTCAAGAAAATTAAAAAGTGTTATGTAGACAATTTTGTCTTAGTACAAACTCTTAAGCAGATTATAAAGTTTATTTGAGACAGGTTTTATTTTATAAATTAAATCAGAAACAATCATTCTAAAATTCCTAATATCTCCCAGCA
Organism: Mirounga angustirostris; assembly: GCF_029215605.1. Taxonomy (NCBI): domain Eukaryota; kingdom Metazoa; phylum Chordata; class Mammalia; order Carnivora; family Phocidae; genus Mirounga; species Mirounga angustirostris. The sequence continues at coordinate 42,187,373 of NW_026991722.1, read as the reverse complement.
TATAGGTGATGTTGAAGCTTCCAAGTTGCAGTCTATCTTTCAGAGGAGAAAGCATCAAATGACTACCCCGAATAGCTTTCTCTGTATTCTTCCTCCACACTTTTCTACATAGCCCTGGTTTGCTCACACTAAATGCCTCCAGGACAAGAATGGTATTTTATATCTTTTTGTATTTACAGATGCTAACATAGCCCTTGAAACAATGCAAACATGACTAAACTTAATTTAAATTTTTCTCTCTTCTTTCCTGGCTTAGTCATCAAAATTATCTACTTGTCAAATCCAGTCAACTGGTTTCTTTGACTTTGCTGACAACTCTTCTTTCCTTGAAACTCATTTCTTACAGTGGTTTTCACTGTTCCATTTCTTGCATTAATTGTATACTTTTCTGTGTCTAAAATTGTATATTGCATTACTCTGCTGCCACACTCCCTTTATTCAAATATTTTCTGGTAACTTATCCTTAGCTTTCTCACTCTTTATACTTTTCTATGTGGCATCAACTATTATTTCTCAAAACCATGTAGTCTAACTCAGTCCTCTTTCCTGAGAAATGCATTTAGAACCCATTTTTCCAATTGCCTACATATATAATTACCTGCATATCCCACCTCTGCTTCAAATTCAATTTAGTACCATTTTTTGTTGTTGTTGCTGTTGCAAACTAGATTTTCCTCTTGTATTCTTTGCCTAATGGCACCCATGTTACCTATGTTAGAAAATTGTAAATTGTCTTAAACATTTATTAATGCATTCTCCCTGCTTTATCTGTATTCAATCAAACACCAAAAGAATCATAAATTATACCCTTCTCTTTTTCCCCTTTTTATTGCTAATATATTTCATGCACACATCATTTTTTCCATGTACTATTGTAATTATGTTTTTACTGCTCTGAGACTCCAACTTCTAGTTCCTCAAATCCATCCTCTGCATGTTGTGCTTCCCTAATAAGCAAGTAGGGGATTGTGTACTTAACAAACATGGCTCATGCACATACATATTATTCTGTTTAATTAGTATATGAAAGTGATTGGAGCATGCTGTTTGTGTCCTCAAGAAACCCACACTTACAGGAGAGACACAGTTGTAAATAATTCTTAAGACTATTATTAGCTGATATAAGTACTGTGGGGAATTAAAAAGTATTCATTTTCTCAACCAACCAACTATTTATTGAGAAAGTCTTCTGGGTATTGTTATAAGCACTTGGATACAGAACTGACCTGGACAGAAGATTTCTGTGCTCATGAGTTTATCTTCAATGACAGAGGATGGAGGGGTCAAGGAAGGCTTCGTGGTGAGATGACATAAGAAGCCGGATTTAAAATCACTATTTCTGATGATGAGGCTTAAGTACTCTTATTTTGATAAAAGATGCAAAGATGACTGTGATGCATATGGTTAGAAATCACTGACGCTATTTCCTGTTGCTTAGATAAACTTCCAGCAACTCAAAGAGCTTACCCGTCCACAAGTGAACATACAGTGATACCAGTGGATGCAATGAGATTTCCTATTCTTGAAGTCTTCTACTCTATCATTTGTTCTTTGGATGTTGAGTTTAAGAAGTTCTTTATAGATTTTGGATACTAGCCCTTTATCTAATATGTCATTTGCAAATATCTTCTCCCGTTCTGTCGGTTGTCTTTTGGTTTTGTTGACTGTATCTTTTGCTGTGCAAAAGCTTTTTATCTTGATGAGGTCCCAATAGTTCATTTTTGCTCTTGCTTCCCTTGTCTTTGGCGATGTTTCTAGGAAGACGTTGCTGTGGCTGAGGTCGAAGAGGTTACTGCCTGTGTTCTCCTGTAGGATTTTGATGGACTGGAGCACTGGATGTTATATGCAAACAGTGAATCATGGAACACTACATCAAAAACTAATGATGTAATGTATGGTGATTAACATAACATAATAATAAAAAAAAGAATATTTCGTGTCTCATAAGTGACTGTTTTCTTGATCCCTCCACAGTAAAGTCAAGCATGCAAGGCCTAGTAGGTTTGTTCATACTTTGGGTTCTAGTGAGATAGAACAAAGTAGTGTGAGGTAAAAGGAATGTCTCAAAGAGGTATGCTTTCCACTTTTTATTCCAGCACTTAACATTAACTGACCTCTAGCAATTTGCTTAATCTTTGTGGTTCTCAGAGTGCATGCACATAAGATATAGCTAAAATACTAAGCACTTCTGAGAAATAGATCATATAACTAAAATCAGCACAGTTCTTTGTACATATTACAGCCTCAGAGAGTCATTTCCATTCCTCACTCTGATTCTCCTGTTGTGCTTATTTTGGAATTTACATGACTAAAACTCTAGGAATTAGGGGCAAACTAATAGCCCTAAAATTCAAATCATGCTAATTTTATTTCATTATATAAGATAAACAATCCTTATTCAGGTACTTCGAAGGGTCATAAGAAAAATAACCCTTCACTTGTGGAGAAACTTCATTTTATTGTCTCCCAGCTGTCCCTTAAGATCTCTATGCTCTACTGTTCATTTTGACCATCAATTGAGGGTTATGGTGAAAATTCACCTGGTTTGTATTTATTTTTCTCTCAGGGAAAATAAGGGACTCTAAAAATAATATTCACACAAGATGATCAGGCAATAGACCAGAATTTTCTTTTCTGTAAATTATAGTGTAAGTTATGTTCCATTATATTTCTATTTTGATAACAATATCTCTGAACTCTGACTGGTTTTTCCCACTTTTCCTCCATCCATCTGTTGTGACATTATTCCCTATGGAGCTTTTTGTAGAAATTGCTTCGATTTCCTTTTATTAGCTCCTATAGGACCCTTTGCTACTTGACTGTCCTACTGAAAATATCACTAGCTCTATTTCTTCAAAGTAACAACTAAATAATTATCTTGTCTTCTTAGACCCTGCCCCTTGCTAAATATATGCATTTTCTCAATTTATGAACAGTTGCTTTGTTTGACTATACTTTTCCTGCATTATTTTTAAAATATTAATCCTTTGGAAAACAGTATGGAGATTCCTCAAGACGTTAAAAATAGAGCTACCCTACGACCCAGCAATTTCACTACTAGGTATTTACCCCAAAGATAAAGATGTAGTGAAAAGAAGGGGCACATGTACCCCAGTGTTCATAGCAGCAATGTCCACAATAGCCAAACTGTGGAGGGAGCCGAGATGTCCTTCAATAGATGAATGGATAAAGAAGATGTGGTTCATATATACAAGGGAATATTACTCAGCCATTAGAAAGGATGAATACCAACCATTTGCATCGACATGGATGGAACTGGAGGGGATTATGCTGAGTGAGGTAAGTCAAGCAGAGAAAGACAATTATCATATGGTTTCACTCATAGGTGGAACATAAGGAATAGCGCAGAGGACCACAGGAGAAGGGAGGGAAAACCGAACAGGAAGAAATCAGAGAGGGAGACAAACCATGAGAGACTCTGGACTCTGGGAACCAAACTGAGAGTTGCAGAAGGCGGGGGGGGGAGGGCGGTAGGAGGATGGGGTAACCAGGTGATGGGCATTAAGGAGGGCACATGTAATGAGCACTGGGTGTTACACACAACTAATGAATTGTTCAACACTACATCAAAAACTAATGATGTACTATATGCTGGCTAATTGAACATAATAATAAATTTTTAAAAAATTCATCCTTTGGAGATCTTGAATCCACAACCTGTTAATCATTCTGCTAAATATATTGCTTGGAATTTATTAATCATATATTTCAGATGGCTCCCATCTTCCTTTTTAAAAGAAGTAGAAATAACTTGTCTCATACTGAGATAAACACATTCTAGGAGCCACCATTTGATATCAACTCTGAACTATTTCATTACCATACAGTTGTATCACATGCCTTTTCCTACTTTTTTTTTGTATTTAGAAATATTTTCTTTGGGTAGAAGTAATACTCATTTTTGCTTACCTTTCACAGCTTTTAATGAATCTACCTTGGTATCAGTATTCCTTCAAGATTCTGTAAAAGGAAGACCTTTTCTTATTCTCTAACAGAAACAAGATTAAACTTATCTCTTAACCATTTCAAGATATACATATCAACTGCAAATTCAAGTAGTATCTCACTATTTTTAAGTTTAAGTGATTTAATTTATAACCTCATCGGTATGAATATCTGTTCTATGGATACTAACATCCTATTCACCATTGCTTTAATTATCTTATATTAATAATTGGTTGCAAGCTATTTGAAGCATTATTAGCTCAATCAAATCAGTGTTGGATATTCATATATTTCTAGAGTGGGAAGAAAATTAATCACCTCTGCTGAACTGTGACAAAAGTGCATCTATCACAAATTTGCATTATTATGAAATGAATTAATGGGAAAAGTAATTTTTTTACTGTATAGATTATATTTTATTATTGTAATGTTTCTCTGTTTTCAAAAAGAAACATAACATACAAAATACAAAAACAAAAGGCATAAACCATAAATATAGAACTCAATAATGAATTACAAAATGAAAATCCAAGTAACCACCACCTGGTCCAGGAAGAGAACATTACTGCATCTCAAAAGCCATGTTCATGCCCCTCACAACCACTACTCATTCCTTTCTTAAGGTGACCACTATCTTGACTTTGAGTCTATGGTACGATCTGTGTGTCTTTGTTCTTTTTGTAAATGGAATAACTCTTTAAGTGCACTTTTATGTCCGATTTTTTTGCTTAGCATTGTTTCATCCACATTATTCCATACAGCAGCAATTCATTTTCATTTCCTTATAGAGTTTTATTATATAAATACACCATAATTGATTTATCTAATCTATGACTGATGGGTATTTTGATTGTCTCTAATTTTAGCAATTAGAGATAAAGCTGCCATAAACTTTCTTGTGCATGTCTCTGGAAAGTTGCATTTATTTATTTATTTATTTATTTATTTATTTATTTATTTATTTATTTTTAAGATTTTATTTATTTGACAGAGAGAGACACAGCGAGAGAGGGAACACAAGCAGGGGGAGTGGGAGAGGGAGAAGCAGGCTCTCCACGCAGCAGGGAGCCTGATGTGGGGCTCGATCCCAGGACCCTTGGGATCATGACCTGCGCCGAAGGCAGATGCTTAATGACTGAGCCATCCAGGCGCCTCCATTTGAGAACTCTTAATTCTACTCCACTGATCTCTCTATATATCTATCATTATGCCAGTACCACACTGTCTTGATTACTGTGGCTTTATAGCAAGTTTTAAAATTAGAAAATGTTGAGTCCTGCAGCTTTGTTCTTCTTTTTAAAGACTGGTTGGATATTCTGGGTCCTTTGTATTTCCATATGAATTTCTGATGTACTTGTCAATTTCTACAAATACTCAGCTGGGATTTTGCCAGGTAATGTGTTGAATCTGGACAATTTAGATGGTGCTGCCATCTTATCAATATTAACTGCCATATTAACAATCTTAACAATATTCTATCATCATGAGTTTTCTTTCCATTTAAGTCCCCCTTTCAATGGTGCTTTGCAATTTTCAGTGTACAAGTCTTATACACCTTTTGTTAAATTTCTTCCTACATATTTTATTCTTTTTGATACTATTATAAGTGGAAATGTTTTCTTAATTTCATTTTCAGATTAGTCATTGCTAGTTTAGAAATACAACTGATTCTTCTACAATGAACTTGTATCCTACAACCTTGCTGAACTCATTAATTCTAGTAATTTTTAAGTGGATTTTAGGATTTTCTTTTTACAAGATCATGTCACCTGAGAATAAAGAAAGTTTTATTCTTTTTCTAATCTGGATGCCTTTAATTCCTTTACTTGCTTATTTGCCTTAGCTGGAATTTCCAGCATAATGTTGAAAAGTAGTGAGAGCAGGACATCCATGTCTTATTCTCAATCTTAGGGAAAAAGCATTCAGTCTTTCACCATTAAATATGTTAGCTGTTTTTTGGTTTTTTTTTTTAATAGATGCCCTTTATGAGATTGAGGAAATTCCTTTCTGTTTCTAGTTTACTGAGTATTTTTATCATAAAAGGGTTTGAATTTTGTCAAATTCTTTTTTTTTATTCTTATGTTAATCCCCATACATTACATCATTAGTTTTAGATGAAGTGTTCCATGATTCATTGTTTGTGCATAACACCCAGTGCTCCATGCAGAATGTGCCCTCCTCAATACCCAACACCAGGCTAACCCATCCTCCCACCCCCCTCCCGAAAGTTGCATTTATAACTAGTGATGAAATTATCACTACATAGCTATAATTTTGATAGGTGATTCCAAAGAATTTTCTAGAATAGTTACCCAATTTAGACTAAGCGAGGTATGAGAGTTCTAGCTGCTCTACATCATTGCTAACAAAATAAGCCCTATATATCCATCGGTGAATTGCTTTTTGGACTCTCATTTAATCAACAGAAACCTGATTTTCATGTAATCCAATTTATTGATCTTTTCCTTTTTGAATATGTCCTATTTAAGAAATTGTATAGGTATTTTTTTAAAGGTATTCTTTAATATTATCTTTTAGAGATCCAAAGTCTCAAAAAAAAAGAAGGCAAATGGAAAGAGGTTCACCCTGCTCACATACAAATACATGTATATACACAAAGAAGTAGCAGAAATTAGAATTCATATTTTGAATTCACCTTTAATTCTCATTTATTCAAAGTCATTTGACCTTGACCCACTTCCCAACCAATAAATGTCTTTGAAATTTACCTGTTTTAAACAACTACACTTCTGTTTACTGGGAGTAGACTGGATAGTTGGTAGCGAATGCTTCCATCTGAGAGGTTAATAGTGATTCTATGCTGAAAATTTTCTATGGATTGTAGTTCATGAGAAAAAATAAAAGAGCATCCAGTCTTAGGAAACAGGAGTATCACAAACTAGGTGATAGTACTGGGCTGGATGCCAGTTTCAGTAGGCAATAAATTGGCTGAAAAATTAATTGAGCAAATTGTTAAAATTATCTTTGATAAACCTACACTGTGAAGTAAAAAGACACACTTCCATCTCTACTATCACATAGTTTTGAAATACTAATAAGGAAAGTTCATTTCCTCTTGGCTATGTGTTTTTGTTTTTTGTTTTTTGTGTAAAAAGTGAAATGTGACTCTACTGTCATTATTAAAACCAGATATGGTCCTTCCCACAGTCATATTCAGTCTCATATTATTCCTGGCTAAAAGCCCTAAAGCTATATAATGTTCATATTTTTTTTATTTGAGAGTTTCAACATTATTTCTTAAATATACCTTTCTGTCATATATCTGTGAGAATTTCAACCACTGTCTTAATTATTGTTGTAGTGTAGTAGGATATAATGTCTAATCAATTTTCACCATTACTCCTACCTAAACAATCCTCCCTTCATATACAAAAAGGAGCAAATAATAGACCCAATTTGCATAATGCTTTAATGTAGTCATGCTGAGCAACATGATTCACAGATAATCAACTTTGTTAAAGATAATGGTGTACCAATTTATAATACAAGTGCTGTGTTACACTGTTTGAGGGATGGGGAGAAAGGGAAGAAAAGCAGATGTTTCCAGGGAATATAGAGTGGTTTAAGCAACAAAACAAAGAGAAATAATAATTATTAAAGCAGTGTTTAAAAACAATTTTAAGTGGAAATATTTCTTCAGACTAAATGTAACACAAAGATCTAATACACAAAGTCAGTAAAGTATCCTTGACATGCTTGGTTACTCTCTGTACCTTGCCCATTTTCAGTGGCTTCTGAAATATCTTTGTAAATCTATTGGCTGTTAGCAATACAGTTTGATAACCACTGAATTACTTATAAAAATGTCCTTGTGGGATAAGGCCATACGTAGCTATAGCCTCTACTTAGAAAAAATATTCTCTAAGAAGACCACCAGAGAGAAATAGAATATGTGAATGGGGTATGAAAAAGTGAAAACATCCTAGGCTCTTTAGAAGATGATTATTATATGAAGTGGGATGAATCTGCCAAACCATCTGAACTCCAGATTTCGGGGCACCTGGGTGGCTCAGTCGTTAGGCGTCTGCCTTCGGCTCAGGTCATGATCTCAGGGTCCTGGGATCGAGCCCCCTCATCGGGCTCCCTGCTCGGTGGGAAGCCTGCTTCTTCCTCTCCCACTCCCCCTGCTTGTGTTCCCTCTCTCGTTATCTCTCTCTCTGTCAAATAAATAAACAAAATCTTTTAAAAAAAATGAACCCCAGATTTCAATAGGTACAATTAAGAGTATAACATGTACCTCAAAGGGATGCCATGATAAAACTGTGTAATGTACATTAATAATGCTTTGTTTAAAAAAAATCCAAAAACTTAACAAATGTAAGGCAACATTTTACTAAGTATTGGAAAACTATTTGCTTAACATGTTATCTCTGATCTCATGGTCTCGAATATCATCTATTAGGCCACTGACTGAATACCCTTTCTCTGTAAAGGACCAGATAGCAAATATTATAGGTTTTGATGGCCATATCATCTCTGTTAGCCACAGGTACTCAACTCTTGTTATAACACAGAAAGCCATTAAACACACACATACACACACACACACAGAAAGCCATACACAATATATAAACAAGTAGGTATGACTATGTTGCAATAAAACTTTATTTACAAAAACAAACAGTTGGCTGAATTTGTCCAGTGAACCATGGTTTGCCAACCTCTGCACTAGATCCTTTCAACTCGAAGTGTGGCCCATAGACCAGCAGCGGCAGCATTCCGAGGGAGAGGGACAGGCTACACAGATTGTGGGCTCAGAGCAGAATTAAAGGGCAGGGACTTCTGTTCATAATTTACTATGAATATTAATATGCTGACAGCAGAGTATTAAATCAAGTGTAAGGCCTTTGGGTTACTGCCCAGGTCCCACACCTGTGAATCCAGTCTGGCCTTAAAGTTTGTGCAAAATGCAGGACCTCAGGCCCCTACCCTTAACCTAGATTGAATCACAATCTGTACATCAATAAGATCCTTAGATGATTCTATGTACATAGGTTTTGAGAAGCACTGATAGACTAAAATGATTTTAAGACTGTATTTCTGGGTAGAAATCATCTAATGAAGTCTAAGTAATTACTTTCCTCTATGAGGAACCTACTTTGGAACGGGTAGAAAACTGTTAACAAAATAATTGAAAAATTAACGTAGTCAACAAATATTCTCCTGTATTCTCTAACTAATCTCCCAATCAAATGATTTGCAATTTATCCTCAGTTTCTTCTGCCACCCTTTCTGCATCTAACTGGTTGCTGAGTGCTGATCATTCCCTCTCAGAGAATTTCTCATTCTGCAGCACCTCTCAGGAGAGTGCAGCCAGTAAGCATGTTGATTCTGGAACTGAACTTCCTGGGTTTGTATGCTGGCCACACCTCTTACCAGCTGTATGGGCTGGACAGGTTACTTAATTTATCTATCTGTTTCAGTTCCCTCTTCTATAATAACTCATAGCATTATTGTGAGGATTAAATGAGTTTTTATATGTAAACAATTAGTGTCTGACACACAATAAATATTTTAAGTATTAGATAATATTATTATCATCAATTACCATTACCTTTAATTCTTTTGGCTCTCATAGTCAGTTTCCTGAGCTCTTGCCATATTACCTGTTCCAGTGTCACATGGTAATTAGGATTAGTTGCACAGAATTTAGGGAGCAAAATTAGCCATGTTGCTGTAGTACAAGAATAACAAGAAGGATTTTTTGTGAGCATAATATAATGGGAGCCAGGTAATTGTTCCAAGGATAAAATCAACAGGTAAAAATCAATTCTAAAAAATCAAGTATAATAAATTCAGTTGAGTTCAAGCTGTCTTTGGGATTCAAGGAGGTCTGGACCAGGAATCAAAAATTATAGCCTTTGGCTAAAACTAACCGACTTCTTGTTTTTATAAATAAAGTTTAAATGGAACACAGTCAGGCTCATTCTTTTTCTTATCGTCAGTGGCTACTTTTATACCATAAAGGTAGAGTTGAGTAGTTGTGACAGAGCCCGTATAGCCCACAAAACCTAAAATGTTTAGTATCTGGCCCTTTACAGAAATAAACAAACAAATGTACTGGCTCCTGAGTATTATAGAATGCAAGAGAGAATTGGTGGGATTTTCAGGGAGAACTGGATCATTGAAAGAACCTTCTAAAATAGGACTGAGAAGAATAAAGTCTAAAAGAAATCCAAGTCATATGGCTGAGAATCAGGCCCTGGAGTGGGAGAGGGCACTGAGCCAGAATATTCAGGGAGTTTACTGCTTATCTTCATTGCTGAATCATTTGGGGACTCAGCCCTTTTTAAGGAAAGAGCTAAAACAACTTCTAAAACACAATTTCTAGTTAGGTGAGTGCTGTGATCAGTTTGAATGAATTCTCTTCATTCCGGGGACGCATAGGAAATTTGGCAGAAGACTTGGAGATTAATACAATAATAAGGGTACAAGTATTATCATCCTAAATCTAATCATGTAACTTTGTTTTGACACCATCGTATTATAAGGTAAAAATTCTTTGACATGGCATATAAATTCTTCTTTTGAAAGTCTTATATACTCAGGATTCCAGAGACACCATTACACACTTGGCTTTGAATCTGAAAAATATCTAGTTTTGAATCCAGCTTTTGCAGATGTTTCTTCTATAACCTAAAATATCCTTCCCTTGCCCTTCACCATAAAGCAGGTTGCGATTCATCCTATAAATAGCCAGCTCAAATACCATCAATTCTGGAAATCCTTTCACTAGCTTGCAGGCATAATTAGTTATTCCTTTCACTGTAAGTGGAGAAGATCATGTTATAACCCAGGAAGTTAGTGGACACACAAAGCAGAAAGCCAATGTAGCAGCAGGGTTCCATCTACCAGTGATGTCTCCCACATGTAGCAAGCCAAAGCAACAGACTCCTCCCGGCATTGGTAGGAACAAAAAGCAGACACCCACTACTCCTGGGCTTCATCCCAAGAGTAACACCATAATAGGATAAGCTCATATAGTAGCTGTTCTTCCCTGAGTGGAAATGTTCAACAAGCAGGTATTTTCCAGAATGTGCTAACAGATAAAACCACTTGGCAGTCTTTGCAGTGGTATTGTTAAGTTAGTAGATACTGCCCCTCTCAGAATAATATGGAGAAATGCCATTCTGTGAAATAGACAGTTAACAAGAAAGAGGAAAATGATTAAATTTGAAGGAGTTTACCTATAACAATAAAATATATAGGAGAAGTTCAGAGGTTTCTGTCTTCCATGGTAACCAGTGAGGACATTTTACTCTTGTGAATGGGGTTTCTGATTCAGATCAAGGGTAAACTACTGCGCAGTGGCCCTGGATAATGTAACCACCAGAAAAAGCAACATGGTGACATTTTTCCACATGCAGAACCCTTATATCACAATCTTTCCTTGTTTCTGTTTTGTTCCATCTCTTTGGTTGGCTTTGCCATCTTTTCTCTTTGATCTTATTCAGTTGTGTAGTAAAATGAATAAATTTCTTTCTTTCTTTCTCTCTCTCTTTCTTTCTTTCCTTTAATTGGGGAAGAGATTTCTATTTGGAAACCTCTTTGGTTGGAAGAACTGTTTCCCATTCCTCCAGCCTCTTTTTCCATATGTTAAAGTCAAAATGAATCCAAGATGGAGACCTAGAAAATAATGAACATGGAAGAGAGAATTTAAGGATTTTTTTCTAGTAAGGATAGAAAGACTTCTTAAAAATAACTTGCATAACAGAAAAATTTTCCAATTGGGAGATGAAAGATTTGAGTTAAAAATAAGTAGGACTCATTTGCCTAGTGTGTCTCTTCTAGCTGTTAACTTATGAACCTGAAAAAATAGTTGATGTCTGATGGAGAATTAAAGTTCATATATATTAATTGGACTTAGATCACCTATGGCTAACAGACTGGATAATATAATAGACAAGACTAACACAAGACACATACCTATGAAACTATATAGCCAGATCTATGAATTTGCAGTAAAACTTGTTAATAAGAAAAATTTAAAACAACATAACTATTTGGAAATGTTTAAACATTATTTTACACATATGGACAATGAGGAAATAAAAATAAAATTACATATACCTTGGAAAGAACAGATGACTTGAAAATTACATGTGAACATATTTTAACTTTCTCTGAAATTTTAATAGTTGCAAATGTATAGCTTTACAGACATGTTACTAGTGTTTCCACATCCATCTCTACATGCACACAAACATACATATGACAATATACAATGACAACTCAGAAAGGGAAAAAACTGCAGTAAAATTAGGAAAGTAGTTTGAAGAGCATAAATACAATTGTGAGCATAGTTAAAATTTTTGAAGATTTAGTGGGTATGAGGGTAGAGGGAAATTCTACAAATCTAATCAGGTAAAAGATAAAGTAGTTTTGAAACAATAAATGAAATATGACTACATATACAGATGATATACTAGATGAAAATTGGTTGCACAAATTCAAGTATATCAATGAAGTGGAAAAGTTTATGAGTTAACATCTAATTAATCCAAGAAGGAGAAACTACATACAAATAAATATGTAACAAAAAGTAAATGTCATTAAAGAAATGCCTCCACAAAAGCCATTGTGTGCCAATGAATTTAAAGTGATTTTAAAGAAATTCCTCAATAACAGGTAATTCCTCTTCTAAGGAAATATTCTAAGGAAAGGAGACATATCTAAGAAATGCAGACAAATATTCACAAGACATCCATTGAGGTGTTATTTATTATAATTTGGAAATCTTAGCATATATTACATATTTATTACATACATATATTGTAAATCAAATCCAAACAAGGGCTACAGATCAGCCTTAATTCTTTCTCTCATACTTGAAATGCAATCCATCAGGAAGTCATATTGGCTCTACCTTCAAAATATATCCCAAATAATCAAACCATCTATATCTTACCACTTAAACCACTATCATTCTGCACGGAGCCACCATCTTCTCTTGCCTGAATTCTGAAGTAACCTCTACCTGGGTTCCCTGGTTGCATTTTTGACCCTCCACCCCAGAAGGTGCTTTCCATAGGGCAACTAGAGAAATCCTATCAAATACGTATCTAAACATCTCATCTTTATCATCAAAATAATTCTATTACTTCCCTATAAACTCAAAGTAAAATTCAAGAACCAACATGGGTTATAAGATCTGGATCCCTGCTCCTTCTTTATTTAATAACTATCAGATTTCCTTACCCATTGGGTTCCCTCAGCCCTCTTGACTCCTTGGTGCTTCTTGAGTTAGTGAAACAAGTGCCTCAGGACTTTACTTTGCATTTGCTTTCCTGTTTGCCTGGAACTCCTTTCCCTCAAATAGCCAGGTGACTTTACTTCTCACTTCATTCTACCCTCTCCTCAAACATTTTCACCCCAACAAAAAAGCATCCCTGACAAACCTGTTGAAAATACAGAAAAATCCATCATTTTCTATCACTTTATCTGACTTTATTTCTTCATAATGCTTATATTAAATTATGCATCTATTAACTAATTATGTGTCTCCTCCCACTAGAAAATAAATTCTATTAGAGCAGGGGTTTGTTTGTTTGTTTTGCCCTTCTATCCAGTGTTTAGAAGAGTCTATGGGAATACAAGAGGAGCTCAATAAATACTTTTGAATGAAAGAATGGATTAAATCAATAACATCCAGGAAATGTAAATGTGAAATGTGAAAATGATGGTTTTACCCATATGATTACATTTTATTTAGTTATGAAATAGATGCTAAGACAATGGAATACTTGCTTTCCCTGATGTGATTCTGTCCTGTTGGCTCTTCTCTGGCATAGTAGTAGTTTATCCCTGTCTGCCTTCTTTAACCTCCTACGTGTGTGCCACCACCCCATAGAAGATTTGATGGACATGGACATGAGCCCTCTAAGGCCCCAGACCTATCTTTTCAGTTGTGAAATAAAGGCTGACAAAGATTACCATTTTAAAGTGGATAATGATGAAAATGAGCACCAGTTATCTTTAAGAACAGTCATTTTAGGGGTTGGTGCAAAGGATGAATTACACATTGTTGAAGCAAAGGCAATGAAGTACAAAGGCAGTCCAATGGAAATCACACTGGAAACTTTGAAAATGTCTGTACAAGGTTTCCAAGCCCTCGGGGGCTTGGAAATAACACTACCTGTGGTCTTACAATTGACATGTCTCAGGGTCTGTGCATAGCGGTGGATAGCATTTTGTAGCTGTGGGGGAAGATGCAGAGTCAGAAGTTGAAGAGGAAGAGGTTGTGAAATTCCTTAGCAATCTGGAAAGTGTTCTAACCTTGGAAAAAGCAAAACTTGGTGCTGGTGAAAATGATGACGAAGATGATAAAGATGATGAGGGAGAAGAAGAAGAAAAAGAAGAAGAAGGGGGAGGGGGAAGGGGAAGAGGAGGAGGAGGAGGAGGAACAGGAGATGATGAACATGATAATGAGGAGGAAGCTGAAGAAAAAGCTCCAGTAAAAAAAAATATATATGAGATACTCCAGCCAAAAATGCAAACTAGAACGAAAGAGACTCAAAACCATCAACACCAAGATCAAAATGTCCCCAATCCTTCAAAGAACAGGAAAAAAACTCTTAAAACGCCCAAAGGACCTAGTTCTGTAGAGGACATTAAAGCAAAAATGCAAGTAAGTAGAGAAAAAGGTGGTTTTCTTACCAGAGTAGAAGCCAGGTTCATCAATTATGTGAAGAATTGTTTCCAGATGACTGACCAGGAGGTTATTCAAGATCTCTAGCAGTGGAGGAACTCTCTTTAAGAAAATAGTTTAAACATTTTGTTAAAATTTTCCATCATTCCGGGGCGCCTGGGTGGCTCAGTTGGTTAAGCGACTGCCTTCGGCTCAGGTCATGATCCTGGAGTCCCAGGATCGAGTCCCACATTGGGGTCCCTGCTCATTGGGGGGTCTGCTTCTCCCTCTGACCCTCTTCCCTCTCATGCTCTCTGTCTCTCATTCTCTCTCTCAAATAAATAAATAAAATCTTAAAAAAAAATTTTCCATCATTCCATTTCTGTAATAGTTGATAACTGGATATCCTTTTTATAACACAGAGTGAGAATTTTCCCTACTGTGTCTGATAAATGTTGTCTAGATTCCAATGCCAAGAATGTGTTGTTCAAAATGCCTGTTTAGTTCTTAAA
The DNA here is from genome assembly GCF_029215605.1 of Mirounga angustirostris. NCBI lineage: Eukaryota > Metazoa > Chordata > Mammalia > Carnivora > Phocidae > Mirounga > Mirounga angustirostris. The sequence goes on along the minus strand of NW_026991722.1, from coordinate 42,172,247 downwards.
GATGGAATGCCATCCTTTGCTTGGTTTTGAGTATGTATGGAACGTTATGATAGGACAAATGGAAATGGTGGGGAGACAAAAATATACATGTGAAATAAACTCAGTATTTTAATAAAGTAACAAAAAAAAGAGCATGGAGTGCTTAATATTTGAATTTAAGTATAAAATTCAATCTACAAATTTGCACACAGACTATTGTGTCAACGGTGTGCAAATTACACATGCATAGAAAAAGTAGAAGGAAATAAACTAAAAATCTCTATTAAAACTTTCTTAGAGTGGTAAAGCTTAAAAGCATTTGTTGTGTTATCATTTACGTTTTCTTTCATCTTTAAATTTTCAGTGTACTTTTTTAAATTAGAAAAAGATATGTTTTAAGAACTGAGCACCTACTGTGTGCCAGCCACTGGCTGGGACTGGTGGATATGAAGCCAAATAGGTGTTCTAATTTTAACTAGAATAATATATGAATAAACCAATAATTGTAATTTCAGTCAAATATGACAAAGATCACATGAGCAATATGTGTGCTCCTTAATTTCTTAAAGCCTTATTTTCCTCACTTGTAAAATAGAAATAATAGTACATCGTCTTCGTAATTCTGTGCTAATATTACATGAGCTAATGTGAGTAAAAGACTTAACACAGCAACTCACTAATAGTAAACTCAATTAGTCATTTTTAAAGTTATTCTTATCAGTGTAGTACAGAGGAAGGAGTGAGTATTTTTTGCACAATATCAGGGAACACCTCATGAAGTAGTGGCCATTGGATTGAGCTTAAAAAAGTAATAGTATTTGACAATATAGCAAATAGTATGGGCTAAGATACGCTATGGTAACAAGAACTCCCCCAAATTTCAGTGGCTCAGGAGGACAAAACTTAATTATTTATGCAGCAATGGGAAGGGACTGTCTCTGGTCATCATAATCCCTCAGAGGGACCCAGATGAACAAGTCATGATCGTGACCTATGCTTAACCTGTGCAGCAGTGGGAGTGGTATGCATTTAATCACCCACCATCTCCCAAATTTTCTGGGCAGAAGGGATGCATTTCACTTTCACTCACATTTCAATAGCCAAACAAAGCTACATGGCTAAGTCTAACTTCCTATTGATGGCCAGCAATCCTACCTGGTGCATGAAAGTTAAAAAGCTGGAAATACTGGGCGAAAGCACTAATGATCACCACAGATACACTGACAAGGAAAGTTGGTAGTTTGTTTCATCATCAGGATAATTTGGACAATGATACACTGTTAGGCCCTCACTTTTCCTTTATCTCTGGACAAAAACAAGATGAGAGTGTATCATCTCTGGCATTATGGCAGAATGGATACCGCCAAATCATCCTATCCCCAAAATGCCAGAAAAAGTTGAATAATTTTTAAAAGAATAGTTTAAAGTGCATGTCTGGGCTGGCAATAAAGTCAGAGTAATCCTTAAGGGCAGAAAGCAAATAGAAAGCATAAATCCACAGTAATAAGTGAAATAAAGTCCGTGGCTTCCCTGGGAAAAGTTGTGCATTCCTTAATATAGAGCTTCGATTTTAATAACCTATGTGTGCCTAGAGCCCACACGAAGTGAAAGATCAAATCAGAGATCACACATAAACCTTGGATTCAAGTGTAACAATTTCAGTGAAAGAATGAACCCAGAAAAATAAATAAAACAGGAAAGTAATCATTTGCAAAGATAGAATGTTCAAAAGCTTGTCTATTTTAGCCTTGGCTTTCAGAATTCTTAACCACAAGCTGGTGCTCATGTGGTTTTGGGGTTCAAGCTCATGCCTATGTGGTCTGACAACCCAGGAGAAAGAATAAAGTTGAAAGCACCTCATGAAGTTATGTGTTATGACTGTTCCAGGGACTAAGAATGCAAACCCTAAGAAACAAATGCAAATATTCACTGAAGAAGCAAAACTTCAGTCTAGGTCACAAGGGCTCCCCACAAATATAGTTGTTTTCAAACATAAATGCTCCATAAAAATAATGATAAAGCAAACAAGGCAGTAAGGCAACATAAATGATACGTGCAACCAGATCAAATAAAAAAGATTTTAGACATTGGAATTATGTACAGAATGGAAATAAATTATCATCTATAGGATGGAAAATATGTGTCATATATTTAAAAAATAGATAATCTAAAATATGGACTGGAAAAAGAGAGTGGCAAATTGATATACACAGTTGAAAAAAAGTTCAAATATAAATTTTAGAAATAAAATAAAATAAAATAATATAATATAATATAATATAATATAATAATATATAAAATAATATAATCGTTAGAATTTAAAGATCTAAGATGATTTTAAAATTGTGGTAAAATGAGCTTAACATAAAACTTATTATTTTGGGCCGCATGGGTGCCTCAGTCAGTTAAGCGTCTGCCTTCGGCTCAGGTCGTGATCTCAGGGTCCCAGGATCAAGCCCCGCTTCGGGCTCCCTGCTCAGTGGGGAGCCTGCTTCTCCCTCTCACTCTCCCGCTGTGCGCTCTCTCTCTATCTCTCACAAGTAAATAAATAAATAAATAAATAAAAATTATTATTTAAAAAACAACATTTTAACCAACTTAAAGTGTACCATCCATAGACATTGACAGTGTTGTTCAACCATCACCACTAACTAGTTCCTGATGTCTTATTTGTTCAACGTCCCAAAAAGAAACCCTGTACTCGTTAAGTTCAGAAGTGTTCCTTCCTCTTCTGTTTTTATTTTTCACAGGAATCTGAAAAGGATTGGTGTTAATTTTTCTTTAGATGTTTAGTAGAATTGACCAGTGAGTCATCTGGTCATGGATTTTCCTTTGTAAAAAGGTGTTTGATAACTGATTCGGTGTCTTGTTATAATTCTATTCAGATTTTTTATTTCTTCTTGAGTCAACTTTGTGAATTCGTATGCTTCAAAACAATTGTGCATTTTATCCGTTGTATACTATTCTCTTACAATCCTTGATATTTTGTAAGATTTGTAATAATGTCTCAACTTTCATTTCTGATTAAGTAATTTTAGTCCTCTCTCTTTTTTTCTTCATCAATCTGGAAAAAGATTTGTCAGTTTTGGTGATCTTTTACAAGAACAAATTTTTGTTTTCATTGATTTTTTGCTATTTTTGTAATCTCTACTTCATTTTTCATCACTCTAATCTTTGTTATTTCTTTCCTTTTTCCAGCTTTGCATTTTGCTTGCATTCCTTCTTCATTTGCTTCAAGTTATTTTCTAATTTCACTTGAGATTTATTTTTGACCTACTGATTGTTTAAAAGCATGTTATTTAATTTCCACATATTTGTGGATTTTCCAGTTTTCCTCTGCTAGTTTCATTCCACTGTCATCAGAAAAAATATTTTCTATGATTTCAGCTTTCTTAACTTTATTGAGACTTATTTTATGGCCTAACATGTGGCCTATTCTGGAGAATGTTCCATCTACACTTGAGAAAAATGTGTATTCTGCTGTTGTTGGGTAGAATATTCTGCATATGTCTCTTAGGCTCAATTGATTTATAGTGTTGATCAAGTCCTCTGTTTCCTTATTGATTTTCTTTCTGCTTGTTTTATCTATTACTGGAAATAAGGAATTGAAATCTCTTATTGTTATTGTGCTGTTGCTTATTTCTCCCATCAATTTTATAAATATTTGCTTCATATATTTGGGAGCTCTGATGATATATATATCTTATTATATTTTTCTACTGAATTGATGTTACTATCATTCTATAATGTCTTTCTTTGATTCTTGTGATGATTTTTGTCTTAAAATCTATTTTTTTTTGTTTTTGTTTTTTTTTCTGATATAAGCATGGCTGCCCTTGCTTTCTTTCAGTTGCTATTTACATGCAGTATCTTTCTTCTTTCTTTCACTTTCAACCTTGGCGTGTCTTTGGATCTAAAGTGAGTCTGCTTATAAATAGCATATAGTTAAATCACTTTTAAAAAAATACATTCTGCTAATATCTTCCCTTAAATTAAAGAGACTAATTTATCTTCAAAATAATTACAGATAGAAAATTTACTTCTGTCATTCTATTGCATTTTCTCTATGTCTTATCTCTTTTTTTGGTCCTCAATTTTCCCATTATAGCTTTATTATTTATTTAATTCATGTTTTGTAATGTACCACTCTGATTTCCTTCTCATTTCCTTTTAGGATGCTTTTTAGGTATTTTGTGAGTGGTTATCCCCGGTATTCCATTTAAGCCCTTAGGTTCATAACAATAGTTTGAATTAATGCCAACTAAATTTGAATAGTGTACAAAAACTCTCCCTCTATACAGGTTTTTCCCTACCCTTTTATGTTGTTATTTTTGTTATATGCTATATTTGTTATATGCTGTAATCTTCTCTTTTTTCTTCATTAATCTGGAAAAAGATCTGTCAGTTTTGGTAATCTTTTACAAGAACAAATTTTTTTGTTTTCATTGGTTATTTGCTATTTTTCTAATCTCTACTTCATATATATATGAAGCCATTAATGCAGACTTATAGTTTATAGCTGTATAGCTATTAATGTAGACTTACAATTACAGTTTTATACATTTGTCCTCTAAGACACATAGGGGAAGAAGAAGAAACAACCCAAAATACAAAGATACCAGCTTTTATATTTATCTATATAGTCAATTTTGCTACAATTTTTATTTCATCAGGTATTTTCAGGTTGCTGTCTGATACCCTCTTATTTCAGCCTGAAGAACTCCCTTTAACATTTGTTGTAGGGCAGGTTTGCTAGTGACAGAATCACTTAGCTTTTGCTTATCTGAGAGGATCTTAACTTCTCCTCATTCTTGTGGATGGTTTTCCTGAATATAGAATTCTCAATTGACAGTTTTGTTTCTCTCAGTATTTTAAATATGTCAACCCACTTCCTTCTGGTCTCCATGGTTTCTGAAAACAAATCAACTTTGAGATGTACAATATGTTTATTTGATACTTTTATATATTGTGATATGATTGCCATTGTATTATTAATTAACACCTCTATCATGTCATGTAATTATTACTTCTTTTTTGTGCTGGGAATAATTAAATCTAGTCTCTTAGCAAGTTTGATGCATATGATATAATATTGTAGTCTATAGTCACTACGTTCCATTAGATCTCCAGGACTTATTTATCTACTAGTTGCAAGTTTGTACCCTTAAACAACATCTTTCCTATTTTCCTATGTTTTTATTTTTTGAGAGATGTCCAAAGTGTTCCATAGCAGCGGAACCAATCTATATTCTCACCAATAGCATACAAGGGTTCCCTTTCTCCACATCCTTGCCAACACTTGCTATCTGCTATATTCTTGATTTTAGCTATTCTAGCAGGTGTGAGGTAATATCTCATTGTGGTTTTGATTTGCATTTCCCTGATGATTAGTGATTTTGAACATTCTCTCATGTACCTGTTGGCCATTTGGGTGATGTGATCTTATAGGCAGAAAAATCTAAAGATGTCACAAGAAAAACTGTTAGAAGTAATAAACAAATTCAGTGAGTTGCAGGGTACAAAACAACACACAAAAATCAATTCCATTTCTATACACTAACAATGAACTATCCAGAAAATAATATGAGAACAATTTTATTATAATACCATTAAGAAGAATAAAATAGGAATAAAATTAACCAAGGAGGTGACTTGTACACTGAAAACTACAAAACATTCCTAAAAGAAATTAAAGAAGACACAAATAAATGGGAAGATAACTCACATTCTTGGATTGGAAGATTTTATTTATTTATCTATCTATTTATTTATTTAAATTTAAGTAGTGAACATGTAGTGCAGTATTGGTTTCTGATTCATCACTTACATACAACACCTAGTGCTCATCATAACAAGAGCCCTTCTTAATACCCATCACCCACCCAGCCCATCTCCCACCCACCTCCCTTCATCAACCCTCCATTTGTTCTCTATCATTAAGAGTCTTTTATGGCTTGGTTCCTTCTCTCCTTTTATTCTTTTCCCCCTTCCCATATATTCATCTGTTTTCTTTCTTAAATTCCACATGTGAGTGAGATCATCTGGTATTTGTCTTTCTCTGACTGACATTTCACTTAGCATTACATTCTCTAGCTCCATCCATGTCATTGCAAATGGCAAGATTTCATTCTTTCTGATGGCTGAGTAATATATATATAACATCTTCTCTTCTCTCTCTCTCTCTCTCTCTCTCTCTCTCTCTCTCTCTCTCTCTATATATATATATATATATATCACATCTTCTTTATTCATTCATCAGTTGCTGGACATGTGGGCTCTCTCCATAGTTTGGCAATTGATGATAATGCTGCTATATACATCAGGGTGTATGCATCCCTTCAAATCTGTATTTTGTATGCTTTGGGTAAATACCTCGTAGTGCAATTGCTGGATCATAGGGTAGTTCAATTTTTAACATTTTGAGGAACCTCCATACTGTTCTCCAGAGTGGCTGCACCAGTTTTCATTCCCACCAACAGTGCATCCTTGCCAACCCCTATTGTTTAGAAGACTATAAAAAATCCTAATGGCATTTTTTCCAGAAATGGAAAGATCCATTCTAAAATTCATATAGGAGGGAAACCTACTAATATAAAATACAATAAAGAACATATTTTACAATTATTTTTTTTTAATTTCAGAACATTAAATGTACATATATTGGAGATCTCTTGACTATTTTCTATGTGTATTTTTTTCTGTTTTTCAGATTTCTTCTTAATTTCCATTGACTTCCCCATATTTTTTTATTGTCTGTTTTTCTTATTGTGCTTTTGATCATATATAGTCTTCTCAGTACATCTCATAATTAAGTCTTCATTTATTAAATATTTTTTGTCCTTTTTTTCCCTTTTACTTTCTGCTTTTTCATTTCATATCTTCTTATTGTTTTATATTTTCTGAGTTTTTGAATTTCTGTTTTATGGTGCTTGCATCTGTTATTTATTGCAACAATAATACTGTATAACAAATCATTCCAAAACTTAGTGGTTTAAAACAGATTTGAGTCAGCATCTCAATTCTGCTCTTTGGGCCAGATTGAGATCATCTTAACTGAGCTCATTTTTGTGTCTTTGTTGAGCTGGCCGGTAGACTAGAGGCTAGCAAGTCTATTATAACTCAGCTGAGATGTCTTAATATCTGCCATGCAGTCTCTCATTGTTCAGTAGGCTATCAAAAGATTGTTCTCAGAACATAAGTGAAAGAATAACAGAACAATCAGAAATGCACACAAGAGTTTTATCAAGCTCTGTGGATATCATTCTAACATCTCATTGGTTAGACAAAATCACATGGCAAGACTAAGAGTCAGAATGGGATAGGGCTACAAAGTTATACGGCAAAGGTCATGGAAAGAGAGAGACTATTATTTAAGGCCATTAAGGCAATAAATATGCCACACTGAATAACACTGCTTTGTTATATTCCTTCTGCTTTGAGTTAGTATTTTTCTGGAGTTATTTTTTCTGCCATATATTTCATTTTTCATTTTCTATTTTTAAGCTTTTAAGTATTTTCCTTATATTATTGTGTTTAAAAAGCTGTAGTTTTATTTCTCTTGTTCATATTTGAAAGTTCTAATTATTTTCTAACCAGCTACTAACATAAAATCCTAGGGGGGTGATCGTTTGGGTGGCTTTTTCAGTTTCTTAATTTCTTCTATTATTGATATGATGAAAAAAAGCATTTTTTGAAATATAAACCCCTCATATGTAGAATATAAAAAGTGGCTTCCATTTTCCTTACCAAATTTGAATAGGAGACAGCTTTGAAAATATTTTGCAGTGTTCAGTAAAAGTGAAGATGTATGACATCTTCTATGACATTGTAATTGTATTCTTATGCATATAGCCCACATAAATTCATGCTTATTTGTACCAGGGTACATTTTCAGGAACGACCATAGCAGCAATATTTATAATGGCCAACATATGAAAATATCCTGAAAGTTTATTATAATATAATAGATAAATGAATTAGGAGATAAGCTTGCTATGAAATACATTCAACAATGAATAAAATGCAACGAAAAGCAACAGTATAAACAAAATTTTTTAAAGATTTATTTATTTATTTGAGACAGAGAGAGAGAGCAAGTGGGGAGTAGGGGGAGGAACAGAGGGAGAGGGAAAGAGAATCTCAAGCAGACTCCCTGTTAAAGGTGGAGCCCAAAGCAGGGCTCGATCTCAGGACCCTGAGATCATGACCTGAGACGAAATCAAGAGTCAGATGCTTAACCAACTGACTGAGTCACCCAAGCACCCACATGAACAAATCTTAAAGATATAATCTTGAACAAAAGAATCAAGAGACAGCTGAATACCTCATGTATAATTTCAATTATATATAATTCAAAAATAGTAATATTAGACAGTATTGTTTAGATATGAATATTTAAAAAGCAAAAGTGTGAATGCTATTAAATTCAGGATATTAGTATTAGGGAAGGAAGGGAGTAATGACCGGACATGTTGGAGGTATGGGGTGCTTGTTATGCTCTATGTTATCATCCTGGTTTGGGATTATATGAGAGTTCATTTTATAAAACTGTTATGTTTGAGAGGTCTGTTATATATCAAGGTAGAAATATTGAAAATACATTTGGATATATGAGTCTGGAATTTAGAGAAGTCTAGCCTGGAGTATAAATTCAAGGAGTCTTTGGTACACAGACATAATACAAAGCATAAATCTAGATGAGATATATAACAATGTGTTTAGGAAGTGGTTTCTCTTGGATTGAAGTATGTTCCCTCAAAACTTACATATGGAAGTTTTAACTTCTAGTATCTGAGAATGTGACCTTATTTGGAAATAGGATCAGTGCAGGTATAATAAATTAAAATGAGGTCATACTAGAGTAGAGTGGGCCTTTAATCCAGTATGACCTGTCCTTATACAAATGGGACATTTGGACATGGATAGGACAGACGAAGCATGCCATGTGAATATGAAGGCAAAGATGAGGTGATGTGTCTACAAGCCAAGGAACACCAGATTGCCAGCATACCACCAGAAGCTAGGATAGAGGCATGTAACAGATTCTCCTCATAGCCCTCAGAAGGAACCATCCCTGCCAATAACTTGATCTTGGACTTCTAGCTTTCAGAATGGTTAGAAAATAAATTGGGGGGACACCTGGGTAGCTCAGTCAGTTAAGCATCTGCCTTCTGCTTAGGTCATGATCTCAGGGTCCCGGGATTGAGCCCTGCATCAGGCTCCCTGTTCAGCAGGGAGTCTGCTTCTCCCTCTGCCCCTTGCCCCCCACCCCCGCTCGTGTGCATGCTCTCTCTCTCTCAAATAAAAATTAAAATCTCAAAAAATAAAAGAAAAAGAAAATAAATTTTGGTTATTTAAGCCACTCAGTTTCTGGTACTTTGCTATAACTATCCTAGTAAACTAATACATGTTCCAAGCCTAAGGCCCAACATTAAGAGATTGAAAAAATGGGAAAGAACCAAAAAAGGAGGTCAGTGTGATAGGATGAAAACCTTTAGAAAATGAAGCTCTAGAATCCAAGTGATGAGTTATGGAAGGAAGGACTGGTCAAGTGTATCAAAGTTGTATGGGAACCAAGAATTAATCCTTGGGTTTCACAAAGTTAAGGCATCAGTGATGTGATAGAATAAGTTTTGATGGAAAGGCTGAAGGCAAATGCCTCTGAAGGATGTTTAAGATGGAATAGGAAGAGAGGACTTGAAGATGCTTAGCATTGTCATAGTTCTCATTTGGAGTTTATAAAGCAGCAGAGAAATGGTGCAGTAACTGCAGATTTAATTGGGATTGGAAGTGTTTTAACATGGAAGAAAAAAAACACATTTTATACTCATGTGAGTGATCTAATGAAGTAGGATAAATTGATTTTTATAGAGAGTTACTGGACTATAGGTCATCAAACAGACTAAAGGAGGTAGTATTTGGTAAAGAAACTGGGGAGGATGCCCTTAGTAGTATGAAAAATTAGAGGTGCCTGGGTGGCTCAGGCATTGAAGCATCTGACTCTTGAGTTCAGCTCAGGTCGTGATCTCAGGGTTGTGAGGTTGAGCCCCACATCGGACTCTGCGCTGGGCATGGATCCTGCTTAAGATTTTTTCTTTCTTCCTCTCCCTCTCCTCCTCACCCCCTCCCTCTCTAACAAAAAAGAAAAGAAAGAAAGAAAGAAAGATGAACAATTCATTCATAAATTCATTCATTTATGAATTCGTTCATAAAAGGAAAAGGGACAGTGGCAAAGTAGTAATTCAAAGCATGTAGACATGTTTATATGGTGGAAGCTGGTGGACATTCTCTTCAGACTACATCAAAAACTCATGATGTAATGTATGGTGATTAACATAAATAAATAAATAAATAAATAAATAAATAAATAAATAAATAAAAATAAAAACTAAGTTAAATAGGATCTAAGCTTTCTAGAATGAATAGGTGTCAAAATTTCAAGAAAATGAGAAAGGTTTGAAAATCCAGTGAAGTGAGTAAACAGATTTGAGAAATATAAAATAAAAGCTCAGCAACAGCAAGGGCCTGTTTGAGATTAGTGGTCATGAATGCGTTGTGAGGACATTTAATATAATTATTAGTTTTCTCACCAGCCATATTGAACTGATTTATTCAGCGGCCCTTTCCCTGAGGGCCAGGCAGAGAGAATAAGAGATGGAGTGGCAGTTGTTGGCACCTTGCAGTGGCTGTGGTCAGATGGAAACAGCTGGGAAGTCAATTTAGAATACATTTTCAGAAACCTCTTATTTGCCAACAGTGGTATTAGTAGAATTCCTTTAATAAGAGTCTTCCCAGAAAGAATGCTAAATTAATCTTCATTTTTCTTTTAATTATGGCAGATTTATTGTGAAGAAATCACCACATAATAAGGCACATCTGTTTAAATAATGATTAAAATGTTAGAAAGATATTACAAATCCACATTATAGTAGTAACAAAAACAGTAACTATCAATCGTACTGCAAATCACTATTGACAATGTGATCTGCACACATATTATTTTATTTATATTTTATATGTTCTCTACGAGGTATTATTATCTTCATGTTACTTATAAGATTATTTTGAGTGATTTTTGACAATCACTCTATGTCTCTTAATTGCTGCCTAACCATTAAAATTTTAGAGAGTTTACAGCAGTTGCTTAAAAATAGTTTCTTGCTTGATTACTTGCTGTAGTAGCATTTCATTTAATCCTAGAAAAATGTGAAATTAGCAAATTACATAGATCCAAAAAAGAGGAAAACTTTATTTGGAGACATTTCCCATAAGGGAATGATCACGAATGACAAAAAAGTATGTGAGTACATAATACACTTGGGAGGATAGACAAATGAGGTCACAACCAAATATCACAATTTCTAGGTCAAACTTTATTTAGTTCTTTCTTGGTTAAAATTAATTAGGGTTCATTTTTTTTCTTCCATATTGCTATATATCATATAAGTCAAAGTTTAGTCAGAAATCTAGATGTTTTGGTAGACAAGATTTGATACAAGGAATTAGAGCCCTACAAAACCATAGGGAAGGCTGGGTGAGTGAAGGATAGAAAGAACCACTACCGACTTTGGGGAAATCAGACAGTGCGAACTGTCTATGAACTTAGCTATCTCTTGCACCGAGAAAAGTTATTTGAAGATTGACAGGGTGCCTCTGAAAGTTACCTCTACCGCCTGGTTACATATATATACATCAGCCACTATTGGAAGAGAAAAATGACTTTTGCTTTCTATCTACCTAATTTCATACAGATACCTATAATAAAAATCTAAACTGGAATTTTGCTGTCAAGAACCCGGAAAGCATAATTTTTTGGTTCCAAAGCCTGTGTTACAAAGGAGAGTTTCAGAACAATGCAGATACTAATAAATATCACTAAACAATATGTGATTCAGTTCTCCTCCTTGGATTCCTGGGACCTAGGAAATACTTCTATTTACATTTAGGCTCTTAAAAATAATTAAAAACAACAGTATGTATCCATCTAATACGACGATAGATAGTTTGTTATAGTCTTCCTTTCCTGGCCAGAATATGAGAGAGTGAGTGAGAGAGAGAGAGAGAGAGAGAGAGAGAGACAAAGTCCCACAGATTACTTTCTCTATCTCTGTGTAATAATTATTGTACCTCCTGTTCAGTCACAAACTACTTTATATTCTCCAACTTAAAAGAAAAAAAACTAGAAAGCTAAATAAAAATACTATATGCATAGCTCATATAAAATATGTGGGAAGAACAATCCTAAAATTTGTATGGAATCAGAAAGGACACCTAATCTCCAAGGAAATGTTGAAAAATAAAAACAAAGCTGGGGCATCATGTCGCCCAATTTCAAGCTATATTACAAAGCAGTGATCACCAAGACAGCATGGTATTGGCACAAAAACAGACATATAGACCAATGGAACAGAATGGAGAGCCCAGATATAGACCCTAAACTCTTTGGTCAAATAATCTTTGACAAAGCAGGAAAAAATATGCAATGGAAAAAAGACAGTCTCTTCAATAAATGGTGCTGGGAAAATTGGATAGCCACATGCAGAAGAATGAAACTCGACCATTCTCTAGCACCATACACAAAGATAAACTCAAAATGGATGAAAGACCTCAATGTGAGACAGGAATCCATCAAACTCCTAGAGGAGAACACAGGCAGTAACGTCTTTGACATCAGCCACAGCAACTTCTTTCAAGACACATCTCCAAAAGCTTTGGGACTTCATCAAGATAAAAACTTCTGCACAGCAAAGGAAACAGTCAACAAAACAAGGAGACAACCCACAGAATTGGAGAAGATATTTGCAAATGACACTACAGATAAAGGGCTGGGATCCAAGATCTATAAAGAACTTCTCAAACTCAACACCCAAAAAACAAATAATCAAGTCAATAAATGGGCAGAAGACATGAACAGACACTTCTCCGAAGAAGACATACAAATGGCTAGCAGACACATGAAAAAATGTCTATCACCATTAGCCATCAGGGAAATTCAAATTAAAACCACACTGAGATACCACCTTACACGAGTTAGAATGGCCAAAATGGACAGGGCAAGAAACAACAAATGTTGGAGAGGTTGTGGAGAAAGGGGAACTCTCTTACACTGTTGGTGGGAATGCAAGTTGGTACAGCCACTTTGGAAAACAGTGTGGAGGTGCCTCAAAAAATTAAAAATAGAGCTACCCTATGACCCAGCAATTGCACTCCTGGGTATTTACCCCAAAGACACAGATGTAGTGAAAAGAAGGGCCATATACACCCCAATGTTCATAGCAGCAATGTCCGCAATAGCCAAACTGTGGAAAGAGCCAAGATGCCCTTCAACAGATGAATGGATAAAGAAGATGTGGTCCATATATACAGTGGAATATTACTCAGCCATCAGAAGGGATGAATACCCAGATTTTACATCAGCATGGATGGGACTGGAGGAGATTACACTAAGTGAAATAATTTAAGCAGAGAAAGTCAATTATCATATGGTTTCACTTATTTGTGGAACATAAGGAATAACATGGAAGACATTAGGAGAAGGAAGGGGAAAAAATGAAGGCATGGGGGGGAATCGGAGGGAGAGATGAACCATGAGAGACTATGGACTCTGAGAAACAAACTGAGGGTTTTAGGAGGAGTGGGGGATGGGTTAGCCCGGTGATGGGTATCAAGGAGGGCACGTACTGCATGGAGCACTGGGTGTTACACGAAAACAATGAATCGTGGATCACCACATCAAAAACTAATGATGCATTGTATGGTGACTAACATAACATAATAAAATAAAATTAAAAAAATAAAATATGTGGGAAGAAGAGAAGGATAAAATGTAAATTTAGTTTATATGTAAACATATAATAGCAATCTAGTTGTTTCTTAAAGTGAAATAATTATTTGTGGAAGAGGGCATTGCTTTGCTTCATATGAATAGTGACTGCGTATTTCATCCTGACTGGTGATAGATACTTTGAGCATCTTGACATCTTCTGCTTCACAACTGGCTGAGCATCTTGTCCTCAAGTCTCTACTACCAGAAGAGCATCTGCTTACTCTGATCCTCACTCAAATGTGTGCCTTTGGGCTAATTTGCTAAATGGCTGGGAGCAGCATGCTCAAATACTGTGCCTGTTTACAGAAGCTCAAGAAACCTAACAAGTCTTGATTCTTTTTTAGTGGTATAGGAGTAAAATACAGTAATTTTTCTTTTATTTTGGAAGGACACTTTGACAAGCTTTAAACTAAAAAGTTCATCAAAGTGGCATGCATTTGAATTCTGAATTTTAATGAAGACAGGCACATTTCTTGCCAAGCCAATTAGGATATTTGCTACTTCTTCCCTGATCCAATGGCCATGATAAACTTTAATATGGTTGGACCAGAGGCAGGTCCTGTTCACCGACATACTTGCATTTTATTATATTTCTTCTTCTCTGGTATACAATCTCAAAATACATTCTTACACACACTCTCCAATTTTCTTTTCATATAAATTGACAAAATGGTTACAATTATTTTGGTTTATATGTTCTCTCGTTCTAGAGTAAGATGAAGGGAAACTTATTTCTTTAGAATCAACTGGGATTTAACTTTTTTTTTTTTAAAGATTTTATTTATTTATTCATGAGAGAGAGAGAGAGAGGCAGAGGGAGAAGCAGGCTCCCAAGGAGCAGGGAGCCCGATGCGGGACTCGATCCCAGGACCCTGAGATCATGACCTGAGCCGAAGGCAGACGCTTAACGGCTGAGCCACCCAGGCGCCCCTGGGATTTGACTTTTATGATAAGTATGCAGGCTCATAATTTGGTGGGGATGGGTCTTGAGGAGAAACAGCAACCCTTTGCAAGAAGTTAATTGCCCTATTTTGGAGTCTTCCAATAAGAGGATACTCATTTCAGACAGATGAGAAGGAGCTGATTCTGTTGGCATGGAAGACACAGTGAAATTCTGAGGTCTAAAGTATTCATAGTTGCCAGAATTCACCAAATATCACTATTCCAAATTTATGTGTCTTATTTTCCCCCCATTCAATGCTTTGAGTTTCATATAAGAGCCCTATAGAATCTGTGAATGACTCTGTGAATATCAACTAACTGTAATTTTGGATAATGAATGGTTAACTTTGGTTTTATTTTTAACATGGGCCCTGAGGTTCCAGGGGATTAGACATTCTTTAAAAGCAGTAATAGAATATTGTTGGGTTTTTGGTCTTCCCTGGAACCAAAATTTTAAAGCCCTGAATTTGTAATTTTTTTGTAAGCTAACCATACAGTTAGTAGTAGCTATCTCATACTATTTGTAGGCTTTATTTCCATTATTAAATTCTATTGCAATAATCATTGTGGTCTTCCAAAGCCACATATTGAAGAAACATTTCTTTCCAGGGCAACTATAGGCATGCCAGAGTCTACTAGTATTTCATTTATCTTAGCAACAGTGTCATTGTTTTGACATAAAACTGTCAAAACAGTTTCCCACCTCTGAGCCATTTTTGTTAAAAAAATTCTGCATCAGTCAAGAGTTTTGTTAGAAAAAAAAAAAAGACACACTCGCTGTAGGTATTTCAGAGGGAACAGATTTAATACAGGGAATTCAGTGCTTACATCTGAAAAGCTAGCTAAACATTGGCCAGGGAGAAGCCCTGCTGGATTTAATGTGTCTAGGAAACACTGCAGGAAATCACTGATAATGATCTGAACCCTTGGAGCACCAAAGCTCAAGAATCTAAGGAGTTTTCCAAGAAACTAATGAGAGCTGTCTGTTCACTCACTTCCTTGGAGTCTCCAAAGGAAGGGAACTATATATTCTTCTCGTCTGATTATTGACTCTCAAAACATTACTTTTACTGTTGCAACATAAAGTAGGACCCTGATGGCAAGGGATTCTGGGAAATAGCATTTTCCAGACTCTGCGACACAGGGGGATAGTTTAAGTGGCTGAAAATGTCCATGCATATGTAAAACCTATATCACTATTTTTAACAAAACTTTGCATCAGTGTCATTTATACCTACATTTATATTTACATTTATATATATTGTCTGACAACTATTCAGCGAATTTGACATGACAATCCTGTCAAGTAATCATCCTGAAGTATCTCTTATATTGACCCACTTTTCTCCATCCCACTCAGTGATTCTAAATCTGTCCATCACAATCTTTCTGTTGGTTGGCTACAATAGCCTCTTAATTGTTCTCCCTGTCTCAAGTATCATTTGCCCCCAACCTACTCTCACTGAAGTCAGAACAATATTTTAAATCACAGATCTGATTATGCCACTTCGTTGCTCAAAATATTAAATTTCTCCCCAATATTCTTAGGTTAAAGAAAAACTTATAAACATAGTCCAGTAAATGTAATTATTTGGACTTCGCTACCTTTTCCAAGCCCTATCATTGCTATAAGTCAAATGTCATGACTTGTCATTCATAGCTACAAGTAAAATTCAGGTTCTTTGATCAACTTTCTTCTTCTCCAATATCATCCCTAATTTACTCTGCATTTCCTCTCCCACTGATCACTTTTCCATGTCTGACCAACCTTTTAACTGCATGCTTATTCATCCAAAGGTTTTTTTCAACATTTGGACTCAGCTACAATCTGACTCTCCCCTGCATCTGCCAGTTTCTCCTGCAGAGGAGATCCTTCATTCATTCCCACTCCCTTTACCGTGTTGTCATAGATGGAATCTGTACTTCCTTAATTCTCACTGCTACTTCCCAAGCATTGCTGTTTAGCTCATGTAAAAATTTTCCTTTCAAGTTTTGCCTCTATTTATCATCCTTTGATGTTGTCATCTGCTGAGGCCCTTGGGTCTCACATGGGTCATAGTGTTTCTTTTTATTTCAAATCGCAACAGCTCCGTAATGACTTTAAAGAATACATGGCTAGCTCACTGGGCACCTTATTTTCATAGACATTTGACTTCCTGGATTCCAGTTCTCTCAACTTCTACCCTACTTTAGACAGCCATCGTCATGATCACAGCTGGATTTTATCATCACTTATCATTTCATTACCTCCAATATAATAAACTCCAAAATACTAATCTCTAATCACAGCCTCCATTCATTTCAGCTTCTCACTTCATTACTTTCACTATATAGCATTTTATCTTTATCATGTCTTTGGATTTTTAATTCCTCCTTCATTTGTCTCCCATTCCCACTGCTTCATTTATTTCTTATGGATCCCAGCCTCAGTAGTGGATCATATCAATATTTTATTTGTAAACTGCTTGTTTGATTTGGTGGTTCGGACTGGTTTACTGGCTTGTTGATACAATTTTTGGCATAAGCTTCATAAAAATTCTTTAAAATTAACTCAATCAAGCCATCTACCTCTTCTTCTCAGGATGCTGAGAGTTGCTGGAGAAAATCAAATATCTGTGCAGATGGATGCTTCTATACATTTTTTATACTCATTGGACACTCAGTTCTATTAGCAATCATTTTACTTATTCTTGTGCCCTACATTCTGTGGCCACAAACATACATGTTTCAGTGCATATCTACAGTTACTAACTGTGTGAGGACGCACAGACCTCACCTCTGCGAAGATTATATGCTAAGGTCATGTATTAATGTTGTGCATCATGCCCTGCATCCTGGCATTCTGGCCTGGGGTACAGTTGCTCTGGAGAAGAAGTAATTCCCATAGGCTTGGGTCTGGGAAGGTCCAGGGAGCATTATTTGAAGAGTTAAAGCCCCATCACATTCCTGGACTAAGACCCTTGTGTGGGAACTGCAGCTTGTCCGGAGGGGCTCTGCCTCCTCCCAGCCCCCTGTTAGCCCTTGGTCCTGACATTCTGTGCCCACTTTTAGTTTGAGTATGATAATGGCTATTTGGAAGAGGTATTATGAGAAATAACAAGAAGGTATAGTCAATAATATTGTATTACAAATTTGAAAGTTGCTAAGAAAGTAAATCATAAAAGTTTCCTTACAAAAAAAAATTGTAACTTTCATAAAGATGGTAATTAGACTTAACTGCAGTTATCATTTCACAATGTATACAAATGTCAAATCATTATGTTGTATACCTGAAACGAATGTAATGTTGTATACCAATTTTACCTCAATTTAAAAAAAAGGAAAAAAAAGGTGAACATGAATAAGGGTACCCTACACTCTGTGCTCACAAACATGTATGTTTCAGTGTATATTTATAGTCACTTTTTAACCACTTTCTGAGAGGAAAAGATGGTTCTTTTGTCTTTAAAGTTTCTCAGCCGTGGTTCTAAATATAATTTTCCTTAGTAATTGCTCTAAAAAGTGTCTCTTTCTTTTATAAATCAGATCTCTGAAATTCTTCCTTAGAACCCATACCACTCTCTGGTTCCTGAACTCTTTTTATTTTCTTCCACAGGTAGGCTATTGAAGAAAAACTTGACTAACTTTCATAATCCTTTGCTTCCTATTTTCATTGGAGTAGATAAATTTGGATTTCATCATCACCATTAGACTTTTATACTCCAATTTAATAAGAACTATTTAAAGATGTTGAATAAAAAGGACATTTTTTCTATTCTAATTCAAGCTCTTATAAGCATTGAGTTGGTGACCACGTACTTTATGAATTTTTTTTTTTTTTCCTACTTGGCTTTATGGATAACACTGTCTAGTTTCCCCTTTTCCTTCTTTTGGTTCTTTCTTAACATTTTCTTGGATTCTTCTTTTTCCAGTCCCCAAAACATCAGAGTTCCACAATGTTTTGCCATCAAACTGCTTTCTACACCCTATTCTGTACACTCTTTGTCAGTGATCTTATCTTTTCCCATGGTTTCAATTGGTATATATACATTGATGATTATCAAATATGTTTCTTTAGTCCAGACTTCTTTTCTGAGTTTCAGGTTTATATGTTCAACTAGGTACTAAGTATCTACATTCGAATGCCTCACATGTACTTTAAATCAATATATCCTTAGATGAACTTATTATTTCATCTTACCCAAACTTGTAGTATTTCCCATCTTTTTCAATAGCACAACTATTCATAAAACTCCCAAGCCCTGAGCCCTACACATCATTCCTGATTCTTTTACTTCTCTTACTAATAATTCTACTTTCTTACATTTCTTTCTCTGCAAAAGATTATATTTCCTATATTTCCTTCTCCAACACCTGTGTTACTCCCTCATTTAAGATCTTATTTTCTGTGAATTTCCGGAACAGCCATCTTTCTGCTATCCATTTCTATAAACTTGTCTAATGCCTAGCCATTTCTACAGTTACTGGAATTTGTTTTCTCAGATACAACTCTCATGGTGTCATTCCCCTCTTTAATCCTTTATTGGCTCTTGAGGCCTACAGATCGACATCTATATTTCCTAGCATGAAGGAAACAGTTCTCGACTAACTGGACCCTGTCTATTTCCTTTGTCTTATTTCTTGCCACATCTCCTATTCTCTCTTTGCTGGGAATCCCTTTGGAATTGTGTGTTCTTTTGTGACTCAGGGCTTTTGCACACATGGGAGTCTTATGTCTGAAACATCTTAACTGCTCCAACAGTACCTTGTATTTCTAGCTCTCATAGCACATTTTATTATGATCATCTATTTATTTGCATTTTCCCCTCAGATTCTAAACCTTTTGAAGGAAAAAAAAATTTTTTTCAAATACTTCGAACTCTATTTAGAACAGAATGAATTTAATGAAAAATTAAGTGAACAAACCCAAGATATAAGATAAGATTTAGTCCAGTCTCATAAACAAGAGCCCTTTCACTCTGTTTTTGGTAAACATGCTGATACCTCTATTCAAATGAGTTTATTACAGTGGCACTACTTTGTACAGGGCCATGTTTTATTTTTGGCATGTATTTATTTATACCAAAATATAAGTTGAATGTTCAATAACATGAGTTCCACTGTATTAACTTACACATATTACATAATTTACCTTCTTTGATATAGATGAACTAATAAAGCTGAATTATTCATGGAAAGTCAGCTGATCCTGCGCTCAACTTATAGTATATAGTTAGGCGGTAGTGAGTTTTTTCAAGAAAGTGGGAATTTACCAGTTTATGTAATATTGTCTACTCACAGTAAGATTAAAACTGATTATACACAAAAATCCATTTGAACTCCCTGATATTAAGGGTGAAAAATAGGCTACAGTAGAAACATGAAGTGTTTCCTATGCTTTCCATCCTCTCTTGTCTGGTGATTTATAGATGACCAGGAGTCATGATGTATTTCCTCCCAATAGCTCTGGAACAGTATCCTACAGGATTTATTATGATTTATGATGCTGATGGCGTAACATTTTATTTCACTATAGCATCAAATTAATTATATTGACTTAATTTGCATTTTGAGAATCCAGCACCCTGCCTCTGTGACATAAAAAATACCGTGCACCCACCTGCTTTCGTGGGGGCTATCAATATTTGCTTTTCCAGATATTAATGCACATGAATGGTTCTATGTTAGTTTTTATGCCATAAGTCAAATGTATGTGTGTTTGTTCATAAAATTTCATATTTTCTTACATTTTATTAAGTATTTTAGAGAAAAATGCCCTAAAAAGAGAAGAAAGGCTGAAGAACACTGAAAAGCTCAGCTATTCCATTTTCTCCTTCCAAGAATTTCATATGAGTTTAATCTTGGAAACTCTAAATACACTCACTGATGGCATGCCATTTATCACACCTAAACAAAGTCTTGGGTCCCACAGTTTAACTGAATCCCATTTTAATAACACAATGGAGAGATGTTTTCTCCCTTAGTACACACACCAAATATGTTACTGATTTTTTTTTTTTCTGCTGATCCTGCAGGCACTGTTACCACTTCATGTCTCCCTTTGTTTCTCCAGCCTTCTGCAAACCACATGGGTGATGCATTCACAATAGATATTAGGTCATTCTCTTGTTCGGTTCCTCTTTCTTTTGGCTACTAGGATATTTTTGCACTTTACATATTTAGCAGCTTTTATGTTTGGCTCAAACAGCCAGAAACACCATCTTCCTTATTTGCTTCAGTGTCAACACCCTATGACTCAAACTACATTTCCCATTCCAGGTGCTTCTGCTCATGTAGTGAATTTTTACTAAGGGTGTTTCCATTGTTTTTACCTTACACATTTTGATCAATTTAATAATTCTCATTGACATTGTCTTATTTTCATTAAATAGATAGGAAAAATTGTTTTAATAACATGGACTCGAAAGATATTTCATTCATAAAATTCTTAAAGATGGCTTTCTACATCAAGTTGTTCATGTTGTCCAGTTCATAATTTAAAGACTGTCGTGATAGGCAGTCTTTTATTTTCCATCTTTAGACAGCAACAACTGTGTGATAACCCCTTTTTAGAGTCAGTTGAATTCTTTCCGTTTTGTGGCTGAGAAGCATGTAGTTCTCAAATTTGGCCATAGTTTTGGTCCATTTTTCAGCACTGAGATTATGTTTATGTCAAAGTTTTATACAGTTTTGACAGTTGGGTTCTCAAATCTGTGTGCTGTTATTGAATGTATGTGAGTAAGAGCTTGCATTTATCTCCTCATAAAAATGGACAAGCTCTAGCAGTACCAGCAGAAAAGAAAACACAATTTCAGGGCTAGGAGGATTAGAAATCCCATATCTAGCAGAGCTCCATTTCTGAGATAACTTGACTTCACATTACAAGCAGGAAGGTGAGGATTTATAGTCAAACACTTTGAAGAAAAATATGTAATAGGTGGAGAAGGGAGAAGGCACTGTAGAAAACATTTCACTTGCATGATCTCTTTGTTTTCTGTAGAATGTCTTAGGATGAGCTGTGATCCAGAAAGTACTACCGTAGTCATCTTCCCTCCTTGAGTGAAGATTATCAATTCTCTTCACTTAACAGAGACCCCAAAAGTTGCTTCTAGGCGAGTGTTGAAGCTCCGCTTCCATCAACCCTTCCCTTCTCCAATTTGTGCATTCAGACAGTCTAGAACAGTTGTCTAGAATAGAGAGGACCCGGGAGAAGTGTCCTGAATATCATATGGGTAGAGCCTAGGGTCTTTATATTATTACATGCTGTTGCCACTTGATATCAGCACAAAAATGAATAAAATATAACACCAAATCCAGATGCATTCAAAAACCCTCAACTGTGCCATCTGGGGAGAGGTCACTCCAGGTCTAGTTTGAGTGTATTTTGCGTAAAAGACAGTGTAGACAAATTATGAAGTTATTGTCCCTTTTAATAGCTTTTAGTGCCCTATAGTTATTCAGATATGTACTTTCCCAGTTTATTCTCTGCTGTCTTGTATTTATGTTTCCGTCAATCACTCTTTTTCATTTTCTTTGTGTTCATTTTCTGAGAAAGACTGTCACATGCATTATGCCCATTAAATCTTAGTGCTACCAATTTCAGGTAAGAATAATTTTCTCAGAAAATTGAAGAAAGTGGAGGCATAATAGACTAAATTCCATGAAAAATTCTCCTGAGTTTTTCTGAGTTATATTTTATACGTTGAAACAGTTGTTCTTTCTAAGACCCTAACTTAAAGTTTTAGCTAAAAAAAATAGAAATTCTTCTTGAAACATATTTTATTTATTTTTATTTTTTTAAAATATTCTATTTATTTATTTGACAGAGAGAGACACAGTGAGAGAGGGAACACAAGCAGGGGGAGTGGGAGAGGGAGAAGCAGGCCTCCCGCTGATCAAGGAGCCCGATGCAGGGCTCAATCCCAGGACCTTGGGATCATGACCTGAGCTGAAGGCAGACACTTAACGACTGAGCCACCCAGGTGCCCTTGAAAAATATTTTAAACTGAAAGAAAACCTAGGATACATAAAATATATGATAGAAAAATCTATCAAACTTCAACTTATTTTTTCACTCATTTATATACCAAATATTTATTGAGCATCTACTATATTCTACTTACATGCTAAATGATAGAGACACAAACAACTTAAAAAAGATTTTAGCTAACTTCAAGGAGTTATTTCTGGTTAAAGAGACACACATATTAATAATAGTCATAAATAGGAATGTGTCAGAGGAACTCATCAGGATTATTAAAAAAAATATGTACATAGGTTTTCTGAATGATGTAAAGCAGATCTAAGTTACTGTGAAGGCTCAAAATATGATTTCCCTAAGGTAGTAAAGCCCAATTTGTTGTTTGAAGTTAAAATAGAGGTATGATATGGAAAAGTGCTACAAAGAGAGAGTGATATGTACTGTTTCTGATATGAAGGAACATGGAACTGAATGGAGGAAAGTGTAGGTAAAGTGTAGAGATGAACAGAGATGGGCAGAGATGGACCCCATTACACAATGGGGTCAGGGCAGCAGTCAGGTGCCAAAGCAGATGAGACACTGATGGCTATGCTAAGAATTTCTATCATAGGAGATATTTGAAGCTATTGAAAGGAGTTTAATGGGAGAAACGTCCTCCTTATATTTATGCTTTGAAATAATCATCCTGGTTACAGAGTGTGGAATAAATTGGAGTGTGGCAAAAGTGAAAGAAGAGAAATCCACTTTGATGCTATTTCTAGCCAGGTAGGGAAAAAAAAAAAATCATAGCTTGATCTAGGATCATGTGACTTGAGATGGAGATAAGTGAATACATTTCAGTATTAGAAGGTAAAAGGTACAGGACATTGTGTTAGTAAAAGAAAAGCTTGGAAGGTAGGGTCATATCTAGATTTCTGGCTTGCAAAATAGAAGAATAAAGATGCTGTTCACTAAAGTAGGAGACAATGGAAATCAGTGATACCATGGTACCAAGAGTTAAGAATAGAAGACACAAATTTGGACTTATTGTCATATCAATGATAGTGGAAGTCATGCGAGAGGGTAAAATTTCCTAGGAAAAGATTATATCCTAGTATAGGATCTTAATGTACTCCTACATCTAGTACAGTTTGTTGTAAGGTAGGAGACTTGAGCATATTTATGTTAATGTGAAGGATGCAGTCAAGAGAGAGGTTTGATATGGAAGAAACAGATGACTGACACAGTCCTTTAGAAGGTGGAAGGAGTTAGGATATAAAGCAGCAATAAAAGGAACAATAAATATTATATATGCCAATATACAAACATGTTAACTAGTGATATGTTTGAAGTATAAAAAAGGTTGTGTTTTTCCTCTTTTTAAGTTTTGGGACATTTGGCAAATTACTTAAATTTTCCATGTTGCTTTTTTTCCACAGTGACGCTATATAGAATTAAATCAGTACATGAAGAACCCTTGGAACAGTTCTGGGCACAGAGTGAGAACCCAATACATATCAGCTGTTTTACAGCAATTTTAACATTGTATAGA
Organism: Mirounga angustirostris; assembly: GCF_029215605.1. Lineage (NCBI taxonomy): Eukaryota > Metazoa > Chordata > Mammalia > Carnivora > Phocidae > Mirounga > Mirounga angustirostris. Next base: position 42,148,010 of record NW_026991722.1, on the reverse strand, counting down.
AATGTTCTGCATAATTGTTTTGTCTTGGATACAGATGGCTCCAGGAGAAAAGACAAATTTACTCATGCACCTGGGGAGCCCAGCTCAGTGCTTGAAACAGAATCCTTGATTTATGTCTGGTGATCAGAATTTAAGTGAATTTTGCAATCTGCAGGTAAGAAGTTTGGTTTTTAGAGACTAGTCGGAGGGATGTATACAACAAATGTATACCCAGTTCTAGGCAGTGAGTTATTATACCCTAAAATAAAGGAGGAAATTTTGCCTGATTTAGAGCTATGGATGATATAATCAAACATCTTTTTTACACTGATTTCCAGTGCTGAAAGTAGAAAGTGTACTATCATGCATTCAACAGAATTATGTGCATTATTTCCTAACTGATGTATGCAAAACTCTCCTAAACCAACAAAAAGGAGTTTTTCTAAAGTCTTTTTAAGCACGTGTTGTGATTGAATCATACTGGAAACAGGGCTTCAGTTGACTATTTAACTGATAAGAGGCCAAGAAAAGTGCAAACAATCTGTAGCTAAAGGAAGATCTTATTTGGTACAGTAGAGATATGAATATGATTAGATTAAATTAAATTAAATTAAATTGTCACCTTGGTCTTCTAAGCTTCTTTGTCTCATATGGACTTGCTTGTTTATGGCAGAGGATTATTTATTAAATTTTCTATCTGCTCTTTGGACTCAGGATATTCTGAGGAAGCTATTCAGAGAAAGCATTCAACCATACTATCAGAAAGTAGACATATTGCCACATGGGACAATCTTATGCAGATATTTTGACTTATTTTTATTATGGCTAATTAACCTGAATGTTAAGGTCAATGAGATTTTTCCATTCAATCCCCCTTTATTTTAGGAAACAAGCTTGCAGAGACTCTGATCTGTTCTCAAATACCCCCATTTTCCCAGAATTATCAAAGGTGTTCAAGGAAATGGAAGAATATGCAGAAGCAGTAATCTCCTAGGAGTCCTACTGAACATTATAGGTGGTAAAAGCCTATATATATATATATATATATATATATATATATATATATATATATATATATATATTATAAATATATGTAGTAGGTAACATAGATAATTATAATAATATATAATACTTATATTATATATTATAATATATATGTATATTTATATGTATATATAATCAGTAGCAGATCCATTGATTCAGAATAGATCAAAGCAGTGATATTAGGATAAGTGCAGTATTTCTAAGCTTTTCTCTACAAATGGGAGTTAAATCTATCAGAGGCTATAGTTTAGCATTACGTTGCATGATTCTACCTATAATTATACTGTTATAAAACAAGATTTTTAGAAGAGTTTAGAGATACAGAATTAATAGGTCAAATTAGGGTTCTTGTGTCCTTGAAGTTTCCTACTGTTTCTGTCCAGCTGCATCTGTATACCAAAAGTTAATGCAAAAGTGAGCGTATTTTCCCTACTCACAGGACAAATATCTGTTTCTCTTTTGGAGATATTAGGTTATACTATAAAGGTGAATAAATGAAAGGAGTATAATTTACATGCTTCTCATCAAATTAGAATTGCTGATTTATACTACAGATTGTTCAGAAAATATAGTGGAGAGGTAGATAGATTCTCTTAGTTAATTCTTAGTTATCTTTTAATTCCAATTTAAATATTACTTCCTCAAGGAATCCCACTGTCAAGACTGGGTCAGGTCCACCTGATATATAAACCTGATAGAAGTGTTCATAGTACTTGTTCTTCTGCCTTGTTCCACATACTACATATGTAACTAAATATGTTTTTGTAATTACTTGTTATATGCTTGGATTCTTTACTAGATTGTTTGACTAAAAGATAATCCATGAAATTGGAACTCCATACATATCTTTCATATATAGTTATAGACATGCAGAGTAAATATCAAAACATCTTTTACTTAAAGACAAACTCTGTATTTGTATGCCTCAGAAATTTAATAAATTATGTTAAATTAATAAGTGAATGTATACTGCTGCATTTTCAATAGGGAATCTTTGCTATTTCCAATAAATTACAAATTATAAATTGTATGAGTTAAATAATGTCCTCTCTCTCTCAAAATTCATGTCCACCTAGAACCTCAGAATGTGACCTTTTTAGAAAGAATCTTTGCAGATGTGTTATTAAAAGCCTAACATTGAGATGATCTACTGAATTTTGAGTAGATTATACGTCTAATGACTAATGTCCTCATGAGAAGGGGCGAGGACACAGAGACACAGAAGGCATGTAAAGATGAGGGCAGGGATTGAGTTAAGCTGCCACAAGACAAAGAATGCTTAGGGCCATCAGAAGCTAGAAGAAGCAAGTAAAGATTCTTCTGTAGAACCTTCAGAGGGAGTGTGGTCCCGTTGACACCTTGATTTCAGACTTCTAGCACCCAGAGCTCTGAGAGAATAAATGTCTGTTTTTTAAAGAAAAAAAGAAATAAAACCCATTTGTTTTTCTCTCCTGAAATCACTATGAAGTTGAAAAATAAATGGCAAAAAAACAGATATTTTTTTATTAAGCAAATCAATTATTGCTCTTTTCTCTCTGTATCAAATTGTGCTTTCTTTTTCCATAGTAGTATACTCTACCAATTGAGAACTTGGGCTTAAAGGTCGGAGTATAACAGAGGTTCAAATCCTGACTTTGAGAACAGTCCTCATTATATAACACTGTGTCTTGAACGTGTTTAATGCAGGTCTTTTCATGTGATGTGCTCTTTCAGTAAATGGGAGCTATTATGGTTCTAATAATACTGTTAATGTCTAAGTCAAAGATTTTGTTTTCTTTATGTCTGTATCTCAATATAGTGATAACACATAATAAGTATTCAAAACGTTTATTAAATGACTGAACAATTAAAAAACAAAAGAATCTGTCAAAGAGGTGTGATAATCTAATTACTTAACATATTTGAACGCTGTAAGCAGGTGATCTAAGTGATCTAGATACTTCCATGTAGGACGGATGTGCAAAATATAGCTACCACTTATTTTACATTTATTATATGCTAGGAACTGTTAGATACTTTGGGCACACAATCTTATGTGATCATTCTAAGAAATCTGTGAGATATGTGAAGTATGTATTTTTATATTCTTTATTTTAAGGAATGATAAGCTGAGCTTAAGAGAGTTTAAATAGTTTATTTGCAATTAAACAAATAAGTATGGTAGAACTTGTATCTGAAGTCAAGTCAAAGTGATGAAAACACCATGCCTTTCCTTGTATACTGTATCAATGAAAACTACTTAAATGTTCTAAGTGTTCTGCTCAACTGTAACCAAATTTGGGGGACAGGGAACAATTGGCCTAATAAGCCATAGTTATATAGATAGACCATGCTTATACAATTCCTCTGCACATACTAGCCCTTCTGTTTGGCCTTGTGCTAACCTTACTTGAGATATTTAATTATTGTTCAAATTAGTAATGGTTATCATTTGAAATTCCTCTTGGAATAAGTTCATGATTATTTTAAATTGAAGTTGAATTTGCTCTTAGAGCAAATTTGATCATCTGTTGATCATCTAGAATAATCATCCAGCCAATAATATTTGAAATACTATGCCAAAATAGAATTTCCTAAATGCTATTTAAACTAATTAGCTTTGTATTTGGTTAAGAATTAAAAATCCCATAGTAGCAAAATATTGTTACCCTGCGGAAGCTCTACCTCTCAGAAAAGCTGAGAACATTCATGCTTCATGTTTATATTACTGTCAAATCAATAATTTTATGGATATTTTATTTTTAGATGGCATTAATGATTCACAGACACATTTAATTACATACAGAAACATTGCAAAAATCATTGTTGGTTAAATGATGGAGAAAAACATAACCATCATTTTGTAGTCCAGCAATTTCATTAAAACAGCATTTTGATGTATCAAGTACATGTGTTGACTTAGAAAGTCATGGTAAGGGACGTAAAATTAAATAATATTAATATGACCTTTTTTTTGATTTCAAAAAGTTTCATTAAAGGTTTTAATGAAGGAGTTAGTTCAAGAGCTTTTATTTCAGGTCTAGGGTAAACAAAGAAAAAAAGCGATATAATTTAAAAGTTCTTTCCTTTGGCAGTATATACTAATATGACTATTACCTACACAGAAATAAAATATAAACATCTATATAGAATATTTTGCTATAGATGATAAAGCTTAATGAAAAAATAAATGTGTAAACTTATATTCAAGTTATTTTGAAAAATAACACAAAATGTGGTGGAAGATTTCAGTCTTCTCAGGATTGCATAGCTTTGGAAGCCTCCAACTCATCTGGGTCTTTTTGGGGTCATGGTACTGTAAGGAGGTGGGAAAATTTTTGTAGGATGTGTAATTGCAGAGAAAAGGTTACAGAGTCTAATGTAAGGGTGTCTTGAATTGGGTCCTGGAACTAACACCAATTTACTCAATAACTGTCAGCTAAGTGGTATCTTTGCACTTCAGAGTTTCAGATGACAAATAAAGATAACAGTCAGGGGCGGCAGGGAGGGCGCCTGGCTGGCTGTGTTGGTGGAGCAAGTGACTCTTGATCTCGGGGTTGTGAGATTGACCCCCACATTGGGTGTAAAGATTACTTAAAAATACATAAATAAATAAAAATAAAAATAAATATAAGAGATAACAGTGGGCTATTGGGGTAGTGGGAATGGCAAAAGAGAACAAAGGTAACAGACTTTCAGTAAACTGTGAAGGCCATACAAATGCTGAGGGTTTGTGGGGTTACAATTGAATTGCTGAGTTTTGCTTTCTTTTTTGATTGTTTCTTTTATAACGGAGTGTGGTGATGGGAAACAAAGGTAGAAGACATCCGATGATGAAATCTGGCCACTGATTAAACTGGATATGAGAAAAGGCTACTAGATAAAACATTCTGTTTCCTAGTGAGAAAGAAGAAAGTAGCGATGAAGCTGTGTTCCTCATTGTTGTACCCAGTCACTGTGACCTTCCAGAGCAAGACAGGAAAGGTCTGAGACACAAACTGGAGGAGACTGCACCACCAACATTTGTGCAGCCCAGGGCTCCTCCCGCAGGACCACCCTGCATATTGCAAATAATGTTGCTGTGTCCTGCGGGTTAATAATCCAATTTAAAGTCATTTAACTCAATCTTTTTGTAGGAAAGTCACTTTCATTAAGCTTTATGGATATTAAAATACATGCTTTACTTTGAATGAAAGGTGCCAAGGTGTTTTTTGTGCTAAAATATAAAGGAAACAGAAAAGAAAACTTACTTTTTATCTCTAAGCACATTTGCCACGTGGCATTTTCTGGGATCTCACAGTTCTATGTGATATCATTTGGTCCATTACTTTAATAAAGAGTCCTTAGAACAGCTACAATTGTGCTTTTCAGATCTAATGCTTTCTCTTTGCACATCTCCCTTATGAGGCTGTTCTGACCTTGACAGCTTCTATCCCATTACGAAATATTACAGCAATAATTCAGAAACACCATGGTTAATATAAAGTATATAAAGTAACATTTAGGTGTCTAGAGATTCGAATGTTGGGACTCTCTACATTATCTTCCTTTATGGTTTTTAATAAATCTCAGTTCTGAGGATCACTGGCATCAAAATTTAAAACAAACAAATTAACAAACAAAACCAGATAGTCAAAACCAGTATCTGATTTTTCCTGGAAGAGAGAAAGCTCTTTATTTCTGCAAGGGTGGTGTTTATAAGTGTGGAGAATACACAACAGAAAACCACACCTGACTTCAATTTAAAGTGAACCAATAAAATTAAAAAAAAAAACAAGGTTGTGTCTTTACTAAACATACCTGGCATTTATTGAGTCATTTTTCAGCCAGAGTTCTTTTTTTATTCCTGGAATAAAGAAAAAAGTAAAAAGCTCAGGATTATGTACAGATTCCAGTTGGGATTAATGACACATATTGAGACGTTGGATATTCCTAAATCTCCTGATCATGCTCCTTTTGGCTGATGATAGACTGACAGGGTATGGCTGTTTTTCCAGACATCAACCATTAAACTACTTTTAGTTTTCATATCATGCTTGTAGAATGCAAGCATTTAGTTGTTACTCAACTGACAATAATCTGTCTCTTTATGAATGTCTAATTCAATTTTATTTCCAGTATGGGTTTCAGAATTTTTCATGACTCTGTGTTACCCCTAGAAAATTAAATTATTCCTTAAGTACTCCTCGGTACTATTTAATGATACCTAATAGAAGCTTAATGGAACTCAAACTCACATTTATGATAATTCAATTATACTCTTATTTCTGTTTCTCCTGCCCATTCTGTTCTTTTTTCTTTGTCACAGTTTTTTATTGTAAAAGACTGTCTCCCTCCAACCCACCACCATTAGAATGTAGACTGTACAAGGCATGGAATTTTGTCTGTTTTTCTCATTGCAGTATTCCCTGTGATTGCCTGCCACCTAAAGTAAGCGCACAATAAATATTTGTTGAATGCAAGAATAAGTCCTTCCATATGTCAGTGGAAGGAACTATTTGGCAATATCTTATTTTTTCCCCCGACAGTGTCTGGCACATAACAGACATTAAATATTGCTTACTGAATAATATACATGTTTACTCAATAATAAACAAATGAATAAAAGCAGTGGATCTTATACTCTATCTTAGCCCTGGACACTCTGGGTGTTCCATAACATTCGCTTAACTATTGATTCATATTGGTTTATTGACGCATGCATATTTCGTGGCCTAAATCCAACTCTCTACAGGTTCCTATGTTTTAAGTATCTAGGTCTTAACCACTTTCTCTTATTACCAATCAACAATCCTGGTATGCTTTTTTCTCATGTGATAGTTATGTCAATAAAATGAGATTATATTTTGTATTTCTCTCCTCGTTGCATGCATCAAGCAATCATTTATCCATCTCTATTAAAAAATGTTTTTTAATTCATCTATTTATTCTTTCATTTTAACAATCATTTATTAAGTGCTACATATCATTTATTAGCAATTTCCCTGATTTAAAATGATGATTATATATCACCATTATGAAACAGTTTTTAAAATGCATTATTTCTAGCATCTTTAGATATCTTGTCAGTACTCTTATCCTGCTGGATGCTTATTTTTTTTGTCCTGAAGAATTTGGAAAAGACATATTTTCCTTTTCATTCTAGCCCGAATTATCAGTTCATTGTAATGTAGAAAGAAACAAGTGGCCATCATTCTCAAATATATTACTGGAATTATTTCAGATAACAAGGTAAAGATTTAAAATGTTATATACCCTCAAAAAATAAAATAAATTTTTATATACCCTCAATTCACATCACCCTAGGTTTGTCCATTAACAACACAAAAGTTCAAGAAATTTAACTTAAAACATACTGCCTGTATGACTGAATCAGGTCAGGGCATCTTTCTTATTCATTTTGTTATCCGTAGTATATAACATGTTGCTGGGACATGGTAGGAACTCAATAATTGTTGGTTTAATGGATCAATGTATGAACATACTGGCTAAATGGAAGAGAATTATTTTTATCTTATAAAATCACATCAACATAATCCTTTATTTGAAAGATATAAGCTTGTCATTCTATGAAGATAAAGTGATGAAGGAAACTTCTATCATCCTATATAATTTTTGAAATATATACATCATATATATAAAATTATACTATTATATATTGTTATATTGTATATTATTGTGTTATACATAATATATAATGAAAATAATAATAATAAATTATTAAATAATATACATATCAGATAGATATATTCTATAAAATTCTATATAGCCAAATTAAAGAAACAATTTCCCCACTGTAGCTATTATAGATAAGTATTCTTCATAAAAACTCATAAACCTAAAAGATTTTGTGATAGTGAGTATAATACAGAAATTAATAAACCAAATCAAAACATAAACCCTTTATTAAGAAGATTTCATGAACACTGTGATAGAGAAATTGCAAGGTACTTAGACATAGTTAGGTAGAAGCAGAACTGGGTCCCAGTAATTTCTATATAACTTGAGTGGCATTTGGAAAGGAATTGCTTATGCCATTATATTTTTCCCCCATACATATATGGGTTCAGATAGAGAGATGTGTTTCCCGCTTTTCAACTGGAGAGAAGTTTGGAGAATTAGTCATCATGAATGTCAGGGAACTCCTCATATTATTTAATATTTTTGGTCCTAATACTTTTTTTTATTATTATGTTATGTTAGTCACCATATATTACATCATTAGTTTCTGAGGTAGTGTTCCATGATTCATTGTTTGTGTATAACACCCAGTGCTCCATGCAGAACATGCCCTCTTTAATACCCATCACTAGGCTAACCCATCCCCCCACCCCCTCCCCTCTAGAACCCTCAATTTGTTTCTCAGAGTCCATAGTCTCTCATGGTTCATCTCCCCCTCCGATTTCCCCCCTTTCATTTTTCCCTTTCTACTATCTTCTTTTTTTTTTTACATATAATGTATTATTTGTTTCAGAGGTACAGATCTGTGATTCAACAGTCTTGCACAATTCACAGCGCTCACCATAGCACATACCCTCCCCAATGTCTATCACCAGGCCACCCCACCCTCCCACCTCCCACCACTCCAGCAACCCTCAGTTTGATCCTGAGATTAAGAATTCCTCATATCAGTGAGATTATATAATACATGTCTTTCTCTGATTGACTTATTTCACTCAGCATAATACCCTCCAGTTTCATCCACGTTGTTGCAAATGGCAAGATTTCATGTTTTTTGATGGCTGCATAACATTCCATTGTATATATATACCACTTCTTCTTTATCTATTCATCTGTTGATGGACATGTACGCTCTTTCCAAAGTTTGGCTATTGGGGACAATGCTGCTATCAACATCTGGGTCCACGTACCGCTTCGGATCCCTACATTTGATCTTTGGAGTAAATACCGGGAGTGTAATTGCTGGGTTGTATGGTAGCTCTATTTTCAACTTTTTGAGGAACTTCCATACTGTTTTCCAGAGTGGCTGCACCAGTTTGCATTCCCACCAACAGTGTAGGAGGGTTCCCCTTTCTCCGCATCCTTGCCAACATCTGTCGTTAACTGACTTGTTAATTTTAGCCATTCAGACGGGGGTGAAGTGGAATCTCATTGAGGTTTTGATTTGGATTTCCCTGATGCCGAGCGATGTTGAGCACTTTTTAATTTGTCTGTTGGCCATTTGGATGTCTTCTTTGCAGAAATGTCTGTTCATGTCTTCTGCCCATTTCTTGATTGGATCATTTGTTCTTTGGGTGTTGAGTTTGATAAGTTCTTTATAGATTTTGGATACTAGCCCGTTATCTGATATGTCATTTGCAAATATCTTCTCCCATTCTGTCAGTTGTCTTTTGGGTTTGACTGTTTCTGTTGCTGTGCAAAAGCTTTTTATCTTGATGAAGTCTTAATACTTCATTTTTGCCCTTGCTTCCCTTGCCTTTGGTGATGTTTCTAGGAAGAAGTTGCTATGGCTGAGGTCGAAGAGGTTGCTGCCTGTGTTCTCCTTTAGGATTTTGATGGACTCCTGTTTCACATTGAGGTCTTTCAACCATTTGGAGTCTATTTTTGTGTGTGGTGTAAGGAAATGGTCCAGTTTCATTCTTCTGCATGTGGCTGTCCAATTTTCCCAACACCATTTGTTGAAGAGACTGTCTTTTTTCCATTGGACATTCTTTCCTGCTTTGTCAAAGATGAGTTGACCATAGAGTTGAGGGTCCATTTCTGGGCTCTCTATTCTGTTCCATTGATCGATGTGTCTGTTTTTGTGCCAGGACCATACTGTCTTTATGATGACAGCTTTGTAATAGAGCTGGAAGTCCGGAATTGTGATGCCGCCAGCTTTGCTTTTCTTTTTCAACATTCCTCTGGCTATTTGGGGTCTTCTCTGTTTCCATACAAATTTTAGGATTATTTTTTCCATTTCTTTGAAAAAAGTGGATGGTATTTTGATAGGGATTGCATTAAATGGGTAGATTGCTCTAGGTAGCAATGACATCTTCACAATATTTGTTCTTCCAATCCATGAGCATGGAACATTTTTCCATTTCTTTGTGTCTTCCTCAATTTCTTTCATGAGTCTTTTGTAGTTTTCTGAGTACAGATCTTTTGCCTCTTTGGTTAGATTTATTCCTAGGTATCTTATGGTTTTGGGTGCAATTGTAAATGGGATCAACACCTTAATTTTTCTTTCTTCTTTCTTGTTGTTGGTGTATAGGAATGTCACTGATTTCTGTGCATTGATTTTATATCCTGCTACTTTACTGAATTCCTGTATGAGTTCTAGCAGTTTTGGAGTGGAGTCTTTCCACTTATGTGGGTTTTCCACATAAAGTATCATATCATCTGCAAAGAGTGAGAGTTTGACTTCTTCTTTGCCTATTTGGATGCCTTTTATTTCTTTTTGTTGTCTGATTGTTGTGGCTAGGACTTCCAATACTATGTTGAATAGCAGTGGTGATAGTGGACATCCCTGCCACGTTCCTGACCTTAGGGGGAAAGCTCTCAGTTTTTCCCCATTGAGAATGATATTCACTGTGGGTTTTTCATACATGGCTTTTATGATATTGAGATATGTACCCTCTATGCCTATGCTCTGAAGAGTTTTAATCAAGAAAGGATGCTGTACTTTGTCAAATGCTTTTTCTGCATGTATTGAGAGGATCATATGGTTCTTGTTCTTTCTTTTATTAATGTATTGTATCACATTGATTGATTTGCAGATGTTGAACCAACCTTGCAGCCCAGGGATAAATGCCACTTGGTTGTGGTGAATAATCCTTTTAATGTACTGTTGGATCCTACTGGCTAGTATTTTGGTGACAATTTTTGCATCCATGTTCATCAAGGATATTGGTCTACTTCTTTTTGATGGGGTCTTTGTCTGGTTTGGGGATCAAGGTAATGCTGGCCTCATAAAATGAATTTGGAAGTTTTCCTTTCCTTTCTATTTTTTGGAACAGTTTCAGAAGAATAGGTATTAATTCTTCTTTAAATATTTGGTAGAATTCCCTTGGGAAGCCATCTGGCCCTGGGCTTTTGTTTGTTGGGAGATTTTTGATGACTGCTCAATTTCCTTAGTGGTTATAGGTCCGTTCAGATTTTCTATTTCTTCCTGGTCCAGTTTTGGTAGTTGATACATCTCTAGGAATGCATCCATCTCTTCCAGGTTATCTAATTTGCTGGCATAGAGTTGCTCATAATATGTTCTTATAATTGTTTGTATTTCTTTGGTGTTGGTTGTGATCTCTCCTCTTTCATTCATGATTTTGTTGATTTGGGTCATTTCTCTTTTCTTTTTGATAAGTCTGGCCAGGGGTTTATCAATCTTGTTAATTCTTTCAAAGAACCAGCTCCTAGTTTTGTTGATCTGTTCTACTGTTCTTTTGGTTTCTAGTTCATTGATTTCTGCTCTGATCTTTATTATTTCTCTTCTCCTGCTGGGTTTAGGCTTTCTTTGCTGTTCTTTCTGTAGCTTCTTTAGGTGTAGGGTTTGGTTGTGTATTGGAGACCTTTCTTTTTCGTGAGAAAGGCTTGTATTGCTATATACTTTCCTCTTAGGACTGCCTTTGCTGCATCCCAAAGATTTTGAACAGTTGTGTTTTCATATTCATTGGTTTCCATGAATTTTTTTAATTCTTCTTTAATTTCCTGGTTGACCCATTCATTCTTCAGTAGAATGCTCTTTAGCCTCCATGTATTTGAGTTCTTTCCAACTTTCCTCTTGTGATTGAGTTCTAGTTTCAAAGCATTGTGGTCTGAAAATATGCAGGGAATGATCCCAATCTTTTGGTACTAGTTGAAACCTGATTTATGACCTAGGATGTGATCTATTCTGGAGAATGTTCCATGGGCACTAGAGAAGAATGTGTATTCTGTTGCTTTGGGGTGGAATGTTCTGAATATGTCTGTGAAGTCCATTTGGTCCAGTGTGTCATTTAAAGTCTTTATTTCCTTGTTGATCTTTTGCTAGATGATCTGTCCATTTCAGTGAGGGGGGTGTTAAAGTCTCCCACTATTATTTTATTGTTGTCAATGGGTTTCTTTGCTTTTCTTATTAATTGGCTTATATAATTGGGTGCTTCCATGTTAGGGGCATAGATATTTACAATTGCTAGATCTACTTGTTGGATAGACCCTCTAAGTAGGATATAGTGTCCTTCCTCATCTCTTATTACAGTCTTTGGTTTAAAATCTAATTTGTCTGATATCGGATTGCCACCCCAGCTTTCTTTTAGTGTCCATTGGCATGGTAAATGGTTTTCCAGCCCCTCACTTTCAATCTGGGGGTAACTTTGGGTCTAAAATGAGTCTCTTGCAGACAGCATATCGATGGGTCTTGTTTTTTAATCCAATCTGATAGCCTGTGTCTTTTGATTGGGGCATTTAGCCCATTTACATTCAGGGTAAATATTGAAAGATAGGAATTTAGTGCCATTGTATTGCCTGTAAGGTGACTGTTACTGTATATTGTCTGTGTTCCTTTCTGGTCTATGTTGCTTTTAGGCTCTCCCTTTGCTTAGAGGACCCCTTTCAATATTTCTTGTAGCACTAGTTTCATGTTTGCAAATTCCTTTAGTTTCTATTTGTCCTGGAAGCTTTTTCTCTCTCCTTCTCTTTTCAATGACAGCCTAGCTGGATCTAGTATTCTTGGCTGCATATTTTTCTCATTTAGTGCTCTGAATATATCCTGTCAGTCCTTTCTGGCCTGCCAGGTCTCTGTGGATAGGTCTGTTGCCAATCTAATGTTCCTACCATTGTAGGTTACATATCTCTTCTCCCAAGCTGCTTTCAGGATTTTCTCTTTGACTCTGAGACTCATAAGTTTTACTATTAGATGGTGGGGTGTTGACCTATTTTTATTGATTTTGAGGGGAGTTCTCTGTGTCTCCTGGAATTTGATGCCTGTTTCCTTCCCCAAATTAGGGAAGTTCTCTGCTATAATTTGCTCCAATATACCTTCTGTCCCTCTCTCTCTTTCTTCTTCTTCTGGGATCCCAATTATTCTAATGTTGTTTTGTCTTATGGTATCACTTATCTCTCTAATTCTGCCCTCGTGATCCAGTAGTTGTTTATCTCTCTTTTTCTCAGCTTCTTTATTTCCCATCATTTGGTCTTCTATATCACTAATTCTCTCTTCTGCCTCATTTATCCTAGCAGTTAGAGCCTCCATTTTTGATTGCACCTCATTAATAGCCTTTTTGATTTCGACTTGGTTAGATTTTAGTTCTTTTATTTCTCCAGAAAGGGTTTCTCTAATAACCTCCATGCTTTTTTCAAGCCCCGCTAGTATCTTTAAAATCATCATTCTGAACTCTAGTTCTGACATTTTACTAATGTCGTATTGATTAGGTCCTTGGCAGTCCTGGCAGTTGGTACTGCCTCTTGTTCTTTTTTTATGGTAATTTTTTCCACATTGTCATTTTGTCCAGAGAATAGATGAATGAGAGAACAAATGCTAACAGGGTAACAACAACCCCAGAAAAATAAACACTAAACAAATCAGAAGAGGTCTGTAACTAGGGGAAAAGAAAGGGAGAAAAAGAAAAAAGAAAAAAGAAAGAAAGAAAAAGAAAAAGATAAAAAAAAACAGAATATGATCAAATATGATCAGGCTGGTGCATACATCAGTGTCACACACTAGATTTTGGGTGTATTTTGGTGTTAGAAGAAAGTGCCTCCCAAATTTTAAAGAAAGAAAAACTTATATATGTAGATAAATAAGGGTAAATATAATGAAGGGATGGAGTATGACTGTAAACATGAAAATTATAAAAGATTTTATAAAAGGAATTGATAAGATAAGAAGTTGGTTGAAAAAAGAAAGAAGAGGATTAAAAAAAAAAAGGGAGAGAATGTGATCAGGCAGGAGACTAGAACAAAGCCATACACTAGAGATTTAGGGTATATTTTGGTCTGTTAAAAGAAACCGTATCCCAAAATTCTAAAGAGAGAACAACATACACACACACACACACACACACACACGTATATATATATATAAGGTTAACTACTAGGAAGGGATAGAATATGACTCTAAAAATGAAAAATAAAAAATATATTTTAAAAAAGGGGTTGATAAGATGTTTTTTGAAAAAGGGAAAAAGAAAAATTCAAAAAAAAAGAAAAAGAAAATTAAAAAAATTAACTTTGAAAGATGAAAAAAATCACAGGAAAAAAGCCATGAATTCTATGTGCAGTATTCCCCTAGTGCTGGAGTTCTGCCATTCTCATTGATCGGTAAACTTGGTCTTGGCTGGCTGTTCTTGCTGCTCTTCTGGGGGAGGGGCCTGTTGCCGTGGTTCCCAGATGTCTTTGCTGGAGGTGGAATTTGTGCGCCCTTGCCTGGTCTGGGCTAAGTGTTCTGCTCGGGTTTGCTCTCGGGAGTTTTTGTTCTCTGAAAACTTTCCATACAGCTTTAGAGGACAAAAGTGAAAATGGTGGCCTCCCAATCTCTGCCCAGAAGAGCCAAGAACTCGGGGCCCCACTCCTCACTGTGCCCCCTGAGAGAAGCAGTCAATCACTCCCATTTCCCTGGTCTCTGGCCGCACTCTGTGCTCACTCGGCCTGTGAACAAGCATTTCTATCTCTGGCACCCAACTTGGTGTGGAGTCTCCAAACCCAGCAGATCCCTGCGGTGCGCTCCCTGCCACTTCTCCTGGGGGCAGAAGGGAAGTCTCCCCAGATCTTCTGGTTGTTGGGTCCCTGCTTGAAGAGCAGTGGCCTGACTGTGCCATGGATCACAGTTTATGGCAACCCCGAGCTGAGAGCCCACAACTCGGCTCCATCTCTGCAGCCGGCTTCCCTGCTCCAATACCAGGGAGCTCTGCTGCACTCAGGCACCTCCAGTCCTTCCGTGACCCCGAGGGTCCTGAGACCACACTGTCCCACGAGGGTTCCACCCCCCACTTAGCCACTGGAGCAACCTCACTCAGTGGAGCCAACTTCTAAAAGTTCCGATTTTGTGCTCCATGGCTCTATCACTTGCCAGAAGCGGCCATCGGAGGCCCCTCCCCTGCTGTCTATCCTCCTGAATATTGCCTCGGATTCACTTCTCCACATGTCCTACCTTCCAGAAAGTGTTCACTTTTCTGTTCAGAGAGTCACTGCTATTCTTTTCTTTGATCTCCTGTTGAGTTCATAGGTGTTCAGAATGGTTTGATCCCTATCTAGCTGAATTCCTGGGACCAGACAAAATTCAGGTCTCCTACTCCTCTGCCATCTTGCTCCTCCCCGGGTCCTAATAATTTTAATGGGTTGAAAAAATTGCAACTATTTTCTATCCTTTCTTCCTCAGTTTGGGAGTGAGTCTGACTGGTCTAATTTAGGTCTCTTACCTTGCCTTAGGTCAGTAAGGCAAGGAACATAATTAATAATCCTATCAGACTACATCTAAAGGCAAATGGGTGATTTCCCAAAAGAAAATTGAAATGTTAGGAAAATTTATGTATTCTTTATGGTCAAAACCCAACAAATGTCCATTGTATTGGCTAAATGGCATGGTAAAGAAGTTAGAGTTCTCTGTATCATATCATCTTTACTTCATAACCCACATTCTTTTTTTTCTTTTTGCAGAAAGTATAGATTTAATGTTGACATTTATGATTCTGTGGATAGCACAGGTTTTGTTTCTAATTTATGCCACTGTCACAAGAAAGCCTGGGTGATAGAGCATATATAAATGAATATAAATCCATGTACTTAAAAAAAAAAACCCCGATTGCCTGTCTTAATGAAGAAGTTATCAGTGTCATCTTTATATACCAAGAATGATGTAAAAATTCATAATATAGTAAAACTCATTTATGAACATGAATTCAGGTGACATGTAATTCATTCCTGTCTTCTTATTGTCTCCCATTTTCTGCTTAGCTTAGCTATTTGATGCAAAGAGGAAAAGCCAGGTAGAGAAAAAGAGTCACATGTATGACTAAGCAGAGAATCCACTCAACTCTAGAATTATTCTAGCTCAGTATCTCTCTATTCTTAAAAAAAAAAAAAAAAAAAAAAAAAAGTACTGGAATTATTGTGTGTAATCTGGCAACTCCACTTCTGGGCATATACCCAAAATGACTAAAAGCAGGGTCTCTAAGAAATATTTGTAGACCCACAATCAAAATAGCATTACTTACAACAGCCAAATGGTAGAAGTAACCCAAATGCCCATTGACAATGGAGAAACAAAATGTGGTATATCCATACACTGGAATATTTTTCAGCCTTAACAAAGAAAGGAAATTTTGACTGGTGCTGTCATATGGATGAAACTTGGACACATTATGCTATCTGAAATCAGCATGTCACAAAAGGACAAATACTATATGATTCCACTTAAATTGAGTACGCAAAGTAGTCCAATTCATAGAGACAGTAAGTACAATGGTGATTGCCCAGAGCTGGGGGAAGAGGAATGAGGATTTTTTCTTTAATGAGTATAGAATTTCAGTTTTGCAAGATGAATAAAGTTCTGGAGATTGGGTGCACAGTGATGTGAATATACTTGACACTACTGAACTGTACACTTAATAATCATTTAGGTGTTCACCATACTATTAAACATATGAAAGCTTCAAGATGGTCTTCAACATGTATGATGAGGGAATGCCACCTATTTCCATATTTCTCCATTCACAAGGCCATGACAGTTTATTGGAGTCTTAACATTACCTTAATTATTTTAAACAGAAAATGCTTTTCTTAATAGTTGAAATATTATTTTAATATTGTTTTTCATTCAACAGAGCTTATTGTCTAAGGTGTTTCCCAGAAGTCCTGGGACACACAGATTCTTCTGGCAGTTAATCTGTTCAGATAAGGCAGGTATTTCTAGGACGGGGTGTTAAATTATGCATAAAATTATGCTCTATTATTCAGTATTTTTTTCTCTTAAGGATGGTCTACTCTGTAAATGCTTTAACTCTTGGTAAACAGAATGAGCAGCCTCCAAATTGCCTCAACTGTCCTTTAAGAGGGCCTGGAGGAAGTGTCCATTGTCTTCAAATCCTGAATGCTCTAGGTATTGTTTTGGCACATTCTACATGCTTGCATGCTTTTAGATGAAAGAGTATCTCTGATCTTAGAAAAAAATTAAGCTGATCTTATATTTGCTGGCTACATAGTGTCTTTTAGAATCATTTGTTATAAAACAGGTAAGAGAGAAGACAGAATTTTGGAAATATATTTTACCTAAAATTTTCCATATTAAGGAACAGTATACACAAACATACACATACACACACACAATCCATTACAGTCCATCATTTGCATCAATGATTAAACTAGTGAAACAGGGAAAGTGCTGGTGGTAAGAAGTAGAACTTTACAGTAGAAAAGGATTTTAAAATTCCATTATGGAAAAGGCATAGCATATGTCTATAAACATATGAGGAACACTGAATTTATTCACAGAGCAAAGTATATACATTCACATAGCAAGAAAA
Organism: Mirounga angustirostris; assembly: GCF_029215605.1. NCBI lineage: Eukaryota > Metazoa > Chordata > Mammalia > Carnivora > Phocidae > Mirounga > Mirounga angustirostris. The sequence goes on along the minus strand of NW_026991722.1, from coordinate 42,130,572 downwards.
ATGTAAGATTTTTGTTTTTTAAAGGCACTGCTAAGTAATACACTAGTGTTTTCAGAGTGCTTTAGTGTTTAAAGCTCAATATGCTATGGTTGACCATATAAAGCTGATAAATGTATTTCAGAAGGGCAGTGAATCAAGGTCATGCTTCCTTAGTTCCATATAGTCCCACCTTCTTTCCTCTTCATTGCCTCCAAAGTAAAAATGAAATAGTGAAAAATTATATTACTGCAATACCTATAAAGACCGTGAATGCAATGAGATTTTGCTGGAAGAATATAAAGTATGTCACAAGCAAGCAGCATAGCCAGGCATGGGATTTCCAGCCATATGGATGGGTGTTGCTGCTTTGGGTTTTTTTATTCCACACTATTTTAGGGGCATTTCTGAGGTATCATAAACTTCTCTGAATGAGAAAATACATATAAGGCATGCTCATTGAAACTTGAAGTCTCTCTGTCTACCTGTGTGTGTAAAGTAATAAAATCAGGCATTCTAAGGAATACAGCTATAATGGGGATACAGCTTATCTTTTAAACGGTAAAAATCCTGAATAGGAATTTCCACTCTGCTGTACTTCTCATGTTAATATGTTAAGGATATTTCACACTTGTTATGCTCATTACTGTCTCCAAAGTTTCATGGTGATAACATGGAAGATTATCTCCTCCAGTCATTTTCTTTTCAATTTAAGTGCTTTAAAAAATAATAATTTCACCAACCATACTATTATCTTTCTTTACTGCAGCTATACAGTAGATTAAGTGAAGGCTTTAAGGGATTCTTTTTAAGGAAGTTCCAAATCTCTTCTCATGATTAATATGTTGCCACACTCGCCTTAGGTAGAAATATTCTGTCAATCCATTTCTGAAAAACATGATGGCACTGCTTTATTGGTATTAAATTGCATTCAGTTTAAAGTATCCCAGAAGAATGTTAATACTTTTATTTTCAGTCTGGACGTAGAGGAACACAACACATTAATTCAAATGACAAATGATACTAAATCAAGTGATGATATGAACACCTAGAGAACATGAATAGATACTAAAAAGAGATCCAGAATGAAATAACCAGTGTTCATACTTCTTAATGCCATTTTGGATATATAGAGAGAAACATCCAAACACTGATTACTAATAGCTGGGAAATATTTCTGCTGTGACTACCTTACAAAGAAACATGTGGCTGACAGAAACAGAAACAAAATAGGTGCAAATTTATATTTTAAAAGACAGTATAACGGAAAGTTTAACAAATGTGATTGGCATATACTGAAGTACCCCATCAGGGTCTTAAGAAGTGATCATTCCTTTCAAAGTAATAATATTTTCTAAACATGGTCATCTGTTTAATAAGCTATTGTATTGATGCAGGAAGATCACCAATATGGGGAGATACAGTCATCTGATAAAACAGAAATGTTACTGCTATTATCAATAGGAATACAAGAATGACAAGAAATGAGTGTGACAAAATTTAAGTTCATGTATGTACTTAAGCATAATGGCAATCCAAGTTCAAGAAGAGATGCTTCAACACAAAACTATTTAAGATATGTGTGGAAACTAGTATGTTATAAAGAGGACCCAATTAAATGTGATAAATGGAATATTATCACTGGGAGGTGATAATCTCTAATTTAATAGCCAGTTTAGGTGGTAACTTCCATATCCGCCATTGATTTCTCTTATCTATATTTCAGTTTGGATATTTTTTTTAGCCTGTTATATCATCAGTTTGTTATTTTGAAATAAAATTATTATAGACCCTGGTTAGAATTTGTTTATTAATACTATTGTAAAATACAAAAGGACACCACATGATTTTTGTATTGACCATTTTCTCTTGTTTCTAATGTCTTTATACAATGCCAAAAGAAAAAAAATAAATAAATGTGCATCACCATACTTGGTGTCAGATTCTGAGAGTTAGACAAAAAGCCTCTTGGAGTGCATAAGAAAGTGAAATAGACTATAAAAACCAGGAGTTCAGATGACAAGGAGTCATTCAAATTAACCTCCATTTCAATGCTCTCTAGACTCACTGAATGTCCAGAAATTCAACCATGATTATGAAATGCAAACTTTTCTTCCGAACTCCAAACAATGCATCAACAAAGAAACAATAACTTATATCTTTAAAATTAATGAGCCATTTAGCATACTTCATGATAAGGGCACAAAAAAGGGACTGTCACTTTTTCCTTATTTTAGGAGGCAGAACTGAATCTAAAATGTGTTTCCTTGTAGTATATTCACACAAACTCCCACAATATCAATCAACCGACCAACCAAGCAACAATTAAACACAAAAAATAAAGTACTTAAAAGCATTAGACTCTTTTTCACCTCAAATTTTATTTAGATTCCTAAACTGTGCATATTTGTGATCCGTATTGGTTTTTCCTTCTCCCTCTTTCTCTCTCTTTCTTTTCCTTTCTTTCTTTCTATCATCTATCTATCTATCTATCATCTATCTATCTATCTATCTATCTATCTATCTATCTATCTATCTATCTATCTATCATCTATCATCTATCTATCTATCTATCCATCCAAATATCCAAATATATTTATATCTATCTATCATCTATCTATCAATCTATCATCTATCTATCTATCTATATCTATCTATCATCTATCTATCTATACAAATATACAAATATATTTATATTTTTTTTTTCCTTTTCAAAATAAGATGTTAATCATGCTGAGGAGGAATCAAAGGGAGTGCTCACTCAGAACTGGGGAAACTATACTGAATTTCCCAGTTAAGCAAGGACATGGAGGGAGGACTTGGAGTCATATTTTTTACCCATTGTTCTCTAGAATTAACTCAATTACATATCTACCATTATGAAATTCCACTATTCCGGGCCGGCTGGTTCTAACTATTGTTCCTTGAAATCTTAGAATATATTGCCTTCTCCTTTCTTCTTATGGATATATAAAATCAATGTAATTTTTGGTATTCAGATGTTCTATTTCTGCCTGTGTATGGTAACCTGAGTCACATTTGTGAAATCAAGTCTTTGAAAGTACTGATTTAGCAAATTTTTATTTTTTGGTTCTTAAGAATTACAAGATGCCAATGGGTTTTAAAAAGGGAATTGAAAGGAAAAGAAAAAAATAAAGAAAAAAAAGGAAAAATAATTGCTATATAAAACTCTTTAGTACAGTTAAAACTGAGAAACTAGAAGTTTGGACTGGTCAGCTCAGCTAATCCTTCCTGATAATGAATTTAGTGATGGGATAGGAGTCGCTCTGTGGAAAGGAGGATGGGAAAGGAATTTACCAGGAAGGATCTGTGAAAATATTAACATAAATATTTGTATTTATTACTTATGTTAGATTGGAATCATTATATTATCCTAATCCTATTCATTCCATCTCCAACATGTATCTTGGATCCATTCATTTCTTTCCACTGTAAAAATTTCTTAAATGATTTTTCCACTTCCACTCTCCCATCTATCAATGCTCTAAGCTTCCAGATTCTCTTAAAGTATAAAATAAATCCTATCACTCCTGTGTTCAAAATTTTTCAAGGTCCTTCCATCACTTAAGCATAAACTCGGAGTCTTTTTTTTTTAATTTTAAAATTTTTATTATGTTGTTAGTCACCATGTAATACATCATTAGTTTTTGATGTGGTGATCCACGATCCATTGTTTTCGTATAACAACCAGTGCTCCATGCAGTACGTGCCCTCCTTAATACCCATCACTGGCCTAACCAATCCCCCCTCCCCTCTCCCCTCTAAAACCCTGTTTGTTTCTCAGAGTCCATAGTCTCTCATGGTTCATCTCTCCCTCTGATTCCCCCCCGCCTTCATTTTTCCCTTCCTTCTCCTAATGTCCTCCATGTTATTCCTTATGTTCCACAAATAAGTGAAACCATATGATAATTGACTTTCTCTGCTTGACATATTTCACTTGGCATAATCTCCTCCAGTCCCATCCATGCTGATGTAAAAGTTGGGTATTCATCCCTTCTGATGGCTGAGTAATATTCCATTGTATATATGGACCACATCTTCTTTATCCATTTTGTTGAAGGGCATCTCGGCTCTTTCCACAGTTTGGCTATTGCGGACATTGCTGCTATGAACATTGGGGTGCATATGGCCCTTCTTTTCACTACATCTGTGTCTTTGGGGTAAATACCCAGGAGTGCAATTGCTGGGTCATAGGGTAGCTCTATTTTTAATTTTTTGAGGCACCTCCACACTGTTTTCCAAAGTGGCTGTACCAACTTGCATTCCCACCAACAGTGTAAGAGGGTTCCCCTTTCTCCACAACCTCTCCAACATTTGTTGTTTCTTGCCCTGTCCATTTTGGCCATTCTAACTGGTGTAAGGTGGTATCTCAATGTGGTTTTGATTTGAATTTCCCTGATGGCTAATGATGATGGACATTTTTTCATGTGTCTGTTAGCCATCTGTATGTCTTCTTCAGAGAAGTGTCTGTTCATGTCTTCTGCCCATTTTTTGACTTGATTATTTGTTTTTTGGGTGTTGAGTTTGAGAAGTTCTTTATAGATCTTGGATCCCAGCCCTTTATCTGTAGTGTCATTTGCAAATATCTTCTCCCATTTTGTGGGTTGCCTCTTTGATTAACTCAGTCTTAACAAGCTTAGAAACACTCTGCCTTGTCTTTCTTCTGCATCTCCTACAGCCCCTAGTCCCATGCCATGGGTCTATCTCATCCTCACTTGGTTCCAACCATACTGGCCTTTAATCAATTATCTCTAGCATCTCAGGAATATTGTACATACTTGTTCTGGCAGAACAGTCTTCCATTCCCTTCTATTTCTGACCACTTCTTTAAGCTTCTTCCCATTCAGATTCTGCACTAGAATCTTTCCATTAGAATGCCTCATGATTCCCTACACTTTTCCTTGCTAGCACCCATAGTGATTGGTAACTATATACTTATTCCTGTTAACATCTATATGATATTTTTCTCTCCTACTGTTTGAGTTTTGTAAGGGCACCCCCCACCCTCCTCTATAGTACCACCTTTTCAGTGTCTGAAAATAGTGCTTGATGAACTTAGGTGTTCATGATTTTGTGGGGCATCATGAGTTCAAAATAATTTTCTGAGTTTGGGAATGGGGAGGTAGCAGATTCAGATCTGTCTCATTTAACTTGCCCAGAAATAACAGATATCCAAAGCAGTGAAGTAATGCTGTGCTGGTAGTAATTAAAAATAATAGATTTTCCTTTAAATGGAAAATAAATCTTTCAGAAATTACTTTAAATATTTATTTCATCTTTTCCTAATCCAATTTTGACTTCTATTGAATATGACTTCCTTAACTTTAAGTAGATCTCTATTTATTCAAAAGCCATTCATTCTCTAATATATGCTATTAAATACACAGAAGTTAGATACACAAAGATAAAGGATATAGTTTCTACCTCAAAGAATTTACAATCTTTGTAATTGTAATAATTACAGTCTTTGTAATAATCTTTGTTGAGACATACACAAGTAACAAGAATATTACAGTCCAGCATGATATATGCCATGATAGATATGAGCCCTGGGTGTTAACACAGTACAAAGTAGGAGAATCCTACCCAGAATAGTCGGGTAAAGTAGAGTTGTAAGTGGTGCCACTTACTTTGAATCTTGAAGTGCATTTACCAAGTCTAAAGTCTGCTGGAAACAGATTATGAATGATATTTTACACTGGGCTAAATAGTATTCTCTTCAGGAAGGATTCCTAAAGTACAAAGTATGTATAGTTACAAAAATACACAGATAGATATAGACAGACACATAATAGGTAGCTAGATGACAGATGATAGATATAGATAGATGATAGGTAGATAGATAGATAGATAGATAGATAGATAGATAGATAGATAGATGATAGATATAGATAGATAGACAGACACAGGTTTTTATTAAGAAATATTTCAAAATGAAATTATAATAATTAATACAGTAAATATTCATCCATCTAGCTACCACTTAGTTTTCTCAAATTGTAAAATTTTACATTATTTGCTTTAGATTTATTTTTTATTTAAGTAATATTACAGATATTTTTGAAACTACTTGGTTATCATTCCCAATCTCATTATCTTCTCTCCCTCATGGTAACTCATAATCATGAATTTAATGGATGGATTTTTAAAATTCCTATATATATTATATTTATGAATTTATAACACATGTAGTCTCAAACATGTGTGATCTTATAAAGTATGTAAAGCATTAATGATATTTTTGTTTCTTCCCTTCTCCATGTGTCTTTTATTTGTTCCTTTTGCCATACTTGCTCCCTGATCTCAACTATTACAGTAAGTAGAAGTGATAGTAACACTCATTCATGTAACCATCCTGATTAATAAAATGTTTCTGATGTACCACCATTAAGAACATTACTGACGTCAAGTTTTTGATCCTATATGTGGTTAAGAAAAAGTTCCTTCTGGTGTACTGAATGCATTTTAAACAAATCATGAACTATTTTTTCTGCCTCTGTGAGATGATCAAATGGCTTTTCTCCTTTCATCTATTAATGTGTTGATGTTATCCTTCCTGCTGAGGCTTCTTGCTACCAAGATAATGATAATGATGATAGTCATTAGCAGGAATGTACAGGGGGTGCACAGAGCACCACATGAGCCTGGCAACATGCCCCTCCTCTCATCTCGATGCCATCACTGCCAAGAAAACTTCAGGTGCTCCTGGCAAGCTTCTGCAACACACATATTCCCCTTCTTACGACCACAATTTGCCAAGAAGTCCAGCTCCCAAAGGGAAGTTATAATTAAAACTAATTATCTACTCCCCCACCAGGAAGTGACCATCAAGGTGAATCTATTGATGTTTTATGTTTTATTTATTTCAGTCACCACTACACCCAAGATCACATTTCTCTTGAACTCTTATTCATACAGTCTTGTGCATCTATTTTATCTGATGTACATTTTCCCAGCACTTTTGCATCCTTAAACACCTCCACTCTGGAACTCAAGATCTATCATCATAAAAATATCTTATTCCATCCTTTTCCCTGGAGAATCTTTTTATCTTCTTTCTCAGCATGAAATCGGGCCCTCTTCTGAGGACACTTACTTTCCCTGGAAATCTCTCAAGCATGGTCTCTCTCAGACACTGATCTTGGAGGTTAGTGCAGTACCCTCCTTACTCTCCTTTGTTACTTCTAGTGTACCATCTCTAACCCACTCCCTAAATCCTGACTCCAGTTCTCTGCAACTTATGATACCAGACTTCACCATCAGCACCCCTCATTTTGGTTATATACCAATTTAATATCCAAGTCATGTGCTCTCATCTTGAAGATGTTAGTGTTTCTTTCTACAGCATTACTTCTTTCATATTTTATGGTGATTTCATGACTCTTCTTCAAGCATCTTGACCCCCAGTTCCTTAACTTCCTCATCTGTATGATGTCGTACTTCATCATGTTATGGCCACAGCACTTGCCCATTTACTATCAAGATCAGGTAGAGATTTACCCACAGATACCCAGCAGATTCTCTGACTACCAAATACAATCTTCCCATTAATAGTATTAATAGTATCCTACCTTCTAATGGTGAACAGGGCCAATTACCCCTACCAGAGTGTAGCTCCTTTCTTTGCCCAGTGGTTTCAATGTATAAGGAGCTTGAAGGGATCAGGTGGCATTTGTGGCATTTCTTCTTGAGAACCAAGACCTCTGAGCCTCCATGGTTTTCTACCTATTGCAGACACAGTGCCATATAAAGATCACTGACTTAGGGTGTATACTATTATGGATAAAAACTTCCCATCTTACAGATAGGTATCTGCTCTAAGTAGGCTGTATTTTTTAATGTCCTATTCTTTATCAGGATAGACTATGACTGAGCTACTGGATCCTATGGTCATATAAACCCTCTTTGGTTTTAATGTGAGTCCCTTGTTGTAACACAATGTTATGTGGGATCCTACGTCAGTCAGTTAAACACTCTGTAGACCTTTGGATAGTGGTGTTGCCAGAGTCCCAGTGGGCAGGGAAAGAAAAACCACATGCACAATATTTACATATTCCAGTCAAGATAAATTGCTGTGCCTTCCATGGTGAAAGTAATTAAAGTATCACCATGTGGTTATTGTGTATCCTTGAGAGATGGTTCCATATGTAGGGTTCAACACTGATTGGTCTTTGTTAGTAGTAGTTTGGGTATTTGACAGCAGCAGTGTAGTAGGCTCATGTATAACCTTTATCCCTCTCACATGATTACTCCATTCAATGCTCCCATTGTGCTAGCTTTGGCTAATGGAGAGCAGGGAGAGGTGGTAAGGGTGGAGACTGGCTGATGTCAACTGGAAGAGCCATTCTCTCTAGTTGGCTGTTTAGTGCTTCTTCCGTAGTGACTATTTTGGTTGTCCTTAACCTGTCACACAAAAATCTTCATATTTCATAGCCTCTCCCATCAGTCCATCCACATACTTCTTCCTCTGATCCATTGCCCCCAATCTTCCCAATTTCTCTGTACAGACTGTGACTGACCAGCCAGGCCATTTGCTCCAGCCCATGAGATTTATACCTGCTTCTTTATCCACACAAAGTAGATGACTTAGTGGGAGAATTTTTCTTCCTGATGCCTATTCAGATCACCCCTGAAAGTATTACAGCAATAGTTTACTTCTGGCTTGCACTCATATAGTTATTCATGAATTCGGCTTGATATTTCCACCTCTAAAGGTGGCCACAAAGGGTCTCCTCATATGGACATAGCTATGACCTGAGGAAGAGGCAATAGTGCAGATAGCGTAGATATCATGGGAATCTGGACCAGCTGCTCTTGAGGCTTAATGATGCCCTTTGACCAAGATCATGCCCAATTTGGAATATACCACACCCATCTTAGAGTGGATTGATCCCAGGCCTGCCTGAATTTATGAGCTGGTGGGTTCTTACCCCACTGTCAGTCCATGTCCCCTGGACAAGCACTCTATATCTACCAGGTCTTAATATTATTGTGGCTAATTATCTGTTGCAGATGGCATGGCATGGCTCCCCATCACCAAGGATCAAATTTGGGACTCTCCTATTGGAGCTTACCACAGATTCCACATAGTATATTTTCTACCACAGATACCTCTAAATGATGTGGGAAACAAAGGCAGAAGGAAATGTAGATAAAATTAAATGTCCATATAACCTGCAGCCCATTGCCAAATACTTGAGGCAGGCAGAGTATAACGTTCCTCCAGGAAGCTCCCAACTGTCTTAATGCCTTGCTAGAGAGATAAACAACCTTAGCTTGACAATAGCAAGTCCTCCAGTAGCCTATGAATCTTCTCTAGCATATGAAAATCCTTTTGGAACTTCCCTTATCTTTACTCCCCCCAACCCCAAAGTATATAATCAGTTGCCCCTCACAATCCCAGAGCAGCAGCTCTTTCTGCCAGGGGTCCTGTCCCTATACTTTAATAAAACCACCATTTGCACCAAAGATGTCTCTTTCTTGGCCGTCGGCTCTGGACCGCACCAAACCTCACCAACATTCCAAAACTACATCACTAATACTATAGGATCTGCCATGTTGTATGACCAAAGTAGCAAAGTTGCTTGCACCACAGACTAGATCCACTAGTATGCTACTCAAGTATGCTACTCAAGTATGGCAAAGTTCCATGTTACTCAGAGAAGTAATGGAGAGTAGGAAATTTGCTGCTTCCAGAATGCAGAGGTTTACTTAACTTTGGACTTTCCTTTTTTAAGCACAGGTATAAATTTCAATAATTTGTTCTTTACTTTGGATTAGATGTCCTTCCATACCCCTGGACCCCTAATAACTTCATTGATGTGTTAGGTTCTCGAATTTTCATAGAATTTGTTTCCCACCTTTTAGAATTCATATGTCTTACCATAGCTTCCAATATACTTACCACTTCTTGCTCTTCTGGCCTGTTTAATATAATGTCATCAAACTAGAGAACTAATGTGATGTTCTGCAGAATATCCAAGTAGTCCAAGTCCAAGTCCCTTTGGACTACATTATGAGAGTGAGTGGGAATGTTAACACAGCCCATGAACAGAACCATAAATGTATAGTTTAGTTATTCATACCGTCCCAAGTGAATATGAACTACTTTTGTTCCTTCTTCCAGACTGGGATAGAACTAAGTAAGATCAAGCTTATTAACCTGCTCTAGCAAATACATCACAGTTGGCACAGCAGCTACCCACAGTTTGAGCTACTCATTAGTTATATTTGTAGTAATACAATGATCTCCTCTAGAATTCAGGGATCAGAATGAAAGAGAGATATGATATCACTAGCTAGGCATCATCTAGACTTTTGAGAGAGGTACTAATTCCTGCCATTGCCCCTGGAAAGAAATGTTGTTTTTTAATTACTCCTTGTTTTAATGTGAGGGCAGATTCTGATGTTTCTATCTGGCCTTCACCAACCATAGTTTTTAATCCAAGGCCAAGGAGTTTCCCTGGATAATTCTCATGTTTACATATGATGAGGACAGAGACAATCCAAATTCCCATGCATTGTCTGTTCGTTCCTGCTGATCAATCAGAACAAAATGCTTGTTGACAAAATCCTCTCATCCTCACAGGATCTTCACCCATAAGCCTACATGAACATAGGAAAATGGAATATCTCTCCTTAACATCCTCCTCCACTGTCCTGTCAACTGATCTCAGGGGAGACATTAACTGTCTGATCAAGCCATCCTCTCATCCCACTCCTCCATGTCCAGTTCCTTCTAGCTTTGTTTACTCCTCCCTATAAAAAGAAAGCTCTTTTCTGCATGAACTCTGGGATGCTTGTAGATCTTATATTTGGAATCTTCTCCCTATTGTAAATTCCTGTCCCCTTAATGCAATAGTACCCCTCCTCTTATGGTAATATACTTGTTGAATACAGTGTCTTTTTATCTACATTTAGATTTTTTTTTTTTATTTGACACTCTTGTTTTTCAAATGGTTCCAGGACAGAAAACTGGGTCTATAAAATGGACGAAAGATCATGTCACTTCAGTTGACCTCAGTTTCATGATCATCTGTACTTGATTTATTTTTATTGTATACATTGATCAATATACTGGTTGATAGTTCATCTGTTTTTCCCCCAAGAAACTTTGTTCTGTTAACATCTCCATAGCTCTCTTTGGGTCAGGGTCACCTGGTTAGAATTGTAGACTTGTCACTTATTATATAATTGCATCTACCTTACTTGTGATGATTAAATGCTGCCACCTGGCCTCTCCAGTTTTGAGATCCTATCATTCCCACTGAAATCAGACAGGCAAGTTTTCAGTAGTATCTCTCATCATTACCCCTGGATTAAGATGACATGTACTACTGAACTTCTCACTGATTCTGCTGCCCCTTTCATGAGAGCACTCCTTATCACTTTGGTAAACAGAGTGTACTGCAGGCCTTCACATGAGATATTGTTTATCTACTCTAGTATGTCCATTTCTCCAAGATTTTTAAAATCTCTTCTTCTATCATATTTCAAATAGTTCTGGGATTTTTACTTCATTTAGTCTGGCACTATTGCTTCTAAGAGTAATCCAGAGCCATAATAGTAGGGTCACTGCAAAGGTATAAAATTCTATATCAGAGCACAATGCTGACACACTGACAGGGTTTCCACATCCAACTTTATATTTCAATGCCCTTGATCCAGCAGCCTTAGGATTCAGTCCTATATATTCTATTCTTGCTTCTGCTGGTATTTATTGGCTAGGTTCTGCAGCTCCTTTCAGTTATAAATCCTTTATTTCTATAGCAGGCCCATCTCCAACATTTCCCTGGCTGGATTGTGTTATTGGTTTTGTGGACAAGAAGAGGAAGAAAGTAGGAAGGAGGCATGTATTATCTTTCAAGATAGTGTCTACATCACCTTCAAGCAAGGGAGACACCACCCTTTAACAGAGAGGAGTGGGCCAACTAGGTAGGCAGAAAGTTCAGGGAAATCTGAGCATTCAAGAATTCCTAGTGTGTCAATCCAGATGTTTCTATTCCAATGTTAGCACCCCACTCTTTTCTTATTCTAAGTGTTGGTGATAGAAACTCTCATATACCTCTGATGAGTTTATACAGTGGTATAACAAATTTGAAAAGGTAAGTGTCTATATTCATATGAACTGAAGATCTACATACCCTACAGTCCAGCAATTCCATTTATAAGAATCCAAAGCAATGATTTCCAATCCTGGAAGCATATCAGAATCACTTGGTGAACTTGTAAAAATAGTAGTCTTCCATACATCCCAATTACACAGAATCTCTGGCGATGGGGCTCAGTCATTAGAATTATTTAATTTTGATGAATAAAAAGAGACAGGTATTATTGTAGCATTTTGATACTGCTGAAAAAATGGAAAACAGTTGAATGTCTATAAATATGAGCAATAATAAACATAATTTTGGTTTATTCACTCACTGGAGTATAATATATTAATTAAAATAAGTAAATGAAAGTTACATGTATCAATGTGGATAAATCTCAAAAATATAACATTGAGTGAGTAAAGCAAGTCACAAAAGATATGTACCACTTACCTTGAACAACCTATTTTTTGTGGATACTTACATATGTATATGTGTAAAGTAATAAAAACTAGTCAGAAAATTAAAAAATGGTCAGAAAAATGGTTATGTCAGAATAACTATTACCTTGGAAGTACAAGAATGGTAATAGGTACAGTACACAGGTTTACTAGTTTCTAAAAACTTCAGTGAAAACTTGGAAAAACATTAAGGTTAAATAAATCTAGATGTAAACACAAGAGTATTCTTTATATCTAATATAAAGGTGGATACTAAACACAAGGGCATTCTTTATATTTAACACACCTGAATGTTTTTATGCACACACACACAAAAACAACCACTCAGATTTGACACAAAGATTCTGAACTAGATAATGAGACAAATATATTTGGTGAGGGAATGCCGGTGGATAGAAAAGGGGATACAAAATGTTAAAGCTATCATTAGAGAAGTGTAAAGTGTACAGTAAAGTGAAGGAAAATCAGAACCTTCCATAGAAATCAGGGATTTGTATCATTTTCTAATAACCCAAATAGCAACCTGCTCTCAAACCAGAATAGGTGATAATACATATACAAAATGAAATCAAGGAAAGAGATTATATTATGCAAACAATACTATTCAGTGATTTTCTAGTAACAGCTCCAAAGAACACTGCACAGAGTGAGGTAGCTGGGTGTTTCAAACAAAGATGAAATCAATGACTTTTGGTTGGAATGAGAAAATAAAGAGTTGAAATCTGAATTCCTTAAATCATAAGTATATTTTTGTCTCAGAATAACCCAATAACCTCATGGTAAATGTAAATAAATCACAAAAATTGAATAATTTTAAACAAAAATATTATGTATTTCCTGTCACTGAACTCTGATTTGTTTCCTGGTTTTTGTTGTAACTAATGACAATATTGCACATATTGATAAATAAAAAAGCTCTAGTAATGAAACAGACAAATATATGAGAGAGGCAAAAATTAGGGGGTTAGAAAAGTGTCTTTCTAATAGACTAACAGGAAAAAAGGAGGCTTTCAAATGAAAGCATTAGAGGACTTTAAATAAAATAACACACAGGAATGATTAGTAGAAGAAAACACAAACCTAAGACAAAAGCTTCAATGACTTGCCTACCTGTAAAAAAACCCAAGCACAGGTTGCAACTTCAGATACTGTACCTTAATATATAATTTTAATATGCAGCCCAATGGAAACTAATTTGCATGTTATAATTACCTTTCCAACTGTCTTCCATGAGATAAATACACAGCCATTAACAAACTTTAATGTATCACATATTTTTACTAAATAAATTTGCTTTATAATATTGCTAATTTTCTAAGTAAATGGCAAAACCCCCTTATGCTTCATTAAGCACAACGAATTGGGAATATTTGAAGTTTTGATTCTAGTGTGAAAGAATACTTCATAGCAGTAGCTAAATTAATGACATTTCTTTTTAAATAGTTGCTACACAATAACTCTCATCTTATTAAAATTATTAATTTTAGTTAAATCAGGTCTTGGCTTATGTGAAGCTAGCCTTGTGATAATCAAGATGAGAAATGACGAGGACACAGGAAGCACAGAGGAAGATTAATGTTTATACTGAATTCATCTTCTGATATTTAGTCCCTATCATTTCTGGGAAAAGTAGGGAATCAGTATACTTATATATAAATAGAAATGGAAAATAATTACATTCCTCATCCTTTAGAAGAAATACATAAACTTCCAGATACATATACATATACATGCACATATGATATATATCATATATCATACATATATAAAAAACAAATGTAAGTTTGAGTGAAAAGTTATTTTCAACAGGCACAAATGAGGGATATTAGGGCTTTTTAGATATGAATATAAATGACAAGCAACTGATATAAAATGTAAAAGAAGCAGTATTTTGACAAATTCTTGCCTGCCTGATAGGTGATCTGTTATACAGTCTGACCCCTTTGCTTTTCCACTCCGATCGGTACTACTGAGGTCCCAGGAGTGTGATCTGTGCGCTGTCTCAGTCAGCGCAGTCCCTATTGCCAATTAACTAACAGGCTTCCATCTTCCCCTTCATGTTCATGTGACATGATCTCCTCCACTTTCTTTGCAGGGTGAAATTCTCCTATGTTCTAATGTTGAACTCAAATGCCAATTACCCTAAATGCCTTTCCAACTACTCCTGTGTATAAGAAATCCTATTTTCCTGTTGATCATAGCAATTTGTTTTTATTTACCTTATTCCTGCCAGCCACCAGGCCACTGCACAGTACATAAGTATTAAATAAATTTTAATAGAATGAGGTATTTTAATTAATAAAATATATTTTACCTGGGGTTAACTGTACAAAAACAGTACATAAAATCATTTTCTGTATGTACCCCAGAATTACAATTGTTTTTATATAGTGTAAATATGTTACATAGAAGTTTATGTCTTCCCTGTTGGCATATTACTGAGAAATATTTGCTCTTTCACCTTAGTTACTGTTTATTAAATGAGCAGGAAGGAGCAGAGAAACTGAAGGCAATTTACAATGAATATGCCTTTATGTTTTATACTTAAGAAATCATTTTGTTTAGAAAAAAAACTGTGTTTTTAGGTCAGTCATTTGAAGATAGTCATGAATAGTGAGGTCCTTCTCTAAATTATTTGTTTATTTTGGCTAGCTTGTCTCTGTTTATGTTTTAAGGAAACGGGCCATTGGAACTGACTTCAGAATCTTCAATGAGCTATAGCTTCGGGGGCACTATTTTCTTTTTTGTATAAATATGTATTTTTAAAATCTACTTAATAAAACAAAGAATCAGAAGAGACAAGGAATGTAAGGAAAAGTTCAGCACCATTTCTCTTTAGGTACAGAAAGGACAAAGAAAGATGAAGAGATTTCACAAAAGATACACTCCACCAAGTTGTGGCTCTACCTAAGAGCCTGGATTCCACCTGTTAGAGCAGGCTGCAGATCATTGTGTAAAGAGATGTTTTTCTTTTTTGTTGTTATCCACTTGTATGTTTTGTTTAATGAAACATTTCAGAGTCTGTTTTATTCAAGATAATGTAATTTAGCTGCCTACTCTCTAGCTATTCCTCTAATGCCATACTCTTAAGATCTTGAACTAAGTGGTATCCCTGAGTCTCAGGGCACACAGCCAGCATATTGCCCTATACCATTTCTAAGGGATGAACTTGGTATGTATGTTCCCTTGGTAGATAAGCAACTATTGAAAATCAAATGCTACATGTCAGACAAATTGCCTCTGTGTAGTGCTCTGCTGGATGAATTAACACACCTTTTGTGTGGTTCTGCATGAACTGTCAGTCCACAGTGGCATATAATAGGGAAGAGAGAGAATTTCCTGAAAGAATAACTTTCAGGAAAAGTTTCTATTTGTTGTTATTTGTTGTTTAATGTAATGTGTAAAAGTGAGTCTCACTGGCTCTGAATAAAAAGAATATAACTACAGTATTTTTAGGTAGAAACAAATATTAATGCTATCATCATAAGTATTAATTTCTTATATTTACAACAGGTGTTTTTCTCTAGAGTGCCATTGTTTTCTTTCCTGAGAAATAAAAAAAATTATGATGCCATGTTAATATTAAGTTTTCTGAAATGTTTTCATCTGTTTCATTTATTAACAGAATGAAGGTGATCAGAAGTTGTCAGGCCATCTTATTCTAAAGCCACAGTAACAACGAAACACTTTTCCATCCTGGGTAGAATAGGAAAGTTATCTCTAAGCTTTGGGTGATTTCCCCTATCACCAATCAAAGCAGTGCCTGATGGTGGAAGGTGGATGAGATATGGAGTTAGAAGAGGTTTCTTTGGATCCTAGATTGACTAACTGCAGTCTGCGTGATGTTAAACATGTTTCTAAACCTCTGTTAACTCCGTTGAAGGCTGAAGTGACAGTCTGATGAGGTCATGCTTATGAAATCAATAGGCACCTTCGTAGGTCCTTGGTATACGACAGATACTTTTTTCTTCACTTTTAGCTGAGACTTGTTGGCAAAAATATGTTTTTAAAGTTCAATTTTTATTATAAAATAGAGTGTGTTTGTGATGCATAAAATACAAATAGTTCATATTGTTTCGCAATAAGCACATGATAAAATTTTATATTCCATACACTGGAAATCAATGCAAATATCTCCCCAAACACTCATTCAGTTATTTAACAAATAAATAAATGACACTTTAAGTGATCTGGAAATTTAATCAATGAAAATATAGGCTTGCCAAAAATATACTTTGTTTCTCATCTTATTAATATTTGATGTTGTGAATATTGAATCTTAAAATATAGAGAGATAATTTTTAATTCTCACAATTATTTGTATATATGTGGATATGAGGGACTTCTGTGTAAACCATGGCTTATAACTCTTTAGTGTATAATGAATGTTAGAGAGAATTTGGCTTATTTCCTTTATATGATTAGGAAACTGAGGCTCAGAGTAATTAATCCCAGGTAATTTAATTGATAGAAGAGATCATGTGATTTCAGATACGCATCAGAGAATTTCAAATATTTTCATTTAGCAGAAGAATACATACTTCAATTAAAATTTAGGAATCCTTCACATACATGTACGTTTGTGCACGGAACACAGAAATGCTTTGATTGCAGGAGTGATGGGCAGCTCTCCTACCCATTCAAATTACTCTTGCACTCTTACCCTCCTCCTTTCCTCTGCCCAGTGTTCCCTAAAAGATACTAAATGGCCCTAGATAATCCATGGGAAAAGTTTGAAAAGTATTTATTAATTTTATCTCTTCTAGTGATGAATATGATTAGTTATTAAATTCTATAAAATGAATATGATAAAAGGTTAGGATGATTTCATATTTCAAAATAATGTAAACAATAAGAAAACTACATAATAAAATGAAATTACAAATCAAAATTATGTAAATGGCTTTCCTAGTTACTTTCATTAATAGTGATAACATTTGAGGGAAGGGAGTTTTACCATAAAACAACTACAAGATTAGAAGAAATAAAAGTATCCAAAGATGATGACCCTACCACATTTTAAGCATAAAATATTATTTCTTGGTTTATTAAAATTGATGGAATTTTAACTCAGCAACAAAAATTTATGTTAATTTTAAGGTATTTTGAAGAAAACAGTTTAAGTATTAATATTTAGAAGAATTTTATATTTTTTACAGCTTGACCAATGTTTATTCTAAAATAGAATTCATTAGAGAGGCATATTTTTACAGTAGGCTTACAGTAGCAAACTTACTAAAAAAAATTAAAACTATTGTGAGAATATGTGATACCCCCATGATTTATATAAACACGGGTTTATTTTCCAGTCATTCCCTGGCCTCATTCTTCATAAGTGAAAAATTAGCACATCATAACTCAACGACTGAGAAGGGAAATGGAGCCAACAAGATCATTTCTGACCTTTATTTTCTGTATTCAGCAAAAAGTTAATAGTGTGTTTTTACTGAGTAATCTTTAAACAATAGCTTAATTAAAACCACAAGTTTGATAGATATCCTCTTAAAAATATTTGTACTATTTAAGAACACAAGTGTTTGCGTTAATTTAGGAAAGTTAATACCAGCTTTCCAAATTAATATGTCTAAACCTGAGCCTGATGGGTGAGTTAAATCTTCTCTATCAATTCTCATTAATTGATAGTGGAGCTTTGTGTTGAGATGTTCTTACAGGCATAGGCTAAGGAAATAATATGTCAGCTTGGGGCATATAATGAAGAAATATTGGCAGAAATTCATTATACAATTATTGATTATAAAGGACATTAAAGTATTCAAATATATATATATATCTCCAAACTATATGTGGGAACAATGCTGCTTTTTTATTATTACAGCTACTTAGATATTTTCTTCAAGGAGGCAAGTGTTGTTTTCATGATTGTTAACAGTTAAAACAGCTACATTTGAGCTATGTCTAAAACTAAGCATTTAAAAACTCCATAGAATTTTCCAATAAAAATTCTTAATTTGAGATTCTGAGATTCTTTCCTAACGGGAGTAATTATTTCTTATTTGTTATGGGTTCCTCTGCGTGCATAATAAGCAGGGGCTTTTGGTTATGTGTGTGTATGTATGTATGTATGTATGTATGTATGTATGTTTATATATGGGTGTGTATGGACACACACACATGCACATACTTTGGCCATGACACAACTATGTTTGTATTAGTGCATCAGTAATTCTGCCACTGCAGTGGAAAAAGATGTGTGGTTATGCAAGCCATAAAGACCTACTGAACACATTACTTTCCTTTATTAATCCTTTAAGGAAAGTATATTGAATTTTTAAGAATAGAAGTAAACTATTCTATACAGATGGCTTATAATATCCCCATGGCACTTATAGTTTATATTATTTTAATAGTGTCATGAGTTATTATAGAATTTTATTTCATTTTATTAGTTTCCCCATTTTAGCAAAATTTAATTTTTAAAAATGTGCTCAAGACTCTTGTAAAATTCATTTCTGTTAAACCAACTATAAGTTTGCTTTAAGTTTATCTACTTCATATGATCAAATGTATTCCTACAGAAATTTTCTTCAATTTTCAGAGCAGTTTGTATTCAAATTCTTGATCCATCAGCCTCCAACAAAATATAATTTTGGGTAAACTACTTAAACTTGAATCACCTAATCTATAAAATATGGATTACCATCATTAGTAAATGTTCCCAACCCATAAGCTATTATGAGGATTAAATCAGATGGTCAAGGGACACCTGGGTGGCTTTGGGCGTCAAGGATCTGACTCTTGGTTTTGGCTCGGGTCATGATCTCAAGGTCATGAGATTGAGCCCCACGTCTCTCTCTCCCTCTCTCTCTGCCCTACCTCTCTGTCTCTCTGTCTCTCTCTCTCTATATATATATGTATGTGTGTGTGTGTATATATATATATATATAAAGTAAATACATATATATATTTTAAGTATTTATATATATATTAACCAAAACCAAAACAGATCATTAAAAAAAAATCAGATGGTCAATGCAAACTGGTAATCAGAAAACCTGACATATAGTAAACAAAGACATATTTGCAATCCTCATAAGGCCAAAACTTTGTCTCTAATCCAGAGGGAAGGTAATGAATTTTTTTCAATATGAAACTTTTGAGTGTAATTTTCTACATATTGTAAACTTGTTGAGAACTATAACTAAGATTTAGCTCCAGACCTCAGCCTGACCATCACATTTATCTTTTATGCTTTGTGGAATGAATTTTCCCTATCATGTTTCAAAATTATATTTCCCCCATACTCTGTCACATAAGAACACAGAAGTGACATGCATCACTATTTACAAAATTATATTTAGCAGAAAATACTACCTGCAGTGTATAAGTTGCTTCACAGGCAGTTTCTAAAATAAAGTTAACAGGTTTAGATGATAAAAGGTTATACATACATTAATGTAAAGTATTTCATTTGGTTTTAATGAACTATTTCCCAATAATCCTTGCTTTCATGTTCAAAACTAGGGTTCTCTAAGTTTTCAACACCCAGAAACCTTTGTTTAATGATTTTCCACTTATCTACTCATAAACACACCTTAAAATTATCTTTTGACTTATCTGTCCTTCTAGAGGAAGACAATAAAGCATTCATAGTGGCTTGCTATGGCTATAAAGAGGTTCTAAATCCTTTAAACAAATGGTTACAATCTCATTGTCTCATCTACTTCTTGGTGCTATAGCCTCCCGTCATTGAACGCTGTTGAATTTGTAGTGACTCAGAATCGCAGATAAGCTTTAAAGAGTGGAGATAACTTTTATTTGTTACGGGCAATAAAACCAGCATATTCACTGACTATCTGACAAGGAGGCATCTGATAATGCAGATCCAGTGAAGCAGAACACAAATCGAAATAGTGTCTGAAGGGCAAGGTAGTAAAGGCATACACAGTATAAAATCTACACAGCAAAATTATGCGGCAATGAAAGAAAATTAGAGAACAAGGAACAAAGGCTAACACAGATTCCATCATGGGAAGATGCAATAGTAAACATAAATCTTCCCATCAAGACCCTCTGATAATGTTCACTCAATTCATTTTTAATGAAAAAATACTTTTTAGCTTTGTATTTCTCAGGCTTCTCCCTCCTATGTAAAAGTCATAGTGTGTGTGCTTACATATTCAATTTTTATGAGTCTAGCATGTAGGTATATTCTGAATTTTCCTGCATAAAATGTTAATTTTTGTATTTTGGTTTTGGAAATACACACATCTATATACATTGCACTTCATATGGTTTAATGGCTATCAATTTTTTTTTTAATTTGCTGCTTTTTCATTGATGATGGGTTCCATTTTGCCTTTGTAACCATTTGGCTGAGGGCTGGAAGGGATCTGGAGTGTTGAAACATGATCAAATCCTTCATAAAAGACATCACAACATGATGTCCCCAAGTAACCAATTAGAGCAATTAGCAACTTCCATCATTAGGATTTCTTCTGATATCCCTCTATATGCCCTTAAATTAGTCCACACATAATATATAGTTGGTTAATGTAGTTGTTAATGTTTTAAAGTTTTTTTTCTAGGAAATATAACTGAAGATAATGCCAAAAAGAATTAAATTCGGTTGCTAAAGAAAAAAATAGTGGGTCAAAGACATTTATAAAAATATTAAATATATATATATTTATGGCCATAATTTTATTTCAAAAAACCTGATTCTTATAGAAGAATTTGCTTTAAAGATAAAATATAATTATATTTATAACAATACAATATTAATATACAAATATTAATCTTTCTTAAACTTCTTTAAAAATACTGAATGTGAATGTTTCTCTAAAAAGGCAAACTGAAAAGGATCTTTGCTTTCTTTCTAAATCTTTCTTATAAAATTCAAGAGAGTAAATGGAAGGTATTATTTGCTTGAACTATTCAGATAACCATTTAAGTTCTTGATTTCACCCTGTCAGATTTGGCACGGAGTAACTAAGTCTCTTTATTATTCAGTTTTCCCCCAACTTCTTTGCTGTGACACCTCTGGCTTTCTTGACTCCATTATCTTCCAGTGACACCTGACTGGAGGTGGAGAGGACAATGACAACAAAAACTTCTGGAGGGGCTAGTGACAGCTACCTGGAGCTGTCACCTGTCCATGCCTGCTTCCTGGCTCCATGGTAAACAGTTTTGGCTGATGACTTTAATTCTTATTTCCTTACCCCGCTTCTTGGGACAACTTCCATGTTACCTCTAAGGAATACTCCAAATAACTCACATCTGTTTCCCCTAGTGCGGGTGCAAATTAGATCCAAAAGACCAGTGAAATCTAATTTCAAGCTTTAGTCCTAAATCCTTGGCTGGAAACTAGAACATGTCTTTTATTCCTTTCTTGTCTTTGGCTAAGCCACTCAGTATTTCAGCAGGGTAAGTGCTTTTCTTTTCTCTTGCTCTCTCTTTCTTTTAGGGAGGGCGTTAAATCTGATTTTCAAAATGTGCAAATTCTGTTTTAGTTCTTAGATGCTCAACTCTTCAGGACCCCTCTCCTTGCACTCCCTGTTCAAACTTAATCTCTCTGAAGTCTCTGGATATGTCATTTTTGGTAATGAGAATTTTGTTTTTCAGGCCTCCTTCAACTTGAACCCTCTTAGGAGAGCAAATATTTTAATTAAGATGAATTTTTCATGGAAGTGTTAGTGTTCCCTTTGATGATATAATATCCTGATTTTCTTCATTTTTTTTTTTTGCTTTTTTTCTTTCTCTTTTTTATTTTATTTATTTATTTATTTTTAAAGATTTTATTTATTTATTTGAGAGAGAGAATGAGATAGAGAGAGCATGAGAGTGGGGAGGGTCAGAGGGAGAAGCAGACTCCCTGCTGAACAGGGAGCCCGATGTGGGACTCGATCCCGGGACTCCAGGATCATGACCTGAGCCGAAGGCAGTCGCTTAACCAACTGAGCCACCCAGGCACCCTCTTTCTCTTTTTTAAATATCTGTATAAATATACAATTACTATAAACTATATATTTATATATTATATAAGATAGAGTTATTACATACAATGTACTTGCAAACATAATACCTTTAAAAATCTGTCTTTTATGTGAATTATTTTTACAGTCAGAAAGAAAAGCCAGAAATTATTCTGAACTTTCATATTATATCTACTCCATGAATGTAACAATGGGGATCATCTCCTAATAATAGCTTTTAGATCACCTGAAATCTTATCTAACCAAATTTTGCAGCCTTATAACCCATTGCACTCTTTATAGACTCTGTGCCTCAGATGTACTGAGCTGCTCAGACATATCACACATTGTCAAGACTCCATAGTTTGTACATGCATTTCTTCATTTGGGCCCACTGTTCCTTGGATAACTTTTTCGGTATTTAAATAAAAGGGGATCTCTAATCATAGATATGGCAAATTCTTAGGCTGGAGTTTATAAATTTAAACAGGTGTCTTTCTTGCAGGGCTTCCCAAAGTCGTAATAAACTAGTATGTACTGTGACTATCCAAAAAGGAGATCTGACTAGACAGTTCACACAAATATTTGTTTCCATATACATCTTTGCTCTTTAATGAGTACCAATCAACAACTTCCAAACTTTATGCAACCAGGGGAGGACACATTGATATTGGCAATGACAAATCACAAAGGAGGGCATCTGAATTGTAAATAGATTGCTGTGGTGGTGTTTGGAGAGGTAGAGGGGTGCAAGGAATGGGATTTTTATTGTGGAAGTCCAAAATAGTATGAGACTAAAGTAGGATTGTAGCAGAAGGGATGAAGACAGAGCATATTTGAGACATCTCCAGGTGATAAAATCAGTAGAAATATGTAGCTAATTGAATGAAAGGGGAAAATAAAGTTCAAGAATGACCCTCAGCATTCTAACTTATGTAAATGGGTGAATAGGGGCTGTCAATGGTGAGACTACTGTGGTAGAAATTTGTTTAGAAAAGGAAAAGGTCATTTTGGTTTTGGAAATGTCAATTTTGACCTTTTAGTGGAAATCCATGTGGATATATCCACTTTGAAGTGAGATTTAAGACTCAGTAGTCTGGCAGAGTGATCTGGGCTGGAAATAGCATTTGTGAATCACCATGATACCTGTGGAATTAGAAACTATATGTGTAAATGAAATTACCAAGTATTAAATGATGTTCCTTTTGGTCCTTGGTTTCAAGGTATTTATCCTTCTTTAATAATGACAATTATGGACAATTAAAATGGAATTAAATTGCATTTTTTGAGGAATTTAAAAAAATGTTTATGACTATTTTCATCTCAGAGATTAAGGAAAATAGAATAATACTTTTTCTGAGTTCTTGTTCTGACCAATATAAACTCTATTAAGAAAGTCAAATAATCATCAAAAACAGAGTAGGCTTTATAGAAAGACAAAAGCTGGTATCATGGGTTAAGACATCTATGGCTTGGGGTGCCTGGGTGGCTCAGTTGGTTAAACGTCTACCTTCGGCTCAGGTCATGATTTCGGGGTCCTGGGATTGAGCCCCACTTCCGGCTCCCTGCTCGGTGAGGAGCTTGCCTCTCCCTCTGCCCCATGCCCGTGCTCTCTCACTATCTCTCTTTCTCTCTTTCTTTCTCTCTCTCTCTCAAATAAATAAATAAAATCTTAAAGAAAAAAAAGACATCCATGGCTTTTCATCCTGCGCATCATTAGAGGCCCTCGTATAGGCAATGAAAGTGGAGCTTATAGTAGCCGACAATAGTCAAATGTAAATGAGTCCTGACACACTCATTACCTTTCACATCTATCCTAAGGGTAAATATCTAGTCTCAACTGTGATCCAAGAGTGATAGATTAGTGAGGGATGAGTTACTGGTACCAACACTTACTCATATAGTATACTTCTTAAAATATTTAGAAAATGTTAAGTGTGGTAACTTAGATTAGACTGGGAATTTGCAATATTTTTCTCCACATCTCCTTATTTCTACTAGAAAACATCATTGCCATCTGGAACAAGTATGTAAAAACTGACTTAATACTTCTCTTGGATTATTAACATTAATTTTCTTCTTGACATGAGTCAACATGAGAATAAGTAGCAAAAGTTTTGTAATTTATTAGAGTTATTTATAAGGATAGTAAAGCTGTTTTCTTTGATGTTCATGTAAAGCATCATAACAAAAGCTGTATGTGGGAAAAAATCATTCAATGTATAAAACACAAAAACAAGCAGACTTGATTAGGGACTGAGATTAAGGAAAGCATTTTATTTTTATGTCATTTTTAAAACAATTCAAATTATCTATTTACTTATACTATAAAGTGACATATTTAAGGATGGAAAACAGCTTGTTACAATAGATATAATACATTCAAATTATTTTAAAAATTTTTTATTGTTATGTTAATCACCATACATTACATCATTAGTTTTTGATGTAGTGTTCCATGATTCATTGTTTGTGTATAACACCCAGTGTTCCATGCAGAACGTGCCCTCTTTAATACCCATCACCAGGCTAACCCATCCCCCCACCCCCCTCCCCTCTAGAACCCTCAGTTTGTTTTTCAGAGTCCATCGTCTCTCATGGTTCGTCTCCCCCTCCGATTTCCCCCCCTTCATACTACCCCTCCTGCTATCTTCTTCTTCTTCTTCTTTTTAACATATATTGTATTATTTGTTTCAGACGTACAGATCTGTGATTCAACAGTGTTGCACAATTCACAACACTCACCATAGCACATATCCTCCCCAATGCGTTATGTTATGCTGAGCGAAATAAGTCAATCAGAGAAAGACATGTATCATATGACCTCACTGATATGAAATAGACATTCAAATTTTTTTAATAGAGAATTAGGGGTAAAGTGAAAATAATTGCTTGAAAATTATATGGAGGCAGGGGGAAATTTAATACCATGAGATGCATTGCAGTTAGTACTGAACAAGATGGAGAATTAGCATGAGCTGTTGATTGACTCCACCAAATCCAAACACAAGGAAGAAACAAAAGTGAAACTATATTTCTCATAGTCAAACATAAAGTTGTGTGTCCTCAGAAACCTTGGAGATACTCAAGGTGGTTAGCTCACACTGTGAACAGAGTTCTAGGGTCAAAAGTGACTGAGCACAGATGTTGTAGTTTAGACTGGGAAGGTGGCATTTATCATTGTGACATTTTCTATTTTTTCATCACTCTAGGAAGATCACTAATGGCCCCATTACACTTTGGGGCAGGAAAACAATAGCAATACCCTAACATCAATCAGAGAGTTGGTACCTTGGAGGTAATGTTGTAGCCTAGCTGGGATAAGGAGTCGACAATTACAAGTACAGATTGCTGCCCAGCTTTATGTGTTTTCTCTACTTACATAATGAACATATTTAATAATTGTTGCTGGGCACAGCCACTGACTAGTCAGAACAAAACAACGGCTACAGCGGTAACCCATGAAGAAGTGCACTCTACCCTACTACTGACCGACACAAGTGGTATCTTGGAGTGGTGGTTATGGAAATCTCTTCTGTGCCAGCCACTATCTCTTTACTTATTGGATAGTAGAGTGCCAGGTGCAAGTGAGGGGCTCAAAACAGCAGCTTTTAAAAACATTTTCCCAATCAGTATAGTTGTCGTGGCACACAACAGCTAAATATGAGCCTTATCTCTGTGTCAACCCAACCTCCCCTCAAATCCCAATCAATAGACTAGTAAATTACAACAGATAGAGGGAGCACTATAAAAGATCAGCAGCAATGAGGAGTTTCTGGGAGGTTTTCTGCAGGGTAATTTTGCCTTGCATGTTCTCTCTCTTGAAAATAAATAAATCTTTTTTAAAAAAATCACAGAGGAAATTAAGGGTGCATTTTAATAATTTTTTTAATTATATAACAAAAATTTGATTTACATATTGGAAGGTAAGAAAAGACACAATATTAAGCACAAAATAAGATTGGTGAAGTAATTTCTAATATAATAGGAATACAAGAATTATATGTCAAATCAGTAAAAGAGAGAGAAAGAGAGACCACCTGTTGGATACAAATATACAATCTAATATTATTCAGCTAAGAAAATCCTATTTAAACAAGTACATAATAAGCTTAAGCTAAAAGGTAGGAAAATGTGTACCAAAAGACAACATTAGGTTCAAAAGCGAAATTAAAATATAAACATCAGAGGAGATAAACAGGAGCATTGCATATTGGTAAAAGGATGCAGGGGAGGAAGACCTTCTCCTGCCCTATGGTCCTTCTAGCTGGATTTAGAATCAAATTGACATGAGACTGATTAACAGGAGAAAATCAAATTTAAGAGGCGTGTTACGGGGAACCCACGCATGCATGAAATTCGAAAGACAATGAGGCAACATGAAGCTTATATGAGCTAAGGAGAGGGATGGGAATCTGAGGAGACAAAGAGGAGGAAGACCATTAGCAGGAAGGCTAATGGAGATGTTTGGGTAAACAGGGTTACCCTATTATGTAGTTATGTTCCCTAGGTAAGGCGGAGTCTCTGTTAATAGTTCTATTCCTGATACAGGCTCTCCTTTTCAATGTAAATTTAGGCAGTTGAGGCTGAGATGTGGGCTGGGGGGAGGACAAAGAACTTTTCCTGCATCTGCTGGGTTTTGGGTTTTTATTACTTTTAACTCAAAATAATCTCTATGCCAACGTGGCCCATCTTGGGGAAGCCTGCCCTGGGCTTCTACAGGAAAAATAAATCATGGTCTTCTATGCATCTAAATTTAAAAATAAAAAAATCTAGATCTCAGAAGAGAAGCCAGAATTACATCAAAATGTATAGTGGGAGATTTCAACACTAAGATTTTCAGACACTAAGAGATTACTATTATATTTAATACATAAAGATACCACAGATTTGAATAATAAATTAATCTTAGACGAATATATATAAATATATATACATTAAACCCAACAAAGATGGCTATTCTTTTGGGGAATCACATGGAATATTCACACACACACACACACACACACACACATGCACACACACACACATATAGAGTTGGCTATGTGGTAGGCCATTTGCAAAGGAAGCCTGATACGTTTCAAAGAATCACTATCATGTAGACAGTATTTTTAGAACATACTGCAAAAAGTAGCACATTTATATCCAAGTACACAGCACTTTCCAATAAAAACTTTACACTGCATGCTAAATATTTCTCCCTCCATCTTTTTCTCTGCACACAGTTTACTCATCACCAAGCTCTTCCCTCAACTGCACCTTCTGATCACGTCCCTGCTCTCCTCAAGGTTGCACTCTGACTGCTGGCTGGCACCTCTCTCAGGGAGAGCATTCTCCTGGTATTCTGGTGAATGTGATTCTCCATCTTATTATAGGTGGAATTAGAAGCAAAGGACTGGCGAAGCTGGGGGTGTAGATAGGATAGAGTTCGAGGAAGGAGCAGAGGGAGAGAGAGAGAGAGAGACATTTTTCCTTTGCCTTTACTTACGTATGGTGCTTACACACTTTGTGCTTTTCTTTTATCCTTTTCTTCCCCTTTTTTCTTAAGAGAGAGCTCTTACATGTGTGAGAAGGAATGGGGGGTTGGGAATTGGAGGGAGGAGGAGAGGGAGAGAGAGAATCCCAAAGAGGCTCCACGCCCAGCACTGAGTCCCACGTGGGGCTTATCTGACGACCCTGAGATCATGACCTGAGCTGAAATCAAGAGTCAGATGCTTAACCGACTGTGGAACTCAGGCATCCCTCTTTCACTCCTTTTTATTTTATTTTATTTTTAAGATTTTATTATTTATTTTTATTTGACACACAGAGAGAGATAGTGAGAGAGAGAGCACAAGCAGGGGGAACGGCAGGCAGAGGCAGAGGGAGAAGCAGGCTCCCTGCTGAGCAAGGAGCCCGATGCGGGGCTCGATCCCAGGATCCTGGGATCATGACCTGAGCCGAAGGCAGCCGCTTAACCGACTGAGCCACCCAGGCGCCCCTCACTCTTTTTTAAAGAGCCTGTTTTATTGGCAGCGAATTCTACATCTCTTAGAAAGGAGGATGAAGATGTGGGGCCTTGCAGCTTTCTCCTTGACTTTGCATAAACTAGAGACTTTTGGATTGCTCTGGGGTTTTTCTGTGATGGGATGATAAGTATGCAGTTCAGGAAGCATTCCTACAGAGAACTCCATAGGATATCAAGATGGTATATCTGACTGCAAATCAACTACCTGATTCTTAGAACGGTGGGATAATTGGCTGGGGATTTTATCTGTTCTTGTGGCTGATGCCAATAAGCGAGTGTGTTTATTAACAATTTATTTACAGAGCACAGACTGATTTCACTAGGGCTGCACGGCCAGCCAGTGCAAAGAAGAAGTAAATGATTTCTTCCAGAGCATTTAGGAATCCACTATTGTAACAAAGTCAGATACACTGAAAGTGAATATTAGGGTACAATAGTAAAGTGATGAGCTTTGTGATATAGAACACAAAATGAAATCTGTCTAGAAAACAAACTAGAATAGGTTTTGATTTACATATAGACAATATGATCTCTACCATTCTGAATTAAAGGAAAAGAGGCATAGATCAAATAGAGCCAATTACCTAATTATGCAAATTATACTGAAGATAATTACAATGGGATTGTGTAGTGGTACAAAAGTAAGATTTGGTTTCATATCCCTTAATTAGTGAGAATGATATTAGTGAAAATGAAAGGGACAAATTAGGAGAAAACATTATTTGAGTTTATAATTTATACCATCTGAGTAAAGCAAAAAATTACAGGATCAGGATCCCAAGATACCGTATTTTAATTGTCTGATTAGTTTTAATCAAGTGTAAATCTGAAGCTTATTGCAGGAAAGAAAATCAACACTTAATATATGAGTATACAACTAAGTCGTTTTATCATCTGCAACATCACACTTTCAAAGTATGAATTATAACCTGATTTTAAAAATAAAATAAAAATATAACTTCATTTTTGGTGAGTATTCCAAATACTGGAAGCAGTAGAATGGATGTCTAAAAATACAATGGAAGATGGTGACAAAGTAATGTATGAAAATATAGCTGAGTAAGCATTTTTCCCCCCCGGGAATATATTTATACACATCCTGGAAATATGGAAAAGTAAAGTATCTAAAAAGTATTGATAATTTGGCCTGAATTTTCATTTATTTTATTGCTAAAATGAGCTGGTCTCTATAATTCTTTTCAATTAAAATTATATATATGACTTTAGGAGATAATGATGGTATACAAAATTTTGGTTATTATCAGGAAATTACTAGGAAAGGACTACTTTTTTAGCAATTCAAGTTATGAGGATATAATTCACTTTTGTTTCATGTTGATGTTTACAAAGATTTGAGCCTTGAAAACAATGCCATCCATAGTATTTACTGTAATTCACTAACTGATCAAATTATACTTGTAAAATCTCTGCTCTTGACATAAAAATCTTTCAAATCCTGATCCATAGATGTTTTGATGATATGATAGCAAAGCGTTGCATATGAAGAGAATGTGAATTTTCTCACAGCTAAGCCAAGTTAAATTTTCACTCCTGCGGTTCCACAGTATTTAATAAATATGAAAATGCATATACCCTATAACATGAGGATTCCATTTGTAGTTATTTACTTTAGAGAAACTTGTGTGAATGTGCATAAGGGCACAGATTTATTACAATATTGTTGATCATAATAAAAATCAGAAATAACTCAAACTTCTAGTGGTTGCATAAATCATGGTATATGCTTATCAAGGAATACCATGCAATTACAATGAATGATCTAGATCTGTGAATTAAATCCACATTTATCATCAGGGCAACATCTCAAAAACAATGCTGATTGAAAAAAAAGTTGTATGTCCTTCAAGTCACTTATGACAATAAAAGAATATATACTCCAGGGGTGCCTGGGTGGCTCAGTCGGTTAAGCTCTGACTTGGTTTTGGCTCAGGTCATGATCTCAGGGTCGTGAGATTGAGCCCTGGGTCGGGGTCCATACTGGGTGTGGAGCCTGCTTGATTCTCTCTCTCCCTCTGCCCCTCCCCTCCCACTCACGCACGTGTGCTCTCTCCTCCTCTCTTTAAAAAGAAAAAAAAGAGAGAGAGAGAATACACTCTCTAAACAATATTTTTGTGGAGATAAACACAACACACACACACACACAGAAAGGATACACACCAGATTTATGATAATAGCTTCCTCTGAGGAGGGATAATGAAAGGAATAACTTTATATGTAAAATATTTTGTATCTTTAATTTGAAAAAGATGAGGAACAATGACCAAGAGTCAACACTGGTCAATTCTAAGTTGTAAGAACATGAGAATTGTTGACTATTTAAATATTCTAAAGTATTAAATCTATATAAATATTTAAAAATTGCTCTTTAATCACTACTCACAAATGGAGTAGCCTGGGTCTATACTACATTATGAGTCACAGTGTGCAATATTTTGAAATACTATTGATATTACAATGAAGATTACAGTGTTATGGAAGCACCAAAGTAAATATTTACTTACAACCATCAAATTTATAGAAATAATAGAAATATCTGAAAAATGATCTAAAAATGGATAATGCATAATTCCTGAAGTTAAATTTTATGGAAATGACAAGTCAACCTTGATGTTTTGAAGGAACATAAAGAGATAAACTTGGAGTTAGATTAGCTGATATCCTGGCATTTCTTAGTCCTAGAATTCCAGTTGTGCTTTGGTCTGCTACATCTAGAATTGGACTTTCATGCATTAGAGAATTGAAATACAAATCCTTGTTAGAAAGATAGATAATACAGTGTTATTATTTGTCATGCAAGACAAAGCTGTGGAATATATGTCAACAAAAATTATTGAGAAAGGATACTTTTGAAGCTGCTGTTACTTGTGAACTGGTACTCTTCCCACCTGCATGACTCTCAGAACACTTAAGGAAATTCTGTGTCAATGTCCTAATGAGCAAATAGCATTTGTAATGGAATACTCCAAGATTATATTGGAACAAGACTATATATGATGCATACAACCCTTGGACCTCTTTTTTCCCACTTGCAAAATTCTAAGGCAAAATAATAGAAAGAGTGGATATAAGGATGGGGCGGGGGGAGGATGAGTGAGTGTGTGTTTGGGAAAGAAATAAATGATACATCTTGAATAAGGAATGAAAATGCCAAATAAATAGTCTACTCCAGAACAAGTGGGCACTACTGCTAATTATACCCAACGGGCCTTAGAGCTTTCTGGCTATAAATTTGAGATGGAATGGTAAAATTAATTATGAAGCTGAGTTTAAATGCCATAAATGACTGGATTACAATTCTGACAGGCATAGATAGTAGTTAGTGATGTAAAAATTATGCAGTGTTTTTTGTTGCTTGGAAAATCTGATCCTGATCCATTTGCTGAAAACATAGCATAACCTAGACAAAGGTTGATGATTCGAAACATTTATTTCAATTTGACAGCATTGGCTTAAATTTATGGAGAGATGAAGTGTCAGGAATGGTTACTCTTGCCTGAAACCCTGTTCTTTCTTGGCAGCATCTATTGTATTTAACACTTCAAACAAAATATTCTTTCCGTACTAAGTTATGTGGGAATTCTACCAAAAGAGTCAAGCTATTTTCTTTTGACTAATTCCAATATTTTCCAGAATTCAGTTCTATGATAAAATTATGTTGAACTGATAGAGGAAAGATTACACACAAAATAGTATATCATTTGTCTTATTTTAAATATGCACATGACCTTTTTGAACTTTCCCAATTCACCAAAAAGCACATTACAAATTAAACTTTCAGTTTATTTTCTTAATTGAACTAGTATGTTGAGAAAATAAATGTTATTTTTCTCCAATACACAATTCGGCAAAATATTGAATAAGCAAATACCGATATCTGGGATGGGTCACTTTCTATATTTTCAATTCTCACATTTAATAATTAATTTTTCCTACATGATTCTATTTTCATGACCTAATATATGATCTCACTAATGGCTCACTTCACTATGTTTTACTTACCTATTTTTTTAAAACATGAACTATATTACATTTCTCTATCAGGATTAAATTTAAGTCAGTGTGGGGGAATGAAGACCCAGGTACTGCATGTATGACTATGAAGGAGAAAATGATTGCTATCCCTTTCTTACCTGGCCATCTCCTCTATTTTGTTACTCTTCTAGGACAATTAGGCAATCTGGTGAACTCACATATTAGCTTTATCTGCAGATAGTAGTATGTTGCGGTGTTTGGGTTTCCCTTCAGCTTTTCAGAGGCCTTCTGGAGATAGACTTCTACCTATACCAAAAGGTGTAAATGACAGGCTAAGCATGAAGAAAGGGTGGGATTTCCACAGGTGGATGCAAAGATATACCTATAAGGAGCTAAAACCTTGCAGTTCTCAATTCCTAGGGCTACATTACACTGACTCTTGGGAGAATCTTGCCTGTCTCAGTAAAATGATCTCAGCCCTTCTTAATACAGTGATTCTCTTTAGGAAGAAGCTGGAGGGCACTTATTTTCTAAGACAAAGTTAACTTTGTCTCAGGAATCTGTTGGATATTAACCAATTTTACTTCGATCTTTATTTTAGATAAGGAAGATTG
The DNA here is from genome assembly GCF_029215605.1 of Mirounga angustirostris. Lineage (NCBI taxonomy): Eukaryota > Metazoa > Chordata > Mammalia > Carnivora > Phocidae > Mirounga > Mirounga angustirostris. The sequence continues at coordinate 42,097,476 of NW_026991722.1, read as the reverse complement.
ACTATATTTCTGTGGTACCACAAGGGAGCTTTTAACCTCTTTTCAAATTGATTACTTAATTGGCACATTAATAGCTTAAGTAATATTAAATATTGAACAAACACACATCCAGGTATTTTTTTCCCTATATTCTACATTTTAGATTATTTGAAGAGTACTTGGAAGCATCTGAAGTTTCAGACGGCAGATGATCTTCAGTCAAATTCTGTAATATATTTCATAGTACCTGAGGCTAAAGAATTATTTTTTAAAAAAGATAAATTCAAAGAATGCCTGTATAAATATGGGACATTATTTTAACCAAATGACTATAGTATTTGTCCTTTGCCTCTCCTCACCAGGTAATATTAATGAAACAGTGATCTGTTTAAGTGTGTATGTATGTGTGTGTACACATGTATGCAAATGAGCCTATGTGTTTTATATATTTATGCATACATAAGGTTAGAGTTTTGAGAATCAATATACTCTAAACCTTGGACCCTCACCCAGTCTTACCACCAACTTCAGTTTCCCCAAACTTGGTACTGACGTTTTCATGGTAGTTGCTGTGAACCTGTCCACAGGCCTTTCCTTACCCTGACCTGAGAGACCGCTAATTCTGCTATAGAAATTAGGTTGCATTTGGTTCTTACTCCAATTTTGCATTACATATGAGTTTCTCTCTAGATAGGAAAACACATTGCAGACCAACCCAAACTTCAGTTCACCTCATGGCATCTGCATTTGCAGATCTTCCCTCTGGCTCTTCTACTCAGTCCTGGCCACTTCCAAAGAGGCAACTGACCCATTTATGGAGGGATGAAGTGTCAGGAATGGTTACTTAAATTTTTAAGTAGCACAATAGTAGCACATAAATTTTTAAATAGCACAAATTTTTAAATAGCACAACCATTTATGTGCTACCTTACCAAGTTGCTGCCACTGTATAATCCCCAAAAGTAAAAAAGGAGGACAGAGGTGTAAAGATGAGAGTTTCTTCAATCTCTGTTTAAAGTGCTTAGGAAGTTTGAGGATAAAATTAAGGACTGGTAGGGAAGAATAGATGTCTTGCCAACTTGCTTGATCTCCTCACCTCACAAAGTGACAACACTTTATTATTTTTTTAAGTTTTTATTTTAATTCCAGTTAGTTTACATTCAGTATTATATTAGTTTCAGGTGTACAATATAGTGACTCAACAATTCCATATAACACCCAGTGCGCATCATGACAAGTGCACTCTTTAGTGCCCATCACCTTTTTAATCCATCCCCCCAGCCACCTCCCCTCTGGTAACCATCAGTTTGTTCTATATAGTTAAGAGTCTGTTTTTTGGTTTCTCTCCCTATTTCCCTTTGCTCATTTGATTTGTTTCTTAAATTCCACATATGAGTGAAATCATATGGTATTTGTCTTTCTTTCTCTGACTTGTTTCACTCAGCATTATACTCTCTAGCTCCAACCATCTCATTGAAAATGACAAGATTTCATTCTTTTTTGTGGCTTAATAATATCATCTTTATCCATTCATCAATAAATGGATACTTGGGCTGCTTCCATATCTTGGCTCTTGTGAATAATGCTGCTATAAACATAGGGTGCATGTATCCCTTTGAAGTAGTGTTTTCTTACTCTCTGGGTAAATACCCAGTAGTGTATTGCTGGATCATAGGGTAGTTCTATTTTTAACTTTTTGAGGAATCTCCATACTTTTTTCCACAGTAACTACACCAGTTTGCAACCCCACCAACAGTGCAAGAAAGTTCCTTTTTCTCCATATCCTCACCAACGCTTATTTCTTGTGTTTTTTTATTTTAGCCATTCTGACAGGTATGAGGTGATAGCTCACTGTAGTTTTGATGTTCATTTCCCTGATGGTGAGTGATGTTGAAATGAGCGTCTTTTCATTTATCTCTTGGCCATCTGTCTTTTTTGGAGAAATGTCTGTTCATGTCTTCTGACCATTTGTTAATTGGATTATTTGTTTTTTGGATGTTGAGTTTTGTAAGTTCTTTATACATATTCTTTATACTAACCTTTATTGGATATGGCATTTGCAAATATCTTCTCCCATTCTGTAGTTGCCTTTTAGTTTTGTTGATTGTTTCCTTCACTGTGTAGAAGCTCTTTACTTTGATGTCATCCCAATAGTTTATTTTTGCTATTTTGCTACACCCCATGTCAAAGAAGTTGCTGCCTGTGCTCTGTTCTAGGATTTTTATGGTTTCGGGTCTCACATTTAGGTCTTAATCCATTTTGAATTTATTTTTTGTATGGTGAAAGAAAGTGGTCCAGATTCTTCTTCTGCATGTTGCTGTACAGTTTTCCCAACACCATTTGTTGAAGAGACTTTCTTTTTCCCATTGGATATTTAAAGGCCACATGTCACTACAAACAAGCTTGTTAAATACTTTAAAGAAGCAATAGAGAAAATGGTTATGTAGCAGAGATCACAAAGATATTCCAAGAATGTAAGAAAAAAAAAAATGTTCTGTTCTACAAATGGCTTGCTTGTGCCTTGGGATAAAACTTGCAGTGACAACATAATACATGGATTCAACATTGGCCATCTCTCAGACAGACATAGATGATCAAGAAGATGATATTCTATAGAGGTATGTGTTACATAAATCCAAAAAGTCACTCCGATAAAATGAAAGTCTCTGATATTGAAAATTAAAGTTCAAATGAAATAGTTTTATTATTTTATATAATACAGAGATTTAAATAGGTATGTAGATTATTATAATTAAACCTTTCGCATATTTACTCTATAATCTGAAAGTAGAGTATTTATTTAAAATTCTCTTTGGGAATTTAATATTTGTGTTTACCTTATCTTTCAGCATATACATTAAATGGGCCTGGAACCTCCCAATATTGGCATGTAGGATACCTATGACAAATAAGGAAGTGAAGGACAAACACTGTGCATTAAATTATCAGCCCTTCCCATCATACAACTTTTATACCCTACCAACTGTGCTAAGTCCATGCAATTGAATCATTTCAAGTTTTTCTTTTCCCTTCAGTTTCTTATTAGAATTTAGGCTTAGCTTTAAAGTCAGATAATAGGGCCTTATAATCCCATGGCCAGAGTATTATACTGAAAGTTATAATATTTCTAGCTGCTAATTGGTGTTCTGCTTTAACACTAATGTGTTAGATATACCCTCTCTGGATGCAAAATACTATTGCTCTCTTAATGCAATGAAGGCAAAGGCAAGAAGCCATTGCTGCTGAGTTTTATCCACAAATTAAAAACCTCTAGTTTTAAGGTGATCATCGTAGTTACATGAGTAAGAATGAAACTTAAGGTTTTGTCAACCATCATCATGTAACCACAATGGGTAGCCAACTGGCACCATGGAAGTAAGAGCAAAGGCAGAAAGAACCCAGGTCCAAGAACAATATTTTACAAACTTTCAATCCAAATTCTGAAGACTGCTTAAATTCTTGCTGTGCAAGCCAATAAAACTCTTTTAATATTTAAATTTTGAGTTTACTTTTATGTGTAACCCAATTCAACTTTATCAATATTTAATAATCTACATTCTGCCTTCAATATAGTCATTTTCCTTCCACTGTAAAAAGAATTCTCCCTGGTGGTAGTCCCCACATTCAGCACACTTCTTAGCTGAGCTTGTATGGGTACTGATATAATATCTGTTGACTCTGCCCATTCTTAGTGGCGAGTCTAAGCTTCATGTCATGACATTCAAGGTCCTTATAATGTAGTTCCATTTAAATTCCTAGAGACATCACCGCCACTCCTTGTAACACTGACTATGCTCCAGCCATAGTTCCTTGAATATATTTCTTTTATACCTTGTGGTTTATATATGTTGACCTCTGTATCAGATATGTCTCTTACTCACTTCTCTAACAGGTAAATATCAATTCATCTTTCGATTCCACCAGGATTCTGATTTTTCCACATAGAGTACATTATTCCCCTCACTATGTTTCCATTGCAGTTTTGGACATCTCACTACTGATTAATTATTGATTATTATCTTTCATCTATATATGTTTACTGGATTATAAGATCTTTGATGGCAGAGACTGTTTATTCATCTTGTTTTTCCAGAATGTGGCACAATACTTTGCAGATATCCATGTACAGCATACATAGAATAAATGCTAGGTGGAAGAAAATGAGGATGTGAGAAAGAGAGCAAGAGAGAGAAGAGAACATAAAATAGGTCTAATGGAAGAAGAAAATCTGAGCATAGAAGACAGTTGTTACAAATGAGAAGTAGAACCAGTACTAATCAGAGATAACTTCTTCCTTCCTCCCTTCTTTCCTTCCTTCCCTGACCTTCTTTTTTCTTTTCTTTTTTTTCTTTCTAAAGATTTTATTTATTTATTCCAGAGAGAGGGGAGGAGTGGGGGGAAGAAGAGAGGGAGAGGGATGAGCAGACTCCACACTGAGCAGGTACCCCAAGGTGGGGCTCCATCTCAGGACCCTGAGATCATGACCTGAGCTGAAACCAAGAGCCAGACGCTTAACCCTACTGAACCATCCAGGAGCCCCGATAATCGCATTCTAAGAGATGATTCATGAAATATGTTAATGTTCTTCCACTAGGAATCACAGGTAGAGTTCACATTTTCATTTATTGTTTGATAACTAGCAAAATGTATTTTATTTATATGAAGGTAATGAAAAGCAATTTAGTTTTAGTTTAAAGGTCAAAACATGGAGATAACCCAATATATTACTTGGAAAAACAAATTTGATCAAATAACATCCTGTTAGCCATGCATGATGAAAAACAAGTGCTTGGATTAACATAAGGTTCATGTAGCTACTTTTGACAGAAGAAGATGCTGTCTCATGGTGGCTGTGAGAATTTGCAGAAATCAGTCCATGAATTTACAGAGAATATTATGACATAGAAAAGCAACAAAACTTTTCTGAGGATCTTAGTTATAAACATTTTTTTCAATAAATTATGAAATATTTTTCAGAAATCAACACTCTTTTCTCATTGTGGGTACTGGATGTTTCTTTGGATGATTTTAAGATTTTTAGCTTTAATCTGAGACCATAAAATGTTCACCAAGTGCAATTAAAAAAAAGTTCTTTTACTTTGGGAATACCTTTAAACCTTCCAAAAGACAGCTGGATTGATGGTACCCATGGATATCCTTACCTTATATAGAAAACTAATACGCCAAGGAAAATAATTGAAGAATTTATTAGTAGTCTGAGAGGAGCTACCTAACTTCTTATCAGTGGCTATGAGCATCTCCTTTTTATTCAGTCTGGGAGCATAACGATTCAAAGCCCAGTGTGGTTGGGCCTGCTTAACTGAGTAATATTTAATCTCCCAAAGTTACTGAATTTGACATTACATTAAGTACTATTCAGTTAATATGTGTTCTTATAAAAATCAATTATAACCAAGTTTCAAGAATATACTTCCTCCTATAATTCCTATTTTGATAAATGGCATTATTTTCCAAAAAGTCAGCCAAACTGAAAACAAAGTCACCCTGGACTCTTCCCTTTCATTCATCAATCAACAATGCTATTATTTCTATTTACTAATCATCTCTCTACTCTTTATACTTAGTGCCTCTACATTTTTACTGTCACTTGTTAAATTTCTAAATTGTTTTCCTATATCCATTCATTCTTGATCCTTGAAAATCTATTTTCTACACGTGCTTTGCAGGCATCATCTCAAACACAATGGATCAAAAAAATAAATTCTACTTCCATACACTCCAAATGTTCCTCCCTCAAACTTTTTATCTTATTACCTGGTAACACCATTTTTTCCAACTTCTCAGTTGAAAAAACTCTTTATCTCATATAGCATCAAATGCATAAGGGACATCATATAGGTTCAACTTCTTCAATGTACCTATAATCAATGATTTCTCACCACCTTGTTCCACAAATATCCTGTCCAACCCATCATTATCTATTGCTTGGTTTGTTGGGAAGCCCTCTAACTCTTTGGCCTGCTTCTGTGCTTGCCCCACTGCAGTGTATTCTCCATGCTGTATCTAGAAATTATTTTTTAAACATAACTCAGAAAAAAATAAACATAACTCAGAACATACTCAAGTATCACCTCATCAAAAGGTCTTCCCTGACCACCTTCTTAAAACAGAACTCACTCCTCTCATTTTGTATCTTCCTACCCTGTTTCATTTGTATTCATAGTACTTGTACACACCTGATATTTATTTATTTGTTAACTTAATTTCTCTTTCACTAGAATATATGTTCTGAAAGATCAAGAACATTATCTGTTTTGTTCACTATCGTATCTCCAGCTTAGCAAAGGAACCACACTTGGCACATAGTAAAAATTAATTAGATATTTCTTGACTTTGTTAAATCCTTTAAAAATTACCTTTCTAATATATACATGTATATATATAATAGATATATGTGTATAACACACACACATTATATATATATTTATGTATGTTACTTTTCAATTTCAAAAACAGTTGGTGAGACTATCAGCGTGACAGTGGGAGGAGTTTTTTGTCCTGGTCTCCAGTGAAACTGGTGAAAATCCTTAAAAAAACAGACAATCCTTTAAAGTCTTTGGAAATGGTCCTAAGGGAAAGCAATAAATGAACAAACATCTATATAAGGAAATCTATGAAAATACAGCAAGAAAAGCAAGAATATGGTATTTGAACAACAACAGCAAAATGTTTCCTCCTTCCTGGTCCCAGCTCAATAAGGTGAAGACGGCACTCCAGATGGCTACAGTCAAGAACACAGAGCTTCCTCTCTCCCCAGCTCCCAGTCAAAGGGCTTTCTTCTTGAGAAAAGCAAGATATCAGCATTTCTCATCCTGCTCCCAATATCTCGTTGCTAAAGCTAAATCCCAGGATGCAGATGAAAAGTGACAGCTCCATTTTTCAGGCCAGCTTCAACTCAACTCATGGGATGAAGGTGTGGTGTGCTGAAAATACTGGGCACTGATTACCTTTGCCCTGGATCATAAAGTTGTGCCTCCATGTCAAGAGGGACAAGTCAAATGGATCTCAAGTTGATGTCCCTGCCTTCCACTGAGTGCTTGACTCCTAGACAGTGAGTATCACTCAGAGAGAAGCTTGCCAGCATTCCCAACACCAGCTCCAGAGCCTTGGTTTAGAGATTTTGCCTTGGGAGAGAATCAGACCATAAAACAGAGAGTTCTTAATCTCTTCCTCATAAACTCACTTCATTGAAACAGAGCATGTAGAAGTTCAAGCCTAAGTGTTCCCTCAAAAACAGTGGAGGTTGAGGTAAAAGATAGTTGAAGGAGATTCAAAATATAGGCTAAATTGTTTCAAGTGAAAAATGGAGAATAAGACAGCTGAGTGGAGCCTTCTTGAGGTCAGAACACATATCAAACACTGACTTCAGAAGCTCTTCCTTGAAACAAGCCAGAATTTGAATAATTAATTTGTAGAGCAATTTATGGCCTAGGGAATTGTTGAAATCAATAAGGCTGTCAGCTGGTAATTAGAGGAGTTTAGCAGCTGAGTGTGGTTAAAGAAAGAGAGGGAGAAAGCCTGTAGTCACTGCTATCACAGGGTGATTGTGGGCATACCCAAAGATGTACCTCCTTCAAGAGAAACATCAGAGGTTTAACACTGCTTTGGGAGTGTAGAGGAGAAAAAGAATAAACATCACTAAAATAACCTGACTAGTCATTAAATAAATTAACAAGCCAATAACCCTAACAAGCTCCAAGCTCCAGAGGGGGGACAGTACCCATAGTTAGTACAATTCATTATCTGAATTATCCAGTGAAGGAGCTCTTGGGTGGTACAGTTAGTAAGAGCCAGACTCTTGGTTTCAGCTCAGGTTGTGATCTTGGGGTTATGAGATTGAGCCTTGTGTTGGGCTCCATGCTCAGTGTGGAGTTGGCTTGAGATTCTCTCTCCCTCTCCCTCTGCCCCTCCCACCTGTGCTCTCTCTCTAAAATAAATAAATAAATCTTTTAAAAAATAAATTATCCAGTTAAAAAAACAACAACAGCAGCAACAAAACCTGACAAGGCATGCAAAGAAATAAGAACATATGACTGATACACAAGGTAATAAAGCAGACAACAAAAACCACCTGTGAGAGTGACTTGATGTTGGAATTATCAGAAAAGACTAAAATAGCCATTATAAAAAAATTCACAGAACTAAAGGAAATCATGATTAAAGACATAAAAGAAGTTATGTTGACAATACTGCTTTTAGTAGAGAGTATCACCAAAGAGAAATTATTTCCTTAAAAAAAGAACAAAATTGGAATTCTGGAGTTGAAACGTATATGTGAAATTTAAAAATTTCCCTGTGTCTCAGTAAATCTGACGACCTCCTGACTACTCAACAAGTCATCTTGAAGGATCCTCTAGATGTGCTGTGTCATTTCACAATTCCATGTTCTTGCAGGTTATTTTTTCTTTGAATATATTTTTAAATTTTTCATTTTTGCCTTGTAAATACATTCTATGTGACTCCTTTCAAGTATAGCATTCTCTGTGAAAGTTTCCTTTATTCTGTGGCTGAGTTGGTCCTTTTTTTTTTCTACAAAGGTTTTACTATGCACAGAGCAGGGAGGGGGCTGAGTTCCTTTGGCAGCTGCTTTCCTCATGGCAGCCAGATGATGTCCACACTTTTCTCCTAATGAATTTGAGGGCCTATTTGTCTTTGGAGACCTTGAACAGCTCCATGGTGCACTATGGGGGGAAGCCACACACATCTTGGATCATGTCCCTTCTGAACTCGGTGTGCCTGATGAGGAGCCCCCAGCAGCAGCTGTACGTCAGCTTGCTCACATTCTTGATCACCTTGTAGAGACCCACATCCATGGGGTAGTGCCGAGCCATGGATGCTGCTCTTCAATGGCTGATGGGGCAGAAGTGACCTCTTCTTATTTTATCTCCTTCCTTATTGTATTAATGTCTAATATTGTATTTGTTACAAAGTGTTATAATTATTTTTAAGTAGACAGAGTTGATAAATTACTCATGCTTACCTAGTGTCATGAATAAATGAAATAAATGGTTAATATTTTTAAGTTATAGAATAAATAAAACACAATTTTAAACCAATTGGTAATTGCTATTACTCATGATTTCTAGAAAATATTAATAGAAAATATTTTATTATTGTGATTTATTATATTATCATATTTTGTTTTCTTTGATATAATTTAGACTAAATAAGATGAACATATATATACATATTTTAGACAATTCATATATATATATATTAATGGACAGATCCAGATCTCGATATTTATCTGTGTTGTTTATGTTTCATCAAGAAAATTTTGTGGATATTTAAATGGATAAAAATACTGTTTTGAAGAACCATACAAACTTTTCTATAAACTTAAGACTATCTTTATAAGCAAAAGAACTTATAATTTCTAAAAATAAGAGTACACACTGTAACTGTACCTTAAATATCTATTATCTCTAAGAGGAGAACTAGATAATTTAAATGAAAACTTTTTTCTTTTTTTTTTTTAAAGATCCTATTTATTTATTTGACAGAGAGAGACACAGCGAGAGAGGGAACGCAAGCAGGGGGAGTGGGAGAGGGAGAAGCAGGCATCCCGCCGAGCAGGGAGCCTGATGCTGGGCTCGACCTCAGGACCCTGGGATCACAACCCGAGCCGAAGGCAGACGCCCTATGACTGAGTCACCCAGGCACCCCTAAATGAAAACTTTTAATAGAAAGCTCTTTCATGTTTTCCATTTTTAGTATGGCGGCAGCCATGGAAATGTGCAGCTCATTTTTCCCTTCAAGAGAGAGATCTGTTATAAGGAAAGCTAACGTCCCCCATCTGCTGCACCTTAACCTCCACAACAGCACTCACTCCAAGACTAGTCCCTTCCTGGGCTGCTACTAACCAATGACAGAACATGATGGAGGTAGTAGAGCTTGGTCATTTTTTGCACAATGTGGGACTCTTAGAATCGGTTATGCTCGGGGTCTACCCATTGGTCTGGCTGGCTAAGCCTTTCTCAGAGCTGCTGTGCAGTCTGAGGCTCTAACAACATATCCTTCATTTTTCCTCTGTCTTTTCACAGGTCTCAGACCTGCATTATTGTCACAAGGTGCTCCTTGTCTATCCCCATTTCTTCTACTCTTTAATCTTCTTAAGTGTTTACCCAATAAATCTCCTACATGCATAATTTCATCTTGGGGTCTGATTCTCAGAAGATCCAAGCTTTCTATGAGATATTTAGTGTCTATATTTTGATAAATATTTTTTTAATGTACATGTTTAAGGCCTATAAAAAATAAAAACAAACAAATAACTCATCAGTCTCTTGAGTCACACCTCATACCAAATTCTTACTCTCTTTAGGTAAGTATATTAAAGTCTTTAATAATATGCTCGTACAGCCATTCCTTAAATTTTTCTATTTAACATCAATTTTTAAAAAATTTTTCTTTGTTATATCTTAGTTTTTCTTCATTTTTCTATTTATTTCCCATTGTGACAGATATTTATTTTCATATACTCCCTCCCTCCTAATATTTTTTATTGCATAAATATTCAATAATTTAAGAGACTGTAAATATTTTTACTGAGCAAAATAGTGAATTAATTTCTTGTTCACTTTTTTCCCCCTGTGGTGTTAACTCCCCATTGTTGCTTTTTGCATGATTTTCTATGGATCATTTACATGTTTTTTCTCAAACTATCTTCCAGAAGTATCTATATCATCATAAAACATTTAAGCACTTTAGGGCGTCTATCAATTTCATCTTTTCTTTCCTTGGAGACATCTCTGGAGTCCTTTCTCATGCTTCCAACTGGTCTGGTTGGTACAGCTCTGAGCTCTCTATTACCACCATCCTAGACATTTCCTTATATCTCTTCTGGGGCCGAACTCTTGTATTCCTTTTTCTTGATTTAATTTCTTGCATAGGTGGAGAACATCATTTAGTAACTTCCTAAAAGACAGTGTTTGGGATATACACACATTTCTGGACATATTTTTACTTTACCTCTTTCTTCACTTGCAGTTGAATGAATATAGAATTCAAGATTGGAAATGCTTTTTCCTCAAGATTTTTAAAGCATTTTCCTATTGTCTTCTAAAATTTATTTAGGCTGTTAAATAGTCCTAAGTCATTCATACTTACTGGCTGTCGCATGAAATCTATTTGGATTTTCTCCCTATCTGCATTTGGGATATTTTCCTACCCACTGTTTTGGAATTTTTTGATTCCTTACATTGGAGTTCTTCCATTTGTACAAATTGTGCCAAGTGGTACTTGCTGGGACTTCTTGACCTAAAAATTCAGAATCTTCACTTCCAGGAATTTACTTCTTATTCACTTTATAATTTCCTCCACTAATTTTCTTATCTTTCACTTTTATTTTTCATCTTCACATTTTCTGGAAGAATGACCAAATTTAACTTTCAAACTTTTGAGTGATATTGTTTTCAGTTTTGATATCGTGTTTTTATTTTATGAGACCTATTTTGGTCTCTGAATGTTCTTTTCTTTATAAACTTCTATTCTTATATTGTGAATTCAGTATCCTCTCTTACACATCTGATGGCATTTTTATTATTTCTTTGAATTTTCCTTCCACTGTCTGCACAGTTATGTTTTGGTTTTATTTTCTTATGTTTATTTAATATCTTTCTGGTAGAGAAGTTCACATTTAAAGAAGGTCACATTTAAAGAGATACACTAAAAAAGCTGTAGAAGATGTGCTTGTCCCAACTGTCTGGCTGGAGTGAATACTGGGATAATACTAAATATAAATTCCTGTAACAGTTTTCCTTGCACTAAGCAGTTTTCCTAGAGATCTCTCTAATCTTTTATTGAGATGACAGAATTCATGAGCCAAGTTAAAGAAGGGAACCAGTGTTTTCATCATTCAATGTCTAATCTTTTGCTTCCTTCCTCTTTCCAGTATGATGCCCCATCACGTTTTGAGCCTCAGTTCTATAGGACAGCAGTACCTCGGGGGAGGGGGGAATCTGTAGAACCTAAAGGCTATAAAAATTATTTTGTTTTGAGCCCCATCCTACACCTCACTGTATGAGAGACCTGATGTTCCCATTCTTGATGTCTTATGCTGTTCTTCAGTGATCATCAGCTAACTTTTATGATTCTTTCACTGACTGCTTAGTTTTCACTTTCGGTGATGTTTCATTAGATGACTCCTGTCCATCAATATTGCAACAAGCAACAAATTATCCTTTTTTTCTCCTTTTGTCTTTGTCATGATTGACATCATCATCATCATTTTAAAGATTTATTATTTATTTATTTATTTTAGAGAGAGAGTGCACAAGCAAGGGGCTCCATCCCACGACCCTGAGATCATGACCTGAGCCAAAACCAAGAGTCAGACACTTAACTGACTGAGCCACACAGTCACCTGTCATCATCATCATCATCATCGTCATCATCATCATCATTCTTTTATTCCATTTTATGGAGTTTTCAGTTGAATAGTAATAAAAAAATATTTATGTACAATCCATCATGTTTAACTGAAAGTTGAGTGCCTCTTGGTTCTCTTCTGAAATGTTATTATTCTTTGTAAATATTATATCTAAGTGTACATATATATGTGTGTGTATATATAAAAACACATGTTACCCTGCCTTATGTTACTATAGTTTTAACAACTATTTTACAATTAGGTGGATGTAAAATGATAAACTAAGGAAAACATACTAAAAAAGCAGAAAATAAGTGTTATGTAGAATGTGGAGAAATTGAAACTCTTACGCTTTGCTGGAGGAATATAAAATAATGTACCTGTGATAGAAAACAGTATGAAAATTCCTAAAAAAATTAAATATAGAACTATTATGTGGTCCAACAATTTTACTTCTAGGTATATACCCCAAAGAAAGGCAAGCAGAGACTTGAAGAGATATTTGCAAAACTATGTTATTAGTTGTAGTATTCACAATAGTTAAAAATGTCCACTGATGAATGAATGAATAAATAAATGTGGTATATACACAACAGAGTATCATTCAGCCTAAAAAGGAAGAAAACTCTGACATAGGTTAGAACTTGGGTGAAACTTGAGGTCATTATGGTAAGTGAAATAAGTCAGTCACAAATAGACAAATATTTTATGATTCCACTTGTATGAGGTACCTTGCATAGTCAAATTTATAGAGATAAAAAGTAGAATGCTGGTTGACAGAGCCTGGAGTGAGGGACATGGGGAATTATTATTTATGGGCACAGAGTTTCATTTGGGATGAAATAGTTCTAAAGATGGATGGTAGTGATGGCTGCACAATAAGGTGAATGTACCTAATGCCATTGAACTATATATTTAAAAATGGTTAAAATGGTAAATTTTATGCTATGTATATATTTACATAAACACACACACACAAAATGAATGGTTAGGGTAGCTATCACTAGGAAGGTGCCCTTTGAGCAAATGCCTGAAACAAAGGTTAGGGGCTTAGCAATACTGAAACACATAGAGAAGAAGGTCTATGCTACTGAAGTGGAATAAAGAGAATGGAGGTAGAGATGAGGCCAGAGAATGAATGGGATAAGGGGGACTGATTGAGAAGAATTTTAAAGCTAAAAACTGAAAATGGACTATTAGATTTAGCAATATAATGGTCACTATAGTTACTAGCAGATATTAGAAAAGAATACTTTTCATGCAGTGGAGGGCTGAAAACCTACTTTTAATGGATATGTAGGAGAATTGGAAGAAAGCATATCTTAAAATATAAAATAAAATGAGAGTCATAAATTTTGAGGTTAAAAAAGCATTGCCTTCCATCTAATCCAATATCTCCTCTTAAGGGAAAGAATGATAAATGAATTTTGTAAGAGCAAAGAGGGGTTACAGACTGTCTAAGATTTTGCAACATAGTTACTCTGAGCAATGATTAGTTATTTTCTTTTTTTTTTTTTTTTTTTTAATTTTATTTATTTCTTTGAGAGAGAGAGAACACATGAGAGGGGATAGGGTCAGAGGACGAAGCAGATTCCCTGCCTAGCAGGGAGCCCGATGCGGAACTCGATCCCGGGACTCCAGGATCATGACCTGAGCCGAAGGCAGTCGCTTAACCAACTGAGCCACCCAGGCGCCCCTGATTAGTTATTTTCTTATCTAACATAGAATTTCCTGAGCCAATCTTTGTGCAGCTCCCTGTTTTTCCAGGAGTCTCAGCTGATTTCTTTTTAGAGACTCAATTTGAATCATAGCCTTTCTTCTTTGTGGTTGAAGGGCAACATAATAATTAAGCCCAGATTTAACTTTACATTTTAAAGATACAACAAACCATTATGAGTTCTGTTTAATAAAAACTTCACTTAATATGAGTCCATTTAATTATTATGAATCCATTTAATAAAAAATGTCCCTGCTTTCTTCTTCAGCCCTAAGCAAATTAAATGAAATAGTCTCCAAGGTTATTGCTATTGCACACTATATCAGAGTACAGGGTATTGAACCATAATCTACTTTCATCCCGTTAGAGTTATGTCACTCTTAGTCTTCTGTTGTGACTAGACAATTAGATACAAATGGTTTTCTAATGGATTTACTACAGGACAGTAGTGGAGGAATTTTCATGATCTTAGTTCATTTCTCTTTCCTTTGAAGTGTAAACTATTAACTATTCTAAATATCCATTAATTTGAATATCTTTCTTTGAGATGGTAAAGGTTTTGGTGATAATATTGACAGATATCAGTTAATTTTTTTAATGTAAAAAAAATCTGATAGGTAGTTAAGAACCTTTGCCTTTTTTCCTATGCAGTTCATTACTGCTACCGTATTTCAAATCCTTATTAAGTTTACACCTGGATTAAGATAGTAGTCTCCTAACTGGTCTCTTTGGCTCTAGTTCCTCCTGTCTCCACACTTCTGTATGGTTAATCTTATTAAATCACAGTTCTTACTGAATCACCTTCTTGTTTTAAAAATAGGGTTTGGTGACTAAACATTTGCTTCATTGAATTGATTGAGAATGTAGATATGTATGTATATATAAAAATAGATAGCTGTGTCTCTACTTCACTAAGGGGCACACTTTCACTAAATTGATAGCCAATGCTCTTAAAATAATCCATTTCTCAAATAACAGTTTTTTCTTTTCTTTCTTCCACTTGACAAATTTCTTCTTGAAGTTACAAGGCATATACATAATTGGTTAAAAATTGCATATTTACTATTTAGGGAATGGTCTCTGGAAGACGCATAACTGCATAAAATTTTATTTAAAATAAATATTAAGATTGTTTGTGCGTGTATGTGTGTGCTTTTTCTAAACCTTTATCACGAAATTTTGTCTCAAAAAACAGACCAAACTGTATTTTTTTCCATGACAGTGTAACTTATCCTCTTACTGAAAACAAAGCTATAAACAGAGAAACTGGACAAAGGTATAAAAACTTATGACACAATTATTTTCATATTTTGGATATTTTGCAAAGCAAAACTGATTACTTAGAAGAGGGAGACAAATGAGATGATTCCTACAGCAGCTGTAGATTTCTGTCTGGATGTACTTCCTAGAAAGGGTAAGGTGATACAAAGCAGGACATTGCAATCTGCTGGATAAAGAAATCGCTATCAGGTTTTGTGTAGATGGATGCAGTTGGAACTAGCGGAGTAGGTACTGGAGAGAAAGGAGCAACTCGGAGATAGCTGAAGAAATCTGCAGAGGTCCTTCTGGATCTCAGCTAAATACTAACCTGCACATGTGTAGATTGACAAACCAGTCCATAGAGGAAAATAAGAATTGTTGGAAAGTTATGAAGTGAACAATTCCCAGAAGAACATAAGTCGGAGAGACATGTGAGTTTCATCTGACCAGAACACAGACATTTATTTAAATACTTCTGGAAATTAGTGGAGGCCACAAAAGGGTCATGCCATAGTATTTGGGCTAAATGTAGTAACTCCTAAAAGAACTTACAAACAAGTTTGAGAACAACCTGTTCTGCAAGTAACATAACTACCTGCCAAATCAATCCAACACTCTTTTAAGAAAGAAAACTAAATCTGAATATTCAACAATACTATATTCATAATGTCTATCAACAGATGAAAACTTACTAGAAATGTATAGTAGATTTTTATTGCTTTCATAAGAAATTACCACAAATTTAGTGGTTTGAAGTACACAAACCTATTATCCACAGTGTTTTAGTCAAAAGTATTGCAAGAGCCTCACCAGATTGAAATCAAGGTGTTGACAGGCTACATCCCTTTCTAGAGGCTTTAGGAAAGAATTTGTTTCCTGTTTACTTGGGTTGTGAGCAGAATTCAGGTCCTTGTAGTTTTAGGACTGAGGTCCCCACCAACCCTATTTATAGTCTTGCTGGCTGTAACCTCAGTCATTCCCAGCTTAAGTAGCTATCACATTAAATGACACATAGTCCTGTTTTTCCATCTTCAAAGCCAGGAAGGGAGGTAATTCTTTCTAATATTGTATCTCCCTGCCCTCAGTCAGGAAGTTTTCTACTTTTAAGAGCTCCTGTAACTAGACTGGGCCCACCTATCTAATCCAGTATAATTTCCTCATTCCTCATTCCTCATTCCTCAATGTTTGTAACAATAATGGCAAGTCTCCTTTACCATATAATGTAACATATTCATAAATTCCAGAGATTAGAACCTGAACATCTTTGGAGCAAATGTCAACATTATTTGCCTATCACATCATATGAAAAAACAAAATAATGAAACCCATAACCAAAATGAAAATCAATCTTTATATGTAACCTCAGAAATGACAGAAATTTCTTGATTTCTAGTAAATTCATTGATAAATAAAGATATATAGTTATAAAATTACAAATATGATAAGTAATTATAAGAAAAACATCAAATTAATGGGAAGATAAAATGAAAAGATAAGAAAAAGACATCAAATTGAAATTATAGGGACAAATATGTAATGTTTGAAAGGAAAAATCTACTCAAATTTAACAGCAGAGTAAGTACTATAGAAGAAAATATGAGTGAATTTGCACACAGTGACAGAAACTACCCAAACTGAGACTCAGAAAGGTAGAAACAAAAAACAAAAAAACAAACAGGATTTCAGTGACTTATGGCACAATATCATGTGATTCAATATATGTGCATTGTAAAAAAAGAGAAAGAGGAAAAGCATTTAACAAAATAGCAGCTGAAGAATCTCCAAATGAGATTTAAAAATAAAGTATAAACTCACAGATACAAGAAATACAAAAATTTATTCAGGGTATCAACAACAACAACAACACAACAAAGTATAGTGTAAGTAAATTGTTGAAAATCAGTCCTAAAAAAAATTCTTAAAGAGAATCAGAAAAGAGACAATACATATAGAGGAATAAAGAAAATGATCACAGAAACTTTCATCACAATCTATGCTAGTCAGAAATCAGTGACAAGAAATCTTTAAAGTACTAAAACAAAATATATTCTCAGGCTACAATTTTTTATTTTTTGTTTTTTTTGTTTTTTTTTTTCAGGTGAAAAAAAAGGAGAGATCTATTCTCCAAATATTTAGAAATTAAACAATTATGTTTTAAATTAAATTTAAATTTTAAAGTTTTAATTAAATCTCAAATTCAAAATCCAACTTCAAAGAACTCTCAAAGGAAATCAGTAAATTAGTAAACTGAACTGAATGAACAAAACCCACTATATCTAAATCTGTGGGATGCTCCTTAAACAGTGCTTATAAGGGAATCTTTAGCATTAAATACTTATATGGGTAAAGAACAGTTTACAACCAGGAACTTAAGCTTACAACTCAAGAAACAAGAAAAAAATAGCAAGTTAACCCAAAGTAAGCAAGAGGAAGGAAATGATAAAAATCAAAATTAATACAGCAGAAATAGAAAAAAAATGAAAACTCTATGAAACAATAAATTCTTAAAGATCAGTACAATTGATCAGGAAAAAAGAGAAAATGCAAATTAATATCAATAAATTAGAAAGTTGGTATCACTACAGACTTCACACGGTTAATAAAACATCATTATTTAAGAAGACATAATGGCATATGTAGAAAATTCTGAGACAAGGGGTTCTTGTAGATGTGATTAAGTTAAGGACTTTGAGATGGGCTTCTCCTGGTTAGCCAGGTGGGGTTAATGTAATCATAAGAATCTATAAGTAAGACAGAAAAGTCAGAGGCAGAGTGATGCAGCATGAAAAAGACCCCACTGACCGTTGCTGGCTTTGAAGATGGCAGAGGGCCACAAGCCAAAGAATGTTGACAGCCTCCAGAAACTGGAAAAGGCAAGAGAATGGGAGTCTAGAGCCTCAAGAAGGAATGCAGATGTGTGTCCAGGAATAGATTGTAGCCCAAAGAGACCTATTCTGGATTTTTGGCTGAGAACTATAAGATAATAAATTTGTTTTGTTTTAAGGCACTATTTTTTTATTATTGTCTTTTTTATTTTATTACCACTTATAAAGACTTTTCACTAACTCTTAGTTGAACTCATGAACTCCTTGATGTTCTGGCAATAAGTGTTAATCAGGCCTGAAAGGAGTAGAGAATCCATTCTGGTGGGGGTTAGGATAGTTTGAAGAGTTTGCACAGGTCTTCCTCAGGGAGTGGGAGTTCTCAACTCCGCCACTGCACAGTCTCCAGCTGAAGATGTTGCTGATGCTGTTTCTGCTTCTGCTGTTTACTCGTGCTCCCCATGAATGTGTTATATTTAACTATACTTTGGCTCATTTCATCTACTCTGTCCACCAGCAATTTAAGGCACTAATATTGTAGTAAGTCGTTACAACAGCAAGAAACTAATGCAGAGATACAGATTTTTTGTTATAGATTTATTAATGTAGAAATAGCTTTTGAATAAGTAACAATGTGTTTTGAAGATTATGTGAAAACTGAAAATATTTGGGGATATGACATCATTCCTGCTCCTCACTTTCACAATCAGGGGGAAGAACAGGGAATTTTTAAAAAATGTTTTTATTTTTATTTATTTATTTTTTTTTTACTGTTCTGAAGAGAGGTGGATAAAGTTCATTAGAATTTTTCTAGAAGCAGGTAGGTGTGAGAAAAATTATATGAAGGATACACTATCATAGCAACCAGAAGTCATTCTGAAAATGAGAAGTATATCACTTTTAAAATTTTTTTTCGCCATTTTATTTATATTTTGTTATTTTAATAAAATGTATAATTAGCATACAGTGTTATAGTAGTGTCAGGTGTACAATATAGTGATTCAACAATTCTATACATTTCTCGGTACTCATCCTAAGTTCACTCTTAATCTCTTTCCCTAATTCACCCATCCCCCCACCCACCTCCCTTCTGGTAACCACCAGCTTGTTCTCTATATTTAAGAGTCTGTTTTTTTGTTTAATTTTTTATTTGTTTTGTTCCTTAAATTCCATACATGAGTGAAATCATATGGTATTTGTCTTTTTCCAACTGACTTATTTCACTTTGCATTATACCCTTTAGATTTATCCATGTTGTTGCATATGGCAATATCTCATTCTTTTTTATGGCTGAATAATATCCTCCCCCTCCCTCTCTTTCTATCTATACACACACACACACACACACATACATGCATGCACACATACACATACCTATATCTAGATATATACCACATCTTTATCCAATCATCTATCAATGGACATGGGTTGCTTCCATAATTTGCTTATTGAAATAATGATGCAATAAACATAGGGGTGCATATATCTTTTCAAATTAGAGTTTTCAGATTCTTTGGGTAAATTCCAGTAGTGGAATTAATTATGGGTCGTGTGGTAATTCTATTTTTAACTTTTTTGAGGAACTCCATACTGTTTTCCACAATGGCTGCACCAGTTTGCATTCCCACCAACAGTGTATGAGGGTTCCTTATTCTCCACATCCTTGCCAACACTTGTTTCTTATGTTTTTAATTTTAGCCATTCTGACAGGTGTGAGGTAATATCTCATTGTAATTTTGATTTGGATTTCCCTGGTAATTAGTGATGCTGAGTGCATCTTTTCATGTGTCTGTTGGACATATGTCTTCTGCTCATTTTTTAATTGGATTTGTTCGTCTGTGTGTGTATGTGTGTGTGTCTCTGTGTGTGTTGAGTTGTATAAGTTGCTCATATTTTTTGGATACTAACCCCTTCTTGGATATATCATTTGCAAATAGCTTCTCCCACTTAATAAGTTGTCTTTTTGTTTTGTTGATTGTTTCCTTTGCTGTGCAGAAACTTTTTATTTTGATGCAGTCCTGATAGTTTATTTTTGCTTTTCTTTCCCTTGCCTTAAGAGACACATCTAGAAAAATGTTACCACAGCCAATGTCAGAGAAATTGCTGCCTATGCTCTCTTCAAGGATTTTTATGGTTTCTTCAAGGTTTTTATTGGTCTCACATTTATGTCTTTAAGCCTTTTTGAGTTTATGTTTGTGAATGGTATAAGAAAGTGGCCCAGGGGCGCCTGGGTGGCTCAGGTCATGATCCCAGCGTCCTGGGATCGAGCCCCGCATCGGGCTTCCTGTTCAGCGGGGAGCCTGCTTCTCCCTTTCCCTCTGCCTCTCTCCCTGCTCATGCTCTCTCCCTCTCTCTCTCTCTCTCTCTCTTTATCTCTGTGTCTCAAATGAATAAATAAAAAAATCTTAAAAAAAAAAATTAAAAAAAAAAAAGTGGCCCAGTCTCATTCTTTTGCATGTTACCGTCCAGTTTTATCAGCACCATTTGTTGAAGAGTATATGACTATTTTGAGACAATTATATTTGAAGATAAAATTGAAAGTGTTTCACAGTAATATGTCCTACTACTTATTTTGTAAATATCCCAGATTTCAAACAGTGATGAATATTTAGAGGATCTCAGCTAATGTGTCACCCTACCTGTCTGTCCCCCAATCTTCATTGATATTAATAATAGTAATGAATAAAAATGTTAAAACATTTGTGATAACCGCTATATTAAACACAATTAAAATATGTGAAATAATAAAGTAGATAGAAAAAATTAAAGTTGATGACAAGCAAAATATGGCTAAAGAATAATGAAGAATTTCAACTAAAAAAGAGTTAAAATAGACTGTGCATGTCCTTATGAAACTGCATGAAATTTTGTTTCTTTATAGGTAGCAACAGATATGGCAGGAAGTCTTAGTTCCAAGTTCTTATTTGGACAATTTAGGTAAAGTTAGATTTGGAATGTAAGAGTTAAAACACACAAAAAGTTGCAGTGGTGTAGTACTCTTTATACGACTCTACAAAAATCTTTTTTTTAAAGATTTGTTTATTTATTTTAAAGAGAGAGAGAGTGGGGTAGAGGGACAGAGGGAGAAGGAGAGAAAGAGAATTTGGAGCAGACTCTCCACTGAGCATGGAGCCCAATGTGGGGCTCGATCTAACGGCCCTGAAATCACGACCTGAGCCGAAATCAAGAGTCAGATGATTAACCAAATGAACCACCCAGGGGCTTCAGATGAGTCTATGAATATCTTAACCACTATTAGGACCTGAAAGTTGAGAAACAAGTTTTCTTGCCTTTATTTCTGATCGTAAAATCTAGAGTTCTATACTATAGTGATATAAAGATTTCTGCAATAATATTATGAAAGTATAATTGCTGACATACAGAAATCATTCATAAAAGCAACAGATGTCATTATAAAGTTGTACAAAACTAATTTTATATTTCTCACTTGTAAAATTTCCAGTGTTAATATTCTTTATTTTTTTTCAATTTCTGTACTTCATACATGTAGCACAACACTCAACATACCTGATTTGTGATCTAAACTATGTATGTGTACCTTACAAGGAAGCTTGCCTTGCTACAAAAGTACTGATCTTCATTTCTTACCCACTAGCATGGTAGGGGGATTCTTGTTTTTGATTGCTGAGGTGGTATCTGGCTTTCCATTGCTTGAAATGTAGGACCCAATTTTATCTTATCACTTCTGTGTTGATAGAGTGCTGTTTTCCCTACCTTTATGGGAAGCATTTCCTTTCATTCTTACCAAGGAGGCAAGATTCACCTCATTTAATCCTTACTTAAAAAGATTTAAAACAGCCAACCTTTATTTTCACAATGCCAGTATATAAATGTATATACTTGATCCTGAAGAATACACTTTGAACTGTATGGGTCCACTTATACATGGATTTTTTATAACACAGTACTATAAATGTATTTTTTCTTTCTTATGATTTTCTTAATAACAGTTTTTATTCTCAAGCTTATTTTAGTGTAAGAATACAGTATATAATACATATGACATACAAAATATGTGTTGTTTATATTATCGGTAAGGCTTCAGGTCAACAATAGGCTATTAGTAGTTAAGTTTTGGGGAGTCAAAAGTTAAAAAGTGGATTTTCAACTGTGTGGGGAGTCAGTGCCCCTAACATTTGCCTAGTTCAAAGTTTAACCATATATTAATTTGCACAATACTTCAATACATCAATTATTATGTTCTAACTGCAAATGAAAAAACTGAGTATCTAAATTTAGATTTTTTTCAATATAATAGGTTAGTAATATGAAGCATAGGAATATACCCTCTGGCCATTAGATGGCAAAGGTAATGTTTTCTCCACTATGCCAAGCTTCATTTTGATATTTGCAAAACATATGCATATTGTGTGTTTAATAGATTTATGATGTATGCTTTGATAATTATCACATTATAGAGCAGTGTTTTTTAAGAAATAACAGAAAATATGCACCTACAAATGCTGTTTTCAAATTCAGCTGCTTTGAATGAAGCTATGACTTTGAATATTTTGGGAATTTACCTAACTCTGAGGGGTGGTATGGAAGTATCTTGAAGGAAATTAACTATGTGTTCCCTTTATAGAGAGTTGTTTCCACACTAATTCAAAGGGACACATTCACCCCCCATATTTATTGCAGCATTATTTATAATAACCAAATTATGGAAGCAGCCCAAGTGTCCCTTGATAGATGAATGGATAAAGAAGATGTGGTTGGTATATACATACAACACTATTATTTAGCCATAAAAAATAGTGAAATCTTGCCATTTGCAACAACATGGATGGAGCTAGAGAGTGCAATGCTAAGCAAAATAAATGAGTCAGAGGAAGACAAATATCATATGATTTCACTCGTGTGGAATTCAAGAAACAAAACAAAGAGCAAGGGAACAACAACAATAACAATGAACAGAGAGACAGACAAACCAAGAACCAGACTCTTAACTATAGAGAACAAACTGGTGGTTACCAGAGGGGAGGTGGGTGGTGGATGGGGATTGAATAGTACATTCGTCATGGTAAGTGCTGAGTAATGTATGGAATTATTAAATCATTATACTGTACATCTGAAACTAATATATATGTTAATAGTACTGGAATTTAACAAAACAAAACAAAACAAAAAGAGTTGTTTCCATGTGATTTTCAAGTTTTGGCTTTTTTTTTTTTTTTTTTTTTTTTTTTTTTTTGCCATTCAGCTAACAAGCATATGAACCTAATCCAGACAGGGAAGGATGAAAGTTTGAGAAAACAGACCTTACCAACTTGTTGGTTGGACTTCTTTAATATGAAAAAAAACTTTCATTTCACTGTGAAGTGTAACATTATTGCCTATAAAGTCAAATTTGTTTTTAAAAGAACTCATTTCCATACAAACAGCTATAGCTGTCAGAAAATATTAGAGCATGAGATTTTGCCTTAAAAAAATGTTGGGATATTGTCAGTTGATGAAGGTAAATGAATATCTTAGATGATTACAAATACCACTTTGTGTTTAGTGTCACATTATCAGTTACATAATTCATCATTGCTATGCAAAGCAGATTAAATAAAGCAAGTGCCAGCATGTATTTTTCCTTTACATCATTAGTAATGGAAAATGAATTTGACAAGTTGTCTTTAATTCCATATTAAGTTGACCATGCATTCAATATGACAGTTTATATATGTAGATAAACTCCTTGAGTAATAAACTTAAAATATTATAATTTTGATCTAAGCTTATATTGTTCATAAAAGACAGCATAATGTGAATTATCTGTGTCCAAACTCTACTTTGGCTTTAAATTAAGCAAATTCAAACCTCATTAATTCAATCATGTTCCTTAAGATACTATTAAATTATTTCTTTGGTACAATAAACTTTACTCTGACTAGCCAGATGGAAATTTCCTCTATCTATAGGACTTATAAACAATGAGATTTTAGACAGTGTATAAATTTAATTTTTCAACTTTAAAAAATTTTCTTCTGTCTGAGTCAGCATTATATGCAGAACCTTAAGGTCAACCTCTTACATTAGAATACATGAGAGACACTGAGAATGTCCCAGATATTTGCCCTAATTTGTCCATTTGCTTCTACCTGATGCCAAAAATTTTACCATTGTGGTTTCATTGTTTTATTAGAGGATGAAATTTCTATTAAAATGCCAATATAAACACTCAAATATTTTATTTAAGTTTTAATATAGATGAATTTATGTGAACATTTCTAATTAACCATTGCATTAAGCAAATTTTGACAAGAATGATGAAAATATAAGACAAAGAGAATAGATTTATGAGAAATTGTGAAGTGTAAGGCTTCTGAAAGAAAGCCTATTATGATCATTTAAAAAATGACTAACTGAAAAAAAATGTGACTAACTTTGGATGGTACCTCCTTATAGTTGTTGGCAATGTAACTTCCTGTGTCTTGCTAAAGAACCAATGTCATTTCATAATATTACATGCCTTTGAATATTGCTACCATTTCTAAAGCAGTATCTATCAGTATTTCTCCAGTATCTCTAGTCATTTTTTTTTTTTAATAAGGCAATCCTGTTACCTGGAAGTAATGATGCATATATAGAGAAAAAAAAAAAAAAACTTTATAGCATTTACACAAAAGATAAAGGGATTAAAACATACCACTACAAAAAGTAAATCACAAAGGAAGACAGTAAGAGAGGAGGAAAAAATAAAGGAACTAAAAAAAAAAAAAAAAAAAAAAAACAGGCAAAAAGCAACTAAAGAAACGGCAGTAGTAAGTCAAGTCTTTACCTATCCAAAATTACTTTAAATGTAAGAGAACTGCATTCTCTAATCAAAATGCAAAAAGTAGCTGAATGGATAAAAAACAAGATCCAACAATACGCTACATAAAAGAGACTCCCTTTAGCTTTAAGGACATGAAAGTATTCCATGAAAATGGTAACCAAGAGAGTAGGACTTACTGTACTTATATCAGATAAAATAGATTTTCAATCAAATTCAGTCATAAGAGACAAAGACAGCATTATACAATGAAAAAGTGGTCAATTCAGCAAGAGGATATAACAGTACATATATATGTATCTATCATTGGAGCACCTAGATATTTAAAACAAGTTCTAACAAAAGTGAAGGCAGAAATAGATAGCAATACACTAATACAAAGGGACTTCAATACCCCACTTTCAACATTGGCTAGATCATCCAGAAAGAACGTTAATAAGAAGACAACACATTATAGACAAAATGGACCTAACAGACATATATAGAGCATGCCATCCAAGAGTACCAGAATATATATTCTTCTCAAGAGCACATGAAAAATTATTTTCAGGATATGTCATACATTGGGTCACAAAGAAAGCTGTAATCAATTTAAGACCAAAATTATAGCTAGTATCTTTTCTGACCATAATAGTATGAAACTAGAAATTGATAACAGATGGAAAAATGAAAAATTCACAAATACATGGAAATCAAACTACACACTCCTGAACAACAAATGGGTTAAAAGTAGAAATCAGAAGTTAAATCAGGAAACTAATCTTCAACAAAGCAGGAAAGAATGTCCAGTGGAAAAAAGGCAGTCTCTTCAACAAATGGTGTTGGGAAAATTGGACAGCCACATGCAGAAGAATTTCCTTACACCACACACAAAAATAGATTCAAAATGGTTGAAAGACCTAAATGTGAGACAAGGGTCCATCAAAATCCTAAAGGAGAACACAGGCAACAACCTCTACAACCTCAGCTGCAGCGACTTCTTCCTAGAAACATCGCCAAAGGCAAGGGAAGCAAGGGCAAAAATGAACTATTGGGACTTCAACAAGATAAAAAGCTTGTGAACAGCAAAAGAAACAGTCAACAAAACCAAAAGACAACTGACAGAATGGGAGAAGATATTTGCAAATGACATATCAGATAAAGGGCTAGTATCCAAAATCTATAAAGAACTTATCAAACTCAACACCCAAAGAACAAATGATCCAATCAAGAAATGGGCAGAAGACATGAACATACATTTCTGCAAAGAAGACATCCAAATGGCCAACAGACACATGAAAAAGTGCTCATGTGATCTCACTGATATGAGGAACTCTTAATCTCAGGAAACAAACTGAGGGTTGCTGGAGTGGTGGGGGGTGGGAGGGCTGGGGTGGCTGGGTGATAGACATTAGGGAGGGTATGTGCTATGGTGAGCACTGTGAATTGTGTAAGACTGTTGAATCACAGACCTGTACCTCTGAAACAAATAATACATTATATGTTAAAAAAAAGAAGGTAGCAGGAAGGGAAAAATGAAGGGGGTGGGAATCAGAGGGAGGGACGAACCATGAGAGACTATGGACTCTGAGAAACAAACTGAGGGTTCTAGAGGAGAAGGGGGTGGGGGGATGGGTTAGCCTGGTGATGGGTATTGAAGAGGCACGTATTGAATTGAGCACTGGGTGTTATATGCAAACAATGAATCATGGAACACTGCATCAAGAAGTAATGATATAATGTGTGGTGATTAACATAATAAAATTTTTTAAAAATGTATAGATATTGAACCATATTTGCAACTCTGGAAAAAATCCCACTTGATTATGGTAAAAACAACAACAACAACAACAAAAAGTATTTTAAGGTAAATTAAAATGAAAACACAACATATCAAAACTTATGAGATGTAGTGAAAGCAGTTCTAAAAGGGAAGTTTACAGTGATAAACACCTATTTGAAAAAAAAAAAGAAAAATCTCAAATTAACTAAATTATCAACAATATTCTAGCAAACTGAATTCAACAGCTTACTAAAAGAATCATATACAATGATTAAGTGGAATGTAACCTTGGGATGCAGCAGTGTTTTAAGATGCACAAATGAATAAACATAACACAACATATTAATAGAATGAAGGGTAAAAATCATCATATAGTGTTGGCACAGGGAGAGTTAGAGAAACCTGTGGAATAGCACAGAGCCCAGAACAACTTTACACAGGTACTTTTTGACCGAGATGGCGCTGTGCATTAGTGGGGGAAAACGACCTTATCAGCAAATGATGCTGAAAAAATTGTTATCCAAATTAAAAATATAGTATAATGGATTCTTATCTGACAACTGACATGAAAATCAATTACAGATGGATAAAGTACCCAAATTTAGAAGAATAACTTCAAAATCAAAAGTAAACATGTATGTATATACTTATAACCTTCGATTAAGGATGGATTTTTTAAACAAGATCCAATGGCATTAACCATAAATGAAAAGATGGATACATTTGAGTACACTGAAATTAAGAATGTCTTATTCAGGGGTGCCTGGGTGGCTCAGTCTGTTAAGTGTTTGCCTTAGGCTCAGGTTATGATCCCAGGGTCCTGGAATCGAGCCCCGCATTGGGCTCCCTGTTCAGCAGGGAGTCTGCCTCTTCCCCTTCTCTTGCCACTCCCCCTGCTTGTGCTCTCTCTCTCTGTCAAATAAATAAATAAAATCTTAAAAAAAAAGAATGTCTTTTTCAGAAGACGTCATAACAAAAATGAAAGTATAATTCACAAATTAGGAGAAGGCATGTGCAACATATGCAATTTATGAAGTATTCATATAATACATAACTCCTTTGAATCTGTGAGAAAAAGCAACCTTCTCTTTTAAATATGTTCTAAACAAACAGTTTAAAATGTGCTCCCGTAGATACTTATGCATATATATACAACATTATAAAAGCAACTAATAATAACACAAAGCAATAGGAAACAATCAATTTCAATCAACAATAGAATAGAAAAAATAATTTGTATGTGTATAATATAATATTACATAGCAGTGAGAATCAACACATGAACTATATAAACACACACATCAAAATGGTCAAAACTGAAAAACAGAATATTGAGCCAACAAAGCAAGTCACAAACAGCCCAATGTATTTATAATATATAATCTTCAAAAATCAAAACTAAAAATATATCTTTATACATCTGAATATGTAAATCTATTTTTGGAAAACTAAAGAATGACTAACAGAAAATAACAGGATATGTGGTGGCCTCGGGAAGAAACAGTATGACATTTACCAGGAGTACATAGAGGTCTTTGAAGTATGAGATATATTCTATTTCTCAAGCGGGATGTAAGTTTCATGGATATACACTTTATTATTTTCTGAACTACATTATTCACCATGAAAAATATAAAATTAAACAAAAATAGATAATTTGGAAATGCTAGAAATGACAGAGGAATGAGTGAGTGTATCTCAAACTGATTATGCTGACCGATATTACATTGGTTTCCAAATTCTAATATATTTTTTAAATTTGTCAAACATGGTTCACTTTAGTATTTTAAAGCACTTTAGAACTATTAGACTGATACTCTTTTTCCTTATTAAAAATAGCATTCGTCAAAATGCATCACCCTAAACAAAGATTATCCCATAATTATTGATATTTCCTTTAAAAAGTTGGGATATTTTGTATTCAGTAAATTTGTTGGTCAGGGACATTTCCTAAAGGTGGATTAAATATTTACCACTAAAAATTACCTGATTAGGTGGTAAGATAAATTGACTCTAATAGGAATGAAGAAATTATGCCAGATAACAGACTGTAAAATGTGCTCAGTCTTGTGCAATGTAGTCTCTATGTGATACAACACAGGTCTGGAAGACTGTTCCTGGAGCATACATGCCAGTAAGCAAATCCCCAGAGAATTTCACAGTTGAGTTTTTTTTTTTTTTTTTTTAAGATTTTATTTATTTTTTAACAGAGAGAGAGACAGCGAGAGAGGGAACATAAGCAGGGAGAGTGCGAGAGGGAGAAGCAGGCTTCCCGTCAAGCAAGGAGCCCAATGTGGGACTGGATCCCAGCACCCTGGGATCATGACTTGAGCGGAAGGCAGACGCTTAATGACTGAGCCACCCAGGCACCCCTTCACAGTTGAGTATTTACCCCTAAATTCTCAAGATGTCCTATTATGCTTTTTTCTTTTCTTTCTTTTTTTACTCCTCCGCCATCTTGGACTCCTCCGCTTTTATTTTTTCAATCCTTTAATTAATTATGTCATTTTGTGTTCAAATCTATTCTGATTTTAAGTAACTGTTGATCTTTGAACAACATGGGGGTTAAGGATGCCAATCTCCTGTGCAGTCAAAAATCCACATATAACTTTTGATTCCCCCAAAATTTAACTACTAATAGCCCACTGTTGACCAGAAGCCTTGTCAATAACATAGTCAACTAATATATATTTTGTGTTATATGTATTAGAAACAATATTCTTATAGTAAAATAAGCTAGAGAAAAGAAAATGTTATTAGGAAATCATAAAAAAATACATTTATAGTATTATACTATATCAATATACTGTAAGTTTATATATTTGTTGAAAAAAAAATCCATTTATAAGTGGACCTGCACAGTTCAAACTCATACTGTCCAAGCATTAACTGCACTCACACAAAAAGTTACTACGTAGTAATAAAGCTAATAGTGAGAGTGAAACAAATTAATGAACAATGGAATACATTTTCTTTAAATACTCTATTTATTTAAATGTAATATTAATTTAAAATATTAATAGTATTGATTTGGTGAGAAATTGTTTACATCATGAATAATAAACTCAGTAATTGCTAGATCATAAGTGTATAAAATTGATGGTTAAACAATGAAGAAAATCGTTGATTGATTCCAGATCACAAACTATCACATCCAGTTGTTTTAATTCACATTCTGAAGCAAATCTGCCTCCATATGATAAATGTTAAAGAATAAACCAGTGGTTTATTGACAATTATTAAACTGACGTTATCTCTATGTAAGAAAATTCAGCTATTATAACAAATAAAACAAGTCTTGAATCTGTGATCAACACAAGGTGGCCCAAAGGAAATGACGCTGATTTTTCCCCAAAATTATCCGACAACATTCAAGCCCATCCACAGAGCATTTTTTTTTTTAAGTAGTGAGATTCTGCATCTTATTAAACAGAAAAGTAACTTATCTTGTAAACAAGAAACATTATCTTCTCTTTTCAGGTTAACTTGGTCTCAGGAAAAAACTGAGCTATATAACAGTGCTGCCAACCCTGCATTTTTCCTTTTGTTCCTCTCTATACCAGCCTTCACTTATGCCCTGCCGGGAATTTCTTTTTTAATACATTCTCTTTTTTCCTGATCTGTTCCTCCTCCCTTCTTTCTTGCATTAGCCTCTCTAGAGAAATGATTCCAACAGCCAGCCCTGAAAATGCCTAATGGCTAAAGTAGTTTTGTGTACTAAATGGCTGAAGTGGTTATTTGGTGGAAGCATTTAAATCCCATCTGCTGGGAATATATAGATTCACAGAATTGTATTTGGTACAGATAAGACTTTATTTCTAGTTTTCTATGTAAATTTAAAGAAGCAAAGTCTGCAAACTAAATGTAAGTTGATGGAGATTCTTAACATTGAATTGCTGTATGTTGAAATATATTCAAGGATGGAAATCCACAAAAGACCATTTTTCCTCAATAGCTGACTAGCAATCAAAGGGAAAAAAAAGAATAGTAAAAGTCAGTATGAACTCAGGAATGGTTTCAATTGAGCTCACAACTGAAAATGTGGAAAATATATATGGAAGTTTTAAAAAATATTATCTTCATTCATGAATTTGCTATGTCTGACTTTAAAATACTTAATGCAAGTGATTTAAATAATTTAGCATTTCAAGGCCTGGCTGGCTGAGTCAGAGGAGTGTGTGAATCTTGATCTTGGGGTCATGAGTTTGAGCCCCATGTTGGGTGTAGAGATTACTTAAATGAATAAATAAATAAAAGCTTTAAAAAAATGACTTAGTATTTTTATAGTTGTCAAATTGAAAAACAAAATTATATTACTGATATTCCTTCAACTTTCCTAACTTTTAAAAAATGGTTCAAACCAATTTATCACATAGTGATGAAGAGTGTAATTCCTATTTTATCCAAAATGTAAAAAGAACTGTTAAAACTCAAAAATATGAAAACAAACAACCCAATTAAAAAATGGGCAAACAACCTTTTATATGAAAATAAATGTATAAAAAATGCTCCACATCATAAGTCAAAAGGGAAATAAAACTAGATACCACTACAAGCACATAATACTCCAAATCTGAATACTGACAACACCAAATACTGTAGAGGTGTAAGGGCTTTCATTCATTGCTGGTGGGAATACAAAATGGTACAGCCACTTTGGAAGACAGTTTGGCAGTTTCTTACAAAAGGAAAAATACTCTTACCATACAATCCAGCAATCAAGCTGATGTCATCGTGTTAACCCAAAGGAGTTAAAAATTTATGTTCACAAAAAACAAAACAAAACAAACAAGAAAAACAAAACAAACAAAACAAAACAAAACAAAAAGCCCACAAAACAAAACACCTGTACATGGATGCTTATAGCAGCTTTATTCATAATTGACAAGACTTGAGGCAACAAAGATGTCCTTCAGTAGGTGAATGGATAAATAAACTGTGGTACATCCAGACAATGGAATATGATTCAGTGCTAAAACAAAGGAGCCATAAAGTTATAAAAAGACATTGTGGACATTTAAATGTGTATTAGTAAGTGAAAGAAGCCAATCTGCAAAGAGTACATACTGCATGATTCCAACTGTATGATATTATGGAAAAAGCAAAAATATGGACACAATAAAAAAAGATCCGTAGTTACAGGCAATACAAAAACAGATGAATAGAGAGAGTGAAGAAGATTTTTAGGACAGTAAAAAAACTCTGTAGGATGCCATAATGGTGGATATGTCATTATACATTTGCCCAAACCCACTGAATGTATAACACTGACTGAATTGTATTCACCCTAAATTATGGACTTAGGGTGATTATGATGTGTCAATGTATGTTCATCAATTGAAACAAATGTTAGCAACACTCTGTTGAGAGATGTTGATAGTTGGGAATATTATGCAGGGGTTATATGGGAAATCTCTGTATCCTCCCCTCAGTTTTGCTGTGGACCTTAAATTGCCCTAACAAACTAAAATCTTAATTAAAAAAATAAATGTGGGGGTGTCTAGGTGGCTCAGTCGGGTAGGTGTCTGACTCTTGATTTTGGCTCAGGTCATGATCTCAGGGTTATGGGATCAAGCCCCAGGTTGGGCTCTGCGCTCAGCAGGGAGTCTGCTTGGGATTCTCTCTCTCACTCTGCCCCTCCCCCACTCAAATAAATAAATAAATATTAAAAAAAAAAGTGTGCTTTCATGTAGAAAAAAAATACAACCCTACATCTAATTACACTATCTTAATCAAATAATAAAAAAATTTATAGATGTAAATTATGCACCTTAAGGGAATTT
Organism: Mirounga angustirostris; assembly: GCF_029215605.1. Classification (NCBI taxonomy): domain Eukaryota; kingdom Metazoa; phylum Chordata; class Mammalia; order Carnivora; family Phocidae; genus Mirounga; species Mirounga angustirostris. The sequence goes on along the minus strand of NW_026991722.1, from coordinate 42,064,978 downwards.
TTATGATACTTTATAATATCAAAAATAGAAAAATATGTAAATGTTAATACTATAGAGTGATACATAAAAAATTTTATATTGATAAAATGTATTACTTTGCAATTATTAAAAGGTTGCTTGGTGACAGATGGTGACTACACTTAGTAATATACAGAATTGTTGAATCAATATGTTGTATACTTGGAATTAATATAGCATTGTATATTAATTATACTTCAGTATAAAAAGGTATTGCTTTAAATTTTTGAGGACTTGACACCACTCTTCTCTGAAAAATTTAGTAAAAAAAGTACCAAATTTTACAGTCTGATGTATTTATATGTACTTTTGTATATATGCACTTTCCTGTATGTATACACTTGTCTAAGTTTTCAAATGTTTACACACTGCATATATGACACTTTTATAATTTTACTATATATTGAGTGCTGTAATTGTAAAAAAAAATTCCAAAGAAAAGTATTTTGTAAATATATTATTCCGAATTTAAAACATTCTAGTCAGCCTAGAATATATATATTCTATTTTCTTAAAGCAAGTGCATTGATCTATTTATTCAAAGACATACTGTATATATTCCCAGTTTTCAAAACACCAGGAGGATCAAAGAGAAAGATAAGGAGCCATACATCACAGACAACAGCAATCACTCTCCTCTGCCTCCCCAAAACACACACTACATTCGCAATCTCCACATGAATGATGTTGAAACCAATTTAGGAAAAACAAATTTGAATATTAATATCTGGAGATTTACATTTAGATTTTAGTATATTGGTTTAGGAATTTAACCTAAATTCATGCGTTATATTCCCTACTACAGCAGAATATATAATATAACATGTAAGGTATGAGTAACTTATTTTAAAAATAAAAGTAATTAGAAGTTGTTATTCAAACAGTATTATTTGGTGACTAACAATATCCTGTGCAGTCTAGATAATTTGTCTTTTTTCTACATGTAATCTGTGCTTCAATAAAGTTGGATATATGAAAATCTGAATTAAAAAAAACTAAAAAGAGATACTATTTCAAAGAAGGTTTCTGGTGGCACTTCTACTGGTGGTATCTGTTTATTTGTAGCCTATTAAGTTTTTGGAATCCTCTTATTGTATAGAATAAAATCTTAGAATGTCATAGAATCTACATATAGAATAAATTAATATAGAATAGTCATTTAATTTTAGTTTTGCTATTTCTCAAACAAGAATTGTTTGAGGGTACCTTGGGCGCCTGGGTGGCTCAGTTGGTTAAGCGACTGCCTTCGGCTCAGGTCATGATCCTGGAGTCCCGGGATCAAGTCCCGCATCGGGCTCCCTGCTCAGCGGGGAGTCTGCTTCTCCCTCTGACCCTCCCCCCTCTCATGCTCTCTCTCTCTCATTCTCTCTCTCAAGTAAATAAATAAAATCTTAAAAAAAAAATTATTTGAGGGTACCTGGGTGGTTCAGTCAGTTAAGTGTCCAATTCTTCATTTTGGCTCAGGTTGTGATCTCAGGATTGTGAGATCGAGCCCCACATCAGGCTCGGTGCTCAGTGGAGTCTGCTTGGGATCCCCTCTCCCTCTGCCCCTCCCGCTTATGCTCAGTCTCTCTCTCTCTCTAAAATAAATAATAAATAAAAAAGAATTATTTGATATTTTTTGTTATAAAATCCATCTGAGCCTCCTCAGTATGATCTAGGAGAATAACCATGGGTTAATGAAGGAATTGATCAATTTGCTAGTTAATCCATAGTGCATGGGAAAGTAGCTATTAGAGAAACCATGGAAAGAACAGCTGGTCTGCTCATTGGAAAAAAAAAATCTTATTTACTGGGTTCATTCCAAAGATGCTAACTACATAGTCCCCAGGTGCACTGGTGGTGCTTGTTTCCTTTACAATCATTCTGAACTGTGGTTTTAATGGAATCATATGGGCAATATTTACTGCCCAAATTGGACAGTACTCCCTATATACTAATTATATTCAGCACAAATGAAAATCTTCAAGTATTGTTCAGTCAATGATATTCTGATTACTGAACAGCTGCAGTGAATTTTTTCATGTCATATATTGTATCCTTTTATTTCTTTTAAAATAAGTAACCCTTATAAATATAATAAAAATAAATGCTAGAAACATTATGATATCCAAAATGTAGAGATTGTTGCTTATGTTATACCCACTACTTACTATGCTACTCAATGACAAATATGCTTATAATTTTTATAGTAATTGTATTAATACTTTCCCCTTATTTATTTTGCCACTCATTCTTAAACACAATTCAGATATAAAGGAACTCATAGGCTGGTTCCAATTTTAATAGATTGAAATGAAATTATTTTTTCTTCTGATCTTAAAGATTTTTTAATGGATTTTTTCTTCTGATTCATCCTTATGGAAATTTTTGTTCTTCCAAATGAAATGACAAAAACAGCAGAGTCTCTCAATTCAATACAATGAAAAGTTAATTTTTCTGCCAATTATTTTTGTATCAGTAGTAGTGAAATACTAAGTAAATGCAATGTTTTGTGCCTTTACTATATGAAACTTGCATTGTGTCTCTACGAGGCTACTGTTCACAAAGCCTTCAAATAATATCCCTTCTTTTGTAAAAGTACATAGTCCTCAATTAAGGATACTATCTGGGTAGTACAATAACCTGAGGCAATCTATGATAGATCTATACTATACCCAAATAACTTAAATGAAATCTAGGTATTTATGAAAAGGAAGTCTAGACATAGATCTCACATAGCATCTACTTGTAGTCAAGGCTGAAATTTCTAGAGACCAGCTAGGGTTTTTTGTAGAGATAATTTCATGAAGGATCTTTGCCTAAAATTCTAATGCCATTCTTTTCATGTGTTGTGTATGTGTGTGTGTGTATGTGGTGTGTATTGCCAATAAAGGGCCCACCAGGAATGGGCCATATCAAATGACCAGTGTCAAATAATATGACTAATGCTACAATTTAATAGCTCTACACACAGTCTTTGAACCATGGCCATATTTATTATATAGTCCTGACTATTTTGCAATGCTCTTCCCATTTCAACAGAGACATTCTTCATCTTAAGTGTTTATGCTAATCAACTCATAATGTACAATCATTCTAGACTTGCAATTATCAAACTACAAAACATTGCTTTACAGCAAACTGTACACTGATAATGTAGAAGCAATTAATCTCTCTAGTATTGTTCATTTATTGCTATGGAAATAGAGCTCCTCTACAGAGCTATTAGTAAACATTATATTAAGATTGCTGCCAGTGACAGAGTCAACCCTGGCAAATTCTGCAACAAATGCAAAGCAGTATTATTGTAGTCATGCTCGGCCATGCATACACACATCAGAGTGTGACTTTTAATAGTAGGATTTTGTTTCAGTGAAAAAATAAAATTAATTTCTATTATAAAGGATACTGATAGACAATTGACTACCTACTGGTATTTATTGGGAATGAACACAATTAAAATCTATAAATAACTTTATAAATTCAGATAGTTATTTTCTTATTTTTCAAGATGAAATTTTATCTGTGTTCTTATTAAAGTTGATTATTTTTTGAATATAATGAACATTTGCCACATTTCTTGCTTTTGAATTTAAAATAAACATATGTAAATCTTTTTCTTTGTAGGAATGTTGTGATATTAAAATAATGTTAATTTTTATTAAAAATAATGTAACACATCATATATTAGCTTGGAAGAAGAGACAGAATCTCATGTGCTCATATACAACACATTTAGTCACATTTGACTGAAATGCCACATGGGCTGAAATAGCTTACCCATTACCATTAGGACTCTTAACAATATATTTCTGTAAATACATTCCACTCACAGCACAAAGTAAAGAAAAATATTTTCAATTGCCATGAAATATACCCAGCTGTCAGAAAAGCAAGCTTTCATAAATGTGTCTCTAAACAAATATAGATTCAGCCTATATTAATCAAACTAAAAGATTTAGCATATCTTTTTACTTATCACTAGGAGATCATTGTTATAATTACCGCTTGACAAAGTATTCTTTGCATAAAATTTAATATGTAACAATCTCAAACTACTGAACTAAATGTATTAGTGAAATAGGGATGTTAATTGCTTTGGTACCTTTATTTTATTTTATTTATTTTATTTTATTCCAGTTTTATTGAGGTATAACTGACAAAAATTGGCTATCTTTAGAGTGGATAACACGATATTTTGATATTCATATGTTTTGTGAAATGATTACCACAATCAAGCTAATTAATATATCCATCATCTCACACAATTACCTTTTGTGTGTGTGGGGGGACAATACTAGTTGTTCTCACCCCAAGTATATTGTACGTAAGTATACAATACAGAATTGTTGACTGTAGTCATCACGTTGTACACTAGAATCTCTAGAACTTATTTATCCTAATGTTGTACATTAGATTCTCTAGAACTTATTAATCCTGCATAACTAAAAATTTGTAGCCTTTGACCAACATCTCCTTATTTCTCCCACAACCCCAAACCCCTCGCAACCACCATTCTACTCTCTGGTTCTATGAGTTTGACTTTTAGATTCCACATATAAGTGAGATACAGCAGTATTTATTTTTCTATATCTGGTTTATTTCACCTAGCATATGTCGTCCAAGTTCATCTATGCTGTTGTAAACAGCAGGATTTCCTTCTTTTTAAAACTAAATAATATTTCATTTTATATACACACACACACTTATCACATTTTCTTTATCCGTTCATTCATCAGTGTACACTTAGGTTGCTTCTATATCATGGCTATTGTGAATAATGCTGCAGTGAACATGGGAGTACTGCTATCTCTTCAAGATAGGGATTTCATTTCCTTTGGATACATACACAGAAGTGGCATTGCTGAATCATACTGTAGTTCTATCCTCCTCAACATTTGTTGTTTTTTGTGTTTTGATTCAGACAGGTGTGAGGTGGTATCTCATTGTAGTTTTGATTTGCATTTCTCTGATTGTGAGTGATGTGCAGCATCTTTTAATGTGTCCATTATTCATCTGCATGTCTTCTTTGGAGAAACATCTGTTCATGTCTTCTGCCCATTTTTTAATTGGATTAATTGCTTTTTGGGTGTTGAGTTTTATAAGTTCTTTATATATACTGGATTCCACTAACCCTTTATTGGATATGCCATTTGCAATTATCTTCTCCCATTCAGTAGGTTGGCTTTTAGTTTTATTGATTGTTTCCTTCACTGTGCAGAAACTTTTTATTTTGATGTAGTCCCAATAGTTTATTTATTTTTTGTTTTGTTTTTATATCCCTTGCCTCAGGACACACATCTAAAAAATGTTGCTATGGCTGATGTCTGAGAGATTACTACCTGTCATTTCTTCAAGAATTTTTATGGTTTCAGGTCTCACATTTAGGTCTTTAATTCATCTTGAGTTTAGTTTTTTGTATGGTGTAAGAAAGTTGTCCAGATTCATTCTTTTGCATGTTGCTGTCCAGTTTTCCCAACACCATTTGTTGGAGAGTTTGTCTTTTTGCTTTTGCATATTCATTCCTCCTTTTTTGAAGATTAATTGACCATATAATTGTGGGTTTATTTCTGGCTTTTCTGTCCTATTCCATTGATCTATATCTATTTTTATGCCAGTACCATACTGTTTTAATTACTACCACTTTGTAATATAACTTGAAATTTGTAATTGTGATACCTCCAGTTTTGTTCTTCTTTTTCAAGACTGCTTTGGCTATTTGAGGTCCTTTGTGGTTCCATACATATTTTGGGATTGTTTTTTCTAGTTCTTTGAAAAATGCTCTTCATATTTTGATAGGGATTACATTAAATGTGTAGATTGCTTTGGGTAGTATAGATAGACATTTTCACAATACTGGTTCTTCCAACTCATGAGCATGGAATGTCTTTCCATTTCTTTGCATCATCTTGAATTTCTTTCTTCAGCATTTTATAGTTTTCAGAGTGTAAGTCTTTCACCTCTTTGATTACGTTTATTCCTAGATATTTTATTGTTTTGGTGTAACTGTAAAGGGGATTGTTTTCTTAATTTCTTCATTTGAGCAGACAAATTCCCATCAATGAAATTGAATCAGTAATCAAAAAACTCCAAAAAAACAAAGGTCTAGGACCAGATGCTTCACAAGTGAGCTCTGCCAAATATTTAAAGAGTTAAGACCCATTCTTCTGAAACTGTTCCAAAAAATATGAGAGGAAGGAAAACTTCCAAATTCATTCTCTGAGGCCTGTATTACCCTATACCAAAATCAGATAAAGACACCACAAAAAAGATAACTACAGGCCAGTATTTCTCATGAATATAGATGCAAAAATCTTCAACAAAATATTTCAAACCAAATCCAAAAATATATTTTAAAAAATCATTCACCACAATCACGTGGGATTTATTCCTGGGATGCAAAGGTGGTTCAATATTTGCAAAACAATCAATGTGATGTGTCACATCAGTAAGAGAAAGGGTAAAAAACATATGATCACTTCAATAGATGCAGAAAAAGCATTTGACAAAGTACAACATACATTCATGATAAAAACCCTCTTCAAAGTAGGTCTACAGGGAACATAAGAAAGGTCATATATGAAAAACCAACAGCTAACACACTCAATGGTGAAAAATTGAGAGCTTTTACCCTAAGGTCTGGAACAAGACAAGGATATCCATTCTTGACCCTTTTATTCAACATAGTACTGAAAGTCCTAGCCATAGCAATTAGACAACAGAAAGAGATAAAAGGAATCCGAATTGGTAAGGAAGAAGTAAAACTCTCACTATATGCAGATGACATGATATTACATATAGAAAACCCTAAAGACTCCACCAAAAAAACTACTTGAACTGATAAATGGATTCAGTAAAGTCACAGGATATAAACTCAGTGTACAGAAATCAGTTGCATTCTTACACACTAATGATGAATCAATTGCTTATTGTTAAATAAACATTGAGTGCCTACTTTAGCTTACTTTTAAGAATGAAAAATAAATTAGATACTCTGCCTGCTATTAAAGAACTTCAGGTTCAGTAGAGTTGGAGAGGCAGAGAAGTTAGAAAATTAGTGAATTGATTGTTTTGAGAATTTTGCACAGGTTGTTTTTATTTAGCCCAAAAGAATAACATAGTAATGAACTTAAATTATCTACAACACGATGACTTGATTAGTTGACCATTTCAGAATTTGCTTTTAAATCATTGTTTAGAAATTAATACAAACATCTTGTTTTGAAGTTTTTAGGGAAAATCTCATAATAAATATATTTAGCATTCATAATTAGTAAAACAAAATTGATTTCCATGATCCATCATTAATTTTACCCAACAGAATACCATTTGTGTTTACCTCCATAATAATATTTTAACAGGTGTAAAGCATTGCCAAATTTTCAATTTTTTTTATTATTAACCCTCATTTTTATATTTGACAGATGATAAAATGCCTACTGCTACATTGACCAAAGAGGCTTCACAAAATCACTTGAAGTTCTATATCACAACTTTAAATGTTTCAATTCATTACAGTTAATGAAGGATGGTGGATCTGGAAAAGATTTCACATTGGATGTAGTCATGGTCATTTGTTCTGTTCATTAAATCATTATGTTATCATACTTGCATGAATCTTTCAATTTTAACATATTAATCCAAAACCAAATCTCAAAGAATTTGTGTCAAATGATACACTAAATGTAAAAACTAAGCTTATATGTTACATGTATATAACATAAAAAATTTTCCAATTATCATATATATTGTATTATTTTTAAAATCTTAAGCAATAGGCTTCAAGACTTTGTTCATCTACTCTTATACTATAGTAATATTTTCATTTAAATCAATTGCAGTTAATTGATAAAATATAACAATCAGATTTATTGAATAAATACTATTAAGTCAGCTAATATTTGGTAGCAATCAGCCTGTAAGTGAAGAGGAATAACTTTCAAGATCTAATTTGGACAGTGAAACTCATTTTCATCTAATAAGCATTAATGTGTGACAAAGTTGCTAGATTCCCAAAGGCATCCTGGAACACATTTCATCTGGCTACATCATTATGGAAATTTTGACCTCTGATCTTAATTATGCATTCACATTTCCATGATGGAAGTTATAATTTTTGTTAGATATCACCCATACCAACATTTTGCATAAATTGTTGCATATGAGTTTTAGTTCAGTAAATGGCGGGAGGGTGGGACTGAATCTTGATATAGGCTGAAAGTAATCGACATTTATAGTGAATATTTACAAATGGGGAAAATCTTTCTTAGGAATGAAGCTAGTGAAGCTGTAGGAAGCAGCAGCTTTCAAAACTAAAAAGATTGGCAGACAAGTAATTTTAAACCCAAATTCCTGAGGAATGTTTTCTCAGATTTGATGTAATATTAGTGGTAAATAGCACCCAAACACAAAAATGGACATAAGAGCTGGATAGTATACTGTCCATTCTTGGACATAACAAATGCGTCGTATGCAGTGAATAATGTTAAATATCTGAAATTCTGATGTGATTAAAAAGAAATCTCACAAATGTAGAAAAATTGAGTTGTTTTAACAACAATAGATGTCAATATGCTTATTTTCTGCTTCATACCCAAGTAACAATAATAGTAAAATTTCTTTACATGAACAGGAGAAAAAAGCTGTATGCTTTGTTTGTCTTCTATGGAAAATTGTTAGAGACTTGATAAGGAAATGCAAAATATTATCATTATAAAGAATTCTAACTAGATCAAAAAAAAGGGGGGAGGGAAGTCCTGTCAATGTTGATATCACACACTGTTCAAGCCACGTATTTTCTTCCCCGTCTTCCTTTCATTTCTTCCCCAAATCTCCCTATCTCAATGTTTCTTAAAGTAAGTGCACATTAGAAAAATCTGAGACTCTTTTAACAAGTATCAATGTTGGGCCCACATCTGACTAACAAAATGTGAATCTTTGCATGTATGCTTTGTACTGATATTTGTAAAGCCATAAGCTTCCCACCCCCAGGTGATGTGCATGGGAGGAATGTGCGAACAATTAGTAGTGTTTATTCCTTCTCTTTCTTTGCTTTCACTAGCTATTTATTCATTAATCAACTTTATCGAAATACAGTTCACATACCTTGCAGCTCATTCATTTAAAGTGTCCAGTTGTATTTTAGTATATTCATAGAGCCATGCAATGATCATATTTAATTTCAGATCTAATTTCAGAATATTTACAAATGCCTCCCAAAAGAAAATTTTTACCCATTAGCTGTCACTTCTCATTTTACTCTAATCTGAATACCCTAGTCTTATGTAACCACTAACCTATTTTCTGTCTCTATTGAATTACCTCTTTTGGACATCTTAAATAAATATAATCATGCAATAGCCAACCATTTATAAATTCCATCTTTCACTTAGCACAATATTTTCAAGTTGTAGCATGGATCAGTCCTTTGTTTCTTTTTTTTTCTTTTTTTTTATTCTTATGTTAATCCCCATACATTACATCATTAGTTTTAGATGAAGTGTTCCATGATTCATTGTTTGTGCATAACACCCAGTGCTCCATGCAGAATGTGCCCTCCTCAATACCCACCACCAGGCTAACCCATCCTCCCACCCCGCTCCCCTCTAGAACCCTCAGTTTGTTTTTCAGAGTCCATCGTCTCTCATGGTTCGTCTACCCCTCCGATTTCCCCCGCTTCATTCTTCCCCTCCTGCTACCTTCTTCTTCTTTCTTTTTTATTGCTGAATAATATTTCAGTATATGGCTATAATACATTTTATTTATCCATTCATCAGTTGATTTACATTTGGTTTGTTTTCACATTTTGGTCGTTATGGATAATGTTACTACAATCATTTGTGTACAAGTTTTCATACAGACATATATTTCCATTGAATCTGTAGAGTATTGGGAGTATCGTTCAAAGTATTTGCCCATAATTCTTTTTATTCTGTAAGGTCTGTATTGGTAGCATTTCTTTAAATCCCGGTTCTAGTAATTTGAATTTTCCCTCTTTTTTCTTGTTCAGCAGAGCTAAACTTTTGTCAAATTTGTTAGTTTAAAAAACTACTATTTTTAAAACAATTTTCTCTACTGTTTTTCTATTTTTTATTTCACTTACTTTTGTTCTTGTCTTTCTTACTTCCCTTTTTCTGCTTTCTTTGGATTTCATTTGCACTTCTTTACCTGGGTTCTTAAGGCAGACTGTTAGGCTATTGATTTGAAATCTTTTTTTTTTAAATATAATATTTCTAGTTGTTCATTTCTTTCTGAATGCTCCTAATTCTGCGAAATAGTCTCCCTGCATTTTTAAGGCTTTGATGTTCTTATTGAGCTTTTTTCCTTTTTTTTTTTTTTAAATCTTTTATCTAGGGATTCCCCTCCTGCCCCGCCCCAGGTCAGCATAACCACTTATGAGTTGCACGTTATGTCAAAGTCTCCTTAACCATTTAGATATTTGTCCTTTACTTTTAACTATGTGTATGGCATAGAGTTCAGTGTTTAAAAAAATGTATGATTTTTTTTTTTGGCCCCATATTCAATCAAGAACTAGTAACTCTGAAGTTTCCCTCTGATCATTCCTTAGAGTGCTCTGCTATGCGGATGCACAGTCTTTCAGAATGATAGGGATGATTATGATAATATTTATAAACCTGACTCCAGGAGTCTCCTTGGATCAGAGCAGCTTATTGTTCAGTTAGTGTTTGGTCATAGGTCATGTTTAAGCTTGTACCAATGAAGGTTCCATACAACCCCCATGTTGATAAACTTGCTGCAACCTGGGGAGTGTTTTGAAGTCCACATTACATGTTGTTTGCTCCTTTGTGATGCACTATAGCACATGCATAGGAGATTCCAGCCCCCCACAGTTAAGTGTGATTCCCGGAGAGTTATTTTTGACTGGTGTTTCTATTAAACTTCCAGCTACTCTACAATATTGTCCAATTAAAAGGCTACCAGCATCCTATTAATTGCTATCCACAAAGATCTCTACTTTTTGACAATGACTTTAGGAATTAGAGTCCTCCTTTCTCTGTTTCAAATAAAATCAGTCCTCCCAGGCAGAGATGTGGGACTATTTGGTCTTTCACCCTATCTTTCTCTCTGGGCAGAAACCTTAAACCACGCACGATAGCTGGAGTTAGAAATCTACTTTTCTGGAGTGACATTTCTGCTTTATGAATAGGCACTGGGGAGGATGGAAACCCCTGTTCTTTTTAGCTGCATCTCCCTCCTATAAGTATGCTGGGGCACAGACTATGGAGGCCCTAATATTCTTCCCCTACTGTGTCTAGTATAGATTCTCTACAGATGAGGACTGAGGAGGAGAGAGATCCAATTCTGTTGTCTATGCTTGTCTGGAAGAGATTTTCTACAATATTGAGTCAAGGAGTAGAGGTAGGGGAATAAAAAAAAAATGTCAGCATTCTATCCCTGAAACCATAGTCCCACAGTGAAGCTGGTAGGAGAGGGATTCCTTGTCTTGGCTACACAGAGCTTCTGTAACACAAGGCTGGGATTCATGTTAATGGAGTAAATTGTGTCTCAAGACACAAACTCTCACTGTTTTTACTGAGATTTCACAGTTTGCTTGAATGAATGTTTCTCCATTTGCTGTATGCCTTTAGGGTAACTACCAGAGATTTTAAATAGTTTAAAAAAATATATCATTTAAATTTTTACTCTTCTGTGACAGCTTCCACCAATTTCTTTACTCTATCATTCCAGAAGTCCCTCACATTTACTCTTAATTAGTGGTTCTACCTTGCTCAAAGTAATCACTTGAGGAGCTTTAAAAAATATTGATGACTGTGTTTTGCTGTGCAAGATTCTGATTTAATTTATCTGGATCATTGCTTGGGCAACAGGACTTATAAAAGCTCTCTGGATTACTCTAAACTGTAACCAAGTTAGGATGCCTCAATCCAATCTATGGTGGGCACATAAACTTTAGCCATTTTGGGGCATCACAAAATTTGATCTTTAAACCATTCTTCAGGAAAACCATCAAATGGGCCCTTGTATCTTACCTGAGCCATGCAGCAATACATCAAAATAGCTTCCTCCAGATACCTTTTCATTTCTTTTAATAGTACTAATCCATCTCCCTGATGTCCTGCTGAAAATATTTAATCCTCCAGAGAATATATAGTTCATGTATTTTCTTCAAGATGTACCATCACTTTCTTTCTTTCTTTTTTTTAAAGATTTTATTTATTTATTTGACAGAGAGAGATAGCAAGAGCTGGAAGCAGGGGGAGTGGGAGAGGGAGAAGCAGGCGGGAGCCCGATGTGGAGCTCAATCCCAGGACCCTGGGATCATGACCTGAGCCAAAGGCAGACGCTTAATGACTGAGCCACCCAGGTGCTCCCATCACTTTCAATTAATAATGTTTTCTTTTTTTTTTTTTAAGATTTTATTTATTTATTTAATTGACACAGAGAGAGAGAGAGAGACAGCGAGAGAGGGAACACAAGCAGGGGGAGTGGGAGAGGGAGAAGCAGGCTTCCCGCTGAGTAGGGAGCCCGATGCGGGACTTGATCCCAGGACCCTGGGATCATGACCTGAGCCGAAGGCAGTCGCTTAACCAACTGAGCCACCCAGGCGCCCCAATAATGTTTTCTATAATATTTTTAATCCTTCGTCAACATATCTACCTTATTTTGAAGTTCCTTCATCAATTTGAAGTAGGGGAGAAGTTGGGTGGTTTTTGTGGATACAATGACAGTTGAAGAACCTCCTTTCATATTTTAAGATCAAAGAAAATTTTGCTTAGGAAAGGTGGCAAGAGGGGTGCCTGGGTGGCTCAGTCCGTTAAGCGGCTGCCTTTGGCTCAGGTCATGATCCCGGGGTCCTGGGATCGAGTCCCGCATCGGTGCTCCCTGCTCAGCAGAGAGCCTGCTTCTCCCTCTCCCTCTGCTTGCTGTTCCCCCGCTTGTGCTCTCTCTCTCTCTCGCTCTCTGATAAATAAATAAAATCTTTAAAAAAAAAAAAAAGGAAAGGTGGCAAGAGATGTTCATTAAAGAAAGAATTCATGGACAGTTGTTTGCTCCACTTTGGTATGTGTGAGCCAAATTAAGAACACTTAATTTCTCATGGGGCCGTAGAGAAGGGGAGTTGAGAGTAGCAGTGAAGAAAATGTAAAATATCCTGGATGTTATATCAGAAGACCTAGATCCTATTACTACGTCACTAAGTAGCACCTGACTTTGAGTATATTGTCTAACCTTGGGGCCTATGATGAGATCCAATATTACTTTAAAAATATTTTAAAAATCAGGGCGCCTGGGTGGCTCAGTTGGTTAAACGACTGCCTTCAGCCCAGGTCATGATCCTGGAGTCCCGGGATCGAGTCCCTCATCAGGCTCCCTGCTCAGCGGGGAGTCTGCTTCTCCCTCTGACCCTCCTCCCTCTCATGCTCTCTCTCATTCTCTCTCTCTCAAATAAATAAATAAAATCTTTAAAAATAAATAAATAAAAATAAATAAAAATAAAAATATTTTAAAAATCAAATAAATGAAGAAATAAATGAATTTAAGTAGTTTAATTGAATAATCCTAAAGATCTTCAGTATCATAATTCTTTAATTCTCTTCATTGTGGGAAGCATTAGGAATTACAATGTAATAGCGAATGTTATTCAAAGACATGATTCTCAAAGTCAGATCAATGAAGTGTCCAAATCCTGGGCTCTTTCCACTGCTTACTGCCATGTTCTGGTTTCAAAACTAGTTTTGCCAAAATTATCCAACCCCCTGCCTCTTTTTGTTGTTGTTGTACTAGACCATTTGAATGGACAGAGGAAAACATTTGTTTTATGGAGCAACTGGGAGCAAAAGTAGAGAAATTACAGAGCTAGGACTCTATATTATTAGTATATAGCTATATTAGTCCATTTTCATTGAAGTACAAAAGAGTCTAACACATACTATTTCTCTGTTGTAAGTGACAAAAATACATTTTCTTGGCAGGTTTCTGATTCAGTCTTGAACTTCTGTCAGCTTTTTCACTAATTTTAGTGCTTCCTTGTCATGGTTTCTTATAACTAATGATGTAAAATAAGAGTCATTATGGGAAAAACACTCAGGCAACTAAAATAGTTTAGCAGATTCATGCTTACTGAATATGTGCATTTTATGAAGTTGTTAATATAAGTTCTAAATAAAAAGAAAGAAATTAGCAAATTGCTGGTTAATTCATATCAAACAATATTCTCTCTCTGGGTGTTTCTCTCTCTCTTTCTCTCCCCCTTCCTCTTTTAGTAAGGAATGAAATATGTTATATGTATAAAGAACTAAAGACTTCCAAAGCGGTTATTTTACCATAAGGAGCATTTTCATTTTTTTTCTGAATGGCTGAATTTGAGATAAAGAATATACTAAATTCAACATTACTGCTCATTACTTGGAAGCAGTTTTGTGTTAAGTAAGGAATTATTCTACGATCTATATATTCTTTATTCCTAGGGTTGAGGTAATTGAGTATTTCAAAGACATTCTTTAGAGAAGGATGGACAATTTTTTGGCAATCCTGGCTTAACAATTACACACAAAAGGAACTATGGTTAAGTTCCGAATGAGATCATAAAACTTCCCTCTGAATTAGCTCACCAGCCAGTGGAGGTCATTAGACTTTATTTGACTTATACCTAATATCTTTTGAAAGTTGTAAGGAACATAGTTACCACAGTGATCTTTGCATCAACCCAACCAGCCAGGAGAAATAGCTATATTTTCTTTCTTTCTTTCTTTCTTTCTTTCTTTTTTTTTATTAAAGCTAAGTTGTTTTACCCAATTTACATCCTTAAGTACAGCAGATTTGGAATGTTTATGTTACTAATGAACAAACACTCAAAAGAGGGGATGGCTGGACACTTATGTACAGGTTCACTTTGGCTGGAACTTCAGTTTTCTGAGTCTAAAAGTATGCTAATATGGACTTAGCGCTTAGTGTCTGCAAACCAGGGCTCTAGGGAAACAAAAGAAAACAAAAAGGGATTATCTAGGGAGATTAGAATACAATATGATTGGCCAACCTGTCCCATTTTTTATGGAAATGTTTATAAAGGAAGACAATTTCCATTGCTTGGTAACTACACAGGCCAAACAACAGGAATTTAATAACTTTAACAAAATTCTCCTTAAAGTATACTTTTGATTTTTTAAAGCATTCCGTAGATAAATTTGAGTAATGACATATTTCATATTCCTCATTAAGAAATCCAAATGCATACTTAGCTATGCAAACTTTTAGAAGAAATAAAGACAATTTCTTTTATGCCTGCCTCCCTCTCCACCACCACAGAAATCACTACCACGAACAAACAAACAAACAAACAAAAATCTGTAGCCTTTGTTCAATTCAATGTTTCCTATATTTAAAGGATCATAGACATTCGTAGGTAAAATTTAATATCCTAAAAACACTTTGGCTCCCCGAGAAACTCTGACTTAATCAGTATTCATCTGATGCAGTGTCCTCTATAGTAATCACCTACTATAGGAAGCTAAAATACCAATAATAAAATCTTGTGCCTTTTATTAGTATATTCAGACCCAAGCAACAAGATTAACAAGTCTCTAAAACACAAGTACCTATATTTTGAATTATATCATTTTATTCTGCTTTTGCCTCTATCTCTATACATGTTCCAGGAATAATTGTGTTCTTCACAATTTGATGTTTTATCCGGCACTCATCACTTACATATAGCAATTGCTGGGGCGCCTGGGTGGCTCAGTTGGTTAAACGCCCAACTCTTGATTTTGGCTCAGGTCATGATCTCAGGGTCTTGATATTGAGCGCTGCATGGGGCTCCATGCTTAGGACAGAGTCAGCTTGTCCCTCTCTGTCCCTCCTGCCCTTCCCCCCCCACATGCACACACTTTTTCTCTAAAATAAATAAATAAAATCTTTTTAAAAAATTGCTGATACTCTTCTTGTTTTACTCTTTGTGTTTGTTTGTTTGTTTTTGTTTTTGTTTTTGTTTTTGTTTTTCCTATGATCTGCCAATTAATTCAAAGGGCATCTACTATTGGGGTCATCTGAAAGAAATAACACATTGCCATATACTGATTCCATGCTAATTATGTGGCTGGTATCCTTGCTGGCATAATTTCAGTCACACAGATGTAGAATCATTCATTTAGGACATGAAAACAGTCAGGAGGTATGTATTTTGCAGAGTTAATTAGGTGATAACTTTGTATATCATTGGGAAAATGTTATTATTAGTAGTAAGAGAAAGAGCTGGAATTCAGAGCTAAAATGCTCAACCGTATTTTCCAAACTAAACTGATCTATTTTTTTTTTTAAGATTTTATTTATTTATTTTTTAGAGAGTGAGCGAGAGAGAAACAGCATGAGAGGGGAGAGGGTCAGAGGGAGAAGCAGGCTCCCCGCTGAGCCGGCAGCCCGATGCGGGACTTGATCCCAGGACCCTGGGATCATGACCTGAGCCGAAGGCAGACGCTTAACCATCTGAGCCACCCAGGCGCCCAAAACTGATCTATTTTTATAAAACAATCACTCTACATTGATGAGTATTTATTTATTTATTTATTTATTTATTTATTTATTTATTTATTTTTCTTAAAGATTTTATTTATTTATTTGACAGACAGAGACACAGCGAGAGAGGGAATACAAGCAGGGGGAGTGGGAGAGGGAGAAGCAGGCTCCCCCACCCCCTAGCAGGGAGCCTGATACGGGGCTCGATCCCAGGACCCTGGGATCATGACCTGAGCCGAAGGCAGACGCTTAACGACTGAGCCACCCACATGCCCCTTGATGAGTATTTATTATCTGAATCCTTACAAACTGAGTTTCACAGAAAACAAAAGTTATCACAATCTTCAAACAAAATCATTATAACATAAAAGCATTTACTCTCAAAAATTTCCTGTCACTTCTAGTTTAGGGCATATTCTGTCTAGTGATGTTAAAATCTTTGTTGGTTTCACACATATTTGTGTTGTAAATACAATACTATATATATGGCAAAATGAACAAACAAATCCTTTAAAAGATTTAGGATTTCATTTGGTGACTTTGCAGTAGTTTTCAAATCATATCCAAGCTCATCACTACTTAGAATATGATAGTTTGATCTTTTAATACTCAAGAAGAGAAAATCAATAAGTTTCCAAAATGAGTGAACTGAGTATAAAACTATTGAACTCTTCTGAAAATTGGTGAAACTTTACTTTTTTTGTTGTTGTTGTTAAAAATAACCTTCAAAAGGGGCACCTGGGTGGCTCAGTCGTTAAGCGTCTGCCTTCGGCTCAGGTCATGATTCCAGGTCCTGGGATCGAGCCCCGCATCGGGCTCCCTGCTCAGCGGGAAGCCTGCTTCTCCCTCTCCCACTTCCCCTGCTTGTATTCCCTCTCTCGCTGTGTCTCTCTCTGTCAAATAAATAAATAAAATCTTTAAAAAATAAAAATAAAAAAAAATAACCTTCAAAAAGTCAGTCTCAAAATGTTAAATGCATGGTAAAGTATATAAGATACCACATACAATATAGAGAAATAAATTATGTCCTTCCTCTGAAAATATTGATTATTAATTTTTAATAATTTGATTTATTAATTTTTTGTGTGGTTCTAAAACCTCAATGTATTGCTATTATAATCCTAAATGTTAAAATATAAAACAAACTAATTTTATATGTTTAGCTTAATATCTGGGTAGCTTTCTGATATAACTTTTTTCACATTATTTGTACTTTGACAATTTTTTCAGATTTTAAATGAATTCACTTAAAGTGGCTGCTTTCTTCCTCAGGATAATTCAGTTTTCCTGGCAGAACATGATTTTTATTTGTCATTAAGAGTACAGGTAATATTAGAATTAATTTGTTTGTTAGGTTATGTTTTAGGAGGAGAGCCAATCATAAGTAAAGACAAAGAAGAAAGGACACACTTGGAAAGGAAATATTGAGAATGCAATATAAGGAAATAATCGGTAGGGTACTATTATTTTACCAATTTGGTGAAAAAAACAAAGGTATAAGTGGAAGAGTTAACTTTGAAGGAAGGAATACATCCTGAAACAGAAGAGAAGAGCATGATGAAAATACACAGAAATTATAAGGAGGAGAGCAATAAAAAATGGAGAGATGCCCATATTAAATGACTTGAATAACCTCTAAATTAAGAGTAAACAGGATGGTGGTAGAAATGTGACAGTAGTTTTTGCTTTACACAATTTGACATAGATTTATTTGTTTCCCTCTGCTTTAAAATACCATTTCAAATGGTTATGCGATGTAATTAGTGGAGGCACTGAATCCAGAATGCTTGAGAAATAAACAAATCAAACAAGAGCCTACTGAGAGAAAGTCTTACTTTGCACATTTCTATATACCTCTGATCAAAATTTCAATATGGATTTTGGAAAGAATGAACAACCAGAAGGATTCTATGCCATGGGAGTTGTAGAAGTGCTTGCAGAAATGCCCCGCTTGAGATTAGGAACCCTGGGTTACTCCATATAGAATAAATAATCCATAATCTGGTACTTATTCCGAGACATTTCACCAACAAACACTTCCACTTGCCAAACTCAAGGAGTATTCCAACCCTTTCTAACTCTTGCTCTCATGCATTTCATGAGGGATGGTGGAAGGTTAAGTTGTCTTTAATCCTGTGAGGTTCGAAAGGTAGCTTACTTCCATAGCATTTTGTGAAACTATTAAATAATATTCTCTTAACCTTTTCATCTTTACTAGAAACATAGATGGACAAAAGAGCAGACCTTTATGTGGTAAGGGACCCTGTACAGAGGGAAGCAGAAAGACTAGACCAAATTGTGTTCCAGATGTTTTTTAAATCTCAATGTCTGTTTTACTTTTTCCCCATTATTACTGGACCTGGTGTCTGGAACGGGGCCTACTAAATAACCTTATGAGAGAATCTCTATTAATGATTGTTGGGTGTTAAAGCAATGCTTCTGCCACTGGTAGGTATTATAAAGAAGTCTTTGGAAGACACTAGCTAAAAAGAAGTCATACTAAATAATGGTCATTACTGGCAATTTAAAAAGCTATGGGAGGTCATGTTTTAAGAACAGATGGTGCCTAGTGTGTCTTCTTAAATTATGTCACACAGACAGTCCCAATTTCTTGTATAAGTATTTAATATTTTACATCCCTCGAACCTGCTGCCAAAGCATGTCTCTCTAGGTAAACTCTCAACACAGCTCTGACCCCATTCACATCTTTTAAAGTTATGAGCATGCTAGCTCGGAGGGAAGCAGCCAGAATTTGGTATGCTTCTTAAAAGCTGTCAGCTTTGTTCAGGGTAAATTTCTGAAATTTCTGAAAGCCTGGCTGCCTGACAGTGTTTCGTTCTCACTGTCATTCTGGTGATCACTCCCTTCACATGACCAGCAGGGCCATCACATCTCTTCAGTAGTGAGGGGCAAAAACTACAGTAACAATTGGTTTTATAAAAATCACTCTCCTGGTAGCTCAGGAGCCTTCGTGATTTTGGTTGACATATGTTCTGCTTGGCATTTCACAGAGAAGTGGAAAAGAAAGTTGAAATTATACGTGAAAACTAAAATTCTTAACTTATGAGTCATGTATAGTCTTTCCAAAGATGCAAAGCTTGCAATGGGAGACACGTGACTGTCCCAGCTTTCTATATGAGAAATTATTCATCA
Organism: Mirounga angustirostris; assembly: GCF_029215605.1. Classification (NCBI taxonomy): domain Eukaryota; kingdom Metazoa; phylum Chordata; class Mammalia; order Carnivora; family Phocidae; genus Mirounga; species Mirounga angustirostris. The sequence goes on along the minus strand of NW_026991722.1, from coordinate 42,045,334 downwards.
CTACAAAAGTAACCTTTTGATGTCTATGTCTATGGTATCCCTCAAGATATCTTTATTTATAATATTAAAACATTGTAAAAAAAAATACTCCAAAATTATCTCTTGTCAGTGTTGCTCAGTGAGACTTTTTATTTTTTCTTCTGGTTCTGCCTGTGCAGCAGGTGGGACAAATGGTTTAGCTTAGCCTGAATTCACTTTGACTCTTAAGTAATTTAAATGAAACATCCCACGAGTAATTTGTGTAAACTAATCCCCTCTAGAAGGACTAACGCTAAGTCCTTGGGGAAGTTTGTCACTTTTATTTGATGTTATAAGGATTTACACTCTGACAAGTACACCATCAGGGTGTCACTAGTAATATCAATTTAATTAAGGTACTGTCAGCTTTTCTCTAGTTTCCACAGTTTAACGTCTCAGTCTTTTATAATCAAGCAGGCTAGAAAATTGGGGTTTGGTTTACTAGCTCCAGTTTGTTTTCTTTTCCTGAAGTGTGACTTGAATTGTTAAAACCAGTTTTAGTCACTTTATGGATAGATACATGTTTTATGTTCTTCTTGTATATTTGAGTCACTTAGTATCAGATGATCTTCTAGTCCTACCCTCTAGATATTCAGGAATATTTAAAAATAAAATTAGTGGATCTTTTGTAATTGGACTGGCTACTCAAATAATATATAAAAATAGCAGACTTTGGGGACCCATTAAGATTTTGGAGAGGGCTTATAATATGTGATGTATGAAGTATAAGTGTTTTTTAAAATGAAAATGGGTCTGTCCTGCATGTAACTATATTAATTTTGCGAGCCTACAGTATATCATTTAAAACTAATGACCGTTTTTATATGTATAGTATAACTCATTAAAGGCAGCAGCAAGTGTAGAAAGAGTACCCTGTGGAAAGGGTGCTTAATTTTTGACTTTTTAAAGTCAAAATTTTTGTTCTGTAAAGAGTCAATTCTGTAATTAATTAGTTGTGTGACTTACACAGAGACACACAATATTTAAGCTGGAAAAGAGCATCAGCCGCCATTTCTACCAAACCTCATAATGTAGGCAATTATAGAGAGATGTATAGGTAGAGGTATAATTATAGGTACAAATATAGGTACAGAAGTAGAGGTGGAAGAACAGGTGCAGGGACAGGTAGAGATATACAGCAGATAGGTAAGATTTTTCTAGCCAAAGTACACAGTTAACTCCTACACGAGTAATTAATTCCCTCTGGCCTGAATCTTTGTTGTATGAGTTTGAATAACTCACTTTTATTTTTGTGACATAAAATGTGAATATTGAATAGATATTTAAGGTCCTTTTGAGTTCTAAAATTGTGAATCTAAATGCTAAGAATCTAGTTTCTGAAATTATTTATTCACATGCATATATATTTTATAAACAAACAAACAAACAAATAAATAAATGTAATTTGGGCAAATGTATAATGGCACATACCCATCATGCATACATAGTATTTTCATTGCCCTATAAATCCTCTTTGTTATGCCTTTTCACCTCTACTCACAACACCTACTCAGCTTTTTATTGTCGCCACAGTTTTGCCTTTTCCAGAATGTAATTCCATACAGTTGGAATCATAGGGTATGTAAATTTTTCAGATGGGCTTCTTTCACTTGGTAATATGTATTCAAAGTTCCTCCACGTCTTTTTAGGCTGCATTGGTTCTTTTTTTGTAAGTGCTAAATAATAGTTCATTGGATGTACCACAGTTTATCTGTTCACCTAGTGTAGGACATCTTGGTTGTTTCCAAGTCTTGGCAATTATAAATAAAGCTGCTATAAACATCCTTGTGCAGGTTTTTGTGTGGACATAAGCCTCCATCTTCTTTGGGTCAATGCCAAGGAGCATGATTACTGGATCATATGGTAAGAGTATGCTTAGTTTTGTAGAAAATGACAAACTATTTTCCATAGTGGCTATACCATTTTGGATTCCCATCTGAAATGAATGAAAGTTCCTGTAGCTCCACATTCTTCCCAGCATTTGGTGTTTCTGGATTTTGGCCATTCTAATAAATGTTTAATAATATCTTATTATTGTTTTTTTTTTAAAGATTTTATTTATTTATTTGACAGCGAGAGACACAGCAAGAGAGGGAACACAAGCAGGGGGAGTGGGAGAGGGAAAAGCAGGCTCCCCGCAGAGCAAGGAGCCCGATGCGGGGCTCGATCCCAGGACCCTGGGAACATGACCTGAGCCGAAGGCAGATGCTTAACAACTGAGCCACCCAGGCGCCCTATCTTATTATTGTTTTAACTTGCATTTCCTTGATGACAAACTATGTAGAGCATCTTTTCATATGCTTATTTGCCATCTTTATGTATTCTTGGTGAGGTGTCCAGGTCTTTGGCCTATTTTTCATCATCATTATTTTTTTAAAAGAGATTTAGTGTTTCTTTTTAGACAAACTTTGTATTTTTGTTATTGACTACTAATTTTATTTTGTGTAGTGTTTAGATGTAGTCTCTGTAATACTTACTGGTTAAATATTTTTGTATGTGATTATTCATTGACAAATGTTCTTTGCACACCCAAGAAGAATGTGGATTCACTAGACTTGATGACAGTATTTTAAGTGCCCCTCATTACCAATCAAATGTATTAAGTTGTTTAAATCTCTTACAACTTTATTTGTTGTTGTTGTTGTGTTTTGACCTATAAATAATTAAGAGGGAAATTCTGAAATCGGCCACACTGATTGTGGATTTTTAAGTATTTTTCAGTTGTTTTAATAAATTTTGCTTTATATAGTTTGTGGATATTTTACTAAGTACATAAAGGTTTTCACTTCATATAACTTCCTAGGAAGGTGAATTATTTTCATTTTATATAGGAACCCTCTTTATTCTTAATACTGTTTGCTCTGAATTATATTTTGAATAAATACAGCTATTCTTTAGTTAGCATCCTATTACCATTTTCTATCTCCTATTTTAATCTTTTCTTGGTATGTTTTAAGTGAATCTCTTATAAAAAGCATGACATTAAAAAAACACTAAGACATTTGTTATCTTTTAAATAATACATTTAGCCTTTGTATTTTTAATTTGATTATAGTATATATTCTTTCTGTTTATTCTTGTTTTGTTAATGCTTCCTCTATATTCCTTGGTACCATTTTCCAGTTAATTTTTAAATCATTTTTTAATTCCTCCTCCCCCCCACCCCCCCTTCCTGGTTTGGGTGTTTTATTCTTTCTCTATCTTTCTCTCCTTCTCTCTCAGGCAATATCATTACAACTTTACCATTTCATGCATGCTAATATATGAAGTTAAAGCCTTAAGTCTCTACCTAAATAATAGTTTTGAATCTTTTAATCTATATCAGCACACTTCTAATTTGCAAACCTTTTCCCCAAAATTTTTCATTCTGTCCTTTTTCATACATTGCTTGACATCATGCTTGTCAATATTTTATATAGATAGACTACATGTAAATAACTGTATGCTCAGCATTCCTTCTACTGTGTATATTTTGGAAATTGCTTTTGTTCTTTTGAAATAATGGCCATTTCAAATTTTCTGTGTATAATTTTTTATGGCAGTAAATGCAGTTTTGATGAAAAATGTATTTTTCCTTCTTTTCTTGAAAGATGGTTTTTAGTGCACAAAATTCAAGTTTGACAATTTTTTCCCAAATTTTGAAAAAAAATCACACTATTGAATTCAGGCTTTCTCCCTTGCTGTTTTGAAGTGTGCTAAATCATCTAATTATTATTTGTAGGTAATCTGTTCTCTGATTTTAGTACTCTTTAGTCTTTCTGAAATGTGTCTACATTAGAATTTTATTTTATTCTGCTTAGTATATGTTATACTTTATCTTTCCATAGATTCAGCATCAGTTTTGGTTAATATTCAGTTATTTGTTTATATTGCCTCTTCTCATCATTCTGTTTCCTCCATGATTGGCATTAGATGTGTAAAACTTCTCACTCAGTTATTTGTATTTCTTAACCTCATTTAAAAATATTTTTATCCTATTAAATGTTTTGGCTACCTTCTGAGTAATTAAAAATAATTGTCTTTGAGTTAGTAATTTTTTTTTTAGCTGTGTTTGATTTTCTATTTAGCCCAATCACTAAATTTTTTCAAATCAATTATTTTAATTTTATTCCCTAAGGTTTTATTTTTGTTATTTTTCAAATCTGGCTGATCATTTCAGACAATGTCTTGTTGTTTGCTTTTCTTTAATATCATTTAAAAATTTCCTAAAAAGTTTCTAAATATTTATTTCATTTTCTTAAATTTGGAGGAAACTGAATTGTTACACACTAAAAAAATTATGTTCACCATTGCAAGATTTAATTTGTTTTCTAGCAGAATATCCTTTCAAAATATCTAGTGTGACTTAAGGTCAGATATTGCAGTTCATCCTTTTTAAATGTTAGAGTTTTTTAATTTAGAGTGTTTTAAAACATAATTGTACTAGTATTATGTATAAACTTTTGTATCACCTATGTATCATAAGCTCTTTCCATGTTAAAAAACATCCTAGCAATTATAGTAGTCCATTAAATGACTATTATATAATGCACTGAATCATTTTATGGTGCTGTGCATATCTCCAGGTTCTGGTGTTATGAAATATCATAAGATCAAATCTATGATCAATTTATACTGCCATTGTCAATATATGAAAGACTTTTTCACTAGAATTGAATTAGTACACTATTTTTTTTTCTGATGTCATAAATCGGTGGCCAAAAAGTACATCTAAGCTTAATTTATATTAATTTAATTATTAAAAAGCATGAACACATCTTATCTTTATGAATTACATGATCAAATATTTTACCTATTTTTGAACATGAATTTTAGTTATTTTACTAATCTCTTTTAATGCATTCTTAACATACTAACCCTTAGCCATATTCTACAAACAGGTTTCTTATTTGAAAAGCAATTTGTATTACATATTGTATACATTTTTTTAGTTCTTATGATGTCAAAAAACAAGTGTGTCTACTTCTCAATTTTGATATTTCTTTGATTACTTTGAATTTTAGTATTTTTCCTTAATAAATTTGACACTCAGTTTCATTTCTTCCAGTTTTACCAAATTTTCATTTTATATTTGTTTATTTAACAAGACTTTAAAATTTATAATATTATGGAAAGTTTAAAAAATAGTGTCTTTATCCCACATAATTAATATATTTTCTCAACACCATGTACTGAATAAGCTTTTTACTTCCTTTTAATTTGTAAGGTCTTGTTTTTTAAACACTCAGTTTATACTACTCTATCACATTTGTTTATATCTAGTCATGCCATTAACACAGTTAAATTTTAATTTTTTTCATTTTTATTGGGTTTTTAATTTTAATTCCAGTATAGTTGACATACAGTGTTATATTAGTTTCAGGTGTACAATATAGTGGTTCAACAATTCTATACATTACTCAGTGCTCATCATGATAAGTGTACACTTTAATCCCCATCACCTATTTCACCCATTCCACCCTCCCACCTCTCCTCTGGTAACCATCAGTTCTCTCTAGTCAAGAGTTTATTTCTTGTTTTCTCATTCTCTCTCTCTTTCTCTCTTTCCTTTGTTCATTTCCTTTGTTTTGTTTCTTACATTCCACATGAATGAAATCATATGTTATCTGTCTTCCTCTGACTCATTTTACTTAGCATTATACTCTCTAACTTCATGTTGTTTCAAATGGCTGAACAATATTCCATTGCATATATATATCACATCATCTTTATCCATTCACCTATTTATGAACACATGGGTTGCTTCCATAATTTGGCTATTATAAATAACACTGCAATAAACATAGAAGTACATGTATCTTTTCAAACTAGTGTTTTTGGATTACTGGATCCTAAGACAGTTCTATTCTTAATTTTTTGAGGAACCTCCACAATGTTTTCCACAGTGGCTACACCAGTTTGCATTCCCATCAACAATGCACAAGGGTTCCTTTTCCTCCACATCCTTGCCAACACTTGTTGTTTCTTGTGCTTTGATTTTAGCTATTCTGACAGGTGTGAGGTGATTTCTGATTGTAGTTTTGATTTGCATTTCCCTGATGATGGGGGATGTTGAGCATCTTTTCATATGTCTGTTGGCCATCTGCAGTTTTTAGTCTCAGTAAATGCCACTCCAATCCATCTATTTGGTCAAGCAGAAAAGTAGGAATCATTTTTGATGTTTTAAATTTTTTCATTTTTCAGTTTATATATTCCTATTCTTGATTTATTTTCATATATCCTGCCAAATCACAAGTACAAATTGCCATCACCTCTTGCTTGGTCTCTAGATATACCCTCCTAACTGGTTGCTTAGCTTCCAATTTTGTATTTTTCTAATTTCTCCATGGGCTGTCACAGCCATTTTTTAAAAAAACATAAATCAATCATATTGATTCCTTGTTTGAAGCCCTTTCAATTGTTCCCCCTGGCTTTCTTTGCACTACAAAGTACAAAATACTGTTCTCCATATCCATTTCTTTTTTTTTTTAAAGATTTTATTTATTTATTTGAGAGAGAGAGAATGAGAGACAGAGAGCACGAGAGGGAAGAGGGCAGAGGGGGAAGCAGACCCCCCGCTGAGCAGGGAGCCCGATGCGGGACTCGATCCTGGGACTCCAGGATCATGACCTGAGCCGAAGGCAGTCGCTTAACCAACTGAGCCACCCAGGCGCCCCTCTCCATATCCATTTCTTGTCTTATAAAACATTTTTCCCACTAGTCACTTCCATGTCTTTCTTTACTATGCTGATTATTTTTATTAAAGACTAAAAATAGGGGCGCCTGGGTGGCTCAGTTGGTTAAGCGACTGCCTTCGGCTCAGGTCATGATCCTGGAGTCCCTGGATCGAGTCCCGCATCGGGCTCCCTGCTCGGCAGGGAGTCTGCTTCTCCCTCTGACCCTCCTCCCTCTCATGCTCTCATGCTCTCTGTATCTCATTCTCTCTGTCTCAAATAAATAAATAAAATCTTTAAAAAATAAAAAATAAAAAAAAATAAAGACTAAAAATATTGAAGAAAGTAAATATGTGAATGACTTTATAACTGAATTTTCAATCAACCAATACATTAATCCCATTAAAAAATTAAGCATTGAACTAGTAAGTGGCATTAGAAATTTGAACAAAACTAATCTTTGATTTCAAGTTGCTGACAATCAAAAGAAAGGCATGGAAAAATAAGTAAAACAAATGTTATAGTAGAAATGATAGCAATCCAGTAGAAATGGTAACAATGGAAACAATCGAGGATGTGGTCAATTCCCACTAAGGGATAGTTCAGTAAGAAATTAGGAAATTCCTTTTTTCTTTTTTTTAAAGATTTTATTTATTTGACAGAGAGAGACACAGCGAGAGAGGGAACACAAGCAGAGGGAGTGGAAGAGGGAGAAGCAGGCTTCCCCCTGAATAGGGAGTCCGATGCGGGGCTCGAACCCAGGATCCTGGAATCATGACCTGAGCTGAATAAACATTTTTCCAGTTTGACATGGCAAAAGAAGGGCATTTCTGTCAGAGAAAGCTATACGAGCAAAGATAGTTTAGTTTGAGATAGGCAGTGAGAAAAACAATGCAAAAGATATTTTCTTCAGTTGATTAAATGTTTCTGAGCATCTACAATGTGTCAGGCATTAATATACATATTTAATATAAAATGGTGAATTAAATAGCTGATCCCAGCCCACATGAAACCTTTTAGTAGGTGTAAGACCTGTAAGTTAAGTAGAGGAAAGAATTAGCTAAGAAGTTTGGATTTCATCTTGTAAACAATGGGGTGTTGTGAAGCATCTTAAGCTAAGGGGAAATACAAAACAAGTTTGCAATTAAAAAAGACCAACAAAGGTGCTTTTAAGTAAAATAGATCAAATGGTCTGACACTAAGACCAGTGAGATGATACAAGTAATAAAGGAATAAAGCTGAAATGAGACAAGAAGATGAATATTCAGGTCATTAAGGAAACAATAAGAAGGATATGATCTGAGAGTAAATGTAAGGAATGACTGAAATTTTAAACTCAACATGAATTCCAGATTTCTGACATGGGTGACTGGGAGATGAAAAAGCAAGGCAGAGAGAGATGAAATCTAAGAGAAAGAACATGTCTGAGGAAAACGATGAAACCAGTTTAGGACATAGTCAGACTCAGTTGTTCATAGGCATCCACATAGAAATTAATAAGACACTGAATAGGATACACCTATGTTCAATCACACATTACAGGATGACAGCAACGTCTATCAGGATTCCTTGTCTACTACCATGAGGAAATCTAATTATTATACATAAAACAGAAGTGAACTTTGACTTGATGCTATTACAATGTGACAATAATGGTCAGAGATCTACACTTTACTTTGGAATTATGTATCATTAAAGGGATTTAGGTTCACTGGGGTCTAAAATTGTCACTTCTTTCACAGCAGAACTAAATTTTTACTAACTGAACTAATAAACAGTTCTTAACCAGATAATGTTTTTCTATGTGTATTTATTCGTAATATTTTGCTTTTGACTTTAAAAATAGAGGTAGTAAATTAAGAATATCGATGGCAAGGGAAATTCAGGTGCTCTCATTTATAACTGAAAAATACTTTTTTTTCTGTATTGAAAGAGATTTAGCTAACAGAATCTCTACATTTTCCAAAAAACAAAGCCTAAAAAGCAGCAACCAAATTCACATTTCTTTCCTATCCCTTCTCTTGTACAGAGGACAGATAAAAAGAAACAAAACTTTGGATCTCTGCTCTTTATTGTTTTAGTTTCTTGGTTCAGTGGTCTTCAGTTACTGTGCATTGGGTCATATGTTCCAGTCTCAGAGTTCTTCTGGTTTAAATAAATCTGTTTCTAATATTCTTTTAAGAGTTGACATTATATAACTTATAGTGATTTTTCCTACATTCTGTACAGTATATTTAAACTATTTTATGCTTGTTTTTAAAATGTATGAACATCGGGGGGGCGGAGCAAGATGGCGAAGGAGTAGGAGACCTGGATTTCGTCTCCTCTCAGGAATTCAGCTGGATAGGGATCAAACCAATCTGAACACCTACAAACTCAACAGGAGATCGAAGAAAAGAAGAGCAACAACTCTCTCATCAGAAAAGCGACCACTTTCTGGAAGGTAGGATGTGCGGAGAAGTGAATCCGTGGCGATATTCGGGAGGATAGACGGCGGGGGAGGGGCCTCCGTCAGCCGCTTCTGGCAAGTGATAGAGCCGCGGAGCACAAAATCGGAACTTTTAAAAGTCTGCTCCGCCGAGGGACGTCACTCTGGTGGCTAAGCGGGGGGTGGAACCCTCGCGGGACAGTGTGGTCTCAGGACCCTCGGGGTCACAGAAAGACCGGGGGTGCCTGAGTGTGGCAGAGCTCCCAGGTAACGGAGCAGGGAAGCCGGCTGCAGAGGCGGAGCCCAGGCGCGGACTCTCAGCTCGGGGTGGCCATAAACCGTGATCCGCAGCACAGTCGGGCCACTGCTCCTCCAGCAGGGACCCAACAAGCGGCAGATCCGGGGACACTCACCTTCCTTCTCTGGGAGGAGCCGCACGGAGCGCACCGCAGGGATCTGCTGGGTTTGGAGACTCCAGACCGGGTCGGGTACCGGAGATAGAGGCGCGTGGTCACAGGCCGGTTGAGCACGGAGTGCAGCTGCAGACCGGGGAGACGGGAGTGACTGGCGGCTTTTCTCTGGGGGCTCACTGAGGAGCGGGCCCTGAGTTCTCGGCTCCTCCGGGGCGGAGATTGGGAGGCCGCCATTTTCACTCTCCGCCTCCAAAGCTGTACGGAAAGCTCGCAGGGAACAAAAGCCCCGGAGACCAAACCCCAGCAGATTACTTAGCCAGGAGGGGGCAAGGGCGGGGCAATTCCGCCTCCGGCAGAGACATTTGGGAACCACGGCAACAGGCCCCTCCCCCAGAAGATCAGCGAGAACAGCCGGCCAAGACCAAGTTTACCGATCAATGAGAACGGCAGAACTCCAGCGCTAAGGGACTACTGCACATAGAATTCATGGCTTTTTTACCATGATTCCTTAGTCTTTTAAAGTTAATTTTTTTTTTTAACTGTCTTTTTGTCTTTTTATTTCTTTTTGAATTTTTCTTTTTCCCTTTTTCAAACAACATCTTATCAATCCCTTTTTAAAAAAAAAAACATTTCTATTTTTCATTTTTAGAGTCATATTCTATCCCTTCATAGTAGTTTCCCGTATTTTTGGCTTATATATATAAGTTGTTCTCTCTTTAAAATTTTGAGATAGTTTCTTCTAACAGATTAAAATATACCCTAAATCTCTAGTATATGGTGTTTTCTATTCCCCTGCCTGATCCATCCTCTCCCCTTTTTTTTTCTTTTTCTTTTTTCTTTTTTTAAATCCTCTTCTTTCTTTTTTCAAACAACTTCTTATCAATTCCTTTTATAAAATTTTTTATAATTTCCATTGTTACAGTCATTTTCCATCCCTTCATCATATCAACCCTTATTTTTGTACATATATAAGTTTTTCTTTCTTTAAAATTTTGGGAGACACTTTCTTCTAAAAGACCAAAATACACCCCAAATCTAGTGTGTGGCACTGATCTATATACCATATAGATCATATTTGATCACATTCTGGTTTTTCTTTTGTTGGTGTTGTTTTGTTTTGTTTGTTTTTGTTTTTATCTTTATCTTTTTCTTTTTTTTTCTTTTTCTTTTTTCTCTCTTTCCCCTTCTTATCCCACTGCTTCAGGTCTTTTCTGATTTGTTTAGAGTATATTTTCTGGGGACGTGGTTACTCTGCTAGCATTTTGTTCTCTCATTAATCTATTCTCCTCTGCACAAAATGACAAGACGGAAAAAATCACCTCAACAAAAAGAACAAGAGGCAGTACCGACTGCCAGGGACCTACTCAATACGGACATTAGTACGATGTCAGATCTAGAGTTCAGAATCATCACTTTAAAGATACTAGCTGGGCTTGAAAAAAATATGGAAGTTATTAGAGAAACTCTTTCTGGAGAAGTAAAAGAGCTAAAATCCAACCAAGTAGAAATCAAAAAGGCTATTAATGAGGTGCAATCAAAAATGGGGGCGCTAACTGCTAGAATAAATGAGGCAGAAGAGAGAATCAGTAATATAGAAGATGAAATGATGGAAAATAAAGAAGCTGAGAAAAAGAGAGATAAACAACTACTGGATCATGAGGGAAGAATTCGAGAGATAAGCGATACCATAAGACGAAACAACATTAGAATAATTGGGATCCCAGAAGAAGAAGAAAGAGAGAGAGGGGCAGAAGGTATAATGGAGCAAATTATAGCAGAGAACTTCCCTAATTTGGGGAAAGAAACAGGCATGAAAATCCAGGAAGCACAGAGAACCCCTCTCAAAATCAATAAAAATAGGTCAACTCCCCGACATCTAATAGTAAAACTTACAAGTCTCACAGACAAAGAGAAAATCCTGAAAGCAGCTCGGGAGAAGAGATATGTAACCTACAATGGTAGAAACATTAGATTGGCAACAGACCTATCCACAGAGACCTGGCAGGCCAGAAAGGACTGGCAGGATATATTCAGAGCACTAAATGAGAAAAATATGCAGCCAAGAATACTCTATCCAGCTAGGCTGTCATTGAAAATTGAAGGAGAGATAAAAATCTTCCAGGACAAACAAAAACTAAAGGAATTTGCAAACACAAAACCAGCCCTACAGGAAATCTTGAAAGGGGTCCTCTAAGCAAAGAGAGACCCTAAAAGCAACATAGACCAGAAAGGAACACAGACAATATACGGTAACAGTCACCTTACAGGCAATACAATGGCACTAAATTCCTATCTTTCAATAGTTACCTTGAATGTAAATGGGCTAAATGCCCCAATCAAAAGACACAGGCTAACAGACTGGATTAAAAAACAAGATCCATCGATATGCTGTCTGCAAGAGACTCATTTTAGACCCAAAGACACCCCCAGATTGAAAGTGAGGGGGTGGAAAACCATTTACCATGCTAATGGACACCAAAAGAAAGCTGGGGTGGCAATCCTTATATCAGACAAATTAGATTTTAAACCAAAGACTGTAATAAGAGATGAGGAAGGACACTATATCCTACTTAAAGGATCTATCCAACAAGAAGATCTAACAATTGTAAATATCTATGCCCCTAACATGGGAGCAGCCAATTATATAAGGCAATTAATAACAAAAGCAAAGAAACACATCGACAACAATACAATAATAGTGGGGGACTTTAACATCCCCCTCACTGAAATGGACAGATCATCTAAGCAAAAGATCAACAAGGAAATAAAGACTTTAAATGACACACTGGACCAAATGGACTTCACAGACATATTCAGAACATTCCACCCCAAAGCAACGGAATACACATTCTTCTCTAGTTCCCATGGAACATTCTCCAGAATCGATCACATCCTAGGTCATAAATCAGGTCTCAACCGGTACCAAAAGATTGGGATCATTCCCTGCCTATTTTCAGACCACAATGCTTTGAAACTAGAACTCAATCACAAGAGGAAAGTCGGAAAGAACTCAAATACATGGAGGCTAAAGAGCATCCTACTGAAGAATGAATGGGTCAACCAGGAAATTAAAGAAGAATTAAAAAAATACATGGAAACCAATGAAAATGAAAACACAACTGTTCAAAATCTTTGGGATGCAGCAAAGGCAGTCCTAAGAGGAAAGTATATAGCAATACAAGCCTTTCTCAAGAAACAAGAAAGGTCTCAAGTACACAACCTAACCCTACACCTAAAGGAGCTGGAGAAAGAACAGCAAATAAAGCCTAAACCCAGCAGGAGAAGAGAAATAATAAAGATCAGAGCAGAAATCAATGAAATAGAAACCAAAAGAACAGTAGAACAGATCAACGAAACTAGGAGCTGGTTCTTTGAAAGAATTAACAAGATTGATAAACCCCTGGCCAGACTTATCAAAAAGAGAAGAGAAATGACCCAAATCAACAAAATCATGAATGAAAGAGGAGAGATCACAACCAACACCAAAGAAATACAAACAATTATAAGAACATATTATGAGCAACTCTATGCCAGCAAATTAGATAACCTGGAAGAGATGGATGCATTCCTAGAGATGTATCAACTACCAAAACTGAACCAGGAAGAAATAGAAAACCTGAACAGACCTATAACCACTAAGGAAATTGAAGCAGTCATCAAAAATCTCCCAAAAAACAAAAGCCCAGGGCCAGATGGCTTCCCAGGGGAATTCTACCAAACATTTCAAGAAGAATTAATACCTATTCTTCTGAAACTGTTCCAAAAAATAGAAATGGAAGGAAAACTTCCAAACTCATTTTATGAGGCCAGCATTACCTTGATCCCAAAACCAGACAAAGACCCCATCAAAAAGGAGAATTACAGACCAATATCCCTGATGAACATGGATGCAAAAATCCTCACCAAAATACTAGCCAATAGGATCCAACAGTACATTAAAAGGATTATTCACCATGACCAAGTGGGATTTATCCCTGGGCTGCAAGGTTGGTTCAACATCCGCAAATCAATCAATGTGATACAGTACATTAACAAAGGAAAGAACAAGAATCATATGATCCTCTCAATAGATGCAGAAAAAGCATTTGACAAAGTACAGCATCCTTTCTTGATCAAAACTCTTCAGAGTATAGGGATAGAGGGTACATACCTCAATATCATAAAAGCCATCTATGAAAAACCTACAGCAAATATTATTCTCAATGGGGAAAAACTGAGAGCTTTCCCCCTAAGGTCAGGAACGCGGCAGGGATGTCCACTATCACCACTGCTATTCAACATAGTATTGGAAGTCCTAGCCACAGCAATCAGACAACAAAAAGAAATCAAAGGCATCCAAATTGGAAAAGAAGAAGTCAAACTCTCACTCTTTGCAGATGATATGATACTTTATGTGGAAAACCCAAAAGACTCCACCCCAAAACTGCTAGAACTCATACAGGAATTCAGTCAAGTGGCAGGATATAAAATCAATGCACAGAAGTCAGTGGCATTCCTATACACCAACAACAAGACAGAAGAAAGAGAAATTAAGGAGTCGATCCCATTTACAATTGCACCCAAAACCATAAGATACCTAGGAATAAATCTAACCAAAGAGACAAAGGATCTGTACTCAGAAAACTATAAAATACTCATGAAAGAAATGGAGGAAGACACAAAGAAATGGAAAAACGTTCCATGCTCATGGATTGGAAGAACAAATATTGTGAAGATGTCAATGCTACCTAGAGCAATCTACACATTCAATGCAATCCCCATCAAAATACCATCCACTTTTTTCAAAGAAATGGAACAAATAATCCTAAAATTTGTATGGAACCAGAAAAGACCCCGCATAGCCAGAGGAATATTGAAAAAGAAAAGCAAAGCCGGTGGCATCACAATTCCAGACTTCAAGCTCTATTACAAAGCTGTCATCATCAAGACAGCATGGTACTGGCACAAAAACAGACACATAGATCAATGGAACAGAATAGAGAGCCCAGAAATGGACCCTCAACTCTATGGTCAACTAATCTTCGACAAAGCAGGAAAGAATGTCCAATGGAACAAAGACAGTCTCTTCAACAAATGGTGTTGGGAAAATTGGACAGCCACATGCAGAAGAATGAAACTGGACCACTTCCTTACACCACACACAAAAATAGACTCCAAATGGTTGAAAGACCTCAATGTGAGACAGGAGTCCATCAAAATCCTAAAGGAGAACACAGGCAGCAACCTCTTTGACCTCAGCCGAAGCAACTTCTTCCTAGAAACATCGCCAAAGGCAAGGGAAGCAAGGGCAAAAATGAACTCTTGGGACTTCATCAAGATAAAAAGCTTTTGCAAAGCAAAGGAAACAGTTAACAAAAGCAAAAGACAACCGACAGAATGGGAGAAGATATTTGCAAATGACATATCAGATAAAGGGCTAGTATCCAAAATCTATAAAGAACTCATCAAACTCAACACCCAAAGAACAAAGAATCCAATCAAGAAATGGGCAGAAGACATGAACAGACATTTTTCCAAAGAAGACATCCAAATGGCCAACAGACACATGAAAAAGTGCTCAATATCGCTCGGCATCAGGGAAATCCAAATCAAAACCTCCATGAGATACCACCTCACACCAGTCAGAATGGCTAAAATGAACAAGTCAGGAAACGACAGATGTTGGCGGGGATGCGGAGAAAGGGGAACCCTCCTACACTGTTGGTGGGAATGCAAACTGGTGCAGCCACTCTGGAAAACTGTATGGAGGTTCCTCAAAAAGTTGAAAATAGAGCTACCATATGATCCAGCAATTGCACTACTGGGTATTTACCCCAAAGATACAAAAGTAGGGATCCGAAGGGGTACGTGCACCCCGATGTTTATAGCAGCAATGTCCACAATAGCCAAACTGTGGAAAGAGCCAAGATGTCCATCGACAGATGAATGGATAAAGAAGATGTGGTATATATACACAATGGAATATTATGCAGCCATCAAAAGGAATGAGATCTTGCCATTTGCAACGACGTGGATGGAACTGGAGGGTATTATGTTGAGTGAAATAAGTCAAACAGAGAAAGACATGTATCATATGATCTCACTGATATGAGGAATTCTTAATCGCAGGAAACAAACTGAGTGTTGTTGGAGTGGGGTTGGGGTGGGAGGGATGGGGGGACTGGGTGATAGACACTGGGGAGGGTATGTGCTCTGGTAAGCACTGTGAATTGTGCAAGACTGTTGAATCTCAGATCTGTACCTCTGAAACAAATAATGCAATATATGTTAAGGAAAAAAAAAAGAAGAAGAAGAAGGTAGCGGGAGGGGAAGAATGAAGCGGGGGAAATAGGAGGGGTAGACGAACCATGAGAGACGATGGACTCTGAAAAACAAACAGGGTTCTAGAGGGGAGGGGGGTGGGAGGATGGGTTAGCCTGGTGGTGGGTATTGAGGAGGGCACATTCTGCATGGAGCACTGGGTGTTATGCACAAACAATGAATCATGGAACACTTCATCTAAAACTAATGTTGTAATGTATGGGGATTAACATAAGAATAAAAAAATGAAAGAAAAAAAAAAAAAAAAGTATGAACATCTAAAGTTTAAAAAAATTCATACATATTAATAATAGCACCGTTATTTTATCACCGAGGTAATAACTATATCTTTATTCAATTGTGCTGTGCAATACTGGAGCATTTTTGGCATTAGGTTTTGGCTTATAAATATAGGTGTTGAATAAGCATGAAAGGAGTAACAGTTGGTATTAGTTTTAAATGACACACGTAATAAGCAGGACTTCAAAACAGTGGTTAAACTTCAATCCCAGTGCTCACAGGTCACTTGTCACAAGCTATAATGTCATGGCTCTTTGGTGCCAAAAAGAAAAAAAAAGTCCTGAAATGCAGTTATGTTTTCAGATGTTCTTAAATACTCATCTCTCTTGGGCAACAGAATTTCTAAGACTGTCCAAAAAATAGCAATTTGTCAACAATTTGAAAATAGGCTTGTGACATGTATTTATTTGAAGTATAATGCAATAATAGACATACGGTAAAATGATGTTTGCAAAGGAAATTATCATTGGTAAGTGCCCTTTCCTGCAATTAATTTCAGATGTCTATGGGGAAGATTCTGACTGACAAAATGATTATGGGTGGGTGGATGGACAAAATACATATTATGGTATTGTCCTATATCTTTTTTGAACATTTACAGAATCAAAAGTAAATGATGTCTTCAAAGTAGAAGAGTTTTAGTCATTTCCCTGTCAATGCAAAATGCAAGTAAAATGTGAATTACTGAACATTTTAATAAGTTGCACCACTGAACTGAAACAGATTGCAGATTTGGAAGTGCATGAAGCCAATAAAACAAAGTTTCCCACCTCACCCCACCCTGCTCCACACCCTGTAGAAATTTCTATTGCTCCTTTAATTTGTACCCCTGAGGTTTACCATAATATAGTGACCTAAATATATGTAAAAACTGCCATATTTTTATAGAATTTTTAAAATGTCCAAGATTAAAATAAACATTCTGTAGATAATTTTATTTAATAATTTAATAAACATTTATCAAGTGTCTTCAGTATATAAAATTTATGTAATTTCTAATTATAATTACATAAATGAAAACATATTGTCCATTGGCAAAATATCAAAGCAGAATGAATTATAGAACCCTCGAATATATGAGTTGCCGTATGCAACTTAATAAAAACTAACCAGATAATCTAAGGATAACTTGTATAAGATAATTGTTCTGAATTTGAAAGGATAGAGGTAACATTTTCTTGTTTCTTTGTAGTAGGATAAACTTGAACTTTTTAATTTTTTAATTGAGATTTTTATTGAGATGAGTATAGATTCATACACCATTGTGAAAAAAAACAGAGATCTTATGTACAGTTTATTCACATTTCCTTCAGTGGTAACATCTTGCAAATATAATACAATATCATAAACAGAATATTGGCATTGATGAAATCCACTGACCTTATTCAGAATTTTCCCAGTTTTAATTGTACTTGTTTGTGTGATTGCATATTTAGTTCAATATAATTTTATCACATGTGTAAATTTGCATATGCACAGCCACAGAGAATATACAGAATAGTTCCATCCCACCTCTTATTTCCTGCTCTCTTCTTCCTATCTAAACTCTGGAAAACACTAGTCTGTTCCCTATTTTTAAAGTGCTTTCATTTAAAAATTGTTATATAAAATAGAACTTTCCAGTTTGCAACCTTTTGGGATTAACTGGTTTCATTCAACAGTATTTCCTGGAGATTCATCCAAGTTGTTGGGTTATCAATTAACTCTTTCATTTTGTTATTGAGTTGTATTTCATGGGATGGATGTATTATGGTTTGTTAAGCCATTCACCAGTTGAAGAGCATTTGGCGTGTTTCCAGTTTGGGGCTGTTATGAAGATAACTGTTATGACCATTAATGCACAGGGGTTTTTTTGTTGTTGTTTTTGATTTTCATTCCAAAATTTTTTATATCATTTCTTATTTACACATAATGGCAGATCTTTTTAATTTAAAATCAATAGCCAACATACAGTATATCATTAGTTTTTGATGTAGTGTTCAATGATGCATTAGTTGCGTATAACACCCAGTGCTCATCATCAAGTGCCCTCCTTAATGCACAGGTTTTTGAGTGAATATGAGTTTTCACTTCTCTGGGATGGATGCCCAGGAGTGCAATTGCTGGGTCCTCTGGTAATTGCATATGGTAACTTATATGAGACTGAAAAACTATTTCCCAAGTAGCTGTACACTTTAACATTTCACCAGTAATGTATGATTTATCCAGTTTTTCTGCATCCTCACCGACATTTGGGCTTGTGATCAATTTTTTATTTGTTTATTTGTTTATATTTGTTTTTGTGTTTTCCATTTTAGGAGAGTTGACACATAATGTTACATTAGCTCCAGGTGTACAACTTAGTGATTTGACAAGTTTATACATTATGCTGTGCTCACCACAGGGTAGTTACCATCTGTGCCATTACATTGCTATTACAGTATCATTGACTGCTTTTTATTCCATGAGTAACTCATTCCGTAACTGGAAGCCTGTATCTCTCTCTCCCCTTCACCCATTTTGCCCCTCCCACACTCCCAACCCCTCTGGCAACCATCAATTTGTTCTCTGTATTTATAGTTCTGATTCTGCTTTTTGTTTATTCATTATTTTAAGATTCCACTTATTACTGTAATCATATGATATTTGTCTTTCTCAGTCTGACTCATTTCATTTAACTCAATACCCTGTAGGTCCATCCATGTCATCTCAAATGGCACAATCTCATTTTTCTTATGGCTGTGTAATATTCAATTGAGTATGTATACCACATTTCCCTTATCCATTCATCTATTGATGGACACTTAGGTCACTTTCAAGCCTTGGCTATAGTAAATAATGCTGCTATAAACATAGAGGTGCATATATCTTTTCAAATTAGTATTTTTGTTTTCCCTGAGTAAATACCCAATAGTGTAATTACTGGATCATACAGTATAAATTTTTTGAGGAAGCTCCATACTGTTTTCCACAGTGGCTGCACCAGCTTCATTTACCAACAAAGTATGAGAATTCCTTTTTCTCCGCATTCTCGCCAACGCTTGTTCCTTGTGTTTTTTATTTTAGCCATTTTAACAGGCCTGAGGTCATCTCATTGTGGTTTTGATTTACATTTCCCTGATGATTAGTAATGTTGAGCATCTTTTCATGTGTCTGTTGATCACCTGTTTGCCTTCTTTGGAAAAATGTCTGTTCAGGTACTCTACCTATTTTTTAATTGGGTTGTTTGTTTCTTTGGTGTTGTGTTGTATGAGTGCTTTATATATTTTAGATACAAACCCCTTATCAGATATCTCATTTGCAAATATATTCCTCCATTCATTAGGCTGTCTTTCTGTTTTGTTGATGGTTTCCTTTGCTGTGCAAAAGCTTCTTATTTTGATGTAGTCCCAATAGTTACAATAGTTTATTTTTGCTTCTGTTTCTCTTGCCTTAGGAGATGTATCTAGAAAAATGTTGCTATGGCTGGTGTCAGAGAAATTACTGCCTCTGCTCTCTTCTAGGATTTTTATCCTTTCAGGTTTCATAGTTAGGTCTTTAATCTATTTCAAGTTTATTTTTGTGTATGGTGTTAGAAAGCAGTCCAGTTTCATTCTTTTACATGTAGCTGTCCAGGTTTTCCCAGCACCATTTATTGAAAAGACTGCTTTTCGCCATTGTATATTCTTGCCTCCTTTGTCAAGATTACTTAACCATGTAAGCATGGGTTTATTTCTGGGCTCTCCATTTTGTTCTAATGATCTGTGTGTCTATTTTTGTGTCATTACTACACTATTTTGATTACTACAGCTTTGTAGGATATCTTGAAATCTGGAAGTATGATATCTCCAGCTTTGTTCTTTCTCAGGACTGCTTTGGCTATTTAGGGTCTTCTGTGGTTCCATATAAATTGTACTATTATTTGTTCTAGTTTTGTGAAAAATACTATTGGTATTTTGATAGGGATTGCATTGAATCTGTAGATTGTTTTGAGTAATATGGACGTTTTGGCAATATTAATTATTCCAATCCTTGAACATGGAATTTTTTCTATTTTCTTATGTCATCTTCAGTTTCTTTCATCACTATTTTATAGTTTTCAGAGTACAGGTCTTTTGCCTCTTCAGTTAACTATATTGCTTGGTATTTGATTCTTTTGGTGCAATTTCAAGTGGTGTTTTCGTTTTTGTTTTTCTTTCCCTCTGTGCAACTTCATTGTTAGTTTATAGAAATGCTACTGGTTTCTGGGTATTAATTTTGTATCTTGAACTTTACTGAATTTGTTTATTACTACTAGTAGTTTTTTGGTGGAATCTTTAAGATTTTCTATGTATTGTATAGGTGTCCGCAAAAAAGTTACAGTTTAACTACCTCTTTACCAATATGGATGCCTCTTATTTCTTTTTCTTATCTCATTGCTGTGGTTAGGACTTCTAGTACTGTGTTGAATAAAAGTGGCAAGACTGGACATCCTTGTCTTATTCCAGACCTTAGAGGAAAAGGTCTCAGTTTTTTCTCATCAATGAAAATGGTGTTAGCTATGGGTTTTTCATATAACGCCTTTATTATGTTGAAGTATATTTCCTCTAATCCCATTTTGTTGAGAGTTTTTATTATGAATGGATGTTGAACCTTGTCAAATGTTTTTTCTGCATCTACTGAGATTATCATATGATTTTTATCCCTAGTTTTATTGATGTGGTGTGTGACAATTGATTTGCAAATATGGAACCATCCTTGAATTCCAGGAATAAATCACACCTGATCATAGTGAATGATCTTTTTAAAGTATTGCAGTTTGCTAATATTTTGTTAACGATTTTTGTATCTATGCTCATCAGAGATATTGGTCTGTAGTTTTCTTCCTTTTTTTTTCCCTTCTTTTTTATTGGTGGTATCTGTCTGGTTTAGCTATCAGGGTAATTAATACTGGCCTCAAAGAATGTATTTGGGAACTTTCCTTCTTCTTCTATTCTTTTTTTTTTTTTTTTTTTTTTGGAATATTTTGAAGAGAATAGGTATTAGCTCTTCTTTTTTAATTAAAAACACATTTTAGCCAATCTGATAGATGCGTATTGGTATATCATTATGGTTTTCATTTTCATTTCTCTGATGGCTATTGATGGTAAACGTCTTTTATTTTAATATGCTATTTGCCATTTATGAACCATCTTCAGTGAACTGTTTTTTTTTTTTTGTTTCGTTTTATTTTGTTTTTGTTCATTTTCTAATTGGGTTGTTGTTTATCATTGAGTTTTGAGTTTTGAAATAATATTAAGTCTTTGTCAGATATATGATTTGCAGATATTTTATCCCAGTTTTAACATTTTTTTTCTCCTTTTCACTGTCTTTTACAGAATAAAAATTTTCATATTGATGACACTCCATTTATCAATTTTTTTCCTTTTATGCAACATACTTTTGCTGTGAAGTCCAAGAATACTGCCTAGCTCTAGATCTTGAAATTGTCTATGTTTTTCTAAAAGATTGTTAATTTAATTGTTTTATGTGTATATCTGTAATCATTGTAACTTAATTTTTGTATAAGGTATGAAGTTTGGGTTGTTTTATTTTTTGCTAATGGATGTTTAATTGTTCCAATACCATTTTTCTTTCTCCAGTGAATTATGTTTGCACCTTTGTCAAAAATTAGCTGGGAATATTTGTATGTGTCTATTTATGGATTCTTTATTCTGTATAATTGAGCAGCTTTATCCATCTGTCAAAGCCAGTCTTGATATTGTAGCTATATAGTGAGCCTGGTGGTGTATTTTCTTCTATTTTCTTCTTCTTTTTTTTTTTTTTTAAGATTTTATTTATTTATTTGAGAGAGAGAATGAGAGAGAGAGAGCAGGAGAGGGGGGAGGGTCAGAGGGAGAAGCAGACCCCCTGCTGAGCAGGGAGCCCGATGCGGGACTCAATCCCAGGACTCCAGGATCATGACCTGAGCCGAAGGCAGTTGCTTAACCAACTGAGCCACCTAGGTGCCCATCTTCTATTTTATTCTTATCTGTGAAGATTATTTTAGCTGTTTGGGGACTTGTGCTTTTCCATATATACTTTAGAATTAGTTTGTGATTACAAATTCCTTCCTGGGATTCTGACTGAGATTGATTTAAACATATGGGTTTATTTGGGTAGAACGGACATATTTACTATGTTGAGTCTTTTAAACTATGAACACTATATGTCTTTCCATTTATTTAGGTCTCTGTTTTTGTTTGTTTTAATAAGCCTTTAGTAATTTTCAAAATATTGATACTATGTTTCATTAAGTGTATACTTTTGTATTTGCATGTTCTTTGTTAGTGTATAGAAATGTAACTGATTGTTGTGTGTTGATCTTTTATTCTGAAATCTTTTTGAACTCATTTATTCATTACTTCTAGGAGTTTGTTTATCAGTTCTTTGGGATATTCTTTGCAAGAGTCATCATCTCTAAATATGGGCAATTTCATTTCTTTCCAATCTTTAATGAATTTTCTTTATTTTTTTTTTTCCAGAGAGGCAAGGAGGCGCAGAGGGAGAAAGAGAAAGAGAATCTTTTTTTTTTTAATTTTTATTTATTTATTTTTTTAAAGATTTTATTTATTTGTTTGAGACAGAGAGAATGAGAGAGACAGAGAGCACATGAGAGGGGGGAGGGTCAGAGGGAGAAGCAGGCTCCCTGCCGAGCAGGGAGCCCGATGCGGGACTCGATCCAGGGAATCCAGGATCATGACCTGAGCCGAAGGCAGTCGCTTAACCAACTGAGCCACTCAGGCGCCCAAGAGAAAGAGAATCTTAAGTAGGCTCCACATTCAGCATGGAGCCCAACACAGGGCTCAACCTCATGACCCTAAGATCATGATCCCAACTGAAATCAAGAGTCAGACGCCTAACTGATTGAGCCATCTGTGTGCCCCTGAATTTTATTTCTTTTTCTTGCCTTACTGCAGTGCCCTACTGACTCATAAAACATTTTGTATCAGAGTTCATGTATGTACTATACAAGCTAAAAAATAAGTGTTCCTGATCAGTCTTTTTTTTTTTTTAATGCACTATTCCCATGGTTTCCATTAAAATAGATTTGATACAGGTGATTGATACACATATTTTACTTTTAAAAGTAATATATGGTTTTTATGTAAAATTCAGAAAAACCTCAGAAAGGAAATATATGAAACACCTGTATTCTTACTACCAAAATTTAGCTAATATTAGCCTTTAATTATATATTGAAATTGAAAAATAATATGTAAAGAAATTTTTTTAACTAGTTAAATGATGAAATTGGACATTCTTCAGAAGTCAGTTAACTATTTTCATTTTCTGCTTTGTGAACTGTCTGTCCTTATCCTTTGCCAAATTTTGTAGTAAAGTTCTAATGTTTGAGAAGAAATTTTAAAACTTATCTCTCTTCTACTGCACAGATAATCAAAATGAAAACTATCCAAAGGGGATCAAATTTGGAAACTTCAGCTATTTTAAAAGCATTCAAGAATGATCTAAGCTATCTTATAAATAATTCTGCCTTTTTCTATCCCCAAAATCTTTCAATGCTACTGCTCACCTCTAAAATATTTTCTTGGCATATCCTGGTGGCAGAAATATACTACATTCATGTGATAAAGGTAGGTTCAACTAGAAATGGATATTTAATACATTTCCTTTATATCAAATTTTAAGAACAAGTATGTACTGATTGCTTACTATATGCCACTTTATGTATTTCAATACTTTCAGTATTATTCATTTAAAGCAAGAGAACTGCTCTAATTTGAAAATATTGTGAGTTACTTATGTTTACAAATAAGAATTAAATTTGTACAATAGATTATAATCTTTCCCCTGAAATAGAAACAGTTTTCACATAACCTTAGAGTGTTGTTATCAAGTTCTTTTTAAACTCTTACCAAATATATTCAGAGTTAATCGTTACTATCAATTGAATTCTTTGTTGAGGAGTGTGGGATCACTGCTTTGTAGAAAAAGAAAAAAAAACTTTCAGAGACATTATCCTTGTGTAATATCTATCTTGTATGTTACACACACACACACACACACAATGGTTTTCAACAACATAAGCACCATAAATATGGCTGTACTGTTCAGTTTATATATGTTACTTATATATTTATTAAAAAAAATATCTGCAGGTTCATTTGGTAAAGGCATCAAAAAAGCTTCTTGACATGACTAAACTGATGATATTAACTTTGTTAGCTGTGCATTTAATTTTGTAAAACATATCCATATGACAGTATCAATTTTCAGTATACTTTTCCAAGAAACTGGTAACTCATCAAGGTAGACATATATTAAATTCCATTCAGAAAGGAATACTAAAATAAAGGTGGTTTTTTTGGTTAATTAAAAAACTTAATGATATAATTAAGAAATGACTACTTTTTCAATCTTTTTACTTCTCAAATTGATGACTACCTTTCTTTATGGTTTGAAAATGCTGACAAAGCCCAAGCATATGTAAGAAAGGAAGCAAGACTCAGAGAAAATAACTGGTGAACAAGATGATATCAACACAAAATATGCAAAAAGAAACACAAAGAGAAATAAAAGACTGAGAATTTTCCATAATTGATTAATGATATCATACACTTCTCTGATGTTGAAAAACTTTTGTGAAAACTGAAGATAACGACATCTTATATCAGAGTATGGGGGAAATGATAAAAATGGCAATTCTCTATATCTTAGAAGAATGCTGAAAGAAGATTTTTCAGGATAAGATGTATACACATGGCAATAGTTTGGAGATAAATACACCATACCTAAGTTACCATGAGTAAGATTTTTAAACTCTATGAAACTTATTTTTAATCTATAAAGGGAATTTATAGAAGTTTAATGGGAAAATGTATATAAATTGCTTAGCATAGTTCCTATTTATCAGTACGTTGCTCATCTACCTAAATTCAGTTTTTTTATCAGATAATCTCTAATTTGTAATACTTGTTTCAATTTTAAATTTTTATATGCTTCCAAATTGTGTTACTTTGTAGATGAATGGATAGAAGAAAACAGATACAGTTAACATTGTTATAATCATACAGATAAACATATGTATACAAATTAAAATGTTATATGAAACATGAGATATAATATCAGAATTACAGAATCAATTCTCATGAAGTATAAAAAAATCAGTATTATAAAACAATTTTAAGTCAATATTACAAAATAAAGATCTGGAACTAATGACAGCAATTTTTTTTTTACTTTGTCCTGCTTTGTTTTCCTGCTAAATCATTAAATTAGCTCACTGCTACTTAAAATAACATAACCATGATAAATGAGAGGGAGAAAGAGAAGATGTTAACCTAGCGTGGGCAGCAGGGCTGTCATGACTTTATTTAGTAGGCTTTCTGGCTGCATAGCATCAAGCACATTCCTTAGTCTCCTTGTGCCTTAGTTTCCCCATCTGCACATAGGGTAGTCGAGGTACATATTCATAGGGTGACTGAGACTGCCCATTCTCAGAACAGGGCGGGCACCAAGAACTCACAAACTGAGTTTGATAGCATCCCTGCTTTTTGGTGAGCGACTGCCCGCTGGAGAATTTAGGAGCCTGAGAAAAGCTACTGGGTGCCGGAGTGCTCCTATATGTCTTGGTCTTTATGTGACTGACACCCATAAAACTATCTAAGAAAAAAATGCCCTGTTAAAGAATGAGCTAGGGACCTGTATTCAAACTTCAGTAAGAAGGCCACTGAAGGCATTTTTCCCAGAATGAGACGTTTCTAATGATAGCAATTTTGTCAGATCTACTGTTGACTATGCCTATCTGCATATACTGAGCTTCAATAATAAACAAATGTAAAGAGTATCTTTGGAAAAAGTGAAAAAAAAATGTGAACCAGACAAATATTTCATGGTTTGAACTTGTCTTCAAATGTATCTTCAGATGACTTTTATTTTCCAAATATTGTGACTTAAAACATAAAATTAATATATTCATCTAATAAACATCCATGAGTTGGCATCTATTCTTAAAGCTTTGAATATTTAAGCTCAATTATGTCTATTAAAATAACTTTATTATAAATGAGAAAATCAAACCAACTATGTATATGTACAATTTGCAATTCACTTCTGAAAAAGTTCTTCACTAAAAATAATTAGGTGAAAAATTATCTTCCAAGTGTAAAGCTTGTCAGTACCACATAGAGATTTTTGTTATAAGATCTTTTTGCTATCTTCCCCTCAGCAAACAGATAAAGAATTGGGTATTAATATATGAAAACAAGCAGACAGAAATGGCTAAATTACTTTAGCATTTCTGCATTACAGAAAGGCAATGATAACAGTTCACATTTTTCTCTTTCAATAAATAGGGGTACAATCTGCTTCCTTTTTTCCATTTATGTAAATATCCTCTACAAAGCCAAATTTTTCAGGTATTAATATTTCTGCTTTTATGCAACTCTATTCGGTCTCTATTAGTATATATTTACCTTTTTTTTTTTTTTTTGGCTTGTACAGCGTTTTGCCTTTTGTGAGAATATTTCCTGCCCCCTCCTAGCCTCACTACTCTTTCCAGGTTCTTTTTAATATGAAAAGAATGTTAATCTATGTGTTTGATTTGGAAGACATTAATTCAAGCACATTTATTTGTGGGGAGTATCACTGTGTAATAAAAGTCATCTCTTTCATTTTTGACTTTCTCCATTCATGTTAATAGAATAAGAAGGTCCAGCATTTTGGATAAGGTAGATTACTGTCTTATTTGCGGTCTTAACTCTTTTGCCATACAATTAATTAAGCACTAGATGTCCTTCTTCATTGATCTTTGGTCTCTCCTTTTACACTAACGTAGATTGAATTCAACATGGGTCAACCTAAAACTGAGATTTTTTTTTGCCTTTTCTTATTATCTGACCTTATTGTTTACAACAATAAATGTTTGCTGTGCTACATATTACATTATCTACAATATAAGAATATTCTAGTTGCTTAGAAATACTACCACCAGTGCAGCAACACTGGGCCCTGAATTATGTGGTATGGGAGGGTACATTATATTGTCATGAATCTACTTTTGGGAGGTCTGGAAAGCGAGTCTCATGAGAGATTAAAACTGAGTTTATTTAATTTTTAAAATACTAAGGTAACCATAAATGTAGATGACAGATTAGGCAACATCTAACAAATGAGAGACCCAGGTCATTAAGATAATATGATTAAGATCTTCTCTGGAGAAAAAGATAAATGCATATTAATTTTTTAGGTCTACAAGCTTCCCATGATTGAGAGGATTTTTTTGTGTGTCTGGTTTTTTTTGATGAACTCAGAATTCTTTGCACAAACTTAATAACAGAAAAACATTCATATTAACATGTAGGGTTTTTTTCATTGCATTAAGCTATCATCCATACAAATTTTGTAAAATTCTATGATGCTGTATGAACAGCGGAATAGGATGTGATTTAATAAGCAGAATCGAATCAGACCATTGTCCTTGAGGTAAATTAATGTCCTGTTCACAGGGCTCTGGGCAACAACTGAAGTGTCATGTATCATGGTTCCAAGTGTCTAAAAAGAAACAGCGGCATGTTCAAAATAAGGAGCCATATATAATTACAACAATTTTCCCTTCATAGTTAATTGGTACTTTTTCCCAGAATGGCAAACTCTATCTATGGTTGACCATAGGTTTACCTGTTAAACCAAGTAGTTTAAGAAGAAAATTAAAATTGATAGAACAGGGCGCCTGGGTGGCTCAGTTGGTTAAGCGACTGCCTTCGGCTCAGGTCATGATCCTGGAGTCCCAGGATCGAGTCCCGCATCGGGCTCCCTGCTTGGCAGGGAGTCTGCTTCTCCCTCTGACCCTCCTCCCTCTCATGCTCTCTGTCTCTCATTCTCTCTCTCTCAAATAAATAAATAAAATCTTTAAAAAAAAATTGATAGAACAGGACGTAGGGTGGTAGACAGACTCCCATTTCTCTCTATACATCAACAATGCTTTTGCTCCTTTGCTGGTATTCTACTGTCACTCGTCTTCTCTCTTTTCCCGAGAAGAAGAAAATACCACTAAGGTCATATTGCAAAATTATCAGTGGTTGAATCATTATATGCAATATGGTCATGCTTTTGTGCATAATCTTTTCTAATTCTAAAGCAGGCAGGAAATTTAATTTAAGACTGACTTTCTGGGGAAGATTATGACTTCCACCAAATTGATATTAAATGAACAGATTGGTAGGAGGCTCTATTTAGTCACTGAGCACAGGTCATGTGCTTTTTCTTTAGTTATGCTGAGCTCTGCTTTGGTGCTGGGAGAGTTTAGCAGAGTAAAGCTAATGACAAAGTGTGTTGTTTTCTACTGTCCCACAATTTCTCTGTGTATATGTGTTTATCTCTCTTGGGTAGATAATGTGAAGAAATAGCCTAACAGTACCAAACTATCAAAATATCATCCATGTTCCTAAAAATAATAATACTTCTATTGCTGTTCAACTGAAATCTTTCTAAATTTATATTCATTTAACACTAAAATCAGCAAAATTAATTTTGGTATTATGTTTCCCTTCTCATTTGCCAGAATGTTGAACAGATTTTTAGAATGAATTAATCATGGTGGAATTTGAAAATCAATGCATATATTACAATTTTGTGAAAACTTATAAATATGAAAATTTTCCTGGAGTAATCAAGAACTTAACAGAACTTATTTTTTAACCAGAATATTCTTTTGTATGATTTCTGTGCCACATGTTATGTAATTAATGATGATAACACTAGAATTAATATTTCCATCTGGCACAAAATATGTTTAGAAAATAGGCTTAATCTCGGTATCAGATAGGTATTGTGTTTAGTGGCATAAAATGGAAAAATCCAAAATAATAGTAGATTGAACAAGAAATCATTTATAAAACATGTAAATTTTATTAAATGTTTCATATACATCATGCCAAATTATGCCATTAATAGCCATACTTTCCACTCTCTGCAGGTTTCTTAGTAAACCATTCCTTTTCAATGTTTTGAAACAGTTAGTTCTGCACATCCTGTGATTCCCTAAACTTGGTCACTGCTGATTCTACCAGCAGTCATTTGCTGATCTCAGCTGGGCAATTTAGATTACTTCTTTTTTTTTTTTTAATGTTATGTTAATCACCATACATTACATCATTAGTTTTTGAGGTAGTGTTCCATGATTGATTATTTGCATATAACACCCAGTGCTCCATTCAGTACGTGCCCTCTTTAATACACATCACCAGGCTAACCCATCCCCCCACACCCCTCCCCTCTAGAACCCTCAGTTTGTTTCTCAGAGTCCATAGTCTCTCATGGTTCGTCTCCCCCTCTGATTACTTCTTACAAGAATACTGAATCAAGACACAGAGGCTGAGTCAATTGTATGATGCTGAGTGCTGTAGGGCTGCTGACTTGTGAGCCAGAACTACATGCAAGCCAAAGTCAGGGACAGAAGCAAAAAGATCAAAACCAGTGAAGAGAATTAATGATTCTAGGATAGGATTGAATCTTAGTGGGAAATAGGAAACTTGCAGGTACTGAGGGGGTAAGTCACATGTATTGGGAGTGCTTTTTGTATGTCTTCTGTTTCTTTTTGTTCATCTGCTCCATTTTCTACCACATTCCACCAGTCTCAAGTCTACCCATACATTCTTCCATAAGTGAGCTAATTTGTAGGGATTTTCTTTCTTGAAATGAAGAAGTACCCAAATAAAAACAGTGGTAACATACAAAAATTCTGAAAGAAATATTTTCTTTATTTATGTATAAGAAAATATAATACTGCCTAAATCCCTAAAGACTATTATCAATAATACAGTATTCCTGATTTGTAGCAAAATGACCAAACCCATTTTTCATTTAATTGCTGACTTTAAAAATTACTCTTTGTAGTTTTCCTGAAAGGGGATGTATGATTCAATCCTTTCTCAAATTGTATTTTGCAAGAGTTAAAGAAAAAAAATCACAAATTAAAAAATGCTTTGATAAAATGCCAGATCTAGTCATTGCATCTGGATTTTTGATACCAAAGCCCTTAAAATGGGAATATATGAAGGATCTAAAAAGAATGTCAGGTTAGACTGAAGATCAAATTAATTTTTAATTTAATTTTTATGTTTATCACAGTAAGACATGTAAATAGTTTTAAAAGAAAAATGGTACTTTAAAACATAACAAGAGAAGCAATAAAAATAGAAGTCCACTGTTGCGCTTTTCATATAAATTTCTTCTCCCCAGACAACACAGCTCATAACTTATTTTTCCTGTATTTTTTTATTTGACAAATTTCTAATTTAGATGTTTAAAATATTTATTAAATTTTTAATATATATACATTACATATTAACTTTGTATTATATAGATTAAGATTCAGTCTTCTAATTCCAACTACCCAACAAATACTAACCTGACAAATACTAACAAAAAGTATTTCTGTTTATATCCCTACCCTTTACCTCTACATTCACAGGAAACTAGTGTTTCCGATGACCAAAATATGTATCTATAAATGGTCTTGCTTCTAGTTGGTTTCTCTTTCTTTGGGACTAGATTTAAGTTTTCTCTATGCTGTGAATTAACTCTCACTTATCTATCTGCTAACACCTAAAATTTGTTTAATGTTTCCTCATCCTCTTTTCTATTTGTCTTTATGGATTTTTTTCCCCTATAATATCATCTTAGCAGGATTTCAGGAGGAAGCATATATAAACCTGTGGTTTGACAGAAAACGGAAGTTACTCTTATGCCCATATACCCTCAATAGAATCAATTTGGACTTCAAAAATAAATAGAACTAAAACAAAAACAAATAAAGAAAAGTTATTTTCCTGTGAAAAAATGTTAAATATTAAGAAAATAGATTAAAGATTATATGAGTTGGATTATAGTCTCTAGAGTGAATACTTTTTATTTTTTTAGTATAGTTCAATCACAATGTTACATTAATTTCAGATGTACAATATAGTGACTCAACATCTTTATATGTTATGTTATGCTCGCCACAAGTGTAGCTACCATTTGTCACCGTACAACACTATTTAAATATCATTGACTATATTCTCTCTGCTGTGTCTTTTCCCTGTGACTTATTCATTCCATAACTAGAAGTCTGTATTTCCCACTCCCCTTCACCCATTTTGTCCATCCCCTCAACTGCTTCCCTCTGGAAACTATCAGTTTGTTCTCTGTATTTATAGGTCTCATTCTGCTTTTTGTTTGTTTGTTCATTTGTTTTGTTTTAGATTCCACATATGAATGAAATCACATGGTAATTGTCTCAGTTTGACATATTTCACTTAGCAAATACCCTCTAGGTCCATCCATATTGTCACAAAAGGCACAATCTCATCCTTTTTAAAGACTGAGTAATAATCTATTTATCTATCATTATTCATTCATCTATAGATGGACACTTAGGTTACTTCCATATCTTGGCTGTTGTACCTAATACTTCCATAAACACAGGAGTGCATATATATTTTCAAATTAGTGTTTTTGTTTCCTTCAGGTAAATGCCCAATAGTGGAATTATTGGATCATACTGCATTTCCTTTTTTTTTTTTTTTTAATTTTATTTAGGGACACCTGGGTAGCTCAGTCAGTTAAGCATCTGCCTTCACTCAGGTCATGATCCCAGGGTCCTGGGATCGAGCCCCGCATCAGGCTCCTTGCTCAGTGGGGGCGCCTGCTTCTCCCTCTGCCTACAGCTCTCTCTGCTTGTACTCTCTCTGTCAAATAAATAAGTAAAAGATATTATTTATTTATTTGAGAAAGAGAATGACAGAGAGAGAGAGCATGAGAGGGGGAGGGTCAGAGGGAGAAGCAGACTCCCTGCTGAGCAGGGATTCCAATGTGGGACTCGATCCTGGGACTCCAGGATCATGACCTGAGCTGAAGGCAGTCACTTAACCAGTTGAGCCACCCAGGCACCCCCATACTGCATTTCTACTTTTAATTTTTTGAGGAATCTTCATACTATTTTCTACAGTGGTTGTATCAATTTATTTTCTCAACAACAATGCATAAGGGTTCCTTTTTCTCCACATCCTCACCAAAACTTGTTCTTTCTTATCTTTTTTATTCAGCCATTCTGACAGGTGTAAGGAAATATCTCACTGTGGTTTTAATTTGATCAGCATTAACATGATACCAAAACCAGACAAAGATACTACAAAAAAAGAAAACTACAGATTAATATCCCTGATGAACATAAATGCAAAAATCTTTAACAAAATATTAGCAACCTACAATCAACAATACCCTAAAAGGATCATTCACCATGATCAAGTGGATTTATTTTGGATACAAGGATGGTTTAATATTCACAAATTGATCAGTGTGATATACCACATCAGCAAAACAAAGAATAAAGATTATATGATCTCCATAGATGCAGAAAAGGCATTTGACAAAATTCAACATCTGTTCATGATAAAAACTCTCAACAAACTGAATTTAGAGAGCATACCTCAACATAATAAAGGCCATATATGAAAACCCACAGCTAACATCATATTCAATGGTGAAAAACTGGAAACTTTTCCTCTGAGAGGATGTGCATTCTCACCACTCTTATTCAACATAGTACTGGAGGTCCTTGCCATAGTAATCAGACAAGAAAAATAAATAATGCCTCATCCTTATTGGTAAGGAAGAAGTTAAACTGTCAGAACTTGCAAATGATATGATACTATATATAGAAAACCTTAAGACTACACCAAAAAAAAAAAAAAAAAAACCTACTACAAGTAGTAAATAAATTCAGTAAAGTTTCAGGATAAAAAATTAATACCCAGAAATGAGTAGCATTTCTATACACTAATAACAACGTCCCAGACAAGAAATTAAGAAAACAGTTTCACTTACTATTACAACAAAAATAATAATATACCAAAGAATAAACTTAACTGAATAGATGAAAGACCTGTACTCTGAAAACTATAAAACATTGATGAAGGAAACTGAAGATGTCACAAACAAATGAAAAGATATTTCATGTTCATGGATTAGTTGTTGTTAGAGTGAATACTTCTTAACAGTTAACCTGGTTCTATCACTCAGCAACTATATAACCTTATGCTAGTGGCTTTACTTTTTGAGTTCATCTTTGGCAACTGTAAAACTGAAATAATAGTAGCATCTATTTTACCAATAGTTTTAAAGTTAGAGTAGTAGTTAAGCAGTATAATTAAGCAGTGCTTAATAGCCTTTCTAGATTCTGCTCCCCAATAACATGTACGTAGTTACTACATAACATAGACAATAGTAACTAATGCTCCTACAACAACAAAAATCATGTAATGAGAAACATATACTACCCAAACCACAGAGAGATAGAGAAGTACTGTTGATTGGATAAATTACAATGCCAGAATTGAGAAAAACTTTCTAAAATTAACAAATAATTTCCAGTACTGAAGAGTGTATTGTTTACCATTTTGGGAAACAAGTTGCAAATATGTCATGTCCATGAAAGAGAACTTCTTTTAGAATAAAGCACATTTTGGCAAATGTGTGAGACTGGCATGATAAAATGGCAAACTTGAGGGTCAGAAACACATGGTCAGCTTTCCCTTCAGACATTTAATGAAATCTGATCTTGCACAGGAGGCTGAGGAACAAGAATGTAAACTACAAAAAGACAGGGTAAAATCTCTAAAAATCTTGTGGGCCTTACCAGGGAGTGGCTTTCCTTGGATACTAACAGTCTCTCATTTTAATAAATTTTCCAGATTTAGGATCTCATTAGACAAGAGGCTTTATAATTACATTGAGAGCTCTGAAAGACAGTTTGGGATCTCTTGTAGTCTTTCAGGGCTAAGGAGACAAAGAACACCAAGCTGTCAGCCTTACTATATAGATTGATAGTAGTTTTAAATCCTAAGGTTTTAGTAGTGTTGAATTATTTTAAAAAATCTTCTTTTTACATGTGTAAGTCTCAAGAATGTATTTTTAATTTTTTTCATAACAACTAAAGTATACTAAAAGATGATGTAATTAACAAATAAATACAAAAGAAAAATGAAATTCTTATGATTATGATTAATCCAAGATTAGGAAAAAGGAAGGAAAAAATATATATACAACATAGATGGATCTAAAAAATAGCAATAAAGCTGAATGCCTAGGGGCGGACAAGATGGCGGAGGAGTAGGAGACCTGGATTTCGTCTGGTCTCAGGAATTCAACTGGATAGGGATCAAACCATTCTGAACACCTACAAACTCAACAGGAGATCGAAGAAAAGAATAGCCAACAACTCTCTGAACAGAAAAGCGACCACATTCTGGAAGGTAGGACGTGCAGAGAAGTGAATCCAAGGCGATATTCGGGAGGATAGACAGCAGGGGAGGGAGCCTCCGTCGGCCGCTTCTGGCAAGTGATAGAGCCCCAGAGCACAAAATCAGAACTTTTAGAAGTCGGCTCTGCTGAGGGAAGTCGCTCCAGTGGCTAGGCGGGGGGTGGAACCCTCGCTGGAACAGTGTGGTCTCAGGACCTTCAGGTCACAGAAAGACCGGGGGTGCCGGAGTGCAGCAGAGCTCCCAGGTATTGGAACAGGGAAGCTGGCTGCAGAGATGGAGCCAAGGTGCAGGCTGTCAGCTCAGGGTTGCCATAAACCGTGAACCGCGGCACAGTCAGGCCACTGCTCCTCCAGCAGGGACCCAACAGGCAGCAGATCCGGGGAGACTCCTCTTCCTCCCCCAGAAGGAGCAGCGCAGAAGCACACTGCAAGGATCTGCTGGGTTTGTAGACTCCATACCAAGTCGGGTGCCAGGGATAGAAACACTTGGTCACAGGCCGGGTGAGCATGGAGTGTGGCCGGAGACTGGGGAGATGGGAGTGATTGACTGCTTTTCTCTGGGGGCTCACTGAGAAGCGGGGCCCCGAGTTCTCAGCTCCTCTGGGGTGGAGATTGGGAGGCCGCCATTTTCACTCTCATCTTCCTAAGCTGTACAGAAAGCTTGCAGGGAACAAAAGCTCCTGAGAGCAAACCCGAGCAGATTACTTAGCCCGGACCAGACAAGGGCAGGGCAATTCTGCCACTGACAAAGACATTTGGGAACCATGGCAACAGGTCCCTCCCCCAGAAGATCAGCAAGAACAGCCAGCCAAGACCAAGTTTACCAATCAATGAGAACAGCAGAACGCCAACACTAGGGGAATAATGCACATAGAATTCATGGTTTTTTTTTTACCATGATTCTTTAGTCTTTCAAAGTTAATTTTTTTAACTGTCTTTTTTTTTTTTAATTTTTCTCTATCCCTTTTTCAACCAACATCTTATCAATCCCTTTTTAAAAAATCTTTTTTATTTTTCATTTTTAGAGTCATATTCTATCCCTTCATAGTAGTTACCCTTATTTTTGGCATATATATATATATATATATATATATATATATATATATATATATATATAAGTTGTTCTCTCTTTAAAATTTTGAGATTGTTTCTTCTAACAGATCAAAATATACCCTAAATCTCTAGTGTATGGTTTTGTTCTACTCTCCTGCCTGATCACATTCTCTCCCCTTTTTCTTCTTTTCTTTTTTTTAAATCCTCTTCTTTCTTTTTTCAAACAACTTTTTATCAATTCCTTTTATAAAATTTTTTATAATTTTCATCTTTACAGTCATATTCCATCCCTTCATCATATCAACCCTTATTTTTGTACATATATAACCTTTTCTTTCTTTAAAATCTTGGGAGGCACTTTCTTCTAACAGACCAAAATACACCCAAAATCTAGTGTGTGGCACTGATCTATGCACCAGCCTGATCATATTTGATCATATTCTGTTTTTGTTTTCTTTTGTTTTTTTCTGTTTTTCTTTGTTTCTATCTTTTTCCTTTCCTTTTTTTTTTTTTTTTCTTTTTCTTTCTCTTTCTTTCCCTTTCTTTTCCCCCAGCTTCAGGTCTTTTCTGATTTGTCTAAAGTATATTTTCTGGGGACGTTGTTACCCGGTTAGCATTTTGTTCTCTCACTCATCTATTCTCCTCTGGACAAAATGACAAGACAGAAAAAATCACCTCAACAAAAAGAACAAGAGGTAGTACAGCCTGCCAGGGACCTACTCAATACAGACATTAATAAAATGTTGGATCTAGAGTTCAGATTCATCACTTTAAAGATACTAGCTGGGCTTGAAAAAAGCATGGAAGTTATTAGAGAAACCCTTTCTGGAGAAATAAAAGAACTAAAATCTAGCCAAGTCGAAATCAAAAAGGCTATTAATGAGGTGCAATAAAAAATGGGGGTGCTAACTGCTAGGATAAATGAGGCAGAAGAGAGAATCAGTGATATAGAAGACCAAATGATCGAAAATAAAGAAGCTGAGAAAAAGAGAGATAAACAACTCTTGGATCAGGAGGGCAGAATTCAAGAGATAAGCGATACCATAAGACAAAACAACATTAGAATAATTGGGATCCCAGAAGAAGAGAGAGAGGGGCAGAAGGTATATTGGAGAAAATTATGACAGAGAACTTCCCTAATTTGGGGAAAGAAACAGGCATCAAAATCCAGGAAGCAGAGAGAACCCCTCTCAAAATCAATACAAATAGGTCAATACCCCGACATCTAATAGTAAAACTTATGAGTCTCATAGACAAAGAGAAAATCCTGAAAGCAGCTCAGGAGAAGAGATACGTAACCGACAAGGGTAGAAACATTAGATTGGCAACAGACCTATCCACAGAGACCTGGCAGGCCAGAAAGAACTGGCAGGAAATATTCAGAGCACTAAATGAAAAAAATATGCAGCCAAGAATACTCTATCCAGCTAGGCTGTCATTGAAAATAGAAGGAAAGAGAAAAAGCTTCCAGGACAAACAGAAACTAAAGGAATTTGCAAACATGAAACAAACCCTACAAGAAATATTGAAAGGGGTCCTCTAAGCAAAGAGAGAGCCTAAATGCAACATAGACCAGAAAGGAACACACATAATATACAGTAACAGTCACCTTACAGGCAATACAATGGCACTAAATTCCTATCTTTCAATAGTTACCCTGAATGTAAATGGGCTAAATGCCCCAATCAAAAGACACAGGCTATCAGATTGGATTAAAAAACTAGACCCATCAATATACTGTCTGCAAGAGACTCATTTTAGACCCAAAGACACCCCCAGATTGAAAGTGAGGGGCTGGAAAACCATTTACCATGCTAATGGACACCAAAAGAAAGCTGGTGTGGCAATCCTTATAAGAGACAAATTAGATTTTAAACCAAAGACTGTAACAAGAGATGAGGAAGGACACTATATCCTACTTAAAGGGTCTATCCAACAAGAAGATCTAGCAATTGTAAATATCTATGCCCCTAACATGGGGGCAGACAATTATATATGCCAATTAATTACAAAAGCAAAAAAACACATTGACAACAGTACACTAATAGTGGGGGACTTTAACACCCCCCCTCACTGAAATGGACAGATCGTCTAAGCAAATGATCAACAAGGAAATAAAGACTTTAAATGACACACTGGACCAAATGGACTTCACAGAAATATTCAAAACATTCCATCCCAAAGCAATGGAATATACATTCTTCTCAAGTGCCCATGGAACATTCTCCAGAATGGATCACATCATAGGTCATAAATCAGGTCTGAACCAGTACCAAGAGATTAGGATCATTCCCTGCCTATTTTCAGACCACAATGCTTTGAAACTAGAACTCCATCACAAGAGGAAGGTCAGAAAGAATTCAAATACATGGAGGCTAAAGAGCATCATCCTAAAGAATGAATTGGTCAACCAGGAAATTAAAGAAGAATTAAAAAATTCATGGAAACCAATGAAAATGAAAACACAACTGTTCAAAATCTTTGGGATGCAGCAAAGGCAGTCCTAAGAGGAAAGTATATAGCAATACAAGCCTTTCTCAAGAAACAAGAAAGGTCTCAAAAACACAACCTAACCTTACAACTAAAGGAGCTGGAGAGGGACACCTGGGTGGCTCAGTCATTAAGCATCTGCCTTCAGCTCAGGTCATGATCCCAGGGTTCTGGGATCAAGCCCTGCATCGGATTCCCTGCTCCACAGAGAGCCTGCTTCTCCCTCACCCACTCCCCCTGCTGTATTCCCTCTATCGCTGTGTCTCTCTCTGTCAAATAAGTAAATAAAACTTAAAAAAAATTAAATAAATAAAGGAGCTGGAATAAGAACATCAAATAAAGCCTAAACCCAGCAGGAGAAGAGAAATAATAAAGATCAGAGCAGAAATCAATGAAATAGAAACCAAAAGAACAGTAGAACAGATCAACGAAACTAGGAGCTGGTTCTTTGAAAGAATTAACAAGATTGATAAACCCCTGGCCAGACTTATCAAAAAGAAAAGAGAAAGGACCCAAATCAACAAATCATGAATGAAAGAGGAGAGATCACAACCAACACCAAAGAAATACAAACAATTATAAGAACATATCATGAGCAACTCTATGCAGGCAAATTAGATAACCTGGAAGAAATGGATGCATTCCTAGAGATGTATCAACTACCGAAACTGAACCAGGAAGAAATAGAAAACCTGAACAGACCTATAACCACTAAGGAAATTGAAGCAGTCATCAAAAATCTCCCAAAAAACAAAAGCCCAGGGCCAGATGGCTTCCCAGGGGAATTCTACCAAACATTTCAAGAAGAATTAATACCCATTCTTCTGAAACTGTTCCAAAAAATAGAAATGGAAGGAAACCTCCAAATTCATTTTCTGAGGCCACCATTACCTTGATTCCAAAACCAGACAAAGACCCCATCAAAAAGGAGAATTATAGACCAATATCCTTGATGAACATGGATGCAAAAATTCTCACCAAAATACTAGCCAATAGGATCCAACAGTACATTAAAAGGTTTATTCACCACGACCAAGTGGGATTTATCCCTGGGCTGCAAGGTTGGTTCAACCTCCGCAAATCAATCAATGTGATATAATACATTAACAAAAGAAATCATATGATCCTCTCAATAGATGCAGAAAAAGCTTTTGACAAAGTACAGCATCCTTTCTTGATCAAAACTCTTCAGAGTATAGGGATAGAGGGTACATACCTCAATACCATAAAAGCCATCTATGAAAAACTTACAGCGAATATCATTCTCAATGGGGAAAACTGAGAGCTTTCCCCCTAAGGTCAGGAACGCAGCAGGGATGTCCACTATCACCACTGCTATTCAACATAGTATTAGAAGCCCTAGCCACAGCAATCAGACAACAAAAAGAATTAAAAGGCATCCAAATTGGCAAAGAAGAAGTCAAACTCTCACTCTTTGCAGATGATATGATACTTTATGTGGAAAACCCCAAAGACTCCACCCCAAAACTGCTAGAACTCATACAGGAATTCAGTAGAGTGGCAGGATATAAAATCAATGCACAGAAATCAGTGGCATTCCTATACACCAACAAGACAGAAGAAAGAGAAATTAAGGCGTCGATCCCATTTACAATTGCACCCAAAACCATAAGATACCTAGGAATAAATCTAACCAAAGAGGCAAAGGATCTGTACTCAGAAAACTATAAAATACTCATGAAAGAAATTGAGGAAGACACAAAGAAATGGAAAAATGTTCCATGCTCATGGATTGGAAGAATAAATATTGTGAAGATGTCAATGCTACCTAGAGCAATCTACACATTCAATGCAATCCCCATCAAAATACCATCCACTTTTTTCAAAGAAATGGAACAAATAATCCTAAAATTTGTATGGAACCAGAAAAGACCCCGAATAGCTAGAGAAATGTTGAAAAAGAAAAGCAAAGCTGGCGGCATCACAATTCTGGACTTCCAGCTCTATTACAAAGCTGTCATCATCAAGACAGTATGGTACTGGCACAAAAACAGACACATCGATCAATGGAACAGAATAGAGAGCCCAGAAATGGACCCTCAACTCTATGGTCAACAAATCTTCAACAAAGCAGGAAAGAATGTCCAATGGAAAAAAAGACAGTCTCTTCAACAAATGGTGTTGGGAAAATTGGACAGCCACATGCAGAAGAATGAAACTGGACCATTTCCTTACACCACATACAAAAATAGACTCCAAATGGTTGAAAGACCTCAATGTGAGACAGGAGTCCATCAAAATCCTAAAGGAGAACACAGGCAGCAACCTCTTTGACCTCAGCAGCAGCAACTTCTTCCTCAAAACATCATCAAAGGCAAGGGAAGCAAGGGCAAAAATGAAGTATTAAGACTTCATCAAGATAAAAAGCTTTTGCACAGCAAAAGAAACAGTCAATAAAACCATAAGACAACCGACAGAATGGGAGAAGATATTTGCAAATGACATATCAGATAAAGGGCCAGTATCCAAAATCTATAAAGAACTTATCAAACTCAACACCCAAAGAACAAAGAATCCAATCAAGAAATGGGCAGAAGACATGAACAGACATTTTTCCAAAGAAGACATCCAAATGGCCAAAGACATATGAAAAAGTGCTCAACATCGCTCGGCATCAGGGAAATCCAAATCAAAACCTCAATGAGATATCACCTCACACTAGTCAGAATGGCTAAAATTAACAAGTCATGAAACAACAGATGTTGGCAGGGATGCAGAGTAAGGGGAACCCTCCTACAATGTTGGTGGGAATGCAAGCTTGGTGCAACCACTCTGGAAAACAGTATGGAGGTTCCTCAAAAAGTTGAAAATAGAGCTACCATATGATCCAGCAATTCCACTACTGGGTATTTACCCCAAAGACACAAATGTAGGGATCCGAAGAGGTACATGCACCCTGACATTTATAGCAGCAATGTCCACAATAGCCAAACTGTGGAAAGAGCCAAGATGTCCATCGACAGATGAACGGATAAAGAAGAAGTGGTATATATATACAATGGAATATTATGCAGCCATCAAAAGGAATGAAATCTTACCATTTGCAACGACATGGATGGAACTGGAGGATGCTATGCTGAGCGAAATGAGTCAATCAGAGAAAGACATGTATCATATGACCTCACTGATATGAGGAACTCTTAATCTCAGGAAACAAACTGAGGGTTGCTGGAGTGGGGGGTGGGGTGGGAGGGATGGGGTGGCTGGGTGATAGATACTGGGGAGCATGTGTGCTATGGTGAGCACTGTGAATTGTGCAAGACTGTTGAATCACAGATCTGTATGTCTGAAACAAATACTTTATATGTTAAAAAAAAAAAGAAAAAAGAAGAAGATAGCAGGAGGGGAAGAATGAAGGGGGGGAATCGGAGGGGGAGACGAACCATGAGAGACAATGGACTCTGAAAAACAAACTGAGGGTTCTAGAGGGGAGGGGTTTGGGGGGATGGGTTAGCCTGGTGATGGGTATTAAAGAGGGCATGTTCTGCATGGAGCACTGGGTGTTATGCACAAACAATGGATCGTGGAACACTACATCAAAAACTAATGATGTAATGTATGGTGATTAACATAACAATAAAACAATTTTTTAAAAATCTGAATGCATATACCCAACTATATTTTTATTACATTGATGCAAAATGAATAAATATTCAAAGAGAAACTAATTAAACTTCAACAACTATATATTGTTTAAAAAGCACCTTTTATATATAAAAACCACAGGAAGATGGAACATAAAAGAATGGATAAAGTGTATCTTGTAAAACTAACCACAGAATTGCTCACTGAAGCTATATAATATCAGACAATGGATACATAAAGCAAGAATCATTATAATTGATAAAGAAGAATATTTCATAATGATAACATTGTTGATCCATCAAGAATCTATTACAATTACAAATTTATACACACCACTCACAGTAGGAGACTTAGCAAACCTCTCTCAATAATTTATTGAGTAAGGAAGCACAAAAAATCAGGAAGCCCAGAGCAGATTCCAACAACAGATCAACCAACTTGGCTTAAATGAATGTGTGTGTGTGTGTGTGTGCACATGTGTGTTCTAAACTGCATTAAAAAATGACAGAATTGATGTTTTTTAAAAGTATACTGAACATTTATGAAGATAAACTGCATGCTGGACCATGATGACAGTCTCAATAAATTTCAAATATTTGAAACTATTTAGAATATATTCTCTGACATTAGGAAAAAAAAAAAGTGGAATTAAATCAGAAAGGAAAATGGTGGTTCCCATGGCCTAGAATAAAGGGAAGTGGGAAGTTGTTGTTCAATGAGTATAGACTTTTAGTCATGCAAGATAAAAATTTTCTAGAAATCTGCTATATAACACTGTGCTCATAATTAATGTAATTAATAATACAGTACTATACACTTAGAACTTTGTTAAGAAAGATCTTATGTTATTTTTTATGATAATTTAAAAAAATAAAAGCAGGGTAATAGCATTTGCTTGGAATTTAAACCAATGATTTTAGCTTCTAACTCAAGAAAAATAAGAAACAAATACATAAGGAAACAAACAAAAGCAAAACAAAACAGTCAACCTTAAAAAGAAATAATAAATATAAGAGCATAAATAGGTGAAATAGAACAATAGAGATAATTAACAAGCTAAAAAGTTGCTTTTTTTTAAACAATAAGTGAAGTGAAAATTCATGAGCAATTTAATCAAGAAAGTAAGAGTGGGAGAGAAAACACAAATAACTGCTGTATAGAAAGAAAAGAAGACATCATTTTGGGTTTAATTTAAAAAAAGTGAATGCCATAAGTAAGTTTACACCAATAACTTTTATAACTTGGATGAAATTTTAAAAATAGTCTTTAAAAATACAATTCACTAAAACCAATAATAGAAGTAAAAACAGAAAAGAGATATAATCCTATATGTATAAAAAGTGGAATCCATAATTAAAAACCTTTTCACATAGAAAATTCCCAGATGGTTTCACCAATGAATTCTTATCAATTCCTGAAATTCACTCTAAATCTATGGTATGTGTGCAGGGCTACATAACTTTTATACTTTAATAATAGAGATAAGGATAATAGTAAATCCTTGCTCTGCCATTTGTTCTTAACCATCTGAGCCACCCAGGTGCCCTCTGCCATTTATTCTTGATCCATCTTAAATCTAGTTTCTTCATCTGT
The DNA here is from genome assembly GCF_029215605.1 of Mirounga angustirostris. NCBI lineage: Eukaryota > Metazoa > Chordata > Mammalia > Carnivora > Phocidae > Mirounga > Mirounga angustirostris. Next base: position 42,002,239 of record NW_026991722.1, on the reverse strand, counting down.
TACATGAGTGTTATAATAGTACTTTCCTTCTAACTTTGTGTGAGAATCAGTGAGTTAATAATTAAAGAACTTAACATAATTAGGTATGTCACTTTTATAATTAAGATATTATTAGACAATAATTTTTTATGCAGTAAGAGATTTAAAAAAAATAGATGAAAGAGGCTTAAAATAAGGTCAGAGTAAAGAAAGTTCCATGTGTTTAGAGAGGTTTCAAATCCTACATAGCAGTCACTATGCAATAATACTAGCTCCAGGAAAAAGGGTTTTAGTCAATACTGAATATATTTACAATGGGCTTGTTATGAGTAATTGAAGCAGAAGCGTAATAATGCATCATTAAATATCCTTATGTATAAGATATTCATAAACCTAAGGCTCAGTACAGGAATACTTGCCTAGCCAAGTCCAATTTTGTGATTTAAAATCTACTTGAAGCAAAATATATATCAGATCTATCTGCCTAATATAGAGGACTTAATTTATTAGACCTGGTTTCATATTGAAGATTTAATTTATACTGAAGTGATAATAACTTACATGAAACTATGCATATCCAGAAATTATTACTTATAATATTTTGCTACCCAAAACTCAAATCACTAATCTTTTTATTTTTTAGCTTATTCTCTATGATTTATACTTTATCTTTTCATGTTATATTTTATTACTAATTTTACAAATATGCATACTATAAACTAGAAAGTTGGTTATATTTTATCTTCCACATGTAATTATGGCATTGTTATTTCATGTTTTTATGCCAGTTTCTACTTTAAAATTTCACTATAATCATAATTAGTTATGTAGTAAAAGTCTTTTAAATGGGTTTTCAGAGGATCTAATATTAAAATATTCCTCTCGGGAAATATATATATGAAAGTCAAAAAATACATTTCATTCTCAAAATTGGCATTAAAAAAAACTTTGATTAACAAAACCATTGTTACCAACTTCGAATAAGAATTTATTTGTATAATAGCAATGTACAAAAAAATAAGCTGCCTTATTAGAATGTATTTGGCACTATAATAATTGTTTGCTGTCTTCACATTTTTAAATACTTTTTTACTATTTCTTTCCCTTTTAATTTTATTCCTTAATATAGCTTTATCATCCTATCATTTAGGACTTCCCATTTTCTCCAATTCTCCTAAGATCAAACTTGTCCAATATCTCTGAATCTTTACAAAAATGTGAAGTTAGTAGTCATACCTGGCCCCAGTGATAAGATGAGCTTTTGTTCTATTTAGAATGTTGAACAAATAGTTTTTGAAATCTCTTTAACTTACATATACCTGGAGAGACAGCTGGCCTTCTTTGGTTAAAATAAAATGTGGGCGCCTGGGTGGCTCAGTCGGTTAAGCGACTGCCTTCGGCTCAGGTCATGATCCTGGAGTCCCAGGATCGAGTCCCGCATCGGGCTCCCTGCTCGGCGGGGGGTCTGCTTCTCCCTCTGACCCTCCTCCCTCTCATGCTCTCTGTCTCTCATTCTCTCTGTCTCAAATAAATAAATAAAATCTTAAAAAAAAAAAAAAATAAAAAAAAATAAAAAATAAAATAAAATAAAATGTAAACTGAGTCTAAAGAAAGTGCTTTATAAAAAGTGCAAATAGATCTTTTTCTCACTCATCAAAGAATTTTTGCTCATAAACATTTATTTCTTTCTCATGAGTTTTAATCTCCATTTTAGTTTATTCATCAGGTGGGAGCATTCTTCAAGTTTCAAAGAGGGAATTATGAAATGAACACCTTACTGTGAAGGAATATGGTGTTACAAGGTAGGTCAAGATTCAACCAACTGTGAAAAATAAAGAAACAGTAAGATCATATTTTGCAAAGCAGTAAGCATTTGGATAAGTTCAGTTCTAGTTTAAATAGGTATATTTTCTTAGTAGCTGGCCTTCAACCTCATTTTATACCCATAATTGGGTGGCATGATTATAAAGGTACAAACAAGAAAATATTAATTGAATCTGATCTTTGCACACAATATGGTGGGTAGATCCTCTGAAAGAAAGGTGATCAGATCTCAGTTACCATAACAAATATTTGCATGTTTCTCTTATGGGTACTGGAAGAAAGTAGGGAGAAAAAGAAACAAGTTCCTTAAGTGATTTGATTTAAATATAGTGAAACTTATTCATGTGACTTCAACTTCACCTTAGTTCTTTGAAGTGGGAAGTGAATGATCCTATATGAGAAGTCACAGAATGCAAGTGAAAGGATGAGCTGCAAAGTGAGTAAGTTTTAGCTCAATACTAATTTCAATCATGCCTGCTATTATTTATACCTAAGCTAGTCACCTAAATTCAATTGAATACCAGTTACTATCAAGTAATATTTGATAACAGGACAGATCCACCTTTGGTTCCGTATAAGGAAAAACATAAGTCAAAATATCTCATTTTCAGGTCTCATAGCATAAACCTGTACTGAGAATCCAGTTGAATAATGAACTTAGTAAATAAGAACTCATATTACTTAATTTCAAATGTGTTAGCTCAGCTCAACTCCAAAGAAGCTTAGGTTCTCCAGACAGTTGCATCATTTTATTTTATTACAATCAGGGTGCTATTAAATACTAGTACAGCAAGAACTGTGGAAATGGTTGGTAAGGATGTCATTATGCTGGAATCCCCATGAAGGACCTATACTCAGAATGAGACCATCCTGCAAAATAACAGTTTGCTCTGTAAATTAGATAACTGCACAATTTTCTTCTTTTGTCTGTTCTCAGAACTATAAAATCATAATAATCAAGTTCCCACTGTGATCTTCTGGAGTGTACAATCTAAAAGAAATATACATTACTTTTTGTTATTCTTTAATGTTGAACTATGTGGTTAAAAGCAAATCAATTTGGAGAGGAAAATGGTCCATATGCATCTCCAAAGAGCAGTTTTACCTATTTGTATGACATTATATACATTCTCCTAATGATGAGATAAAGTTTGTATAAGGCAGGGTAGAATTTGAAACAAAGTGCCTATAACATTAATTATTGGGAAGAATGTATTGTACTTTCTAGTAAGTACTTAACAGTGCCATCACAAAAGTGATCATTTATGTTAGAAAAATGTATTATGGGGGCACCTGGGTGGCTCAGTCGGTTAAGTGTCTGCCTTTGGCTCAGGTCATGATCTCAGGGTCCTGGGTTCGGCCCCATGTCAGTCTCCCTGCTCATGGGGAACCTGCTTCTCCCTCTCCTCCCCGCTTGTGCTCTTTCTCCCTAGCTCTCTCTCTCAAATAAATAATTAAAATCTAAAAAAAGAAAAATTTATTATGTTCTGTTCATTAACCATGTACAGTGCCAATATTTTTGTTTCATTATCAATTTCATTTTCAGTGGAATTCATCAGATTAATTTTTAAGCAATTGCTTTTTTTTCTCCTAGTAATATAAATGGAGAAAGTGGTATGTGAAAAAAACTGCTCTTCAAGTCTTTAGAAATGGATGATACACATTCAAATGTTTCACTTGATCTGATAATTGCTCATGACTAAACATCCATGCATGAATACACTAATGCTTAATTATCTTTAGAAAGTAAAATTAACTATCATAGAAGCTCCATCTCTAAGTACAGGTGAATTGAATTTTCTAATAATGCATCCAGTTGTCTGATAACACATTTTGATAATGTATTATTGGGAGGTCAGTATTGCTAGACTTTTAAAAAATATTTTTTTTGTCATAGAAACCAAACACTCATCTATAAATCAAAGAAAAGGGAAACCACTAAAATATGGTGAACAAACAAGAATTCCTGCTCTGCTCCACTGGAAATGGTTGAGAAATATTAGTCATTTGCAGAACTCAAAATGAAAACTGTGAAAATATGAAGAGACAAAAAAAGTGACTGGATCTCATTGTAGTGCTGCTGTAAGGACAGGAAACAACAACCTTGCTAAGTAGGACACAAAAGGACATTACATTCTATTGCAAACATTTCTTTTAAAAAATCATTTCTAATATTAAAGCTGTATCTTTGCATTATAATGCAAAGTTGTAATTTGGGGCACTATACATACTATAATAAAACAAGAAAGAACACATTATTTAAATAAAAAGAGGGTATTATTTTGCTGGAGGATAGTGCAACAAACAGATTTTTTTCTCTTCATATCGATAGACAATGATGATAGCCTAATTTCTAAACAGAAGCACAGTTTTACAAAATTATGCCAGATAGTCATATTTTGCTCATAAGTACTATTATAAATACACCATAAAGTTTATTTTACAGAAGATACTAGTTTGTCAAGCTCAAGAAGGTAAAACAGTAACTTGAGAATCTGGTATTTCCAGCTAGTCGTTTCTCCCTGCTTTAGAGAATGTGGTGACATATACCTTTGGGAGACCACCTCATCAACTGCTTTTGTCACTGTTGTATCCCCCATGATAGAATGTTCATGTCCTTAAGTGCAAAGCCGAGTGAAAAGCTTCCTACAAATCACCCAATTAGCATAAGTTTCTGTGTGATACATTCCGTTGCCTCTTCACTAATCTTGTTGACTTCAGGTGCTGTTTTATCTCTTCATTTATTGATCTTCTTGCTTTATTTACATCTTCTCGGCTCTCCCCCATAAAGATCTACACACATCCACTGTAACTGCAGTATGAAGGAGAAGGAAATACCTATTACTGCAGATGCTATAAGTTTTCCAACTTTCTGGAATGAAACTTCCAGCCGGTTACTCCATTCATTCTAATCTGCCAAGCTACTGAGTATTGTTCTACCATTAAAACTGTGGCCAAACACTATAAAACCTGTCCTCACTTTCATTTTTCTTGTGAAAGGGCCTTACATGTGTGTCTTAAGATTCTGTGATTCCATGAGCAGCCTGGGTGGTCCTCTATGCCCCCTATTCTGCCTCACATGTCCACATTATTGGTCACTAACCCAGTAACAACCAGAAGGGATAACAGAAACAGGTTTGGATGGCAGTAGGTTACAAAAGGAACAGATAGATTTGTCTTATATGTTCTGTTTTCCCATCCATACCTATAAAATAAACATACTATAACTTAGGGAGACCGGACTTTGAAAAGAACAGGTATAAGGATGAAGGTCCATGGAACTTACTTGAGCTGAGTCACCCGGTGAGGGGTCAGCAAACCAGAAAAGGTCCAGCTCTGACAACTAAGGTGCCCTAAATGTGGTAGCACAGACATAACCCAGGGGCAAGAGTTTCTGCACATCCACTTAAAGGCAAATTGAGCCAAAGTAGACAGTAGTCCTAAAAAAATGTCAAAAACAATGAGACATATGAAGAAAAAAGGTATTATTAGAAAATAAAGCATTCAAACAGAGGAAGAATAGATCCAGAAGAATGCATCTTAAAAATGTATATTAAAAGCTTCAAAATGAGAGAAAAAGAAACATTATTAAAACCTAAAGCAAGAACAAGTGAACAGATTAGGTGTATATGATGTGTATAAAAAATATATAAGCCCAGCCTTATTTTGTATGCAAAAGACAAGTCTTAAGAAATTCATACAAAAAAAGTAAAAATAAAAGTCTGGACAAAATGTTATCAGAAAAATGCAAGTGATAAGAAAGCTAGGGTTGGGGCGCCTGGGTGGCTCAGTCGTTAAGCGTCTGCCTTCGGCTCAGGTCATGATCCCAGGGTTCTGGGATCAAGCTCCGCATTGGGCTCCCTGCTCTGAGGGAAGCCTGCTTTTCCCTCTCCCACTCCCCCTGCTTGTGTTCCCTCTCTCACTGTCTTTCTCTGTCAAATAAATAAATAAAATCTTAAAAAAAAAAGAAAGCTAGGGTTGTCACCATGATCATATAAGATAGAATTCAAGCCCAAAAAGCCTTAAAGATACAAAAAGTATATTTAAACTTCCAATACCATAACACACAATTAAGTTAAATTGTGAATACCTATGCATCATCTAACAAAGTAGAAATACGGACAAAGAAGAAGACAGAAGAAACCTAATGATGACAAGAAATAGTAAAATACCATGTGTAGTCCAAAACAGGTCAAGTTTTAGAAAAAATGAATAATGTGTTTAATGATGTAAACAACATAATAAAGTGGATATAACAGATATATCAAACTGCTACCCAAATATATAGAAAATAATTTCTCCCAAACTTACGAGGAATATAAGCACATATTATTATAATTATTTATTATATTACTATTCATCTAGTTAGACAAAATTTAATAAACTTGATAAATGAGAAACAATGAAAATCCTATTTATTTTGTCATGATATAATAAAAAATTAAAGAAACAAAAACTCTCTCCTGAACATTTAAAAACATATTACTAAACAGTTCTTTAATCAAAGTGTAATTAAAAATGTCAAAATTAGATAACTTGTAAAAATATTAAAATTAAAGCATTATATATATTGCAACTAAGACATACTTTTAAAGGAGTAACCAGAGGAAACTTCACAGACTTTATTTCTTATAGTAAAAATTATTAAAGATTGAAAATAAATTAATTAAGTATCCAACTCTGAATGCTAGGGGAAAAAGTCATAAAGTCACCTCAAAGAAAACAAAAGGAAAATTATAATAAAATTTAAATAATAAAGATCATATGTTTAGGTTTAGGCAAAGCAAGGAACAACTTGAAAAATTCTCATCCTCATGTGTAGAGCTATGGTAGAATTTCTGATATATCTCTATCACCTACCCCTATCATAGGTACTGTGATCCTATTTTCTCAACCAGTATGGTACAGAAACACAAATAGTTTGCCACTTCTGTATGTGAACAACAGTCTGGAAATAGGCAAATCGATAATACAGGCACAAAAACCAAAGTCTGTCTTTTTTTTATTTTTTTAAAGATTTTAAAGATTTTATTTATTTATTTGACAGAGAGAGACACAATGAGAGAGGGAACACAAGCAGGGGGAGTGGGAGAGGGAGAAGCAGGCCTCCTGCTGAGCTGGGAGCCTGATGAGGGGCTCGATCCCAGGACCCTGGGATCATGACCCGAGCAGAAGGCAGATGCTCAACTACTGAGCCACCAGGTGCCCCCCAAAGTCTGTCTTTAAATCCACAAACCTCTTGCTTTTTCTTAGTCACATGTTTCAAAGCATTGCCCACACCTACTGTTTGCAGCTTCCTACATGTCACTTGAACATCATTCTTTGTGCTGTCATTCATGTAGGCTCTTCTCATTAATATGCCAATCACCTTTACATTTCCAAAATCAGCTGAAGCTTTAGTGTTTATTTGCACCAGCTCTCTTCTGTGTTGAACTCCGGATGTTTAAGTCATTTAGACGTTTCTAATAGATTTATGACAATCTTTAATTGATCTTCTTCCTTCTACCCTAGATCATAGTCTGCTTTGCAGGTGCTTTTAAAATGTTCTCCTCTTTCTCTTCAGTTTTTATTTCTACAATTACTTGTGCTTAGTTAGCTACTCTTCCTATACCTCCTTACCTTAGGTTGTCTCATCTAAATTGAAAACTTCCACATTTCTAGACCAGGAATTTCTGTTGTGTTCCAAGCAATCATACTCAATCTCCTCAAAATAAATATGTACAACCAAACTCATCATCTTCCATTCTGAAGTATTCTTTCTCCTGTTATCATCTCAGTGAATGAACTCACAATCTAGCCTTTTGCCTAGAAAAATCTAGTAGTTATCCTGGTTTTATATACCTTACTCCTTTTCAACTACAAGTAATCAATTAATCCCAGGTATGTTAACAGCTTAACCATTCAGTTAGCCAGCCGCTACACTATCTTCTCACTGTCATTGTCTTACTTCCAATCTTGCTTATTTTTTTTTAAGATTTTATTTATTTGAGAAAGAGAGGGAGAGCCCAAGTGTGAATGGGGGGAGAGTCAGAGGGGGAGGGAGAGAGAGAATCTCGAGCAGACTCCATGCTGAGCCCAAACCCATCATGGGGCTCGATCTCACGACCCTGAGATCATGACCTGAGCTGAAACCAAGAGTCTGATGCTTAATTGACTGAGGCTTCAGGCGCTCCCCAATCTTGCTTATTTTTAAATTTGGATTATAACAATAGTAAATTCTTCTCTCTAGTCTGGTTATCTCCAAATCATCCTTCATACTACTTCCAGAAGAAATATCTCCCAAAAGGAAAATATTTTGCCTTTCTAATTACGTATTCATTATAAAATGCTAAGAAATACACAGATAGAAGCAAATGTAACCTTTAATCCTGTTACAACATAAACGGCTTCAAAATAAACATGCTTTAAAAAATGATTTCCTTTTCATCCTTTTATTATTACTTGCAGCCTGCAGCTGGTATGTTACCCCAAACACACATACAATCCAAACACATTAATAAGTTGGTGTTTTTATTTTCCATCTTTCATGTATGCTCATAGAGTCGATTGTAACATACAAACACATTGAAAGACATGTATCATTATTTCATATTCCAATTCATTCTTTATATAGAGTTCACTGCAGCCTGACTTATTCATATTTTAAAACTCACTAAAACTCAATTGCTATTAATCTACCTCATTTTAATATTAAGGTATAAAATTCCATTGTATTGAAGTTCCATAATTTATTGAACTATTTTCTATTGATGGGCATTTATTTTCTTTTCAGGTTTGTATTTTTTAAGTCATTTTTAATGAAGCAAAAATCTGTGTATTAATATATCCCTTAAAAAACAACAAGAATAATAAAACACTGCATATGCACAAAGGAAATTTCAAAATCCTTAGGCTTAATACAAACAAGACCCTCAGTTGCTGACTTCATTTCTTCCAACTATTCCATATTTAGTAATTGATCTAACAAAACTTTCCTGCAAGCACTTCTGTGAGTTAATAACCTATATATATTTTATATATGTAAAATATGTTAAGACCCCCATTTTCCATCTCAGAATAAAATAGCTGAATCACCTTAAATTTGGAGTGGATTTGACTTGAAGATAGTTCAACCATGCTTGATATAACAGGACACTGATTAAATTTTACAATGTGTAACTCACATGGGAGGATGCATGCTTAAGAAAATTAAAGGAAGAAACTTTATTATTGTTGTTATTGTTGCTATAATTTAGCTGGTGAAAACAAGTTTCAAATCTACTTTTATTATTAGCTGTTTTGAAAAATTCTTCCCTATTGGATTATTTTTCAAAGTTTGTATTATTTAACTGTAGTTGACATACAACCTCTCTTTAGGTTTTTAGTATTTAAAATGGATAAAAGTATCCATTTAAATATTTATTTAAGCAACTGTTCTCAATCATTTTTGTCTTAGGACCCTCTTTAATTCTTACCAATTATTAAGGATCCTGAGAGCTTTAGGTTATGTGAATATTATCTATCAATATTTACCATATTAGAAATTCAAACAATTTGAAAACATTGTTTATAATTCAATTACATTAATAATAATAATTCCATTACACGATAGTATAAATAACAAATACTATTTAAAAAGTATCAATTTTTCCAAAACAAACAAAAAAATTTGTAGTGAAAATCTTTTTATTGGCTATTAGATGGATTTTCACCTGCCTCAGTAGTTGACAGATACAATTTTAAATTTAACTTCTGCATTCAGTGTGTTGTGATATGCTGTTTTGATTGAAGTATGTGAGAAATTTTAGCCTCAGACAGTTCGCTAGAAAAAGGAAAAGCATTTTACTACATTTTAATGAAGCAAAAATCTGTGTATTAATATCTCCTTTAAAAAACAAGAATAATAAAAAAATTATTTAACATTTTTTAACATCAGATAACTGTGGATATTCATTGACACTACACCAAAATTTGACAAGTAGTACTTTTTAAAAGGTTAGTTGCATTGTGGGATCTGAAACCATTTCAGTGAACTTCCTTGTGCCCTCTTATCAGTTCATCCTGCATTTTGAACACATGCTTTATCCAGGCATAGTTCTGAATGGCGGGGTCAGGTTTCTTAATGCTGAAGGGAGAGTTAGAACAACCATTCCAGTTTGACTGGGAGTGTCATAGTATTAGCACTGTAAGTCCTGCATCCTGGGAAAACCCTTAGTCCCAAGCAAACAAGAACAGTTGGTCACCTTAGGAATTACCAATCTCTGGAGAAGCCAGGAGGAACTGTGTGGCACTGGATTAGGGTTGGAAACACTAGCATGAACTCATAATTAGCGAGATATAGATCCAGATGCGTAGATACTGGCAAGGGCCATAGCAAAGAGCCTATGCAGAGCCCTGATACTCATTTCTAAATACCACTCTCCAACAAAGGAAATCAGAGCTTTTTGGAGAAATATCTGATTCTACAGCTGGGGCAGGGAATACATAAAATGACACTGGGTGTCTTGTAGTACCAGAAAGCAACAGAGTACTAAAAAGAAAAAGAATTAGAGCACATCAAAGTGATACAGGAGCAAAACTGAAAGAACTCCCAACAGCCCAAGCTAGAATAATTTGAACAAGAAAGTAAACAAAGCATCTTTTTAGAAAATAAGTCAGAGTATAAAATAAATATACATAAGCCAACACTGGCATAATAAATTATTATGTAAATAAATAAGTGGAGAAATGTTAAATAATTTTTTTAAAGATTTTATTTATTTATTTATTAGAGAGCGAGCGAGAGAGAAACAGCATGAGAGGGGAGAGGGTCAGAGGGAGGAGCAGACTCCCCACTGAGCTGGGAGCCCGATGTAGGACTCGATCCCAGGACTCCAGGATCATGACCTGAGCCGAAGGCAGTCGCTTAACCAACTGAGCCACCCAGGCGCCCATGTTAAATAATTCTTTACCCCTCTCTCTAAGAAATGAAGCAGCACTAAGCTTTACAAATAATAAGTGTAGAAAGCAAGACAAAAGTGTCTTAGGGTGGAGCTATCTTAACCAGTAATCAATTTAAACATCAGTGATAAATCATATTGATTGCATGTATCCTCTTTGAAATAAAATAAAATGATTAAGAAGGATGCTTCACCTCTGTTATAGCCTCCCAAATCCATAACCCTCAGTCTAGTCATAAAAAAAAAAGAATCACAGAAAAGCAAAATTGAGGACATTGTACAAAACATCTGACCTGTAAGCTTCACAACTGTAAGATCATGAAAAATAAGGAGACAAAATGCAATGTGGTATTCTAGATTGGATCCTGACACAGTTGGAATTATTCTAAAATTTTTTGAATTTATTAAATAACAGTATCTCATATATAATCAAAATTATTATATTAGAAGGCAACTTGAAGTTGTTTTGCATGCACTTGAAACATAATATTATGGATTTACATATGGTTGAATTTGAAGAGTCACTAATAAAATGAAATCAATAATTGCTAGCCATACAAATTCTGTGTCTGTTTTTATGTCAAGTTAGGTAAACTTTATCAGTACTGGCCTCTGTTTTTTCATTTGTAAAAATGGTGAAGCTATAAGTACTAGCTGTTTTCTAAAGCCCTTCCTAGCTTTTCATTTTATGAAACAAGATAGTGATAAGTGTCTTTTTATAATATGCACTAAATAATTATTAAAATTAATCATGCAGATGTAGTTTGATATTTTCATAATGTACTTACTTCCAATTATTTAGAAAATAAAACACTTACTTTGTTGTCTTATAGCACATAAATAATTTGCAGCCATGGAAAAATACATTAATTATGAGATAGGATGGTGGTTTATGTGGGTTAGAAAATTAAAATGAGTATCTGAGTTTATATCCCTAATTTCCTGTTTCTTAGAAAAAAATACTGGGAACATGCTAATTATTTTCTAGAGAAAGACTAATAAACAACTTGAAAGCTACATGACAGGAAAGCTTTCAAAAGTGCGAGGATTTTTTAAAAAGTCAGGCTAATAAATTATTGACTATTTTGTTCCCCTGATAGAGTTAATTTCTTCTTGATTGAATATGCATAGTATGTGGATGTAAGTGTACTGACCTGTGAGAAAGTGACTAAAAATAGAAGACCTAGTACTACTGAAATAAGCTTATTTGAACATTTATTCCATGTAGACATGGTGCTGTCTGATCATATATGATTCTCACATATGGGGATACAAATCCACTTATATTTTATCAGTGCAGTGCATACATTTGGAGAAAGACTTTGTGCCACTTTGGCGTGTGAAAGGAAATTTGAGAAGTGCATTTTTGGTACCTACATATTGGAGTTCCTGTCAAGTACTGATAGTTTGTAGGGACAATGCATTCGAAATCAGTTTTCTTAGAATTACCCAGAATTAATAAACTCTCTTTGCAGAATTAATAGGCTGTCCCTCATAGCCTTCAGAAAGAACAGTTCCTTTAAGGGTCCTCTTTTTGGCCATATAAAATCACCCATTTTCAGGTAGAAAATCAAAATGTATCTTTTTTTATGTGAGCCCTATACAAAATCAAGAATGGGTTTAGTAATGGAGAAGGCATTTATACTGAGATGGCATTTATTTTAAAACAAACAAAATATTTAGCTTCAAAATCTGAGTCACGTTACCATCTGACAAAACAAATTCAGAATTTGGACCATGACCCCACCACACTCTAGTAGCTCTCTAGACCCTCAGCAGTTTTTTGGCTGGTTTCTCCTCAAATTCCTGGTTTTGTCTCATTGCATTGTCCCATGGCTCAGCCATTCAGCATGAGTTTTCATTTTTTCTCCCTCCCTAGATGATTCCATCCAAGCACACTTTTAAAAACTATAATCTAAAGACTTATGTCTCCAAATGTGTATTTCCAGTTGCGCCATTTCCCATGGACTCCACATACATTTATCCCAATTGCCTACTTGAAGACTCCATTTGGATACTTAATAGACATATTGAATTTAACTTCTCCAAAACTAAACTCCTTATCTCCCTCCCAAATGTATTTTTCCTGCAGTTTTCCTTATCTTGGTGGATGCCAGGATTGCTTTCAAAGTGCCCAGATCAAAAAACTTAGTGCCATTCTTGACTCACTCCTTTCTCCCCTTCCTCACACCCCAATACTGCAGACAATTCTTTTGGCTCTGCCTTCAAAATATACCTAGACTCTGATCACTATATTCAGTTTTTCCTCCTGGCTCAAGCCATTGTCATTTCTTGCTTGGGTTATTGCAATAGCTTTCACTCTCACCTCCTCTTGGTTTACACTTAATAAAGCAGCTGAGTCACATCATATCTCTCCTTTTTCTCAAACCCTAGGAATGATGTGAAAGTCCGTGAAAAGGGCTGTAGGTCCTAGGGTACCCAGTTCTTTTTAACTCCTCTGATTTCATTTTCCACTACTCCCCCTGCTGGCCAGTTGACTCCAGTCACATTGACCTATTCAACTGCTTCCCAAGCATCCTGTCTCCTAAATTAATTCCTCAAACTCAATCAATAATTCTGCTTTCATCTAGCTTATTTTATTCCCCTTTGTTAGATCTTTCCTAAAATTAAAATACAATTTAAAAAATACAGTGTAAAAATCACTTCCTAAAACACACACAGCATTCTCCCACTTCTGGGCATTTGGCTGCTCTCTTGCCTAGAATGGTCTCCCAAGATATCCTCACAGCTTGACCATGCTCCTCTTTCCTGCCCTTTGCCAAACATTACTTTCTCCACGAGACCTTCCCTGACTAGTTTATATAAAATTGCAATGTCCTCCACACTCCCAGTTATGCTTTTTTGCTTTTTATTTCCCTCTAGCACATATCACAATGCAATATAACATACATTTTATTAATTTATTTTGTTAATTTGTGTTATTGCCACAAGAATATTTTCTTTTCCTGCAGGAAGGGATTACTGTTTATGTTTATTCACGGCTTTATCACCAGTATCTAACAGAGTTTCCGCCACACATTAAAAATGCACCAAATTCATGATGAACAAGTATGTTGACTGAATCCAAAGGGGATGTTTTTGGAGTGATTAAGGGATTCAAATATGTAATGAGAGTATTCTATGAACTCGACTGGTGAAAATGTTGCCCAATTGAATACAGAGATTAGCCTCTGTCAGTTGTATAGAGATCAGGAAAACACAGGGTTGGCAACTGGGTGGATTCAAACTCTTTAATTTCTATTTCTAAGCCCTAAACCCTCAGAGAGGCATTATTGGGGAATTTCTTAGTCCAACTTTATAAAAATTAAATAAGTATCTTTAGGAAACCTAGAAATCTTGTTTCATGCTAATTGTCTAATTTAGTATTCAGGTTGGAGTCACAAGGTTTTCTGAAAAATGGGTCAAAAAGGATAAATTAGTTTCATTACTAACAAGAATACTTAGCTAAATAGCAGTTTTGCTTTAGGCTTCTAATTAAATCTCCTTGATGTGATATTATGTTGCTTCTTTCTCTAGCTTTGTTCCTTTGTTAATTGCCCTTAATCTATTATTGATCACTGAAAATTCGTCCCTAACCTTCCTATCTCCAAAATCAATTTCTCAAATCCAATCAATAATTGTTTTCAGCTAGCTTCCTTCATTTCTACATTGCCAAGGTTTTTTTCCCCCAATTTAAAATGAAATTTCAAATTACCTTGTAAAAATTCTACAAATTAATATATCTCATTGTATATATCATTTCAGAAGACAGAAAATGAATTGGGCAGATTGTTTTCCTTTGGTTAACTTTTCAAGAATATAGTGTATAATTCATTTATTCTTGTTTTAAACACTCTTAATTTTAACATCTTTAGACTCTAATATATTTTTATATTGAATCTAGTGGAACAAGTAAGTAGTGTGTCCCAACAATAGGGTTTGATGAAAAATGTATGTGAGAGAGTTAAGAGGACACTGATATATCTACTATGTATTCTTACCCAATTACTCCACTCTTTTGATTGATATGCACAGATATGAGTTCATTTTAGAAATATTTAGAAGCCCACGTGCAAATATGCATTTCTCTATTAGCCAAGTGAAACGCACTATCTCATGAATGAAACATAGTTAATGGGTAGTAAACTCTACATGAAAAACTGTTGTCATTTTATCATATGCCACTTACAAATTTATTTATACTAATATTGATGCTGTATTATTTCATTCTTTTCTCTTCTTTTTTCCACTTTTGAATCTTTAGCCATAGAAATAGAAAATTGAAAGCTGTTTAGTGGCATTCTAGTATAATGCTTTCATTTATAGTTGAAACAAGGAAATTAAGTACAGTGATACTGTCTCCTCTAGAGGACCATTTTATTGGCAGATATGTCTGTAGCATATATGTTCTTATTCTTGTCTAGTATTATCTGTATAGTACACAAAGCCTCATACTTTCTTTAAACACACAAATGGAGAAATGGAGACTCCAGATTCATTCCTGTTTCTCCTTAATCTATCTATCTATCTATCTATCTATCTATCTATCTATCTATCTATCTATCATCTATCTATCATCTATCTATCTATATATATTCTGCTGCATAGAAAATATTTTACTGATATTTTATCACTGCATTGTCTGTTATATGTCTACAATATTGTATTTTTCCAGCATATATGTCTAGTGTCAAGTGTAAATATTATTTCTACTCTTAAAGAAATATTAAAATGTTATACAGGAAACTTTTAGATTTGCACAGTGCTTCATAGTTTATTTATTTACAAGGAATAGTGCTTCATATTTTAAACAATAATAAGTTAGAGGCAGAATTCTAATAGTACCAGTTAAATATTAATAGAGATTGTGTGCATATCCTAAAACTCACTGTGAGAAATTTAATATTTGATTTTAAAAGTAAGAAGAATCAAATTAAAACATAATTGTGATAAAACAAAGTACTTTAGTTAATAATTTAAGATGTTATTATTTTAGCAACATGAGAACTATTTTAAATTGCCACACTTGTTCTATAAAATAAGAAACAGATTTTAAACCTAAGTGGAAAAAAAATCTGTATATCATTCTAAATAAAAATTGAAGAGATAGGCAAATGCAATAATATGCAAATAAATATTTTTAAACATAAGCTGTCTGCTGAAACAAATACATCCTTTTCCAAAGATAAGACTAGATCTTTAATTCTCTATAAACATTGCTTCTAATTATAATGTTTACATTGATTTCATGAGATAAATATAAGTATCATATAAATGAAAGCATTGTATCCCCTCATGCATATTTATTGACATATCAAAATGTCTTCCAAACTCAAATTTTAAAATGTCCCAAATTTATTACTACTCCATTTCTGAGAAGGAAATATTCATAGATGATTATTCATTCTTTGAATTTCCCTCCTCAAAAAATAATTCACACTCTACATTTTAAAGGAGCAGAACAACTTGTACTTTAATATCATGGAAAAGGAAATATGTGAAAGGACATATCTTGTCACGTGTTAGCACACAACATTTTATGCTTTTATGGGTATCTGTATCCAGTAATATGTTCCAGTGATTTTTGAAGGATGGTTTATATGTTACTTTGTTATCACCACCTTCCAAATGTTCACTTAGTACTAGAGTATTCCTATGCACAAATAACTGAGTAACATAATTACTACTGACTTGTTAGCTTCATATATTATGTAAAATAGTGTTGAATAGGTAATGAATTTAAAAAGTAAAATTCAAAACATTTAATAATATCACTAAAAAAACTTCTCCTTCTTCCATTCTCTATCTGCCCTGTTCTTTCTGCAACATCATATTTCCCAGGTCATTCACTGTTATCACCTTCCTTCCAAAATTTTTTTCTGTTAAATATAAGTTCATGAAAATACTCTTCTTTCCCCCTTAGCAGTATATTATATAAATTCTTCTCTTCCTCTGTTTTTCACTACCCAATAATATTTCTTGGAGCCCATTTTCATCTTTTAATAGCTGCATAGAATTCCAGATTGTAGATGTACTATGATTATTCAGCTAGTTCCCAATGATGCGATTTTGCATTTTAATTCTTCTCTTCATTCTGGGCCAGCCTTTGTTTGTACTTCTATCAAAACAGAATGCAGGAGGGGAGGAGCAAGATGGCAGAGGAGTAGGAGATCTAAATTTTGTCTGGTACCAGGAATTCAGCTAGATAGGGATCAAACCATTCTGAACACCTACGAACTCAACAGGAGTTTGAAGAAAAGAATAGCAGCAACTCTCTGAACAGAAAAGCGACCACTTTCTGGAAGGTAGGACATGCAGAGAAGTGAATCTGAGGCAATATTCGGGAAGATAGATGGCGGGGGAGGGAGCCTCCATCAGCCACTTCTGGCAAGTGATAGAGTTGCAGAGCACAAAATCAGAACTTTTAGAAGTCGGCTCCGCTGAGGGATGTCACTCCAGTGTTTAAGCGGGGGGTGGAACCCTCACTGGGACAGTGTGGTCTCAGGACCTTTGGGGTCACAGAAAGACTGGGGGTTCCTGAGTGCAGCACAGCTCCCAGGTATTGGAGCGGGGAAGCCGGCTGCAGAGACGGAGCAGAGGAGTGGGCTCTCAGCTCGGGGTTGCCATAAACTGTGATCCATGGCACAGTCGGGCCACTGCTCTTCCAGCAGGGACCCAACAAGTGGCAGATCCGGGGAGACTCCCCTTCCTCCCCCTGGAGGAGTGGCATAGAAGTGCACCACAGGGACCTGCCGGGTTTGGAGATTCCAAACAGGGTCATGTGCCAGAGATAGAAATGCTCGGTCACAGGCCAGGTGAGCACGGAGTGTGGTCAGAGACCGGGGAGATGGGAGTGATCGACTGCTTTTCTCTGGGGGTGCACTGAGGAGTGGGGCCCCCAAGTTCTTGACTCCTTCAGGGCAGAGATTGGGAGGCCACCATTTTCACTCTTATCTTCCAAAGCTGTACAGAAAGCTTTCAAGGAACACAAGCTCCCGAGAGCAAACCCAAGCAGATTACTTAGCCAGGAC
This sequence comes from Mirounga angustirostris, assembly GCF_029215605.1. NCBI lineage: Eukaryota > Metazoa > Chordata > Mammalia > Carnivora > Phocidae > Mirounga > Mirounga angustirostris. The sequence continues at coordinate 41,984,487 of NW_026991722.1, read as the reverse complement.
CAGGCAAGGGAGGGGCAATTCCGCCTCCAGCAAAGACATTTGGGAACCATGGCAACAGGTCCCTCCCCCAGAAGATCAGCAAGAACAGCCAGCCAAGACCAAGTTTACCGATCAATGAGAACAGCAGAACTCCAGCACTAGGGTAATACTGCACATAGAATTCATGGCTTTTTTCCCATGATTCTTTAGTCTTTTAAAATTAATTTTTTTTGAATTTTTCTTTTTCCCTTTTTCAACCAACATTTTATCAATCCCTTTAAAAAAAATCTTTTTTATTTTTCATTTTTAGAGTCATATTCTATCCCTTCATAGTAGTTACCCTTATTTTTGATATTAATATATGAGTTGTTCTCTCTTTAAAATGTTGGGATACAGTTTCTTCTAACAGGCCAAAATACACCCTAAATCTCTAGTATATGGCTTTGTTCTAGTCTCATGCCTGATCACATTCTCTCCCTTTTTTTTAATCCTCTTCTTTCTTTTTTCAACCAGCTTCTTATCAATTCCTTTTATTTTATTTATTTATTTTTAAAGATTTTATTTATTTATTTGACAGAGAGAGAGATAGTGAGAGCAGGAACACAAGCAGGGGGAGTGGGAGAGAGAGAAGCAGGCTTCCCACAGAGTGGGGAGCCTGATGCGGGGCTCTATCCCAGGACCCTGGGATCATGACCTGAGCCGAAGGCAGACGCTTAACGACTGAGCCACCTAGGTGCCCCTTATCAATTCCTTTTATAAAATCTTTTATAATTTTCATCTTTACAGTCATATTCCATCACGTCATCATATTTACCCTTATTTTTGTACATATATAAGTTTTTCTTTCTTTAAAACTTTGGGAGGCAGTTTCTTCTAACAGACCAAAATACACCCAAAATCTAGTGTGTGGCACTGATCTATTCACCAGCCTGATCATATCTGACCATATTCTGTTTTCTGTTTTTTGTCTTTTTTGTTTTTTGTTTTTATCTTTTTATTTATTTTTTTCTTTTTTCTTTCTTTCCCTTTATTTCCCCCCAGTTTCAGGTCTCTTCTGATTTGTTTAGTGTGTATTTTCTGGGGTCATTGTTACCCTGTTAGCATTTTGTTCTCTCATTCATTTATTCTCCTCTGGACAAAATGACAAGATGGGAAAAATCACCTCAAAAAACAGCACAAGAGGTAGTACCAACTGCCAGGGATCTAATCAATATGGACATTAGTAAGATGTTGGAACTAGAGTTCAGAATGACGATTTTAAAGATACTAGCTGGGCTTGAAAAAAGCATGGAAGTTATTAGAGAAACCCTTTCTGGAGAAATAAAAGAACTAAAATCTAACCAAGTCGAAATCAAAAAGGCTATTAATGAGGTGCAATCAAAAATGGAGGCTCTAACTGCTAGGATAAATGAGGCAGAAGAGAGAATCAGTGATATAGAAGAACAAACGATGGAAAATAAAGAAGCTGAGAAAAAGAGAGATAAACAACTCCTGGATCAGGAGGGCAGAATTCGAGAGATAAGCGATACCATAAGATGAAACAACATTAGAATAATTGGGATCCCAGAAGAAGAAGAGAGAGAGGGGCAGAAGGTATATTGGAGCAAATTGTAGCAGAGAACTTCCCTAATTTGGGGAAGGAAACAGGCATCAAAATCCAGGAGGCACAGAGAACACCCTCAAAATCAATAGAAATAGGTCAACACACCAACATCTAATAGTAAAACTTATGAGTCTCAGAGACAAAGAGAAAATCCTGAAAGCAGCTCGGGATAAGAGATCTGTAACCTACAATGGTAGAAACATAAGATTGGCAACAGACCTATCCACAGAGACCTGGCAGGCCAGAAAGGACTGGCAGGATATATTCAGAGCACTAAATGAGAAAAATATGCAGCCAAGAATACTATATCCAGCTAGGCTGTCATTGAAATATAGAAGGAGAGATAAAAAGCTTCCAGGACAAACAAAAACTAAAGGAATTTGCAAACATGAAACCAGCCCTACAAGAAATATTGAAAGGGGTCCTCTAAGCAAAGGGAGAGCCTAAAAGTAACATAGACCAGAAACGAACACAGACAATATATAGTAACAGTCACCTTACAAGCCCTACAATGGCACTAAATTCATACCTTTCAACAGTTACCCTGAATGTAAATGGGCTAAATGCGCCAATCAAAAGGGAAGAATGAAGTGGGGGAAATTGGAGAGGGAGATGAACCATGAGAGAATATGGACTCTGAAAAACAAACTGAGGGTTCTAGAGGGGAGGGGAATGGGGGGATGGGTTAGCCTGGTTTTGGGTATTAAAGAGGGCACATACTGCATGGAGCACTGGGTGTTATATGAAAACAGTGAATCATGGAACACTACATCAAAGACTAATGATGTAATGTATGGTGATTAACATAACATAATAATAAAAAATATATTAAAAAAACAACAACAAAAACGAGAATGCAGTGGAAGTGACTGTATGTGACTATGGAGTTGAGATTATAAGACGAAATTCAGTTTCCTTCTTTTATTCTCTCTTTTCTCTTCCCTCTCCATCTCTTTTCTTGCTTTTGCTCCTCATTTGTCTTTGGATACCCAAGGTCATATTTAGAAAGAAAATTTACTAGACCACAAAAGAAAAAAGTATTTCATAGATCCAATATCTAGAATAAGAAGAATTTATTCCTGAGTGATTGCTCCAAAATTATCAGGGGTGCTGCTCTTGTACTATTTTCTATTTGTGAGATTTATCTTTTATGAAAAGTTCTACTGGACTATGCTAACAATGGGTAACTATAGAATTATTGCCAAAATCATTCAGGAAAAAAATATTTTGGGGGGGCAGGCAGGAAGATAAGTGTTATTTCTGATTTGTTTGCAAAGGCCCTGAATGTGGAGATGAAACAAATACTGGAAACAAAAAAGGGAGTGGTCACAAACAGACTTATTCCTGTAAAAAAATAAGAGTTTGAGGGTTGCAAAGGGCTTCAGTGAATGAAGTCTACAAACCAATAAACTTGCAGAAAAGAGACAATGGAAAGGCCAAGTTATTGTAATTACATGACTTATAATGTTAGTTTTAAAACCACTTGCACTTGAAGCATACTCAGAATTTCTTGCATATGAAAGAAAATTATTCTGAAAATGATCATTAAGTGCTCCTTCCAGTGAACGTTCAATATGGTATAGTCTTGTTTGGCAAAATATCTCATGTTTAAAAGAACCAAAAGTGTGTTTTTCTTAACAAATGTTATTAAGCAGGTAAAAAGATTAAGACAATAGAAAACAATAGTCAAAAAATGTGGGCAACTTTATTTTGATAGATGACTGCTTGTCATCTTTAGGGAGTTAAAATGCTTTTTCAGGGGCAAGTTACAATTCTCCTGCCTCCTTTGGAATTGTCACTGCTCATTTAAACTACATATTTGATAACTTTTCAACTAACCTGAAGGGTATTTCTTTTGCAAAGCGATACACTGAGGCAAAATCAATCTTCCTAATAGCTAGGTGACTGTGCCACCTCAGTTGGTGTTACAGGTTATTTAGCATAAACATATGTGTTCTCATTAAGAGCCATTGTTCCTGAAAATAAAATGACTCACCAGTGAAAGAAATTTTGTCTATAAATCTTGAAACTAATTTCTCCAGTGCACTCTCTATATGCCTAGTTGTGAGACTACACAAATATCACTCATAAAATAAAATTATGTATGAAGAATACATACAGTAATTTATGTGATTTTTCTTCTTAACTACATATTATATAATCTATCATATAGCAAAGAAGGCAAAATTGGCTTTGAATGTTGTTCTTACCTGTAAGAGAACTCAAACAACATATAAATATCACTTAACTGATATGGATATGTCTTTCTTAGATAAAATAATATACTTCATATTTTTCTATTTTTAGTTTCCCCTGTTTAAAATTAGATATAAATAAAGCTGAAATTGTGGATTTATCCCCACATAGTTTCCATAAACTATGCAGTTAATTTTATCCAGCTAGCTATCCCACAGCTTCATTCTAATTACCAGTGATAGAACAGAAATCTGCACTTGTGAGGGGATCACTGAAAATGTGCAAGTACTACTGGATAGTAGTCCACATTCACATTCTTGTTAACTTGATCAATGTCATGATCTTCAATCTTGGAAAACAAAATACAAATATAAGGATAAAAAAAACAACACAATCATCATAATAAGTATTTACATGTTACCTTAACCAGCTGAGCAATTTCCATTAACTATCTTTCTAAATTTGCAGAATTGTTATTTTGTATCTCTATTGTGTCTCTTTTTCTACTCCTGAATTTTGCATCTCTACAGTTGACTTATGTGAAAATCTTTAAAAGATTAATGTCCCTTTAAGTATAATAGCTAAATTTTCATCAAATTCTTACATCTGTCATATTTGTCTTTGACTTCTAAAATATTGGTTACAATATAGCCAAATAAATTGAAAAAAGTAAAAGAAAATGCTAATTCAATCTTAAAAAAGTCACTAATTTAAAGTGTTAATTAATTTATAGAGGATTGCCAATTTATTTTTTAAAATATTCTTTATATCATGCTTTATTACAAATAGTTATTTAAAAAACCTAACAAGCATTTACTAGTAGGTTTCTTTTTTTTTTATGTTATGTTATGTAAATCACCATACACTACATCATTAGTTTTTGATGTAGTGTTCCATGATTCATTGTTTGTGTATAACACCCAGTGCTCCATTCAGTATGTGCCCTCTTTAATACCCATCACCAGGCTAACCCATCCCCCATCCCCCTCCCTCTAGAACCCTCCATTTGTACTAGTAGGTTTCTTAGGAAAATAAAAACAAGTAGATGAAGAATGTTTGCCTAGCCGTCCATGAAATAGGCATGTATATTGTACATAAGAGCAAGTGGACACCACCAGCTTATATCGGTTGTTATTTAGGTGCAATACTTGTGATAGATGTAAAATGTCACCACAGTGAGGACAGGATTCTGTAATTAAATCAGGAGAAAGTTTCTCAAGGGAATATAAATCATTTCATTGCTTAATTCCTTCAAAAGAGAGAGAATAATCTAGAAGAAAGAAATTGCAGCTACAAGTAATCACCCTGCTTAAAAGTTAAGGATGTATGCTATTATTTATTTTTTTAAATACTATTTGCAACTTATATTTTAAAAAATATTAAACAAGACTATATATCATCCTAATACTATTAGAAATTTTAAGTGTTTATGATCAGAGTTGGTGTTCCTGCTATTCAAATGACTATTGCTTTGATAAAATAATCACTTAATAATCCCCAAGCCTGACAAATAAAATTGTTTTAAAGGTTTAAAATTCCAGTTCAATCAAAAGGCATGATATGAATAGAGACATGCAGATATTCAATAAACATTTGAAAGTATATTTAACCTTAGTATTCATCAAAGAAAAAACAAATTTAAAAAAATTAAATAACATAATTTATTTTTCTAATTGGCAAAGAGTGGGTGAAATAGATACATATGCCCTAGTGGTAAAATATAATACAATTTTGATTAATATAAGCTTCAGTATATACATATTATAGATGTTCATATAGTTTGGTGCAGTTTGAGTCTTCCTATCATAATGAACTACTAAGATAGTTGGTTATAATATTTTTAAAAATTGGAATGGCCTAGATGGCTAATGATGATGAATATTTTTTCATGTGTTTGTTAGCCATTTGTATGTCTTCTTTGGAGAAGTGTCTTTTCATGTCTTCTGCCCATTTTTTGACTTGGTTATTTGTTTTTTGGGTGTTGAGTTTGAGAAGTTCTTTATAGATCTTGGATACCAGCCCTTTATCTATAGTGTTATTTGCAAATATCTTCTCCCATTCTGTGGGTTGCCTCCTTGTTTTGTTGACTGTTTCCTTTGCTGTGCAGAGCTTTTTATCTTGATGAAGTCCCAAAAGTTCATTTTTGCTTTTGTTTCAGTAGCCTTTGGAGATGTATCTTGAAAGAAGTTGCTGTGGCTGATATGAAAGAGGCAACAATTCAAATCAAAACCACACTGAGATACCACCTTACACCAGTTAGAATGGCAAAAATTGACAAGGCAAGAAACAACAAATGTTGGAGAGGTTGTGGAGAAAGGGGAACTCTCTTACACTGTTCATGGGAATGCAAGTTGGTACAGCCACTTTGGAAAACAGTGTGGAGGTGCCTCAGAAAATTAAAAATAGAGCTACCCTATGACCCAGAAATTACAATACTGGGTATTTACCCCAAAGACACAGATGTAGTGAAAAGAAGGGCCATATGCACCCCAATGTTCATAGCAGCAATGTCCACAATAGCCAAGCTGTGGAAAGAGCTGAGATGCCCTTCAACAGATGAATGGATAAAGAAGATGTGGTCCATATGTACAATGGAATATTACTCAGCCATCAGAAAGGATGAATACCCAACTTATACATCAACATGGATGGGACTGAAGGAGATTATGCTAAGCGAAATATGTCAAGCAGAGAAAGTCAATTATCCTATGGTTTCACTTATTTGTGGAACATAAGGAATAGCATGGAGGACATTAGGAGAAGGAAGGGAAAAATGAAGGCGGGGGGGAATCGGAGGGAGAGATGAACCATGAGAGACTATGGACTCTGAGAAACAAACAGGGTTTTAGAGGGGAGGGGGGAGGGGGAATTGGTTAGCCTGGTGATGGGTATTAAGGAGGACATGTACTGCATGGAGCACTGGGTGTTATATGAAAACAATGAATCTTGGATCACCACATCAAAAACTAATGACGTATTGTATGGTGACTAACATAACATAATAAAATAAAATAAAATAAAAAATTGGAATGGCCTAAATGCCACCAATCAAGAAATCACATAATAAATTATATACCTCAATAAAATTAAGCATTTTGAAGCTACTAAAAATCTCTTTTAAAGGCTAAGTAATGAATGAAAAGGAAATGCTTATGACTTTCTGTTAAATGAATGCTATACACTACAGTACTATATACTGTACACTATACAATATTATATCATAGTAATATAAAAAACTAGTATACTGAAATACTATGTTATAGTGTTTTATATTATATAAAACTTGCCCTCTCATTCTAAGTATGTGTATGCATATATTAAATGTATTTACTTATATGTATAGGTATATATTTATATATAAACTAGGAGAATATATTTCAAATTATTAACACTGCTTACCTTTGGAAGTTGTAGGGATAGTGACTGGATTTTATTTTCATTAGTATATGATTTGACTTTCATAAATTTGCCCCTAGACAAAGATAAGACGCTCACTGATATTTTAGCAGACCCCAGTCTGGCCTTCTTCAAATGTGTCTCATCCCCAAGAGCAAGAAGTCTACAGGATACAAGTTTTATTTGCAAGATATAGAGTGAGCTTATACATGAAGGCTGAAATACTGGGCAAGGCCCTGTGGTGGATGATCCTATTATGAGTGGAAAGAGAAAGGGATCAATGGATGATTGGCAGAGGGGGAGAGCTTTCCCTGTGGCACTGCCATTTTGATAAGGAACTCTGAGGACCCCAAAATTCTAATTTTTATCTTGGTTCCAGGTTATTAGGAAAATATAATTGTAAATATATGATGATACAGTCTATTACACTTAAGTTTTCCAAATATTGTACATACAGCTTTTCATTGACATAATAGGTAGGAAGATAATATATTAAAATATTAAACTCATAAACTCTAATTATAAGACAATCCTACATACTCAGGGAGTAGATTACCCCAGGAAAGGAAAGGGTAGTTTTTCAACCCTTAAAACCTGGGAAACTTGAAATTCAGGGTTTGGGTAGACAGAAGTTTGCTAAATTCTTCCAGATTTCAAATAATATAGCAAGAGCTAAATCTGGAAGACTCAGATCATAGAATTCCCTTTTGTGCCAGTAAGGATCGAGTTAGAAGACTAAGGTCAACCAAGGAGACAAGGTTCTGATACTTTAAGGGTGTGAAAAAGAAAGAAAAAGGAGAGAAGAAAGTGGTCAGTGTTGTGGTAGATGAGTGAGGACAAAGCTAAGGGTAATTTAGGGTTTCCGCCCCCCGTCCCTGCTCTCATTTTAGACCTCTCATGACAAGATAACTGACAGCACAGGAGTACACATCAGTCAAGCAAGGTAAACCATGTTTTTTTTTCTTTTTTTTATTTTATTATGTTATGATAATCATCATACATTATATCTTTAGTTTTTGATGTAGTGTTCCATGATTCATTGTTTGTGTATAACTCCCAGTGCTCCATGCAGTACGTGCCCTCATTAATACCATCACCAGGCCAACCCATCCCCCCACCCCCTCCCATCCAGAAACCTCATTTTGTTTCTCAGAGTCCATAGTCTCTCACGGTTCGTCTCTCCCTCCGATTTCCTCCCCTTCATTCTTCCCTTCTTGCTATCTTCTTCTTCTTCTTTTTTTTTTTTGAACATATAATGTATTATTTGTTTCAGAGGTACAGGGCTGTGATTCAACAGTCTTACACAAATCACAGTGCTCACCATAGCTTATACCCTCCTCAATGTCTATCACCCAGCCACCCCATCCCTCCTACCCCCCACCATTCCATCAGCCCTCAACACAAACAATTATAAGAACATATTATGAGCATCTATATGCCAGCAAATTAAATAATCTGGAAGAAATGGATGCATTCCTAGAGATGTATCAACTACCAAAACTGAACCAGGAAGAAATAGAAAACCTGAACAGACCTATAACCACTAAAGAAATTAAAGCAGTCATCAAAAATCTCCCCACAAACAAAAGCCCAGGGCCGGATGGCTTCGCAGGGGAATTCTACCAAACATTTCAAGAAGAATTAATACCTATTCTTCTGAAACTGTTCCAAAAAATAGAAATGGAAGGAAAACTTCCAAACTGGTTTTATGAGGCCAACATTACCTTGATTCCAAAACCAGACAAAGACCCCATCAAAAAGGAGAATTATAGACCAATATCCCTGATGAACATGGATGCAAAAATTCTCACCAAAATACTAGCCAATAGGATCCAACAGTACATTAAAAGGATTATTCACCACGACCAAGTGGGATTTATCCCTGGGCTGCAAGATTGGTTCAACAGCCACAAATGAATCCATGTGACACAATACATTAATAAAAGAAACAACAAGAACCATATGATCCTCTCAATACATGCAGAAAAAGCATTTGACAAAGTACAGCATCCTTTCTTGATCAAAACTCTTCAGAGTATAGGGATGGAGGGTACATATGTCAATATCATAAAAGCCGTCTATGAAAAACCCACAGCGAATATCATTCTCAATGGGGAAAAACTGAGAGCTTTCTCCCTAAGGTCATGAATGCAGCAGGGATGTCCACTGTCACCACTGCTATTCAACATAGTATTAGAAGCCCTAGCCACAGCAATCAGACAACAAAAAGAAATAAAAGGCATTCACATTGGCAAAGAAGAAATCAAACTCTCACTCTTTGCAGATGATATGCTACTTTATGTGGAAGACCCAAAAGACTCCACCCCAAAACTGCTAGAACTCATACAGGAATTCAGTAAAATGGCAGGATATAAAATCAATGCACAGAAATCAGTGGCATTCCTATACACCAACAACAAGACAGAAGAAAGAGAAATTAAGGAGTTGATCCCATTTACAATTGCACCCAAAACCATAAGACATCTAGGAATAAATCTAACCAAAGAGGCAAAGAATCTGTACTCAGAAAACTATAAAATACTCATGAAAGAAATTGAGGAAGACACAAAGAAATGGAAAAAGGTTCCATGCTCATGGATTGGAAGAACAAATATTGTGACGATGTCAATGCTACCTAGAGTAATCTACACATTTAATGCAATCCCTATCAAAATACCATCCACTTTTTTCAAAGAAATGGAAAAAATAATCCTAAAATTTGTATGGAACCAGAAAAGACCCCGAATAGCCAAAGGAATATTGAAAAAGAAAAGCAAAGCTGGTGGCATCACAATTCCGGACTTCCAGCTCTATTACAAAGCTGTCATCATCAAGACAGTATGGTCCTGGCACAAAAACAGACACATACGTCAATGGAACAGAATAGAGAGCCCAGAAATGGACCCTCAACTCTATGGTCAACAAATCTTCGACAAAGCAGGAAAGAATGTCCAATGGAAAAAAAGACAGTCTCTTCAACAAATGGTGTTGGGAAAGTTGGACAGCCACATGCAGAAGAATGAAACTGGACCATTTCCTTACACCACACACAAAAATAGATTCCAAATGGTTGAAAGACCTCAATGTGAGACAGGAGTCCATCAAAATCCTAAAGAACACAGGCAACAACCGCTTCGACCTCAGCCATAGCAACTTCTTCCTAGAAACATCATCAAAGGCAAGGGAAGCAAGGGCAAAAATGAAGTATTAGGACTTCAACAAGATAAAAAGCTTTTGCACAGCAAAAGAAACAGTCAACAAAACCAAAAGGTAAACCATGTTTTGAGGACCACTCCTACTTTTTAGAAAGCCTGGAGAGCTTCAGGACTTCCTGCAATCCCTTACCCCTACTTAGAGTTGACCAGAAAGTAGCTGACCTGAGAAACAATAAGCTGGCATTGCAAGGAGGAGGGGCCCAATACAGATAGACGCTGTGTCAGGGACTCCATGTGGGCTGTAGGTAGCCTCAGTGTGAATAAGGAGGCTTCCAGAGTTAAGAAGCCTGTCAGAGAACATCCTTCTGAATGAGAGACATTTTTCCTCCACTATATTGCCAAATGATACTGAGAACCCTACACACCACAACAAAGTCATGCCACAAGACTCATATGGACCACCTTGATACTATCTTAGAGAAGAGGTGGACAAAAGGAAACTGGAAGTGACAAATACTAGGTAATTACTACCACCAAGGATTCAGCACTAAACAAAAAGACCTACTTATATTATTGCATTGAACTATACTTCAAAAGATTAGGATTTGAAAATCCATGTTTTAATTTAAACTATGTTGGTCTAGATAGTGGTAGTCTGTATTATGTTTTCTGCTTGGTTCAAACTCATCTGAAATAAACCGGTTGCTGTTATCAAGAATTGAACTCCAGGAACTGAGTTCAGTTAGGTATTGATTAAAATTACTACTAGGAGGGCTCCTCCAAGTTCTGTCTCTTTATTTTTGAATGTCTTATCAATACCTGGGGTTTTGCTAATGAGCACTACGAATGGTAGAAATGGGCTTCCTTTTATGATATCAGGGCTGGCTATGTAATTTGTGGGGCCCAGAGCAAAACAAACAAACAAACAAAAAATCAGGGGAGGGGCATATTGTTTAAAAATTAAGAATTTCTAGATAGTTTAACATCAGAAAATTAAGTTAAAGTTGGGCCTTTTTGAGCATGAGGCCCTTTATGCTTGCGTAGGCCACACATCCATGAAGCTGGTCCTGAGTGAGAGTGTAAATACAATTAAATAATATTAAAAAGTATTCAGATTTCAGTAAATAAATGGAGTAGAAGGAGCAAACCTTTCTTTACAAAGCATTCCAAACAATAGGTGTTGATAATTTACCTCCCCGCATTTGGAAGAACTTATCTCTTCGTTGGCTCCATGCCTGAGCTGGACTTAGGCACTGGTTTTGAAGAAAGAGAGTAGGAAAGGGGAAAAACAGTAACTTTAAAGAGAGAAGTCTGACAAAAACTACCTTAACCAATGATGAATTTAAATGTCACCAGTGATAAGTCATGAGGGTGTCATGTATCCCTGATACATGTGATGAAAGGGAGCTTCATCTTTGTGGTGCTCTTTCTCCAAACATATAATTCCAGGCTAATCATGAGATATGCAGCAGACAAACTCAAATTTAGACACATTCATTTGACCAGTATTGCTCAAAACTGTCAAGATTATTTAAAAAAAAAGAAGATTAAAAAAAAAAGGTAGACAAAACTGTGATAAACCAGAAGAAAAAAAGGGGATGTGATGTACTATATGCAATGTGGGATCCTGGAAAAGTAAAAGAACATTACTAGAAAATCCAAATAAAGCCTGCATTTCAGATAGCAGTCCTGTACAAATGTTGGTTTCTTAGTTGTGACAAATGTGCCACAGTAACCTGTGATGTTAACATTACAGATAAATGGATGAGGGGAGTATGGGAATTCTCTATTATCTTTGCAAATATGAAATTATTTAAAAAATCAAAAAATCAAAAAAAAATAAAATAAAAAAATAAAAAAATCAATAAAAATGGTTTCTAAATTATTTATAAATTGTTTGAAATCATTCATTCAAAATGTGTGCATTGTCTTAGAATAGTGACAAGACATCTCTTCACCCTAGCATGAACAGCATACAAAACAAGATAGAAACATTTTTTTTAAAGATTTTATTAATTTATTTGACAGAGAGACACAGTGAGAGCCAGAACACAAGCAGGGGAGTGGGAGAGGGAGAAACAGGCCTCCCGCCGAGCAGGGAGCCCGATGTGGGGCTCTATCCCAGGACCCTGGGATCATGACCTGAGCCGAAGGCAGACGCTTAACGACCGAGCCACCCAGGCGCCCCATAGAAAATATTAATGGGCTCCGTAGCATATACCTTTATGGATAACAGTCTAGATTTAATCACTAAATAGTCATGTTTCATAGTCATTTGGCACCTGAGGGTTAGAGAATGCTTGGTGTCCTGATTGCTACTTGATGACTCCTGTTGCTAGAATATTGTCACATTTGCCTCCATGATCCTTTAATGCCTATTTTTTTTTCAGAGTTCATTCAGAGTGTTTTATTAAATCAATGTCTTTTTGATTTATAGCCTCAAAATCACATGAAAATCTATTGCTAAAAATTATTTTGAAAAATCTATCAGTTGACAATTTGATCAGATTTTGATTTGAAATTTTTAGAGAACTTAAAACAACTAAGATGCAAAGCATATTTTATCAAGTTATTTAGAGTCATTTAGTTTTAGTTTCTGAAAAAGAAAATTGTTTTACCAAGGCTTGCCAAATAACTATTAATTATGCCTGCTATTTTTTTTTCATGGACGTAAAGTTACCATTTTTGACTGAATATCCCAAGAAACAGTTGAAAAAAATGGAACACACTGTTAATTTCAATACACTTTCATCAATACAATATTTTTGATAAAAATTCATTGACTTTAATATGTTAGTTAACAGCAGGGAATTTCAGTTTTAGTTCAATTTACGAAAAGTGTTTGCTATACAAATTGATTAGCAAAGCTTATCTCAATCAGTAAAATCAGACATACTTTTTCTCAGAAATAGTATAACTTCATTTTCTTTAGTTTAGGTAAATATGATGTTAGTGGTATATTATGGAAAACACTTAGAAAGAAATGATGAAATCTTTTAGGGAAGATTAGCATCAAAATGAAGATATAATATAATTAATAAATTCATTCATATTAAGTTATAAAAAGGAGATAAGCAGTAGTCCTTGTTTAATGAGTAATGATGTAATGCTTCACTGAAATTATGTTACCTATAAAGTATAAAATGTGTGGTATTATTAGTTAAATATATACAAATATGTTATTTTGCTTTGAGGGAAATAAGTGCTAATCACTTGTAAAAAATTAGAAATAACTCTACTAAATTCCCTTTATGTCATTATCAAATTTTCCCTACGTATCCAATGAAAGCTCAAATATATCATATTACTAAAACTAATTGGCCAGCAGTTAGCATGTAATTCTATTTTTACTTAACAGGAGGGAGAAAATGTATAATATTTGTAAGATGAAAGAGGATGGGGATAAACTGTAATTTAGAGTACATATTTATGACATGATTTGATCAAATATATTTTAACTACTTCATTAAATAATACACAAACTCAATAAGAAAGCATATAAAATGCTATCTGTAAGTTTTAACCACTGTAAAATGGAAGAAAATAAAGAATGGTCCTTAAAAATATTCCAGTGAAAATTATACATATTAGTACCACTAAAGTGTTTTTCCTTAAAACTAATTATGACCCCAGGGATGAAAATAAATGGGAAAAAAATGTTTACATTGGAATATGTACAAAGAGCCATGATGTTCAGTATTTCTTACCAGCATTCTCTTTGCTTTGTTCTCAGAAGACCATCCCACATAAAAATTCATTCTTTGACAATTTGGGGACATGGAAGAGATGCACTTAGATGAAACTGCCATGATTCTCACAGCCAATACTCCAAATATGTATGATTCTAGATGATTCTCACAAAGGTCCTAATCCCCCATTCATAAGGCCATGCCTCACTCTCAATAGAAATGTGTGTAAAGCGATGAAATACAAGAACCCTACAAAGATTTTTAAAGCCCGGATCAATTTTTAAAAATAAAACGATTTTTCAAAATTTTCATTTGTTTTCTGCTATACAGATTTTACTCCCCACCCCCCACAAAAATAAACCTCCTATGTTTGAGGTACAAATCCATATGTAATTCTACAGGGGAGGGTCCAAATACAATAGTAAGGAGACAGTCCTGATCAAATAACCTATCTTCACTCAGTCACTCCACACTTGCCTCATGTAACCAGCAGCTCCCAGTCATTCTCGCTTACAGGATTCTGCTTTAGCTTTCCACGGAAAAGTAATCAAAGTAGCCAAGAATCAGACAGCTATAATTTTCTAGCTTTATTTAAGATTATATAGTGGCCCACATCAGCTCATGTTTGCTGATTTATTGGTTCTTGATATAATGTCTAACCTCTACTATACTGTCTGAATCTTAAATAGCATTTTGAAAAAAAAAAATCTTACTATTAGTCTACATATCCTCTTTGCTTGTTGTCCAGGTCCATTTACCAAATACAAGTAATTTCTGACTTTTCTAACCTTTTTATCTAGCATACACTATCTCACAAGGGTGCTATAGTAAATGGCCACACAAATGATAAAAAATGCATGGTAAGGCCAAGCACTGCACAGTATTGCAGTCCTACTGCTTTACAGATATTTCCCCCAAACATCACCTGCTATATTAGACCCTGTGAAACGATCTTTTCAGATACCAAAATTGCTTCTTGATTTGTATTTTTAAAAAATATTTTACTTACTTATTTGACAGAGAGAGCACAAGTAGGCAGAGCAGTAGACAGAGGGAGAGGGCTCCCTTCTGAGCAGAGAGTCTGAAGCGGGACTCAATCCCAGGATCCTGGGATCATGACCTGAGCTAAGGCAGATGCTTAACCGACTGAGTCACCCAGGCACCCCCAGATTTGTATTTTATATCTAAAATTTCTTAGTCTCTATAAACCAGAAATTTAACTATATACATATTATATACCTATAATATGTATTGTTCTCTTATATATATATATGATTTAATATATAATATGTATTATTCTCTTAACAAAATCATGATACTAATAGTTATTCTCTTCCATGAAATGTTTATTTATCTAAACCTTCTCTGGTAGGCCCTTATGTGATTTGTCTATAAGGTAGTTTCCTTATCATTTCCATTTATGAGAAATTTAACAAGATATTTTGAAGAAAGACAAATTATGCTCACCGAGATATCCCATATGGAAATGTTTCTTTACACTGTTCTACTAGGTTAGTTTTTTTTGTTTTTGTTTTTGTTTTTTTAGGATTTTATTTATTTATTTGAGAGACAGAGAGAGCACAAGTGGGGTGAGAGTCAGAGGGAGAAGCAGACTCCCCGCTGAGCAGGGAGCCCGATGTGGGACTCAATCCTGAGACTCCAGGATCATGACCTGAGCCAAAGGCAGACGCTTAATGACTGAGCCACCCAGGAACCCTACTAGGTTTTATATCAAGTCATACTATCTGTTATAATTAATTCTACTAAGATAGGCAATCGATTTTTAGTGACTAGTGTATGTATGTTTGGAATCATTCATGAATTCTCCTTTTATAGAGCACACACAGTAGCACTTTAATATACTTTGAGAAAATGGTAATTTAGAACAATGACCCAGAGTCAGTTTAGCATAATTTTGTCTTTGATTGTTCATGAAATCCTCAGGTGTTTGGCATCTGATTTTAGTATTTATTTATACTAATCATAGAGTCCTAGAAAAAAACCTATTCTCTAGGAAAAATATAGGTATTTTATATGATAGAAGTTTTATAAGATATTGTGATTTGACATGAACATGTACAATGAATTCTCTATGAGGAAATAGATTTATTTTTCTCAATACCTGAAAAATATTGCAAAATAATACATTAAAGATGCTTATTTACTTAGAAGTATTTGAGTATTAAACATTACAATAATAATTTCCCAATTATTCTTTGTGGTTTCTCCAAATTTAGATTTTCAAAAGAAGCAAGGGAAAGGATTTGTTACTTAAATTTCCTTTTGTCATAAAAATCAAAGCATTACCTAAATTTAACTAAAATTTCATTTGTCAAACTGATGGAATTGTACATCATAGAATATAATAAGCAGACTGAAAGGGTATATATCTTTTCTTTGGGGAAAACATAACTCCAGAATTATTGAGCTAACACTATTATTTTCATCTTCTAAAGATGCACAATGGGTGGTGCCATAAAAACGTAAATTTCATGCTGTCATTCTATAATTTCATTTCTGTTTTAAGATTTGACATGACACCATGTTAAATTTTACAGAGGTATCTTTAACTCCTCCCTGATTCCTATTCTCCTTTCATCAAAATGTACTTTTAAGGGGATGAAAAATATTTGAAACATTAAAATTACAACAGAAGCAAGTCAGTTGTGTCATTGTTACAAGGAGGAACAACATTACATCATAAAATAGCCAAGAAGATAATTCTATGTATGACATATTTGGGCTCAGTGTGTTTCTTTTCATTTGTTTGCTTTTGTTTTGTTCTGATAGATTTAAACAGAAATGGTGCTTTAAATTGGCAGTTAATGGGGCGCCTGGGTGGCTCAGTCATTAAGCGTCTGCCTTCAGCTCTGGTCATGATCTCAGAGTCCTGGGATCAAGCCCCGCATCGGGCTCCTCGCTCTGCGGGAGGCCTGCTTCTCCCTCTCCCACTCCCCCTGCCTGTGTTCCCTCTCTCGCTGTGTCTATCTCTGTCAAATGAATAAATAAAATCTTTAAAAAAAAATAAATTGGCAGTTAAATTTGGATTAATTTTGGGGCACCTGAGTGGCTCAGTCATTAAGCTTCTGCCTTTGGCTCAGGTCATGATCCCAGGGTCCTCGGATTGAGCCCCACATTGGGCTCCCTGCTCAGTGGGAAGCCTGCTTCTTCCTCTCCCACTCCCCCTGCTTGTGTTCCCTCTCTCACTGTGTCTCTGTCAAATAAATAAATAAAATCTTTTTAAAAAAATTGAATTAATTTAAGAAAGAATGCTTAAGATATACAATTCACATTGTAACTATTTGCAGGAAGCAAAAGATCTTGTAATAACAGAGAAATATAGACACTGGAGTCCAGAGTTTACTGTAATTGTTTGGGATCTAGAACCTAAGAACAATAGACAGTTACAGGGCTTATATATGGGTGGTCAAGACTGTAAGAGGTTTTCATACCGAAAAAATACCTGGGCTAGGTGAAAAACAAGTTTAAGAAATAAGCAAGATGTTCTTTAATAGGTGAATAGATAGACAATTTGAGGTGAATCCATTTAATGGAATACTATTCTTGATTTAAAAAAATTAGTTATCAGGGCGCCTGGGTGGCTCAGTCGTTAAGTGTCTGCCTTCAGCTCAGGTCATGATCCCAGAGTCCTGGGAATGAGCCCCGCATCGGGCTCCCTGCTCGGCGGGAAGCCTGCTTCTCCCTCTCTCACTCCCCCTGCTTGTGTTCCTTCTCTCACTGTGTCTCTCTCTATCAAATAAATAAAATCTTTAAAAAAATAAAAATAAAAATAAATAAATAAATAAATGAGTTATCAAGATATGCAAAGATATGGATGAATTCATATGTATATTGATCAGTGAAAGAAGCCAGTCTGAAAGGCAACATATACTAATATTCCATTTATATAACATTCTGGGAAAGGTGAAAGTATAGAGATGTTAGATTTGTGGTTGCAGAGATTCAGAGATCAAACAGGTGAAGAACAGTAGATATTTTATGTTTGTACAAATATTGTGTAGGATATTTTAATGGTGGATACATAATGCTATGCAGTTTTCAAACTCATAAAGCTTTATAGGCCAAAGTGAACCTTAATATATGCAGGGTTTTTTTTTTTTTTTTTAAGTAACTTAATAGGTCAAGAAATCCCAAGATGGAATGAAAATTGTGAAAAAGCAATCTAATTGTATTATAAATGCACAAAACTCCTTACTGGAGAAGTGAAGTGGTGGGGGAAATACGCTCGCCAAAGTAACTTATGAGTAGAGTTCGGGCGCCTGGTGGCTCAGTTGGTTAAGCGACTGCCTTCAGCTCAGGTCATGATCCTGGAGTCACGGGATCGAGTCCCACATTGGGGTCCCTGCTCAGCAGGGAGTCTGCTTCTCCCTCTGACCCTCCTCCCTCTCATGTCTCTGTCTCTCATTCTCTCTCTCTCAAATAAATAAAATCTTAAAAAAAGAAATGAGTAGAGTTTGTAAAACTAAAGGCAAAATAAACTATAAACAAAAAATGTACTCCAGTTGATAAAAGTTTTTCCTACAGAGACAGAGGTTAAAGATTCTGATGCTGCTATACATACCTTGAACAATCAAGTAAATAGATTGTGGATGATGGAAGTCAGGTTTTCTCACTATTGGAGTGGTAATTTATAGACAAGCAAGGGGAAGAGGCTAGAATTATCCATGTGGTAATGGATTAGAGTTGGAAACACCTGTTAGAACTCATGCTAAGCTTACTAAAGATGGTACATATAGAAATATTTTATAGATATTTATATATGCATGGGTTAATATATACACATATAATCCTTTGTCCTGTCCACTGAGACAGAAGTAATGACACTCAGTAGAGAAAATTATCCCTAGTACTCAGATCTTGATTTCTAATATCATTCTACAATTAAAGGAACCAGGACAATTAGGATGGATAGCTAGTTCTAGGACTGGGGCTGGAAATATACAAGACCCTAGAGCATCTTTCAATGACAGAAAGTCCTCAAACAAAACATAATCATAGGTTATGTCAAAAAGACACAGCAGCCAACAGAAGGAGCTAAATTGGCCCAAGGTGGGGCAATTTAAGCAACACAATTAATAAAATAGTACTAGATTATTAGCCAAAGCATAAAATAAATATCCATGGGTCCATACTGATTCAAATAATTTAATTAACAAATAAATGGAAAAAGAAGAGACACATTTCCTATGCACAAAAATTTCTAACAATTTATATGAATATTTTGGCTTCAATGAGGGGGAAATTTACTCTCCACTCCCTAATTGGTGGCTATATAGTGACTTCCTTCCAATGGATATACTATGGAAGGGAGAAAAAAGAAGAATAACTTTATAGTGAAGAAATCTGACAAACAGTAACTCAGCAAGGTGATCAAGGCCAACATAGACATTGATAAATTATGTTCACGGGGCGCCTGGGTGGCTCAGTCGGTTAAGCGACTGCCTTCGGCTCGGGTCATGATCCTGGAGTCCCGGGATCGAGTCCCGCGTCGGGCTCCCTGCTCAGCGGGGGGTCTGCTTCTCCCTCTGACCCTCTTCCCTCTCGTGCTCTCTCTCTCAAATAAATAAATAAAATCTTTAAAAAAAATTATGTTCACAGTATGTACCCTTGATGTGATGTAAGAATGGCACTTTACCTCTGAGCTTTTTTATCCCTCCCAAAACACATATACACACACCTGCACACTATAATCATAATTGTACAGACAATAATCAGACACGATGTAATGGAAGGATCCGAATATCTGATCAGTGCTCCTCAAAACTTTCAAGGTCATTAAAAACAATGAATGTCTGAGCAACTGTCAGAGTCAAGAGCAACTTAAGGAAAATAAATATAATATGGTATGCTGAAACAGACAAAAGACATCTGGGAAAAATGAGGAAATCTGAATAAAGTATAGACTTCAGTTAATTATAATATGTCAATACTAGTTCATTGATTGTGATAAATATATCATGCTAATCTAATATACGGATAATAGGGGAACCTGAGTGTAGGGTAACTGGGAACTTGCTGTTTTTAAGTTATTTAAATATTTCAGGCATTTTTTTAAACTAAGGAGAATTCAGTGAATATAGAAAGAAGCAGATATGGGTTTCAGAGATAGGAAGTAGGAAGTAGATATCCAGGTTTTGTTACTATATACAATACGGATACTAGAGGAAATATAACTGGCTTTCTCCTTTAAGCCAAAAATATGAATTAAATTATCTTGCCATATTTCTTTTTTTTCTATACATTACTCAGTACTAACCACAATAAACATAGTCACCATTTGTCACCACACAATGTTATTACAATATTATTACTTATACTCCCTATGCTGTACTTTTCAGTTCTGTGACTTGTTTATTTTATAATGGGAAATTTGTATCTCTTAATCCCCTTTACCTATTTTGTCCATCACCACCCCCTCTTCTATCATCCACCAGTTTGTTCTCTGTATTTAAGACTTTGTTTTGCTTTTTAGATTCCACTTATAAGTGAAATAATATGGAATTTGCCTTTCTCTGTCTGACTTATTTTCCTTAGCATAATACCCTCTTGGTCATCCATATTGTTGTAAATAGCAAGACCTCATTCTTTTTATGGCTGAGTAATATTCCATTGTTTGTAGTGTTTGTGTGTGTGTTTGTGTGTGTGTGTGTGTGTGTGTGTATAAAACTTCTTTGTCTCTTCAATAAGTGGTGCTGGGAAAATTGGACAGCTACATATAGAAGAATGAAAATGGATCACTCCCTTACATCATACTCAAAATGGATGAAAGACCTCAATGTGAGACAGGAATCCATCAAAATCCTATATGCAGTTACCTCTTTGACATCGGCCACAGTAACTTCTTTCAGGACACATCTCCAAAGGCAAGTGAAACAAAAGCAAAAATGAACTTTTGGGACTTCATCGAGATAAAAAGTTTCTGCACAGCAAAGGAAACAGTCAACAAAACAAAGAGACAACCCATGGAATGGAAAGATATTTGCAAATGACATTACAGATAAAGGGCTGATATCCAAGATCTATAAAGAACTTCTCAAACTCAACACTCAAAAAACTAATAACCCTGTCAAAAAATGGACAGAAGACATGAACAGACACTTCTCCAAAAAAGACATACAAATGGCTAACAAACACATGAAAAAATGCTCAACATCACTAGCTAGCAGGGAAATACAAATCAAAACAACAATGAGATACTACTTTATACCAGTTAGAATGGTAAAAGTTAACAAAACAGGAAACAACAAATGTTGGCGAGGATGTGGAGAAAGGGGAACCCTCTTATACTGTTGGTGGGAATACAAGCTGGTACAGCCACTCTGGAAACAGTATGGAGGTTCCTCAAGATGTTAAGAATAGAGCTACCCTACGACCCAGCAATTGCACTACTAGGTATTTACCCCAAAGATAAAGACATAGTGAAAAGAAGGGGCACATGCACCCCAATGTTCATAGCAATGTCCACAATAGCCAAACTGGAAGGAGCTGAGATGTCCTTCAACAGATGAATGGATAAAGAAGATGTGGTACATATACACAATGGAATATTATTCAGCCATCAGAAATGATGAATACCCACCATTTGCATCTACATGGATAGAACTGGAGGGGATTATGTTAAGTGAAGTGAGTCAAGCAGAGAAAGACAATTATATATGGTTTCACTCATATGTGTAACCTAAGGAATAGCATGGAGGACCATAGGGGAAGGGAGGGAAATCCAAAGGGGGAGAAATCAGAGAGGGAGATGAACCATGAGAGACTATGGACCCCGAGAAACAATCTGGGGATTTCAGAGGGGAGGAGGGTGGGGAGAGGGGTAACAGGGTGATGGGTATTGAGGAGGGCATGTGCTGTGATGAGCACTTGGTGTTATACTTAACTAATGAATCACTGGACACTACATCAAAAACTATTTATGTACTATACAGTGACTAACTGAACATAATAAAAAAAACCCATCTTCTTAATCCATTCATCTATTGATGAATACTTGGGTTGCTGCATATCTTGGCTATTATAAATAATGCTGCAATAAACATAGGGGTGAAGATATATTTTTGTCAAATTAGTGTTTTTGTTTTCTTTGGATAAGTACCCAGTAGTGGAATTAGTGGATCATATGGTATCTCTATTTTTAATTTCTTGGGGAACCTCAATAGTGTTTTCCATAGTGGTTGCTCTAATTTACATTCCCTTTCCTCCACATCTTCAACATTTGTTATTTCTTGTGTTTTTGATACAAGCCATTCTGACTGTTGCTAGTTGATATCTTGTGATATCTCATTGTGTCCAGCTGTATTTCATGTGTGACTGGTCTATTCAAATGGGAATATTTGAACTCCTATAAAATGAGTTATATAGAGTTAGGAGTAAGCCTTAGTAAATTCTGCAATTTAATGTCTGGATTGATCCTTCCAAAACAACAGTAACAACAACAACAACAACAACAACAACAACAACGAAAGAGGAGAGGTAAGAGTGTATAGTGGAAAATGAGGATGGTATGTTGTTCCAGAAGAGAAGATACAAGTGTTTTAAGGAGGAACTAATTAACAATAGCAACTGCCATTAAGAATTCAAGTAAGTAATGGGCGCCTGGGTGGCTAAGTTGGTTAAGCAACTGCCTTTGGCTCAGGTCATGATCCTGGAGTCCCGGGATCGAGTCCCGCATCAGGCTCCCTGCTCAACAGGGAGCCTGCTTCTCCCTCTGACCCTCCCCCCTCTCATGTGCTCTCTGTCTCTCTCATTCTCTCTGTCTCAAATAAATAAATAAAATCTTTAAAAAAAAAAAAAAAGAATTCAAGTAAGTAAAAGATTGAAAAAAAAAAGTTCATTAGATTAAGCTACAAGTTGCTGACAAGGGTCATTTTGGCAGAATGATGGTGGAATGGTGGAGATGTCCACCAGATAGGCTAATGGTGAGACTGGTTTACCTCAATCTTCACTTAAAGGTCCCAAATTCCCTTTACCTTTCCATATCTATATACACTTCTCCATATCTATATACTGAAAAGAGGTCAGTTAAACCTGAATTGAAATATGATAGGATTAGAAGATGGACTTACTTAAAGTTTACTGAGTATAAAAAGATCTGAAGAGATAGTGTATCTCCTGAGGTTACATTTACATCCATGACTTCAATTATCTATGTTTTAATGACTCAAAGTGGTAAATTTCATAGTCCATCCACTCTCCTTAGCTTTAACCCAACTATATGTCTTACTGATATGTCTAACTTAACAAGTCTGAATAGTCATAAAGTGATAACTCTATTTGCTATTACTTATTGCTTGCTTATGATAGGGAAAACCCTGAGTTAACTTTATGTGTATATTATCTCTAAGTTTCATGAGTATTCAATAGTGATAGCATTTCCATTTTACAAATGAGAAAAGTGTAGCATGGGGCACAAATTAACTGAGATCCCAGAGCTAATATGCGTTTGAACCAGAAGTCACATATTGTATTAGTAGGTACCTTCAAAACCCTCACTATTTTGATGGTGTCATTCTAAAATATTCTAAGATATTGGCTTAGTATCACCAAATTTTCGGTTCTTCCTCTATTCCATTGTTCAATTCATAGCATCTTCCCCAACCCAGTCAGTAAAGCCTGAAAAATGGCCAAGATCATTCTTTCTTGTTTACTTTCAGAAGTGATTGCTCAAAAAATAATGTTACCTATTCTCTCAAATATCTGCCTGCCCTTCATTCTCCCCCCTACCCTATGCCACTGCCAAATTTGAGGTTATATTTTCTTTTTCTTGAATTATATCTATAGCCTCCCATTCCATCTTCCTGCTTTTAATCTCTTCTATGTACCCAGTGCATTCTTCATAGAAATAAATGAAATCTCTGTAGGTGGGTCCCTTGGTGTTTTCAAGTGAAATTTCTCCATGGTATTCAGGAATAATTGAAAACTCATAGCCTGACACAGAGGTTCTCTATCATTTGGCCCCAGTGTAATATTCCAGCATTATATTTTACCATATATACCCAAGCACATTTTCTTTAACCATGGGGAATTATTTTCAATCCCATGAATGTGCTGTTTTCTTCCATATGTCTAGAACTTTGCTAATTGTTTTGCCTTGCTCTAAAATACCCTTTCCCCCATCTTCCTACTTGTCTGCTGTGTAACTTTCATTCTTTAAAACTCAACCTAAGGATAGTCTCTTCTTAGAATATTTTTCCCTGCCACTCTTGTGCTGCATTGGCTGTGAAAGCTGCTCGGATTATCCTTGTTTTTGATTACATTGACAGTCTTGAGGAATGCTGTTCAGCTACTTTGTAGAATATCTCTCACTTGCAGTTTGTCTGATACTTTAATTAAGATTATATAGGGGCTCTATTTTTATTTGGAGTGGGGATGAGGAAGACCACAGAGACAAAGTGTCATTCTCATCATATCAAATCTAGGTTTACAGTCTCATCTTCTGCAGTGCATTTACCACCTGTTATATCATGATTTTAACCTTTGTACTAATATTTTATTTTGCACCATTTTCCCCTTGATTATGAATTCTGGGGATACATTCTCTTGACACTGTAGCTGCTCAATTAATGTTTGCTCTCTTTTGAAAATTATAGTGGGAACTTTAGAAGTTATCCCAGATATTATGAGAAGTTGGAAGTTAGATAATAAATAAATTGTTAAAGACACGTAATCAGTAGTAAATGTGTTTTCCATGAAAGCACATATAATTTGAATCTCATTACACAAGAAAAAGGAAATATGAAAGCAAGAATAATGATGGCAAAAAGACCATTATGAATAAGAAATATCAATAAGAAAATCATATAGATATAATAATCAAATGGCCATATCATCTAATAGTTGCAAATAAAGAGCTTGAAGAGTTTTGATGTTGTAATGAAGGTTGAGGACAAAAGTTGCCTTGGTCACATAAAAACTTCAGCATTATGATTAGTTTCTGGTTACTATAAAAAGAGAAAAAATCTTCTAACCCTTAAAGGAAGTTAGCAGCAATTATATGTATTAGGTAACTGTCACAGTCTTGTTTTTTGGGGGAAAAACATAATCAAATTAGAAAATAATCTTTTGCCCTTATCCTGAGTGCATGTCATCTAGGCCCAGTGCCTTTCTTAAGTATTGATTGTTTCCTATTAAAATATGGTATTATTCTCCAGTCTTGGTGTTTTCCTCTTCTTACCTTCTCCTATTGTATTTTTAATTTTAACAAGTTATTATGTCAGTTGATGTCAGGAACCCCAAAATAACAAATATTGTGTTAAGATATTTGTCCTGAGATAAATTTAATAAACTTAAAAGATTTACTGTGCACACACACATACACACACACACAGGAAACAGCCTTTTGAGCTAGAATAATTTTGACAATAGGACAATCAATTACTTTTATGACACTACAACATAGATCAAAATATGTCTGTAAAAATTGTTAAGCAGAATAATCTTGCAAGAGCAAAATTCTAAAATACTGTCATCTATGCAACAATAATTTTATATAAATGATATTGAATTTATGACTAATTATTTCTTTATACTCTTGCATTATTTGCCAATTTCCTTCTTAAGTCAGATATTTTTCTGATGTTTTACCTTCGATCATTATTTGACTCTATTGAAAAAACTTAATGGTAAAAAAGCCTTTACTTAACTGTGAGGCAACTCTTATTTGAGTTTTAACTTGGGTTATGAGGAATCTTTCTTATCAGGTGAGTTGGTAATAATACTATGGATCAAATCAGTAATAAGGAAATTTAATGTATAGTAATGTTTGAATTATTTTGCTGTACAAAACAAAAAAAAACATTTTTAGGAATAAACAAGTTTCTTCACATAGACTCACAAAGAGAACTATAGGTATATTATTGGTGTAAAACATAAGTTATTTATTGAATACTAAAATAAAAGTGAAGAGAGAGCTGAGGGAATGTGTGTGAAGAAACAAAAAGTTGATGACAAGTCTAGTTCTTTAAAGGCCAGGACTGAAAGGGTAATAATACATGTTTTGCTGATTTATTATATATATATTTTAAATATATATATATATATAATATACATAAGTTGTATGTATAATGTGTGTGTGTGTGTATACATAGTATATGTATATATGTATAGCGCATTACATTAGAATCATCTGGAAAACTTTGAATCAATATTGATTCCTGGAACCCACCTTCAGATAATCTGATTCTGTTGTTTTGGGATAGACTTCATACACTGATTTATTGTAATAGTTCCGTTTGTTGATTTAAAATGTGTATATATTTTGAGAAATATAATTCTTGAGTAATTTGAAATAATCTATTATAAATATGTGTGAGTGTGTGTGTGTGTGTGTATGTGTGTATGTGTGAGTGTATCAGTTTGCAGCTGCTGTTTCTGCTTCTTGGTTTGGGCTGGTTAGCTATTTGAATAAATCCTAATGATGACAGCTGTCCAGCAATTAGGAATCTCCATCTTATAATCTTACTAGAAAATAATCTTTTTTGTCTCTCTATAATCAGCTGTTAAAATTTACATAATTAATTCCATGCTATGCAGTTTTTAAATTGGCAGATGATTATGTGAAGGAACTACAAGAGAGAAGGCAGACCATACTTGAAAGCAGATTTTTTTTCCCCAGAAAACCAGATTTCAATTAAATAAATAAAGCCTGCTTCCACTTTTTATACATTGTCTTTAATACAAGTTATATTTCTTGGACCACTGCTGAGATTAGAATATGCATGCAAAACACTTCACTCTGTAGTATTTTTCCAAATAACTGTATACTCTCTCGTTTTTTGGAAAGTATAAATTGAGAAACATTTTAAAAAATATATATTTTCTCCAAGCTAGAATACATATATCTTCTTTTGTGTCTATAAAGTGTTCTGTTGAATCTTCTCAAGATCTACAGAATGGATTTAAATACAAGAAACAAATATTTGGTGATAATAATGTTTATAAATTAAATTTCTCCGAGTTCACTAATCATCAATAACCAATAATAAGGATATTTATTGAAAACTGATTTGCATAAATATCTCTATACGACATAAAAAAAATGATGAGTATCTGAATAGTAATATGTGCTTGTTTTACTAGATGTCCTGCAGTTATTTTATTTTGACCACCACTCAAGGACTGATGATTCTTCACCAGAAGTCTCAGAAAGGGTGGCTAAGTGAATAGCAAAGGACCTAAGGAAAACAGTAGACTGTGCCAGGCTTCAAACATGGAGTAGGCCACTGCTGGTAACCCAGTAATTGCACCCTAAAGAAACACAGAGTACTTGGAAAATATTCATATCTTAGGCAAGTGCCACAAGCACAGTAAAGCTTAAATTTCAGGACTTACTTAAAAACAATAACTACTATTTAATAACGGCAATTAACAATTACAGTATGTTATTTGTGGTTTTTTGCAAGAGAAAAAAATTCAGTGCTAAAGTGCTTCACTTTTAAAATGACTAAGGTTTTCCTACAACAATTACTCAAATAAATAAAAACCTTAATACAAAAAATAACTAGTACAAATCTTCCCAAGCACAAAACCAAGCAAAGAAAAAAGGTCTTGATCCGCTAAAAGAGTTCCACAAAACTATAGCTTGCCTCAAATTTTGTTTCACCAGATGTTGTGGATGATATAGACAGGTCTGGTCATAGACAGATGGATTGTATGCAATTCTGTGAACTTGCTGCTTTAATATCATCTATTTCTCATCCACTCAAGGAAGAAAATCCAAATATGCATGTGAAATAGAATCCACTCTATTTTTAAAAAAATAAATTATGCACGCATTTAAGTTTAAAACTGGTTAGCTAGTTACTTGCAAACACCACAGAGCTAAATGTAATACACCACGTTCCATGAAACTGTGAGACACTCATTTCCAAGATATTATGAAGTATTCTGTTCTCATCTTCCCTCCTAACGTATGCTTAGAAATAAACATTGAGTTGAGAGATGTTTGATGACCTACAATGATTTCACAGATAGAAAGACCTAGATGAGTCATCATTCGTAACAGTTAATATCTAAAACCAGGAGTTACTGTCAATGACTATCGGCATTATAAGAATTGTCTTGCCATGTGGAAATTTTGAAGATACTCTTGGAGTTGTTAATAGATTTTATATGCACCTCTCCAATGGGGCTGGCACCAATGTCTTGCCATTAGGAAGAAAAGAGAGAGAAGGCATGGAAAGAGAATTACAGTCTAATTACCAATTCTGATCCATTGATTGTATTGCCAGAGATGTATGTTGAGATATATTCAGAAATTTTATATAGGCTTACTGAAAATGAGTGTTATGATGGAATAGCAATACTTACATAAGCATGGACCAAGGCAAATACATGAAATTTTTGCCAATCCTGGACAACTATTCTTTTTTGCCTAAATATAATAAGTAAGATATTACATTTTTTAATGATTGAGTTTCTGATGGACACTATGATGAGGTTTATTGGTCAACATAATCTGTGAAGGGGATCAAAATTAAGAGGATTTTGAGCTATGACCATTCTTTCAGATTTATGGTTATATAAATCTGGGGGAAAAGGGTGTAACTTTAGGAATTTAACACAGAGATGCATCAATAAGACTTAATCTTGCCAACTTTTTCAGTAATCACTCCAGTGGTCCAAATTTTAACTTACATGACATCATAGCTGTGAAATAAAATTATTTTTCATCTCTAGACACAGTCCTATGAGTATTTATTAATTGGCCCTATGTATAATTTTATTTCAAATTCTTTTTTTTTTTTGGCTATAATCAAGATTTTTTATTATGTTATGTTAATCACCATACACCATGATGAATTTACATCATTAGTTTTTGATGTAGTGTTCCATGATTCATTGTTTGTGTATAACACCCAGTGCTCCATGTAGAACATGCCCTCTTTAATACCCCAGGCTAACCCATCCCCCACCCCCTCCCCTCTAGAACCCTCAGTTTGTTTCTCAGAATCCATAGTCTCTCATGGTTCGTCTCCCCCTCCGATTTCCCCCCCTTCATTTTTCCCTTCCTGCTATCTTCTTTTTTTTTTTTTTTAACATATAATGTATTATTTGTTTCAGAGGTACAGGTCTGTGATTCATCAGTCTTACACAATTCACAGCACTTACCATATTCTTGGATTCAGTAGTAAGTAAAGAATTCAAAAACACAGTTACTGGGACCAGACTATCACATGCCATGAAAGACCTTCAAATTATATTCTTGTGCCTTAGCATCCTCATCTGTAAAATAAGGCTCCAACTAATATTTATTTAACAGAGCTGTTGTTAAGATTAAATGAGAGATATTGTGGGGGAAAAAAAAATCACTGAACTATTTTCTCTTCTTATTCTATAACCAAATAGCTGAATCCTTCTGATATATCTAGCTAGATCATCATCATCATCTTCATCACCATCATCATTATCATCCTCATGTAGGACTTCCTGTACACTTACTGCCTGCCAGACACTATTTAAAGTACTTTAAATGCATTAACTTATTTTGTCTCCATAATATACTGATAGGGTATATAAATTTAAAATGAAGTATTTTCAAACTATAAGTATTTATAGTTCTATGATCTTGATTTGATTATATCTAAATGGAACAGGCCTTCCCTCACAGAGATAAATCAAGCAATCAAATTAAAATGCAGAAAATGAAAAACAAGATTTTAATTACATGGCACCAAAATAATCATTCAATTAAATATAAAATCATTTGGACTTTGTCATTCTTGGGTAAACATCAATGTTTATCTTCTTTACTTATTGTCTACTGTATATTGTCCACTCGTTCTAAACTTATCCTAATTTTTATATAGAAATACTATTGAGTCTCTGCTAGAATTTCTTTAAAGATTTTATTTATTTATTTATTTTTCAAGAGAGAAAGAGAGAGAGCAAGCACACATGACTGGGGGAAGAGGTAGAGGGAGCAGCAGGGAGCCCGATGTGGGACTTGATCCCTGGACCCTGGGATCATGAGCTGAGCCAAAGGCAGACACTTAACGAACTGAGCCACCCAGGCATTCTCTGTTAGACTTTCAAATGTATTTCTTATTATCACTTTAAAATTTCCTATGCATTATTTTGCATAGAATTGCTAAGATTCTAGGGCACCTGGGTGGCTCAGTTGGTTAAGCGACTGCCTTCGGCTCAGGTCATGATCCCGGAGTCCCGGAATCGAGTCCCGCATCGGGCTCCCTGCTCAGCAGGGAGTCTGCTTCTCCCTCTGACCCTCCCCCCTCTCATGCTCTCTCTATCTCATTCTCTCTCTCAAATAAATAAATAAAATCTTTAAAAAAAAAAAGAATTGCTAAGATTCTAGATAATGCTGAGATAAGCAGAAAACTATCCATATGAATTTACAAAAACTAAATAGGTTCCCAGAACGTTAGTAAAAGCATGTATGTTTCAAGAAAGAAAAACAAACTCACTGGTGTCTAGTTAACCATTCTTTAAAATCTGATAAGAAAACCATGAGAGACGATGGACTCTGAAAAACAAACAGGGTTCTAGAGGGGAGGGGGGTGGGAGGATGGGTTAGCCTGGTGGTGGGTATTTAGGAGGGCACATTCTGCATGGAGCACTGGGTGTTGTGCACAAACAATGAATCATGGAACACTTCATCTAAAACTAATGTTGTAATGTAAGGGGATTAACATAAGAATAAAAAAATTAAAAAAAAAAAAAAGAAAAAAAAATCTGATAAGAAAACAGCCCTATTACATGGGACATTAGAAAAACCAAACAGATAAACAAAAACATAAGCAAACATATCCTAAAGGTAGATGTCTAATGATCAATAAATTAGACTTAGATAATTAATCCCTCTTTCTTCTAAAGGATTCTTTCAAGGTGACTGTTCCACAGTTTCATAGTTTCTGAAATGAAAAGTACTTTACTGTTTATCTGTTTATATACAATTTATTGGCATATATGTGATAGGGTTGCAAGGAGTAATTTTAAATTAATAGAAGTTTTAGGTAGGTTTGAAAAAACCTTAGAAGCAAAAATATTAAATAATATATAAGTAATATAATGATTAATTAAAATGGAAAAGATTAAATTGGAGACAGCTGAATCACTTCTTTAGTACATTTTATTTCTTAGAGAAAGAAAAAAACATTTTTACCTGAAGCTAGTGTGGGAGAAAAAGAAATGTTTTATTCTCACAATGCAGTTAACACCACCTACAAAGTTCTCTTCAATCTTGAGACTGGAGGAAAAGGAGTGGAAGCAGTAGTAGATGTGGGCCTGTGTATACCAGCACACACCCACTATATTCATTGTACAACACAGCCTGATTATCTTATGTCTGCAACTTTCTAAAGGACCAATAAAAATAGTTGAGACAGAAAAATATATCTTGTCCAAAAAAAAAAATGAAAGTAATACATGTTTATCCATAAAACAGAATCATTTGTCAATTTTTTTTAAATTTAAATTTTAGTTATCTAACATACAATGCAATATTGGCATGTGGAGTTGAATTCAGTGATTCATCACTTCCGTACAACACCCAGTGCTCATCACAAGTGCCCTCTTTAATACCCTCACCCATCTAGCCCATGCCTCACCCACCTCCCAGCAACCGTGTTTATTCTCTATAGTTAAGTCTCTTAAAGCTTCTTCCCCTTTATCCTTTTATTCTTTCCCCCTTCCCATATGTTCATCTGTTTTCTTTTTTTTAAGAATTTATTTACTTATTTTTAACATTTATTTATTTATTTTGAGAGAGTGAGTGCATGAGCATGATGGGGAGGGGCAGAAGAAGAGGGAGAGAGAGAATCTCCAGCAGACTCCTTGCTGAGCACAGAGCCTACGTGGGGCTTGATCTCATGACCCTGAGATCATGACCTGAGCTGAAATCAAGAATGCTTAACCAACCGAGCTACCCAGGTGCCCCTCATCTGTTTTCCTAAGTTCCACATATGAGCTAGATCATATGGTATTTGTCTTTGACTGAGTTAATTCACTTAACATAATACACTCTGGCTCCACCATGTTATTGCAAATTGCAAGATTTCATTTTTTTGATGGCTGAATAATATTCCATTTATATATATACCATATCTTCTTTATACATTCATCAGTCAATGGACACCTGGACTCTCTCCATAGTTTGGCTATTGTTGATAATGTTGCTATAAACATCAGGGGGCATGTACCCTTTCAAATCTGTATTTTTGTATCCTTTGGGTAAATACCTAGTAGTACAACTGCTAGTTTTATTTTTAACTTTTTGAGAAACCTCCAAACTATTCTCCAGAGTGGCTACACTAGGTAGTATAAGAAGGTTCCCCTTTCTCTGCACTCTTACCAACACCTATGGTTTCTTGTGTTGTTAATTTTAGTCATTCTGAGAGGTGTGAGGTGGTATCTCATTGTGGTTTTGATTTGTATTTCCCGATGATGAGTGATGTTGAGCATCTTTTCACATGTCCGCTGGCCATCTGGACGTCTTCTTTGGAAAAGTGTCTATTTATGTCTTCTGCCCATTTCTTAACTGGGTTATTTGTTTTTTGGGTGTTGAGTTTGATAAGTTCTTTACAGATTTTGGATACTAACCCTTTATCAGATATGTCATTTGCAAGTATCTTCTCCCATTCCATAGGCTGCCTTTCGGTTTTATTGTTTTCTTCGCTATGCAAAAGCTTTTTATCTTGATGAAGTTCCAATAGTTCATTTTTGTTTTTGTTTCCCTTGTCTGTGGCAATGTGTCTAGCATGAAGTTGCTACAGCCGAGGTCAAAGAGGTTTCTGCCTGTGTTCTCCTCTAGGATTTCAGAAAAAAGCATTTGACAAAATACAGCATCCTTTCTAGATAAAAAACTCTCAACAAAGTAGGGATAGATGGAACATATCTCAACATCATAAAGGCCATATATGAAAGACCCTTAGCTAATATCATCCTCAATGGGGAAAAACTGAGAGCCATTCCCCTATGCTCAGGAACAAGACAAGGATGTCCACTCTCAGCATTACTATTTTACACAGTATTGGAAGTCTTATCCTCAGCAGTAAGACAACAAAAAAGAAATAAAAGGCCTCCAAATTGGCAAGGAAGGAGTCAAATTTTCACTATTTGCAGATGACCTGATACTCTATGCAGAAAATCTGAAAGCAAGCCTCCACCAAAAAAATTGGTAGAACTAATACATGAATTCAGCAAACTTGCAGAATATAAAATCAATGTGCAATAATAATCTGTTGCATTTCTATACACCAGTAATGAAGCAGGGGAAAAAGAAATCAAGGAATTGATCCCATTTGCAATTGCACCAAAAATCATAAGATACCTAGGAATAAACCTAACTATTGAGGTGAAAGATCTGTAGTCTGAAAACTATAGAAAACTTATGAAAGAAACTGAAAAGGACACAAAGAAATGGAAAAGCATTCTATGCTCATGGATTGGAAGAACCCACTACACTACTGGGTGCCTGGGTGGCTCAGTCGGTTAAGCGTCTGCCTTTGGCTCAGGTCATGATCTCAGAGTCCCAGTATCGAGTCCAGAATCAGGCTCCCTGCTCAGTGGGGAGTCTGCTTCTCCCTCTGCCCTTCACCCTGCTTGTGCTCTCTCTAGCTCTCTCTGTCTCTCATATAAATAAATAAATAAATAAATCTTTAAAACAAAAAAAAAAGTCTACACTACCCAAAGCAATCTACACATTTAAATGCAATCCTCATCAAAATACCACCAGCATTTTTCACAGAGCTAGAACAAATAATCTTAAAATTTGTATGGAACCACAAAAGACCTGAATAACCAAAGCAATTCTGAAAAAGAAAAAACTGGAGGCATCATGATTCCGGATTTCGAGCTATATTACAAAGCTGCAGTCATCAAGACAGTATGGTACTGGCACAGAAACAGACTCAGATCAGTGGAACAGAATAGAGAAGGCAGAAATGGACCCTCAACTAATCTTCAACAAAACTAATTTTCTCAATGGAAAAAACACAGTCTCTTCAAAAATGGTGTGGGAAAATTGGATAGCAACATGAAGAAGAATGAAACTGGACCACTTTGTTATACCATACACAAAAATAAATTCAAAATGGATGAAAGACCTAAATGTGGACAGGAAACCACTTGTTAATTTTGTTCATTTCAACTCAACTCATATGAATTATAATTAATATGAGCTTAGTACATTTAATAGATTTATAATCATATCAAATGGGAACACTAAAATTAAAATTCTTCTAGGATCTATAAAAGGCTTACAATTGCTTAGACTACATATACCAATAACATAGAGTCCTGTGTGACTGTGGAAACTCTTTTTTTTTTTTTCCTGCATCAGTTGGCAAATAAGTGGATAGCAACGAGACCCCTAACAGAGCTTACTGGTAAAAATTATCTTTGGAGCTGTAGCATCTTGAGATGGTTTGCTTAAAACTTTAATTCCCTTAATTGGATTTCGCTGTGCAGTGAGGCCAACCTACCTAGAGTGCTCTCCACTCTTGGAACTGTGCCTTGACAGATGGTTTTTAGTAATTACTACAATCATGGCACCCCAACTTATACCTCTTACTTCAAAGTCATTTCTCTTTATTAAGAGAAATCCCAAAAAAGAAGGGATCAGGGACTACTACTTTAAAGAAATTATTTTTTCCTAAAAAACACATATGCAAAAATTTAAAACTTAGGGAAATTCATTAAGTTATTGATGCACAGCATATATATTTATATGTATATAAAATATGTAAAAATATTAGAAAACATGAGGCAAATTACTATTTTAAGGTAACATAAAATTTATGTTTCAATATAAAGCAAGTGTGTATATGGAATCTCTCATAGTCCCAAAGACAACTATAAAAATGATAGCTTAACCAACAAAATATTTAAGAAAATGGATGAAATAGTGAAAAATCTATTAGTAATATTTAAAAACAGTTGAGATACAAATGCATATTTAAAATTATACATGTACATGTACACTCATATAAGTACGTATATGTATGTGTGCATACACTTACTCTGTAAAAGTCACGAAATATAATTTTATTTGTACTTTTATCTTCATTATCAGAACTGTATTTTGACTCTAACATAGTTTTTAAGAGCATGTCATCTTTACTTCCACCTAAAGTCTTTGAGTTACTATAATTTTATATCATTATATCATTGAAAATTGGACCCCAAATCATTATTATCCATTTTAATAATATTCAGTTATATATATTTATATATTTATTAATACTATGTTGAATGTCAACATGAAGTTTCCTAAAAAGCAGAGCAGATCACTACTACTTACATATACTAATAAACATACCAGACTCCCTTTACCAGTAATAAGCAATTAGAAATTATAAAGGAAGACCTTACCATATTTCCACTAACATAAAAATATACCTCAAGTGAATAAAATATGTGGATATTATTATATATTATATATAGTTATACATATTATATGTCACATATAGTATATACTAGAAGTAATATAATTATATAATTATAATTTATATTTATATATTTATAAATATAGATAATATAATATACAAATAAATATTATAAATGTGTATGTGTGCATATATATGTGTGTATATATATCTACATATATATATAAAGAAAACCTCTAAGTCTAACAAGGGAAATGGGTGACATGTAATAATAAAAAGACCTAAGTGGTGGCTGAGTGGGATGATCTTTTTTTTTTTTTAAAGATTTTTTATTTATTTATTTGAGACAGAGAGAATGAGAGAGAGAGAGAGAGAGAGAGCACATGAGAGGGGGGAGGGGCAGAGGGAGAAGCAGACTCCCCGCTGAGCACGGAGCCCGATGTGGGACTCGATCCCGGGACTCCAGGATCATGACCCGAGCCGAAGGCAGCCGCCCAACCAACTGAGCCACCCAGGCGCCCCTGAGTGGGATGATCTTAATTGCACATGAATCTTTAGATGTAATAAAATTCCAATCAAGTGAAATACTTTACTTTGTAAAGTAATTTGTTTCAAGAAAAAATATTATGGTTGTAGAAATGCATAAAACAGGTTAAAGATGTACTTTGAATGAAGCCCTATGCGTTGTTTGGCAGAATCTCTGAGAATTAAATGCTTCTAAGATGCACCTCTGATTACTGTTGATTAGATTATTTCATACAAATCTGGCGAGAGAGAACTTAAGTTGTAGAAACTGTTTCCTGTCAATCATAATACAGATTTTTTAAAAAATATTTTATTTATTAATTTGACTGAGAGACACAGCGAGAGAGGGAACACAAGCAGGGGGAGTGGGAGAGGGAGAAGCAGGCTCCCCGCTGAGCAGGGAGCCCGATGCGGGGCTCGATCCCAGGCCCCTGGGATCATGACCTGAGCCGAAGGCAGTCGCTTAACCAACTGAGCCACCCAGGCGCCCCCATAATACAGATTTTTGTCCATGAAAATACAACTGATGTTATTTCATAAAGGTACATTTGATTTTCCACTTTTAGAAAAGTTGACTTCAAGGGTGCCTGGGTGGCTCAGTTGGTTAAGCGACTGCCTTTGGCTCAGGTCATGATCCTGGAGTCCCGCGTCGGGCTCCCTGCTCTGTGGGGAGTCTGCTTCTCCTTCTGACCCTCCCCCCTCTCATGTGCTCTCTCTATCTCATTCTCTCTCTCAAATAAATAAAATCTTAAAAAAAAAGGAAAGTTGACATCAAATATTATAATTTAATATTAACTATTTGATTATCCATTTGATTATCCATTACCAAATTAATTTCAGGATTCCTGATTGTGTGTGTGTCAGTATATATTTTTTTCATTTTCTGATCTCATTTGCACTGATTGTAAACACCTTACTGGCTCCTTCATTAAATGAGTTAAATATTTGATATGTGTGTAAACTATTTTTGCAAAAGTCATTACTTATTTGAAAATTATAATTCAGCAGTTTTGGATGTCCAGGATACTGACATTGGTACAGTCGAAGTACAGAATATTTCCCATCACCATAAGATGCCTCATATTGCCACTGGATAGCCACATATATTTCTACCTCGCACACCCTGCCTTAACCCCTAGAAATCAATAATCTGTTCATTTTTACACGTTTGTGAGTTCAAGAAATGGAATCACAGGGTATGTAACCCTTTGAGCATGGTCTTTTTCTCACAGTATAATTTTCTGGAGATTCAAACAGTGTTACAGGTACTACTGTCTTTTCCTTTATTATGGCAAATGTGGTACAGACACATCACTGGTATGAATATGCCATAGTTTGTTCACTCATTCACCCGTTCAAAGACATTTGCATTGTTTCCAGTTTGGAGCTATGTAGAATAAAGTTTCTATAAACCTGTGTGTTGAGGTTTTTGTGTGAATAGGTCTTCATTAATCCGGGATGAGTGTGTCGGAGTGCAGTTGTTACATTGTAGAGTGATTGCACGTTTTGTTTTTTTAAGAACCACGAAACTATCTTCCAGACAGGTTGTACTATTTTATATTCCCACCAGTAATGTATGAATAATCCAGTTTCCCCCATATACTTTTCAGCCTTTTTTAAAAAATTTTAGTCTTCGGGGCGCCTGAGTGGCTCAGATGGTTAAGCGTCTGCCTTCGGCTCAGGTCATGATCTCAGGGTCCTGGAATCCAGCCCCACATCGGGCTCCTGGCTCAGCAAGGAGCCTGCTTCTCCCTCTGCCTCTGCCTCTCTCCCTGCTCAAGCTTTCTCTCTCTTTCTCTCTCTATCTCTGTGTCTCAAATGAATAAATTAAAAATAAATAAATAAAAATAAATAAATAAATAAAAATTTTAGTCTTCCTGATAAGTGTGTGATGATATCTCATTTTAGTTTTAATATGAGTTTCCTTGATCACAAGAAAAGTGCTAAGATGAACATATTTTCATGTGCTTTTTTTGCCACAAGCATATATTCTTCAGTGAAGTATCTGTGTATCTTTTGCTCATGTTCTTAATAGAAATGCCTGTTTTTTAAGCATTGATTTTTGAGAGTTCTTTATATATTCTAGTTGCTAGTATTTTGTGTCAGATACGTGGTTGGTTAAAAATGTTTTCTGCCAGTCTTTAGACTGTCTTTTCATCACTTAACAGAGACTTCAGACAGCAGAAGTTTTTAATATTGACGAAGTTCAACTCATCAATTTTTCTTTATATGCATCTTGTTTTTGGTGTTAAGTTTAGGACTACTTTGACTATCCTTAGTTCACAAAGATTTTCTCCTACTTTTCTGCCCGAAGTTTCACAGTGTTACATTTTACATTTAAGTCCATGATCCATTTTGAGTTACTTTTTGTATAAAATGTGAAGTTTGGATTGAGCTTTATTTTTTGCCAATAGATGTCCAGTTGTTCCAGGAATATTTATTGAAAGGCTTTATTTTCCCTATTGAAATGCTTTTACTTCTTTATCAAAAATCAGTTGGGAATATTTTGTGGATCTTTTCCTGAGTTTTCTACTCTATTCCACTAATCTATGTGACCAACCTTTCATCAGTACCAAACACTTTTGATTACTGTAGCTATCTAATTAATCTTGAATTCTGTTAGACTGAATCTTTCCACATTACTCTTCTAAAACTTATTTTGGTTATTCTGGTTCCTTTGCTTTTCAATATCAATTAAGAATGTTCTTGTATATGTCTATGAAAACTCTTGCTGGGATTTTGATAAGTTTTATTAAAACTGCATCTCAATTTGGTGAAAATTGACATCTCTATTATGGCAAGCCTTCCAGTCTTTAAACATATTATCTGTCTCCATGTATTTAAATATATGTATATTTAATTTAAATGTAAATTTTAAATATATATATATATTTATTTCATTTGCATTTGGTAGTTTTCAGCATACAAGTACTATGCATTATTTGTTGAACATATACATAGATATTTTTGAGTGATTGTAAATGGTATTATATTTTTTAATTCTGGAGTCTGTGTGTTTGTTGCTAGTATACAGAAATAGAATTTAATTTTCTTTTTAGGGGAGGTATATTGACCTTGTATCTTGTGATCATAGTGAACTCACTTATTAGCTCTAGGAGTCTTTTGCTTGTTTTTGTTTTTGGTAAAATCTTTGTTATTTTCTACATTTGCAATGACATCCTTTGCAAATAGGGGCAGTTACTCCTTGCTTATCTATATGCCTTTTCTTTCTTTCTTTTTTCTTTTTTTTTCCGTTCTGTCCTTCCTTTCTTTTTCTTTTCTTTCTTTCTTTTTTTTTTTTTTTTTGGCTTATTGCATTGGCTAGAACTATTACAATATTAAATATAAATAGTAAGAGCAGCCATCTTTGCCTGAGTTCCCAAACATAGGGGGAAGGATGTTTCCTATTCCTTTCATTATTAAGTACAATGCTAGCTGTATCTTTTTGGTAAATGCTCTTTATCAAGTTGAGGAAGATTCCCTCTATTTCTGTTTTTCTGAGTCTTTATCAAGAATGACTTGAATTTTGTGAAATGCTTTTTCTCCATCATTCTATATAAACATTCTGTATGTTCATATCATTTTTTGCTTTTTGGCCTGTTGATGTAATAGGTTGCATTGATTAATTTTAAAATATTGGACTAGCCTTGGATCCTTGGAATAAACCCCATTTGGTGTATCATTCTTTCCTTATATTGATGAATTTTATTTGCTACTATTTATTAAGAATTTTTGTATCTATATTCATAAGGGATATCTTTCCTTCCTCCCTTCGTCCCTATCTTTCTTCCTTTCTTCTCTCTGTTCCCTCCCTCCCTCCCTCCTTTCCTTCCTTCCTTCCATCCTTCCCTCTGTTTTGTTTTGTTTTTTCTTTGTACTGCCTGTCGGGTTTTGGTATGCGGGTAATGTCAAGTTCAAAAACTGATGTAAACAGTGTTCCCTCTTCTATTTTCTGAAAGAGGTGTATAGAATTGGTGTTAATTCTTTTTAAAGAGATTTTGTGGAATTCTCCAGTTAAACCATCTGGTTCTAGTGATTTCTTTTTGAGGAGTCTTAAAATAAAAAATCCAATTTCCTTAACAGTGAAAGGGATATTCAAAAGATCTATTTGTTATGGTGTGAGTTGGGCTAGTTTGTTTTTTGAAAGTGCCAACTTTATTAATGGTAATAAAATCCCTTCCTGAGAGAGAAGAAACCTGAGCAAAATTTAAGGGCCTCAAAAAGAGGGTGACTTTATCCATATTTACAGGTGCCACTTGTGAAATTTCATTGAAAGAGTTTCCTGGCACCAATTTCCCAGCCTTGGGGTAACACATAGACAATATTAAACGTGTAACCAGGACAGCTTAGGAAAGCTTCTAGGGAGAAGTTAACTTTGTGGCCTTAGTGTTCAACAACTGTGTGACTCTGTATTTGCAAAGCAAACTTAAGGAGGTCTGCATACCTAATTAAAAACAGTCTTGTTGCCACTATGAAATTAATAAGACTTACCTACCAGGTTCTCATCAGGACAAATTTAATTATGATCTATACGCTTAAAGAGACAGGATTATTTCATCTAGAAAATAATGATTCCATAGCAAAGGAATATTCAGAGACAAGAAAGAATAATTTAAAATTAGTAGTGACTGAAGTTAAATTTTTAAAAATATCCTTCAATGTTTAATAATGACCACAATAGAAATTAAATATAAGATAGTATTTTAGGGGCGCCTGGGTGGCTCAGTCCTTAAGCGTCCTCCTTCGGCTCAGGTCATGATCCCAGGGTCCTGGGATCGAGCTACGCATCGGGCTCCCTGCTCAGCGGGAAGCCTGCTGCTCCCTCTCCCACTCCCCCTGCTTTTGTTCCCTCTCTCGCTGTCTCTCTCCCTCTCTCTTTGTCAAATAAATAAAATCTTAAAAAAATAGTATTTTAAATGGTGTATAGTCATTCCAAAAAATGAATAAATGTAAAAATCCAATAAATCCACAACTTTGTAACATTACAGCATACCAGAAATACCAGTGAAAAATTAGAAATTAGAATGTCATCAGAATTCTTAAAATAAATTACTTGAAATTAGAAGTAAATACAGGAATATTTTGAAGGAAAATGATTTTTTTAAATGATTTCTAATAAAGAATTTGAGGTCTAGTTCAGGTGTCAATCAAGAGCACGGGTTTAATAAAAACATTTACACTTACGTTTTGTCACAAAAATTTTACCTCCCTTGAATTATTTTCAGAGGCTACTGGAGGAAGTATCATATCAAAAATAAGAAGGTACTTACAGAATAATATTAAATAAAAGATAGAAAGATATGTAATGCAGTAAAGACAGCAACCACAAAAAAAGAGACAGAAATTAAGGCAAGGTGGTATGTTTTTGTGGAGGGAATTGATAGGGGGACATAAGAAAGTGACAGTTTGATCTTTTCTAATAGGAAACCAACATATCATAACATTATCATTACATACCAACATATCATTCTACACACAAACTTTTGATTTAAATATGATGATGAAAAGGAATACAAACCAGCCAATTTTCTGAAAACAGTTGCTTTGGAAGAATAAAACAGCCACTCAGAAGAGTTGAGCAGAGACCTGGTAGCACCATATGACATTTTATTTTTTAAAAAAGATTTATTTATTAATTTGAGAGAGAAGAGTCAGGGGGAGAGGAAGAGGGAGAGAATCTTCAAGCAGACTCCCCGCTGAGCATGGAGCCTGACCTGGGCTCGATCTCATGATCCATGAGATTACAACCCATGAGATCACAACTTGAGCTGAAACCAAGAGTCAGACGCTTAACCTACTGAGCCACCCAGGCACCCACACCATATGACATTTTAAACAATATACAAGTATCACTGTGAAAAAAAAAAGTCAGGCTCCCAAAATGTTCTTGATAAAAAGAACTCTTAGAAAAAACAGTAAGAATAGAACTATGAATTACCCAAGAGTACTGTGAAAATAATATAATCTGGGGAAAAAGAAGAAATAGACAATAACCATACATTTTGCAAATGACATTGTAACACTTTAAAAAAAAATGAGTGCATGGGGAGATGGTCATACAAGCATTAAAAAGGTGACAAATCATTTCAAAATCCAAAAAAGATTTTCAAAGAAGTACAAAGTACAACTGGCTTAATAATTTTCCCCTAACCAAAAAAGTTCAGGTCAAATTCAAGAAGATTATTTTTATTTTAGGGAGACTTACCCTGCATCAATTATGACAAAAGAGTGACTAACAAGTCAACAAAGTGTTTGACTTGACTACTTGATATGCTTTGTTCCAAAACATATGTTACTTTTAATTGTTTGATTCATATTTGAATGATTTGTGTACCACCCTTAAATTATGTTTTCCCATTACCAAGATTTCAAATATTGTAATGTGGTACATGTTTTAACTTCCTTTCTAAAAGGAAAAAGGACTTAGTAATTTATATTCATTGCTTCCTTGTTTACTTTTCTTGGCTTATAAGTCAACATAAGGATGAAGCAGATGCTATATCATTTTCTGATATGTTGACTGAACAATCTCCAGGCATGGGGTTCAAATATACCACAGATGTCCAGCAAGACTGGAGAGCAATTTAGTCCAGATTACAGCAGAAGAAACTAGACTTCAGGAAGGAGAAACCAAAGAGAAGTCTGAAGAAAGAAAAAAAAATGTGACTGACAGTTTTGAACATGAGAACATGGTGAAAAAATGAATCAGAAATTTCAAAAAAAAAAAAAGAAAAAAATCAAAAAGGTATAGCCCAAAATTGTTTACACTTTACTTCTTACTCTTAAGTGTTAAAAAATAGAATTTACTTTACTGAACCCTGAATTATACATAAAGTACATGAATAGTGCTTATGTACAAAAGAATTTTAATGGTAGTTGGTTATTCATCAGAAATCTAAATACATTGAAATACAATTTCAATAAATCAGCTTTAGTATCTTTTATTGTTATATAATATTTACTTTCATGTAGCATAGTCTTGCTTTTTCTAGTTGTTGTTTTTTTTAATTTGCTGGGAATAGCAAATTCAAAGTTCTTAGAATAGCTGTAAAGAGAAACATTTATAGAATGCAGTAATTTTATTTTTATCTGCCTCATATGGGAGCATTTAACTCTATTGTTGGTCTCAGCAGAATCGCTTAGCAAAACAAAAATAAGAAATACTTTAATGACCAATGGCAGGTGATAGGCAAAATTAAAATGAAACATCTACAAAAGAGAACAACATTTTTGTTGTCATTTGAAATATTGTGTGGAGATATGATTGCTGTCATTTGAAATATTGTGTGGAGATATGATTACAGATAGGATATTTTAGAATCATATTTCCATAGAAATATATTCACAATATATAGAGTAAAAGAGCAAAGTTTAAGATAC
Organism: Mirounga angustirostris; assembly: GCF_029215605.1. NCBI lineage: Eukaryota > Metazoa > Chordata > Mammalia > Carnivora > Phocidae > Mirounga > Mirounga angustirostris. Next base: position 41,941,199 of record NW_026991722.1, on the reverse strand, counting down.
ATTGTGTGATTTTAAATATATAGTTATTTATTTAACTCTATAATACATATTATGCACAAATGCACACATATGATTAACAATGTCACACATTGAAAAACTATGAATCATGGTAATATCTAGATTATAACATTACTAATGATTTGTATTGGCTATCTTTTGCTCAGTTCTAATTTATAATGTTAAAATAATAAACACAGATGCCCATGTAAATTTTCCAAAGGAATTTTTTTCAATGTAACAGACTGATACCTACAGAAAATAACACATGAATAAACAGTCCATTCCAAAGGTAAGCAGCATCTGGTGATAGTTTTAAGTGCATCTATTGAATCCCAATATCTCTATACGTACTAATTTAATTATGTGATTTCAGGTTTGTTTGTTGGTGGTGGTGGTGGTTTTTTTGTTTTGTCTTTTTTCTGAAGGCAGTGATTATTACTTTTGGCAGTTTGATAATTCTCAACCCTTCCATCCATCTCTCCCAAAGCTTCCATTACACTAGATCCTAAATTCTCAGTGGCTGAGAGAAAAAGAGTTGGAGGCAGTGAGTGTGAGGAGTTTTCATACATCATATAAAAGATATATATATATATATAACTCAATTTGTCATCACCACTGTCATTTTGCAATCATCAGAAATTTTGAAGAACTGCTTTTCCACATGCTGTACGTTTCATTGAAAGCCAAAAACTAAAGAATTCCTTAAGCTTCACTATGTATAACAATCAAAAGAGTCTTCACCATGGAGATTCTGTTTATGTAGCTCTGGGCTTGGCTCTAAGGATCTGTATGTTTAACAATAATTAAAGGATACTCATGTGAATTATTGGTTAACACTATTAAAGACATAGTGTGTCAATATTATTTTGCAAATGACAGGCACACTAAAGAATGGGTAGAGGTGAGCTGGTTCCCTAAAATGTTTGATTAGAAACACTCTTTCTTTTGTTTGCGCAGTTTTACAAAATACTACTGATACTATTATTTTTTTAAAATCAGTTGGAAAAAAACAACTAACGAGCAACTGAGTTAGGAAAGTGTTATTTTTTGCAACATTTCTGTGAAGTTAGTGTTGATTATGCTCCCAACTTGTTCGCCAAGGTTGGTACTTATGTGGTCATTTTTTCCTTTAAAATCACCTATTTATAAACAGTTTTTCATTTTGTTTTGTTTTGTTTTGTTTTGTTTGTTTGTTTTAGGTTTGAGATGCAAGAAGTGTATTAGTTTTATGCCAGGAAGATTGCAGAGGAGGAGTAGGTAAAACCTGATTATTTTTCCATCATCTTTGATTGTAAAAGTAAGTTTAGCAAGACTCAGTATTTATTTTTTAGTGCCATTTAAATTATGGGTACTTTAGCCACACACACACACAAAAAATGGTTATAATGCTGGCAGTGAACATAGCAATTATTCCGGGGAAGGGAGGAGGGGCACAAGTGTGGTTCACCATAAAAGTATTTCAAAATTCTAAGGGGAAAAATAAAGACCTGCAATTAAAGAGCACTCTTTTAAAGGAAAGGTGTATTTATTTAGATTTTTAAAAATCATAAACTTTGAATGATGATTTGTTACTGAATGTCTTAGTGCAGGTGTTCAGGTGTTCTGTATAAATTATTTGTCAAGAGTAATTGGTGGGTTATGTTTCCTTAAAAATAGGTAGTTATTTCATTGGTGAATAGAAGAGGAGGTATGTGTGGGAAGTTTCATATTCCTCTCAGTATGTTAGGTTAAAAAAAAGTCACCCATAGATTACATAATTTCCCTGTATGTTCATAACTGTAATTTTAAATAAAACAGGTGACATTATTGGAATTTGAAATTCCTTTATGAGAAAGTTTACTTAGGTTTTTTAGCATATGAGGAAGCCCTTAAATTAAATTCAAAACCGATGTAAAATAAATGAATTTTTAATAGTGATTGCAATTTTCCTGAATGCCTCCTATTCTGTAAACCTCATTTGCAACCAGGGTAAATACCTAAAACAAAGGTGCCTTTTGTGTGTTTATCAGGTTGGATTGGTCAAAGTATATTCTTGTGCACTGATTCTATAATTCAGAAACATCTTATCATTTGTTATGTATGGACCTTCAGTGCTGGCTTCAAACCATTTAGAGTCAGAAGACATCTTCTTTCTTTCCTAATGACATTTCCTTTACTTCAGTGTACAATGGAAGTGTGATATAATATAGCAACATATTTATTAGAAAGGAGCAAATTAAATTTATTTTATACTTCATATATGCCCAGAATCAACTTTAGCTTTCAAAATCGTATTTGAGTTCATATTAATTTCCTTAATACAATAAGGTGAATTATCATTAGTTTAGTTCTATGTGAAAAGTAAAAGGCATGGACTCAACATGCAATAGGTCTATAGATTAAATAATATTGTACCACCATTTTATTTAGGAATATTATCATAAGACAGTTCCTTTTCAATATTCCAATATTAGATATTCCAATATCCAATATTCCAAATTCCAAACTACTCATTTGCATTCATGTTCTTATTTGTATTCACTAAATTATATCAACAATGACCTGACAGATTAATTCAGTTGTGATCACTTAAATTGGAAACTGTCCAAATCTTTCCTACATCCAGTCATATTAATGAAATCTAGTCTTACAGATTCACATTCTGTTGATATTAACTCTTCAGTTATCATCCAGCAGAAATGATTTCTCTCTCTCTCCTTTCCTCTCTTCACACTGTCCTTTTCCTTTCGTCCTGGGACCCCTCATTCAAATGTAAGATTTATTTAAAAAATGGAACTAAGCTGGTCAGAACATAGAAGCCCAAACCCTTTATTCTCCCTTTTCTAAACACCTCCCAGGTCACAGAAAGAGATTTCTTGTGTAAAATTCACTGGTCTTAAGACTTATGGGAAAAAAAAAACAATGAGGAAAAGGCAACATTTAAGATGCTTGTTTCATATTTTATTTTCCTTTCAGAATTTTGGAGTCAGCACTGATTTGGAATGACCATAATTTAAAAACATCCCTTTTATACTTAAATAAGAAATCCTTACATAAGGAATCTGTACATGTTAAGTGCATAAATTTTGAAAATATGATTAAGGGCAAAAATATATTAATTAAGTTCATTATATAAGTAATGTTAAAAAAATACATAGACGATCACATTCAGTGCTATTTTCCTTACCAAAAGGAGGCGCTATTTGACTATTTGGAATAGATCCTTAGTCTCATTCATACACACACACGTGAATATATATATATATATGTATATATTTATGTGTGTGTTTAAATAATAGCCAAACTAATATCCAATCTAATTTTTTCTATTTGTATTTACATAAGTATAATCTAGTGAAAAGTGACTTACATTTTAACAGGCAAAATTATCTGTCAAAATGTTTCTTTGTGAACAGGAGGATATAAGGGAAACTTTAGGGTTAATGCCCTTGAAATTAACTGTTGAATGGAAGCACATGTTTATTTTAAATTTAAGTAAATACTACCAAACTGAATTCTGATATTTTGTATCAACTTATATTGTCATCAAAAGTATATGGAAGATACTATACATACCATTCCTCAATTTTCCTTTTTTTTTTTTAAGATTTTATTTCAGAGAGAGAGAGAGAGAGAGCAGGAGCAGGGGGAGGGGCAGAAGGAGGGGAAGGGGCAGAGGGAGAGGGAGAAGCAGACTCCCTGCTGAACAGGGAACACCGGCTCCCTCCCGGGACCCTGGGATCATGACCTGAGCCAAAGGCAGAAGCATAACTGACTGAGCAACCCCAGGCACCCCTCCTTAATTTTCTATTAAGTTATTGATTTTAGTGATTTATTGGAGTTCTCCATATTTTCTGGCTATTAATCCAGGTGTGATGCAAATGTTTTCACCCAGTCTATCTTTTATATTTTTCCTCTGTGTCTGGTGTATTTCATCATGTGATTTAAAAAATAATATGGTTAAATTTATTAAGGTTTTAATTTTTGTTTTTGCATGTTTTCTTACTTTAAAAGATTTTACTTTCTAAACGCTATAAATATATTATTGTATCCCAAATTTTTCAGTCAATAATCCTATATTTTTCTTATACTTTTAGTTTGGATTCTATTATTATTTATTTGAAATATTTGTGGGTTTTTTTTGTTTTTGTAGTGGTCTGAGTAGACAAATTATCTTTATTTTTTTCCAATGGTATTTCCAATTTTCCTATCACATTAAACATTTCTTCACTTTCCCCACAGAATTAAAATACTACTTTTTTCATATATTGTAACCAAAGAGTTTGTTCTGATCATATAGATTTTGTTCTGATCTCATGGTCTCTATTTTCATCAATTTGTTCATTTATCATGCCATAGTTTTATAACATACTTTACCATCTAATAGAGAAAGTCATCATCTTTTAAAATTTTCCAGTGCCAGGTATATACCCAAAATAACTTAAAACAAGTTCAAACAAATATATATACATGCATGTTCATAGTCAAAACAGCCAAAAAAGTGTAAACAACCCAAACACCCACCATTATATGAATAGATGAATGAATTGTGATATATACATATAATGAAATACTATTCAGCCATAAAAAGAAATGAAGTAATGATACATACTACAATGTGGATGGACTTCACAAACATTAGGCTAGGTAAAAGAAGCTAGACACAAAATATCAGACATAGTATGATTCCATTTATATGAATTATTCATAATAGGTTAATTTAAAGAGATAGAAAACAGAGTGTTGGTTGACAGGGTCTAGGGGAGGAAGGAATGGGAATTAACTGTTCAGTGGGTATGGGGTTTTATTTTGGAGTGAGAATATGTTCTGGAATTAGATAAAGATGTTGGTTGCACACATTGCAAATGTAGTAAATGCTGCTGAATCGTTCACTTGAAATGATTAATTCAGCTTATGTGGATTTTACCTAAATTAAAAACAAAAAACTTCCAATGCCAAAATGTGTATTTTTTTCAGATTTATTATTTTTTCAGATTTATTTTGCATGTACCCTGTTGATTTGCATTCAAAATTCTACTGAGATTTTATATTTACTTTGAAATTCATAAATTAATGACAACACTGAATGTTTCTAAACAACATAGGTTGACTTATATTGATTAATTTCATGTATCTTCTGCAGAAAAAAAATTATAAATACACACACCTTACACAATTATTAAATTTACAATAGACAAGTTTGTTAGTTTTGCTCTTGTGAATATTTCTTTCTACCTGATTTTCTGGGTGGTTATTGCTAGTGAGCAGAAAAATTACTAATTTTAGTTATTTATCTTGTACTTGGCCATCTTGCTAATTTCTCTCATTATATCTCATAGTTTGTCCTATGATCCTATTGGGTTTTCTATGTATTTGATCTCTCTCTCTCTCTCTCTCTCTCTCTCTCTCACACACACACACACACACACACACAAACCCCTTTGAAACTAATGGTGATTATTCCTTTGATTTCCATATACATGTAACTTTTGTCTTCAATCTGTCTTTTCTTCTTCGTTGACAGAAACAGCGGTTGCATGCTGAACATGATTGTGGTTAATGGACATCTTATTTATGTTTCCGACTTTGATAGGATTACATCTAATGCTGTACTTGATGTGTGATGGTTGCTCTAGGTTTCTTGTACACAAGTGGTTATTTTCTGTGAAGCTAATGAAGCTTAAGCTTTAGAAACATTTACTGAACAGACTCTTTTCAAGGCTTTAATCTTAATTTTGTATTGTAATTCTTTCTTTTTCTTAAAGACATTCTCCCCAAACCCCGATGCCCTAAATCATAGAAGCTTCTGGTCTGATTAACTCTATGTTCACCATTGTTGTGTGATGCCTTTTATTAAATAAAGGAAGCTTGTGTGCAACCTTACTCATTAATGAATTTGGAATGACCAGTATCTTCTCTTCGGTAATGCATTTGTGCTTTTTGTTTAGTATTTTAAGCCAGTCTGTTAAAATATCTTGTGTATGCTTTCTAGTTACCTATGTTCACTGGTGATCTGTAGAATTCTTATATGATAGGCTTTGCTGATATTTTTAAAGGTAAATCATTACTATTTATTTGTGCTAGGCTTACTGATTCATAGAGATGTTTCTATTCTACAGCCAATTTCAGCAATTTATATTTTCCCAGTAATTCATCAATGTTTTCTGCATTTTCACATTTACTGATAGGAAGCTATATGCTTGTTTTCTCCTTTACCTAGATCAGAACTTTGCATTTTTCCCCATAGAAACAACTTTTGATTTTAGTAATGAAATCCATATAGCTGTTTTTTCTTGATTTTTAAATTCTCTATTTGTTCTCTGTTCCCCCTCTCCCTGAGGATTTTTTTGTGATTTGTATATACATTCTTAAATGGAAGTTGACTTACTCATATAATTTCTTATTCTTTATTTTAGTGCCACTTTTAAAACATTTAAGGTAATGGCCGATATACAGAAGTTACAACTGTTATTGTAGTTGAATCAATCTTTTAATTAATCTTTTTTAAATGGTGTGGTTGTATGTGTGTTATGTCTTGCTTAAGGAATTCTTGCTAAGATATATTTGCTTCTTAAAGCTTTATAGTTAGTTTTTTTTATTTTCTTTAATTGGATTTTGTATGGTATATAGGATGCAGTTTTATTTTTCTTATATTTTAGAACCAATTTCTCCAGTAATTTTTTGCATAGTTCCTAATACCATACTCTTAAATGCTCTCAAAAAATACATACATACAGGGCAGCTGGGTGGCTCAGTTGGTTAAGCGACTGCCTTCGGCTCAGGTCATGATCCTGGATAATCAAGTCCTGCATAGGGCTACCTGCTCAGCAGGGAGTCTGCTTCTCCCTCTGATCCTCCCCCATCTCATGCTCTCTCTCTCTCATTCTCTCTCTCCCTCAAATAAATAAATAAAATCTTAAAAAAAAAACCATACATACATACATGTATGAAGTCTTAATTCATGGTAAGTAATTGCATATTTACCATTTTGACTTCTGTCTTAAAACAGAGACTCTTTCTCCATGTGTAGTAGGCAAAATAATGACAAGTGGAAGATGTCCATTCTCTAACGCCTGGAACCTGTGAATGTGTTATCTTATATGGCAAAGGAGACTGCAAAATGTGAATAAGTCAATGATCTTGAGATGGGGAGCTTATCCTCAATTATAAAGATGATCCTAAAGTAATCACAGGGGTCTGTAAGATTGAAAAAGGGAGTGGTAACTGAAGCAGAAGTCAAAGTGATGTAGTTGCTGGGAGTGGGCCCTGAACCACGGAATGTGGGCAGCCTCGAAAAGCTGGAGATGCAGGGAAGAGAATCTCCTCCAGAGCCTCCAAAAGCAACATCATCCTGCTGACCCCTTGATTTTAGTGTAATAAAACTTCTGACTTTTAACCTCCAGGACTGTAAGAGAATAAATTTATGTTGTTTTAAGCCACTAAATTTGTGGTGATTTGTTACAAAAGCAATAGGATATTAATACACCATTTAATTACATATCCTTAGATTCTCTAAAAATTTCTTTATGATTTTCCCCATAAAGTTCAGGTAAATATCTTATTAGATTTCTTTTCACACAATTTATAATCTTTGCTATTAGTATAAATATATTTTAGAAAAGTCAGCTTGTTTCTGATTAGACTTGCAATTGATTTTATTTAGCTAATATTCAGAAGACTTGTTAACATTTCTTATTAATGTTACTATTTTCTATATTCTGTCGAGTTTCTACATAATCATATTATCTTAGAATAATTAAAGTTTTATTTATTTCTAGTTATTCTTTTTTTTTTTAAGATTTTATTTATTTATTTGACAGAGAGAGATAGCGAGAGCAGGAACACAAGCAGGGGGAGTGGGAGAGGGAGAAGCAGGCTTCCCGCAGAGCAGGGAGCCCGATGTGGGGCTTGATCCCAGCATCCTGGGATCATGACCTGAGCCAAAGGCAGACGCTCAACGACTGAGCCACTCAGGTGCCCCTCTAGTTATTCTTTTTACCTTTTGTTGCATAGTATGCTGGCAAAAATTTCTAATTAGCATTGACAAAAAGTAGTGATACTAGAAAGTCCCTGCCTCATTCCTGATTTTAAAGGGAAAGGTGCTGCATATTTTGTATTGTTTAATGCCCCAGGAGGGAAAAAAACAAACAGACAGGTATTATTTTAGCTACTAGGAGTTTTAATGGAAAAGCACTGGTACACAGGACTGGTTATAAAAGTTCTGTAAGTATTGGAAGAGCAAAAGCAAAAAATGATGTTGCTCAAATGTCTGTGATAGCCTTAGGGTGTGAGGAACAGAAGGAAGAAAGTTATGTCACATAAAATGGAATAATACACTCATGTCTGAGGCTGTTGTGGTTTATGCTTTTGGAACTACCACTTCACACCTATGTAGATATCCAAGAGGCAGTATTTATAGACTGATAATACTGTCCATTATATGTCTAATAGAGCCTCATTATACCGTCCCTAAGAGTACAGAGAAGACAGTATAGGGGGAAATTTAGAGTGAGACCCAATAGGCAAATTAACACTAAACTTCACATTTTGGGTTACTAAGCAATCTTATGCATGCTACTACCCACACCTAAACTTCCATAAAGTAACACCAATGATAATTTGCTTTTGTTTAGCATAATGCAACTATCCTTCATGCAAATGAAGATGCGCTAACACTTCTGCTCTGATAGGGCAGGTATCTCTGCGGGATATTAATTTATTCATTATTCAAAACCTGGACAGTGTGCGATCTAAAAATACACTGTAAAATTAACCATGGCCAACATTATTTATATGTGTAGAAGGAAAAATGGTGAGTGGAAAATGATTAATGCTTGCAAATAAATACCAAAACAGCAAGAAAGCAAAATGTATAGCTGTCATGGTTCTTCATTTCTGTTACTAGAAACAAGTAAACTGTTGATATTTATAAGTTAAAAATCTAGGGGCGCCCGGGTGGCTCAGTCGTTGGGCGTCTGCCTTCGGCTCAGGTCATGATCCCAGGTTCCTGGGATCGAGCCCCGCATCGGGCTCTCTGCTCTGCAGGAAGTCTACTTCTCCCTCTCCCACTCCCCCTGCTTGTGTTCCTTCTCTCGCTGTGTCTCTCTCTGTCAAATAAATAAATAAAATCTTAAAAAAAAAATAAGTTAAAAATCTACCATTATTTTCATGTCTTCTTTTGCCCTCAGACATATCTTAAGCTGGACATAGTTTTTAACCTGGTGAAGTAACCCAAACTTTCATGTTGAAGGATCTGAGTTTTTGGTGATCCTGGTATTATTAGGTTGATGTCATCTCTTGTTAAGTTGGTACTGAACAGGGAAGTAGTAAAAGAATCTCCAGAAAATCTTTAAGTCCCAGGCAGAGGCCTCCTCTTCTCCACTGTGCAGAAGCAACCCTATTTCACTTCAGCTGCAGGACTGAGCTCCTTAGCCAGTGTAATGAACCTATCTCTGTGTCTGTTAATTTAGTCTTGAATGGAGCTCGTATAATCAGTAGGCAGTTTTATGTTTCGTTCCAAGGGAACTCTTGCTGTAGACCTGGAAGAACATTGTTTTAAAACAATATATGCTTATTTTTCTCCTCTTCTAACTCTCCATTATGGAGTGGCTTAGGGCTCTCTCTCATGCTGATTTCATTCTGGGACTCAGACTGGCAGAGTAGCTACTCTGTCATGTTAATATATGCAGCAACATAGGGAAAGAAAATAAAGGTATGGGAAACAGGAGTCTCATTCTTAAAGCTTATGCCTGGAGGTGACCAAAGCAAATCACATGGTTGCACATGATTTCTAAGGGTTCAGGGAGGTGTAATCCTACCAAGTAAATAAAAGATAAATTGGAAATATGTGATGGACACAACTAGGAACTACCACAGTCTGCCCTCCAGATAACCAAATATTTGGTTTCATCTTCCGTTCCACATGTAACAAAATTTTCATGCATTCATTGTTTCTTGCCCGAAGTCTAGCTTTTCAGGGAAATTTGGAGTGGTCTTTCCATTATAGGCTAATACAGAAAAAATGTCTCCACTAGATTTCTAGTAGATTGCTTTTTGGATTCAGAGAACTAGTAAAAAGACAAGTTATTTTCCCACACACTTCCTCTGTGAAGAACCAGGGTATATGCACTCCTCTGATAAGCTCTATGGGGGGTTCTTTTTCCATGTTTCTCCAGGCCTTTCAGAGCTCCGCTGACATGAGGAAGTTTGCCAGCCAATGGTTTGTGTTAAGTTTCAAAAGCTGTTTCTTTTAATCCAAGTTGATGGATTTTTTTTTGGTACTGGAGACTCAAAAATTTAACTGGCCTCATGTATCTTATTGAAGTAAGGTCCATGCACCAATGTCCATTTCCCAGTTCTTTTCTAGATAAATTTCTTAGTTTTGCTCTTCCTTCTTTCCTTTATCCCTACCTCTCTCCCTCCCTCTCTTCCTTCTCTTTTCTATTTTTTGTTTCTCTTTCTCTTGGCTTAACTGCAGATACATTTGTCCTTTCAGGCTTTGGTAGGAGAACTATATCTTTAATCTCTTTCCCTATTCATTTTGTCCTATATAATGGATTTAATTAATTAGCAGCATGTCCTTAGTTGGACCTTTAATCTGGACACATTAATACATACAGAAATTTTAACAGTGAGAGTGTGACATACTCTTGATTTTGTCCTTTAGTTTCAATTTCCATTTTTTTCAAAGTCTTCCTAGATTTATTTTTTAGCAACTGTGGTAGGAAAAAAAAAACCCCACATTTTCTCTTCTAGAACTGCCAAATTCCTGACTTCTGAACTCTACTCCATTTTATTCTTGCTTATATATTAACTCTTTTCTGATCTTATCTCTTTCTCAAACTATCTTGTCAAATTTAGCCAAGAGCAACCAATACACAGTACCAACATCCTGTTTTACGGCCTCTAGAGTTAAAGTTCATTATGTACCTGATTCAATTCCAAAATTATCATAGACAACATTTTACAAACTATATATATAATCTTTTTTTTGGCAGTGTCCACTATTGTTACAGTGTATTTTAATCTCCCAGGATGGCCCAGATAATAATGTGGTATGAACTCAAAAAATCTCATGGCCTAAAACAACAAAGTTTTATTTTTTTGCTCATTCTACACATCTAATCCAGGTTGGCTGAAGCTGTTCTGTCATTATCAATCTAGGAACCAGGCTAAGGGAGCAACCATCATCTCAATTACTATTGATCATAATGCAAAAGTGAAAAAGTACTATAAAAACCCGACTCTTAAAACTTCTGTCTGGAAGTAGCACTTATCAATTCCACCTTTAGCTCACTGTTAATACAAATGACACATTCAAAAGTGGCAGAATGTGCATTTGACCATGGGCACACACATTTGATGAAGAGCAATGGTATCTTTCATATATATCCATGTCTTGATTCCTAGTCCTATGCATTCTGACAACAAAAGAAACAGAACCAAGAAATGGTCAATGTTTCAAAGTCTATATATCATCTTGAGGAACAGTATGCCAAACCTCCAGTGCTGTCTCCCAGCTGGTGCCTAAGATGAGTATTCAACAGACAATTCTCATATCTTATGAGGTCAATTGCTTCTAGATGATGGAATATGTCTTAAAAACAATAAATTTCGGGCGCCTGGGTGGCTCAGTTGGTTAAGCGACTGCCTTCGGCTCAGGTCATGATCCTGGAGTCCCTGGATCGAGTCCCGCATCGGGCTCCCTGCTCTGCGGGGAGCCTGCTTCTCCCTCTCCCACTCCCCCTGCTTGTGTTCCCTCTCTCGCTGTGTCTCTCTCTGTCAAATAAATAAATAAAATCTTAAAAAAAACAAAACAAAACAAAAAAAACAATAAATTTCGGGCACCTGGGTGGCTCAGTTGATTAAGCGACTGCCTTCGGCTCAGGTCATGATCCTGGAGTCCCTGGATCGAGTCCCACATCGGGCTCCCTGCTCGGCAGGGAGTCTGCTTCTCCCTCTGACCCTCTCCCCTCTCATGTGCTCTCTTCCTCATTCTCTCTCTCAAATAAATAAATAAATAAATAAAATCTTTAAAAAAAACACAAATTTCATGGATGGGAGACAATTTAAACAGTTACTTTAATGAAAACTGATTTTCTTTGATAGAAGCAAGAGGTTTTTTTTGATATCATAACAATGAATACATACTAGACATCCATAGAAAGTGGCCGGTATACCATTAGAGGAAGGAAGATATTCAGAATGATTTTTTTTTTTCCCCCACTGAGGATAAATTACTATGATTCATGGGTCAAATGCAAGCAATCTGCCCCTAGGTGACTTGGTGGTCTCTAGTGAATTGTGTCATAGCATAAACTTAGGTTGATCTCTGTTCTTGGGAAATTAGACAGACATTGAGTTGTTAGCTCTATCAGTGTTACGGAAGGGCATCCTAAATTGTAAATACACGTGCAACCTCCATGCCTGCTACCACTGCCTTTTTGTACAATATGTATAGCACAAACACTGCAATGTTAGGGAAAGAAGTTGAATGACAGTCAAAGAGCAGGTCATTGTGTCCTCCTGATTGTTTCTAGCCTCTCTTGCAGTGACTACTTCTTAGAAGCCTTAGTGTTGTGCATAAATATCTACATATTCTGTACCCCAAAAGGTCAACTGACATTACCCTTGTCTAGATCTCCTTATTATCATTCTTCCAAGTTTGTTCATGTTTTGACCACCTCGACAAAGTGTTTTAGTACAGGACCTTTAGCTACAACCCCCTCCAGTCAGGGAAAAACCAAATGTACACTGTGAAAGACTGTCTACTGGAAAAATTTTTCCTCTCTATTGTCTTCAGGTACATTCCTGAATGGGACTTTGATTCTACAGCAGTCAACTTCCAGATGATGTCAGCATAGCATGAAGCACCAACCAGAAACTAAGCATAAGCTTTTTCTTCTGTTCATTTATTTCCTCATACTAGTCGTAAGGGGTAATTCATAAGGCTTATAGATGACTAGTCACAAGGAACAATTCATAAGTCTTATACGTATGGGGTGTCTTTTGAGCTAATCTAAAGGATGGTTTTTGTACAACATGAGAGCCTAATGATTATTGCCCAAGAACCAGTGAGGATTTAGCACTTCAAACTCTTGAAACTCTTACTATTGAAATTATTGAAATGGAAGAATCTAATAATGTATTGCATTTGAATGCTTAGAAAATATGAGTAAAAAATTTTAAAACACAGAAGTAAACTGTAACATAAATAAGGGGTACAATTCCTAAGAATGAAACTCAACATCAAACTATAATGTAACAAATTGGAAAATAAGTCCAATTTATCATTCAAATTTTGAAATGCTCAGTTGAATAACAGTATAGAAAAGAAAATGTTTTATCAACACATATCCATAATTTTACACCCAAAGAACAAAGAATCCAATCAAGAAATGGGCAGAAGACATGAACAGACATTTTTCCAAAGAAGACATCCAAATGGCCAACAGACACATGAAAAAGAGTTCAATATCGCTCGGCATCAGGGAAATCCAATCAACTGACTTTCAAAAGAAAAATAATTAAGAAAAAAGGCCTGCTCTCTGCTGGGTTTGTTACTGTGTGCCTGCTAGTTTTCCTTAACTGTTAAATTGCAGCATTATTAAAACTTCAGAATGTACTATAATGTCTTTAGTCAAAATAATAATATGACAGGCAAATTAAAAATTATTTTAGAATGTTTATGACATGACTAGTGGGGAAATTACAATCTTTAAATGGCCTCTAATATTTTTCACAAAAGTACCTTAAAACTAGTATAGCTTTCCACAGAATCTTAAAGCTAGTCTTCCTGGCCATTTTTGTCATTTATTGATGGTGTGTCTTTGCCAACTTAGGTTACTTCTCTATGTTCCAGTTTCTTCACTTGAAAATATAGACATAATAGGGCGCCTGGGTGGCTCAGTCGTTAAGCGTCTGCCTTCGGCTCAGGTCATGATCCCAGGGTCCTGGGATCAAGTCCCACATCCGGCTCCCTGCTCTGCAGGAAGCCTGCTTCTCCCTCTCCCACTCCCCCTGCTTGTGTTCCTGCTCTCGCTATGTCTCTCTGTCAAATAAATAAATAAAATCTAAAAAAAAAAAAAAAGAAAATATAGACATAATAATATAACCTTCCTTTGTAAAAGATAAATTTTATACTTACTGTCATTAGATCCATATATAGAGTATCACTGATGATTTTTCATGGGCAGTTTCATGGATTTATGGCATAGGATATATAAGCAATATTTACCGAATGCAGTAGAAATTTCTTTTATTTCACAACATTGTACTTGCTGAAGAAAGAATAGTTTCTTTCTATCTTATATTGTTCTCATCTCTTCCATGGATCAAACTTTCTCTTACATAAATGTGCATGGTCAAGAACTCTCCCTTTATCAGATAAGGTTATTTTAATTTGTATTGGCGTTGAGAATGGGAACTCTTAGCTTATAGCCATTTCTATTCTACTTGTTGATATCTAAAACAATATGGACCAGGAAAAATATCTGCAGGAAGATTATCTATAAATTTTTAAGGTTTTTAATGTGTGATAGAGTGAATGATCGTAAAGTAAGTGAATAGTTAGCTCTCAAAACAATTTCAGGAAACTATGTAATACTGGATCAAATTAAAGTCTTTCTCTAGGCCACTTGCATTTTTAATATCTTAATTGTGAATTAAAATGGTTGCTTAATTTAGGTCTATCACTATTTAGGATAATAAAAAGCATGAACTAAGATTAACATGTATTTTGTTTCATTAATTATTTAGAAGAGTATACATACTCAGTGGTGTCCAAAGAACACTAGGCAATATTGCCTAAATATCTGAAAGTAAATGAGTCCTTCGTCACCTGTTTTTAAAAATAATATTTGAAGACAGCTATTTTACTGAATTTAAGAAATAATTTAGTTCTATATAATGTATGCAAGTCTTTGTTATTGTTATCTTCAGCATTAACATTTCCTGTATCATGTTAACCAATAAAGAAAGGTCTGGCTAATGGGGTAATAATCTGTGTTTATATAATAGGGACTTCAGATTTTATAATAATATAATGAAAAATGATTTGTATCAGGTTTCCAATCTCAGGTACATAATTGCTTCTTCCATTCATCCTTTCCAGGCAATTTTTTTTCACAGTATTTCTTTATGGGAAGGTATTTCAATTGACATAATTATTTTGAAACAGTGCAGAATTCTTCAAATGTGATTATGGTGAACAGACTCTAGGGTGGCCCCTATTGGGGAAAATTTATAACTCAAATTTGTTTCTCTCCTAGAATATAATGATCTTCATCTCTATACCAAAGACAATGACTATCAATTTAATTTAATATGAAGAGCCAATTTTTTTGTGCAATTTAGCTGTGGCATTGTATTTTGCACCTGCATTTTTACAGCCATGGAATTTAATTGTTCCTTTATTTGGCTGATTATTTTTGTATTTGGCTGTTTTTGCCATTATACTGAGATTCAATTGTGCACTTACCGATGCCCTTAGGAAATTTTGCTCCATACTGACAATTCATAGTTTCAATTTAATTGCAGAAACTGTGTATGTCAACAAAAAAAAAAACGTTTATTAAATCTATTGAGAAGGGTAAAAGATACATTTGGACCTAGAAATAAATTTCCAGAATGAGAACTATTATTGGCAAGTACTTTCAAACCATTTCACAATTAAATTTTTAGAGAGAAATGTCTGACTATTCTTTATTTTTATTTTGTATGAGCACTTGATTTCAGGGAGAAATATGCAATATATATATTTTTGCAATATATATGCAATATATATAGAGAGAAATATGCTATATATAGCTATATATATATATATATATATATATATATATAGTTGTATACAATATTGTTATACATTAATTGGTATCTCTACTGCTCCTTCATACACTGGATATTCTGTCCCAAACTAGCTGAGTAAACTTCATTTCCCCTTTATATTACAGAAACACATATGAAAGACAAAAGTATGTTAGTACAACTATATCATGTAAATTGTTTTACCCTACAAGTTCCTCTGTGTTTTGTCTCTTGTCTCATTTTTAAAATAGGTCAGAATGAGGGCATTTTAAATGATTACATAGTAAAAAGTAACAAAAGAGTAGAGGGCAAGTATAAATGGTATTAATTTTAATTGATAAGGGAATTAGCTTTAATTTAACAAAAAAAAAGCAACTAGTATTTGTACAAGTATTTAAAATCCTCAAATCAAGTATCAAAAACAACCTATTGAGTGCTTTCATGCTGCCATTCAAAATTTTATTTTGAAACCTATATTATAAAATGTCTACACGTAACAAACATTAAAGTTTACCAAGTCTTATAATGAAAAACAGCAAGTCTTCACCCTCACCTCATTCTCAGTCACATTTTTCAGAGATACACATTTTAATAAAGTTTCACCTTTAATTACAAAACAAAGCTTCTTATATTATGCCTTTTTCAAATTCAAATATTGATGGCCAGTTGAGAAAGGCAGATTTAATTTACATTCCTCAACCTCTACTTCTACTCAGTCCCTTCTGAAAATCGTTTCTTGTCAAAATGATTTTAACTCTTCTGCTGCTTTTACATGTAACTTTAGATAATATGCTTGAATCAACATTTTCCATCAGCTTTGACTCCCACAACATAAAAGGAACATTTTAATGTCAAAAGCCTTTCTTTAATGTCTGCTCTTCCACCTCCCAGTTCTTTCAGCTGTACCCTTATGTTTGTATTTTCAAGGCTGATTGCATTTACATTCTGCTATTTTAAATTGTCCATGCTTTACTTGTCCTTTGATTTAAAAGTTGAAAACCAATGAACATCATCGATATCATTATGAATATGAAAACTACTCTTCAGAACAAAGGCACCTGGTTTCCTAGGATAGTTCTTTCTTTACAGATGCAATATTAAGATTTCTATTCCATTCCAGGGTCACTTGAAACTTTAGCCTTATATTTCAAAAACTGCTTATATTTATGGCACATTTTAGTTGACGTCATATTTTTATCATGGCTTTATTATATAAGTTTGCTTGTCCTGAAATTTCCGATAGGTTATCCTTCTCTCCCTCCCTTTCTCCCTCTCTCCCTCCTTTCCCTCATTTTCTTTTCTTCTCTCAGTCTTTGAAAGAATATATATATGTCCTCTTTATGATATTCCTAATATAATCCAACTTTTAAACTCCTTTAAGATGGTATATGAAATTCATCCACTCTTCTTGAAGACAGAATTTTTTGAGCTAAATGACTGTTCAAATTAGTACCAACTGATGCCTAACTGATATTTCTTTTCATTGATTTACCTCCCACCACTTATATCTCACATCTTCTTTATTGTTTTTTATACTTACTTATTAAAATAGATCCTCAGATTATTTTCTCAGAAAGAATCTGGGGATTCTCATTTATAGCAAGAATGAAATATTCTTATTTTCTAAAATTTAATCAGGTATAGAATTCCTGTACAAAATAAGTTTTCTTTAAAATATGAAGTCATTGACCTACTCTTTTCGCTATCCTTTGTTATTCATGAAAAGAGTGCCACTATTAGTGAAGAGTGATTCTTTTCCTTTATTTGTTTGCTTATTTAGCTTCTATTTTTAAAGCATGTTGAATTTGTTTTTCTGGTTTTCAGGAAAATTTTCACCTATTATTTATTTTATAATTCATTTCCACTATTTTGTTGTGTTTTTTTCTTCTCTTTATCTCCAGAGCTTTAGATTTTGATACTAGGTTTCCAAAATAGCCTCGTGATTTGTTTAATATTCTGCTTTTTATATCTATCTTTTATATTTTGTCATTATTCTTTTTTTTTAAGATTTTATTTATTTATTTTGACAGAGAGAGACAGCGAGAGAGGGAACACAAGCAGGGGGAGTGGGAGAGGGAGAAGCAGGCTTCCCACGGGGCAGGGAGCCCGATGTGGGGCTTGATCCCAGGACCCTGGGATCACGACCAGAGCCGAAGGCAGACGCTTAAGGACTGAGCCACCCAGGCGCCCCCATTTTGTCATTATTCTTGTCAAATTAAACACTCTCCCTTCATGAGTCCCAACCCCACATGTATCTTGCACTGTTTCACTTGATAACATTGTTTCACTTGATAACATTGTTTCACTTGATAACATTGCTTGCTTTTTCTTTTGTTTACGAAATGTATATGTACACACAGAGCTCGTTAGTCAAAGTATGGGAATACTGGTGTTGGTTCATAGCAGTGTCTATTCTTATTGGTGGTATTACTAATCTGGTTAGTCTGCCCCCATGCCCTATTGGGTTGCTAAATATTTTCAATAATCCCCATGCATGTGTATATTATAAGATGTGACGAATACAGAACGGGAAAAAAATGTTAAACTATACTTAGAAAATAAAAATCAGTGGGGTGCCTGGGTAGCTCAGTCAGTTATGGATCAAGCCCCATGTCAGGATCCCTGCCCAGCAGGGAGTCTGCTTCTCCCTCTCACTCTGCCCCTCCCCCCCCACCCCCGCTCATGTGCTCTCTCCCTCTCTCAAGTAAATAAGTAAATACAATCTTAAAAGAAAAATAAAATAAAAATCACTCTTAAAATAATAGATTATTTTTCAATAACGTGCATATTTCCTTTAACATTAATATCTATTTGCTTACAAAATTAATATAAAATTACTTACAAAGATCTGTACCCTACATTTTGTTGTTGTTGTAGTTGTTGCTACATATTATGACCAACAGTTTTCCACAACTAAATATTCTTCAATGTGAATTTTAGTGGATGAACAGTAGCACTTTATCCAGAGTTACAATTATTTCTTTATTATTTATCTAAACTTATTTTTGAGACATCCAAGCTATGTATTTCTTTTCCCTTATAAATAACATTATAATAACTCATACACAAATTTTTTTAGACATTTTTTAATGTCTAAAATTTCCTTAGGAAAACTCTCTTCTGGTTTGTCCCGAGGCAAATAATTTTGAGGATATTGGTATATATTATCAAATTATGTTCAAGAACAGTATACCATTTTAATCTCTCACCAGCTTTTTCTGATATTGATATTTTTCCATCTCTTGCTAGTCCTGGAAATTCTAATGCCTCTGTATTTTTCCAAAATTCACACCTAAAGTTGGGGCCTAATTTTATTTTGTATTCTTTTGATTGTTAATGAGCTAACACATTTCCTAACACAACCACTTGAGTAAAATCTATTCACATATTTTTTTTCATTTTAGATAGAAACAATTTCAATTAGTTTTATTCTTTTTTTTAATGAAAAATCGGCACACACACAAAAAAGAGAATGAAGCAGCACTTTTCTAGAATTCAGACTATATAGTAGTTGATATTTCTTTTTTTCTTTTTCTTTAAGATTTTATTTATTTATATGAGAGAGAAAGCATGAGCAGGAGGAGGGGCAGAGGGAGAGGGAGAAGCAGGCTTCCCACTGAGCAGGGAGCCTGATGCGGGGCTTGATCCCAGGACCCTGGGATCATGACCTGAGCCAAAGGCAGATGTTTAACCTACTGAGCCCCCCAAGCGGCCCTCAATTGGTTTTATTCTTAAAAAGGTTTTCTCCATACTGAAACCTAAAAGTTATTCCCCTATATTTTCTTCTTATTCAAAATGTAAATCTACTTAGAATTACTGTTGATATATCTCATATATGAATACAAATTGTGTTTTTTAAACACTTAAAATTGTGCTCATAAAAACTATTCAACATTATCAAATAAATATATCTTTCTCTACTCTTCCAAAACCTACCTTAATTATATATGGATTTCTCATATTTGCAAGAATCTACTTCTAAGCATTCTTTTATTCCCCTGAGCAATCTGTCTACACTTATAAGAGTCCTAACTTCATTTGATTAGTGTAGCATTTTATTTCATTTTATTACTTGTAGGCCAAGTTTTACTGAATAATTTTTCAATTAAAACATTTCTGAGATTTTTTTAACAGGTTATTCTTCTCAGGTGAAATAGAGAACAACCACCATTAAAATATATATCTATGTTTATATATATATATATATATATATATATATATATATGTAAAATCTTACTGAGAATTTGAAATCTTAATAAACCTATTAAGATATTTGGTGACTATAGCAAAATCTTTAACAGCACAGGCTTTGCAATCACAGACACCTGAGTTTGAAGCAGAGTTCCTCCATTTACTGTGAAATCATCACCAGTAGATGCTATACCAATTTCCAGGTCTGATACTTCTCAACTGCAAAGGGAGGGCAATAATATAGACCTCATAGGGATACTGTGAATTTTAAAAGAGATAATTATTTTAAGTGCTTACCTGAGAACCTGGCACTAAATAATCATTTAGTAAATGGTTGCAGTATTAATCTAATTTTGTCAGAGGACTGAATAGGAGTGACATAGAGTGATTTACTGTTCACCCCTTTCTCATTGGCAATATGGGCTGATTTCATCTTTGAAGTATTTCTGAAAATTAAAACCATAAACCCAGCCTCTTCTGTCAGAACAAGAGGATTATTAAATCCAGAAAAATTGATATAATATAAAAGTCATAATTTTGTGTTATGATGACTAAGCTTTTTAAGAAATTTTCTAATTTTGCCTGATGATACATTAATGACTTCTAATATCATGCTTCCCTAGGTCCATGTCTCCTTGCACTGTGACATTGCCATTGTTTCCATCAAAAGAAGTTTATCCATCCCGGCCAGTCCATTCAGACTGCTATAACACTCACAAACTTTTAGTCTACAAGCAACAGAAATTTATTTTTCACAGTTCTGGAGGCTGGACATCCAAGACCACATGGTGCCAGCACGGTTGGATGAGTTCCTCTTCCTGGTTAATAGCCAGTGTTTCTTCCTGTGTCCTTACATGGTGGAAGGGTCTAGGGATGTCTCTGAAGCCTCCTTTATAAGGCACTAATACCATTCATAAGAGTTCCACTCACATGACTTAAGCACCAAAGGTCCCATATACTAATACCATTAACTTTGGAAATTAAGATTCCACATCCAAACTTGGCGGCAGCGGCGGGGGGCGGCGGGGGGGCAGGCGGGGAGAAGGCACAAACATTCAGACAATAGCAACCCCTTTCACTCTGAACTTCACTTGTAAATCACTTAGATCAATAGGATGTAAAAGAAATAGCACGTTGAATTCTAAAGCCTAAGTCGTAAGAGGCCATATAGTTTCCACTCTCACCTTCTGAGAATAGCATGCTGTGGAAGTCCAGGCGAGCCTATCAGAGGATGAGAAGCCACTTGGTAATTAAATGTAAATCTACTTAGAATCACGGTGCCCAGCTGACAGTTGTACTAACTGCAAATCATGTGGATTTGGCCAGATTGAACCCTCCAGTCCAGCAGAGAAATTCAGCCATATGATTGATCCCAGCAAGATTAGCAGATTATCCAGATTGCTAAACACAGAATTTCAGAAAATAATAACTCATTGTGTTAAACCACAGAGTTTTATGGAGTTTGTTTCATAGTAATAGAAAGCAAAACAAAATAAACCAAACATGCTGGGAATCCCAACAATTAGTCATTTTGTATATAAACTGCCTTTTCTGGAGATGTGGTCTGAAAGAAAGGAGATAGAACTTTCTGTCCTAACAAGATAAACCAACAACTAAAACTCCTCAAAGGATAATTCAAAAGGAAATTCTTCTAATTTCATTTTATGTAGGCATAACCTGTAACTGAAATACTTATAGATATCTGGATACATAAAATACAGTGAAAACTGGATGTCTTTCTCTTTTTTTTGTGAGCATACCAAAAATAAAAAGAAAATGAAAAATAGAAAGAAAACTCCATATCCATACTTGGAAAAAAATCCAATTCCAGGCAATGACTTTTGCAAAAGAGCTCTCCAAATGCAGTGATATTTGAAACAAATTTGGGGAATGTGTGGATAGTGGATACATTTTGCCACAGATCTTAAATAACATCCAGCTCAAACCTATACATATAAAAAGAAGTAAAATTAAATGTAGTAAATAGTTTTCACATTTCAGGGTGAAAAATCTCTTTCCTAAGCATAATGACAACAGAAAACTAATACACTGCCAGATTTGAGAAAACTTCTCATATTTATATATAACAAAAAAGAAAACACAAAAATTAAAAGGCCAATGATAAATTGGAGATGATCCATAATGTTTATGACAAACAGATTAATATACCAGGTATGCAAAGAAATTTACAAACACGTAGATATTGATAATATAAGGGGTCAAGAAAACTAATGATTGTTTCAGGAAAGAGAAAATATAAATATCTCATAAAAAAACGTAAGCACATATATATCCACATTAGTTAAGCAAAGAAATAAAAATAAACAAAAACAAGAAAACAACGCTTTATGCATTTGTTAAGAATGGTGGAGAGTTTGAGAAGATGGGATGAATGAGATCCCACAGGTGCATCATCATTTCGTAAAAGAACAATTTGTGGAGATCTGGTGGATAGACTGAGAGCTGTAGGGAAGAAATTACATAAGTGGCTACTGATCCAAGCAGGAGAAAGCATATGAACACTATTATAACATGAAAAATTTACAGTCCACATGGCTTCATGCAAATTTATCAAAGGCTTCTGACCACTCAGGAGTGAGAAATCCAGACCACTGAGAGCAAAGAGTGAGAAAAAGTAACCTAGGATACTATATCGAATTTTAAGCTGTTACTTCCTTCACTCACTCCCTAACCACTCCCTACCCTATACTTTATATTAAATAATTGGCACATATAGTGAATCTAAAAACTGAACAATCATTATTAGAAATTAATTAGTGTGGGACCAATGCCTCCATACTCAACACTTTTTTAAAATAGGAAAGGATGGTTTGTGCACACACAGTCATTCATGCTATGAAAACAAAACAAAACAAAACAAAAACTAATGCTCTAATAAGTGGAGATTCAAAGAAAAAAATGTAAGACAGACCAAGAAGGATCTGGCAAACCCTCAAAGATAGAATAAAAATAAAATATTGTTAAGTAGCAGAAAGGAGAATAATTACTATTAAAAACAGAATCGTGTATATAGAAAGGAATTAAAGGTGAATGAAAGAAGACAAAGAGTTTTGAATAATTCATTGAAAACTAATAGAGGACTATGGTGGCCAAACACCTAAATGACAGAAATATCTAAAGAAGACAAAATATTGCTAATTATTTTTGTTACTATTGCATTTGAAGTAAAATGAGACTATTTCAAGCTGTGCCAAACACACTGTCTTAAAAGAGAGTTCCCTCTTCTTAATGTGGCAATGAAAAAAAAACACAGATGCATTTTTCAAAACCTTATACCTTTGTTCCTCTGTTGTACCATTTCTTGTACATTGCCTCACTGTGATTTGTTTTCCTTTTCAAATTCCCTACTTTTTCGGCTGATGCTACATACACAATTAGAAAGTCATCTCATTGACTTTCCCTTAAAGTATGACTTAATTCTGTTGTCAGAATTTGGTGACAGAAATTCCCTTATGTTCTCTCTTTCCTAATTAAAGATTTTGCTTCAATATACCTTTTCTGTGTGCTGCACCTGTTTCTCAATGCACTCAGGGCACAGAGTAGGCAAGTCTTCCTTCGTTTCCTTGTCAGGAGCACTAACTTCAAATTCCAACTCTGATTTGCTAGTATCTTAAAAACTGCCATCCTTGAGTCTTGGATTTCTTGTTCACAAAAAATATAATTATCATATCACTGGGCTATTATGAAGATTGAAATAGGTAATAATGTTGCAGATGTAATGGCATATAATAAGCACTTGAAAGAAATTTTCTACCATTCATTATAAATTTAGTATTTAGAGAAAAATATATTTGAAATACAGAGTTTAGGTCATCATTTCCAACTTTCTGCATCAGACATCACAGAAATTAAAATATCACATACCTGTCATGCTCCAATCCAGGAAATGGGAACTGCATTTTAGCAAAATATTCCTGGGGAGACAGAAAAGGTTATATTCTCTGATATAGATTATTTTGTAGATTTAACTTTGGAAACATAAAAAAATATTTTATATAATATAAAACAAAACTACACAATTTAAAAAGCAAGGTCTAAAAAACTAAAGCAAAATGAAACAAAAATAACCTAACTCTTAACTATACACACACATAAATACTATATTTATTTATTTGTTTATTTATTTACACACAGGCACAGACACACAGACACACACACACACACACATAGGTGAGATGAAACAATGTCTGGTATTGTTTCAAAATTTCAAATAGTACAGTGGTGGTATCAGGGAGTTAAGGAGAGAGTTACAGAAAAAAACAGATCTGCTGACTTGACCATTGTTACACTCATGCTCTTGCCCACTAACAAAGAGTATCTCTGCAACAAAAATACAAAAAATTGGTGTTCCTTTTTTATCCTCTAAAAAATGGTGCTATTAATATTATCTTCTGATGTTCTTAATAGTCTCCTTTGCTATATATATCATATTAACAGCATTTTGAATTTATTGTTTGCTGGATCAAATTTTGTGGTCAGTCTCTCTGCCTTTTGCTTTCATTTTCTTTTCTCTGTCTCTTAGAAATATTCCATACAGTTATGAAGCTTTGTGTTATTTCCTCATGGATAATCTATTTCCCAGATCTCTGTTTCTGGGTGACAGTTTTGTTAGTGGCTACTGTGTGGAACAATTCCTTTGTTCTAGTTTATAATTGGCTCCCCAGCCACAAAGCTTTACTCCAGAGTATTTCCCAAAGTGTCACAGATTTCTTAGCTTCTTTCTCTGGCTTTACCAGAGATCCTTACTTTTTTTACCCTTTCTGTTTACTGTCTTATGAAATAAAGTTATGAAAGAAAAATATCCCTCCAGGTATTGTAATGTTTTTATCCAGAATAGAACACTTACCTAAGCTGTGATTTTTTTTTTTTTTTTAGCAGAACATAGTCTAAATGCCATTCTGAAGTCATGATGGCTTTTCATTTGTTTCATGAAAGATCTAATTTAAACTATACTGTGCACATGTATTTATTGCTCAGGGTTTTAACATGGATATTTTGCATTGAAATCTATTATTTTCTTCTAAGATCTATATAATTAAGGAGAAATCACAGAGAGGTCAGTTATTTTTCACAAGTATTGATAGTGCACACATATCTTTTGTTTCATTCTGACATTCAAACCCTTCCAGGCTGTAGAAAATACTTCACTTTTGAGGACACTGTTAAATTTTTTTTTTCCATTTAACTGTTTTCACTAGTCACAGAGCACCTGGTACCCACTTAAAAAGGAAATTTTAACAATTTGTAAACTGAGAAATGTGAACCACTTACTACATGAAGATGAACACAAACACCTTCATGCTATCCATTGACAGTATTTAAATCCTGACAGTGCTTACATATACCCTGGACATGTTCGATTCCACATCAGTGTTAAAATGTCACCTGGGTACCTGTGACCATGCCCAATCTAAAGTCCCATGCAATTGAAGGAGTATCTGTAGGGAACGGAGTTCAGGGATCCACGTGGTAATAAGCACCTTAGATAATTCTTTGCATATGCAAAAACCATCTGTGGAGCCATGGACAGTTTTGGTATCAAAGCAGCTGTGCCCAATATTTTCAAACCAAGGAGATCTTGTGCATTCAACTTTCTTAAGTGAGAACAAATTTTCCACATGTTATGTAGCTTTTCCCCCCATTAGGTTTCATAAAATATCAAAAATGACATATTCTACTAACTCCTGTGTCCTATATAACCCTTCAGTCTATAACTATCCTACATCCACAATATATATTGTACTCTGATTATCAAAGTTGATCCTTCAGAATATTTGGAAAATACAGCAAAGTAAATATGAAAATAAAAGCAACTAAAGATAAATGCTAAAGATATTTTTTGACTCTTCGTTCTGTGTCTGCATATCTGCATTTATAATATAATTTACACCATACATCATATAATTTATATTTATTTTAACATAAGATTTATTTAATTAATATTTGACTAGAAAATGCATTCATATGGCTTAAGAGTAAAATTATAAAATTGTATAAAATGAATATTCTCTCACTATTGCTCCCTATCTTCACTGATTCCCATAATATCCCCTAAAAGGAAGTTATCACTGCCTACCAACTTCTTGTATATACTTCCCAAAGTCTCATGTGGACAAAAGAGATGAATATATATTAGTTCCCCTCTTGTTTTACACAAATATGTGCTCACTATATATACTATTCTGAGCTCTACCAATGGTGTATGTGCATATATGTATTTTCTGTATATATTTGTTGCCATCTAGGATATTTGGATTTTATATTTTTTTGCCAATTTAAGAAAAAAGTAGGGTCTTAAATATTCAGTGGATGTTCTGTTTCCTATATTTTGATCTTGCATATTTCGTCTCTTTGGCTTGCTTATTTCCTGTACCTGGATTTTTATTAGAGTGCTAATCTATGAACTGCATTAGTTTTTTTTTTTTTTTTTAAGATTTTATCTTTTTATTTGAGAGAGAGAGAGAGCACAAGCAGGCGGAGGTGGAGAGGAAGATGGGGAAGCAGACTCCCCGCTGAGCAGGGAGATGCCACGGGGCTCAATCCCAGGACCCACTCTCGATCATGACCTGAGCGGAAGGCAGATGCTTAACTGATAGAGCCACCCAGGTGCCCCTGAACTGTATTATTTTTTTTACTATATAAAAATAAAAATTTTTATCTGTCATTTCTTTTATGTAATACGATATACCAATACCCCATTTGTGCTTTCATTTGTGGGTTTAATTTTCAGAAAATGGTTTTCCAGTCACATATCAACTAACTTCCAGTTTTTGTATTTTAAGTTCCCTCATCTGTAGCACCCAACAGATTAGGTTATTAGACTTATTGTAAGCAGCATGTATATATAGCAGTATGCTAGTAAATGTTCAATAATTAGCTCTCTGCAGAAAAAAATAGAGAAAGCCCTAACTTGTGTACTTGCCAATTTTTATAGGGAAAAAGCACTATAAAATCTACCTATTGCCTATGTGAAACTCATGTCAGGCTACCAATATAATGTTTAGCACCCCACACAATTCTGAATTTTTTTCACTTGACTCTTACATAGCATAAAATAAACTCTAAATAACAGCTTCCTCTTGTAATTGTTGTTCAGCATTTTCTAATAATTTTGTGGCTATTTTTAATTAACTTAAGGTTTTGTGTCCATTTGAATTTTACTTTGACATTAAGTTGAGTGGTGAGACATGGAAATAGAACCAACTGTCACATTTCATTTTTACAAATAATCTACTAATTCTCCATTGGAGAATCATGGATACCTCCTTTACTTATTTGTGTCCATAAACTTCCATTTTAAGCAGCAAGAGCTAGGAGAATTAATGGGAGTCATTTCATTTATGAAGATAACAAACAGTTTATAGTTAAAAGACTATCCAACATTTATAATTTAGAAGAAAAGTTTCTTAATGATTCTCTATTATACATAATCATTTACTAATGAGGAGACTGAGAAATACTTTAGCTATCCTGAGCAAGGACCTACAACTAATCATACCTTATTTCTTGAGTCTTGTTTCCCAGTATAGCACTTTCCATCTATACCATTGTTAACACTATGAAATCACAACATTGCAACTGATGAAAATAAAGTTATGGAAAATTTTTAAAATGCCTATGTCTGGTGCATAATAGTAGGTTTCAGTGGATATATTCTAAAATTCAATTTATCTTTATATTATATCAACCTTTTGTTGAAGAAGACAGGACTTCCAACTACTGAAAATTCCACTGACTTTAATGGAGGAAACTCTATGGTGACAGATTATAAGGCCAAATTTCAAATTTCACTAGTCTTTTCTCAGAATTAACATGTCTTCTGTCTTCTATTTTATTATATTTATTTTACAATCATTAGGTCCAGATGGCACTATATAAAACTTCAGGTTGGTAGTTATTTAGAAATATGAACAATGTCATAGAATCACATAAAGATGCTAAGATTAAAAACACATTTTTATTTTCCAATGAGTAATCTGAAATTCAGATAAAATTAACTCTGTGCTTCTTAGTGATATGCTCACTCTGGCAGAATTTTGTAGGGTATAATTTTCAAAATGATTCTGTTCTGAATGAACAAATTCTCTGTATTAGAGACATGGTTCTTAAGTAATTCCTAGTAGTATTTATATAATGAACCCATTATGTTGGCTTCTTGGTTAGAGACTGATTTGTGAATATTATTAAGCTTATCCCAGGTGTTCCCACTTAATATTATAGATTTGTTGTGATAAATGAATTTAACAAAATATTGCCCTTTTGATTAAAGTAATTATCTTTGGGGAGATCATTAAAGCAAATGTATTAAGCCTTGGTTATTCATTACCCAACACACAGTTCACATATTTCTAAAAGATGATATAACCACCTCCTGGAAAACATTCTCAGGTGATATAAACTTCCAGAAACTCTTATTTTGCCTGAATATATCTGTGGGATCAGTATTCTATAAGAAAATTTTACATCACTACTGAGTAAATAATTTTTGTTTTACAGACAGAGCCAACATGTTAAGGGAGGTCTGAGTATATTTCAAACTTATTTTGCTTCATGGTTTTATTTAAATACGGACATATATAATATGGTTGTATTCAAATATGGAATTATAGAGCTAGATAATATATAATCATATATTACATATTTATATAAATGTATAATTACTTATGCATAAATACCTTGTAAAATGACTTCTATTTCTACATATTTATTGTATTCAAAGTTTCTTAAAAGTATTTAATTTTTTTAAAGATTTTATTTATTTATTTGTCAGAGAGAGAGATAGAGAGAAGGAGAGAAAGCACATACAAGGGGAGCGGCAGGCAGAAGGAGAAGCAGGCTCCTCACTGAACAAGGAGCCCAACTTGGGACTCGATCCCAGAACCCTGGGATCATGACCTGAGCTGAAGACAGATGCTTAACCGACTGAGCCACCCAGGTGTCCCAAAAGTATTTAATTTTAAAATAACCACAGACACAAAATTAGAAGTTATAATGTTCTATGTACAGCTTTATGAATATACATTAAAAATTTCACAACTGATACATCTTGGGTATATAATATATGTCACAAATGTATTCAAGAAGAGAGAAAAACCTGGATACACAAAAATCAGGGAAGACGTCAGTTAATGAATTACGGAATTATCCCCCCAAAAATTACAGATCACATGATAGCATTGTTGACTTATTTTACACACAGGAAAAATCCCTTTTGGAATAAAATGCCAAAAAATAAAAAAGAGGGGCCCTGGGTGGCTAAGTCGGTTAAGCATCTAATTCCAGGGTTCTGGGATCGAGCCCCCACATCCAGCTCCCCGCTCAGTGGGCAGCCTGCTTCTCTCTCTTTCCCTCTGCTTCTCCCCCAGCTTGTGTTCTCTCTCTCTCTCACTCAGTCTGTCTCTCAAATAAATGAGATAATAAAATCTTTAGGGATGCCTGGGTGGCTCAGTCAGTTAAATGTCTGTTTTCAGCTCAGGTCATGATCCCAGGGCCCTAGGATGGAGTCCTGCATCAGGCTCCCTGCTCGGCGGGGAGTCTGCTTCTCCCTCTCCCTCTGCCCCTCCCCTGTGCTCTCTCTCTCTCTCTCAAATAAATAAATAAGAATCTTAAAAAATATATTATTTAAAAAAATAATAAATCTAAAAAAAAAAAGAATAAGAAAGAAATACATCTTTATCCTTTGTCGTATGAAGCTCATATGAACCAGAAACAAAATTATGACAAATAAATGGCCATAAATATCTACTTATGAGTGCAAAAAGTTTAAATCAAATATATTGAAAATATAAAAGATATCATGATAAAATTTTTTAGGACATTTTAAGATTATTTAATATAGTAAAATAAACAATGTATTTCATCACTCAATGAGGTCAAAGGAATTAACTATTTGAGCATTTCAAAATAAGTCAAAATGTCAATCCAGTTTAATGAACAATTCTTAATACACAAAAACCTTTTACAAACTCCTCCTTTATAGTGATTAGCTTCATTAGTTTGAAGTTGTATACACCCCCCCCAGGTTTACATACATAATTCATATATATTACATATATGAATTCATACATGTATAATGCATGTATACTTATTTATTTTTTAAAAGATTTTATCTATTTATTTGACAGAGAGAGAGAGAAAGAGAGAGAGCACAAGCAGGGAGAACAGGAAAGGGAGAAGCAGCCTCCCCACTGAGGAGGAGTCTGACACAGGGCTCGATCCCAGGACCCTGGGACTATGACCTGAGCCAAAAGCAGATGCTTAACCAACTGAGTCACCCAGGTGCCCCTAATGCATGTATATTTATATGTATTTTGACTTAAGTTAGAGTAAAGAAAATATAGATTGCTGCTTTTATTATTCCTTAACAATGTTTGAGATGTTCATATAATGGTAATAAATATTGGAGTAGAAATATGAAACAAAATTTCAAAAAATAGTTTCCCCAAATTAATAATAATCAACTAAAATACCATTGGAACTAATAAGAATTCAAGTAATGTGACTGAATGTAGATAATTATGCAAAAACATTATATAGTATTATAACCATTTTTCTTCATACATTTTCAGATTTTTCACATTTATTATGTAGTATGGGTCCAATATTAATTTTCGAGAATGTGAAAAATTCTGAATTTTGAAACACATCAGGCTGAAGAATTTTGGATAAGAGATTTTTAAGATGTCTTTCTTTTGTAAATTAGTTTACAGATTTAAATTTAGTGAAGGGTAGTGAGAATTACAAACTTTCAGTTATGGAATGAATAAGTTATGGGGATAAAAAGGTACAGCATAGAGAATATAGTCAATGATATTGTAACAGCATTGTACGGTGACAGATGGTAGACATACTTGTGGTGAGCATAATATAATGTATAGAATGTTGAATCACTATGTTACACACCTGAAACTAATATAACATTATGTGTCAACTATACTCAAATAAAAATAATAATATTAATTAATTAAGTGAAAACCATATAGTCTTGAAGTGATTATTTTGGAGTGTGTGTCAAGATAGAAAGGTTTTATTTGCAAGAAACAATAGAAAAGAGTAAAAGTATTTTACAAAAGGATGATTATTAAGAGAGAAACTTACTGTATTAGATATTAAAACAATTAAGATATTATTTCTTAATAGAAAGGACAGGGGTCCTCAAAAGGGAGGGGAATCATACAATGAATCTACATTTCAAGTTGGTTTCCAAGTGTTTGTGAAAAGAATTTTCTTCTGTCTCTGACAGGTAAAACACCTATTTGTAGTGTCAAAGATAACAGGTACCAGATTTACTTTATATTGCTTTCCCTATCTCTAGGGTATTTTAGCATTTTCTGGTTAAAAACACTTTCTGGCAGGCTGAGAAGAATAATTTTGGGTGGAGTATAAGTTCAAAAGTTTTAAAGGTAGTGACAGAGACAGTATACAGGGGATAAGTGTAGTGCAAGGGACAGCAAGTGATGAAATAAGAAAAAGTAGCAGGAAAGACAACTGGTGAACAAGAAAATCATCTCTTGGAAATTCTCCAAAGCATAACTCTGAGGAAGTGTTTGTGAGTGCCTCCAAACAGAAATGTCCTTTCCACAGCATCTATTTACCTGTGTGGCATCTTAAGCCAAGTCAGTTGAATTCTTGGGACAAAGAAATGGAGTTACCTCAAAACTGCTTCATGCTCCTGTATCTGGCTGGCACAATGTGAGGGCCAGATTACCAATATATATTAGGATTAAGTGGGGCAAAAATGCCAATGAGATTAAGTTTCAGTCCTATAATTCACAGACTGGGGGATTTTCCTTGTATTAGACACGTTGCTGCTTAGATGAGCAATATCTGGTTAAAAGTGTCCTATCAGTTTCTGATGTAAACCTCATTTCTCTGCCTGAAAATGTTCATTTCACTAGGACCAACAGATATTATTGCATTTAGCCAATTATTTTGATGGTTCCCCCTACTCTACTCTGAAAGAGTTCTAATGCTGCCGCCAAGAGGAGGTATAGTCAGATAGGCTTATTTGCTCCAAATTTTGTGTATATCAGAAAATCCTGTGCTACTTGCCATCTGGAACAGTTCATGATAAAACACTTGATGACACCATCCTAGCACCGCACCCAAAGCAAAGGATTATCCAAGCCCAACCACTACTCTAGTTTATGGAACTCTGTGACCTATTGGCTAACCATATTAAATAATTAAAAGGGCATTCCAACTGTAATGGATATTAACTTTGGAGGAAGCTACATGAACAAGATAGCCTATTGTGACTTGAGTGCTTGAAGCACAATCACTTTAATCTTTACTTAAGTGGGAAACTACTGACTATGTGAGTGGATCCAGAACAGGAGGATATATTTTGCAGATTTTGCTGAATATGCCCTGATTTTCTCCATAAGGGAAAGAAAGGACAAAACTACTTATGCTGAGGCAGCCTTGAGTAATATACTTGAGATTTCAAGGCAAATAACTACAAACTTGCTTCTGATATTTTAGACGGGACAAGTGATTTGCCTACTCTTCGACTCTGCTTATTTTTTGCTGTTTTATATTCCCAACATCCATGGTCTGGAGAATAGCAAGGACCTCATACATCTTGCCAAGGTAATAACAGAAGAAAATATGTAATAATAGGGTCACATATATCAACCCCTCCATTAATTTTTTCATTAGATATGAATTTCTAAGGGCTAATGGGTATATAATACTAGAAGTTCAATCTAGAGCAGGAATGAATAGCTTAAACCACTGGATACCAGGGTAGTCCAATATAACAATATTTACAAACAATTAAAGGCTTAACCCATTACAGACCCCAATTTTTTGGATCAACTTAATATGACCATCTGAACAAGAGCAGGTCACCTTCAAAATGTTTACCTGAAAAGTCCTAAAGTATCTGGGTCTCATCTCTCTGATGAGCAAAGGTAAGTCAGACTGGATTAGAGGTCAAGGGACAGAAGATAGAATCATGACTTTCATCTAGAGTCATCACTTGTTTATCACCAGCTCATCAATCCATCATCTTTGTTCCATGTTGCCCTCTCCATTTATCAGTCAGGCTAAGTTCTGCTACAGATCTTCCAGGTTTGGCATTTGTGTTGACCTAAATGTCCAGCTCTTAAACTCTGTTCATTATTTGCTTTATAGCTTGTGTTCCCCTGGGTATGATTTTTAGACTGCCTTCTTAGTAACTGACCTTTTGGCCGACTCCTAGAAATATCCCTCCTACTATAGCTCCAGAGGCATTCCTCAAATGTTGAGCTGTGTAATGAGATATCCTTGATAGCGATGTTAGGAAACACTTAAAACTACAAATGTTCCAACCATTAATGTTGTGTACATCATACCTCAAAAAAAGTCATGACTCTAGTATTGATTAATACCTCATAAAGACAACTCTGCTGGGGCTAGAGTGTTATGGACCAGGTGTATACGTTTATAGTAATCTAGCCTAGTATATGTATAAACCTGGAAGAATCTTGTGGAATATGTGGAACTCACATTTCCTTCAAAATACCTTTACTGAATATCAATCCCACAGGGGGGACTTCTGAAGAATCAATATATTAGTCAAAGAGTGAATTTGATATTAAATATCTTAAATTTACTTCATTTGGATTAAAAACAATCCATATGGTCTTAGTACCAGAAGTGTGGATGGAGATATACGGCTTTTTTTTTTTTTTTTTTTTTTTTTGTAAAGCAGGAATCAAGTAACAATAGTTGAAGGAAGAAAAATATATGGACACAGGTATTGTTAAGTTGTTTCAATTGAGCTTTCCTCTCAACAGCAACACTGGAACATCACCGCAGCATAAAATAAATATACATATATTTCATCTACTATATACCACTGTATTCATATATACTAGAAATTTCTCCTCTAAAATTCTTTCTAGTTTCTTCATAGGCTACATTTCTAAATTACTGTTTCTAAGGCTATGTTGGTATTTACAACTATGTTTGATTTGCTTTCTCTGTTCTTGTCTGACTTATTTAGCATTCCAATACTTCATATTAAATTTTGAAGATACCATGAGACATCTATCCATTGTTTACTTTTTTCTTTTTTTTTTTAAATCTGTTGTTTACTTTTGCATCTTTTGTTCATCTCAAGTTTCTCTATATGTAGTTCCTCTTTTGGTGCCTTACCACATTCCTAAATCCACATTTTTTCTTGTTATTCTTCTTTATAATTTTCTAAAGTCCCATTTTGCTGTTTTCCTGTCATTCTGCCTCTGATGACTATCCTGAATTCACTTAAGCATGTAGTTTCATTTTACTCCTTGAACAAATAAATGCAGAAACCAAAATACTTCTATTAAAAAGACACTGTTAAACTTGAAATGAGGAGAAAAACTGAATAACAAATATTCCCTAATTTGGACCCTAAATTTATTTCTGCTTTGAATTTTCTTTTATATTTATTATTGTCACATTTTCTTCATCTATTTACTATCTAGGTTATATTCCACATTTTCACCTCAATCTCCAATCTCCTCCAGTCTCTAACATCTCTCCTTCCCTCCAGTCCTCAACCAGTTACCATGCTTGCTATTACACTGAAAAATAAAAGCAATTTAAAAATTTCTCTCACAGAGCCTCTCAACTCACCTGCATTTTGTCTTTACCTTCCATATCAATGGGTGATATTTTTGTAGTTCTATCAAATCCAATCCCTTCACATGTTCAGTAGATTCCAGAATCTCTTTTCTACTCAAAGTTCTTGCTCCAGAAAGCCTTCTATCTTCCCCCTAATGGGCACTTTCTACTCCATACAAGATCACCTCAATTTTGTTATAGTTTTTATCTTTAAAAAATTGGTTTTCTTTCACTTATCATTCCCTTCTATTTCTGCTCTTTTCTGTACTAAGTAGAGCAAAATTTTCAAGGTAAGTGTTCACATTTTAAGATATTATTTCTGTTCTCTAATGTCTTCTGGAATCCACCAAGATACTGAAACAGCTCTTGTCTATTTCAGGACCAACAGTGACCTCCATGCTGCTAAAGCCAATGGTCAATTCTTATTCTTCAGCTTACTTGATTTATTGGCAGCAATTCGCAAAGCTGATTTTCTTGACACTTCTTGAAACACGTTTTTCCCTTTTGCTTCATAGGGCAGTACTCCCTCCATGCATGCTCCTCCTCTTTGACTGGCAAATCCTTCTGCCTCTTCTGCTTTTTCTCTTCCTCTCCCTGGTCTCAAAATATGGGAATGCCCCAAGGGCTAATTTTTCTGAACTATTTTCCCTCATCGATTTAGTTGATCTCACCCAATCACATAGATCATAAAAAAAAAAGCAGGAAACCAATACCTGTCCAATATGCCAATAATTTCAAAATATCTGTCTGCTGCCCCATTCTTTCCCCTGAATTCCAAACTTTTATATCCAAAACTGCTTTGAAATATAAAAAGCATTCCAAGTTGATATTCTCAAAATGGAACTTTTCCTTTTTTTAATTGAAGTGTAGTTGATATAAAATATAGTTGACTCTTGAACAACTTGGGGTTAGGGGCACCAACTGCCTCTCTGGCAGTCTAAAATCTGCATATAACTTTTGACTCCCCCAAAACTTAACTACTAATAGCCTACTATTGACCAAAAGCCTTTCCCATAACATAAAGTCTATTAACACATACTTTGTATATGTATCATATACAGTATTCTTATAATAAAGTAGGCTAGAGAAAAGACACTGTTAATAAGAAAATCATAAGGGGGCACCTGGGTGGCTCAGTTGGTTAAGTGTCCAACTCTTGGTTTTGGCTCAGGTCATGATTACAGGGTCGTGAGATTGAGCCCTGTGTTGGGCTCTGCACTCAGTGCAGAGTCTGCTTCAGATTCTCTCTCTCCCTTGCCCCTCCCGTTAATGTGTGCTCTTTCTTTTCTCTCTCATAAATAAATAAATAAATAAATAAATAAATAAATAAATAAATAAATAAATAAAATTCACAAGGAAGAGAAAATACATTCACAGTACATACTGCATTTTACGTTTTTTATTTTTTTTTAATTTTATTATGTTATGTTAGTCACCATACAATACATTAGTTTTTGATGTGGTGATCCACAATCCATTGTTTTCCTATAACACCCAGTGCTCCATGCAAGATGTGCCCTTAATCCTTAATATCCATCACCGGGCTAAACAAACCCCCCTCCCCGCTCTTCTCTAAAACCCTCTTTGTTTCTCAGAGTCCATAGTCTCTCATGGTTCATCTCTCCCTCCAATTTCCCTCCCCTTCATTTTTCCCTTCCTTCTCCTAATGTCCTCCATGTTATTCCTTATGTTCCACAAATAAGTGAAACCATATGATAATTGACTTTCTCTGCTTGACTTATTTAACTTAGCATAATCTCCTCCAGTCCCATCCATGTTGATGTAAAAGTTGGATATTCATCCTTTCTGATGGCTGAGTAATATTCCATTGTATATATGGACCACATCTTCTTTATCCATTCATCTGTTGAAGGGCATCTTGGCTCTTTCCACAGTTTGGCTATTGCGGACATTGCTGCTATGAACATTGGGGTGCATATGGCCCTACTTTTCACTAGATCTGTGTCTTTGGGGTAAATACCCAGGAGTGCAATTGCTGGGTCATAGGGTAGCTCTATTTTTAAATTTCTGAGGAACCTGCACAGTTTCCCAAAGTGGCTGTACCAACTTGCCTTCCCACCAACAGTGTAAGAGGGTTCCCCTTTCTCCACAACCTCTCCAACATTTGTTGTTGCCCATTTTTGCCATTCTAACTGGTGTAAGGTGGTATCTCAATGTGGTTTTGATTTGAATTTCCCTGATGGCTAATGATGATGAACATTTTTTCATGTGTTTGTTAGCCATTTGTATGTCTTCTTCAGAGAAGTGTCTTTTCATGTCTTCTGCCCATTTTTTGACTTTACTATTTGTTTTTTGGGTGTTGAGTTTGAGAAGTTCTTTATAGATCTTGGATCCCAGCCCTTTATCTGTAGTGGCATTTGCAAATATCTTCTCCAATTCTGTGGGTTGTCTCCTTGTTTTGTTGACTGTTTCCTTTGCTGTGCAGAAGCTTTTTATCTTGATGAAGTCCCAAAGCTTTTGGATATGTGTCTTGAAAGAAGTTGCTGTAGCCAATGTCAAAGAGGTTACTGCCTATGTTCTCCTCCAGGATTTTGATGGATTCCTGTCTCACATCGAGGTCTTTCATCCATTTTGAGTTTATCTTTGTGTATGGTGTTAGGTGGCTATCCAATTTTCCCAGCACCATTTATTGAAGAGACTGTCTTTTTTCCATTGCATGTTTTTTCCTGCTTTGTCAAAGATTATTTGACCATAGAGTTGAGGGTCCATATCTGGGTTCTCTATTCTATTCCATTGGTCTGTATGTCTGTTCTTGTGCCAGTACCATGCTGTCTTGGTGATCACAGCTTTGTAATATAGGTTGAAATCGGGCAACGTGATGCACCCAGCTTTGTTTTTCTTTTTCAACATTTCCTTGGCGATTCAGGGTCTTTTCTGATTCCATACAAATTTTAGGATTGTTTGTTCCAGTACTTTGAAAAATGTCATTTTGTGTCTTCTTCAATTTCTTTCAGGAGTGTTCTGTAGTTCCTAGAGTATAGATCCTTTACCTCTTTGTTTAGGTTTATTCTGAGGTATCTTATGGTTTTTGGTGCTATTGTAAATAGAATCACTTCTCTAATTTCTCTTTCTACAGTTGCATTGTTAGTGTATAAGAAAGCAACTGATTTCTGTGCATTGATGTTGTATCCTGCTGCATTACTGAATTGCTGTATGAGTTCTAGTAATTTGGGGGTGGAGTCTTTTGGGTTTTCCACATAAAGTGTCATGTCATCTGCGAAAAGAGAGAGTTTGACTTCTTCTTTGCCAATTTGAATACCTTTTATTTCTTTTTGCTGTCTGATTGCTGTTGCTAGGACTTCTAGTACTATGTTGAACAATAGTGGTGAGAGTGGGCATCCTTGACGTTTTCCTGATCTTAAGGGAAAGGCTCTCAGCTTTTCCCCATTGAGGATGATATTCGCTGTGGGTTTTTCATAGATGGATTTTATGAACTTGAGGAATGTTCCCTCTATCCCTATACTCTGAAGAGTTTTAAACAGGAAAGGATGTTGTATTTTGTCAAATGCTTTTTCTGCTTCAATTGAGAGGGCCATATGGTTCTTCTCCATCCTCTTATTAATGTGTTCTATCACACTGATTGATTTGCAAATGTTGAACCACCCTTGCATCCCGGGGATAAATCCCACTTGGTCATGGTGGATGATCCTTTTAATGTATTGTTGGATCCTATTAGCTAGGATTTTGTTGAGGATTTTGGAATCCATATTCATCAGGGATATCGGGTGTGAAATCTCCTTTTTGATGGGGTCTTTGCCTGGTTTGGGGATTAAGGTAATGCTGGCCTCATACAATGAGTCTGGAAGTTTTCCTTCTGTTTCTATTTTTTGAAACAGCTGCAGTAGAATAGGTATTATTTCTTCTTTGAATGTTTGGTAGAATTCCCCAGGGAATCCATCAGGCCCTGGACTCTTGTTTTTTGGGAGGTTTTTGATCACTGCTTCAATCTCGTTACTGGTTATTGGCCTATTCAGGTTGTCAATTTCTTCCTGTTTCAGTCTTGGCAGCTTATAGGTTTCCAGGAAGGCATCCATTTCAACCAGATTGTTCAGTTTATTGGCATATAGTTGTTGATAATAATTTCTAATAATTGTTTCTATTTCCTTGGTGTTGGTCATGATCTCTCCCCTTTCATTCATAATTTTATTAATTTGGGTCCTTTTTCTTTTCTTTTGGATAAGTCTGGCCAGTGGTTTATCGAACTTATTAATTCTTTCAAAGAACCAACTTCTAGTTTTGTTGATCTGATCTACTGTGTTTCTGGTTTCTGATTCATTGATCTCTGCTCTAATCTTAATTATTTCTCTTCTAATGCATGGCTTAGGCATTGTTTGTTGCTTTTTCTCTAGTTCTTTAAGGTAGACAGTTAGTTGGAGAATTCAGGATTTTTCTATTTTTTTGAGTGAGGCTTGGATGGCTATGTATTTCCCCCTTAGGACCGCCTTTGCAGTATTCCATAGGTTTCGGACCAATGTGTTTTTATTCTCATTGATTTCCATGAATTGTTTAAGTTTTTCTTTGATTTCCTGGTTGACCCAAACATTCTTGAGCAGAGTGGTCTTTAGCTTCCAAGTGTTTGAATTTCTGCCAATTTTTTTCTTTTGATTGAGTTCCAGTTTTAAAGCACTGTGGTCTGAGAATATCCAGGGAATACTCTCAGTCTTTTGGTATCAGTTGAGACCTGATTTGTGACCCAGTATGTGGTCTATTCTGGAGAAAGTTCCATGTGCACTCAAGAAGAATGAGTATTCCGTTGTTTTAGGGTGCAATGTTCTGTATATATATCTATGAGGTCCATCTCGTCCAGTATGTCATTCAAAGCTCTTGTTTCTTTGTTGATTTTCTGCTTAGATGATCTGTCTATTGCTGAGAGTGGAGTATTGAGGTCTCCTACAATTAACATATTGTTATCAATAGGACTCTTTATTTTGGTTAATAGTTGGCTTATGTAGATGGCTGCTCCCACGTTGAGGGCATAGATATTTACAATTGTTAGATCTTCTTGTTGGATAGACCCTTTAAGAATGATATAATGTGCTTCTGTGTCTCTAACTATAGTCTTTAGCTTAAAATCTAGTTTGTCTGATATAAGAATTGCTACCCCAGCTTTCTTTTGAGGTCTGTTGGCATGGAAGACAGCTCTCCATCCCTTCACTTTCAGTCTGGATGTATCTTTAGGTTCAAAATGAGTCTCTTATAGACAGCATATGGATGGGTCCTGTCTTTTTATCCAATCTGCAACCCTGTGCTGTTTATGGGAGCATTTAGGCCATTCACGTTAAGAGTAATTATTGAAAGATATGAATTAATTGTCATCATGTTGCCTGTGAAGATGTTGTTTTTATAGATTGTCCCTGTAAATTTCTGTTGTAGATCACTCTTGGGGTCTTTCTCCTTTTATAGAACCCCGCTTGATATTTCTGGCAGGGCTGGCTTAGTGGTCACATATTCTTCCAGTTTCTGCCAGTCTTGGAAGCCCTGCATCTCTCCATCCATTCTAAATGACAGCCTTGCCAGCTAAAGTATTCTTGGCTGCATGTTCTTCTCGTTTAGTACCCTGAATATGTCTTGCCAGGCCTTTCTGGCTTGCCAGGTCTCTGTGGATAGGTCTGACGTTATTCTGATGTTCCTCCCTCTGTACATAAGGAATCTCTTCCCCCTAACTGCCCTTAAGATGGTTTCCTTGGTTCTAAGATTTGCAAGTTTTACTATTACATGCCAGGGTGTTGGCCTGTTTTCCTTGATCTTGGGAGGGGTCCTCTCTGCCTCTAGGACTCAAATGTTTGTTTCACTCCCCAGATTAGGGACGTTCTCAGCTAGGATTTGCTCAAATATATCTTCCAGTCCTCTCTCTCTCTCCACCCCCTCCAGGATTCCAATAATTCTGACATTGGAATGCTTCATGGTGTCACTTATTTCTCTGATTCTATTTTCATGGATTCTGAGTTGTTTTTCCCTGGCCTCCTCTTTTCCCTTTTTATCTATTAAATTGTCTTCCAGGTCACTGATTCGCTCTTCTGCCTCACTTACCCTAGCTGTTAGATTATCTAGATTGGATTGGATCTCACTGATAGCATTTTTAAGTTCTGCCAATTCAGCTTTCATTTCTGCCCTTAGAGACTCTATGTTGCTATTAATTGATTTCTCCATTCTAGCTATTGTCTTCACAATTGCTAGCCTGAATTCCATCTTTGACATCTTGGTTATATCTGCCTCCATTTGTAAATCTGTGGCATAAGTCATAATCTCTGAGTCTTTTCTGTTTTGGGGGCTCCTCCTCCTAGTCATTCTGTTGATGGGTGTTTGAGGGAATGTATAGAGTCAAAATTATTGACCAGCACCCAAGCAAGATGCACCTGTTTTCTAGGGACCTTAGGGTTGCTGGCCTCTTGTTCTCCCAGCCTGTCTTCTGGGGAGGGGCCTGCCCCACTGTTACTCAGGCAACCCTGTTTGGGCAGAGTTGCCCTGTCCCCCCGTGGCAGCGGATGGACTCAGTGGGAACCAGTTTTTTGGAGCTTTTGTTCTCTGGCGGCTTTCCTGGTGGCTTTCCATATCTCTTCCGAGAGTCAGAGCAGAAGAGACCATTTCCAACCTTCTGCCTGAGAGCAGAGAGATCGCAGTCTGTTCTTCCAGTGAGCTCTCCAGGCCACACTATCTCCATTTCTGTCCGTGCTGCTATAAACTGCAGCATCCTGGGTTGTGCACCCCTCCGCAGCACTCCCAGTCCTGCCTCCAGGTCGGGGCAAATCTCTGCCCTTTGTGCTTCTAAAACCGCCAGCCATCCCCAG
Source organism: Mirounga angustirostris (assembly GCF_029215605.1). Classification (NCBI taxonomy): domain Eukaryota; kingdom Metazoa; phylum Chordata; class Mammalia; order Carnivora; family Phocidae; genus Mirounga; species Mirounga angustirostris. The sequence goes on along the minus strand of NW_026991722.1, from coordinate 41,899,803 downwards.
TTCCCATGGGCAACCCCGCCACTCCGGGTTTCCATCCCAGGGGCTGCCCTAAAGTCCTTTCCCCTCCACTACCGGTCTGCAAGCCTGTGCCCTGTCCCCAGCGCGCGAGGCTGTCACTCATCGGCGGGGTAGGATCCCCATGGCCAGGCTCCCTCCCGCTGCCGTTTATCCTCCAATATCTGCCTGCGGAATCACGGCTCCCTGCTTCGTACCTTGAAACCAACCGCCCCCGATATTCTGTTTGTAGATATCCAGATCTATTTTCTTACATCTCAGGCTGATTTCATGGGTGCTCAGAGTGGTCTGGTAGATATCCAGCTCAATTCCGGGCACCAGTTGGAATAGGGTCCCCTACTCCTCCACCATCTTTTCTCTCTCTCTGTCTCCCTCTCCCATGCCCCTCCCATTCATGCATGCTCTCTCTCTCTCTCTTTCTCTCCTTAAATAAATAAATAAATAAAAGAAATTCACAAGGAAGAGAAAATACATTCACAATACCATAATGCATTTAAAAAAATAATACATGTATAAGTGTACCCTCACATTTCAAATCTGTGTTTGAAGGGCCAACTGTATTAATTTCAGGTATAAAACATAATGATTGCCATATCTTACCATTCTTACCACTACATTCTAGTCCAAGGTACCAACATCTCTTGTTGAGATATAATCCAAATAGCCTTTAACTGGTTTCTGGCATCAATCTTACTCCTTTATATTTTATCCTTCACACCAGCATTAAAATATCCTATCCTGCCCTATCCTAACATATCTCTATAGTTTTTATCTTTCAAAGAACTTTTCATCATTTGACATAAAATATTCCTTCTGCTTGTTCAGGAAAGACTTAGGAGGACAGACTTGTTTTGTTAACCACTGAATCACCTACACATACATGCACATACACACAAAAACACACATACAAAAACAAATAAATATCTATATGTGAAGATATATATTTTGATATATGTAAAACATGTATATATGCCAATAAATATATATTTTTTAAGATTTTATTTATTTATTATCGCTTCTCGGCCTTTTGGTTAAGATCAAGTGAAGATTTTATTTATTTATTTGACAGAGAGAGAGAACAAGGAGGAGGAGTGGCAAGCAGAGTGAGAGGGGGAAGCAGGCTCTTGACGAGCAAGCACCCTGAGGTGGGGCTCTATCCCAGGACCCTAGGATCATGACCTGGGCTGAAGGCAGCCATTTAACCAATTGAGCCACCCAGATACCCCATAAATATATTGTTTAAATAAATGTATGTTAAATGAACGAATTACCATCATGATATAGGGACTTAGGAGGATTTGTATTTTGCATTTACATTTATAAGGAAGTATAAAACCTTTCTGCCAGTTTACCAAGTACAGTAATGATAGGCCAAGTTAGATTAAAAAGTATATAAATAACTCTTAATACAATTATCCAATTTTACAAGTTTTTGAGGTGATATTAATGAGAATCTTGGTATTATTGGCAGTGTCTTGACATTTCTACAAGATTAAGGAGTGACACAGTTCTCCTGTATTTTTTCTACTTATCAGAGCCACTCAATGATATTCTTAGTGGTTTATAATATTTGTCACTTTTACTTAATTAATAAACAAAATGTGTTCTGATAATTTTCTGATTAAATGGTACTTGGAAGGGGATAGAAGAGCCAGGATATGGAACTGAACTTAACAAATAGTAAGCACTTTTACAGAGAAGATTGGATTAACGTTGAGTTGAAGATCAGAATCTCTGTATTAGCAAACTTTTTTTTTTTAAGATTTTATTTATTTATTTGACAGAGACACAGTGAGAGAGGGAACACAAGCAGGGGAGTGGGAGAGGGAGAAGCAGGCTTCCTACTGAGCAGGGAGCCTGATGCGGGGCTTGATCCTGGGACCCTGGGATCATGACCTGAGCCAAAGGCAGACACTTAACGACTGAGCCACCCAGGCGCCCCATGTATTAGCAAACTTCTTGATGAAGTCCCTATCCTCAGTTGTTTCTTATGAATTGCTATAGTGTATATATGACTAAACCTGGAGTCTTAACTATGTTTCATATAATTTCCTTGAAAACATTTCAAAATCATATCCAAATCCCACACTTTCATTCCCAGTCCAATAAAGAACAGTTTGATGACACCAGGATTTAGATAGCAGTGATAGCATGTGGTGACAGTATGTGGTATTTTTAAAATGGGTTTTAGACCAATACCAACACAATAACTAATACAAGTTCCACCTATTAAAACTCATCAGTGAGCTCCTATTGTTAACTGAATAAAATATATGCTTTATAGCATTTAATGTGTAAGATCACCCATGATCTGATCCTTGAGGGCTTCCTACCTCAACCCTTCTCAAGGCCCTCTGCCAATACTTTTCATATTATATTAAAAATTATGTATAAATGAATAAACTTGATTCTTAACTATTTTCTATATCAAAATCACCTTGAAACACTTATTTCAAAGGATGTCCATACTCAAAATTCTCATCCTCCATGCACCAGAAAACTTCATGATATTGACAGGTTCAGAATGGAGGGGAGAAGATGAGGTGCTTAAATCCAATATTTCTTGGGTGATTCTGATAAGCAATCACTAATTAAAAGGACTGAACAAGATCTTGAATTATTAGATTTTTTTTTTTTAATTGTGAACTCATCATCTAACAATAATAAGTGACCATATGTTTAACTCTATTCCTGCTCTGGGAGACATTATTTTTACATTCATAACTGGCATAAACAAGAAACTCATTTTTTAAGAACTTTCCATATAGTTCTTTAAAAAGAAAGATGATGATGTTATCTCCCTTTGGAAGCTTCCTTGACATATAAATATTTTATTAGCAACAACCATAACATAAAACACAATAAAACACAGAGAATATCAGAGAAGTTTCTTTTTTGATTACTTGGCTTCATCACAGAAGACTTAGGTGAGTCCATCTGGACCTTCCTACCTCTTTTCTGAACATACTTTAAGTTTCCTTTTCAATTACTTATGTAAGGGCAATGTTGTATTCTTTATGTCCACAACTGAAACATAGGCAGTTTTGGGGAGGAATGGATAGGAAGGAGAACCTTTCACGTTAAGATGCACTCTATCTAGTTTTAGAAGAGAGTAGCTGCTCAGTTGAAACCATAATACAGTTAACATATGGAATGATCTAGACATCAACTTCTAGGTTGATTTCCAGGTAAAATGAAAAAAAAAAAAAAAGAGGATAGATAAAATGTGACAGGCAGAATGACCACCTCCAAAGATGCTGATGTCTTAATTCCTGGAATGTGTGACTATGTTATGTTACATGGCAAAGGGGAATTTAGATTGCAGTCGGAATTAAAATTGCTGACCTTAAAACAGAGATTTATATTGAATTTTCTGAGTGGGCCTAGTATAATCACAAGTGTCCTTCAAAGTGGAAGAGGGAGATGTGATGTAGAAAAGGAGCCAAGAACCAAGGAATGCAGGTGATCTGTTGAAACTAGAAAAGATACGGATATAGATTTCTCCTTATGCTCTCCAGAAAGGAAAGCAACACTGCCAACAAATTGATTTTTTAATTTTATTATTTTATTTTTTAAAGATTTATTTATTTATTTGATAGAGAGAGAGAGCGCACATGGGGGGAGGGCCAGAGGCAGAGGGAGAGAGTTTCAAGCAGACTCCGTGATGAGTGCTGAGCTCCACACAGGGTTTGATCTCAGGACCCTGAGATCATGACCTGAGCTAAAACCAAGAGTCAGAAGCCCAATCAACTGCACCATCCAGGTGCCCCCCAACAACTTGATTTTAAGTTTTTATTTAAATTCCAGTTAACATACAGTGTAATATTAGTTTAAGGTGTACAATATAGTGATTCAATACTTCCATACAACAGCCGATGCTCATCAAAACAAGTGCACTCCTTAATCTCAATCACCTATTTAACAACTTGATTTTTATCCCAATAAATTATATCCATGCTGAATTCTAATCTAGAGAATTGCAAGATAATAAATTTCTATTATTTTAAGTTCATGGTAGTGTGTTACTGTCATTAACAATACATTCAGATAATACCTTTTTTCCTAAGGAAAGCATAACAGCACTTCACATCTTCAATAATGATCTAACAGAGGGTGTCTCAACCCTTTATAATTATGCCCATCTTGGTTTTTTATATACATAAGCTATATATATACAGTTCCATGTGACATTTCAAAGTGAACTAAATATATTGACTTAAATCAGAGCAAAGGGTGAAGTGCTGTTTTGCATTCAAAATTCCTTTTATATCTAAAACTTCAACTGCATTGTAAGGTGCTTCCTTGGCCATCACATTCTATTCCCCAATACCCTCCAAATATTAATTTTTTAAATGTGGGAGGTGATTATGCTAAGGAAATATTTAGATTTAGCATGATTGTTGCATGTTCTCATAGATTTTTCTTATAGTTTCCAAACTTATGGATGTGAAGAACTGAACCATTTCAATAGCTCCTGAGCTATCTTTGGAGCTGAGTTTATTATACATTTAATGGAGAATTTTACATAGAAGTTCTACCGGATTTCCAAAACCATTATTTTTTTGGTATGGGTCTGTCCACCTTCTCAAGAAGAAAAGACTCTAGAGGTAGGCCAGCGATTTTTAGAGAGAAGAAAATTTGGGCACTGTAATGTTCTTCAAGGAGTGGAAGAGCAAGGGATCTAGGCTCCACTGTTTAGGTACACATCCCACCCACTGTATCCTTATGCTGATTTTTATCAGTCATCATATGAAATAAGTACAACAAAAATAATTGTATAAAACTATATTTCTTATGTAGTAATATATGCTGCTAAAGGCTAAACAAGGTTTAATTTTTAGGATAAAAGAAGCTAAAGCCAAGAAAGAAATTATTAGGCCAACATGTTCAGGTGATACTGAATAACTTCCAAAATACGAATCTTTTTATTGTTGCTGTTTTATCCTTGTGGACCAGAAAATGGCCTGAAAAAAACTATCTAAAACTAGTTACCAAAAGACCAAACAGTAATTAATTAATTATTTTTTAAGTAATAAATTTTCTTAATTTGAGAATTTTGACCATAAAATCGTAAATTTATTTCAGGAGTAGATGATAGTTTTTAAATTCTAGCAGTCCCCAAAGAAAAGATGTTGTTGACTTTAAGACTAATATTACAACAATATTCAGCCTTTTTGTCTCACAGCACTACCATGCTCCGAGCTTCCAAAGCTTCTACTACTGAACTCTGGTTAGTTGTTACTGGAATCTTAGCGTTACCTGAACATCAGTTTGCTCTGTCTCTAATCCACTGGCTTCTTCAGACATCCACTGTCTTTGTTTGTCTCAAGTTTTTATTTAAATTCAAATTAATTAACATATAGGGTAGAATTGGTTTCAGGAGTAGAATTCAATGATTCATCACTTACAAAAAACATCCAGTGCTCATCCACTGTCTTTAATGCCACTTCTCAAGTTTGGTTTCTAACTGAACACAACATATTCCTCAATTTAACCTCTTGATTTCCTTATACCTTATCTACCACCATCATAAAAAATACACTGCTTTTTGTTTCAACACTCAGTAGCTCTGGTTCAATTCATCTCCTGTAAATAATCATTTACTATGCCTTCTAATATTCTAATCATTGAGTTATCTCTAATCAAAGTTAATTATTAGCATCATTCCTCTTCAGTGATAAATCTGAAGTTTCAAAATGAGACATTTTTTCAAGATTTTTTTTCTTTTTTGGGAAATCAGAGAACACATTAGAGCAAAGCTGGTGTATGACATATGTCTTATTATTTTTAAAAATAGGTAAAATGGTAGAGAAAGTTAGAAACAGAATGAACAATGTCAAATAAACTATAGAGGTTAGGAAAATGTAGCTAGCCCTTGTTTAAAATAGTTTATTTAAATGACTCTGAATACAATGTTTCCCTTTCCATATATCACTTTCTGAGTGTGTATTTCTGTGTGTGCATGTATGTGTGTGCTAGTGTTGGAAGGGGGAAAGATTACACTGGTGGAAATGAAGAGGGAAAGAGTACCCTAACTGGAACAAGGGTGGTGTTATTGCAAAGATACAGTTTGAAAAATGCACTCCATTCATCCATTCATTCAAAAAATATTTAATGAGTACCCAAAATGTGGCCCACAGGAGTTTAGGAGCTTAGAAGCCGATGAATCATTGGTGAAAGGTAGATAGGCCAGATATAACTGGTGAACTGGTGAGATTTCACAGTGTAAATAAATTCAACCAAGTCAATTTATATAAAAAACTTCCAGTAACGTTTTTGGAGACAGAGTGAGAGAGGATATATTTGGGATGATGAGATAAGAAAAAGGTTATTTGTTATCTCCTTTAGACATTTGTCACTTGATCCAGCTCCTTAGAAACATGCCTGGGACTTATGGAGAGAGGAGCTGTAATTAGAATCTGGAAGAACTGCTTTCACACTGAAACTTACGGAGTACTGATTTAGGGCCAGATAACAAAGTATGACAAATAAGTCAGGGAAGGTTGCATTTTATTTACTTTTGCAGGAAGAAGCCAGGGCTTTTGTGCTTTGAATTCTTTATATAATGCAATGGCACATTGGTAACTTGAAGGTTTGTAGCTTTTGGAGTGTTAGGAAATGAAAGCCTTAACAGAAACATCAGCTCCATTAGGGCTGACACCGCAAGCCTATCTTAAAATGATGGAATAAGTAGCAGGCATCCAAAAGACTTGCCGGAAAAGCTGGGTGAGATTTTATTGGGAACGGATATCTTAAATTTATAGTTCCCAAGAGACAGACTTTGTTTTCTCAGAGAGCTAGATTTTAGTTCAGCTCTTTTACTTATGAGCTCCAAGTTTTGAAATATTTAACAAAATCTTTTAAACTAAGTTTCACTTGGGGCACCTTGGTGGCTCAGTGGGTTAAACATCCAACTCTTGATTCTAGCTCAGGTCATGATCTCAGGTCATGAGATTGAGCCCTCCATCAGGCTCTCTGCTCAGCGGAGAGCTTGCTTCTCCCTCTCCCAGTCCCTCTGCTTGTGTTACCTCTCTCGCCGTGTCTCTCTCTCTGTCAAATAAATAAATAAAATCTTAAAAAAAAGATTCTCTTTTTCCTTCTTCCTCTGCCCCTCCCCCACCCCATGCACGCTCTCTTTCTAAATAAATAAATAAATAATAAATAAATAAATAAAGTTTCACTTTTATCATCTCTAACATGGAGATAATTAACAATAGCCATCTTAAGGTTTTGTTGCAAGGACCACATTAGATAAAGCAGTTTGTAAAGTAATTAATATGATGATGAGAATAGTACAAATGCCTCCAAAATTAAAATAATAATTATTATTATTATAGAATATTATTAAAAACATAAATGCATTAAAATTTAGGAGGAATCCTTGTGTTTATAGATTTATATTAAACAAGATATCAAGAAACGTAAGGTACTAGAAGATTATATTGGATATAACTCACCCTTCATTTATTTATTGAAACAATGAATGTCTTTTTAAGGATACAAACATGAAGTCTTCTCTTCATTTTGGAGAGTTTATTGAGAAAATTATATCAATTAAAGGTTACTTAGAATGCATTATGATTAATTGTGTAATAGAGGTGTATACAGAATGATAGAATTGTATCAGAGAAGAAACAGATTCTGCTAAATGGCAGAAAAGATGATGCTGAGTACTGAAGGACAAGTAAGACTGAACTAGATGAAAGTTTTATGAGAGTGGTTCAGGCAGAGGAAACACATGGAAGAAGTATAAATATAATAGTACACTTAAGGCTCTGCAAGTAAGCCAGTTCGGTAGGGTAGAAGCAGAGTAAGAGGTATACGAGGGGACAATGACCCCATTCTGTTCAGAATCCAGCACGACCCATAATTACAAAAGACTGAGGAATAGAGTATCACCTTATAGTGAAACAGTTTGCTATTCAGAGTATCTTTATTATGGCATATGATTATTACACTTACAGTAGTTTCTGAGGTCCTCTGATTTCTACTTAGGACAAATAAATGACATTGATGATATGTTGGGAGTTCTTTGTGTGCTTACTACATTACACAATGAGAATTAAGAGTCGGTAAGTTAACAACAGTATGTGCTTTCAGCCCAGCAGTTAAGCAAACATATGAGTGCTGAAATTTAGAATATTGTTAAATAAATATTAGTCCTCACTTTTACTGTGGCCTCTAGCCTGTCTGCCTTGTTCATTAGCACAGCAATTTCATGATCCAGTGACAGTAGGACCAGGGTTTTATTTCCTGGCCTGATTTTTCATAGATTTTCTGGCTTTGTCAAACATATATAAATGAGAATTGTCACTACTTGGCAAATTTGATCAACGCAGATAGCAAATACGAATAATTTATAAGCAAAAGATGATGTTTTCTAGTAATATCCATCATTCTCCTTTACAAATCTATGTATATTTTTTCAATTTCTTAATTTAGGATGCTATTGATAATTTTATTCCATATTAATTTTGTTTAGAGAGCCCAAGTTAGGACTCACTATATTTAAATTTACCCATTAGAAATTCAATAGTTCACATATCTGGCAAACATCTTCCCAGTGACAGCCAGGTAAACACTATTTAAAAATTTTTGAAAGCTAAAATATTGCTTGTGTATTATAAGGGCTAAATATAAAACTTTGAAAATGGCACATATGGCACTGGTTTATTATGAATAATGGTACTCATTTGATCTACTTTACTGAAAAATCCACCTTATTTTTAAGTAACATGAATTAACAAACATTGTCATTGGGAGTGAAATAAACATAAACCCATTACAGGAAATTATCTATGGATACACAATAGAACTTATTGTTTGTTTACCTTTCTTGTTAAAGGCAAAGTTCTTGGAATGGTTCTCATATTTATAACAGGCAACTGGTTGCGTGATACACCTCTCTATCTATACACCCATACATACATATACACATGCAGGGAGACAGATACAGAGAACGAGAGGAGGGAGGAAGAGAGAGAGGGGGCACAATAAAGAAGAGGGAGGTTAACAGTAATTCTAACCTGAGATATTTTCTACTTATGTACTCTGTAAAAGAGAAGATGTCATAATGGACTATATACAACAGAACCCTGGGGCACCTGGCTGGTTCTGTTGGTTAAGCGTCTGCCTTCGGGTCAGGTCATGCTCCCAGGGTCCTGGGATAGAGCCCCGCATTGGGCTCCATGCTCGGCGGAGAGCCTGCTTCTCCCTCTCCCACTCCCCCCTGCTTGTATTCTCTCTCTCGCTGTCTCTCTCTCTGTCAAATAAATAAATAAAATCTTAAAAAAAACCAAACAGAACCCTCATATAAGAAGTTTCTTTGAATTTCAATTTTGATTAATGGAGACAGATACAGTGATGACATATCTTAGAGGAAAATGAGCATAATATTTTCAATTTCATGGCTGTGGTTTACTTTTAAGTCTCCTTTAAAAATTGAAATGGGAAGTTCCAAACAACATGTTTTCCAGAATATGACCTTGAGAATTGTCTTGGTAGGTTCCCTTGGGTAAACACTTTAATTCTCCATCCATGACATGGACTGGCTCAAAAGATGTTACCTTAATTGAATATATATTTCACCATTGTTTTTAAGTAACCAAAATTCTTTAAAAAATAATTTATTCTGGAAGTCTCATAGTAAGGTTATTCAAGATGTATCCTGGATCATATATAAGATAAGTTTTATCATTTTCATGAAGGCGTAACATGGCCTATAGATCTTTGAACTGCAAATAAAAGCATTTAAACCTTGTTCCACATATATTTTAATTAAAGGCCAACTTACAGTATTTGCTCTGAAATATCAGGAAGGGCCTGGGTCTGTGTGAAGTAAATTGGCATAATATGGAGTACCACTTTTTTCCATTTGAAACAAGAATTGTACCCACATGATGCCCTATTCCGTAATCACTTCCTAATACTCATTTAAAGTAACTGCTGTTTGATAGAAAAATAATAAATCTAAAATGATAATATATTAAAGGAAAATGAATAGGAGTGAAAGTAGCAAGGAAAAAACTATAAGTGGAAATACCTACCAGATTTTACGTTAATCCAAAATTTCTAAGTAGTTTTACAAATATACTGGGTATACAAGTAAGTATGTAATTATTTTCATAGCATCTACATGAAGTTAATATTTAAAATATTTATGTAACATGAACTAAAGATGCATACTAATAAACAAATAACACAAAACAAGTTGTTAGATTGGATCAAATTGTAATGTCTAATATTCCCAAACACCAATAAGCTATGCCAGGGTTTCCTACAGTTTACTGGGTTTCTGAGGGCATAGTATATTTTCAAAAATTGTATTTCTTATTCTGAAAAGGATACTGAACTCAAATACTTCTCATATTTACAGGGTACACAGGTATCCTCAAGTTTGTAAAAATTGGCAACCTAAAACTCTCCCTGCAAGCTCCTGTAAGGAAATTCTCAGGTAACATCAAATAACATCCTCTTCTTGCAGTTCTGATAAGGTATGTGGGTATAGAGGATATGTGACACATGGAGGAGGTGTAAATATCTTCAGGCAGTATGAGATAATACGCTCTAACTTAAGCTGTTCTCTAGAGATTGAGGATTTAAAGCTCTGCAAGGTATGATTAGAAGAGTCTGATAATTTTCACTTATTTTTTTTTATGTTTAGTTAAGACTTTCTCTCTGAGAGATGAGGGATAAAAGGGTTAATGTATGGAATGGATTTTTTCTATCATTACTCAATAACTTTTCACTTGAAGTTGAAACAGTTCTCTAAATTAAAGGCAAGGCTATTATAGTACTATATTCATCATGGGTCTTATCTACAAACATGTTTTCTCTCTATAACTGTGATATTTAAGTTGTAGTCTTAATGCAGGATTCAAATGGCATATGTTAATTAAATGTGAATTTTAGTATTATCAATAATGCAAAACGGAAAAATATATGTCATGCCATAATGATATACACAAGTTTTTTGAATCAATTAAAAACCAGAAAAATAAATGTATAAATTTCAATTAAAATAGCAATATATTGCCTCAGCATAACTTTGAAGGCTTTCTAAGAGATTTGTTTTTCTTATCTTGCTGTAGGAAAGTTAAGCTACACTTTTTAATATTTAGCCCAGAGAAAAGGAAACTTGATATTTCCTGGCCTTCGGGTATATTGAAATGCTCATATATTAAAGAAAGTGGGATTCAAGTATTCATCCATGCGGTTGGGTATCTATTACATGTATTTGGAGATTTCCATGACAGGTATCATTAGAAAGTTAAGTTGATAATACAGAATTAAATAAGGTTTCTTCCAGTTATTCTGAAATAAATCCTTGGCATCATCAAAGACAACTTGACTTTGTATATACTTTAGCTTGTAGTCAAATCTCTCCAAATTTACATCTCCAGTTTCCCTTGCAATTTTCTTCTCTTTTTAAATTATGGTCAGGCATTAATCCATGGTTTCATCTTGATATAGATTAATGAACTAGCCTCCTGATCAGTTCTTGTTTTGTCTCCCTGTATTCTAGCTGCCACAATTACATTTTCCTACCATAATCTCCCTCTTTTTATCCATATGCTTCCTGTGAGCAAATCAAGCCAAGTTTCTTACAGTATGAGAGATTTTTATTTCCCTCCTATATACTTATTTTTTTCATAGTCATCCTTCCACTTAGAAAATCTGTTCTCTCACAAACTGAGGGTTGCTGAAGGGGAAGTGGGTGGGAGGATGGGCTAAATGGGTGATGGGTATTAAAGAGGGCACATGTTGGGATGAGCAATGGGTGTTATATGTAAATGATGACTCTCTAAATTCTACACCTGAAATGAATACAACACTATATGTTAACTAGCTTGAATTTAAATTAAAAAAGAAAGAAAATTTGCTTTCTTAAGTCTACCTATGACAATTCTTCTCATTCATCAAGGTGATCATAAATAACTTCCTTGAGTGGCTCATTTTGTCCTCCTAGCCCAAAGTAATCTTTTTCTCCTATACATAGCCATAGCACTCTATAGCTCATTTATGCTATGTTTTACCTATTACCACATATTTGTGCTGTTTTACTTCTTTTTCAGGAGAGAAGAGTTTCAGGAGAACATGTCATAACTTACTTCACACAGTACTTTCACATGGGGTGATTATTAGCCATTACCTGGCAATAAACAAGGGGGGAATGGGAACATCTTATGGAGCTCTTAAAAAATAAGACAATATCACTCATTCAAATATGTCTAATATATGCTAGGAGGCCATATGCTTCAAAGAGCATATGCATAAGCCTTGGAAAGTGGCTTGATTAAGAAGGAATGACTCAAAGCAAAAGGCATAACAATTATTATTAAATGTTTATTAAGCATTAACTATGTACCAAGTAATTCTAAAAACTTAATATACATTAAATGATCTAATGATTATAAGAAAATGTTATCAATATCACCTTGTTAGGTGAATAATTTTAGAGAGGATTAGTAACTTGCCCAAGCTCCCACAACTAGCAAATAGCAAAGACAAGGATTGCTTTGATGTAACTACTTCTTTGATGCTTCCAACAATAAAATTTTAAAATCCCACTTATTATTCAAACATGATGCCACTTTCCCTCTTTTTGTTCTCTCATCTCCTCAAGAATGAATGTCTTCCCTCATCTACCATTAACTTCATGCTCATCTGCCCTAGGGAGAACTCATCAGCATTACCAATGCCTTTGTCATTAAAGGGACACCACCCCACAGCTCTATCTGGGCCTTTGGCAGGTGTGTGCGCCCCTGTGGTCTTTGAGCAGATCTTGTTGCACATTTATGCACTTTCTATTTTTGGATGTTTGTTTTTCTACAGGGTTCTTTGTGCTTTATAGGATCTGCTTAGAGATAATTGAAATCAGTAGGAAAAGCAGTAGTAGCACAAAGTCTAATTTGCTCATTGTTAGCTAAAAAATTTTCTGGGAATTTATAACAATCTATATCTTCCTACTTCTGTTCAACGGAATTTATACAGTTTGCAAGTAACACATATTTTCAGGACACACTGTGGCCAGTAGCAGTTAAGCAAAATAAAGCAACCATTTAATTTTCATCAGTGTTACATTTTCTATACCAAATCCATAAGTAAACTGAATGACATTTTTAATATTGCTAATTTTATCACTCTTTGTGCGAAGTGATCTTTATGTTATAAAGACTGTTCTTTAGCCATATCAGATACATATGGAGTATAGAGAGTGAAAATTACTTATTTTGGAATAAACATTGCCTTGCCTAGTCCATTATAACTCTAACAATTGAAAAAAGCTCAACAGGTTTCAACTATTTGGCATTACAATAGATTTTATAGTATTGCTGAATTAATTTTTGTAGTTCGCTAACAATAGTGGATTCAATCTCATTTGAAATACAAGATATAACTCTGAAAGAGGCAGCAGCATTATCAAAACATCCAGGATGTGAGAAGAATATTGCAAAGTTGTTTCAAGATCTTGCTTGACTCAAGTTTAAATTCAAGTCCTCACATTGCTCTAAGCTGCCGCCAATGAGTTTTATATGAATGCAAAACAACTAAAAGTTGTAAGATATCTCAGTGAGGAGGCCACCTCACATGGCTTTAGAAAGGACTTTGCTATTTTCCGTTCCTTTTTAGAGGGGGACATGTGTAGACAAGCTAAATCACTGACTTTGAAGGTGACTCATATTGAAGCATCCCTGATTATCAAAATATTTTAAAACTAATGAGGATCCTTTTATAAGAGACTAGTTTAAATTGCCCTTACAATGAGAATGAAAATAATTTATTCCGCTGTATGAGTTCATGCAATTGTTTATTTATTCCACAAATGTTTAGTGAATACTTAACCATGTGCTAGCCACTATTCTAGAAACTGGAGATATAAGTGACAAACAAGGCAGGAAGGGTAACTAATCCCATGAAATTTATTTTCTATCCATTTTATAATTAAGGATTTATAAGTAGTCTTAGAACGCTTATGGACCAGAAAAAAGATACACTGGTTTATTTCTAAAGTGATAAGGGAAAAGCATATATCTGTTGGAAATCAAAATAAATCACAGAACAACAATTAAATACTAAAAATTGTAGTATCTTGAGATTAAGTTTAAAATGACATTTACCAGAGTAGAAAAGGTTCCAAATAAGATACCGAAAAATGTTATTATCTGGAATTGTTATTTAATTCCAAAAAACAACTAGCATCATAAAATAGGTTCATAGGAAAGATGGTTACCTGGTAACACAAATACTTTGATTATTACTGGCAATAGCCAAGGGAAACAATGAAAAGATGAGAGTTGTATGAGCCATAATTTTAATTCTTTTTTCTAATTTGAAATCACCAATTACAAGTAAGTGTTAGAGTTTAATAGTTTTATCAATGTTTTCATTAATGTTTCTCTTTGCAAAGATTAATGTGTACTTTACTTTGTATTTATATAAATACGTATTTATAATTTTGGCAGAGTTTATTTTTTTAATTTGAAATAACTTTTTTTCAGCTGGTAATATATGCTGTGTGATTAAAGACATGCAGTAGATATCTGTTAAGAACTGAAGAAATCAGCATCAGACCTTTTGATCCAGTGTCAAGAAAACTTTATAATTGTTTTCTCTATTTAAAAAACAATCAATATCAATATTGCAATTTCAACATTTATCTCTTGCTTTTGGATCAACTATAGCTCCTTTTAGGAAGATAAACAGTTTTAAGCAGAAATATGCTAAAATACCAAATGCTGCCAAGAAAAATTATGTTGTTCTTGTTCTTCTTATATTGAAAATTTATTGTTCTACCCACAACTATTTCTTGCCTCTTTCTTAACTGATAATGACTTTCTGACGTTTCATAGTTTCTATCATGGATAATGCATCTTTTACACATATCTTAGGCAATGTGGTTATTATCCCTGCCATACTTGAGAGAATAGTCTAGGATTAAGCTACAGTCTTACAAAAATTATGAAATAATTTGTTTTCATAGAACTAATACATAGCTAGCCCCCTCCACCTAAATGTCTCTACATGTACCTTATATTTAGGTTATATATTGTTTTACATATTTTGTATGTAAAAATATTAAAGCTCGTTCAACAAGAAGGAAGAGTGAGGAGGAGTCTGTGATAAATATAAGGTATTGAGAGGTTACTACTAAGTTGAGGGTCTCAAAAACTGCAAGCCTTTCCTCTATTTCACTGTCCTTAGTGACAAATAGATTTTGATGAATTTCAAACTAGATTTACTTAATAAAAATAGTGCAGAAATGTGTCTCAATAATTAATGAAAATTAGCTGTGTAGCCATAAAACTATTGTGGTCCATTCATTCAGCAATATTGAACCTGTTATGGCCATATTTTATGCTAGACACTAAGAAAGCAAAGATAAATAAGACATGGTCCTTAATTTCTAGGGGCACAAAGTCTAGCAAAGAGTACAAATAACTCAAATACTTCATAAAAATTGCTACTAATACAGTAGGTATACATGGGTAGCACTTTTTCCCCTATGCTTCCCATGGAGAATATGGCATGTGATTTGGACATTGATGATAAGTTTGAGTCCCTGATGAGGAAAAAAAAAAAAAAAGATAAGCAATCTAGGCAGCAGAGTAACATTTATAGAGGCACTGAGGTAGAATACAGAATCTTAGAGAGTTTTTTGAATAACTGAATTTGATTTTTGTATTGGTTGTATGGAGGGATTGATCTTGCTGGATAGATAGACAAATGGGTAGAAGGACTGTATGCAAGTGTTGAAGGGCTTTGTATGCCTTGCTAATTTATTTGGATTTTGGAAATAAAATGCCAACCTGATAAAAATTAGAGCATCTGGAGAAAAATGGAGATATTTACCAACAAAATGCAATGTGAATCTGTATTTGCAAGAATAAACTTCTAAGTGATTTCCCATTCAATCTTCCAAACTTTGAATACAAATATGTTTGAAAAATAAAACTAACCAACATAACCCAAATACTAAACTTATTTTTTTTAAAGTGAAATTAAATATACATATTTTGATGTATGTTTCCTTGTTTGGTTTTTACTATCAGAGATGCTACATTTGGTAGTTTATCCATTGAGAGAAGTTGACATTTTCTACAGAAGTACAATTAAATAAAGGAAAACAAAACTTACTCCCTCCAAAGGAGAATAAAATTACATAAATAAGGAAAAGCAACAAAGCATTTGCTAATACTCTTCAAGGTGTGAAGCACAATCCAATCCACTACATTTTGAAACATTGTGTATAGATTGATTTTATTGTTGGTTCTGTGGTCTCCCTCACTCCAGTATACTATACAAAAATTCTACACAGAAAAATATTATAACAATTTAAGAGTATATATTATTAAATTACTAAAATATGTAACTAAATCATTCTATGGAAATCAGAGAGAAAGAACAAGTATTCAAGATAGAAAAAAAAAACTGGTGTGTGTGTGTGTGTGTGTGTTAGGTGATAATTTTTGGCTCTCCCCACCCCCACCCCCACCCCCCACCCCCCGCCGAATAACATTCATTGTCAAAAAGAATGGAGTGATTCCTGCCATATTAAGAAAATAGTCTTGAACATGTAGATCAGAGATATGCTACCTATATACTCTTCTAAAAAATAATTAACTTTATTTCCAGCTAAACCTTAATCCAGCTAACCATGGGGAACCTCAAAATCAATCTAGTAATGAAAAGCCACATTATAAAAATGTAGCAATGATCATTGGATTTATTAAAATATAGAAGGCTAAAAAAGCTTTAAGGTAATATTAAATAACATAAATATTATAAAGTTTTAAATAGATTGTAGGTAATAAAATAGTGTTCTATTTAACAACTATTTCTAAGGCTTTATAATAAAGCTTTGGAAGTTTGAAATAATAGGGGAAGGTATCTGAAATGAAATGAAATTTTTTCTAAAAGCAATAAGTGACAAATATACATTTGGTTATGTTAATTAAATTTGTAACAATAATACTAGAAAAAAATAAAAACAATGTATATATCTTTCAAGACTCCAAGTAAGACAAATAAACCAAATAGCAAAGCATACAAAAAATATGGAAAACCAGGGAAAACAATATATATGAAAATACCACTTTCTGTTAGGATCTCTATAAAGGATCTAGGTCTCACAAGAGATAATCACTCAAACTATTAAAACACACCAGATAATTTTTTTTTAACATGCTTGCAGATCTCATGGTCAGAGTAGTTTCCTGATTTCAGTAGGTCCCTTGCCCTATTGCAATAATATTTTCCATCAACCTTACAATAATTCCTTTAAATAAGTTCTATCCTTACTAAAAACAACACAACAATTAGAACAAAAAATACAAACAAATGCTAGAGAGCCAAAAATATAAAACTTAAATGAACTAAATTTCAGAAAGTGACTAGCTCTTCATAGGAGAGAGAGGAGAGACTCATGTGGCTCTTATCCCAGGAGAAGCCGTAGGACAAGGGGAATTTACTATAAATGGGATAAGAAAAAAAATGCCAATTTTTATCAAAGATTTTTTTGGTTGAAAAAAAAAATTCAGTCTGAAGAGTGGGCACAAGAATAGTGTAAGTCCTTTTAAAGAACTATGTTGAAGCCATTTTACTCCATACTCAAAAAAATTAGTACAGGATGAAGCACAGAACTAAAAACAAAAGCCTAGGCCATAAATCTTCTAGAAGAAAACATAGGATAATATCTTTGCAATCTCAGGGTAGGTTTAGATGTGCTGGATAGGATATAAAAAACATTAACCATAAAAGGAAAAGCATAAATTTGTCTCCAAAGTTAAACTTTACTGTTGATCAAAAATAACCATTAAACTGAATAGACAAGATATTGATTAGGAAAAAGTACTTCTAATACATGTATCTAACAAATTACATCATTTTTAAAAAAAAATTTAATACAAAACTTCCATAAATCTATAAAGCTATTCAAAATTAAATAGAACTACTCAAAAAATAAACTGAAGAGATAACAAAACATATCAAAAAGCTAAATAAATGGCAAATAAGCATATGAAAAGGTGTTCCATGTTATTAGTCTTCAAGAAAAAGCAAATTAAAACCAAAGGAAACACCATCTTATACCCACTAGAATGGTTCAAATAAAAAGACTGACATCAAACATCGGCAGGAATATAGAACAACTGGAACTTTCATGCATTATTGATGGGAGTGTAAAATTATACAACCATTTTGGAGAAAAGTCTGGCAATTTTTTTTCTAATTAGACATAAATCCAATTCCACTCAAGAGAAAAGAAAACATATGTCAAAAAAAAAAAAAAAAAAAGGTGTCAAGATGTTCATGGCAGCTTGATCTATGTATTAGTTTGCTAGAACTGCCATAAACAAAATACCATGGGCTGAGTGTCCTAAACAAAATAAATTATTTTCTCCTAGTCCTGGAGACCAGAAGTCCAAGATCAAGGTGTCAGCAGGTTTGGTTTCTTCTGAGGCCTACCTCCTTGGCTTGCAGATGGCTGACTGTTTTCTCACTATGTCCCCATATGGTCTTTCCTCAGTGCACATGTACCGAGGTGTTTCTGGTATGTCCAAACTTCTTATAAGATAGCAGTCAGATTGGAGTAAGGCCCACTCAGGTGACCTCATTTTAACTTAATCATCTCTTCAAAGGCCCTATCTCCAAGTACAATTACATTCTGAAGTAGTAGTGATTAGGGCTTCATTTGGATAGATAAAATTCAGCCCATAATAATGGCCCCATACTGGACACAAGTAAATGCCTATCAACAGGAGAAAGGACAAATTTAGGTATATTTATATAGCACAACACTATTCAGCTACTAAATAAAGCAATCTACTCATATACATAATAATGTGGATGAATTTCAAAAACATTATGCAGACTAATAGAATATAGCAAAAAGAGACTTGATGTTACAAGTCAGAATGTGGTTGCTTTTGCAGGTTTGGAAATTTGATTGGAAAGGGTATGGAATAATTTCTATCTCTGCTTTTGAGTTGTGGGTATGCAGATGCATACAATTTTCCAAAACTCACTGAAGCAAGAAAGTAGGATATTTTATTTTATTGTATGTAGAATTATACTCAATTTCATAAAATGATGTGGCAGATTTTAGACCAAACATTCCTATAATAAACATCAATACATTTAAAAGCTTTGAACTCAAGTATCTTAAAAATAAAAGTCACTCAGATTTAAAAACAGGTATTAAAAACAAATATATGTTTAAAAGCAACTGACTCAAAGTTCTCAAGTAAAAAGAATATCAAACACTAGCTAATGCAAACAAGAGACAAAGGTGAAAGTTAGAAAGCTTTATTATTTTGTTTCATTTGTTTATGTGTGTTTTTGCTAAAAACAACTATAATAGAGGTTTAAAAAAGGGAAATAATATGCATTTTTTAAAAGCAGAAGTTAATGAATTGAAAAAATAAAAAAATACAATTAAGGAATAATGATAAGTGATAGATTAAAAGACATTAACACAATAAAGTGAAAATATTCAAAGGTAAAGAGAAAATTAATTAGACTTTTGTGGTATAATTTCATATAAAGCAATATAAATATATTTGAAAATGAATGCAATGGAAAAGTTTTAGGAATATATAAATTATTAAAATTAATTCAAGAAGAGTTATTAAAACGTTAAATAGATGAATCATCATTAAAAACAAATAGAGAATGTTGACAAAAAATGTTCTCCTATAAAATATCACAATCAACATGATTTCTCAAGTGAACTATTTCAAATTCATTGAACAAATAATCCTGGTACAATTTAATTCAGAAAGAAAATGAAAGATCCCCAATTCCCCTCACAAAGCCAGCATAATCATAAGAAAACTGTGTAGAGACAAATCGTACATACCTCCTCAGATTCTGAACTGCACTGCTTCTAAGTGTTTCTGATACTCTTAGTTGGCTTAGAATACAAGGGGGGCCCCACACTCTAAGTCTGTTCCTGTGACTGCCCTCCTCTTCCCTTTTCTATGAAAGACTACAATTTGGGAGAGGTAAATTTTTGTCAATGAAAAATGAGGGGGACTTAATTTTTAAAAGAAATGCTTTCTCATTTTTCCTTCTGTGGATGATCTCAATGAAGTTTCCTTTGTATGGTGTTATGGACTGAACTGTGTTCCCTCAAATTGCTGTAGAAGCCCTAACCCCCAGTATCTCCATCAGAATGTGACTGTGTTTGGAAACAGGGCCTTTAAGGAGGAGATAACACCAAAATGAGGCAGTTAGCATGGGCCCTCATCCAGTCTGCCTGGTGTCTTTATAAGAGGTAATTTGGACACATACAAAGACACCAGGGATGAGCATATACAGAGGAGAGACCATTTGAGGACACAGTAAAGAGGTGGCTATCTGCAAGCCAAAGAAAGAGACCTTAGAAGAGACCAAATCTTCCAACATCTTGGATGACTATCCTCCAGAACTGAGAGAAAAGGTTTCTGTTGTTTAAACCACCCTGTCTCTGCTATTTTGTAATGATAACCCTAGCAAACTAATACACATGATCAAACACACTTTCTGAGATACCTGTCATATCTCTGCCTGGCTTGTCATAAGAAGTGGCCAACAGTAATCCATGACATCATGTTACATCTTTTTCACCTGTTTATCCTTGCCTCCTCACTCCTACTGCATATCTACTTCCCGTATATACTTTAATCCTTGTTTCAGACTGTGCTCTCTAAGTTAAGCCAGCAAACTGGTAAAAGTCTGATTTTAAAAAATGAACAAAAAACAAGGACTAACACTGGGGAGGGTATGTGCTCTGGTAAGTGCTGTGAATTGTGCAAGACTGTTGAATCTCAGATCTGTACCTCTGAAACAAATAATGCAATGTATGTTAAGAAAAAAAAAAAGAAGAAGAAGAAGGTAGCGGGAGGGGAAGAATGAAGTGGGGGAAATCGGAGGGGTAGACAAACCATGAGAGACGATGGACTCTGAAAAACAAACAGGGTTCTAGAGGGGAGGGGGGTGGGAGGATGGGTTAGCCTGGTGGTGGGTATTGAGGAGGGCACATTCTGCATGGAGCACTGGGTGTTATGCACAAACAATGAATCATGGAACACTTCATCTAAAACTAATGATGTAATGTATGGGGATTAACATAAGAATAAAAAAAAAAAACCAAGGACTAAGACCAATTATAGCAATACAAAAAATCTGAAATAAATACCAATAAATAGAATCCCTGGACATTAAAATAATACACAGAACAAAATACAATTTAATATTAAGGAATTTATATTAACAATTAAATATTTAAATAAAATTAAATAATTCATTTTTGAGTCCAGATCAGACCCGAAATCTATCATGAATATATTTATTCACCTAAAAACACACACACAATTATATGTAAATAAATCAATTAGGTAAAAGAGGCAGAGAGAAGAGGAAGAGGAAAAGAAAGATGAGATGTCATGCAATTGATATTTATATTGCTCTGGAGGAATTCATCAGTTAATTAGTCAAAAAAAGTTACAAATACTAGAAAGCAACAGGCAAAGTTTTCACTATTTCCTAAGAATTTGATTTTTTTTCATTTGAAAGACTCAAATGACTCAACTAAACTATGAAATAGAAAATACTTTGATAATCTTGCAGGTAGCAATAGTAATTCAGATATATATAGATATATAGATACAAAACAATTATTAAAACATTTATATATATGTATATATATAACAATTTAGAAAATATAACAAGAAAATAAGAACAGGATCAGAGGAGTAGCAAAAAAAGTATAAAATATCTAGAAATGAATGTAAAAATAAGTGTATTTCACTTACATGAGGAAAATATTAGAACTCTACCATGAAGTATATAAGAAGACTTAAATAATTGGAGGGAGGAGCAAGATGGTGGAGGAGTAGGAGACCTGGATTTCATCTGGTCTCAGGAATTCAGCTGGATAGGGATCAAACCATTCTGAACACCTATGAACTCAACAGGAGATGGAAGAAAAGAATAGCAACAACTCTCTGAACAGAAAAGCGACCACTTTCTGGAAGGTAGGACGTGTGGAGAAGTGAATCCGAGGTGATATTCGGGAGGATAGACGGCAGGGGAGGGGGCCTCCGTTGGGGGCCTCCGTTGGCCGCCTCCGGCAAGTGATAGAGCTCCCAGGTATCGGAGCAAGGAAGCCGGCTACAGAGACGGAGCTGAGGCGCGGGCTTTCAGCTCAGGGTTGCCATAAACTGATCCGTGGCACAATCAGGCCACTGCTCTTCCAGCAGGGACCCAACAAGCAGCAGATCCGGGGAGATTCCCATTCCTTCCCTGGGAGGAGCGGCAAGGGGGCGCACAACAGGGATCTGCTGGGTTTGCAGACTCCATACCAAGTCGGGTGCCAGAGATAGAAATGCTTGGTCAGGGGGCACCTGGGTGGCTCAGATGGTTGAGCGTCTGCCTTCAGCTTGTGTCATGATCCCGGGGTCCTGGGATCGAGCCCTGCATTGGGTTTCTGGCTCAGCAGGGAGCCTGCTCCCCCTCTCCCTCTGCCTCTCTCCCTGCTCATGCTTTCTCTCTCTCTCTCTCTCTCTGTATCTCTGTGTCTCAAATGAATAAATAAAATCTTTAAAAAAAAAAAAAAAAAGAAACACTCGGTCACTGGCCGGGTGAGCACAGAGTTGGGCCGGAGACCACGGAGGCGGGAGTGATTGACTGCTTTTCTCTGAGACTCACTGAGGAGCAGGGCCCTGAGGTCTCAACTCCTCTGGGGCGGAGATTGGGAAGCTGCCATTTTCACTCTTGGCCTCCAAAGGTGAACGGAAAGCTTGCAGGGAACAAAAGCTCCTGAGAGCAAACCCGAGCAGATTATTCAGTCCGGACCCGGCAAGGGCAGAGCAATTCCGCCTCTGGCAAAGACATTTGGGAACCATGGCAACAGGTCCCTCCCCCAGAAAATCAGCAAGAACAGCCAGCCAAGACCAAGTTTACCGATCAATGAGAAGAGCAAAACTCCAGAGGTAGGGGAATACTGCACATAGAATCCATGGCTTTTTTATGGTGATTCTTTAGTCTTTCAAAGTTAATTCTTTTTTAACTGTCTTCTTTTTTTTTTTAATTTTTCTTTTTCCCTTTTTTAGCCAACATCTTATCAATCCCTTTTAAAAAAACATTTTTATTTTTCATTTTTAGAGTCCTATTCTATCCCTTCATAGTAGTTACCATTATTTTTGGCATATATATATATATATATATATATATATATATATATATATATATAAGTTGTTCTCTCTTTAAAATTTTGAGATACAGTTTCTTCTAACAGATCAAAATATATCCTAAATCTCTAGCATATGGCTTTGTTCTAGTCTTCTGCCTAATCACATTCTTTCCCCCCCTTTTTTTAAATCCTCTTCTTCCTTTTTACAAGCAACATCTTCTCAATTCCTTTTATAAAATCTTTTATAATTTTCCTCTTTACACTCATATTCTATCCCTTCATCATATTAACCCTTATTTTTGTACATATAAAAGTTTTTTTTTTCTTTAAAATTTTGGAAGGCATTTTCTTCTAACAGTCCAAAATACACCCAAAATCTAGTGTGTGGCACTGATCTATGCAACAGCCTGATCATATTTGATCATATTCTTTTTTTTTAATCTTATTTCTTTTTCTTTTTTCTTTCATTCTCTTTCTTTTCTCCCAGTTTCAGGTCTCTTCTGATTTGTTTAGAGTACATTTTCTGGAGATGTTGTTACCCTGTTAGCATTTTGCTCTCTCATTCATCTGGTCTCCTCTGGACAAAATGACAAGATGGGAAAAACCACCTCAACAAAAGAACAAGAGGCAGTACCGACTGCCAATATGGACATGAGTACGATGTCAGAACTAGAGTTCAGAATCATGATTTTAAAGATACTAGCTGGGCTTGAAAAAAGCATGGAAGTTATTAGAGAAACCCTTTCTGGAGAAATAAAAGAACTAAAATCTAACGAAGTCAAAGTCAAAAAGGCTATTAATGAGGTGCAATAAAAAATGGGGGCTCTAACTGCTAGAATAAATGAGGCAGAAGAGAGAATCAGTGATATAGAAGACCAAATGATGGAAAATAAAGAAGCTGAGAAAAAGATAAACAACTACTGGATCACGAGGGCAGAATTTGTGAGATAAGGGATACCATAAGATGAAACAACATTAGAATAATTGGGATCCCAGAAGAAGAAGAAAGAGAGAGAGGGACAGAAGGTATATTGGAGCAAATTAGAGCAGAGAACTTCCCTAATTTGGGGAAGAAAACAGGCATCAAAATCCAGGAGGCACAGAGAATCCCTCTCAAAATCAATAAAAATAGGTCAATACCCCAACATCTAATAGTAAAACTTACGAGTCTCAGAGACAAAGAGAAAATCCTGAAAGCAGCTCGGGAGAAGAGATCTGTAATCTACAATGGTAGAAACATTAGATTGGCAACAGACCTATCCACAGAGACCTGGCAGGCCAGAAAGGACTGGCATGATATATTCAGAGCGCTAAATGAGAAAAGTATGCAGCCAAGAATACTATATCCAGCTAGGCTGTCATTGAAAATAGAAGGAGAGATAAAAAGCTTCCAGGACAAACAAAAACTAAAGGAATTTGCAAACATGAAACTAGTGCTACAAGAAATATTGTAAGGGGTCCTCTAAGTAAAGAGAGAGCCTAAAAGTAACATAGACCAGAAAGGAACACAGATAATAGACAGTAACAGTCACCTTACAAGCAATACAATGGCACCAAATTCCTATCTTTCAATAGTTACCCTGAATGTAAATGGGCTAAATGCGCCAAACAAAAGACACAGGCTATCAGATTGGATTAAAAAACAGGACCCATCGATATGCTGTCTGCAAGAGACTCATTTTAGACCCAAAGACACCCCCAGATTGAAAGTGAGGGGGTGGAAAACCATTTACCATGCTAATGGACACCAAAATAAGGCTGGGGTGGCAATCCTTATATCAGACAAATTAGATTTTAAACCAAAGACTGTAACAAGAGATAAGGAAGGACACTATATCGTATTCAAAGGGTCTATCCAACAAGAAGATGTAACACTTGTAAATATCTATGCCCCTAACATGGGATCAGCCAATTATATAAGCCAATTAATAACAAAAACAAAAAAACACATAGACAACAACACAATAATAGTGGGGGACTTTAACACCCCCCTCACTGAAATGGACATTTCATCTAAGCAAAAGATCAACAAAGAAATAAAGACTTAAATGACACACTGGACCAAATGGACTTCACAGATATATTCAGAACATTCCACCCCAAAGCAACAGAATACACAGTCTTCTCTAGGCCCATGGAAGATTTTCCAGAATAGATCAAATCCTAGGTCATAAATCAGGTCTCAACTGGTACCAAAAGATTGGGATCATTCCCCGCATATTTTCAGACCATAATGCTTTGAAACTAGAACTCAATCACAAGAGGAAAGTCGGAAAGAACTCAAATACATGGAGGCTAAAGAGCATCCTACTAAAGAACGAATGGGTCAACCAGGAAATTGAAGAATTAATAAAATTCATGGAAACCAATGAAAATGAAAACACAACCACTCAAAATCTTTGGGATGCAGCAAAGGCAGTCCTAAGAGGAAAGTATATAGCAATACAAGCCTTTCTCAAGAAACAGGAAAGGTCTCCAATACACAACCTAACCCTACACCTAAAAGAGCTAGATCAAGAACAGCAAATAAAGCTTAAACCCAGCAGGAGAAGAGAAATAATAAAGATCAGAGCAGAAATCAATAAAATAGAAACTAAAAGAACAGTAGAACAGATCAACGAAACTAGGAGCTGGTTCTTTGAAAGAATTAACAAGATTGATAAACCCCTGGCCAGACTTATCAAAAAGAAAACAGAAATGACCCAAATCAACAAAATCATGAATGAAAGAGGAGAGATCACAACCAACACCAAAGAAATACAAACAATTGTAAGAACATACTATAAGCAACTATATGCCAGCAAAGTAGATAATCTGGAAGAAATGGATGCATTCCTAGAGATGTATCAAGTAACAAAACTGAACCAGGAAGAAATAGAAAACCTGAACAGACCTATAACCATTAAGGAAATTGAAGCAATCATCAAAAATCTCCCAACAAACAAAAGCCCAGGGCCAGATGGCATCCCAGGGGAATTCTACCAAACATTTCAAGAAGAATTAATACCTATTCTTCTGAAACTGCTCCAAAAAATTGAAATGGAAGGAAACCTTCCAAACTCGTTTTATGAGGCCACCATTACCTTGATCCCCAAACCAGACAAAGACCCCATCAAAAAGGAGAATTACAGACCAATATCCTTGATGAACACGGATGCAAAAATTCTCACCAAAATACTAGCCAATTGGATCCAACAGTACATTAAAAGGATTATTCACCACGACCAAGTGGGATTTATCCCTGGGCTGCAAGTTGGTTCAACATCTGCAAATCAATCAATGTGACACAAGACATTAATAAAAGAAAGAACAAGAATCATATGATCCTCTCAATAGATGCAGAAAAAGCATTCAACAAAGTACAGCATCTTTTCTTGATCACAACTCTTCAGAGTATAGGGATAGAGAGTACATACCTCAATATCATAAAAGCCATCTATGAAAAACCCACAGCAAATATCATTCTCAATGCAGAAAACTGAGAGCTTTCCCCCTAAGGTCAGGAACGCAGCAGGGATGTCCACTATCACCACTGTTATTCAACCTAGTATTAGAAGTCCTAGCCACAGGAATCAGACAACAAAAAGAAATAAAAGGCATCCAAATCGGCAAAGAAAAAGTCAAACACTCACTTTTTGTAGATGATATGATACTTTATGTGGAAAACCCAAAAGACTCCACCCCAAAACTGCTAGAACTCATACAGGAATTCAGTAAAGTGGAAGGATAGAAAATCAATGCACAGAAATCAGTGGCATTCCTATACACCAACAACAAGGCAGAAGAAAGAGAAATGAAGGAGTCGATCCCATTTACAATTGCACCCAAAAGCATAAGATATGTAGGAAGAAATCTAACCAAAGAGGCAAAGAACCTGTACTCAGAAAACTACAAAAAACTCATGAAAGAAATTGAGGAAGACACAAAGAAATGGAAAAACGTTCCATGCTCATGGATTGGAAGAACAAATATTGTGAAGATGTCAATGCTACCTAGAGCAATCTACACATTCAATGCAATCCCCATCAAAATACCATCTACTCTTTTCAAAGAAATGGAACAAATAATCCTAAAATTTCTATGGAACCAGAAAAGACCCCACAGAGCCAGAGGAATGTTGAAAAAGAAAAGCAAAGCTTGTGGCATCACAATTTCAGACCTCAAGCTCTATTACAAAGCTGTAATCATCAAGACAGTATGGTACTGGCATAAAAACAGACACATAGATCAATGGAACAGAATAGAGTGCCCAGAAATGGACCCTCAACTCTATGGTCAACTAATCTTTGACAAAGCAGGAAAGAATGTCCAATGGAAAAAAGACAGTCTCTTCAACAAATGGTGTTGGGAAAATTGGACAGCCACATGCTAGAGAATGAAACTGGATCATTTCCTTACACCACACACAAAATAGACTCCAAATGGTTGAAAGACCTCAATGTGAGACAGGAGTCCATCAAAATCCTAAAGGAGAACACAGGCAGCAACCTCTTCCACCTCAGCCACAGCAACTTCTTCCTAGAAACATCACCAAAGGCAATGGGCAATAAAATGAACTATTGGGACATCATCAAGATAAAAAGCTTTTGCACAGCAAAAGAAACAGTCAACAAAACCAAAAGACAACTGACAGAATGGGAGAAGATATTTGCAAATGACATATCAGATAAAGGGCTAGTATCCAAAATCTATAAAGAACTTATCAAACTCAACACCCAAAGAACAAATGACCCAATCAAGAAATGGGCAGAAGACATGAAGAGACATTTTTCCAAGGAAGACATCCAAATGGCCAACAGACACATGCAAAAGTGCTCAACCTCGCTCAGCATCAGGGAAATCCAAATCAAAACCTCAATGAGATATCAGCTCACACCAGTCAGAATGGCTAAAATGAACAAGTCAGGAAATGACAGATGTTGGCGGGGATGTGGAGAAAGGGAAACCCTCCTACACTGTTGGTGGGAATGCAAGCTGGTGCAGCCACTCTGGGAAACAGTATGGAGGTTCCTCAAAAAGTTGAAAATAGAGCTACCATATGATCCAGCAATTCCACTACTGGGTATTTACCCCAAAGACACAAATGTAGGGATCTGAAAGGGTACGTGCACCCCGATGTTTATAGCAGCAATGTCCACAATAGCCAAACTGTGGAAAGTGCCAAGATGTCCATCGGCAGATGAATGGATAAAGAAGAAGTGGTATATATATACAATGGAATATTATGCAGCCATCAAAAGGAATGATAGCTTGCCATTTACAATGACGTGGATGGAACTGGAGGGTGTTATGCTGAGCGAAATAAGTCAATCAGAGAAAGACATGTATCATATGACCTTACTGATATGAGGAATTCTTAATCTCAGGAAATAAACTGAGGGTTGCTGGAGTGGGGGGTGGGGTGGGAGGGATGGGGTGGCTGGGTAATAGACACTGGGGAGGGTATGTGCTATGGTGAGCACTGTGAGTTGTGCAAGACTGTTCAATCACAGGTCCTTACCTCTGAAACAAATAATACAATATATGTTAAAGCAAAAAAACAAGATAGTAGGGGGTGAGGAATGAAGTAGGGGGAATTGGAGGGGGAGATGAACCATGAGAGACAATGGACTCTGAAAAACAAACTGAGTGTTCTAGAAGGGAGGTGGGCCTGGTGATGGGTAATAAAGAGGGCACTTTGTGCATGGAGCACTGGGTGTTATACACAAAGAATGAATCATGGAACACTACATCAAAAACTAATGATGTAATGTTGGTGATTAACATAACAATAAAAAAATTTTAAAAAGACAAATAATTAGAAAGATATTTCATATATTTAGATTGAGTATTTTAAAGACAGAATTTAAACAATTACAAAAGCTTAGTAAAGAACACAATATCTAGGAAATGACATCTTAACAATGATTTATTTAGAAGTTCAATCCCCAAAACCAAATGATATTTAATATATATTAAAGTAATTAATATAATCAGTGGAGATAATACGAAGTATTAAGTGAACTACATTTGGAAAAATTAGATAGCTACTTAAAAAAATGGATCTCCACCATTCTCTTTAGAATAAAATAAATTTCAGGGCACCTGGGTGGCTCAGTTGGTTAAGTGACTGCCCTCAGCTCAGGTCATGATCCCAGCGTCCTGGGATCGAGTCCCACATTGGGCTCCCGGCTCAGTGGGGAGCCTGCTTCTCCCTCTGACCCTCTCCCCTCTCATGCTGTTTCTCTCTTGCTCACTCTCTAATAAATAAATAAATAAAATCTTTAAAAAAAAAAGAATAAAATAAATTTCAAATGAATAAAATATCTACATACATAGTTTATATGAGTCTAAAAATGAAATTATAATCACATAGAAAAGAATTTCAAGGTATAATACAAAATTCAGAATCATAAAAATATGATAAATTTTATTACATAAAAATTTAAACTTTAACAATAAGTGACTAGAAGGCTTACCATAATATGGTAAAAAAATAAATAAATAAAGGAATGTTATATGAAAGGAGAGAAGGTTAGCACTCCCCTTGACAAGGTCAGAAGAGGCCCCCAGGCCTGACAACATGCATATAGTTAAGGCATTTCCATGTACATGGCATCTAACCATTATTTTTGCCCTGCATGGGGCTCTGGGCTCAGCTGCCAGTTTGCTTGTCCCTCTCCCTCCCCCTCTGCTCCTCTCCTGCTGACCACCCCCCCACCCCGCTTGAGAGTGCATGCTCTCTCTCTCTCAAATAAATACATACATACATACATACATACATAAATACATAAAAATGTTAAAAAAAAAAGGAATCTATAAAATTGGGAAGTATTTACCACACATATGAACTTTAAGGCCTGATATTCCTATTATACACAGAACATTTGACAGCACAATATAAAGCAAATGAACAAATGATACCACAGTTTCAAATGTCAAATACACATGTGGAAAGTTGTTCTGTCTCTCTCACAGCACAGTTGTACTGATCTGCTTCCGAAAAGCTTAGCAGATGAGCAATGGATCGAGAGAAAGGGGGCAGCAGAGAAACAGCCTCCCTCCCACTTTTTTGGCATGACATTAGCCATGTGTGTATCCATGTGGATCTAGTGGACACTGCAGAATGCACCTAGGCTTGAAACATTTGCTGATATCTCAAGTAAAAGGGTTCTTGGCCAACCAAGCGTATCTCAGCAGTAGTGATTTTATAGAAGCAACTGTATTGGCAGGAAGTAAAAAAAGTCAGGCTGAAGCTTGCTAACAGAGTGTAACACACATCAGTGAACTCCGCAGTAGGCATAACACACAGTACCCTGCCTCCTTGGAGAAAACAAACCAAAACCAAAACCAAAATGAAAGCAAAACAAAACAAAATATAAAAATTTCACCCATGAGTCCTAAGGACTGCTACCTAGAAGAATCAATGATGAGTCAGTGTTAGCCAGAGGGCAGCAGCATAGCTGATAGCGAATTGCAATTGCTTCCCAGTCAAGAATAAAGCTTATGTGCCTTTGTGTATGTCCCACCCATTCCCTTACCTAGAAAAAAAAAAAAAAAAAAATATATATATATATATATATATATATATATATGAAGGAGGGAAGTAAGATAAAAAAAGGAATGATCTGTAGAGCATGTCTCCTTCCCTAGTGTAGAGCCCCAGCCAAGGGTCAAGTCTGAGGCAGGGTAAGGGAAGAGATGTGTTTAGAGTTGATTTGGGGCTTCTTTAACAATCAAAGTGACTAGAAAGCTATTGGATTTGCCTAATCTATCATTGAGGGATGGAATCTGAGGTGTCTTATATTTTCTTTCCATGAAGGTACCATTTTAGTAACTCCACATTCATTTCATCTCCACATTCTTCATATAATTCTGGAGTTTGGCTTTGAATTGTGGAATACTCAGGTAGTTCAGTGGCTTGTGACCTAGCAGGGTAGGGCAATCACACTTGAGAATTCAGTAATTATGTGCAAACAGAAATTAAGGATAGTTAGTAGTGGTTCATCTAAAGGCAGTCAACTATAGAGACAACCCCATATTCCTTCTATTGAGATTCTTGTTTGATATTCAATCTTTTGTTTGCTTCTAATTATGAAGAAGTCTAAGTGATTCAGGTATAATCTCATAATTATTTTGGTAGGAATATATGCTCTCAGTGACATGGGGTATTAAAAAATGATTATTAGGCTAAGATGTGGTGAAAGAATGATTTATATTCCACTTAATTAAGTAGAGTCATATTTAGTGGGGAAACAACTAATCTAGATGCCATATCACCTGGAACAACATGCCCACTGACGGAGAAACTCAGGTGATTGGGAAAATTTTGTCTTATTCTTTAATAGTAGATGAATTACGTATAAACTATAGAAAAGTTTTCTTCAAGACAATAAAATGTTAATCAAGAGAAAAATAAGCTAAATAAAGGTAATTATGTAACTATAATGGATACTATTATTGCATATTTTCTGCTTTTTATCTTACCTGATTTAAATAGCCACTGTATAAAATAGTATCATATACAGTATTGTGATATATGTAATATATATTATTATATATGTAATATATTTGTCAATAATAGCACAAAGCAATGGGTGGGAGCAAAGCCATAATGGGAAATATGATAGATGGGGAAATAGTAATTATATAATATTATGGAATTTAACAATAGATAAAATATATATATAATAAAATTACCCCAAAAGGGCACCATTTGTATATATGTATTTCCAGAAAAGATCAGAGAAGGCCTTAATCTTTCACCTCTGACTGACCTTGAGGCTTCTGTACAAGCAAGTTGTGAAATTTAAGGCAGAAATGTGGACTAATCTGCTAAAGCACTGTAGACCTACCCGTAAAACAAACAGAATCCTCAAGCAAAGGCTGGGAAACTTATTAGTTCAAGACAATTAATGCAATATCTGTCCAATAATTAGCTGACTACTAGGCTAATTGAGTCGATTTCAGAAGCCATACATGACAAAGAATGCAGAATTTAGAGACATAAACCAGGAAATTGACTAATAAAAATTACAACAGAGTTGTAATATATTTACAATATAAATATTATATTATTTAAAACCCAATTTTCAACAAAAGCATATGAAACGCAAAGAAATAGAAAAATATGGCCTATAAAAGTAAAAAAAATAAATAATAGTGGATGGAAACTGTTTCTAATGAAGCCCAGATATTGGTCTTATTAGTCAAAGGTTTTAAATTAGCAATTCTAAGTATGTTCAAAGGATTAAAGAAAACCATATCTAAGAATTAAAGAAAAATTAGAAAGATATTTTGTCAAATAGAGAATATTAATACAAAGATGGAAATTATCTTAAACAAATAGAAATTATGGAGTTAAAAATAACTGAAATTAAAAAACCATTACTGTGGTGTAAACTAGGTTTGAACTAGCAAAATTAAAAAAAAAAAAAGTTGTTAATTTTAATGCCCAAAGCAATTACTAAGAAAATAGTTTTTGAAATATAATAAAAAAGAACAAGAAAATTTTCTAGTATATTTTTAAAAAATATCTAACTTAAAGACAGAAATCAAAGAATAGAAACAAAAAACTGACAGAATAGGAAGGGAGAAATATACAATTCAATAATAAAAGTTGAAGACTTAACACTCTGCCTTCCATAATGCATAGAACAAGTGGGCAGAAGACCAAAAAGAAAATAGAAGACTTGAACAACAGTATAAAGTAATTAGATAACATTTACAGTACACTCCTCCAAAAGGAATATATACATTCTTCCCTAATTACACATGAATATTCTCCAAAATAGACCATATACTAGGCCATAAAATAAGCCTTGGTAAAAATAAAAGAATTGAAGTCATATAAAGCATATTATCCTCAGACTAAAGTGAAATAAAGTTAAAAATCAGTAACAGACAGGGGTGCCTGTGTGCCTCAGTCAGTTGAGTGACTGACTCTTGATTTCAGCTCAGGTCGTGATCTCATGGTTGTGAGATCGAGCCTGTGTCAGGCTCTGTGCTCAGCGTGAAGTCTCCTTAAGATTCTCTCCCTCTTCATCTGCTCCTCCCCCTGCTCACCTACTCTTGCTCTCAAAATAAATAAATAAAATATTTAAAAAAATCAATAACAGACATTATCAGAAACCAGTAACAGTTTTTGAGAAGTATACAAATATATGGAAATCAATAAATTAATCAATGAGTCAAAGAAGAAATCAAAAAAGAAATAGGAAAGTGCTTTCTAGATGAATAAAAATGAACACACAAAACTCTCAACAAAGTGGGTTAGAGGGAACATGCCTCAACATAATAAAGGCCACGGGGCGCCTGGGTGGCTCAGTTGGTTAAGCGACTGCCTTCGGCTCAGGTCATGATCCTGGAGTCCCAGGATCGAGTCCCGCATCGGGCTCCCTGCTCAGCGGGGAGTCTGCCCCTCCCTCTCCCACTCCCCCCTCTTGTGCTCTCTCACTCTCTCTCTCTCAAATAAATAAATAAATAAAATCTTTAAAAAAAATAATAAAGGCCATATATGAAAAACACACAGCTAATATCATAGTCAGTGGTGAAAAACTCAGAGCTTTTCCTCTAAGATCAGGAATAAGACCAGGAATAAGATCAGGAATAAGACTTTTATTCAGCACAGTTTAGTAGGAGTCCTAGCCACAGAAATCAGACAAAAGGAAGAAGAAAGAAAGAGAAAGAAAGAAAGAAAGAAAGAAAGAAAGAAAGAAAGAAAGAAAGAAAGAAAGAAAGAAGGAAGAAAGAAAGAAAAAAGAAAGAATGAAAAGAAAGGGAGGAAGGAGAGGCATCTATATTGGTATAGAAGAAGTTAAACTGTCAGTATTTGTATATGATATGATATTATACATAAAAACCCTAAGACTCCACCAAAAAACTACTAAAAGCAAAAAATGAATTCAGTAAAGTTGCAGGATACAAAAACTAATACCAAGAAATTGGTAGCATTTCTATATACTAATAACAAGGTAGCAGAAAGAGAGATTAAGAAAATAGTTCCATTTATTATTGCACCTAAAAGAATAAAATACTTAGAAATAAATTTACCAAGGAGATAGAAGACCTGTACTCTGAAAACTATAAAACACTGATGAAAGAAATTAAAGACACAAATAAATAGGTATTCCATGCTCATGGATTAGAAGAATATTGTTAAAATGTCCATACTACTTGAAGCAATCTACAGATTCAATGCAATCCCTATCAAAACACCAAAAGCATTTTTCACAGAAGTAGAACAAATAATGCTAAAGTTTGTAGGAAACCACAAGAGACCCTGAATAGCCAAAGCAATCTTGAGAAAGAAGAACAAAGCTGGGGGTATCACAATTGCAGATTTACAAAGCTATAGTAATCAAAATAATGTGGTATTGGCAAAAAATACACAGATAGATCAATAGAACAGAATAGAAAACCCAGAAATAAACCCACAATTATATGGTGAATTAATCTATGACAAAATAGGCAATAATACAATGGGGAAAAGACAGTCTCTTCAATAAATGGTATTGGGAAAACTGGACCACTTTATAACACCATATACAAAAATAAACTAAAAATCGATTAAAATCCTAAATGTGAGACATAAAACCTTAAATATATCCTAAAAGAGAAAACAGACAGTCATTTCTTTGATATTGGCCAAAGCAATGTTCTTCTAGATATGGTTCCTAAGGGAAAGAAAACACGAGCAAAAATAAACTATTGGAACTACATCAAAATAAAAAGCTTTTGCACAGTGAAGGAAACCATCAATAAAATGAAAATGCAATCTTCTGAATGGGAGAAGATATTTGCAAATGATATATCTGGCAAGGAGTTAACATCCAAACTAGATAAAGAACTTATACAATTCAACACCAAAACAAACAAACAAACTATTGATTAAAAAATGGACAGAGGACCTGAGTAGATATTTTTCTAGAGAAGACATACAGATGACCAATAGACACATGAGAAGATGCTTGACATCACTATCATCAGAGAAATGCAAATCAAAACCATGATGAGATATCACCACACACCAGTCAGGATGGCTAGTATCAAAGAGACAAGAAATAACAAGTGTTGGCAAGGATGTGGAGAAAAGGGAACCCTCATGCATTGTTGGTGGGAATGTAAATAGGTACAGCCAGTATGGAAAACAGTATGGAGGTTTCTTGAAAAATTAAAAACAGAACTACAAATGATCCAGTAATTCCACTACTGGGTATTTATCCAAAGAATATGAAAACGCTAATTCGAAAAGATGTCTGCACCCCTGTGTTTACTGTGGCATTATTTTCCATAGCTTTTTCTCCTCTAAATCTCAGAATATTTTGAAATTTATTTTCTGCACTTTATAGATTAGACACATTAGTTAGGTTAAATATTTCATTCAAGATCTTACAGTTAATAAATGGCATCACCAAGACAGGAACCCAAATCAATTAATTTAAAGCAAATACTCTAACCCACAAACCTATATATTTTTTATTAGATATTAAAGAAATAAGAATAAGAAATGAATGAGAAACATTTACTCAACCAATGATATTTTTACAGCTGCCTTATAAGTGGTTCAAGAGATTTATCATTTGAAGTAGGGTTTAATTGAATATATATTCCTATATCAAAGAAATGTTGAGGAAGTAAATTTTCAGGATTTATTACCATAAGCACTCTTCAACTCATTCCTTGCATGCTAACTGAGGTTACCTATCTTGAGGCGTTGTTTCACTTTACTATATATCTGAGTATATTGGAAAGCATTTAGAGGACATAATAATAATCATTATTCAAATGACAAATAGAAAGGAAATCCTCAAGTAAACATTCAGTGGAAAATAGCTAAACAAATAAATGCTATTACAAATGGGAAGATGGCATTTTCACAGTAAGTCAAAATTAGGTAGAGTTTATCTGGAATCTAAATTGTTTACAGTGAGTTTCCCTAAGTTAATGATTAGAATCGGGTTTTGACATTCTGTTCAAAAGCCTTCTACCTGAAATTTGGACAATCTTAGTTTTGATGTGGTCTATTTGATCTGCTTCTTTGTTGTCCTTGGAATAATTTACTTGGTGTTATTTTGTAAAGTCTCTCTTACTGATGATCATAAAATCTCTAGAATTTTAGAGCTAAATCTAAGTAGCAATCTAAGTCCAACCTTATCATTTTACAGGAGAGGAATTTGCAGTCAAGATACGTTAGAACTGACCCAAATATTTTTCCTTCAAAATATGAGAGGTTTTCTTCCATGGGCTTCTTTAGGGAAAAGACTACCCAGTTTAGTTATTAACCTATTTCAAATAATATGCTTGAATTATTTAAATTAAATTTTAGTATTATTTTCCCTAAGATTGTACTTGATTAAATTTAATATTATTTTCTTCTTTTTAATCTGAGCTATTTAAATAGATCACATGTTCTCTTTATTCTTATTCTTAAATGACAAATATCTATCCAAACCAGTTAACTGCCAGAACACAGGGTGCAGGGTTCCTTTTAGCATCTCTCACTGTATCGCTCAGTAATGAAAGACTCCAACCCTCTAATCTTTAGAAATCTTTGAAATCTCCACATTAAAGAGTTTTTAATCGTGTTGCTGTGCTGGAATAAGAATGGATATCCTCTGCTGCCTTCTCCGTCTGGCTAGTTGTACACAAAGAACATAATTTATCCCCAGCAATTTGAAGCAGTCTGAGATTCTCTGAAGGTCAGAGAAAGTACATACAAGGCTACATCTACAACTTATATATTGTAAAAATTTCTCAATACCCTATAACTTTGCCATCAATATTTGTCCTAAGTTTGATTCAGCACAGTTTCTAAGTAGGGCTGTCATTGTTCAATAGGAATTGCACATAAATAAGAGATCTGGCTTCTTCACCCATTTTGTGCATGCATAAGCTAAAATTATGTTATAACCTACATATGAAGGATTTTAAAAAGCTAAAAGAACAATATTTACCAGGATTCAGCTCAAAAACCTCAATAGCATCAGTGAAAGCCAAGAATGTATTGTAGGCATTCCATAAACATTTGTTTAGTTGAATTACAGAAGCTTTACTCAGTCTTGGTTTTTTTCTTTTTTCTTTTTTCTTTTCTTTTCTTTTCTTTTCTTTTCTTTTCTTTTCTTTTCTTTTCTTTCTTTTCTTTTCTTTTTTCTTTTCTTTTCTTTTCTTTCTTTTCTTTTCTTTTCTTTTCTTTTTTCTTTTCTTTTCTTTCTTTTCTTTCTTTTCTTTTCTTTTCTTTTCTTTTCTTTTTTTTCTTTTCTTTCTTTTCTTTTAATTCCTCTTATCTAAACCAGTGAGATCTAACCTAGTATAAGCTCATTCCCAAGCATTCTACATTCTGGTTTCTAAAGTGAATAGATTTAGATAAAAACAATTAATTGCATCTTCAGGCCGCTAGAAGCACATGCTTTCCAGGCTAATTTAGAAGCCATTAGAGCCAGAGTAGGAGGGTTCCCACAAATAGTGACTGGACTTTATTTTCAGGAAGAAATTCAGAGTCACAGACAGAAATGACATGAATTAAAAGCACACCCTAGAAGAGGAGGAGTTCCTTGGAGAGCCAAAGAAAAATAGTATTCTCCTCTTATTAGGAGTTTTGTTAGCAGTCTATTAAGAACAGGGTGGTAGTTAATTATAGATACATACAAAGAAGTTGGATGTGGCTTAAATGTAGTGAATATGGGCATTTTAAAAATAATTTACTAATTATATTTTTACATACTATAATGATTGTTACTAAATTTATATCAAGTGCTGATCATTAAAGTGAGAACAAATTTTCCTAAGCCAATAAAAATACCCCTAATTAAGGCCATAAAGTGAATTATTTGAATGATATTATGTACTTCATTTCTGTCACTTCCTTGGCTAAATTCCCTAGTTTCAAAGTCTTGTTTCTTGCTTTCCACTGTATCCTTAGCCTTTCAACCTTCCTCCTCGTGGTACTTATCCCTCTGATGTCCTGTATCCTAGAGTGAACACACTGTCTGCCCACCATGCAACATCCTGATTTTTATCTAGGCCTTACTGTGGCATGGACAACCCGCAAGCAAAATGGGTATAGTTATTTCCATAATGTGTGCTTAGTCCTCCTTAACTCAGACATTTTTGTCCTAACGAAATATCATATTATAATAATCTATTGAAGTGCTGTTAGGGAGAGGGACTATAAACTATCACTTTGCCTTAATTTTCCTGAAATTGCTATGAATAAACTGGATGAGCATGCTTTCAAAAAGTTTAGATCAGACAGGACTCTGCTTGTGGCAAGTGATTTAGTAAATCTACATATGTCATTATTTCAGTTGCTTAGAAGGAGAAAGATTGATTTGAATTTTATTTTCTATTGAAACATCCATCATCTAATTATTTTGGAATTATACAGATATATTCTCAATGGATTATTTGCCTTTCATTTTAATTAATTTTTATTTACAAAGAGGGCTCTACTCTCCCCCTGTATTCAAAATTCAAATGGGACTCTATAAATAGAGCAGAAAACAAAATTTTACAGATCAAAAACAGCAGCTTGTCTCCAAAATTCACTTTTTACATCCCCATTTGGTCTGAATTTTTTGTCCATTCTCATTCTTTGTGGTTCCTTAATTTCTTAACTTTTTGGGGCTCCCATGTCTAACACAAGTCTGTCTTATTTTTTACTAACTGGTTGAACTTTTGTATGTTCTATTTAAATGTCTTTCTATGGCCACCTTTGGCTTTATATTTCATAAATTTGTAGTCAGAATAACTGTCATCAGCCACTGACTCATGACTTCAAACTAAAAGAACCAGCTTTGCAATACGTCAGGCTCTGGGGAAGCAATAAATAAATCCTCATATTATTTCCTTGACAATTTATAATTTTACTTTGGAGAGTTGTATTATCAGAAGAGTTATTTTAATTCTTAATAAAGACTACTGTTTTATAACTGTCAAGAATGTAATATAATTAAAATTAAGTAAATGTAGTAAATATTATAAATATTATCAGGAATATGGCAGATTATCCATATACAAAGAAGGATTCTGATATTAGTAATTAATATTTTTGTGTATTTCCCTGTGCCAGGTACTGTTCTAGCTTTACTTATATTAACTAAATGTTTCTTACAATAACCTTGAGATCAGAACTATTATTTCAATTTTACCCATCAGAGAACTGAAGCAGAGAAGTTAAGCAATTTGTCCAAAGTTTTACCCAAACACAGCTAGTCAGTGATTGAGGTAGGGTTACAATAGGACTTTGGATCTCAGAAGACTTAACCATAGTGCAGGTCTGAGGACTACATTTGAAGAAATATTGTTATAGAACTTATCATTTATCTTCTTCATTAGGTTAATATTCTAGAATATGAAAAATGTGCTAAGCATTTTACTAGACACTGGAACAAAAAAAGAACAATGCAAAGTGATTTTTTGGGAGCTTAAAATTTAGTGGAGAAAAGAAGGCTAAAATTAATTTTATAAATATTAACAATTTTGATATCTACTTCTAAAGGGATGTAGAGAGAGTTAAGAGGGCATATGAAAGGGAATTTCAGATAGTTGAAAAGAGGAGTGATCAGAGAAGCAACCCTAAAAGATGGGCTAAAGCATTGGAAATGCTACTACAGAGGAAGTCTGGCCCCCATTGTGAAGAACTCTGTAGACATGTTGAAGACCTTGGACTGCCTTGCAAGAGCAAAGGGAAACTACTACAGGGTCTTCAGCAAGAAGCAATTTATTTACTCTAGCTGCACTGTGGAGGACAGAATGAAAGGGTACACTCATAGGATCTAATACAAAAGTCAATAATAATTACACTGATTTAGATAAGTTTCTTTCTGGTGCATCTGGATTTATAGTAAAGGGAAATACAATTGTTTTATCTGTTTATAAAAACTTTTAACATTGTAGATAAGTCTTTAGGACCACATATAAAAAGTTCAATTTTTCTTGGCTTTTGAGATGCTGAGTGTTTAAAAACATGGATTTGTAATCTAATGCCAAATCTTGAACTCTACTATTTGCAGGCTATATAACCTTGGGCAAGCTATTCACATGAGAAGGGAGAACAGAGGTCGAGGGAGGCAAAAAACTACTAAAAAGGTCCTTATTGCATAAAGGAGACACATTTGCTCAAAAAGCATAGAAGTATGATGTTAATGTTGTTTGCTTTAAAGAAAAACAACTTCAAGTAAAAACATTTAATTCTATTTAATTTGTTACTCAAATGGGTTTGTTTTAGACATATCAAGTAAAGTTAAAATTGGCATACAAAGATGTAAACATCAGTTTACAGGAAATTTCCTCTTGTGGAATATCTCATTCCTCAAAAAAATGAAAAATGACTTTACATCATTTCTGTGGTATGAAAACATTCGATGAGTTAGTACATATTTATTATGTGTTATTTGTAGTTGACTAGATTTGACACTTCATAACCGTGCATATTCTTGGTTGATGGAATAAAAGTTCTCTAAGTTCTATGTCAGTAATTTCTAAGCTGATTTTAATTATATTTGAATTTATGGATAAAGCATTTCTTAATGGGTTTATAAAGGAGATAAGTTTATGCCTCTAAGCAAGATATTTATGGCTTTGGAAATAACTACGATAAAGATATCTTGCTAGAAATATACCCAGTTTAAAGGAAAGAAAAGAAAAACAAATCTATTTTTGCCTCAACTAAATCTGATCTAATTCTACTACTAAAAATGTTATCAGCCCTATATATTGATACATTTTTTACCAGTAGAGAAAGTTACTGTGCCTAATATTTGGTTGAAAAGGATGTTGCAGCTGTTAGGAGAAAAAAAGGAAAGAGAAAGACATGAGATGCTTGTTCTTCAGGCTAATTTGCTGCCTCTAACCTTGTATTTGTTGACCCTCACCTTTTGTCCACATTTTCCTCTCACCACAAGTACGCACTCATAAATTTCAGTTCCCAACCTTATTACATTTGAGATTGTAAAATGCCAGAAGCTATGGTGCTAAAAGTGCTGCCTCTCAAACAATTTTCTCCAATGATATTAACCTTGAATGCAAGAGATATAAGTGATGGAGAGTTTACAACACCAAATAAGTTATAGTCTATTTAGCCTAAACCCTTCTTTTAAAGGAAAATGACTAGATTTGGAGGTCAGGGGAAGTCTATAATCACACTGACATTCTTGGCTCTTTGATGACTATATTTAACTAACACAACAAAAACAACAAAACTACTGTGATTTTAGATGTGTTCTCATTTAAGAAATTGTTAAAATTTAAGAAAAAAAGTTGATCTAGTTGGATTACTAATTTCAGATGACTCAATAAAGAGAAATCCATGAACATGATGGTAATTCACACTAGGGAAGTATGGGAGATGTATACTTTTGGTTTTTATACATTGACTACCTCAAGTTTGGTTCAATTAAATCCCATTGTTCTAATAATTATGAATAATATCCAAAACCATGTGAAGTAAATATTTTGTGGTTTTAATGCCTTCATGAAAGGTGTGAATTTTTATTAAGTAATCTCTACGCCCAACATGGGGCTCCAACTCAAAGCACTGAGTTCAAGAGTTTCATGCTCTACAGTCTCAGCCAGCCAGGTGCCCTATAGTCTGAGCCAGCTAGGCGTCCCAAAGGTGTGAATTTTAATATTATGCTGTTATATCTCAAAAGTATGGAAGTCAACCAGTTCTGTTACAAAATATTATTAAAATCTAGTAATTTTCAAAATCCATAAAATTCAATTTGAAGATTATGAAATTTATAAAATGTGTTTAGTATTAAACTTTTGAATTTAACTGCATATCCCCTTGTTTAGATTCCTCCCATGAGGGTCAGTACCAAGACTCTCACCCTGTCTGTCAGAAATGTTGGCTGCTAATGAGCTGTTAGCCATTAGTCCCTCAGTCAAAGGGACTGACTGCCTTGCTCAAGGTTGTGCACTCTTAGAAGAGAA
The DNA here is from genome assembly GCF_029215605.1 of Mirounga angustirostris. Lineage (NCBI taxonomy): Eukaryota > Metazoa > Chordata > Mammalia > Carnivora > Phocidae > Mirounga > Mirounga angustirostris. Next base: position 41,857,703 of record NW_026991722.1, on the reverse strand, counting down.
GCTTGCATCCAGTGACTGGCTGACTTGGGAGTACATATGATCAGGGTTTTTGTCACAATTCAGGACATCTGAATGTCATCCTAGCTTCAGAGCTTCCTAAGGAATTGACAGAGATCTTTGTTCACCACATTGCAGTTCGGTTTTTCTCTCTGCCTAATCCTGTATGATTCACTCAAGTCTTGTGCTCTAGAGTACTCTTCAATAAACTTCATACTTACCACTCTCCATCTCAGAGTGTTTTCCCAAGGAATCCATCCTAAGAAAGATGGTATTAAAGATAGTCCAAGAAAGCAGCTTTAAAATGTGATTTTTGGAGCAGGATCACCCCCTAGGCAGCTGGCAGTTAGGACCTCATAGATAGTGTTAGCCCTTGGCATGCCATAACAGAATAATCATTAAATAAAACTTTCACTGGTAATGGGATGGGATGTGATATTAGGGGAAGGGTATGAACTATCCCTGGTTGCTGCAATATCCCAGGCATTTCAGAAGTTCTCAGAAAGTAGAGATTATGAAGACAGTAAGATTAAATATAGTGTTGAATACAATAATTTGCAACAACAAAGGCAAAGACAGTGAAGGACACTGGAAAAAGATAAAACCAGAGGATGATTAATAAAAATTTTAGTGCAGAGTTGAAAGACACAAGGTCTCCTCAGCAATATATGTTGTCTCTTCTCTCCTTTAGCCAGAAAGTAGAAAGGCTACTTTTAGTAGAAAGACCAGTCCCAAAACTTAAAGAATTAAGTGGCCTACAGTGTCATCTATGGCAAGGATGAGGGCCTTAATTGGACAGAAGGATCCTGAGAATTAGAATTGGTGACATCTTGGTTGGATCTCCCTAAAACCTTGGTCTCAGATCTCCCTAAACTCTAAAAGCCTGCAGAAGTGTCATGTTCCTCCTTCTCAGTTAGTGCTCCCACACTGTTTTCAGGTGACACAGAGGCCCCTTTCTTATGAAATAACATCAGCCCACCCATCAGGATATACTTTCATCTCTCCTCCTACTCACCAACCAATAACCAATGTCAAGTTACAACCTAACCCAGCTACATAAGTACTGGACCTGCTAAGGAAGGAAATGGACTATATCCTATGGTTGCCACAGAATCTAGGCACCATGTGCAGATAGGCAAATAAAGAGTACATATGGAACTGAGTTCTGAAGGTGCAGGATGATGGAAATGGGCAACATATAAAGTTGGATAGGAATATATATAGGCATACACTTTCAACCTAGCAAGAATCCCAGGAGATGGTACCAGCACACTAGTACCTTAGCTCAGTGGCTGCTGTATAGTTTCCATCAGGGCCACTGTATAGTTTCCTGAAATGCAGTAGGTGAAATCTTCCCAGTGAGCAGCACTTTAGGCAGCACATGTGAGATCCATTTTGTGTGGAAAATAAATAGTACAAGTATGTAATACAGATTCATGGGCAGTGGTAAATGCCTAGTCCCTGATAGAGAAAGACTGTGGAAAGAGGTCTAGGGAAGAGGCATGTGGATACATTTATGATTGCAGACAAATTAAGAGCTTTGTACCCCCCATTAATGCCTTCCTGTGAGCATCCACAGTGCTGAAAAACCAAGTACTCATAATGGTTTAGCCATTATTATCAACCAGCTTTAGTCTTAAGCTTTCCCAGAACTGATATAATGAGAGCATGAACAGAGTAGCTTTTGGAGCAATAGTGAAGAACATGCATTACTAGCATGCACTACCAGCATGGGTTGTCAATTCAATGATCATTACATGGTCTGTATCTCCAAAATTTCAAATAGAATACCCTAGAAACTTGGGGGTGAAAGTTGGAGCAGCCCTGTGTATTAGATATTGTTATGACATACTGTTATGAAAATACCGTAAACCTAGCAGCTTAAAGCCATACAAATATTTTAACATAGTTCTGTGGGTCAGAAGTCTGAAATGGATCTCGCCAAGCTAAATTAAGGTGTTGACAAACTGTGTTCCTTTCTGAATGATCTAGGGGACACTCGCTTTCCTTGCTTATTTAGGGGAGTAGCAGAAGAGGATCATGGGGCACAAAATCCTACCTATAACATCTAGCTTACCATCATTTCCAATGATCAACTTTGTATTTCCTGTACTTGGTCTCTGTGGATTTATATATGGTTTGTGTGGTCTCTGTGGATTTAAGTATGCTGGTTTCCAGAGAAAAAAACACTATCACCAGAGGACACAGCAAGTTTCCTATAATGTCTTAAACTAATATATTAGTTACTTCAGACTCCCATGAAAAGGACAAAGAAAAGGAGCCACCATCCTGGCAGGAGTAATTGGCCTTAATTATCAGGAGGCAGTAGAGATGTTGATATACAATAAAGTTATGGAAGAATGTTTGGCACCCAGGTACTTATTAGGGGTATATTCTTCTACTTCCTTCCCAATATTTATAATGCATGGATAAGTAAAGCAGTCATGGCTGAGAATGTCATTGGCTTGTACCCTTGAGGGATGAGGTCACACCACCCAGCAGATAGTTGAGAAGAGGCATGATGAGTATCAGTTGCAGTTGTGAGACCAGTTGTAGCAGTGGAGTTTACAGATCATTTGGCAGCGTTCTTCTTATAGATTTCTCCACAGGAAGAAATCAACCAGAATTCTTGAGGAGCTATTTCCAATGAGCTGAACCTAACAAGGGGAGCAAGTGGATCCAAGAAGTGCAATACAGTATACTCTTAGTATGTGCTGTGGTACAATAACCAGATGAATTCACTCTTCAAGGTCAATGAATTTATCTCATAAGAATTGCCTCAGATAAAGGGACCTGACTTACACAAAGTTATCCTCCCTCCTTGGGGGCAGTCCTTATCCAATGATGGTTCAACTGGAGGTACAAATGTCCAGCCCCTCTACCTCATTTGGGGACATCTCTTAGGACCTTTCCAGCTTCAGAGCTCCTCATAGGATTGATCAAGGCTTTTATGGTGACTGAATCATTCTTCAACTGTCCAATTCTATTTTTCCTTACAGGTGTTGTACTCATGGCTACTACCCCAAAAACTTCTTGCAAGCAAATATCCAATTCAGAGTGTGATTTCTGAGAAACCTCTCCTAAGATACCTTGTTTGCTCATTGAAATGCTTTCTTTGTAGACTTTCTTCAAATATTGACTTTGAAAAAAAAATGATTTTATTTGCTTTGAGATGGTACTTTTGAAAATGATCTAAGTGAGTTATTTTAACACTAATAAACTATGTAAGCCAAGTGGAGGAAACACAATGGATATCAAAATACCATGCTTTTTAAAAAAATGTTTCCATTGGCCATAGATTTTTGGCAATGTGTGCTTCATAGTGTTATTAAAAATTATTTTCATGTGAATTCCCCTTTGAAATAGATAGGGCTATCTATAGCAACAGCATCATTCCTAATAAACTCTCATTCTCATTCCATTTGCTAATATTATTACTAAAGAAACAGAATAGCCATTTAAAATCAGTTCTGGAAATATGCTGGGTAAAAATAATAACAAGTAAGAAATGGGAGAATATAATATGACTGGAACCACCCTGGGAAACTAGCAAAAGGATTTCCACTGGTTCTAAGTGCAGTAATTAGTGAACAGGGTAGTCAGATAATTTAATCAGATGCAGTGATAGGCACTTGGGTATGAGTGCCTTACTAAAAGACATTTTTCTTAAGTTCATACAATATTCTTGATATGTCTGCATGTTTCTCAAGTAATATCACAATTTCTTACACAGACAGTGCTTTGACCATTTGAATCTGTGTGACCTAGGAAAATTCATCTAGTATTAGTTCTGCAATACACTTAAATAAATAAAAGGACAAAATTTTTGAGGAGATAAAATATAACTTGTAAAATGTTTATCTTAGTTCATGACACATGGTAACCAATGAATATTTGTTGCTGCAATTACCATTTTTTTTTAAGTTTAAACCATTTCTTCAATAAATAGGTCAGTGTATAAACTCATGATATTTGGCCAATGAAAATAATATCCTATTTTTGTATGATTCTTACTATGTGTCAGGCTTCTAATCATCTTTTCTGTATTATCTCATTTTACTTTCACAATAATCATACTGGGGTAGGCTCTATTATTGATAACATTATTTCCATTGTTTTATTGATGAGCAAATGACAACACAGATGGCATAAGTTACTTCCCAACATGCACACAGTGAGGAAGTAGCCAAATTTAGGATTTGAATCTAAGCCATCTAATTTTAAAATTTCATGCTCTGGAGCTCTAGTCTATACTGCCTCCTACATTACTGAATTAGAGTTGCAGGTAAAAATTAAAGTCAGGGAGAGCCACCTGCTTGGAGAGCTGATTTAATCCCTAGATACTCAGATCAGGTTTCTGCCTCTTCTAGCCATTTAACGGTGATGTCTTGGAAACAGATTCTCCAGCCCCAGTCTAGTCATCAGATGAATGTAGACTCAGCTGAATGAAATCTCATGAGAGACACAAGACAGACTCATCCATGTGCGCCGCCCCCAAAGTCCTGAGTCACGGAAACTGAGATAATAAGTATTTATTGTTTAAGCTGCTAAATTTGGAGATAATCTGTCATGCAGAAATAAATAACAAACATAGACAAGTTACTAATAATCTCTGAGCTATGAAAAAAAATTAGCCAGCTAAAATGTTGGAGGAGGGATATTTTCTAAGAGCTATGTGAGCAGAAGTAGCAGCAGCAGTAACAGCAACAAAATACACATCTTTTTAATTGCTGCATCCTAGTTACCTATATCCTCTGATATTAAAGTTGGAGATACAGAAATTTTCAAGTTCCTATTTCCCTTCTTGTCCTGTCATCTTATTTTTCTCTCTATATTTTACTTATTATCTATTGATTTGGATGTGCAGATAATTAAACCAAGGACACAGATATAATCACCTTAAAAACCTACATATCTTGAACAGAGAAAACCACCTTTTAGAACCACTTACTTAGAAAACTGCCTTATCACAGTGATGTCTTGAATTTGCCACTGGTTTTCACTGAAAACCATTAGAGAGTATGCATTGCTCAGGACCAACTACTTCAACAATACTGGTAAAATAGTGGAAGAATTCAGGTCCTACTTTAGATGTTGTGAACATTATTACCTTCATATACAGATGAAAATGTGTGAAATAAAAACATGTCTATGATTTAAACATACTATGAAATTAGAAATTTTATTATGAATGAGATAAAGTTTCATTTACCTTTTCAAGTTCTCCTTTTGTGAACAGGGCTCCAAAATACAGTTTAAATTATAGGAAGAGTTGGTAGGTATGATATAGTTTGCATTAAAATATCATTAACTTGCTTTTATATGGTATGGATTTGTAGCACATTTTCAGTAAAATAAGATAAGCCATTTTCTCCAATACTTAATGTGTAAGAAATGACCACCGGCCTTCTGTAAGATGAATCACAGTAGATATGCATAGACCCATTTGGAGGTAGAGGTGGCGTTGTACAAAACAAGGGGCAAGGGAATAAGTGAGAAGCAAACTGTATTTTAGTCTTTCTTCTATCAACAACCAGACTTACTACAACTATTGACCCGTCAGTTACTATTGTGCTTGAGTAATAATAAAGTAGTAATAAGAGTCAAGGAAATGATATACCTGTACTAAAATAAAAATTACAAAGCTAAGCCCTTGTTTACTTGTTTCATTTTTAAGCCATTAGATACAGGAACTCAATTAACTTAAATATAAGAATTCAAATCAAGGGGCACCTGGGTGGCTTAGTCGTTAAGTGTCTGCCTTTGACTCAGGTCATGGTCCCAGAGTCCTGGGATCAAGCCCCACATTGGGCTTCCTGCTCAGTGGGAAGCCTGCTTCTCCCTCTCCCACTCCCCCTGTTTGTGTTCCCTCTCTCACTGTGTCTCTCTCAGTCAAATAAATAAAATCTTAAAAAAAAAGAATTCAAATGAAATAAAAAATAAATGAAATTAAATTACAACACCTAATGGTGGAGATAGTCCAAGAGGTGGAGGAGAAGAAGACCTTAGTTTTGTCTGGTGCCAGGAATTCAGCTAGATAGCTATCTCATTCTGAACACTTGCAAACTCAACTGCAGATCTAAGAAAAGAATAGCTGCAGCTCTACAAATAGAAAAGCGACCACTTTCTGCAAGGTATGAGGTGCAGAGAAGTGAATCCGAGGGGCTATCTGGGAAGATAAACCACGGAGGAATGGAACCACCATCAGCCAGCACCAGAAAGTGATATAGCAGTGGAGCACAAAATCAGAACTTTTAAAAATTGAGTGAGGGATTTCCCTGCCTGAAAGCGCTCAGGTGGCAAAGTAGGGTGGAATCCTAGGTGGGACAGTGTGGTGTCAGGATCCCCAGGATCACAGTAAGACTGGGGGTGCCTGAGTGTGGCAGAGATCTCAGGCATTGGAGCAGGGAAGCTGGCTGCAACCAGCGAGCCCAGCAGTGGGCTCTCAGCTCGTGGTTGCCATAAACCATGAACCAGGGTATGGTTGGGAGATTGCTCTCTGAGTAGAGGCCCAGCCAGTGACAGAACTGCTGCAAGACCCCCCTTTCTTCCCTGGAAGGAATGTCGCAGGTGCACACTGCAGGAGTTTGCAGGGTTTGAAGACTCAAAATGGGGTTTCATGCCTGAGATAGAAATGCTTGGTCACAGGCTGGGTGAGCACAGAGTGTGGATGGAGACTGGGGAGACAGGACTGACTGACTGCTTTTCCCTGAGGGCACACTGAAGAATAAGGCCCTAAGCTTTCAGCTCAGGCTGGAGAGTGGGAGGCTGTTATTTTCATTCTCATCCTCTAAAGAGGTGTGGAAAGCCTTCAGGGAACAAAAGCCACATAGAGAAATCCAGAGTAGCTTCCTTAGCTTGGCTCCCTGGCAAGGGCGTTGCAAGTGCGCTGGGGGCAAAGACACCTGAGAATCAGGACAACAGGTCCCTACTCAGAAGATCAGAAAAAACACCCAGCTAAGACCAAGTTTACTGATCATAGAGAACTGCAAAACTCCAGCAATAGGAGAAAATAGTATATAGAATTCATTGTTTTTTTTTTTTTTTCCCATGAATTCCTTAGTCTTTCAATTTTAATTTTTTCTCCTTTTTCAACCAATTTCTTATTTTATCAACACTTTTTAATTTTTTTTTTTTTACTTTTCATTTTTACATTTACATCCTATCCTTTCATTTATTTAATTTTATTTTTGTTTCTTTACAATTTTGGGATGCAGTTTCTTCTAAGAAACAGGCCAAAATACACTCAGGATATAGTGTACTGCTCTGTTCTGTTCACCTCTCTGTTTATATTCCTTCTTTTTTCAGATTTTTTTTTTCCAGTTTTGGGTCTCTTCTGATTTGTTAAGTGTATATTTCTCTGGGGGTCATTGTTGCCATTTTAGTATTTTGTTCTCTCGTTCATCTATTCTTCTTTGGACAGAATGATAAGACAGAAAAACTCACCTCAAAAAAAAAAAAAAAAGAACAAGAGGCAATACTGACTGCCAGGGACCTAATCAGTATGGATATAAATAAGATGTCAGAACTAGGGTTCAGAATAACTATTATAAAGATACTATCTGGGCTTGAAAAAAAAGCATATAAGGCACTAGAGAATCCCTTTCTGGATTAAAGAACTAAAATCTAATCAAGTTGAAATAAAAAAGGCTATTAATGAGATGCAATAAAAAATGGAGACTAACTGCTAGGATAAATGAGGCAAAAGAGAGAATTAGTGATATAGAAGACAAAATGATGGAAAATAAAGAAGCTGAGATAAAGAGAGATAAACAACTACTGGATCATGAGGGGAGATTTGAGAGGTAAGTGTTTCCATAGAGTTAAATGATATTAGAAATAATTAGGATCCCAGAAGAAAAAAAAAGAGAGAGAAGCAGAAGGTATATTGTAGCAAATTATAGCAGAGAACTTCCCTAATCTGGGGAAGGAAACAGGCATCCAAGTCAAGGAGGCACAGAGAACCCCCTTCAAAATCAATAAAAATAGGCCAACACCTCAACAAATAATAGTGAAACTTACAAATCTCAGAGACAAAGAGAAAATCCTGAAAGCAGCTTGAGACAAGAACTCCTTAACCTACAGGGATAGGAACAATAGACTGGCAGCAGACTCTATCCACTGAGACCTGGCAGGCCAGAAAGGACTGGCATGATAAATTTGGGGTGCTAAATGAGAAAAAATATGTGGCCAAAAATACTTTATCCAGCAAGGCTGTCATTCAAAATAGAAGGAGAGATGAAAATTTTCTAGGACTAACAGAAACTAAAAGAATTTGTGATCACTAAACCAGCCATGCAACAAATATTAAAAGGAATCCTTTAAGTGAAGAGAGAGCCCAAAAGTAACATAGACCAGAAAGGAACAGAGACAATATACAAAAACAGTGACTTTACAGTTAATGTAATGGCAATAAATTCTTATCTTTCAATAGTTACCCTGAATGTAAATGGGCTAAGTGCCTCAATCAAAAGACACAGGGTATCAGATTGGATAAAAAAGCAAGACTCATCAATATGCTGTCAGCAGAAGACTCATTTTAGACCCAAAGACACCTCCAGATTGAAAGTTGGGGGGGGTGGAAAGCCACTGATCATGCTAATGGATGGCAAAAGAAAGCTGGGGTGACAATCCTTGTATCAGACAAATTAGATTTTAAACCAAAGACTGTAATAAAAGATAAGGAATGACACTATTTCATATTAAAGGGTCTACCCTACAAGAAGATCTTAACAATTGTAAATATTTATGCCCCTAACATGGGAGCAGCCAATTATATAAACCAATTAGTAATAAAATTAAAGAAACACATTGATAATACTGCAATAATAGTAGGGGACTTCAACACCCCACTCACTGCAATGGACAGATCATCTAAGCAGACAATCAACAAGGAAACAAGGGCTTTGAATGACACACTAGGCCAGATGGACTTTACAGATATGTCCAGAGCATTCCATCCTAAAATAACAGAATACACATTCTTCTCAAGTGCACATGGAATATTCTCCAGAATAGATCACATGCTGGGTCACAAATCAGGTCTCAACCAGTACCAAAAGACTGGTTTCATTCCCTGCATATTTTCAGACCACAATGCTTTGAAACTGGAACTCAATCACAAGAGGAAATTTGGAAAAAAAACTCAAATACATAGAAGTTAAAGAGTATCCTACTAAAGAATGAATGGATTAACCAGGAAATTAAAGAAAAATAAAAAAAAACATGGAAACAAATGAAAATGTAAACACAACTGTTCAAAACCTTTGGGATGCAGTAAAGTCAGTCCTCAGAGGGAGGTAAATGGCAATATAAGCCTTTCTCAAGAAACAAGAAAGGTCTCAAATACACAACCTAACCTTACACCTAAAGGAGCTGGAGAAAGAACAGCAAGTAAAGCCTAAACCCAGCAGGAGAAGAGAATTAATAAAGACTGGAGCAGAAATCAATGAAACAGAAGCCAAAGGAACAGTAGAACAGGTCAACAAAATTAGGAGTTGGTTCTTTGAAAGAATTAATAAGATTGATAAACCCCTGGCCAGATTTATCAAAAAGAAAAGAGAAAGAGTCCAAACAAATAAAGTCATCAATGAAAGAGGAGAGATCAAACTAATACTGAAGAAATGCAATTATAAGAACATATTATGAGCAAGTGTATGCCAACAAATTAGGCAATCTGGAAGAAATGGATGTATTCCTAGAGATGTATAAACTACGAAAACTGGGGCACCTAGGTGGCTCAATTGGTTAAGCGTCTGCCTTTGACTCAGGTCATGATCCCAGGGTCCTGGGACTGAACCCCTCATCAGGCTCCCTGCTCAGAGGGGAGCCTGTTTCACCCTCTTCCACTGCCCCTCCCCCTCCTTGTACACACTCTCTCTCTGTCAAATGAATAAAATATTAAAAAAATAAATAAACTACCAAAACTGAAACAGGAATCAATAGAAAACCTAAACAGAACCATAACCAGCAAGGAAATTAAAGCAATAATCAAAAATCCAACAAACAAGAGTGGCTGGATGGCTTCCCAGGTGAATTCTACCAAACATTTATGGAAGAATTAATACCTATTCTTCTGAAGCTATTTCAAAAATAGAAATGAAAGGAAAACTTCCAAACTCTTTCTATGAGGCCAGCATTCCCTTGATCCCAAAACCAAATAAAGACCCCACCAAAAAGGAGAATTACAGACCAATATTCCTGATGAACATGGATGCCAAAATTCTCACCAAGATACTAGCCAATAGGATCCAGCAGTACAGTAGAAGGATTATTCACCACGACCAAGTGGGATTTATTCCTGGGCTGTGAGAGTGGTTTAGCATCCACAAATCAATCAATGTGATACACTACAGTAATAAAAGAAAGGACAAGAAACATATGATCCTCTCAATAGATGCAGAAAAAGCATTTAACAAAGTACAGCATCTTTTCTTGATTAAAACTCTTCAGAGTGTAGGGATAGAGTGAATATACCTCAGTATCATAAAAGTCATCTACAAAAGCCCACAGCAAATATCATTCTCAGTGGGGAAAAACTAAGAGCTTTTTCCCTAAGGTCAGGGAACATGAGAGGGATGTCCACTCTCACCACTATTGTTCAACATAGTACTAGAAGTCCTAGACTCATCAATCAGACAACAAAATGAAATAAAAGGCATCAAAACTGGTAAAGATGAAGTCAAACTCTCACTTTTCACAGATGACATGATACTCTGTGGAAAACCCAAAAAACCCCACCCCAAAATTGCTCAAACTCATAAAGGAATTCAACAAAAGGGCAGGATATAACATAAATGCACAGAAATGAGTTGCATTTCTATACACTAACAATGAGAAAGAAAAAGAGAAATTAAGAAGTTGATCTCATTTACATTTGCACCCAAAACCATAAGGTATCTAGAAATAAACCTAACCAAAGAGGCAAAGGTTCTGTACTCAGAAAACTATAGAACTCATGAAAGAAACTGAGGAATATACAAAGAAATGGAAAAATGTTCTATGCTCAGGGATTGGAGGAACAAATATTGTTAAAATTTCTATGCTACCTAGAGCAATCTATACATTCAATGCAATCCCTATCAAAATACCATCTACTTTTTTCACAGAGCTGGAACAAATAATCCTAAAATTTGTATGGAACCAGAAAAGACCCCAAATAGCCAAAGGAATGTTGAAAAAGAAAACCAAAGCTGGTGGCATCACAATCCTGGACTTCAAACTCTATTACAAAGCTTTCATCAAGACAGTATGGTACTGGCACAAAAACAGACACATAGATCAATGGAACAGAATAATGAGCCCAGAAATGGACCCTCAACTCTACGGTCAACTAATCTTCGACAAAGCAGGAAAGAATGTCCAATGGAAAAAAGACAGTCTCTTCAACAAATGGTGTTGGGAAAATTGGACAGCCACATGCAGAAGAATGAAACTGGACCATTTCCTTACACCACACACAAAAATAGACTCAAAATGGATGAAATTCCTAAATGTGAAACAGGAGTCCATCAAAATGCTAGGGGAAAACATAAGCAGCAAACTCTTTGATCTCAGCCACAGCAAATTCTTGCTAGACACGTCTCCAAAGGCAAGGGAACAAAGGCAAAAATGAACTTCATTGGGACTTCATCAAGATAAAAAGCTTTTGCACAGCAAAAGAAACAGTCAACAAAACCAAAAGACAACTGACAGAATGGGAGAAGATATTTGCAAATGTCTTATCAAATAAAGGGCTAGTATCCAAAATCTATAAAGAACTTATCAAACTCAGCACCCAAAGAACAAATAATCCAATCAAGAAATTGGCAGAAGACATGAACACACATTTCACCAAAGAAAACATCCAAATGGCCAACAGACACATGAAAAAATGCTCAACATCACTTGGCATCAGGGAAATACAAATCAAAACCTCAATCAGTCAGACCACACCAGTCAGAATGGCTAAAATTAACAAGTCAAGAAATGACAAATGTTGGTGAGGATGCAGAGAAAGGGGAACCTTCTCACACTGTTGGTGGGAATGCAAGCTGGTGCAACCACTCTGGAAAACAGTATGGAGGTTCCTCAAAAAGTTGAAAATAGAGCTACCTTATGACCCAGCAATTGCACTACTAGGGATTTACCCCAAAGATACAAATGTAGTGATTCGTAAGGGCACTTGCACCCCAATGTTTATAGCAGCAATGTCCACAATAGCCAAACTATGGAAAGAGCCCAGATGTCCATCGACAGATGAATGGATAAAGCAGATGTGGTATATATATATACAATGGAATATTATGCAGCCATCAAATAATGAAATCTTGCCATTTGCAATGGCATGGATAGAACTAGAGGATATCATGCTAAGTGAAATAAGTCAATCAGAGAAAGACAATTATCATATGATTTCACTCATATGTGGAATTTAATACAGAGGATCACAGGGGAAGAGAGGAAAAAATAAAACAGGATGAAATGAGAGAGGGAGACAAACTATAAGAGACTTAATGATAGGAAACAAGCTGAGGGTTCTGGAGTGGAGGTGTTGGGGGATGGGGTAACTAGGTGATGGACATTAAGGAGGGTACATAATGTAATGAGCACTGGGTATTATATAAGACTGTTGAATCACTGACCTCTACCTCTGAAACTAAAAATACATTATGTGTTAATTAACTAAATTTAAATTTAAAGAACAAAATAAAACTGATGAATCAAGGAAAAAAAAGAAAATAGGGGCATCAATATATATCCCAAGTCACCTTATATTTGGTATTCAGACATGTCCTTGGGCAAAGACTTTAGTGGTTGCTCCATTAATATGATGGTGAGTATTAATATCAGAGGAACAAACGTGCTGAAAGATGTACTATATTATTAGAAGAAACCAATCAATGGCCCAAGGATAGCTTTCAAACAGGAAGTCTCTCAACCTATGTTGCCAGTTATCTCAGGGTAACTTCTTGCTGCCACGATGAAGTTTATTTTCCTTTGTGAACTATGTTTTTTATACTTTTAGGAGGCACTGATAATAATAAGCAAGAATTGGTAAGAATTTGGTGATAGCTCTAGGTTTGACGATGCTTAAGTGAATAAATAACCATGGAAAAATAATTTTATCTCAGCAGTCCTCAGGTTGATGGCAATGAATTGAGAATATCTGCTCTGTGTGACTCAGGAGTTGTTATATTTAAAAAGGCTTTGAGAAGTAAAAAACAAAAGGTCTAAATAAATATAAATTATCAAGATTATACTTTTCATCTCACTATTTAAATGTAAAAAAAATTTCATAACAGGTGGATTAATAAAAATATAAGTAACTTGAAAAAAAATACCACCTAATGGTATAAAAAAGGAAGGAAAGGGGAAAAAAAGAAAGCTCCCTCATTTGTTTAGCGAGAAACTACATTGACAAAAATGCATTGAGTTGAGTACTACTAAGTGCCAGGCACTTTACTTAGTGTTGAATATCCAGAGATAAATTAACGTATGTTCCATGCACTTATGCAACTCCTTGTCTAGTGTGGAAGGACAGGTGTGTAAATAAAAATTGTAAAACAATTCAATTAAATATAAAACAGATCTTCTGGAGAAAAACAGGAATAAAAACCTTGATTTGAATAAGTCAGAAAGATTTCACAAAGGCAAGGATATTTAGGCTGTCCTTTCAAGAATCATTAAAAAAAAATCATAGGTAAGGAAGATGAGATTGAATCAGATGAAATGAGAACATGTACAAAAACATGGATATGTAGAAAAGAACGAGATATCTGGGGGATAAAAGTTATGGAAAGTAGAAGTGGGAATTCCATGTTTGGTTCAATAACTAGCAATACTGTTATTTGAAATAGGTCCATCTGTGAAAGCTTGGTAAAGGCCTTCAGCAAACAGTTAATTTCTCGTTTTTCTTTTAAAAAGAAGTAATAATTTTATAGGCCTGAGAGAAGGTAATTAAAGTGAAGAAATTAAAAATGAGAAAATATTAGAGTAGTAAGAGCCTTTCCCCTAGAAGACAGAGGCCTGGAAACAAAGAAAGAAAATACATTAGTTTTTTTTTTTTTTTTTTTTTTTTTTTTAAGATCTTATTTATTTATTTGACAGAGAGAAACAGCAAGTGAGGGAACACAAGCAGGGGAGAGTGGCAGAAGAAGAAGTAGGCCTCCCACCGACCAGGGAGCCCGATGTGGGACTCGATCCCAGGACCCTTAGATCATGACCTGAGTTGAAGGCAGACACTTAACAACTGAGCCACCCAGGTGCCCCGAAAGTACATTAGTTTTAATTACACTTTGGACTTTGTCCCTAATGGATTTCCTTCCCAATCTACACTGAATAAAACTGCTATATTTGTTTACTACTCTGTGTGTGTGTGTGTGTGTTAAGAGAGAGAGGGAGAGAGAGACAGACAGAGAGAGAGACACTGAGACAGAGGGAGAGAGTTCACACACAGGTGAATCAGTACTGCTTTACAAGAGATTACATGTATCTGATAAATGAATGCTTGAATCTCCATTTTCTTAGCCAGATTTTTTAAGAACCATCCAATTTATATAGAAAAGGTATTTCATAAGAATGGTCTACATTAAAAAGTCTTACTACTTTCTATTTCTTAATAGATTTAACATGAAAGCATGCTGACTGCTGGTGCTTTTTATCTATTGTTAATTAGGATTCCTTCCTTCACTAAAATGTAAGGATCTTCAAATAATCTAATGTTTACCCCATCTCCATCCAGTTGTGAATAGATTTATGCCAGCTTCATCATAGATAAAGATTATTTGACCTTCGGCTAACCCATTTATTATCAGGATTGTTCCAGTTCCCTCCTCACTATGCTTCTGTATTCTTCCCCGGTCCCTTCAAGATCCTCACTCAAGGTTCTCCCCATGTCCACAGCACCATTACTGGAAATCATGGTTTCTTTCTTCTGATTTCATTATCTGATGTATTTATACAAGAGTCCCTTGCTCACTTTCCATCTTCTAAATAACAATACCAAAATGAAATTCTCCACATTTTCAAAATTTTCTATGATTTATTTTCTCATTTTATAGTTGTTCCTTAAATAGTTTTGGGATTTTCACAGAACAGATATGAGTATTGCTCATTTTTCAAATGAAAAAGTAGTGATTCAGAGATGTTAAATGACATCACCCCCTTTACCCAGATAGAAAGTGGAATAGTTGAGATTCAACACCTATTCTAGATGAAATGTGCATCAAATCTTCCCTGCATCTGGAAGCAACTTAGGAAATTTTAAAGTTGCTAAACTTTATTTCTCACTTTATATTTAATTCTAATCAACCTGCATCTCTATTCAGTAATGTTAGCCTTCCCTTCTTACAATTAATTTTCCCTTTACCTACTTATTTCCCTATTATTTCTATACCTTATGTTTAATCTCTCATTTTTACTATTGTCTAACAGTCATATTTATCATGAAAGTGTGGATAACAAGGAACACTCCCTCTAAAGTTACAAACAGAGGGTTGTATCTTTTCAGAAAACAAAAAAAAAATCAAAGGAAACAGCAGCAGCAAGATAAAATCAGCATACTGGTCTTCTAAGAACTAATTTTAGAGTCCATTCCATTATTACAATAGTTAAAGAGACAGGAAATTGTTCTGTAGAAACTTTTGGAGAGACAGTTTTCACTGGAGTGACAGATTACTCCACTAAAGAAAAAAGAAGTCTGGAAGCATGTCCACTGATAAACATTGTTAACCCAGGTAAGAAAGTAAAAAAAAATAAAAAAATAAAAAAATAATAATAATAAATAAAATAAAATAAATAAAATAAGAAAAATAATTACTAGTATAGCACATATGTGGCTGCTATTATTGAGAAGTCATATTTTAAAACCCCATTGTCTGTCAGGAATAAGTCCATAAATAGTTCAGTTATAGACTCACATTTAAGTCACATTCCTAAGTTCATTGAGTTGGGTTATGGTATGAATTAATGATACAAAAATCAGTATTTTGGATAAATTCTGTGCATTTCATGTTTTTTGCCAACTTTAGATAATGACTTTCAATTTCCCTTTTTTTTTTTGAAGGAACTGTTTTTTAATTAATTAATTAATTTTGGGGGGACTGGTAACTTTCCATTTCTATTGTTTACTAATGGCATTAATTAGTTCTTAGGAAGTCTGTCATGTTTTATAATTTAAGACATTGTTTGAAAGACTTTGTTCAGCTTTATTGAAATATAATTGACATATAACATTGTGTAAGTTTAAAGTGTGTACATGATTATTTAATATCCTTCTCTACTGCAAAATGATTATCACAATAGTGTTAGTTAACACTTCCATCAAAACACTTCACATACTTAATGTTTGTGTGTGGTGAGAACATTTAAGATCTACTCTGTTAGCAACTTTCAAGTATATGATAAAATACTGTTAACTACAGTCATCACGTTGTACATTAGATCCCCTTATTCATTTTAAGGAAGTGGAAATCCATATCCTCTGACAAACATCTCCCTATTCTCTGTACCTCCCACCAGTCCCAGGTTACCCCATTCTTCTCTGTTTACACAAGCTCATCTTTTCTTAGATTCCACATATAAGTGATGTATTTGTCTTTCCTATCTGACTTATTTCACTTAGCACATTGCCCTCAAGATCCATCCATATTGTTGCAAATGGCAGGATTTCCTTCTTTCTTGTGGCTGAATAATATTCCATTAGATATAGATATAGATATGGAAGAAACCTAAATGACCATCTACAGATTGATAAATATGTGTCTATCTATCTATCTATTTATCTATCTACCTATCTCTCATCTCTCATCTATCTATCTCTCATCTATCATCTATCATCTATCTATCTATCACAGGTCGTTTCCATATATCAGCTATTGTGAATGATGGTGCAATGATGAACATGAAAATGTAGGTATCTCTTTGAGATACTGATTACATCTTATCTAGATGTATACCCAGAAGCTGGCTTTCTGGATCATATGGTAGTTCTATTTCTAATTTATTGAGGAATCTCTGAACTTTTTACCTCAGTGGTTGCACCAACTTACAATCCCACCAATAGTACACAATAGTTCACTCTACTCCACATCCCTGTCAATACTTACTTCTTATCTCCTTGATGATGCCATTCTAACATGTGTGAGGTGATACCTCATTACAGTTTTGATTTTCACTTCCCTGATCCTGATGTGAGTAATGTGGAGCACCTTTTCATGTACCTGTTGGCCATTGCTGTGTCTTCTTTGGAAAAATATCTATTCAGGTCCTCTCCCATTTTTTACTGGGTTATTTTTATTTTTATTTTTTGCTATTAAGTTATATGAGTTCTTTATCTATTTTGAACATTAACTCTGTATGGAGTAGATGGTTTGCAAATATTTTTGCAACTCAAAAATAAACCTTTGCATATACAGGCAACTAATATTTGACAAAGGAGCCAAGAATACTCAATAGAAAAAGGGAAGTCTTTTCAATAAACAGTGTTGGCAATACTAGATAATTACATGCAGAAGAATGAAATTGGGCCCCAATTTTCACTGCTCAAAAAATTAAGTCAAAATGAATTAAAGACCCAAATATAAGACCTGAAACCATTAAACTTCGGAAGAAAACAGGGGGAAATATCCTTGACATTAGTCTTGGCAACAATTTTTTTTTTTTGAGATGATATCAAAATCACAAACTACAAAAGTAGAAATAAACAACTGACTACATCAAACTGAAAAGCTTCTGCACAGCAGAAGAAACAATGAAAAAATGAAAAGGCAAACTAAGGAATGGGAGAAAATATTTTGAGGATTTTTTTTTAAGATTTTATTTATTTATTTGAGAGAAAGAGAGTGAGATAGAGCATCAGCAGAGAGGGAGAGAGGCAGAGGGAGAGGGAGAAGCAGACTCCCCACTGAGCAGGGAATCCAGTGCACAGGGCTTTATCCCAGGACCCCAGGATCATGACCTGAGCCAAAGGCAGATGAGATGCTTAACCAACAGAGCCATCCAGGCACCCCAAAGATTCTTAATTTGGGAATTCAGAATCAAGTATCTACAAATATGGTGAATTCTTTCTGAAATGAATATTTTTTCAATGTTAGATTTTCTTTTTACAAATGTCAACACAAAATTATTGCATTATTCTATATTTATATTGTTATCTCAAACTCTAATTCATTTCCACATACTTAGGTTGAATATAAGATGTACAAATACATGATTCTATTTGGAATTAGACTGCTTCAGTTCAAATCTTAGCACCTTAGTTATCTATTCAATTCCTCCAGGGCTCAGTTTCTGCATCATTTATAAATAAGGATACTAATATTGCCCACTTATAAGGTGAGAATTAAATTATATTACTTAAAGTAAATAGCTCAAAACTACATAGCATGTAAGTAACAGATATTAAGGATTAATTTCTATTACTAAAAATTATTTGTAGTTCAAAACAGATCTATATTTGTATTTGTTTATATCAGTGTTGGCAAACTTTTCTCTTAAAGGACCAGAGTAAATATTTTAGGCTTTGTGTATAATATGGTCTCTCTCTAGCAACTACTTAACTCTGCTTTGTGGCAGAAAAGCATTCATACATAGCACATAAATAAGTGTGGATGGACGTGTTCCAATAAAACTTTATTGGCACGAACAGGCAGCAATCAGATTTGGGCTTCAGGCTGTAGAGTGCCAGCCCTGGTTTCAATGCTGAGAAACAAATGCAATGACTCATGATTTAATAGAAATCACTTAGTGCATCCTTAAAACTGTTAATTTTTAAGTGAATGTTTAAGACTCCCAAGAAGGTATTTCTTTGCCCACAGCTCTCCATATAGTTTATCTTTGTTGTCTTAAGTTCCATGTCAATGTTCATAGTTTTCTCAGCAAAGGATAGAGGTCAACACAAGGAGAAAATTAATTTTTTTTTAAAGATTTTATTTATTTGACAGAGAGAGATACACAGCAAGAGAGAGAACACAAGCAGGGGGAGTGGGAGGGGGAGAAGCAGGCTTCCCCCCGAGCAGGGAGCCCGATGTGGGACTCGATCCCAGGACCCTGGGATCACGACCAGAGCCGAAGGCAGACGCTTAACGACTGAGCCACCCAGGCGCCACCGAGAAAATTAATTTTTGTTAAAAAATTAAACAACGTCACAGAGCAGTTCATCCACTGTATATTCAGTGCATATTGAAAGCATTTATAACATCCCTTAGGGTTACTAAACACATGAGAAATTAGCACAGAACAACAATAAAATGTAAATTATCCTACTTCAGTGACTTATGTTATCCTCCTTTGGTGTGCAAATGGAACTTTTTTACTCACACAGGTCAGAGGAAAGTGAAATTATAAAACAAAAAAGAACTGAAGGGAAGCAGGAAATTTATGTCCCCTCAGTAGGTAGCTATCATGAAAGTATACGGAGAAACTTGTTTAGGTACAATAACTATATGCCTTTAACCTGAGGCAGATACCTCATCATATATTGAAATAAAAAACCATAACAAAATACCAAATGGTGATTTGTCAACACACTTGAGGATTTGTTTGTTTGTTTTTCTTTTTTTACACTTGAGGATTTGTAATGGAAGTTTTGGAGGATCAACTTAACAGAGGATCTTGCTGACATGAAAACTGATGATTCTTCATATAAATATATGAATGTTTCAAATAAGAATAGCAAGCTTGCACCAGCTGCTTGAGGATATGAATAAATCTGTTATGAGTTTATTTGATAAAAATTATGTATTCTAGGGGCACCTGGGTGGCTCAGTTGGTTAAGCGACTGCCTTCGGCTCAGGTCATGATCCTGCAGTCCTGGGATCAAGTCCCGCATCGGGCTCCCTGCTCGGCAGGGAGTCTGCTTCTCCCTCTCCCACTCCCCGTTTGTGTTCCCTCTCTTGCTGTGTCTTTCTCTGTCAAATAAATAAATAAAATCTTAAAAAAAAAAATTATGTATTCTATGTGTTTGAACCAGTGGACTTTAATTTTACTTTCATTCCTATTGCACAATTTTCTACTTTTTATGTCTAATCTATATTATGCAATCTAGTAGTAATATCTCCATACATACCAAATAAATCTTAACTACTTGACATTCATCCCAGCTGTGTGCACATATAACCTCTCTCTCTCTCTCCCCATATCTCTCTCTCCTTCTCTCTCTCTCTCACACACACACATACATACACCCAGAGGCATGGAATAAAATGGCTTTATATCATATAGAAATGATATCTCTAGGAATTAAGTATCACACAGAATAATCTGCCTAAAATAATTCCAATGGAGTGGCAAATGCTTATTTTCCATAAGATGTAATGTTTTTTCTTCTTCTTTTTCAAGTTAGTCTTTATGAACAAGGCCTTCTAGCTTTACTATTCATGAACTCAACCAGGTACAATAAGCAGAGCATGATAGAAGGTCAAAAGGCCTATCAGAGTTTCTGAATAAGATACTTCCTCCAATTATTTTGAACATTAAACATTTATAGAAGAGTTGGAGATGTGCTCAATCTATTTATTATTCATCCATGCTATATGTAATTGATTTTAAAGTGAGAAATTTCAGTTCAAATAGCTTTTGGAATATTCACTCTTAGATGAAGTGATATTATGTCTTCTACAATGCCTTGAATATTATCCAGATTATTAACATATTGCACATGGCTTATCAACATTATATGAAATTGAAGTAAAACTTTTGAGTGTACTACTTAATTTAGTTGAAATTTAATGATATAATTCATTGGGAAGTACTTTGCAAAAAGTTATCATTATGTTTCACTTCTCTAGCATAGTTATTACACATGTTACAGACAACACATTTGCAGAACATCTTGATTTTTTTTAAATGCTGAGTACAATCCCACCATCAATGCATGCATTCAGAAATTGCAAATCCCCTTACATTAGTGAACTTCCCCTTCTCCTCTCTCCACACCTACTCAAGCTTTAGTTTTAGTGTGGACTGAATATATATATATAATGTTCTACTACTATTCTACCTATGATTCTAGCCTTTCTCATATATATTTATATATATGAATATATAACATTCAAAGAACAGCTTATGGAGTCTGGTACAACCAGATTTTAATAATTAATATGTACTTTAATAGCTCTTTGTCCCTAAACAAGTAACTTTTTTGAATTTGAGTTTCCACATCTGGTAAAAGCAGATAATGACACTTATCAATATGATCTTTGTGAGGTTTAAGTTAGCTTTGCTAAGTTCACTCTTTGTAATAAAAGTAAACATTCAGTAAATGCTTGGGACTACTTTTTTGTATTGGCACCATCATGATTTACCACAAAAGCTCTATTCAGAATGGAGAAGGAAAAATGGAGAAGCCTGTAGGGAGGATGTTATTTAGAGGAGTTGGACCTGAAGGGATGAACAGCCAGTATTACTAGCAGTTACTTGAAGGTGGCCACAGACTATAAGAAGGAACCTAGTGAGAGGGATAACATACATTATTCATATACATAGTAGCAGTACATAGTGGCTGTCTTGGAAACATGAAAGTATCACCAAAGTACCACCCATGGGTCTAGTATCCCAGCATTTAAGTCCTAGAGTACCAGTCTAGAATATCTGGTTGCCTAGATGGGCCACAACTGTCTTCTGCCTTTTCCTTGTAGTGTTCTGGCTTAAGGTGGGTTACTGTAGCCATGGTGGTAGAAATTGTTTAAAGATAGGTTGGAGATAAAATTTTTAAAAGAAAACCAATTCTATTTTAAATGGTTTAGATCTCAACTAAGTTAATGGGAATTCAGCACAGTATTTTAAACTGATGAATGACCAGAAAGGATATAACTTTAGAATGACTGGTCTGGCAGAAATGTGGAAAAAGATGGACCAGAGGATAGAAGGCAGCAATGAAGGGACTATATCAGCAATCTGAGTGAAAATTTTAGTTCAGATGAAATTAAAATAATAGTATATATTTAAAGATAACAAGAGGGCGCCTGGGTGGCTCAGTTGGTTAAGCGACTGCCTTCGGCTCAGGTCATGATCCTGGAGTCCCGGGATCGAGTCCCGCATCCGGCTCCCTGCTTGGCAGGGAGTCTGCTTCTCCCTGTGACCCTCCTCCCTCTCATGCTCTCTGTCTCTCATTCTCTCTCTCTCTCAAATAAATAAATAAAATCTTTAAAAAAAATAAAGATAACAAGAAATTAGATTTACCATAAGGTAACCTGTTGAGGGCTAGGGCTTCAGGCAGCAGGTTAAGATGGAGAGGGGAGGTGGCTTCAGATGTTAGCTAGATCAGGATAGGGCAAAACATCTGACTGTAATAGAATAGGTAACAACAAATATGGAACTCCAGCTAAAGACTAACTTGAGTTTGTGCAGGAAATCAAGAGGGTACTTAGGCACAGTGGTCCAAGATAGGGATGAAGTTAGGATCCACTGTGAAATCTTAGGCACTAAAATAAGGCCATAAGACCCAAGGCATAAATCACATTTGTGGTTGCAGCAGGTTTGGTTCAGTTAATATATTCCATGCTATTTATCAAAATTTATTGGGTGTCTATGTGCCTAGTCGAGTTAGGCACAGACGTATATATAAGAAATGGTACAGTGGCACCTGGGTGGCTCAGTTGATTAAGCATTGGATTTGTGATTTCAGCTGAGGTCATGATCTCATGGTCCTGGGATTGAGCCCAGTGCTCAGCGGGGAGTCTGCTTGAGATTCTTTCTCTCCTCTTTCTCCCCCTCTGCCCCTTCCCCTGCTTGCACACACAGGATCTCTTGTGCGCTCTCTCTCAAATAAATAAATAATTTTTTTTAAAAAAGAGAAATGGTACAAATGCTCCCAAATCTGGAGGCATGGTTAAGTCTTTGGAGCATATGGTAATAGCTGAAGTCCTTGCAAAGCTCTAGTGACAGGGTGATAGGGCAGGGTATCATTCCTAACTTCAATTTTTTTCAATGTTATACTTGAATTAATTTTATTAAGAAAAAATTTAAAATGAAATATTTTAGTTACTTTGAATAGTACTCATATCGAACCAACTATTTTTTAATGCATAAGATCCTTTTCCTCATCCTTTTTCAGAATTAAGAAGTGCTCAACAGTCTGACTCAATTTTTGATGTTTAACAACTGAAAGCTTTCAAACCTCATCTCCTGCTTACCCTCTTCCCCCACATCTGGTTAAGTGGATAAGAAAGCCTGTGTGCACAATCCTGCAACTTCTGCAGAAGGATATTCAAACCATGAAAACTCTGGCCCCGGAATAAAGAATAAAATGAAACTAGACATAGATGTCACACTGTATACAAAATGAGCCATAAGCCTAAATGTAAAATACAAAATTATAAAGCAACTACAAGAAAATATAGGAGAAAAATCTATGTGAAATGAAGTGGTTTTAGATACAACATCAAAAGCATAACCCGTGAAAGAAAAATAGACCTGAGACTTTATTAAAATTAAAAAATAATTGCGTTGCAAATGCACTGTTAATATAATGAAAGAAAAACCACAGACTGGAATAAATTTTTGCAGAAAATATATCTAATATAAGTCTTGTATCAGAAATATACAAAGAGGTCTTAAAATTCAATCATAAAAGTAACAACCCAATTAAGAACAGGGGGAAAAAATCTTAACAGACACTTCACCAAAGAAGATATATAGATAGAAAATAGGCATATGAAAAGATGCTCAACATTCTCTGACATTACAGGATTGTGATTTTTTTCTTAAATGAGATAAATTATAATCCTATTAGAATGGCTTAACCTCCCTGAAAAGTTGCTTATACTAATTGCTGGAAACAATGTGGATCAAGAACTCTTATTTGCTGCTGGTGGGAACACAAAATAGTATAGCCACTTTAGAAGATAGTTTGGCAGTTTCTTTCAAAGCAAAGATAGTCTTAGAACATGATCAAGAAAACATGCTCCAACGGATCTGAAAACTATTTTCCCAAATAAACACTGAATCAATATTTATCCAGCTTATTCATAATAACCAGAAAGTGGAAGCAACCAGATGCCCGTAAGTAGGTGAATGGATAAACAAATTGTGGTACATCCCTAAAATAGAATACTCTTCAGTGATAAAAAGAAGAGTGCTGTAAAGCCATGCTAAAACATGAATGAATGAATCTTAGCTGTAAATTGCTAAGTGAAAGAAGCTAATCTGAAAAGGTTTCATACTACTGTATGAGACCATTTATATGAAATTCCTGAAAAAGCAAACTATAAGCATCCATAAACAAATCAGTGGTTGCCTGGGTTTCAGGATGGGAGAAGGTTAATTATAATGGTGGACATATACCACTATGCATTTGTCAAAATTCATATAATTTGATAACATAAGTGTGTGTTAATTTAAAGACTTAGGAATTCAAGGATCCCAGGATATAATGCAAAATGTGACAAAATGTGACAAAATAATCTAACTCTACTATAAATGTATGAAACAAACTTATTGAAGTGAATGGATGGAAAAGGAACTGACATAAAGATATACATACAGATCAGTGGGATATAATTTAGAATCAGAAATAAGACCTATATTTAAGGTTAATTTATTTTCAACAAGTGTTCAAAAATAATTCAATGAGGAAAAGTAGTATTTTCAAGTAATAGTTCTGGGACAACTGGATATGCACTTGAAAAAGAATCACACTATAAACAGAAATTAATAAAAATATATTGAAAACATAACATAAAAGCTAAAACATAAATTTTGTTAAGGAAAATACAGGACTAAGTCTTCATGACCTTTAATAAACAAAACTTTCTTAGATGTTATACCAAAAATATAAGGAACAAGAGAAAATAGATAAAGCTGACTTCAACAAAATTAAGACCATTGTAACTAAAAGAACATCATCAGGAAGTGAAAGCACAACACACAAACTAGGAGAAAATATTTGTAAATCATGAGATAAGTAGTTTTATCTAGAATAAATAAAAACCATTACAAATCAAAAATAAAAAGGCCAATGAGCAAAGGACCTGAATAGATATTTCTTCACAGAAGATGCATGAATGGCTAAAAAACACGTTTCACTCTGTCAATCTCATTAGTCATTAAGGAAATACAGTTCAACACAACAAATGAGATACCCAGTAGGACGGGTATAATCAAAATGGCAGATGATACAAATTTTGACAAGGGTGTGCAGTAACTGGAACTCTAGTACATTTCTGCTAGGAATGTAAAATGGTGTAGCAACTTTGGAAATAATCTGGTAGTTATTCAAAAGGTTAAACTTAGATATGCCTTATAATTCAGTGAATGTATTCCTTTGTATATATCTAGGAGTAATTAAAACATTTGTCCACGCAACAAAATCTTGAGTACAAAATTCATAGCAGCATTAGTCATAATAGCCAAAAAGTAAAAACAGCCTAAAAATCCATGAACTGATGAACAGATACATAAAATGTAGTATTATCCAAACTATAGACTATTATTAAGCAATAAAAATAAAGTACTTATATTTGCTATAATCTGGATGAACCCTGAAAAGATCCTACTAAGTAAAAGAAGCCAGTTACCAAATAACATGTACTTCATTATTCTATTTATATGAAATGTCCAGAATTGACAAATGTATAGAGAAAGAAAATAGATTCATGATTTTCTAGAACTGGGTTAGGGAGGATTGGTAAGAAATGGAGAGTGACTGCTAGTGGTCCCAGGGTTTTTCTCTGGAGTGTTGGGATTGTTCTAAAATTGACTGTAGTAATGGTTGTACAAGTCTGTGAATACACTAAAATATCCATCGAATTGTATGCTTTAACTGTGTGAATTATATAGTATATGAATTATATCTCCATAAAACTGGTAAAAATAATCTACAGTAACCTATGTACTACTGTATTGCTCTTAGTATGGATACTAAATCTGAACAAACGATTTTAATGATGTAGATAATTCACCATTTTTCTTTAGATAGCATTATTATTATAGTGATGTTAGCCTGTTGAAGTATTCTTTATACTGAAATTATGCTAATAAAATATTTTCCCCTGAGACCCATATTTATTGATGAGCTACAAAAGGAGATAATGACTAAAAATTCATATAGAAAAAAAAAAAAAGAGGAAACACAGCTTGAATAACCATCCCTCTCCATGAATTTCTTATGTTCAAAGGTACTAATTCAAAGCTCTAAGGCTGGAAACTGGTTCTGGAGCTCCATAAAAGGAAAGGGACTACATCATGAAACATGCCTGACTAAAACAGAACAACAAAGCTGGCTATATTATGCTTAGCTGTATTTCAGTTGATAACAATAGTGATAATTACATGTGCAGTATTCAGCGTTTTCCTTCCTGACAAAAGAGCAGCAACACTGTAATACCTTACAGACAGAAATAAAGGCCAAGCGGGGCACCTGGGTGGCTCAGTTGTTAAGCGTCTGCCTTCGGCTCAGGTCATGATCCCAGGGTCCTGGGATAGAGCCGCACATCGGGCTCCCTGCTCTGCGGGAAGCCTGCTTCTCCCTCTCCCTCTGCTTGTGTTCCCTCTCTTGCTGTGTCTCTCTCTGTCAAATAAATAAATAAAATCTTTAAAAAAAAAAAAAAGAAAGAAAGAAAGGCCAAGAGAGCTCCCCCTTGAACCATCTCTCTAATGTCAATGTGTAGTCTGTGCTCTTTGTAATAAAGACAACCAGAATGGGGCAGGGCTTCAGAACGAACAAATGTACACATAAACAAACTACAGAATACATTCAAATACATTTTTAAAAATAGACACAATCTCATATTCCTGATAATTATCTCTTTCCTAAGGAGGTTGTATTGTGCTCTTTAGATACGTATTTTCACCTTGAATTCTGAGTGATTTTATAAACCAGGAATGGCATTCTTGCACATCTCAGGCCATTGAAAGAATAATATGTTTAATAGATAAAATAAAACTGAAATAATTTGGGGGCGCCTGGGTTGCTCAGTCCTTCAACTCAGGCCATGATCTCAGGGTGCTGGGATCAAGCCCCACCTTGGACTCTGTGCTCAGCGGGGAGCCTGCTTCTCCCTCTCCCTCTGCCTGCTGCTCCCCTTGCTTAATTCTCAATCTGTCTCTCTGTCAAATAAATAAATAAAATCTTTAAAAAAAACTGATATAGGGGGTTGGGAGGATGGGTTAGCCTCGTCATGGGTATTAAAGAGGGCATGTTCTGCATGGAGCACTGGGTGTTATACGCAAGCAATGAATCATGGAACACCACATCAAAAACTAATGATGTAATATATGGTGATTAACGTAACAATAAAAATTTAAAAATGATAATAAAAATTAAAAAACCTGATATAATTTTATACTAGAATACTTGGAACTAAATTCCTTAGACCTATACCATTCTGAATAGCAAAATGATTATAGTATTACTTAAAACATAGAGATGAAATTTGCAAATTGTAGCTTCGAAGTTTTTAATAGTCATTATTATTATCAAAGGCTTTCTTCTTTCTGTTACTGACATAATGGAGTTCTAAATGTGAATGCAATAGGTTAAAGCCAATAATTCTGGTTTTGTATCCTTGTTCCGTCATTTAACTTTTTAACCTAGGATATAGTATCTCTGGGTTTTGGTTATTAATTTGGATATCATGTTGTAATATCTAATTTATAAGTTTACCTGAGGATCAAGAAAAATATTACAAGTTTGAAATACTGTGATTTTCCATAAACTAGAAGGTATTATTTTGATTGGCATGCAAAAGCAAGGTTGGAAAGTAAGATATTAATGACAAATTGACTAAATTAAATATAAGTATTCTTTAAAAGATTACATTGATAAGAACATTACTATAGCCCTATTAGATGCTAATTATGACATTCACTCTAGAATTTGGCAAGGGCCAGTATGCTAATAAGTAAATATCAAGTTGTTTATTTTTGGCACCTGTGTTTCTCTCTTATTACTTTCTTTTCCTGAGACAGTGCAACTGAAGGAAATCATTCAAGGATGTCATCTGTACTCTTACTGCTCACCTAAGCCAGATGTTATTCTGGCCCATCTGTTCACGCGTTCTCTGCCACAATATGAAAAACAACTGGGGACTGTGAGGTGACACAGTAATTAACCTTGTAAATGACATCAGTATCACAAATGAAACCAACACTTGGTTTTGTGACTTTTGTCAATTAGCAGCAATTAATCTTGGTTGTTTTACATAATCTCCCTTTAATATTTTATAATTTGCTTAATGGTGGATGCTATAAAATCACTGTACTTTGCTCCCCTTTTGTTGATACTTAGATTTCTCTTTGTGTTATGAGCTTTGCAAATACCACTCTTTAAGTTTGGAACAATTCTTTTTACTCCCTTATGAATTGTTGATTTGCTTAAAAAAGATATAATGGCCACTCAGTATCCATTAAATAATAGTTAAAAATAGTTAACTTTTTGATAGCAATATATTAATTTGAGTCCTTTATAAAAACCTAATGAAAAAAAATTCTTTGGAAAGAGCCTGGAATAATATTTAAGGGAAAAGATTTTAAGTTAAGGAAGTAAAAAAAATTATAACTAAATGAAGACCCAAACTGATAGATTTAAGAAGAGATTAAACACAGAAGAAGAGAAAATTAATGAATAAGAATTAGTAAATTTGAATATGAATTAGAGAAATTATGTATGTTTGAAAATTCATACAATAAAAATATAAAAAAGAGGTGAAAAGAAGGATTTCAATTAAACTACAACAATAAGGCAAAAAAAGAAAAACAAAAATATTAAAAAATATTGGGGAACTTTCTGATCAGGAGATCCATATTAAGAGAAATGTTAAAAGTTGTTCTTCAGACTGAATGCAGATACAGATACAGAAAGCAAAAAATTTTCTTTCAAAAATTAATACATGTAAAATGTGTAAACATCAAGGTAAATATAAGGCAATATTGATGGTTATTAAGGATAAAAACATTCATTGTTCAAAGTAAAAATAAAGACAATATAGCATATAGTAAAATGCAGGATAACAAGAGAACAGGATATGAGAGGAGGAAATGTAAAATACTATTGTAAGATAATTACACTGTTCACAACAATATATTATTTGCATGTAGAATGATATAACATAAGATGAACATTTTAATCCCTAGAGAACCACTAAAAATGAACAAAAAGAGGAATAACCAAAAAGGGAAAGGCAGGGATAAAATGGATTACTAACACTATAAGTTTAACAGAAATGAAATTAGGAAAAAATATGTAGAGGAACAAAATAGTTAATACCAAATGGCAACTTTTAACCCAAACATATCAATAAATATAATAAAAATAAATTGAAAGAAAACTCCATCTAAAAGTTAGATAATCCCAGTTGTATAGAAAAGTAAGCCCATATTTATGCTCTTTATGAGAAATAAACCTTAAATAACAGTGTGAAAATAAGTGTATAAAAAAGGATATAGCTCCAAAAACTAAATATAAAACAGAGTGGCTACCTTAATATCAGAAACAGTAGATTTCACCACAAAGAATTTTGAAGAGATAAAGGGAAATATTTTATAATTGTAAATATTAAAAAAAATATATAATAATACTATATGTGTGAGCACCTTAAACAGTATTTAAATACATGAATTAAAAATTGACTGAACTAGGGGCGCCTGGGTGTCTCAGTCGGTTAAGTGGCTGCCTTCGGCACAGGTCACGATCCCAGGGTCCTGGGATCAAGCCCCACATCGGGCTCCCTGCTCAGCGGGAAGCCTGCTTCTCCCTCTCCCTCTGTCTGCCGCTCTGCCTACTTGTGCTCTCTCTCTATCTCTGTTAAATAAATAAATAAAAATCTTAAAAAGAAAAAATTGACTGAACTAAAGAGAATAGGCAAACCCACAATAAAAATAAATTTTAATATTTCTCTTCCAGCAATGATAAACAAGTGAATAAAAACATCAGGAAAAAATGTTGAGTATCTGAATAACTATCAAACAACTTTCTATTGATAATTGTACTTTTTAGAATATTTTACCCAATAATTATAGAAACAAATTATTTTCAAGTACACATGGAACCTTCCCCAAAACAGACCAGATGCTGGACCATAAAATTAGTAGCACTAAACATCAAATAATTAAATTCTTACAAAACACATGCTCTGACCACAAGGGTATTAAATTAGAAAACAATAAAAGTAAGAATCCAAAAAACATAAATATTTTGAAATTAAACAAGACAAATTTAAATAAACCAGAGCTGAATTTTTAACAACTTTAGGAACCTCCATACTGTTTTCCAGAATGGCTGTACCACCTTGCATTCCCACCAACAGTGTTAAGAGGGTTCCCGTTTCTCCACATCCTTGCCAACACTTGTTTCCTGTCTTGTTAAATTTTTGCCATTCTAACTGCTGTAAGGTGGTATCTCATTGTGGTTTTGATTTGTATTTTCCTGATGGCTAGTGATGTTGAACATTTTTTCATGTCTGTTAGCCATCTGTATGTCTTTTTTGGAAAAGTGTCTGTTCATGTCTTCTGCCCATTTTTTGACTGGGTTATTAGTTGTTTGAGTGTTGAGTTTGAGAAGTTCTTTATAGATCTTGGATATCATCCCTTTATCTATAATGTCATTTGCAAATATCTTCTCCCATTGTGTGGGCTGCCTGTTAGTTTTGTTGACTGTTTCCTTTGCTGTGCAGAAGCTTTTTATCTTCATGAAGTCCCAAAAGTTCATTTTTGCTTTTGTTTCACTTGCCTTTGGAGACGTGTCTTGAAAGAAGTTACTGTGGCCAATGTCGAAGAGGTAACTGCCTATGCTCTCCTCTAGGATTTTGATGGATTCCTGTCTCACATTTAGGCCTTTCATCCATTTTGAGTTTATCTTTGTGTATGGTATAAGAGAATGGTCCAGTTTCATACTTCTGCATGTGGCTGTCAAATTTTCCCAGCACTGTTTATTGGAGAGATTGTCTTATTTCCATTGGGTATTCTTTCCTGCTTTGTTGAAGATTAGTTGACCACAGAGTTGAGGGTCGATTTCTGGGGGTCTCTATTCTGTTCCACTGATCAATGTGTCTGTTTTTGTGCCAATACCATGCTGTCTAGAGCTACCCTATGACCCAGCAATTACACTACTAGGTATTTACCCCAAAGTTACAGATGTAGTGAAAAGAAGGGGCACATGCACTCCATGTTCATAGCAGCAATGTCCACAATGGCCAAACTGTGGAAGGAGCTGAGATGCCCTTCAACAGATGAATGGATAAAGAAGATGTGGTCCAGATATACAATGGAATATTACTCAGCCAACAGAAAGAATGAATGTCCACTATTTGCACTGACATGGATGGAACTGGGGGGGATTATGCTAAGTGAAATACATCAAGTAGAGAAAGACAATTATCATATGGTTTCACTCATATGTGGAACATAAGGAATAGCATGGAGGATCACAGGGGAAGGGAGAGAAAACTGAATGGGAAGAAATCCAAGAGGGAGAAAAATCATGAGAGACTCTGGACTCTGGGAACCAAATTGAGGGTTACAGAAGGGAGGGGGCTGGGGAAATGGGGTAACTGGGTGATGGGTATTAAGGAGGGCACATGTGTGATGAGCACTGGGTGTTAAACATAACTAATGAATCTTTGAACACCACATCAAAAAATAATGATGTACTACATGCTGGCTAATTGAACATAATAATAAAAAAATAAAAATAAACCACAGCTGAAAGAAAAAATTTTAATAGGGATTATAAAATATCTTAAATTATAATTAAAATACTAAAATGTATAATGTAACAAAAATTGTGCTTAGATGTAATTTTATACTTTTTAATGCATATATTAGAAAACAAGATCTGAGATAAATAATCTAAACTTTCACCTTAGGAATCTAAAAAATAAAGAGCAAAATAAACCCAAGGCAAGCAGAAGAAAGGATATAATAATGATTAGATGGGAAATCAATGAATGAAAACAGAAAGTAATAGACAAAATCAATTAAATCAAAAGTTGATTCTTCAAAAATTTATAATCCCTTACCTAGACTGACTTAAGAAAAGAAGATAGAAAAAACAGATCAATAATTGGACAACCTATTGATATACACGATGGTAAAATTCATTAAAAAATGTTGATTGAAAGAAGTCAGATATAAAAGAATATGTATTATGGTTCCAACTATATATATTTTTAAAAAGTGAAACATTATTTCAAGAATGCATACTTAGGGGATAAATTTATAAAAATATTCAAGGAAGAAGAGTTGTTACCTTTGTGGGAAGGAACAAATAGTGACTAAGGTGTGGAATGAGGTTTGCATCGAGGGAATTGATAATGTTCTATTATTGCTTTGGGTTATGGTCACATGGATATTCACTTTTTGAAAAATCACTGAGCCATACTTTAAAAAAAAATTCTTATCTGTATGTACAGATTTCACAATAGTAAAACAATGATTTAAAAAGAAAGTCAATAGATCTTTTTTTTTTTTAAAGATTTTATTTATTTATTTGAGACAGAGAGAATGAGAGAGAGAGAGCACATGAGAGGGGGGAGGGTCAGAGGGAGAAGCAGGCTCCCTGCCGAGCAGGGAGCCCGATGCGGGACTCGATCCAGGGATTCCAGGATCATGACCTGAGCCGAAAGCAGTCGCTTAACCAACTGAGCCACCCAGGCGCCCGAAAGTCAATAGATCTTAATGAACAAATGCAAGTGGTCTTCCAAAATAAATACTTCTAAATAGACTCTACAGTTGGAAAACCAATAACTGCTGTGTACATACTGTCTCCAAATCATTAATCCCTTCTTATATAGCCACATTTAAAATAACACCTTCAGTTCAAATGTGAACAAACATAAGACATTTGATCAAAGTTAAGTTGTATGTTTTTGTGCATGTATTGGGAACCCAGTTTTGGTTCAATATTCTTTCTAAACTAATGACTGTAAACAATTTGACCATTTAGAGAACATTTTAATAAATGGATTTGAATCTATAAATGTAATAATTTACAAGTATTAACTGTAGTGAGGCCTTTATATGTGTGTGTTGTATGTGTATATGAGTAAAGTATTTGTCAAAAACCCAACAAAGTCTAGAGAGCCAAAGACTGCTTTTTATTGAAAGTGCAGAGTTACAGGAGGATAATTTAAAACAAATGAATCCAAAAAGTAACTGTTTACATTAAGGATAAATATGACCAATATTGCTGGAAATGCCTGAATCTTAGCTGAGTGCATAGCTACAGATGATAGAAAGCAAGCCAAATTAAGTGAATAAATCTTTTGAATCATATACATCCTTGTGTCTAATAGCTTTCCCGTATTGTCAGGCACCAGTCTTGGTGTTGTATGTTCACTATTTCCCAAACTTAAAATTTCACAAGAGAATTTGTAATCTTCCTTTAGGTACAAGTTAAGAAAGACTCATAGGGGAAAGGCTTCTCACTGTCTATCCCACCTTTAGTATCACTTTCCAGAGTAATTTTGTCCATATATATCTATATATATCTGAGGCACTTTAACCCTTTGATTGATGGATATTCTGTAATATAAAATGGAAATCCATGGCAATCTCTAAGGCCCCAAACATGTCCTCAATTTCTTCTTCTTCCACAAATATCTTGAATAAGGAAAAGCATTTACATTTCTCCCCCTCTTGAATATCCAGTGTTAACAAATATAGCTGCACGTCTATACTAGAACAGTCTGAGGTTATTATTATTTTTTCTAGTGGTGACTTGATAGTACTTCACTTGTATACTTAAAACCAACAGAGATTTGTGGGGCTCTGTTTTCATTCTAGCACCTTCTACTTTAACAATTGAATTACCACTTGGGTAAATCACTCTTAGTCTTCAACAAGACAAAAGAAAAGAGTATTTGTTTAAAATGCTCACAGCTTCCCTGTGGTTTATAAAGATGCTCTGCAGAATTTAACACCTGCAATGGAGAAAAATGTAACTTAATGCACAATGGAGCCTCTTCCTTGTGAAAGAAGAACTTCAACAGGAATAAGCTGTTGTTTTCTTCTTTTTTAAAAAACTTATTTTTGACAAAGTTTAGGAAACATACACCCAGCTAGACAATATGGAGTTTGACACAAGTCTTATGTTACAGTCATCTGAAAAATGCAATGACTATAATGATAGAAAATTCTCTATCCACTTCCTTATTCCTTCACCTTAGTAAAGACTGAGGCTTTCTTATAGATATTGCAAGGGTAGCTTATTTAAACTGGATTATAAATTTACCGGTCATCGTTAAGAATTGAATATAAGTTATCTAGTCTCCAACGATGGAGATGACTTTCTTAGGCTCTATTTGGTTGCCTAACCACCTTTCTCTCCTAAAAGAAGCTCTTAGCTATCTTTTATTCCTCTTAGCTGGGAGGCAGTCTTGGAAAGGTTTTATACATTGCTCTCTAACTTGGTCATGGTCATTTGCATCAAAAGAAAGGAAATTGCATCCAAAAGCACTCAACCATGGACTCCAGTAAGCAATCGAAGAAAAGTGTTACGTGAGAGCATTGCCCCACAATTCTGATTCCCTATTTTGGTGAATTTGAGTAAGAGATAAACTACATACCATAAAAAAGAGAAACAAAGGTACTCAGAAACAAGGGAAGATGGAATTGACAGATGAGTCACATTAATGGTCACATGTTCCAGTTGGAATAAAAAGATAAAAGCATCTATGAAAACTACTACTGGTTAAATAATCAATAACTGTTAAGCTACTAGAGCATTTGGTTTGTCCAAAAGATATACTAAAACTTCATGAATTCTCTTCCCATAAGTGGATATAGAATGTCAGATTACATTCAGTGAGATGAAGGAAATAACAAGGGCAAAATTATGGAGAATTTGTAACTAGAGAGTTGGGGATTGGACTACTTTTGATACGATAGCCAAGGAAGGCTCTCTGAAGAGGTGATTTTTGAGATTGCATTGATGGATGGGAAACACTGAGATATATGCTAGGGGAGGGAAGAAAAGTATAAGGCCCTAGAATTTGAAAGGGCTTGGGATATGCAAGGGACAATAAATGAGTGCAGTATGTCTGGAGAGTGGTGATCAAAGGAGAGAGTAGTATCAAAGAAGGTTGAAATGAAGAGCAGAACTTAGAATATACTGACCTCAGAAATCCATGCTAATAGGTTTCTTTTTTTTTAATGTTATGTTAATCACAATACATTACATCATTAGTTTTTGATGTAGTGTTCCCTGATTCATTGTTTGTGTATAACACCCAGTACTCGATTCAATATGTGCCCTCTTTAATCCCCATCACCAGGCTAACCCACCCCCCTACCCCCCGCCCCTCTAGAACCCTCAGTTTGTTTCTCAGAGTCCATAGTCTCTCATGGTTGGTCTCCCCCTCCAATTTCCCCCCCTTCATTTTACCCTTCCTACTATTTTCTTCTTTTTTTTAAACATATTATATATTATTTGTTTCAGAGGTACAGGTCTGTGATTCAACAGTCTTGCACAATTCACAGTGCTCATCATAGCACATACCATCCCCAATGTCTATCACCAAGCCACCCCAACCCTCCCACCACCAACCACTCCAGCAAACCTCAATTTGTTTCCTGAGATTAAGAATCCTTCATATCAGTGAGATCATATGATACACGTATTTCTCTGATTGACTTATTTTGCTCAGCATAATACCCTCCAGTTCTATCCACTTCATGACAAATGGCAAGATTTCGGGTTTTTTTGATGGCTGCATAACATTCCATTGTATCCATTCCTCTGTCGATGGACATCTTGCCTCGTTCCGTAGTTTGGCTATTGTGGACATTGCTGCTATAAACATCGGGGTGCTCGTACCACTTCGGATCCCTACATTTGTATCTTTGGGGTAAATACCCAGCAGTTCCTGGGTCATATGGTAGCTCTATTTTCAACTCTTTGAGAAACTTCCATACTGTTTTCCAAGTGGCTGCACCAGCTGACATTCCCATCAACACTGTAGGACGGTTCCCCTTTTTCTGCATCCCTGCCAACATATGTCATTTCCTGACGTCTTATTTTTAGCCATTCTGACTGGTGTGAGCTGATATCTCATTGAGGTTTTGATTTGGATTTCCCTGATGCTGAGCGATGTTGAGCACTTTTGCATGTGTCTGTTGGCCATTTGGATGTCTTCCTTGGAAAAATGTCTCTTCATGTCTTCTGCCCATTTCTTGATTGGGTCATTTGTTCTTTGGGTGTTGAGTTTGATAAGTTCTTTATAGATTTTGGATACTAGCCCTTTATCTGATATGTCATTTGCAAATATCTTCTCCCATTCTGTCGGTTGTCTTTTGGTTTTGTTGACTGTTTCTTTTGCTGTGCAAAAGCTTTTTATCTTGATGAAGTCCCAATAGTTCATTTTTGCCCTTGCTTCCCTTGCCTTTGGCGATGTTTCTAGGAAGAAGTTGCTGCAGCTGAGATTGAAGAGGTAGCTGCCTGTGTTCTCCTTTAGGATTTTGATGGACTCCTGTCTCACATTGAGGTCTTTCAACCATTTGGAGTCTATTTTTGTGTGTGGTGTAAGGAAATGGTCCAGTTTCATTCTCCAGCATGTGGCTGTCCAATTTTCCCAACACCATTTGTTGAAGAGACTGTCTTTTTTCCACTGGACATTCTTCCCTGCTTTGTTGAAGATTAGTTGACCATAGAGTTGAGGGCCCATTTCTGAGCTCTCTATTCTATTCCACTGATCTATGTGTCTGTTTTTGTGCCAGGACCATACTGTCTTGATGATGACAGCTTTGTAATAGAGCTTGAAGTCCGGAATTGTGATGCCGCCAGCTTTACTTTTCTTTTTCAACATTCCTCTGGCTATTCAGGGTCTTTTCTAGTTCCATACAAATTTTAGGATTATTTGTTCCATTTCTTTGAAAAAAGTGGATGGTATTTTGATGGGGATTGCATTGAATGTGTAGATTACTCTAGGTAGCATTGACATCTTCACAATATTTGTTCTTCCAATCCATGAGTATGGAACGTTTTTCCATTTCTTTGTGTCTTCCTCAATTTCTTTCATGAGTTTTTTATAATTTTCTGAGTACGGATTCTTTGCCTCTTGGTTAGATTTATTCCTAGGTATCTTATGCTTTTGGGTGCAATTGTAAATGGGATCGACTCCTTAATTTCTCTTTCTTCTGCCTTGTTGTTGGTGTATAGGAATGCTACTGATTTCTGTGCATTGATTTTATATCCTGCCACTTTACTGTATTCCTGTATGAATTCTAGCAGTTTTGGGGGGGAGTCTTTAGGGTTTTCCACATAAAGTATCATATCGTCTGCAAAGAGTGAGAGTTTGACTTCTAATTTGCCAATTTGGATGCCTTTTATTTCTTTTTGTTGTCTGATTGTTTTGGCCAGGACTTCTAATACTATGTTGAATAGCAGTGGTGATAGTGGACATCCCTGCCGCATTCCTGACCTTAGGGGGAAAGCTCTCAGTTTTTTCCCATTGAGAATGATATTCACTGTGGGTTTTTCATAGATGGCTTTTATGATATTGAGGTATGTACCCTCTAGGCCTATACTCTGAAGAGTTTTGATCAAGAAAGGATGCTGTACTTTGTCAAATGCTTTTCTGCATGTATTGAGAGGATCATATGGTTCTTGTTCTTTCTTTTGTTAATGTATTGTATCACATTGATTGATTTGCGGATGTTGAACCAACCTTGCAGCCCAGGGATAAATCCCACTTGGTCGTGGTGAATAATCATTTTAATGTACTGTTGGATCCTATTGGTTAGTATTTTGGTGAGCATTTTTGCACCCATGTTCATCAAGGATATTAGTCTGTAATTCTCCTTTTTGATGGGGTCTTTGTTTGGTTTGTGGATAAGGTAATGTTGGCCTCATAAAACGAGTTTGGACGTTTTCCTTCCATTTCTATTTTTGGAACAATTTCAGAAGAATAGGTATTAATTCTTCTTTAAATGTTTGGTAGAATTCCCCTGGAAAGCCATCTGGTCCTGGGCTTTTGTTTGTTGGGAGATTTTTGATGACTGCTTCAATTTCCTTAGTGGTTATAGGTCTGTTCAGGTTTTCTATTTCTTCTAGGTTCAGTTTTGATAGTTTGTACATCTCTAGGAATGCATCCATTTCTTCCAGATTATCTAATTTGGTGGCATATAGTTGCTCATAATATGTTCTTACAATTATTTGTATTTCTTTGGTGTTGGTTGTGATCTCTCCTCTTTCATTCATTAATTTATTTATTTGGGTCATTTCTCTTTTCTTTTTGGTAAGTCTGGCCAGGGCTTCATCAATATTATTAATTCTTTCATAGAACCAGCTGCTAGTTTTGTTGATCTGTTCTACTGTTCTTTTGGTTTCTATTTCATTGATTTCTGCTCTGATCTTTATTATTTCTCTTCTCCTTCTGGGTTTAGGCTTTATTTGCTGTGTTTCCTCTAGCTCCTTTAGGTGTAGGGTTCAGTTGTGTATTGGAGACCTTTCTTGTTTCTTGAGAAAGGCTTGTATTGCTATATACTTTCCTCTTAGGACCACCCTTGCTGCATCCCAAAGATTTTGAGTTGTGTTTTCATTTTCATTTGTTTCCATGATTTTTTTTTTTTTACTTCTTCTTTAATTTCCTGGTTGACCCATTCATTCTTTAGTAAGGATGCTCTTTAGCCTCCATGTATTTGAGTTCTTCCCAACTTTCCTCTTGTGATTGAGTTCTAGTTTCAAAGCATTGTGGTCTAAAAATATGCAGGGAATGATCCGAATCTTATGGTACCAGTTGAGACCTGATTAGTGATGTAGGATGTGATCTGTTATGGAGAATCTTCCATGGGCACTAGAGAACATGTGGATTCTGTTGCTTTAGGATAGAATGTTCTGAATATATCTGTGAAGTCCATTTGGTCCAGTGTGTCATTTGAAGTCTTTGTTTCCTTGTTGATCTTTTGCTTAGATGATCTGTCCATTTCAGTGAGGGGGGTGTTAAAGTCCCCTACTATTACTGTATTGTTGTCAATGTATTTCTTTGCTTTTGTTATTAATTGGCTTATATAATTGGCTGCTCCCATGTTAGGGGCAAACATATTTATAATTATTAGATCTTCTTGTTGGATAGACCCTTTAAGTAGGATATAGTGTCCTTCCTCATCTCTCATTACAGTCTTTGATTTAAAGCCTAACTTGTCTGATATAAGGGTTATTACCCCAGCTTCCTTTTTGTTTCCATTAGCATGGTAAATAGTCTTTTACGCCCTCACTTTCAATCTGGGGTTGTCTTTGGGTCTAAAATGAGTCTCTTGCAGACAGCATATTGATGGGTCTTGTTTTTTTTTATCTAATCTGATAGCCTGTGTCTTTTGATTGCGGCACTTAGCCCATTTACATTCAGGGTAACTATTGAAAGATAGGAATTTAGTGCCAGTGTAGTGCCTGTAAGGTGACTGTTACTGTATATTATCTGTGTTCCTTTCTGGTCTATGTTACTTTTAGGCTCTCTCTTTACTTAGAGGACCCCTTTCAGTATTTCTTGTAGGGCTGGTTTCATGTTTGCAAATTCCTTTAGTTTTTGTTTGTCCTGGAAGCCTCCTTCAATTTTCAGTGACAGCCTAGCTGGATATAGTATTCTTGGCTGCCTATTTTTCTCATTTAGTGCTCTGAATATATTCTGCCAGTCCTTTCTGCCCTGCCACGTCTCTGTGGATAGGTCTGTTGCCAATCTAATGTTTCTACCATTATAGGTTACAGATCTCTTCTCCCGAGCTGCTTTCAGGATTTTCTCTTTGTCTCTGAGACTCATAAGTTTTACTATTAGATGGCGGGATGTTGACCTATTTTTATTGATTTTGAGAGGTGTTCTCTGTGCCTTCTGAATTTTGATGCCTGTTTCCTTCCCCAAATTAGGGAAGTTCTCTGCTATAATTTGCTCCAATATACCTTCTGCCCCTCTCTCTCTTTCTTCTTCTTCTCAGATCCCAATTATTCTAATGTTGTTTCATCTTATGATATCACTTATCTTTTGAATTCTGCCCTCGTGATCCAGTAGTTGTTTATCTCTCTGTTTCTCAGCTTGTTTATTCTCCATCATTTGGTCTTCTATATCACTAATTCTCTTCTGCCACATTTATCCTAGCATTTAGAGCCTCCTTTTTTATTGCACCTCATTAATAGCCTTTTTGATTTCGACTTGGTTAGATTTTAGTTCTTTTATTTCTCCAGAAAGGGTTTCTCTAATAACTTCCATGCTTTTTTCAAGCCCCACTAATATCTTTAAATTCATCATTCTGAACTCTAGTTCTGACATCTTACTAATGTTGTATTGATTAGGTCCTTGGCAGTCCTGGCAGTTGGTACCGCCTCTTGTTCTTTTTTTTATGGTGATTTTTTCCACATTGTCATTTTGTCCAGAGGAGAATAGATGAATGAGAGAACAAAATGCTAACAGGGTAACAATGACTCCAGAAAAATATACACTAAACAAATCAGAAGAGGTCTGAAACTGGGGGGAAAAAAAAGGGAAAGAAAGAAAAAAGAAAAAGAAAAAGATAAAAAAAAAACAGAATATGATCAAATATGATCAGGCTGATGCATAGATCAGTGCCACACACTAGATTTTGGGTGTATTCTGGTCTGTTAGAAGAAACTGCCTCCCAAAGTTTTAAAGAAAGAAAAACTTATATATGTACAAAAATAAGGGTAAATACGATGAAGGAATGGAATATGACTATAAAGATGAAAATTATAAAAGTGTTTATAAATGGAATTGATAAGACGTTGGTTGAAAAAATAAAGAAGAGGAATTAAAAACAAAGGGTGGGGGGGATCAGGTAGGAGACCAGAACAAATCCATACACTAGAGATTTAGGGTATATTTTGGTCTGTTAGAAGAAACTGTATCGAAATATTTTAAAGAGAGAACAACTTATATATATGCCAAAAAGGTTAACTACACTGAAGGGATAGAATATGACTCTAAAAATGGAAAATAAAAAAAATTTTTAAAAAGGGATTGATAAGATGTTGGTTGAAAAAGGGAAAAAGAAAAATTCAAAAAAAGAAAAGAAACAGAAAAAAAGAAAATTAAAA
The DNA here is from genome assembly GCF_029215605.1 of Mirounga angustirostris. Classification (NCBI taxonomy): domain Eukaryota; kingdom Metazoa; phylum Chordata; class Mammalia; order Carnivora; family Phocidae; genus Mirounga; species Mirounga angustirostris. The sequence continues at coordinate 41,816,752 of NW_026991722.1, read as the reverse complement.
AAATTAACTTTGAAAGACTAAAGAATCAGGGGGAAAAAAGCCATGAATTCTATGTGTTGTATTCCCCTAGTGCTGGAGTTCTGCCATTCTCATTGATCGGTAAACTTGGTCTTGGCTGGCTGTTCTTGCTGATCTTCTGGGGGAGGGGCCTGTTGCTGTGGTTCTGAAATGTATCTGCCAGAGGTGGTATTGCCCCGCCCTTGCCAGGGCTGGACTAAGTAATTTGCTCGGGTTTGCTCTCAGGAGCTTTTGTTCCCTGCAAGCTTTCTGTATAGCTTTGGAGGACGAGTGAAAATGGCGGCCTCCCAATCTCCATTCCGGAGGAGCCAAGAACTTGGGGTGCCACTCCTCAGTGAGTCAATCACTCCTGACTACCTGGTCTCTGGGTGCACTCTGAGCTCACCCAGCCTGTGACCAAGCATTTCTATCCCTGGCATCCGACTTGGTGTGGAGTCTCCAAACACAGCAGATCCCTGTGGTGCACTCCCGTGCCGTTCCTCCTGGGGGAGGAAGGGGAGTCTCCCTGGATCTGCCACTTGTTGGGTCCCTGCTGGAGGAGCAGTGGCCTGACTGTGCCGCGGATCATGGTTCATGGCAACCCCTAGCTGAGAGCCTACTCCTTGGCTCTGTCTCTGCTGCCAGCTTCTCTGCTCCGATCTCTGGGAGCTCTGCCGCACTCAGGCACCCACAGTCTTTCTGTGTCCCCGAGGGTCCTGAGATCACACTGTCCCATTGAGGGTTCCACCCCCTGCTTAGCCACTGGAGCGATGCCCCTCAGTGGAGCCGACTTCTAAAAGTTGTGATTTTGTGCTCCGCTGCTCTATCACTTGCCAGTAGTGGCTGATGGAGGCTCCCTCCCCCACCATCTATCCTCCCGAATATCGCCTCGGATTCACTTCTCTGCACGTCCCACCTTCCAGAAAGTGGTTGCTTTTCTATTCAGAGTTGCTGCTATTCTTTTCTTCAATCTTCTGTTGAGTTTGTAGGTGTCCAGAATGGTTTGTTTCCTATCTAGCTGAATTCCTGGGACCAGATGAAATTTAGGTCTCCTACTCCTCTGACATCTTGCTCTTCGACCCTCCATGCTAATAAGTTTCTATTTTATCTTAAGAACAATGAGAAGCCACTGAAAGATTTTAAGGAAAAAAAATGTAGCAAAAACATGTCTAGTTGCTAGTTATATGCTTAAAGACTTTTTTCATACTTATATAGCTTCATTTCTATACCTAAATTGACTATAAACAAACCATACCTAAAATAATGATATGGCTCTGGCATTGTATTCTAATTTATTAGGGTATTGGTAAAACTTTTTGTTAGAAGAGGCTAGGAAATAGCTCTGTTTTGGTTCCGAGAAAACTGTCCACTACAGTAAAAAAAGTTCTTAACTTCCATTGATCTACACCCAATCCAAGTGCTGCCATGGACAACAGTATTTCCCTGGTCTTTTTCTTTTTTTTTTTAAAGATTTTTTTTATTTGACAGAGAAAGACACAGCGAGAGAGGGAACACAAACGGGGAGTGGGAGAGGGAGAAGCAGACTCCCTGCCGAGCAGGGAGCCCGATGCGGGACTCAATCCAGGGACTCCAGTATCATGACCTGAGCCGAAGGCAGTTGCTTAACCAACTGAGCCACCCAGGTGCCCTTCCCTGGTCTTTTTCTTTCTAGTATTCTACTTGTGACAAATTCTCATTGTATCTGTACATTTTCAAATTTTAGTTTTTAAGTTTTAATCTTTGTATTTCTAATGCTCTAAGTATTTATATATTCATTTACCTTCTTGTAAAATTGTGAAATATGTGATTAGGTCTAACTCAAATGCTCTGTGTTACTATCCTCTGCAAAATTCTGATGTTAAAGGCTTTAGAACTAAAATAAATTCAGAAATATACCATGAAAAAAAAAAAGAAATACACCATGAACTCCAATCAAAATCTCTAGGGATTTTTGTATTAATATGGAAAAAGCATTTTTGAAGGTTATCTAGACTAATAAAGCAAAACTTGCAAAAATTAGCAAGATTTATTATTCTAATGGAATTGAAAGTATAATATATGCCCACAATAATGAAAATATAGTTGAACACCTGTCAGATTCACAGATGGAGAGAAATATTCTATTGGCACACACAGCAAAAGAACTCACAGAAAAAGCATAAAACAAAATTTAACATTCATTCAACAAATATTTATTGATTAATAATTAAGTGTTGTTCTGAATGCCTGGAATGCATCAATAAATAAACTAAACAATGATCACTGCTCTTATGGGGAACCTACATTATGGTACAGATAGAAAGAGATAGATAAAATATTATCTTCTCTTTTATTGATGCCTTCTGGCTGAAACCCTCTCTGCTCCATATGCCCTAAATTGATCTGGGAGGACTGGGGAAGGGTGTTCTGGGTCCATGCCCAGTGCTATGCTCTTTCATTCCCCAGGGCCTGCAGTCTCTCACCCCTTGGAGCCTTCTCTGCCCTTCTGACCATAGCTCACCCTCTTTTTATTGCCCTATTTACTAACTGTTTGAGGGGCCCTGTACCACACCTAGGCTCCTGACTCTCCTTTCCCTGGGTCCCTGTGTTCCTGGGCCTCAGTCTCACCCTGGAAAATTAGCTCTATATCAGCAACACTTTGTAGCAAAATCAGTATAAATAAAAATCCCTCAGTGAAAAAATACATATATATTATATATTTACATAATTATGTGAATTATATTGTATTTTTGATAAGTGCTATAGAGAAAAAGAAAGAATGGTAAGAGTGTCAGATGTATCACAATAAAGAGTAGTTACTACAGCTTGACTTCACTGAAAAAAGAAATTTGTGTTAGGAATTGACAAAATGTATACTAAAAACAAGATGCATAAAATCAAAATACAGCTGGGACTCTAGAAAAAAAACCACAAATAAAAAATATTTGGTTAATACCATAAAATTATATAATTTAAGTAGATAAGAGCTTTTATAATATTTTATAATGTGTATTAAAATAATGATTTTTCTAACCTTAAATCCTGACAAAATGGACATTCAATTCTGTGACTTTTCTTATTGAATTTAAGGCAATGCACATCACCACACCTTTTCTGGAAAACAAGTAGTCAGTATATGCCAGCATATATTTAAAATATCAATACTCTTTTACCAGTAATTTCACTTATTGGAGTTTATCCTAGAAAATAATCAGAGAGGTTGTCAAAGATTTATGCATATAGAGTTGCCGCAGTGTTAAGGTAAAAAAAAGGAAACTTGAAAAAAATATGAATATCTAAAAGCAAATAAATAATAAAATACTTCATGGGACATCCTTTTATTCTAATCTTCTCTGTAATTAATCATTACTATATGGATTCAATACCACCACCACCTTTTCCCATTGCCGGCATTTGATGACAAGCAATTATCTCCCATATTTTCTCTTTGTATGTATTGTGCAACAAACTCTCTCTGACCAATGCATTCTCAGGAGGGAGTAAGAGAGTTCTTTACAAAGTTAAATCCAGCATACATCCTTGCCTAAAATACTGTAAGGGTTTTGTGTTGCTTTTAGAATAAGGACCAAATAATTAATGTATTCGATAGTATCCTTAACATATCCTGTAATTCCCTGGAGGGCTGGGCCCTGACCTAGTACTCAAACTTCCTTCACCAGATTTCCTCCTCTTATTCTGAGTTCTGGTCAAGCCTGCCTTATTTCAGCTTCTTTAAAATACCATGTATACCTTTGTAACATGGCCTTTGTATATGCTGCTCACTCTGGCATACAGCAGGCACTCAAATACTTGATGGTTGAAAAAATGAGCAAACTGATGAATGAGTGATTAAAAGAATGAAGAAAAAAACAGTGCAGTTTATAGTGGAAAAAATACAGAGAATATACTTCTACATTTTAAACCATAGTCTCTGGGATAATATAATGATTGCTGAAAAAAGTATATTTGAAATGAAAAGTAAATATTGTGGGAAATTATAGACATAATGAAATTAGTGAAACAATATGATACTCAATACACACCATTTATTGGGTAATTTTTGAATAAAAAAATAGGGTTGAGGTATGAGACAAGGATTGCTTATATAGATATTAGAGTCCTCTGCTCAGATGAGATTAAACTGTCAGCGGTTTAACTCGAGATGTCTTTTTTAATATACTGATTATGTTGAAAGCATTTTATTTGGTGGTGATTGAAAATAAAGCTTAAGTAGGCACATTTCCTAATATAATTTAGTCTTAATAAGGAGGTTATATCATAAAAAAAATATTAGAATACAGAAAATGAATGGAGTACATGAACATGGAAATAAGGTTTCTGAAAGTAGAAACTGTTATAAAAATAGGACCAGAAATATGTATTTACTTTCCCAATGTAGGTACACTCAATTTACAGAAATCTTGCTGAATATAAGTAATTACTACCATATGGAAATATACATATATATAGGTTTCGAATATATACCTTAGCTCTTACCTTGTTTTGAAAAGTCAAAATGAAGTGATGGTGCTTTGATTATAGAATTTTTTTTTCTTGTGTCTAGTCATTGAAAGGATTTATTAAGTGTAGATGACAAGGGTAAAATGAAAGCTAAGAAGTACCAAAGATATTCTTTGTGCTTGATGTCAGAAAACTTACCGATCCTTCTCCCCCAAATGAATATGTTGACACATTTCAGGAGAGGTGCTGGAAGTCCAGGACTACAAATGATGAACATGAAAGTTCTTTTCTTTAAGATTGATCTTTCCTTTAAGGCACAATCAATCTATCACATAGTTGACACCATTTTGTATTTTTGTGTCATTATCTGAAGCAATGATCTTAATGAAAAACACATGGATCACTAGCCTAGTCAGTGAGTTTGAACAGATTCGCCAAAACTAGCTGAGTGACCTTGCACACACCAGTTAGCCTCTCTGTGCCTCAGTTAGCCAGCTGTGAAAAGACGTTTCTATAAATGTCTTTGTAATTGATTCTGGCTCCACAAATCAATCTGGAATAGCACTTTTAAAAAAAAATAGCAACATATAAAATGACTGAGTATGAAAATATTATCCTAAAAACTGAGAAAACCAAGTAGATATTCTGCATAAGAAACTGGTTCCTCAAAAAGCTAAGAATAAGGATAAAAAAACCTAAAAGAAGAATAAAAGCTATTATTGTTAAAATAGTAAAAAAAAAACCAAACTGAAGAAATATATATTCACTCACAAATATAACCTATAATTGTTCCCATTTAATACCATTCATAAATCACAATGGTTTTGAGCACGTTAAATTTCCCTTCAACACATTAACACTGTAGAAAAGCAATCAAACACTAAAAAAAAAAAAAGAAAAAAAGAGGACCTGAATGAATGTTTCTTTAGACTAAGTCATTTGTTTTTTCAAATATTTTATTTATTTTAGAGAGAGAGAAAGAGAGAAAGGCAGAGGGGGCAGGAGAGGGAGAGAAACCCAAGCAGACTTTGTGCTGATCATAACCCTAAAACCATGACCTGAGCAAAAACTGAGTCCAATGCTTAACCGACTGAACCATTCAGGTGCCCCTAGACTAAGTCATTTAAATCATTCTTTATCAATATTCAGATTTAAAAAGTTATTTCTTTACAGTTTATAAAATACATCCACATATATTGCTATTTTTCCACATATCTCTGTTTTACAGAAGATGAAACTGAGACTCATAGAAGTCAAATGACTTGTCAGGGCACCTGGGTGGCTCAGTTGGTTAAGCAACTGCCTTCGGCTCAGGTCATGATCCTGGAGTCCCGGGATCGAGTCCTGCATCAGGCTCCCTGCTCGGCAGGGGGTCTGCTTCTCCCTCTGCCCTCTTCCCTCTTGTGCTCTCTGTCTCATTCTCTCTCTCTCAAATAAATAAATAAAACCTTAAAAAAAAAAGAAGTCAAATGACTTGTCTACTATCATTAGCTAATAAGTGGAAAAAAGTAGAAATTGAGTTCACATTTCTTAATTACAAATCTAAATTTTCTCTTGATTAAAGATTTTCAGAGTTAGTATTTGTATTTCCTAGAGGAAGGGAGGAAGTTTTGTTATCTCATTAATATAGTCAAGGATGCTTGTTTTGAAACAAATACATATCACTGATGTAGTAAGTCAAAGAACTGTTAGCAACCACAGAAAGCTATCATAAATTAATCCCATGGCCCAATAAGAAGAACAGGACACTTAATTATAGGCAGTGACCTTAGCATTTGCTTTACCACACATGCACAGACTGGTATCCTGTGCACCTCTGCCCTTCATCCCGCAAAATACAGCCAGGAGTACTACTTGATATTTGACCAGATTATAAAATAATGTAATGTGCAACACTCTATGATTTTATCATCTGTATCTGGAAATAAGATTCAGTAGGTAAGGCTTACTACATATGTGAATGAAGAAAGACAAATCATAAACAGTGCTGTGTGGCCTTCACAAAAGTAGGCCTCCTGTGCCATGTAGCCCAGGCTCCCCCTTGATGAAGTCAAGAATGTTTAGTTTTATAAGATACTGACAAAATGTATGATCCCACCTAAAATGGCTGCCTAGACCTGAAACACTGTTAAAATAGCTCTCTATTTCAATCTAGTCAACACAAGAAAAGAAAATTTCTTTGAGAAGGGATTCTAATACTAGAATCATCACTGGTCTCTGAACAGGTTATACACAGTTCTGAAAACAGTGACAGTGACAACCAATTAACCTGGTTATTAGTTATGATTACCACGGGATATTGCACCAATAATTTGCTAAACAATCATATGCAATCACTGTATTCTGCATTTTAGGTGCTTCCCCATACTATGTGGTCAAATGGGGATTTGGTAACTGACTGGACTTTTGAAATGTTCCATGTTATTAAGAGGAAATTGTGACATACAAAATATAAGATTACCTCAAAAATTATTATGCTATATATTCTTCAATATGAATTATTATTGTTATTATTACTAGTTCTTCCCTCTCAGAACTCAACACTATTATGAATGCAAAATGGTGCAGCCACTTTGGACGACAGTTTTTCAGTACCTTACAAAACTAAACATACTCACAAAACTAAACATACAATCCAGCAATTGCACTCCTTGGTATTTAGCCAAAGGATTTGAAAACCTATATCCACACAAAAACCTGAACTCATGTTTCTAGCAGCTTTTTCCATAATTTTCAAAAATTGGTAACAATCAAGATGTCTTTCAGTAAGTGAATGGATAAATAAACTACTGGTGATCCAGACAATAAAATATTATTCAGCACTTAAAATAAATGAGCTACCAAACCATGAAAAGACATGGAAGAACCTCAAGTGCCCCTCAATTGAGGAAGAACCTCATTAATAAATGAAAGAAGCCAATCTGAAAAGGCTATGTACTACACCATTCCAATCATATGACATTCTCAGAAAGGCAAAAATGGAGACAATAAAAAGATCAGTGGTTGCCAGGGGTAGGGACATGGGACAGGAATAATAAAGCACATAAGACTAATAGGGCAGTAAAAATGTATGATTTTGTAATGATGAATATATGTCACTATGTATTTGTCCAAACTCAAAGAGTATATAACACCAAGAGTGAACTCTACTAATGTAAACTATGGACTTTGGCTAATTATAATGTGTCAATGGAGGCTTTATTCTGGGAAAAAAAAAGTTCCATTTTGATGAGCAATGTTGATAATGGGGAGGCTACGCATGTGTGGGGCAGGAGGAATGTGGGAAATCTCTGTATTTTCCTCTCAATTTTATTACAAACCTAAAATTACTCTAAAAAATAAGTTCTTTTAAAAAATACTTACATTAAATGAATAACACCACTGCAACATATGAATTGGGCACATTCTAAAATTTCATCTTTTAAATGATGGAAGGTATACAAACAATTCTAAGCAGTATAAGTCACTGAAGTTAATATTAATAACCAATATATTAAGTACTTAATACATGGCAGTCCCTGTAATGAACACTTTAAATCAATTATCTCACTTGATCCTCGTGGGAATTCTATAAAGAAGGAGCTACTACTATCTCAGTTCCATATAGGAGAAAACTGGATCTCAGAAACCTTATGCAACTTAATCACAAAGGCAGAAAATGCTACTATGCTCTGGTAAGGATTCACTAGTTTCCAGAGGCCTAAACACTAATAATACTAAAAAGTCAACTATAAGCTTTCTGAAAAAATAAATAAATAAATAAATAAAAATTATCAAGTTCTACCTTGTAATCAGGAAAACATATTTTCTTCCTTTCTCCTTACTTGCCAGTCACTGCTGTCAGAGTTTGGTCTCCTCAAAGTTGGCAGGGACTCCTGTTGTTTAATAAGAAGCAGGAAGGAGTTAGAGGCTGAGAATTTAGGAGATACAGACTTTGGCTGATGTAAACCCTCAGTCATTCTCATGTCCTGAGCATCCTTTTCTTCATTTACTTTAAAATTTCCCTTTCTGCTTTCTTATCCAAATATACCACTTGCTATTTAGAAATAAAATTTTCCTCCTTTGCTAATTCACTGTAGAATAGCTATAAATACATAGATTTTCTAATCTGTCTTTTAACCTCCAAGATTTTGGAAATTTTCTTAGAGCTTAGTAATAACAGGGGGAAGTGAAATGATTGTGTTTGAAAGGTGAAAAGATTCTCCTGCAAGAAGCCTAGCAGTACTGTGTGCCCATGGCATTTACTGGAGTGTAAATGTGTTAAGCTACCCCTCCTTGTATGATCATATTTAATTTTGAGCGTTTCTCAAGTGTATGAATTTCAAAAACATCAATAATTTAGAACTTTAATCCCTGAGTGAAATAAAGTGTAAAATATCCTCTAATGATAAATCTTTGCCTGATACACAAGAGAACACTGATTCACAAGAGTCCTTGTACTGTTCACTTCCTGAATTGGATGTTATGTTGAGCATCCTTTACCAGTCATAAATGTAAAGCATTCATCAAATTTGATAAATGTGACCTCACCTAACTGCTTTAGTGCATTTATTATTTTTTATATAGATATAATTTTGAAATGGCCTTTGCATTTTAGCAAAGAGAAAATGCTTTGTTTTGTTTTGTTTTTTACTATATAGACTATTAAGAGTGATCTTTTGCATGTTGGAACTTCTAGACACTTTTTTTTCACTTTTTTCAGAAAAACAGTATGCCTTTTGACTTAAAGCAAATATTTACCTTGTGGCCAATTAAATAAGATAAATAATGGGAATATTATTCACATTTAACATGAATAGTGATATATTTAAATTCAAAGATATCATCTGTATTTTCCATTTTTTCTTTGTTTCTATTTTCCCTATTTCTCTGTGGCATGGTTTTAATTGAGCAATTTGTATATTCCATTTTATCTCCTACTGTAGCATATCATCTTTTATTCATTTTTAGTGATTGCTCTATTGTTTACTATATATATATATATATATATATTTTTTTTTTTTTTTTTTTTAAATTTTAATCCACTTCCAGGTACATGGGTGGCTTGGCAGGTTAAATGTCCAACTCTTGATTTTGGCTCAGGTCATGATCTCAGGGTCCTAAGATCCAGCCCTGCATTGGGCTCTGCGCTCAGAAGGGAGCCTGCTTGAACTTCTCTCTCTCCCTCCCCCTCCACCCCTCCCCCCTGGCCCCCAAGCTCTCTCTCAAATAAATCATTTAAAAAAATGTTTTTAGTCCATTTCCAATTAACACAATTTTGCCTCATGTTTAGTACAGATCCCTTATCAAAAAGAGTATTCCCAATTCCTCTTTCATGTCACTTGTTATACTTCTGTTATTCATTTTATTTTATGTGATATAATGGCCTAGTATATTGTTACCATTATGCTCTAAACAAACAGTTATCTTTTTAGATCAATAATGAGTAAGAAAAATAAATGATTTTGTCTTCCTTTTATTGATTCCTTCTGAGACACTCTTTCTTATGTAGATCCAAGTTTCTGAGCTAGCCTCATTTCCTTCTGCTTGAAAACTTTCTATTAACACTACTTTCAGGGCAAATCTGCCAGCAAAGAATTCCCTTGGTTTACTTTCTGTCTGACAAAGTGTTTATTTCTCCTTCACTTTTAAAGTATAATTTTGCTGGATACAGAATTCCGGGATGATGGTTTTGTTCTTTTGATACTTTAAATATTTCACTCCACTCTCTTTTTTGCTTCCTTGCTTTGTGAAGAGAAGCTCAGTGTAATTACTATTCCTGCTTTTCTATAAGTAAGGTTCCCCCCCCCCCAACTTTGTCTGGTTTCTTTTAATATTTCTCTTTGTTTGATTTTCTGCAGTTTAATGTGATATGCTTAGGTGCAGAGTTTGATATTTATCTGCTTTAGTGTTGTCTGACTTGCTGCATTTGTGGTTTGTGTCTAGCATTAATTTTGGAATATTCTCTGCAATTACTACTTCAAATATTTCTTCTGTTCTATTATGTTCCTTATCCTTCTGATATTCCAGTTATGAATGTTACATTTTGAAAATGTCCCACAGTGTTGGATATTCTGAGTTTTTTCCTCACTTTTTTCTTTTTTTTTCCTTATTACACTTCATTTGTGGAGTTTCCATTGACATATCTTCAAGTTCACTGATTTTCTTTTCAGCTGTGTTCACTCTACCAATGAGCCCATCAAAAATATCTTTTATTTTTGTTACAATGCTTTTTATTTCTAGCATTTTCTTGTTTTTTTTTTTTTTTGAGTTTCAATCTCTGTTTTTATTACCCATCTGTTCTTACACACGTTGTCTCCTTTTTCTTTTTTTTTCCACCAGAAACTTTAACCATCAGAAGTATTTTTCCTGTGTACAGCTTTTGAAGTCCTAACCCCTTTTGACTCTAATTTTTCTCCCTTGGTGAGACATGAAAGCTGGAAGCCCTGAAGTAAGGACGGATTACCTTCCATGAGCTGTGATAAAACTGCCAAAATTCTTTCCCATAGAATTTAAGCCTCTCTTATCTGAGTGCCTGATGGGGCTCCTGGAGGTAAATCTCACAAAAATTATGGGGCTTCCTTAAAACTATACTCCCAGGATTGTTTCACACAGTCAGCCTCTATCAGTTTATCAAAATGTCAATTAGGTATTCCTACCAGTTTTTGTCTCTAGAAGCTTTTGTTCTATCTAAGCACATCTTAGTTTTATCTCTCTGAATGTCCCTTCCCTTCCAATTTTTGGTGATGGTTTTTTCTGTGTCTTCAGTTTCCTGACAGGTCCAAAAAAAAAAAAAGAAAAGGAAAGGAAAGAAAAGAAAAGAAAAGAAAAGAAAAAGAAAGAAAAAGAAAAGCTGTAGATTTTTCAGTTTTTCCAGCTTTTTCTTATAGTAAGACCATGAGTGACCACTACCTGTTTCCATGTTAGAGCTGAAATCAGAAGTCCCTGCTAATATTTTTAATGACTTTTAACACTATAAAGCCTATGCATTGTAATTACATCTTTCTAATAAACTACCTCCTGTAGCACCATAGTCCTGTAATAGACAATACATTTTTACTAGATAATTCAGATAATAAATTATTGCCTCATGGGTTAGATTTAATCTCCTATTGCTTGATGCTTCTGGTAATATCTAAAGTATTGGCCCAGCACTTTTTCATAAACTTAGACCAAGAGGTAGAGTTAACAGAAAATATTATACATCATCTATTTTTCCGTGTAGTATACAACCAATACAGAATACAAGAAACTCTAGAGAGTCTCATTTTGCAAGTGCATCAACACTTTTGATATAAGCATGCATGCATACATACATACATATATGTATTATATATGCATGTATATATATATGATATATATGTATTTTGATACACAAATATGATACATACACATATATATAGTTATTATTTTTCTTGTACGTTAATGAAAGATCCTGAGGTACATTCACCTTGTGATTTACCTCTTGAATTTTCTGGACAGTTTATTAAAATTTTGATTCTGGAAAACCAATAGGGAATCTATTTTGAGGTACACTTTTCTTCAATTATTTTGTCTTACCTTGTAGACTGTGGCTCAAGTTATAATTAATCAAGCAAAGTGATATGAAGTTTTCCCTTCTCACTTTTCATGAAGCAAATAGCTGGCTATACTTGCTGCCTATTTATTCTACTTTTCAGCCTGGACACACAAGATACTGTAATCTCATCAATGTCACTAGAGTAGTGGAACTAATCCCTTAACTGATCAAAACCATCTTGTCTCCCTTTTTATTCTTTTATTTTTATTTTTTCTCCTCATCTCTCTTGTTCATAGAGTTGCTTTCCTTCATTATTTCCAAATTCAGTTAATTTTTTTACCTATGTTTCTGTCTCCCAGAATTTCCTTATGGAATGATAACATCAAACATACATTATTCTTTAATATTCTAAATAATAGCAAATATTAAATAAACAAAGAGAAACTGAGGAAAGATAAAGTGATTAAAAAACAGAAAAGTTGGGAAAGGTAACTATAAATCTTGTACAAAAAATTACATTTAAATGAGAATTTTTCTATTTCCTGGAGTATTAATAATACACACACACACATACACACATACATATATATAACTATTATTAGAGGCAGCATTTTCTCATGTTTCACTCTTTGGTCTTTTCACTTAGTACTTTCTCCTGACATAATGTCACCATTATTCACAACTTTGAATACCATTTAGGAGTCATTATCCAAAGAATATACACCAAGAATACAGTTTGATATAATGTGAGTACCAGACATTATAACAGCCTAATTGATCCTATGTGGATAATTCATAAGCATGTTCAACTCAAAAATGTTAAAAACTGAATTTATCACCATTCTCTAACCAAGGGAAAAAAATACAAAACCATGTATTTTTTACAATACAAGAAAGAAACATAAAAAAAGAAAAATGGATAGAAAAGAAAGAGAAGGAAGGAAGGAAGGAAGGAAGGAAGGAAGGAAGGAAGGAGAAAGAAAGAAAGAAAGAAAGAAAGAAAGAAAGAAAGAAAGAAAGAAAGAAAGAAAGAAGAGAAAGAAAGAGAAAGAAAGAAGAAAGAAGAAAAGAAAGAAAGAAAAAGAAAAAAGAAAGAAAGAAAAGAAAGAAGAAAGAAAGAAAGAAAAAGAAAGAAAGAAAGAAAGAAAGAAAGAAAGAAAGAAAGAAAGAAAGAAAGAAAGAAAGAAAGAAAGAAAGAAAGAAAGAAAAGAAAGAAAAAGAAAGAAGAAAGAGAGGGATACCTGGGTGAGTCAGTCAGTCAAGCGGCTGCCTTCAGCTCAGTTCATGATCGAGCCCCACGTCCGGCTCACTGCTCAGTGGAGAGCCTGCTTCTCCCTCTCCCTCTGCCTGCAGCTCTGCCTACTTGTGCTCTCTCTCCATCTATCTGTCGAATAAATAAAGTCTTAAGGAGAGAGAGAAAGAAAGAAAGAGAGAGAGAGGGAGGGAGGGAGGAACAAAGGAAGGAAACAAATATTCTAATACTCTGGATAGTGAATTATTCATCCAACTTCACAAGGCAGAAATCTCTAAGTTTTTCTTGAGTCCTTTCTCCCAAACCTCCATATCTAACCAGCCACTATGTTTTATAGACTGGACTTCTAAATAAATCTCAACTTCATTCCATCTCTATTATCTCTGCTCTACACTAAACTTCCATCATATCTTGTCTAAAGAATCTCCAGTAGTAGCTCATTGTTCTTTACCTAAATTCAACCTTGTAACTTAGACATGAAGAACCAGAAGAATCTAAATACTATCAATTTTGTGCCATTCACATTATACCATTTTCTCCTTTGCTTTCTTCTTTCTAATCAAATTGCCCTTGTCTTTTTCTTTCAATGACTATGCTAGTTTCTGTATTGTATCCTTCGTAGAAGCCATTCCTTCTTCCAGAATATTCTTCCTCTTTTCTTATTTTAAGATGAAATATTTACAACTTACCTAAAACAACTGCTTCTCAAAAATTTTGCACTGAAATTTTTGTCTTGATCTGCCCCTCATCTCATATTCCAGTATAGCACCCTACTATTATTAACGACAATTGTTTTAAATATTTGGCTGTGTAGTTATGTTATACCTGCATTCCCTACTAATACTCCTTTCCAATAGAACAGGGATTATATATTTCTTTTCCACTGGCTTAATATTAGTAAACAGCATAGTCTTGATTCATAGTAGATGCTCTCTTAATATTTGTTAAACAAATAACAGTGATTTTACTAAAAAGCCAAAATAAAAAACATAGTTTGTAATTTATTTTTGCATAGACAATTTCCAACACAAACCAAAATGTAATATGTTCTAGCCAGGATCCTAATAATTAGATACAGAAAGATGAAACTAAGTTACTTAAGAAGGCTATAGAGGGCTTTAAATATGCTAGTAATAGTAAATAAAATAAGTTGCATTTATATGTACAGTCATTTTAACCAACATTAAAAAGTATCTTAAGATTTACTTAAGGTTGTATGCTGAAAAACCTTGTTGTAAATATATAATACATATATACTTTTTGTAATTCAATGCTTCACATTTTATATAATACATGTATACACCATAATATATTAAAAAAAAGTTAAACTATATATATTAAAATGTCATCTTATTATTATATAATTAATATATTTATATATAAATATGCATCACAATTTATGTTATATGCTAATGTAGTTAATAATATGGTTTATAACATACTACTATATGCAAAATACAAAATTTTATTATATAAACATATACATTTAGTAGAACATATATGGAAGATTGAGAGTATATTACATACATTAAACCTATTTTCCCATCTCCATTAGATATGACTTATCCTAATTTTTTTGAACATTTTTTGTTATTATGTTATGTTAATCACCATACATTACATCATTAGTTTTTGATGGAGTGTTCCATGATTCGTTGTTTGCATATAACACCCAGTGCTCCATTCAGTATGTGCCCTCTTTAATACACATCACCAGGCTAACCCATCCCCCACCCCCGTCCCCTCTAGAACCCTCAGTTTGTTTCTCAGAGTACATAGTCTCACATGGTTGGTCTCTCCCTCAGATTTCACTACCCTCATTCTTCTCACCTCCTATCTTCTTCTTCTTCTTTTTTTTAACATATAACGTATTATTTGTTTCAGAGGTAGAGATCTGTGATTCAACATTCTTGCACAATTCACAGCGCTCACCATAGCACATACCCTCCCCAATGTCTATCACCCAGCCACTCCATACCCCCACCCCCCACCACTTCAGCAACCCTCAGTTTGTTTCCTAAGATTAAGAATTCCTCATATCAGTGAGACCATAGATACCTGTCTTTCTCTGATTGACTTATTTCGCTCAGCATAATACCCTCCAGTTCCAACCACATCATTGCAAATGGCAAGATTTCGAGTTTTTTGATGGCTGCATAATATTCTATTGTATATATGTACCACATCTTCTTTATACAGTCATCTGTCGATGGACATCTTGGCTCTTTCCACACTTTGGCTATTGTGGACAATGCTGCTATAAACATCGGGTTGCATGTACCCCTTCAGATCCCTACATTTCTATCTTTGAGGTAAATACCCAGTAGTGCAATTGCTGGGTCATATGATAGCTCTATTTTCAACTTTTTGAGGAACCTCCATACTGTTTTCCAGAGTGGTTGCACCAGCTTGCATTCCCACCAACAGTGGAGGAGGGTTCCCCTTTCTCTGCATCCCTGCCAACATCTGTCCTTTCCTGACTTGTTAATTTTAGCCATTCTCACTGGTGTGAGGTGGTATCTCATTGAGGTTTTGATTTGGATTTCCCTGATGCCAACTGATGTTGAGCACTTTTTCATGTGTCTCTTGGCCGTTTGGATGTCTTCTTTGGAAAAATGTCTGTTCATGTCTTCTGCCCATTTCATGACTGGATCATTTGTTCTTTGGGTGTTGAGTTTGATAAGTTCTTTATAGATTTTGGATACTAGCCCGTTATCTGATATGTCATTTGCAAATATCTTCTCCCATTCTGTCAGTTGTCTTTTGGTTTTGTTGACTGTTTCTTTTGCTGTGCAAAAGCTTTTTATCTTGATGAAGTCCCAATAGTTCATTTTTGCCCTTGCTTCCCTTGCCTTTGGCAATGTTTCTAGGAAGAAGTTGCTGCGGCTGAGGTCGAAGAGGTTGCTGCCTGTGTTCTCCTTTAGGATTTTGATGGACTCCTGTCTCACATTGAGGTCTTTCAACCATTTGGAGTCTATTTTTGTGTGTGGTGTAAGGAAATGGTCTAGTTTCATTCTCCAGCATGTGGCTATCCAATTTTCCCAACACCATTTGTTGAAGAGACTGTCTTTTTTCCACTGGACATTCTTTCCTGCTTTGGTGACGATTAGTTGACCATAGAGTTGAGGGTCCATTTCTGGGCTCTCTATTCTGTTCCATTGATCTATGTGTCTGTTTTTGTGCCAGTACCATGCTGTCTTGATGATGACAGCTTTGTAATAGAGCTTGAAGTCCGGAATTGTGATGCCGCCGGCTTTGCTTTTCTTTTTCAATATTCCTCTGGCTATGCGGGGTCTTTTCTGGTTCCATACAAATTTTAGGATTATTTGTTCCATTTCTTTGAAAAAAGTGGATGGCATTTTGATAGGGATTACATTGAATGTATAGATTGCTCTAGGTAGCATTGACATTTTCACAATATTTATTCTTCCAATCCATGAGCATGGAATATTTTTCCATTTCTTTGTGTCTTCCTCAATTTCTTTCATGAGTCATTTATAGTTTTCTGAATACAGATTCTTTGCCTCTTGGTTAGATTTATTTCTAGGTATCTTATGATTTTGGGTGCAATTGTAAATGGGATCGACTCCTTCATTTCTCTTTCTTCTGCCTTGTTGTTGGTGTATAGGAATACCACTGATTTCTGTGCATTGATTTTATATCCTGCCACTCTACTGAATTCCTGTATGAGTAGCAGTTTTGGGGTGGAGTCTTTTGGGTTATCCACATAAAGTATCATATCGTCTGCAAAGAGTGAGAGTTTGACTTCTTCTTTGCCTATTTGGATGCCTTTTATTTCTTTTTGTTGTCTGATTGCTTTGGCCAGGACTTCTAATACTATGTTGAATAGCAGTGGTGATAGTGGACATCCCTGCCATGTTCCTGACCTTAGGGGGAAAGCTCTCAGTTTTTCCCCATTGAGAATGATATTCGCCGTGGGTTTTTCATAGATGGCTTTTATGATATTGAGGTATGTACCCTCTAGGCCTATACTCTGAAGAGTTTTGATCAAGAAAGGATGCTGTACCCTGTGAAATGCTTTTTCTGCATCTATTGAGAGGGTCATATGATTCTTGTTCTTTCTTTTATTAATGTATGTATCACATTGATTGATTTGCAGAGGTTGAACCAACCTTGCAGCCCAGGGATAAATCCCACTTGGTCGTGGTGAATAATCCTTTTAATGTACTGTTCGACCGTATTGGCTAGTATTTTGGTGAGAATTCCCCCCCCCGCCCCCCTGTGATCATCAGGGATATTAGTCTGTAATTCTCCTTTTTGATGGGGTCTTTGTCTGGTTTGGGGATCAAGGTAATGGTGGCCTCATAAAATGAGTTTGGAAGGTTTCCTTCCAATTCTTTTTTTTGGAACAATTTCAGAAGAATAGGTATTAATTCTTCTTTAAATGTTTGGTAGAATTCCCCTGGAAAGCCATCTGGTCCTGGGCTTTTTTTGTTGGGAGATTTTTGATGACTGCTTCAATTTCCTTAATGGTTATAGGTCTGTTCAGGTTTTCTATTTCTTCTAGGTTCAGTTTTGACAGTTTGTACATCTCTAGGAATGCATCCATTTCTTCCAGATTATCTAATTTGGTGGCATATAGTTGCTCATAATATGTTCTTATAATTGTTTGTATTTCTTTGGTGTTTTTTGTGATCTCTCCTCTTTCATTCATGATATTATTTATTTGGGTCCTTTTCTTTTCTTTTTGATCAGTCTGGCCAGGGCTTCATCAATCTTATTAACTCTTTCATAGAACCAGCTGCTAGTTTTGTTGATCTGTTCTACTGTTCTTTTGGTTTCTATTTCATTGATTTCTGCTCTGATCTTTATTATTTCTCTTCTCCTTCTGGGTTTAGGCTTTATTTGCTGTGTTTCCTCTAGCTCCTTTAGGTGTAGGGTTCGGTTGTGTATTGGAGACCTTTCTTGTTTCTTGAGAAAGCCTTGTACTGTTATATACTTTCCTCTTAGGACTGCCTTTGCTGCATCTCAAAGATTTTGAGTTGTGTTTTCATTTTCATTTGTTTCCATAATTTTTTTTTTTTTTTTACTTCTTCTTTAATTTACTGGTTGACCCATTCATTCTTTAGGAGGATGCTCTTTAGCCTCCATGTATTTGAGTTCTTCCCAACTTTCCTCTTGTGATTGAGTTCTAGTTTCAAAGCATTGTGGTCTAAAAATATGCAGGGAATGATCCGAATCTTATGGTACCAGTTGAGACCTGATTAGTGATGTAGGAGGCGATCTATTATGGAGAATCTTCCATGGGCACTAGAGAATATGTGTATTCTGTTGCTTTAGGATAGAATGCTCTGAATATATCTGTGAAGTCCATTTGGTCCAGTGTGTCATTTGAAGTCTTCGTTTCCTTGTTGATCTTTTGCTTAGATGATCTGTCCATTTCAGTGAGGGGGATGTTAAAGTCCCCCATATTATTGTATTGTTGTCTATGTGTTTTCGTGCTTTTGTTATTAATTGGCTTATATAATTGGATGATCCCATGTTAGGGGCATAGATATTTACAATTGTTAGATCTTCTTGTTGAATAGACCCTTAAGTATGATATAGTGTTCCTTCTCATCTCTTATTATAGTCTTTGGTATAAAATATAATTTATTTGATATAAGGATTGCCACCCCAGCTTTCTTTTGGTGTCCATTAGCATGGTAAATGGTTTTCCAAACCCTCACTTTCAATCTGGAGGTGTCTTTGGGTCTAAAATGAGTCTCTTGCAGACAGCATATCAATGGGTCTTGTTTTTTTATCCAATCTGATAGCCTATGTCTTTTGAATGGGGCATTTAGCCCATTTACATTCAGGGTAACTACTAAAAGATAAGAATTTAATGCCATTGTATTGCCTGTGACGTGACTGTTACTGTATATTGTCTGTGTTCCTTTCTGGTCTATGTTACTTTTAGGCTCTCTCTTTGCTTAGAGAACCACTTTCAGTATTTCTTGTAGGGCTGGTTTCATGTTTTCAAATTCCTTTAGATTTTGTTTGTCCTGGAAGCTTTTTCTCTCTCCTTCTATTTTCAGTGACAGCCTAACTGGATCTAGTATTCTTGGCTGCATATTTTTCTCATTTAGTGCTCTGAATATAACCTGCCAGTCCTTTCTGCCCTGCCACATCTCTGTGGATAGGTCTGTTGCCAGTCTAATGTTTCTACCATTGTAGGTTACAGATCTCTTGTCCTTAGCTGCTTTCAGCATTTTCTCTTTGTCTCTGAGACTCGTAAGTTTTACTATTAGATGCTGGGGTGTTGACCTATTTTTATTGATTTTGAGAGGGGTTCTCTGTGCCTTCTGGATTTTAAGCCTTTTTCCTTCCCCAAATTAGGGAAGTTCTCTGCTCTAACTTGCTCCAGTATACCTTCTGCCCCCCTCTCTCTCTCTCTTTCTTCTTCTTCTGGGATCCCAATTATTCTAATGTTGTTTCGTGTTATGGTATCACTTATCTCTCGAATTCTGCCCTCATGATCCAGGAGTTGTTTTTCTCTCTTTTTCTCAGCTTCTTTATTTCCCATCATTTGGTCTTCTATATTACTGATTCTCTCTTCTGCCTCATTTATCCTACAATTTAGAGCCTCCATTTTTTATTGCATCTCATTAATAGTCTTTTTGATTTCAACTTGGTTAGATTTTAGTTCTTTTATTTCTCCAGAATGGGTTTCTCTAATATCTTCCATGCTTTTTTCAAGCCCAGCTAGTATTTTTAAAATCATCATTCTGAACTCTAGTTCTGACATCTTACTAATGTCCATATTGATTAGGTCTCTGGCAGTCGGTACTGACTCTTGTGTTATTTTTTGAGGTGATTTTTTCCATCTTGTCATTTTGTCCAGAGGACAACAGATGAATGAGAGAACACAATGCTAACAGGGTAACAATGACCCCAGAAAAATATACACTAAACAAATCAGAAGAGACCTGAAAGTGGGGGAAAAGAAAGGGAAAGAAAGAAAAAAGAAAAAAGGAGAAAAAGAAAAAGATAAAAAAAATGATCATATATGATCTGGCTGGTGCATAGATCAGTGCCACACACTAGATTTTGGGCATATTTTGGTCTGCTAGAAGAAATTGCCTCCCAAAGTTTTAAAGAAAGAAAAACTTATATATGTACAAAAATAAAGGTAAATATGATGAAGGGATGGAATATGAGTATAAAGATGAAAATTATAAAAGATTTTATAAAAGGAATTGATAAGAAGTTGTTTGAAAAAAGAAAGAAGAGGAATTAAAAAAAAAATGGGAGAGAATGTGATCAGGCAGGAGACTGGAACAAAGCCATACACTAGGGATTTAGGGTATATTTTGGTCTTTTAGAAGAAATTGTATCCAAACATTTTAAAGAGAGAACAACACCAAAAATAAGGTTAAATACTATGAGGGGATAGAATATGACTCTAAAAGTGAAAAATAAAAAGGATTTTTAAAAAAGGGATTGATAAGATGTTGGTTGAAAAAGGGAAAAAGAAAAATTCAAAAAAAAAAAGAAGAAAAAGAAAAAAAAATAACTTTAAAAGACTAAAGAACCAGGGGGGAAAAAGCCATAAATTCTATGTGCTGTATTCCCCTAGTGCTGGAGTTCTGCCGTTCTCATTGATCGGTAAACTTGGTCTTGGCTGGCTGTTCTTGCTCCTTCTGGGGGAGGGGTCTGTTGCCATGGTTCTCAAATGTCTTTGCCGGAGGCTGAATTGCCCCACCCTTTCCCGCAGCCAGGCTATATAATCTGCTGGGTTTGTTCTCAGGAGCTTTTGTTCCCTGCAGGCTTTCTGTACAGCTTTGGAGGATGAGAATGAAAATGGCGGCCTCCTAATCTCTGCCCCAGAGGAGCCGGGAACTCGGGGCCCCACTCCTCAGTAAGCCCCCAGAGATGAGCAGTCAATCACTCCCGTCTCCCTGGTCTCTGGCCGCACTCCATGCTCACCTGGCCTGTGACCAAGCATTTCTATCTCTGGCACATGACCCCGTTTGGAGTCTCCAAACCCAGCAGATTCCCACACCGCTCCTCCCAGGGGAGGAAGGGGAGTCTTCCCGGATCTGCCGCTTGTTGGGTCCCTGCTGGAAGAGCAGTGGCCCGACTGTGCTGCGGATCATGGTTTATGGCAACCCCGAGCTGACAGCCCACTCCTCAGTGGGCAACCCCAAGCTGACAGTCCACTCCTCAGTGGGCAACCCCGAGCTGACAGCCCAGCCCCACTCCATCTCTGCAACTGGCTTCCCTTCTCTGATCCCTGGGAGCTCTGCTGCACTCAGGCACCCCTGGTCTTTCTGTGACCCTGAGGGTCCTGAGACCACACTGTCCCAGCAACAGTTCCTCCCCCCTGCTTAGCCACTGGAGCAATGTCCCTCAGCGGAGCCGACTTCTAAAAGTTCTGATTTTGTGCTCTGCTGCTCTATCACTTGCCAGTAGCCCCCTCCCCCCGCCATCTATTCCTGAATATCACCTCGGATTCACTTCTCTGCATGTCCTACCTCCCAGAAAGTGGTTGTTTTTCTGTTCAGAGAGTTGCTGCTATTTTTTTCTTCAATCTCCTGTTGAGTTATAGGTGTTTAGAATGGTTTGATCCTTATCTAGCTGAATTCCTGGGACCAGATGAAATTTAGGTCTCCTACTCCTCCGCCATCTTGCTCCTCCTCCTGAACATTTCTTTAAGACTTCTAACAAATTCCTACTTTTCTCTAGTTCTCTTATTTCCATGTGGAGGTTTATAAAAAGACCTCATGTTTTAAAGATAATTATTAAAGTCATCTTATGACATCTACAGTAAATTTTAACTTGGCAAGAAAGAACAAACATATTTAAGCCCACTGTTTTAAAATGTATTTTTCAACTATTATTGATCCACTTAATTCTGTTTTCAATCTTTTTTTTAATTTGTTTTAATTTTTTGTGGTTTAGAATGAATTTTTTCAATATCTACTTGTGTTGAACACCCACTAAGTACCAGGCACTGTGATACATGTGTGTACAAGGCACCTTCTAACCTCGTGATGTTTACAGACCTGGACATTTACCTGATGTCACTTTCAGAAACACTGCTTCAAGGTTTTTAATTCTCCCAGAATAAAAGTAGCTTTCTCAAGAATCACCACTAAAGAATACCAAGGATTTTATCTTTTGAGTTTTTAAATTAGGGTCCAATTGAACTTTCATAAATGCTTGATTTCAGGCCTCAGGTTCTGAATTCATTTTTTCCTGGGAAATGAAACACAACTGAACTGTCACTCGAACAGAAAACCTGATCTTTTGGTTCCTTCTTACTGAAAGCAGAAGAGGTTAAATAATATCACATTTCATCATGTTTTCCTTTGGATATCATTTAATCTTCTTCGTTCAGTCATCTCTGTGAAATCCTTAAATTATTATTGCTTATTTATCATTCTCTTATTTTGAGTACAAATTCTAAATAATTAACTTGGGTTTTTAAAGTTATTTTTGAGATCTTTTGCTAAATTTCAATGAGATGAGAGAGAGCAAACTTACATGAGCAAAAAGTGATATTCACTTATTTTAAATAATTGAAGTAAATATAATCTGAATTAGTTACACACAAGTCTAAGTCACAGCTTTTGTTTTAAAATATGTGGTTTAAGTCATGTTAACTGCAGTTGGTAACAAATGATTTATTAACAAATTTCCAAGTAAAGATACCATTCAGGCTGCTTTAATAAATGAGTATTTAAAAATGATCTTAGTTCAAACAAAAGGAGATTGAGAAAATGATTTTAACAATTATTGGAAATTTGCTTTCTTAGGCAGCCTAATCACTCCTTTTCACAAGTTATCAGCTTTTTGTTTGTTTGTTTGTTTAAATAAACACAGTAGTAAATTAAAGATGCCAATTCCTGGCTACTCTTCCCATTGAGGACTTCTCTCTGCAGGAAATGAGCCTGCATGTGAGGAATCCAGCTACATTGAAATGATGTTTGTTCCTATAACAAGTACCTAAAAATATGGAAGTGGCTTTGGAGTGGGGGAGTGGGAGTAAGCTGGGAGAATTTTGAGAAGCATAATAGTAAAAGCCTAGATTGCCCTGAACAGACTGTAAAAAAGAAATACGTTGACTAAAGTGTTGCTAGTGAGAGCTCAGAAAAAAGTGAATAAAATGCTGGAAATAATAGGAAACAGGATCCTTGTTATAAAGATTCAGAATGCTTAGCAAATTGTGCCCTGGAGTTATATGAAAAGCAGACATTGTAAGCAATGAATATGATTTTCAAAATGTTGAAGATACTGCTTAGAGTAAAATGTGGGGGGAGGGGGGATAAATTGAGGGAAAGTCTGCTAAACAAAAATGACCCAGAACTTGATGATTTGGAAAATTCGCAGCCTATCCAGATGACAAAAGTCACTAAAATTAAGAGATTTCTTTGGAAAGCATAACAGAAAGCTGAGGTTGTGGTGGTACAAGGTCTTGAAACATCAGAAAGACCAATAGATCAGAGTATTCAGTTACACAAAATGAAATCAGAGGCTCTCTAGACATTTTAAGGATATGGCCCATCACTCATCTTAGTAGAAGCCAAAAGTAGGGAAGGGATTATTGAAGAAAGATCTGTGGAAGAGCTTTGCTCCAATGGAGTGATCCCTTGATAAATCCACACAAAACCCACTGGCTTCTTGGGAATTTTATATCAGCAGAAAATCTGCCAACTTAGATTGAAAGGAAAAGGACAAGAAGAATATGAGAAGAAAGCTGCTGAACCCCCAAACTTCTACTGATGGAAAGCAGTGTAAAAAGCTACTTAGCTGCAAACATGTACCCAGTTTTATGAAAACAGAAGCATGCCTCCTGGCAGTGTAGAACCAAGAGCCCAAAGGATTGAACACAGAACAGACATAAGAGGGTGGAATGAGGAGAGACAGGAAGATTCCTCCCAGCCCTGGAAACTTAATTGAGTTTTCCTGGCTGAATTTCAGAAGGGCTCTGAACCAGTGCTTCCTTTTTCCTTGCATTTCGCTCAGTTTTGAACTCAAATGTCTATTGTTATCTGGTGCTTGTCTCGCCATTGTATGTTGGGAGGGTTATAAGCAGATCATTTGTTTCATTAGCTTCACAGGCCTACAGATAGTGAAAAGTTGTGATGGGGCACCTCATGTGCACCTGATTTCTATTACTGAGATGATGAGCTTTGGGACCTGTGAGCTGATGAGATTTAGATGAGATTTGGGAATTTTGAGTTGGTGGGATTAGGATGAAATTTTAGACTTTGAGTTAATGTTATAATGAGACTTTTTAGGACTTGGGGAGGAATGAATATGTATCTTGCATTTATTTGATAGGGATGTGAATAATGGGGCCCAGAAATAGGCAGAATTTTGGCACCATAACCTTCAGCCAAGATGTCATGCTCATGAATATATTGTAATATATGGTAAATGGGACTGCAGATGTAATTAAGATTATTGTATTAGTTTCCAAGGCTTGGTGTGACAAATTATAATAAACTTGGTAACTTAAAACAATAAAAATTTATTCTCTCAGACTTCTGGAAGCTAGAAGTCTGAAGTAAAGGTTTTGGCAGGAACCTGCAGCCTCCGAAAGGCTCTAGAAAAGAATCCTTTCTTGTCTCTTCCTAGGTTCTGGTGGTTCCTGGCAATCCTTGGTATTCTTTGGCTTGCAGCTATATTCATCCAATTTCTGCCCTCATTATCACACAACCTTCTCCTCTTTATATCTGTCTGCTTCTGTATCTCCTCCACTCTTCCCCACCAGTCATACTGGAATTAGAGCCCACCATAATTCAGTATGACCTCCTTTTAACTTTACTAATTATGTCTGCAAAAGCCTTATTTCCAAATAAGGTCACATTCTGAAGGTCTGGGTGGACATGACATTTGGAGGGATACAATTCATTTTAGTATAGTTACTAATCAGTTGACCTTAAAATAGGGAGATGATCCTGGATTATCTGGGTAGGCCCAATGTAATCACAGAAACCCATAAAAGTAGAACTTACTCTCAGGTGAGAACAGGAGACAAAGTGAGAGAGACTTAGCAGATGGGAATTCCAAGTTCCTTTGCTAGCGTAGGGACACTGGAAGGCATAAGAAGGAAATGTATCCTTCTCCCCTAGAGCCTCCAAATAAGAATCCAGGCCAACTGACAACTTGATTTTGGCCTTGTAAGATGTAAGCATAGTTCTGATCAAGACTGCCTAGAAGTTTGACTTATACAACAGTGAGATAATAAGTGCATATGGTTTATACTGCTAAATTTGTGAGATTTGTTATGGTAACAATAGAAAATGAATACACTCTTCTTCACAGAATTATTAGTTTTAAAATAAACAATGCACTAGATTAAAGACAGCAACACATTCTGTGTTATTCTTCTCATTGAGAAACTGCCAGTGGAATGCTCATAGCTGAGCCCTCCTGAATTTCTGACTTTAAAAATCCCAAGCAAAGTCAATAAGTTGTTTAGGCCACTAAATTTTAGGTTTGTTATGCTGTAACAGATAACTGAAACAAATTCTATTTTCAGGCAACTAATAATTATCTGAGGATATGCTCATGGTCTGTACTATACTTTTATATAACATAAGTCATCCATGTCTGTCTTGCTCTTTCTCAGAGGTCTACATTATTTGAGTTTACTAAAATTAGCTCTCACTTATATAAATCTCTTTATCTAATACTGTTAGGAGAGAATTCTTCATAATTCTGGGACTTTTGCAAATCTTCTGAGTAAAATATACCAAAAGAATAACTGCATAACAGGCAGCTTTTGATGTTAAAACTAGTATCTCCCTAAAGACAGAAACAATGGGAATATTTTGAGCCATAAGACTTTATTCTTCTCTCCCTAGAAATATTTGCTTACTTTCCAAAGGAAAACATATAAAGAAACTTCCTCCTTTTCTCTGGAAGAGATATGCTTAATATGTAATTTCTCTGAAGACAAGGATGGATAGAAGTGCTAGCTGTCCTATAGAAACTCTGAGTCTTCTAAGTTCAGGTTTTCTCTTCTGGGATACATGCAACCTACTGCACATTCAGGCTAGTATCTGGCTCTCATCATGTTGCCCCATGGGGCTTGAGGCTTGGGGAATCCATACAAAGGTATTGTTCTAGCTACTGCATTTTGCCATGAGTAATAAACTGCATGCCTGTCTGGTCCCAGAAGCCTCATGTCATCTGTCAGAAATGTGCAGGCTAACTTGTTAGCTTACAGGAAGAGTAACATACCTTTCACTGTTTTTGACTTAATGCCAACATAACCCAGATTACCATCATTGACTAAGTCAATATATTTTTAACTGCACTACCCTCATCCATTCTGACCCCCATTAAATCCATTGTCCTCACAATAGAGTAAGTGAAAAAAAAATAAAACAGACTAAAATTTTCAACATCTTGTTTAATATTTCTCCTAATGAACACCATGATCCTGAACTATATTATGCAGTTACCACCTCTACCTGCCTGTCAAAGATCATATTATGGTCTACTTCTCCTTATCCTCCATGCAGATCATCACATGGATGTTTTTTCAGTTCTTATTGTACAGAATGCCCTGCCCCCTATCCAAGATGAAATCCTTTCATAAGCTGATATACTTTGAAATATTCCCTCCTCTCCCTTTTTATTTAATTTTACTCATCAAAAACTTCTTCAATTCTTCTCGTTATTTATGTTCTCCATCCTTCTTCAGGAAAGCATTACTAATCCTTGAAAAAGTATGCAGACTTTCATTATTTGTCCTCACTACTTCATATCCTTTTTAGAACTTACCATGGTTATAAGTTTATATTTAATTCTGTGATTATTTGATTCCTGTCTTTCTGCAGTAGACACTATCAAAGCCAGTGCATTCTTCTTATGACTATTTAACTCTTATTTCTACCAAAAACTTGACCCATATTATTTGCTTTATATAAGGCTGTTGAGTGAATGAATACATTAATAATTGGCGATTCTCCCCTAATAATATCAACTGGAACTTCTATTTAAGTCCATAATCAAGTAGGTGAAAAATACAAAATACAAACAGATGCGAGGTATCAATATAAGAGAAAGGTACAGCAAAATATTTACCTTGTCACCATACTTTTTATTAGATATTAGGTAAAGTGATCAGAAAATGACAAAGAAAAATATCAAAATATGCCTGATATCCTAACTCTATACTCTGTCAGGACTTCCAGAATAGGCCTTCTCTACCAGTGAATGCCAACAAACATACAAACAATAACAAAACAACATGAATATCACAAGGCAAAGTATCAGAAGACCTTCGTTCAAATTCTGTCCTGCAAGCTCTGTGATTTGATCTTCAAGCCTCTTCCTCTTTATGCCTCTATTTTCTCATTTATAGTGTGGGTAGTAATCCCTTTACAAATTTATAATAAGAATCAAGTTATATAGTATATACTAATGTTACAAATACAGTGCCTCATGCCCACCAGGTGTTCAGTAAGAGTTCATAAGTATAAAGTAAAAGTTATATGGTATGCAGAGTAATTAGTTCTACCAGAGTTAAGTAAAGAAGTTGTCTCCTAATAGAAGTTGACAGGATTGATAAGGGACAAA
The DNA here is from genome assembly GCF_029215605.1 of Mirounga angustirostris. Taxonomy (NCBI): domain Eukaryota; kingdom Metazoa; phylum Chordata; class Mammalia; order Carnivora; family Phocidae; genus Mirounga; species Mirounga angustirostris. The sequence continues at coordinate 41,789,024 of NW_026991722.1, read as the reverse complement.
AATGTTTCCCCAGTCATGCAGGCCATTTCTCCAGGGTATTGGAAGCCAGTATGCTACCTGCCCCAGTTTCTTGATCTCTACAGTGGAAATCAATGACTGACACTAACACATTCTTCTAAGTTCAACTCTATTGTGTTGAACTTTATTATCTCTTCTATTTCATGAGATATTTACTCTCTAACAGAGACCCAGTAGCAATATTTTTAGAAGGTAACATTTAAATAGTACATGATTTTCAAGACATTATTATATTCTTGTATAGGACTTTGGCATTGTAGCTAACTTTTTGAAAATCTTCTACTTTGGATTAGGCTTGGGCCTTTGAGTTACCTGAGAACTGTGTACAATCAGAGTTGACAGAATATTAGATCAAATATTAGATCAAATGAAGACATGTTTTAATCCAGTTTAATTTCTTTTTTAAAAATTTATTTATTTCTTTAAATTTTTTTTATTATTTATTTATTTATTTATTTATTTATTTATTTGAGAGAGAGAGAGAGAGCATGCAAGCACAAGCTGGGGCAGAGGGAAAGAGAGAAGCAGGGAGCCTGATGTTGCCAGGTTCCATCTGAGGACCCTGAGATCATGACCCAAGTGAAAGGCAGACGCTTAACCAACTGAGCCACCCAGGCACCCCATCTTTTTTTGAGATTTTATTTTTTATTTGAAAGAGAGAAAGGGAGAGAGCACGTGTGTGAGCAGGGTGAGGAGCAGAGGGAGAGGGACAAGCAGACTCTGTGCTGAGTGTGGAGTCCTACGTGGGGCTGGATCTCATGACTCTGAGATCATGACCTGAGTCAAAATCAAGAGTCAGACACTTAACTGACTGAGCCACCCAGGCACCCCTCAAGTTTAGTTTCTTATGATTCAATTCTGTAATATTTATGTCACATTTGCCCGAATGAAGGAGCTCTACTATAATATTTTATTTCATTTGTTTACTTCCTTCATTTTCTGCTATTGTCATATGTCTTGCCAATGTGTAATTATTTTGTTTGAATATAGTTTATAAAAATGTACATGCATGCCATGAAAACACACACAACTTAGGAACAAAACATGAACTGAATTTAAAAGACAGGTGTCTTAAAATATTTTCTAACAACAGAAAATGGAATTTGTATCTTTATAATTTTGATGGATAATAAAATTTACCAACATTATTTGATGTTGCACTCACTTATTTTGGGTCATATCCTGAATCACTGAATACAGATTTCAGAAAGCATTAATAGACAAAGAAAAATCTTCAAATAGTTGCAGAATATCTCCTTGTCAATCTATGCTTTCTATTTAATTATATAAAAATTGAAGTTAGTTAATAGAAAATGCTTTAACACACTCATATAATAATTTTCATACATTTGCATAGTTATAAAATAAAAAATACCATACTACCATTCTTCATATTTACATTCAAATTGTTGTCTGAAGACTTCTAAGGGAAATATTTATTTATCAATACCAATATAATAAAAAATTAGAAACTTCAGGACAGAATGAAAAGTTTCAGAAAGTAATAAATTAGCCAGCAACAATATGCATACTTCACCATCCACCTACATCCCTTTTCTTTGCATCAATATTTGGAGAAATTTTTAAAAATGACAGCTATGACATTTGTGAGTATTGTGATGGATGACAATTAGAAATTAAGATTGAGAAAATGAGTACAACTAAATCAAAGAAATCTCTGTCATATTTTTAGAAACTAATACCTCACATTCAACTTCTGTCCACTTCTCTTTGCTTACTACTGAAATAATGGGTGTCTGTCAAATTCTGTCCATGGTTTTTATCTATTTCAGCTTCTACCACTCTCTGCTCGTGTTCACATGCGCTCAATGACCTCCTCCCACATGTTGATGATGCTTAAATCTTCCTTTCTAAATCAGTCATGCCTTGAGCTTGAGCTGTTCCCTTCTAAAATCCTATTGGAAATCACTCTATAAAACATCTCATACATATCTCAAAGTCAATATGTCAAACAGTGTTCTCATTAGCTCTCTCCTTCCTCAATAGTTACCTTCCTTTTTGTGCCCTCTTTTTTATGAATAGCATCATCTGTCAACCATTTGATCTAAAAAGCAGAAAGTTTTATTGAATTGTGTCTCTCCTTTATTATCTCCATAACCAATTTTTCTTTAATGTTTGACAAATGGACAATTGACTATCAATTATACGATTCAATAATTCATTTAATAAATATGCACCAATCACATACCAAATTTCAGGTGCTGTTCTACATTCTGGAGTTATAGCTCATGAGTTTGTACTTTAGTGGGGGCAAAGAGACAATAAACCAATAAGTAATATAATTAAAATCTGTAATACATTAGAAGATTCTTCCTATAATATATTCTTGAGTGTTTTTTTAAAATCCAGCTTGAAGAGAGCAACCATGATAATTTCTGCAAAGAGGATGGTGTTGTGAGAGCAAATAATAGGGAGATTGATGTACTTGTTAGGGGATCAAGATATGCCCAAAAAAGTCATGAAGGAATCCATAATGATGAAGAGGATGTGAAGAGATTTTAGATGAATATAAGTTAAATCACTGAAGAAGATACCCATGCAGAGTATCATGCAAAAATGTGTGTGTGTGTGTGTGTGTGTTTGTAATTTCATGTAGTTGTTCTGTAAGGTGAGTAGATTTACATATTTTTGAATGCTTCATTGAGTCAATCACAAAGGAGTTTTATTTGTACAAGTGGAAAACCCTAATTTTTAGTCAAAACCACAATAACCTAAAAGTAGGGCAAGAACAGATAATTTCTGAAAAATGATTTTTTTTATTCTTATGTTAATCCCCATACATTACAAAAATGATTTTTTTTTAATTCTAAACTGCCATTTCTAAGATTTTAAGTTAAATCACACACACACACACACACACACACACACACTTTTTTCCTATCTGGTATTACTTACAATTCTGCTTCTGAAATAAGATCTTACCCTAAGGCTTTCTTTTTAAATAATAGTTATGTTCCTGGCCTGTCCATCCATTGGTCTGCCTGTCTATTGTATTAAAGGCCTGGATGAATTTATTTATAGCCATAAACTTTTCTTTGGGTAATAGCTAAAGCTAATGGTTTATCATCTGTACAACCCCGACAGTCTATCTTCCCTGATTCCTTAGGGTAGCTATCCCCTCCACCTCATCACTCCGTTAGATCTCTGAACAGACATCATCCTTAAAATCCCATTTGTACCATTTGGATCAGGTCAGGAAGAGTAATCGCTCTAATCTTCTTGGAGTGATGTTATTAATCTTGAGCAGGTGAGCTCCAAGGTACTTTCTCTAACCTACACATTTAAAAAGCAGAAGCTTTAGGGCTGTAATGAATAAAGCTAAAATGGAAGCCTGCAGCATAAGGGGAAATGATTGTAAGATTAAGCTGTCCTTTAGGTTTGTACTTAAACCTTGTTTACTCTGTTAAATCAAGAGCTTTGAAAAAACTAAAGAGAAATACTAAATGGCTTCCCATGTGAAGTAACTCAGAATATTATTCTATTATTAAAGTCCTTTTTTAATGGAGACTATACAAAAATTATAGATTCAACTTAAGTAGTTTAATATTCAAATTGCAACAGCTTTCTGAAGTATCTGTTTTTAATCTGTTCATAAACCTGTTTCTATAACTGACCAATAACATTTACAAGCCAAAAAAATGTAAGTGAACTCTTATTTTCCCTCTCTCCCCTTCTATTCAAAAACCTCATGTTTGCTGATCTAAACCCATTTCTTCTACATATAACAGAAAGGAGTGTGTCCTTTCTCTGTTATATACACCTGGCTCTCCCATTTTCACTTGATAGTAATTCAGATTTTTTTCTTTGTAGATTTTGTACATTTAATATTTTCTCTTCAAATTTGTTTTTATTTTTCAAATCCTATCTCCACCTTTGCTAAAAAATCTTTATTTTTCAATCACCTTTCAGTGAGTTGTAAGAGGATACAATGCTGAAGCAGATCCAGGTAAATAGGGTATTGTTACAATGTTTAAAAGTTTCAAAATACTTCTTAAGAGGGCACGTTCTGCATGGAGCACTGGGTGTTATATGCAAACAATGAATCATGGAACACTACATCAAAAACCAATGATGTAATGTATGGTGATTAACATAATAAAAAAAAAGTTTCAAGGTACTTCTTTTGACTGGGTTTGTATATGTTTAAAAGTAATTGAAAATGAATTGTTTCACCTTGCCTTTTTTTTCTTTTCATTGAAATGTCATAAAATTATTTTGCTCACTGACAGAAATATATTCGTATAGTGTTCCCATGATTCATTAACCTCACTATCAGGTTTCCATATTTTATTAGCCATGGTTATTATATGTATTTTGTAAACTGTAAACAACAACTTCAAAACTTAAATTCCTCTTTTTGTTAGGTACAAGTATCATAGATAATCTTAAGAAATGATAGTATCATAGATAATCTTACATTATAGAAGAATCTAATATGTGCCACCTAATACTAATTATAATCACCATGAGCAATTTAATTATTCTCTCTGTGCCTTAGGTTTCTCAACTGTAAAATATTAACATGTATATATTTTTTAGTATGGTTGACACACAATGTTACATTAGTTTCAGGTGTATAGCACAGCTAACACATATCTTTTAGGAAACAATACAACACATTATGTTACAGGCATTGCTTTTAAAGCTCACATTAATCCCCCTATCAACTCTATCAGCACCATTTTACCTATGGGGAAACTAAGACACAGAGAAGTTAAGTAATTTTCCAAAATTATAAATATATTAAGCCATGGAGCCAATATTCAAACTTGCCTGGGTCAAGTGTCAACTATAACATAATGCTGGTTTTGCCCTATCACATAAGGTTTTACAGAGATAAAGGAATTCACAAAATGGTTCTTAAAACATTAAAGGGTCTTTATAGTATGAGCTATTATAATGCTGGTCATAATTACTGTAACATTCTTATTTAATCAATAGTTTTCTCATACCTACTCTGTGTCAGGCATTATGCCAGTTATTTTTCACTATTATTAGTATTAGTATTAGTATTAGTATTGCTACATTTGCAGAGAAAAATATGGAGGTTCTGATAATTTAAATTGCTCTAATACAAATAACAGATGGCAGATCTATAAAAGGAATTTTTATTAAAAGAATGCAGGTTTAAAAGTTCAGGGCTGGATTTATCTAATAACTTTATCAATGACCATGAGTGAAGCTAATTAGTTTTAATTATTTTAGAAATATTACAATACAATTTCTGAATCTTCAAAGCAGAAAAGTGGTATGATTAAAGCAAAGGGAGTCCAGGAAGACCATAAAAAAATAGACATTTTTTCCCCAGAAAAGTTAAGCCATAGAGATTATAAAAAAAGAAACTGGTCAGAATTACTATCATAAATATTTTCTTAAATGTGTGATTTATGCAATTGCTACATGTGCTGCAGCAAAGAAAACCTAAAATGATCCAAAGAAAGGAGGAAACACAGGATAAAATATGGCAATCATTTATACCTCAAACTGTTAATATGATGAATTATATAAATACCTTCTAATACTAAATATAGTTTCCTTTCTTGGGATAACCCAAGTTGTCCGTGATGGTTTATATTTTGTTTTATAAGTTGCAAAGCTAATTTCCTCCAAAACATATGCAGCAGGACAAAAGACCAAGAACAGTGAAGGCACTAAAGGGAGAATAAAATATGGAAGTATTTTCTAGTAAAATTAAAAAAGTATTACCATAACCTATTAAGACAGTATAACATGTGCATTGAGATACTAAATCATCCAATGAAACTAAAGACTAGCAAAAATAGAGACATATATATGGGCAAAAAAGGCATCTGAGTTCTGTTGGAAATGTATGGCTCCTTTAATTATTATTGGGAAAATACTGTATGGAAAATTTTATCTTATTTTACACTGTAAAATACATTTCTAATGAATCACACAAAAATGAAAAATAGATCTTCATAATGGGGTAACCAGGTGATGAGTATTAAGGAAGGCACGTGTTGTGATGAGCACTCGGTATTATACACAACTAATGAATTATTGAACACTACATCAGAAACTAATGATGGACTATATGTTGGCTAACTGAACATAATAAAAAAATTTAGAAAAGATTAAATAAGAATGTTATTTTAGAGTAGATAAGTCTTTAGATACATTAAGGAAATATATTTAAGAAAATGTAGATAAATTGAATTAGATTAAAAATAAGAAAAAGCATCAAAAAACACTGTAAGAGAAAAATACAAGTCACAAAGAAGATTTTTGTGGAGCATTTTGTTATATTTCTTTAGCTCGTTGGTACATAAGTATTTGCATTGTTCTTCTTACATATTTTATACTACAAACAAAATATTTAAGGTATGCCAAAATTACTTTATTTTCATATTTTAAGCATCTCTGATGTTAACTGATTAACATGTTCCATTAATATAAATATTATTATTTCTCTATTTTTTTAGTGAATATATTTTCATGATTCCACTCTGGAAAATTTACCAAAGCATCACATATTTTTCTCTTTTTTTTTTAAGATTTATTTATTTATTTGAGAGAGCGAGAATGAGAGAGAGTACATGAGAGGGGGGAGGGTCAGAGGGAGAAGCAGGCTCCTCACTGAGCAGGGAGCCCGATGCGGGACTCGATCCCGGGACTCCAGGATCATGACCTGAGCCGAAGGCAGTCGCTTAACCAACTGAGCCACCCAGGCACCCAAACATCACATATTTTTCTATTCCGCATGAAAATAATGACTTTTCTGTTTGGGCTATATAGCAATGATCACATGTATTTTTTGAATAAATAAAACGGTCTAAAAAGAGCATGATTTTAAATTAATCACAATAATAACATATATAGGATGTCTATCAAAATCTATTTCTAATCCATTCTTCCTAGATCAATAAAGTAAAAATCAAACATTTAAAATTACATACAACTGATAAATAGATGTTAGAAAAGTTTCATAAATTGTCTAAATATAAGCAACTTATTCTTGTGCATTTTCATTATCCATTGTTTTTTATTATTTTTTTAATTATATAAAATTTCTTCTCCCCTTTATATTTATTTATGTCAATCTGATGTATTTTTGTCTTCTGTATTTCGAGACTCTAAATCAGATTAGGCCATAACAAACATATTATCATGTTAATATATAAAAGTTTACATTGGCAAGAAATAAATTTTTAGAAATAGTCTTTGTTAAATTATGATGTATTTTAAAAAATTGGTTCTACATCTGAAGTCAAATATTTTCTCTCTTCCTTATTGTGTTATGAAAAAATTGTTGATTTTCAATGTTCTCATTTGTTATTTGGGATTATGTATCCCCCTAATGAATTCTTCAAAATGATCTAGTGAAATATGCCATGGAGATGTACAAATTGATGGTCAGTGTGTAAACAAATTCAGGAGGCAATAATATGGACAAATGCTTCAATCTTCTTACAAGTAAAATCTTACAGGTTTGTAGCAAGCATGTCTTATGCTTTAATAATAGTTTATTATTTTATTTAAATACATGTCTCAAAGGAAATGGCATGATTAATTGGAAAATTTTAGTGACAAGCGTTTGCCAAACAAGCATAAATTTTTCTGGATTTGCTGGGCCAGTCAAGCTCAGATTGACAAGACTGAGCTCAAATTCACTAAATCTCTTGACAATGGAAGACACTGACAGTATTGCATAGATACTTTTTTGAATCTAGACATAGAGTATGTGATTCTGTTTTCTTAGGTAGAGATCTTACATATTTTGTACATGTGTATTCAGCAAGAACTACAGCTAAGTGAAATTATCAAAGAAATCCTAAGGTTATCCAGCAGAATGTCATAGACTTAGTGTAACTGTTCTTCATTGTGTCAATAGTTAGTGGGGGACTAGCAAGGCTATGTGGTTGTAACCACAGGATCAAAAAATTCATACTGCTCTAAACAGTTTAATCATTAGAGTTATAAAAGGAAATGATATAAAACAGACCATATTATCTAGGAGGTAAAATCTCATTTAAGACACTTTGTCCAAGGTAAAAAATCAAGATAAGTAATAATATTTACCAGCCTAAAAGTAGATTTATCTTAAAATGTATATTTTCCGTGTTTAGATAATTAATAAAAATTAATTGCATTTTGGGAAAACACTTGTATGCTCTTAGAGGGAACAAAAATAAGTCATTAATAAACGGGATATAATTCTAGACGAAGGATACCTTTTAAAGGCAGTTTCAAGGGTGCTTGGGTGGCTCAGACAGTTAAGCGTCTGCCTTCAGCTCAGGTCATGATCTCAGGACCCTGGGATCTAGCCCCACATCCAGCTCCCTGATTTGTGGAGAGCCTGCTTCTCCCTCTCCCTCTGCCTGCCACTGCCCCTGCTTGTGCTCTCTCTCTCTCTCTGTCAAATAAATAAATAAATAAATAAATAAATAAATAAATAAAGGCAGTTTCACCACATTGATTCTAATGTGATTACAAAAGATTATCAAATGGCTACATACAATGCTGGTAAGAGTATTATGACATGAGTATTTTCATTCACTTCTGACAGCATCATGAAAGGCTGTGAAAAACTTTGTAAATATTTATTATCTAAATTGGATATATTTCAAAATTAATTTGAAATTCAAAAAAATATGATTCCTAAAGATGTTAACATAATATTAATAAAGAAAAAAATAACCTAAATGTCTACATGTGAGAGAAAGGTTATGCCAATTTTTTGCATATATGTTAGAATATCATGTATCAATCAAAATGTCTTCATATTATATAGAAGGTAGGAATAATAATATTGGGTTTACTGCATAATCTTAACCATGTAATACATGCACACGGTATCTGGAAATAAATTTAAAATAGTTTCCAAAAAAGCTGCCACGGTATATAGAAGATGAGCAGTATTCAATTTCTTTTTAAGCTTATTGGTTCTCTAAGCTTACTATAATAAACAAAGGTTTACAATCAGGAAACAAAATAATAACTGCAAAAAAATCCGTACACATTTTTTTCTTCCCCATATTAAGTTACAGAGCCCACGAATAAAGTCAGAAATCAGTCTTTATTTCTCTCTTTCCTTGAAACACCGTATCTAACCCCACAGGAAATTCTACAGTCTCCATCTTTAAACTGTACTGCTAATAAAACTACTATCTTCACCTCCGTTGCTGTTTTGTAGTCCAATCCACCTTTCTCTCAAGGCAGTACACCCTTTGGTCTCCCTGTTTTGAGTTTATCCACATCTAATCTTTTCTCTACACAGAAGTCAGAACTATCTAGTAGTATTGATAGAATAATTACACTCCCTTGATTAAAATTCTGTAATTCCTTCTTTAAAAATCAAAGCTTTTTATTGTGGTCTGGAAGGTCCTGTGGAATATGAATCCAGCCTACTTTTCCTGTCATCGTATCATTACAGACTTGCCCTCACATACTACTGTTTGGTCCTGCCAGCCTTCTCTATGTTCCTAATATGTTATCTCGCTTTCCCACTTCAGTGCCATATATCCTTTCTACCAAGAAATTCCATCTCCTGGCTGGCTTTTGGGGGCAGCCATGAAAATTCATCTGTCAGATAGCCAACTACAGAGAATTAAATTTATATTGGCCTCAGCTACTGTTCCCTGAAATCCATCTCTGGGTTTCCACCAAGGTCCATGCTTCCCACAGGGTGGTCCTGGTCAAGAGATGGACATGGCAACTATACTAAGGCAGGCTCCCCCCTAGGAGGCACAGTAATCGTCTGATGAATGACTTTGGTTCTAGAACTCCACTTAGCCTGGCCAAACTTTTCTTAGGTTGCAAGGAGAGCAGAACAATTTCACTTTCAACCATCCCTTCCTCTCTCTTTGACTCAGGATCATACCTGTAATGCAGTCCTAGGGCTTTTCCATACTTATCCAGATTTGTCCCAATTTCTCACAGATTTTCTCTAAGAAAATTCTTAAAAATTTAAGATCATCAGAACATCTGCTTCTTAGAGAATGTGGACACATTGATTCTCTCCTTCATGTCTTAATTTCTCTTCAGACAGAAACTACCTAACACATAACATCACCAGTTACTGTGTCTTTTTTGTTTTCTTGTTTCTTATTTTTTAAAATAGCACTTTTCAAAATACAATATTTATTTTTCTATTGAATTCTCCACCACTACAATTTCAGCTCCATGAGAACAGGAATTTTTTTCATCTCACACACCAATATATCTTTTTGGTATCTGAGGCATAGTAGTCACTCAATAAATATTTGTGTTTTTTTAAGAGTTTATGTGAGAGAGAGAGAGAGAGAGAGAGAGAGCACAAGCAGAGGGAGCTACAGGCAGAGGAAGAAGCAGGCTCCCTTCCGAGCAAGGAGCCTGATGCAGAACTCAGTCCCAGGACCCTGGGATCAGGACCTGAGCTGAAGGTGGACCCTTAACCAACTGAGCCACCCCGGTGTCTCAATAAATATTTGTTAAACTAATTTATTCCAAACCCATAACTAATCTGTAACCCAGTCTATAAAATGGACTAAATTAAAAAGAAAAGAAAAGAAAATGGACTAAATGTAGTTAAAGATTATGTAGCAGTTGACTAGATCAACAAAATATCTGTATCAATTCTTCCATATTCTCAACTTGCTTATATCAACACGGAATTGATCTCATGATACTGATCCATAGGAATGTGTGTGAATGCTTTGGCAGTTTCTAAGCCACCTCTACAAGCTAGAGTTCCATCTTGGGAAAATTAAAAATAGGGCTTCTCTCAGCCTTCAATTTTCTAACCTACCTGGAACATTTCACACTAACTACCACCACTACTTTCTTCTCTAGAAAAGTGCCTCTCTTATCCTCATTGCTTTACACTTTCACGTATTCAGTTTTATAAACTTACTGCATTACTGGCTCTATTTTATCTTCTTAATTTGTGTATTTGGCATAGTGAAACTTAGGTTTAGGTATTACTGATGAGGACAGAAGCAGAAAAATGTTCACTTTTAACCCATAAGGCTGACCTTATAGCCTGCATAGTTTTAATAAGGATCAAATGCGTGCTGGTTGCTATATTCTTAAAGTGTCTCATGACTGCCTGTAAATCACACTGATAAATAATATCAATCTGAATGATAACCACCAGAGAAATCTTGTGAAAGTAGTTTTATGAGTAGAGATTCAAAGACATTTATGATCTAATACTCTCTGCAAGTCCCCCTCCCCTTGAGCACTAAGCATATAATCATCAGCTTCATACAACAAAAAGTGTAGCTCTTTTTGCCCACGGGTCCTGCCCTGTGCTACTTAAATAAATTCTCTAAATTGCACCATAAAATGTCTCAAGAATTCTTTCTTGACCATTGTGCTCAACGATCCTGCAACATTTTCTCTCTCAGTTAACTCATCAGTTCTTACAGGTTCCAAGATCATATTTCACAGGTGACTCCGATTTCTAAATTTTATATCCTAACAATATCTCACATTAACTGAATATACATATTTAAATAATGGTTAATACGATTTTTGAATTCATATTTTAATTCAAATTATACTTAATAAATTATTTAATATAATATTTAAGTATAAAATATATAACATTTTCAGGTTTTTACTATAGAAAGAGCCTGAGCTCTTAACAGTTATAAAGACTTCAATACAGGGCGCCTGGGTGGCTCAGTTGGTTAAGCAACTGCCTTCAGCTCAGGTCATGATCCCGGAGTCCCGGGATCGAGTCCCACATTGGGCTCCCTGCTCAGCGGGGAGTCTGCTTCTCCCTCTAACTCTACCCCCTCTTGCGCTCTCTCTCTCTCTCTCTCAAATAAATAAATAAATAAATAAATAAAAATGTTTAAAAAAAAAGACTTCAATACAAATTATGTGTCTGCAACTCATTCGTTATAGAAATTTGGACAACTTATTTAAAGTCACCTGAAGTGTTAGTTTAGTCATTTAAAAAATTGAGGTAATGAGAGCTAACTCATTAAAATGTTAATTTCTGGCATGTGTTACAAGCTTATTAGTATGTTGTTGTTAATGATGTTCTAAAAAGGGCGGAGGAGCAAGATGGCAGAGGAGTAGGAGACCTAAATTTTGTCTGGTCCCAGGAATTCAGCTAGATAGGGATCAAACCATTCTGAACACCTACGAACTCAACAGGAGATCAAAGAAAAGAATAGCAGCAACTCTCTAAACAGAAAAGTGACCACATTCTGGAAGGTAGGATATGCTGAGAAGTGAATCTGAGGAGATATTCGGGAAAATAGAAGGTGGGGGGAGGGAGCCTCCGTCAGCCAGCTATCCGCAAGTGATAGAGCAGTGGAGCACAAAATTGGAACTTTAAGTTGGCTCCTCTGAGGGACATCGCTCCAGTGGCTAAGGATGGTGTGGAACCCTCACTGGGACAGTGTGGTCTCAGGACCCTCGGGGGTCACAGAAAGACCATGGCTGACTGAGTGTGGAAAAGCTCCCAGGTATTGGAGCGGGGAAGCCGGCTACGGAGACGGAGCCAAGGCGTGGGCTCTCAGCTCGGGGTTACCATAAACCGTGATCTGCAGGACAATCGGACCACTGCTCCTCCATCAGGGACCCAACAAGCAGCAGATGCGGGGAGACTCCCCTTCCTCCCCCAGAAGGAGCAGCGTGGGAGTGCACCACAGGGATCTGCTGGGTTTCAAGATGACCCACGGAGTCGGGTGCCAGAGATAGAAATGCTGGTCACAGGCCAGTGAGCACAGAGTGCAGCCAGAGACCGGGGAGATGAGAGTGATTGCTTTCCTCTGGGGGCTCAATGAGGAGCAGGGCCCTGAGTTCTCGGCTCCTCTGGGGTGGAGATAGGGAGGCCGCCATTTTCACTCTTGTCCTCCAAAGCTGTACAGAAAGCTAGCAGGGAACAAAAGCTCCTGAGAACAAACCTGAGCAGATTACTTAGCTGCAATCAAAAGACACAGGCTATCGGATTGGATTAAAAAACAAGACCCATTGATATGCTGTCTGCAGGAGACTCATTTTAGACCCAAAGACACCCCCAGATTGAAAGTGAGGGGTTAAAAAACCATCTACCATGCTAATGGACACCAAAAGAAGGCTGGGTTGGTAATCCTTATATCAGACAAATTAGATTTTAAACCAAAGACTGTAATAAGAGATGAGGAAGGGCACTATATCCTACTTAAAAGGTCTATCCAACAAGAAGATCTAACAATTGTAAATATCTATGACCCTAACATGGGAGCAGACAATTCTATAAGGCAATTAATAACAAAAGCAAAAAAACACATTGACAACAACACAATAATAGTGGGGGACTTTAACACCCCCTCACTGAAATGGACAGATCATCTAGCAAAAGATCAACAAGGAAATAAAGACTTTAAATGACACACTGGACCAAATGGACTTCACAGACATATTCAGACATTTCATCCCCAAAAAACAGAATACACATTCTTCTCTAGTGCCCATGGAACATTCTCCAGAATAGATCACATCCTGGGTCACAAATCAAGTCTCAACGGGTACCAAAAGATTAGAATCATTCCCTGCCTATTTTCAGACCACAATGCTTTGAAACTAGAACTCAATCACAAGAGGAAAGTCAGAAAGCACTCAAATACATGCAGGCTAAAGAGCATCTTACTAAAGAATGAATGAGTCAACCAGGAAATTAAAGAAGAATTAAAAAACTTCATGGAAACCAATGAAAATGAAAACACAACTATTCAAAATCTTTGGGATGCAGCAAAGGCAGTCCTAAGAGGAAAGTATATATCAATACAAGCCTTTCTCAAGAAATAAGAAAGGTCTTAAATACACAACTGAACCCTACACCTAACGGAACTGGATAAAGAACAACAAATAAAGCCTAAACCCAGCAGGAGAAGAGAAATAATAAAGATCAAAGCAGAAATCAATGAAATAGAAACCAAAAGAACAGTAGAACAGATCAACAAAACTAGCAGCTGGTTCTTTGAAAGAATTAACAAGATTGATAAACCCCTGGCCAGACTTATCAAAAGAAAAGAGAAATGACCCAAATCTACAAAATCATGAATTTAAGAAGAGAGATCACAACCAACACCAAAGAAATACAAACAATTATAAGAACATACTACAAGCAACTATATGCCAGCAAATTAGATAACCTGGAAGAAATGGATGCATTCCTAGAGATGTATGAACTACCAAAACTGAAGCAGGAAGAAATAGAAAACCTGAACAGACCTATAACCACTAAGGAAATTGAAGCAGTCATCAAAAATCTCCCAACAAACAAAAGCCCAGGGCCAGATGGCTTCCCAGGGGAATTCTTCCAAACATTTAAAGAAGAATTAATACCTATTCTTGTGAAAGTTCCAAAAAATAGAAATGGAAGGAAAACGTCCAAACTCGTTTTATGAGGCCATCATTACCTTGATCCCAGAACCAGACAAAGACGCCATCAAAAAGGAGAAATACAGACCAATATCCGTGATGAACATGGATGCAAAAATGCTCACCAAAATACTAGCCAATAGGATCCAACAGTACATTAAAAGGATTATTCACCACGACCAAGTGGGATTTATCCCTGGGCTGCAAGGTTGGTTCAACATCCGCAAATCAATCAACGTGATACAATATATTAACAAAAGAAAGAACAAGAACCATATGATCCTCTCAATAGATGCAGAAAAAGCATTTGACAAAGTACAGCATCCTTTCTTTATCAAAACTTTTCAGAGGGTACATACCTTAAAACATAAAAGCCATCTCTGAAAAACCCACAGTGAATATCATTCTCAATGGGGAAAAACTGAGAGCTTTCCCCCTAAGGTCAGGAACATGGCAGGGATGTCCACTATCACCACTGCTATTCAACATAGTATTAGAAGTCCTGGCCAAAACAATCAGACAACAAAAAGAAATAAAAGGCATCCAAATTGGCAAAGAAGAAGTCAAACTCTCACTCTTTGCAGATGATATGATACTTTATGTGGATAACCCAAAAGACTCCACCCCAAAACTGCTAGAACTCATACAGGAATTCAGTAAAGTGGAAGGATATAAAATCAATGCACAGAAATCAGTGGCATTCCTATACACCAACAACAAGGCAGAAGAAAGAGAAATTAAGGAGTCGATCCCATTTACAATTGCACCCAAAACCATAAGATACCTAGGAATAAATCTAACCAAAGAGGCATAGGATCTGTACTCAGAAAACTACAAAAGACTCATGAAAGAAATTGAGGAAGACACAAAGAAATGGAAAAACGTTCCATACTCATGGATTGGAAGAACAAATATTGTGAAGATGTCAATGCTACCTAGAGCAATCTACACATTCAATGCAATCCCCATCAAAATACCATCCACTTTTTTCAAAGAAATGGAACAAATAATCCTAAAATTTGTATGGAACCAGAAAAGACCCCGCATAGCCAGAGGAATGTTGAAAAAGAAAAGAAAAGCTGGCGGCATCACAATTCCAGACTTCCAGCTCTATTACAAAGCTGTAATCATCAAGACAGTATGGTCCTGGCACAAAAACAGACACATAGATCAGTGGAACAGAATAGAGAGTCCAGAAATGGACCCTCAACTCTATGGTCAACTCATCTTCGACAAAGCAGGAAAGAATGTCCATTGGAAAAAAAGAGTCTCTTCAACAAATGGTGTTGGGAAAATTGGACAGCCACATGCAGAAGAATGAAACTGGACCATTTCCTTACACCACACACAACAATAGACTCCAAATGGTTGAAAGACCTAAATGTGAGACAGGAGTCCATCAAAATCTTAAAGGAGAACACAGGCAGCAACCTCTTTGGCCTCAGCGACAGCTACTTCTTCCTAGAAACATCATCAAAGGCAAGGGAAGCAAGGGCAAAAATGAACTATTGGGATCTCATCAAGATAAAAAGTTTTTGCACAGCAAAAGAAACAGTCAACAAAACCAAAAGACAACCGACAGAATGGGAGAAGATATTTGCAAATGACATATCAGATAAAGGGCTAGTATCCAAAATCTATAAAGAACTTATCAAACTCAACACCCAAAGAACAAATGATCCAGTCATGAAATGGGCAGAAGACATGAACAGACATTTTTCCAAAGAAGACATCCAAACGGCCAAGAGACACATGAAAAAGTGCTCAACATCAGTTGGCATCAGGGAAATCCAAATCAAAACCTTAATGAGATACCACCTCACACCAGTCAGAATGGCTAAAATCAACAAGTTAGGAAATGACAGATGTTGGCAGGGATGCGGAGATAGGGGAACCTTCCTAAACTGTTGGTGGGAATGCAAGCTGGTGCAACCACTCTGGAAAACAGTATGGAGGTTCTTCAAAAAGTTGAAAATAGAGCTCCCATATGATCCAGCAATTGCACTACTTGGTATTTACCCCAAAGATTGAAATATAGGGATCCGAAGGGGTACGTGCACCCCAACATTTATAGCAGCAATGTCCACAATAGCCAAACTGTGGAAAGAGCCAAGATGTCCATCGACAGATGAATGGATAAAGAAGAAAATGTTATATATACACAATGGAATAATATGCAGCCATCAAAAGGAATGAGATCTTGCCATTTGCAATGGCGTGATGGAACTGGAGGGTGTTATGCTTATCGAAATAAGTCAATCAGAGAAAGACATGTATCATATGACCTCACTGATATGAGGAATTCTTAATCTCAGGAAACAAACTGAGGGTTGCTGGAGTGGGGGGGGTTGGGAGGGATGGGGTGGCTGGGTGATAGACACTGGGGAGGGTATGTGCTATGGTGAGCACTGTGAATTATGCAAGACTGTTGAATCACAGACTGTACCTCTGAAATAAATAATGCAATATATTTAAGGGAAAAAAAAAAGATAACAGTAGGGGAAGAATGAAGGGGGGGAAATCGGAGGGGGAGACGAACCATGAGAGATGATGGACTCTGAAAAACAAAGTGAGGATTCTAGAGGGGAGGGGGGTGGGGGGATGGGTTAGCCTGGTGATGGGTATTAAAGAGGGCACGTTCTGCATGGAGCACTGGGTGTTATGCATAAACAATGTATCATGGAACACTACATCAAAAACTAATGATGTAATGTATGGTGATTAACATAACAATAAAAAATAAAAAAAAACTGGGCGCCTGGGTGGCTCAGTTGGTTGGGCGACTGCCTTCAGCTCAGGTCATGATCCTGGAGTCCCAGGATCGAGTCCCGTATCGGGCTCCCTGCTCGGCAGGGAGTCTGCTTCTCCCTCTGACCCTCCCCCCTCTCATGTGCTCTCTCTCATTCCCACTCTCTCAAATAAATAAAAAATAAATAAATAATAAATAAATAAATAAATAAAAAACAGATGGCAATTTGTATACCAGGCACAAAAAGCACTGAGAATTATTAATAAGTACAATTCTCTATTCCCCCTCTCTATATTAATAAAGCAATGATGATTCTTAATAGGGTCAAGATAAATGTACAGTGCATTTATACTAACTTTAGTTTCAATGTCAGAGAATCATTTAATACATTTAAATTAATTAAGAATTTATTTTCAACAATTTTTCCCCTTAGATCCTTATTTGAAGAATCCAGAATACTTTGAAACATAATTAAAAATACAGCCAGATTCAGAAAGGATGAAATTTTTTCTAACCTGGATTATGTTGAAAGTTTGTTCTCTTTCCAGTAAGGGGCTCAAGTTATATATCAGAATGTTAGATGTGTAATGCCATGCATATTGACCGTAAAAATAGGAAGTTAATGTGATTCTTTTTGAGTATCATATATGGAGAAATCATAGAGGGGCAATAAAATTTTATTTCCCTGTGTTTTTTAAATAGACCTAAGCATTTTTTTCTTCATTTAAATGTAATGATACAATCTTTCAAAATGAGTATGCTATAAACACAAACTGGTTCAATTATTTTTATTGATGATCAGTGCCATAACTTTAAAAATGTGAAATCAGAGGGGGAGAGAAACGATGAGAGACTATGGACTCTGAGAAACAAACTGAGGGTTCTACAGGGGAGGGGGATAGGGGGATGGGTTAGCCTGGTGATGGGTATTAAGGAGGGCATGTACTGAGTGGAGCACTGGGCATTATATGCAAACAATGAATCATGGAACACTACATCAAACACTAATGATGTAATGTATGATGATTAACATAACATAGTAAAATTTAAAAAATGTGAAACACATAATTTTCACATATATACAGAGTGAGAATCTATCCAAATTTTAGCTGAATAAGAGAACAGGAAGATGAAATAGCTGATCAAAAACAGTATGAAAAACTCTTATGATTTAGATATAGATATAGCTAAAGATATAGATATATATGAATCCTGCAGTGAAAATGCCAACTTAAATATAAAACAGATTAATGCACCAAAGGATAATAAAAAGAAAAACTTTGTGGTTATTTTGTCTAATACTAGAAAAAAAATCTTTTGGATCTTATTAATTTGCATAAGTCAACAACTTTAAAAAGGCTAAACCTTAGTAAATACTACATCGTTACATTTTTCTAAACGGATTATTCTTAGATGGATCTATTAGGAAATGTTCTAGTATACATCATAGGGCTATTTATTTATTTATTTATTGCCTTATTTACAAATTTTGCATACTTTTTCTTAAAACTGGTTATTGATTATTTAATAAGATTAATTTACTAATTTCTTAATAAGTAGCTACTTCTGTTGAGCAGTCTGTTAAACCCAGATAATAGTTTTACTTTTGGTGATCATAGTTAAACAGATCTAAATCCTAGTATTAACATAACTTTCAACTCAATATTATAGTGATCATTAATAAAATACAACTTTTTATTCTTAAAGACTTCAAATTCCTCTGCAGAGATTAATTTCTACCTAAGATATACTTTTATGTTCTATGAAACATGGCCTCCATCATTTGAGCCATAATTTTATTAAATCACATTTAGTGAGTGATAACATATAGGCATGTATTAAATATACAGGGTTTTAAATAAAACAGACAGCTTTAAAGTGAAATAAGTTTGTTTAATAAATTATCCTATATACCAAATGCTTAAAATCTACATGGAAAGTTTTAAGCATAATAATCAAAATTAAAAGTAATATATCAGACTGCTGATAAAAATAAAATTAGGATCATGAGTTTAAGGAATAAAATATTTCTTGCTGAGTTGATAGGAAAAGTCCTTAGCAAAAGTTAAGAGATAAACAGAGGCATGAGAAAATAGTAGGTTACTGATGCTGTAGAAAAGACTAATTTCATTTTGCTCCTAATTACCAACATTGCATATGGATGGTATTTAGCTCTGTTATTAGTTAACTAATGTCCAGAGATCAGCAAAGATGCAACAGGGAAAGGCAAATTGATAAAGACAAAATATTACATCATTAGTTGAAGTCAGAATAAAATGAGACAAAATTGAAGAAACTGATGACTCATTACACTGATGCCCAGCTCATATTTAAACACTCAGGAATTTAAATGTCCCTTTGGGAAGGAAACAAAAAGAGAAGAAAAATCTTTAATTAGATTAGTATTTAAAAACAAAACAAAACAAAACAACCCAAAAAAACAAGACTGAGAAAAAGAGATGACTAAGTTGTCAATTAATTGGCAAAATTCAATTTAAACCATCAGTAGAAATGTGGGTTTAACAGTTAAGTGAAATTACTGTGAAATAAATAATAAATAATAAGTTATAATTATAGATACCAAGAAATCAAGTTTTTTTACACTCTTTAGTTTATGTCTGTAAAACTCTCAGACCCATCCCCAGTCTAAATTTCTTACTGGTTTTAAGCAGTTTCCTAATTCTGCATTTTTTCCCTCTCCCTCCCTCTCTCTCCCTCTCTTTTTCATTCTTTCTCTCTCCCTTTCTGCCCTTTTTTCTTTTTCTTTCTTTCCTTTCTTCTTTCTTTCTCTTTCTTCTTTTTCTTTTCCTTCTTTTCCTTTCCTTTTTTTTCTTCCTTTCTTTTTCATAAGCAACCACATGAAAGTGTGTTAAATTCTTTAACTGAAAAATACAGCAACAAAATGAATAGTGGTATTTCTTATTCTACTTTTTAAAAACATCAAAAGTTACCCTCCTTCATGCAATGTTCAGTTTGTATTCTCATGTGAGCTTCATGGTTGGGTAAGGAAAAAGGAAGCCTGCTAAGAGTACTGGGAGCAACATAGAGTGCAGGCAAATACACTATTCAAAATAATATACAGTACAAGCGATTCACCTACAAGGCACAGAGATTTTAGGAAGAGAAACGTAGGAGGCTGTTCTGAAATAGCTGAGGCAGGTTTTCTCTGCCCTACTCACCATTATATCCATTATCCCACATTTCAGCAGAGTGACAATTTTCAATATCTACAGCTCTAAGTGTGATTAAAAGCTGATACATTTGAAATAGAGTCAAATTTATTTTACATTTTTAAAGTAAATATAATCTTTTTAAAATCTATATGCCTTTGAATCCTCTTCTCTTTCTCTCTCTCTCTCTCTCTCTTTCCTTCCTTCCTTCCACCCTCCCTTCCTTCTTTCCACCAAGGATTGCTTTTGAATATTAAGTGTGAAGGAACTTGAACTATACCATAAACTGTAGAGTGAAAAAATGTGTACTAACACTTCTCATTAAAAAAGATGATTGGAAAGGAGAAGCAAAGGCTTGTGGGTAGGAAGTACCTGCCTCTTGCTCTAGTCTCAGGTATCAGGAAAGAGAAACACTAAGTAGAGTGAACCGGATCTGAGAAAATTTTTGCTTTCTTTTCTTGTTGAAGCCAGGGAAAGCAACTGCTTTTGTTAAGATAAACTACTGTTAATAACACTGAAAGTAAAGCATAGCAGTAATTCTATAGGAGACATTGTACCAACTCATATTTAGAAAGAGTTACCAAGTCATCCCTCCCTTGAATTTTCCATACAGAGAAGTTTCTCACATTTCCCATGAGGAGTAAGGAAGAAGAAAGAATGGACATGTGGAATTGATGAGGCCTCTAGGTCAGATCAAGGAATTGGCAGCTATATTTCTTTGAAGATCATGACCCCAGATCAGAAGGATCAAAGCGCCTTCAGCAAGAATGAAATCAAGAAAAAGACCAAGGAAACAACAGACCAGATAAATCACTGAATCTCATCAGTAGCAAACTCAGACAAAGGAAAAATAATACCTGAGAAGAAACAGTAGAAGTCCTCCTTATATACATGAGGTGTGCTAGTTTTGAATATCCAGGAAAGCAGACACTAAAATATAGTTAGGAGCACAAATATTTATTTATTGGGGGATAACACTAGTGAAAGAGAAAGAGATGAAACGAGACTGAGCAGGACAGCCCTTAGTAGTGGAGATGATTAACAAAGTCTCCATCAATCCAGCAGGGATCTTGTGAGCAAATATAAATAATTAGATCCATTTCAGTTAGAAATGACTAGATCTTTGGATGATCACCTTTCTTTTATTGGCTGGTGGGCATCCAGATAAGAGCATATCCCTGGATACCACTGTCTTGTTTAGTAGGTCTATCCTGAAAATAGTGTGACCTGGGTTCAACAGCTGAGATAAAGATTGAGGCTCTTAACTAACTACCCTCTCTACAGCTGGGCAGCAAGTCCTTTCCTGAAGAGAGATCTGAGTGTTGCATTTTCATATGTCATAACAACATAGCTCTTTGCAAGACCCCCTGACTTTTATATCTTCCCATCATTTGCTCAAGTGTAAGTCTTCTTTAGAAGGAAAAGAAGAATAGTGAGGGTGATGATCTTGAACTCCATATGCCAAGAAAAACAAAGGAAAAATTGGGATTAATGATTTCACTTTGAATTGGCAACATTGGTTTTCCTTTATAATAAAAATGAGATTCAAGACCTATGTAGTATTTAGTTATAAAGAAGTAAGTGGTTAATCTTTGTACACCATTTTTCCCATTACAATAATATCCACTCTATGTATTTTAAAAATACAATATATATAACTAAGAATCTTGTGCAATAGATGTTTTAGTTTTAGATTTCTAGATGCGTTTAAGTACAGAATTAGATTACTTGCTTTCAAAGGTGCATAAGCCAACCATTACATAAATTCAGCATTTCTCTTTCAGAGGATTATAAAGTATATTCTAGAATAAATTAAAAAACAGTAGTTAATTGTTCTTTCAGTTCATACTACTAAGTAAGCTGAAAGAATCAATGACAACTTCTAAAGGTGAATGAATATATCCACTTAATAAGTCCCTGATGAAACTAAATAGCAATGCCATGAAGAAATATAAAATGCAATTAATTAAGCCCTTAAAGAAAAAAAAAAAGGTTCGGATAAAAATACAGGTAATTCAATCAAGATGAAAGAGATTTAGTAAAGAAAAATGAAATCAAGTGTAACAGGATTTTCATTGTCATTCATTTTCTCAAAGTTTCTCCAGCAACTCCAAATCTAAGAGAAATACAATAGTTGTTGAGTACCCTCATATCATAAGTGAGATGTTAGGCTAACCTATACAGATGTTCTAAGAGATTATCAAAAAAGTTCTGTAAAATAATTGGCATCCTACCTCCTGGTTTTAAGGAACAAAGAAGAACTGAGCAAGAAGATTCTTTTGTAAGGATTTGTAGGTATGTTGTACATTCTACCCTTATCTACGGAGGAGGGAAAGAGGCAGGAGGAGAGTGTTTCTCCCAACCATTAAGCCAGAGACAGATCCTTCAAGAGGATCAACTACTCAGAGAGTTTTAGTTTGGGGATCATAAAGATGACATGAGAGGCTGTGGCTAAATCGTACTGAGATGAAAAGCAGAGAGTGAGGGGAGGTACTGCATTGGGAAAAAGCCATATTTCCACCAACTTAGAGACAAAGGTACCTGATTAAGGGGATCACATGGTCTGGAGCCATCTTGAGAGGGAATATTTCTAAGAATATCATCGAGAATTTAAAAAAATTGGACAAATCACGGATTTCCAAGGAACAGTAGATTCTCAGGGAATAATGGGACCATCTGGAGAAGGCATATTTGGATCTGGGGAATTATAATTGGAAGATATTAGCAAGAATATTTCCACAAAGGAAAAAAAAAATCAGTTGTCCCCTAAGAGAGAGTTAGCTTTATGTATTAAAATCAGATTATAAACATCACTAGCAAAGTCTGTTCCACTTTTTTTTTTCTTTAATGTTACCTTCCTTATATGTATGACAGTGAAGAGATCAGAAGCAGGAGCTAGGTAATGGGCTAGGAAATTGAAGAATTCATTCCCATCCTGCACTGCAGCTTCTAAGACTTGAGGATACCGAATATAGAGAACAGATCCATCTTTTCGTAAAGTGAAGAGTTATGATGGTTATACTAGACACAAATTTAAGGAAAAAAATAAAAGAATATATATTAAATGTATAAGCATTATGGAGAAAGTTATGGATCCTGCTCTAGTTTTGCCAAAGAAAGGAAAACAAGTAACTCATAAAATAGATTAGAGGTCCTATGGAAAAAAGAACAATGTTGAAATATGGTTTTGATGGACTAAGTTCAAATCATTAACAATCTAGATAAAAAGGTTAATATCAATTAAGAAACAGAAGCAGTTTAAATCAATAATAAGTCCATCAATGTAGCAGTAGTATGTGTAGTTGGTTGCAATGAAAATTCAAACAAATTACATGGAAAGCAATGTTGTAAAACCTTCAAGAACTGTCTGAAGACAAAAGAGTTTCATTTGTGGAAATATAAGCTGAGGAGTAATTTAAATAATTGCTTTAAATGTGCCAAATAATGATCATCATGACATCATCTTTGAGAAGAAAGGGATTAGAGCAGCTGGTTTGCAATCTGTTTCCCAGCAGATTATTGTCAGGGAAGAAAGAAGTCAGGTGACCCAGGTTTGCTCTCTTGACAATGCAAAGTAAATCATAAATTTATTAAGTAAATTTCAAAATCTCACTGAATTAGAATTGAATACGTGGAAAAATGTACATTCTTTTTGGATAGAAATACAACTGATATGAAAATACAAATTTAAATTTCTTCCTTTTTTGACATAGTTCTTCAATGCTTTTTTTTTTAATTTTTTTTTAAAAGATTTTATTTATTTATTTGACAGAGACATAGACACAGAGAGAGGGGGAACACAAGCAGGGGGAGTGGGAGAGGGAGAAGCAGGCTTCCTGCTGAGCAGGGAGCCCAATGTGGGGCTCGATCCCAGGACCCTGGGATCATGACCTGAGCCGAAGGCAGACGCTTAACGACTGAGCCACCCAGGCGCCCCTTTTAAAAAAATTTTTAAGTCCTCCTTTTATCACTGTGTTTAATGCTTTTACAATTTCTCTACTATTGTAACATTCCATTAACTAGTCTTCTCTTTAATTATTTACATAGTTTCAGGAATGGTCTTTCTATTTATCCCTGTATAAAATCCTTCAATGACTCTCCTATTTCTCATAGGCAAAGTTCTCACTCCTGGCAAAAGAATTCAGGCTCTCCAGGGCCTAATGCCTGATTGCACTTCCCAGTCTTTGTGTTGCCCTCAATCCTTCAATGAGTTTTGCCTCATGCACCATGTTGTCCAATGCGTACCAACCAAATTCATTCTGCTCTCTGTCTCTAATGAATACTCTTTTTATCCATCATCTGCTCAGACAACCTCTCCTGTTCTTTTAACAATAAGTTCAAAGGTTATTTCTGCTACAAAACTTTACCAGATTCCCTACTTATCCCCTACATAGAACATTTAATGTCTTTGCCTCTCCTGAACTTGATTCATGCTTCTATCATAGTGTCTATAATGTTTTATTACACCTACATATTTGCATGCTAAGTGTTTCTTGACCAGACTGAAGGGTCTTGCTTTATTGATATTTGCATCCTCAGGCAAATGGTTGACATATATCAGATTTGTGACAATCATTGAGTGAATGAATTTATTGTTGAAGTTTTAACCCCAAGTTTTAACATTGATTTTGCAAATACCAAATATATATCTGAGACTCCATACTTAGATCATTTGTTACCATAATGTAATTACATTTCATAATCATTTTTAAAAGTACCATATATAGAATGCTGTAGTGGATGCTATGATGTGCTGCTCAGATCCCCTTTCAGAACCCAGCTGCTGGCAAATAGCCCTACACTGTGAGAGTTCTTTATGAACTGCCACTGCTGAAAAGAATCTCCTCACCTAAGGTCATATGCTTTTTCTGGGACATCGAGGAAGTCCTAAGTCCTTTGCTATAACTCAGGGCAATTTTGAAGGGCCAAACATGTTTCAGAGCTCACTTTGGGGTCAGCAGAAACCCTGGATAAGGCAACATTACACCCATTCTCCCTATGACCAATCCTGATTCTTTCTTTCTTTCTTCCTATAGGTGTTAGTCTTAAGAAAATAATTCTTACATTTCTCTCATGCTTTTTTCCCCCGTCTCAGAATCTGTTTCCTGAAAACTGCAACTGGAAACAGATGTGGAAGGTGGTCCTCTGAGCAGCAAAAATAAATTATTAGCACAGGTATTTAAATTTATTTTTGGTCTAAATGTTGGAGGGCACTGCATTTCTCTAATGGCTAATACATAGATTGTCACTGGTGCTCACACTCATACTTGTGGCTATGCATCATACACAATATGAGATAACCTGAAAGAAGAGTGAAGGTTCTAAACTCAGAATGATTTACTAAGGTCCTCACTCATTGGTATGCTCTTAGCATACTAGGACCTATTTTCCCTTATATGTTCCCTGTTGAGTGAATTTTTAGATTAAATTATATAACTTTAGTTAAACTAACACTTATAAAATGGAAAGATGACTAACAAAGATACTTGTAAAGAAAACAGGCTGATAATCCTAATGATGCAAGTAAAAGCAAATAATACTGAAGTCACAGAGATGTCATGTCTGTCAACTCTTGCAGAAGTTTTTTACTTACTATATTTTGACACTAACTTGGATAAAACAAGGTTAGTCTAAATAAATGTGTCAAAAACTTAGGCAATTAAATAATACACTACTAAATAATCAATAGGTCAAAGAGAATACCTTACTACCAGAAGTTCTTAAGTCATTATTCCTATATTAGAAAGCCATCCTGACAGTGTGGCAGATTCATTCTATGCAGACACACAAAGACCTTCATCACATGACTTGCTTCTGCTAATTGCTACTGTATTATGCCAACCTTAACAATGCTTCCTTCAAGCTCCATCTTTAACTTTCACCCAAGAGCCTGCATAGCTTACATGCAATTATTAGCAGGTTGCTTCAGAATCTCTATCAAGATTCCATTCTCGTAACTTCTGCCATTAATTTTTGTGAAGTTATAACAAATGCTCCCTTAAGCACCATTTTCATCATAATATTAACGACATTGAAGTAAATGCCCATTTTACCTAACATAAAATCAAAATCCCCAGTCTATACCACAAAGCTCCTCTGCTTTAACCACTTCTTATACAATTTAAATAAACATTTCAATCAACTAAGCTAACCATTTGCTCTTTGCTCTACCCAGGTTACAGCTCTTTATCCAATGTTTGCTTGAGGTTTTTAATATATCAGCGTGTTTCTTTTTAGGTTATATTCACCCTTCCCTAAGCCTTCATTATGAATGTGGAGTCATTGACTCTTTTCTTTCAAATAAAAATGTCATTTCAGAACAACCGTTCCTAAAGTATTGAAAATATAAGTCCTTAAATTATTTTTGATGATAAAATGTGGCCTACTTTGTCCATCATTCTGAAAGTGACAAATTCCTAAAGTTATAACTTATAGTGGAAAAAAACTTAATAAATGCAGCATATTCAGCTATAACTTTAGGGAGAAACTTCATGACCATTTATTAGGCTCATATTGTTTCATAAGTACATAGTTACTTGGAAGAGTGAAGTTGAGGAAGTCTATGCTTAATACCAATGTGCTATTTGAAAAGAGTACTGCACCCAATCAATAGTCCTTAATATTAATTGCATTTTGATATGAAAAGTATAATTTAAATGTATATTTTAAAAATATGTTGCATTAGAACAAAAATGTCCCTAAATATATTATAAAATAATTAGAAAACTCATCTTAATAAAAACAAGAAATCAAAGTGTACATCTTTAGATTTTCTCATTTGGAAAAAAGTTAATTTTGACATAAATGTGTTTTTTTCTGTTTTGAACATTCACTTTAAAAAATAAGGGATGTTTTCTACTTGTTTATGCAGGACATTATATTTTAATGTAACAAAATATAAGCTAAACTGTGTCTGGAAAAAAAAGGTCTCTGAATATAGAAACTGAACATTGGAGGGAGGCCTTCTAAGTCATGGGGTACCTACATTGCCTTTAAGACAGCATAAAGAAAGTGCATTTTGATATATATCTTTAATATTCTTTTGACTGAAGTGAGAGACAGTATAAGAATGTAACTTCTAGTTTCTTGGAACAACGTATTCCCAGATTATTCTATATGTAGACATCCTTGTTACTTTTAACATTCTCTTTACACCAGTAACCCTTTATTTGGATCCATAAAACAAATATTCAAAATCATAGAAGAGACAAACTCCAAAAGTTACCATGTTTTAATTAAATATTTTTCATTTTCACAAGTTAATATTTTTTAGAATTATTGTAGTTACAGCGTATTTATTCCTGAAAATAGAAGTTATATGACTTAATAATTCTGTAGGAATAGATTTAAAGTAAATCTTTATATATAAACTATCATAAAATCTACATAAAATTATATTTACTTATAGTATTTTATATCAACTTATAATATATAATGATAGTTTGGAGCATTTTATTAAGTGTACATTGTCAAATTGAACTTAATTTAAAAGTCTCTCCTAGGACATATAACTAGCCATTATATATGTCATTAGCCAATATTTCTTCTAGGGCGCCTGGGTGGCTCAGTTGGTTAAGCGACTGCCTTCGGCTCAGGTCATGATCCTGGAGTCCCGGGATCGAGTCCCGCATTGGGCTCCCTGCTCGGCAGGGAGTCTGCTTCTCCCTCTGACCCTCCCCCCTCTCATGTGCTCTCTCTCATTCTCTCTCTCTCAAATAAATAAATAAAATCTTTAAAAAAAAATTTCTTCTAAAGTTTCATCTGTACCATTAGCATTCTGATTATTCATTTTCATTTTATCCATTTCCTAAATTTGTCTCATTTTTAAGACTTTATCTCTTTGAGCACACACTTAAAAATGGGTTGTTATCATATTTTATATGTAAGAAAAAATATATATATATATTTTTTTTAGAGAGAGAGAGAGCTTGAATGGAGGGGAGGGGCAGAGGGAGAGGGAGAGAGAGAATCTTAAACAGGCTTCACGCCCAGTGTGGAGCCTGATGGAGGGTTCCATCTTACCATCCTGAGATCATGACCTGAGACAAAATCAAGAGTTGGACACTTAACCAACTGAGCCAGCCAGGTGCCCCAAGAAAATATATTTTAATGTTAGCAAATATAAACTGCAGTATTGACAAATAACTTGTAAATGTTATCTTTTTTGTTAGGACCACCAAAGATTTTTATTTTAACTTATGTTTATACTTTGGATAATAATATGAGTATCATTGCCATTTTATTACAAATGCTTTCAAAATCATTTAGTGATATTCTTACCAGATGGTGTTATAGAGAGCTGCTGTAGCATTGTTTCATCTTAATGTTAAAATTCTTATAAAGTAAGAAACTGATTATATTATTTCAGTGGTTTTGATATGTTTAGAGCAAGAATTCTACCTAATCCTTTGGTAAATTAAAAAAGAGAGAGATAGAGAGAGAAAAATAATCCCATGGCAACAAGTATGTAATGTTGTTAATTTCAATATCTCACTCAAACAGGTTTTAGGATCACTTCTGCTGCCTATGTTAGAGATTTTTAAATAACTCATCATGATGGAGTTAGAGACAAAAAGCCTAAATAAGTTAGATAAAAGCATTTCAGTAATTAATCCCATCTTTATCTTTTTAACACAATTACAGCATTAAATATAAGAAAATGTGCTTTTCCGAGGCGCCTGGGTGGCTCAGTCGGTTAAGCTTCTGCCTTCGGCTCAGGTCATGATCTCAGGGTCCTGGGATCGGGTCCCGCATCGGGCTCTCTGCTCTGCGGAGAGCCTGTTTCTCCCTCTTCCTCTGCCCTTCTCTCTCTCTCTCTCTGTCAAATAAATAAAATCTTAAAAAAAAAAAAAAAAGAAAATGTGCTTTTCCTTCTCGATGCCAACTTCATCAGACATGTCTTCAATTGCTTCTTTCCCTATGTAAGAATTGATTATTCAAGTATATATATATATATATTCAAGTATATATTTGAATGCTTATAGCTATATGTATTTATACACACACACACACACACACTATAAGCTAGTGATACATATAGTCAACAACTGATAGACAGGCAGATAGATGATAGATATTCTGCCACTCAGAATCTAACAAGTCAAACCTCTACAGTCAATGTATATATTAACATAAAGTCAGAAATATAAATTTCTAATACACATGACACCCAGTAAAAAAATATATATATATAAAAACAAAGAATTCACATGATATATGCTTAAACCCAATGAAAATGACTTGATTTTTTATTAGCCAGGATAATCACAAATCAAATGTCATACACAATGCAAGACTGTAATATATTTGTTTAAATATTTGTGTAACATACTTGCTTAAAAATATTTTGTAGTAGTCCAAAGCAGTCAATTTTGGAAAAAAAAAAAATCCTCTCTATTGCATCAGTGTTATAACATTTATTTAATTGTCTGTATTTTTCCAAGTGGTCCATGGAATCAATTTTCCAAAAGAGCAAGGTTTTTTTTTGTTTATCTATTTGAATGGAATCTGAGACTAAAAACATCTGTCTGTGATTCTTCCATTAAACCAACCATGTTAGTCATATGTCCTTTCTTTGTTTATATATACAGATCCACAATTCTCTAGACAAACTTATTCTCCATTTCCTTTTCTTTTGTTAACATTAATTTTGGTATTTGATTTTTCTTGTAAAGATGGTTGCCCCAATTCCAGTCAGCATCTTTCTATAAGCCTGAGCTCCTACTAGTGTTCACATTTGCCTCCAGATTATTAACTCAGAAAATCATTTGGACAAATATAGATCTCTAGAGATGAGTTCAGGTCATCTCCTTTTGTGTTAGTTTCCTCAAGCAACTTGTCCATGGTGTGTCACTTCTGAGGCAGAAATTTGGCTATGGTTTCGCTATCAAGTATGTATGTATGCACACTTGACTATACTCGGAAGTACCTCAATGACATTTTTCCCCCCTTAGAATCTGTCAATTTTAGAGAAAATGCAATTCACTTCAGAGCACTGTCAAGTCTTTAAAATGGAATGTTTTGTTTGTTTGTTTGTTTATTTGTCAGAGAGAGAGAGTTTGCACAAGCAGGGGGAGCAGCAGAGGGAGAGGGAGAAGCAGGCTCCCCGCTGAGCAGGGAGCCTGACATGGGTCAGATCTCAGGACCCCAGGATCATGACCTGAGACAAAGGCAGATGCTGCTTAATCAACTGAGCCACCCAGATGCCCCTGAGTAGTTATTTTTTAAACCAGAATTGGTACCTATTACCATTTTGGTAAAGCTTGCCTCACAATAATGAAATTTGGGTCTTCCTACTAATTGGTGAAGTGGATATTCAATTGAAATTTC
Organism: Mirounga angustirostris; assembly: GCF_029215605.1. Lineage (NCBI taxonomy): Eukaryota > Metazoa > Chordata > Mammalia > Carnivora > Phocidae > Mirounga > Mirounga angustirostris. Next base: position 41,758,415 of record NW_026991722.1, on the reverse strand, counting down.
AGATTTATTGATGTTCTAAGAAAAATGTTTTTTTTAATAGCCATGAATTAAAAGCATTTAAACATTCATGAACTAAAAATTCCTCTTAAAGAAATCAATACATTTTACTAAGAAGTTTGACAATATTTTCTCTGTCTCTGAAGTGACTACATATTTGTAATTAATAACTGAACAGATGCCATATTGCTTTGTGTATTAAAAAAAACCTTCAAAGGAATATTTTCCTATTAATCTTGTAATTTAATGCAGCAAAACACTGGAATAATTTAAATACATTTTTAAAAAGTATATACTTATATATTTTTAAGGTGAATATTTTGAAATAGGAGATATAGTATAAGGTATGTATAGATAAAATATTCAAGAGAACTGACCGACCTTCTCAGGTCTGAGAACAGTGCCATAGATAAGGATCCTCTCTGAATGTTTCAAATTACTTTCTTATTCCATTGGTAAGGTATATTAATGTATATTTATTTTGAAGTATATTCAATTTTCTGAGTTACTTTTTAGACAAATTATTATGTTAGGAAAACGTAATGATAGTGCATTGATAACATTTCTCCTTGAACCCTCCCCCACCTTACTGATCTGCTGTAAGGAAGGGGAATAGACAATAGTCTTTTCTTCTTTTTGATTCATAGGTGTGAACCACAGCAATCCAGGTAAAGATTTGTAGGCTGCTTTTCTGAACCTTCTCACTTTTAGAGAAATTTTCCCTGTTTAAAACCTGGAAAAGTGTTTAATGATAGCTCTTACCTTCTCTTACTTTGGTATTCTGCATAACTTCAATTTGGTCTTATAATCATTGTCTGGTATAACCGAAAAGGGAATATATATATTTGGTGGATTCAAGTGAGGTAGAAAACGTACTTTTACTCTGCCATCTGTGATGCCATGGTTTTCATAATTATTCTTAATGTCAAATAACTGAAAGACCATCACTGAAGACAGGAATAAGACACAGAAGTCTATTATCACTCCACTAATTTATCCAGTCATTAATGTAACAAAAATGTATTGTGTGGAATATAATGTCCTTATTCCATAACACTGTTCTGGAAATTCTAGACCTAACACAACAAGGCAGGTAATTCATATTATAAGCTTAATTTTGGAAATTATGTGCCCAAATATCAAAAGAATGAATAAAACACTATTATAAATGTTTAGAAACTCTAAAATGACAACTCAAAATAAGCAATATTAAAATTTCTTATTCATAAAATTATATCCTAATTATGTTTTCTCTTTGTTTTTATATATTCTGAATCTTTTATATAATGGAGAACTTCAAAATACAAAAAAGTACTCAGACTCTAATACATCCCTATCTGCATCAAATTAAAATCTATTCTGTTCCACATATATCCCCACACATCCTCCCCCCATATTGTGAGGGAGTTTATGTTTATTCACAAAAATTTTAGTATTTTTAAAGAAGTACTCTTTTTAATTATCTGAACTGCAAACAGCATTATCACATTTGAAGAAATAACAATAATTTCTCAATAGATCAATATTCAGTTAGTTGAATTCCCATTCTCATAAATATTCAAAATCAGAAAATATTTCAAAGTTCTCTTTTCCATAATGAACATAATTTTCATACTTAACTTTCACCTTCAGTTTTTCTGTATATTCCCTTACAAGTCTACTTGTTAGTCAAATATTTTCCTCCATAACTTAGTTTACAAATTGTAACTTAATTATTCAATATGTAAAAAGTAGTAATTGACTACAATAGTATTACAAAAACTGCAGGAGATACTTTTAAGGAAAAGATAATCAAGTCATAGATTTTAGCTTCTAGGAATATATTTATATATATATAAAATAGTTTTTGTGATTGCTGTATGTAACTTGGGGCAAGGCCTTCCAACTGATTTTCAAAGTATACTATCCTAATTTACAATTTCTTTGGCATCCATATAACTCTTTCTGAAACTTCTTCCAGAGGTTTTTGCTACTCCTCATTCTAAAGTGATATACACAAATATTTTTTTTTCCTGGAGCTAGAAATGTATGACTGAATAGTATAGTACTTCCAAAAATGGCAGTCAGAGAAAGAAGATATTGATGTAAGTAGAGGTATACATCTTGTGCTGAGCTCTGCAGCATTTAGGATTTGAAAATACTCTCTCTTATGGTGGCCCGTGATATTAGATTTCAGATGCAGAAACTGATAGACAATGTGTCTTATAACCTGCTCTAGGTTGCAACTGATGGAATTTAGTCCATCCCCCTAAATAGTTTGAATTACATTTTCTAAATACTTTTTTTTTTTTTGTATTTTCTATCATGGGCAAACCATCTGTGAGTTCTTAGTTTTTCCCCCACTGCTGTAAATATAAGAACTAGATTTTATTTCCATCAAGTGTCCACTGAGTATGGATAATTTATAAGGCATTGTTTTTTTCTATACAGCCATTTGTGACACAATCCTGTTAATGACATAGGAGATATTTATAAAAATGTATAATAATACAGGGCTCTGCATAATAAATGTATCTACACTGGTTTGACATTTCAAAAAATTTAAATAACTTTGGTATTATTTACAAATTGAAGAATTATATTTTAAATATATAGGGTTCATTGCTTTAATGAATTTTCAATAAATATTATTAAAACATTGGGTTTCTTTCATTGAAAAGGTAACAATTCCCTGAAAGCAGATCAAATTCCCATTTTGTTGCTCAAACTGACCATTATGTGCAGCATTTAGATGTTTAAATTTCCACATACAAATAGTTTATTAAACATCTTTTAGTGTTCACTTAGTACTATAACACTTAATCCTTTTAAGAATTTCACAATCACATTGAAAAGGCAAATGAACAAATATAACTAATAATATAAATCAGTAAATTATATATTCAAGATATGTGTACTGGATTTGGGGAGTGCACATACTTGAGGGAGTTTAAAGGAGGGAGTTGATAGTGTTTGCTACTGTCATAAAGGTTTAAAGAGGAGATGATCCATAAGTAAATTCTTAAAAGATAAGAAAAAAATAAAACCCATAGGGAAATATACTAATTTCTCAAGCATATTTTTGTATTAGAGACTTTCAAAACAACATATATAACATCATCAGCTAATAATACAGGAGACATAAATCTTTTGAAGCATATTCTTTCATTCCTGCTCTTACTGAAAATCTCCTGTTTTTCTTGTGGCAAAACTGTAATTCACGCTCTAGTGAATCCCCTCTCTAGCAAAGTTATACAGTGAAGAGCTCAAAAAGTCTTTAGGATTTTTTTCTTATTAATTTTCACACCCCATAAGGCCAGTAGAAAGAATTACTGTCCTCATTAAATAAACTGACAATTTAGGACACTAATTATTTAAATGGTTACCAAGACCACAAGGCTACAGAGATCTTTGTGTATTGAAGATATCCAATCTGATAAATCCACTAACCACAATACTTCTAATTTTATGATTTTATGTTGACTTTTTTTCTTTATCAAACATTTGCCAGTAAATATCCACCAAGTGACCAGATTTAAAACCTGCTCCTAATCCCTGTTCCCTTCTCCTCTTTCTCCATCTCCATTGATTCCATGACATCCTCAAATCAATATCTTCTTATCCATCCCACCGCCAGCAACCTCACAATTTCATACCCAAAATGCCCTAACAGTCTCCCAACAATCTATATTGTGACAGTCTCTATTCCAAATATTCCTATATACACATATTAAATTTTCTCCAAAAGCACCACACTAAGAATTTTGCTAACATATGTACAAATAATTTCAATATATTTAGAATTTAAGAATTTCCTCCTCTGATTTCAAGTACAGTGGTGCCACATTGTGCGTATCTTTAACTTATAGAACTCTACTGAGGGGCACTTGGGTGGCTCAGTCAGTTGGGTGTCTGACTTGGGCTCAGGTCAGGATCTTAGGATCCTGGGCTTATAAGTTTCTGCGCTCAGCAGGAAGTCTGCTTGTCCCTCTGCCCCTCCCTCTCTCTCTCTTCCAAATAAAAAGATAAAATCTTAAAAAAAAAAAAAAAGAAAAGAACTCTACTGAATGCCATGAAGAAAACCAAAGGGAAAATCCCTGCCATTCTATTCATAGAGGTTATGGCTAAGAATGATTATAAGGGGGCGCCTGGGTGGCTCAGATGGTTAAACATCTGCCTTCGGCTCAGGTCATGATCCCAGGGTCCTGGGATCGAGTCCCACATCGGGCTCCCGGCTCAGCGGGGAGCCTGCTTCTCCCTCTGACCCTCTCCCCTCTCATGCTGTTTCTCTCTCGCTTGCTCTCTAAAAAATAAATAAATAAAAATCTTAAAAAAAAAAAGAATGATTATAAGGAGGGTGACTTACATCTTTTCAATCTTCAGTGTTCTCAGTTCCATTGTACTTTTTCCAGGCAAAAGCATATCTTAATAGGAAACCAAATTCCAAAGTTTTAATAAATGTGTTTGTAAAACACATCCTCTAAACTCATGCCAGCCATTTTATTAGAAGACTCACTGTAAAAATAGTTGTCAAAGACTATTTCTTTTAATAAAGCTTTTATAATAGTTTTAGATTTACAGAAAAGTTGTGGAGATAGTACAGGGAGTTCTCATATACGCCCTACACCCACCACAGAGTTTCCACTATTGTTAACATCTTACATTAGTATGGTACTTTGGTCACAGTGAATCAATACTGGTACATTAGTATTAACTAAAGTCAATACAGTATTCATATTCCTTTAGTTCTTACCCAATGTCTTTGTATTGGTCCAGGATCCCATCCGGGATACCATATTACATTTATTTGTCATATCTCCTTAGACTTCTCTTGGCTATCATAATTCCTCAGACTTTCCTTGTTTTTAATGGCTTTGACAGTTTTGAGGAATACTGATCAGGGATTTTGTGGAGTGTTTCTCAATTTAGACTTGTCTGATAATTTTCTATGATTGGACAAAGGTTATTTTTTAAGGGATTGGGGAAAGTATGAAGAAGACCACAGAGGTCAAGTGTTATTCCCATTTCATTATGTTTTCCTTTTTTGTTGTTGTTGCCTTTTTTGTTGTTTCTAAGTTCTCTTAGAAAATTTAAATTACATAATACAGTGTTATTAACTATAGTTACCATGTTATACATTGGGTCCTCAGATCTTATTCATTTTATAACTGAAAGTTTGTATAAAGGGTAATTTTTGGTATACTATTTTTTGTTTCATACATTAGAAGTCTAACATCAGTACAAGTCCAACTAATCATCAGAAATCTCATTTTTAGCCACTCTAATTAGCATATTTTTTCAGAAATATAGTGATGAAAATATTGTGGTTCATAAGGAGAATATTATGGTTCAACATAATCTTTTTCATTTCATTTATGTATAGGTAAAAATTACAAGCTTATTGTTTAAAAGAGTAATATGTTTTGCAAATGAAGAATTAAATTGTCTTTTGTTTACATAAAAAGAAGCCATGATATGTAAATAATCATTAAAAGATTATAGCTCCAATCTTACATATCTACAAGTATCCTGAATTTGTAGTAAATGTCCATTCCTGGTTCCCACTATCAAAGATTTTGATACAGAATAACAGGGTGGTACGCAGGGACATACAATTTAGCAAATAGTCCATGGAATTCTGATGGTTCAGCATATCATATTTGAGAAACAATCTTGTGAAAAAAAAAAAAAAACAGCTAAATCCCTCCAGTGTCTAACCCCCATTCTTCTAGTAATAGAATATCCTTCATCACCCACATCCACATTTTAGTAGGTCTGATGACTAATAGGCTACAGATGGCTATATGACTAAGCTCTTGCTACTGAAGTGAAAGTAGAAATGAAGTATGCAAGTTTTGTCACTTCCTTAAAAGCTAAGTACTTTGTATCTCATTTCACATTCTGGAATATGGTCTTGCTGCCTGTAAGCCACATTTAACCAAGCAAACCAAGAACACTAAGGGGATGTTGAACAACAACAAATATATAGATAGATAGATAGTTAGATAGATAGATAGATAGATAGATAGATAGATAGATAGATAGATAGATCGATCTTCCTGAACCACTTGCAGTTCTGTAAGTCTCTGTATTTTATTGCCAGCTTTGTCATAGCAGCTTAGCTAATACTTTAATAACAATTTTGAGGAATTGAGCCAATTCCTACCAATGGCCATATAATGCATTATTTGTTAATATTTCAGTTTTAGAGTGACCATCTATCTGAGTCTGACCAGAGCTGTCTTTCTTCTTCAAAAGTGGCCTTGTTGAAATAATAAATTAGATAGCCACCTTAGTTTTAAGGGACTTGGATTGATCAATGATATATCAGAATTTTAAAAGGCTTCTAATGAAAGCTAAATTCCAATTCAGGTATAGTTCAAAATTATGATGACTTTATAAACTTTGATTAAGCAGAAGGATAGAACAATCTATACTGTTATTATACTATATGTACATGTAATATTTGATTAGAGGTAATGTTTGATTAGAGGGTAAAAAAGATAAACAAGCAAATCTAGTATGGAATGATTTACTTCTTTTTATTTCTACTTAATCATTTCACAGCCTCTCCAATCTCCTCTGGCATCTAAAAATCAATGAGCCAGGAATTCTACAGCCCACTGGCAAGTGCCTATCATTCTTCCAAATTTCTGAATGAATGAAATGATTAATTCATTTAAATTTATTGCCCAGGGAATATCAGAGGTGACAGATACTTTTCTCAATAGTGATTTACATTGAGAAGAAAATAAAAATCCTGACTATTTTAATTAAGTGAATGCACCACTAAATCCAAGACCCTTTCCCTTGCAATTTCTTTAAGGAGCAAAAATGCTCTCAGCCTGTTTTTTGTTTGTTTATTTCTATTTGGTGGCATAAATTGGTGCCACTTATTTTCCATGCCCTAATGGGGTAGATATCCCTAAAGATTGCTGCCTCGGAAACTGATGAATCTCTAGTCATTAAAGCTCTTTACTGACATTGCAGAAAAGCTGTAGGGATCTCTTCATTAGCCTTGAGATGGGTAGCTTTAGATAAGCACAACTAAACAGCTCTAACACCATCATCAGGGCATATTAAAAATACAAGCTTTTATAGCACTTCAGGGCTAATATTTTCTTCATTCAGATATGTTTTCATCACAGAAATTTGCAGGTCTATATACACCTGTCTTAATAATACACAAAACTGCTAATATAGGTCCTGGGAATATTATGCAATTGGAACTTGGTTATAAGCAATTTCTTCCTATCATTTTTTGGTGATTGAAAGTGATGTGGCTTTAAGAGATGTACCAAGTTGATTGATTCATTCCTCTTTTTCTGCAAATCACACTCAAACCAGAAGTAAGCTCTATGATTTAAGAATTTTCATTTAAATTACTATATTCCAGTATTTTTTTTTAACTTAAAAAAACTTCTAAACTCTTTTAAGTTGAAAAAAAACCTCTTAGGATTTATTTTTTTGTCTGAAACTTGTTAGTTACCAACAGGATACACCAATACGTCTTCTCACATAACTACACTTATTCTACCAAGCTAAATTCGAAACACTGAAATATTATTATAGTGTTCTGTAATTACACTGCTTAAAATTTCACTTAAATATAAGCATATAAATATTATGTCCTATCAACCTTGTTATTTTCCCCAAATTTATAAAGTTAGATGTCTAAAAAGGAACAGAGTAATATTCTACAAAATTTTCATTGGCTCATGCCATATGTATTATCACCCTACATACCAATATCCACCTTTCCTTTTTCTCTTCTTAATAAAATTGGAGAAATGACAACAGTTTTATGTGCGATTACTATCCTTTTTCCCAAATGTGAAATTCAGTCACAACGAGGGAAAAAAAAAGTACTGACATAATTCAATTTCATTTGTACTCATTTTTATGTCTCACTAGGCTTATAGTTCTGATATATTTTAAATCAAAATAAGATGTCAGAAGTTATTTCAGTGTCTCTTTATATTTACCTTATTTTCTTCTATTTCTATTTTTAATGCAATTATATGATAAATATGAATATTAGAAAAATAAAAGCTAAAAATTAGAAGACATAAATAGCAAAATACATATATCACTTGCTTTTCAAAGTAATTCAACATTTTTACTGAGCACTTCCTAGTTCAAGGCACTAATTACAGTAAAATATATGTTATTATAAGAGAAACTGTGACTAGCATATAAATGCATTTCCATGGAAATTCAGGAAAAGGGGAGAGTTAAATCATATTGGAATCTGTAAGAATTGTTCTGGAACACATTCCAGAACTTTATAGTTTTGGAAATATAAACATGCCAGATAAAAATGTGGAAATTGCTTGAAGAAGACCATCTGATACAGCAGGATGTCTCCAGAGAATGGTAAGTGCTAAGCAGAGCTCGACCCAGGTAATGCACTGATAGATAATATAGGAGAGACAGCTGGGACTGGATTACAGCAGCAATGTTTTTCTATAATACAATGCCTGGACTTAATTTGAGTGAGTATTCCATATTTTTTTGAGCAAAGTATAGACATTATCAGATGTGTATTTGAAGACGTAAGAAGTCTGGGATTCACCTAATCCAAACTATCACACTTGAGAAGGTAAGGAAGATTAATTGACATTCCCAAGAATTCACAGCTAATTAGTGACAAATTTCTATTTCACCTAAAGCACGTTACACAGGGCAGATATACTACACATATCTAATCAATATTTTTATTTAAATGGATTTTTTTCTGGGGCACCTGGGTGGCTCAGTTGGTTAAGTGTCTACCTTTGGCTTAGGTCATGATCCCAGGATCCTGGGATTGAGCCCTGCGATGGACTCCCTGCTCAGTGGAGAGTCTGCTTCTCCCTCCCCCCTGCTCATGCTCTTTCTCTCTCTCTCAAATAAATAAATAAAAACCTTAAAAAATAATAAAATAAATGGATTTTTTCCCAAACCTATCTTCTCAAACTTTCCTTCCCATTTCATTTCTTATTTTGGATGATACATTTTTGTTGTGGTAAAACATATATAACATAATATTTTCCATTTTGACAAATTTAAAGTATACAGGTTAGTGGTGATTGTTATGCACCGTTACCACCATCCATTTGCAGAGTTTTTCATCTACTCAAACTGAAAATCCATACCCATTAAATAATAACTCTCCATTTGTTCCTCCTGTCCCCTCAGACCCTGGAAACCACCATTCTATTTTCTGTCTCTATGAATTTGACTAATCTGAGTACCTCACATAAATGGAATTATACACTGCTTGTCTTTTTGTAAGTGCCTTGTTTAATTTAGTATAATGTCTTCAAGGTTCACCCATGCTGTAGGATGTGTCAAAATTCTTTTCCTTTTTAAGGCTGAATAATATTGCATTGTATGAACATATTACATTTTATTTATCCTTTCATCCATCTATGGATCCTTAGGTTCCTTCCATCTTTGGGATATTGTGAATAATATTGCTATGAACATGGGTGTACAAATATTATTCAATCTCTGCTTTCATTCATCCCATCTCATTTTTGAAAATTGTCATCTTTTATGATATTAGTTCATATTTCTCATTACTCCTCTGCTTGCCAAAGGTCTTCACCATAACTCAGCTCCATCATAACTATCAGCTCTATGAAGACTATTTTAACCACAACAGAATCTTAGACTGCCCCAAAACTCACAAAGTGATTGATACCCATTTCATTAACCAGCACCCAATACATCAAACTCTGTAGGTAAAGCTCCCTAGATAGCAGATGAACAGACTTTGTCAACATACAGTTCTATTGTCAAAGTAGGTATACTAAACCCTCCTTGAAAATCACATTCAATAGTTACCCCAGTCATGGCATTAATTAACCTGTGACTTCATAGATTTATGTCCCATAGGTTGAACTTTTACCAGTGGAAGTCAGAGACTGGAAGGATCCACCAGGTAACCTGCCCACCCTTGATCTTCCTGATCAAATGTTCTTTTTCATAGTGATTCCATACAGTCTCTCTATGGATGTTTCAAGTGCCCAATCAACAGCCAATGATTTCTTGAAAAGCTTCAGGCAACTCTAATATATCCCACCCTGTATTTGTTTTCCTCCTCGGATCACTTCTCTTTTTCCATCACTCTCACCAGCAAAGGGGCTCTTACTGCCTTCAAGCCAGTGGGCAATGAACTCCAAAATCCTACCCAGAATATCTACTTCAAGTCTACTCCAGGTACCAAATGTCATAGCCCCCAATACCTGAAAAACAGAGCCATAAATAAGGTTTTATTTGAGGTTTATTATGTATTTTATGTAATTAATAAAATAAGGACATTTTTAAAATACATGTTTCTCCAGATGTCTCCTGTGGTTTCCACACTTTTGTGATTCAGTTCTGTGTTCTATCCCCAACCCGTTTTTTTTGGGGGGGGTTGTTTGTTTGTTTTTTGAGGATTAAAAAACTTGAGAATGGCTTACAGTTTTTAGTCAATATAGGCACTGAATCATTTCCTGGAATCGATCATGTAACCTCTAAGTTTGCAACTCTCAAGATACCCATCCAGCTATGTTAATTTCTCTTCCAAAAGGCTCACTTGCAAAATGCACTTGTGTGTGTAGCAGCCCTTGCAGAATCTTTAGGATGATGTAGATTTTATTTTATTTCATTTTTTTATTATTATGTTCAGTTAATCAACATATAGTACATCATTAGTTTTTGATGTAGCGTTCAACGATTCATTAGTTGCATATAACACCCAGTGTTCATCACAACATGTGCCCTCCTTAATACTCATCACCGGGTTACCCCATCCCCCACCCCCCTCCCTTCTGTAACCCTCAGTTTGTTTCCTGGAGTCCATAGTCTCTCACATCAACATGGATGGAACTGAAGGATTATATAGATTTTATACTGCTATCATGTTTGCTGCCATTGCTTCCTCTAAATAATCTCTGACTCCTGGTTTTTCAAGTCTCTACCTTTCTGATTTTTGTCAGAAACACAAATTTCCTGATACTGTTTTACAGAAGTTTAGCTCTCCAAAAACCTTCTTGGTTCTAACCTATATTCATGAATGGGCCTTCTGGATATGCTCTGCTAATCAACAGATTCCTTACCTATGTGAGTGCACTGAAGTGGCAGAGATTTTTAAATTCCTCTATTTCTTCCCTCCTCTCAAATTGTTTTTGGTAAGTTTAAATTAGGAGAGTATTAATTGATTTTCATACTGATTTTAAATATATTTCTTCTGTTATAAAGCAGAATTGGAAAAAAAAAAAAAGCAGAATTGGGCACAGTTTTGGTTCATAATATTATCTTTTTTCTCCACCCATGTATGTATGTATAGTTATAACTGATGTGGTCATTGTGAAATATGTATGTTTGGTTCATTCTTTTAGCTATTTTCCCTCTCTAGCCTACCATTATGGCTCCAGGGCAGAAAGGGGGAGTGACAAATATGTTATCTCACAAAGGATAAGGATATGATACAGGGAATATTCAGACATGAAGAGCAGGGTAAAATCTGAGACAGGCATGTATTCAGGGAATGAGACCCTGCTAGGGATTTACATCACTAAGGATTCCTAAGGCAGGATCACTGCCCCTTTTCCATTGCCTTTTTTCCTTCAATGCCAAGGGATCATGCAAGACTCTCACCCACAAACCCAGAAGCCATCTTAGGGAAGGGGGAGAGGAAAGTAATCTGAAAAGGTATTTTATAATTTTGGAGATCAGACCAACATTTACCTGATAAAATTATTTTTGTTTTATTTTACTTATTGCCCAGAAGTTGATAGATAGAAGGAAGGGATAAAGTAAGTTTAAAGAAATAAAATAATTTTCTGCACATACATCAGTGGTTGTAAGGTAAATTACAATGTAACCCAGCTACATGTGCGTTATACTGAAGCCAACTGTATATCTACACTTAAAGTCAGCTACATATGCATTCTGGACCTGTGAGAAATAAGCAGTAAATTCCAGTGCTGATGACACTTAACACATCCTACAGTTCCAAATCAATACTAATTTAAAAAATCTCTAGACCATAGCATTTACAAATAAGACATATCACCACTAAAACATTTTAAATGCACGCTTACTTAATCAAGTCACTTATGTTTATTTTAATGCAGTTCTATTCTTCATGTAGTAAATATATATTTGAAAGCAACAACAACAACAAAAACAGTAACAACAAAGTTAAAAGTCATATTTAAGAAGCCATTACTATTCAGTAATCTGTTCTTTTCCTTTCTCTCTCTTCTCTCTACACAGCCACAAATATCACTTATGTAGCTCCCGTAATAGAATAAAGCAATCAAAATTGTTTATGATATTTCTCTCAGGAAACTTCCTTTGGAAGATCCATCATACCAAATCCTTCCAAGTTAACCTTAAACATTTTTAAGAGAAAATATCAATGGTTAAGCCTAACATTTGATAAGAAGAAGTAAATTCTTAGGTTAACCAAAGAAACCATTCAATAGGGAGAAAGTATTTGGAGTATGTAAACAAGAGTTTATTACAGAAACAAAATGAACTTATTATAAACATTAAAAATAAAAACTAGTCCTTAAATTGCACAATCCAACAACTTGAAGTGAACAAACCACTTAATATTGTTACTAATTTCATTTCCATTGACTCTTTTGACAAAGCACTGTCTAGTCCCAAACATGGGCTATTTTGTGATGACAGACTAATAAATACATAAATAGCAATGTTTTGTGTTTGTTTGTTCTAACGAGGCCATAAGTAACCTTCTATATGATAAGCCATCAAATCCTGAGGTTTAACATTTCTAAGTTAATATGTGTTCTGAACAAAATTAGATATTTTTAGTATCCAACCAAATTAAATTAAGCTTTCATTAAGCCACATAAATAGAAACTACACAGTGGTTTATGAATTATTATTCTAATTCTGCCTTATTAAACATTTTCTAATAAACAATTTTTTTTTCTACAACTACCTGTTGAAGCTGCTAATATGTACTAGGCACTGTGCTTCAAATACAACATAATTAATCCTTATATGGAATCTTTAAGGTGAGTACCATAATCACTGTTTTATTTTTTTAAGATTTTATTTACTTATTTATTTATTTGAGAGAGAGAGAGAGAGAGAGAACGTGTGCATGAGTGGGGGCAGAGGAAGAGGGAGATGGACAAGCCTCCCTGCTGAGCAGTGAGCCTGATGTGGGGCTCGATCCCACGACCCGAGATTATGACCTGAGCCAAAGTCAGATACTTGACTGAGCCACCCAGGGGCCCTACCATATTCACTATTCTATAGTTGGGAAAGTTGAAGTTCATAGATGTTAAGAATTAGGCCACAGGTTCATGAGGCTGGAAATAGTACAATAAAAATGAAGATGGAATTTTCAAAGAGGCAAGACCAAAGATTTTCTATTTGATTAAAAATGCCAATTCTTAGATCAAGGAAGCCCAGCAAATCCAAAGCTGGAAAATAAAAATTTATTTAACCTTAAATGCATAATAGTAAAACTATATGCAAATTAATTAATTAATTAATTACCTAACTAAAGGTAAGGCAAAACAGATCTTAAAAGCAACCTACAAGAAATCTCAGATTATGGGACATGAGAACAATAATAGACTGATATCTGACAACCAAAACAATTAGAGTGAGAAAACAATGCAATAATATCTTTAATATGTAGAGAGAAAAGAACAGTCATTTAGAATTCTACACCTAATATTGAATTTATTTTTCAAGTTATAGAATAAAATAAAGATTTTTTAGACAAATCTTGAAAAGTTTTAATTGACAAATCTTATTTAGGGGAAATGATAAAAGATGCTTAATCTGCAGAAGAGAATGGTTCCTACCAGAAGATGTAAAATATAAGAAATAGTGAGCAACACTATTGGTAAATATTTCTAGTAAGAGTGCATATATCAATACAATGGCTGTATGCAACAATAATATAAAAATGTCTAACACATAGGAAGAAACAAGACAGACAATAGTTACTCAAAATAGCATATAATGTAGACAGTAGATAATATGTTTCAAAAGTACATAAAGTAATTGATTAGAAAAATACAAATTAGCCTTTGCTAAAACTGTTTGATAGATAATCAGACAAGACTAATTATAGAGTATAAAACTTGCAAGAAAATCTATTTGAAAAAATGGCAAAAATATAAAAAGAAAGAAATTTAATCCTTCCAAAAGAAGTTTTGGGGCACCTGGGTGGCTAGTTGTTAAGCATCTGCCTTCGGCTCAGGTCATGATCCCAGGGTCCTGGGATGGAGCCCCGCATCAGGCTCCCTGCTCCGTGGGAAAACTGTTTCTCCCTGTCCTACTCCTCCTGCTTGTGTTCCCTCTCTTGCTGTGTCTCTCTCTGTCAAATAAATAAATAAAATCTTAAAAAAAAAAATCCTTCCAAAAGAAGTTTAAAAAAAATGACAGTGGGAAACAGCAACCAAATTTAAATATAAGTAAAAAGAAACAGCAAGCACATGGTAAAAGAATAGCAAGGCATATGTTAATATTATGAAAAAATATAAATGGATTAAAAAACTAGCTTAAAAAACAAAACAAACAAAATTTAAATATATGTTATTTACAAGGAAATTTTCTAAAACATTAGATTGCAGGAAGGTGAAAAGTTAAAAAATAGAAAAAAATAAGCTGGTGAAAGATATTAAACAGTCAAAATGCCAAATAACTTAGCTTCATAATACCTAAAATAGGTAGGACTTTACAAATCAAACTGTAGTGGGAATTAGCTAATCTAAGAACATACTGTAATGTTTGAGCACAATTTTCAGAAATTAATGGGTCAAATAAATAAAAACATTACAAACAAAAAATTTGAATTGAGGAATTTACATGCTCAATTTATTAGGAAAATTTTGGATACCTTTGGAATATAATATTTAAGAATTGAAGAACACACTTTTCAAGTACAAATAGAACATTTATTTAAAAAAGAACATTTATGAAAACTTTCTTCACACTAGACAATACAATTTAATATAACTTATCTAATTACATATCCTTGGTATCATATAAATCACATTTCTGATCAAAATGCAATTAAGTTAGAAATATAGCAATACCAATAACAAAAACTAGATAACTCCATGTGATTAGGAATTAGAAAAAAGATGTCTAAAATCACTAGGCAAAGAAGTAATTATCACAAAATGATCAAAATTTAACTAGACTATTCTAATGAAAATATTACATGAAAAAACAAATATGTTACCACTGAAATAAAAAGTATCTAAACTTAAATTCAATATTAAAAAGGCAAAAAAATGAGGATTATTAAACCACACAGATGATCTGTTTCTTTTGTTTTTTTGTTCTGGTATATTTGACACACAATGTTACATTAATTTCAAGTATACAACTTGTCTTAATTTCATTCCTCATTAAAAAAAAGGTCCACAGCTGAGTTTTATCTACTTTTAAATAATTCTAGTTGTTTACAATGGTTATTTAAATTAAACAAGCCTAAAAAAATAAAAAAAATATATATTAAACAAGCTATAGAAAATAAAGGTTAAATTCATTAATTTACTTTAAGGAAACTACTTAAGTTTTACTACCAAAATCTGTTAGTATTAAAAAAAGAAAGATTTGCCTATCTGTAATTCTATCTACCCTACTTATTAATACAGGTGTCAGTACTCACTGCTATTCACAAAAAAGTATGTAACAAAGTTGTGAAACAAAAATCCAGCAATATACTGAAAGTATAACACTTAATAAGAAGCAGATTTTATTTGTGAAATGCATGGAGATTTTAATATAATAGGAAAGTAACTCAAACAGCTTAAAAATACTTGAAAATATATTGAAATTCAGTTGTAAGATGGTCATGTAGGTTGTGAAATGAGTCAAGGAAGGTAACTGCAGAGAAATCAGAAGAATTGGAGAGCCTAACAAAAAAAGGAGCAAAATATATACATACAGTAAACATGAAGAAATGTGTATTCATATTCTAACAATAAATTGTATATATTCATAAAGCAATGTATGTGTGTAAGTTTAAAGAATTTGAATAATTAAATAAAATGCAAATAGTTGCAGGAAATAAAATTTGTATGGTTTGTAAATATTAATTCTATATTAAATTTACAATCAAATGATATTCAAAAATTTACACTGTATTTCTTGATCCAGAAAATCCCATGAAAGTTAGTTTCACTTTGATAACTACAACTACTCAAATTATGGTCAAGATAACGTTTTGAAAAAGCAAAGGCCATTGTCATATATATGAAAAATGAGGCTTTTAATGTATAATCTATTTTCAACATACACTGAACTCCTATTTGATATCTACAAAGAACAAATAAATACTAAATAAGGTAAAATATTCATAGAAAGTTTACTAATTTAAGACAGGAACTATAGGACTAAATCTTTCTCTGTTACACAAAATCTTTGTCACAAAGAAGGTCTCTTAGCCTTTCAGATTCTTGATATATATATATATATCTTACGCATGAAGAAAGGATATTTATAAAGTCACATGTCTGTATGGGGAACAAAACAAGACAATATATATGCAAATATGTGATATACAGTAAATAGCAGGAATTGAAATCAGCAACGGCCACTTAAAAATACCAGAAATTTGAGATAGGAGGCTTCCAAGGTAAATTTTTACCTTTCTCAATTTTAGACTGAGTTTTATACAGGTTCACAGAATCTATAATACATTTGACATCCCATCAATTAAAACAATATTTGATGCAATAAATAATAAAATAGACTTTTATTAAGTAGTAAACCTTGTTCCAAAGAATCAAAACAAGGACATAATTTGCCTACATACACAAAATTAGGAATGATGTGAAGCAACCCAAGATCTTCAGGAATATATATTCTCTAATAATGGCAAATCCACATATTGTGGATATAAGATCCATATGATACACACACACACACATATCTATCTATCTCTCTATCTTTCTATCTATCTATCTATCTCTAATCAATGTATATTATCAATCTATAGGAGGCCGCCAGAAAGCACAATCACTGTTCAATGTAAAAGGTACTGTGCCAATAGCAGAGCAGTGTTATAAGACCAGTGGAGTCAGGGAAAAAAGTAAAAATCAGAAGCAAGTGAGCATGCAATTTATAAAGATATTAGAATGGACAATCAATGCTTCTCTTGACCTGTCATACTGAGATGTGTCACTACTCTTTTCCAACCATCTATCATTGCTACTCAATTTAATTATCCCAAAGTATCCAAAATACCACTTTATCTGAGTTACATTCACCAATAACCTTCTGAATGGTAACATGTTTTTAAAACTCTACCATCATACATATATACTTCAGAGCATATTTATCCCCACTTAGAGTTTATTTATTTATTTATAAAATAGAGAAAATAATGCAAGTATCTATTTTGAGTATTAAATGAAGTAGTGTTATAAATAGACCAGTACTACCCTGCAAATGTTAGTAATATATTAATTCCATATACTTCTAACTTTATTTTTGGTAATGGCTACATAGATTTTTACTCGCACGAGTCTATATTTCAAGACACGTGACAATTGCACATATTACTAAAAGTGGATGAATTAATGTTTTGGTTAATAGTAGTCAAATTCATTAGTGCTTGATTACAATAAGGAAAATTATAAATATTATTTTGGGGCCTGTCAAGTCGAATAACAATGTTCATATTACAGATGATTGTTGCCATGATTCAACAACTTCTTGACTTTTAAGCAAGACATCATGCTCACTTAATTATATTTTTCCCCTGTTAATATGTATTTAACTTAACTCATGGGAGGATTGTTTTAACCACACTGATGTCAGGACATAAACATAATAGTTTCCCATATTTCAAGATATGCATTATACTTTGTTTATTTTTTAAGGATTTTTTAATTTTTTATTTGACAGAGAGAAAGAGAGTGCAAGCAGGGGGAGCAGCAGGCAGAGGGAAACTGAGAAGCAGGCTCCCTGATGCGGGGCTCGATCCCAGGACCCCGGGATCACGACCTGAGCTGAAGGCAGGTGCCCAACCGTCTGAGCCACCCAGGAGCCCAGATAATGCATTATACTTTAAATTATACATGTGACAACATATCTATCCCTCACCTTTAGAAAATTTTGGCTTAGGGTATATTGAAAGATTTTTATTTTATATATCTTAGACAAGGAAGAAAACTAGAAAAACTAGGTAAAGTATTTACATTTTAGGAGTCATATAGGAATACTCTACTTCATTCTTTTTTTTTTTTTTAAAGATTTTATTTATTTATTTGACAGAGAGGGACAGAGCGAGAGGGAACACAAGCAGGGGGAGTAGGAGAGGGAGAAGCAGGCTTCCCGCTGAGCTGGGAGCCCGAATGCGGGGCTCGATCGCAGGACCCTGGGATCACGACCTGAGCTGAAGGCACACGCTTAACAACCCAGCCACCCAGGCGCCCCAGTCTACTTCATTCTTATGTAGTGGTCATCTTCCAGATGTATGGCAGTAAAATAGGTTAAGAAGAAACTCAAATCTGAGCTGGTCACCTAGAAGACATGCCTAGGAGTAAATAACTGCATATGCCATTATAAATTATCCAATAGGTTTCGCTAGTTTATATTTTAAATATTTTACTTATAAGAAATTTTATGACACCATTTAAATTTTTTCCTCTAAGATGTAATTATTATGTTTAATTTGTAGTTATTATTAATACATAATATTTCCCAGAATTTAAATGTACAAATATATAAATATATACATACATATAATTTTCATGAATTTTCCCAAAAGGTTTTTACATATTCTTGGTCATTTTTATGGCTTTATAGAATTATAATCGTTATTGTCACATCATGCAGATCAAGCCAGCACCTTCTTAAGAAATACATAGGATGCTGATTGTATATAGCGGATTTTTCTATTAGTGATTCGCTCTGGTTTACTGCATTTTTCATAGTTGTGTGAAACCACTTCCTTCATCAGGTAAGTATTAAAAATGTAAATGTGTTTACTCTCACCAATGCTATTGGTGATTAAGTACAGCTAAGCTTCTCCCTGAGTATTTCTTTCAAGTTAAAAACACAATTTATAAATGTAGATATCTTCTGATGACAATAGAAAGGCTGTCTGGAACCGAGATTTAATTTGTTTCCAAAAAAAGTGTAATTTGAACAGAAATTATTTCAGAATTGGGACTCTCCAGCACCCTCTATTTTGTAATGTTTAGAAGGAAATGATTAGGTTGTGCACCTTATTGTATTAGTAGAAATAAATGTGATAAAAGTCACCAAGGACATATACTATTCTTACAAAATATTGACTCAGGAATGTACTTAGATACTTTCCTTTCCTCCTCCCCTTCTTTCTTTTGCTCCTTTTCCTCCTCTGCCTTCTTTTCCTCCTGTGCACAGTGGTGAGTAAAGTACAATCACTCTCCCACTGAAATTATTTGTAATAAACAACTCAGAAGAGAACAATCTCATTGTCATTAATGATGTATCTAACGATTTCTGGGATTCAGGCATTTGCAGAATAGTGTGTATGTGTGTGTGTACATATGTGTGTGTATCCATGCACATAAATGTGTTTCTAGGGTGCTATTAGAAACTTTCCTTTCCATCCATAGACCAATTATTCTAAAGTAAATGTGTGATGTATTGCTAAATTTAATATATTTCAAGTTTTCTTCAAAATCATTAAGCTTTGGAACCTCTTATAAAGGAATTACAGATACCTACAGGATGAGCAATTCTCTATAAATGAGATTTTTCTTCTACTTAAAAATTTTAGGGCCATTATATCTTTATGGCAATACTGACTAAGAAGAACAAGGTTAAAAAGAGAAACTGTATCTTTTTGGTATAATCCCAAATGTGTATCTAACTCTTACAAAGATTGTTAGAGCTACCTATCCCCCCGCCAAAAACCCTCCAGAAATCTAATAAAAATCAGTAAATACTTTCTAATTTGGCTTGATTATCTCATGTAGGATAGAGACAAATTAACACAACAAGAACCACTGTTACAGAAGCAACAACAACAAAAAGTGAATACAAATATACTTGCAAATGCATACGCTGGTGTACAGCAAAGCATACAATTGGGAGTTCGTAATTCTGTATATCTCATTTTTTTTGTTAACAGTATACATTTATATCCATTTCTGACCTTAAAAGTTATGTATCTAGAAGTTAAGGCAGAGACTCATTATTAAAATTATAGTTAGCCCACTTTTGTATATTCTGTTATATTTAAAAATGACAAAAAAATAAATTAAAAAAATGATAATTCTTATTTAGGTATACAATGCTATAATGTATATACTATGTGATATAAATTATTGAAAGTCCTTTAAAGATTCTTGGTATTTAGAATGAACTTTGCCTTCATAGAAAAAAAACAACAACAAAGATATTCTGTCTCAAGCATGTGGAAGAAAAAAATGGGTGAGCTGAGAGAAAAATTATAGCATTATTATATTGGGCACCTCAGGGCTAAAGTTGACTGAAACAGAAAAGATTATCTTTGGTAATGAAAATGACAAATCTTTAATTAGGTTGAAGGGAAGCAGTAGCAACCAGCATAGCTGTCTGACAGTTGGGAGTCTGTCAGAAGATTGTCAAGTACTCTATTACTCGAGAGTGACATGGAATTGGGAACCGAATGACAGCAGTTGACAGAAATGTAATTTTTTCAAAAAACGTACCTTTAAAACTCTAATTAAGTATAATGACAAGGAAAAACAAGGATAACCTGCTGAGAAACAGGGGATATATATGTTCTCATTCCAATTGCACCTTATTTGGGATATTTAAGTAAATTAGTAGTACTCTTTGAAATAAATTAGATGTTTATTCATGTTTTGCCTAAGCCTCAAACTGACAAAATTCTTAGATAAAACTCTGTCAATAAAAAATAAACTCTGCCAATAACTGTTTTATAATTAAATTGTGTACCATAATTGTTAAATTTATGAAATCTTTAAACTGCAAGAAAGAAATATTTACTGGAATCAAGCATATGCATTATAAAAACTTTAAGACTGTGTCTGACATTGTATGTGATATAAAATTACGGTGAAGACGATGACGACGACTACTACTACTACTACTACTACAATTATCATTCTAGCCTCATCACAATAAATCAAGACTGGTATCATCCTCATTTTGTAGAAATGGAAATTGAAGTTAGTGACAATGAATACATACCATCGCTACACTCACTCATTTTAGTAGTCTTATATTTGTTGTGCCTGTGTCCGAAGTCATGCTCTTGTTAAATGAAATAAGCACTAGTAAGTTCCCAGAGGACATTCAGTATGTTTCTTTCATATTCCTGGAGTTAAAAGATTTTCTAAAGTCCCATATGCACTTATTTGGTGTTATTTTTAGTAATATGTGTTTTTGGTTATGAGTTTCTCTTGAACACAATGAACTAACCTGCATCATCAATTCAAATAAAGAACTCAGAAAAATAACAACAATAAGAAGAACACTAGAAGGAAATAATAATAAAGATAATAGCGAAATTGAATTAGCTTGTTGAATTCATCTAAGCTGATTTTTAAGGGAAAAGCAAAAAAAATTACGAAAATGAGAGACAATACAAGCAATACAAGCACACAAAATTAGAAATATCAAAGATGAAACAACAAAAATGAGAGAATTTTTTAAAATTTTGAGAGCAATCTGCCAAATTAGATGGAAGTATGTTTGGTTACTTAAAAAATGTGAATAATTTACTAAAGAATCATTCACTAAAATTTGTCAAAACAAATGGAAACCTAAAATGGAATACTAAAAAGTACACAATCCAAATAAGCCAGGAAATGAGAAAAAGTAAAAAAAAAAAAAAAAAAACCCACGAACAAACATACATGGGCAAGTTAGAAAAAAACAGCAAGAGGCTTACTTAAACAAAACTTATTACTAGACATGTTAATGTATATCTTCAGAACTCCCAAGTAAAAGGCTAAAAGTATAAGACAGTATAAGAGAATAATGTCCAATTATAATAATAACAAAGAAACATGTTTTAAATGTCTTTTCGATTAAGAGAACACAGGTTACAAGCATAAGAATTTAAAATTTTATGTATAAACATATCAATGTATAAATATGCATATTTGTACATATTTGGAAACTTTAATCATACAATTAAAAAGTCAATAATATCCTGGATATGTTTAACAGTTTGCTCTCTGGGGGAAAATAAAAACAATGACAACCCCAATTAATGTAGACATTACAGTTCTTAACAAAATATTAGCAAATTAAATTGGATGATACACAAGAATGTTAATACATCTTAATAAAGGGTACTTATTAAAATCACATAGGTTGGTTTAACATTCAAAAGCCAGTTGATGTAATTCACTATCTCTCCAAAACAAAAGAAAATATGTATGTTCTAACTATATGGATAAAGCATTTGAAGAAATTTATCATCCATGCATGATTTGAAAACAGAACAAAACAAACAAACATAGGAAGTAAAACTTTGCATCAAACTGGAAATGAAAGAGAACTTCCCTGACCTGATAAAGGGCATCTATGAATGATCTATAGCCTCATTATATGTAATGCTAAAGACCTGAACATATTATCCCTAAGAGCAGTAATAAGCCAAGAATGTTTGCTCACACTATTTTCCTTCTGGAGGGCAGAGCCAGAGAAATAAAGCAAAAAAACTGAGGACTAGAAGATTTGGAAGGAGGAAATAAAACTTTCATTATTGACAGGTGACATAAAATATGCATAGAAATCCTAAGATACTAGAACCCGTGAATACATTCATCTAGTTCACTTTGTACAAGGTCAATATACAAAGAAAGTTTAATTATGTTTCTGTAAACTAGCAACAGATAACTGAAAAGAAATATTTAAGGCCTTGTATCTTAAATATAGAAAGAAGTCTTGCAAGTCAAACAATTCCTAGAAATGGGCAAAATATCTGAAGAGAACTTCATGAAAGAAGGTATGCAATTGACCAATAAGCACATAAGAAGAAGACACTCAACATCAATAGCAGGAAAATGCAAATCGAAACTACAATGAAATAGCATTATACATCACAACTAGATTCACTAAAATTTAAAAAGCCTAACTTTTAGCATGATTGTGAAGCAACGGGAATCTTCACACATTAATAGTAGGAATGTAAAATGTCATATGCAACTTAGAATACAATTTGGTGACTTCTTATAAAGTCACAAATGCACATACTATATGACCCTAAATATCCTTTCCTTAGTATCTAGCTAAGAAACATAAAAACATATAACAACAGGGAGACGTGTACAAGAACACCCATAGAAACTAAATTCACAATAGCCAAAAGTAAACAACCCAAATGTCTATCAACATAAATATGGGCAATCAAATCGTGAAATGGCCATATAAAGCAATTCATTAGATCACTGAAATGACATGAACTATGGATAAACAAAACACAGATGTAACTCAAAAACATAACTGAAAAAAAAATGAAGCCATTCCATAAACAGAATGCATAATGTTTCCACTTGACTTTTGGAAATTCAAGAGCTGGCCAAAGTAATCCATGGTAACAAAAAGCACATCACGGATAGTCTAAGACCAGAACTGGGGGAATTTACTTACGGAGGAGTATGGGGAAACTTTTTTGGGATGATAAAATTATTCTATTTTTTTCATTGTGTTGATGGTTCTAAAGCATATACCTTTGTCAAAACTTACCAAGCTGTACAATTATAATTGATACATTCTATCACACACCATTATAACTCAAAAAGTTGTTTAAAAATTGATGATGTGACAATTTTAAGAGTGATATCTCAGGTAGATAAAAGGTGTTGGGATCCAAGTGACAGGTTTGGCTTTAGGGGGAAAAAATCACAATCTATCCTTTATAAACATAAACATGAGTAAGTAGCTATGGGTAAAAATGAAAATACTATAGCATTTTCTAAATTGCATTATTTTATTAATGAAATAAGATGAGGCTAACTTTGGTGAAGGAATATAGGAAGACTGTGAAAATAGGACACAAGAGAGTGGAAACATAAATTAACAAGAGAAGTGTAGAGTAGCCAATCAGAACCAATGGTCCACTATGAGTTTAGGAGTCACGGACTTAACATGAAGTTAGTCAGTTGGTTGTATGTCTTTTGTAGAGCCACACTGAAATTGTTTTATGCACAGTTCTGGAGTAAGGAGACATTAAGAGGTAAACTGCATTTACGTACAGTTTATTGTTTCTTTGTTTTTGTCAGGTGAATAAACAGAAGAGAGAGATTGGCCTTTCTGAAGGAAGCACAATTTGCTGCAACCAATGCAAGAGGTGAGGATGACTTTTTTGACAAGAGTTGAAACACACTGGGTCATTTGTTCTTTAGGTGTTGAGTTTAATAAGTTCTTTATAGATTTTGGATACTAGCCCTTTATCTGATATGTCATTTGCAAGTATCTTCTCCCATTCTGTCGGTTGTCTTTTGGTTTTGTTGACTATTTCTTTTTGTTGACTATTAGTTGATTTTTTGTTGATTATTTCTTTTTGTTGACTATTTCTTTTGCTGTGCAAAAAAGGAAAAGCAAGATTGAAAAGAAGTATATTAAAGGAAGGCTAATGATGCACATTTCAAAATAGACCCAACACATGAAAATATCCAAATCCATAAAAATGCTCATCAGAAGTATCTTACTGAAAAATATGTTCTGCATAATGTTAGGCAGAATGACCACTCTGTAGATATTAGTTGTCCACCTTTTCTCTTTAACACAGTATGACAGTGTGTTGTTTACTGTGCTCATATATAAAAGAGTAATGGTGTAAGACTGGAGGTCATGCATAGTCTGGGCAGCACAGACACCCCTTGGTGAAGTCCTTCATTTTGAGCTCTCAATTCTCTTATAACAGCAACCAACCCCATGCTTGGCCATGGTACCATACAGAAAGGAAACTTGCTCTCTGGGGACAAACAACTTTAGTGCCATTACATCATGTTTTGGCCAGCAATTCATTCTTGCAAAATAATTATTTAAAGGCCTCAATAAGCACAAAAAGATTTAGATCATACCATGCATATTTTCTGACCACAATACTATGAAACTTGAAGTCAACCACAAGAAAAAAATTTGTAAAGACCACAAATGCATGGAGGTTAAAGAACATCCTACTAAAACATGAATGGGTAAACCAGAAAATTAAAAGAAGAAATAAAAAATACATGAAGGGGCACCTGGGTGGTACAGTCAATAAAGTGTCCGACTCTTGGTTTCAGCTCAGGTCATGATCCCAGGGTCAAGAGATTGAGCCCTGCATCAGGTTCCATGCTCAGTGCGGAGTCTGCTTGGGATTCTCTCTCTCTCTCTCTCTCTCTCTCTCTCCCTCTACCCCTCCACCACTTGCTTGCTCTCTCTCTCTAAAATAAATAAATAAATCTTTAAAAAATATATATGGAAACAAATGAAAATGAAAACAAGATGGTTGAAAACTTTTGGGATGCAGCAAAAGCAGTCATTAAGAGGGAAGTATATAACAAAACAGGCCTACCTCAAGAAGCAAGAAAAATCTCAAATACACAACCTAACCTTAAATTTAAAGGAGCTAGGAAAAGAATAACAAATGAAGCCTAAAATAATCAGAAGAAGGGAAATAATAAAGATTAAAGAAATAAATGATACAAAACAAACAAACAAAAAACAGTAGAGAAGATCAGTGAAACCAGGAGTTGGTTTTTGAAAGAATTCATAAAATTGATAAACCCTTAGCCAGACTTATGAAAAAGAAAAGATGGGATGAATTTTTTAATGTGTTGTTGGATTCTGTTTGCTAATATTTTGTTAAGAATTTTTGCATCTTTGTTCATCAGAGATATTGACTGGTAGTTCTCTTTTTTTATAGTGTCTTTATCTGCTTTTGGTATTAGAGTAATGCTGGTTTCATAGAATGAATTTGAAAGTCTTCCTTTTTTTTTTTTTTTTTTTGGAATAGTTTGAGAAGAACAGGTATTAACTCTTCCTTAAATGTTTGGTAGAATTCACATATGAAGCTATCTTGTCCTAGACTCTTGCTTGTTGAGAGATTTTTGATTATTGATTCAACTTCATTTCTGGTAATCAGTCTGTTCAAATTATCCATTTCTTCCTGATTCAGTTTTCAGAGGTTATATATTTCTAGGAATTTATCCATTTCTTCTAGGTTGTCCAGTTTGTTCACACATAATTTTTCACATATTCTTTTATAATTCTTTGTATTTCTGTGCTATTGGTTGTTCTTTCTCTTTCGTTTCTGATTTTGAGTACTTTTTTTTTTTCTTTTGATGAGTCTGGCTAAAGGTTTATCAATTTTGTATATCTTTTCAAAGAACCAGTTCCTGCTTCATTGATCTGTTCTATTGTGTTTTTTAGTTTAGTTTTTCTAAACTAAAACACTTCTGTTCTAACCTTTATTATTCTCTTCCTTCTACTTGTTTTGGGGTTTGTTGTTGTTGTTGTTGTTCTTTTTTTGTCTAGCTCCTTTAGGTGTAAGTTTAGGTTGTTCATTTGAAATTTTTCTTGTTTCTTGAGGTAGGCCTGTAAAAAAACTTGCCTCTTAGAAGAGCTTTTGCTGCATCCAAATGATTTTGGACCACTGTATTTTCATTTTCATTTGTCTCCATGTATTTTTTTGTTTTCTCTTTCATTTCTTGGTCGAACCATTCATTATTTAGTAGCATGCTATTTAACCTCCATATATTTGTGTTCTTTCCAGATTATTGCTTGTGGTTGATTTCTAGTTTCATAGCATTGTGGTCAGAACAAGATGCATGGTATTATTTCAACCTTTTTTAAATTTGTTGAGACTTGTTTTGTGGCCTAACATATGATCTGTTCTAGAGAATGTTCCATATGCACTCGAAAAGAATGTGTATTTCACTGTGTTAGGGTGGAATTTCTGTATATATCCGTTAAATTCATTTGGTCCAATGTGTCATTCAAAGTCACTGTTTCCCTGTTGATCTTCTGTGGGATGATCTATCCATTGATGTAGGTGTGGTGTTAAAGCTCCCTACTATTATGTATTACTACCAATTATTTATTTTATGTTTGTTATTATCTGCTTTATGCATTTGGGTGCTCCCATGTTGAGTGCATTAATATTTGCAATTGTTATATCTTCTCTTTGGACTGTTCCCCTTATGATTATGCAGTGTCCTTCTTTGGCTCTTGTTACAGTATTTGGCTCTTGTTTAAAAGTCTTTTGTGTGATATAAGTATTGCTACTGTGGCTTTATTTTCACCTCCATTTGCATGAGAAATGTTTCCCCATCCCTTTTCTTTCAATCTGAAATGAGTCCCTTATATGCAGCATATAGATGGGTCATGCATTCTGTCACCCTATGTCCCTTAATTGGAGCATTTCGTCCACTTATATTCATAGAAATTATTGATAGGTATGTAATCATTGCCATTTTGTTACTTGTTTTATGTTTGCTTTTGTAGTTCTTCTCTGTTCCTTTCTTCTCTTGCTCTCTTCTCTCATAGTTTGCTGGCTTTTTTTTAGTGATATACTTAGATTCCCTTCTCTTTATTTTTTGCATATCTATTACCAGGTTTTGATTTGTGATTACCATTATGTTTATATATAATGTCTTATGCATATAGCAGTCTATATTAAGTTGATGGTTGCTTAAGTTTGAACCCATTCTTTACTCCTCTCCCCAACCTGTTTTAGGTATATGGTGCATAATTTACATCCTTTAATTTTGTGAATCTCTTGACTGATTTTTATAGATATACTTAATTCTACAGCTTTTGTGCTTCCTATTTTTCTTACTTCTTACTAATGATTTTTGCTTTCCACTCAAAGAGTTCTCTTTAACATTTCTTGTAGGGGTTAGTTTAGTGGTCATGAATTCCTTTCACTTTTGTTTGTCTGGGAAACTTTCTCTCTCTACTTCTATTATGAATGATAGCCTTGTTATAGAATATTCTTCGCTGTAGGGTTTCTCCCTCTCTCTTTCTCTTTCAGTATTTTGACTAAATCATGCCACTTTCTTCTGGCCTGCAAAGTTTCTGCTGAAAAATCTGCTCATAGCCTAATGGGGTTTCTCTTGTATGTAACTGTCCTCTTTTCTCTTACTGCTTTTAAAATTCTCTTTATCACCACTTTTTGCCATTTTAATTACTGTGTGTCTTGGTGGACCTCCCTGTGTTGATTTTTTGGGGCTCTTTGTGTCTCCTGGATCTTGATTTCTGTTTCTTTCCCTGTATTCAGGAAGTTTACAGCTATTATTTTTTCAAATAAATTTTCTGCCCCTTTTCTCTCTCTTTTCCTACTGGTATTCCTACAATGTAAATGTTATTATGCTTGATGGTATCACTGAATTCCCTTAGTCTATTTTTATTTTTCATTATTTCTTTTTCACTCTTCTGTTCACTATGATTGCTTTCCATTACTCTGTCCTCCAGGTTGCTGATCTGTTCTGCTTCCTCTAGTCTTCTGTTTATTCCCTCTAGTGTATTTTTAACTTCAGTTATTGAATTCTTCATCTCTGATTGGTTCTTTATTTTTATGTTTTCTATCTCTTTGTTTAGGGTCATTGAGGTCCCTCCACTCTTTTCTCCAGTCCAGTGAACATATTTATAACCATTACTTTAAATTTTCTATCAGGCATATTATTTTTATCTGTTTCACTTAGGTCTCTTGCTGTAATTTTGTTCTGTTCTTTCATTTGGAACATAGTCCTCTGTCTCCTCATTTTCTTAACTCTGTGTCTGTTTCCATGTATTAGGAAAGTCAGGTGGATGGGCAGAAGAGCAGAGGGGTGGGTCTTGTTGTTAGCAAGCTAGATGGAGAGTGTTCCTGCTTTGCTGGTTCCTGCAGGTGTCTGTGCATCCAGGCTGGGGAAGGGGGTGTGGGGGAGGGAAATGATGACAGCCACTTCCTTTGCTCTTGAAGAAATTTCCC
This sequence comes from Mirounga angustirostris, assembly GCF_029215605.1. NCBI lineage: Eukaryota > Metazoa > Chordata > Mammalia > Carnivora > Phocidae > Mirounga > Mirounga angustirostris. The sequence continues at coordinate 41,729,539 of NW_026991722.1, read as the reverse complement.
AAAGATCCCTGCCCCTCCAGCACAAACTGAGATTATTAAATAAATCTTCTTGCATACCCTGGGTGTTTTTCAAACTGCTGCTTCTGTGCTGTATTTCAGTGGGGCTGTTTGTTGTGCTTTCTCTTTAAAGTCAGGGAGTCAGTTTTCTATTGCCCTCCTATCTCTCCCAGAGCTGAGTCCGCTGATTTTTAAAGTTCCATTTGTTTTATTATTACTTTTGATAAAGAAACATGGCATTTGAAAAAAATAGAAAAGCTTTAATAATAGTTATATTTAAAAAGCTAATGTTTGAAAACCAAAACAAAATAAGTATATTGAAATTCCATATTGTTGTAACAAGGGATAATTTGTTAAGAAAATAACCTATAAAGCCCGCATTATCATATGCTAACTGTAGTAATTAAATGAAAAAGATAGCACATCTGAAGTTTTGGAGAAAATGATTTTATGTATCATGTTTAAATTACATCAGGATAAAATTAAATTAGTTGAATTGTATGCTAAATGCAACTGCACAATAGTTTGATCAAATGACAACTATAAACAGTAATAAGTGTTACTTAAAACTATACTTCATAAGAAAATCATTTGAAAATAACATTCAATAATCATTTTTATATATTTATTGTCAAATTAATAAAATGCCAGATAGTTAAAACAAAGAGTTATTGGTATATATACTATGTAGAATATAATATTTAAATTTTACACAATATCTTTATAGATAAGAAATAAAAGTATTAGTTAGATTTTACTTTAATTTTCCACCAACTGGATCCTAAATATAACATTGTGTACTTATCTCTCTCTTCCTCATTTTAATACCAATATTCCATTAGTTGTACTTATTATATTACTGACAGTTCATGTAACAAGCAGTTAAGGATGTGTATTATGCGATATTTTAAACTAACACCTGATATAACGTGTATATATAGATAAACTTATAAATACATAATTTTTGTTTGCTAGTGAGACATAAGTTAACAGCATAATAAACAAGCTATAGAAGCAGCTCCTATAAGTAATGGAGAATAATGGAAAGATTTTGAGTAAGGGAGTATAAGGTACAATTTACCGTTTGGAAATCTCTCCCTGCCAGTAGTATAAACTGCAGATAAGAGGGCTACAACAATGGACAGGATAAAGAATTGTGCAGACTCTAGGATTTTACTTTATTTACAAGACAAAATAAGCTACCCTACTTAGTTTATTATTGTCTTAAGGATCACAGCAGAAGACATGAGAGACCTGGATGAGAGGCAAAGAATTTTACAACTCGTGGCAAAATTCAATATGCAAAAATTCAAGTTCATTTACAATGGTCCCCCCACACTCCCTTCTCACCTTCTTATTGTCCCACAAAGGAGACACATAAGGCCTGCACATTCTGAGCTGCATTACAGGAGAGAAATACTGAGCTGAAGAGATTTACCATATGTAAAAGGAAGCAAGCCATCTCATCTCTCAAACACAATCCTTAGAAATATCCTGGGTAGAGTGGTCAGAGCTTTGCATTGTTGGCTTATGCAGCAAGAACATGAAAGGATTTTCAGAGTCTGTGGCAGATTGCGTCCCCCAAGAGAGCACTTAGGAATTAGTTCTTTGTTCCTGAGGCTAAGGATAACAGAATAATACTGACAAGAAGAAAAGTGCTAAGGCTATGAATAAATACAAAATTATATTTAAACACACACATATATGTGTATAAATGTGTTCATGTATGTGTCAAATTCCATTTTGTCTTCAAAATGTATCTATGAAGAATATATGATCCACATCTCCCAGTCAAGGAAATACCATTTGAACCCAGACTTGCCTGACTCCGAAACTTGTCTTCTTTTACTACAAATGGAAAAGGCTTTTTTTTTGCAGCAAACACCAAAAAATGTGTAACACTATGCTAAACATGAATACCAATTCATAGTGAATTTAATATAAATAGAAATAAAAAGAAAAATTACCACTGATTAATGTTGGTAAGACTCAACTAAGAGATTTTGATTGTTTTAGAAATCTAAAAGGATTTCATAATTAAGTCTGGAGATGTCAGGAAGACAACTAAATATGTGTTTAATCATTTAATAGAGTTTATAGAGTTCAAAATAGATGACAGGCAAATATTAAAAGAAAAAGGTGTCTTTAATACAGGCTATTGAATCTTGTGATTGTTTTATTAACAAATTTGATTCTCTTGAAATCTTACCATTTTCCTTCATTCACAGAGCAAAATCTGACTTTAGAAACCTTTTTTCTCCATTACTTACCCAACCAGTTCAAATTTGCTAGGGAAAAAAAAAAATCAATGAACATTACCAATTTGTGCCCCTAAAACTGTGTCCAACTATAGTGGATTACATCAGGGCCACCCACCCTTTTGCTTATTATACTTTGTGTGCCTTTTCCACCCCTGACTCTCTCTGATCTTCACTATGCCTTTATGTCTCCCAACTACTTAATCCCTGTCCCACTCTTAGCAAATAACATTAATCTCTATTTTTGCAATAAAGTTGACATTATAATTTTTTACTGTCTTTCTTTATCCCCTTACATGAAGTCTTATCTAAAACTTCCAGTCCTTCCTTTCTTTGCATTTCAAAAGATGAAGGAGCCCCTTCTTTTTAGGTGAAATTACCCATTTGTGCCCTTGGACTCATTTTCTTCTTACCTCCACCTCCTCTAAAACCTTGCCTTATCAGTCATTTCCTTTCTCTACTGTATTACTCAACTAAGCAAATTGTTTTTTACTCTTCAATGAGAACGGTATAGCATATATGTGTGTGTGTGTATGTATATATATATCCTGACCCCAAACACCTATTAGATACCATCTCATTTATCTTTTAGCTTTTCCACCTGCACTTCTTGAGACTAACCTACATTTCCCAGATTTACTACCATATAGTTTATTTGCACCTCAACTCATTGCAGTCTGATTGTTGAATCACTAGTCTGCTAAACTTACTTTCCTAAGGCCAATAATATAGCATTTTCTCTCTCTACATCTCACCAGTCCTACAATTACATTCAAGAATTTGTTAAATTTTGTCTCTCTGTAGCACTCAGCAATGCTAAAAACAGCTTTTTTTTTTCTTGATAATTGCTTTCTAACCAACTTTCATGACACCACACATTTTTGATTCCTTACCTGCATTTCTGATGGTTTCTGCTCTGTCTCCTTCCTGAGCCCATCTTCTCTGACAAATGTTGGTCCTCTTTCCAATTTGCATACCCCCTCTGGGAGACTGCATCTACCACCATGGCTTCAACTATTTTTTATATATAAAGAACTACCAAGTATATGTTTCAAGCCAAGCACTTTTTTTTTTCCTGAGCACCAACTGCCAAAGGTTCATTGAATATCTCCACTTGGATGGTCTACAGGAATCACAACTCAGAAAATCCAAAGATGCCTCATTTTCCTTTCACATCTCCTCCTCCCTTATAAAACCTTATAGAAATCTCATTTTATTTTTTGGCACTGCTATGCAATAAGTAGAAGAAGATAGAAACTTCAGAGTTACCCCTTTCCTATTTCCTTACCCACCATATCTTCTCTTTTATTAAGTTCATATCCCTTCCACTGCCCTAGTTCAGGCACTCATCATTTCTTACTTTAAATCATGGAACAGCTTCTAACTCAGTTTTCTATATTTGGTTATATTCTCAAATCCATCAACTGACTTAAATGTTACTCAATCACACTGCTGCTATTCTATGAATTTTCAATGTCTCCCACCATGAACAGGATTAACATTCAAACTCTAATAGGTCTCATTAAACAACTAGTCCTCTGACCATGCTTCCTTCTACTGCTTTAATTTTTGTCACTTTGGTCAATCATGTCATAGATGATTCACCAAACTTAACTGCTTATGTATCTTGCTTCCCTGTTTGTCTCATGTCTGTTTGTCCCAGAATGTTTCCCCCATTTTCATCCATTAAGACCAACCTCCCATGTCACCACCCATGGAAGCATTTTCCAAGCTATTCTTTCTAGTTTGAGTAAATGTCCTTTTCTAGTTGTTTGGTAATACCTTGAATACTTACTGCGACTGGTAAAAGCACTCTAAGTTTCCCCTACATTATTCTATGATTATGTTCTCATGTGATGTTACATCTGATCAGTGATCTCCAATGTGTGGTGTCTATCTCCTAAGGAACACAGAAGTGATGGGTGGGACATTTATAGAATCCTCTATTTCTTTCTGTTTTTTCCTCTGGTTTCTCAATTTTTATTTGTTTCTCTAAAATATATATAACCTGTTATATAAGGTGCTATATATAGTTTATAAGTAAATTAATACACACATATTAAGGACATAAACTCAAAAATTTTCATACTGGAGATGATATCAATACATTTGGAGCCCTCAGCCGCCCACCGCAACCACATTTTCCATGAGGCAGGGGCTGCAGTATTTAAACTTGGCATTTCTACGCCTTTAGCTGAGGGATTGCTTTCATTTAAGCCAGTGTTTCTTGAACTGTTATGCTTAAGCCACTTGGGAAAGATTTCCCTGATAATCTGGTTAAACATGCACCTTTTGGGGTCTCCTGAATCAAAACCTGTGGTTGTATAGCTTACAAATTTATTTTTAACCAGGAGTCTAAAATGATCCTTATGGATATTACAGTTTTAAATCAATCACAACTGCTAAGTACTCAATACACCCTTATGTTGAATTAAAAGCTTGCATATGCAAATAAAATCTTTAAAAAAAAAAAAAAAAGGGCGCCTGGGTGGCTCAGTTGGTTAAGCGACTGCCTTCAGCTCAGGTCATGATCCTGGAGTCCCGGGATTGAGTCCCGCATCGGGCTCCCTGCTCAGCAGGGAGTCTGCTTCTCCCTCTAACCCTCCTCCCTCTCATGCTCTCTGTCTCTCATTCTCTCTCTCAAATAAATAAATAAAATCTTTAAAAAAAAAAAAAGCTTGCATATGCAGAAGAGTTCATTTTGTAACAGAGCTATTGTTGGCTCCAAAGGCAAGCTTGGACTGCAGATGTGATGGGAATTGGAGAGAAAAAAACAATCTTACAGGAACAGTGGCCTGGAAAAGCATGGGCAGATAAGGATTTGGAATGTTTTTAAGAATGAAAATAATAAGAAGAATAGATTAAATTAATACTTTGCTGAAGTTCCTAAGTGAAATTCTAAGTTTTTCTGTAGGAGTTGGTACTTTTATAAATCTGTGTTCCAGATGCTCATATAACATGGAGAAACGTCAAAAACAAATATTTGTGAAATATGTATTATAATTAACCAGTATTATCAATTCTAAAAGTCATCACACCCAAAAAATTAATGAAAGAATTTATGCTGCACACAGCATTTGCTCTTGGAGAGATACATAGGAATTTGTCCACTCAAATCCTTGAATTTCCAGGAGTATTCACAGACAAGGTCTTGGATCAATATCACTTGGAGCTACCAATTAATCCCAACTTGATTAAAATTTAAAATATGGGCGAGAACACAATTCTAGTGTGACATTAAAATCAATGCCTTTCTTGATGTGAAAACATAGAAAGTGAAGTTGGCATTATTTGTTCTTGCTTTGGGCTTTTCTAGACCCTGATGAGAAGTTCTCTCTGAGTATATTATCTCTTCTGATATCCACATATCTCTCAAATATGTTTTCCTTGGGAAGAATGGATATCTCACTATTTAGAATACAGTGTACATTCTGAATTAGAAATATAACTCTGAGATAAAGAGTTCAAAAGTTATTCAATATTTTGGAGGCTCCTATTATATGGGGTGCTATATCAGTCACAATCCAAACAGGAAACAAAACCCATCTCAAGCATTTAAATAGAGAGAATTAAAGTCTGCAAATTGTTAATAAAATTTGGCATCTATTTTTTTCTCCTATTTATGTAATCCCCATTTAATACATTCATAAAAATAATCTTAGTCTCTCCTCAATAAAGTGGATACACAAAGTCCCATCAAGTGTATGCATTCATCTCAGATCCTGAATTCCATGAGAATAAGAAATTCTGCCTATCAGTTTCTAATGTGTCTTCTCCACATTTCGCCAGTGTTCTTCAAATGTGATAACAAAATACTTTGTCTTTCATATATATATATACTATATATAATATATATATACACACAGTATATATATATACTACATATATCCTTATATATAAACATATTATACATATTATATATTACATATAGATTATATATAAGTATGCATATGCATCAAATACATATGCATGTGATTCAGCTGTATTTTCAAAATTGTTTTCCCAATACTATATAAATAAAACTGTCATTTTGAAACATAGAGCCAGCATTAAATAGAACAATATTGGAGCTCTATGTTCCACTTGGGATATAAATGAAGAACTTGGATAGTTCAGAAAAGAGAATCACAAAATAACTAAAGTTGATGTAAGTTCTATAAGATGAGCCAAAGTTACTGGATTTATATATAATGTGTACAATATTTATATATATGAGGATGCTGTATGAGATTTAGTGAAACAGCTCCTGTGATTTCATACAGAAATAGAAGAAAAAATGAGTCTTACTTAACAACATACAGACTAGACACAGAAGCATACGTCTTCATGGTTTTTAAAAAAGGTGACCTAGGGCGCCTGGGTGGCTCAGTTAGTTGGGCGACTGCCTTCGGCTCAGGTCATGATCCTGGAGTCCCGGGATCGAGTCCCGCATTGGGCTCCCTGCTCGGCAGGGAGCCTGCTTCTCCCTCTGACCCTCCTCCCTCTCATGCTCTCTGTCTCTCATTCTCTCTCTCTCAAATAAATAAATAAAATCTTAAAAAAAAATAAAAAATAAAAAATAAATAAATAAAAATAAAAAAGGTGACCTAGATGAGCCCCCTTGCTCATCTAGGTTAGGAATTGTTCCCATTGAACAATGAGAGTGCTGAGGCTCAGGAACTAAGTGATTCATCAAGCCTTGTAAAATTATATGACTTGTTTATAAATTCAATTTCCCCCATATATATATATATATATATATATATATATATATGAGAGAGAGAGAGAGAATACAGAGTGTAAAAATACATTAAAATCATCTGTCCAGGGTGCCTGGGTGGCTCAGTTGGTTAAGCGACTGCCTTCGGCTCAGGTCATGATCCCAGAGTCCTAGGATCGAGCCCCACATCGGGCTCCCAGCTCTGTGGGAGCCTGCTTCTCCCTCTGACCCTATCCCCTCTCATGCTGTTTCTCTCTCTCTCTCTCTCTCAAATAAATAAATAAATAAAATATTTTTAAAAAATAATAAAAAAATAAATAAAATAAAAAAAAAATCATCTGTCCAGTAATAAACATGGTTACCATGTTGGTATAATCTGTCAGTTATTTTCATTATGTGTACTTCACCTTCCTATGTTTTGGGTCATGGCACATGGATGGTTTCATATCAACTTTTATTGTTAAGCACAGTATCATGAGCTCTGACTGACTCAAGTCATTTATTAGTTTTATAAACATAATTTTAATAGGTACATGTATTAATTACAATAATTAATATTAGCTGCTCAAACTGACAAACTTAAATCTAAACAATAATAAAGATGACTATTAACACAATAAAGATTTACTTATTTGTTGGTTGATATAGTCTGATGGTGTGAAGGTGGCTCACTTGCTTGGTGGCTGTACCATATGGAAAACCTAGCCTTGAAATTATCATGGTGGGGATGAAAGCAAATGAGGAACATATTATCTCTTATCTGCTTCAAACCAAAAAATGCCATACTTTATTTATGCTCAGAGGAATTAGACCAAAACAGCTTTCATAACCCAAGTTCATTACATAAGAAGATGGTAAATGTAAGGGGGCACATTAAACATTTGATGAATGCTAACAGTTACTGCTAGTACATGACATTTAATTCTGGCAATACCAATCCTACTCTTAACTCTTTTCAAAGTGTGTGTGTGTGTGTGTGTGTGTGTGTATTTTGCTGAGAAATTTTAGCTTCTTAGCCATTTTTTTTTTTTTTAAGTTGCCTCTTTCCTCCCTTGCTCCCTCAAATTCCATTCTTCACAATCAAAGCATGCATTTAAAAGGTGTATCAGAGGGAGAGATGAATCATGAGAGACTATGGACTCTGAGAAACAAACTGAGGGTTTTAGAGGGGAGGGGGGTGGGAGGATGGGTTAGCCCGGTCATGGGTATTAAGGAGGGCATGTACTGCATGGAGCACTGGGTGTTACACGAAAACAATGAATTGTGGATCACCACATCAAAAACTAATGATGTATTGTATGGTGATTAACATAACATAATAAAATAAAATTTAAAAAAAATTAAAATAAATAAAAGGTATAAATCAGATCATGTCACTCTCCTATTTAAAAACAATCTAAAGGTTTACCATAGCACTTTAAAAACTCAATCATCTTTTTTTTAAGGGTCAACAACCATGACTAGTACCTCCTTACCTATGTGACTCCATTTCATATTCCTCTACACATCGCCTTCCACGCTATAATCATGTTGACCTTTATTCTCTTCTCATATATACCCTGTTAGTTACAGCCTTAAGGATTTATACTAGTTTTTCTTTTTATTGGATGTTCATCCCTTGATTATTACAAGGCTCACTGTTTTTTGACACATCACATAGAGAATATTTTTCTGCCCAAACTCTCAGTAATCAAACAAAAGCAATCTCTATAGCAATCACTTGCTATCACATCACCTTATTTGAATTATCCACATACATTTCCATATCTATTTATTTTTAGATTTGTGATGCCAGTTTTCTAAATTTCTCTTCTGCAGTAATTAATTATAAAAAGCATACTCTTATTCTGTTGGATTTTTTTTCAGCATGATTCTCCTGTTTTCTAATTCTGTAGTATTAGATTTAATGCACCATATACAATTTTCTCTTATTGTCCTTGAAAATGTGAAGATTAAAAAAAAAATTGGTAAAACCCTTATAGATATTGGAACCAAGTAGTCCAACCTCAGCAGTAAAGTACTTTTGAGGAAACACAGTTCAGACTAGTAAGTCCAATCCATACTTTCTTTTCCTGAAAAACATTAACGTTTATATAGTCCAGAAAATTCAGTAACATTCATAATAACCCTTTCTTTCCTATTTTGCCCAACCATCCTCACTCTGATTTTGTCTTTCTCATGTTTAATTCTCCAAATATGTTTTTCTCTTTTCCTTTCTTTCTTTGTTCTTCTAATTCTCTATGACTTCAATTTTGTGCTTTGAAAGAAAATCTAAGAAACTATCTGAAAAAGGCAAAGTTTTTTTATAATTTAAAAGGAAATTTATTCTGCAAGCAGTCAGGCTAAAATTCTTAGAGTAACCTTCAATGTTGTGCTTGTTTCTTTTATATCACACAGCGAATTATCTTGATGAATCCTGTCATTGCTTAAAACATATCTTAAATTTAGAATAATTTTAGATTTACATAAATGTCACAGCTAGTTGATATATTTCTTGTATACCCCTCACCTATTTCCCAAATGTTAATATCTTACATTATCATGGTTCATTTATCAAAACTAAAATTGTCATTGGAATAAGAGCATTAATTAAACTACAGACTTGATATGAGTTATGCCAGGTTTTGTAATATTGCCATTTTTCCCTTCCAGCATCCAAACCAGAACCTCACACTGAATGTAGTCATCATTTCTCCTTAATTTTCTCAGGTTGGTGACAGTTTTTCAGTCTTTTATTGTTTTCCCTAACTTTTGAAGCACCCTCGCCAAGATTTTTTGGTTTTGGGGTTTTGTTTTTGTTTTTGTTTTAACGTCCCTCAATTTGGGTTTGTGTGATATTTTCTCATGGTTAGCCTGGGGTTACCACAGAAGTGAGGTACCTTTCCCATTAAGTCATAGTGGGATGGAGGGGGTGCAATATTTTTCCAAAAGTACCTAGAATCAAATTTCTTCATCTCACCTCTGTTACTATCAGGACTTTTGTCTGGGCTACTACCTTCTTTCTCCTGAATCATTACAATATCCTCCTAATGGTTCCCCTGCTTCCTCCTTTTCCCATTTACAGTGTATTAATAAAAGCAACCAAGAATCTCCATTTTAAAGGATGTTAGATCAGGTCATCCTTTAACTCAAAATCCTTAGTTTGCCATCTGACTCAGTATTGTGTGTGTAGATGCTACATAGCCAAAACTGTGTTCCAAATTCCTGCTCTTCAAACCCCTACCTCTCTGAGTATATGTTCTTACTCCCTTTTTTCTCACTTTACTCCAGCCATCATGACCTCTTTGCTTTTACAGACATGTTAAATAACCTCCCACTTTAGAACTCTGCACTTGCTCTTTTCTCAGTTGCAAATGATACTCTTTCAGAAATGCTCATGGTAGGTACTCTTGCCATTTTAGGTCTATGTTCGATATCACTTTCTCAATGATATCTTCTTTGACTCTTCCATTTAAAATAGTATGTTTCGGGCGCCTGGGTGGCTCAGTTGGTTAAGCGACTGCCTTCGGCTCAGGTCATGATCCTGGAGTCCCTGGATCGAGTCCCGCATCGGGCTCCCTGCTCGGCAGGGAGTCTGCTTCGTCCTCTGACCCTATCCCCTCTCATGTGTTCTCTCTCTCTCATTCTCTCTCTCTCAAATAAATAAATAAAATCTTTTAAAAAAATAAATAAATAAATTAAATAAAATAAAATAGTATTTTTCCCTCTGCATTCATTGTCTATCTTTTCCTCCTTTATTCTTTTATCATAACACATCACTTTCTTTGTTTACTTATTTATTTTGTATCATGTATGTCTCTCACCACTAAAATGTAAACTTCATGGAAGTATGAGTTCTTGTTTGTGGTATCTTCAGTACCTGGTATATAAGAAGAGCTCAGTGAATATCCATTAAATGAATGCATGGCCTGGGAGAGAAGATGTTGAGTTTTGCTTTGTTTTGATTCTGTTATCTATTTATCTAATGTCCCCTCATCTCTATATCTGATGGGATGGTTTGATATATATAGGTCCATGTACAATTTCCATTATCTCCCCTAATGTAGCACTATTATAATGATCTGGAATAGTTTCCTAGCCCCTCTGCCTGTCTCTTGGGACATTCCATGAGAAGAACTGATGCAAAACTAAAAGCTTAGCCACATAGTGCTCTTTTTATTATCCTTTACTTCTCCAACTTCCCTCTACTTCTCTTAAGCCATCAACACAACGTTTCATTAAAGAAATTTGCAAAATCAAACAATAAAATGTGTCACTTGCAACTCTCTCTTCTTCTTTCACACTGTTTCCTCAGAGTTATAGTCTGAACTTTGTTTTTAAACTGGAGAGGATGGAAATTAATACATGCCTGCCCTAAACACACAGCACCAACACTGCCCCACAATGATTTCCACATTTTAGTATGCAACTGAAGCAGCTTATATCTCCATGAAAGATGTGTATCTTTAAGCCACACAACATGTAAGATTCAGGAAGTCTTGATAATGTCTGTGAATATGAATTTTAAAAAAACACTCCCAAGTAAATCTGATGTTAAGAGGTTTACCGGTATGTAACTATAACAGGAGAAAAGTTGACAGCAAGTTCCAAAAGTCTTATAAGACAATTTCCTACCTTTCAGATACATTATTGGTCATTTTTTTTATTCACTTGGGATCACAGCTGATGTAATTCCTCCTCAATTCAAGTAATAATTTCCTTCAGGGTTAGCCTCTGGCGTGGTAGTGCTGTGAATGTTAATTTTAATATGTCTGTGCTTCTTTACATGTGAGAACATGCACATACATAAGTATGTCTGTGTCCTAGTTCTTACATGTATGCATGTGCCTACACATGTCTTTGCATGCCTGTCTGTGTGTGCATGTGTGTCTGCATGTGTTTTTATTTATAAGTATTTTCATAAACACTTAGGAAAGAACATTAAAAATGTTGTTTTAATCAGAATGCTCAAATATTTCTATTGAAAATGTTACAGGACATTCAGAAATAAACCTAATGTAGATAAATATCTAATCTGTTCTTAAATCAAGCCAAGTAGACTGCTATGTAACTTCTCAGCATTTTTCTAATGACATGAAAGATATTCCTCCTTTCAACAGGCACCAATATAAAATAAAGCCTCAAACATGCCACTTTGAATGACAAAAATCTCCCCAGTGAAATCAGTTAGATATAATAATGATATTGTATTGGAAAATATAATAAACAATGGTGTCCTGTATTAGGTAGGTTTTTCAAAATGACTTGGCTTTTTAAATTAAATTACAAATTAAAGCTAACTGACACAAAATGACACTGCATAATCATTAAATATAGTCATAATTTGATTGGTTTTTAATTTTAATTTTAATTTTAAGAATTGTGGGCAATCTGAGGAAACTTTATAAAATAATTGTAAAATGGAAGCTGGAGTACAGAGTGTATAAAAAAGTGCGAAATAATAAGGACACAGTTAACCGATTTGGATTGCTACTTAAAATCATCATCCTCCCTTCTCTTTTTCCAGCACACACTGAAAGAGCAGACTGCCAAAGTCTAATGTAGAGTCATTTTCATCTGCTCATTTTATTTCTACTGCCAATTATCCTTAATTATTGAAAACTTTTTTTCAGTGTGTAATGGATGCTGAAATGTTAGTATGCCCATTAAACTGAAACTCTAGATAGAGCAATAGATTCTGATAAGCATCGGTTTGTTATAGTTATGAAATTTCAAGTATTTCTTACTCTATTAACTTTGAATTCATACTCCACAAAACATTTACTCAGAATTAATAACTATTATTTTTTTAAAGCCAAAGATACCTCACAAAATGACTTAACTGGTAAAAATGTAAGAAAAATTAAAATTGGCTTCCAAGAAGGACGTTCAAACCAAATTTGCCCTCATCTGAGCAGCAGCCCTTTAGAAGGAAGCAAAATCCTAACATATTGCCACTAACTCCTTTGTTAGTATGCCCTGTCCATATTTCTGTAAATTGGCATTAACTGATAAAAGCCATGACAGGGGCGCCTGGGTGGCTCAGTTGGTTAAGTGACTGCCTTCGGCTCAGGTCATGATCCCGGAGTCCCGGGATCGAGTCCCACATCGGGCTCCCTGCTCGGCAGGGAGTCTGCTTCTCCCTCTCCCACTCCCCATTTGTGTTCCCTCTCTCACTGTGTCTTTCTCTGTCAAAAAAAAAAAAAAAAAAAAAAGCCATGACAAATGATAAATCCATACACAGGGTATCCTGAAGGTTAAATACTATGTTGTAGATGTGAATATATGTGTTTGCCTCCACTAGACTCAAAACCCAACAAAAAATTTCCAGTATTTCCTTTTCTGTATGGCATCAGGTTAACATTAGCCACAAGAAACATTCTGCATTAGATTTGGAAGGGCAAGTACATATGTATCTCTATGGTAATGGGCAATAATTTCTTCTGTAAGTCACCCACAACATCAAGGTAGGAAGTGACAGAAGACAATTCTAGTATGCCTTTGCATGTTCCAGTTGTTCTCCTGGTTCCAGTTTATCTTTGTTGTGCACATTCAGTTTGACTTCTTAACTGCCAATCCAATGACCTATAGTGACTTTAGGCTCCATACTAGATGTAGAAACAGCAGCTTACAGAAGAAATTTGTACCATTGCCTACAACTATGGAGAGGCTGAGGCCTATAGAAAATCTTTATGTTAAACACCAATAGTAGTTTGGCTTTTCTTATCAAAGTTTGGCTGATTCACCTGTCATTCACCCATTCTCTGGAAGCTACTAAAATATACACCCTACAACAATGAGACAGTAAATGTGCGGAAGATGTAGAATCCCTAAAATGGGGATCCAATAATAAGAAAGTCAATAATGTGGATAAGGGGAAATTCCAAAAGCTCTCCAGAAAATCAGGATAGCAAATAGTAAAGACTAGCAGAGCAAAGGAAAATAGAAATAGAAAATAGAAATGCATCCAGTATAAAAAAAATCAGATATATGATCTTGTATTCTTAAACACATTTATGAGAGAAATTTTTTGTATTGGCAGAAAGATTTAGGATCAATTAGTAGTAAGTACATTTAGAAAATTAAAGAATGGGCAATAATTAATTCATGTACTCCCCACCTGCAAAATACTTTCCATCATGATATCTCAAAAGCTTAACCTATTCCAGCATCAACTAAGTTCAAAAGCCTTACCTAAGAATAATTAACTCAAAAGCAAAAGATCCCAAATCTCATATAATAAATCTTATTAAGTCACGTATGGATGACACTATAGATATGCTTAATCCTGAGGCAAAATTTCCCTCCAGCCATGTACCTGTGAAACCTAAAAAATAAGTTATCTGCTTCTGAAGTACAATGGTAGGTCAAACATAGGATAAACACTCTCATTTCATAAGGGAGAAAAAGAAAGTAATAAAGGAGTCACTCATCTAAAGCAAGTTTCCAGCCCAGTAAGCAAATTTCCATTATATTTTCAGACCTGAGAATAATCCTGGACAGTTTGATGCTTCCTCCTCTGGGCCTGCTGGGGTGGCAGCTCTACCCTCTTGCACATCAGGCAGTGCAAGCTGTACATTCATCACTCTGCTGTGCAAGAAGTTACCTTCATTTTGTCTCATTTCAGTCCCTTTCAGTACAGGTTGGCAGTGCTTTAGCAGGTAATAAAATTCTCAAAAACCTTGTCAGTCTACCCTGCAATTCATCATGGTGGCCCAAACCATCAGACAAGAGTCCTCCACAGACTTTTCCTGAATAACTGCATCACTATTCCCAGCTTCTGCTGAGAAGGTTGACTGGATCCAGGAACCATTCACCTGATCTCTTTAGCAAACGTATATCCAGCTATAACTTGCCATGGTTCCAGAGCATGTTACTTAGACAGGCTAAGAATTTTCCATATCATCAAATGCTGGTTTCTTTTGCTTAACAACCCCTTCCTTATTTTATCTTTTTTCTGCTCACATTTTTCTATAAGCACAGTAAGGAGAAACAAGGTTGCACATTCCACACTTGGAATGTCCACTCTGCTAAATATCCAAATACACTGCATACAAGTTCTGCCTTTCAGCTAACACAAGAAGCCAATTCAGCCAAATTCTCTGCACTTTACATCAAGGATCACCTTTCTTCTGTGTTCACCAACAGATCCCTCAATACTCTGAGACTTCACCAGAAGTATCTTTAAAGTTCATATTTGTAGCAATACCCTGTTCATGACAATATATGTATTCTCTAAGACAATAAATCCTTACTCTACTGCTCTTCTTTGCTGTTTCTGAGTCCTCACCAGAACTGCCTGTAACATTCTTATTTCTACAAATAGTTTCAAGACAAACTAGGCTTTTTCTATTAAATGCCTCAAAATTGTTCCTGCCACTACCCTTACCCAATTTCAAACCACTTCCTCATGTTTAGGTATTTCTTACAGCAGCACCTCACTTTCTGGTACAAACTCTGTATTAGTTGTAGAGAGCTACCTTAACCAAATACCACCATCTGAATGGCTTAAAATAACACAAATTCTTATCTCACAGCTCTGGAAGCTTGAAGTCTGGAATCTCTGTCAGTAAGACCATGCTTCCATTGGAACCTTTAGGACAGAATCCTTCCTTGCCATTTCCTAGCTTCTGGTGGAAATCATCCATAATTGATATTCCTTGACTCCAATTCCTCACTCCAATCTCTGCCTCTTCCACCAAAGCCATCTCCAGTGTGTCTCTGTGTTCAAATGCCCCTCTTCTTATAAAAACACCAGTCACATTGAATTGGCGCCTACCCTAATGAACTCATCTTAACTTGATTATATCTTTAAAGACCCTTTTTCCAAATAAGATAATTCACTGGGGGTTAGGACTTCAACATATCTTGAAAAAAACTGAAATTCAATCTACACTGTTATAATAAACAAACAAAACAAAGCAAATTCAACTTAAATTAAGATATACCTAGATTCTAGTACCTTTCTGTTTAGATTTTTGTCCTCATCTTGATTTTCACTCTGTCCTGTGTGAAATACAGTGATAGAGTAGGTGCCTTCTAATGACCCTCTATTTTATCATTTTACAGATCTCTGTACCCTTAAAGTTAAAGATCTGTCTGTAAGAACACAGCCTTACAAAGAGAGTAACAATAAATCCACCAGGATTCCAGGTGTATGACATATTTTGATCTAATCATGTGATTTTCTCCCAACATATATAAAGTTTTTATTTTTGTTCTTTTGTTACCAAAATGAAATCTTCAATAAATTAAATTATAAGCATCTCTCTAATTTGAACAAAATACAGGCATTTCTTCTTGGGAGGTAGTGCATATTCTGCAAATCAACTTAGATTACAGATAATATGTCAGTATAAAAATGTACCTCAAGTGAAAAATATAGAATAAATTGATTTATTTGATTACTCTTTGATTTCATAGGAACTTTAAAGTAGTCAATGAATGTTACCAATGACTGATACATTTATCTTATTAACAGAAGCACTAACTCTCAAAAGAAGATAAAATGTAGTTTTGTAGGTTGAAACTGAAAAGGTAGAAATCCATTACCCCTCCCCTAAACAACATTAGATTTTCAACTTTTGGGAACTGAATTTATAAATTTTCATGCAATGCATCAAGCTCACTTTTAGAGAAGGACAAGTGTAATATCTTCCCACTTTTACTCCCCACTTGTTCCGGCCCTTCTCATGCAACTTACTGTAAGCTCCTCCAAGTGTTTTTAGACATTTACTGCTCTGTCTTGTGACCTGATGAGCTAAGACTTTATGCCAAGTTTATCTCTGCCTGCATTCCCAATACCCAACAAGATCAAATTTCACAGTATTTCATCTCCCAGCCTTTTTATGATACTGAAATTTTAATGCTTAAGCCTCTCCCAAAAGGGAGATTTATCACTAATAGTTTCCTTTCCACCTTCAGACTCTTTTTGTCTTCATTCTGAGGGAGCACACAAAGACTTGACAAATTAAATCAGTTATTCAATAAATTTTGCTTTAGGAAATACTACTTGCTAGTCACCATCTTAAGTGACAGAAATATCAAAAATTAATTTTTTAATCTTTGCATTAAATGTTAACAAATGCATTAAAATGAATCTCTTTATGTCTCATATTTCACGATTTATTCTTTCCTATTTTTCTGATTATTTTTTCTAAAATATCTATACTAGAAAGTAACTGAACCATACCTCTTGCATCCTCTTCTAATACAGACTGATATAATACTTCCTTTTCAGTAATTAGTCAAAGTTAGTCTGGTTTTTAAAGGATTTACAAATGAGGGTATGACATGAGAAATTTCAACTGGAACATTTTATCAAAATATTAAACCAAATAAAACAATTTTAGTGCTTTAGCAATTGTTATTTGGTATCTAACTGGAAAACATGAAATTCATTCTGCTCTTAAATAGCACAAAGGGTTATTTGAGAAGATAGATGTCCCAAGAGAGACTGTTCTTGTAGTAATATTAGCCTAATTTTGAAAGATCAAAAAACCACAGTTCTCTCCTCATGGTATTTAAATATCAGGTTTTTATATTCAAAAGGTTCTGATAGTATGAAATAAAACATTCAGAATTTCAATTTCTTTTTTTTTTTAAGAAGAGTGTTCGATTAATCCTTGTGACTTGACTAGCAATAAAAATTCAGTATTTTTCAACCTCAAAACCCCAAAGTGGTTTAAGTATTTTAAATTTAATCTCCATATGAATTCTTCCCACTCTCAGGTCATTTTGGTATGATATAATGAGACTGTGTCACAAAGTTGTCCCTGTTAATCAAGAGTAGCTGAAAATCTTAATATCTGAATGGCAGACAGCTGACAGTTTTTGATAAAATGGTTACAGAATGGTGGTTACATTCTTAGTAATCATAAATTAAATCCAAATTTGTATTCAAAATTACATCTCTAATTTGTTTTCATAACTTGTTCAATGACTTTAGAAAAATCATTTAACTGTTTTTAGATATGCTATTTATTGATAATGTCTATATATTTCCAAATACATAATTGAAAAAAATAAAGCAGAGCCACTCTCCACAGCTTGATGTGATGATTTTAGAGATTGATGCTATCATTACATTTCCACATTTATTGAGGTATATACAAAATTATATAAATCAGATTCATTTTGAATACCTGATATATATTCATTAAAATACAGCAATCTCTTTTTCTAGAATTACTATTTTAATATTATTTTATAGCTAGTTCTAAGAATGAGTTCTTCTATTTCCATAATTTTCATTTTCAAACTGTCATATTTGGCCTTGTATCACTTGTTTTCAACTCTCTTAATTTAGTGTGCAGTTTGAATGTAAAATCATTGAGCACCTGAAACTCTTTCACCATTTTATTCAAAAAAGTTTATTAAACTCTGAAACGAGCAATTTGCTCAGTTCTTGGGAATATAAAATATATGAAAATATTACAATTGGCTTAAGAACTTATATCTTGCTTATAAAACCAGCTTTTGCTTGAAATATAGCATCAGAAATAAACAAGACTAATACTAATATTATAGATCAGCATGCAATTGGCACTTGAAGATTTGAAAATTTTAGATTAATAAAATCATCAAGAGAAATGATACTTGTAAATGTTGATCCTTGATTTTTATTAAATAAGAAAATAATACATTTCAAAATGAGAACTGAAGGGGATAGGGATAGTGGAAAATTAACAGAAAACTTTTCTCTCTGAGGCATGATTTTAAAGAATGGTATGGTAAAAGGATAATGATGAATCAACTGTAGTATATTGACAGGGCCAAGTTATGGAGAACTTTGAATAATCAAATGAATTACTCAGACTTGATCTACTTTATGAATGGCAAACAATACCAATGTCTGTCATCTGTTCATTTGATTTTGCTCTTTATTTACATAAAATATGTAAATGTTTAATGTATTTTTTTTTACCAAAATGCATAGAAAAAATAAATGGATTTGGTAAAATCAATGAAAAATATGATAAATGCATGACTGATGTTCAAAACTAAACAAAAAATAAACTGAAGTAATACTTAACGGCATAGGCCAGGAAATAGCAAACGTTTTCTACAAGGTGTCATAAAATAAATATTTTAGCCTTTACAGGTCATTCTCTGTCTCTATTATTCAACTCTGTTAATGTAGTATGAACTCAGCTATAGGCAATATGTAAATGAATCAGCATTGCTGTATTCTAATAAACTTAATTAGAAAACAGTAACAACAACAACAAAAAACAGGTGGTAGGCAGGATTTGGCCTGTGGACCAGTTTGCAAACTTGTGTTTGTTGTAGGCAGAAAGATCAGGCATATTTGGAACACTAACGTTCATTAAACATAGTAACACCAAGAGCTGCTCCTAAAAATTGTAACTTTAAGAAAGATTTAGTAGTCCTTACAGATCTCAGTGGCAATTGCTCAAGCTCCAAAACATTTAAATTGAATGTGGCTAAAAATTTATCCATTAAACAATGATTAAATTAGAAAAATTGGGACCTGGGGGGCAGAGCAAGATGGCAGAAGAGTAGGAGACCTGGATTTCATCTGGTCTCAGGAATTCAGCTGGATAGGGATCAAACCATTCTGAACACCTATGAACTCAACAGGATATTGAAAAAAAGAAGAGCAACAACTCTATGAACAGAAAGGCGACCACTTTCCAGAAGATAGGACATGCAGAGAAGTGAATCCGAGGTGATATTTGGGAGGATAGATGGCAGGGGAGGGGGCCTCTGGCAGCTGCTTCTGGAAAGTGGAGCCGCGGAGCACAAAATCGGAACTTTTAGAAGTCGGCTCCGCTGAGGGATGTCGCTCCAGTGGCTAAGCGGGGGGTGGAACCCTTGCTGGAACAGTGTGGTCTCAGGACATCGGAGTCACAGAAAGACCGGGGGTGCCTGAGGGTGGCAGAGCTCCCAGGTATTGGAGCAGGGAAGCCAGCTGCAGAGACGGAGCTGAGGCGCAGGCTCTCAGCTCCGGGTTGCCATAAACAGTGATCTGCGGGAGAGGCGGGCCACTGATCTTCCAGCAGGGACCCAAGAAGCGGCAGATCCAGGGAGATTCCCCTTCCTCCTGCGGGAGGAGCAGCATGGGAGCACACCACAGGGATCTGCTGGGTTTGGAGACTCCACACAGGGTCGGGTGCCAGAGATAGAAACGTGCGGTCACAGGCTGAGTGAGCACGGAGTGCCGCCGGAGACCAGGAGATGGGAGTGACTGACTGCTTTTCTCTGGGGGCTCACTGAGGAGGGGGGCCCAAGGTCTCAGTTCCTCTGGGGCGGAGACTGGGAGGCTGCCATTTTCACTTGGCCTCCAAATCTGTACAGAAAGCTTGCAGGGAATAAAAACTCCCGAGTGCAAACCCGAGCAAATTACTCAGCCCCGAGGAGGCCAGGGCGGGGCAATTCCTTCTCCAGCAAAGACATTTGGGAACCACGGCAACAGCCCCGCCCCCAGATGAGCAAGAACAGCCAGCCAAGAACAAGTTTGCTGATCAATGAGAACGGCAGAACTCCAGTGCTAGGGGAATACTGCACATAGAATGCATGGCTTTTTTACTATGATTCTTTAGTCTTTCAAAGTTAAATTTTTTTAACTGTCTTTTTTTTTTTTTTCAATTTTTCTTTTTCCCTTTTTCAACCAACATCTTATCAATCCCTTTTTTAAAAAAAAAAAATATTTTTCGTTTTTAGAGTCATATTCTATCCCTTCATAGTTGTTACCCTTATTTTTGGCATATATATATAAGTTGTTCTCTCTTTAAAATTTTGAGATACAGTTTCTTCTAACAGATCAAAATATACCCTAAATCTTTAGTGTATAGCTTTGTTCTAGTCTCCTGCCTGATCACATTCTCTGCCTTTTTCTCTCTTTTTTTTTTAAATCCTCTTCTTTCTTTTTTCAAACAACTTCTTATCAATTCCTTTTATAAAATTTTTATAATTTTCATCTTTACAGTCATATTCCATCCCTTCATCATATCAACCCTTATTTTTGTACATATATAAGTTTTTCTTTCTTTAAATTTTGGAAGGCACTTTCTTCTAACAGACCAAAATACACCCAAAATCTACTGTGTGGAACTGATCTATGCACCAGCCTAATCATATTTAATCATATTCTGTTTTTTTGTTTTGTTTTGTTTTGTTCTGTTTTTGTTTGTTTTTATCTTTTTCTTTTTTTCTTTCTTTTCCCTTTCTTTCTGTTTATTTTCCCTTGGTTTCAGGTCTTTTCTGATTTGTTTAGAGTATATTTTCTGGGGATGTTGTTCCCCTGTTAGCATTTTGTTCTTTCATCTGTTATCCTCTGGACAAAATGACAAGATGGAAAAAATCACCTCAACAAAAAGAACAAGAGGTAGTACTGACTGCCAGGGACCTACTCAATTTGGACATCAGTATGATGTCGGACCTAGAGTTCAGAATGATGATTTTATTTTATTTATTTTTGTTTTTTTAAAGATTTTATTTGTTTGACAGAGAGAGAGAGACAGTGAAGAGGGAACACAAGCAGGGGGAGTGGGAGAGGGAGAAGCAGGCTTCCCGCAAAGCAGGGAGCCCAATGCGGGGCTCAATCCCAGGACCTGGAATCATGACCTGAGCCGAAGGCAGACACTTAACAAATGAGCCACCCAGGTGCCCCAGAATGATGATTTTAAAGATACTAGCTGGGCTTGAAAAAAGCATCAAAGTTATTAGAGAAACCCTTTCTGGAAAAATAAAAGAACTAAAATCTAACCAAGTCAAAATCAAAAAGGCTATTAATGAGGTGCAATAAAAAATGGGGGCGCTAACTGATAGGATAAATGAGGCAGAAGACAGAATCAGTGATGCAGAAGACCAAATGATGGAAAATAAAGAAGCTGAGGAACAGAGAGAAAAACAACTACTGGATAAGGAGGGCACAATTTGAGAGATAAGTGATACCATAAGAGGAAACAACATTAGAATAATTGGGATCCCAGAAGAAGAAGAAGAAAGAGAGAGAGGGGCAAAAGGTACAAGGGAGCAATTTATAGCAGAGAACTTCCCTAATTTGGGGAGGGAAACAGGCATCAAAATCCAGGACGCACCAAGAAACCCTCTCAAAATCAGTAAAAACAGGTCAACACCCAGACATCTAATAGTAAAACTTATGAGTCTCAGAGACAAAGAGAAAATCCTGAAAGCAGCTCGGGAGAAGAGATCTGTAACCTACAATGGTAGAAACATTAGATTGGCAACAGACCTATCCACAGAGACCTGGCAGACCAGAAAGGACTGGCATGATATATTCAGAGCACTAAATGAGAAAAATATGCAGCCAAGAATACTATATGCAGCTAGGCCATCATTGAAAATAGAAGGAGAGATAAAAAGCTTCCAGGACAAACAAAAACTAAAGGAATTTGCAAACATGAAACCAGCACTACAAGAAATATTGAAAGGGGTCCTCAAAGCAAAGAGAGAGCCTAAAAGCAACATAGACCAAAAAGGAACACAGACAATATACAGTAACATTACCTTACATGCAATACAATGGCACTAAATTCCTATCTTTCAATAGTTACCCTGAATGTAAATGGGCTAAATGCACCAATCAAAAGAAACAGGCTATCAGATTGGATAAAAAAACAAGACTTTTTTTTTTTTTCTCTGCAAGAGACTCAATTTAGACACAAAGACACCCCCAGATTGAAAGTGAAGGGATTGAAACCCATTTACCATGCTAATGGACACCAAAAGAAAGCTGGGGTGGCAATCCTGATATAGATAAATTAGATTTTAAACCAAAGACTGTAATAAGAGATGAGGAAGGACACTATATCCTACTTAAATGGTCTATCCAACAAGAAGATCTAACAATTGTAAATATCTATGCCCCTAACATGGGAGTGGCCAATTACATAAGGCAATTAATAACAAAAGCACAAAAACACATAGACAACAATACAATAAAATTGGAGGACTTTAACACCCCCCTCTCTGAAATGGACAGATCATCTAAGCAAAAGATCAACAAGGAACTAAAGACTTTAAATGACACACTGGACCAAATGGACTTCACAGATATATTCAGAACATTCCATCCCAAATCAACAGAATACACTCTAGTGCCCATGGAACATTCTCCAGAATAGATCACATCCTAGGTCACAAATCAGGTCTCAATGGGAACCAAAAGATTAGGATTATTCCCTGCATATTTTCAGACCACAATGCTTTGAAACTAGAACTCAATCACAAGAGGATAGTCAGAAAGAACTCAAATACATGGAGACTAAAGAGCATCTTACTAAAGAACGAATGGGTCAACCAGGAAATTAAAGAAGAATTAAAAAAAAAAATCATGGAAACCAATGAAAATGAAACACAACTGTTCAAAATCTTTGGGATGCAGCAAAGGCAGTCCTAAGAGGAAAGTATATAGCAATACAAGCCTTTCTCAAGAAACAAGAAAGGTCTCCAATACACAACCTAACCCTACACCTAAAGGAGATAGAGAAAAAACGGCAAATAAAGCCTAAACCCAGCAGAAGAAGACAAATAATAAAGATCAGAGCAGAAATCAATGAAATAGAAACTAAAAGAACAGTAGAACAGATCAACGAAACTAGGAGCTGGTTCTTTGAAAGAATTAACAAGATTGATAAACCCCTGGCTGACTTATCAAAAAGAAAAGAGAAATGACCCAAATCAACAAAATCATGAATGAAAGAGGAGAGATCACAACCAACACCAAAGAAATACAAACAATTATAAGAACATATCATGAGCAACTCTATGCCAGCAAATTAGATAACCTGGAAGAAATGGATGCATTCCAGGAGATGTATCAACTACCAAAACTGAACCAGGAAGAAATAGAAAACCTGAACAGACCTATAACCATTAAGGAAATTGAAGCAGTCATCAAAAATCTCCTAACAAACAAAAGCCCAGGGCCAGATGGCTTCCCAGGGGAATTCTACCAAACACTTCAAGAAGAAATAATAGCTATTCTTCTGAAACTGTTCCAAAAAATAGAAGTGGAAGAAAACTTCCAAACTCATTTTATGAGGCCACCATTACCTTGATCCCCAAACCAGACAAAGACCCCATCAAAAAGGAGAATTACAGACCAATATCCTTGATGAACATGGATGCAAAAATGCTCACCAAAATACTAGCCAATAGGATCCAACAGTACATTAAAAGGATTATTCACCATGACCAAGTGGGATTTATCCCTGGGCTACAAGGTTGGTTCAACACCCTCAAATCAATCAACGTGATACAATACATTAACAAAAGAAAGAACAAGAATCATATGATCCTCTCAATATATGCAGAAAAAGCATTTGACAAAGTACAACATCCTTTCTTGATCAAATCTCTTCAGAGTATAGGCATAGAGGGTACATACCTCAATATCATAAAAGCCATCTATGAAAAACCTACAGCAAATATCATTCTCAATGGGGAAAAACTGAGATCTTTCCCCCTAAGGTCAGGAATGCAGCAGGGATGTCCCCTATCACCACTGCTATTCAACGTAGTATTATAAGTCCTAGCCACAGCAATCAGACAACAAAAAGAAATAAAAGGCTTCCAAATTGACAAAGAAGAAGTCAAACTCTCACTCTTTGCAGACGATATGATACTTTATGTGGAAAACCCAAAAGACTCCACCACAAAACTGCTAGAACTCATACAAGAATTCAGTAAAGTGGCAGGATATAAAATCAATGCACAGAAATCAGTGGCATTCCTATACACCAACAACAACACAGAAGAAAGAGAAATTAAGGAGTTGATCCCATTTACAATTGCACCCAAAAGCATAAGATACGTAGGAATAAATCTAACCAAAGAGGCAAAGAATCTGTACTCAGAAAACTATAAAAAACTCATGAAAGAAATTGAGGAAGACACAAAGAAATGGAAAAACGTTCCATGCTCATGGATTGGAAGAACAAATATTGTGAAGATGTCAATGCTACCTAGAGCAATCTACACATTCAATGCAATCCCCATCAAAATACCATCCACTTTTTTCAAAGAAATGGAACAAATCATCCTAAAATTTGTATGGAACCAGAAAAGACCGTGAATAGCCAGAGGAATGTTGAAAAAGAAAAGCAAAGCTGGTGGCATCACAATTCCGTACTTCCAGCTCTATTACAAAGCTGTAATCATCAAGACAGTATGGTCCTGGCACAAAAACAGACACACAGATCAATGGAACAGAACAGACAGCCCAGAAATGGACCCTCAACTCTATGGTCAACTCATCTTTAACAAAGCAGGAAAGAATGTCCAATGGAAAAAAGACAGTCTCTTCAACAAATGGTGTTGGGAAAATTGGATAGCCACATGCAGAAGAATGAAACTGGACCATTTCCTTACCCCACACACAAAAATAGACTCCAAATGGTTGAAAGACCTCAATGTGAGACAGGAGTCCATCAAAATCCTAAAGGAGAACACAGGCAGCAACCTCTTCGGCCTCAGCCGCAGCAACTTCTTCCTAAAACATCACCAAAGGCAAGGGAAGCAAGGGCAAAAATGAACTATTGGGACTTCATCAAGATAAAAAGCTTTTGCACAGCAAAAGAAACAGTCAACAAAATCAAAAGACAACTGACAGAATGGGAGAAGATATTTGCAAATGACATATCAGATAAAGGGCTAGTATCCAAAATCTATAAAGAACTTATCAAACTCAACACCCAAAGAACATATAATCCAATCAAGAAATGGGTAGAAGACATGAAGAGACATTTTTCCAAAGAAGACATCCAAATGGCCAACAGAGACATGAAAAACTGCTCAACATCGCTCGGCATCAGGGAAATCCAAATCAAAATCTCAATGAGATACCACCTCACACCAGTCAGAATGGCTAAAATGAACAAGTCAGGAAATGACAGATGTTGGTGGGGATGTGGAGAAAGGGATACCCTCCTACACTGTTGGTGGGAATGCAAGCTGGTGCAACCACTCTGGAAAACAGTATGGCGGTTCCTCAAAAAGTTGAAAATAGAGCTCCCATACGATCCAGCAATTGCACTACTGGGTTTTTACCCCAAAGATACAAATTAGGGATCCAAAGGGGTATGCGCACCCCGATGTTTATAGCAGCAATGTCCACAATAGCCAAACTGTGGAAAGAGCCAAGATGTCCATCGACAGATGAATGGATAAAGAAGATGTGGTACATATGTATACAATGGAATATTATGCAGCCATCAAAAGGAATGAGATCTTGCCATTTGCAACGACGTGGATGGAACTGGAGGGTATTATGCTGAGCGAAATAAGTCAATCAGAGAAAGACATGTATCATATCACCTCACTGATATGAGGAATTCTTAATCTCAGGAAACAAACTGAGGGTTGCTGGAGTGGGGAGGGAGTGGGAGGGATGGAGTGGCTGGGTGATAGACATTGGGGTGGGTATATGCTATGGTGAGCACTGTGATTTGTGCAAGACTGTTGAATCACAGATCTGTACCTCTGAAACAAATAATGCAATATATTTAATGAAAAAAAAAAAGATAGCGGGAGGGGAAGAATGAAGGGGGTGAAATCAGAGGGGGAGATGAACCATGAGAGGCGATGGACTCTGAAAAACAAACTGAGGGTTCTAGAGGGGAGAGGGGTGGGAGGATGGGTTAGCCTGGTGATGGATATTAAAGAGGGCAAGTTCTGCATGGAGTGCTGGGTGTTATGCACAAACAGTGACTCATGGAAAACTACATCAAAAACTAATGATGTAATGTATGGTGATTAAAATAACAATAAAAAATTAAAAAAAAAAAAAAAGAAGAAGGTTTGGGACCTGCTCTTGAAATGCAAATTTTCTTAGAAAAAGATCTAGTCTTTCTATTAATTGGTAAGAAGATATTGGTGGAGCTATTTTCCATGCCAGCATGCTGAGATAGCATTCTAGTTAAATGAACTGAGTATCCTGTGATTGAATACCTATCTGGTGACAAAGCCACATGTACCTTAAGGTTAATGAATATTCTTTATATGTAAGAATGCAGAAAAATATTGAGTTGAAATGTAAATATTTAAATTAGGTACAGCTTCATTCAGTAAAATGTTTTAAACACTAAATAAAATTCAACTAAAAAGAAAGTGTTGTGAATCAATGATCTACTGCTACAATGTCAGTAAAACATCCTAAAGCTCAGTGCCCCAAGTTAATAAGTATTCATTTAGTCCACAAATCTGTAGTTTGACCATTTAGTCTGGGCTCATCTAGACTGACTCATATGTCTGAGGGTCAACTACAGATTGGCCTTATGGGGGTAGATTTGTCTTCCCCATTTACTTCATTATTTAACAGGCCATCACTAGAATATGCTCATGGTGAAGGCATGAGGAACACAAAAGCAAGTGGAAAGGCAGTTATATGACAAATAAGATGGATATAGAAAACGGTAAAGAATTAAGGCCATTGATACAATTGCTTTATCCATTAGTATATTTTCATAGGTAGATGCATATTTTACAATTTCTGCAAATATTACTGTTGGAGACATTGATTAGTTTCAAATTCTGGGAGTTAATCTCTGAAATAAGACTGAACTAATTATTTTCCACCCTGGACTTCAGGCATAATATAAGAATAAATTCAAAGTAATAGAATGATTTTGGATGGAAGTGATAATTAAAAGTATTCTATAGAAATAAAGGAGATGTATTTCAGGGTAAAGAATTTAATTTGATATTTTAGACCAAACTTGAATTTTTCACATAAAGTAAGAATACTTTGGAAATCCAACTATCTCAATCTTTGTTCTGGTACTTTTAATATACCCACTAAAGTACTTCCTGTTAAAAAGTTTTGCATGTACCACCAGTTTATTGGCAATTTTCTGATTGAAAACAAACACGCTAATGATGTTTTTAATAATTATGTTAATTATTAAATTATAAAGAGAAAAATCTATAATTTTTTTAAGTGAGGAAAAGATTACAATTTAATTTTGTCTTCTGTTCATCATTTTGGTCTAAGGTTCATTGTTAATGTTAAAGAAAGTCAAGTAGGAAACTTGTGGTATAGGAAAATCAACACAGTGTGACATATGCATTCACATTTATATTTTATCCTCTATGCTGACAGCTAGAACAATCTGGGTTTTGTCTGTAAAGTTAGCACATATAATTAAAGCACATGTGGGATAAATTTTCATAATGCTGCATGGGGCTTTAGTCTTGTATCTGTCATTAAAGTCATTAGCAGCAGAATTTCTAAAGCCTTTCGTTACTCTCTGACATTTTATTCCATGTGAAGCATAAAAAGGAAGGAACACACTGTTACTATTTTCTTTCTCAATTAAATAGTTTGTACGTGGGTTACATTTGAGTCTTGAAGATGACAGATCCTATTCTTACAGGTAACGGCATTCCAATTTGATTCATTATACACAAACACGCACATATACACTCTGCAGATTCAAAATTACATGACTTCAAAAATAAACCTCTTTTATGTAAATGTCCAATTTACAGATACTCATTCAAGAATTCCAAACAACTTCCAATGCTTCCCCTAGAATCAGAAGCACTTAACATTTGAATTCAAATTATGCTCTTTGTATACTTTGTTTTAAAAATGTCTGTGTAGATTGAATTTTAAAGAAGTAACAGAATATTTAACAATGAAATGGCTTTTCTCATTTTAATGTTGATAGTAATTGGGCATGTTACATTCTTTGCAGGGCCTAAATTACATTCTGAGAATACAAGAGTTATTTTGGTTTAGTAGGGTACCAGTTATTTCATTAACCTTATGTTTATTACATTATTTAGAATCTGACAGAGCTACACTCCAGTCTCTATCTACATGACCTTAACTATTTGAAGCTTAAGTTTGCTCATCAGTGAAATGGCACCTCATTGGTTAGTCATGAGAATTAAAGGAAAGAATACACAAGCACTTCCCCTTATGTTTAGCACAGAGCTAGCACTCAATGCATAGTGATTAATATTAATATTTTTGTTAATTATAATTTACCATTATTATCATATGTTAATTCTACAATTCATATAACCTCTGATCCCCTGAAATGTGAAGGACCTGATACTGAGATGAAGAGGACAGAAGTGGGAACTGTCAGAAAGGTGTCTTCCTGAATTGTACTACAACTTGTTTCATGTGACCTAAACCACACTAGTAATTAAGTTTAGGGAAATTACAAAAATTGATGCTGTGTATCAATATAATGTTTTAGCAGAATTTAAGATGTGAAGACCTCTTCTAAGTGGTCCATACAAAGAATAGCAGAAAAATTGTTAAATTTCAGAATAAACTGTGAATAATTACAAGGCAAGAATAATTTATAGAGAGCGAGTAATCCATTAGAGCCATAAAGCTGAATAACACTTTAAGTGTCTGATTTAAAACCCCTCCACAATGTACCGCTCCTGTAATCTGCCTCTTAAATACCTCTCTACAGCTTCATCTTTGGCCATCTCCATTCACTTTGCAAACAGTTCAGTTGCTACTCTGCTTGTATGTACTCATTTATCTTTCGAAAATGACCACTTTTTCTTTCTTCTCCCTGGCAAACATAAAGTCATTCTTAAAGATTCAGCTCAAATCTCATCTGTTTTTTAATCTTTTTCTGACAACAACTCAAGAAATAGTAACCACTGTTTCCTTATGTCTCCCATTGTGCACTAAATACAGGACTGCCAAAGTACCTGTAAAATTTTACCACACATACTCATTTATAAGTCTCTCTCCACCTTGAATTCAGGTTCTTTAATACAATGGTTTTTGTCATCATTTGTATGTTAACTTTCAAGGTGGAAAAATCTGTTGATTAATGAATGATGATTTCCCAATTTAACATCTCTCTAATTTTATGACTAAGGGCTGGTTCAGCCAGAAGTATTATTAGTTTGCAATAACCTAAGAGTTATGAGGAACAGAGTAAAATTACAGTAAACTGACCAGATTGTTTAGATTGAGGGTATTTAACAAGGCAAAGACAATGGTTACAAATAAAGCAGTGTATTATAAAGATAATATGTACAGTTTTGATTATTATATTGTAGTGCTGTTCTAAGGAGTAGAGATAAGCAGTCAATCATGTTTAATAATTGATTTAATTGAGTTAAACACTGGAAAATTCACTTGTTTCAATGAAATTAGGGAAGGTCAGATCGCTGGACTATTTTTCAGGTATGTGGTTAGCATTTCATTTAGTTCAACCAATAATTATTTAGCATAAACGCCACGACAATCAACTTAAGCTCTCTGATTACAGGCTTTCTTTCCTGAAGATAGAGTTCTGAACCCATATAAAAATATACCAGAGGGGAAAAAGGGGTCATAGCAATCATCTATCAGCTTCAATCTTTCTTTTTTCTTAAAATCAGTTTATTGATGTGTTGACATATAATAGATTCCATATATTTGGAGTGTACAATTTAGTAAGTTTTTTTTAAAAAAAAGATTTTATTTATTTATTTGGCAGAGAGAGAGGGAACACAAGCAGGGGGAGTGGGAGAGGGAGAAGCAGGCTTCATGTGGAGCATGGACCCCAATGCAGGGCTCGATCCCAGGACCCTGGGATCATGACCTGAGCTGAAGGCAGACACTTAACAACTGAGCCACCCAGGCGCCCCCAATTTAGTAAGTTTCAATTGTATACAACCATGTAATAATTGTATACAACCATGAAACCATCACCAAAATAAAAGTAATAAACATTTCCATTACCTCCAGAAGCTTCAATATACCCTGCTGTGATTCTGTCCCTCTGCCTCTCATTTCCTTCGTTTTACTCAGTTTCTACTAGGTTTTTTGTCATTACAGATTCAATTGCATTCAATTGAGTTTTATATGAATGTAATCATACTTTATAAAATAATTTCCTCTGGCTTTTTTCAGTAAGCATAATTATTATGAGATTCATCCATATTTTGGTGTGATGTGGTTCTTATCATACATTTTTTTAAACAAGCATTTTAAATATATAATGCATTGCATTTTTTTTTTGTTTGTTTCAATAATCAAATATCTTTTCAAGAGACTTAAGGAACAAGAAAAATATATTTATCAATGTAGTTAAATTTGGGATCTACATTTTCCATAGATCCTATCCTGTGCCATTTTTATTCTACCTAAAGGAGTACTTTTAATGTTTCTTATAGTGTGGAACTTCTGGTGAAGAAATTTTTCAAAACTTGTGTATCTGGAAAGAAGTCTTTATTTTTCCCCATACATTTAAAATATATATTAGCTGGGTATAGAATTCTAAATTTACATCTTCTTATCTGTCAGAGCTTTCAGACAGAACTTCTGTCTACTTTGTTGTGTTGTTTCTAACAAAAATTATGCTGTAATACTTAAGTTTCTTCCTCTGAAGGTAACATTTTCCCCCTTCTGCTGCTTTTAAGATTTTTTCTTCATCATTCATTTGGACAGTTGGATTATAAAATGACTTGTGTTTTTTTTAATGTTCCTTGTAGTTGGAACTCATTGAGCTTTTTACATCAGTTTCAATCAAATTCAAAAGGCTTTCAGACATTATTTCTTGAAATATGTTTTTATTCTCTCCCTTTGGAGACTCAAATTATATATACATTGGGTTGTTTAAAGTTGTCCTGTAGTTCAGTTATGATTTTTAAATTGCTGGTTAATTCTCTTTTTCTCTGTATGTTTCATATTTGTTATTTTCAAATTCATTAGTCTTTCTTTCATAATGAAACATTTCCAATGATCTCACTGACTGTGTTTTACATTTTAGATATTGTAATTTTCAACCCTACACATTTGAATGGGATCATTTTTATAGTTTCTATACCACTTGGAACACAGTCTGCATAACTATTTTTAATGGTCTTGTCTGCTAATTCTAGCATGTGTGTCACTTCTTGGTTGGCTTTAGCTGGTTGATCTTTCTCCTCTTATGGGTCATAGTTTTCTGCTTCTTATCATTTTTACCAATCTTTGACTAAGGTACTAGACGTTGTGAATTTCACATTGTTGCATGCTAGATATTTTTTGTACTTATAAATATTCATGAAATTTATTCTAGGATGCAGCTAAATTACTTAGAAACAATTTGATCCATTTGTATCGTGTGGTTAAGATCTGTTAGATGGCACTAGAAGAACATTTAGTATAGGATTTATTATTCTCCACTACTAAGGCAAGATCCTTCTGAGTACTCTACCCAATACCTGATTTTGATATTCTCCAGACTGAGGACAGGGTTGGAACAGACACATCTCAGAAATTTATTACCCAGCTTCAGGTAGTTTCCTCATGTGCATGGGCTTATAAGTACTCCGATAAATATTCAAGGAGACCCTTTCAAGGTTTGGAGTTCTCTATGAAGCTCTCTCTTGTAGTTTTCTATCCTACAACCTCTAACTGGCTTTGTTGCCCCAGATTTTCAGTTCTGTTTTATGAACTCTGGAGTCTACCTGGTTCTACATGAATTCTCTACCACAATGGCACAGCCTGGAAACACTCTTAAGGCAGTAAACTGGAGCATTTATAGGGCTGATCTTATTTCTCAGGAATTACTGATTGCCCCTTATTGCCTGATGCCCAGTATGTTGAAAACCACTGTTTCAAATATTGTGTGTGTGAGTGCAGATGTGTTTGTGTGCTTTAGTGTTTTAAGTGTATAGGGGTGGATAAATCTAGTCCCTGTTATTCTATCTTGGCAGAAAGAGGAAGTCCAATCATAACCATTAAACCAACTCATCACGTGTATTCAAAGTTCAGTAAGGCCAGTTGCAGATATATCAGTTCTATTGTCCATAATCACTCAAATATAACTGGTTTCATGCAACCCTTGGTTTTAACTCTGATTTCCTGCTTTAATACTTATGGAATGATTCACTAATCATGCTCAGTTTCCATTTGATAAGATACAGCTCAAACACTTTTGATTCTCTTGTCAAATGCTAGGCCCACAATATCCAAAGTGGCAGAATTTGTCATGATGTATTGAAGGGAGAAAATTTAAGCAATCAAAGACAGAACCAATGCTCCTCATAAGTTGCTCAGGTCTTAGGTCCTTAATCTTATTCACAAATTAAAAATTGAGATAAGAATAAAATGATATTATGTTAACTTCTGAGTAAGGATCTTAAGGCACCTAAAAATTTCAGGCTTTCAGTATTACTGTTGCTCTTTGGATAAGAACCACCCCTATACCAAAATTCAACAGAGAAGGTTTATTAGGGAAAACCAATGTTTATTAAAAACCTACTATACCTCTGGTATATTTCTATACTGTTTGCATATATTTTTATTTGGACATGAATCTTTATAGCCAATTAGTAGTTCTTCCATTTTACTGATGAGGCTTACAATTATTATGTATTCAAAAAGTGTTTATTGACTGCCTATCAAATAAGGCACGGTGTTAGACATTACAAAATTTAGGTCACCTAATATAATTTGCAAGGTGCGTAAGTAATTCCTGAATTTAAACCCATATTTAACTTTTTGTGTAAAGGGCCACATCATAAATACTTTAGTCTTCGTGGGCAATGAATCTGTCACAATTTACTTCTGCCATTGTGATATGAAGCAGCCAGAGATAACAGGCAAACAAATG
The DNA here is from genome assembly GCF_029215605.1 of Mirounga angustirostris. Classification (NCBI taxonomy): domain Eukaryota; kingdom Metazoa; phylum Chordata; class Mammalia; order Carnivora; family Phocidae; genus Mirounga; species Mirounga angustirostris. The sequence goes on along the minus strand of NW_026991722.1, from coordinate 41,696,051 downwards.
AGTGTGACCATTTTCCAATAAAGCATTATTTAAACAAAACAAAAACAGGCAGTGGACTCTTATGAGTCATTGTTGCTGAGCCCTATACATGACAAAACTGCAAAATGGCCATTTTAAAATAGATATAAAGGAAGAGACCATCCTAACTAAGAATATCCTAAATAATTAAATGTTTTGTTTTATTTTTTGCAGAGTTTAAAAGAGCCTGTGAATAGTGTTTTAAATTAAAACATTTTTCCCATAAAACTAATTTTATTTTTCCTCTGAATTTCATCTTAAAAACATTTATTTTGATATAACTATTTTATATTGCCTGATGAAAACATGAGTAGTATAAATATATAGATACAAAGGTAGATACAGATAAGATATACATATGGATATAGGCAGATACAGATGTAGATAGATAACATATTTCCTAGAAAAGAACCAAGTTCAGAGATGATAAGGAAAAATTATTATGAAGTCCAAGGAAAGCTTCAGAAACAGATTAAATTAAAAAAAAATACTGTATTTGAGAACTCTGTTTAAGATCCACTCCACTCATTACAACGCATAAAAGCTCCTCATTGCTGTATTTCATCCCAGCCTGACTTCTCATTTCTGTATTTGTTTTGTATGTGTTTGAAAATTCCAAAACTTATGTCAGAAAAATGTCAGCTTATGGGTAGTTTCCATTTCCTTACATTACTTCTAAATGAAAGCCTATTTCTCAGATCCTTTATATATATACATGCAAACACACACATACATTTAACCTCACTACCAATGGAAGATTAAAGTGCTTAAATAACATGCTTTAAAAAAATATTTAAAGTCCAATCTCATGGTTAAAACTTTACAGAAACATCGAATTATGTATTCACTCTTCCTCAAGGTTGTGGTGCTGTTATTCCTTCAACATTTCTTCTCTTTTTCCCAAAGCCTTAATGAGGCACTAAACAAAATGCTAGGGTACTGGCATAGTTCCATAAACTATTTAATTCTAGTTAGCAGATTTAAGTTTAATTGGCAGAAGAAATGTATATTAGAAAATAAAACATTAAAAAAAATGTTAAAAATTATCTAGGGGTGTATAAAATATTGGTTGGCAATTAATATTTAAAGATGTTAAACTAGGTCCTCCAGCAGACCTATTAATAATGAAGTAAAAAAAAGAAATGGTATATTTCAATTATGAACATACATGAACTGGTTACCTACATCAGGTATGTAGTCTTAGAAGCACTGATACTGAGAAATAGACACACTCCTGATATTAGGTAAGCCTTACTAAAGAAGTATTTATTTATTTATTTATTTATTATGTATTTAATAAATGGATGTTTTTCATGAAATTATGAACAGAGAACTTATGTAGAACACAGGGATATCAGAGAAATGCCTCAGCTAGAGGGTGAAACCATATGAGAAGCTGTATTTGGTTGCACACGCACAAGCAGGGGGAGCGGCAAGCAGAGAGAGAAGCAGGCTCCCCGCTGAGCAAGGAGCCTGATGAGGGACTCGATCCCAGAACCCTGGGATCATTACCTGAGCCCAAGGCAGACGTTTACCCGACTGAGCCACCCAGACAACCTGCTCTATTTGTTTTCTATTGCTACTTCAATGCATTATCTCAAATTTAGTGGATTAAAGCAAAACAACTTCACTTTCTTACAGTTCTCTAGCATAAAATCTGACAGATCTCACTAATCAAGGTGTTGGCACTGCTGTGTTCTTTCTGGAGGCTCTAGAAGAAAATTCATTCCAATGTCCTTTTGACCTTTTAGAGGCTACTCACATTCCTTGGCTCCTGGCCCCTTTTCCCTACCTTCAAAGCCAGTAATATTACATCTCACTGGTGCTTCTTCCATAGTCACATTTCCCTCTGACTTTCTGTCACCCTTTTCCACTTTTAATGACCCTGTGATTACATTGGGCCCTCCTGGAAAAAGTAGGATGATCTCTATTTTAAGATTAGATGACTAGCTACCTTAATTTCATCTGTAATTTTAATTTCCATTTGCCATATAACATAATATAATCACAGGCTCCAGGAATTAGGTATAGACATCTTTGGGAGGCCAATATTCTGACTACCACAGAGGAGAAGAGAGTTCTAAAGGGGCAGGATGAGGAGTGGGGTAAAGAATTAAAGGTAGGGGGTTTTTTGTTTTGTTTTGTTTTTAAGATTTTATTTATTTATTTCACAGAGAGACAGCCAGAGAGGGAACAAAAGCAGGGGGAGTGGGAGAAGGAGAAGCAGGCTTCCCACTGAGCAGGGAGCCCATTGTGGGGCTTGATCCCAGGGTCCTGGGATCATGACCTGAGCTGAAGGCAGACGCTTAATGACTGAGCCACCCAGGTGCCCCTTAAAGGTAGTTTCTAAAGTAAGACTGGATGCTGCATAAGAAATAGGGGTAAAGGCAAGAAGAGGGGAGATTCATTTATTTATTCACTGATTTACAATTTTTTTTAAACTAGGAGAATCTAGAGCTGATTTCTATGCAAATGGGAATGATGTAATAGAGAGGAAGTAATTGATAAAGCAAAAGGGAAGGCCACATCAGTGAAACAGTCCTTGAGAAGATTTCCAGAATGGAATCTGGGCACAAATGGAGAAACTGAGTTTTGAGGGAAGCAGATAAAACATCATTCATATTATTAAGAAACAAGGAAGGAAGGAAGGGAAGGAAAGAAAGGATGGAAAGAAGAAAGAAAGAAAGAAAGAAAGAAAGAAAGAAAGGAAGGAAGGAAGGAAGGAAGGAAGGAAGGAAGGAAGGAAGGAAGGAAGAAAGAAAGAAAGAAAGAAAGAAAGAAAGAAAGAAAGAAAGAAAGAAAGAAAGAAAGAAAGAAAGAAGAAAGAGAAAACAAACATGTCATAGAGGCAGTATGGCATAGCAATTCAGAACATGCACTGAAATTACGTCACTTACTGTACTGCCACCATGACTTAGTTTTATCATCTGTAAAATGTCTCTAAAATGGTACATATGTCATGAGTTTTTTGTGGAAATTATATATGCCCTAGGTCAAAGCACGGCGCAGAACAAAGTAAGCCATAACATTGCATACTTAACAAATGTGAGTGGTTTTTATTATTGTTTATCACAAGTAGTAAGTCAAAAATACTGGGCTAGTATCATTGAATAATCAGGCAATTCTAACTATTTGACTTTAGTTTCTAAAAATTTGAAGAATCCTCTAACTGTACTTTCTCATTATTCTCCACTATCAATTAGCTATTGAGATATAGATGCTGAATGGGTGAATAGGTTTATTTTCATTTTTAAAATTTTTAAAATTATTTTCTTTGGTGGTGAATAGTTTTATACAGTCTGTGTTTGTTTGCTTGCTTGCTTTCCCAGGTAAACAATTTGAGGTTTTTATGTAAGGGAGCCATATAAATGCTGGAAAATATAATTAGATAACATGAAAATTGAAGATATTAATGCAAAAATTGATAGTGAAGAAAATAGTAGGGTTAGGGCGCCTGGGTGGCTCAGTTGGTTAAGCGACTGCCTTTGGCTCAGGTCATGATCCTGGAGTCCCGGGATCGAGTCCCGCGTCGGGCTCCCTGCTCAGCAGGGGGTCTGCTTCTCCCTCTGACCCTCCTCCCCTCTCATGTGCACTCTCTCTCTCTCTCAAATAAATAAATAAAATCTTTAAAAAAAAAAAGAAAAGAAAATAGTAGGGTTTAAAATGGGTACCGAACAGATAAAAGAACTGCTGGTGTGAATATATGTGATCTAAAAATGTATGATATAGTTAGAGATGGAATATCTATAGCAATGAAATATTGGAGTGGCACAAGTATTGTTGAGAGTATGATCAAAGAAAAGCAAGACTTTTGGAATAGAGTGTTGTAGGGGAGGAAGGTGACAATCTGAGAAGAAAAAGTGTTATGCACATTTGCATATGTACTGAAATATCCATGAATTATAGTTAAGACAAATAATGAAAAGAAGTGATGCAGGTGGTAGAGCCATTAATAAATGAGATGTAAGAACCTATGGAGAATATTAATAATGACAGCTACAAAGAAAAGTATTATCAGATAAAGAACGTTACAAATGTCAGAGAAATTTGTTGTTTTTGAAGAAGAGGGATGATGAGTGCTTTGGATTTCATCGACACTGGAGACATACATAATTTCATCAATAAAACAGAAATGCTTATACTAGAAAGGAAGAACAAAACTGATACCTCAAATGTAACCAAACTAACTTAAGGCTGGGCCCCATAAATATTCAGATACGTTTTTCACTTTTATTGAGATTAGATGGCCCTACATGAGGGTGATGTAAGTTCCATTAAGAGAAGTATCAGCAGTCCAAAAAAGAAAACCAACTAAGTAACATTCTACTCAAAGTCCCCTAATTTGTTTTTGTTCAAACCAGAGACTTTTAATGGTGAAATATGGCATTAAAATAATAAAATTATTATTATTATTAGTCATTATTTGTTGACCAAAACACCAATTTCATTATTTTTGTGTACCTTTAAAACCATTCTGTTTGAAAACTGTATTCAAAAATAAAATTCTTTCTAAATAAGATACGTGATTTTATATAATTTAGAAAAAAATGTTTTGGGATAGAATTTTTAAATATAATGCCCCCAAATGACAGTTGTTTTGGTTTTGACAGAATAAAACTCTAAGACTTTAATTTGAAGATTGGGCTAAAAAAGTCTTATGACAACAGTGTAAAACTACCATTGGTTAACTGTTTTGACTAACAACAAGAATTTGCTAATCTATAAAATTATGCTTATTTTTAAGCCAATTAGTGAGATAAGACAATTTAGTGGGCTAAGATTCAAGAAGATAAACCTCGCCTTGGAGAGATGAAACCCATGCTGCTTTCACCTTTGGTAGAGGAACACTAAGAGGTGGCTTAGAATCCCAAGGAGCCCTGAAACTATAAGGGGCACCTGCCAATTCTTCTACATAGGCCTCTACTATTTGCATTTTGCATATAAAACATTTTAGTGGCAGGCAGGGGAAGACTACCAAAAAATCTTCCTTCAGCGTCTCCAGTCCTGCTGTGATTTGAGGCAGGAGTAGAAGACCTAGGAAAAAATATTCCAGGTTCTAGTCCTTATACTAAGAATGAGTCAATAAGCTGCCTACCACCAGAGGAATGGCAGGAGAGTTCAGGGAGATCCACTTTGAGTTGCAGGCCTGCGGGGCTTGCTATAGTGTAGAACCAGAAAGAAAGAACTTAAAGAAACAATACAGATATTCCCCACTAAATGAGTCAGTGGCAATACACCCTAGTGGAGAGGCAAGGGAGATGAAAGGTTCAAAACTGAAGAGAGGCATGTAGATCCTAATAAAGCTTCAGGATAGGGCAGGAGACCTGAGACAAAACCCCCAGGCACTAAAATCCCAGTTCCTGCTAAAATAAAAGTCTATGACCCTGCCTTCAAAGTTTATGAAGGTTGTGATGAACAAAATATAAGAAAAACAAAACAAAACAAAAACTAAAAAAACAGACCCAGACTAACTACTGATTACTCTGACTCAACTCAACAGACTAATGACCTGGAAGAAAAGAAAAAAAAGGAGGGGGAGGAGGAGGAAGAATACTTTATCTGTGCACAAATATTATTTACCTCAGTTGTCGGTGTTCTTTTACTGTAATGTTCAACATTTAATAAAAACTGCAAACACGATGTGATCCCTCATGAGAGACACAATCAAAACCCCTTACTCAGGTAGTAGAGATGTTAGAATTATTATATAAAGGTTTTAATATATTTAATTGAATATTTACTTTTGTCTTAAGGTTCATTGCTATTAATTTACAGCATATATTCTGAATAAAAAAGAAAACACTGCTAACAAGTAAAGGAATACATAATTATGCACTTACTTCCTAAAATATATGGGGGGGAGCTTTAGAGTTGTTGTGAGTGTTGAGATGACTCCCTATATATGTTCAGATGATGACTTGTCAGTTTCTATTTTCTACAAATATTTTACATGTGTATAACTTGTAATTTCCTCTTGACCTTGGTGATTGATGGCTTTGAGACTCTGTGTGTGCATCTTCCAAGTCATGGCAAGGATAGAGGTCAGCAGACATAGCAGCATTGAATATTTCTCTCACTATCATTAGAGTCTGGAAAGCGTAAGCTGTTCCTAGCTGCTTCTGTCTGAGTGCACATCTCTTACCAGAAACCACCTGCACACTGGGAGGGGTGAACTATATGGGAGACAGCAGTTCCACTGAGGGTGAGAAAGACTGTGTAAAGAGAGGAACAGTTTATCACTGGTAGTCTCTCTGTCTTAACCAAGGTTTATAGAGAGAACTCTATTGATTACAAATAAATCCACATACCACTAACAAGACTATGTCAGAAATGGAAGTATTATAATAATTCATATAAAATTCTAATAGCAGGGCGCCTGGGTGTCTCAGTCAGTTAAGCATCTGACTTCAGCTCAGGTCATGATCTCAGGGTCCTGGGATGCAGCACTGCATCATATGGCTCCCCATTCAGCAGGGAATCTGCTTGCCCCTCCCCTCCACTCATGCTCACTTTCTCTCTCTTTCAAATAAGTAAATAAAATAAATCTTTAAAAATAAAATATAATACTTACAGCAATCATTTTAACTTACAAAAACAGAACTTTCATATGTATAAACGCCATACAAAGTGGGGGTTTACAAATATTATTTTGAATTATATTATTGCAATTATAACAACGTTTTATTTAAAATTAAATCTAAATCTAATGTAAAATCACACTGGACATCAGGTAATAAATTTGGGAGCTCCAGGCTAACCGAACAATCTTCCTTAAAAACCTTATATTTGTGTATATAGACATGAATTTATAATGAAATCAACCATAATTTACATTTATAAAACAATGAAAGCATCACCATGTACTACTTTCAATTAGAAAACATATACTAACTGAACAAACTATAAAACTCAAGTAATAAGTCTTATATATCTATTAAAAGAAAAAAAATCCAGTATGACATACTAAATACAAGCAAACATACAGACTTCACTGAAGGACTTTTTTTTTTTTTTAAGTTTTGTTGTTGTTGTTTTGTTTTTCCATTTACCCCATTCCCCCATCCCCCTCCCCTCCAGCAACCCTCAGTTTGTTTCCTATGATTAAGAGTCTCTTATGGTATGTCTCCCTCTCTGATTTCATCTTGTTTTATTTTTTCCTCTCTTCCCCTATTATCCTCTTTTATTTCTTAAATTCCACATATGAGTAAGATCATATAATTGTGTTTCCCTGGTTGACTTATTTCACTTAGCATAATACCCTCTAGTTCCATCCACATCTTTGCAAATGGCAAGATCTCATTTTTTTGATGGCTGAGTAGTATTCCATTGTATAAATATATATATGTGTGTGTGTGTGTGTATATATATGTATACATACACACAGACACACACAGACACACACACACACACACCCCACATCTTCTTTATCCATTTATCTGTCAATGGACATCTGGGCTCTTCCCATAGTTTGGCTATTGTGGACATTGTTCCTATAAACGCTGGGGTGAGGTGCCCCTATGGATCACTACATTTGTATCTTTAGGGTAAATGCCCAGTAGTGCAATTGCTGGGTTGTAGGGTAGCTCTATTTTCCACTTTTGGAGGAACCTCCGTACTGTTTTCCAGAGTGGCTGCACCAGTTGGCATTCCCACCAACATTCACTGAAGGACTTTAAAGAAACTAAATACAAAAAGTAAGTCGTAGAATGTGAAAAAAATATACTGAGGCTGGAGTCAGAAAGCATGAATTTGACTGCATCATATACGTAAGTTTTAAATCATATATGTACATATGACAATTTTAGATATCTTCCAATGACATTACAGAGCTTAGCTGGTATTTTTGAATGCAAGCATGCATATAATAAAACTATTTTTAAGCTTAAACGATGGGGAGGTAATACAATAAGTGATAAACTATAATACTATTGAGACTGTGGGAAACTTGCTGAATCATTTATATGTTTTAATAAGCTAATTAGAAAAGTTATAAACATATATTTATTAAATTCAATTTATAAACCAATAATATAGACTATGTCTTTGAATTCTTATTTTTTAGAAAATTCTTAGTTTTTTCTTTATCCTCCCAAAGGAAGCCCTACAGTTGGAAATTCTCAAGTTCCCCTTACATTATCTAAGAAACTCAGGGACACTAAAAGCGAGACGTGAACAGATGAGAAAGGTTTCATTGAACTAATATTATATCAGCAGATCTGTGTTAAAGACTCAAAGCTCAAAATATCAGCAATGACAAGAGATTTTTTAATCATTCATTCATTCAGCTTTGAGCTTTCTTTTGTATCAAGCTCTCTGATACTGGTTTCTAGGCACCTACCTGCCCTTTTAAAAATTCCAAAAATAAAATATATTGATTTAATTGGTAGAGAGAATACAAAGAATCTTTGTTGGATAATGCAAACTCAGGACATGAAATGGCCCAAATTGTGGTATCCTCAGATTAAATGAGTTTACTCTATGAACATCAAACCATGGCATTTGAGAAAAGAAATAATTATAAATTTTGAACTCATTATAATTCAATTATATATAGTTCTGGTAAGAGAGTTATATGTAATATATATGAATTTATATAATATGTGTATGTATACTATGTAACATTTATGATACACTATATATATAATTTAAATCATTCCTTCATAGAATGGCCATCTTGCTCCTTTTAAATATATCAAATTTTAATGACTTGAATATTCATATCATTTTTGACATAACTTTTTTGGCATAAGAAAAATTCTTAATGAAAAAGAAAAGTACCAGCAAGGTACATTCTGCTCAGGGCACATGAGTGAGCATAAAAAAGGCATTTGAGTATCTGAGTGGTGAAACACATGTGGGAAACTCCACAAGATTGTTTTGTCTATAAGCTTACAAAGCATGTCTATTTTCACAGGAATTTTTCAATTTTTGTTACTATTATAATGATCTTCTCACTCAAATATGTCTATCAACCTATCAAAATGGATAAAGAATGACAGAATCATTTCACTATTAGAAAGACTGACTAATTGACTTTATAGTTTTCACATATTTTTGGTTTAGTCACTATTCTTAGGTAAATATAATTATCACATAATTATTTTATATAGCACAACTTTTATATTTACTCAGAATGATATGATGGTTAGAGAAAAGTCAAGAATATTATAACATAATTTATTCCTGAAATGAATATTTATATAGTCCATGTGCACATAATATCTGTCAAATCAAAATCAAATTACAACAATAATTTGAGCTTTTCCTTTTTGAATCTTGGCAATTCCACTTAAAAGCTATGTAAAATTATGTTATATAAACTTAGTGGAATTTCCCAAAAAACCCAAGTAAACAAGCAAAAAATAGTTCAATTCTAATGCAGCAGAGAAGAATTCTACTTCCAAAATGTATTACATTTTTCCCCCACAGTTTATTCAACCATATTTCAAAAACTTAAAACAACACTTCCCTAATTATGTATTAATATGTAAATAAACCAAATAATATTGACATGCAAAATCAATATAATAGAAGTTTCACAGGTTCACATATTCAGAATTGACCCTAAAGTATATGCCAATTGACAATTTTGCTCATGAAAATGTGCAAAACTCAGACCCCTTTCTTAACAGTTGTGGAGAGAAGACAGGACAGGAGCCTTGTGAAGGAAGAGAAGAGAAGAGTATTGATAAGCCATTAGCTCCCCCAATTTAACTGTTATCCTAATTTTCATGAGGGAAAGTGTTCTGATCTTAATAAAGGAGCAAGTATATTTTCTTCCATTTCAGGAAGAAAGAGTAGGTGGTGGAGGATTCTAGCAATTGGGGTCTCCCCTTCCCTCAGGGGAGGAATGAAGTTAGACCCAGCAATTGCACTATTAGGTACTTACCCCAAAGTTACAAATGTAGTGATCCGAAGGAGCACTTGCACCCCAATGTTCATAGCAGCTATGTCCACAATAGCCAAACTGTGGAAGGAGCCGAGATGTCCATCAACAGGTGAATGGATAAAGATGTGGTGTATATATATACAATGGAATATTACTCAGCCATCAGAAAGGATGAATATTTACTATTTACACTGACATGGGTGCATCTAGAGGGGGGTATTATGCTGAGAGAAATAAGTTAATCAGAGAAAGACAATTACCATATGGTTTCACTCAGATGTGGAATATAAGAAACAGTACAGAGGATCATAGGGGAAGGGAGGGAAAATTGAAGGGGAAGTCATCAGAGAGGGAGAAAAACCATCAGAGACTCCTAACTATAGGAAACAAACTGAGGGCTGCTGGAGCGGAGGCAGGTGGAGGATGGGGGTAATTGGGTGATGGGCATTAAGGAGGGCCGTGATGTGATGAGTAATGGGTGTTATACACAACTGATAAATTATTAAACACTACATCTGAAACTAATGATGTACTATATGTTGGCTAACTGAATTTAAATAAAAAATTTTAGGGGCGCCTGGGTGGCTCAGTTGGTTAAGCGACTGCCTTCGGCTCAGGTCATGATCCTGGAGTCCCTGGATCGAGTCCCGCATCGGGCTCCCTGCTTAGCAGGGAGTCTGCTTGTCCCTCTGACCCTCCCCCCTCTCATGTGCTCTCTCTCTCTCATTCTCTCTCTCTCAAATAAATAAATACAATCTTAAAAAAAATTTAAAAAAAGATGTTAGTTGAAAAGAAGAAAGAAAAGAAAGAAAGAAAGAAAGAAAGAAAGAAAGAAAGAAAGAAAGAGAAAGAAAGAAGAAAGAAGAAAGAAAGAAAGAAAAAGAAAGAAAGAAGAAGAAAGAAAGAAAGGAAGAAGGAAGGAAGGAAGGAAGGAAGGAAGGAAGGAAGGAAGGAAGGAAGGAAGGAAGGAAGGAAGGAAGGAAGGAAAGGCGGGCCTGATGTTAAACTGGTTGAATTCCTGTGAGTGCAGATTGGATATGGGGCTATCTCATGAAGGCTGTCATCAGTTCTTCCCTCTGCATTTGCAAAACATTTTAAATTTTATGAAGTTACCTGAAAATATGCTCCACCAAAACATGGGATAAACCAAAAATAAACAAACAAAAATCTGGAGATTCAGGAACCTCGGAATCCAATCCAGGGATCAGGCAAAGGAATTTAAGGATGCCAGCAAAGGGATGTCCTGAGATTACTATTATTCATCAGACCAAGAGAGTAACCAACCTTGGCAGGAGTTATCTAGGAGGAATGCTACCAAGCAAAACATGAAACTAATGAACTATTTGAGGAGATTGGCTTCATGGAAAATTGAGGGGTTATTAAGAGTTTTAGCAAGAATCAGCAATTAACACAGAGAAAAGCAAGTTAAAGAAGAAGGTATTAAATATCTTCAGGAAAACATGAAGAATTTGTGATGATAGTTCAATAAGATTTCTAGCTATAGATAACATTTGCATAGGAATGTTATTTAAATATTGTTATTGAGTTAATACGACTACACTGAGAGGAAAGGAAGTAGAAAATATGGTGGCATAAGATAGCTAAATCTCATTCACCATAATAACAAATCAAGAGATACTATCTAAAATTGATACCCAAAAAGATACTAATATATCATTTATTTCTTTACCATTTGCTAGGATATCACATTTAAAAGAACCAAAAAACATAAAATACTTGAACGAGCCTGAATTATAATATTAATATTATTGAGAGTATCTGCTTTCCAGGCTGATGTGATTCATTCATTATTCTAGTCCTGCTTTAGTCCTTTGTAAGTTGTGGTAATTATACTTTTCTTTTTAATAAAAAAAATGTATAAAAATAAAAATTTGAAAAGGAAAAAAAGTTGGCAGAAGAAACATCTAAAACAATTTGCTTTGGGGGAGGAAGGCTGATGAGAGTGAGGAAGGTGGGGGCAAGAAAAGGATATATTTCTCAAAAAAGAAAACCAAAAAAACCCAAACCCTTAGTGTATGATTTAACTTTATAAATAATGGGCACCATCATGTAGATAGATTAAATTAATTTTAAGTAAGTTATGCAATTATGTGTTATTCTGAAAATTGGAAAAAGCCTAGGTAAACATTTTAAATAAGCAAAGAAATTAGCACAAATTGCACCTTTCATAATTCTATAATTTTGAGCTGAAATTTGTTTCACCCTGCTTTTTAAAATTATTAATCTCAACATTTGATTTAAAACATTATATCTTGATTAATCATTTAAATTCATATATTTGTATACATAGACTGTTATGATAAACTCAGTCTCAAATTTTCCTCCAGTTGCATCTTAAATGTCTACTAATTACATGTCTGATAAAGTCAAATCAGTATACCAAATCCAGCTTCCCAACTCCCAATTCAGATCCCATTATTATTATTATTGATTGGTAAAAATCATTTGTTATTTTAATATTACACTTAATTTTATTTAAATTAGATTGCCCATGTTTATAAATATTAACCCACATAATCATCTCCAGAAACACCATAGTTGCTATTAATTCTGAACCTAGTTTTTCAAGTTTTAATGTTGTTTATGAGTCCTTTCAAACTTTCTAATAAATTCTTATTTTATGTTATGTAGCCTCTGCTTCTTTTTTTCAATGAAAGAACTTTTTATAATCAGCAGAGTTAATATTTTAAGATCCAATTTGTTTATGCTAAAGACTTTCTCCATATCTATTTGTGAATAGTTTAACAATAAAGATTGAAATACTTAGCATACCATGCCAAATGCTCTACTACTGGTCTTAACCTACCTCTTACATTATGTGTTCTATTCAGTTCTTGTTATACTCTGGGACGCTCTTGATTCCCTGAAAACACACTATCTATTAATATCTTGATGTCTTTCTCCTATGTTTATATATATATGTATATATGTATATATATATATACACATTTGTAAATATATTTTTATATATATATGTATGTATATACTCACATACATACACAATAGTGTATTGTCACATTCAACTCAAAGTTAATTTTCCACAATGACTTCAACAATAAAAAAGTTAAGAATGTCTATGAATCTACAGTGTTTATTTGTGCTTGTTATATTCACTTTTTTTATTCTGTGTTGCTTATTAATTATTCCTACTTGAATATTCTTTTACTCGGAACAGTGATAATGCCTATATAATCTTTCATTCCCTACCATGGCTGGCATAATACCTTACACATAATAGAGACTACATGATTTGTCCCTTGAGTTGAACACTGAAATTATATAATCATACTGAGGTTAGATTCTATTTCTTTTCTTTTCCTTTTATACAATATGTGTTATTAATAATAACTAATATCATTACAAGTGGAAAAAAGCCAAAAGTGGTTATAAAATTAAGGAATGTACAGATAGTGATTATTTTCATAGTTCTGCCAATCAAATTCCAAGCAAAATAATTGTCTACCTTTGGTTCCCAGTAACCCAGAGAACATAATGTATATAATAATAATATATTTTAAATATGATTCAGAAACAACATTAAAGTATGGAAATAGTGGTTGGGTTCACATTCCAAAATTAAACAATGATATTATATAATTAGTAACACCAAACTGTTTTTTTTTTTTTTTTTTACAAAATCAACTCAAATTATTCAAATTATTGCTCTTAAGCTTTACTGCACCAGATTTTGCTGATGTATTTTTACATATGTCTTCAGTACAAGTATATTGGTTTACTGGAAAGGAAATGTGTTTCCTAGTTATATATTGTATAGTGGACTTAAGAATGCATCAAGAATGGATTATTACAGACATTTCTCATTTGCAAAGAATTCTCATAAAACTTTTGATGTGGAAGATACTGTTCTCCTAGAGAGGAAGCTCAGATTTTTATTTCTCACAAAGACTAAGTTTATGAATATCGCTGATATCTATTGTCTGGGTTTGGCCTACATGGGGAGGAATAAATAATTTGGTTATAAGAGAAGGGGAATACTCAGTAGTCCAAACCAGCATTTGCAGAAGGGTAAATTCTTATCTTTGTTTGGATGAAATAATAGCTGAGGAAAAGTATAGAATATACAGCAAAGAATCTCCCCTTATAGTTGATTTAACACAAGTTTCTATGTTGGGGGGACATGAGACATCATTGAAACCATTCCCAAGGTAGCCAAGGGCTTGGGAGAGAAAGAATTCTTCATAAAGTGAAGGAACTATTAATCCTGAAGAGTTTTCTTTTTCTTTTTAATTGTTAAAACTTTCTTTTTCTTTTTTGTAATGTAGCAACACAATGACACAGGTTTAAATTTAAAGCAAAATAGTGTTAGCGCCTATATTTGTCCAATAAAACAAGATTTTCGTGTCCTTCTGTGACCGGCTTATTTCATTTAGCATAATGTCCCCCAGGTTCATCCATGTTGTCACATATAGTAGGATTTTTTTTTTCTTAGCTGAATGATATTCCAATGTATGTATTTACTACCTTTTCTTTATCTTTTCATCTGCAGATAGGGGCATCCAGATTGTTTCCGTATCTTATCTAAGTATCTTATCTATTGTGAATAAGCCTACAATGAACATGGGAGGTATTTCTCTGAAATTCTTCAAATAGTCAAACTCATAGAAGCAGAAAATAGAATGTTGGGTTATAGAAAGCTGAGGCGGGAGAAGGAAATATGGAGTATTCATTTAATGGGTATAAAATTTCAGTCATGCAAAGATGTGTGAGTTCTAGAGATCTACTATACAACATAGTGCCTATAGTGAACAATATTCCATTTTACACTGAAAGATTAGTTGAGAGAAGATCTCAACTTAAGTGTTCTTACCACCAAAAAAAAAAAAAAAAAAAGTGGGTGGCAGGAGGAAATTTTTGGAGGTAACAGATATGTTTATTACCTGGATTGTGGTGATGGTTCCACAGGTGTATGCATATGTCAAAACCCATCCAAATTGTGTATATTAAATATGTGTGTATTTGTGTATCAAGCATACCTTAATATGACTTTGTTGGTCTTGATCCTATACTTTTCTAGACTGCATCTGATGTACTTTTTTTTCCTACAGTCAAGTGTCAGAGCAATGGTCTCAAAATTCTAAAAAGCTGATCTCTCTTTTATAATTAGCTACAGAAAAGCAGGCTAGCTTTTTGTACAATACTAAGATATCATTTATTTTGATTGGTAAATAAACATTAATGTTTCCCATGGAAATGTCAAACCAAGAGTTCACTGGCTCCCATATAATTAATATTTTTATTTTATTTTATTTTTTAAAGATTTTATTTATTCATCTGAGAGACAGCACACATGAGCAGAGGGAGGGGCAGAGGGAGAGGGACAAGCAGACTCGCCGCTGAACAGGGAGCCGGACATAGGGCTTGATCCCTGACGTAGGGCTTGATCCTAGGACAAGGTATTTGAGCAGACACTCAACTGACTGAGCCACCTAGGTACCCCTAATCATTATTTTTTTTTAATTTTTTTTAATTTTTTTATTTTTTTAAAGATTTTATTTATTTATTTGAGAAAGAGAGAATGAGAGACAGAGAGCATGAGAGGGAGGAGGGTCAGAGGGAGAAGCAGACTCCCCGCCGAGCAGGGAGCCCGATGCGGGACTCGATCCCGGGACTCCAGGATCATGACCTGAGCCAAAGGCAGTCGCTTAACCAACTGAGCCACCCAGACACCCCCCTAATCATTATTTTTAATATGCTCTAAATACTTCCAAGACATCATGAAAAATCCAAAGGTGATCTTTGAAAATAAATAAGTTATCTTGAACATATATTTCAGAAAAAAATTCATGTGTTTAAAAAACACTCATTTTTCAGGTAATAGTTTCTATTATTTTTCAACTTTAAATATAGCTAGTATTTTTAACTAGCTTTCTGACAATTTAGATAATAAAAGATCACTTTGAGCAGAAAATGACAGAAGTAATGTGAAGCAAGAATTCAAAAGGATCAGGGAAGATGGAAAATACAATAAAATATTCAATTTTCTGATTATTAATTATATAAACTCTAAAATTCTGTTACATGGCCCTTGGGGAATTTATTTTAAAAAATATAAGGAGTTTTGGGGCACCTGGGTGGCTCGGTCGGTTAAGCATCTGACTTCAGCTCAGGTCATGATCTCAGGGTCCTGGGATCAAGTCCTGCGTCAGGCTTCCCACTCACCACGAAGTCTGTATATCTCTCCCCCTCTCTCTGCCCCTCCCTCACTTGTGCTCTCTCTCTCTCTCAAATAAATAAAATCTTAAAAAAAAATAAAAGCAGTTTTGACACCTATAGAAGAAAATTCCTTGAGGAGAATGAATTCAGATCTAAAATAACATTTTTTTTTTTTTTTTTGCAGATCTTCTGCCTACAGTAGATTAATATCTGAATGGTCATCAGTTGAAAATTGGTATTTGTTTTAAATTCTAAACAAGGCTCCTGACCATGGTGATCTAGAAGAAAATTTACACTTGTGGAGAAACAAATGAAATTTGTAATAATGAGGGTAATAATACAGGGATTTGATGCTAGAAAACAAAAACAACATTGTGGGACACCCATCCTTTGTAGCCAGACATTGGAGCTCAAATGCCACCAGACTGAGCTGCAATGTCTCCATACACAACAAGAGCATCAAGGTCTACGTCAGGTGGTTGGAGGGCTTAAGTGAGATCAAATATGTAAAAATCCAGTCCTGGGAATAAACACTGGCCCTGACCCTCATTTTTCAGTTTGTTGGTTTGTTGGTTTATTTTTATTGTTCTTCACTTTCCCAAAAGATTATTATTTCTTTTTAAAGAAATGGATTTTGAGGGGGAAAAAAATGGGGCAGAGAAGTATAGAATAGAAAATAAATACAAATATAAACTGTTTTGCTAATTGTTTTATAACCACAACAAATTAGTACAGAGAATGCCCTGTATAATAATACAACAAGATAAAGGTCCAAAGATTGAGGTTATCCTTGAGGTAATGTTGAAGATTTCAGTCTCTGGTATTTGGAATTCAGGTTGCTGTCATTGTTTTCTGGATGGATCACTAAGTGTGGCACAATCCATGCTTTTAACCAGATTTCAACAGAAGAATAGCCAGTTGGCCCAGGAAAAAGTAGAGGAAGTGTTTGGTTTCTTGTGGGAATCTGGCAAAAATTGCCATGTTATAATTCATACTCAGTACACTAGAAATAAATGTGACTTTAATTTCTTTACCAACCCCTCCTAAATCTAGTATAATACCTAATAGCAGGCAATGAAAACTGAATTATTACACCTATTTGACTACAGACATACATGTGACACTGTATTATAATTTTATGATTTTAGAAGTAGAAATTTTGACAAGTAAAAGATGTGTTATAAAGCATCCCATTACTTTTTATGTTGCTTTGAAACATCCCAACTTTCTGTTACCTATTTTTTTTCAAAAGAGTTAATTTGAAATAGTTTTTCTCAGAAAAATGACAAAAAAGATCTTGATTCAATTTGACTGTTTATTGAAATTATAGATAATAATAATAATAACAACAATCTTTTGGAGAAGTCAGAGTATTTAAAAAGATACTACTACTAATAATATCCCAAAGATACCCACATCCTGATCCTGAAACCTGTGAATATTACTTTATACAGCAAAAGGGACTTCCTTCACATATCAATTAAGGATCTTGATGTGGGGAGATCATCCTGGATTATCCAAGTGGATTTAAATATAATGACATGTATCCTTATAAACTAAGGGAGATCTGACTATAGAAGAGAAGGTAATATGATGACACACAGAGATCAGAACAATGTGGCAATAAGCCAAGACATGTCAGTAGCCTCCAGAAGTTGAAAGAGGCAAGGAACAGATTCTCCCCTAGAGCCTCATGAGGACAAACCCTGGTAACACCTTGACTTGAGTCCCATGAAACTGATTTCAGATTTCTGGCCTCCAGAACTGTAATAGGATAAATGTGCATTGTTTTATGACACCTAAATTTGCAGTAATTTGTTACCACAGCCACAGAAAACTAATTTAAGAGCCTACCTTTTTCGGTTGTCTGCTCACCGCATTACCCTCCTGATTTTACTCTGATATGTTTCCCTGCCCTTGAGTAAATCCTTAATCAGTCTCTTCTCTTGTTCTTTCGTACTACTGCTAACTACTGCTACTACTACTACTACCGCTACTACTACTACTACTACTACTACTGCTACTACCGCTACTGCTGCCACCACCAATAATGGTAATAATAAATTATAGTTACATTCATTGAGTGATTCTTATATGGAAGACATTGTTCTAAGTGATTTCAAAGTTCATTTCACATATGGGAAGGGGCGCCTGGGTGGCTCAGTTGGTTGGGCGACTGCCTTCGGCTCAGGTCGTGATCCTGGAGTCCTGGGATCGAGTCCCGCATCGGGCTCCCTGCTCGGCAGGGAGCCTGCTTCTCCCTCTGACCCTCCCCCTCTCATGCTCTCTCTCTCTATCACTATCTCTCTCAATAAATAAATAAAAATCTTTAAAAAAAAAAGTTTATTTCACATAAAAGTCCTCCCAGTTAGGTGTATTTTTTTGTTTGTTTTGTTTTGTTTTGTTTTTTAAGATTTAATTTATTTGAGGGCGCCTGGGTGGCTCAGTTGGTTAAGCGACTGCCTTCGGCTCAGGTCATGATCCCAGAGTCCCGGAATCGAGTCCCGCATCGGGCTCCCTGCTCGGCAGGGAGTCTGCTTCTCCCTCTGACCCTCCTCCCTCTCATGCTCTCTGTCTCTCATTCTCTCTCTCTCAAATAAATAAATAAAATCTTTAAAAAAAAAGATTTAATTTATTTGAGAGAGAGAGAGAGCAGGAGGAGGAGCGGGGGGAGAGGCAGACTATGTGCCGAGTGGGGAGCTCAAAGCAGGGCTTGATCTCACAACCCTGAGATCATGACCTGAGCCAAAACCAAAAGTTGGACACTTAATGGACTGAGCCACTCAGGTGCTCCCTTGTCCCCTTAGGTTTTATTAGCATCACACTGTAGGGATGAGAAATCAGAGGAGTTGGAAGCTAAAGTAACTATCCTAAATTTAATAGATAATAAGAGGGAGAACTAGGGTTGGGACCAAGATAGGCTGCTTCCCATGTCCTCTGCTTCCAGTGAATCTGGGTCAGATTCAGCTTTTAAATAACAGGGAAAAACATAGCCAATTCAAAACATAAAATATAGTTTTAATTGATTACTTATGTTCTGTTTGCTACATTTCTTATTTTCTGCTCAGTATTTTTGTTTACATTTCTTATCATGACATTGTGAACCCCCATAATAATTTTATATCCTAGCCTCATATTTTGAATATGAAGTACATCCTCAAAATTTGATGATTTGTGCCCCTAAGCAGAAAATTTTAAATATATTCATAATGTGCAAAAATGTTAAATATTTGAGAGGTTTGCTTCTTTCCAAGGTGGCACTCTCTTCCCATAGACATATACCGTAATGAAAAACAAAACAAAACAAGTAAACCAAAAAGCTTTTAAATGGAAATCAAAGAAGCATGTCCTGAATTATCAATATGATTTTATTCTTCTGGAAAATGTGATCTTGAAATGTCCAAGATTAGTTTGGGCACTACTTTGTGAACTAAAGCATCTTCCCCAAATTTTAAGAACTAAATCTACTTAGGTCCTTCAGCAATTACATCTGTTATTTAAACTGACTCTTTATAGCTTTTACTCTGTTTTTGTTAGGATTAACAGACTCTTCTCACTGGCAGAATAAACTATTATTTATTAACCTGAGGGACAGATCTCACTGATAAAGGAATCTCAAAAATAGGCTTAGCTCTTTCTGGCTATTCAGAAGATACTTTATAATTGTCATCCTGAATGTTTTTTGTTTGTTTGTATTTACATTAAATTAATGAGTAAGTGTGGGCCTAATGTTTATGTGTGTATGAGTTTTTATGTGTGCTTTTTAATTTTTAAGGTAAAATTCTTATAAACATATGCATAAATTGTTCTGTACTTTTACAATTTGAATTTTCACAGTTTGCATTTTTATAGTTTATCATATAAATTACAATTATCTCATTGAGTATCAGAATTATTATAATGGACATTTCTTTCAGAGACTACTCTTTAGCTTATTTATAATTATTTAATATTTGAAGACATAAAACTCTGGAATCCTAATGGTGTCATATTAATGATTCATTTTTTAAAAATTTTATTCATTTATTTGAGAGAGAGAGAGAGAGCTTACCCATGAACCAGTGGGAGGAGGGGCAGAGAGAGAGAGGAAGAGAGAGAATCCCAAGCGGACTCCCTGCTGAGCACAGAGCCTGCGCAGGGCTGGATCTCAGCACCCTGAGATCATGACCTGAGTCAAAATCAAGAGTCAGACACTTAACCAACTGAGTCACCCAGGCGCCCCTTAATAATTCTTTCCTCCCTCCTATTAATACCATGAATGTTAATACACAAAATATCTGCCACTTTTAGCTCTTTTATTCTCAGTGATATTTAGGTTTCTCACTAAGGTTAAAAAAAAAAAAAAGAGGTGATTATAATTGTGATAAGAGGTTTTTTTTTTTTCTTTTCCTCTCTATTTTACAACTTAGACAATGATTATTTCTCTGTGGAACACTGAACAAAATTAGTCAAGCATTGAATTAGCCATAATTTAAATTTTAGTATCCCATACATATCATAACTTTTTTCAAAGGACACTATTTCTTGAATCACATTTTAGTATATATTTTATTTTCTTCCTACTTGAGATTCTTTGAGGCTTTTGAATACAAGGGATAAAAATATAAGATTTAAATATTTATCTTTATCGTAGACTATAATGACCCAAATAACGTTCTATGTATGGTATTGATTCTCATATCCTGAAAAAAAATTCCTAAAAAACAAGCGTTTACTACAACAGCATAAGAAAGTGTGAATACTTTCACATAGATTCTTCACATATTCATTAATTCAATTAGAAAGATTTGGCAATGATGATATGTGAAAAGAACAGTGAATATAGAATGAAAATAAAATATGTTGCAAACTACACTATGTTCTATGTTAGTTTTACAAGTTGGGAAAGCTATTCAAGGTCAGTTTCCTTATATTTAAAATGTGACTAAAAATAATTACTTTAGTGATTATTGAAATAATTAATGAAATAACTTAAAATCCCCAAGCACAGTGATTGAGATATAGTGAGTCTCAATTGAATATTCTCTTGCATTAGTCATTATAGAAGCTCTTGGCTCCTTTTTGTGTCTTTAAGTCCAGTAAATGCTAACATTTTATTGCTTTGAAGTATTTTCCTATATCCCAGGGTAGTTCCCTGGAAAGTTATGCTAAAATTCATGAAGGGTTAATATTGCTTAGGATATAGCCTATGAAGCTTCTTACTGTGTGTCTTCTACCTTAGGCACACAACAGAAACATAAAGGAGAACAAGAAGGGTTGCATCTCCGCCACATTCTTCTTTTTTTAAGATTTTTATTTTATTTATCTGACAGAGAGATGGAGAGAGATATCAAGTAGGCAGAGCAGCAGGCAAAGGGAGAGGGAGAAGCAGACTCCCTACTGAGCAGAGAGCCTGACATGGGACTCGATTCCAGGACCTGGGGATCATGACCTGAGCCGAAGGTAGCCGCTTAACCATGCCACCCAGGCGCCCCTCAGCCAATTCTTTAAAATAGTTCCTCTTCACCATCTCTAAGATAACATTGTCATGACAATGTCTAACATTTTGACATGAGAGGTGTTAAGATTCTGATGAGAAATTATATGAGAAAAGGCAATGGGGAATGAATAACCGATTCAGTGTTAAAAACCGTATTGTGTAGAGATGGTAGGCAAAGAAGGCTTCCTGATTTTTATGTTCCTCCATTAACTGATGGCTAACTCAACCTCCACACCATCCAATGTAGATGGAAATTACTCAACCTTCATAATTACTGAACTATCCACTTGCTGTAAAATAGGCAATTTATTGCTTATTCATCCCTTAGAATAAATAATTCCTTAATGTCCTAAAATTTACATGTTTTTTTTTTTTTTCTGTAAAGAGAAATATATAAAGATAAAAAGATTGTCACAGGTCTAAAATAGGTAATTTTATGCTAAAATTTAGAAACTACCTAGAAAATCTGACATGGAGAGTTCCTAGAAGATAAAGTGTGTCATTTCTTTTGTTTCCCTGGAGTTCCTCAGAGTTCCACAATTAATACTGGTAGAATAAATGAAGCAGTACTGTAATGCAATATATTACTCATTTTGCACTGTTAAGTAAATAGATTTTAGTCAGGAAAATCATTATAAACACGAATGCAATTTGAACTGTATCTATAAGCAAATAGTCCAGTGGGGTAGGAACTCAATAATACTCTAAGAATTCAAAATTCCATTATAAATTATATTATACCTCAGTCATGTTTACTTCTTTAATAACTGATTTTTTAGGAGAGTTTGGTCTTCTCTCCATTAGACACGCTTCAGACATGTTGTCTTTAAATGATTTTTCATTCAGTAACTGTTGATGCCAAAAATTCAAAACACTGCCTTCATATTAAAACTGGGCTTAGGGTTGCCTGGGTGGCTCAGTCAGTTAAGCATCTGCCTTTGGCTTAGGTCATTATCCTGGGATCCTGGGATCAAGCTCAGCAGGGAGTCTGCTTCTCCCTCTCCCTCTTCCCCTCTCTCTTTCTCTCTCTCTCAATTAAATAAATAATCTTTAAAAAAAAATAAATAATAAAACTGGGTGTAGTAACATACCATTCCAGATTTGCATATTTGCTTATTCACAATAAACAACAAAATCTTTAATTTTAATAAGGTAATGAATTACACTATATACTTAGAATTATTTTTTATGAAACTAAAAATAAACTCTAGTAATATGAGAACAGGTTCAGCCAAATTTTACGTCAGCCACAGCAAATAATGCATGTCACACAAAGGCCCCTGCATCTGTAATAAATTTGGCTATGTTTAGGAAACTTCATTGTCATACATACATTATTAACTTTCTCTCATTTTTAAGATTCCTAAATTAAGTTCCAAAATTATGATCAAAGGATATGACATAAAATTATTTACAACATCTTTTAAAAGAGGAAAATTAGTTAATTTGAATGATATCATTCACATGTCTTACATGATATACATGTCTTTGGCCATGTGACTTGCAAGCTTAATAGAAAACTTACTTTCAAATTATTGAGTACCATTTAATTGCTGTAGGACTTTTCTCAATCGCATTTCTGAGCATTAATTTGTAAAACTGGCATTTTAATGTCTGTTGTACCTATCTTATTAAAATTGTTTCCATTCAAATAACGTGTCATATAACACTACCGTATCTGAAAATTTCAATTGTTATACCATCATATTTGTAGTGCTATCAAAAGCAATAATTATGCATACTTAAGTTTTCATTAAGTATACTAAATAAATATATTTTCATTTTCAATGAATATAATATTACAAATCAACACAAATCTATGTCTATGACATAGTCATAACAACTGGAGATCGAAGCCATTTATACAGATACAACCGTGTCCCACCCTAGTCTTTTTTTTTTTTTTTAAGATTTTATTTATTTATTTGACAGAGAGAGAACTAGAGAGGGAACACAAGTAGGGTGGGTGGGAGAGGGAGAAGCAGGTCTCCCATTGAGCAGGGAGCCTGATGCTGGGCTTGATCCCAGGACCCCGGGATCATGACCCGAGCTGAAGGCAGACACTTAATGACTGAGCCACCCAGGTGCCCCTGTGTCACCCTAGTCTTAAATAACACTTCTGATCTTCAGTTTTATCAACAATAAAATAACACCTGTTGTATAGTAGTACTGTGATTACAAAAGAAAATATAAAATACTTGGCTCATAGTAAGAACTCAAAGCATTTCATTAAGATACAGAAATTTGTGGTATGGGTAATTCATATAGGTCTGTAAAATTGAGAATACGATGGCCATTTGTTGTGAAATAAGCACTACTCCCCCCCCCCCCGCCCAATTCATGGAAGAATTGTCAGGAAAATAACAAATTTCATATGAAAATGTTTTTAAGGGCGCCTGGGTGGCTCAGTCGTTAAGCGTCTGCCTTCAGCTCAGGTCATGACCCCAGGGTCCTGGGATCGAGTCCCACATCAGGCTCCCTGCTCAGCGGGAAGCCTGCTTCTCCCTCTCCCACTCCCCCTGCTTGTGTTCCTGCTCTCGCTGTCTCTCTCTCTGTCAAATAAATAAATAAAATCTTAAAAAAAAAAAAAGAAAGAAAATGTTTTTAAAATTTGGAAGTGTAGTTTCAAAAGCAATGATGTTTTTCACTGTTGTTATGCTTAGTTTAGAAACTAAGAAAATATTTTATAAAAATGATTTATTACAATTTACTTTAGCAGTTGTGCCCAGAATCTCCTATTATTGCAAATGTCTATAGCTTCTTTTGAATTATAGTCTAACTCTACATATAATAATTCTTAGGCATAACTTTATTTGCAAATGTTATGAGTTATGAGTTAATTTATCAACTTGTAGATGCAAGGATGTAATGACTTATAGTTCATATAGTCAATAATATTTACTGAGCAGAATTGGGGGGTACATTAAAATAACAGCATACTCCAAATTCAGGCCCTTTGCAATTGCTGTCCCCTTGGATCAGTCTTCCTTGAAATATCCACTTGTTCACTCTCATGATAACATCAAACTCTGCTCAAATGCCATCTCATCAGAAAAGTCTTGTCTGATAATACCATTTAATAGTTCCCTATAACTATTCATAACTTCGCCTATATTATTCTTCATAGCCCACCTATATTATTTGTCATAGAACTTATCTGAAATGCATTACATTTTTAATAGACTTTAGTTTTAGAGCAGTTTTAGATTCACAACATTGAGCAAAAGGTACAGAAATTTTCCATATACCCCCTGACCCTGCACTTACATAGCTGCCCCCATTATCAACATCCCCCACCATAGTGGTACACTTGCTACTATTGATGAACCTACAATAACATATCATAATTACTCAAAGTCCATAGTTTACATTATAATTCACTACTGATCTATGAGTTTGGACAAATGTATAAGGACATGTACCCAAATCACTATAGTACAGTTTCACTACTCTAAAAATCATATAGGGGCACCTGGTCGGCTCAGTTGGTGGAGCATGTGACTCTTGATCTTGGCATTGTGAGTTCAAGCCCCAGACTGGGTGAGAGATAACTTAAAAAATAAAATCTTACAAAAATCATATAATGAAAAGACATGGAGAAATTTAAATGCATATTACTCCATGAAAGAATCCAATCTGAAAAGGTTACATAGCGTATGTTATGATCTGAATGTTTATACCCCCCCTGCCCCTGATTCATGCTGAAATCCAAACTCCCAAAGGTAATGATATTAAGAGAAGGGGCCTTTGTAAGTGCTTAAGTTAGGAGTGTGGAGCCCTCATGAATGAGATAGTGCCTTATAAAAGAGACTCTAGAGAGATTCCCTAGCACCTTCTATCATGTGAGGACACAGTAAGAAGGCACCCTCTATGAACCAGGAAATGGCCTCTCACCATCCGCCTCATTGAATCTGCCAGTGCCATGATCTTGGACTTTGTAGGCACTAGGAGTATGAAAACTAAATTTCTGTTGTTTATAAGCCAGCCAGGCTGCAGTATTTTGTTATAGCAGCCCAAACAGACTAAGACACTGTATGACTGAACTCTATAACATTCTACAAAAGGCAAAAATATAGAGACAATAAAAAGATCAATGGTTGCCAAGAGTTAGTGGGAAGAGAGGGATGAATAGGCAACTATGTAAGCTTCACCTCCAAAAATATCTTCCAAATGCAAAATAATAAGGAAAAGTAAAAGTACACAACACCACACCTTTGGTGTAGCTGAAAAATGTTCAAATATCGAATTAACTGTAAGTTAAAAAAAAAAAAGAGAGAGAAAGAAAAAGAAAGTCTACCACACACTTTTTCATGTTCTTGCCCATCCCCACCACACTGAAGGGAAGGCAGAAAGGAAAAGCTAGTAATTGGCTTAAGGTTGATCCAAAAACACTACAAAAGTGAAGATACTAACATAGTGTCCTATGATGAGATCACGGCCTAAAGGGAAAAGATTTAAAACTACATGTACTTTGAAAGGGTAGTAGTTAAAATGTATACATTCTGGGGAAGGAAAAAGAGCAAAAAAAAAGGAGAAGTGTCTGTTGACAACTGTGGGATGAAGAGGGAAAGAAGTGCAAGGGAGACATTCATGGCCCTACAAAACAATGTCATCCAGTAACACAGATTGGGTGACATTGACTTGCTACTGGTCTTTATGGAAATACCACTAGGGTTTCCTCACTATTCTTTAGACTAAGATATATTCTCCTGCATCACTCCCACCCCACTGTTGGAAAGAGAGAAGAGGAGTACTGGCAGTAGGCTTAAGGTTGCTCTAACACCATTGTCAGAATGACAAAGTCTACTCTAATCCTTAAAATATTAAACAAGTGCCCTGGTTGATCAGACTATGGGCTATAGGAAAATACAATAAAATAAGAAAGGGAAAGGGAAAGAGGGAGAGAGGGAAAAATAATGAGCTACAGATATTTTTCTTATAAACTTAAAGATGCAAATTTTGTTAACAATGTTAGTAAGTATCTGGATATACATTAATTGATAATACATTACGATGAAGTTGTTTACTGCTTTTGGAAATTATAAATAAAAATGCATAAACATTTTTGTAATTTTTCTTAAACAGGATGAAAATTTTCAAGAAAATTTCCAAGGTAATTAAATCTTTTTAGCAAATGGTACTGGACTATCAGAAACACATGCCTAAAAACAAAATGAACTTCTATCCTTACTTCATACTATATTAAAAAAAAATTGCTTGGCATGGTTCATAAACCTAAATGTAAACCCTAAAACAATAAACTTTAGAAAGTAAATATCAAAGAAAATATCATTTCCTCTTAGGATAGGCAGATTCTTATACATAATACCAAGTACATGAAATATCAAAGAAAACAAAGATAAGGTGGAGACGAACCATGAGAGACTATGGACTCTGAGAAACAAACTGAGGGTTCTAGAGAGGAGAGGGGGAGGGGGATGGGTTAGCCTGTTGATGGGTATTAAAGAGGGCACGTACTGAATGGAGCACTGGGTGTTATACGCAAACAATGAATCATGAAACACTACATCAAAAACTAATGATATAATGTACGGTGATTAACATAACAATAAAAAAATTTTTAAATGAACTATTGGGACTTCATCAAGATAGAAAGCTTTTGCACAGCAAAGTAAACAGTCAACAAAACCAAAAGACAACCGACAGAATGGGAGAAGATATTTGCAAATGACATATCAGATAAAGGGCTAGTATCCAAAATCTATAAAGAACTTATCAAACTCAACACCCAAAGAACAAAGAATCCAATCAAGAAATGGGCAGAAGACATGAACAGACATTTTTCCAAAGAAGACATCCAAATGGCCAAAAGACACATAAAAAAGTGCTCAACATCGCTCTGCATCAGGGAAATCCAAATCAAAACCTCAATGAGATACCACTCACACCAGTCAGAAAGGCTAAAATTAACAAGTCAGGAAACGAAAGATGTTGGCAAGGATGCGGAGAAAGGGGAACCCTCCTACACTATTGGTGGGAATGCAAGCTGGTGCAGCCACTCTGGGAAACAGTATGGAGCTTCCTCAAAAAGTTGAAAATAGAGTTACCCTATGACCCAGCAATTGCACTGCCAGGCATTTACCCCAAAGATACAAATGTAGTGATCTGAAGGGGCACATACACCCCAATGTTATAGCAGCACTGTCCACAGTAGCGAAACTATGGAAAGAGCCTAGATGTCCATTGACAGATGAATGGATAAAGAAGATGTGGTATATACATACAATGGAATATTATGCAGCCATCAAAAAATGAAATCTTGCCATTTGCAACAATGTGGATAGAACTAAAGGGTATTATGCTAAGTGAAATGAGTCAATCAGAGAAAGACAAGTATCATGTGATCTCACTGATATGAGGAATTTGAGAAACAAGACAGAGGATCATAGGGGAAGGGCGGGAAAAATGAAATAAGACAAAACCAGAGAGGGAGACAAACCATAAGAGACTCTTAATCTCAGGAAACAAACTGAGGGTTGCTGGAGTGGAAGGGATGGGGTGGGTGGGTGATGGACATTGAGGAGGATATGTACTATGGTGAGCACTGTGAATTGTGTCAGACTGATGAATCATAGACCTGTACCCCTGAAACAAATAATACATTATATGTTAATAATTAAAAAAAAAAAAAAACAGAGGGAGACAAACCATAGAGAACAAACTGAGGGTTGCTGGAGAGAAGGTGGGTGGGGAGATGGAGTAATTGGGTAATGGGCATTAAGGAAGGCACTTGATGTAATGAGCATTAGATGTAATATGGAACCGATGAATCACTAAATTCTACCCTGAAATTAGTAATACACTATAAATTAACTAACTTGAATTTAAATAAAAATATAAATTAATTGAAAAATTTAAAAAATCAATAAATGGTGTTGGAAAAACTGGACAACTACATGCAAAAGAATGAAACTGGACCACTTTCTTACACTGTACACAAAAATAAACTCAAAAAGGTTTAAAGTTAAAAAAAGACGCTATTGGGCGCCTGAGTGGCTCAGATGGTTAAGCGTCTGCCTTCGGCTCAGGTCATGATCCCAGTGTCCTGGGATCGAGTCCCGCATCGGGCTCCCTGCTCCTTGGGAGCCTGCTTCTCCCTCTACCTCTCTCTCTCTCTCTGTCTCTCATGAATAAATAAATAAAATCTTTTAAAAAATTTAATAAAATAGACGCTATTAAGAAAATGATTGGAATATATATTTGCAAAATATATATCTGATAATGGAATTATATCTAGAATATATAAATCATATTTAAAATTCAATAATAATAAAAAGCAAACAACTTAATTTGTTTTTACCTTTAACAGGGAAAAGTTTTAAACAAATGCTGGGCAACTAAGCATAAGATGCTCAATACTAATAGTCCAGCAAAATGTTATGATATTACAGTACATACCTTTTACCATGGGTATTTTTCTTTTTAATGGGAGAAAAAAAAACAAACAAACATGGCTACACCAAGTTCTGGTGAATATAAAAAGTAACTGCAACACTCAGCAATTGCTGGTAGAAATGCAAAGTATAAGTTCTTTGGAAAACTGTTGACAGTCTCATATTACACTAACAATTACCATAAGATACAACAGTCTCACTTGTAGGCATTTACTCAAGAGAAATGAAAACAAGTCCATAGAAAGACATGTACAAAAATGTCTATAGCAGTTTTATTAATAATAACCAAAAGCTGTAAACAACCCAAATGCCCATCAACTAATTCATAGTAAACAAATTCTGGTAAAGCCACACAAGTGAATATTAAACAAGACTTACTACAATTTTAAGGATCAAACTAAAAAATACAAGGCTAAGTGAAAGAACTCAGTAAAGACAAAAAGTAAATTCTACACCATACAACTTATATAGCATTCTAGAAGACATAAATCCTATCAAAGAATAATAGGGACTAGGGTAAGGAGAGGCAATTGATTTCAATACAGAATGAGTGATATTTGGGGAGTGGTGGAAATGTACTATGCCTTGATTGTGGTAGTAGTTGCATGGGTCCATACATTTGTCAAAACTCATCAGACTGTACAGCTAAAACAAACAAATGTAACTGTACATAAATTATCCCTCTGTAAACTGGACTGATTAATAGCAAAAATAAATTTAAAGAGGTAAGCCATAGAAACACTAATCAAAATAAACCTGAGACTATATTAATATCAGATAATGTGGACTTCATAAAAGGAATATAACCAAGAACAAAGAAGGTAATTTTATAATGATAAAGCAGTCAATTCATCAAGAGGGCCAAAAAAGGGAGAAAGAAAGAAAGAAAGAAAGAAAGAAAGAAAGAAAGAAAGAAAGAAAGAGGGAGGGAGGGAAGGAAGGAAGGAAGAGAAAGAAAGAAAAAAAGAGAGAGAGAGACAGAGGGAGGGAGGGAAGGAGGGAAGGAAGAAAGGAAGGAAGGAAGGAAGAAGAAAGAAAGAAAAAGAAAGAAAGGAAAACGAAAAGGAAAAAGGAAAAGGAAAAAGAAGAAGAAGGAAGGAAGGAAGAGAAAGAAAGAGAAAGAAAGAAAGAAGAAAGAAGGAAAGAAAAGAAAGAAAGAAAAAGAAAAAGAAAGAAAGAAAGAAAAAGAAAGAAAGAAAGAAAGAAAGAAAGAAAGAAAGAAAGAAAGAAAGAAAGAAAGAAAGAAAGAAAGAAAGAAGGAAGGAAGGAAGGAAGGAAGGAAGGAAGGAAGGAAGGAAAGAAAGAGTAAAAGGAAAAAGAAAAAGAAAAAAGGAAAAGGAAAAAGAAAAAGGAAGGAAGGAAGGAAGGAAGGAAGGAAGGAAGGAAGGGGTTAGCTCTAAATGAACATGCACATGATAATAGAGCTTTAATAAACATGAAGC
This sequence comes from Mirounga angustirostris, assembly GCF_029215605.1. Classification (NCBI taxonomy): domain Eukaryota; kingdom Metazoa; phylum Chordata; class Mammalia; order Carnivora; family Phocidae; genus Mirounga; species Mirounga angustirostris. Next base: position 41,665,613 of record NW_026991722.1, on the reverse strand, counting down.
AAAAACTTACTGAACTGAAAGGAAAAACAATTATAGCTAGAGATATCAAAGCTCTTTTTAAAATTATTGGTAGATAAAGGTCTATTGGTAGAATTAATAGACAGATAATCAGTAAGGATATACAAGACTTAAAGAGCAGTTTGACCAATTTCCTTAAACAGCAAATTGACCTAATTGATATTCTACCTAACAAGAGAATACACATTGTTTTCAATGGCTCGTGAACTTTCACCAAGGTAGAAGTTTCTTTTTTGTCAGTTTGTTTGCTTTTAATTTTCTAATTATTTGGGTAAGTTTTTGCAGCCATCTTATTGTTAACGATCCCTGCTATAATTAAATTTTGTGAGAAAGCATACTTTGTAAGTTTGAAATCTTTAGAAATTCAGTAGATTTATTATATTGCCCAGTATTTGTTTTCCATTGAATATTTTCTGTACTTAGAATGTGTATTTTGCACTTTGGCATTTGATGATGTTGATCAGATATCTACATCTTTCTCAATTTTTTTTTTCCCTAGTGGTTCTGTCTGAGTGGCTTCTCAAAAATCCTCAATTATATTTGTGATTTTGTCAATTAGTCTCTCAATTTTGTTAGTTTTCCATCTTTATTGAAGGTATTTTTACTGGCTATAGAATTCTACATTGACAAACCCCCACCACTACCACCACCAGGACTTAAATATAATGTCCATGGTCTCTTGGTCTCCATTGTTTTTTGAAAAGACGTAAGCTTATATTTATATCACTCTTCTTATATATGCAAATTACATATTTTTTCTCTAGTTGTTTTCAAGACTTTCCTCTATCTTTGGCTTTTAGCTGCCTATACATGGCTTCTTTATATTTATATTGCTTAGGATTCATGCAGATTCTTGATTTCTAAGTAGTTATTTGTCACCAAATTTAAGAAATGTGCAAACTTATTTTTTCAAATGATTTCATGCCACATTTTCTCTATCTTCTCCTTCTAGAATACCAAATAAAAGTCAGAGAAAGACATGTATCATATGATCTCACTGATATGAGGAATTCTTTTTTTTTTTCTTTAAAGATTTATTTATTTATTTGAGAGATCAAGAATGAGAGAGAGAAAGAATACATGAGATGGGGGAGGGTTAGAGGGAGAAGCAGGCTCCTCGCTGAGCAGGGAGCCCGATGCGGGACTCGATCCAGGGACTCCAGGATCATGACCTGAGCTAAAGGCAGTTGCCTAACCAACTGAGCCACTCAGGCGCCCCGAGGAATTCTTAATCTCAGGAAACAAACTGAGGGTTGCTGGAGTGGTGGGGGGTGGGAGGGATGGGGTGGCTGGGTGATGGACATTGGCGAGGGTATATGTTACAGTGAGTGCTGTGAATTGTGTAAGACTGATGAATCACAGACCTGTACCTCTGAAACAAATAATACATTATATGTTTAAAAAAAAAAAAAAGATAGTAGGAAGGGAAAAATGAAGGGGGGAAAATCGGAGGAGGAGACGAACCATGAGAGACTATGGACTCTGAGAAACGAACTGAGGGTTCCAGAAGGGAAGGGGGTAGGCGGATGGGTTAGCATGGTGATGGGTATTAAAGAGGGCACGTACTGAATGGAGCACTGGGTGTTATACGCAAACAATGAATCATGGAACACTACATCAAAAACTAATGATGTAATGTATGGTAATTAACATAAATAAAATTAAATTTAAAAAAAATTCATTAGACTTCATTTTGTCCCATTGGCCTTTGAAACTGGTCTCATTAAAAAAAAAAAAAGTATCTCTTTGTCTTTCTATTGTCTGTCTGCTCCTCTTTATCTAATCAGAGGAACAGAAAGACAATTTTATTATTTTGTGTTCAAGTATATTGACGTTTCTTCTGCCATCTATGATCTGCTAATAAACTGATGAGGGCAATTTTTCATTTCATTTATTGTGTTTTATTATGTAGACTAACCATTTAGTCCTTGTTCCTATAGTTTCAATTTGCATCCATAAATCATACTACTCTTCACTCATTATTTCCATCATTTCCTGTAGATTATTTATGAGGTTTATCATTGTGGATAGTAACAGTAGAGAACTGAATTCTGTTATTTCCCTTTCAGTAGTGTTGATTTTGTACTAGAGGGCAGGAACTCTATTCAATTTACATACCAAAACTCTACCTCCCCTATGGTGGGCCATGAATGAAATCTCTACTCTTTTCTTTTTTCCTTTTTATAAAGGAATTTTATTTTATTTATTTACCTGACAGAGAGAGAGAGAGAGCACAAGCAAAGGGGAGCGGCAGACAGAGGGAGAAGCAGACTCCCCGCTGAGCAAGGAGCCCGATACAGGACTCAATCCCAGGACCCTGGGATCATGCCCAGAGCCGAAGGCAGACGCTTAACCTACTGAGCCACCCAGGTGTCCCGAAATCTCTACTCTTTTTCTTTTCTTTTCTTTTTCTTCTAGGCTTCCAGCTGTTTCTTTTTTTCTGGGAAATTTGAAGTTTCCTCTGTGTAGATACAGTTCAGTGGTCAAAGATTTATCAAAGATTTATGCAGAGTATATATACAGATTTTGGAGTACTTTCTCTGCTCATATTACACATTTAGGACTGTATTTCTCTCAGGCAAAAAGACTTATAAAGGCAAATCTCGGTAGTTTCATTTCTTCTAGTGTCCATGTCCCTTCAGTTTCTGCATTGTGGGGGGTTACTCTTTAAATCATTCTTTAACCTTCAAATGGTTATTTTTATATAATTTTTCAGAGTTTATAATGGATATCTGTGAGTGGGTGAATCAGGCCAACTATTCCATCATTACTAAAATGTATTCAGGCTAGAGCATCTTTAAGTAAGCAATTCAAAATATTCAGAGTTTCTAAACTGTGGGTAAAAGGATGACAAAACAGTTTTCCCAATTGAATGTTCTATATGGAAAGAGTCTCTTGCAGCATGCTGCTATTTGTCAGTAAATTTTTTTATAGACTTTTCATAGCTTTTTGCCTATCTGGACATTACTAATATCCACAAAGTATCCAGGCAGGTTTAAATATCTTTACTGCAAGAAAAACAAAATAGTGTATGTTATAGTAGAACAAAAGCCAAATTGTTGTGTTATAGAGATTTGATAGTGGATTGTGTCTTATGATAAGCCAATAATGTGTGTGTGTGTGTGTGTGTATTCATATTTATCAGGATTCAAAATTTAGCCTTCAGAATGGAGGTCATGAATAGTGGATAAGAACATCTTGATTTATGGTGTTTGGATACAACTAGGAAATAAATAAAATACTGCAGTTGGATGTAAATTAGTTAGTAGATGTATTTAAAGATACTTTTGTAGTGTTTTACTGAGTAGCACAAAGGGGGAATAAAATATGAAGATGACAAGTATATATCCATCAAGCACAACATGAGATATTTTCAAACATTGTATACTTATACAGATTATGTCTTTATTCCTATAAATATTTCTTATTTTATAGATGACAAATCCAGCATTTGTTGAGGTCAAATATTTATCTCACATGACAGAATTTATGAGTGGTGGAACCAGAATCTGAATCTAAGGATACCCACCTCTAGACCTCAAGCGCTTTTGAGGCTATATGCACCATGGTGTCTTTTTGCAGAGTCTATGTGCTTGAATATAAGCATTCCCTCTCAGAAAAGGTATGCAAATATAACAAACTGCCTTAAGTTTTTAGATAACAAAAGATTGAAGAAAAATATTACAGCATATTATTCACGTTTGGTCCTACCAGTTGAGTATGCAGGATCCACATAGAAGTGGCTGGAAGCAAAGTTTTAAAGAAGAGATGTATTTTAATTTCTAGATGTCCCCAAGATTATACACATGAATTTAGTAATTTCAGAATTGTTCTGGCTTTCCCCTGAGCTTACAACCACTGTATTTTGCTCAACGTCTTTTGTTGTTGTTTTTGTTTTATGAGTTTGTTGTTTTAGTATCTTTTTAATCCCCAATGAATTCAAATGCTATATCCCACAAGACTTCATTAGATAGTCCATCTGTGATTGGCATTTCTATTTTTTAAAGTGCTAAATAATGTCTGAAGAACTTATATTATGCTAAACATACAGTTATTTATTATGTGTACATTCTATGACTCACTAAGATGTCAATACTATAAAGTATAGGAGCTAACTCTGGCTGTTAACTAACACATTAAACACTTTATAGGTAATCCTTTAACATTTCCTTTTTTTTTTTTTTTTTAAAGATTTTATTCATTTATTTGAAATAGAGAGCACGTGAGCAGGTAAAGGGGCGGGGGGGGGCAGACTCCACGCTGAACGTGGAACCCGATATGGGGATCCATCTCATGACCCTGAGATATATGACCTGAGCTGAAACCAAGAGTCAGGCATTTAACTGAATGAGCCACCCAGGCACTCCCTACTTTAAATAATAGAAAATTCTGTAGTAGCTTTAATTTGTAAATTGGCCCACAAATTTAGAAGTCCAAAGTTTACAGTTGAACTTTTTTCTTACTTTCGATATTAAATTAAAACACACCTTCTCAAGTTATTTATGTTCTAAGAATTTTACTATGATATGGTTTATAACTGGATTTTAAAATGCTACTGTAGAATAATGGATTTTACTGTCTTACAAGCATGTTCTTAAGGAACAAAATCAATAATGCATCTACAACCCACTAAATTAATGTTGGGTCTTTTTCTAATATTTCAGTCAGTATTTCCCATCATTTTATTATGTTATCATGTTTTATTTATTTTTTTAAAGATTTATTTATTTATTTATTTGTCAGAGAGAGAGAGAGAGCAAGTGAGCACAAGCAGAGGGAGCGGCAGGCAGAGGGAGAAGCACGCTTCCTGCGGAGCAAGGAGCCCGATGTGGGACTGGATCCCACGACCCTGGGATCATGTCCTGAGCCAAAGGCAGACACTTAATCAACTGAGCCACCCAGGAGTCCCTATGTTAGCACGTTTTAACAGGTTTATGTAATTGACTGCCCCAACTACAGCATTTAGGAAAGTTTTTTTCAGTTAGCACCAGGATATCTCAAGTTCCTATGCTCATTTCATTTGTGACTTTTGAAAGCTAGCAGGCAAGTCATGTCTTTTCAACATAAGACTCCAAGGAATCGCACAGATAAAGAACTAAAAGAAAAAGTGAGTTAAAAAGAGTTAAAAGCAAGCCAGACTAGGAGGAGACACAAGCAGCAAGAAACAGCAGAAAGCATAGCTTCAAAGTAGGATATATGGACTCTTGTGGTACACATAGATATCAAAAAAAAAAAAAAAAACAAAGAGTAACATTTGGTATTCACTCAACCTTCAAAAGGAAGCCTCCAGAGAAATTGGGAAAAAATATCTTAAGCCATTTGGAGTCTATTTTTGTGTGTGGTGTAAGAAAATGGTCCAGTTTCATTCTTCTGCATGTGGCTGTCCAATTTTCCCAACACCATTTGTTGAAGAGACTGTCTTTTTTCCATTGGACATTCTTTCCTGCTTTGTCGAAGATGAGTTGACCATAGAGTTGAGGGTCCATTTCTGGGCTCTCTATTCTGTTCCACTGATCTATGTGTCTGTTTTTGTGCCAGTACCATACTGTCTTGATGATGACAGCTTTGTAATAGAGCTGGAAGTCCGGAATTGTGATGCCGCCAGCTTTGCTTTTCTTTTTCAACATTCCTCTGGCTATGCGGGGTCTTTTCTGGTTCCATACAAATTTTAGGATTATTTTTTCCATTTCTTTGAAAAAAGTGGATGGTATTTTGATGGGGATTGCACTGAATGTGTAGATTGCTCTAGGTAGCATTGACATCTTCACCATATTTGTTCTTCCAATCCATGAGCATGGAACGTCTTTCCATTTCTTTGTGTCTTCCTCAATTTCTTTCATGAGTCTTTTGTAGTTTTCTGAGTACAGATCCTTTGCCTCTTTGGTTAGATTAATTTAACTGATTATATACTTTATATATAATTTACATTTAATTTATGAAATTTTGTTTTAATGAAGATAATTAATTCCACCATAAGTCATTTTTTCATTAGTTTTAACAAAACAAGTTTTGGGATATTCAAGCCAATCTTCATATCAAATCCCTTTACCTAATACATACCAATCTCAATGTATAGGACATTGTCCTTTACTTTTTGAATGGTAAGGCAGCCTCCTGTATAGGGAATATTGAGATTTACAGTGAAAATGAATATTCTAATATAACTTTAAAATGTATTCATGTAGATTTATGCAGACAGGGAGTTGGAAAATCGAGTCCAAGTAAAAAAAAATCCACTAGAAATCAGATGGAATGATGGTTTGTGCCTGTAGTCAGATACAGCATCTGTTGCCAATCAAATCACTTATTTCAAATGAAATCCTGTTTGTCTTATAAATGCAATACTCTACAGACTTTAAAGCAATGGGTCAGTCAAAATAAAATAGATATAACTAACATGCTGGGATTTCTTTCTGACAGAATCTTCTTTTTATTTTTCCTGGCAGAGTATGTATAAAAAATATTGGGATATTTAAGTAAATTACAGAAAACTTTCTGAAAGAAATCAATTAATGGCAAGATAAAAACCTTTAGCATTTTTCTAAATAACAGATTTTTTTTCATATTCTTCAGGGCCATCATGTTAATAACAAAAGTGCCTCTCCTAAGTGGTTATATATCTTCCTCACTCAGCCTGAAAATTATACTTTGGAAATTAAGTGAAAATGGATTTCACTGCATTTTCAATAATAAAAAAATATGTTTGAAACTACCACTGGCCAAGATGTATTTAACCTCCTACTTGAATCAATCCAAAAATAAACAATTTTTTTTTTTAAATGTGGTTTTCAAGACATTGGCATCAGACTGGACATTAAACATCAGGAAATTAAATATAATCAACACTGAGAAATAGGAAACAAGCCCTGAAACTACATCAGCTTACTCTGTGGATAGAGTTTCTGACCAATCGTAAAGGGAGAGGAAAGCCAGTTGGAGCCTGGTAGGCATGTTAATTTTAGGAGCTGGAGCTGAGAGAACATAGAGACTAAGACATCTTAAGTAAGAAAGACAAAGTCCCTGAGAGGAAAGAAGTACACAGAGAGAAAATTCCAGAGACCTGAAGATGGTCCCACTTGTGTATGCAGCCGAATAATAATCAGTTAATCATGCTGTGGGGAAACAACCTAAGACAGTGGAAAGAACCATCTGAGGAGAGTAGAGGGAACCGTATCCAGTGCTCACATAGGACATCATTCTCTTAGATAAGAAACCTCATGAATCACAAGACATTAAATAAAGGATTCAGAAGAGTTTAGTAATGGTAATGAGGATGATTATTCAGACTGAGCTATCATCTAACCAAATAACCCTAAAAGTGACACGTAAAAGGACCAAACTAGTTCCAAATAACTACACCTGGCCAACCTCAAAAACAGCAATAATACAAAACAATATCCAACAACTAACAAAGTATTAATAATATCTGGCATCCAATCAAAAAATACCACGCATACAAAAAGGCAGAAAAATGCAATTCATAATAATGAGAAAAATCAATCAAAACAGACCCAAAAGTGACAGAAATGTTAGAATTAGAAGGCCAAGGCATTAACACTATTATTACGTCTGTATTTCATAAGTTCAGAAACTTAAATAGAAGCACTACAGATACTGAAAAACACAAACTGAACTCCTGAGAGATGAAAATTATAATGGATATGATAATACTACACTCTAGGAGATTAATAATAGATTGGAAACTGCAGGAAACAAAGAAATAAAGGTTACCAAAATAGAAAACAAAGAAAAATAAATTATCTATAAACTTTCCAAATCTAAAAGAAATCAGAGATCTACACTACAAGAATGTTACAGAAAGTCCTTTACACTAAAGGGAAGTGATACCATGACAAAATATAGATTTATACAAAGGAAGGTAGAGCAATGAAGATATTAATTTTGTATGTAAACAATGTTTTTATTAGTAAATCCTATTAAATATAATTGAATGCTTAAACAGAAATGATAACAATGGAGTATGGGGTTTACAATGTACATAAAAATAAAATATATCACACTGGTAGTACAAATTGGAATGGTTTAATGGTTAATGAAAATATGCAAATTAAGTTTCTTATACAGTACTTGAAGTGGTATAATATCACTCAAAGGTAGACTGATAAATTTTAGATATATACTAAAGCAACCACTGAAATGATGAAGTAAAGTTATATTGACCAAGATGGTCTTAATGTTCCCCTCAGTTTGGCTAAATTTTAGATAGGTTTCTTCTTGACTATAGGCCCCTGACCTTCCTTTTCTTTGATCATTTATTCTATGAAACTTGCAAATGTAAATTCTTTTTCTGCCCTTTCAAGATGTAAATATTCTCCTGGAGTCTTGCCACTTTTACCCCCAGCAATATCTTTCACAAGTACCTGAGAGCCATTCCTTTGAAATATAATCATCAAAAAATAGTACCCCCAACCCCCCAGTTTCTGTGGAATGGAAGGGTTACTGTGGAAGGCTTCAAAGAAGCCTAACTTCTTTAAGCATCAATTAACAAACACAGGTGTCTTAATCTCACTGAGCAACTTCCCCCCCTATAGTCCTCCAGTATTTTTCCTAGCTCACCTCAGCACTTAAAAACTCTCCCATTTGTTTTAGTGGACTTGAGTCCAATCTCTCCTTTGTAATAGTCTTGCTCTATATTGTAGTAATCTTGAGTAAAATCTTCCACGCTTGTTTCACCCCATCCAGTCAATTTTTCTTTGAGAATAATTAATAGACCACCAAAAGAGATGAAATTAATCATAAAAGTCACTTATTTTTTTTAAAAAAGATAAATAGGAGAACAAGAACAAATGAAACATATACAAACAAATAACAAGGATTTAGAATTAAACCTAGGCTTATCAATGTTCACATTAAATGTAAGTATTTAAAATATACCAACTAAAAGGCAGAGATTATTAGTGTGCATTTGAAAAAGACCGGGTATATGCTGCCTATAAGAAACACACTTCACAACACAAATACAGTAAAATTAAAAGTACTGAAAATGATGCAACATGGAAGGATATTACCAGGGATAAAGAAGCTTATTTCTTCATAAGGGAATCAATTCATCAACAAGAAATAAAGATACTAAATATTTATGCACTAGTAATGTAGCTTCAAAATGTATGAGGAGAACATTGATAACACTGCAAACAGAAATAGACAAATCCATGATTACAGGCACAAATGCCAATATTGCCCTCTCAATAAATGAAAGAACAAATAGACAGAAAATCACAAAATGTATAGAAAAGATGAATAATACCATCTTCCAAGATGACTTACTAAGCATTTTTGGTATACTTCACCCAATGACAACAGAAAATGCATTCTTTTCAAGTGTGCATGGAAAGTTTACCAAGAAAGACAGTTTTTAGACAATAAAAAAGGCATCAAATTTAAAAGATTCAAATAATACAAAGCACATTTTCTGAAAAATTATCAGTCAATGGTAGAAAGATCTCTAAAATACTTCTGTAGCTTATTTGGAAAATAATTAACACATTTCTAAATATCCCATGAGTCAAACAAGAAATTAAAAGGGAAAGATAAAGCATTTTAATCTGAATAAAAATGAAAACAGAATGTATCAAAATATGGGCTAGAGCTACACTCAAGAGTTAAAATTTGTACAACAAAACATCTGCAATAGAGAATAAAAACAAGTCTCAAATCAATGACCTCATCTTTACCTTAAGTAGGTAGGAAAAGAATAGCAAAGTGAAAAAGAACAAAACAAATAGATCAAACAAAATACTTTCCCTAGGGTACCTATAACATTTTGCATCTTATTATCAATGCATGAGAATTCCAATTGCTCTGAATCCTAACTTTTGATATCGTTATGTCTGTGTGTGTATATATAATTTACACACATATATGTAAATTTTAGATCTTTTAGTTGTGTAATGGTGTCTAATTTTGAACTTTAACTCTTTCAAATGACTAATAAGGTTGAACAACTTTCATGTGCTTTGCTATTTGTATGTATATATTTGGTTAAGTATCTGCACAAAACTTTTGCCAATATTTTTACTGGGTTGTTAATTTATAGTCAATTTTCATTATTCACAGATTCTGTATTTGCAAATTAGCATATTTGTGAGAATGTATTAGTAACTCCGAAATCAATACTCAACATCATTTGTATATGTCCATGTGTGCAGAGCAGTAAAAAATTGAATTCATTCAAAATGTGTGTTCCCAGGTGAGGTACAGGCACCCTCTGCCTCATTGTTTTAGCTCTCAGACTCAAGTTTACTTTTGACAGTATATTTAATACAAGGCTTTTCACATTTTTTGTGTGTTTTGTTGGTGATTTCACTGATTAAAACGTCCTTGAAATGTGATGCTGAAATGATGTGTAATGTTCATGAGTGTAAGAAAGATACGATGTGCCTTACGGAGAAAAGGCATAAGCTAGGTAAGCTTTCTCCAGATATGCATTATGGTGCTGTTGGCTGTTATTTCAATTTTAATTTTTCAACACTGTGCATTAAATAAGGTGTCTTAAAACAGAAACACATATAAAACAAGGTTATGTATTGATCAGTTAAAGAAAATGTTTTAATCAGAGACTCCTTAGCAACCGAACCCTATATTTCCCCTAGGAATAATGTTCTCTATTGAGTAATTCGGTGTCTGTGATGACTCTACAGACAGAACTATCATAGATAATGAAAATCAAATGTACTTACTTTGAGCATTCTTCATATATTCTGGATATAAATCTTCTGTCTGATATGTAATTTGCAGAGACTCCCTGTTTGTGGCTTGCTTTTTAATTCTCTTTACAAAGTGTTTGTACAGAGAGAAAAGTGTTCTTTATAGAGTAAAATATTTTAATTTTGATGAAGTTTAATTTGCAGGTTTTGTTTGTTGCTGTTTATGGATCTGCTTTTCGTGTTGTATCTGAGAAGAATTGGTCTAAAATGAGGTCATAAAGATTTTCTCCTAGGCTTTCCTTAAAGAGTCTATAGTTTAACATTTTACGTTTGGTTTATGATCTGTTTTAATTTTTCTATATGTTATGAGGTATAGATTGATGTTCCTTTTATTGAACATGCATGTCTACTTGTTTTAAAACTAATTATTGAAAAGATTGCCTTTTTGCTATTGATTTACTATTGCACTTTTGCCAAGAATCAGTTGATATATTTGTGCAGGTACAATTCCGGATTTTCTACTCTGTTTCATTGACTTACATATCTATTCTTTAGCTAACATCACCCGATCATAACCACTTCAACTTTATAATAAATCTTGAAATTGGTGTGAGTGAGTGGTGGTGTGAGTCCTCCAAATTGATACATTTTCCAGAATTCTTGGTTATTCATTATTGTTTCACTCATTTTTGGCTATACATTTTGCTTTTTTTAATGACAACTCCTGTATTTTATTTTTTCAGTATTATTATTTTTTAGGGGGGGAGTGGCAGGGGGAGAAGGTGAGAGAGAATCTTAAATAGGCCCCATGCCCAGTGCAGAGCCCGATACAGGGCTAGATCTCACTACCCTGAGATCATGACGTGAGGCGAAATCAAGAGTCAGATGTTTAATCAACTGAGCCACCCAGGCATCCCTATAAACTTTGCTTTTTTTTATATTAATTTTGCAAATAGTTTGTCAATATCTACATTAGCCTTTCTGCTTTTTTCTTTTTAATTGGAATTGTATTAAATCCAAAGATCAAACTAGGAAGAATTAAAATCTTAACTATATAAATCTTCCTACCCATGACATATTACGTCTCTTCTTTTATTTATGTCATATTTGATTTATTTCATCAACATTTTATAGTTTTAGGCATATGGGTACTACACACATTTTGTTAGATTTATATCTAAGTATTTCATTTTTTATAGAGTTACTGTAAATGGTACTGATATTTTAAATATTGTTTCCAACATTTTATTGTTACTATATAAAAATATGGTTGGTATTTATATATTTATCTTGTTAAATTAACTCATTAGTTTTAAGAGCTTTTTTGCAGAGTCATGGGACTTTCTGCATAATTATGCTTTCAATAGGGATAGTTTAATATTGTCCTTTCCAATCTAAATGCCTTGTATTTCTTTTACTACACTTACACATTTGTTAAATCACCCCATTATTTGTATTAGCTTCTTAAGGTCTGTAGGTTCACTAGTGATATTTAGTCTAGATATTGATTGTGTTATTGCTTTTATTTATGTATTTATTTATTTATTTAATCAATGTTGCTTCAGGTTTATCAATTTTATTGATCATTTTGAAAAGCCATATTTTCCATTGTTTTTTCTATTATTTTTCTTTTTAAAATTGTACTTATTTTGCTTTTCTCCTAATTACTTCCTTTAGTTTAAATGTCTGAATTTTTTTGGTTTCATTTTCTATTTCTAAGTGACACATAAATTATTGACTTGAAACTTTACTTCCAATCTGACAATCTCTGACATTTAAATGTTTAGACCATTCATGTGTCTAGAACATTTAACGTGATAATTAATATGGTTATTATTAATATTATTATCATCATGTCTTTTGGATTTTGTCCCTGTTTCTACTACTATGTCTACTTCTTTGTTCTGAAATATTTGTACATTTTTTTTCAGAATTCCATTTTAATTTATCTCTTAACACTCTAACTATAATGTTAAAATATTCTTTTAAACATTACATATCCTACCCAAAATTAGTATTTTGTTACTTCAAATAAAACATACAAACTTTACAAGATGTATGTCCCTTTATCTTTTCCCATTATGATACAGTTTTCAGATCTATTACAGCTATGTACATTGAGAATCCCATCAGATGATATCATCATTTTGCCTTTAACAGATTTCCATTTCTTACAAACTCCAGAGTTGAAAAATAATTTATTCACCCAGTAATTTAAAATCTATGTTGTTTGTCATTCATCCCTGGCATTTCAGGATGCCCTCTGCTATCTCCTTCCTTCTACATGAGGAATTCGCTTTAGCATTTCTTTTAAAATACTAATATTATAAATACTATTTTCCTTCATTTGAGGTGTTTTATTTTACCTATACTTCTGAAGGATATTTTACTGACTGATAATTCTTTTGTTTCAGTACTTGAAAAATGTTATCTCATTGTCTTCTTGACTCAGTGGCTTTTGATCAGAAATCTGCTAAATTATTCTAACCAGTTTCCCTATACGTAATGTTTTGCTTTTTTCTGAATGCTAACAAGATTTTTTTCTTTATTTTTGGTTTCAGATATTTGATTATGATGTTACTTGGTTTGGATTTCTTTATTTGGGGTTTGCTGTGCTCCTGAATATGCGAATTTTAATTTTTAACCAAATTTGGGACTTTTTCAATTATTAATTGTTTTTTGTCTGCAGCAACCTGTCTTCTCCTTCTCAGACTCCTATCACATGAATATTAGAATTTTTGACATTGTTCTACTGGTTCCTAAAATTCTCTTTTTAAATTTCTTTTCATATTTTACATTATAATTCCAACATTTGAGCTGTTGAGATTGTAACTATTAAATTATTAAAATTATAAAAATTTGGTATGTATCCTTGTCATTTGAAATGTCAGGTGATTCTGGGTCCTGTTTACAATTTGTAGATAATATTGATTTTTGTTGTTTTAGCAGGCAGTCATCATGTTAGGTTAAGACAAAATGTCTACCAATTTTCTGCTGGCTTTGCTTCTGGTGTCTATTTAGTTTACCTTTGCAGTAGTATTTTGGCCCATCCTTATCTATAATTCCCAGTCCGAAATCTGAACATTGGTTTTTAAGCTATATTTCAATGTTCAAAGTCTTTTCTGTGATGATTCAAGTCCGTTTCATGCATACAAAGCTATGGGGTAAACATAGATCTTGACACCCCTGGCTTTAAATTTAAAGCATCCTTTCTCAAGCCCCTCCCTCTTATGATCCTTCCTACTCCAGCCTGTGTTTCCCAGTGGTCCCCTTCTGAAGTGGTCCCAAGGTTCTGTCTATGAATGAGGAGTTTCAGATTTCCCTCACTATTGCTAAAATTCTACTTCCTAAGGCCTGCCATAATTCTGTCAGTTGGAAGTGGGCTATTCTCTTTCTCTTTACTGGCATTTGTCTGGTGTAAGACAAAACAAAACAAAACCTTCAAACTATTCCAAAATTCCATGAGAGAGTGATATAACTCATGGAAAGGTGTTTTGACCACAAAACTCTATACAACACTCCTTGGAATATTAGTAGTTAGAATCAATGATAATAATTTTTTAAAAATCTGTAAGAGTCTAATCTGCAAATGTTCTGTTGATACTCAGTGTCTATTCACTGAAATATGTTATACCAGCAACCTGAGAGATAAAAGACAATTTACGCCCTCTATCATCTTACTTCCCTACTGCTAAACTTCAAAGTTCGATAACTACTGTTGTATTGCTTACCCTTTCCACAACTGACTTGCCATTCTAATTAGCAAAGATTTAGAAGCAGATAACAAGACAACTGCTAGTATAAAAATACCATCACTATTCATTACAAAATATAAGAATATTTGCTCAACTCACTTTTCTCTCTGATTCAGTTACTAGATGCTATTTCTATTTTGAGTGCAATAATATGGATCACTTGATAACCTCAATCATGCCAGAACAATAAAAAAATTCTATTAAAATCATCGAATTGTCTTATACGTAAGAATCTATAACAGCACAACATAAAATGAGCAGATAATGGTTTTCAAAATTTTAAAAGTTGAATCAAGAAAAGGAAATAATTAACAACAACAACAACAATACATTAAAGCCTTTAAAAATGCCCAAAGTCTCCTTCTATAAATGTAAAAATGTTTTCTTCTACTTCCTTATTTTCTTTTCACTAGGGTCTTGCTAATCATTACATATCAGCATCAAGATAAATTACTTCTTATTACATTTTATTGTTTTCTGTTTTGTCTAATTAGTAATATTGCATGAGAGTTGTTTTCTATTATGTTTTATTACTACACTTTAGAGTAAGTAATGATTTGGGAGATGGTTTGAAAACATGAATACTCTTAATAACATTACTACTATGGGAAAATATTTTCTAATTTCTAATACCTACTTACTAAAGAACTTTTGGGAAAGAAAAACATTTAAAAGTTTATTAATATGTAATATGTAGCAGACAGTAACAGAAAAAAAAAAAAAACTTATTAAAGCCGCATTTTGTAGAAGCGCTACTTACCTAATATTTCCCACAGCGCACAGAGAGTTATCACTGTCATGAGGACTCCCTCATTCCATCTTACTCAGCTATTCATTCATCTCAAACATTTCTTAAAGAAAAAAGATTGAGATGCTTTAAGATTTTAGTAAAGAACAAGAATTATACCAATTAATCTAATCATGATTATATAAAACAATGAAATGACTTAGTTTCAAACATATACAATGAAAACAACAGCAAGATTTTATTACCCCCTGTTTTTTTTTTTTCTCCTCATTAAAAACTCTGCCATAGACTGGTTTGTATGCCTCTTCATTATGCTTCTCTTGATATTCTCTTACACCCTCACCATTTTCTGCCAAATTTTCTTCCTTGGAAATAAATTTTTGAGTATAGTTAGTAAAGACACCTGGTTTCATACCTTAG
The DNA here is from genome assembly GCF_029215605.1 of Mirounga angustirostris. Taxonomy (NCBI): domain Eukaryota; kingdom Metazoa; phylum Chordata; class Mammalia; order Carnivora; family Phocidae; genus Mirounga; species Mirounga angustirostris. The sequence continues at coordinate 41,650,005 of NW_026991722.1, read as the reverse complement.
CTCAATCAAATTACCACCTGGGTGGTCTTGAGTAAAATATTTTATCTCTCTTGCTTAAATGTATAATATATCTCTCCTTAACTTCTATGGTAAAGGATAGAAGAATTAAATCCACTCTCTGCTTTTCTTGTTAACAATAAGCATCTTTTGCCATACCTCTAGGATTTATGTACTTATTTTCACTAAGATAGTGAAAGGTATTGGCTGTTTGTATGTGCTGTCCTGCATGTTTTCTTAGCCCTGCAGCTCTATGTATCTGACTTTGTAAGATGTTTGTTCTTCTCAAGGCACTTGTAGCTGTTAAGGTAACATAACATATTATTTTGTATGAAAATAGTTTGTGGTAGAATATTATACTGAAAAATCTTCCCTTTGGAAATAGTAATATGCTGGGAATTAATACACTGGATGACACTATGGGTAGAAACTCCTTAATTGTTTTTACTTATAAGCATCATAGAAGCTGACATACATAATCCATGGTCCTTTAAACAATAATATTTCTATTTTTTTATTTTTTCCTTTACTTTTAATTTATTTAACATTTTTCAAGTTTTACTGAGTTATGACTGGCAAATTGTATATGAAAAAACTGTATAGTCAAAGGGTATAAACTTTTACTTATAAGTTCCGGTGTCTAGTGTATAGCATGGTGATTAGGGCTAAAAATACTGTATTATGTCCTTGAAATTTGTTAAGAGAATAGATCTTAAGGGTTCTCAACCTGCCCCCCCCACACACATACACATAATGAAAACAATGTGAGTAGATTCATGTGTTAATTAACTTAATTGTTGTATTTATTTCACAATAATGTACACATATGAAATCATCACACTCTTAGACCTTAAAAATCATGTTGTACAATGTATATTGGGTTTTATATATTCTAATAATATTCACATGTTTTGAAATGACATCTTGATATTGACAAGGCAGATATGGAAGTTGAAATAGTCCTGAGTCAACCAATACAGAAAAAGAAAAAAAAAATACAAATACATGATTATAAAGCACAAATGCTTTTCCTAAGGTATCAGACACACAAAGATTCAATGTAAAGTGAGAATTTGAAAATCAAGGTTGTTTGCCTTCCCACAGATAGATAAAAGAGATAACAGCAGGTAGGGAAGATGGGAAGAAACCAAGTAGATGGCAGAGGATGAGGTTGCAAAGCTACCACATTTTGCTAGATCAAATTCTGCCCTTCTTCAGCATTGTGGAGCTATGTGGAAGTTGAGTCAATACTGCCAAGTACAAGTTGGTAATAAAAACACATTGATCATTTATTAGAAGTAAATCTCATCTATGGCTCACTCTATTTAGAAACACCCCTGCCCCAGAAAACCATTTCTATCAAGTGTCATCTTCTCGCTAGGTAAAATTGTTCTGACCACACTTTAACACAGGAGGCCCCAAAGAAAAGTCCTGCTTAAACTTCCCCATAGTTCTCAACATGTTATATATGCAAGAACTAGCCTGGCTGCTGCATTCTTCTCTTAGCATTTAAAGATTAGCTTGTTCCTTATCTTTGTTCTCATTGCAGTTTGTTCACTTACAGTATTCATAGCAAATAAGGTAGTTCTTTTACCACTAGCCTATGTGCACAGCTCTGGGATGATTAAACATAGCAAATATTCCTATGCTCAAAATCACACAGTGCACAAAAAAGCCAGTATGCCATGGGTAACGACATCTGTTCAAAAAGCTATCTAAGACATTCTTTTTCCTACATAATCATGATCCTATATACTTGTTCTTTTCTCTGGCATCTTTGATTCCTCTTTTCTAATTTACAGTAACCGACAAAGTTTGATATCCCGTTGCCTTTGTTTTTCTTTTCTTAATGTGTTAAGTCCACGGTAAACATTCAGTCCTTTCTGCTTCCTTTACTTCAATATCTTCTATTTGAATTCTTAAAACTTTATCATTATCCTCTATTACATGATGCCCTGTTTTACTAGTAAATATCTGACAGCTTGACTACAAGACAGGGGCGCCTGTGTGGCTCAGTTGGTTAAGCGGGGGCTCTTGGTTTCGGCTCAGGTCATTATCTGAGGGCCTATGGGATCCAGTCCCAGGAGGAGCTCTACACTAGGCAGGGAGTCTGCTTGAGGCTTTTCTCCCTCTCCCTCTGCCCCTCCCCCAACTCTAGTGCACATATGCACACTCTCAAAATAAATACATAAATCTTTTTTTAAAAATTTGATATTAGGGCGCCTGGGTGGCTCAGATGGTTAAGCGTCTGCCTTCGGCTCAGGTCATGATCTCAGGGTCCTGGGATTGAGTCCCGCATCGGGCTCCCTGCTCCTTGGGAGCCTGCTTCTCCCTCTGCCTCTCTCTGTCTCTAATGAATAAATAAATAAAATCTTTAAAAAAATTTGATATTAATCAGCAAGAGTAGCTAGCATATATTAAGTACACAAGAAATATTTAATACAAAAATTGGTGTTTGTTTAAAGAAACACAATTAATTTGTGATAAGCAAAACTGTAAGAAAACTTCTGGACTTAGTTTTCTACTAGATATAAAGTGATATTAAATAAATAAATAATTGTAATCACTCCATAAAAGTACTAGAAAATGCATTATTCAAAACCATTAGCTTCCTCTACTTCTAGACCATCGACTTCTAGACTAATCAAATCCTTATGAAACATGGAGACATAGGAGAACTTTTTCGTGTGCACTTGCCTTTCCTTTTGCATCATTTCATTCCAACATGAAAGGAAACATTTGAAAAAACAAGTTCATTTGCCAAACTCAATCCAGCTTTTTAAAATTTTTTCATGGAATGGTTAGTATGACATCTAAATTGCATTAAAATACTTTAGGTCATTAACCCAGTTCATATGTACGACTTATGAGTGGTTTGGACCAGACTACCCTATGACATCATATGTCAAATGTTAACCTGAATTATAACTGCAGAATCCTATTGCATTTTTAACTAACGTGGAAAATTGACTCATTATGGCCAAATCTTGCAAAGAGAGTGAAGATACAAATCTAATAAATCTCATAAATAGTAATTTGGATTAATTTAAAAAAAATTAATGTTCAATTACTGCTTAAGTGAAGCTGAGCTACCAAAATTTGCCCTTAGTTTTCCTCATTTGCCCTGGTTTGTTCTTAATGCTTTGGAATTGATCTGTAAACTGTTTTGTGTTCTTCAAATAGATTTCTTCAAATTATATACTTGTGTACTACAAAGTTTAAATAGAAACTTTCTGTATATAACAGCCAGGTTGACTATATGAAACATTTTAAAGTTCAGGAATGTGTCTTAATCTCCTCTTCCCTACATCATGTTTCCTATCCTATCCACTATCCCCTACCTATTCCTAGTAATATATAAAAAATAGCTGGTTAAAGACTTCACATATGAGGACAGATTTTATTTCCTTCATTCCTAGTTTATGCTCTTCTTCTTGCCTCTAGTATTTGTGTAATATATCTGTCTGAAACGATTTTATGTATCTGCAAACAAAAATACAAAACTAATAACAACTTTCCTCTCATCCAGCTAATTTAGTTTATTTAGGCTGAGATATTTTAGAATGTTTATTGTGTCATCCTTTCCAGAAATGTATCAGTTATAAATCTCAATCAAGGAACTACTGTCTGCATAAATACACTTTATTATTTAACTTGAACAAATTAAAATTGATACAAGCTCCCATTCTACCAAACTGGCAGAAATTTAACCTCAGTCATCACCTGAGCTTCCCTAAGTATACTCGTCTAGGACCACACATGAATAAAGCAGGCTTTACAGAGAGCCTAAGCAGAGGGAGTGGTGGGAGGAACCCCTAATCTCTATTCTACTGTGCTCTATTCTGACATCCCCAGCAGGATGCAGTTCTTCTCTGAAATTTCGCCATTTTCTCAGGCACTGTCAGAGTCTTCTGCAGATCACCCAGGCTAGTGTGATGGGTTCCACAAACTTGTGTATCTTCTCTGGCGAGAGAACAACTAAGACGCTTACTTTATCTTGTTATAGCTGTCAACAGTACGATGATTTCAGTTTTCAGGAAAACAATAGCTAAGACATATACATGTTTTTGTTTGTTTGTTTTCAGAAAATGTGTGGGCTTTTTTTTTTCCTTCTGCCATTGTAAACTTTAAATCACCTAGGCAGGGGATATTCTTGAGAGTTTAAAATGCTCTGTGCCAAAAAATGATTAGTAATATAGTTAGTAAGGATGGTTTGCATCCCAGTTTATAGTTATGGTAGAAAAACTGTTACTGGAGTAGCCTATCTCTCTGCTGATAACAATTATAAACTCAGAAACAAAAAACAAAACTATTTGAAGGTAGCAGAGTCTGAAGGGAATATGACTTTTGAGAGAAGGTAAACATGATAGGTGAAATCTACATTCATTCAGCTTTGTTTCTGAAAGTACCGTTCTATTTTCAGGATGTTTCAGAGGTGAGGCTCAAACAGAAAGTAGTCACTTAAGGCTGAGGAGTCAGAGATTACAGTTTGACACTGCAAAAGCAATTGAAAAGTATGGAGCCACAAAGGTAGGAGTCCTAGATCTGATGAGAAACATACCACACATGCTTGCTCCATACCAGACCTGTAATTCTGAGGGGAAAGACTCCAAGCAGCCCAGGGAAATACTACAGACAGAAGACTAAAAATTCTCAGCAGGGATTTCATCAACTGACTGCCACTGGGTATACAGTGTTTAAAGCTATAGTCCTGCCAAGTCAGAGGGACTTGGTAAACACCTCAGACTTGTGAATAAAATTAAAGAAAGGCCACATGTTAGAAATTAGGATCAGATTCCATAACTAAGGACAATTCCCACATTAAATGCAAAAACAATCATCCATAACAGCAGATGATCTTACAGTAGTTTATCTGCTTACTGGAACAAAATTTAAAACTTCTTAGAAGATTAAAGATTTCAGACTTTACCTACAATACATGATTGACAATTTCCAGTTTGAAATAAAAAATTAATAGGCATATGAAATTACAGGAAAATGTTATCCACATAAAGGGGTACAGAATCAATATAAACAAATCTAAAATAACTCAGGTGTTATAATTAGTAGAAAATAAATTTAAAATTATTATGATAACTATGTTAGAGAATCTACAAGGAAAGACTGAAATGAATCAGCAGATGGGATATTTTAGGAGATGTATGGACATTTTCATGAAAATACATAATAGAAATCTTAGAAGTAAAAAATACAATGCCAAATGCACACACATGTACATACTCACACCATACCTCAGTGAACTGGATAAACAGTACAGTAAACACAATAAAAGAAAGGATCAATAGCAATAAAGAAAAGTCAACAGGCATTGTCCAAATGGAAGCATAGACAGAAAGAAAAAGTTTGAAAAAAAATAAGAGAAGACTTAAAGACCTGTCCAACAATATCAAGTAGTCTATCAAATGTGTATCCAAGTCCCAGAAGGAGAAGAAAATGAAAATAGGGCAGAAAAAAACATTTGAAAATTATGGGCCAACATTTTTCTAAGTTTTATTAAGACAAACAAAAAATCCAACTATGTGTGCAGAAATTATAGCAAACCACAGCAGAATAAATATAAAAAAGTATACCCAGAATACCATGTTTAAATGATGAAAAACAAAGATGTAGAGAAAATAAAAGCAGCTAGAGAAAAAAAAGATGATCAAAATTAACATTGATAGCTAACTTTGTGTCACAAAAAATAGAGTGTAGAAGACAATGAAACATTTTTTAGAGTGCTGAAAAAAAGAAACAACAAACACAACTGTCAATATAGATTCCACTAACAGTGAAATTATCTTTCAGAATCAAGGATAAAGTCTATGTCAAATAAATGAATTCTGAGAAACCAGCACAAAAAATCAGAGAAAATTATTTATGCTTAATAGGAATCAGACTATATGTGGATTCAGATCCATAGCATGAAAGAAATACTACTGAAAATAGTACATATGTGAATAATTTCTCAAATAGAATTGTTCCTGTCTCTTTTTAAATCATCTTATAGTCAATTTACTTTTCAAAGTCAATTTATTTTCAAAACTAAAATAATATGCTGCAGGGTTTCTCGCATTTCTAGAAGTGAAATATTTCACAAAAATAGCACAAACTACAGCTGTGATTATAAATAGAAGAAAACTACATGCCACTACATAATATACATTATTTAAAGTTGTATAAAATTAACTCAAGATCACAGTAAGAATGTATAGTACATTATCTAAATCAACTATTAAATAAAAGCACAAAGAGATATATAAGTTTAAAACCAGTACACAAAAAAGAATGGAATAGTAAAATATATTAGATTGACCAAAAGAAGATAAATAGTAAAAAAAGTATCAAAGAATAAAATAAATGGAACAATTAGCAAGATGGTCAACAAACTCATTCATGTCAAAATAATTTAAATGGACAACACCCCCCAAAAAGTCATTATATTTTTTCAAATAGAACAAGTAAGTTTGACTTAAATATATGATGCTAACTACAGATGCATTTTAAATATAGGGATGTAGACATTTTGAAAGTCAAATAATGGAAAATTATGTTCCATACAAACATTATGCATTAGAAAAATAACATGTCTGTATTAATGTAAGGTAATATAGGCTTGAAGAAAAGGAGTGTTATTAGTAATGAAAAGTATATTTTATAATCATTAAAGGGTCAGTATTTCAAAAAGACATCATAAGCCTAAATTTGTATACAACTAATTACAGAGCTTCAGAATATCTGAAGCAAAAAGTATCAGAACACAAAGGAGAAACAGACAAATACACAATTTTATGTAGATATACCTTTCTCCTATAATCAGTAAAACAGACAAAATTCTCTGAAAACTAGGAACAAAAGGAACTTTCCAAACCTGATAATCTTCAAAAAATATCAGCTAACATACTTAATGACAAAATATTGAATTATTTCCCCCTACACATTATGTAATGAAGCCATTCCACTCCTAATTATTTAACCAATAAAATGAAAGCATATGTCATACATATATCAAGAAAATGAAAGAATACTTGTACACAAATTATCATAGAAGTTTTATTGGTAATAGTCAAATACTGGAAATAATCCAAATGTTTCTCAACAGACAACTGGATAAATAAAGTATGGTATAGTCATGCAGCTGAATATTACTCAGCAACAGAAAGGAATGAACAATTTATACACACCTCAAAATGGATGAATATAAAAATATGCTGAATGAGAGAAGCTAGTTTTAAAAAATACACATTGTGTGATTTGGTTTCTATAATAGTAAAAAAATGTGCACTAATGCACAGTGACCAAAGAATTAGTTGTTGCCTGGGGGTGGGGGCATGAGATAGAGACATGCGAGAAAACTTCTGGAGGTGACTGCTATGTTCATTATCTTGATTGTACACACAAATTCATGTGTGTGTTTAAGCTTAATTCAGAATAGCCTTTAAACACATGTAATTTATTATGTGTCAATCATACCTCAGTAAAGATTATTAAAATACATAAGGATAGATTTATTAGGACTGTGCAAGATCTATAATTTTAAAATACAAAGCATTGTTGAGACAATAAAAGGACCTAATTAAATGGAGACATATACAATAATATTGGAATGGAAAGCTCAATATTTTTATGATCTATTTTTCCATCTGTAGATTTGTGAAATCTCAATAAAATAACAGACTATTTTTAAAAACAGCATACTGTTTTTGTTGTTGTTGTTGTTGTTTAATTTGTATGGAAAGGAAAAGAAACTGGAATATCACATGCACTCTTTTAAAAAATTAAAACTGGAGTGCTTATAGTACCTGATTTAACAAATTACTATAAACCTATTGTAATCAATAAATATGCTGCCATAAGGATAGGTGTATATATCAATAAAACATAGCAGAGTCCAAAAGTACACTGTCACATATATAGTTGCAGTTTAGTGGAGAAAGAAAAGGGTTTTCAACCAGAGATACTAGATAATTAAGTCTAAAGTATGAACCACTACTTTGATCGCACACCACAAACAAAAATTAATATGAAGTTTGTCATATACCTAAATGTAAAAGTTAAAATTCTAAAGCTCCCAGAAAAAAACAAACAAACAGAAAATTACCTCAAACCTATAGTAAGGAAATATTTCTCTGACAAGACATAAAATACACTATATGCATTCATACATTGCTGGTGGGAATTTGAAATGATACAATGACTCTGGAAAACAGTCTTCAATTTCTTATAAAACTGAACATGGAAATCCACATACAGCCCAGTAATTTTATTCTTTGGTATTTATCCCAGAGAAATGAAAACTTATATTCATATAAAAACATATACACAGATATTCATAGCAGCTTTATTCATAATTGTCCAAACGAAACATGTTAAATGTCCTTAAATGGGTAAATGCTTAAACTGTGATACATCCCCATCATGGAATTCTGTTCATCAAAGAAACAAACTACTGATACATATAACAACTTAGATGGATCTGGAGAAAGTTACAGAGTGAAAAAATTCAATCACGTAAATCACACATTATACAGAAAGAGATGGAAGACAGGGCTTAGGGGCGGGTGATGGTAGGTGGTCCCTCCAGAGTAAGAGCATGCAGAAGCCTCTGCATCTTGATTGTGGTGGTGGTTACATGAATCTACAAACATGATAAAATTCCATTGTCCTAAACACACACACACACACACACACATACAAGTATGTGAAAAGCAGTGAAATCTTAATACTCTTTGGATTGTATCAATATCAATTTCATGGGCTTTTGTGTTGTAGTATAAGGTATTTTCATTTGAGCAAACTATGTGAAGGATACATGGAATCTCTACAAAATTAGCCAACTTTCTGCGAAATATTCTGTAATTATATCAAAATTAGAAAAAAGATTTTTAAAAAAGCACTAAATATAAAAAAATAATAATTCTTGAATTCATTCATCAAATTGAATTGATCAGAATCAATTCATCAAAATTGTATTTATCAAAATTAAACTATATGCTCATCAAAAAACAGCATATTATGAGATATGGCCAATATAAATATTAAAAGATATTCAACATTACTAATGTTCAGGGATTGCAAAATATACCCAATAAGGGACAGCTTCATATTCTTCATAATGGTTAAAATTAAAAAGTACACAAAACTAAAAATTGACAAGGATTCAAAACAGTCAAAATTTGCATACATTGTCATTGGATTTATAAATGATACAACTACTTTCTGTTTGGCAGTTTCATATAACAATAAACATTCATTTAACTTCATATATGTAAACATTGAATAGACTTAGCTATCCCACCCAAGAGAAGTAAAATTGTATACATATCCAAAAAGACCTTTATGAGAATATGGATAATGACTTTATTCATAATAGTCAAATGCTAGAAATAATCCAAACATTCACTGGCAAGAGAAAGGATAAACAAATTGTGGTATATTTTTGAAGTAATTACTCAGCAATAAAAGGAATAAACCAATACAAAACAAGTTCGGTAAATCCTAGAGACACTATATGAAAAGATCCAGATAAAGAAGAGGATGAAAAATAAAAGTACAGACTGGATGATTCCATTTATAAAGCTCTCTAGTTATAGTTGTTGCATAGAGATAGAGAGACTGACAGGGAAGAGAAGATAGAATTCCTGGGGTGATGAAAATATTCTATATTTTGACTGAAGTTAAGGCTACATAGACATATAAATTGAGATTTATATATAATTATATATATTTATATATATATTTACTCTATAGATTGAGATTCCTGAATGAGAACATTTCTAAGATATCCTCCAATAACAATTTTCAACAGTTCTTAAAATAAATGGCCTAAAAATAAATTATATAATTATGATAAAAATGTTATTTTTTTAAAGATTTTATTTATTTAAGAGAGAGAGAGTGTGTGAGCATGAGCGGGAAAGGGGCAGAGGGAGAAGGAGAGGAAGAAGCAGACTCTCCGCTGATCAGGGAGCCCAACTTTGGACTCGATCCCAGGACCCTGAGATCATGACCTGAGCCAAAGGCAGACACTTCACCAACTGAGCCGCCCAGGTGCCCCAAAGTGTTACTTTTTTTAAAAAGATTTGCTTATTTTAGAGAGTGAGAGCATGCGAGAGGGATGAGGGGCAGGGGGAGGAGAGAAAAATAATCTCAAGCACACTCCCAGCTGAGAGTGAAACCTTACACAGGGCTTGATCTCATGACCTTGAGTCCGACTCGACCGACTGAGCCATCCAGGTGCTCCAAAATGTTACTTTTCAATAGCTTGAGCATTATTATCATTTTCTAATAATTCACATAAAATGTTTTCCATATTTTTCTTCTACTAGGACTTTATTCTTTTTTTTTTTTTTTTAAGATTTTATTTATTTATTTGACAGAGAGAGAGAGACAGCGAGAGAGGGAACACAAGCAGGGGGAGTGGGAAAGGGAGAAGCAGGCTTCCTGCCGAGCCAGGAGCCTGATGTGGGACTCGATCCCGGGACTCCAGGATCATGACCTGAGCTGAAGGCAGTCGCTTAACCAACTGAGCCACCCAGGCGCCCCTAGGACTTTATTCTTTTAATATATTCTAACTTTTGCAAATAGTCCTTAAACATTTGAAAACATACATATCCTAACTTACTCCATGTAAAAAGCAAGCTAAACTATCAATTTTCAAATATTATATTAGGAATACATCTAAAGTTTGAATGCATAAACTATTAGCAAGACAATATTAAAAACATTCATATATTGCTGGCTAATGTGGCAAAATGTCACAACGTTATATAAGTTGATTTGTCAATGTATTATTAAGTTAGATATGCATTTGCCAATTCTAGAAATCTAAACAAATGCCTTAACAAATACAAAACAATGTATGCCAAAGTTATTCATAGTGGCATTATTTTTAATATTAGCAATTTGGAAATTATCCTTGTCTATCAATAGGGGATGATGAAATACACTGAGGAATATCCACACAATAAAATTGGATGCATTTCTAAAAAAAAAAAATGAATAAAGTCTTTATATACTATTATGGAATGATTTTAAGGATATATTGTTTCATGAAAAAAATCTAGGGGCAGAGTATCAATATAGAGTATATCATCTTTTTTATTGGTGTCAATGCAGACATATGGATGATATTTCAGTGGATGGAGATAAAAGAGATTTCATTCAAATTTGACATATATAAAATTGTGTATTTTAATATAAATGTAAATATGTTTTATCCATATCCACATATCTGTATGTGTATATTCACAACCCATCCACGCTTTTATATATATATATGTACAGCTATACTGAAATTGACAAGAAATGTCACTTTCATAGTAATAGTCACACTAATATAAACATCTTAGTTTCACTAAAGAAAACTAGAAAACTCTTTGGAGAAATGACTTATTGCAGATCACTAGCAGATACATTTTGTAATGACTGAAATAAAAAAGAACACAAATAGTAAGAAAATTTGGGCAAGTATCTATGAGCAAGCTTGAAGAGATTCCACTAGCTAAATTTGAGATCATCTGAAACAAAAATAGAAAGGATCGTAACTAATTGTAATATTTTGAAAAAATAACAAATTCATGAATCCCTCTAAAAGATGTGAAAAAAAATCACTTAAATGCTATCATTAGAGGTGCCTATTTTTTTTTAAGATTTTATTTATTTATTTGAGAGAGAGAATGAGAGAGAAAGAGCACGTGAGAGGGGGGAGGATCAGAGGGAGAAGCAGACTCCCTGCTGAGCAGGGAGCCCGATGTGGGACTCGATCCAGGAACTCCAGGATCATGACCTGAGCCAAAGGCAGTTGCTTAACCAACTGAGCCTCCCAAGCACCCAGAGGTGACTATTAAAATAATCCATTATGCTGAAAATTTGTAGTAAAAGAGGATAAGTCAAGCATTTATTTGTCTTTCTAGGAGGAGTTATTCCATGTCCTCGTTGGTGGAATAAGTCACCCTGTGTGTGTGTGTGTGTGTGTGTTTGTGTGTGTGTGAGAGAGAGAGAGAGAAAGAGAGAGAGAAAAAGATGGTTTTAGGAAGAGTGAATAGAATTTTTTTAAAGAAATATTTCAGAATAACTGCCATTCTATGCTTGATTTTTAATAATGATTTTGTTTAGTTCATTGTTGGGACATAGAATGATTTCTTTTGACATCTCATCATCAATGACCTTATAATAATGGGAAAAATATTGCCCTGTTAAAAAGTATTGCAAACTACCTTTTTTTTTTAAAGATTTTACTTATTTATTTGACAGAGAGAGAGAGAGAGAGTGAGAGGGAACACAAGCAGGGGGAGTGGGAGAGGGAGAAGCAGGCTTCCCGCCAAGCAGGGAGCCCCATGCAGGGCTCAATCCCAGGACCCTGGGATCATGACCTGAGCCAAAGGCAGACACAATGACTGAGCCACCCAGGCGCCCCACAAACTAACTTCTTGAAAGCTTTTTTGTTAGCAGAGCCATTATCCCAGAAATGGTAATATAGTATTGATCTTCATTGTATTATAACGGTTAACTTTGTTTTCCACATTCACAAATATTACTGACTTCACTGAAGCAACATTTAAAAATATATTTGTGTACTAAGTGATGAGATGGTAATGGAACTCCAGTAAGATAATATATTATTGAATATTTTGAATTCAACATGAATGCTAATGGTATTATTTCTAACCATATTTAGAATTTTTATTTGAAAAAATATTTATTTTATACTGATAAAATATCATATTTGCAACCACTGGAATACTGTCCCTTGAAGAAGTTTGGGTTTCAATTTTCCACATTCAATGCAAACACCATTATACAGAATGCATACATAGATATATATATTTTTAAATGTTAAAATCAAAAGCTCCTGAAAATACACAATAAACAATAAGTATATATATAATAAAACCAAGTATGCTTTTCTGAAATGTAGCAAGTGTGTTTGTACATAAAGGATAAATAAAATCATCACTACTACTAAATAAATATAATAAATTATAAACAAATAAATGAATACATATAAATAAAATATAAATAAATAGAATAAGTAAAACTACTAAAAGTTAAGGATTTAAAAATTAATAATATATTTCTGCATCAAGTTCCTATCTTTTTAATAAAAATATCTTTTATTTTTTTTAAGGTTTTATTTATTTGAGAGAAAGAGAGCATGCGTGTGAGAAAGAGAGAGAGAGAAAGAGAGCGAGCACAGGAGCAAGGGGGAGGGGTAGAGGGAAAGGAAGAAGCAGACTACCCACTGAGCAGGGAGCCTGATGTGGGACTCGATCCCAGAACCCTGGGATCATGACCCGAGCCGAAGACAGACACTTAACCGACTGAGCCACCCAGGTGCCCCTACTTTTAATTTTTAAAAATTTCATGAACTATGTACTTTCCTTTCTTTTGTTCTTAATTTTTTAACTGCTTTACTGAGCTATAAGTGACATAAATAACTTAAACGCATTTAAAGAAGTATAACTCGATATGTTTGTAATGCAAGAATACACCTGTGAAACATCACCACAAACAAGATATTAAACAATCTCCACAAGAGTTTCCTGTGTTCTATATTGTACTCCCCAGCTTTGGTCCTCTCAACACCATCCCTATTCTCAGGCAAGTGTTAATCTGCTTTATTTCACTATAGATTAGGTTATAATCTCTGGCAATCTATTTTATATAAATATAAGTAAATAAATAAGTATAAAGATTTCATATAAGTAGAGCAATAGAGTATATGTACTTTTCATCTAGTTTCTTTCATTTGGCGTAATTATTTTGAGATTCATCCACTTTGTAGTGTGAAGCAATAGTTCATTCTTTTTTATTAAATAGTATTTCATTGTGTATATGTATACATACGTGTGTATGTATGTATATACATATGTGTACATGTAGTTTATTTCCAGTTTGGGGCATTGTGAATACAGCTAAGAACATCTGTGTAATAAATTTGCATAGTTTTCATATGGACATATGCGTCCATTGCTTTTGAATAAACATCTAGAAGTGGAGTAGACAAGCTATGTGGTAGGTGGTAAGATGTTACGGTATAAAGTTAAAAGAACAAAGAAGAAAAAAAGATGTAAGAAAATCCTGCAGAAGTCAACATATATTTGCAGTAATAATGAAGTAACAATGAACCAAAACAGGCCCTCAAACCTGGGGAAACTCTGACTAAATATATGAAACAATGGTTTTGAAGACATTGGGCATAAGACAATAAATGGGAGTGACTCCTTAGAGAGAGTAACCAAATTAGGTGAGCTTTTTGATTAGTCCAACTTACTGCCTAGAGAGAGAGTATCCAGATAACAGTGCAAAAAGAGGAAATGCAGGCAGAACCCAGTGTTCTCTCTCGGATGGAGATAAGTTGCTCAGCATTCAGTGAGGCAAAATGACTAGAGTTTTCATAGCAGAACCCTGGGGAGTAGAGAATTCTCAAGATCTGCAGAAGGTGCCTCCTCCAGTTCAGCTCAGTACTATCATATGCATGTGAGAAAATGACTCAAGAGCAGGAGAAGCACACAAAGACTAGCAGGAGAACTTCTGGAACTATCAAAGGCCAGGGATAGTTTCTGTCACCATCAGTAGAATGAAATACTTCATAACTGAAAGGACTTCAGGTAGATTACTAAAGAGGGAGCTACTTTACTAATGGGGGAAATTAGCCTAAACTGAAGCCTTCACTCATTTCACCTAACAAACGTAGAACCAAGGCCCTATCACTGTTTCCACATAGCTTAACTACATGCCAGAGAAAGTTCAAGAATATTTATAGGAGTACAATAGTATCCAGGATTCAACAAGGCAAAATTGACATAGCTTTGCATCCAATCAAAAATTACTGGTCACAAAAGGAAACTGGAAATTACAACTCATATTTAGAAAAAAATTAATCTATCAAAACTGACCCAGCAATGGGGGTGCGTGGGTAGCGTAGTCAGTTAACCCTCTGCCTTTGGCTCAGGTCATGATCCCAGGTTCCTGGGAGTGAGTCCCACATCAGGCTCCCCGCTCAGTGGAAAGTCTGCTTCTCCCTCTGCCCCTCCCCCGGCTTGTGTGCATGCACTCTCTCTCTCTCTCTCTCGATCTCTTTCTCAAATAAATAAATAAAACCTTAAAAAAAAAAAACAAAAAACTTAGGGCGCCTGGGTGGCTCAGTTGGTTAAGCGACTGCCTTCGGCTCAGGTCATGATCCTGGAGTCCCTGGATCGAGTCCCGCATCGGGCTCCCTGCTCGGCAGGGAGTCTGCTTCTCCCTCTGACCCTCCCCCCTCTCATGTGCTCTCTCTCATTCTCTCTCTCTCAAATAAATAAATAAAATCTTTAAAAATATATATATATATTCTTTAAAAAACAAAAAACTGACCCATCAATGGCAAAGAGAATAGAACAAAAAGGACATTGAAATGGTTATTATAAATATGTCATAGGTTTAAGAAACTAGAGAAAAGATTGAACATGTTAGGTAGGCATGTGGAGGATATTAAAACATTCCAAATAATATTAAAAAAATAAAGAAAACAATACCCAAAGGACATACCAATTAATAAAGATTTAACTAATTTTATTATTTAGTAAATATCCTAAAGGTGTGCTATTAGCCAATCATGAGTTGAATTATGTCCCTCTAAAAGATGCTGAAGTCCTAATACCTGTTAATGTGATCTTATATGGAAGTAGGGTCCTTGCAGATGATCAATTTAAGATTATATAATTGCCTAATCCAGCATGACTGTATCCTTACAAAATGGAGAAATTTGTACTCAGAGACAGATAGGCACACAGGGAAAGTGCCATGAGAAGATAAAGGAAGAAATCCAGTTGATACATCTATAAGCCAAAGAATGGCAGAGATTGCCAGTAAACCACCAAAAGCTAGGAAAGAGGCATGGAACAGATTCTCCCTCATAGCCCTCTGAAAGAACCAAACCAACTGACTCCTTTATCTCAGAATTCCAGCCTGGAAATCTGTGAGATGATCATTTCGTTGTTCTAAGCCACCACTTTTGTGGTACTTTGTTACAAAAGAAAACTAGTATGACTAGCCATTGGCTACAAAGCTAAATTTTTCAGCTTTGTGGTTATGGAATTAAAACTACAACTGTTTTATATCATCCTACTTTTAGGAAACAATCAATAGGTACTCAATTTATATTAGTAGTTAGATTGAGCTTATTTTGATGTCCTGATTTTCATAATTCATTACCACGCTTACTCTGTACCTTGTGCTCCTCATTAATTCTTTGTTAGTACCTCCTATGGATGCCCATCAGTGTGTTTACCACATACAATTTATCACATCCTTCATCATTCCTCAATAAGGTTAGACTAAATTCTTTTACACACAATTATTTTCCCTTTTGATGTTAGAGTTTCAAATTTTCCATAAATCTATACTGCACTGTTGATTTCTCTTTGAACTATTCTTAATTTTCTATATATCCAACAATTCCAAAGTAGTATACATAATAAAGTGATGATAAATAATATGATAATATAGAATAAAAATTTTAAAAGAATATTAGTTTTTAAAATATACATAATAATATATATATTTAAAGCAGATTCTTGATTAGCTAGATGTAAGAATTCTTGTTCATCATATAAACAGCTTTACAACCAGTTGATTAGTTTTAGTAGCTCATTTTTCTAAGTGCTTCACAATTTGAAAGTTATTCTTTAGTTTTCATTTTAGATTTTCCCAATTAGATCTCCCAATATACCAAATGCATAATCAACATAGTCTAGTCAATATAGATAGCCTAAAGATTTGATTCACAATTTTTCTTGCATGGCTCAATATATTTCTTATAAATATTCATCGATTGTGCAAGTTTTTTTTTTTTATTCTTACAGATTAAATCAGGGCCAACAGAAATAGTCCTGTCTTCCCAAATAATGTTTCCAATATAGAAAGACATGCTGCACCAAGCCCATTATCTATTATTGAAGTGCTTTACAGATGCTTATTGGAGGTACATGTAGGACTGTTAAACTGTTAGGAGCAAGTTTTAGTTCATTTTAAACCTTAAGGACAAACCCAGCCAATTGGCCATTTCTTATGTCCATCAATGTCAATATTGACACTTTAATTGCAGTCAATTAAAACTCTTTGAATATCAAGCATTCATCTAACATATTTGTCCCATATCTTTATAGGAAAAAGCATATATCCTTAAGGAAAATTATGTTGGTTTGATTTTTCAACACTTCCAATCTGTAAATGACATTTTTAGCTCCTCTATAAATATCATAAACCTTCTTACGTCATCTTTTAATCTCTCCATAGGTAGTATGATGCCCAATATCCAACTGTTCCCATGAGTAGATACAATCCTGTAGTTCAGTACTAGTAAATATATCCTATAATTATTTGCCCTATTGTTATAGAGGTGGGGGCTTGTGACTATTCTTTAGCTATATTTTGTTGGAACACGATTTCATTCCAAGCTATCCAATTCCAAATTCTCTCCCAAATATCTTCTAGTTTTGTTCTGATCTCTATACCTTTTATTATGTTCTGATTCAACCCATTTGCATCTGAATTATGTGTTTCTGTAACTGTCCCAGTGTATCAAGTTTGTCAATATTTTTTATTTTTAATATTTTTTAAGGATTTTTATTTATTTATTGAGAGAAATAGAATGATAGAGAGAGAGCATGAGAGGGAGGAGGGTCAGAGGGAGAAGCAGGCTCCCTGCTGAGCAAGGAGCCCGATGCGGGACTCAATCCCAGGACTCCATGATCATGACCTGAGCCAAACGCAGTCGCTCAACCAACTGAGCCACCCAGGCACCCTCAAGTTTGTCAATATTTCTGTATCATAAGAGTTTACAGTTCTAGTCCTGGATTCTATCGCCCCAATATAGTATTTAATAAGTCCCTTTGAGTTTGATGATGGACATATTTTAGTCCCTGTGTAAAAATATCTCAAAATGGGAAAGTTTATTATGTATAAATAGAATTAAATCAAATGTCATTAATGCAAGAATATTAAGAAATAAAGCCATTTAATTATTATAGGGTCCTCACGTATAGGTACTGAAGATTGCTAGGTTCTAAATAGGATAGAGTCATCGTTACAGAAAACTGTATTTCAGGCCTTTTGGAGAAACCAACCCATCATCTGGGCCAGAATATTTTTCCATTTTACATCTATATTCAGTTTTGTTAACACCCAAGTGGCTAAAATATATAAAAACCAGAGTCTTAGGATAACAGTATGAGACTTTCAACCTTAGTACCATTATTTTTTTTAGCTCAATTGTGAATAATTCCTTCCTTTTGGTATATTCAATAACATAATGGGTGATGAATTTAAAAGTGTATTTATTAATATTTTGTTAATACTGATTTTAGACTATGGAAAGACGGAGTTTTTCATTTCTTTTAAACTTAAACCATCCGTGGTTGCATTATAGGCCAAAAGAGGGGGAAAAAAAGAAGGAAAGAAAAAAAGAAAAAAAAGGTTTCTTCAGCCTTGATCTCATAGGACAATTTGTAGTTGAGGCACTCCTTTTTAAAAGAATGAGGAATATAAAATAATAAAATAAAATAAAATAAAATAAAATAAAATAATAAAAAATAAAAGAATGAGGAATAATACTATAACTCCATATTTAAATGTGAAATATAAGTATCGAATATAAAATTACTGTCAGAATATTTTTTTCAAAAACTAACAAAACTGATCTTGCCTGCAGTAAGTCCATTATAAAATCTTTCCTCTTCAGCTCCCCTGTTGGAGAGCCTAGAGAGTATAACCTTACAGCCCTTATAGGGAGCTGCAGCTCATCCAGTCAGATGTACTGTCTCAAATGCAAAAGCAGTCTCCAGCTGAGTTTCTTCTTCACTTTGATAACAAGTGAGTTATCAGCAATATATGCAGGGTCTTTCTTAGTGCAGTGATAATCCATTCTGTTATAACACTTTGTTGTAGACTTGGTCTCCTGATCCATATCAATAAAACACTTCCTCAGGAGATTTTTCCAACATCTGGTTACTCCATGGTTAAATAAACATAGGAAAATAAGCAAACCTTTTAATTATTTTACCTATGAATACTTAATGATATCAGGGAAAGGGGTAGGTTTAATCCTAAATTTGTAGATCTTCCAAACATTAATTTGGAGGAAGTTGGCCTTATTCTTAATAAAACCAGTGGTAAAAAAACATAGGCTACAGTGATTTGACATAATTTAGCAATATAATTCTTAGAGATATAGTTCATTTATTCCACTTTTCCAGAAGACTGGAGATGATAAAAATTATGATACGTTATTATATTTGTATGCTAATACAGAGACCCTGAATTACAATGGAAGTGAAATGACTTCCACCACTGGAAACAGTTTTAATGTGTGGGATGATATAATTCAGTAAGGACTTGATTATCATTCGAGCTTCTGCTTTAACTAATGGGAAAACTTCTGGCCATGCAGACATCATGCATACTCTCACTAACAATATTTATCTTTTTTTAAAAAAGATTTTTTTATTTATTCATTTGAGAGAAAGAGAGAGGAAGCAAGCGAGAGCACAAGCAGGGGAGGAAGGTCTGACACAGAGGGAGAAGAAGACTCCCCGCTAAGCAGGGAGCCTGGCACTGGGCTTCATTGCAGGACCCATGGATCATGACCTGAGCTGAAGACAGATCCTTAAATAACTAAGCCACCCAGGTGCCCCTACGTCTTACCTTCTGATGGCACAAGCTAAAGAAAATCTATTTGCTACCATGTCTCAGGTAATGCCCTCAATAGGCTTCCTTCACCTCTTATACGTTACCAATAAAGAATTTTTCCGATGAACAGCAAACATTTGTATTGTTTTGAGAATTATTTGATCCGTATTATAATTATGGTAAGATTCCAAGTCTTTAAGCATATTCCTTTCATTTGAAGAAGTTTTTAATGACATTATAAAAGCCATTTAGATATACAAAAAGTTAGGTACAAGAACAATACTACCAGGTAATTCTCATTCCCCTGTTCCACTTGATTTCCAATTTTCTAATTCCTTAGAAGTCATATATTTTTATAACTGTGAATAGCAGTCCTTAAATAGAAGTAGTGGGGATTCAGTTTCCCCAGTACAAAATTTAGCAGCCCTTTCACAGCTTAGTCTACACATTTATTTCTTTTAGGTATTTCTTTTTTTGTCTGGTACAAGCTTCATAATGATATATATATAAATATATATATTCATTAAGGAAGTGGCAATGACTCTAATAAATCATTATTTTCCCATGTGATATTTTAATTCCCATTGATATTAGAAAGTCTCTATTCTTCCTAATTGGGCCATAGCATGACAGACCCCAAATATATATGTTTACTTTCAGTATAGATATTAACTTAAGAATGCTACCTAATTTAATCACTTGAGTAATAGCTATGAGTTCTATCACTTGAGCTGATTTACTTTGGGAAAACAGAATACTTAAATACCTCATGAGGACTGACTAGTCATAAGATGCTTTTATATATCCCAGTGTATTTCTCACACAAGATCCACCAGCAAACAGTAGTAAATCAACACTGGGACTAGGAACATCAGAATAATTAGGGAAATCAGATGTGGTCAAGTATGTTGTCTATGGCTATGAGGCAGTCATATTCTGATATGGTCAGGGTCTGGCAACAGAGTAGATGAATTCAAAAGATTACAACTGCCTAAAATAATATTAGGATTAGCCAATAAGACTTGCTCATAGCTAGTCTGGCAGCACAGTGACAAGTGTTGCCCTTATGAACCTATAAAATTGCAGTAAGAGCATGAGGTACATTTAAATAAGTTAGATGTCCCAGAGTTAAAGCCTGAGCCTTTTCAATCAGAAGAGAGCCTAATTTTACTACTAATATACATCTTGGCATGCCCAAAGCAACAGAATCCAATAATACATAAAAGCAAGCAATAGGCATAGAGTCAGAGCCTAAATGTGAATAAGCACACGGTCACTAGCAGCTCTCTTGTTCTTGCGACAGAAAAGGTTTAATACTTCATCAATATTAGGAACAATTAATATAGGAAGGAAATGGTGGTTACTTTAAAAGTTTGAAAGACTTTTTCAGCCTCTTTTGTCCACAATAAAGGTACTGGTGTATCACTGTAAACATTTCAGTGAAAAGCACAGCCTTTACAGAAAAACCAGGATTCACCAATCCCCATCTCAGTGTTCTACTATAGTGATTCATATGTTTGCTTTCCTTCTTGCTTTGTGGTAGACTGCTTTATTTGTAAAAGTGACTGACCAGGATGAAACTGTCTTTCATTCATTGGCTGATAACAAATATTCCAAATACTTAACTTCAGTTTGACACATTGCAATTTATCTAGAGAGTATGTCCTTTACAAATTTAGTAAAGCCAAAGTACCTTCTTTAAAGCACATATAAAGTGTTATCCATTATCAATAAATCATCCACATATTGAATGAATGTGGACCTTCTGAGGTGGGGAATTATTTTTAAGTCTCTTGTAAATGCCTAGAAAATATAATAGATGAATATCCGAATCACAGAAGGATCCATGCAAAAATAGTGCAAGACACCACAGGTAAGCAAAAAAAAAAAAAAAAAAAAAAAAGGAATCTTGAATACTGTGCCAAAAATACAGAAAAGAAAGCTGAACTTATGCCTATTACAGAAAAATATTTAGCCTATATAGATACAGAAGTTAAGACAATAACAGAGTTGAGTCACAGGAATCAAAGGAATCACGCACTCATATTTTTTCTAAGATTTTATACAAATCTAAAATGGGCCAAATCCTTGTCAAATCCTCCCTCCATTGTCAGAGGTCAACATCTCCTCTTTATCATGCTCTGTTTTTCTAGCTTTCTAATTACAGGTTCTATTTCTTATATTTCAGCTAGAGAGAAGATATTATTTTAGACATAGCCCTAGCTTTTTGAAGTTTTGTTTGTTTGGTATAAGTTATAACAATAGAATTGATATCTTTCATTAAACTGGTATAATTTGTAGGGCCCACAAACTTACTATTTCTTGTAGGTCAGTACTTTTTTTTTTTCTGAGTATAGTTGGCACACGTTGTATTAGTTTCAGGTACACAACTTAGTGATTTGACTAGTTTATACAGTATGTTACATTCACCGCAAGTATAGCTACCATTTATCCCATTACATTGCTATTACAGTATTACTGACGTATTCCTATGCTCTGTTTTTCATTCCATAACTTACTCATTCCGTAACCGGAGGCCTATATCTCCCTCCCCCTTTCACTCATTTTTTGCAACCCCCACCACCTCTCTATAGCAACCATCAGTTTATTCTATTTATAGTTCTGATTCTGCTTTTTGCTTCCTTATTATTATTTTTTTAAGTCAGGTACTTTTTAAAAATATCAGATGGGATTGCCACTCTTCCCTGTCCCCTTTTCAGTTAAGAAGGAACATATTTACAAACCCAGGTACCTTACCTTAAAAGGAGTCACAAAAACACTCCATCTAGAGTATGGTAGCCCTTAGTGTACACAGGAGGACCCTTTACGACTATTAAACAGGCACATCAAGATACAAAGGAAGGGCATGATCCTTTTTTATTTTATTTACTTTTTTACTGTTATGTTAATCACCATACATTACATCATTAGTTTTTGATGTAGTGTTCCATTATTCAGTGTTTGTGCATAACATCCAGTGCTCCATGCAGAATGTGCCCGCTTTAATACCCATCACCAGGCTAATACATCCTCCGACCCCCTTCCCCTCTAGAACCCCGTTTGTTTCTCAGAGTCCATAGTCCATCATGGTTTGTCTCCCCCTCCAATTTTCCCCTTCATTCTTCCCTTCCTGCTATCTTCTTCTTTTTTTCTTAACATATATTGCATTATTTGATTCAGAAGTACAGATCTGTGATTCAACAGTCTTGCACAATTCACAGCACTCCACAAAGCTCATACCCTCCCCAATGTCTATCAACCAGCAATACCATCCCTCCCACCCCCGCCCCCACTCCAACAACCCTCAGTTTGTTTCCTAAGATTAAAAATTCCTCATATCAGTGAGGTCATATGGTACATGTCTTTCTCTGATTGACTTATTTCGCTCAGCATAACACCCTCCAGTTCCATCATTGTAAATGGCAAGATTTCATTCCTTTTGATGGCTGCATAATATTCGATTGTATATATATACCACTTCTTCTTTATCCATTCATCTGCCAATGGACATCTTGACACTTTCCACAGTTTGGCTATTGTGGACAATGCTGCTATAAACATCGGGGTGCACATACCCTTTCAGATCCCTACATTTGTGTCTTTGGGGTAAATACCCAGTAGTACAATTGCTGGATCATATGGTAGCTCTATTTTCAACTTTTTGAGGAAGCTCCATACTGTTTCCCAGAGTGGCTGCAACAGCTTGCATTCCCACCAACAGTGTAGGAGGGTTCCCCTTTCTCCACATCCCTGTCAACATCTGTCGTTTCCTGACTTGTTCATTTTAGCCATTCTGACTAGTGTGAGGTGGTATCTCACTGAGGTTTAGATTTGGATTTCCCTGATGCCAAGCGATGTTGAGCACTTTTTCATATGTCTGTTGGCCATTTGGATGTCTTCTTTGGAAAAATGTCAGTTCATGTCTTCTGCCCATTTCTTGATTGGATTCTTTATTCTTTGGGTGTTGAGTTTGATAGGTTCATTATAGATTTTGGATACTAGCCCTTTATCTGATATGTCATTTGCAAATATCTTCTCCCATTCTGTCAGTTGTCTTTTGGCTTTCTTGACTGTTTGTTTTGCTGTGCAAAAGCTTTTTATCTTGATGAGATCCCAACAGTTCATTTTGCTTCCCTTGCCTTTGGTGATGTTTCTAGGAAGAAGTTGCTGCGGCTGAGGTCAAAGAGGTTGCTGCCTGTGTTCTCCTTTAGGATTTTGATGGACTCCTGTCCCACATCGAGGTCTTTCAACCATTTGGAGTCTATTTTTGTGTGTGGTGTAAGGAAATGGTCCAGTTTCATTCTTCTGCATGTGGCTGTCCAATTTTCCCAACACCATTTGTTGAAGAGACTGTCTTTTTTCCATTGGACATTCTTTCCTGCTTTGTCAAAGATTAGCTGACCATAGAGTTGAGGGTCCATTTCTGGGCTCTCTATTCTGTTCCATTGATCTATGTGTCTGTTTCTGTGCCAGTACCATACTGTCTTGATGATGACAGCTTTGTAATAGAGCTGGAAGTCCGGAATTGTGATGCCGCCAGCTTTGCTTTTCTTTTTCAACATTCCTCTGGCTATTCAGGGTCTTTTCTGGTTCCATACAAATTTTAGGATTATTTGTTCCATTTCCTTGAAAAAAGTGGATGGCATTTTGATGGGGATTGCATTGAATGTGTAGATTGCTCTAGGTAGCATTGACATCTTCACAATATTTGTTCTTCCAATCCATGAGCATGGAACGTCTTTCCATTTCTTTGTGTCTTCCTCAATTTCTTTCATGAGTTTTTTATATTTTTCTGGGTACAGATCCTTTGCCTCTTTGGTTAGATTTATTCCAAGGTATCTTATGCTTTTGGGTGCAATTGTAAATGGGATCAACTCCTTAATTTCTCTTTCTTCTGTCTTGTTGTTGGTGTATAGGAATGCCACTGATTTCTGTGCATTGATTTTATATCCTGCCACTTTACTGAATTCCTGTATGAGTTCTAGCAGTTTTGGGGTGGAGTCTTCTGGGTTTTCCACATGAAGAATCATATTGTCTGCAAAGAGTGAGAGTTTGACTTATTTGCCAATTTGGAAGCCTTTTATTTCTTTTTGTTGTCTGATTCCTGTGGCTAGGACTTCTAATACTATGTTGAATAGCAGTGGTGATAGTGGACATCCCTGCCACGTTCCTGACCTTAGGGGGAAAGCTCTCAGTTTTTCCCCATTGAGAATGATATTCGCTGTAGGTTTTTCATAGATGGCTTTTATGATATTGAGGTATATACCCTCTATGCCTATACTCTGAAGAGTTTTGATCAAGAAAGGATGCTGTACTTTGTCAAAAGCTTTTTCTGCATCTATTGAGAGGATCATACGATTCTTGTTCTTTCTTTTGTTAATGTATTGTATCACGTTGATTGATTTGTGGAGGTTGAACCAACCTTGCAGCCCAGGGATAAATCCCACTTGGTCGTGGTGAATAATCCTTTTAATGTACTGTTGGATCCTATTGGCTAGTATTTTGGTGAGAATTTTTGCATCCATGTTCATCAGGGATATTGGTCTGTAATTCTTTTTGATGGCGTCTTTGTCTGGTTCTGGGATCAAGGTAATGGTGGCCTCATAAAACGAGTTTGGAAGTTCTCCTTCCATTTCTATTTTTTGGAACAGTTTCAGAAGAATGGGTATTAATTCTTCTTGAAATGTTTGGAAGAATTCCCCTGGGAAGCCATCTGGCCCTGGGCTTTTGTTTTTTGGGAGATTTTTGATGACTGCTTCAATTTCCTTAGTGGTTATAGGTCTGTTCAGGTTTTCTATTTCATCCTGGTTCAGTTTTGGTAGTTGATACATCTCCAGGAATGCATCCATTTCTCTCAGGTTATCTAATTTGCTGGCATAGAGTTGCTCATAATATGTTCTTATAATTGTTTGTATTTCTTTGGTGTTGGTTGTGATCTCTCCTCTTTCATTCATGATTTTGTTGATTTGGGTCATTTCTCTTTTCTTTTCGATAAGTCTGGCCAGGGGTTTATCAATCTTGTTAATTCTTTCAAAGAATGAACTGCTAGTTTCGTTGATCTGTTCTACTGTTCTTTTGGTTTCTATTACATTGATTTCTGCTCTGATCTTTATTATTTCTCTTCTCCTGTTGGGTTTAGGCTTTATTTGCTGTTTTTTCTCTATCTGTTTTAGGTGTAGGGTTAGGTTGTGTATTGGAGACCTTACTTGTTTCTTGAGAAGGGCTTGTATTGCTATATACTTTCCTCTTAGGACTGCCTTTGCTTCATCCCAAAGATTTTGAACAGTTGTGTTTCATTTTCATTGGTTTCCATGAATTTTTTAAATTCTTTAATTTCCTGGACCCATTCATTCTTTAGTAAGGATGCTCTTTAGCCTCCATGTAGTTGAGTTCTTTTTGACTTTCCTCTTGTGATTGAGTTCTAGTTTCAAAGCATTGTGGTCTGAAAATATGCAGGGAATGATCCCAATCTTTTGGTACCCATTCAGACCTGATTTGTGACCTAGGATGTGATCTATTCTGGAGAATGTTCCATGGGCACTAGAGAAGAATGTGTGTTCTGTTCCTTTGGGATGGAATGTTCTGAATATGTCTGTGAAGTCCATTTGGTCCAGTGTGTCATTTAAAGTCTTTATTTCCTTGTTGATCTTTTGCTTAGATGATCTGTCCATTTCAGTGAGAGCGGTGTTAAAGTCCCCCACTATTAGTGTATTGTTGTCGATGTGTTTCTTTGCTTTTGTTATTAATTGCCTTTATAATTGGCCACTCCCATGTTAGGGCCATAGATATTTACAAATGTTAGATCTTCTTGTTGGATAGACCCTTTAAGTAGGATATAGTGTCCTTCCTCATCTCTTATCACAGTCTTTGGTTTAAAATCTAATTTGTCTGATATAAGGATTGCCACCCTAGCTTTCTTTTGGTGTCCATTAGCATGGTAAATGCTAATGGGTTTCCAGCCCCTCACTTTCAATCTGGGGGTATCTTTGGGTCTAAAATGAGTCTCTTCCAGACAGCATATCGATGGGTCTTATTTTTTTATCCTATCTGATACCCTGTGTCTTTTGATTGGGGCATTTAGCCCATTTATATTCAAGGTAACTATTGAAAGATAAGAATTTAGTGCCATCATATTGCCTGTTAGGTGACTGTTACCATATATTGTCTGTGTTCCTTTCTGGTCTATGTTGCTTTTAGGCTCTCTCTTTGCTTAGAGGACCCCTTTCAAGATTTCTTGTAGGGCTGGTTTTGTGTTTGCAAATTCCTTTAGTTTTTGTTTGTCCTGGAACCTTTTTATCTCTCCTTCTATTTTCAATACAGCCTAGCTGGATATAGTACTCTTGGCTGCATATTTTTCTCATTTAGTGCTCTGAATATATCCTGCCAGTCCTTTCTGGCCTGCCAGGTCTCTGTGGATAGGTCTGTTGCCAGTCTAATGTTCCTACCATTGTAGATTACAGATCTCTTCTCCCAAGCTGCTTTCAGGATTTTCTCTTTGTCTCTGAGACTCATAAGTTTTACTATTAGATGTCGGGGTGTTGACCTATTTTTATTGATTTTGAGAGGGGTTCTCTGTGCCTCCTGAATTTTGATGCCTGTTTCCTTCCCCAAATTAGGGAAGTCCTCTGTTATAATTTGCTCCAATATACCTTCTGCCCCTCTCTCTCTTTCTTCTTCTGGGATCCCAATTGTTCTAATGTTGTTTCGTCTTATTGTATCGCTTATCTCTCGAATTCTGCCCTCGTGATCCAGTAGTCGTTTATCTTTTTCTCAGCTTCTTTATTTTCCATCATTTGGTCTTCTATATTACTGATTCTCTCTTCTGCCTCATTTATCCTAGCAGTTAGCACCATTTTTTATTGCACCTCATTAATAGCCTTTTTGATTTTGACTTGGTTAGATTTTAGTTCTTTTATTTCTCCAGAAAGGGTTTCTCTAATAACTTCCATGCTTTTTCAAGCCCAGCTAGTATCTTTAAAGTCATGATTCTGAACTCTAGATCCGACACTATACTAATGTCTGTATTGAGTAGGTCCCTGGCAATTGGTACTACCTCTTGTTCTTTTTGTTGAGGTGATTTTTTCCATCTCGTCATTTTGTCCAGAGAAGAATAGATGAATGAGGAACAAAATGCTAACAGGGTAACAACGTCCCCAGAAAATATACTCTAAACAAATCAGAAAAGACCTGAAACCGGGGATAAAGAAAGGGAAAGAAAGAAAAAAGAAAAAGAAAAAGATAAAACCAAACAAAAACAGAAAAACAAAAACAAAAACAAACAGAATATGATCAAATATGATCAGGCTCATGCCTAGTTCAGTGCCACACACTAGATTTTGGGTGTATTTTGGTCTGTTAGAAGAAAGTGCCTCCCCAAATTTTAAAGAAAGAAAAACTTATATATGTACAAAAATAAGGGTTGATACGATGAAGGGATGGAATATGACTGTAATGATGAAAAAGAAGGGCATGATCTTTTAATAGAGACCTATTTTCATGGGAACCTCAGAGGTTCTCAAAATTGCTATTAGGAAGAAGAGAGGTGACATGGCTACAGATTTTACAGATATTAAAAAGATGGGAGAATGTTATAAAATACTTTATTTCCTAGATTAAATAAGTTATATAAAATGAGCAAATTATATAGGAAATACAAATTCCCAAAGTTCACTTAAGACAAAAATGATAACTAGAATAGCACTTACAAGTGTAATTAAAGACCTTTCAAAAACAAAACAAAACAAGCAAAAACAACAGCAACAACACATAACCTCTAGGGACTGTTGACTTCACCTGTGAAGTATTTATGAAAAAATACCTAAAATAATATAATTTCTGGAAAAAAAATCTTCCAGTTGAAAGTGTAGAAGTACTCTCATCTCATTCTGTTACTCTGATACCAAAATAAGGTGTTTAAAGAAGAAAAAAGCAATTTTAATATACAAAATTTCACTCATAACCATAGATGCAAAAATCCTTAATATCATTTTAGCAACTAGACTACAATAAGAAACATAAAGGGTAATATTTAATGATAAAGTGGGGTTATCCCAGGAAAGCAAGGTTGGTTTAACATTAGAAAATCAATGTAATCCCATATTAAATGATGAGACAGAAAACTGTAAGAGCTACTCAACGATGCATTTGACAAAATCCAACTATTATTTCTGATCAATATTCATAAAAGAAACAACAATTAAAAATAGAATTAAATTCGCTAAACCTTGTAAAGAATAGCTACAAAAAAACTAAACAAACAACAACAAAACTATAGCTGTAATAGTCTGAAAACTTTTCCCCTGAGACCAGGAAGCACAGCATGTCCAATTCAACATTAAAATGGAGATTTTAGGGGTGCCTGGGTGGGTCAGTCGTTAAGCATCTGCCTTCGGCTCAGGTCATGGTCCCAGGGTCCTGGGATCGAGCCTCGCATCGGGCTCCCTGCTCCGTAGGAAGCCTGCTTCTCCCTCTCCCACACCCCCTGCTTGTGTTCCCTCTCTTGCTATATCTCTGTCAAATAAATAAAATCTTTAAAAAAAAAAAAAATGGAGATTTTAGCCACTACAATAAGGACAGAAAAAATTAAATCCAAGCAAATTGCTTTTCAAAGTGGTTTTGCCATTTTACAGTTCCACCAGCTGTGTATAAAATTTCCAATTCTTCGACAATCTTACTAAAGTTCTGCCATTCTAATAGATGTGTAGTGGCATCTCATTGTAGTCTTAGATTTCTCTTCTATGACAATGAACATCTGTTCATGTACTATTAGCTATTTGTACATCTTTGGTAAAGTGTCTTTTCAAAATTTTTGTCGATTTAAAAAATTTTGTTTTATTTTCTATTGCTCAGTTTTGAGCACTCTTTTGTATAGTCTGAATGCAAAACTTTACCACGTAAATGCTTTACAAAGATGTTCTCTCTAGCTATTGTCTTTTTATATTTTAGTAGTGCATTTCAAAGAGAAGTTATATTTTTATGAAGTCTACATGATCATTTTGTTAATGAATCTTGATTATGTATCTAAGAATTGCCTGTCAAAGGCATAAATATTTTCTAAAATTTTTATAATTTGTGTATAATCTGGTTTTAGTTAATTATTCATATAGTACAAGTGTGAATCAAAGTTCTTTTTTGCGTGTATTTCTTTGTTTTGTATATAGACATCCAACTTTTCCAGAACCATTTGTTGAAAAGACCATCCTTTCATGGTCTTTAACCAACTGGTGGACCAGTCGATTAAGCATCTGCTTTCAGTTCAGATCATGATTTTGAGGTCCTGGGACTGAGCCCCTCTGTGGGGAGGACAGTCGGCTTCTCCTTGTCACTCTACTCCTCCCCCACCACTAACCACTCGTGTGCTCTCTCTCTTTCAAATAAATAAAATAATAAAAAAAAAAAAAGACCATCCTTTTTCAATCACAGCACACCTTCATCTTTGTGAAAAATCAATTGCCCATTTATATCTGTATGTATTTCTGAACTGCCTAGTCTGTTTTATTTATCTATTTTATCTATCTACATAAATATCATTCCTTTATGATCCTTTTAATATTTAAAACATTTGTAGTGATGTCACCCTCTCATTCCTGAGATTGGTACTCTCCTCTATTACTCATCGATTATTCCACCTAAAGGTCTACCCATTTTATTAATCTTCACAAAACATCAGCTTTAAAAATACTGATGTGCTCTGTTTTTGTTTTAATTTCTATTTCATTGACTTAGCATCTGGCTTTTAATAATTCCTTTCTTTTACTTTCCTTGGGATTTATTTGCTTTTTATTTTTTTAGTTACTCAGGGTATAAATTGAGATAATTGATTTAAGATTATCTGTTCTCTTTCAATGTAGGATTTTAGTGCTATAAATTTCCCCTTAAAATGCTTTTCATTAAATTTATTATACATTTATAATATGTGATTTAGTATTTTATTTGTTGATTTAGGCTTTATTGTAGATGTCATGAAATTATCACAGTCTCTCTTCAAGTGATTTTTTAATATCTCATCTTTAGTGTAAGAAATTTAAAGTATTATACTTCCATTTACTCCCAACCAAACTTTATGCTATCATTACTATTTCATTAAGTGTTATAAATCCTGCACTGTTCTTTTCTTATGTAAAAAGTCAATTATCTTTGAAAATATATAAATAATAACAAAAATGTTATATATTTACACATATAATTACCTGTGCTCTTTGTTCCTTTGTATAGATACATATTTCCCTGTGGTATAATTTTCCTTTACTTGAATTACCTGAAGTAATTCAGTTCTGCTGGTTAGAGATTATCTTGATTTGTGTAAGCCAGAGAAATCTATTTCAACTTTTTTTGAATGACATTTTCACTTAAAAGTTCTAGATTGGTAATATTATTTCTTTAAATACTTTGGGATGTTGTTGTAATATCTTCTCACTTGCATTGCTTCCACTGAGAAACCTTTTATATTTATCTTTGATGCTCTGTACTAGAGTATCTTCTATTTCTGATGACTTTGAGCTATTATCTTTATCACTATTTTGAGAACTTTGATTATGATGGGCCTTTGTGTGATTTTATTTTATTTATTTATTTATTTTTTAAGATTTATTTATTTATTTGACAGAGAGAGACATAGCAAGAGGGTACACAAGCAAGGGGAGTAGGAGAGGGAGAAGCAGGCTTCCCCGCAGAGCAGGGAGCCCAATGTGGGGCTCGATCCCAGGGTCCTGGGATCACAACCTGAGCCGAAGGCGGACACTTAACGACTGAGCCACCCAGGCGCCCCATTTGTGTGATTTTAATAATGTTTGTTGTACTTGATGTTTGTTGAGCATTCTGGAACTTTAGGTTTATACTTTTCATTAAATTTGAATGATAGCTATTATTGTTCAGATATTTTTTCCCTCTGCTTTTGGGGTTTCCAATCACAAGTGTATTGGACCCTAGAAGTTTCCCCATAGCTTTATTATCTACTTTTGTTTGGTTGTCTATTTGTTTTCGGTTTTGACCCCATCTTCTCTGTGTATTTCACTGTGGATTTCATTTGGATTGTATTGCTGTGTATTCGAGATCACTAATATTTTATTCTACAATACCTACTCTATCCTTGATCTCTTTTTTATTTCAACAATTGTAGTTTTAATTTCTTTAAAGTTGATTTCCATCTTTTAAATAATATACATGTCCATATTTAACTTTCTGAATATATAAAAATATTTTTAATAACTTGTGTTTTTAATATCCTGTGTCAATTCTAATAGTTGTGTCATTTCCAAATTGATTTCTACTTTACTTGCGTTTCTCCTTGTCATGGATAGTATTTTCCTGCTCTTTCCCTGCCTGCTTATTTTTTGTTGTTTGCATGTTTGTTTGTTTTGTTTTTTTCATACCAGATATTATGAATATCTTGTTGGGTGCTGGATTTTTTTAAATATCATAAATTTTCTTGAACTTGATTCTGGAACGCAGTTAAATTACGTAGTTTCCATCTTTTCAGAAATTTCTTTTAATATTTATTGATATCAGAGCATTACTTAACCTAGGAAAAATTATTCCCCAATGTTAAAGTAAAACACTTATTTTGCTTATTTCTTATTTTTTTGTTTTTATTTTTCCGTATATTTGACATGCAACATTACATTAGTTTCAGGTGTACAACATAGTGATTTAACATCTCTGTATCTTTTGCTATGCTCACTATAAGTATAGCTAAAGTAAGACACTTCTGATTATGTTATCCAATGCCCTATAGGTCATGAGGCTTTCCATTTAGACTAGTAGGAACAGGTATTTTTCTTGGACCTGTGTGACATCCAGGAACTGTTAACTCATAGTTCTTAAGCTTGCCTCATATGCATGTGTCGATATATAATTACCTGAATATTTGACAGCACTCTTCTGCATAACTGCATTCCCTCTCTGCTCTCCAGTTCTCTGTCCAGAAAACCTTAGACACTTTGGTATCCACAGATTCTCAGCTTTGTCTCTTCAGTCAGGGAATATGCAGGGCTTTGCCTGTGTGTCATCCTCACATAGCCACCTAAAGTCAATCTCAAGGTAGGAAGCTGAGAATTGATAAGGCTGAACCTGTTTACCATTTTTTTTTTAAAGATTTTATTTATTTATTCATGAGAGACAGAGAGAGAGAGAGAGAGGCAGAGGGAGAAGCAGGCTCCCAAGGAGCAGGAAGCCCGATGCAGGACTCGATCCCAGGACCCTGAGATCATGACCTGAGCCGAAGGCAGACGCTTAACCATCTGAGCCACCCAGGCGCCCCTGTTTATCATTTTTTAGGGATACTCTGTACTTCATTGTCTAATACCTAGTTTATTGAAAACCATTCTTGCAAATGCATTGTGAATTACTGATTATTTCAGTTTATATAAATTGTAAACCAGACTACATCCTCCCACATTTACAAATCCCTGTAATACTTTATTTGGACAAAGAAATATTCTAGCTAACTATAATACTGAGGAGAATTTGCATGATGATGTACTGACCACTCTGATCTATCAGCAATAATAGCCTTGGGTTGAGATTGAAGATTAGATGCATTAGACACAAAAAGTTTTAGCTCAGACAAGTTTATCTAGCTCTTCAGAGGATTTAAAGTTAGTAACCACAAGAGTAGCAATAGCATTGCAAAATTCTGGTGACTCTCAGGCACAGCTTCTAATGTCCTCCACTTTGTACAAGTCATGTGTAAGGTTACAAGTCACAAAGCCTGTAGGGTGCAGACCATCTCTAGCTCAGGAAAATAATAAACTTCAGCATCCCTTGAATTTTTACATTTCCTCAGAAGTGTGTGAATAGTACCTATTTTCTAGTGCAGCTCAGTATCATTAGTTATCAGTAACTTACCAATTACTGCTTTTTCAATAAGCCGTCATAAATAAACTCCATGTTCTTTTTTGATACAGAGCATTTTTCTCAGACCTAACATATTCTTATAAATCCATTGGAGTTAGTTGCAAGAATGATTTAATCCGAGATTTTCCTGAAGCTAATGGTGGAGTCACAGACCACCTGTCAACATTTTCCTCACAGATAACATACCCATTATTTGCCTATTATACTATTTATTCTATATGGACTCATTCACATCTCACTATGCTACTCTAAACAGTCTGTAGTTAGTTCTATATATAGCTTAAAGGGAATATTTAAATCAAGAGCTAAATGGTAGTGGTTGGAATGAGAAATGGAAGATAAAGGGAATATTTTCCTTTTTCTTCCATATTATTTTGACTTCATGGATTTCAGTATCAGTGTCCTTGGAAGTAATTTACTACATGTGTTGAAATAACAATTTTATGGCATTTTGTTACTCTAGAAATCAGTAATCAATACTCTCTACTGTTTGGAATATACAAATCATTTCAGAATATCAAGAACTCAATTTTCTAACAGTATCACACACTTGTAGATCACCTATTATGCATAAGGCACTGTACTCTACATGTATCTGGTTAAGTAAATTTAAAATTATTAACAAGGCTAAGGTAATTTCTTCCAATCTCACATATGCAGAGTAGCGTACTATCCAATGGAACTGAATTGACCCATAACTTGTATTGTTCATCATGTAAATATCATTGTTAAATGTAATGCATAACTTCACTCTCTTTAATGGACTGTAAATATATTTAAATACTAAAGTTTTTTGCAATTAATATAAATATAGCCAAAAATTATCTGTCCTTATACCAAGTGATATTGCTTATCTCAGCTGTAAAATAAAACATAACTCCTATGCATATCCAGCATACAAACTGAGGTGTTAATCAAATGAAATTGTATATGTGAGTCAGCTAGTAAACTTTAGTGTCTTATCTTAAAAGAGAAAAGAACCAAATAACTACTAGGCCATTTCTATATTCAAGACTGAAATGGAGAATCTTGATTATCCATGTTATTCAAGGATGAAAATTCTACTGTTACTAATTAGCTTTGTCAAATTCTTTAATTGTATATTAGGCATAAATAAGCTGATTTCACCTCAATTTTAAATTGTATTATAATAACCCTCCTGATATATTGATTCTATAGGATTACTACTCATATAATTAAAAACTTAAAAATAATCACTATGTTAATAATATGACTAATTTTATATGACTTTTCACATAAATTTATGTAATTTGAAGGTATTAGGAAAGCTAACATAAAAGAACAAAGACATCGTCATTATAGTTTAGAAATCACTTGTAATTCAAAGCATGCTATTGCAGAACAGAGTTATGGAAATATTAAAAATAAAAAATTCATTGTTAAATTATATTAAACAGAGAAATGAATTAGCTTCAAAGTTTTTTAAAGTTAAAATAATTTTAAATATGTATCAGAAGAAAATTATAGACAATTTCTATTTCGCTAGTAGGTATTCTAACTTTATTCTTTGCATATTCATTATAAATGATAATCCTTTTGATCTTTTAACTTCATTAGAAGTTCTTATAAATTTCATTCACTTATGGCAAGTTTATCTTATGTGAGTTTGTAAATTAAATTTACTCCTCTACTGCAAACGATTCCCTTTCAAAATAATGCGACAATTATTTATGTTAATATTCACCAGCAAACATTTATTGAATTCCCACCCCATGATGTGACAAACACCATACTAGAAAATGAGAAGGCAAAAGGAATATAGAGTTTTGAGCTAAATTAATGCACAGTCTCATCATTTTCACAATGTACCAACTAACCAGATAAAAGACATGGGATGTGCCCTCAGGACACATATGACCTGACAGCAGGGGGAGGAATACATGTGAAACAGTAAGGGGCAATATAAAATATTGTAATTAAGAGTAAAACCTATTCATTAATCAAACCTATCCATATTACTTGGTCTGAGATACTTAAATTTACAACTTGAAATTAATGGTAAAAAAAATCACTTTGTAAGAATGTAAAACAAAATTCAATGATTTATTTTCCAGGTAGATAACTATAATTCTTACAGGTGTATCTAGACATTTTAGGATTTTAATTTGCTAATAAAGCTTGCCTAGAATAAAGCTTGAGATTTGAGAATAAAGCTTGCCTAGACAGAGGGGAGTTTGATAAAATGACTTAACGGTAGGGTGCCCCTTGTGTAAAGATAGCTTAAAGGTTCAAGCCTACAGATGGTGAATGGAAATTAAAATACTTTAGCTGATTTAAAAAAAAAAAAAAAGCAAGTTGAATTTAAGCTTGGTTTGGGCAGACTCCAATACACAACTACTGCAGGATAAAAACTCACTTGCAGTAGACAGCAATATGGTCATGCTTATTCACAGAGGACATGCAACCATTTTTTAAAGTACACTGTGAGAATTCAGCAACCTGAAGGTGAAGAACAGTGAAAACTTAGATATTATATTTAGATCACACAGTAAAGCAAATAAGAATTAAAAACAGAAATATATTTTGCTAGCAACAAATTGAAGTATGAGATAATAAAACAAACACAAAAGCCTTGTATGAGTAAACAGAAGGGAGCTAAGACCTTACTACCACTTCTTTTTATCTGGAAAGTACACAACTCACTAACAGAAGTACTCACGATGACACTGTGACTAATCCTGGGTGAAACCTGATGGTCCACTTAGTTCTTGCCATAGGCAGGGCAGATCAGAAACTGCCTGCACTGAACACAGCTGGCATTTCTTCTAGCTCAGGGAAGTGCTAAAGACAGGATTATCACAAAATTATTTTTTAAATATACTTGGCCTTAGTAGAATTTTTTGTATTGATCTTAAAAGTAGCTATCATTATCTAGAACTTTCAAGCAAACTTAATGGACACATATAAGTGATGAAATTGCCAAAATTGGAAAAAAGAGTTTTCAAACTCTAGGAGAGTGAAAACCACAGGACAGTGAATGACTCTTTTTTAGCTCATGTGTATTGAGTGAACAGTGTGGAGAGAACTAAATAGCCAACCTATCTGTCTGTCTTTCTCTTGCTCTCTCTCTTTGTTTCTCTAAAGCCTCTAACAACCTCTACAGTAGGTTTTATACCAACAACTAATTAAAACTTTTGTAGACAACATCCAGTAAACAAAAACACTTTAAAAGAACATTCCACAAAGCATGGAGATTTACTGATGAAATTACTGTCTTCCACGTCTCTTTCTTGGCTACTTCCCTAAACAACATGGCAAATTTTCTAAAATACCAGTAAGGACAAGCAGTGTCTGACAGACTCTGTTAGCTTCTACTTTAGCATTACAGATCTAGTAAGAAATATCAATCCAAGGTTTCCCTTTAATGAGGTCTGCCGTAAAACCAACAAATATAATCCTTTCAGCACTAATGTGAAATAGTTCACTAGTTAGAATATTTAAAATAATGGTTAAAAAACTAACTAAATGCTTATATTCTAGGATGACAATTCAGTAGCATTTTGTTTAAAAAAATGATGATGATAAATAGATATAAAATCAATCAATCTATGTATTTACATATAATGACAATCTTACTCTTGGATGAGAAACTAAGATTCCTAGCTCTCAGCTTGTTCTTCTATGAACGAGAGGTCTGGATGGGACACATAAGATAATTTACAAATGAAGATGATATGATTCATTCCTTAAATTCAGAGATTATAAAAATAAAGAATTATTAATAACTCATGATAATGGAATATTTTAAAGAAATATTTCAAAGAAATGAATTACCACCATGATGTGAAGAAGAATCTGCTGCGATTGAACATTATCCCATACAATTATATTGGCTAATACTAATAAAAAGTATTGCTAATATTAATTTCTGTTTCATTTATTTTAAATCTGAATGTATTTGAAAAAACTAGTGTAATCTTATCTGAGTCACACATTCTAAAGGCATAAAAGAGAATCTTATCATTACTTAAAAATCACTTTCTGCTCAAAGAACTATAATAAGTAATTGTTTTACAGAATGGCACTGAGTTCCAATACCATTGTGTTTTGATCATGATAATAAGTTATAATAGCATAAATCTAAAATATATCCATATCCAAGGAAATTATATATATATATAAAATATATCCATATCCAAGGAAACAAGAGCTATTTGTTTATATAATCCATAAAGAAGTTTTCTTAATGAGCTAACAAAATCTATTATATAAGTTGGCCACACAACGCATACAAAAATGTTTTCAGATGGCTAGAGATATGGTTCCCATACATTATTGAAAAGATACATGCTATTTCTAGACAGTATACTTTACCACCAAAGGTATTATGTCATATTATTTAGTCTGAATTTATATATTGTGCTAAAAGGAAACAAAATTTTCAGGTAGTATGGGGAAACATACCATTGAAATATATGACCAAACTGACTAATCTTCCCTGAAGAGAGGTACTTCTAAAAGGAGCATCCTTCAAGAGCTGTGTGACTGACGAGACCTATTCTTCAGAGCTAATGCTGTAGTAGAAGATAATAAACTTTTTTTTGGTGATGGTGCCTCCCTCCATCTGTGCACAGGAGTCTGCCTCTCCTTCTCTATCTCCCTCCGCCTTGCGCCCCTGCTTGAGCTCTCTCCCTCTCTCTCTCTCTCAAATAAATAAAATCTTTAAAAAAGAGAATAATAATACCTAGACCACAGATTTATTTGTGCTGATCAAATCAAATTACATAATAAGCATTAACTAATAAATATAAATATTTTTATAAAATAAATATAAAATAAATATAAATATTTTTAATAATACCTG
Source organism: Mirounga angustirostris (assembly GCF_029215605.1). NCBI lineage: Eukaryota > Metazoa > Chordata > Mammalia > Carnivora > Phocidae > Mirounga > Mirounga angustirostris. The sequence goes on along the minus strand of NW_026991722.1, from coordinate 41,611,658 downwards.
TGATACAGTAAGCAGTAATGGAAACTTTCATGTTTAATGATATTATTCATTTCTTTTTTATCTCATCTAGGTCTTCCCTTTAAGATATTCTAATCTGGAAACATATGAATTGATTTTTTTTTCCTTATATTAAGAATGACAAAAACAATTTCTAAAATGAAATTCTTTCATCAATAATTTCTGATATGCCCTGAATTGATATGCTCTGACTTGGTATATCACATCATGCTGAAAATTAAATCATTCTTTATCTCTAGAATTTTTATTTGAATGGACCTCATTTTGCCAATAGTAAGAACAAGGATGTTACTTCCCTTTCAGTTTCTAGTATTTCGACCATAGTTAGAGAGGCTAAGGCCAGATTGATATGCAAATATCTTAGTCATATTTCTAAAGTCTAGTGTTCATTCTATCACTTCAGCTCTTTGGGACTGATGTTGGATCTCCTCATACCCTCATCATCTAGTTCCCTGACATTCAGGAGTGAGGACATGAAAAATCTGAATTCCCTGTATGTGGTACTAGTTGGGTTTTCCCTGTCTCCACCTTGGCCTACAGCACTTTACTTCCATTTCCAGGGTATGTCAAGGAAGTCTTCCCATATTTTTGTTATTTGTAGAGGTTTCCGTCTCTGAAAAGCTATGAAGTGGGAGGACTGATGGTGGAAAAGGAGGTGTAAGGGCATTTAGCTCAAGATTGTGATTGCTGACACTGTGGTTGCTATAGAACCTATTGCTGATAATAATTAATCCACAAAGTGTGCATTCCGCTCTACTTTGTTTCACACTGAGGGTTTTCTCCATTTCTTGGGACAAACCATGGGTCTTTAGTAATGAGAGTGATCAGTTAAGTCATACTATCTCAATGGAATGAATTCTGTAACACTGATGATAAGTAGAATGCCAAAATGATTTTTTTTTATTATTATGTTATGATGTTATGTTAGTCACCATACAGTACATCATTAGTTTTTGATGTAGTGTTCCATGATTTGTTGTTTGTGTATAACACCCAGTGCTCCATGCAACACGTGCCCTTGTTAATACCCATCACTGGGCTAATTCATCTCCCCCTCCCCTCTAAAACCCTCAGTTTGTTTCCCAGAGTCCACAGTCTCTCACGGTTCCTTTCCCCCTCTGATTTCTCCCCCTTCATTTTTCCCTTCCTTCTCCTAATGTCCTCCATGCTATTCCTTATGTTCCGCAAATAAGTGAACTGACTTACTGAACTGAACTGACTCACTCAAATAAGTGAAATTGACTCTGCAAAACGATTTCTGATAGTGCTATGAATATTAATGATTTCTGAGTTTTATCAAGATTTTAGAAAGGGTTCCAGAATAAACTCAAATGGCTGTACTGATGGTGTTTGAAACAATAAGCATCTTTTGGTTCTCCTTATAAATACATACAAATGTCCTTATAAATGATTGAAATTTTTCACTGGTATCAATACCAAGTATAGTAAAAAAGCTTTAGAAAAACCATAGTGTGCATGTGTATATGGCCTAAATAAGTTTATTTTGGATCTTCATGAACCTATCATTGAATTTGCTCTTGTATATTTAAATGATCCGCTCTAATCAAAACAAAAAACATTGCATAATTGGTACTATGATTTTTTATTATATTAGCATTTATCATAATTCTAAATATTTCAGGATTTTAGAAAAAGATAATTTGAAAACTTGTTTTAGATGTATTTGTGTACAAATTAAATTTGTATCGGTATAAGGATTATGGAAAAATAAGTGAAAAATTATTTGTATCAAGTATGATAGTAAGCAGAGACAGTCTTGCCACTATTGTTCTCATAGTAAAGTTTCCTTTTTTCTCCCCCTGTTCAGTAGCAGAGATTTGTGTTTTTTAACCCCACTGATTTGGGCAGCTCTGTATTCTGAGAAGCCAGCAGAGGAAGTATTTTAAAAAATTGCTGCTAGTGTTAGCTCTCTCAGCTTGATGCATGACATAGTCTCCTGCATTCCTATATTTTCTTCTCTTAGTCTATAACATGTAACAGCTACTGATCAACTGGAAGCAAAATTCTTCAAACTTCTGGGAGTAGCAGTTGATAAATTTAGCATGTCCTGCATGCAAAATAGCAAAATGTTTATATGTATGAGCCTTAGGATCAGATAGACTGGTTTTAATTCTTGACTCTAAAATTTATTGGGGGTATATTTTGTCCGTATTTTACTCAGTTGCTGTTATTGCTACTGTTTTTCTTTTTGTTGTAATAATTCTCTCTGGTTGATTTTTGCCTGGCTGAGATAAAAAGGAAATGGCTGGTATCATTAAAAATAAGGTTTTTTTTATTATTGCATACTATATGCCAGGCACTACTACAAATGTTTATGTGTGCTAATTAATTTGATTTTGCTATGCTACTGCCTCAACTAGTAGTCAACTGTATAAAATGTATGATGCATACTATGGATTCTATAATTGCAGCCCACAAAGAACCCCTCTTCCTAAAGACAGTTGAGGAAGTTTGAGAACTTTTAATTAGAGCTTGGACCTTATAGAAGCTGTACAAAGCAGCATCTCCATTTAAAGTCATTGAATAAAATGTGTATCACCTTTCAGTGACCCTGCTGCTTTGCTAAGTCACATTCTTGGGAAAAGGCAGTTGGAGCAAAAATAGATCAAGTGATTGGACTGCTATCTCTCTCAGAGGAACAAGCCTTTAAGGCATGTAAGATCAGCTGTTCGTTGGATTGCTGTAGAAGTCCACCATCACATTATCCATGTGTAAGTATTAATTTGAAAATGTACTGCACTATTCTGTTTTCCCCTATTATACTTTCCTCTCTTCTGAGAAGATAGCTAGTGTAGTTATTAATAATTTCAGAGGGGGCGCCTGGGTGGCTCAGTTGGTTAAGCGACTGCCTTCGGCTCAGGTCATGATCCTGGAGTCCCGGGATCGAGTCCCGCATCGGGCTCCCTGCTCGGCGAGGAGCCTTCTTCTCCCTCTGACCCTCCTCCCTCTCATGCTCTCTGTATCTCATTCTCTCTTTCTCAAATAAATAAATAAAATCTTTAAAAATAAAAAATAAAAAAATAATTTCAGAAACCCCAGAATAGATACAATGGATGACAGCACAGACATCTGTAATTGGATTCTATTGTTTTGACAATGTTGAGTTAGTGCTCTGTGTGAGTCTGAATTTCTTAGAGATTATCCAGGTGCACTGTTAGGATTAGATCTCTCAGTTACTACACTTACTATAAGTGGTTAGTACTATCATACACCTAGAAAGAGCTGATGGGCAAGCTTATGTCTCCCTCATTAAGGACTCTACTCAACTTACAACCCTGACTTTTTTTATGTAAGTGTTTCATATTTTAGAATCCCCTCCAACTTAGCTACAAAGTACGTAAGAGATTTCCAGCACATAAAGTAAGGAGGATCAACAAATAAGAAACACAGTGATTGTTCAGTTTGGCTATCGTGATAAAAACAGAGATGGATTTGACATATATCCCCTACCAGGAAAATTCCAAGAATTTTAAAGTTTGGCTCAAAAGAACAGAATCTTTACAGAAAGAAGCTTTATGAAAGGACTCAAAGCATAGCATAAGTCCTTCTCATGGTAAACAGGGGCTTCTTACACAATTGAACATCAGGCTAAGAGAGTTTGAAAACCATGAAATATTGTACCTATGATGCTGAAAGAGAATAAAATGTGATACTGAGCTCTTAGTAATCATGCTTAGTTAAATAACTAAAAGCCTTGCTATATCTTTGCAGTTTAATGATAAGCAGTTTATAGTCCTTAAACTACACCATTGGTTATTGAACAAATATCTATGAATCCAAGTAATAGTCCTGGTAACATTAACTTCTTCATTTAAAAAATTTTGTCTAAAATACACTTTAATGAGAGAAAATTTTCTTCCTGTAGTAATATTAGCCATAGAACACTTGAAAACAACACATCATTGACAAAAGCATTCCCAAAAGAAACAAAAGTGTGTTCTGAATTTCACCAATATTAAAAACTGGAGTTAGAAACAAATCTCAGGGGGCGCCTGGGTGGCTCAGTCGTTAAGCGCCTGCCTTCGGCTTGGGTCATGATCCCAGGGTCCTGGGATCGAGTCCCACATCCGGCTCCCTGCTCTGCGGGAAGCCTGCTTCTCCCTCTCCCACTCCCCCTGCTTGTGTTCCTGCTCTCGCTATGTCTCTCTCTGTCAAAAAAATAAATAAAATCTTTAAAAAAAAAAAAAAAATCTCAGTATGTATTAGGAAATGAATGTTTCCTAATGTTCTTGCAGATAAAACTATTACTTTTTTTTTTGTCATCTAAGTCTCAGTAATCCATGTTTTTTGTTTGTTGTCATTATTTACATCTTATTTACTTTTCCTCTAGCTAGCTGTGTATGCAAACATATATACAAAAGGAGGCAGAATTTTATATATTAATCTTTAGTAGGAAGGTCTCAAAGAAGTGGTTGAGGATTTCTGGTCAGGACAAAATAATTAAGACTCAAATACAACTGTAAGGCCTAGAAAGAACACAAGAGAAAACCAAAGAACAGTGAAAAGTAGTATGAAGGTGAATTCATTTTGTTACGGAGATACCTGAGGACTGGAACAACACCACAGCAGAAGGTGACAGCCCAGGACTGGCATTTCCCAATCTCCAAACCAACAATAGAAGATAGCCCAGATCAGGCCGACTCACTTCTCCGGTGGGTCAAATGGGAGTTCTGCTGACAGTATCAGGCAAGTTTGGCAGAACTAGTATGGTAGAAGCTATCAAAATCCCTGTCCACCAGCAGCAAATACAGTAAATTAAAGGATAATAGTTTATTGCATTTCCTTAAGGAGATTATTCTGAGTTCCTCAGACAATACATAGATGTCCGTCTCTTTGGGATCAATTGTTGGGAGTTTTATTGGTTTCCTTTGGTGGTGTCCTGTTTCCATGATAATCATGATCCTTATGGCACTGTGTTGGTGTCTGCACATTGGAGGATGTAGGTACCTCTTCCAGTTTTTATAGACTGGCTTTTGCAGGCAAAGCCCTTCACTGGTCAGCCCCTCTAAAGAGTCTGGTGGTGTCCACAGGTGGACTTGCTGTTGGGAGTCCCGAGGCAGGTGGATCTGGTGCCTGGGTCCGCAGGTGGTCCAACCTGATGCCTGGGCATGTAGAAGCAGGTCTGGAGCCTAGGTTCACTGGGGTGGGCCTGGCACTTGAGTCTGTTGTGATGGACCCGGGACCTAGATTCTGCGCCCACAGACGTCAACCAGGCACTACGAACAGATAGGGTGAGCCTGGACTCTGGGTCCACAGGGGGCCATTGGGAGCATCGGTCCACAGGAGCTGAGGGAGCCACAGGCACTTAAGTGGACCCAGCAACTGGGCTTCCGGGAACTCAATGAGAGCCTGGTGCTGAGGAAGCCGCCTGGGCATGAAAGCGCCATCCGGGGGTGCTGGAGCCGGCCAGTGACCTGGTAAGCTGGGGGCCTGCATTCACGGGCTCTCTGGGAACCTGGGACTGAGGAAGCCACCAAAGCCAAGGGGTTGGGTTCTCAGGAGCTCGTAGAGAGCCTGGCGCCGAGGAAAACGCCTGGGGCCCATATGGGGCTGCTTCAGCCCATGCCTGTGTGGGCTGGGGCCTGCCTTCAAGGCACGCTCTGGGAGCCTGAGCTGAGGAAGTCACCTGAAGCCGTAGCAGCCGCCTGGGGTAGCTGGAGCTGGGAGACCTGGGTTTGTAAAAGCCGGACGGGAGCTTGGTGGCTCGGGACCCGCCGGGGGCCAGCAGACACCAAAAAGAGCCCACGCCTAGATTCCCGGGAGTCCAAGGAGAGCCCGGTGTCCAGGACGTCTGCCGTAAGGCGCGGGGGAGAGCGTTAATGCCGTGTTGCCGTAAGGCGCGCAGAGAACCGGAAGCCTGGTGCCCAGGACACCGCCAGGATTGCGGAAGCAGCTGGAGGCGAGGTGAGCCGGGGCCGGGTTTGTGGGAGCCCACCAGGAGGCACCCAAAGCCTTAGGAGTTGGCCTGTTAATGGGGCGACCGGCTTTGGGGTCCGTGCGCAGTCATCACTTCACTGTCCTCCCTTGAGTGCGTGGGGCTGCCAGGTTTGGGAGGAGGGATGAGGGGATGCGAATCTTTCTTTCCTGCCCCCCTCAGTGTGCACTTTGTTATTTCTGTTCTTCACCCAGGTGCTGCAACCCCTCACCTGGAATCCTTGGCTCCTATGAAGGTATTTTTATGCGCAGTTGTTTAAATTGATGTTCCTGGAGGGAGGATGAGAGCTGGAAATTTCCATGCTACAGTTTTGATCCATTTATTTTTTAGTCTGTTTTTTATTTCTAAGGACATTTTCAATTTTATCCAAGTTATGTTGGATACTAGTCATTTATTACTTATTATTTAATGTTTGCTTTAGGTTCGGTTATATCACCTGTTTCATTCCTAATTTCCCTCATTTTTGCTAAAACTTGTTTCTTCATCAATCTATGAAAACTTTAAGAATTCTATTGGGTTATTTAAAGCAACTTTTTGCTTGGTTGTTTCTATGTCTTTTTAATTAACTCGAACTTTTATCCTTATTGTATTCTGTCCACTTTCTTTGGATTTTTTTTTTTTTTCTCCAGCATTTTAAAATGTGCCACTTGATTATGGGCCCTTTTTTTGGTCCTGTGCAACCCCTACTTGCAAACCCCATCATCTTCTCAATCTCAAGTGTGAATTTCAACCACAGGTATCCAATTCATTAATCTGACTCTAAACCAATTACCTGCATTCTCCCGGCACCATTCCCAAAACCCATGGTGCAGTATTTTGGGCATGAAAGTTTGGGTATTTTCTTTGAATGGAACACAAAAAAATATTGACAGATAAAACATTTGTCTTTTTTTTTCCATTTGCTGAAGCCTTTATTCTTAGTGTGTTTTTTTTTTTTTTTAGTTAAGAAGTGTTTGAAATTAACAATTATATTTTGTACAATTACTGATAATGATTTTAATTGATTTATGATTATAATCAATTAGGTATTAAACTGCAGGCCTTTAGTTTCCTGAAAAAGATGTTTGAATGTGTTGTATTCTTTGAGTTAGATTGCTAATATTTGGTTATTCCCCTTCATTTGTAAGGGAGGCGTTTCTCTTGCAACTCAAGCATGACATTTTTTTTTTTTGCCTTAATTGGTCATTATCTTTAATGAAAATAAATCTGTATTTTCACCCTTCCTGTTTTAAATATGGAAATTTGGTATACTATCACATATCCCCCACTTCACTACCTTCAGTTATTTTGCTGAATTAAGCTGGGTATGTAGATTCATATGATGCTAATGAAGATGACAATGAGACAGGTGTGAGAGATGATGATGATTTTTTTATTACTAAGTAACTTTTCTCTACATAATTTTCCTAATAATGAAAATAATTTTTATAAAAAATAACCTCATATTACACAAATTTATTTTTTGAATACGCAGCATCTTTCAGAGCTGTGTTTTATTCTGATTTTTCACGTCTTGATTTTTGTCTTAAAATGAAATGCCATCTCTGTTTCTAAGACCAATACACTAAGCCAGACTCTTGGTGGTCTGCCTCAAGTCAAGTTTCAGTATAGGTTCAGTCAACTGTGGCCAGAAGGCAAGAGCACTAGATGAAAGAAGGCCTAAGAGGAATGAAATCCATTCACCTTGCTTGCTAATTTATGTACAGTAACACTGTCTGTTTGCCCATTGGAAAAGATAGCTGTTATTTTTTACAATTCCTACATAGTGCTGTCTTCTTACCAAGTGTGCACCTATGGGCTGGGTTCTCCAGAGTGATGCCTTAACCTGTTTGAACAAAGTGTCGTCAGCACTAGCAGGACCTATCAATGAGGCAAGGATAGAGTGCTGGAGTGGGAGTTGGGGATATGTCAGTACTTACAAGATAATAACAGATTTTTCTCTCTTCTCATAATTGAAGGGTGAAAGAAAGAATTTCCCAGAAAAATAAGGCGGGGGAACTTTTAGACAAATATATATATATATGTTCACTATAGTGCATATTCTGGTTTGTATTTGCATTTTCTTTGCAAGTCTTATTAAAATATATTTTATATTTATTCCATAACTTTATTATGTTTAACCACATAGGAATATTTGCTTAGTATTATCAGATCACTTATTTATTTAGAGCTTCTAAGTCTTATACCTTTCCAGTGATCATTCTGTTTGTTCATACTTACTAAGAGAGGGCTGTGTTTATTCAGTATTGATTGTTGACATGGATGCTTTTCAAAGACAGTTATTACTATTCAGATTTTCCTGGCTCAAAAAAAAAAAAAAAATGAGAAGGGAAAGTCTGCAGGTTGCCACTGATATACTTTTTTCACAGTTTAAGCTAGATGCAGCCTGGGTAAAAATTAAAGCCTTAAATATTTTGCCTGTAATGTTCTTTTTCATGTATATTGTTACATGTTGGGACAGTACCCTATGTATTTTTTTTTAAGATTTATTGATTTATTTTAGAGAGAGAGAGGGAGAGAATGAACATGAGAGGGATGTGGGCTGAGGGAAAGAGAAACCCAAGCCTACTCTGTGCTGAGGCAGAGCCCCTCCCAGGGCTCAATCTCATGACCCTGAGACCATGACCTGAAACGAAACCAAGAGTGAGACACTTAATCAGCTGTGTTACCCCAGCACCCCAGGACGGTACCCTATTTATTAAGAGGAATGAATATCATCATTAAAATTACAGTAGTCTCACTTTCTGTATTATACTATCCTTAGCAAGTACAGCTAGAAATGAGTATCATGGGAAGACCCAATACAACTGAGATTTCTTCTCATCTAATGATATTAAAGCTACTTTTTGCCAACATCCTTTGTGTTTCTGAAACAAATCAGTATATTCTTCTGGGGGCATTGATTATTTATTCCTTAATTCTTTCGTTCCATACGTATTTATTTAGCTCCTTCTATGTATTCCAGGTAGTATTTTAGGAAATGAATATATAAAAGAGAACAAAAGAAATATGAATAGAAGCCCACTGTCTGGTTATAGAAAGAAGAATTAAACACATGTAATCAAACCAACGAGCATATTTAATGAAATTGTGAAAAGAATTACAAGAATAAGGTGTTAAATAATAGCTATAATGGGAGTCATCAAGACAGCTTCTTTCATTACAGATTAAATTTCTATTTCTAGAAATAAGGTTAGTAACAGTGTTGCCCCTCATTCCTCTCCAGATGACCAAGTCTTTATAAATAGACTTCATGCAAAAGAGTTATGAATAAGATATAAGTTAATTTTAATGTTACCTTGGTTATTCTCAAAATCATACAAGGAAGAAAGGGTAGAAAGCTTAGTGAAAAGAGAAGTTAAATTTTTAGTGTCCCTCATTACCCTAGTCAAGGTATAGTGGAGAAGGGAATTGAAATTATTTTAATAGCCTTGGCATCCTCAAGAAAACTGGCTTGTTACTTGTCCATTCGGAAGAAAAATTACTTCCCTGAATGTCTTGAGTTTATAACAATTTTGGCACTACCCAGTAAATACTCTGTTAATCTGAGGCTGTTTTAGACAGATGGCCATTGGGCCTTTCAGATTACTTGGTTAGAGTCATCTTAATGGCCATTAAGCATGGCCAGACATTCAGGGACTAGACTGGCTAGGCCCAAGTAAGTTAGAAATCCTCTCCAAATATATTCCTAATGATACCTGCTTTATTCAATTTTATCCACAGTTTTGGTGCCCAAATTCAAAGTGCTTTGTTATAATTAGGTCGCCCAGTTTGGCTTTAGATTTAAGTCCTTAGATTATTTAGGGTCTTACTAAATTTGAAATGTTATTGAGGGGCTGGAGATACTAAAAATGATTCAGGAACTTCTACTAAGATTTCAGCTGTGTCCTTATGGATCAAAGGAATCAGTCTTGCAAAAAGACAAAAGAGAAAACATTCTAAGCAAAGGGGATGGTAAGTGAGAAGGCTCTGTTAACAGAACAATTTGACACTCTTTACTGCACTTTCTTCCAAATGTGTCATATAAACTTAGTCTCTCAGCCACTGAATATTGTTGATTCCTCTTTACTTTTCTTCAGACTTGATATAGAATGGTACCCAATATTCATGTTCTTCCAGTGTTGCCATGACTGTTTTTAAGACAGAGAATTAAATATTAAATACTTGTGTTTACATACACATAATACTTGTGTTTACATTTCTAGATAGAAGCAGAATTACCTCTCCTAATATTAGGCTGTAAAGGCAACACAAAGAGCATATAACCTTTACTTTTCCTCTAAGAATAGCTCAGCAACAGGCCATGGAATATTATTTGCTCTTTTGTGTTCACAATGATAAGTAAAGGGGTTTAAAGTTCTGAGACCATAGAGATAGCCCTTTTCTGTCTGAGTATAGGCTAGGAGCTGGAAAGGGGTCAGATTAGTCTCCTACTTAACTTCTCTAGGCCTCACAAAGGTCAACTTTCTCCAAGGCTGTTTGTTTTTCTTGAACTGATCCTTTATCACTATCAGAATGGAAAGTGGGTATGAGCTTATTAAAAAGGAACTAGAGTGGAGGGGGGGTGGGGGATGGGTTAGCCCGGTAATGGGTATTAAAGAGGGCACGTATTGAGTGGAGCACTGGGTGTTATACGCAAACAATGAATCACAATATCAAAAACTAATGATGTAATGTATGGTGATTAACATAACATAACAAAATAAAATTAAAAAAAAAGGAACTAAAAATGTTGCTTTTTAAATCTTTGCTGTACTAGACCTTTAGTCGGCATCCAAGGGCAAATTAAGACTTCCACTTTGTAGAACCCGAATTACAAGACGGTTGATTTGGTTTTTAAGGCTAAATTATCACAATAAGCAAAAGCAGGCCTTTGTCCAGTATTGTTCTCTGTAGGTACACTTCTTCAGGTTTTTGGTAGCAGTGTGTGTGTCTTGTTAAAAGATAAAGGAGAAACTGAGTTACATCCAGATTCATAGATTTAGGGACGTCCCCCAAATCAATTGTCACTAATCCCCTCAAAGATGAGTTAAAACTCTTTATCTCCATATATGCCATGTATTCCTTATCCTTCCTTCCAGTTTAGTTATTCACCATATTCCTTCTGTACTCTTCCCTTTACAGTTATTATCCATTGCACATCTTTAAATATTTTTTCTCTTTGAATCACTCCAAGATAATAACTCATTTTTGTATCCTTGGACACTGAGTTGGTCACATTTTATCACATGTAAAAGTTTCAAATGATGTAAAAGTTGCAGTCACAACTTTTTTTCCCCCTTTTGATAGGCCTAGGTAAAACAGTATTGTAGACAGTTCACTTGAGAGCTACCTCAAGACATGCTAAGCATACTCAGACTGGCTTTGCTGAGAACCAAACTCTGCTGTGACGACTCTTTCCTGTGAAATTCTGTATTTGGTTGGATGGCATGATTTAATTTGGGGATTAGGATGAAGGTTTAGGGGTGGCTCAACATAGTCCATCTTAGCCTACCTAAGTTCTGTACTGGATCTTTTATGTAATTTCTTAAGAACAAAAAGCAAATTACTGCCTTAATCTTTTAGATTAATTGTTCTGTTCATATATCTGTCTTCAGAACTTCGAGGGTAATGGTGGGACATGAATGAATTTTCCAGGTAAAATACTGTATTATACCCTCCTAATGTAAGTCAAATTTATAATATCATGGTACCTTCAGCCAAATAAATTTGTTTTTCCTGGAATATTTTATGAGACACCTTGCTGTGTATTTCCCCTTCTATATCAGAATAATTTATTTAACTGCTCTGTTAAAATCCTATCCATCCTTAAAGGTATACCTAAAATTACACCTCTTCTGTCACAGTATTTTATAAACAGTTTATTGTGAAGATCTCATTTGGGTCGGACACTCAATGCATAGAAAGCCACTGAGTGTGGATTCAGAAAGGATTGACTTTCAAATATGCTATTTAAGAGAGTGTAATCTTGGGAAAGTAATTTATAACCCTATGTATCCCTTTTTGTTCAGAGGCATATTCAGCTATATAGTAACCCATTTTACTAGGTAAGTACATGAGAAAATATATAAATTTTATCATGAATAAAATATATTTTATAATATTTAAATATATAACATTTGATGTAAAAATGCATAAATATTAAATTATTAGAGCTGATATTATTCCCATTTTACAAATAAGAACATAGTGATTGATTTGTCCAATATCTGACAGTGTTTAGGTACAACTATTAAAAAAACAAGTCTTTTGACTTGGTGTCCATTCTACATTGCATGTCTATTATGCTTAGGCAGAAAGCATGACACAATTTTGAATTCCCATTTTTCTATGTATTTACTACTCTTTCTTGATTTGTAAAGCTTTTTCGTAGCTTCTCAAATGTAATTGTAAATAATTTTGTAGTTGTTTTATTTTCTATACCAAATTATAAGCTACTCTAGGCATTTATGAAATCTTTACATAGCACAGATTATGTGCCAAAGTGAGGCAACAGAGAAACCTAGGGCAAAGAGTTAAATAACTTATATGAAGTCACAAAACCAATGAATAGCAGATTTGGGGATTTGAATCCAGTAAGTAGTCCAGCTTCAGAATCTGTGTTCTTTAGACATACTTTATATTGTCTCTTTAATAATAGCTTACTCATCTTTGAATTCTCTAAACTCACCCATCAGTGGCTATAATTGAAATGGAATACACTGTTAAAAAAAATACATTTGTTAATGATGATTAACCTTTATTAGAGTCTCAATATTAAGAATTATTATGGACAGGGGCACCTGGGTGGCTCAGTTGTTAGGCATCTGCCTTCGGCTCAAGTCATGATCCCAGGGTCCGGGGATCGAGCCCCGCATCGGGCTCGCTGCTCAGTGGGGTCCCTGCTTCTCCCTCTCCCACTCCCCCTGCTTGTGTTCCCTCTCTCGCTGTGTCTCTCTCTGTCAAATAAATAAATAAAATTAAAAGAAGAATTATTATGGACAGATACCCATGACAGAATGATCACTATATGACTCCTTGAGAATTTATATTCAATATAAATACTTAGTGTAACTTTGTCATATCTTTTTTTAAGAATATAATAACCCAATTGGTTTATGGCAAATCTTGTTAATTTACTATAATTGATTTACTAGAACAAGGTTTTTCAAAACATGATAGAGCAGAGAGATACCAGTAATAACTCAGAGATTGGGGGCGCCTGGGTGGCTCAGTTGGTTAAGCGACTGCCTTCGGCTCAGGTCATGATCCCAGGGTCCTGGGATCGAGTCCCACATCGGGCTCCCGGCTCAGCGGGGAGCCTGCTTCTCCCTCTGACTCTCTCCTCTCTCATGCTGTTTCTCTCTCTCTCGCTCTCTAATAAATAAATAAATAAAATCTTTAAAAAAAATAACTCAGAGATTGTCTGATCATTTAGTTTTAATCAACAATAAAAATTTATTAACATTAAAGAACGGAAAAGATAGGGAAGTCTTAAAGAAAAGCATCATTAGGGGTGCCTATTTGGCTCAGTTGATAAAACATGCAACTCTTGATCTTGAGGTTGTGAGTTCGAGCCCCACAGTGGGGGTAGAGTGTACTTAAGAAAAAAAATAAACAAAAACCCCTGACTTTAAGAAAAAAAAAAAGCATCATTAATCAAATTTAGTATAGATAATCATTGACTTACCATTGTCAACTTTCCAGAAAAAAAAATACAGAGAAAACATATGTAGGTAAGTGAAGAAATACTTCCCTTGGGAAATAATTATGTGAGAGAATTTAAGAATGACTTAATATAATTTATTTTTTTCTTAACATGAGGATATCTCTTAATTCTTGACGTTCATTCAGTTGAATACATTTGCTCCAGCCTAAAACTAAAGCTGAAAACATGCATTTAAATGCCCAGGGTCCCATGGTCATTTAAAATTCTTATTGTCCACATCTGAATTTAACTTCCTTTCCATAAAATCATTATTCCTATCCTCCCTGCCATAATTCTGGGCATCTACCATGTATCCAGTTATGAACATCAGAAACCTAATAATCAGTCCAAATTTCTATTTTTTATTCACTTTTATTTGATTTTTTACCCAGTCTTGTAGAATTTTCCTTCTGAATATGGCTTTAATCCACTCCAATATTCTATCCTTATTTATATCACCACTTAGGTCAGCCCCTATTTATCTATCATCTTAATCCCTCTAATCTATTCTTAAAAAGTCTGCCTTTATTCAGTCTTGTCACTCTTAAAATGATCTTCCAGGTTGCAATCAGATTCATCTTTCTTAAATAAAATATGACTGTATTATTCCCTTGTTTAAAAATTCTCAGTTGCTCTGCAACCACTAAAAGGAAATGTTTAATCTCATTGTCTGGCATAAAGGCCCTCGATGAAGTGACCTCAGAGTACTTCTAATTCAACATTTGCCCCTCTATGTCCTGCACTTTAACTATAGTTCCCAGCACATACCATGCTATTTTATAGACCCATGATTTATTCACAATGATCCTTTGATTGAAAAAAATCTCTCTGTCCTCATCTGGTTAATTCCCATCAGTCTTTTATATTAACTATCAACTTACTTTCACCACAAAAATCTTTCCTGAACAATAATGACTAGAATAATTATTTCTTCCAGTTATCCTGAAGCACCTAAGATGTATACATAGCATAACATTTCCCACAAAAATTTAAATAATGTTGTCTCATCCCCTATACTGGATGCCCCTCAGAGACCAAATATCATCTCTTTAAAGACAAGACCTTGAACAGTGTCTGAGTATAATTGATATGCAGTAAATGTTCGTTGAACTTAAAGATAATTGCATACTTCTATATGAATAGGACATTCAACTTGGGCCTACTTAGTTAAACGAAAACCAAATTTTAATGAAGAATATCATATCATTGATACACAAATTAAGATTTGTGATATGTATTTAAAAAAAAGATTATGGGAACAGACTACAGGTAATAGAAGTGTAAAATATATAAAGTTTGAATATCAAGAAATGAAGTCTGTGTGTATATATATTATATATATGATATATACAAACACCTATCGGAAATAGACTATATATTTTTAACAAGAATGAAAATAAAATGACAGAATTTATCATGTAAGAAAGAAAATGTAGCAAAGTTTATTATTTCTCAAATATAGTACCTCAGGCCAGAATCACATTGAGAGAATTTGTGTTAACTATAATATTTTAAGTATAGATGCTCAACTTCACAGCTTTCATTTTTTTAAGATCTTAGGTAAGTTACTTTTTAAGAGATATACTCCTTCCCTAAGGTTAGAAGTTGAATTCTTTAAAACTATCTGACTCTATTAAAAATTTTAAAAATGTATTAAAGCATATTTAATTTTTCTCTTATTGTGAAGAAAAAAATTCCAAGCATGAAGGTCCCTTGCAAACCAAATATTTGTAAGAATGACCCATCTAACCGCTAAGGATTCTGTCTTAATATAAATGAGCACCTTAAACCATAAATTGGTGTTTTTCGGAGAGGTACTGAAAGATAAACTGTTATAAAATTGTCAGCAGCTGACAACCAGAGAACTGATTCTGTAATTTAGTGAGAAACTAAAAAGATCAAAATCACATTTCTGCCTTTTAACAGGCCTTTGGCTGTTGCACAGAACCTGCTAATAGCATCGAAGAAGGGAAGGAGGGAGTAGAGGTCATAAGGCCCACTTGACACTGTTGGGGAAATGGATGTACCCATTCTTAGTCTGTTGTGACTCTTAAGAACAGAAGACTTAAAGATGTACTGGCCCTGCTCTGAGAGAATTAATCAGAAGAATTCAGACAAATCATCATGCTATGTGTAGAACAGTTTGGCTGCTAATAATTACAGGTTTTTTTCTTTACCTAACTCTTAATTCAGAAGTACAAAACAATTAATACATATTCTGTATTTTGCTCTTACAAATGGATTCAGAAGAATTAATCATCCATCAGGCTTTTATACATTTTTCTTATTTTAGTTTATTTGGTTAGTGTGTCCCATGCATCTATTGGATACCATAGAATAATCTTTTTTGTATATTTCTGTATATTCATATGTATTCCAATATTCTAATAGTCCTTACTTGGTTTTAGACCTGTGACTATAATTTTAATCGTGATACATGGCAATTATGTAAGAAAGTACTTTTTTAATATTTTTTTGATCTAAAAAAAGACCAGACTCTTTATGTGGTTAGTTGGCATAGAAACATTCTCAGGACTGAAGAAAAATATATAGTGGGCATTTTTAAGAGCCAGGAGATTCTATGTGAAATACACCAAAATACATACTATCCTCCAAGGAACTGGATATTTGTCAATATTTAGTGGCCTTTCCCAAAGAAGATCATAATAAATAATCATAGTAATGAAACTTAGTAGTTTATATACCTATAAGCAAATGAGTAATCAATCCCTTGTAGTTATGTTCTCAAAGTACAGCCTCAAGAACAAGCTATAGAAACACTGCAAATGCTGCTGATTCTTATTTTGCTTTAATTATTATTATTATTCATTTTAGGTTGACAGTTCTTCTCTCCCAGGTACATTTATTGCTCAACATATCTCATTTCCTTCAACTTACGTTCCTTTAGTGTACTTTTTTTTTTTTTAATTCAGAGCCTCTTCTGAATTGCTAATACTGCACATACTACT
The DNA here is from genome assembly GCF_029215605.1 of Mirounga angustirostris. Classification (NCBI taxonomy): domain Eukaryota; kingdom Metazoa; phylum Chordata; class Mammalia; order Carnivora; family Phocidae; genus Mirounga; species Mirounga angustirostris. The sequence goes on along the minus strand of NW_026991722.1, from coordinate 41,595,028 downwards.
AAGAGCTACCTTTCAAACAAGTCATTAAGGTTTTCTTTTCCCTAATGGTTGAGCTCTCTAAGAGGCATGAAATATAACTCATAGAATGCAAGATACCAGAACCAAAGGTTGACAGAAATATTGGGCTTACAAAATTAGTGGGACAAAGTATAAGTGAAAGTTTTATCTAAACATTAAAATAGAATTTTACAGATTTATCAGTAAGTTTACCCATATTGCTGGCCTCACAGTGTTTATTCACAATGTTGCTAAGTGATGTTTCTCAAAAGCTAAGTATATGTATCAGACTTTTATCATCTGAGTCATATTTTAAAAGAGACGTTATCACTTAAGAACGTTATGCTGTTCCCTTTTTAAAAGGAAAAACAACTTTAGACAGCCTTTCTTTTAAAATAGGCTTTGTATGCCGTTAAGGATATTTGTATCCAAAATAAGTTTGTTTGTAACAGGATACAATAATATTGTCTTAATTATAATTATGTATGCTATTGCTGTGACATTCAAGAAAACTTTGTTGGAAAACATAGAGGATAGTAAAACTGAATTGACTTTTAAGTCGCTGTAATAACAAACTTGCAAAGCAGTCTGCACAATTTCCAGATCTCTGTTTCATAGCCATAGGATGAAGCCAGGGGCAAAAGAAAACTCAACTACTGTTAGCTCAAACATAACCAAAACAAGATTGTACCTGCCAGCACACATATCAAATATGATTTTTATCCAAATTCTTCTTAGATTTGAGGAAGGGGTAATTGTCATTCTTGTTGCTGTTTTTTTTGTTTGTTTGTTCATAAATTTGATTAATTATTTCTTAGGCAAAGTGCATCCCTCTTTATATCAAAATAAGAGAAAGCCTTGTTCTTTCTCAGAATATCCCTTTCTCATATTTCTGAGTTTTACTTGGAGTCCTTTACTTTCTCAGGACCTTGGAGCCCTAGAAGTTCAACCCAACCTTTTATAGACATCGGCTTCATTTAATACTTTGACTGTTTTGTTATTATTTATTTATTTATTTATTTATTTATTTATTTTCAATTGGGATATATCTAGTTTTCCTTGAATTACTCTTAAGTTACTAGGACCAGATAAACTCACTTTATGAAAACCAGCTCATTGACAATAATGCTACCCTATAAGTAGCTTTCAGGAATTCAGAGAAATGATAATAAATGTAGACCTCAAAAAAGAGATGATTTCTTGTGACAGATTGTCATTTGGATGTGTCTGGAATGATAAGAATTGAATAGTAAGAGAGAAATGGGATCAGAACTCAAGCTTAAAGAGAAAGCATATACACAATAACAGTTACAATGAAGGTTCTATAATTTATTAATTAGTAGCCTTGCCTAATTTTCAGTTTTGTAATAATGTCTTTGACAAATTAGTGACCCACTAATATATACCCAATAAAATCTGCAAAAAACCTATTCTCTGTACAATGATCTCCATAAATACATTTTCAAAAATAATGCTTTCTAGAATATCAACAATTTTAAATTTTCTTAATACCAAGTAATGTAAAAGATCTTATGGACATTATTTGCCTTTTTAAGACTTTTTTTTTTTAAAGGTTTTATTTATTTATTTGACAGAGAGAGACACAGCAAGAGAGGGAACACAAGCAGGCGGAGTGGGAGAGGGAGAAGCAGGCTTCCTGCTGAGCAGGAAGCCCGATGCGGGGCTTGATTCCAGGACCCTGGGATCATGACCTGAGCCGAAGGCAGACGCTTAACCTACTGAGCCACCCAGGCGCCCCTTTAAGACTTTTTTTTAGAATTAGTTTGGGTTCATAGCAAATTGAGTCGAAGGTACAAAGATTTCCCTTATACCCTCTGCCCCCACTCATGCATAGCCTCTCTCATTATCAACATCTCCCACCAAAGTAATGAATTTACTATGATTGATGAATCTACATTGATGCATCATGATCACCAGAGTCCATTGTTCATTCTTGGTGGTGTCCATTTATTGGGTTTGAACAAATGTGTATATATGTTATCCGTCATTGTATTATACAGAGTATTTTCACTGCCCTAAAAATTCACTGTGCTCCACCTATTCATTTCTTCCCCTCTCTACTGCCAGCCCTCAACTCCTGGCAACTACTGATATTTTTACTGCCTCCATATTTTTGCCTTTCCCAGATTGGCATATAGTTGGAATCATATAGAATGTAGTCTTTTCAGATTGGCTTCTTTCATTTAGCAATAGCATTTAAGTTCTCTCCACGTCTTTTCATGGTTTGATAGCTTAGTTTTTACACCAAATAATACTCCATTGTCTGGGTGTACCAAAATTTATTTATCTCTGAATTTACTGAAAGATATTTTGGTTGCTTCCAAGTTTTGGCAATTATGAATAAAGATGCTATCCACCTTTGTGTGCAGGTTTTTGTGTAGATATGTTTCACCTCTACTGGGTTTGAGGATAAAGCTCAGAGACTCTTTCCTCAGCTGTGTCCAGTCTGCTAGTGAGCTCATCAAAGACATTTTTCATTTGTTACATTATTTTTATTTGCTTTTCTGTGCCCTCTCTCTCTTTTTTTTCTTTCCAAGTTTTTATTTAAATTCTATTTAGGTAGTTAACATACAGCATAATATTAGTTTCAGGTGTAGAATTTAGTAATTCATCACTTACATACAACACCCACTGCTCATCACAAGTGCCATCCTTATACCCATCACCAATTATTCCATCCCCCCTGCCCACCTCCCCTCCAATAACCATCAGTTTGTTCTCTATAGTTATGAGTCTGTTTCTTGGTTTGCCTCTTTCTAGCTCCATCCACATTGTTGCAAATGGCAAGATTTCATTCTTTTTTATGGCTGAGTAATATCCTAGTAATACCTAGTAGTACAATTGCTGATCTTAGGGTAGTTCTATTTTTAACTTTTTGAAGAAACTGCATAATGTTTTCCAGAGTGACTGCACCAGTTTGCATTCCCACCAATAGTGTAAGAGGTTTCCCCTTTCTCTGCGTCCTCACCAACCAGCACCTGTCGTTCCCTGTGTTGTTAATTTTAGCCATTCTGATAGGTGTGAGGCAGTATCTCATTGTAGTTTTGATTTGCATTTCCCTGATGATGAGTGATGTTGAGCATTTTTTCATGTGTCTGTTGGCCATCTGTATGTCTTTGGAAAATCGTCTATTCATGTTACATTATTTTTTATCTCTAGCATGTATTTTTGGTTCTTAAGATTTCCATCTCTCTGCTTACATGGCTAATCTCTTCTTAATGTGTTACCTTCTTTATCCAGTAGAGCCCTTTGCATATTAATCACAGTTGTTTTGAACTCCCAGTTTGAAAATTCCGACATCCCTACCACGTCTGACTCTGATGTTTGCTCTGGTCTTCAAATTGTTTGTTTGCCTTTTGGTATGCCTTGTAATTTTTTTTTTTCCTTGATAGCCAGACATGTTGTACTGGATAAAGAAAATGATGTAAATAGCAACGTGGCAGGAAAGGAGAAGCATTCTATAACTCCTGCAGTTAGGTCTTAGTTTTTTATTGAGCTTATGCTTGTAGACTATGAACTTCACAAGTGTTTCTTGGGATTTTTTTCTCCATGCTTATTGTAAAAGCAGATGGCCAGAATGAGCTGCAGTTGGGTATTTCTATCCTCCCTCATGGAAAGCTAGTGTAGATTGGAATTGGTATTATTCTTCTCGCACATGGAAGGTTGACTGATGTTGGGTATTTTCCTTACGCCAGATCAGTTAGGCTCTGATAATATCCCAGCAGGTTAGGCTTTGGTTAACTGGTTTCTCTGGAAAGCAGATCTTTAAAAAAATAAAAATAAAAATAATAAGATACTCTGTTGTGTTTCAAAATGGTACCTTTTATCTTCCCCTCGCAGGTTGCACAAAGGGATATTTTTCTGATATTTACTGTGAGAACATGATCTAGATGTAGGAGATAAATATGACAAAATTGTGGGGGATCCCTTCTGTGGTTTCTCCTGGAATTTTTAACTCTTAGAGTTTTCCACACCGAGCTTCTTGCAATCACAGTGCAAGTTTTCCTGCGCTGGCACTTAAGTCTGTGTTCCAATAAGCCATGACTTCCTGTATTCACCTGTTTATCTCCCCAACCTTGGGGTAGTGACTTGTCCTATTTCCTCACTTCTCTTATGGATCCAAAAAGAGTTATTGATTTTCCAGTCTGTTCATCTTTTTATTTATTGTCAAGGATGGAGTGATGATTTCCTAGCTCCTTACATGAAGAAACAGAAACTAGATGTCCAGTTTTATTTGCCTTTTTAAATCGAGGAAGATATGAATTAACCTATTGCAGAATATTTTCGGAGTGATTATTTGCATATATTTCAGAAACTAGTGCATTTTCAGCTGAAAATCCATTGCTGTATATATAGCTACATAATAAGAATCTGACAGAGTTCCTACAATTTATCTAGCTCTTTCATTATGCTGCTTCATCACATCTTTAATTATTTCAGCTCATTATTGTTCAGCATAACAAAATGCTGTTGAGTAATGTCTAAGAATTAGGTAGATCCATGGCTATATTACATCCCTTGCTTTCTGACAAACATTTTACTATTTATACTTATTTTTTAAATCAAAAGAAAAATTGCAGTCAAACTTGCTTTAGGTTTACACTTCTAAATACTTTATTGAGTGACATTTATAGTAATTTTAAAAGAATCATTGAGTTAGAAAGCAGATGAAATTATCTTACGATTAGTGTTTTCTGGGCCATCTATACTTTAGAGAGGCAAAAATCACAGGCCTTGTTATTTTGGATTTCCAAGGTAGCCGTAAAACTGAAAGAAGGAATTCAATTGGGTGCTCATGTTTAATCCTGGCAAGGTAATATATTTTTAACAGCACTTCTAGTTGTCATTTTAGTCATTTTTTGCATTTTAATAAAATAATTTAATCATCCAAAACATATTTTGAAAACTTCTTAACAAAACTTGATTACTTTCTGAGTTCAATTTAATGTAAGCATTTTGGTTTTTCCTAAGTATGCAATTATGTGGTACAAAATATATATGACATAGTAGACATTTATATCTGGAAGGAGATCAGCTTTGTGTTCTAGGTGAAATTATGTTCATGACAACACATAGAGCATTAATATTGAGACTAGCTATTTCTTTATTTAAATTGTTCTATGAGGACTTGTGTTTCTTGTTTCTGGTTTGTAATAAGATCAGAATAAAGTCAGAATTAATGAATTTTTTTTAAATAGAGAGATGGTCATAATAGAGTGGTAGTTTATATTAGAGTATAGACATAAAAAAGAACATGACATTCTATTCAGGTCATTTAAGGTAACTGATAAAATGGTAATTATTTTATTAAAACTCATTTTCCTAGATGTCACTTACTGAAGACTCCCCATTTTGGATCAAAGCCATATACATAGGCCATACAAAGAAGCTGTACATTTTTATTCAGCTAAAATGATGTCGTATTATTCATGTATAAAATTTACTAGCTGTGGTTGGGAAGAATATCTTAGGCCTAATTGAGAGCTAACTTACTTTATTATTTAATTATAATATGCTTTCTGTCTAATTTTCTGACTCATAGTAGATTTAAAATGTTGTGATTAAACAAATGAATGACAGAGTAACATTTTAGAGAACACACCCAATCATTTTCAGGGGAAAAATAACATAAAGGAGGGGTCAGAATTATAGTTAGAGCCCTGATACTTAAGTAGCATGACTAATCCATAATTCATGTGAAAAAGATTAGCAATTTAGATTAAATCATCTTTAATGTGAAGATATATTTTTATATAGTTTATAAAAGAATGAGTTTAATATTAAGCACCATCATTGCTGTGGTGTGTCTCTTCAGGAAGATAAAGGATAAAAATCTATATTGTAGTGCAGTGCCACTGACTCAGTAGGTCTGGGCTAATACCTGAGTTTCTGCTCTCTAATCACAGAGGTAGTACTAGTGATTCTGGTCATGGACCACACTTTGGGTCCATGATCCCTTCCTGAATATTTTATTGTGTGTCATGATGTAACAGTATTATTGGCAAACTAAGTAATATTCAAAAAAGGCAACTTTGTTTTTATTACATACTTGAAAATATATTACTTCAGGAAAAAAACAATTGAGGAGTGATAATATTTAGACAGAAGTATATAAGGAAGGAGAGGAAGATGTGGAAGCTATTTGATGATTTCTAGAACTGCCATTGGTTGTTGTAAAGGTTCAGGTTAAATGAAAGCTTGCTAACAGAACTGTCCAAAATAAAATCGACTTCCTGCCAAAGTAAGGGCTTCCTTATAGCTGAGCATATTCTACATAGTCTGGCTAGTCAGTTAGGGATTCCTGAAGTAGATTAAAGGAAATAAACTTTGACTTCACCAGAATTTATATCCTGTTGCTCATATTCTAGATTCCTGTTTTTTTCTTAAAGATCTGAGAATCTTGACAAAAGTGCCATTTTCAAATACTAGAATATGATATGATTCTTTGCATAAAGGGGATATATATGGACATCTGGCTCAACCTATCCAATAAAAGCACATATGAATAGTATGGTAGTAATCATAGATAACATTTTTAGCATTTACTTTGGTTCAGCCATTGTGCAGAGCAATTCACTCTGCATTTTTGTCAGCTAACTCTCATAACAAACTGATAAAATATTACCCCTGTTTACAGATGAGGAAGAGCAGACTGAGTGATAAATTAGCTTGACTCAGGTTATACATCTAGCATATAGCAGAGACTAGATTCAAAGCCCGACTGTGTAATTAAAGAATTTAAATTATTTTTTTTAAGATTTTATTTATTTGAGAGAGAGAATGAGAGACAGAGAGCATGAGAGGGAGGAGGGTCAGAGGGAGAAGCAGACTCCCCACTGAGCAGGGAGCCTGATGCGGAACTGGATCCTGGGACTCCAGGATCATGACCTGAGCCAAAGGCAGTCACTTAACCAACTATTTGGGGAGCCACCCAGGCACCCCAAAGAATTTAAATTCTTAACCATGGCTTCTCATCAGAGAGGATAAAAGAAGGACAAGTAAGTTAGGAAAAATGCTGCTGATAAAATCCTCTTGAACTTCAAATGCCTGCATGCTGCTTTCCTTGCAGGATCTTAAGCAAAATAATCAGGAAATTTCAAAGTCATTGTTTAGTTGTACTACATTAGCATCTAGATGGATATTACATCACTTCTGTTTAAGCCATTCTCTCTTAGTGAAGTCTTTAGGAGTTCATGACTGACTTATACCATTACATAAAATAAAAATGATCTGGTCTTTGCTTTGGTGAAAGTAATGGAGTATCAGCATTTTTATAAACTTTTATCAAATATTCTCATTTTCCAAAGCATGGACTTAGAATAAATATATATTTTCAAAAAGAGGTAAGTCTTTTAATCCTGAGGATGAACTTTATTAATAACTAACATTTATGGCATACAGTAGTCCCCTCTTCTGCACAGGGAATGTGTTCCACGACCCCCAGTGAATGCCTGAAACTGCAATAGTACCGAACCCTGCACACACTGTTTTTTTGCTATGCATAAAAACCTATGATAAAGTTTAACTTATAAATTAAGCACAATAAGAGATTAACAGTAACTAATAATAAAGAGAATAATTATAACAATATGCTGTAATAAAAGTTGTGTGAATGTGGTCTCTCTTTCTCAAGATATTACATACTTGCACTCATCTTTCTTGTGATGATGTGAGATAATAAAATGCCTACATGACGAGATGAAGTGAGGTGAATGTTGTAGGCACTGTGATGTAACATTAGGCCACTATTGACCTTCTGAGAATACGTCAGAAGGAGGATCATCTGCTTCTGGACTGCCTTTAACCATGGATAATGGAAAGCATGGATAAGGGTGGGGTACTACTGTATACTGTTAATAACATTTTAGTTTCCTCATTTTGGAGATAAGCCTTATGCAACTGTTCTTTAACAGCATTCTTCTGAGTAACATTTAAAGAGTATGGCAAATTTGCAGGGGAAAAAAAAAATCAGAGCCCTAGGCAGAACTTCAGAAAACAGGCTTGTGCAAAATAATAGGAGGGGAGAGTATATTTTTACACCGGGGCAGAGCAGCTAAAATAAACTCAAGCAGGCAAAATACCGTCCATTTAACTTGACATAATAAAGGGAGTAGATTTCTAATAATCTTTAGAGGCTAAAAATATATAATTGCCTTGTTAACAGTGAAGAAAGAACAAAAGAAATGGGAATAATCCTTTTGAATTCCTAACAGTGTTAATTCTATGAAAAAAGAAAAATGGAAAATAATGAAATAATGCAGGTTATTTAACTAATTAGTAGAACATCTAATAACTGTTCTTTTTTGATGTATTTATAACAATATGATTTGTGAAGGAGATAATGGTTTTTTATTAAAGAATACTTTCTATCTGATTGATATCCATTCTACTTGTAAAGTCCCTTTCTCTTTCTTTAATTTCTTTGAGCTTCTCTTTTTTCATCCTCATCTCAAGGAATAAATAAATAAATAAATAAATAAATAAATATTTAAAAGGCACAAAAAAATGATGAAAACCCAGGGAGTAAATGCTAGTCTTAAATTATAGTAGTCTAACACGTATCCACTGACACTTCCATAGTAAAAAATCCTTATATCTTTCTCACATGGTCCTCTTATTTTCCAAATATCATAGAATTATAGAGCTAGAAGGGATATTAAAAGCAAATGCGTCCCAACTGCTATACTTACAGAATGAAGAACTAGAAACCCAAAGACATAAAATTGGCTTGTAGGAAAATAAAGGACATAATCTTGAACTTCTGATTCTAGCTACAGTGCTCTTGCTAGCATGACACCGATATTTAATGGTTTTTTTTTCTTAAATCATTTTTGTTTTTTTAATTTGAGAGAGAAAGAGAGGATGGAGGGAGGGGCAGAGAGAGAAACTTAAGCAAGTTCCATGCCTAGCCCAGAGCCTGACACAGAGCTCGATCTCACCACCCTGAGATCGTGACCTGAGCTGAAATCAAGAGTCGGATGTTTAACTGACTGAGCCACCCAGGTGCCCCTTGATATGTGATTTTTGAATGTAGGATCTTTACAAATTTCAGCTTATAAAATATGTGATAATCCTTTATCCCTTAAGGTAAGTGAAAACAAAACCAAAACATGGGTTAAAAAATAATGGAAAATAGACATTTTTCTATTTCAATGAAGAATAATGCCCAGGATGATTAAATAAGTCATACAAATTATAAAGGTTGTAATTATTTGATTGGTATGAAAAACAGATAATCTCTAAGCAGGTGAGTTTTCCACACGTTACCACTATGGAAGAAACATTTTTTCCAAGTAAATTTTAACTAGTATCATAGAAAAATGATTTAGCAGCAGCTCAATGAGGGTCATCTCGATTGGTTATAAAAGGAATTTCCTTGCTCTTTCCAGTTCCTCAAATAGGAATTATCTACAAGTCATAGTGTATAATAATGATCAAAGGTAACTTGAACATGTAATGGAAAACACTAACTCAAGCATTAGCAGACCTTGTTCTTTAGTAGGTTTTACCATGTAATTGCCTTACAAACATGCAAGGGCATAGGCTCAAATTTCGTATCTACAAAACAGTAAAAGTAGATACTGCTGTGCTTACTTCAGTCAATTGTAGCAAGGATCAAATGAAAGACTATATGAGTGTTTATAAATAATTCAGATTGATATGTCAGTGCAGGTTATTAGAAATCAAGGAGTTCCAACTTCTCAGTTTTCAGATAAATAAAGGAAGATTCTATAAAAATTAATGACTTTCCCAAAGTCATATAAATAAATAAAAGCAAAACCACGAACTTTTTTATTGTTATATATCCCTTTCCATTCATTTCTGAATTGCATTGTTCAGTCATCATTCTCTTCAATGTCACCTTCTTCCAGGGAATGTCACTAAAAAGAAAATAAAACTATATACTATCATACATTATAAAACATTACCTTCCAGTTTTGTAGTGTTACCTTTTGTACTTCTGAAAATTGAAATGTCGCATTTTTGCACCAGTAAGGTACTTACAGCATATTAGTTTGATAAGGAAAAGTGAGAAGTTGTTTTGCCCGTAATAGATTTCCTTTACCAATTAGTATTCAGTGCCTTTAAAGATTAATTTTTATTGATTTTTTCATTTTTTAATCTTTTTACCAAAACAAGACCTTTCCAAATACTCAGGACATAATTAATCCAGAAGCTATATTTTTTTATATACTTAATAGCTTTTGTCTTTTTAGGACCTAACAAACATCAGTCTGATTACTTACTTCAGGGGCAAGTCACAAGATAGGAACTGCTATGGTCTAATGAATCATGTTATATAAAAGCATGGATTTTGTATTATTGGAATATGGAATGGCACAAACATACTAAGATGATTCGTAAATATATAATCAATGCAATATTACATAATTTGAATATATGCAGCATAAATACCTATAGAAATCACTAATCAGGGAAATGCAAATCGAAGTCATGATAATACCTTACACCGTTAGGATGGCTATTATTAAAAAGTTAAAAGATAAGTGTTGGTGAGGATATGGAGAAAAGGGAAACTTTGTGCACTGTTGGTAAAATGTAAATTGCTATAGCCATTGTGGAAGACAGCATACAGTTTCCTCAAAAAATTTAAAAGAACAGAACTACCATATGATTCAGCAATCCCACTTCTGGGTATATATCCAGAGGAATTTAAATCATTATCTTGAGACATTTGCACTCCCAAGTTTATTGCAGCATTATTTACAATAGTCACAGTAATGATGCAATCAAAGTGTCCATCAGAGGTTAAAGGATAAAGAAAATGTGATTAAATGTGATAGATACATTGATATAGAATATTATTCAGCTTTATAAAATAAAGAAATCCTGTCATTTACAACAACATGGATGAACCCAGAGGACATTATGCTGAGTGAAAGAAGCCAGACACAGAAAGAGAAATACTGCATGATCCCATTTATCTGTGGAATCTAAAAAAGTCAAATGCATGGAAACAGAGTAGAGGATTGGTTACTGGTGGATGGGAAAATGGGGAGATGTTGGTCCCAAGGTACAAATTTTCAGTTATAAGATGAATAAATTCTGGGGACCTAATGTGTACAGCATGGTGACTGTAGTTAATAATAATGTAGTGTATACTTAGAATTTGCTAAGAAAGTAGATCTTAAGTGTGTTTGCCACCAAACAAGAAAAATAATAATAATAATAATTGAGGTGATGGATATGTTAATTAGCTTGGTTATAATAATCATTTCACATATACATATATATATATATATGAAATCATGTTGTCTACCTTAAATGCATACAACTTTTTTGTCAGTCATACTTTAGTAACGCTCTATTCAATAAATCAATGCAGATTTTGTATTATTGAAATAATGCAATGGCATAAACAAAATAAGGTAATTAGATATAGATATTATTAATTCATTATTATATAATTGGAATAGAGAACAACATAAATGTTTACATAAATGTATTAATGGTTGTGGATAGATACCTCTAAATTCTTTAAAAAGTAAAGGTGCAGTCAGTTTTTCGAGTAATAATGAAATATATACGCATGTAATAGTGGAGGTCAGTGATTCTTCAGAGAAAATAATCAATCAAGATCAAAGTGTTACACAGTTTGAAATTAAATAAAATTAACCAGAGTTTTGTCTTGTCACATATAGCTTCCAAAAAAACTGAAAGTAAAGCAAGGTAGAGCACTACACTCTAGACAACTTAGCGGTCTCTCTGAAATATTAAAATGGATTATGAGTTCATGTCGCTTGCACTGGTGCTTGCATTTCTTTGTCTAAATCCAATTGAGTTCTTAATATTCTCCACATGGAAAATGAAGCATCCCCATTTGCATTTTAAAGGAATGTGGCATGGTAGATCATACCCAATGCCAAAGCTCTTATTTCTTTAATACGGTTATGGTGTATTCCACCCCAGATTTATTCAGATATACCCAGAATCCTAACCCTGACCTTTCTGAATTCAATATGGTGCTTTATTAAAAGAATATATATAATTTTTCAAGATGGACAAAAGAGATTTTAGTGTGATTTCACTCTTTCCAGGTTCTTGCAATATTTAACCCTTTCATGTTTAAAGATTTGTTCTTTCTTTTTCCCCCCCACTGTTGAAGAGAAAATAACTTAAAACTATAGAGACAAAAAGTACATTAGTAGTCACATAGACCTGGACGGGAAGTTGGGGAAAAATAGAAGTGACTGCCAGAGAGTATGAGGTTTCTTTTTGGGGAGGATGAAAAAATTTCAAATTGTTATTGGTGGTGATTGCATAATTTTGTGACTATAATAGAAAAATTGAATCATACACTTTAAATGAATAGTTTGTATGGTATGTAAAGCTCAGTAAAGCTGTTAAAAATTTAGCCTACAAAAATACGAAAATCATATTTCCTTTCAATAGTGATTTAATAAAAGAGAAAATTTCACATTTACAGGATTGCTCTCAACCAAACACATATTTTGACTAAATTCTGTCTTGTTGAAAATCCAAGTAAGGGGAAAATACTATTTGTGTGGAAGTAACAGTGTAACTAGTTTGTTATGCAGAATATTTACTTTTCTGTCCAAAGTGTTCCAAGTGATCAAAGCTAAATCTATTATTGACAATATTTTAAATTCTTTGTGTATACTCACGTAATCCTCATCATACTCTCTGGGGTATATAATGTAATTATTCTTATTTTGAAGTATGTTAACTTGAGGCAGAGGTAAGTAGCTTGATTTGTGTGTCAAAATTATTAAGTGGTAAATCCAAGATTTATAAGTATGAAGTCTGACTCCATAATAGCTTTCAGTTATTATGCTCAGTGTCTTGATAAGATTTGAAAGTACTTGCTGGCTTGGCAGGGTAATACTGTGCTCATATTGACTATGAAAATAAAAGAAATTCAAGTAGCAAGTCACAAATAAGCACTAAATTGCATATCTCTTTTTGATGAATAAGGTTTTATTATAATGGTAGTAATAAAAATACTTAATATTTATATAGTATTTGATCTATGTAAGAACACTTTTTAAAAAAGAATACCTTAAAGAATTATAATTTTCATACCAAAGTTTAGGAAACTGAGATATAAATGTGTAAAATAATTTGACAGTCATGCAGCTAGACATTAGTAGAGTCCAATTATTTATTCTCTAATATAAAACATAGGAATTATGGAGAGCCAAGAGGAAAGATTATATATAAAACTTTAATCTCTTCTGTAAGGAATCTAGACTTTACAGACTTTGTAGTTAGCACTAACCAGGAGCTCAGCAATTATTGAACTACCTGCCTCTAATAAGCTTTTCTTAACTTCCCACTAGGAAAGTCATTGCCTAAAGACAGGTAGATGTGCCTAGGCATGAGCTTATTGACCAATAGGCCAGTTAGCCATAGGAAAAAATAAAGATAGTATTAAGTATTATTTATGAGTCTATTAGGGAGCTCAAGTCAAATGAAAGCCTAGCTATGTTTGTGGTAAGAAATCCAATAGAATTTTATTGCATTCCTGATACATACTTCATGTAGTAGCAGCTAAAGAAGAATCATTGTATAATTAGAAAAGAACATCAAAATTAAAAAAAAAAGGACATCAACAGCAAAAAAAAAAAACAACAACAAAAAACATGCTTTCCACTACCCAGTTTAATAATTAAAATACGGTAATGTGGGGAGTGCAAATATGGATATGTAGGGGAAAAATACAGTGAAATGTAGTCTCAGGAGATCGGGCCTTGATGTTTAGGCTACCCTTCAGAACCTTTTTTTTTTTTTTTAAATGTATAACTATTTGAACCTAGTACCACTGTCCTATCTCTCACTGTCTCCATTAAAGTTGATTTTCTTGAGAGACTTATCTGTACTCCCCATTCATGTTTATATATATACTCTGAAAAACCCACACCAATTTGTCATCTGCTACCATTACTCAACAAGAATAGCTCTCACTATGTTCAGTGAACTTACGGTCAAAGTCAATGAATGTTTCAGAACTCATCTTACTTGACCCAGTGGCCTTTAAAAAATTACCCTTCTTCATATTATTTTTTTTATCTCTGTGACTTCTGTGATGAAATAATCTCCTGGTTTTCTTGCTGCCTCTGATTTCATCTTCTCTCTTGCTTTATTCTGGTAGTTTTCCTATATATCTGTATTAACTGAAATGTTTCCTCAAGGTCCTACCTTGCCTTTCTTCCCACTTCATATTCTATCACTACTTTTCCTGTATTTTCAAAAAGAAATATCACAAATATGTAAGATAGATAAAGCATTCTAATTTACAGAAAATAGATTTTCTTTGTTAAAGAAAACCAAGATGGCAGCTTTTGGAATGGCAGAGTAAAAGCCTCTGAAAATCCGTGTTTAACTAAAAGCAATAAGAACTCTTGCAAAACTCAAAAATTAACTTCCTTAAAACTGGAAATAAAAAGAAAGCTTATAACAATCTAAGAATTGTTCATTCAAGAAGAGTTGCTGAATCTGATGAGTGACTCTTACTGTGTTTAAACTTTTCCTAATCCCATCCCTCTTTGTCCAACTCCCTGTTAGCCTTGGAAACCAACTATAGTCTCAGAACTACAGTTGCTGTCAAAACAAGCAGGATAGCAGCCCTTGGAGTAGAAAGAAAAAGCTACCCAGTAGCGTCATCCCCAGAGGACTTAGCACTATTTAACCTGTCTTGCCCACAGTGGCAAGCTCCATTCCCAGGTCTTGTCTTTGACAAGCTCACTCTTGGCAAACAGCATTATCCACAGGGCATTTGTAAAAAATTATCAGGGGCAATTGTTTAACCTTGCAGCTATCCAGTATAGAAGTACAAGTAGGGCTAATGAAAGGCTGACAAAAAAACTTAAAGGAAAAACTGGCAAATGAAATATTCATAAGGAGATTTATAAAGTTTAACATAGTCATGGGAATCTAGAAGGCTACACACATATATAGGGCTGTGCACATGCCCAGAATAGACCTTAGAAGGCCCCAGTCTCTCACTCACTACTGACTGAACTTGAGGCTCCATAAAACCAAAAATTGAAGACTAAGGCAGACTTGTAATTTGCTTGAAGTGCATGGTCAATGTGTCTACACACAATGAGCCTATCAGCAAAAGCTGAGAAAAGTACTGATTCACATAATTTAGGGAAATCTGTGTATAATCATTAGCTGACTACTAAGCCAACCAGAGACTTCATTTCCCTCACATGATAAAAAATAAAGACAAGATAGAATTAGTTGAGGAAAGTCACTAACCAAATGTTAACAACAAGAAACACAATAAACCCTGGGTGGGGAGGGATCTAGTTTCTATAATTACCACATTATATAATTTAAATCTTAATTTGCTCAAAAAATTGCAAGTTACTCCAAGCAAAAGGGAAGTATAGTTATCTATATACTGAGAAAACAAAAAACAGGCAAAGCCATTCTCAACTCCAGATGTAGGCTTACTGGATAAAGACTTGGACAAAAACTATTATTCATATGTATTCGTATGTTAAAGAACTGAAGAAAACTGTGTTTAAAGAATAAACAGGAAGTACAAGAATGATGCCACCCCAAATCAAGAATATAATAAAAATAAAATTAAAACAGAAGTTGTATTATAACTGAAATAAAATACTCTCCAGATGAGTTCAACAGTAGTAACAAGACGAAATAATCGGGGAACATAAATACAGATCAATTGAGATCATCCAGTCTGAAAAACCAAAAGAGTTATAAAAGTAGCATAAATGTTAAAGAATTGAAGTCATTTGACATATGGTCTCTAACCATATGAAATAAAAGTCATTAACAGAAGGAAACAGAAAATTCACAAATACGTGGAAAATAAATAACACACTCCTAAATGAGACATGAGTCAAAAAAGAAATCACAGTGGAAGTTAGAAAATACCTTGAGATGAATGAAAATGAAAATACAAAATATAAATTCTTATGGGATACAGATAAGTCTATTCTGAGGGAAATTTAGAATTGTAAACATAATGTATATTTTTAAGATTTATTTGAGAGAGAGAGGGCACACAAGCAGGGGGAGCAGCAGAGGGAGAGGCAGGCTCCCCACTGAGCATGGAGCCTGATGCAGGTCTCGATCCCAGGACCCTGGAACCATGACCCAAGTCGAAGGAAGACACTTAACCGACTGAGCCACCCAGGCACCCCTAAACGTATATTTAAAAAGGAAGGAAGATGTTACATTAATAACCTACCATCTTAAGAAACAACAAAATGAAGAACAAATTAGGGGCTTCTGGGTGGCTCAGTTGTTTAGATGACCAATTCTTGGTTTCGGCTCAGGTCATGATCTCAGGGTCATGGGATCGAGCTCCGTGTTGGGCTCTGTACTCAGTGAGGACTAGTTCTGTCCCTCTGCTCTTCCCCTGCTCGCTCGCTCTGTCTCTCAAAGAAATAAAAATAAAAACACTATAAAAAGAACAAATCAAAAGGCAAGCAGAGGGAAAGAAATTTAAAAAGACGAGATCAGATATAAATGAAATAAGATAACAACAGTAGAGAAAATCAATATATACAAAAGCTGATTCTTTAAAGAGATGAGCAATTGACAGATTTTTGGCTATTCTTACCAAAAATAAGAGAAAAATATCAAATTACAAAAAATCTGCAAATGAAAGAGAAGGCATTACTCTAAGCCTTATAGAAATGAAAAGAAATTGCAATACTGAGAACAATTGCATGCTAATAAATTAGAAAACTAAAGAAACTTGTCAGATTCGTAGAAAGACACAAACTACTTAATCTCAACTCAAAATTAGAAAATCTGAATAGAACTAAAACAAGTAAAATAATTAAACATGTAATTAAAACACTTTCCATAAACAAAAGCCTGGGACCAGATGGCTACACTGGTGAATTCTCTCAAACGTTTAAGGAAGATTCAAAAATCATTCAAAAACTCTTAAAAAAACAGAAGTGTAGAGAACACTTTCCATTCATTCTGTGAGAGTCAGTATTAGCCAGATACCAAAACCAAGCAAAGATAACACAAGAAAATGAAACTGTAGACCAATATCTCTTATAAGTATAGACACAAAAATCTTCAATACTAATGCTAGCAAACCGAATTCAGCAACACATAAGATGCCATGGCCAAGGAGGATTTATCTCAGGACTGCAAAGTTTGCTCAAAATGTGGTATTCAATCAATATAATTAATACACCATATTAGTATAATAAGGGGCAAACCACATGATTACCTCCATAGATATAGAAGAAAAAAATGGGTAAATGCCAACATCCTTTTTTGATAAAAACCTCTCAATTGTGAATAAAAGAGAATTTCCTCAACCTAATAAAAGCTATAGACGAAAAACCCACACTTACATATTTATTGGTAAAAGACTAGATGCTTTCTTCCTAAGATCAGGAACAACAACAAAAAAATCTGCAGTTGCCACTTTTATTCAACATTTTCTCGGAAATTCTATCTAGGGTATTTGGCAAGAAAAAGAAATAAAAGGAGTACAGATAAGAAAGGAAGAAGTGAAAATATCTCTATTTTTAGAAGACACTATCTTCTATAGAAAAAAACGAATGCACAAAAATGTAATTGGAATTCAGTATGTTCATCATAGTTGCAGGATCAATGTACAAGAAAAGTTGTATTCTTATATGCTAAAAATGAGGAATGCAAAAATGAGATTAAGAAATTAAGAACAATTCCATTTACAAAAATAATCAAACCTTAAATGATTTAGGAATAAATTTGACACAATAATCACAAAACTCGTACACTGAAAAGCATCATTGAAAGAAATTAAAGGAGATATAAATAAATGGACAAACTTCCCATGTTCATGGATTAGAAACTTAATAGTGATGAAATAGCAAACTTCCTAAATTGGTTCATTGATTCAACATACTTCTTATCAAAATCTCAGCTGCATTTATTTTGTTGTTGCATAGTCAAGTTGATCCTAAAATTGTGAAAATGCAAGAGATTCAGAATAAAATAATCTTGAAAATGAAGGAAAAAGTTGGAGAATTTACAGTGCTTGATTTTAAATGTGACTACAGAGCTACGATAATCAAGATGGTGTGGTAGTCTCACAAGGATAGAAATACAGATCAATGGAGGAAATTACTGTAGAATGAACTTCAGACAATCAAAATAGAGACTTTGACATAAGGGCTGGTGGTGAGCATCAAACATATGCTTACCTATAGAGCCGTGATTAAATTTGGCTTTATAGAAAGGGAATCTGCTATAATGGCCATATGCCATATGTACTAAGTACACTATAGATAAGGAACACCAAACAAAAGGGAGAATAAGGATAACACAGGCAAAACACTATTTCTATTTTCTACCAGTAGTAATGAGCAGTGACAGCAACAGTATTGTTTTCTCTGTAAGACAGGATAGATAGCAAATGAGTAACTATGACATACTTTAATTATGCCATCACCTGTGTTCTTGAAAACCAGAATTTTTGGAGTGGAAAAAAAGAAGATACAGATGTAACACAAATCATTGTGGATGGGGGAGGAGATATAGATGTAATATAAAAGATTAAGTAAACAACCAGGAGTCCCAAATTTGAATCAGCATGGCAAATTTTATCAGCTCTCTCTACATCTCTCCTTTTTACCTTTTCCACTGAGAAGGCCTAGAAACAACCACTGATCAAATAGTGAACCATGCTAGTGAAAAGATTTTGGTCTTGCTGGACCAAAGTTTCTAAAGTTAATTTTGCAACTATAAAATATATGGCTGCTTGGGGCACTGGGTGGCTCAGTCGGTTAAGCAACTGCCTTGGGCTCAGGTCATGATCCTGGAGTCCCGGGATCGAGTCCCGCATCGGGGGGGGGGGGGGGTCCCTGCTCAGCGGGGAGTCTGCTTCTCCCTCTGACCCTCCTCCCTCTCATGCTCTCTGTCTCTCATTGTCTCTCTCACAAATAAATAAAATCTTAAGAAAAATTTTAAAATAAACAAACAAAAAATATATGGCTGTTTATTCACTTTCAGTTTCTAAACCTTGTGGCTAATACTAACTCAAAACTATGAAAGGAAGGGAAAATGAGGAAAGATAGTTCCAGTTCAGCTAAACTGGCACGGTGCAAATCCACCACATACAATGTCTATTTATGCATTAGTGGGTGACAAGATTATAAAAAATTGTAAGGAAGTAATTGATAAAAGAGTCAGGATAGAGTTTATTTGTAGAAGAGGGGAGGGCACTGTGATTGAAATAGGGTAAAAGAGTTTCTAGAGTGGATAGCAAAGTTCTCTCTTGACTTAGGTTGTCATTACAGGGTATTCACCTTATAATATTATTTGGTAGTCCATACAGTGGTTTTGAATGGTTTTATGTATCTGTGTTTTATTTTACAATAACGTGATTTAAAAAAGATCAATTTATTTTTGAGGTGTCAGTGGGATATTCAAAGACAGTGGTATACTGTATTTATGTTTGGAGTTCAGGAATGAAATTAGAGTTTGAATATAGATTTTTGTTTTTTTTTCATAGTGTGGAGTTATAAAGGTGAGAAGTATAAAAATAAAATACAGCTAAGACTAGAGCCATGAAGCAGGTAAAGGGAGGTAACTAGGAATAATATTGAAAAAAAAAAAACAAACAAACAGCGGGAGATGCTATTTAGTGATCTATACACCAACTAATTACTGTTATATGAAATGTTATATGGAAGTGTTTTCTGAAATAATTGTTCTCATTGTCAGGGTGAATACACAGAGTAAAGAAACAGACATATGCCAGTAGGCTTTCTAGAAGCCAACAAGCTCTTCTTGCTCTAAACATTTATAACAAGTCAAGTCCTTAGAAAAACTGTTAGAAATTATCTTTTTTTTCCTTAGGGTGTCAAACTTGGTATTTTGGTACAGGTTTCATTACTCTTATAATATTCCCAGTTTCTATAATTCATCACTTTTGTTTTATGGATCTGCTAAGGATGAGAAGTTGTGGCATGAAAATTTGGCTGTTTTTTCTTACTTTTTCTGTGCCTAGAAAGGTTTTGTATTTTATTTTATTTTATTATTTATTTTATTTTATTTTATTTCAATTTTATAATTTGGATTACAAAACATGGGGCTTGAACTCACAACCCTAAGATCAAGACCTGAGCTGACATCAAGAGTCAGATGCTTAACTGACTGAGCCACACAGGTGCCCCTAGAATGGTATTTATTTTAAAATGACTACTTTTAAATTTTAGTTCATTCATTCTTAAATAATGTGTTATTTATCATCTTAGGCCTTTTTTTATTTTCTTAAGTGCTCATGGCAGTAATTCCATTAGATTTCCTGTAAAGCAATATAGTAAATTTCATTCTTGGTATAAACAATACTTTGAATATGTATACTTTAATCTCTTTATAGTTGAGCAGTTTATTTTATTATAATCAAATGTTTAGTTTAAAAATCTGAAAAGCATCAGAGTTAAGTAAAACATCTACCAGATCTAAAAATAATTTTCATATTTGGTAAGTCTTGGTGGAACACTTGAAATAAAACCGAAGTGCTCTTAAGTATATCCTGCATGCATTTTCAAAAATTTCATAGGTTTGATGGTTCTAAGAATGATAAAGAGTATAAGCCATAGGATTGGATAAAACCAGAGCCCAGACTGCCGTTTACAGCCACGATAGCCCATTAGAGATATGTGTACCTTAATTCAGGTGGGATTTCCTTATTATGGACTGTAATAAAAAACGATGACAAATCTTTAAATGAATATTTGGTATTCATTAAAACACAAGACAAAAACAGCTACTTCCCTGAATGGATTGGTTTACATCATAGCAATTGTAGTAAACCAGTGTCTTACATGATAAGAAAGCAGGACTGAGGCATTATTTTATATATATATATTCATCAATATATACTATACTCTTAAATGGCACATAAGAAAAAGAAATCTGTTACCAAACCTCTTTTGAAAGGATTTTTCCACTCTTCTGTATTTTAAAAACTAATTATCAGAGTCAACTACATATTTTTTCATCCTTAGAAAAGACATGACAAGAAGCGAAGAGGTATTGTCCTAGTGCTACTTGAAGTCTGCCATCTGGTATAGATTGAGATGAATTGTAATGTGAACTCATTTAATATATCCTCATCTCATCTAAAGCATGAACTTCAAAGTCATACAGTGCCATCATTTTGGTCATCAAAATGATAAGATTCCAAGTACTAGTTTTCCATTAAAATGAATAATTACACATTAAAATTCAAAATTAAATCTGAAAGTGTTTTTAAATTTTAAAAAATCTGTAATTTTCAAGGGAGACAAATAAGACATTCAAATGTAAAGACTTCTCCAAAGCCACATGGTAGTTGATTTTTGAACTGGTTTTAGAATGCTGATTACCTAAACACCAATTCTGGGCTTCTCTCACAATCTCTGGAGAATGTTTTCTGCTCTGAAACATAGAATTTGGTGGGGATATTTTGGCTTATTTATATTATGAAAGTGACAGGATAGACTTTTTGAATCTATTGTATTCTCTTTTTTTTATGTTATGTTAATCACCATACATTACATCATTAGTTTTTGATGTAGTGTTCCATGATTCATTGTTTGCATGTAACACCCAGTGCTCCATGCAGAACGTGCCCTCTTTAATACCCAGCACCAGGCTAACCCATCCCCCCACCCCCCTCCCCTCTAGAACCCTCAGTTTATTTCTCAGAGTCCATAGTCTCTCATGGTTCATCTCCCCCTCCGATTTCCCCCCTTTCTGAATCTATTGTATTCTATTGAATCTAAATTTAATAGATTGTTTGAATGTCTTCAGAAGTAACTGAATCAACTTATTACTGGTGTTTTTGTTTTTGTACAGAGCAAAACAATTGTATTCATTCAGTAAACATTTATCTAATTTTCTATATGCTAAATACAATGCTACATCATGTAGATATGAAGTTGAAGAAAAGTGAGACCCTTTCCTTAGAGTGAATTCCTGTTTTCCCTGAGAGATTTTGAAATGTTAGTATAATATAAAATACAGAGGTCATAATGCTTTCATCAAGTATTCTAATTCTCCTTTCATCCACTTTTCTCCTCCCTTGAATGTGCATATTTCCAGGACCTCATTTGGCTGGTAAAGTGTAAGCAGAAATTTAGGTCGCTTCTAAGCAGAAGCTTTATTGCTCCTTTGTGACTGCCACATTTTCTTTTTCTTGGCTTGAATATCATAGAAACAAAAACAGAACCTTCTCAGTTGGAGTAGAGCCCACCTGAGAGGAAAAAAAAAAAAAAGTGTCTTTAAAAGCTACTGAAATAGTGGGGATTATTTGTTATATAGCATAACCAAACCTATTCTGGCTGATATACACTGTGTTAAGTATTGTCAAGGTCCTAGCAGGTTTCAGGTGGCACTCTCAAAGTGGGAATTTAAGAAAATTTTAAGAAAGGAACCATTTACAATAAAGAAATCAAGATGTAAGGAATTACCAGTAATGGTGCAGTAGGCCAGGGCTAAAATATCTTTATCATCAATATTCTCAGACCTGAAAACACAAGCAAAGGGGTTATCAGGACCTGAAGAAAAAAAAAAAAGAGTGTGTTCTTTGGATGCATCCATATCAATGTACCTCTACAAGAAGGGAACAAAGACATTTAATGCCCCAACCTCATTCTCTTCCCTTCCTCATAAGTGCACCCAATTGGAAGTGGTAGAATAGAGGTCAGCTTCCCAATACGTACAGTACGTACATGAATTTGGAAGAGAATTTGAAAGATATTCGACACGAAACAAAAATTGACCCATGTACAGAACATTATAGGAACACATGAGATAATACATGGCATAGAATAGTCAAAACATGAGGCTTTTCAAGAAAGTTCTGGAGGAATACAACTTGAACTGAATCTTACAGACATGAAAGAATTACTTTAGACAATTTTTAAGGTCTTCTAATCCAGATATTAGATGAGAGCCCAAGCAAGTACAGTATTCGCAGAAATAGAATAATGATTTAATATCAGGCCTAGGATAATGAAATGATAAAGCTGAAGATAATGCAGTGGCCAGAACAAGGAAGGCTTTATATGTTATATTGAATAATTTTGACTTTACCCAGAAGACCAAAATCTGAAGGATTTAAAAACAGTGACATAATCAAATTTGTAATTAAAAACAATACGGCAGTAATAGTAATAGCTTACATTATCAGATGATTACAATATGCCACATCATGTTTTGAACACAAAAACTCCCCATGAGGCAGATACTATTATTGTCCCTATCGGGGGAATACTGAAACAGAAAATGGTTGTTCTAGATGACATAATAGTAAGTAAATGGAGTGGAGATTTCAAACTAGATCTCTGAAAATAAATGAGTATGAGTGCAAGACTGAGGGCAGGAAACCATTTACAAAACTATAGAAGTTATTCAGATAAGGAACAGTACCAGAGAGATCATGATAATAATGAAGAGAAGAACCATTCCAAAGTTTAAACCTGTTGGATAGGTGTTTGACTAGCTATGCAGAATGAAGGGGAAAAAGATGTCAACCACATCCCACCATATTCGTAACTGAAAACAGCTAATTTAAACTTTTGACAGTTACACAACTGGCATTTTCACTGTGAGCAAAACTATTTAAAATTAGCACAGTATATGTAGATTCACAGATGTTATTAACATACGTATATATGTGTATATATATATATTTTTTGGATTGTTGAATTTATTTCAGATCTCTGTACTAAAACAAAAACAGTTTAATATTGAAAATATTGTCTCTTAAGGCTTGAAAATTAAAAAGTAAGTGAAAAACAACAGGAGAGTTAAATTTGGAGTTTGCTCAGTCATTAAATTCATAAAGCTAGGGTAAATGTTACTGGGCCTTTGTGATACCTCCCTAAATAGATCTGTGTCATCTGAGTATTTAAAAAGCTGATTAAAACAGCTACTTTAGTTTCTTAACTCCATCACCATCTCACTAATTTTGTAGGACAAACCTATTTTTATCTTCATTAAATGCTTAACTAGCTCTTATCTTCCTCTAAGGTAATCTAGGATATTTTTGGTTGTGGTAAAATTTAGATGAGTTGTAAATGAATAATTTAAAGAGTTTTAACTTTAAAGTCTTTCTTTTTTCTCTTCTTTTTCCTATATATCTTGGCATGTAAACTGATTACATAAAGATTGTCTAAGGATTTATTCTGTGACTGAAAACAATCATTCTTTCCAGTTAATACAGTAGAGAATTTTATCTGCCTCTTACACACACACACACACACACACACACACACACAGACATCTTGTACCTCAAATAGGTACTATTTTACAAGTAAATCCAACTTTAAAATTAGAAACTATCAGTGCATATGTTGATCAAAGTGGCATGTTATTATATTAGAAAATACATAATCTACTAATCAGTGGAACAGAGGCTATGTTATCTTCCTTTAAAGTATAAGAATGTTGCAGAGAAAATTATTATTATTAAGGAAAATTCATATCCATCATATTTAGATCTGTGAAAGCATTAATGGAAAGAATAAGGCATAAATTATTAGTCACATGTATAAGCTGAAGGGACTAGGTATTTTAGCATATATATTAGTTATCTATTGTTACATTAAAAAAGTGCCATAAAAACTATCCACACAAAACAAACTTTTACCTCACAAAAATAGGGGAGGTTTAACTGACTTAGGGTCTGTCATGAGTTTGCAGTTCTAGCAGTTAGCTAAGGCTGCAGTCAACTGAAGGATAATCTATTTCCAAGATCACTGATGAGCTGTTGATGGTAGCCTTCATTACTGCATTCTACTGAAAGCTTGACAAGAGCTGGGTGATCCACTTCTAGGCTTATTCATGTGGTTACATGATTGGAGCCTTCAGTTCCTCACCTTGTGGGGACATGGTAAATGTTTTTCCCAGAATGTGTGATCCAAGAAGGAAATGGTGGCGTATATGGAAGCCACAGTATCTTTTATGACCTAATGTTGGCAATAATATACCATTACTTCTGCCATCTTCTGTTGGTCACATTGAAAAATCTTGATGTGATGTAGAAAGGGAATATATGAGAGTGTGAATATCAGGAGAATTGAGGGCAATTTTGAAGGTAGGCTGTCGTAATGTGTTATAATGTCTATGTAGTAAACAAAGGAGAACAGGGCAAATTATAGCCAAATAATTCTAAATAAATAAAGAAGAAATAAATTAAAAAGTGGGGTTAAGCCAGTAGATTAAGGCTCAGTGTAGATATAAAACAAAAATAAAAATGAAAAAATAGTTATTCAAGTTACAGGAGATTTTCTGAAGAGGATTTAGAAAATAAGGAATAGAAGATGATTAATGATAGCACTTTATAAAAACTGCGATATAATCACATAACATGAAATTCACCCTTTTAAAGTGTATAATTCAAATTTTAATATATCCATAGATATACAGCCATAAACATTATCTAAATTTAGAACATTTTTATCACTCAAAAAAATAAATAAATCCTATTAGTAGTCACTGTCTGTTTTGTCATAACCCCAGCTCTGGCATCTTCTTACCTACTTTCTATCTGTGTGGACTTGCCTGTTCTGGACATTTCATATTAATTAGTAATTAGTAGACTTCATATAATATGTGGTCTTTATGCCACATTTTGATCATTTGATGAATATTTGTTTTTTTCCCACTTTTTGGCTACTATGAATAATGCTGCTATGAATATGTGTGTATAAATACTTGTGGGGATATGTTTCATTTATCTTGAATATATACCTATGAGTGGAATTGTGGGATATAGATTATTGTATTTAGCACCCTGAAGAATTGTCAAACTGTTTTCCAAAGTGGCTGCACTGTTTTACTTCCCTATCAATAGTGAATGGAGGTTGCAATTACTCAACTTGCCATTGTTGGAGGTGTACAGAAATACAATTGATTATTACATATTGATCGCACATCCTGCATGTGTGCTGGACTTATTTATTAGTTCTAATAGTATTTGTTTGGAGGTTTTCTTTGCATATGAATTCCTTAGGTTTTTCTATATAAAAGATCATGTCATTTGCAAATACTGTTTTCCTTCTTTTCAAACTGGAATCCTGACAAGAACCTCAAGTACAATGTTGACTAGAAGTGGTGAAAGCTGATTTTAGTGGAGATGGATTCAGTCAACATAAAATGTGATGTTATTCTAAGTATTATTAAGACTTTTTTAGAAAAATTTTAAATTGTCAGCAAAGCTAAGGGGAAGGTACAGAGATTTCCTATATACCTCTGAACCTTTATATGCATAGCTTCCACCAGTATGAACATCACTCAACAGAGGGCATATTTGTTACAACTGATGAATCTACATTGACACATCATAATCACTCAAAGGTCATAGTTTGCATTATTGTTCACTCGGTGTTGTACATTGTGTGGGTTTGAAAAAATGAATAATCACATGTATCCATCATTATGGTATCATGCATAGCATTATCACTGCCCTAAACATCTGCTGTGTTCTGCCTATTCATCCCTCCTACACCTCAACCCCTAGCAACTTTTTATTATCTCTGTAGTTTTGCCTATTCTGAAATCTTTTTTTTTTAAAGATTTTATTTATTTTAGAGAGAGAGCAGGGGGAAAGGGCAGAGGGAGAGGGAGAGAGGGGATCTCAAGCAGACTTCCCACTGAGTGTGGAGCCCATCGCAAGGCTCAGTCTCACCACCCTGAGATCATGACCTGAGCCGAAATCAAGAGTCAGATGCTCAACCGACTGAGCCACCCAGGTGCCACTGACTTTTCCAAAATCTTATATAGTTGGAATCATATGGTATGTAGTCTTCTTAGATTAGCTTCTTTTACTTAGTAATAATGCATTTCAGGTCCCGCCATATATTTTCATAGCTCGACAGTTCATTTCTTTTTAGCACTAAATAATATTCCTTTGTCTGAATGTACTACTGTTTATTTATCCATTCATCTACTAAAGAATTGTCTTAAAAAGGAAGAGGGAGGTGGTTCATTTGGTTAAGGCTCCAATTCTCAGTTTTGGCTCAGGTTATGATCTCAGGGTTGTGAGATGGAGCCCCATGTTAGGCTCTGCGCTGGGTGCGGAACCTGCTTAAGATTCTCTCCTTCTCCCTCTACCCCTCCTCCCCCTCAAAAAAATAAAAAGAATTCTCTTATTTGCTTTCAAATTTGAACAATTATGAATAAATCTGCTGTAAACATTGTGTCTAGGATTTTGTGTGGACATAAGTTTTCAGCTTCTTTGGGTAAATACCAAGGAGCACATTTTCTGAATCATATGGTAAAAATATGTGTAGTTCTCCAAGAAACCACAAAAAATTGCCTTCCAAAGTAGCTTTCCCATTTTGAATTTTCACCAAAAATGAATGAGAGTTGCATATCTTTCCCAGAATATGCTTTTGTCAATGATCTAGAATTTGACCATTCCAGTACGTGCATAGTGGTATCTCATTGTTATTTTAATGTTCATTTTCCCGATGACATTGTGTATGGAGCTTCTTATCATATGCATAACATATCTTTGAAGAGGTATCTGTTAAGGTCTTTGGCCCAGTTTTCGTAGGTTGTTTATTTTCTTACTGTTTAGTTTTAAGAATTCTCTGTATATTTTGCATAACAGTCCTTTATCAAATGTGTCTTTTGAGAGTATTTCCTCCAAGTCTGTAGCTTGTCTTCTTATTCTCTTGACTTTGCTTTCACAGAGTTGACTTTTTTTTATTTTAATGAAGTCCAGCTTATCAATACTTTCTTTCCTGGATTATCTATTGTGTTGTAATAACCACACTATCTTGAATGCTATAGCTTTAGAGTAAGCTTTGAAGTTAAGAAATGTCAGTTATCCAACTTTGTTATTTGTCTTCAGTACTGTGTTGACTATTCTGCATCTTTTGCCTCTCTATATAAATTTTAGAATCAGTTTGTCAATATCTACTAAAAAACCTTTGGGATCTTGATTGAGATTGAGTTGAGTATTTCAGTCAAGTTGGAAAGAACTGATATCTTGACAATACTAGTATTTTTGTCCATGAACATAAATTATCTCTTCATTTATTTAATTATTCTTTGACTTCATTCATCAGAGGTCCAGATTCACATGACTAAGTTAAGATGATCCACTTAAAAAGAATTATTACTCCATTTACTAAATTACTACTGTTTTTCATAAGATTATCATATAGGCTCAAAGAATTGAAATTTGAGGTTAAAAGTCATGAAAGTCCCTATATATGTTAGGCAGTTCTGTTCTTAGTTTTCTAGACAGGTTATTATCAGTCCTTTTTAGACATACCTAGAATATTCTGACCCCAAATACATTTTATAATACATAATACTATGTGAAGTTATACTTTAGTGTATTCCATGGAATTATGCAATGCCTGCCGTTCTCAGAAGACATTGATATTGTAAACATCATGAACAGAACAGTGTAACACTGAAGCAAATATTTTTCTGAAATTTTATTTTTTTTATTTGAAAACTAAAACTTAGAGGAGCTGCCTGTGTGCTGGGCATCCTTTTCCCACATTCACATGTCCCAAGGGTTGGATGGAGGGTTTCTCCTTGCTTGTGCAGTGGCAGAAGAGCAGAGTACAAACTGCAGAGAACTTAAGTCATGGCAAGACAGGCATTTAGGAAGTTTCTTCCTCTCTTTGACCAAGTTGCAGTTGAAAGGAGTACAGGCAAAACTGTAACCAAGGGAGGCATTATGTTTCTAGAAAAATCTCAAGGAAAAGTATTGCAAGCAATAGTAGTAGCTATTGGATCAGGCTCTAAAGGAAAAGATGGAGAGATTCAACCAGTTATCATGAAAGTTGGAGATTAGGTTCTTCTCCCAGAATATGGAGGCACCAAAGTAGTTTTAGACACAGAATTATTTCTCATTTAGAGATGGTGACATTCCTTTAGATTGTGTGATTGAAATAAATCACTATTGAAATGGCATCATGTGAAGCTGCCCATTCCACTGCAGTTTTGAAATTTTTCATTATGTAATAGTTTCCAAGTCTCCATATAATTAATGATATCCAAACTAATGCTATCCAATGTCTGTAAAATTTAGGTTCAGTGCAGTGATATAAACATTACCAAATAAAAATACATAAATGAGAAAAAAAATTAAAACTTAGAGAAAAGTTGTAAGCACAAGTATGGCAACAAAAAACACTTATAAAACATTTGGTCCAGGTTCATATTATCAACATTTTACCACCCACGCTTTATCATTGTTCTATTTACCTATCTAACCCTTTCTTTCTTTCCCTATCTCTCACCTATCTAATTATCTCTAATTTGCATATATCATTGCCCTATCTTTAAAGACCTCAATGTGTTTTTCATGAGAATAAGGATATAATTATATATAACTAAAATATAATTAATTTCTGACTTCAGTAAATTTATCATTGAGATAAAATACTTATCTAATCTACAGTTTTTATTTCAAACTTGTCAGTCAAACCAGTGTGCTTTATTACATTATTTTCCCCTCCAGTTCGGGATTCTAACTAGAATTGGGTCTTGTATTTAGTTGTCATATTTTTTTAATCTCCTTTAATCTAAATCATTTCCACATTATTTGTCTTTTATGTCATTGACATTCTTGAAGAAGACTTTTTTTTTTAATTTTTGATAAAATAGTTATTTCAGATCAGTTAACATTTTTTCGTAAGTAGATTCCATTTACACATTTCTAGTAAGAATATTATATAGTTGCTGTTATGCTTTCCTCAGGTATCACATCTGGAAGCACACAATTTCCACTTAGTCTTAATTGATGATCCTAATTTTGATCACTTAGTCAAAATTGTTGTCTGATTTCTCCACTGTACATTACTATTTCTGATGTTGCAATTACAAAACAATTTGTGAGTACAGGCATACCTCAGAGATACCGCATGTTTAGTTCCAGACTACCACAATAAAGTGAATATTGCAATAAAGCAAGTCAGATGAATTTTTTGGTTTCCCAGTGCATAAAAAAAAGTATGTTTACACTCACTGTACTATAGCCAATAAGTGTGCTATAGCACTATGTCTAAAAAATGTACATACCTTAATTAAAAATACTTTATTACTAAAAAATGTTCACCATCATCTGAGTTTCAGCGAGTTACAGTCTTGTTGCTAATGAAGGGTTGCCTCTGTGTTGATGGCTGTTGACTTGTTAAGGTGGTGGTCAGTGAAGGTTGGGGTGCTGGTGGCAGTTGCTTAAAATAAAACAACCATGAAGTTTTCCACATCAGTTGATTTTTCCTTTCACGAATGATTTCTCTGTAGCTTGTGATGCTGTTTGATAGTATTTTAGACACAGTAGAAGTTCTTTCAAACTTAGCATAAATTCTCTCAAACCCTGTCATGTCTTTGTCAACCACGTTTACTTACTATTCTAAAAACTTTGTTGTCATTTCAGCAGTCTCTATGGCATCTTCACCAGGAATAGCTTTCAACTGAAAAAAACATTTTCTTTGCTCATCCATAAGAAGCGACTCTTGATCCATTTTAATTTTATCATGAGATTACATGATAGTTTCAGGCTCCACTTCTAATTCTAGTTCTATTATTTTCACCACATCTGCAGTTACTTCCTCCACTGAAGTCTTGAACCTTCAATTTGTAAAAAACACAAAATCTATGAATGGTAAAAAAGTGAAGCAAAATAAAATGAGGTATATCTGTATATACTTTAAAACCATGCCAGTATTTCACTCCTCATCAAAATTTCCCATGAGATTTAGCATCCACTCAAGATTGCCAGAACCAATCTTTAATTGGTGACAATCTTTAAGATGCTGGCAAAATGTTGATTTTACAATTTTAGTACTCTCTCTACATTTCCCGGGTACCACTGACCAATCAGTAGCCTATAAACAAGAAGCTTTCCTTTGGCCTATTAATTTTACTTATTTATATCTTTATGTATACATGTATGTATGTATGTATGTATATATGTATATGTGAATGTATTATTAGGCTGTGGGACCTTTTTCAAGCTCCTATGTCCTTATGACACAAACCTATTATTTTTTTAACCCTTCCTTAAATTCTGGCAAAACAAGATATTCGAGACCATACCTACCCTGCCCAGCCCTGCCAAGCCCTGAAATTAGCAAATTATCCAAGAAACTCTGGGTTCTTTTTAGTGGAGAATGGCACCAGAAACTAACATCTGGGCAGTAGCTATATTTATTGCTATTAAGGTTTCTTTGCTTCTGATCCTTGCAACAGATAGAAGTACAGAATGATTGCTTGTACATACACATATACCCATAACATTCACAAATTCATACACATATAACATACATGCATGCGTACAAATGTAACAATGAGGAGGTCTATATATATCTGTATATATGTATTTTTTCATTTTGTAATGTAGAATATGAATCTGTGTATTTTATTTAGCACTCATTTTCAAGTTACAGTTATGCCAAAACAGTCTGCTTCTAATGAAAGAAACCTTAATATAAACCTAAAAACATGCATATATATTTAGTAGGATCTTCTTCATTTCTAAATAAATTTTATGTCTGATATACATTAACAAAGAATAGCAATATTAGAATTCAGGATATTTATTTTTTTTGCATGGAGACTTAATTACAGTACAACACATGCACACAAACCCACAGAGCAATGATGTAGTGAGACACACCTAAGCATATTTAAAATGCTTACAAACAGGCCTTTTATTTTTTTTAGGCAACAAAATATTTTCAGTCCTTCTCACCTTCTGACATTCACCTAGCACCATAGATGCAAGGACTTACAGTAAACAGTCTCATACTTAAAATCATAAAGCATATATTGAATAGAATTGTTGAATATATAATATATAACAAATATAATAATATATAATCAATTTACATAGATAACACTAGTTAAAACTGCAACTGAAGAGTCAGTGTTTTTTTTTGCCTTTCCAGACTCCTTATTTGTATTTTCCTTCTTCTACACTGCAAATTCTGGTTCCTAATAACAGAATTGTGTTTATTCGTTTTCTTAGTACAGTAGTGTCAGAATTGCTTTAAGCATACCACTGCAAATAAATAAGCATACTAAAAAGAGAATTCAGGTTTCTTTCTTTTTTTTTAAATAAAGATTTTATTTATTTATTTGATAGATCAGAAACAGAACTCCCATTTCTTTATGTATAAATTATTGTGTTTTTTTTAAGATTTCATTTATTTGTTTGACAGAGAGAGAGTGAGCACAAGCAGGGGGAGCGGCAGAGGGAGAGGGAGAGGGAGAAGCAGGTTTCCCACCGAGCAGGGGAGCCGGACATGGGGCTCCATCCCAACCCTGGGACCATGACCTGAGCTGAAGGCAGATGCTTAACTGAGTGAGCCACCCAGGTGCCCCTTTATGTATAGATTCTAACATAGTTGTATACTTTTTAATATTAGTTATTCTAATGGTTGTGTAGTGCTATCTCATTGAGATTTTAATTTGCAATTCAATAATGATTAACAATATGGAGCATTTTTTAATATACTTACTTGATGTTTGTACATCTTCTGTTCAAATAGTTTTGGTTAAGTAGGTTATCTTAATGAGTTGTAAGGTTTCTTTTATTGTTTAATATTATGTATTTTAGTAAAATGATACACACATATTATTTTTCCCATTCTGTAGCTTGTACTTCATTTTCTTAATGGTGTCTTTTAAGGACCAATAGCTTTTTAAAAGATTTTATAAAGTTCAGTGTTGCATCTTTTTTCTCCTATGCTTTTTTGTGTGTTATTTAAGAAATCTTAGCCTACTGCAAGTTTATGAAATATTTTTCTAGATATTTTGTGGTTTTAGCTCATTTTTTATTGATTGTCATAAGTAATAATTGACATATTATTTTCCTTTAATCCATTGGGATATCCAGTTTTTCATTATTATTTGTTTCAAAAATATTTCATTTTCCTCTTGTTTTGTCTCAGTAGTTTTTTTTGGAAATTTATTGATCTTATACATGCAGTTCCATTTACTAAAGTCTCTATTTTGTTCCATTAAACAGTAGGTCTGTATTTCACCAATAGCATGCTGTCTTGATTACTCCAGCTATGTAGTAATTCTTGGAATCAGGCAATGTAAAGCTACAACTTTCCATATCTATACTTCCTAAGGAGATTTTTTTGAGTGGTTGATATGTTCATTATCTTGGTTTTGCCACTGTATACTTATGTCAGAATTTATCAAATTGTCAAGTTTAAGTATGTGCATTTCATTGAATGTCAACTGTATCTCAACAAAGATGTTAAGAAATGTGTTTGTCATAGGAGTAAGAAAGGTAGAGTGGATGCAGATGGCTTAACAGAAAATATCTTTGTCCTTAAAATAACTATATTACAGGGGCACTTGGGTGGCTCAGTCGTTAAGCGTCTGCCTTCGGCTCAGGTCATGATCCCAGGATCCTGGGATCGAGCCCCGCATCAGGCTCCCTGCTCCACAGGAGGCCTGCTTCTCCCTCTCCCACTCTCCCTGCTTGTGTTCCCTCTCTCACTGTGTCTCTCCCTGTCAAATAAATAAATAAAAAATCTTTAAAAAAAAATAACTATATTACAGTTAAAAAAAAATCATCATTTCAAAGGCAAATAAAGTATTGACCTATTTCCCAACCAAATACAATACTTTCTATATCCGGTCTTTGGATTAATAATACTATATTATGACTATTTTGTGTATGATTACGAAACCTGGACATTTCTTGCAGACTTAAGTTTCATCTAATCTGGCGGCACTTCAGCCATTGTGCTGGAACAAGTCAAGGTTATGTATTCCTGACTTAAAATTTAATTATTCAATGTTGTTGATTCCTGGATTGCTCTTTACTCACCTTTGCTTTCGGGGCTCTTATTTAATTGAGATAAACCTAGAACCCTTTCAGTATTCAACTGCAGCAATTAGAATGGAACAGCTTAATGGAGACAAAGAGGAGATGATAAAATATAAGAACAAAAAGAAGTTCCTTACAGATGTTTCTAAGTTTTGATTTTGTTTTTAATGTTGAGGGATGATTAATAGGTGTGTATTTCTGATAGAATAAGGGCTTATGAAAAGGGACTCTCCAAAACTTAGTTATGTGGTATATTAATCATGTTCCCATCCTTTCCTACTCCTCCCCCTCTCTTGCCCAATTTTATCCAGCCACAGATAGTCTCTATTTTTAGTTTGAACATGCCAAACTCATTCCCTCTGACAAGAAATCTCTGATATTAAATGCTTTGGTTTAATCCTTATATTTCATTGAGGTCTCAGCTAAATATGTCAAATGTAACCACCTTCAGAAAGAAGCCTACTTTTATTTTTTAGTTTTTTCTATTTTTGAGAAGCCTACTATTTTTTTTTTTTTTAAGATCTTACTTATTTGACAGAGAGAGACACAACGAGAAAGGGAACACAAGCAGGGGGAGTGGGAGAGAGAGAAGCAGGCCTCCCACAGAGTAGGGAGGCCGATGCAGGGCTCCATCCCAGGACCCTGGGATCATGATCTGAACTGAAGGCAGATGCTTAATGACTGAGCCACCCAGGTGCCCCAAGAAGCCTACTTTTAATAACCCAATGTAACATAATTCCCAGCATCCAGTATAATTTATTTGTGTATATCTGGAATTATAAAATTATATTTATTAAATAATTAAGTCGTGGCACCTGGATGGCTCAGTCGGTTGGGCGTCTGTCTTTGGCTCAGGTCATGATCCCGGAGTCCCGGGATCGAGCCCCGTGTTGGGCTCCCTGCTTGGCAGGGAGTCTGCTTCTCCCTCTGCCCCTCACCCCACTCATGCTCTCTCTCTCTCTCTCGAATAAATAAATAAAATCTTTAAAAAATAAATAATTAAGTAAGTAATTTATTTTGACACTGTCCACATCCATATTTTTTCAATAGAATGAAAATTCTGTGAGGCAAGGATCTTGCCCAACTTGTTTACCACCTATATGAAGATCCTTGAAGAGTATGTACATATAGTATCCATTTAATAAATATTGACTAAATGGAATATATGACAATTGAAAATCATGTGGCTTTACTTTCTCTAATATCAGTTTTTCTTATATAAATGGGAAATATTATAATTGTCATGTATATACAAAATGCTTTGTAATGAAAA
This sequence comes from Mirounga angustirostris, assembly GCF_029215605.1. NCBI lineage: Eukaryota > Metazoa > Chordata > Mammalia > Carnivora > Phocidae > Mirounga > Mirounga angustirostris. The sequence continues at coordinate 41,559,950 of NW_026991722.1, read as the reverse complement.
TAGTTAAGATAGCAAAAGCATCCTTTACTGTTGTAAAGGAATATAATTATTGTGCTATTTATTTCTCTTGAAATGTATAGTTTTATTCTCTTGAAATTTATAGTTTGTTTATGTATAGTTTCAAATGTATAGTTTATTACTAAACTGTGAAAATTGACTCAATATTCTTGCAAATTGAATAATTATGTATTCTGCTTTTAAGAACATATAATTACTGCTCTTTTTAAGGAGGCACATAGTTTGTAGAATCAGCATCTAGCTAAAGGATTCAAACAAAAAACTCAGAACAGAGAAAGGCTGTAGCTATGTATGTAATTGATTCATTGAACATGAAATTGTTTTATTTTCTCTAATTACTGTTTCATGTAAAAAATCTTTCCACTATGTGTATTAAATATGTTTGCAGCAGATCTCATGGTTTTTGGTTGCTGATAGTTGTTAAAAATCCCACTTCACTTTGTCACACTGATTCTGTCCAATAGGAGGGCCTTTGCAAATATGGTGGTCTCTGTTTTATGATTTATGTGTTTAAAAATGATCATTTTCATGAGTAACCTATATGATGAATTTATGAATGAAGAGGACTTATTCACAGCAGGTAGTCTATGAAAATGAGCCTATAGATTAAAAAACAAAAAATGAATGTTCATTTTTAGAGATCTAGCTAATTTTTAAATGTATAAAAACCTGCTATTGCTGGTCAGTAAAATCATAAAGATGCTATGCTCAGTCACTTTTCTTGAGAACCTATTAGTTTGATGTCATCACATTGGGATAATACTAGTTATCAGTTTAATACAGCTTGATAAAAGCAGAGCTATATTTAAAGTGAATTTTAGGGATGCCTGGGTGGTTCAGTCTGTTAAGCGTCTGCCTTGGCTCAGGTCATGATCCCAGGGTCCTGGGATTGAGTCCTGCATCGAGCTCCCTGATCAGCGAGAAGCCTGCTTCTCCCTCTGCCTGCTCTGCCTGCCGCTCCCCTTGCTTGTGTGCACTCTCTCTCTCTCTCTCTGAGAAATAAATAAGATCTTTAAAAAAATAAAAATAAAGTGAATTTTATGTTTGACTATATGCAATATTACCAAGAACAGAAAAGAAAAGAAGAATGCCTAAAGTTTGCAGGGAAGTATACTTTCAGAGAAGTATATTGGAAAAAGAAACAGAAATAGCAAAAACAGATACTACCTATATTTTATTTTTAAAGATGACTTTTTAAAGTCAGTCTCTCACTGATGGAAGAGGAAAAAAAAGTCATCCTTAAAAATAAAATATAGGTAATACCTGTTTAATTAGCTTTGTTGTATTTATATTCTCCTTTAAAAAATCTTACATGTATGTATTTTTGAAGTACACAGTTAAGTTGTCTATACAATTTGAATATATAATAGCTTTAAAAGGTGTTAAATTGTTTTATCAAAAGAAAGAAATATAAAATGTTGTAATATTTTTCTCATACATATTTTTAAATAATCCTACTAGTAATTTCTACTGATTGTCACTGTTAACTAGTTTGTGTTTTTTTGTTTAAATAATAGAATTTATGTAACAAAAATATAGAATAACATAATTTCAAAAGAATATTTTCATATTTCATGTTAATGTAATTGCACATATATGTTTATTACATACTATATCTTTGTGGTTTTTGGACAAAGTCAAGTATGACTGTGCCTCCGGTTGGTGTCTGAAAAGTTGGTCACTGTACCCCTGATGCTGACATCACAATCAGAAAAACTTCTCATTTATTTATTTAGCCTTTGTAGCTCTTCATTCAAAGTGCCTTAACGCAGAATGTTTAAGTTTTATATAAAGAAGAGTACTCTGGTTCCCATTAAGGCTCTAAAGTTGGAGATGCTCCAAACATATGCTAGGAAAACTTAAAAATAAAAAAAAAAGAAGAAATTAACATACAGTGCAGGAACTAATATTTGTGATAGAAAACCATTTCTCAGAAGCTCGTCAAATTCTTCAATTTCACTTTTTTATTATTTAATTCAAGTAAACTTTACTAGTTTCCAACTAAATATAGCATGTATAATGTCACCATTTTAAAGATTTTGTGTCTATATTTATAGACTATCCTGTCACTCTGTCTTTCACATATGAAGTACAGAATGTCTGAAGCCCTGTTTGCCATGTATTAACACTAATTGTTTTGAGGTGAGGGAATTTGAAGGAGGTTCCTTTTTCTTCTCCATACTACTTGAATTTGTAATAATAAACATGGATATTTATGAAAGAAGCCATAAAAATCATTGATACTACCCGAAAAGATTAAAAAACATTGCACTCATAAATGTTGACAGTTGTGTAAATTGATAGAACTGCTTGCTATTGGTAGTAATGTCAAAGTAAATTAATTTTATCTTTGATTTAGCAATCCCACTTCGATGAATCTAGCCTGCAGAATTTAAGAACAGTACATTAAGAAATTTCAGAAATACATTTACAACCCCGTGGTTGGCAAAAGCAAAATATTAGAAAACTTCTTCATTTCCTTTAATTGAAGAGTAGGTATTTAAATATAATTCTTTACTCTGGGATACTCTGCAATCACTAAAAATAATGAGGTACATCTATGTGTTCTAATTCAGAAGACCATGGTAGACTGTAAAGAGAAAAAAAAATAAAATAAGTTTAAAATGTGCTAGAAATTTTGGTGTCTGGGTGGCTCAGTTGGTTAAGCATCTGCCTTCGGCTCTGGTCATGATCTCAGGTTCCTGGGATCCATCCCCATATCAGGCTCTCTGCTCAGCAGGGAGTTGACTTCTCCTCCTCCCTCTGTGCTCTCTCTCTCTCTCTCTCAAGTAAATAAGTAAAAATCTTTTTAAAAACTGTGCTAGAAATTGTTGTAGCAATTTACATATATGGACTTAGGTACTTAGAGCATCCCCATAAAGGTAAGTCTCTTTTTTACCCCCAGTTTACAGATGAGCATACTAAGTAACTGAGAATGTAACTTGCTCCTTTGACAGAGATGCCAAGAACAGTCTGGCTCCATTGCTGTTTCTTATAACCCTTTGTTGTAACACTTGTAACATCAGAGCTAATGTATACAGTATAATTCCACTTTGTGTGAAGGAGTGAGGGACAGCTGTGTTTAGAGACACAAAGAGACAGGGACAGAGAAGTCAAGATCAAGGTCTATTTACATCTACAAAAGAAGCATGCAGCATTTGACCCAAGTCAGCCAGCCACATAATTATCTGAAGAGAAGGAAAATTCTCCTTCTTTCTGTATGATATTTTGTAGGGTTTTGTTTGTTTCTTTGTTTGTTTGTTTTACTTCTCTGAAACTTTCAGTGAGAATAAATCATTAAATAAAAATGAAAAATATGTTTTCGTGGGTCATAGTATCCACCTGAGTTGAAAATTAAGTTCATAACACAGCAGCTTCTAGCTGAGTGATAGAGAAGAGGAGACCGTATCAAAGTTGGCAAGTAGTACCTTGCTTAATCCTTCAAGTATGCTGAGTAAGCAACAATATGTGTTTTCTTTAGATTTTTCTCATGATATTCCAATATTAATTCTGGGCATTTTTTTCTTCTCATTTAGATAAGGCCCCAGTGCACAATATTGAACTATCTTCTACCTTCACCCACTCTCAAAAGAACTACAGAGGAAAGGTTTTAGTGTATTCATCTACCTGAAAAGAAGACCCAGTATTTCCTAAAATATTTCTATGAATTTAGAAAATATTTTATTGGGATTTGTTTCCTAAGTATTATAAAGGCCTTTGGAGTTATGACCTATAATCCATTCCAAACCATCCAAAACCACAAAAGCAGTGTAATATCATGGCTCTTGACATAGACTTTGGTGATAAACAGGCTTGGGAGACAATTCTAGGTCTGTTCTCACTACCCATGAGACTTGGGCAACTTGTATTTTTAAGTCTAATGGACATAATAATAGCACCAATCTCATTAGTTTGCTGTGCAGATTAAATGAGATTATAAAAGTTTTAAGTGCAGTCAGTTCCTGGTAAACAGTAAGAGGTAATACCTAGCTTTATTGATGATTGTATTCATACAAAGATTGTTATGCACAAATCATATATATGAGAACACATACACGATTAAGAGAGTAAGATGAAAAGGAGACAAAGTAGTGTAGCATGTGTCAGTCTAAATAAAAAGGTAAACTGAAGCAAGCTCAAATTACCAGAAATTGAATTTATTGACGAAATTCAAGAATAGCCAGAGAATTGCAGTTTGGGACATGCAAACAGTAGCAAGCTACAGGCAAGTCCTTTGAAGGTTTGTGGTGGACTGTATTTATGGGCAAAGAATGCACGGTAGGAGGTTGGGGGAGGGAGTCTAGCCAGAGTCCAAGCAGTGAGTTCATGAGCTTGAAGATAGAGAGAGATTCTTAATGGATGTTTCTGGGTCAGGAGATAAGTTTTGGTCTTCTTTAAATCAGGCATTTACAGGAAATCAGTCTCACAGTTCTTAAAAGTTTTGTTTTCCTGATAGTAGATGTATGAGATTTTTCTAGTTCCATTTTAGATTGAAATTCTTTCACACATGTTAAATTATTGATTCATTCAATAGCCCACTGGTAGATACCAGAGGAGATCCCAATTTTATAAGTAACACAGACCAATACAAAACATATACAAAGCACATATATAAGTGCCATAATAGAATCATAGACATGTTTAGAGCAGAACCACATAAAGGACTTAAACTAAACTGGAGTGATTAGGAAAGATCTCTTGGGGCTGCTGGTTGACCGAGCCTCTGTGGACAAGTAGAGGGAGAAGGTATTTTATGCAAAGGGAACAAACTGCCTAAAGGCAAGAGAAAGCATGGATGCCTGGGGATTGGGGCATAATTTGTTTTTACTAGAAGGTAGGGATACCAGTGAGAGAAATGCAAGAGATTCAGATGAGAAAAGTAGTCAGAAGATGAAGGGCCATTATGCAATGCTGAATTTTCATTTGTATCCATTAGATGATGGGGAATAATTTGGCAAAACCAAAATGTTTGTAGTTTTTAAGCAAGAACTAATTTGGTATATATTTTGGAATGTTCACTCAAAAATGGGTTGTAGGGTCATACTGGGAAGCATAAATCCATTGGGGGGAAAAGTGGATTCAGAGGTGTAAGGGATTCAGCTTTTAGTTTTGGCTTATGCATTAACCAGTTGGCATGAACTCAATCAAGTTTTTACTTCTTTGTTCTTCAGTTTTATAAAAATAAGGAAAGGTATTAGATAACTTAAAAAGTATTGTCAAGCACTGATATTCTTTATATATTGTTATAAAACATGGAATTATCTTCTCAAATGGCAAATTCTTACCTCAACTAGCAATTTCTGGGTAAATAGGTGTTCTGACACTCAATTCCATTCCACTACAGGGAATGAATTGCACCCACAGAACGTTAAGCAACTCTCCAGACACCAGCTATGTCCTACAATTCGATTCAATTCTGACACGACCTACCAGGAGACAGTATCAGATTCCACAGGTTAAGGGTTCAGTCCTATAAGACTGCCTTGTCCCCCCAATCAAAAATCCAGATTATTATCCGGACTTCTGACTCACTGGCTACAGACTGGAGGTTCCAAAGACCTCCTCCTTGGGTTTAATTAACTTGCTAGAACATCATCTTTGATTTGCTAGAACTCAGAGAAACATTTTAATTACCTGATGGTGGGTTTATTATAAAAGAATATAACTCAGGAATGGCTAGGTGGAAGAGATGCATAGGACAACATATGAGGAAAAGGCACAGAGCTTCATGCCTTCTCCAGGTGTGCCACTTACCCGGCATCTCTGTGTCCACCATCCCACAGAGCTCTTTGAACCCTGCATTTTGAGTTTTTATGGAGGCTTCATTAGGTAGTCATGACTGATTAAATAACTGACCACTGACAGTTTATTCAGCCTGCTGCTCCTCTTCCTTCCCTGGAGTTTGGGGGTGGATACTGAAATTTCCATCCTCTTAATGATGTGAGGTTCCTTTGGCAACCAGCCTCCATCCTTAGGTCACCTAAAGACTTTCCAGAAGTCACTCATTAACATAACAAAAGACACCTTTATTGCTCTTATCACAGGAAATTCCAAGGGTTTCAGGAGCTCTGTACCTGGAATACGGTTGAGGACCATTTATTCGTACCAGAACTAATTCTGTTTTGAAGGCCCCCCTTCTTTTCTGCCTTGAATTGTTTGAAAGTAAGGTAATCTGTACTTAAGAAACCCTGACCTACAACATAAATCAAGCTGTGTCAACATTCGCGCATGTAACTGAAACACAGTCTAAAGCTTAAACTGTATCCAAGACAATAATATTGTTTAAAGCTCTATAGGGAACTAAAAGAATGCAACTGACACTAATCCAAAAGCACAAGACACGGGCGCCTGGGTGGCTCAACTGGTTAAGCATCCCCTGGCTTAGGTCATGATCTCAGGGTCCTGGGATCCAGCCCCACATCAGGCTCTCTGCTCACCAGAGAGCCTGCTTCTCCTTCTCCCTGTATATACAGCTCCCTCTGCTTGTGCTCTCTCTCTCTCCCCCTTTTTCCTCTCTCCCTCTCTCTCTGTCAATTAAATAAAATCTTAAAAAAAAAAAAAAAAAAGCACAAGACAATCATGTGACCACAACCAGGGACTTGATCAAGACAGACAGATAACCACAACTAGAGCCTCCAAGTTCCTCTGAAGAGTTATAATTAACCTTTGATTTCATCTGTTTAACCCTTGAGACTTATTTCCCCTTCCTTTCCCCTTTAAAATCTCCTGCCTGCACCAAGGTGGTAAGCTGGTTATTTGACACATTAGTCTGCCATTTTCTCAGGTAGCTAGCTTTCTGGAATTAAGTTGTATTCTTGGCTTTGATAACTTGTCCCTTTGATGAAGTTTCAGAATATATCTGAGGTTTGGTGGGGTGAGGTCCGGAGCCGATGACCAAGAAAGAATTCTTGAGACTTTTTTGTGCAAAATGGTGGCTTTATTAAAACATGGGGACGGGACCCATGGGAAGAAAGAGCTGCTCCACTGGGGTTGTAAGCCGTGGCTGATTATATACTCAGGAGTTGGGGAGGTGAGGAAAAAGGGGGTGTCCAGAAGGACTGTCGTATGCTAAAGACTCTCAGGATACGAGAGGCCTGGTTATTGTCAAGCCAAGGCTGTTTTTCCCTCTAATGAGGCACTAACATGAACAGTTGGGAGTTTCCTGGAGGAATATTATATTCCTCCTATCACACATCCTTGTTAATGAATGAGCTTTAGGTTTAGAAAAAATTCAATTTTATTTACATTTCCTTCTTCCTCAGCCTTCCTCAATTTTATGGAGGGGAGGCTGATGTTAGGGCTTCAGGAAACTGAGTTATAGGTCTCTGGAAGTTAGGCTATTGACAAGAAAGCTTCTTCCTTGTAAATCACTAGGACATTTGTAAACTGAGGGAGACTCCTATCCTGCAGGACTGTAATCTCTATCCATTTGTTAACCATTTGTTCTTCCTTCAGGGCAGCCAGGAGTGCCTGAGGAATGTCACGCATATCCCATGGGGGGAGGGGCGTGTTGCGGGGTGTCAGCTTCTGCTTTGTCCTCAGCTTGCCTTCTGTTCCCTCATCCCCTTGACTTACTGAACTGACGTTTGGGAAGCAGATTGAACTTGGGTTCAGTAACACATCTCAATTATAAATCACAATATCCTACTTGGTTATTCAATGTGTTAGTCTTATTATCTGTATATCTATTTTTAAGGTTAAAAGCAATAAATTCACTTTTGTGAATTAAAAAAATCCACAAAATCAGCTAACTTGAAAAGAATCAATGAACCCAGCTCTAATTGATATAACTATAGGAACTCAAGTTTCTATACAAAAATTCACTGAGTAAAGATCTAATTGACTTTATTCGATGATTCATGAATCAGACAGCATCCCACCTAACAAATGGAAGGATGCTATTGTACAAAGAGGGAGGATTTTATAGACAGAAAGGATTGGGACAGGAAGTTATTAGAAAAAGAAAAGAAAGGATTATTTCAGGCAAGGTCACCTTCCTATAGGGAGAAGGGCTGGGGGGTTTTATCAAGAAATTCCAGACTGATTGGTTTAAAATTCCACCCCTGGGAAAGGCTGAAACTGCAATTAGGTTAGGTATTAAGTGCTGTTAGGGCTTAACATAAGTGACTCTATTTTGGGTCTGTTTCTTTTTAACAGAAGAAATTCAGAATCATCAGAAAGACTAAAAATGTCATCAGTAGGGTTCATATATTTCGAAATGTGTTTTCAGAAGTAGAGAGAAATGCTGCTTTTTATTTACATTCATTTGTAAAATATTAAGTAAAAGTGAATATGTCGCCACTGAATTTTCATTATCATAGATATCATTTTTATCTCACCTTTAAAAAAAATTTTTTTTAAGATTTTATTTATTTATTTGACAGAGATAGACACTGCGAGAGAAGGAACACAAGCAGGGGGAGTGGGAGAGGGAGAAGCAGGCTTCCCACTGAGCAGGGAACCGGATGCGGGGCTCCATCCCAGGACCCCGGCCCGGATCATGACCTGAGCCGAAGGCAGACGCTTAAAGACTGAGCCACCCAGGTGCCCCTCACCTTTAAAATGTTTAAAATCTAGTATAAAAGTAAGCTAATATTTGTGCATAGTATCTTTTTATCAAGTACTGAAATAGTATATTATTAAGTATACATTTAGAGAACTATAATTAATCAGTATAAATTCTCAGCACTTTTTGTTTAATTGATAGGAACCTGTGTTCTGTATGTCCCATGTCAGAAAATACCAGTTTGTTTGTTTTTATAGTTTAACTGTGAAACAATATTTTACATCAATATCTGATCTGTAATTTTTATCAAAATCTTAGTGGAAATTTTTCCTGATATTTTTAACATAAAACATGCATTGCATTATTTAAAACTGACCATATGCATCACAAATTTACTTGATATTTGAATTTCCCCCCATCAAGAAAGGTAGGCAAAACCACAAAGAGCTTTTCTCATTTTAAGTGTATGTGGTTAATGTCCGATAGCTGATACAAAGGACATCCTTGATTTTGGAGTCAGACCATTGTTTGGGGATCTCTGTCTTGTCCCTATTAACCAATGACCAATATCAAGGCAATAAATTTTGAGGATCCCAAATTCTTCTGTAAGTAAAATAGGCAATGAACTGACTGCCTTCCCAATCATATATGGTTTGTTGTAAGGATCAATGAAAATAATATGCATAGAAGAACTTTAGAACTTATAAATCACTCCTTAAATACATGCAGTTATTCTTATTATGAAGTACATAATTCTGAATGATTTATTGCTGGTTTTGTATCATGGTGCATTAATATGGAGGTAGAACTAATACAGCAAATATCAAATGACAAGCATTTTGAAAAGGTAGGAAATGTGTAAAAGGATATCAATTTAGAATGGAACCAGCAGATATGAAATGGACAATCTCATGCATGTACCCTCCAAAGCACAGAACTTATGAACTGAGAGACTGATTTCCTGTAAATGCCTGATTTACAGAAGACTAACATTTATCTTCTAATCAGTGAATATCTGCAAGAATCTCTTCCCATCCTCAAGCTAATGAACTGCCTGCTTAGAACCTGGCTGGACTCTCTTCTCCGCCTTTTGTACTTCTTGCCCATAAATACAGTTTACCGCAAACCTTTAAACGACTAACCTGTAATTGGCTACAGTTTGCATGTCCCAAATTACAGTTCCTCTCCTATTCCCAAATAAACTCAATTTCTGGTAATTTGTGCTTGCCTCAGTTTACTTTCTTTATTTAGATTAACACATGTAAATAGTTAATCACTTCTATATATATGTATATATATAGTCATTAACTGTGATGATTTGAGAAATCCGTCATTACTACTAAAGAGAAAACAATGATTGCTATGGCTATGCTGTCTTTTTTGAATAATTCTCTAATGATACTGATACTAAACTATAGGTTTACTTATTTAGCTATAGGTTAAATAGTGTTAAGAATGCTATATTTGATATCAGAATTATTATGCAGTTTGGTTTGCTATTTTTGTATTACATATTGGCCAAAGAATTGTTAACAGAAATGAAATATCTAACTGTAAGCAATTATAATTCAGCTGGTTATATATATTGGTCAATTTATGTTGAATCTGTTGATAAAGCAGAACCTGTTATTTTAAATGACTAATATAGGGCATAGGCAATTTTGGCACTCAATAAGGGGAATTCAGTAAAGTAAACTTGCCATTTGGATAGAGATAGATGGAACAGCACAGAGTTTATATTTTAATTACTTCAATATCTCACTGACATTAAAATGTTCCTGTTGGCAGAGGATGGGGTTTTACAATGCACTTGTAGAAAGTAACATACCAGTTGCAGATCCAGTATTTATTTGAATTGAATGCGGTTTACAGGAATGAATGCTGTGGTACTTTTCAATGAAGAAATAAGTATTGGGGGGGGGGGATTTGCTTTAAAAAAAAAAATTTTATTGTCATGTATGGTGATTAACATAACAATAAAAATTTTAAAAAAAGAAATAAAATCATAATTTCTTAATCATTTCCCATCTGATAGGTAATCTGCTGGACTCTTGCCAAAACTGACCTGTTGACAAAGGGAATACTTCTTTAGAAATTTATTATTTGAATAGAAAGTAAGATTGGGCAACACACATTTCCTTGGAGAAAGTTTGCTGATGACAGAGGATTGACAAAGTGCCTCTTTCACATTTTCACCAAACACCTTCTGCTTATACCTTCTGACCACTTGTTGTACTGTTTTCTTTAAGCATTTAACTGTCTTTTATTGTTTAATTGTGAAATAATTTGACAATGATGTCTGAGTTGTAATTTGCCAGATATGTGAAAATGTCAATGAAAACTTTTATTAAATAAAATTTTTAGCATAGAAAATTCTGTTATTAAAAATTGATACTATGTATCATGAATTTATTATGTAAGTTTTATGATAAAATTAGGGAGAAAAACAAAAACCTAATTTTTAAAAATGGGCAAACAATATGTACAGTCTAAAGATACATGCTGGCAGTTCAAAGAAAATGAAATATGAAAAGATAATGTCACACATAGTAAGACAAACAAAAGCTACTAAAACAGCATTTTATATACATTTATATATATATACATATATATGTAAAGATACATATGTCTATTTAATATATATATGAAGGTATATATGAAACTATATGGTATGGTATGAAGTATGGGCCAAAATTTATTTCTTTTTCTTTTCGGATATGGTATCCAATTGTCCTAGCAGCAGCAACAACTATCTTTTTTTTTTTTTTTTTAAGATTTTATTTATTTATTTGACAGAGAGAGAGACAGCGAGAGAGAGAACACAAGCAGGGGGAGTGGGAGAGGGAGAAGCAGGCTTCCCACCGAGCAGGGAGCCCAATGCGGGGCTCAATCCCAGGACCCTGGGATCATGACCTGAGCCGAAGGCAGACGCTTAATGACTGAGCCACCCAGGCACCCCAACAACTATCTTTTATTCATTTAATTATCTTGTCAAGTTAATAGAAAATCCATTTCTAATACATTCATACATATACATATATCCAAGTGTATGTATGTGCATATACATATATATATATATATATATATATATTTACACATACATATAATATATATTGCTCTTAGACCTTTGGTCTCAAGATAGGATTTTGCTGTTTTTCTATAATTTTGCCTACTTTAGGGTAGGAGTGATACTCTTTCCAGCTTTCTACACCAAGTCTCAATATTCCCAACTCTTTCGGGAGTGAAAGAATTTCTTTGTTCTTCTAGTTTATCTATTTGCTCTTCCACTTCGTGCAATCTAGTTACGGAAGATTTTACTTAAATTTTTTATTTTTATTTTAAAGAATGTAGCTTCCTTTTTGTAATATAGATGCAATAACATTCCTTTTTGTTTGTACATGTTTAAAGTTTTGCTTTACTAATTTTGGTTCTTGTTTTACATTATTTCATGTAGGTATTACTCCTTAAATATCTGATTTTCTTTTTCTTTTTTTTTAAGCAGTTTTGTTTTGGAGTTAAGATACGCTGCATAAGCATATAAACTGTGAGCAGAAGAATCAGAGATTTATACTTGAATTGTAGCCCTTCGTATTCTAAACATGGTCTATAAACCATCATTAGCATCCTCTCAGAACTTTATAGAAATGCAGAATCTCAAGCTCTATTCCAGACCTACCAAATTAGAATGTGCATTTTAAACAAATTCCCCAGTGACGCATATGCAGGTTATAGGCGAGAAGCACTAGCTTGTTCTATTTTCAGTAACAATGGAAAACCCAAGAGATGGGAAATTTCCAAACTCTTCTTCTAGGTTTGCTTCCTAATCTCGTCTTTTTCACTGATTCGGACGCTTAAGTAGTGATTCCAGTTTAAAGTCACTGAATTTTGGGACGCCTGGGTGGCTCAGTTGGTTAAGCGACTGCCTTCGGCTCAGGTCATGATCCTGGAGTCCCAGGATCGAGTCCTGCATCGGGCTCCCTGCTCAGCAGGGAGTCTGCTTCTCCCTCTGACCCTCCCCCCTCTCATGCTCTCTCTCTATCTTATTCTCTCTCAAATAAATAAATAAAATCTTTAAATAAATAAATAAAGTCACTGAATTTCATACCTCTAAGAAGTGCTGTTTGTACTGTAATCTTGGAGTTGTGCTTCACAGAGTGCTCACAGAGAAATGCCTTATAAAGTTGTGAAATGGGGAAGCACTGAGCTATTCTGCATTGTCTTTGCTATAATTACTGAGGAACTGACCACCATGATTGCTCTTGCTATGATATCCTGACTAATCTGATTATTTCCTCCTTGGCATTTTGTTCCTGTATTCTTCCAGCTCCAAATGCAGCTTACCTTTGGAGTTTGCCACCCACATTTTAAGTGTGCTCTTTTGGACATCTTGTGTTATAATCTCCCTCTTGAGCATGACTATTCCTTTTTTTTTTTTTTTTTAGGATTTTATTTGAGAGAGAGAGCATGAGTGGGGGGTCGAGGGTAGGGGCAGAGGGAGAGGGAGATGAAGACTCCCCGCTGAGCAGGGAGCCTGATGTGGGGCTTGATCCCAGGACCTTGAAGTCTGATCTCTGCAGAAGGCAGACAGCTGCTTGACTGAGCCACCCAGGCACCCTGAGCATGACTGCTTCTGCTCTTTGGTGATTTCTATTAGTTTCACAAGCTCTCTAAGAATGTTTCTTCTTTTACAAAATAAGTATGGATTTTGTTGTATGTCTTTAATATATATTAAATGTATTTTCTTATTTTGGTTCAAGGGAGTTAGAGTGTAGCATGTCCACTTTCAGTAATTTTGAAATCAAATGCAGAGCTGCATCTTTTCCTTAAAACTTTTCAAACAGGTCATGCTGAATGATTTCTTAACTTTGTTATGGTACAGGGGAAGCATTTGTTTAACTTTCATGATGATTTTATTTCTACTCTATCATAATTTTATGCCTATTTTTCCCCCATCCTTGTTCTTGTTATACATGTTTTCTTTTTCTTCTCTTCCTCCTCCTGCCTCCTTTTTTTTTTTTTTAAATATTTTTTCAGTATTTATGGATGAATCAAGCAATGCTGGTTGCTTTGTGATTATTGTTAATCCATTCCAGGCATTTGCTTCTAGCTTTAACTCCTCTACATAAGTTATCACCATGTAAGCAGTTAGAACTGTGGCAGTTATCTCACTGTCCCCAAACTGAGAAAGCATGCTGATCTCTTTGTTTCCATCATTAGTCACTATTAGATGTGTAGAACACATTTTTCAACATTTGTACATTTGTGATTTGTGACTTGGCTCTTTTCTTGTTTTAATGAAAATTGATATTTCTTTTTTATTTTTTTTTCTTTTGATAATTTTCTATATTTTCAGTGAGTTACAAAAGAGGGGAGGAATATAAAATTGCCTTTTTCTTTTAAAGAAAAGCCTCCATCAATATCTTTTGAATGATCACATAAATGAATATATGATTACTAATGAAGGTAGAACAATCATCTTTATTGTCAAAATGGCCAGTAGGGTAAAGAAACCAGTATCTTTTTTGTGGGTTTACTTCTCAAATGCTTTGACTGCTTAGCATTAAAATTTTAAAATATATTTTTAATTTTAAGGAAAAGTTTCAATTAGCAATAATCGCGCCTTGGATAAACCTCATTGGCTACGATACTGCCACTGCGCAAAGCTAATTTTAAGGAAAGGTATTAAGTTGTTTAACATGCGTGATAGTAAAAATAAATGTAAAATTCAACTTGCCGTAGTAACTGTAAATTTATTATAGAAATCACCATTGTTTATTTTGTACTATTGAAACAATAACAGTTTAGAAGACTCATCACATTTGAAAACATGTGAATATAAAGTGTATAGAAAATGAAGTGTTCTTTCCAAATAATAACATAATAGAATAAAAAAAAAATGGAGATGTTTTTATTCTCAAAAATTGAAGATTCTCAGTCTGATAGTTTAAATAAGTTAACAAGATAAAATACTATCTCTTACCTAAACATTGTGTCTCTGATTGCAGCTTTTCAAAGTATTGATTTTCCTGATGTGAAGTTTGTCAGTTTTACTCTCTTTGAATCACCATATTTTACTTATGCAGTATCACAGGCAAAATACAATAAATACATAAAATGATCAATAAGGAGCAAGCCAATTTAAATTTAAAATATTTGATTTGGTTTGAACTATCAGGCTGTGCTGTTTTCGTATTGTCAAAGGTGTTAGAACACTGAAACATTGCTGGGCAATTTATCATAAATGAATATATAGAATTTCTGAAGGACAGTTTGCCTTTTTACATCAAAACACACCAAAATGTGTAAATCTTTTGGCTCAGAAATTTTTCTTCCAGGAGTTTAATCATACAGAAATAATTATAGACATATACAAAGATTTGCCTATAAAGATGTTTTTTATTACAGCATTGTTTGGACTAGTGTTCAATTAGAAACCAAGAAAAAGACAACAGTCATTTGGTCAACAATTATAAAACAAACATGGGATGGAAATCTCCCAAACATTATAAGTAACTGTAGAAATGAAATATAATAAAACATATTAATAGATTATAAAATATTTTACATAAGTAAAATTTAGAGTAAAATTATATATTTTAGAGTAAAATTATGATACAGATATAAATTAAGGATATTAATTGAGTATATAATATGTACCAGAAACTGTGTCAGTGATAGGGGGTACAGAATACAAAATAATACAATAAAATTAAAAATTAAAAATAGTATATGCTTCCATCTCACATATTTCTAGTTTTATTAAGAAGACAACTATTAATGAACTATATAAGATATTATAAATGGAGACGTTATTTTTACTGAACTGAATGAAATGGTCCCCTTCTTATAATAATAGAAATTTTAGCTGGGACCAACTGAAATCCCTATTTTTCAGCCACACATAGCCACAAGAAGAGTAATATGACATGTTCAAACTGAATGATTTGTGCATAGTCTGTGTCATATCCTTAAGGGTGATGGGCATGCTTTCATTTCTCCTTTTTTTTCTCATCCATCTAACTAACATTGGAACATGGTAAGATGGCCTCTCTAGTACCATGCAGATGGGAGTAATTGACTAGGTATTGCAGAAAACAGGGTAAAAGGGTTTGGCTTGACCCTGTGGTTTAAATACCCAGCCTTTAACTACTTATATCTGATATGTGAGAAAGAACAAATTTTTATCTTGTTGAGGTCTTGTTTTTTTGGGTTCTGTCGAGCAGTCAAACATCCATGCTAATAAATATAGCATGCAGATTATCTGTTGCTCAATAAAGCATTGTCTAGTTGTAGCACTGACTGAAAGGATAATCTGTCAGACATCAAAGGAAGTGAGAATGGTTAGCTAATGTATAAGGTAGGAAACAGAACATACAGGGTGCTTTGGTTTTGTTTGGGTGGTAAGATAATCAAAACCAACCTAGATGATCATTTTGTTTTCCATCTTTGAGGATATCAGCACAGAATTAAAACCCAAGAAATAAATAAAAACCATCCCAGAATCCCATCTATGAGAGTCTGATTTGGGGATTATTCCCATTACCAAGTATAGGATTGCATTGACACTTGCATTGAGTCAGGAAAACAGACATCATTTCTTTTGTTTCATTTTGAAATAATTTATTTATACAAAAAGTAATGATAGTATAAAGAACTCCTATATATCGTTTACCCAGCTTCTTCTAATGTCAGTATCTGTTTAATCCTGGCACAGTTATCAAAACTAAGAAATTAATATTGGTACACAACACTATTAGTTAAACTACACACTATATTCAGATTTAATCAGCCTGCCCTCCCCCATAATACCCAAAGGTATTATACCTTTTTTGTTTTTTTTTTAAACCCGCTATTTAAATCAGACAGGTCTTTTTTTTTTTTTTTTTTTTTTAAGATTTTATTTATTTGACAGAGAGAGAGGGAACACAAGCGGGGGAAGCGGGACAGGGAGAAGCAGGCCTCCCACGGAGCAGGGAGCCCAGTGCAGGGCTCAATCCCAGCACCCTGGGATCATGACCTGGGCCGAAGGCAGACGCTTAACAACTGAGCCACCCAGGCGCCCCTATACCTTTGTTGTTGTTGTTGTTCCTCTTTCACGACCTTCTATACAGGAAACCATATTACATTTATAAGAGATAATCCCTTAATCTCAAGCTTTTAACATTTTTCAGTCTTTCCTTGTTTTTATGACCTTGAAACTTTTGAAGAAGGCTGATCAGTTATTACGTAGACTGTCCCACAGTTTGGGTTTGCCTGATTTTTCCCCTGACTAGATTGGGGTCATGATTTTCGAATACCACAGAGGTGAAGTACCTTCATATCAGAGACATATATTAACACAGTCTGATGATGTTAACCTTGATTATTTGGTTAAGGTGATGTCTCCTGGGTTTCTCCACTGTAAAATCACTTTTTTTTTTCCTTTTCCATACTCTATTTAAATGAATAATGAAGGGAGTCATTAAGTTCAATTGTCAGTCAAGGGGAGGGGAGTTAAATTCCACTTACTGCAAGAAGAATACCAAAGAGTTTGTAAATATATGTTAAAACAGTCACAGGAATTAATAAATATATTGGGGAGGAGATAAATTTGAAACTATGAAAAAATCCTGCTCTTTATTAAAGTTTTATCTTAATTTAGCATTCATCTGTAAATCTTGTATACAATAATTATTACAGTGGATTTCTGAAGATCACTTTCTATGTCCTTCTTTATACATTTATTGCTTGAAGTTCTTCTGTAGGAAAGTTTTATTCTTTCCCTCCATTGGCTCATTTATTCAATAATTTATTCATATGAATACAATTTCATGAATATTTTTGCTCAAATGTTTCAGTTTTGATCATTTGGAACTCTTTCAGGCTAACTCCTTTGCTCTTTTGGCATTCCCTGTTATTCATTTATTTGCTTGTCTAATTTATTTAGTCCTTATTTTGTTTTTAACATTTTTATTTATTTATTTGACAGAGAGATAGCAAGAGAGGGAACACAAGCAGGGAGAGTGGGAGAGGGAGAAGCAGGCTTCCCACTGAGCAGGGAGCCTAATGTGGGGCTCGATCCCAGGAACCTGGGATCATGACCTGAGCTGAAGGCAGACGCTTAACGACTGAGCCACCCAGGTGCCCCATAGTCCTTATTTTTTGATAAGCTTCAGGCTTATTTAGTTTTTTTCCTTGCCCCAGTCCTAGATTCAGTCATTTCTTCTTGAAACCCTGTTTATTAAAATTCATTAAAAAAATATATATATTGGTCTGCCTGGGTGGTTCAGTTGGTTAAGCTTCTGCCTTTGGCTCAGGTCATGATCCCAGGATCCTGGGATGGAGCCCACATAGGGCTTTTTGCTCAGCAGGGGAGCCTGCTTCTCCCTCTGCCTGCCACTAGCCCTGCTTGTGCTCTCTCTCTCTCTCTGACAAATAAATAAAATCTTTAAAAAAAATTTCTTTCTAGAGATTGTGTAGATTTATGTTTAAATTTAAGTCTGTGATAAATTTTGAGTTAAATTTTGTATAGTATGTGTATATGGGATACGTGTTGAATTTTGCTTTGTTTTTTGATTTTTGTGGGATTTTTGTGTTTTTAATATCTATCTATTTATTTTTGGCTACTTGCCTTTTTTAGGCCAAGGATATTTCCTTTCATTCTTAAAACAGGAGTTTTACAATACTTTTCTTACATCAATTGAGAACATTATATTTATATTCTATTAAAAAGGTGAACTGTATTGATTTCCCGATGTTAAATCAGTCTTGCATTCCTGGGATGAAACCGACTTGGTTGTAATATATTATTCAGTTTATATTATCCTGCATTTGAGTCATTAATATTTTCTTAAATCTTTATTGTTGAAGTTATCTGTGTTCATTTGTTTAACTTATACAGATCTCTTGGGATTATCTTTTCTTTCTTAAATGTGCTTTAGGCAGTCTGTGTATTTCAAGTATTGATATATTTCATCCAGGTTCTCAAATTTATAAGCATAAAATTATTTATTCTAGTTCCTTATCATGTTTTTAATTGGGCTCAGCAGCACTGCCTTTTTTTTCACATCTGGTACTGTGAAATATGTATTTGGTGGTAATGGTGGTGGTGTTTATATGGTTGATTAGCTTAGCTGGAGTACCATTTTTTTTTAAGAGTACCAATTTTATTCATCTTCCCCAAGAACCAGCTCTGATTTCATTATTATTTTCTGTTTCCTTTTGTCGTCAATTTTATTGATTTCTACTTTGTTCCCTTTGCATTATATTTGTTCTTCTTTTTCTAGTCTCTTAAGGGAGAAGTTTTGCTTAGTAATTGGAAATCTTTCTTATTTTCTAATATAAGCACTTAATTTTGTAAATCACCCTCTAAGCACTAATCTAGTTTTATACCACACATTTTAATATTTTTGTTTGTTTGGGTTTGTTTTTGGTTTTGTTTGGGGGGAGTTGTTTTTTTGTTTTGTTTTTTTGGTGGTGGTGATCCCTAGAGATAATCTGACTCTTCCAGCAATCCTAGCTGTATTGAACCATTGATTTTCTGAGAAGCTTGTTGGCATGCTGGTGGGAGCGTAGGAGTGGAAACATTTCCCTGAGGTACTGATAAAACCTCAGTCTTCCGTAGGCTTTCTGACCTTGTGTCTTGAGAATGTGGCCTTCAAAGCTGCTTCTGGTTCTCTATCAGATGTAACCATTTATTCATACCCTTACCCTTTGGGTAGAGTTTTTATTTTTCCTGTTTCTCTTCACAGATATAGCGAGTTTCCTCCCTTACTCTTGAGTATAATTTTCTTGCCTATTTCTCCACAGATTAAGGCCTTGTTTATCTGTTTTCTTTTTGTTTTTTGTAGTGTGGTGGCAAGGAGTAGAGAGTGACCAAGAGAGCCTAAAGTTCCCCACAAAGCAGTTACAATTCAGGCAGGCTAAATCCTGATGTTAGACCCTGGACCTCCTTTTTTGAGCATTTCCTTTAGAAAATTTTCAATTGTAAATTTTTTCTCTGCCCCTTTGAGATGTAAATCCTCTCCCATCCTCTTGCCAGTTTTACAGTCCAAGAATATCTTTTTCAAGAAACTGGAAGCATTTCTTTGAAATGTAATCAATCATCAAGGAAGGTAATACCCCTCTTTCTCAGTTTCTGTGGGAAGTGGGAGCCTAGCTTTGCTAAGCACTAATGAACAAGCACAGATGACCTAATTATGTTGATCAACATCCCCCCTTCACACACACACACAGAAGTCCTCCAGAATTTTTCCTATAGCTCACTCCAGGATTTAATCCCTCCCACTTTCTGCCCTACCCCTCTTCCCCTAGTGTTGATTTCAGTCTCTCTCCTCTGTTACAATATTCTTGACCCCTGTTGCAATAACCCTAAATAAAGTCTTCCTTGTGGTTTTTAATGTCTCATTAAAATTTTTCTTTGACAACAGGGGACATGGCTTTGGTGGACTTTAGGTAGTGGCAACTATTTTTCTGTAGCTAGCACTGTGTCCTAGGGAAAATTTTTCCAGGATTCCATCACCATCCCTGTGAGTACAATGAGAGGTTCCTGTAGGAAAATTCTGTAAGAGGGTGTGAATACAGCCCCCAGAGACTTCTTACTCTTACATTGATCCGTGCTCACTGTTTAGCAATTTTTAATCATTTTTGCCTGAATCTTATCAATGTATTTGGCGTTCAGTGACCTCTGTTCTAGGTCATCCCATGCTCTAATCCTGTTTATCCTTGTAGGTACCTACACTCTCCAGAGTTCAACTTAGTTTGCTTTACAACTTCAGTTCTCTCTTGTGTTCAAAGTAGTCATTATTTCTCAGCTTGTTCAGGTATCATCTTGTAATAAGGGTGCAAGGAACTCTCCTTCAGTTCTCTACAAATCTTATCAGAAACTGGAAATTTTTAACAGATAGAAAATAACATGATGATTTGAAAAATTGAAAAATGAAACCCTGAAAAGCTCCAGAAAATAGCTACCACATCTAAAGCTGGGGGGGGGGGGGGAACAGAAGGAAGAGGTTAGAACCTAGAGTCTTGTGTCTTGATCCCACAGATACAGGGCTCAGCTTTATGGGTGGAAGGTACTGCCAGGCAAGTGCTGTTGTCTGAGGATCTCAGAAGTGATGGTGAGGAGCCTGGACTTAGAGTTTTTTGGTTGAGGCCCCAGCTGGCTAGTGCTAACAGGAAATTGAAAACAACGGCTGCCATTTTAACTACCTATCCCTAGAGAGTGAGCACTGTTGCTAGAGTGATGCTGAGAAGAGCAGTGAGCAAATTAGATATATTATGATGACTCAAAGGTCTTCAGACTTTCAGTCTTTCTCTGTAGTGCTTGCTCTTAGTTAAATGTAGCAGTAATACAGCTAAAAAATAAAACAAAGGTGTAATCCCAGCCCCAGCACCATGAGTATTGAAAGATGGGTGTGAGACAGAGGAATAGCTCAGTAATCAGCATAAAAATGTCTTAATGTTGTTTTCAAAAGAAGATAGATACTATTCCATGCTATATATATTTTATATATATATATATATATATATATATATATATATAACATGGTTGTATGTTTTATATACATATAAAATCTACAAATTAAAATATTTTGCCTTGTTATATGACACTTTTTTAAAAAGATTTTATTTATGTATTTGACAGAGAGAGAGCACACAAGCAGGGGGAGCAGCAGAGGGAGAGGGAGAAGCAGGCTCCCCGCTGAGCAGGGAGCCCAATGCCAGGGTTCTTGATCCCAGGATCCTGGAATCATGACCTGAGTGGAAAGCAGCCACTTAACCAACTGAGCCACTCAGGCATCCCTATATGACACTTTTTTGACAGCAAGAATTTTACAGAGACATACACACAGAAAAAGAGAAATTACTGTGGTCCTTTTTTAAATTCTTTTTGGTTTTTGTTATTCTTACTAGCTAATTTTGTTTCATTGTTTGTACACCTTGATAGAGGAAATACCTTAATGCTAGAATCTAAAAAACTAAAATTTTAAGGCTGTTCAAATGACCGATCACTTCAACAGATGCATTCTCTAAGGGCAGGATTCTCCATGGCATAGTAAAGACAGTTTTGGAAAGCATATCATTAGAACTGTAATACCATATTCTCAGTACATCATGTCACATTATGGGGTGCATTATCCTTCTGCTGTGTGAATTTTATTCCCGTTACCACAAAGAGAAAATAGAAAATTAAACTTTAAGAGTTTGCTTTGTTTTAGGGCTTATAAATTATCATTGCTAATGAATTTTTATCAATATTACATGGAGAGAAAATACAGAAATTTTATGTATCTATTGCTTTTCAATTTTTCTACATCCAATGAATTTCAAATTACTCTTTCTAGAGCCATTTTATTTTGGTTTTCTTTTTCCCTTAAGAATAGTTTGTTCTTATAACAAATCATTTAAATGTTACTATATGAAAAGTTACTATATGAAAAGCTTTCCCAAAATGTGTATTGTGAAATTGTATATATAATGGTACTAAATGTTTGTTTGTTTGTTTTTTAAAGGGGGTGGGGGAGCAATATACACTCACACAGGAAATACAGTGTTCTTGAGTTGCATGCTTTGCTTCAGTAGCTGTCTTTTGTTCAGAACTTCAGCATACTTGCAGATCATTTACCATATGTTTGGTATACAAAACTAGCCCAGGCTATCTTTAAGCTACACCCATGACTGGGTAAGTAATCAGATTGCTAAAAAATGGACATAAAGGAGATACACACGAAGGATTTTTATCAAAAGTTGTTGTTCCACACATCACAACTAGAAATCTAATCGTGCTTGTATTCGTGCATCCATTTATCACACTTCAAAATTTACCATCTGTGTGAATTCTTATGTTTTTAATGTAGAAGTAAACCTTCACAGTAGATGTGTATATAAGCAGGGACTTACAATTCAAAAACGAAAATAAAATCAAAGCAAAATATCATTGAACATTTTGTTTTGGTGGTGGTGGGTGATAATCCTATTTAACTTTTAAATTTATAACCTTGGTTAATTTATTTAAGTTTTGTGACCCAGCTTCAGTGACCCAACTTCAAATATCTTAAAAAAAATGGCAAAGTGGAAAAAGTAAAACAATATTTATTTTACAGAAAATGGAGAATTTATCTGTAAACCATTTGAGACCTTTTTGTATTTACTTTTGGAATTAGGGAGAATTTAAGAAACCATATCTGTTTTACTATATGTGTCAGTATACATGAATGATAAATCACAGTTCATAGTTTGAGGAATCTCAAAGGATGTGTGTAAGCGTGCTTGTATATGAGTAACAATTAATGTTATTCCCTATAAGAGCCATGTTCACTGATACATTCCTTCAAGAGATTGTCTTCTCAAAAATACAGCTTATACATGCATTTAATTTTTAAGTAAAGAAAATGGTAAGTGTACATATGGAATAGTGCTAAAATCACCTTAAAAATATATATGATAAAATGTGCAATGAAAATATATATTTCAAATGAAAATAATAAGTGATCAAAACTATTTTCAAAGATATTAGAAATCCATAATTTATTATTTTAAAATTGCTTTCCAGTTTTTGCTTTTTATCTTAAGAGTTATTATTCTAAGTTGTTGAATACCTTATAAGCACTCAATGCATGCTTATTGAGATGAAACAAACTTAAAAATTGGATATTTTTACTCAAAAACAATAATAAATAATACAACAATAAATGATGTATCACAGACAGAATTTCAAAATAGTAAAACAGTATTTTTTAAAAAGCGGTAATTTTATTTTGGGCAAAATGACTTCAAACCCTCGGTTGAAATATTCTCATTGAGAGTGGATTAACAGAGAAGTTTATGCCAAAATTGTGTGATTGAGTGAGGGAGGAAGGAGAACCAACATCTGCTGAACCTTTAGGAAAACTTCATTGAGATAAAGTTATATAAACTTACCATCTTCTGTGTTTTCATAAGTGAAGTTATAAAAAACATTCATTGAGGTTTTTTTTTCTTGCTGCAAAATGTTAGCAATAAGAGAATTAGAGATGATCCCTGCCTAATATACTCAAGAAATTACTGAGAAAGTGACTATGACACACTTATATTATTATTTGATAATAGTTGTCATTAAGTACTTGGTAATCATTTCATAATTATGGTTAGTCATACATAATGTTATAATGGAGCATATCTGAACAAAATGACCAATGAATTTTTCTCATATGGCATTTAAATAATTGGTACATGAATATGGATTTTTGATAATTATTGAAAATAGTGACAGTATGCAATATATAGTTGATTTTTGTTTTCATTTGTACTTTGACTACAATCCTCAAATTTAGTCCATTGGTTAGAACCAAAATTCCTCACTTACCTTAGTTTTCCTTTGGGGCACAGGATATTCTCTACTTATGCCCCAAGTGCATGTAGTATTAGAGATCCTGTATCTCAACCAATATTCACCTGACTCCTACACAGTAAGTGAAAATTTGTACCTTGTGTTGCTGATCTATGAAACTAATTAGATATAATAATATTTGCAATTGTCTTATCATAGTTTAATTATCCACATGCCTGAGATCCTTGTCTTTCACCTGTCTTCTGGGTTACATCTCTAAAACTATGTAACGTCCTGCAATCTCTGTCTATATACACAGGGGAGATGTTGCCTTGTTTCAGTTTGTTGCCATTCATAACTAATGCAGGAATGAAGAAGGACCATCCTGCTTCCCATTAGAGACTCTGCTGTGCCCCCCTTCCCACTGCAGTTCCTGCAAGTAGAAAATGTTCTGTTTAAGAGAAAGATAGAAAGAGAGGGGAAAGAAAGAAAGAAAAGAAAGAGAAAAAGAAAGAAGAGAAAGAAGAGTTTGAAGAAAAGTGGCATAACACAAGCATTTATTGCCTTTGGAAGTTGTTCAGCTACAGGACACCTGAAGTGTGGTCACTGGGGGACCAATGACTTCCCTAAAGTGATTTGAGCAGAGTGAATAGCTGGAAGGACATGGATTTCAAAATAGAAAGGACAGCCAAAATAGCAAAACAAGAAGTGTGAAGCTGAGTGATTACAGAATATAAAGCTACATCACATGGAAAGCCCTAGTCAGGAACTAGAGTATTAATCATGTCAAATACATTATTTACTGGTGATCTTTAAAGGAGGAGTAATATTGGATGATGACCTCAATGTTATACCTTGCTTTAGTTACTCAATTTGTAGAGAAACATTTACTGACCTTCCAATTAATGAAAGGTTTTAGAAAAAACTACCTTAAAAATAACATTTTCAATATTTGCATTTTTGCTATTCAAAACACATTTTTAGGGACTGGAAATATTGTAAAATTATGTAATTATAAAAAGTACGAGATTCTTTTTACATGAGGGAATGCTTTGATTTTTAGGAAAATTTATAGATAAAAATATTAGGAAAACAGTGTTCATTGAGGATGTGTTGAATTTTATCAACATGAATATATAATTGCTCCATGTGCTAAAGTATGTTTAATTATTTTTCCACATTTTCATTAACACTATAACTTAAAATGTCTCTTGAATATTTGAAGAATCAAGATACCCTTTTACTGAATGTAATGTTTTTCTAGATGGAGGGAAACATAACCTGATTTATCAAACTCGGCTTAATGGATTTGTGGATTTTTAAATATACCCTGTAAATTATATTTGTAACAAAACATTTTTGAAGGGATTTTATTTTAAACTGGAAGTGTTTTTAAAAAATAATATAGTTAAGTGTTTATAATTTTTATCTCTCTAGTGTTCAAAAAATTGATAGTATGCTTATTTCAAACCTCTTTTACCTAGAAACTTACAGTGAAAAATTATTTTCACATTCTGTGAAACTAGATTTCCATTTACTTGCATCAAATATTTAAAAGTGCTTTTGGCAGGTATTTAATTTGAAATGTAGGCTCATATCTAAGTAGGAGAGTCAATTAATATGGGAAAAGCTGTCAGATTCAGAGGACTCCTTCCTTCCTTCCTTCCTTCCTTCCTTCCTTCCTTCCTTCCTTCCTTCCTTCCTTCCTTCGTTCCTGCCTTCCTGCCTCCATGCCTCCCTCCTTCCTTCTCTTCTTCCTACCTTGATTGTTTCTTTCCCTTCCTTTCTTTCCCTCTCTCCCTCTCTTCCCTTTGTTCCTTCTCTTCCTTCCTCTTTCTCTTTCTTCCTTTTCCTCTTTCTTTCTTTCTTGGGCATGATTATGGACCATCTATATGTAAGCTATTTAAAGAGCAAGTTGTAACAGAGGGATGGAAGACAGTGAAAAGTAATAAGACTAATGGATTGTAACTCTCAGTGGAGGTTGATTAATTACCAGTTTCTGGTTACTAGATCAAATGTGGTTGATGGGTAAGTGACAGAGGTTTCAGAGTGAGATGTTTCAAGTTGAGACTATGGAAAAGATCCTGTTTGGGTAATGACAATGTCCCAGGCATTACCATGGGTGAGAATGACTAGAATGAGAAGGGAGACAGGATCATTCAAAGACTGGAGGTGAAGGATCTCAGCTACCAAAGCATTTGTAAGATTATCTTCTCTTAAGTACAAATCACTAAGAATTATGACATTTGTATTAGAGTGAGAGTGAGACAGGGTAAAGCTTTTGAGGAATTGACTAGAACCTATCTAGTGCCCATAGATAAATAGAGGGAATAGTGCATAGAGTATTCTGATGATATGAGATTCCAGACTTGGTTTTCAAAATGATGAAAGCATAGGGCGCCTAGGTGGCTCAGTCGTTAAGCATCTGCCTTCGGCTCAGGTCATGATCCCAGGGTCCTGGGATCGAGTCCCACATTGAGCTCCCTGCTCGGCAAGAAGCCTGCTTCTCCCTCTCCCATTCCCACTGCTTGTGTTCCTGCTCTCGCTATCTCTCTCTCTGTCAAATAAATAAATAAAATCTTTAAAAAAAAAAAAAATAAATTAAAAAAAAAAGATGATGAAAGCATAACCATCTAGAAGCTGCAGTTGGAAGCAAAAAGGACATATACTCCTTTGATACATGAAATAGTGGCCACCCAAAGTTGTCCGTGACCTAATCCTTGGAACCTGTGAATATATTCCCTTATATGGCAAAAGTGACTTTGCAGATGTAATTAAGCTAAGGATCTTGAGAGGGGTAAACTCTCCTGGATCATCCTGGTGGGCCAAATTTCAAGGGCTCTTATAAGAGGAAGGCAAGAGGGTTGAGTCAGTGAGGGAGACGTGATGACAGAAACAGAGGTCTGAGTAATGAAACCAGGAGACAAGGAGTTTGGGAAGCCTCTAGAATCTGGAAAAGGAGAGGAACGGATTCTCCCCTTCAGGCTCAAGAAGGCACCCACCTCTGCCAGATTGCTTTAGATTTCTAACCTCCCAAACTGTATGGTAATAATTTTGTGTTGTTTTAAACCACTATATTTGTGGTAATTTGTCACAACAATTTGTGACTGGGAAATTGATAAGAATTTCAATAGGAAACTGATAAAACCCCACAGTGGAACACAGTTTAGGAAGGAAAACACATACCACCTGATAGGGCTATAAATGAGGCAGTATCCTCCAGAGACAGCTGGATTTCACTTAGAGCAAGAACATGAAGATGTCATAAAGCAAGTGAAGAGGAGATTGGGGAAATATTTCAGGAGTTTGGGAGGAGTGGAAGCTGAGCTCACAAAAGGGGTGTATATAGACTAGTATAGGAGTAAGAATCTGGGGTAATGGGGGTGAACTAGGCTTCTAATGTTGCCTGACAAAATGAGGAAATAGAGGACAAATGAAATAAGTATTTATGGCACAAGACCACCATGGTGGTGAAGTAAGAGTGGCATGGAATGCAGGGTGGCCTTTCAAGGAATAATCATATTTGACCATGGAATCATGGAGGCAAAGATAGAGTGGTCTTAAATGGAACATCCAGAACTCTCAGTCTCTCTTCTTATTATAAAACTATGCAAAATTATGAGACTTTCTCTTCAGACCTGCCAATAGATAGCATAAAAGATGAAGGAGAAACTAATTAAATAAGCAGCGCATACACAGTATAATCTAAGGAGTGTAAGTAAATCATCCTTTGCATCTGGGTTTTAAAAGGGGGTATTGGGGGTCACCTGGGTGGCTCAGTCAGTTAAGCATCTGCTTTCGCCTCAGGTCATGATCTCAGGGTCTTGGGATTAAGCCCTGCATCAGCTTCCTGCTTGGCGGGGGGCCTGCTTCTCCCTCTCCAGCTCCCCCTCCTTGTGTGTATGCTCTCTCTCTCTCTCTTTCTCTCTCTCTGTCAAATCAGTAATTCAATCAGTCTTAAAAAACAAAAACAAAGGGGTATTGGGTAGCTTTATGGGTTTGGGAGAAAAGAGTTTGCTGAATCATGACATGTTATATGGAGGCTTATAAGCAGAACCAGGAATGATAGACATTTGAAATTTGTATTAGACCTATCTGTTTGAATTTAAGAGAGAAAGGGATCATGAGGTGTTGCGCACAAGAATTATATGAAGCAATACTTACCGATAGCAATGAAAAACTATGGCTGTTTCTCTCCATGTTGAGAACCAGAACTCTGGCTAGGAGTTTAGCTGAACTTTGGAAAAGCTTGATTTTTATGTGTATTTTTATAAGGCAAATTGCTAAGTAATATGGATCCCTCAAATAAAAGATAGCATTCAAAGAGCTTTAAGTAAGAGACCAATGTATGCAAGTAAAATTGCACTTTTAACAATGGTGATGAAAAAAGAAAAATGGTGCCTGATGATTCCTCATAGTCTTTCCTTTTGAAAAAAGAGTGTCTTATTTTACTGCATGCTTTCAGTACAATATGTTAGTCCATGAATTTTGTAGAAGATGAATCCATAGGAAATTATCAGAACAGCAATATAGGTCCCAAAGCCTAAATTCAATAGCAGTTGTACATGTATTAGTTCAGCAAGCAGTACTGGATTTTCACAAACATGCTGACTTACGATGACCAAAATGAGAAATGAATAACCAGCAATGGAGCCTGGATAGCAATAAGTGGAAGTCGGCAGATGGTGCGTGAATATCACACTGGCACTGGAAAATAGCAGAACAGACAGCCATGCTTACTATGATGACAGATTGACTGACTAGAAAAGCTTGAATGCGCTTGTGGTGTTTTCCATAGTGTTTTAATTGGACACATAAAAGTTCATATTAAGCTCCGTATCAGTTAAAAATGATCAGTCAAATTCAACTTAGTGTTGACTTGGTATATCTGTTCATTGTGTGTCTGTGTGTGGGAGGGGGAAATCTATATGCTAATTAGCATAGAAAATGATCTATTTTTACATCATTCAACAGATACTAATGGTTTAGTGGATGTACTTTGAAATAAAATTAAGTGACCCAGAAAAGCATGAATGTTATACTACTAATTTTATGTGATATACTGCTTATGATAAAATGTGAAGTTTAATTATTTTCAAAGAAAATATAGCCAATAACATGATTTAGGCGGAAGCGTTGTTCATCTCTACAGTACTCCAAAAAGTTGCATTAAATCATCCAAACAATGGCTATCTGTATACTATAATGATGTGTCAACTTGTCTATAAATTTGCAGGTGAGTCAAAGGTGAATTAAGAAATGCAGGCTATCTAGATAAGTAAACCTCATGGTGCTTGAATTTAAATGATCAGTGACAAAACACAATATTTTAGGAACATGAAGAAATATCCATTCAAGGAACACATCAATAATATAATTTGAAGATATGATATACAGGGATGAAAATAATGTATCTCTTAAAGTTTTCAAATATTGTCATGTATCTTCAAAGTATTATTCAAATAATTATGCAAGAAATCCTCGACTTCATGCATTTATTGTATATTATCTCTTCTGACCTATGCAGATAAGCTGTAAATAAATGGGGGGGTCAAACTATGGCATACTATCAATATTATATATAATACATGGTTGACAATGTATGAGCTTGAGAAGCAGTGAACACCCTTGCTCTTCAGTTTCTTGATCCACTCACAATTCACAGAAATAATCATTTGTGAAAAAGTCTAATTCACATTTTTATATGGAGTTTAGTACAATTTTTAAAAATATTTTGAATAAGGGGCGCCTGGGTGGCTCAGTTGATTAGGCGTCTGTCTTCAGCTTGGGTCATGGTCCCAGGATCCTGGGATCGAGCCTCACATCGGGCTCTCTGCTAAGCGGGAGCCTGCTTCTCCCTCTCCCTGCCACTCCCCCTGCTTGTACTCTCTCTCTGTCAAATAAATAAATGAAATCTTTAGAAAAAAATATTTTGAATAAAATTATATAATGAAAGTCTGAGTTTTAAGAAATCATCATCTTATAATCAATGAATAATTCAGTATTTGTTATTTTGATGAATGTATGTAATACTTAAAATTCAGCAACAAGTATATTTTTTAGTGTCATACTGGGAAGAAATATGGTTGTGAAATATTTAGAGACTTTGGCAGGATTTCTGTCTTTCAAGGTAAAAATTGTGACATCTGGTTCTTGATCCCAAGCAATATATATTAAACTGACTAATACAGGGTGCCTGGGTGGCTCAGTTGGTTAAGCGACTGCCTTTGGCTCGAGTCGTGATCCTGGAGTCCCGGGATCGAGTCCCACATTGGGCTCCCTGTTGAGCGGGGAGTCAGCTTCTCCCTTTGACCCTCCCCCTCTCGTGCTCTCTCTCTCTCAAATAAATAAATAAAATCTTTAAATAAATAAATAAATAAATTGACTAATACATTTGACTAATGTGTTGTTTAATACTTTCCTGGATCCTGTGTACTGAGTTATGTCCATATAGGCTTAGCCAAATCTATAAAACCAATTTGGAGATATAATGAAGATGCTCTGTTGTTAACCATAAACTCCACTGTCAGTGTTAAGGGACCTTTTTATGTGCCATCTGCAGATAGCATCCAATATACTTAAACAGGCTATGCAAGAATGATCTTTTTCAGGAATTTAGTTAGAGAAAGTCCAAAATAGCAAATTAAAGAATAAATAAAAATTGCTTTTTGAGAGTAACAACAAGAATCAAAGTAGTATGTGTTGTTCGCTATTTACTGGTGGAGAGATAAAGTTATTACCAAATACTGTTATCATGTTATCACCTTCACAGTTTAAAAAAGAAATGAGTGTCTCCCAAACAGTTTCTAATGTTCAATCCAGCTATCCAAATGTCTTCGTATCTGTTATAATTTCCTAAAGATATTCATCTGTGTCACCCTTATTGACTATGTCATAATGTCTCATTTATTTTACTTAATTTCAGACTAGTATCAGGTGTCATTTAGCTTCCATGTACTTGACACATTTTTTTTTAAGATTTTATTTATTTGACAGAGACACAGCGAGAGAAGAAACACAAGCGGGGGGTGGGGGGGGGCGGGGGGGAGAGGGAGAAGCAGGCTTCCCGCTGAGCAGGGAGCCTGATGCGGGGCTCAATCCCAGGACCCTGGGATCATGACCTGAGCCGAAGGCAGACGCTTAACGACTGAGCCACACAGGCACCCCTACTTGACACATTTTTTATAAAGAATTAATATAACAGAATACCCAATCCTTTTCCTGTTATTGAGGAAAAGTGAAAAGAGATCTACAGAAAGATTGGTAATATGAATTACTGTGAAGATGTGCTAAAAAAGGTTAAACAAAATAATGTTCCTTTGATTATTAGAATTTTAAAGTAGCAGTGAGATTAAAGAAATATCACCCAAACTGAAATTTAGTGACTAAAGTTTTGAGAGAAACAGAGAGACACACTTCAGGAAATAGACGAACCTTAGGATTGACTCTTCAATCAGTTCTCAAATCAGAAATAACATCCATCTTCTTTAAATAAGAAAAAATTTAAAAAAAGGAAAAGGAGATTAATAGCTAAGATGGCAACATAATTGGAGGACCCTAGGCTCATCTTATTCTTAGAACACAACTAAATAAATAACTATTCATTCTGAAAACCCAATAACTAGACCTAAGGAGTAGTAGAATAAACTCCAGAACTAGGAGGAGAGAAGTGGCCACACCAAGGAAGGTAGGAAGTGTGGAGATGTGGTTTGGGGGAAAATGGGATCACGGGTGCTGTGGAGGAAAGGGAACCCTGGTTGTGGAGAAAGGTGAGATGGAGAGGAGCACACAGGAGAATGAATGCACAAGGAGAACACTTCCCTAAAGCCATTGGCTAGGAAAACAAGAGGGGCTGATTTTCGTGAGTTTTTACAACCAGTCGGGCTCCAAGACTGGAGTTTTAAAAAAGGTCAGCAGGCTTGGCTGCAATAGAGTCTTGAGGGCACTGCCCTACTCCTGGAGAGAAGGCCAGCAAACACCCCGGGGGCAGATGGCTCGTTCTGAGGAATGCCTAAGGCACACGTGGGAAGATTGTTCGCCTTTCTTGGAGTGCATCTGTGAGAGGTGCCATTCACAGAGACATCTCTCCGGGGACAAAAAGAGCTGGTGGGCGCCATTTCCCTCCTCTGCCCTTCAGCATAGGTACAGAATGACCTGCCCAGGGCAGCTCAGCCTGACACTGGCTACCTAGCCTGCTTGTTCCAAGACCCACCCCTGCACTCTGGTGCATCTTCCCTTCTTAGTCAAAACTGCATCCATCCCAGTGGGGTGAGACCCTACCCAGGAAACTAGCACAGGCTCCTGCCCACACCATGTTCCTAAAGTTTGGAGTTTTAAAAGTCATCAGGTTTGGTTGGGATAGAGCCCAGAGGGCACTGCTCTGCTCCTGGAACAAAGGCAGGCAAACAACCCGGAGACAGACAGTGTGAAAATGGCAATCTTCTGAAAAATGCCACAGATGCACAGGAGGGAGATTATTTCTTCTTCTGGGAGTGCTTCCCTGAGACCAGTAAGCACAGAGACCCCTTTCCAGGGACAAAGGAATTGGCTGGTGCTATTTACCTCCCCCTCCCCTCAGCATAAACACAGAACCACCTGCAGTAAACAGCACAGTGCCCACACTTAACTGCCTAACCTTCTGCCCCCCTGTTCTTCCCAGGTACTGCCCTTCTCGAGGAAGTGTGCCTCAGTCCCAGCACAGCAGGCCCCTTCCCTAGAAGACCAGCAGAAATCCCCACCCACACCATGTTTCCCGACCAGAGTGCTGCAAGGCTTCAGTTCTAGTGGAAGTAGCATCAGGTCTCTTTAACATCAGACCAGAGCACACCTAGTTTAAACTCACCACTCTGGCCAACGTCCAAACACTGCAGGCAAGAAGAGCCTTTGCAGATGACTGGAGTAAAGAATAGAGCAGCCAAAATATAGCAGCAGGGCACACGCAGCACACACCAGAGACACTCCCTGAAACACCAGGCCCTGGACACTGTATGACCTCTTCATAAAGCCATTACTCTCAGGAGCAGGAAACATAACAGGCTTTTCTAACACACAGAAGAAGACAGAGACTTGGACGAAATGCCGAGACGGAGGAATTCATCCCAAATGAAAGAACTAGATAAGGTCAAGGCCAAAGATCTAATCAAAACAGATATAAGCAATATGCCTGATGGAGAATTTAAAGCAACACTCATAAGGATGCTTGCTGGGCTTGAGAAAAAAAATGGAAGACTTCAGGGAGACCCCTAATGCAGAGATAAAAGAGTTAAAAAACAAATGAAAAATGCAATAACTGAGATTCAACGCCAACTGGAGTAATGAACAAAAGGATAGAAGCAGCAGAGGAACGAACAAGTGATATAGAAGATAAAATAATGGAAAATAATGAAGCTGAACAAAAGAGAAAAAGAACTATGGAACATGAGAATAGACTTAGGGAACTCAGTGACTCCATCAACCATAATAACATATGTATCATAGGAGTCCCAGAAAATGGAGAGGAGAGGGAGGAGAAAATTTAATTGAGGAAATAATAGCTGAAAAATTCCCTAATCTGGGGAAGGAAACAGACATCCAAATCCAGGAGGCACAGAAGACTCCAATCAAAATCAACAAAAGCAGGCCAACACCTGCTTTTATAGCCATAAAGAAAAATTCCTAAAAGTAGAAAGACAAAAGAAATCCCTAACTTAAAGGGAAGACCCATAAGGCTAGCTGCAGATCTCTCCACAGAAACTTGATAAGCCAGAAGAGCGTGACATGATATATTCAACGTACTGAATGGGAAAAATCTGCATCTAAGAATACTCTATCCAGCAAGGCTACCACTCAGATAGAAGGAGATACAGAGAGTTTCCCAGACAAAAAAACAAAAACAAAACCAAAAACTAAAGGACTTTGTGACCACTAAACCAGCCCTGCAAGAAATATTAAAGGGGACTGTTTGAGTGAGAAAGGAAAGACCAAAAGTGACAAAAACAAGAAAGGAATAGAGAAAGTCTCCAGAAACAATGACAAAACAAGTAATAAAATGTCACTAAACACATATTTATCAATAATTACTCTGAATGGAAATGGACTAAATGCTCCCATCAAAAGACATAGGCTGTCAGAATAGATAAAAAATAAGACCCATGTATATGCTGCCTACAAGAGACTCATATTAGACCTAATGACACCTGCAGATTGAAAGTGAAGAGATGAAGAAACATTTATCATGCAAATAGACATTAAAAGAAAGCCAGAGTAGCAATATTTATATCAGATAAACTAGATTTTAAACCAAAGACTGTAACAAGAGATGAAGAAGGGCACAATATCAGAATAAAGGGGACTCTCCCACAAGAAGATCTAACAATTGTAAATATTTATGCCCCCAATTTGGGAGCACCCAAATATATAAAACAATTAATAGCAATAATAAAGAAACTCATGGATAATAATGCAATAATAGCAGAGGACTTTAACACCCCACTTACATCAATGGACAGATAATGTAAGCACAAAATCAACAAGGAAACAAGGGCTTTGAATGGCACACTGAACCAAATGGACTTAACAGATATATTCAGAACATTTCATCCTAAAGCAGCAGAATACATATTCTTTTCAAGTGTACATGGTAATTCTCCAGAATAGATCACATATTGGATCACAAATCAAGTCAGCCACAAGAAAAAAATTGGAAAGACCACAAATACATGGAAGTTAAACAACATGCTGCTAAAGAATGAATGGGTCAATCAAGAAATCAGAGAAGAAATTAAAAAATGCATGGAAACAAATGAAAATGAAAACAAAATAGTCCAAAACCTTTGGAATGAAGCAAAAGTAGTCATAAGAGGGAAGTATATAGCGCTACAGGCCTACCTCAAGAAGCAAGAAAAATCTCAAATAAACACCCTAACCTTACAACTAAAGGAGCTAGAAAAAGAACAACAAATGAAGCCTAAACCCAGTGAAGGAAAGAAATAATAAAGATTAGAGCAGA
Organism: Mirounga angustirostris; assembly: GCF_029215605.1. Taxonomy (NCBI): domain Eukaryota; kingdom Metazoa; phylum Chordata; class Mammalia; order Carnivora; family Phocidae; genus Mirounga; species Mirounga angustirostris. Next base: position 41,525,150 of record NW_026991722.1, on the reverse strand, counting down.
AATAAATGATATACAAACTATAAAAACAAAACAGTAAAAAGATCAATGAAACCAGGAGCTAGTTCTATCAAAACAAAACAAAACAAAACAAAATTGATAAACCCCTGACCAGGCTTATCAAAAAGAAAAAAAAACCCAAATTAAAAAAAAAAAATCACAAATGAGAGAGGAGAAATAACAACCAACACCACAGAAATACAAACAATTATAAAAGATTATGAAAAACTGTATGCCAACAAATTGGACAACCTAAAAGAAGTGGATAAATTCCTAGAAACATATAAACTACCAAATCTGAAATAAGGAATAGAAAACTTGGACACACCAATAACCAGCAAAGAAATTGAATCAGCAATCTGAAATCTCCCAACAAACAAAGTCCAGGGCCAAGTGGCTTCACAGGGGAATTCTACCAAACATTTAAAGAAGAGTTAACAGCTGTTCTTCTCAAACTATTCCAAAAAATAGAAGTGGAAGGAAAACTTGAGGCCAGCCTTACTCTGATATCAAACCAGACAAAGACTCCACTTTTTTAAAAAAGAGAACTACACGCCAATCTCCCTGATGAACATGGTTGCACAAATTCTCAATAAAATGCTAAAAAATCAAATCCAGCAGTACATTTAAAGAATCACTCACCATGATCAAGTGAGATTTATTCCTGGGCTGCAAGGGTGGTTCAATATCAATATGATACAAATCAATCAATCAATACAATGCAAATCAATATGATATACCACATTAATAAAAGAAAGGATAAAAACCATATGATCCTCTCAATAGATGCAGAAAAAGCATTTGACAAAGTACAACATCTATTCATGATAAAAACCCTCAACAAAGTAGAGATAGAGGGATATACCTCAACATTGTAAAGGCCATATATGAAAGACCCACAGCTAATATCATCCTCATGGGGAAAACCTGGGAGCTTTTCCTCTACAGTCAGACACAAGACATGGATGTGCACTCTCACCAATGTTATTTTAACATAGTACTAGAAGTCCTATACTCAGCAATCAGACAACAAAAAGAAATAAAAGGCATCCAAATTAGCAAGAAGTCACACTTTCACTATTTGCAGATGACATGATACTGTATGTAGAAAACCCAAAAGACTCTACCAAAAAATTATTGGAACTGATAACATGATTTTAGTAAAGTAATAGGATACAAAATTAACATACAGAAATCTGTTGCATTTCTATATACCGATAATGGATTAGCAGAAAGAGAAATCAGGGAATTGAACCCATTTACAAGTGCAACAAAAACCATAAGATACCTAGGAAGAAACCTAACCAAAGAGGTGAAAGAGGTGAAAGACCTAGGAAGAAACCTAACCAAAGAGGCACTGTGAAAACTATAACACACTAATGAAAGAAATTGAGGAAGACACAAAGAAACGGAAAAAATATTCCATGCTCATGGATTGGAAGAACAAATATTGTTAAAATGTCTATAGTACCCAAAGCAGTCCACACATTCAATGCAACTCCTATCAAAATACCAACAGCATTTTTCAGAGCTAGAACAAACATTCCTAAATTTGTGTGGATTCACAAAAGACCCTGAATAGCCAAAGCAATCTTGAAAAAGAAAAGCAAAGCTGGAGGCATCGCAATTCTGGACTTCAAGTTATTTTACAAAGCTGTAGTGATCAAGACAGTATTGGTACTGGCATATATAAGCTAAGTGACACCAGTATTAAAAATAAAATTTTCTTTTTTTTTTTAAAGATTTATTTATTTATTTGAGACAGAATGAGAGAGAGAGTACATGAGAGGGGGGAGGGTCAGAGGGAGAAGCAGGCTCCTCGCCGAGCAGGGAGCCCGATGCGGGACTCGATCCAGGGACTCCAGGATCATGACCTGAGCCGAAGGCAGTCGCTCAACCAACTGAGCCACCCAGGCGCCCCAAAAATAAAATTTTCAATCAATGGGTGCAGACATCATGATCTAATTTAGTTTAGAGATTAAAACATACACATAGGGCGCCTGGGTGGCTCAGTTGGTTAAGTGACTGCTTTCAGCTCAGGTCATGATCCTGGAGTCCCAGGATAGTCCCGCATCTGGCTCCCTGCTCAGCAGGGAGTCTGCTTCTCCCTCTGACCCTCCCCCCTCTCATGTGCTCTCTCTCTCTCATTCTCTCTGTCTCAAATAAATAAATAAAATCTTTAAAAAAAAATACACATAGATCAGTGGAACAGAATAGAAAATCCAGAAATGAACCCACAACTATATGGTCAACTAATCTTTGACAAAGCAGGAAAGAATATCCAGTGGAAAAAAAGAGTCTCTTTGGGGTGTCTGGGTGGCTCAGTCGGTTAAGTGTCTAACTCTTGATTTTGGCTCGGGTCATGATCTCAGGGTCATATGATCAAGTCTGATGTCATACTCCATGCTATTCATGGAACCTGCTTAAGATTCTCTCTCCGTCTCCCTCTGCACCTCCCCACACCCCATCCCGCACTAGCATGCACACACACGTGCTCTCTCTCTCTCTCTCTAAAAGAAAAAAAAAAAAGACAGTCTTTTAAACAAATGGTGCTGGGAAAGCTGGACAGCAATATTCAAAAGAATGAAATTGAACTGCTTTCTTACCCGTACACAAAAATAAATTCAAAGTGTTGAAAGACAGGAAACCATTAAAATCCTTGAGGAGAACACAGGCAGTAAACTCTTTGGTATTGGTCATAGCAACTTCTTACTGTGTATGTTTCCTGAGGCAAGGGAAATAAAAGCAAAAATAAACTATTAGAACTTCATCTAAATAAAAACTGATGCAGAGCAAAGAAAACAGTCAACAAAATTAAAAGGCAACCTACAGAATAAGAGATTTGCAAATGACATATCTGATCAGTATCCAAAATCTATAAAGAACTTATAAAATCCAACACTCAAAAAAAAAAAATCTAGTTAAAAAATGGACAGAAGATAGGAGAATAGACATTTAACCAAAGAAGATATACAGATGGCTAACAGACACATGAAAAGATGCTCAGCATCACTCATCATCAGGGAAATACAAATCAAAACTACAGTGAAATATCACCTCACCTCATACCCATCAGAATGGCTAAAATTAACAACACAAGAGACAACAGGTGTTGGTTGGCAAGGATGCGGAGAAAGGGAAACCCTCTCACACTGTTGGTGGGAATGCAAACAGGTGCAGCAACTCTGGAAAACAGTATGGAGGTCTTCAAAAAGTTAAAAATAGAACTACCCTACAACCCAGCAATTGCAATACTGGGTATTCACCCAAAGGATACGAAAGTACTAATTGAAGGGATACATGCATCCTGATGTTTATAACAGCATTATCAACAATAGCCAAATTATGAAAAGAGGCCAAGTGTCCATCAACTGATGAATGGATAAAGAACATAAAGAAGATGTGGTATGTGTGTGTGCATATTATATACAAATATATATATTTATATATAAATTTATATACAAATATATATATAATGGAATATTACTCAGCCATAAAAAGAATGAAATCTTGTCATATGCCACAACATAGATGGAGCTAGAGAGTATTATGCTAAACAAAATGAGTCAGTCAGAGAAAGACAAATATATGATTTCACTCGTAGAATTTAAGAAACAAAACAGATGAACATAGGGGAGGAAAAAGAACAGGCAAACCATAAAACAGATTAACTCTAGAGAACAAATCAAGGAGTGCTGGAGGGGAGGTGGGTGAGGGTGATGGGTTAAATGGGTGACAGACATTAAGGAGGGCACTTGTTGTGATGAGCAGTGGGTGTTGTATGTAAGTGATGAATCATTAAATTCTACACCTGAAATTAATATTACACTCTATGTTAACTAACCAGAATTTAAATAAAAACTTAGAAAGAGGGGTGCGGTTAAGCGTCCGACTCTTGGTTTTGGCTCAGGTTAATCTCAGAGTCGTGTAATGGAGCCCCACATCGGGCTTCAAGCTGAACGTGGAGTCTGCCCAACATGGGGCTCAATCTCATAACCCTGAGATCCTGACCTGAGCCAAAATCAAAAGTCAGACCCTCAACCAACTGAGCCACCCAGGAGCCCCAATTTTTAACATTTTAATACATTTAATTCAGAAAATTTAAAAGCCAAAAACACAAATGCCAAAGGATCAGGGCCCAGGATGACCTCTGCTTGGTGAGGAATAAACTTCAGTTGCTTAATGTTTAGGTAGGACCCAGCTAGACACAGGATGACAAGCTATTACAGCTATTCACTTAAGAGTGTGGAACTATTTCAGTGTTCTAACTGGTATAGCCACATAAGCCTCGAGCTAGGAAAATTAGTGGTTCTCTATTGGAAGAAATGTCAATGTGTGTAACTTGGGACCTACTTACGAGGAGTCATGCTATATTTACATTTAGAGAGACCCTCCCTCCTACTTCATCCCGAACTGCTAGCTAGCTTCACTCCCCATAATATCTACATGCACTCATGCCCGGCACATATGGGCCCTCCAGGACCCCACGCCAATGCTACCTAGCAGCATCCATTCTGGTTGTTCAGTGCTTGATTTTAAATATTTTGATGATCATCCATCCATCAAACAAAAAGCAAAGGAATAATAGCACTAAATTCAACATAATATTTACCTCTGGGAAGAAGAAGAGAGATTGAATTCAGGAGGGATTGTAGGTTCTTCAAAACTTCAGGTGATATTCTATGTCTTTATATAAATTGTTGGCATTTTGTTTTGTTTTATTAATCTTTAAATTAGGTATATACATATATATCACATAATCTTTTATATATTTCAAGATTGAAAATATATGAAAATACAAAAAGTAAGTTTGGCAACCTCATAATATTGAACAGTCTAGATAAGTGTCTCAAAATATACTTGGGCATGAATATATGAGCTTGAACTGCTTATAATAAATGAAGTTGTCAAAGTGCCAAATTATCTATGCATGGGAAAAATCTTTTGTTTTCAGTAAGATAATTCTGTTTCCTCTGAATATAGTCACCTATCCTGGCTTATAGGTAAGGCATTCCTTAACCGTTGCAACCTAGTTTTGCTCTGTGCAGAGGTAGATTTCCATTACAAGACCACGGATCACCTAAGCCACTTCTGAAAAATACAGTTCTGACTAGTTCCAAGGCCAAATGTATAAGAATATCTGCATTGGCCATGCAGGAATTAATATGTGACAAGATTTCTATCTTGATTCTGATGGACACTTAGGTTTTAGAGCCAATCTATGTTGTTTTTGTGGAAGACTATATTTTTTTCTTCCCTATTATATTAGAAGATTTCCAATTTATTTACGTAATAGTATGTCCTAGTCCTAACAGTCATAATTTAATCCAGAGGACTGATAGTGAAGGTGATTATGCTTTCTTTAAAGGATTAAATTATTATATTGGCCATCACATAATGCAACTATATTTTTTAGGTTTCTAAACTGTTTAGAGAATATTAAGATTACAATAAAACATCTAGCAGTAGTCATATTATTCTAACTTTTAAAAATTTTACACCAGATAGTGCTGCATATTATTTACACAACATCATTGAAATTGAAAATGCACTTGTTCTATTTCAACAGAATTTTCTAAATGAAAATAATGCATAATAAAAATATGTAAAGTAATTGCCTCCAAAATCACTCATATTGCCTTTATCACATTACATGCATAAAGCCATAATCATTATCTCGATTTCATTACAGAAATATATTCCGTTTATACCTTGGCATTATTCTGAATACACAAAGTCCCATTAAAATTAGTAATGAGCAAAACCGAAAAGGTATGGATATTTAAGCTGTATGCATATGGTAGCTTTTCTTAATGGAAATGTATTCAAAATGTGTAGTTCTTTGGCCTGGGAGGTTTGCAAATGTGTTCTGCTTTGGGGGCTAATACGTTTATGTTTTCATTTGGCTTGAGAGACTTGGCTGACATTCTACATAAAGTCATATTATTAGTACATAAGAAACTACAGTATATGCTAAGGGAAACTAGGAGGATATATATGCTGATTTCTCTCATTGTTTCCAAAACTCCAAAGCAATATAGACAGTACAGATGGATAGGTTTGAGAATCATTTGTACTGCACTACCATCTTCTGAGAACTCCAGAAATTTCTGAGAAAATGGGTATCCACTCAGAAATGCTAGAGCTACAGGGAATCCATAGAGCTCTATGAAATTTACTTCTCATCTTGAGCTGTCTTTAGTGATGGAATCATACTAGAATGTATCAATTCTTTGTCAGTTCAGAGGAATGCAGTCTGTTCTGGAAGGATGAGTGAAGTGCACATCACATTCTGATTTTAATTGCCAGCTTTCAATACACACTACATAGAGAGGCTCACACATCAAAGGGAAATCATAATGATCTCTCTTGTTACATATACTGTGCTTTTGGAACCAACCCAAATCCAAAAACGAAGCAAACAAAACTAGCCATCCCTCAAACTTCATCTCTTCTTTCTCCAATATAAGTTTATATTTCATTTCCCAACTGAGATAAATATATAGTGAATGCAAAAAATGATTTTTTTAAAGGAACAGTTTACCCAGCAGTGACTAAATGGCACTTTGTGTCTATATATAATATAGTAAATGCTTCTAGCTCTTGGTAAGCGATTTTCAGAAATAAGAGCCAAATGAGTATTAAGCACCTTTCACATTCGGAGAAATTGGGCTAATGACAGAAGGAAACAAAACATTATACAGTATAGAGTAAAGGATGGATGGATGATTTAATCTGTTTCTTAAAATTATACACAAGTATTATGAATTCTTTGTAAAATGACCCAATTCTGTATATCTCCATACAAAATAATATAAAAGACATGTTTTCCATAATAATAAATTTATTTGTGTGTGTGTTTATGTATGTTTATGTATATATATATATATATATATATATATATATATATATATATACACACACACACACATATATATATAGTTTCAGGTTTTCATTCATATTAATGGCATTCCATTATATACCATGTAAAATTTGAAGAGAAATTAAAATAAGATGGTTTTAACTCTTTATATAAATTATGTTTAAAGAGAAATAATGGTAATTTATATCAATATAAAAAAGCAGAACTATATCTTGGAATTTAAAAATATCTTGAATTTACATATTTATATTTTATTATTATTTACATTTTTTAAGGTATTGAGGGTGAATGGTTTAAGCAATAATCTTGTTGTATATTTTATCAGAGTGCCACAGTATTGGACTAGACCTAGCACATTTCCTCTGAAATACAATAAATACTGAACAATATTTTGCAAAATGAATAAATGGACAATTGCATGATAACTCTACCTTTAGAAATAAACTCTACCTTTAGAAATCTCGTCCTCCAAGATCAATTAGATTGACTGTTTACAAGTTTATCATCAAGTAATCAATTAAATGCAAATGGGCTAGGTGATTCATGCCTGTTAAATTGCATGGATAACTGCTAATTGAATCAGGTATCAAACATTTAGTGAATATTATGATAGATGAGCTAGCCAGTTTGACATACAGACATTTAAACCAACAACCACATCATAACTATGTAATTATCTGTGTTCATAGCTATGTATTTATATGGTTTACAAAATGTTCACATCTATTATACCACTTTTTAAAATAAGGAACCCAAAGGGCGCCTGGGTGGCTCAGTTGGTTAAGCGACTGCCTTCAGCTCAGGTCATGATCCTGGAGTCCTGGGATCGAGTCCCGCATCGGGCTCCCTGCTCAGCGGGGAGTCTGCTTCTCCCTCTGACCCTCCTCCCTCTCATGCTGTCTCTCATTCTCTCTCTCTCAAATAAATAAATAAAATCTTTAAAAAAAATAAATAAATAAATAAGGAACCCAAAGTCAAGCAGTATGACTTGGGCTATATCAGCTACATAAAGAATTAGCATAATCAGAATTAGGAATTTAGGTTTGTGTCTTTAAATTTAATGCCCTTTTTACTACATAAGTGATTAAATATAGGTGTAGGCATAGATAATAAAACCACACACACATAAATATACAACCTGATATATATCAGTATACTTACAAACACTATGATGATACTATATTTGCCATATTTAAAATCATAATAATAAAAATTTTAAGTAAATGCTAACACTACTATTTTCTACATTTTGCTTTTTACCTGTGAAGTAATCTGGGTGGTCTACTCTGAGAAATTTCTTAAGTTTTGGATTGTCAGAATATAGTGCTAACAGCAAAGAGGAAATGACAAGTACAAGGAAAGTTAGAAAAAAATCATAATACTTTGCTTAAAATGAGGGAAGAGATAAGAAACTATGACAGCTGATCTCACACATTTTAAGAACATTCATGTGAAAGTAAACAGTTAGACTTCATGGAATACCATCATTTTTGCCTGAGGAAGGTTCATCTAGAGTTTTGGACATGAAAGTGCTCCAGCCATATAAGCAGATGCTAATGCCCAAAGGAAAGTTGAGTCATTTCTGTGCTCACACTTGATGCACACACCAGTGCCGTACTTTGTTCTCTGTAGAGATTTGGACCAAGTGGGATGATTTGATTTCTTAGATTAATTAATTCCCTAGGACAGACTGTTCCCTTAAAATCTGAAAATTCTTGTTGCAGTGAGTTTGGAATGCAAAAGACTTGTCATGGCTTACAGCTGTGAAAGTTAAAGGGAAGAAACATGAATCAGTTGGGGGAGTCATTAGACCAGGATGCTGATCTGATAGTTTCTACCAGCTCAGTGAGAAGCTCTGGAACAAAGATTGCCCTTTTTAGAAGTGTCTCCTGTTGGATGAAAATGACTAGGTCCCTGAATGACTTTCTCACTCCTTCCCCGGAAGTGGCACCATCACCTTCTTGAGCTCTTCTGCTGGATCCATCCTGAGAAAAGCATAACGTTGGCTTGAGAGCTGAAGCAAACCTGAAGGATCTAGAAGCTGGCAGCCGTCAGCTAGCCATTTTCCACTGAGCTGGATGGACTTCCTCTCTTGAAGGGGTTCTGAGAACATATTTGTACCCCTGCCGCACCCTACCCTTACCTGCTCCTATGACAACCTTCTACGTCGCAGAAACTAGCAGTTACACAGGATAAAAAACTCGGAGTCATTACTCTCTCTTCTCTTTAACATCCCCTGTGTGATCTATCAGGCCTGTTGATTCTCCTTTCAGACACTGTTCGTGTCACTGCCTCCACACCTTCTGCCTCACTTCAACCCTTCATAATCCTTTTTCCTGGATTACTGTGATCGTTTCCTCACCAGTCTTACTGATTGTAAGCTTTCCTCTATAGTCTGTTCTCTACACAGTATATTATATCTCCTTCATGTTCTCAAATCTTGCTGTCCATATCCCTGGGTCCTATCATATCTTTCATTTACTGACTCTTTAATGATTTCCCTTCTTACTCTTAAGTAGAAGAAAACTACATGATCTAGTCCTCTTATTGTTATTATTATTAATCTTTATTCTGACCTCCTCTAATACTCCACTTATTCTGTTCCAACCTTAGTATTCCTTAAATATGCTGGGCACCCTTCAGCCTCAGGGCCTTGAACTTGCTCTTCCCTCTCCTTTCATACATATTCAGGTCTTTGATAAAGTGTCATCTTTTTAGAAAGCCTTTCCCTGACAACTCTATTAAAAGTGCAATTCAAACCATAACTCCAGGTTGAAACATGGCACTACCATTTCTCCATCTTTTATTTTTTCTTCATAACACTTATCAGCAAGTGTCAATTACTATATCTCCAGGATCTAGACAGATTCTGGCATTTGGTATGTTTTTAAATGAATATTTGTTGAATGAGTGAACTACCAAAAACTATCGCTTTCCTACTTTCACTCTGTGATGGTAATAGGAACTGTATATTTACACATTTTATGTGGTTATCAGTGAGTGGCTGGGTTGGGCCTGATCCAAAAATAGCCAGAAGATTATTAGGAACAAGACAATAACATATAAAGAGATCCATGACGGGGTGCCTGGGTGGCTCAGTCAGTTAAGCTTCTGACTCTTAATTTCGGCTCAGGTCATGATATCAGGGTTGTGAGATGGAGCCCTACGTCTGACTCTGCACTTGGTGTGAGCCTACTTGGGATTCTCTCTCTCCCTCTCCCTCTTCCTCTGCCCTTCCCCCTCCCTCCCTTGCTCACACAGGCACTCACTCTCTCTCTCTCTCTAAAACATAAATAAGCAAGTAAATAAAAAAAGAGATCCATGACATAAGAAATGTAACTCCAAGTAACGTTAAATGCCTACTCTGTGACTGGCACATGCAAATCATTAATAATTTAATTAATTAATTATTTAATTTGCCCTTAAATAGGTATTAATATCATCTGGTCTACTGATAGAAATAGGTTTAGAGAAGTACTTAACCAAGTCTCTCTTCCATGGAGAAGTAAAGATTATCTTTCCCATCCCTTTATCATTTCTACTGCTTCGTGAGAATTAAGTACAATAACCATTTGTCAGGATTCATGCAATAACTTCATAAATTTCACCAAAAAAATTCTGCATTTCCTAGTCTTTTATGGACCTCCCTCAAATGCTCATTATTTTTTTTTATCCCAGCCTTGATTTAAATATATACCTCGGTGTTAACATAGATTTTTAACTCAGTAATCTCAGATTTTTCACAAAGTAGCCTTTACTCATTCATTGACAATTTTGTCCATCCATCAATTAATTCAATCATGCATTCATTCACTTATTAGATTTTTTAAATTGTGCAATCCCCTTATGGTTTGTTTGCAGGTCACAAAGACAAAGTTTATACCTTCATGGGAATTAAATATTTATAAGCATTTTATATAAGCTAAGTGACACTAGTATTAAAAATAAAATTTTCAGTCAATGGGTGCAGACATCATGAAGATCTAATTTAGTTTAGAGATTAAAACATACACATAAACCTCCACATACACCAAAATGAAATAACGGCATCTTAAGAATGTGGTCTTGATGGAGCAAGTGAAGAATAGTTTAGGACTATTCCAACCCAAAGGAATTGCCAAAGTCAAGAAAAAATGGGGGCATATTTGAAGAAATGTATTATGCTTAGCTGAACTTTCTAAGCTAAGTATATATTATCTAACAGAGAGAAATTGGAAGCCATGAAAGTATTTTAACTGGATTACTGAAGTTGCCAGAATTGTATAATTGAGGAATTACTCTTATGATAATAGGGAAAAAGGATTGAAAGGGAACATCTGCTGGTATCTGGTTTCCCATGCCCTGATAGTTGAATGAAACTATTCTCACTAAGTTTACCGATGACTACATGTTGCTAAATATCATTTATATGTCTTATACCTTTATCTTGTTTGACTTCCCATTATCACTTAGTATTTACATAGTAATGGAAAGTAAGCAGCAGGACAGAAAGGTTAAAAATTCAAGTGAGATACAGAATGAAAAATAGAAAAGACCCTAAATGGGCATATTGGGATAGATTTAGAACACAGCAAGATTTATCCTTGATGCAAGTAGGAATGAGTGTGTCATGGGGGAAAACAGCTCGAAAAATGTAGACTTGATTTGAATTTGGTCATTTTGGAGAATGGCATTAGAAGTTGATTACTGAACCATATGTAGGTAAACCTAATGGGATTACTGGGCCATAAATTATACTGACACAAATCTTGGTTTTCATGCCATTGTCTCCTATAGATCTCAGCTAACAGGTGCAAGAACCGAGTCCTAACCATTGGAATCCATACCCCATTCTGGTTTTGACAGGCGCAAAGAAGGGAAGAAAAGGTAAGAGTTTGGTATGCTGGCAGTAGGTGACTGAATTTGGGCCCTGACTTCTAGTAAAGTGAAGAGATTGATTAGAGTTAAATAAATAATTATTAAGTAAGTGTTGTTCTAAGTTGCCATGTACAATGAAGTAAAGTTGATATTTCATCAATTATGTAAGTTTCAAATTTTTCTCTGAAAGCAAGGTTACTTAAGTAAATTGCTGAACTTGTCCAGAGTAAGCATGTGCTTAACCTATGTCATTCTAGAATTTTTCAGCCTCATAAGCTGCATTTAACTTGTTTTTGTTGAGCTAGCAGAATGTTAAAAAAAAAAAAGTGTTCCAATATCTTTAGTTCTGTAACTTCACCACAACTATTGCTTTATACCAACCTTTTAATCTGTAAATGAAAATTGCTTACCCTCTAAAGGCATTTGAATTTATAAATCAAAACAAAACAAGCATATATGTACAACATGAAATATAAAGGCAAAATATCAAGATAAGGTGTTTTCAATAATTAAATATCATTATTCATATAGCTTGTATTCTTGTGAGATTTTCAGACAAAAATAAAGTATCTTTAAGCACAGCATTTTTAAAGAATTTTGCTATAAACTAAGAAATAATGCAAATGTATCTAAGCTGTTCCTTAGGCAAATGTAACCAATTCTTAGAGCATGCTCTCAAGGATTTTAAGATCTTTTAATGACAAAGAAGTGAGAAATTCAAATATCATAACTGTTTCGTTGTAAGTATGCCTCCATGTTATAAATTTGTCTTCTTCACCCACTCCAAACTTCACACCTCATTTCACACAACCCTATATACTTGGAATAGCATTCTGATTAATGTTCACTCTTCTCCCTCTGTCTGAAATCATTTTTTTCACTCTTTCTTAAGCCCATCTGTTTAGTGGCAAACCCACCTGCTTCAGTTGCTCCTTTGTCTTTTTAATTTTTCTTAGCAACCTCTATAGTTGCTGATAAAAACTCTCTCCATGAGAATTGTGAACTTATTTGAGTGAGAATTCGAATGTGCTTGACCTGTTTTCCTTCCTACACATTTTCATATGAAAGCCAGGTTCTCATAAATAATATTAGGAGTAATAATATAATTGAAAATATTAAACAAAAGATTTATCCTCTCCAATCAGTACGGATGCATAAAACTCTGAGATTGACTTTTCTGATTTATATCTAAGTGCAGAAAAATATTTGATGACATAACACTGAACATATATTAAATACTGCTTTTATATAGCTCAGCTATAGGATAGGATAAAATTTCCACTTTCCTTTAATGACAACTTTATTTTAGAGTATAATTTTGAAAAAATCAATATTTACAGTGTATGTTGCTGACATATGTTTTATGCTATAAATGCCAAAGTATTGAATTATAATATTTCCACTTTCTGTTTGTTTAATATATGCTTTTTCTGTTAAAACTATGAAAAGTTGATCACTTTGAAGACTGTCCTTTTTCTTCCCAACATCGTATATAGGTTTGTTTTTTCTAGATTTTATTTATTTGAGAGAGAGAGAAAGAGAGAGAGCAGGGGCAGAGGGGGAAGGAGGAGAGAATCTCAAGCAAACTCTGTGCTAAGATCATGACCTGAGACAAAACCAAGAGTCAGATGCTTAACTGACTGAGCCACCCAGGCACCCCTCTCAACATCATTTATAAATTTTTTTTCCATAAAAAGCCAAAAAAAAAATGAAGCTTGACAAGTACAGATCCAACTTTTCAAAGACTAAGTCAGAATGTTTTTATTAAGAAGTACAGCTGGATTCATATATGATATAAATTCATCATTTACATAATAACTGAACAAAGGCAAAACAGAATGGTTTATTAAATAAATAAATAAATAAATAAATAAATAAATTTTTTCCCTCAACACTGAAAAGAAAGGTGTCATAGGTTTTATTTTTAAGATATTAATAAAATTACCAGGGCCATTTATTGTTGAGACCTACCACTTTAGAAGACTGAAGGTTCTTAATAATGACTTTGTGATTGATTATAGGGTTGCAGTTCCATTTATTACACTGTCTTGTCAGTTTGTGTTTATTATATAGTAGAAGTCTCGTGGAAACTCTGAAATTTCTATCTTATAACTGTCTGGAAAAATATGTTTTTGTTTTCGTTTTGTTATTCCCATACAGTGTGTTCTCAGGATGACCAGATGTAAAACATATTTATTAATTCACAATAAACATCATATATAGATAACTTCATGTTTTTTTCATAGCTGTCTGTAAAACGGAGACTTTGGTGACAGATCTATTCCATATAGATATTATTTTTTCCCTCCCCTGTGTTTAAATAGACTTTTGTGCTTCTATGATAGCACTTATTCTATTTGTGTATTAGGGCTATGTGTGCATTTATCCACATTTTAAAGTATATTTAAAGAACTTAAGGTAAGGGATAATTTTTATTTTCATCTTTGCATATGCTGTAATACCAGACAGAAAATTTTTGTACATCAATACATATTTATTGAAGTAACTACTTAAGAATACATTAAGCATTCAGTTTTTTTTAAAAAAAAACTAACATGTGGATTTAATAATTTAATTTTATTATATTTTATATTAAAGTTTTTTTCATATAGCAGTTGTAATAGTATATATAATATATTATCTTTCAAATGTAAAACAGATAAAATTGCTATAGAAAATATAATGATCACTATGGTAAACATATCATATATTAAAATGTATAACATATTAAAATAATGTATAAATTATCATAGTTTTGTTTTAAGAATTACTTAGTGAACTATCCAACCCTTAGCTATTTGGGAACTTTTCCATTAAAAGAACCATTTCACGTTTCACAGGTCAAAGCTACCATTTAGAGAAACATGCATTTAGCTTACAGCAAAATTCTGAAGCTCTCTTGGTGAGAAGTACTTAGATATAAACTGTGAAATGAAAAGAAAACTACACTCATTTTCCTTAGCCGGTAACATGAGGGTTCAAAAGGGAAGAAGCACTTCTCACCAAGAATAAACTGTGAAATGCATGGGAAGTTGTTGGAGGCTGTGCTAGGGGATTTGTAGGAACAAGTACATAGAACTTCACAACTATTAGTGGTTAATTCAAAGGTACTTAAATCAGCAGTGACTAAATGGCATTAATGATACATCAATAAAGTGAACTGCAAAGATAACCATCCTCAGTTTTTCTGTGGGGAATGATTTGTGTTTAAAATTAAGTATATAAAAGTCCTCATTATAGTTGTCATTGCTCCAGAAATAACTTAAAAGAAGCCTTTTTTTTTTCTTGCTAAGACTACTGCGACATTCACCAGGTCATCTATTCAAAAGACAGTTGTCCTGGTATTAGAGTTTTTAATTACAAAAGCTAGATACTAAGGCAAAATAGGGATTATAACTTGCTCAAACTCTCAGTCAAGCATAGAAACTAATAACCATGGATTATATTGATCATATTTGATTCAGTTATTGAAGCTGAAAAAATTGATCACCTTCTATTTCATGAATTCAAAATAATACTCCTAAGACTAGAAGCAATCCTTTGTAGCCACAGATTATCAATGAAAATATTTGAAACTTCCATCTTTTATTTAAAAATGGTCACATGTATGCAAGTATGCACATATGGTTCACCCTAAATATGTATAGCTTTAGAGCATTTCAGCTGCAGTCATCCAAGTAGAAATGTGTGAAGAAAAATATCCCATTTTTAAGCATACTAATATATGAAAATGTTATTTGTAAAATAAAGCACAGATGAAATACAGTAAATATGTGTTGGATCTGTTCAATGAAGTAAGTGGATTATATTTTAAAGTTGAATGAAATAATCATAACTCATCAGTAAAATGTGAATGTGACCCATGATAAAATTCATCACTTTTTGTCTAATTCAATGTGGTTATTTCTAAGGTATTTTTGCTCATTCCTCAGTATGAAAATCCACATCATTGAATTACTCATAGAGGATCATATGTCACTTTTTTAGAACCTTATCCAAAATGTCAATTTAATCCTCAGCATTAGTATATTCTTCAAAACCTGGCAAGCTTTACTTTTTTCTACTTTCTTTAAATTGTCATTAATGTAGTTTAATACACTTCATTAGTAAATCCCAAAAAGAAATCAAGAATAGATTGTAAAAAAGAAAAGTTGTTGGTTCTCTGTGTATAGACAACTGTCTAGCTTAGTATTTGAGTAATTTATTCAGTAATAATTATTGAATCCCACTTAAAACAAAAATTATTATCTTTTACTATAGAAAAATCCCATACATAGATTAATTCACAAATGGAAATTGGCAGTATGCTTTCATAAGACAAAATTGTTGGGATTTAAAGTATGACATTTTTATATGATTTGATATTTATCAAATCTGAGAAATAAAAATACATTCTACAGATAGTTTTTAAATTTGCATTTTCAAGTTAATATTTTCAATGGGATGTTAGACTTAACCACAAGAGTAGATTTGTGCCGAGAGTGTTTACATATCTCTGCCATGAAGTGCATCCTTAGTCTAGAACTAAATGAACCAAAGTTGCTCACATTACCTCTAGATACAGACTGAGGAACTACTCTCTGTTACAGGTTACTAAATGGCTTTCTCTGGTAAGCAAGCGGTGTACGGCATATTCCTGTGCAGTCTGAAAAATTCCTAGAGCTGTTTACATATAAATTGCCTGTTTTCAACTGAAAAGCAAAATAATTCCAGTGGAGAAATGTTACCATTTATGATCAGAAAAAAGGATGGGCTAAGCTGCAGAACTGCAATACCAACTAAAAATTTGGTAAATTAAGCAAAAGAGGAGCTGAAAATCAGTTTGAAATCCATATGTAATATGCGGTAGGCATACATGATATTAACTGATGGTATAAATATATGCAGTGGAAAACTTAACTAAAAATTCACCATGAGACTAGAACAATGCTCTTAACTTCCCAATCTTTGCTGGCACTTTTGAACAAAAGGAAGTTTTGGTTTGGGTTTATGCACATTACCGTCATTTAACAGTAATGTCCTCTTCATCATTAACACACTCATTCTCATCCTTATTTTCATTGTCAACAAAACTTGCTACCAAGCGTTGTTTTAATAACTATATATATATGTTAACTCTGATTTCACAAATGAGAAATTTGATTCTTATAGAAAAGTTTTAAAAAACTTACCTGAGGTCATGCAGTTATTAAATGGCAGTTGGGACTTGGACCTGTGTCATCTGGTCCCATAGTTCACTTCTCATGTTGCAAAAATCATATCCTAACCTTAAATGTAACTTGGGAAAGAACATATTTTCTAGGTTTCTCATATGTGGGGGAATGATTAGAAAGTGACTCAGGATACTAAATTTCATGTAATTGGGTTACATTGCAGATGAAACAAAGGTCAAAGACAAAGGTGCCTTTAAACATGGAGACACAGTTAATTAGATTTTTTACAGTTAATTAGATTTTGATTGTTTGTTTCGAGTGAGGTGATTCCACAGTGAAAGCAGTGTTCTTACTATTAACTATTCCCTAGTGACCCACTCCCTGTATCTATGCTTTGTGTGGTCCCCTCATACATTGACTCTAGGCCCGACCTTGTGACTTTCTTTAGACATTTAACAATAGTAAGCATCACACAAACAGAAATTTTATAAACACTTGCAAATTGTGCTGTTCTCTTGTATTATAGTTAAAAGGTAAAGAAGCCCAAGTTATCTATAGGCAGGCAGCACATGTAGACAGAGGGAAATGTACAAGATTTATCTGGATTTTCTAGCCTAGCCAAACCAACCATCTGAAAGCAACCTAGTAAGCTCAGTCACCTCCATATAAGCAGAATGGCCAAGATGAGCTCAGTCAACCCACAAAATCGTGAGAAATAATAAACTGTTGCTATTATAAGCCATTAATTATTGGAGTAGTTTGTTACACAGCAATAGTCAATCAAAACACAGAGTCTTATTAAATAACTTTGTCAAGAATCTTATTTCAGCAGAGAAAGAATAATTTACATGAACAAACTGGAATCTCATCCACGTATTTAGTAGGTTCTCTGAATATCTTATACACATATTTAGTAAGATCTATAACATGAGTGAATATCCCATACACATATTTAGTAGGGTCTAGGACGAAATGTATAATCAAGGGATTATGTAATTCTCAGCTATTTTATTGATAGAAATATCATTTATTATTTTTTTACTGCCACACTTTTGATGCTATATAGTCAAGGAAATGATAGTTTCTTTCCAAATACCTTTCATATGTATGTTGTATATGTGTGTATACAAACATATATATGTATATGTATACAGTATGCATACACACATATATATGTACATGCATATATATATCATTCCCTAGAATATATGTAAAATGTGGTTTTAATCAGTTTAAGTAATAATGAATTAATATAATTAATATAAAGACATTTATTTTTTAAATTTTTATTCCAATCTGATGTCTGTGTTTTAATTGATTAGTTCAACTCATTTATATTGATTATGAAACTAAAATTTAATCTTATTTTTTATTTTCAAATTACTTTCATTTTTTCCCTTTTTTGCTACCCATTTTTTAAATGAAATTTCTTCTGTTCCTTACATTTTCTTCTGTCATAATTATTTTCAACTGAAGACATAAGCACATGTTTCTCACCCTGCTGATTTCTTTATAAAGATGACTAACATTATTTTTAAGATTTATTTATTGATTTGAGAGAGAGAGCATGCAGGGGGGTGGGGAAAGGCAGAGGGAGAGGGAGAGAGAAACTCAGGCAGATTCCATGCTGAGCGCTGAGTGCAAAGCCCAACGTTGGGCTCCATCCCAAGACCCTGAGATCAGACCTGAGTCGAAGCCAAGTGTTGGACGCTTAACCAACTGTGCCACCCAGGTGCCCCAAAGACAACTAACATTTTTTTTACCCTCTTAACCTCCTCATATTCCCTCCTCTTCATATTGATATTATTTAAAATTTTAATTTTTTATTGCTATTAATGTACTTTTTAAAAAAATTTGATCTGAGCCTTTCACTCTTTAGATATCAATAACATTTTCCAAGACTGTTGGTTACCCTTACATCCCCTATTTCTTAAGCTCATCTCCTATATTTGTGTTTCTTCTTAATTAAGATATACTCTAAAAATGTCATCAATATAAAGTATTTGTTGATTTTTTGCTGCATACAAAACTCTAGGTTAAATATTCATTTCACTCCTTCTTTAAAAAAAAAATAATGAAAAAAAAAATGATGTTTACTTCTTGCTTTCAGTGTTGCTCCTGAAAGCCCTGACACTTTTTTTTCTTTGTAGGTAACATATCTTTCCCATTTAATAGCCTTTCCTATAGGGAAGATCTTTCCTAATACTTTCCTAAAGGGAAGATCTGAGCTAGGTCTTGTGGATCAATGTGGATAGTCTAATAAAGAAGTAAGGGCAGGACAAAACAACTGCCTGACAAACGTGTTTTATAAAATTGGGATGTTTCAAAATATTGATATGTATATATAAAGCTTTCATGATAGTAGGCAGGGAAGGAGTAATTTCTCTTCTTTGTTCAGCAAATGGCCACCCCTCATGGAGAATGAATAATAAGTGATTCTAGTGTGTGAAGAAACAGACGTTGTCATGGGGATAAACATTGCTTCTCAACAGTAGTTCATTTCTAGGACCTGAATTAGAGTGAATTGAAATAGTCTAGTTCAAGTCTTGGGGCATCTTCTCTTCCCACTCTGTTTGTATTAATTCTTCCAGAAGAATTGTTATTTTGGCTGTTAGGAACAGTTGTACCACTTATACATTGTTGGTAAAAACAACTTGGAAAATTTCTACAGGGAAAATCCCTAGCCACATATTCAATAGAAATGATACATAATATATTAAATAGGCATTCAATGGCTAAAGATATAGTATTAGTAGTCAAAAAGAAAATACAACATTCATATTCTGATTGAGAAAATTAAAATTATTGTATATTCAAGGAACATATTTAAGAAACTTTTTTTCTTTTAGATTCATCTTAATGGATACAAACTATAACTAAAGTAACTTTCCTTGAGAAATAGTGCATAAACTAAACAATAAGACTTTTTCCATGGTATTTAAGGCTGTTTTTTTTGAAGCCTCGTATTATGTTCTACATATAATGCAATGTCATGTGGAGTGATCTGACATCAAAAAGCCCCCAACCTCTAGTAGGTGAACCTTCTCATCACTTTCATGTCTAAGAAAAATTGAGCTCATGTTGGGTTCTCAGAGACAAAAAAGAAATGACAATTCTTTGTTCACTTTAGTTTGTTCTAATTCCAAGAGACTAAAAGCTTAGTTCTGAAAAACTACATTTCAATTCTGCTAGCACTCTAGGGCTTTAGTGCCCATTCCTGAATAGTAATATTAACATCACTAAATTTGTTTTCTTAGTTCACACTACATATTTACCTTTTGTGATTCTCTGAACTACTTTGACTCAATGATTATTTTTAGTAGTAGTTCTCATTTTTTAAAACTTAGACAATGTTCCTGTTATGGTCATTCCATATAAATTATATCCATTCAAATGGATAAAGTTACATAATGATTTAATATAAAAATTCCCATACATTTAAGTCCTAGTGTTAAATTTGTCCTAGTGTTAAATTGAGAAGGGAAAAAAATGGAAATTTCGTATTTGATAAGATATTGATGTAAATATACTACATGCCAAGTGTACTCTCTCTTTTTTCTGTCTGTCACACATGCACACATGTATGCACATCATTAATTTAAAAAATAAAGTGATTACTTCTCTTTCATATTCCCTCATAGAAGAACACAGGAAAGCAAAGAATGGCAGCTTAATTGAAGGAGATGAGGGATAAGAATGTAACAATCCTCTGGGGAGCTTGCTATCATGTGGGGTCCTATCTCTAAAGACTCTGATGCCGAAAGTCAGTCCTGAGAACCAGTGATGACTCTGGTGTAAACTGTGAATGCCTACTCTGTGAAATTTAGCTATACTGGAGTAGAGATGTTTCATTTAATCTTCCACTAAAAAAAAAAAAAATCACAAAACTATTCATGGTTATGGCTTGCAACTGTAAGCTTAAACACAAAGGAATAGTGGCGCATTTCTTGTGCTTCTACTTCCTTAAGACATAGCCAAGGAGCACGGTGTAACTATTATTTGGTGTATGGACCTTGTTAAAATGATCAAAATCAATCTGAGGAATGAATCCTTAATAATTTTAGATTACATGAGAAAAATACCTGGAAAGATGCTCTTTCAACTGTCACTGAGGCATTCATATTCTTAATTCTTAATTGTGAAATCCTCTCTAATCTCTGCTTAATTGTGAATCCCTTAACTAATCATTTGCAATGTGAACAATTCTATGTAGTCAGTAAAGAGCTTCCTGTTAATACATGTGTCTATTGATCCCTGTTTCCTTTTAAACAGAAATCTACATGATACACTCTCATGAGCTGAGTCATTTAATTTACACAGAAACCCTGGATATTTACTTTTTTAATTTTTTTTAAATCAATTTACAGTGAAGCCCAGTAACATGTTAAGGTCATATACCTTGAGGGCCTGAGAAAAGTACATGATCCCAGATGATTCTTCTCTCTGTCTCTTCCTCACTCTCTCTCATTCTCTCTCTTTTTTTCATCAGCAGTGTTCTTTTCCATCTATCCATGGACAATTATTCTGCTCTCTGTAGTAAAACCTTTAGTTTGGGCAAATAATAAAAATATAAATAAGACAATGTAACAACAGTGAGATCGAATGTCCCTTTCTTTGTAAAGTTACAAGAGCAGTAACTGTTTTTGAGGTGGAGGTATGTTTGTTTGTTTGCTTTGTTTTGTTTGGAATTGGGGAAAGATGAGTAATAAGTATTAATTTTCTTTTGGTAAGCATTATCACTGCTATTCATGTTGTTAGTGCCTTAGGCACTAGAAAGTCTAATATGTCAGTGGTATGTTAATAAAGCTACTTTGTACATAAATTAATTACAGATTTTTCATGGGTATGCTGCCCTTTGTTTAGAGGTTTCAGCTTTTATAGGAAGTCAGCAAATAATTCAGAAGTAGCTTATTTTCCAGTGAGTAAATAGGTGCATGGAATGAGAAAATTGGAGTAGGAAGAAATTATATGGCCCAGTTTTGCCCAAAATATTTGTAATACAGAAAATTTGAACATCTGTGGTTAGCCAGGCATGATCATATAACTTTGTATGTGGAAAATGTATGCATAGAGTTGAATAGAGTTTTTAATCAAGGATGAATGGTATAGTATATGAATGTTCTTTATTATCCTAAAGACAGAAATAAATTTTTACTAATGAAATATCTATAAATGATTTCGATTCCTTTCTCAGAAATTAGTGAGGTGGGAGAATAAAAAGAAAATTAACAAGCTTAAAACAGAGATAACTTAATTTGACAAAATTAGTGAGTGAACTTCAATGAAGGAGATAGATAAAGCAATAAAGATAGAGCTATTCTAGGTATAAAATTTGTTGGCAAAGTGTTTCTCCAAGAGACATGGTCTTTTACAGAATACTCAGTTAGATCATGACTCATGTGTATTAGCTCGTCTCATTTATCTGATCACTCCACATCCCAGACTGAAGGCCAAAATTTGGCTTCTGTATGTCCATACTTGAAGCAGAAGTTATCTACCAAGCTTTTTACAAACCTGTCTATACTAGTATACATTTTAGCTTCAAGTGGTTTATTTATATGTTTTGTTTTAGTATTTATCTTTCATGTTAAATGGAATTGACTACACATTAATTTTTGGCTTTGATGTGAAGGCAATTAGAACAATGGGCAGATGAAACTAATTTTGGAGCAATCAACTTCCTGGAGATAGATTCAGTGATAGTATAAGTATATTTTTTTAAAATGCAACAATTATTAAGCATTTAACCCCCAGATGTCACAGGAGAGCTAATACACCCATGTATTATAAAACATCACCTCCCCAAAAAAAGAGTAAAGAGTAAATTCATTTATGAAGCATTAAAATTCTAATTTGAATATGATACTTAAGTTATATAAGTGTTTCCATATGTAAAGATGTATACCAGTGACAACTTTAATAATGTTATCATCCTATTTCTTAACACATGAGGGCTAAAAAGTTTAATTTTGGAAAACCAATGCAGAATGTTCAATGTTTTAATTTATGTTGCATTCCAATATCATTTTATTATGGAATAAAACAAAGTAAAACAAAAAAGGACATACTATGCCAGACAAATTGCTAGATGAAATATACATGACAAGTTCATGTACCTGCCTTGGACTTTGTACTAAGATCTGGCAAGGCTGTCATGTGAAATTTCCTATTTTACCCTCTTCTCCCTCATCCATTCCATTACGTCTGGGATCGTAGGCTGGGTCAGATCTTCACTGATTTTAACTTTTTCATATGATTACTTTAAATGCTTCTGGGGGGAAATTGGAGGGGGAGAAGAACCATGAGAGACTGTGGACTCTGAGAAAACTGAGGGTTCTAGAGGGGAGGGGGGTGGGAGGATGGGTTAGCCTGGTGATGGGTATTGAAGAGGGCACATTCTACATGGAGCACTGGGTGTTATGCACAAACAATGAATCATGGAACACTACATCTAAAACTAATGATGTAATGTATGGGGATTAACATAACATAATAAAAAAAAACTACTTCTGGAGACACAGAATTGATAGAAATTGAAAATGAAAACTGAACCTAGCTTGTGGTTTAGAAGGCTATGGGTAGCATCATGAAATCCAAAAAAAAAAAAAGATTTTCTAATGTTTCTCAGAGATCTCCTGTGCAGCATAGCACCCATAGTTAGTACATATATGTATACCTAAAAATTTGCTAACAGGGTAGGTCTTAAGCTTTGTGTAGTAATAATAATAATCATAAAAATAATAGAGGGCAGGAGGAAATTTTGGAGGTGATGGATAGGTTATGGCATGGATTGTGGTGATGGTTTCATTGTGTATACTTATCTTTAAACTTGTCAAGTTTTATGAAATGCAGAGACATTTGGAGCTACATATAATTTTATTCTTCCATGGTGAGTACTTTTTATCTTTATAGAATTGAATTTTGTAATTTGATTTTTTTCTTTAAACACTATTAAACACCAAAGTTTAAGATTTTTCATTTGAAGAGTTATGGCCAGTAAAAACGTCACAGAGTTGACATGATGTAGGAGACTAAAGTGAAGTGGGGAAAATGTCAGGGGAATGTGAAACTAGGTTGTTGATTTGTAATCCATATCCATAATATATAAGCTGGATGATGGTTGATGTTTCAAAAGATTAGGGTAGAATGGCCTAGATGTCCAAGGATTAAAGTGTTGAGGAAAGGAAACTTACGGCATATTGAAATGTTATGAATTTCAAAAGAGAAAAAATTTTTACCTAATGATGGAAAAATAATGATTTGCTAATGAAGATCAAAGACTATACTTAATTGTTCACCATGCAGTATGAGAGCAAACCTGACAAGTTTTGTTACTTAACAGGTGGAGCCCTGTGCAAAATGAAAATATGGGGTCCTAATTCAAAAAGTAGGTGGAAAGTGCTATTAAAGGTACTAAAATACAAAGCTTTTGTTTTCTTCTGCAGTCTCCTTCTTGATGGTTTTTCTTTGTTTGTTTTTGCTATGTAATATTGTTCTAAGTAAAGAAACATTAAAAATTTTAATTATGAACACGAATACGACTGTTCATCTATATATTTTGCATGCCAATTTTTAATGCAAATATGAGTATTTAACTCATATGTAGAATCACTAAAGTTAAGCAATTTATATTTCTTAGTTTGTATATGCATATATATTTTGTTCTTTTTTTTTTTTAAGATTTTATTTATTTATCTGACAGAGACACAGTGAGAGAGGGAACACAAGCAAGGGGAGTGGCAGAGGGAGGCGGAGAAGCAGGCTTCCCAAGGAGCAGGGAGCCCGATGCGGGGCTCGATCCCAGGACCCTGGGATCGTGACCTGAGCTGAAGGCAGACGCTTAATCATCTGAGCCACCCAGGCGCCCCTATTTTGTTCTTATTAGAATAGTGGGAACACTGCACCAAACTGACTTCAGTCTTTTTATTTTATTTTTCGATATGCACACATACTACTAATGCTCTTACCTTAGGCTTACTAATGAATAAAGTTTAAAAGAAAAAGAACAATGGGTTGGCTTTCTTTTCCTTTTCTTTTTGTGTCTTCATTTTCAGCATAAATGGTTGGATAAATACAGAGAAGCAACCATGAATACAAAAGGATATGACACAGTTTTTTGGTCATTTATGTCTTTGAATGCCACTGGATTCTTTTTGGATTCAAAGCAAGTTCTACTTTTAATATAAAGTGTGGCCTTTTGGGCCTCTTGGGACAGTCAGTGGCCTGCTTACTCAGTTGAAAGTAACACACTAATCACTCATTTTAGTCTCACCGAACTCCCTTACATCATGAGTCCATTGGAATTCAGTGTTCCTGAGAGATCACAAATGCTATACACAAATGGAATGACAAGGAACAATAGGAGATCCCGATACTGCATGTATCTCCTCTGTCTACATCTATACTCCATTGCACATCAGACATCACATTAAAAAAAAAAAAAAAAAAGATCAGAGATAATAGAGAGTATCACACCATGCCAGTATTATATTAAATCAAACCTGGGGTTCTTCGGAGCACAGGGCCCTGTGTTACTGCGCAGGTCATATGCCGTGAAGCCAGACCTGGGTTGAAGTGATAGGGAATTCTAATGGGAAGGCCCAGTTACAGGTAGAACAAAGCAATGAATGTAAAGTCCCAGGAAAACATTCCATATATAGAATACAGAAGTCCATTTTTCTTAGAACAAAGTTTCTGAAGGACCTGATTATAACATTTAAGAGAGAGAAGAGCAATCAGAAGAAAAAAAGTGAATATAAGGTTGTAGGAAACAGATGCAATGAATAAAAAGTCTTACTATATGAGAATTCAGCAAAGATGAACGGAGACATTGCTGGCCTAAAGTTTTCCAAGTGAAACACTGATACAAAGTTTAGGAATAGTCACAGAGCAACATAGATTTGTGTGGGGACTGTCTGGGAAGGTAGATATTGAATGGTGTCACTGCAGTCTGGGGACATGTTCCAATGGTATAGATTTCCATAATGGAGGCTTCTGGGCATATATTTTAACATTCAGTGAATTGTGTGACTCTTGCTAGAGACAGATTATGAAGAGGGCTTCCAGATCTAGAGCTTGATAGAGTCAGGAGAAGAGGTCAATTCAGGTCTCATGAGGAATTTTTTAAAAGAACACTTCAAGGATTATCTTGTCCCAAGACAGATCTGAGATCACAGACTTCTTCTGAACTTTAACCCAATATACACGCAGTATTTTATTCTTTGAAACCATTACATCTCCTCTGGCAGGCTTAAAAAAATGAGAATGACTGAACTTTTTTCATCATTAAAGAACAATCCTGATAGTTTTAGTATGGGAGGGAATCTTAGCATTTTCTAAATTACCAGTGGTGTCCAAACACTAGAGTACAAAGAAGAAAATTTGAATGTCCTGAAATCTCCATGATTTTTCTGAATAGATAAGAATCATATTTTATTCTTGCATATTCATAAAACCATGAGTTCTGTGTAAAATTGATAGGGGGAGCTAAAGTTTTACTGACTGCTATTATATTAGTGGGGTAAATTTTGGTAATTTTGTCTGAGATAACATTTCATAGTACTAGGTAAAGCTTCTAGATTCCTCAAAGTGTGTGACGAAAGAGTTGAAAGAAATACCCAGATTGTCCATTTTTTTCCTCTTCTCTCCAACCTAATAGGTAAACCTAGATGTGTGAAAAGGGATAATATCCAATTTATTAATATCTAATTTGGTTATTTTGAGGGTAATTAGTATATTATCTGTCTACTCAATACAGATTTATAATTCTGTAACCACAGTAGATCATAGTTAAGATAAATTATACTTTATCTGTAGATATTTTAATATTAACATTTTATGATTTGTGTCCTGTGTTATTTTTAAAAATTCTTGCTTATTTTTGTTTGTGTGTTTGGTTTTGTTTGGCTTTTTAAAAATGTATGCATTACTGAAGACAAACCATTGGAAAAGTGGATTCTTGTGAGGATGAGTACAGCTCAAAATAAATTGCTCAGAACTCAGAATATATGACATATGACTTCCAGAAAGAAAGCAATGTGTGACAGCTAAGAAAAAGAAAAGTAGAAAGCAAACAAGCCATATAAATCAAATCTGTCACTTCTATTAAAGGAGTTCTGTGTATGTCTAAGGCAAATTATAGGCAAAAATAAAAAGAAGAAAGAAATGGAAAATAACCAAAAATTGAGAATTCATATTAAAAATGTGACACATAATATAAAAGAGAATTGTAGAAGTGAATCAGAAATAAAAGTTCAGGGAAATATATTGTAAATATTTGGAGAGCTAGTTAAAGAACTTAGTCAAACATGAGAGAGCTATCTATCACTTATGCTCTTCTCAATGACGAAAAAGGAAATCAAGAAAGGCATACTAGAGGGTATTATGCTAAGTGAAATAAGTCAATCAGAGAAAGACATGTATCATATGACCTCACTGATATGAGGAATTCTTCATCTCAGGAAGCAAACTGAGGGTTGCTGGAGTGGTGGGGGGTGGGAGGGGTGGGGTGGCTGGGTGATAGACATCGGGGAGGGTATGTGCTATGGTGAGTGCTGTGAATTGTGCAAGACTGTTGAATCACAGACCTGTACCTCTGAAACAAATAATACATTACATGTTAAAAAAAAAAAAAAGAAGAAGATAGGAGGTGGGAAGAATGAGGGGAGTGAAATCTGAGGGGGAGACGAGCCATGTGAGACTATGGACTCTGAGAAACAAACTGAAGGTTCTAGAGGGGAAGGGGGTGGGGGATGGGTTAGCCTGGTGATGGGTATTAAAGAGGGCACGTTCTGCATGGAGCACTGGGTGTTATACGCAAACAATGAATCATGGAACACCACATCAAAAACTAATGATGTAATGTATGGTGATTAACATAACATAATAAAATTAAATTAAAAAAAAAGAAAGGTGGGCGCCTGGGTGGCTCAGTTGGTTAAGCGACTGCCTTCGGCTCAGGTCATGATCCTGAAGTCCCGGGATCGAGTTCCGCATCGGGCTCCCTGCTCGGCAGGGAGTCTGCTTCTCCCTCTGACCCTCCCCCCTCTCTTGTGCTTGCTCTCTCTCATTCTCTCTCTCTCAAATAAATAAATAAATAAATCTTAAAAAAAAAAAAAGAAAGGCATACTAAGAGGAAGAAAAATTACCTACAAACAAGTTGTTGAAGGCAGTTAAGGATAATAACAATGAATAGATAAGGACAGAATAAAAATCATCAACCGGTCTCAATTCTATGGGCATGCACACTCAGTTCTGAAGAGAGCATCTGCTGTTACTACTGCTACTACTTCTGGTAGCAGCTGTATTAGTTAGAACACTGTAAGAAAGACAGTGTTTAAATTCACATATGCATTGGACTTTTATTTGTCTGGGACTTACTGTAGTCATCTAGAACAGGCTCTTCTCAGAGTTAGGCTCTGCCATAGTCAGTGTGGCAGGGATGGTTCCCCCAGTGGTGGCAAGAGGACTACAGCAGTGCCTAGCCTCAAGTCTTCACACAGCTTCCAGCCGGAAGCAGGAAGGATAGGCTAAAGATTTGGGTTCTTTTATTCTTTTTTTCTCTTTCTTGCTAGGAGGAGCAATATTTCTTAGAACTCCAAATACAATTCCTTTATATTCTAATGGACAAATTAGGTCATATGCACAGTCCTGAGTGAATCTATAACAAAAATGGTACAGAAATCCACAAGTGGGTAAGACCAATTTTGATTCTTCCCTTGAGGGTTTTTTTTTTTTTTAAGATTTTATTTATTTATTTGACAGAGAGAGACAGAGCAAGAGAGGGAACACAAGCAGGGGGAGTGGGAGAGGGAGAAGCAGGCTTCCCGCCAAGCAGGGAGCCCGACGCGGGGCTCGATGCGGGGCTCGGTTCTAGGACCCTGGGATCGTGACCTGAGCCGAAGGCAGACGCTTAATGACTGAGCCACCCAGGCGCCCCTCCCCTTGAGGTTTGATTAGCAAAGGGGAAAAGTAGGCTGAAGTGGGAAAGGCTGTTGGGACATAGATGTTGCTATAGTAGTAATCAGTATTGATTGCAAGTTTTCTACTTACAAGTATGCTGTATACATTTCATTTTCTAGTCTTGTTATGTAGTTCAAGCAGTTCTGTACCCATTTAACAAATAAAGTTGTAAGACCAAATAGCATAGATTAACAAAATCTGAGATAGTGTAAGATAGCATAGTTAACAAAAGGACACAGGATTTATACAAATTCTCTTTATCCCCCAAGTCTCTAAATAGCACACAAAAGTTATAAGACACAAACTATACATTATAATGAAATATGAATTCATATTTTGAATAAAATATTATGCAATAAATTAAACCTTTGAAGCTTTAGAAGAAGGGTATACAGTTATGAATTATGATATAAAAAAAAGTTTAACTCATTCTATAGATATGTGTAACTGGTTAGTATAGTTCCTCAAAGGGCTCAAAGTCAGGAAGTTGAATACCAAGGTCCAAGGGTCATTAGTATGTGTATGCATTTGTGTGCCATATACACACACACGTGCACACACATATATATACATATTTTAAAGGTAAACAAAATCTGATTTAAGTAGTGAGAAAAATAAAATAATGTTCATATTAAAATGATAGATGATAGATAGATAGATAAATGCATAGAGTAAAAAGGTAATTGAGACAGATGTCAAAGAGAAGTAAGAAGTTTAAAGTTCACCCTTGGGCAAAATAAAGGATTTAAGGATTATCTCCTGCTGTGTGGCACAGAGTACAAAAAGGTAATTTAAAAATGTTCCATTAAGATACAAACCTGAGTGACCTTAAGGCCTGTAATCACAATCTTGTGTTTTAGGGTGGGAAGCAGGAAAATACTCCCAATATACTTGGCATTTTTCCCCTTGTTAATTCAGACTAGTCAAAAAAACTCAAGGTAAATACTGAGTTATCCTATGTTCTGCAGAAATGTTAATTTCTCAAGAACAACAGGTTTTGTTCCTCGGATACTTAGCAAATGATGTTCCAGGTGAAGGCAGGTCCTACTGATAAACCTTATTTCTTGAGGAGTGAGCAAGGATAGAATCCAGTACATAAGAATACATATTATATTTGGAAAAGAGGAAAGATCCTTATCTATGAATGTGCTAGCTATAGATAATATAAAATTTGAAACTATGAAGACCTCAAGCTGCTGCTGCCCTTCTGAGCTTTCTGACCCAGAAACTGTCATGTTGCTAATCAACATTTCCTAGACATGTTTTTTCCTCTGGTCCTTCGCTCCCCTTCTGGGTGGTGTCCCCGGTGCCTCCATAGCCCCCAGAAAGTCTCATGCTGTGAGAGACATCCCTACCTCCTCACATGTCAGAGTCTCACAAGCCAAGCTTGTGTGTGCTACTGTAAGTTTTGGTCATATCTTTTAAAAAATTTTTCAGCCCCCAAATCCCTTGAACACCCTACGGTAGGACACATCAGACAGAAATTAGCCATTATGGCTGCACTTATCTATGTTTCACAGAAGAAATACATCTTCAGAAAGAAATGAAAGTGCCTGAGAAGGGTGATAAAAGATTTAGAATAGTTTGGCTGTGGAGAATTAAATGAGAAGGTACTAATTATACAGGTATTTTGAAGACTGATCAACTGATAATGGAAACAATGAATTTATTAAAACACAAACCACAGTTTTGATCTTTTTTGTTTTGGTTTTGCTTTGTTTTGTTTTTTCTCATGTGTTGTTCACCAGCCTTGGTGGCAAATAAAAGATGGAAATTTGCTGATACAATGTTGGTACTAATGTGAATGGTAAAATGATCAGCAGAGTCAAGATGTTGAAAGTGTAACTAATATCTATAGTGAAGGCCTATGAGATTTAGTCTATAGAAAAGCAAATAGGGGCGCCTGGGTGGCTCAGTTGGTTAAGCGACTGCCTTCAGCTCAGGTCATGATCCTGGAGTCCCGGGATCGAGTCCCGCATCGGGCTCCCTGCTCGGCAGGGAGTCTGCTTCTCCCTCTGACCCTCCCCCCTCTCATGCTCTCTCTATCTCATTCTCTCTCTCAAATAAATAAATAAAACCTTTAAAAAAAAAAAGAAAAGCAAATAAAGATTGAGTAATAGATTGGAGCAAAGGAAAAAAAAAATTTAGAGCTAGGCTGTCCAATAGAACTTTCTGTAAAGATGGAAATGCTCTATAATCTGGGTGTCCAGTATGGTATCCACTAGCTCCATGTAGTTACTGAATACGTGAAATCTGGCTGTGGTAAGAGAAGAACTGATTTTTTTTTTTTAATTATTCTGGTAAAAAACACATCTAAAATTTTCTATCTTTACCAGTTTTTGTTTAGTAGTGTTAACTATATTTACATTGTGGTGAAACTGATCTTCAGAACCTGTTTATCCTGCAGAACTGAAACTCTATACTTATTAAACAAAAACCTCCCTTTGTCTCCTTCCCCAATCCCTGGTAACCACCATTCTACTTTTTATATCTATAAATCTGACTACTTTAGGTAACTCATATAAATGGAATAATACAATATTCATCTTTTTAGCTTATTTCACTGAGCATCATGTTCTCAAAGTTCATCCATGTTGTAATATGTGACAGGATTTTCTTCCTTTCTAAGGCTGCATGGTGTTCTATTGTATTTATATATCACATTTCGTTTACCCATTTATGTGTCAATGGATATTTAGATTGCTTCCACCTCTTTGCTATTGTAAATAATGCTACTAGGAACATGAGAGTGGAAATACCTCTTTAAGATCCTCTTTCTAATTCTTTTGGATATATACTCAGAAGTGGGATTCCTGGATTATGTGGTGATTCTATTTTTTTTTTTTAAGATTTTATTTATTTATTTGACAGAGAGAGACACAGTGAGAGAGGGAACACAAGCAGGGGGAGTGAGAGAGGGAGAAGCAGGCTTCCCGCTGAGCAGGGAGCCTGATAGGGGGGCTGGATTCCTGGGATCGTGACCTGAGCTGAAGGCAGACACTTAATGACTGAGCCACCCAGGCGCCCCTGTGGTGATTCTATTTTTAATTTTAATTATGTTTTTGATATTTTTAATTTTGTTTTTACTGTTTACCATAATGGCTGCACCATTTTGCAATCCCATGAATAGTGCACAAGAGTACCAATTTCTCCACATCCTTGCCAAAACTTATTTTATTTTCTTCTCTTTCTTCTGCTTTTCCTCCTCCTCCTTTCTCATCCTCTTCCTTCACCTGCTCCTTCTCCTCCTCCTTTTTTCAAATAGTCACCATACTAATGGATGTGACATGACATCTCATTGTGGTTTTGATTTACATTTCTTGCATGATTAATGATGTTGAGCATCTTTGCATATGCTCTGGTGGCCATTTGTATTTCATCTTTGGAGAAGTGTCTGTCCAAGTTCTTTCCCATTTTTTGATCGGGTTATTTGATTTTTTGTTATTGAATTGTAGTTCTTCATATATTCTGGATAATAATCCATTATTAGATCTGTGATTTGCAAGTATTTCCTCCCCTTCCATAAGTTTTCTATTCATTGTTAATTGTGTCCTTTGATGAACAAAGGTTTAAAATTTGTCTGTTTTTGTTTTTGTTGCCTGTGCTTTTGGTGTCATCTCCAAGAAGTCATTGCCAAATCCAATGTCATAAAGTTTTTCCCTGTGTGTTTTCTTCTGGGAGTTGTATAGCATTGGGTCTTAGGTTTAGGTCTTTAATTCCTTTAGACTTTGTTTTTGTATACAGTGTAAGATAAGAATCCAGTTATATTTTTTGGCATGTGGATATCCAATTTTCCCAACAAAATTTGTTGAAGAGATTATCCTTTCCTCATTGAGTGGTCTTGGCATCTTTGTGGGAGATCATTTGACTACATATTCAAGGATTTATTTCAGGACCTCTATTTTATTTCACTGGGGTCTATATGTCTGTGTTTATGCCAGTACCAGAGTTTTGATTATGGTAGCTTTATGATATGCTTTGAAATCAAGAAGTGAATCCTCCAGGCTTGTTCTTTTTCAAATTTGTTTTGGCTATCTGGGGTCCCTTGGGTTTCCATATGAATTTTAGGGTGATTTTTTTTCCCTATTTCTGCAAAAAAATGCCATTGCGATTTCGATAGGGATTGCATTGAATCCATAGATCACATTAGATAGTACTGATATTTTAACAATATTAAGTCTTCCAATCCATGAACCTGGATGTCTTTCCTTCATTTGTGTCTTCTTTAATTTATTTCAGAAATGTTTTGTAGTTTTCAGTGTACAAGTCTTTTACCTCCTTAGTTAGGTTTATTCCTAGTACTTTCTTCTTTTGATGCCATTGTTAGTGGAATATTTTTGTTAGTTTTTCTTAATTTCTTTTTCAGTGCATTTTTTGTGTATAGAAACACAACTGATTTTTGCATTTGGTAATCTGCAACTTTGCTAAATTTGTTTATTATATCTAATAGTTTCTTTGTGGAATCTTTAAGGTTTTCTACATATAAGATTATGTTATCTGTGAATAGAGATAATTTTATTTATTCTTTTGCAATGTCGATGCTTTATATTTCTTTTCTTGCTTAATTGCTCTGACTAGGACTTTGAATACTTCGTTGAAAAGAAGTGATGAGAGTGGGCTTCTTTGTCTTGTTCATGATCCTAGAGGAAAAGCTTTCAGTATTTCACAATGAATATGATGTTAGCTGTGGGTTAAAGAACTGAATTTTAACTGAATTTAATTCTAATTTGTTGAAGTATAATTTAAATAACATCATACAGGGCGCCTGGGTGGCTCAGTTGGTTGAGCGACTGCCTTCGGCTCAGGTCATGATCCTGGAGTCTCTGGATCGAGTCCCGCATCGGGCTCCCTGCTCGGCAGGGAGTCTTCTTCTCCCTCTGACCCTCCCCCCTCTCATGTACTCGCTCTCTCTCATTCTCTCTCTCTCAAATAAATAAATAAAATCTTTAAAAAAAAATAACATCATACAACTAGTGGCTCCCATTTTAGATGGCACAGTTCTAAAGAGTTCAAAAATGAATAAATGTTAGACTCATCGACAGATATGAGTTTAATATTTTTAAAACATAATTAATTTATAAGACATACTTTTAAGTAAGATGGCTTAGAGTCTTGGTAATGTGAGAGATATATATAAATCTGCATTGATTTTACTTAGATTATGTTAATAGGATTATGAAGTAACATAACAAAGCCCTATTGACAATCATACCAAGAATTATTAGGTAAAGTTTTCCTATTGACAGATAACTGAGATCAGTTTTCTGCTATGCTTTGGAAGGTAGTAAGCCCATACTGATATAGGTAAGAAGTGATGAGATTGCATACCACTGTTTCTTATGTAACGCGGAAATCTAATCATAGTTGTAGGGTCCATTAAACTATGAAGAAGCCGTGGTTGCTAAAAGGAATTTATACTAGTGCTTGAAGGGGGGGAAAAAAAGGAAAAGGAAAGAAGGAAACCATGGAGAAAATTGAAGCATATGTTCTCAACAATAAAATGCTATATAATTCCATATTCTTGCACATCATCTCCCGTAAACTATTTCTGAATGATTTCTGTTTAGTAAATTCTTTTTTCGAGCTTATGCTTCTAATTTCTTCTAATAAATCAAGTCAGTATCCATTAGACATGAAAATAATTACATTATCTTTCACTTTGGTTTGGGGATTATATTCAATGAAGGCAAAATAAGGAAAACATGATAATCCGGTTTTCTCAATGAATACCTGACAAGATTTGAGGTATCTAAATTTCTGTGATCTCCAGTATGGATATTCACTCTACTAAAATGAGACCTGACACACAGTGTTTGCAATTCCCAAGGAAAGTGTCTTCCTACAATCTTACTCAAACCTACATACTCACAGTACACACAGTAAGTTATTATTTCTTGTTCTTTAATTATTAGAGAAAGATGGGATCATACACAAGCATGTTAGGTCTTGTTTTCTTTTCTATATTAGACCACATAACTACAATTCTTTTTTTCCCATGTTATCTCTTAGTGTTAAAAGTTGTTATTAGTAAAATCAGTTGGATAATTTCTTGTTCAA
The DNA here is from genome assembly GCF_029215605.1 of Mirounga angustirostris. Taxonomy (NCBI): domain Eukaryota; kingdom Metazoa; phylum Chordata; class Mammalia; order Carnivora; family Phocidae; genus Mirounga; species Mirounga angustirostris. The sequence goes on along the minus strand of NW_026991722.1, from coordinate 41,490,242 downwards.
CATATAGTACTTCTTAGTTGTTTTCCTCCCTGAGGAAGAAGAAAAAAATATTTTATTCAGGCTAATCTTTGATATGATTTGCAATTTTTTTTTTTTAAATCACTGACTATTGACGTATTCTAGTTCTCTAAACCAAACCATGCCATCCTATTTGGAAGTTTTGATTTTCTATTATCTCTGGGGTTTCAATTGTTTTTATTTAGTCAATTTATCAGAATAGCATTGCAGATAATATTAGTGTCTGTTACCATTTTTGTAAAAGAAAACTTTCTAGAATTATGGCACATTTCAGTGGTATAATGACTAAAATTTATGGGTCAGCAAGAGTTCCTATATGACATTTAAGAGGTTATGTGCTTTCTGTTTATTTCCTAAGGGGTCGAGCTTATTAGATATACATTCACCATTATTGGTAGTATTGTCCAAGAGTCACCAAAAAAAATTATGCATCAGGGGTTGTTTATGCTGTGACTATTTCACACTTTAATAAATAGAAGAACATTTGGGTTAGTTCATAATACTCATTATAGCATCTCCATTGGTTATAAAAACAGGGTAGAGTCAAAAAATAGAAAATTTTAGGGGCGCCTGGGTGGCTCAGATGGTTAAACGTCTGCCTTCGGCTCAGGTCATGATCCCAGGGTCCTGGGATCGAGTCCCGCATTGGGCTCTCTGCTCCTTGGGAGCCTGCTTCTCCCTCTGCCTCTCTCTCTCTGTCTCTCATGAATAAATAAATAAAATCTTTAAAAAAAAAAGAAAATTTTAAGCAAAATCATAAATAAATCACACCAAGTTAAGCACCTTCTCAAGTCCTACATCCCTTGTTTAAAAAAAAGTTGCCTTGGGCTCAGAAAACCGTAAGATCTATACCATTTCTATTATTTTCTCTAAGTGAGTCCCTCACATAATATTAATGCCTTACAATTCACAATAAGATATAACATATGTTTTCAAGGTATTTTTGGTAGATTCTTATTTACAAAACTGATGCATTTTGACTCTTGAGTATTATGCTGTCCTGCATTCTAAAATACTGAGAGGTTCAATGAGGTCAACTATATTTCTAAGACAAAAAGAGAATTTAGTGGTACAGCTAGAACATTTACCTTAGACTCTTGATTCCTAGTCTGTTTTAATTGCTACATGTCATTTCCCCACCCCCACTTCTCACCACTGGATGAGAACATTGTATTGATAACTAAACCTTTGTCTCACTGTTTCTTTTCAAATCAGAATGTACAATAGGTTGACATGCAGGAAAGAATCCATCAGCTAGTTTATAAATAGTTGAGAATTAAGACTAATCATTTACATTCCATCAAAATTAAAGCAAACAGCACAGAAGCAGAATGAAAATTTGTTTGAAAATACATATTCATAGAGGAAGTTTTCAAGCTCTGATAAGAAAAAATTGCTTCAATCTCAGATTTGCTTACAGCCACAGAATAGAAATCTCTAATAATAAATATTACAGACTCTCATATTCTGTAACTCTGTCCATATTTGTGAGTCCTAGGAGGTCTCATGGTTTATTCTTCTACCTATGTAGTGATGAAGTCTCAAATTCAGCATCACTTGCAAACTTAATCTGTGTGCTTGTTTAATAAACATCTTTCATAAGACAAGATCTGAAACCACTTTGTTTCTCATAGCTCAATTCATTGTCACTTATAATACTTAATTTTTAGTCTTTGAACCAGTTTTTCAGTGTATATAACAATCAAGGTATATAAACAAACTTTATTTTTTTTACCAAAGATTGCAAGGGGCCTATTAATATAATCCATACATTTTATAGGTTATACCTTTGTTCTTAATTTTCTTTTTCCTGAGAACTAAGGGAACTGAAGATACTGGTATGAAGCTGAGAGGTTAGTGGATCTTGAGGCTTTGAGGGGCAAACAAGGTATATAATAAAATCCAAAGCGGTAATTTTGGAAACATATAAGACAGAAGGAGAAATCTCCTACTAAAAGCTGTAACAGAAGTAACTGGAATAAATGGGTTTCAATTTTATGTTTTTTTCCTCCAGTTCATTTAGCCCATATCCATGCCCCTAACCACTTACGCCTCCTCCTTTGATATCTGATGACCCTTAAGCATGTTGTTTACAAATACACATTTGCCTGGGTTCAAATCCCAGCTCTGTCATTTATTAGCTATGTAATCTTGGGCAAAATTGGTTGTACCTCTGTTTCTCTATCTGTTAAATGGGAAGGACATTGAGGATATCTTTTAGAAAAGTTCCTGACATGTTAAAAACACTTATTAAAATATTTATTATTGTTGTAATAATTATTTTTATTGGGTCTTCTCTGATATGATAGTCTCTTTGAGCAGGAATTAATATTTCCTTTTTTTATTAAAGATTTTCTTTCTTTATTTGACAGAGAGATAGAGAGCAAGTAGGCAGAGTGGCAGGCAGAGGGAGAAGGAGAAGCAGGCTCTCCATTGAGCAGGGAGCTGGACGTGGGGCTCGATCCCAGGACCCCAGGATCATGACCTGAGCCAAAGGCAGCCACTTAACTGACTGAGCCACCCAGGCATCCCAGGAATTAATATTTCCTGATCAAAACAACTCAGCCAGGTATCCTGATTATCAGTAACTTACTAAGGACACAGGCAGATTTCTGCTAATGATATGACTAATCACCCACTGAATTTATAACAATTTCATCAATCAGCCAATAAAGGATCAGAGAAAGAGATTTAAGCCATAGAGATCAGAGAAAGAGATTAAGCCGTTCATTTTGGCTAGGGGGTTACTGTTCATTTTTTAGTTTGATTCTTAGCTTTATGATCTATCAGATGGCTAAAGGTGACCTTCCAAATTGTTTATTAAGAATAATTTCAGAAATTTTCTATTTTATGACAAATGCTTAACTAAAATATCTTTTTTTAAAAAGGCTACTTTTTCTTGAGTTTCTTCAATAAAATTTAATACACATACATAATTAAGCATCTACTGAAGTTTCAATTAACTTTTACAAAAAGACTCTAATAATGGGAATATCTAATATAGAACATAATCCTTACTAGATTATTAATTGTCTTTTCTATCTTGGAAATACTTATTAAAGCCTCCTCCTTAGATTATAAGTGGAGGTGGGAGGTATAGTTACACAAAATATTTTGATCAATTCTACTTTATAGATGAAAAATTGAGAAATGGTTATTCAAATATTCTGATATGTATGTATTAGAATATATATTCAGAAAGATATATGTTATGTATCAAAACATACATATATATATATATTTATATATAAAATAAGAAAGCCCTAGCCATACAGAAGCATAAATATTTTCTCAACAGTCTTAACTGGATCCATTGTCACAAAAATGTAGCAACAGTCATAAGAATGAATTGTATCAGTTGACAATATATGACCAGAACAGAGACTAGTACTTTCTGAGATTTCCTGGCTTGCAAAACAGTTTTTCACTAAGTAGAACTGATTCATATTGAATTCCATGGGCATTTGAACAAGTTCTTGGTTTGAGTAGGTGTGTAGGAAGTCCTTTTTAAATTGTTTGAAATCAAGTTGTTGAAAACAGCGAATGTGTTATACAAGTGTGGTAAGCTAAACAATACAGTGAAATCATTGAGCAGTCGCTTGTGCGAGCATAAATCTTATGATTTAAAATCTAAGCTGAAATATTAATATAATTATTGTCACAGGCAGTGATGCTAAAGGCTAAAATAGATATTGTTTTCTTTACTTTTTTGCACAGAATATATATGATAAAATGAATTTAAAGCTTATAAATGAATGAGCACTAAAAACAAAAAGAAACTGAATTTAGGTCAACTGGAACAAAGCTTCCTGAAATACGTATACATAAATATCAGTAAACTACAAAATAGTTTTTGGAGATGGAATCGTGGTTCTCTCCATGCCTTAATTTTTGCAAGCAGAGAAGTAAATTGTATTTGTGTTTGTTTTAGTATGTCTGTTCACAAAAATTGCTTCTACAGAGATTCCTAATTGATATTCATAAGTGGAGTTCTGAGGGCAACATCAGTTATTCTTTTGGTCCATGATATTTTTTATTCTCATAATAATACTGACATATTCCTGGGCGCCTGGGTGGCTCAGTTGGTTAAGCGACTGCCTTCACCTCAGGTCATGATCCTGGAGTCCCGGGATCGAGTCCCGCATCGGGCTCCCTGCTCGGCAGGGAGTCTGCTTCTCCCTCTGACCCTTCTCCCTCTCATGCTCTCTCTCTCTCATTCTCTCTCTCTCAAATAAATAAATAAAATCTTTAAAAAATAATAATAATACTGACATATTCCTTTTGCAGCGTTTGGTTCCTCTATCTGATCCTATACAATAGCATTTATGGAAAGGGGAAACTCAAAAGAGAGTCTTTACTAATAGCTGGAGAAAAGCCATTGTATTTCAGTAATTTTCTATGTAAAATTGGGATGAGCAAATGAATTGGAAACATGTTAAATTTCACCACGTATTATCGCTTATTCAAGTATGTGTATGAGAAAAATGTACTGTTGATTTCTCTTATATTTGTGTAAGTTTTATATTCATAACTTGCTGCTGAAAGTTTAGGTATTTTGATCCTTTGAAACAAATAGGGGCAATTTATCAATGATCTTTATTAGTGTTAATATTTAGTGGACTTTTCTATACAGGCAGTATGTAAAAAAAAATATTTTTAATTTACTGTGTTACTGGCCCCAAGAAAATGAATTGCATGTTCTCAGGCAAATAAAAAAAGACAATTGTAGAGATAATAGTTACTCATTCAATAGTGAATTATTATTGACATTCAGGCAATTTTATCATTATTTTACTGTGGTTTCTGACTTGAACTTCAGTGGAATCATCATCTTTTTCGAAGTGCATATTACTAATTTATTATCTGTAGGAGAAAGAAAAAGCTTCATTTTAGTGCCTGAAGGCATAATTCCAGTATCTGCCTGAACTCTGCAAGTGGAAAAACTGAACCCAAGTGTGCAACCAAAGTTTTGTGAGTTCAAGTATTGAAAAGCCCTAGACCTGACACTAATTTTTTGAATTTATAGATATCTTACTTGACAACATAAACCCTTGGCTTACTTTGCTCTGGTTGTAAAATAAGCTGCTGCTCAAATCCCAGCAGAAGACTGTGATCCATGAAAGTGTTTCACTGCTGAAAAAAAAAAGGATTGCCTAAATCTAAATTTCATATTAAAATTAAAATTATAATTATTATCAAATTATTTGGGCAGTACTTATATTATGCCTTCATGTAATCCTTACTTTTTGTCATAGCATCTTTAAAAATTCTTCAATTATTTATATCTTTGAGGAATGGAAGAGTCCTTATTTATTTGTGTATCTCCAGCACCTTGGACAGTGCTTATCCTATACTACTTGTTGAATTTAACTGTTTTATGTACCTAGGGCAGTCAATAAAACACAGAATATAGCCATAATGACCAGAGGTGGCTATCTGTCAAATATTTTTTTTGTTTCTACATCTTAATACTTTTTAATATGCATTTTTAAAAGTTAATCTGGCCATAGAAATGATCTAGTTATTCAACCAGATCACATTTAAATCAAGAAACAGACTTAGACATATCCTTGGAATAATATCCTATAGTTTAAGCCAAAAAAATATAAAAATACAAATATTTCCAGGTTCCATATCAAGAACATAGAATAAGTAATTGATAAACTCATAATGTGTCAAGTTGATCCTGGCCAAACACAGATCTTTGCCTATATGGATATACTTTGGTTCACTATCAAACTAGCAAACAGGTAATACAAAAAATATAATATGTGAGATCTACATGATTCATTTTTTAAAGATTTTATTTATTTATTTGAGAGAGAGAATGAGAGAGAGAGAGAGAGCACATGAGAGGGGGTGAGGGTCAGAGGGAGAAGCAGACTCCCTGCTCAGCAGGGAGCCCGATGCGGGACTCAATCCTGGGACTCCAGGATCATGACTTGAGCCAAAGGCAGTCACTTAACCAACTGAGCCACCCAGGCGCCCCTACATGATTCCTTTAATTCTCTCTTATTTTTAGAGAAAAGAATAAAGGTTAAAAAAAAAAAAAAAAAAAAAGGTCTTCCAGATCAAAAGAACAAGAAACTGAGGCTTTTAAACCTGATACCATTAGGGTGTAGAGGAAACGGAGCAGAAGAATTCAGAGGTCTTTCTATTACTGGAGTTACATAAGTATTTTCATTTTCTGTTTCTTACTATATATACTTTTTTCACATATAGTTAGATCGATATATATATATATATATTAGATAGATAAATACAGGTATAGAGATAGAGATGAATATATTTTCATGCCTACACGACTTCAGACTTCCAGCTATATTACAAAGCTGTAGTCATCAAGACAGTATGGTACTGGCCCAAAAACAGATACATAAATCAATGGCACAGAATAGAAAACCTGGAAATGGACCTACAACTATATGGGCAACTAATCTTCAACAGAGCAGGAAAGAGTATCCAATGGAAAAAAAGACAGTCTCTTCAACAAATGGTGTTGGGAAAACTGCAGAAGAATGAAACTGGACCATTTTCTTACACCATATACAAAAATAAATTCTAAACTGATGGAAGACCTAAATGTGAGACAGGAAACCATCAAAATTGTAGAGGAGAACACAGGCAACAAGCTCTTTGACCTCAGCTGTAGCAATTTCTTCCTAGACACATTGCTAGGGGCAAGGGAAACAAAAGCAAAAATGAAGTATTGGGACTTCATCAAGAGAAAAACCTTTTGCACAGTGAAGGAAACAATCAACAAAACTAAAAGGTAGCCTACAGAATGTGAGAATATATTTGCAAATGACATATCTGATAAAGAATTGGTATCCAAAATCTATAAAGAACTTTATTAAACTCAACATCCCCCCCCCAAAAAAAATAATCCAGTTAAGAAAAGGGCAGAAGACATGAATAGACATTTTTCCAAAGAAGACATCCAGATGGCTAACAGACACATGAAAAGGTGCTCAACATCACTCATCATCAGGGAGATGCAAATCAGAACCATGATGAGATACCACTTCACACCTGTCAGAATGGCTAAAATTAGCAACACAGGAAACAACAGGTGTTGGTGAGGATATGGAGAAAGGGGAACACTGTTGCACTGCTGGGAATGCAAACTGGTGCAGCTACTCTAGAGATTAGTATGGAGGTTCCTCAAAAAGCTAAAAATAGAACTACCCTATGATCTAGCAATTGCACTGCTAGGTATTTACCCAAAGAATGTAAAAATATACATTCAAAGGGGTACATGCACCCTGATGCTTATCGCAGCATTATCAAAAATAGCCAGCCCATTGACTAATGAATGGGTAAAGAAGATGTGAGATATATATGTAGATATATCTCTCTATGTATATATATATAGATATCTATATCTAATGGAATACTACTCTGTCATAAAAAAGAATGAATCCGCCATTTGCAATGACATGGGTGGAGCTAGAATGTATTATGCTAAGCAAAATAAGTCAATCAGAGAAAGACAAATACCATATGATTTCACTCATATGTGGAATTTTTTTTTTTTTTTAAGATTTTATTTACTTGACAGAGAGAGAGCGCGCAAGAGCAGGAACGCAAGCAAGGGGAGTGTGAGAGGGAGGAGCAGGCTTCCCGTTGAGCAAGGAGCCCCATGCGGGCTGAAGGCAGACGCTTAACAACTGAGCCACCCAGGCGCCCCTCATATGTGGAATTTAAGAAAAAAAAGGGATGAGCATTCAGGAGGGGGAAAAGAGAGAGAGGGAAACAAATCAGGAGAGAACTACAGAAAACAAACAGCGTTGATGGAGGGAAGTGTGTTGGGGATGGGGTAGATATGGGATGGGTATTAAGGAGGGCACTTGTTAGGAAGAGCACTGGGTGGTGGTATATGTAAATGATGAAACATTGAACTCTACCCCTGAAACTAATATTGAACTGTATGTCAACTAACTAAAGATATACTTTCATGCCTGAAAGTGGCCTATCCATCACCTAAGACACTTGCTTATCTTGATAATTTTGACATTTACCACTTGGTTTAAAGCAAACCAACTGCTGGCTCCTTTCTTTTAGCTTTGAGTGGTGTGTATCTGTCTTACAAATCTGTAGATAAGGGGTGAGTTTTATCTGGAAAATTGATTTTTCACTGAAGTTCTTTTTGTGGAAAGATTAGATCTCAAGGCCTAGTAGCCCTTTATGATTTCTGAGAAAATCACACTAGTGAATTTCTATCATTAGATGAGAGATGATCCTTGATATTGGAAATTTGAATTATTTTCCACTCCTATCCTCTTGGAACTTAAGCTATTTTTTTAAAGGCAGAGAAGCCATTAACAAATGTACTGATGGGTATTTGTTTTTTTCTAGCTTTTATAAAATCTTAAGAAAATTTGGCACATTTTTATTCACAAAACAAATCCCAAAAGAAAGAAGTATGCATTATTTTGAAATGAATTAAATGAGGACTTTCCTTTAGCTGTAGATTGATTACCTATAGATTGTCTTTATTCTCTACATATTTAAAACATCTCTTTTCACTTCGAATATCTCACTTATACTTGAGTGAGTCACCCCTCAAACCACTTTATTTTACTCTGGCATTCCTAATAGTCTGATCTCTGATTCTGTATGTTGCCCAAGGCACTGTATAAATGAATACACATGACTCAATGCCTTACCAGTAAGTTCCACCCACAGGAAACTTTCAATTTTGTATTTTATCCTTTCAAGACAAGGTTATTGGCTTTCCCCATAACAAAGAAGATAAAGAAGTCTCTATTAAGAAAGATTTATGGTACTAAGGAGGGCACATGTTGTGATGGGCACTGGGTGTTATACGCAACTAATGAATCGTTGAACACTACATCAAAAACTAATGATGTAATGAATGGTGACTAACATAACATAATAAAATTAAATTAAAAAAATAAAATTTAGATAAAGATTCAGATGAAAAACTAATGATGTACTATATGTTGGCTAACTTAACATAATAATAATAATAAAAGAAAGATTATGAGTTCTGTTTTATGCTTGCTGGGTTAACAGTAATGATGAGGTAGCCAAACAGGCATGCCCAGTAAGAACTTATAGATAGAAAACTAGGAATCAAAAAGAGGTCAATTAGAGATATAGATTAGCTAGTTCTTTGCATTGAGATTGAAACCATGGTAATTAAAACAAAAACCATATTTTGTAATCACTACAGGCTAAACTTACACATGATAAATCTTGAGGAAGGATGAATTCAATTAACATAAGTTGAAAAAAATGGTAAAATAAAAACTGACCTAGCTGCCAAATAACAAAGTAAAGTAAATTTAAACTATTTTCAAACAATATGAAATACAAAGTAAAATAATTCGGGGAATTATTTTTATAATAATTGTATAGATCTATAAAATTATTTGTTTTTCTGATTCTACATTGAAATGAATGGTGAATTGAAAAGAAAACTATTTTCATATTTAAGAATTAACCTAATTTTGTCATGCAAAACATGCATTTATTTTTTAATTCATATTATAAAAATTTGATGATCATCTAATATATGTTATTCAGCAAACTGTTTACACACCAAAGCTTATTTTCTCATTTGTAAAAAGTTTAATTTTCCATATAGCATTTGATATGAGTACATGACATAAGTTGTGGTAACCATCATATTACCTGCCAAGTAGCAATTTATTTATTCCATTTAATTTTGATATAATTTATAGTTATTATTTAACTTATTATTTTCCATCCTTGTGCCAAGTAGCATATTATCCCTTTTTCTTTTATCTCCATTTGTTAATCAACCAAATATAAAATTTTCAGGTGGTTATGAGTGCATGCAGCCATTGCCAGAGACTGAGAGGCTATTGATTTGATAGTTGTTGTTTTTGGATCAGTGTGAGGCTGGCACTTCTAAGGACCTTTTGCAGCCAACCTATCTTGGCTCACTGGGCAAAGTAAACTCTCAGGCCAATAAGAGAGACCTGCTGAGTAAAATAAATTACTTGAAGTGGCACAAAAGCAAAAGTTCTTTTTTTCATTTTTCGGTCCCAAAATGTGTTGATCTTCTTCCACCAAACACATATCCTATCTTGGAACTACAGACGACAGAAGGATCTTTAAAGGCAACAGTGGAAGAGTAACAAAACATCCACTTCCTTGGGTGAGACTGTAATGTCAAACAAAGAGGATAAAAAAGATAAAGGAAAGAAAAAGTGGCATCATATTTTAAGCCTAATGATAACCATTCTAATTTAATTTAGATTTTATCTCCATGAATCTGGGTAGGAATAAATATTTACTCTCTGAGAATTCCCAGAGAAGGAGTGCCAAGTGAGAAAAGAAGAGGGTCAAATACCAAGTCTTTAGGAAATTCCAACATATAAAAGATAGACATGAAAGAATGAGCCAGCTAAGGTGATAGAAAGAAAGAACAAGAGTAGCTAGGGAAAAATCAAGAGTGTATTCTGTAATAGTAGTTTTAAAAAAAAATAATTAGGAAGGAGAGAGATAAATAAGGAGGAATGCATTTTAAACATTAAATACAAATGACAAATGCCCTGTTGTGAATGCAAACACTTCCATTTAATTCAAACAACAGAATAATTCCTGTGTCCAAAGCACTATGTGCTAGGGACTTAGAGATGCAAGGTGCATTTTAAACAAGTGAGTAGGGAAAACTTTTGGAATGGCTAAAAGTTCTCCTTGAAAAAGCAAAGATAAAATGGATATAATTGTCAGAAACAACTACTTTAGGATTCTGGAAACTGACCAAAGACACGCAACAATTTGAGAAATGTTTATTCAAGAAGTCCTAATGGAAATCTGCAGTCTTTCAGCCTGAGGAGGGTCTACTATGTCCCCTAATACAAATTCATTGTGTGGGATATAGGAAAGGTCATGTGGACCTGCACCTTTGCTGCCAAAGTGACTGATTTAATTTGGTATGGGATGTTGAAAAAATCCATGCCAGGGCACACTGTAGAAAACAACAGAGAAACAATCCAAGAACAATGGCAAACAATCTGGGATAGCCAGCATCACACCTTTAATGCCATATTACAGGCTGGAGCAAGCAACAGACCAGCAGACCAGCCATAATTTTCACAGAAGTTCTGGGGAATTTCTCTTGATAAGCTTTCACATAACCTAGATGGTCTGGATTAGCTTTCATATAACCATGGTGATCTGGAATGTTGTGCACTTCTACATGGATCCATCCAAAATCAGGAAACATTAAAGGAAGCCTTGTCTCTTTGTCTCCAGCTGACTATGAGACCTTGAGCATATAGAAATTAAAGGCCAGAGAAGAATGATAAAAATATTGAACTTTGAATGTGTTTCCAAGCCATACACATATTCATCAGCAAAGAATGGTGCCTATTGGCTCAATGATTTTAAGTACTACTGTTTACCAATCATTAGCTGACCACTAAACTACATCGATCCAAGAGGAACCCCTAGAAAGCCAGGTTTAAAAAAATTTAAAAAAATTTAAAAAAAGAAATAGAGAGATAAATTAAAATAATAATAAAAACTGAGCAGAGACTGGTGGCCATTCATTTTGGTGACACATACTTTTTTTAATTATCCCAAAAAAAGAAACAAACAAAAGAAGGATTGATTAGAATCTAGGCTGAAACTATATATTACCTATAATGTCCAATTTTCAAATAATAGTAATGAGATATAAAAAGAAACAAGAAATTGGAATGTATGCACTTGAAAAAAAAATGGTAACTAGAAGTGTCACTGATAAGGATTTAAGTAGAGAAAGTATTCAAAGAATTTATAATATGTAATAAAGGTAAATATGTCAATAATGATTCCTCAGATATAGTATAGCAGTAAAGATAAGAGAACAAAGTGAAAACTCTGGAGTTAAAAAGTAAAATAATTGAAGTAAAAACTTCACTAGAGGAATTTTTTAAAAAGATTTTATTTATTTGAGAGAGAGAGGGAGCACAAGGAGAGGAAGGGGCAGAAAGAGAAGCTGACTCCCCACTGAGTAGGGAGTTCAATGCAAGGCTCGATCCCAGGCCCCTGGGATCATGACCTGAGCTGAATGCAGATGCGTAACTGACTAAGCCACCCAGGCACCCCTCACTAAAGGAATTTAGAGCAGATGTGGACTGACAGAAGAATAAATCAGTGAATGTGAAGATAGAACCATAGAGATAATCCAAGCCACAGAACAGAAAGAAATAAGAAAAATAATCAACAGAGCCTTAGAGACCTATGATACACAGTTAAGCTTACGAACAAATATGCAATGAAGTCCAGGAAAAAGAAACAAGAGAGAAAGGGCAGAAAGTATGTTTGCAATGATGGCTGACCACTTTCCATATTTGTTGAAAGAATTAATTTGCACATCCAAGAAAACCAAGAGATTCTCAATAGTGTAAACACAAAGTGATCCACAACTAGATATATTGTATTAAAAAGGCTGGAAACCAAAGACAAAATCTTTTTTTAAAGATTTATTTGAGAGACGGAGAGCAAGAATGTGGGGGGGGGGGGAGGAAGAGGGAGAGAGAGACTCTCAAGTGGCTTCCCCATTGAGTTTGGAGGCTGATGTGGGACCAGATCCCAGGACCCTGAGATCATGACCTGAGCCGAAATCAAGAGTTGGGCACTTAACCAACTGAACCACGCAGGTGTCCCTCAAAGACAAAAATCTTAAAATCAGCACCTGTTATTTCTATTGCACTTTATTGGTTGCAGAACTCACAACCACAGCATGGTTACCTAGCAGTGGCTAGTTTCTATTGAAAGCCATCACATACTCAAATAGTTCCAGAAATTGGTTAAGATTCCTGATATGTCATATTAAGACTCTAAAATATTATCAGTAAACCATTTTTTGTTTTTTGTTTTGTTTTGAATTTAACTGTATATAATGTCTTCTACCAAAGGCACTCACCAATCCTTTGTCATCTGCTTAGATTGGCCTATTGCTGGCCCTTCTCAGTCTATCACTTACTATTAGAAATTGAAACAATTATAGCTGTTAAGCTAGAATAGATACTGGTGGTACTAGAGCAAATCTGTGGATCTAGAAAACCTCATGGACTGTGTTGCCTCAACCAGAGTTAGAAGATAGACCTTACTGGGGAAGTAGCAGACAATCTCCAGGACCCAAGGTGGCTAGGAAAGTTGTGAGAATTCTAGGGTACAGATGCTTGGGACATTGTCAACTTGAAGGTCCGTGATCTTCTGTTGACTAGGGATCCAGATTTTTACATGAAGGTTTGGGGCTCCAAAAGTGAGTCCTCCAGTGAAAAAAGCAGAAGCTACATGGCTTTCTATTACTTAGAAAGACACATAGTGTCACTTTTATTTTAGTATATTGGTTGAAGCAGTCATAAGCCCACCCAGATTCAAGGGAAAGCAACATAGGCCTACCTCCCAATGAGAGGAGTGTCAAAGAATTAGCAACCATGTTTTAAAAAACTGCAGCCTGCTCTCTGACTTATTTACTTTCCCTTTACATGTAAAATACACATTTCTCTTCCTGACACCCAATGCCCTCCTCAAGTTGCATTCCCTTATAGCATCAGACTTAAGGTCAGGCCTAGGTTCTTATCTTCTAAGTGAGGCACAGATGCAGAAGTTCCTTGAGTTTGGTTGCTCTAGTACAATTTCTGCCAATATGAGCATCTGTGAATTTAAGAGATAAGCCATTTTTCCTCATGCTCCCAACAAACAATGGTGAGACAAACTTAGGAAAAATGTAATAGAAAAGCCCATACACAAAGGGGGAAAGTGGGAGACACAGCAGTCTCTGGCCCATAGTGATTCTGAAGCCAGCCAGGCAGGCATGCTGGTTTTTTTATTAGGCTCAGTGCTGTTCCCTGAGATTATGTTTTCAGTGTGTCTGCTATTTGAGGGGGAAGGAAGGCTTGGAAAAACTGTAGCCCCAAACTAGCTATCCCTTTGTTTAGCAAAATAACTTAATGGATTTTTGAATAGACAAACTTAATTATATGTGAAACCAACTAGGCTGTTGTAATCTGAGACAACAAAATAGTCATTTGAACAAGATGTAAATGTGTTTATCATATAATAGTCTCGGTAGTGCTGCAGAACTGTTATGGTGCCTCAATATCACTGGGGATCCAGCTTGTTCCATCTTCTTTAACTGCTATCCTTAGAGTGTTGTAAGTCCCGAGAAAGACCAAAAGTACTTATAAAAACAGAAAACATACAACCCATGTACACAATAACAATCTTTTGTCAGATCCATGGAGGATGACTCACCAATGATATAAAAGTTATGTTTTCACACGGTATTTAGTTTTATGGAAAACTGACCCTATTATATTAGATGGAAAATGAACATAAATTTACATTTAGAATATGATCTTTGCTAAACACACCCATATACACATATCCCTCCACATGCACAAAAAAAATTAAAATAAAATCACAAAATTCACAGCTGTTACCTGTGGGCAGGAAATTATAGGGACTTATTTTTTTTTTCTGAAATGAAAAAAAAATACTAATCAAAAATATTATGGATGCCCTATTCCTAATTTTACAATCCCTTTAGGTATATATAGATACTGGTTTTAAGAGATAGTCTATCCTTGGGGCACCTGGGTGGCTCAGTCAGTTAAACATCTGCCTTAGGCTCAGGTCATGATCCCAGGGTCCTGGGATAGAGCCCTGCATCTGGCTCTCTGCTCAGTGGGAAGCCTGTTTCTCCCTCTCCCTCAGGCTGCTGTTCCCCCTGCTTGTGCTCTCTCTCTCTGTCAAATAAATAAATGAAATCTGTAAAAAAAAAAAAGAGAGATAGCCCATCATTTAGCTTATTTGATTCTTTGGGTAGTAGTTTAACCAAAGAGAAAAAATGTATTTACAGATGTGATTTCAAATTAGTCATGGGCCCTTTCTTTCTCAGATAGATTCTGGAATGCTTTAATGATTGATGACTGGAAGCAAAATCTCATTCCTGGTCATAGACCTCATTGCTTTCTTGCCCTCCCTGTTTGGTCATTCCTAAATTAAATCACTGCTTTAGTGGGTTGAATAGTGACCCACAATATTTATGGCCACCTGGAATCTCAGAATGTGACCTTATTTGTAAATAGGTTTTTACAGATATAGTTAGTTGAGATCATACTGGGTTAGAATGGACCCTAAATCCAATGACTGGTGCCTTTATAAGAAGAGGAGAGTGCACATGGAAACTACATGCACAGGGTGGAAGGCCATGTGACAAACAGAGGCAGGAAGTGGAGTCATACACCTAAAAGTCAAGGCAGGGATTGTCCAAAGACACCAGAAGCTAGGATGAGTCATAGAAGGATTCTTCCATTGAGCCTTTAAAGGAAGGAGGCCCTGCTGATATTTGATTTCAAATGTCTAGACTCCAGAACTGTGAGACAATAAATTTCTGTTGTTTTAAGCCACCCAGTTTATGGCAATTTGTTATGGCAGCCCTATGAAACTAATATGATTATGTTCCAGAGAAAGGAACATATTGTATTAAAATAATCTGAGATAAATAATATATGAGAAGTATTTTTATATATAATATACTACATGTAATATAGCATATTATATATACTATACTATATGGTTTATACTATACTATGTGGTTTATATAGTATAGTGGTTTATATAGTATACTATCTGTATACTAAACCAGTATATATGGTTTATATAGTATACTATATGGTTTATAGTATGTTATATATAATGTACTATACTATATACTATATATACTTATAGTATATATAATGTATTATATATTTTTGCAATATTACTCACATAATGCCTAAGAAGAACATATTTTGAGATACTTAAAAAGTATCTATTTTAAAATCTTAAAATAGACTCCTCAAAAAATAAAAGCTTAATGTAACTGCTTATCAAAAGATAATATTTTGTTAGTTATCAATTGCTATGCAAATGTTAAATTATACACAAGTTTATATATTTTAGTTTCTGTTCCATCTATAATATAAATTAGGATGATTTAATTTTCCCCGCCCACATTCTAAAACCATTAGCAGAAATATAAATTATTCCACATACTTTACACAGTTCATCTCAATGAAGGATGAAACTTAAAAATTTGAATTCATAAATCAAAAGCAGATAACATGATACTCACTAAATATATGAGAGTTCAATATAATTTTCTCTTCATTTTTTTTCTGGGAGTGCAGGATTAATTACTAAGTCAAATCAATTAATTTTGAATGCACATAATGTAAATAATTACAGTCACAATTTGGATACCAATACTGCATTACACAGAATTTATGTTTGCTTTCATTTATTTAATCATTGGTTTTTATTAGAAAAGAACAGTGAGGAGGTAAAGGATCTATACTCTAGGAACTACAGAACTCTCATGAAAGAAATTGAAGAAGACACAAAAAGATGGAAAAACATTCCATGCTCATGGATTAGAAGAATAAACATTGTTAAAATGTCTATGCTACCCAGAGCAATCTATACCTTCAGTGCCATCCTGATCAAAATTCCAATGACAGTTTTCAAAGTGCTGGAACAAACAATCCTAAAATTTGTATGGAATCAGAAAAGACCCCAAATTGCCAAGGAAATGTTGAAAAAGAAAAACAAAGCTGGGGCATTACATTGTCTGATTTCAAGCTATATTACAAAGCAGTGATCACCAAGACAGCATGGTACTGGCACAAAAACAGACATATAGACCAACGGAACAGAATAGAGAACCCAGATATGGACCCTCAACTCTATGGTCAAATAATCTTTGACAAAGCAGGAAAAAATATGCAATGGAAAATACACAGTCTCTTCAATAAATGGTGCTGGGAAAATTGGACAGCTATATACAGAAGAATGAAATTCAACCATTCTCTAACACCATACACAAAGATAAACTCAAAATGGATGAAAGACCTCAATGTGAGAGAGGAATCCATCAAAATCCTAGAGGAGGACATAGGCAGTAACCTCTTCAACACTGGCCACAGCAACTTCTTTCAAGATACATCTCCAAGGGCTAGTGAAGCAAAAGCAAAAATGAACTTTTGGGTCTTCATCAAGATAAAAAGCTTCTGCACAGCAAAGGAAACAAAACAAAGAGGCAACCCACAGAATGGAGAAGATATTTGCAAATGACACTACAGACAAAGCACTGATTTCCAAGATCTATAAAGAACTTCTCAAACTCAACACCCAAAAAACAAATAATCAAGTCAAAAAAAGGGCAGAAGACATGAACAGACACTTCTCCAAAGAAGACATACAAATGGCTAACAGACACATGAAAAAATGCTCGTCATCATTAGCCATCAGGGAAATTCAAATCAAAACCACATTGAGATACCACCTTACACCAGTTAGAATGGCAAAAATTGACAAGGCAAGAAACAACAAACGTTGGAGAGGTTGTGGAGAAAGGGGAGCCCTCTTACACTGTTGGTGGGAATGAAAGTTGGTATAGCCACTGTGGAAAACAGTGTGGAAGTTCCTCAAAAAGTTAAAAATAGAGCTACCCTATGACCCAGCAATTGCACTCCTGGGTATTTACCCCAAAGACACAGATGTAGTGAAAAGAAGGGCCGTATGCACCCCAGTGTTCATAGCAGCAATGTCCGCAATAGCCAAACTGTGGAAAGAGCCGAGATGCCCTTCAACAGATGAATGGATAAAGATGATGTGGTCCATATATACAATGGAATATTACTCAGCCATCAGAAAGGATGAATACCCAACTTTTATATCAACATGAATGGGACTGGAGGAGATTATGCTAAGTGAAACAAATCAAGCAGAGAAAGTCAATTATCATATGGTTTCACTTATTTGTGGAAAATAAGGAATAGCATGGAGGACATTAGGAGAAGGAAGGGAAAAATGAAGGGGGCGAAATCGGAGAGGGAGACAAACCATGAGAGACTATGGACTCCGAGAAACAAACTGAGGGTTTTAGAGGGGAGGGGGGTGGGGGCATGGGTTAGCCCAGTGATGGGTATTAAGGAGGGCACGTACTGCATGGAGCACTGGGTGTTATACCAAAACAATGAATCATGGATCACTACATCAAAAACTAATGATGTATGGTGACTAACATAACATAATAAAATAAAATAAAATTTAAAAAAAAAGAAAAGAAAAGAACAGTGAGGTATTTGGAGTCTAAATGATGTTTCCAACATGTTTAAAAAGAAAAGAAAATAGTAAATATTGAAATAGTTCTGTAAGTCTAGATAAGAAGTTTGAAATAATAAATATTTATTGAATTTTAATTTAATGTGTGTAACATTTCAGAACATGTAGTGAGAAAATAAATGAGACAGCTTGTTTAAAGTCTTCATTTCCAATAAAATGGAAATAATACCTTCCTCATAAGATTCCAGGAGTATTGGGGCACCTGGGTGGCTCAGTCGGTTAAGCGGCTGCCTTTGGCTCAGGTCATGATCCCAGGGTCCTGGGATTGAGCCCCATGTCGGGCTCCCTGCTCGATGGAGAGTCTACTTCTCCCTCTCCCTCTGCCTGCCTCTCTGCCTACTTGTGCTCTCTCTCTATCTCTCTGTCAAATAAATAAATAAAATCTAAAAAAAAAAAAAAAAGATTCCAGGAGTATTAAATGAGATACCATAGGAGTGTCTGTCATTTGTTTGCAGATATAGTCCCTTCCTTTCATTTGCTCTGCTAATTATTTTAGGGGCTAACCTTCTGCACCTTCTGTGTTTCTCAAACTTCCATGACCATTGGCTTTCAGCAAGGCTTGTCCAATGGCAGTCCCGGTGGGAGACTGAGAGTTGAGAGTAAGATATAAACTAGGGTATTTTCCCCGTTTTCCTCTGCTTAAGTCAGTAACTTCAGATGTATCTTTGTCTCCTTGATGGTTCCAGTTCCCATTGGACAGCATCAAGTTCTGTGGCTCCTGATCAAAGAAATCATGTTTAGGAAAGTACCATTATAGTTATAAATTGCTGTGCAAGGCATTAGTTATACACCAACATATGGATTTTAGCTTTTAATTTCCCCCGTAATGTAACTTAGAAATATTTCTCTCCTTCCTCACCCCACATTCTGAAACCAGCCATTACTAATGTGGCATTTTTCCGAGTCATTTATCATTCTAACCATCCCCTCCTTATCTTTTAATGTACTTTTTAGATATAAATTATTATTAATAGAATTAAATCCCATACTTCAAAATTAATATCAGTACTTGAGCATCTCCATTTCCAATACAATGAGTAGAAATAATGTTATTAGTATTTAAAACAATTTTTTACCCTCATGCTCCATGATCTTATCCTGTTTCCACTTCCTATTTGTTTCCATTTTTTACTGTTCCCTCTCTTATTCTCCTACTTTCTTTCCTTGCCTACAAATAAGAACTATTGCCATCTGTCCTCCCAACTTAACAGGGTTTCTGTGAAAGCAAAATAAGCATCTGCATCTAATAGTGTTTTGTAAACTGTAAAGAATTATTCATATATTAGTGTATCATTTTGCACTAGCTTTCCTTTTTCCTTTCTCCATGCATACCAGTGACTTTTTCCAAGATTGATTCTTACTGCTTTTTATTTCGTCCTACATATCTTAAATTACACATCAGTTTTATGTGGCTGAATCTCAATTCTCTTTCCAATTGTGACACAGTTGGCAAATATCTACTCATAATTTTTACCTCAGCTTTCGACCATCACCTCATTCTCATTAGGTCCAAAAGCAAACTCATCACTATTGTTCAAAAATTGATTTATTGGGCTCTATTTCCTGTCTTCATTTGCTCTGTGAATTTTTTTTTTCTTTTGATTCCATGGTCTAAAACACTGACATTACTTTTTACTCCACTTTTATTGTATCTTACCTCCAAACACCCAGATTTGTTGATTTTTCTTCCGTAATATGTCTTTTGCCCTTTCTTCCTTTTGCTATTTTCAGAATTTTGCCATCATTGTTGTTGATCTTTCCCTTAAGACTTACTAATTCGTACAATTGTTTTACATTTATATCAGTGAAGATCAGTCAGGAAATCACAGTTGATATTATTTAGTTCCATGTGGAAATTTAAAATGGAATAACAGGTGTGGGAGAGCTGAAAAGACAACAAAAAATGTTGACACAATCCAGGAATTAGCAACAGCAGGATGCTGCCACCACCGTGTGGGCTGGAGGAAAAGAGGAAGCAGAGTTCAGCTCTGTTTTGTTAATATTGTAACTGAAAGTACTGAATTTAATTTTAGACCCCACATTATAAGAAGGATATTAAAAGTTGAGAAGAGGGCTATTATGATAGTGAATGGCTGGAAAATGTCAAGTGAATAATTATTGAGAAAACTATAATCATTTTACCTAAAGAATAGGTGGAGAGCTGGCAACAAGAAGGATATATCAATAGCTGCCTCCAAATACTTAAAGAATGTTAATGGAAATATACATTGTGCTTTTTATTATACCTAAGAGAGTTTAGAAGCTTATGACATTGATTTTGGTCAATGTGAAGCCTGATTGTAGCGTAATTAATGCTGCCCCAGAATATATTTTGCCTTGAAAATAATGAATACAGTATCATAAACATATTACTCACCCAGAGGTTGACTTTGAAGCTAAAGAAAAATGTTGGCAATGTGAAGGAGGAAAAACAATAAAACTTCATAAGTTCTTGGCAAATTTTAAGGTTTAATATTAGATGGGGAAGAATATCAATTAAGTTCAAAATGGGTGATTAAAATTTTCACATGCTACAGAAAATTAAGTCAAGATGATCCAGGTTGTGTTTTTTTTTTTTTTTTGACAAATGATAGTTTCACCAGTGAAACTTTCACGAGTGCATTCATCTGTGCATTTATGAGTACAAACCAACTTGGCAAATAAGAGTTATTGGTATATATCATTAAACTAAGGAGGAAAATAAATCAGTAAAGGAAGGAACATCAGTGTCAAATGAAGTTTTGCAAGCTACAGAAGTAGCCACTTATGCTTACATGCTGTGAAGACAGAGTATTACATTAAAGAGAGAAACAAAGATTTTACTATAAAATAGGATAATTAGGTGATAGAAAAGATGCAGTCTCGATAGAGACCTAATCAAGCCAGTCAGGAGAGAGCCAATAAAGAAGAAAGATATGGCTCTAGTAGCAAGATTCAGGTCTCACGGTTCTTAGAATTTCCCACCATAAACAAGGCAAAGAAGCCAAGCTCTTCCTCCCATTACTGTAAAAAATATCTAACTTCCACTTGGTTTTATTCACTTCAGAGTGTTTCTGGGTTTTTCAGCCTTATTTCACATCTTGTTCTTGCCACCTATAGTCCTCAAGAGTAGACTTGATCTTCTTCCATGCTCCAGTATCTTTGTGGAAGAGGCACTTTGGAGGCAGGTTGGGTGGACCAGACATGCTTTTTCTAGATAAAGAAAATATGGCTATATATATATATATATACACATCAGTGAAGATCAGTCAGGAAATCACAGTTGATATTATTTAGTTACATGTGGAAATTTAAAATGGAGATAGAGAGAGAGAGAAAGAAATATAAATATATACACACATATGTTAGGCAAATTTTAGGAAGAGAAGGGTAAAATTGACTTTAGTCTTCAATGAACAGAGTTTTTATTTCTGAGAAGGGCAATAGTAGATAAGGTTTTGAGTTTGAAGAGAGCTTGGCCTTTGGAAATAGCACTATGAGAAGTGCAATATAGTTGAGTAAGAGGATTATTGAGCATCACTCAGGAAATGAATATAGAAAGTATAACATCATAACAGGTGAAAATTTCATGGTTTTCCATTTTCCTCTTTTTAAAATTTTCCATGTTTGTATGAGGGATAACAATGTAAATAAAATTGGTGTTTAAAAAGCAACCTAGTGGGGCGCCTGGGTGGCTCAGTCATTAAGCGTCTGCCTTCGGCTCAGGTCATGATCCCAGGGTCCTGGGATGGAGCCCTGCATCGGGCTCCCTGCTTGGCAGAAGCCTGCTTCTCCCTCTTCCACTCCCCCTGCTTGTGTTCCCTCTCTCACTGTGTCTCTCTCTGTCAAATAAATAAATAAAATCTTTAATAAATAAATAAATAAATAAATAAATAAATAAATAAATAAATAAATAAATAAAAAGAAACCTAGCTTTTTACCAATAGGAAAACGATTTCTTCACAAAATTTATTTTAAGAAAGAATCGGGAATGAGGGAGTTATGAGAGGTTTGGATGAGGAAGATAAAGAGTAGAAAAGATACACAATATAAAGATAGATTGTGATTGTTTTTTAAAAAATCCTTTTTTTTTGGCACATGATAACATACAAACAGACTCCATTTTTTAAAATCAAATAAAAGGACAAGAACAAATACCAAGGCAAACATGACAATATTCTGGTTACTTGATGTTTTGCCCCACTTCATTTAATGAGTTTATTATGACTTAATTTCACAATAAACTCATAGATTTCTTTAAGTAAGCGTTGGGTCTGATAGAATGTAACAAAGTTGATAGAGAAGAGTTTTAGGATATCCCCATCAACCTGTGTAAACAAAAATGGTCTTAATAACTTAGTTTGTTCAGATTTTATCAGGCTTAAGAACATTCCCAATACATATAAGTGTGTCTATTAGATTCATTTACATTTAAATTTACTTTTTAAACTATAATTGTCTAGAGTACCTTTTTATGTCTTTTCTGTATTCTCTGGGGGAAAAAAAGACTCAACTATCAAAAATGAAATCATTAAAAATGTTAGTAGTTGTTATATGTGTGTGGTTTGATTTGAGATTTAAAAAAATCTTTATGCTAGGTATATTTTCTGAATTATTCTTTGAACATACATACTTCTTAGAAAAAATGAATATTTTAATATATGTATATAATGTTCTGTGTATATGTGTGTAAACACGAATGTGAATGATAAATATAATCTATGTTGGAAACTAGTTCAGAAAAACATGACAAAAACGGCAAGAGTTCCCACATTTTTAATGTATAATGATGTGATCCCAAACTGGTTGAGATATGAGGTGTAGTCAGAAGTGGGCTAATAGAATAACAAAGAATGATTCAGCAAGCATTTAAATAAGTGTGTGGAGGGGATCAGAAGAAGATAAAATAAGAAGTTTGTGATTCCAGGAGGAAGAAACCTGTTCAAAATTGTGCTGTGATGATATTGATCAGATTGAAACTCTCCCCATGAGTAGCTGGTGTAGAGATGAGAAAAACAATGAAAGTAAAGGCAGGGGAAAACTATTCCATTCTAGATAGATTATCTATAATGTGCACAGGGATTAGAAACAGAAGTTAGTGTAGATAGGGAAAAAATGAGAAATTTGCTTTTTTCTTACACTTATGAGTTGGCTATAAAGATTAAGTAATTTTCAGACTCATACAAATTAATACATCTTTTATATCAAGCTAGATATTTGACTCTGGATAGAATAACAAGAACAGTTGAATTAGAGTAAAGTAGAGTATGTACTTTCTGTATTTAAGTGATATCTGCTTATACTTCAAAAGTGTGTGATTATTTAGAATCATGGTCATGCACCAGAAGTAAGAAGTTAAATGGTTTTTGTTTTTATTTTTTTAAGATTTTATTTACTTATTTGTTTTAGAGAGAGAGAAAAAGAGAGAGAGTGCATGAACAGGGGGAAGAACTGAGGGGGAGGGGGAGGGCAGGGGAAAGAATCTCAAGCAGACTCCGCACTGACCAAGGAACCCAAGGAGCTTGATCCCAAGATCCCGAGATCATGACCTGAGCTGAAATCAAGAGTCTGACGCTCAACCGAGCCACCCAGTCTCCCCAGAAGTTAAATATTTTTAACTGACAATTATGATGGGTTTAATAGGCTGTTTCCTAAAAGAGCAGACTAAGTAGAGGGAAGCCCTTTTCAAAACTCATTAAAGGAAAAGCACAATTATAGTAACTTCTATTTAGACTATAAAGGCTAATTCCAAAGATCCAAAAGTGCCTGTTGGAATTTATCTTGAAATGTCAATCTGTTATGAAACAATATGGTTGCCTGCGTGAAGAAATATGTTCATGCCAAACCAGTTAGTAGGAAGATCATTAGCAAATAGTATAAACAAAAAAGGAAAATGATGGATCCCCTAAGGAGATGAAGTATTTATGTATCTTGGCTCAGAAATTCACTTGTGTTCAGCCCAAAAGGTAATCCCATACAAAGATACCATCTGCCAGTGAAGTAAAACAAATTTTAGGTTTCAAATAATATAGACTACAACAATCCAAATTCATGTGAATGTATAAGAGCATCTTCTCTTACTAACTCTAAAGAGAAAGAAGTTATTTTCCTTGGGAAAATTACTTATGATGAATGTAGACTCACCAAGAATGAGTAGGCTACATAGCATGTTAGAACATGTGAAAATGAGGGAGATTGCCGAATAGAAATTAATTAAATATTCCCACCTTTTCACCCTAACTTCCCAGTCCAATTAGACCACAGTACTGAGAATTAAGTTAATCATAGTTCTTGGCATAGTATCATCATAAGCACCCACATGGACCCTCTCTTGACAATTAGTTTTATTTTATTCTCATATAATTTTCCCCTTCATCCCTCATCCTACTGACAATCATTCAATTAGACTTTATTTGTTCATGTAAAATGTGTTTGGTAATACATGTTTTATTAACACTCATTAAGGTAATTTATAACATCTCATATTTCTTTTTTGTATTAATCATTGAGACATCTTTTTTTAAGTTTAATCCATGTGATTAAACTTTTGTCTGACCAGTTACTTGTAACTTCACTGACACTGTTAGGTCCGCCCTTTACATTTTGCCTAGTGTCCTTCCCAGTGATGGGTACCTAGATTCCTATCATACTCTAAATTTCTACCACAAACATTACCGCAAGGAACATTCTTGTGCTTGCCCTTAACAGATATATGTGTGAGAGAGAAAATTATATTTATATAATGGAATTGCATATTTATGGGATATGAGATTATTTTATTTTTAGTTCACTATTGCCATACTGCTTGCTAACATGACTGCAACTGTTGACATTCCTGAAAGGTAAATGAATGTTTGTGTATATCAACAGTACCACAGACAAATAGCATTATCCAGTTCTCTGATTTTTTTTTCAAATAGGTGGAAAAGGTGTAAAGTGTGTGCTTTCTCCTTTTCTATCAATTCACTTTGTTTTTCTGATTACTAATAAGTCTGATTGTCCCTTCATATGCCAATTAACCTTGTGGTTTTATTCTTCAGTAAATCACCTAATTGACAGATTTTACACTGAACTGAGAATGTCTTGGTAATATGAAGCATTAATGATAATTCTCAGGGAAAGTTGAAGGAATGTGAATACCAAGGAGAGCACTGTTATTTAAAACAATGCAGAGCCAGAGAGGGTGCTTTGCCTACTAGTTGAGTCACACTGCTGAAATTAGGAACCCTGTTCTGGGCCTTACCAGTTATATCATCTTTGAACATTGTGGCGGTGTTTTCTCATTTGAATAGTAGGCATCATGTTAGTACTCACTTCATAGAGTTCCTGGGAGATTAAATTAAATAATATACAGAAGAGACTAAAAAAGCCCAGTCCTCATCAGCATTCAATAAATGAGTGTTTTAAGAACCACTTCCCCTAAATTTTCCATTAATAATTTTAGATTTCTTTAATTTTGTACAGACAGTTTTACTTACCACATAATGTTATTAAGTAAATTAAATATTAATGAAGGGAAATAAATTTCATTCAGATGAACTCCAGATACTCATATCAGACTCCTCGGGCCATTTTGCTATGTACATATTCTGTCTTTCATTGCTCAGATGAACAAAGCTCACATCAGGACATGAGCTGAGAAGCCAAAAACCTGTTCTGTCAGCATCCTCCCTACATTTGTGAGATGTTCTGATTAGATGCTTTCAAAGGTTACCAGGACAATGGATGCTATCTTAAAAGTTAACTGAATAATGTACTCCAGAAAGGCAAACCATTACCAGCCATTTGTAAATTCATGTATCTCACCCCCCCTCCATCCCTGCTTCATTTATCTTCAACCAGTTTTAATATATAAGCAAAATCTTAGTTGCAAAGGTTAATATCACTTCTGTTCCTAATCAGATGAAATTTGCTACCTCTAGCTATGAATTTAGTTCAGATATCTCATGTCTTATGGTGCTCATAAGTGAAGTGTATTCAGGGAAAACAATATAGAATTATGGGCAACCCTACAAATATCTGTTTACATAATTTTATGAGAAGCTGTGGGAATTAAAAAAAATAGTGTACTTTTAATCAGGGTGAAGGCTTTTTTTCCTCTTCATTAGTAGAAAAAAAATTAGTTGAGGAAGCTGTGTCAAAGAAACATATTTTAAGGCCAAGAGCTTAAACAAAAGTGAAATTTAATCTGTTGTCTCAGTAACAAGGATTTTAGAGCTTTTTTAAAAATAGAAGTGCAATTTGTTAAACATTCAACCTAGTCACTTCTAATTAATTGCATGTTGATTCCTATCATGAAAACTGAAATATTTAATTCTTAGAAAAATGATAAGGAGACTAGAAATAAACTTAGTGAAATTCTGTAATTAAGGCCCTGTGACTGGCCAAAACCCATGATGTAATTGACCAGGAAATATCCTAGTGACCATATGAATACTTGATTGGTTTCAGTATCTTATGATTTGGGCACTGGTTTAAAAAGTTGAGTAGCACTGTTTGGAAATATAATCTTGCAATTTAAGTTGCATTTTTGTTGTTCTGGATTGCAAGGGATATTTAGAGATTGTGTTTCTTTGTCATTAGTTGTTTTTGTTTTGTTTTGTCTTATTTATTGGTTTGTTACTTCTATACCCACCACCCCCATTAATCACATTTTCCCATATCCTATACATTTTTTATTTATATTCTTCCTTGTATCCACTTAGATTTAGTGCTCTTCAGATATATAAACATATAGAGAAAAACATAATTCAACAAGATAAAATATTTGAATTAGGTGATAAATGGAATAAATTAAAAAAAACAAAGGTAGGAAAGTATAAGTGAATGTACTAGAAAAAATGGATGCAAGACAGGATATTACAGCATTGTGGATAAGAGCACAAATTTGGAGTTAGACTAAATTAGGTCTGAATTCCTGCTTGCAAATTTACCTGACTTTGGCAGATTACTCTAACTCTCTAAGCTTCAGTAGTCTCAAATATATATTAATATATTAGTACTTGCCTCACAAAGATGGTGGAAAAAACAAATTGTAAAAATGCCAAGAAGCATTTGCACCTGTATCTGTCGTATAGAAAATGTTCAATAAATACCAAATAGGCTCATGATGATCGTATCTTATACATTTCACAGTGGTTTTGGATTTAAGTTTTATTGTGGCAAACTCTTTAAAATAGTTATATTTATTGGGTGCTTAGGTGGCTCAGTTGGTTAAGCGACTGCCTTGGGCTCAGGTCATGATCCTGGAGTCCTGGGATTGGGATGGAATCCCACATCGGGCTCGCTGCTCAGCAGGGAGTCTGCTTCTCCCTCTGACCCTCCCCCTCTCATGTACTCTCTCTCTCTCTCTCAAATAAATAAATAAAATATTTTAAAAATAAAATAGTTATATTTCTCTTTCATCAAATTAAATGCAACCATAGCTTTGATGAAACACAACTCTGTTCAATGAAATAATATTTTCTAATGCATTCTCACAAATAAAGCCAGTGACAAGTGTTAGAGGACTTAGTACAGTAATACCACTTGCGGATAGCTGAGGGCTACAAGACAGACTATAATTTTGTAAAAGAAAATGAATGGGTTTGGAGGGAAAATTTCAAAGAACAGAATGTCTTCCAAATATTCCAAAAAATAGTTTGAATAAATCTAGAGAGTTACCATAGCTTATGTAAAAGAATGCATAAACTAATTTTTGCCTCTTTTAAGAGTTTTGGTAGAGATAACTGTCCAAATACTTTTGAGATTACAGTTTTCTGGTAAGCATTAAAGCTATGTTATGATGTCTTACAGTGCCAAAGCATAAGCTTTAGTGTTAATCAGAAAGAATAAGGTAGGCTTGATATTCTCCTAATATTTACAAAAGTACCAATTTGTGTAAATTTAAAAATAATATGTAAGACCTGTAAGTCCCTACCTTTCTCTCTCCCGTCACTTAATACTCATTAATCAACCACCCTCTTTCCCATTTTTCTCCTTGTCTTTTATTTTCCTTCCCTTGAAGGGAAAAAACAAACAACAGCAAAACTGTGTAAACAGATGCTTACAGAGTTATTGAATGTTCTCAGAGGTACAAGTAAAGCCTGTTAGAGAATCCTGGCCTCATAAATTCCGTAAACCACCAAAACTCATTCAAAGAGAGGTTAATGGGTTTTGACCTAATCAGTTCTTCCAAGGTCCTTTGTGGTTGTTCTGAAATGGCATAAGTGGTTCACAAGTACTTGATATCAAATTGAAGCCATTCTCAGTGCCAAAGGAAAAAATCTTACAGGCACTTGGAGAACTATTAAACTGCTTAGGCTGTTCTAAAGAAGAATGAGAGAAAATTAGCATTCCAGAAATCTTTTGGGAGTTACTTATTACCATAGAAGAATTTGGGTAGTAGTAGCCAAGTGTTCATGGTTTATTCTAAATTTTTCATGAGGACTGTGATGTGATTGGAAGCCTTTGGTTTTTGTCAAGAGGAGAAAATAATCCAAAATGATAGGCAGAAATCACATACTATTGAAAGTAGAGGTCAAGAGTATGAATTCTGGACTCTATTGTCTGGATTTGAATCACTATATCCCATTCATTAGCTTTGAGACCTCAGTTACACGAAATCTGTCTCTCCTAATCTTTCTCATTTGTAAAATGGAAGTAATATAATATAGACAAGGCTCATAGAAGAGTGTCTGGCGCAAATAAATTACAGGTACATGTCTGTTAAATGAATATACGCTAGGCACCACAGTATGCATTTTCATGTATTATCTTTTTAAAATTATGCTAAAATCCTTGCTTAAATAGGTATTCATTTTCTCTCATCTAAAGTGGAGGAATTTGAACTTTGAAGTTTAGAAAATTACCTAAACTCAAAGTAAACTAAAATTTAAACTCAAGTTATTTTTCACACCTGTCAGAATGGCTAAAATCAACACCACAAGAAACAACAGGTGTTGGTGGGGATGTGGAGAAAGGGGAACCCTCCTGCACTGTTGGTGGGAATGCAAACTGGTACAACCACTCTGGAAAACAGTATGGAGATTCCTCAGAAAGTTAAAAATAGAGCTACCCTATGATCCAGCAATCACACTACTAGGTATTTACCCAAAGGATACAAAAGTACTAATTCTAAGGCATACGTGCACGCCAATGTTTATAACAGCTTTATTTATAATAGCCGAAATGTGGGAGCAGCCCAAGTGTCCATCGATTGATGAATGGATAAAGAAGTGATATATAGAATAGTATTCAGCAATAAAAAAGAATGGAATCTTGCCATTTGCAACAACATGATGGAGCTATAGATTATAATGCTAAGTGAAATAAGTCTGTCAGAAAAAGACAAATACCATATGATTTCACTCATATGTGGAATTTAAGAAACAAAACAAATGAGCAAAGGGAAAAAGAGAGAGAAACAAACCAAGAAACAGACTCTTAATTATTAGAGAACAAACTGATGGTTACCACAGGGGAGGATGGTGGGGAATGGATGAAAGAGGTGATGAGGATTAAAGAGTGTGCTTGTCATGATGAGCACTGGGTGATGTGAGGAAGTGTTGAATCACTATATTGTATACCTGAAATTAGTATAACATTGTATGTTAACTATGCTGGAGTTAAGATAAAAACTTTAAAAAAATAAACTCAGGTTATTGTGATTTCAGGCCCAATATATTTGGTGGTGTTTGTTGTTAAGACTGGGAAAGATATGCCGGATAAGCATCCATATTTTCTCCAGCAAAACACTGACATAGCCTGCTAAGCTGAATGGGCAAGCTACCCCCAAATAAATGGGGCCTGAGGGAGTCACGAGAGGACAGAAAGCTAAGTGTGCTTGTGCCTGTAAAAGTGGAAGTCCTGGCCTTCTTATTCTTGCAGACACCTCAGATCTCTTGGCTAATACCTATCTCCTGTGGTTGTAACATTAGAAACATATATTCTAGTTACAGGTTCTGACCCATAATGATGATTGTCAGCATTTCTCACAAAGATGTTTAGTAGTCCTGTGTTAAAATCATGTCAGTGACAATTTCACAGTGGCTTTTGTAGCACTTAAAATGCTAGGAGTTCATGTCTTTGTAAAAGGAGTTTCTGGAAAAAAAAAAAAATCACCGTGAACAGAACATAAGAGAAATAATTGTCTTTCGGTGCCTCAGGCATGCTCTCACCAATCCAATTTTAAAGTAGAAACAAAACACAGAGCAGAGGGGTAATAACAGCCGTGTTTTAGAAGACGAGGCAGAAGTGTTAGATGATTCAGGGAATGTCTATAGATTGAGTCTTTTTTCAGCTGGCCCCAAGGGAGGAAAAACATGAAGAGGAAAAAATTAGATAAATATGAGCAAATATCATTTTAATAGGCTGAAGCCTGGCACCAAAATAAAATGTGCAGCAGTAAAAACATGAAAAGTAAATAAAATGAATGGCATCTAAATGGAGGCATAAAGGAAACATCACTATACACGTAGCATAACATCTGATTTCATATAGTATAAGGAATGCTCTTATGCCAAATAAATTTCCGGAAAGAAATATTAGCATGAACTCAGCCTAATCTTCTATTTTTTAATAAGGACATGAATAGAGAACTTAAAAATATATTCCTACTATAGATAGAGCTTAACCTTAAATTTAAGGGAGTGGAGTGGAGCACAAGATCTGGTTCCTTGTGGTAGAGGAGTAGTCTTATATTTAGATAACAAATTCACTACATTTATGTGTGTAAAAACCAACCCTTTTTCCCTGTCAAGTGCTCTCCTCAGGACAGTCTGCAGAACTTCAATCATAAAGGTGTCCTAGGGCAGGAAGTCTGTGAGGGCATCAGTTAACTAAGTTTATCTGCCAAAACTACTTCTTCCATCTGCATTGGTAATGGACCCCCTTATTCTTGTTCTGTGTCACTGCTGGATAAATATGGGAGAGGAGGCTGGAGAGTGAGGGAAGGGCCATGGAAACCTTTCCAAGAATAATCTGGCATGCTGAACCAAGCCTTGATAAAAAATCGGGGTGACTTTCACTTCCTTATTTACTGTACACTTACAGCGTAAGTTCCAGGCTCAGTATCAGGAGTGGGATGTAAAAGTGGGGTACAGTGATCAGGTCCAGAAATTAAATGATCAGATTTGTATTTATTTAAAAGATTTTTTTAAAAGATTTATTTATTTTAGAGGGAAAGAGAGAGAGCGCACATGCACAAGTGGGGAGAGGGTCAGAGGGAGAGAATCTTCAAGCAGACTCCCCACTGAGTGCAGAGCCCCGACATGGGGCTGGATCTCACAACCCTGAGATCATGACCTGAGCTGAAACCAAGAGGCAGATGCTTAACCAAGTGAGCCACCCAGGTGCCCCTAAATGATCAGTTTTTTAAACTGCAAGAAACTATCTCAGTTAGAGCCTTGGCATTACAAATGAGGAAATGGTTCCAAAGAAACATAGGAAACAATCTGCCCAATATTACCCAGTGCAGAGTTAGACCAGACTGTAGGTCTACAAATGCATTGATGTGCTCTCTTTCCTTAAAGAAAGCCCTGGATCCTAATCAGTTTATGAATCTCTTTATGGGTAGAGAGGTACATTGTATATTGCAAGAAAGATTAAAATAACAGAAGACATAGGGTAGAGTTCTGGCTTTGCAAACACTGTATGTGCTACCTCTAAGACCTTGTACATATTTCTACTCTACTACTTACTACATTGCATAGAAGTTGTTCCCCTGTCAGTGATTAACAGTTTCTGAAACATCCATGTATTTTAGTTGAGATTAACTATATGATCTTGAGTAAGAAAATTACCTTTTGTTTCTGCCTCAACTTTTCTTCTTCAGTAAAGAGAGAGTAATAATATTTTGCCTCTTAAACTGGGTTGTTGTGATGACTAAACACTGTGATGTATGTGATACACTTTACAAACGGAAATTACTCATTCAAGAAAATAGTAGTGGTGGGAATAGTGGGAATAGTAGCAGTGCTCATCACACGTCAGTAATCCCTATCCAATTAATATGGCCAGACTGAGGAAATTCAAAGAAGAGAGGTGAAGAAGTCTGTCCTATATGTGAATAACATTGGCCAAAATGATAGTTGTTATTTGGTGGACCTAAATCAGACCAAGCAAAAATTGTTAAATAACAGAAAGAGAATGTACCAAAATATAACATTTTTAGGTGCATCTGAACTATATTTGCCAACTTGAAAAATAATGCAATAGTGAGGCTGAAAAGTACTCCTACAAAAACAAATAATGGTGGAGAAGGTGACTAATACATCCTGTTGTCATAGTGTTACTTTTTTCAGTCCAAACCCACTTTTTCTTGAGTTGTGCTTTATCAAGGTGCTTATTTATATTTTTTTAATGAAGCATTAGTAAAAAATTCAGAATGCAAGTGAAATATGACATCGATTGTTACCTAGAGTTTGTGATATGACACCCATTGTGAAAATTCAAGGCTATGTACTTTTTTATTTAAAGTATAATAGTGGACATTGAGGTTTCTATTCAGATGCCCTTTATTGAGAAAATTCAGTGTGCAACCAAAGCAAAGCCTGCAGAAAATTTTAAGAATTAATCTGTTTAGATTTTTAAAGTCATTTGTCAGTAAATAACAGATTTTCCCATTTTTCCCCTTTTGTGGTTACAAATTGTTTTCTCAAAAGTAACCATGTAGTTGTTCTGGAATTCTATGGCAAACTTGAAGGTAAATGCTAAGAAACTATCGAGTACACAATATTAAATAAAATATGTATAAATAGTGAATATTTATATTAGATTTTATTCTGAAATGCTTTTGAACCATTGATTTGTTGGCGTATCAGTTAATGTTCTCCCCATGATCAGCTTTATCCCTCTGCATATCACTTGATGAATTCTTTTTAGAGAAGTTTATATTGAGGTGTGAGTTTTATCATAAATGATTTATTTAATTCTCTTTTGTATGTTTTCTACTTAGCAAAATGGTAACTGAAAATATATTGGTATACTTGCTTTTAGTTAAGTGATAGGTCTTTTGCTCTCTGAAGCTATAAAACAATACATAATCTACTGGTAAATGAAATTTTTAAAAGTCAATCAGCACAACACTAAATATTTATAGACATAATTGTCCAAAGGCAATACTTGCCCAAAGGTATCTAGGTATACAGGTATTATAGATTAGACAAAAATAACATACTTTTCTGCCTACCTAGGCCAGAATTTGGATGTCTGCCTAGTAATTGGCACCTCATCATCTTCATTACTGATATGCATGGACGTTTTCACTATGTTTTATTTCATTTTGAAGGGGGAAAGGAAGCAAGAATACTGGTGATTTGGTGGCTGGCCAGACAAAAGGGTGTGAATTTTTTAAAATGTGTCCATCGACTGATGAATGATAAAGAAGATGTAGTGTGTATATACAATGGACTATTACTCAGCCATCAAAAAGAATGAAATTTTGCCATTTGCAATGACGTGGGTGTAGCTAGAATGTATTATGCTAAGTGAAATAAGTCAATCATATAAAGACAAATACTGTATGATTTTACTCATATATGGAATTTAAGGAACACAACAGATGAACATATGGGAAGGGGGTAAAAAGGAGAGAGGGAGAAAACCACAAGAGACTCTTAATGATAGAGAACAAACTTAGGGTTGATGGAGGGAGATGTGTGGGGGATGGGACAGATGGGTGATAGATATTAAGGAGGGCGCTTGTTATGATGAGCACTGGGTGTTGTATGTCAGTGTTGAATCACTGAATTCTACTCCTGAAATCAATATTTCACTGTATGCTAACTACAATTTAAATAAAAATTTTTAACAAATGTGTTCTCTTCACGTGGTTTGAGCTCTCCTATTTAGAAGCACAGGGTCAGAAGCTGAGAGGGCTACTTATTTTTATGAGATACTGTTGAATGTAGGAAGGTTATTGGTCAAGAGAGACTTTGTCAGATGCTAAATCCAAGGAGAAAACTTTTGGAGCCAGATGAAAAAGAATATTGCAAAGCTGGCGAGGAGGGACAAATCTGCCAATCTCTATGTGTTACACAAAAATGTTTGGGCACCTAGAGTACAGAACACTTTTGTATTGAACTCTAGAAATCTCGGTATCCTCAATTCCCTTAACTATCAAAAGGGGATAAAGATAATAGTAGCACTTCATTTGTAGTGTTGCTCTAAGCCCTAAAATGGAGCATTCTAGTTACAAGGCTTATAAGAGTGTCTGGCACATTTCACCCGCTCAGGAAATGTCAGGTATTGTTTTCTCATATAATTACTTTTTATTCATGTTAGACTTGTGAAATGCTGAGACTTCACCAAAAGCATTTTCAGAGTCCTCTGTTTAGACAAAGAAGTTGATGAAAAAAAATCAATCACAAATTTCATAGTCCAGTGTGGATGATAGTGATTTATTGATGAAGATTTTAGGATAGTTATGTATTTGCTTATTGTCTTGTCAGTGCAAATGAAGATTCTTTGTAGTGTCCAGAAAATCTCTCTTCATGTTCTTTGTTTTCAGATGTGCCGTCGCCCACTCATTTCATCTGTCCCTTTCTCAACATGAGGAAAAGGTAGCAATGCTGTACTCAAAGTGCCATGAGTCCTAGGGACATGTTTATATTAAAACAATATAGATCCTCTTGCCTTAGTTTTCTAATACTGTTTGTTTAATTTGTGTTACATGAATTTTAATGATTCTGTGTCATCCACCAAACCACCCATGCATCCTGGCTTCTGAAGACTCTATCAAAGGATGTCACTGTGCGTCATTGATAAACACAAATGCAAATCTTACTTTGAGTATGTAGAAAATGTGAAGGATAATTTGTTTCTTGGTCATGGTGCAGAATTCTGATTAGGGCTATTGCTGTTTAGAAGTAGAATTCTCGGGGCGCCTGGGTAGCTCAGTCGGGTAAGCGTCTGCCTTTGGCTCGGGTCATGATCCTGGGGTCCTAAGATCTAGCCCCGCATCTGGCTCCCTGCTCAGCAGGGAGTTTGCCTGTCCAATGCTCATGCGCGCGCACTCTCTCTCTCAAATAAATAAATAAAATCTTTTTTTTTTAAGATTTTATTTATTTATTTGATAGAGAGACAGCGAGAGAGTGAACACAAGCAGGGGAAGTGGGGGAGGGAGAAGCAGGCTTCCCGCAGAGGAGGGAGCCCGATGCAGGGCCTGATCCCAGACCCTGGGGTCATGACCTGAGCCAAAGGCAGACGCCTAACAACTGAGCCACCCAGGCGTCCCTAAATAAATAAAATCTTAAAAAAAAAAAAGAAATAGAATTTTCTTCCACTTCCAGATTCCAGTCACTGCATCTATTTAGCCTTCCTCAATAGCCAAGTGAGAACTTTTTTTTCTTCTTATGAATTCCAATAACATTCTTGGACCATATTTTAAATATCTGTTATATACTTCCTTGAATGTAGTACTTTATCTAGATACTTTCCCTTCTTAGGAATTTTAGTAATTTTTAATATAGTCTATGACCTATATATTTTCCTCTAACATATTTTCTTCATGCATTAGTTATTCAGTAAATGTTCACTGATTCACAAAACATAGTTTATTTTCTCCACCTGTTAAGCAGTGTTTTACAACAATCAAATTGTGGCATGCTCTGTTTGTCATCTATACTTATTAACTGCTGAGATGGATCACCATCACATTTTATCTGCATCATCAACAAACACCTTATAAGTAGCCTAACAGATGCCTCAGAACTTTTCCCTGGGATGCTCAATATGTCTCTTTTCCCTGGACAATTTCACAATTAGAACTTTACCCAATTATTTTAAGTTTTTAATTCGTGTGAGATTATAATTAATTTCACCTTGAACTCTTATTAGCTCTTAAGACATTGCCAATAATAAATTTGGGACCATTTCTGAGAGCAAAGTTTGATAGGAACAGTGAGAAAAAATATTAGGGAATCAGGATCCAGAGGAGTATAGAAAAACTTTATACAAAGTGGATATTGAAAAAGATAAGGCTAAACTTTGGCCTTACTTTCAAAGATTACTCTTTCAATATAAGTATTTCAATATAAGAGTTTGCTTTGCTTTCCCTATACCACACATAACCTTTAATCCTAAATATTTAACATGAATCTGAATCAGGGAGAAAAAATTATAAAGAAACCTGGAAATTTTATTTTTAAAAATTTCTAAGAGGTTGTTTTTTTTTCTAATGTTGAAAGGGGAAATAATTTCCACACTTTAAATAATGAAGTATAAACTATAATCCACTGTTGAAATATATTGCAAGTGACTTCTCTTTTAATATAAACTGTGTTTTCTTTACTTACAAATGAGATTGTTTGCCATATGTATTAACTTACTGATTGAGCTTCTAGATCACTTGGTACAGTTGACAATTTCCTTCTAATAATGAAATTTTATTCATATTTAGTCCTAAAATGTAACAAAAATCTTACTTTGATATATACAGCACAGAAATAAATCTATTTTCCTCCATCTTTTTCATTTTAGCAGTTGCCTATGAAAATACACTACAAAGATCAGGCATATTTCCCAATAAATCTGTAACATGTTATGTCTCTGGGATCTGGGTTACACAGAATTGATGTCACCATCTGAGTCATAACTAGCCTTGGGATAAAATGTATGAAATCTATCCTGGTCCACCATTATTTGTGTACATCTGTTGTCTTACTCACCTAGTTTTTGAACAAAAAAGAAAAAAAATCTATGTCCCCAAAGTTTAAAACTGTGTTATGGTCCATAGAGATAGAAAGCTGAGTAGTGGTTGTCAGAGGCTGTGGGGTCAGAAGAAATGGTGACCAACTCTTTAATGGGTGTTGGGTTTTATTTCAGGGTGATAAAAATATTTCATAACTGGATAAAGGTGATGGTTGCAAATCATTGTGAATGTACTTCACAAACTTCACAAATCATTGTGAAAGTGCCACTGAATCATATACTTTAAAATAGTTAATTTTACCTCAATAAAAAGAAAAACTATATTGTGGGACTCCTAATTCAAAACTTTCAAAAGTTTTCTAACAAATGATTCACATATGTGTGGATTTTAGAGGATCCATTATTAGGGTTCAATATCTTCTTGTTCAAACCAGGTCAGAATTATACATTTCTTTATTTCCTTTTCCAATTACTGGTATTGCCATGATCAGTCACCAATTCACTCCTCTCTCATAATCTGCATCTTCTTTTTTGTTTGTTTGTTTGTTTTTTGTTCCCATTACTTTAGTTTTAATGTCTTATTGCTCTTAATTCTTCTTTTTATCTAACTTCGTAGGTGAAATTTTTCTTCACCTCTGAATTTCCCAGATCAGAAACAAGTGTTTCACATTTGACCTTTCCTGTTCTGTGATATACAGAATAATGGTCCTCAAAAATGTCTGTGTCCCAATCTCCAGAACCTGTAAATATGTTAGCGTACATGGCAAAAGAGACTATGAAAACATGATTAAGTTAAGGACCTTGAAAGGAGCAGATTATCCTAGACTATTTGGGTGGACACGGTGTAACCCAGTTCTTAAAATCCAATAACCTTTCCATACTATGGTAACAGACGGAGACTATGGAGCAGGGTCAGAAAGATGCAACATTACTAGGTTTGAAGATGGAAGGGGTCATGAGCCAAGGAACAAAGACTATCTCTATAAGCTGGAAGAGGAAAAGAAGCAAATTCTTCCCTAAACTATTCGGACAAGAGCACAGCCCTACTAACACTTTGATTTTAGTTCAGTGAGACTGTGTCAGACTCTAATCTGCAGAACTGTAGAATAATAGTTTTGTGTTGTTTTAAACAAATAAGTTTCTGATATTTTATTATAGCAGCAATAGGAAATAGGAAGCTAATACATTTTCCTCTCTCATATGACTTTATGATAACTACCTCCTTATCTTTCAAATATATTTACTTTTTCCCATTTACACCTTTACTACCTTGTTTTATGATTCATTACATTTTTGGATCATAACAATAAACTCATAAATACTTCTTTTTTATTTCTAAAGCCACTTCCTCTAATTCATTTTCCACAGTGCAGTCAGAATTGCCATACTAAGAGAAGAATCTGAGTATAAATTACTAAGTCCTGTCAATCATTCCTATTACCCTCAGGATAAAGTCCAATTTCCTTATATGTTTCACCAGCCCCTTGGTGATCTACTTCCTGATCTCTCACCATTTACCCTCCAATGATTTATGGTCCAAATATACATTAAGTTCCTAAAAAACACCCTATTTCTCTTGCCTTTGGGTATGTAAGAATTTTCACTCATTTACACTACCATCTCTACCTAGTTAACACACATTCATTCTCTACCTATCAAGATAAATAACACCTTTTTTTTAAAAAGATTTTTTATTTATTTATTTGAGAGAGAGAGAATGAGAGACAGAGAGCATGAGAGGGAGGAGGGTCAGAGGGAGAAGCAGACTCCCTGCCGAGCAGGGAGCCCGATGCGGGACTCGATTCCGGGACTCCAGGATCATGACCTGAGCCGAAGGCAGTTGCTTAACCAACTGAGCCACCCAGGCGCCCTAAATAACACCTTTTTTAAGAAGTCTTTTCTGAGCCCATAAAATTAAGTTTCCTATCACTACTTGATCTTGCTCTCAGTGAGCCCATGATAATCTCAATTGTAGCATTTATCAGTCTACAGAATGGTGTGATTTAGTTGTGACTTGTAAGTATCCTTCAACAAATAGTAACTTTTTTGATTTTTAGATCAGTTATTAGGCATTCAAAAATGATATGTAAGTCAATGAATAAATATAAGTATTTACATTTTGCCAGTATGTATGCATGTGTACCAGTGTTTTAATGCTTACTTAATGTACTATCTACCTTATTATAACTTTAAATTGGTGGTTGCAGTTATAACATCATTTTAATCAAAGTCTTCCTATAAAAAAAGTATTACTTACTGAATGATGTGGAGAATGTCCTCGGAGTACTGCCTGGTATAAGTCTAAATTATTCACTTATGTCTACCTCATTGGATCCAAAATAATGAATCTGGTGGCTCTTATCTAAATTGTAGGCATACTGCCTGTGAGGAATTAACCAGCTTTTAGAAGTTTGCCTTGCAAATCCAAACCTATTAAATGACACAGAATGTCTCAGCATGTCATACAGTAATGCAATTATCACTGACATTAATTATTACATTCTAAATTGCCCTTTTAATCATGTCTTAAAAGAGGAAATTATGATTACTTTCTGCTCTTTATCATTTATCTCTTCTCACTCTGTTTGAAGAAGCAGTGTCTGGGTCCAAAAGAATAGTTATAATAAAGCCATCTATGACTATTTTAGTTAATAATACTTTTAATGTTTTCCAGAAAAGCCATATAAATATTGAAAATGTTAGGTATATTAGCCACTTCTTGATACAAGTGCTAGTTGACTATTTTATCAATTCAAAGACCTTTATAAAACATTATCTTAATATAGAAAAATTTTAAATATGCTTTATAGAGAGGACTAGGGTATACATCATTTATACAATTATTTCCTCAGGGAAAATAAATAGAAATCTAAACTCTGAATTTTTGCTTCTGAAGAGAACCATTTAGGTACTCAGTGACTTATACATAGTATATTCAGTGACAATAGACTAAAAGTCCAAATAAACTTATTCCAATTTTGAGTATTCATACACTGGCTATTTGCCCTTCAGTACATCTTACTTTATATGGGATATTTTATTAATCTATAAAATGAGGTTAATATTTATTCTATCCTCCTATGTCATAGAATTAAGATAGTAAATCAAACAAGATAGAATATTGTAAAACCATCAAATTATAACAATTTGACATTATTACTAAAATGAAAAATATTCAGCTATGACCAGGGTGAATACTTATTAAAGTAAATGAGCAATATAAATCATTTGAGAATATACAGTGTTCCAATTTAAACATTTTCTCTAACAGTCACCAAATTAAAATATTTCTTCTCCCAATTAAGCTCTTATATGATAAATTCATTATATTAATTGTTATCAATTGTTGCTAAATTTTGTAATATTTTAAAGTATTTAAACCAGATTGCGTTGATTGTGTGTTGGGTGGTGATGGAGATAGAGATTATGCATGGCGTTGTTTTCCATGTTGTTTGTATTAAATAAAAAGCAACAAGTTGCATTAAAAATAATTAGAGCCAAGGATCTTATCCTCAAAGAGATTATAGTCCAGGGTGAAAACAATCAGCTCTTAAATTCAACATATCTGGTGAGATATAAAGTTTTAATCATTGCTTTGTAAAGTTTGCTATGAGAAATACATGACTAACAGATGCAATTCAATATCCCATGTATACAGTGAGCATCACACACTTTCAAATATACAAAATTCAGTAATGAAATACTTGTTAACCATCAGAGAAATTAGGTAATCAGTTCACACACATTAAAAAGATACAAGCTTATGGGAAAGGATTTTAATTGAGAGGTGATAGAATCTGTTGCACTGCTCAAAAGATAGGGAGCAGAGCTATGGTCTAATGAGAAAGTTCATTTGCCTAAGGAACAAAATGTATTTGAATCCTGTTTCTCAAATATTTAGTTGTGTGACTGGGCAATTGAGGGAATTTCCCTAAGTTTTATTGCCTGTGAAATGGAAAATTAACACCTACTCCACTGAGTTACAAAGCTTAACTGAAACTCACAATTTAATATATCAACTATTAAAAACCCCTATGTCTGATTCTTCAGGATAGAAATAACAAAGGGAGAATATTCACTAAATCTAAAGAGATATTAATAATTACATATTATAAATATGTGACGATGTATAATATGAAGAGTGTGGATGACTAAACTGAGGATTTTTTAAATAGAATAAAATAAGGCATTCTCTAAAAAGAATGTTATAAAATATCAAAGATAAAAAACTACAGGACATTATATTAAGAGAAAAAAATATAATAATGAAAGGAATTGATGAAGTAAGCCATACAAATATTTCTGTCCCTTCCAGGCAGAAGAGACAGAGAATTCAAGATCACAAAAGTGGGCTCATATTTGGTGTGTCCAAAGAAAACATTCTAGAAGGCAACTGTGTCTTGGTTAGAGAGATAGAAGGAAAGAATTGTAAGAGATGAAATCAGAGTTAGTCTCTGGCACATTAAGTTAGATTTTCAAGGTCATGGTAGGGATTAGGGCTTTTATTTAGAAAGAGATGGGATGCTGTTGGAGGATGCAAGAGCAGCAATGCCAGAATATTTCAAAAGTACCTCCATTCCTGCTGTATAGAGTGAAAGGAGTCATTCAGAAGCTATTATAATAATTCATTTGCAGAAAGTCAAAGAAAGATGACATGCTAGAGATGTTGCAAAAGTTGCCAGAGTTAATGGAAGTTTTGACCAAGGGGTGGCAAATTAGATTTTAATGGTCAGATTTGCAGTAAATATTGTATTTAGAAAGAAAGGAAATTCCTTGTGGACAGAAAAAAATATATATATAGGCATACCTCGATTTATTGTGCTTCACTTTATTGCACTTTGCACATATTGTGTTTTTTACAAATTGAAGGTTTGTGGCACCCTGCATCCAAGAAGTGTATTAGCATCATTTTTCCAACAGCATTTGTTCACTGTGTCACATTTTGGTGATTCTTGCAATATTTCAAGCTCTTACATTATTATTATTTTTGTTATGGTGATGTGTGATCACTGATTATGTCTCACTAAAAGCTCAGATGATAACATTTTTTAGCAATACAGTATTTCTTAATTAAGGTATGTACATTTTTTAGACATAATACTATTGGTCAATTGATAGAGTACAGTACAGTGTAAACATTACTTTTTTGTAAAGATTTATTTATTTATCTGAGAGAGAGAGAGAGCAGGGGGGAGGGACAGAGAAGAGAGAGAGAAAGAATCTCCAGCAGACTCTGAGCGTGGAGCCTGACACAGGGCCCCATCCCATGACCCTGAGATCATGACCTGAGCCGAAATCAAGAATCAGACACTTAACTGACGGAGCCACCCAGGCGCCCAGTGTAAACATTACTTTTATATGCACTGGAAATGAGAAAAAAATATTTGACTCACGTTGTTGTGATACATGCTTCATTGCAGTGGTCTGAAATCAAACACAGTATCTCTGAGGTATGCCTATTGATATGTGTATATGTATACCTCAGAAGTCACTCTCAGTCCCTTTTTTGCTTACACAAGTAGGAGGCTGCAATGGCATTTTTTGAGATGAGGACTGTAGGAACAGTAAGTTTAGGATATGCAGATGCTGAAGCTAAATGTGGATGTTAATCTTGAGATGATTACTAGACATCTCCAGTGAGTTCTAGTAGGTCATGTGGTATACATGCCTGGCCTTGGCTATTGAATTAAATTTAGGATAGTCAGCCTATGGATATTATTTAAAACCCTGAGAACACTGGGAAGTGAGTATAGATGGTATAGAACAGTGTTTCTGAGACTGAACTCTGGATTCCTGAAAAATTTAGAGGTCAAAGACAAGGAAAAGAGAAACCAGCAGTGGAAGCTGAGAAGGTGTTTGTAGTGATATAGAAAGTGAACTGAGAGAGTGGTGTCCCATCAGTCAATTCTGCCACTCTAGAGACAAAACATGATAACTATGCAGACAGATATTAACAAAATAACTAAATAAAATTAATCTAGTGAACCATTCAGAAATTTTTGCTTTGTACCATCTTCCTAAAATATTTGTAAATAAAATCCTAGTCAGGCCCATTCTACTGTTCGTTTCTTTTCTGATTAGAAATTACAGAAATTGAACTTGAACTCATGTAGAAAAAGAGAAAATTAAAAAAAAAAGAATGGATTAAATAAAGTAAAAACACAAAAGAGAAAGAGAAATTTCTAAAATTATTAAATAATTGCTTATTTATTAAAAATAAATTGCTTATTTATTAAATAATTTGCTTATTTATTAAAAATAAGCAAACGAACAAACTAAATTCACGCCTGACCTGGAATTCAAATGCCACCAAGGTCTCCTTAGTTTTTCAATTCCTTTTCTCCACAGGTATATTTCATTCTCTCTCACTGAAAGCTCATTTCTCATAAGGGAGAACACTTGACTACTCACAAATCTCAAGTCCCTCACTTTTTAATATCTACCACCATAAAGCCTGAATATTTTGAAAATTCTTAGGGAAAATCTCTACTTGACTTGAGCCTACTCTTGAACTAGTCAACTATAGCCAAGAGTGAAGTCAGGTAAAAACAGAGGCATTCCCAATGAAAACAAATGGATGAGGTGGAGAAAATACAAGTTTCCCAAAGAAAATGAAAGAATGTGATTATAGGAACAGTACAGAAAGGATAGTAAATAACAAGGCAGGGGAAAAAATAGTTTGTGCCTAACCATGAGCCTTGTTTCATATATTTTCTAGCCTCATGATCAAACAAAGTTTCCTTTTTTGGATTTGGTTTCTGTGATTAATTCTTGCCAGTGTCAGTGAGTCCAAAATATTAAGGATGATGTCAGTGTAAATTTCAATGGGCTATATGAAATTATGATTAATTTGATTGAATTCAGACTTCTCAGAGTCACGGTTGGATTTCTTCAATTTAAGTTTAGTTTTAATTCAGATTACTAAAGAAAATAACTGGAGAGTTACTCAATTCGCACTATTACTGGAATTAATCTTTTGAGGTTCTTTATTAGGATCTACAAGGTACGTATAATTCCACAGCAACATGACATTTCTAAAGTATTCCAAAGAGGGAATCATCTTTGGATTACTAAAATTTTGAGTGGATTTTTATGAATATAAGTTTATATCAAGCTGAGTTTAAGTTTTATAGTAAGTTTCTATTAAGATACAATACATATTTCCATCAAACATATGAACATCATGGATATTTAATTTTAAGAACGAATTATCGCACATAATACTCAGTTATGTAATGAAGTACAAATTTGATTTTGAGGTAAAAATGCATTCATAACTTACAAATTGTGATAATGCAAATAATTAAATGTCTATATTCCTAAGGTTTTATGAAATACCCATTTTAATATTCAAAACAATAATAGCTCATTTACTCTTCAGAACAATCTCTTTGTGATGTTTCTGTGCCATCTGATTGCTTTTTTTCCCTTTCAACTGTATTTTAGATTGTACAGTTAAAAAAATAAATACATTTTCCATTCATTTAATGTATCTTGATTCTGTTATTCCAGTTTCCTCTAGAGCTTTCTATTATCCAATTCAGT
This sequence comes from Mirounga angustirostris, assembly GCF_029215605.1. Lineage (NCBI taxonomy): Eukaryota > Metazoa > Chordata > Mammalia > Carnivora > Phocidae > Mirounga > Mirounga angustirostris. Next base: position 41,445,908 of record NW_026991722.1, on the reverse strand, counting down.
CTCAAATGGGCACAGCCTTCAGTGTTTAAAATCTGATCTACAATGACCTCACATCATTTTTTAAGCGTTATTAAACTCAAATTAATGTGCTTAACTCATACACTTAAATATCATGTACATTCTCATTCAGATACTCTTGTCTATTGTACTCTTAACAAAATAACATTTAAAAAATAAATTCGGGGCACCTGGGTGGCTCAGTTGGTTAAGCGACTGCTTTCGGCTCAGGGCATGATGCTAGAGTCCTGGGATCGAGTCCCGCATCAGGCTCCCTGCTCAGCGGGGAGTCTGCTTCTCCCTCCGACCCTCCCCCTCTCATGTGCTCTCTCTCTCTCTCTCTCTCAAATAAATAAATAAAATCTTTAAAAATAATAATAATAAATAAATAAATTCATTGTTTTTCACAAATCTCAAATTTGAACTGTTAGAGAAGTCCTGTCATTGATATCGCTTTATCATAAGAAACAAATACTGAATTGGCTTATTTCCAGAGACTTTTCTAACATGTATGTTTCTGATCAAAATGCATAGTTTTTTTTTCAGTATTTTCAACTTTATTTTTTATTTGTATTTATTTGAATTTCATGTTGATTAGCAATAAAAATGGGAAAGTAAATATGTATCTAAAATGCTTCTCATTTCCTTGTAAGCTGATATACCACAACTTGAAGCATTCAGTAAAAAAATTCTAAAAATAAAAAGCAAGACTTTTTATTTTCCAACTTTGAAAGTGCTCAGGGAGGAAAAAAAGGCAGGAAATAGTTGACTTAGTATTTCTTGATTATGACTTAATGCTTTTCACAAAATATAACAGGAATGAGATTTGTTATTTATATAACTTAGTATTAACTATTCATCTATGGGGATACATTTCAAGAGTTAATTAAATACATATAAATAGTTAATAAACATAAGTGTATTGCTGTTAATAACTTATAAAGAGGTATCACTTTAGTATTTCACTAAGTATGTATGTAATTATTAAAATATGTAATTAATCATATTTTGTCATTAATTTAGAAAAGAGAATTTTTCATAGACACCAGGAGAAAAAAAAAAACAGTGAATACTATATATAGTGCTGAATTAGAAATATGATTTATTGTCTATATGAAGCTACAGCTACTTCATTGAAAGAAATAACCTTTCTGACTCTGACAATGTGTAGGGCATAAGCTACCTAAAATAAACTATTTCCTCTATTTCTTCTTTTCTTTGCTTACATTTTATTTGATTCTGTAACTGCAAATGCTCTGTCCCAGGTAATCAACATGCCAAGACTTCTTTCTCCTCTTACTTAATTAGAGAAATGACATTTCCTCTCTGCAGAATTTCAGACCTGGGATTCCTGCCTCAACAGAAAGATTTTTTCAAGTGTGGACCATTCACTGTCACTTTTAACTGTATTTGCACTATTCCAAATTCTGGAAAACAAGAAAGCAACAGAGCATATTGAAAGCACACAAAAAGCAGTGAACCAGAAGTTTTGTTCCACTTTTTACTAATATCTTTGTGACCTTAGATAAACCACTTAATCTACTTGAGTCTCATTTTTCTAGATAGTAGATTAATAAATTATAGCAAAATAATCTCTCCTCTTTCTCTCATATTTTAATATTTTGTGATTTCTAGCCAATAAATATGCTGATTTACTAAGTGCAGAACTTTTTCTTGCCATTCCTAATATATCAGGAAAAAATAGAATCTAATAAAATCTTCAGAGTCCCTTGAACAAATTGCTCTTTCGATTGATGTTCCTCCTACTAGTCATTATGTGACTAGTAAGTCACATTTCATTATATGAAAAAAATATATATGTATATATTTATAGGTCTAATGTACTCTTTCTTTGTTAACTTTTCCTTTTTTCTTTTTTTTAAGATTTTATTTATTTGACAGAGAGAGACACAGCAAGAGAGGGAAGACAAGCAGCAGAGTGGGAGAGGGAGAAGCAGGCTTCCTGCTGAGCAGAGAGCCCAATGCGGGGCTGGATCCCAGCACCCTGGGATCATGACCTGAGCCGAAGGCAGACACTTAACGACTGAGCCACCCAGGCCCCCTAACTTTTCCTTTGTTCACAAATCAGTGGTGGCATGAGAATATACACAGTGGACATGACTACATAAGAACCCATGCAAAGTGACTTATTTTTGTGGACTTGCTAATTTACACAACATAATTTCTCCAGAGAATGATGGGATCTCCTCCTTTTGGCTTGCAGTGACCTGGCGACAGAATCACTGATTAATTAATATTGGAGCATGTTCTTACCAAAGGAGCATAGAACCTGACACACTTTCCGACTATGAGAAATAAAGCCAACGTGACTTGAGAATACATATCAATCGATTTGACTTGATGATCCTAGACATTGGGAACTGTATGTCTCTCTGTGTTAAAAAAAAAATAGTACTTACTATGTGTCCTTTCCACTGTTTTCTCCCAGAAAGATATTTATCCACTGTACAGGCATAATCCTGACTGGAATCCTGTTCACAAGATACAGTCTCACATACTAGATGCAACCATATGAAATGACAACAAAGCGCTCAATCACTATATGCTGGAAGCACTTGATTAATTCACCTATTTTCCTACCTTAACACACACTTCTGAAGGTGGCATGGGCCACAGAGCATATAAGAGCATTCAGACCTATTCCCAGAAAAAGTAGACCTGAATTAAAAAGAGATTTTCCATAAGTAACACCAAAGAGGAATTTACAAAAAAAAATCTGTAGTTCTGTTTTTCAGGAAAATGATATGTCATAAGACAAAAGCATTTTAGATTAGTAGTTCTTAACTGGGGACATCACTTACAAATCACATCTCAGACTATTTAATTAACAATTCTAAATTCCTGCACCTAGAAATTCTTATCCAGTGGATTTGTGGAGCCCAGGAGTCTGTCCTTCAGCATATATCACTAAATGATATTATTGCAAATGATATGTGAACAAGCGCTTGAGGAGCAAGGGCTTAGACAGATTCTCCCATATCGGCTATCACACTCATGCTTTTTATAGACAATTCAAAATGATTTTCTTGCAAATATTCTATGTACAAAGTTGCCAAGTAATGTGAACAATTAAGTTGCACAATTTATTTCCACCTAAGAAATACTTCTTAGGATGACAATTGTATCTTGATGGTGTTTGCCAAGCTAATAAGAATTGAAATGAATTACCTAGATATTTTAATTTTAAGCAAAATAATGAACTAGTTTTCCTGTGGTTGAATTATGCAGAGAATTGAATTTATAAATAGGTCAATTATAAGGGCATGTTTCCCATCTTTGGTATCTAAGGAACCAATCTCCTTTTCTCTAATTATGTATGACACCCTCTTACTTCTATCATTTGAAGGACTCACTTGTCCTCTTTTCTGTTAAAGCACTGTTTTGTGGATTGAATGCTTGTGTCCCCCCAAAATGTATATAGTGAAGTTCTAATCCCAAGTGTGGCTATATTTGGAGATGGAGCCTCTAAGGAAGTAATTAAGGTTAAATGAGGTCATTAGAGTGAGACCCTGACTCAGTAGGATTAGAAAATACACCGGAGCATTCTCTCTCTCCCTCTACTCTCTTTTTTTTTTCTCTCTCTCTGTATGTGCACAAAGAAGATACTATGTGAGTATGTAGAGAGATGGCAGGTACCTATAAGCAAAGAGAAGAGGCTTTACAGTGACCTACCTGCCAGCACCTTGATCTTGGACTTCCCAGCTTCCAGACTGTGAGAAAGAAATCCCTGTTGTTGAAGGGTTTTTGTGATGGCAGCCCTTGTAAACTAATACAGACTTTGGTACTAAGAAGTGGAGTGCTGCTATAACAAATACCTAAGCATGTGGAAGCACTTTGGAACTGGGTAATAGGTAAAGGCTGGAGAAGTTTTAAGATGCATGTTAGAGAAAGCCAAATTGCCGTGAAGAGACAGTTGGTAGAAACATGGATGTTAAAGGGTGCTTCTGCTAAGGGCCCCAGGGAAAAAAGTAGAGCTGGAGAGAGAATTTAAGTATTTGGAAAATTCTCAGTCTGTCCATATTTTCAAAAAATGGGAAAGTATCTTCTGAAGAGAACACCAAAAATGTGGCCGGCCTTTCACTAAATAAATAGATTATGGGGTTATAAGAGCAGACACATTGCCAGTTTGAACTGAATGTGATGAAGATTGTACAAGTTGAAGGAAGACTCAGATTTCTTGACTTTACACAATGGGGCCATAGAGTTACTTGGCTGCAGACAAGGCACTATTTTTTTTTTTTTAATTTGCTAAGATTTTTTTTTTCCAAGTTTTTATTTAAATTCTAGTTAGTTAACATACAGTGTAATATTAATTTCAGGAGTGGAATTTAATGATTAATCACTTCCATACAACACCTCGTGCTTATCACACAAGTGCCTTCCTTAAGTACCTATTCTTTAAGAAAAGAGAAGAATGACCCCAGGGGTGATTCAGAGATCATCAGGGACACTGACTCAGTTTCAACCAGTCTGACAGCTTCTGCCCAGAGTCTTGAAGGCAGGACCTTCATCCCAGTGCCATACTATAGCCCGACTGCATCCAGAAGACAGAGCATTGAACCAAGGAGGGTTTTTCCGAGCCTTAAGATCTATTGGAATTTGTCTTGCTAGGTCTTGGACTTGCTTGGGACCTGTCATCACTTTCTTCCTTTACTGATTTCTCCATTTTTGAAACAGAAATGTGTATTTTATGTCTGTCCCACCATTGTATTTTGAAAGCACATCTGTCTGGTTTCACAGATTTGCAGATGGAAAGGAATTTAACTTCAGGATGAATTGTACATCTGTTCTCACCCATATCTGATTTAGACAATATTTAGATGAAGCTTTGGACTTTAGACTTTAGTATTGATGGAATGAGTTAAGACTTTTTTGGGGAAAAAAAGACTTTTGGAGCTGTTGGGCTAGAATAAAATATATTTGCATATGAGAAGGACATGAATTCTGGGACTGAATATTTGTCCCCCCAAAATTCATATGGTGAAGCCCCTGCTTCCAGTATGCTGTATATGGATACAGGATCTCTGAGGAAGTAATTTAAGGTTAAACAAGGGTGGGGTTTTGATCTGATGAGATTAGTCTTTTTTTTTTTTAAGATTTATTTATTTATTTGAGCGAGAGAGAGCTGGGGGAGGGGCAGAGGGAGAGAAGAGAGAGAATCCCCAGCCGACTCGGCACTGAGTGCAATCGACCCATGAGATATGACCTGAGCCAAAACCAAGAGTCAGATGCTTAACCAACTGAGCCACCCAGGCACCCCTGGATTATTGTTTTTAAAGGAAGAGGTACCAGAAGGCATTCTCTCTTCCTTTCTGTACACACACAGAGAAAAGGTCATGTGAGTATAAAGAAAGATATGGCTCCCACCTACAAACCAATAGAAGAGGCCTCAGAATAAAACCAAGTCAGCCAGCACCTTGATCTTACACTTCCCAAGTTCCAGAACTGCAAGAAATAAATTTCTGCTGTTTAGTCACCCAGTCTGTGGTATTTTGTTATGGCAGCCCAAACAGGCTAATACAAGCATCCTTCTCTTTGATATATGAATGCAGCCAGTTGTATTTGAGCTAACAGGGTTAGAAATTTCGACTACAAGATATATTTATTCAGGAAAATCTTCAGATTAGCCATCTGCAAAATTATGATTTTTATTTTTAATTGGAGGAATGTAACTTATTCCGATGAAATAAATGGTGGTTGCTTCCCCCAGGAAATAAATAGATGCACATAATTAATGTTTTGCCACAATTTTGTGGGGAAGGAGAATTCCTGCACTAAGAGTTGACTTGTCTTCAGTCAGTCCTTAGAAGTTCCATAGATTGCATGTTAAGGATGCTTGATTAAGTAATTTGCGTAAGATGACCACCCCATCAAGTGTGCTTAGTTTAATATCTCAGAGTCTGATAGTATCTCACTGTTTTATTGAAGAAATCACCCTGTTAATGACTGTTGGGTACAAAGATGAGTGAGGGCCTGCCTTCAAGAAATTTGTACTCTATTTGAAAAAAAAAAAAAAATAAGACCCTTCTGGCTTTTGCTTGTCCATTTATTTATAATGTGCCTTCTAAAATCTAGCTAAGAATAGTAGCAAGCAAACAATTTTAGAAGTGAAAAAGAAATAATAAAGATAATTTTCCTCTTACTTAAAAAAAATGGAGAATCAACCTCTAATGATTCTGCCTTGATATAGATAGGAAATATAAATGAGGTCATGAACTCCAAAAAAGACTGTGTACTTCTTCTATAGCACAACATCCTTAACTGTGAACTGAGCATTCAGGTTTTGCTGCCTTCACATTGATGCTCAAAGTTACAGAACACTGGATAGGTGACCTATTATGACCCTCCTCCTAATTGGCTCTCATGTCAGCTCTGATTCATTGGTAAATCAGTGCACACCAGAAGGCCAGTCTCACAACTATCCCTCTGCAATGAAGTTTCTTTTTCTCCTCCTTCTATTTGTTTGTTTGTTTTTGTTTGTTCATATCTGAGTTTATTGTGTGTAATCAGTTTTCCTAAGTTTTTGCAGGGTAGTGATGTGTTTGTACCACTTAGAACAACATTCTTAGTAAGTTCAAAATGTGATACTTTACATGAGACTAACAAACCTTGTTTTTATGTATGGTTTAAGTTTAAAATTTCAATGAATAGATTTTTCAGAATATATGTCCTTGACATCTGGTGTTAATGGGCTGAAAAGTATCCTCCCAAAATTCATATGTTGAAGTCCTAACCCCTAGTACCACAGAATGTGACTGTATTTGGAGATAGGGTCTTTAAAAGGGTAAGTTAAAATGAGGGCATAGAGTGGGCACTAATCAATATGACTGATCTCGTTATAAGAAGAGATTAGGACACAGAAAGACACACAAGGGAAAACCATCTGAACACACAGGGAGAAGATAGCCCTTTAAAGCCAAGGAGAGAAGCCTTCAGAATAAGCCAACCTTGCTGACATCTTGACTGTGGATTGCTAACCCTCAGAACTGTGAGGAAATAAATTTCTTTGTAAGCCACGGGGTCTTTGGTACTTTGTTATGGCAGCCCATAATATAATTCAAGTTGTGGAATAGTACAATAATATGATAGAGCTTCCAGTAGCACGTTCTATAACTGGAACCCAAAAATGTCCTTTGTAAGATCTAGGTTCCCCACATAATTTTCCTGGCATTCTCTTTTGGGATGAAGACTTTCCCTTCCTAATGTAAGCCTAGATGTAAATATATTTTGGGAAATCAGATCTGGATCAATTCAGGCATTTTGAATTACATTTTTTAATGTTAAATTTATGATGAAGTTAAGAATACTTGAAAATGACTCTTCATCAAAATTTTATAACTGTATACATAGCAATTTTACCTGGCATATAAGTCAGCCCCCTACTGCTAAAAGACCCAAGATAAATTGAAACCCTCAATCTTTCATGTGACATATTACTGAGAATATACACAAAGAATTAACAAAAGGTTTACATTGAGTATACTATTTATTTTAAAGAATACTGAAAGATTTTGTAGTACTTTTAAAAATGTGTCATTACCATTTCTGGTATTGGTGAGGTAGAATAGAAAACTAAGGTCATCGAACAGCCAAAGTTCCAAATTCAATCATTTTCTGCTGTATTTTTCTTAGAAAAAAAAATTTTCTTTGGTGGATCATCTTTCTAATAGAGACATAAATGTGTGGTAGAACAAGCCTCAGATTTATCATCGTACTATTAAGCAAGTGAAAACAATAAGACATATGCACCATATTAATTATGTATGCTGGGCTAACTTGGGTATTGTGAAAGGTATTTGATGAGAGAAGAGAAAATCTGAGGAAAAGAAAAAATGACTATCGGCAAACCTCATCATTACTAATACGCCAAGTCGGCTGTTAGAAGGAAGTTTAAAACTTGGGGCGCCTGGGTGGCTCAGTCAGTTAAGCGTCTGCCTTCAGCTCAGGTCGTGATCCCAGGGTCCTGGGATAGAACCTCACATTGGGCTTCCTGCTCAGCGGGGAGTCTGCTTCTCCCTCTGCCCCTCCCCCAGGCTCGTGACTTCTCTCTCTCAAATAAATAAAAAAATCTTAAAAAAAATCCTTGAAGCCTTTAATTCTATCCTGATATTTTATTTGTTTGTTTATTTATTTATTTATTATTTTTAAAGATTTTGTTTATTTGACAGAAAGAGAGCACAAGCATGGGGAGCGGGAGAGGGAGAAGCAGGCTCCCCCCTGAGCAGGGCGCCCAAGGCGTGGTCTATTCCAGGGTCCTGGGATCATGACCGGAGCTTAAGGCAGAAGCTTAACCCACTAAGCCACCCAGGTGTCCGCTATCCTGATATTTTATTTCATTTTAGATAAGTGGAAGTATACAAACATCTATAAGAATTGATATCCATTTCTAGCAAATTTGCTTAGCAATGGGCTGTTAACACCTCTCAAAATTCATTCTTTTTCCCAAGTGTGTGAGTCTTACACCTTGCATTCCTGGGTGACGTGCCCTTACTTGTAATTTACTACCGAGTAGAGAAAACTTCTATGGAAAATTAACCAAGATGTATAGATCACACAGTATATATACTGACAGCTTTTCCACAAGCACATTTTTAGAGACTATTTACAATAACTTTCTGGGTTAATATATTTTGATAAACAGACTACATGATGCTGAATTTAAAATACTATTTCACAGTGGTAGAATAGAGTTGGTAAGTTTCCATAAATATATGAATAAAAAATAAATCTATCAATCAAAAAATAATAAAATAATATGTTTATATAAGAGAAGAAATACTGGAATTCCTACACTTAAATTCTATTTTTTTAAAAGATTTTATTTATTTATGTATTTGAGAGAGAGAGAGAGAGAGAGCACGAGCAAGGGGAGAGGGAGAAGCAGACTCCCCGCTGAGCAGGGAGCCCGATGTGGGGCTCGATCCCAGGACCCTGGGATCATGACCTGAGCCAAAGGCAGATGCTTAGCGACTGAGCCACCCAGGCATCCCAAGAATTAGTACTTTTCATATAGCTTCTCCCTATACTTGTCCCTTTGATCTATATATGTACTCATTCCACATTTATGGAGAAGTCAGATTTTCACATTCCCTTCTTCTCCCTTAATTTTTTTATTTTCATTATCATTTTCAGTTCTGTCAAAGCAGACATTATTTTTACATGGCAACTTGGGTTTAAAAGCACATTCATCTCCTTTGTTGAATAAGCGTGTGAATGAATTAATGATGTGTGTAGGGTAGATGAAGTGATCCCATATGCTTCAGTGAGTAAAAAGAGATTCTAATAGGTTATAGCTTAGGCCAAGCCCCAAAGCTGACTCCAACTCTGATTTTCTAAGTCTTAGTCCTTTCTTTATGCTTTCAATTACACTCGTGTCAACTTTCCATTTCTCTTTGAATCTTCCTAAAGGCACGATCAGCTCTCTTCCTTAAAGATTTTAGTTGATTTGCTAAGCCTTCTTTTTACTTTCCTCTTTATAGAAAGATAACAAGATTAATTTATAAACACAAGAAGATTTAGATATACCATCTGTATTAGTCTCTAGAGAAACAGAATCAATACAGAATCAATTCATATTCAATCAACATGAATATACACATATATATGAATTGATGTGAATATGAATGAATTATATATGTGTTCCAATTGTAAGATGGATTTTTACTAAACATCCTGCAAAACCAAGATTACCTAATTTAGCTACCTTTCCTCTCTATAAAATACTACATCCCAAATTATGCTTAAAAATCCAAATGTGCGATTGTTGATAATCTTTTAAGCTTGTCCTCATTTTAATGGTTTTAAAAGTTACGAATTTAATTGGACAGTAACTTAATGTGGCCACATGTCTGTGCTCACAGAAAATCTCTCATTACTTACCAGGCACTCATACCTCCATTAGTAAACACAAAATTTCTATTCCCTTCTTCACATTGTAGTTATTAAATGATTATATTTACTAGTTTAACAAATCAGATATTTTGATTAAATATGTATTAAATATCCACAGGCCACCTGATTTTATCCATTCACTGCTCTGAATTGATTAATTTTATCCTCTGTAACAATGAATTTTTCATACTCCTACAGTTAGTATGAGCAAGGGCTCATCTACCTACTTTGCTTTGGATTATGATACACTAAATTTGTTGCCTCTGCCCCTTCTACCTTTCTGTTAATGCTGGTTATGTTAAATTTAGGGAGACATGCATGTGCTCTGAATCATTAAAAGACTCTGAACATGTTTCTAATGCTGTATCTAATCTACTTTTATAATTTTTTTTAGAAAAAGTTGAATTAAGAAGAAACTCCATTTTTGTCTTTTTTGTTTTTTCTTTTTTTTCAAAATTTTATTTAAATTCTAGTTATTTAACATATAGCATAATACTGGTTTCAGGAGTGAAATTTAGTGATTCATCACTTACATATAACACCCAGTGCTCATCATAACAAGTGCCCTCCTTCATATCCATCACCCGTTTAATCCATCCCCCTACCCACCTCCCCTCCAGCAACCCTCAGTTTGTTCTCTATAGTTAAGAGTCTCTTATGGTTTGCTTCCCTCTCTCTTTTTTTTTTCCCCTTCCCCTATGCTCATCTGTTTTGTTTCTTAAATTCCACATGTGAGTGAGATCATATGGTATTTGTCTTTCTCTGACTGACATTTCATTTAGCATAATATGCTCTAGCTCCATCCATGTCATTGCAAATGGCAAAATTTCATTCTTTTGATGGCTGAGTAATATTCATTGTGTGTATATATATATGTGTATATATATGTATATATATTTCACATCTTCTTTATCCATTCCTCAGTCGATGGACATTTGTGCTCTTTCCATAATTTAGCTATTATTGATAGTGCTACTATAAACATTGCAGTACATGGGCCCCTTCAGATCAGTGTTTTTATATCCTTTGGGTAAATATATGGTAGTGCAATGGCTGGGTTGTATGGGGCTCCATTTTTGTCTTTAACCAAATTATTATTCTGCCATTGGTATTTGGAGTTCTTTCTTTTTTTTTTTTTTTTTAAGATTTTATTTATTTGAGAGAGAGAGAATGAGAGAGAGCACATGAGAGGGGGGAGGGTCAGAGGGAGAAGCAGACTCCCTGCCGAGCAGGGAGCCCGATGCGGGACTCGATCCCGGGACTCCAGGATCATGACCTGAGCCGAAGGCAGTCGCTTAACCAACTGAGCCACCCAGGCGCCCGGTATTTGGGGTTATTTCTATTTATACATAGAAGAGATAAATTAAAGGCCATCGAGATAATAGCCATGTTTAACTACTCAGAGTTTCACTGTTTACTCTTCCAAGTCTACAAGTATGACTGTCAGTCATACTTGACAGTCAGTGGCCTGGCCAAATCTATTCATGTTATATCTAGGGTAGAGATAGGCACAATACTGTGTCCTTCTAGTTCCAGGAGTGGTACTGGTTAGATTACTTGTCTGCCATCGGTGAGACTAGGTATGGACCAAATGCTTTTATCGAACTATTCATATACTTTGTGTTTTAATTTTTCTAGCATGTTATTAAAATGATATTTTCTTGCTTCTTAAATCTTTTTATGTGTGGTATAAAATTTTTCTTGTCATATTTTTCTAGATCCTTCATATGTTTATTTTATAAATAAATTCAATATACATTTTACTTAATTTTACTTCCCACTTCATTTTGAACTTCAAGTCATAATATTAAGATAGTGGTGTACTTCCATCATTGTTCTATAAGATGTTTGGCTTTTGTTTTTATTTTATATTATTATGCATTTATCTTTTATCTATAATCTCATTATCCTTTGTCATGAGCCACTTCTCTTTTATATTAAATTTGCATAAATGGTATCCTGTATCTTACACTTTTTTCACAGAATATTATATATTTGAAATATTTCAATATTGGTACATGCTTACCTAGTTACTTCCTTGTAACTGCTACAAAGTTTTCATAGTATGTTACATTGTATTTATGCAGGTTTTTTTTTTTTTTAATTGATGTGCATTTGGGTAGTATCTACTACTTTTCTATGACAATTTTTTCCAGTACCAAACTTCTTTGTACAGATTTCTTTGGGTATTTATACTTAAGTTTTTCTGGGTATGTATTTGGAAAAAGAATTTCTGAGTGATATAATAGCACAGTAAATGATAAAATACATCTGTTTTCTTCCAACATTATATTCTTACCAATAGTTCATCATGATTAAGGTTCCTTTCATTATCATCCTCTGTTTAATGTTACTTTTTCCATTTGATGAGAAAAAATAGTAACTTTTTTCCTTTTCTTTTATTATAAGAACTTGAACATCATTTCATAGGCTTCTCAGCCAATGAGATTCTCTTCTGATTACTAACTTATTAATTTTATTTGCCTATTTCCTTATGATGTATACTGAACTTTCTTGCTGCTTCTCAGGAATTCCCTATACTTCAGATGATAATATTTTAATGATTACTCGTGTTGCAAATATTTTCACTAACTGTTTATTTTCTTGTCAAATTTCATTCATACCATCCTTTACTTTTGGTATCACAGATTTGTTCTCCCTTTTTTGGTTCAGTGATTTACTTAAGGAAAATTATTTTCCATTATGGAGTCATGGTATGATTCCCCTATCTTTTTTTTTTTCCTGATAGCTTTAGAAGTTTTTGTTTGTTTGTTTTCTTTTGTTTTGTTTTTTACTTTCACATTAAATCTTTAATACATGTGGGTTTATTTGTTGTGTCCTGTGTGAAGTAAGCCCTATTTTTCCTCAAATAGCATAATGAAATTTTCCTCAGTTTAAAAAATAATTTCTTCATAGATTAATGATGCCAACACAATCATTGTACAAATAAACAAAGAAAAAAACTTGTTAGTTATTATTACCAATTACCATGTGCCAACTACTAAATGAGGATTATAGCATCCAATCCTTACAATTTTGAGATAAGAAGTTATTTTTTATTTTGCTGATAAGTAAACAGCATCCTTTGAGAAGTTAATTATTTTACCCCATATTACACAATTAAGTAGGAATTGAACAATGTAACATCTCAAATAAATGAATACAATCCAATGCTTCTTATAGGAAAATATATCTAAAATAAAAATCTTTATCCCATGGTATCCTCCTTGTTACATACATCTTCACTATCTCTCCATCTTTATTAGAGAAAGCACACAATCACTGACATGATTTAGAAAACTTCCCACATCAGTGCCTGGGTGGCTCAGTGGTTAAGCATGTGTCTTCGGCTCAGGTCATGGTCCCAGGGTCCTGGAATCGAGCCCCACATTGGGCTCCCTGCTCCACAGGAAGCCTGCTTCTCCCTCTCCCACTCCCCCTGCTTGTGTTCCCTCTCTCTCTGTGTCTCTCTCTGTCAGATAAATAAATAAAATCTTTAAAAAAAGAAAAAAAAGAAAAAGAAAACTTCCCACATCTAGCCACACCCTACATTTTTACAAATTCATCATAATGCTTATTCTCCCTGTCTCCACTTCTTACTCTGCCCCACGCAACAATATCATGCTTTCACATGACACTGATAGTTAAGGCTTTTCATTTTTTGTTAATGCTTCCTATTTCAGGAAGGAAACCCCAATTTCACTTGGATAACTCATAGTCATCTCTTGGGAAAGCACCAGAATCAGCTCTTCTGGCAAGCCTTTTCTGGCTCCCCAGTTTGTACCATTCACATACTTTGTGCTTCTGTACATAGTCTGTCATAACATTTTGCACCTCATTTTACATATTAGTTTTTCTGCAAAACAGACTGCAAGAAGCTTCAAGTAGAAAAACTACTTATTCTTGCTGTATCCCACGGACATGGTACAGGGTCTGATATAAGGTGGGCACTCCAATAAAAGCTGGTTCAATTAAGCTGAACATAGAAATCTTAATGGCAAAAGACATACAAGTAGTCTTTAGAAAAACCTCTACCAAAAAAAAAAAAAAAGTATTTACCAATGTTTACAATCATTGTTCATTTGACTCCATCTTGAAGAGACTCACTATCCTAACATAAAATGTGATCGTAGCAATGGAAACTTCATCTTTCTCCAACCTTGAAATGTTGGTGACTCGATGTCAAGTACTGTAATGGAGCATCTCCTATAACCACAAGTTCCTCACAGATCAGGAATTATATTTGTTTGGTAGTATTCAATGTGGCTGGGGAGTGAACTCAACTAGTCAAACAGACACTGTTTGTTAAACATAGCTGCCCAATTAAAGGATTCATGATTGTTTCTCAGTGTGTTTTAGTCTCAGTATGATATTATTTTTTTTCTGTCAGGTGCAGATATAATAAGTGTGAGAAATGTAAAAATATATTCCATAGTGATATAAACGAATTTTCATGAACTTTGACCATTTTTACCTACAGAAAATAAGAATATATAAACAATTATGACATTTTTTTAATAGCAGAGAATGCATAACATACAAAGATTATCCTATTTGGGCCACATTTTCAGTGTCCACATGTAAGCTTTTGAAAAAGTGAAATAGGACAGCTGAATACAACAAATTTCTTATTTATCCAATACTATACACTAAAATATCACTCAGTTGAGCCTTGCAATGGGAAGCATACAGGAGAAAAATATTTAACAACCACCCAAAAAAGAAATAATTTGGTAGATTTTTCTCTCTACAAATTATTAGTTGAGTCCTCACTCAGAACACAGCTCCAAAACAGTAATCCTCTTTTTGGCAAAGAACTTTACAGTAAATTCTTTCATGAACACTAAAGACAACAACAACGTGTTTCCTGAAGACTGAAATAATATGCTTCTGGTATAGCCTTGGAGGCTGGAACTAGCAGTTACTTATCTGTCATTCCTTGTGCAGAGTGTCTCTTATTCCCTCTCTGATTCTATAATTAATTGAAGTAACATTAGTTGATTCACACTGCATAATGTCAAATTCTCTTAAAACTGAACTCTTTCTTCTTATACTAAGAAGTCAGATAAAACTGACCAAATAAATTTACCAAATACCTAAATTAGGAGCACAGCAGCATTCTTCACACAAAGTGCAAGCAAACAGTTTTATTCCTGTTTGTGGAGCTTAACCTTCTGCAAAAGTAATTAGTTCTATAATTAAAAAGCTATTTGGAATGATTAAAATCCTGTTATCTTGTGGCATTTAAAGACAAATGCAAATGTCAGAAAGGATGAATTCATTAAAATTTCTATTTAAGAGAAAAAATTGTAGGCGGAGGGTATTATTTATTAAAATAATACAGTTTCAGGGAAGGTTTGATCTGCAAAGACAACACTAAAGGTGGAAGGTATCTTTCTGTAGCATTGGATATAGCAATCAGCTATTATTCACTAACAATTATTTTGGGGTTATTTTAAACTAACACCTTATAATGTCACACTGTTATTTCAAAACTGATGTTACTCTTCTGAGGGACTTTATCTTTTTCAACAAATTAGGAATTATTAATGTATATAAGTTTGGTGAGTTGGCCATGTATATAAGTTTGATAACCCATCTGACATGCTATGGTGTGTTATCAATCTTAATTTTTCAGGCTGTGAATTCAAGGCTAATTACTTCAAATGAATGGTCAAGTTTTAAAGCCTCCTCTTGCCCCTCAAGATTAATAAAATTAGGAGAAGAGAACTGGAGGGAGTGGAAGACTGTTGGACTACATGCTGTTAATGATAATTTCTCAGATGAATGTGGTTTAGGAGGAGTCTGTTTTTGGTCCCCAGTCAAGTGTCTGCATTCTTTTAAAGAAAGCGTAATTATTCATGAGCAGGTTAAATTAACTTCTAGTGGTAAAAGTTATGGAATATTATCATGTATGGTGAATGACATTTTAAAATCATACCTTTTCTATATCTTTAGCATTTCTATTCTCAACATATCATAAAAATACAAGAAAGTAGATACATAAAGAAATCTTAAGAAAACACATTTTGAAATAAAGACAATGAAATGAACTTTTGCTAAATACATGATTTAAAATTAACCAAACACACAAAAAACCCCAACAAACTATTAATTTTATCCTTAAATTTAGAGAGTAAATAAAAAAGAATAAAGACTAAAGCACATGATGGTTGGTTGGAAAGGAGAAATGTGTTTATTTGGTCATTATTGACGTATTTACAAAGAGCAAATAAGACAAGTATTATTGAATGGAACACCAGTCTTCAATTTTAGAATAAAAGTCTTTTCTCTAGTTTGATATTTGGTCTCTATTATCTCATAGAGTAAGTTTCCTATCATTTAAAAAGACATTATAACCTAGTCACAAAAGCAATATAGCACATAGGGTACCATGTGGCCCTCACTTCTCAGGATGTTTGTTTGTTTAAAAAAAAAAAAAAAGAGCCTAGAAGAGAACTAATCATCTCTTGAAAATTTAACAACATGGTCCCAGGGACAAGTCATTTTCTGTAATGTGACTATAGAGGGTTTTATACTTCAAATGCTTAGTTTTAATAAGACTTTATATTTCTAATCCATTATTGTTCTCTTTATTGGAGTAAAGAAAAGAATCTTGGATGGAAGACAAGAAACCTGTATTCAGATTAGGAATCAAGAGATAAGACCAAGACATTATCTTGCAAAACTGAAATAGATGAAATAAGATCATTCAAATGGAAAATGATGGAAGAATGGAAAAATTACAATGCATAGGTCCAAATTCTCCTGCTGAAGATATTAGAAATAGAATATCCAATTTGAAAAACAAAAACAGATCTTAGGAGGACATTTCAGGCATATAATGTTCACCTAATAATACATGCTCACTTTCAGCACACATCCTTATTTTACACCCAAGTATAAATGATGAAGAAAATGCTCTGAGTATTATGTAGAAATAACTTTCTTGGTGGCTCAGATTTACTCAAAATCAAGTCATTTGGTAAACAACCCTATGAATGGAGTCTAGGCATATTTATAGTGAAATAATTAATTTATTTACATTGGTATAGTGACATGGGTAGTAAACCATAAAATTCAACAAATGTGTGAAGCCCTTTAATAGTGGATCATTTTTTTCATATATGATTTTTTTAATGGATAATTCATCCAGATGAAAAATCTGATGAACATAAGGAAAGTGGGAAGTTCTTTCCACAGGACTTATAACTTACTCAACAACAAGGAAGTTACATGGGTAAGAAACTATATAAATATAAAGAGTGTGTAAAGGCATTGTGAAAGGTTAATACTGGTAAGAAACCTTTCAAATGTGAGCACTATGAGTAATATGGAGGGACATTTTATGGATGTTAGGGCTCAAACTGGAAAAAGTTCTGTTATATCTCAAGATTATTCTTCATCAAAGAATTCATCCCAGTGAGGGAATATATAAGTGAATGCTATGGTTTTAAAGTCTTGAGGTATAGCTTTCAGTTATCTCAGTATCAGAGAATCTATGCTGATTAGAACCCCTATGAATTGAAGCACTGTGGAAAGGCCTTTCTTTTTGTGATAGGATCAAAGAGCAAATTGAAAAAAGGTAAAAAAGGGAAGAAACCCTACAAATAAATTAATATGGAAAGGTCTGTATCAAAAGGTCATATTGTACTTGATGAGAGATAACTTTCATCATCTTTTAACATTTTACAAATAATATATGTAACTCAGTGAATTTCACTTTATTTCTAATATCCTGTAATAGTTTTATGCAGACTTTTTATATCTAGCTAACATTTATTTCACTATTTGGTTCAAACTGTGAATCTAGGCTGACTAACTTCATCAAAATTCTTATTGTACCATACCACTTTTTCAATAATTTCTTCCTTTCATATTTTTTTTTCCTGTGTCTTTGACTTGTTATATTCTTACTTCTTTATTTTTATAAAACTATGGGCATGTAGGACTTATCCCAAGTATACAAGACTGGTTTAACATCTGAAAATCAATTAATATGAGTCATCACATGAACAGGCTTAAAAAGAAAATTCACACTATCGTATCAATAGATGCATGAAAAGCATTTGACAAAAACTACCACTATTCATGATTAAAAACAAAACAAAACAAAACAAAACAAAACCTCTCGGTAGACCAAGAATAAAGGAGAACTTCCTTAGCTTGATCAAAGAGTATGAATAAAAACCTAAAGTTAATGTCATACTTAATGGTAAGAAACTCGAAATTTTCCCTGTAAGATCAGAAACTAGACAAGGTTGTTTTCTCTCATCACTTCTTTTCAACATCCTACTGGAAAGCTAATGAAATAAGACAAGAAAAGGAAATAAAAGGTATACAGTTAGGAAAGAAGAAATAAAACTGTTTTTGTTTACAGATGATGCTATTGTCTACAAAGAAAATCTGAAAGAATTGACAAAAATAAATTCCTGAAACTAATAAGAGATTTAGTGAGGTTGCAGGACACAGGATTAATGTACAAAAGTCAATCACTTTCCTATACACCAGCAGGAAAAAGTGGAATTTGAAATTAAAAGCAAAATATTATTTATATAAGCATTCAAAAAAATTGAAATACTTAGGTATAAATCTAACAAAATGTACACAAGATCTGTATGAAGAAAACTGCAAAATTCCAATGAATAAAATCAAAGAAGAATTAAATGAAAGGAGAGACATTCCATATTCATGATAGGAAGACTCAATATTGTCAAGACATCAAATCTTCCCAAATTGAAATGGATTCAATGCAATCCTAGTCAAAATACTAGCATTAGCATACACATTTTGTGTATATTAGAAAACTGATTCCACTATGTAGAGAGGCAAAGTACACAAAATAAGCACCACAATATTGAAGAAGAAGGACAAAGTCAAAGGACTGCCACTACTTCAAGACTTATCATGAAGCTGTAGTAATTAAGATGGTGTGGTATTGGTGAAAGAATAAACAAATAGATCAATGGAACAGAACAGAAAGCCCAGAAAAGACCTGCATAAATATAGTCAACTGATTTTTGACAAAGGAGCAAAGGCAGTACAATGAAGCAAAGATAGTCCTTCTAACAAGTGACCTGGAACAACTAGATATCCCAAAGCAAAAAACAAAAACAAAAACAAACAAACAAAAAAAAAACTGTAGGCTTAGTTGTTGCACCCTTCACAAAATTATGTCTAAGTGGATCATAGTCTTAAATGTAAAACACAAAACTTGCAGGCAGCATATAGATGGGTTGTTGTTTTTTTTTTTTAAATCCATTCTGATACCCTGTGTCTTTTTATTGGAGCATTTAGTCCATTTACACTCAGAGTAAATATTAATAGATATGAATTTAGTGCCATTTTATTACTTGTTTTGTCATTGTTTCTGGAGATTTTCTCTATTCCTTTCTAGTCTTTGTTGCTTTTGGTTGTCCCTTCCCACTCAGAGAGTCCCCTTTAGTATTTTTTGCAGGACTGGGTTAGTGATCATGAACTCCTTTAGTTTATGGCTTGTCTGGGAAACTCTTTATCTCTCCTTCTATTCTGAATGATAGCCTTACTGGATAGAGTATTCTTGGCTGCAGATTTTTCCCATTCAGCACATCGAATATATCATGCCACTTTCTTCTGGTTTGCCAAGTTTCTGTGGATAGATCTGCTGCTAATCGTACTGGTCTTCCCTTGTAAGTTAGGGACTTTTTTTGGGGGGGGGGGGTCCTCCTGCTTTTAGGATTCTTCTTTATCAGTATATTTTGCAAATTTAACTACAAAATGTTTTGGTGTTGGCCTGCTTTTGTTCATTTTGATAGGAGATCTCTGTGCCTCCTAGATTTGGATGTTCATTTCCTTCCTCAGATTAGGGAAGTTTTCAACTGTAATTTCCTCACATAAAACTTCTGCCCTCTTTTCTCACATCTTCTTCTGGGACTCCTATAATACAAATATTACTATATTTGATGGAGTCACTGAACTCCCTATGTCTACTTTTGTGATCCAAGATTTTTCTCACCCTCTTTTTTCCACTTCCTTATTTTCCATAATTATATCACTTGTTTATTCCTCTACTTCTTCCATCCTTGTGGTCATTACATCCAGTCAGTTACACCTAAAGGAGCTAGAAAAACAACAACAAATAAAGCCTAAAGCCAGCAACAGAAGGGAAATATTAAAGATCAGAACAGAAATAAATTATATAGAAGCAAACAAACAAAAATCAGTAGAACAGATCAATGAAACCAGGAACTAGTTCTTTAAAAAAAATAATTAGATTGATAAAATCCTAGCCAGACATATCAAAAAGAAAAAAAAAGACCCAAATAAATCACATCATGAATGAGAGAGGAGAAATCAAAACTAACACCACGGAAATACAAACAATTATAAAAGAGTATTAAGAAAAATTATATGCCACCAAATCAGTCTGGAAGAAATGGACAAATTCCTAGAAACATAAACTACCAAAACTAAAACAAGAAGAAATAGAAAACTTGAACACCAGTAGCTAGCAAAGAAATTGAATCAGTAATCAAAAATCTCCCAACAAAAAGGTCCAGGTCCAGATGGCTTACCAGGGGAATTCTACCAAAACTTTAAAGAAGAGTTAATACATATTCTTCTCAAACTAGTCCAAAAAATAGAAACAGCAGGAAAACTTCCAAACTCTTTCTGTGAGGCCAGCCTCACCTTGATTCCAAAACTAGACAAAGACCCCCCTAAAAATGAAAACTACAGTCCAATATCCCTAATGAACACGGACACAAAAATTCTCAACAAGATACTAGCAAATAGAATCCAACAGTCCATTAAAAGAATCATTCATCACAATCAAGTGAGATTTATTCCTGGGCTGCAAAGGTGGTTCAATATTTGCAAATCAATCAATGTGATACACCACATTAATAAAAGAAAGAATAAAAACCACATGATCTTCTCAATAGATACAGAAAAAGCATTTGACAAAGTACACCATCCATTCATGATAAAAACTCCCAACAAAGTAGAGATAGAGGGAACATACCTCAAAATAATAAAGGCCATATACAAAAAACCTACTGGGAGCTTTTCCTTTATAGTCAGGAACAAGACAAGGGATGTCCACCACTGTTATTTAACATAGTACTGGAAGCCCTAGCCACAGCAGTCCAACAACAAAATGAAATAAAAGGCATCCAAATCAACAAGGAAGAAGTAAAACTTTTGCTATTTGCAGATAACATGATAGTGTATGTAGAAAATCCAAAAGACTCCACCAAAACTTTTCTAGAACTGATACACAAATCCAGTAAAGTCACAGGATACAAAATCAGCATACAGAAATCTGTTGCATTTCTATACACTAATAATGAAGCAGCAGAAAGGGAAATCAAGGAATCGATCCCATTTTTAATTACAACAAAACCATAAGATACCTAGGAATAAACCTAACCAAAGAGGTGAAAGATCTGCACTGTGAAAACTATAACACTTGTGAAAGAAATTGAAGATGACCCAAAGAAATGGGAAGACATCCCATGCTCATGGATTGGAAGAACAAATATTGTTAAAATCTATACTACCCAAAGCAATCTACACCTTTAATGCAATCCATATCAAAATACCAACAGCATTTTTCACAGAGTTAGAACAATCCTAAATTTGTATGGAACCAAAAAAGATCCTGAATAGCCAAAACAATCTTGAAAAAGAAAAGCAAAGTTGGAGGCATCATAATTCCAGACTTCAAATTATACTGCAAGAACTTACAAAACTCAACAATAATCCAGTTAAAGAATGAACAGAAGACGTGAAGAGATATTTTTCCAAAGAAGACATATAGATGGATAACAGATGTGAAAAGATGCTCAACATCACTCAACATCAGGGAAATACAAATCAAAACTACAATGAGATATCACCTCCACTTGTCAGAGAATGGCTAAAATTAACAACACAAGAAACAACAGTTGTTGGCAGGGATGTGGACAAAGGGGAACCCTCTTACACTGTTGGTGGGAATGCAAACTGGTGCAGCAACTCTGGAAAACAGTAGGGAGGTTCCTCAAAAAGTTAAAAATAGAACTACCTTATAAGCCAGCAATTTGTGCTACTAGATATTTACCCAAAGAATACAAAAATATTGATTCAAAGGGGCACATGCACCCCAATATTTATAGCAGCATTATCAACAATAGGCAAATTATGGAAAGGGCCCACATGTCCATCAACGGATGAATGAATAAAGAAACAGGTGGTATATATATACAAGGGAATGTTACTCAACCATCAAAAAGATTGAAATCTTGCCATTTGCAACAGTGTTGATGACCTAGAGAGTATTACTAAGTAAAATACGTCAGAGAAAGACAGGTACCATGTGATTTCACTCATGTGAAATTTAAGAAACAAATCAGATGAACATAGAGGAATAAAGAGGGGGGAACCAGAAAACAAACTCTTAACTACAGAGAAAAAACTGAGAGTTACTGGAGGAGAGGGAGTGAGGGGATGTAAATGGATAACAGGGATTAGGGAGGACACTTGTGATCAGTACTTGGTGTTGGATATAAGTGATTAATAACTAAATTCTACACCTGAAACTAATACTACACTGTAACTTAATTAACTGGAATTTAAATAAAAACTTAAATAAATAAATAATAAGCAAGTAAATATATAAATAAATGAAATGAACCATCAAGCTATGAAAAGATATGGAGGAATCTTAAATGCATATTACTGATTGAAAGAAGCCAATCCAGGGGTACCTGGCTGGCTCAGTCAGAAGAACATGTGACTTTTGATCTCCAGTTCATGAGATCAAGCACCATGCTGGGTGTAGAGATTACTTAAAATTAATGAATAAAAATTAAAAAATAAGGAAGAAGCCAATCTGAAAAAGCTATACACTACACTGTATGTTCCAACTGTATGACATTATGGAAAAGGTAAAACTATGGAGACAACAAAAAGAACAGTAATTTCCAGGAGTTGGGCACTGGGAAAGATGACTAGATGGAGCATGAACTTTTTTTTGGGCAGTGAAACTACTCTGTATGATACTATAATGATGGATACATGACATTAAGCCATTGTCCAAACCTATACAGTGAACCCTAATGTAAACTGTGGACTTGGGTGATTGTGATGTGTCAAAATACGTTCATCCATTTTAACTAATGAACCACTCTGTTAGGATATGCTAAGAATGAGAGAGGCTATGCATATTTGGGCATAGGTGGTGTTTGGGAAATCTCTTTACCTTCCACACAGTTTTGCTGTGAACTCAAAACAGCTCTAAAACTAAAGTCTTTTAAAAGAGAAAAAATTCATACCCCTGTCATCATTGCTACTCTAACTTATTATTTTAATATATTTTATATTATATTTTGTTTGTGAAAGCAGTATCACCTATTTTCTTTTATGAAATAAGTTCTTATCTTTAAAAATATTGGAAAAAACAAAGAGAAAAGGATAGCCACTAATGCTATCAGAGACATCCATCAGAACATTTTGAAAACATTGTTTTAAGATATTTTATGAAAAAGTAATTGTGTTAATGATATCCTCCTAAATCTGTTTTTGGTTGTGACAAGTTGTTTTATGAAAGAGCATGGCTTATCAAAGTTGCTTAATACACATAAAATACAGTTTCATTGTTTATTTTAAAGGAATATATATAAATTAACCCTTCTTATAAATAAATGCATTACTGGCTGTTTCAGTCAGTTAAGCATCCAACTCTTGATTTCCACTCCACTCTCAGGGTCCTGAGATGGAGCCCTGCATTCGGCTCCGCACTGAGTGTGGATCCTGCTTAAGGGATTCTTTCTCTCCCTCTCCCTCTGCCCTTCCCCCTTGGGTCACACTTGTGCTCTCTCACTCTCTCTCTAAAAATAAAATAAATAAACAAAAAAATAAATAAGTAAATAAATGCATTACCATTAACTAAAAAAGAAAATATTTGTGCTCTCCTTTGCTCTCTCAGGTGATATTTCAGTTTTTAAAAACCAGTCTATTGAGGTATTACTTGCATACAACAATATTCAACAATTTTAAATGTACAAATTAAAGACTGAAAATGAGATGCAATCATATAAATACGACTACAGTCATGATATACAACTTCCTATCACCCTCTAAAAATTCTCTCATGTATTTGTCACAATCTGCCCCTAACCCCATCCCTAGCTCTAACAATCACAAACGTAGGTTCTGTTATTATAGCTTTGCCTTTTCTATATTTTCATATGAATGACAGCATAAAAAGTATCTTCAACTAAAGCGTGAGCCAGTGAGAGCCCATGGGTCAAAGTCTAGTCTTCATTCTTAAAAAGCAAATCAGTATGTGGATCAAACAGCAAATACAAGTCTAGGCAACAAGGCACTGGAGGATGTAGAATAATTTATTTAAAGGTATGTAAGAAAAGTAGGCAACTAAATACCATTGAGAGGTATAGGAATAAACAGAGTCCAGAATAAATGCTATTGATGGTAGTTGATAAGCATTAAATTATTCAGGAATTAAACTTGTTGTTAACAGCAAATTCAAAAATACCTAACATTGTCTGAGTGCTTCTCATTATGCCAGGCACTGTAGTTAAGTGCTACACAGTCAATCCCCACAAAAACCCTATGTGAGAATTACTATTATTATTTTCTTTTGACAAGTGAATCAAGTAACTTGACAAAAGTTACCTATATGATATTGGTAGAGCCCAAGACTGGAATTGAGGTAATCAAACACTGGAGAGAGACCAATAAAAACTCCAAGCCACAAAAAAGTTCAGACATTTAGTCCAATTTCAACAATTAATAGTTAAATATGTCCAGAGTGCTTAAATGCATCACTCAGGTTAGGCCAACTCTTTAGATTAAAGGCTGCATTTATAATTTTCTGAACTTCAGCCTCAATATTTATTATTATTAACAATATCACTACTACTATTAATGTTAATATTATACTAACCAATTCAATATTCAATATTCAGTATTTAATATATTGAATATATTCAATATTTAATGATTCAATATTGAATAAATTCAATATTTAAAGTGTGTATATATGTAAATAATATATAATATATGTAATTGGTATGTATTTAAACACATTGATATATATATGTATATTGAAGAATGAATGAATCCAATTCATTCAGCATATTTTGATCAATTGTTAATGAGGTTTACAAGTGGATAAACAGGATGATACTTGAAAATGTTGATAGAATACAAACTCGTGTAGTAGCTAGAATTGAGATTGACTCACTGTTCTATGAACAACAGTTTCCTTATTATTAAAAAGAAAGATTAATAAATATAATTTCTTCATAAGATCTAAGGCTAAAAACCTATTATTTTATTGGATAAATAGTTGTCATAACTTTATGTAACCACACTCAAAGAATTTTTAGATATCATTTTAAAGTGGTTTTTTTTGGATATTTAGTCAGTGAAAAGATTTCAGAAATAAGAACTCTTACTGAGTTCTTAAAAAAATTATAACGAGGCTCAATTTTTTAGATTTAAGACATGAGGTTTATAAAAAAATAAAGATTATCTCGAAATAGGACATAATTGTATGCATTATACATAGTGTATTTCAGAACTATTTCCATACTTAACCCAGTAAAAATAACTTAATGTGTATATTTCAGCCTTTCATAATGGTGTCTGTTTTAAACTTTAACTACTCAGCACATTTTATTTGGTTTATTACTCGGTGGTGTCATTCAGTCTGTTTTAGTATAATGGAAGTGGTCAAAGGAAGTTTATGCTTTAGATGCTCTAGTTCTGCTTACTACCCAAGCTAAACCTAAATAAACTGACTTAGCACAATCCCAACCTGGCATTTTTCATCATTTTTAACATTCTTACTGTCCCAGGTGACCAACAGTTTGTGTCCATCCTTAATTTTACAATATCATCGCCATTGAATTAAAAAACCTGTTCTTTAGATTCTAAATCAAGTAACTTACAAAACTGAATAATAAAGTTATAGACCTCAGCAAGGGATATGATCATAATTAGAAAAGAGCCAGAATAAATTTATAAAACATTTTGTTTCTGTACAGTTGTGTGAATACAAATTGATCCTCCAATTTTCTAAAAGAAAAGAAAAGCATCTTGGGGTGCCTAGGTGGCTCAGTTCCTTAAGCATCTGACTTCGATTCAGGTCATGATCTTGGGGTCCTGTTATCAACACCCATATGGAGCTCTGCACTCAGCAGGGAGTCTGCTTCTCCCTCTGCCCCTCCCCCTGCTCCTGCACCCTCTCTCTCTGTCTCTCAAATAAATAAATAAAATCTAAAAAAAAAAAAAAAGAGAAGAAAAGACAGCAGCTCTTAAAAAAAAGAAAAAAAGAAAAAAGGCATCCCACATTCTTTTCCAGTAATCAGTAGAATCAGTGTAATATAAATATCAGTTTATTGAAATTATTTTCTTTTTTTTATGTTATGTTAATCACCATGCATGACATCATTAGTTTTTGATGTAGTGTTCTATGATTCATTGTTTGCATATAACACCCAGTGCTCCATTCAGTACATGCCCTCTTTAATACCCATCACCAGGCTAACACATCCCCCCATCCCCTTCCCCTCTAGAACCCTCAGTTTGTTTCTCAGAGTCCACAGTCTCTCATGGTTTGTCTCCCCCTCCAATTTCCCCCCCTTCATTTTTCCCTTCCTACTATCTTCTCCTTTTTTTTTTTTTTTTAACATATAATGTATTATTTGTTTCAGGGGTACAGGTCTGTGATTCAATAGTCTTACACAATTCATAGCGCTCACCATAGCACATAGCCTCCCAATGTCCATCACCCAGCCACCCCATCCTACCCACCCCCCACCACTCCAGCAACCCTCAGTTTGCTTCCTGAGATTAAGAATTCCTCATATCAGTGAGATTGATTGACTTATTTTGCTTAGCATAATACCCTCCAGTTCCATCCACATCATTGCAAATGGCAAGATTTAATTCCTTTTGATGGCTGCATAATATTCCATTGTATATATATACCACATCTTCTTTTCTACTAACAGATAGTTAAACACTATTTCAATATATATGCACACAGTCATTCATTAACGATTTGTATGTGCTACTCAAATGAACATTTTATGTAAAGAGACATAAAATAAAAGTCTTTTTCCCTAATCACATAAACCAGTAGGTCGTACTGTTTGCTGTAATGGCAGTTCCTAGAGGGAGTTGTTAGCTCACAATATGGAATTGCAGGATATATGTTGCACTTTGTGTTTAGACAGGAAGACCTCAGATGAGAAAAATGTGCCCGTGGGAGATCACTATTGTACACTATAGTAACTCAAAATCTTTAAGACTGGGCATGAAATAACTTCTAAGCACAATGCAATTGTAAGCTAACACACGAAACCCATGTCTTATTCAAGTAAAATCAAAGGCAATAATATACTTAGTAAAGCATGAGACTCATAATGTTTACTAAGGATCAGCCACAAGGGAAGACATGTCTTCCTAAAGGTTTTTATTTAGATACAAGATGGAATCTTAAAATCAGTAACTCAGTTTAAAAAGGAATTAGTAATTACAAAAGGAATAGCCCATCTGTTATTAAAACATGACAGATATTATGATTCCTGGAAATGACTTATTTAGAGAAAGATTATTCAATTTTCTGACTGAAATATGTTCATTTTTGAAGATTGTATGTCAATGATGTCAATTCAGTGTGCTTTGGCTTTGACTAAAATGCATACATTAAAAATTTTGTCACTTTACTGTCCAAATTTTTTGGTTCCTAAAATCAATATTATAAGAGAGTAGGGTATACTGACAAAAATCTACATTTTCTCTCAGCTCACAGATGGAGTGCCTGAACACCTTCAGTAAGTGTCCCATAGGCAGTCATGCAGAGTCGCCTCTTTTCAGTTTGGCACACCACTTGGTTATTTTTGCCAGGAAAGGCTGATGCTTTTCTGTGCCACTTATTTAACGTGACATAAACAGTGACAGCAAACTCTGCAGTGAGCAGAGACTGAGATGATAGAATCTTGGTACTATTTCAAAGAAAAGAAAAAAATCTTTCATTTGTTGTTTTTTGAATATGTTGAATACCAAAGAACAAAGATAAAATTCACTTGGTGTAAAGGATGAAGGACTAATAAACTCAAGTAGGAGCATAACTGTCTTTATAATTAAAGATTATCTTATTCTTTCCATCTGCAGTTTAATTGTAGCCATTCCAGAGATTGAAAAATTGCCAAGAAATAGGTAATGGGCATATATTTGCTTTACATATATCATTTTTTTCAATTTTTGTCATCCTATGAAGAAGGTATTATTATTATTATCCACATTTTGTTGGTGCTTCACTTAGAAGGAAGTTGATGTGGGTATTATAAATAGTACTAATCTACCTAATAGCCTTTCTAAACCTGATATTCATAAAAGCAAAAGCAAAAGATTCAGTGGTTTTTTCTATGATCTGGCATGATGTGATTTGCTCATACATTTTATTTTTTTTTAAGATTTTATTTGTTTATTTTACAGAGAGAGAGAGACAGCGAGAGAGGGAATATAAGCAGGGGGAGTGGGAGAGGGAGAAGCAGGCTTCCCACTGAGCAGGGATCCTGATGCGGGGCTCAATCCCAGGACCCCAGGATCATGACCTGAGCGGAAGGCAGACACTTAGTGACTGAGCCATCCAGGCGCCCCATGGTCATGCATTTTAAACATTCTTTTAAAATACCTAAATATTTTTCCAGCTGTAAAATCGTTCAAAATAAGCCATTTGGTAGTAGAAATCAAGAAATTTGCATAACTTAAAAGAAAGGAAAATACTATTTATGAGAAATGAAACTACTAACTTTTGAAGAGTCTCTAAGGTAGAAAAGAGATCTGATTTTCTCTCCCCGCTACACTGAATTAAGATAATTTAGAGGATTGATCCTAACTTCCCAGAAATATAAAAGCTATAAACCCTCACAGACTTAAACAAAACAACACAACAACAACAAAAAGTAGTCTTAGATCTCTGTTGTCAACCCTTGTAAAATCTTTTTTTTTTTCGAAATTAGAACCTTACTAAACATAATAAAAACACTATCTTCACATTTTGTGTAACACTTTCATATGTATTTTCTCACCTGGAACTTAATTTTTATTGCTCACCAAATAAAAGATGAGGGTTTAATAAATAACATACAGGGAGAGAAATTTGTAATGTGCCTGATGAACCAGGTACAGTAAATTACAAACCAAAAGAGAGGTTAAGAATCAGGGTAGAGTCAATACATATGGGGAAAGTGAAAGTCACTGAGGGATAAGAAAGGTAACAGAAATGGTCGCTGTCAGTGTTAGTTAAGGCTGTACATACTACACAGTGCAGAAAATAAATAATATAAAGAAGTGACTTTTAAATCCCTTGAGAAAAAAACAAAATCCCTGAGAAAAGCTTAGTAAAATTTCTCTTAGTAAACCTAGCAAAATTTTCTGATAATACAAAAAGGTTCAATTGCCTAGATTTGTTCTAATCTAGAATAGTATCAGAGTTGTTAACTAATCAGAATGTAACATTTCCATAATGACACTTTATAAGGCCCATTTTCTACCTTGCTGCTCCTAAAAATTAAATTGCATACATTTAGCAATTTTCTAAGTGCTCTAAAAGTACCTTTATTCTCTCATCTTGCTATTTGAAGTTTTATTTTTCAAACTAACACTTCCTGCAAAAGAGTATAAGGAAAAGAGAAATAACAGAAAATGCTAAGAATACTTATAAATAAGATTTCATTTCCTTTTAAAGATTATTGGCACCAAAGGAAAAGCCTTTTTAGCTTAGTTTAAATTTGGTTTAAATAGTTTTTGTTGTTCTTTAAAAAAAAAAATAGAAGAAATATTGACTGACCTCCAACTCATTCGGTAAGGAATTTTGGAGGTCCCGACATACCAATGGAAACTTCATTTTATTTCTCTGCATAGATTTTAGTCATTTACTAGATCTTTGAGCCCTCAGAAGTTGTAGCTGCATACTACTGAAGGTCTCCAAAAGGATGTCTTACTCTAAACCAGTGCTATTAAAAGTGCTGGTACTTAACAAGTTAAGATACTTATCTGAGAGTGAAATTTAAGGCACTGATCCCTTCATTAAGAAAGTATTGCATAAAATCATTTCTAGCTGAAGTAACAAATTTGATTTGTGTAACAGTTGATCACATGTTGACTTTAATTGCTATTTTATAAAGTTTTATACCCATCTTATTACAGAAAAATTTATCTTGACCTTATTGTATTTAGCAGTTAATTTTGTCTGGAAGAACAAAATCAAGTTCACATTCAATTAATTAAATACAAAATAACACAGATAGTGAATGATAAGTAATGGAAATCCTTAGTACCAACAGCTCATTATTTTAATCTTGTGCTCTTTTTATAACTTGCTCTTTACCTAAATCAGGTATTCTATTTCTGGTCTGTTATCTTTGGAAAGCTGTGTATTTGACAATTTATATATTTTCAGAAATTCTAACTTGGTTGAAAGTGTGTGATCATGTTTCTGTGCACATCCAGCATGTCATGTATAATATAGGGTTTATTTCTCACTCTTGACTAAATAAGTGTGAGGAATCTTGTATCAAATAGGGCATATGGTGAGAAAGAATACATCTTGCAAAGTCACAGTGATTCTTTCTAAACACCAATATCTAACTGAAAAGAGGCTGAATATCAATAGTTTCCACCAACTTAGAAAAGTTGAATATTTCAAGCTACTCTTTAAAACCTCTTTTAATTATTTTCTTTACATTGTGCAAAATGAACTACTAAGGGAATATTCAAAGCATTTTTTTTACATAAAAACTAAATCAAAGGTCCCATGGAGAAAAAGTGACACACAAATATGTATATGCATACACATACAAACATACATAAGAAAAATCAGAATTAGAATTGCTTGAATCATTCTTTTATAAAGTTTTAATTGTATCTTTGAGATAAGGGGTCATTAACAATTTGATATAAAGGAGAAAAAATCTTCCATATTAGTGAACAATTGATCAGCAGTGTGATTGCAAAAGAAATTTTAATACATGATTAAGTACATGGAAAGATTTGGCCTATGCTTAACTCAGCTTTTTTCTTAATCACTATTAGTTTAAATCTTAAGCATACTATTATTACCACAATTAGGAGAAAAGGTTTTTGGAATTGTTTTCCCTAGAAAATGGTCTACATGTTGATTATATATGCATTCTACTTTTTCCTACATGTTTGGCAAATAAGCTTCTTGCTTTAAAAAGCTTATTGACTTCATATTCTGAGCCACTAAGTCAGAAATCAGCAAGGAATTAAATACATATTAAACATGGTGGCTTAATCGGTTAAGCATCCAACTCTTGATTTCTACTCAGGTCATGAGCTCAGGGTCCTGAGGTTGAACCCCAAGTTGGGGAGTCTGCTTGAGATTCTCCCACTCCCTCTCTCCCCCACTTCCCTCTCTAAGATAATTAAATAAATCTTAAAAAAAATATAACATACTGGTACTTACAGTTTCATAAAGGAGAAGTGCTAGATCTGGGATTTTGATGAAAGCCTAGATCAGTGATATTCAATAGAAATATAATGTGGAATTCAGATCTAAATTAAAAATTTCTAATAGGTGCTTTGAAAAAGCAAACAGCAAATGTGAATTTTTTTATTATGTTCAGTTACCCAGTATATAGTACATCATTAGTTTTTGATGTAGTGTTCAATATCATTAGATATGTATTGCATATAAAATATCATGTTTATATATAATTATTTTTTAATAATTTTACATTGTTTTTCTCTAAAATTCCTCAAAATTTGTGTCTATTTTACACTTAAACACAACAAATATGATGATAGATTTTCATCAGAAAACTTGATATGAATTTAGTTTGTAAAATTTACAGTAAAAAAAGATTCACATACACAAGTTGTTCCAACATACTTAAAATTTTACAAAGAGAGCTAAAAATTGGCATTTAAATCTTAATTAATTACAATTAAATAATATTAAAGAGTCAATTCCTCAGTTCCACTGACCATATTATAACTATTCAGTAACCACATTGGTCTGGTGGCTACCCTACTGACAAATATAGGCTCTTTCCTCTTACAAATTCTTTTAGAGATCCTAATATTTGCTATCACAGGGAAGACACTGGGAATATAGAGTCATGTATTTTGCAATCAAGTGGCAGATGTAGAGAGGGTGAAAAGATGGCAGAGGAGTAGGGGACCCTATTTCAACTGGTCCCCGGAATTGAGCTGGATATCTACCAGACCACTCTGAGCACCCACGAAACCAGCCTGAGATGTAAGAAGATCTGGATCTTTACAAACAGAATATTGCAGGTGGTTGGTTTTGAGGTACGAATTGGGAGCTGTGATTCCACGGGCAGATATCAGAGGATAAATGTCAGTGGGAGGGCGCCTGGCCATGGGGATCCTACATTGCTGGTGAGTGACAGCCTCGAATGCTGGGGACGGGGCACAGACTCGCAGACTGGTAACAGCGGGGAAAGGACTTTAGGGCAGCCCCTGGGGCAGAAAACTGGAGCGGCGGGGACGCGCCTGCAAACTGCAGCCCCCCGGGTCGGAAACCCGGAGTGGCGGGGTCGCGCCCGCGCCAACTGGGAGCGGCTGGTGGTTTTAGAAGCACAAAGGGCAGAGATGTGCTCCGACCTGGAGCCAGGACTGGGAGCACTGCGGAGGGGCGCACAACCCAGGACGCAGCAGTTTATAGCTGCATGGACAGAAATGGAAACAGTGTGGCCTGGAGAGCTCACTGAAGAACAGACTGAGGTCTTTCTGCTCTGAGGCAGAGGGTTGGAAACAGTCTCTTCTGCTCTGACTTGTGGAAGAGACGCAGAAAGCTGCCAGGGAAAGCCACCAGAGAACAAAAGCCCCCAAAACTGATGCCCACTGAGCTCATCCCCCACCACAGGGGCACAGGGCAACTCCACCCAAATAGGGTTGCCTGAATAACAGTGCGGCAGACCCCTCCCACAGAAGACAGGCTGGGAAAACAAGAGGCCAGCAACCCTAAGGTCCCAAGAAAACAGGTGCATCTTGCTTGGGTTCTGGTCAATAATTTGGACTCTATACATTCCCTCAAACACCCATCAACAGAATGACTAGGAGGAGGAGCCCCCAAAATAGAAAAGACTCAGAGATTATGACTTATGCCACAGATTTACAAATGGATGCAGATATAACCAAGATGTTGGAGATGGAATTCAAGCTAACAATTGTGAAGACAATGGCTAGAATGGAGAAATCAATTAATGGCAACATAGAGTCTCTAAGGGCAGAAATAAAAGGTGAATTGGCAGAACTTAAAAATGCTATCAATGAGATCCAATCCAATCTAGATAATCTAACAGCTAGGGTAACTGAGACAGAAGAGAGAATAAGTGGCCTGGAAGACAATATAATAGATAAAAAGGGAAAAGAGGAAGCCAGGGAAAAACAACTCAGAATCCATGAAAATAGAATCAGAGAAATAAGTGACACCATGAAGCATTCCAGTGTCAGAATCATTGGAATCCCGGAGGGAGTGGAGAGAGAGAGAGGACTAGAAGATGTATTTGAGCAAATCGTAGCTGAGAACTTCCCTAATCTGGGGAATGAAACAAACATTCATGTCCTAGAGGCAGAGAGCACCCCTCCCAAGATCAAGGAAAACAGGCCAACACCCCGGCATGTAATAGTAAAACTTGCAAATCTTAGAACCAAGGAAACCATCTTAAGGGCAGTTAGGGGGAAGAGATTCCTTACGTACAGAGGGAGGAACATCAGAATAACGTCAGACCTATCCACAGAGACCTGGCAAGCCAGAAAGGCCTGGCAAGACATATTCAGGGTACTAAATGAGAAGAACATGCAGCCAAGAATACTTTATCTGGCAAGGCTTTCATTTAGAATGGATGGAGAGATGCAGAGCTTCCACGACCGGCAGAAACTGAAGGAATATGTGACCACTAAGCTGGCCCTGCCAGAAATATTAAGGGGGGTTCTATAAAAGGAGAAAGACCCCAAGAGTGATCTACAACAGAAATTTACAGGGACAATCTATAAAAACAATGTCTTCACAGGCAACATGATGACAATTAATTCATATCTTTCAATAATCACTCCCAACGTGAATGGCCTAAACGCTCCCATAAAACGGCACAGGGTTGCAGATTGGATAAAAAGACAGGACCCATCCACATGCTGTCTACAAGAGACTCATTTTGAACCTAAAGATACATCCAGACTGAAAGTGAAGGGATGGAGATCCATCTTCCATGCCAGCAGACCTCAAAAGAAAGCTGGGGTAGCAATTCTTATATCAGACAAATTAGATTTTAAACTAAAGTCTGTAATAAGAGACACAGAAGGACACTATATCATTCTTAAAGGGTCTATCCAACAAGAAGATCTAACAGTTGTAAATATCTATGCCCCCAACATGGGAGCAGCCATATACATAAGCCAACTGTTAACCAAAATAAAGAGTCCTATTGATAACAATACGATAATTGTAGGAGAGCTCAATACTCCACTCTCAGCAATGGACAGATTATCTAAGCAGAAAAGCAACAAGGAAACAAGAGCTTTGAATGATACATTGGACCAGATGGACCTCATAGATATTTACAGAACATTCCACCCTAAAACAACAGAATACTCATTCTTCTCAAGCGCACATGGAACTTTCTCCAGAATAGACCATATACTGGGTCACAAATCAGGTCTCAACCATACCAAAAGATTGAGATTATTCCCTGCATATTCTCAGACCACAATGCTCTAAAACTGGAACTCAATCACAAGAAAAAATTTGGCAGAAATTCAAACACTTGGAAGCTAAAGACCACTCTGCTCAAGAATGTTTGGGTCAACCAAGAAATCAAAGAAGACCTTAAACAATTCATGGAAATCAATGAGAACGAAAACACATCGGTCCAAAACCTATGGAATACTGCAAAGGCGGTCCTAAGGGGGAAATACATAGCCATTCAAGCCTCACTCAAAAAAATAGAAAAATCCCGAATTCACCAACTAACTCTACACCTTAAAGAACTAGAGAAAAAGCAACAAACGATGCCTAAGGCACGCATTAGAAGACAATTAATTAAAATTAGAGCAGAAATCAATGAATTAGAAACCAGAAACACAGTAGATCAGATCAACGAAACTAGAAGTTGGTTCTTTGAAAGAATTAATAAGATTGATAAACCACTGGCCAGAGTTACCCAAAAGAAGAGAGAAAAGACCCGAATTAATAAAATTATGAATGAAAGGGGAGAGATCACGACTAACACCAAGGAAATAGAAACAATTATTAGAAATTATTATCAACAACTATATGCCAATAAACTGAGCAATCTGGATGAAATGGAGGCCTTCCTGGAAACCTATAAGCTGCCAAGACTGAAACAGGAAGAAATTGGCAACCTGTATAGGCCAATAACCAGTAACGAGATTGAAGCAGTGATCAAAAACCTCCCAAGAAACAAGAGTCCAGGGCCTGACGGATCCCCTGGGGAATTCTACCAAACATTCAAAGAAGAAATAATACCTATTCTACTGAAGCTGTTTCAAAAAATAGAAACAGAAGGAAAACTTCCAGACTTATTGTATGAGGCCAGCATTACCTTAATCCCCAAACCAGGCAAAGACCCCATCAAAAGGGAGAATTTCAGACTGATATCCCTGATGAATATGGATTCCAAAATCCTCAACAAAATTCTAGCTAATAGAATCCAACAGTACATTAAAAGGATCATTCACCACGACCAAGTGGGATTTATCCCCGGGATGCAAGGGTGGTTCAACATTCGCAAATCAATCAACGTGATAGAACACTTAATAAGAGGAGGGAGAAGAACCATATGGTCCTCTCAATTGATGCAGAAAAAGCATTTGACAAAATACAACATCCTTTCCTGATTAAAACTCTCCAGAGTATAGGGATAGAGGGAACATTCCTCAAGCTCATAAAATCCATCTATGAAAAACCCACAGCGAATATCATCCTCAATGGGGAAAAGCTGAGAGCCTTTCCCTTAAGATCAGGAACATGTCAAGGGTGCCCACTCTTACCGCTGTTGTTCAACATAGTACTAGAAGTCCTAGCAACAGCAATCAGACAACAAAAAGAAATAAAAGGTATTCAAATTGGCAAAGAAGAAGTCAAACTCTCTCTTTTCACAGACGACATGATACTTTATGTGGAAAACCCAAAAGACTCCACCCCCAAATTACTAGAACTCATCCAGCAATTCAGTAATGTGGCAGGATACAAAATCAATGCACAGAAATCAGTTGCTTTCTTATACACTAACAACACAACTGTAGAAAGAGAAATTAGAGAAACGATTCCATTTACAATAGCACCAAAAACCATAAGATACCTCAGAATAAACCTAACCAAAGAGGTAAAGGATCTATACTCTAGGAACTATAGAACATTCATGAAAGAAATTGAAGAAGACACAAAAAGATGGAAAAACTTTCCATGCTGATGAATCAGAAGAATAAACATTGTTAAAATGTCTATGCTACCCAGAGCAATCTATACTTTCAATGCCATCCCAATCAAAATTCCAATGACATTTTTCAAAGTGCTGGAACAAACAATCCTAAAATTTGTATGGAATCAGAAAAGACCCCTGAATTGCCAAGGAGATGTTGAAAAAGAAAAACAAAACTGGGGGCATCACGTTGCCCGATTTCAAGCTATATTACAAACCAGTGATCACCAAGACAGCATGGTACTGGCACAAAAACAGACATACAGACCAATGGAACAGAATAGAGAACCCAGATATGGACCCTCAACTCTATGGTCAAATAATCTTTGACAAAGCAGGAAAAAACATGCAATGGAAAAAAGACCGTCTCTTCATTAATTCTACTGAACTCTACACTTGAAAACAAATAAAAATGTAAATTTTATGCTATGTAAATTTTACCAGAATTTAAAAAATACATAATAGAGACATGAATAAAATAATTCCCAGATTCCTTAAAAAGTGAAAAGATTTACTAATTCAACCAATTGTTCAGAATATGACCAAAAATAACTTTTTAATATAATATTTTTAAATGTAGAAAATTATTTTGGCACTGTGTCCTCATGCCCTAGACATTAAAGGAAACCTAAATTAGCTACCATATTGTTGTTTGAATTTATATCTCAATCTGTGTGCTGGGGAAGGGAGCTGGGAAAGTGGGGGTGGGGGTGGGGGGTCAGAGACTTGATT
Organism: Mirounga angustirostris; assembly: GCF_029215605.1. NCBI lineage: Eukaryota > Metazoa > Chordata > Mammalia > Carnivora > Phocidae > Mirounga > Mirounga angustirostris. Next base: position 41,408,778 of record NW_026991722.1, on the reverse strand, counting down.
TTTTGCAGAATAACACTTTCACGGTAAGATTTTCAATAAACATTTGTTGAATTTAATGCATATTCATAATAACTAAGTAACGTTTTACATATAAAAACTTTTGATATTTCTGATTTATCTTTGGATTCTCCCTCTCCTCCCCTGCCCCCGTCTCCTTACTTTCTTCCACCTTTCTCTCTGACTCTAGTTTTTGCTACTGCAGAACAGAAAACTCATAGTGCATATTTATTGTCCAGAGTTAATATAACCTTGTGGTTATAAATCTCATGTACGTAAAACATGAATGTGGATAGAAGCATAATTATAAAACAAATAATTTCAGGTGTTTTCTTTTTTAACAATAACCTCCCACTAGGAATGAGACCTGAATTTGATTTTAAATAAAAGCGGATGATAATGAAGTTTTATTCATCGTTACCCCCTAACTCTCATCTGTTATTAGTGCAGAAATATGCCAGGTTTTACTAAGCAGTGTAACTGCTAATGCAATTTTGAATGAGTATATTCCATATAGTAATATTGTATATTATGACTTTCAGCTTGGAGTTTAATATTATTTTGCTTGTTCTCTCACAGTGAATTAGAAATGAGGAACGCTTCAAGAAAATTGAACCTAGGTTAGAATTTCAGGCTTCAGGTAATCGTTAGTTTCTCTTTTAATGGAGCATGTAGGAATATTCTTCCCTTCCACTTCTTTCCATTTCTTCTTTCCCTATCAAGGCTATCCTTTTGCTTTGCTGATATGGCCTTTTACTTCTGAACATAAATTTATATACAAAAGAAATTTTTTTTTTCACCTTCTGGGTCTGTGTACGTCATGCTTCTAAAGTTACTTACAACTCAAGCAGCATGCAGAAAAATGACATTTTTAGTGAGGAAGAAAAATAGATTTCAGAATAACTCCAAGATACCAATGCAAATTAAATGAAAATTGGAAGAGCTAGATTTTTTTCACATGAATAGATATTTTCTTACAGAATAAATACAGGTTTGCTTGAGTGGAAAAAACACTGATTGGCAAAAGACAGGAGAAAAGCAGTCCTATTTTACATATAAATGAAAAGATTTTTTTTTCAAATGTGTATTAAAGTTATAGTAACGATTTGAAATGCTAGAAAAAAATGCCTATTCCCTCCCCCCAAAATATATAAATCCGATTAATGAATGTTTTTTCTACTTATTTGTAGAAACATCGTAAAAAGAAATTTAAGCCTATCCTTTAAGCAAAAGAAGGGAAGATCTAAAGCACAAATTAGAGCTTTACCTTGAAAAGAGAGAATAGTTTCTGAAACAAATAACAGTAATATGATTATTTTAATTTTTTTACTATCTCAATTATATAAAAGTTAATACATCAAAGAGATGTATTCCATTATAGCTTTCTGCATGAGAGAAAAATATTTTCAAATATTTAATATTAAATAATACCAGCACCCTGAAAATATTACATATGTAGGCAAACAGTTAAATTTCTCACCTTATAGGCTATATTGATAAATAACAAGTATTTTATTTAAATATATAATTTAGATATCCAGAGTTAACACTCACAGCCCATGTTTTAAGAAGATTGTTGAAATTTTATAACTTATTATTGAAAAAACTGAAAACTTTCTGAGTTTTAGAGTTGTTTTTTAATTTAGAGCTGTTTTATTAATTTAACCTTAAACGTACTTTTAATCAGAAGTATGTATTTGGCCATGCTTATTTTAATTAAAAATTATCCCCAAGTAAAATGTCCAGGAAGACCATGAGTTTCAAAGTTTTCAGAAAGAAAATATTTCTTTGAACTTTTAATGAAATTGAGTGTTACCATTTATAATGGCTACTACTGATGAATGATACAAGTAAAAGCAGATATATAGATGATAGCTAAGTAGAGATAAGAGTGGTAGAACTACAGATATATATTATGAGACCATTGTTCTGTCAAAACATGGCTATATGCTGGTCATTAAATCACTAATTATGCTCTTAATATGCTTAATGTAATGATGTATTGGGAAAGGGAAATTCTTATTTCCAGAATTGGCACTGAAGCTATTAATTAAGTTAGGTAGATTATAGAGCAGTAATAAGTTACATACAGTTATGATTTCCAGTCAAAACAATGTTTTCCAAAGTTATACATCAGCTCTTTTTTTTCTTTATACCCCCTCCAGTGAGGTTATGGCATACATGCATATTACTACTAAGTATTTTCTCTCAGTCTTTGGTATGTCTTCTCATTCCTTAGGGTATGTTTCACAGGAGATGTTTTTAATTTTTACAAAGTTCGATTTTTCATTTTTATTCATCATGGGTTATGTTTTTGGTGTTGCATTAAAAGCTTGCTAAAATAAAGATCATAAAGATTTTCTGTGTTTTCCCCTAGAAGTTTTATAATTTTAGAATCAACATTGAGGTCTATGACTTATTTTGAGTTCATTTTTATGGAAGGTATGAGATATGTATCCCACTTACCTTTAATTTTGTTTTATCTTACTTTAATCTATCCCTTCTCTTTTATTCATTTTTTTGCATATGAATGCCCAACTATTCCAGCAGCACCATATATTAAGAAAAGATCATCTTTTTACATTGGATAAATTCCCAACTTGTCAAAAATTAGTTGACTACATTTGTGTCTTTCTGGGCTGTCTAGTGTAACTATTATGTCTAATTCTTAATATCGTATTGTTTTGAGTACTGTAGCTTTATAGTGAGTCTTCAAATTGGGTAATGTGATTCCTTTTTTTATTAAAAGATTGTTTGGCTATTTAATACCTTTTCCTTTCCATACAAATGTTAGAATTAGCTTGTTGATATTAACAAAAACTTCTTGCAATTTTGACTGATATTGTGTTGTATCTATAGACTAAATTTGAGATAATTGACATCTTGACATTATGGAGTCTTCCAATTTATATGTGCAGTATGTATCCCTACTTATTTCTATATATTTTTAAATTTCTCTCATCAGTGTTTTGTAGTTTTCCACATATTAACCCTGTATCCTGCAATTATCAGTAATTAATAACTTATTTATTAGTTCTAAAGGTTTTGTTTTTGTTTTGTTTTCTTTAGGATTTTCTACATAGATAATTGTGTCATCTCTGGATAAGGACAGTTTTATTTTTTTCCTGTCAAATCTATATGTATGTCTTCTATTTCTTTTTCTTTTCTGTTGTAGTAGTTAGTATATCCAGTGCAGTGTTAAGTAGAAGAGGTGAGGATCTCCTTGCCATATGAGTGTGTGTGCCATATGTGTGTGTGTGTGTGTATACACACACACACTCACAGACAAAGAGAGAAAGACAAAGAGAAAGAGAGACAACAGCATATGGGATTAAACTGCTCCTAAAATAAGCTTAACATACTTGTTGGCCATTTGCATATTTTCTCTGTAGAAGTCTGTTCAAGTCCTTTGCCCATTTTTTAATTGAGGGTGTTTTGTTTTGTTTGCTTTTGTTACCTCTGTTTTTTGTGTCACAGCCAAGAAATCATTGCCAAGAGCAACATTATAAAGCTTTTACCCTATGTTTTCTTTTAGGAGTTTTACACTTTCAGGTCTACAGGTGTATGAAAAGATATTCAACATCATTAATCATTAGGTAAATTCAAATTAAAACTGTAATGAGATATCACCTCGTAACTATTAGGATAATATTATCAAAAAAGCAAGAGATAACAAGTGTTGGTGAGGATGTGGAGAAATCGGAACCCTCCTATACTGTCAGTGGGAATATAAAATGGTACAGTCGCTATGGAGAACAGTATGGGGGTTCCTCAACAAATTAAAAATAGAGTTACCATGTGATCTGCAGTCCCACTTCACTTCTGGGTATTTATCCAAAAGAGTTGAAATTAGGATCTTAAAGAGACATTTGCACTCCCATTTTCATTGAGGCATTTTTCATAATAACCAAGATATAGAAAGAACTAAATGCCCATCAGCAGTTGGGTAGATAAAGGAAATGCAAAATATATAAACAATGAAAGACTATTTATTCTTAAAAATGAAGTAAATATTACCATATGTGACAAAATGGAAGAACATGAACCTGGGGATATTATGCTTAATGAAATGAACCAGTCACAGAAGGATGAATACTTCATGATTCCACTTTTATTTAAGAGGAATCTAAAATAGTTAAACTGATAAAGGCAAAAAGTAGAATGGTAGTTGCCAAAGGCTGGGAGGAGGGTGAAATGTGAGTTGCTGTTAAATGGGTCGCAGGTTTCAATTATACAAGATGATTAAGTTCCAGAGATCTGCTGTACATTGTGCCTATACTTAATAATACTGTATTGTATACTTAACCATTGTTAGGTGGGTAAATCTCATATTAACTGATTCTTGCCACAACCTTTTTAAAGATGAAAAAAATAAACATAAAAGTAAGTTGAATGAAAAATGAGGAAGAAATTACTATTTTATGGAACAACGCATTTAATTCAACAAGTAATATAAAATATATGATTTGCATTGGAAATATAAAAGCCATGCAAATCCTTTTAAATGCTTCTTATTCAGGGCGCCTGGGTGGCTCAGTCGTTAAGCGTCTGCCTTCGGCTCAGGTCATGATCCCAGGGTCCTGGGATCGAGCCCCACATTGAGCCCCACATCGGGCTCCCTGCTCCACAGGAAGCCTGCTTCCCCCTCTCACTCCCCCTGCTTGTGTTCCCTCTCTCACTGTGTCTCTCTCTGTCAAATGAATAAATAAAATCTTTAAAAAAAAAAAAACTATAAAAAAATGCTTCTTATTCAGTGCCACTACTTTCCTAATCTTGCCCTTATTTCCTCAGCTTCCAAACATTTTGATATTTGAAAAAAGATGTAGGAAATTTAATGTAGGACACATGAAAAAGATAAAAATTAAGAAGAAAATAAATATTTATGTAATGGGTGAACAGATTTGTTGTGTGTGTTTTGTGTGTGTGTGTGTGTATGTGTATTTGGTTAAGTTGTTCACTTTCTGATGAGACCTAAAGAGAGATGAGATACATATTTACCATGACTTTCTGAAGCCCAGCAGGAGACTGGCTATCCCAATATGTTTATTAAGCTCCATAGAAGCCTACACAATACAACTAATTTTAAAAATAATAATTTCAAAGTCTTTTGCATTTAAAAGCTCTAGTTTACCCCAATCAGACAAGTCCTGCTTAAAATACAAATTTTACAATCCTTCATTAAATTTAGGACTAGAGAAAAGGCGGGGAGGACACTGCTGAGGACGTTTCCACCTCCTGAGTCCTACCTTCCCATAAGCCACACATCCTGGTGGAGAAGCCACATTAAGCTGTCCACGCACAGACCCAGTCCCGCAGCAAGAGAATGCCTGGTGCCTGGAGCACACCGCATTCTGGGCTGCACTGCATGGGGAGAGTGATCTGTGATTCTGATACTCTGTAATCCTTGCATCTGTCAGAATACACACACGCACACACACACACACGCACGTGCATGGCTGTCCACAGACACGTGTGCTAATATATCCTTGCCCTTAAATCACACTTCACAGATACAGCAGAAACTCTTTTTTATATGATTCCACTACTCCTCTTATCAGAGTTTTTGTTTGTCTGTTTATAAGTATTCAGGTTTGTTTTTTTTTACAGTTTGTAAAGTTATTTTACAAAGTTAAATTTTGCCTTGAATATGCACTTTAATGGAAAAGTGAAATATAGCCAGTTAAAAAAAATTCTTCTACAATACAAAGATAAAATAAAGCCTCCTGCTTTTAAAATTAGTATGAAGAATTTAGATTATAAGGTAATATTTTAACATTCTTACACTTAAAAATCAACCTGAGTATGTCTATTCTTCATTCATCCATTCAGTATATTATGTATGCACTATGTGTTTGGAAATTTCAGATATACCAATCCTCAAGCTTAATTTCCCATCTCAGCCAAAAATTTAAAATGTATTATGTATTTGTAAAATTCATATATGTACTGTTAAAATTAAGAAAACATATATGCTAGGGATGTCATTATTTCTGTCAACATATAACATTTATAAAAAATGCTTATTCAGAAAGGACTATGCTAGATCTATATTTTTTCATGCCCTGATACTTCACAGATGTGAGCTCACATTTTTTATTTCTTATATATTTATTGTACATAATAAGCATTAAATCATTTATTTTCATTAAGCACAAATGTACCTAGATTTATGTATCAATTTGAAATTGACTTCTCATCTTTTTCTTACTCTGTTTTATGTTTCTTAAATTAAATGATGACCACATGATATTATATGATTTATATCATTATATTTATCAAAAACATATCTGAATAAATTTGTTGGACCGTTTATGACATCAACATTTATGCTCATAATTTTTATCACATGTAGCTTGAATGTGATACTTTAATTCAATGTAGGTAACAAGACTACTCTTAGGGCAAGGGCACAATGTTTCTTTAGAATAGTAGAGGCCAAATAATAATGTATAATTAATAGCACTACATTTAAAAGATCTTAGATACTATAACAGTGCTCAATTTACCTTGTCAACAATATCCGGTACATCTCTACAAATCAATATAAATTAAACATACATTTATAGTGTTCTTGTGTTTAAAAGATTTTTTATTATGCAAATATGTATATATACATATTTACTATTTTAATCATTTTTAATAATACAATTCAGTGGCATTAAGTACACTCACATTGTGCATATTTAGATTTTGTAGTTAGTTTTATTTATAGCTTTTAAATGTTGACTAAAATTAGATACATTTCCCTTCCTCATCAGATGTTTCAGAGTAATATAACCTAATTGCTACAGAAATAATTCAGTATAACTTTTTTATACTACTGTGTTGAATTATTGCACAAATTCTAATTATTTGCTCTACCTTACAATACTTTTTATTATGAGGACAAATGGGTTTCTATTATACAGATTTTTCTAGAGGGATTATAAGAAAGCAGCAAACAATATTGGTCTCAAGGGCATTATACAATACAGAGATTTCAGTTATGATTAATTATATAAAGGTTATGGTACAAGAAAAATTCTATTTGTAATAGAGGTTTAAATCAAATCCTAGATATTATGTTATAGTTTCCTAAACCATTCTGAATAAAGCAGAATTTCATGTTAAAGAGAGAGATTTAGCATCACAGTGCAAGATTTAGTCTTATTAAAATACTACACATTTCTGGGGCGCCTGGGTGGCTCAGTCGTTAAGCGTCTGCCTTCGGCTCAGGTCATGATCCCAGGGTCCTGGGATCGAGCCCCACGTCAGGCTCCCTGTTCCGCGGGAAGCCTGCTTCTCCCTTTCCCACTCTGCCTGCTTGTGTTCCCTCTCTCGCTGTGTCTCTCTCTGTCAAATAAATAAATAAAATCTTTAAAAAAAAATGCTACACATTTCAGGTAAATAGTGATGGTACTCTGGGATGCATACAACCCATTTCACCCATGGAAAAAGGCAGGCTCCTGAAAAGGTATAGATAGGATTCAGAGAACTGCTCAGTTGCCGAAGCATTTAGTTCAGATAATATATACTCTTATGAGCCAGAAGCTTATTATCTCAGTTGGATAAACAACATTTTCAAAGGTAGATAAACTATGGAAACACTTCTACATTTTTAGTTTTTATGATTGCATTCTCTGGATATCTCCTGACTTTAAAGAGCAACATTTAATTATTTTAAATATCTAAAGCAAGCACCAAATAAAACATAAAAGAATGTATCATCAATGTCTCATCTCCTCACCCAAGTGAACCAAAAATCATGGTTTTTGCCAGTTTATCGCCAAATATGTTTTCTATTTCTCATCTCCTTCCAAATTAACGGCTTTCAGGGAGTAGGAGAGGTGGGGATAAAATCCAGTTGAAGCCTTTACTGGGAGTCATAAAGTTGCACTGATTCAGTAGCTTGCCTATCAGGAATAGCATTGAAGAAAATCTAATTGAGAAGACATCTTTTTCTTTTGAGCATTTTAGTCATAGCAATTTCAAGCTTTATTCCTTTTTCAAAGCTAGCCCATACAGGTCAGCAAAAATCTGGTGTCCACATCTGGAGAAAACGAGAATAATATGTATGATTTCCCTCAGGTTTCATCTCTTCCCACCTTCAACTCTGCTTTTATTCACCCTTACATTTGTTACATTTGCTTTAAATTCAGAAGGCTCTGTCCTTGGGTCCAAGGTTAATATCTCTTCTTGTTACACCTACTCCTTTATTTCTCCTTGAATTATTTTAAAATTCACAGTAAGTCAGGATCTGTGGCTCATTTTTTGTTTCCTTGTTTACTCTGCTGCGTCCCCAGGGCCTACATCTGTATCAGTACATATAAAAATACATGCTTTATAAATATTTCCCTCTTTTCCTCTCTTCCATTTTAATATGGAACTTTTCAGTTTTTATACTCTTTATACAGTCTCAACTTTTCCTCAGTCTTCTCTTTTCCAGTATCATCTCTTACCACCTTTTTCTTGTTCCCTTCATTCTGCTAAAATGTTTAATAAATGATCAATTACCTAATCCCCAGATCCAGTGACCTCTTCACGTGCTCCCTGCTATTTTTGTCTTTTCATGAAAAATTACACAATTTGCTCTTTTTTTTCTTTTTGATTTTTTAAATACTTGACCTATAAGATATATTTCTCTTCTGATTCTTTTTCTACCTCTTGTATTGTTCTTTCTCAGTATCCTCATTGACTTCCATCCTCCTAGTCACATGTCCCCCAAAGATCTCCCCTAAGCCTATTTTACCCCTTTTATATATTTTTCTTGTGAAATTTCATCTACTCTCATAGTTTCAAGTGTTTTCAAGATGGACACATAAACATCTATTGTTCTGGACCCTTGACTAAGATGGTGTGTTATTTCTTATCATGCTCACACAACCTTATATCAGTAGGTAGTGATTCCCACATTTTAAAATAAGGGACATATTAATGCCACGAGGCTAGAGGATAACAGAGCTAAAAATCTAAGTCCGTGTATCTGACCACAAATAGTTACATTGTATTACCTCCTTTCATCCAGGTAGCAGATTTTCTCTTTTTTTTTTTTTTTACATCCTCTTCCCTTAAAGTGCATAGAAATGTGAACACTTTATCTTATAGATAGAAGTCTCTGTGATGGATTATCAGTAACCTTGTGGGAAAGGAGTGTTTACAGGTGTTTTACCCTGTGCTATAATTCAGAAAGAGAGACATAGGGATCAAGAGATGGTTTCCTATGTGGAAGTCATCTTCTAAAATGGCTTTCTTTGGATGCTATTGAAGACACATTCAGGACTCCTAAAAATACCACATAAGGTTAAATGTGTTGAGGGTTCTGGATAGTTGTTTCACAGTCAGTAATCATTTGGTAAAGAAATTTGCATTGTATCCATTGTCACATATTAGTATGTAAAAATAACTTTAGGTTTCAATATTGTTTTGTTTTGTTTTTTTAGAGAGAGAGGGAGAGAGAGGGAGCTTGCAAGCAGGGGGGTGGGGCAGAGGGAGAGGGAGAGGGAGAGAGAATCTTAAGTAGGCTCCATGGCCAGCACAGAGCCCTACTCAGGGCTTGATCTCTTGACCCTGAGATCATGACCTGAGCCAAAATTGAGAGTCCGATGCTTAACTGACTGAGCCACCCAGATGCCCCAGGTTTTGAGTTTTTAATAAAAGTTCTTACACAATATAAAGTCAGAACTAGACTTACAAGGGCTGATGACAAGCTCTTCTTGATTCACAATAACAAAAATACTGAAGTAAAAACTGGGCGTTTTCAGTAGAAAGTTTTATTTAATTCCCTCTATTAAGTAATTCATTTTGGGGAATTTTTTGGACAACAAATATATCAGAGCATGTAGCAGAGTAAATTGAATGGGGATGGATGAAAAAATAAGTCATCCTTAAGTACAGTTATTCTCCAAACTGTTAATACTATTTATAATTTGACTCTGAAAATATATATCTGTATAAAATAAAATGCAACTATGACTTGAGATAAACATTTATCTGTCCCTATTAATGTGTCCTATATTAACCAATGCTGACACTGAGATTTGAGAGAAAACTCACAAAAAATAGCAAAAGAAAAGATGAAGAGGAAACTTTTGTTGTTGTTGTTCTTGTTTTAATGCCATCATTAGAGAAGTTTATTTCAAACATTCATTTTGAATGTAGTGTGAGTATAAATAACTAATATGCTTGCAACGAGAAGAGGCAGTTCAGTGTAATGGAAAGCACACCAGGAATCAATCATCTAAATAATTAAGTTTTCTGATATCTCACATAGCCTGCAAATCTCACCACTGAGCTACCATGCTAAAATGTCAATGTGTGAGTTTCGCTATCAAGTGCAGAGAGAAAAGGTGAAAGATTATTTTGGTCCTCACAGAAACTATGGCTTCAGACATCTGACAACACTTTAATCAGGACACCAAAGCAAATGCAGAACTGTTTCCATTTTTAGTTTCACAACTCATTTGTTAGTGTTGCAAAAGAACAGAGTGTTATATAATAACCATTTGATGTTTATTTTAGGTGTGCATTATTCTTTATGTGGAAGTTCCCTGATGCAAAACTTAGTTATTCTTTATACTACCATCTGGTTGGTGGTGCCTCAGTGGAAACTTCCTATAATCTGGCTTGAAGTCAAAAATAATGTTTCAAAAAGTTTTCTGTAGTTTAGCATCTAAAGATGGTGTTTTAAATGTTTAATGTTAATGTTTAAATGTTTGAATCCTATATATCTAATAAATTCAGGAATACCATCTAAGCCTATAAAATTTAGTACAAAGATAAAAAAGATAATTTCTATTCTCAGTTTGCTTTTAAGTCTTGGTATAAAGATATACAATAGCCAAATTTGGGGCCAGATGCCTTAGAAAGCTAAGAAATATGTGTATTCCAAATGGCGATCAACACTTCTTTCTCCTACTGGCAACATCCATTACAAATCTTCTTAATGTTATCACATCTATCTTCTCATCTGGCTACTAACTAAATCTTATTTACTGTATTTTAAATAAAAATTGTGTATCTTCATGGTGTAAAACATGATGTTTTGACATATATATATATATATATATCTTATACACAAAGTGAAATGATTACTGCAAAATAATTACTTATCCATAGTTACCATTATTTTGTGTAGAGTGAGAGCACCTGAGATTTACTCTCAGAAAATTTCCAGTATACGATACAATATCATTAACTATAGTCATAAGGCTGTGCATTAGATCTCTAGCACCTATATGTTCTGCACATCTGCAACTTTATACCCTTTGACCAACATCTCCCATTTTCCCCACCTCCTTGCCCCTTGTAACTGCCATTCTGTTCTCTGCTTCTATGAATACTTTTTTTAGAATCCACATGTATGTGAGATCATGCAGTATTTTTCTGTCTGTATCTTCCTGATTTCATTTAGCACAATGTCCTCCAATTTCTTCCATGTTGTCACAGTTGGTAGGATTACATTCTTAATTTAAGGCTGAATAACATCCCATTGCATATATATACCACAAATTTTTCAGCCATTATCCACTGATGGACACTTAGGCTGTTCATATCTTGGTTATTGTAAATAATGCTGCAATGAACATATATATCTCTTTGAGGTACAAATTTCAGTTCCTTTGGATATATGCCCAGAAGTGGGATTGCTGGATCTTGTAGTAGTTCTGTTTTTAAGTTTTGAGGATCCTCCATACTGTTTTCCATAGTGGCTATACCAGCTTAAATTCCCACCAATAGTACACAAGGGTTCCCTTTCCTCCACATCCTAACACTTGTTATCATTTGCTTTTGTGATAATAGGTGTCATGCTAACAAGTACGAGGTGATATCTCCTTGTGTTTTTGATTTGCATTTCCCTAATGATTAGTGATGTTGAGAACCTTGGATTGAAAACATCCTCACGATACTATTTTTCACTGAGGTCTGTGTAAGGGATTTTTGAGAGCTGAAAAATTTTAAAACATAAACATTGGCCCTTACTTTGTGACATTTCTGAAATTATTGAAAAGATAAGACTTCTATGTGCACTTTCCTGAGGAAGGCTCAAAGTCATATTCAACCACAAAAAATGCACTGTCACAACAGCATACATATTGGATTTCATGCACAATTGGTACAGAAAGGTGACAGAAGTTATTATTATTCATACTCTTTTTAAATCTATGGTTGTGTAGGTTTTCAAGGGATGTGGTTTGGCTGGAACAGTCTTTGTTATCAGTCATAGACACTGGGAAATTTTGAGGGAAATTACAAGTATCTCACAACTGTAGCACAATAATAATAAACAACAAACAGTATTTAACAAGAAGTCTATCAAATCTTTATGAATGGTAATTTTCCTGAAATAGAATCCTAAGAGAGACCAAAGTTCTGGGGCCTCTAGATAAATGTAAGGAAAGTGAAGATTGGTCTGACTTAAGAATTTAAAGACTCACTTATCATCATAAGAACACGAAATGTGAAATTTTAAATCTAATCCAGTTAAATGAAAATTTTTAGAGATTTGATGATGTCCTTATTAGATCATCATCTCTAATAGCATATGATTCAGACCTCACCCTTCTCTATTAAATCCACAATGCAAAAATTATCCAGCATAAATGTATAAACTTGGTTCAGACTATCCCTCGTAGAAAAAAAGAAAAAGAAATCTGATTTGTATATAATATAAGTACATTTATATTTTATAATTCTCTCTCTATATATAAATATATAGAAACATCTATGTATATAATCTATCTATCCATCCATCTATATATAATAGATATAATACAAATTCAGGGTCATTCTACAAAATTCCTGACTAATGCCCTTCAAAGTTGTCATACCAAAATGAGGAAAATGTGAGAAACTTTAACAGCCAAGAGGAGCCGAAGGATATATGACAATAAAATATACTGTGATATGCTAGATGAAGTCCTGGAACAGAAAAAAATGCCTTAGGGAAAAATAAAGTAATCCAAATAAAATATTGACTTATGTGTAAACATTTGTTCATTACTTTTAACAAATGCACCAAATAATGAAAAATGTTATTAATGGGGAAACGAAGTGTCGGGTATATGAGAACTCTAATTCTGTTTTTGCAATATCTTTGGTAAGTGTAAAATTATTAACAATAATAATCTGCAAAAATGCTGCAAAACCTAAAGCATAAAATCATGAAGATTATATGAAGAAAATACAGGTAAACTCAAATTGGGGATTTTTAAACAGGCCATGAAAATATGAGCAAATATACCTACATGAAATTTCAAAAGCTGTATCTTCTCATTCATAAGATGTCCAAATTACAAGTAGTAAATAGAAAGAAAAAGCACCACATACATAAACCAGTTAGTTGATAGGCCTCCATTAATGATAAGGTTAGGGTTAGATTAACTTGCTTAAGTCCTAATCTCTATTAGCAATATCTACTCATAGGAAACTGGTTAAATAAATGGTGTACAAGTGAAAATGTTAGAAAAATAAACACCATATCAGTAGTCACCTAAGAAAAGCAGGAAAATTAAAACTTAATATAAGAATAGAAATATATATTTTAGAAATTATTAAAATGACAGGCCTGATATAAAGATGTATGCCTTCAAATGCAGGCATGAACCAAAAATAAAAATTAATCAATCAAAATAAAATAAAAATAATTTAAATACACATACCTAAAAATTAAAAATTGGGGACATTTTTTCAAAATTGAATTTGTTCAATATTTATAACATTAAATATCACACAAATTTTCCTTAGTATTAGAATTCTTTAAAAAATTAGTTCTATTCCAGTTTTAATGTTTCCCCCTAAAGATGTGTGAATGGATTTTCCTGTGATCCCTTTGATGTACGCCACAATGCTAATGATATATTTCTCTTACATCGTCAACAAAAAGTTTTCAGTATAAGTTTGCATTACTAGATCAGTATTTTAACAACCTTATATAAGGCAAGAGAGTCAAAACCTTTGGCAAGCCAGGTGATCTTCTCTGTAATTTGCTTGTTGTGCTGTCTAAAGCACCCGAGCCAGGGACCAGGCATATATATTATGTGTTGGTATGTCAGGGCTATTTGTTTTTCCCTAAGGGACAATACTTATTGATATAATTACTTAATCCATTTCCAAATGGAAATTCATTTGCCAAGTATGATTGTATTACGCCATGTATTAGTTTGCTCGGGTTGCTGTAACAAAATACCACAGACTATGTGATGTGACCCTAAGAACAGAAAGGTATTTTCTCATAATTCTGGAAGCTACAAGTCCAAGATCAAAGGTTTAGTTTCTTCTGAGACCTCTCTCTTTGGCTTACAGATGGTCACCTCCTCACTGTGTCCTTATATGGCTGTCCCTTGATCTGTGTGTTCTTTTCTAATCTCCTCTTCTTATAAGGACGCCTGTCATATGAAATTAGAGCCACCCAGGACCTCATGTTATCTTAAGTACCTCTTTGTAGGTCTATCTTCAAACACAGTTACATTCTGGGTGTACTGGGGATTATGAATTTTGGTGAGACCTAATTCAGGCCATAATACCCCAGATGACCTCTACTCTATAGTAACATTTGGATGATTCTCTCTATGCCTTCTGGAGAAGAACTTTAAGCAATACTTTGTAACCAATGGTTAAAGAACCCTGCATAGAGGCTTATGACTTGCTGGGTTCTGACCCTGAGTAGTCATCTTAAAAAAATTCTAAGCCTGGGAAAGAAGAAATAAAGATGAGAGAGAACTAATACTAGTTGGGAACATAAAATTAAAATGAACTGAGCACGGAGCCTGACCTGGGGCACAATCCGATGACCCAGACACCATGACCTGAGCAGAAATCTAGAGTCGGACACTTAACCGACTGAGCCACCCAGTCATCCCTGGTTATCAGTATTTTATAATAAATCATGGTTTCATTCATATAGGTGCAGGGAAGAGGCTGTTTTCATTTTCTACTGCTGCATAAAAAGTTACTACAAACTTAGCAACTTAAAACAACATACACTTATTATTTCACAATGTCTTTGGGTTAGGAGTATGGACATGGCTTACCTGGATCCTCTGCTCAGACTCTCATGAGTCTACATTCAGTGTATCAGGAAGGCTAAGGTTTCATTTGAAGCTCATTCAGATTGTTGGCAGAATTCTGTTCCATGTAGTTATAGGACTAACGTGCCCAACTCTTAGAGGACAGCCCCATCCATAGGAAATTCAAAACACTGTTGTTTTCTTTCTTGCAGGCCATCAGGAGAGCATCTCCCTAATGCGTCACCTTCTTTTGAAGGGCTCACCTAATTAGGTCAGGCCCATCTGTGGTAATCTCCCTTTTGATTGACTTAAACTCAACTGATTAGGAGTTTAATATAGGGGTGATACTTCATCATAGTAATGAGTCCCAGCGGTACTCTAAGGTAGGGTATTGCATAGGCTACGCACAAATGGAACCAGGATCTTAATTTTGCCTACCACAGAGATCAAGTTAAATTATTTTTTGGCTGAAAAGAAAATGAGAATTTTCTTTTCTATTTGCAAAATATTCAAGTTGAAAGTTAATTTTGGAGAAACTTCATAATTTTTCTTTTAATTTATGGATCACCCAGTCTCAGTTAAAAGAACTATGAAATTCAAGCAGCAAGAGAGAAAAAAATTTGATGAGCAGTGCTCTTTGTTTAGCCCAGAAGATCATTTGGAGTCATTTTACATTGTACAATTATTTATAAAGCTGCTGTATGTGGGAAAAGTAATATTGACACTCTACTTCTAACTTGTTAAGTGAATTACTCCTCTTGCTAATACTGGCACAATTTTACACAGTAAAACTGGGTAGATACCTCAAAACAGCATCTTTTGATTACAAAGTAGAATATTGATTATATCTTAAGATTAGATTTCCATTTAACTTGAAATTCACTTTTGAAGATAGATGGATGAATTGAGTAAATGAAGCTTTTTCCTTTTGTGAGTTACATAGTCAATTTTTCTTTTGATGCTTAGCATTTCCATTCTGTGATTCTGCAGTATTTCTTAGATTCTTCTTCATAGGGTCCTTATATAAGCCAAAGTTATTTCCAAAATATTAGACTGCATTAAAATAAAAGGAAGTTTTATTTGAAGTAAAAGAGTCATAAGGTAGTAAAAGCATTCTCAGAAAAAGAATTCCTTAAGTTATTCAAAAATAGTTTCTGATTCTCTGTCCAGGAGCCTTAAGAAAGTTAACATAATTTAGGAGGTCAGAGGAAGTCTCAGGATAGTTTGCCATTGTTTCTCTTTCTCTCGCCCAATTCTAGTTCTATCCTGAATTTGTGTCTATCAACAGATTTGTTGATTATTGAAATTTAATATATAGTTGTTGAGTTCTTGTCAAAATTCTCTGCATATGGCAAATACTTAATATATATATATTTCATTTGATTGATTTTTCTTCTTTGGTTTCAGAGTTTTTTTATTATTCTTTTTAAAACATTTTATTTATTTATTTGACAGAAAAAGAGCACAAGCAGGGGGAACAGCAGGCAGAGGGAGAAGCAGTCTCCCCGCTGAGCAGGGAGCCCAATGCGGGGCTCCATCCCGGGACCCCGGGATCATGACCTGAGCCGAAGGCAGACGCTTAACTGACTGAGCCACCCAGGTGCCCTATTTTTTTTTTAAAGATTTATTTATTTTAGAGAGAGAAAGAGAAAGAGAGCTAGGGGAAAGACAGGGAGAGGGTGAGAAATCCTCAAGCAGGCCAGGCTCCATCTCAGGGCCCTGAGATCATGACCTGAGCTGAAACCAAAAGTCAGACACTTAAGGACTGAGACACCTAGGTGTCCCCCATTTGGGTTTTTTTAATTCCATTTGTGATTGGTATCAAAAAGTAGAATGTCTAGGCAGGAGAAAGAAAATGTAAATGGAAAAATACCAATCTGGGTCGATCAGTGGTGTAAAATGAAAAAAACCCAAAAAACTGTTGTGAGAAAAATGATTTTCATAGTTCATCTCTAATTTGTCAAAATGTTTCTGCTATCCAAATCATCACCTTATATTTGCCTGCATTTCATGAATTTTATTAGTTTTCTTTTCAATGTAGCTCTTCTCCCTGAATAGTATTTGTTTCTCTAATTTTTCAAATGTATATTTTTTTACTGCTCTGTATATGTATTTCCTTTAAATAGAAATTTTTATGATGGGGAAGACTTCTCTAAGGAAATACATTCTTTGAAAGGTTATGACAGTAGTTATTTTTACTTGCTGAAATTCCCCACTGGAAGGTTCTTTTAATTCATTTTATAAATCTCCTTTCTTTTTAAATACCACCATAATAGAAAAATTCAATAAGAGTAAAATAAGAGTCAATTGACCGTTGTTGCCTGAAGAGATATGAGAACTCTTGCAAAATGTAGTGTTCTTTTTTTGTTTGTTTGTTTTTACAGGCCTTCTTATTTTGGTGTGTCTTTCAAAGTACCAATATAGCTCTTATTATCACCGTTACACCAAGGGACTGTGGCATGCAGACTATTTTAGCATAAAACAGCACTAAATCTCCTTTTCCATGCTTATCTCCATTGCTATTTCTGAAACAGTAAAATATATCGATGAGTATGCAATATGCAAATTTCATGCCTAGTAATATGGATAGTGTATAATCCAATATTCTCCTTTTTTATTCACCAAAATAAAAATACTACTTATATAACCTTATTATGATCATCCTAGTGTAATGTTTAAGTTTGCATCTCTTTTGTTTATGATCTCTAAATTTTATAGATTAAGGACGCCTGGGTGGCTTAGTTGGATGGGCATCAGACTCTTGATTTCATTTGGGGTGGTAATCTCGGGGTCATGGGATCAAGCCCTGTGTTGGGCTCTGCGGTTTGTTGGGGGTGCTCTGCTTGGATTCTCTTTCTCCCTCTCCCTTTGCCTCTCCCCCACCCCATGCTCTCTCTCTCATAATTAAAATCTTTTAAAAAGTAAAAAAATTCTATAGATTATAAAATTATGTTTATAATTCTAGTCCAGAGATGATTTGAAATTGGCAATATTTTTTAAATATTTATAGTAACAATATACACATGTATCTATGAATTCACACAAAACATAAATTGTTATTAGACATGCAACAGCTAGTTCCCTTAGTAACTTGCTTTTTGTCTCTTCTTAACTGTGGTGGGTCAATTTATAGAACCTAATGTTCTTTTTCATTATGTCAATATTACATATCTATTTAATGTCTTCACAATAGCATGTCAAAGTAGGAAGAGGAAACCAAAATGAATGACAATCGTCTGCTTTGAAAATCATGCCCTATTATTTATTTGTGTGTATGTGTGTTTTTAGTATTACTTTACTTAAAATAGAAATTACAGAAGTTATCATATGCTTACCTTTGTCAAAATACCATATAGATATGGATGTTGATGTATACTGATATACATATCACTGGTCTCTATCACCTTAATATTATTCATAACCGTCCATTAAACAGATAGACAACTGTGAAGTTTGAGATGGAAGAAATCCATTTTTGCAATTAATTTTCCTACAAAATCTGTAATATGCTAGCAGAAATGGTGAATCACCAATTTAGTAATAGTCATTCAGGCTAAAGCACAATTTACCTATTGATTACTAGAAGTTTTAATAATTTCCTAGCCTCTCGAGCTTCTTCTACATTACTAACACTATTCATTACCTCTCACTAAAGATATTTCATGGGGTGGAATTCTTAACTCAAACAAAGCCAGCCTGATTGTGAATATAAGTGGCCTCCCCCCAAAAAAACTCTTTGAAATCATAAAAACAGAAATGAAATGTGCCTTGTAAAATAGAATGAATTGTCAATTGACTAGTAATTCTTGTGCTGCTTTTCACAGGGCAAAATGAAAAATTCTATAAAGGAGAAGAGGGGAAAAACACCATAAAATTGGCGTGGATTCTTTCACTGGGTAGGAAAAAAAAAAGTGTCACAGACAAAGAAAAGAGACTTTGGACTTGAAATATAATGAAAGTGATTTTTCTGAACAGATGAAGCAGATGGCATTTACAAAAGCAACTAAACTTTATGAATAGTATAGAATTTTTCTTTGGATCTCTTCAGAGAACATAACACTTGAGAAAGCAATGGGTCTGAAAGTTGATTACCAGGCCTTCACCCCTGTGGAACCAGCTCAAAAATTTAACCCTTGCTACTGCTAACTAACTAACTAACTAGAGTCAGTAAGAATTATTTCTAGTGAGAATACTATGGCATACATTTGGGGAATGTATTATATATGCTTATCACTTAAGTAACTATTTTTACAAACCTCAAATGCCATCTCTAAGAAAAGACAAATAATAAATCAAGATAAAAATTGAAAAGCTTTGAAGCTCTCTAAAATTGACCAATCCTTCCAGTAAGTAAATGTTGTTTTCAGAGCTCCTTTAACAGTGTCTAGCATAAAGTAGGTGATTGATAAATGCACATTCCCTTTACCACTTCTGAAAAATATCAGACAACCTTGAATACCAATTATTGGGAATGATAATGAGTTTATATCAGTATCCCTCAGGCATAAATGTAATATTATTTTAATATATGTGGCATTAGGTATATGAAATTCCTAGTTCAGATGAAGATAAGCCACTAAGAATATATGTATAACTTTTATGTTGGTCAACTGAGACAATGACTAAAAACGAACAGGAAGAAAGAGTCTTGCATTCACTGAATTTTGGAGCTATGTGTTCTGTTATATACTTAGACCCTATATTTTACAGATGATTAATTTTAGGCTCTAACAAGTCACATGATTTACATCTCACAGCTAATAACTATGATACCTTGGAACAATAACCAACTTATAATGCCCTAAAATACAGGCATTCAAGGTTTTTTCTTCTTCCTCGGTATTTCTTTCTAGTGAATTGAATCTATTTCCATGGTTGTATTTCCTATCTAAATGATGATAATCCCAAGTTCTTATGTCCTGCTCAGGTATCTCCTGTTACATTTGGACTTATATATGTCCAACTACCTGCCATCAATTAATCATAAACTCCTGAAAAACACCATGTTCTAAATAAAACTTTGTCCTTATAAGTTCATCTTATAGTTCAGCTTAGGTGATACCTCTAATTCACACAGTTTCCAAGCTAGAACAGTGGATGTCATCCTTGATGATGCTCTTCCCTACATTCTCCTATGCAATTGATCATATTTTCTGAAAATATCTATCACATCATACCATCTGACTTCCTACTACCTTCCTCTGTACCCCTTTCCTGAAACATTCCACTAAGAATATACTCAGAGTCCATGCTACAGCCACAGAAACCTTTTTTTCCATTTCCACAAATCTCTGTTTCATTTTGAACTTGCTGTTTTCCCTGCCTGAACCTTACTTCCAATGTATACAAACTCCAATAATTAGGCTAATTTGAGAAATCCCCCATATTTCAGACAAAATGCAATTTCTTGATCAAGCTTTGTGTACCTGAATTAGATGCTCTTCCATGTGTTTCTATATTTGTCCTTTTTTAAAAATATCATTTGTCACACTGTTCATATTGTGTTTCTTATAATCATCCCCACATACCTGGACTAAACTGTGGAGAGTCAGGAATTATGTCTTTCTTACTTCCTGGTTATATCTCCAAAGTCTACTCCAGGATGAGAGTATTAGTAATTTTTTAAAAAATAGTTATGAAATAAATATATAAGCAACTGAATGAATGAATGAATGTCAGGGGCCATCCTGCAAAATCAAGGTACAACATGAAAATTAAAAAGTCATATTTCTAAATAGTCCACTCTTTTCTATAATCCATTTAAAAATTAAACATGCCTAGGGCACTTGGGTGGCTCAGTCTATTGAGCTTCCAACTTCTATTTGGGCCATGATTTTGGGTCCTGGGATTGAGTCCCACATCGGACCCCATGCTCAGTGGGGAGTTGGCTTCCCCCTCTCCCTCTGCCCCTCCCCCTGCTGTGCTCTCTTTGTCTCTCTGTCTCTCTCTCAAATAAATAAATAAAATCTTAAAAGAAAATTAAACATGCCCAACTGTTTCCTAATTTTAAAATAATTTATTCTCTAATACAACTTTTTTCCTTGTACCATATGGGTGAAGTTTGGCCAGATAATTCAATCTTTATTTATTTTTTATATTTATTATTATTATTTTTTAAAGATTTTATTTACTTATGCAGGAGAGACAGAGAGAGAGACAGAGGAAGAGGGAGAAGCTGGCTCGCCACGGAGCAGGGAGCCTGATGCGGGACTCGATCCCCAGGATCCCGGGATGACCACTTGAGCCAAAGGCAGATGCTTAACTGACTGAGCCACCCAGACGCCCCAGATAATTCAGTCTTTAAAAATTACATCATCACACACTAAAATTTCCACAAAGGAAAAAATATTAACAATTTTTTGTATGTAATATTCATCATTTACTTTCAGTAATGATATATGGATGATTAATTTTAAACAGCTTTAAGTTTATAAGAGCATTTAATCCATTTTATCTATCATTGATCTTTATAATTTTTTTTTAGTAAGTAGCAATTACCATTAGTCCAATTTTGAGTATGAGTATAACAAAGCACAAAATATCATGTCAATTTTTTTATACTGAACTTGGATTTGTTTGCATTCTGGGAAAACAAGTAAAATTTTCTAATTTCTCATTGATTTATCTGGAATTACTCAGAATCAGACCCTGAGAATGGTAGTATGCTTATTTGTGTAAGTCGTCTATTTAGGAGATGATTCTAGTTAACTGTGGCAAGGAAGTGAAGAAGTGATACAGGAAAAGAAGAGGAAAATAACACATAGCTCAGAGATCTCCCACCAGAGAGGTAATAGAGCTGAGGGACTTTTATACCAACTCCCAAGAGTTTTTCCTTTAGGTCTGAAGTGGGTGGGGTCAGTGCTTAATGCCACCTGAGAGGTAAAGAGAGAACACCTTGAAATAAAGAAATGTGGGTGTTGAAATATGGGGATCAGATTAACATACACTACAATGTAAAAAACAAGGGAAATGGACATTTGCTACAGTCATTATATGAAACTTCCAGACTGATCACGTTGAAAAGTATTAATAGCAGATTCAACTATTTTACCCGACCTCCACTTCAGGCCATGACAGATACCTGTGACTGGATTTACTTTCCTTCTCTAAACAACTAAGACCCTGGACAAAATATGTGAAACTTGTTTTCAGACATTGCACACCAGACTCTGCAGAACCATAATCTCTGAAAGAAGGGAATCAATAGAAGTGAGCCCCAAAACAGTGCAGGACCCTAGAGCAGAAAGGCAGATTCTGGGTTTTACCATGGTCTTAAGGAGTTGAAGAAATTGGAATGTAGGGAGATTGAGGTGGCTTGAATTTGCAGGACAAATTATCAGAGGGTTGGAAGCCATTTTGAGAAATCTGAAATATTCCCTTTGGATCATTTTATGAGGCCAAAATTACCCTGATACCAATACAAGACAAATGTATTCTAAGAAAATGAATCTACAGACCAATTGTCCTCATGAACATAGATGCAAAAAATCTCTATAAAACGTCAGCAAATAGAATCAAGCACTATATAAAACATATAAAACATTCTGACTGAATTTCAGTACCTTTAAGTTTATTTGTAAAACTATTTAATCCATTTTATGTTTCTATATTTTTTTTTACTAAGTAGCAATTACCATTGGTCCAAGTTAGCTTTATCACAGGAATGTAAGGATAGTATAATATTGATTATTTTATTATATATAATATTATATAATGTTATACTCTTAATGTTCCTGTTAGCAGAATAAAAAACAAACATATGATAATCTCAATAGATAGCTCTACCCCTGAGCTAGTTGCCTGGGGCTTCAGTTACCATTTGTCATATGTTCTTAACCATCAGGTAATGAAGTATAGCTCTTGTTTTGTGGAGGTCTGAGAAAATGCTTGGTGGTGAACAGAGGTTCTCATATTTTCTGAAAACAGCTAGAAACTATTAACCTAGTATCTGAGTCAGTTTCAGCTACTGTAACAGAATTCCATAGACTAGGAAGCTTAGAAACAACAAAAAGTTATTTCCCTCAGTTCTGGGGGCTGGAAATGTAAGATCAAGGTGCCAGCATAGCCAGGTTCTTGGTGAAAACCAGCACTCTAGTTTGCAGATGGCCATCTTCTGGCTGTGTCTTCACATAGTTGAAGGGGCAAGAGAGTTCTGTGGGGTCTCTTTTATAAGGGTGCTAATCCCATTCATGATAGTTTTACCCTTCATGAACTAATCACCTCCCAAAGGCCCTGTCTCCTAATACCATCACAGGGGGTGAGGATTTCAACATATGAATTTGGTGGGGGTGGGGCAGGGGGCTTAAACATTTAGTCTGTAGCACCTGGTATGAGATACCATTATGTATAAAGAGTTTAAGAAAATCTGCTGAAGACTAAGTTGAAGCCAGTCACGGATGGTCCTAACAGTTGATATCTGAAGTTCTCTTCAGGTAAAAGGTAAACAGCAGTCAGACTAGGCTGGGCCATGGCGAGAGTAGAAGCAGCTTGTTTTCTCCTGCAGGATCACTACTCTGGGACTTTGTCCTCTATTTGCTTGCTCTCCCACACACCTCATTCCTCTCTACCCAGTAGTGCCCCACACATGGGGACTGTGATCTCTCTTGTTGCCATGGGGATAAGTCTCCCTTAGAAACTTGGGTTCACAGATAAGTCATTTTAGCTTGAACTTTTACTCATTTCCTACCAATTTTTTGTCATGCTAAATGAAGTACTTGGCATCCATGAACATTAGGCCCATCTCCCAGCATTATAAGGAGACAGAACAGAAATGACAAAAGGTCACAAATTGTTAAAAATAATGTTGGGTGTCACAGTGCTCATTGCTTTGAAATACCAGAGCCTCTACATTTTTCAAAAGCCAGTTTAATGATCTGCCCCATTTTAGGAAGCAAAAACATCTAATTAAAAGGACTTGGCAAAGATAAACTCTCATCTGCATGTAAACTATGTGATATGGAATGGTCTACTTGCCTTGAGCTCTCATTAATCTGTGTTACTCAAACTCACTGTGTATGGACACAATAAATAGTTTTAGTTTTGAGGAAGTGAAACAGCTTCATAACTTCTAACACTCTTAGTCAACACTAGAGTTTAAAGATGTTAAACTAAAATTAGTTCTTAGGATAAATCTTACTTGGTCATGGTGGGGTTTCTCAACCTCAGCATTACTGCCATCTTGGGTTAGACTGTTGTCCAAGTGGGAGGCTGTTCTGTGATGGAAGATGTTTAGCAATATTATTGGCCTCTGCCAAGTGTAAGCCAATAGCAAGCCAATAGCAAACCCCCGTCAGAGCAATTAAATATGTCTTGTGATACTGACTTCTTTTGTTTGTTAAACAAGTACATTTTAGGGCACCATTTCAATTCTTCTGTTAATATGTTTTTAGTAATATATATATATATATATATATATATATATATATATATATATACTATAGTAGTATAGTATATAGACCTTAAAATATTTATCTTAAGTTATCACTATTAAGTTCAAGGTAATATTAGTTTAATTCAAGTAAAACAAAACAACTTTACTCCAGCATAGCTCCACCTCCTGAGCAATATATATATATAATATATCATAAATTATGTAAACATATAAATACATATATATAAATACAGTAGTATAGTTAGTAATTCACAAAATCTTATGATTTTAAAGGAAGAAAGAAGGAGAAAAAACACAGTCTTTCACATTTACGCAAATAGTTGTTATTTCAGGTGTTTTTCATTTCTTTTAGTGCTTGTCATTTAGCACCTTTCCTCTTTACCTTTCTGTCTATAGGACTACCTTTAGTATTTCTCATTAGGTAGGTCTTCTTGCAATGAATTCTTTCAGTTTATTTTTTTTCTGAGAATGTTTCTATTCAGTCATCATTTTAAAACATTGTGCTGCTTTTTATAAAAATCTCAATTGACTTGTTTTTTCTGACAGTTCACTTTCCTTTACTTTTCTTTAATATTTTTTCTTTTTTTAAAAATTTTTTATTATTATGTTAATCACCATACATTACATCATTAGTTTTTGATGTAGTGTTCCATAATTCATTGTTTGTGCATAACACCCAGTGCTCTATGCAGAACGTGCCCTCTTTAATACCCATCACCAGGCTAATCCATCCTCCACCCCTCTCCTCTCTAGAACCCTCAGTTTGTTTTTCAGAGTCCATAGTCTCTCATGGTTCGTCTCCCCCTCCGACTCCCCCCCTTCGTTTTTCCCCTCCTGCTATCTTCTTTTTTTTTTTTTTTTACATATATTGCATTATTTATTTCAGAGGTACAGATCTGTGATTCAACGGTCTTGCACAATTCACAGCACTCACCATAGCACATACCCTCCCCAGTGTCTATCACCCAGCCACCCCATCCCTCCCACCCCACCCCCCACTCCAGCAATAATATTTTTTCTTTACATTCTTTAGTTCAGGTGGTTTCTATTGACCTGTACTCAAATTCACTAATTCCTTCTTCTGCTAGCTCATATCTGCGGTTGATCCTAGGTAGTAAATTTTTTTATTTTATTTATTGTTATTTTCAAGTAACTTGTTCAATAGGAATATTCTTCCAGATCCTAATTTTTTCTTTTTCTTAACTATTCTAGACTTACTCTCTGGACTCTCTCTATCCTTTTGGATGCACAGTAGCTGATGTGTCTGTTCAGATTTGTTTTTCTTGTTCATGTTCTTATTTTTTATCCTGATTTCATAGGGGATTCTCCCATACCCACATGGCTTAGTGGTCAGCCAATAATTTGGACATGGGTAATGCTTCAAGACTTGACCCCGTTATGGCTTTTACTGTCTGCAGATGGATTTGTGTGGGGGACAGGAGTTCAAAGTGCAGCTTGAGCTTTTACTTTTTTTCTGGGCCCTCTTTTGTTTCTCAAGTCAGCTTGAGCTTTTACTTTTTTTCTGAGCCCTCTTTTGTTTCTCCTATGAATGTGTGTGGTTTTTCAGTCATCCAGGGAGATTTGGAGAGTTTATCTTTCTCATATACAGATTCTCATCATTAAATTCCTGGCTGATCTGCATGTGTGCCAACTTAGCTTACGTCAATGGATCTGGGGGTTTTCTCAGTTCATTTCTTTATGAACTTGCTAATCATGTAGATCCCACCACCAGGCATAAGCTTGAATCCTCCACTCCAAATCAGTTCCATTCATTCTGGCAGCAAGGGTGCTGGTTTTTATCAAACTAGTTATACCCTGGTTAAATGACTATGCTGACCATGAAGAAGATTAGGGGGTAGCCCCTGGCAAGAAGGCCTCAGATTCAGCCATTCTTACCTAAGTTCTAGCAGTTCTTTAATAAACACCTCTCAAGTATTGGCCAGGGTGTGGAGACCTGAAACTCTGCTGGTGGTAATGTAAAATTGGATGATAATATTGGAATTGACTGGGAACAGGAATAAGGGGATCATTTGAGGTGCTGAAAATGTTTTATATCTTGATCATGGCTGTAGTTACATGAGCAAATGCACCTGTTAAAACTTACTGAAAAATCTCTTCAAGTGAAAACATTTCACTTTATGTAAATTAAAACTCAGTAAACATTGATGTAAACTTAGAAACTTTCTTGAAGATTTTTTGCAAGTGCCAGGGTGGCTCAGTCATTAAGCATCTGACTTGGTTTCAGCTCAGGTCGTGATCTCTCAGGGTCATGAGATCAAGCCCTGGGTCAGGCTCCACACAGCACAGAATCTGCTTGTGATTCTCTTTTCCTCTTCTTCTGCTCCTCCTGCTCATGCCCTCTCTCTTTCTCTCTCTCTAAAATAAATAAATAAATCTATAAAACAAAAAGATTCTTTGTAAGATGCTCTTTTTCAGGCTGAAGTTCTTCCATTCTACTCTAATTTTGCTAAGAGTTTTAAATCATGAATGAACTTGAATTTTATAAAATTCTTTTATTCTGGCTCTCTTGGAAACTGTTTAATCTACCAATGTGACAAATTATATGAAGATTTTCTAAAATTTCTAGATGCAAATAATTGCAGATTTACAGTGAAGTTGTAAGAATACTGCAAAGAACCTCATCTAGCCATTACCCACATCACTGTGGCTAACGTTTTCCCCAAATTGCTTCATCATCAACCATTTGAAAGTTAAGTTAAATACATAATTTTCCAATTCCTCTGAATACAGAGTGTATATGTCCTAAAAATAAAGACATCTGCTTACATAATCACAGCAGTTATCAATTTGAGTGTGTTTATTTCGTCTAAGTTTTCAACCTTATTTGAATATAATTGTTCTACGTGATTTTTTATTAATTTTTATCTCAGCTATGCTTATAATTATTTTGTCATCTTTCCTAGTTCATTTTTTTTTACTATTTCCTTCCTTCCACTTTCTTTTTCTTCTTTTTTTTAGTCTTCAGAAAATAACTATAATTATAACAATGATGGCAACAATGTAAGTCGGTAGAGTCACTTGTAAAAAATGTCTGGGACTATCTGTTAAAGTTTAATTTGTGCATATTCTAGTACATCTAGCAATTTTCCTGAAAGAAACCTATATATGTATACCAAAATGTAGGTAGGTACAAGGATATTCATAGCAACATTATTCATAATAACCCCAAATTGGACACAAACAAGTTATCCAATAGGTAGATAAATTGTGTTGCATTCAAGCATCCACCAATAAAAGTGATTGAACTGTATTATACTAGAATTGTGGACCACTACTCATCAGTTAAAATAAATAAACTCTCCCACATGAATATATCTCGTACATATAATGTTGAGTGAGTCCAAAGAGTGCATACTCCGTGATTCTAATCCAGGAATTTAGTAATCGAAATAGTGATTACCTTGTGTCACAAGAGTCAAGAGTGACTATGAGAGGCCACAAAAGATCCTTTAGATTTGATGGTAATGTTTTATTTCTTGATGTAGGCAGTGATTACATTATTGTGTTCATTTTAAGCATATTCACCAAGCTAAACACGATTGTTCACTTTTATTTTGGTACTATTCATTATTCATTACTTCATTAAAAAGTATTGCTTGTCACTTAATATTATGACTCCATTTCATAAGATAAAATTTTATCTCAAGTCTGTAATCTATTTCCCAAGTGCAAATGAATTATCCATCTCCCCCTTCTAAAGCTGAGCATGAATAGAGCTGCTGACCTAAAATGCTATGGAAAATTATATGTAGGATCCTCTTTACCTTCATAATGACTTCTAGCTTTGTAATTGAAGTGAAATTATCAGAGTGAAGTAAGGAAATTTCTTTACAAATTTCATCATTGAATAATTCTTGCTTTTTATAAAGACTGTCAAACATTGATAATGCTTTACCTTCCCAATATCTTTGTTTTTAAATAACTTCCACATTTATTGCTTTCAGTGATCTTCAGAGCATTTCTCTGGAAAGTAGGTAACTTCCTCAGTCATACAACTAGTTATTGGTTTGTTAGATTAAAATTCATGTTTTCTGACTCCCAGATTAGTTTTTTTTTTTCTTAACGTCCACTTTACCACACTGTCAGACCACTTTCTTAATCATATTCTGATATGTATCCACCACAGGATTGTTTCATACTTCTTCATAATACAAATGCATAAATTAAATCTGCCATGTTCCAGGGTCAAATTTGTTTTAAATCACGAATAATACCTCTGATGTAGGTGAAATTACTCATATTTAGATTTATGTTTCTGTCTCTAAGGATAAGAGAGATCCTGATCTAATTACCCGAGCTTGAGGATTTTAATTTCAGTAGAAATTGTTTCTTGACACTAACTGAATTGGGAAAGTTAAATGTGAAATGAGAAATACTTTCAACATAGCTCCCTATGATGCATATGTTACACCAATAATGTAAGACGAAATCTATGATATTTAAAGAAAGTGTTATGGTTTTAGACAGGAATCTCCATTTTTAGTTTTCAAAAATAGTAGTTTAAAAATGAAAAATGTGTTTTTGAAATTGTTGCATTTGAAGAAGAAAGGGTGAGGTTTTAGGCACATTACAAAATATCAATGAACATAAAAAGTGAAATACATATTAATTTTCAGAGTACTAATCTCTGTGATATAAAATCTATAATCAAGGATATTCACTTTTCTAAAAAAATTAGTATCTCTTCTGAAATGGAGATTTTTAGATTAGTTCTTTCAATAGACTCATATACTCATTCTTATGAAATCTGTTATGTGCTTTCTCAGCATTAGGGGATAAAAAGTGAATTTTAGGGCTAAGATTTGCCATACATACCAGAAGACAAAATTCTCATTTATATATTGCATTTCAGAGTTTTCTTCTAAACATCAATCTTAAACTGACATTCATGCCCACAATGATTTGCCAAGTTGCTGTTTTAAAAGCAGTATAACCGTCAAGGTCATTTTCTCCTAATTATACCCTGTCCATAGGAAACTTTATTGAAACATTTTTTTCCTCAAACTGAGAATTGCTGAGTAGAGAAAGCACTCCTTTCAGGTCAAGCTTTGTGCTCTGTGACATATTTACTGGTTCTTTATTCTACAGCTGGCCTTTTCATTACCTAACGCAATGAGATAAAACTCAAATAATAAGTTCAGTATATCTAAATGTCCTTAAGTCCAGATTTGCTTGTGAAAAATACGAGCAAAGTATTCACTCCCCTGATTTACTACTGATTTTGTTTCTTTAAGTTTTTCCGGCCCACACTGCATTGTCATACATTTTCTCCTGACAATGTCTATAACAAAAATTTGTCACATTTAAACTGTTTTACAAGAGAATTTTCTGAAAGCCAATTGCTGAGGAAGAACTGTACATACATGCAAGGGTCAAGCAACAGTATTTTTTTAAATGCGAAATTTTCTAAAAAAGAACAAGTTGTGTCACTGAGCATCTCATCCCCTAATGCATATCTTAAAGTGTTATCACAGTGTTAGCAAATAGATTTTTTAAAGTTTGGAATCAAGTTAAATAGGCTATTCTTTCTAAAAACTAAAGTTTATTCAGCATTAATAAATTTGCTTGTAAATTATAAATCTGTAGGGATGGTATAGTTATTTTGTAAGGAGGAATAAGCAAAGCCCAGCAAAAACTTTGCAAGAAAAGTTGAGGAATCAAGAGAGTGAGTAAGTAGCAAGATAGTGAAGTTTGACAGGAAATGTTTCTCACTATGGTCGGCTTATTCTCATGATGAGCTGCTAAGGACAGCATGGTCTGAATTTCAGTGCTTGCTCAGGCTTGGGGGCAAGACAAAGTCCAAGGGCCTGAAGGGGGGAGAAGCTTGACCAAAGTTTGGTCAAGACAAAGCAAATAATAAGTAATGGGCAACTGTGAACACTTGATTAGTCATAAGATGTGCAGTATTATACAAAATGCTCATGCATGTGTTAATGAAAGAATTAAAGGTCAGTATTCTAAATATATGTGAGCATTCGGTCTGTTCCACTAAAATGGTGTTGGGATCATGGCCAACTCAGATTTTATTTTTTCTATATGATACCTCTCCTTTTACCCATAATAGATACTCAGTAAGCATTTTATAAATAAAATAGAAAGTTAAGGAAACTGAAGAACAACTAGCAATTAACAGTATCCTAACTTCAAAATGATACTTGTCTACATAGGAAAATTTCTGAGGTATTTTACAAGTATACATCAGTAAATACCAGACAAAAGAAGAAAAAGAAACCCGGACAGTTAACTGAAGGGAATCTTTTTCTATTAAGAATGATTGAGTTAAAAATATAGTGCAAGCATACCTTATTTTATTGTGCTTCACTTTATTGCACTTTGCAGATACTGTGTTTTTTTACACATTGAAGGTTTATGGCAACCCTGCATGAAGCAAGTCTATCAACACCATTTTTCCAACAGCATTTGCTCACTTTGGGTCTCTGTGTCACATTTTGTTAATTCTCACAATATTTTGAACTTTTTCATTATTATGTTTGTTATGGTGATCCATGATCAGTGATTACAACTCGCTGAAAGTTCAGATGATGGTTAGCATTTTTTTTAGCAAGAAAGTATTTTTAATTAAGACATGTACATTTTTTAGACATAATGCTATTGCATATTTAATAGACTACAGTATAGTGTTAAGATAATTTTTATATGCACTAGGAAACCAAAACATTTATTTGACTCACTTGACTGCAATATTCACTTTATTTCAGTTTGGAACCAAACCCACAATATTTCCAAGGTGTACCTCTATTAGCCTTCCTCAGATGATTATGATTTAATTTTCTTTTTGAAAGTTTTCAAGAGCTGTTAGTGAATAAGATTTGATTCAGGCTCAGTATATTTGTGGAATTTAAGGGGTTTTATTGTTGTTTAATGTTTTGTTTTGTTTTGTTTTTCATTTTACCAATGAAATATTGTTTCAGTTGAAGCATAATTGTCAAAATATTTTCTAAAATGAGTAATATTGTCTGCCCCTTTGGTACTTCATATTCACAATTCCAATTCCAAGTATGGTTTATAAAATTTGAGACCAAGAGAAATTTTTATTACATTATACATAAAATGAATTCCATACAGCACAAATGATTTGTCCATTGATGGCTCCAGAACTGGGGCAATGACTGGGGCAGAGCAATGGCTCACACCAAGGCATGCTGAGGTCTAGACCACTGTTGTCCCATTACATCACACTGCCCCGGAGGAAAGCATGGATCCTGGTTACAGATGTCAAGTTAAAACTTAGAAGTTTTTGGCATCAGATTAGTTACCCTTTTCAACTAGAGGCCTGATCCAAATAGGCTTTAAAAGCCAAGTCCAGCACTCTTCCAAATTAAATTTTATCATCTCTGTTTCTTGTTCTTTTCTTTTCTTTCTTTTTTTTACAAATGACAAAACCAAGTTTCCAAGAATTTGAATTGTTTGTCCAAAGCTATACACTTAATAAATGGCCAAGCCAGAATTTAAAATAGGATAAATCTAATTCAATACAGTGTTCCTTGTACTTCACGACACTAACTAAAGGCAAGCTGCAGAGCTATCCATTTTCTAAAGCACTTAGACAAAATTCTAAATGGTTTAGGCCATTTTGATGTCTAAATTTCTAAGGAAATCAAGTTACCCTCCTGCCCCTTGTAAATATACGATGGGTACAGAGTAATGAACATGCTTTCTTGATATTTCTGCCTGATTCATTTTTTTTTTAAGATTTTATTTATTTATTTGAGAGAGAGAGAATGAGAGACAGAGAGCATGAGAGGGAGGAGGGTCAGAGGGAGAAGCAGACTCCCTGCCAAGCAGGGAGCCCGGTGTGGGACTTGATCCCGGGACTCCAGGATCATGACCTGAGCTGAAGGCAGTCACTTAACCAACTGAGCCACCCAGGCGCCCCTGCCTGATTCATTTTTAAGAGCTTAACAAAAGTGATCATAAAGAATAAAGTGGGGAAATTAATTATAAAGAATTATAATAGTATCAATAGAACTCTTCTTTCTAGATGAGAAAATTGTGATTTATAAGGTCTGGGGGCTTTCAGATGAAATATAATTCATATAAAGCTTAAACTAGTATTTCACATTCTTCTACTCAGCAACTTTTTATTAATTAACATATTTAATTGAGAATAATACTGAGAGAGTATTTCTTTCAGTGTAAATGCCAGCTATTATATATGTTAGGATTTTTAAGTCATTAATACATAATAAAAAGCAATTATGTTAATATGAATTAAACTCATTCTTTCCTGTATTTGGACAATCAAATAAATTTTCCTAATTAAAATTTTAGAATGTACTACAGTGATTTTTTTTTTAATTTAACAATAAAGCTCTGACAATTGAAGCTAATACAGAAGAGTCCAATAATTGACTTTTCCTACCTGAGGAATACAAATTAGTAGGTTTAGGTTATCATCTTAGTAAACTAATAATAGTAATTGCCCATCCAAACTGGTTTAACTTAGCAATTTTAAATAATGAACTTTAATGCATAGATTTATCTTCTATGAAAATGCAGTTTTTTACTAGAATGTTTGGAAAAGAAAGAAGCAGAATGAAAACAAGAGCACAGATGTGGGAGATTCAGATTCATTCATTCAGCAAAGAACATTTACTCCATCTGAGGTTTATTCAGGATGCAGAGGTCAGGAAGATGAGTCAGATACTAACACAGATCTTTGACAAAGCTGCATCTCAGGGAGAGCTGAACATACAGCAAGAAATGAGAAAAAACCAGTGGACAAATAACAATAATGCAATGTGATACGTTACATACTTGTAGAATATTGGAGGAGGGATCCATTTTACTTTCAGAACTTGAATTATGTCTTCAATAGCAGGGGTGTATTTTACCTGGACCTTGAAGCTTATGTTGTAGTTTGTCCTTAGAGAAGTGAGTAAACAGTATTTAGAGTGAAGAAAGAGCAGAAGTAAAAATCTTGGGAATTGTTCTTAAGGCAGGGAGTGTGTATACATATGCGTATGTGTGTGTCTGTTTATATGTATAGAATCACATCCTACGCAGCATTTTAGAATGTACTGGTATTATTTTAGTAAAACTTGCAGGGTATTTGTTGATATTTATTGACTGGCAGCCTGAGGTGACAAATATTCTGCACATAAAGAATTGTGACAGTTCCCATGTGATTTGTGAATATTTTGCTGTACATTCAGGTAAATAAAAATGTATTTATGTTTATCTAAGACTATATGTTTAACCCTTCACATGTGAACTCAAATAATTCTTACGTGATTTAATTTTTTACATGCTTTGAATTTTCCAGGATTGCATCTAACATGTAAACCAAAGGGAAATTATAATGTCTAAATTTCTAATTTGATCAAAAATTGTTCAGCATTTTAGAAAACTGCATCACTGAGTCAGTGTAGCACATAGTAT
Organism: Mirounga angustirostris; assembly: GCF_029215605.1. Taxonomy (NCBI): domain Eukaryota; kingdom Metazoa; phylum Chordata; class Mammalia; order Carnivora; family Phocidae; genus Mirounga; species Mirounga angustirostris. Next base: position 41,374,983 of record NW_026991722.1, on the reverse strand, counting down.
TTGAATAGCTAATACAACAAATTTATATCAGTTTACATTTATGGCTGCCATATTCACAATGACTCCCTATTACCATGCCTATAATTTCTCTTTTAGTTTTGTTATGCTTGGGTATTTACATATTGACAATTATATGTCTATTATGAATTAATTTTATTTCCTATCTTCTTTAGATTATATTTATGCCATTATGTTGATTCCTATTGGAATGATATATAAGTTACATTGCCTATTAAATTCATTTGAAGGTAATAAAGAGAATGTTAAAAAGATTTGTTATGAAGATTGATTGCCATTAACCCAGGGCACTTAGAAAGCTGAATGTAATCAAGCAGGTTTCAGTGGAAGATAAGACAACAGTCTATTTTCGGTAAGAACACATTTAAAATAATGGTTAGATATAAAGGTGAGGAATCAGGAAACCCCCCGGAACCAAGAATATTGACTCTCTGAACCTGTTGGATTTAAATTAAAAAAGAGAGATGGAATTACATGTGTATTTTACTCCCATGAAGCTTATAAAACCACTGACTAGCTAACAAGGCCTCTATTTCTGTTGCCACAGAAAAAAGTTAAACCTCAAAAAAGGCATACAGAAGGAAGAGGTAAAAGACCTCTTCCCTTCTATGTTCCAAAATTCATGGCAGTACATAGTTGGTGGAATACAAATTAGAACTTTAACTGCAAAACCATCAAGGAAATTCAATTTTTATTCAAGATCAAGATCAATTTTTTATCAAGATTTAGGATCCACCTAAATGTTAACACTATTATTATAAAAGAAAGGAAAATAAATATTGTATGACCAGTAGCTATGTCTGCCACACTGAGCATCTAACAAAAAGTCTGGGATATGACTTATAATAAAAGATTATAAAGGCCACATATATAGATGATCATACATGTACATATGTGTGTATGTATTATACTAAAAAAAATCAAGTAACTGGACAGTCAGAATGCAGTAAGCTATAGTCAGTAATATATGTTTCTGTTATCTATTGTTTTAAGCAGGACGGTGATAATTCAATTGTATTTTACAAAACTAATGCTAGTGGGGCACCTGGGTGGCTCAGTCAGTTAAGCATCTGACTGTTGGTTTCAGCTCAGGTCATGATCTCAGGGTCCTGGAATCAAACTCCGCAGCAGGCTCCGCAGTCCGCAGGGAGTCGGCCTGAAGATTCTCTCCCTCTGCCCCACTCCCAACTCATGCGCATGTGCACATGCGTTCTCTCTCTCTCTCTCTCTCTCTCTAAAAAAAATATTTTTTTAAAAAAGAAAACTAATGCTAGTGACAGCTGTGAGCATAGTTAAGAATAGAAATAATCCTTTAGAATTGACTTCGGCTTCTATCAGTATGGCAAAGAAATAACTTTTTTCTAAGTGATATCTGTTTGTTTGCTATATGTATTTAGTAAAAATGCATGAAAGTAAATTCATATATTTTTATTACAAAGTGATATCACAAACAAACTATAAATTAACACTGGAGGTAAATGAAGGTACAATTTTGAGGAACCTGCATACTGTTTTCCAAAGTGGCTACACCAGTTTGCACTCCCACCAAGCAGTGTATGAGGGTTCCCCTTTTTCCAAATCCTCACTAACATCTGTTGTTTCCTGTGTTGTTAATTTTAAGATCTGTGAATTCAGTACTAGAGCATTTAGTTTCAGCTAAATTCTACATTCTTCAAGTCAAAGTAGTGTTGCTTATTCCATGTTTTTGATTGTTGCAGAATTGGGAATTTAAATTACCTAACATACATTTTGTTGGAAAAAAGACAGAATCTTTAGCCGATGAAGATGATGCTTGCACGAAAACTCCAGTAGTTTCCAGATGTAGCAAATACTCAACACGTGAACAGTTTTTCATTGATATCTAATATAGAAATCAATAACTCACATTGAAATTTGTAAGGGAAAATTTTAGTTTTTTAAAGAACTTTTCCTCAAAGCAATAATCTTTCTTATTTTCCCCTTTACTTAAATCACAGAAACCAAGGAATACTTGTTACTTTGTCTATGAAAGATGAGGTAGGAAAATGAAATGCTTACAGTTTGTTATACTACACCAAGGAGCAGGAGGAGGTAATGGTCTTGACACGTGTTTTACATTCTGACCTTATACGCAAACTAACAATGTTTTGACAGGACACATGCCCTGCTGGAGAAGAGATTGCCACATTTCCTTCTGTAGGAGGGATGGTTTTGAATACTTAGAAGCAAAACAAATTTCTAAACATTCTTAACTAGATGTTAATAATGAATTTGCATCTTTTTTGATTCATTTAACTTTAATATATTTATTTGATGCAAATTAAATCCACCTTTCTATTTTGCCTCGTGGTCTAACAATATCCTTCCCAAGTCCCATTATAAGGGGGAACAATGCTGTTCTGTGTTGCCATCACAGTATCCTTGAGGCATTCCATTTCAATACATGCAGGGGAGGAATAATTAAAGACAGTGAAACAGCAAGGAGTAACAGCCTAGAACAAAGTCAGGCTACCATAAGAATTCTAAATTAGACATCCCTAATAATGAATTGACTACAAAATATATAATTCTATGAAATAACACCAGTGACTTGACCTCTATTAATATGTAAGGTGGCAAATTAAAGCAATTTTATGTGTGAGTCTGTTAAAGCTCACTGATGATTCAGGTGTTACCACAATGTGAATTCTTATGGCATTTGAAAAACTAAAATCCAGATAACAGACTCCACAGTCTTTAGGTTACTTTATTCCACTAACACTTTGGTTTTGTAATTATAAAATATTTCCATATGGCCAAATAGAAGAGATTGGACAAATTGATGACTACATTCCAACCAGAACTAATAGTCTATATTTTTTTAAATATATGCTTTATAATTCAGTATATACACTAGTTTAGTGGACAAAAATAAATACATATTTATCTTATTTTGAATAAGCAAAATTCAGGTAGAACAATTAGAGAAATATTTGTGTGTTTCATTGTGCCCTTAAAATGTATTTAGTGAGGATATTCTCCTTTGATCCTCAATGAAAACTCAGTCCCCTGAGTTTTCTGGACAGTCTTAGGTAATAATAAAAAAAATTATAATTACTGTGAGGCACAAAATATATTGTCTTCTGAACTTTATCATATTTCTCAACAATAATCTTTGATTTAAAATTTCTGTTCTACTACTTTTTCTAATGCATTTCACATGAATGTACAAAACCATAAAGTCCTTAGAAAAAAGTGAAGCATTGCCGACATGGATCTCACTGTCAAATAGCTTTCCAAAGTAAGCTATAAATGCATTGTAGAATTTTTCATACAAAGCTGAACCACTGAAGGAAGGTGCACTTGGTGCCAATGTAGAAGACATGGCTGAGGCTTCAAAGAAAAAAGATGAAATAGAAGCAAATTCTTCCCTGACAAGGAGAGCAGCATAGATGAAGAGATAAGATATATACACCAATGAATAAACAGAATATTCACTATCATATCTCAGTAATTAACATAATAAATATTTAGAAAATCAGTAAAGATATGGAATATCTGATGAATAGTTGATCCAATTGATATTTGTAGAACCCGTACCCAAAAAAAGCAGGGTACACATTTTTCTCATGTGCCCATGAAAGATTCACCAAGATAGACTATGTTGTTGCCATAAAATAAACCTTGACAAGTATTTTTAAAAGTACAACATAAATCATATGAAGTATGTTTTCTGACTATAATAGAACAAGAAATCAACAACAGAAAGATGTCTGGAAAATCCCCAAATATTTGGAAACTATATTGCATACATCCAAAAATTTCATGAGTCATAGAGGGTATCTCAAGTGAGATTTAAAAAGATTTTTATCTGAATAAACGTGAAAATACCTCATATCAAAACTGGTGGGATGTATCTAAAACAATTTTAGATGAAATTTATAGCTTTAAAATGCTTGTATTAAAGTAAAAAGGTATGATGTCTGTAATATAAAATTTCACCTTAAGAATTGTGAGAAAGAAGAAAAGATTACAAACAAAGCAAGCAAAGGAAGAGAGCAATAAATGTGGGATTCATGGTGAAAGAAAAGACATATAAAACAAACCAGAACAATGGAACAGAATACAGAGCCCAGACATAGATGACCCAAATAAGCTCATTTAATTTTTGACAAAGGATAAAAAGCATTCCAAAGGACAAATGATAATTATTTCAACAAAACTGAATATCCACATGCAAAATAAATAAATATATCTAAATGTAGACCTTACACCTTTCACAAAAAATTAACTCAAAATCTATAATGACCTAAATGTAAAAGACAAAACTACAAAAATTTCTAGAAGATACCATAAGAGAAAATATAAGTCATCTTAGGTTGGTCATGAGTTTTGGGATACATATTACAAGTATGATCCATAAAAGAAAAAATTGATGTTGGCCTTTATTAAAATTAAAACCTTCTGTTCTATGAAAGACACTGTTAGGAGAAAGAAAAGCCAAGCCACAGACTGGGAGAAAATGACTGGGGTAAAGCACAGATATGATAAAGGACTATGTCCAAAATATACAAAGAATGGTTAAAAATAAATAATAAGTGAAATAAATCAATCAGAGAAAGACAATTATCATATGGTTTCATTCATATGTGGAACATAAGGAATAATGTGGAGGACCATAGGGGAAGGGAAAGAAAACTGAGTGGGAAGAAATCAGAGAGGGAGATAAGCCATGAGAGACTCTGGACTCCAGCAAACAAACTGAGGGTTACAGAAGGGAGGGGTAGGGGATAGGGTAGCCAGGTAATAGATATTAAGGAGGGCACGTGTTGTGATGAGCACTGGATATCATATGCAACTAATGAGTCTTTGAACACTACATCAAAAACTAGTGATGTACTATATGTTGGCTAACTGAACATTAATAATATAGTAAAATAAAAATAATAAAAATAATAAAAATAAATAAATAATAAGAAAACAGTCTAATATAAAAATGGGCCAAAGATCTTAATAGATAACTCACTCAAGAAGATAAGCAGCTAGAGAATGAGCATTTGAAAAGATACTAAACATCATATGTCATTAGGTAATTGCAAATTAAAACAATGAGATACTACTCACTACACCAGTAGAATGGCTAAAATTTAAAAAACCTAAAAATAACAAATATCGTTGAGGATATGAAGCAACAGGTACTCTCATTTATTTCTGGTGGGAATTCAAAATGATAGAGCCACTTCGGAAAACAGTTTGGTATTCTCACAAAGTTAACCACAGTCTTACTGTACATCCATGGATTACACTCCTGTATATTTACCCAGATCAGCTGAAAACTTATATCCACACAAAAACGGCACATGAATGTTTGTAGCAGTTTTATTCATAATTGCCAAAAATTAGAAGCAATCAAAATGCCCTTCATTAGGTGAATGGATAAACAAATAATATTACTCAGCAATAAAAAGAAATGAACCATGAAAAGACATGGAAAAACCTTAAATGGCTATTGTTAAGTGGAAGAAGCCAGTCTGAAAGGGCTACATACTGTATGATTTCAATTATAAGACATTCCTGAAATGGCAAAAAACATAGAAATGATAAAAATATCAGTGGTTGCCAGGGGTTGTGGGGGAGAGAGAATGGAAGAAACATAAATAGGAGAAGCATGGGTGCCTGGGTGGCTCAGGTGGTTAAGCGTCTGCCTTCGGCTCAGGTCATGATCTCAGGGTCCTGGGATCGAGTCCCGCATTGGGTTCCCTGCTCAGTGCAGAGCCTGCTTCTCCCTCTCCCTCTGCCACTCCCTCTGCTTGTGCTCTTCTGTCTATCTCTCTGTCAAAATAAACAAATAAAATCTTTAAAAAATAAAAATAAATAAATAAATAAATAAGAGAAGCACATGGGAGTTTTAGGGTGTGAAACTATTCTGTATGATACTTTAAAAATGGATACTTGATATTATTCATTTGTTAGAATTTTATAATACAAAGAGTAAACTAACGTAAACTATGGATCAATAGTCAATATTGGTTCATCAACTGTAACAAGTTTACCACATATAAGATGCTAATAACAGTAGAATCACTGTGTGCATGGAGGGTATATGGAAACTCTGTGCAATCTACTATATTCTGTAAACCTAATACTGCTCTCTAAAATAAAGTCTATTAATTTTAAGAAAATAGATTAAAAACTTAATAACATTGAAAACAGAAAAAAATTAGAGGGAACCAATAAAGCCAAAAGTTGTTTCTTTGAAATAATCAATAATATTAATAAGCCTATCAGCAAGTATCAATACTCTCCCATATAAATTGATTTAAAGTTAAAAAACTTGTAACAGAAAAAAAACCTATCAGGTGAACTATCTGATCTTAAATGTCTAACAAACATTTTGGAATGAAATACTACTTGTACAGATGTCTTCCAGAAAACAGGAGGGGTGGAGCCATTTCCCAAGTCACTGAGACCAGAATTTCCCTAATTCCAAAGCCAGACAAAGACATGACTGGAAAAGAGAACTACAGACTAATATCCCTCATGCGTATACATGCAAAATTCCTTAGCAAAATACAGAATAGAATCCATTTTTATGCTGATCATGTCCAAGTTATAAGTCAATTAATATATTTCACCAGAATAAACTAAAGAAGATAAACTTTATGATCTACTCAATATATGCAGAAAAAACAATTACCAAATTTTCACCTCCATTTAAAATTAAAAAAAAAATTTTTTTTTTCAGAAAACTGGAAACAGAAAGGAACTTCCTTTACTTAACAAAGGACATCTAAAACTCTACAGCTAACATCACAATGAATTGTGATTTATTTGATGTTTTTTCCCTAAAATATGTAATAAGGAAAGGATGATTCCTCTGACCACTGCTGTTCAACAAAGTCCTGGAAATCCTAGACAGGAAAATATGGCAAGAAAAATAATTAATATACATGTGAAAATTAAAACCTCTATTCACAGGTGACTGAAATGCCTATGCAGAAATTCCAAAGACTTTTTCAAAAAACTCCCTGAACCAGTGAGTGAGTTTTGCAAGGTCTCAGGATACCAGTGCAAGATACAAAAGTCTGTCAAATTTATACATATTAAAGATTAGCAATTAAATTTCAAAATAAAAATTTGTAATTTGCATTAGCAACAAAAAGTGAACTGTTTAAGCATAAATATAAGAAGATATATGCTATAATTACCATCTGGATAGGATGATGGAGACCCACATCCTGCTATAAAATCTGGAAATAATATAAGAGATAACAAAAGAAAACTCTAAAGGATAGTAAGAGCAGATAAGTTTATTTGGATTCCTTTGAACTAGAGGAACCACACAGTGGCAGGATGTCTTACATCCCCCACCCAAGAGGAAAAGGCACCCCAGATGTAGTGGTACTTCCTGTCCCAAATTACCATCAAAAAAGGTAGCCCAAATAAATTCACTCTTCATTCAGATCATACAAGAGTCTCTGAAAACACCCAGAAAACTGACACCACAGGTTAGAGAGAAAGACCACAATAATATTCTCAATGAGAAACCACAATAGCAATAAGCACCATGAGAGGTACTCTTCTTTCCTGCTAAGTCAAAGAGTCTACTTCCTAAGAAAAAATTCAGGAGAACTTAGATGGCACTAGCAAGAGGGATCCTGATATAACGGACTACATGGTCTAAGCAGCTTCTTTGTCTCCTTTGGCTTGTGACTTTCCTAGCCCTCCAGGAGACACTGAGTGACTGGCAGCACCAGCAAGGAAGACCCCACCACAATAAGCAAAACACCCAGAAAGATGCTGACACACCCCTCCCTGGCTCAGAGACATCAGAGAGACCAGGGGACACTGAAAAAAGGGACCACACCACAACAGGCATACCAACCAAGGAAACATCTTTGTCTCTCTAGGCCCACAATGCCATTCCCCTCCCCAAAGACACCTGGATGGTCAGGGGACCACTAGGTGGACAGCTGCCAAAACAAGAACCACCAAGAGACACTTGGCAGCCCAGTCCATCCTGCAGGCAGGACAAGCAGGTACCAGTGAAGCTTCAGTAGTACCACCCAACCCAAGTAGACTAAAATAATACAGAAAAGACTGAAAATTAAACTGCCACCAGAACCACAGCCCATAAAAGTAGCCCTTGGCCTGCATGCTGAATCTAATAAACAGGGTCATGATCTGCTAAAATAAAAGATATAAATAGAACCCTGGACTCCAAAATAATAGAAAAAGTGTCAAGAATACAATTGAAAATCACCTGTCATATGAAGAACCAAGATACCCACAACTTGAATGAGAAAAGAGAATCAACTGATACCAACACTAAGAAAAAGCAGCCACTGAATAAGCTGATAAGGATTTTAAAGCAGTCATCATAAAAATACTTTAATAATCAGCTATAAATTTTCTTTGAAATATAAAAAAGTAGATCTCATCAAAGAAATTAAGAGTTATGTAAAAGAACCAAAATTATAGAACTGAAAAATCCCATAATAAGGAAAATAAACTTCTATAAAATCCCAGTAATTCAGTGGAGATGACAGAGAATATATAATTAATGAACTTGAGGAGAGAGAAATAAAATATACCAGATCTGAAAGGCAAAGACAAGATTGACTGAACAACATATGTGAACAATGTTTAAAGGACTTTGGGACTATGACAAATGATCTAACATTTATATCATTGGGCTCCATAAGGAAGAAGAGAAAGATATTGGGAATAAAAACATACTCAAATAAATGATGGCTGAAGTCTCCCCTCATTTGGCCAAAGAAATAGCTGAATCTACAATTATATTCAGAGACTTCAACATCTCCTCTCAGCAAAATACAGAATCACTAGATAGAAAATCAACACAAATACAGAAGATCTGAGCAACACAATCAACAGGATTAATTATTTTATAATAATCCAGAGAAAAGAGCAGAATCTCAATTTTTTTTTCAAGCAATTATTTGTATTCACCAAGATAGGCCATATCTTGGGCCATAAGACAAACTTCAACGAATTTAAGATAATTGAAATCACAGTGTGTTCTCTTGCCATAATGCAATCAAAGTGAAAATCAAAAGACGTAACAGGATAATTTCTAAACACTTGGAAATAAAACACACTTCTATGTAGTTCACAGGTCAAAGAGGAAGTCTTGAAATAAATTAAATACAAAGAAGTGAGTGAAAACGAAAATATATTGTATCTTAAAATGTGGGATGCAGTTAATATAGTGCTGAAATGAAAAGGTATAGCACAAAATGCTTACATTAGAAATGAGGAAAGGTTTCAAATCAATCTAAGCTCCTACCTAAAGAAACGAGAAGAGTAATATAAATCCAAAATAAACAGAAGGAAGAAAATAATAAAGAGCAGAAGTTAATGAAATTGAAATCAGAAAAGTGGAGAAAATCAAACAAAAAGTTGATTTTTCAAAAATAATCTTTGAAATAGATAAATCTCTAACAAAGCTGACAAACAAAAAGAGAACACAAATAAAATATTACTACAGATCCGCCAGCCATTAAAAGGATAAGAGAATACTACAAAGAACTTTACATTTAAGTGACAACTTATAAGAAGTAAAGCAATTACTCAAAAACTCAAACTACCAAAATTAAGCAAGTTTAAATAGAGAATCAAAATGGTTCTGTAATCAGTAAAGGCATTGAATTTTAATAAGGGTATTCGAAAAGAATCTCCATTTTCATGTAGCAGTGCCTTAAAAAATAAACAAGCAACTTTCCTATTACCCAGAAATTACACTCCTTGACACTTTTTTCCAAAAAAAATTAAAATGCGTGTTCACAGGAAAAACTTGTAAATGAATGTTCATAGCAATCTTATTGTAATAGCCAAAAACTGAAGACAGACCAAATGTCCTTCCATGAGTAAATGGGTAAGCAAACTGTGCTGCATACATAATATCGAATACTTTTTAGCAATGAAAAGAAAGGAATGATTATTACATACGAGACTTGGACAAATCTGCAGAAAATTATACCTGGTAATAAGAACCAATACCAATAGTTTGCATACTCTGTGATTCCATTTTTTTTAATATTTTATTTATTATTTGAGAGAGAGAGAGCAGAGCAAGTGAGCAAGAGAGAGGAGCACAAGCAGGGGGGAGGAGCAGAAGGAGAGGGACAAGTGGACTCCCCACTGAGCAGGGAGCCTGGCACAGAACCCTGGGATCATGACCTGAGCCAAAGGCAGGTGCTTAACTGACTGAGCCACCCAGGTGCCCCTGTGATTCCATTTTTATGATATTTTGAAATCACAACATTTTAAAGCATTTTTAAAAGGAAGAACAAATGAGAGGCGGATGTGGGTATAAAAGAACAACACAAAGATTTTTGTGGTGAGAACTGTTGAGAATCTTGATCACAGTGGTTCTTGCACAAACATACACAAGTGATTACAGAAATAAATACACACACACACACGAATTCTAGTAAAACTGGGAAAATATGGATAAGATCTGTGGGTTTTTACACTGTCAATATCCTGATTGTGACTTTGTATTATAATTCAACAAAATATTACCATTGGGGAAATTGTGTACATGGGGTCTCTCTATATTACTTCTTGAAAATGCAGGTGACTTTACAATTATCACAGTAAAAATTACCCTCTTATCTCAATAAAAATTACATTCACTTAGATGTGATAAGGTACACTGAAAAAAGAAAAAAGAAAAAAACCCTGATGAATGAAATCAAAGAGGCGCTAAGTAAATGAAGAGATAGTCTATATATATGGATTAGAACAATCAATATGTTAAAATGTCAATTTCTTGGAGAAATCAACAGCGTATTATAAAACATGTGGAGATAAAAAGGATATACAAGACACAAAACAATTTTTGTAAAAAGCTATAGTAGTAAGTATAGTATGTCCTGCTGGTGACAAGTTGGACACATAAACAATAGAGCAGACTAGATGCCCAGAAATAGACCCAGACAAATATGGTCAGTTGACTTTAGACAAAGTTACAAAGGCAGTTCAATGTGGAATGAATAGTCTTTTTCAAGTAATGGTGCATGCAGGAATAAATGGATGATCTTACATAAAATATATGAATCACAACACATCATAGACTAAAATATAAAACTGTAAGAAGCACAGAAGAAAACATAGGAGAACTTCTGTGTGACTTTGGGTTAGGCAGAGTTTTTAAGTATGACACCAAACACAGAAATCCTAAATGAAAAAAAATCAGTAAATTGAACTTCAGCAAAATAAAAAAAAATTGTGCTTTGCCAAAGACACTCTTTATAGAATGAAGAGGCAATCCATAGACTGAAAGATACATTTGTAAATCACTTATCTGGTAAAGGACTTATACTAAAAAATACAAGGAATTTTCAAGGCTCATTTACAAGAGAAAAAACTGGGCAAGAATGTGAATGGATATTTTATCAAAGATGGCATATAGAATACAAGTGAATATATGAAAAGAATCTCATTATTAGTTATTAGAGGCATCAAATAAACATCCCAAGGAATCCCTGAATCACCTACTCTCTTTCTCTGTCTCTCTCTTCTTTCTTTCCTTTTTCCTTTTTGTTCTTTTTCTTTTTTAGCATTATGAAAAGATGTAAATTATAATTCTAAACAAGTAGTAATGACAAATCATAGGCAAAGAGCAGAGTGTTCTTTACTTAGCAGATTGTTTTTATAACATGCTTTGGTAACTATTCCTTGAGGAATCAGTGTGGGAAAACATTGAACACAGATGCATTGGTTTACTTTCTTGTGTATTAGTTTGAAATTTTTTCTGACTTTGAGAATATAAATAAAGCAGAAAGGGAAGCATAATATATATTGTAAAGCATAGTATATATCATTTGTATCACATCAGGCATGATCTGAGGACAATAAACATGGCAAAGAGGATCAAATAGAGGACCAAAATTGAATGAATTACCAAGTGCATTAAACTGAATTATATGTGTGTAAAAATAATGCTTCATTATCACACATATGTGTATGTATGTGCATAAATGTACATTTTATAAACATTCATGTATTATGACTATGTGTATATATGTACATTTATATATATTGTGCTTTGTTAACTTGCCCTTATAATTTGTAATAGTTTTTTTATAATTAAATTTATAATTTGTGTCACTAAATTCCTAGCCTATTCAAAAAGAAACAATATATACAAATTATGAGACATTTATCACATATTCCAACATAATCCAATATATTTGTTTCATGCACTTTTGAATTGCAAATGTATTTGCAATTTTGTGGAATTCTTACCATGTTAAATGATTCCCTTTATCTCTGTTAATTTTTTGCAATTTCAGACACTGATAGCATTTCACACATATGAATTATTTTAATGGTTGTTGTCATCCAAAATAATTCTGAGTCTTTAATTTTTGTTGAAAAGTAATCTTCGATCTGAGGTAAAATGACTGCCTCTCATTCTCCAGGGCACTCCATGTCACAAACAATGTAAACAGTGCCATTACTACGTTGTATCAGCCCATCAGTTTTAAGGGAGTATGATCTACAATGTATTCAGAGTCCTGTAAGCCTGTATATAGTTTAAAAAGCAAGGCTTCAGGGTACGAGCAGTGACTCATTAGAGACCATAGCCATTCTGCATATGAACTTCTCCCAAGACCCAGACACTTTCATTTTTTCCCCTTAGCCCTTCCTACAAGTCTCCCTCACTCAACACTGGGTCCTTTTAGTCTTCATTCAGATGCAACCATTTTCCCTTCACTATTAGGTCATTTACTTTTCGGTATGATGTTCAACTGAGAGTTAATAAAGTGCTTAAGAGAAACTTTCTTAGAGTCATATTTGAATTCCAGTATTTCCTCTGTTAACTTGACTATCTCTGTAACCGGAAACAAATTTCTTAACTTCTCTGAACTTGCTTCCTCATCTTTGCTGCCAAACTCATGGTTCTGAGAGTTATATCCGATAATGGATGCAAGGAGCTTAATTTTGGCTAGCACAAGTAAAAACTCGATAACATTTATGAATTTTCTTGATTGTTTAATTTTGGTTTATTGTATATTAAAGAGAGTCACTACTCTTGAGGATAGTCTGTGCTTTGAAATATTTATAATTATTTAATAATTATGAACAAGAAATGTTAGTAAATGTTACTAATGTTACTAAATATTTCTGATTTTCTAAGATGAGAGCTCTCTTTTATCATTTTTAATACTTGCTTAAGGGAAAAGAGCATAGAGGTAGCTACACAACATACATACATTTGTATTTTTAATAGTGTTATGCTGTCTGTTGTGATGAAAATATTTTCTTATGAAATGTGTTACATCAAACCTGCCATCCTCTACTTTACATTATTAAGGGATAATCAAAGAAATGGAAAGGAAAATTATGTGGAAACAAGCAATAAATAGGAACTACTTTGTATTACAATTTTAATAGGATCATGAATGATAATTTTTTTTTAAGATTTTATTTATTTGACAGAGACAGAGACAGCGAGAGCAGGAACACAAGCAGGGGGAGTGGGAGAGGGAGAAGCAGACTTCCTGCCGAGCAGGGAGCCCGATGTGGGACTCCATCCCAGGACCCTGGGACCATGACCTGAGCCAAAGGCAGACGCTTAATGACTGAGCCACCCAGGCGCCCCAATTTTTTTCTTAATTTTAAGTTTTGCTTGGGACCACACATGTGAGGGAAAAGTGCAAGTTTCCAACACACTTTTAAAAAAGGATTTCTTCTTGGGGTGCCTGGGTGGCTGAGTCAGTTGGGCCTGACTCTTGGTTTTGGCTCAGGTCATGATCTCAGGATCCAGAGATGGAGGCTGCCCCTCCCACCCTCTCCCCCCTACCCCAGTCTGACTCTGTGCTCAGCCGGGGGGCTGCTTGAGATTCTCTCTCTTCCCTCTGCCCCTCCCCCGGCTCACATGCTTGCTCGCTCACTCTCTCTCTAAAAATAAATAAATCTTTTTAAAAAAGGAGAAAAGGATATCTTCTTGCTAAAGAGTGGAGAAAAAAATTCAACCTTTCCCATCTCCTGATTCTACCATTATAATAGTACTTTAAAGATTATTTAAAGCAAAAGGAAAGATCATTTAGATAAGATGCATGAGTAAGCACTGTGGGGAAATCACACCTCATACAGTAAGAGTAGGGTGTTTGGGGCCAACTCCTCAATGGAAAACAACTTGAAAATCTGAGGAGTCAATTAAAAATATTTCTAAAGGTATCAGTACCACCAAGAAAGTGATAATTTTAGGATTGGAATTGAAGAGCAAACAGAAATTCTAGAGGGGCAAGCCTAGTATTTGATATTGTATTACATGTTTAAATAATTTGCCTATTCCAAAACTGCGAGGCAGATATAGACAAATTAAGAAAATCCAAAATAATCTAGGACTTGAGGAGGGAAGGAACAAAATGAACCAGAACAACAACAAAACCCCTGAAGTCCTAATAAAAAGAAGCCTTGATAAAAATGCCACACTTTCATGTAGGAGTTGAAGGATGGATGCACCAGGCACACACTGGCCCTTACAGGACTGAAGCTAGCTTCAAATAACCTCCATTACTGAGCAGGAAAAGACGATCTGGGATTATTAGTGCTTTTTAACAAAGGTGAAACTAAATCTCCTCCAGGAAATATAACATACAGAGAGCCTCAAAGTATTGCTGCAATTTTTGAAATAAAAAAATTGACCAAAAGGGGCGCCTGGGTGGCTCAGTTGGTTAAGCGACTGCCTTTGGCTCAGGTCATGATCCTGGAGTCCCGGGATCGAGTCCCACATCGGGCTCCCTGCTCGGCAGGGAGTCTGCTTCTCCCTCTGACCCTCCTCCCTCTCATGCTCTCTGTCTCTCATTCTCTCTGTCTCAAATAAATAAATAAAATCTTAAAAAAAAAAAATTGACCGAAAAAGAAAAAAAAAACTCAGAAAATAGACAGTAAGAACAGTCATAGGATATCCAGAAAATAGATTTATCAGGCACCAAATGCAAAATAACAATGCTTGGGGCGCCTGGGTGGCTCAGTTGGTTGAGCATCCAACTCTTGATTTGGGCTCACATAATGAAATCAGGGTCCCGGGATAGAACCCTGTATCGGGCTCCCCACTCAGCGGGGAGAACTTTTTAAGAGAACCATATTTGGAGAATGTGCATGCTTACCAGAAGGGAAGACTTGCATAATATTCCTTGGTTGGATGTGTATTAAATGGGGCAATTGCTGGCTCATGTGTGATACTCAAGTAGAGTTCAATAAGGGATTTCTTGGGGGAGTTTAACTTATGATTCTTCAGTACCTGGCTCATGGACACTGGAGCATGATACTTATCTGAGGAGGTAAGGAGGCTGGTTCAAGACAGTTAATGAGGAAATCGGAGTAGTCGTTGCTGTTTGCACTTCCACTACAACAGATAAAGGGCTCATTTTTTAGAGACAAATTGACACCATGAGAAATAATAGACCGACTTTTTTTTTAAGATTTTATTTATTTATTTGACAGAAAGAGAGTGAGAGCACAAGCTGGGAGACAGAGGGGGTAGGGAGAAGCAGGCTCTCCGCTGAGCAGGGAGCCCGATGCGGGGCTCGATCCCATTGCCCTGAGCCAAAGGCAGCTGCTTAAGCAACTGAGCCACTCAGGTGCCCCATAACAGACCGTCTTGAAGGATTTTATTCGAGAAAGCTATAAGAAGGAGTTAAGGAACCCAAGTTAAAAAATATTTCATTAGAGGGGCGCCTGGGTGGCTCAGATGGTTACGCGTCTGCCTTCGGCTCAGGTCATGATCCCAGGGTCCTGGGATCGAGCCCCACATCGGGCTCCCTGCTCGGCGGGAAGCCTGCTTCTCCCTCTCTCACTCCTCCTGCTTGTGTTCCCTCTCTCGCTGTTTCTATCAAATAAATAAAATCTTAAAAAAAAAAAAAAAACCATGTTGTAGAAAATTTAAAAAAAATATATTTCATTAGATGTACTTTTTGGAGGTAGATTCTGAGAAGAGTCGTTAATCAGAGAGATAAACAAATTATAGATAAATTAGATAGATGATAGATAGATAATAGATATTTTTTTGAATAACTGTCCAAAAACTTAAAATAGTATAAATCGTAAACATTGGAAGTTCTTTCTTCCTTCTCTGCCCCTAATTTTACAGATTTCTGTGAATACTTTTCAAAATTAGCCACTATTTGTAGTTCCTTGCGTATCTTAGTAGTACTTCTTTCTGGAGAGAGAAACAATCCTTTTCTACACCAAAGAACTGTTCTGTGCACACTGTACTTTGATATACATTTATATATTTTTTTCATTCTATATATATATTTGGAAATATTTTCTCATCAGTGTATAGAAAACTTCCTATTTTTAAGATGCATATATTAAAGTTGTATGGATGTATTATAATCAATTTAACTAAATCCTCAATAATTAAATTTTATCTGTTTTCAAATATTTATTCTTAGGGGGTAAAAAAGTTGTTTTGACTAGTCACGTGCATACATTATTCCATAAGTAATTGGGTGTCTCAGGTTGGGTTCTCTGGGAAGCAGACACCAATTTGAGTTAAAAGTTCAGGCTTTTATTGGGATTGCTCTTGGGATCCCCTGTAGAAGGGGTAGGGTGGGGGGAGAAGGATATTGCAGAGGGAGTTTTCAAGTTTCTAATTAAAATCTCTGAATACCTTTTTCTCTCATATCTTGTTAACAAAGTTGTTATTGATCAAGTTTTTTGCAAGTCAGATGGGTTAAAATTCACATTTCAGTCTAGTTTTATTACATTTTTTGTGAATGAAGTTGAGTATCTTTGGAAATAGTTGGAATCATTTGTAATTATTTTGCTGTGAAATCAGCCATTTCACCTATCCTTTGCCCATATTTTCATTGGTTTCTAGTCTTTTTCTTACAGATTTCTGGTTGTTCTTAATATACAAATGATAATAGATTTTGTGATAAGTAATATATAACTTTTTTTCATTTTTCCATTGTGTTTTTACCTTGCATGTTGAAATATTGACATGTCAGGTCTTTTATTTTTATGAAATTAAGTTTATCAGAAGTTTTTGTGAATTTTGAAGCAATTTTGAAGAAAGCTCTTACATCAAAGAATTTACTCCTTTTTTGTATTATTATGGATTTTTTATATTCAAGGATTTGATCCTGGTATATAACGCCAAATATGGCTCAAACTACACTTTTTTCCTGGATGAATAAGTTTTATTAAAATTTGCATCCTTACACCATTAAGGTAAAGTACATGTAATATTTAATCACATTTTACACTGCCATTGATTATCTACAAAGCCATTAGAATTGCCTACTCATCAAAATTTCACTATAATTCCACTGTGAAGTCATCTACATTATTGGTGTTATGGAGAATAACTGGGGTGAACACATAATTTATTATCCAAATTGGAACATTTTTTACAGTAAAAAGAGGTCCAACTAATACGTATTTTCGGACAACAGGCATAAGCCTTGATTACCATGTGCTTAAGGCCATTCTAGAAATAGCTTCTTTAGCTCTTTCTTGATTTCTTCTATGGAAATGAGTGAAATTTCTTCTATGTTGAATTTATATTATGTTATAGTGTATAATTTTCTTTTCTCATAATATCTTTGTCAAGTTTTTGGTATAGGTTATGCTTTCCTCATAAAATAAGTTTGGAAGTGCTTTTTATTCCTTTATTTGCTCAAATAATGTAGAATTTAATAATGTTGGTTTCTTCCTTATATGTTTCATAAAATTCACTAATGAAATGATCAGTGCATTGGGATGTATATCATTACATATACCCCCTATGCATTAGGTTTTATTTATGGTTATATTTTGCACCTGTAAATCTCCATTAACTTTCAAAATACAACACAAATGTTTGCTTTCTCTACTCTCATTTACATGTCTTTCTCTAGACATTTTTTCTTTGGCATTAATTGTACCAATAATTCTTAGCTTTCTTCTGACATTTCAGGTTATTTCACTTTGTGGTTATTTATATTCTATAGAAAAAGGGTGAAATTAATTAAAATGTAATGACTGTTCACTATTTCCCAGGCAGTATACTAAGTAACTTAAACCTTAACAGCAATTATTTGATAATACATTATTTTTCAGTTTCCAATGAAAAGTCAAGGCTTATGAGAGTTAATTAATAAGTTTAAAGCATGAAATCATTGTACCACATCTGTTTCTTTTTCTGCCATCCTTTTTTAAGCGGGAGTTACTTTTCCTTATTATATGTGATTCCAAAAAGGGTTGTTAATAGGGTTTACCTATTTTACTGGTATGATCATATGCCTCAAATGAGTAGTTATATTACTTTATCAGCTGATAACATAGATTGGTTTCATAGGCATATAAACCAAGAAGAGCAAAGTATTCTCTGGAACTGATATGCAGATAATAGAAGAGAAAAGCCATCTTTCCATAAGGACTGCTAAATTAAAAGACTATGAAGCTATCTATGACTGCTGGAAGCAATCCTACCTAACATTCCAAAAGTGTCTTTAAACATTAAAGCCCAACCTCTCAAGTCACTCAGGAAAAAAAAAAAAAGAGAGAGAGAGAGAGAGCACGTGCCTCAGAATAGATTGACCTTATGTTCTGATTGGGCCTGAGACCTTTTCATTTGTTGCAAATCAATTTTAATGCTTTTTAAATTAATTTTAGGAACCTTCTCGCACTCTGAAACGGGTCTTAATAATGGATTGTATGTTCACTCTTCCTAAATATATTGTTTGTGTTTCTGGGATCTGGCTGTGCTCAGAGCCAGATGTACTCCAGATTTTCTTTAATTCTGCATTCTTACTTAAGATAGATTAATTGGATTTCTGTCAGTTGTAAACATATTAATCCTAAAAAACCCAGCTAAAATCTGACAGAATTGGGATTTATGCCTTTATTTATCTAATTTTAAAATCAATGATTTTTACCTTATTCCATCTATTGAAACATAAGTTTTAAAGTATTCTCTTCTGATTTTCTAATTGTCTTTCAATTTGTGAAAGTTGGGAACTTTCATAATCAAAGTCATGGTAAAAGTGTTTAATACATATGATTTCTTATAATTAAATTTTGTTTGATTTACTTGTTTACTTGAAATTATTTAAGTATTTGCTTTTAAACTTTGCAGGTAATTTTCTAAAATAAAAATAGAATTAAAAAATAAATTTCACAGTAGTTGTATATTTTGGTCCCACAAAGCAGCTCACAAAATGACATTTTAAGTGCTAGAATAAAACTTAGATATCACTGGTCTTAATCTTTCATCTTAAAAACAGGGAAAGAAAAAGTTACTGTACTTCTCTTGACTCTTATTACTGAACCCACTATTTTATTGGAGTTTAATCCAATTGCATTTGGGTTTCTTTTATTTGCATTTGAAATTCTAATACCTGATTCAAGACTCATCTTTCCAAATTTTTTTTTCTTGGCATCTGTTCCATTCTCCATTATCTAACTGTTGTAGATCTTATCACTTGTCCCTGCAGATGTTTAAAACCACTTTAATGTATTTTATTTGATTTCTTTAGAAAACGAACACATAAAACAAGATGAAATCAGAGAGGGAGACAAACCATAAGAGACTCTTAATCATGGGAAACAAACTGAGGGTTGCTGGAGGGGAGAGAGATGGAGAGATGGGGTAACTGAGTGATGGACATTAAGGAGGGCATGTGATGTAATGAGCACTGGCTAGTCTATAAGATTGATGAATCACTGACCTCTACCTCTGAAACCAATAATACATTATATGTTAATTAATTGAATTTAAATAAAAGAAAATAAGATAAAACACAAAAACAACAGTATCAAAATTTATGATACCTTTTTTTATAGGATTATAATATCAGGTGTATGATGGTTAATTTTATGTCAATTTGATTGGGCTAAGGGGTGTTCAGATAACTGGTAAAATATTATTTCTGAGTGTGTCTATAAAGATGTCACAGGAAGAGATTAGCATTTGAAGTAGACTGAGTAAAGAAGTTCACCCTACCAGTGCAGGTAGGCACTATTCAATTCATTGAGAGTCAGAATAGAACAAAAAGGCAGAGGTAGGATGAATTTGCTCTTCGCCTGAGCTGAAACATCCATCTTTTCTTGCGTTTGGACATTGGCACTCCTGGTTCTTGGGTTTTCGGACTCAAACCGGGGCCTACACCATCAGCCCCTAGATTCTCAGGCCTTCAGAACTTGGACTGAATTACCCCACCAGCTTTCCTGGTTTTTCAGCTTGCAGTTGACAGATCAGGGGACTTCTTGGTCTCCATAACCCTGTGAGCCAATTCTTATGCGGAATCTCCTCTTATCTCTAAAGCTCTCTCTATGCATACCCTATTGGTTCTGTTTCCTTGGCGAACAGTGACTAATACAGGGTGTAACATTTTAAAATAAAGATTTTTAGCTGAAAGTGCAAAGATAATAAGCCTAAATTTATCAAACACAATTACATATTTTCTGTTTATTTTAAAATTTTAATTTTGTTAATATGAATTTGTGATTCAATACTTTATGGTATCAAAACATTGTTTTCTTTTATAATCCCTAATAGCAGGCTTTGTCATAATACTGAAAAATTGTTTCCTTCCCATGAAACAGTCATCCATCTGAGAACATCAGACAAATTATGGACAAATCAGCATAGACAATAATTCTGGTATTGTGTAATTTTACCTTAAAAAACACTCCAATTTGGTTGAAAATAAAAACACCTGTCTATATTTCAGTTACATTGGAATGCCATCTATTTGAAACTAGAGCCCAATTAGAGCTTGGTGAAAAATTCTAGAATCACACGAGTACCAATTTTTCCAGGTGATGAGAGTGTTTGGAATTATTTTCAATGTAAATTCAGAGCCATCCAGGGAATCTTTGCCAAGAGTAGGTCTTCTTTTTAATAAACGACTTACAGTTCCTAGATTCTTACTAGGGTTCCTGAATCATTTGCTTCTTGCCTCTAATTTCAGTTATAAACTCATCATTAAGAGATTCAAATCATCCTTGTGCTTTGGATTATTTGTATTTGTATTATCTCCACCAATTCTTCTGTTTTAAATATGTCTCTGTGGCCCCTTGTTTGTTTTTTTAATCAAAGTTGATGTGGCATATTAAGAAACAAAAGCATAATAGCTTATTCATGTTTTCCTTTGATGTGTAATTAAAGCACATCGATGTTAATTGAAAGTTTAAAAATCAGACTACCACTCTATCAATCTGCAGCTTAATATTGGGAAATAAATTCCAATTCCACCCCCACCTTTGATTCAAATAAAAGGCCCTGTTACTGCCTTTGGCTCCATAAAAGCATGTCTTTGACACCTTTCACTGCACAGTGATTATCTATAGTTTATTATTTGGGCCAGTTATAGCGCTATCATTGCCATGACTTTCAATTAAGCCAGGTGCTTAAGAACACACAAATTTAATGTGTTATTTCAGTGATTGCAACACTCGACTGTAAGGATGACGAAGAACTCCTGAGCCCAAATTACCCAAGCTTTAGGTAATGTGTTCTGTATTAATAGAACAGCTCTTGTAGCAATATTTTATTCTGAATCGTGTAATAAAGGTAGCTGGCATCATCAACTAGTGAGTTATTGTGAATCTGAAGAGAGTTTTGAAACCTCAAGCTGGAGAATAACCACAATTCCATTAAAATAAGGAATTGCATCAAAGACAATACCATCACCACTACATTAATACAACAAAATGAAGCGTTGTGCTATTTCTTCCCATTAATTCCCTGATGAATGGCATTGTTGATATACACGTTTCTAGAAAATAGAAACGTGTATATTACACATGATTTAGCCAAATAGATGATGTGGGCGGTTTCAAAGTCTTTTTTCAACCTCAAAACAAAATAATTAGGAACATACCACATAGGAGGGATAAGTTCCAAGATGGCAAGATAGGAAAATCCTGAACTTACTTCCTCCCATGGACACAATAAATTTACAATTATGTGCGGAATAATCTCCTCTGACAAACACCCGAAAACTGAATGAACACTGCCTTCACATCAAAGGATTAAAGGCAGCAAGAAAACAGGTGGGAGAAGCAGAAACACAGTCTCACCAGCCACCCCCCGCAAAACAAAAAACAAACCTATCCCACAATCAATTGGGATCTCAAAAATACAGAAATTTTTCCTGAGAAGGGAGTGGTCTGTGCTTCATATCAGGCACACCAACCCCCAGATCCTGCACAGGAGAGATGAGCTTCCAAAATGCCTGGCTTTGCAAACCAACAGAAATTACATCCAAGAAAGCCATGGTGGGCGCCTGGGTGGCTCAGTTGGTTAAGCGACTGCCTTCGGCTCAGGTCATGATCCTGGAGTCCCGGGATCGAGTCCCGCGTCGGGCTCCCTGCTCAGCAGGGAGTCTGCTTTGCCCTCTGACCCTATCCCCTCTCATGTGTTCTCTCTCATTCTCTCTCTCTCAAATAGATAAATGGGATCTTTGGGAAAAAAAAAAAAAAAGAAAGCCATGGTAACCAACTTAGAGAACTTGTTTTTAAAGGAAGATCAAGTCTAAAGCAGTAAAAATACCAAAAACAACCTGACTAAGGCCAAATTTTTGGAAGACTCAGAAATTGGTAGCCATAGGAAGTTTTGGAAGTGGAGGTGAATGTACACTGAAAGCAGGAAGATTCAGATTCCTTTTTTCAATCAGCTCATATTAGTGAATACCTGTACCTTCTGAAAGAAAAGAGAGGATTAATTCTGAAGAAAGTGAATCAGAGCAACTCTAACTGAATGTCACCAGACATAGCTGAAGAGGTTGGGGTTGGGGATACAAAGTGCATCTACCTCGTATGCTTCCTTGGGAAACTACTGGAGGATATTGCTCCCCCAAGCAAAAAAGAAAACAGAGAAATGGAAGACTTAAGATACAAGAAACAGAAAAGCCACCATAAAAGAAAGGAAAAGGACATTTCAGGTTGATGAGAAAGGGAGATGCTAGAATGACATTTGTTCATTAGGTCAGTCTAGAGGGAATCCAGTCACCTTTGGAGCATATAGAGAGGAATCCAGTCACCTTGGGGCATGTAGGAGGGTGTCTGAAAGCTACAGGTGTGTCAGTATTCTGAGAGAAGGGTTATGCATCTAGAGAGAATTTTGTGATAATTAATCATAAGCACATGTGTAACTAAGCGTAAAAGAAAAAGCCTTAATCAATATAAAGGAAACAAGTTACATAAGAAAGGAAATATAAACTTAGTATAATGCAATGCGTAGCTATAACTTCTATGTTCAGTCACAATAGTGTAACTATTTGTATTAGTTTCCTATTGCCACATAACAGATTACCACCAAATTCAGCAGCTTAAAAGCACACACAGTTATTTCACGGTTTAGTAGGTCAGGAGTCCAGGCAAAGTATAGCTGGGTTTTCTGCTCCTGGTCTCACAAGGTTTCAAATGATATATTGGCTGGGCCATGTTTCTTTCTGGAACTCAGCGTCCTTTTCCAAATTTATGCAGTTGTTGGTAAGATTCAGTCCCTTGTGGCTAAATGACTCTTAGCCCTTACTTCATAATGACCATTGGCTGGAGGACACCTTCAGCTTCTAAAAGTCATCTGCAGTTCTCCGCCATGTGGCCCTCCCCATAGGAGTTCATCCTATGGCCGTTGGCTTCCTTGAGGCAAGCAGGAGGGTTTCTCTCTCTACTCTGCTAATATAGACTCTTATAAGATAATACAATCAAGAGAGGAGCAGCCCATCACCTTTCCCATATTGCATCAACTAGAAGTAAGTCACAGGTCCCACCCACACACAAGGGGAGGGAATTATACAGGGCATATTACCAGGGGCTAAAGATCATGGGAACCAATGTAGGTTTCTGCTTACCACAATATTAAATATGGATTGAAATTAAAGTTATGAAATGGCAATATTGGAAGAATAGAGGAAGGCGAAATATATGTGGGCATATAAGATCCCATGGATTTTTCATATTCTCGTAGTCTGTAATATCTAAAACAAAAATAGTATTCGTCTGAGAAAATTACATAGGAATGTGAAGAAACATATCAGAAACAATGTATTTAATCCCTGGTCTGCATGTATCTTTGAAAAAATGAAAATTAAATCAGAAAAATATATAAGTAGCATTTGAGCTAAAAAGCAGCTATGGATTTGAGAGAAGAAAATAGATGACAGAAATACTGATGGAAAGGTGAAGAGAAAGAAAAAATTAACTTATGCTTGGATATGGGGTTATGAAAACAAAGATGGTTAAGCATTCGAAGATAGATGGCTGTAGGAATTCATGTAGACATCAACAGAAAATTTAATACATGTTTTTAAAGGTTTATCTCTGAGAATATTTTCTCCAATGTATGTAAACTTCTGAAGAAATAAACAAAGATCAGTAAGACAGTTTGTCAGAATACCATACATAATAAAGTAGTAGTTTAAGAGAAGTTTGTGGAATTAATTTTTCAATAGTGACTTGATTCAGTCAATTATTCAATAAAGGGAAAATTTAAGATTTGGTTTGGCAACTGAGTGGTATGAAAATAATATAGGAAAATGGAAAAAATTGTTGCAAAGGGATTAATATTTATTTAAGAAATCGACATCTGTCATGGATATATCAGTTTAAACATCCTTCTTAGGAAGTTAAATTCAGCAACTTCATCAGCAAAAATACAAATAGGTTAATTCTCACAAATATTAATTTCCTGTGTTTATATGTCTACATGGGTGTTTTAAGACAGAGGCAAGAAACAGTAACAAGTCATACATACAAATACAGAATTTCTGAGCTTAAAATTTTTCATTTTATGTATTTGTAGATATGAACAAGCCTTGCAAAAAGAATTTGCCCCTTAAAAACAGATGGTGACAGTGTTTTCCTCTGAATATCACTTTGGACGTAGATTCCCAACAAGTTAGGGCCCAGGTGGAACTTAAACTGTAAATAAGGGGAGGAGCATCTGAAAATAAAACAAATTTAAATTAAAAAGGGGGGGAACATAAAGAGTTTGAGAGATCCAGGGACTGTAGAGATGGCAGTGGTTTTCAGACAATAACAGGCATTTGAAAAATTTTGGCAGAGGTCAATGTCCCAAAATGATGGAATAAAATAATTCCAAAATAATAAAAATTTCTCCCTCTCTCAGAAAAAGTTTTGTTTCATTTTCTATCTCAAGCAAGACAGCTAATATTCTCCTGGATATTTCATCTTCAGTTTTACTTTACATAACAAAAAGATCTATAATAGATCATGACATAAATTGTACCAAAAATGCAACATGAAATCCTCTCTTGTGAACATACATTTTATGAATAAAGATTAGCTTTCGTAGATCTGTCCATAAAAGGGGGAAAAGAACAATATAAAAATAGAGATAAGAAGAATTTCCATTCAATTTGCTAGTATGGTGAGGTTCAAATACTAATACTTAGCTTATCAAATACTATAAATTTCCACATCAATGTCTTCAATAAATCATGAAAGACAAGAGAGTAGTGGAACTGAAAATACTAGTTAAATAACAAACATACAAGAACAAACATTCAAGAACCCCCTCCCCAAACAAGCAAACACAAAAATCATTGATAAAATGCAGAGGGAAACAAAACAAAACAACAATAACAAAGGCAATATGTTCTAGTAAATGCCTGAGGAGTGGAACAGAGGAGCAGAACAACCTCCTGGACAGAGCTGAGCAGTCAGAGTTAAGTGAGGGGATGTTAAATACTTACATAAGTCATCCGCTCTAGTAAGATTAAATGTTGTGGATAGCAAAAACATTTCATTTCAGCACCACATATGGATATTGTAATGGTGAATAATGAACTTTAGAAAATAGTGCATCTGTTCTTATTTTACTATGTAACAACAATATTTTAATAATAGAAGGATTTTTTACACTATGTTATAATTTAAATCTATATGACTCCAAAGTAGATGTTTGGGTACCCGACAAGACTTCTCTTTGTGAGCCTTTTGGACAATTTATGTTCTGACCCCCCAACTTGAATTCTAATTTTCTAGTTTTCAGGCTTGATATAGTCTAAACTGTGACTTTCAAAATAGAATTAAACCCTATTAACAAAGAACAGTAAATACTAAAGTATAATATGTTTATACAGAGAAAAAGATTGCCTATCAATTCCAAGTGTTTAGAGTTTAAAATGGAACAATCTCAGCTAGTCTGAAAAGTATCAAATGGATGTCTGACAAACTGAGTAGCATACTTTCAAATGCTACTGTTAGTCTTTCAACACACTAAATAGAATCATCCAAATTTCAGTACAAGATTTAAGAATATTTAAAATGACTTAGGAAAGTTGGTAGACTCACGGGTAATTTTATAATTGAATGGTTTGCAAAAAAGGCAAAAAACTCCCATTACTTTCAGACTATAGAGTAATGACAGAAGCGAAATACAGAGAGGGTCTGAAGATATTTTTGAAGTGAAATGGAACTCAGAAATGATCCCTTTAGAACTTAGTCTTTTGGCCCATTGTGACCTCTCAGTACTGAAGGACAACACTATCTTAGATTAATACAGTTTTGTGATGAATATGAAAGACATGTTTTTACCAAATATTTTATGAGCAATAGGTGCTTATTTACTAGTTTGTTTAACAAGTGCCCATATTTCACTGCAGGGCAGGCTTGAACATCATTATGATAGAATAACATTCATTAATATGAATATGAATTATATGTACTATGCATAGCCTTGAAAGATATATGTTGGTCATTTTCTACTGTTGATAACTTCAGTGAAAATAAGTCATTCAAATGCCTAGCGTTCAGATACTAACACATCAGTGGTGAGTAAAACAGTGAAAGGAGTAGAAAAATATCCATAACTAATGAAGTAACTGACATTCTATTTTTATAGCAATTAAAAAAATTTCAGTTCAAATATGGATTACTGGTTTTCTATCAGTAACATGATATAAACAAGTACATTTAACTTCATGAGTAATTTGATACATTAAGAAAATTATGGCATTAAAAATAGATGTCATCATTTCTACCCATTCCTGAGATGCAATGACGATTGATCATTGTGAGTATACAACTGGAATCTTGTTTGATTCTATGGAACTTAAAATGAGCATTATTTTACTAAAATGAAAGCATTTTAGGACCTGTCAGCATGTTTGTTGTTTTTACTTGATTGCAGATTCTTTCATGTAAATGCAACTATTTTTAAACTATATTTATAGTTTAAAAAACTAAAATTAATAGGCATATATATTATATTGATACATTCTTTTCTGAAATCCAACCAATATATTGAATTTTTATATTGAAAAAATAGTTTACATGTTTCATGAAACCTAACAATGTGTTAAAAACTATAAGCAATTTCTGATTACAAGTTTACCTAATCCATTTTAATAACATTTGATCTTTTGTAACTAACAATGAATGTCAATATGTAAATAAAAATTGCTTATAAAAAACTTCAGACAAAATGATTATTAGTAGCTAAATCGAGGAAGCATACATTGTCATTTAAACTAACAGTATAATAAAAATACATGTCAAATATATAAAAACGACTCATTTAAACATTGAGCACGTGTATTTGAAATTACCAAAATGTTAGTTTTTTTAAGCTTTAGGCTGAACATGCCATTTCCTGAGTTGTATGCAAGTGTGCTACTCTAGCTAACCAATCAATTTAAATTGACATTTTGTTAGAACAGGAGTATTTGGGGAATAAAAGATTAACATGCTTTCATCCTTCCTCATAAATCAATTCTATTCTGTGCACAAAACATAGAAAATCTTTTAGCTCAAGTTATTAAAATACAGTCCTAACAAAGTCACTGCATTTTTCTTCTCTTGTCTAATGTAATGTTCATGAAAAAGTGCACAAAGTACATACTATAAATGTTACATATCTGCAATAGTAATGGTGATAAAGATACCATTTTGCTACAGAAAAACATGTAATCTTCTCTTCTCCTTTCTCTTCTCTTCTCTCTTTTCTTTTCTTTTTTTCTTTTCTTTTCTTTTTTCTTTCCTTTTCAAGTAGGCTCCACACTTGGGCATGGAACCCAGTGCAGGGGCTTGAACTCAACAAGCCTGAGATCAAGACCTGAGCTGAGGGTACCTGGATGGCTCAGTCGTTAAGCGTCTGCCTTTGGCTCAGGTCATGATCCCAGGGTCCTGGGATCGAGTCCCACATCGGGCTCCCGCGGGAAGCCTGCTTCTCCCTCTCCCATTTCCGCTGCTTGTGTTCCTGCTCTCGTTATCCCTGTCTCTGTCAAATAAATAAAATCTTTAAAAAAAAAAGACCTGACAAGAGTCAGATGCTTAACCGACTGAGGAGCCCCCAAGAACATGTAATTTTTAAAAGAGTATTCTTCGTTTTACAAACAGAGCAGGTGGAGGACTTACAGGAAACTTAGAATGGGTACCCACATATGTTCACATGGGACTTAGTTGAATCGATAATCAATCCAATCTGTCCTTGTTTAAAAAAAGTATCCAGAAAATTTATTATATGGGTAGGGGATATGATTTTCATTTGTCCTGATAGTGGTTGTATGTGCTCCGCGGAAGGGTAATGTATGCCAGATCTTGACAAGCTATTTGTGTCTTGACCTTATTATTGTGAGTTTTGAACCATCTCAATGATTCATTCAGAGTGCACTATTGCTTACTGAATGACGTTCTTGGGCTTAAAATGCTTTAGCTGTGTCTGTGGGTGGAACCCACAGTGTGGGTGGAACTTTTTTTTTATTATGTTCAGTTAGCCAACATATAAGTACATCATTAGTTTTTGATGTAGTGTTCAACGATTCGTTAGTTGCGTATAACCAACAGAATGTAGTAGAAGTGATTGTGACTGATGCCTAAGGTTCAGACATAAAAGGCTTCACACTTCCTTCTTACTCTTTCTATTGCATTTCTTTACCTATGGTAGATAGCCTGTGTGTCTTGAGGACATCCAAGCAGACCTATGACAGGTCCTGTGGTCTGTGGCACAACTTTATAAATAAGCCATCTTGGAAATTGAAAATCCCAGCCCCAGTTATCTTCTAGATAGTGCAGCCCAGCCACCACCTTGACTGAAGCATCATGAGAGATCCAGATCCAGAACTGGCCAGATGGACCACTTCTGGATTCTGAACTCTTGGGAACTGGGTGAGATACTCTGTGTTTGTTAAGTTTGGGGATAATTTGTTACACATAAGGTTATTTATTTATTCAGTTAACAATTACTGATAACAACATGAATCCTTTCTTAACTATCAAAGTCTAATGGAAAGAGGAATTCTTATCTCTTTCCAGGTAATAAAAGGATCATAATTCATCGTTAGCTCCAGTTAACACCCTCTTAAATTATTTGGTATTTTTGCTATACATTTTGATTCTATATACTTCTAAATCTGACAAGATATTATTATTATTATTGCTGTTGTTGGATTGTTGTTGATTTATGCAGTCAATATTTGTGAAGTCTCTGTCCCCTTTTTCCCCCTGAAAATGTCTTTACTTCACCTTTATTCTTGAAAGATATTTATGACAGCTACAGAATTCATGGTTGGCAATTATTTGCTTTTAGCATTTAAAGGTATATTCTTTCATTTTATTTTGGCCTCCTGTGTTTTTTTAATTCTGTTAAGTTCGTTATCATTCTAATTTTAGTTCCTTTGCAAGTGATAACTTTGTACTTTTCCCTATAATTTTTCTCTTTGGTTTTGGTTTTAAGTAGTTTTACTATAGTATGTTTAACAATGGTTTCTTTGCATTTATCTTTTTAAAAAAATATTTTATTTATTTATTTGAGAGAGAGAGAGAGAGCATGAGCAGGGGGAGGGGCAGAGAGAGAGGGACAAGCTGATTCCCTGGCTGGGCTCAACCCCAGGACCCTGAGATCATGACCTGAGTTGAAGTCAGACACTAAACCGCCAGAGCCACCCAGGTGCCCCTCTTTGCATTTATCTTATATGAGTTCTCAGGATTCTTTAATATTAAGCATTATTTTTTCTTCAAACATTATTTTGGTCTCACTCACACTCTTTCCCTGTCTCCATACTTAAGTCAATATTTTATTTTATCAGACTTACCTTATAGACTGTGAATTGTCTTTCAACTGTTTTATACATTATTAAGTCCATCCATTGAATTTTTTATTTCAATTATATTTTTCCCCTACGTCAAAAATTTTCATTTTACTTATTTTAAGGTGTCTTTGATTACTTTTTTATGTAAGCACATTTACCAATTTTTAAGGTAAATGCTATTTCAATATTGTTTTAAAAATTTATTTATACTGTCAGAAAGACATTCACCAATGTGTTTTTTTAATTTTTGTTTTTAATATTTAATTCCCTAACCTGTCTGGAATGTATTTGTTTTGTATATGATGCAAAGTAGTGGATCCATTTCATTTTTTATATGGATAATTATGTTTTACCTTCACTTACTGTAAATTTGCTCCTTTTCTCTCTGGTCTGGGTTGCCAGGTCTATTACGTATCAACATCTCTTCTATACAGGTATCTGTTTCTGAGCTCACTGTTTCATTGATTATTTTGTCTACATCATTTTGGAAAAATACAGTATCAGGTATTATGGACCCTGACATCTTACAGATAAAATTCTCACCTTTTATTATTCTCATTCAGAGTGCTTTTCCCTATTTTTGGCCCTAAGTTTATATACACCTTAGAATTGTTTTCAGACTATAGGTTAATTTGGAGACAATTTCAATCAGTTAATTCTCCTTTTCATGAACATGGCATATATGTCCATTTGTTTGGATCTTCTTTAATGCTTTTGCAATTTATTTCCCTTTTTTGTCTTTGTAAAATGTGAAATAAAAATTATTTTTCTCATTGTAAAATAGACATAGATACATGTGCATTTAATATTTCCTCATTATCTTTTGAAGAATTAGCTTTTACTCCTCAGAGGTGTTATTTTGAATCTGGGAAATCAAACTCCTCAGTAGGTATTGACAACTCTCACAACAGTGTAGAGAAATAGCTAAACTATACTCGTGTCTGTTTCAGACCAGATGAGTTCAAGAAGTGAAGAGATTTCCTCTAGGGGGAAAAAAGTTTCAGGCACTAGAAAGACAGTTTTTTATTTTTTTAAATTTGGCGTGTGTGTTTCTTTAAATTTTACCGAGCAATTCCACAAGTCGGGACATCAGCTTCAGTGCCTAGGGGGAAAGCAGCATTGGTTGCAGGTTTTCCTTACATCGTGTTGCCAACCTGAGTTTAGAGGGTAAGGGTGGACAACTGGTTCCCCAAAGGCAGGCACATTGTCACCTGTATCTTTTTCATGAATCTTCACAAAGGCAAAGTTTCTGTGCTTTCCTGCTATTAACTCCATGAACTCAAGGCTGGCCTCTGTAGAAAATGTTTGCCCTAAAGAGTAGAAGATTAATGCCCAAGAATGGTTGGTATGCATTATTATCACTAACGCAGTTGGTAATTTTTCAAGTGTATGGGTCGTTGTTTTAAGTCTTTTTGTTGTTAGTAAACTGTTGAGAACCATTTAGAGTTTCCTCAGTTTGTGAAGGATTTATTACAAGGTTACAGGTTAGCATGAATTTTAATCATGGGACTAAAGATTAAGAAAATTGAAATGCTTTCGGATAAAATCAGATTTTGAATCAAGAGATTTAAACTTTATGAGGTCAAATTTGTAAAATTTTCTACATATTCTCTAGAAATTATTATGATGTTTCTTTCTCTCAATTTTTGTTTTCCACTATTGCTTCTAGGATATACACCTCATCATACTTTAGTTATTATTTTTCTGTATCTTTTTTTAAACTGCAATTATTTATCTTTCAGTAAGCTTAAACATATCATATGCTTATTAAGCATTTGTACTTTCTCTTATATAAACTATGTATTGGTAAACTTTTTTGTTTTTTAAGGTTTTATTTATTTGTTTGAGAGAGAAAGAGAGAGAGCACAAGCAGGGGGCGGAGCAGAGGGAGAGGGACAAGCAGACTCCATGCTGAGCCAGGAGCCCGACTCCCGGAGATTGTGACCCCAGCTAAAACCAAAAGCCGGCTGCTCAACCAACTGAGCCACTCAGGCACACCTGTATTGCTAACCTTTGCCAAATTTTTCTGTTCATTGTTTTTAACAAAATGCTTTAAATTATTTGGAACCAAACTATAAAAAGTAGTTAGTTCCTTGTATCCCTTTTGAAAATGTGAATTTAGTGCTTTTAATCTTCTGCCTTTAGTCTGTGGTAGGAGGCATAACATCATTTTCTGAACTCAATGTTCCCCATTTGTCCTTTCATTCATTTAATCAAAATAGTTCAAGAATTATTTGGATATAATATCAACATTTATTTTTCTATTGCATTTCATTTACCTATACATTTTTAACCATCTACAGATATTTTTAGGGAAACTCTGTTAAGAATTTGCTATTATAAAAAGCAAAATTTAGTTCCTATAATAAAAACTTTGTACTCCAGTAGTGGGAGCCTCCCATGCAAAAACATAATTGCAATTAACAATTATAGTTGCTTTATTTCTACAGGGTAGTTTTTTTTTTTTTCTTTACTTACCAACTTTTTCTATATCAACATCTTTAATTTAAACAGCCTATTGGTGATTTGTAGAAATTCATATTTAATAAGAAGTAAGTTCTTGGTTATATATTTACTGACAGTATTTCTTTATTACCCTTATAATTTATAAAAACTTAACTGGGAATAGCATTTTGAAAATTTTCTCTTCAAACTTCTCAACTGTCATCCATTTAATTTTGTTCTTGTATGAATTTCTCTTCTCTTTGCTTTGATACTTTTCAAAATATTTTTCAAAAACATAGTATCTTTACATTAATTATTTTGGCTATCCAATGCATTCTGAAATTTCGGATTTGCTTTTCATTGTTGTTTGGTTTTATATGTGTTGCTTTTTTTCCCCTTATATTTAAAATATGCTTCTTTTATTTTGCTTTTGATCACTGCTTTATTCTTATCATCTTCTCTTTATTGGAATTCTGATCAATTATAGATGGTTCCAGGTGAATTACCTTCTGTTTATTACTGTGTCTCTATTTTTTCTCTGGCTCATTTCCCATGCATTCTATAGGCTTTTCTTAATTTTTTCTTGTGCATTAAATTCAATTTCCTTCACTGTCTGTCCCTATTTTATACAAACAATGAAGATTTTATGCTCATAGCAATTTTGGCTCTGTTGCATTATATGCTTATCTCTAATCTTTGCCTTTCTGTAGTAGCCTTATGTTTAATATGGACAATCGCCTTCTTGAAGATTTTGTAAAAATGAATAAAATATGTCATTTTCTCACAATTGTTTATTTATAGGACAACATTCCTCCCATGGACTTCTTGTTATCCTGTTTTGTTTCAGTAGTAAAACTCAGATTGTGGTTTACATTTAAGTTACCTCCTTGGGTTTGGACCACAAGAATATGACCTACATTTAATCCTACCCATGTGTTTCAGGTAATGAACTATCCTAGCTTCTTCCCTGATAGTGCTCTATTATTGGATTTTCTTTTCAATAATCATCCCCAGTGACTATTTTTTTTCTAAAATTCAGAGGTTATTATTGAAAACAGTCCACGTTCAAGTCCAAGCTACCTTCTGAAGATAATTTCCACTATTTCCAATTTTTGCTGTCCTTCCATTCAATTTTCCTTTCCATTCAAATTTGAAACTCCTGACATATTTTTATTGTACCTCTTTTCAATGCTATTTCTTCTCTTCAAGTTCTATCTAAAAATCTGTAGCCTTCAAAAAGCAAACTGGTGCTCTGATGAGATACCATGTTTATTTTTTGTGCTACTTTTTATCAGTTTATGTCTCTATTTTACCTCTTTAACCTGTCTTATGTCTTAACAAGACCCAAGTCATCATCTTGGTTGTTACCGGATCTTTGCAAAACAAATAGTGATAGGAACATATTAAACACTAAAGCCATACTTACTAAGAGGATGAATGCAGTTCCTCCATTAAATACTAGATTGTGATAGTCTATACTGAGTTTCTATGATTTGAAAGCATATAAAGTGCACTCAGGCAAATTAAATATATTTTTAAATGATGTTCATAGAAAGCATGTTAGCTTCACTTAACAAGCAGAAATCCAAAATGTTGTAAATCTTTATCAGAAAACTGGCTAGTTATACCTATATTAACTGTACAATGATTTTCTCACTCTGAAAATAACATGCATTAATGGGCTACTCACCTCTCTCTTATTTATTTATTTACTTATTTTTTAATTGAATTGGAGAACATTCATTTTAACTCTAGTAAAATTTAAAAATGTGCTATCCCATGAATTGTCAGAAAATTATGAAATTAAGGCAGTTTTTTGTCTTGTCCTTCTCAAGGCATATTTGGCATATTGACATGAAGGCCTTATTTATTTATTTATTTACTTATTTATTTATATTTATATATTTTTTAAAGATCTTATTTATTTATTTGTCAGAGAGAGAGAGAAAGAGAGCACAAACAGGGGGAGCAGCAGGCAAAGAGAGGAGCAGGCTCCCAGCTGAGAAAGGAGCCCCGATATGGGACTCAATCCCAGGGGATCATGGGATTGACCCAAGGGATCATGACCCAAGCTGAAGGCAGAGCCTAACCGCCTGAGCCACCCAGACATCCCTGAAGGCCTTTAAAAAAAAAAAATCCAAAATAATAAACACAGGAATTACTACTAATTGTACCACCTTCCTGGGTCTCTTTGCCTTTTATGTTTGTTATCATAAGCTGAATACAATCTTGCTCACTTTTATTTCTTTTGACACTTTGTCATCTGCAGCATATTTCAAAATGTAAATATTCCTTCTTGTCCTGGAAAAGTTGTGCAGTAAATACGACTGTTTTGACCTTTTCAGTATTCTCCATTTTGACTGGTTGTCTGTTCCAATCACAGGTTCCTGGGGTGGTAAACAGGGAAAGTTGGGCATGGCAAGCGAATCAAATTACAGAATACTAAAAAGGTCATAGTAGGATGCCTTTAATTACACAGAACATTAGAGATAGGGAAAAAAAGATTTATAATGTTTGAAAAATGAGCAAATGTGATTTTATGTGTGTTTTTAACAAATAACTAGTCAAAGCCAATGGTAAACTTCCTTTTGTTTAGCCCAATTTTTAAATTATTTTTGGACTACATATGAAAAGCCAGTAAGCATATTCTTACTGCAAATTTAATATAATTAATTCTGTTTTTCTTTGAATTAACAATGTATCAAATCCTCTTGAGTAGGAAACCTTTATTGTATTAGTGCAGATAATATTTAACAAATAACACCTGTGTAATAGTGTGAATTTCCTTCTCTTATTTCTATCCAGAAGATAGCTTAAAATATTGAATAATAGATCCAGGTGGAAGATGAACTTTACTTAGTTTATTCTGCCTCACTGAAGTTTTTCACAATTGGGTTTATTTTCCCCCTTGTTACAGGAGATTCAGAAGACTGATCTTTCATTGTGCTGCTTGTTTCACTGATGAATAGTTTCTCAAATGTTAAATGCACTTAAACAAAAATCAATTGTACACATCAATCAGAGATGAAGCTTTTTCAAAACACACATAGGGATTTTGGCTGACTGTTTCCAGCAAAGTGATTTTAAGCATTATACGGGTATAAACTAATGTGTCCATCTGTGTTGCAAGTATTCATCTAAAAATGAAAAATCTGCTTGTCTTTTTAAACTATGGCAAAATTGTAGTAAAATTTGTGACTTATCAGTTATTAAAAATGTTCCCTAAATTTTCACAATCAAGTTGTAAAAGATTCAATTACTTAATTTTAACCAATAAGCTCATAGCTCAGCACATCACCTTCTCTCAGGGACATATGCTGATGGGGAAGCCACCATCTCAAGTACTGTTGGTGCCCATGCAGAATTTGGAAGGGTATGTGTGTCCCATTACTTTCAACCCCAAGGCTGAAACTAGTCAATATACCTGCTCATGTGTAAGGGAGCCAGGAAGTGAAATCCTATCTTGTAGACAGAGACAAGGAACTATAAATATTGTGTTAGCTGTGTTAATAATTATCTAAAGGAGTAATAAAAACTTGGAATAATATATCTCTATATTTTAAATCTTTTTATCTTAGTTATAGTTGGTACAAAATTTACATTAGTGTTAGGTATACAACATAGGAATTCCGCTTCTTTATATGTTATGCTGTGCTCACTACAAGTATAGCTACCAACTATCAGCAAACAACACTATTGAAGTACCATTGACTTTATTCTCCATGCTGTTCCTTTTCTTCCTGTGACTTCTTCATTCCATAACTCGAAGCCTATTATCTCCCACTCCCCTCCAGTCATTTTGCCCGTCCCACAATCTGCTCCCCTCTGGCAACCATTAATTTGTTCTCTGTATTTGTAAATCTGATTCTGCTTTTTGTTTATGCATTTGTTTTTTCAGATTCCACATATGAGTGAAATCATATGGTATTTGTTTTTTTTTTTTTTCAGGCTGACTTGTTTCATTTAGCATAATACTCTCTAGGTCCATCCACGTTGTAAATGGCACAATCTCATCCTTTTTTATGGCTGTGCAATATTTCAGTGTGTGTGTGCATGTGTGTGTGTGCACACGTCACATCTTCCTTATCCATTTTTCTATCAATGGACATTTGGGTTGCTTCCATATCTTGCAGTTAACATAAGAGTGTTTATATCTTTTTGAATTAGTGTTTTCATTTTCTGTGGTTAAACACTAAGTAGTGGGATTATTGGATAATGTGGTATTTCTATTTTTAATCTTTTAAGGACCCTCCACACTGTTTTCCACAGTGGCTATACCAATTTACATTCCCATCAACAGTACTCGAGTGTTCATTTTTCTGTACATCCTCTTCAACACTTGTTATTTCTTGTCTTTTTGATTCTAGCCATTCCAACAGGTGTAAGATGAGATATCTCACTGTGGTTCTGGTTTACATTTCCCTGATGATTAGTGATGTTGAGTATCTTTTCTTGTCTGTTGGCCATCTGTGTCTTCTTTGAAAAAATATCTTTTCAGGTCCTTTGCCCATTTTTAAATTGGATTGTTTGTTTTTCAGTATTGAGTTATATAAGTTTTTTTAGATATATTTTGGATATTAGCTCATCATCAGATATATCATTTGCAAATATCTTTTTCCATTCAGAAGGCTCCCTTTTTGTTTTGTTGATGATTTCCTTCACTGTGCTAAAGCTTTTTATTTTGATGCGGTCCCAATAGTTTGTTTTTGTTTTTGTTTCCCTTGCCTTATCAAATTCATCCAGAAAATTGTTGCTATGGCCAATGCCAGAGAAATTACTGCCTGTGTTCCCTTCTAGGATTTTTATGGCTTCAGGTCTCCCGTTAGATCTTTAATCCATTTTGAGTTTATTTTTGTATTTGGTGTTAGAAAGTGGTCCAGTTTCATTCTTTTATATGTAGCTGTCCAGTTTTCCCTTCATTTCTTGAAGACACTGCCTTTTCCCCATTGTATAATCTTACTTCATTGGGGCACCTGGGTGGCTCGGTTAAGCATTGGCCTTCGGCTCAGGTCATGATCCCAGGGTCCTGGGATCAAGTCCCTACATCAAGCTCCCTGCTCAGCAGAGAGACTGCTTCTCCCTCTCCCTCTGCCTGCCACTCTGCCTACTTGTGCTCTCTCTCTCTCTCTGTGTCAAATAAATAAATAAAAATCTTTGAAAAAAATCTTACTTTGTCATACATTCATTGACGATGGAAGTGTGGGTTTATTTCTGGGCTCTCTATCCTGTTCTGCTGATCTATGTCTGTTTTTTTGCCAGTACCACGATGTTTTGATTTTTCTAGTTTCATAGTATATCTTGAAAGCTGGGATTAATATCTTCAGCTTTGATCTTCTTTCTCAAGATTTCTTTGGCTATTTTGGTTTTTTTGTGGTTCTATACAATCTTAGTATTATTTGTTCTAGTTCTGTGAAAAATATTATTGTTATTTTGGTAGCGATTGTAATGAATCTGTATATTGCTTTAGATGGTGTGGATATTTTAACAATATTAATTCTTCCAATCCATGAGCATGGAATATCTTTCCATTTGTTTGTGTCATCTTCCATTTCTTTCATCAGTGTTTCATGGTTTTCAGACTACAGGTGTTCACCTCTTTGGTTAAGTTTATTCCATGGTATTTTATTCTTTTTGATGCAATTGTAAATGGAATTGTTTTCTTAATTTCTCTTCCTGCTACTTTGTTATTAATGTATAGAAATGCCACTGATTTCTGGGTGTTAATTTTGTATTCAGCTACTTCATTGAATTCATTTATTACTTCTCTTTTTTTTTTTTTTTTGGTGGAGTCTAGGATTTTCTATGTATAGTGTTACATCAAATGCAAATATACATACAATATTTAAGTATGGATTCACTTTTTTATCCTGAACATTAGATCTAGATGTGTTTTGAAATTTACTTTATTTTCTTTTAGATTTTAGCAAAGTTATAAGGGACATAAAATTGATGAATTTGTAGTGGTTACTTACTTGAGTGTAGCCTATGTGATTAATTAATAGATATGGATTGGGAATATCCAACTAGGGCACCAGTTGTCCCTGAAATACAGTTTAAATAAACTTTCCCACATAATATCTCATAGTCTATGTGAAATGCCTGAAATACATCACAGATATAAAAATAGGTATTTGCCCGTGTGGCCTATACTATTTGGGAATCAGTTCATCACAAGTTACAGAAGTGGGACTAAAGATAGTTTAAGCAAAAAGGTTAGTATATTAAAATGATATTAGTGTGGCTTAAGGATCACAATGAGGCTGGGGTTCAGGAAAAGCTATAGCTAAGAAAGCAGATGGCATCAAAATTCTTATGGTCTTATGTTTGTGGTTCATCCTTTCATATCCTTTCCAAATTTGTTCTTCTTTTCTCTCTAATTGCATAAAGGCTTATTTTTCTTTTCTGGTCAACATGATTGGACACATTTTTTTTTTTTTAAGTTTAAGCACACAAATAATCACTTTCAAATCCAATTATCTTAGTTAATGTCCTGAAATAGTTTCCTAGGTGTAGGCGATCAGGCAAAGCTGAGAGGAAATGGGGTAAATTTGTTTCCTTATCCAGGTCAGGTACTCATCCAAGATAAGTACATCACCAGTGATGATCAAGTGGAACAGGGGCACAAAATAATATGAGTGCACACACTGCAGTAGCTTACAGAAGAAGGTTTGTGTCATAGGTTGGCATAGAAAATACTATATTACTCTGTTGTGAATAGTTTTACTTCTCCTCTAACCTACTTGTGCTAAGTTATCTTACTTATCTTTACATTGCTATTATCTATGATTGCCCAGCACATATTAAATAGTAAAAATATATTTATTGAAAAAAATAATAAAATTTTAAGTATCCCTGACAACATGTTGTAAATATTGCAAATATTGCAAATGCAAACTTATGAAATCTGCTTACTTCTACCTGAGTCACTTTATTCAGTATTTTCTTTAATATAAAGATATGAAATCCCCTCTGTAGTAGATAGTATTGGTTGCTAACCAGACATTTAGTTTCTTCTTCCCTCTAAAAGAAATCCAATGTTGACAGTTGACCATTCTTCCCCTACAGAGACCTTGTAAATCAGAAGAAGCTAAATGCATTCTCCAGTCCAGAAGTGGGTCCTGATCAGTCTAAACAATCACATTTGTCTGTAATTAATGTAGAAATAGGCTAAGTTGAATTAGGACATAGAACAGAGTATTCCCAACATAAATGTTACTAGTTATAGGTAAGTACATATCCTGTATTGTTCTGATCCAAATGGAAAAATAAATTTTCATCTCGTGGTTATTAAAGAAGCCTCCTTTCTTTCACACTAAATATGGAAAAGAGAGCCAATAGCTCTAGGTTCTGATAATAGCCATCTTGCAAACATGAAAACATTGAGTCTGAGGTAAGACTGGCATGATAAACAAGGTGAAACAGAGAATCACCAAGAAAGAGAGCTAGGGCCCAGTTTTACCATATCTGGTACTTGCCCTTCTTTTGAATGTCCTGCTGTATGTGATAATGTTTCCATTTTCCTCCAAGTCTTTTTTAAAAAGGCTTTTTGTTTCTCAAAGCTGAAGGCAGGCAAAATGATACATTATCCCTAAATGTATCTTTGCCTTTGCCTTTGAGTTATTTTAAAAACAGAATTGCACCCAAATACCTCAATGTCTTAAAATACATATATTAGACTTTGATGTTATTTATTCTGCTTAGCTTAATTCACAGATGAATTATTTGCCTTAACAACATCAGCTTTCAAAGTGTGTTGTGCATTCATAAAATAAACAAAATAAAGAAGACAGATTTACCTACTGTTTTTAACTATGAAACTTTCCCTATCCAAATTCTAAATGATCCTTAGCTTTTCAGTATAACCAATCAGGATTCATTTAATTAGTCTTTGATTCAGATTATTATATGTGTTTCAAAGTAATTGAACAGGGTTTTACAGAAACTTATAAGTCAGATTTTTATTATGTCAGACATCTGTTCTAATAATTTCACTTTAATTATTCATTCTTCTTTGTAAAACTATTCATAATTTAGGCATTTTTTCTATTTCAAGCATGACTATCACAAGTGCATCTTATTACTTCTGTTTCTAAAAGTATCTACAGAGAAATGACCTATTTAGAGATGTTTTTATTTAATAAAAGCATGAAATATTTAATTATAGAAAAGGAAAATTAAAAATTTAATTCAGAATTGTCATTAAAATGGGCTTTGTACTCTTCCATTTATTGATAGGCTAGATGTGGGACCCACAGTTTTTTAGCACAGTCTGTTTCCCAAGTTGTGTTAAAATACACAACAATGAAAACCTTTATCTTAGAGGATGTCTTTATACCTTAAGACTGGAAGCACAAGTTAACTGGTGAATTAAGTTTTTATTTAAATTAAAGTTAGTGAGGCGGAGCAAGATGGCAGAGGAGTAGGAGACCTGGATTTCGTCAGCTGGATGGGGATCAAACCATTCTGAACATATACAAACTCAACAGGAGATTGAAGAAAAGAATAGCAACAACTCTCTGAACAGAAAAGCGACGACTTTCTGGAAGGTTGGACGTGCAGAGAAGTGAATCCAAGGCGATATTTGGGAGGATAGACGGCGGGAGGGGGGCCTCAGTCAGCTGCTTCTGACAAGTGATAGAGCAGCGGAGCACAAAATCCGAACTTTTAGAAGTATGTTCCGCTGAGGGACATTGCTCCAGTGGCTAAGCGGGGGGTGGAACCCTCTCTGGGACAGTGTGGTCTCAGGACCCTTGGGGTCACAGAAAGACTGGGGGTGCCTGAGTGCAGCAGAGCTCTCAGGTATCTGAGCGGGGAAGCCGGCTGGAGAGACGGAGCCGAGGAGTGGGCTCTCAGCTCAGGGTTGCCATAAACCGTGATTCACGGCACAGTCAGGGCACTGCTCTTCCAGCAGGGACCCAACAAGCAGCAGATCCAAGGAGACTCCCCTTCCTCCCCTGAGAGGAGTGGCAGGGGAGTGCACCACAGGAATCTGCTGGGTTTGGAGACTCCACACGGGGTCAGGTGCCAGAAAGAGAAACGCTCGATCACAGGCCGGGTGAGCACAGAGTATGGCCGGAGACCGTGGAGACGGGAGTGACTGACTGCTTTTCTCTGCGGCTCACTGAGGAGTGGGGCCCTCAGTTCTCAACTCCTCTGGGGTGGAGATTGGGAGACCGCCATTTTCACTCTCATCCTCCAAAGCTGTACAGAAAGCTAGCAGGGAACAAAAGCTCCTGAGGACAAACCCGAGCAGATTACTTAGCCTGGACCTGGCAAGGGTGAGGCAATTCTGCCTCCGGCAAAGACATTTGGGAACCACGGCAACAGGCCCCTCCCCCAGAAGATCAGCACGAACAGCCAGCCAAGACCAAGTTTACCGATCAATGAGAACAGCAGAACTCCAGAGCTAGGGGAATACGGCACATAGAAACCATGCCTTTTTCCCCCCTAATTCCTTAGTCTTTCAAAGTTAATTTTATTTTTAACTGTCTTTTTTTCTTAATTTTTCTTTTTCCCTTTTTCAACCAACATCTTATCAATCCCTTTTTTAAAAAACATTTTTATTTTTCATTTTTAGAGTCATTTTCTATCCCTTCATAGTAGTTATCCTTATTTTTGGCATATATATATATATATATATATATATATATATATATATATATTCTCTCTTTAAAATTTTGAGATACACTTTCTTCTAACAGATCAAAATATACCATAAATCTCTAGTGTATGGCTTTTTCTAATCTCCTGCCTGATCACATTCTCTCCCTTTTTTTTCTTTTTTTTTTTTAAATCCTCTTCATTCTTTTTTCAAACAACTTCTTATCAATTCCTTTTATAAAATCTTTTATAATTTTCATCCTTACAGTCATATTCCATCCCTTCATTGTATTAACCCTTATTTTAGTACATATATAAGTGTTTCTTTCCTTAAAAGGCACTTTCTTCTAACAGACCAAAATACACCCAAAATCTAGTGTGTGGCACTGATCTATGCACCAGCCTGATCATATTTGATCACATTCTGTTTTTTTGTTTTGTTCTGTTTTTGTTTGTTTTTATCTTTTTTTCTTTTTCTTTTCTTTTTCTTTTTTCTTTCTTTCCCTTTCTTTTTCCCTGGTTTCATGTCTTTTCTGATTTATTTAGAGTATATTTTCTGGGGATGTTTTTACCCTGTTAGCATTTTGCTCTCTCATTCATCTATTCTCCTCTGCACAAAATGACAAGACGGAAAAAATCACCTCAACAAAAAGAACAGGAGGCAGTACCAACTGCCTGAGACCTACTCAATATGAACATTAATACAATATCAGAACTAGAGTTCAGAATGATGATTTTAAAGATACTAGCTGGGTTTGAAAAAAGCATGGAAGTTATTAGAGAAATGCTTTCTGGAGAAAAAAAAGAAATAAAATCTAACCAAGTCAAAATCAAAAAGGACATTAATGAGGTGCAATAAAAAATGGGGGCTCTAACTGCTAGGATAAATGAGGCAGAAGAGAGCATTAGTGATATAGAAGACCAAATGATGGAAAATAAAGAAGCTGAGAAAAAGAGAGATAAACAACTACTGGATCACGAGGGCACAATTTGAGAGATAAGCGATACCATAAGACGAAACAACATTAGAATAATTGGGATCCCAGAAGAAGAAAGAGAGAGAGGGGCAGAAGGTATTTTGGAGCAAATTATACCAGAGAACTTCCCTAATTTGGGGAAGGAAACAGGCATCAAAATCCAGGAAGCACAGAGAACCCCTCTCAAAATCAATAAAAATAAGTCAACACCCCAACATCTAATAGTAAAACTTTCAAGTCTCAGAGACAAAGAGAAAATCCTGAAAGCAGCTCGGGAGAAGAGATCTGTAACCTACAATAGTAGAAATATTAGATTGGCAACAGAGCTATTCACAGAGACCTGGCAGGCCAGAAAGGACTGGCATGATATATTCAGAGCACTAAACGAGAAAAATATGCAGCCAAGAATACTATATCCAGCTAGGCTGTCATTGAAAATAGGAAGAGAGATAAAAAGCTTCCAGGGCAAACAGAAACTAAAGGAATTTGCAAATATGAAACCAGACCTACAAGAAATTTTGAAAGGGGTCCTCTAAGCAAAGAGAGAGCCTAAAAGCAACATAGACCAGAAAGGAACACAGATAATATACAGGAACAGTCACCTTACAGGCAGTACAATGGCACTAAATTCCTATCTTTCAATAGTTACCCTGAAGTAAATGGGCTAAATGCCCCAATCAAAAGACACAGGGTATCAGATAGGATAAAAAAAATAAGACCCATCAATATGCTCTCTGCAAGAGACTCATTTTAGACCCAAAGACACCCCCAGATTGAAAGTGAGGGGGTGGAAAACCATTTACCATGCTAATGGACACCAAAAGAAATCTGGGGTGGCAATCTTTATATCAGACAAATTAGATTTTAAACCAAAGACTGTGATAAGAGATGAGAAAGGACACTATATCCTACTTAAAGGGTCTATCCAACAAGAAGATCTAACAATTGTAAATATCTATGCCCCAACATGGGAACAGCCAATTATATAAGCCAATTAATAAGAAAAGCAAAGAAACACATTGACAACAACACAATAACAGTGGGGGACTTTAACAGCCCCCTCACGGAAATGGACAGATCATCTAAGCAAAAGATCAACAAGGAAATAAAATTTTAAATGACACACTGGACCAAATGGACTTCACAGACATATTCAGAACATTCCCTCCCAAAGGAACAGAACACACATTCTTCTCTAGTGCCCATGGAACATTCTCCAGAATAGATCACATCCTAGGTCACAAATCAGGTCTCAACCAGTACCAAAAGATTGGGATCATTCCCTGCGTATTTTCAGACCACAATGCTTTGAAACTAGAACTCAATCACAAGAGGAAAGTCGAAAAGAACTCAAATACATGGAGGCTAAAGAGCATCTTACTAAAGAATGAATGGGTTAACCAGGAAATTAAAGAAGAATTAAAAAAATACACGGAAAACAATGAAAATGAAAACACAACTGTTCAAAATCTTTGGGATGCAGCAAAGGCAGTCCTAAGAGGAAAGTATATAGCAATAC
Source organism: Mirounga angustirostris (assembly GCF_029215605.1). Taxonomy (NCBI): domain Eukaryota; kingdom Metazoa; phylum Chordata; class Mammalia; order Carnivora; family Phocidae; genus Mirounga; species Mirounga angustirostris. The sequence goes on along the minus strand of NW_026991722.1, from coordinate 41,330,434 downwards.
AAGCCTTTCTCAAGAAACAAGAGAGGTCTCAAATTCACAACCTAACCCTACACCTAAAGGAGCTGGAGAGAGAACAGCAAATAAAGCCTAAACCCAGCAGGAGAAGAGAAATCATAAAGATCAGAGCAGAAATCAATGAAATAGAAACTAAAAGAACAGTAGAACAGATCAACGAAAAAAGGAGCTCCTTCTTGAAAGAATTAACAAGGTTGCTAAACCCCTGACCAGATTTACCAAAAAGAAAAGAGAAAGGACCCAAATCAACAAAATCATGAATGAAAGAGGAGAGATCACAACCAACACCAAAGAAATACAATTATAAGAACATATTATGAGCAACTATATGCCAGCAAACTAGATAATCTGGAAGAAATGGATGCATTCCTAGAGATGTATCAATTACCAAAACTGAACCAGGAAGAAATAGAAAACCTGCACAAACCTATAACCACTAAAGAAATTGAAGCAGTCATCAAAAATCTCCTAAAAACAAAAGCCCAGGGCCAGATGGTTTCCCACGGGAATTCTACCAAACATTTAAAGAAGAATTAATACCTATTCCTCTGAAACTGTTCCAAAAGATAGAAATGGAAGGAAAACTTCCAAACTCATAGTATGAGGCCACCATTACCTTGATCCCCAAACCAGACAAAGACCCCACCAAAAAGGAGAATTACAGACCAATATCCTTGATGAAGATGGATGCAAAAATTCTCACCAAAAAAAAAAAAAAAATTCTCACCAAAATACTAGCCAATAGGATCCAACAAGTACATTAAAAGGATTATTCACCACGACCAAGTGGCATTTATCCCTGGGCTACAAGGTTGGTTCAACCTCTGCAAATCAATCAATGTGATACAATACATTAATAAAAAAAGAACAAGAACCATATGATCCTCTCAATACATGCAGAAAAAGCATTTGACAAAGTACAGCATCCTTTCTTGATCAAAACTCTTCAGAGTATAGGCATAGAGGGTACATCCCTCAATATCGTAAAAGCCATCTATGAAAAACCCATAGCGAATATCATTCTCAATGGGGAAAAACTGAGAGCTTTCCCCCTAAGGTCAGGAATGCGGCAGGGATGTCCACTATCACCATAGTATTCAACATAGTATTAGAAGTCCTAGCCACAGCAATCAGACCACAAAAAGAAATAAAAGGCATCTGAATCGGCAAAGAAGAAGTCAAACTCTCACTCTTTGCAGATGATATGATACTTTATGTGGAAAACCCAAAAGACTCCACCCCAAAACTGCTAGACTCATACAGGAATTCAGTAAAGTGGCAGGATATAAAATCAATGCACAGAAATCAGTGGCATTCCTATACACCAACAACAAGACAGAAGGAAGAGAAATTAAGGAGTTGATCCCATTTACAATTGCACCCAAACACATAAGATACCTAGGAATAAATCTAACCAAAGAGACAAAGAATCCGTACACAGAAAACTATAAAATACTCATGAAAGAAATTGAGGAAGACACAAAGAAATGGAAAAACGTTCCAGGCTCATGGATTGGAAGAACAAATATTGTGAAGATGTCAATGCTACCTAGAGCAATCTACACATTCAATGCAATCCCCATCAAAATACCATCCACTTTTTTCAAAGAAATGGAACAAATAATCCTAAAATCTGTATGGAACCAGAAAAGACCCCGCATAGCCAGAGGAATGTTGAAAAAGAAAAGCAAAGCTGGCGGCATCACAATTCCGGACTTCCAGCTCTATTACAAAGCTGTCATCATCAAGACAGTACGGTACTGGCACAAAAACAGACACATAGATCAATGGAAGAGAATAGAGAGCCCAGAAATGGACCCTTGATGCTATGGTCAGTTGATCTTCAACAAAGCAAGAAAGAATGTCCAATGGAAAAAAGACAGTCTCTTCAACAAATGGTGTTGGGAAAATTGGACAGCCACATGCAGAAGAATGAAACTGGACCATTTCCTTACACCACACACAAAAATAGACTCAAAATGGTTGAAAGACCTCAATGTGAGACAGGAGTCCATCAAAATACTAAAGGAGAACACAGGCAGCAACCTCTTCAACCTCAGCCGCAGCAACTTCTTCCTAGAAACATCACCAAAGGCAAGGGAAGCAAGGGCAAAAATGAACTACTGGGACTTCATCAAGATAAAAAGCTTTTGCACAGCAAAAGAAGCAGTCAACAAAACCAAAAGACAACTGACAGAATGGGAGAAGATATTTGCAAATGACATATCAGATAAAGGGCCAGTATCCAAAATCTATAAAGAACTTATCAAACTCAACACCCAAAGAACAAAGAATCCAATCAAGATTGGGCAGAAGATATGAACAGACATTTTTCCAAAGAAGACATCCAAATGGCCAAAGATATATGAAAAAGTGCTCAACATCGCTTGGCATCAGGGAAATCCAAATTAAAACCTCAATGAGATACCACCTCACACCAGTCAGAATGGCTAAAATTAACAAATCATGAAACAACAGATGTTGGCAGGGATGCGGAGAAAGGGGAACCCTCCTACACTGTTGGTGGGAATGCAAGCTTGGTGCAGCCACTCTGGAAAACTGTATGGAGGTTCCTCAAAAAGTTGAAAATAGAGCTACCATATGATCCAGCAATTGCACTGCTGGGTATTTACCCCAAAGACACAAAGGTAGGGATCCGAACGGGTACGTGCACCCCGATGTTTATAGCAGCAATGTCCACAATAGCCAAACTGTGGAAAGAGCCAAGATGTCCATCGACAGATGAATGGATAAAGAAGAAGTGGTATATATATACAATGGAATATTATGCAGCCATCAAAAGGAATGAAATCTTACCATTTGCAACGACATGGATGGAACTGGAGGGTGTTATGCTGAGCGAAATAAGTCAATCAGAGAAAGACATGTATCATATGACCTCACTGATATGAGGAATTCTTAATCTCAGGAAACAAACTGAGGGTTGATGGAGTGGTCGGGGGTGGGAGGGATGTGGTGGCTGGGTGATAGACATTGGGGAGGGTATGCGCTATGATGAGTGCTGTGAATTGTGCAAGACTGTTGAATCACAGATCTGTACCTCTGAAGCAAATAATACATTATATGTTAAAAAAAAAAGAGGATAGCAGGAGGGGAAGAATGAAGGGGGTGGAAATCGGAGGGGGGAGATGAACCATGAGAGACTATGGATTCTGAAAAACTGAGGGTTCTTGAGGGGAGGGTGGTGGGAGGATGGGTTAGCCTGGTGATGGGTATTAAAGAGGGCACGTTCTGCATGGAGCACTGGGTGTTATACACAAACAATGAATCATGGAACACTACATCAAAAACTAATGATGTGTGGTGATTAACATGACATAAAAAATTAATTAATTAATATAAAAAAACAAAAAATAAATTAAAGTTAGTTAACATACAGTGTAATACTAGTTTTAGGTGTACAATATAATGATTCAACACTTCCATACATCACCCAGTGTTCATCACAACAAGTGCACTCCTTAATCCCCATCACTTATTGTACCCCTCCCCCCACCCACCATCCCTTTGGTGACCATCAGTTTGTTCTCTATAGTTAAGAGTTTGTTTCTTGGTTTGCCTTTCTCTCTTTCTTTTTTTTCCTCCTTGCTAGTTTGTTGTGTTTCTTAAATTCCACATATGAGTGAAATCATATGGTATTTTTCTTTCTCTAACTGACTTATTTTGCTTAGCGTAATACTCTCTAGCTTCATATACATGTCATTATTAATGGCAAGATTTCATTCTCTTTTATGGGTGAATGATATTCCATTGGAGATATAGATAGATAGATGATAGATAGATAGATAGATAGATAGATAGATAGATAGATAGATAGATAGATAGATAGGTAGATATCATTCTTCTTTATCCATTCATCTATCAGTGGACACTTAGGCTGTTTCTTTAATTTAGCTCAGGTAAATAATACTACAATAAACATCTGGGTTCATGTATTCCTTTGAATTAGTATTTTGTATTCTTTGGGTAAATACCTAGTAGTGTGATTGCTGAACTGTAGGGTAGTTCTATTTTTAACTTTTTAAGGAACCTCTATACTGTTTTCCAGAGTGGCTGCACCAGATTGCATTCACACCAACAGGAGGGTTCCCCTTTCTCCACATCCTTGCCAACACCTGTTGTTTCTTGTGTTATTATTTTAGCCATTGTGACAGGTTTGAGATGTTGATTTGTATTCCCTGATGATAAGTGATATTGAACATCTTTCCATGTCTGTTGGCCATCTCTATGTCTTTGGAAAAATGTCTATTCATGTCTTCTGCCCATTTTTTAATTTGATTTTTCAGGTTTTGTGTATTGAGTTTTATAAGTTCTTTATGTATTTTGGATACTAATCCTTTATTAGATATGTCTTTTACAAATATCTTCTCCCATTCAGTAGGTTGTCTTTTAGTTTTGTTGATTGTTTTCTTTGCTGTGCAGAAGCTTTTTATTTGGATGTGGTCCCAATAGTTTATTTTTGCTTTTGTTTCCCTTGTCTCTGGAGACATATCTAGAAAGAAATGCTTTGGCCGATGTCAAAGAGGCTACTGCCTTTGTTCTCCTCTAGGATTTTATGGTTTCAGGTCTCACATTTAGGTCTTTCATCCATTTGGAGTTTATTTTTGTGTATGTTGTAAGAGAGTAGCCCAGTTTCATTGTTTTGCATGTTGCTGTCCAGTTTTCCCGACACCATTTGTTGAAGAGACTGTCTTTTTTCCATTGGATATTCTTTCCTGCTTTGTCCAATATTAATTAACCATATAACTGTGACTTTATTTCTGGGTTATCTGTTCTGTCCCATTGATCTATGTGTCTATTTTGTGCCAGTACCATACAGTTTTGATTACTACAGCTTTGTAATATAACTTGAAGTCCAGAACTGTGATGCCTCCAGCATTGTTTTTCTTTTCCAAGATTGCTTTGGCTATTTGGGGACTTCTGTGTTTCTGTACAAATTTAGGATTGTTTGTTCTAGCCCTGTGAAAAATGTTGTTCATGTTTTGATAGAGACTGCATTAAAAGTGTAGATTGCTTTGGGTAGCATAGACATTTTAACAATATTTGTTCTTCCAATCCATGACCATGAAATGTCTTCCCATTTCTTTATTTTTTTTAAGATTATTTATTTATTTATTTGACAAAAAGAGAGAGAGAGTACAAGCAGGCGGAGTGACAGAGGGAGAGGGAGAAGTAAACTCCCCACCAAGCAGGGAGCCCGATGCAGAGCTCGATCCCAGGACTCTGAGATCATGACCTGAGCCAAAGGCAGGCACTTAAGTGACTGAACCACCCAAGCTCCCCTGTCTTCCCATTTTTTGTGTGTCATCTTCAATTTCTTTTGTCAGTGTTTATAGTTTTTAGAGTATAGGTCTTTCACCTCTTTGGTTAGGTTTATTCCTAGGTGTCTTACTGGTTTGGGTGTAATTATAAATGGGATTGATTCCTTAATTTCTCTTTCTGCTGCTTCATTTTTGGTGCATAGAAATGCAACAGATTTCTGTGTGCTGATTTTGTATCCTGCGGCTTTACTGGATTTGTTGATTAGCTCTAGCAGGTTTTTAGTGTAGTCTTTTTGGGTTTTCTGTATATAGCACCATGTCATCTGCAAGTAGTGAAAGTTTGACTTCTTCCTTGCCGATTTGGATGCCTTTTATTTCTTTTGGTTGTCTGATTGCTGAGCCTTCCAGAATTATGTTGAATAAAAGTGGTAGAGTGGATGGTTTTTTTCCCATTTAGGATGATATTCCCTGTAGTTTTTTCATATATGGCCTCTATTATGTTGAAGTATGTTCCCTCTGAACCTACTTTGTTGAGGGCAACTGGTGAACTTATTAAAGATGAAACCAAACCAAACCCTGGAACATTATAGGACAATGCTAAAGGCTATACAACACTGCAGAATAGAAGCTTTAAAGAGAATATTAATTGGGAGGCAGAGAGAACTAAGGAAGGCAAAAACTAATTGCCCAAGTTGGAGGGGTAGCCAAGAGCCTGAAGTTTATGCACCCCTGTTGGTAGACTTGGAATACCTCAGGTTAATCAGGCAACAGTTTACCTCCCTCAAGTTGTAGACTTCTGTAATTAAAAAGGACTGGGGTGCCTGGGTGGCTCAGTCGGTTAAGCATCCGATTCTTGCTTTTGGCTCAGGTCATGATCTCAGGGTCATAAGATCAGCCCATGTCAGGCTCCACACTGGGCATGCAGCCTGCTTAAGATTGTCTCTCTCCCTCTCTCTCTCTCTGGCCTTCCCCCTGCACATGCACTCTCTCTCTCTTTAAAAACAAACAAACAAAACAGTATAGATATCTATATTCTAAACTACTGATTTAATTCAAGTACAAAATAAAGAAAATAATAACTAATATTTCCTCCAAAGGAAAAACAGTTTCCCTGAATCTAATACATAAAAGAATCATTTAAAAAAGTATTTAAACAGTGTACCTAACTATGGGCAACATTAGCTAAATTTAGGCTTTCTAAAATAAATGGATATATTAAATTAAATTAAATTTACATTAAATCCAATGTGAACTTTTACTTTTATGATTCAAGCTGACTAAAATAAAATCATATCATTATGTTTAAAGTTTTAGGCAAGCACTTCCATTTTTTTTACCCTGTTAGCTATTTCAGATATGATCTAGATGCTGACACTTCATTTTTTCTAATGAAATACTTCTTTAAAATATTATTTAAATAGATTATTATTTCACATTATTTTGTACTAGAGTGCATTTTCTAGACAAAATACTCATGTTTCCATAATAAAGATGACCCAGTACTGTGTATTTATTGCACAATACATTCTCCTTACTCAATCAGGTGGGAGAAGAAATAAAATGGGAACTAATGAAATGGTACTGGTGTCATCTCTCTGTAGGGACAGTGGACTTTTAACCCTGCCACTTATAAATAGTTGATGACAAGGTTTGTCAGATAAGAATTTTGTCCCAAGTTATCTTTTCCACTCAAATATCCATCAAAATCCAATTGTATTAGGTTGGCTGGAAAGATATGCTGAGTTGTTCCTTTAGAACAAGAGTTAAGTGTTCAGAGAGAAAACAATATTATAATAGAGTGCATATATGCCTGCCAAATGTAGACAAGTTATAGTGTTAAATCTGATACATTGTTACTTTTATCATATTTGGAATGCCTATGATATGGTTTTAATATAACAAAATGCTGAGCTTTTCTCTCTTAGTTCCAGGTATTTAGCAATCTGGTTCTATTATCAAGGGAAATTAATTTATGAAAAAACAACTTGGGATAAGCATAATTGATTTTATCCCACAAAGTCAAGACTTATTTTGATTCTGATTCAGATATAGCCACCCCTTGAACTCCTCATTTTAAAAAACCGTTCCATATCCAAAATCAAGAACTTTGAGTTTCCCTTTTCTGACAAAAATCTGACCTTCTCAGACTTTATACTGCCTTCATCTATTGTATTTGCTCATCATTATATTTAATATCTTTTTTCTATCTCCTTTAAATTTTTAAAGATCTTCCATTACTTTAATTTATATTATTCAGTACTCTACTGTTATTCTTTCTAGTGAAAAATCTGTGTTTATCATATTTTCTGGTTGTTTTCTTTTGATTTGACTTTTCCATATTTAAGTATATTTGACATATAACATTGTGTAATTTCAGATGTAAAAATATTGTTTTAATACATTTATATATTGTAATACGATTGCCTTTGTAGTGATAGCTAACAGCTCTATCACATCACATAATTATCATTTCATTTTTGTAGTTAGAATAGTTCAAATCTAGTTTCTGGTTTTTTAATTTTGGCCTATTTGACTGAAAATTTTAGTTAAAATAAAGATGACTGATGGAATGCACACAAGAGTTATGGAATACTGATGTTTATGCTTATTAGTTTAATGACAACTATGTTGAGAGAGCTGCATATGGACTGGTGTGTTTTTTTTCCCTGATGCTTTTCATAGAATTAGCATAGTTCCTTGGTACATAATAAACACTCAGTAAACATTCACTGAACAAATGAAGGCATGAACAAATGACTAAGTGAATGAAAATTTATAAGCATGTTAAGTGGATATTTTCAAGAAGTAATTAGTGATTTTTCTTCCCTACAGTTCTATATAGTAGTACATTTTTAAAGATATTTTAGTGTAGCATAATAGTAGCAACTTTGAATAAAGGTCACATTGAAACTATTTCCAATGACATTTTATTTCACAGAGGAAACTAGAGAGGATTTCATTATAAATATAATCTCTATAGATTAAAATTTATTGCACAGATTTTTAAATTATGTCACAATGACATTTACTACATTGATACATTGGAATTAAGAAGGGATTTATTTTCTAAATTAAAAAAAAATCTTTTTCTGGGTATGTGTCTACATCTATATATCTGAATTCCCTTTTCTCTAGAATATACACCTATATTTTCAAAACATTTCATTTATTTCTGGATCTATATTGAACAGGCAAGTTGGCTTCCCATTTAAGTGACTTTCTTTTAAAGTTATTTGTGCCATGCCCACAGTTCACCTCTGAGATATTATTTATGACTACATCATCATGTATGTTGCTACCCGAATCTCCTCTGATGGCCATAGATAATTAAATAAGGTTAGCTAAGACACTAAAATGTAGTCAATCTATATATAAGCTGACTGTCAACCCATAGATTGGTATGACAAAATAGCTCCATCCAAGATAAATTCCTTACATTAATGACTAAGCAACTGATCTCATGATTTATTTATCATGATAGATTGTATTATTCTATGATGGCTAATCACCCCCTCAGTGTATTACTCTGTGATACCTAATCACTCCAACATCTCAGTGTCATAAAATAACAATAAAGAATTTTTTGCTCGTGGTACATGTCCATTGTGGTTGACTACTGATTTCCTCCATTTCTTCTTCAGTTTGGGAGATAGATTGATGGAAAAGCCTCTATTCGAATATTGCCAGTCTCTTGGCAAAGGGAAAAAAGACATGTTGAACAATCTTCTGACTTAAAGCAGCATCTGCTTCAAAGTGATACACTACACTTCTAACATTACATTGGTCAAACTAGTAGTAAGGCATATTGTGGTCAAGAGAGCTGGTATGTGCAATTTTCCTACTGAGAAACCCACAGAAGGGACATGGTAGGTTGTGACAGATTTAGAACATCAATACAATCAACCACACTGTCTTCGGGGGAGTTCAAACTAGAGTGAGTCAATGGCAGCAGAAGACTAAGAAAGAGAAATAGAAAACAGCCGAGTCACTTATAATGACAGAGCACTAAAAAAGGAATCAAGGCATGCCTAGGCCAACAAAATACCCTACATCAGGAGCCAGAGAACAATCTATTTTCTCTTCTTACAGATAAATAGGAACCACTGACTGTTCTCACTGAAGCTACACTCTTTGAACTGTGACCTATATTTTATGTTATTACTTCAATTATTAAGATGAACCTCTCTTACTATACTTTTAGTGTCCATTTCTTCTAACATGAAAGAGCTTATCTTACAAGAAAACACTGGGTAGGTTTTACTTCCTTTTCTTCTATTTTTTTTTTTTTAGTGAAAATGATTAGAATGAACTGTAAATATTTTGATCACTTAAATGAATTTGATTTTTAAAATTCTTAGGATGTATGTATAGTTTATAATTTTAGTCAACTAAAGAAAATTTCAAACTAAAAGTAGTTTGATGAGAGAAGACAAAGAGAAAGCTACTGAAGGATTAAACTGGGAAGCTAAAACAGAAAACCTGGTCATAAACAAGTTACTAATTGTGAACGCTCTAGGCATCATGTTAATGTAAAACTTATGTAAAAGATTTATATATGGGCCACCTGGCTGGCCTACTCAATACAGCATGTGACTCTTGGTCTCAGGGTCGTGAGCTCAAGCCCCACATTGGGTGTGGTGCCTACTTAAAAAAAAAAATAGTTAAAAAAGAGATTTCTGTTTGCGGTGGAGGGGGCGTGGCTTATTTAAATAGCAAATAGACTGGGCTCCTGGGTGGCTCAGTCAGTTAAGCTTCTGACTCTTGGTTTTGGCTCAGGTCATGATCTCAGGGTGGTAAGATCAAGCCCTGTATCGTCGGGTTCTGTGCTGGGCATGGAGCATGCTTGAGATTCTCTCTCTTCCTTACCCTCTGCTTCTCCCCCAGCTGGGCTCAGATTCTCTCTCAAATAATAAATAAAAAATTTTAAAGATAAATTAATAAATAAACAGACTATCTTCTATAGCTTTATGTATATTGTAAATTGTAATAACCAAAATAAACTTATAAAACAAAAATATTTTTATTTCTATTATTTTAATTATTGCTACTTTTCTCTTTATAGCACACTGACTTAGAAACAAAAATCTCAACGTCTATCTCTATTTTCCATTTTTTGGTGTCATTTTCAACTTTCCAGTATTTGCAATGTATTATAATATTCCATATTGATAGATTTTTACCAATCACCGTTGTATAGATTATACATATAAAAAATAAAATCATGATGAATGATAGCCAGAATTTTATCTGAAATAGTGACATGAAGATTTGTTTAATTAAAAGCTTAATGAGTTTTTGAAAATATGTTTATTTATTTTAGAGACAGAGTGTGCACACAAGCAGGGACAAAGAGGGAGAGAATCTCAAGCAGGCTCCAACTCCCTGCTGAGCACAGAGCTTGATGCCGGGTTCGATCTCACCACCCTGATATCATGACCTGAGCAGAAATCCAGACTTGGCTGCTTAACCGACTGAGCCACCCAGGCACCCCAAAAGCTTAGCAAATTTTTATATGACATTTTATATATCTGGATGTATAAGATTATATAATTATCTAAAATAAATAGTTATGTCATATGATGCAACAGATTTATAGCAAAATAATCTCACTTTTTCCCAAGGCAGAGTAGAATTAGCTCTCCTTTCCCTCAAAAACATGTGGTGTTAATGATAAAATTATCAGTATTAGTCTATAGCTTTGTAATGGGTTCATTTATGAGACATAAGCTCAGATTTGATTTTTTTCTTTTTATTCACTCATGCATTGTTTATTCAATAGATACATCTGTGCGCTTGCAACTACACCAGGCACACTGAGCATGAACATAGTTAAGAGCACGTGTCTACGCTGAGATTATGCTTAGTTCACTGGAGAAATAGTCCCAGCACCATGATCTATCATAAAAGTTCTTCCAAGTACTATGATACACACTATTTTACTAACTGTCACTTATTTGTGTGTGTTTGGGCACATTTAATAAAACTGAGACCATACTGAATGAAACTAAATAAAAATGGAAATCAAATTTTTTATAGAACTTATCTAAAGTCACTCAGAAGATAATTCTCACTTTTTGTACCATGAAATCAGTAAATTGAACACATTAACTGTAAACAAAGATGGGGGAAACTCCAAAGTTTGAGGTGGATTGGAGAGAGGAAAATATAAAAGTTGAAGAAGGGAAAGGGAACAAGAGAAAATAATCTGTGCTAGTATCTTTTTTGTTTCATGCATAGGAAGACAGGGAAGACAAGGAAAGAAAAATGAAAAAAAAAAAATTTGAAAAAAGTAACAACTAGTGAAGTACCTGTAAAAGGAAAAAAGTCAGTGTGGGTTTTTGATGCATGAGACATGGCAGGAGGTTTACTGAAATGAGCCCAAGGGCCATGTTTCCAGTCAACAGATCCTGGCAGAGAATCCTGTGAACCTTCAGAGCAGCAGCAAAATTCATCCTAGAGACAAAAAGGAAAAGGACTAAAGACTATAGAGAACGTGTGCAGGTTACAGAGCAGGAAAAGTCTACTTCTTTTTCCATTTTATTTAGGAATGAAATCATGACATGTGAACAAGAATGTTCACTAAAAAAATACTCTGAGGGAGGAACAATGCAAAAATAAAACAAGTGTAGAGTAGTATGGTGTCGAAAAAGTAGGAGTTCAAATATTTTAAGGATGATACGTACATTGTCATTGTTGGTATTACGGGCAAAATTTTTTACAAGGAAGATTGTTAATAAACATCAATAAGCATAGATAATAATGACTCCTATAATGACACTGAATATTTAGGAATGTTAGAAAATCACAGCAATATGCAAATACAAAATTAAAAGGGGAGTATGGAGTACCGGGAAATACAACAATCTTTGGAATGACGCAGACAGCTAGAAATGCCATTCTATCTCTTACTCACTATTTGATACTGGGAAGACTGTTTAAATTCAGCAAGGATCTTCAAATTCCTAATATTTTTTAATGGGCATAATGATGTCACTTTAACAATCAAATAAAATTATGGAAAGTGCCGAGTGTACTAATTTTCACTAAATTGACTCTATTAGAGCTACCACGGAAGACCTCACAGATGAAGCACATCACATAATTCATAATACACTCAAATATAGTAGCCCCACCATAGTTATTATTATTTTCTGAACAGCCATGAGAACACAGAGTAAAAGGGAAGAAAAAATGAGTAAGATCTATTAAAACAAAAATTAGTCAAACCCTTAAACTCTGAAAGGTTTACAAAATAAAGTTTCCTGTAAGAAATAAAAGTAAAGGGCGCCTGGGTGGCTCAGCTGGTTGGGCGACTGCCTTCAGCTCAGGTCATGGTCCTGGAGTCCCGGGATCGAGTCCCGCATCGGGCTCCCTGCTCAGCAGGGAGTCTGCTTCTCCCTCTGACCCTCCTCCCTCTCCTGCTTTCTGTCTCTCATTCTCTCTCTCTCAAATAAATAAATAAAATCTTAAAAAAAAAAAAAGAAATAAAAGTAAAACAAAACAATGAAAAAATCAAACAGTAATTAAAGTGTCTGCATAAAACAGCAGGAAAGAAGAGAAAATTACAAAGCATGAAAGTATGCCATGTTTTTAAATATAAAAAATGTGTATTTCTATAATTTTGAGATTTATATTTGAAAATTGATTATTAGTATTATTATTTTGAATAGTAAAAGGTAATATGTATGAGTGTTTGGAGTCACAAAACAGATATATGCTAGAAAGAGAATAGAAAGAGAAGTAACTTTTATCACAAACTTTATATATATATATACAGATGTGTGTATATACACACATAATAAACAATGTTTTAATTTTAATAGTCATTAGAAAGATAATAAAGTTAAATGGAAATATAAAGTGAAAAATCAAAAGTAAAGTAGATACTGTAAATCACTAAGTTCTACACCTATATTATACTGTATGTTAACTAAAATTTAAATAAAAACTTGAAACATAAACAAATAATAATAAATTTAAAAAAATCATAACTCCCTAAAAAATCACATTGATCTCAATAATTTCATTCCTCTTTTCCAGAAAATCACATTAAACTATGAAAAATATGGGAAAAAAACAAAGAACAAAAGCAAACTACATAGTGTAAACAATTAGAACACAGAATTCAAAATTGCTTTTTAAAGTATATGTAAGGAAACATGTATGCACTTCATGAGTTGAGAAGTCCAAAAGAAGCGCTAAAATTTGTATAGAATTAAAAGGGGAAAGGGAAGAAAATGAAAGAAAACTTATAAAATGACTCTCAGCATATAATAATTGGCTGCTGAATATTTCATCTTAATGTTAAGTAATTTGGTAGGATAAATTAAAACCAGTGGAATTACCTGATCAATAACACTTTTCTAACTGTATTAAGTCATCGATTTGCATGCACCTCATCTTCCCCTTCCTCATCCCCATTGTGTTTACTCTATGCCAGGCACTGTTCCTGGGGTAGCACATAGATTCTATCATTTTAATGTCCATTTTAGTAATGAAGGTCCTGAGACCAATAAAAGTTCACATAACTTGTATGTGCTTACGTTCGTATAAAAACTGAGATGCACCTGTCTATATTAAAAACAAACAAACATCCAAAACTATGGAAATAAGATGGAGAATTTCCAAGGGAAAGGAAGTCAAACACCCTATGTCAAAATACCTGAGAGGAGTGGGGCATGGTCAAAGTGCTCTAATTAAATTTTTTTCAATGAAAATATTAAAAACTAAGGCTTCAAATAATAAAATCATTTTTTCCCAATAGTTTTTAATGGAGTATGTAGACAGGAAAAAAGAGAGATTAAACATGGGACCAAAATTATGAAAAGCAAGAGACAAATAACAGAAGTACAAATAAAGAACGTCTAGTTAAGATGCTGTGATTTGAGAGGAATAAATAAAACAATGAAGACTCCTAGAGAGTATTCCAGGGTTCAAGGAGAGAAACAAAATAAGAGTTCTTATACTAATAAAATGAACTGGGCCGTATGCTCTGAACAAGAATGTACAGACAAAGAATTCTTTACAGAGCAAGAATTGAAGGGAGGAGGGGGGAGATTAACAACAGAATAGCAAATTAGAGGGGAAGTATAGCTGATTTTATAGCAGACATTAACACACCAAACTAAAATTGAATGAATCTACAAGGAAAATGAGGAACAGAATGGCATTTGAGGAAAAAAACAGTTCCATAATGTCTTAGCTGTGTCAGTCTAGGCAGTTCTTGGGCTTTTCAACTGTAAATACTCACAGTGATAGTAAGTATTTTGCCAGGCTATCAGGAAATATAAATGAGATGATATATAAAATACTTAATAAATATTTACTCTAGTAAACTCTCAATAAATAGCTATAAATAGCTATAGCTATTGCTGCTATGATTTTAATGACTATTAATTTTAATATCATTATTAATATTTATTATTAATAAAGTATAAATTAGACATCAGGAAAGGAAGTTTCATTAACCCCACTATTGTGGAATATAAAGTGTAGAGGCCAAAGAGAAGTCTTAGATCCCTAAGCCAATGCAAACCTGAGAACTGTATTCAATTTTAGTCCAGGTACTGTGCAAAGCACAGGATGTACACAGAGGAATTCAGCATATTTCCCTGCACAAAGCAACTCATATTCTCTTTGGAAAGTAGGGCATATTAACTTTCTATGTTATAATTCTATTTGTTACATACTACTAAGAAGTAGAAATATATTTTAGCATCCTTGTATTCATAAATATGGTGACTATCTAGGCCTCATAATTTTCTTGTTGAATGGGTGGTTCAGTCGTTAAGCATCTGCCTTCAACTCAGGTCGTGATCCCAGAATCCTGGGATTGAGCCCCACATCAGGCTTCCTGCTCGGCGGAAGGCCTGCTTCTCCCTCTCCCACTCGCCCTGCTTATGTTCCTGCTCTCGCTATCTCTCTGTCAAATAAATAAAATCTTAAAAAAAAAAAAGAATCAATCATTTACTTTGACTCAAATTTCTCCCATTATTTATAAGTTCTCAAAGGTAATTTAAGTACAGTGCGTAATAACAGTTTCTATAGCATAATTATTGTTATGGACATAAATATGTAAATTTTAATAAGATTTGGATAGTAGAACTAGGAGAATGTCACCATTATATTTCTCAGCTCACTCACTAATGCATCTTTCGTGGCTTTTAAACATCTTTAATAGTGACCCCAAATTATTTGGAAAATCTGAACATTATTCCTCTGTATGAAGCAAAGAAAGGCTTTCCAAATAGTATAATGATTTTATAGCCATGCCCTGGAGTTGGACAACCTAGATTCAAACTGTTGTTTATTTACCAGTACAACTGTTTTCTTGACATTGGTCATGTTACCTAATTCTTCTGAGCTTTGGTCTTTCTTATCTATAAAATGGGAATGATAATAGTACTTACTTTTAAAGGTTGTTGATTTTGCATATATGTGTGTGTGTGTATGTGTGTCTATGTGTTTATAGAGAGAGGTGAGAGTGTGGGCGGGCACAGACTCAGAGCCACTTTTGATGTTTAGATCAGTTCTTAGCTTTTCTATGGGGATTATTTTATCTGAATCAGTTACTGCTCTAGAGATTGAGTGACTTTATATATAGACATGTAGCTCAGTCAGGAACTCTGGAATTCATAAAAACTCCATGATTGTAAATAAAATAATAGGGACAGGTTTTTAAAATTATTTTAAAAATATTCATTAAGGAGCATACTCATTGAAATATAATTGAAAGTCAGTGATCTGCTGTGTGTGGATGAATGTATTTTGTGTTCTAGAATACCAAAATCAGAGTAAGTCCCTTCATGTCATCTAGGCCAGTATTTTGTTTTCTAGAATACAAAAATCGGAGTAAGTCCCTTCATGTTGTCTACGCCATGGGCTTCTAAAACGAAAAATTAGTATTTTTCATTTTGTGGTAATTCACCAGAGCTTGGAGACCTGCACTCATTTTAAAAAGTTAGGTGATCTCCTGCTGAAAGAGTGTTTAATTTAATTACTCAACTTCCAAAAATAATGAAAATATTTTCACTGAATTTTATTTGAGTATAAAATTCTCATTCTGATGACTCCTTATAAAAACCACATCTTATCATTTTTATGTCTCTCATTCTTCCACAACAGGACATACCAAGCACTCTTCTTGTTGCCTGTCAAATAGTTCTCCAGCTATTTTGATAAATTTAATTTCAGAAGTTGCAGGTCATTTTCAAAAACGTTTCTAAATGAATGATTGTCAAAGAATTCTTTGGAATGGCAAAAACATGTTGAATAAAAGAAGTTATCAGAATGTTATTAAGTAATATATCAAAATAACATGCTGAACTCAGTCTCTGTCTGTTTTCTCCAAGTTTTATGTGTGAACATACACATGTATGTTTATCTGCTTTCCCTGATAACAATTGTCTGTGCTGACAAAAATTTGGAAATCAAAACCAACCACTGGAATCAAATGGTTCTATATTATAACTATAAAGGGCTTCCCATGTTGCTGGCATTGAAATTGCCTGTCATCTAAAAACTTGTCATGTAAAATGTATTTTATTTAGACGAGTTCTAAGAATAGAAATAATTGGATCATTTCTATGACATTCCTAAAACATAAGATGGCAGTCCTCCTAACTCAGCTGTAAGAATGGATTGTATGAGCAGAAATGACAGTGTGTGATTCCAATACCACTAGAATGTCTATGAAAATGGGAATAGTGCAATTAAGACAGATCCTTCAGGATTCTGGGCATTTGGATGAAAGGCTCTTGGGACTCTGACTTTAGTCATCTTATTGGATAATTCAAATCACAAATTATTTGTATCTCAAATGAAAGTATAGTCCCTGTAAAAAAAAAAAAAAAAGATCCACTACTTTGAGTGTAATTTGATCTTTTACTTCAACCCAACAACATAAATACAACTTCAAAAGACAATGACTAAAGCTGACAAATATTTTCTACATTGTCACATGTAATCACCTAGTTTCTTACACTGATTTTTATTTTCCTGCAAACTGTGCCAACAGATGTTAATGTGTTCTAAATGAACATGTCAATTTTTTCATATCTATGTTGACAAGTGTTAAAGAATTCAACTTAAGAGGGACATGTAATCTGACCATTTCTGTCTTCCACTTTCATATTGTTATTGTTCTCCCATCCTATGTTTGGAGTCCTATCATAAGGTAGCATACAGCACATAATTCAAAAAACAGAAATATTGGTTTATCTGCACCAGCTCTGGAACAACACTTCTTGTCTTTCTTTTGAATAAAGATTAGCGGACCAGTGAACCTCTTCTGCTCAAGGGCATAGGGGAAGGAGGCAAAAGGCATCTGTTCCAGGTGCCAAGTCCTTGTCTATTTTGATTTATCAGAAGAAATTCTTTGTTGGTTTAGTACTTTATTACTACTTTGCAAGAGGCTTGTTAGAAATGAGGCAAAATTAAAGCTGTTAAAATATCACCTTTGCAATGTATATCACATCTTAATTCACAGCCTGTGTTTAGGTTGATTTTAGCAAATTACATGTGCTGTATACCTGAGTGACCCTCATCAAATGACATCACAAGGTGACCATTCCTGTTGTTTTCTAGAGCTAAATTGTATTTTCAGAATAAATTTTAAGAAAATAAAATTATCAATATTCAAATACATATTCCAATGTCATAACACTCTTATTATTTAGTTGTGTATTAATTCAAGGCATTTTGAAAACTTCCTAGCAATGAGACAATATAGATATCATTCCAAGTTGATATAATGCACTATACATTGCAGAGTGTGAATAAATAACATAATTGTTTTTTTTTTCCCCTTGGACTTTAGTGCTTATGGAATACCATTGTTTACCACAGGATGCATAGATGTTTCTGTGCTGTTGTTTTGATCTTAGTATATTACAAACAATAATATCTTTGGATCTATGAATATATTATATTTTAATAAAATCCATCCTGAGTTATTTCTACTTCATACAGTAAAATTTATCTTGCAAAAAATATGAGCCATTTTAGCTTTTTGATATGGTACATGACTGCTCTCTAGACAGAATGAACCAAATATAAGTGTTATCAGCAAGTCTTGCCAACATCGGTTTTTATCATTTTCTTTTTTTTAAGTTTTTATTTAAATTCCGGTTAGTTAACATACAGTGTAATATTAGTTTCATATAACTACGCTGTGTTTTAAGTCAGTCTCTTACCCATAGCATAGTGTTGGACTGTATTTTTTTCTTTTATCATTTTCATTTACTTTAGTGACTTTAATCCTTAAAATTAGGAACAAGACCAGGATGCTATTCTTTTTTTTTTTTATTTTTTTTTTTACATTTTTTATTGTTATGTTAATCCCCATACATTACATCATTAGATTTAGATGTAGTGTTCCATGATTCATTATTTGTGCATAACACCCAGTGCTCCATGCAGAACGTGCCCTCCTCAATACCCATCCCCAAGCTAACCAAATCTCCCACCCCGCTCCCCAGGATGCTATTCTTACTACTCCTATTCAACATTGTACTGAAAGTCTTACTCGTGTGTAAAGACAAAAAAAAGGAAATAAAATGTGTATATATTGGGAAGAAAAATATAAGTCTTTCTTCACAGAGGGTATGATTGTCTATGCAGAAAAAGAGAATAATAATAAATATCTCCTGGAATTTAAAAGTGAATATAACACTTATAAAACTATATATAGCAAGGTTGTAGGATACAGGGTAACATACAAAAGTTAGTTACGTTCCTCTATAACAATAATAATAAAATTAAATTAAAAATGTTTTAAATTTGGGGCACCTGGGTGGCTCAGTCGTTAAGCATCTGCCTTCAGCTCAGGTCATGATCCCAGGGTCCTGGGATCGAGCCCCTCATTGGGCTCCCTGCTCAGCGGGAAGCCTGCTTCTCCCTTTCCCGCTCCCCCTGCTTGTGTTCCCTCTCTCACTTGTCTCTCTCTGTCAAATAAATAAATAAAATCTTTTAAAAAATTTAAAAATTATAATAGCACCCAGAAAATGAAATTATTACAATGAATGATTAGAATTATAATAATGACTAGAATGAACAATTAGAATTATTATAGCACCCAGAAAATGAAATGAACAATTAAAAATCTAACCAAATATGCAGAGGAGCTAAATGCAAAAAACTACAAGATTCATGAGAGAAATCAAGAAGATCTAAATAAATGGACAGATAGTGAGTGTTCATGGATTGGAAGATCTAATTTTTTTTTTAATTTATTTGCAAGAGAGAGAATTAGAGACAGATAGTATGAGAAGGAGGAGGGTCAGAGGGAGAAGCAGACTCCCTGTTGAGCAGGGAGCCCGATGTGGGACTCAATACTCCAGGATCATGACCTGAGCCGAAGGCAGTCGCTTAACCAACTGAGCCACCCAGGCGCCCAAGGAAGATCTAATATTTTTAACATGTCCGTTCTTTCCAGTTTGATCTGTAGATTGAAAGCAATTCTAACGAACTCTCTGCAAGCTCTTCTGTAGATATTAGCTAACTGATTCTAGAGTTTAAATAGAAAGACAGAAAACCCAGGATAGCTCACAAAACATTGAAGAGAAAAAAGAAAGTTGAAGGACGGACATTACTTGACTTCAAGAACTATCATAAATCTGCATTGTCAATACAATGTGGTATTGGAGAAATAATAGACACATAGTCGATGGAACAGAGTAAAGACTCCAGAAATAGACCCACACAACTGAACAAAGGAGCAAAGGCAATTCAACAAAGGAAGGAGAGTCCTTTCAACAAACTGTGAAAAATTGGACAACCATATGCAAAAAAAAATTATACACAAATCTTACACAATTCATAAAAATTAACAAATGGGCCACAGACCTATGTGAAATACAAAACTATAAAACTACTAGAAGAAAACAAAGAAGAATATTTATGTGACCTTGATTTTGATAATTTGTTTTTAGATACAATATTAAAAACATGATTTATGAAAGAGAAAATTTATGTTGGACTTTATTAAAATTAAAAACATCTCTCAAAATTCACTGAAAATTCAAGCCATCAACTTGGAAAAAATGTGCATCTTTGTAAGCATCCCCTTACATTAAACATATCTGACAAGTGAACTGTATTAAAATATACAAAGAGGTGATAAAACTCACCAGTGAGAAAGCAAACAACACAGTTTAAAAATAAGCAAAAGATTTGAATAGACAATTCACCAAAGAAGATATATAGATGGTAAATAAGCATATTAAAAGTTGCTCAGCATTATTTGTAATTAGAGAAATGTAAATTAAAACAATAATGAGATATTGCTATAAATTTAATAGAATGCTTAAAATTAAAAAAAAATTAAGAACTCACAGAGGATAACAATACTAATTTATAGTACCAATTGTATTTGAGGATGCAGAGAAATAGGACCTCTTTTTTATTGCATGTGAGAATATAAAAGTGTACAGGCATTTGGAAGACAATTTGGCAGTTTCTTACAAAACTAGTCTTTCCATACAATTCAGCACAGAGCCCCTAGATAGTTGCACCATTGATTTGACAACTATGGGACCACACAGAATCCTGCACATGAATGTTTATAGCAGCTTTAGTCATAATTGTTAGAAACTGGAAGCAACCAAGAACTCCTTAATATGTGAATGGATAAACAAATGGTAGTACATTTATACAATGGAATATTATTAGGTGATATTTAAAAAATGAGTTACCTAGCCACGAGAATACATGCATGGATCTTAAATATATTTTGCTAAATGAATGAAGTCATATACTGTATGATTCTAATTAAATGATATTCTGGAAAAGGAAAACCATAGAGATAAAAAAAGATCAGTGGATGCAGAGAATTCAGAGGCAGTAGAAAAGGGGAGTTGTTTTTTTTTTTAATATTTTTATTTATTTATTTGACAGAGAGAGAACACAAGCAGGGGGGTGGGGGAGGGAGAAGCAGGCCTCCCGCCGAGCGGGGAACCCGATGCGGGGTTCGATCCCAGGACTCCGGGATCATGACCCGAGCCGAAGGCAGCCGCCTAACCGACTGAGCCACCCAGGCGCCCCAAAAAGGGGAGTTTTAAAATGTCTTCACCAGCCTAATATCTCTATTTGATAACTAGTTATAAGTGCATATAAAATATGCATATAAATATTATTTCTAAAAGGATGACTATGATTTGCATCATCTTTGTAAGCATCCCCTTACATTAAAACAGGGTTTATAAAAATTATAAACTTTGAATTATTTTAATAAAAATTTATGAAGTTATACCAACCAGAGTGAAATAGTTTTTCATATAGCTGGACTTGAGTGAAATTTTTAAATAAAATTTTAAAATAAAGCAATGTATAATTACTTAGGATAGTTAACTTATTTAAAGTTACTTAGAGAATGGAAAAGTCAGTCTGGAATCACCAGAAAAGATTTTGTGGAAAAAAAAAAGTGCAAAAGAGAAAGTAAATTAAAGGAAAGATCTCACTATGAAAACCAGAAAGTAGGTGGGAAAATGAGTAGGTTTTAAGATAAGGAGAGATTCAATAAATTGTCACAAAAATCAGAATAATATATTTGAGTAATTAGAGCAAGTGGTGTCTTAATAATACACCTGAGAAGAGTTCAAACTATGAAACCCTTAGCAGAAAACAGTGGAGTAAATTTCATGACCTTTAGATTAGGCAATAGTTTCTTACATATGACACCAAAAGCACAATCAACAAAAGCAAGTAAAAAGATAAGGTTAGCTTCATCAAAATAAAACAACTTTGGCTTCTAAAGGACATGATCAAGAAACTGAAAAGACAACCCACAGAAAGAAAGAAAATATTAGAAAGTCATAGATCTTGCAAGGGATTTGAGTTCACAATACATAAAAATGTTGAACAATAAAAAGACAATCCAACAACAAAAAATGGACAAAGCATCTGAATCAACATTTCTACAAAGAAAATACACACATGACTAATAGTCACATGAAAAGATGCTCAACAACAACGAAAAAGATGCTCAAATTCAAATAATCAAAAACACAATGAAATACCCATTAGGATGGATGAAATAGAAAAAGACAGTAGCAACTGTTGAGAATGATATAAACAAATTGGAACCCTCACACAATGCTAGTGGAAATGTAAAATGGTGCAGGTGATTTGGGAAAACAATTTACCAGTTGTTCTAATAACATGGAGGTATTACATGACCCAGAAATTCCACTCCTGGGTGTATATACACAAAAGAATTGAAAACAAGTCCACATAAAAACTTAAGAATGAATGTCCGTGGTATCATTTTTTTGTAGTAGCCAAATATGGAACAAACCAAATGTTCATCAATTGATGAATGAATAAATAAAATGTGGCATGCAATAAAATGGAAAATGATTCAGTCATAAACCACATATGCTCCAATATGGATGAACCTTGAAAACATGCTAAGTGAAAAAAGCCAGTTACAAAAGGTCACATATCCTGTTTATATTAAATTTCCAGAATATCAATCCATAGAGATAGGAAAGTAGCTTAGTGGTTGAAAGGGGCTAAGAGGGGGAAAAGGTTGACTAAATATGGGTA
Source organism: Mirounga angustirostris (assembly GCF_029215605.1). Lineage (NCBI taxonomy): Eukaryota > Metazoa > Chordata > Mammalia > Carnivora > Phocidae > Mirounga > Mirounga angustirostris. The sequence goes on along the minus strand of NW_026991722.1, from coordinate 41,307,593 downwards.
TGGAGTTCTTTTTAGGGTGATGAAAATGTTCTAAAATTAGATTATAGTGATGTTTGCACACCTCTGTGAATATAACATGAATGGTACATTTAAAAAGAGTGACTTTTGGGGCACCGGGGTAGTTCCATTGGTTAAGCAACCAACACTCGATTTCTGCTCAGGTCATGATCTCAGGGTCATGAGATTGAGCCCCACATTGGGCTCTGCGCTGAGTGTGGCACCTCCTCTCTCCCTCTCCCCTTTTTTCTCTCCCCCACCACCACTTACACTCTCTTTCTCTCTAAAAAAAAAAAGGATTTTATGGTATGTAGATTATACTTCAATAAAGTTGTTATTTAAAAATGCACTTAAAAAAGGGTAGTTTTCGGGGCACCTGCGTGGCTCAGTCGGTTAAGTGTCTGCCTTAGGCTCAGGTCGAAATCCTGTGGTCCTGGGATCCAGCCTCTCCCTGCTCAGCAGGAAGTCTGCTTCTCCCTTTCTCCCTGCCCCTCCCCCCAAACTTGTGCGCTCTCTCTCTCTCTCTCTCTCTCTCTCTCGATCACGCTCTCTCTCACCCAAATAAATAAATAAAATCTTAAAAAAAAGAAAGTAGTTTTCTATTTTTATACTCCTTATAAAAATAAAATTTTAATTGTGTTTTGACTGAATTCAAAGAAACTCATAATACATTGTGAGACATTTTTAACATATAATATCTTGTCAGTTCAACTCTTGACCCTTCAAGGCTGAGGATAATTAGTGTCCACCGGTAGTCCATCCAACATGAATCCCTGTTGATAGGTACACAAAAGAGTAGCTAGAAAATTCTTAGATCTGAAGAGAAAGCGTTTCAACTCAATTGTCCTAGGGAAAGTACTGGGCGTTCTGATTCTCAGAGCGAATAACCATCAGAATTGGCGTACTATCTATGTGCTTGTGTTGGAGCCATGATCTCTTCGGTATCAGTGCAGCTAGAACCTACTAGACATGGAAGAAGAATGATTTCTGATGGGATATTTGTGACACTCAGCTGCTCTAATCAGCCTTACAGCACAGGTTTCTTATCATGGACAGTGAGGAACTCTCCTACATTCCAGATTCTGTGCACATCTCTTAGTTAAACGTGACGTGTATCTGTAAGCCTAACTAATTTATAACCTGAATTAAATCTAGAATTGCTAGAAGAATAGGATTTGATCATCTAATCTGAGCCCTTTAGATTACTATAAAGAAATTAGAAACAAAACCAGGAAGTGATTTGCCCCCCCCCCCCCCCCCCCCCCCCGTTTAAAGCTATTTAGCAGAGATGTTAGGGAGGGATCTTAGGTTTCTGAGTTTCTCTCCTTTTCATGTATCCCACAGCAGTGTCCTTTTCAGCAACTCCTTCCCACCTAATTCCTCTTCATCAACTAAAATCTGATAAATTACAAATTATATATAGTTTATCCTCAAAGATGCTTCCCAGTGTATTTAAAGCCACACAGCTTTTAGCTCTCCAAGAGCTAGAAACTGCACCCCATCATTCAAATTGCATAGTCAGATTTCTACTTATCATACTCTACTAGCTCATGGGGCCTAGAGAGTTCCATGTCTACAGTAATTTAATAGAAATATGAAAAGACATTGTCTTGCTTGTTTGAAAAAGATGTTAGTTACAATTAAGAACAAGCTCCGAGGCATAAGCTGTTCCCATATGACTATTGTAGAGTCAAGTTGGTACAATTATGAGAAAGGAAGTCATGCAAAACTTAACCTCACAAAATTGAGTGTTCCAGGTTGATTGACTCTGAAACATCAAAAATAATAATAGAAAAATTTGTCACAGTAGGTACTTGTTTATGAAAATGTCACTGTATGTACTGTATTGCTTTTGCATAATTGTTGCATTTCAGATTTGTTCACTGAACAAGCCAGTTCAACAGACAACTTGTCATTAAATTTCACTGGTGGGAAGCATGTAAGATTTGCAGGCTTTTAATAGTTCAAACATTTCATTAGCCATCATTTAAAAAACTTTATTGCACATATAGTCATTTGCACTGTAAAAGTAATATCAGTGCAATTATTTTGAGATTTTTTTCTTAACCCTTTATTCTGAGTAAAATTTTAGGAAAGGAATTTGATAGTATTTCAAATTTTTTTTGAAAAAAACAGCTTTTTTTTATTATTACTATGATATTTGCTCTATAACATAATTCTAGTAGGCATTCAATAAATATTGAGCCAAGATCATTCTACTACTACTCTAAGAATTTCACATTGGAGAATGAAAGAATAAACTATGATATTTTGCCACATTAAAAAAAGTTTCAAATTAAAGCAGAATATACAACACAATATAAAGCATTATGTTTTGATTTTATCTTTTAATTTCTTAAAATGCACAATAAAATATATATAATCACCATATAATTTCTTCAAAATGTATGCTTGTGTCTTTTATTTAACAGTCTAATTTATAACAAAATACATTATTTTCAACTCACTTATTTTTTAGAAATAATTAGGAATTATCCCCATCATTTATTTATTTATTTTTTTTTATTTTTTTTTTTAAGATTTTATTTATTTATTTGACAGAGAAAGACACAGCGAGAGAGGGAACACAAGCAGGGAGAGTGGGAGAGGGAGAAGCAGACTCCCTGCTGAGCAGGGAGCCCGATGCGGGACTCGATCCAGGGACTCCAGGATCATGACCTGAGCCGAAGGCAGTCGCTTAACCAACTGAGCCACCCAGGCGCCCCTATCCCCATCATTTAGAGAGAAAGCTGTATAAAGTATTTTTAAAAACCTTCTAAATATGTAATCAGTAAGAACATGGTATAATATTTTTGAATTAACTAGTTTCCGTATATATATGATTGAATATATATATAAACATATATATATATATATATAACCTAACAGTTCTTTAAAAGGTTAATTAATAATATTCCATTTAAAAATACTTCACCAAGAAAAAAATCATATTTCAGAAGCTAATCTTAGAATATGGCAACCTGACTATTTTCACTTCCTCTCCAGTTTCCAAATCTCAATTGTGCCTGAGCCAAGCAGTTCTGGTGAATATAAGCTGACTGGATAAGAGTTAAGCCATAGCTTGTTTGGTTCCCAGAGAGAGCACTGGGGTGCTGCTTCCTTCTTCGTGAGCTGGCCAGTCCACAGAAGTGCTACACTGGGGCCCAGGGAATGGACCCCAGCACTGATGTTGGAACAAGCTGGGTGTTCAGCTCTGTGTGCATCTGGCAAAGAGAGGGCAGACTGATTTATTCACTGACAAAGAGAAAGTTAAATTAGTCACTAATATAAAAGGTAGGTGAATGTGAAGTCTAGTAAAGAAAACAATTCCTTTCTCCAGATAACAGCCTCCCCTTGCAATATGATTCCCAAAGTCCAGGGGCCTCTTTGTCTTTTAGGAATAATTCCTGTCATTTAAAAACATATATGTTAATAGATTTGAGCCTCAAATCAGCAAACGGGTCAACTTGAAGGACTCCATCAACCACACACAAAACGGAATACAAAGAGCAATAAGAACATGAGCCCTTCGTACCAGATTGTCTCTCATCAGCTTGGCGTCACCACTCCTTCTAGGACCTCCTCTGCATTTTAGAGAAGAAACTTGGAGCTGTGTTTTCCCAAGTCTTTCCTGTTTGGTTTTAAGAGTTTTCTCCAAGAGAGGATCTTGAGTGAGAATGTAAAAGTGGAATGGAAGGAAGTTCATTATTCTGAAAAAGGTTGCAACCATGATGTTCGCAGCAGCTTTTTTATACACGGTTTGACCATCGTCCAGTTCACTGCCACAGATGTAGAAAGACCTTGCTTGGGAACGAACTCAACACTCTCAAGAATGGCTTTAGTTTCCGGATGCACTTCAGTGAACCACCTGCTTAGGTGCTTTAGGCTGAGTTCCTAATTGTTTGCCTCCCTGACCTTCCTGCTACAGATTATCTGATTCTCTGAGTATCTTCCTGTACCTTCATTTTTCCAGCTTTATATTCATATAAACCCTCATTCCGCTCTTTTACTGTATTCCCAAAATATATATTCCCAAAAGTGGGTCTGTTCTTAGATAGAACTCAAACTATTACACCAGTGAAATAAAAGATCCAAGTGCAACATCACTGTGTATATTCATCATTATCTCTATTTCTCTCTCTCTCTCTCTCTCCATGATCATGTTAGACCAGAAATAGACCCAAGTGAGGCAGTAATATGGTTTTGCCAGCAGATCATCTGCTTATGCATCTGCTTAACTATATACATTATAAAACTTAAAAATTATTTTGAAAAAAATATTCAATACATGACTTAAAGGGGAGGAAAGTTATTGTTGAGACCCATAAATAATAATGACCTGAAAACCAAGTACAGGAAATATCACAAGGAAAACAATAAACAAATTGGAATACCAATATTAGAAAAGAAAAGAGACTTGAAGGATACTTACTTATAGACCTAAGAGTTCAAAGAACAGCAAAGATAAATACTAAAAGGAAAGGTCCCTGGTTTTTGAAGAGGACTCCAAATCAAAATGTCACATCAAAATCCTATTGAATTGGAAAAAGAAGTGCACACATAGCCATATACTGATAAAATATTGCATTCTAAAGATAACGAAAAAAATATGTTTTTTTAACTCTCTTCCATGCAGAAAGAGCAAGAGAAAAAAAAAATCATATACCCCTCATACATGTCTGCTACACTGCGACCTGCCAGGTAGTACTGTCCTTCTGCAATTTTCTCAAAGATTGGCTTGTCATAGGCAAAGAAATCATTCTTTCTCAGCATTCATAGCCCTAAATTCAACAGAAGAAGTCTTGATCATTTGACACTCAAACATTCTCTGGCTATCTAGATCCAAAACCCAGAGTATATCTTTTCTCTAGATTAAACATTATTATTTGATTTATTTAAAATCAAATTTATTTAAAATCTAATTTATTTAAAAATAAACAATGAGATGAAAATCTTAGGATATCACATTCCTAAAAACCAAAGGTTCTTCTATTGCCCCTTTGTTCTCTACTCAAAAAAATGGCTTTTATTAATTAATCTTAAAAACTTGTTTATCTATTATATTCAATATGATCATGCTGTTTTTATCCCTCTGTCAGTGAGATTTCAGTCCTTTTCATGTCTGACCATAAATAGAACCTGAATGGGCAGAAATATAGTTTGGCCTGCAGGTTCACCTGCTTAAATGCAGGGTTGGGAAGGTAGCATTCACATACCCTTTTTATCTACCTTAAAACAGAAAAAAAGGCCAGAAATATATCCAGTCATAATTCCATTACTTCACCTGAAGCTTATGTTGGCAACTTTTTATTCTTTGGTAGCAATATTAAACCATCTTTTTTCAAACAATAGTTAAAAATGGAATTTATGACAGGAAGTTTGCAAATATAACATGTTCTATTTGTATCAAGGTGAAATTTATATTTGTGAGAAAAGTATGATCACAATTTATTTCAATTTAACATAAGACAAAGAGAAAAAAGATGTAAATATGTAGTCATTTTTATCCTCAGTTGTCATGAAATATCTTTTACCCAGTGAAGTATTTGTGGAAGGGATTAGTGTTCCTGCAAAGGAGAAGCTTTAAGATCCAGGACATATCTTGACATTTATCTTTTCTTTCCTATTCCAGAATTTCATATAGATACTTTTCAGTTAGCCAAGGCCTCCAGGTAAAGTCAATATGGAGAAAAAGATGAGGGTGCCTGGGTGGCTCAGTTGGTTAAGCGACTGCCTTCGGCTCAGGTCATGATCCTGGAGTCCCTGGATCGAGTCCCGCATCGGGCTCCCTGCTCAGCAGGGAGTCTGCTTCTCCCTCTGACCCTCCGCCCTCTCATGTGCTCTCTCTCATTCTCTCGCTCTCAAATAAATAAAAAATCTTTAAAAAAAAAAAAAAAGATGAGGCCAACTCTCAGTGGAGATGTACATGTCTGAGAAACCTTTTGCCTTTCCAAACTAATTCAGTGCTCAAGCCTATAAAGTGAAATACACATTCAGTCCATAAGGACTACCTTTATTTCTGGAGTTTCCTATTTTATTACCAGTTTTACCCACTGGTGAGACTATATGCATTTATCTCACATTTACAAGCCAGAATTTGCTCTACTCTCTAAAATCTTCTGTTGAAATATTTGGGAGGCTCATGCCACCCATAGTGACCTAGGACCACAACTGTTGGAAGTATCTTAAAATTTGAATACATTGCATTATTACAAATGTATAGGACTACTAAGCCATTGGAAGGAGTTCATTAGGATTGTTGAAACAAGTTGTTAGAACTATTAAAATTGTTTAAAAACAATTGTCTTTAATTTGCTCCAAACTTTTCTTAAATATTCACTGCTGTCAGTTGGTCCCAGGGTCTGTTCTAATGCTCCCGCTTAGATGATTTGGTGGCAATCTACATTCTAGCTCCCTAACCCTAAGTTTCAGAATTTAATTGAACCAGACTGGGTTAGTTTCAGAGACATTGGGTCCTAAATAATAACTATATATATGTCTGACTGCATACACTGTAGACAATAGTACGCTGCATAACACAAAGGCAATGATTGGGTTCTCACTTACCCACACCTACCCACATTTTCCATCCCAAACTTTCTGGCTTTGAGGTCCAAGATTTCTGACACCTGTGAGAATTTTAAAGCAATCTGTTCCATGTATTCTGGCTGTTATGATTTCAAACCATATTTTTAAATAAGAAAGTCTTATTTGATTTACTTTTTCCTCATCAATCCATAATTGTCATTGATATTTATCAATATATTTTGCATTCATATCATGGAATAGTATATTATTTTTATTGCTAAGATTCATTTAAAATTAATTGTTTCAAGCCAGGAAATATTCTGTTGAAATAGTATAAATTATGATTCATCTTCTAGGATTTGCATATACCTATACAATCTTATGAGATAGTCTATAATTTAAAGAAAACATAATTAATTTGAATTGATAATTGTTTAAACCATTGTGTTCATCTGAAGGGGCTATATCAAAGTGTTGGTTCCCAGACCAGCCCAGGAGCCTCCCGGGTGTAATTGGAAACTGGGCCCCTTTACAGAGGGCAAGGAGAGACCAACGAAAGAGGCAGATCATTTCAGATTGGTAGGTAGCAGTTTAATAAGCAAAAGAACTTAGTTACAAGGTTTGTCTTCTGCAGCTGCAAGACCAGCAAATCTTAAAAGATTATATATCGGCCTTAACTGTCTTCAGTCATATATACCATGCAAATAGCCTTCCACATCACATTTCTATTCTAGGCCTGTATCCTAGGGGCAGCTTCTGGGAGCAGGGAAGGCAAATGAGATGTACATTTCAAGGACTGAGGAGAGGGTGGAGAGCCTCCCATTGCTTAGGTCAGTTGGTGGTTGTCCTTTTCTTGACCTCCCCCAACACAAAGTCTTATTAAATTACAGACTTATCTTTTTTTAAGATTTTATTTATTTATTTATTTATTTATTTATTTATTTATTTATTTGAGAGAAAGAGAGAGAGAGAACACCAGCAGGAGGGAGGGGCAGAGGGAGAAGCAGACTCCCCACTGAGCAGACCAAGGTAGGGCTGGATTCCAGGATCCTGAGATCATGACCTGATCAAAAGGCAGACACTTAACCGACTGAGCCACCCAGGTGCCCCCAGACTTATCTTTTACTAACATCTTGGCAACTGGCTTTCCTTGCACAATATGTTGGCTGACCTCCCATTTAGGTGAATTTACCAAAAGTGAAAGTTACTTAAATGAAGAAAATGTATGATTTTTAACTAAAGACACTTGTCCGCAAAAAATAAGTAAATAAATATATATGTAAATGCATATATATGTATGTATGTATATGTGTGTGTATATCTATCTATATGTCCATAGATATGTAAAATCAGGCAAACATACACTTTAGTTATGATATGCTAAAAAAAGAATTCAAAGTCCTAAAATAAATCATTACTTCCTTATCAGCTTTGTAAAACCAATTTATAGATTATAACCAATAACATGAGTTGACAGGCTACTGTGTGCTGGGGAAGGTAAGAATATATAGTCACTGGCTTCAGGGACTCAGTAGGCAATTTTGATTGTTGTTTCCTTTTTTTTTTTTTTAAGATTTTATTTATTTATTTGAGACAGAGAGAATGAGAGACAGAGAGCATGAGAGGGAGGAGGGTCAGAGGGAGAAGCAGACTCCCTGCCGAACAGGGAGCCCGATGCGGGACTCGATCCCGGGACTCCAGGATCATGACCTGAGCCGAAGGCAGTCGCTTAACCAACTGAGCCACCCAGGCGCCCTGTTGTTTCCTTTTTTGAATAGTGAGGAGAAGGGACAGTTTTATAGTGTCTGCAAAATGGAAAAATAGCTCTCAAATGAACCCTGGCCCTTTATTCATTGCTATGTCTAAGCATGTGGTACAATCGCTACAATTTTTCCTCCAAATTCTGTCAAATTAAGAATAGGCTCTTCTCAGAAATTCCAGCAGGAGAGGATCCTGGGGATTTGCTGCTATCATTGTCTATTGTCAGTCCAAGTGTGCATAAGAGAGAAGTGTCATTCAAGATAGCAATCTGGAGGATCAATATCTATTCTGATTTACTTTCTGCTCCCTGCGTCTCTTTGGAATAAGTATCAGGCTCCTTTCTCCAGTTACAAAAGTCCATCAACCCTGTAGGAACATGTCATGGACATCTAATGTTCAACAATTTAATGTTCTGTCATCTACAGATGCTTTTTTTGTTTTGCTCTGATGCTTCCCTGAAGGCTCTTGCAATCAGCCCCAGACCCGTGGGCTTTATCTTTAACAAAGATGGAAGTCTCATAGCCCTGAAGGAAAGGACTTTGCCAGGTGCTTTTGGCTACAGGTTACTGATGGCAACACTTCAATGACTTCAAGGTCATACAAGTGGACTGAGTCAGGATATTCAGAACTCTAGCTGGGCCGGGCTGGTGGGGATGACAGGAGGGCCACTGTTCTTCCTGTGGTATTTGCCTGGAGTAGAGTAGTTATTGTCTAAAAGTCTTCTGTTTTTCTGGACTGCCCTTTTCCATTCCCTTCATTAGAGGGAGCAGGATTTTCCTGCGGCATTTTGTGTCTACATCCATTGGTCTTCCCAGTTGCTGATTTCTCTAGAACCCAGTCTGGAGTACATAAAGCAAGAAACAAACAAACAAACAAAAAACATTTATATTATTCCTTGGGTCTTAAGGTCTCTAGCCAGTCTGCCTTCTTTTTTTTTCCACTTTTCAGAGTCCTTTTGTGTTCATTTTATTATATAATATCGAGAGATTTTAGCCTTACTCAATAGGAGTAGGAAAAGTATGTCCACTTCCTATTTCTGTATGTGCAATTCAGCATTTTTCTCAATTTCTTCTTAAACATTTCTGTCTTCAGAGTGCCACTCATTATATCAGCCATACTTACCATACCCAGCCCAATAACACATTTTCCTAAGCTCTATCCTTCGTCTTCTTACGCCTTGATATCAAACTTTCCTATCAGTAGCACCTCCACCTCTTTTTATATAAATTAATTTAACATTTTTAGGTTTCTCCTCACTTTCTTCTTCACTGTCAACAACAAAATACATTATATCAGCTGTAAACGTAATAACACAAATTTAATAGCCAACCATAGAGTGTTCTTTAGAAGACAGAAGAAAAGAGGCTATGAATTACACATTAAAAGTTTTATTTGGGGGGCCTCGTTTTTTAATCAATTCAAAAATTTGAAAAATATATGAAGCACTTTTTAGAAGTTATCTCATGTAACCCCCCAGCAACCTTGAGGTATTTTTATCAACATAAATTATTTACATTTAAGTATCTGTTTGTATGTGTATTATTTTTTCCAAGTGGTTTCTTAGGAATCATGCCAAAGATAAACTTTTATTTAGATTTAAATAAATGACAAAAATTCTTAGAAATTTCCCCTAACTTACATGTTTTGTACACTTTGTAGCTTTTCATTTAAGCCCCCAGAGAAGTGCCGAAAGTTTCTGTGTGTGTGTGTGTGTGTTTACTGATTAAAATGTATTAGCTGAACATTACTAATAAACTGTTGGACTTTATTTTCCACTCAATATTTTCTTCAATATATCATAATAAAATTTAATTAAATAGAACAGAATTAGGTACTATTTGCAATTATTTTTAATTGTGTAAGCTTTTCTTAAAGCATGTCAATTTGTTATATATTACCAAAATTTAGATTTAGATATTGAAACCAATTTATATTACTAGAAGTAGTTCTTGAGTAAGAGGTAGTCCTCCTTCACCTCAAAAATTGTTGCTTTCTATTTTTGGGAGAATATAAGCTATTATTTAAACAATTTTTTCTATTAGGCAATAGTGACTAAATCATTTTGATTGCTCCTGGGATGGGAATGACTGCTCTGAACAGTAGACTATTAAAATAGCATACTCAAAAGAGTTAATATGATTTTAAAATATGCTTAACTTTCTCATACAGTGAAGTAGCTGTTGCTACTTGAATGATTATATTCATCAAAGGGAGAAAAATGTCAACTATACTTAAAATAACATGCAAAAATTTTATTAAAGCAGGGTACTAATGAAGACTTGCTGATTAGTTCTATTGTTAGAAATGCCCTCTGTGGTTCTATATTGAGAATTAGCACCAAGCTTGTGCCAGAGGAAAAAAAAAATAAGATATCATCCCTGCTCTTGACAAACTTTCAATCCAGTATTTCTTGAAATACTTCAACCTATGAAAATTAAACAGTGAATAAAGACTTGAGTAGACTTGAGGCTTCTCACGAATATATTTTATTCAAATCCTTTGGATATATTTTTGAATGATTTTGTAAGCTACTACATTGTTAATCTTTATATACAGAGAAAGCAACTCAATAATTGAATAAAATAAGCAAGACTTCTACTCATATTTCAAATCTTAACTTATATATTACACTTCCATAGGATTTTCCCTAAAAACATTAAATAAAGTAGATGGAACATACATTTCACTTTTTCATAGAGATCTATTTTGCTTTTAAAGCATCTAATGAATATATATATATATGTTCATATCATATGTTCACTCTATCCCCAGACAGTTCTGTAAATAGATTGTAATACCAAATAAAAAAAGGAAAACAAATTCATTTAAATTTAAGTAGATTGAGGGCGCCTGGGTGGCTCAGTTGGTTAAGCGACTGCCTTCGGCTCAGGTCATGATCCTGGAATCCAGGGATCGAGTCCCGCATCGGGCTACCTGCTCAGCAGGGAGTCTGCTTCTCCCTCTCCCGCTCCTCCCTCTTGTGCTCTCTCTCTCACTCTCTCTCTCTCAAATAAATAAAATCTTTAAAAAAAAATTTAAGTAGATTGAATTGTTTTAATGTTTTGTTTTAGTTTACCTACTAGTATGATTCCGTGTCAAAACCTATACCATTTGAGGGGAATGAGATATAAAAATGGAACATTCTCTATAAAGAGAAAACAATAATGGTAACCCATATTTTTATGGATTGCTTAAAGCTTCCATTGGATCATTTATTTTATCTTCACTAAGCTGTTTTTTATCTGGAGAAATAAGGTCCAAAAGGCAACATGCAAATACATATTTTTAATAGTGATCTAAAAATAGTAATGTTTTATACCAGAGGTGCTAAATCTATTGCTTCTTCTTATGTTGAACTTTTTCTCCCCTTCTGGTTAATAGTCCTTCAAAACTTTAATAAATATTCCATTAAAGCATTAAATATTATAGGAAGGAAAAAAATGAGGAGGTCTGGTGCAGAAGGGGAGTCATTGCATTAGAATATTTATAAGAAGATTTACTTGGGGTTCTTTATTCCTTCTGATTGTCCACTGGTAACTCTTTCACTCAAACTAAGAAGAGCCTGGTAACTATTGGATTTGGGGACTTTATACCCTCTCGTTTCTTGAAACAGCCAACATTTATAGTTTGGCTAGAAATTGCCTACTTTTCTTAAATGGTCCATAAAAACCTCAGTTTCCTGTTCTCAAAAATGCATAGATATTCGTTTCAGTCCAGTCTTATATTTAAAGAGAGATTCAGACTTTCTCCATAATACCAAAACAATATGTTGAGTATCAGCCACCATTCACAAAAAAATCTGTTCTGTCTAAATAATGCTAAATAACCAGATTTTATTGAACTACTTAATAGTCATTTTAATTCAATTTTAATTTCAATAGTCATAAATAATTCTATATTTATCTAGATCTGTCTTAAATGCCTTCACTAGTGTATCTTTAGGCAATCTTTGAGGAAAATATAAACATTAAGTATCTAATAGAATCAGAATCGAGCTGATGGGCGTATGGGTGCTTCTCTAGGACTTCAGAAGTAAGGAAATGCATCCTTTGCCTCGTTTCCTCCCTATCAACACTATTCAGAATCTTTTACATGAAACCTAAGATGCCAACTCTACCATCTTTCCCTACACTTATCCCAAATTATCATTGTCTGCTCCTTTTCTTTCTTTCAATTTGCAAGGGCTTCTTTCATGTAATTGCTGACTTCCCAGTGCATCTACAGGTTCAACAAGAGGAGTTAATACAACACTGTCATCTTGATTTAATATCAAATTACTTTCATGCCATTTGTTTCTTTTTTTATCTTAAAGAAAAAAATACAGTTTCTTCTTCTTCTGTATGCATTATTTCTGGTATACCAGCAACTCATATAAAAAGCAACACCCTAGGGTGTTGAATTCTGAGATGATTATTTCCTCCTTGTGATGGTTTGTGTGATAGAATGTGTCAATCTAAACAGCAAGTGACTTTTGGGTGTATGTTTTCAAGGCTACCCTTGAAGGATGGCTTGCGTCAGAAGGTTTCAAGACAAGACAGTTCTAGGACAGGGCAGCTTTAGGAGGTTTTACTTAGTTACTTGGTTAGTTAGGTAGTTTGTGTGTTTAAGCCCAGCATAACTGCTGCTTAGGGATTTAAACAGAAAACTACTAGAAGAAATTGGCTTGGACAATAAGAACTTTTGCACATAATTCTCACTAATTTGAACAGTGAAAAGTCATCACTTAGAAATAACCTTTAACCTTAGAATTAATTTTCCAGCCTACATTTTTATTGAGACTGGAATTACTGGAATCAAGCTTTGTCAGTAATTCTATTTGTTGGGAATGACATTATTGGCATTAAGGCATACCGTGGCTCTCTATTCCCCCAAGTAATATGATCAGGTAATATAAGGACCAGGGAAGTCAGGGATCTTGCAGACACAAAACAATAGCCTGATAGATTTCTCCTTTCTTAGTTTTTTTTTTTTTTAATGACACTTGATTGATGTGATGTATTTTTGGAACTACTGTTCAAACATGAACTTGAATATAAAATATCCAATCACACATATAAGATGATAATTATAAGAAAATTGCTATACTTATCCATACAAAGATTCTGTATGAGTTTATATTTTAAGTTTACAATAGATAGGTCATTGGGATTTTTTTTATTATTTTGACTGGATATTCATTTATAAATAAACACAGGTCTTTTAAAAATTTAAAATTGTTCATTTAATTCAATTAGTTATATATTGTCAAACAAATAGTAGATTCTGATTATGCCCAAGACATCTTTATATTCTTTATCTTAATTTTCTGTGGTAGTTGTAAAAGTATGTAAAAATTTCTTTGTTATTATTCACAGTGAATTGTATGTGTATGTATGTCTTCTTCCTTTCAAGTTGGGCTGAATTTTGTGAGTTTTTTTTCTACAAATATAGCATGGCATAACTGAAACTGTGTTATAAAAAGTTATAAAAAGTTGTTTATAAGCCACCTTGTCTATGGTATTTCTGTCATAGCAACCTAAATGGACTAAGACACCTAGGAAGGCTGTTTCTAAATTGCTGACCCACAAAAATCATTAGGGATAAAAAGTGATTATTTTTGTTTTAAGGTATTAAATTTTGGGGTGATTATTCAGCTTTAGAAAATAAGAAGATCCTTCCAGTGTACTTGTGAAAAAAGCATTAGGTTATATGAGAAAATTTGGCTAACTATAGTTATTTGTCACAATAATTTTTCATTGAATCTATTAAATGAGTAATTATTAAGTACCTGCAATGTATCAAGCACTATTAAATTCAGGGATAGAGCAATAAATTAAGAGAAAAATTTTCTGCATCATGAAACATACTGTCTAGTAGAGAGTCATTTTCCCAAAACAACACAGGGAAGAGGTAAAAGGACAAGATAATCCATTTTCTTTAAGGTACCAATAGTAACTAATACCAAGATGACCTATTGACTTCAAAGTGATTTCAATAGCACTTCAAGTATTAAAGGTATAACGAATAACATCAAAATTTATGTAAAAAGCCCCAAATCATAATCCATATGCTCTAACCCCTGTAACTACTACTTTCAATTCTCCATGGGACTAATTCTTCTTTATTCCACATATTTTAAAGTTTATAAAATTGTAGTTTGGACAACAGATATTTCCGTTGCTTTTTTTTCCTCAAAAGTCAGGTGCTGCTGCCTCTTTTACATTATCAAATGTTTTTTTAAAAAGAGAAGTAAAATAAATTATTAATATTTTATTTATTCTTGAATAGAAAACAAAATGATCTATGCTATCACCTATGCTGAACTTGGCTGCTCTGGTATCAGCAAATCAAGAGGCAGTGATTATTAATTAAGTGCAAAGATTAATTAATGGCAACGGTTCGAATGGAGCAGTGACAATCCTCTTAGTACATCTGCCAGCCTACCTGTATTAATCTAGAAAAAGATTGTGTACTTGTGTCGGACTTAAATCACAAAAAGTACCTTCAAAACCGCGGTAAAGACAATAATTACACGCACAACACTTGAGTTGCTGAAGAACTTTCCTCCTCTCATTCAGAAAATTGTCACCAATTGCCTCTTTTGCTTTTACATTCTCTCCAACGCATTCAACTTTGTGAAGTTGCGACTGATGGTTAAAATAGATTTCAGTAGCATTAGCTCCAATTTCAGGAGATTAAATGCAGAGGATCAGAGAATGGAATATTCTGATTAGGTATATTTACCAGACTCTTTTAAAAGATGGGATGTGGGCACTTAAAAACTAGAGACTAAAATATGTGTTTACTTTTAGATCTTATAGAGTCTAAATAGTAGATCATGTTTCTGAAGTGAAATTGCTTATATTGCTGCCTAAGTGGGAAAAAAAAAAAAAACTTTCTTGATAATTTCTGTTTTCAAATGGGTAATTATCTCCAGTGATTAAATGTCTACTAAATGAATAAGATTGGACCATGCCTTTAAGTAGATCATAACCCAAGGGGAGATACACATACACTTATAAATATCTATACTGGAAAGACTCCAATAGCTAGAAACGATCAGGCAAGTGGCAAGGAAATGTCTAAGACCCAGTACTGGTATATTTACAGAATATCAAGTACTCTATAGATTATGGTGCTGTGCAGAGGGTTATTCTCATGGAATATGGGATTAGAAAAGTATGCAAGATTTAATGGATTTACAGCTGGACTGGTGAAGCTCTGTCTTTATATCTAGTGACTGGGTGTCTGGTTTTTCACTCTTAGCAAAGTAAAGAGCTGTAGGCATTATGATACCTTATTTACAGTTCAAAACTCTCCAGGGTCAATTTGTGGTTTGAAGACATTCCCAGCCTACATCTGATCTCTCTCTTCTTTGTGCCTCACAGATATTTCCTCCAATAAATATCTTACATATCTTATTCCTTATTGATATCTGCTTCTTTGGAGACTTGAGGTCACACACACACATACATGTATGTGCACGCACACACACACACACACACACTGTAATAGAACTGTATGATAGACGAGATTGGGTGTGTTCAGGGTAGTATGGCCATAGACAAGTTTAATAATTCACTGGGTAGGTGAAGGTGTGAGGAAACAGACACTCAAACATTGCTGTGGGAATGTATATTAATAACACTTTTATGGAGTGCTATTAGGAAATATCTACTAATAATAAAATGTACATTCCTTTTGACCCAGCAGTTCATTTTTTGAGATTTATTTAACAGGTATAATGGCACATGTGTGAAATAAACATATTTACAGAGATAGTTACTGTTGTATGCATATAAACCCAAAAGAATGTGGAAAAATCTAAGTGCTCATCAATAAAAGGATAATTAAATAAATTCTAGTATGTCCATAGAATGGAATGATAATGAATAGGGAAAGATAACGAGAGAGCTCTATATATTCTGATCCTGATATGGAACAATCTTGAAGATACATTAAGTGCAAAACACAACAGAATTTTTTGGATGCCATTATAACTATATTTATATCTGTATGATGACTTATATGGTTGTATGTACATTGTTTTTTGATGGATTCATGAGTAACTGGTAAAAGCATTCCTCTGGATAAGAGTAATTATGTGTCTAAAGACAAGCATGGGGTGAAGACTTTCCACCATATTCCATCTCACAGGTTCTGAATCTTGTACTGCATGTATGTACACCATATACATATTCCATATGCCATATGGAATGGAATTTTCCACCATATTCCATCTCACAGGTTCTGAATCTTGTCCTGCATGTATGTACATAAAATTAAAATTATATAATTCCACAAAAAAAACCCTGTATGATAGATAAAATGGAGATTTTTGTAATTGGTACTTTCAAATGTTTCAAATAAAAGAAATCCAAAATGTCAGAAAACATTTGGACTTTAAAACAGTTAGATATCCTCTCAGTAGACTTTTTTTTTTTTAAGATTTTATTTATTTATTTGACAGAGAAAGACACAGCGAGAGAGGGAACACAAACGGGGAGTGGGAGAGGGAGAAGCAGACTCCCTGCCGAGCAGGGAGCCCGATGCGGGACTCGATCCAGGACTCCAGGATCATGACCTGAGCCGAAGGCAGTCGCTTAACCAACTGAGCCACCCAGGCGCCCAGTAGACTTTTTTTTTTTTTAAAGATTTTATTTATTTATTTGAAAGAGAGAGAGAATGAGCGAGAGAGAGAGCGCACAAACCAGGGGGAGAGGCAGAGGGAGAAGCAGACTCCCCACTCAGCAGGAAGCCCGATGCGGAGCTCGATCCCAGGACTCCGGTATGATGACCTGAGCTGAAGGCAGACACTTAATTGACCAAGCCACCCAGTGCCCTGTCTTTTTATAATACAGAGGAAAGATAATTTCAGCATAAATCTAACCAAATGTTGACCCATTATGAAATATGTCACATCCAGTTAATAAGTATGTATAGGATATTGGATCAGGCTCTAGAGATAAAACAGTAAATAAGAATGGTCAAAACTTGCTCTCAAATAATATGGTCTAATGAAGGATACATATAAGAAAAGAATGTTATAATTAAAAAAATGTGCTAAGTTAAGAAAAGTGCCAGGTATTATGGAAGTACTTAAGGAAGTCACTCAACCTATGGACAGTCTGGGATAGCTTTCTAATGAAGGTGATGAATTCTTGGTAGAGGGCAAAGCAGTGTAAGAGAATATAATGATTTTAAAGGTCTGAAAAAATGCAGTTTGTTTGGAATGAAAAGTGTATCTTAAGATTGACAAAAGTTGAAGCTCGAAAAATAAGCAGCCTGGTCCCATAGTGCAGCATTCCATATAGTATTGTAAGGACCAACAAGGACAAGGGGAAGTCATTTAAGGATATTACATAGATATGTTCAGAGTTTTTTTGTATTTTGACTCATTCTTGCTGCAGTGGGAAAATGGATTGAGAACACAACTTAGGAGAATATGGGTATTAAGTATCCTAAAAAAATGTTCTGCTGGGAAACCAATAATTATGCTGGACAATATATAATAAACATATTTTAAATGCACAGCTTAGCAAGAATTATGAATGAATATACAAAATTTTAAATATCCAAAATAACGAAAGCAAGCTTAAAAATCCAGGTATCTGATGTTTATAGGAGACACAAAAATAGCAAAATGAAATAAAATAAAATACCAACTGCTTCTTCATGGCCAATTATATTTAAATTCTATAAATCAAATTTAATAAAAAATAGAATTGGGTCTGTATTTTTTTTTACAAATAATATCCAAAGATAATAAGCAAATCCTAGTGAATTCAGATATATTTGTATGATACCCACTAACCACTCATAATTTATTGAAAAGCCACCTACTTTCTTTGGCATTTTTGGAACAAATTTATTGTCAATTTTTTCTGTTAGAGAATTCCACAAATTACATGACTTATTGTAATGGTGTTTGCCAAAATTAGGTTAAAAATCAAGAATATATAAATTACATGGCCTTTTTACACATTTACATTGAGCACTTTTGAGCGCTTAAACACTGTTCTAGGCATTGAGATTATCATGTAAGGAAGTTGCCCAAAATCTATAGTCTCAAGGAGTTTAAATTTTAGTTAGAATGGAAAAAATAAAATGAAATTAAAAGGAAACAAACAAATCCAGATATCAATAAGTGCTCTCAACAGCGTAAAAATAGTTAATGTGATACATCAGTACTTCTCAAATTCTCTGTAATTTGGGGGCTTCCTCCAAGCAATTACAGACTAATAGTTTTATTTAATACAACACAATATTATAGCAATATGAAATTGCTATATAAAATTTGCTCAGCACATTCTGTACTTTCTGTACTTACCTTGTTATTGCCTGGATATACACGGTTCTTGGACTAGCACTAGATGGTGGACTTCCTTTTGAATACCACAGAGAAGATAGCTGAGGAGGGACTTCTTTTGCCAAGGTAACAGAGGTAGGGCACTCTTAGGAGAAATATTGGAGTGAGGACTTCAATAATGAAAGGGGACAGACATGCAATGTCTGTAGACAAACATTCCAAACATCAGAAACTTCAGGTAAAGGCAATGGGTTGTGGACATATTTAAGGTCCTTAAGAAAGTGAAAGGCCAGCACAGCCAAAGCATAGGGTACAAAACATAGAATTAGAAATTTAAGAATTAGGAAAAGCCAGTTCTTGGAAAGCCTTAGGACCAAATTTGGTAGTTTAGTTTTTATTTTAAATCAGGATTTTATTGTCTCTATAACTTATAATATACTAGAAAGTGAATAAAAGTTGCATATAGTCTTCATTTAAAAAAAAATTTAGAATCTCATAGTATTCATGAAAGAGCTTGTCATTGGAGTAAAACAGAGATGAGATCACATCTGGGTCTGCTAACTACTTTTGATGAAAAGATAAACAGGTTATTTAATTTACATGAATCTCAGGTTCTAAGTCTACAAAATAGGAATAGTCATTATTTTCTCCCAGGTAGTAGTGTAATTAATAGATATATAATATAGTGAAGGTATCTAGATGTCTGGCATATAGAAGATTCTTGATGTTAAGAATTATTGCTCCTTTTATTTTCACATCCCTAATATAAAATTTAACTATGTACTTTATAGAATTCTGATTTTAAGGTGATTTGTTTTGGGTTAACAACTAAGTTCGTGGTTTAGAAGGTCTATTTGTGAAAATTTTATAGCACATATTCATTCAGCAAGTATTTATTATTAAGGGACCTATGGTTTGTTAAGTGCTGAGTATGCATAAAATCTAGGAGGGCAAAAATATATATTTACAATACATCAAATAAAAAAATAAAATAATTTCAAAGAAGTGCTAATAAGGAAACAAAACTGGTTGATGTGGTAGAGCATGCCCTGGGTGTGGTAGCAGGAAACTAATTAAATTTGGGTCACTTCTGAGGACATAACAGATGAGTTAGAAGCTGCATGACAGCTTTGATCTTGCAATGTGATTCAGAGTTTAGGGGTCCAGGCATTGGAGAGTTTTGACAAATAGTTAAGGTAAGGAGATGGAGTCTGAATGACGGAGAATGTTGCTCTGTGACAAACATGGCTAGAAGGGGGTCTGTGTAGCAGAGAAGGAAGAACGAATGAAGTTGAGTAAAGGAAGTTAAGGATAAGGAATGAAACACCATTAGGGAATGACTACATTTTGGACATGAAAAGGAAATTATTAAAAAAAAAACTTCATAAAGTTCTTAGAGAGTAGGCTAGGAATTTGGTGGTAAAGTATGAAATATATAGGTAAATCTATGCCTATATATGTAAATCTATACCTATATATGTAAATCTATGTCTATGTAGGTAGATATAGATCACCTATACATAATCTATGATGGAGACATATACATGATTAATATTATTGAGAAGAAAATAATCCTGGGTATAAATAGTCCATTTTTGAACTTTACACATGCCTTTTTAGTTATCTTTATTGTTGAATTTATGTATCTGACATCTCCTCACACATTTTTTAATACTCTTAAAAACACAGCCCAGAATTGCATTGTGATGAGTCTTTCATTTATAAAAGTAAATGACCACATTTCAATTTGTAAAGGTATATAAATTGACATTTTAGTCAATTCATAATATATTACATACAAAGATACTGCACATTCAGAATACTATCAGAATATTTTAGTTCAGTACCAAATAAATAGGATAAAGTTTGTCTCTATGTTTTTGTAAAACAAAATATTACAATACGAATTTATTATAGCTCTAATGCAAAAGGTCTGAGAGGCTTTGAACTGAGTTATAAACAGAATCACATGGAATCATTAGAGGTTAATGTCATAGTAGACAAGAATTTTGAGCCAATATAAAAAAGGAAGTTGAGAAATACAAATTATGGGAACAGAAAGGTTTAGAGAAATTTAGTGCATAGCAGAAATGCCTCACTGTGGCAAATAAAAACTATATTAATATTCCTTTAAAATAAATAGAATGGAATTTTTTATTCATCAGTGGTATGTTTAAACAATATATAAGTAACCTAACTTGAATGGAGCTATGGGCATAATGCTAAATCACATATACCGCATTCATTCTAGTCACTTGCCTGTTTTACAGTGCTATTGGGTCATATAGTTTACAAAAATATAATATTGTAGGTTGACAGCTATTCTGATAATAATTTAATACTTTTCATAAATGAAAGGTCAAACAAAGCAATGCTCCCTTAATGAAAGACACTCCATGTAGATATGTGGGCTCTCATGTTAAAATAGTTGTTTTATGTAAGTACACAATTTCACATTTGCATATTATTTTTGTGTTCCTTGTTTTGTAACTTAGCCTGGAATTTTAAAAAATAGTATATACAGGATAAAATAGTTGTACTTTATGGTGTGCACATGCAAGCAGGCAAGCACTGGCTACTTGTATGTGACACAAAGCACTGCAGTTCCTTTTCACCACATCTCTCTGAAGTAGGCTCTAATGACCCCACCTGTCAAAGGAGAAAACAGAACCTCAGACCTGTCAAGTGTCTTTCTTGAAGTTATACAACTAGCCACTAGTCTGGATTCTGGCTGTCTGCTTTCAGAATTACTACTCTGTATACACATGTAATACTCCATTAGTATTTACTACCCATATATGCCAACCAGTTCACTTCCTTAATGTTCTGCTTTCTATTTGTTTATTTTATTTATTTTGAGGTCTTAACGACTAATGAAAAATACAGTAGAAGTTGGTGGACTTGACATCTCATTAGATATCTTTTCACCTTTTCATTAAAGGTTTTCCCAAACTGGTATATACGGGCAATCACCTAAATCAAAAGTTAATGATGTTAGTAAATTCAGCAGAGAAAAATGTCAACTTGGGTCTTAAATTGAATTAATCATCAAGCTAAGTGTCCATGCACTGCACACACTTCCTTGGAAATGATTGAAGTCTATGGAGAAGAGCTGTGTGAGGTAATATAATGTATCATGTCAAAACTCCTTACATTCAACATGTATTTAGTGGCCACTATTATACAATGATTTAATAACAATCAAGAAATGTTTATATAATAAATAAGATATTAACTCCTCTCAGGGATCTTAAAATATAGGGACAAACACACAAAAAGATTAATAATAACACAAGGGTTAACTCTAAAGAAAAAAATGCAAGATTATTTTGTAAGGTCATACCTGATGAAATGTTGAATTTATTATATAAAAGGCAAAGTTTTTGGTTCAAAGAGTATGTAATCACTATAAATTTAGGTGTTCGGTGTAATTCTTATAAAGAAGAGACAAATTTGACTTTGAAAATTGCACATTATTTCCCTATCAATCAGAGTTGCAATAAGAAACAAAAGGTACACTTAATTTGGGTTAAAGAGAATTCAATAATTAGGATTTCCAGTGCTATGGCTGGAGTTTAAGAGAAAAGGATGGGGAAGTCAGTGGGGATCCATTCCCATTCCTGGTCCTGAAGAGGCAAGGAAAGGGAACATGTACAGCATCCCAGGGAGTGTGATAGCCATGGGTAAAGTGTTGCCAGATTGGAGTTCTGCCGTAGGTAAGTAACAGACCAGGAGGAGGAAGGAGCTATACCTCACCACTCTATCCATGGCCTTTGTATCTCTAGCAGTTTCTCTCCTTGACTAAACACACCTGGAAATCAGAGGTCAGAGAAGTTCAAGTAATATATGCTAGGTAACCCTGCAGGGCAAAATTCAGGGTAAGGAAGGAGAGGGAAGGATAAAGTGGGGCAAATAATCAGCCTAGTTTTCCTGGTCAGAGAAGACCAAAAATTTATTACCAGCCTAGGAGAAGGGAGAAGATGCGATTACAGACACAGAACAGGAAGTTGCCATGACTCATCCAGGAAGTATAAAATAGCTGACACAGAGATAATTGAGAATATAGGAGAGAGGATACAGAACAGAGGCAGAATGGGATTGTATGAAGGACCTAGACTATCATTTGAAATTATTCCCATCATTATGAATAAAGGACATAAACTTGCTCAAAAATGCAAAAGTCTTACCATAGACAAATCCATAGGTGATTAATTTTCCTACCCACTGGCTAATTTCTTTCTTTTATTTCTTTTTCCTTTTTTCCTTTCTTTCTTCCTTTCTTTCCCTCCCTCCCTCCTTTCCTCCCTTCCTTCCTTCCTTCCTTCCTTCCTTCCTTCCTTCCTTCCTTCCTTCCTTCCTTCCTATCATTATAAATGGTATCAGTCTCAAGAAGATGTATTTAAGAAAAAACCTTAAATAAAATTATCTAAATAATGCTCTATCCTCTAACTATTATTTATCCAGTTCCTTTTGACTCTTTGGTTCAGTAATTTTTCCATTTTCACCCTCAAGTACTTCCCTCACATTCTCACATTGTCATTTCAATCAGCATGTCACAAGAACACAGTGGAAGATGCAAGATGGTGAGAAATAGCTATGGAATAGATGCAAAATCTTGAAATGGTCAAGGAGACATTATCTCTTAGCTATACTCTGATAAGTTTTCTGACCAGTAATTTATTTGTTGTTTGTTTGTTTATTTGGTTGCTAGTTAAGGTGTTTGCTTCATTACTTCTAAGGTAAATATCATGCCCACAACATTGCCATTGAACGAAATTTAAATTATACATAACAGATATCTTGATGCCCACAAATTAACCCCAAATTCCATACTATTCCTATAAACTAAACACAATTTCCATATCAAAACTGAGCCCAAAGACAGTAATAATCATATCTTATATTTTCATAATTCTTTGCAGTTTCCAAAGCACTCTTTCGGGCATTGTCTGACTTGAGCATAACAAAAAAAAAAATTATAAAGTAGGAATTACTATTTCTAGTACATAGGTAAGGAAATGGAGGTCAGGAAAAATGCTAGGATTTTCTTGAGGAGTTTGGGCCTCCTTCAACAGTAATAGGGTTAGCAGGGCTGATCAAAATTTCCAATGTCTGACAGAGTGTCATCTACACTATGGGTGTTTAAATTTTAATTTCAGGCTATAAGAGAAAGAAAGATCTGCTGAATGGAGTGTTATACAATATATTCAAAATAGTATTTCCAAGATTACTTAGAAGATTCATGTTATAGGCTACAGTCAGAATATGACTTTTGGGGGCACCTGGGTGGCTCAGTTGGTTAGGCCTCTGCCTTGGGCTCAGGTCATGATCCCGGGGTCCTGGGATCGAGTCCCACGTTGGGCTCCCCGCTCTGCGGGGAGCCTGCTTCTCCCTCTGCCTCTGCCTGCCACTCCCCCTGCTTGTGCTCTCTCTCTCTGTCAAATAAATAAATAAATAAATAAATAAATAAATAAATAAATAAATAAATAAAATCTTTTAAAAAAATAAAATGTGTCTTTTGGCATGTAATAGAAACCAGTGATTTCTAAATATCTTCTTTTTTAGAAATTATGTTTTACATGTTTTCTTATTCACTGAGATATAATTGACCTACAACATTATATTAGTTTCAGGTGCACAGCATGAATCATTATTTGCATATATTGCAAAATGATCGCAGCAATAAATCTAGTTATCATCTGTCACAATACACAGGTACAGAATTTATTTTCTTGTGCTAAGAACTTCCAATCTACTCTCTTGACCACTTTCTTTTTTTTTTTTTTTTTTTAAAGATTTTATTTATTTATTTGACAGAGAGAGACACAGCGAAAGAGGAGATACAAGCAGGGGGAGTGGGAGAGGGAGAGGCAGGCTTCCCGTGGAGCAGGGAGCCCGATGTGGGGCTCGATCCCAGGACCCTGGGACCATGACCTAAGCCGAAGGCAGATGCTTAACGACTGAGCCACCCAGGCGCCCCTTGACCACTTTCAAATATGCAATACAGTGTTATTAACTATAGTCTCCATGCTGTACATTATATCTCTATGACTTATTTATTTAATAACTGGAAGTTTATACTTTTGACTCCTTTCCCCCATTTGGCCCACCCCCCATCTGCCACCTCTGGCAACCACCAATTTGTTCTTTGTATCTGTGAACTTGTTTTTTTGGTTTTGGATTTGTTTTTTGTTTTTTGTTTTTAATTCCATATGTAAATGAGATCATATGGTGTTTTTCTTTTTTTTTGTCTGACTTATTTCACTTAGCATAATGCCCTCAAGTTTTATCCACATTGTCACAAATGGCAAAGGGTCATTCTTTTTTATGGCTGAACAGTATTCCATTACATATATATATACACCATATCTTTTTTTCCATTCATCCATTGATGAACACTTCAGTTGTTTCCATGTCTTGGCTATTGTAAATAATGCTGGAATGAACATGGGAGTGCTTATATCTTTTTGAGATGGCGTTTTCATTTTTTTTGAATGAGTATCCAGAAGTGGAATTGCTGGATCATATAGTAGTGATATTTTTTGAGGAAACTCCATATGGGTTTCCATAGCGGCTGCACCAATTACATTTCTACCAACAGTGCACAATGGTTCCTTTTTCTCCATATCTGCACCAACACTTTTTTTTTTTTATGTTATGTTAGTCACCATACAGTACATCGTTAGTTTTTGACCAACACTTCTTATTTCTTGTCTTTTTGATAATAGCCATTTTGACAGGCGTGAAGTTATATCTCAATGTGGTTTTGATTTGCATTTTCCTGATGACTAGTGATACTGATTTTTTCAAGTGTCTGTTGGCCATCTGTATGTCTTCTTTGGAAAAATGTCTATTCATCTCCTCTGCCCACTTTTTAATTTGTTTGTTTTTTGCTATTGAGTTGTATGTGTTCTTTATACATTTTGGATATTAACCCCTTATCAGATGTATGAATTGCTAATATTTTCTCCCATTCAGTGTGTTGTATTTTCATTTTGTTGATGGCTTCCCTTGCTGTGCAGAAGCTTTCAGTTTGACATAGTCTCATTTGTTTTTTTTTATTTTGTTACCATGACCAGTTATTTTATGAAGACAAAATCAGAAAAAGTTTAAGTCATTTTAAGTCAGAACGTCACTTATGATGTAGTTCTCTTTGAAGAATGTGAATTGAGTTCTTATAAACTAAACATTTCATCTTTATAAATTACTGAGTAAATGACCATCTCATATATTGTCTATGATCAGCATTTTTCCAAACACATTGGCAGAACTTTTTCAGAAGGATGTAATTAGTATTGTGGGGGGGGTGGGGTGGGGAAAGACAGCTTGTAAAGAAATTTGGGGAGGGCGCCTGGGTGGCTCAGTTGGTTAAGAAATTTGAGGAATTGCTGGGTATTCTAAATTGCTGAAGTGTACTACAGATCTTTAAAAGGGGTAATACCCTAAAATATTTGGCCAAGAAATTCTTTTTCTTTTTCTGAGTATTTTTAAGAACTATTATTCTATGTGTCACAACTCTAAAAATGTATTATGATGGCTATCTCTTCTAGGTTTTTTTCCTGAATGTCACAATTTCTGATGCACAAAATGGGCAAAATAGAGTGACAGTTATTACAAGAATGTTGCTTTAAAGGAACTTATTTCTGCCTGGATGTATGAGTGATATTTTCAATTTAAAATCAGCATTTCTGTTCGCAATATACATGATATATTTTACTATAAAGTGGTCCTTATCCATTATTAATGCACTTAAGTGTCCCTAACTTTCTGTTTGAGAGGAGACATTTATATATTCATATATACATATAGACAAATACATATATTTAAACAAATATGTGTTTGAAAGTTATTTTTCCTTTCTTTTTTATTTTTCAATAATTTTACCTTTTTTTTGAGATATACTTGACATATAACATTGTGTAAGTTTAAGATATACATGATGATTTCATACACATATATGTTGTAAAATGATTGCCTGAATAAGGTTAGTTAGCACATCCATTGCCTCACATAATTTTCTTTTTTGTGTGAGAACATTTGAGATCTGCTCTAAGCAGCTTTCAAGCATATAATACAATATTGTTAACTATAGATACTGTTGTACATTAAATGTTCAGGACATATTCATCTTATAAATGGAAGTTGGTACCCTTTGATCAATATCTCTCATTTCACCAAGCCCCCAGCTCCAGGCAACCACCATTTTATGTTTCTATGAGTTCAGCTGTTTTAGATTTCATATGTAAGTGAAATCATGCAGTATTTGTCTTTCTCTGTCTTATTTTACATTTCTTAATATGCTGTAGGTCCTAACATGTTTTCACAAATGGCAGGATTTTTGTCATTTTTATTCCTAAATAATATATATATGTGATATATATATAAATATATATAAAATCTGTTCCATTATATATACACCACATTTTCTTTGTCCATTCATCCATCAGTGAACACTTAGGATGTTTTCATGTCTTGGCTATTTTAAATAATGCTGTAATGAACATGAAGACACAGATATCTCTTTGAGATAGTTATTTTATTTCCTTAGGATATATACCCAGAAATAAAATTGCTGGATCACATAGTAGTTCTATTTTTAATTTTTTGAGGATCCTCCATACTATTTTCCATGTGATTGTAGCAGTGGTAGTAGTAGCTGTACCAATTTGCTTAATATATTTTGGTGCTCTAATGTTAGGTGCATACATATCTACCTACAATTCTTAAATTCTCTTGATAAATTAAGCCATTTGTCATTTTATTATGACCTTCTTCATCTCTTATGACAGTTTTTGATTTAAATATTTTATCTATATATAGATATAACTATATCTATATAAATATATCTATATAAATATAAATATAACTACCCCTGTTCTCTTTCGGTTTACATTTGCATGGAGTGTCTTTTCCCATCCCTTCATTTTCAGCCTGCATGTGTCCTTAAAGCTGTGTAATTGTAATTAGCATTTTTGTGCCTTTTTCTTTTCATCTCCTCAGCCACTCTAAGCCTTTTGATTGGATAATTTAATCCATTTACATTTAAAGTGCATTTATGGATAGATAAGGATTTACTAATGCCATCTTATTAATTATTTTCTGAAAGGGAGTTCCTGTCTTCCTCTCTTGCTGGCTACCTTTATGAATTGATGATTTTCCATAGTGGTATGCTTTGCTTCCCTTCTCTTTAGCTTTTGTGTTGTCTACCGTAGTTTTTCTTCTGTGATAACCGTGAGGCTTATATAAAACATCTTATAGCTATAAAAGTCTATTTAAGCTAATAACTTAACGTTGATTGAACACAAAAACTGTTCACTTTTATCTCCCTTCAAATATCTTATGTTTTTGAAGTCACAGTTACATCTTTTTATATTATGTATCCATTAAAAATTTTTTGTAACAATAGTTATTAATACATTTGTCCTTTAACTTTATAATAGAGTTAAGTGAGTAACACACCACAGACTACAGTATTAGAGTATTCTGAATTTGACCAAATACTTACTTTACCATTGTGTTTTATATTTTCATGTTTTCTTTTTACTAATTAATGTCTTTTTGCATCACCCTGGAGAACTCCTTTTAGTATTTCTTATAAGGCACACCTATTGGTGATGAATTTGCTCAGCTTTTGTTTGTTTGGGAAAGTCTTTATCTCTTCATTTCTGAAAGACAACTTTAATAGGTTAAGTATTGTTGGTTGGCAGTTTTTTTCTTTTGACACTTTGAATGTATCGTATCACTCTTTCCTGGCCTGAAAATTTTCTGCTGAGAATTCAGTGATAACCTCATGGGGATTCCCTTATATATGAGATTTCTTTTTTCTTGCTGCTTTAAAAATTCTGTCTTTGATTTCAGACAGTTTTATTATAAGTCTTGGAAAAGATTATTTTGGATAGAAATTTGGCGAGGGTCGGGGGAAGAACTATGAGCTCATGAACTTGGATATTCAAATCTCTCCCAAGATTTGGGAAGTTCTCAGTCACTATTTCTTTAAAAGAACTTGCATCCCCTTTCTCTCTTTCTTCTCCTTTGGGACTCAAATAATATATAATTTGTTTCTTTTAGTTGTATCCTATTGCTCATATAGGCTTACCTCACTCTTACTCATTCCTTTTGTCTTTGTTCTCCTCTGACTGGATAAATTCAAATGAGTTGCCTTCTACTTCACAGGTTTCTTATTCTTCTTGATCCAGTCTAATATTGGTGCTCTTACATTTTTCATTTCAATCATAGTATTCTTTACCTCCAGAATTTCTGTTTGTTTTTATATTTCTAATCTCTCTGTTAAACTTCTCATCTTGTTTGTGTTGTGTTTTCCTGATTTCATCAAACTTTTCCTTTCTATGTTTTCCTATAGTTCACTGAGCTTTCTTAAAACCTGATTTTTTATACTTTATTGGAAAATCACAAATCAGTATTTCTTCAGGATCTTTTGCTGGAAAATAATTATGTTCCTTTGGTGATATAATGTTCTTTGATTTTCTTCATGCTCAAATGTGTATATTTTCTTCCAATCTTGCACAGTTGGGCCACTTTCTACATGTGCTCACTAGCTAATTGCAAAAGCATGTGCTCACCACCATTGGGGGTAAATAATGAGATGGCCATGGGGTGGAGTGTACATGTGTGTTGCTAAGGCATGTGGAGCATAAGGGATGCCCTTGGACCAACTGGGGTGATCCATAGACAAGGCATCCCCTGCAGCTTGTGGGGAAGGCTTCCAGATGGAGTTCCCAAAGTGGTTAGTAGGATCCATGTCCCTTTGATGACCTCCAAGAGCCCTGACTGCTATTTTCCCAGCTACTCCTTGCCCCACGGTTGTGCAGCATACCTTAGTATTTTGGATGGGGTAAGAAAGAAGTAGGTCTCTTGGGAGCATCCTATATAGCTAAGGAAGCTAGGTACCCACTCACATACTTTCACTTTCTCCATGGGAGAAATCACAAACCAAGAAGGTATCTCTTGACACTGAGCTATGCTGCCTTGGGAGAGGAATAACACAGGTAAAATAGAACTGTTTTCTTACCCTCTTCAGTGTGTCCAGTGTCAGATTGGTTTTATTCCAATATTGTGTTGGAGTTTCTCTGGATTCCTGGACTTTCACAAAGATGTTTTCATCCATGAATAATTGTCAAAATTGGTATTCTTTGGGAGGAAAATGGTAGAAAATTCCTATTTCCTCATTTTGATGATTTTTTCCTGTTTTTATTAGTCCAAATATTCATTTTTGTTAGACAATACAATCAATGAGGGTAAAATTTTCTGACTCTGATGCATCAGTTTCTTAGCAACCACACAGAGGAGACTCTTTTGATATCATTGAGATGTACATTAACAGCCTTAAGTTTCTTAAAGAATTGATAATGCATGATAAATGTTACTAAAATGTGTTTTACAATGTAATAAGTATCTACAAGAGGAACAAATCTTTTGTCATAACGGAATGCTATCTTTTCTGAAGTTGATTTATTTCTGAATCAGTGCTTCTTCATTTCAGATTGAGGCCAAATCCAAACACTTTTGAAAAACATTTGGGATTTCTTCTATAACATTTTAAAATTGCTTATCATTGCTTCAGTTTGAGACTATGAAACTTGAAAACCCAATCCTGAGGGCCTATATTTTTTAGAATTTCCCTAACTTTACATTAAGAAACTAACTTAACACTGAATTAGAAACAGTTTTTTTTGTGGGGTGCCTGGGTGGCTCAGTCAGTTAAGCATTCAATTCTTGATTTCAGCTCAGGTCATGATCTCAGGGTCTTGAGATCAAGCGCCACGTCTGGTTCCATGCTCAGCGGGGAGTCTGTTTGAGATTCTCTCTCTCTCTCTCTCTCTCTCTCTCTCATTCTGCCCCTCCTCCCCCACTCTTTCTCTCTCCCTCTCTAAAATAAATAAATAATTCTATAAAAAAACCATTTTTTTCAATAGAATATTTAATCAAAAATGATCCAAGTGAGGAGGAATAAATTACTTATCTTCACCTAGTTTCATGGAAGGTAAAGAGGATTGTCAGGCATTTTTACAAAAGAGACAAAGTGTGACTGTTGGTTCCTAAACATCAGAAAAAAAGGAGGGGGCAATATGAGAAAAAAAGAAATAAAAAAAACTAAGGTATAGCTCTTTGAAGTTGTTGTAATGTTTGCTAGAATTTTACTGCCAAATGCTGAATGATAAAGTTGTTTTCAATCTGGATAGAGTGGAACACTGGCTCAATGAGGCTGGTACATCACTTCCACTTTGCTTATTTTCAAAATATTTTAAGGAACATAGAAATGGCTTTTCACATCATAATATTGCCAGTTCTAAGAAAGCACGTGTTCCTCTGGCACAGTTTCTCTGATTAGCAACCGAGTAGTTTGTTACCATCTCCATCTTTATCCTCACCTATCACCCTTGAATACACAATACCCCAATAGTGTGTTAAAGAAAGAAAAATAATAGTAGAACATATGATAAAAATGGCTATTTTCCCCTAATATTATTCTTTCCTTGTTTCTTGAATTCTTTGAATAATATTACTCCCCCACCTTTCTAAAAATTGTATTTGTGATTGATACTACTTAGAATATAGGTCAAATTTCTAGACTCTTGCAGCTAAATAGGGCCATCTGACTAAATCCTGGCCCATGAGATATAATTAGAAGTTTGTTTGGCAGTGTCTAGAGTCCTTCTATGAAAGATAATTCTGTGCACACTTTGTCCCTGTCCTAAGTCATTTTCTTCATCTTACTGCCTAGAATGCAAATGCTACCATCTTGAACCATGACAATACGTCTCCCTAGAGATGGAGGAGTCTGGGCCATGAATAACAAGTAGAACAGTACTGCCACCCGAATCCTGCCATGTTGACCTCTGGGCTTTTGGATAAATGGGAGGAAACTTCTAAATTGCTTAAGTCAGTGTCGTTTTGGTTGATTTTAAGACTGATAAAGATTTTGTTGACTGAAATTAGGACTTTTACCATTTTAGAATTTATTATGTAGGCTTAGTGGGAATGTTTGATTATCATAGCAAAGACTCAGATTATGAAGGCTGAATTGCTCATTATCCATATCATGCCATGAAAAACTTTCAGCCAAATGTTATCTATTGCAATTTTGAAGCCAGATCATTTGCTTACCCAGAGATAATCATATTCCTACTATTTCAGAAAATGTTACTGCTTTCAAAAAAAAAGTGCTTAAAAAGATGAACTTAGGTCAGAGCTATCCAGAACCACAAACTGGGTAGAAAGGGGATCAGGTGTGCTATAGGAAGCACTTTCTGTCTTGGCCAGAAAACTGACCGGAAGATCCATAATTTGCAGCCATGAATGATTAAAATCACCACCTGCTTTTGTACCAAAAACTGGACCAGTTAAGTAGTAGCTTCAAAATGGTAGACTTAACAAGAAGTAATACTGATGCTCTTCCCCACAAAGGTTGAAAGCCTAATGGCAGATTTCTGTCAAGAGTGTTGTTTCCCCCTTCTATGACCTTATTTCAGATAGTGTAAGATAACCAGAACTAATTGAGAGGACTGGGGATGGATAAAGTTCTTTACAAAAACACCAGAGATTTCAAAGTTAAAAACTAGGTGTAAACAAAATATTCTGCTAGGGGAACATGGATATGAAATTGACTAGAAACAAATAAGAAGCTCAGAGAGCTATTGAATAGGTTAAGTTGCTACAGAAACAAGAGACAGACTGGACTGCAAAAGTTAGTAAATTTTCTATCCAACGGCAATTTCAGGAACCACAAATCCGAACCAACAGAAGGTGAGCTCTTAAATCTATGCAGTCCTCAAAAAATACATATTTTCTGATGCTCACCATAGATGTGGCTATGAAGAACAAAAAATAATGAAGAACCACTCTAAGGACACAGAAGGTGCTCAGAAAACAATGAAAAAGTGGATTCTTCCCAGAGAATACAATCAGGGTTGCCAGCTGTGCTAATATAGGAAATTATACCTGTGTCAGAGGCAAGACTATTCATTATCCCTGCCTAATGGACTTGTTTTGTTGCTATGGCCTGGTGATGGCTGTATGTTTTTACTGTGGTTTTCTGCCTGTATTTCACCATTGAATATGTGTACCTCTTGGAGAAGACTGTACCACACATTGAGAGATACTGGGCTTTGAACTGGCTGCAGAAAACAAACAAAAAAAACAACAATGGGGTCATCTGGTTGGCTTCGACAGTTGAACTGACTGCAGAAGCTAGAGGACAGTTTAGGACTTTTCACTCTTGGGAAGAAGGTGAAATTTTCTGTATGTAAGAAAAATAGTGAACGTGAATATTCTGGTGGCCAAAGAGGAGGGCAGGAACAGTGACCATATCTGGCCCTCAGATACTAATCTCTCCCTTTTTTGGTAACAGAATTTATAAGTGAGCACATTTGTCAGACTTGTTTTTACTTAGATACATTTATAAAATTAAGTTCTAGTGCACAAGATGTAAGCAGATGGGTTTCCATGCCCTTTAAGAATCAGGTGGACTGTATCCCTTGTTTTATTTCTCCTTCCTTATGGTTGAAAGGGAGATACACTCTATGGGCCTAACGCATCCTCCTTGGAACATGAAATGATACTGAGATGTAGGCCACATACATATCAATATAAAAGATGCACAGACCCATGGCATTATAGGCTAGCATATCAGGCATGGACCACTTACATTCAACATTTGGCACAAAGCAGAAATAAATGTTTAACTGTTTAAACCACTGCTATTTGGGGGAGTTTTATTACTCATAGCCAAATATAATACTATAACTACTTTAATTCAGAATTTAGCAAATACACATGAAATGTGACTCAGTTATTTTCAAGGAATAGAAAATCAAAGTAACAGTACATTAATTGTAAAAAGAGTTTCCTTTCTTCATTAGCAAATTCTAGTAGGAGATGGTTTAGACTCAGCGAGACCAAGATCCCTGCAAGGGCCTACCATTCTCCCTTTATTTCTGCTGTTTTATCCTCAATATGTTGACATTTTTAACTTATTTTTGTATTGATCATTACAGGAAGACTACTTCAGTTCCAGATCGCATACTTCTTTTGAGGCAGAAAGGAGGCGTTTTTTGTTTTTGTTTTTTTTTTTTACCCTCCTTTAGTTTAGACATTAGTTTTGTTTTGTCTTTTCATCAAGAAAGCAGCATAGCAGCAAGCTTTTCATGAGATTTCATCATTCTGAACTGAGTGTCACCATCACCCTAGGAGGTACAGAAAATGGGAAAAGTGTGGAGCTCTAGCTTTCACAGTAGGAGGAACTGAGATAAGAGGAGCTTGGGAGTGTTTGCTCCTTCTATGTGCCAGTTTATTTCTAATACAGTAGCTCTCCAACTAAAAGAGGACTGTGGTGCATGTACTGAGGACTTTGCTCAGATTTATTGCATAACCTCTTATAAGTAAATTAACTAATTTAATGAAAGGATACATTCAAACTATTTAGTATATGTATGGTTAGTTAAATGAAGAGAAAAAAGTACAGAGAGTATGAAAACCTCTTATTTCATAATTCAAAGATAGATCAATCATAGCACTATAGAAGGACTCAAACTAAGTGGCCCTGTACAATAATAGTCCAGTTCATTTATGCAGAACAAAAGTATAAATTATATAAAAGTATATGTAATATTCACATCAACTATATTAAAGTGTTACTGATATTGCTAATGTTATGGACAGATGACTCTTGGGTAGTTTTTAATATGATTTGACTTTCTTCTAAGAGGAGATGTCATTAATTTCATATGAAAAATATGTAAGGCTTTTCAGTGACACTTATTATTTATCTATAAGACTGTTTTCTAAGGAACTATTTTCCATTATTAGCTGTTCATTGAGTATTAGGAAATTTACTCTTTCTTTCATTATCCCTGGGAGATCAAAGACTTGCATAGTTTTTCAGGTTAGATTGGATACATTCTGACTTGGTATAGTAACAAGAGACATTTCCTGGTGTAACAAAAATTCAGGAAAACTTCAACATTTCATGCCCACGTTTATTGAAAATTTATACTTGTTTTGTTATATAAATCTTTTTTTAAAAAAAGCCTTAGTAAGCATAATTTTGGTGACAGTTGCCAATGGGAAGGTCAAATAAATAAAGATTTATTTATTTATTTGAGAGGGAGAGAGAGAGAGAGAGTGCGTGCACCCAAGCCAGGGGAGGAACAGAGGAAGAGGGAGAGAGAGAATCTCAGGCAGACTCCCCATTGAGTGCTGAGCCCAATGCGGGGTTCCATCCCACAACCCTGAGATCATGACCTGAGCCAAATCAAGATTCAGACACTTACCGACTGAACCACGCAGGTCCTATGCCTGTGGGAAGGCATTGATGGTGATTAGGATCTCTTCATATCATCATAGATAATCCATGGGAAATATGGGTTCTGGTATGTTAGATGAATAGACTAGAGAAACAACTATTGTGCAAACAGTGGTTCATGTTTTCCTGTCACAAGTCCCCTCTTACTATTTTTCTCTACATGATTATATTTATAATGTGTGTGGACATATGTGTATGTGCTGCAGGTATTAGTTTTCATCAAAAGTGACTTCTGAGAATTTTACTCTGCTTTTCAATCTTCATTGATTGAGCAAGAATACAAAGTTATAGCTAGAAGAATGACGGGTGTTCATCACTTGAATTTCTTCCCGTACTACCTAGGGGGAGAAGCCACAGATTTTGCTAACACTGAAAAGGATGTGTTCATAAATTATCATTTTATTATCCCTACTAACTCCTAAATATTACCTTATAAATAAGGTAATTTCTGTCTGCTGCAATGGTTAGAAACAGCCAAAAAGTTTTTTTTTCCTTTGCTTTTGTATTTTCATCTGGTAAAATTAGTCAAACAAATATCACATGACAAATATTAATCCTTTCCCTCCCATGGAATGAAACAAGCAATGAAACAAGAAAGCAATGAAAGGAAAGTAATGAAACAAGAAAGATTCAAAGAAGAAATAGGAGATGTGTTTAACCTAACTGGTTTACTCTTGTCATGCTATTAAATACTGAAGTTGCTGAATAGAGATTTTGCATTTCCATTACTATAGTGTTTCTTAGAGGACGGGCAGAGTAAGAATAGAAGGAGAAAGGGGAAAGGAAGAGAAAAATTGTTCAAGTAGATATTTTCCCTTGTAATTCTGCTTTGTCCCAAGTAACCTAAAATAACCCAGCTTTCAAAAAACAAAAGAAAACTTGCATTAATATGACAACAACATGAAGTACCAACAAGGGACAGAATGTATTGTTGTAGTTGTTTTTACTTTAACACAGAAAAAACATAAAGAAAATATTCCTATAATTCTCTCATGAGTAGACTGAATGAATGCTGAAAATGCCATCCTGCAATTGTTCACTGGCCATTTCTTCCCCCAGTCCCATCTTTAAGAAGGGTCATAACAACCCAGGGGATTTAGAAGTCAATAGGATGTCTCCCTTGCCCAACTGACACCAGTAATGTTTTGAAAAGATTTCACAGTTATGCGGATATATTGAGCTGACTTTTGCTTGTCCATCACATTATTCATAGGAGATGGCTAGCACCATCTAGCTGCAACACATCCAGGATCACATGAACCTTAAGCTCTTGGGCCAATAGACACTCAAAAACAAAGAGACTTGGGACCATCTCAGCATTAACACAGAAGCAGCCCCATGGAACTACGTGTAAATATATACAATGTTAGCTTGAATTATATATAACATGGAGCTTTGGTTGTTGTTTTTGAATTTTCTAAAATCCTAAGCCAGCATGGGACAAAAGTATCAACTGTCTATTTTGCCTCAAGCTGAGTAATAACTCATTTTGTTACAAATGCAATTTTTCTTTTATGAAGTATTGTTCATGACTATATGCCCACAAATACAAATGCTCTATAATCTTGAAATTCTCCTGGTTACAATGTATTTTTCCTAGGCTAATATTTCCAGAATACCTCCTAAATCTTTGCAAACTGTTATACAACATTTTATGCTTTACATTGTGTAAATTCTAGTCCTTTTATTTTTTTTATTTTTTTATTTTATTTTATTTTTTAAAGATTTTATTTATTTATTTTAGAGAGAGAGAATAAGAGACAGAGAGCATGAGAGGGAGGAGGGTCAGAGGGAGAAGCAGACTCCCCACCGAGCAGGGAGCCCAATGCGGGACTCAATCCCAGGACTCCAGGATCATGACCTGAGCTGAAGGCAGTCGCTTAACCAACTGAGCCACCCAGGTGCCCCAAATTCTAGTCCTTTTAGAAAAAAATAAAAGACCCTTGAAGTTCTCCTATGTAACTAGGAGAAGAATAAGATACTAAAAAAAATATATGACAAGTCAATTCCTTTGAATCAGCCATTTAGTGATAATTTCCCATAAATTTCAATTGTATATAATGTTATATTTTCTACCCTTCCAGGATTAAACATTTCTTTTCTTTATAAACATAAGGAGATATCAGGGTAAAATAGAAATACAGGGTGAGGGGGAGATAAACAGACTGATCCTCTTGGGCAAAATGAGATTTAATACATTTGCCCAGTGGCTGTTTTTATTCATGACACAGGAATGCACTAATGCTAGTACTTCACATGAAAAGATGTGGTTCAGGAAAGGAGTGTATTTCACTAGGATAAATAGCCTACATTTGAGTGAATAGAAAATCTCACAACAGAAACTTGGCAAGAATCTGCCTGTAATGAGTTAGTTCAATCAAGAGAGGGATTTAGCATTGTTTCTTTTCCAGGAGATGAATGATTAAAAATATTCCCTATACCAGGTCCTCTGTGGTGCTCTTGACCTTCATCCCATCTATCTTTGCAGATGTTCCTTCAGTTTTACAGGGGTAAATATTGTCTATGTCTTCGTGAGGTATAATTTTAGTGGCAAGCATCGTGGATGAGTGCAGTCACTTCTTTTGCCGTTGCAGATAAATTTTCAAAAAGAGACTCCAAAATCTCATCCATAAAATTTGGACGTGTATCAAGGGAACTGGAAAAGATGCCAACATTTGTATAGACTGTGCATTATGAGTATGGGACTGTAACCTGATATTTACATTCAGGTGAACTTAAAGAATTTAAATTTAATAAAATATTTAATATTATATCCAATTTCTTACAATAAGTTTAAAAATAAAGACTGGGGAAAATAGAATAATTTTATTTGCATAACGTTGCT
Source organism: Mirounga angustirostris (assembly GCF_029215605.1). Lineage (NCBI taxonomy): Eukaryota > Metazoa > Chordata > Mammalia > Carnivora > Phocidae > Mirounga > Mirounga angustirostris. Next base: position 41,269,853 of record NW_026991722.1, on the reverse strand, counting down.
TTTGGTTGATATCCAATTAGAATCTGAATTACTTTTTAAGCTCAGATGTTGATACATTAAAAAGATATAGCCCTATATATTCCCTATTGTGATTGTTCCATGGAAGAGGTAGAATAGAAGAGAGGGAAGATACATTGCAGACAGAGTAAATCCGAAGCTGTTAGTTTGTCATTATCTATCTACCTATCATCTATCATCTATCTGTCATCTATCATCTAACTATCATCCAGCTGTCTACATAGCTACCTATTATCCATCTACCTTAAGAAAGCTCTTGTATTGCAAAATACTAGTTAAAATTAGGGAGGTTACAGGGATTTACAGAAGTTAATATGTACTAGTTTTCTGAGTTACAACTTTTACATTCGTGCTTCCATATCTGACTTTGATAATGCTGGATATTAATTCTGGTGGGTGTTATCGAATTGTTTGGCTAGTTTGGGGAATTAAAGTAGAGCAATACCATGATAACACGAATATATAGGGGCCTCTATGAAACTGTAATTAATGACTTAAAAGCACATGTAGTAAAGGGGGCGGAGCAAGATGGTGGAGGAGTAGGAGACCTGGATTTCGTCTCCTCTCAGGAATTCAGCTGGATAGGGATCAAACCATTCTGAACACCTACAAACTCAACAGGAGATCGAAGAAAAGAATAGCAACAACTCTCTCATCAGAAAAGCGACCACTTTCTGGAAGGTAGGACGTGCGGAGAAGTGAATCCGAGGCGATATTCGGGAGGATAGACGGCGGGGGAGGGGCCTCCGTCAGCCGCTTCTGGCAAGTGATAGAGCCGCGGAGCACAAAATCGGAACTTTTAAAAGTCTGCTCCGCTGAGGGACGTCACTCTGGTGGCTAAGCGGGGGGTGGAACCCTCCGGGACAGTGTGGTCTCAGGACCCTCGGGGTCACAGAAAGACCGGGGGTGCTTGAGTGTGGCAGAGCTCCCAGGTATCGGAGCAGGGAAGCCGGCTGCAGAGGCGGAGCCCAGGCGCGGGCTCTCAGCTCGGGGTTGCCATCAACCGTGATCCGGGGCACAGTCAGGCCACTGCTCCTCCAGCAGGGACCCAACAAGCGGCAGATCCGGGGAGACTCACCTTCCTCCCCGGGAGGAGCTGCGCGGGAGTGCACCACAGGGATCTGCTGGGTTTGGAGACTCCTGGGGTCGGGTGCCAGAGATAGAAACGCGCAGTCACAGGCCAGGTGAGCACGGAGTGCGGCCAGAGACCGGGGAGACGGGAGTGACTGACTGCTTTCCTCTGGGGGCTCACTGAGGAGCGGGGCCCCGAGTTCTTGACTCCTCCGGGATGGAGATTGGAAGGCCGCCATTTTCACTCTCCGCCTCCAAAGCTGTACGGAAAGCTCGCAAGGAACAAAAGCCCCGGAGAGCAAACCCAAGCAGATTACTTAGCCGGGAGGGGGCAAGGGTGGGGCAATTCCGCCTCCGGCAGAGACATTTGGAAACCACGGCAACAGGCCCCTCCCCAGAAGATCAGCGAGAACAGCCAGCCAAGACCAAGTTTACCGATCAATGAGAACAGCAGAACTCCAGCGCTAGGGGAATAATGCACATAGAATTCATGGCTTTTCCCCATGATCCTTTAGTCTTTCAAAGTTAATTTTTTTTTAACTGTCTTTTTTTTTTTTTTTGAGTTTTTCTTTTTCCCTTTTTCAACCAACATCTTATCAATCCCTTTTTAAAAAAAAACATTTTTATTTTTCATTTTTAGAGTCATAGTCTATCCCTTCATAGTAGTTACCCGTATTTTTGGCATATATATATAAGTTGTTCTCTCTTTAAAATTTTGAGATAGTTTCTTCAAACAGATTAAAATATACCCTAAATCTCTAGTATATGGTGTTTTCTATTCCCCTGCCTGATCACATTCTCTCCCTTTTTTGTTCTTTTTTCTTTTTTTAAATCCTCTTCTTTCTTTTTTCAAACAACTTATCAATTCCTTTTATAAAATTTTTTATAATTTCCATCTTTACAGTCATATTCCATCCCTTCATCATATCAACCCTTATTTTTGTACATATATAAGTTTTTATTTCTTTAAAATTTTGGGAAGCACTTTCTTCTAACAGACCAAAATACACCCCAAATCTAGTGTGTGGCACTGATCTATATACCAGCCTGATCCTATTTGATCACATTCTGGTTTTTTTTTGTTGTTGTTTTGTTTTGTTTGTTTTTGTTTGTTTTTATCTTTTTCTTTTTTTTTCTTTTTCTTTTTTCTCTCTTTCCATTTCTTTTTCCACGGCTTCAGGTCTTTTCTGATTTGTTTAGAGTATATTTTCTGGGGACATTGTTACTCTGCTAGCATTTTGTTTTCTCATTTATCTATTCTCCACTGCACAAAATGACAAGACGGAAAAAATCACCTCAACAAAAAGAACAAGAGGTAGTACCGACTGCCAGGGACCTACTCAATACAGACATTAGTACGATGTCAGATCTAGAGTTCAGAATCATCACTTTAAAGATACTAGCTGGGCTTGAAAAAAATATGGAAGTTATTAGAGAAACCCTTTCTGGAGAAGTAAAAGAACTAAAATCTAACCAAGTAGAAATCAAAAAGGCTATTAATGAGGTGCAATCAAAAATGGGGGCGCCAACTGCTAGGATAAATGAGGCATAAGAGAGAATCAGTAATATAGAAGACCAAATGATGGAATATAAAGAAGCTGAGAAAAAGAGAGATAAACAACTACTGGATCACGAGGGCAGAATTCGAGAGATAAACAATACCATAAGATGAAACAACATTAGAATAATTGGGATCCCAGAAGAAGAAGAAAGAGAGAGAGGGGCAGAAGGTATAATGGAGCAAATTATAGCAGAGAACTTCCCTAATTTGGGGAAGGAAACAGGCATCAAAATCCAGGAAGCACAGAGAACCCCTCTCAAAATCAATAAAAATAGGTCAACACCAGACATCTAATAGTAAAACTTACGAGTCTCAGAGACAAAGAGAAAATCCTGAAAGCAACTCGGGAGAAGAGATCTGTAACCTACAATGGTAGAAACATTAGATTGGCAACAGACCTATCCACAGAGACCTGGCAGGCCAGAAAGGACTGGCAGGATATATTCATAGCACTAAATGAGAAAAATATGCAGCCAAGAATACTATATCCAGCTAGGCTGTCATTGAAAATAGAAGGAGAGATAGAAAGCTTCCAGGACAAACAAACACTAAAGGAATTTGCAAACACAAAACCAGCCCTACAGGAAATATTGAAAGGGGTCCTCTAAGCAAAGAGAGAGCGTAAAAGCAACATAGACCAGAAAGGAACACAGACAATATATGGTAACAGTCACCTTACAGGCAATACAATGGCACTAAATTCCTATCTTTCAATAGTTACCCTGAATGTAAATGGGCTCAATGCCCCAATCAAAAGACACAGGCTATCAGACTGGGTTAAAAAACAAGACCCATCGATATGCTGTCTGCAAGAGACTCATTTTAAAACCAAAGACACCCCCAGATTGAAAGTGAGGGGCTGGAAAACCATTTACCATGCTAATGGACACCAAAAGAAAACTGGGGTGGCAATCCTTATATCAGACAAATTAGATTTTAAACCAAAGACTGTAATAAGAGATGAGGAAGGACATTATATCCTACTTAAAGGATCTATCCAACAAGAAGATCTAACAATTGTAAATATCTATGCCCCTAACATGGGAGCAGCCAATTATATAAGGCAATTAATAACAAAAGCAAAGAAACACATCGACAACAATAAAATAATAGTGGGAGACTTTAACACCCCCCTCACTGAAATGGACAGATCGTCTAAGCAAAAGATCAACAAGGAAATAAAGACTTTAAATGACACACTGGACCAAATGGACTTCACAGACATATTCAGAACATTCCATCCCAAAGCAACGGAATACACATTCTTCTCTAGTGCCCATGGAACATTCTCCAGAATAGATCACATCCTAGGTCACAAATCAGGTCTCAACCAGTACCAAAAGATTGGGATCATTCCCTGCCTATTTTCAGACCACAATGCTTTGAAACTAGAACTCAATCACAAGAGGAAAGTCAGAAAGAACTCAAATACATGGAGGCTAAAGAGCATCCTACTGAAGAATGAATGGGTCAACCAGGAAATTAAAGAAGAATTAAAAAAATACATGGAAACCAATGAAAATGAAAACACAACTGTTCAAAAATCTTTGGGATGCAGCAAAGGCAGTCCTGAGAGGAAAGTATATAGCAATACAAGCCTTTCTCAAGAAACAAGAAAGGTCTCAAGTACACAACCTAACCCTACACCTAAAGGAGCTGGAGAGAGAACAGCAAATAAAGCCTAAACCCAGCAGGAGAAGAGAAATCATAAAGATCAGAGCAGAAATCAATGAAATAGAAACCAAAAGAACAGTAGAACAGACCAACGAAACTAGGAGCTGGTTCTTTGAAAGAATTAACAAGATTGATAAATCCCTGGGCAGACTTATCAAAAAGAAAAGAGAAATGACCCAAATCAACACAATCATGAATGAAAGAGGAGAGATCACAACCAACACCGAAGAAATACAAACAATTATAAGAACATATTATGAGCAACACTATGCCAGCAAATTAGATAATCTGGAAGAAATGGATGCATTCCTAGAGATGTATAAACTACCAATACTGAACCAGGAAGAAATAGAAAACCTGAACAGACCTATAACCACTAAGAAAATTGAAGCAGTCATCAAAAATCTCCCAAAAAACAAAAGCCCAGGGCCAGATGGCTTCCCAAGGGAATTCTACCTCACATTTCAAGAAGAATTAATACCTATTCTTCTGAAACTGTTCCAAAAAACAGAAATGGAAGGAAAACTTCCAAACTCATTTTATGAGACCAGCATTACCTTGATCCCAAAACCAGACAAAGACCCCATCAAAAAGGAGAATTACAGACCAATATCCCTGATGAACATGGATGCAAAAATTCTCACCAAAATACTAGCCAATAGGATCCAACAGTACATTAAAAGGATTATTCACCACGACCAAGTGGGATTTATCCCTGGGCTGCAAGGTTGGTTCAACATCCGCAAATCAATCAACGTGATACAATATATTAACAAAAGAAAGAACAAGAATCGTATGATCCTCTCAATAGATGCAGAAAAAGCTTTTGACAAAGTACAGCATCCTTTCTTGATCAAAACTCTTCAGAGTATAGGCATAGAGGGTACATACCTCAATATCACAAAAGCCATCTATGAAAAACCTACAGCGAATATCATTCTCAATGGGGAAAAACTGAGAGCTTTCCCCCTAAGGTCAGGAACACGGCAGGGATGTCCACTATCACCACTGCTATTCAACATAGTATTGGAAGTCCTAGCCACAGCAATCAGACAACAAAAAGAAATAAAAGGCAGCCAAATTGGCAAAGAAGAAGTCAAACTCTCACTCTTTGCAGATGATATGATACTTTATGTGGAAAACCCCAAAGACTCCACCCCAAAACTGCTAGAACTCATACAGGAATTCAGTAAAGTGGCAGGATATAAAATCAATGCACAGAAGTCAGTGGCATTCCTATACACCAACAACAAGACAGAAGAAAGAGAAATTAAGGAGTCGATCCCATTTACAATTGCACCCAAAACCATAAGATACCTAGGAATAAATCTAACCAAAGAGACAAAGGATCTGTACTCAGAAAACTATAAAATACTCATGTAAGAAATTGAGGAAGACACAAAGAAATGGAAAAATGTTCCAGGCTCATGGATTGGAAGAACAAATATTGTGAAGATGTCAATGCTACCTAGAGCAATCTACACATTCAATGCAATCCCCATCAAAATACCATCCACTTTTTTCAAAGAAATGGAACAAATAATCCTAAAATTTGTATGGAACCAGAAAAGACCCCGCATAGCCAGAGGAAAGTTGAAAAAGAAAAGCAAAGCTGGTGGCATCACAATTCCAGACTTCCAGCTCTATTACCAAGCTGTCGTCATCAAGACAGCATGGTACTGGTACAAAAACAGACACATAGATCAATGGAACAGAATAAAGAGCCCAGAAATGGATCCTCAACTCTGGTCAACTCATCTTCGACAAAGCAGGAAAGAATGTCCAATGGAACAAAGACAGTCTCTTCAACAAATGGTGTTGGGAAAATTGGATAGCCACATGCAGAAGAATGAAACTGGACCATTTTCTTACACCACACACAAAAATAGACTCCAAATGGTTGAAAGACCTCAATGTGAGACAGGAGTCCATCAAAATCCTAAAGGAGAACACAGGCAGCAACCTCTTTGACCTCAGCCGAAGCAACTTCTTCCTAGAAACATCGCCAAAGGCAAGGGAAGCAAGGGCAAAAATGAACTATTGGGATTTCATCAAGATAAAAAGATTTTGCAAAGCAAAGGAAACAGTCAACAAAACCAAAAGACAACCGACAGAATGGGAGAAGATATTTGCAAATGACATATCAGATAAAGGGCTAGTATCCAAAATCTATAAAGAACTCATCAAACTCAACACCCAAAGAACAAAGAATCCAATCAAGAAATGGGCAGAAGAGATGAACAGACATTTTTCCAAAGAAGACATCCAAATAGCCAACAGACACATGAAAAAGTGTTCAATATCGCTCAGCATCAGGGAAATCCAAATCAAAACCTCAATGAGATACCACTTCACACCAGTCAGAATGGCTAAAATTAACAAGTCAGGAAACGACAGATGTTGGCGGGGATGCGGAGAAAGGGGAACCCTCCTCCACTGTTGGTGGGAATGCAAGCTGGTGCAGCCACTCTGGAAAACTGTATGGAGGTTCCTCAAAAAGTTGAAAATAGAGCTACCATATGATCCAGCAATTGCACTACTGGGTATTTACCCCAAAGATATAAAAGTAGGGATCCGAAGGGCTACGTGCACCCCGATGTTTATAGCAGCAATGTCCACAATAGCCAAACTGTGGAAAGAGCCAAGATGTCCATTGACAGATGAATGGATAAAGAAGATGTGGTATATATATATACAATGGAATATTATGCAGCCATCAAAAGGAATGAGATCTTGCCATTTGCAACGACGTGGATGGAACTGGAGGGTATTATGTTAAGTGAAATAAGTCAAACAGAGAAAGACATGTATCATATATTCTCACTGATATGAGGAATTCTTAATCGCAGGAAACAAACTTAGTGTTGTTGGAGTGGGGGGTGGGGTGGGAGGGATGGGGTGACTGGGTGATGGACACTGGGGAGGGTGTGTGCTCTGGTAAGCGCTGTGAATTGTGCAAGACTGTTGAATCTCAGATCTGTACCTCTGAAACAAATAATGCAATATATGTTAAGAAAAAAAAGAAGAAGAAGGTAGCGGGAGGGGAAGAATGAAGAATGAAGCGGGGGAAATCGGAGGGGTAGACGAAGCATGAGAGACGATGGACTCTGAAAAACAAACTGAGGGTTCTGGAGGGGAGGGGGGTGGGAGGATGGGTTGGCCTGGTGGTGGGTATTGAGGAGGGCACATTCTGCATGGAGCACTGGGTGTTGTGCACAAACAATGAATCATGGAACACTTCATCTAAAACTAATGATGTAATGTATGGGGATTAACATAAGAATAAAATAAAATACTAATAATAAACAGTGAAATGCTATTTCCATCTGAGGTTTTGAGCAGAACCATGGCATGAAATGGCTGAGTGAGGACATATGGATGGAAGTTATGTCAGTAAACTAGCTTCCAAATATGATGTTCTAAGAAGTTTTCAATTCATCTTTAAGGAAACAAAACAAATGACCTGAACAGAATCATGATAGGCTTCTGATTAGCTGTTGCCCAAATACTTGTGATAATAAGATTTCTCATAGCCTTCAGGTTCACATAGAAATAACTAAAATACTTTACGAACCTGTAAAATTATTAAAAGAACACTTCTCAGTACAATAACAACATTACAGGTCATTGAATTTCATAAATAAAGTCAACAATGTAATTGTAAAATTTCTTAAAGGATGGTTATGTTATAAAAAAAATGGTGTGTAGTAGAAATGAATTTCTTCAATGGGGTCTCTGAAATGAACATATACATAGTAACCTAATAAAGAAATCAGATTAAGATACTTTGCATCTCAGAACGCCTGTGTGGCTCAGTCAGTTAAGCATCAGACTCTTCATACCAAGTTTTGATCTCAGTGTTGTGAGTTTGAGCCCTGCATCCTAAAACAAAAAGAGAGAGAGAGAGAGAGAGACACCATGTATCTCAAATGGCTGACAGACACATGAAAAGATGCTCAACATCACTCATCTTCAGGGAAATACAAATCAAAACTACAATGAGATACCACCTCAGACCTGTCAGAATGGCTAAAATTAACAACACAGGAAACCACAGATGCTGGCAAGGATGCAGAGAATGGGGAACCCTCTTATACCGTTGGTGGGAAGGCAAACTGCTGCAGCCACTATGGAAAACAGTATGGAGGTTCCTCAAAAAGTTAAAAATGGAACTACCTTATGACTCAGCAATTGCACAACTATGTATTTAATCCAAAGGATACAAAAATGTTGATTCGAAGGGGCACATGCACCCCCATGTTTATAACAGCATTATTCACAATTGCCAAATTATGGAAAGAGACTAAGTGGCATTATCAACAATTGCCAAATTATTGAAAGAGCCCAAGTGTCCATCGAATGATGAATTGATAAAGAAGTATTATATCCAAATGGCCAAGAGACACATGAAAAAGTGCTCAACATCACTGGGCATTAGGGAAATCCAAATCAAAACCTCAATGAGATACCACCTCACACCAGTCAGAATGGCTAAAATTAACAAGTCAAGAAACGACAGATGTTGGCAAGGATGCAGAGAAAGGGGAACTCTCCCACACTGTTGGTGGGAATGCAAGCTGGTGCAGCCACTCTGGAAAACAGTATGAAGGTTCCTCAAAAAGTTGAAAATAGAGCTACCCTACAACCCAGCAATTGCACTACTGAGTATTTACCCCAAAGATACAAATTTAGTGATCTGAAGAGGTATGAGCACTCCAATGTTTATAACAGCAATGTCCACAATAGCCATATATATATGTGGGGTATATATATATATTATGCAGACGTCATATTATGCAGAATGCAAACGGAATATTATGCAGACGTCAAAAAAAACCCCACGAAATCTTGCCATTTGCAGCAATGTGGATGGAACTAGAGGGTATTATGCTAAGCGAAATAAGTCAATCAGAGCAAGACAAGTGTCATATGATCTCACTGATATGAGGAATTCTTAATCTCAGGAAACAAACTGAGGATTGCTGGAGTGGTGGGGGATGGGAAGGATGGGGTGGCTGGGTGATGGACATTGGGGAGGGTATGTGCTATGGTGAGTGCTGTGAATTGTGTAAGATTGATGAATCACAAACTTGTACCTCTGAAACAAATAATACATTATATGTTTAAAAAAACATATAATGTATGTATATGTGAGATATATATATATATATATATATAATGGAATATTATGCAGCCATCAAAAGGAATGATATCTTGCCATTTGCAACGACGTGGATGGAACTGGAGGGTATTATGCTGAGCAAAATAAGTCAGAGAAAGACATGTATTATATGACCTCACTGATATGAGGAATTCTTAGTCTTAGGAAACAAACTGAGGGTTGCTGGCATGGTGGGGGGTGGGAGGGATGGGGTGGCTGGCTGATGGACACTGGGGAGGGTATGTGCTATGGTGAGCTCTGTGAATTTGTAAGACTGTTGTACCTCTGTACCTCTGAAACAAATAATACATTATATGTTAAAAAAAAAAAAGAAGATAGCAGGAAGGGAAAAATGAAGGGGGGAAATCGGAGGGGGAGATGAACCACGAGAGACTTTGGACTCTGAGAAACAATCTGAGGGTTCTAGCGGGGAGGGGGTCGGGGGATGGGTTAGCCTGGTGATCGGTATTAAGGATGGCATGTACTGAATGGAGCAGTGGGTGTTAAATGCAAAAATGAATCATGGAACACTACATCAAAAACTAATGATGTAATGTATGGTGATTAACATAATAATAATAAAAAAATAATACCATTAGTTACTAAGTTCTATTAATGCTCTCTCCCAAATATCTCTCAAAAGAGTTTGTTTTTGAATTTGCCACTGTTTGTACACTAGATCAATCCTGGCTCTATGGTAACCTGCCTTGCCCACCATTGCTGCCTCTATCAGATCTCTCTGTACCTTTATCCTGGATTTGCTCCAGTTCTTTTTCTTCACTGCACCCAATGTGATATTTTAAAAATACAAATATTTTTACATCACTCTTCTGCTTAAAACTCTTCAATTACAACTTTTGAGGTAAAGTTAAAAACGTTTGACGAGGCTTATGTGTCCCTCTATAGCACAGCATTAGTCTACATGTCTAGGTGTAATATTCACGTTCTCTGCTCCAGCTATAGTGGTCTTTTTTTCCAATCCTTGTAATAGATCATGCTTTCTTACATTATGGTTTTCACTATAGTGTTTCCTCTACAAATCTTTTAGCTAATTCTTATGCTCTCTCCCAGTCTCAGGTTCAATGCTACTTTTTCCAAATTCTTTCAAATTAGACTTAGTTTCCCTTGTACATGATTTGTCCTCCCGCTCTGTACTTCCTTTTATGTAGGGGTCATCACAGGTCATCAAATTCTTTGTTCCCATAATTAGAACCTTCATGAGGGTAGAGCCAGGGTCAGGCTTAAATAGAGCAGTTATCATGGCACCTAGAACAGAGGCTGTGAGAAAGCCAATGTTTGACACATGGAATATATTCAACGAACCACAAATTAAAGTAGTAACTTCTAATACAAATGCTTACTGTACATCAGCATGTATCATGTCAGCTACACATCTTTCAAAATAACTGAAGATTATAGGCAAACTAATCCCTAACATGGTTTTGGAGTGTTACATTGAGTGTAACGTGGCTCTTTCAAATTAGAGAGTAAAGTGCATATTTTGGCAATGCAAGGACTATGTTGAAAGAGTAATATATATGTAATATAATATATTGGACTTGAGGAAATGTCACAGCACTCATATCACCTGATCAGTTTTCCTAGTCATTCATATCATAATTTAGTTCATACAATCCATCACATTTAAAAGGTTAAGGCAAAAATCCTGAGGATGTTGCCAAATTTACGACAGTATTTATAAATATTCATGAACCTATAGCATTTCCTCAGGATCCCCTTTGACAAACTTTCCAGGAGAATTGAGACTTTGTCAAGATTTCAAAGATCACATGATTGATGGTTCTAGTAGCTTATTATAAATATGCAATAGTCATTCTCATCACTAGAAGTTGTTGAAAGTCTTTGAGAGTACATATGTTCATACTAATAGTAATTAGTCACTAAGGATCCCATCAGACCATTTTACCATAGGAAGTTATTACCAAATTACCCAGGACATGATCTAGGAAACTTGAACTTAAAAGAGAGATGCTGAACTATTCAAACTGGACCCATTCACATAAAACTTAAAAAGTAAAAAAGACTGACCATTTATCCACACATTGTGTTCTGAAAACAATTATACACATCTGGTTGATTATGTCACTAGGGTGTATGTCAAATCTTACTAATGAAATGAGACAGTAGATCACTATGAAAAAAACACTTATGCAATACTTTCAACCCTCTGTATTTAATCAAATTGTTATTCTTCTGGATAAAGAAGAGGAGACAGGGGAATACTTTTAAAAAATACTGGCAAGGTTGATTGGGTAATTATTACCTATCAGAAATTATAAGATTCAATGGAGAAGATGGAATGTGAGAGCATTCTCACATGCTCCTAGTGAGAGTAACATTTGATTTAATCTTTTTTGGAAAGTATTGCACAGTATTCAATAAAAGCCTTAAAATATTTGTCATTCCGCATATAGTGCATCTTAATGAAACAATTAGACTTATAGAAAATGCTTATAGAACATTATTATAATAATCAGCAACTGAAAATATCCCAAATATCCAATGATAAGAGGGTTATTAGTATAGTAATATTTATTTAAGTCATTAGAAAAAATACAAAGAGTTTTTAATAAATAGGCTTGCTTAGACAAAGGAAAGAATAAACAGACTTCCAAATTATATATGAAATTTTATAAATTCTATATAGATATAGTATGATATCAGTGATTTCAATATATGCATATAAAAATGGAATAAGAATTAAGCTCGTGATATTTTAGACTTTTAGTATTTCATTTATATAATCAGAAAATCGCATTTTATTATTTTTTAAAGCAGACTTGATGATTTAGGGCAGTTTTAGGTCAAAGCAAAATTGAACAAAAGGTACAAGGAGTTCCTATATACACTCTGACTCCACAGCCTCCAACACTATCAACATCCCACTGACCCTATATTGACACAACATTATCACCCAAACTTTATGATTTATATTAGGATTCACTCTTGGTGTTGTCCATTCTATGGGTTTTGACAAGGAATCATCATTATAATATTTCACAGAACAGTTTCATTGCCCTAAAATTTCTCCATACTCTGCTTGCTCAACTCCTCTCTCCCCAACCCCAACTTCCACGATTTTGCTTTTTTTCGGAATGTCCTACAGTCCAGAGTGTCATATAGTTGGAATCATTCAGTATGTAGCCTTTTCAGATTGGCTTTTTTTTCGCTTAGTAGTATGCATTAAATGTTCCTCCACATCTTTTCATGGCTTGATAGCTCATTTTTTTTTTAGTTCTGAATACTATTCCATTGTCTGGATGTACATGAGTACTCATGGCTGATGCAGGCTGGCTTCAGTATTGAAATTCAGATTTATAACATAGAATGCACATTAGTGACTCCTATATTCACTTTATAGTGACAGCCTTCCATAAAAAAGAAGAGTTTTGCAGGAAATACCTACATTGTATATAAAATGTGTTTTATTGGGAAGTACAAAAGTCAAAATAAAAAAACAAAGTGTCATATGTTATAACCAGAGTTATAATTATATATTAAAATTTCTAATTATTTTTCATGAAGGCCTTTCCTATTTTGGGATCCTAAAATCATAAGGATAAGCATTTTCACAGGTGACTGGGGGCTTTGGGGCAAAAGCCATAGAGGCTTGCCAGCTGTCCCCAGGGACAGGATGTAGGGGATTTGACCTTGATATTTCCTGTAGGAACTTTCCTTTCTGCATCAGCCCCAAGGTGGTGGTTGGATTCCACCAAAATAATTGAACCTATGCATTTGGCTGCACCTGTTTTCTCAAAAATAAAGGTTTTTCCCCATTATTTTGTTTTTGCCCTGTTTTTCCCTAGGGACCACAGACCACACAGCACTGCAAGGCAGAACCTCGCTTTGCACATTATTCCAATACAATCATCCACAAGGTAAATGTGTCAGTTGTAAGATTCCTGACCTGAGAGACAAGCTCAAATGCCTCCAGCGCCTAACCACTTGAGTTCTCTGTGGGACAGCTCAGAATCCTGGGGAAGATGTTAAAGACAAAGTATGTTAAACCACAAAGTTCCAGAATTATCACTAACATTCATCTCTTAGGAGGCCTTGTTTAAGCTCCATTAACACAAAGTCTGACAAGCTGACCCTTTTGTAAAATCCCAAATGTCCATGTGTACTTATTCCTACAACTTCTTAACATGCTTTTATTTATTTATTTAAAAAATATATGTGCTGATTTATTTATAAGGATAAGATGGTTTCCTTGGTGATAAATTCAAGAGGAAGTGCGAGCATTTTATTCATTTGAATGTCCTTTCCCTGACAGGCAGGGCAGCAGTTTCTAGGACAAGCTAAAATCATCCCCTATTGAAAAAAAGAAAAAAAAAAAAAGTTACTCCTTAGCAGTCCTGGGCTACGGGTTAAACAAATTTTTTTTTCAGTGATTCCTAATTGTTTTTGAATACTGAGGCTTGGGAAGAAGTTTCCACTGGGTTCAGGAGGAAGGCGTGACATCCACATAGTGTTGGGAAGATAAGAGTAGAAGTAGGGCCCATGAAGTCTGGCCTCTCAGCCCACAGACGCCAAGATAACATCTACTAGCTTCTCCTCCAAACTTCTGGCTGTCATCTGCATTCTTACTGTGTCCAAAAGCAGCAGTTGGGAGCGCACCAGGACGACATGACCACCCTGGAACACACCAGCCAGGAGCAATGTGTGGGTATTCTTGTTATCCAGCACTTTGTCCGATCTCTCACATGGGGACATTCCTAGGCATTTCACCATATTTCCCACAGTCTCTTCAAGTGTCTTGACAGTAGACAAGATGAATGTTTCCTCCTTTTCAAACTCATCCCCTACCTCATCCCAGGCTGTTTCAAAGTTCAACTTCATGACCTTTTGGATGTGATCAGCAATGATGATTTCCAGATTTTCCAGCACATATTCATCTTTGTAGCCTTCATTATCAGTCTCCCCCGTGGTGGGGTCATAGTCCTTGACAGTGAACTTCATTACGCAGCTGAATGTGCAGACCACAGCTATGGGGTCTTCCTTGGGCAGTGCCACCAGTGTGTAACAAGTTCCAGGATGGTTGTAAGGTAAGCTTTGGGCAGACACGTAACAGCACTTCATAGGCTTCAGTGGGCTCCATTTGTACTGTGACATTCTCCAAAGTCTGGTCGTTGAGTGTGTTTGTGCACTCAAGCTGGAACATCATGTGGTCAGTGAAGGTGTGTTTGGTGCAGTGATGACATACTCTGTCTCTGACTCAGTGAGCGTCACGGGTTCAAGTGAGGCCTTGAAGAGGGGACCCCACCCATGGAACTCTGGTGCTTTCTCCAGTTGCTCCTGGAAGATCTCTTGCCAGGTGGCTGCCACTTTCTCAGGCTGCTTGGCAGCCTCTGATGGCTCTAGAGTGTACCGCTGCAGAACTCTCTCCAGACCCGTGATGGAAACAGACCATTTAGGATATAGCCTGAATTGAGGATCTTCTGCTTCTGCCCCAGGATATTGAGATAGTAGGTGGCTTGGTCCCTTACTTCACTGTCATTGTTCATCACACACCTCTTCAGCAACACCAAGATACTGAGTAACATCTCTTCTTTCTGGGCTCCAGATATGGCCAGAGCACTCACAGCACCTGCCCGGACCTCCTCATGCTCCAAGACCAAGTGGTCATATATGAAGCAGATGTATGTGGAGGGGTTGTTGGTCTTGGGCCCCTCCTGGCCCAGGAGATGCAGGACATGGGTGGCCAGCATGGTGAACTTGCAGTTCTCAGTGAACTCACACAGGTACCAAAGCCCGATCTCCTTGCTCTCCGGGTTCTCCTCAATGATGCTGACAATGCAGTCCATGATGGCCTATTTGTACTCAAAGCCACCCTCTTCCCACAGCATGGTGAATAGGAAGTTCATGACCACAGCGTGTTTTGAGGATACTTCTGACACATGGCACTGATGGCCTGGACCACCACCACCTAGAACTCATCCAAGATCTCCGACGTAAAGGACAAGATCTGCTTCATGAAGCTGTTTTGTTCTCAGTCTTTAGGAGTATGACAATGGCCATTATGGTAATACAACCAGGTTCTCCAGGTCCAGGTTGCAGGCCATCACTGCTGACAGATGCTCCATGACCACTTTATTGAGGGTGAGCACAGCAGTGACCTTGGAGGAACTGCAGAAAAGCTGGAGCATTGACACAGCTGGAGCCAGCTCTCTGGCACTGCAGCCTGGCAGATTGACAAGGGATGAGGCAGCTTTGTACACCACCATCTTGTGCTTGCTGGACAAGCAGCTCTCAGTGAAGTCAAACAGTGGGCTGTCATGGCTGCCATCCTCTTCCTCCAGCTGCTTGCTGGCCTCCTGGATCATCATGCAGTAGGCAAAGGGAGACTTGAGACCGTGCTTGCGAACTTGCTAATCAGCTTATTGGCAGCCAGGTGGTTATTCTTATGCACATGGTAGAGGAACCCCAGTGCATGGTACTGGGACATGAGGTTATCACTGGATGCCCCCTGCTAGGCCTCATTCACCCAAAGCTTGACCACATCAAAGCTGCACTTCAGCAGGTGCAGGGAAGATACCAGGGAAGAGATGGAGACACTGGGCTCCTTGTCCATGATGGCCTGTTTCATGTAGCACTCGATAGCCTGCAGCATGGTGCTATCAGTGATCTGGCAGAGGGCATGCAGAGTCTGGCCCTGGTGGTTGTCTTCTTTCCTGGTCATGTCCTTTGTCAGGCTGCCGGTGATGATAATGACATCCTCATTATCATCAATGCACGATATCTCCTTGATGATCAAGTAGCACATCCAACAGAGTGTGGGATCATTAGACCGAACGAGCTTGGTCATGGCAAAGAAGGCCTTGGGCACTTCAATGGTCCCTAGGTATTCGCCCTGGTTTATGAGGTAAAGGATCTTGTTGAAAATGTGGGCACATTTTCGAGGGTTGATGGGAGTTTCAATAAATACATGGGCCTCCTGGAGTACTCCACTCTTTTCAAGGTGCTGGAATAGGTTGGAACCTCCACCTGATTCCTTGTCTCTCTTGTTGAATTGCTTCAGCATGGTGGTATCAACCAGGTGCAAAGTAGTAGCTCTATGCTAGACAGGTGCAGGGAGCATCAGTTGTCTGGTTGTGGTTCCACACAGGCCACTTCCCTGTGGCCACATCACCCTGTACCTTAACATTCTGTTAGTATAAACTTTCAATAAAAAAAAAGAAAATGAAATATAGGTATACGGTAACCCCCACTCAGACTTTTGACCTGAACCAGTCTCCTACCTAGATAAATGTGGGTGTAGTCAAGATGGAAAAGCTAATTTTATCAGGTCTGAATATAGACTAAGGCACCGAGTATAGATGGTTTTAGGTGCCACCCTGAGAATCTCCAAGGTGTATAGCCTCTATGGTATTTCAATAAGATTGTTCATCTGATTTAATCAGTTAGAAACTTCCTTAAAATGTGCATATATATGAATGGCAGCTGTGGCAGCTTTGGGCAATGGGGAATTTTGAAATATGCCTTTGTAGAAATGTAAAGGGACTGAGCTCTGCACATTTACTACTATCGGGATATCCACACAACCTTAGCAAAAACTAACTGAATTCACTCCCATGCCACACGAATTCCAGTGTTCCCACCAGCAGGCAGTCTCACCACACAATAGCTCAAAATAACCTTTAAATTGGCATGTAGGGAAGTGATAATTTAGTAATACAGAAAGCAGTTCAGAAAGGTATATATTTTAATCTTTATTATGTCTGAACTTCAAAACAATATTGCAAATTCAGACTTGTCTAATCACATTTGGAGATTTAGCAAGGCAATCCTTAGGTGTTAAATCTGCAAGATTATTTAAGTGGTCAGTGGGAAAGAGGAGGATAAAAAGTATCTGGGCTGACCCCTCACATCTCCATTTCCCCAGAGATATCCAAAGGTCTTTCATTCTTTGCTGTGTGTCTTGGTATTTTCCTAAATTCTCTCTGATGAGACAGTTTTGTCCACTCCCAAAGAGACCATTTATCCTGACTGGATGACATGTTGCATTTGCAGGTGGTACTAAAAATAGACAACTTGGCAAGTGTTGGCATCTGCAAATCTGCAGTGGCAGTTCCTCTCCATAACACCCTCTGTAGGGAGCCATTCCCTGTGACCTCCACCTTCCACCATCTCTAACTCCAGGAAGAAAGCTGTTTGGAGGAAGAGGTGAGAATTGAAAGGAAAATCATTTGCAAATTATTTTTATAGGAATTTTTCTTGGTTCTCATCACCTATCTACTGGAATTATTTAAACTAAATATGAGTTATTTGAAATCCTCCAAGTTTTAGTAGCAAAGCAATAGTTTAAGCAGTGAACACCTATGCTTATAATGTATATATTTACATATTTACATAACACAGCTGTAAGTTAAAACAAAGTATATCATAAGCATGCCTAGCTAACAACATCTTTTATGTTATGTTAGTATAATCATGGGCATTCTAGTAATTTCCTAGAGGGAATATTTTCATACACAATGTAAAGATTAATTTTATGCTACTGGCTATAATGATTTAAAAAATCTGAACTAGTGGTTCGAAGTTGGCTTTATTATGGCTTTTTATACTTTATAAATGTTCATTTATGATTCTTTTTTTTTAAAGATTTTATTTATTTATTTGAGAGAGAGAATGAGATAGAGAGAGAGCATGAGAGGGGGGAGGGTCAGAGGGAGAAGCAGGCTCCCCGCCGCGCAGGGAGCCCGATGCGGAACTCGATCCAGGGACTCCAGGATCATGACCTGAGCCGAAGGCAGTCGCTTAACCAACTGAGCCACCCAGACGCCCCCATTTATGATTCTAACAACTGTGATAACATTTTCTTTGTAATTTCCACATATTTGTTCTTTTTTAAAGAGATTTTTCCCAATTTATCCAACAGATCGCTTCACCTGTTTCCTGTTTTTTATACTACGGATTTCTATTTACTGTTTGCATTCTTGACAGATTCTTTGCATTTTCCCTTTTGACAGGGCTACAGGGAATCTATTCTTTAGTATATTTATAGAAGGAAGAATACCAAAGCATATAGAAACTAAGATTATTAGGGGAGAAGAGCACAGTGGATTGTCCTCTTTTGAATTAGATGTTCTTGCAGCTAGTCATTTTATATTATTGACAGATTTAATGTACATAAAGTGTAGTTACAATAGAAATAGAAGACTAATAAAAAGAGAGTGTCTTTGAATTACAGAGACAGAAACTTTTCAGTAAGAGCTCCTGAAAACATTAGCAGAGTTTTCCAACATGTCTAAACATTTGTTTAAAATTTAAGTGAATTATTCTGCTTGGTATCAAGAATACTTTTCTAAGACTACATTCAAAGAAAAAAATGTTATGCTATTACAGATGCAATTTCTTTAAATAGTAAGGAGAGCTACCTTATTTATAAATTATTTCCATCAAGATAATTGTTTGAACAACTTTTACTAGCACTTAAAAATCGTTAACTTAATGGCATACAGCAATGGATTGCGGTTTTGTGACTTTGGGTTGATAAATCTGTCATTTACCAGTGTTTAGCGACTGATTTTCAGACCTTCCTAATGCAAAGCATATCCCATTAAGTTTAAAAATTCATTAATGTTTTCATGTGCCAGATGGCACAATGTAAAAAATGTTTGAAGTACACAGCAATTAAAACTCTTAAACATATAATAACCTAGCTGGCAATTTGTTATATATATATATTGCATGTTAGAACACCACAAAATGCTGGCTACATAATATCCATCTGTGAATATACTGAATTTCTAAAAACATAAGTAAATAGATCAGGCCTGAGACAAATTCATTCCTGATTTCTAAAGACTACACAAACTGCCATTTACTTCTCTAAAGTTATAAGGCACGACTGCATTTCAAACTGATTAGAAAAGCTCGGAAAGATGTAGACACCAAGCATTTAAAAATTTATCTTCAGAGACCAACTGGGTGATTTGCCTAGGAATAGAAAACCATTAAAAAAAAAAATGCAGTGCTCTTGTAAATATCCTGCTAAGAGCAAGTACGGTTTTGAATAAGGCGAGCAATCACAAAAATGCTAAATTTCAAATTTAGTGTAGTATTTTAGGGCTGGATTTTAAATCTGGACAGTAATTCATTTGAGTCCCCACTGATTATACTCACCAAAACAAATATGCTATCTGTTTATACATGGCAATCCACAGATTACCTCAATTATCTAGTTAAGAAATGTTGCTTATCTAAGACTTACTCAAATGATTTGAGAATGCACTTTTCACTCCATGCATTATTCAGTTGCCTTTTCATCATTAACTAGAACACAGTTTGCCTTTTATCCATAAATGTCCACCTAAATTCAGAATATGTTTGATAACCTTAAATCCTCTGCTTCACTTGAGTGAAGTGTTGAATAGATAATTAAAACTTCCTATGTTTTAGGTGGAACCTATCTAGTTTTGAAGATGAAAGTTTCCTCATCTCTAACAAGAAACAATTTATCAAAATAATAATACAATTTAACTATCTACTTATGTTTAAGATCTACTAGACACTGTGCACTCATTTTCAAATCTTACTTTTATAACATACCTATGCACTAGATTTTATTAGGCCAGTTTACAGATAAAGAAACTGAAGCTCAGGAAGGATATATAACTTGCTTGAGGCCACAGAGCTAGTAACTTGAAAAACTAAAATTTAAAGCCTGTTCTAATTCCCAAGAGGTGCTTTCTGTTAAAAATGGTCTCTAGAGTCAGATTATCTGATCTGGAAACCCAGGTGACAACTATGAGCAACATATCTTTGGGCAAGATACTGGGCAGAAATCTCTAGAACTATGATTCTCTTTAAACCTATATTTTATAAGGATGTGGCAAAAATAAACTTACATTAAAAGACAACTCTACTGGTTTTTATAAGAGGAATAGACAATAAGAATATCATAGTCCGGTTGGGAAATAGAACATTCACATGAAAGTGGCTTTAAATACATTAAATCATAAAAATATGCTCACGTATATGTATATATACACAAGCTATAGAGAGATAGAAATACCATTTTTAAATGGCTATGCAAAATAATTAATTGAAGATCTATGGAAGCACTTGGATTAATAGATTGAATTAAAATTTAGTGAGTTAGAAAATTAAATTCCTGGATTATTTTCCTAGATCATAATTGTCTTAAAACATAGGCCATTTGTGAAATTAAAAAAAAAAAGTCCAGTATACCAAGAAGTAATGCAATTTAAGCATTGCTTACTTCACTATCTGATTATAATACTAACATAGTATTATATATTAGTATATTAATATATTAATTATTAGTATAATTATCATATTAGTGTGTTAATAGTTTATAGTATTATAGATAGTATTAAACTAAGAAAAAACTTACGTCTTCATGTAGTATATAAACAATTGTTTCATTCCTTGATTTAGCTAGTCTATATTTGGGAAAATTCCCAATAGTGTGTTATAAGCCCTAAACTTGCAAATATCCTAAATTCACCATCCAATTCTATCCCATTCATATATGATAGTATAATAAAAATTTAGAAAAATGGATAATAAAATATTATTTTGTAACTCAGACTCTAAATATCGGTCACATTTTACAAAAACCATTTTGGTAAGATTTATAAGGATTATATGAGACTATAATAAAATCTCAATTTGGATTTTTTTCCTGAGCAAAAGCTACTCTTATTTTAATTTAAATTCAATTAGTACATCATTAGTTTTTGATGTAGTGTTCAATGATTCCCAGTGCTCATCACAGCATGTGCCATAGACATTTTGATAGCTTCATCCATTATTGATATGATCTCATGATCAATTTCAAGACAAATGAAAATCAGCTGTAAGCAAAAAAAATTCAGGGCACCTGAGCGGTTCAGTTGGTTGAGTGTTTGACTCTTGATTTCAGCTCGGGGCATGAACTCAGAGTTGTGAGATTGAGCCCCGGGTCGGGCTCTAAGCTCAGCAGGGAGTTTGCTTGAGATTCCCTCTTCCTCTGCCCCTTCCCCCCAACTCTTGCTCTCTCTAAAATAAATAAGTAAATCTTTAAAAAAATTCAGATGGTTTTGATTCAATAGAAAGCTAATTTAACCACACTGATGTAAGTTTGTAAAGTTGATCAACATATTACACATAATTATTTAATGAAGTATTGCTTACCTAGATATTTTCCTTTCCCAGAGCTCCTGGAAATAACTAAAAACATACTTAATTTTTTTTTAAAAAGAACAAAACATAACAACCAAGCAATCAAACCAACAAAAAGCTTGCATTCCAAAGAATACCATTGTAGTTAAAAAATATCCCATAAAAATAATGACCAAACTACTCTGTTCTCCTTTGTTGCTCCTCTAAGAGGCATTATATTGATTTATCATGGAACTACAATACATTAAAATAGTAACTGAAATATATTATACTGATTTTTTAAATTAAGGTATAGTTGACATGTAACATTATATTAAATTCAGTCGTACAACATAATGACTTGATATTTGTATATGCAAAATGATCACCACAATAAATCTAGTTTCTCCCATCACCATAAAATGTTTCATAATATGCAATACAATACTATTGACAATTGTCACATTATATCCCAATGACTTATTTATTTTATGACATGGAAGTTTGCACCTTTTGACCCCTTTCCTTCATTCACCCACTCCTCAACCACCCTCCCCTCTGGCAACCATCAATCTCTTCTCTGCATCTATACGCTTGGTTTTATTTTGTTCTGTTTGTTCATTTGTTTTTTATTCCAGATTCCACATATAATTGAAGTCATATGATATTTGTCTTTCTCAGTCTTATTTCACTTAGTATAATATCCACAAGTTCCATCCATGTTGTTGCAAATGGCAAGATTTAATTCTTTTTTATGGCTGAGTAGTATTCGTGTGTGTGTGTGTGTGTGTGTGAGAGAGAGACATCTTTATCCTATCAAATCTTTATCTATTCATCCATCAATGGACATTTTGGTTGTTTCCATATTTTGGCTATTGTGAATAATGCTGCAATGAACATAGTGGTTCACGTATCTTTTCAAATTACTGTTATTGTTTTCTTTGGATAAATACCCAGAAGTGGAATTGCTGGATCATATGGTAGTTCTATTTTTAGTTTTTTGAAGAACTGCTATACAATTTTCCATTAGTGGCTGTACAGATTTACATCCACATCAACAGAGATGAGGGTTCTCTTTTCTCCACATCATTGCCAACACTTGTTATTTCTTGTCTGTCTTTTTTTTTTTTTTTTAATCAAGTAAGCCCCGTGCCCAGCATGGAGACTGATGTGGGGCTTGAACACACAACCCTGAGATCAAGACCTGAGCTGAGATCCAGAGTCAGACACTGAACCAACTGAGCCTCCAGGCGCCCCTCTTGTCGTTTTGATAATAGCCATTTTGACATGTGTGAGGTGGTATCTCACTGTGGTTTAGATTTGCATGTCCCTGGTGATTAGTGATGTTGAGCATCTTTTCATGTACCTATTAATGATCTGTAGGTTGTACTGAAATTTTGTAACAATAACAACAAAACCTCAGAGATATCTTTGGAAATCACACTTCTTATAATAAGTATAACTAACTTTACAGAGGCAAAAACTTCACACGTGGGGTGCCTGGGTGGCTCAGTCATTAAGCGTCTGCCTTTGGTCATGATCCCAGGGTCATGATGGATCGAGCCCTGCATCGGGCTCCCTGCTCGGCGGGAAGCCCGCTTCTCCCTCCCCCACTCCCCCTGCTTGTGTTCCCTCTCTCGCTGTGTCTCTCTCTGTCAAATAAATAAATAAAATCTTTAAAAAAAAAAAAAAACTTCACATGCTTATGTTGTTTATGTTTAATACTCTGAAGAATTACAGATATTTTAAGATATTTTTGAATCTAATAATAAATTCTGAAAAATAACAGTGAGGAAACAGATTTATTTCTGATAAATTATGAAGAGTTAAAATACCCGGGAAATCTTAAACAATCAGAAAGCTGTCCACATAATAACTAATTAAGTAAAAATATTATGTAGCACAAACAATTTTGATCTAAATATCTAAAACTTTTAATTTTATTTTTCAATTTTATTTATCAATGGGTGAAATAAAAAAGTGTTTTTTTAATGTTCAGAGGAAGAATGTATTGTCCAAACTGTCCTCAACAGTACTTTTTACTCTACATGTTCTTTCTGAAACTTGCCATCCCCATTAAGAGGGAGAGTCTATTTCTCCCCTTTTTTAAAGAGGTGGCCTGGTGGTGTCAATATTCTTGCAAAGATTGAACTTACAGCCTCAATTTTGTCCTCTTCTGCTGGTCTTTCATGTTCTAGTTACAGCTGTCTTCCTTCTCTTTTCCATCACTTCATTTTCCTATTTTCCTTCTTCTATAAAAGGTTGATGCTGATGACCCAGAAGAAGGTGCACTGATCATAACTTGCTTCCCCCTAGCAGTGCGCATTGCCTTAGGATCATAGGTGTTGAACATGTACTGAACTCTATCAGTCATCACCTCCACTTCGGTTTTGTATCAGGTAAATGCATGCTCAATCATGCAACATTCATTGTACAGTGTAATATACTGTGGAGTTAAGCTTTCAAGCAAATATGTGTTCCATATTAATATGCTGGAGTCTAAAATTTATCATCAAATTTTTTCAAGTAAATTGTCCTTAATATAATTGGAATGTGATTTAGTGCAGAATTCAATAGAAGGAATGTATATTGAGACATCAAACAACTTTTCATAAATACAGATGCCAAGGCATTCAGTCTAGACCTACTGAAGCATATCTGAGCGTGGAGCATGAGTCAGCTTAAATATTAGTTTCAAATGGTATTGTTGATTCTCATTCAGGTTAAGAATTATCTTTTGGTGTAATTGATGTATTTGAGAACTTGGAAAAACCGTAAACCATATCTCTTATGAATATCATGAATTTAATATAGAAGGAATTAGTATAGGAGAACATTTCATCAAAGATGTATACATCTTTCAAAGAAACTGAGAGTTTCTAAAAATAATCTATTGAATCAAAATCCACATAATATAAAATTAAAGTGAGCAATTCAGTGACATTTGGTACATTCACATTGTTCTGCAACTACCACCTTGTTTACTCTTAATCACCTGTTCATTCACTGATGAGATTGTTTCTGAGTATTTTAAGACCTGTGTCTACTGTCTATATGCTTGTCCAGGGTCTTGAGGATTGTTTGTCTGTTAAAAAACAAAAACAAAAACAAAGAGGGAGGGCAGGCAGAGGAATGGTAATTCCATCCTCGAACTGGCTCCTAGAACGAAAGAGTTTAAAAGGTTAATTCTTAAACCCTTGCCCTTTTGACAAATTTTTGTCTTGGATCACCATTTCAAAACCTTATAAAGGGAAATTTCTGCTTCAACCCAAGATGTAGAAACAGAGACTAGATTTGCCCTATCACTCGAAAGAAACAAACAGTAAACCCTATGAAGCAATGGTTTCAAGACAATTCGTCGGGGAATGAAGGACGCAGATCCCTGAGAAATGAGGTGAGCCCTGTGACTGTGCCAGCTTACTATCTTGAAAGAACTTGCAGGAAGGGGAACAGGGAGAGAAAATCCAGATAAAATACAGTGGGTCACCTAAGGAGATGGATCTGAGAGTCCAGAGAACAAAGCAGCTAGAGTTCGCAAGGCAGAAGATAAGAAAGGAAACTGCTAGGTAGAGGGAGGACTCCAGAGATCTTCAAAAGCTTCACCATAAACATTCAGCTGAGTGCAGATCAGGGCACAAGTGTGAGGTAGCTACACAAGGTCCAGGAAAAAGAACCCAAAAGGATAAGAAGGAACAGGGGCTGGCCCTGATGCAGGGCTGGGAGGAGTGCCTGTTTCCAACAGATGGATGGGAAATCTTATGCTGTGCCTTAAGCAGAGTAACAGAGAAGGAGAACAGAGAGAAGTTCTCAGTAGTGGGAAATAAGTATCCTTAGATCATGTATTCTCAATAGGGGCAATATCACCTCTGACAGGGTAAAAATCAGTTTCTGATTTAAATTACTCAGAGTCAAGAAAATCTTAGATATCACAATGTTTTATAGACCTCTAATGAGCCACAGTATATAAATGGAAATACTGTATAAATGGTAGCATTGAATTTCATGAAAGTAATTTGGAAAAAAAAAATCTAAAAAGGTTTCCTAGAGGATAATGAAAGATATTTAAGAAATACTGACTTTATGGTTAAAGTGAATGCCTTCGGCTCAGGTCATGATCCCAGGGTCCTTGTATCGAGCCCCACATCGGGCTCCTGGCTCAGTGGGAAGCCTGCTTCTCCCTCTCCCTCTCCCCCTGCTTGTGTTCCTGCTCTCGCTGTCTCTGTCTCTGTCAAATAAATAAATAAAATCTAGAAAAAAAAAAAAAGAAATACTGACTTTAGGCTGACCTCTACTCTGATCTCCACTAACAAATCTTAAAAGAAAGACTAGAAAGATTTAAACTGTTTTAGGTGACTTAGCAGCATGCTACAATACAGCTTACGAATATTTATAGGAATACAAAAATATCTACCACCCAACAAGAAAAAAGATTACCAGAAATGCAAAGGAGTAGAAAAATTAAAAGCTCCTGGTTTTTAAAAGGCATTATTAAGAGAAAGAAAAGACAAGCCACTGACGGGGAAAAAATATTTGCAAATCATACGTCAGATAAAGAACCTATAGTCAGAATATATTTTTTTTAAATCTAAAACACCAATTTTTTTTAAAATTTTTTTAAAGATTTTATTTATTTATTTGATAGAGAGAGTGAGAGAGCACAAGCAGGGGGAACAGTAGAGGGAGAGGGAGAAGCAGGCTCCCCGCCAAGCAGGGAGCCCGATGCAGGGCTCGATCCCAGGACCCTGGGATCATGACCTGAGCCGAAGGCAGACACTTAACCATCTGAGCCACCCAGGTGCCCCTAAAGCACCAATTTTAAGAAAACTAATACCCCAGTAAAAACTGAGCAAATTATTTGAATAGACACTTAACTAGAGAGCTAGAGAGATAGATGATATAAGGATAATAAGCTTAGAAGGTGAAGAAAAGTTAATATCATTAATTTTAGAAGATTGCAAATTAATATGACAATGGAAGACCAATATATACTTTTTAGAGTGGCTAAAAATTAACAGACAAACTATGCCAAATTTGCGGAATGAAATGGAAGACCAGGAGCTCTCATGTAGTGCTGATAGGAATGCAAAATGATAAAACCAATTTGGAAATAAATTTGAGATTTTATAAACATTAAATACAGACTTATAGTATGAAGCAGCCTTTCCACTGTAAGGCATTCCCCCACTAGAAGTGAAAGCATATGTCTATAAAAAGACTTCTACATAAGGTTGCCAGGCATCCACGCATGTCTTGTATTGAATGATTTTGGTTTGCATCTTGTATTGACATTGTCAGGATGCTCTAAATATCTTGCATTCTGATTTTTTTGATAAATTACATAAATTTAACAGTTAAAGCTATTTTTTTACCACTGTAATTAATGTTTAAATTACTTAAATGACAAAACTAGTTCAATTTATTTTTAGTTTGTAAGTTCATTAACTTTTCAATGATTCAACTCTGTTTATGATCAGTTAGTTATGAGTTAGGAATTATGAGTAACAGATGCATTCATATGTCCATGAGTTTTTCAAAATCATTTTTTTCAGTTCTTGCATTACTTGCTATTATCTTGATCTCTATTTGTATATGTTGAACGCAATAAAAATTTCATGTTGAATATTCTGAACAGTGGACAGAGAAAGGGAGAAAAAAAATTTTTCAAGCTGTTTGTGCATTTACAATTTTTCACTCAATCTCAGAAATCATGGGAAATTGTTATAAGTCAGCATAGAGTCTCCACATGGGAAAGATATTGGTTGTTTGGTAATCTTAGATCCCTGTGCTATTGTTAAAGACTTCCTAAACACCAGGACTTATAGGAAATTGTTATTTAAGAGTTGAACTTGCTCTAGGTTCAGACCTTCTAAACTATGATATCTATCAAGCAGAATATCTTTGGGTGGACCAAAGTGGAACAACATCCATGTGAGGAAAGTTAATTGTCACAAACTTGGATATGTTTACGGCTTTGGTGGTGGTGATGATCTCATGGGTGTATATTTATGTCCAAACTCAGCAAGTTGTACATTAAATATGTATAGCTTTTTGCATGTCAATCATATCTCAGTAAAGTGGTTTGAAAAATAAATGAAAGCTAATGAATTTTTAAGAAACAATAAAAAATTAAAGTTAAAAATAAAGCATTTATTTTAATTAAAACATTCACATATTATGTGTATATAGTATACACATGTAGAAGATGATATATGTGTATTATTTGTAATACATTTAATATACATAATCAGAGTCATCCAACAGATGGAGAACAATGTGGTATAGTGATAAAAGAACACAAAACTAGCATTCAAAATATCTGAGTTCCTGGGGTGCCTGGGTGGCTCAGTCAGTTAAGCATCCAACTCTTGATTTTGGCTCAGGTCATGATCTCAGGGTCATGGGATTGAGTCCCTCCTCAGGCTCTACGCTCAGAATGGAGTCTGTTGGAGATTCTCTCTCCCACGCTCTCTCTGCCCCTCCCCCCACCCCTGCATGCATGCTCTTCATAATTAATCAATTAATTAAAATATTTTAAAAATATCTGAGTTCTGACACTTGCGAGCCTTGTTATGTTCAAGAAAGTTTAACATCTCAGTGTTAATATTTCTCTTCTTTCAAAAATTTGGTAAGAGAGGAGTGCTTGGGTGGCTCAATCGGTTAAGTGTCTGCCTTCGGTTCAGGTCATGATCCCAGGATCCTGGGATTGAGTCCCGTGTCATGTCAGGCTCCCTGCTCAGCAGGGAGCCTGCTTCTCTCTCTGCCCCTCCCTCCTGCTCTGCTCTATCTCTCTCTCTCAAATAAATAAATAAATAATCTTTTAAAAAGTTTGGTAAAAGAAAATAGTAACTAATAGTAACCTGATTTCCCAAAGTTGTTTTTAAATTGTGCTAGATATGAAAACACATAAAATTTTCAATAACGAGTGATATAATCCTATACAAATGAAGGATATTATTGTTTTAAGTGCACTGTAAAAGATTAGCACTTAGCTTTCATTCAACCGCTAATCAGATCATAACCATTCTTGAAAAATAAATATGTGCTTGTCTTCCTTTTTGCAATTTTTATTGCACTTAACTATTTTTCTTCTCTTAAACTAATTTTGACTTAAAAATTTGTCTTCTATTTCTGCAGGCTGAAACTTGAGACCCATTCTGAAACCAATGGCTCTTTTTTCCTCTCTCTAACCTTCTGTATCTACACTGAGAATTCATCTCTTGACTTCTCAAGCAATTTTTTCCCTTCCAAATTTGTCTCTCTTTCCTTTTACTGATCCCCCATGATTTCTTCAGGGTTTGCTTAGGTCAGCTCCTGGTGTCTAATGTTATAAGTCGCTTTAAGAACTACAAATTTGTTCAGATTCCTTTTGTCTGGATTTTTTTCAATCACAGGAAGTCTTATGCTTTTCAATTTCTTTCTTCTCCCTGAGTATTCACTCCTGACCCCTTCCATTGAGTGTCAGCCCAGAGTGAGCTTCTCATTCTCTGAATTCTATTGATCTTAAAATCAGTATCTCAATCTTTAGCTCTTAATTGGTCTTCACTTATTTTCTCCAGGTCTTAGTGAGCAAAGACACTATCTCATATTTAGTTCACCCTTATAAGTCCTTAGCATACTTTTGGATATACAGTTTGCACAAATACTAAGTTGATTGCTTGAACTAGCTTATAACTTATAATTCTTACATATATTCATAGCAGTTACTTAAAACTACTTAATGACAAGGAGTATAAATTTACAGATACATATTTGATTTAATATAGATGCAAACTTACTAAAAATTACATATGAATAAATAGCATCAACTACATCATAAAGAAATGAGCTCTTTCCATCTAAATTATATGGAAGAGAAATGCTATCTGATAAGAATATTGAATATTTAATAGCTTGACAAAGCTAGAGCAATAGAGGGCAATCAAATGGGCTATAAAAAGTGTTACAGTCAAGTTTAACATGCAATGTTTTGTGACACTGGAATTTACTTTCAATTGAAACTGGCAATTATTGGTACATTGTAAGGAAGGCGATGCATAAAAAGTAAGCTCCAGAATTGATTGTAAATTTTTCTATTAATAGCAAAAGTTTTAAAGATGTATATATATGATTTAGGAGAACATCACCAAGATGGTGACATGGTTTATTCCTGACTTTGCTTCCCCTCACAAGAAGACACCACTATTCAAGAACAATATACCACTGAGAGAGTCTTAGAACATGGGAGCTAGGCTCCAGCACCTTTAGCTTCTCAAAGACCACAATAGATTATATTAGAAGGGTAAGAAAAATGTCTAGGTAAGAGAAGTTGATCACACTGCCCCCCCCCCCCCCCAGGACAGCATGGCATCATAAGGAGAGGTCTCCCTTGAGCTTCCAGATCCTTCAATGGGAAAAGGGAACCCAAAGGGGACAACCAGCCTCCCCCCAGCATTATGGGTGGCTTTGTGGGAGCCCATACTCTGATTTTCACAGTGGGAATTGCAGAAGAATCTATGGGACCCAGCCACTAGGAATTGGACTGTTACAGAGAAAGGGGAAGGAGCTTGCAACAACCAGCACATGGATCTTGGCAGACCAAATTCATAACTGCAGTACCCAAGTAGAAATCCCATCCAACAATTTTGCTCATCTGCAGAACCAAGCTGAGTGTGTACTTTGACCAGAGAACTCAGTAGGTGCAGACCTCCTGAATCAATCCTGAACGAGGACTTTCTTGGCCTTAGAGCCTGGTTTGCCCACACCCAGGTAAGGGACTGAGTCACAGCACACTCAGGCCTGATTAGGGCCCTCAAACAACAGCCCTGGGCCCTGGCCTTCTTCCCTCACAGGACAGGGAGTTTCATAGTGCCTTCTATTACTGAACATAGTACCCAGTCCCAGCCATCTAGTAAACCTGACAAGGGAACTGAGGCAACTGCAGAGCCCATGCTACAGCCTCACATAGGTAAGGAACAAAGTTAGAATTTTATCCAACTCTTCTTAGCCAGTGGCACACTACCCTATTCCTGTCCTCAGAGATCAAACAGTTGCCTAGTCCAAAAATAGACCATAATAGCAGGCCCCATCTGCTCAAAGACATTACCAGCAGTCACACTGAATCTCCAACTGAGCTGATTAATAAAGAACAGTCTCTGCTAAAGCAAATCTCTGAAGTCTGGAAAAGGAACCCATTACCCAACTGCACAGATACCAATGTAAGAATCAAGGACCATGAAAAATCAGATAAATATGACAATACCAAAGGAAAGTAATAAAATTCGAGTATTTGATCCTAAAGAAACAGAGACCTATGAACTGTCAAAGAATTCAAAATAACCCTCTTAAGGAAATTTAGCAAACTACAAGAAAAAAGAGACAGACAACTAAATGAAATTAAGAAAATAACATATGAACAAAACAAGAAGCTTAACAAGGAATACCCAGCATCAAACACAAGCAATAGAAATCCTAGAGTTGAAAAATATAACTGAACTGAAGAATTAAATAGGGAGTTTCAAAAGTAGATTTGGCCATGAAGAATTAGTGACCTGGAAGATAGGAGGTTGGAAATCACCTAGTCACTGAAGCAAAAAGAATAAAAAATGAAAAATAGTGAAGAAAGCCTATGGGACTTGTGGGCAACAATGAAAAGAAAAAAATATTTGCATTAGGGGAACTTCAAAAGGAGAAGAGAAATAAAAAAAAAAAAGACAGAAAGCCTATTTAAGGGGTGCCTGGGTGGCTCAGTTGTTAAGCGTCTGCCTTTGGCTCAGGTCATGATACCAGGGTCCTGGGATCAAGTCCCACATCGGGCTCCTTGCTCAGCAGGAAGCCTGCTTCTCCCTCTCCCACTCCCCCTGCTTATGTTCCCTCTCTCACTGTGTCTCTCTCTGTCAAATAAATAAAATCTTTAAAAAAAAAAAAAAAAAGAAAGAAAGTCTATTTAAAGCAATAATGATTGGAAACTTCCCAAACCTGGGGAGAGAAATGGACATCAAGATCCATGAGGCCCAAAAGATTGTAAGTAGATTGAACCTGAATAGGGCTACATTGAGCAACATTATAATTAAATTATCAAAAGTCAAAGAAAAAATGAAATTTAAGAGCACCAAGAGAAAAAAGTTATACACAAAAAACCCCCATTAGACTATAAGTGGATTTCTCAACAGAAACTTTTCAGAGTAAGAGAGGATGGGATGACATATTCAAATATTGAAAGAAAATAACTGCCAACCAAGAATGCTATACCCAGTAGATCTGTCCTTCAGAAACAAAGGAAGAATAAAGATTTTCCTTAACAGACAAAAACAGGGATTTCATTACCACCAGACCTGCCTTATGAGAAATGCTAATGGGAATTCTTTGAGTGGAAGTAAAAAAACTTTAACATCATAAAAACAGTACAGTATAGCCTAAATCTCACTGAGAATGATAAATACATAGTCATAGTTAGATACTGCAATATGGTTATAGTGGTGCATGATTCACAACTCTGTCTTAAAAGTGTTTTAAAAATGTATCAGGGGTGCCTGGGTGGTTCAGTCATTTAAGGGTCTGACTTCAGTTCAGGTCATGATCTTAGGGTCCTGGGATCGAGCCCCACTTTGGGCTTCCCCCTCAGTGAGGAGTCTGCTTGTCTCACTCCCTCTGCCTTTGCCCCTCCCCCACTCGTGCTCACATGCATGCACTCTCTCTTTCTCAAATAAATAAATAAAATCTTTTTAAAAATGTAGCAAGGGGTGCCTGGGTGGCTCAGTTGTTAAGCGTCTGCCTTCAGCTCAGGTCATGATCCCAGGGTCCTGGGATCGAGCCCTGCATCAGGCTCCCTGCTCAGCAGGAAGCCTGCTTCTCCCCCTCCCACTCCTCCTGCTTGTGTTCCCTCTCTCACTGTGTCTATCTCTGTCAAATAAATAAAATAAAACAAAATAAAATAAAATAAAATAAAATAAAATAAAATAAAATAAAATAAAATAAAATAATGTAGCAAAAATAACCATGAATACAATAATCTGTTATTAGTTACACAATATAAAAAAAACATATGAATTGTAATAGCAATAGCCAAAAATGTGAGGGGGAGAAGTAAAAATGTAAAGCACATGAATTCTATTGAAGTTAAGTTGTTGTCAGTTTAAAATAACATATTATGAGTTTAAGATATTTTATGTCAGGCTCATGGTAACCACAAGAGAAAATCTTGTAGTAATTACACAAAAGAACATGACCAAGAAGTCAAAGCATACCAATACCAAAAGACATCTGAACACACACACACAAAAACAGCAGGATAAGAAAGAAGGAACACAGGATCTACCAAACAACCAGAAAACTATTAACAAATGGAAATAATTAGTTCTTAACTATCAATAATTACTTTAAACATAAATAGGTAAATTCTTCAGTCAGAAGACATGGAATGGCTGAATGGGTTTAAAAAATATATATCTAACAGTATGCTGCCTACAAAAGACTCACTTTAACCTTAAAGACAAACAGAGGCTGAGTGAATGAATGGAATAAAATATTTCTAGCAGAAGGTAACTAAAAAAAAAAAAAAAAAAGGTAGTTAGATAAAATAGACTTTAAACTAAAAATGTTAAAAAGAGACAATAAAGGTCATTATGTAATAATAAAGAGGTCAATATGCCAAGAATATATGAACAATTATAAATACTTATGCACCCCACATAAGAACACCTAAATATCTAAAGCAAGAACTAGTAGAGCTAAAAGGAAAAATAAACAGTAACACAATAATAGCTGGAGACTTTAATACCCCACTCTCAACAATGGATAGATCATCCAGACAGAGAATCAGTAAGGAAACAGTGGATTTAAACAATACTTTAGACCAAATAGACCTAACAGACATATATAGAACATTCTTCCCAACAACAGAATACACATACTCAAGCACCCATGCAACATTTTCTAGGGTAGACCATATGCTAGGCCACAAAACAAGTCTTAGCAAATTCAAGATTGAAATCATACCAAATATTTTCTCTAACCACGATTTTCTATAGGACTAGAAATCAATAACAAGAGGAAAACTAGAAATTTGCAAACACATGGAAATTAAACAGCATTTTCCTGAACAACTAATGGATCAAAGAAGAAATTAAAGGGGAAATAAGTTTCCTTGAGAGAAACAAAAGTGGAAACACAACATACCAGAACATAAAGGATGCAGCAAAAGCAGTCATAAGTAGAAAGTTCATAGCACTAAATACCTACACTAGGAAGCAAAAGACATCCCAAATAAACAACCTAACTCTATGCCTTAGGGAACTAGAAAAAGAACACACGGAGTCTAAAGTTAGGGAAGAAAGGGTATAATAGCAATTACAGCAGAAATAAATGAAATAGAGAACAAACAATAAAAAAGATTAATCAAACTAAGAGTTGGTCCTTTGAGAAGATAAACAAAATTGACAAACCCTTAGCTAGATTAACCTAAGAAAAAAGAGAAAGGACACAAAGCAACAAAATTATAAATTAAAAAGGAGACATTATGACTGATATGACAGAAATTCAAAGGATCATAAGAGGCTACTATGAACAACCTTATGCCAACAAACTGGACAACGGAAGAAATGGAAAAATTTGTAAAACCTACAGATTACCAAGATTGAATCAGGAAGAAATAGAAAATCTGAATAGAGCAATTATTAGTAAAATAATTGAATCAGTAATCAAAAATTTCCCAGTCAGAAAAGTCCAGGACCAGCTGGCTTCACTGGTGAATTGTACCAAATATTCAAGGAAGAACAAACACAAAACCTTCTCAAACTCTTTTAAAAAATCAAAGGGAAGGGAACACTCCCAAACTCATTACCCTGATACCAAAACCAGAAAAAAACACTACCAGAAAAGAAAGCTAAAGGTCAATATCCCTGACAAATATAGATACCAAAATTCTTAAAAAAATACTAGCAAACCAAATTAAGCAGCATATTGAAAGGATCATGAACCATGATCAAGTAGGACTTAACCTGGGATGAAAGGATGGTTCAACATACACAAATCAATCAGCTTGATACATAAATGTTAACATGAGCTTGTAGATAAAAAGGGTCAATAAATACAAAAATATTCTAATGTTTCTAGACTCTTGATATGGCAACAAAATAGAAGAGTTAGTCTAGAGTAGCAATTAAAGGATCAAACTCTGAAGCAGAGTATTTAGTTCAAATCCCAGTTGTTCTGTTAGTAACTACATGTCCCTGGGTAACTTATCTTACTTCTCTTTGCCTCTGTTTTCATACCTATCAAATAATAATTATGACACTTTTATGAATTGAATTAAAATATACAAAAATATTATTTATAATTATATCTGACCTATAGTAAGTATAATATAAGCATTTCATCTAAGTTATTCAGATTTTAAGTTTTTCTTCAATTATATGAAGCACAATTTGCTCAAAGATTTTTATTTCACCTAGTTCAAAAAATTACCTTTCATATATAAATTTCTTGGGAGGGCCAATTTATGATAACATCCTGAACTAACAATAATTTAATAAATTTAAAATACACTTGCACTGATATGCTTTGGTAATCTGTATCCCTACTGAAGCAAAATATTACTTCAAAATTTTATTTTGTTTAGGGGCACCTGGGTGGCTCAGTTGGTTAAGCGTCTGCCTTTGGTTCAGGTCATGATCCCAGAGTCCTGGGATCGAGCCCCACATTGGGCTCTCTGCTCAGCAAGGAGTCTGCTTCTCCCTCTCCGTCTCCCCCCACTTGTGCTCTCTCAGTCTCTCTCAATTACATAAATAAAATCTTAAAAAAAAATTATTTTGTTTAAATACTCATGGTGGCTATTGCATAAAAAAACTGAAACATGAAAATAGAAACATACAAACAAAATAACAATAATACAGACTTAAGTTGAAATGTCCGATTCTATCCCATTTTATAAACATGTAAGTTATAAGCATAACATTTACATTTTCAATCAGTAATATATCTAGTTCATGGAATTTATAGGAAAGTTTTTTATTGCTTTTATAAATCCTATTAACATGATAATTATGTAGCAATCTTGATATTTTTAACTTGATTTTAATTTATTTGATAGAGACAAAAATTGAACACATATTTTTAAAAAATGAATGTAATCAATTTTTTTACCTAAGTTGTGTTCACCTGTCTTTGCTTATAGACATAATGATCAGAACATTGGAAATCTGATCATGTCAGGTGTCATATTGAAGATCATGCTAAATGCACATTTCACAATGTAAGCATTTTGTTGATTTTATGGATGTACTACCCTCCCATCTCTATGATTCAAGACACAGGGAAGAATCAAGGTGTCCATGATAAAAATGGCAGCCAGCTTCCCCCAATAGTTCAGTTATTCCTCTGAAAATAAAGGAATGATGAAAAATTTCTCACCAATTCACTACATTGATTTTTTTAAGATTTTATTTATTTATTTGAGAGAGAGAGAGCACAAGCATGTGGAGGGGCAGAGGGAGATGGAGAAGCGGACTCCCCGCTGAGCAGGGAGCCTACATGGGGCTGGATCCAAGGACCCCAAAACCATGACCTGAGCCAAAGGCAGACACTTAACTGCTTAAGCCACCCAGGTGCCCCTCACTACATTGACTTTTTAACCATTATCCATATAATAAACACACATATGCACACACATTACATTAGAAGAGAACGTAAAATCGGGAAAAAAAGAATTTCCTCAATGTTACTTATGACAGTAAAATTTTCTGGCAGTTTATCAAAAGCTCAGTAAATTTCTGTACCATAAGCATTGCCATACAAACTTCAAAACAGTCACAGTGAATAGATCATTCAATTGTTTATATTCTGAAAATAAATGGAGTTAGGAAGAGTTCCAAAATATAAGGAGACATTTTATGAGAGTTAGAAATGCTTGTAAAAAATATTTTATAGCACATACCAAAAGAATCAGCTTTATGCAATATGAGGTAAAATTGAGAACCATGCCTTATTCATATGTACATTCATTTATTCATTCACTTATTCACCACACTCTCGTCTCCACTCTCTCATGGTTTTTTTTGGGGGGGGGCGTTTTGTTTTGTTTTGTTTTGTTTTTTTCCCATTTTCTCATGTAAAACTCTGGAGTTAACAGAAGCAACTCCAACCTCACCACTTAGTATGATGGGAACTAAAGCTATTTATTTATCAGGACTTCATGCTGTTATAAAGATTAACTGAAGTGACGAACAGATAATAATTAGATTAGCACAGACTCTGGTGCATAGTAACTGTTCAATATATGCTATCCTCTTTTATTAATCCAATGCATTTTGCTGGTCAATAGATGATATGAATAA
This sequence comes from Mirounga angustirostris, assembly GCF_029215605.1. Lineage (NCBI taxonomy): Eukaryota > Metazoa > Chordata > Mammalia > Carnivora > Phocidae > Mirounga > Mirounga angustirostris. Next base: position 41,232,931 of record NW_026991722.1, on the reverse strand, counting down.
GGACCTTGATCTCAAGGAGATGAGAATACCATGGGGTAAAGGAAAATTCATAAATAGTAGTAATATAATGCAAAAAGTGAAAAGAAGAGAATCAGAGAAATATACGATTTAGCAACGTAGGGCAATAGAATGTTCATGGTATATACATTTGACTTCTAGTCTGCATTCTTTTTACCTAAGTTTTTTATCCCTTTCTTCACATGAACAGTTAAGCACAACCAAAACCTCTTCAGATCTCATGTAGTTCTCTACATTGTTTTTAGTGAAATATATATAATCTCATCCATTTCTAATCATTCAACTCTGTCAGAGCTGACAAATTGAAAAATTCCAGGCGTGGTTGGAAAGGCCATATATTGTATCTTAATTAATAGAAATAGGCAATTTCAGTGTTAGTTGACTTAAATTTTAGAACATTAGTAATATAAAACTAAAAGTTTTTAGTAATATGTTAATGACCAAATATTAATTAGCGACAAAAATCAGAGCATAAATTTGTTAGCTATTTCGAAGTTCTTTATAAATAGCTTTATAGATATGAGTAGGGGGGTCTATATTTCTCAATCCGTATTTCTTAGATGCAAATCCCGGGTCCACAACTAACTAGCTCTCAGAACATTGGGATGCCAATCACTCTTTGTCTCAATATTTACATCTATAGAATGGGCATAAAATTAATATCAGCCTCTTAAATTTGTCAAGAGACAAATAAGACAATATATGGAAAGTACTTTGAAATGTTTCTGGCACATCATTTTTGATCAAGAAATTTTAGCTTTATTTTTATTGGCATTATTACTACTATTATTGATTAAATATCTGTTTTTGCTACAGCCAGTAATTGGCCTATCCCCTACAAAATTTGATACCACCACAAAATTCTGGATTGATAGAGATTTTGTCAGAAAAGTAAGCTGTTAATATTTTATTTTTTTTGTAACAATTTTCTCCACCCATTTTCTTTTTTAGATTGAAAGCACCCAATTTCAAGAAAGTCTGCAGTTTATGAAACTCTGTGCATACCTCTTCTTGACTAGGGCATCTTCTTTATCTTGGCATCCTAACCAGCTATCCGACCCTTCTTAAAAAGACAGGCAAGCAGACTCTTTTCACGAGGTCCATCCTAAACTAATGTCAATTAATCATAAGACCTCTTTCCCAGTCCATGAAGATTCTATATTTGCTTACCCAGTCTTGCAACCCACATCTCACAGTTCATACTTACCTGCAGCTAAGTTTCAAACATACTTCACATGGATAAAATTTATGCATATATACCTGTTCACAAAGCTGTTTCTATGTTTTTGTGTGTGTTTTTTTTATCATGGACATAAAGATAATTTTATGATTACTGAATAAACCTAGGGAAAGTTTTACCAACAGGAACAGGCTAACGAATTTTGATGCCAGCACGCTACATGCATGAGCCCAAGTTGTGACATTGGTACAGGGCGTAATACACCTGGAAGTGTTTCTTTGTCACAACATTCAAAGAAACGACCTCAATTTTACATGAGGGTCATTCTCCCAACAATTTTAATTTTCTAGTTTCATTGGAAAATAAGAATCATGATAATGTTATTCAGCATCTGAGCGTCATGGCCTGTCTCATTGGTAAACTGCCCTCATCATCTTTTCCATATTCATTACAAAATAAAAGGCAATAGGATGATGGGTGGAATTGAACATGCCATTTCTTCAAATCTTCTTGAGGTTGTAAAAAATAACCAGATGGGCAAACTTCGGGTTTGTTCTTCCTAATGGATTTTCTGCATTTGTGGTGGGTCATTTTAATTAATGTACAAAGTTCCGGTTAAACATAAAATATCTTTAAAACATTTGGCAGAATGTTAATTTAGAGTAATCAAATTTCTAATCATAGAAGAAACACAGTGTTTTTATTATATACTGTTATACAATCTGTGCTATTACATCTAATGCAATGATACCGAGCACACTTTGGCAGCCTGGGTTTTTATCTGCTTCGATGCAAGATTTCACACATGACAGATTGCAAATTATTATTGTGCAGCTCTATCATATAATCAGCTACCATTATTGCATAGTAACCACAGAAAGCTATATTCTAAATGGACTTCAGAAAACAAAACAAAGCAAAGCAAAAATCCTCACTGACGCAGTTTTTAAACTAAAAGACATCACAGTATTTATAATATTTTAGTGATTTTATTTTAGAAAACCTTGGCTTTACAGTGTTTTATATTCTAAATATTGCTTTAATCTCACCTATGTAGAAAAATTAAAATTTATGGTTAAATATCTTTACTGGATGGGGGACTGGTGGAAAGTACCACCCCTATAAAATTCTAAGCTGTTCAAATCAAGGCAAGGGCTCATTTAAATCCAAATATGTTATTCTTGATGTTCCAGTAAGAGTTTTTATTTACATGGATTAACTTTCTCCCGTTGAAAATAAATGCACTCAAGTGTACTCTGGGGAAATTGAGAATAGGTTTACTTTTTACATCAGCTCATTTTCAAACAGGTGTATGAAAGCACTGACATAGAAACAACAAAGTGATTTGTTGGTAACAGGTTTGTTTTTAGAAGTTTGTGAACGAACTCATTGGAAGTTTGTTCAAGCTTCTTCCATCATCTTTCTGTGATACCTACTGCCCCCTGCTGACTCATCACAGAAATAGATCATTGCTTTCCTTTGGAAAGTCACACAAAAGCTTTGAATAATTGAGAAGACTAATGGGATAGATATATTCATTAAAACTTGATATTGTGTACATCTTTCTCCTTCCATTACTATGTATGAAAAATAATTTTCCAATATCTAAGTTGTGAAATGTTCCTATTCAACTTGTCTTTTATGTGTTCTCAACTGATTTTCTAGTATCCTCCCTTTGACCCAATAGACCAGCTTATGTTATAAATCCAAAGCTAATGAAAACATAATTAGAAGAGACCACTTGAAGTGTGAAGAGCTTAATGTTTTAGGGCAATTGAACAAGATTTATTCAGTAAATCAGAAATATATTTTCACTGAAAGTGAGTGTTTCATGGTGTTTAACTTCAGACAGCATCTTGGACATGATCTCTTATTGGACAAAGTTTTTAAATATATGCAGTAGATTTATGTGCATAGCACATTTTCACATGACTAATGATAGAACCAAAATATGCATGTATTAATAATTATAAAATAATTTACCTCATATTTTTAAAAATATTACATGAAATAATCTATTAGATAATTCCTTTTTAATCATTTATGACATTTGCTAGTGATTTGAGCACACTGAGGAAAAAAAAAACTTGCTTTTTATAATTTAAATGAGGATTAATGGAACTTCTGTTTCCTCAACGCTATTTGATCTGTAAAATGGCGCTTATTTCAACTACATTAAAGAGCTGTTATAAAAAGAAACTATAATCCAAATTCAGGTCACAAGTCTATGTTACAGGAGATGAAGTGTTCTAACAAATTACTGCTGACACTTGCAATAACTAGGGCCCAAGAGAAATCCACAAAGTGATATTGTAGTAAAACTTCTGACAAGTCAGTCACCATTTTAGCTGAGAATATAACTGCAGGAACTCTCTTCATCCTGAATTACCAACCACAAGAACTGTGTTTCACTAACTAAGTGAAAATACTTGTTATGGGCAATAATCTTTGAGATCGTCTATACTTAAAATGTCCCTAACTATTTCACTTAGAAAGCCTGTAAGAATATGTTACTGAAAACATTAAAGGAAACAAAATCTCAGTTACAAAAGATAATACTTGATCATTATTAACTTATAAGTAAAATAATTATTTTCATTTACTTGTATTTATCATTAGCTAATTTAAAGGAATACATATTTTATAAATTGCAAATTTTAATTAAGAAGTAATTAAATATTAATAAGTAAACACTCCAAATTACGGTACATAAAATCAAGTTTTTAAATGAGGTAATTGGTATTTAATTATATATGCTCATAAAGAATTATAGGGATTATAAATAAATGCATAACAAAGAATTAGATTTTTATGTTTTTACATTACAATTATTATATATAAGTACTAATGTATTTTTGTTTAAGCAAGACATTTGTATTAATAAGCAGAAGATTACTATCTACTAGAAGCAAATATTTGAGACCTACCAGATAATATAGCACCCTATGATTAAATTTTTCTCATGAAATTAGGAGTTATAGCACTGAATATTCCATGCTCATAATGCAAAAAGTCTTGTCAAATTTGTTAATTGTTCTTGGATTATAAAATTCTGGTGAGAGAAAAATCTTACAAACCTATAGTACCTACCCTCACAAGTTTTTCCTTAAACATCACCAACTAAGTTCGTTCTCTTCAACCACTGATTAAAAGATCGTGTGTGTTGTATGTGTGTGTGTAAACAGAACACTTTCAGGATATTTAAAATGATTAATTTATGTATTTTCTTCCTAGATTCTAGGTATTACAAATTATTTTAACATTTCTCTGTATGCATGGAAATATATGTATGTTTTCTCAATGACTTCTTTTTTTCCTGAAGGAAGGATAGGTGATAAAACTATAATCTGAAAGTAGGCACATAGCTTTCTTGAAATTAGTTTTAAACTTTTACTGATTTTTTAGAATATTAAAAAATGAAATATAAAATATCTTTAGAACTGAAAATTTGCATATGACTCTCAAAAAGGATGCTGAGAATTCAGAAGTGGAGACAAAAGTGTCTTACTGAAACACATTATAGGGTAATTTATTATTTTCATTACTATAGTTAGTGCTATTTACCTAGTAGAATATTTAAAGAGATCCTTTCTCACTGATTCAGACAACTAGGAATACTGGATTCTAATATTGTCATGGTTTCTAACAAGTTGTATAGCCTTGCTAATTCATTATACTCCATGATCTTTAATTTCCTTATCTGTAAATGATGGAAAAGGCTAAATACTTTTGGAAGTCACCGTTAGTTACATATTTTATTGATGAACATCAGCGAGCTAACGGTCCATCTTCCAACCTCCATTCCCATAATTTGGCATAATCTGAGTAAACTCATTTGCTCCTCAGAACAACCCTATGAGAATGGTAGTTACCACCATTTCACCAGTGAGAAAACTAAAGTTTGGAAAGGATAATACGCTTATTGGAGTTCATATAGGTGGTAAATGGAACTAGGTATCTACCTATAACAATGGAAAACAACACTTAGTAGAATAGTGGCTTTCTCAAAGAGGCATTTATGGTAAAGGACATTTTTCTAAGAATAAAAAAAAAATTACGTAGATGAATCATTATTGTAACCATTGAAAGGTAGTTTAGTGGTAATTTTCTATGTAAATATATATAGATGATTAAGTAGATAAACTTTCATCACTGTATACACAAATAAAAATTTATTAAACTTGAAAAACTGTATAAATTCAGGAAAAAGGTCATAGACTTACACATTTAAATAATAAAATACATCTGTTAATTTGTACAATAATTTAACAGAATTTTAATAATAAATTAACTCAGTGCCATCAAGGAAAAAGGTTCTTGGGTTATTTGATGGATTACATTGGTCAAATTGATCAAAATGGACCAGTGACTGAAACAGATTCATGTGGTTTTCAGGGAGTGAAGGCAGGAGAGAACATCTCTTCTGGATATATGGACTTTGCTGTCTCATCTCATAGAATTTCTCATTATTTAAATTATTTCTGTCATTTAATGGATTTTCACTTAAGAGTAGAATCTCATTACACTAAATTGCAACCAACCTGAAATTCTACCTTTTAAAATAGTCGTTTTTCATCATCCCTGACTAATCTTCTCTGAATTTCCACTTCATTTGCAATTCTCTTTTTGATCACTGAGGATCTCCAAAATGAAGTCCAGTTCATTATATGCCTCATTATCAATATTACCCTAGCTCTATTATTGTCGTTTAAACCAATGACCTTTGATATCTTCAATTCAGTCTTACTCATAAGAACCTTGGAAATGCTACAACCAGATGATTTGGACCATTTTCAAAGCACATACTGATTTTATTCTGATAGACAATAAATCTCAGAGGTTTTCTCAGGAAAAATAATTTTCCCTCCACCCTTGTAGGTTCTTGACTGAGACTCCCTCCATAATAAAAGGCAGATTAATAGTAGGAAAAACAAAAAGAATTTTAATAACATGTATACTTCCTGTTTAATTTCCTCCAGGAAAATTGAGTAACTCTCTGAAATGGCCCAAGCCTTCACCTTAAATGTCATCTTCAGCTAAAGACAAAAAAAAAAAAAAAAAAGATTTTGGGGGTGAGAAGAGTCAGTTATAGGAAGGTATCAGGCAAACCACAATAAACAAGGGTATGTTGTTATGCAGATTTAAATCCATGCTTTGTTCACTGTTAAATTTTTATGGAGATTCAGTCATACTTCTACAGAGATGGAAATACCATTACAAATGGGGGTTTCCCTTATAAATGTACATGTGTGTGTTTATTTATTTATTTATTTATTTATTTATTTATTTATAAAGATTTTATTTATTTATTTGACAGAGAGAGACACAGCGAGAGAGGGAACACAAGCAGGGGGAGTGGGAGAGGGAGAAGCAGGCTTCCCGTGAAGCAGGGAGACCGATGCGGGGCTCGATCCCAGGACCCTGGGATCATGACCTGAGCCGAAGGCAGAAACTCAATGAATGAGCCACCCAGGCACCCCTAAATATACATGTGTTTTGCAAAAAGGTAATTTCGACTTCGTTTTCAGAGCTTTTTTCATGTCTACTGGTTTTTGGTTTGTTTTTTTTTGTTTTTGTTTTTGTTTTTTATTTTTTTACAAATAAAAAGTTTAACCAAATCTTAATCCCAAAGAGACATATTTTTGGGGTGACAAATTCTGCTTCCCTTAAGTACAGGGAATAATTAAATGTCCAGATAGGGGTGCTTGGGTAGCTCAGTCGGTTAAGCATCTGACTTGATTTCAACTCAGGTCATGGTTTCAGAGTTGTGAGATTGAGGCTCATGTCATGCTCCATGCTCAGTCAGGAGTCTGCTTGAGATTCTCTCTCTCCTTCTTCCTCTGCCCCTTGCTCCCCACTCCCATTCTCTCTCTCTCTAAAACAAATAAATAAATCTTTAAAAAAATAATGATAAAAAATAAATGTCCAGGGGCGCCTGGGTGGCTCAGTTGGTTAAGCGACTGCCTTCGGCTCAGGTCATGATCCTGGAGTCCCGGGATCGAGTCCCGCATCGGGCTCCCTGCTCGGCAGGGAGTCTGCTTCTCCCTCTGACCCTCCTCCCTCTCATGCTCTCTGTCTCTCATTCTCTCTGTCTCAAATAAATAAATATAAATAAATAAATAAATAAAAAATAAAAAATAAATGTCCAGACAGGGTATTTACTTCAAAATTACTCAGCTCTGTACTCTTATTCATACAACTCATTTCTTTTTTTAAGTGTTTTGTTGTCCTTTTCAGTTTTAATAATTTCACAATAGATAAGCTAAATAATTGAATCTCCCCACCCACATCACTTAAAAAAAAATTAATTTGCATGATCTCACCAGCACAAATTAAAATACTAACCTTGGATAAAATTTTTCTTATTATTGTCCATGTCAACATGTTGCTGATCTGATTATAAATACAGAAATTAAATTGGAGTTATAAAACTATATAATTGAGGGTAGCAATATTGTGTTGATATCTCTTTTCAAAAAAGACTGGAAATATAAACCATTGTCATCATTGTTTGAATTATCTGGTGTTCATAGTTGTACTCTTCATGAAAGCCTATATGGTATAAATTAGATTTTCAAACTATTCAAAATTCAACCTGACAGCATTGATTACTATTGAAATATCTTTGTGATATTTAAAAAAATATGAAAGAACATTTTTCTTTCTTTTTTTTTAAGTAAGCTCCACATCCAGCATGGAGTCCAACTGCAGGGTTTGAACTCACAACCCTGAGATCAAGACCAGAGCCAAGATCAAAAGTTGGACGCTTAACTGACTGAGCCATGGGGCACCACATGAAAGAACATTTTTCTGCATTATGGTTTGTTTTTGTTTTTGTTTTTAAGATTTTATTTATTTGACAGAGAGAGACACAGCGAGAGAGGGAACACAAGCAGGGGGAGTGGGAGAGGGAGAAGCAGGCTCCCCGCAGAGCAGGGAGCCCGATGTGGGACTCGATTCCAGGACTCTGGGATCATGACCTGAGCTGAAGGCAGTCGCTTAACCAACTGAGCCACCCAGGCGCCCTGCATTATGGTTTTTAACTAAAGGAAAACATAACCCAACAGCCTCCTAACAGATTATTTGCTTACTGGCATTTTATACAAGTATAAGAAAAAAAGGAAAGTCCTGGAATATTACATTTCACCAAAAATTTGAATCCTAAAGACACAATTGAAATTTGTTCAAGATAACATAATGTTTTTAGTATTATAATTATAATTCATGTTGTTCAAATTATGCATTATACACATTGACCAGGGGGCCCTTAACATTCCCTCCAAGTTCACCAAATTTTAGATAGATTTCTTACTGACTGTAAACTCCTGCCCTCCTTTTTCTCAGAGCATTTACTTTAGAAATTTTCAATTGTAAGTTCTTTTTCTGTTCCTTTGAGATGCAAATATTTTACAAGCAGAAATATATTGTCCTACTCTAGGACCTGGGAACCATCCCTTTGAACTATAATCATTAGGAAGGTAAGACCTCTATTGCCCAGTTTCTGGGGAGAGTAGAAGCCTCATTTTGATAAACATCAATTAGCAAACACTGATAGCCTAATCACACCAACCTACCTTCCCCTAGGGTCTTCAGTATTTTTCCATTAGTCCACTTTAGAGTTTGAAAATCCTTCTGCCTTTTGTTTCAGTGGAGTTGAGTTCAATTTCTTGTGCCTATAATCTTGACCTCTGTTGCAATAATCTTGAATAGATACTTCCTTGCCCATTTTAACAAGTGTCTCGTGCAATTACCTTTTGATAGTTCAAAGATTAATTGATTAATGTGAAAGTTTTACTCCATGATGTTATATTAAAAATATACAGCATACTTTAAAATATATATTCCAATGTATTCATATTCTTCATCTCAAAAAGTAACATTTTGATTTAAAATCTCAAGAGCTAAAGCTCAAGCAAATCTGATTAAATCAGAGCCCCAAGATGTGTACATACAGCCCTTTTCACAGTTTTCCTCTGTTGTCTCGTGTATTTGGTAAACCACGTATGATTTTACCAGGAAAATATTTCTTATATTAAAATCATATACACAGTGCACTCTGTACTCCTACAATCTTGCTTTTTAAAAAAGATTCTGTTTATTTCAGATTTGCTGTTGTAACAGAACACGTTTCTGATGCATTTTACACTTTACATTTTGACTTCACAACAGGGAACAGCTTATTAGTGGGTGGTAGGACTGGGATCCAGACGTGACTGAACCAATATGTATATACCCATTAGCTTCAGCTCTTTATCATGTGGGGATATATTGGATGAAGTAACTTGAAAGTCACATACACCATGAGGTAAAGAAGGAAACATTTGAAAAGAGAAAGTAGTATATGCTGTTAGCTTAACTGGACTCTATTTTCATTTTTTTTTAAAGATTTTATTAATTTATTTAATTGAGAGAGAGAGAGTGTGTGCAAGCAGGGGGAGGGGGTAAGGAGAGAAGGGGAGAGAGAATCTCAAGCTGACTCCACGCATGAGGCTCAATCTCATAACTCTGAGACCATGATCTAAGCCAAAATCAAGAGTCAGTGTCTTTATTGACTGAGCCACCAAGGCACACTCCTATTTCCATTTCTTTTTTTTTTTTTTAAGATTTTATTTATTTATTTGAGAGAGAGAGAGAATGAGAGAGAACACATGAGAGGGGGGAGGGTCAGAGGGAGAAGCAGACTCCCTGCCGAGCAAGGAGCCCGATGTGGGACTCGATCCAGGGACTCCAGGATCATGACCTGAGCCGAAGGCAGTCGCTTAACCAGCTGAGCCACCCAGGCGCCCCCCTATTTCCATTTCTGCCATTGACTTGTTGGTAGATAACTTGTTTCTGTTTCTCTTTTCAGTCTTTCTTTTTGAGAACTATGAATAATATTGCCTCCTTCATCTGGTACTGCAACAGTGTTATTTCCAAACAATATTTTAGAATCAACTACACAGACAAATAAAATAACATTCAGGCAACATTTATATCATGGGTCAAATTCACGCAACAAATCATCAAACAGATAGATATAGATGTAAAAATGAAGATGTTTTGTCTAAATAATGCAATTGCCCTGGGATGCCTGGATGGCTCGGTTGTTAAGTGTCTGCCTTGGGCTCAGGTCATGATCCCAGGGTCCTGGGATCGAGCCCCACATCAGGCTCCCTGCTCCTCGGGAAGCCTGCTTCTCCCTCTCCCACTCCCCCTGCTTGTGTTCCCTCTCTCGCTGTGTCTCTCTCAGTCAAATAAATAAATAAAAATCTTTTAAAAAATAATAATAATGCAACTGCCCAATATTTCAAAATTTTCTTTTTTAACATTTTACTAAAATATCAGTGGGCCCATGCTCTGAATTATTAGTTATATAAAAAAATTGAAAAGTACAAATCATCACATTACCATACTAGATACAAAAAAAAAAAAATCTACATGTTGTAAAGATGCTTGTAGACTACAAGGGAAATAAAAAAACTGCTTAAAAAAATGGATGGAGGTGCAGAATAGGAGAACATTTAAAAGGACCAACTAATCCATGATGACAGAAGGAAGTAAGGGGAGAGGATGACTTCTTGACAGTGGTGAATCATTAAAAGATGACTAAAAGTTTAGTAAAGTCAATTAAAAAAATCATCTTTAAAATGAAATAATCAAGCCAGGATTGATGGTGTTATTTCAGATGTTTCCAGATTCAGATATAATTTTGATCTAAAATTTGAGTCAAACATGCATTAGAAAGATAATAAATTTTAAGGCCAAGGATACTGGTTTTGAGTGCCAGTTCTATCATTTAACTGTGTGATTTTTTTTTTAAGATTTTATTTATTTATTTGAGAAAGAGAGAATGAGAGAGAGCACATGAGAGGGGGGAGGGTCAGAGGGAGAAGCAGACCCCCTGCTGAGTAGGGAGCCTGATGCGGCACTCGATCCAGGGACTCCAGGATCATGACCTGCGCCGAAGGCAGTCGCTTAACCAACTGAGCCACCCAGACGCCCTTAACTGTGTGATTTTTAAATTTAATTTTTTTTTTTTTTGGTGGTGGTGTTCATTACCAAATCTTAGCTATTAAACTGGAGATAAGACCCATCTCACGAAATTTTAAAGATAAAATTAGAGGGGCGCCTGGGTGGCTCAGTTGGTTAAGCGACTGCCTTCGGCTCAGGTCATGATCCCAGGGGCCGGGGATCGAGTCCCACATCGGGCTCCTGGCTCAGCGGGAAGCCTGCTTCTCCCTCTCCCACTCCCCCTGCTTGTGTTCCTGCTCTCGCTGTCTCTGTCTCTGTCAAATAAATAAATAAAATCTTTAAAAAAAAAAAAGATAAAATTAGATAAGGTTTGCAAAATGTGTACCTTTGTTATTCCTGATACGTTGAATCAAGTATTCAGTACATATTAGTTCTCCTCTCTGTTTTATAAAACAATTTCCATGATCCAAAACATTTCTAGTATTGATCATTGTCTAGTTTCCTAGTGCTGCTTTAACAAATTACCACAAACTTAGTGGTTTAGGAGAATACAGATTCATTATATTACAGTTCTGGAGGCCAAAAATCCTAAAACCAAGGTGTTGGCAGGGCTGTATTCCACCCGGGAGGTTTAGGGAAGAATCTGTTTCTTTGCTTTTTCCAGCTTCTGGAGGCCATTTACATCTACGGATCTCTGTCTGGCCTCTTCTGTTTTCATATCTCTAACTAACTGTCCTACATTCCTCTCTCCATTGTGATGACCCTGTTACGCTATCGGGCCACCTTGATAACTCAGGGTGTTTTCCCCATCTCAAGATCATTAATCACATCAACAAAGGCCCTTTTTTCATCTGAGGGAACATATTCACAGTTAGCACATAGACAACAGGCCAACCTAAAAAAAAAAAAGAAGAACTTTTGAAAAATGTTAAAATAGCCTACTTAAAATAAATGAAATGAGATTAATTCCCTTTATTCCTGATAACTTCCCTTCAGTTTGACTACTTAGAGACCTAGGAGTGCAATTACATTTGTAAATTTTATACTGAGAGATTAATAATAGATTTTTGTAATTAACAAAAACAAATAAGCAAGCAAATTAAACACAAAACATAATATAAACCTTGTTCAGATAGCTAAAATATAAAAACATGCTGACAGAAAAGGGAAGACAAATTAGTCTCTAAAGGAGTTTCAATGGAAAAAATATGCAAATACTTGTGAAGATTTTCTGATTAATACAGTGAAAACCAATTTAAGTGTTATAAAACTGACTTGATATAAAAATCTTAGAACATTCTGGAATCAAGTTTTTTGAGGAATTTGCTCTTCACAGGACATCTCAACAAAGAGGAAAGTGTGCGGTAAGAGAATTACTGCAGTATGTTTTTTACACCTGTTGTATGGTCAGAAATACTGTGAGGAAAGCATAGATCTGGAGAAAGAAAAACATATTTGAGTATAATCTGAGCTTTGTGTATGATGAGCTCATATTTAAGCATGTGCTCTTGGCTGTTGTTTCCAAATACCCTGCCCTGCTGAGGTCTGAGCATAAGGCTACCATAAGTGCAGCGACCTTTAGTTCTCTCAAAGCTTGAATTGAAACGCTCTCACTCTTTGCCTGCTTTTCCTTTTTCTAACCTCAACACCCAATATTCTATTTAAAATTATTCCTATTGGACTGCCTGTATGTACACTGAAGCCTCAGTTCACCTAGTAGCCAAACATTAGGCAGACATAAATTTATATAGAATCAAATATAGCAGAAGAGGAACATGTAACCGAGGAAGCTTGATGGTTTATAAAATATATCATATAAAAGAAAGAAAGAGTTACTTATTCTGCTTACATACGAAGTTAAAGAGAGCTTTATAGAGAATGCTTGCACAGCCTTAAGGAATGCAGAGAAAGGATGAGGACGTTTCCAGAAAGAACAGGAAGTTCAGTGTTATGGGGATGAAAGAGAACATGGTATCAGGACAAGAAGCAATGTGGTTAAGTCTAGAGCAGAGGGTCAAGAGAGCAACAGATGGGAAATGTTTATAAAGGCGAACAAGGGAAAACATTGGAGGAACATGTCTGAAATGCTGTGGAGCTTGGATGTAGTCTGTGGAGGACAGAAATAAGAATAGCAAAAGCAGTCTGGAGGATCAATGAGAAGAAGGGATTTGCAGGCGTGGAGTGAAGACAACCACTTGAGCAATTCTTGGCATTGCAGTGGGGATATGGAATAGAAAATAACTTAAGAAGGTAATGTTTTTAGGATATAATTGTAAATTTAATTTGATTTGTGAGGTTGGTAACAGAAAGAATGGCATTTAGGATAATGGCCAGATTCCTATCTTCGGTGAGGGGTGATTACATTGACTGTATAAGCAAAAGCTGAAGGAAATACAGATTTGTGGTGCGGGTTAGTGTTAAGCTGTATTTAGGGTATATCAAAAATGAGAAACTTTGAGAACTTCCAACTGCAAATGCTGGATTTCCCAGGTATTATAAGTCCAACCTGGTTATAATCAGGATTTATCAGTGTATGTTAAAATAATGAATGTGCATAACATGGTCTAGGAAAAAAGTGTGCAAGCAGAAGGTTATGAATAGAATTTTGAAGACATCGTTATGGAAAATAAATCATTGACACAATAGTAATTATAGTTGCAGCAAAACTGTATTCCAAGAGAGACTATTTTCTTTTGTTTCCTTTTTGTAATCTGTTTTAGAATTCCATTGTACAATTTAATAACCAACCTTCTAGAATTAGGCAAACCAAAATTGTAAAGCACTTTGAAATCTCTGTAAGTGCAAATGTGAACATATGCACTTATACAAATATTGAATACAACCATAAAACACATCTACCAAAAAGTATACAACATTTCTATGCTTTTCAATAACATCCCTGCTTGGCAGAGTTCAAGACTAACCCTATTTTCTTTGCGAAGAAGCATTATCTGTGTTCACAGTAAGTATCTCATTTTTTTCACAAAATAAAAAACCTGAAGTGGTAATTTTTTCCTCAGTAATTTCTTCCTTTACAGCTGATATTTGTATATCACCTAAAATGCTGCCGATGGGTGTGAATTAGGAACATTTTGTTCTTTTCTTCTTGATTATATTTTCCAGGAATTTATTTTTGCTCAATTTTGGCTTAAGAAATAAAACCTTAGCCGTGGCAATGCTTTCTCTATTCCTATTAATTTATAACTGCTTTTATTATTGTTTTCTTCTTTTTTAATCAGAACATGTTTATAGCTCTCTTTCTAAGTCCTGTCTTGAAATATCTGGTTTACTGACACTAGTAATGAAAACGTGAGAGATGATGAGTTAGCCACTGTCTTTAAGGGTTTTTTTTCTTTTTTTTTTTTAAAGCTTTTTAAAAATTTTTTTTAAAGATTTTATTTATTTGACAGAGAGAGACAGCGAGAGAGGGAACACAAGTAGGGGGAGTGGGAGAGGGAGAAGCAGGCTTCCCGCTGAGCAGGGAGCCCGATGCGGGGCTCGATCCCAGGACCCTGGGATCATGACCTGAGCCGAAGGCAGCCGCTTAACCGACTGAGCCACCCAGGGGCCCCTTTTTTTTTTAGATCTATTCATTTATTTATTTGAGACAGAGAGAGAGAGAGCAATCACGAGTGCGGGGAGGGGCAGAGGGAGAGAATCCTTAAGCAGACTCCCTACTGAGTGCCAAGCCTGATGCCAGCTTGATCTCACAACCCATGAGATCATGACCTGAGCGGAACCAAGAGTCAGACACTCAACCCACTGAGCCACCCAGGCACCCCTACCTGCCCATAAGTTTTAATCTACATTATTCAAGTTTTCCCTTAAGATATTACTTGTTGGGCACCTGGGTGGCTCAGTCGGTTAAGCATCTGCCTTTGACTCAGGTCATGATCCCAGGGTCCTAGGATCAAGTCCTGCATCGGGCTCCCTGCTC
Source organism: Mirounga angustirostris (assembly GCF_029215605.1). Classification (NCBI taxonomy): domain Eukaryota; kingdom Metazoa; phylum Chordata; class Mammalia; order Carnivora; family Phocidae; genus Mirounga; species Mirounga angustirostris. The sequence continues at coordinate 41,217,845 of NW_026991722.1, read as the reverse complement.
AGCAGAGAGCCTGCTTCTCCCTCTCCCTCTGCCTGCCACTCCCCCTGCTTGTGTTGTCTCTCTCCCTCTCTGTCAAATAAACAATTTTTTTAAAAAGATATTATTACTTGTGGTTTCACTATAATATTAAGAAATATTCTATTTTTATTAATGTAAATTATCTGTTGTGCTGAATAGAAAGTTCATTTTGAAAAATGCTATTACTTTTTGACTTACACAGTTTCTAATTTTTTTAAAATTCATTGAGAGTATCATTCTGGCCAAATATTTTAAAGAAATATTATGTAAATAGTGCACTGAACATATAAAGAGAGATGTAAAATGTGAGTAAAGGTTAAGGATTTCCATATCAGTTAGTTTTATTATGTTGATTGGATTGTTTTAAAATTTATGTATTCTTATATAGAGTAAAATAATGATAATATGTTAAAATGTGCCAGTAAAATTGGAAAGCTGTTGGTTCATCTTTAAATGGCTAACAGTTGTTTTTAATTTCATGTCTATTCTTTGGTGCACAAAAGATCAAATTTGTTTTGTATTCCTCACTGATTGTGCTTCTCTTCTTCTATTATTTCTGCCTGATATTAATATTGTCATCTCTTCTTTAATTGGGTGCAGATTTCCATAATATAGCTCTTTGGCTTTAAGTTCTTCAACATTTTTCATTTTAGTCTAATTCTTTAGAAGCAGATATTTACCCAGTTTTGTATTTTGATATGATCTCAAATGTTTGCCTCCTATAAACAGACTTTAAGCCATAACATTTTGCCATATCTAGTTTTTTAAACTTTTTTGCTGTAAAAATAATTCTGAAATAATTTGAAATATGTGTACCCTTGTTTTTAACCCAAGCTAAAAATTTGTTTTCCAAGTTATTTTTTACAAATACATCTAATTATAAATCCAAAAACAGTAACTTTTGACTTTTTAAAAGTTATTGATTTGCTTAATTTGCTTTGTTTTACAGTTAGCCCTTTAATTAAAAAAAATAGTTTATTTCCCTTTCATTTTCTCATCCAAAAGAATAATTAATCCTCTCTTTAAAGTTCTTGTGTCTTTATTTCTTTTTTAAAGATTTTATTTATTTATTTGACAGAGAGAGACACAGCGAGAGAGGGAACACAAGCAGGGGGAGAGGGAGAGGAAGAAGCATGCCTCCCGCTGAGCAGAGAGCCGGATGTGGGACTTGATCCCAGGACCCTGGAATCATGACCTGAGCCAAAGGCAGACGCTTAACGACTGAGCCACCTAGGCGCCCCTGTGTCTTTATTTCTGCTATAAATATATAGCATTATTGAGCCTGAAAATTAAGGTAAGTATATTTATTTTCCTGTTTCTACCTTATTCAGTTGGCTTCATTATTCCTGACCATTTTTAGTGTGGCTTTACCAATTTCAATATTTCCATATTAATTTCTCATAGATTTAGGTGCATTTTTAGTGAGTTTTTTAAATGTCTGGGTAATATATTTTTCTCAAAATCTGAAAATTTGAGAATAACTTTTGATTATCTTAAACAATGAAATATACCCAGCTCTGACATTCTTGAATGGCAACCTTGATACTATTTTAGGATCGTCTGCCTTTATTTTTTGCTTTGGTTGTTTTTGCTGTTGTTTTGATGGCTGTTTCCATATTTTCTCTATATTTTTCCTTGCCAGGTTTAATTTTTTAATCTAGACATTGGTTATTCGTATTTCTGAGTTATGATTTGAAGGTAAAGGTATTTGTCCAGCTTAGGGCAATTTCTCTTACAGATTTGATATTTTCTCTTGCCATTTTTTTTTCTAGTTTTAGGAATAAATAACTTCCATATATTGGATCTTTCTAATCTTTCTTCTATACATTTTTTGGTCTTCTCATAATTTTCCAGAATGTATACAATTTTACTATATTCTCAAATTTGTCTTCTTCATCACTACGTTTATGTTCTGTCATGCCAATCCTGCCTCATTGAAATTTATTTAAAAAAATCTTTTTTAAAGATTTTATTTATTTGAGAGAGAGAAAGAGAGCACTTGGGGGGCAGATGGGAGAGGTAGAGGGAGAAGCAGATTGCCCACTGTGCAAGGAGCCCTATGCAGGACTCAATCCTAGGACCCTGAGATCATGACCTAAGCTGAGGGCAGATGCTTAAATGACTGAGCCATTATATTTTTAAAATATACATGCAGAAAAACGAACTTATCAAATACATAATTTAAAGAATTTTCATAGTGAACACAAGGCCCTCACTGCAGATTTTAATTTTATTATTTACTTTTAATCCCTTGTAGTATTTTTTATACCAGTCAGCATCTGATATATTTTTTCTGTACATATATACTTTATTATATTTGTAATATATATTATATCTCTTGATGCAAATTGTTAGTGGCTCATGTTATATCATGAGAGGTATAGTTTTCTGAGTAGGTGGCCAAAAAATAAGTTGATAGGCTCTGCCACATACTCTCAGAGCACCCCGTATTTTCATAACTTATAATACTTTTTACACTTATATTCATATTTTTAATGCACTGCTCAACCAGATATTAAGCTTCATGATGGTAGGAAGGAAGACTTTATTATTTATTGCTGTATTCCTGCTGTCTTTCAGAGTGCCTTGAACATAGTAGGCATTCAATGAATATTTGGTGAACACAAGGATGATTGACTAGTGGGGAAAAAAAATGAATGAAAAAGTTAAAGAGACAGAGTTTTCTTGCTGAAAGTAGGTATTAACAATTTTTTCTGGATTTTCTGTTTTTCAGAACTATCAGTGTCAAGGCACAGAATAAACTGACAACTCACCTCCTTTCTTGCCAAACATGCTGATTCATTTCAAAACATACAGCAAGTTGTATTTTTAGCCGAGCTTCATTGTTATGGCATGAAGCAAAGAGATATGCCAAACCTTTGCATATTTTCAATCATTATCATTATGGTCTATTGCCTTTGTTTATTTTACCCAAGTGTCTTCATAGGTTTTTGCAAAGGAAATGGGAAGAAAACTTTAGGAATTTATAGCCTGCAACCATATTAACAAAGAAAACAACTTGTATCTCCAAAAGAATAGGTATTTTTTGCAAGTTGTTTTGTTTGCACAAAGTAGCTATTTATTGGAAGACTTTCCTTCCAATTCCTTAGAAAAAGTTTCTTTTTTTCTCTACTATGATTTTTTTTCATGAGCCCTTAAACCATGAAAAATATATTTCAGTCAAGTGTAGAGTACTAAAAAAGATGAATTTTCTCATTTTTTCCAATGATATCTGAAGTTAAAAGACACAAAGAGATATGTGTGAAACACCTAGCTCAGTTTTCCAGATGCAGCCATCAGTCAACAATTCAAAATGCTGTGACAGTTTAAGGCTCCTAGTTGGAACTATTCAGATAAATTTCCCTCCACCCTGATTGGAGAAACCTTTCTTGGGCCAACCTGCACCCTGCTGACATACAAATTAACTTCCTATTTAGTCCTTATTTTTTTTTCAAACTCCATGTTTATATGCACAAATTTTAACTTAAGTTTCCACAACTGCACATAGCTATAATTTTAGCTTTTAGATTGTAACTAAACCAAATGGGTATAAATTAGATACATTTTTCTTTGACACCATGAATTTACTTACTCTGCCACTGAATAATGTAAAAACATTAAAATCTGTCTAAAATTATATGTAAATATTATGAATGGATTTTATTTCAAATGATTTAAAATCCTTGAGCTATCTAATATACACATCATTTTGCCCCCCCAGATTTGGTGCTTTTAAGGAGTAGATTAATCACAATTGCACTATGGTGCCCTCACTCAGAATCGATAGACTATAAACTCACTCTCTCCCCAAATCCACTATTTCTAAAATTAATCAAATTCAAATGTATTTTATTTTATTTTTTTTAAAAAGGAGATTGTATTGTATTTACTGTTGTATTGCAACTGTTTTCATTCCAGGATCATGAATATTGTTGCAAATCCCCTCTGTTATTTGCTTAGTTTTATACTTCAGAAAAGAGCCATTATAATGTGGTATAGATTTTTATTCCTCAACAAAATTTAAATCACTAGTTATCCTCTAATACTGTAATTGTCAATGATAATGTCTTCTATGTAAACCTGGCAATTTTCATTTAATTGCTTCCATGTTTATAAAAGACATAACGGATGATTAATGCCTAGCTTACTGTGGACCAGGCTTTGGAAATTACTTAAATAACTTTCAGTTAATACCTTAGGCCATAATCACTAATGGCTCATATAACTTGCAAATGATTCAAATCATTTTTTCTACAAATATTTAGCAAAATAGTAGCAAAAATGTGCCTCAGCTCAAAACTGTCATTTATTTATTGAGGGCACTGCATAACATAAGCTAATTATAATCGTTAGTTTTAGATAAATGCATTACTAAGTTCCCTTTGACTCAAAATAAATGTTCATCACATCAACTCACCATAGAAAACTTTAAATGATCCTATTTAAAAACATGAAAATAAAGAAAATACTTTATAATTTTCAAATATCATTTCTATTTTCTCATTGATTTCCTTGATTTATAGTGAAAAACGGAATGACATGATTTTTAACACAGGCACCAATGGTCAATGCTATAAAATTTAACTCAAAAGCTGTGACTTAATTTTAGAGGCACTTGTTATGAAGATACTGTAACGTTTTAACACTTAAAACTTGAAGGAATAATTCCAGTTAAGCCAGTGACTTTGCCATAAATCAGCAACATATGATTAATGCTTAACTTTTTACCTTGATAGGTTACACCTAGATGCTCAGCTATTAGGTGTCATAGGGTTCATGGTGAAAGCTGAACTGTAATTTAAAAAAAAAAAAAAGGAAAGCAGAGAGATTGAGGATTGCAAAAGCGGTGTAAGTAACAGTGTCATGTGCAGATCACATTTGCTTCTCCTGAGTTTTTTATTCCTTTTCTATACAGGCAAAAGACATCTTCTGTATTTTGCCCAAAAAAGGTACATCACCAGTATCAAATGCACAAAACTGTCTCTAAAAGAGAGGATGTGTAATTTTTGTTGAACTGACAATACGCTTCTTTTAGAAAAATTAAACTATCCAAAGCTAACCTCCTTAGCTTACTCTTACCAGAGAAAAAGTAATATAATAAACTAATAAACTAATTTTTATTATATTTAAAGAGTTTAAATGATGCTGTTAAGGAAATCACCACCACCCTCCACCACCAGGTCCAAGGTAGGTGCCTTCCTTAGTACTTCCATGTTAATAGTTTTTTATCATGCATGTTAAAATGCATTGAATGCACTATCATGTTCTGATTGCTTAAATGCATCTAATATTAGACACTGAACTTTGGGAGACATGTCCTTTATCAATCATGTTAGTTTAGCACCCAAAATATTTATTGCTGTGCAATAATTGCTATAATATACTGTTTTATTTTATCACGAAAGTAGTAGGCATAATATAAAACTTTACATTGCTGTTTAAATTAATGGATTGTAATAAATAATTAAACAAAACATAAAATATATGATTGTGATATAATCTAGAGGACTAAAGACTTCAGTTTTGTTTTATAAAACTGGTTAAAAAATCAAATAACTCTGGAATGATCCATTAAAGAATAGGAGAACTATATATTTGAGAAAACATTTTCTAAACTATAAGATGTAACAAAATTGTGTTCCTTGTTAATATCACTATGAAATAGTTAACTTTGAGGATTGCCTTATATTGCATTTTTCTCAGTTACATATTGAAATTGATATTTAATGGTAGGATTCATTACCAATCTGGATGTGTGAACTCCATAATAACAAACAATAATTTTTGGCTCTTGTTCTATCTAGAAACAACTATATTGGCTAATTACTCATCAGAAAATAACAATGTTACATTAATTATATTTAAAAATGGAAATAACTGAATGTCATAGTTATTTCTCCAAAATTTAAAATAATAATTTAAAATAAGTCTGCCAGGTAAATGCATTTAAAAACTGAGGTGTGCATCATGTGGTTACCATCTTGGCAGACCTTAAGTATTTAAAATTTTGCATTTTTCAATGGGTGTTTGAGACACCTGAGATCTAAGTGAGACAATTTAGTGTGTATGTCTACTATTGATCAATCTAAATCATTAAGCCACATATAGAACTAACAAAAGCAATGTACCTGGACCACAAGAACTTGGTTCTCTAGAGAAATGTCTTTATTAATTTAAAATTTAATGTTATGTATAATTTTATGTAGAAGAACAGTAAATTTGAATTTTTACTTCTTTCTAGGTGTTGGGAATTTGGACATTTCACTTATTTTTTTAAACTTTTTGTTTCTGTAAAATGGAGATGTTGTTAATTAAATAGCTTTTATGATTGCTAAATAGAATCCACCTAAAATGTGATAATCATTGATATAATCGTAATTTTAATTATCAGTCATAATTAATGTCATAACAGCAGTATATTGATTTTTGCCACACCCCAATTAGCAAAGACGGAGTCCAAAAGAATCACCTTCATTACTGAGAAAGGTTTGGTTGGAGAGCACAGCTAAAGTATACAGGAAAAATGTGCTTCCTAATAATAAGCCACAGATTTTGCTATAAGTAGTCATTGACAATATGGGAATGTGACAATCTTGCTGTACTTACCCCGTACTCCACGCTGAGCTGACTGGGAGTTTGGGGGAGCATTTGCTTCCAAAGCTCTTTGCTCTCAAGTGAAAAAAGAGAAAAGAACAAGGTGCATCTGTTTCTTTTTCTAGTTATTATAGAAATTATTCTACCTCCAAAAGGACAAAATGAATGCAGGGGTAGAGAGAAGACAAGAGTGATACTTGTGGGGCTTCTTTCAAATGGAAGTATATGTTAGGGTTGAGGGAGAAGCACTTAAGTGAAGATAAAATCTATTAAGTTATCCTGTAAGTTTTGTATTAATAAACCCTTCTAATACATTTATTTTTTTTATTTCTGGACTATGTGTGTGTGTATATATATATATATATATATGTATGTGTATAAGTATATAAAGAAATAAGAAGGATGCATCAAAGAATAACAAAGATGTATATCCAAGATCAATGTGAACGTTTCTAAGCTTGTTATAGCCAAAGGATAACTCAGAGTTAAATTAGTGTTTATAGTGGTAATATATGTAACTCAGAAGATCTTTTTTTTAAATTTATTTATTTGAGAGAGAGAGAGCACGCACAAGTGGGAAGGGCAGAGGGAGAGGGAGAGAGAATCTCAAGCAGACTCCACGCTGACTGTGAAGCCGGACACGACGTTCAATCTCACCACCCTGAGATCACGACCTGAGCTGAAACCAAGAGTCAGACACTTAAGTGACTGAGCCCCTGAGGGGCCCCTGTAACTCAGAGGATCTTAAAAACTATTAAGTTTGCTTAGAAAATGGGGTACTACTTTCGTATTTATGTATTAAGCCTTATACTATACCCAAAGCACTAAACACACGCACATTCACACACGAGAAAGGAGTCCCAAATTCAGACTCACATTTTCAAATCTCATTCCCATGCCTCAGCCTGGCTTTCCCAGAACACAAATATTGAAGTAAATATATGTATCATTTTAATAAAGAGTACAAACCCAGGGGGAGAGAGGGAGAAGAAAGGAGAAAGGAAGAGTTAGAAAGTTGACACTGGGGGCGCCTGGGTGGCTCAGTCTGTTAAGCGTCTGCCTTTGGCTCAGGTCATGATCCCAGGATCCTGCGATCAAGCCCCGCATCGGGCTCTCTGCTCAGCGGGGAGTCTGCTTCTCCTTCTCCCACTCCCCCTGCCTGTGTTCCCTCTCTCGCTGTGTCTCTCTCTGTCAAATAAATAAATAAAATCTTAAAAAAAAAAAAAAAGAAAGTTGACACTGTTGAGGTGATGATTTGGTCATGAGGGACTCTGCTGCGAAAACAAGAAACTACGTTTCAAGACGATCCATCAGTGATGTAAAAACAAAACAAAACAAAAAAACAAAAAAAACCCCCAAACTTATTCACTGGCTTCTTTGCCCCTCAGGGCAGAGTTTCATCCCGTGGCATGTTAAGGCCCTTGTTCTTATGGGTGGGGCATACATGGGTACCAAAGTGCATGGTGTAGTGCCCAAAGCCTCATTATCTGCAGGAGGGGCCCTGATTGAGAGGCGAGAGCACATGGGCGCACATGAGATGGAGTGCTGCGAGGCTGCACGTGCATGAAGTTATGAGAGCCCGACCCAAATGGTCGGCAGTGGGATCAGAGAGTACCTAGACCAGCGCAGGAGTGGTGTCTCCTACAATCCAGCTCAAAGTTGCAGTTTATCCATTTGGTAATTCTTTCAAAAATTGCATTGGACCCCACTAACTGAAAGGTGTTCTTTAGCTTTACACAACTTTATAGGGCATAAATTAATAAATCACTCATCTATCAACTGAAAAATATGCATTGAAAAGGTCCTGTGTACCTTAGGTTCCGAAGTAGACAGATGTCATTCCCTTTAACAACCAGAACATAACTGGGAAGACAATGCATGCTGTGTTCTAAACTAATATATATTTTTAAAAATTTGGTAGTGCTAGTTTTTCATAGTAGGAGCTTCAAAAAATTTTTTTCTTTAGTTACTATTAAGATAGTGAAGTTCTGGGATGCCTGGGTGGCTCAGTTGGTTAAGCCTCTGCCTTCGGCTCAGGTCATGATCTCAGGGTTCTGGGATCAAGTCCCGCATCGGGCTCCCTGCTCAGGAGGGAGCCTGCTTCTCACTCTGCCTGCCGCTCCCCCTGCTTGTGCTCTCTCTCTCTCTCTGATAAATAAATAAAATCTTAAAAAAAAAAAAAAAAGATAGTGAAGTTCTTCTTACTTCTTGTGTCTAGTTCTTAAATGTTGATTGACTTTTGCTTTTCTAACTCCAGAGCTGAATGGTATTTTTCCCTCCTGATTCAAAAAATCAGACCTAACAGCTCATGATAATTAAACTACGGCAAAACAAGTAGACAAGTCAAAGATCCCACACAGCCAGGTACACAGCGTAGACTAAATCCCACTGGGTTCTGCTGAAAACTGAGGTCAGAGCTCCTTGCACAACACACCCAGTACAGCCCTTAGGATTTTCTGACTTCTGTCCCAGTTTGACTAGTTCCTCAATTCCCCCTGATTCTCACAACCCTCCCTGAATTGAGTGAAAATGTTATCAGTAAGTACATTGTTTCAAGTGTTCAAGTCTTCCTTGGAGATTCTCTTCACAGTTTCACAATAGGCTTTGGAAAGCAGTCCCTAGGAACAGAAACATTTTAACTTTTTCACAGCAATTGCCAACAGCTTCACAAAACTGATGCCACTGCTTGACAGATGAGTCTGCTTGAATTGATGGCGACCTGATGGTAGTAAATACGAGAGAAGGAGACATAAATATGGACAGCGGCATTGACAGTGTTTCCATTTGTCACGTGATGTTACCCAGGCGTGTTTCCAAACTGTCTCCAATCTTTTCTTTTGTTTCTTTTTCTAGGAAACAAATGGTTTCCTCTCTTCCACCCACCTCCTCCCCTCACTTCTCAACCTCTGTAAGTTTCCCTTCATACGATTAGAAAAATTTGTAAACACCTTCCAGCAGGAGAAGCAGGACAAAGAAGATGGAAGGTGTGAGGAACAGGTGAACGAGAAGAGGCAAAGGTAAGAAAGGCCTGAAAGTCTAATGCTGAGGTGCTGTCTTCTGGACATCCTGGCTGTGTGAGACTTTGTAGTCTCCGTTAAGTTCTGTGTGTTTCTCTGTACACTTGACCAGTTAAAGTCAAGTTAGAATAGGCCCATTGTAATACAGATAGGCACTGGTTTGGGAGAAATTTTATTCCATGTGGATTTTCAACTCATCTGTCCTCTTTGAGATGATGTTTATATATTTCCCAGTGTTTCATGAGTAAAGTAATGATATGATCTTACCAGGTATTGCTAACATCTATTGCATTTTTTTAAGGATTTTATTTATTTATTTGAGAGAGAGAGTGAGAGAGCGCAAGCAGGGGGAGCAGCAGAGGGAGAAGGAGAAGCAGACTCCCTGCTGAGCAGGGAGCCCCACTTTGGGCTCGATCCCAGGACACTGAACTGAATGCAGACACTTAACAACTGAGCCACCCAGGTGCCCCAACACCTATTGCGTTTTTGAAAGCTTTAGCATGGGCCAGTTCCCAACTGTTTTCATCCCTAAAAACAGGTTCTCTACAAGATTTAAAAATACCCCACTTGGTGCCCCTGGGTGGCTCAGTTAAGCATCTGCCTTGGGCCTAGGACATGATATCAGGGTCCTGGGATCGAGCCCCACTTGGGCTCCTGGCTCAGTAGGCAGTATACTTCTCCCTCTCCCTCTGACCCTCAACACCCCCTTCCCCTAGCTTGTGCTTTCTCTCTCTCTCAAATTAATAAATAAAATCTTTCAAATAAATAAATAGATAAATAAAGAAATATCTCACTTGGGGCACCTGTGTGGCTCAGTAGTTGTGTCCGATTCTTGACTTTGGCTCAGGTCATGATCTCAGGGTCCTGAGATCAAGCTCCACGTGGGCTTGGGGGCTCAGTGGAAATCTGCTTGAGATTCTCTCCTTCTCCTTCTGCACCTACCCTCACTCTCTTTCTCTCTCTCTAAAATAACTAAATAAAATTTTTAAGAAAATATCTCACTGGGGCGCCTGGGTGGCTCAGTCGGTTAAGCGGCTGTCTTCGGCTGGGGTCATGATCCCACGGTCCTGGGATCAAGCCTCACGTCGGGCTCCCTGCTCAGTGGAGAGTCTGCTTCTCCCTCTCCCTCTGCCTGCCTCTCTGCCTACTTGTGCTCTCTCTCTGTCAAATAAATAAAATCTTTAAAAAATAAAAAATAAAAAATAAAAAAAAATATCCCACTTACTTGAATCAGAAAAAAAAGATGTATGTTATTTGATCCCTTGGATACTTTCTGCAATGTTAAATGACCAGTAGCATATCTGTCAGTCTAGAGTGTACGCTTAATCTTTTCCCGAGGCATATGAATATAATCTTCCCCTGAAACCAAGACGTGTGAATTAAGATGGAAAAAATTTAAACAGTTTTATTGGAGGGTCTTTCCTACAGGTTTGCCCCCATGATCACTCACAAAACAAAACTACCAGGAAAACAGGATAATGTTTTCATACAAATATAATATTCAAATTATGTTGAGGATAGGAATTTTTAATTTGATGAATTTAAAATGAGAAAGTCATATTATATTATTAAGATTTTGAAATAGATTAACATAATTTCATATATATATCCCATTGTGGAAGATTTGCTAGTATATTTTTTTTTATGAGTAGATGACTTTTCATACATTTGGGGCACAATTGTAATAAAGCCTTTGATGTAGAAGAGTTGTTAAGTGTTCAATACATGCTGTAAACATGCCCACTGTGGATTTTAGAGTACTGGTAGATGTCATAAATGTAGCTAACTACTGACAACCACTAAAGACCCTCTACTGGAAGATAGTCCATCCAGCCAAGCATTACCAAACATGTTCTTTGAATTAGTTTATTTCTAGGATTATAGAATACAAGAACACAAAATCCAAATAGTGGGAAAAGTCATAAACCAAAGTTTGTGGCTGAAACAATGTGCTGTTATACTATTCAGTTAGGATTGTCATCAAATTATTACAGAATATTGATTGTTCTCTTTGTAATTCAGAGCTTTTATTCTTGAATAGATGTAAAAAATGTATGTAGAATTGATATGTAAAATATCATTTTTAACAAAGGGAAAATAAGTATGTATATATTTCTCTGATTTCAGTAATTAATTGGGTAATGTTTTCACATTTTTAAGAGCATAAAGAAAACTGTAAATCTTTAATCCAAAGAATATGAGTTTGTAGAAAACTGGCTGTATAATTTTAAAACAATTGTAGATGCCCAGTGTCTAAGCTATAGATTAAGTAAACATGTCACCAAAGGGCTTTCAGCGAGCCCCTTAAATCAACTATTTTTGATCTGTATATTGATATAGCATCCCTTTTCATTCTATTTGGAGAGTACAAGTTATGAAGAACCTACTATGTGACCTTTTGCATATGATCATACAGGTATATCTAAGTCCTTTCCTCCAAATCCACAGTTATGTGAATTATTATAGTTCTGTATTATTTTAGTGTTTATATTAATATCAATGTAAGAATAATAAATGTTCACATAAAATTTGGATGTTCATTTAATAAATATGTTAATAGAACTTGTTAAATTAAAATAATGAGGAGTGAATATAACAAAAGGCAATTATAATAGAGCTAAATAGTCTATAAATGGTCATATATTAAGAATCTCAAAAATATCTGGAAATTATTTTTGGCAATAAAGTAAGAAATCTGCAATTTTTGCTGTTTGTGATATATATATATCAATTGCTTTTCTTTGCAGTTCATATCTTTTGTTACTAAACAGATGAAAAAATCATGTAGGATTGATAAGTAAAATACCATTTTAGCAAAATTTAAATTGTTAGGAACCTAAAATCACAGAGCGAGGGGAGAGTAGAGCCAGGTTTAAACCCAGAAAGTCTGAGTTCTGAATTTGCCTCTTAATCCATTGGCCTACAGGAGGGATTATTTTGTGGAGCAGCTAACAAGGTCTCTTTTTCCTTTCTCACAGCTTCCTCGCTCCCAATATTCACTTAATTTCAAGTCTAGGGAAACAGCTCCATGTTACATCCAAAATATCCCCCACATTCACAAATTTGACACCCAGTGTTGCTTATCAATGCACTTGGCTAAACAAAAGACCATGACAAATCTTCAGAAAGGGATCAGTAAATCCCCTGGTGGTAGAAGAAGGAGCCACTTTCCCCCCCGTCCTCTGATATTTAGAAATATTCTGGCTTGATCAGATATTCAAAATCTAGATTTAATCAGTAGATCTGATCATCATGTAGACAGATCTACTCATATGTAAACCTGTGACATTTCTTCTCCGACATAGACTAGAGAGGTGGCAGAGCATAGCAAATCATGGTTTAGCATTTTGCAGACTAAATTGATGTTAACAGCTACAGAAAAATACTGTAGATGGCATGGCTTCAAAAATATGTTTTAAGATAGAATGTAGATAATATTCCAAATGGTTGCAATTTTTTAGACTTGATGTTAGAGTAAATAAGACATTATTAACTGCAGTTAAATAACTTTTGAGCACAGTAGAAAATTATATGTTCTAAATTTAGAACAAGAGCCTACTAGTTCTGAATTTTACTTTTCCCTTTAAAAACATGAATTAAGAATAGTTCTTTTTTCTGTCATTCTAAATTATATCTGAAATAGTAAAAGGTATGATTTTCAAAGGCAGAAGTATGGCAGTTTTATAGAAATGATTTCCATCCAGTTCGAATGGTAACGAGTATGTTTATTTGAAACTCTGAATGTTAAAGATAAAATGATTTACAAAACTTAAAATAATTCTTTTTAATTGATGACTCCAAGATTATTGTTAGGAAAGACAGTAGTGATGTGATAAGATATACACATTATAGCCATTGAAGAAAGGAAGAAAAGGACTTGTATATTATGACATTATGCATGTTTATAATTCTAAGCTTCTGAAATTGTGTTTGTTGCTTTTTATTATTTTCTCCAATGGTAATTCATAAATTTCCTCAGCTCAGTCTTCTTATTTACTAAATGGTGATAATGACCTTAAACATTGCTTGATCTCTCTGAGACCTGTTTTCTTCCTCTGTAAAATGGAGAGTTGTTACAACATAGGTATTGAAAATGTATATGCACATTTCTCTTGGCATGTGAATAAGACCTTTGGTGAATCATCAGTCAGTCCTCTCAAGGAACCATTTCTTCTCCTAAAAGTGAAAATTGATTGAATGTCTTTGACTGTGACCCCATATTTTTCCTTCACCACTTATCACTGCTTTTCACTTCCTTGTTTTTACCTTAGAAACAAAGAATTATTAGAGGAAGAAGGGTTCTATATCTGACTACGTGGGGTATACAAATTCCATATCTAATCCTGTTCTGATTTTCCTTACCTCAGGATAATTTTCTTTCATTAACAAGCTGCCAACTCAATTAAACTTTCCCCTCCATCTAGATAAAATATTAAAAATAAGGAGACTTTGCAAATTCTAAGTTACTAGGAACATGAAAAAAATCAAGCAGCTCTTTCTAAGGCCTACTGGATATTAACTAAATTCACCAATCACTGACGAAGCTCTTTACTGTCTATGAAAATAAGATTTATTTTGTCTGCACTATATGCCAGGTATTTTTTTAAGTGCTTAAGTGCATTTATCCAATTACTTAGATGAGAAAACTGAAACACAGAGAGGTAAGTTGTACAAGTTCCTAATACTACTAAAGACGCAGAATCAATAACCAAACACAGCAATTTGTCTTTAAAACCATGCCAGTAAGCACCCTTCTCTCCTGTGTATCTAATGATCTGTATCTCCGTTTGAAATCAGCAGGAAGTACTTAAATATTATTTCAAATAAGACATAATGATCAACCACTGAATGAATATATACATATTCATTTGCATATTCACGTATTGTTATTCTCACGTATTGAAGACATGAGTTTTTAGGAGTTTTCCAAATAAGAACTCACCAAAACCCTTTTATCAACTTGTGCCATGAATCGCATCTGCTGACGTGGAAAGCTGGAGTATATAAGCATTTTTTTTTTCTTTTTCATTCATCAGATTTGTCCCCACCCCTTACATTCAAAACTATCTACTCTCCAGTTTAATTCTCTACATATCAGTATTACAGAAATCTAATCCGTGGAGTTTCCACAGAAGCCTCTACACACCATGTTTAGAATTCCCCAAAAGCTTTATTTTCCATCCTCTGTGTTTTCTAAGAGAAAAATAGGTTTTAATATCACAAAATAAAAAGTATTTAATTATATGTACAATCAAAGCATGCATTTATTCTCTATAAAAGCACTCACTTGAAATCAAATATGATATAGTTTTCAAACATTCAAAACTGTATTTAAACAATATATTACTAAAGCATTTTCAACAAATACATATTGAAAAAAATAAAAGCAAGTTGCCAGAACCCAGACTGGAAACTCCAGAATAATAAAGCTTCAGCATTAAGATCTGTACTTCTTAGAATAATTTAAAAAACAAAACAAAACAGCCCCTAAAAGAGCTTATTCCCTACTTGAAATTATGCTAAGCCGTTAATTTATTCTAGTACTTAAGAAAGAGTGCACCGTATAAAATCTTCTTGTCATTACTTCTTAACGCTCTTTGTCATTCTCCTAGGAAATCTCTCATTTAGAATAGCATGCTGAAGTTTAACTCTACCAAATCTTATATGTGGGGAAAAGTCAGTGATAAACACTTCTTAGTAATCTATTCTCTCCAATTTTTTGCATCTTTTTTTCCTTTTTCTTTTGTTCTCTCTTATATCTAACCAAAGTTGTGTTATCTGCAAAATTATTCGGTCTCTCTTGAAATACTAGTATCTACCTAAGGTGCCATTTGGCAGTTCAATTCCAAACTTTCACTATTCCTAAAGATAAATATAATCATCTTAATAATTGTAATGGCAAGAAAAATGGGAAGCTTATGAACCTAATAATTACTTAAAATTATAAACTTACAAGTTTTTGCAACAAACCAGAGCAATGATACCCATAGCTTTAGGTAAAACCCACCTGCTATTATTAGTGATTGAAAATGCTTGTTATCTACTAATAAGAAAGTTTATTTAGTACACTGTATTTCTGAAATTCTATAGTTCAGCTTCTAAAACAATAAAAGCATTTTACTTTGTACTAGTTTCTCCCTTCTATTTCAAGAATTTAGTCTTCTACAGATGAAATATTCTGAATTTGATACATAAAGGTATTATTATTTTTTCGCCACACACCAATGCAATAAATGTGATATTTAATATTTGAAAGACAATACAAAATTGAAAAGTAGTGTTTTTGTTTTGTTTGGCTCTACCTTATTTTCTGAGTAAAAATACATTGGATTTTTCTGTAATTACAATTTTGAATCTGGTTACTTGGAGGATAAAAACAAAAGCAACAATTAATCCATCCAATGTTAAAGCTTCAGAAAGACATATGAGAAATTTCAGCATGGATGACTTGATTATATTTGGGTCGTGAAGGGCCATGGTGATAAATATGTAAAGGAAAAACCGAGCTTTTAGACAAGAGCAATAACAATAGGATGTAACATGAATAGGGTCTATCTTGAGGGAAAAAAAAAAAACTATATTTTTACTATTGACAAGATTTATGATTGTTAAATGTAAGATAGGAAGGAACAGCAAGTTGCAAGAATGATTCCCAGTTCTCTTAGGTGACTTGGAATATTGTAGTATCACCAATTCAAAAAGAAAAAACTGGAGAAGAAGTAAATGAGGTAAAGATGATCAGTAAACATTTGGCATGCCAAATTTGATGTGACGACTGGTAACGATGTATATAGGAAACAAACACTTGGAGAAAGAAGGCTTTAAATATTAAGAATGTGGATATTGGAGAACAGGTTAAATTACTACATCTTTTTCCACTTCATTGACCTTGGGGAGATTTTTTTAATCATTTGGGGCCTTAGTTTAATCATCTATAAAATACTGATTGTACATCTCTTAAGGAGTTGTTCTCCAGAAAAAAAATGAGATAATCCACATAAAGCACTTCATCCAGTACACCTCATAAGAGCTTAATGATCATTATCTAATGAAGCTACCATGAGGAGTATGAAATTGAAATACACATTCTGGAAATTCAGCACGGAAGTTGCAGTCAGAACCGTGAGGCTGGATGAGATAGTCTAGGGAAAATGCACAAGATAAGAAATGGAGGTTGCGGGTGGCTCAGTTGGTTAAAGGGCTGTGTCTGCTTTCAGTTCAGGTCATGATCTCAGGGTCCTGGGATCAAGCCCCAAGTCGGGCTCCTTGTCCAGCGGGGAGCCTGCTTCTCCCTCTTCCTCTGCCCCTCCCTTCTGCTCAGGCACATGCGCTCTCTCTCTCGCAAATAAATAAATAAAATCTTTTAAAAAAAGAAATGGAGATGAGTTTTCACCTCTTGGATTTTTTTTGTTTGTTTTTAAAAAATAATTTTAATTAAGAACTCAGCCAATAAGACATTGAAAAATAAACTCTTATAAATAAACACTGGTTAACTTTTTCCAAACTAATGTGTAAGTTTAATCTACCAAACATATTGCAAAATTTTATCTGAATGATGAAGTTGAAATATGTGTATTTTGAAAAATGAGAAAATTAGGAGGAACTGAACCATCAAATGTTAATATAAAATATAAAACTTCAAAGAAAAGGACTGGTACTTACATGAGAATAGACAGACCTAGCCAGAGAAACCCAGAGAATCATATCCTTTCAAATCAGTGAGAAAGATGGTGCAAGGAAAACAAGTTAAACACTCAAATCAAGAGCACTGAGTGTTATATGCAAATGATGAATCACTAAATTCTACCCTGGTAACTAATATATGTTAACTAAATTGAATTTAAATAAAGAATTAAAACACACACACACGCATTAAGTCCTTATAACAACATACACACATCCAAGCATTCACACACACACACACACAGAGCTAATTTCTAGACTGGTAACGGCATTGTTATTTTTAAGGAAATAATGAAAAAAGTAGAATACCAGTAACCATCTGATGTTGGTCTTGAGAGATGTCTTTTAGTAAGAAATTATTCCAAAGGAAGAAAACAAAGAAAAATATGAATAATTTGACCACATAAACATTTTATTTATTTATTTAAGATTTTATTTATTTATTTATTTGACACAAAGAGAGAGAGCACAAGCAAGGGGAGTGGCAGAGGGAGAAGCAGGCTCCTCTGCTGAGCAGGGAGCCCGATGCGGGACTCAGTCCCAGGACCTTGGGATCATGACTTGAGCTGAAGGCAGACACTTAACCAACAGCCACCGAGGGGTCCCAACCACATAAACATTTTGGTAAGACTAAGGACAGAATTGAAGTAGAAATATTGGAAATAAATGACAAAGTAACAGTTTTTAATATACATCTTACCTGCAAGAAAACAGTCAGAAAAGCTTTTTAAGAAGACGGCACAAACAGGCAATTCATTAAACAATTAGAAACAAATGTTAGAAAAAATGGAAACTTTGTCCAGATGTATTCTTTATCCCTGGCTAAAATAGTGTTGGGTTTTTAAAAGATAGCCACAAGGGCGCCTGGGTGGCTCAGATGGTAAAGCGTCTGCCTTCGGCTCAGGTCATGATCTCAGGATCCTGGGATCGAGTCCCGCATCGGCCTCCCTGCTCCTTGGGAGCCTGCTTCTCCGTCTGCCTTTCTCTCTCGCTCTCTCATGAATAAAAAAAAAAAAAAAAATCTTAAAAAAAAAAAAAAGATAGCCACAAGACAATGATAATGGCATACTGCTATTCTACAAAGGTACAAGACCTGGCACTGTCTCTGTGGGGGCCAACTGGGACATCCAACGTACATTTTAAAATGTCTTTCCAGCAATTAACATTTAAGAAACTATCATAAACAAAGAATGAAGGATCCATGAACTATCTTCACCGCATTCAAGCAATTGTCTTATACAATTATTTATAGATATATACATGGGTTTATTTTATTTTTAATTAATTAATTTATTTATTTGAGAGAGACAGAACATGATAGCAGGGGGAGGAGCAGAGGGAGAGGGCCAACCAGACTCCAGCCCAGCACAGAGCCCGCCACAGGGCTCCTCCATCCCACCACCCCGGGATCATGACCTGAGGTGAAATCAAGAGTCAGACGCTTAACTGACTGAGCCACCCTGGCGCCCCAATATATACATGGTTTTAGCCTAGAGGTGTGTGTGTGTGCATGTGTGTGTGTGTATGTGTATTAACAGTATGCCATAGTTTGTGTATTAATAGTAGGCCGGAGGTTTAGTAAAGTATAATGGGCCACTAAATTGTATTGTAATAATAAGCTATCAGGAAAAAACTCACGTATTAGAAAATTTAATGGCATTAAAAATGTTCATAATCACCTAATGAAGAAAACACTTTATAATATACTGCATATATATTCTTATGTTAATTTATGACATGTCTTTTGAATATATGTATATAAATAAGCCTTATTTTCACCTTTATCTATATCTGCATCTATTTATAATTGTAAAGAGCTGCACATACATGCATACACAAACGCATGCAAACACATAGGTTTTGTGTAAAGTAGTTGTCTCAACTACTATTTTTCTAAAGTAGTTGTCTCTTAACAGTGAGCTTACGGGTATTTTTTTTAATTTCCTAATTTTCATTAAATATTTTTTCCAGTAAGCTCATTCTTTGTATAATCATGAAAATATAATAAAATATTTTGGAAAAATAATAAAATAACACAGTTCAAAATTCTTTAACATGCCTTATTTTTTGGCTGCAGCCATTCTACCAGTATGACTTGTCAATGGTAGTTTGTATCACCCGTTGACATGCAGTGCAAAATAAAGGTGAAATTTAAAGAGATAAATTGTTTAACTATACAATCCAAATAGAAACACTGTATGTATTTCTAAATATTATAAATATTGTGTGTATATGTATGTATGTGTTAAGTATATAAACTAGTCTCAAAAAATATAAGAAACACATTCACCGGAACATGTTCTTTTCTATTACAGCAAGTCTGAATGTAAACCCTAAGATCCTAAATTCTCTGATAGAAGAATCCTATTTTTTATTTAACTTTTGTACTGTCCTTCTCTTCTGGATAGGTTCACATTTGAATGATGACTGCAATCCTTTCTTGAAACCAAGAAAATAAAGTGCAGGTAAGTGAAATATAACACCGTATGTTATCTATACTGAAATTAAATTTTTTTTTAAAGATTTTACTTATTTATTTGACAGAGACAGACACAGCGAGAGAGGGAACACAAGCAGGGGGAGTGGGAGAGGGAGAAGCAGGCTTCCCGCGGAGCAGGGAGCCAGATGCGGGGCTCGATCCCAGGATCTTGGGATCATGACCTGAGCCTAAGGCAGACGCTTAACAACTGAGCCACCCAGGCACCCTGAAATTAATTTTTTTTAAAAAGTAAGCAATGATTACACTAAATTGAGATCAGCTGAGCCTGTGGAAGGCATTAAGTCTAAATTGCCATTTACAAAAGGCAAACAATAAATACACATTCAAGAGGAAAAATAATGTGCAGACAGGTGAGTTACTCTACAAAGTAATCTTAACTAAATAAAACAAGAAAAACAATTAAAAACATGGGTGGAGTTAAGTCTGTGGACACAGTGATCATGGTACATTTACAAATATGGAAGTTCTAAAATGGAGGTAGGTTTAATAGGCATTTTTTAAAGATTAAAATGGCTTTTATATGTATATAAATATCCTTTACCAGATACAATGGAACTAGATGACTTAGAAATATTAATGAAGGTGCACTGTAATGAACTATTATAAGAAGAAATGGATTATGTTCAACTTCCTTTGGGCTTTCATAAGACGTTGAGAATATCTGTCACCTTTCAGATTAATTTATATTTTTATATACATACATGATAGCAATAAAAAAAGGAAAATGTTACATTAAAATTATTTGCAAATGTTTTCCTTCTCTATCTCCTTAGAAAGATGCAGGCTTCATATTTTCCGGGTCAGCTTCTTAGTCACTTCTGTTGGGTAAAATCTGAATTATGGGAGATGAGAAAATTGAAGTATGTCAGATAATTAAATTACTATGCATAGTAAAGAGATGAAAGAAAAGGTAGGAAGGGAAAAAATAAAAGGGTGATCTGTGAGGGTATTTTATAAGTTTGGCATCGAAATGACTATTTTGGGTCAACTCAATATTTGTAGTGAGAGAGATGTATAAAGATTTTTAAAATTTTTTACAATGCATGTGAATGTATTTCTTTGGGATTTGGCATGAGCTGTATGGAAGGTTAATTAGCTGGGTGTTTGAATCTTGTTTCTTTAAATGCAATCCTCTTTTGAGATAAGCAAAAGAAAAATGAACAATGAACCTTATGTAATTGTAGGGCATACCGTTTGCTAATACCCAATATCCATTTCCCCTTCTTCCTTATAAAACTCTGATATGGATCCAGTGTCTGACTCACCTCCCCTCAAATCACCCCCTCCCATAAAAAACAAAACAAAACAAAACAAATAGATCAAAGACATGTGCATCAAAAAATATTGACCTTTACTGCCAGCTCCAGAGGTAGGAATAATTGATCTAAAAATAAGATCATTCCCATGCAAGTGAGTGGTTCAAAAATGGGTATGTAACCCAGTTTTAGCCTATAAAATACCTGGGAAATTTTACAGAGGTTTCCTGGAGAAGTTTTACATCTGCTCATAGAGACCATATAAGAAGTTGTATTCTTTCTTCTTCCTCTCATGTTGTCATCTTTTATCACAAATTCTGAAAGAGTGCCCACACTACAACAATCCTGAGGGTGAAGAGAATGCTGAAAATAGCAGAGACAAGGTATTGAAGATGCAGGGGATTTGTAGGGCCCTGTTGGGTGCTAAATAACCAGCTTTAAAATCAGCACTACCTCTAGATTTCCTAAAAATGTCTTTATTGTTTAAATCAGTGTGAATAAAAAGTTCCATTAGTTGTAGCCCAAAGCTTCCTAATTGAATCTATAGTTTATAGTCCTTCTGGACAATGTGGACAATGATGTTAGACATTCATGGACCAAAGACTTTTGTCCAGATTCTATGGGGACTTGGCTCCTGATATGATACTTGTAATTCAAAGTCTTTGGAACATGTCACCAAAACAAAAACAAAAATGGAAATTTTCAAGATTTACTATCCATAGCCTGAAGCCTGGATAACCATTTGTAGAACATGTTATAGAACCAAAGGTGGATTACACACTTCAAATGCAGAGAAATGCCACCAGCCATGTAAGGTTCAGCAGGCTGTGCCCTTGACATTTTTCATGGACACAAAACCACCAGAAACCCCATTGATCACTGACTTAGGAGGGACATGCAGAAGGGCAAAACATTGTTCAGATTCATATGAAGAGTAAAATACTCAGATTCAGTAACTTGTACAACCATCCCCTTTCCACCAGGTGCTTGAGTGTGCTTGCAGTTTTGAGCCAAGATGGAAGAGGAAGAGGAAAAGGAAAATTGAATAAAGTAGAATTAATTAAGTTGATCTGTGTGAAAAAGAGCTAAGCCACAAACATTTGAGGGGAGAGGTAAGATTTCCTTAGTCTTCTATCTGTGTGATTAAAATAGAGACCATTTTTTAATAAATGAAACTTTGTCATATTTTGCATTATAATATATAATTTCAGTTAAGAGAACGAGATGGGTTAAAATACCACCAGGGTGTTGAAAGCAGGATTTGCTATATGTAAGTAAGGTCATAATTAATTTGCAAAAGGACATTTCCTTACCTCTATTTCCTTTCCAATTTAGTTTCTATTCTGAATCAGATGCTCTATTAAAATCCATATTTTATCCTTTCTTCATTCATTTTATTCTAGATTTATCCTCAACACTTTCATATTCTTTAGATAGTAGAAAAATAAATTTAGAACAAATAGTTACAACTGTAATTCACCTAAGATGTTGTCATAGACATATGAAGGAAGAGGCAGACATAAAAATTATGTTGAAAACCCTGCAAGGAAAAAAAATTAGAGGTGAAATAATGCCTTATACTTTACAGAAACCTTTCTCATAGCAATGGCCTAGAAATGCCGATCAGTAACAGGCGGTTCTTAAGTGTTGAACTCAGAAGAAGTAAACACACAATATTCTCCTATAAGCTATTGAATTGTCATAAAAAATTTTGAGATCTAGTGTTGTATTTGTTAATATGTAATATGCACATAAATCACCATGTCAGAAACTAATGTCGCAAATAATAAGGTATAAGAGAAAGATAAGGTGGAGATGGAGCTGAGAAGCAAGAAGAGCTGGGAATGGGGAGGACAAAGATGATCAGTAGAGGAATCCAGCAATGCAGACAGCAATGAAGGACCCCCTTCAGATCCTTAGAACTCTTAGGTCAAAGTATGACCTTCTTAGAGTGCTGATAAAAAATTTTATCAGCATAGTGAAGATAAAACACGGGAAGCTAGAAATTTGAGAAACTCCAGTCATTTGTTGATTAAGCAAAAACACAGTTATTTTGTTAATTAAGTAATTTGATTGCAGAATGGAGTAAGAATCAGGGTCAACACACTCTGTAACACTGCTTGTTATACAGAAAGAAAGATCTTTAGTTTGAACAACAGCTTGAAAATCCTTTGTTTCAGGTAAAAAAAGAAAGAAACCCACTTAAAAAAAAATTCACTTGTTAAAATTCAAAAAAAGGGTTTTTTTTGGTTTTTTTTTAAAGATTTTCTTTATTTATTTGAGAGAGAGGATGAGATAGAGAGAGCATGAGATGGGGGAGGGTCAGAGGCCGCTGAGCAGGGAGCCCGAGGCGGGACTCGATCCCGGGACTCCAGGATCATGACCTGAGCCGAAGGCAGTCGCTTCACCAACTGAGCCACCCAGGTGCCCCCAAAAAAGGTTTTTGATTTAGTTTTCACTCTATCTTGGAATATTCTGCCCTTGATCTTAAGAGAGTTATCTCCTGAACTCTGCTCCATCATATTTTATAACTCTGTAAATATTTGTTCCAAGGGATCTTGAAATGAAATTATCCAGAAGTCTAGCCAAGCTTCTTGCCCTCATTATTACCCGATTTGTTTTGTCTATCTGCAGTTCTGCTGGAAGACTTTCATTGAGCCACATTTTTACCTAGTCCAATAAATAATTCTCTTTAGGTATTAGCTTATGTAAAGTCCACTTGCAATTATGAATAATTCTTTTTCAGTAAAAAGGATTAATCTATGCACAGTATTTTCTTGGTGCTTATTAAGAAGTTGGTGCTTATTACAGAAAAAAAAAAGAGTTGTCTTGACAGGTTGTTGAAGCTAGACTAGATTGACATTGAAAAAATCATACTGAAACCCAGATGATCATAAAAAGACATTTTTATTAAATTATATAATGCTAGATCATTTCATTCTTTATCAATTCTAAGAATAAATGAATGCATATTACTATAACATTACATAGAACATATTAAAATTGAACTTAAGAAAATGCAAGGTGTAAAATACTACAGATATTTTAGACATTGTTCCCCAAACTACTTGTGTATAGTATCCATCTATAACAGCAATAGCATATACACAAAGATACAAAAATCATGAAATTATTCATTTGATTCTGCTTACGTGTGGATATTAACAAAAGCTGTACACCAACAAACAAAACAAAAGCTGTACACCAAAGAGTACTAAATCTAAAACTGTGTTGGTATAGATATCAATCATAGACGATATAAAACTTCTTTGGTTAAAATATTCAAAATATTATTGTATTTTGGAAATGTATGATGAATCTATAATTTTTAACTTTTAAGTATTCAGTTTGTTGAAAGCACTAATTAAAGATCATAGTCTCAATGGTATATATGGGTTAGTTTTCTATATTCTGTGGCCATGGACTGAAATCTGAAGATTAGTCAAAGATATTCACAAATGCATGATGCCTAAAGGAAAAAATGCAAGACTGAAAACCCTCTGAAGGCAGGGCCAGTAATCTCACCTTGGCATTATTCTTCCATGTGCAACATAACATCTAGCACAGACAAACACTTGTTAATGAAGAAAGAAAATGTTGATCATACATTCACTTAATACACATATACAAACAGTAAGTCGAAGCTTACTGACCTTATTTAGGTCAAGAAATCTTCACTCATGAAGAGCACAAATATCTATGCTCATCTTAAACTAGTTTTGGACACGTATCTTTGGTATTTCCAATACTTAACTGAGGAAGGTGATATTATTAATAGTACAAAATATGTATTTTATTTTTTTATTCTTTAAAAGATTTTACTTATTTGTTTGAGACAGAGAACACAAGCAGGGGGAGGGGCAGACAGAGAGGGAGAAGCAGACTCCCCGCTGAGCAGGGAGCCAGACATGGGGCTCAATCCCAGGACCCTCGGATCATGACCTGAGCCGAAGGCAGATGCTTAACCGACTGAGCCACCCAGGCGCCCCTAAAATATGCATTTTAAAGATAGAGCATTAGTTAATAATACTACTCAAATCTTATATTCTTAAACAGTTAATTTCAAATAAAATTTGCTTTTTAAAGCCTTGAACAGTAATACACTCAATAATTTGAATTAAGAATCTAAAATTCTATATGCTGTACATATTTCATTGGCAAACATTTAAAATGTAAAACTATATAAAATCGATACATTACAAGAGATATTGCAGTATAAATCTAATAAATTCTTAGGCACACCGAGTTTTTATTGAATCTTCTATATGAGATGCATTTATTTGTTTAATACAATAACCATCGCAGTCCCTAATAATGTAATTCTAATTTCCACATGAGAATAGACTTCCCACAAATAATCTTGAGTTTCTTACTATGACAGAAGTATAGGTCAAAGTTTTAGGATATCTTAACATATTGTCATTTTGAAACAAATTGTGTATTATATTTTGGGAATAACTTCTTTCTGATTTCATTTAAATGCGTAGTTGAAAGAAATCTTTTTTTTTTTTCAAGATTTATTTATTTATTGGAAAGAGCGAGAATGAGAGTACATGAGAGGGGGGAGGGCCAGAGGGAGAAGAAGGCTCCTCGGTCGAGCAGGGAGCCCGATGCGGGACTCGATCCCGGGACTCCAGGATCATGACCTGAGCTGAAGGCAGTCGCTTAACCAACTGAGCCACCCAGGCGCCCAAGTTGAAAGAAATCTTAAAAACTAGAGTACCTTCAAGAAAATTATGTATAGCATCTATTTAATGCAGTAAAATGTGTAAAAATGTGTATCATGGCATTGATTCCTTCTGAAGCAACACAGAGCTCTCCCTGATCCAGGCTTGTTTGAAACCCATTTGATCATGATTTTCCTGAGGCAATTTATGAGAGTGGTTTCACTTGTAGCTTGTGGACAATTCATAATTCTGTCTTTGTAAATCTTTGGGATAAATTTTCTCTGCACCTATTTTGGGGCTACCTCCTCATTGAATGATAACAGGGGACAATTAGCTTCACCCCATAAACTTACACAAAAGAACTAGTCTATTATATGCTGAAGAGGAAAAAAATCAAAGGTATAAACTAAGAAAAATTTACTTATTCACTAAAATTATGCTTTTAGAAATAGAACTAAAGTTTAGATGTATAAATTGGTGTTATATCAAGGTTCTGCATATTTAAAATCATTGGTTGCAACTTGACATTTTACAAGACAATTGACAAATTAAATGCTGTTGTTAGTCTGATGATCTGGGAAAATTTGTAAATCTTTGCATGCTATACACTGTGCTGTTTTAAAGGGAAAATAATAACAGTGGCAAAGCTGATCAGACCAAATTGCAGTGGATGTGTTTTTAAATATGGTACCAGTTACTCTAAATATTTATATTTGCTAATTCTTACTAGATAATTTGGTCTTTAAAGAGAAGAAAAAGCAAAATCTGCAATGCATTTAGTTTAGAACAGTTCTGCTGCTTGTGTGTATTAAAATACCATCCAAAAGTGGGGTACCAGTCAGCTATCAAAAATACATATGGTATGCATGAAATATGTAGAACATTCAAGGAGCTACTGTAGATTTCTCAGACAAATATCCTGTGTCTCCTCAAATTTCAGATCATTAGCAACTTGCGCTGCCCCAGCTGTATCTGCAGCTACTTCTTTCCAAAGTCATGCTTTCAAATGTACCACCTTGGCTAATTAGGCACTTGCTCAAGAAGATTCATCCTGGGGGGCGCCTGGGTGGCTCAGTCGGTTAAGAGACTGCCTTCAGCTCAGGTCATGGTCCCAGAGTCCTGGGATCGAGTCCCGCATCGGGGTCCCAGCTCAGCGGGGAGCCTGCTTCTCCCTCTGACCCTCTCCCCTCTCATGCTGTTTCTCTCTCAAATAAATAAATAAATAAAATCTTTAAAAAAAAAAAAAAAGAAGAAGATTCATCCTTGGTTACTGCTGCTCTTGAAACCCACTCATACCTTGACGTCCTGCCATTTCTGATCACTTCCAGGAATGGAGGAAGCTCAACACCTCAGGCCATGGGTGGAGCTTCTGGAGAAACTGGTAAAGGGGAAAGGTACAAGAAAGCAACTCTGAAGAAGAAAAACTTTAATTCTTCACGAGATATATTCTGACCAATAAGAAGCTGTAAATAGAACAATGAAATTTACTCTTTTCGCCTTCCTATGGACTGTTCTGTGACATTTTCTATCAACTGCCTCTCTGATGATGGGTTATGGTCTCCTTGCCCCGTGACTGCATCTGTCATACAACTTGGTGTGAAGCAGGGACTGGTGGAATAACGTGTCACCTTTCATTGTTTTCCATTCTGCCCTCTTCCTTTACTTCCCCCCCCACCTTGCTGGCCTGGGGTAACATCTACCACATAACCCATTGGCACTTAACCCTTGCCTCAGACTTTGTTGTAAGGGAGTGTAGGATAAGACTGTAGATAGTCTATGAAATTACCTATGCTATTTCTATCGGGAAAAATACAATTAAGTTGACTATAGTAAATAATTCACTCATATGGGATTTTCTTTAGAAATATTTTCATAAATGCACAACATTTTTTAAAAAGATTTTGTTTATTTGAGAGAGAGAGAGAAAGAGAGAGAGCTAGTATGAGCAGGGGGAGGGGCAGACAGAGAGGGAGAAGCAGACTCCCTGCTGAGCAGGGAGCCCGATGCGGGACTCAGTCCCAGGACCCTGAGATCATGACCCGAGCGGAAGGCAGACTCTTAACTGACTGAGCCACCCAGGTGCCCCTGCATAAGTTTTGTTTTAATTTCCAGTCAGACTTACTAGTTCAACATAATAAAAACTATCTCAATTGTGTCAAAAACGTTCAAAGAAGCTGAAATCTTGTGCTGTGTGTGTAAATATATACATATGCATCAGTAAAATATGATCAATGAAAAAGAATATATATTTTATAAGCAATAAAAAAGAAAATAGTGGGAAAAACTTACTTCAGTGGTTAAAAGTAGATTCAGTTATATACTTTTCAGCAACCAAAACGTAGTTCCATGGCATTTTAGATGTGTGTTGAAATGAGAAGCATGTTGGCCAATTATTGATATTCTCATATGGTCTGACAATGAATTCCTTCAACTTTTATTAAAAAGTTTACTTAGTCCATGGTGTCATTCATTAAGATGACATCACACCATGTCATAAACTCCTTATAGCATATTTTACAATCTTTATTTTCAATTTGTTGAATTTTAGATAGAACCATTTCACAAATCAAATAATTAGATTTTGAAGAGAATTTTACTTAGGAGTACTTAGTTTGGTGGAGGTGTTTTCCTTCAGAAGTCCTGATAAGATATGGCATTACGTTATTGAACAAAGAATTCAGTACATTTTAGAAGGAAACTAAATGCAGCCAATAAAAAATCCACATTTTGGACAATTAAGTTAAAATATTTATTTTATAATTTGATTAGCAAAACTGTGTTGATAATCTGAACTATCAATCAAGGCCATTTAAAAGATTAATATTAACTTTATCATAACATAGTTAAGTGTAGTATCCTGTAGGTAAATGCTTAATAATCTTTTTTATTTTGAGAAGAAATCTCTAGAGAAAGAAATGAGAATAAGTTGTTTATTTCATACCACCCTCATTCATCAATGTAAAGACCATTACATTTTATTTTATATTTATTCCTTTCTTTCTAGATATCTATGTCCCTTCCTCTCCATTCCAGTGGGAAGGTATCATAGAGATCATATCTTCCAAAACCTCATCAAAAGTAGAGACTGACATGATCAACATCACATACTAGTTTGGCAGATTTGGAAGTAAAACTCAAATCACCTGAGCTGGTGTTCTATCCATAGGGGATGTTGAAAGGTGTAGTGGTGCAGTGTTTAGAGCAGGGAAACATCTTTTATGTGTAAGTTTTTCACGAACAGTCATGTAACTCTTCTAGCCTCACCCTTTTCATTTGTAATATTAAGAAAGCTAAATTAGATACAATATAATGCTCTTTCAACCTTAAAATTATATGAAAGTCTAAATACATTTCTATATTAGTGGGAGTTAGAGTGATAAAAGAGAAATATCAAAATTCATTTTGTTTGTTTTTATTCGTTTCTTTTCTAAAATGCTGCATCACTTCCAATTTTCCATAAGGATAGTCCCTCTCTAAATTGCCTAGGTGGCCACATCCTATACCAACCAACTAAATTTTTTTCCCAGTAGATCAGGTAAGAGTAGACTTATTATTACTTTTCATGTCATAAGCATAAAATGTTCCTCAAAGTCAATTATCAGTGATTTAGTGAACTGCAAAAAAAGCCTTTACTATGAACCTCCTTTATCTTTAGTTTGTGCCTGAGAGGACATATTTGCATAAAAATCTGGAGTAAATCTCAATATTAACATTTAATTGAATACTCATAATTAAAATTTTAATCCTACAAAGTAATTAAATTTTCTTCTGAAATAGTTGACTCTTTATGCCACCACATTGAGAAAACGCTTGGAAAGTCTTAAAGCTTAAAAAAATTAAGTACATCTCCAAGAAAGCTTGTCATTTTCTTATTTACTGGTTATGCAGAGCCTAAGTAAGAGAGCACATTGCCTTAATAATTTGTTCTGCTTTCCACATAAATGATAAGCACTAAAAATGTCTCCCAAACGACATGAAAAAGAAGAGACAGTGTGGTGTTAATTTTATGTGTCAACTGGATTAGGCCACTCGGTCAAACATTATTCTGGGTGTGTCTGTGAAGGTGTTTTTGGATGTGATTACCATTTTAACCAGTGCACTGAGTGAAGCAGATTGCCTTCTCAAATGTGGGTTTGAAGGCCTGAATAGAACAAAAAGTCTAACCCTCCTGTGAGTAAGAAGGGAATTCTCCTGCCTGACTGCTTTGTACTGGGACATGGGTACTATCCTGCCTTTGAACTTGAACTGAAACATCAGCTCTTCTTGGATCTTGAGTCTGATGGCTTTCAGACTAGAACTTCCCAACTGCAGACCTTGGGACATCTCAGCCTCCATAATCACATGAGCCATGTATATATAATTCATTCATATTCATATCAATTCATATATGTGTATAGTCATGTTGATTGAATATGAATTGATTCTGTATTGATTCTGTTTAGAGACTAATACAGATGGTATATATAAATCTTCTTGTGTTTATAAATTAATCTTGTTATATTTCTATAAAGAGGAAAGTAAAAAGAAAGCTTAGTAAGTCAACTAAAATCTTTAAGGAAGAGAGCTGATTGTGCCTTTAGGAAGATTCAAAGAGAAATGGAAAGTTGAAAAGCGTGTAATTGAAAGAATAAAGAAAGGACTAAGAAAGTCAGAGTTGGAGTCAGCTCTGGGGGCTTGGCCAAAGCTATAACCTATTAGAATCTCTTTTTACTCACTGAAGCATACAGGATCACTTCATCTACCCTACACACATCATTAATTCATTCACTCACTTATTCAATGAAGGAGATGAATGTGCATTTTAAACCCAAGTTGCCATGTAAAAATAATGGCTGCTTTGACAGAACTGAAAATGATAATGCAAATAAAAATAATTAAGGAACAAGGCGGGAATGTGAAAATCTGACATCTCCATAAATGTGGAATGAGTACATATATAGATCAAAGGGACAAGTATAGGGAGAAGCTATATAAAAAGTACTAATTCTGGGGCACCTGGGTGGCTCAGTCGTTCAGTGTCTGCCTTCGGCTCAGGTCATAATCCCCGGGTCCTGGGATCGAGCCCCGCATCGGGCTCCCTGCTCCCCCGGAAGCCTGCTTCTCCCTCTCCCACTCCCCCTGCTTGTGTTCCCTCTCTCACAGTGTCTCTCTCTGTCAAATAAATAAATAAAATCTTTAAAAAAAAATAAAGTACTAATTCTTGGGACTCCTGGGTGGCTCAGTCAATTAACAGGATTATAGAAACAGGAAAATAAATATACTTACCTTAATTTTCAGGCTCAATAATGCTATATATTTATAGCAGAAATAAAGACACAGGGGCACCTAGGTGGCTCAGTCGTTAAGCGTCTGCCTTCGGCTCAGGTCATGATCCCAGGGTCCTGGGATTGAGCCCCACATTAGGCTCCCTGCTCAGCAGGGAGCCAGCTTCTCTCTCTACCTGCCACTCCCCCTTCTTGTGCTTTCTCTCTTGCTCTCTCTCTCTCTCTCACAAATAAATAAATAATTTTTTTAAAGTGTTAATTCTCTATACTTTTCAGAAAGAGCATTGTGAGATTTGCTTACCCTTAGATTTGAATATTGAGAGAGACCATGCAAATTCATAAATATTTAAGCTGTGGCTAATTGTCAATCAATTATGATTTTTAAAAATATCTTGATATTTTAAAAAGCATATTTAACATCTGATGATGGCTAATTAATGGCAGTAAATAGACTCTTCAACAGAGTTTAGATCTTTCCCGTCATTCTATTAGATGTCACTTATCACAGTATACATCTGAAGAAACTGGTAATAAAATACCTTCCTTAATGAATTAGCCCAGTAATGATAAGAGTCCCAAAAAGTATAAAGAAACAAAGTTGCACTGAAGCCAAATAGTAAGTTTTCCAAAAATAGAAACCATGACTTATCAAGTAGTGAACAAAGAAATGGCAATGCCAGTAGGAAATAATAGAAGAATTTTTACAAAGAAAACATGAATCTAAAATGCTAAATAAGAGAGGACAAGAGGAAGATGTTTACTATTTATTTGAATAGGAAAAAGCAAATGATAAAAAGGGTTTGCAAATGCATTTCTCATCTTGTTCTCTATTTTTAAAATGTCATGTTCATCATGTGAGAAAGCATAAAAGAAACCAGTGTGATTAGAAGGAAATGAGAAGAGAACTAATATTTATTGCGCACCTTTCCTGTAATAAATGTTGACATATTTTACTCCTTTTAATCCTCCAGATGGTCTCATAATTGATCAATATTTTATGGACAAGGAAAATGAGTCTATATAACTTGTCTAGTCACAGTGCTTTTTTAAAGAAAAATATAATTGGATTAAAATCCAGATACTCTTTTACTCTGAAAGTTAACCTTACCTGAAGTCTATGAAATCAAAATCAAGTATTACTTGTGAAAATAAGTAAGGACTCTTAGTTCACCAGGCACAATAAGCACATAATAACCTTGGAGTATTCACTATTTTTTATTTTAAAACCCCAAAATATTATTTAATCAAAATGTATAGAGACCAAAAAAAAAAAAAAAAAAACCCAAAAAACAAAAAACAAAACAATCCCTGAAAAAGACTGATAAACAAATTCTCCTAGTAAAGAAAGGCAAACCTGAATTCAGGGAGTAGTCTTAAAATAGTTTAATGATCTGAGAACATCACTGTGGAATTATCAGGTTCACAGAATTTACAGAGTGAGGTTAGTGATGTAGTTTAGATGAATTTAGCAATAAGTGGAGTAAAGGGGTAAGGTCCATGACCTGGAGCAGTTTAGAATTTTGCTGAAGCACCTGTTTGAATTACCCGTATCGATGTGTTGAATGACTCACTTAGCTTTATAAATTATTTTAGTAATGCATTTAGAGAATCATTAAAAATCCAAAGGGGTCACTTAGGAGCTTCATGTTTTACTGAATTTTATGACAGAAATTACCTTCTATAATAGTATTGGGGGTTTTAAAGATTCATGAAATTATCAGGACAGGTCTCTTGAGGAGAATGTCAGTGATCTAGTATAAATGAAATGTCACTTTTTAGGACTGGTGCCCTGAACTCTCAGTCAATAGCAAGGAAATCAGGCCAGATTGCTTCCTGAAGATAGCAGCCCAACATTATGGGGCTGCAAAACAGACCATTTAGATGATGAACAACAGTTGGAAAAATATCAGGAAGGAACAGAATCCATTCTTTTAGCCTTACAGAATATTGGTGAGTTTGCACATAATACTGGGTACACTCTTTGAATATCACTTCTCACTAGAGAACATCTAATAGGAGAACTCCTCATATGTACTGGGAACATTATTTGTCTTATGTCATTTAATCCCCTTGGCAATCCTCTCAGAAAAGTATTAATTTTATCATCATTGGTATTTAAAGGTAAGAAAAACTGAATTCAAAGAGGTGAAGTAATTTACTGAAAATCACATGAGATAAGAAGTACCAAAACCTGGATTTGAATGCCTCTATCTGTTCTTCCTTCTGTGATGCAGTCAGTCTCTGTCACAGAAACCCATGTGAAGAAGAAGGAGAAGGAGGAAAGAAGAAAAGAGGTTTTAAAAAATAAAAGTTGAAATGACAACGTGATTATTTTTATTAATCTTGAAGGTTGTGGAAAATATAAACATAAAGTTACTAAATTGATTCCTGATAGATATACACTTATAAAAACATAAATTTTTGTTTTTTAGAGTAGATAGTAAGTCAGGGCAAACCATAACTCCTGATGTGCTATGTAAGGACATTATAGAAATGATTAGACAAAAGGTTGGGAAACACCTATTTACACAGCATGCCTCCTGACTTTTCGAGGGTGACATAAATAAAATATGGACATTTTCTTAGAAGAGAATTTTTATTACCATTCAGAGATAGAAGATCCTATGTGTGTAAAGGATTACCAAACACTATCCTGGTAATCAGGAAATTTGATGACACCAAGATTATAGTTTAAAGAGATCCACTTTGCATTTTGAATTCATGAAAATTCATTTATTAGATTTCCTACTAGATGCTGGGTACTCTGAGAGGTGCTGGCACAAGAATGTTAAAAAAGACACAGTACTTCCCTCCACTTTCTTAGTGTTTATTGGGTAAAAAAAGTCATAACACATTTTCAGTTATAGAATATGCACAGAAAAAATGTAAGATGGGCACAGAACCCAATCTTGGATGGGTAGTAATAATAATAAAACTTCATAAGGAAACTGATATCTAAGCTTGTACTTTCATGTATTAGCTAAACAAATATTGGTTAGAAGCCCGATATGTATCAGTCACTAGTCTAAGAACCAGCAATAAATTAGTGAACAGGTTTTTTTTTAAAGATTTTATTTATTTATTTGAGAGAGAGAGAATGAGCGAGAGAGAGAGCAGGAGAGGGGGGAGGGTCAGAAGGAGAAGCAGACTCCCCGCTGAGCAGGGACCCCCCGATGCGGGACTCGATCCCTGGACTCCAGGATCATGACCTGAGTGGAAGGCAGTTGCTTAACCAACTGAGCCCCCAGGCACCCACAAGTTATTTTTTTTTAAATCTCTTTCACCATTGCAAAATCCACATAGAGAAGAATAAAGGAATTAATGAAATAAGAATAGAAACCAGTAAATTGGAAACTAAGCATTAATAAGGATAAAAAACCAATAGCTGGTTCAATGAAAAGACTCATAAGTTAGAAAAAACTGACAAGACTGATCAAGGGTAGGGGGGAAGGGAAGGAAGGTGGAAAAATGCACTATGAAGAAGGAGAGGTATCTATAGACAATATTACAAAAATAATACAAGAATATTATGAAAACATATACATGCCAAAAATGTGAAAATCTAAATAAAATAGATAAATCTCTATAAGGAATACCATAGAAGACCTTTATTATTCTTTTGGCTAAATAGTATCTGAATTCCCTTCTCTTTGTTCAAGATACTGCTCACCTTATTGGTAGAAAGGGCAAAAGCACATGGAGAGATATTCTGGTAAGAAGAAAACAGCATGTGCAAAGGCCCAGAGGCAAGATAGAATTAGCAGGATTGTGTAGAGAGTATAAATAGCATGACTGGAGAACTGAATGGAGAAAAGAGGTCCCAAATCATCAAGAGTATCATAAGCTATTTTAAAGATTTTGGATTTTTTTCCTGGCATCGACAGAGAGTCACTCTCTGTTTGGGAAAATTGGATAATCATGAAGGTAATGATGGTCTTGATAACTTCTAACATTGTTTTAGTCCTTTTCATATGCTGAGACTAGGGTACTCAGTGCTTTATGTGAACTATCTCAATTAACTCTCATAGGAACTCGGTAAGATAGATATTCCTATTATATGAATTTTAAAAGTAAAGAAACAGCAAACTTGTCACGTTCAAGAAAATAATATATAAGTAAAAGCAGAAACAACAGCTTCTTTCAAAATACCTGAAAGATATATGGGTTCAAATATCACAGATTAGATATAACATACAAAAAGAAGAGAGGGATCCTTCATCCACTGCATAGTACTAGAAGAAGCTTCAGCATCTCAAGTTGTGGCAGGTGTCCAACAGATACTGACTGAGCAGTGCACAAGATTGGATTTATTAATGGAAAAGGGTTAGACAGTCTGGGGCATCCATGAGATACCCATGAGATACAGGGGAGGACTGACACAGGAAGATTTAAACAACATGGATTTCAGATAAAATACGAAGCATCATGGAAGAATTAGTTGAGATTGTGGCCCAATCATTTTTAGTGATGCTGGTCTGCACTATTTCTGTTTGATTCTCTCCAGCTCTGCAAAGCAACCTGAGTTTAAGAGCAAGGAAGGCAACACACATAGATTGTCCATGTACGTTTTATGTTTGGTTAAGTTTTCAAGAAAATGAGATAGCTTTATGAACCAGTTACCTTTCTTTATCTCACAGTTTCTACTCAAGATCAAATTATAAATGGTGAGAAGTTGCCAGGAGGAGACTTAAATTTTCATCCTAAGAGAAATAAAGTAAAATAAGTTACCAATACTACAGATGGTAGATCAGCATCATCCTGGTAAAAAAAAGGTAGAGCTTATTAGAGTTAACACATGGGCATTGATCATTTGCACTTAATATATCTTAAAATCCTTTCACATTCTTTTTTGATTTAGAATTTTTTTTTGTAAGAGAAAGTATTCTAAAGTCTGAGAATTTCTTTCATTTATTCCTTAATACCTACATATCTACCATATTTGTTAGTGCATGATTTAAATTGAATTAAAGTGTTTTAAAGAAAAAAATTATGAATTTGGACTAAAGATCACATATTTATATTTATGGGTGATAACAATCTGTTCATAAGGCAAAATAATTATGTTTAGGACATTACTGAATCTCTTAATTCTATTTACGACTTTGAGGTAGATTAAAAAAACTATGTGAGTTACAAAATGCTAGCTGACATACTAAATTAATCAATAGATGACAATATTGCTTATGAAGTTAATAAATATAATAAACACACTGTAATATTCTATATGTAATACTTGATTTTATAAAAACTAATGTTTATTCTAAGCCTTCAGCATTCAAATGTACCTTTAAAATAAAGAATCTCTTATATCTAACTCATACTTGGTAGTCACCGTCAGGAAACTGAAAATAAATCTTATTTTTCAAAAGACAGTCCAACAATTATTAAAAGCAAAAAATGTTTATATGTAAAGAGCATTTACATGCACAAAAATGTCAATATTTATGTCAAATAAAAATAATAACTATTTGTTTGCAAATTTCCATATTTGGCTTGCTCCATTTCCCAAGAAGAACTTATTGAATGTTTATTCGACTAGGGAGTAAAAGCAGAAGATATAATCATCAGACCAAACTATCAAACTCAGTTGTGAAAAATGAATGCAGTCATATAAAACTGCTTTTATCTGTCTTCTTTTCTGTAAAAGTACAGAGAAATCATTTAACAAAACAATACTAAATTACATGAGCATTCAAATCATTTTAAAAATAGCTATTAGAATTTTTAAAACTTCAGAGAAGCAGTTATCTGTTGATCGAAGACATGCAGTTTAGTACTTCTTATCAATCTAAGTAATATGGAAAAAAAGATGTATGTATGACAATTCCTGAAAGGAGAATTAACGAAATCATCTTCCCTTTCTCTTTATCTGTATACCATTCTTTACAAAGCGAGTACATATAATTTTTCTCACATATGTTCATTTTTATTAATATAGTCAAATCTTGAAGTAGTTCAATACTTTGAAAATTTTAAAAGACGTATATATTTCCCCATACCTTTCAGAAGAAGGGCCATTTGTGTCTGGCTCCATCTGTGTGATGACATATATTTAAAGGCTTAGTGTCTTATTTTTATTCATATGCTAAATCTCCTATGTAAAACAAATCCATAATACGGCAGAGATAAAGGGGCCAGGGCAATCAGGGTGTACCCATTCTGCTGATGTGCTAAACCTGAGATGCCCTGGGTTTACAGTAGTTTTTTAGCTGGGGCATTGACACTATAAATGGCTTATTTTCCTTGGAGCTTCCTTTAGTATTTGCCTCTTCAGTACTTCCTCAGTACTGAAATCAGTTATTCGATCATGGAGTGATAGAATCTGAGACTTAGAACCTTTGAGGCCTTCTCTAATGGGCTAAATGGTGGCCCCCAAAACTATATGTGCACCTCCTAAATTTGTACCTGTGAATATTACCTTATCTGGCAAAAGAGAGACTTAAAGCCCTCCAGGGGAAGCTCTTATCCTGGATTATGTGGATCCACCCTATATCATAAGTATCCTTATAAAAGAGAGTCAGAGAAGAGATTACTGAGGACAAGGCCATGCGAAGGGGAGGCCGAGGTGGGGATGATAGGACTGCACGTCATCCAATGCAGAGGACTACCCACAGTCACTGGCTGCTAAGAGAGGCATGGAATGGATCTTCCCCAAGGGCCTCAGGAGAGAGTGCAGCCCAGCTGACACCCTGATTTCAGACTTCCGTCCTCCAGAACTGTGAGGGAATCAATTTATTTTTTTAAGCCACCAAGATGGTGGTAATTCGTTACAGCATCTACATGAAACCAATACACCACCTTCCGCAGTCTCGTATGTCTTCAGGGGAGAGATTTATTTAGCAAATGGATGTCCAGTTTCCCCTTGACTGGTTCAAGTCTAAGCTGATCTCTAGGTAGCTAAAGAGGATTTTCTAGTACTACCTGTCTCGATTATCAGCATATTCTCCTTTACACCAAGCTGAAATCTGCTTCCTGACAGTACCCCCTCCCAGACCCAACACATTTAACAGGTGACACATTAGTTCTCTGCTATAACATAGACCAACTCTCTTCTTACATAAAATCCGTTCACATATTTGCATACCTTCCTTGCATAACCTGAAATGCTACGTATCTCCCATATCCTAGCTAAAAGTTGTCCTGTGAACGTCTCTCGTTTTCTCTGCACTTCTCCCATTGAGAGAGGATACTTGTGACATTTACGCCCATAGAGTACTTGGCACATGAAGACACATGCAAACATGAAAATACAACATCTTGAAGTATCTGGAGGTTGCAATGTGTGAAAATGGAGGAAAAATAATTTTAGAAATAAGAAGGAGCAGCAACAGAGATAGAAATAGAGATATGTAGGTGGAGGGAAAGAGAGAAATAAACAGAGTGAGAGACATAACACAGCCGGTAGGGCCGTCAATCATTGGATCATAATGAATAGCAATGGGGAGAGCTACAAACCAGAAAGCAGGATTTGCTAAGGAAAAATGGTTAAGGAACTTTGGATAATACTAATATAGAATCATTAAGAGTTTATCAAGAATAAACCCAGCACTGTGCAAAAAACTATACATGTAATACCTCCATTATCATCATAGTAAATTAAAGTGATATTGGATTTTATTATACCAAATTAAGGGTTAAGAAACTATTTGCTATTATTATTATAAATTAAAAATGAAAAAGGTGCTTAAATTCTTCATTGAAATCATGCTCCCTATAAATTGTGAAACTGGGATCTGAACCCCACACTCTCTGGTTGCTAAGATGACTCTCCAAGTGTTCTGATAATGCTGCCTCTCTCAATGCAAATAACCATGTATCTTCCTATTATTACTAGTGAACTGTCTTCCTTACTATTTCTTTCCTTATCCTCTCTGTCCCCATGCCTTCTCTTCTCTGACCACCAGACTATGGTCTGCAAACTTAACTTGAAAGCTAGAAGGGAGTCCTTGAAATGTGATCATCAGAGGGCTGCAGGCATCAGACCAAAACTAACATTGAGCACAATATATCAAACAGGCTACGTAACCTATTTATGTACGTCTACATCAGATCTGAAATGTATTTCTAGAAAACACTGCAGCACAATCCTGCCACATGTAATTCTGTGGCGATCTGGAAATAGATTTCTTTTTTTTTTTTCCTAATTAATACTGTGGTTTTCCTTACCTAAAGCCTCATTCACTGCTATTTTCCTTGTAACCTCTTTCATTTAAATAAGATACAGAGTCTATTTTCTATATCTTTGTTTAGAGGCTATGGATATTATTACCTTTAATTACTTCCCTATGTGGCTTTAAATTGAAATTACCTCCACAATTACTTTCCCCTGAAATGTCTATGGTGAAGTTCAGCAACTAAATGTTGATGGCTTCTAAATGAAGACATTTGGTTTGTGCTGTAATGATCAAGCAGGTAAAGAGATTTTATTTAGTTTAAACTTTGGAAAGTTTAAACATTTCAAGTAGTCCTGTCATCTCTTTTCACTCACTTATTTATGATTCAAGAAATTAATCCTAACAAAGTCATTTGATTCTGTGTGGTATGTTGCTACCATAGCAATTCTGTTGGTTTTTAATAATTAATATAAAGTTTCAAATGAAGTGTTTAATTGTATTTGCAGATAGTTTCCTGAGCCATAAATAGCCAACTCTCTTGAAGTCTTCTTCCATTATCCTTGACACTAGATAATCAACTTGTGCATTTTCATTGAAATGAGGCACAAGGCACTTGGGGCCAACAAGGTCATCACAACTCAAAAAGAACTTGGGAACATTTTAGGTTGCCATGAGTCACAGAGGGCAGATAGAACTTTGCATACAGCTTTACCACAGCAATG
Organism: Mirounga angustirostris; assembly: GCF_029215605.1. Classification (NCBI taxonomy): domain Eukaryota; kingdom Metazoa; phylum Chordata; class Mammalia; order Carnivora; family Phocidae; genus Mirounga; species Mirounga angustirostris. The sequence continues at coordinate 41,178,010 of NW_026991722.1, read as the reverse complement.
TATCCAATAATTATTTTTCTTAGAATCTGTTCCAATTCAAAAGACTGCACTGATCTCTGCATAGAAATCTAATTATTCTTCCCACTCATAACAATAGGCTACTCTTGCTGTTTCTCTTGTCACTTTCAGGTCATGTACATGAAAATAGGATTTAAGTAACTCCAATGCCATTTGTTTAATGATGTCCTGGAAGAATTCGTTTTCCTTTAAAGAGTGAATACTTACAAAGTTCTCTGTACCCATTTTACTAACCCGAGAAAGTTATTTGCTATTTGCTGAATGAGATGAGGTTTATAAAATATGTAATATTTTTATTTTAATCATTTTTGCATGAGTCATAGTCTTCCTAAAAATCTGCCTACAGTTTTAGCAGAATGGCAAAGCTATACATTTGAAAATGACTGAATTTTCATGTTTAGAATCCTAATATTTTTCTAAAAGATGAGTGTATTATTCATCAAATAGAAAACAACAGACAACAGAAATTTTCATATGAAGATATAAGGAGGTAGGACAGTATCAGTTTATCTTAAAAACACTGTCTTGTTATTTAACATCATTATTTGAAAAGAGGAAGAATTAAAAGAATATAATAGGAAGAATTAGGTGATAAAATAGTGGGGAAGTTAAGTGCTTTCTTCTTGAATTGTCAATACAAAAAATTGCAAACCTTTAAAACTTTATGTGCATATATAGAAAGCTGAAGCCTGTGTTTCTAAAATACAATAAATACAAAACTATTTACAGAACATGATTATCTCCAATTTCCTGTACCCTGGAAAATGGGATCAACTTATATTTTACTATCTAAGGACAAACTCTGAACCATGAATATTTCACAATGTTTGACTCTGGGGCCTTTGAGGCAGTAAGGATTTTCATTTGTCCTGAATATATTCAGAGTACTCACCTAGTACTAGCAGTGTTAACCTCTAACGTAGTAAATATTATAAAGCGACGTCATTCCATATAAATATTTCCCAGAAACATATCTAGTGCTACCTACCTTTAAACATGATTTGCAAATAATTATAGTAAGTTCTTGTATGACAAATTTTTATTAAACAATGGTGAATTTTATGTAACTCGGCATCAGGCTTTTCAATGGACAGACTGTTAATATTACTATGGTGGTCATAGTAGACGGCCTCTGGTGTGCAATGATTAAAGAGTACTCAAGTCCTAGAAAGGGACTAGTCGGATCTGTCCCAATCCACTGCCTGTTCTGGACTGAAATGGTATTTCTATAAGGACACTGACATGTATTCCAACATTATCAAACAAATTTTAGTAAGCAGAGTCTGAAGAATAATGAGCTAATTTTATATTTATTAAAATAGACTTCTGAACTCTATCAAATACTACCTACCATAAATAAAAGTAAACTATGAACATATCAAGAGATCAGGTGATTTATCAACTTAGGAAATGATCTTAGTTTCAATGTTTAATTTTAAAAGATATAATTTATACAAACTTACCCAATTTATTTAGAAAGACTAGACACATTGAACATGCATGACTACATTATCAAATTAACATAAATAATAGATATTATTTTGAGTAAAACAATCCTTATATAGACAAACATCTCTATGCAGTCTCTAAGTCTGCAAGTGGAAATCACAATGAAACTCAATTATTTAGAATTCACTAGTGAATTCTAATGATAAATAACTATAATCCATAAATGGAAATGCATAGAAGGAATATGGTTTTTTCATGGCCTATGGACAAGATCATAACTTTCTATTCTAATCCACTTATAAATTATTGTTAAATTAACTGAAAATTGTCCTATTACCATTCTATATATTTGATGATATTTTGTAACAATTCTTATTCTTCTCTTTCTTATGAATGATAGGCTACCATAATATTTTATGAAAAACACGTTTTTTCTTTTGGGAAGTGTTTAATATCTGCATGGTTAGCTAGATTTGGACTACTGTGAGGATCAGGTACACTGTGACAGGTGATTTACAAATCAGAATGTGAATTACAGTTATTGGAGTAACACATCATAACTTTCCTTCTTTGAAATTTATGTCCACTAATTCAAACCATTTTAACAATACTTATTGAGCAAATGTGATTTTCAGGAAAGTGAGATTCTAATGATTCATAGCAAATGATCGTTGACTATCATATGGTCCTTAATTGCGGGAAGTTTTGCCTCTGAGAGGACTGGGGCACAGATTATTCCACCATAACATCGAATTAAGAGTAGAATCAGACTCAGTGTAAGACAGATCATATCATCTTTCATCCAGAAAGAAGAGTGTTGCACCTATTGACTTCTTAACTGAGTCTACATCAACAGTCTATAGGTGAATATCATTTTGCCTATATTTTTATTGTGATATGACAGTATAAAATAAAATAACCCAAATAAATACATAAAATTGACTAACAAATCTTAATTCTTAGGCAACTTCATTTTTTCCTCTGTAGTAAAATGCTTATAAGAATACCGAAGGGAAAATAACAAGCAATATTGCCATCCAATGGTGAAATTGTAACATTTAAAGTATATTAAAAATCAAGATAAGATTATAGGACAATATCTCAAAATTAGTGGATATATCTTTCTTTTGACTGCCTGTGTTTTCTGGGAAATATAAAGGAAATATTGGATGTTATTAAGAGAGTGAGTGCTAAAATAAAATAAGAATCCACTAAGGGTGAGTTTTCACCTCTTTTCCATCAGAACAAGAGAAGCTTTAATTCCTATTATTTAATTATCAAAGAAGTAGGAGATTGGAGCTTGCAAAGCTTATTAATATCATTATTTTCATTCTTCATTTTACATTACGCTTAACAAATATTTTCCCTTCACAGTCAATTAAGGATCTACCTGAATTTTGTCACCTCCTAAAAGACTTCAGAACTCATCTTTCTCTTTCCCAAGCCCCCAGACACTTTGTGCCTGCACTATTCTTTATTTACAATTGTTTGATTTCCCTCAGAATCATCGACGTATTCATTGGCACACATCTTTAACTGGAAGAAGGAGGGATTATGTCTAATTTATCTGTAACATCTATAACCGTTAGTGCCTAATATAGGTCAACAATAAATAATTGTGGAATATAGTAGAATTGTCTTAAACTCTGAGTGACTCTTGATATACGAATTTGCATGTGCATACTAAAATGACTGTATCTCATCAGTGAGGTGGATTTTATCTCACTTGTAATCAAAGAGCCACTTCACAGTTCCCAGTATGTGGACATCTTTGAGCAGTTCCAGAGTAAAAGGAGATTACGGTAGCTAAATACTGAATTGTTAAAATCAATAAATAATAAAGTGCTTGTAAAATATGTATTGTTATGCATATTATATGGAATATACTCAATAAAAGAGTAGTTGGTAAAATTGCGTTGTTGCTGGTAATGACAAGGATTATTCAGGCTGCTATAACTAGACTTTATTAACTTGATATCCCAGGCATGAAAATTTAGAAAGAAGAAATATATTTTTTATGTATCAGAGTTTAACTACCACAGCAATCAATTTACATACGTATTGTTATTAACTTACATATTTTTCACTCGGCTATTCAAGAAATATTTAAAGAACATTGATTTTCTTCTTGCTCACTCTATTAAGTACTAGGAATGCAGGAGTAAACCAGATAGATGTGGCTTCTGCCCAAATGAAAATAGTCTCGTGAATAAATGGATATTGAACATGTAATTACAATTACGATAAGTGCTATGAACATGGTAATTGGGTGGAAATAAGGAGAAAGTCTACCCAAGAGTGACACACTCAGGAATGTCATCGAAAGAAGGGGAGTTAACTAGGTAACAAAGTCAGGCAGTGAAAAGGGAGTTTCAGGGAGAAGAAACTACTGAAAAAACAGTTTGAAAGTGAGACGAGCCTGGATCTAAGAGTAAGAGCTTGGGGCACCTGAGTGGCTCAGTCGTTTCGCATCTGCCTTCGGCTCAGGTCATGATCCCAGGGTCCTGGGATCGAGTCCCACATCGGGCTCCCTGCTTGGCGGGAAGCCTGCTTCTCCCTCTCCCACTCCCCCTGCTTGTGTTCCTGCTCTCGCTATCTCTCTCTCTGTCAAATAAATAAACAAAATCTTTGAAAAAAAAAATTTTAAGACTAAGAGCTTTAAGAGAGATATAATGGAAAGTGAAATTGAAAACCTTTTGAACTATGGTCAAGTATTTTAGATTTACCTTAAAGGTTCAAAGTCCGAGACAGCACACAAAAACAAAAAACAAAAACAAAAACAAAAAAACCCAAAAATGTAAACATACTGCTTTGAGTAGAAGAAATGTTTTTTGTTTTTGTTTTTGTTTTTTTTTAAGATTGTATTTATTTGCGAGAGAGAGAATGAGAGACAGAGAGCATGAGAGGGAGGAGGGTCAGAGGGAGAAGCAGACTCCCCGCCGAGCAGGGAGCCCGATGCGGGACTCGATCCCAGGACTCCAGGATCATGACCTGAGCCGAAGGCAGTCGCTCAACCAACTGAGCCACCCAGGCGCCCAGTAGAAGAAATGTTTTTATCTACAGATGACAAATGTCTATGTAGATAATCACAAAGAATCTACAAAACATCTCCAGAATTAATACATGAATTGAGCTGGAGGGCAGGATTCAAGGTCAATTTACAAAAGCCAATGAATGACATTCCTATATACAAAATTTACATGGAAAGGCTAAGGAACCAAAAAGTCAAAATTCTAAATAAGAACATCGGTGAAGGATTCATATTACCCAACATCAAGGCTTATTATAAAGTTGCAATAATTCTGTCGAAACTGGACTCCCTAGTTTCGCTTGAGAGATGACCCCATTCATACTCCCTCGGTGTGGTTCAGGCTGGTTGACCTCGTTCCTGCTGCAGCAAGCCCTTACTATTGGGTACACATCCATACACTCTGTGTTCAGTATGATTCCCCAGAATCCAACCCTGAGTTAACCCTGGTACCTTCTGAAGTGTTCCTGCTTTTAGGCCACAGACTGTGGGCACCCGACAGAGGCTCTTGTTCTTTCTTTTGTGATTGTTTTGAAGCCTAGAGCATATCAGCTTGCCTCAAACACCTCTGAGCCTGGTGGAACTATTGAGAAATCAAGCCGACAGAGCAGAAGGTGGGGCCAAGAGATAGAAAGAGGCAATCCTATGACCTTATTTTAATCCTGAATGCAGCTTTGCCTAAAGCCAGATTCTTCCCTAATGCTTCAGTTACTCTAAGTTATACAACCTGATAAATTCTTTTCCTACCTTCTATTTTCTCTGCTTAAGCCAGTTGAATTGGGTTTTTGGTCATTTCACAAAATAATGAAAACTGATAGATGGACCAAAAGAACTCTAAAAAAAAAGTGATTCCAGAGAAGGGTTTTGAAGGATATACAGGAGTTAACTGAATAGTTTGCTCTGACTTCTACTGATTCCTAAGACTGTGCTAAGGAATTGCAGAAAGTGAAGACATATAACCATATCAGCCTTACCATGAAGGAATTCAAGTATTTATTTATTTATTTTGATGTTTAAAACAGAGAAATCCATGGAGAAAATCTTGTTTATATCCATTTATTCATCTGCCAAAATTACTAGGTGTTACTATTTTGTCAATGTAAGTTATTGGATAGAGTTGAAATACACTTCAATCCACTTTGCCGTCAAACCTCTCTCCCCAAAAACCATCACTATCATAAATTTATGTGACTTTCCCATTCATGGGTTTATAGTTATTACATGCCACAAAGTATATGTGTATACATATTAACAGAAAGTACATATATATAAATATAATATAATCATCTTGTTTTATGCTATATTTCAATTAATATTGTTTCAGTATACCCAATTATTTAATATTAAATGCCATAGAATTTTTACATAACTACCTCTAACTTATTAATATTTAACATATATATCTTTTTAAATTATTTTATCTTCCAACTTTATGCATTACTTTACTAAGTATATCATTTATAATCAGTGAAAAGTTGAATTATTAAAAATCCAATCTAAGTCTTTTTATTCTAATAGAAGAAGTAAATCTTATTTAAAAAATAAATTGGTTGCTGATACCTTAAGGATTTATTATTGGTATTTTATTTTGGAATTTACATTTACTACATTTTATTTCTTGTTTTCTTCTTTCCTGACTGCTCTTTGACTGATTAATTTTTCTCTATTTCTTTACTTTCCTCTACCTAGTAACCTTCTATTTCTATTATTCTAATAAATTACATCTGAGTTTTAACATTTCTATCTCTTTCCTACTTGATGAAAAACAAGCACTAGAGAATATAAACTATAATCTTAGGAAGTTTATTCTCATGAGGCTGGGACATTTAAAATATTCCTAACCTGCCTGCATAAGAAAGTCATCTCTCTTCTTTACATTGACTTTTATAAGGGGAATTGGGCTCCTAAATAGGAAAACTAACAGGAAAAACAGTTGCTAATATTGTGTGTACGTGTGTGTGTGTATGTGTTTGGTGTGTGTATATGTAGGGTGTGTGTATTTAGGATAGACTCCCACATATGGAGTTACAGGGTCAAAACAAACATTTTAAATGTGATTAAAGTGCCAAAAGACTTTTCATGACTGAAATAATGCACACATTAGGAATACTCTTCATTATCAACTCAGATTATCATTCTAGCTTACCCTCTGAAGCTCCACAAGGGAAAAATGATCCTCATCCTCTTCCCATGCTTTCTTTTAGCATAAACAGACAGAATTCGACCCATAAAAGAAGTTTAGAAAGCCTGTGTGGGAATAATATGGTGAAGGGAAAATATCACAGATTTTAGAACTAGAACTAAAATGAAGATCATCCTCTGGAGAAAGGTAAATTCCCACCTGTTTGGTCACAAATCACAAACACATGTATACATTTTGTATTATAAAATACAAATGTAAGGTATTAGGGGACTCTTTGCCACTGAAGCAGCTTTGTGGGTCTCTAATAAATAGCACTTGTAGGCTTCTTTGAACTTATTTTACCCTTGAATGTTTGTATGTTGAGGAGTCACTCCTAAGTATTAAGCAGATGCCTGAATAAAAGGCATCTTAAATCTACTTGGCATCAATTACAGTGTGCTCTTATGAAGAAGATTGGGCTTTCCATCTCAGACATGCTTAGTGAAAAAACTGTGCCTCAGAAATACGTGGTTTTCATGGCTTTTAAAAGAGCGAAGGGAAGAGAGAACTGGCAAGACATCAAAGTGCATTCTGAGATCAGATTTGCTCTGTATGTGCATTTGTTTATTTGTTTGTTAAGCATTTTAGCAAATACAGAGAAGGCAATAAGGGTTCTACTTTGTCCAGTAGAGATAGGTCATAATTTGGGGGCAAAAACATCGAAAAAGTCTACCTTTGTTTGAAATGTCGACACAAGGGACCCAGATATGAATGAGGCCAGAAAGAAAATATCAAAAGGATCTTGACTGGGTGAATTAAGGTTTGCCTTTCAGTGAGCTTTTCCAGGGATGGAGAGAGTAATGGAGAGAGTTAGGAGCACAGACCATGGTGGAAGTTTGTGGAAAGGACCACAGTGATCACTGCCTTCTTGTGGATGGTATGCCAAAGCATGAGGGAGGAAAGAGCACACTCAGTTCTCCTGTGCAAAGACAAAAGAGTTTCTTTTGAATCATACAATTGTTAAACCTACATTTGAAATCTTTGTAGGGCTTCTTTAAAAAAATACAATTTATAAATAACCAAGATATGGAAGCAACTTCAGGATCCATCAATAAACAGATGGATAAGGAAGATTTGGTACACACACACACACACACACACACACACACACACAGGAATATTATGCAGCCATAAAGAAGAACGAGATCTTGCCATGTGAGACAACATGGATAGACCAGAAGGTATTGCGCTAAGTGAAATAAGCCAGACTGAGAAAGACAAATACCTTATGATTTCACTCATATGTGGAATCTAAAAAAAATAAATAAATAAGTAAATGAATAAGCCAACAAAGAGCAGAATCAGACCTATAGATACAAAGAACAAACTGAGAGTTGCCAGAAGGGAGGGGGAAGAGGAATTGGGCAAAATGAGTAAAGGGGAGTGGGAGATACAGGCTTCCAGTTATGGAATGTGTAAGTCACAGGAATAAAAGGCACAGCATAAGGAGTATAGTTAATGATATTGCAATAGTAATGGATAGGGATATGTAGATGGTAGCTACACTTGTGAACAAAGCATAATATATAAACTTACCTAACCACTATGCTGTATACCCAAAACTAATGTAACATTGTGTGTCAAGTATACTCAAAATAAAAAAATACATATATATATAATTTGTATATACACATATATAATTTGTATATAATTAATTCATTTGATGAATATTTATTGAATGCCTACTATGTGCTAGGCACTGTTATAAGTGCTTGGGATGCCTCAGTTAAAACAACTAAAAAGGGAACTGATACTCAAGTCAGGTAAGTCAGATAGTAAATATATTTTAAAAAACCAAGGATATTATAAAACAAAAACATAATGAATAAGAAAAACACATTGCATGTCATAAGCTGGTACATGTTGAGAAATACAGATCATGGTCAGGGTGAGGAGATGGGTTGCAATTTTACAGCTGGTCAGAGTAGGCCTGTGAGCTGAGCAAAGACTTGAAGGATATAGGGAACGAGGCAAAGGAATCTTTCGACAAAGAGCATTCCAGAGAGAGGGAAAGAGAAGAAGGGCCTGAATAGTAGCATGTTGTATGTATTCAATAAACAAGAAGGCCATGCATGCCTGAAGTCAAATGAGTTGAAGGGATAAATATGAAGAGATGAAGTCTTAAAGGTGATGGGGACCACATGATATAGGGCTCTATAGGCCTTTGTATGTACTTTCGCTTTTGCTCTGAGTAAAATGGGGATTGCTGGGACATTGTTTTGAATATGTCTTTTAAATAAATAAAACATGTATAAAATTCCTTGGACACCCCCACTCCATTAATGTTTCAATAAGATACTTCCAATTCAGTTTGCCTTTTCAAGGTTAGAATACACACAGAGAAGCTTAAACCATTTTCTATTCAATGTCAGTTCCTTCTTCTGAATAATTAATGTGTTTCAGAGTTCATGTCTTCTGAATGGTTGGGGTTTTATTCCACTCTTGCTTTATACTCTTTCCAACTTCTGCCTAAGGCAAACTGACATTTGAGGAAGGATTCTCCACTCTTGAATGCAGGGTCTATAAGAGGATTCTTACAAGGACACTAAACTTGCCTTTTTGGTAACTGAAATTGGTATCTCTCTTTTAAACAGAATATAGCATTTAAATATGTTTTAAATGGATGAACAATTCCGTTTTCTATCAGTGTGCCATATAAAGTCTCACTGACATTAAGGTACTAGGAAATATCACTGAAATCTTACCTATGACATGGAAGGATCACTGAACTGACATGTTTCCTCTATCCTCTCCTTGTTCCCAGCTACTTTTTTACCTCATTGTACCAAAAAATAAAAAAAAAACCCAAACCTCAATGTTGGGAACATGTAAAAAGCTACTGGCTATTTTTCCATCCCTTATTTTTTTCATTTTATGGATTTGAATGGTTGTTCAGTGAAAAGCATCAATCCAAGGATGGTAGGTGGACCCTCCCACTACTGCTGAATTCAGATATACCCACTGATGTAACTGTCATCCCAATATTACCTGGTCGTACTCATGATTGGAACACACTAATTATTTCCATACTTTATGCAAAAAATTTTCTTCTATCAACCTAGAAATATGGCTTACCTTGTGAGTTATTTCAAGCTAGTGTAAGACACTCTTAACTGGGAGATGATTAAAATTAAGAGGATGGCATAGTTTCTCCCACCAGAAACCAAAACCAGTATATTCTGGACTCCTGGAAAATGTTAATGTCAATGATTTGTTTCCAGTCTAATGTCACTGAGAAGACTTATAAAGGATCTGATCAAATCTAATGTAAACTGTGTAGATGTGATTCATGCTTACTAACATAGAAGGTGTACTTACAGTTAATGATAGGACAATAAACATTGAAACAAGTCATGTAGATAAGAGTTAGAGGCTTAATGAAGACATACAAATTTGCAGTAAAATGTACTGATGGGTCAGTTACAAATGTACTAACAACAACTCCCTAAAATTTTGACAAATTTTAGTTTAATCTAATAGTCTAATAATATTTGTAACAATCTGATCCTAAGTGATAACATGAATCTATTTTATCCCTTTTTATAACACATGGGTAACAAAATAGCTAGATTATATAATATCCTGACCACACTTTAATATTAGAGTTTGAAGGATTCAATTTTCTCTCAGATTCATATCATAAATACTTTTACACATGCCTCTTATTTTGCCCTTTGTTAAGCAATCTAAATCTTCTTGGCATTTTCATAATAAAGTAATGTAAGGTGTTCTGGTTTTAAAAGGCTTTTTTTTTTTGGTTTTGACAATATGGAAAATGTCAGAAAAGTAATTATAAAATATAAAGAAAGAGTTGAGTTTCTGATAACATCAGGAAAAAATAAGTATTGTGATTGTAAGTTACCCAGAATTTTAGCATTGATAAATTAAAATGTCAGTCCAGCATTTGAAAAAAATATGAATAATAACTACAATCTTCAAGAATATCTACTCCTTAAAAACTAACAATGGCCATAACTTGTCAGTTTGTTATGGAGTAAAAGATTGCTACTAGGAAGTTAACTTATTCTTCTTGCTTCTAAAAAATTATTTCTCAATGTGGGGGAAAAAAAACCCTCAACACTTCACAGCCTAAAGACGTACAGTTTGAAATTACCTTGTGGGAAGAAGAGAACTGCAAAGGTGTTCTCTGAATAGATTTTGATCTCTGCAAGGATATGAACTATAATGATCAGAGGGCATTCTAAAATGCTTCAAAAGTTGTTAAATCAAGGAATAACTCAACCTGGACACCCTTTATCTTTTCAAGATTGAATGCTAGTGAGCAAGAGCTGTAGGTTGCCACAGCAATAGTATTCGAAATATAAAGATGAGATATTAAGTAACTGGACATTCTTTCAGCATGGTGTTAAGCTATTGTACATTCTTCAAGGTTTAACACATAACCCATGCCTATATACAGCTGTACCTTCATATGTTATAATTAGGCAAGATCAAATTTTTATCAGTTGAATAAGGTTTTTGTTCCATATCAAATAAAAACTATAGTTCTGAAAAAGACAGTGTGGTTTGTTTTCTAAATAAAACAGAGAGCTCTAAATATTATTGTAAATATGTATCCTATATAATTTGTTAATTTTTTACCGTCATTTTTGCATAAGTAACAGAGATAATATATTGTGTATCATTAAACTTTTTAAATATAAAAGAATAACATCCTACAAAGAGAATGTTTGCAATTAAAAAAACTTATAAATAGTGCATGCTACATTGAAGGGTTCAGAAAACTGGATTTAGCTACTTCTTCTCTCTGTTCTTCACAGTCTAAGATATTTTTGCCATGTATTTTGCAAGTCCATGTTCTGTATTACTCTTCTTCATGCACCAAAATGATGGATAAACCCATATATAGGAGATACATTTTAATAGTTCGAACGCATTTTATTTTCCTGTTGAAGGATTTGGCATTTACTCACCAAAATGGTCTTTGTGATGTTACATTTTTACTAGGAATAATTGCTCTGAATAGCAGTTATCTAAGTCAGCTCCCTACATATGCAGTACAGTTGGTTAGTTAGGATTGCTGTTTGTATCTACCTTTCTCCAAAAGTGATTGGAGCTTTGTCAAAGGTTAAGATGGCAGCAATACATTGGTAGTGTTTTAACCAAGGGAGACAGCAAGTACTGGCAATATTCAATTGACCCTTTAACTAAATATGTTCTCTGCAAATTTTTATTAATTAGCTTTTCTTCAAGCAGAGATTCGTTCTAAACGCTTGTCTTAAAAACAAGACATTGACTTCCAGGCACACTCTGTGAGCCATGTGATGTTGAAAAGAAAACCCTGCTGGGCATTAAGGTGGACACTTGCTGTAATGAGCACTGGGTGTTATATGCAACTGATGAATCACTGAATTCTACTCCTGAAACTAATAATACACTATATGTTAACTAAATTAAATTTAAATTAAAAATTTAAAAAAACTGTCATAGGGTTTTCTGCCTTACTTTCTTCACCAGGGAAAGAGGATATTGCGCTAAGTGATTTCTAAAGTCCGTTCAGTCTCTAATGTGCAATGCAATGAAGAAGTTCAAATATGCTTATTATTCTCTTCAGCGAATATTTATCCTATTGCTGAAAAAATAACTAGATTCCATGTTTGAATTCTATGTTTCTATATATCAAAAATCTGGACAGTCACAAAAAACTCTAGACAAACAAAATATCAGAACTGTTAAATGATAGATAACCCTAAAAAAAACCTTGAGAAGTGTTTGGTATCTTAGAATCTATGTAGTATATAATCATCATCATTATTATTAATTTATTCTCAGAATGAACTGAGCATGTCATGAGATCCAGATGCCATGCAAAGATGTTTGGAGTTGTATTTTATTATTGTCTTAAAAAAAAAAAAGATTTGCTACAATCTAAAGTTTATTTGTATTTTCACATTTTTGTAATATATTTGAACTAAGATATAGTATACTAATTCCATTTTAAAATTTAAATTTTAACTCTTTATTACTAGATATTTATGAATTGTCTGGTCACATTATTGCATTTTATTTATTTTCATACTAATGAAATTCATCACAGTAAAAATAAATAATTTTATTTGTGAGTTGATTTTACACATAGTCGTTTAGGCCTTATAGCTTTTAAGCATTCCTGAAAAGTTTTGTAAATGAATATACCAATGAAAAAGCAATTGGTAAAGTTTAATAATGTATAGAGATTTGTGAAATATTACATAGCCCGACTTTGTAGTAATTTTTGAAATTACCCTGTACTTTCCTTCTCCACTGCTGTCCGCACAGTGCAAATCCTCATTACTGCATGTCTGTGTTTTATTAATATTCTTGCAAGTCTTCCGCCTCTGATTCTTTCCACTTCGTTTCATTCAGAAAATTTTGATAGAAAAACTTTATAAGATACCATACCATAACTACCTAATCCTGAGGAGACTATGTTGCTGTTTCTCCACCTAAATGAAAAGTTTTATTTCCCCCCCGCCCCAACTGGTCTGTCTCAGTTCCCTCTTCCTCATCACTGCCTCAACAAAAAGCATCTTCTAGAAAAGGCATGCTGACTATCTGTTTTCAGACTGTGAGGCCCTACCTTACTTTTTTCTAGACAACAATCACTTATTTACAAATGCATCTACTTCAAACCCCACCTGTTGCATGAAACCCTTTTCACAGCTTCAGATGAAATTGCCTGTACCAAATGCTCATCTCTAAACCTTTATAATATATCAAGTCATATATTATCAGTTAGCCATCCCTATTTGTTGTCTATTTATAGCTTAATATCCTGATTGACACATTTAACCTGAAGACCCTTATTATTAGCATCTCTAGGATACAGGTTTTTATCTTCAGAACCATACAGGATAAAAGCTTAGGGCTATTGGCCAGAACAGTTGGCTCCTGCACACTTCTGTCTTACCACTCGCCGTACTGCCTTCACCCTCTGGACACTAGCTGAAGTGATCCTTTCTCACACCATTTTCCATCCCTGTCCTGGTTTGCTTACATGCTGTCACTTCTGTCTGGCGTGTTCTTGCTCCTCCTCTGTCTTGTTAACTCCTATTCAATACTTAGATGTCAACTCAGGATCTTTTAGAGGAAAGCCTTCCCTGACCACCTCCTTGACGATTTTGAATCTCCTTCTTCTACACCCTCTTAACACCAGGCATGTCTCCTTTGCAGCTCCCAACATGCTTGGAATTTTACATATAGATGTTTGATTGTGTATTTGTCTTCTTTTCCCATTCAGTTAGAAAACTTCCACGTCTGGTATCTCAGTGCAAAGAATGTGCCTGAAATGTAGTAGGCACTCAATACTTATTTTTAAACTAAACCTTAACTCTAGTACAGCTCATGGTTTCTAGAAATATGACACCTATTAATATCCTACATGGAAAACTCCCCAACAAGGGACATGCAGCTCTATTTGATAGGTCCACAATGCTTTAGCTCTTCGCTTCAAATCTCATTAGATGAGAGTATCATTAAGAAAGTATTTTTTAAATGGAAAATATAAAGGGCTAGTTCTAAATTCTAACTGTACCTCCAAAGTGAATTTCATTACATAGTAACAAAGAATCTATTGTGAGCCTAGATATCCTCAACTTTAAAACCATCACAAAAAAACAAAACAAAACAAAACAAAATGGGGCACCTGGGTGGCTTAGTTGGTTAAGCATCTGCCTTGGACTTAGGTCATGATCTCAGGGTCCTGGGATCGAGCCCCATGTCTGGCTCCCTCCTCAGTGGGGAATCTGCTTCACCCTCTCCCTCTGCCCCTTCCGCCTGCTCATGCTCTCTCTCTCTTTCTCAAATAAATAAATAAAATCTTAAAAAAAAATAAAAACCATCATAACATCAACCATTCTTTCTGCTAGAATTAAGTTTATATGTATTTATATAAAAATAAAATATAAATACAAAAATAAATATTTATATAATAAGTATATCTTATACATATTTTATACAATATAGATAATACATGCACTATATATATTTAATAGTTTAAATGTAAAATGCTATCAAATAAATTAAATTTTCCTAAAGTGGCACATAACATTGTCCTCAATATCCATGAAAACTTAAAACGTAAAAAGTCTTTTGGATTTATCATTAACCAAGAATAACGTCCAAATGAAACTTCTTTAAAGCAAATTCTGTTGTGTAGTAAAAGGTGTTATAGTGAGTTTCTGGTGTGCTTAATACTAAAACAGAAACTGATAAGGCATCAGGCTAAACACTAAGACAGCGGAGATTTTTAAAGTCCGTTAGATTATAATGTCATTGACATGAGGGAACCAGTATTTTACTTCCCTTGTAACCTTCTGCCTTTCACTCTATGGGACAGGATTTTGCACAGAGTGAATGGTCAGTAAGTTATTGCTGTGGTGACTGCTAGATAACGAGTCATGAAGAGTAGCTAAATTAGAGTCAGGAAAAATCAGAGCTGTAGCAATCATGTGGGTTGCAATGAATATCGAGAGACCAGTCAAAGGACGGCAGTGAGAGAATACGATTAGTACACCTGGTAAGAGTGTTGCTGTGCAGCTATTCAGGAAGTAACAGACTGACTTAATGTGATGCAAGTGTGAATTCAGGAACATAAAGTAGAAAACTCACGATCTGTTATCATAAATTGCAAAGCAATAATTACAACTGGAAGAAAAGAAATCTCACTCGGTACCTTTGAAATTATACCATCAAAGGACTTTGCCGTCTTCACCTTTGTATTCGTACGTTCTAAATAACATTTTTTTAGAGAGTTAAATTGAAATGTTTCTTGCAGGGAGGAAATTGTAAGAAGTATTTATACACCCAAGTAAACATGGAATCCAGATATATTTACCTTCAAAACCAAGCCGCATAGTAACTGTGTTTGTATCTTTCAAACTCCAATGGCATTTTTCATTTTAATCTCATAGGCATTTCATGGTGTGTGTGTATATATATATATATACACATATATATATAATTTATTATATATGTTATTATATATTATGTAATTATGTATATATATTTAACAGTAATGTCATAACTACATGCGGAATGGCAATGATATGAAAATATTAACGTTCTTAATATATTAATTAAGGTGATCTTTCAACATATCTGTGCCTGGTTAGGCAATGAAGGGTGGAGGATTCTGGAAAGGGATCTGATTTTTGGGTTCCCATTCCATACACCTAGAACTCAGTCAAGCAGTCTCGTCAAATTGAACCGGTGGAGCAGGATGGAAGGGGAAAAGAAGCACTAAGTTACAGATACTTTTATTAGCCAGCTAGGGAAGTCTCTCAGCCAAAGTAGATAGTAAATGCTATCAGACAGCTTTAGCCTTAAATGCAGGAAAGTAAGTGATGCCCAGAAGACAGAAATAGGGTGAAAGGGGTGGAAGAGGCTGTGATCCCATAGAGCTCCTGTCCCCCTTCAGCTAGATGAAACATGGGGAGAGGATGTGGAAGGAAAGGGGAGAGTACCAATTAGCTTACCTGGTTCCTCCTGGCAAAAATGGAGAGCGCTGAAGAGAACATATTTAATTAAATTATGTTGAAGTGTTAACTTCATAACAGAAGATAATTTTTTTTTTCCACTATCAGACAGATAGGAGCTAATGAGGAAGACCAACATTTTTTTCACAACATAAAGCTACTATAGTACTGTCCACATCTGAACATTACCTTTGTATTCCTGCCCCTTCCCCTTATTTTTTTTATTTTTTTATTTTTTAAAGATTTATTTATTTGTTTGAAAGAGAGCTAGAGAGAGAGAATGAGAGAGAGAGAGCATGAGTGGCCAGGGAGGGGCAGAGGAAGGAGAAACGGACACCCTGCTGAGCAGGGAGCTTGATGTGGGGCTGGATCCCAAGACCCTGAGATCATGAAAGGAGCTGAAGGCATAGGCTTAACCCACTGAGCCACCCAGGCGCCCCTCTGCCCCCTCCCTTTAAACCTGAAATTCACTTGATATGTACCATCATTCTGCATAGAGTAGAGAAAGATTTATAAAAATATGCATTTCCAAGTTAACTGGCCTATGAAGAAATAAAGAAGATTCCAGAAATATCTACAAAGTGTTGGTATTTCAGGAAAAAACAAACAAAACCAGAAAATTAATTTTTTTCTGTACATCCCTGAACAAAACAAAATTGGGAAAGTATTAAATTGCAAAATCTTGTGTAGTTCAACATTTTAAATTTATATTCCCTTCATTTTGTTTACCACCCATCCTCCTCCTCCAACTCATTTCCCACTTCCTATTCAACACTAAACTTGATAATTAAGTTTTGAATCTAAGTGTCAGTGGGTGGGCAGTTCTCTCTATGCCACCACACTTCAAAATGATTCTTTCCCAAAATTGTACGAAAAGATTGTCTACTCTTCCTCCTGATGATATGGACATCTTGACTCCTCAGATGCCCCAAACTTAGGAATATCTGCAGACACTTGAGTCAATGGAATCATAGCATGGGTAAAGGGATTGGTAGTGAGGACATTTGTTTAGGTATTCTGAGCTTCTCCCCATGCCTACTAATGTTCATTATATGGTTATGCATAATCTACCTTTGCATCAATTAATAATGTGTGTCCTTTTTATTCAGCCATATTTCACAAATTAAATTTTTAGAACATATTATAACTTATGGAGCATTCCTTTTGATTTTTAATTAACTTAAGCACTTAGAATATCAAACTTCTCCACTGTTAAATTGAAAATTTTCCTGTAGTTCTCACGTGATGGCTAGTAATGTAACTAAATGAGGGTATTTGACAGGGAGAGGAGATTTCTAATTTCTAATTATTTCTGGCCCAGGATACGAAAATATGGTTTCTCTGCTTTGGCATGCTTTATTATTTGTGTCTTAGAATTGTGTGACAAAACAAGCAGCCAGTCTCTTGGTATTAAGATAAGTTGTTGAGAGCTAGTTTTATGTATCTTATGCTATATGTTTAATGTGGTGTGGTCAAATATACCAAATAAGTCATTATTTACTGTTAATATGCTAAATACCATCTTCCATGCATGCTTCTACATGGGGTTATGTTACCATCATTAAATGTAATATCATTTTATGGGGTTTGGTGTTGAGTACACCCACAGAATCTGCACAAAGATAACACTGTGCTGAAAATCAATATTACAAATTCCAGTTGTAATTCATTCATGTTTTCTATAATATCTAATGATAATTTATTCTAAAATGAATAAAGAATATTTTTGGCAACTAGAGAGCAGAGGGAAAGAGAAATCAAATTGCCAGACTAAATGAAATGCTATTATAAACCCAAATACTGTTTAGAATCATTCTGTTCAAAAATTTACTTTCTTTTTCTTTGTGTTTATCAAAATTTCTATTGCAGTCAGTAAACAAAAAAAATTATTTAAAATAACTTATTATAAATAGTCATAGGAAAGCCAAGCTCTTCAGGTAGTCTTCTAACACACTGGGGCAGTAAAAGTGCAGAATATGCATTATAAACCAGGACAACCTAAGAATCAAAAGCCCCTTGCCATATTTCTTTTTTTCCACAGACATTTCGCATTGAGGAGGTTAGACATTTTTAAGTGGATCAGGGTATTAGACTTTGTAAACATTACAAATTATTTTGAGAAATGCTATTTATTGAATATCTATAACCTGCTAGGCACAGACCAACAAAAAATAATGCAACTCATGCTCTATTGCGACATACAATTAAAATCTCTACATATTTGCACTCTTATACTTGAAAAAGTCATGGATATTTCTATGATTATTTTGTGGATTCAAATCTAGCATCTCTACTAAATTCAATCTCAATTTTTTTAGGAGAACTATAAGGAAATAATTATGCTGTTCTGAAAGGAATATGACAAAGAATTACCTCTTCCCTACTTCCCTATATTTTGAGATATTATTCACAAAGCAGTCATATATGTAAGACAGATGTGAGCTCTTAATTCACTCAGAAATATTCTTTTATAAAGAAATGACTTAAAGTAGTTTTGAATGGTGCCATGTGAAATGGAGACATTTTGACAGGTAATGTGGAGGAGAATATGAGAGCATTCTGGGTAAAGATTGAATACGAAGCAACATGTGGCTTGATTTTTATCTGTTCATCTGCATATCTATAAATCTATCATCTATCTATCTATCTATCTATCTATCTATCTATCTATCTATCTATCTAATATATATCCATCTATCCATCCTATTGAGTTAAAGAGTGAAATAAATCTGAGATTAGAGGGAACTATGGAGAATATTCCATGCCATTGACAAGAGTTGATAATTTCACATATTTTTAGGTAGACAATAGGTTGTTATAATATGCTTTTGAGCAGATTGATAAATGGGGACATTATAATTTAAGAGTGTAATATGGCTTTCCAAAAATTTGAACATGATATTGATTAAGAAATATATTTTACATTAAATCCAATCCCCTTACTTATGAAAAAGTTATTTCATGAAATGTTACTTATCCTGACTATCTACAAAGCACTCTGATATTTTCTGTTCTGTTCTCTAACATTTCTGTTCCGTTTCATTGCAAAAATGTTAGTCTGCCTCCATTACATCTATTTCGTAATGTGCCTCTGGAGTTTGAAAAATACTGCCGTAGCAATAGCATCTATTGGTGATAATGTAGGAAAGATTAACTTGAAGAGAGGCTAACGTGGGAGGGTTAACTATGGAATAATAAAGAGATGAATTAAATTGTGTCACGCTTTAATGTTATGAGGGAAATCATGAAATACAAGAAAAAACATACACATTAGAGAAAATATTTATATCTAAAACACAGATTATAGCTAAGGGAAATAAATGGATTTGTTGTGTGTGTGTGTGTCTATTTGTCTGTCTCTCCATCTGTCTCTCATCAGAATATGTTTCACTTTAGCAGAAACTTTATGGTTCTTGCTCACTGCTGTGTCCCCAGTCCCTACAAAGCTCTCAGGCACATAGTAAATGCTGAAATAGCATGTGTTAAATGAACAAGACAACCAAGTAATCTTTTTCAAAGATTTTATTTATTTATTTGAGAGAGAGAGTGAGAGAGAGAAAGAGCACAAGAGGGGGGAGTGGGAAGGGGAGAAGCAGACTCCCCGCCAAGCAGGGAGCCCGATGCGGGACTCGATCCTGGGACTCCAGGATCATGACCTGAGCCGAAGGCAGTCACTTAACCAACTGAGCCACCCAGGCGCCCGATAACTAAAATATTAAAAGAGCAAACATCATCAGCCTAAAAACTCCCTTTACATTCATCAAACCAAAGTGTTTTATTGGTTTTTTCTGTTTTATGGATCCTTCTATTAAAAACAGTGTAAAATATTGATTTCATTTTACTAAATAAAAGATTATTCATCCCCACTGTGATGAAAATACATTATGAAATTTGAAAAATGTAAGCTGTTTTGTGATGACATAATCAACCTCAGGGACTCCACATATGATCATGCAGCTAAGCAAGGAACTATCTTGAAAGTGATAAAATATATTTATAAAGAGGTGGAGACATTCTTATTGATTTTACTTTCCCTCAAACCCAGCAGTGTGACTGGCACACAATAAAGGCTTACTAACTGCTTCCAATATGCAAGACTAATATTTTACTTATTTTTTTCGTATTGAACATATCATATATGTCTATTGCAGAGGATTAAAAAATACAAATTCGCAAGAGAATAAAAAGCGTATCACTTTCCCACCAGAGATAACTGCTAATACTGCCAACACATATACATGTATGCTCGGTTTTTATTTTTATTTTATTTTTATTTTTAAAAACAGAAACATTGTTGTCCATATTTTATAACCTTGTTTAAAGTCACTCAGCTTCATCAAGGTTATTATGGGGAGAAAATGAGAAAAATGTATGTATAGCACTTAATACAGTGCCTAGCCTATAAAAAGAAATCAACAAATGTTAATAACTACTATTGAAATTATACTATTTTACAATCTGTTTTATATTCACTTAATATATTATAAATATTTTTTGTGCCATTAAATATTATTCTGCAATGTTATTTTAATAGCTTCAGCATATTCCATTATATATAATTATATTTTCACCCATCCTATTTTGTTGGGCATTTAGATTGCCCTTTTCACTATTAAATCCATGCTTCAAAGAACATCCTAATAGATACACATTTGCATACATGAAGCTTATTTGCTTAAGATATATTTTTAGATTTTTTTTAATTTAAAAAAAGATACACATACTGCTTTAAAAGGCAAGTGGTATTGCAAGGTTTATATTGTTAGCAAAAATTATTATTGGTGGTAGTAGTAATATAGGTAAGATTTTTATTATAAAGTAACAAGCTTATGTCTTGTGTCTGCCATTCTCAGTTCTGAGTTCTTAAGTTCTTAATACCATGGGCAATTACGTTCATAACCATTGATACCATATTCTAAATAATTTTTTCTTCTCTCCCTCTCTTTTTTTTTACTAGAAATCAATTGACTTTCTAGAAGAAAAACTAAGAAATCTCCTTTCACTACCTTTCTTATTATCATTTTCGATAAATCAATATTTAGTGTTTACAATGTAACTTTTATTCACAGTGGAGCCACATATAGTACATGAAGATGTATGTCTTCTTTAAAATATCTTTTCATATTCTTTGGAGTTTATTGTGCCTAATTGCATCATTTTTGCTTTCCATGGATCACTTGCCAATTACTTTCCAAACTTTCTAACAAAGTGAAATTTTTCCCTTAAACTCCAGTTATTGTCTGTGTTATTTTCTACTCAGAAACATATTTTCTGACACCATTTCTCCTTGGTAGTTCTTTGGTAATTATATTTTGCAGTTTATTTGCCTTTGTGTCTGTGTGTGTGTGCTAGATCTAAGTCCTAGATGCCATCCGTGCCTTATACTCTTCTGTTTCTTCTTTTATGTTTGTGGGTCACATTTTCTAATTGAATCCTGTAGATGGTAAACTTTTTTTGAGACATTGCTTGTCTGATATTTCTTTATTCTCTATCTTAATTGATATTGTGGCTTAATAAAAAATCTGAGATTCAAAAAAAGTTTGTTCTGAGAATTAGGGCTTTGTTTCATTGTCTTCTAGCTCTTACTGAAGATCCCCAATCATTTTGATACCAACACGTGAGAATGTAACTGATCTTTCACTTTGAAAGCTGACCAAGAGGATCTCCATGTTCCAGTCAGTGTGACTAATCTGTGAATCTTCTCCAGCACAGAAATATCTTTCTCAAAGACTTGGGACCATCCCTTTGAACATAATCAGGGCAGGAGATAGCATCCCTATCTTTCAGTCCCCGTGGGAGGGTAGGCATCTAACTTTCGAAAGTGCCAGTTAGCAAAGCCAGGTGGCCTAATCACACAGATGGCCCAACCTCCATTCCCAAGTCCTCCAGTTCTTTTCCATTAACTTACCCCAGCATCAAAAATGCTCCTGCCTGGGTGCCTGGGTGGCTCAGTCGTTAAGCATCTGCTTTTGCCTCAGGTCATGATTCCAGGGTCCTGGGATGGAGCCCCACATCAGGTTCCCTGCTGGGCGAGCCTGCTTCTCCCTCTGCTGTGCTCTCTCTCTCTCTGTCAAATAAATAAATAAAATATTTTTAAAAAATGCTCCTGCCTTTTGTTTCAGTGGACTTGATTGAGTTCAATTTCTCTCCTATAATTGCAATGGTCTTGATGCCAATGCAATAATATTGAATAAAGTTTTCCTTGCAGTTCTTATCAACCGTCTGTTTTTCCTTGACAAAGCATTCTGAATCTCTATTTTATCCCTAGTATTCTAAATGGGTTATATTGTGCCTGGGTGACCTCTCCCCCACACCCAACACCTCAGCACACTCTGGGATGTTTCAATCTACAAATTCATTTCTTCCAGTTATAGGAATTTTGATTTTTAAAAATAATTCATTTAAGAATCTATTTCCTTTTGTTTTCTTTTTTCTGTTTATAAAATTTGTATCATTAGTTCTTGAATCTTGCAGCTCAGTCTTTTCATTTCCTTGTATTTTCTGTAACATGTCTATAGCTTTGTCTTTTTGTTTGAGTTTCTGGGAAATCTTCTGTTTTAATTTCCAAATCTTATAATAGATTTATTGCTGGTATAACTTTTATTTTAGTTTCCAGAACACTTTTTTTTTACTCTGATTTTTATTTTTCTATTTAGTATTATCTTTCAACTGCAATATTTGACTCTTATCTAATACTGTAATAGCAGTTTGGTTCTGTGTTGTTGGTTTTCTGTTGTTACTTTTTCTTTGAATCTGACATTGTATATTTCATCTGTGACTTCCCCTCCCATATATTTATCTATATATGTTTTGCCTAATAGAGGACTTCCTTGGATGCCTGATAGTTAGGGGCCATCAGTTTATATTTAAGAGTAAGATATTAAACGTTGACTGGAGGGGTGCCTGGGTGGCTCAGTCACTTAAGCGTCTGCCTTGGGCTCAGGTCATGATCTCGGGGTCCTGGGATTGAGCCGCACGTTGAGCTCCCCACTCAGCGGGGAGTCTGCTTCTCTCTCTCCCTCTGCCCCTCCCACCTCACTTATGCTCTCTCTCTCAAATAAGTAAATAAAATATATTTTAAAAAGTTGACTGGAAGCCCTATGAGTGTGTGTGGAGGAGAGAAGGAGTTATCAATTGCTGAACATCATTATGTATGATTAGGTGGAGAATCCAGGAATGTAGTTGAGGGAGATATTTAGTCCCACTGGCCAATACCCTGCAAAAATAAAAATAAAAGCTTCAGTTATTGGGTTAGGGAAAACAGTCTTGTCTGCATGTTACTCTGAAAGAAAAAGTTGAAGAAATGGGGCTGGGCCTGAGTTTTTAATATGAAAATTATTAGATAATTATTCTCTTTCAATAAGAAAGTACTTTTCTATTGCCCTCAACTGAGCCTGGCATCTCCCAGTACAGCCATTGTGTTTTAAGCTCTCCAAATAAAACTTCCAACTTCTGTTTGGATGAAAGAGAACGAGTGACCATGATTTAAGCAGTGAGAAGGCATCTTGGCATCTACCTTAAAGCTTTTAACTAGTTCACTGGTTATTAGCCCACTCTGTCCCTCTCCTTCAGGGAACCTGTTATGTCCCCTTCGTGAGACATTATTCACAACTCTGGAGGAAACCGAGTTTGTTTTTATTGCCCTCTTCCTCCACGGGCTTCTGCTACCTTCAGTATGTTAGTTTTTTCTTACCTAGCCATTCCATCCTCAAGTATAATTATCTGCATGCAGGACACGTAAGGTAATCAGTACTTAAAACAAGTTTCTCTGGGGCGCCTGGGTGGCTCAGTTGGTTAAGCGACTGCCTTCGGCTCAGGTCATGATCCTGGAGTCCCTGGATGGAGTCCCGCATCGGGCTCCCTGCTCGGCGGGGAGTCTGCCTCTCTCTCTCCCTCTGACCCCCCCCCTCACGTGCTCTCTCTCTCTCTCTCATTCTCTCTGTCTCAAATAAATAAATAAAATCTTAAAAAAAACAAACAAACAAGTTTTTCTGCCTTGCAAGAAATGCGTTAAGGATCTGAGAAATGGCATTACGTGCACCCCAGACATGCCAGTGGGAATGCGAATTCCATGAAAGATGGAGCCTGATGCCATTTACTTTCAAAATGACTTCAATACCACATGTAATGGCTTGGGCATATATATACACCACAAGCCTATAGCATAAGTGGTGTATATACTCAGAAGAATGCATGACCAGCATTATTTTCAGAGTAGATGAGTAAATAAAATCATCCTGCAATAGGACATTTCTTCCTAGTGTTATTATTTCTCTGCATGTATGGTTGCAGCCACCTTCAAAAGAATGTCCACAGGAAGGCATGATTGCCTGCCGCTCTAAAAACGTATGAAGCGCTTTAGTGCCATTAAGAATTGAATCCCGGTGAGATGAACTGAAGGGAAACCCATAGTTTCCACTTCATATCCTGCTTAACTTCAGTTATTTTTCCCAAGTGGTGTAACAACTGCCTTGAACTTCTAAATATTTTCTCCTGAGAGTTAGAAGTTCTTACACTTATAGGGAAAAAAAAAAAAAAAACCAAAAAACCTCACTCAGATACCATTTAGAAAGAAAACAGCAAAAATAAGTACCTACGAAGGTATGGACCAAAATCTTGGAGTAGCCTAAAGAGGTGTTATGAGTTTACATACTTATTTATTCATTTATTTAATTTTTTTGAAAAAAAAGTGTTATTTAACTTGCTTCACCTGCAAGCATGGTAGTTGAACCATGAAAGCCTACGTGTTTATCTTAAAATATCTATTAGTTTGCTACAATGCATCATGAACTCTTCTTTTTTAGGTTAAAATAATCTCATAGATCTTGCATTCTAATAAGCAGATAAAAACAAAATAGCATAAGGTATTAGTAAGACCTGTGAAGAAAAGAAAACATGATAATGTTGTGGAGACCCAGAGAGCTAAAGTAGATTGGATCGTCAAAGAAAGTCTCCCTGAGGAGTTGACCTTTGAGCTGAGATTTGAATGATGAGGCGAAGCCTAGTAGTAAAACTCTTCATGGTGGGAAAATGCAAAGAAGACCAGGTAGCGTGAGGGGTATGTGTTTGTTGGGAGAAGAGGTGTAAATGAGCAGAGCATGTTAGGGTAGGAAATAAAGAGCAACTATCACCCTACCCCCAAAAAAAATTTATCAAGAGAGAGGAAGACAGACTGGGGTGGAATAGGGCAGTAACCAAAGAGAATCAGTGAAAATAGGTGATCACAGAGAATCTATGGAGGTTAAAATGTAAGAGGCTGGAAACTGAGACCAGGATTAAACAAGTCCGTAAAATGATCAGCATCAGCATCAGCATCGATCAGCATGGACTGCGGTTACAAACAAGAATTTTAGTGATGTGGACCTCTGTGCTGTGTGACCGTGGGCAAGTTCTCCATGGAAGACTGAGTTCGCTTATCCATGAAATGGGAAGAGCAATATCTGTGTGATAGGGTTATGACAATTCAAATTAAAAAGAGAATGCACTCAAAGTGTGTAACATTTTGCCTGGCTGGTAGTAAAAGTATAATAAATGCTACATGTGCTCCATCACTAGTATTTATTTAAATGTGATAAAGAAAACTTAAGTAAGACACATACTTTTGTTCCTCTTTCTGTCTACAAAAATCATATGAAACTGAGGCCTATATAACTGAATCCTGCTTTGAAAGGGATTTATATTTATTTACTTATTTTTGTGTTCATTGTTTTTCATTTTTTACTTTGCTACAATCCGATTACTTTCGTAATCTCCTGTTCTACAACCACTTTGCAGTAATTTCATGTACAAGGTCCTGGGTGGATTTATTCTAATTTGACCAGATTGTACTTGGAAGCCTGCAAAACGCTGCAAGATCCCAGAAGCAGTTTTATCCCTCCTGTGGGCATTGGCCAACAGGACCGTTCTTTCGCTTCACAGTCACATCTCATTCTTCCCCTCTCTGCCTCCCAAGTCCCTCAGCTCTAGGAATTACAGTCCCTGTCTGTTTCGACCTGCAAATCCTTTCTAATTTTTTGCTGCCTTTGTGCTCAGAAGAGGATGTAACACTGCTACACCGTCCTATTAGAAGTGAGGCCTCGAGAGAATGACATGCTCCAGAGCAGAAACGCACAAACCAAGAAAACAAAGAGTTCTTGTAAATGGATCCTAAGTCTAATCAAATGTTGGTAATATCCGTCTGTTACCTTTTCTCTGATGAGTGAATTTTGCACGCTTAACCCCCTGTTCCCTGATCACTTTATGTATGTCTTTGCTTTCTGCAGCATAATTACTGGAAAATTTCAAATCCTTAGTTGGACTTAATTGGATTTTGTATCATTTCTATGTGATTAAAAAAAGTATATTTGTTTATTGTACACATCCTAAAAGAACCATTTGTTATGGACAAGGCCAGTACACTCAGGAAAATTTCAGAGTTATTATATTCATCCTTTAAATTTCCCAATATATAATTGGATAATGCCTTCTATACCCCACACACCCCAAGTGAAGGAGGGGAGTGGATGACATTTCATTTACCAGGTATTACTTTGCTATTAAACAGAGTAGAATAAAACTTCTGTTTGCATTTAACCTTAGTACTTCATATATTTTTCAAACCAGTCTTAGTTAAATCTAAGAACCCCCTGCAATGAATGGCTTCCTTGTTCCATATGAATACTTACTCATCAAAATTGAAAAAAAAAAGGGTGATAACATTTCCTCACTGATATTTATGTTTTTTTATAAAAAACAAATTAGAATTCTGCAGATATAATGTCTCATTTAGCATTCTGCCTGTCCATTTAGAAAAATTCAATATTGTCACTAATTGTATTAGACAGTTGGAAAAATAGCGACTCATCTGAGACAGTTTATATTAAAATACTGCTGAGTTTCATATATTTATATTTCTATGGATTTTCATAAGATTTTCTTACAGGTTACATTTTAAACAATAATTTCATGGTGGTACAATAATGATAATATAAAGGGAATAAAATTTGGGGAACATAAAATTATAAATAAAACTTCATATGTAAAACTGTATATCTTTCATTTCACCTATTTTTGGTAAATATCTATATTCTAAAAGTATTAAATTTTTCTCAAGATAGGCAAAGTTAAATTGTGTTAAAGTTTTAATAAAATCAAACTATTACAAAATGTTACATTTTAAAATAAAATGTCCAGGGGCTTAAATGGACATAAAGATAGTCTTAGAGTGTAAATCCAACATACCTCGCAACTTCTTGTTTTTATTAGATATACCCTATACTTTCTATTACATGGAATTATTTTTTAAAAGACTATACTTAGGAGCACCTGGGTAGCTCAGTTGGTTAAGCCACTGCTTTCGGCTCAGGTCATGATCCTGCAGTCCCTGGATAGAGTCCCTCGTCGGGCTCCCTGCTCAGCAGGGAATCTGCTTCGCCCTCTGACCCTCCCACCTCTCATGTGCTCTCTCTCTTTCATTCTCTCTCTCTCAAATAAATAAATAAAATCTTTGAAAGAAAAAAAAATAAAAGACTGTACTTAGAACTTCCATGTTGTCACTTAGCGTCAAGCTTAATCATTTTCCAAAATTGAAATGGTATCAGCAACTCCTACTTTTCAGATCTTCAACACTGCTTAATAATAAGATATAAAATAAAATAACAGAGGGACTAAACCTGGGCTCTATTTCTGCTGAAAGAAGGCTGAAAGAAGGCTGAAAGAAGGCTGCACTTGGGCAATTAACATGTAAATAAAGAATAGACCTAGTGAAATTGTAATTTAAAAATTCCAGCTTAGTCTGCTCCTAACATGGCAATGTTTTTAATCAAAACATACAATAGAAAGTCCTATTTTCTTCTTCCCTGTACACTGTCCTCTTTTGTAAAAATAGTCTCCGTAGTTACTTCTTGATATTCTGTACAACCAACTCATCCTAGCACATTGCAAAGCATCTTGTGCATTTACAATAGTGTAACTGAAGTATCTATAGAAAGGAATATTTATTATTTCATCTGCCAAGATATTATTAATATAATTCCTTATACTTAATCATATTGTGAAGACTAAAATGGAGCACTAAAATATGCTAGCAAAAGATTTGACTTCTTAATAATAAAATCCAGTTGCCTCACAAACATCCAAGGTTTGCCAAAATTCTGAAAGTACAGGGAAATTGTCTTTGATGGTGCATGAGAACCCACTGATACCAACATGTCATGATTTTTTTCTGTTGATGGAATCAACAGACTGGGATTATTCTTGGGCAAATTATGCCATGACCTGTGACCCTTTGCAAGATATCCTTTTTCTATCTATCATCAGTGTGGAAGATACATCATACAATGGCTCGAGTGATTTTGTTGAAGTTCTCTGATATGGTTATGTTGTGCTTAAAGATTCTATGCAATTCGGGTGTCAGAGAGGCCCTGGGATGGCGGAGTGAGGTGAGGATGTACCTATAGGAGCTGTGTGGCGTGGGATGGGTGACACACTCTACCATTTTCATCCTTTGCCAAGCGTGATGATTCCACAGCATCTCAGGAATCAAGTTGCCAAAATATTTGAAAATTCCCTCCTTTAGGCAGAAGAACAAGCAACTGTGTGGGTAAAACTAGCCCTGGAAAATGAAATAAATGATCAATGAAATTCATATTGTGATCTGACTCATTATTAGCAGACGATCAAATATGATGTTGCCGGGCGGTAGTGGGGGGATCCTCTATTTGTTAGCAGCTAGGATCTCTAACTATGGAACTGAGGAGACAAGGGAAAAAAAAATCTTTCATTTCTTCCACTGCTGGAGATTCGTGTAGCCGAGGTTTTCTCGTCAGTCAGCAGTGAGACATTTGCCCCAGTCAGATGTGATTCTGTCATTGCATATGACAGAAAAGTAGAAAGAGTGGGGGAGGGGAGTCAAACAAAAGTCAAACAAAACAAAGCTCAGACACGTAACAAACTGCCAGTTCAACACTGAAGGATCTACTTCTCATCCTCATTCATAATTTCTCTCACCAAGTGTCTCTGGCTCAGTAAATTGTAGTTTGCCTAGTGCTTTTGGGATTTACAAACGGCTCTGATGAACATTACCTCAGATACAGACCCTCACAAAATCAATTCTATGATACCCCAGTATTAATTAGGTCCCTCATTTCTTAGAAATTGAAAATGTTGCCACCTACTCAGGTGCTTTCAAAAGAAAATGGATATGGCCTAAATCAATGTCAGGGCTTGCATTCTAAGCCCTAAATATAGAACTCAACCTTATTTATACTGTCTGTAAACCACTTCTTGTTATATATGGTCGAAGGAAGTAACAATACTGACAGAATGATTGACCCGCAATTTTTCAAGGTAGTAAAGTAGTAAAAGCAGAGATCCAATAGATCTTAAATTTTCACATCAGTTTCTGCATATATTACATAACCATCAGATTGGAGCTCCCAGTGCTCTGCAATGTAGGGGCTTTTTGTTAAGGTTTTTTGTTTCATTTTCATCAAAATTAGGGATTTCTATTCTAAAATGTATACTAAAACAACATGCCTACACAGATGAGAGAATGGAGGAAGACATTTGAAAATATTCCTTATAGGACTGAGATAAGACTCACAGTTGCCCTCCTTGATTATTCATGACAAAGTTAAACTCAGATTCTCCAGATTCTTATCCTTTGCCTTGTAAATGATTAGCTGAACTATTCATACATGCTGACCAATCTGGAGAAAATATCAGACTTTACAAAATTTAGTTTTAACTCTCTCCTTCCACCAGGCCCCTGATCATTCTGCCCCTCTCACCCTGTGCCAAGATAAAGCCCCTGCTTTAGGTAGCCTCCTGAAAATCGACTGACCCCAGGAGAAACATTTTCCAATGATCCATCCCACTCCTCTACAGCTGGCTCTTTCTAGACATGTTTATTCCCCTCTATAAAAGAAAATTCCTTTCTACTTGAACTTTGATTTCTCTTCTCCTGACTACAATGGTCCCCTTCTTCTTACACTAATTCTTTCAAATAAAGTCTGCTACCTAAGTTTAGGTTTGATCACATCACTCCTCTGCTCAAAATTCCCCCTTTCATTCATAGTCAAACCAAAGACTTCACAATGGTCAAAACGCAAATATTTCTAAACAGGATATATAAAGCTACAGATAACCCAACTGGACAAAATATAAAGGTTTTTTTGTTTGTTTTTTCCACTTGAGATTCTATATCATGTTTTTGAATTTCTATTATTGCTGATTTTGCTTATAGTCAGTGGAGCTTTTGAACAATCTTTTTTAATTTTTCCCTTAGAACAGATTACATATGAGAGATTTAGTCAAATGGTTCTTCTTTCTTGATGTATATTTTTCTTTACTTCAGTGAAGACTTCCTGGCCATTTTGATGGATTTCTCAAATGTTCACACATTCCTATAAAATCTAACAGATTTCTAACATGATATTTGTTTCTGAAGCTAATTTGAAACTGTGTAAGTTCGTGTTTTTCATTATGTTGCAATAAATATTAATGATAAGAACTATTATTGCAAAGGGAAAAGTATGTCTCCTTTATCAAAGACAGAACTAAAACTCTTAAAAAAAAAAAATTCTCCTGGGTGCCTGGGTGGCTCAGTCGGTTAAGTGGCTGCCTTCGCTCAGGTCATGATCCCAGGGTCTTGGGATCGAACCCCGCATCGGGCTCCTGGCTCAGCAGGGAGCCTGCTTCTCCCCTGCCTGCATTCCCCCCTGCTTGTGCTTGCTTTCTCTCTCTCTCGCTTGCTCTCTCTGTGTCAAATAAATAAATAAATAATCTTTTAAAAAAAATAATTCTCCTGAAATTTACCAAAAAAAGGGGGGAGGAGGAAAAGGAGAGTATTAACTAAGACCACAGGTGCCTTCAGAGTCTTGTTAATTATTTTTAGAGGTAGTATATTAATATCAATCTATGCAGAGAAATGGTTTGCTATTTTCTATCTCATTTATCAGGAAAATAGAGAAACACTTCAAAAAGATAGGACCTAAATTATTTCCAATGTAAGCCTCACAAATGAGAAAAAAATTCTTTTTGATGATGTTTGTGACCATATGTAATCTACATTTTATACATAGGCTATATATGTGATGTACTGCTTGTCAACCTGAAAATAAAGAGCTATAATTAGAGGCAGGTAAGCTTTTATTTGGGATTAAGGAATTGCAATTTGGGGAGCACAGATATCAAAATAGTGTTCCCGCTTGTAGGGTAAAAGCAAGGGGGTATTATGAGGAAAGGAAGTGGCGGGGGGCATCACTTGAGTTAAGAATAGAAAAAAGTTTTTTGGGTATTTTAACAAACTAAGCTACTCAGGGTTATACGTTGATTGACTACTGATTCTATCTTCAGAAAGCTCACACCATCAGACTTGTGATCAGGATGTCCATTCTTTTAAAGCTGACTTCTCAAACAATTGCTTCAAACAGTCGTTGTTGCCCAGTCCAAAAGTTTTGGCACAGTTCAAACAAGAGCATGTAGGACAGTTTTTCTACATAGTGGCTTTTCCAAGTCTTATCTTAAAATGGCTCCAGTCATCTCAGTTTTTCACATGCTATTCTACTCATATGACTTTTATAATTAAGTTCACAGAAATTCCTGACAAGAAGCAAACCTCTAGTGGTTGGACATTGAGGATGGTGACTCGATTGCTTTGTTATCCAGCCTAACATTGGGCACCAAAGTGCTACCCAACATAAGGAGGTTAAAGAATAGGGAGAAGCAAATGATATCTTGTGGTATTTTCCAAATGTAGCCTGTGTAAATATCACATGTTAATAATGGAAATTTCTAGTGCATGCTAGAAATTCTGGAAGGCTTAAGGTCTGAAATGGCTCTTGGAATCTGCATTTTTAAAACCCAGGTATCCTGATGCAGAGATCTGTAGATCTACCTATAGACTTTACTGAACGCATTTCTGAAAAATAATAGCATAGCAGGTGCTGTAAAAAAAACTTTAATTTCATATACACTCAAAATTATCCCTATAACTCTAGTTGGCAAAATGGTCCTGTTGAAATTGCCAGTGGAATTTTATCTCAGAAAACAGGTTTCTCTAGTTAAAGCAGGTATTGCTTAAGTGGCTCCCTAGGAAATTTTGTTAGCCATAGTCACTGCAGTGGGTTGGATGGTAATCTCCGAAAGTTATGTCTATATCCTAAGTTCCAGAACTTGTGACCATGACCTTATGTGGGGAAAAAAAAAAAAAAAGTCTTTGTGAATGCAATGAAATAAAATAAAATAAAATAAATAAAATAATTTCAAAATGAAATTATCCTGGACCAGCCAAATGGGCCCCACATCCAGTGGTAAGTGTTTGAATGAAAGATAGAAAAGGACACAAACACATGGGAAAGGCCATGTGAACACAGAGTCAGATTAGAGTTATATACAGCCACAGGCCAAGGAATGCCTGAAGCCTCTGGAAGCTGGAAGAGGTAAGGAAGAATCTTTCCATAAAGCCTTCAGAGGGAGCACAGGCCTGCTGACAAATAGCTTGATTTTGGACTTCTGGCCTCAAGAGCTGTAAGAGAATGAATTTCTATTATTGTAAGCCACCCAGTTTGTGGTAATTTGTACAGCAGCCTTAGGAAACTAATATGTGCACAATGTGAAACCTCTCTTCTTTGTAGGACTCTACAATGGTGCCATTCCTTGGAAACATATTACCACTTTCTTACCCATATCTATTACATTATTCTTCACTTATTTGCTTCTACACAATATCCACTGCAACTAAAGGGAGTAGACATTTTACAAGCTGATCTGACTAGACATACCATTCCACGCATGATGGAGATAAATGGAAAATGAAAATGTATGACATACAGATAAAGACAGATGAAATTGGATCAGAAATATTTCTCCTGTGATAGCAAATTAAATACAGAGGAAAGCATCAAAAAGCATAACAGAGAAATAATCTAATGCCTAAATCTAAATAAATGGGCGCCAATTTTTTAAAGAAGATTATGACATAACTTTCAGACCCAACTCACACAAAAGCAGTAAAAATGATTCAGTAACATCTGAATTCCTTCTCGGCAATTCTCTTAACCTACAAAGAAGCATACACCTGGGTATCATTATGCTTTTCATTTGGGAATGAAGAATAGTAGAGATTCCTTCTGGGAGAGACAGATAAAATGGGGAAAGAAACAACTTTACTTAAAGCCCAAACATCCATCGACTGATGAGTGCATAAAGAAGATGTGCTCTATATGTTCGATGGACTATTACTCAGGCATCGAAAAGAATGAAATCTTGCCATTTGCAACGATGCAGTTGGAGCTAGAGTGTAATATGCTAAGGGAAACAAGTCAGTCAGAGAAAGACAAATACCACACGATTTCACTCATATGTGGAATTTAAGAAACAAATAGGGGAAGGGGTGGGGGAAGAGAGGGAAGCAAACCATAAGAGACTCTTAACTACAGAGTATAAACTGAGGGTTGATGGAGGGGAGGTGGGTGGAGGATGAGTGGTGCGTATTAAGGAGGGCAGTTGTCGGGATGAGCACTGGGTGTTGTATGTAAGTGGTGAATCACTAAATTCTACTCCTGAAACCAATATTACACTATATGTTAATTAATTAGAATATAAATGAAAACTTGAAATAAAAAAAAAAGAAAAGAAAGACATTATGATTTCCAGGGTTGAAGGCCACCTTGGGGAAATTTTTTCTTAAGCCCAAGGATCCCCTGCATTAGCATGCAATACACCCACAAGAAATAAACTTGAACCCACTGCACTATTAAGAGGCCAGGTCGGGGCACCTGGGTGGCTCAGTCGTTGGGCGTCTGCCTTCGGCTCAGGTCATGATCCCAGGGTCCTGGGATCAAGCCCCGCATGGGGCTCCCTACTCTGCGAGAAGCCTGCTTCTCCCTCTCCCCTTTCCCCTGCTTGTGTTCCCTCTCTCGCTGTGTCTCTCTCTGCCAAATAAATAAATAAAATCTTAAAAAAAAAAAAAAAAGAGGCCAGGTCATCCAACCAAGACCTTATGTGGGCTTTTGATACTTTCCTCCCGCCACCTCAGACAAATGTACTAAGAGAAAAACAAAACAATTCATAAAAGCAGATTAAAAAAAGTCAAGGAACATTCACCTGAGCTTGTGATCTTTGAACCAGTCTACATGTCCCTAACCCCATGCTCTCCAAATTTCCAACAGACATATAGACACAGATAGTTTTAAGGGCAGATTCTCAAATTCTTCAAGCACTCGTTCATAAAATGGTTCTGCCTTAAAATAGCTTATTGTTTAGATATCAGGTTAGTTTTCTTTTCCTCTTTCGCTCCACCCCACCAACAAAAAATTATCACAGATCTTATTGTAGTGCATTGTCCTGGGGCCTAAAATTTCCTAGGATGTCAAAGTGGTCATTGTAATCATGGACCATAGGGAGGAATTCTTAATCAAGTATCCATAAACTCTATCTTTAGCCCAAGATTTTGGAGACTATAGAAAATGTATCAGATAAAAAAAATATCAAAAATCATTGTATTGGGTTAAATATGGTGGCTTTAGGTGAAAGAAAAGCAGATAAAATAAAAATCATTTGATGAGCTTCATTAAATTCTTTTGTATACTCTTTCCTAAAATTGAGAAAGGAAATGAATCTAAGGACTGGATACCATATGTTCTTGCGAATCAAATGGTTTCAAATCCCTTGCCTCCCAAAAATTGAAGGGAGAAGTTATGTTTCCACCAAGATAGAGGAGTTCCAATTTCTTCCAGGTTATTGAAAACTAAAAAATTCTGGAAATCATGCATCACATAAGCATAGGAAGACCCTGGAAGGTGGAAAGAAGAGGACCCCGGAAGGCGGAAAGCCTAATGTCCTCAGAACCTGAGCTGACACTGGTGAGTCCCCAGGGTTTCCTCATTGCTTTTTCTATATGTGTTAGACAGGGCTCTGCAGAAGCCTTCAGCCTAGTGCCACCACCAGGCCCAGACCAAAAAACCTCTAAGGAAAACCTGTTCTCCCTAGTCAGAGGAACAGGAAAAGGGTTGCCTTACAACAAAACATTGTTTAAAAAACATTTTTTAAGATGTTATTTATTTATTTATTTATTTATTTATTTATTTATTTATTTATGAGAATGAGAGAGATGGGGGGCGTGGAGAGCAGAAGGAGAGGGACAAAAAGACTCCAGACTTAGCACAGACCCCTATGTGGGGCTTGATCTCACGACCCCCAGATCATGACCTGAGCCAAAATCAAGAGTGTGAAGCTTAACAGACTGAGCCACCCACGCGTCCCACAACAAAACATTTTTAGCAATACCCACCTTACTCTGTTAATGGAAAAACCTTACCACCATAATCATGCTTTTAGTTGGATAATGCAGGGAGCTGAATTTCCACCCCTACCTCCGGCTCCTTACCCCGTCCCTCCCCCTGACTGGCAAAGACTGAGCAAGAAGGTGATCGTCCATCTTCTATCCGGCAGAAATAGGCAGTGCTCAAGAGTTTCATCCCACGATCAGTGGCATCCACCAGCAGAAGAAACAGAACTTGCTAAGGTGGTGGGCTGCTAGTCACCAATATGCTTCACCCCATCCCTGGTGTCAGCAGGCCCAGGGGAGCCTCCAACTCCACCAGGTGCTAACGAGACTGAGCAAGGTGCTGCAAGCTGGGGTTGGTATGCACTCCCTGCACATATGTCAGTGAGGGCCAGTAGGGCAATGGACCCCACATCTCCCTGGCATCACCGAGGTGGAGGAGGAGGGGGGTGGGACTGGGTGGCACTGGGCTTCTCCTCCTTCCCTCACCTGGTGTCAGCAGAGCCAACCCTTCCTACTCACCCTGTAGCAGCAAAGCAATAAGAGTTTCCCGTTTGCTTACCTTTGCTTGTCACATCAAGGCTCAACAAAGACCTGATCTTAAGCCACCCCCAGTCCCCACTCCCAGGAAACAATGAGATGGTACAGGTCAGAGACGGGAGCTGAATTTGCAAGCTACCCTTCTGCAACAAGGCAGTATGAGTCAGTGAGCTGAACATCCATGCCCACCCAGTTCTTATGCTACACCACAAAGTTGGACCAATTGCTAAAAAAAAAAAAAAAAATTTGAATTGAATCTAGTCTTAGAACGTAAAGTCCAAAACACCCAGAAAACAATGGAAAAATCAATCTTCATACCAAGAACCAAGAAAGTTGCAACAGAAATGAGAAAAGACAGTTAACAGAGGCCAACACCAAGATGAATCAGATGTTGAAATTAACTGACAAGGATTTCAAAGCATGGATCATAAAAATGCTTCAACAAGCAATTAAGAATTCTCTGGAAACAAAGATATTGAAGAAAAATCTAATCTAGCTGTCAGCTGATAAATTATTAAAAGTAATTTTTGATGATAGATCATTATGTGATTTTTGGCACATAGATCATTATGTGATTTTTGGATGGAGTTCAAATAATTAAGTTACACTTCTATAATAAAATTTCTTCCATTCTCATCTATTTGTTTATGTGAACAGATTTTCTCAGAGCTTACACAATTGGGAAGAAGGAATAGAATTGTTGCTAAACTATTTCTCATCTGTGCATTGAAAAAGGCTCATTCTCACATACTTAAGCTAATTAGGAGAAAAAGCCTCTCACATCTTATTAGAAGGTTCAGTTACAGAATTATTTATTGCTTATGTTTAATATCATTTGTCAAATTTTATAATATATTGTATTGTTTTGATCAGTTGTATACTAATATATTTTGTAATGAAAATTCAAACCAAAATAACTTTTAGCATATACAAAGAGATCATTTCAATGCATCAGCATACTGTTATAAAGAAGTATGATAGAGTTAAAAAACAAACTATTTCAAGCTTGTTAATATTATATATTTCTATATATTACTTTGAAAATCAAGTTCAAAAAATATGAGGCAAGTGATAACTTTTCAAAAATCTTAGAAGAATGTGGGAATAAGTTTCATGAGCACTGGTCTTTACTTCACAAATAAAAAGAAAAGGGTTAGAAACTGAGGACATCTTGTGTAAACCTACTTCATGGAAGGAAAGAAGGAAGGAAGGAAGGAAGGAAGGAAGGAAGGAAGGAAGGAAGGAAGGAAGGAAGGAAGGAAGGAATACACAGGAAGGGAAGAAGGAAGGAAAGTAATTTCAAACCATGTATATAGTGTGAAAAACAGGTGCGAAGCATTATTCTAGGATACCATATAATCATCAACATAAGCCTATTAGATAGGTTCCATCATAATCATCATTTTAAACATTAGAAAACTGGGGCACAGCCTTAATTTGTATGATGTTGAGTAGTGGAGCTGGTTTCAAACTTAGGCTATTTGCCTCTAAAATCTGTGCTCTGAATCACTGTTGTATGCACAGGGATTCAGAACAAGAAAAACAACAGAGATTACATAATAGTGGGGAATACATAATAAACAGATAAATGTAGTATATGATGGTAGGTAGTGATAAGTGCTAGAAAGAAAAATAAAGTAGAAGATTGTGTTAGAGAGTAAGTAGCTGGAAGAAAGTGATATTTTTGATGGTGGACCAGAAAAAAGCCTTTTTTATTTCAAACCAGAAGGAAGTGATATCTCAAGCAAGCCTCATGAAGATCTATAGAGAAAACTAAGTTTAAATGTTTGTAATCCTTTCAAAAACTTTAAGACACAGTGCAGGAAAAATAAATTATACCACAGGTGTTCCATTTTGGGCTTCTGTTCTGGGAATCTCACTTCCATTTCAAGCCTTTAATCAAGCTACTATTTTTGAAATAAGCTAATGACATTCCAAACATTTGGTGCGCTCAATAGTCTTCACCTTATTATGTTTACCTATCAGCAACATAGAAACATTTTCATATATCTCAGTTAATAGAAAAAGAAGGCAAAAAGAAGAGAAACAGCTTTGATAATCATTTGGAAAGGTGACATAGAATTCAACCCGAAATTCAGAATTTCCATTTTTGTAGTAATCATTTTAATCATTTTACAATTAAATTCTGAAAATGAACTGCACAATATATCTGAAAGTTAAGTTTATTACAAGTCATAATTTTTGTGCCTATATGTTGTTTATTTTCTTGGGATGTTTTGTTTTTCCTGAGTTTCTATAATATTAAACTAGTTTTAAAAGACTATACTTGCGAACCATGAGAGACCTTGGACTCTGAAAAACAAACTGAGGGTTCTAGAGGGGAAGGGGGTGGGGGATGGGTTAGCCTGGTGATGGGTATTAAAGAGGAAGCACTGAGTGTTATACGCAAACAATGAATCATGGAACACTACATCAAAAACTAATGATGTAATGTATGGTGATTAACATAATAAAAAATTGGTAAATTAAAAAAAAGACTATTTTGTAATTTTTGTATGTTTTGTAAGTTTGTAAGTTTTGAACTCCTGGACTCTTGAAAATACATTCACCAATATTATTCATAATAAAAACAGGATAATAAGTCAGAAAGCATTTAGAGATATACTATTTTTCTGTGAATATACTCTATAATTAATAAAGTGATTTTATACAATTCATTCTTGTTGGTTGTTATTGAACCATAAATAACATAGCTTAACATATAATTGACTTTATCTATGCTCTACTATAAAGCCTTGAAAGGCCGGGATATGAAATACAAAAGTTGAGGGCTTCCAAAAAAATTAAGAGTTTCACAGTTGCAAAGCTATTTTCATTTATTCGTTTTGGTTTTTTTAAATGTCTTTCTTTTCCCCATTCATTTAAAAACGTTAAAAATAACAATAAGAGTAGTAGCAGCTAATACCAGTCTAAGAACTTATTACTTGTTTATTTATTTAACCCCTACATATGCTTTGTTTTACACATATAAGTTTGACTGAAATGAATAGAGTGAATATTTTCTACCCATATAGGGAGGGTTGTATATGCTAGACATCTTAACTTTGAGGTTCTCCAGGGGACAGTGAATGGGTCATTGTTTTCTAAGATCTGAGTTTCCTGAGGGCAATAAATCAAGCTTTCTCAAAGGAGGGACAGAAGCACACAATTAGCATAAAAGAGGAGTGTGACCTTTACGGGACAATTCATGAGAGATGGAGAAGGACAGGGGCATCGGTCTCCCAGGTGACAAAACCTGGGAACTCGTAGTTTGCAATGGAAGAGGCAAAGCCCGTCAGTGGAGTCTGCCTGTGGCCTTTACCTAGAGCGCTGCCCCCTTTCGTCAAAGGTCCACATGGCTGAGCACATTTGTCCTTGTGAGTAATTTTAGAACTATTTTTGTGGGAGTAACCAGTCAATATTTCTCTTCAGTGAGTTTGGGGATTTTCAAATAATTATTTTTCAGATGTTACTTCTTTTAATTGACTCTTATTTTTTTCTTTCATCTCCTTATTTTTAAATGTGTCTTTTAAGCATATTCTAGGGCAAATTTTAGTGTCTTGACCTCATGATGTGAGATGACTCTTGAACAGTTTTTTTTTTTTTGTCCTATTGATTCACGTTTTCATGCTATCTTCATTTCGAATGCTCTGTGTTGAAGAATTTTGATTTTTCCTTTTTAAAAAGGAGTTTTGAAGTCATCAAAGTTACAGTTTATCTGGGGTCTTAGATTTCTACTTTAGAGAATGGTCCTCAGAGTTACAAAGGTAATGCTGACTCAGCTCTTTAGTTTGTAAAGGTGTGGAATTTCTTGTAAAGTTTGTAAAGACATGTCATCAGAGATGCTGGCTTATCTCTAGTCATGAATTTGTTTGTTTAAAAAGATCTTAAGTTTTACTTCCTTAAGGACCCTTTTGGACTTTATCCAAATCCATGCCGATAAACAGATTATCAGAGGATAACTGCTATGAAGGAGGCATAATAGAGATCTGCATTGAAAGCTTAGCAATGAATATATGATAGCAAAATAGCCTAACAATTTGTGTAACTGGGATTTATTTCCAAATGCATCAGTCTTAAAATTTATGCCAAGTTTGTGTTGAGACTAAAAATCAAATCCATAGAGCAGGTTCACAGTTTTCTTGAGGTGTAAGTATCCAAAAATGAAAAACCAGGACATAATTTCTAAAGTAAGTAGCTGAAGTCACACAGAGTTAATTAAGTACACCAAATACCACCTCAGACCCTCATCTTCTCATTCTCTATGTAGAATGATTCATTTGCCTCCTCACCAATGCTTCAACATAATTATGAAAGTATGATGGTGAACATTTGCTTCAGCATAGAGATGACAAAATACACATGTTCCATACTGATCCCTGGATTTGGTTTTGTAGTTTTCACATGTAAGCCACTATTATCCAAGGATTAAAAAAACAAAACAAAGCAAAACCAGAAGGTTCAGTTTCTATCTTCCAGGCATGTTTTAATAATGATTGAAAAAATACGTTAAAAATGTTATAAAAAGGGCGGCTGGGTGGCTCAATTGGTTAGGCGACTGCCTTCGGCTCAGGTCATGATCCTGGAGTCCCTGGATCGAGTCCCGCATCGGGCTCCCTGCTCGGCGGGGAGCCTGCTTCTCCCTCTGACCCTCCCCCCTCTCATGTGCTCTCTCTCTCATTCTCTCTGTCTCAAATAAATAAATAAAATCTTTTTAAAAAAAGTTATAAAAAATGGAATTGGTTATATATGTGGTGGTTTGAGTAAATGACCCTCCAAAACTGCCAACATTCTAGTCCTTGGACCCTGTGATTATGTTCATTTATATGGCAAAACAGACTTTGTAGAACTGATTGTGTTAAGGATTTTTTTTTTTAAGATTTTATTTATTTATTTATTTGAGAGAGAGAGAATAAGAGAGAGCACATGAGAGGGGGAGGGGCAGAGGGAGAAGCAGACTCCCTGCCAAGCAGGGATCCCGATGCGGGACTCGATCCAGGGACTCCAGGATCATGACCTGAGCCGAAGGCAGTCGCTTAACCAACTGAGCCACCCAGGCACCCTGTGTTAAGGATTTTGAGATGGAAAGATTATACTGGATTATCTATGGCAGCCCAGTGATGGAATCACAGGGTCCTGTTAGTACTGTTCCTTGTACAGAAGAGGCAAAGATGATATAATGATTGAAGGAAAGGTTGGACTGATGTGCTTTGAAGCTGGAGGAAGGGTTCACAAGGCAAGGGATATAGGTAGCCAGTAGAAGCTGAACAAAGCAAGGAAAGAGATTTCTTTCATCAAAGCCTCTATGAAGGAAATAGCCATGACAAACCCTTGACTTTAGCCTCCTGAAAATGATTTCAGACCTCTTAACTCCATGACAGTGAAAGAATATATTTATGTTGATTTAAGCTATTTAGTTTGTGGTAATTTGTTACAGCAACAATATAAAACGAATGCAACACATTACAACAATTTCAAGAGTAAATTATCATTTGATAATAGCGAAGGCAGAGACTGGTTCATTTGAGAAGGTCCCTAAGAATACAAATAGGAGGATACAGAAAATTCTGGCTATCATGGGGGAATACATCATGTGAACTTATCCTTGAATTCTTAAACCTAAATAAAATGATAGTAAAGGAATTTAAAAAAAAGGATTATTATAAAACCAAAAGGACAAAATGAATAAGAGAGCAGATGGAAGATCAGAAATATAATGTGGAAAATGAAAAGCCAAAGATGAGTGATAACTGACTTAGCTACCTGGGAAAGTTAAAATGCAAGAAAGGGGTGTCCATTCCCATGCACAGAGCAGTACCAGTGTCTGGGAATGCCTTCCCATCTTAAAGAATGCCTTCCCATCTTAAAGAACAAGAA
The DNA here is from genome assembly GCF_029215605.1 of Mirounga angustirostris. Lineage (NCBI taxonomy): Eukaryota > Metazoa > Chordata > Mammalia > Carnivora > Phocidae > Mirounga > Mirounga angustirostris. The sequence continues at coordinate 41,136,173 of NW_026991722.1, read as the reverse complement.
AACCTAACAAAATATAGGCACAACAGGCAGCATCAGATGGCAGAAGTTCTGTCCTGGAGAAGACGATGCTTTGAGGTCATGACACATTATAAATCCTGTAGAAGTACTTCTGTAGTTCCAATACTTTGCTCTATAGTGTGTCCTCCATTAGACAGTAGAAATTGGAGAGCTTTTTGTTGTTTATCTTTGTAAACCTATGGCTATATCTACATAGGCACTAAATGCATTTTTTTCAATTTTTAAATTATGGTAAAATATACATAACAGAAAATTTACCACCATAACCATTTTTAAGTATATGGTTCAGTGGCATAAAATACACTCATAATTTTGTGTGACCATCTCTGCCATCCATCTCCAGAATTTTTCATATCTTCTACAACTGAAACTCTATTCATTAAACAATAACTCCCCCTTTACTGCTTTCTCACAGCCCCTGAAAACCACAATTCTATTTTCTATCTATATGATTTTTGCTACTCTACGTACATCATATAAGTAGAGTAATAGTATTTGCCTTTTTGTGACTGCTATTCACTTAGCATAATGTCCTCAAGGTTCGTTGTTATAGTGTATATCAGAATTTCCTTCCATTATAAGGCTGAATCATATTTCATTGTATGTATATACCACATTTTACTTATCCAATCACCCCTCCTTGTATGGTTTCACATTTTAGCAATTGCAAATAATGCTATTATTGCTACTATGAACATCGGTGTACAAATAGCTCTCCCTGACTCTGTTTTCAATTCTTTTGAGTGTATGTCCAGAAGTAGAATTGCTGGATATATAGTAATCTTATTTTTAATTCTGCAGGAACTGCAGTACTGTTTTCCACATAGCTGTGCCATTTCACATTCCCACCAACAGTATCCAAGGCTTCTCACCAACCCATGATATTTTCTGATTTTTGATAGTGTTAAAAAAAAAAAAAAATGGAGACCAATCTTGAAAATTTCCCGAGCAGACTAGGTTCACCTGCGTGGCTCAGTCAGTTAAGCGCCTGCCTTCGGCTCAGGTCATGATCCCAGCCTCCTGGATCGAGCCCTACATCAGGCTCCCTGCTCAGTGAGAAGCCTGCTTCTCCCTCTCCAACTCCCCCTGCTTGTGCTCTCTCTCTCTCACTCTTTCTGTCCAATAAATAAAATCTTAAAAAAAAAATTCATTAAAAAAAAGAAAATTTCCCAAGCAGACAAAACTAGTTTAGTCATACGAACAAAGCTTAATTTAGTTTATTTTGCAAGGTTAACTTGACCTGGCTCATTTGTTCCTTAGGCCTCCAAAAACCATAAGCAGAACTTAAGCTGTTTTCCAAAACTGGTATGAAGTAACCTTTAACCAATTCCCTATAACTCAAGAAAATTCTCATATTATAACCAATCACTGTTAAGAGTAAGCAGTCACTACTTTCTCACTGGGTAAGAGGCTTTATAACAATATATCCCCGAGCCTCAGTCCGAGTTTTGTTTGAGTGTTGCCAGTATGCAAACCGTCTTTTTGGTGTATGCCCAACAAACTTTTACCAAGTACTACTTTGGTAATTTATTGGTTTTACTTCTCTTATTTATGAACTTTGGAAAATAGTAGCCATCCTAATGGGCACGAGGTAGTATCTCATTATAATTTTGATTTGCATTTCCCTAATGATTAGTGTTGTTGAACATCTTTTAATGTGCTTAGCCATTTTTTATATTTTCTTTGGAGAAATGTTTATTCAAGCCTTTGCCGATTCTTTAATCGTGTTTTTTGTTTTTTGTTTGTTTGTTACTGAGTTAGTCAATATATTTTAAACAAATAAATAAAGGTAGGAGAGAATCCCCCAAAATTTGAAAGTATGCTAGGAAGTCTGGTTAAAATTTAAAAATTTTTCATTGATATTTGGTTTGAAGTCTTAAATGCTGAATAATGTTTTGCCTGGAACAAAAGGAGACATTTAGAAAGAAGAGAGAAGAGGGGCATTCTAGAATGACAGCAAGTTTCAAGGAAACTTCAAAATTTCCTAAGCTAGCTAGAATCAGGGCAAGAAACCTCTCGATATCTGCTTATCCTAAAAGTACTGTAAGTATATTTAGTACAACTAACAAGTTTACAATTTGGCTATGAGTAATCCAACTGGAAGTGTCTGTTTTACTACTAAGGAAATTATATGTGTTTTCATTTACATTATCCAATTCACTGACTATATTATGTGTAGGTAATATGAATGGTTTCGTACGTAAATAGGACTAGGTGATTCCTTCTGTTAGCCTTGAATATAATTTGCATTGACAATTATCTTTTTTCTGATTAAAAAATACATAATTTTGCATGAGTTGAATAAATGGGAAAAAAAGGAAGACTTATTTTTAGAGAGGGTTTACAGCTAAAAGTTAAAGAAATGTAGCTTATCTTCCTCTTTGTTTTGTGTAATAAAGATAAAGTACTCCATTTCAGTTGGATGAATGGTTAACATTATTTTCTTTTTTTTTTCTTAAAGTAAGTCTGAATTAGTCCCCATTTGCTTAGGTAAGTGAATATCTAATTGTAGTCATTTGAGAATGTTATCTGTTTATTCTAAGATAGAGGTGTGAGGAAGGAGGTAGGGATAGCACTTGGGCACATTTTGTGGGTCTGTCAATTATAATTTCCATTAGGATGCTCTTTTTGCTCCATTATTAGAAACATGGTGATAGCATGTTTACTCTCTTCCCCAAACTAGGCTACCAGAACCTGACTCTCACTTTTAAGGAAGTGCTATTTAAAAGATCAGTTATAGGCATCAGTGCGATCACCATCTTCAGTGTCCAAGCTATCTCTAGGGAGCTACATATAAATGAGATACCAATATCCATCCTCTTTCATCCTTCCAATATCAGAGTCATATTCCTTAGCCATGGAACATAGCCATCCTCCTGTTACTCTTACGTATTACATAATATGTATTACGTATTAGTTCTCCAGAGTAAGAGAACCAATAGGAGATGATAGATAGATGATAGATGAGAGGAAGACAGATATATATATAGTGAGAGAGAGGGAGTAGGTAGGTAGGTAGATAGACATTATAAGGAATTGGCTCACACAATTATGGAGGCTGGTAAGTCTGCAGAGTCAGCTGGTGGTGAGGGAGATCCATGGAGAGCCAATGTTCCAGGTCAAAGGCCATCTGCCAGTGGTGCAGATGAAATCTAAAGGTGGTAGGCTGGAGAACTCTCTCTTATCCAGAGCAGAGTTGGTCTTTATATTCTAATCAAGCCTTCATTTGGTTGGATAAAGTCCAACCATATTATGGAAGGCAATCTACTTTACTGATTAAAATGTTAATTTAATCTAATGGTAAGGTCTGCCAATTTAAATGTTAACCACATCTAATACACCCTAGTAGAAAAACCCAGAGGAATGTTTGACCAAATGTCTGGACACCCCTGGCCCAGGATAATGTTGATACATAAAATTAACTGTCACATCTTATAAACACAAAAACTATTTCCTCACCCAAGAACTACTCTGTAGGTATCTTGATGACCCAATTTTTGAGCAGTATGACCCAAAAAGTATTGTCTACGCTCCTGTGGCAAGGAATCTTAGAGTTCACACTTTGAAGTCTTGACTATATTTTCCTGAAGAGACAAAAGGGGAGACAAAAAAATGGTTGTGAATACAAAAGACACAAAGATAATCATAATCCTAACATTCATAATAACAATTTCCTTTCTTTTCTGTATTCTTTACTAAATGGGCGTTCATCCATCTACAAGTTAGTTTAATTAACTTTATATAAAATGAACTACCTTTGATATAATTTTTGCATCTTGCTTTTTTCATTTATTTATTATTTATTCTTTTTTAAAAAGATTTTATTTATTTATTTGAGAGAGAGAGAGAGAGCAAGAGTGGGGAGGAGCAGAGGGAGAGGGACAAGCAGACTCTGCTGAGCATGAAGCCCAACATGGGGCTCGATCCCATGACCCTGAGACCATGACCTGTGCTGAAATCAAGAGTTGAACACTTAACCAACTGAGCCACCCAGTCGCCCCAAAATCACCTATTCTCATTTTGCTTAGCTATAATGCATTTATTTTTATAGTATTCTTAATTTTCCATAATATGAATGTACTATAGTTCATTATCCCTTTTACAATCAATGAACATTTGAATGGTGTCTGGTTTTGAGTATGGAGAACAAGGTTGCTATGAACATTCTTTTTTATCTATCCTGGTTTTCTTATGCACACATATTGATGGCATGTATCTAAGGTTGAAATTGATGGGCCTATGGTATCTGTATATCCAGTTTGACTGGATAATGCCAAACTATTTATAAAAATATTGTATCAGTTTATATTCTCACCAGTCCTGAGAGTTCCTGTAGCAATGTTCCTTGCCAACAGTAATTAATGCAAACATTTAATTTTGTCTATTTTGTAGTATCTCATTAAGGCTTTAATTTTTCTCCCTTATTTCCAATGTGGTTGATGATGTAGATTTTCTCATTAATGGCATGTCTATGCAAGTCTTTTCACCATTTCTCTTTTTTCTTTTTCCAGTTTTATTAAGATATAATTGACATTTACCATTTTTCTATTAGTTTATTTTGTTATTGAGTTTTAGAAATTCTTTACGTGTTAAGATTTAGTCCTTTGTCTTTTCTCTCTCTTTTTTTAATATCTTCGTTTTCTTCAGCTTCACTACTTATATCTAAAGTTTAATTTTATTTATTCCAGTAAGCCATTGAAATAAGCTTCTTTGAATAGCATTTCTCACATGTTTTGGAATAAGCTTTTATCTCTCAGATATTTTCTTTGCCCTATAATTTCTCTCCCCTTCTGTTGGAACTCTGTTTTAAGCTTATATTAGTGAATTTCTGCTACAAGAAATGATGACAGATGGATTACATCTATGTATGTACTTCTTGCTTCTGCTGGATCTCACTAATATTTCTGGCTGAGTGTTGGTGTTGGTCACTGCCCTCAAAGCTTATTTGTCGAATTTTGTTGGGACATTAAGATAAAGAATCTTCATCTGGAGAAGATCTGTGTTTGATTTTTCCATGCAACTGTGCACAAAATCAATTGAGTGCCACCTCACCCAACTGTGGCTTTAAGACACCCAGATTTTCTAGGCTATGGGTGTCTGCTAGAGGGTTGGTGGTCCAGATGTAGCCACAATTTCTCAGGGAGCTTGTTCTTATCTTTACTGTAATATGTCTGGTTCATTTAATGCTAAAGAAAACAATGGCACAAAACAAAACAAGCAAGCAAAACAGAACTGACAAACAATTCTTCCTTGCAGGTTATTGAAGTCAAGGTACCTGGTGGCAGGTGTATATCAGGTTCATACTTACCTGAGTGAGCATAGCTTTGGGTGGTATCCTACCCTCAATGTTCTCACATCATGTGTCCAAGAGTTCTATGAAACTTCTCTCCTGTGCTAACCCTGGGCCTTGATTTCTTATCTTTTCACTTTGTGAAACACACACACACTTCCCCTTATCCAGTGAACTGTGTCAAGGCAAAAGTGATGTTGGTGCTTGATACTGTACTTACTTTGATGGATTTGGGTCTGCCCCAACACTGGGCCTGGAAGTTCCCTTCAGTCTTGTCAGCTCTTCAGCATGATTAATTTGATATTTAAAGAAAAATCTTTTTCTCAGCATTTTTAATTGTTTTCCAGGGAAGAGTTAGATTCATTAACTCAACCTACTATTATTGAAAATAAAATTCTGTCATTTGTTTCTATATTTAATTTGGCTACATAAAGAGAATGTAATAGATCTTTATACAAGAAAATTATAATTCAAGTGAATAAATAGAGTCCATCTATTTACACATCTCTTTTACTTAATTTTCCCCCAGCTCTTGCCATTTCAATTATATTTATAAAGTAGTCTTTTTGCTGTTGTGGATTATATTCCTTATGCTGTGCCTTTTATTCCCATGACTTATTCTTTCCGTAGCTGGAGGCTTGTATCCCCCAGTACTTTTTCTTGATGTCACCAAATACTACTTACATGGGAAATACTAGAGCTATGCCTCATCTGTCTGCTTTTGTTGAAACTCTAACTTGAGTAGAGCCCTTTTGCTGAAATCTGTTTTCTCTCGGCCTACCTCACCCCCCAACCCCATTACCCACCTCCTTAGCAAGCCAGTGATAATGCCAGCTAGTGGAAAGATTCTTCCTCCTAAATCGTGTTCTCTGGAAATGATCTGTTACCTAGGAACAAAGCAGTCATTGGCCATTAGTGATAGGGAATAGGCTGACTTGGCTTTTGGTGAGAAATGAAGAATATTTTCCAGTTTGAACGCCAAATGATATTTTTTCAACCTTTTTACCCAGAAGGCATTTACTTTGTTGTCAGTACCTGTGTAATATCTTTACCTGGTTTCCTCTCCCTTAACACAAGTCCTCCTTCCCGCTCACTATTTCATCAATTGGACTCCATATGGCAATACTGGCATCATAATAACATTCTTATTATACTCTTATTATTATACTTAGAGAATAATTCAGTGGTTATTTTCATGGTTATCTGGATTTTTCACCTGAAAGTTTTAAGAAAATTAAGAAAAAGCTTGTTCTTACTGGGGCTGTGACATGTCTTCAAATATAACTAATCTATATATTCATTTGGAGTAAAAAGCTGATGTTCTCAATTTATGTCCATGTTGATAAGGTATCCACAGATACCCTTTGGGTATCGACATACTCCTGGTACATTTATGTTTACTGAATGAAATAGATGTTCTGCAGAGGTTTCCACCAGTCACTTTGATCAACTGGTATATCACCTCTTGTAAGAAATAATCTCCTTATGGATCTCTTTGGTGTTGCTCTTTTATTGCTTGAGAAAGGAATCACTCTATAATTGAAATAGGGCTATATAAATTGTCTCTATTGTATTCTACTTCTGATAGACTAACACTTTCTTCATTACTCTTCCCTTTAACAATAATTATTAAACACACACACACACACACATCCTCTGTTCAACCTTTGAGGTCTTCGTGACAGTGAAATGACTCAGAGGGAGAAGCACATCACTTAGCGATATTCCACAGTGACACAGGGCTCTCCAGAAAACTCTGCTTGATGACGGCATGACAGTTTTTCCTGCCCCACACTGTCTGGTGACTATAAAAGAGACACAGTATATCTGGAGAAGGGCAATATAAAATAATTGGCTCCGGGCCAACCTAAGCTGCTTCATGCCATCAACCTCTTCACATTTGGATCCAAATTAAAATCTAATTTAGAGGGAGCTTAAATTAAAAAAGCACACTTAATTCCTTCAATTTGCAGAACTATTCCATTCCATTAGGCAAATAATTTCTACCTGTCAGATTTGGAATGAAAGTGGTCTCTCTCAGGAGGAAACTTTCCACTTGTAGTAATTAGGTATGGGGAGTCTGTGACGACACCCTTGTTTGATAGCTGTGTGTGGTTAACTCCCCAAGCTTAGGGACCCTTGGGTAAACGCAACTGAAGTGTCAGCTTCAATACTTGCCTGATAAGGAAGCTGAAATGAGGTTACATATTTCATAATTAAATAACACAACTACTTTAATTTTTATTAGAGAATCATGAAAGGTTACCTTATATAAAATCCAAGAGCATAAATTCCTTTGTTGATCTATGATTCTAATAAGCTCCTAAAGAAAATCTGAAAAGGTCTTGATTACAATTAGGTAAAAGCCAGGAGAATGCACGTGTTCAACAATATCAAAGTAATGAATGAAATCAGCAAGCGAGATGAACTGGAGTGCTATGTCAAGCTCCTCTCTTTGATACTATTCTTCACTTGTGCAAGGTGGCATGTTTTGGTGTGGAAACCTGAAGCTCGTAGACAGAAGACTGGAGTCCCAAGCCTTGCCACTGGCCCGAACACCTGACCTCACTTAGTTTCATTATTCTGACATCTACAAAGTGATTTTTTTTTCTCAAATTCATCAGAGACTTAATGTTTTATAAATGTATGTGGTTGAACGCTTCTTCCCAAAATCATTTATCGTATTCACTGATGAATATAAAAGTTCTTGCTACTTTAAAGCTACATTTTACCATAAGCTATTTTTATCCAAACTGAATCTGAAAAAAACTGTTCTCATCACTACTCAATCTTCATTATAAAGCATTTCTTTTGTTTCTTCCTTTTTTCTCCATTTCTTCTTCCTTTCTTTCTCTATTTTCTTTCTTTCATTCTTTCTTTCTTTCTTTCTCTCTCTTTCATTATTCTGATATAGGTGCATGAAGCAGCTTAGGTTGGCCCGGAGCCAATTATTTTATACTGCCCTTCTCCAGATATACTGTGTCTCTTTTATAGTCACCAGACAGTATGGGGCAGGAATGATAATTCTCGAGATATGGGAATTATCAGGGAGAAATTAAAAAATGACCCTCTGTGGAATATTTCAGGGAGTTTAGATATTCACATATTCAGTTACAGAAAATATTATTCCAAAAGGAAAGTATGTTCAGTGATGTTTAAATTCAAACTGGTTGTTGTTTTAGATTAAATGTGTCTTAAAATACAAGTGGGTGTGGGTTACTTTAACTTAAAGAATTTATAAATATTAAGACCAATACACAAAAGATGGGGGGGCAGAAGATAAAATTGTAATTTTAATGGACAGGGACATTTTTGGTTTTTTATTTTTTAAAGATTTTATTTATTTATTTGAGAGAGAGAGAGAGAGAGTGAGCATGAGAAAGCAAGTATGAGCAGGGGAGGGGCAGAGGGAGGGAGAAACAGACACCTCGCTGAGCAGGGAGCCTGATGTGGGGCTCGATCCCAGTACCCTGGGATCATGACCTGAGCTGAAGGTAGCTGCTTAACTGACTGAGCCACCCAGGTGCCCCTTGACAGGGACATTTTTATATGCAACTTAAATGTGTTCGTAGTTTTAAAATATAAGTTAAAAAATATTTGAAAATCTACATCAGAGTTGAATGGACTTTGCAATCTTTAGAGTATGAAAGTTCTTCACATGTCAACTGTGGTAGATTTTGTTTTCAGCACCTTTATATCCTGATTGTCTGAAGGAAGATGAAAAATGATTCATAATGTTCACACAGAGATCTTTCATTTCCAAATTATTTTCACATAATTAATTCAGAAGTAAATGACTGTATTTAAAATACAAACAACCCAAAAAAATCAATGATAACCTTCGAATATAGGGCAGGAAGTAAGACTTGTTTTTTTTTTTTTATAGCATTAAATGTATATATATATATCTCCAAAGAAGATATAAAAATGGCTAATAAGCAAATGAAAAGATGCTCAACATCACTAATCAGCAGAGAAATGCAAGTCAAAACTACAGTGAGATACCACCTCCACACATAGGACGGCTACCATCAAAAATCACAAAACAGTAAGTTTTGGTAGGCTGTGGAGTAATTGGACACTAGGGGGAACATAAAATGGTATGGTCACTTTGGAAAACGGTATGATGGTTCCTAAAAACATTAAAAATAAAATTATATGAACCAGGATTTCTACTTTTGAGTATATACCCCCCCAAAAATTGAAAGCAGGATCTGGAAGAGATAATTGTATACCCCTGTTCATAACAGCATTATTCACAATAGATAAAACATGGAGGCAACCTAAATGTCTATTGATGGATGATTGGGTAGGCAAAATGTGGCGGTACATACAATTGAATATTATTCAGTCTTAAAAAGGAAAGAAATCCCTATATATGCTATGACATAAATGAACCTGGAAGACATTATGTTAAGTGAAATAAGACAGTCACAAAAGAAAAAAAACAAATACTGTATGATTCCACTTATATAAAATACTTAGAGTAGTCAAAATTATTCAGTTAGATAGTAGATTAGTGGTTGTCAGTGTCTGGGGGAGGGAATAACAGGGAGTTATTTTTTAATGGGTATAGAGTTTCAGTTTTACAAGATTAAAAAGAGTTCTGGAGAGGGAGGGGGCAATGGTTGCACATCATTAATACATTTAATACCACAGAACTTACACTTAAAAATGGTTAAGATGGTTAAAAAAAGTGGCACAGAAATGATATAGTATTATATAGAAATATTTCAAACTAATTCATAACAAAAAGAAAGAAAAAGATGTGTGGATATCCATCTGACCCCAGGAAAACTACACTCTCCTTTAAAAAAAAAAAGATCCCATATAAAATGTTTATTACATAGAAAAGGAATTCCAGTTTACATAATAGTTAATTTTTTAGTAATCAGAATGAACACAAGTGAAAGAGAGGGAGGTAGAGAAAGAAGAGTTGGATAGAGGGAAGATTTTCATAGTAGAACAAGTACCAAAAGCAACAGATTCATTAACTTAGGTGTGAATTATTGCATCTTTTGAGAAAGCAGCCTGTGAACTTAAAAGTCATAAAATATATTCACAATAATTGATATTGTATTTTCATGTCTCAAAATCTATTTTGAGGGAAACCATCCTAAACATGTACAAAATTTTCAACACCACAAATATCCAGTAAAGTGACATTTATCTCACTGAATAACGGTATATTATCTAACATAATAGTGTGATTTTTAAAATTGCAAGATACTGTTAGTTGAATTTTTAATAACACTAGAAGGTGATTAATAAATAAAATACTTTTGGAGTGGCTAGGTGGCTCAGTAGGTTAAGCATCTGATTCCTGGGCTCAACTCAGGTCTTGATCTCAGCGTCGTGAGTTTGAGCTTCACATTGGGCTCCATGCTGGGCGTGGAGCCTGCTTAAAAAAAATAAAAATTAAAAAATAAATAAATAAAATAATTTACAAGCAGAAAAGTAGAACAGATTCTAATATGAGCTAACATACTCTAGTAGAATTCTAGAGGTTTATATCAAATATTTGATATATCAAAATGCTAACAGTGGTTTTCCCAGGGTGTGGAATCATGGATTTTTGTTCTTTATACCTTGTTATGTTTTCCAAAGTATTAATGAAAGAATTTCAAACTTTTTAAGGCTCAAGTGATAAATGCCCCAAAACTATTTATAAATGTGACTCAATTAATTGACTTGTGTTACATTTATAAACATAGGAATTTCAAGATATCAAATTTTGAATAAAATATGTACACCTATATGTACACTTGACATGTATAATTATTTCCTTTGATATTCAATACAGCATTTTTCTAATATTAAACAAGAGATCATTAACAATGAGAAGCTTTATGAAAAATCTAAATTAGGACACAATTTTGTTATTGTTAAGAAAGCAATGCAAGCAACTGGATATTTGAGATGATCTCAGCTTCCATTATCCTCGGGGGTTTTTGCATTCTGGCTTTGGTGATCACTCAGTGGAAAATTGATGTTGGATAGGTTGGAATAAGATCAAGTAGGAAAAATAACAAAATACTCCAAATCATCAAAAGAAAAACCGAAAATGTCTTTCAAAACAATATATACGAATCTACTATTATGCACGTACTAATAGTGTCTTAAACCACCTCTACATAACATTTTTTTGACATTATTGAAAATAGTAAAGTAGAAAAAGATAACTGTAACACAACAAAAAGTATTTGTTAACTAAAAATCATAAGGAAATATAAAATTAATTTTAATAAAAGAGTTAACGGTTATCTTGAAAATCACAATTACGTAAAGCAGATTCTCTTTCATAGCTGACTTCATCAATTTGGGAGACGATTATATTAAACTACGATCTCTGCCTAATGAAAAACAAGTTTTCATAGAAAAATGTCATACTAGCTCTTTAATTGGCCCTTAACAATAACAAAATACCAAGGATCATATCAAATCTTTAAAAATAAGCATAGAAATGCCACTGACTTCTGTGCATTAATTTTATATCCTGCCACTTTACTGAATTACTGTATGAGTTCTAGCAGGTTTGGAGTGGAGTCTTTTGCGTTTTCCACATAAAGTATCATATCATCTGCAAAGAGTGAGAGTTTGACTTCTTTGCCGATTCGGACGCCTTTTATTTCTTTTTTATGTCTGATTGCTGTGGCTAGGACTTCTAGTACTATGTTGAATAGCAGTGGTGATAGTGGACATCCCTGCCGTGTTCCTGACCTTAGGGGGAAAGCTCTCAGTTTTTTTTTTTTTAATGTTATGTTAATCACCATACATTACATCATTAGCTTCTGAGGTAGTGCTCCATGATTCATTGTTTGTGCATAACACCCAATGCTCCATGCAGAACGTGCCCTCCTCAATACCCATCACCAGGCTAACCCATCCCCCCAACCCCCTCCCCTCTAGAACCCTCAGTTTATTTCTCAGAGTCCATAGTCTCTCATGGTTCGTCTCCCCCTCTGATTCCCCCCCCTTCATTTTTCCCTTCCTGCTATCTTCTTCTACTTCTTCTTTTTTTTTTAACATATAATGTATTATTTGTTTCAGAGGTACAGGTCTGTGATTCAACAGTCTTACACAATTCACAGCACTCACCATAGCACATACCCTCCCCAGTGTCTATCACCCAGCCACCCCATTCCTCCCACCCCCCCACCACTCCAGCAACCCTCAGTTTGTTCCTGAGATTAAGAATTCCTCATGTCAGTGAGGTCATATGATACATGTCTTTCTCTGATTGACTTATTTCGCTCAGCATAACACCCTCCAGTTCCATCCACGTCATTGACAATGGCAAGATTTCATTCCTTTTGATGGCTGCATAATATTCCATTGTATATATATACCACTTCTTCTTTATCCATTCATCTGTCAATGGACATCTTGGCTCTTTCCACAGTTTGGCTATTGTGGACATTGCTGCTATAAACATCGGGGTGCACGTGCCCCTTCGGATCACTGCATTTGTATCTTTGGGGTAAATACCCAGTAGTGCAATTGCTGGGTCATAGGGTAGCACTATTTTCAACTTTTTGAGGAACCTCCATGCTGTTTTCCAGAGTGGCTGCACCAGCTGACATTCCCATCAACAGTGTAGGAGGGTTCCCCTTTCTCCGCATCCTTGCCAACATCTGTCGTTTCCTGACTTGTTGATTTTAGCCATTCTGACTGGTGTGAGGTGATATCTCATTGAGGTTTTGATTTGGATTTCCCTGATGCCGAGTGATGTTGAGCACTTTTTCATGTGTCTGTTGGCCATTTGGATGTCTTCTTTGGAAAACTGTCCATATCTTCTGCCTTTCTTGATTGGATCATTTGTTCTTTGGGTGTTGAGTTTGATAAGTTTTTTATAGATTTTGGATACTAGCCCTTTATCTGATATGTCATTTGCAAATATCTTCTCCCATTCTGTCGGTTGTCTTTTGGTTTTGTTGACTGTTTCCTTTGCTGTGCAAAAGCTTTTTATCTTGGTGAAGTCCCAATAGTTCATTTTTGCCCTTGCTTCCCTTGCCTTTGGTGATGTTTCTAGGAAGAAGTTGCTGCGGCTGAGGTTGAAGAGGTTGCTGCCTGTGTTCTCCTTTAGGATTTTGATGGACTCCTATCTCACACTGAGGTCTTTCAACCATTTGGAGCCTATTTTTGTGTGTGGTGTAAGGAAATGGTCCAGTTTCATTCTTCTGCATGTGGCTGTCCAATTTTCCCAACACCATTTGTTGAAGAGACTGTCTTTTTTCCATTGGACATTCTTTCCTGCTTTGTCAAAGATGAGTTGACCATAGAGTTGAGGGTCCATTTCTGGGCTCTCTATTCTGTTCCATTGATCGATGTGTCTGTTTTTGTGCCAGTACCATGCTGTCTTGATGATGACAGCTTTGTAATAGAGCTGGAAGTCCGGAATTGTGATGCCGCCAGGTTTGCTTTTCTTTTTCAACATTCCTCTGGCTATGCGGGGTCTTTTCTGGTTCCATACAAATTTTAGGATTATTTGCTCCATTTCTTTGAAAAAAGTGGATGGTATTTTGATGGGGATTGCATTGAATGTGTAGATTGCTCTAGGTAGCATTGACATCTTCACAATATTTGTTCTTCCAATCCATGAGCATGGAACGTTTTTCCATTTCTTTGTGTCTTCCTCAATTTCTTTCATGAGTATTTTATAGTTTTCTGAGTACAGATTCTTTGCCTCTTTGGTTAAATTTATTCCTAGGTATGTTATGGTTTTGGGTGCAGTTGTAAATGGGATCAACTCCCTTAATTTCTCTTTCTTTTGTCTTGTTGTTGGTATATAGGAATACCACTGATTTCTGTGCATTGATTTTATATCCTACCACTTTACTGAATTCCTGTATGAGTTCTAGCAGTTTTGGAGTGGAGTCTTTTGGGTTTTCCACATAAAGTATCATATCATCTGCAAAGAGTGAGAGTTTGACTTCTTCTTTGCCAATTTGGATGCCTTTGATTTCTTTTTGTTGTCTGATTGTTGTGGCTAGGACTTCTAATACTATGTTGAATAGCAGTGGTGATAGTGGACTTCCCTGCCATGTTCCTGACTTTAGTGGGAAAGCTCTCAGTTTTTCCCCATTGAGAATGATATTCACTGTGGGTTTTTCATGGATGGCTTTTGTGATATTGAGGTATGTACCCTCTATCTCTATACTCTGAAGAGTTTTGATCAATAAAGGATGCTGTACTTTGTCAAATGCTTTTTCTGCATGTATTGAGAGGATCATATGGTTCTTGTTCTTTCTTTTATTAATGTATTGTATCACATTGATTGATTTGCGGATGTTGAACCAACCTTTCAGCCCGAAAGGGGAACCCTCTTACACTGTTGGTGGGAATGCAAGCTGGTGCAGCCACTCTGGAAAACAGTATGGAGGCTCCTCAAAAAGTTGAAAATAGAGCTACCCTACGATCCAGCAATTGCACTACTGGGTATTTACCCCAAAGATACAAATGCAGTGATCCGAAGGGGTACATGCACCCCAATGTTTATAGCAGCAATGTCCACAATAGCTAAACTATGGAAAGAGCCAAGATGTCCATCAACAGATGAATGGATAAAGAAGAAGTGGTATATATATACAATGGAATATTATGCAGCCATCAAAAAAACCCACAAAATCTTGCCATTGTCAATGACGTGGATGGAACTAGAGGGTATTATTCTAAGCGAAATAAGTCAATCAGAGAAAGACATGTATCATATGATCTCACTGTATGAGGAATTCTTAATCTCAGAAACAAACTGAAGGTTGCTGGAGTGGTGGGGGGTAGGAGGGATGGGGTGGCTGGATGATAGACATTGGGGAGGGTATGTGCTATGGTGAGTGCTGTGAATTGTGTAAGACTGTTGAATCACAGACCTGTACCTCTGAAACAAATAATACATTATATGTTAAAAAAAAAAAAAGAAGAAGATAGTAGGAAAGAAAAAATGAAGGGAGGAAATTGGAGGGTGAGACGAACCATGAGAGTCTATGGACCCTGAGAAACAAACTGAGGGTTCTAGAGGGGAGGAGGGTGGGGGGATGGGTTAGCCTGGTGATGGGTATTAAAGAGGGCACATACTGCATGGAGCACTGAGTGTTATATGCAAACAGTGAATCATGGAACACTACATCAAAAACTAATGATGTAATGTATGGTGATTAACATAACATAATAAAATAAAATTAAAAAAAATAAGAATAAACAGCCAAATTCACAACCTTAGCTTAGTTTAATATGTGAATAATCAATAAACTTAATGAAGAGAATGTGTAAATATACTCTAAGATCACAGCTATTCATTCTTCTGTATTTGTGAAATTTTTGCCAACATAAAACATTGACAAACATAGTAGCAATGTGGATAAAAGTGAAAATTTGTTACCGAGATACATTTTTATTATTCAATAAGAATGTACACAGACAAGAAAATAATCTGTACTTCTATTTTGTTTTTTCCAACGTTATGAATTTCTCAGATAAATATGCCAATTATTCTTTTATTTTTTTTAAGATTTTATTTATTTATTTGACAGAGAGAGACACAGCGAGAGAGAGACACAAGTAGGGGGAGTGGGACAGGGAAAAGCAGGCTTCCTGCAGAGGAGGGAGCCCGATGCGGGGCTCGATCCCAGGACCCTGGGATCATGACCTGAGCTGAAGGCAGATGCTTAATGACTGAACCACCCAGGCACCCCATATGCCAATTATTCTTAATATAAATATATTTCTGGGATTACCTGTCCCTGACGTCAGGGTATCTATTTCTTTCCCCTAAATTTGATCAGATAGCACAACTATGACTAAACTTCAATTTTACCATTTAAATTTATCCAAATATTTTAATTCGTATTTGTCAAACTGAAGGACAATGATTGAAGTCAAAATATATTTTAAAGCAATTCAAATTAGTATTCAGATTTATTTATAATACCTCCATAAGGCTATGTAAAAAAGAAATGCAGACCTAAAAAGTATTTTAGTGAGTATTATTTTCCTATGTCATGTTTGCCTTTCTACTGAATAGTTTTAAAATCCGGATCAATTTTCTGTAGGAGGGAAAATTGTAAGAATGACTTTATTAAAAACATGTTTACATAGCAGAATATGACTTAAAATTCTGGGAAATCTTAAAAAGAGGAAAGGCTAAAATTTTAAATTATGTTATGCATGCATTAAATGGTGAGGGTTTTTTGCAAATTTGTAATGATTGATCTGCACTCTGCAGTTTGTCCCCTGACTGTTGAAGTTTCAAAGTTATCATTTAGCCTCTCAGCGTCTCAGCTGATTCTTCCAGAACTAGCAAAAGTCCATGGGGAAAATACATCTCAAAGGCAAGCCTTATTTCTCTGATTTTTTTCTTTTTCAGGATCTTGCATTTGTAATACACTGTTGAGATTTTCTGTGGGATCTCAGGAGGAGGATTGGTCTACCTTCCTTTTCCTTCATTGCCAGAAATAGAAGCCAATATAATGTTTGGTAAAACTTTATTTTCTTATACTTTATGTTTAATCGAAAACTAGGATAAGTTGCCTCCCTGGCAAAGTGGGTGTTGTTCAAACTGACTAACATTTTAGAGGTCACAACTCTAAAAATACCTACTTGTCTTTAAGGGTCAGCCTGTGTACCCAGAAAAACCTGGTAAGTAGACTAAATTTTGAGCTATAGCATTGCTCTGCAATATCGAAAACAGTGAACACACAGAGATTCTGTGCTAATAGGAGCTCTATCTAGTCACAACTAGGTTCTAGAGGCTGATCCTTAATTTTACTCTCAAAATATTAGAGAAAGTTAACTGGAGAGTGTCTTTTAGCATTCAAAGATTAAAAACGGACTTAACTTAAAGGGGCCATTTTTACCTCCCAAATAACTTTTTTTTGTTTTATTATGTTTTGTTAATCACCATACATTACATTAGTTTTTGATGTAGTGTTCCATGATTCACTTTTTGCATATAACACCCAGTGCTCCATTCAGTACGTACCCTCCTTAATACCCATCACCAGGCTAACACATTCCCCCACCCCCTCCCCTCTAGAACCCTCGGTTTG
This sequence comes from Mirounga angustirostris, assembly GCF_029215605.1. Taxonomy (NCBI): domain Eukaryota; kingdom Metazoa; phylum Chordata; class Mammalia; order Carnivora; family Phocidae; genus Mirounga; species Mirounga angustirostris. Next base: position 41,118,821 of record NW_026991722.1, on the reverse strand, counting down.
TTTCTCAGAGTCCATAGTCTCTCATGGTTCGTCTCCTGTCTCCCCCTCCAATTTCCCACCTTTCATTTTTCCTTTCCTACTATCTTCTTTTTTTTTTTTTTTTAACATATAATGTATTATTTGTTTCAGAGGTACAGGTCTGTGATTCAACAGTCTTACACAATTCACAGCACTCACCATAGCACATACCCTCCCCAATGACCATCACCCAGCCACCCCATCCCTCCCACCCTCCACCACTCCAGCAACCCTCAGTTTGTTTCCTGAGATTAAGAATTCCATCCCAAATAACTTTTATATATAAAATACCTCTCTTTGTCTTGATTCTTAAGTCAAATCCTTATTGGAACTCATGGGGTCATCAGTGGAAACAGGAATTGTTTGAAAAAAGAGGCTCACAATTACTAGTGACTAATATTTTGTTACATGTTTCATACTTAAAAATAGAACTATGGTCATCATTCTTATACAAAACTCTTTCATATATGAATACGTTATAAGAAAGTTTAATGCTGGCTTTTTGAATGGCAAATTTGGTTCAGCGGATGAAGAAATTTGCCAGAAAAAAAGAACAGTTGGTTGAAGAACACCGTCTTACATGTTCAACCTAATTAATGTATTAAAAGAAAAACAATCTCATATTTCCTGACTGTGACTTCTTCATATTTATTAAATTATGCCATCTGTTACTTGACTTGCAGCTACAGCATGTGATAAACTAGAGTATCTATGGCCAGGCCAATGATACCATTTAGGAAGCTGAGAGCAACAGCAATGAGAAAAGTAGTACAAACAAGTTGGTTTCCACCCTCACTTCCCCTCCAAATGTCTGTCTCTAATATTTCTCAGGAGGGCGTGTGAATGTGTGCATGATATGTTTGTGTGTGTTTGACAGAAAAGGCTGTATGGGAGAGTTAAGGAGGTACTTTTAAATCCAGAATGGTTGGTGTAATAGAACAATGAGCTAAGCTGATAGGACTGAGTCATCTTTGTTGCATTTTTGTAGATTTCACAGACAGTTTTTCAATCATCAGGGTCTATGTATTCTATACATATATACATGGACTATATATTCCTCTTCACTCTTGTCCTTCTACCTGGCTTCCTGAAAACTGCATACATTGGCCAGTCCATGCTCCTGACTAGCCTTGAGGACTTAACTGCTCATGATACAGAATGTAAATGCTTAATCCTCCAGCTAGTTCCAATAAAGATTCCTCCAGCATATACTCAAATAAATTTAATAAGAAAGAAAAGATAGGGGGTGCCTGGGTGGATCAGTCAGTTAAGCATCTGCCTCCGGGTCAGGTCATCATCCCGGGGTCCTGGGATTGAACCCTGAATCGGGCTCCCTGCTCAGCGGGGAGCCTGCTTCTCCCTCTCCCTCTGCTGCTTGCCCTCTCTTGCTCTCTCTCTCTGACAATAAATAAATAAAGTCTTAAAAAAAGAAAGAAAGAAAAGATAATGAGCAATAATGGAATAGCACAACTTTGCAATAAAATACAGTTTATTTTTGCTTTGAATTTCTGTCAATATCAAGAGTCACATGGGGGACCTGGATGGCTCAGTCTGTTAAACTTCTGCGTTTGGCTCAGGTCATGATATCAAGGTCCTGGGATCGAGCTCCTCATCAGGCTCCCTGCATCAGGGAGTCTGCTTCTCCCTCTTCCTCTGCACGCTTACGCTCTCTCAAAAAAATAAATAAAAATCTTAAAAAAAAAAAAAGGTCACAAACTAATGGACAAACAATGTGAGAGACATGAGACAATGAAGCAAAGAAAAATCTGCTTCCTTTTATTTTTTATTTTTTTAAAGATTTTATTCATCATTTACTTCGGGGAGAGAGAGAGTGCGCGCATGAGCAGGGGGAAGGGCAGAGGAAGAGGGAGAGAATCTTAAGTGGACTCAGGACTAAGTGCAGAGCCCAACACAGGGCTCCATCTCACAACCCTCAGATCATGACCTGAGTTGAAACCAAGAGTCAGACACTTAAGTGACTGAGCTACCCAGGCTCCCCTGCTTCCTTTTATGGAAAGCAAAACCTTAGGTTGAAATAGTCACTCAGTTCATTTGTTGAACACCTGCAGAAACTTATACCCAAAACATAATGTGATCTGAATGCTAAAAACCCACTCTCAATCACATTCTTGACCCTATGTTTGGCTTCAGGTTAGAGCCATAGGTACAAGAAAATGGGGCGGAAAAGTCAATTTTTCCCTTTCACACTGTTGAATTATAACGTTTTGTTGAACATTTGGGCTACATAGATTTTATAATAGCAAATTAGCAAATCTGTATTGCTACAGCTAACATAAATCTTTAATTTAATATTCTGTATTGAACAAAGAAATATTTCCATGACATTTCATTAAGGTTATCAATTTGATTATTGTGATATTTCTGTGACACTTTCTTAGGTACAATATCAATCTGATTGTCATAAGTCAAACTGATTTAGAATTTAGTTGATTTTACTTAATAGATTATTTTAATTAAAAACAGTTGAGAGTCAAATCAAAAACCATAAAAATAAGTTTTCAGGATTTTTAATTAATCTGACAGTTCGGTTATGTTATTAAAATTGAATGGTTTTTCTCAAAAAGTTAACCCTTCCCTCTCCATCCAACCAAAGTGGAAGACAATGGACCTGCCAAAGGAAATGGCCCCAGAATTACTCCTGATCCATGGATATGTTATAATGAACCACTAACATGTAATTTAAGAGAGTTTTTAAAGTGAAACCATTTAGTGAGCATTTTGCACTGCTTCCAATTATCTGCTCCTTCACAATTTCATCTCCTCCCTCATTCCTCCACCCAACCCTCTTGACTTAGAAATGTTCGGAGTCCTGCAGAAGTCTACTGAACTCTGCTTGGAATCTCTAATGTAGTGATTTTGAATCCATGGGGAACTTTAAAAATTCTCAATGTCCATGTTGTACCCCACACTAATTAAAAACCTCCTGGGTGGACATAGACATCAGTAAATTTTATAAAACATTTCAGGATATTCCAATATCTGGCCAAGGTTAAAATCCACTGTCATAAAGCAATAATTTATAAAAATAATGTAAGAGACTGATTATCTTCAATCCCACTTCCAGAGATTCTTTATCTGAAGGGTAAGGGGAGGCATAGGGATCTGAATTTAAAAAAAATAATCCCCAAGTGCTTTCAATACAAGTGGTATGTGGTACACATTTTGAGAAACAGTGTCATGTGAGGCTTGTACTTAATCTGCATTTTAATTTATTGGTTACCCCTCTCTCACTTGTGACTTTAAACTCCCTGTCCACTGACATTTTTATGCATATTTGTTGATTTCTATCACATAAACAAAATTCCTTCTTCCATAGCCCTATCTCTTTTACCTATTCTCTATCTCTCTCTTAAGAAAAGTTTCAGGGGTACCTGAGACTTCGGCTCAGGTCATGATCCCAGGGTCCTTGGGATCCAGCCCCGCAATGGGCTCCCTGCTCAGCAGAGAATCTGCTTCTCCCTTTCCCACTCTTCCTGCTTGTGTTCCCTCTCTTACTGTCTCTTTCTCTATCAACTAAATAAATAAAATCTTAAAAAAAAAAAAAAGAAATAAAAGTTTTAAAAGAGAAGTCTTAATCATGTTATCTGTTTTTGCCCACCCTATTCATTTTTCCACCCTGGACCAGCTTGATGGGCATGCAACCTGGACAGGTGCAAATGGTCACAAGTTTGGAAGGGCCTTACATTTGGTTTAGTGCCCTGCTCTCTGAAAATTCTTAATGCATTGTAAGTGAGGGACCCTGCACTTTTATTTTGCATTGAGCCCTGAAAATTATGTAGTCAGTTCGTCTTTCCTCACTACCTTACCCTTATAAAAGAATCTCTATTTTCAAATTCAATGAACATTTTAAAGTCCCAGTTTCTTATTTTGATTCATTTGTAGCATTTAATACTGTTGATCATTTTTTAAAGGTTTATTTAGTTATTTTAGAGAGAGAGAGCATGGGTGGGGAGGGGCAGAGGGAGAGGGAGAGAGAATCTTAAACAAACTCTTGGCTGAGCAGGGAGCCTAATGAGGGGATCATCCCACAACCTTGAGATCACGACTTGAGCGGAAACCAAGAGTTGGAGGCTCAACAGACACCCCAATCATTTGTCTTTGAAATACTTTTGTATCTTCTTTTACTCTGCTTTCTTTCCATTTTTCTGCATCTCAGTTACCTTGGGCTTTTCTTCCTCCAGTGCCTTCTACATACTCTTTCCCCTCGACATTCCATCCTTGGTTCTCCGTTTTAGTACATTTTCACTCTTCACCTGCTCACTAACTGATTTCACCCACACCTACAAGTGTATATCCCAAATTGCCAAAACGACCTTTTTCATCCAGAGCTCTATGCCTGAACATTCCACAGAAGCTAATTATTAAAAAAAAAAAAGATCATTTTATTTTTTCTAAATCTACTCTGATTCTTTAATACTTATCTGAATTACAGACTCATTGTCCTCTTTGTTATCCAAGTAAAAACTTGGAATCAACCTCAGCTCTCTAAGCCAAGTCCATACTGTATTCTTAATATCGCTGGAAAGTCACCTTCTTTTTTAAAAAAAATTTTTATTGTTATGTTAATCACCATACATTACATCATTAGTTTTAGATGTAGTGTTCCATGATTCATTGTTTGTGCATAACACCCAGTGCTCCATGCAGAACGTGCCCTCTTTAATACCCATCACCAGGCTAACCCATCCTCCCACCCCCCTCCCCTCTAGAACCCTCAGTTTGTTTTTCAGAGTCCATCATCTCTCATGGTTTGTCTCCCCCTCCGATTTCCCCCTCTTCATTCTTCCCCTCCTGCTATCTTCTTTTTTTTTTTCTTTTTTTTTCTTTTTTTTTTATTCTTATGTTAATCCCCATACATTACATCATTAGTTTTAGATGAAGTGTTCCATGATTCATTGTTTGTGCACAACACCCAGTGCTCCATGCAGAACGTGCCCTCCTCAATACCCACCACCAGGCTAACCCATCCTCCCACCCCGCTCCCCTCTAGAACCTTGTTTGTTTTTCAGAGTCCATCGTCTCTCATGGTTCGTCTACCCCTCCGATTTCCCCCGCTTCATTCTTCCCCTCCCGCTACCTTCTTCTTCTTCTTTTTTTTTTTCTTAACATATATTGCATTATTTGTTTCAGAGGTACAGATCTGAGATTCAACAGTCTTGCACAATTCACAGCGCTTACCAGAGCACATACCCTCCCCAGTGTCCATCACCCAGCCACCCCATCCCTCCCACCCCAACCCCCACTCCAGCAACCCTCAGTTTATTTCCTGAGATTAAGAATTCCTCATATCAGTGAGGTCATATGATACATGTCTTTCTCTGTTTGTGGAAAGTCATCTTCTTGCCCATTCTTGCCATCATTATTTCATTTCAGACCTTTATAATTTCTGACTCACAACTGAAATATTGTAAGTATTTTCTTTGCTTTGGGCCTTTGAATTCCCTATTTTCAATGTGGCCAGAGAGATCTTTCAAATATACAAATCAAACCATGGAATCCTTATAATCCTATGGAATTGTTTAATCCTAAAACAGCCTCTGATAATTGTTCTCAACCCTAACAAATCAAATATTTTCTCTCCATTGCAAATATCTTGTAAAAAACCATTTATTAACATTAAGGAAAATTCATAAAAAATTGTATACCTACTCCAACAACTGTAAAAAGCAATATAACGTTGTTTTGGATATATATGGAAAAATAAAATAAAAATCATTTTATTGAAAGTATATTTATTTCAGCATTTAAGTATTTGAGAATGACTGCTTTGGAAGACATCCTGAAATAATCAAAAACTTATGGTTATCTAAAGAAGTAAAATGAATATTGCCAGTATTTATTATTATTTTTTACTTCAGTATAGTTGACATACAATGTCGAGATTTGCTAATTAATGTTCATGAGCAACGCTACTGCTATGAACACTGATGGAATTTTGCAAAATAGTAGGCAATTCTTTATAAAATTCTAAGCAAAAGAAAAGTACAGCCTTCCCTTACCTTGCATGGGAGTTGCAATACTGGAAAATTCAGTATATAATTAAAAAAAAAACAAAACTATTCCAAACTTTTTTTTTGTTTTATGATAAATGGAGTTGGTTCTAGGCACATGTAATTATAAATAGATTTGTATCTATATGGATAGAGGGGACATTGGAAATCATGCAACACGTGGGACTAGAATTTATAAGGCAACACTGTGTTGCACACTGTAAGGTGACAAGCTTTCCTGGCACCTATTCACCAAATGTCACTCCATAAACTTCCATTGAGAACATAAGCAGTCAGACTCTTTATATGCCTAATGCCCATCCCCCCACCCTCGTACAAATGCTCCATTTACTGCAGCATGCAGATCCACTTTGTGCCAAGTGGTGTTCATTGGTGACCCCATAAAATCCCACAGGAAAATCTATTTTTCTGAGTTCCAAACCACAAACTTTGAAAGAATCTCAAAGAAATCCACCCATTCAAATTGTGCACTACCATTTAAATTTTTGGTGGAATCTGTATTCTTTCCAGGATCACTTTCTTGGGTAAGGTCCAGACACTCATACCTTAGGGAATATATATTTATGCAAAAAATCAATTCCAGGATGAGACTATCTGACATGTATGAATTTTAATTCTGTATCTATTCTATGGACTTGGATGTCCCTTGAGAAACTCTTCTCTTCCTTAACTGCTAAAATTATTAAAGAAAGTAGAATAAACATCCTTGTAAACCTGCAGCACACATTTTTGTCTCAGTAGCATTCGGTATCTATGATTTGAAGCTGTCAAAAGTGGGTACAGATTCGACTGAACAATCAAAAATCATTCTTACAATAAAGAAATTGTCAAACCACGCTGATATTTTCCTTTCCCTTCTAAATTTCTTACTTTAATACAGAAACATTGCAACTATCTATAAAAATTATTTTAAGTATTTTAAGTCACCACGTTCAAATCCATGCTTTTGAAAATAGCTACTTTAAGAGAAACTGGCAAATATTCTAATATATAACATGGACTTCTACTCCCACCTTCTTCTATGTTCCTTTCTCACCTGAGTGTTGAGAAGCTTAGGAACTGTACACATTTTCCAGACTTCCTTGTAGCTGTAATTCTGCATGCACAGTTATTTCTGCTAGTAAATCTCACTCTAATGAGATTTCAAAGGAGAAAGGAAGGAGGAGGTTATCTTCCTTTGCCTGTGATACTGACTAAAAGCAAGTCGTGACAGAGGCAAGTGTTTTGGTGGCCATTTCCCTTATTCCAGTATTGAGTTGCTAGTCTTCTAGGTATGAGGAAGTTGTGATAGTGTTACTCGTAAAAACCACAAAAGTAGACACTTTCTGAACTCAGGATCACAGCTATTAATTTAAGCTTTAACCTTAAATTCAGTAGAGGTTTGGACTCTTGCTTTTCACTCTTCCAGTCCTTCCAACATTTTTGCAATATGATCTCTTTTTTCCCACATTAAAGTCCATTATGATTGAAATAGACCATACTTGCTCTATGTCAGAACTTAACATCAAAAAGATTGGCAGGTGAATGTGTCACCTATTCTGGGATCCTGCAGAGAGGTACACTTGGAGCAAGGTACAGATGGACACATCTACAGAGTAGAATTCATGAGAGTAACTCTTCTTCTTGTTGTTATTTCTTCTTATAGAACAAAAGAGTAGCCTCATAAATAGACACTTTGGACATAGGTTTAATTCATTCAGACTTTAGGTACCTCCCTTATAGGAGACTGTTGGGAAATGTAATTCCCTAGAAATGGAGATTTTCATCATCCTCAGATCTGTGAAGCATGCCCTACAGAGAGAAGAAGGGCCCTCAGTATTGAAAGAAGTTGCAGTCCCTTTACTTGGGAGTGAAGGCCTCATGCCCAGCTATCTTGATACCAGGCAACCCAAAGAAATCCCTGGGATCAATCACTGGACAATCATGATTGTCTTCATAAATACCTAGAATGCTATCTCTAGCTTACAGTGATTGATTTAGCCACAACTGCCAGTAAGTATATTAATAAATAGTTTATGTTATAGGAAAATAGTTTAAAAGTAACTTCAAGCTTAATTATTAGGAAACTTACATGATATGAAAGTTGTAGTATCTAAGCATCATAATTAAAATTCTTCAGAGTAGGATATGAGAGACAAATTAGAACAAAAGTGGCGTGTCTATTGCTGATTTTCATTCCTCAAATAAAGCTTTTTATCACTTAGATATTATTAGTCACTGCTAAATTAGAAACCCATGCATAAACCTGTAATAATAATTTCCATCAGAAAAGTTATTTGGATTTTTCAGTGATGTATTTTTGTGGTCATTTTTATCTGATAAGTTAGTGTTTCACAGAGAGACTTCATGAAAAAAGAATCTTAAAAGTAGGGTTTTCAACCAAGATTTCTTCCCACATACATAAATATGAATGATGTAAACATTCATTATACAGTGAAATTAAAAATAAAGTTTCTATAGTGATAAACTTGAGACCTCAATCTGTAGAAATGGTCACAAAATTGGAAATAGGAAGATTGACAAATCTAATAAGCAATGGTAAACTAAAAACTAAAACAAAAACACTAGCAGCATGACCAGCATATGTATATGCTGCTTAGGTGAAAAATCCCCAGTTTGGAAGCAATTAAATGTTCGATGCCTCTGCTGTCTTCCATTGTGTTCTTCCATTATTTTCACAAGCTGCACTAGGCTGCTTCAAGATGATTGACATTTCCAGCAGCTCCTTGCTATTCATTGTGTTCCTGCATAGAATGAGTAGACCCCCCAGAAAATATAGTTATTTTCTCCTCTAATTTTGTCATAAGAATCCATATTCTTCACTGTAGGAAAAATAAAACCAGATAATAAGAAATTTTACAAACTCCAAATACTGCAATTCAATATACTTACTGATGTAGGTCTATGTAAATATATATCACTTATATCTTGATGTGTCTTTAAAATTTAATCTATTTTACAATTGCTATTTTCAGATAAGAATATATTGAATTGTGAAAAAAATCTTCTCATATCAATAAATATAGGCTATATTCTCTTTTTACAAATGTAGTAATATATTAGCACTTATTATAGAGAAAACTATTTTTGGACATTTTATTTATTTATTTGATGTCTTGCCATTTTAAACGATATTGTAATAAATAGTTTTGTACATATATTTTGACTTACATTTCTGATTACTTTTCTTAGAATGACTTCCTAGAAGTTAAAACTATATCAATTTAAATCAACATTTAAATATGTTTCTCTAATGTGTCATTTGGAGACACTAATGGAACTATTAACTTGACATAGAAAAATGTACATTTACAGACAAATTTCTGTGATGTTTAGAGTACACATGTCTCTTCAGAAAGCCCATTTATAGACATTCATCCAGGGAATTATTTAGCCCATGTTAAGGATACTTACGCTGTATTATAATCCTGTGTTTATAAAACTATATTTACAAAATTATCAGGAAAAAATCTATGCTAGAAAGTTACTGATGATTTTGGTGGTGAGGTAGTGATAGAGGAAAATCTAATGCTGTATTGTTTGAGCACCGTATCAAAAACACGTTCTACTTTTATAATCAGCATGGGAAAAAATTATTTTTGAGGATTTTTACTTTACAAACAGACCTTACCTTGTCCTTCAAATCCTATTTAACTTAAATTGTGTTCCTATCAATTCACATCCAAAATTCTTGAAAGTTTCTTTCATACTAAGTGTTTTTACTTAAAGCCTAGCCACTCTTCAATTGACTGCTATCAGGCTTTTCCTCTGGTTATTCTCTTGAAAGTGTTCTTAGCAAGTAAGCTATGACTTCAATTTCTTAAATCCAATGCATATGTTTTCTGGCTGCCAATAATGGTGAAGTAGCTAATCATGGACCAACTCACCTGCTAATTATAGTTATAAACAAAAAATGACACATACCTGTTGAAGGAATTTGTGAATCAAAATCAAAAGCCAAGCCTTAGGAGTAAAGATTAAATCCCAGGAATAAGGTTGAAAAAAAAAAAAAAAAGCCTATAAGTAAGCATCTACAAGATCAAGGTGATACTAAGATAATTTATCTGTTGCTAGGACAAAGCACAAAGCTCTTCAGAGAAAGATAACAAAATCCAGGGCTCTACAATGTATCATTCACAGTGTCTATTATACAATTAAAAACTCACTAGACATGCAAAGAAACAGAAAACATATGACCTAGGGCCAAGAGAAAAATCAATCAATGGATATTGATACTCAGACCACCTGAATGTTGGAACTAGCAAAACAGCATGGGGAAAGAACTATAGTAAATATGTTAAAAAGTCTGCAGGAAGTAATAAGCATAATAAGTGAAGAAGAATTTCAAGAGAGATATGGAACCTTTAAAAAAGAAACAATGTACAGCCTAAAATAAAATACTAACCAATATTTGAATAAAAATATGTATCGCTTAGGATAAGAAGAAAAGATGAGTTAACTCAAGGAAAAGTCAGTAAAAATCATTAAAACAATATAATTTAATTATATCAAAAATTTTCCAAATTTACTTTACAAAGTAGCCCACATGTCCAGACAACTCAACAAACCCTGATAGAATAACTACAAAGGAAAACACTCTAGGCATATTATATCCTCATCAAAAATACATATCTCAAGTGAAATAAAGACATTTCAGAAAAAAACAAAACCTAGTAGAATGTTTTAAGAGCTAATCTTCACTACAAAAAATAAATATATAGATATAGAAAAGAGAGACATAGATTTGGTCACGCTGAAGAAAAGAATACAGCTACAAATTTTTGGTTCATAAGAAGGAATGAAGAATGCTGGAAGTGATAAATGTGAATAATTACAAAGTAGTCATTTATTTTTTAAATGCCTTGAAAATCAATTGACTACTTAAAACAGAAAAGTGATAATGCATCATGGGGTTAATATCATAAATAGAAAAAATTATATAGCAACAATAGCACAAAGGACAGAAATAGATGTAAATAAAATTAACTCGACATAGGATTTGTTTAATTAAAGTGATATATTAATGATATATTATTAATTCAAAGTACAATACAATAAAGCAAAGGTGAATATGATAATCCGTAGAATAATCAATAAAATATAATTTAAAATTATAAATAAAAAGCCAATAGATAAAATAGAATGAAATGTTTTAAAATATTCAGTTAATTCAAACAAAAACACAGAAGGAAAAACAGAATACTGGGACCAACCAAAAAACAAATAGCAAGATGGTTGACTTAAACTCAAGCATCTCAATCATTACAGTAAATATAAATAGATTAAAAGTTTGAATTAAACAACAGAAATTGTGAGACTGGAGAAAAGTAAGCAAGACCCAACAATGCGCTGTTTATCAGAGATATACTTGAAATATAAATCCAATAAATATTTTGTAATTCTCATCCTAGTTAACATAACTTAATTATATTTTTAGGAACTAGTTTTCTTATATGGATTATTTCTAACCATCTAAATGATGTTTGTGATAGTTGTTATTAGTAATAATAGCAATAGCTAAAATTTATGGAATGCTTACCATGTATTTCTGGTGTTAAGATTTGTTTATAAGCACAATCTTTTAAAATAATTACATCAAATTCCTAGATACTAGTATTTATACCATTGTCATTTCATAAATAACAGATAGATAGAAGACCGGTAACTTACCAGTAACTGTGGTCCTAGTTTGTTCACTGAACAATGATATGTTTGCAAACCACATGTTATGGGATAATTACATTCTTTTTTTTTTTTTGGTAAAATTTATGTTTTTCATTTTAATTCCAGTGTAGTTAACATACAGTGTTATATTAGTTTCAGGTATACAATATAGTGATTCAACAGTTCCATACATCACCTGCGTTATGTTAATGAGGTAACTTTTTGACTGCACCTAAGGATGGGGACTGGTTGCCAAGGGACCCAACTGTTTAATTATAGAGTTGGAACTTTTAGTCATCAAGATGAGTATCCTCTTGGGGCACCTGGGTAGCTCAGTCCTTTGGCTCAGGTCATGACTTTGGCTCAGGTCATGATCTCAGGGTACTGGGATTGAGCCCTGCATTGGTCTCCCTGCTCAGCAGGGAGTCTGCCTCTCCCTCTCCATCTGCCTCTCCTCCAGCTCATGCTCTCTCTCTCATGCTCTCTCTCTTTCTGAAATAAATAAATAAAATCTTTAAAAAAAAGTGAGTGCAGGCTAATCCCCATCCCCTATTTTGCCCACCCCCCTCCCCCTCCCCTCCAGTAACCATCAGTTTGTTCTCTATAGTTAAGAGTCTGGTTTTTTTGGTTTCTCTCTCTCTCTCTCCCTTTTCCCTTTGTTCATTTGTTTTGTTTCTTAAATTCCACATATGAGTGAAATTATATGGCATTCGTCTTTCTCTGACTGGCTTATTTCGTGTGAAGTTTATCTTACATGCTTATCGCGATAATACAAGGTTGCACTATGATTTGGGGTTGCCTGTTCTGTATTTTCCATTAGATACTAAGCCACAGGAAGCAGTGAATATTAACATTTGCATCATCTCAGGTTTTCTCACCACTGTCCGCCCCTGCCAATATCACCAACAAAGACGGAAATCTTTATATTCTTGTTTTGAATCCTGAGATTTTGTAATGGAAAACCAGGACAAGGGATAGGGAAAAGCCCACAATGAAAGCACATGTAGTGATTTACAGCACAAAATAATAAGTTTGAATTTGGCCAGAGAAATAAGAACAGTGTATTATGGATGTGCTGAGAGGGGAGAACAAGAGCATCCATATGTAAATTATGACCCAGAGAGGCTTTGTTTGGGAGTAGAGGGATTTGGGGAAGAAGACTCTGTCTGTAACAAAAGACAGGGGAGTAGTTAGGAAGAAAGAGTGTAAGACATTGCATTCTCAGGGCTCTCCTGTCCTTCTTTCTCTGGTATTACAGAGACCACTCTCAGTACACTGTTTGTTTGAATCAGCACCAGTTCCCATTGCATCAAATCAGTTCTGATTTTCAGTTACTTTGTATTTGGAAAAAACAATTTTCATAGAATATTTTCCAAGAAATTAATAACTTGGTTAACATAAATTTTTAGACTTTGGTTGGGACCTCTTTTGAAATTCACTTATATAAAAACAGAAATAGACACTCAGCATAAAACTTCTTGCAAATGCAGAAATTCTTTCTGTGTTGTGTAACCAACTCTGTGCTCTCAAGGAGTTCTTACTTGGGTCTGTCTTCTGTGGGTATTTAAACTTTAATTGATGAGTATACGCATTTCACCTACATTTTCAATTTCTGGCTATGGCCCACACAGAAAGACATTAGAGTTAATCTTCGCAAAGTCCCTGGTCTCAATTGTTTTATCATACCTTTTAATTTTTCAGAAGATTAAAATAGCAAGAGCTCCTTGGAGATTCCTGCAGGTGGGTAAATGGTGCTCTAGAGTGTCATTCTTTCTTACTGATGGAATTGCTTCCATCATCTAAGCACCTGTTAGATCTCTGGAAGCATGGTTTCAAATGATGGTTTCTGTGATATCTATAAAAAGTTCAGAAGATATTCCCCCCGGTGGTTCCCCTACCCTATGAGGAAGAAAACAGGGGTGGAAAACCATACAGTTATTTCTCTTTTAAATTGTTACTTACCTCCCAGTGTAATCATATCTCATGATCTTAACAAGTGCAGAATACCTTTCCTAATGCATTTTCCTTGGTCCCCTTCCAAACCAGAAAAGCAATCTTAAATTACTCAAGATATGATTAGATGATTTTTATTACACATTTACTGTTTATGTTTTCTATAATTTCTTTTTAGTTAAAATTGGTGCTATGCTTAAAATAATCAAATATGCCATAAAAATAGTACTATGTTTTGAACAAAGCAACAACTTTCAAATTTGTCAGTATAAAGAACTGTTATTTAAGCTCTAAATTTCATTTTCTCATATTTTATAAATGTAAGGAAGCCACAGTTCTTGAATCAAATCAATTAGTATAGAGTAAAATATTTTTTACTCTATTTTTAGCTTTTAGACAAATGGTCTAATAACAAAAATCGGTTAATTTATTTCCCTTTCTCTTCAGTACTAACCTTCAGTGGAAGCTTTGCATGCATTTTAATTTATCTTAAATTTATGCAGAAATAGATTAGCATTTCCTAGCAATCATTTGTTTTGCATTTTTCTTTCAGTCATTTTTTAAACCACGTGCTGTATTTGCCTTATGTTCAAAATATGCTGTTGACAGTTACTAATAATGCTGATTAACTTTGCGTTTGATGACAGGCAAAACACTAAGTAAAAACAAAACAATATAATCCTGCATTTGTTTTCTCTGTTTAAGTGGTGGCCTAAAAGAAACATCTGATTTGTAAGAGCTTTGATTTATTACCATTTGGCAAGTCTTATTGAACTGAGGTATAGACAGTTTGTGAAAGTGAATATGATTACACAATTTTCAAATATCAGTCTGTTTTATGAAGTTAAAAATATGCATGCAGTCTAAAATAAGTATCTTTAGGTTCTTTTCATATTTTCAGAAGTCATTAGAACTTGCTACTAAGATATAATGTCATTAGTAAATTGAAAACATCTAGGCTGAAGGCAAGCATATTTTCTGAAGGCGAAAATTGTCAAAGCAACCATAGATTTTCCATTTTCCATTGTTTCTACTTTATTCTTTTTGATGTACATCTAATAAAAGCAGCACAAAGCAAATACTTTTCAAACTTAAAAGTCGGTGATTAAGATCTGACACAAGGGATATTTACTATACTTTATAGGGCTGTATTGGGAGAGTAGCAAAATGATGAATGGGATAGATAATGGTCCCTGAAACCCATGTATTTTGACCTGAAGAATTAGCCCTGCTTTCACAAACCTTCATGGTGAATTGTGACTATCTCTGAGGTTTCCATTTATTTAAAAGAAAAATATATGGATACTCATGATCCCATAGCCCTTGCTACATGATTACTTCTTGGATGCTTTTAACTCTGGGATTAATTCTTTGAATTTATGGAGGCAAAAGCAATATAAGCAAATCAGGTTCAATTTATCTCTGTAAACAATGTAGAAATTATAAATTATTATGCAACATGTTCACCTATAAATGTCAAAAATATGTTTTTCATTTTATATTTCACATATGGAACTAATTTTTGCCCATCTGTGCTACCCTGATATATATCTTATAGGTTTTGTTTTTAAGGCCAGGCAAAAACATATGGAAGATTTTGTATGGTCAATTCAGTATTTGGTCACTCCTACCAAGAATAGGGAAATTAAGTTATATTGGACATGATGATTTCTAACATTTGAGTATTATGTGTCAGACTTTGTGCTAATAATTTCTATCAGAGTTTATTTAATTATCCTATGTGTGTAAGGTAGATGATATTATGTATCCCCATTTTGCAGGTAAAGAAACCAAGGCACAAAGAGGTTTTTTTGTTTTTTGTTTTTTGTTTTTGCAAGGTATAAAATGTGCTGCATTGGAACGAGAAGATGACCACAGTCAAATGATTTCACAGCCTATGCCGTAACCACTCCAGTGTGCCACCACTTTTACTGTCACAGAGAATGGGAAGAACCGCAAACACTCATTACAACTTTGACAGGTCCCCTGTAACAGTTCATTGGCTGAATGAAACCTTTTCCTTCTTTTACCTGTGCTATAAGGAGGAGAGGATGCAGAATCTGCAAGAGAAGCTATATATGCACCCTGGAGCTAAAGATTCTGCCTTAAAGCATTTGGTTGATAGCTCTGTGATATTTAACTTTTCCGAGCTTCAGTTGGGTTTCATCTCTTCATGGGGAAAATCGTTATCTATCCACAGATTTTTCAGCAATGACAGTATGGGCCAAGTGGCAATGAAATAATAGTTGTAAGGTGCTGAGAGAAAACAGTGATACATATAAAAGTATAGTATGACAATATTTATGTCATAATAAAAAATAAACATGAAATATGACAACCAAACTTCTCACAAAGAATGAAGCTGGAATGAAGTTATTGTTGAGGACCCACAATAATGCATAAAGTTTACCACTCATGAATCCTTGTTGGAGAAAGTCTGAAGAACGCATTTCAGAGAGAAGGAAATGGGGGACATATTGAAGGAATGACATGCAAATAGGAATGATGCATAAGACTTTTAAATCTGGGTCTGGCCCCTTCTTCACTAAGCTTAAGATTTAGTGGGAGATAAACCTTAAATGACTCATTATAATTCTCCCAAATAGAAAAACTGCTGTGGAGTATAGAGACAAGGTACAAGTAGTATTCTTCTTTCTAAACACTTATGAGATAATGTAATCTACTACATGCCCCATGTGCATAATTTCAAGGCCATTAAAATATTTGAACATTGAGATGGGTACTCTTTTATCACCAACCTCAGTTGTTATCACTAGACTTCAGCTTCCCTCCTTCTATATGTTCTGTCTTCGCTTGTAGCGTCTCAAGCATACCATGCTATTACTTTCAGCTTTACTCATATGGCTGAGGGAAATCCACACTTTCACCTACTTAATTCATTTACCTCCTTCAGATTCAGTTCTGGGATCATCTCCTCCTGAAAGTCTTTCCTGCTTATCCCTTACCTGTCCTAACCTGCCCCTTTCCAACTTTATTCAATTAAGTTAGACACTCCTCTGCTGTCCTCAGAGTATACTCTATATAACAGCTTCTTAAGTTTTCACAAATCTTATTAAATATATCTGTTTATATGTTAGTATTCCTAACTAGATGTTAAAGCACCCTAGGGAAGATAATACTGTATAAATATTTTTTTTCAGTGATCAGCTTTGGCCCCATTGAGAGAATATTGTCATAGACAATTACCCAGAATTTAAGACAAAATATCATTGGTATTGCAGATAACAACAAAAATGCCAAAGTTACCCAATGGTATGTTGTGTTATTTATCAATAACAACTACATGAAAATACTTAACCAGTACTTCAGTCATTGAAGTAGAAATGGTAAAAGCAGCAATGTGTAAGCATTGCTGAAGGGTCTGGCATAATTCCAACAAGTTCCTAAAGATCTATCTGCTGACAAAGTCTCCCTTAGGATTTAAAATAGAGACTGTTTTAATTTTAATTTTTGAATTTGAAGTAATTTCATTTACAGAGAAGTTCTAAGCATAGTAGAAAGTATTGCCTTTTACCCTTCATCTGGATTCACCAATTGTTAGTGTTTGGTCATTTTTTGTTTTTCTCTATCTATAAATTATTATTATTAGTTCTATTATTTTTACTGATCTATTTGAGAGTAACTGGAGTTTGTATCTCTTAACAATAAGGACATTCACTTATATACCATCAGTATGATGATCAAATTCATGAAATTTAAATGTGTATATTTTATTATCTAGTAGACAGTTCATACTAAATTTTGCTAATTGTTTAATCATTTCTTCTATGCATTGTCTTTTTGCAAGCTAGAATCCAAACCAAGATCATCCATTGCAGTTAGTTGTCACTTCTTTAGTCTTCTTTAAGCTGGAAATAGTCTTTGTCTTTCATAACATTTCTGTTTTTGATGATACAGATTTGTCCTTTTGTAGACTGGTGTTGCATGGTGTTTATTCATGATTACATTCAGGCTATGCCTTTTTAGTAGGAGTATGACATGAAAGGTGTTATACTCTCAGAGTATGACATCAGGAGGCACATCACATCAGTTTTCTCAATATTGGTGGCATTAATTTTGTTGCACTGTGAAGTTGGTGTCTGCCAAGTTTCTAAATCATGAAGTTACCACCTTCCATTTGCAATATGGGAGAAAATGGCTTAGTAAATGTTTCATTCTCCACCAAATTTTCACCCCAGATATTTAGCATCTATTGATGATTTTTGGCTAAATTAATTATAACTATAATATTTTCAAAAATATTTTGTCACCATTTCATTCTTTTTACATTTAGTAATTGTCATTCCACTGTAAGAAAGAGCTTTCCCATTTTCCTATTAATTAGTTAATTCATTCATTTATGTACTTATTTATTTTATAAGCTTGAGTTCAATGATTCTTATTTTTTCCTTCGGTTTTCATTGTATCCTTAAGGCAGGCATCTGTTTCTTGGCTCCCTGGTTTATATACTAATCTGTTTCTCTCTACATCCATATCATCCATACTGGCTTTGCAGTGTGTTGTTATTTATATCATAAATTTTCTGATTGAGATGTTCATTAGTAGAATTTTGTTTTTTAGATTTTTAGTTTGTCTTTGCAATTTGGGGAATTTTATTCCAATTTTTAAAAAATTGTCAACCTCAAAAAATCCTATTGAAATTGGTTAAGAATTATATTGAATTTATGGATTAAAGTAATGATATTTTAAGGATATTAATTCTCTGCCATCATGCAGAAGTACTAATAACTCTCAGTATTCATGAATTGAAAGATTTAACATTAAAAGATGTTAATTCTAATGAAATTAACCTAAACATTGAAAGCAGTATTTATCAAATAACCAGATTTGGGGGGAAAATTTTAAAAAGTGATTCCAAAATTTATATATAATATAGATAAAAAAACAAGGGAGGCAAAGGCAAATTTTTCAAAGAAGAACAAAGTTAGAGGGTAGACTTTATCAGAAAATAGTTGTATTATAACAGTGAATTAATTAAGATAGTGAAGTTTTAGTGCAAAGGGAGTATTAAATAAACCAATGAAACAGAACAGAAACTGAAAGATGTAGTATGGTCTCCTAATTTATGACAAAGAATACATTGAATTGAAGTAAAAAAGAAAATATTTTCTTTTTTTTAATTTAAATTCAATTCGACATCATTAATTTCAAATGTTGTGTTCAATAATTTATCAGTTGCATCTAACACCCAGTGCTCATCACATCACATGCACTACTTAATGCCCATCACCCAGTTACCCCATTCCCCCCACCCACCTCTCCTCCAGCAACCCTCAGTTTTTCTCCCTCTCTGATGACTCCCCTTTCAGTTTTCCCTCCATTACCCTATGATCCTCTGCGCTGTCTCTTATATTTCACATATGAGTGAAACCATATGATAATTGTCTTTCTCTGTTTGACTTATTTTGCGCAGCAAAATACCCTCCAGTTCCATCCACATCGATGTAAATGCTAAGTATTCATCCTTTCTGATGGCGGAGTAATATTCCTATCTATCTATCATCTATCTATCTATCTATCTATCTATCTATCTATCTATCTATCTATCTACACCACATCTTTATCCATTCATCTGTCGATGGACATTTTGGCTCTTTTCCACCAGTTTGGCTACTGTGGACATTGCTGCTATAAACATTGGGGTGCAGGTGCCACTTCAGATGACTACATTTGTATCTTTGGGGTAAATACCTAGTAGTGCAATTGCTGGGTGGTAGGATAGCTCTATTTTTAACTTCTTGAAGAACCTCCATATTATTTCTCAGAGTGGCTGTACCAGCTTGCATTCCTACCGACAGTGTAGGAGAGTTCCCCTTTCTCTTCGGGGAGAGATGTTGGCATCTTCGTCAATATTTGTTGTTTCCTGTCTTGTTAATTTTAGCCATTCCGACTGGTATAAGGTGGTATCTCATTGTGGTTTTGATTTGTATTTCCCTGATGCCAAGTGATATGGAGCATTTTTTCATGTGTCTGTTGGCCATTTGTATGTCTTCTTTGGAGAAATGTCTGTTCATGTCTTTTGCCCATTTCTTGACTTGATTATTTGTTTTTTTGGGTGTTGAGTTTGATAAGTTTTTTATAGATCTTGGATACTAGCCCTTTATCTGATATATCATTTACAAATATCTTCTCCCATTCTGTAGATTGCCTTTTATTTTTGTTGACTGTTTCCTTTGCTGTGCAGAAGATTTTTATCTTGATGAAGCCCTAATAATTCATCTTTGCTTTTGTTTCCCTTGCCTTTGGAGATGTGTCCAGCAAGAAGTTGGTGTGGTTGAGGTCAAAGAGGTTGCTGCTAGGATTTTGATGGGTTCCTGTCTCACATTTAGGTCTTTCATCAATTTTGAGTTTATCTTTGTGTATGGTGTAAGAAAATGGTCCAGTTTCATTCTTCTACATGTGGCTGTCCAATTTTCCCAACACCATTTATTGAAGAGACTGTCTTTTTTCCCATTGGACATTCTTTCCTGCTTTGCTGAAGATTAGTTGCCCATAGAGTAGAGGGTCCATATCTGGGTTCTCTATTCTGTTCCATTGATCTATGTGTCTGTTTTTGTGCCAGTACCATACTGTCCTGATGCTTATAGCTTTGTAATAGAGCTTGAAGTCTGTCATTGTGGTGCCACCAGCTTTGGTTTTCTTTTTCAACATTCCTTTGGCTATTCAGGGTCTTTGCTGGTTCCATACAAATTTTAGGATTATTTGTACCAGCTCTGTGAAAAATGTCAATGGTATTTTGATAGGGATTGCATTCAATATGTAGATTGCTCTAGGTGGCGTTGACATTTTCACAGTATTTGTTCTTCCAATCCATGAGCATGGAATGTTTTTCCATTTCTTTGTGTCTTCCTCAATTTCTTTCATAAATGTTCTGTAGTTTTTATAGATCCTTTACCTCTTTGTTTAGGTTTGTTCCTAGGTATCTTATGGTTTTGGGTGCAATTGCAAATGGGATACATTCCTGTCTCTTTCTTCTGTCTCATTGTTAAAGCATGGAAATGCAACTGATTTCTGTGCATTGATTTTATATCCTACCACATTGCTGAATTCCTGTATGAGTTCTAGCAATTTTGGGGTGGAGTCTTTGGGTTTTCCCCCTAAAGTATCATGTCATCTGTGAAGACTGAGAGTTTGACTTCTTCTTTGCCAATTTTAATGCATTTTATTTCTTTTTGTTGTCTGATTGTTGAGCCTAAGACTTCTAGTACTATGAGGAACAACAGTGGTGAGAGCAGGCATCCCTGTCGTGTTCCTGACTTTAGGGGAAAAGCTCTCAGTTTTTCCCCATTGAGAATGATATTCTCTGTGGGCTTTTCATAGATGGCTTTTATGATATTGAGGTAAGTTCCCTCTATCTCTACACTGTGGAGAGTTTTAATCAAGAAAGGATGCTGTATTTTGTCACATGCTTTTTCTGCATCAATTGAGAGGATCAGTAAAAGATAATTTCTTTTATTAATGTGATGTATCATGTTGATTGATTTGCAAATGTTGAACCTTCCTTGCAGCCCAGGAATAAATCCCACTTGGTTGTGGTGAATAATCCTTTTAATGTACTGTTGAATCCTATTGGCTAGAATCTTGGTGAGAATTTTGGCATCCATGTTCATCAGGGATATTGGTCTATAATTCTCCTTTTTGGGGGGGTCTTTGTCTGGTTTTGGGGTCAAGCTAATGCTGGCTTCATAGAATGAGTTTGGAAGTTTTCCTTTTTTGAAATGGGTTCAGAAGAATATGTACTAGTTCTTCTTAAAATGTTTGGTAGAATTCACCTGGGAAGCCATCTGGCCCTGGATTCTTGTTTTTTGGGAGATTTTTGATTACTGTTTCAATTTCCTTGCTGGTTATGGGTTTTTCAGGTTTTCTATTTCTTCCTGTTTCGGTTTTGGTAGTTTATAAGTTTCCAGGAATGCATCCATTTCTTCCAGATTGCTTAATTTGTTGGCTTATAATTGCTCATAATATGTGCTTAAGATTGTTTGTGTTTCCTTGGTGTTAGTTGTGATGTCTCCTCTTTCATTCATGATTTTATTAATTTGAGTCCTTTCTCTTTTCTTTTTGATAAGTCTGGCTAGGGGTTTATTGATCTTATTAATTCTTTCAAAGAACCAGCTTCTAGTTTTGTTGATCTGTTCTACTGTTCTTCTAGTTTCTGTTTCATTGATTTCTGCTCTAATCTTCACTAATTTTCTTCTGCTGCTGGGTTTAGGCTTTATTTGCTGTTCTTCCTCCAGATCCTTTAGGTGTAAAGTTAGGTTGTGTATTTGAGACCTTTCTTGTTTCTTGAGAAAGGCTTGTATTGCTATATACTTTTCTCTTAGAACTGCCTTTACTTCATCCCAAAGGTTTTGAACAGTTGTGTTTTCATTTTCATTTGTTTCCATGAAATTTTTTTAATTCTTCTTTAATTTCCTGGTTGACCCATTCATTCTTTAGGATGCTCTTTAACCTCCAAGTGTTTGAGTTCTCTCCAAATCTCCTCCTGTGATTGAGTTCAAGTTTCAAAGCATTGCAGTATGGAAATATGCAGGGAATAATCCCAATCTTTTGGTACCAGTTGAGACCTGATTTATGACAGAGTATGTGATCTATTCTGGAGAATGTTCCATGTGCACTCAAGAGGAATATGTATTCTGTTGCTTTAGGATGGAATGCTCTGTATATATCTGTGAGGTCCATCTGGTCCAGTGTATAATTCAAAGCCCTTGTTTCCTTGTTGATCTTCTACTTAGATGATCTGTCGATCACTGTGAGTGGGGTGTTGAAGTCCCCTACTAGTATTGTATTATTATCAATGTGTTTCTTTAATTTGGTTATTATTTGGTTTATATAATTGGCTGCTCCCATGTTAGGAATGTAAATATTTATAATTGTTAGATTTTCTGGTTGGATAGACCCTTTAAGTATGGTATAATATCCCTCTGCATCCCTTACTACAGTTTTTGGTTTAAAATCTAATTTGTCTGATATGAGAATTGCTACCCCAGCTTTCTTTTGATGTCCATTAGCATGATAAATGGTTTCCCCCCTCACTTTCAACCTGGAGGTGTTTTTAGGTCTAAAATGAGTCTCTTGTAGACAGCATATGAATGGGTCTTGCTTTTTTATCCAATCTGATACCCTATGTCAAAAAGATAATATTTTCAATAAATTTTACAGGGCCAGCTTGTATCTATATTGGGTAGAATAAAAAGAATATTGACTTCTGTTTTGTATGGCACATAGTAATCTATTCTTGATGAAATTTGGGGAAAAATAAAAATAAATTGCCACGAATGTGTGGTAAGAAAATATGCATTAAATAAGACACAAAAGTATGAGTCATAAAGGACAAAATGAAAATTTGTAGTTTATATAAAACTATTTTTATGGAAAGGCAAATGAAAAGATAAGCTGCACAGTCAGAGCATGTATATAAATTCTTAGGAATCAATAAGAAAAGGGGGAAGTTAAATGAAAAGTTGGCAAAAAGTGCTTGAGCTCTCAAAAACTGAGAATCCCAAATGCCCACTACAAATTAGAAAGAGGCTCAAATTCACTTATCATCAGAGAAAATAAATTCAAAATATAATACTACTATATACCACCAAAATTACTAAAGTGAAAAACACACAGAAGTGAAGTATTACCATAATTGTGGAGTTTCTGGAATTGTCTGCAGATATTTTCCTAGAAAACTGTTTGCTGGTATAGAATAAGCTACCTGTGACCCAGCATCTCTACTTCTAGACATAATCCCCCACATATTTGTGCATATGTTCGCCAGAAGCCACATTCAAGAATATTCATAGAGCTATTCCTCAAATCACCCCAAATTCCACCCATGAAGAAATAAGTTTGTGATACATTAAGAAAATAGAGTAGAATATATTAATGAGGATAAATGAACCAAAACTGTAGTCAGTAACATGGATGAATCTCAAAAACAATATTCAGTAAAAAAAGTTATGAGAGAAGAGTACACACTATGTGATTCTGTAAAGTTAAAGGAAAAAACACATCCATGGTATTAGGAGCCCAAGACTGGTTATCTCCGTGGTGGAGAATTGAGACACTGGAATGAGACATGAGGCATGTGTTTCGATTGATAAAAATGACTGCTTCTCGTTCTAGGTGCTTCTTACACAGGTGTGTTCATTTTGTGGACATTCTTTTCCACTCTTTTTAGATCTTAGCACTTTTTTTTTTTTTAGAAATTTTATTTACTTATTTGACAGAGAGAGACACAACAAGAGAGAGAACACAAGCAGGGGGGAGTGGGAGAGGGAGAAGCAGGCTTCCTGCTGAGGAGGGAGCTCGATGCGGGGCTGGATCCCAGGACCCTGGGACCATGACGTGAGCTGAAGGCAGATGCTTAACAACTGAGCCACCCAGGCACCCTGGATCTTGGCACGTTTCTTGATGTGTGTTTGTATCACACACATGGAAAGTCCTAACAGGAAACAAATAGTACATCAATTATTTTAACAGAAATACTTTACTATAACCAATTGTTCACAAC
This sequence comes from Mirounga angustirostris, assembly GCF_029215605.1. Taxonomy (NCBI): domain Eukaryota; kingdom Metazoa; phylum Chordata; class Mammalia; order Carnivora; family Phocidae; genus Mirounga; species Mirounga angustirostris. Next base: position 41,094,632 of record NW_026991722.1, on the reverse strand, counting down.
TTATGGATGACCTAAAAATGCAAAATGAGGAATCATATCACAGAATCTCTGCACTTGGAAGAGGAACCTTTGCAGCTGTAACCAAACAACAAAGATGGTAGTGCTCATGGTTGGTGCTGGTACCTCTGAGGGACATGATACAGCTGGTTCTTTAAGTGATGCATCACTAACCAAGGTACAGAATGTTGAGTTAAAGCAGAGAGGCAATAGCTAAATAACTGCCAAAATCTAGTACTTCACACAAAAATCACCCTCCCCAGGGCGCCTGAGTGGCTCAGTCATTGTCTTCCTTCGGCTCAGGTCATGATCTCAGGGTCCTGGGATCAAGCCCCACATCAGGCTTCCTGCTCAGCGGGAAGCCTGCTTCTCCCTCTCACACTCCTCCTACTTGTGTTGCCTCTCTGACTGCCTCTCTCTCTGTCAAATAAATAAATGAAATCTAAAAAAATAAAAAAATAATTTTGTTTAAAAAAAAATCACCCTCCCCCCAAAAAGGAAAAAAAAAAAAAAGACACTATACCAGTATTAGAACAAATAATGAAAGATTATTTTATATTCATAATTTTAATTGAGACACAAAACTCAGGAGACACAAAATAAAGAATTTATACATCATTCATTAATAAGTTATGAGTGCAATAATCAAAATAGGCAAGACTAAAATTTAGTGATAAACTAAATACAAGAAACAAAAACTTGCTGTTAATATCTCAAAGATCTAATTTTCCTAAAATATAAATGGCTGTTCTCATTAACATGAATAAGACCAATGATCCAATAGGAAAACATGGGCAAATTATTTGAACTCGCAGTTCACAAAGACGAAAATACATATTTCTCTTAAATTTATGTGCAATCCCAGATTCATTTAAGATGAAAGTTAAATCAAATTTAAAACCACATTAAAATTTTATCATATTGTTAAAAGTTTGACCAAATACTATGCTGATAAAGATGTGGAGAAACAGCATTATATATTCTCACTGGAGCTTAATAGTGTTATTTCTAAAATAATAAATACTCAAGGCATTTGACCATTTCCTCTTCTAGGAGCTGATGTATAAAGAAAATCAAATCTATGCAACATGTCATATTTAAAATCAATTCATCTTCTCCAAAAAAGAAAATGTTTTAATGACTGTTAAGGAAAAAATTCATTATTGTTAATAAAAATGTTGTGCAAAGAACAGCATGTATATATTATTACACCATTTTTTGTTTTTAAAAAGGAAATATGTTAATTAATTTGTTTTTGTATACAATATCCCTTAAATTATATACAAAGAAACCTGTTAATAATAGTTGCCTGTGTGGAGAGCAAGAGGTTGGATTGGAGGCAAGATAAGAGATATTTCACTGCTTACCTTCAATACTATGCTCATAAAACAAATAAATACAACTATTTTGCATTGACAATACCCATAGATTAACAATACTTTCAGTCTCCTCACAGGGTCACTTAATTGATTAGTTTCTCCCATCCATGCTTTATTCAATTAAGAGAGTAAGAAAGATATGGGAAATGGAATGACATTATTCTTCAGAAACAAATATTAATGTTAAGCCATTATACAGTAAAACAGTGATTAACATAATTGCACTGATTTGAAATAGCATAATACTTCTCTATGGATAAATACTATACACTTATGTTAATGGTAAATATTTATTAGATTTCCAAAATCTGACTATGTTATTAGTGTGTTGGTGCATTACATGCTATTGACCTTGGTTCCACATTTTTATTTTTACACTTGAAAATTTGATTTTGGTGTATTAACATTCTTATGTATGTGAATAATAATGATGATGATAATATATACGACAGTAGTAATTTGAGGCTCTGAGAGATTTGTTGAGCTTTGAAAGGAATATCACATTTTTCAAGCCAGTTAGGTTTAGCACAGTTAATATTCAGATCTATAAACCACTCTTTTACTATCCTAATGACAAATAGAATTGTTATAATTATGTTAATGATCAGATTTGTAGCTCCTTCAACCATCTGTGAATGAGCCATGAACCCAGAAATGAGGCCCTAATAGAGATTTATCACATTTTGCCTCACAGGGATGCCTCACATCAACTGACTGCCTTCAAATACTTATGTATAACAATAGTTAAATAGCTATTACTTCTTAAGTCTTTATCACATTACAAACAGTGCACTATGCCCATTATACACAAGCAGTATAGTACATGAGATGACCTAGAAATCACTTTCTGGATTGCCTGTAGATGAGCTGGATGGAAAAATGGGCCACCCCTTCCCAGAGGGGAGGCTATTCCTGACCTCAGCTTTGAGGGGGAATGAGCTCAGTTTTCAGTCTCCAGGGACTACAGACAGCTCTCCTAACCTTCTCTGAAGAGTTTCTTTCCAAGATTTTTTGGTGCCATAACAGTCTGTTTGTCACTGAGTCCTACAAGTCCACTTCCACGCTTTCTTCATTAAAAATAAAACAAAACAACAACAACAGAGGAGAGGCTTTTCTCTGCCGGAGTCATTCTACCAAACCCCAGACTTACTGTGTGGCCAGCTGTGCCTTAGACCTAGCACATCTCTCCAAAGGATGCCAAGGCCAAGAGAATTTCTTTTGTTCTATGAGTTCCTGTTCCAAATGCTCATGTTTGCTCAGAACCTCTTTCAAGACACATTATCTCATGTAATCTTCATATCCTCATAGCCATGATATATACAATGATACAGTAGCTATTATAATTCTCATTCTACAAATAAGAAAGTGAGTCTTACAAAGAACAATACATTATCCAAGATCACATAACCCATTAATTATAGAGTCCATATTTGAACTGAGTCCATAATTATAGGGTCCATCTGTCAGAGCCTGAATACTTAAGTAACTTGCATAACTGTGTGTTTTCATTGTTGCTATTTGTCTGTTATAAATTGTCAGTAGATCAGTATAAAATCAGGTGATAAGGAGATCCTCAGAGAGCTACCAAAAATAAATCTTTTTGGAATGGAAGTATATATCATACAGCTTTATTACATGCTATCACTTTTAAATGCACTTATTTAATCATCACAAACTTTTCATGGAATATATAGAAAAGCTATCACAGACTTTTCCACAGATCTTGAATGTAGTCAGAGTCCCTTACCAAGCTCATTTTGCTTCTCTCTATGGAATGTCAAGGCATGTTTATCTTCCATATTTTGGGTGATTATTAAATTGTTCTCCTGGAATCACAGATTATTGCCTTCCTAGATACTCTTCAGATCATGGCATCCAGTATTATACTCTCAAACAAAATTGAGACATTTCCTGGCATCTACAAAATGGTTCTCCAATACACCATCCTCACCTACCCAGCACTCACTCCCTCATCCTTGAAACTCTACCCATCCTTGGCAGAAATCATAAGAGTCTGTTTCTGGAAGTGAACACTTTTTTTTTTCCTCTTAAAAAACAGAGGTAAACTGAACCTACGAGCTAGTAAATCTTGATTGTTTTGCATATAATTTTCCTGAATAACAAAAAAATTTATAGTATCACTGGTTCCATAATTCTTGATCTTATAGATAACAACATAGGATTGCTTAATCATGGAAAAGCAAACACAATCATAAAATAATCCAAATTTTGTATTAAAAATTTTGTACATGTAGAGTGTATTCTCCTTTCTCAACTTATCACAACATCCTATCTCACATTGTGATATTGAACAAATTAAAATTTTACTCAATGGAAATCACATATATAGAGATAGGTAGATAGCTAGGAAATAAGTACATGAAAAGATACTCCATATCATATCTCATCAGGGAAATGAAAACTGAAACAACAATGAAATACCACTACACATCTGTTAGAATGGCAAGATCCAAAACACTGACACCACACACTGACAGGATGCAGAGCAACGAACTCTCATACACTGCTGGTGGGAATGCAAAATGGTACAGCTACTTTGGAAGACAGTTTGAAGGTTTCTCACAAAACTAAACATATTTCCCCAGCAATCTCACTCTTTGTTATTTGCTCAAAGGAGTCAAAAACTGTGTCCACACAAAAACCTGCACACAGATGTTTATAGCAGCTTTCTTTATTCATAATTGCCCAAACCTAGAAGCAATCATGTCCTTCAGTAGGTGAGTAGATACACTGTGGTTGATCCAGACAATGGAATGATATTATTCAATGCTAAAAAATGAGCTCTCAAGTCTCGAAAAGAAAGAAGGAATTTAAATGCATATTACTAAGTGAAAGAAGCAAATCTGAAAAGGCTACATGTTGTATGATTCTGACTATATGACATTCTGGAAAAGGCAAAACTATGGAAACAGTAAAAGGATCAGAGGTCGCCAAGGGGTGGGGTGGGGTGGGGAGAAGGGATGAATAAGCAACACACAGGGGATTTGGGGGGTAAATACGTTGTAAGATACCATAATGATGGATACATGTCATTACACATGTTCAAACCCATAGTATGTACAATCACAACAGGGAAATTTAAAGTAAACTATGGACTTTGAGGGATTATGATGTGTCAGTGCGGTTTCATCAACTGTAATAAATATCCCACTCTGGTTGGGGTTGGTAATGGAGGAGGCTATGCTTGTGTTGGGGTAGGAGGTATATGGAAAATCTCTGTACCTTCCCCTCAATTTTGCTGTGAACCTAAGACTGCTTTAAAAAAATAAAGTCTTGGGCGCCTGGGTGGCTCAGTTGGTTAAGCGACTGCCTTCGGCTCAGGTCATGATCCCAGGGTCCTGGGATCGAGTCCCGCATCAGGCTCCCTGCTCAGCAGGGAGTCTGCTTCTCCCTCTGACCCTCCCCCCTCTCATGCTCTCTCTCTATCTCATTCTCTCTCAAATAAATAAATAAAATCTTAAAAAAATAAATAAAAAAAATAAAGTCTTAATAAAGAAAAATGTATTTAAGTGGGAACATTTCTAAGAATGTATCATAAGGAAATACATTTGCATAGCTGTATGTATAGATAGGCATAATTTAAAATCAGAAAATTAGAAAAAAAAACAGTTAATGTTATTAGCCTAAGATTTATTAAGCAAATTATAATACAGTATTTCCATGGAATACTATCCAACCATTAAAGATAATGATAGAGATGTGTGTATTTGTAACATATGGAGTGATGTTAGTGTTATTTTTTCAAACCATAGCTGATATAGGTTTATATATGTTACATATCTTCTTAAAAATGTATAAACATACATATAGACAACTTTGAGAGGGTTATACAGCAAGACATGGAATTACAGATTTATTACATATCTTCTTAAAAATGTATAAACATACATATAGACAACTTTGAGAGGGTTATACAGCAAGACATGATCATATGATCTCACTGATATGAGGAATTCTTAATTGCAGGAAACAAACTGAGGGTTGCTGGAGTGGGGGGTGGGGTGGGAGGGATGGGGTGACTGGGTGATAGACACCGGGGAGGGTATGTGCTCTGGTAAGCGCTGTGAACTGTGCAAGACTGTGAATCTCAGATCTGTACCTCTGAAACAAATAATGCAATATATGTTAAGAAAAAAAAAAAGAAGAAGAAGAAGGTAGCGGGAGGGGAAGAATGAAGCGGGGGAAATCGGAGGGGTAGACAAACCATGAGAGACGATGGACTCTGAAAAACAAACAGGGTTCTAGAGGGGAGGGGGGTGGGAGGATGGGTTAGCCTGGTGGTGGGTATTGAGGAGGGCACATTCTGCATGGAGCACTGGGTGTTATGCACAAACAATGAATCATGGAACACTTCATCTAAAACTAATGATGTAATATATGGGGATTAACATAAGAATAAAAAAAAAATTAAAAAAAAGAGGCCTTCTTTACTTAGGCAAGTCCTTGTTATTCCAACCCCCTGTTATAGTTAATATTTCCTCATATTAAACTTCCCCTGTTCAAATTAAAAAAAAAAAAGACATGGAATTACAGATTTATTTTGCCTTTTAATTTGTGTGCATAACAGTTTTTTCTATTTATTCTTCAAAGGACAAGTACATTTTGTATAATTAAGTAAAGGTTTTTAGAGAGAACATAAGGAATCAGATGTGGCAAAAATAACTTTTTTAAATTACTTTTGGTAAATGTTAATAATGTATTTTCATCTCATATCTGAGCCTCCCAAAGCTATTTATTATAGTAAACTTCAACCAACTTGGATGTCATAATTGAAATCAGAGGCATTGGCCTTGATATTTTATCTCTAACATTTATTGATAAAGTGATATGGAAATACATTGCATTTTATTAAGTGTTTCTACAATACAAAATACAAAACCACATATAACCATATTTGATCAATGTCATGTTATTTCTTTGAGTATGGAGGTGCCTAATTTCCTTCATACATAGCTATTAATGCTGAAAAATTTCCCATAGTTAAATTTTAATTCAAAGAACACTTACAACTATTTAAATGTATATATGAAATGTCATAGTTGAGGTTTTAAGCAATATATTCCGTGGTACCTTGAAAACAACCAATGAGTTTTTTTTTTCTTTAATTATCACTAGGGAAAAAAAATGGTTTTGGGAAAGAAACATTTTATTATTAAGAGTGTTAGACTCATCTCTTGCTTCAGTATGAGCTCAGAAGCAAACCAAAACAGATAGTGTGGAATAATAAATAGCTGCCACTCTGCCCATCAGGACAATGCACAGACCTTTTCTGTATGAATTCAAGTTGTTGCAAGAAAAGAGAACAATGCTTTTCATAATGATTATGGTTAAAGTGTATCACTACCAATGAGAGCTGTATTGAGATACGCTGTAATGTTTTTCTTCTTTTACAGAACAAACAAAATGAATTAAAAAATAAGAATATCCTTACCATGTAATATGAATCGGTGAATAATGGCTGGTTTTGTTTTATAGAGTAGTAAATAAAGTCAGAGTGCTGGTATAGATACACAGCGCATCCAAAGACAAATGATCAATGATAACGTTTGTTATTTTTCCATTAATACAAGAGGAGTGGAAAGGAAAATATGACAACAGCTACTGTATAACTCATTTAGAATTTTTATTCAATTGTCAATGTTTACTTTCTTTTTTGGAGTTCATCCAAAATGTTTAGTTTGATTGATATCTGTTATTGATGGATGTATTTTAGCCTGTGACAGAGATTCACAGATATGAGTAAGATACAGCTTTGGCTATAAATATAATCAATTAGGGGAGAAGGACCTGTTATCAACTAAATTACAACAGAGTATGAAGTACAGCAACAGAAGCAGAGTTGAATGACTTACATCCATTTTTTTATTTTCTTTTGCTGAATTGTGTAGTTTGATGGTTTTCAAAACTTAACATGCAGTTGGACAACCTGGAGTATTTGTTATAGCAGAAGTTGCTGGGGATCACCTTCAGAATTTTTGATCCTGGGGGCACCTGGTTGGCTCAGTTGGTCAAGTGTACTACTTGGTGTCAGCTCAGGTCATAATCTCAGGGTAGTGGGATCAAGCCCCAAGTCGGGCTCCACACTCAGGGGAGAGTCTGCTTGAGATTCTCTCCCTCTGACCCTTTTCTCTCTCTCTCAAATAAATAAACAAGTCTTAAAAAAAAATTTTTTTTTTTTTTTGATCCAGTAGGTCTAGGGTGAGGTCTGAGAATCTGCATCTGTTACAAGTTTCCAGGTGATGCTTTTGATGTTAGTCTGGGATCATACTTTGTGAACTAGTTTTTGAGTCTTTAATGCAACCATTTCCAATATATAATACAATGTGTGCTATTCAATGCAACCATACTCAGCCTGTCTATAAAATAGCCATAAAACTTCTTTCTTTTTTTCTCTTTCACTTCTCTTTCTATTCTTTTATTTATAAAGAACATTGATACAGTGCTCAGGAAGCCTACATTTTAACATGAGAGGATAGCTAAGGGAAAGCTATGCCAATTTCTCTGCCTTCCTTCTTGTTATCTACACAAAAGTTTAGGAAACTCCATTCAAATTAATAGATAAAAAATTGAATCTGCATTTGAATCTAACAAGTTTTAATCAGCTTCTATGATAGGAACATCAGTATTAGTAAAATAGCTAATTTTCTTACAGAAGTTGATTTAAATGAAAGTGGAAACAACAATAAATTAAATAAAATCATGCTTGTATACATATTTTTAAACTTTCTCCTGAATCACATTGTCAATTTTTCAGATAATTATGAAAAGTGAACAATAGACTTAGAAAGATGTAACACAGTTAATAGAATCTAGGACAAGGCTTTTACAAATAAAATTTCTAATCTTCCTTAAATTTTTAATTAATTACATATTAAAAACTTTTCTTCTGTAGATGTACTGGGGCTGGCTTCTGATTGCAAGTAACAGAAACCTCCTGTGGCTAACCTTAAGCAAAAAGAAACATGTAGGAAGGATATCTGAGAGCTTCCAGTCTACAAGGTGTAGGCAAGATGGAAGCTCCTGACCAGTGGGCTTTGGACAGAGCTGCTGCCATTGCCCCCCATACTGGCCTTGGGCTGCCAGACTTTGACCACTCGCTCCATAGCTGTGTCGGGTACTTTCTGACTACCCAAGATGGTTTTGCTTCACTTTAGAAGAATCCAAGTCCCTGTGAAAGGGTTCAGTTGGCCACGCCCTTCTCATACCTGAACATACTAGAGGCCAGTGAGTGACAGAGAGAGCATCCGACCCTCTTGGACTGCTGTTAAGAGAGGCTGGGCTCTACCTCTCATGTATGTGATTCCTTTCAAACCAAAAAGTGTTGGATGTCTTAAAGTCCAAATGATAAATTTCTACTGTAACAGGGTAATAGAAAAAAAAATCCTGCCATTATCTTTTCTCCTCATGTGTTCATATTTAATCACTCATTTCCCTTACTCTTGTAGCATTTCAGAGCTTATTAAATTCGTAAAAACTTTACATATGATATTATCATTTGATTTCATGCCATCAGGGACAGGAATTCAGAAGTATTTTTTATTATTTACTTTATTATTTATCTACTTCTTTTTTTTATTTTTTATTGTTATGTTAATCCCCATACATTACATCATTAGTTTTAGATGTAGTGTTCCATGATTCATTGTTTGTGCATAACACCCAGTGCTCCATGCAGAACATGCCCTCTTTAATACCCATCACCAGGCTAACCCATCCTCCCCAACTCCCCTCTAGAACCCTCAGTTTGTTTTTCAAAGATCAAACCTTAGAGAAGATATGCAATTTCTTCTAAAAACACATATATAAAGTTTAAAACAGAGCTAGGCAGCACCTTTTAGCTTCCTTAATGCCATGGAAACTGGTAAATGTTTGGTTTAAAAAAAAGTAATCACATGCTTATTTCTTTCAGTAATGGTGCTGTATCTGTCAGGATGCTTTTAGTTGCAAGCCATGTAAAATGCAACTACAACTAACCTATATAGTAAATATTTATTATATCACAGGACAAGAAGTCTGAAATTGAGGTTACTCCGGGTTGGATAACAGACCAAGTCAATGGTATCAGAGCCTTTTCTCTTCCAATACTCTTAGGTTCTCCTCATGGCTGTATCTTCACGCATGGCACCCACAGACAACCCCACCTATAAACAGGAAGTCACAGGACTTAGCTTATAAACCCTTTAATTGACAGACCTTCCCTATAGCTCCACAGCACTCTTCCCCTTAAAAGCCTAATACCAAAAGACCAAAGACCAGGGAACATCTAAGCCAATTATTTTTGTTTGAAGATACTGAAATGTATTTCCTCCTTCCAAAAATATCTTGTAATGTCTTGATGATTACAAAGTTAGCTACATTTTTTTTTCATTGTGGACTTTGTACTACATTTATTGTAAAATAGTTCAAGCCAGTAGATGACCTAAGCATTCAAGGCCACATGTCATGAAATCTCATCAGAGTTAGGTGCACCCGATCTGTATATGAACTTGACATGGCATGTAAGTTGTCTAATAATGACTGAGTGTTTAACACATTGTGTCATGTTAGACATGCTATCGATCCTTTTGAAATATTTTATTTTGTTTTTAGTAGTATGAATGTTACCCCATCTGACATTTACATTATGATATTGATAGTGATTCACTATTAAAAAAAAAAAACTTTCCTAATACTTTCTTTCAAATTTCTGGATTGATCTAATTGACCAGGACATTGTAACAGTAAGGCAAATTGCTTTTTTTTTTTAAATATTTTATTTATTTATTTGATAGAGAGAGAAAGAGAGAGAGAGAGAGCACATGAGAGGGGGGAGGGTCAGAGGGAGAAGCAGATTCCCTGCTGAGCAGGGAGCCCGATGCGGGACTCGATCCAGGGACTCCAGGATCATGACCTGAGCCGAAGGCAGTTGCTTAACCAACTGAGCCACCCAGGTGCCCAAGACAAACTGCTTTTAAAAACTGTCCATTTGCAACTTCTTGTGTGTGAAAATCAGTTTGGGAGGTAGGAGGTGTTGAGGGAGAACAGGATAAAAAGTATTTGTTTATATGTTTGTTTTGAAAATATCAGAAAACATCATTTTTTTTTTCAATAATAGGCAGAGATACAGAATTGCAAGCTCTAGTTATAAATAAGTCTTGTGAAATTCAACATGGTAGGCTTATATGAGAAGAGAAATATTGGAGAAATTGTCTATTTCAGTTACCTGAAAAAAAACTCTCATAAATGGAGTAAACTTCTTCCAAGATTAAACTACATTTTTTTCTATCATGGATACAAAATTTTCTCCCAAATTTTATTCATTAATGGGAAGACCTGAGACTGGAAAATGTAGTAGTTATGATTCAAATATTTAAGCCATGTTGTTTTTAGGACATTTATTCATCTATTTGTTAAAGCTATATATTTTGTAGTATATTAAACATGTTTTTTAAGCTGAAAAGTGATCACACAGGCCCTGTTTTTGTTTTCTGTATATACATGTTGTAGGAATATTTTTTTACCCACTATTTGGAAAATTCTCCAACCTTTGGGCCAATGTTCCATTTTGTGAATTTGCAAAATGCAACTCAAAGAAAAAGTGCCCTTAATGGATTCCTGTTCAAGCACAACTTGAAGCCTCGTTATTCTATACTTTTTCTTGTGTTAGTGGTGGTAAAGAGCTAACCAAAGAAAAAGAGGCAGATGCTTCAGTCTGATAGGTAAAAAATCATCCATTTATCCAACCAATAAACATTTAGTGAGTGCACTCTATATGTAAGGAAACAAGAGTCTTTGTAGTTCTGGCTGTTGTCAGATGGCTTTCAGGGCTCTGAAAGCAGCTGAAGAGCTAAGCATCAAAGTTTGAACAGAGACCAGCACTGTTGTGCCTGTTCTTGACCAACTCAGCTCTACCTTGACTTACCCACATGCACTGGCCTTCAATAGGCCCCATCCTCTTGCACTCAGATAATTAATAGACCATGGGTCCCAGTAGAATTCATTGGCTATATTAGCTTAGTCTTGACATTTAAAATATGTATCTGGGGCCATGAGGCCTCACTGAGCAGCTTTACTTTCTGAGACCAGAACTTGTTGGCTCAGCCATTCCTATTTAGAAAAAGGCTAAAGAGAAGACACTTATGAATGAGGGTGCGAGGAGGGGGTAGAATGGTCAAACTACAGTGTCCATAACAATAGTCTTAATAGTTTTTCTTCTCCCTAACCTATCAATTATCCTGAGAAGTTGTTCACATCTGACATTATGATGGTGGATGTATCAGTTTCTTCAAAATAATGTCACTTTTTTGCAGTATGCAAATTTCAAAATATTTACATTCATGTTATATCATTATTCTCAATGAAGTTTTGTGGGTTTTTTTTGCTTTAATGCCTATTTTTCTGCTATTTATGCCCAACAGCTTCCACTTTGTTTTTTTTTTACATATCTGTTTTCTATCCTTTTAATGTCAATTTTTCTTTGCTCTTAAATTGTAGTCATGTGTTCTGTAAACAAAATGAAAAAGCAAATTTTGGTTTTGCTCAATCCGAAATGCATTAGCTTTCATGTTTCTGAGGTATTTGGACACCATTTTATTTTGTGTTTCTTTCCTTTTCTTGGCTTCTTTTTTCTTCTTAACAGAGTTCACTCAAATTGGCTAAGCAGTCAGTATTCTTTATTTTTCTTCCATCATTTATACATAATTTTTCCAAGATTTTAATGAGTATATGGGTATTTGACTTAGTAAGTCCACACTTAATCAGAATCTCTCTATCCTCACAAAACTGAGTTTGTTACATTCTAATACCAAATAATCTCATCCTCTTTTAACATATAACTGCTATTTAGTATTTTAGTTTTACCTTGAACTTCTTCATTCTAAATTATACTTAATTTCACCACATAGTCATTATCATTACATGTTTAAGAATTCCATATTAAGAATTCATCCTCATAGGAATAATTTTATTATTCAGTTTTAAGTAGTGAAATCTTGTTTACTTATGCCCACTCGTTTGCCAATATCTCTACTCCCACGGGTTCCAACATCTCATTTCTTTATGGAATAAATCCTCTTCTCTCTCAAATACATTCTTTGGTGGTTCTTTCAATAGCAGTTGCATTCATTTCCCTGAAAATGCGTTTCTTTTTTCACCTTTAGTTATGAATGATCATTTAAGTAAATAAATTCTCTACATTGAGAATTATTTTTTCTCAGTATTCTGAAATATTATTGCAGTATCTTCTATTGTTTTTTCCTGTTGCAGAGTATGCAGTCAGTTTAATTTTCCTCTATTTGAGAGCAATCTTTAAGAAACATTGTCTCTGTGGTTCTAGAGTTGCAATACTCAGCCTGGGTATCGCTTTATAATGATTAGTGGAATTTATGAATCTGAAAAATCCTCATTTGTAATCTCTCAATATTCTCTCTCCTTCATTTTCTCTATTCTATACTTCTGGAATTTCTTCTTATTATATGTTGAACTTTTTCATCCTATTCTTTATGTTCTTAGCCTATTTTTTTGTATGTCCTTCCATATTGTGATCTTCACACATGGACTTTTGGTAAACATCCTTTTATTTTTCCCAGTTTATCAATTCTCTCTGCAGTTGTCTCAGATCTGCCATTTAACCCTTTTACCTACTGAGTTTGCATTTCAATAATGCCATTTTTTATTCCTAGAATATCTATTTTGTTATTTTGCAAAACTGTACATCTGGTTTTATAATGTCTTGTTATTGTCTCATGTTTTTAATTGTTTTTAATTTTAGATTCAATATCAAGAGTTTTATTTTTTGATTTTTTAAAGATTTTATTTATTTATCTGGCAGAGTGGGGAGGGGGATGTGTGGGTGGGGAAGGGAGTTGCTGAGGGACAAGCAGACTCCCGGCTGAACCGGGATCCCCACGTGGGGCTCAATCCCAGGACCCTGAGATCATGACCTGAGCCCCAGTCAGACGCTAAACCAACTGAGCCACCCAGGTGCCCCAGGGAGACAGTTTTGTAATCTGAAGTTTCTTGGTATATAGTCCTACTTTTGTAGTGTCTATTAGTTATTAGTCGTTGAGGGGAATTGCTCCCTTATATCTCAAGCAATTTTAGCTCGGTATGAACTTACAGCAGGGCATTAATTCATTGAAATCCTGCAGGGCTTGAATTCAGGGTGTATTCCCCACAGCAGTCTTGCTTTTTTTCTGTGGGGCACCCCAGAGTAATAACAACTGTGAACTAAAAATGCTGTGAATACATTTCAGTATGTGGGTTGCTAGATGACATGGATAATCTAAATTTGAACTTCAAATTAATGTGAGGGAAAAGCTGCTGGCTATGTACCATCAAGGAGTCTTTATCCCCCATTTGGAACTCACATTAACCATCTTGACAGTCATTTTCGTACATTGGGCCAAAGGAGGAATGTTTTGATCCTCTCATTTTTATTTGTGGCTTATCACTTAGGTGATCAAAACTTTGTGTGTTTTGTCCCTTCCAAATCCCACATATTGAAGCACAGGGTCTCATACCTTATCTCTACCATGAATTGGTTTTAAAACATCAGCCAGTGGGCAAGACTTATAACCTCTCCCTTGTTTAACTGTTTAAACAGTTTAACTGTTTGTCATCCATCTCTTTGGGTTTTAATTGTCTCTTGAGTTGCACCTGGTAATTATTTTATTTCATAAAAACTTTATTTTATAAAAAGCAAATGTGTATATCTAAAAGCTTCCTTTTTACAATCTATTCCATACTTCCCAGTTTCATAGGTAGGATGTTTTTAGTTTTTAGGATGCTCATTGCCATTTCAGGCATTGGTAATATGAACTATACCATGTCAATGTGGAAAGGTAAAGCAAGTATTTATTTAGTGCCTCCCAACTGATGGAAAGTTATCTTTTGGACTTGAATGAGCCTAAACATACCAACTCTCCTGGACAAAAGCTCACTTTTTATCTATCCTCACATATAGTCCAAATAGTTTTTGCTAAATATCTTTATATTTATCTGAAAAGAATGACAGTCTTTAAAAAATGTTACTGTTTATGATTTTAGTGACAGTAAGCAGTAATGAGATCAGATATCGTGTAGAGTTTATATTTTTCAAAACACAAATGCAACAGCTCATTTAGCAATGTGCTTTAAAATGTGATCGTAAATCATTAAAATTGAACAATAGTTGTCAGGAAAAATGAAAAATGTGCATTTTGTGATGTATTATTTTTTTTCTCCTCAAATGTTTACAAAATAGTCACAGTTTGGGAAATTTTTAAAGAACTACAAATAGTAGGACATTTCTAAAAAGAACACTTTGATTTCAAGAGAAAACTGTGATAACAAGTGCATTGCCATTGACTACAGGGATGGGCAAGAATCGAAATGATTTTTGAAGACAGATCTCGAGAAAAACAATTCAGATTCTGAAAGGTCCAGACTAAGGAGAATTTCTAATCCAGATAAGAGGGAATGTATTAGTCACAAAAGTATTTTCTCAAATAAACCTTTTTTCTACTGTCTATTTGTTTAAGAAAAAAAAATGATGCCAGCACCTTTTAAAAACATTACTTCCTGGGGTACCTGGGTGGCTCAGTCAGTTGGGCATCTGACTCTTGATTTCCGTTTAGGTCATGATCTCAGGGTTGTGAGAACAAGCCTTGCTTTCGGCTCTGTGCTCAGCTTGGAGTTTGCTTGAGACTCTCTTTCTCCCTCTGCCCCTCCCCTCACTCACTCTCTCTCTCTCTCAAAATAAATAAATAAAATCTTTAAAAAAATATTACTTCCCCTAATTGTACTTAGGTACCCTTATTTTAAATAAAATATTATAGATCTTGGGGCACCTGAGTCAGCAAAACGTCTGACTTAGGCTCAGGTCATGACCCCAGAGTCCTGGGATTGAGCCCTGCGTTAGGTGCCTTGCTCAGCAGGGAGTCTGCTTCTCCCTCCTCCTCTGCCCCTCCTCCCTGCTCATTCTCTTGCTCTCTCTCTCTCCCAAATAAATAGAAAAAATCTTCAAAAAAATTAAAATATTATAGATCTTTTTACAGCGAAAAAAGAGGCTCATTCTGAGCTAAGTCTTTAAAAGATTCGCAACATTATTATATAAAAAATAAAATATTCTTGGGGTGCCTGGGTGGCTCAGTCGGTTAAACATTGACTCGATTTCAGCTCAAGTCATGATCTCAGGGACCTGAGATCAAGCCCTGTTTGAGCCCTGCTTAAGATTCTCTCTGTCCCTTTCCCTCTACCCCTGCCCCTTGCTCTTCTCTTCCTCCCTCTAAAACAAAATAAAGATAAAAAAATTAAAATGAAAAAATGTTCTTTAAAGTCAATACAATCTTTTTCTCAGCAATCTGAAGTTTCTCTGTCAACTTATATTGCTGAGACATCTGTCTCTGTCCTAGTACAAATAAAAGACCTAAACAAAATTAAAATAATAATAAGCCCAAAATCTTTGGCTTAGAATTTTCTTGAAATCTGGAAATTCAGAAGGCAATTATCTTGGCTAACTATAAGACATAATTCTTATCAAGAACTGAATTTTTTTCTCATGCCATCCCAAGTTATCTTCATTATGACAAAGCAGAACTATTACCATTTACAAAACACTTGCTTATACATGATTTCACTTGGTATTTATTACTATATGATGTAGGTAGAGGAATTTTACACTGACACAGCTTGCTGATCCTAGCTCAAATAACTTTTTCATTAAGTGTTCCCTTACCTTCTAAAATTCACAAGTTCCTTCTTCTGTGCTCCATAGTATATTTATTTTGCCATTTTAACCACATGTCTAAAAATGGTAAAATATACTAAGAATTATCAAAACAAAACAAAACACACCATTGCCCTGCCTAGATTCTTTGCTCTGGGATTGTGCACAATTTCCTAGCTGCTGTGAGTAGAACTGCCCTTAGTCTATGGAAGCAGCCTCATCCCAGAAGTTATGTCCCCAAGGAATGATGGACTGGTATAGCAGTGCAAAGCCTTGTCTCAAGCGAAGCTATATTCAGCTACAACTCTTGTTCCAGACCTCCCCTGAGTCAGGCTGAAGTTGGTATCTCTGCTTAACCTTCTTCCCCTGCCCCATTCTACTTCCCCTCACTTCTGTTTCCTCTGTGTTCTTGTTTCTATTCGTTTATATTGTTTTTTTAATTTCTCTGTTTTCCTCAAATACCCTTGAGAGTCCATTAATATTTAAGAGGGAGCCTTTAAAATACTAGTTCTGTCTCTGTATGTTTGATTAGGTTTTGTTGACTAAGGAGTGGACTTTTTTCCTGGGCCTTAGAATATATATGTCTTTTAGCTCTGGCTACCATTTCTTCAGAGAAGAAGTCTCTCATCTACTGCCTGGGCATTTAAGATTGGTTTCCAGCATTCTAGAAACTAGGAGAGGGAGGAAAACTTGAAGGTATCTATATTTACTATGTAGACTTTCATTTAAGTTTCTTTATTTTTAGTCCATGGCCTCAGCCCTGCCCTCAACCTTGCCAACACATGGACTATTTTTCAAAGAATGAAACTTTCAACTTGCAGTGGTAGGCAAGTTGTAATTGGATTGTTTTTCTCAGCAGGAGTGGGGCCTAGAGCCATTAACTAATCCTAAAACAAGATTTCAACAGCCATCCTTTCTATATCCTGCCTCATTCTCATCTTCTATGGTATCACATACCTCAAATTTCTAATAGATTGAAGGATTCTTGGGATGAGCTGTTTGATTTCTTGTTGCATAGACCTCTGTAGACACACAGTTTATGTTTCATCCACTAGACAATAGTTACCTTTACTCATTTAACAAGTATCATTAGCCAGGCGCCATTTGAACTTAAAAAAAAAAAAAAAGATTTATTTATTTATTTATTTATTCTAGAGAGAGAAAGAGAGCATGAGTGCTGCGAGTGGTGGGAAGGGGTAGAGGGAGAAGGAGAGAGAGAATCTCAAGCAGATTCCCTGCTGAGCTGCTGAGCACAGAGCACAATGTGGGACTCGATCCCAGGACCCTGAGATCATGACCTGAGCCAAAAACAAGACTCAGACGCTTAAACGACTGAGCCGCCCAGGTGCCCCTGAACTGTGCAGTGCACTTTGGGACACAAACAAAAATTGCCATCACCATGAAGCCTGTATTTTAAGAGGAATATAAAAATAGCCAAATAAATAAATTACAATGCAGTGTTTCAGAGCATGTGAGTATTATAAAGAAAAGTGAAGCAGGGAATGGGGATGGAGAGGGCTGGAAAACTCAACTGCAGTTTTTAACAGGAGTACAGAGATGACCTGCAGTGATGAAAATAGATTGTGGGTGGAAAACGAAGAAGCAAAGAGATCTGTTAGGAGCCTAGGATAGTAATTTAGAAAAGAGATGATGGAATCTTAGACAAGATGATTAGGGGCGCCTGGGTGGCTCAGTCAGTTAAGCACCTGACTCTTGATTTTGGCTCAGGTCATGATCTCAGGCTTGTGAGATGGAGCCCTAATTCCGACTCTGTGCTCAGCATGGAGTCTGCTTGAGATTCTTTCTCTCCCTCTGCCCCCCACCCCAAATAAATAAATAAAATCTTTAAAAAAGAAAAGAAAAGATGTTAGGGACTCGGCAGCAGTGATTGGGAAAAATGATGGTGGTTTGGTATTAGTGGAGATAAAGACAAATAATTATATTTTGTATGAACGTGAGGATAGATCCAACAGAAAAAATTCTTTAACAGATCCAATATGCAAGGAAGAGGAAATAGAAATGTGAAGGGTTAATGCTAAGGAGATTTATATATTGTTGAAATAAATTTCCAGGCCTAAAATGGAGATGCTCCTGCCCAGGGCACCATGTCCACAAAAACTTAGATAACTGTAGTATCCTGGTAAATGTTCCACTTGACCAGAAATGCAGTATATGAGTCAGCCAATGGCAAGCCACCTCTGAGCTTTATACTTATTTTCTTGTTTCTTGATCTTTCTAAATAAGGTCAGATATGCAACCCCTTAAGCTGAGTACTTCCTCCTTGTCTCCCTCTTGCTTCTTTCTATAAAAGCTTGCAGTCCTTTCCCTTACTCTGCTGCTCTCGAAATTCTTGAGAGTAAAGACTGCCTGCTTCACGACGTGGATGGAACTGGAGAGTATTATGTTGAGTGAAATAAGTCAAGCAGAGAAAGACATGTATCATATGATCTCACTGATATGAGGAATTCTTAATCGCAGGAAACAAACTGAGTGTTGTTGGAGTGGGGGGTGGGGTGGGAGGGATGGGCTGACTGGGTGATAGACACTGGGGAGGGTATGTGCTCTGGTAAGCGCTGTGAATTGTGCAAGACTGTTGAATCTCAGATCTGTACCTCTGAAACAAATAATGCAATATATGTTAAGAAAAAAAAAGAAGAAGATAGTAGGAGGGGAAGAATGAAGGGGGGGAAATCGGAGGGGTAGACGAACCATGAGAGACGATGGACTCTGAAAAACAAACAGGGTTCTAGAGGGGAGGGGGGTGGGAGGATGGGTTAGCCTGGTGGTGGGTATTGAGGAGGGCACATTCTGCATGGAGCACTGGGTGTTATGCACAAACAATGAATCATGGAACACTTCATCTAAAACTAATGATGTAATGTATGGGGATTAACATAAGAATTAAAAAATTAATTAATTAATTAAAAATAAATAAATAAATAAAAAATAAAAAAAATAAAGACTGCCTGCTTCATGAAGTGTTCAGTAAGGTGTTTTTGTATCCCCTAAATTGTCTTTTTTAATCATTTTATATATGTGTATGTGTGTGTGTGTGTGTATGTATGTATGTATGTATGATGTTCACAGATGGATTTAGGAGTCTGAAGTTCAGGAAGGAGGTTTGCAATAAAGATACGAATTTTGGAGTAGTTGGGATAGAAATGAGATTTGTGTGAGGCTCTGTGATCTCATTGGGTAACATTTTAGATAAAAATTAAAAGAAAATCAAAGACTTAGCCCTGGGTCACACCTACTTTAAGTGGTTGAAGAGAGAAAAAGAAACCATCTAATGAAATAGAGCTAAAGCAGCCAATGGGGGGTAGGAAGAAATCCAAGAGAGGATGGTGCCCCTGAAGCCATGTGAAGAAAGCGTGCCAAGGAGGAGGGATGATCTACCATGTTGATTGCTACTGATAAGAAAGTTGAATTTAAAAACATAGAGGTAATTGATAATCTTGACCAGAGCACTTTTGGAGTGGTGGAGTGAAATTCTGATTGGACTAAATCTAAGAGAGAAAAGGAAAAGAAAGTCTGGGTACAGTGCCTATGGATGGCTTTCCTGCAGAGTTTAAAGTTTAAAAAGAAAGCAAATAAGTAGAATAATGTTCAATGAAGGCAGTGGTATCTAGAGATTGTTGCTGTTTATTAATGTTACCGAACCCAAGTTCAACTGCCCATCACCTGAAAGATCATCACTCAAGAGATGAGTTTTTTTTTTTATTCTTATGTTAATCCCCATACATTACATCATTAGTTTTAGATGAAGTGTTCCATGATTCATTGTGCACAACACCCAGTGCTCCATGCAGAATGTGCCCTCCTCAATACCCACCACCAGGCTAACCCATCCTCCCACCCCTCTCCCCTCTAGAACCCTCAGTTTGTTTTTCAGAGTCCATCGTCTCTCATGGTTTGTCTACCCCTCCGATTTCCCCTGCTTCATTCTTCCCCTCCCGCTACCTTCTTCTTCTTTTTTTTTTTTCCTTAACATATATTGCATTATTTGTTTCAGAGGTACAGATCTGAGATTCAACAGTCTTGCACAATTCACAGCGCTTACCAGAGCACATACCCTCCCCAGTGTCTATCACCCAGTCACCCCATCCCTCCCACCCCACCCCCCATTCCAACAACACTCAGTTTGATTCCTGCGATTAAGAATTCCTCATAAAGAGATGAGTTTTGATTGGAAAGGAACACGAGCTTTATTCAGGAGGCCAGCAATCTGAGGAGAAGGCGGACTCCTGTCCAGAAGCCAACTCTGAGATTTCTTCCTGGCCCAGGGACTTTTAAAGGGGTTTAAGGTAGTTAATCAGGAAAGGGAGTGCAGTGGTCTGCAACATTTCTTGGTCACATGCAGACTCGATAATGTCAGCTACAAACGTGATCTCTGTGCTCCGTGGTTGTATGAGGGCATCAGGTTCTTGTTCCGTGATGTGCAGAGGTATTCTGTTCTTTCTGCAAGGGAGGGCAAGGTCTACAGATACACAGAGGGAGGTCAGTCAAATCATTTATGTGACCTAAAAGAAAGAAAAACATTTTGCTAAAAAAATTGTTAGGCTAATCAGAAAACCCAAGCAGTTCTGGTTCTTCACTCCTCAAGGCCAGTGGTCTGCAAATCTCAAAGAAAGTAAGTTAGTTCCATTACAGATCAGGGGCCTTAGGTCAGCAAGTAAGAAGTATGTTTACTTGAATCAAGTTAACCCTCAAGACCAGCTGGGGTGCTGTTACATTAATAGAAAGTAGTAACAGCTTCTTCGGGTGCTAATAAGGGGATGGGAATTGGGTGCTAATGAGTTATAAATAATGAGGAGGCATATCTTCAAGTGAGGAGGTTGTATCTGAGTCAAGTCTCTTGAATAGGATAGAAGAAATGGAATACAGTGCAGAAATGAATCATTTTAGATAGGACCATGAAAAGTCAATGTTATTTAGGTAGAAAGGGGGTATAATTATCCCAAGAAAAGACTCCTATTAGCCCATAAATATAATAGATTTTATCTTTTTTTTTAAAGATTGTATTTATTTGAGAGAGAGAGAGGGAGAGAATGAGTGGGGGAGGATCAGAGGGACAAGCAGGCTTCCTGCTGAGCAGGGAGCCCAACACAGGACTCGATCCCGGGACCCTGGGATCATGACCTGAGCTGAAGGCAGTCACTTAACTGACTGAACCAATCAGGCACCTCTAGATTTTATCTTTGATTATGGTATGACTTCAATTTTTATGTTAAACACTCCATTTGTACTTTTGTTATCCTAACCGTGAATTACTATAATAATACACTAGATTTTTTAAATGTGCCCACTTTGAAATTAAGAATCTGTCATTTCTCACCCTTAGACTTTGAATTTTTTGAAAGCAGAGTTTTTTGCTAGCAGACTGTCTGGCAGTTAGAAATTGCTCAACAGATGTCTTATGAAAGACAAAAAGAATACTAACTTATGATAACATGGTACATTTTTTTTTTTTTTTTTTACAACATAGTGAAGTTGAGCTTGTCCATTCATGTAGTAGGAGATTTTTCTTTAAGGCATATGGTTGGATTTCCTACTGTATCCTTGTGTTGCATATACTAGTAGTGAATTGGTTCATGATTGTTTTTTCAGGACTTTCTGCAATGGTCTAACTTGAGATCTAATTAGAATGAATGGACCTCCTCTTTCAAAAAGTTTCCTGATGAGGGTGCCTGGGTGGTTCAGTCAGTTAAGCATCTGACTCTTGATTTCAGCTCAGGTCATGAATTCAGGGTCCAGAGACTGAGCCCCGCATGGGGCTCTGCACTAAGTGGGGAATCTGCTTGAGATTCTGATGCTCTCCCTCTGCCTCTCTCCCCACCCCCCTCCCCTGCTTGCGTTGGTGTGCGTGTTCGCACTCTCTCTGTCTCTCAAAAAAAAGAAGTTTTCTGGTGCATACGTATGTTATTTGATCCAACATCTTTTAACTGAGTATTCTTCTCTGTTCTATGTAATTAAAGCATTATTTTTAATAAAATTAATTTCTTTTACATTAACATAAAATGCATTATATATGTATGTGCCGTATATATATAACATAATATTATATATATATATGTAATGTATAAACAAACAATACAAGGTTTTAAATAGAAGTCCATATTTTAATAAAGGGACACATAAATGTACAATTTTATCATGTTAAAATAAAACAGTGCCTATATTTAGCAATATAGTAAGGATGCCCTTTAAGATATGTGGCAATCATATTTTGTAGGTTAAAATGCATACAGTAATTGTCTACTAAAGGAGGGAAAACAAGCTTGCATTTTTTTATTTAACGACTTTCAATAAGTACTTCCCATTTTTAAGAACAATGTACTTATTATAGAAGTCTTCATATGTGCCAGAATGTGTTTACATTTTAGTGAAGAAGAAGAAAAAACATGAATAAAGCACGAAGACAGCCACAAAGAAATGATTTGTGTAGTATTATCAGTATAATAATAAAGACTGGACAAATGAAAAACATACCTTAAAAACACATATACTCAAAAACAAATAAAATACTGAACTAAGAAGAAACATGAAAAGCTAGTAAATGATAAAACTGGCGTTTTCTACTTCACAAAGAGAAATGGTGGCCTTTTCATTCATCTTGGTCAATTATTCCCATTATAGGTTCCAGATTAGTCTGCCTTTTCTCATTTTAAGTCGTCGAGAAGAATCTATAGCCTACTAGCTGTCTTTATGAACATTGAAGTTTGTTTACATTAAGGGAAGTTTTCTAAGAGTGTTTTTGTCACTGTTAAAGTTGTCTACCCTGCTTCACTTCTATAAAGGAAAACTGTCACATATTTCGTGGCATTTCAAACAATTCTATTTACCATTACATTATACGGCAGCAGCATTATCTAGCAAGTCAATGTACATTTATCAAGGTCTACTCAACACATTATTCCAAGCATGCTTTTGAAATGTGTACTGACATTGACACTGACCCTTTCTACTATCAGCAAGTGATTTATTTTAATTCAAAATGTCATAAGCAATTAGGAGAGAAACTCTTTCACAGAGAAAATAAGTTACTCCTTTTCTAGTAGACTGTGTTTTTGCATATCTTATCAGTTTAAGTATATTCTGATAGCTTATATTCAGGTTTCACGAACCTTAATTTTTAAGATTCTACTGAAGGTTAAGTTTTCTAGAAACAGACTCGGTGGTAGAGTTTAGCGTGCAAGACATTTATTAGGGAGTGACCTTGGTTGAAATCAAGCCTGGGGGACAGGAGAGGAAGGGAACAAGAGTGGGCAAAAGAACAAGTTCAGCTGGGATGCGGGCCTGGCAACAGCCTTGACTGAACAGTGAGAGCTGGTGCTAAATGACCCAGCAGGGTTGTCCCAAATGGCCAGGGTAGTATCCCTCACCGCCATCAGACACTGGCTATAGACACCCCGGAAAGGGCATGACTTCTCAGAATGGATCAACAGCTGAAGGATATCATTCCCAGTGGCTGGTCATTGAGTCCTTCTATGAAGCAGGATTTGGGCAACACATTGCCGTGTCTACCACGGATTCCACACATTTGTCGTTGGCAATGTACTGAGATCATGTAGACTCCATTGTCTAGAAAATTATGTATTTGTCATGATATCAACCTTGGGGATATATTTTAGAGAATTAAATATTAGGGACTTTACTGAAGAAACAAATAAATGGATTATAATGGATACAGTCAGGCTGTCAGTATTTGCATTCCAAACTGGATGTGAAGCATTTGAAAATGCTTTTCGTAGTCATTGTAGCCTCACTTACACTGTGGGAGGAGTCAGGGTATTTCTTATAATTGATCTGGATAGTAAAGAACTTCCCCCAAAATCACAGCATTAGCTCCCATCTTCCCCAGTCATAAAGATGAAAGCTTAACTTTATGTACTATTTGTAGCTTCTTAGTCCAGGATAGTCTTGGGCATGCATTTAGTATGTAATCTCATTCCCCTTCACCAAGTACAGCATAAGATAGGTTCTACCATTTACTGTCATAGAACTTAAGTATAAAGGATGCTTAGTTCTGGTTACTTCAGTCTTGTCTTTTCACTTTTCTAGGTACCCAGTACACTTTTTCCTCTGGCCACAGACATTTTCTCCTGGTGGTGATTATAAAAGTGCTTCTCTCACCTTCACTCGTGATTCCTTCCATAGCGTCAGCTTATTTTTCTTTCTGGTGCACCTTCCCACCCAAAATAATTACTATTATATTACTTCCACTTTACTTCCTTTTTGGCCCTTCTCCATTCACTATTTCTAATGAATGCATAGACCCATACATGCAACATGAGTCATGTGTAACACTAAAAGCTAGTGATATGGGGGCACCTGGGTGGTTCAGTCAGTTAAGTGTCTGCCTTCGGCTCAGGTCATGATCCCAGGGTCCTGGGATCGAGCCCCGCATCGGGCTCCCTGCTCGGCGGGGAGCCTGCTTCTCCCTCTCCCTCTGTCTGCTCCTCCCCCTGCTTGTTCTCTTTCTCTCTCTCTCTGTCAAATAAATAAATAAAATCTTAAAAAAAAACAACTAGTGATATGATATGAGACATAGCTTATCATCCTCGTCCTTGAAAACATTAATTTTCAAAGGGAGGGGCAATAGAAAATAAAATCTCTATACCTTTGGCGATCTTAATTGTCTCTATTGCCATTACAAATTATGAATTGGATTATTTGAAAGATTTCATTGTCTATAAAACTCTTGACGGGACTATGAAGTTTTGAAAGGTTAGAATTGAAAGACAAATTATCAGTCAAAAAAGGTCTCTGAGAGATAAGATGCTGGTAAGATACCAAGAGGCTTCTTTCACAATTCCAGAGTGTTCCAGCTATGAGACCTAGTAATGAGAATGAATTTCTTCCCATGTTGTGCCACTCATTTCAATTAAGTTAGGCATGAGATCAGACCATGATCACAACACTTTCCAATAAGTTTAAAAGCATGTATATGTTTAACTTCAGTTAAATAAAAATATATGTATATTTATTGGGAATTAATAAATAGACAATGGGACTAAATAAAATCATAATTTCTTAGATACCAGAAGATGCTGTTTTGAAAACATGGCTACACATTTTTTGACAATCATTTCATTGTAAGGAGGACCCTCTCCCCCTTTATCTGAGCTGGTTTGTAATTGTTTTGACTCGCATAATGTGGCAGAAGTGACTCTGTGAGATTTCAAGGCTAAGTTCATGTGTCCTTTGCTTTGTTCTATGGAATACTTGCTCTTGGACTCTGGGGACATGACATAAGAAGTTTGAGTATCCTCAGGCCATCATACTTTGAGGAAGCCTGTGTCATGTGGAAAAGACTAGGATAGGAGCTCAGGTCAGCAGACGCATCTGAGCCCAAGTTTTGAGGCACCCGACCCGTGTGCCAAATATGCAAGTAATATAGCCTCCATATGATTCCAATTCCTGGTCGTTTGAGTAAGCCCTCAGTAGCTGAGATTTCCAAGCTGAGGCCCCAGACCTAGAGATAAGCCATCCCCATGGTACAGAGTCAAATTCCTGCCCCACAGATTCCTGAGCATAGTAAAAGGTTTATGGTTTTATGCCACTAAATTCTGAGGTGATCATTACACAGCAGTAGGTACCTGGAATGCTCAGGTACTGTAATTGTATGAGCAATCTTACCCCAATAAGAAAATAAATAAAACCCTTCAAAAATTTCCAGCAAAATTCACCAATTATTAGATGTTCACAGAGTCAGACCCACAGTAAACGTCAGAAATTTTTGTATGCGAATCAATACTTAAACTTCTAAGCTATTTTTTTGAAGATTTTATTTATTTTAAAGAGAGAGAGAGACAGCGAGTGCATGCAAGCAAGGTGGGCGGGGGGAGAGGCAGAGCAGAACGGGAGGGAGAGAATCTCAGGCAGACTCCCTGCTGAGTGCGGAGTCCCAATCTGTCTTGATCCCATGACCATGAGATCATGACCACAGCTGAAACCGAGAGTCGGGTCCCCAACCGATTGGGTTACCCAGGCCCCACACCTAAGCTATTTTTACTTTTAAAAATTTATGTACCAAGTTTAACTTGAAGCAAAAAGCTTTCTATTCTTATAAATTATTTTTGTCTACCAAATATGCACAAAATGATTTTCATATATGTACAATAAAAATCAGATGGAAAAATATGAACCTTTTATTAGCAGTGATTTATCTAAGATTGCTTGATAACTTTATTCAAAAGTACTGAAATGTATGTTACCCAGAAGGATAATAGAGCTACTTGATAAACTGATTTTGGGTATGTTGCATACGTGTTTCAATAGGCTTTATATTGAATGAAAATAGACACCTAGTAAAACCATTTTCAGGGTAAAATATTCAATAGCTTTTCCTATTCTTCTAAGTAAGAACATTTCAACTCGTGTTAAAAAAAAAAAAATCCTTCCTGATTCAGCAGCTTTTGTAGGCTTTTCCTCAGACTTAGAGTTTACTGACTAATCAGCAAAACTCCCATAAGTACTTACTTAAGAAAAGAGAGAGAATAAAAAGACTATAAAATGACTACATACATTCAATCCCTTAGTGATTCAGAACTTTTATTAAAAGTTTACTGAGGGGCGCCTGGGTGGCTCAGTTGGTTGAGCGACTGCCTTCAGCTCGGGTCATGATCCCAGGGTCCTGGGATCGAGCCCCGCAGGCATCGGGCTCCCTGCTCCGCGGGGAGCCTGCTTCTCCCTCTCCCACTCCCCCTGCTTGTGTTCCCTCTCTCGCTGTGTCTCTCTCTGTCAAATAAATAAATAAAATCTTTAAAAAAAAAAAAAGTTTACTGAGTTCCAAGTATTTACAAGCCTGAAGTAACACCAAGGTACTGATATGATCCCTGTTCAACTCTCAAAGGCATTAACTTTGGCGTCTATTAATAGTGTTTCGTGAAATGCCCTGGATTGTGTGTAATATTATGGCCAGACCTGTGTGTTCTCAGAGCTGGAATTAAATTTGGTGGTCTAGTTCAAACCACCAATTTTTTTTTTAAAGATTTTATTTATTTATTTGACAAAGAGATAGAGAGAGAGCACAGATAGGCAGAGTGGCAGGCGGAGGGAGAAGCAGGCTCTCCGCTGAGCAGGGAGCCCAACGTGGGGCTTGATCCCAGGGCCCCGGGATCACGACCGGAGCCAAAGGCAGACGCCCAACCAACTGAGCCACCCAGGCGCCCCTCAAACCACCAATTTAATACCAGACTTGAACTGCTTCCATGACTGTTACTCCCTTAACTATCTTGAAAAGAAGTTGCTTGTAAAAAAGAAGAAGAAGGAGAAGAAGGAGGAGGAGGAGGAGGAGGAGGAGGAGGAGAAGAAGAAGAAGAAGAAGAAGAAGAAGAAGAAGAAGAAGAAGAAGAAGAAGAAGAAGAAGAAGAAGAAGAAGAAGAAAGTTGCTTGTATCTTTTTCACTGGATCAGGTTCCAGCAAAGTCACAGTGAAACTCATTAGTCAAGTACAACTTGGATTCCTACTGTAGGGCATCTGACAGATTCTAGAATAACTGCAGCAGAGCCAGAATACTATACTTCATTTCCGCATAGTTTTTGAATTAAGTATCAGAAGACCTTGCAAGGTATTAAATATAAAGAAACATTTATATCTATGCTGAAAGGGCACATTTAATAGTGTTATTATCCTGAGATTTATTATCTTTTATGGTTATATTTGTGAGTAGTTGACAATCTCTGCTCTATTCTGACATCATAGAAATTCCTTTGTCTAAATCTTATCACTAAGAAATGGATATCGACCACAAAGCCAATCTTTACTAGGCCATTTATTTCCCTTCTTAAATCTCTATGTTAGTAAAATTTTTAAGGAGAGGTTTGGCATGAAAATCGCAAGCAGCCCTGAAGGTAAAATGTTATATAGTACCATGAAGAGAAAATAAAAAATGGATCTGATGGCACACCTCAGAAATCTGAGACATAAAGAAAACATACATTCCCCTTTTTAGATTTTATTGGTATTCTGGACCTGAGCTCCCCATAATGCTATGTGGGAGTCCTTTATGGATTATGGAGTATTAGGGGCCAATCCTTCAGAGACAGAGCCATGAGTAGACTTCATTACAGCATCTGAGGATTTCATATTTTATCAGTCACAACTTAAAATGCTTAGCCAAAAAAAAAAAAAAGACGTGATATTATTCCCTGGAACTTGTCATTAATAGGGTAAATGAGTAAACAAATGTCATTACTTTAAGCAAGAGGAATGCAGATGATACAAAATGCAGATATGTAGGATGCCAGAAAATTGATAGGTACTAATTTGCATTATACTGTTAGGCAGTTATGCTTCCCTATTAAAAGCATGTGGTTTGAAAGAAGACACATAGAGTTTGCTTCTTTTTCATTTTAATAAACATCAATTTCAATGACTAAATTTCCACTCTTCAAGTCCTGAGTGTAAATGCACAAAATGTCTTTATTCCATATCTGATGGAGTGATGTGTTTGAGAGCTCAAACTCTGGCAATAATAAGTAAATGTCAGAAAGCATCTAATGCTTCCCTATTAGCCAACCTAAAGACAAGTCAATGTTTTTTTTTTGTTTGTTTGTTTGTTTTTTTTTGACAGAGAGAGAGATAGCGAGAGCAGGAACACAAGCAGGGGGAGTGGGAGAGGGAGAAGCAGGCTTCCCACCAAGCAGGGAGCCCGATGTGGGACTCGATCCCGGGACTCCAGGATCATGACCTGAGCCGAAGGCAGTCGCTTAACGACTGAGCCACCCAGGTGCCCGACAAGTCAATGTTTTTAAGAAGGCTATTCTAAAATCTTTTTTCCAAATAAAGAGCATATTTATATAAATGACCCTTATATTAGTAGCCTATCAATATACAACCTTTGCCTACATGTAAAGGAAAGTAGTATTCAATCAGTACAACATATATGTCATATATTAGGAAATATAGATATGGAGTAAGTACAGGCTATTAATGAATTTTACGATTTTGATCTCAAGTCGTATGTAAGATAAAAACAACCTATATATGATGCTTTTTTTTTAAAGGTTTTATTAATTTATTTGACAGAGAGAGAGAGAGCACAAGTAGGCAGAGGGGTAGACAGAGAGAGAGGGAGAAGCAGGCTTCCCGCAGAGCAGAGAGCCCGATGCAGGACTCAATTCCAGGACCCTGAGGTCATGACCTGAGCTGAAGGCAGGAACTTAACCGACTGAGCCACCCAGGCGCCCCCATAGATCTGATGTTTAAAGAGAACACACAGACTCTTTACATTGTGGAAATTCAGCAATAAAGACAAACAGCGTTCTTCCTTATGGGGAGTCTATAATTTAGTAAGGGGAAGAGAACTTTAAGTAAGTAAAACTTTAAATGGGTAAACAGATAATCAATCGACTCTTTCAAATATACAATTTATTTATTTATTTTAAATGATATTCTGATCTTTTATAAAGTAACAGGGTGGCAAGGAGCTGAAGGATGGGTGGTGAGTTTTCTCTGAAAGGAATATTTGAGCTATAACCTGAATAGAGAGTAGGGTCACCTAAGTAAAACAACTCCAGGGGAAGGTGTGAGCAAATGCAAAGGTACTGAGGTAGCTGAAGTGGGCAAGTGGGAGCAAGAAAAGAAGAAAAACAGGACGCATTGTGGTTGAAAGATTAGTGAGTCATCTTTTTTAGTGCTCTTTGAGAAGTAATTTCTAGCCAACAGGCTTAAAGATTCTTGATCCGTCATAACTTAGTGATTAATATGGCTATTTTATAACTACAGATTAGTGAGATCTGTGACATCTGGCTTATACAGAATGTGTGGGTGAACACATTTATCTTAGTTTGGGACAGCATAATGGCAGCACAGCACTGAGATATGTGTGGTAATTTCCTTCAAAAGGTGCAGTCTTTGGAACAGCTTTATGAACCCCAGATTTAAACCAACAAGTGAGTCCATTTGGCTTATTCACCATCCATTCATTCATTTATTCAATCATTACAGAAACAGTTATTTTACACCAGTCTATTTGCCAGACACCCTTCTGCCTTCCAACAGAGAGACATGCAAAGAGACCACTACCGGGAGAATTTAGGAGGCATCATATTTAGAAGGAAATCCTGAATTGGTCAACTGAGGACAAGAATTGTATCACAGAACCTTGTTCATGATACAGTCACAGTCCATAACCGATAAATGGCAGGACTAAAATCTGAATCTTTGTCTAGATAATCTCTCTTTCTTTTCCTCTGTCATTCTTTCTTATTGAATTCTTGCTTGCTTGTCTGCTGCTTTTTCTATTTTCCTTTTGTTTTTTATTTGATTTTTCTCAGGTTATTTCGCCACTTTTCCTGTAACTGTCTTCCCTTATATAAGTTGTCCTTTCATCAAAATCTCTCCCTTATGAACCATAAGGGGTGATAATGTTTCCTATATGGACTCCAATTGGTAGACTGATCAAAACACTGAGATGTCAAGAAGTCAGAAGGAACACCCACATGGGGCAGAGTCACAGACAAAAACAGTGGGGCAGGATCTAAGATCTTCAGTGAATAAAGTTGTGGGACCAGGATGTAGATTGATGATGGGGATTTTATCAGATGTCAAAGGATCTAAGAGTTTTGGAAAGAGAAATGAAGAGAAATGACTTGAAAGTGACAATGGGGAGTGAGGAGAGCATCTATTCCATTTCCTGACCCTGTGTTACTTGAGAGGCATGCAGACAAGGAAGTTTGCTCCAGAAGCAGCCAGATTTATGTCAGGGCTGAAAGTGACCAGAAAAGCAATAGAAGAAAATGAGACCCCAGAAACATCTCCCAGTTTATATAAAAGGTTCCTAGGACTCAGGAAAAGAAGTAGTAGGAAGGAATATTTGGCTGTTATTGAAATAGACCAAGCTATTCAAAGCCTGTGAAATTTAAAAACTGAGGAAAGGCACGTTTGTAGAAAGGATTACATAAAGGCTGGGGCAGGCATTTTGGAGATACTAAGAGCAACACCATTGCAGATTTCTATGAATAATTCAAAGGAAGAGATAAGACAAGGGGAAACTTTTAGCACTTGGCATTATTTGAGGGTTTAAGTAGCAGTTGCCTTTCAAGTATAGAACTAAAAAAAAAAAAAAAAAAAAAGAAAGAAAGAAAGAAAGAAAAAAGGAAAAGCCCCGAGTTTAGAAATTCTGGGAGAAATCAGAATATTTGTACTCCGTGGTCAACGTGGATAGACAGTACTTTCTTAAAGACCATAGAGGACAGCTTCAGCTGTCCCTAAGAGCTCATTCTCCTCTTCCATCTTAGTGAAGAGCTGGATTCAAGGTTCAACTAGTCTACATCTATCTGATCTCCTGGCACTTAGGTGTGGCCATGTGACTGAGTTCAAAACAATGGGTGTGAGAACAATTATTAAACTTCTAAATATCTTAATGCATTTCTAAAGCTTTTGTATGAAAATGAAAACAACTATGAACCAGTATTTTCTTTTTCTACATTTTATACACATCAAGCGTACTGTACCACTCTGTATCTCTTTTTGTTTTCCTGTCATTTAACATATACCTTATACCTTATAACATATTCCACAGAACAGAGAAATCATAATCATTTTTTTGGTTTTTTTGGAGTGCATGGTATTCTGTTTTATGGATTTACTATATTTTACCTAAACACTCAGCTTTAATGGAGATCTACGTTTATTCATTAATTCAACAAGCATTTATTAAGTACCTGCTATGTGCCAGGATTAAGTCAGACCTTTATCAATGAACAAAAGTGGTAAAGATGAAAACCTTCATAGACTTTATATTCTAGCTGCAAGAAGTAGGCAATATGGAAACAGTGTTCCAGTCCAAGGGAAGGGCCTTTTTCCAGCACATGCCTGACATGTGGAAGAACAGCAAGAAAGTCAACAACATGCTTGGAGCATAGTAGGTGAAGGGAGAACAGTAGACGAAGAAAAAAGGATCAAAGAGGAGCTACTGGCAGTCCTTGGATATATTCTAGGAGTGAAATGCAGATCTATCTCATGCTTTCAGCAGTGAGTTGATTTGACTTGCATTTTTTCTCACTGACAATATTGCAATAAATAAACTTGTGTATATTCCTTTTATGTATGTACAAATGTCTTTATAGGATAATTCCCAGATTTAGAATTATAGGAAAAAGGATATATGCTTTTATAAATATGCCAAAAATGTCTCCCAATGGAGGCTGAATCATTTCACACTCATACCAGCAATAAATGAGTATTGGTTTCTGTTTTATATTTACCTCTGTTCACTTTTGCTGGTGTTCATGTATGTGTATTATCATTGCTGTTTGTTTTTTTTTTTTTTAACATGAAAGAACTTGCTTTTTCCTTTTTCTATTTGCAATGTTTTTTTGGGATTTGAACAAACTCATATGAAAACAGAAAAGTTTCCTGGATAACAGAGACAGTTTGATATTCTAGAAGAACGTGAGTTAACAAATAGTCCCAAAGAGTTAGGGCAAGACACAGCTTAAAATGCAGGAGCAAATATAGACCTGACATTGGTGAAAGATATTCCTTTTAATGAAAGAAGCAGGTGTGTGTAGATGCAGCTAGGCCTGCTGGTTTGTTGGAAGCCAGAGTTGGACTTTACTTCTCAGAGAGGTCTATTTTCTTTGTGAAATAGGGACTAGACCATCTAGCGAGAATTAAGGGGATAGTGGAAGAAAAGGAAGCAAGTACAAAAGATAAAATATTTCTTGTCAGAAATAAGAAGGGGGATGCCTGGGTGGCTGTCGGTCAACGGTCTGCCTTCGGCTCAGGTCATGATCCCAGGGTCCTGGGATTGAGTCCCACATCATGCTCCTTGCTCAGCGGGGAGCCTGCTTCTCCCTCTGTTTGTGCTCTCTCTTTCTCTCTCTCTCTCTCTGACAAATAAATAAATAAAATCTTAAAAAAATAAAAAAAGAAAGAAAGAAAGAAAGAAAGAAGGAACACTGCCGGGTGAAACACAATTCAATTGAAATCACTGTCAGAACACTGATGAAACAGGTGACCATGAATGTGCAGTGTCACTAGTCGGCTCAGGTATGTGATTTTCCCCAGCAGTCTGAAAAGTCTGTGTACAGACAAAGTGAACAGAGGCAGCAGGATTTACCCAAGGCTAGATGCTTGAAGGGCAGGTGGATGAAAAGACATTGTGTCAAGGTTGTTCAGACATTCTTAAGGAAGAGCTTAAAGTATTGAGCTGTGAAACTGAAGCTAGAAAGTCAGAAAATGCAGTGAAAAACTTGACAGAACATTTTAATTTCCTCCTTCCATGGACCACTACCACATAACATGACTTGTACCATGCTGCATATCATCATAGCACAACCTTTGCTCTATTACATAAAACATATTTTGACTGACATCTTTAATTAACAAAACTCATGGAACGCAACCAGAAGGAATTCATTTCCCCACCACTCAAACTCTAAATATTCTCATGAAGAACAGTTGGCCTCTTGCTACATGAGGACACCAGGAAGCCTCTCAACATTGCTGATCACAAGGAGATTTATTTTTTTAAAGTTTTTTTAACTCTCATTTTAGGTTGCAAACAGTCTCAACTCAGCAAATGATGAACAGTATGAAGACGCTTTTCTTTCCCCCCTCACCAAGATGTGATTTGATTTGTGTGAAGAGATTGTTGAATTTCCTTTTCCATGCTTTACTTTCCTTTTCCCCTTTACTACAAAATGCCATTTTCACATTCCTGGTAAAAACCTGGGGAGGGAGCAGAGGTAGGGTTACAAGAAAGTTCTTTGTTGACTGCTATTTTTAAATCTCATTTGTGATCTCAGCACCTGATCAAACCTTAAATCCCATTGTCTCTCAAGGGGCATTTATTCCTAAGGTCTTCAGAGAACTTAATGATATTGTTGCTCTTTTCACTGTTACTATCCTAGAACAAGATGTATGTGGTTTTTGATGCTTATCTGTTTGTGGTTGTCTCTAAGGATCAGATGATCAACAGTCAACCTCCAGCTTCTCTTCTGTTAAGACCTGAAAGACCTAAGGGATTCCCATGTAGCACCTTCCTCTCTCCTAGTGGTTGTCTTTGGGCCATAGGAAGCTCTAATGTAAACTCTACCCCACATTCAGCAGGAAGTTCAGTTACTTCACAACCAAGCCTTGTCCCCCTCCCCGCCTTTCTCTCTAGTCTATATCTTTCCTGCTGCCTTAGGCCAACGAAAACAGCCTCTTGCCTTCAGGCTCCTCAGCCATATGTCAGATATGAGTATGCCCCCCAAAATCCAAAGGATATATATTGAACTTTTCTATTTATCCCACGGAAACCCAACCTCTTATCTTGAAGAGAAGAGCATTTTGTCCATAATACCATTTGGTTATAAATATATTATTAAAATCTGGGCACCTGGGTGGCTCAGTCAGTTAAGCATCTGACTTCAGCTCAGATCATGATCTCGGGGTCCTGGGATTGAGCCCCATAAGGGGGTCCCCACTCAGTGGGGAGTCTGCTTGTCCCTCTCCCTCTGCCCCTGCCCCTGCCTGTGTGTTCTCTCTCTCTTTATCTCTCAATAAATAAATAAATAAAATCTTTTTAAAATATATATATATGACATGGGCCCACGTGATATATAATCATTCATCAATGAAGATGTAAATTAATGAGTACAGGGCGCCTAGGTGGCTCAGTCGTTAAGCATCTGCCTTCGGCTCAGGTCATGATCCTGGGGTCCTGGGATCAGACCCTGCATCGGGCTCCCTGCTCAGCGGGAAGCCTGCTTCTCCCTCTCCCTCCACCTGCTGCTCCCCCTGCTTGTGTTCTCTCTCTCTTTCTCTGTCAAATAAATAAATAAAATATTTTTTAAAAAATGAGTACAGAAAGAAAACTTACATTTTTGTTAATTGTCCAATCACAAAATGTGAATACTAAATGCAATATTCAGGCACCATCTTTTCCTCTTCAGATCCTCCAACCCAGACATTCATTATTTTTTCATGTTCTTTTTTGCCAAACACACCATTCCTGGTTAATTTCATATCTTCCATCTTAAAAAAAAGGTAGCAGTGCTGTTATTTTACAGAATTCTCTGACTCTTTGGAAAATGTTCATTTAAAAACAATATATATCTTCTTACCTCTAAATTTCCCTAATCCCATATATTTAATCCTAGTTTTATCATTTATACATATGCTGTATCAACCATCCTGCTTCCCATGGATACTGTACCTAGACACCAGAGGGGAATTTAAACCTTTTGAGGAAGATATCCCAAGTGTTGAGACCCTGTATTGTTCCCTGGGGCTGCTATAAACAAAGTACCACAAAATGTGTGGCTTGAAATACCAGAAATGTATTCATCAGTTCTACAGCCTAGAAACCTGAAATCAAGGTGTTGGCAGGGCCATGCTTCCTCTGAAGGGTCTAGGGTGGAATTCTGGCCTCTTCTAGCTTATAATGGTTGCTGGCAATCCTTGATGTTCCTTGTCTGGTAGATACATCACACCAATCTTTGCCTATGTCTTCGGATGGCCTTTTCTCAGTCTGTGTCTAAATCTGCCTCTTGTTATAAGACCACCAGATATACTGGATTTAGGGCCCACCGTATTTCAGTATGACCTCATCTTAATCTTAACATTAGCAAAAGCCCTATTTACAAATAAGATTACATTCTGAGGTTCTGGGTAGATGAATTTTTTTGGGAGGGGAGGCACTATTCAAACCAGTGCAATCTCTGAGGCATAAAGACCTAGATAAAGACCCCACCTGCCAGGGTCTAAGGACAGCATCTAATCATGAGACAATGAGTTGCATAAAGGAATTTGGGGCATTTCCTTTATAAAATCAGCCTAACGTGATCTGACACATTCATTTTGAAGTTTCACATCTATTTGACCTATATTCAAAACATCCAATTAAATATCATGTTATAAGCATGTATGTTCAGCCAATAACAAACTTGCAATCGTTGTCAAGAAAATAATGTCTAGGGTGCCTGGGTGGCTCAGTTGGTTAAGCGACTGCCTCCGGCTCAGGTCATGATCCTGGAGTCCCTGGATCGAGTCCCGCGTCGGGCTTCCTGCTCGGCAGGGAATCTGCTTCTCCCTCTGAGCCTCCCCCCTCTCATGTGCTCTCTCTCTCTCATTCTCTCTGTCTCAAATAAATAAATAAAATCTTTAAAAAAAAAAAAAGAAAAGAATGTCTAAATAAAATAACTAGGAAGTAAATATATAAGCTACAATAAATAACATAGTCAAGTGATATAAAAAATGTTGTAACAACAACATATGACAATATATGCCTTGCAGTTAAGGTAGCAATTGATGGTTGCACCATTGCAAATACGAAAAACCATTTTTTATTTTAAAAGAGTGAATTTTATGATACATTAATTTCATCTCAATAAAGTTGTTTTTAAAAATGGTGCAAGAATGATTCTGAGATGAGGTTAATTGAAGCCCACCTTTGGCATAAATCTACTTTAGAGATGTCTTCAAGAAATCGAAAAGTGTAGGGTGCCTGGGTGGCTCAGTTGGTTAGGCGACTGCCTCCGGCTCAGGTCATGATCCTGGAGTCCCGGGATCGAGTCCCGCATCGGGCTCCCTGCTCGGCAGGGAGTCTGCTTCTCCCGCTCCCCCCTCTTGTGCTCTTTCTCTCTCT
Source organism: Mirounga angustirostris (assembly GCF_029215605.1). Classification (NCBI taxonomy): domain Eukaryota; kingdom Metazoa; phylum Chordata; class Mammalia; order Carnivora; family Phocidae; genus Mirounga; species Mirounga angustirostris. The sequence continues at coordinate 41,057,965 of NW_026991722.1, read as the reverse complement.
CACTCTCTCTCTCAAATAAATAAATAAAATCTTTAAAAAAAAAAAGTTATAAAAAAAAAAGAAATCGAAAAGTGTAAACTGGAGTTTGTAAATTAGTTTTTAAAATATCTATATCCTAAGGACTGTGTGTGTGTGTGCTTGTGTGTGTGTGTGTGCGTGTGTGAAATTCTTCTTTTTGGAAATAAGTTTCATATCTAAAAGGCTATTATTTGATTTCATACAAATACTGACATAAATTTTTATCAATTAATTAAAATAACTTTCAACTTATATAATATCATAGGTTGACTGGAGACGACGTTATCAAAGTTCAGCAGCCTAATTCTTCACAGGACACTGGACTGAAACCATAATTTGCTTCCACCAAGAAAACATATTGCTAACTAGTTGAGGAGAGATACAGGCAGGGTAGAGAGGGCATTGTTATTAGGTTGTAATCTTATTTAACATCTCTATTAAACACTGAGTGGGGAAAGAGATGCAAGCTAATGAAACTTAAATCACAATAAATTGTCAAGTGTTTTAACACCAATTAGTACAGAAATGATAAAAAGGGAACTTGAGTGATTAAAGGGCAGCCACAAAATGAGATCCAACTTGGAAAGCAAAATATGGTTGCCAAGTAGCCTTGGGAATAAAAACAAAAATGTGTAACTGTTTTTAAGGTCACCATTCTAAAGATACATGAAGGATATTCAGTGAAAGTGAAATTCAGTGAAGTCCTTACTTTTTGCCTTTTTTTTTAAAGATTTTATTTATTTATTTGACAGCGAGAGACACAGCGAGAGAGGGAACACAAGCAGGGGGAGTGGGAGAGGGAGAAGCAGGCTCCCTGCTGAGCAGGGAGCCCGATGTGGGACTCGATCCCAGGACCCTGGGATCATGACCTGAGCCGAAGGCAGACGCTTGACGACTGAGCCACCCAGGCGCCCTACTTTTTGCATTATTGATTTCAATGTCAGTTTTTGTATTTTAATTTGGTTTCACTTTCAGTTTTTAAGTAAAACATCTTTTCTTACTAGATAGATTTTGAAATTTGTGGTCAAAAATTTGCCTCTGGATTCATATTTTTCTTTCATAGGCTAAAAATTTGAGGATGGTAGGGAAAGAAAATGAAAAAGTTAAAAAAAAAGAAGAAAAGAAATTTAAGAAGGATTCCAAGTAAGCCCTTGTATAGGAACTAAAATAAAAATGTATAAATGTTCAATAAAATCTTTGGAGTCAATTTGTCCTATAATGGGTTAAGAGATTTTTTTTATCAAAGTTATCTCAGGAAATGAGCTTTCATTAGTTTACTAATCAATTCCTAATGGTTTTGCAATCTACTCAGAGTGGATCTAGATGTGAAATTTTAATATGATATCTTCAGTTAATAAAAACAATGCTAATTATTTGACATAAAGAGAGAGCATAATAAATGTAAGCCAAAACAGGAACATTTGAGCAAACAGTATCTCACAAGATGTAAGAAACAAAACAACAGGCCTACAATGGAGTCACTTATGCTAAGCCCCACAGTCACCAAACCAAGACTTCATTTAATTTACAGTTTTGGCTCTCCCAGAAATGGAATCTTAAACCAGTCAATTAGAAGCTACCTAAGCAGCAGGTAATCTGTCTGATAGATCCCTGAGTGCCCTATAGGAAGGTGACTTTGCCACAACCAATCCACTTTTTGTTAGTATAACTTCCTAGACCGGCCCCCTTCTGCCTATAAAAGTATCATTTTATACAGCTCTTCAGAGTTCTTTTCTAACTGCCAGATTCACAAATCATTGAATAAAGCCAATAAGATCTTTAAAATTCACTCAGTTGAATTATTTTTTTTAAACACAGGTAACACCTATAATATGTGAAGAATGAGGACCTTTTCGTGTAGTCATTTCAATGTGATTTTAATCATTAGCCTTTGGAAGGGCTTCAAATATTAAACTTTATATACTTTTATCACATATTTTGCCATAAACATATAAAGAAAAAGAGCTAGTTTCAAGACAGAACTTGCATTTGCATGCCAAAAATCTTATCTCTGTAGTTAACAATTTCATGCCTTACATGTCTGAGATGACAAGCCTCAAGAATAACTTTTAAATACACAATGATAAAACTTAACACATATATGATATGTGCATTTTTTCACATCTGAATATCTTATATTTGGTAGTTATGGAAAACGAGCATCTTTGTAAAAATTATAAAGTAATTATTTCATCTTCAGAGTATAGACTCCTTTTAGAAATCTTTTTTTTTTTTTTTAAGATTTTTTATTTATTTGACAGAGAGAGAGAGCACAAGCAGGGGGAGCGGCAGTCAGAGGGAGAGGGAGAAGCAGGCTCCCCGGCAGAGCAGGGAACGTGATGTGGGGCTCGATCCCAGGACCCTGGGATCATGACCCAAGCTGAAGGCAGTTGCTTAGCCAACTGAACCACCCAGGCGCCCCTCCTTTTAGAAATCTTAAAATAATATTTTTATAGGAAAAAAATTATAAACAAAGAATAAAATAAACTTTTCTTATACTAATAAATTTCAAGAATATTCATATTTAACTGCTTTGTGCAAAACATTAATTACTTTTAAAAGTGAGAATAATTTCACTGGCATCAAAGGTTCTCCAGTAAAATATTCAAATGGTTGAAAGAGGAGACGATATTTTGAACTGTCTTACACGAATCAGTTAAATTACTGACTTTTGTAATTTAGAAAAACACCAAAGTACAGTGAATGTATGTTGTAAAATTGAGTAACAGCTGCATCCAAAATCAGTCCACAGTGGGCCTGATTTACATCAGCTTCTGTCTCCCTTGCATATCTTTACTGTGTATGGTCCTCACTTTGAAGCTGATGACAGCATGAGAGCAAAGGAGAAATAAAATGAGAATAAGAAGCAGTGCATTTTTCAAAGACAACAGCAGATGGGTAATCTGTATTTATAGCCATTTACCCGAAAATACACCTGGCTACACAATGAATTTTATAAACTGAAATTATTTTTGAATAATAATTTAACTTCGGATAATGTCTATTCTGCACTTTGGGAAGTTTAAAACTTAATTTACACTTTTGCTCTAAGAATGGATGGATCCCTTAGACAATGTCAATTATATCTAAAAAAAAAAAAAAAAGGAGAAGAATGGTTCAGTCTTGTCCATAATGACATCAAAATGTGTCCTAGCTTAATCTTTTTTTTTTCTTAAATTGTAAGTTTATTTCAGCTAATTCTAGAATATGACTCCGCTTTAGTTTCATGTGTGCTAAGATATTTATTAGTCTCATCTCTTCCCATAAGCACAATTTGGCATGAATCCAGGCCTCTCTCTACTTTATATCTAAAATGAGGAGCCTGTTCTAAGCTCCTAAAAATACCAAGTGCTGGTCTCACAGTGGAAGTCGAGTGCTATTAGCATCGAGACAAAGTATATTCAAGCCCCGCACTATTGCCGTCTCTTTGGAGCAAATTCATTGTTATCTCATGGGTCCAAAAAACTTTAGTAAAGTTTGAGATTAATAAGTTCTCTCGAGTCACTGAAGACTGAACTTTTGTCAATTTGTGTCCATCCTAATTCACACACCAGAACTCTCACACAACCCCAGGTAGAGAGGCTGTAACTGCCAGCCTTCTTCCTGGCGTCTGTAAACAGATCACCTTAGTGTACTAACATATGAAGCGTTCCAAGTGCCTAATTTTTTTCTTTCAAGTTTTTGTTTAAATTCCAGTTAGTTAACATACATTGTCATATTAGTTTCAGTGACTCATCACCTACACACAACACCCGGTGCTCACCACCACAAGAGCCCTTCCCAATACCTATCCCCCATTCAACCCATCCCCCCCACCTCTCCTCCAGCAACCCCCAGCTTGTTCTCCATAGTCTGTTCCATGGTTTGTTTCTCTTTTTTCTCCCCCTATGTTCATCTCTTTTGTTTCTTAAATTCCACATATGAGTGAATTCATCTGGTATCTGTCCTTCTCTGACCTATCTTGCTCATCATAATACTCTCCAGCTCCGTCCACGTCATTGCAAATGGCAAGATTTTATTCCTTTTTATGACTGAGCAATATTCCATTGCATATATATGTGTGTGTGTGTATATATATATGTGGTATATACATGTATCTTCTTTATCCATCTTCTTTATCCATTCATTAGTCAATGGACATTTGGGTTCTCTTCATAATTTGGCTGTTGTTGATAATGCTACTAGGAACACTGGGATACATGTGCCCCTTCGAATCTGTATTTTTGTATCCTTTCAGTAAATACCTAGCAGTGCAGTTGCTGGACTGTAGGGCAAGCATCTTAATTCTATCTGAAGGCTATGACAAGGGATTTATTTTTTTTTCAGTGAATTTAGAAGATGAAGTAATCTAAGTAAAAATTAGTTTGCAAGTATAATGTGGGGATAATTATTTAAATATTTACACGTGATATAAGTAAAGTCAGAATAAAGATTCCACATTCAAAAGTTGGTAATGATTTTATAAAAATAAGAATAATAAATTTTATTATAGATTAAACTGTACTCAGTGTTTGGATGCATTGAAATAATGCGAAAATTGTGGATCTGGGTGTCTCGTTAGGGGAGCTGCCCTTGATATTTTGCCTCCGCAATCCATTCAAACAAAAGGGGACTGGGAAACAGGATTGTGTGTGTCTGTGACTAAGGAGAACCATGGACGCTGGTGAGCACATGAGTCTAACTCGGCAGGTGTAGAGCTTGACTCTGCACCAAACTCAATTCCTTTTCTTCGTGGGCATATGGCTTGGTAAAATGTCCCCAGCTTGCTTTGTGGCATTGTGACTCAGTTCTAACCATGAAATAGGAGTACTAGTGATAAATTTCATTCCCAGCCTAGTTTATACACAGTTTTCAGACATAATCAACCAGGTTCTTTTCCCTACTATCGTCTTTACCCAAATGAGCACAGGGACCCTAGATGTCATATGGAAAGAATCTGAATCCTTGACTCGGTTCTCAGAGGGAGGCAGCCACAGTGAGGAACACTCATTATGTACATTAGTGAGAAATAGATCTGTATTTTGTTTCAGCCACCATAACATTTTTAGTTTATATAACATAGTTTCCTCATATCATCAAATCTACATATTTTTTTCCCCAAAATTTAACACCTCTGAAGTCAGGATGTATCATACAATCAAAAGTGTCTTAAAATTATTTGGCAGCACTTCTTCCTTCATTATATTGTTAGTTCTCACAGCCAAGAACGTCTTAGATTTCATGACATATGGTAATCCACAGGTTATCTTGATTTTGAAATACATGATCTTAATCACTATCTATATTATCTATCCCCCCCTTTTTTTCCCCAAAGATTTTATTTATTTATTTGACAGAGAGAGACACAGCGAGAGAGGGAACACAAGCAGGGGGAATGGGAGAGGGAGAAGCAGGCTTCCCGCGGAGCAGGGAGCCCGATGTGGGGCTCGATCCCAGGACCCTGGGATCATGACCTGAGCCGAAGGCAGACGCTTAACGACTGAGCCACCCAGGTGCCCCTATATTATCTATCCCTTTAAGTGATAGACTGCCTTGTGTAGAGAACTATCTGGTTCATGACATTATGCTTTGTTATTAGATTTTATCTCGCAGTGTTCCTTCCTGTTCAGCAAATTGCCTGGAAAATATGACTATTATTGTAGACATCTTTTCTAATTGTATTCCAGGTGTGTAGGTACAAATTGATTTTTTAAATGTATTTTCTGCCATTTAGAAAACCCAAAACCCATGATATAAACTGAAAATATTCCACACATTTTCCAGGAAAGAAGCTGCCATATGCTCACAAATGGAGTAAGGTTTGGCATGAATTAAAATGATGTCTACCATAAATTAGAGTTCAAGTACCTGTAGTGGTGAAAGCCGCATGGTTAGCAGGATAAGGATACTGACTTTTTTTCCTGCGATGTACTAGTGTGTGAACTCGGGGGTGGTTTTGCCCACTGACCTTAGCTTCCTGATCTATAAAATCACAATAATATTTTTTTATAAGATCATTGTGAGGATTAAATATAATATATTAATAATAGGTGCCCGGTAAATGCTAAATACCCCGCCCCATCCTTTGTGACTTACGGGATTTTCAGTTGAACTTTTTACATTTATCTGATTTATGACTTAAATAGATGAAAGTGAATGCAAAATTAGCTGCAATCTCACATTGCTTGCTTCGATGAAAAAGTGAAAGCAAAACTAAACCTTTTCCTGTGTGCCTCATTAGCTCAGTAAAATCTAATTTTCTCTAATTTCTTTTACTTCCTATGGGAAAGACCAAGCAATTATTGGAATTCACAGTCACTATTTCATGATCTTTTCATACCTCTATAGATTTTTACTACCTGAATTTGAGTTCAATTTCAGACTGCATAGGTGAGGGGAAGGTGAGGGTAGGGTATATTTTGAGGAGAAATGACAGAAACTTCATCACTCACAAGTGAAATTTTCTCAAAGTTGCTAAAATCTCACAAAGGAATTGGATACATTCTCATAGCTATGGACAAAGAAATAGGCCATTTCCAAAAGCAGAGAGCATAACAATTCCTCTGGGGTAGCTATATTTCTATCTTTCTGCATGGGGAAAAATAAACCACTGAGTTGGATGGCAACATATCGGTGAGAATACCTCGTGCTTACTGTGGGCTAGCAGATTTAACTAGAAAATCCATTTTTGCCAATAGTTATGATGGTGTTTTTCCATAGTGCCGGCCGTTTACAACCATCTCAGATCCTATAATATACTGGCGCTAAGAAATTCAAGAGGGGCAACATTCTTTTTCAGAATTCATTAATGGAATTGTAGTCACACAAAGCTTTTCCACTGCAGATCCAGAGAGAGATGTCCTTGTGCGCTGTGTCTGATTTCAGAGCAAAACAATCACTATAATGAGTTCCTCCTTTTAGAAGTAGTGCTGATTTAAGGAACTATGTTAAGTTTCAGTAATATTGGAAGCAAGAAACATTAGGAAAAGATGGCAATACATATGATTTCATTAAGTGAAGATTTGGGAGGCTTATCATTTGGATGTTAAGAGAGAAATGAGACAAAGACTGAAGAGGCTAGTTGGGTTATATTTTAAGTAAAATTTTTATCAAAGTATAATATATATGATATATAACATTATATGTAATAACTATATATATATATACAGCAAAAGTAACTGTACAGATCAATTACTTTTCATGACTGATAGACTCATAATCAACAGTCAGATCAAAAATAGACCATTATCAGATACCCTTCATTGTCCCTTTTAGAGTCACTATCTCCCCTCAAAAAAACACGGTTCTGACTTTTGTCATCACTTAGTTTTGCTAGTTTTCAACTTCATGAAAATGGACTTACAGAGTATATGCTTTTTGGTGATGACCCTCTTATATTCAATATTATATTTTGAGATTAATCCATTCAGTAGTTTATTCATGCTCACTGATTTCTTATATTCCATTGAATGAATACATAATGTCATTATATATTCTACTATTAATAGACATTAAGGTTGTTTCCATTTTGGGGTCCTTTCCAATAGTGTTGTTATAAATATTCTTATGCATGCCTTTTGGTGAACATATATGCACAATTTGGGGCGTGTGTACCTAGGAGTAGAGTACTGAGTCATAATATATGTGAATGTTTAATAATCTAGATACAATTAAACAAATTTTTAAAGTGGGTATATCAATTTGTACTTCTACCAGCAGCATGTAATAGCTCTTACCAACAACTGGTGATACCATTAAAAACAAATGAACAAAAAAACAAAAACAAAAACAAAACAAAACACCCAAACTTACCCAGTTTAATGGAAATGTGATAATATATTCAATTAGGTTTTTACTTTGCATTTCCTTTACCACTACTACTGGGGATATTTGACATCTTTTCGTATGTTTATTGACTCTGAATATACTATTTTGCAAAGTTCCTACCCAAATCTTTCACCTAGTTTCCTATTTTGTTGCTGGCCATGTACTGATTTGTAGCTCTTACATGTTCTGGATATAAAATGAAGTTTGGGACTGTTGAATTCACAATGATCTCTTTAGGGAGATTGATATCTTTACAACATTGAATCTTTCAAATTCTGATTGCAGTCTATGCTTTCACTTATTTAGACCTTGTAAAACTTCTCTAATGAAAACACGCAGATTCCTAGGACGAGGCTTTGCACATCTTTCGTTGGATATATTGTTAAGTATTTGTGATCTTTTGTAAATGGTAATTTTGTATTTGGTTTTCTTGTCTTCTTTTTCTCTATTGTCACTGTATCCAAATACTTTGCCAAATTTACTGATAAATACCTGCAGGTTGTTTGTATTTTATGCTCTATTATCAAAGGACATATTCATGTCATTTGTAAATAATGACAATTTAACTTTTTCCTTTTCAGTTTTTGTGCCTTACATTTTTCTCTGGCTATATTGCCCTAAATAGAATCTCTATGAAGCGTTGAGCAACATAGTGAGTGCCTCTTTCTTTTTTGCCTAGTCTTTGAGAAAAATTCTTCAAAATTTCACTAGAAATTGTATTTTTGCTAATTTTTGTAGATACAGTAATCAGGTCAAGGAAGTTTCTCATAATTCTTGTATGCTAAGTTTAATTTTTAAAATATAAATGGCATGACATTTTGTCAAATATTCTCTTATATCTATTGAGATGATCATATTTTTCCTCCAATATGTTTTTGTGCTTAATTATGTTGGTAGATTTTTGACCCCAACCCCAAATTTTGATGTAAGAAATGCAAAGTAGTTATGGTATATAATCATGTTTTAGATATTATTAGATTCTACTTGCTTATACTTAGGATTTTGCATTTATGTTCATGAGAGCTTGGCCTCTAATTATATATTATATCTTTCAATGTTTTCAAAATTATGCTGGTCTCATAAAGTGAGGTAAGAAGTATTCTCCATTTTCCCATTCTCCAAAATAACTTTTTAAAATATTGGCATTATTTTTATCTTAAATGTTTGACTAAATCACCACTAAAACTGTACAGGGCTGGTAATGTTTTGTAAAAATATTTTAAAATACAAATTCAATATCCTTAATGGATACAGGACAATTATGGGGTTTTTCTTACTCCTGTTTTTATTTTGGCAAATTTATCTTTTTGCTCCTCGTTCTCTGTTCCCGACTGAGATCATGTTTTTTTCTGCCTGAGAATTCCCTTTAGTATTTTTTTAATTCTTTAAGTATAGTTCTGTTTTTTTTTTTGCTTTCATTTTTAAGACTTATTATTATTTTTTTTTTTCTGGGCATAGAATTATAGTCTGGTGATTATTTTTACTTAGCACTCTAATGGTTTTGGGATACAGGTGAGGTTCAGTGGGATGGAGTCCGGAGCCTGCAACTTAGGAAGAACTCTTGAAATGTCTTTGGTGCAAAATGGTGGTTTATTAAAGCACGGGGACAGGACCCGTGGGCAGAAAGAGCTGTTGCACAGGGGTTGTGAGGGGTGGTTGATTATATACTATGGGGTTGGGGGAGGTAAGGCAAATGGGAGGTTTCAAGAGAATTTTCGTATGCTAAGGAGGACCTATAAGATACTGGAGGACTTGCCATTGTCAAGTTAAGGTTGTTTTTCCCCTCTAGCAAGGCATTAACATTAAGATAGTTGGGAGATTCCTGGAAGAATGTCACACATGTCCCACCCAGGGGGGAGGTTGCAGGGTGTCAGCTTATGCTTTGTCTTCAGCTTGCCTTCTGCTCCCTCATCAGTTGCATTATATTTTCCTCTGGTTTTGGTGATTTTTGCTTAAAAGACAGTTGATGGTCTTATCTGTTGGTATTTTAAGGTTAACATAGCCTTTTTCACTTGCTGCTTTAAAAATATTATTTGTCTTTGGCCCTTAGCAGTTGGACTACAGTATGCCTAATCATGGTTTGCTTTGACTCATTAAAGGTTGGAATTTGCAGATTTCTTGGATCTATGAGTTGAAATTTGTCATCAGTTTTGGAAAATCCTAAGTTGCTATCATATCTTGAAATTGCTGCTGCCCAGTTTTCTGAGTCTTTCTAGGAACTCTATTACAGACATGTTAGATATTTTATTGATACACACCACATGTGCACATACACACACACTTTTTGGTATATTCAATTTTCCTTTCTGAATTTTAGTCTGTATATTTTTTCTGTTGATTTATATTCTGGATCAAGAACTCTGTCTTCCACTAATTTGTTGTTAAATCTATCCACAGGGTTCTGTAAACCCGTCATTGAATTTTTCAATACCAGTATTTTAATTTGATAATTTTATATAAATGCCAATTATTTGAGAAACTCTACATATTTCATTTCTTTTCCCCATACATGCCTCCATTTTTCTATTTAATATCCTTGCCTGATAACTCCAAAATCTGTTTTACCAATGGGTCTGTTTTTATTCTTTTTTTTTTTTAAAGATTTTATTTATTTTTCAACAGAGACAGACAGTGAGAGAAGGAACACAAGCAGGGGGAGTGGGAGAGGGAGAAGCAGGCTCCCCACTGAGCAGGGAGCCCGATGCAGGGCTCGATCCCAGGACCCTGGGATCATGACCTGAACCGAAGGCAGACGCTTAATGACTGAGCCACCCAGGCGTCTGGGTCTGTTTTTATTCTTGCTTATTGACTTTCAATCATTCAGTCTTTCTCTTGGCATGTTTGTTAAAGTTTTGAGTGATACCAAACATTATACAAAAATCATTTTTATAGCTTTTAGATCAGGTCACTTTTTCCCGAGGAGGTTTACTTTCTCCTTTGCTAAGCGGATAAGGAAGACACTGACCACCTTAATCCAATTAAGCACTGACTTGGCTTGAGTCTAGGTTGTAGCTTTGGTTAAGACTTCCAGCTCTCACCTGAGCAACCTGTTACTAGGTCAAAGCCTTTGAGACATTCTACCTTAGATGCTCGGTCTTTCCAAGTGTCCTCTTTCTCCATTAATCTCTGAACTATAACCTCTTAACTCTTTCCAGCTAAGCAACTGCTGAAAACTCCATCGACCTTGCTCAGCCATGCTTGGTCTACTAATACGCCCATCAGTTATTCTTCGTTTCTGTTACAATTTTTTTTTATCTCTAGGATTTGTTTTTGATTCTTATGATTTCCATCTCTCTGCTTGCATTGCCCATCTGTTCCTGCAGTCTGTCTGCTATAGCCATTAGAGCCCTTGGCATATGAATCATAGTTGTTTTAGATTCCCAGTTTGATAATTCCAGCATCCCCGTCAGGTCTGGTTCCGAGGCTGAGGCTCTTTCTCTTCAGATTGTGGTTTGTTTGTTGCCTTTTGGTGTACCTTGTATTTTTTTTCTTGATAGTTAGATATGAGGTACTGTGGAAAAGGAACTGCTGTAAATAGACCTTTGGGAATATGGTGGTGAGGTGTGGGGGAGGGGCAGGTTATACAGTTTTAGGATTAGGCCTCAGTCTTTTAGTGAGCCAGTGCCTCTGGACTGTGAACTTCACAAGTGTTTCTCTGTTTTTCTTGGTTTTTGTTTTGTTTTTCTCCCTGAAGAGGTAGGAAAGCATGGCTAGTGTGGGTGGGTGTTAAGTATTTCTATTCTCTAGATCAATTAGGCTCTGATGATACCCTGACAGGTTTGGCTCTGGTTAACTAGTCTCCCTGTGGGCAGGCCTTGTTGAAGAAGAGTGCTCTGGCGTATTGAAAATGGTTCCTTTTTTTATCACCCTGCCTGAAGCCTGAGGGGATTTTTCTCTGATATTTACTATGGGAATCTGCTCAAGCTTCTGGAGGTAAACCTTGTGGGAGCACTCCTATGACAGGATCCCCCCTGGAGTTTTTAATTGTCAGAATTGTCCTCACAGGGGTGTTATGCTGAGCGAAATAAGTCAATCAGAGAAAGACATGTATCATATGACCTCACTGATATGAGGAATTCTTAATCTCAGGAAACAAACTGAGGGTTGTTGGAGTGGGGGTGGGGGAGGAATGGGGTGGCTGGGTGATAGACATTGGAGAGGGTATGTACTATGGTGAGCGCTGTGAATTGTGCAAGACTGTTGAATCACACATCTGTACCTCTGAAACAAATAATGCAATATATGTTAAGAAAAAAAAAAAAGAAGATAGCAGGAGGGGAAGAATGAAGGGGGGGAAATTGGAGGGGGAGACGAACCATGAGAGATGATGGACTCTGAAAAACAAACTGAGGCTTCTAGAGGGGAGGGGGGTGGGAGGATGGGTTAGCCTGGTGATGGGTATTAAAGAGGGCACGTTCTGCATGGAGCACTGGGTGTTATGCACAAACAATGAATCATGGAACACTACATCAAAAACTAATGATGTAATGTATGGTGATTAACATAACAATAAAAAATTAAAAAAAAAAAAAGAATTGTCCTCACAGGGCCTCCAGCCGCTTGTCAGTTACAAGTCAGGTTTTCCTACTGCTGCCCAGGCTCCCACTTTCAGGTCCTGAGCTTGCTCCAGGAAGCTGTGACTCCTGGTGTTTGCCTGTAGGGGGCACTGGTTTGCCTGTGTCCCCCTTCTTTTATGGATCTGAGAGGAGTTGTTGACATTTCAGTCTGTGCAGTTTTGTCTTGTCGGGACGCCGAGTGGTGACTTCCCCACTCCTTCCATGCAGAACCAGAAACTGGAAGCATTCAGTTTGCATAGGATTCCATCTTGGCTTTCTAGAGCTGTCTCGGACTTTAGAGTGCAGCAAACATCACATATGGAAAAGCTGGAGTGTTGGACTCTGTTCCCCATGTCTACTTTTTTACTTGGAACCTGACCTCCAGTACTCTAATATGTGTTTCTTTTTTGTCATTCCGTCCCTATGAGACTTGCTAACACTCTGCTCTTTTCCAGACTCTTGGGCACTATATCTCACTTTGAGTGTGACTTATACCCCACACTCAGGAGAAAAAAACAAACTGCAGAATGTTCTCGCACATCTCCAAAAGTTTTGCCTTCTCGGGAAATTTGTTCCCTTAAGTCTAGGCGTGCATCATCTCCCTCTAATACTTTAAAATACACACACGTACATTTAAGTACGTTTAATATTTTCTTTGTCTTTCTAATCTTTGGGAGAAACAGGAAGTTGCTACATGTCTTTTTATAACTTTTAGAGGTGGCTACTTAGATTGTTTCTAATATGCTCACTGGCACATTACATTTTTTCTCAAACTATGTTCATCCTATCCAAAATGTTCACCAAGTCTCACTTTGATTACACAGTTCAAAAAATTTACCATTTCCATTATGATTTCTTTTAGACCCAGGTTATTTAGAAAGGTTTACTATTTTTTAGGCATTTGAGGATTTTCCAGTTATCTCTTTGCTATTGGTTCCTTAGTGTAGTTCCACTGTAGCCAATTTATTCTGTATTATGTCAGATCTTTTAAATTTGTTGATACCTGCTTTATTGCTCTGTCTATAATCAATTTTGGTAAATGTCCCAAGCATACTTGGAAAGAATACATATTCTTCAGTTGTTTTGATGGTATTCTATTGTCAATTAGGTTCAATTTTTTGAGAAGAATGTGGTCTCATCTTCTATACCTTTACTCTTTTTTTTAAATCTCTTTGTTCTATTACTAAGAGAAATATGTGAAGAGTTTCCCCAGATTTGTGGTAGTCTATTTTTTTTATTTCTATCAATTTTTGCTTTACATAGTATGAACCTATGTTTTTATATGCATAGAAATTCAGAATTGATGATTCTGACAGATAGACCCCATTGTCATGGTGAGGTATCTCTCTTCAGCTCTAGTAATTCTACTGGCCTTAAGGTCATCTCTGATGTTAGCATAGCTATGTCAACTGTCTTGTTGCTGTTTGTTTTTTAAGATTTTTATTTATTTGTCAGAGAGAGAGAGCGAGCAAGAGAGCACAAGCAGGAGGAGGGGCAAAGGGAGAAGCAGGCTCCCCACTGAGCAAGGAGCCTGATGCAGGCTTGATCCCAGGATCCTGGGATCATGACCTGAGCCGAAGGTAGATGCTTAACCGACTGAGCCCCCCAAGTGTCCCCCATTGCTGTTTCATTTTTAATTTGATATATTTCCCATACTGTTGTAATACACCATGTGCTTTTTAGAATTTTTTTAAATTTAAATTCCAGTTAGTTAACATACAGTATGATATTAGTTTCGGGTGTACAATACAGTGATTTAATGCTTCCATAGAACACCCAGTGCATTTTGCAATGACATGGATGGAGCTACAGAGTATCATGCTAAGCAAAATAAGTCAGTCAGAGAAAGACAAATGCCATACGATTTCACTCATATGTGGAATTTAAAAAATAAAACAAACTAGCATAAAGAAAAAAAAAGAGAGAGAGAGAGAGAGAGACGAAAACCAAGAAACAAGACACTGAGCTATAGGGAACAAATACTGTGTGCTTTTTAACTTCAGGTATGTCTTTTAAAGCCACCTATATTTAGATTCTGTTTTTTTTAATCCAGAGTGACCGTTTTTTAACTATTTATTTTCCTTAGAATTACTGGATTTACTTATATATTTGGATTTATATATATTTATTGCACTACAATTTTTTTCTCTTCTTCCTTAACTACTTTTGGATTGATCAAGTTATTTTATTTTTCTTCTCCATAAGATTGTTAGTTGCAGACTCTTTTCGCTTCTTTATTACTCCAGACTATAACATGAATCTTTGACTTAGTAAGATTTACTGTAAGTGAGTACTTTTGTTACTACCCTCAAGATGCTAAAATTTTAAAATAATGTGACATCATCGACCGCTCCGACCTTTTGTGCTACTGTTGCTAAACACTTTAATTATACATATAATTCAAACAGCAAACATTATTATGAACATTTTGTATATTTAAGCTTTTTATCGTTCTTTGTATTTTCTTGCATTTCCATGATTCTTTCAGGGCAAGCAAGGGAAGCTAACACAGGGATAAATCAAAGAAATTGAAAAGGAAAGGAAAGAGTATTAAAACCCATTGATTTACTACTACACGTCAGGGAGTGCATAGTGTGTTAGTAACAATAAAATTGATCATTCATTTCCTGCATACCATAAGCCAGGCACTATCCTAACTCTCTATATTCAGTACATTTTTATTTTTATTTTATTTTATTATTTTTTTTTTTTTAAAGATTTTATTTATTTATTTGACACACAGAGAGAAAGCACAAGTAGGCAGAGAGGCAGGCAGAGAGAGAGAGAGGCAGAAGCAGGCTCTCCACTGAGCAGGGAGCCCGATGCGGGACTCGATCCCGGGACTCCAGGATCATGACCTGAGCCGAAGGCAGTCGCTCAACCAACTGAGCCACCCAGGCGCCCTTTATTATTTTTTTTAATCTTTTTTTTTTTTAAAGATTTTATTTATTTTTTAGAGAGCGAGTGAGAGAGAAACAGCATGAGAGGAGGGAGGGTCAGAGGGAGAAGCAGGCTCCCCGCTGAGCTGGGAGCCCGATGCGGGACCCGATCCCAGGACCCTGGGGTCATGACCTGAGCCGAAGGCGGACGCTTTACCATCTGAGCCACCCAGGCGCCCCTATTCAGTACATTTTTAAAGCTTTAGAAAAAAACCTGGAATTTGCTTTAACCCCTTATGGAAATAGGGAAAGTTCACCTTTCAGTCATCAAGTATATAGTATGTCCTTCCTTTTATGTGCTAGGAACTGTTGTGCTGAAGATATAGCAAAGAAGTAAACAGGCAAAATCCTGGTCATTTTGGTGGCTACCTTGTGGCCTGAGGAGATAGGCAATAAAAACAAGCTAATACATGGATGATTACATGATGTGAGAGATGATGGTAAGTGCTATGGGAAAAAAATAAAGTATACATTTCGTTTGCTATTTTATATAGGATTATGAGATCACCTCAGAGACAAAGCTTTATTTGACCAAACTCCTGAAGATAATATCAGGCTTTAAAAATAAGTTAGGGCTCAGAAAAGTTGAAAGTTACAAAAATTCATAAAACTAATAAATGCTAAGTCAGTCTTCTCAATTACAAAGTCTCGGCTTATTCCACTGTTCCATAGTGGTGGGAAGACTAGAGGTAGGGAATACTGGGAAAAAAAAAAAAATCAGGCCAGGAGCTAATTTTAGGTTTTTCCATATTAATATTTTCTAAACCTATCAGTTTGGTTTTCTTTATTTCATCTATCCTGCTTCCTTGCTTAATGGCAAGAAAAATTGTTATTTCTCAAAATCAATATATATAAGATGTCCCAAAAATTTGAATGCAATTCTAAACTTAAATAGATAAATAGATATATTTACCTGCCTAGTCATATAAATAACCAATCTTTTCATGTTGTACATTAGGAAACAAGGATACACACATTTTAAATTTAATCAAAGCTCACTTAAGAATCTCTCTCTGTTTTCTTGTAATCAGAGTCAATCAATACCAATTTAAAATACATACTTCAATGACAAAGACCAGTGAACATTGCTTTTATTGAGGAATGTCAACCAATGAAAGTCCAAACTGCAAGTTGCAAAAATAATATGTGTGTTTATTTGGGGTCTTAGGGATTGCAATCGGGGAGACACAGATGCCACCAATCTTGAAAGTTGCTCCAGAGGGACACAGGGGGCTAGAGATGTTGAAGAGGAAGGAGGGAATTTATGGGTGTTGTTTTGAATGAAATGTGATTGGTGCTGATACAGCTACAGTTAACACTAATCTATGTGTGATTGGTTGCTAGGGCTAGTGTTAGGCAGAAAGTCCATTTACATCCATTTTAACATATAATAGGTGACTTGCCTTTATTCGCATTTAGTACAAATTCTGAGAATTTGAGACAGAAAATGTGCGTAAGTCCCACTTCAATGTCTTCCTGGCTCTGTTTTCTATAAGCCCCTTAGCAATGCTTACTCCATTTTATTCTTGCTGTTATCAGAGGAAATATAAATTGTGTTTTAAAGCATCTCCTATTTATGTGTTTGTCCTCCATTTCTCAGAAAACTTCACTGAAAATTGTTTTACATGCAAAGAATCTCATTACGGTGAGAATGTGAGAAAGGGCAGAACTAATGAAAAGAACCTGAATTCCATGGAAGAGTAATCTCGTATGCACTAGGTAGGGTTGTCAGATAAAATACGGAACACTCAGCTAAACTATCAAATAAATAATGAGATAAACAACAAATAAGTTCTTTGTTTAGGTATGTCTTAAATATTGCATGGGACACTCTTAAACTAAAAAAAAAAAAATTGTTTTTATCTGAAATTCAAATTTAACTTAAAATTTTGTATTTCCATTTGTTAAATATGACATCCTTAGCACTAGGAACAGCTCATAAGATGACCCAGAAACTGAACCAATTCAGCAGAAACAGAACTTGGACTCAGAAGGAAAATAGACTTTCATGAAATAGGCCGTCTTACTCCTTTCTGTGACTTCAAGAGTTTTGGATGTCCAAAAGTAGTAGACAGGTAATTGGAGGTTGTGGGGAGGAGGTGGTCGAGATAATCTAATCTAGGTATTGGGGGTAGGGACAGGAAATTTCACTTGAAATTTGAATTCTTTTTACATAAAAAGAACTTTTTTAATAACATTCCTTCCTCTGAAAGCAGTACGCTGATTGAGTTTCCTAGGTTTAATTAATTGATTGAACTTTAATCTCTCTTTTGTCGTAATCTCTTTTAAAAATAAATACTTTGGGGGACGCCTGGGTGGCTCAGTTGGTTAAGCGACTGCCTTCGGCTCAGGTCATGATCCTGGAGTCCCTGGATCGAGTCCCACGTCGGGCTCCCTGCTCGGCAGGGAGTCTGCTTCTGCCTCTGACCCTCCCCCCTCTCATGTGCTCTCTCTCTCTCATCCTCTCTCTCTCAAATAAATAAATAAAATCTTTAAAAAAATAAAATAAAATAAAATAAAAAATAAAAATAAATACTTTGGAAGATTCTTCCAGTTCTGTTTTTCTATTTCACAGAGGCAAATCCACACATATGTGCAATGTGCACATGACAGAACACCTTTAAATGCCACCTAACTCCCTGATCTCCAGAAGATTCTAAAGAGAACAGTATTAATGATGATTGTTAATCATTATGGTGATTCTTTTAGAAGTTAATTATGGTATATCTTAGTTACATAGCCTATTTTAGAAAACATCCCATGTTATTTATCAATTGGTATTTTCAAATGTAGATAAATATATGTGCGTAGAACCATGCTGAAGTTATTCACGTACAGTAAACATTACTAGATGATATTTGTGGACAAACTATTATGTACTTGAAACCATACTGTACGGTGTGTTATATTGATAAAAACTTCAAGTTAAAAAGTGTTTATTAACATTGCTAAAGATGTAAGAACAAAACAGAATAATAAGGAAACAGATACTTTTACGAAATTATAAATTTATATTGATATCATGTTGAAATGATTAAGACGTTGGTACAAATTACTATGACATGCAGTATTATTTGCTAGTTAACTATTCATTGGATATATTCATTGATTTTGTTTGTCAGTTTTAGTGAGAATAACTGACATGGGTGATCTAAATCTATAATTAAACTTAGATTATTCATTTTTATTTTGCAACGTCATAATGAGCTTCTCCTTCATATAAAATTTCATTTGCGTATTTAAAATTTTCACAACTAAAATAAAAATACACAAAATGATGGAAACCCAAACTATATGAAAGTAACTATAATTACTAGTAACTGTCAAAGAGAAATTAACAAACTGTTTTTACATAGCAATAGAGGCTTTGGGTGCACTAAGCTTGTCAAAAATGTTTAAAGGTAGTTTGCGTTTATACTCCAGTGCACTGCTTCTAAAGGTCATTTTTCTAAAGAATGCACAAAAAGACAAAAAGACAAAGAAGATCTGTTTATTCTCATATTACCCTCTCATCAAAACTAGGACTGAATTGCCATAGAGGAATATGATATTGGCGACATTTTCTAAGACAGTGACATTTATTTTACCTGGAACTTTTAATGTTTCAGACTTAAGAGATAGAAGAAAAAATAATATCTAACATTTAATATTTTGCCTACTCTGTGCTTGTATCCTTCAGGTTCTCCACAGGAAATAGACAAACACGGTATATTTGAAATATATCTGAGGAAATATTAAGGAAAGAACTATTTACAAAATGTGGGCATTTAAGGAAAACCAGAAAGGTTGGGTAAAGTCAACAGGGCTAGCAAGAGCTATGAGCTGCTAATGCTCAGATGTGAACAGGCAAGAGGATAAAGCAATCACTAGAACCTGGAAAACGTAACCATAATAGTAAGAAGGGGCTCTGAGGTCAGAGCTGTAGAGTCAGAGAAATACATACCCTAGTCTCAACTTCCTCCTTCTACCATTTCTTTTGCAGATGCTTCCCACTGGGCATACCCAGCCCTAGGTAAGGAGCTCTTTGATACAGTTTATCAAGTTAACTTCCCAGGAAACACAATAGGGTGGGAGGGAAGAAGAGGAGATCTGGAGAAGCAAACAAAAATATCCAACACCACCCACCTCATTTGCTTTTCAGTATCTATTCCTGTTCTTTTTCATGACGAAAAATTTTGTACCTATACAAAATATTTATTTTATCATATTTCATTTAATCATGGGATGAGAGCACTCTAGATATACTCCCACCTAAAACATAAAATTTTAGCCACCACCATTTCTTAATAAAAGGAGGAGGGAAAGAAACAATTCACATAAAACTTGCCTTTAACAGTCCCATGTCCATAACTTCCATCTTTCAACATCCATTTAAGACATTACTCTCGGCAATTACCTAAATTACCTAAAATGGATAAGATTCTTACCAAGTGGGGTGGCCCAAACCCTTATTTTGGGATCTGAATCTTTCCTGGCTCTGTCTTGGACTGCTGCGGTTGAGTAAGGGACAGGTGGGGCTAGGTAGGGAGAGATAAATAGGCGGCTATGTGGTCAGGCTCACAGAAATCCCAAAAATGTGGAGGTGTGGGGAAACCAGAGATAAGGGGACAATTCGGACTACCCTACCATAGGCGTGTGGGGTGGTCTTTATGATAATCATCTGTGACCAACAGGAATAATCAGACCCTAAAAAGGAAGTAAGCCATTGAAGGTGTTATCATTAGTCCTTGCTCAGTGGTGATATCAGTAGAAACGTTAAAAGGATTTAAGTTCCCCGGTTAGCTTTCTATGAAAGACCAACCGTAAAGGCCCTCATTGGCAACTCCGTCGGGACCCCTCTCGCTCTTGAGAGCTTTTTCTGTATCTTCACTTAATAAACTTCTATCACTTTACTCACTCGCCATTGTCTGTGAGATTCATTCTTCGACTCTGTGAGACCAGAACCTAGCTCTCAGCATCACAGTGTTCCATTGACTATCATTGAATAAGGGGGTGCTAAAAGGTACTAAAAGCCAGTGAATCCTCTGGTCCCAGACATTGTCTTCCTTGTCCCATTGAGTAGCAGCTGTCAATTTTTTCTTCGATAATGAAGATCGATCACTTCGCCAGGAGAGTGACCCTCTTCTCTACATGGCAGGAAAAGCACAGAGAGCAATTTCAGTTTCTTATTGACAAGAGTGTTACTGTGTTCCCTGGTAGAAGCATTTCTTCCTTGGACATTAGGACTTCTAAAGCCACTAAAATCAAAGGCGTAGACACAAGAAGCAAAAATTTTTCCAGTGATTTACTTTGTGTAACAGTAAGAACAGTCTCACTTTCAACCCATTAGTTTCAACATTCTATGTATCTAGTTTTTTAGTGAAGATAACATCATATAGTGGCTTTTGGTTTATGGCATGTGCTACATGATGAATGGGGAATACCATGACTTCTCTCCCAGCAGTGCTATAACTGAACTTTGAGCAGGTTGTTCCACCATTCTAAAAGCTAGGTGTCAATGAATCGAAAGCATATACTAAGTAAGTGAATTCCATGGAGGTCAACTCATTGCTTTACTTTTTTGCCATAGAAATGCATAACATACACTTTGACCGGTGGTAATGGTATGTGGCACATAATAGAAATGGGTATCTGACAGTCCCTGAATAGTGTCGCTGGTAGAGGTGTTTTAGACAGGAAGGCATATTTGCATCCCACGAAATGTATCTAGCCCTGTGTGGGGGATAGATATGATAGATACGACAGTAGGGGCCCATGCAATCAGCCTGCTACCAGGTAGATATCATTCTTTTGGAAAATAATACTATCACAGGTGACCAGAATTAGACTCTGGGGTCTGGCAACAGCTAAATCAACCTTGGTAAAGGTAATTTCAACCATAGAAATCATGCATAGCTTTTATACTAACTTTCATGAACTACCTGATATATGAGTCTATCAAGCAAGCAGAAAAACATCTGGAAAAGAATCAATGACATCCATCTGAAGGGTCATGGTCTTCATCCGTTTATTTTAAGCCCTCCCTGGAATGGATCTTTTCTGATGCTCCTCTATACAGAATACAATTATCTTCAATATCAATGCCTATACTCAGAAGTCCATTCAATTAATTATTGCCCAGACTTAATCACCAATATGGCAATTTATGTTCATTGCAAAGACTTGATCCACCTTCAACCCATTAGCCAGCATGGGTATTTTTCTTAGACAGTCTCTCCTTCCACATGAAGGGGACAAACAGATCTACTGCCCCAAGTTCTGTCCACTGGAGGATTTCCCTTTATTTGTAACTTTCAGGCCTCCCTTGAGTGGAGGTATAATACAGCAGCTATCCACTTCCAGGTAATGTCAACGTACTGTGCAGGTGTATGTTTTTCCTCCCATATAATGTGATCATAGGCAACTCATTGGGAAGCTTGAGCTGTGATATGAAGGAGAGGCAGTAAAGCAGAAGGAACAGCTACCGTGCATTTCTAAGGTATCTGCTTATGCAGTGTACGTGCTTCTTCCGGTCTGGTTTTGTTATGTTCTTACATACTTCATCTCCAGTTTTCAGTAGATGTTGGAAATATATAACCGATTTTATGGTTTAGTGAATTAGATAATGCCTAAATCACCATGGGCATTTTAGGTCGCACTTTTACTTGGTGCTTTATTATTAGGAGTTTGGATTCAGGAAACATTCCAAGAGCGACTTTTCAAATGGTCTTTACAGTGGCAATATGTAGATTACCTGGTGAGGGGACTTCTTGATGTTGAACCCATGAAAACATTTATTCCTGGAAAAAGAGAGCATGGTCTTGGTATAAAACTCTGAGTCTGAGCTGTGGTTCTTCTTGAAGCCTGCCGAGACTCCACTGCAAGTTCTTTTTTTTTTTTTTTCTACTTCAGAGAGTAGCAACTTTTTCTTTATAAAGGGACAGATAGTAAATGTTTTAGGCTTCATGGGCTATCCAATCTCTGTCACAACTATCCATCTTAGCTGTAGCATGAAAGCATCCAGAGACAATAAATAAAGGAATTTTTATTTGTAGCTATATGCCAATAAAAGCTTCTGTATGGACATGGAAATTTGAATTGCATGTAATTTTCATATGTCATAAAATGCTCTTCTTATTTTGATATTTTTTCAATGATTTAATAATAGAAAAACTATACTTGGTTTATAGACTGTACAAAACCAGAGGGGCCAGATCTGGCCTACCAACTGTAGTTTGACACCCCTGATCTACTGGGTTGTGAGGCCCAAGTGGCAGGGCAGCTTGAACTGCAGCCCAGACCTGCTGAATAAGTTGCTCTTGCCTCCAAAACTAAGTTTTATGGGTTACCCGTAAAAGTATTAAAGTAGCATACCAAACTGTGGTGTGAATTGCCTTTAAAACCCAAAGACACCATGAAGCATGGTGACTCCCTCTTAGTGGTAAATAGATGATGGGACAACTTACCTCTCACTTTAGAAAGGATATTCTGCTATGATAAAGAGCCATAGGCTCCTAGCAACTCTACCAATGTGGCAGGCCCCTAAACATTTATAGAACTTATCTCCCATTGTCTGGCAGACATGAATCCTACTGGGGCATCTAGAATGTTTACTGCTCCCTGAACACCATATCTGTCTGGCATAGTATTTTCAATATAAGTGAGTAGCACAGAAGATGTTCTGTGATATATCAAGAAGATCAAGGTCCCCCAGACCATAGGATAATAGAGAGCTGAAGAGCTGACATAGGCCTGTGACAGCACGGTAAATGCATACTGCTGTCTGTGACTCCAATATCCAAATTGCTTCTTATTGTGTGTGCCTATAGAAGAAAAAATTTTAAATGCTCTTTCATTAGGTGCACATCTGGTGATTTGTTTTAGTAATGATAATCTATCTGGAACTGTAGCAGTCCAGGCATGATACAGTGGTTAAATAAGGTTAGGAACCCAGGTCTTTTCATGTGTTGATGAACTCTTCCTGGCTGTTGGGTGTTTTTAGCTGCAAAATTCACCACTGTGTCTGTATCTTACTTAGCAGGAGGGAGTAAAAAGAAAGTGAAGGGCATGTCCATCTCTTTTAGTGGCACATCTTGGGAAATAAACATATTGCTTCCATTAATATCCCATTGGCCAAAACTTAGTCCCAGGCCAGAACCAACAACAGGGAGGAAAGCTGGGTGACATATCTTTAGCTGGCTCTCTGTGTGCCCCAGACTTAAGAATTCTAGCATTAATGAAAGATGAGTGAATGAGTGCTGGGCTGGTATCTAATTTATTTTTACATAGAAACAATTTTTTAAAAAGAATTCCAAGTTCTTGTTCAAATAACTAGGACTCATTCATAGATATGACTAGATTTAACATAACAATTAAGTGTCTTAATGGATAATAAACAAAACTAGAGAAAAATTTGAGATGATTTAATCCTAAACCTTTTCACATAAGGATAAAGTGAATCCCAAAAGGAAAGTTATTTAATGTAGCAGAACTACTTCCTGGCAGAACTGGGACTGCATCCCAGTACTCCAACTTTATAGTCTCTCCCCTTTCCACTAGCCCCTACTGCTGATCATGTTACATCTCCATTTTGTGTATGGATAAAAAGAAACATGGTAGTCTGGCCGCTAGAGTCTAACCCACAGGAACCAATAGTCTAATAAGAAAACATGTTTGCCAATAATTAAGAATAAAGTAAACCATAATAAAATAAGCGACCACATAAAATATTGAAACAAAGAAAAAGTATTGCATTCTCATGTGTGAAAGATAGGATGTTCAATGCATGAGATATCTTTTGAATCAAGCGTATCTTTGTAATAAGACTATATTAATTATAACTTTAAAAATAATAAATGAAGGACTACCTCTGTTCTCTTAAGTATTTCAAAGTACTTCAAATTGGGCTACATTGGACTAAACATGTAAGCACCAAACTTAATAAGATAAAACTTAATTTATAGGGGCGCCTGGGTGGCTCAGTCGTTAAGCGTCTGCCTTCGGCTCAGGCCCTGATCCCAGGGTCCTGGGATCGAGCCCCGCATCGGGCTCCCTGCTCGGCGGGAAGCCTGCTTCTCCCTCTCCCACTCCCCCTGCTTGTGTTCCTGCTCTCGCTCTCTCTCTCTCTGTCAAATAAATAAATAAAATCTTTAAAAAAAAAAACTTAATTTATAGTAATGTATTGAAGACTTAATTAGCAGCATGTCTTTATATTCCTCCAAAAATGCTAATAGAGTTTATTTACATGATCAATATCTGCTATCGTCATGCACTACTCAAAGTACTGAGTCTAAAATCGGGAACACCATAGAATTTTATCTCCAAGGAACTAAATGGAGTTTAGAAACCTCATGAGTCAATACAAGTAAAGTGCTTATATTGTGCTGGCATATTGGAAATGCTATATGAGTGTTGATGTTTCAGTATTGTTCTTCAGTATTATTTAGTAGTATTGTTCTTTCTCATAACAAATATTCACATCTACAGTTTTGTTGATATTTGAGTGGCCACATGTTAATCATCAAGACATCCACAATGTTCCACAGAGTGATGGTTATGCCTCATGTAAATTTTCTTATATGAGTAAATATATTCATTCACTGGTCATTTTAACTAACTTCCATGTGACGGTTAACTGTAAATATGTTATGGATGTTATATCATGTACTTATAGCAGTCATATGGGGTAGGGAATGAATTATAAACTTATAAATTATAAAATGTTATAAATATAGTGTATGTCAGATTTATAGAGAAAGTTATGGCTAATTTTCTTTTGGGAATAAAATTCATCCTATATTTTTCTGGAGTGTGGTACATGAACTGAAACTTAAAAGACCAATAGGTTCTTGCCAGACAAATAGGTCAGGAAAGGGAGGAGAGTGTGAGGGTCAGAGCAGAAATGGTATGTTCCCCAGAAGGAGGCAACAGTGAGGAAAAGCATGGGGACTTTGAAAACTTTAAGAAATTATGGCATGGGATACAGTTCTGAACAGGATGAGCAGTGAGGAGTAAAAGGAATGCAAAAGCTGGTTCTTGAAATACCTTATATGCCAAGGTAGGGAGTTTGATTTCTCTTCTAATCAAATGGAAACCATTTAATGGGGAGTAAAATGACAAGACTTGTCCTTTAGAAAAATTCTATATCTATGTAAGGTAAAGGTCAGAGAGTGGCAAAAATGAGAGCAAGGAAACTCATTATATGACATTATTGAAGTTTAAAAGATGAAAAGTATATGAACCAAGAGAGTAGGCAATGGAAAAGAAGATGTTCTTGAAGAAATATATAGCCACCTAGTCTCCGGTTGAATTTAAGATGCATTTCCAGTCCTTGTGGGAATAAAATTTAAAGTGTAGGATATCTTATAGATAAACTTTGGCATTAATTTGGGTAAAAAATAAACAAATAAATGCATATATATGTGTGTGTGGTGTGTGTGTGTGTGTGTATGAATTACAGTATCTTAAGGGGTGCTATTCTATTTTCTTTTTTTTTTAAGATTTTATTTATTTGACAGAGAGACACAGCGAGAGAGGGAACACAAGCAGGGGGAGTGGGAGAGGGAGAAGCAGGCTTCCTGCTGAGCAGGGAGCCCGATGTGGGGCTCGATCCCAGTACCCTGGGACCATGACCTGAGCCGAAGGCAGACGCTAAAAGACTGAGCCACCAGGCGCCCCTCTATTTTCTTTTTAGCTATTGAGGACATAGAATGTCTTTCAGTTTTGCCAAAATAGTTTTTAGTATAATGGGCTGGCAATATTTGATCTGAAACATGTTTAAGCTGATTTTCCTCTAGATTTTCATGATACAAAGAGAAGTCATTTGGGGTGTACCGTTACTGCCACTGATATTTCATGTAACATATTATTAATGAATTTACTCTGAAAGCTAAATACTTGGGTTTTGCCCACAGAATTGATAGGACATGACAGAGCAGGTCACACTTGCCATCAATGTCATTGATCTTTAATGCTGACCTAAAGAATCTCTCCCTTTGGAGAAAAGAGAGATGTTCAGCCTGAATGTTCATCTGATGTTGGCTTTTGTACAGAGACCAGTAACCACTTCGTCAGTTACAGTCCACAGAAATTTTTATTCTTCATAAATGATAGAAAATTTAGTTTCCAAATTCCTAAGAAAGGCTCCTACTATCGGTCCCCCTGCTCATAGTTACTTTTTGATTCAAACATATAAGGAATTATACTGAATTATCTAATGAAGAATCACATTCTCTGAAATTTAATGTGGAAGTTGGGGACCAAGGGTCCAAGTTTATGTGTAAAAAAAAAAAAAGAATTTATTTAAAAAGCACTGAAATTGAATATAAAAATAGAAACATGTCATTTTCACCTGGGATATTCAAGGAAGACTTTATTGGATTAGATGAAATTTGAAATGGATTTTAGAGGAAGGGAGGAATTTTTCTAGGACACATCTTGTGTATAAATCATTCTAGAAGCTGAATCAATATGTAATAAACACAAGATGAAGTTAGTGGGCAAAAATTTAATAAATTATAATTCTACTGTATTAGACTATTCAAAAGGGAAAATTTGGACAAAATTGAAAGGGCAGGGGAGATTAAATTACAGAAGCTTTTCAATTGCAGACCTAAGAGTTTTAATATTGTTTAGACAACAAGAAGTCTGAGTGGTTTTATGAGCAAGGGAGCAACATGATTAAAGAGGTTTTTTAATAATATTATACTGGTGGCATTTATGCAGGATAAATTGATAGGAGCAGATGACAGAATTTGGCACAGCTCTCCAGAACTTTTCAAATTTCCGGGTATGAAGACATAGGGCCTAAAGGTAACACTTGCAAGAAATAAGTGTTAAAAATAATTCAAAGTAGTCAAATGATATTACGATGGATTGTTTACTGAGAATAAAAGAAAGAGTATGTTTCTAAATATGACTTTAAGGTGTTAAACCTGCAAGACTATAGACTTAGTGCTTGTAAATAATGGTAAGAAATGAAAAGATTATTTAAACATATTAGGACTGAGTTACAAGAAATAAAAGTTAAAATGTCTTTAAGACATGTATGTTTAGAACATAAATAAGTGGTACTGGAGATATTAAGATGAGAAAGTACTCTGACATATTTGTTGGGGAAAGAAAAGGTGTGAATATGCTGGAAAGAAAGAAATAATCAAGAAAAGAGATAGACTGTAATTCTGATCATTTTCCACCCCCCAGGCTACTAAAATAGTCTATGTATTCATAATCAACAAAGGTTTTGTTTTGTTTTGTTTTGTTTTTTTCAAATTCTTGCCTTTCAAATCACATATAGTTTTAATTCTCGTAAGTCATGACCTCCAGAAGAATGAAGAAAGAGACAAGAATTCCTAGTAGTTAATGAGGTAATACGAGGTGAAGAAATAATCTGAAAAATAAGAAAATTAATTTGAAGTAAATAAATTACTGTGTCAAAAGGCATAGACATAAGTGACTTATTCAGGAAAATACAGCGATGTCAAGAAAGAAATCCCTCATTACAGTAAATTTTCACATTCTAATATATTCTGTGGTTGATTTATTTTAGAAAGAGGTGCCTAAGTATGTTCACTTAATGGTAATTACTGAAAACTAATAAAATAACAAATCCTTTTTATTCACCTTTAGGAGAAATGCAAAACTATTTCCCACAAATCTCATAAGGAATAGATGATATGATGTTAGCTGGAAAGGTAATAATAAGAGAATCAGTCTTTGCAACAAAATACCAAATGACAAAACATTTGTGGAGTGTGTTAGCTTTTTACCAAAACTTAGCAGCTTAACATAATATCTATTAATTATCCCCACAGTTCTGTAGGTCAAAAGTCCAGGCTGACTTGACTAGTTTTTCTGCTAGGGTCTCACAAGGCTGAAGCCAAGCTACATAAGCTCTTATTTGGAGGCTCTGAGGAAGAATCCATTTTAAAGTTTATCCAAGGTAACTTCAGAATCCAGTTCCTTGTGGTTATAGGCCTGAGGTCCCCATTTCCCTGTCTACTGAGGCCTGTATGAGCCCCTAAAGTCAACTTTCTAATCCTTTCCACATAGCCTCCTACATACTAAACCTACCAATAGTGCCTTGAGCCTTCTTCAAGCTTCAAATTCCTCTTTCTCTGCTGACTGCAGCTGGAAAAAGGAATTTTTTTTTTTTTTTTTTAGCCTTTGTTTCATAAAGGAATGTTTATCTAAAGCGTTCATTGGTTAAATTGCAACACTGGATAATCTTGTTTTTGGTTAACTCAAAACTAACTGCTTGGTAACTTTACTTGCATTGACAAGTTCTCTTTGCCATATAATATAACATAATCACAGTGCCTGAAGTTACAGAGAGAAACCATGGGCAGGAAGCTCATTTTGGAATTCTGCCTACCACATGGAATGTTTGTTTTACTTTTATAATAGATTATTTAAATTTTCAAGATCTCTTGAATGTAAGATTTTTTTGCATTTTTATGATTTTGTCATTCATATCTGTCCTATTGCCTTTAGGAACCCCATTATCTCGGGTGTTCATTCTTCCTTTTTTTTTTTTTTTGTTTGTTTGCTTGTTTGGTATCTCACTTTCCTGGTATTTCGATATAACTCAGAGATGTAGTGGCTATTTATTTTTGTTTCCGAAAATACTTGATCAGCAGGTGAGAGTCTATGGTGAATGGAGGTGGTGCTGGTTTTCTGGATGTTGACAGACGCCCCTCAAGATGGTCAGCAGTCTCTTCTTGGGGCACAACTTTCCAACTCACTGCTTAGTCTTTGGCCAAACGCGCTGGTGAGCTAAGCCCAAGGAAGGGCACGTTGTGAGGCTGTTCAAACTAAGCTTCTCCAAGTGGCTCAGGTGACTCTCCGTCTAGCCTTAGGGCTCTCCCAAAGTTTCTCTACTAAAGTACATTCTTCTCTTGCTTATGATCTTTTCCAGAATTGTTTCTCAATACATCCAACTTTACCTGCTTTCTAGCTTTCTGGAATGCCTCAACATGGCATCTTTTCTTGTTTTATTGGAATATGAATATATTCCGTCATTTCATAGGATTTTAAAAGAGTAAGAGGATTATCATCTTGATCCTATTACAGAGCATTCACTTGGTAAAAAAATCACCTTAATGTAGCAAGAGCTACAAAGATATATAAGACATGGGCGCCTGGGTGGCTCAGTTGGTTAAGCGACTGCCTTCGGCTCAGGTCATGATCCTGGAGTCCCTGGATCGAGTCCCGCATGGGGCTCCCTGCTCGGCGGGGAGTCTGCTTCTCCCTCTGACCCTCCCCCCTCTCATGTGCTCTCTCTCTCAGTCTCTCTCTCTCAAATAAATAAATAAAATCTTTAAAAAAAAAGATATATAAGACATGATTCTTTGCTTTGGAGAGCAAGAAATAGTAGATAAATAATGAATTCACTCATTTGAGTCTTACGTTTAGTAAATACATACTCAATTTCAAGTTGCCAAACACTGTGATACTTAAATAAAATGACAATAAATACGGGCATAGTCCCTGCCCCAACAGAGGTTACAAACTAAATATGATATGCAAAAATAGACAAGTATTTGCAATTAGGCATGATGTGTATCGTGATAGGTGGAGAATAATAAGCCACAGAAACGCATTATAGGTTAAAACAATCTAGATGGTTGAGGAGGGGATGGTTGGGAAAGACTTGCCCTCCTAGTCTATCTGAAAGCAAACAAACAAGAAAATAATTTGTCTGAGAAAACTAATATTCTAGAGAGAGGTGTTTTCTCTGGTTTGGAACGCCATTCTTGTAGTTACGCAAGTTTCTTTGGCTCTGGCCTTATTTCCAAAGTACTGCAGTCTTCAGGCAGATTTTCAGTTAATCCTCAGATGAGAACTATACTCCCATTTAATTAGTTACGTACCTAAGGTGATGCTGATAAGCATGATCTCAACTTCTTCATCATAGTAGTTCCCATACAGAAAATCAATCCATACATTCTTTCAATAAATTATTAAGTACATGAGAATAATTATCTGTTAAGTTTTGTGTAATTATATGAATATCTCTGCTTATATAAATAGCACATTTGAACATAAGAAAAAAGTAGAAACAAAAAAAAACCTTTACCCCTAAAAATTTATTATAATAATTAATTCTTTTGCTTCACCTTCAGTTTTTAAAGAAAATAAAATTTCCGAGGATATTATAGAATTCACTGAGAGGATCCCAATAGTTCTCAAAGGAATGAAATTACATCCTAACTATATGACTGAAAAATGAAATCACAATTCCTTAGTAATCCAAGAAAGGAAATACCTTTCTAGAAGAATTTCATCAAGTAAAGGTTTTCTTTCCTTATTGAATCTGAGCTGTATTTAATCAAGGCCTGAGAAGATTGCCAAGTTCCTTTACTTATGTTTAACAAGGAAAAAGGCCTCCAAAAATAGACTTCTGTTTCTTAGTACACTCTCAGTCACTGAGGTTTCAAATCTCAACGAAGTTTGTGCTTGAACAGGTTAATCCAAGTGGAGGGCAGAAGGAATATTCCATACACCTAAAAAATAAAATAACATTAATTTAACAAAAATGATCAGTTTGTGTTCTCTGTATATTAAAAAAGAATAAGAAGTTCTTTCAGATAGCTTTATTGATGTATAATAGATATACAAAGAACTGCAAATAATTTAACGTGTGTAATTTGATGAGTTTGGACATATGCAAACATCTGTGATACCATCACCACAGTTGAGATCTTAGATATATCCAGCAGAGCTTTCTTGTGTCTCTGGCTGTGTGTGTGTGTGTGTGCACGCATATTAGTGTGGTAATAACACATAACATGATTACTGCCCTCTATACACATATTGAAATGAAACCTGTCTGTCCTTTCATCTTTGTTTGTAGAAATAGAAGTTCCCTATAGATGATCCAATATCCTGCTAAGAGTGTAAGCAACAAATTGGACTATCTCTTGATTACCTTTCACTGACAAATAAAACTTTGCTTCCTGTCACCCCACTAAAAGTATACCGGAATGATTGTAAGAATGCACCTAAATAAACATAGGGCTGAATGAACTCTACAACAAAGGTAGATTCAACATTGAGCCTTGCACAACAATAAATTGCAGGTTTAACTGCTTGCAGGAGTATTACATATGACCTATTTGATGGCAATTATATTTATGGAACCAATTCAAACATGAAATTATCCAAGATATCTTTTTGAATGAAGAAATTGCAAGAATAAACTGCACATGTCCTCAGGATTTGGTTTAATCTTGCAAAAGTTATAGTCAGTACTGTTCATAGATTTTTTCTTTCTGCATATGAGGAATATATGTGGTTAAGCAGGTGTCAGATTTAATAAGAAAAAGCCATGCCATGGCTCTTCCCCAAAAGAATATTATCTCTCAAAAGGATAAAAAAACAAGTCCTATTCACAAATAACACTACAGCAAACCATCACAAAGAGAGTAACATTTGAACCACATAATGCTTTGGTAGGGTTTATTTCATTGTATTCCATCCATCTTAAACCATTAATTATAAGATGGACCATTATTTTACCATCTATACCATCATTAAGGAAAAAATGTTGCCAATTAAGTGATGACTCAGTGTTTTAAAAATAGTTTTAGTTGATGCACAAAATAGGCATATTAACTTTTCATCTATTCTGGGCTTTTGTCAATGGCCTCTGCCCTCAGCTGCACTACTGTGGTGAGCAAGATTCTACTACCAATCTTAACAACAAAAGTTAAACAGCTTCTCAAGGGCATCTTTCTTTCTAAGATCCTATAAACATTTGATTGTTGTTTGCAAGAAAGTGAGGAATTACAGTCATTTCACTAGTGATTAATGTTTCACAAATATCAAATTTACTCTCCACTGATCACTTTTCATGCTGTCTTGAATATGCAGTAACTTTTCATTTAATGCAAAATCATGGAGTAATTCTTTAAAGACATTTTATATGGCAATTAAGCTTAACATGTAGCAACATTGTACATGATTCTATTGAAGAGAAAAATATACATATATGGCTAAACCTGTCCACATACAAACAATGAAAACATAACTGCTACCTGGTCAAAGTGATTATAAGCAATTATAATTGACATCTCAACTTCACATCAACGCCCACACGCACCCCCCCCCATACACACCCCCCCACACACACACCGAGCTAAAAAAAATATGATGAAAAAATGTATCCTGAGTTTCTTACTTTGGTTTTCTGAAGTTCTTTATAATAAATTTTCATTCTCACTCTTAGGATTTGTTATTTGTTATTCTATTATAAACAAAACTTTCACCTCAAATTCCTCTTTCATTAAACAAGCACTGAGTTGAGGAAGAAAACATTTCAAATACTTCCCAGGCAGTGAAAGCCATTGGATAGAAATTTTTGTTTTATTTTGGGTTTCTTTTGTGTGTGTGTTTTGGGTTTTGGGCTGTTGTTGTTTTTTTGTTTTTCTGAGAATATATTCCCAATATTACATTAGGAATATAATAGAATTTTAAGTAGGCATCATATTTGAAAAGATGCCACAAGATCTGACTAATCAAGTAAATCACTCCCCACCCCCCCCACCCCCATCACCCCTGAAGGCTCTGATAATCTCCATTGAGTCTTTTGGATGAAATTTGCTGCCCCTCCCCTAGTGGCCTAAGGCTTTTGCCTGCCTACCTTATGTCCCTTTGGGCTACCATAACAAAATACTAGCTCCTGGATGGCTTAAAGAAAATAAATGTATTTTCTCACAGTTCTGGAAGCTAGAAGTCCCAAATCACAGTTTGGCAGGGTTGGTTTCTGGTGAGGATTCTCTTCGTGGCTTACAGATGGTGCTTCCTCCTCATGTCCTCACTTGGTCTTCCCTAGGGGCATGTGCATGGAGAGAGGGGGCCAGAGAGAGCCTCTTCTTATAAGGATACCAATCTTGTCCAATCCTATCAGATCATGGCCTCAACCTTATGATCTTCTTTAACCCTAGTTCCTTCCTCAGAAGCCTCACCTCCAAATACAGCCACCATGGGGGTTAAAGCATCAACATACGAATTTGAGAGGGAGGAGCACAGAATTCAATTCATAACACCACTGCCAATTTAAAATTTCTACTTCCCACGTAACTGCAATGTAGCTTAACAGCAAGCTTCTTGTGTTAAATAGGATTAGTAATAGGAAAACTTTTCCCAAGGCCAAAAATGTATCTCAGCCACTTCTGCTCAGGGAAAGTAGAGCTTGCCTAGTTCAAGATCAAATTGAAAGAGATTTTATTATAAGACCCCACACGGTTGACAAAGGCCACAAACTGCCATTTGCTTCTCTTGGAACATGCATGTGGCTAAGACCATCCAAGACCTGTGGTTTTGTTCAGGTCTGGGCAGCACAGGGGCCTGGCTCTGAAAATCGTATAACAAGAAGAAGATAAAAATGCTTTCTTCCTACAGGGAGCTCACTCCATAGAGAAAAAGGGAAGAAAAAATAGCTGACTTATACTTGCCAATTTCTCCTTCTGGCTTCACATATCAGATAAAGGGGTGGAAAGACCAGAAGTTATACTCTAGTGTAGTTGCTTCCACATGGGAGGAAACATCAGGAGGAAGAAAAATGCATTCCTTCCAACAGACCTCAAACAAAATTCTAAAGATTTTATTTGTAATGTTTGCTGCCAATAATTAAGACAAAAGGCCAAAACAAATTACAATACCAATATTACCAGATGAAGTAATATCATAGAGAATATCAAAGGAATGCAAAAGAAAATATAAAATCCCTACACCACTCTGTTGTTTGATATACCTATGAAACATTCCTGCTGCAGAGGACATGCATTTTTTTTGTTTTTGTTTTTGTTTTTTGTATCCACCCTCCAGATTTTGTAATTAGACTCCTAATTTTCTTTTGGGAAAATCCCCTTCCCTCATGGCCTGACATCTTGGGGACTGTCAGTTAAAGTGACCAAAATATATTCATATAAATATATAAATCAAATATCAGAGAGACTCTTTTTAAGGGCTCTTGAATCTTGAGCAGCATTACAGAGTAGAAAGCAGCCCTGAAAGGATTGCTACCCAGATTACATTACCTGTTTTAGTTTTTCAAGCTAGGTTGTTTAGCTTTTGCTTTGATTCTTTAATTATTCTGCAAATTTTAATTAATTTTCAATTAATCTATGCTTAAATACTTTCTAGTGATAGAAACCAATTATCTCATCTATATTTGTCTTTATATGTTAAAGACACCCTCTCTTATTTTGAGCTGAAACTTGAACCCTGTAGCTTCCTCTTTTAGTTCGACTTCTATCTCCTTAGGGATAGAAAAAGAGATCCAAATTTTCTTCCATATTGCCATTCTTTCAAATTATTGAAATCATGATCTTTTCCATATTAGTTCCATGTAAGTCCCTAGAACACTTTCTTATAGGACATAATTAAACATTTACCTTTCTTTTGTAATATATACTAATCTTGCTACTCTGAAAGTGAAGTGTACAAATTGACTATAATGTTTTATATGTGCTCAATTAAACACAGACAAAAATGAGATTAAAAACTATTCTTTGTCTTAGGTCTCTCCTTCAGTGGACTTGCGCCCCATGAGTAGAAGCTAAATTATGTTAGATGATGCTTTTGAATATAATTATGTATTATTATTTCATAGCCATATATATTTATAGTTTTATATATATATACATATATATATAATTATTTTAGAGGCGCCTGGGTGGCTCAGTCACTTAAGCATCTGACTCTTGATTTCAGCTCAGGTCATGATCTCAGGGTTGTGAGATAGAGCCCGGGGTTCGGCTTGACGCTCAGTGGGGAATCTGCTCAAGAGTCTCTCTCTCCCTCTCCCTCTGCCTCTCCCCTCCATGTGCTCTCTCTCTTAAATAAAGAAATAAATCTTAAAAAAAAATATGTTATAATTCTTTCAAAGATGCTACCAAGTGATGTAACTTGATATCTTCACTGTACAGTTGTTTTTTATTCCTAAGTGAAATAATTTTACCTATTCATTTGTACAGCAAATATTTTTTAGGTTGGAATTTAACCAAAATACAAAATCAAAGAACAAAGAGGTGAATGGGAAAAAAAGTTTTAATGAAGTAAGAACAGGAACAAATGAAGAGAGGCAGAAATGATAATTAAGAAGTTCGTATAATAAGCTCTATACTATGTACTTGCTATTTCTTCTCTCATCTTCCTTAAAAGATTAAAATTATATAAAGTAATAATTATGACAATGTGTCATTGAGTTTTTAATATAGATGAATGTAATATGTATAGCAATATTAGTAGGAGTGCCAAGTTAGTATAAATCTGAAGTAGATTCTGATGTTAAGTTGTATATGGCAAGCCATAGAACAACCACTAAGAAGATAATTCAAAAAAAAATCATTAAAAAATCATTAAATAACTAAAATTTTACATAGAAAATGTTCATGAAATGCAAAAGAAAACACTAAAAGAGAAACAGAAGGAAAAAAAATAACATGAGATATAGAAAACAAAAAGTAAAATGGTATGGCAGTATGGCAAGAAAAAGAAATAGAAGGTCTTCAGATAGGAATGGAAGAACCAAACTGTTTCTATTTGCAGATGGCATAATCTTGCATACAAAAGATGCTAAGGAATACACACACACACACACAACTATTAGAACTAATAAGTTAGTTCAATAAAGGCATAGGTAAAATGTAGATACTTAAAAGTTGTGCTCTTATACACTAGCAATGAACAATTCAGAAACAAAATTAGGAATAATTCCATTCAGAACATCATCAAAAAGGATAAACTACTTAGCAATAAATTTAACAAAAGATATGCAAACTCATACTCAAAAGCTACCTCTGCAATGATGTGTGTGACTCTTTGGATTTATACTGCTTTGGGATTTGTTGAGACTCTTGTATCTATACATTAATTTTTTCATCAAATTTGTGAAGTTTGCAGCCATTATTTCTTCAAATATTTTTCTTTCCCTTTCCTTCTTTATGAGACTCACATTACATGAGGCTTACTGTGTTTAATGTTGCTCTGTCATTTTTCTTCAGATTAGATAATATCTATTGATCAAACTTCAAATTCACTGATTTACTCCCCTGCTGTCTTATATCTGCTGTTCAGCACTTCTACTGGATTTTTTTTCTGGCTACTGCAATTTTAAACTTTACAATTTTAATGTAATCTTTTCTTAAATAGTTTTTATCTCTCTACTGTTAAATAATTTAAAAATACTTTAAATCAACAGAAAAACTACAGTGGTGCTCAAAAGTATTTGTTTAACACAAAAGAACACAGTACAGGAGGAACTGATAGAGAAAAAAATGAAACCTATAAAAATCAAATGTGTTTATTGTAATCCATAAAACACCAGTAACTTGCAAATATAGTTTAAAAAATATACAGAGGAATTGACATGGTACATTTATAAGTATTTACTTAACAACAAATGAGGCATTAATAGAAAAACAGAGGACTAAAAAACTGGAGATATATAGAAAATTAATACCAGAATGACACATGTAAACCAACCATATCAATAATTACATTAAATGTGAATGGACTAGTCACTTCAATCAAAAAGCAGAAATTACTAGATTGAATAAAAAGCATGACTTTCCTATGCACTATCTACATATATACACTTTATATTCAAAGACACAAATAGGTTGAAAAGATAGAAAAATATAGCTTCTACAAATAGAATCTATAAAATAACTGGAGTGATTATATTAATATCACAGAATGTAGACTTGATTTTTTGCAAGAAGTACTCCTAGATATAAAGAGGGGCATGTCATAAAGATAAAAGGGTCAATATATCAAGAAGATATGGCAATTATAAATGCATCTGCACCTAAAAGTCTCATCATACAAGAATTATAAATGTCTTCACACCTAAATACTCCTTCCCTGGAGAGGAAATGAGATGAATTCTATAATCTCTCCACCCCTATGGCTTTGTGCTGAGAGCTCTTTACAGTGAAGGAAAGTATTTTCCTTTGCTAATTTTTGACAAGTGTGATTTTGTAAACAGTTTGCTAAGAAAAAAGGATACAGAAGAAACTAAGTGTTGAAACTGTTTCCCAGAGTCATAAGCATAAATGAAGAAACCATTTCCTCTTAGTTGATTTGGGAATGATTGGTTCACATGGGGACCTATTTATATGATTTATTTTCAACCAACAGCTAAAACACGTAAAGTTTTTGGTTCATGCATGATATTATCTCTCATTTTCAGGTGTTAGGAGGATTCACTCTGCTTAGGCTGAGTCTGAACTGTACCAGGAAAATTGTACATCTTGGGTTTTCACAATATGCCCCACTGATTTTTTAAGGAGCTTGTCATTTGTTATCATGAAAAGATCCAGCTTTAGAGAGTTATAAGCTACATCATTTTGAGTTCTGCCTACCTACAGGAAAGAATATGTTAGCTGATCTTTAACATCACATATTTTTGTGAAAATGAATGTTATCAATTTATTCTTCTAGCTAGTTGGGCCACGACCATTCAAAAAAATGAAGCTTTTGGGGGGTGCAAGGTGATGCAGAGCACAGCACATTGTCAGAAGTCTGGTTTGAGACCCAGGAAGTAATCTTGTGTTGTTTGTTCTATTCTCTTGACATGGAGCTAATTTTCTCAGTAATAGCTGCAATGGAAATAACAAATATAAAAGCTTCATTTCCCCATCCTTCAAAAAGCCTTTTAGCCTACTTTGAAATCCCCAAAGAATATCTAGAAAAATACCTATCAACTGAAAAATATCAAAGCTAATGCTCTGCTTCAAAATTAAAGCACAGAGAAAAGGCGTGCAATATAGCTAACTTTTGTTTCTCTGACACATTCCTGCTTGTGTTAATTCACAAGGGCTCATTCTACTGCTGAGGGGACTAACACAGTTTGCTCCCACTTCTGCACAAGGTATATCCTTTCTTGTAAATAAATTAGAGTAAGAATACAAGAATTGCATGAATAAAATGGACAGGTACCCTCTGCTCCTTGAAATAAATTAAGCAACTGTAGAAGTTGCATTGATATTTCAGACCAAGCATCATGGCTTATTTATACATTAAAGGGGTCACATGTTGAAATATAATCTGAGGTTTCCAAAGTAAGTGTCCCAGCATTCCCCAGGAACACTGATTGTAAAATGCCAGATTTCAAAGCTAAGTAAAATAGGGACCGTCTGGATTGTCTCAGCTTAAAGGCTTACTTTATTTCAATTTCCAAACTGTCCCTCCTAGGAATGCCCTGTCTTTGGTGTTTCTGGTCATAGAGGCCATACATTCAAATTCTCAGAGTAGTCATGAGAGGAGCAAAAGGTAAGCTTTTAAGAATTCTGCATTCCCACAGCAGACTCTAACTGGTAATGATGTTACAGCTCTCACTCACCTTAGCTGGTGTTTGGACAATGTTGGTGCTCTGCTCAGAGAGCTTTGGATGTCTTTTTTCCCTTGTGTGTATATAGGAGTTGGGGGGGGGGGGGAGTAGGGGGTGGTCACATTTTGTGCTTTTATTTCCAAAATTCAACCTGTGCAATTCTTTTCCAGAGAAGTGTCCTTAGGCTACCAGAGCCTCCTTTGCCTGTCTCGTGGAGAATTCAAGAAGCACATGGGAATTTATATCTCCCTCGCCTCAGGTCAGAACAAGAGTGAGGCATGACTTCCATTTCAGAAATCCCTAGCAAGATCAGGTGGAAGCCACGCTTGGCAGGGCTTTGCCTGTGATGTAGAGTATCCATTTTGTACTCTTCCCTGTCCTGCTTTATGTACTCTCTGTCAGCTGCCTACAAAGAATTTTCTTAATAAATGTCTCACCTGTCAATCCTTGTCTCAGGGTCTGCTTTGGGGAATCTCAACCTATGATACAAACTAGCGCCTTGATATTGAGCCACCCTGACAAAAAAGAGCAAAGGCATTGGGTGGGGGATAGAGGAGGAAGAGAAAGGAGTAATGTTTCAGCTATCTAAGGACAACAAATGTGCAAGGTGTTCTTTACTATCATGTATCTTACTCTGCGCACCCTTTCTCCTGCACTCTTTTTATCCTTCTTCAAGATGCTGTGCTTCCAAACTCCCCCTAGAGTTCTCTTGGGGGAATACCATCCTTCGTTTCTCTTGATTTCCTTCCATCAGGACTTAGTTGTTGACTCTCCTGGCCAGAACTCTGGACACTCTCCCTTAATCTGATAAATTCTAGAAAGAGGCTCTTCAAAATTGTTATGTGTTACTCATCTTATATGTTTATATGTACATGAAGATACAGATAGCATATATATTTAAAGAAAAGCATTAAGATAAATAAAAATGACTCAGTTCCTATCCTAAAGAAAGGTAAAATATTTTTAGTATAATAAGATGAGTTCACAAAGTAGAACCTTTCAAATGTCATAAGAAATGTCTGAACAAAGGCTATGAGTGTTCAAAGAGAGAAAAGGAACTATGTGGCAGGCATTTTTGCATATTCTTTCATTTCATTTTGCATATTCTTTCATTTCAGATAATAAAAAGTACTGGCTCCCACTTTCTACACATAAGTATGAACTAAAATAATTTAAGTACTTGTCTAAGACACATAACTGGGACATACCAATGCCAAAAATTAAGGCACTACTTTTTGCATCCAAAGCCTGTGCTCTTTCCTCTACATTATTTCAACAAAATCCAACAGAGAATTCTTGAAATTTAAGCTATATTTAGGAAGTTGGGTAATGGATATTTATATCAGGGATTGAGCAACCTACCTTAACTATATTATTCATTTTTGCAAGAACCTTATTGAGTAGATATTATATCATCCATTTATGGATTTAAAAAGGAAATTCAGATGAACTAATACTTGCTCACACAGGTATTAAGTGACACTAGCTTTAGTCCCAAGTCTTTGACTCCAAAGCCTGATATTTTACCCAATTTTGGGGGGTTATATAGAGATTGAAATGTGAGTCTACCAGACGAAGTGGAGAGTAGGGGCAAAAAAACAGAGCAGGCAAATTCTGAATGTATGTGGGGAGAGGGAGTGTTGTAGTTTGGTTAGGGTATCTGATAAATGAAGAGTAGAAGGGTGGTACAGATTGGTAGAATGCTCTGCTTGAGTCTAAATAGGTTGGACTTCAACTGATGAGCAATAGAGAGTCATTAAAAGTCTTAAAAAAGAGACAACAGGACCAAAATGGAGTTGCGTTGCTAAAGCCCACATCACCAAACCAAGACTTAATATCTAACCTAATTGTGGTTCCAACCTCTCCCAGGAATTTAACCTTAACCAGTCAGTCTGGAATTTCCTGGTGAACATGAGCAAAAAACTCTGATAGAGCCCCACTGTCCCCCAAAGGAAGGTCACCTTGCCT
The DNA here is from genome assembly GCF_029215605.1 of Mirounga angustirostris. Lineage (NCBI taxonomy): Eukaryota > Metazoa > Chordata > Mammalia > Carnivora > Phocidae > Mirounga > Mirounga angustirostris. Next base: position 41,017,361 of record NW_026991722.1, on the reverse strand, counting down.
AAATCAATCCACTATTTGAAGGAAATCTTGAATTATGAGCATTTCTAACTCAATGATATAAATTCAGGGGAGCTGACCAATGAAGTGTCTCAGTTTGTGAACAGTTAGAGGCACAATTAGGTAACTGAAGAGGCACTGCCTAATTATGTACCAGCCATCAAGCCATTCAGAGGCCCAAGGAGAATGATCACCACAAAGATTGTTAGAAATACTCCTACTAAGGTGGCACTGCTCATGGATTCGCTTGCAGGGATGGTTGCAATTGCCCATTGAAGTCAGGGGTCAGTTAGGTTTTCAGCACAGTCTGGAAGTAAATCTCCTAGACTGAAATAGAAAGTGGTTCTAAATCCCTTGCAAAGATGTGTGCTGCAGTGAAATCTGTTTGTGACTGGGGACAGATCTAATTTAGATAATCATAAGAATGTGAAGATACAAATGTATTATGACTTACATAGGTATTTGTGTCTAATTGGATGAGTGAAAACAAAGTACTAGATGATCTGGCCATAAAAGTTGACCTTGTTTGAAACAATCCATTCTTTGCTAGAATAACTTTCTTGTCCCACCATCTTCTGCCCATAAAGGTCTTCTATTTTCTATAGCTCCTTAGAGTCTTTTTTTTTTTTCCTATTTGCTAGAAAGGATGCTGCTTAATCATGAACCATTGAATAAGGCCAATTAGATCTTTAAACTTACTCAGTTGATTTTTGTTAACAAAGGTTTCTAACCAAGAACATGACATGGTCAGAGATGAGTTTTAATATGCTAACTTCTTATAATTTTGTGGTAACAGAGGAATACACACACAAGAATAAGTAATATTTACTATTTTGGTCAATGTGTGTTTTTAATGGAGTAGATTTAAAGATCAAGTTAATTTCCTATTACATCCCTTAAATCACACCATATAGGATATGGCTTATTTTACCTTTATCCAAGAAGACTGTTCTTAACCCTCAGATGCAATTTTTTCTAATGGCATCATGGTTGATAAATAACAAAATGCCCAGATGTGTCAAACTGCTTGCATTTCCAGAGGATCTAAGCCAGTCTATGAGAATGAAAGCCCATCAACCAAATACAAACCAGTATGTGGGAATTTAGATCAAATCCACTAAGCTATCAATGGCCAAAAAGCTTGAGGTTGAGTGCTCTGGGCAGTGGTAACATTTAATGTCAGGTGACAGGTCATTGACAAGGGCATTTACTTACCATAAGGCCAAAATTAAGATAATTCTTGAGAGATCAACAGTTTCAGAGACCAGGCAAGAGTGTCAGATGTCCCAAGCTACTGGCTAAGATTAAGGCAGACTTCCAGGGTCCCACTATCCTGCATGCGCATATGGGGTGGTAGCAAGGGTGAGTGGAATGTCAGTGAATTTGAGGCATGAAGAAGCATTAGGCAGACAGAAACTGACTAAAAAAGTGAAGGAAGAACACTAGCTCCCATATTGGAGAAAGGATAAGACAGCTATTATGTGGTGCTCTCATCAGATCTAGGATGCTGTTTATAAGACACAGAATTTGCTCCAGGTGAAGGCAGGACATTCCAGACATTTCCAGAGTATCAGGAAAATATTTGCTCTCATGCCAGGAAGGACAGACATAACCAGTGACCCTGATTTTTGTAAAAGATATTGGGACAAAACAAAGATCTAAATCTATTCATTTATTGAAACATTTATTCGTTCTATAAAAATGGATTGGGTACCTACTATATACCAGGATCTCTCCTAGGTACTGGGAATTCGTCAGTACAAAAACAAATAAAAAGGCAAACAAACAATGAAAGAAAAAAGGTTCCTTCTCTCTTCAAGCTTACATCCTGGTGGGGAAGATAGATAATGAACAACTTTTGTGAACAAATAACAAATCCATTACTGCTAAGTGCTTTGGAGCATAGTAATTATGGTTACGGGGACATTCTTCATTGGCACAACCAGAGACCACAATTCTTATGTGAGGAGGGGAGAAGGACAGAAGAGAATGTACAACCCCCAACTGGCTGGCACCAAGGCTCAGTGAAAAGAAAGGTCTTTAAGTGTTTCAAAACAACCCACAATGTCATCAAGCTATTTGCAGAGCAGAAGGGAATGTGTTATTTGCATATCAGCATGCCTGCCTCTCTGTCATTTCTAAAGTTATAAAGGTACTGATGCAAGGACTTGAGAATGAATCCACTTACCTGCCCCTAGTGACAGCATGGCACAGTTGGTCTGCTGCTTTAAACAGGAGTATTCTTTTTTGAGTGAAACTAAAGTTTATGGTATTACAAGATGGCTAAAGTTTGCTTTTTTTTTTAAACTATCAATTACAAAGCCCAGGATTCTAAATTAACGGACTCTTACTGTAGGTTCATTAAAGTAGGACTAATTTACACTATGTTATAATCCATGTCTCAAGTTTTGAAATAATGGAAACTCCTGGAAATTGCTATCAAACTTTTAAAGCATTATCTGCTATTGAAATATGTGTTTCTAAAGCAGAGTCTCTGTGCCCGTTGAACCAGTCAGCCTCACCATATTACCATGAACCCTTACACATTGATTAAATACTAATGTGGCCCCAAGGCAATTTCAAATAAAAAGGTTTTTTTTTTTCTTTCTATAGGCCTCATACCTCCAAAGCTATTACGCTACTTTGTTCTTCTGCTAATTATCTGAAATGTTATTAATCTGAAGCCTAAAACTCCTAGAACTTCTTCAGAGCTACTCTACAATGACAATGGAACTGAAGTTAAAAATATAATTAAGAGATTGGAGAAAGAGATTCTAATGGTTAATTTCTAAACCTCTAAACCTTAATGCATATGCCATTCTCTTCTTTTGTCATTTTGTTCTTGTTCCTCCAAATCTTTAAGTGGTGAAATTATAGTCTTTTGCAAAAAGATTGGGAAACAGTCACTATTAAAAAAACAAATACATTGCTTTCATATTGAAGCTGATATTTTTAGCACTTCTGTTCAAAAATCTATATAACCTGTAATTTATATTATTACCTTCCCGGTAGAACCCTCACCCCACTGCCCTTGCACCACTGAAATTGGATGATGCCCTCTGGAGAGATGAAATTCTGGTAGCCCTCAAATGGAATTGTCACTCTTCTACACAGATTCTGAGTCTCAGGGATTGCAGAGATAAATAAAATAGGCATGTGTCACGTCCATTTGTCTTGGGGAGAGATAAAAATTCAGGAGAGATTCTGTCTCTCTAGCTCAGAAAAAGATAAAGAACTGGAAATTTGGGCATTCCCATAAGCTATAGGCTAAGTGTAACATTTAGAGACTACTTTTAATTGTCATTTTAATTTTAAGAGTCATTTTAATTGTCAACAGCACAACTTTTTTAACATAATAAGTGGTCCAAAATGAATGAAATCAAGTTTTATGGATCTGGTTTGGCTGATTTCTTGTGTGCATGAAACCTTTAAATATTTTGACAGCTATCCATATTAATAAATGTTTTCAGAAAAAAATGAAGAATCTTAGATATGAAAGATGTTTCACTTGTATCAATCATCCTGGCCTCATGATGTATTGAGAAGGTGGCCATTAAGTTTTTTTTTTTTTTTAAAGATTTTATTTATTTATTTGAGAGAGAGAATGAGAGACAGAGAGCATGAGAGGGAGGAAGGTCAGAGGGAGAAGCAGACTCCCTGCCGAGCAGGGAGCCCGATGCGGGACTCGATCCCGGGACTCCAGGATCATGACCTGAGCCGAAGGCAGTCGCTTAACCAACTGAGCCACCCAGGCGCCCCTTAAGTTTTAATCACTACCAAATCATTTAGTAAGCACAATAATCCTGACATAGAGAAGAAGAAGAAGAAAAAAAAAAAAAAAACGGTGCCGGGATTTAGCTGTGGAGTCTGTCTCTTGTTATAAAGGCAACACTGAGCAATGGATTTCACTTTTATAAACTTATTTTTCTCATTCATAACATGGGGAAAATAAGAGTACTTATTCATAGTGATGGTATCAGTAGCAAATAAAATAATGCCAAGAAAATGTACTCGGTGCAGTGTAATGTCTTGACAGCCCCCCCGCCCCCTGTGCCCTCTATTCCAGTTACACTCATTCCTTTCATTTTTCTGAATGGACCATTCTTAGGATTCCCGGTTTGTTTGGCTTCTCTATTTTGCACTACCTAGAATGCAATTCTTTCCTACTGTAGACGCTTACTTAACAATGAAGCTCTCAATTATACATCGTCTCTGTTATAAAACGTTTACTGAGTCTGCCTGCTTTCCCCATCCCAACAGGTAGAATTGACCTTCTGCCCTTTTAGACCTCCTTAGTGTGTTGTGGAGGTTTCTATTGTCATAGCAATCACAATTTCACTTTTTGTTTACATCTTTGTTTCCTTCATTAAATATAAATTACTGAAGGCTTAGAAATACTTTATATTCACATATTCTTCCTAAGGAAAGTGCCTGAAATGTAATTAATATGCAATAAGCGTTGAATGAGTGGCATCATGAATACATGCATATTATCAGGATGTGCAAAATCCAATGAGCACTCACAGAGCTTACTATATGCAGTTATTGGGCTAGGAACTTCATAAATAGCGTATTATATAACCCACTGAAATCTGTATTTACAGACAAAAAATAAATATTTGAAAATGAGGTACCTTTCTTAAAACCATGGCAAAATTGGGATTGGCATTGAAGGCTGCCGTAGCTTAAGGTCTCTCTCTCTCTCTCAGCAAGAGAAAGAGAGGTAGAGAGAGGAGATATATGTGTGTGTGTGTGTATGTATATACATATACATACACGTGATAATCTGTATCACAATTATGTGATAATCTAATATATATTATGTTATGGACTGAAGTGTTTCTCAAAATTCGTATGTTGAAGTCCTGAACTCCAAGTACCTCAGAATATGACTATATTTAGAGAAAGGGTTTTGAAGAGGTAATTAAGTTAAAAAGATGTCATTAAGGTAAGCCCTAATCCAATCTGACTGGTGTCCTTATAAGAGGAAAATTAGACATACAAAAATACACCATAGGAAAGACTATGTGAGGATATAAGGAAAGGGTGCCATCTTCAAGCCAAGGAGAGAAATCTCAGGAGAATCTCAATCAGCCAACCTTGATCTTGGACTATCAAGCTCCAAAACTGTAAGAAAATAAATTCCTGTTGTTTAAGCAACCTAGTCTATGGTATTTTGTTGTGCAGCCCTAGCAAACTAATGTATTTACACACACACATACACACACATACACACACATTTTCAATTTGTGTTAACATGGCCTACATACGGGCTGTCTGGGTTGTTCATTCGGTAAGGTCTGCCTTTGGCTCAGGTCATGATCTCGGGGTCCTGGGATTGAGCCCCACATCGGGCTCCCTGTTCATTGGGGAGCCTGCTTCTCCCTCTGCCACTGCCCCTGCTTGTGCTCCCTCTCGCTGTCTCTTTCTCTGTCAAATAAATAAAATCTTTTTTTTAAAAAAGGAAAAAATTATAGCATACATATCTGGTTTTACATAGTCAAACACTATTACAACCCTTACAACTAAAATCATGGTCTTCTGCCTCACCCTGGATTCCTATTCCCCAGAGACTATCAATTTCAACTCATTAGTTGTTTCCTCTTATATTTTCTTCTTATTTCTAACTAGCATGTTTATAATATTATCATATTATTTTTCACACTTAAGATGTAGATATTATTAAATTTCTACCAGAAAAGACGGAGATTTACTTTTTTTACATTCTTCTCCCATCCTTCTAGAATATGTATTTCATAATTTTGGCTAAATAAATATGCAGCATTAACATAATTATGACTACAGCAATGCTATTCTCAGCTCAGTTGCAGACTAGTAAAATACTAAGTAGCAATCCCTCAGGCACTTCCATCCCTGAGAATCAACAACCTTCTCTTCAATCTGCAGAGGCCATTCCTGCCTTGCTTGAAGAGTCTATAATGATTTCCATGAGACAGTTACCTTGTAGCAGAAAATAATTTCTCCTCTTTGTCCCTCCCTGTACAGTGCTCATTGGCTTCCAACCTATAATGTTAATCAGATCCCAGTATATTTCAGGAGATCAATTACAAGTTAAAGCTATAAAACAGGGTTACAAATCAAAAGTATTACCAGATTTTGCTAAATTGTATCAACACAAATCTGGAAAATAGGTATGGAAATGTATTTTTATGGTGTTGAATCAGGAAGGGGAAAAAATAGTTTCAGACATATTGTAGGCCAAGCTGCTTACATACCCACCCCCTACCTAGTCCTATGATAAAGTCCATGAGAAAGACTCTTCACTCTACATTGATGGGGTAAGAACAGAATCTTTTAAAAGTGTGTAATGGTTACTTTCTATAGGCCAAGGTGGTAATGGGAGATACAGCTAATGAAATGGAAATTCATTTTCAGTAGTGATGCTGGAAGCATTCAAGAAGCAGCTCTAATTTATATGATGAATTTATTTGCTCTACTCAGTGCTAGAATGGTCTGAACTAGATAAATCTTTGGTGGCTACTTATTGATCTTCGTGTCCTTAGCAATAAATTTTATGGCTACTCAGAAAGTTCCTGGAAATATTTTATGTATGCCAATCAGAGATCTGATGGGAGGTACCATGATAGCCATGACCAGGTACCCAATTCCCAGATTTGTATCAGATCATAAAATCCAAGTCTGTTGAAGTATTCCAGGTACACTTGTGCAAAGAAACTGCTAATAATAAAAATGTACTGTAAATTTCTTCCCTAGCCTTCCCTTAGAGCTATTTTCCAGGTTTACTGTGTACTAAGTAAGATGCCCATACTATTTGAAAATGATTGAACACTAATTCTGAACTAACGCTAACTTTGGGAGATCCATATTCCTGTCGACCACAAAGGTAATATGGTCTTATGGGTGTATGAGGATAAATCAATATAGTCAACAATGATCAAAATCCCTACATTAACTCTCTGACAGAATTAGAGATGTTGGGACAAGAAGTATCAATTAGGAAGCCCTGGAATTTTTCTTTCCTTCCAAAATAATAAACCAAAAGTAATTCTTGGGGCAAAGGGGGGTTGCGGAGTATGACACCAGAATCAAAGATTTGAAAGATGTCAAGGAGAGGATTCCTAACACTTTCCCCAATTAACTCACCTGTTTCGTTTGTGCAGAAGACAGATGTATCCTGGAGAAAGACAGTTGGTTACTAAGAAAGTAAACAAAAGATAATTGCAACATTGTCTATTCTTCCTGTGGTCTCTTTACGGTAGGAAATCAGCAAAGGCCTTTGTCTCTGTTACATATGTTTGTTTCTACCACCACAAGGGAAAGAACACCAGAAGTAGTTTGCATTCAGCCAACAGAGATAGCATAATATCTTTGTTCTTATGCTTTAGAGCTGAATCAATCAGATGGAAGAGATATATAATGAGGACTTGCTTCTAGTAGAACTCTAAGGCATGATAAGCTGTACTCACATGTCACCTACAATCTCAATGTACTTGCTCTTGCTTCACTCTTTATTTCCAGCTATCTCATGTAATAATTTCATAATGTTTAATTTTAGGTGTCAACTTGACTGGGCCAGCGGATGCCCGGATAGCTGGTTAAACAATATTCCTGAATGTGTCTCTGAGAGTGTTTCTGGAAGAGGTTAGCATTTGAATCTGGACAGAATAAAGCAGAAGGTCCTCCCCAATGAGGATGGGCATCAGACAATCCATTCAGGGTTTAAATAGAACAAAAATGTGAAGAAAGGTTGAATTCACTCTTTGACTAACTGCAAGAACTAGAACATCAGTTTTCTGGCCTTGCAGCTCCTGGTTTTCAGGTCTCAGACTCAGACTAGCAACTAAACCATTGACACTCTGGCTCTCAAGGCTTTCAAACTCTATCACCAGCTTTCTTGGATCTCCAGCTTGTGGATGGCAGATCATGGAACTTCTCAGCCTCCGTAACCATGTGAGCCAATACTTCATAATAAATTTCTTTATCTCTATGTAAATATATATCCCCTATCGGTTCTGTTTTTCTGGGGTACCCTGGCTATTATATACTTGATGCCATGCTTCTAAAAATAATTACATCAATAATAAAAATTTCCATTCATTAGTTATTTTCTGTGTGTCAGGCACGCTACTAAGTGCTTGACAGACACTAACAACCCTGTGGAGTAGACTATAAGCTCCATGGAAAACAGTGTATCCATCTCAGTCACTATTGTGCATCCAATATTAGTGTAGTGCCTTACTCACATATTATGCTCTATTAAATACTTATTGAATGAAATAATTGGCAGATATTATTAAGCCCATTCACAGATGAAGAAATAGGGGCACAAATATGTTATATAACTTGCTCAAAGCCTGTTACTAAGTGGCAAATCTGTAATTCAAAGCAAGGTACTTCTGATTCCATATTCTACTCTTAAATACTATATGATAAATTACTTTTCTCTCATCTTACCACCTGTTTCCAAACTCAATAAATCCACCTCCACCTACATTTCCTTCTGTTTCTAACCATAATCTCATTACTTTAATCATTCTCTCATTGAAATCCTTCATGTTTCCTTATCTAATGAATGTTTTTTAAAAAATGAAGACTTGAATAAATGGAGACCTATGTGTCATTCTAAGAATGCACAATAATCTGACTATATTAAAGCAAATAAGATATAAATTATTTCATGTGCTAGTGAATAATTAATTATTATGTTTAATGCTTTAAACACATCAGAGTAGAGCAATATGCAAAGCATGATGCTGAAATATACCAGACCAGGAGAGAGAATATGAAAGATGTCACTGTATAAACTTAGTGGTTTAGGAACGCAGTATACAAATGATATTGTAAATAGCATTAGGGATTCTCATTGTACAGCATGGAAATTGAGAAAATTCAAGAGTTTTGACTGCAATCTTTTGATACAAAGAATGTGGTGTTTATTGGACACTAATAAATTTTTAAATGGCCAACATATTCACACGTTTAGCATTTGAAGCCAACATAAGGATGTATTTATGATGAGATTACCTTAAATATTTTTTTGCAGTGTTCAGGGCAGCAAGACACATCCATATGATTGAACTATGCACGTAATGCTTAGTTTTATGTTTTGATACCCAGTTATCTAATCAAATACTAATCTAGAGATTTTGTAGATATAATGAAATCATCAGTTGAGTTCAAGTGAGAGAGATTACCCTAGGTAAACTGCATGGGCCTGATTCAATCAGCCACGAGCAAAAATGGGCTTTCCTTAAGAAATTTGACCTATGGATAGCAGCTTCCATTCCCATATCTAAGTGTTCCTGCTTGCCCTTCCCGCTTGCCTTTCCCGGAGCCCTGCCCTATAGATTTCAGACTTGCTTCTCCAGCCCTGCAATAAATCTCTTAATGTAAATAGCTTGCAGCTTCTGTTTCTCTGATAATCCCGACTAATACAATGCCACATGCTTTTGTGATAAAAATGATGGAGTGGTGTGTGTGCGTGCGTGTGTGTGTATCCTGATTCACACACATAATGCTCATCATCGTGAGAAATTATTAACAAAGCTTTTCTGTTTTGTGAAGTTCAGGGCTGGGCTATGAGTTAAAGTAAATATAAATTTAGTCTTCTTATCTCCATAATACACACAAGTTGAGGGTTTGTCAATATTCCAGTAGACTCTTTTGAACATTTATCAGTCAGCATTGGCAGTTTTGACAGGCAAACTGCTTGCTGAATACCAAATGCAAAAGCACTAAGCTGTCATTTTTAGACAGGTTATTACTTTGAAATGATTATTACTTAAGATAAGTTCCTCCATATATTTAATTCAGACTCCCTACCATCTCACTTGTAAAGTGCTTTGATGTAAATTTTATCTGTATGCAGTAAATGTAATATTAATGCTTTTAATAAGTCGATTTTTGTATTCAAAGGATTTCTGATTATTCTTACTACATCAAGGTGTGAGATACACTACAGTCTGTTTATATTGATGTCATATTTGGTCTTTAACCTGGCAAATGGAAACTCCTACTGAATTTGATGATTACATGGGCATAAAATATGTTTCTTAAATTATTTCTCCAAAATGCATTTCAAGTGTCATTATAAATCAAAATTCAAATAATGTCAAGATTTTTCAATAATTCAGGGGTACAGGTTTTTTTTTTTTTTGTCTAAGAGTATAAGAAGCTCACAGCACATTTTATTGAAGAGAGTTGTAGAAAAAAATAGACAAGAGAACTGCAAACACATATGCACACATACATAGAATAGAACCATTTCTACATCATTACATATGCATAGGCTTGACTCACCCTTGTTATGAGTTTGTATTCTTAAGCGAAAGATGAGAATAAACTCATCAACTAGTGAAAAAGTGCATTTGCATGATATCAAATCCTGTAACTCATTAAAGTTTTTCTAATCAACTCATCTGAATAAGATATGATGATGATGATGATGATGATGAAAATGAAAATGAAGATATAAGACAGCAATAGCTACTTTTGCATAGTAAGGCTAGTCTATAAGAGTATACTCCAATTAGATGGAACGGAAACATTTACCCCATATGATTTATTTATCTACACAGCTGCATGATGTTGATGGGAATCAGGAATGCCAATTTTATTGTTTGTTCATAATTTTAGGGCTGCCTCTGGTGATTGGAGCCCCAGTTTGATTTTTCCCTAAGCAGGCTAGGATGGAATATACCCCAAGATGAAGTAAAAAGACAACGGAAGTTTCTCAGTGTAATTCAGAACTAAATTCATTTATAAATAACCAGTTATTGAAATGATATTGGTGACTTTTATAAAGGAAACAAAGAAAAAAAAACAGCACAAAAAAAGTACTCAAAAATACCAAATATTCCTAATAAAATAATATGAATTGCTGTACTATGTAATGAAAAACTTAAAATGTATATATAGTTGTGTGGGAAAATGTATACAGAATTTTTTAAAGATAGTTTTTTTTTTTTTAAAGATTTTATTTATTTATTTGAGAGAGAGAGAATGAGAGAGAGAGCACATGAGAGGGGGGAGTGTCAGAGGGAGAAGCAGACTCCCTGCCGAGCAGGGAACCTGATGCGGGACTCGATCCAGGGACTCCAGGATCATGACCTGAGCCGAAGGCAGTCGCTTAACCAACTGAGCCACCCAGGCGCCCCTAAAGATAGTTTTATTTAAATCAATATCAATTGCCATACTTTAAAACCAGAAATCCACAAAATGCTAAGCATTCTCAATAGAAAATTATAATGATCATCTACATCACAATAATTACTCAGATTGTAAGTCTATGCTATGCCTTACTAAATTTTAAACTAAATTGAATAAACAGACTAAAGAATAAATTAAATTTCAATGAACAGAAGTAGGTTTTTGGTTTTTTTTTTCTTTTTTTAAAGCATAGCCATGTTTACATAATTATCTCTGGCCCTCAAATTAAAGGAAGCAATGAATTCAGCTAGTTGCATGGGTAGATGGGTAAGGGGATGGCAGAATGGGTGAAAAGAGAAAAGAATGGCAGTGGGTTAGCAACTCCTGGAGGCAGAGATAGGGGATAAATATGGTGTTGTATTCAGAAGGGCAATGAGGACGTTACTCCACTAATAAATCTTTGCTTTATTTTAGAGAAAATTAATGCAGAAAAAAAGGCTTAGACGATGCTTCAAGCATGGGTTCTGGAGCAATTTGGAGAAGAGTACAAACCTGAATTCCGAGTAAGGGCAGAGCTGGGAGTGTTCCCTGGGACAGGATGAAGAGCAGATACCTCTATCAGCTGAACAACACTTCACAATAGGAAGTTGGACCTTGAAGGGCTCTGTTGACCAAGAAAGAATTCACTGAAAATGTAAGCAACCCGGCATTTATTTGGGCAATGAGAATTGCAATTTGGAAACACAGATTTAGGTGGAAACTTGAATCCTGTTCCAAGGAAGAGAAAGGAGGGGCAGAATTATAAAGATGAAGGTTTACAAGTATAGTTCTCTCTAGGTCCTCTATGCAAAACAGGGATTGAAAAAAGTTAATTGGGATTGGTTGGCTTAATGTGTCAATGAGGGACTGAAACTTGTTAAACTAAATTGGCTCCTTTTGAAGTGAAGAATGTAGATGATCTGGTTGCCATGCTGAGGAGGAAGTTAAGTCCAGCGTGAGGGCTCAAGGCTAGCTTAAGAGTTCAAATAGTTCATAGTTCTTCTAATGAGAACATGCTTAAGTTCCTCCTTCTTTATGGGCTTCCCACCCCATTTTTTTTTTTTTTTAAGATTTTATTTATTTATTTGACAGAGAGAGAGAGAGCGAGAGCAGGAACAAAGCACGGGGAGTGGGAGAGGGAGAAGCAGGCTTCCCGCAGAGCAGGGAGCCCGATGTAGGGCTGGATCCCAGAACCCTAGGATCATGATCTGAGTGGAAGGCAGACGCTTAACGACTGAGCAACCCAGGCGCCCCTTCCCACCCCATTTTTAAGCTCTTTTTTGAAATCTCCTTTTACAGTTCTCATGGACCTAATGAGAAGCTTAGTTTTCTCCTAAATATATAACTTATTTGTAAAAGGCAGTGGCATTTTAGGAAAAAAGATGCAAGTCAAATTTAAAGAACTGGGGTTTAATACTCACTGGAACACAGATCTGCTGTGCAACCTGAGGCAAGGCAAGCCCCAGTCTACCCGCAATCTTGTCCCGTAACAAATGATGAGAAGCAACTACGAAATTCATCATTCAATGACACTGCTGTGAGTAGTCTAAATGTTTACTAGCAGAAAAATAACGGCATTAAAAAAGAGACGGAAGGGGCCCCTGGGTGCCTCAGCCGGTTGGGCGTCTGCCTTCGGCTCAGGTCATGATCCCAGGGTCCTGGGATCGAGTCCCACATTGGGCTCCCTGCTCAGCGGGAAGCCTGCTCCTCCCTTTCCTGCTCCCCCTGCTTGTGTTCCCTCTCTCGCTGTGTCTCTCTCTGTCAAATAAATAAAATCTTTAAAAAAAGAGAGACAGTTGGAATTACACTTATCAACCTAATCAAAGCAGAGAATTTGGTATTTCTCTTGAAGTCATTACAGGAAGAAATTTCTAATTTTAACTTCTTCCAATACAAAGTATTCATTTACTCCACAACTAATACATATTTTCTGTAGAAAATAAGAGAATACAGACACAAATAAATTCACAAGAAATCCTAACATGCCGAGATATTTAGTTTCATGTAGGTGTGTGCATATGTAGTTATCTCTATGCACACACATATATGGATAAAAAATATCTTTATTTTGTTATGTGTTTCAAAATTATTTTCTAATATATATTTTATATTACTGTGTAATATATGTTTATTTACATAAATTTATACATAATATAATAAATATATATTTAAAATTATTATATAATATGTATTTTTCTTTTTTAAAAATTTTTTTAAAGATTTTATTTATTTATTTGTCAGAGAGACAGAGAGAGCGCACAAGCTTGGGGAGCTGCAGGCAGAGGGAGAAGCAGGCTCTCCGCTGAGCAAGGAGCCTGACGTGGACTTTGATCCCAGGACCCTGGGATCATGACCTGAGCCGAAGGCAAACACTTAACCAACTGAGCCACCCAGGCATCCCTGTATTTTTCTCTTTATGAGAGGATATAATGTGAGCATGGTTTAAGGAACAATAATGAAAAAAATTCTTATGAGCCTATCATTAAACTTAAAAATAGAAACATAATCTGTATATATGAACTGGTAAATGGTAGAGCAAAATCTTTCCATTTTCTTTTCTTGAGAAATACATGGTTTGTCCTTTGCATTTCATACATATTTGAGAATGAGCTTGTGATATCTTATGAAAATAACTCCATTAAAGTCATATTGGAAATAATTTGCTGTGCAATCTTTATATTGAGTCTTCCTATTTATTTATTTATTTTTAAACATTTATTTATTCTAGAGACAGAGAGCATGCATGCATGGGGAGAGGGGCAGAGGGGGAGAAACTTCAAGCAAATTCCCTGTGAGCATGGAGCCCAGCACCAGGCTGGATCCCATGACCCATGAGATCATGACCTGAGTGGAAACCAAGAGTTGGACACTTAACTGACTGAGCCATCCAGGCGCCCCTGAGTCGTCCTATCTAAAGTGTGACCTATAATTTCTGCTTTGAAATTTTGAACAGTCTCATTTTTTTCTGTCAAGATTTTGTACATCTTCTAAGATTTATTATTATTATTAGCTACTGCAAATGTACTTCTTTTAATTAAACATTTTATATTGAGATGATTATTAATTCACATGCTATTGTGTGAAATAATATAGAGATTTCATGTAGCTTTTACTAAATTTTGCCTGATAGGAACATCCTTCAAAACTATAATATGATATCATAACCAGGATATTGACACTGATAAAGTCAAAATAAAGAACAATCAAGATACATCACCACAAAGGATCCCCATGTCACCAGTTCATAGCCATATCTAACTCATATCCCCAGCTCTCTAACTTGGGCCAACCACTAATATGTTCTTCCATTTTTATAATTTTGTAATTTCAAGAATATTATATACATAGAATCACACAGTATATAAACTTTTGGGGTTATGACAGTTCCATATTTAGTTTTATAAGAAACTGCCAAAACTTTGGCAATGACTGTACCATTTTAGATTCCCAGCAATAAAGTATGAGTGAATCCAGTTTCTCTGCACTCTCGTCAGCACTTGCTGCTGACGTTATTTTTTATTTTAGCCTTCTGATAGGAATATGGTGATATCTCAGTGCAGTTTTAATTTTCATTTCCCAATGGCTAAGAAAGTTGAACATCTTTTCATGTGCTCATTTATCATCTTTCACTGAATCATCTTCCATTTATCTCTTCACTGAAATGTCTCTTTATATCTCCTGCCTGTTTTATAGTTGGATTTTTGTCTTTACTGTTGAGTTTTGAGAGTTTATTATTTTCAATACTAGTTCTTTACCAGATAGGTGGTTTGCACATACTTTCTCCCCACTGTAGCTTAGCTTTTCATTCTGTTCACAGAGCTTTGAGGAGCAAAAGTTTTAAATTTTGATGCAGTCCAATTTGTCAGTTTTCCTTGTTATGGATCATGATTTTGGTGTCAAGTCTAAGAACTCTTTTTTTTTTTTTTAATTTGAGATAGAGAGAGAGAGAGAGAGCATGAGAGGGGGGAAGAGGCAGAGGGAGGAGCAGACTCCCCACTGAGCCAGGAGCCTATTGTGGGGCTCAATCCCTCCTGAGATCATGACCTGAGCCGAAGGCAGATGCTTACCCGACTGAGCCACCCAGGGGCCCCATGTCCAAGAACTCTTTACCTAGCCCTTGATCTTGGTGATTTTCTCCCATTTTTTTTTTTTCCTACAGGTTTGTAATGAAGAGGATGACTCCATTTTTGATGTTTGAATGCTAACGATTTTCAAACCCCAGCACATCCCCATGTCCCACATCTGGGTAAGCAATTTAAAAAGACCACATATTCCCTCCTTTGGCACTGGAATTTCAAATCATACACCCCTTGTGTGGCCCATGTGTGAGAATCAGTTCCCCAGCTCCATTTCCTAACATAACTCATCTCAAGCCAATTGTCCCTCCTCACCACTTTAAGACATTTTTAGACCTGCTCGGAAGACTTTCCCTATCTGCATGGAAAGCCTCATTATGTGAGTATAAAACTTCACAATTTCTTTGTGTGTATATGTAGAATCATTAGTCTTGACATCTAAACTAAATTTTAAGAGAGCAATTGTAGTGGCTCATATTATCTGTCTGGCTAGGCCACTGTACCCAGATACTTGGTCAAACATGTCTGGATGTTGCTGTGAAGGCGTGTGTGTGTGTGTGTGTGTGTGTGTCTGTTTGTCTGTCTGTCTGCATGTGTATTTAGATGACATTAACATTTAATCAACAGATTTTGAGTAAAGCAGATAACTATCCATAATGTGTGTGGGCATCACCAACTGATTAGTTGAAGGCCTTAAGAAAAAGACTGATTTCCCCTAAAAAGGAGGCCATTCTGAAAACAGACTAACTTCAACGTTGAGCTGCAACATCAACTCTTCCCTGCAGCCTGTGGACCTGTCCTACAGATCTTGGATTTGCCAACCTCCACAGTCATATGAGCTAATATCTTAAAATAAATCTCTTTCTCTTTCCATTCCTCTTCTGCTTCCCCACCTCTATTGGTTCTATGTCTCAGGAACACTCTGACTCCTATAGAAGTACAAAGGTCCATATGTTTCTGTAGGAATAGCTTCAACAAAATTTTATAGTTTTTACATATAGTCTATGATTCATTTCGGGTTAGTTTTGTATTAGGTGTGAGATTTAGACTGAGGTTCACTTTTTGACCTATGTGTGTCCAGATGCTCCCACACCATTTATTGAAAAGGCTGTTCTTCCATTTAACTACTTTTGCATCTTAGTGAAAAACTAGTTGGACATTTTTGTGTGGATTTATTATTGGATTTCCTATTCTGATTATTGATCCATGTTTTCATTTTTACACTAAAGTCATAGTCTTCTGATCTCTTCAGGCACATAGTAGAACTTCATGTGAAGTATAGTGATCCTTCCACTTTACCCCTCTTTTTCAAGATTATTTTAGCTGTTCTAAGACTTATACTTTGCCACATATATTTTAGAATAAATGTTTACATATACAAAATATTTCAGCAAAATTTTTAATGGAATCGGATTAAATCTATAGATCAATTTGAGAATAATCAATATCTTTACTATATTGAGTCTTCCATTCTATGGACATTATATGTCTTTCCATTTATTTAAGTCTTCTTTAATTTCTCTCTCACATCTTGTAATTTTCAGCATCCAGATTCCACATTTTGTGGTTTATTATAAATTTTCCATTTTCTCTGAAGTGAATACAAATGGTATTGTGTTTTTACTTTCCCTGTTAGCATATAGAAACAAAATTGATTTTGCATGTGTTTTGTGGGTTGTGAACATTCTTTTGTGATTGTGCATTTTATCTGATTTTTGTATATATGTAGAAATGCAATTTATTTTGACTACTGAGTTTTTAATCTACCCAAGCTTGCTAAATTTTCTAATTCAAATAGTGTTTAAGTAATTTGGGGGAAATTTTCTATGTAAGCAATCTGGTCATGTGCAAATATTGAGTATTTTTTTTCTCTTTCTTATTTATATACTACTTTCTATATTCTTTTTTTTTTTTTACCTAACTAAAATGTGTAGGCACCAATATATAGTTAAGCTGTTTAAAAGAATTGATAATAGCAAGTATCTGTGCCTTGGTTGCTTTTTAATAAGCTTCAGCATTTTATTATTATTTGTGATGTTATTGTTGACTTTCTATAAGGAATTCCTGTTCTTGTTTTCTTTAATTCTTTTATATGGGGGCACCTGGGTGGCTCGGTCAGTTAAGCATCTGCCTTCACCTCAGGTCATGATCCCAGGGTCCTGAAATTGAGTCCGGCATCAGGCTCCCTGCTCACTGGGGAGTCTGCTCCTCCCTCTCCTTCTAACCCTCTCCCCTGCTGGTGCTCTCTCTCTCTCTCAAATAAATAAATAAAACCTTTAAAAAATAAAATAAAATAAAATTCTTTTATATGTCTTATTTGTTGAATTTTGTTAAGAAGTTCTATTTCGTTTTTAGTTTACTAAATATTTTAGCTATAAAATTTTGAATTTTATAGAATGTTATGTCTGCAACTATTGATGATGATCCTATGTTTTTTCTTCTTAAAAATGTTATTGTGGCTAATCACTTCAGTCTTTTTCTGATATTTGGTTAAGCTTGCGTTCCTGGAATAAACACAACTTTATCATGGCATATTATCTCTTTAAAATTTTGCTGTATTTGCTAACACTTTGTTTAGGGTATTCTATATCTTCTTTATGTTCTATGTAGGGTAGGTATGTAATTCTGCCCCCCCTTTTTTATTAGTTCTTACTTGGTTCTGAAATTAGGATTTTATTATTCTCATAAAATATTTTGGAAATGTTTTCTATTTTTCTCTACTCTAAAAGAGTTTGTATAAATTTAACTTATTTGTTTATTAAATGCTTGGTAGAACATCCTCTAAAGCCATTTAGGGAACACTAAAATTTAGATGTACTTTGTTTAATGGTTACAATTCTTTTGGGTTTTCTATTTCTTTTAGAGTCAATTCTGACATACTGTATATTTCTACAAATCTAATTCTCCAAGTAATTAAAAAAATTTATTGACATAAAAATATCCATAAATTCTTTATATTAACTCTAAAACTTAGAATTGTGATATCACACACATAGAGAAGAGTGCATAAAACATGAATATAATTTAATAATTTCCAAATAAGCAAACACTGTATATTCAAAACCTACATGAAGATAAAGAACATTTCTAGCACCTCAGAAGCTTACAACTGTAAATCTTCCTTCCTAGGAAAGTTTATTACTCTAAAATTTGTGGCAATCACTTATTTTTCCCCATATACTCTTACCACTTAATTAGGAATTGCTCATTATTACAGCTTAGTGACGCCTCTTTTTGAATTTCATATAAATGGGATCATACAGTATGTTTACCTCTGGTTTCTTTTGTTCAATATTAGTTTTGAGAGATTCAACCATGTTTTGGGTGCTGTAGTATTTCATAGCATTTCATTCATTCTCAATTCTGTATTTTATGATTTTGCACAATTTATTTATCCATTCAAATATGATCACAATTTGAGGTTTGGTTTTTGTTAATTTTTTTCCCGCGGTGATTATTTTTTATCAAGAAGAATTAAGTTGATTCCTAGTTTTGTTACTTACTAGTTGTATGAGTTTAATTGGTCACTTATTTTTTCTAAATTATTCCATAAAGTATCTATTTCATTATTCAAACATAAGATAACAATGTAAAATAATCTTCCTTTTCATTATTATAGTGTAGTATTTTCCATTATGCACTTACAAAGTGTGTTATCTCTTGAAAATTATTGGAGGTTTTTCTCCTTATCAAGCATTAAAAATATGTATATTGATATTATGATGTTTGGGGCATAAGGCAGTCTGGAATATAATATATATTACAATATGTAATATATAATATAATATATGATACAATATATCACTTATTTCCATCTTAAGTCAAATGTAGTCAAATGACTACAAAATTAACCACACTTTTTACTTTTTCATTAGTTTTAAATGTTGCCAAAATAAGAGAATTAAATGTTTTAAAATATTTCCTTTCCTTTGGAGTCTCTAGGCATATAATTCTTCAAATATTTTCTAGGTTTTCAAAATCTATTTTTTGATAATTAAATTTACATATCTAACTCTGAACACTTTTCCTTTCTTTGGGAATCCCTGTGCATCTCCAAATCTCCATCATTCCCCCTCTTCTCAATTACACAAAACAAACACATAATCTCAGGAAAAACACTGCACACTCTATGCAAATGAAGCTTCAAGACTAGTACTCCAGACTGAGTGACAATGTAGCTCAGTTGCTTGGGATAATCCCCATTTATATCTGCTGACCTGAGGTTATTATTAATAGCCCTTTCACTACCCAAATCTTCCAGTCTGAACAATAAATTACAGGGTTACCCTACATAGTCTTCATTTCAACTAAATTGTTGTTGGCAAACCTACTATTTCACTAGCTAAGGTAAAATAGCCACTTTCTTCCTATGTTGTCTAGCTGTATGAAATAAGTCTGGAATAATAGTTTTTATTGTATATTCCAACACACTAAAAGATAATTAGATTACTCAAGAATTTCATGAGATAGGTCAGAGGTTTTATTAATTTGCACTATCCAAATAAGAAAATGAGTCACAGAGGAGCTGAGAGATTGTTGGCCAAGTTTAAGGTAGAAGAGAAGACGAATATCCTGATTCCTGATTTTTAGTTCATTGCTCTTTCTACTAAAGATAAAATAACATGTATAACATTTGGAAATAATTGGCTGAATGAGTAGGCATTGTACAGATCAGGGATAAAAGCTCTACTTAAAGAAGGAAGAAAAGAGAATTCTCAACCGTTAGGGCTTAGGTGCATAAATTATGTTTGGTAGGACCAGCAGAATTATCAGTACATTTTTCATTTCTTAAAGATTTACATTTGGTAACATTGGAAGATCGAAATGATTTTAGAGTCCAAATTGGCTACTCTAAAAGAGGTTGCACTTACCTATGCTAATGTTAATGAACACATGTTATGACTCAATAGAATGTTTGATTAAGCAGAGGCAGTTTTTCAACCAAATTAATTGATTTTACCCATTTGCTCACATACAGCCCCGCCTGTGTGCGACAGAACCAGTCTGAGCTATTTCTACGGCCCCTTGCTCCATGTTCTGTCTTCTTATATCCCAAGCCATACTTCCTTAATTGTCATCCAACTTAGTTATTATGATCTCCGTGGAGACACTCTCCTGCTCAGCTCTTCATGCTTCTTTTCCTCTTTAGTCTTTCATTCCTTCAAGTTAGCTATTTGCCAAACAAAAGAGGTAGGAGGCTTTGCTTCCATACTTAGCTAATGATAGGAAGTTTGCACCCTTATAAAATGATTATATGTGTCATGAAAGTTACTCTTACGTGCTTTATTGAGGACACATATTATTTGAAAGGTGAAACTTGTAGGACTAAAGGGTGAGATTGCCAGATAAAATGCAGGATGCACAGTTAAATTGAATTTTAGATAAAAGGCAAATAATTTTTAGTGTAAGTCCCAAACATTGCATGAGGCATACTTATATGAAAAAATCACTTGTTTAATTTAATTTCAAATTTACCTTGGTGTCCTATATTTTTCTTTGTAAAATATGGTAAACCCCAGGAAGGGGGAAGACTGTGAGAGTGCTCATATTGCTATCTTGGTTTCTGGAACAGAAGAGTAAAACCCCTCAATACAATAATTAGGAGAGTGGAGATAGCCAATTATCCTTTTTCTTCCTTTTCTTCTTTTTCTCTCTTTTCTTCTTCTTCTTCATCCTATTCCTTCCATCCTCCATCTCTCAGAAATTGTAGTAATAGTGGTAGTCGTAGTCATAGTAACAGTAACAGTAGTAGTGGTGGAAGTAACAGTAACAGGAGTAGTAAAACTAATAATATCATTAATCCCTCCCTTTGTATAGTACTTTCAGATGTATCATCTTACTTGCTTTTTAGTGACTTATGTTTTTTTCCATATAGATACTGAAAATGGGGGGGAAAGGAAAAATAATTACAGAAATATATTTAACATTTCTTTGTTTAGACATATTCTTACTATGAAAGTAACCTCTTATATAAGTAAGGCAGGTAAAATGAAATTGAGACATAATCCAGATTAATTCAGAGCCCAGAGCTTCCTACTAATGATCAAAGTTGTACAGGGGCTTCATTTCTTAAATGAGTCACTATATTGACTTCATTAAATGAAATGAGTTTAATTAAATGTATTCGGCAAAGTATGGAGGAAATTTAGCAGACCATATTTAGACGACTCTGTAATAATGAACTGAAGGGGAAAAGTGAGGCAAATGTTAGAGGTTAAACCATTTTTTCACTTCTTAGCCTCTATGATTTTAGTAATATAGGTCAAAGTATATGCAGACCTTGTATAGCCATGTTATCAATCTTATTTATACTCTCTTTTCATGGTAGAGTAGTTCTTTTAAGCATTTGGTCTTAAGTAATATTTCTAAAACATGAGGATTTTAGTAGATGATTGAGAACTATAATGTGAAACAGACTAATGGATTTTGTGTTACAATGAAAGAGTGATTTTTAACTAGGAGGTATAACATGTTGCTTTTGACATGATTCATACTGTTTAGATCTATCATTCTATAATTAATATCTGCTATAAAAAATTTAAATCTGTCTAGCACTGTAATAAACATTTTACAAAGATTATTTTACTTTTATCTTCCAAAATGCCTATAAGGTAGATAGCACCCTTAATGTTTGAAGGAAGGTTGACCTTAGAATGTATCAGCAATGGGGCGCCTGGGTGGCTCAGTTGGTTAAGCGACTGCCTTCGGCTCAGGTCATGATCCTGGAGTCCCAGGATCGAGTCCTGCATCGGGCTCCCTGCTCAGCAGGGAGTCTGCTTCTCCCTCTGACCCTCTCCCCTCTCATGTGCTCTCTTCCTCATTCTCTCTCTCAAATAAATAAATAAATAAATAAAATCTTTAAAAAAAAAAAAGAATGTATCAGCAATGTTATACACAAACAATGAATCATGGAACATTACATAAAAAACTAATGATGTAATGTATGGTGATTAACATAACATAATTTAAAAAAAGTTAAAAAAAAGAAGGTATTAGCAAATGGCACAAAGTAACTCAACTGTAGAGTGGTAAAGTTAGTATGTAGACATGCTGGTATTTATCTCTGAGGTATAATGAACATACAATCTCCACATGTTTAAAGAGTACAATTTGATAAATTTTGACATACGTATATACCCATGAAAAAAAAATCACAATTAAGATAATGCACATATCCATCACCCACAAATATTTCCTCATGTCCTTTTGTAATCTGTCCCTCTATCTCTTCCAGTCACCCTTCTTATCCCCAGGAAATTGCTGATCTATTTCATGTTACCATAGATTAATTTGCATTTGCCAGAATTTAATGTAAATGGAATCATACAGTGTGCAGTATTTTTTTCTGGCTTCTTTCACCCAGAATAATAATTTTAAGATATATCCATATAATTTTTTACCAATTCTTTTTTTTCTCTTTATATTGCTAAGCAGTATTGTGCACCATATGGATATACCACAAATGTCTACCTACCCAGAGGTAGGTACCAAACATTTGTATTGTTTCCAGTTTGGGGCTATGACAAATGAACTATTATGAACATTTGAGGATAAGTCATTTAGTGGACAGTTTTCAGGGGTTTTTTTTTAAAGATTTTATTTATTTATTCATTTATTTATTTGAGAGAGAGAGAATGAGACAGAGAGCATGAGAGGGAAGAGGGCAGAGGGAGAAGCAGACCCCCTGCCGAGCAGGGAGCCCGACGTGGGACTCAATCCCAGGACTTCAGGATCATGACCTGAGCCGAAGGCAGTCGCCCAACCAACTGAGCCACCCAGGCGCCCCAGTTTTCAGTTTTTTTGAGTGAATACATTTAAGACTGGAATGTCTGGACCACAAACTAGGTGTGTTTTAATTTTTAAAGGAACTGCCAAACTGTTTTACAAAGTGCTTGTACTGGTCTCCATTGCCACTAACAGTGTTTTAGAGTTCTAGTTGTTTCTCAGCACTGAGTGGTCAGGCTTTCTGATTTTAGACATTCAAGTAGGTAAGTAGTTGAATCACTTACGTTTTAATTATGTTTAAAACCCTTAATGACTAATGATGATGAATAAGCATTTTTTCATGTGCTCATATGCCATCCATATGTTTCCTTTGGTGAAATGAAATGTCCGTTTGAAGTTTGCTCATTTTTAGAGGGTTATTTGTGCCGTTTTAAAATTATTGAATTTGGAGGGTTCTCTATATATTCTGCATAGAAATATTTTATCAGACATGTTATTTGAAAGTTTCTTCCCCCAAATCTGCAGGTTGTCTTTTCATTCTCTTAGGAGAGACTTTTTTAGAATGAAATTTCCCAATTTTGAAAAACTCCAATTTATTCTTCTTTTTGTCTTTCATGTGTCATGCTTTTTGTGTCTTTAAGAGATATGTGCCTAGCCGAAGTTCACTCTTAGACCTGTGGTATATTTTGAATTAGTTTTTGTATATTGTAGAAAGTATGGGTGAACATTCCATTTTTTTTCCACAGGTATTTCCAATTGTTCCAGCATTGTTTGTGGAAAAGACTATCCTTTATCCACTAAATTTTCATGTGTCTGTTGGCCATCTGTATGTCTTCTTTGGAGAAATCTCTGTTCATGTCTTCTATCCATTTTTTAATTGGGTTGTTTTTTGGGTGTTAAGTTTTATTAAGTTCTTTATATATTTCGGATACTGACTCTTTTTAATTCCTTTTTTTATTACTTGTTTGATGAATGGAGTACTTAAAAGTGCATTATTTAGTTTACAGATATTTGGGGGATGTTCCAAACATCTGTCTATGAATTTCTAATTTAATACCATTATAATCTAAAAACACACTTTCTATTGCTTGAATCAGTTAAAACTTACTGAGGTTTGTTTTATAACTCAGAATATGACCTGTTTAGGCAAATGTTTCATGTGTACTTGAAAAAAACGTGTATTCTGCTTTTGTTTAGTGAAGTATTTTATAAATTTCAACTAGTTCAGTTTGGTTTATAATGTTGTGCAAGCCTATATCCTGTCATTATCTGTCTAATCATTCTATTAGAGAAGATTTTTTAGAACTTTCTAGATTTGTAGGTGAACATTTGTCTATTTCTCCTTGAAATTCTTTCCATTTTTGTTTCATGTTTTTAAGCTATGTTATTAGGTACATAAACTTTTAGGATTGTTAAATTTTCTAGATCAGCTTGCCACTTTCTCATTAAATGATTTCCTTTCTTTCTGATAATTTTCTTTGCTCTGAAATCTACTTTGTTTGACATTAATAGAGCCATTTCAGCACTCTTCTTAATCAATGTTAGGGTTATATGTACTTTTCCTTCATTTTACTCTTAAAATATTTGTTTTATATTTAAAGTTATTTTCTCATGGGATAAGTTGGATCTTCCTTTTTCAATCAGTCTGAGAATTTTTGCTTTTTAATTGGTGTTTTTAGATCATTTATCTTTAA
Organism: Mirounga angustirostris; assembly: GCF_029215605.1. NCBI lineage: Eukaryota > Metazoa > Chordata > Mammalia > Carnivora > Phocidae > Mirounga > Mirounga angustirostris. Next base: position 40,992,700 of record NW_026991722.1, on the reverse strand, counting down.
TGTAATTATTGATATGATTTGGTATAAATTTACCATCTTGCTACTTTCTCCCACATCCTTGTTCCTCTTTTCTTTTTTCTGTTTTCTATTGAGTTAATTATATATTTATTATTTTCCTCGATCTTTTTTGATGTGTTAGCTACACCTCTTTATTTGTTATATTACTGGTTTCTTCAGGATTTATAGTACACATCTTTAACATATCACAATATGCCTTCACATTATATTATACTGTTTCATATATAGTAAAAGAGTCTTATAATAGTGTATTTCTATTTCACCCTACTCAAACTTTGTGTTACTATTTTCTTACATTTTACTTCCATCTATCCTATAAATCCCACACTATTTTGCTATTACTTTTGCTTTAAAAAATTGATTCTGTTTTTAAATATTTAAAAAATAAGAAAAATTCTTCGTATTTACCATTTTCAGTTCTCTTTATCTTGTTGTGTACATACAGGTTTTCATCTACCATCCCTTTTGCTTGAAGAACTTTCTTTAACACCTCTTATAGCGTAGGTCTATAGATGTCCAATTATTTCACTTATATATATCTGAAAAAGTCTTAAGTTTTAAAAGATATTTTTGGTGAGTAAAGATATCTAAGTTGCAAATTCTTTTCTTTAAGTACTTTAAATATTTTTTTCCATTTCTCTTCTAGCTTGTTTGTTTCTGATAAAAAAATCTACTGTCATCTTTATCTTTGTTCATTGGTAGGTAATGTGTCTCATTTCTCTTAGATTTTTAATATTTTTTCTTTATCTCTGATGGTAAATAATTTCATTATAATGTGCATTGGTGTGTTCTCTGTGTTTGGGTTCATTTAATTTCTTGGATCTGTGGTCTGAGAGTTGTCAGCAAGTTTGGGAAAAAATGTGTCATTACCTCTTCAAATAATTTTTCCACTTCTACTTCAGGCACTTCGATTTAATCTATATTTAACTTCTGAATTTGTCCCATAGTTCACTGCAGCTCTGTTCTTTCTGTCTCTGTTTCATTTGGAATAGGCTCTATTGCTATTGCTTCAAGTTCATTAAACATCTTTCTGCACGGTCTAATCTACTACCAATAACATCCAGGGCATTTTCATCTTAAATATTATATTTGAATCTCTAGAAGTTCAGTTTGGGTCTTTTTCTATATTTTCTATTTCTCTATTTTACATGTTCAATTTTTTTTCTCTGCCTTCTTAAACATATGGAATACAAACATAATAAATGTTTTAATGTCTTTTTATACTAATTCTATCATCTTTATCATTTCTGATGCAGTTTAGATTGATTGACATTTCTCCTCATTATATATAGTATTTCCCTATTTCTTTGCATACTTGATGAATTTTGGTTGACTGCTCAACATTGTGTACGTTAGATGCTGGATCTTTTTGTATTATTAAAATATTATTTTTTCCTCTCTTCCCCTATGATCCTCTGTTTTGTTTCTTAAATTCCACATATGAGTGAGGTCATATGATAATTGTCTTTCTCTGATTGACTTATTTTGCTTAGCATAATACCTTCTAGTTCCATCCACATCGTAGCAAATGGCAAGAAGAAAAAATAAAACAAGACAAAATCAGAGAGGGAAACAAACCATAAGAGACTCTTAATCATAAGAAACAAAGGGTTGCTGGAGGGGAGGGAGGTGGGGGGATGGGGTAACTGGGTGATAGATGTTAAGGAGGGCATGTGATGTAATGAGCACTGGGTATTATATAAGACTGATGAATCACTGACCTCTACCTCTGAAATCAATAATACATTATATGTTAATTAACTGAATTAAATGAAAAAGTGGAAGAAAAAATATTACTGAACTGTGTTCTAGGACAAAGTTAAGTTATTTGAAATTAGTTTGTTCCCTTCAGGTTTTGCCTATAAGGTTTGTTATGTAAGATCAAAGCAATCTTTAAACTCTTATTAGTATGCTAAATAATGCTTCATAAATTATAAAGCTTTCTACTCTGACTGCTTGGAAAAACAATATCCCCTGTTCTTGACGTGCCATGTACTTTTCACTTAATTCTCTCTTTCTTGTCTTTAGTATTTTCCTCATATGCATGAGTTGATCTCTACTCAGCTGAATACTTCAGATGAATCCTCTGAAGATCTTTAGGTTTTTTCCACTTTATGTAGGTCTTTCTTGGCATTTACCCTGGGCTGCAAATTATAGCTGCCCTGATTTCCCTGGACTCTAAACTCAGGGAGACCCTGGACTCTGACTGGATTCCTCTTCCAAAAACAAGAGTCTGGAAAATTCCTCCAACAGTAAGATGGGACAATCACAGAGCTCACCTGATTTGTTTCTCATATTTTAGAGATCACTACCCCATTGTTGTATGATGTAGAATATCTTGAAAGTCCTTGCCACATATATAATTACCGTGATTTTCAGTTATTTCATGCAAAGGAGTAAATGTGGTTCCTGTTACTCCATCTTGGATTGCAATGGAAGTCTTTGTGAGGCCAGTTGAAAATTTTTACATTAGGGCAATTTGAACAATCTATTTGAGAAGGTGTAACATTGTCATATGAAAAGGATACAGTTGAAGGCAAAACTTATACATATCACGTGCATATGTTGATTTGTGTCTTAACTTTAATAAAAGATCTTGGAATTTATTTTTATATTTAAGGAAGTTTTCTGTTTCTTAACTTGCCATTCTTCAAAAAAGAACAAAACAAAATAAATCTTTTCCTTATATTGACCCTGTATCATGTATTTAATGTGACTCTGTGCTGTGGACAAATGATGACTTTTTTTATGATTAGCCAAATTTTTATCAATGCTATTATAACAAAAACAGCACCTTAATGGAAAAAAATACGGAAATAAAATAAAAATATTTTTAAGTGTACTTTTATATTCATTTTCATATTAGCAGTTATAATTTATGACGTATTTTCAAAGCCTGAGACTTCAGTGTCCACATTAAACAGATACTTAATAAATGATTAATTATAATAAGCTCTCCTGTGGTTTTTCAATAGGTGAAAAGAAAAATTGAAACAACTGTTTGCCTAATTCAAGTTAAAAACAAATAAGCAAAGACAATAAAACTATTATTTGAAATCTTTCTAAATAGGACAAGGGCTTAAATTGTTGAGGTAATTCCCCATACAAACCAATTTGCAAATAAACTATGGTTTCAAATATCTGGGATATTGTTCATGTTCGACTTTGTTTGCATCTCCACATGCTCAGAGGGGATAAGGGAATTAAGACACGTATCTGGATAATTCAGAAAAGAATTACAGGCCATGTTAACAATTGTTAGTCAAAAGTTACACATGGCACTTATCAAGCAAAAAGCCCATGACAGACTAAAGTGGGAGTACAAAGCAATTACTTGATTTTTCACAATTAGGAAAGTAATGATTCTATTGTAACCTTCTCTTTCTAGGGAAACTGATGTATTTAAAGTTAACAGGGGAATTTCTTTATTAAGCTCGTAATGGAGATGTGCTGCCTTATTGACTTAGGTATTACAATAGAATTCTTAAAGCTTTCACTGGTGAATGGGCATTATATACTGGTGGAAGAATGCAATACTGGATGTGATGTATCTGGTTTTAAAAGTATAAATAAAATGGTAATTATAAAGACAATGTAATTGTATGACTATTGCTAAATTCCATTGCTTTCTAGATTTAAAAAAAAAAGATAACAAAAAGCTGATCAATTTGCAGGCAGCTGAAAGCCACGAATGATGTTCTAAGAGGGTACAAGGCAGTTTGTATGAGCTGGAAGCCCCCACCTTGCATCCTGCTGCAACTGTGCTTCAGACACAGCTCATCGTATGGCCATATGAATGATCTTTTGCTACCGGCTAATGAGGAGGGAAAAAAATCCACGCTTGGTTTGTAGATGGATTGACCTGATATATGGGTTCAAGCAAAAAAATGCACACAAGCTTCACTATAGCCTCACACATGAGTAGCTTTAAAACAAACTTGTGAAAAACTTTACCAAATAGTAGAGCTTCAGGAGGTGTAACTGTTATCCATTTTATGTGGAAAGAGAATTGACCTGACATAGAAGCAGTGGGGAATGGCTTGGTCAGAAACCTGAGAGGAGACAAATTGGAAAAACAGAGACAAAAAGGTCTGAGGTAGAGGATCATAAAGGAACAAGTGAAAATGGGAGAAAAGAAAAGTGAAGATCTTTGTACCACATTTTAATGCTTACCAGAAATAATTTTTCATGGAAGAGGCACTAATCAACCACATAGACAAAATCACTTAATTAGTTGAAATCATTCAGCTTTTGTCGTTGACTACCTTATTGCTGGGACAATGGATGTATGAACAAAGTAGCCATATTGGCAGAGATGCAGAATAAGCAGAGACACAGAGGCATGGGGTCTCACTCACTCATGTTTGATATAGTGACCGGGGCTGTCAAAGGTCCAACCTGCCAGCAACAGAGACCAATGATGAGCCCTGATAAGGTCATTCCTTGGTAACAATTAATCACTTGGTGGGAACTTTCTTGTATTAGACCCTTTTTCTTTTCTGCCTGCAGGGCCTCATTTTATAGGAAAGGAGATATAAGAGTAAGCCAATGACTGTCATATCACACCTTATGCCACCCAGAATCTGCCTGTGAAAGTATTGGAATAATTTGTCAAACAATAGTTAAAATCCTAGCTCAGAGCAAAAAGATTATGAGTTTAAAATGGCATCATCCAGGCTGGCTGAGTCAGAAGAGCATGCGACTCTTGATCTCGGGGTCGTGAATTTGAGCCCCAAATTGGGTGTAAAGATTACTAAAAATAAAATAAAATAAAATAAAATGCCATCATCCAGTACATAGTACATATCTGGAACCAAAGACCTTTAAATTGTGTTCTGTCTCCAATATGAAGAATACAGAGGTCATAGAACCAAGAAGTAGAAGCAGGAGTAGCAAAATTTACCTTCATTCTCAGTGAGTGGTTTGGGGAATTTGTGCTTCTCAATCTTAGAACCCTGGGTTAGAGATACTACTATGCAAGAGGGGAACTCATTTGCTGCTCATACCCCACAGCATGAATCCTGATGAACTATAAACTAATGCTACCACCTCGGTATATTAGGCTTCAGGAAGGCTAGAAGGTGGTCACTATCTTGGCAAAGGGAATAAACCTCTCTTTAATCAGGATGCTTTACACAGTGAGATTAGAAAAGAATATATGTGGAACCAGGTAATCCACTTGTGTGACTCTTGGTACTTCCTCATTTAATTTTCACTAGCAGGTGCCTGAAAACATCAAGGATACCAGAGGCTCAGATTCCTCGGAAATAAGGGTCCAAGTCATGCCGCTAGGTAAGGCATCAAGACTAGTAGAGGATGTGCATTCTGATCACGTATAAAGAAATGGAGCTGGGCAGTGCAAGGGAGGGATTGCAGTAGACACAGAGATATTTCATCTGGATCCTCTTTCAAGAAAGATTTGTTCCTCCAGGTGGGTAGAGTGCTGACAGAGATAGCCTTCAGCTGTCAATAACTTTAGAAATCATCTCAGTTGCAGAGAATAGCTTTCTCCTCCACCCCCACTCAACCCTCTGTCACATCACACCCTTGCTGAGTGGCCCAGATCTAATAGATGTGGTTATAAAGGTCCATCCCTTTCTTTCCAACATGGAGTTGTCCATTTTAGCTCTAGAGTTCCCCCATGATCTTGGCAAAAATTACTGTTGGGATTGTATTAGAGATTGACTCCTTTGTCTATCTAACCTTGCTTCCTTCCCATTCTTTTCACAATGTTGATCTTGAAGATACTCCTTGCAAACTAAACTCCACCTGGGAATCTGCTTCCAAGAGATAGCAACGTACAATAATGGTACAACAGAGACATCATACAATTCGGAGTTATAGAGAGCTAGCTGAGCTTACAGCTTAACAGCTCTACACCTACGGACAAGTTACTTAACCCCTGTAGATCTTGGTCTCTATATATACCCCCTCTTTCCTATAGTTCTTCTTAAAACAAAACAATAGCTCTAATCTATGCATTGTAGTATAGAGGGATTGTCTGGATTATCTCAAATTTTGGATTAAATCTCAAGTACTGCACTTACGTTCAAGTATATTAAAGCATTATCTTGTTTAAATGTGTTTGCACATATACAACTATGTGAGGGTTTAACTAATTCCTTATGTTGTTCAGGAGATATGACTGTTGTCATATTTTTAAAGTATTCATATAAAGTGGCTATGGTTTGAGCCTACTTCTTTCATAGCTATGTGGTGAAACAGTGCAGAAGAAACTTTTCTTTATCTTGCCAGTAAATTAATTTACACATAAGCTAAAATAAGAAAGTAAAAAAAAATGAATGGAAGTATTTACAATTCAAATACTATTACCCAAATGCATATTAAAATAAATGACTTTAGGGTAATGTTAATGAACCAAAAGTAATTCAGTTCACAAGCTGAAAGATTGGAATATTCATACATCAATTATTGATGAGTTGTATATTTCAAGCTAGGCTTTTTCATTACCAGTTACCAGACAAAGGCTAGTATTATCTTTTAGCTAAACTAAATTGCCTTTCATTATCCTCAAAGTATCTAGACTTGCAAATAACTTTTAGTTTCAGGGCATAATCATCCTTAAAGGATTTTGTTTCTAAGTTTTTTCTTCCTTTGAACTAATGCCAGTTTGTGTCTCTACCACTCCCTTGTTGACTAATCAAATGATGTTTACTGCTGTTGACTGCTTTATCTTTTACCTTTCTATTATTTTTTAACTTTTTATATATTTAGGACTTATCTTGCTGGCAAAATTGTAAATGTATTGAAGGTAAAGACAGAGATTTACATTTCCTTGATTTTAATGCTGTACACAGTAACACAAATTAATATTTTAAAAAATACTTTATTTTCGGGCGCCTGGGTGGCTCAGTTGGTTAAGCGACTGCCTTCGGCTCAGGTCATGATCCTGGAGTCCCTGGATCGAGTCCCTCATCGGGCTCCCTGCTCGGCTGGGAGCCTGCTTCTCCCTCTGACCCTCCCCCTCTCATGTGCTCTCTCTCTCTCATTCTCTCTGTCTCAAATAAATAAATAAAATCTTTAAAAATAAATAAATAAATATATAAATAAAAAATACTTTATTTTGTTTTTACTCATAACTGGTCAAAATTAGTTGAGATATCAGTCTTCAACTTCTTAAGTAGAACATATGCTTTATGATTAGTCAGATTTTAGATCATAAAAGCAGTAAATGAAGTCATAAATTCCCAATTAGGAATAGTAAAATCATGTTATCTTCTGAGTAAACCTGTTTAGAAAATTCAAGTTAATATAGGATGGTTCTTATCTGTGAGATTATTCAATAATCTTAGTTGAACGTTCAATAATATAATCAACAAATGGAAAAGACATAAAATTTCTCAAATATTGGAGGGAAAAAAAGAAATTTCAATTTAAAAGGCACAAATAGAGAGGATATTTGGCAAATTTCAGATATTCAGCCACTTTGCAAAACTAGGCAATCCTCAAAGGCAAAAATAAGTGGAATGGATCCTGAAAGAAATTATAGTAGTAAGTTAATGCATTTTTTAGAGAATAATTTAGCTTTTGAATTACATTTAATTGAAAAATTCAGTTCTGATTTTCCGTGAGAAAAGGATGTATTCATGTAAGAAATATTAACTGTTTATTAAGTAAAACAAAACAGTGCAAAACAAAATTGATCTTTGAAAAAAAGGATTCTGGATACACTACTGGTAAATATGATCATTTTAAAAACACTGGTTTCAAAACCGGGATTTTAACCATTCCATTATAGCTGTTAGCATAGTGTGTTTCTTGATTGGTGAGAATATGCCTTCATATATATTCCATTTACATTTTTATTATTAAAAACATAGGCTTCTGCTTACAGGTTTTCATTTTCGTTTTTCCCTCAAACGGTTCATGTTGAATACATTTTAGTATTAAAACACTGTTGCAGGGGCAGCTGGGTGGCTCAGTCGTTAAGCATCTGCCTTCAGCTCAGGTCATGATCCCAGGGTCCTGGGATGGAGCCCCACATCGGGCTCCCTGTTCAGTGGGGAGCTTGCTTTCCCTCTGCCTACCACTGCCCCCCTGCTGTGCTCTCTCTGTGGTAAATAAATAAAATCTTAAAAACAAAACAAAACAAAACAAAAAACACTGCTGCAATCCTATCACTATATGTATCATAATTTAATAGGTTACAGGGAATAAACAAATCAATAAAATGAAGGCAATACGACTACTGCCTAGAAGGCAATGTTTGCATCTTGGCATAAAAAATTTATTTCAATTTTTAAATGCATTATTACCTATTACATACAGCAATGTTTAAAAGTGAATATTTTTTAATGTATGGTCATTAACATAACACAATAAAAAAAAGTGAAAAAATTTTAAAAGAACTTCCATTACTTTTCAAGTTATTATATAATCCCGTGAACTATAAAGGAGTTGATAGAGGAGAAAAGGAAGGGACATTCTTATGTGAAATATACCCCAAAACACAGTGATATGAGACTTGTACATTATAGTATTCAGCAGATAGAGGCACAGTGAATTGTCTTCAAAAGCTGGCTACATAACAAAGAACAGTCAGGCTATTAATGTGACCATTTTATATTCAGGTTTACGCAGGTGGGATCTCATGAAGTATTCATTGAAAATTAAACGGGAAGAGAATTGGATTACACAACCATTAAGAGGAGAGGTGTCTCCAGACAGTGGCACATACATCCCTTTGGAAGGTAGGTCCCCAAATCAGCATTTATAATAGGAGAAAGTGGTTAAATTTAAAGTGATCAGAGAAAGGTAGAAACTTTGATTAGCTTTATCTTTTGTAAGACTTATTTTTTAAAAAAGAGTAAGCACTAAATATATAACTTCCAAAACAATAAGGGAAAACATTTACCAATTAAAAAAAAAAAAACAATAAAAGAAAGTCAAAGGAAACAGAAAAAGACATAATAAATAAAAAGCAGAACATAAGACAGGGGATAGGGGAAATAATTCAAATAAATAAGTAATCTATGTTGCCAGTTAAAAGACAGTTTCTCTAATATTAACTTTTAAAGACATAGCTATGTAATTTTATGAAAAAATAAAAAACACAGAAATGTTGAAAATAAAATATTAGAAAAATACACCAAGACAAAAACAACTTAAAAATGTACTAGTGTCATTATCATATAAAATATACTTTAGGGGAAAATGGTAACAATGTAGTTTAAAAAACAACTTAAGGGACACCTGGGTGGCTCAGTCAGTTAAGCAACCGACTCTTGTTTTCAGCTCAGGTCACAATCTCAGGGTCCTGAGATTGAGCCCTACTTCCCTCTGTGCTCGAGATGGAGCCTGCTTAAGATTCTGTCTCTGCACCTCCCCCAAGCATACTTTCTCTCTCTCTCTCTCTCAAATAAATAAATAATAAGATAAAAGCCCCTTAAATTCACCAGGGTAATAAAAAACTGTATAGCCTAGGTGAACATAATAATATATCTTCACATATATAAGGAAAACTTGACAGAATTGCAGATAGGTATGGACAAATCCAGCATGATAAAATCCCACTAACATCCCTACTTCACTAACCGATAGGTGATGTGGACAAACTAAGGTTTTGAAAGGTCTGAAAAACTTGATTGACAAATTGGCTTAAAAGACATATATCTATGTTACCTAGTTCTAGCAATTATAGAATCTATATCCTTCTCAAGCATACAAGAAACATTTGTGAGAAAATAAAACAATATCTAGGCTTTAAGACAAGTCTGAAAATCTTGCAAAAAATCAATCCTATAGACCATGTTCTTTTATTCTATTGTAATTATTTTTTGAAAGAAATAAGAAAGAGATCATTGAAATCATAAACAATCTATATAAGGACATGATTAACTTTTGGCTGGTCTCTGATATAAAACTATGCTTATCCCCAGGGACTCCTAGAAGTCTGCTACTGACCCCTGGCCAAAGCAAAGATATGATAAAATGCAGTAGCTAGTAATTTAAAATATGTTGTATAAAGTTTAAAATCACCTAGGGTCACTCTGTACTAGTATGTTTCTATTATTTACTGAAAATATATAGACTGATCCCTTGCATCTGGTTTAACTGGTTCCCTGGCCTGGTTTTATGACCAGTGAGGTACAAAAGACTTGACTTTGAACCACGGCTTCCTTGAGACCAAGGCATCTTTGTGTGTATCTTGTTGGTTAACAATCTGAAGCTAAAGCATCCTGCAATTGAGAAAGGATGCTGGGAGTCATGCCCAGAAGTTGTTGGACCTCTCTATGTTTACCAGCCATATGATACCTTTAATAAAATCCTATGTGAATATGCTCAGTGAAGTCTTACAGGTCCTGTCAATGACCCCACCCTGTTACTATAGCACTTGGTGCTGTGAGCACAATTGTATGAGGGAGGCTTTGGGGAATCTACCATCTCAGCTCCTACAAATGAGGTTAAGTGAAGGGGAGACAGTGGATATTCAGGGAAAAGGAAACAATAAAAATAAAAAGGATGAAGAAAAAGCATCAAAATGTTTAATAGAATTAATAATGAATTCATCTTTTAAATTCTCATCACGCTACAAGTACAGGGGAATTTTCTTGACCTGATGAAAGCTATATACCAAAACCTTTGTTTAAAAATCATGAAAGCATCACACTTTTACAAATTTCAATAAAAGACAGAAAAAAGATAAAGATGACCTCTAAATCTCAATTATCTCACATTGAACTTGAAATGCTAATGGCTAGCCAATTACATATGACAGAAAAAGAGAAATATGAGGAAAAATATCTTAAAGGAAGACAAAATATAATTATTTACAGACTCTGATTGCCTATAGAAAAATCAAAGAGAATCTATAAATTATTAGAGCTAACAAGAACGTTCAGTAAATTTGTTGTATATAAGACCAACAATTAACAAATAACCAAAAAAAAAAAAGGTACTAGTAAAAATTACTTATTCACAGTTCCAAAATAAACTAAAACATTGAGGAGGAAATAGTGGGCACATATGTGTAAGCTTTTTATGAAATAAAAGATGAAGTATTGAAGAACAAAAGAAGCTCTGAATAAACAGAAGTGTATAGTAAGTTCATGAATGGCAGACTTTATACAGCAAATAAGTCATTTTCCCCAAATTTATCAGTGCAATGCAATTAATTATAGTGAAAAATCTCAAAAAGGATGCCTTGTAGATCTCAGACAAACATCCTAAACTTCATGAGTATGAGACAAAAGTAGGCAAGATAATTCTGGGGTGAAGAGTAAAGAATAAGAAAAGATTCCTTCTTGTCAGATATCACAACTTGTTATAAATGTGATTCAGGATTAGAAAGAAAATATACAAGTGGAACAGAATAGAAGACTTAGAAATAGGCCCAGGCAAATATAGGATTCTGGTAGAGGGGATGCTACAACTCAGTGGGCTTAATAAAACTATTAAGTAAATGATGTTAGAATGATAGTCCTTGCATAAAGGAATAAAACATTTGGTCCTTATATTATATAAAATAATTCCAGATGGAGGAAATAACTTAGAGAAAATACAAGTTAAAAATATCACAAGAGAGGAGCGTCTGGGTGGCTCAGTCCGTTAAGCGACTGCCTTCGGCGCAGGTCATGATCCCAGGGTCCTGGGATCGAGCCCCGCATCGGGCTCCTTGCTCTGCAGGAAGCCTGCTTCTCCGTCTCCCTCTGCTGTTCCCCCTGCTTGTGTTCCCTCTCTCTCTCTGTGTCAAATAAATAAATAAAATCTTTAAAAAAAAAAATATCACAAGAAAGTGTAAGAGAATCTACCCCATATATAGTAGTGAAAGATTTCTTAAATCCAATACATAAGTAAATCTTATAAAATGAAGTTTTATGTATTTGATTATATTAAAACTATGAAATTATGCATGACTAAGGACATTGTAAAAAACAGTTAAAAGGTAAGCTATGGCTGAATAGGAAACAATAATGCTACCCTGTAACAGATAAATGATTTTTATCTATTAGCATTTCTGAATTCAATAAGAAAAAACATAAATCCCAATAGGAAGAAAATGACAAGATTCAGTGAAAAGCAATTCACTTAAGACAAATCCAAGAGTCCAATAAAAATATTAGAATATGACCCAAACATTTTTTAACTAATCTTAGAAGCAAAGAAAATAATATTTCTTATTTATATTGATCAATTTTTTTTAAATTTGATATCACATATTAGAAATATCACACATTTGGGGAAATTGTCATATCTATTTATGAGAGTATCAAATCTCACAATAATGTGGAAAAAATTTGGCAATAAGCAGTTGTGAATTAATTATATTTCTTTCAAACCAGCCATTCTATTCTACATATAAACTATTTTAAAAATTGGTGCACAGGTGCACGAAAATATATGTACAAAGATTTCCATTTTGTTTCTTTTGTAATAGGAAATAATTGGAAATAATTTTATATGTCCATCAATAAGCTCACAGGTCGATAAAATGTCATCTACTCTACGGTGGAATACTATATATATATATATAGAAGAAAAAGAATGAACTACGTAGCATATATTAATATAATAGAGGTCAAATGATGAAAAAAGGAAATTGCAATTTTGTGCTCAATATTTAAATGAAACTCACATAAAGTAATATTATATGTTACACTCACACACATACATACAAAAATCAAGAGAGATCCTGGAAAGTTACACAATGTGTGTTAAGCATTTCTTCTAGCACTATAAAGTATAAGGGTATAGGATGTGGAAGAGGGACACAGGTAACTTTAGCTTTATTTACAATGTTTTATTTTGTTAAGATAGACTTAGAACAAATATGATAAAATGTGGCAAATACAGAGTAGCAAAAGAAGAAAAATATTACTCAACACTTCACCACCAAAAGAGCAGTAAGTACCACCAAGACAATTGAAATTTAGTGAACATCATTTCAGAGCTTTGTTGTTGCTCTTGTTAATTTTTTAATCAGAAAAGAAAAGGAAAATAGACTTAAAACTCTTGAGATTATAGTTTGAATGAGTTTATAAGTAAAGTGAGAATTTACAGGGGAAAATATTTAAAATATACCTTATTATTGTGATTCTGAATCTCTTTTCCATCAAAACCACCTCATCACTTACCTTTTTCTGTGCAACTCATTTTCTAGGCCAACAAAGTTTTACAGATTAGAGCACATTTATTACTGTGTCGTACCATTTCATTTTTTTCCTTCTACCACTGATCCAAAATACCAGTATTTCTCACAACATAGCTGAGAAGATCCTGCCTTAAATATTTTTAGTATTTTGTTTTAAGCATTGAAAAGAGAAATAGATTTTTTAGCTTCTTTGTTCAGAGTATCTGTTTAATTCAGTTTGAAGTCTCACTGTTTAACGATGAGTTGATATCTTTCACGTTTGTTGAACACGGTTTCTAACACACCCATGTATTGACTACTTCAACCATGTGGTAGTGAATGAAATCTAATCGCAAACTGCTGGCAGCAAATAAATTGTAAGATTGATTTTTTCTGATAAAAGAATAAACCATTTTGAACTTTCGAATCTACAAATCTATGGTTATAAAAAAAAACAGCAGGCATTATATGGCACCAAGCAGAGTTTATGAAAGATGAATGAGGAGTTTGTTCTATTTTCACACTCAGAAATGTGCCTCACTATTACATCCTATAAAAAGGAAAAGAGATCAGTTTACTTTGACAGCACATAATGGTTTTAATCTGCTACATTAAAACAAAAACAAAAACAAACAAACAAAAAACCCTAAAACCTCTTTAAGGCTGAACTGATCAGAATGCACCACACTCTTCTTGGGCTTTCCAGATCTGTTGCTTATAAGAAACGTGTTGGTGAAGAAAATACTTTCATGTATGATCCTAATGTTTCTTTGAAAATAAAAAATCATCTGAATATAAAGGCATTTCACCTTCCTGTGGTCATCTTAACATATTTTTTGTTGTTGCCCTTGCTGCTATTTTCTGAAACACACCATATTCCACACAACATAAACATGTTTCTTGGAAGTCATCTGAATGATTTTTCTACTTTGAGGTATTGTGGTCTTCAAGGAACTTTCAATGAGTATTCCTAACTTCATAGCTGGGTAATAAGTACTTCTTCAATCAGTTTACTTAATATTATTGCCATATTATTTGATATTTTCATGTCTATGCAGATATAAGTAAAATTATGGAGCAAAATATAAGCATAAACATAAGTAGGTAAAAATCAAACACCATTTCACATCACTGCATTTAGGGTCTACATTATAGATAGGAAATAATTTCTGCAGAGAATAGTTCACAGAACATCTTACACTAGCACTTTCCAGGGAACTTATTAGAAGTATATCTGTTTATGAAAAATAATAATTTTAATATACAGAGACTACATCAATTCATTATTTAGCAAATATTTGCAAATCTATGATATCATCACATTTGTTGTGCAATCTCATTTGCAATTGCATCAAAAAGAATAAAATATCTAGGAATAAATTTAACCAAGGATGTAAAAGACTTGTATATTGAAAACCACAAGAAATTAATGCAAGATTTTGAAGAAGCCACAAATACATGGAAGGATATTCCATGCTCATGAATTGGAAGAATTAATATTGTGAAGATGTCCATACTACCCAAAACAATCCACAGAATCAGTGCAATTCCTATCAAAATTCCAATGACATTTTTTATAGAAACAGAACAAACAATTCTGAAATTTGTATGGAACCATAAAAAACCCTGAGTACCCTAAGCAATCTTAAGAAGGAAGAACAAAACTGGAGACATCACACTGCCTGATTTCAAACTATATTACAAAGCTATAGTAGTTAAAACAGTATGGTATTGGAGTAAAAACAGACACATAGATCAATGGAACAGAATAGAGAGCCCAGAAATAAACCCACACATATATGTCAACTAATTTGTGATAAAGGAGCCATGAATATACAATGAGAAAGGGACAGTTTCTTTTTTTTTAATTTAATTTAATTTTATTATGTTATGTTAGTCACCATACAATACAGCATTAGTTTTTGATGTAGTGATCCATGATTCATTGTTTTCGTATAACACCCAGTGCTCCATGCAATATGTGCCCTCCTTAATACCCATCACCGGGCTAACCCATCCCCCCACCCCCCTCCCCTCTAAAAACCTCAGTTTGTTTCTCAGAGTCCATAGTCTCTCATGGTTCATCTCTACCTCCAATCCCCCCCCCCATTTTTCCCTTCCTTCTCCTAATGTCCTCCATGCTATTCCTTATGTTCCACAAATAAGTGAAACCATATGATAATTGACTTTCTCTGCTTGACTTATTTCACTTAGCATAATCTCCTCCAGTCCCATCCATGTCGATATAAAAGTTGGGTATTCATCCTTTCTGATCATATCTGGGCTCTCTATTCTGTTCCATTGGTCTATATGTCTGTTTTTGTGCCAGTACCATGCTGTCTTGGTGATCACTGCTTTGTAATATAGCTTGAAATCAGGCAATGTGATGCCCCCAGCTTTGTTTTTCTTTTTCAACATTTCCTTGGTGATTTGGGGTCTTTTCTGATTCCATACAAATTTTAGGATTGCTCCAGTACCTTGAAAAATGTCAGTGGAATTTTGATCGGGGTGGCATTGAAGGTATAGGTTGTTCTGGGTAGCATAGACATTTTAACAATGTTTATTATTCTGATCTATGAGCATGGAATTTTTTCCATCTTTTTTGTGTCTTCTCCCATTTCTTTCATGAGTTTCTTCAGCATTTGCTATTGGGAAAATTAGACCGTTACATACAAAACAATGAAACTGGCCCACTGTCTTACACCTTATAGAAAAATTAACTCAAAATGGATTAAAGACTTGAACATAAACATGATATCAAGCTCTGGGAAGAAAACATAAACAGTAAGCTCCTTGACATGACTTTTGAATCTGACACCAAAAGCAAAAGCAACAAAAGCAAAAATAAAGAAGCAAGACTACATCAAACTGAAAAGCTCTGCACAGCAAAGGAAACCATCAACAAAAATGAAAGGCAACCTATTGAATGGAAGAAAATATTTGCAAATTGTATATCTGATAAGGGGCTAATATCCAAAATATATAAAGAACTCATACAGCTCAATAGCAAAAAAAAAAAAAAAAAAATCTGATTCAAAAATGGGTAGATCTGAATACAAATTTTTTTCAAAGAAGACATACAAATGGCCAGCAGGTACATGAAAAGATGCTCTACATCATTAATCATGCAAATCAAAATCACAATGAGATCTCACCTCACACTTGTTAGAATGGCTATTACCAAAGAGTAGAAATGACAAGTGTTGGCAAGCATGTGGAGAAAAAGGAATCCTTGTACACTGTTGGTATGGGAATGTAAAATGTTACATCCACTATGGAGGTTCCTCAAAAAATTAAAAATAGAACTACCATATGATCCAGCAATCCCACTTTTGGATATTTGTGTGAAGAAAATAAAAACACTGACTCAAGAAGATATATGCACCTAATATTCATTGGAACATTATTTATTGTGGCAAAGATATGGAAACAACCTATATACTATATACAGTGCAACATTACTCAGCCATAAAAAAGAATAAAATCTTGCCATTTGCAACAATATGGATATCTCTTGAGGATGCTATGTGAAGTGAAATAAGTCAGACAGAGAAAGATAAAGTGTTATCTGATCTCTGTTATTTGTGGAATCTAAAAATAAATAAATAAACAAAAACCAAGCTCACAAATTCACAGAACCAGATTGGTGTTTGCCAGAGGTATGGGTTGGAGGGATATAGAAAAGTAGGTGAACTGTTTTTGTAAGTTTTTTTTTAGTTTAAATAAATTGATTAGATAGATGATAGATAGATTGATTGATGATAGATAGATAGTTGATAGATAAACTGTTTCAGAGCTCCAAAAGTGGACAAAATATCAGCCTCAGAATGTCTTTTACACAAAGTGAGGGCCCTAATTGGGATGGACTGCAATTCTAAAATATAAGACAAGGAAATTTGGGTCAGTGCACTAAAGAAACTTGAAATCCTAAATTCCCCTGGGCTTACAGAAGTGACCTAAAACAAACAAACAAACAAACAAACAAAAACGGGCTTTCAACTGAAGAAAAACTTTTTACTGAACAAGGCAAAGAAAATGCAGGTATGTAAGTAGGAGTTCCTTTGGTTACAACCTCTGATCTAGGTTCTTTAAGGAAAGTTGAACTAATTTAATTCCATTAATGGGAAGGTATTCCTTGGCAGATTAATATGGCAATGTCTTAAAAGATGGATTCAAGAGTAAAGAAAATTTGTTTTTAAAATAATCTTCTGCTGAGGCATCTGGGTAGCTCAGTTGGTTAGGTGTCTGCCTTTGGCTCAGGTTAAGATCCCAGAGTCCTAGGATCGAGCCTGGCATTTGGCTCCCTGCTCGCGGGGAGCCTGCTTCTCCCTGTCCTCCCTGTTTGTGCTCCGTCTCGCTCTCTCTCCCAAATAAATAAAATCTTTAAAAAAATAAAAATAAAATAAAAAATAAAATAATCTTATGCTGTACTTCAGATATGAGGCACTCATAAATAACAGGACAATAGCAAAGTTCAAATTAACTGAGACAGCCTTATTTCTTATTTAATCACGTTTATCAAGTATTTGAGAATAATATTTGGAAGTCATCTGTCAGAACTCTAAATTGGTGACCAGTTAAGATCATTAAATCCAGTGTTTTCTTCTTTTGCTTACAATTTTTACCTTCTTCTTTTATTCCTCATTGTGATTATTCAAGGTTTTTGTTGTTTTTGGGTCATTCAGTCCTGCAGGCAACAATTCTGTTCAATTATTTTGCTTTCTGCTGTTGACATTTCCTCTTTTTCAGTAATGATGCTTGTCTGAGATGTGAAACACCCAGATGCTGCAATGATGAACATCGTTTAAGTACCTGAATAAACAAACTTATCTTAGGGCTATCAATTTTTCTTTTTGAAGCTCCCTGAAACATTTCTTAATGTATCACCCTTTGTTAACAACTTCATCATGTTTCTAATTAATTGTGTCCCCTTCTGGGCCAAGAAGTATCACTAAGTATTTCTATGGTTGGGGAAGGAAGTATAGAGAATTTTCCTGCAACTTTATTTTCTAGATGTCAGGAAGAAAAGCCTGAAGTAAACACCATGTCCTATGTGCTACTCGTGTAAGGTAAATATTGATAAAGACTACTCACAACAGGGGCGCCTGCATGGCTCAGCTGGTTAAACGTCTGCCTTCGGCTCAGGTCATAATTCTGGGGGTCCTGGGGTCGACCCTGTGTCAGGCTCCCTGCTCAGCGGGGAGTCTGCTTCTTCCTCTTCCTCTCCCCCACAGCTTGTGCTCTCTCTCTTGCTCACTCTCTCTCAAATAAATAAATGAAATCTTAAAAAAAAAAAGAATAATCACAATGGAAAATAGTTTCCAGATTTCCCTTTATATTTACACTCATCATACAAATTTCACTCACTTCTGCATCTTTTTAAAAATAAGTTCTAATTGCAGACTCTTCATCTTCTGCTTTTAGCATCTGTCTATCTCCATGATTGGCTTATGAACTATGACTGTTAGCTGGTAAATGGTTATTGCAGTTGGAATCAACCTTGAGTCTCCCATTTATCTCATCTAATCTGTCTCTTTTTAGCTGTTGGAACCCTGCATTTTCTTTCCTGACTCAGTAACCATCAGGACATGAGCCTTCCTCTAGATTCAGAGACATCGGTCTCAGGCAAGTGTGGTCTCAAACATGTGTTTATTAAAATAATACATATATGTTGGCCAATATTATTGCGCTGGGGAGGCAGCAAACTAAAATCAGGCTTCCTGCCCTCAGGTTGATTCAATTTTGCTTTAGACTGATCCTTTATCAAAGACTTGAAGGAGCCATATGAATTGCATGAAGGAATGGTCTTTCTCACCTTCAACCATAAGGTAATATAGCTTTGGTGCCATTTTTGGAAAGAGAGACACAGGAGATTGAGTAATGTTATTTTCTAATATTATGTAGCTGAAAAATATTACACCATTATTACCATCTAACCATGTTTAAGTGCACAGTTCAGTGACATTAGATACATTCATTGTTTTGATACTTTCCCCATCATCCATCTCTTATCTGGCAAAAATCTGTACTTTTTAAACAACAACCCCCACCTCACACCCACCCCCAGCTTCTAGCAACGACAAATTTACTTTTCATTTCTATGCGTCTAACTACTCTAGGTACCTCATCTAAGTGAAATCATAAAGTATTTGTCTTTTTGTGACTGTTTCATTTCACCTAGTCTAATGTCCTAAAGATTCATCCATGTTGTAGCAGGTGTCAGAATTTCCTTTTTAAGGGTGAATAATATTCCATTGTATGTGTATACTACATTTTGTTCATCCATTCATCTGTTGATGGACACGTGGGTTGCTTCCACCTTTTGGCTACTACAAAAAAGGCTGTTATTAATACGCATGTGTTTATTATAAATTTCTTGCTTCTATAAAGAATTTTGCATATTAGACTCAAAGCAATACTTCAGTAAAATCACCACATCACAAAGGAAAATGAATATAAACTATTTTTTGGTTATTGATTTTGAAAATTGGACAACATAAGAAATACCAGAATTAGTGGGAACTGGAATCAGAAGTGGAGTGAAACAGTTTGCTAGGTGGATAGTTGGGAGATGAATATTAGGACAGATGGAAAAGCAAAGGCAAAATCCTTGAAGTAGGTTAGAGGCAGTAAGAAAAAAATCCTCATTAATAGTAATAGTTCCTAATTTCTTAAGTAATAGTTATTATGAAAATTCAATTCAACACCTGAATGGAAAAGAGACAAAAATGATGTTTACACACAAAAAAAAAGTATGGGACATTTTTCAGAATCAACATGTACAAAGTGTCTGGAGAATGCTGATATACACCTTATTGTGGAATGGCAAAAGCATGCGCCAATTATCAAAAATACCAAGTGCCTGCAAAAAACAGACTTCTTGGCAAATATGTTAGAGGTGCAAAGATGGACAGAATGAAGAGAAAAGTGAAGTTCACAGATGTAACCTACAAACAAGTTGGGGAAAGAAAGCCTCATGAGAGAATCAAACGCTAATAACAAGTGTTTCGCTCATGCAGAAATCCATGTAGGGTAGCACCACTGGGATCTTTGGGTGACTTCAGATAAAAACGTGATGCCTGATAGGCTGCACTAGAGCTTGGCCTTGGAATTTAATTAGGAAGATATTAAGAAGAGTCCTAAAACCAGATTGTTCCAGGAAATGAGCAGGTTGGGTATACAAGATCAAATAGTGGTCAATACTCAGAATGTTTGCACAAGATTGACAAAGTAAATGTGGGTTAATCCCCAAGACCAGACGGTATCTACCCTAGGGTTTTAAGGCACTCTAGGGTAAAACTGAGGAACAGCTGACTGTGGGCAGCCAATCATTTCAAAGAAACATTGTGCCAGAAGACTTTTTTTTTTTAATCCTTTCTCTAAGGGCCTGAAATTCCTGACATGTCAGTTGCTTGCTTAGATGCACATTCTATTGCTAGAACATTATAGCAATTGTTGAACTTACAATATGATTATCGTAAGAATGACAAAGAAGCTTCGATATGGAGAGGGCCCCATATCTTTTCTGAAATTCCGTTCATCAATGAATGTCCAGAAATACTAAATGCCAGGTGGCTAAATACATCTGTAAATTTGCATCCCATAGGACTAACAGCAATAAATTATGCTTATTTCTCTCTGAAGAACTCAAAACAGTGAACAGCTTTGTCACTTTCAATCTCCCAGCCAGAGCTGTGAGCTGGACAGGAGCAGGGAGAGAGGCTGGTCTGGTCAGTATGCCCGCCCTGACGTTGCTATCGTCTACTAACTGCCTTTACTCTGCTTGCAGATGGACATGCCGGTATTTTCCAGATGACACCACAAAGTATTCAGTGCAGCGGTAACCCACTAACACTCCTCGCCTGTGCAAAATCCAGAGCCATTTTACTTTCAGCCATAGCCAAACATTTATAAACATAGCAGAAAATAAAACTTTAGTAATTGAGCAGTTTCAATTCAGTATTCATCTGCCTAGAAATGATTGCTTGTAGTGAGTCAAGAACCAAATCTAATAAGTAAATGAAATTGGGAGACATTAACGAACACAAAGGAAGTGTTAGCTGTAGAGGAAATAGTGAAAACTATGATTTGCCACAGTATTCATTTCAGCCAGGTAAATAACTGCTTATTATACTCTCCCTAAGGGATCAATTAAAAATGAGTCTCAGGTGATGAAATGTACTTTCAGCAATGGAGACAGACTCATTTTACTATTGCTCCTATTTTGTTTGCACATATTCACCATTAAGTAGCATAATAATGTGTTTCAACATTATATACATTAAGTAAAATATGTAACCAAATGCAGAAAAAACACACTACATGCACATACACACACACCATCACCACACATGTATACTTTATGGCTTTGTATAGCAGACCTACTGGTGAATTTTTGCCTTGGATCTATTACTGACATGATGTGCAGCTTTAGGCAAATTATTTTAATGCATGAATTTTAGAAGTTTTGGGAAGCAGTTAAGATAATTTGCCTGTGATCAATGCCACAGATTCAGTTATTAAATTGCATTTGCATATTGTGATTTATGCTTAAAATGGATAAAAACTGATTTGGGTTTTCATAGTATACAGTTAATGGCACTTGGCTATCTGGGAGAATAGTCTGGACTATCTTTCTTTCTGTACACTTGATAACAGACTCCGCCCCATTCCCTTTTTTTCTATTCACCCCCGTCTTCTGCCTTTCTATTTTGAAGTTCATACTCATTTCTGTTCAATCACTATTTGTTATAGCCTACTGCAACTCAAAATCCCCCTCTACTTCCTGATTGAAATGTTCATTTTCACCTCCCTCCTGTGATCCTTCTCAGTGACTTCTGCACTCATGTAGAAAATTTGTTACCCCCCACTAAATTATGATACATGTTTGACTTTGTTGCCAGAAGGCACCATTTTACTGTCTAATTCTCAGGGATTATTTATTGTATTTGGCACCTGCCCTACTCTCCACACCTAGCAAATATGCTTTGCACTCTCTGGAGCATTCTACGTCTCAAAATTACACCCTTTCCTTTGATTGTGACCTTTTTGGCCACATAAGATTTTCCTCTCAACCTTAGTGCTCTATAAATAGTTGCTTTAATAGCACTGTGAATAGTACATGAGATTCATTCCTTCCTCTAATCTTTTCTAGATTGAGAGTTCCTCTTTTGTCAAAGACTGTATTCGTCATTTGTTGTGCCGTCACAGCACGGTGCTTTGATCTTGATAGATACTCAGTAACCTTGTGAAGTTCAACTGAATAAAGGAATGTTGAGAATTATAGAAGGAACTTCTATTCCCAAGGATAAATGAATATATTTATCACCTATCCCTCCCCATATACCACTGACGTGATAAAATGATACTTCTTTAAAGAATTAATATATGACTCAGAAAATAAAAGAGTTTCTTCACCTCATTAAAAATTTGTGGGTGTTTCTTTTTTTAATTTTGATTCCCGTGTAGTTAACATACAGTGTAATATTAGTTTCAGGTGTACTATATAGTGATTCAACATTTCCACACAACACCCAGTGCTCATCACAAGTGCACAACTTAATCCACATCCCCTATTTCACCCATCTGCCCCCCCACCTTCCCTCTGGTAACCCTCTGTTTGTTTTCTATAGCTAAGAATCTGTTTTTCGGTTTATCTCTTTTTTTCCCTTTGTTTTCTTTTTTAAAGATTTTATTTATTTATTTGACAGGGAGAGATACTGCAAGAGAGGGAACACAAGCAGGGGGAGTAGGAGAGGGAGAAGCAGGTTTCCCATCGAGCAGGGAGCCCGATGCGGGGCTTGATCCCAGGACCCTGGGATCATGACCTGAGCCGAAGGCAGACGCTTAATGACTGAGCCACCCAGCCGCCCCTCCCTTTGTTTGTTTTGTTTCTTAAATTCCACATTTGAGTGAAATCATATGGCATTTACCTTTCTCTGACTGGCTTATTTCACATAGCATCATACTCTTTAGCTCCATCCATGTTGTTTGAAATGGCAAGATTTCATTCTTTTTTATGGCTGAATAATATTTCATTATATACATATACCACATCTTTATCCATTCATCTGTTGATGGACACTTAGGCTGCTTCCATAATTTGGCTATTGTAAATAATGCTGCAATAAACATAGGAGTGCACCAAAAATAGTAAAATACCTAGGAATAAACTTAAACCAAAGAGGTGAAAGACCTGTACTCTGAAAACTATAGAACATTGATGAAAGAAATTGAAGATGACACAGACAAAAGGAAAGACATCCCATGCTCAAAGACTGGAAAATCAAATATTGTTAAAATGTCCATACTACCCAAAGCAATCTACAGATTTAATGCAATCCCTATCAAAATACCAACAGCATTTTTCACAGAGCTAGGACAAACAATCCTAAAATGTGTATGGAACTGCAAAAGACCTCAAATAACCAAAGCAACCTTGAAAAAGGGGTATTTCTATAAAAAAAAACAGTTTTAAAATGGTGTTGGAGACATATCCAAGAAACCACCAACCTAAGGGTGTTGTAGAAGAAAGCTGCTAGACATCCATGTCTTTCCTCATACTGAGACTTGGAGAAACTCTAAGCTCAGAGCCAGCAAATACACAGAGTAGTAGTGGTGGCCTCGGGAGCAACCAAAAAAAGCAAAGAGCAAAAATGTATAAAAATATAAAACATTATTACAGTTATATTACATATGTAATTTTAATATGTAAAAGAAGCCTGAAAATGTTTATTTTTTCATTAATTAAGAAAACTGTAAGGCTTTATTCTGGATTTGAACTGAAAGAACTTTCCATCTTTGATGCATAGCTTTTATTTTTCATGCCTTTTTTTGTTGTTGTTAACAATCCATATGTATTTGGCAGGCACAGTTTCCTAATGCCTTTACTGACTTCTTTCCTGGTAATAAAATCCAACGATCAATGGTGTTGGTCTTGACTAATAAAATGTCTCCCATTCCCTAATTTCTAACCCTCACTAGGAGGTAGCATTTGGCCATACAGTTCAGGCCAGTGGAGAACACTTAGAAGTTTCTTGGCAAATTCTGATAAAGGGGACAGATGTTCCAGCACAGCCTGCTTGCCCTTGGTCCTGTTTTGAATGTGGGCATGATGTCTGGGGCTATACCAACAATTTTCATACATGAGGAAACAAGCATGAGTATAAAGGAATACAACTGTGAGTGAAGGAGGAATTTCAAAAGACTTCGGGTTGCCGACGACACGGCCTCTGTATGGCTGGTTGTGACACACCTCCTTTAAGACTTCTGGTTAGGTGAAAAAATTCAGTTCCCATTGCTTTCAGTGAGTATTTTTCCAGTTAACTGCTGAGTGTATTATTAGTAAATCATTTCATTGTTTTTGAGACAAAAATATCACATGTTCCAGTTCCTCTGTTTTTAAAGTCTAATTGGACATATATGATAAACATAAATTGTAAAAGTGCCTACAGAGATACACAAACACATATAAAATGAAATAATATGGAATAAACTAGACCTGGCACAGACCAAGATGGGTTGATAATTTTCATGTCAATTTACTATGAACCTCTTATTATTCAAAATCTTAAAATTAACATTACCTTAGTAACAAGATTTTGTCAGATTCTTGTCAAGCTCAATCAACTGAAATCATTTAGTAGCGCTCCACCAAGTCACTGAAATATACCCAAATTGAAAAGGATGTCAGATTTGTATCTTAGTTAACCCTAAGAGGAGATTTTGTGATATTAAGATCCTGGACCTTCTAAATGTACAGAGCACTTAAGTAAATTGGCCCTGTTGTCATGTAAAACACATCATGCTTTGTGACTCAGGGTCTGCTGCTTTGTTTCTGACAAATGCAGGCAATATCAAGAAAGCTGTCAGTTCTCTTAGATGTGTAATTTTATAAGGGGATAATTTTTTCACACTGCCTAATGAGATTTTGCTAGCAAATAAGTGCCTAAAACATATGGGGATAATGTTCATTAGATCCAAGGGAACTGTTATCTTTAGAACTGTCAGAATTGAAATTTTAAAGGGATAAAACTTATTTTTTTCAAATTAATTGCCTTTGTCTACTGTTCAACACATATGTTAGGGCTGAAGAGAGAATTTGTGCTAACGTCTACAACTGTTTGACAATTCATTAAACAGCGTCATGCTTACAATTTTTTAGAAAACCAAAATCTTGCTTGCTCTATTCAGGCCACCTGACTTTATTATTGGTAATGTTTTATATCAGGAAAATATAATACATCCCTAAATTCTTATCTTTCTTGGGTCTATAACATTTCATCTTTTCACCTTTTTCATAAAAACAGAAATCCTCTTTGGATTCCTTTCTGTTAACAAAAACAGATACTAATGTAGGCCTTTCACAAAAGCAAAGTGAAGTAATGGGAACTTCCGAAAAGCGAGGGGTACCTATATGGCTTATAAGTATTATTTTTAGTTTAATGTATTTTTATGTAGAAACTATCTCCCCAAATTGATTGGAGACCCCATAAGAGAAATTATATGTTAATTTAATTTTTAAGTAAGAACATGTAATTGCTCTGCCACATCCAGAAAAAGAGTTCAATGTATATATCTGGTGGTTGATGAGATGATTGTGCTCATCTAATGATAATTAGGGTAAGAATAATTTGCCTGCATTCTAAAAGTATTTATGCATTGCACACACCTACCTTTTGGTTGGGAATTTGCTTCGATCAATATATTTGAAGTCATCACAGAATGGGAAATTCAGAGAGAAATTTGCTCATGACCAAGGGCCTAAGTAAGTAAATTAACACTTGCATACCCTCACAGAAGCCTGCCCAAATGAGCAGTGGCCTGACTGGGAAGAGCGTTGGTCTTATTGTCTTAACAATTATCAGAAGAGAGTCTGATTGGCGGAAAGACATCATCAAGAAGGAAACAACTTCCCTAAATATAAGTAAAGTCTACAATAACTCTTTTTTTCCCCCAAAGACTAGAATGTGTACAGCATGCAATCAGATATGCAAGCTTTTTTGGCCCTGAATTACAAGGCGTATTTCACAGCCTTCAACACCCTGACAATGAAGATCTTGTCAAGTCCTTTGAGACACCCAACCTGGGCCCTTTCTCAAGTTATTTTTATAATCCTGTGTCCCCATCCAACTGTTCTTAAAGGTATACAGTTTTCCCTGCTATCCAAAAGTAGAGCTTTTCTATGGAAACTTTTGTAAGCCAAAATAGTGTCATGTGAAGAAGCAAGTACCATTAATTTATGTGGAAACAATTTTGAGCATTCCCAGACCCCCAAAAATAACCTCTCTTAGGACTTTCCTAATACCTTAGATCTCATTTTGCTAGAGGGATGCACAAAATAAATGAAAATAAAGCACAGATGCTCACAGACACAGTTCAACACTATGAGGCTTGAGTGAAGTGCTGAGTGCAGTTCCTAGAGAAAGAGTTTATCGGGGTGCACTGCCTTTAAATGGCTCCCTGCACAACAAAGAGTGAATGCCTATTTTCACCTTTCACTGTTTTCATAAAAACAGAAATCCTCTTTGGATTTCTCTCTGTTAACAGAAACAGATACTAATGTAGGCCTTTCACAAAAGCAAAGTGAAATAATGGGAAATTTCGAAAAGCGAGGGGTACCTGTATGGCAATTCTGGTATGTGCCAGTGGGCTTACCTGCAGCCAAAGGTGAACCATAAGCAATACTGGGCACTTAGCTTATGGGCATAAGGGTATCTTGCCTTTGGAATATTCTTTCCCATCATTCCTATCATCTATGTAAATAAAATTTTCCAGTCCTTGCTGGGTTGAATGTGAGATAAATCCCAAGTGTCCCTGGGATGTAACTCCGCAGGTCTAAAATTTAGTCTAATCTGTCAGAGTTGGATTTGTATTTGCATCTCCTGGTTCCTCTATTTACTATGTGTTCTTGGACAGATGATTTCACCTCTGGAGTCAGGCTCCTATTTGCAAAAGAGAGCTAAAAAGGCAATATAATTAAATGAGATAGTTTACACAGCCTTGGGATCGTATCTTGCATTCTTTTGTCTCCCAAGGCATAAAGGAGGAGAAGCTAGTTCTTTTCCCACATTTACTGAATATAATGAAAAATGGGATTGTACTTCCTGTCAGAGTGATCTATCTGATTTGGTCTTCAAATCAACACAATATCAGAAGTTGCAGAGTTAAAATCCAATGAAATTTCAGCAAAGACACAACATTATAGTCACAGTTCTTTTCTTCTCTATCACGCTGGTCATGAGTCTACCCCTTGGTCCATGTTTTGCGCTGCCTATAACCTCTGGAATCAAAAATGCAAGAGCATTTTTGTGATTATCCTTTTATTTTCAAGGGTAGATTGTTATTTCCTTTTATCTATACTAAATCAAATAAGCAAAATCTTATCTTTTTTAGCATGTAAGCTTTCTTGAAAATTTTGAAGATAAGATCTTTCAAGACTTAACATGCATTCTCTCACTAGGACTGTTTTCTGCCTTAACTATAAATGTGCCTGGAAAATAAGCAAAAGTATTGGAATCAAGTATTTAGGGTTACCTATTATTTTCCACTAAGAACATGAAAGTTTGACTTTTCTTATTTGAGCGCGGGTAAATACATCTGAGTATGTGATTGTGCCATGCACCTGTAAGTAATGAGTGGGGAAATTCACTTAACATATACTATGTCAAATCAATGATTAGTTCCTAACAAACTCAGAACCGAAGGATCAACCTCAATATTAGGTAAGCTACAATTTATTTGTTTTTTTAAAGGAAGGTGAGAAACTCATTCTTATTTCAATGTTTTTGTGACAGACATGAATTTGGTTTATAGCTTCCCACTCTACCTGTTCTTTTAACATCATTCAAATATATTTGGAAGGAAATAAAGCCAACATTGATGGCATTGTTGGCCAAACTGATGTCAAGAAAATCTGATAAGAATATTAGAAAAATTGAAGACATAATAGAGAAGAGTGAATTTAAAAAAATCTCCTGAAAACATTAAGCATTAAAAGAAAGAGCACAGTGGCTAGAAGCCAGAGCACGGGGGGGGGGGGGGGGAATATCACTTTAATCCCTTGCTAATTCTCACAGATCTGAGTTCTCTGTGGAAACAGATATGAAGCTCACTGGCCTTAGGTATATAAAAAGCAACAAAAGTGAAAAAGATCACACCAAGTTTCCGCAAGGTTGATCTTTATGCTAAAAAAAAAAAAAAAATTAGGAAAGCCTAATCTTATGCTAGCTCAGTATAAGATGAGAGATTTCCAGACAAATCATAAATGTTAAGAAAATACTTTCAAAAACAAAAATAGCATTTTTGAAAACATGAAACTGAATGTAACAAAATAAAATTATTCAGGATATCAAGGAACACATGAAACCACCCTACTAAAATGATTATTGTTTTTAACAATAACCTATAATAGCAACAGGGAAAAAAAACAAATTTAACAACTATATTTGAAGATTTAAGTGATGAAAAGATATCCTGCTGAATAAAACATAAATATGTAAAATACTTGTATCATTTAGAGTTTTATTTAAGAAGGTTTTCTATGAAGTTGAATTGCTCAAAACAAGATATTTAATAGAGATTTAAATCAAATAATGAAACAAATTTTGATCATTGAAAAATATATGATAATTAAGAAAAATCAAAGTTCCCCTTAATAGTAACTAACCTATAGATCTTAATCATAATTTACTAGTTATTACATTCATTTTGTTCACAATATTATAATTCTGAGTTGGGATGGATACAGAAACTAAGATAACAAATGACAAAATCTCTACAAAAGCTAATAATTCATCAGTGTCTGTCTTTGATCTGAAGGACAGCAATGTCATTTAGAAGATAAAACGATGCATCACGGAGAGAGAACCAACATGAGTTTTTGTCTTCATTTTTGTTTTAAATTTTTATTCCTATCATATTAAAGAACAAATCGTAGAAATCTTTGAAGAACTGATACTCAGAGTTGCCTATGGCTTTAAAATTCAGTGCCACCTTAGATTTTATGGCAATAATTCTCAAACTGAATGCATACAGCAATTACCTGTCTTACTTGATAAAAGTTAAATGCTCAGGTCATACCCTGGAGATATTGATTCAGTGGGTTTGCTGGAGGCCTGGAATCTATAATTTAAACAAGTCCTCCAGGAGGTTGGGTTACAGTTGCATATTGGCTCTCAATTTAAGAGACAGTATTTTAGAGACTTAAGTAAAGACCCAATTCCTATATTTGCACTCCTTGGTGATAGAGAAGACTTACACCCTTTCAAAATATGGAGAAAAGACTATTATTGCTTTGGTAACTTCAGGAAAGTCATGGGACGGAGGCTTTTTGTCCACCAAAACCTATTCTCCTCTTTGTCCATACAAATTATAGCTGAGACGTGATTGTCCAGTCAGCTACATTTGCTAGATAGAGGAATCATGTGATAAGCTCTCACCAATAGAACATGAGTGGAAGTGATATAGTCCCTCTCTGCTCATTGAATTTAAGAACAGTATCATACGTCTTCTACACTCCTATCCCTCTTTGTGAGGCTAGAATGGTGATGGTCAGAGAGAACTTAAAAGCCACATTTCAAAGTTGGAAAAGCTGCCATCAGTCTATCCCCCAAATGACTGCCAATTGTTGTAGATCACCACCCTGGACTGTTAAGAGAGAGAAAAATCAACTTCTGTGTTTTAAAACTGCTAAAATGTTTTTGGATCACTTATCCGTTACACTAACTACTATACAAAGTCATAAGGGAAAATGTTATTATTATAATACTTTCATTGTAGTTAATACTATTGAACTTGTACTATAGGCCAAAGACTAAGTTATTGCTTTAAATATCATCTCATTTGATCATCTAAACAAGCTCATGACATGACACTTATTTTCCTCATTTTACCAGCAAGGCAACCGAAGGTGTAAAGAGGACACAGACAGGCTTCAGGTTACTCAGACAGGATTTTAACCCAGATGTGTCTATTGAAATTTTTGCTCTAACCACTATAAATTCAGGAAAAAAATTAATATTTGCATCCATTTCCACAGAAAATTTAGTGATTTGCTGTGTCTGTAGACCTAATGAAATTTGTCAGCATCATATTTAAACCGATAACCTGAAAAAGATCGTCTCTTTCAATGACAGGGAGATTAATATTTGATAGACAGAGTAGAGACTTTAACAGCAAAACAACCTGAAGGAGAGATCTGAAGTAAATTAGCCCCAAGAGGATTGGTCGTGCTGACTTCCACAGCACATATACTAAAATTGCAATGATACAGAGAAGATTAGCATGGCCCAAGAGGATTGATCAACAGTGTGTTAAATTGGGGATGCTGTGGGGGTGAGGCTTCCTAGAACCATACCAAACGGATCGTCCAGGCCTTGCAACAATATCAAGCTATAGCTAAGAAAATTAGTGTTTTCTGTTCAGTGAGAGGAAATAAACTGGGATCTGATCTCTGGGAAAAATAGCAAACAAACAAAAATCTTTATTTCCTCTGGTTTCTTAATTCTATTCTTTTCATGATTCTATTTGTACTTGGCTGTATTTTGTTTAGGAATAAAGGTTGAAAATTATAACAAGGAAATAATTATCTACTCCTGGTCAGGCAAGATTGTAAAACGTAAGAAATCCAGGAGTCAGGCCCGTTGTTGGCAGCAGAGTCCTACAGGGAAGACCTGAAAAGCTTGCTGAAGCTGCAAGACCTTTAAGCTATAAACCACAAGGATTCAGGGTAGCAAAAACTGCTGTTTCTTCTTCACAGGATCAACTCTATTAATGTCCTCCCTGAACTTCACATTCTGAGGGCCTGGGTATACACGGAGCAATTCCCTTCACTTTTTTTTTTTTTTTCAGGCAATAGAGAGAACAAACCAGAACCAAAAAAATGTTCTGTATTCTGATGGGACAATAAATTGATGGCCCTTCAAATAGAGACATTCAAAATAATTATTCATCATTATTTTAGAAAAGTAGTTGAGTAGTCCAGAGTAAAGTGGGGGAGGAAATTCTGAAGCCATGCTTCAGGGCATATCCACTAACACACAGGAATCTTGCCTCAGAAGGCATTTTCTGGGGCATTTTAGACATAGGTGAGGATCCTTTTGAGGGTCACAAAGTCTGAGGGGAATTGCTGAAATTGGTTGAAGGAGCCATGAATAGGAGATAGTTTGCAATGTATGGGATACTTTTTCACACAATGAGCACCTACTCCTTGTCCCACTGACTTTTAAATATCTTACAGGATCTTTATGGGTAAAAAAAAAAATTATTTGTGACTTTCTAAACTTACTTTTGCAGGGTTTTAAAAGGCACTAAATTCTTTAATTATATAACTGGTAAGTTAGGGAAAACTTTAACACTGTTCTATTTAGAACATTACCAAGAGTTGATTAGCAGTTTAAAAAATTACGTACCAGTGGTGGTATTTGTTTTTGGGTTTTGTTTTTGTTTTTGCTTTTGCTTTTGTTTGAGAGAGAGAGAGAGCAGTGAGTGAATAGTGGATGAGGGGCAGAGGGAGAGGGAAAGAGAGAATCTTAAGCAGGCTCTATGACCCAGCGCAGAGCCCCATGTGGGGCTTGATCTCAGGTCCCTGAGATTATGACCTGAGCAGAAAGAGTCAGACATTTAACCAACTAAGCCACCCAGGAGCCCCAGTGGTGGTGTTTAATTCACCATTTAAACATATCTATCAATGTGGATTTGTGGCCATTGTATTCATGGTGATAGATACATTTACATACATGAGGTAATTAAATACACACACACACACACACATGCACGTATGTATGAGTGTGGGTGTTTAGTTAGTCCTCATTTCAAAATGTCAAATAAAGGAAAAATGTTGACAATATTCAACTGAATATTTAAAGTTGGGTTTTACAGCTTTGTCCACAAGTCCACAGTTACCAATTACTTACTCTGCTGACACTTTTTTCTCTGCTGACAGTTTTTTCTTTTTCTAATTAAACTATGGGATGGTTAAGATCAAGTGTACATTTTACAAAGAAACACACCATTGTATTTGACAAAATTATACTTCCAGTGTTTAAAGTAATGTCTGAGAACTATAATACTGTCCCTAGCATGCTTATAAATAGTCTAATCAAAATGATAAAACACTCATTTCCTAAAGAATAGCAAAAGGATAGCAAAACATCAAAAGCTGAAAAACAGAGAAAAAATAAACTTATCAGCTGCAGCAGGTCATTAGTTCAAGAAAGGAGAAAAATCTAAATCAAATTACTTTCTTCTATTGAATTAAGCAGTGAACCTGATTGAAGAAAAATCAATGAGATAGTGAAAGTTAAAAAAAAAAAATCCATTTATGTAATGAACAGTGGATAAGCATCTTTTCTTTAGAAGTGAATGAAAGCACCCTGCAAAAAAATAAAATCCTGCTGCTTAGAGATGTATGCTTTACCACTAATTAAAAAGTCATAGAGGAAATGTGATTTTCAGAATTCCTAAGGTGGCAGCCAGGGAAATGTGCTGCTCAGGTCTGCTGCAGGGGGCATCGTTCACTGGCAGACTCCACTGGATCCATCTGTCCTCGGGATTTACCATTGTGTTCACGTTGAGCCTGTCTTCCAGCAGCTGTCCCCATTGCCAAGCACAGTGTAGTGTGGGTACCAGCACAAATCCATTCCAACAGGACACTGGGCTCTTGTGATGGGCGACCTTAGCTTGAGAATTTCACACCTGCTTAGTTCAAGTTTCTTTGTCCCAGTCCTTCTTCCCCCTCTCCCTTCACAGGTGTCAGACCCCTACCACATTCT
Organism: Mirounga angustirostris; assembly: GCF_029215605.1. Lineage (NCBI taxonomy): Eukaryota > Metazoa > Chordata > Mammalia > Carnivora > Phocidae > Mirounga > Mirounga angustirostris. The sequence continues at coordinate 40,959,820 of NW_026991722.1, read as the reverse complement.
AAAGATACTCCCTGCCTTCTTCTATGTCCTCCCATTTGTCCTTCACAGGCATTTACCCCAGTAAATTTTTGGACGTCTAATCCAACTTTGGGGTTTGGTTCTGGGAGAACCTGAACTGACACAGTAACAATGAGTATAAAGAAAATGACAAATTTTAATACCTTTATATATTAGTTTGCATGAAAAATTTCCTCTCTCTCATATCCTTGCCTCTGAAACAGAGCAGCAGGTGTGGTGAGTTGGGAAGGTGGGTTTAGGGTCTCATTTTAAAAACTGAATAAAAGGTTTTAGCATTGTTTCACTATTCACCATTCATATAATATTCATATAATTAATGTAATCCATCGAGTGATAAATTTCATAAACTGTGAAAAGATAATAAAGAAATGAACAATTGATCCTAAAATTATCCTAAAAGGATTTTGCTTGCTAATTGATTCTCTTGCAGGGTTGTTTTAGTTAATCAAATAAAAATTGAATACCAAAGTTAAAATATTATGAAATGATGTGACATATTTTTAATATGTACCTGAAAAGATAAATGAGGTCCTTCTTATGTGGTAAAAAGGGTATTAGTAAATTTAGAAACAATCATACACTATTTTAAAAATTCTTGCTTGCCAAGAACTTTCAGTTTCTATATTTGCTGCAGTTGACTAAGGATAAGATCAAGCACATGAAAATGGAACTATACTGCTCTCATTGGTGTTCTATTTAAAAAGATATAGGGGCACCTGGGTGGCTCAGTCGTTAAGTGTCTGCCTTCGGCTCAGGTCATGATCCCAGGGTCCTGGGATCGAGTCCCGCATCAGGCTCCCTGCTCCACGGGAAGCCTGCTTCTCCCTCTCCCACTCCTCCTGCTTGTATTCCCTCTCTCGCTGTGTCTCTCTCTGTCAAATAAATTAATAAAATATTTTAAAAATAAATAAATAAATAAAATAAAAAAATAAAAAGATATAATACTGGGCGCCTGGGTGGCTCAGTTGGTTAAGCGACTGCCTTCAGCTCAGGTCATGATCCCAGGGTCCTGGGATCGAGTCCCGCATCAGGCTCCCTGCTCGGTGGGAAGCCTGCTTCTCCCTCTCCCATTCCCCCTGCTTGTGTTCCCTCTCTCGCTGTGTCTCTCTCAGTCAAATAAATAAATAAAATCTTAAAAAATAAAAAATAAAAAGATATAATACTTAAATTTAAAAATCTGTGTGAACATGCAATACTAGATGGGATGATTAATCCATTTGAAATGGATGTGAAACATGTTAGCCAATAATTCAGGAAGAATTAATTAAAAATGATTTTGAAGCCAAAGCAAGATTTAATATATCTAATTATGGTAAGTTTTAAACACAATTAAAACTTACATAACTCACTCCTTGAAAAGAACTAAATTTATTATTAGAGCATTTGCAACCATATATTTCAATTAAAACAGGTGTCTGCATGCAATATATAGTTACTAGAAGACAACAAAACCGATTGCAAATATATAAGAAAGAAATCTGAGGGTTTTTTTTTAACAATGGAAGAAACAAATTCTATTAAATTAGCAGAGATGCATGAAATAAATTGATTTAAAGGTGATTTAAACAATGTTTTATATTCACTTACTATTATTTGAAAATTATACATTAAAATTATTTGTTTGTTAGAGGCATTTTGGTTTTTTTCAGTCCTGCACTGACATAGTCCCATGGCATCTATCCCATATCTATAAAGCTTTTTGTAGTATTGTCTTTTTTTCCCCCTGTATTTCTTCTAGTTCTGTAAGGTCTTTTTAAATTATGGAAACTGAATATTTGTCTTGACAGAGGGTGAGATTTTGTGTCAAATTTGCTTCTTCCTTTGAGTAGGAGATGCCCCTGAAGTTTAGCTGGTTACAAGGTCAAATTCCCACTCAGTGTGGTCATGTGGCTAAGTCTGAGTCAATGGCATGAAGAGGAGATAGTGTCTGCAATTCTGAATCATCTCATTAATAGTGGAGCGCCATCTCCTGGATGTCCCCTCCCCACTGGCTGGTGGCTGGGAAAGAGTGATTCTGCTGCCACCTTTAAAGCCACATTTGGTTTGACATTGGTCTGTGTCACAAGTAAAATATATTGAACTTAAGCTATTCATTTAAGAGAGAGAGACAGAGAGAAAGCGCACACATGAGCAGGGGGAGGGGCAGAGGGAGAGGAGAGAGAGAATCCCAGGCAGACTCCCACTGAGCACGGAGCTGACCCCGGGGCTCCCTCCCACAACTGTGAGATCATGACCTGAGCCAAAATCAAGAGTCAGGTGCTTCACTGAGCCACCCAGGTGCCCCACCAATTTCTTAATAATTCATATTTTAAGATATGATTTATTTTCTGTGATACTTGTTACTACCCCACTCTATGTCATAACACAGAATTATTTTGACATTAACTTACATCTAAGGGCAGCTTATTTGTGAGAACAATTTTTCCTCATTGTCTTTACCTCAACAGTCTGTCATTTGTCTTGGCATATCATTCCCATGCCCACTACTGTTATTTCCTTATTTCTCTTGTCGAATACAAAAACAAAAGTAAACCAAAACGTGGCCTATTTTAACTTATCCTAATAGCAATTTTCATTCCGTATTTTTCTTTACTGGTTATATAGATACCCTCTGATTTTTTACTTTTCTTCTTTCTTTTTCTTTTCTTTTTTCTTTCTTTCTTTTTTTTTAGAGAGGGAGAGAGTGAGAGAGAAGGGGTAGGGGACAAAGGGAGAGGGAGAGAGAGAATCTTAAGCAGGCTCCACGCCCAGTGTAGAGCCCAGTTCGGGGCTTGATCTCACAACCCTAAGATCATCACCTGAGCCAAAATGAAGAGTTGGTCGCTTAACTGACTGAGCCACCCAGGTGCCCCTTTACTTTTCTTAAGCCAATATTTATTCATTATAAGTGGGTTCCAGACATCAAGTTGTTTCATTATGTCTTCTTGTTTAGTCATGTCCAAGTACTTGACATTGAAATACAGTATTTTATCATCAATTATTCTTTTGTTTGCCTTTATATTGCAGTTAGGAAGCATATTTAATTCAGGGGGAATTTTGTGTTTAGTTAGGTTATGAACTTTATCTCAAGATAGTAAATGGGGCATGTCTTCTGAAACTAACGTGCTATGAAAAGCAAGTGTTGGATCTTGAAATTCTTAGTATCATTGCTCTGGGGAGTGGCTTATCTAAGACTATCTTACAAATACATGTATTACTTTTCCTGAAGGGAAATATGGCAAATACAATCCACCTGGGCTAGCAGACTGGTGCCTGATAGGTTGAGACTCATCAACTGGGGTTCATCTAGGTCTTTAGTTATTCAGCTCTTCAGTATCTACACCAATGTTTCAAGGAATGTGTATCATGGGAGAAGCTAGATTTCACTTAAGGTGAAGTGGTGGCAGTAGTATGAGATGACAGTGGAGATCATGTTCAGGAATCTGTTCTAGAAGAAGAGAGATACCACAGGAGCACAGGAACATTGCCCCTGGCATAAGGTAGATACATTTAGAATGGGATGTGGAGTCTCATAAAGAGTTACTAGGATCAAAAACGGGAAAACAAAGGAAGGGAAAAAATTTCAGCTCAAGAATAGCAACACGGGAGGGATTTTCATGTATCCATTAACACATTTGTATTGCATCTCTTTCAGATTGGAGTAAGTACTGGGGAGAATGTGAAGAAAAATGATTCATGATTCTTATGAGTCTTGTAGTATAGTGGTTAGAAATGTGAACTGGATTGACTTTGAGATGGTGAATAACTACTACTTACTGAAAGATGATTGTATAATACGCAACAGACTAGGCAGTTTCTATATATTTTCTCATCCACTGTCAATATTCAAATTATAACACTTTATATTATAAATTTTATTATGTAAATTATATCTCAATACCCCTGATTATTAAAAACAAACACCCTCCACGTGTACTCACTTAGAAGAGGCTCTATTACCAGAATCAACTAGAGTATATTTATTTTTCAATTTGATTAATTCTTATGCTGGGAAAAGCACATGAGTTAATTTATTTGGGAAAGGCATTACAATATCCATGAGCTTTGATCTGACTGCAAAGGATAGTGAAAACAAGAAATTATGTTGCACCATTTGGAAGAAAGACAAATACTAAAAGGGTTTGATATATGTGAGTTCCTATACTTTTCAATTTGCCTGAAGCTGTTCCTGAACAGATCATTCTGAATCAAGAACACTAATTTTGATTCTATTCCCTCTAGACTTTATTTGCATACGTTTATCTTACACTGCATTTAAGAAAATCAGACTAATTACTATAAACAAACATACATGAGAAGCAATATTTGGACAGTGATGATCATCTTAAAATGTGACTGCATAAGGTGATTGGAATTTCATTAAAATAAAAAATTAAAGTACTTGAGGAAGAAAACATATATGAATAAACTTGGTTCTTTAATATTACATTAACTGAGCATGTTATTATTATAGCAGGGAAGGAATACAATTCTGCCACATGCCCATTCAGACCATTTAATATTCTTGCAGTGGAATAAAAGAGAGAGATAATATTTGGTACATAGATGGTTTGAAAAGCACTTACTTTTGTACATTGTCTTGACATTAAAGAATTATCATTAAAAAATCATTATCACAGTCTGAAAGATAGTATTACAAAAGTAATTTCTCTCAACATGTAAGATTGAAATGTAAGCAAAGTGATCGTTAACAAATTTCAGGAATGTACATTTAAATAGAGAGATGAGGTCATTAAGTAAACATTTAGTGAGTTTATTTTATGTTTCAAACACTTATCTTATAGGATATTTCCCCTCTTCTGCTTTTCAGGAAAAAAAAAGGTAGACATAAGTACTTAAATATTTCAGACAAATTAGTCATTATATATACAAATACACATTAGTTTTAAGAGCTTTTTTCAAAGTGTGAATAAAAGCAGAGGATTTTCAGTACAAGGAAAACAGTACCTTAAAGATTTTAACTCTAAATGATGGTGAAGGGGAACAGAATTTGCCATCCCAAAATATGCCCATTTGGCATAAGGGTTATCTTGAGTTGATTATTTTTAAGAAGCTAATCACAGAGGAAAAGCTCTGAAAACCAATAGAAGTTACTACCTATTTGTAAGAGAAATTTTTATATATATATTCAGATTTTATTTATTAATTTGAGAGAGAGCAAGAGCGAGAGAGAGAGCATGAGCGTTGGGGAGAGGCGGACGGAGAGGGAGAAGCATGCTCCCCGCTAAGCAGGGAGCTGGATTTGGGGCTCGATCCCAGGATCCCAAGATCATTACCTGAGCTGATGGCAGATACTTAAACAACTGAGCCACCCAGGCGCCCCAAGAAATTTATATCTATAAGGGAAACCTCTACTTATAAGGGTATCTCCCTCTCAGTGGTAGGAAAAAGAAGATGACTAAATCTCTAGAAACTTGATTCTAGATTGATTCAGTGGAGAAGGCATGATTTCAATCTGCATAACAACCATACTTTTGTTTACTGTGCTTTGTCTGATAACCTCCCATTACCAACTCTCCTCATCCCCAACATCTTCCTTTGTTTCTAGTTGGAGATAGTATTTGAGGTGATGGTTTGGGCCATTTTAGGGAATTACCCAGTTTTCCTGGGTATCTCCTATGTATACAGGAGGTGTCCATGTTATTAAACTTCTGTGTTTTTCTCCTGTTCATCTGTCTTTTATTACAGGGGAATCCCAGCCAAAAACCTAGAAGGGTAAAGGGAAAATTATTTTTCTCCCCACACAATGGTACACATATAGAATTGTTATAATAGTGTTAAAGTCTATTTTTAATTTATTGTTATTCTGTTCATAGCACCCCTTCCTTGTCCAGAGTTTTAAATTATGTTCACAAATTAATTATAGTCATATAATTTTATCACAGATTTAATTATATTAATTAGACAAAATGCATCAAATGCTTACTGGGAATCAAGTGCTATTGTAGGTAGACACACTGAGACTAAGATAAAAAATTATCCTGTCCTCATGGAGCTACTATTTATGTAGTATTTTTACTTGTGTTTTTTTTTCCTTTTTATTCATTTAATATCAATCTTCTTTTCTACATTGTAAACTCATGAATATATACATCAAAACCATTTTATTAACTACTTACATTTAGCACATTGCACAGTACTTGGCACATAGTAATTACTTATTAAGTATTTTTACATAAATGGAGGAATAAATGAAATAATATTTATTTCAAAAGCTTAGCATTATTGCTAAAGTAAATAGTAACCTAAAAACTCAGAAACAAACCACTCTATTGTTTTTTTAATTCAAATTTCTTTCAACTGCTCAGAGATAAAACAGAAAAACATAACACATGGCACCACACTTAGTAAACTTAGAGATTAGTAGGTAGAGACAGACTTACAAGCAAATGTTTGCTACAAAACATTGTATAAATCTCTGAAGAAAAGGATTCAAGGGGGTGGCTGACTTGACCCTTAATAAATGAACACCAGGCAAAATAAGACTTCTTTCCTTTCCTTCTTTCTTCTTTCTTTCTTTCTTTTTCTTTCTTTTTTTTCTTTTTCTTTCTTTCTTCTTTCTTTCTTTCTCTTTCTTTCTTCTTTCTTTCTTTCTTTCTTTTTCTTTCTTTCTTTCTTTCTTTCTTTCTTTCTTTCTTTCTTTCTTTCTTCTTTCTTTCTTTCTTTCTTTCTTTCTTTCTTTCTTTCTTTCTTTCTTTCTTTCTTTCTTTCTTTCTTTCTTTAAGATTTTATTTATTTATTTGAGAGAGAACATGCTCCTGAGCACAAGGAGTGGTGGAGGGGGGGGGGTGGTTGGGAAGGGGCAGAGAGAGAGGAATAGGCTCAGCAGGGAGGCTGGCAGGAGGCTGATCCCAGGACGCCCAGATCATGACCTGAATGGAAGGCAGATGTTTAATCGACTGAGCCACTGAGGTGCCCTCCTTCCTTTCCTTTCCTTTCCTTTTTGCTTTCCTTTCCTCTTTCTTTTCCTTTCCTTTCCTTTTCTCTTTCTCTTTCTTTCTTTCTTTCTTTCTTTCTTTCTTTCTTTCTTTCTTTCTTTCTTTCTTTCTTTCTTTCTTTTCTTTCTTTCTTTCTTTCTTTCTTTCTTTCTTTCTTTCTTTCTTTCTTTCTTCTTTCTTTCTTTCTTTTTCTTTCTTTCTTTTTCTTTCTTTCTTCTCTAATGAAAGGCCCAAGAATGATCTATAAGCAATCACTAAAATACTTCTTTCCCCCTCTATTATAACTTGGGATCGTGCCAGTTTTGTTTCCCACTATGACTAGGTATTCAATAAATTGGTGAATTTTGAATGAATGTCAGTGTGAGAAATGCTCGAAATTATAAACAACACAACATTGTTCACCAGATCAATTAGTACTGGTTTTAGTCATATGGTCTTTGGACCACATCTGTGTAGGATGACTGCAGTGATATATTTAGCTGCTGTTTATTGAATGTGTCGGATGGCAGTGAGCAACATAAATATTCAAAGTCACCTATTATAAGCTCCAAGTACATATTCCCGCCTGAGTAATAACAGTAATAGAATGTTGGGGAAAATAAGAAGGAGGGAATGATATAGGAAAGTGTTGCAGTTTCAAAACACTCATATTATCTGGTCAAATAGTTTACTATATATACAGCCATTACTTTAACACTTACACAAAAGAGGAATTGTAATGATATATCGTAAAGTCAAGGATCAGAAACATGTTACTATTTGTCTTCCCAATGACAACTGTTCTATAAGACAGAAGATAAGATATATATCACTATAAACATGAATGATTTTATTTGATCCAGTATTTACACGTTTGATGACATTGGGGAGTTACATAATCCCTTTCAACCTCAGTTTCTGCCTACTCTCCATCTTTCACAACATTCTTTAGGTTATACAAATTTAGATTTGTATAGCAAGCTAACACATGGAGGTATTCCAAAATGTAATAAGTCATAAAACCCAAAGAAACTTAAAATATTGCATGTTCAATATCAGTGCCCAATATAGAGTAACTTTACTAGTTAAAAAACAACAGCAGCAACAAAACAAAATACCAATATATCCAAATATTAGATTATTTTATCAGAAACATTTTTAAAAGAAGCTAAAATAATATAGGTGACAATATTGTACTTCACCTGAGCCCAGAAAACAGTCTGATGAAGAGATCCCCCACCCTCTGTGTTCCAGAAAAGGCTTCCCCCAAAGAACCTTTCTTCCATGTAACTTAAGTAATACTCTGTCCACTCTTTCTCACGATTTCCATGAAGCTTGCAGATAATTCCCTTATTTACCTGTGACAAGGTCAAACACAAACCTTTCCCCTTTTGCCTGAACCTCCTGAAATGCCAGATGCAGGTCTTCCCCTCCCAGTTTTTTTGCCTCAAGAATGATTAGCTGACATTAGAACTGTTTGTCCCCCTGCAGCTAGCTAGACCTAGGGATAAACATTTCCTGTTCAGCTAACCGGCTGAGACATCTCCTGATTGCAAAAACAATCCCACCTTTAACTTGTCTACTCCTCCCCATAAAAATGTAAAGGAAAACCCACACTGCTCAGACATTGACTTTCATATCTCCCTATTGCAATAGCCTAAATAAAATCAATTTTCTTACTTGTTTGGCTTTAGCCAAAAGGATAGCTATGTATGTATTAACAAAATATTTACCTAGTACCAATCCTTTGCTGATCACTGTTCCAAGGTCTCAGAACTTAGCAGTAAGCAAAACAAAGCAAAACAAAAATTTCCTGGTCTCAAGGAACTTATATTCCAGAAAGAAAGATAAGAAAGAAGATAAAGCAATAAAGATAAAATAAAGAAGATAATAAAAATGGTAGCAAATACGTATTTATGTGCCAGGCAGTGATGAGTATTATGAAGGAACAATGTAGCGGGGTAAGGGATGGTGGCTGAATGAGGAACTCTCTATGAAGGTGCTAATATAACAGGAGGTCGGAGGCAAGATGACCTGAGCGACTGGAGAGACCAACATCATATGGTTAACTGGGAAAATTTCATTTTAGGCAGAAGGAAAGGTAAATGCAAAGTTGGGAGTGTGATTGGTCCAGAAACAGAGGAGGGCGGTGGAATGGGAATGGCAGGAGCAGGTAGAGAGAGTTGGAAATAAGAAAAAAGAAACAAGAGTCTACATCCACTGGGTCCTTGAGATACTGGAGAAAGCACTGGTGGGTTTGAGCACAGAAATAATAAAACTTCATTTAAATTGTAAAAGACTTTTGTTCCCACTTTCTAGAGAAGATTATTATAAACAAAAGGAGAAGCAGGGAGACAAGTTCAGATTAATTTGCTAAGATCAGGATGGGGAGAAATCAGGAAGGGAAGCAAATGATTGTGACTTTTAGAAGTGAAGATGGGGGTAAGTTGTAGTCAGATTCCAAATATATTTTTGTGGTAGAGCCCGCAGGGCAAGCTGTGGAATTGGATGTGCGATGTCATAAAAAGAGATAGATCTATGACAACTCCGAGGTATTTTTTGCTTCAGCTCTTTTTTTTTTTTTTAATTAGTCCTACAATGATGGGAAGTAATGGAGAAGAAAATATTAGGGTGGGTTGGGAATAGAAGTCAAGAGTTCTTTCTGGGATATGTTTAGTTTAGAAATGCATCTTTGACATGCAACTGGATATCTCAAATGTAAGGTTTGGTATATTAGTCTGGGGGTGGAGAGTGGAGATACACATTTGGCTGCATTCAGTGAAGCAATATTATTTAATGTCATGCCACTCAACAGGATTTCCCAGAGGAGGTCCATAGATAGGAAGGAAACAGGCTTAGAGGCAGAACAGGGCAAACTGTTACCCTGTTTCATGAAAGGATTTCAAAACTACTTATCCCTTTGCACATTTTAAAATTGACACTATAATTTTTCAGTATAGGCCCTCTGCCTTCTTGTTTTAGCTGTTACACCATTAAACAAGTGTTCATTTCACCATCTTCTTAGAGTCACATTTTTTGCATTTTTGTGCTTTTTGTTAATGATTTTCCTGTTTAAAATGCCCCACGTGCAATACAGAAGTGCAGTTATGTAGCACTCTTTGGCATACGAGGGCCATGGCATGCCTTATGGATGTGTGAGTTAGATAAGCTTTATTTGAGCATGAGTTATAATACTATTGGCTCTGAGTTCAATGTTGATGAATCAACAATATGGTACAATCAGAAAAGGAAGAGAAAATTCAAGGTACTGTATGTGAGGCTACTTTAGAAAGGGGTAAAGTGACATCTGTAGGGTATGAAAGAGCCGTGATAAAGATGGAAAAATGCCCCAATTTGTGGATCCACAAGACGACAACTAATTAAAAAAAGCATCGTGCACCATATTATTGTCAGGCTGAAAGCCAAAGAAATTTACAGTCACATCCAGGTTCAGGAAAATGTGAAACCTATCTCAGCTAGTGCTGGCTGGCTCACACATTTCAGAAGGAGATCTGGCATGACACTGTTAAACGTGAAGGCAAGGCAGATTCCACAGATCAGGAGGCTGTGGGAGAAGTTAATAAAAATGCCTGTGAAGTGTTATACAGGAAAAGGGTTACATGGAAGAGTAGGTTTTCAAACACTGATAAGACTGGCTTTTTTTTTACAAGGACACTGGCCAACAACTTCTATGACACAAATAACTTCCAAAGCTCCTGGCTTTAAATCATCCAGAGACCATGCAATTAGTTATTCGTAAGAACTATATATTAAATGGAGTGTATTTCAACAGAAACACATGTAAAATAAAATTTTGTGACCTAAGGCTCTCAGGATCCTAACTCTGTCAGAGTGAGAGTTCCTTATTTGTCAACTCAGTATTCCCAGCAGATTTAGAGAACGTAACTAGTATAAATAATGAGAATTGAAATATATACACATGCACACACTCTTTGGAATGTTCCAGTAGAGATGAAAATACTGATAATGACTGAGAGAAGGAATTATTAAAAGAGGAAAGTCTATACACTAATGAGATGTTGGAATCCAATGCACAAATTGAGGTACCGTCATTTGATTACGGCAGTCACCCCTTCTGTTGTAAAATGAAGGAAGACAAAATATGTATGTACAGATACAGTTGAATTGGGAGACATATAAATGGAAGCATCTGGAAGCTTTCCAATTTCTCTATTAATGAAAAGCATGATTAGTAACAGAGAGGAGAGAGAAGAGGTTGTACAGGTTTGAGGAAAGAGGAGCAGATGAGAAAAAGTTGAGAGACAGAGAAAATCTAGCAGGGAAATATAGAGAAGGATTGCCTGGCAGGACCAAAGTCCCTTTGAGGTTTGTAATCATGAATTTAAAGTGAGTCCAGTCAGCATCTTTATGGCTTTTTTCAATCCACTTTCAGTTTTTCAGGTGCAAGCAAAGAATATGTGTAGAGTTGCATTTAACCATGTTGAAATTTTGCTAGAAGGAAGATTGTTAAAGCTATGGTTTAAATATATTTTTAGAGTTTTAGAATTGGAAGAAACTTTAGAAATTTTTTATTACCTTTGGGAGAAAAAAATTTCAGAGCAGATTTCAAAGCTGGGTGAACTTGTTTCCAAATGCCAGGTACATCTATTATTAGACTTAGCAAATTACTGGGGTTTTTTAAACAGTAAATTAGAAACAGTAACATTTCTTTTAGAGTAATTTAAAGATTATTATAAGACAAGAAAAATATAAAGAGAGACCTATACAGGACCAGTCACCTAATTTGTGCTCAAGACATGTTAGTTTTCTTTTATCTTTGTTTGCTTTCAGAAATGATAGACTCAGGATGTTAGAAACATTTTTAGAGTCTCAAAAATATTTACAGCTTTTTTTCTTTGCTGTTCCTGTTTTTTGAATTCTTCAATGGCTTGGGCAAAAAAGAAACTTTAGTAGAAAAAGTACAGTTCTGGGGCACCTGGGTGGCTCAGTCGTTAAGCGTCTGCCTTCGGCTCAGGTCATGATCCCAGGGTTTTGGGATTGAGCCCCGCATCGGGCTCCCTGCTGGGCGGGAAGCCTGCTTCTCCCTCTCCCACTCTCCCTGCTGTGTTCCCTCTCTCGCTGCGTCTCTCTGTCGAATAAATAAATAAAATCTTAAAAAAAAAAAAAAAAAGAAAAAGTACAGTTCTCTGACTCCTCTTAATCAGACAAAATTTGCCTTTGTTTGCTTAAGGCCAGAGAGTGAACATCATGTCTCTTTAGTGCTTTGCACTTTTGTTTTGCTCATTACATTGTTCTTGACCAATATTTGCTCTAAAGCAAGAAGCTTTCTCTGTTGACCGTTTACCATCAACAAAGAACATGGCAACGTGGAAACCCCTTCAGGAAAAGTATGAAGCTCTTCAGAGAACATTCCATGGCACCTGAGTTAACTTCAGAATATGTGTCTTAGCACAGGATTTTTTCATATTTAACCCCCTTTGGGTGATCATCCTTTTGACAGAAAAGTCCACGAGGTTCTCAGTGCAGGCTTGGGTCCATGGCTCTGACATTCAGTCTTGAGGTTGGAAGTCTTAAAATCTCTCCGCTCCACTATTCTGGATATATAAGTAAGACAATCATCCATGCTATTGGTTCTTTTCTGATGCTGTACCTCAATTCTATGCACAGACTCTTGTTCTAAATTTAAGCTCATCCCCTTTCCCTCTGATAAGGCAAAACTAGTCAGTAAATGACCAGGCATCATTGTCTCAGTTCTTCGGTTCCTCTTCCCTCCCCACCTCCCACACATAACAGTTATAGTGACATTATTCTAGTGAGAATACCCTGTGTCCAAGTCTCCTTACTAAGCCCTTTTCCTGCATTGTCTATTTATTCCCATAGTAGAGGCTGCTATTATAACAATTTTACAAATTAGATACTGAAAAGGAAAGTTAACTTGGCCTTGCTCTCTCGAAACTAAATTCTAGCAGTGGAGATAATTGTTAAATGACTAATTACAAACTTAATCTGTAAATGACAATAGTGATAAATGCTATGACAAGATCTGGTACACTAAGAATGAGCCACATAACTGCAGACCTGATGATTCTGGGGAGTCTGCAAAGTCAGGGAGAGTTTCCTTGGGGAAATGTTATTTGCATTAAATTCCAAAGGATGAGCTGAAATTGACTCTGGCAATGCGGGAGGAGGAGAAGGATGGTCATTTCAGAAGATGAAACATCTTTTCTGAAGACATGGCAAAGCAGACTGAGGTAAATGCAAGGGAACTGGAGGGCCAAGATGGAAGGAAGAGTGGTGTGGGATGAGGCTAGAGAGCAGAAGCCAGATCTTGCAGGACCTCAAGGCTGCCCCAGAACTTTGTTATTTATCCTGAACGCAAGGGGAGCCTCTCTGAGGATCTGGGGAGACTGAAAGGAGGTAGCTAGAATGAGAGAAAGGAGGCCTGTTAAGAGGCCATGGCAGTATCCCAAGATGACAAAAGATGATGGCTCATGGACTACTATGGTGGCAGACAGGATGGAAAAAGTGAACGGGTTTAAGAGAAATTTGATAGGAGGAATCAGCTGGATATTACAGCTGAATTAATTTTAAGAGTGAGGGTGATAAATGAATGCCAGCCAACTAGATGGAATGTCCTAATGACATACCATTAATAAACCAGAAAAACTATGCTTGTCCACCCTTCAGGGTTCACAAGGGATACATTTTAGAATGATCACCTTTTATAATGCTTAAAAAATACTCTTACCTGAGGATATGTTTCAGGGGGTTTGAAATGTTTCCTTCCATGATACCCCTCTGTCACCTGGGATTGGGAAACAGGAGCGGGCCTTGATTGACAGGTTGAGCATGGAGGTTCAGCTGTTGGGAAGACCCACCAATTTGGTGGCAAAAGGGTCAAAGATCAAAGCCAGGTGTTTAATTATTTGACAATGTGGCTTTAGGTATTGAATGATTTATTTAGGACTCTGTATTATTGACTCCTTTGGATAATATAAATTACTTATGAATAGTGCAATAACATGATAATTACTATTTATATCATCTACTTTCCACCCACATATATATATTACCTGATTTTATCAGTTCTTATGCTAACCCTCTGGGTTAATGTTCTTCCAAAGTTAGAAAGGTGGTAAGTGGCAGAGGCAAGATATGATCCAGGTATGTGTTGCTCTCCTGCCTGGCCCTGAGTGGCTCTGCATCATACCAAAGCACCCAGGGAAAGTCTGAGAGCAAAGGGCCTCCATTTCCTCCCATTGCCGCGTGTTGTAACTCAGAACTAAAGTTTCAATTGTGAGTCAAATCTAGTTAAACTCCAGGATGAGGTTTTCAAGGGATTAGAAATCCTCTTCTTTTCCTTTTGATTAGAGTTTCACATTCTGATTTGTCTCACAGCAAATGGGTTAGGTGAGTCCATTTCTGCCTATTATCCAAAGCTTTATATGGTGAGGAGTGGGCATAGGTAGAAGATGTATTTGAGACCACGATGATTGAAAAAGCTGGGTGCATTTTGGGTAGGATAGACAGAACTGTACCAAGTATGAGGTGTCAGAGAAGAAGTACCTGACGCTAGTTGAACGCTTGCAAAAGTATCAAATGAAGGCACAGTTATAGTTTGTTTTACAGTTACTCTCTAAAAATGAATCTATCGTTCCCTGAAAAAGAAAAGTCTTGAGTTTCTTTTCGAATATGGAACGCTGAGATTCTTTGCCCAGATTACTTCAGTGTTCAGATGTCCTTATCTTCCAAATTCCTTTTTTGGGTTTCTTAATGAAAATTTTCCTCCTCCTAGATTAGCCAGATACCTCTAGTTTTTAAATGTTCCTTTAAACAAGATTCTGCAGCCAAGATTATTTGTGAATCTACATTGTATGACATGATTGTTCAATGTGTTTTTACAGTTTGCTTTTTTTTTTTTTTTTTTGGTGTAAAAGCTACAATCTAATCCTGTCTTTAGGTTAAGTCTGCTGAGTCTCCTTTTGTATACAGCACCATCCCTAAGTTGTCTGGATGCCTGAAAGACGGGTGCAAAAAAGACGATGGTAAAAGTTGGAACTACTTTCCCTGCCCTTCATTAAACTTTCTCTTGAGCTGTGTAGGGCACTGCAGGTAATGAGTTCCATCTGTGTGTCACCATCTTCACCTACAGAGAAATAGCATTCAAATGTTCTGAGTCAGGAGCTACTTCATCTACTGTCACTTTACCTCATTCTCTACTAAATGGAGCTCTTCAGAGGAACTAATAAAGAAAGCCATCCAACTAAGTAGCTCATAATTAAAATCCAAAATAAAGACTCTTAATATGATTTTCTCCAACTTACCTTTATTTAGTGTGTGATTGGGTCAGAGATCTTTATAATGAGGAAACTAAATCCATTTAGAATTTTTACATGCACCATTAGAATCACAGAATTTAGAGCTGGAAGAGCAAAAGCTGATAAGACTTAGAATTAAGTCACTCTTTTGCCATGGGTAAAGCAGCAGCAATGGGCTGTTTGCCCTTGGGGAACACTCGAGGTCACGTAGGTGACTCCAGCTTGAGTTAAGATGCAGAAAGAAATTAATATAAGACTACATAAAGGTGATTGATATTAGAAAGAAAAACATTTGGGCCAAAACACTGGAATGAAACATATTGCAAATAAGCTGTGGCAAACTAGTTTTCTGATTCTCCCAAACACTGTCTAGGAGGAAATTTGCTTAAATTACAAAAGATATTTGGGTCAAATAGAAGAGCAGCAGCAACTTGGCACTGTGGTATTGTTTAGGGGACTTTTTGACTATAGAGTCTAAAGTGTTTTCCTAGAGATTGCGTCATGCATTTGTGGAGCGTTGTAATGAAGATGCAATTATCCTTGTTTTAAAGATGGAGAAAGTAAAACACACAGAAGTGTTATGACCTCCCTGGTATCAAAAAGGCTTTAACGGAGTCTCAGAACTGGAATCCAAGTATCTAGCTTTTTAGTTTAATACTTTTAGTCGTTAGATTTCAATGTTTCCTGACCTTGGGCCTTGCACGATACCTGAATGTATTATTAAAGTGCTCTGTAAAAACTTCCCTGAGGATCTCCAAAAACAATCCACACTGTTGTTTTGCTTTTGGTGCAATCCTACTTAGAAAGTGGAAGAACAGTATTTTCCTGCATTTTAAGGGCTGAATCTTTCTCTCTCAAAATAGGTCAACAAAGAGTATGCAATTCGCTAATATTGGAAGCATTTCAAATCACCCGCAGTGGACTTGAACTTCTGAAATAATGGTTTTACCTTGGCCTGGTTCAATTTTATTTTCTCAAATGACTATAAGGCCCATTGTCTAAAATTGGGTTTATATGGTGCCAGTATAAAAGGGTCTATAGCAAACTCTCTTTAATCTGACTGTTCAAGCACCAAATAACTTCTAGATCTGTGCTTATTTTGTATATTTTGTATGCAGTACGTCTTATTGGGAATGAAGCACAGACTGATCCAGACAGATCATATTAATGGAAATCAAAGATTGGCCAGATCTCAGGACCAAAGGATCTTGGAGGTCATCTGCATCAATGCGACTCCTAACTCTGGCTCTATAATCTGAGAGATTTTAAAAAACATATTTCCAGAGTCTCATCCTACACAAACTGAATTTGGTTTGAGGTAAAGAGATTATACCAGTACTTTTTTTAAAGTTCCCCAGGTGATTTAATATTCAGGCAGGTTTGAAAGACACATAATTATAAGAACTCTGCCAAGTTGAGGCGGGGGGGAGAAAGGAACAACCTAATTTCTAGGAGAAAAACCAGTATCCTATGGGCTGGTGAAGTATAAAGGGGTCCTCAAATAATCTGCTGCTCCTGGAGGGAGAGATCACAGGACTCTCAGACGATCAGGGTTGGGAAATTATGCCCTCAATCCCCGAATCCTAGCATTTAAAAACTGACAATTTTACTTAAAGTAAAAGTAGCTATAGTTCTAGGGGTGCCTAAGTGTCTCGGCCGGTTGAGGGTCCGACTCTTGATTCTGGCTCAGCTCATGATCTCACGGTCATGAGATCAAGCCCTGCATCAGGCTCTGCACTCAGCGGGGAGTCTACTTGAGAATCTCTCTCTCCCTTTCCCTCTGCCCCTCCTCGCCATGCTCTCTCAAATGAATAAATAAATCTTTTTAAAAGTAGCTATAGTTCTATTAGAAAATATTTTTTTGTTTCTAACAAAATTATAGTCCAATGTAACATTACACAAAATAAAATTTATTGAAGACTGTCAAGAAACACAAACAAAATACACAGTTTATAAAGAGCATCATATAGTCCTGGATGCTGAAAATAAGTTCCTATTTCAGTAAGAACTGATATTTAACTTAACATGGACACACATGGTTAACGTAGAAATATTTGTAGGTAAGTGAATATGCATGCATATAATATTTTCTTGCTCTGTTACCTGAAAGGTCTTGGAAGCAGTCATATCCTAGTTTCAGTGAGTGTGCCTAGCATCAAAAACTTATAGTGCCAGAAAGTAAGAACTAAAAACAAACAAACAAACAAAATTTAGAATAAAACATTGGTTAAGAATATGTCAAAGAGATACAAGAGCCAACTAATGGGCCAAAAAGAGCTCACAAGTGGCCAAAGCTAGAACTATTTAAACAACAAAATAAGTAAAATGGTATTGAATCATAACCCAAAGGAGATATTCATGAGTTCATTAGTTATAAATCAATGATGGACTAAATAAATAAATGGAGGAAAAGAAACAAATCTCCAGTACAGAAGAATTCCAAAAAACTATTGTAGATGTTCTCTGCTTTTAAGGAGGAAAGGCATATCCATAAATGTGGGCTATGTGTAGTGAATTTCTTTCAAATAATACAGTATAGAAAGAGGGAAACAAAGTTAAACTTATAGGCAGAAAATGGACAAACACTACCTCAAGTTGGGTTATGAGAGTTAACATCAATGATAAGTGATATCAATAGCCTGGGTGGCTCAGTGGGTTAAGCATCTGCCTTCGGCTCAGGTCATAATCTTAGGGTTTTAGGACTGAGCCCCGTTTCGGGCTCCCTCCTCAGAAGAGATCCTGCTTCTCCCTCTCCCTGTGCACCCCCCTTCATGCCCTCTCTCTATATATCTCAAATAAATAAATAAAATCTTTTTTAAAAAAAAATAGTATGTACCCTTGATATGATATGAGGAAAATGGCACTCTACCTCTTTGGTCTTCCTCCCAGAAATATACCTCCCAGAAATGTATTATGAGAAAATACCAGACATCTCAATTTGAAGGGCATTCTATACAATACCTGACAGTACTCTGCAAAATGATCCATGTCATCAAAAACAAGAAAAGTCTGAGAAACTGTTACAACCAGGAGGAATGTCAGGGGACATGACAAATAAATGTAATCAGGTATCCTGGATGAGATCCTGAAAGAGAAAAAGGACCTTAGATAATAACTAAGGACATCTGAATTAAGTATTAATGTAGCTTAAAAAGTGTAAAACAGTTTTTCCTCCCTTATGAAAAAATGGATTACTAACCTGTCCTTTGTTCTTACACACAGTTATATATGATTTCTATCATAGAAAGTAAAGGTCATCATGGTCTCTATTTAGAGTAGGCTTGATATTATCAGTAATTTCAAAATCTAATCATGGAGAAATTTTTTCATATTAAGTCTGGAGCCAGCCATTGCAAATTTCCCATTACTGGGGGCTAGTTACATATTCTATGGAGCATAATTCAGGTTTTCAAGAAGAAAATCTCCAAACATTGTTCTCCCACTAGTAATGAAGCCTCTATTTTTTCATGGTCACTAGCTTTGCCAAGCTATTTTTCTCTTGGATATTCTCATGGAATTTTTTTTTCCCCCAACAGTGGCAGCTGTTCAAACTTACATAATAGAACTGTCACACTTTATAAACTGTGTTGAATATTCTGATCCCTTTCATTTGAAGAGGTCCTCTATTTCATGCCCAACTAGCTTTGAGGTCCTTCCGAGATAATCAAGTAGTCATTGGCACCTTGCATGTAATAGTCACTGCTGCGTGAAGAGTCCATAAATTCAATTCTCTGTGCAAAAGCCATGGAAAACAGAGCCTTCCAGCTTAAATCACTGGCAAGCTACTCTATTAGATTTCTGAGGCTGACCCTGATAAACAAAATTTGGGAGGAAATCTTCTCTTATTGATTGCACAATATCAGATGGCTTAGATGTAAATTTCAACAACTGCTTCTTCGCAGAGTAATGTTATACACTGGTTTTTTAGGCTACTTTTTATTATATTGATGCTATTTTAGTGGCTCGGCTCCCTCCGTGATTTGTGATCACAATCCCTGCAGCCGTAGATAGGCCATTGTCCTGATTCAGTGTGATAATATGATCTACTTTGAGAATTCAGTCCATGCTGTTATTCCTGCTACACATCAGATAGTGAGTTGCTGTTGCACATCCTAAACTAGTTACAAGTTAGAACTCTATCTAACTAGTATAGATTGCCATGTATTTATTGCTGACCCGAGGCTCTTTCAGACACAGGTGACTCTCTTTAACTTGCTCTAATTGAAGTCTTGTCATGTTCTCCTGAAAAGAAATATTACAGACTCAACTTCATCACTATCGTGAACATTATGTATAAATCTCACCCTAAACCCTGTAGTGTTCCTCCAAAATACTTCAGTTACAAATATCTTTTTAAATATATATTTCTTTACTTTATCAGAGCCATACATCTTCCCTTATCAGTATCAAAGCACAACAGCAGGAGAAAAAAAGGTCCTCATTCTCATCTCTAATTTTTTATAATGATGCAAGATTGTATGGCATCACTAAGGTAGCCTAAGCAAACAATAAACTAGAACAAAAACTTCAAATTCTCTGAGAACTAAATGAAAATAAGCATAGCTGCTACATATATATATACATATATATATACATATACATGTACAAATACCTGTATGTTCATAGCTAATGCATACATACATATGTAAATTCCTGAGAATTCACATAAAGCGGACACTTATTTTTTTTTACTTTTTATTGACACTAGACCTATTTAAACTTAATGATGACGATGCATTTTAAGTTAAAGGATGAACAGAAGAAAGATTTCAAATTGCAAAAAAAGGGGGGGGATTTATATGTGACTTATTCCTTCTCATCAAACAATGCTGGCTTTATTCTGATAGCAGTAGAATTTCTTTTCTTTTTTTTTTTAAGATTTTTATTTATTTGACAGAGAGAGACACAGCGAGAGAGGGAACACAAGCAGGGAGAGTGGGAGGGGGAGAAGCAGGCTTCCCGTGGAGCAGGGAGCCCGATGCAAGGCTCCATCCCAGGACCCTGGGATCATGACCTGAGCCGAAGGCAGATGCTTAACGACTGAGCCACCCAGGCGCCCCAGCAGTAGAATTTCTAATCTACATTTTTCAATATTTTCTATTCCTTTATCAATCTCAAACTTAGTCCTTATTCCCATCAGGACCATAAACAATGTAAATAAAAAACAGTTCTCATTTTTATAAATTAACTATTTCTGTTATCTTAAATAGTTAACCATATATATAATATACACAAAGCATAGTAACAGTCTCATATCATTCTAAATTTTCAACAAGTTCTAATATTTTTGTACAAAGATAACTTTGGTAACACTACACAATATAAAACATTTGTATTTACTAATGATCTAAACAGTGATCAGTTCATTGCTCATCTGAATACAAGACCTTTTTTTGTGTGTGTGTGGTCTTTCTGCCTTCGTCATCACTTTATGCTGGAGAGAGCTTTGAACTTATTAAGCTTTCATTCCTTTTTTCATTCAACAAATATATATTGATCACCTTGGCCATGCCAGGCACTGTACTAGACATTAATTACTTCAGTGGTAGACCAGAAGAGACATGAATTCTCTTTAATGTATCTTGCATTGAAATCAAGAACATTTACCTGTGTGACCTTAAGCAGGTATCTAAATGTACTTTTGCTATAACTTCTTCATTTGTTAATAAGAGACTATGACTAATGTCACAACGTTGAACTTAAATGAGAAACCAAGTATAAAAGTGAATTGCAAACTATAAAATATATAGAAAACTGATCTATCATTGTATGTATTCAAAAGAAAGAAATATTTACAGATGATATGAAGGTAGCATGAGAAGAAGACAGAAATACTTGGTGTTTCCCAAAGAATTTCCGATAAGATAATGAAGCAATTTATCATCTTATAAAATAAAAATACTTTCCATGCAGTTAGATTTGTAGAATGGAAACTTTATTCATGACAAAACCCAGTGATCTATAAGCACCAAAAAATGTCAGGGATGAGTTTATTCTGTTCTTCTTTATATCTCCATTGAATGTCAGAGAAAAATCCTCTTTTGCTTCCAGCAGAGTGAGGGGAAAATTAACCATTTTGTAATACACCAGAGTATTCTATTTTCTTAAGGCCTGTCCTCAGAAGAAACTGTTTTACCAGAGCCTTAAACTGCTCATATTTTATCATGGTCTAACCTACCCTGGGGAAGGGAAATACCCCATTCCAGCCCACTCTAGCCATCTTGTTCTATCTAATGGGAGAGGGGAGGGAACAGAAACATTGGTGAAGGTCACAGTCCAGGGGCCCAGGCTCACAAAAACACTTAGATTTAATCATAGGACTAAAGTATACCTCCTCTCCTCCTACACCTTGTCACCACAATACTAAAGGTCATTTATTACAGTTCCTTTAAGGACATCGTGTACACCTTTCTACAAAAAATTACAAGTCATACAAAAAAAGAGACAACACTGTTTGAAAAGACTGAATGAGCATCAGAATGGCAGCAATAATACAGGGACGAAAGGAAGGAATTAGGATTATTTTGTTATTATGAGGTATTTGCACCACCCATGAAGAAATATAGTGTTACTTAAAAAGTGGACATTGATTAGTTGTAACTATATTGCAAACTCTAGAGGTTTAAAAAAAAAAGTGGAATTGATATACTAAGAAAAAGGAGAAAATGGAATCATATAAAATGCTCAGTTTGAACCGTAAAAGGCAGAGAAAGTGTAGAAGACAAAAATAGAAAAAAGAAGTAGGGCAACAAATAGAAAACAGTAACAAATACAGTAGAAACTAATCCAACTACATCAATAATCTCTTCAAATATCAATGGTCTAAATATACCAATTTAAAGGCAGATTGTCAGAGTGGATCAAGAAAAAATTCCAAACTATATGGTGTCTCAAGAAACCCACTTTAATAAAAGATACATATTGATTACAATGAAAGGACCAATTAAAAGAAAGTAGGAGTACCTACATTAATTTCAGGCAGAGCAGAGAAAGCTGTCGGATAAAGAGGGCAATTACATAATGATAAAGAGGTCAATACTCTAAGACATAACAATCCTTAATGTACACGCACCTAACAACAGAAGTCAAAATATACCAGGCAAAAACTGGTGAAACTGTAAGAAGAAATAGACAAATCTACCATTATAATTGAAAACCTTAAGACCCCTGTGTCAGAAAATAGATAGCTCCAGCATGCAGAAAATCAGTAAGAACATAATTGAACTCAAGACCACCATCAATCAACTAATGTAATTGACATCTATAACCTACTTCATCCAACAAAAGCAGATTATACTTTTTTCTCAAGAACATGTGAAATAGGGGTGCCTGGGTGGCTCAGTCATTAAGCGTCTGCCTTTGGCTCAGGTCATGATCCCGGGGTCCTGGGATCGAGCCCCACATCGGGCTCCCTGCTCCGCAGGAAGCCTGTTCTCCCTCTCCCACTCCTCCTGCTTGTGTTCCCCCTCTCGCTGTGTCTCTATCTTTGTCAAAAAATAAATAAATAAAATCTTAAAAAAAAAAGAACATGTGAAATATTCACCAAGATAGAGCACTTTCTGGGCCATAAAAGACACCTTAACAAATTAAAAAAAAAAAAGATATCATACAATTTCTGCCTAGGACCACACAGAATTAAGGTGGAAATCAGTAATAGATAGATTGCGGGAAAATCCCAAAATACTTGGACATTAAGTATGACACTTCTAAATGATACATGGGCCAAAAAAGAAATTCAAGAGATATTTTAAATGTTTTGAACTATATTAAAATGAAAACACAACTTACCAAAATTTGTGGGATGCAGCAAAGTAGTACTTAGAAGGCAATTTATAGCATTGAGTGCATATACTAGAAAAGAAGAAAGTTCTGAAGTCAATATTCTAAGCTTCAATCTTAGAAAATTAGAAAAAGAAGAGCAAATTAAATCCAAAGTAAGGAGAAATCAGTGAATTTGGAAACAAAAAAATCAATAGAGAAAACCAACATTATCAAAAGTTGTTTCTTTGAAAAAATGAATAAAATTGATAAGCTTCTTGTCAGACCCAATATGAAAAAAAAGAGAAAAGACACAAATTGCTAATACCAGAAATGAAAGTAAAGATATCATTACAAACTCCACGGACATTAAAAGGATAATAAAGTAATATTGAGAACAATTCGATGTTCATGGATAGGAATATTCAATACAGGCAAGATATCAGTCCTTCCCAATTTAATCTATAATTTAATAGAATCACAATGAGAATCCAAGCAAGTTATTTTGTAGATATTGACAAAATGATTCTAACTTTTATGTAGAAAGACAAAAGACCCGGTGTAGGTAATTCATTACTGAAGGAGAGAAACAAGTCAGAAAACTGGGATGGTCTGATTTCAAGACCTATCATAAAACAGTAATCAAGATGTTGTGATATTGGCAAAAGAACAAACAGACCAATAGAACAGAATGAAGAGCCTGAAGACAGACCCACAAAAATATAGTCAACAAATCCTTGACAAAGAAGCAAAGACAAGATAGTTTTATTAAATATATATTTATATATAATATATAACAATATATTATAGATGTTTATGTTAATAAATAAAGTTTGTTAAATAAAAAAACATGGTAATAAACATGAGTCTTATTTTGAGTAATAACTACAAATGATAAATACTAACAAAATTGGTAAGGTATCAGTTTCAATACTAAGTAAAATAGAATGTAAGGCAAAGAAATCATAAGGTGTTAGAGGAATATACACTGAAAAAAGAAAAAATTTCAAGAGACTATGTCACACATGTAAATCTATGCATTTACAATATAGCTTTATACATCAAAGCAATAATTTATAAGATTATGTGGAAGAAATGAAAAAACAACCATAATTAGACATTTCAATATCCTATTTAAGAAGTAAATAGACCTTGCAATCAAAACAAAGCAAATTATTGGAGAAGTAAAAAAAAATCAAAATTTGTAAATTTCAAATCATATATGTAGGTACATATATGAATATATATGGATATATATGGATATACTTGTTTTATATATATAAAACAACTTCTCACACAAAAAACATACAGCGCAAATACTTTTTGAGCCTACATAGAAGATAAACTATGTACTAAGCAAAGTTATAAAGTTTCAATAAGGCCACAGAGTACAGACTATTCATTTATTTTTCAAAAGTGTAATGCAATTAGAAATCAATGGTAAAAATTAATTTTGTTACATGTGGTGTCTGAAAATAAGAAATAATAACTTTACATAACCTTCAGCTAAAGAACATTTCCTTTAAAAATCACAAAACATTTAACACTTAATGACAATGAAAGCACTAAATAAAATTTGGAGGATATAGTTAAGTCAATACTTAGTGGGGATTTTGTATATATTTATCTGTAAGTAAATAAAGACTGAAAATAAATGAGCAAGAATAATGAAAAGCAAGAAAATAAAACTAAGAAAGGCAGAAAAGGTAATTTTAAAAACGCAAGACAATAAAAGTTGATTATCAGAAACAAAGCTGATTCTTTGCAAAGACACATAATCTAGATAAAGGAATAAAAAAACTGATCACCAAAAAGCAAACAACAAATAAAACAAACAAACAAACAAAAAGCCAGAAGACTAGGGATAGAAATTAAATAAAAGATAAAAGAATTAAATTAAAGATAAAGAGAAGAGTTACAAAATATTATTATGAACATCTCCATGTCAAGAAATTTTAAGACTACAAAATGTGTGTGAATTTTGGAAAAAATAGACTTGCTTTGTACCAATAGAAATGATAAATCAAAAATTCGGTAATAATGCAAATTTCAAGCTCTGACAGAGCAAACATTATTCCTTAAGGTCATAACAATTCTAAAATGAGGCTTCTGAATTTAGCCATATATTTTTATTTAGAAAATATGTTTTGATTGCTATAAGGTAATTTGTGGGAAAAATCCAAATGTGTTTATTAATAAAAATCAGGATTGAGTCACTTGAACTCATTTTACCATGTGTTTTCTGAAGGCAAGGACCATGATTTTTGCATCTTTGTGTTGCTAGTGTCTAGGTTAACAATATGTCCACCACATAAGCATGTGCTTAAAGGATGGCTACTGGATGGATGAATATAGTGAAGTCAACAGATGAGTGCATACCATTTATAAACATAACAATGTGATTAGCAAAAATATCTAGTTACACTCAGATATTGATTAAAATGAGATATCAATACTCCTATGAGATAAATGCTTCTTATGTTTAATTGAATGAATAGATTCTCTTCTGTTTACAGGAAATTTGCAAGTGTGTGTTGTCACTTTCTTTCGGGTATCAGATCTTATATTCAGCCAAGATAACTGGTCAGGCATATCCTCTCCCTTCCCCACCCCCCAACCTTCTTTTCTGACTGAGAGAGGTACTGTACTGTTGGCTAGATATTCTGGGTATTATTATTTTTGTAGAAAGCCAATAAATATCACTCTTCTCTTTCCAGATTCAGAATTGGGGTTGGGGATGGGGGAGAAGAAGTGACATATCAAGTCAAAAGTTGAAGATCATGGTATTTTTATTACTATTAAGTCTGGTGGAAGACACAACTTTGAATCTTTGGTCAGATGGTTTGTAATATACTTGCTTGAAATCCCCAGATTTACCTAGCAGAATATGGTACAGGAACATATCCCGTCCCAGTAAACCTCCCACAAAATAGGGAGCAGGCCAGGACACACTTTGTCTGCAGATAACTATTCTCAATGGGAAGGGGGAAAGAGATAAACGTAACATATACAGGCATTTTTTTTCCAAACATGCCACAGAAATATGTGAGAAGTGAGGAAAGAAGTCAGGAGTGGTACTCAATGACTAATGGAAGTCACTCCAGAAAGAAATGAAGTCAAGGAAAAGGGAAGTTTACCCCTACCAGTGAACATAGTATTCAAGGCATTTTGGTTTCTTATAAGAAATACCAAATTTAGCCTTCTTATCTTTTCTAAGTATACAATGAAGCATTATTCCATGTTTCTGGATTAAAGTCTATTTCACAAAGAGGAATAAAGATCAGATGAAAAGATATTCTTACCTATCCAGATGCAATAAATTCCAAAACCAATTATCTGAAACAGAACCTACACAGACATGAAAGAAACTAATCAGAAAAGTTGTGAATGTCTAAAGAACAAATGTAGGGACGCCTGGCTGGCTCAGTCAGTTAAGCGTCTGCCTTCGGCTCAGGTCATGATCCCAGGGTCCTGGGATCAAGTCCGGCATCCGGCTCCCTGCTCTGCGGGGGGCCTGCTTCTCCCTTTGCCTCTGCCTCTCTCTCTCTCTGTCTCTCATGAATAAATAAATAAAATGTTTAAAAAAAAAGAAAAACAAATGCATATTGCCTGAATCCAGCAGTTAAATTAACTGAATACTGGGTATGTCAGATTGTTCACACTCCCTGTCCCCGTGCTTTAATAAAACCACCCTTTCTGCGCTGACAACAAATAAATAAATAGGAAAGTTTATTTATTCATACAGTCTAGAGTAGATTGACTACAAACCCTTCAGCCACATAAATTGAGGGAAGAGAGCATGGTGGTCCTGGAAACTAGGTTGAGGAGCTTCTTTAATAAGGTTATATTTCAGATTCTGGATCTCAAGCTACTGGGATTCACATTCTGCAATATATCTAGTTAAAATGAACAGAATTTGGGGCACCCAGGTGGCTCAGTCGGTTAAGTGTCTACCTTCGGCTCAGGTCATGATCTCAGCGTCATGAGATCAAGCCCCATGTCAGAGTTTGCTTGAGATGCTCTCTCTCCCTCTGTCTCTTCCCCCACTCATGTGCTCTAAGTAAATAAATAAATAAAATCTTTAAAAAAACATAGATACAAATAATCCTCAATGCTGATTATGCTTCCATTATATTCGGAAGTCCACAAAATATTAACGTCAAATTTTAAAACTTTACCACAAAAAATTTTAAGTGTAGGACATACAAATAATGACTTTTACAGGAAGAGATTTCATTTAAGTGAAATGCCTTATTTCTATATAATGCCAGAGAAGTAGGCTGTTGATTTACTCTGGAGCTGACTAAATCTCAAGCTCTTCAATTCTGTAAAATTAACCATCAGGATTTTATTTTTTTTTAAGATTTTATTTATTTATTTGACAGAGAGAGACACAGCAAGAGAGGGAACACAAGCAAGGGGAGTGGGAGAGGGAGAAGGAGGCTTCCTGCGGAGCAGAGAGCCCGATGCGGGGCTCGATCCCCAGACCCTGGGATCATGACCTGAGCCGAAGGCAGACGCTTAACGACTGAGCCACCCACGGGCCCCAACCATCAGGATTTTAAATGCACTTAATTCTCTGCTGCCTTAAGACAAATAAACATTTGTTTTACTTATCTGATCATCTGTCTTCCCCACTAGAAGGATGGGAATTTTTGTCTCTGTTGTTTATTGTTATATCCTCAGCATCTAAATTAATGCTGGCACATACTAGTTGTATAATAATTTTTACTTCTGATTTAATAATTCATGAAGAATAAAGGAACTTTAAAAGCAGATCTTGTGATACCAAATCGCAAAACTGGTATCAACCCCACCACACCTTTGCTATTTAGCTATCTTTAGCTCACTGAGACACCAATCTTCCTCAATCAAAAAGCCATTCCTAAGAAAATTAATAAAACATGAATAAATAAAATGATAAGTAATGCTAATAGAATAAACACTAATAGAGCTAATCCTAGTGGGATTTCTAGAATGTGAAATAAAAATTCTTCTCTGCATATCCCTGGCAAAATTTTTTACCTTGTTTTTTTTTCTTTGTTTTATTTTGTGTTTCTTCACTTTAACAATAAAAAGAAAAACCTAGGCTTTCCTAATGTACAGGAAAAGAAAACAAAAAAGCAATAGATGGACATATTTTCTTTTAAACCATGAACTTTGTACATGAGTTGCCTTGTACAAAACACATGTGCATACAAAGAGCAACTCTATGTGAGTTTACATACAACAGTATAGGGCTGCTTTTTACAACACACAAAATAAGGCGGAGGATGTACTAAACCATGTAACTGATTAAAATCATTGTAATGGTCACAGAAAATAACATATGGTTAAAATAATAATTATGATTTACTAAATCCCTAAAATATGTCAGGTAATCTCATTTAATATCCACGACGCTCCTGTATTAGTTTCTTAGTGCTGGCATGACAAATTACCACGAAGTTAGTGGCTTAAACACCATAAATTTATTATCTACACTTCTGTAGATTTCTGACTCGGATTCCCCTTGTATAAACTCAAGATACCATCAGGGCTGTGCTCCTTCCGGAAGCTCTAGGGGAGCATAAAATCTGGAGCTAAATGGACATGGGCTTGAAACTTGTCTACCTTTTACTAGAAGGACAGCTTTGGGCAAGTTATCCACAGTAACCTCATATATGCAATGGAGATAATAATTTTTTCCTTATAGTAATTTAATGACAAATAAAACATTATGTATATAGAGCATCCGCCACAATTACTGACACATAATAATCACCTACTCAAGTCGTGAACTTCATTTATTATGCCAATCTTGACCAATACACCTAATTTGTGGATTTCTGTTTGTTAGCTATCTGACCTAGAATAAACCACTTTGCCTCTTCAATCCTCATAAAAGAGGAACTTATAAAAAATCTATTTACCTAGAGGGTTAAATGAGATCCTGAATATGAAGGCACCTGTATACTGTTAAGATGATTCATTAATGTTATTTAGGGGCTACTGGTTTAAAGTTCAGGAATTCTTAAATCTTCAATGATTCTTGGTGTTCCACATCTCAGAATATCAAGGGTCAATGAGCTGTCTTGTTTTTAATCCAATATTGCATACCTATTAAAGCGAAACCCAAGAAACATTTCTGAGCCAAATTTCAAAAGTTTTCTCTAGGCTCCTAAAGCCAATTGTCCTCCTATGTAATACACTCTAACAAAACAAAACAAAACAAAAAAAAAAAAAGAAAAATTCTAGGAACTGTTCTCCAAGTGCATGTCTGCAATTTCAAACAGACTCACGCTGTCATCTGCTCCTTCTGATAAGAGACTCATCTGTCTGCTGTGAACGTAGGGAGAAGGCTCACTAAGAAAGAATAATGCAACTCTGCAACCCCTCCAGCCTCACTGGGTGGCTCATGGACATGCACCAACTAATTAGGGGTCAAACCAGCATTTTTAGGATGTATTTGGATGGGATTTGAATTCATCATGACTGCACTCTAAACAGCACTACATACAGCTACTGGTGTAATTTGGACCATGAGCCGAGCATCTCCTACCTTTCAGCAACAAAGCATAACAAGAGAGAAGTGTGATTAAGGGAATTCACCTACCTCAATGGTTTTTATGATTCTTAAAAAGCTGAAAATGAGAAGTGTTCCTACATAGACAAGGGAATATATGAGTAAGAATAAGAATAATTTTATGTAGCTTCTCATAGTAATGAAAACCCTAAAATTAGACTTTTTGAAATAATCTAAATAGAAAGTGTTCTCCAGTTAAAAATAATTGGCTGGACTTCAGTTGTTAATATGACATATTGAATTATAGAACCTATATGTGTATATACAACTCATATTATGCCTACTCTGGGCTTATAGTTAGAAAGTGAACTGAAGATATATGCCTGCATATGCATAGAAAATTCCTGGAGGGATACATACGAAAATCGGCTAATAACACATATCTCTGGGGAGTAGAATAAAATTTTGGTTGGGACTAAGTTTGGACAGGAGAGATATTTTTTTTTTTTTAAGTTTTTACCCATTAGCTTCCTGTAGTCTGATTATTTTAAAAACCTGAACCTATATTACTTTATATCATAAAAAAAGTTCACCTAATTAACAAAAGAGAATTGGAAATTAAATCTAATTTGATATAATCAGTCTAATTTTAAAGTAATTTTACACTTGGAATCAAGAAACAAAGTTAGTTGTCTCTCTTCTACTAACAGTACTACAACTGATATTAAGGGACTTTATCTAAATGATCTTCCTTTCTTATTAATGAAATTGGACCAATATAATCAGATCTAGTCCACCTTTCCAAGTTGTGTTATGGCTAAAACCAGATTTACTGTAATATGCTGAATTACTAGTGTTATTATGGTAATAAACTGTGGGCAAGTGTCTAGCTTCCAAGTAGTGGAAGTAATTTTGTACATAATTCAGAAGAAAATTTCCATTTGCTTGAATAATTCAGATAATGCTACCAAAAAAACCAACTATTCATTCAAAATACAAAAATTACATTTTAAGTGAATGCTATATGCTGACAATGTTGCATAATATTTATACCCTAAAATAGCTATTTCACAAGTTTTCTGGACAAAAAGTACTGGATGATCAATATTATTATTCGAAATCCCCCATTTGACATTTCTTCCACTTAGCACTCATTCCAACTCATTAGAAAAGACTAACAAAGAGTGAGAAGAAGAACATACTTTTTCAGTCTTTGACTTTTTTACTTATTACTCTATTTTTTCCCCAGAGGCTATAACAATTGCAATTCTTGATTTGTATTCTTGAAAGTGTTCCTCCAAGCTTAAATGGGAAAGTGGGCTGTAAAATGGAGATAAAAGAAGGCTGCACTTTTCCATTTTTTCCTTTTCTTTCCCCTTCATTCTTCTCGCCAGTTAATCCTGAGCCGATCTGGAAAGTTGCGGCGGGGAGAGTAAAAATCAGTATAAATGAATGAATGAATAAATTAAAGCATAAACCAATCCTGGCAACCTTGGCTTCATGGCTTTAGCTTCAGAGATAAGATGAAAAGGGGTATTTATTTGTTTCAAGGTGGAGAAAGACAAAGAGTAAATGTAGCTAACAGGAAAATCTTCACCAATTTCGCAGGATCTGTGATTTTCTGGAGTTCTGTGAATGCTTAAATTCTATTGCTCACACAACACCAGGGCCACTGAGCAAGTAGTGGATGTGTGTGTCCTTTGTTAAAATATATAGATTTTTTTTCTTTTAATTCTTAAGTTCTAGACTGCTAGTAGCTGTGTTATGAAGCTGGAAGAGTCATCACATTTCTAGCTGATTGTGTGTATACTATGGTTGGATGGTTGGATGCCTCCATAGAAAATGTCAAAATGGAATAATGGAAACAATAATGGCAGAAATGCTGTATGCAGAGAAAAGGGCTCCTCTTCTTCACATAGGTTTTTAGAGACTTAAAAGAACAAGCAACATGCTTCCCCAATAGGATATTCTTTCCTCCCAGCCAATGACAAGCTAATAATAACATAATACCTAGTATATTTCTAATACCTCTTCCCCAAGGAGGCCACAGCATTTTGCAGATATTATCTCATAAATCTCAAGCTTTCTGTGAGCTTTGGGGGAACCCTGTATTATTAAAGTCACTTTACTTAGCAGAACCTGGGCACAGAGAGGGAATATATACTCCAAGAAGAACAGCAAGAGGCTATCGGACCTAAACTTCATCTCATTGAGCCTGTGCTGTGTTTGTTTGTTGGGGATTTGTTTTCACATTAGTGACCAGATTAACTATTATTTTGCTCCTATGATCTGTAGAGCAGCAGCAGCATCACCTGGGAACCTATTCGAAATTAGAATTCTTAGGCCCCACTTCAGACCCACTGAACCATAATCTGCATTTTACGGAGATACCCAAATGATTTATATGCTCATGGAAATTGGAGAAGAGACTATTGCATTAAAAAGGTCCACCAACCGAATGCAAGCTGGTGCAGCCACTCTGGGAAACAGTATGGAGGTTCCTCAAAAAGTTGAAAATAGAGCTACCATAAGACCCAGCAATTGCACTACTGGGTATTTACCCCAAAGATACAAAAGGAGGGATCCGAAGGGGTACGTGCACCCCGATGTTTATAGCAGCAATGTCCACAATAGCCAAACTGTGGAAAGAGCCAAGATGTCCTTCGACAGATGAGTGGATAAAGAAGATGTGGTGTATATATACAATGGAATATTATGCAGCCATCAAAAGGAATGAGGTCTTGCCATTTGCAACGACGTGGATGGAACTGGAGGGTATTATGCTGAGCGAAATAAATCAATCAGAGAAAGACATGTATCATATGATCTCACTGATATGAGGAATTCTTAATCTCAGGAAACAAACTGAGGGTTGCTGGAGTGGGGGGTGGGGTGGGAGGGATGGGGTGACTGGGTGATGGACACTGGGGAGGGTATGTGCTCTGGTAAGCGCTGTGAATTGTGCAAGACTGTTGAATCTCAGATCTGTACCTCTGAAACAAATAATGCGATATATGTTAAGAAAAAAAAAAAGAAGAAGGTAGCGGGAGGGGAAGAATGAAGCAGGGGAAATCGGAGGGGGAGACCAACCATGAGAGACGATGGACTCTGAAAAACAAACTGAGGGTTCTAGAGGGGAGGGGGGTGGGAGGATGGGTTAGCCTGGTGGTGGGTATTGAGGAGGGCACGTTCTGAATGGAGCACTGGGTGTTATGCACAAACAATGAATCATGGAACACTTCATCTAAAACTAATGATGTAATGTATGGGGATTAACATAAGAATTAAAAAAAAAAAAAAAAAGGTCCACCAACCTTTTTTTCTTTTTTGGAAATACTGGGTAACTATTGACCAAACTCATTTCCCTTTCCTTCTGAGCATACTACTAGATTATACTTTCTACTTTTCTCCTGAAGTTAGGTGTGATCATGTAATTGAGCTTTGGCTAATTAAATATGAGTGGAAGCGATAATACTTCTTCCGGTCAGCCCCCATGATTCTATGAGCTTTCTCTGATTCTTCTCTCAACCTACAGAATAACTGCGGAAGTGGTGAGAGCCCTGAAATTACCATAGCCTTCTGCATCTTGATCCCTTAAATACCAGGTGGAGTAGAGGCTCTCCCCCCTCTACCCCCCACATCCGTGGGCTGTGTATGAGGGAGTTCAGATGTTCTGGTGTTAAGTTGTTGAGTTCAGGGTTTCTATTAGAGGGGGTAGTGTAACATTGTAAACATTTTGAGAGGTTCATTATTAAGTTTTAAAAAGAGTGGCTTGAATTGTGATACAGTTAAAGGAAAGGTAGATAACTAATACTGGGATTTTGGGGGCCTTTTTAGCTGAAGGAGTAGAGAATCAATTCCTCAATTTTATGCCATATTTCCCCTTCTTCATACTTTCCTTATTCATCTCTCCTTAAAATCTATTATTTATAGCCTCTGAGATTCCAGAATTCTTTACATTGCTTAATTATTCTCATTTTCAAAGCCAGGGAAAATTTAGAGAACAATTACTATAGTTCCAATTTTGTAGATGTACAATGCCCCCTGATCTGTATTATTACTTATGTATGGCACCAGGGGGACTGTGGAAATTTATAAGCATATTAGCATCTCTTACTCATTTTTCTTTTTGGAAATATGTTTAATAATTCATGTATCTATTCAGAATGTTTGTTTATTTAGTCTTTATTATAAGTGAGCCACTTGTGGAAAAATTAGAAATCCCCACTGGTGGAAAAATTACCTCTTGTGATTGACGGAGTTTTAATAAATGATTTATAATTAGCTTTCTGATTTCTTGTTATGACTGGTCTTCTCAAACATGCCCCACTTACAGACATAGATACAAGCACAGTTTCTGTTTCAAATGGAACTCTGCATCCATGCGGAGAAAATGACCTAAAATGGAGAATCATTGCATACCTTCTGATAAATATTTCTCTGCAGAATAAAAGCATAAAATGGGCATTGTCTGATTAGGTCCCACACAGCTCAAGCCATTTGCCAGCCATTCACTAGAGACAACAGTTTATAAACAAATTGGAATACTTATTGCAAAGAAGGGAAATAAAACTTGACTCAGAAAAAACTAAACGTTTTAAAATAAAAATTAGATTTTTGAAGAAAAGAGTAAACACAAATGCTAATTTCTTTCACATTGTTTTACTTATAAAATATTCATAAATTGAAACATATAAAAATCAGTGTTGATTAATAACCGTAATTAATGTAAAGTGATTTGCTTATTCTATTTAAGCTAAATTCATTTGCGACTAATAAGAAAACAAGACTATTTTGAACATTTTGAGGTGAATTATTTTTTAATACTATGTGGGTTGCTCAATTGTTTTCTTTGAATGCTTAATGTAATTTAAATTCTTGTGCAAAGATTTTGAAAAGAATAGTAAAGGCTATCGTTTTTTATAATCTACAATTTGTTCATTTGCATCTTTTTCATTATTTATCCTGTTTCCTCTTATACCTGAGAATACGTAAACACATTATTCCAGCAGCTTCTTTCCCTTTTTCCTTTCTGCACACCTTTCAGATTTCTGAAAAGAACAGACACAAATCAAGCCGTCCTCTTCGGAGACCCAGAACCTGCTTCTTCAGGGTCATTGTTATTCTACATGGGGATCCAAGGTTACTGCTTCAGCTGTCTGTGATTTCAGGAGCCCCCTGCTCAGTGACATGGAGGATCTGGCCTGAACAAGGATTTTTCTCTAGCACCTGCTACTTCCCTCCCCTCCGCTCCCCCCCACCCCACCTCATCCAGGAGTCATTCTTAAAGTTCTGATTTGTGAAACTTGATGCCCATCCCACTAGAAAACTGAATATTTTGTACAAACATGGAGTTCTGATGATAGTTTTAGTAGGTCCAACAACTTAAGGTATTTTCACTGACCTCGGTTAAAAGCCTCTGTTTTAAATGGTTTGACTTTAAGTCTTGCTTTTTAGCTTCCTTCTTGGATTGGAATGAATACTTGTAGCACTGTCTTCACCAACATATAAACTCCAATGATTGGGTAGGACTGAGAGCATGACACTCCAAGGTAGAACAGGTTTGAGAATAATTTCCAGTTTTGAATTCCATCAGAAATGGCCACATTGTCTATTTAAAGCCAGCAACCCACAAAGCTGATCATATTTACCCACTCTTCTGCTGGAATCTTTTATTCTTCCCTAATATTAAGCTAACAACAGTTATGGAAAGTGTTCTAAGATGCTGTCCCACTTCCTGTATCTTTTTGGTTTTTGGTAAATTATAAGGGAGAGAAAGGCAGGAAAAATAAACACTTTTAAAAGAGCAATGCAGTTTTGCTTATGCTGTTGGAACAAAATATTCTCCTTGAGAGGAAACTTGAATCAGGATTTTGGAACTTAAACCCAGTGCTGCAATAGCTCTTGATGTTTTTCACTGAAGACTGACTTTGTTGACCTCCTTCAGCAAGACATTACAAGTAAATAACTCCCTTTGTTCATTCTTCAAATGTGGGGAAGCATCAGGGAAAAATTAAAGTTAGAAAGTACCATTCCTCTTTTCTCCGAGAAGCTGAATAGACATTTGTGTTTGTAATGTCTGGGTTTTGACAGAGCTATACTCAAGGAAGAAAAGTAAGTTATTTGTGAGTTTCCAAGGGGGGAACCATTTGTAATGGGCAATCAAACACAGTTGTTTAAGAAGAAATAATTAAAAAATGGGATAAATTCTTTTGTAACCGAGAGCCAAAAAGAGGATGACTGGGGTCCTGGAAAGAGAATTTTGGAAGAAAGATGAGAAGGATCTGACTCCAGGGGCAGCCAGATTTCTGAGGCATATCCCGATATAGGTTCGAGGTTTGGTTCCTGACCCAGAGGAGACTGGAGGTAGTAGACTGGGGGAAAAACCATTTTGAGGAGTGCCATTTGATCATGCATGTTAGAGGAGCCCTCCCAGATGGCATCCACCTCCGCCCCACCATGTAAGGAGGCTTATCAGCATTTCCTCATTTTAGGGTCATCACTCATTTTATTAGCATGTTAAGATATTTTCCCCCAAAATTATTCCAAAATATTTGAAAACCTAAATAACTACTGGAAATGTAATGGTTTAGGAAGAAGTCTAACTATCTAAAATTTATGGACAGAATTTGGTAAATTATTAAATCTTGGTCTGGCAACTAAGAGTAATAGATACACCTATTACATGCACTATGTTTTAAGAAATGTCCTAGTGTTATTTGTACTAGTATTTCTAATTCAAACGAATGTATTGAATAAGTAAGTGTGTAGAGTTCATTGTATGTGATAGACGTGTACTATTTCTAATTCTGACAACAACTCTGAGGTACTTATCATCCTCATGCAACAATTGAAGAACTTGGAATCCCTAGGGTTAATTAATTTGCCCGAGGTCAAGCAGCTATAAAGCTGCAAAGTGTGATTTAAATCGAGGTATATGTGAAATACATATTTGTACAGAAAGTTAGATGCTTGTATGTCATATTAATTTTTTACCTTTAGATAAAGCACCTACTCAAGTTATTTTAAAATGAGATTATCATTTTTGATGGTTTTACAGACTTTAATCCTCATCAGATATTATTCTTAACACTGACCAATCTGAGTAACTTGCTTATTATCTGGCTATATAGTTCTCTTGGTCGCCCCAGCAGACTGGGTACCTAAATATGATCTAGATTTATTTCATGGTTAAGAATTAAACTCTTTGGGATGCCTGGGTGGCTCAGTTGGTTAAGCATCTGCCTT
This sequence comes from Mirounga angustirostris, assembly GCF_029215605.1. Classification (NCBI taxonomy): domain Eukaryota; kingdom Metazoa; phylum Chordata; class Mammalia; order Carnivora; family Phocidae; genus Mirounga; species Mirounga angustirostris. The sequence goes on along the minus strand of NW_026991722.1, from coordinate 40,923,074 downwards.
CAGCTCAGGTCATGATCCCAGGTCCTGGATTGAGACCCACATTGAGCTCCTGGCTCAGCGGGGAGTCTGCTTCTCCCTCTCCCTCTGCCCCTCCCCCTGCTTGTGCTCTGTTTCTGTCGGACAAGTAAATAAATAAAATCTTAAAAAAAAAAAGAATTAAACACTTTGCTTTCCCTATTCCTTGTAAGGACTCTTTAAAAAGATATGAAGATATTCTCAGAGCAGTATTAGCATATGATAAAAGTTGAAGCAATCTCCTCACACAGATTTAGAGTAGATGTCTATGGTCATCTCCTATAGAACAGGAGCTTCCAAACATCATCATAACCCTAAATTTCAAGGCCTGAATCTTTTTAACTTAATGAATCATCTACATTGTGTAGCCACCCACCCTTCCCACCCCCATTACTCATGACTACGTCTTTTACCTTGCCAAAGACCAGAACTAATTTATTGCAGAAATCTTTGACTCTGATACCCCATTCTTTAACTACACCTTCAGTTGCACAACTATATTACCCCCAATAAACCTGTTCATCAAATCAGAAATTTCCAGGCTCTAGATTGCCTGGTTTTTAATCCAAGTCCAATACAGCCACTTGGGTCTTCTTTCTCTCTTCTCTATATTAGAATCTGTGATTGAGGGTCACCTGTGTGGCTCAGTAGGTTAAGCAGCCTCCTTCGGCTCAGGTCATGATCCCAGGGTCCTGGGATCGGACCCTGCATTGGGCTCCATGCTCAGCAGGGAGCCTGCTTCTCCCTCTCCTTCTGCCTGCCTACTTGTGATCTCTCTCTCTCTGTCAAATAAATAAATAAAATCTTTTTAAAAAATTTTAAAAAAAGAATCTGTGATTGAACATCCAAACATACTTGCAACAATACCGTTTCTTATAGCTTTATGTTTTATTTACACCTAGTCAGCAAAACTCCATCTTTGGGTCCTTTGGATCAATAATACAATCCCCCCCTTTTTTTTCATTAACTATCCCTAGGTTACTGAATGCTACGGTATAGATTAGACCTGAACTGACATATAGCTCAACACCAGTAAAATTGCAATTATAATTTTCAGTTATAATTTTAGCTGGTCCCTTTAGTCATTTTCCTTATTCTTATTTACCTAACTTTGTTATTTCTTTTGAGTATTCCAGAAATTCCCCTCTCCTTGAAAGTTATTTCGATCTCCACCAATTTCACTTTTAGCAAATAATCTAAAAATTATAATCTCTCTGATTTTCTTCCTTTCTAAGTTAAAAAAAAATTCCATATGATCATCAGTCTTACCCCACTTCTAGTTGAAAATGTAAGAGAATAATGCAAACTGCCTCATAATAACATGGTTCATTCACCGGAGCCTTTGACATCAAGACCTCTCATCTTTTGCTTTTTTTTTTTTCAGGGCTTTGGTCCATCAGTCCTATTGCTTTCCAGCTGTTCCTTTTGAAACCTATAGACATATCCAAATCTCTATTTTATCTCCAGAAAAAATCTGTCTTTTATCTATGTGCCCTCTTTATACTCCTGAACAATCTTTTTTTGTCTCCATACAAATGTCTAAAAGAAGCAATCACGTGCACTATTTCTACCTTCTCACCTCATTTCCACTCAGTGAATTCCAGTAACCCGGCTTTTATCACAACCACATAACCAAAGCAGCACTTTTTTAGGTCACTAGCAATGTCTCGATTCCCATACTTAATAAACACATGTAACACACTTAACTCTGCTAGACATTGCTAACTTCATTTCCTCCATGGTCACTGCATTCTCAACATTGTTTATATCCTTGGCCTCTGTGATTCTCTGTTCTTCTGGTTTTCCTTGGACTCCTCCAATAATTTCTAGTCTGTCTCTTTTTCTAAAAACATGTTCTCTCATCTCTATAAATTGCTTTTTCTTCCAGGGATCTTTTACCATCTACTCTTTTTATTCTATTCATGCTCCCTTTACTTCTTTCATGATTTTCACACCAACCTGTATTGGCTACTGCTAAATTTATATAACCAGATCCTATTTCTACCCTATCTTTAGATTTATATAGTAAAAGCAATTTAACATAGTGATTAAGAGAGAATGTTCTTCAGCCAGATTTCCTAAGTTTAAGTTCTGGCTCTACTACTTAGCAGCTGTGTGACTCTAAACATATGACTGAACATCCCTGAGCTTCTGTTTCCTGGTGTGTGAAAGGGAGGAAATAGTAGTCTCTGTTTGGATATTTAAGGCATTAATGTAAATAAGATGTTTTCAACAATACCTGGCACATTGCAAGTGTTATATATAAAAAAGTTAGTCTAAGTGATAGCATTTTCAGACGTGTGTTTTACATGCCTCCCAACCACCTCAAATTCCACACGCTTAAGACTCATTCCATCCTCTTTCCAGTTCAGCCATTATTTGTCCACTTGTGCAAACTAGAAAGTAGGGAGTCATTCTTCTTTTCTCTCTTGAGCTCATTTCCAATGCTAATCAATTTCCAGATCTACTGTTTTTATCTCTCTGATATTGCTTGGATCTGTTTTCAGTATCCACTCTTCTTCTGTCTGCCTCTTTTTTGTTTATTTTGCAAATGTATCCTTCTCTATCTGACCATCAATATCAGCATTTCTCAAGAATTGTCCTAGTCCTTCTTTTCCCATCTATACACTCCAGTAAATTTCAGCCCCAAACATAGCCTCAATCAGATTCTTTATGCAGATAGCTTCCAAATTTCTCTTTCCAGCCAATTCTATTCTGAGCACTAGATTTATATGTTCACTAGCCTAGTTGACATAGTGATTTAGATGTCTTAAAGGTATCTCAAGTTCCTATATTAAACCCGATTCTTCCTATGGTCTCCTTGTCCATGACTATCACCAACATCCATCAATTTCCATGAGATGGATGCTTATTTACCACTCTTGACACTTCCTTCTTTAATCACCACAACTTCCCCCAAATCTAATCTATTCTTGAGTGCTATAATTTTTCCACTAAACATTATCTTTTGAATATGTGTATTTCTGTCCACCTCCATCCCTGCCACTAACAAACAAACTACCATCCTTTGTCAGACAGACCATGTTGATAAGTTCCTAAGAGATTTCCTTTACATTTACTCTTCTCATTTTTCCAGTTCATTCTCCATAGTGCACTGCCTACAGCCAGGGTTACCTAGAGCTGGAGGTCTTTGAAGCTGGTGGTGACGCTCCAAAATCCAACTCTGGCCAGTTTCTTCTCTTACTTGTAATCCTCCAATGGCTTCATATTGAACTTAGGTAAAGAACAAGTTCTTAGTATGATAAATAAAAAACTATGTTGTCTGGCAGCTACCTAACTCTTCAGGCTCATTTTGACTCTGGCACATTTGATGGTGCTCTCCAGCTCACTTTCTCTATGATGGTCTTACCAACCCTTGTCCCTTTACCTCCGTTGTACTCTGTGCCCCCTGGCGGTAGATACTTCACATTGTGATAGGCACTACCTGTGCACCACTTCACTCCTCAGAGCATCCACAGTGGTAACCAGGTCAGTGCATGCCTTGAACAGCTTCCCACAGGTGTATCTGATTGCACCTAGGGTTGACCTTGACCTGATACCAGTATTTAAGTATCTCTCACTTCCTATCCAAAGCCTCTCTGATGCCAATGTTTGGATACCCAAAGAGAAAATTCTGAGATGCATTTCAGAACGTCTCATATGAATTGCCTCCAGTGAGACCAACAAGTTAATGTACATTTGGTTTTTCTTCCTTTTGGCTTCACTCTTTTAGTCCCTTGCTTCTGCTCCCTGGGATCACTTTTCAATAAAATATTTGCATGTAAGCATTTGCCTCAAAAGCTCTCCTTTGGGGTAGTTCTGCTTAAGAAACATAGTTCATTTCCTACGATCAGAATCTTTCCCCTACCACCTTCCCCTGGTTAATACTCAATAATGCCTTGAATCTTTCTGAGAAGATCTTCTCTAGCTTAATATTCCCATTCTCCCTTCCCTTGTTGCTCATTCTTATAGGCATATTTATCTGCTTAGTGTTTCAGTTGTAATTTTACATTCATCTGTGTCGGGTACCAGCAAATATTTTCTATAAAAGGCCATTTAGTAAATGCTTTGGGCTTTCTTGACAATATAGTCATTGTCACAACAACTTAACTCTGACATGGAGTGAAAAAAAAAAAAGGATGTGGCTGTTTTTTAGTAAAACTATATTTACAAAAACAGATGTGTATTAGTTTTCCAGGGCTACCATAGCAAAGTGCCAAAATTTAAGTGTCTTAGAAATAATAGAAATTTATTATCTCACATTTCCAGAGGCTAGTTTTATTTTATTATTATTTTTTAAAATTTTATTTTATTATGTTATGTTAGTCACCATACAATACATCATTAGTTTTTGATGTGGCGATCCACGAAGAGAGAAGTTTTAAATCAAGGTGTCAGTAGGACCATGCTGGAGGGAATAGCTCCCTTGTTTCCTCTAGCTTCTGGTGTTTTCCTGGAAGCCTCAGCATTCTTTGGCTTGTAGATACATCACTCCAGACAAAAGCCACTCTTACCTGGATGTCTTCACATCACTTTTCCTCTTTGTAAGTCTATGTTCAAATGTCCTTTTTTTTTTTTTTTGATAAGGATATCAGTCATATTGGATTGGAGCCCACCCTAATAACCTCATTTAACATTTTAACGCCTCATGATCACCCCCTATTTCCAAACAAGGTCACAATCTGAGGTACAAGGGGTTAGAATTTAATATATCTTTTGGGGACACCTGGGTGGCTCAGTCGTTAAGCATCTGCCTTCAGCTCAGATCATGATCCCGGGGTCCTGGGATCAAGTCCCGCATCGGGCTCCCTGCTCCGCGGGAAGCCTGCTTCTCCCTCTCCCACTCCCCCTGCTTGTGTTCCCTCTCTCGCTGTGTCTCTCTCTGTCAAATAAATAAAATCTTTTAAAAAAAAAAAGAATTTAATATATCTTTTTGGGGGGACATAATTCAACCCATAACAAAGCCGAAGTCCAAATCTGACCTAAGAGCTCTAGTTTGCCAGTTCCTGATCTATGTGATTACTTTGTCAACATCTGTCTTCCTTACTACACTGTAAATTTCATGAGAATAGGAAATATATCTTGTTTTGTTTAACTTTGTATTCCCAGGATTTCAGACATTGCCTGATATAAAGAAAATGCTCAGAAAGTTTAGCTTAAAGAATGATAAAATTGGCACAATTCAGTCTCAAAAAACTCATGCTAGATTATTAATGAGGCACACTAAATGTTCTCTTTTTCTATATTCTACTTGCTCTAAAACCCATCCTCCACATAGCAGATAAAATTAACTATCTTGAATGCCAAATTAACAAATTATCTTCTCTACATAAAAAATTCAAGTTATATTTTACCTCTATGGATATGTTGTAAAATTCTTTTTTTTTTTTTAAAGATTTTATTTATTTGACAGAGAGAGACACAGCAAGAGAGGGGGAGAGCTAGAAGCAGGCTTCCCGCTGAATAGGCAGCCCGATGCGGGGCTCGATCCCAGGACCCTGAGATCATGACCTGAGCTGAAGACAGACACTTAATGACTGAGCCACCCAGGCGCCCCTGTTGTAAAATTCTTAAGATGACTATTGGCTACCTGTCTAGCTAGCCTCATCATCCATTATTCTTCATCTGACACTTTGTGATGCAATAGCATTATAAGAGTTGACGTTTTTGAAATATACCAAGTTGTTTTATATTTTAGGCCCTTGGTTTATGTTGACTCCCAGGCTTGACATTTCTGGCCTATTTTCTTTGTCTAACCACCCGTTAGTTAATACAGAAGAGTCAATTCAGGGATTATCTCTCCCAAGAAATCATCCCGAGTTTTCCAATGATGGGTTAAGTGCTGATATTTATTGTCTCCATAAATGTACAAATTTCTTAAGGGAAAAATTGAGTTTATTTATCTGCTTTCCCAGTACTTTATACAATACCTGGCACAAAGTAAGTATGTTCAGTTAATATTTACTGAGCAAATAAATAAATAAATTAGTGAATGAAGAAAGAGTGCTGGTGTTAAATGTTTAAACACTTTCAGAATCTACCATAATGTGCCCTTGACAACTCAAAGTGAGAGGAGACAGAGTGCAGTAAAGACATTTTTTTAAATTATTTTTCTCTTCTTTTAGATATACTAAAGGAACGTTCTAAAAGAAATCACTTCTTCCAACAAATCCCTCTTTGCTGGTCAATAGGGGCAAATAGAAGAAAGTAACTTCCCAAATACAGAAAGACTAGAGCAAAGGTAATATGACAAAGAAGAGGAAAATAATGTGTGCCAAGGCTTGGCCTTCAACATTCTGTGCTGGACTCCCACTGTCTCCCACCTCCTTGTGCATTAACTTCTAAGTTACTCTTCTGGTCCCTTATCTCCATTAATATAAATGCCATAGATACAACTATTTATGAAGTTCTCAATGTCTTAAGAATTGATTCATATCATACCTATATAAATTGGAGAAATATTTTAATAGCAAAATACAAAGTGATAGGTCAGTCAATCAAGGAAAAGGAAAAGATAAAAAGGAAAAATGATGGGTTTGGGGCAACTTTCAGATATTTCCCCACCAGTTTTTTTTTTTTTTAAGATTTATTTATTTGAGAGAGCGAGAATGAGAGAGAGAGTACATTAGAGGGGGGAGGGTCAGAGGGAGAAGCAGGCTCCTCGCTGAGCAGGGAGCCTGATGTGGGACTCGATCCCAGGACTCCGGGATCATGACCTGAGCCGAAGGCAGTCGCTTAACCAACTGAACCACCCAGGCGCCCCCCACCAGTTTTTGTTTTAGTTTCCATATAAGGATATTTTTGACAATTTCAAAGTTACAGCAAGGTCACTTAGTTAATATTATCTGTGTATGAAGGAGCATTCATAAGATACCAGTCCTTTGATAGAGCCAGGATAAACTAGGGAATCATGGATGAAATTCAATGTTATACCCAGCAGAAAGACATATACTGAAAAGGCCATATTTGGAGTTCATGCATAGTTTTGAAAGGAAGACTATAAAAACAAAGATCCTCTGAGAAAAATAAATCTAAAGAGGAAAAAAAAAGCATCATCTAAGGTATAAATACATTTTCATCTAAACAATAAGGTACTTTGGGTAAATAGAAAAAAAATTTAAAACCGCCCTTCTTTTTAAAAATTCTTTTTTTTTTCAACAGTAAAGGGGTCAGAAACCGAGTCTACATGTCCAATTCTGTCCAAAGTATATAATTTTATGAGCCAAAAATAAGGCTTTTGTAAAATGTTTTCTTTGTAGTTATTTGGCCATTCTAAAAAGAAAACTCATATTTGCTTCTTTATCTTTTTTATAATAACCTGGAAAAACGATAAAAGATAAAAATGATGAAAGCTACTAAGTCTTTAGAGACATTGTTTTTATTTTATTTTTTAAGTTTTTATTTAAATATGTTAGCATACAAGTGTAATATTGGTCTCAGGTGTACAATATAATGATTCAACACTCTCATACAACACCCAGTGCTCATCACCACAAGTTCACTCCTAAATCTCCATCTCCTATTTCACCCATCTCCCACCCACTTCCCCTTTGGAAACCATCAGCTTTGGAAACTGTTTTTATTTTTTATTTTTTTGTTTCGCAAATAAATTTTTTTTAATTTAATTTAATTTTATTTTATTATGTTATGAAAAGCCTTATTTTATTTTATTTTTATTTTTATTTTTTTTTAGTGTTCCATGACTCATTGTTTGCATATAACACCCAGTGCTCCATTCAGTACATGCCCTCTTTAATACCCATCACCAGGCTAACTCATCCCCCCACCCCCTCCCCTCTAGAACCTTCAGTTTGTTTCTCAGAGTCCATAGTCTCTCATGGTTCATCTCCTCCTCCGATGTCCCCCCCTTCATTTTTCCCTTCCTTCTATCTTCTTTTTTTTTTTTTTTTTAACATATAATGTATTATTTGTTTCAGAGGTACAGGTCTGTGATTCAACAGTCTTACACAATTCACAGTGCTCACCATAGCACATACCCTCCCTGATGTCTATCACCCAGCCACCCCGTCCCTCCCACCCTCCACCACTCCATCAACCCTCAGTTTGTTTCCTGAGATAAAGAATTCCTCATATCAGTGAGGTCATATGATACATGTCTTTCTCTGATTGACTTATTTCGCTCAGCATAATACCCTCCATTTCCATCCATTTCATTGCAAATGGCAAGATCTCATTCCTTTTGATGGCTGCATAATATTCCATTGTATATATATATGCCACATCTTCTTTATCCATTCATCTGTTGATGGACATCTTGGCTCTTTCCATAGTTTGGTTATTGTGGACATTGCTGCTACAAACATCGGGGTGCACATACCCCTTCGGATCCCTACATTTGTGTCTTTGGGGTAAATACCCAGTAGTGCAATTGCTGGATTGTAGGGTAGCTCTATTTTCAACTTTTTAAGGAACCTCCATACTGTTTTCCAGAGTGGTTGCACCAGCTTGCATTCCCACCAACAGTGTAGGAGGGATCCCCTTTCTCTGCATCCCTGCCAACATCTGTCATTTCCTGACTTGGAACACCTGCGAACTCAACAGGAGATCGAAGAAAAGAATAGCAGCAACTCTCTGAACAGAAAAGCAACCACCTTCTGGAAGGTAGGACGTGCAGAGAAGTGAATCTGAGGGGATATTCGGGAAGATAGATGGCGGGGGAGGGGGCCTCCGTCAGCCGCTACCAGCAAGTGATAGAGCCGCGGAGCACAAAATCGGAACTTTTAGAAGTTGGCTCCGCTGAGGGACGTCGCTCCAGTGGCTAAGCAGGGGGTGGAACCCTTGTGGGACAGTGTGGTCTAGGGGTCACAGAAAGACCGGGGGAGCCTGAGTGCGGCAGAGCTCCCAGGTATCGGAGCGGGGAAGCCGGCTGCAGAGGCGGAGCCCAGGCGCGGGCTCTCAGCTCGGGGTTGACACAAACCGTGATCCGCGGCACAGTCGGGCCCCTGCTCCTCCAGCAGGGACCCAACAAGCGGCAGATCCGGGGAGACTCACCTTCCTCCCCCCGGGGAGGGAACGCACCGCAGGGATCTGCTGGGTTTGGAGACTCCAAACGGGGTGGTGTGCCAGAGATGGAAGCTGTTTTTAAATAGTTTCTGTGTCCTTCAACTTCAACATAGCCATGCAAATAACCCCATACCAAAGTCTATCACCTAGATGCTTAGACTTGCTACAAGAATGTTCGCTATCACTTCCTGTCATTGTACTTGGGCATATTAGAATTTTTTTAATGTCTAAAGAATTTTATTAGAATGGCATTTCATTTTACCCACATTAGTAAAATTACCTAGATCACCAGTTTTCAATTTTCCATGGTATGCTTATCACTTATTTCAGTATGCTTCTAGTTAGACTTCAACCCACTTGTAATTTACTAAGAGTTGAATGAAGTCAAGAAGAATTCTTGAATGGCATGAATAAGGATCTGAACTTCTGTATCTGTCACATTCTTCAAAGAAAATATAAACTGGACTTTTATATTTTAAGAATTTGATGTAGCACTCATCACTTCTACATGTTTATATAAATGGTAATTATATATAAATTTGAGATGTGGACATTAGAAATAGAGGTCTTTTTTAAAGATTCATTTACTTATTTATTTGAGAGAGAGAGAGAGAGAGAGCAGGTGCATGTGGTGGGGGGGAAGCAGAGGGAGAGAGAGAGGAAGAAAGACTCCCTGCTCGGTGGGAGCATGACGCCGGGCTCCATCTCAGGACCCTGAGATCATGACCTGAGCTGAAACCAAGAGTCAGCTGCTCAAACGACTGAGCCACCCAGGCACCCTTAGAAACACATATCTATACATATTTTCACTAATAATATTCAGCTGAGCATAAGATGAAGAAGGATAATATGGATGATGTGATAGGTATGTGGGACAAAGGTCAAAAGAGTAAATGTGCCGTTAGATTGAAGAGTAGAGCTAAATCCAACACAAGGGACATGATAACCCTTGGCTGTTGTACACAGGAGTGTTAGGTGCAGTTCCAGTTAGCATCTAGAAGAGGAAAACAGAGAAACTGGAGGACTCTCAGCAGGCAATTACCCAAGTAGAAAGGAGAGTCACAAACGTCATTTCAGAGAAAAATAAAAATATTAACCTGGAAAGTTGGGACATAAAATTGTCCTCAACTATTTAAAAGATTTTTACATGGAGTAGGGATTACACGCATTCTTTATAGTTCGATGAGGCAGAGCCATAACTGTTACCTTGGTTTACTCTTGTTTTGTTCTGTTTCATTTTTCTTGGATTGTTCTAAAGGGAACTTTCTCATGGTTGGCAGGATTGGATGAAATTATGCAGGGGAAGTTGTTTAACACAGTAGTTTACACACGCTAATGACTCTCTGAGCATTTTGCAGCCATACCCCTACTCGTGGCGGTATCTGTGGCAACGCAGCAGTAAAAATAAAGGGTCTCTAATGCAGAAATTCTGCAATTTACAAATTGATAAAATGGAGTGAACTTATTTTAACATTATGACATGATTTGAATGTTGTAAATAGACATGATTTTTCATTTACTGCCATGTCAAGTTTTAAAGGAACGTTTTAGTTTTCTTTCTGCCCTTTCACACCTACTGAGAATCTGCAGTTTCATGGCCCTGGGGTACACACAATGAACACCTGAGTGCTTAGCTTAGGAAGTCACATACTGTCATAAATCATGAAATTAGTGGAAAGAACTTCATCATTCATTCAAACATAATTGAAAGCGAGTGTGGTTCTATATTCTAGAGGGGAGGGGGTGGGGGGATGGGCTAGCCTGGTGATGGGTATTAAAGAGGGCACGTACTGAATGGAGCACTGGGTGTTATACACAAACAATGAATCATGGAACGCTACATCAAAAACTAATGATGTAATGTTTGGTGATTAACATAACATAATACAATAAAATTTTTAAAAAAAGACAGCGAGTATGGTTCTATAGTAATTCACATTCCTGACATGTGGTTTCAGAAAGTCTTAATAAGGATTGGGGTTCATAGGCCTAAAACAGAGGATTTTTGACAGGAGATGCTGATATATCAGAATCTCTGGGTCTAAGAATGTAGCATTGAGTTTGAAAACATTTCCCAGCTAATTCTGACACATACCCAATCCTTCTGCCAACTGGGGAGAACAAAAGATTCAAATTCTAGTAAATGCAAAAAAACCCTTGCCCACTTCCCATGAGAAAAAATGGACTCAAAACTGAATTCATTACGTGTTGAATTATGTGAGTTTATAATTCAGGTCAGTTAAACCTTTTGTTGTTAAAGTTTTTATTGTTATGACCTTTGTATATCTTTTCTGTATGTATTTGTGACAGTGGGAAGAAAGCCAACATTGCCTGATTGCCTAAAGCGTGCCTGGCACTGGGCACTGTGCTTACTTAACACAGCTTCATCACTCTTAGATGCAGATTCCATTCTTTCAGAGGTGAATGAGAGTGTTCCCATTTTACAGATGAGTATACAGCGTCAGAGTGATTGACTCTCTGAAGGTCATTCTCCCTGATACACAGCAGGTATTCAAGCCTGGATGGCCTGATTGCAGTGCTAACTTCATAACTCCTAGCTGTTCAGCAAACATGGAATTCAGAGAAGATGGATCGTGGGGCATGCATTTTTAATAAGCGAACAGAACTCGTGATAGCACGGCGGAACAAAATCCACTGGCACCAATGTTACCACACTGAACTCTTCTAAAAGAATTGTGTTTCTTAAGATCTGCCTTCATAGTAAATTTTTACTGAGAAGTTTATTCCCTTTATCTTCAAAATTATAAGGGTAGCTCTTCATAGTTTTGGAAAATGGAATCCATATCAGATCACCCAGAAAATTCAGCAAATGACAAATGCTCATAAACAAAAGTCCAATATTGTCACAGATTTTTCGCAGAAAGTGTAATCATCTTAATCCAGGGAAGTGTAGTAATTAACAGATAAGAGGTTTGTTAAATGAATATGCAGTGTCATGATGTTGGACTTCGGCATTGATCACTGTTAGCCTTCCAGGTGTCCCCCTTGCCTGGAAATTCTGACACCACATTTATCACTTGCTCTATTTTTAGAACTTTAATGAGCAGATGACCAAGACTTACCTCATTAACTTAGGTTTTGAGAAAACATTATTTACAAAGATAATAGTTGGTTAGAATAGTCACTGCTCCCAAATTTGTTAAAAAATATACATGCGAGCCAAACTAACATATATTTCATAATGGAAAAATTTGACCTTGTTTAACAGGTAAGCTTTTATTACATTTGTTTTCCTAGAATTAATCCATCTTAAAAATACATGAATTTTCAAGGACACATGAAACATTTGCCTAATTCTATAGTTCCCATGGCTCACAAAAGCACATCAGTTAAAGTAACATTTACTATGTTTCTGTACTTTAAAATTAAATAATTATTGTTATTCATAAGGTCTGCGTTATTTTCAAGAAATATTTAAAAGCCATTCTACCCTAACTTTGTGTAGCTACTGTAATAGAAGTTATATTATAATTACATGAATTTTTATGTGTATTTTGAAGTTTAAAGTCATGAATTCAGGGTTTTTATAAATTAAATACAGCATTTAGAAAACATGTGCCCCTTCCCCAAATTCTATAAAAATGATAGTAAAAAATTTAAAACAATCATCTAGACCCAGAGGGACAAAGAAAGGGGAAAGGATAATGGGAGGTGTGAGATGTCTTCCATATTTTGGGAGTTGAAAACAGACAGAAATGGCAACTGACTAGCAAGTCAGAGGAACCTGGAGGAAGAGGGAGACCAGGGCAAGGCAGTTCAAGTCCCTGCACCGAACCAAAGTCTGGGGGATGAAGGCATGAGGGAATCTTTGATGAACGGGACAAAAGAAGCCAAGATACCTGATTGTCACTATAAAGTGCAGTTATACCCAAGATTCTCTTCTTGAGTCCCTTCGATCACAAAATTGCCTTTTTCCCATCTGGCAAAAAGCAAAAGTTTTCCTCCTTGGACATACTGTATAAGGGAAAATATGGATTCCATGACATGACCCAGAGCTGGGAGCGGTGGTGAGAGAAGCTAGGAGAAGTGGGGGAAACTACTAACTACAAATGAATCAAGTGTCAATTTGAGTCCTAAATCCTGAAACCCCAGCCCCCTACTTTGCTCAGCAACAAAGCAGATGTATAATTTCCAGTCATATAATTAAAAGAGTTTTCTCTGGGGAAAATAACCAACCCAAGAGGAAATGCCCACAGATAGTGACATCTTTGTGCCCGGTCATGGCCCAGTCACTTTTAGGGAAGCCTCACATCAGCAAGATCTACTCAAGTATTCTATTTTCAATCTGCTTTTAGTATATCAATTCTAAATAGAAATTAACATTCAAAGATCATCAAGCAATCAAGCAGTGCCTCCCACTGGAAACACAGAAGCCTAAGAAAATAAACAGGAAATATGGACTCCAGAGAAAAAAGACAATGGAAGAAGAAGGATTAAAAAAATTGATAAACTTTAATGTCTTCAGAGACATAAAAGAAGATGCACATCCATTCAGAGCAGAGTGCTTTTTAAAAGATCTATTTAGAGAACAAGAAAAGTTCTTGGAAATTAAATATTATTTGGCAGAAATATTTTCAAATCCATTGGAGATGTTGAAATAGAATGTTGAAAATTCTCCCAGAAAATAAAATAAATAAAAAGATGGAAAATGAGAAAAATAAAGGCTTAATTCAAAAGAGTTGACATATTAGAACTAGAGGTTCCAGAGGGAGAAAATACAGAAGGAAAAATGATTAAAGGGATAATATACTAAAAAAAAAAAAAAAACCAACTAGATCTGAAAATCATCATTTTCCACATAGTAACAGCCCATTAAGTGTTTTACACAATAAATAAAATAAAACTCATACCAAAGCATACTAAATTCAGTAAAACTTATAGCAAAGCGTCAACAAAGTTTCCAAATTTTGGAATGAAAATAAGAGCTGAAAAGCTTTCAGAAGAGTTAAAAACATTTTTAATAACAACATTAGAAGTGAGAAGGAGAAAAATATATTCAAAATTCTGAGGTATAATGATTTTTAACCTATATTTTGTTTGATCAAACTGAACTGATTCTAAAGGACAGAAAACAATATTTTCTGATTTGGTAGGTCTTAAAAATTTTGTAACCATCTATTATCCTTTCTTAAAATGCCACTGGAGCATGTGATCTACTGAAATGAGGGAGGCAATAAAAAATACAAAGTATGTGGGACCCAGGAATAAGGGTCTCCAAAGTAGGAGATAGGCAAAAGAAATTCCCAAGATGGCAATGGAGCATCCCAGGAAAGTAGCTGCACTACAGGCTTAAAGGGTCACTAATCAAGACTAAAGGCTCTAGGAAGAATATCTATGTATTGATTAAATATTGTTGAGCAAAAGCCACTCTAAAACTTGATTGCTTAAAAAAGCATCTTTTATTATTTCTGACATGTTCATAGACCAGCAGAGCAGTTTGCAAACCTGGGCTAAGCCGGTCTGATCCTGGCTGGACTTGCTCAGCCATGTAGTCTGCTAGTAGGTTTGCTGAGGGATGACTGTGCTATAGTGGTCTTGGTGGGCAACCCAGCCCTTCTTTATATGTCTTTCTTAACAGCAAACTAACCAAAGAATAATCTTGTGAGAGCAAGCAGAAATGCACAAGTGCATTGTCAAGCTGCTCCTCATTCCAAGTGTGCTACTTTTCTAGAGGCCAGTGCAAATCATATGGCCAAGCCCAGAGTCAACAAAGGAGACTTCTATCAAAGGGCATGGAGATAGGGCGGTGTGAAAAATTGAGGCAATTAATGCAATCGCTCTGTCATAATTTCAAAGAGAAATATTAAATGATAACTTTTTGTATTTCCTGATATTTTGGGAGGAGTTTTACAGGTCTGTGTGATTGTTTAGGGATAAGTTAGTAATAGGCATGTTGAAAGCCAAGCACACCAACACATGCAACCATTAATAATTCTAGGAAAAGTAGATCATTGTAGGAAAGAAAATATAATCATTGTATTTTATGTGGCTTAACTGTGAACACTATTTACAAAGTCAGAATAATGTAATAACTGAATAGTGATCTAAACTAAATCTATATAACTATATCGGGAGGTTGGGGGACAGGAAATGTGTGCGTGTAGAGGAAATGGCCTAAGGGGGGGGGGAATCAAATTTGAGGATAGGAAGTCCATAATCATGTTGATACTTGAAAAAATCAAGACTAACATAAGTATGTAATTAAAATCACAAGAAACGCCTGGAAGACAGGCAGATGTGAAAAAGAGATTGCTGAGTTTGTTGTAAGCCTTTCAATGACATTTGAGTTCTTAAACTAGGTGCATATATTTATTTGTTAAATAGTCTTACATATAAAACTACGATAAATCAAAAGAACGTAATATATTTGTTCAAAAAGAACACTTTACAAAGATACTGAGAGCTGAATGACTTTGAACTTCCTTATCTTTACTTTCCTTGTAAGAAAAAACAAATGGGCTAATCAATCTCTATCATTCTTTTTTTAAAAATTCCAAGATCCACAATTCCAGTAAATCTTGCCAAAGACTTATTCCCTGAAGTAATGTATCTTTAATTTTATTTTTTTAAATAATAATTTACTGTCTCTTAATTTGATATCCTTATTCTTTTATGCATTTGTTCTATGTGTTGCTTATATCCATTTAGCCCAAAATTCTGCCGTCGAGATCATCATTGCTTGTTTAATAGTAGAACTTCTATGCTTTTTTCCTACTGCCTGAACCAAAATTACTCCATTTATTTCTAAGACTAAAAAAGATTTTCCAAAAGGGCTAGAGTGATGTAAGTACCTCAGGCAGGGTGGTAATTTAGAGTTCCTTTAAACTGATGTCTTTTAGGTATTGATTCAACAACTATATAGTATGATATGGCCAAATATTTCATGGATATGTCTTGTCTATAAAAGACTGTAAGCTCCTGGGGTGCCTGGGTGGCTCAGTCGGTGGAGTATCTGCCTTCGGCTCAGGTCATGATCTCAGGGTGGTGGGATCGAGCCTTATGTCCGGCTCCCTGCTCAGCTGGGAGTCTGCTTCTTCTCCCTCTGACCCTTACCCTCCCTCCTGCTTATGCTCTCTCTCTCTCAAATAAATAAATAAATAAAGTCTTAGGGAAAAAAAAGATTGTAAGCTCCCCAAGGCTAGAGATGCCATCTTTTGCATATCTTTGGCTGTTTCTAGTTCATGGAACATTCTAAATTAATTCTTTGTAAAACTTACACAAAGACTTATGGAAGAAGGGTTGTGAAGAAGTATAGAAAGATTGTGTTCTCTTTACTATTCCAGAAACCATTTTATTTTAGTAGGGCTAGAATGAATAAAAATTATTAAATCAGTCATATTTGTATTTTTATATGCGTAAAACAAGATCATGACTATATAGATCATGGGATTTTGTATAATGACTTTGCATTTACATATAATCCTCATAAAAATAGTTGAAAGAATACTGTAAATATTCTCAGTGGGGTAGAAAATGAACCTAGTCTGATTAGTTTGTTAATGTCAAAAAAGGCCAAGGGGTCTATTGTATACCAATACAAAGTTCTGTACCCACACTTAAAAGAGCATAAGCAAAGAGACTACAGAAAAGACAACTGTAAAGTTGAATAAAACAATAAATCTAAAACCCTTAAGGACAGAGACTAAGTTGATCTATCCCCTTGTAAAACAATAGGAATAGCCATGATAATCATTTATTCACTTAAAAATTAAAATACCCAATTATGCATCAAAATTGATGCATAATAATTTTGGGAAGTGTAGAAAAGTATAGAACCAACAGTCAAAACTATCTATGAACACTCCATCCAGAAATAGCCAGTGGTAATCATTTGGTATACAATATTCCAGTGTTTCAATGCACATAAAAATCTCAGGGCACTTGTCTTGCTGGGAAATTAAAGAAGCTGAAGAGAAAGATGAAATCAGAGCTAGAGTCTTAAAGGCACCCTGGGAGATATAACATTTCCTGCCACATCATGATTCAATCTAATAGTGTGGAAGCAAGACACACCATATAAGAGACTCATTGGTAAATATTTATTGAGTTCTTACCCAATTCCAAAGAACTGGGCCAAGCAGTATGGGATACAAAAAAGAAAAAAAGAAAAAAGAGAAGATTCTGTCCTTGTTCTTAGGGAATCATAATCTAGTTAGAAAGATAGTATAGAAAAACAGGTGAAAAATCAAACATCAATAAAATATTTAAGTAACAATTCAAGGCAACAACCAAACAGATATCAGAAGATTATGTATGATTAATTACCAAATAAAGTCCACAGACCAAATAAAGTCCACAGACAATGATTGCCATTTGAGTTCACAAGCACTTGGGTGTGATTCGTGGCAAGGCACAGTTAGAAGCAGCTCTATTACAATCCCTACACTTCCCAAGGGATCTCCATTTATAAATGACATGAACAGGTATACTTTCAAGTGTGCATTGACAAATAGAAGCTATTTTATTTTGCCTAGTTTTTCATATTTTTCCCACTTTTAGGCATCTTAAAGTGTATCTGGACTGAGAAATCCAGTAAACATATACAATGTTAATAACAATAGGCAGTACCTTTTGGGCCAGGGGAGCAGAATCCTGACCACCGAGATTCACATTCTTGTCCATCCACCTACAATGGTTTTAGTCACCTGCTACAAGAAAAGTCTATGAGCAGAGGATCAGGCTTGACAAGAGCAGTCATTACTATTGTGTGGCTTTACACACACACACACACACACACCCTCAGTCATGTAGAAGTCTGTTTTTGCTAAATTAGCAGGAAGTCTAAGTGACCTCCCTTTCCTGTAAAACGGCTGGCACTTACCAATATAATATGGAGGGAAAAATGAGCTCTGTGAAAGCATCCTGAAAATTGGAACCCCAGGAAGGAGACAGTATTTCTTTCTAAGTGCCTCATCTGGTCCAACTATCCAAGGCTAAAGAGCCCATGATCCACTCACAAACACAAGTGGCCTCAGTGTTATTGTACCACAGGATCTGAGGAAGGAATGAACAAGTCTCCTAAGTGCCTGAGTCCCGAGAGACAGCTTTTTCTTGAAATCACTCTCTTGGGCTTGGGGAATTGCTGAGAGGGAATCACATTCATCTAGCAAGAATTCCCACAGCTTTGGAACACTAAGAGATGATGTGCTTTTGGTGTCCAGTTTCATTCTTAGACTATGCCTGTCTACATCAACACTTCCTAATCCTGTGGATGAATAATAGTAGATAAGGGATTGAAAAGAGAATAAAGATGAGGTTTTTGGGGTCCCCTTGGAAGCTAGCAAAAAGACATATAAAAGCACTATACTCTGATTTTCAGAATTCTGCCACTGTTCTTCCTAGCACCCAAAGTTCCAGAGAAAACAGTTGTAGGCTGTTGATAGATTGATTTCTACTGGCTCAGAAAAAAAGGCTAATTTTTCCAGTTATACATTTTGAGGGTGTAACAGATATAATAAGGTAGTTCATTCAACACCCTCCATCTTCTAACTTGTGTTCATGTAATGTAAGGTCTAGAAAAGTAAAATGGCATTCTCCAGACTCCCCTCAGCCCAAGATCATCCATGCCTTTAAGACTCTAGCTCTGATTTCATCTTTCTCTTCAGCTTCTTTAATTTCCCAGCAAGACTCTGTGGATGCAGTGAGCACCATCCACAGTGGATTGTTCTGACTACAATTAAGATTACTGACATATTTGGGGCAAGTTTATGATTAATTGAGAGCGGTTTATCTGGTCATCCTGAAAAGAGATTTTAAACAAAAAGCATAGATAAAAAAAAAATTATTCTACAACTGAAATGCATGTAACCATCTATGAACATTTAATGAGCACTGGTATGTGTCCAGTGCCATGCTCAGTACCAGGACTACAACAATGAATAAGATGTCCATATGTCAAGAAACTCACTGGTGTGGGAAACAAATAACCTGTAATAAGGGCAGTGATAGAGGAAAACAAATGCAGTATAACCTAGGAAGAGTAAACAGTTGTGAAGTCAAGCATACCAAGAAGACTGTCCTGAGGGGAGAAGGTATACCTAAAGCTGAGGGTACGGATGTGGGACATTTTCAACACATCAGAGAACATGGATGGAGTCATGAATTCAAACAAAAGGCCGGTGTATGTTCAAGTGCTAAGTGAAATGCTTCATGGGGAGGGCTATAGGATAGAGGTCAGAGGTAGAGGCAAATAGGAGTCAGATGATGGAGGTCATTGCAAACCATGCTAGGAGGCTCAGATTATACCTGTAGTCACTATCTGGGAAATGGGCATGGCATTTCAAAATGACTCTAAAATGCAGGTGTAAATTTGAGGTAGGTCACTTAAGTACAGTATGAAGAAGTTCAGGATAACAGTGTATCCCTAATGCTGGTGATGTACCCTGTATGTGAAACAACAAGGCTTTGAAGTCAAACCAACCAACCAACCAACCAGATGTAAGCCATATCTGAAAAATATTCAGAGATAAATGATTCAAGACTTGATATTAAAAGCACAAGGACACTCTTCTATGACTCCCAGATTTCTTTCTTGAGCATGTGGATAGAAGGTAAGCAACAAGGTACATCACACCTGCACGTGAGACACTCAGTAGAAGGCATATTGTCCAATCGTCCAGAGGTAGAGGCTCGTGGTATGGCAGCCGCACTAGAAGAACATGACATGGAGACTCTTTAGTGCCAGAAACAGTCCCTGTAATGGAATGGTGTAATGTACAGGGTGTAGAGGTTTTTCTTCCTCAGTATTGCTTTTTCTCCTTTGCATTCTTGAAACAATGTTCCTTAGTAATCTATTGACTGATCCATGCTGCTAACAATATAATTGGGCATGTACAAAAGAAATACAAACACCACACCCCTTCTCATGGGTGTCAAGAAAACATAGTAGAAAACTATTAATAAGCATTCCGCGTCAACCTCAGAGTAAATATTTGCTTGAAAACAAATTGCCCATATTACTGTTATGAGCATGAGGTGAGTTTCACACCTCACTGGTAGGTGGAAATAGATCCTATATTGCATTGTTAAAGAATTGTGAAATTATCCTTCTAATGTATCAGTTTCATGCTTCCTACATACTGCTCAAATTTAAAAAGATTGCCTCTCACAAAATTCATGCTTAAACAGCTTTAATGTAATTTAGTGATTCTGTCAAGTGAATTCAACAGTGAAAATAGGAGGACAATCCCAATTAATATGACAGAATGGCAAAAGAAGTGGCTAGCTGAACAATATTTTTTACTTCTGGATGTTGTCTTCAATTAAATTTTCTATCAAATGAAAGGATTGATTAGTCTCTTCAAGCAAGGAGTCTTGCTGCCTGCAAGTAAACAGAATTGTTTCCATTAAAGCTTTCAGTGCCTTTAAGAGGTTGTCATCTCTGGCTGGTGAAACAGTTTATGTCATCCCAGCAGCTCGTTTCATTACATTCTGTTATTTGGCAATCGGTTGCAAGTTCAGGAGAACATTCTACAAAGGCCAGGGTTGGACCGCTGAAAAACAGACCCAAAGGTCAGCCAGTTATTGTCGAATTTTGTGACATGTATTTCTATGCTTTGATATATAGTCGTGCATACACAATCTAATTAGTGTCGGCGATAGCTTTCTAATGAAAACAATCCATTTTCGTACTTGGTGTCTAATTTTCTCATTTACGACATCTTTTATTAAAAAGAGCACACCACACCGTCTTGTTGATTGCAGCAAGGATGGTGCTCATTACTACATTATTAAGGCAATACACTGGGTGATAAAATGAAATTGGCCAGGAAAAATAAATCAAAATTAAAATAATTATGTTGAAGTGGTTTTAATGAAGATAATGACACATTTATTTAAAAACACACATGAGCTTCTAAAGCTTGAGGTAAACTTGGAGCTGAGATTTCTTGGATATTCAATATGTAAAAAGGTGTGAAAGTAATAAAGAGTAATTTGGAGGTTCTCATTCAACTTTAGATCTAAATATGCTTTAGTTCATGTGTTGCCTGTTCATGTATCTTAGTCATCAGTTATTTAAAAAAATTTGTAATTGTGCTCACTGATAATAATTTAGCAGCTTTTAATCACTTATGTCAACTTTCTGATATTTATTCATGGTACAATATTTGAAGTATACCTTCTCATGCTTATTTAGGTGACGTACTTTTATATAGTACCCAAAGGGTGTCTTCCTATCTTATAAAAATCTCTCCGGTAAAGAATATGAGGCTTCCATGATTTCTTTCCCATATTGTTTATATATCATTTCTAAAAGAAATACACTTTTATGTAGTCTATTATCAAAGTTAATTTAGCAATCAAAAGATTTTATAAATATATTGGCTACAATAATTGAGTCTCATTTACAACTACCATTCACGTGCACGAAGATGTGTAAGCAATGAAGATAAGGAATGTCAACATCTAGGTTTAAATGATCCTACTTCTAATTGTATATACATATAATGTTAACATATAAAGAAATACGATGTTTTTGCTTCAGAAATTTGTAGCAGTTGCCATTCAATAGTGTTTACAGGGTGAGTAGACAGACACTTTCTGTACTGTAATCATATGGCCAAGCCCAGAGTAATCCATGTTATGAAGAGTACTCACAAATAGAATTCTTCTGTAAGTCTGAAGCCATCTATCACAAAAACTGAAAAGTATGCTATGAGGTAACTATTGAATAAAGGCATTAACTAGAAATATAATTGCACTTTGATTTATTCTTACTTTGATTTTTATTTTGATGCTTTTGCTTGTATGTTCGTTTAAGTACATTTTATCAAAGGAACACAGCCAGGAACACTGCTCTATACGTCCTTCCATCTAAAAAACATGCACTTCTTAGTTCTTTGATTCACGAAACATCTTGCTTTTCTTTTTATTATGAAATCAATATATATCCTTAAGAACGGACAAACAGATATGGAGGGGATTACCCTCATCATACCATCTAAGCACAGCTATTACAAAAATTTTGCTTTATTTTCTGATACCTATTTTTATTTTTAGGCATTTGTCATACTTGATATATAATTGCATGTCCTGCTTTTTTTCATTTACTTATTTTTTTCTATTACACCACAGACAATTTCATGGATTTTTTTTGATAATACACTTTATATTTTAGGGTAGTTTTAAATTTTCACAAGGTTATAAAGATAGCACAGAGAGTATTCATACATCCAACACACAGTTCCCCTAATAATGAACATCTTACATTAGTATACTTGTCACAATTAATGAAATTTTGCTGATACATTATTGTTAACTAAAGCCAATACTTGGGGCGCCTGGGTAGCTCAGTTGGTTAAGCAACTGCCTTCGGTTCAGGTCATGATCCTGGAGTCCCTGGATTGAGTCCCGCATCGGGCTCCCTGCTCGGCAAGGAGCCTGCTTCTCCCTCTAACCCTCCCCCCTCTCATGTACTCTCTCTCTCTCTCATTCTCACTCTCTCAAATAAATAAATAAATCTTTAAAAAAAAAAAAGCCAATACTTTATTCAGATTTCCTTAGTTTTTCCTGTGTCCTTTTCTTGTTCCAGCCTCCCATCCAGGACACCACATTGCATTGAGTGGTCATGTCTCCATGAACTTCCTCTGGAAGGGACAGTTTCTCAGACTTACCTTGTTTTTGATGATCTTGACAGTTTTGAAAACAATATTTACATATTTCATAGGATGCTCTTCTATTGGAACTTCTCATAATTAGACTAGAATTATGTGAGAAACACCTCAGAGATAAAGTGCCAGTTACTGTCATTACATCATATCAAGGATACACACTATCAACATGACATACCACTGCTGACGTTGACCTTGTTCACCTGGAAAAGGTGGTGTTTGTTGGGTTTTTCCACTGTAAAATGAGTCCTTTGTCTCTCTTTCAATACTGTACTCTTTGGCAGGAAGTCACTGTGTGGACCCATCTTTCAAGAATGGGAAGTTCCGCTCCACTCTCTTGAGAACAAAGTATCTTCAAAAATTATTTAAAATACTTCTCATGAGAGGTCTGCCTCTTTTCCCCCATTTATTTGTATAGCTATTAACTTATTTATATCAATATGGACTTGTGGATATTTATTTTATACTTTCCATTGTAATCCAGTACTACTTTCCTTATTTTGTTGTCCAAATAGTTCTAGGTTTGACTATTGGAAACTCTTCCAGTTGGCGCATTTGCCCCTTTGATGTACCCCTATCAGTGTGATGGCTGCTTTTTTTTAATACTTTTGTACCTTCTGGCACAACAGTGAATCACCTTTTCATCTGCTTCTATGCGTCATCACTTATCTAATGTAATACACTTGTCCTCAGACTGCAACAGCTGGGTGTTCATAGAGTCCTAAGAACTGTTCATCAACTCTTAGGTCTCAGACACACCATGGCCCTGCCGCAGAATCATTGGCATGCTGATTTAAATTTCTCCCTTGAGTTTCAAGTAAATGGCAGAGGTTTTCCTCAAGTGATCGGGAATAGCCATGACTCACCACCTCTCCCACTTCATAGTTTCAATCATTTCTTTATCCTAAGGGTTAGCTCCATATTCACTCCTAGTGACAAGGGCAGTTCATGTCATAATACTTGATACGATGTATGCTGATAAACCTTGGACATGTTAATTCCTTCTCTGATTGTTTCCTCATCTGCCAGCTGAGAGAAAAAATATGCTTGCTAGCAGAACTATAAGGAAAAACAAATATTATATGCATTATATATATATAGTATATAACCATACTACATAATGTATACATATAATCATATATGTGATAGTTACATAATTTATATAATACACAAAATTAAAAAATGCAATCTTTGCACACACATACACCGTGGATATTTAATACATATAGGACCCCCATCTTTGCTCTCACATTTAGTGCCTCCCTGTACTACTACAACAGCTTCATTAGATGGCTTCTTTATGAAGATTTTTCCCATCCAACATATTATCCCATGTTCCTAAGGTATATACAGAAAAAAATTGAATACGTCTTAGAGATAACCTTTTGCAGAACCCAATCATTGTCCCTGAACCAAGTTTTGTTTAGGCTTCTCACCCTCCCTTGCCCTCTTCCCTCTTATTTTGAGTTCCTGAGTAGAGACCAGGTTGTTTCACAAATGCCAGATAGGTGGAACACTCTTAATATTTCCTGTGATTATGCCTATTAGGGGGCACTTCAGGCTTTCTCATGAATATACTGCTTGACCTCCCTGTGCTCTCTGCATGAGCAGACAGGTCTGAATCCACAGTGGCACACGGGTCCCTTGCTCTGGGCCCTTTACTATAATTATTTTCTGATTATTTTCCTTCTCTGTATCTGGAATACCACTGCCATACTCTGGAAAAATCATTTAACCCTTTCCTCCTTTATAAACACTTTCCTGTCAAAATGGAGCAACATGAGAAAATGTCTGTGATTCCTACACAGTTGAAGCTGCACAGGTCAAAGACTGAAATGAGGAGAAAAATAACCCAGAAATGTAGAGCAAAGCGGAAGAAACTCATTTGAATTTATTGCCTTCTTTCTTTGCTCTTATATATCATTTTATTTTATTAAGAGTACAGTAAAACTTTATTTTGATTTTTGAGTTAAATCAAACTTTCTAAGGTTTACTATCACTTACTGAAAAAAAAATAAGCTTTCTATATGGAAATTTTTTAACATACACAAAAGTAGGGAGAAATAATGCCCAGGAACCTATTACCCTATTATATTTTAAGATTCACTTATGTGGCAAATATGGTAAATTACCTAACCACTCCACTCTCTTATTTGTTAAGAGAATCCTGATTTGTGTCCCAATGGCAAAATGCCCATTGCGTAAGTTTAAACTAACTTACTCTCTTTTGAAAGACACTTCTCTAGCCATCCCTGCAGGAA
This sequence comes from Mirounga angustirostris, assembly GCF_029215605.1. Taxonomy (NCBI): domain Eukaryota; kingdom Metazoa; phylum Chordata; class Mammalia; order Carnivora; family Phocidae; genus Mirounga; species Mirounga angustirostris. The sequence continues at coordinate 40,898,143 of NW_026991722.1, read as the reverse complement.
GAATCGGGCGTATGATTCAGTTGTAGCCAATGACATGTGAGACGAGTCTTTCTCCTTGAGAAAAGAAAGCCTCATTTTGCCCCTAAGTGTCCTCTCTATTTTATATCATAATGCTATCATAATACGTGGGTGTGATATCTAGTGCTCTGGCAGCTATCCTGTGATCATGAAGTAAAGAAGGTCAAGGGAATACCTGAGATGCCAGTCTAGGGAACTAATATCATTCAATCACTTTAGCCATTGTAGAACTGCCTACCTTCTCCAGGTTATTTGTTCTGGTGAGATGAGAAAATGGATGGATTGTTGCATTTGTGTTGCAGGGAAACAAAGCATTCTAAGTGGCCCTCCACATCTTTTGGTCCTCTTTTATAATGGATTCATATATTTGGTTTTCTGTCTTAAGAAGTTATATAGAACCTTCAAATTTGCCATATCCTATATTTTGAATTGAGATACACTTCACAATTTGACTGGTAAATCAATGAAAGTCCTTAATCCAAATTCTCCTTTGGGAACTGGAGGGAAGAGAAACTACAGTGAGTTCCAAAAAGAATGGTCAGAGGAAGGTATCAGGAGACATATTAAACTTGGCTTTAGCCCTGTGACAGCAGCTCACCCAATGTGAGAGTTTTACTTTTTCCTTTCTGTCCTGGTGGTATAATGATGTTCCCTACTGTACACCTTGAAAACAATACTGACCCAGCTAAGGCGGCATATTTTCTGTGGCAGCGTCTTCTTTCCAACAACTCCCTGTATATATACACTGATTATTTTGGCCTAACTACACAAAGCAGTAAAGGCATTTTGAGAGGCTAAATTCAATTTAACTTATTTTTAAAAGTAATGATTATTAGTCAGTTGTTAACTACCTACTATCGAGTTTTTATTTTTTTCCCCCCATGCATTTTCTTTTGAGGATGAAGTTGTGGGGGAGGCCCGGTTTTGTGCAGGTCCCTCACTCTCTGGTCCCTTTTCTAGGAAGCCCACCTTAGTAGTGCTCTTTCCTTGTTGTCCATCATCTCCTCTGGCCCCAGGCGTTGCTTACATCTACACATGTGAGGACAGAGCCTGTTCTCACTACTTCAAGATCTTCACATTTCTGATATGTGCCAGAACTGTTCTTTTCAAACTTCCAAGGAAGAGGTTATGCTTCTGTGGCTGCACCTAATTTTGAGGTGTCCAAGGCCATGTCCAGTCCCCCACACAGCTCCCACACACTTGGCCCTTCCCAGGCCTCACTAATCTCCTTACTACTATCATGGTGGAGCCACTCAGGGCTTAGATAGCCAAAGTTCAAGCAAAATACCTGTTTAAAAGGTGGTTCCAAGATGTGTCCTAACCCAAAGTAGTAGATGGGAGTGGCGAGAGGGGCAAGAAGGGACTTACGTGTATTGGGTATTTTTTATGTGTCAGGATCTGAGCTAAGTTCTACATCTAAGACATTCCAGCAGACTAGGAACACAGAACCAGGAATCAGGAGATGTGGTCTAATGGACCAATGGTACAACACTCAGATGCCACCACTAGCCAAATTAAGATAGAAGCACTCACTCCCCTCCAGAGATTGCGTTTGGCTGAAGAGAGCTGCCTCATGCAAGATCATACCCTCCAACTTCTTTCTCAAGGATGCCCTGTACCCAGTGATCTGTGGATACAAGTGTAGAGGGGTTCCCTTGCCCCAGTCTGCAAGGCCATCTCAGCCCCAGGGTCCTATTGTTGAAGAATTTGTTGTGACCTTACTGCAGCCCCACTTTCCTCTGCCTAATTCGGATTTCTGGATTCCTCCAGGCATGTTGATTTGAAGGGCACTCCCTAGTAAATTTCCTGCACACCAGTTCCCTTCTCAGTGTCTGCTTCCCAGAGTAACTCACCTGCAACCCTGACTTCTGTGTGCACTGCTCAGCACACCGGGCCTCTTGTTTCTCATTGGAAAATTAAGGAAGCTGGTTGAGCTCCCTAAACCTTCTATCCAGTGCCAATGTCGGACCCAGAAAGGAGGAGTAAGGGTGGGAGACACATCAGCAGCCTTAAATTACAACAAGTAGCTTCCTATTCCTGAATCAAAGCTTGGGTCTGAAAGCCATGCAAGGACCTGTGAGGGTCAGAAATCCCTACAGTAATTCTTCACTGTCATTGATCAGTGTGACCTATTATGTATTTTATTCTTTCCTAGGCTTTTTGTTGTTGTTGTTTTTCAACATGTAGTTATGTATGCCACGTGTGAGATCATTTTTTCCCTTTCAAATAAATCATGTAACTTCTGTGTTTGTCAGGAAACCCGAAGTAGAGAAATGTGAAATGTGAATTGAGAAAAGTTCAGCTGACTGAGTTCCATTAATTCTCAGGAATGACAAGTCAAGGTCAAAGGAAGAAGAATGAAAATATCACAAAGTGATTTTCTTTTAAACGGGGGAAAAATAAGCCGTAGGAAGGTGTTCACCTTGGGTCTTTTGAAAATATTTATAGGCTATAAAGAAGATATAGGACTTTATAAAACAAAGCACAAAATCAATACTTTAGAGGAGTAAAAAAATGACAATTTGATATATTTTGACTATATTTAATATCATTTCAAATGAAATCATTGTATTCTCTTTCCAGGACATCAAAACTTCCAAAAAAAAAATTAAAAAGTTATTCAATTAATAGTTTATTTTATGTTAAGCTTTCAGGTTTCATTAAATGGATATTAATATATTTTTATGTTTGTATTTAATACTAAGGGTTATGTTTGGCATAATTTAAGAAAACATTGAGTTGATAATATATTTTTTAATCCAAATATTTTATCATCACATAAATAAATTGGTGCCGGGAACAAGGCCAGAGCTTTGAAAGCATAAAATTCCCCCAGATAAATTTTGTAAGGCATTTTCACTGGACCTTGTAATCCTTCTTCCTTCTTTTTTTAAAGCTCCAGACATCTCAATAAACAAAGCAAAAAATTATACTTATTGGCCCCAAACCAGTAACAGTTCTTTAAAAACTGACATTTCTGATAAACTTCAGTGTATGGCTTGACACCAGTGTTGAAACCAACCAGTTATCCCGAGTTTTGTTCTGAGCTGTAAGAACAGACCATTTTGTTATTTTTCCTAGACAACTGCCATGAGGTCCACATTGGTGGCTCTGCTTCTTCACTTGTTTTTCTATAATCTAGTATTCAAATAGCAGCCAGTGATGCTCTGCAACATAAACATACCACTCTTCTGCTTGAAATCCTCTAAAGGATTTTCATCACACATAATTATTTTTTTTACCATAGTCTAAAAGTCCCTACATGCCCAATCTCCACCTGCTGTTCTCTCTCAAGCCATGTCTTCTAGTCTCTCCTTTCTCTCTCCCTCTCTCTCTCTGTATCTATCTATCTCCCTCTCTGTTTGAACATACAGTACAATGAACATTCTGTTCCTTCAACACAACAAGCTTGTTGCCACCCCAGGGCCTTTGCACTAGTCATTCTATCAGCAAAAACATTACTTTTATTTTTACTGCACTAAGGAGCTAAATTATAAACCCTTCATATTAACATTTTCACTATACTTGCATGCCTCAGGTTTTACGTGACTAGCTTCCTTTCATAATACTACATCTCAGCTTCAATTTCTCTCAGAAAAGCCCTTCCTGACCATTGAGTCTAAAGCAGCATCCTGCCTCCTTAGCATATACTACCACATGAGTCTGTTTTCTTCTTTATTACTATCTGAAATGGTCTTATTTAATTTGTTTGTTTAATGTTTAATGTTTGCTTTCCTTCACTAAATAAAGGTCCATGAAGTCAGGGCACTTGACTGTATTCTTAATATGTAAACAATTCTCAGAATATAGCAGCCACTATGATCTGTGTTCTAATAGATGTTGAAATAAAAAAGAAAAAAAAGTCTTTGACTCATAGCTTTTATCAAAGATTTAGTACCAAGGGAGATACTAGGAATATATTAATGAAATCATTATAAACTAGCTTTTAATCAATCCCCAAAAAAAGTGTGTTGTTTTCAATGCTCATCTATGACATATTTTTTTCTATTCCCTCAACCCATTGAGTTTGTTTACTCCCTGAATGACCAATAGACCTATATAAAAACTGATTAAGAAAATGCTGATAAAAATGATAAAAATAATCTGTGATTTTACCTAACCTTAGTTGAAATTTTGTGCACGTTATCTAGCTTTTTGTTTCTTTGTTTTGGACAATTATAGGATTGGAGTTTTGACCTACAGTCTTGGAAAATTAACCCCTATGCTTTGAGTAGAAGTTACAAGGTTAGAAAAAAAAATCGTAATCAGTGGTAGTGCAAGGTTTTGCAATATCAAAATTGAAATTTACTAAGGCTGTAAATTTTGACTGAGGTAGTGGGAATACAAATAATACATTTGAAAGATCATTCACAAAACCTAAAACAATTAGATTTACAGGAAGAAAGAAAAACCATCAAAATTAATGTGGAAATTTATTAATTCATTTATTTATTGAATAGTTTTTTATAATGAGCATCACATCTATCAGATATTGAGGTAAGTGTTGCAGTCAAGCAGAAAACAAATCAGGAAAGAAACATACTCTCTCAGGAGTTTACATTTGGGCCTGGGTGGTATTCTAAACAGAAAGACATAAAGGGAAAAGATGTACATTCAGTTGTGGAAAATGTGGTTGGTACTGGAAGAAAGAGGTGGTGACTGCAGAGAGTTAAGTGTAGAATTCTCATCCAAGTGAGTAGAAGGGATACTCGGAAGATAAGGGCACAATAGGGAAGCAGAGAACTTCCTGGCCAATGAAGAGACCCAAAGCCACTTATATACACCCAACAGTAGGATTAGGGTATGAATTTGTGAAGGGGCCACACAATGCCCCAAAGCCTAGAAATCAGTGCTAAGTGTTGCAGATGAGTCAGGCAGTGGACTGCTGTGAGGGCCATTTCTGAGTCCTCCAAGATCAGAGGATTCAACTTCATGCAGGCAAGCATGCAAGAGCAAAGCTGGTCCTCTTCTACAAATCAAGATCGGGCTTTCCCCTCTCCCCCAGTTTTCTAACAACACATAACCTCTTGATTATAGTATGATTCAGGGGAAGTAGAAGAGGAAAATGACAAAGATTTTGCTTTTGAAATGAAAATGTAACATTCCTTAGATTCTAGTATTATAGATAAACAATCATACTTGGTACTTAAAGAAGTAGAATAAAAGATATTGTCCATAACCCTCAGGAAAACTTACATTAAAGGGAATAGAAGAGAAAGAAAATAAGAGGAAGAGCCAGAGTAGAGTGGGATATTGAGTGAGTAAGAGGCTATCAAAGGCACTGTGATCAATAGGTAATCAGTAGCATCAGAGAATGGGAAGACCAATCAATATCAAATAATATGAAAGATCAAGACATAAAGTCTCAGACAAGTCCCTTAAATGTGTCATTTTTAAACCTTAGACATTTTCAAGAGAATAATTTCTTATTGTGATCAGAACAAAAATGAAGCTAGTGGGCTAACATTTTTTTAAAAGATTATTTATTTATTTATTTATTTATTTATTTATTTATTTATTTGAGAGAGAGAGCAGGAGCATGAGCATGAGCAGGGGTCAGGGGGAGCAGAGGGAAAGGGAGAAGCAGGCTCCCTGATGAACAGAGAGCCCAAGGCAGGGCTAGATCCCTGGACCCTGGGATCATGACCTGAACCAAAGGCAGACACTTAACCAACAGAGTCATCCAGGCACCCCCAGTGGGCTAACATTTCTAAAGAATTTAGGCATCAATGAAAAGAAAGTTGTCTCCTGTGGGGCGCCTAAGTGGCTCGGTCAGTTGAGTATGGCACTCTTGATTTCAGCTCAGGTCATGATCTCAGGGTCATGAGATAGAGCCCCGAATGGGGCTTGTGCTGGGCGTGGAGACTGTTTAGGATTCTGTCTCTCCCTCTCCCTCTGCTCCTCCCCACCTCAAAGAAGAAGAAGAAGAAGAAGAAGAAGAAGAAGAAGAAGAAGAAGAAGAAGAAGAAGAAGAAGAAGAAAGAAGAAGAAGAAGAAGGAAAAAGAAAAAGAAGAAGAAGAAAGAAGAGGAAGAAGAAGAAGAAGAAGAAGAAGAAGAAGAAGAAGAAGAAGAAGAAGAAGAAGAAGAAGGAAAAAGAAGAAGAAAGAAGAAGAAGAAGAAGAAGAAGAAGAAGAAGAAGAAGAAGAAGAAGAAGAAGAAGAAGAAGAAGAAGAAGAAGAAGAAGGCTGTCTCCTTTTAAGAAGAGTGCAAATAAAACCCCCAGAGAAATCTCTCTCCAGATTACACAGCATGAAAGTGTTTTCATTCAAAAATTATTTCAAAGATCATCCCCAGAAAGTTAGAATATCATAATAAAGAGACATCTTTGCAGTTTAAAGTGCTCAACTGACACTGAACTGTGCTGAGATTCCCCAGGCACTACCAGCATGACTTCCTGCTCTCCGTATCTATTTTTCTTTCTCCTCCCCTCTCCACAGGGTGCTCAGTGAGAGACCGGAAGGGCAGGCGAAAAGGAAAGGGAAAGAGTCTGTGCTAACTCTTCCTGCTGCCTCTGCTTGGGCAGTGGTTATAACATCTCTCCCCCTTACCCATGTCTACAACTCCTGTCAGATCATGGTTCTTGACTCTTGGGTCAGAGGAACATTCTCCCATCTGTGTGCCTTCAGACCTGAAGTTGTTAATAGTTTCCCACTCTCTTGACAGTCTCTGGTGCTTACTCTTTTTTGTGTGTTCCATGACCCTGACCATGCTTCTGTAAGTAGCCCCTTCTGTTAAGGTCTCTTGAACCATCTGAGTTGGATACAGTTCCTTTCTAGGACCCTGACTGACAAACTAGAAGTTTCGTGTAAATCCTGAGAAGACACCACTCAAGGTTTGTTCGGTCAGGACCCTTGTTTTCTTTAAAACAGCTTTGTTTCTTCATTGAAGATTTTGCTTATTCTGGGTTCATCTGTGAATCACAGAAAGACTTAATAGTAGTTCTAGAAAGTTTTAAGGAAAATAAACAAATTGCTTCTAATAGGAGACAGCAGGAACCTGATGGAATTAGCAAGGCCCAATTCCAACTTGTACCTTGTGTTAAAATTGTTCCTAGCTTACTGTGCTAATACCATGGCTAGTTGTGAATTGCTGCCCTAAACACTGAGGCCAAGTTCATTTCTGTCTCATATTATGAATGTGTATTTTCACAGGGTGCAATAAAAATTACTCTCAGGGTGCACACGAAGTCTGAATAGCAAATTGCCCCCCAGACAGGCTTATCCTCAACTTACGATTTTGCAGGCTTTACCTCTCATAGTGATCAATATCATGACACCATGTATGGCTTGGGTCATTCCACAATGCAGCCTCCATACTTCAGAAGTCAGACAGTGGAAAAGCACTTACTGTGCTATGAAAATCATGTCCTTTGACAGCCTGATTAATGAGTGTTTTTGTCATATAGAATAAAGATGCAGACAGTGAGTATCAGGAGTTAATCTTATAAATATAGACACACACACATAACCTTTCTAAAAGAAGAGGTAATTGCGAAAGACATTTTTGGCAATACAAAAGCAGTAACTCACAAAGTGAACTCATTTAAATTAATGAAAATTCCAGGGGATTAGAAGGACAATTTCCATCAATGAGAGGGTCAGAGGGTGAAGTAGGATTAAGTAAAAATATGAGCGTGGAGTCATGGGTCCAGACCCATTTGGTTAAAAAGGTTCCTAACATTGGATGGAGCACATTGTAGGTTCAATGAATGAATGTCTTACTGAAAAAAGACCTTTAAAGTGACCTAGAAAAAAATTAAAACCAAGTGTTAAAATAAACTCCAGGAAGCCCATACCTCATCTAGGTCACATAATTAAAGCAAACGTTGTCAAAAGAAGCCTTTTCTAATTGTTTTATTTTTTTTTTTTATTTTTTGTTTTGACTTGGCAGCAAATTTCTTTTTTCCACACATTCTAATAAATACTGTTAAGTTACTGAGGACTTTCTTAAACTTAAGGTGAGAGCTGCTTTTTCATTTTTGAACCAATATCATACCTTGTACTTTGTAGCTAACATTTACTGTTTTCATGTAATTGCACTTAGTGCACTATGAACCACAGCCTAACACTTAGCCTGGTGCTGAGGATGTTTGCCCCGCCCTCAAGAGAGGCATCCTCTACAGGAAGAGAAACATTACTTCGACAAATAAGTCCACTAGAATGTTACACGGTACCCAGAAAAAGAGAACAATGGAAGAGGAACAGGTGGCGACGTATGGAGAGGCAGGTCCAGGTCAGAGGTGAAGTGAGCTGTGCAAGGCGTCTTGCAGTTGTAATGTCTAAGAAAACAGACATTCGGTCAAACATATTTTAGGCTGTGAAAGCACTATGAATGAAGGCATAGAGATCATGATGTAGCCTTGACATTGGAACTATAGAATGACAAGTTATTTCATTTTAACTCATGTGTTCATGTATTTTGATGGAAAGAGTGATGGTGCAGGGAGAAGGGTGGTTGAAATAAAGCCAGAGAAGCCTGCAGGAACTTGACTGCATAATGGCAGAGTCCTTAATGAGGATTTTGGACTTCTTTCAAGAAGTATTTGAGGATTTCTGAAGAGTTTTGAGCTATCTGAATAGCTGTTTCCTCTCTCCTTTGAAAAATGGGAACACTAAAAAATAGTATCTACCTCACAAAAAAGATGAAGAGAGAAAAATGATATAAATCTCTTAGTTTTTTGTGACTCTCAGTTACTACCTTTACACATTTGGTGTGGAAAATTTATATCGGTCTTCTAAATGAATTCATAATGGAATAGAAAATATCTTTGCAATGAGATAAAATAAATTCCCTACTATTAACATATATAATTATCTTTCCTGTATCTTTTCAAACTTAGCATTTCTTAAATGCTCAAAAAGTGGGATTAGCTCAAATGGTCATTCATTCACCTTAAGTAATATTAATTTACAATGCACATGATAATAAATCCTAAATCACTACAATAAAATTTTCAGTGTTTTCTTGCCATTTGAAAATCATGCAGTAGTACGATATTTTTGCAAGTTAAAATCTATTTCCTATTAAAAGTCTAAATTTAATCATGGAATAATTCAAACAGTTTTCTAGAATTTCAGGTACTAATCCTTGCACAAGTGATGGTATAATGATTAGTTTGTAAGAATATGGACATAATGGTGTTCAATAAATATTTATTCAATTGAATGATATTTTTATGATATTTTAAGAGTGGTGTGAAATTTGTATTGACTTATGTAGAGCTAGAGGTCTGAATCTTTTAACACTGAAAAGATTAATTTTTATCAAGTTGACAACTGATAAAACTACACAATTGTTGTAAATCTACTGCTACCTGTCAATCGAATGTGCAGTAAATGATTTTGAGTGAAATCTGCAAAATGAGGATATCAGCATGGGCTAGAATGGCCACCTTCTTGTCCAGTTTATTCAATCCATTTGATCTTGACAATATGAGACACTCAAACTGTCAGCTGACCATAATTTGAGCTTGGGGCCAGGCTCACAGCCCAATCAGGTACTCTTTAAAAACCTGTTGTTCTGGATCTATGAGGGATAAGAGTGCTGTAGCTTTAAATGTTTGTATAACAAGGAACATGAGGAATTGACTCTTGTAAAATTCATTTTATGACTTTATCAAGAAAGGCTTTCCATAGTTCATTGGTCTTCTGTCACTCATTAGCAAAATTGCTCCCCAAGGTCAGTGTGACATGCCTCAGTATTAGAGTGCACAGCAGATGTCCTAAGGTGCAAGGGATGGTAAACAGTGAAAGATTAGCTGTTATTCAGGGATGGATGCTTACTGTTATTTGCCAAGGGTTCAGATTAAATAAGTACAGTAGCTACCGTCCAAATGGATTAAAGAAAATTCCATTTGTGATTTACAAGAGAAGGAAAGAAGAGAGTATGATGGAGTTTTATTTGCATGTTTTGTTCTAAGAGATTTATGGATAAAATTTTGTCCTCAGATTTACATAAAAAGTTTCCTGACTTCATGTGCATATTAGAGCAGAAAATTGCTTTTATTTACTGATGTTTTCCTAAAATTATACTTCTACGCAAAATTCATTAATCATAATTTTTAAAATTCATATGGATCTTAGTTACTCCAAAGTTAATCATAAAATTGTTTTTAATCAAATAATAAATAAGTAAAATTTCTCAATGCAAGTGCACTGACTCTTCCTACAAATCTTGTCACAATATAGATGGGGAAAAAAATAACATTTCCTAGATATTCAAATGATGTCAATTTTCTTTGAGTCTAATAATGAATACTGTTGCTGTCTTTGTTAAAAAAAACAGTTGGCCTAAACTTCACTTTTCTCATCTGAAAAATAAAGATAAGAATGGGCCCTCCCTCATCAGGACCCAGCAAATACATAATCAACACTCAAGTATTCATATTATTATCTCAAGAAATTGAATGGTCTCTTTTTTGTAATTATTTGCCTTGTATTTTTACATTTTGCCTATTTGGTTCCCTAGCCAACAAAAATGTAATAGCTGCACATGCTACTTACAGAAATGAAAATTTTTCTGGTATTTTCTGCCTACTGGTTTGAACTATTTGATGTCAATTATGAGTTTTTATTAAGTGAAATGAAGCATACAATCAAATGACAAACACAAAGAAAAGTTGAAATTTAACCAGGCCTTATACATTGTGCCCTAGCCTAATAACTTAGTATTAGCATGAATTTTAGAAATGTATTTTTCATATTTATTTACAGTACATGTTACATTGGTCCATCTCGTTTCAACTTTCTGCTTTATCCAAAACCTGCCAAGTTGTTTCTGGTAAATTCCAGTGAAATTGGTCTTTCTGATTTTAGTTAACATCATAGTAAATGAACTCAAACATTAATACATAAGATTAATATGGAATAAATTACACACATGCACATAAACTGTAGTTACACAAAATGAACGAACTTCCTACTCCAGCTGTCTTAAATATAAAGATCTAATCTTATGGATTTTGTTTTGTTTAATAACCAAAATAAAGGTGAGCATAAATAAAATGATGAAAGCTCAAATCCTTTGTCTTTGAGCAAATTCAAATGAATTCCATCATGGTCTCATAGTAATGAGATTTTGAATATAAAGCCTCTAGCAGTATACCAGGTAGTCACTTAGTAATACTTCCTGAGTATCTTCCAAATGGGTTCATAACCTAGGGTGCCTTAAAAATCAAGGGAAACTCACGCACAGAAAATCTGGAAGGTAATAGTCATGTCTTAATAGTCATGTCTTAGAGATTATTTGAATTACAAAAAAAACTACCAGATCAAATCAGTGAACATTAATCTGAGCTCTCTGCAAAGGGGAACTGCCCTTAACTGATGATCAGTATTTTTCAGACTATCGTTGCTATAACTGCCTATCTTCCCCGCTGAAAGTGAACTCCAAAGTTGTATAGAAAGTTAAAATTTCCTTTGAAATATAAACTAGTTTTTAATATCAATCACCCCCAAAATGATTTAATGCAATTTATTTTTTTTAAGATTTTATTTATTTATTTGATAGAGAAAGACACAGTGAGAGAGGGAACACAAGCAGGGGGAGTGGGAGAGGGAGAAGCAGGCTTCCCGTGGAGCAGGGAACCTGATGTGGGGCTCGATTCCAGGACGCTGGGATCATGACCTCAGCGGAAGGCAGATGCTTAACAACTGAGCCACCCAGGCACCCCGATTTAATGCAATTTAAAAGCAGTACTTGAAAGATCACTTCACCCATACATTGAATATTACCATCAAAAAACATACTTCACTTTGGTAGGTGACAGTGGTATCTTATTATTTTAATTATAATTTTTTTGTTTGCCAATGAAATTGTTTTTCATGTGTTCATTAGCTATCTTGATTTCTTAAGTGTAAATTACTGTTTTCCTTCCCTCATTTTTCTACCCTAGTTTTAGTGTTAATTTTGTGGTACAACAAACTGTTACCTCCCTGAAAAAAAAAAAAAAGAAAAGAAAAGAAGGTAATGTAAAGAGACTGAAGTTATAATAATTTTTTAATCTATAAATATGTTTTAAAATTTTGGTTGTCAAAATATGTCATTTCTGCTAGTTTTCAGTATTGGACATCCCTTTTGACCATATTGTGGTTGGATCAATCAAGTCTTGATTACTTATTACCTCTGAACACAGACAACCAGAAATTTTATAATTGGGATGAAAACCTCTGGAACAATTACTTTATATGATACCATGATGGAATGCACTTTAATTCTTTGAAAATATTGCACATCCTTTCACATTCATATTAAGTCTTAAGATCTGCATTAGGCCTCTAACTTTTCATGGATAAGGGCCTGGGTAGCAATTTACCACACTTAATTTATGATTTAAAGATATAACTAACATGTGTATTTGTTATAGCCAAGGGAGAATGCACTGTCCAAACTGGGACATACAGGATGACCAATGTAACCAAAATGTGTCTCAGCTCATGGAACATGGTCACTCTAGAACAATAAATAACAATTTAATTTAATCTTTGATTTAAATATATGTATATGTACATGTTGTCTGTGTTTTATAAGAAGGGCTTTAAAATGTATGTGATATAGAAATTTTTTGTACTTCTTTTTTCCTTTACCTAAATTATGTTCCACTATTCTAGATATATAGTCTCATAACATATAACATACTTTAATGGATTAGGCACCCCTCAGAAGAGTTTCTCTCTAATGTTGGGAATGTGGTACCTAGCAAGGTCAAGATCCATGACCTCTTCAGATCACTGGGCTGCCACTTAGAACATACAACCCCAAGGAGTTAGAGTGAATTTAATTAAAACCTAGCTGATTGAAATTAATATATTATCTCTCTAACATCCCAATAGGCTAGGTCTTCATAATATAATAAACAAGATAATTTAGCCTAATCTACCAGTCTATTTATTTTTTAGTTTTTTTTATTCAAGATTTTAGTTTGCCTACATTGAGTGGTGCAATAACTACTTTGATAATCTTAGGTCACCATTTTAGATATGGGACAGAAAAATAATTCATTAGAGAACATTCAGTATATATTGCTTGGTTTTTGATATTTTACCATGTTCATCTCTTTATTGATCCAGAACTCCACAATAATAAATTGGAAACTTTGGATATTAACTCTTTCCCCTTCCTAAGGTGGCTGAGAGCATTACTGTAATGGCCTAAAAGACTTAATATGCTTCTCAAACTTTCTAATTAATCAGGGACCCAAATCACAAATTATATTAAATTGCAGAGTCATAGAATCCTACATCCTGTGAGAACTTTAGAAGTCATCTATTCAAACCTCCCACCAGGTGAAGCAAATGGAAGCAGTGGTTTGTTCTCAGAATGATTAACTAGCTCATTAGTTCTATAATTACCCCACATACCTCATCTTGTTCTATGCTGTATTAATCTATCCTCTTTAACCATGTCCTTGTCACTTCCTTTAACAACATAGTTCAAACATCTGAGTTTTAAATCTATCTATAAATATTTTCAGATAATAAAAATAAATCAAAATATTAGAATTTGAATTTATGTTATGATTTCAATGCCATGGAGCTGCTTAGTAGTTGACTTCTTGTTAGTACCTGTTAGTAGTTAGTAATAGCAGTTGTGAGTAGTCAGTTTCTAAGTCTAGTACTGTAAGATGTTAGAAAAATTGAAATATATATATATACATAGCAATTAAGATGCACACATATGATTTATTCTGCTCTCAGAGAAAATATAAAATTGGCACTTTGCATTATTAGGGGAATGTTTCTGTTTCTTCTTCTCTTAATATTGATTAACCTTAACTTTTGGATTACTGTAGATTGAATCACATTGAACTAAAGTTAATTTTCCCCTAGGAATTTCATACCAAATTTTATATGAAAGTATGAAATGTTATCAACAATGAGATTGTGATTTAATAACATAATTACTAAAATAATTTTATTTACATCAATTACAATATTCATAATAACATATATAATAAATACATCTTATATCTGAGAATTATTTGTAATAACTTAAGAAACAATTCATTGTTAGCCCTGGTCACAGAAGTGCCATTTTTCAAAATGGAAATAAAACTATAATTCATAATTATAAAATATTTCACTACCATACCTTATATGGAATATGATATTCACCAAAGAGTTCAATTATGTAATTTTTCTTAATAAAAACAGAGGATTTTTATTAAATTACTATTAAATTGTCATGTGCGTGTGTGTGTGTGTATAAAATTACAATTACATAAAATTACAGAAGAAATTTATAAATAACCCATGATTTAAAAGAGATGGCTGCCCAATCACTTACACAAATTCCCTGGGAATTTGACAAGCTTCTTTCTAGAAAACTGATTTGGAACAGGAAAATAAAAGACCAAGACATTGGTGAACTGCCCATGAACTCATTTATAAGGCCTAGATATCAATTTGATTACTATCAAGACAATGGTCAGCATCTGGGGTACAAAATACATAAGAGAAATTTTAGTTGAAAAAATGATCTGTATTTAAATAATACATGAACTTTACAAAGTAAGATGGTACAGATAAAAAACACTATACAGCAAGTTTGTGTTTAGCCCCAACCACATTAATAAAACCCTTTTAACGTCCTCTGAACTATAGCAATAAAAAGAAGCAGGTCACAGACTGTGTCAGAGCACTAAATATTTTATTTCTCTCCCCTTTGAATAACATCTTTCTAGTGCCATAGGTGAAACTTCCCATTATTTCGTCACTTTAAGCCTAGGGGCAAAAAAGCCAGGAGAAGGAGAAATAATGTAAAGGAGAAAGGAGGTAAGGAGAGGTGAAGAAAGGACACAATATCAAAATGTTGTCTTCTTTTCTTACCTTTTCTCTCACTTTCCTCATTTTATTCCAGGTATCACATATCACATTTGTAGCTGAATGTTAATTCTTCAGTAGGAAAACCAGATCCAAAAGTTGTTTGTGCGTATGTGTGTGCATGTATTTCAGTAACATGAGTGGGAGGAAGAGAAAAAGAGAGAACTGAGAATAACACAGAGGCAGAGACAGAGGAACAAAAACAGAAAGACAGAAAAAAAGGGGAAATTAATTGGACAATTGTCAAAGAAGATCAAGAGCAAGACTGGAATGCTCACTCTACACATTTATTCAGCATTGTACTATAAGTCGAAGCCAGAGCAATTAGACAGAAAAAAGAAATAAAAGGCATCCCCATCTAAAAGAAGTAAAATTATCTCTATTGGAAGATGATATGATTTTATATATAGAAAACCCTAAAGACTCCATCAAAATACTGTTAGAATTAATAAATGATTTCTGTAAAGTTGCAGGATATAAATCCATACAAAAATGTGTTGCATTTCTACACACCAACAACAAACTATCAGAAAGAGAATTTTTTTTAAAAAGATATACAATTGCATTGAAAACACTAAAATACTTAGAAAAAATTTAACCAAGAAGGTGAAAGACTGTACACACACACACACACACACACAACTTTGATGAAAGAAACTGAAAAAGACATAAATAAATGTAAAGATATTCTGTGTTCATAGACTGGAAAAATTAATATTGTTAAAATGTCCATTCTACCCAAAGCAATCTACAGATTTAATGTAATTTCTCTCAAAAATCCAATGGCATTTTTCACAGAAATACAAAAACAATCCTAAAATTTGTATGGCAACATAAAAGGCCCTAAACAGCTAAAACAATCATGAGAAAGGAAAGCAAAGCGAGAGGCATCACACTGCCTCATTTCTTTTGTTTTTATTATGTTCAGTTAGCCACCATATAGTACATCATTAGTTTTTGATGTAGTGTTCAATGATTCATTAGTTGCGTATAACACCCAGTTGCCTGATTTCAAAATATATTTCAAAGCCATAGTAATCAAAACAGAATGATAATGGCATGAAAACAGACACACAGATCAATAGGACAGAATAAGGAGCTCAGAAATAAACCCATGCATATACGGTCAATTAATTTTTGAAAAGTTACCAAAAATATAAAATGGGAAAAGGATAGTCTCTTCAATAAATGGTAACGGGAAAAAGTGAGTAGCTATGTGGGGAAAATAAAATGATCTTACACCATACGAAAAAGTCAATTCAAATGAGTTAAAGACTTCAATGTAAGATCCAAGACTGCAAAATTTTTAGAACATATAGGAAAAAAAATTCCTTGACATTGGTCTTGGCAATGATTTTTTGAGTACGTCACCAAAAGCAAAAGCAACAAAAGGACTGCTTAGCGGGGAGTCTCCTTCTCCCTGTCTGTCTGCTGCTCGCCCCGCTTATGCTTGCTCTCTCACCCTCTCTGTCTCTGTCAAATAAATAAAATCTTAAAAAAAAAAAAAGACATATAAATGGTTAACAGAAACATGAAAAAAATGCTCAACATCACTTATCATCAGGGAAATGCAAACCAAAACTACAATGAGATGCCACCTCACACCTGTCAGAATGGCTAACATTAACAACACAAGAAACAACAGATGTTGGCAAGGATGCAGAAAAAGGGAAATCCTCCTACACTGTTGGTGGGAATGCAAGCTGGTGCAGCCACTCTGGAAAACAGTATGGAGGTTCCTCAAAAAGTTAAAAATAAAACTACCCTACAACCCAGCAATTGCAATACTAGCTATTTATTCGAAGGACAAAAACATAGTGATCTGAAGGGACACATGCACCTCAATGTTTATAAAAGCAATGTCTACAATAGCCAAAATATGGAAAGAGCCCAGATGTCCAGCGACAGATGAATGGATAAAAAAGGTGTGGTATATATACAATGGAATATTACTCAGCCATCAAAAAGAATGAAATCTTGCCATTTGCAACAACGTGGATGGAACTAGAGGGTATTATGCTAAGCAAAATAAGTGAGTCAGAGAAAGACAAATACCATATGATCTCACTCATATGTGGAAACTAAGAAACAAAACAGTTGAGCATAGGGGAAGGGAAGGAAAAATAAAATAAGACAAAAACAGAGAGGGAGGAAAACCATAAGAAACTCTTAACTATAGGAAACAAACAGGGTTGCTGGAGAGGAGGTGGGTGGGGAGATATGGTAACTGGTGATGAGCATTAAGGAGGGCACTTGATGTAATGAGCACTGGGAATATATGCAACTGATGAATCACTAAATTCTATCCCAAAATTAATAATACACTATATGTTAACTAACTTGAATTAATTAAAACAAAAACACAAAAATAAAATGTTCTGTTTATATTTGAAAATTATACACCTCCTGTTCTTATAGGATGTGGGATTTTATATACCTTTATGGTATCAAATTTGTTAATCATGTTAAAATCTTTTATATTCTGTGTGTACCTTTGTGTACTTATTTTACCAGTTAGTGAGAAACAAAAATGTAAATCTCCAAAGAAAATGAAAAAAGAAGGTAAATATATGAGGGGATGGACTTGTTACCTGACTCAGTATGGGGAATTCCTTCACAAAGTATACACGTATCACATCATCACAGAGGGCACTTTGACTATTTTTTACAATTTTGTCAATTAGACCTTAATGACAATGGAGAAAAAAGTCAAAAAAAGAATCCCTGTTTTATTGCTATATAGATCACCTTATAATAAATACCATTCAATTGATCGTTCATGTCACTTCTAAGATTAAAAAGGAAGGTTCTATGTGATTCTCATAGCTATTTGCAAGGCATTTATTTAACTTTGTTCATAACATAATTTTATTATAGGTTAAGGGCCAATTATTTTACTGTAGACTTTACAAAACTGAAACATACACTTGTCACATATTTCCTATTTAATCTTTTAGCATGTTTTTCATCTGTAAAATGAGTTCTTAATATCTTCTCAGATTATTTTAAAGTATAAAATGAGGTAGCAGATGAGAAATTATTTTCAAATTTAAAGGTCTTAAGGGCAGTCTAGTGATGCATCCATCCTTTAAAAGCAAAAATATGAACTTAGAATACAAAACTGCTATAGGACTATTGGCTGTGTATTGAAATTGAGCCAAATACGTATTTATCTAGAATGTATACGATGAGATTTGCTTTCATTTTTGCTTGTTAAAATGCCCCCAAACCAAAATAACTACTTATATACCTAAGTGACTAATGGGCTAACAGAATTTTACTTGGGTACCTGAAAATTACACTTCCTATCATAAAGAATTTTTAGAAATTCTGACTTGGAAGAATTATACATAGGTATCTTAACATCACAACATGTCAGAAGAAACATACATTGAAATAATACCTGAAAGCCTAATAGCGCTTATTTATTGAAATGATTCACATAAACAAATGTAATAACCCAAATGTTAAAGTAAAAATCAAAAGAAAGTATTTGGAAAATGAAAATATTTATAGGTAATTTTCAGTAAGCTATTTTTTTAAGGATGGATCTAATTCTTCAACTTTGGAGAGAGAAAATGTGCCTGCTACAAGCACACATTGATGCGAGACTTGTCCTTAAGAAAGAATCTCTGCTTTCAAGCTGCCAAGCCCCCCTTGGAGGCAATTGAAGAGCGAAGAAAATAGCCACATATGGCTAATGGTTAAACAAAAGTCCAAGTCTTTAATATAGTTAAAGCAGATTGTTCTTGACCCAACTCCTATATATCTGTTCAGGCCGATGCCTTTCCCCTTTACTCCACGCTTCATGGTTAAAACCCTGGTCACCTAAACCTGTCCACCTTTCTCAGATGCCACATTCATGCAATACCCTTTTTCTCTGTGAAGACTTTCCATGGCTTTCTCCCTTCCTAATGGGTACAAAATTAACCACTTCATTTATCTATGTTAACCTTGTGTACATACTCCTATGACAACATTTTTCCCACTGTAATAATATAATTGTTATGAGCCTTGGCTTTGGAGTAAGGGATCCCAGGTTTGAGTATTTGTTCTGCCATGGACTTGCTAGGAGACCTGGAGCAAGTTAGTGTCCTAAGCCTCGGTTTTCTAATCTGACAAACAGCATATCATATCTACTTCATGGGATTTTGGTGATAGTTAAAAATGAGATCGCTCATGAAAAATAGGAAGTATAGTTTCTGGAGCATTAGTAAGCACTCCAAAGATGAAAATTATTAATATTTTGTATCATAGTTCATCATAGTAATAGTTAATGCACTGATCTCCTCTGCTGGACATTTAGCTATTTAAAAGGAAAAATAATTGCATTTTCATCATTGTATCTCCAGTCCTTGATTACACAGGGCTTGGTACATACAAGGCAACTTATAAATATTTACCAAATTAAAAAAGAACATGGAATAAAAATATCAAAGGAAAAATAATAAAATTTTACCCTCCTTGAATTTATCCTTATTACATACTGATTGGTAGCACAATCTATTGAACTGAGTGTTTTACAGTATCACTAAAGAGCTAATGATATCTTGATTCCAAAAGACAAGATAAGAGACTATATATGTAATCAACAATAAAACACATTCTTTCTTTCTGCTTTCTCTTCCAATTCAGACTGAGCAACGTTTTTGGGGGGGAGGGGGAAGGGTAAAGGGAGAGAGAGAGAATCTCAAGGAAACTCCCTGCTGAGCATGGAGCCCGATGCCAGGCTTGATGTCACGACCCTGAGATCATGACCTGAGCCAAAATCAAGGGTCAGATGCTTAACCAACCATGCCACCCAGGGGCCCCAAAGACTGAGCAACTTTTTGATGCATGAATTTACCCACTGAGACATAGAAAGGTGAGGCATTTTCTTTACAAGTTAAAAGGAATGGCTACATTGGAAGTGGATAGAAATAAACAGTATGACACCTTGCAAAATAATATTCTTTAGAAGCACAGCATCATATTATCAATTTTCAAGGCCCAATTGCAATATAAATTTTGTTTTATTAATGTCCTACATATCATGTCTTTCGTTTTACTTACATTACTCATGCTACATTTAATAATTTCTCTTTGCTCTGTCACTTCTAGAAGATTCATAATAACTTTTATAAGACTAGAAAAGAGTTTGAAAAGTTAGAAGTGATGATATGATAGTGTTTGAGAAGATATATTTAGTGTAAAGTATCCAGTTGTGTTAAAGTGCATTCATCACTTAAATGCATAGATAGTGATGTGTCGGTTTTTCATTAACCTGGCAAAGATCAGAGAACTTGGGGAATGACAAGCATTGTGTGTGTGTGTGTGTGTGTGTGTGTGTAAGGGGTGATTTATAAATTTCATGTTTTTTCTTTCCAGAACAAACATGAAAAAACCTTACATCAACCTGGTGAAATAATCACTGATATTTTTTATTCAGGTGGATTATTGAAGCATAATACATGGCTAAAGTGAAATTAAAAAGTACCAAAATATACTAGATTTCAAATAAAAATTTTGACCAGTTAGCAGCCAGGCTTATCACATCTCTCCCTACAGTTTATACATGAGAAAAGTAAGACCCAGACACACTAAGTTTTTATGTTTAAATCAGGTTGATTTAAGAGATGAGTAATGTGTATATTAACATGTGTATTGCTTTTATCATTATACCTTCCCTTAAGTTCATACTTTAAGTTTATCCTTTTCACTTTGTGATAGAAAGGTTCATCCACTTTTGTCCAAGAAGGCAGAGTATTAACATCTTTTTGGATGCTGCTGAGTTAAACAAATCAAATGTATTCATTGATATATTCCCATACATAATGCTGACTGAATTAATTAGGATGATGTACAGTTCCATAATTTATCAAAAGGAGTAGAAGAAAGTAATGATCATTATAGTGGTTCCTATAGAGTCCATAGAGTGGTTTTGCAAAAGACTTGAAGTGTGACCAGGATTCTGGAATCTCTGGGGAGCAGAATCCTACCGAGATGAGAACTCACAGCTTTTCTTGGCCGCAGTTCCCAATAACATCTCACTGTACTGCCAGTTATAGCTTCTTGGCCAACTGCAGAGGAAGCTTCCTATGCATTCCAACAAGACTTTGCAATTTGTTACTTTATCTGCTAATGAATAGCCAAGATCTATAGGTAAACTTTTAAATTAGTTTTATTTTGTGCCCAATTATCACTTAAGTTGGAATTTCTTATATATCTCCAATCATTCTTCTTTTTTAAAATATTTTATTTACTTATTTGAGAGAGAGAGAAAACACAGAGGAAGAGTGAGAGGGAGAAGCAGACTCCCCACTGAGTGGAGAGCCCAACGTGGGGCTCCATCCCAGGACCCTGGGATCATGACCTGGCCAAAGGCAGATGCTCAGCTGACTGAGCCGCTTAGGGGCCCCTCCAATCTTTCTTCCTGTCAAACAACCCTTCTGTCAGGTCTTTGAGCTCATATTCCTTCCCACTGAATGTGACTCCACACATAATAATTCAAAACTAGCAATTACTGAATGAATACCTGAATGAAGGAATTTTAAGCTTTTGGTATCTCAGATATAATTTAAAGTAAGATTACAATAGCAGAAATGTGCCAACATTATTTTGGTAAGAAAGATCATTTTAAAGCCCAGAAAACATATAAATTCTTTCTGGTTTCAGTGATATCTAAGTTGTATCAGCACCATACACCTTCAGGAAAAAATCTTTTAATCACTTTTCTTCTTTAAACTAGATTCAAACACAGCATAATAAAAAAAAATTTATTGCCCAGGTTTTGTTACCTTGTAAAAGTCTAGAAAATAATCGTAAAGTCAAGTATGTAGGCAGTAATAATGCCTTACATTTATATAGTGCTTTATAGTTTTAAAGTTCTTTTTAAAAGTTATCTTATTTGATCTGCAGAACTGCCTTTTGTGCCTTAGAAATATAGGTTTATGATCTTTCATCTGCTATTTCAAAATACAAAAAGCTTTAAGGAGCAAAGGTTTTTTATTTTTATTTTTAAACTTCCTGCCAAAACTCATTTAAGGTTGAAACTAATCTGAACTTTTATGAGGATGTTATAGATCTTATTTTCCCCACTCAGTATAAATATTCATGGATCACTGCAAATACATGAATGTTTTCTTTTGCATGATTCTGCCCCAAACCCCATTTAGTATTAAATAATATATGATAGATGCAGGACATGATTTTTCTTAATCTGAATTTAAGCATGACTGGATCCACAGGTTTCAGATAATATCTTATGGGCCATTGTTAATTTGGGCAATTTAATGATGAGGAAACTAGTTCCTAGTGATTAAAGAAGGATACCCAAGGTCACATAGCCAGGTGATTCTCATGTCAGGTCCAGTTCCTTGATGATCTTTTTCAAAAATATATCTGGTAGATAAAGAAGGACATTTCTAGTCAATGCAATAAATACTTGGTAGAGATTGTGGATCACAGTAGCTCCTTTTCAAATATACAACTTGTCCATGATGAGTTGAATAGGTTAACCTATTCACAAGTCCTCTCAGAAGAAAAGAAATACAGATATGTTTCTCAATCTATAACTTACTAAAGTGACAGCCCTTCAAAATTTTAAGTAGATTTTACCCAGAGTGAAAGTCAATTTTTTAATGAACATGGTACAATATCTGCCAATAAATAGTCAGCTAATAGTGGACATGCCTGATGTTTTCAAAATAAGCATATCAAAAGAAAAGGAACACTTATTTACAGATACACAGTCCCATCTCTTCTACCTACCCTCCACAAACTTATAATTCTTTTTAGAGATATAAAAGTTTACAAACTGAAATAAATTAAATAAATTTTTAGGGGGTTATTAAGAAGTAATTCATCACTTTCTAATGTGTATTTTATTCACCAATTGGTAACATATCACTGGTTATAAAAGATAGTGTTGTGGATAGGGGCATAAATCTTATCATTAACATATGCCAATACTTCCCAGTTTTCCACTCTTAATGTTCACTATAAGACAGACTTTCTCTTTCTTCATAAACAGAACAGAGTTGGTGGGGGCGGGGGGGCCTATAGCATTATTAAAGGGATAAATAAATTCTTCTCTGCCTAAAAATATTACTTAGAATCATATAGCTCTTTAGAATCAAAAGATGTGTCAGAAGTCATCTAGGTTATAGGGTCATCTTCTGCACTTTTAGAAAGAGAAATCTTTCTCCTTGAGTCACATTTTTGCCATTTCTATTTATGAGAAATTCAAAGTCTTCCTGCAGCTTTCATACACTTTAGAATATTGTCCCTGAAAAATAGAGAATAATTCCAATCTCTTTCACATAAGAGCCCTTCAGATGGTTGAAGTCTGCTACTAAGCTCTCCATTTCCCATAAATTTTACAACCCTATTATACCCTAAATAGATATTTTACTTGATTTTGTTAATTATAGTTTTCTATAGCCATGAAAGTAACAAGACCGTATTGAAAGGAAATGACAAGTAGCAAGGTTGGATTAAAGACAAATGGCAATTATTACAATAGTAGTTTACACTTACATGATTCTATGACTATGAGCCAGGAACTTTTTTAGTATTATTCTAAGTGTATCCTGTGTGATAATATTTAATCTTCACAGTAATCCTATGAGCTAATTACTATTGTTATTTCCTTTTTATAAATGAGTAAACTGAAGCCCAGAGAGGTTAACTGACTCCCTCATGTTTACACAGTAAGTGGCCAAGCTGGAATTTTAACCAGGGCAGTCTAACTCCATAGCATATATGCTTATCCTCTCTGCCATACTTTAGAACTCCCAGAGGATTAATGGAACAAAGCAGGACTCCAAAGTGTTAAGCAAATTATCAATCAATAACCCAAGTATATGAATGAGGACAAGGAGAAGGAACAAACTAAAAAATAAAGTTAGTACATAATGTCAGATAATAACAATTAAGCTAATACAACAGTATGCTCAACTTGTAATTTCAACTGAATTTTAATCTCTTAAAATCTCCAATTCATGATTTGTTTAGAATAGGTTATTTTTTTCTGTAGTAAGTGGATCACATGGTCTCAAAATTTTATTATTAGTGAGAAAAGAAGCCTAGAAATATATTAAATTGATCCTTGGTTGCATCTTCAGTGACATCTTAATAATACATACCATCCTGCTTTATAAAAACAATGGGATAAAGGCAATTTTACTCTCTATTATTGGTTCATTTTACATAAGGCCCGAACATTCATTATATGAATCATTATTGTGTCATTACTAGATACCAGGTACTACTGAGCATCAAAATACCATAACAAAAGACAGTACCTCTGTCTTAAAATCATTCATAGGCTGGTGGAAAGAACAGAGAATAAATCATAAATTACAATCCATTTTTATAAGTTCTAGGGCACATGTAATCACGGATATTGTGAGAACAGAGATGGTTTAGGTAACCCTGAAGAAAAGAGGGAATCATTCATTGCACTGAGTATTAAAGAATCTTTCAAGTTAACTATGGGGAAAAAATGGAGCAAATAAACCTCTGAACAGAAGTAAGACATGTTACAAAGCCTAGAGGTAAGAGAAAGCATTGAGCATTGGGAAAATTGCAAGCAATTTGTTTTAGCCAGAGGTAATGATGTGCCTAGACTGATTGATAGTACATGAGTCTGTCAAAATGTGGAATAACCCAAGATCTGGATTGGATGACTAAATAGTTTGGCTTTTATTCTGCAGAATATGATGAGGTATTCCAAGATTTTACTTTCTCAAATATCTTATTTAACATAATTTTTAGAAAATAAAAAAATCTTAAAATTTTTAAAAATATATCCTTTTTTATTCTTAAGGACTTTCCTTTTTTATTTTGAGGGACTTCCTATATACCTACACACAGCTTCTCACAATGTTAACATCTTTTTATGTATACAATTATTGAAACTAGGAAATTAACATTGATATATCACCATTAACTAATCCACAGAATGTAACTCGAGTTTCATCAGTTTTATACTGCCATTTTCATGGTCCAGGATCCAATCCAGGATCCCACAATGCATTAAAAAGTCATGTATCTTTTGTCTCCTTTAGTTCCTCAGTCTTTGTCATTCATGACCTCGACAGTTTTAGAGTACTAGTTCATTATTTTGCTGAATGTCTTTCAATTTGGAACTTTTTGATAACTTTTCATAATTAAATTGATGTTGTGCCCTTCTCAGTGGATATATTAGGGGATACAGGATAGGAATATGTCTTATTACTGATGATGTTAACTTAACTCACACTAAAGGTGGTGTACACCAGATTTCCTCACTATAAAGTTGGTATTTTACCCTTTGTATTTACAAGTATTTGGTGGGTGATACTTAGGGTCTATATACATATCCTGTCCCTTATCAGGTATTAGCTCACCACTTTCAGCACCCAGTGATGATTTTTGCCTACAAAAATTATTTTCATAATATTTATTTAATTGTGACTCCCTGTTGCCATGATCTCTTCTACTTTTTTTTTAAGTAAATTCTACCCCCAACATGGGACTCAAACTCACGGCCCCAAGATCAAGAGTCACATGCTCTGCTGACTGAGCCAACCGGGCACCCCTATTTCTTTTACACTTACTGATTGGAATTCTACTGTAAGAAAAGGCTGCACATTATCCTCTTACTATTTCATCAATTATTTATATCAATAGAATCTTAGATATTCAGATTATTCTGTGGGTTGTATTCCATTGCTACCATTATTTTATTTTCCAAATTAATCCAGACTTGACCATTAAGAGTATGTTCAAGTTCATTCCTGTGTCTCTTTGACATGGACCATCCTGCATCCCTTTTTGAGCACTTCATTACTTTCTGATATCATAAGATATTCTAGGCACATCTTGTATATTCTCTGGCCAAGCCCTAGAATCAGCCATTTACCATGGAGCTTTGGAAACTTTTATTAGAGAATGGTGTTTAAAAATCAAGATCTGGAGAGATTTTACATTATTTAACAATATCTTTGACAGAATTATGGAACATTGGTCAATCATTCAGTATAAATAAAACTAAAGTAAATTAAAAAACTATGCTCTATGTGTGAGTAAAGGTGTTTAAGAAATAGAATTAGCAGAATTTGATTAAATATATCAAAACAAATACAAATAATGTTATTTAGAAGAAAAACATTTTTTAGCATGGAAGTTTATTTCACCTACCTGTCATAATATACTAAGATTATGGCATATCCACTTGCTCACTGAAAGCTTTTCAATCCAAGGTAATATGGAAAGTAAACTATATCTAGATCATTTTGTTCTCACTTGTTTTCATAGAAAATGAAAACAAAACAAAACAAAAAACCCCACAACACTTTAAATATGTATGTGTTTATTCATTGTCTAACACATGACAGGAAAACCCTTCCTCAGAAGACAATTAGTTATGCTAGATAATACATAAGAAAGCTTATTTTTGAACACAAAGTTAAGCCCCTTTAATGCGATCAAAATCATTGGGACCTAAAATGAAAAGAAAAATGTAAATCAGAGCTGGCAATTTGTTGGCCGACAATGGTAATAAATTTGTATTTGTGTGTAGTGTTTGGTACTATTTGTAGGAGTTATGATGAGTAAAAGGAAATCATAAATACTTCCCTAGATCTGCTCCCAGATGAGTGTTCAAGAGGTACATTTATTATGGTAGTAAGAGATGAAACAACCATTCTTCTAAGATTGCAGGCAAGTAAGTAATGTATTTTTGTATTAGCTCTCTTTCCTTGCTTGCTGCACTCATTCTATCCTTAACTTTGGTTTTCTGGATTGCACTCCTCAATAAAGTACTTAGACTTACCATTGTTTCGGGCTCTATTTTTGGGGGGAATCCAGGCAAGGATAAGGAACCAATATTCACTAATAGAAATGGAAAAGACATAACCACAGAAAAAGGTGAAATTTTAAAAATAAGAAAATATATTTTGATAAATTTGAAAAATTATAAATTATATGCCCAATTTTCTTTATAATACAACCTGCTAACACTGATTAAGAAAAAAATGGAATGCCTTAATTTACACTATTATCCATCTATCAATATCTACATATAAATTAAAGAAACATAATTAGAATTTTTAAAAAATCACACATGCATGCACACACAGGGGAATTGATAAGTTCAGAGGTGACATTTACAAAACACTCAAGAACCAGATCACATTGCAATATTATGCAACTTATTTAGAGACTAGGTAAAGAGAGAGTGAAATAGTAGACATTAGAATATCTAGAAAAAATTGGTAAATTTGAAAATAATAGTAGAAACTATCCAAAATGCAACATAGAAATAAACTAAATTTTAATGTGTTGCATCACATTTCCAAACAAGATCATATTTGCCCTCTTGCCTTGAACAACCAAAAATAAATAAATAAAACACAAAATATGTGAAACCATTAAAGACACTGCACATCAGCCAGTAATGTAAAGTGATTCCTGAGAGACAAAACAAACATTGTGAGTTCTATGATTGTCCCAGCTTACTGACTTGAGAGTATTTCCAGGCCATGGTGCAGGCAGAGGGAACCCAGTAGTATACCTGAGTTGAGCTGAGAATTCAGGATGACCAAAATGACAAGAGCTGGCAGGACTTCAAGTACCAGTGAGCAGAGCGCCACTCTTTAAGCATATTCAAAATATGTCCTCTTTAATTATTCAACTGAATACTGATCAGCACACACATAAGGAAACTACCTTAAGGCAGCGGACAGTCCCAAATGATTAAAGGGAATAGTACTGATGCTTACATGTGATAGAGAATAGTGCCTGATCCCATTAGATAGACTGGAAAACCTCATGACTCATTGGGCACTGGCTAGACTACTCAGAAGACTCTTGCCTCTGAAGTAGAAAATAGTCACACACTGAATCTTGGCCTGATCCCATGCAACAAATCTTAAAATCAACACCTTAAGGGATAAAACTGTTCTAAGTACCTAGATGCATGTTACAACAAAGCTGAAAAACCTTTACAGAAATATAAGAATATCCAGGACCAGAAAGTTAAAATAAACAATGTCTGAAATTCAATCAAAAATTTTCAGGCATGCATAGGGACAGGAAAATATGTCCCGTAATAAGGAGTAAATCAATCAACTCATAACAGTCACAGCCGTTAAAATTAGAAGACTAGCACATAAAATTAGTCGCTATAACTATATCCTACATGTTCAAAAAGTTAAATGAGACATGGAAGAATATAAAAGATCCAATTTGGAAATTAAAACCATAATGTCTGAGATGAAAAATATACTATACGGGATTAGTGAAATAGTAGACATTAGAATATCTAGAAAAAATTGGTAAATTTGAAAATAGTAGTAGAAACTATCCAAAATGCAACATAGAAATAAACTAAATTTTAAAAATAAACAGAGCATTAATGAACTGTGGGACAAATTTATTTGGCCTAGTAAATATATAATTAGAATCCCTGAAGGAGAGCAGAGAAATGGGAATATAGAAAAGTATTTGAAGAAATAATGGTTGAAAATTTTCCAAATGTGATGAAAACTATAAAAACAATAGTTCATTGAATATCAATCACAAAAAATATGAGGAAAATTATATCATGACATTATATCATGACATTATATCAGTTCATTGAATATCAATCACAAAAAATATGAGGAAAATTATATCATGACATTATAATAAAATTTCTCAAAATCAGTGATAAAGAAAAAAATCTTAAAATCATGCACAGAAAAAAGACACATCATAATCAGAAGAACAAACATAAAAATATCATGTTTATTATTTGAAACAAAACAGCAAGCAAGACAGCAGAGAACATCATTAAGTATAAAAAGAAAAAACTGTCAACTTTGAATTCTATATCCAACAAAAGTGATCTTAAAAAAATTACAGTAAAACAAAGCCCCTTCATGTTTTTTAGACATATGCGTCTGAAAAAAATTGATAAGCAACAAGCTCACACTACAAGAAATGTGAAAAGAATCTCTTCAGGCAAAATAAAAATGATTCCATGTGGAAAATTGAATATACAGAAAGGAGTGAGGTATATTGGAAATGGTAACAACATGAGAAATATATAATTCTTGCCTATTACTTTAATTTTTTAAAAGTAATTACCTGTTTAGGGGCATCTGGGTGGCTCAGTTGGTTAAGCGTCTGCATTCATCTCAGGTCATGATCCCTAAGTCGGGCTCCCTGCTCAGTGGGGAGTCTGCTTCTCCCTCTCCATCTGCCCCTTCCCCCTGCTTGTGCTCTCTCTCTGCTGTCTCTCTCTCTCAAATCAATATTTTTTAAAAAAATGTAATTACCTATTTACACAAAATTAATATTAATCTTTGTGGGTTTTATTATATATTGAATTCAAAATGTATGATAACATAATGACTGGGATGGAAGAAATGCAAGTATACTATTGAGTCTTCAAATTCTACACTAAATCCTATAAGGTCACTTATAATGTCACACTCTACTGTGATAACTTAAGATGTATACTATAAACCCTAATGCAAACACAAAGATAACAAAACAAAGAATTATAACTAATAAGACAACAAAGGAGATAAAATAGAATCATAAAAAATATTTTATTTAAAAGAAGAAAAAAAGGGGGGAAGGGAATAAAGAACTGTTGGAGCAAATAGAAAAAACATCAAGAAGAAAGACAACAAATCTTATCAATAATTGCATTAATAAACTGCCTTAAAATCCATATCAACCACAGAAATTGTTAGATTTGATAATAAAAGCAAGATTCTACTATATGCTATTTATGAGAAACACACTTTACATGTAAAGACAAACATGGATTAAAAATTAAAGAATGGAAAAGATATGTCATGCTAATATTAATCTAAAGAAAGCTGGAAAAGTTATATAAATATCAGATCTATTAGAGTACAAAGCACAAAATATGGCCAGAGGTAAAGAGTATCGTTTCATAATGATAAAGAAGTCAACTTATTAAAAGGATGTAAAAAATCCTCAAAATTTATGAACCTAAAAACTGAGATACAAAATGTTCATAACAACTTCATAGGAAAAATATTTTCAAAACTCCTACAAAAAATTAATTATCAAACTATATGATGAAGTCCTAGGAATACTAAGAAATATATAAACCTATCACAAAATGAGAGAAGCCTATTAGCAAGAAATTTGCAGAAGAAAGACATCCAAACAGCCAATAAATAAGTGAAAAAAATGACATTTTCTTTACTAATCAGCAAAAGTAAAACAAAAATAAGACAGTATTTCACAATCATTTGTTAACAATAACAACAAAAAAGTCACATACTACCAAAAGCTAGTGATGATATGTGGTAATTTGAATTCTCAAGCATTTGCTATGAAGTATAAATGAGTAAAATTTTGGAGAGTACTTATTCACTAGCTAGCTTAATTAAAAATGTACAGCACATGACCAACCAATGCCTTACTCGCACATGTGCATGAAAAGATGTTACATAAGTGCACATTACAA
Organism: Mirounga angustirostris; assembly: GCF_029215605.1. Lineage (NCBI taxonomy): Eukaryota > Metazoa > Chordata > Mammalia > Carnivora > Phocidae > Mirounga > Mirounga angustirostris. The sequence continues at coordinate 40,867,848 of NW_026991722.1, read as the reverse complement.
CATTATTTATAAAAGAAAATTTAAGATGCAAACAACCTAAATTTACTTTGAGAAGACTGTAGAAAAATGGTCTTATCTGTATATTATGGCATATTTATATAATGTAATATTATGTAACAGTCAAAATACCACACACACTACTAACCATGACACACACCATGTTGACAGGTTATTTAAATGCTTTGACATTCCATTATATTCTGATTTCTAACTGTGGGTAAGATTTGCTGAGCTTTTTCTTTTTAATGTATTGCAATTCTTTAGGACTAGACATCTACTAGTGTAAATTGTTACAAGTCATCTTTTCTTCTTTACACATTTAGATAACAAATGCCTAAGACAATGTTATTCCATGCACAGAGTGACAGATTAGAGTGACAGATTAAGACAAGTAATTCAGATTATTATATTTATGGAGCAAATGAAAAAATTAAGTATAATCAAATATTATGTCAGAGACTTTTCAGTGCAAATAGGGGATATTGCATTTCTCATGTACATGTGTCCTAAAATAACTCTAAGTCATGACATTTAAATACAATCGAGTTTTAAAATAGCACAGTTGAGGTGATACATAATTTAGAATCCCTAATTTCAATTATATGAGAATACAGGCATGATGTACTTCCAAAGTATTATACGGATTATAATCCTTGTTTTTATTCATATGTGACTAACCAGCCAATAATGACAGAAATTTTCTCTATTACCATAAGTATGATAATTATACCAATCTGATTTATTTTGTCATTGGATCTCTCCTTTGCTCTCTTAGGCATTAACATATACTGCTTGAATTATTGTAAGTGGGCTTTCTATTATTAATGTGTAAAAACTAATAAAAACATTAAAAAACCCAGAAGACTTAATAGCATCTACTGCCAACTCATGATTACTCATGAAATTTATTGTCAATGGGGGAGCAATATTTTAAAGCTATAAAAGCCAGTACAATTACAAAAATTTTAAAATGTGAATCTTTGGTTTTCATAGGAGAATACAATTACTCATTATCCGTGCCCCTAGTGGCAATTAAAGATTTTAATTGAATATTTTTATCATCAGAAATCTTAACAAAGAAATATAAGATGCATAGATTCTGTTGTTAAAGTAAAAATAACAAAAACATAATGGCCTATTTTATATAAAGACAATTTTGGCAGATGCACACCATCACAAAAGTACCACCTGCCACCACCAAATTCATTGAATCAGTGTCTATCTCTGTGATCTGACAGACTTCTTTAACTTGAGCAGAGGTGAAACCCGAGCATGATATATGTGGAATTTAGAGATAAATTTAATTTAAGCATCCATATAGTGAACTTGACTAAACAAACTCTCTTGTAAAAACGTGAAGTTGAAAATGCTATTTATTAAAAACATAAAAGAGGTTGGCAGTCATAGGTCACTTAAATCTCATTTTTGTGAGAGAAAAGTTGAGTTTCCACATATAATTGCTATATTCAAGTTCTAAAGTTTACTTTAATTACAATGTATTCTTCTAAATGTTATTTCTTATTGCAGGCACTCACATTCTCTGACTTTGAATTCTATGCTAAATTAGGCAGCACTTGTGGAATCTGGTTGCTATGAAAAATTCTAAACACCCCTTGTTTTATTGGACAGAATTGCATTCATCAGTGAATGAGTCATTAAGATATGTATATCCACCTCAGCTGTGTTATCACTGAAAGGGCTGAAAGCTAAAGACAAAAACCAAACCCCTGCAATATATTGAAAGTGGACCTGTGTCTTTTTGTAGCCAAAATCTGCATAACTGATTATACCTACGAAGTGAATTTTTATTAGCAATTTTAAAAGAAATTATTCTCATCCATGATTTTTTTAAATTTTCATTAAATTCATATAAAAGATTTTGTAGGGCATACGTTAATATTTTAAAAGTTCTTTACTGATTCTATCATGTTATTTTCTTTTGCTTTAGAGAGAATGAATCCTACTTAGATTTTGAAATCTGTTGCAGCTTCTAATATTTCTCCTCCTACTTGAGGCTAAATTGAGGAACTGTTTCAAATTGCCAAAATAATTATTTCAATATACAATATTAAAAAAAGATTATAAAGGAAAAATTTTAAACCCATCAAAAATATGTTTTGATTTATACAATGATATTCAAGGTATGAAAATTTAGATACCTTTCCATCTAAGCAATTGGTATATTACAGACCTTGAACACACTACAGTTAATCTTCCTTAAAAAAAATACAAGAAAAAAATAAGACCCAAAACTTATTTCAAAACATGGTGAAGCATAGTGAGAATGTCCCTTGTTTATGCAACATTTTATTAATTTTATTCTATCTTTAGATTCCCAACTTTTTGCTCTACATTACATTTTACACTGCTGTAGAACACAGTTCAGAAATGGTGGGAATCCTAACAAATGTACTGGGGAACTTTTGTAACATTCTCTACAGGCCCTATCAATAAATGAGAACCATTTATCAAAAAATGACTTATAAAGTCCAAAATACTAGAATGAACTTTACACAGGCAGCTCTTAACATGCAAATGGGATTCATTTGCAAATACTCCACACCATCTTGGATGCCATGTCCCGTCCTTCCAGTCTTCTAGCCATCACATCTGCCCACTGCTATTATCATTTCCCCTGGACTGTTTCCACAGAGATATTTCCTCTGTGTGTCTTTCCTTTACATTTTCCACATTACCAAAATTGCAAAGAAGGTATTTGAGCTAAGATGTGCTGCCCTTGAAGAACTGTACTTTTTTATGTTATTTAATTCTCCCTCTGTCTACCTTCCTTTCAATCTGGGACTGTTGGATGAAACTTTCTCCATCTTAATCTCTGTGTTAAAACTACTCTCACTGACCATGTCTTATCCATCTCCCTTCCTTGGCAGAAATTCTTTGTCATGGTTCCAACTTTCATGCTTGTCCCTCCAAAAAGATGGCTAACTGAATGGAGAGGAAGGGAGAAGAAGGGGGGTTACCCAGTTCTCTCTAATCTGTTCTCTCGCAATACCAAATTTCTACTTCTCCAGTTACTAACTGGGATGAATGCTACTCTAAATATTCTTATAAGAAATGAATAAACTATCCACAGTACTGTTTCATTTTCTACAGTATAATTTCTCCTTTGCCATCATTATTTTCCTATTTCTGTATCTTTGCTCCTATTTTCTGATATCCAATGGGAGATTCAAGGGATTAGGCTACCTTTTAATCTCAGTTATCCTTCTGAAACTTTCTTACAATTTTCATGCCTTTAATGCCTTGACTGGATAGTGATACTTTAAGGAAAAAAAATAATAGGTTTGGTTCCATTACACTTTATGGTATCTATACACTTTACCAACTCTATCACAGATTAAAAAGCATTTCCAAAGCATGGAACACTACATCAAAAACTAATGATGTAATGTATGGTGATTAACATAACAATAAATTTTTTAAAAAATTAAAAAATAAAAAGCCTTTCCAGGTTTGTCTAAGAATTTAAGCCCATTAATGATACAATGCTTGGTTGTCCTTAGAATAAAACTGAGAAATTGGGAGTTGTCCTCTTCAGTAGGACATTTTTCACCAACCATTAATTAATAGTCTTATCAACTTTCTATTTCAAAGAAAACAAAAGACCTGAGCTTTTTGGGCATAAAAGAGTATCTTACCTTCATTCTCTGAGTCTATTGACACTAAGAAGTTCATAACATGGTGATGATGGGTTTCATTCTTTCATTGAAAGTCATGGCTTTCTGTCTGTGTACCACTTATTACTAGTTTCTTAGAATCTGACCCTATAGCACTGTAGCTGCTGAACCACTATGTTATGATCTGAAAATAATACCTGAAATTACTTGTCCCTGAACAGTAAAAGCTTACTTTATCACCTTCTTTACAAAAAAGGAATAAAAGCACAAAGTATTTCTGAAGTCACTGGTCCATAATAACCTGTTTAAAATTTTCTATAATCTGGTTTAGTTTATGGAATCTATGATTTAATTCTTCATTAAAGGGAACCAAAACTGAACTTTAGCCACATAACAGGAAGGACTCAGAAAAAGTTGAATTGATTTACCAGAGAGCTCTGGCAGAATCATGAGGAGCTAAGAAATGGAACTTAATTATGCATGAGTAAGGAAGAGCCAAAATTCACAGTAAAATCACGCATCAGTGATTTAGCTCTGGCTGGAAGTTTCAGAGTCTTGGAAATAACTTTATGTAGGCATGTTCTTTCCTCAGGACTTTTCTTTCAAGTTTTTATCAATCTGAAAACATTTCTTCCACTATTAAAGTACTATTCCATTTAGGGAAGAAGGATCTTAATATAACTACTGATATGGAACCCATCGTCTTTATCTTAGCAGTAAAATCTCCTGATAGAAGAACCCACTGTGTTGGGGGGTAAGGGGGGGTGGGGTGGGTATTTAGAGAGACAGACACAGAGACTGTGTCTCCACCTCCTGGCCTCAGGGTAATTTCTGAGAAAGCTGGTAGAAAGCCTTTTCTTTGTTCCAGCAGAGCAGATGTCCACAGAAAGTTCCAAAGGGATAGAGGAAAGGGGGCCTTTGAGGGAAATCAGGATTGTATTTTTTTGTGTAACCTAAATTCTTATCCTTTGCCTCCCTGATAATTCTTTAGTAAAATCTAAATTATTCACTAGTACTTTGCAAAATCAGCTTTTTAAAACGTGACAAAAATATTGTTCAGTGTTGGCACAGAGGAAAAAGAGGCTGCCTCCAGGACAGCCAACCATAGCTGGATTAAATGTAGCATGAAATAAAGAGACTGTTAAAAAGCAGCAAAGATAAATCTTGAGTCTCAAACTCTGTTTCCCTGGATTTGTGGGAAAGCTGAGAGCTGGAATGTTCTCTCAGCTTGGACAGTAAGGTCATTAAGAGCTTCTCTTAACAACTGGGGCAGACACAATATTTGTGGTGACCAAAACTGCAAAAAGCACTCCTGAGAAGGTTGCAGATATATCAAGAAACATCAGGATGGTGGTGATTGAGATGGTCTTCGAGTTCCTCTCAGCTTGACTAAACTTTAGACAAATTTCTTTCTGACTATAACCCCTGACCTCCCTTTTCTTAGAGTATTTACTTTAGAAAACTTGTAGTTGTAAATTCTTTCTCTGCCTTTTTAGAAAGTATGTAAATCTTATCTCCATCTCTTGCAAGTTCTACAACTCAGGAAATGTCTTTCTCAAGGACCTGGAAACCATCTCTTTAAAATGTAAACATTGGGACCCCTGGGTGGCTCAGTAGGTTAAGCATCTGCCTTCGACTCAGGTCATTATCACAGGGTTCCTGGATCAAGCTCCACGTTGGGCTCCCTGCTCAGCAAGGAGTCTGCTTCTCCCTCTCCCTCTGCCTCTCCCCCTGGCTCATGCTCACTTGCTCTCTCTCTCTCTCTGTGTCAAATAAATAAATAAAATCTTTTAAAAATTAAATAAATAAATAAAAATAAAATGTAAAAATTAAAGTAATGCCCTAATCTCCCAGACTCTGTGGGAGGTCAGAAGCCTAACTTGGATGGGAGTCAATTAGCAAACACAGATGATCTCATCAGAAAAACATTTATAAACTTGGGAAAAAATCCGTGCATTCTACCTATACCATTGATCGACTTCCCCACAATGTAGTCCAAGACTTTTCCACTAACTCACCCCAGCACTTTAAGCCCCTCCATCCTTTGTTGCAGCAGAAATGATTATCCAGACTTGGTCTGTGTCCTCTCCCCTATTGCTGGCAATAATATTGGAATAACATCAACTTCTGTATACTTGTCTTGTCTGGTGCAATTTTTTTACTTTAACAATGGGTAATTAGCTCTGGAAGGATACCAAACACATACTTAGGAGAAATGTGCTTGAGAAAAAAATAAGTGAGAAAATAACTAAATATTTATAACCAAGCCTTCTTGCTTTTTAGTACTTGCAATGCCATATTATATAACATTTTTAGAGGTTATCATTTAAAAACTGTTCAATTCCATTTAGAGATCTAATTCTGCCTGGGGCTCCATGCAGGGTGGAGCCTGCTTGGGATTCTCTCTCCCTTCCCCCCCACACTCGCTCTTTCCCTCTCTCAAAAAAAAAAGAAAAGAAAAGAAAAGGTACCAATAGTGGCTCTGAGCTTTAATTAAATAATGCAGGTGACAATTTTAGCACAGTGCTTGGCACCTAAAAGATGATGAGAATTTAGGCAAGGCATCTATCTTCTATCAACCTCAGTTTTTTCCATCTCGTAAAAGGGGCTAGTAATAATGTCTATCCTAAGGTAATTGTGAGGAATGAAGGAGATAGTGTGTATAAAGTACTTAGCAGATTGTTAGGCACATACCACAGCTTACTAAGTTTTTTGTTGAGTTTTTATTATTATTAGGATCCTAGGATCAAAATGAAACCAAGTGCACCACACCCATGTAGACTTAGAGGTTGGTACTCTAAACAACTTCTTGTATGAAGCAACTCTGCTACCGGATTTGCTTTCTAACCCTATCCACCAGAGTCCATTGATTCTTTGGATAAAAGTACAAAGTCCTTTTATGAGCCTGAGGTTCTAGTAGAGTTCAACCAACAATCTCCTTCATTCACACCTTACTCAAAGGAAATCACAAAGAGTGGGGTTCACTGTGATGAAGAAAACATATTCTGGGTCTTGGAAAGTCCATAATGTGCAGTATGTGTTTGCTCAACAGCTCCTTTCAGGAGCCTACCCAGGTAGACCAAATTCTATCCACCCAAAAACTTTCTTCAAGGCCTCCTCCATCACATTTCCTCAAATACTGAGGCTCTTGGAAAATCACGCAAACCACCAAAGAGCCTATCATCAGAACTTCTCCAAACTGTTTCCACTTAAAGGACAGAGATATTCAATCAATCACTCTAGAGTTCTTCCAGTTTCCCTAGGCCTTGCCTGTGCATAGAGGTGGAGTCTTATTAAAAGGAATAACTTCATTTTTCCTGACCATTGCCTTAATATTTCTGATGAAGGGTTACTGGTCCCATGATAATTTCCCTCTGAGTATTTCTTTGATTCTGTGATTCCTTGTAGATGCTTAGCTGTGCATTTATCACATCTAGCACCATGCTGTTTGGAGGTTCGGGGTGGTGCAGGGGCTCCTTCTGAGCACTACAGAGTCTCTTAGTATGCTACATGAAGACAGTGTCCCTCTGGTGACTTCTGTGGTTTTAGCCACTTGCAGTCCTCTGACAGCAGCATGTGGTAAAGTGGGGGGGAAGGTAACACTTGGTTTCTACTTTTTCACTATAGTTTATTAGTAGGCCCTCATGGCTGCATTTCTTCTGCACCCACAATACTGGTCATGGGCCCATAATTCAATAATACCAAAAAGGATATACTTGAAATCTGTATTCTTTTCAGAAAATCATGTTTAGTATTTATGGCTTATTCTTCCCTCTAGTTGAATGAATTTTCCTCAGAGACTCTTCATTTCTCATGTAGCTAGAATACTGGCAACAACCCAAGATTCTGGTCTCCTTCATTTTGCTAGACATACCCAGGCCCATCAGATTTTCACTGGGTCTCCAGAGGGGTACCTGAAAACATCAAAACTAGAATGATGGAATTTTTACCAGCTACATCTAAATGTAAAGCAATGGTCACCTTATTTTCAAAGTTTCTTTCATTACATTACTTCATGTTTTAATTTACATTGCCTAAACCTAATAGATTTCACCATTTAACCAGTTTTTCTTATTAATCATTTCCTTACCTTCCCTACTCAACTACAATTCACTCGATTGTTTTCATTTCAACTTTAAAAATACATTTATACTTTTGAATTCAGCCCAGACACCAAAATGCCAATACTCGAACTCATGTATGTGCTGACTAATAATATTGTGCTAGTAAAATAAAGAGGAACTCTCTAAAAATAAAAATATATTACCAGCCCTTCTTTTAAGATATTTTTTGGTTTGTTTTTCATGAGGTACTATATAGGAACATAAGTGTATCTGCTGTTAACAAATCACTTTTTTTGTATTTAATCATACTGACAATTGACCAGATTATTCTTTGTGTAAATATGCATAAGTGACTGCAGCTCAGATTTTACATTTGTGCTAGATATTTAGGGGAAAAAATGGAGCATAAAGAATTTATAGTTTTCCAAAATACCTTTATTGCATAAGTATATCTGGAAAATATGCTTTACTGACTTCTCTCTCAGGCAGCATTTGCCCGGCATTGGCAAGGCAGGTGTTCTAATTTGCTTGGTGTATCTAAGCATGTGTTCCAATGCTCAAAAAAATATACTCTGTAGAAGGTGGAAAGTCACCCTTTACTGTATCAGAAAAGTAATATTAGCATCTTCCAATATGTGTTTAGAAATGGCATTGGTATTTTTCATGATATTTTCAAGTTTTATGGAAAAGAAGTGTTTTAAGAACCAATTAACATTGCATCTCCAAATGTAACTTATCACTTTGCTTCGGTGCCTGGTAAAATCAAGTTTTTGGATTGAAATTAAATATACAATAAATAAAAGGCAAACCTCTAAAGAATAATATCTTTTAGTAATTCTAAATCAAATATATTTTGTCACCAAGGAAATAACATGCTTTCAACTTGTTTTTCATACCAGATGTCCATTTAGGCCCATTTCCAATTTTAAATAAATCTCAGAGACATCAATGGATACTAATTAATCTGATTCCACGCACAAAGGTTAGCATCCATGTCATAAAAATTTGAGAAACTCAACAAATAAAACTGAAGTGTAAATACTTAAAATGACATGAATAAAAAGAACTGTGGAAATTGAAGAAGTAAATCCTGCAATATTATCCTAAATCCTAAATCAGCAAAGCATGAAATCCTAGGTCTTGGAAGGATTTTGAAAATGTATTTAACCCAGCAACATTCCCTGAGCTCCATTCAGACCCACTTTTGTGTCATGGTTTACACTGTGCTAATCACATAATTTCATTTAATCTTCAGTAACCCATGGAAGTAGATATTATAATTACTTAGCAAGTTGGTACATGGCAAGGCTGGAACATGACTTATGCAACCTCCAGTTTCATCTTCTGCATTCTTTCCATTATAGAATACAGGTGACAATTTATCCTGTCTTCATTCAGCTCCAGTGACCAAACTGTAATTATCAAGTATTATTATGCACCATCTGTTATAATAAATATGTACAGATTTAAGCATGGAGGAAAGGTAACCCAGCCCAAGGGGCTTTGGGGAAGTTTGACTGTTGAAATAACACCTGAACTCATTGAAGAATAAATAAAATATGATCAAAAGGGAAAGGAGTCTAATCAAGTTTGGGATTGGAAACTTGGAATCAAAATCAGAAATTTCTGATATTAACCCTTCTTCCTTATTCTGCTACTATTAATTTGGACTATACTTATGTAAGGGCACATACAGATTAAAAATAAAAGGCCTAATTCTCCCTGTGAAAAATAAGGGAAGAGATCCCCCCACCTCCCTTCTCATACCATTTATTGTAATATGTTCTTACTCTGTCTCTGAAAAATTTGTAAATCCTTAAAAGCTAAATTAGCCTTTTACCACCTTAAGGACCCAGGAATGTTTTTCTCAAGGACCTAAGAAATATCCCATTAAAAAGTAAACATCAAGAAAAATAGCTCTCTCATCTCCCAGTTTCTGTGGGAGAGTATTTATTTTAATTTCCATTTTATTTTCCATTAGAGCTACTATAATTACTACTTCAAAACTGTGATTCTGTGGGCATTTCTCCTTAATCCGAGAGTTCCCTAGCTTGAGGCTAAACTGAGATAGTAAGCCGGCTTAAGGTTAATTTAAAGAAAAATATTGCTATCTTTCAATAAGACCAAAAAATTTGTAATTTGGTAAAATATGGCCAATAAATTTTAAATCAGACTTGTATGCTCCTCAAAGCCCTAATTAATACATTTAGAAAAAAAAAAAAAAACGGAAGAAAAAGGAGAACTGAAATAATCTTGAAATCATTGTATAAAACCTATGATTTTTAAATTTAGGTTAGGCCTGTTTCCTAATATTTAGATTACTAAACACAAAACTTAATTAAATGTTATCATAAATGAGAGCTATTTTGATTCTACCTTAAAAACTCACTATAATTCATAAAAAGCTTGTGTGTACAGGACTGCACACAGATCTTTTATTGAGCACAATATAGTAGGCCTGGTTATTTTCACAATTGTTTAATATTCATTTGTTAATTCATCCATTCATTAATCGATAAATATTTTTTAAATCTATCTTACCTTTTTATTGAAATATAACGCACATATATAAATGTAAGTCACAAGTTTCACAGTTCCCTGAATTAACATAAAATAAATACACCTTGGTAACCACCATCCAGACCAAGTGCCTTTGAAGTACACTTCCACTCCTCCCCAAAGTCATCACTGCCCTGATTAGTATTTCTTGATTTTTAAGTTTTATAGAAATGAAATTATACAGTATGTAGTATTTTGTGTCATGCTTGCTTTACGGTAGTCCACTGTTTGAATATACCACAATTTCTCTGTCAGTTCTACTGTTTTGGGGATTGGGGGTGTGTCTAGTTTAAGACAATTATGAATGATGTTGTTGCAGACATTCTTGTATGTGTCTTCTGGTACACATGTGAACACATCTTTTGGGTGCACGCCTAGTTGCGGTATCGCTGGGTATGCCAGTGTTTAGCCGTACAGCAAATGCGGACAGTGCTCGGAAATGGTCTTAGGTTCACACTCCCACCAGGGCTTTGGGAAGCTGCTTCACATCCCAGCCAGCTTTGCAGTTTTTGCTGCTCTGGTGGAGCTCAGGGCCATCTCGTCATGCTTCCAGTATGTTTTCCTGAAAAGGAGGTGGAGCATCTGTCCATCTGTCGGTTAGCCTTTCTGCTGCCCTCATTTGTAAAGTACTTTTAGCCTCTTGCCCATTTTTTTAAGTTGGGTTGCCAATCTTTTTTTTCCACTTATTTGCATCATTCTTTATATATCTGGATGGGAGCCCTTTGCCAGTTATATATATTGTAACCACCCTCTCCCACTCTGGGTCTGGCCTTTTCATTGTCTTAATGTGTTTTTTGATGAACAGAAGCTTTTAATTTCAATGTTGTCCACCTTATCAATCTTTTCTTATGGTTGATGCTTTTTGTGTTCTGTTAATCTGCTCCTATCCTGAAATTTTAATCCCCTTCCCCTATTTTGTCCATCCCTCCCACCTCCTCCCCTTTGACAACCACCAAATCATTCTCTGTGTTTGTGAAGTCTGTTTCTCTTTCAATTAACAGATATTCTTGAGTGGCAATTATAAGGCAGACACTGATCTAGTGCTGGGAGTATAATGATGAATGAGAAAGACATAGAACCCTGCCCGCATCTAGTATGGAAGCCATGAAATAAATAACTGAATGTCTACTTTGTTATAAAATACTACTGGATTTTGAATTAGTTATAGATTTTATACTTATATTCATTCTATTCTTCTCTGTTCATTGGAATGGTTATCCTGTTAGTAAATTTTTTGATAAATATTTTTATATAAATAATGCATTTTTGATCGATAAGATCAAACTGAAAGATTCCAATACATGGGCATGGACTATTTTTAATATGGATATTTGTAAAGTATAGCAATTAACTGATATGTAACATTGGCCAACACTTCCTTTTCAGTATATAATTTCACTTAGCCTAAATGCTTAAGAATGTGGGTTTTCAGTATTAAAATCTCAGTTGTGTTAACTCAGGAAACACCAGCTACATCTGCTCCTTCTTTTCAATGTTGCAACCACCTTTGTTTTAGAGCTTCTGTCCAAATCATCTTTTAATCAGTTCTTATTTAAAGAGGAGAGATACTTCATCTGCACGTTTCTCAAAAAAGCACAATTTCTTTCTTCTAAAGGACTCAAAACAATGATCTTTCAGTCCTGTGTCACTCTGATAGAGCTGTCTAATTTTGATTTTAAGTTTCTTCTCTTCAGAATGAATACAAAATTAGAAAACCTCATTTTTATAAGCTTATCTTTATTTTCTATTGTCCTTGAAAAATAGAAGCTAAAACAACTGCACCAAATTTAAACGTAGAAAAATAGGTGGGACATAGTTTTGCACATCTAAATTCTGATCTGGTAGCATTGATTAGTGAAAAAAAATCCATTTGAGAGCATTTCAGAGGATTGATGGATATATTATAGTGCCACACGGCTACCATCACTTCAAGTGAGGAAAAGTAATTTTCTTTGAAGAGCTATCTATCATAGAAGTAAACACAACTGATGAGTTATTTTCTTAATTGCCATTATTTATACCAACAAGATTTCTTTACCAAGAAGCCGATTTTAGGAAAACTTAAACTTTAGGTTTAGGTTATTTCTCCTGCTCACTGACTTCAGCTTACCTTAAGGTTTTGGTTTGGATTCTTCTCTTCAGTTTGCTCACTACAGTAATTTGGATTTTTGTAATAATTCCAACGCACGTAGTAACTAAGGGGGGACACAAACTGAGAGACTAGATAATGAGCTACAGTATTAATTTCACCCAGGATAATTATGATAATGTTGAGCAAAGAAGTATTATTTCTCTCAGAAATTGCCAATGCAATGAATTAAGAGATTGATTTAGGTAACTCTCCTTAAAAAAAAAAAAAAAGAATCCCCAATCACTAAGACAATTAGTTATGCATACCTGGAAATTAAGGTATTTTTTGTTTAACAAAAGTAAAGATTGTGCTCAATCTTTTGAGATTCACAGCATAACACACTGTATGTTAAATCTAAATAGGTGTGATCAGGAGAGCCTCAGTCATTTAGGAAGCCTTCCTGGAGGAAGTAAGACCACATATGGGTGAAGAAGAAGCAGGAGATCGGGGGCAGGTAGGTGAAATAGATAAAGGGGTTTAATAGGTCCAAACTTCTAGTTATAAAATAAAGAAGTCATAGAGATGAAAAGTACAGCGTAGGGAATATAGTCAATAATATTGTAATAACATATGATGATGACCACTGTAGTGGTGAGCACTGAGTAATGTATAGAATTGATGAATCAATATGTTGTACATATTGTATGTACATTGTAGGTTAATATAAACTAAAACTAATATAACATTATGTGTTAATTACACTTCAATACATTTTTTAAAATAAAATAAAATGTTCTTAAAAAAAGAAGCAGCAGGTGAAAGCATTATAAATATCAGAGGGCATAGCAATGTTGACAAAATGTGAAAGCATAAGTAAATATGCTCAGAGCACAGGGTTTCTGTAGAAAAGTGGTGGTTGTTTTAAAGGCTGGGTTAGAATTTTACATAAAATGCTAAGAAACTTAATGTAAACATAGGAATGGAAAACTTGATTTTTTTTATTTTTTAGATATGGAATGAATTTAGAAGATAAACCCTTCTTATGGGTTATCAAAGTAATACTCTAAATTATGATGTATGATCAAAACTTACTTATTTTTTCTATCCCTAGATTTTCTAAGAGCATGTAGTAACTGAGTGCTCTTTGCCCTAGAATTTCATGATGGAACCAACTAAGTGGGCAGGGTCAAATTCTGGCTTTTGGAAATCAGACTCATTATGATGAACAGACTCTATTTTGGGCTTGAGCCACAGGCTAAGAACATGGGATCTTAAGGATGTGCACATCGATTCTGTTTAGGAACTCAGAGCCACAGCAGCTCTGAGCTACAATGAAAAGTCCTAAATCTACAACACAGTCATTGTCCACTCTAGCTTTCAGAAAACAAGTATTTTAGAATATATGCTTTGGTAAAAAAAAAAAAAATGGAAAAAGAGGCAATATGAGTGAAAAATCTAGAGAGATTAAAGAAGAAAAAAAAAATGTCCCCAAATATGAACAGGATGTGAAAGATTTGGAGAGGTTTGACAGGACGTGTGCGAAAGCAGATAGTAGAGACAATTCTGTTCAGCATAATGTTGGTGAACTAAAAGATAAACAAATCTTGTTAATTTAGAAAATTTCCCCGATAGGAAAACCTTCCTTGCTAGAGCAGCATTTCTACCCTGCTTTGATATCTTTTTTTTTTTTTTAAGATTTTATTTATTTGCGAGAGAGACAATGAGAGACAGAAAGCATGAGAGGGAGGAGGGTTAGAGGGAGAAGCAGACTCCCCGCCGAGCAGGGAGCCCGATGCGGGACTTGATCCCGGGACTCCAGGATCATGACCTGAGCCGAAGGCAGTCGCTTAACCAACTGAGCCACCCAGGCGCCCCCCTGCTTTGATATCTTAAACCCGGTGAAAAATATCCTGATCTTCTATCCCCAGAGTGGAATGAAACCAGAAGAAATCTCTAAAAGGCAATGTCTCCATCTGCATAATAACTATGCATTTATAATTTCGCCATTTTCTGCTCATCAGCACAGTCAGAACTTTAGATTAGTTCATGCAGAGAGCCTCATTCCCCTCAAGTCTTGGCACAAGAAGCTAAACTTATCTTTGTGTTGCATAAAGGTTTTCTTGACAGACTGCTACCCTAGGGGAATCCAATATCCCAAATGTAAGACCTTGGATTGAACCACCTGGTCTCAATTTCAAAACCTTCAAATTAATATCTGTAAAAAATTCAAAGTTTTGGATAATAAATTGTACAGGCCAAACTTTCCAAGCTTCAGAAAGGAAATAAAGAAAGGAAAAAAAAAATCATTTAACAAACAGTTATTGAGCTTGATTAGCATAGAAATAGTCCTCCATATAAACCTCATATGTATCTCATCTTGTAAGGTTTCTACTTTGTTCAGTTTTTAATATTTGCTATTATAGTCCTGATTACATGCCAGAAATTTCCATTTAGGTTGAAACAGAATTTTATGAATATGACTTGTGTCCAGGACCAGTTTGGAAAGCAGGGAGTAATACATCTATAGAGGCAAATTTTTCATAGGGCTAGAGAGAGAAGGAATTTTTGCCACTAAGAGGTAACACAGAAGTTCACCTTTCAAGACACGTGGACGACCTCAGAGGTCAGTACAGGACCTCCGAAGCAATCATGTAGACTGAGATATGGAATTGAGCATCCCTTCAGTTAATTTGTTGCATGTCTCTGAGGTATTCAAAGACATAGCATATCTGAAAGTTATGAAGCTAGAGATTTGGGAACTGCATTGAGCATTGAGACTGCAGGAGAGGCATGAAGGAAGTTCCTCTCCCATCTGTCACCCAGCACACAGGAGAAATGAAGGAGCACAATTTTTGTTTTGTATTTAAAGACCAGGAAAGAAATACTTCAAATTTAGATCATTACTTCATGTTAAACATTTTTGAATGTATATCACTTTGGTCCTATCAAACTTGATTAAGTATTCAAAAATAAAATCCTCAAGTATGACCAGTCAAGAATTTCTAGTTAAGGAAAAGCAATTTATTGTTTACTTTGGTTCTGTCTGCAAGCAAAACTAAGTTTAAAATGATGTTTGTTTTAAGAACTTTTAAAACCTTCTGAATATGTTTTAAATATAGTTAAAATGTGATGAATGCAACTGATTATATAGTTGCTGATGGTGTGGATGGAACAAAATTATTAGAAATTTTCCAAAATGGTAGAAACATCCTGAATTAAGAAGGTATAAGACTTCTGGGGGAAGATGTCAGTGTAGAGGGGACCCTACACTCAACTTTTCCCATAGATACAACTAGATAATACCCACATTAGTGTAAGTAACTCAGAAAATCACACAAAGACTGGCAGAACAAACTCTCCACAGCTAAATATAGAGAAGAGACCGCATCGAAAATGGTAGGAAGGGTGGAGATGGGAACAAAGCTGACCTGAGAGACTGTCCACAGGAGGGAGGGCACCCAAAAGCATAGAGAATGGAGATGAACAGACTCCACACCAGGCACCCCAGCCATAGGGGACCCTCGCTGGGAAGGCAAACCCCATAACATTTGGTTTTGAAAACCAGAAGGTCTTAACTTCTTGAGTTTTTATAACCAATGGGACTTAACACAAGGAACTTTAGAAATCAGTGACTTGGCTCTGGGAGAGCCAGAGGCTGAGAGGAAACTGAGTCCCCATCCTTAAAGAGACAGCACAGCAAACAGCCCCTCTGAGTTACAGCATAAAAGTAATTTGAAAGGTGACTCAGATATACAGGAAGGAGATCTGTTTACTAATCTCAGAGTGTGTGCTGCAGGAACAGGGATCTTTGGGAGACTTCTCCAACAACAAAAGAGCTGGTGGGCACCATTTACTCCCCCTGCTCCCTAGCCTAGGTACATGGACACCTGTGAGAACCAGTGCAGTACCAACACTTTCCATCTACCTTGCGAACAGCATGCCTCAACCCCATGTGCTTCTGTGGATTCACCCCTTCCAACCAATCTCAGCAGCTATCCAAATCAGTACCAGGACTCCTCCCACAGCAGATCTGTGTAAACCTTGCTAATACCATGTGCCCTGCCCCTATGCTCTTCTGCAGACTCATCTCCTCCCACTTGGCCTTGGCAGGACTACATCCAAAGCTGCATCACAAGCATGGCATTGTGCAAGGAACCTGAAAGGGGCCAGCACTGCTCTGAGGTGACTCCTGACCCAGGGAGAGGGGAAGGTAACCACACACACTAGTTCAACTGCAGCACCAGTAGAGGGCTAGGGGCAGACATCTGGTCTGACTGCAGGCCCTGTCCACCAACAAAAGCATCCCAGGGGAAAACACAAATACTGCCATGCAATTCAGTGTAAATGAAGCTCTAGCAAATGCCTGGTCTGACTCAGATGGAGCCATGAACAACGCAGTTTCCAAACCCTGCCCAAAATAGGCAAAAAAAAAAAAAAAAAAGCCATTACAAATGACTGAACTGAGGTGAACTCTGCTTAGCCACAAGAGTAGGGTGCAAAAAATACACATAGGGGATACCCCTGAAGTGCAAGGTGTTGGTGAACAGGGGACAATTGCAGTGAAGGTCACTATAGGGTCTCTTCTTCATAAAATCATTACTTTCCAGTGCAGGAGACATAGCTGACTTTTCTAACACATAGAAACTGATACACAGAACTTTAAACAAAATGAGGAGACAGAGGAATTTGAAAGAACAGGACAAAATCAGAACAAGATGACTAAATGAAACAAAGTAATATGCCTGATAGAAAACTTAAAGTAATTGTCATAAAGATACTCACTGGACTTGAGAAAAAGGTGGAGGACCTCAGTAAGACCCTCAACAAAGAGATAGAAAACATGAAAAAGAACCAATCAGAGATGAAGAACTTGACACCTGAAATTAAAAACACACTAGGTGGAATAAATAGACTAGAGGAAGCAGAAGAATGAATCCATGACCTGGAAGACAGAGTAAAGCAATCAAGCTGAACAGGAGAAAGAAAAAAAATATTAACAAAGAATGAGAATAGATTAAGGGAATTCAACAACACTATCAAGCATAACAACATTTGTATTATAGGGATTCCAGGAGAAGGGAAAGAAAAGGAGGCAGAGAATTTATCTGAAGAAATAAAAGCTGAAAACTCCTTGAATCTGGGGAAATAAACAGAAATCCAGATCCAGGAAGCACAGAGAGCCCCCAACAAAATCAACCCAAGGAAGTCCACATCAAGACTCATAGTAAATAAAATGGCCAAAAGTAGTGATAAAGAGAGAATTTTAAAGGCAGAAAGAGAAAACAGTTACATACAGGGGAAACCCCAAAAGGCTATCAGCTGATTTTTCAATAGAAACCTTGCGAGCTAGAAGAGAGTGACATGATGTAGTCAAAATGCTGAAAGAAAAAAAAAAAACCATAACCACGAATATTCTGTCCAGCAAGGCTATCATTCAGAATGGAGGGAGAGATAAAGTTTCCCCGACAAACAAAAGTTAAAGAAATTCATGATCACTAAACCAGCCCTACAAGAAATGTTAAAAGGGACTTTGAGTGAAAAGGAAAGAAAATAAGTAGGTACAAGAAAAGTAGGAAGTACAAAAGCAATACAAATAAGTATATCTGTAAAAGTCAATCAAAAGACTCACAAAATAAAAGGATGTAAATTATGACACCATATACCTAAAACACGGGGAGGAGAGGAGTAAAGAATGGAATCAAACTTAAGCAGCCATCAGGGCACCTGGGTGGCTCAGTCTGTTAAACATCTGACTCTTGATTTTGGCTCAGGTCATGATCTCAGGGTCCTGGGATTGAGCCCCATGTCAGGCTCCACATTCAGTGGGGAATCTGCTTGTCCCTCTGCCCTTCCCCTGCTCATTCTCTCTCTCTCTCTCTTTCTCTCTCTCTCTCAAATAAATAAAATCTTAAAAAGAAAACAAAAACTTAAACAACCATCAACTTAATATAGACTGCAAAAAGGCAAGGGAGAACAAATAAACAAGAGAGAAGTCACTATCTTCTTTAATTTGATCTAGGAAGCAACATCTTATAATTTTTGCCATATGTTATTTATAAGAAATAGGTAACTAAGCCTACCCATACACAAGGGCATAAATACCAGTAGACCATGATCACTGGGAGCCATTTTAATTAGGCCTACCACATTAAGGAAAATAAAACTTTGCTTCACTGAATCTTAGGAATAAAACTATGCATGCTTTTTCAGAGATTTTTTTCCTACTATTTTCTTACTTATTTGTAGGTTTTCTCTAAAAATTACTATTCAACTACTTCCATGATACTGGGTAAATTAGTTGGAGTAATATTCTCTAGGACAGAATATGCTACCTTCAGAACTTGAAGATGCCTAACCAATGTCCTTAAAGTAAACCTCAAAGATGCCCTTTGGCCATAAAAACACACACATCTCACATGCAAAATATACTCATTCCCACTCCATCCAAAAATCCTCAAATGTCTTATCTAATTAATATCAGACTCAAAGTCTGAGATCTGGTGAAGTATATCATACTTATCATATCACATATCATATCACACACATTCTCTTGATTTAGAGACCTATGAATAGAGAGAGAGAAGGGGAGAGATAAACAAACATACAAGTAAATTTTTGACACTATGCATACGTCACATAATTTTTGGAATAGAAACGAGTGAACTCTAAAAATCACTCCCATTTGAAGAAAGAAAAAAAGAAAAGTACATAGGAATCACTACTCCTTGGCAACTCAGAATTCTTGCTATGCAAATGTTTCCATGTCCCCCTCCTCTGGAAGTAAAAAATGTCCCTTGATTAGGTCCCAGTTCTGCTTCCTAGGAGTGGCTTTCAGGAACTTTTGTCATCATCTTTGTCCAGTTCTAAAGAGATTACTAGAGGATATACCCTCTGTTTTCTCAGCCTAATTTCTGCCTGCAAAATTGGGGACCCAGAAGTGATTTTAGATATTAAACAATTTCAGTCTCTTTAAGCCTGGCTGGTGGTACTTTAGCCAACTGTCCCCAAATCTGAATGTTTTATATACTTGAGTACAGTCAACAACATTTGCAAAAGTAAAAAAATCTGTGTGTTTTATTATGTATTCTATTTCCATGAACCATATAACTATGGTTATGCCCCAGACCTCTGCATGCTTTGAGTAGCATTGGCCCCTTAAGAATCTGTGGGACTATGCTTTCTAGAGGTCCTTTTATTCCCTGCAAAACATACTAGGTGCCACCGTAATTCTTCCAAATGTCTTAAGAAAGCACAAGAGGGCTACTTCTTGATTTGGTCTACACCCCTAAGCTACATCTTAAAGGCCCTTGATTTTATCTTTGCCCCAAAGTTGTATCTATCTTAATTTGAGAATGTTTTACTGTTTTGCAAGGTTAGAAAGGCTGAAGAATTTTAAAGAGTTTTATAAACAGTATGTTATGGAAGCTCCTCTTGCCTCCTCATTCTATTTACTAACTGAGTAATTCTTTTCTGAGCTCATGTCTCACTTTTATTATCTTATTAAGTCCATCTAAATGAAGTTAGATCTCTCATTCTGCACTCTGCCTGGAGTCCATCTTGCCCAAATCTAGAAATAATTACATCTGATATCAGTCTCCCAGAAGATCACAAAAGACAGCTTTTATGAATATTTCATGACTATATCATATTGGCTACCATTTTCTAAGCCTCCTTAGAAGCTTCTTTCTAACTTGCCATCCAGGCTTGAAATCAGTGCCACGTATTTTAGTTTTTTGTTTATTAGCACTCCAAGTATCAATTTTTGCATCAGATAACTTTTGCTGTATAACAACCCCAAAATTCAATGACACATCAAAACAATAATTTACTTCTCACACATCTTACCAGGTTGCCTCTACTTTTATCAGTTGGATTCACTAACACAACAGCAGTGGACCTACTGAGAACTATCCAGTTGACCTGGGTAGTTCTACTTCAAACATAGGTCTGTGGATTGGCTCTACTACATGATTTGCACAACCTCCTTGGACCAGCAAGCTAGCCAGGGCATGGTATTCTCATGGCAATAGTAAGGTGCAGAAGAACATGTCTATGCACATGTTGAAAAAGCTCTTTCTTTTAGCATCCCATTGGCCAAACCAAGTCACTCATCATCTAGCCCAGAAGCTAAGGGGGGAAATATATTTTGTGTTTTTGGGTAGGAATTGCAAAATTACACAGAAAATTATATAAATCGAGGAGGGAATGGTATCTTCTTTACTACAAAATCACTTTTGCAGAAAAGAACATGAATTTGACACATTTTATACTCAGAAACACATATCAACATCCAGAGTATATCCAGGAGGCAACTGAGGTCAAGGACTTGGTGATATAAAAGCTAGAAAAGTAGATTTGGGCAACACTGGTATATAGATATGTAACAGTTTTGCAGTGCATGCACTATCATAAGGATAAAAGGAATATGTTTTGGAATAAATATAAATGCATGGGTATAGACAGCAGATAAGAAGGCAGAAGAGGATGGTAAAAAGGACTGTTCATGTATAAAGTACAAGTGAATGTGTGGTGGATACCAGAAATAAAATAGAATTTGAGGGAGAAAGAAGTCATAAGATGTGCAGAAAGGTAAACAAGGTTGAAACCTAGAAACAAGTAATTACATTTGACAATTAAGAGGTTCAATGTCCATGTTACACATGTATGAAATAATTGCATAATTTACACATGGTTTAATGATATTTAAATACAAACCATGCATCATAGCATCTGACTTTAGGGCTACCTGCCCTAAGACCAATTTAATAAACATAAGGTCTTGCTCATCAAATTCCTAGGGGCAAATTAAATATTAAGATTCTTTGATATCTACATCTAAGAAATTCTTATAATTAGATGTATGTGGAAGGAGAGTAATCCAAATTACAAAAGCTAAAAAAATTAGTCTGTCAATGCCTCTTCAGCCTGCCTCATTTACAATATGAGTAATAAAAAATATAATTAGAATAAAGCAAGTTAGGAAGAACAAATTCCCCAAGCCTACCCTACAAGTTTTGACTCTGTGTTCCAGGGGAACTTATCTAAATGAGCAAAAAGAAAATGCAACCCACTGGGAATAACAAAATCATAATTAATATCAGTAAAGTTGTTTGCTCCCCACAGGAGTACACTCAGTTGGATCAGTTGGAATTCCATACAAAAAAGAGAGTGTTAGATTCTGGTCCATTAGGAATAATTTGCTATCTATCTGAATCTAATTTGTTCAGATAGATTAAATAGTTAAAGAGAATGCTATAATGGAATATGCCTAACAAAGCTTCATCTACTCTTTTTACAAACATGTTAAGAAACATTAAATTATTTTGATCACACAGGTCGAGTTTATATATGTAAGCATTATGAGTTGAATTGTGTGCCCCTCCCCCCGCAAAAAAAAAAAAAATATGGTGAAGTCCTACTCCCCAGTACCTAAGAATGTAACCTTATTTGGAAATAAAGTTATTGCAGATGTAACTAGTTAAGGTGAAGTCATGCTGGAGGAGAGAGGGCCTTCAGTACACCACCATTGCTGTATGTATAATATGGTCCTGTGAAGATGGAGACACAGGGAGAAGATCATGCAAAGGCAGAGGATTGGAGTAACATGTGGATAAGCCAAGGAACATCTAGGATTGCCAGCAAACCACCAGAAGCTAGAAATAGGCAAGGGATGATTCCCCTACACATTTCAGAACCAGCATGATTCTACCAACATCTTGACTTCAGACTTCTAGCCTCTAGAACCATAAGAAAATAAATTTCTGTTGTTTTGAGTCACCCAGTCTGTGGTAGGTACTTTGTTATGGCGGCCCTAGCCAACTAGTAGAGCAAGTCTCAATCTGACTGAATATAAGCAATTTAAACATACATTTATATCCCATAGGAAGAATTGGTGGTAACTTTAAAGGTGCCCATTTCATAAAATCCTAACTAGCCAAATTAATAAAATTTTTAAAAAGGCAAGATCATCAAAGTTATTGATGACTATTCAAAAGGTGAGGATGTAGATTAGCAATTGGTTTAAATGACTTAACAATAAAATACTCCCCATTGATAAGGAGGCAAATTTTAACAAGGTGTGATGTTTGGTGGCTTTAAAGTCAGGTAATCTTGATGTAAAAAGATCAAGTTCCACTGTTAACCAGCTACTTGACCTCAAGCAGTTTATTTGAACTCTCTAAAACCCAGTTTTCTCATCTGTAAAATGAAGGTTATAATAATATCTGTCCCTATAGAAATTCTATGAAGACTTAAGTATATTTTCTTTAACACATAGCTCCGGGGAATAATGAGGGTGTTATTCTATTACCTGATAAAATTTTTGTATTGTTTTAGAAATCCTCATTCCTCACCACTGAAAATCAGAATATTCCCTTTTCACTTTTTTTTATCATCATATTTCCACATCATTCTCTAGCCAAACTGCACTTCAAAGATGAAATGTATGCTCTCGCTTATCAATTGACAGAAGAGATATGTGATTAGGTGTAAAAATGTATCGTTTCTACAGTCAGGCAAATCTAGTCTTCCTCCCCTGCCAGAAAGGAAAATTCAGACAATCCATCTAACCTCTCAAAGCGCCTATTTGCTGTGCTGTAGCATAAACTTATAATAATGTCTACCTCATATTAAGTGCAAAACATAGACAGACCATCTGGCACATAGAAGCTCAAAAATTGCTGGGGCATACCTCTCCAACCTCTCAACTCATTCAGGCACCAGATTCTATTCAGGTCATCCCCACAGCTTTTAGTTTGCCTGGGTCTCATTGTCTCATGACAGAATCACTCCAACAGCTTTCTAAATGAACTCCCTTGGCTTTGACCTCTCCACCCAGTCCTATGCAACTTGCATATTAGTAAGGGAATGAACTTTATGGTATTATTCTGACTTTAAAAAAAAACTGGGGCGTGTGGGTGGCCTAGCCAGTTAAGCATCCGACTCTTAATTTGGCTCAGGTCATGATCTCAGGGTCGTGAGATTGAGGCCAGCATTGGGCTCTGCGCTCAGTGGGGAGTCTGCTGGAGATTCTCTTTCTCCTGCTCTCTCTTCCTCTGCCCCTCCCCTGACTCACATGCTCTGTCATTTTCTCAAATAAATAAATAAATCTTTAAAAAAGAAAAAGACACATGTTCACCATCTCTAAATCTTTCTTTCTGTCTTGCCATAATCTTGATAATCTAGTTCCACCCCACTGCAATGGACACTGTAATACACCACCCAGATCCCTACTGATGAAGGAACACATCAATGAAGTTGCTCCAGTTACAGAGTGCTGAAAATAGCCAACTTTCAATTGCCAGAAATATCAGAGATGTTGCAAGAAGAGTCACTTTTTGTAAGATCATGCTCCTTCCCAGGGTGCCCAACACCCAATGACTCATCAGTGCAGGCATAAAGAGTCCTGATATACATGGCCTATAATGCTGAAAGGTCATTTTAGATCCAGAGCTCTCCATGGGGTTGGCTGAGGCTATGATTGGAGCTGCCTTCTCAATGTCTCCTTCTTCCCACACCTGCTATGGTGCCTCCCTTTCAGAAATGTTGATCCCAAGGGCTGTCCTTATATAAGCACCCTACTCAACAAACTTTGTCTCACAGTTGGCATCCCAGGAGGTGAATCTGAAACATCCACCTGAGACAGCTTTGTTTCAAAGACAACCATAAATGCTCGTCAAGGTCAGCCTTTCTTCTCTCTTTAGCAAACTAATCATACACAAGCAATCATTTGTTCCTTTATTCATTTATTTTTTGAAAATGAGTAGAGCATCCTTCCTTCCCTGTAGACTTCTTTCCTATAGACCAGGAGAGGAACATAAGCATTTAAAATAAATGTGACCAAAATAAGATAGTAGCTCTTCTAGAGGTAAATGTGAAGCCCATTTGAACACACATAAGGAGCTAGAAATTGCTATTGCTGTGCTGGTTCCCAAGCAGTGCTGTAGCTTCTTTTTTCCTACTCTCTGCTAATGACAAACTCGATATTCACCTCTTTGAGGGAACTTCTCCTGGCTAGCCTTCTCACTCTATTTGTTTAGATTTTTGCTGTCAATTATGGAAATCTTTCTGGTTCAAATATCATTATCTTTACTTTTAATTCAAAATATGTGCCTGCAATTGGCAAAGTATAAAGTACAGAGTTTCACAGAATTGATTGGAAAGATGATATGCTTAAGTTAACCATTTTCCTGAATACCCTAGTTGTCAGTTTGAACAACTTTCTGGAATGTATAGAAATGGCAGTAAGAGGTTTCAAGATAAAACATACAGGTTCCATAAAGACTGGGTTCATTATTTTCTAAAGATAAAATAATACTGATTTCTACAGCTCTGCTAAACATTTTCTGTCTCTTTTCGTATCTCCAGATAAAGGAAGGGAAGTTTTTAAAAAGCTAGGAAAATAACAAAAGTTAACTTTCAACTTACCTAGTAATTTTTCACTTACTACTCCATTACTAAAATGTTCTGCCTATGTCAAAATGACACCCTTTCATCTTACCCAGAATCCATAGAACGAATTGGGAGCTCGGTAAACATGTGAAATGAATACTTAATGGATAAGTTAATAGAAAGTCACCTGCAGCTTCTTTTCCATCAAAAATCTCAAAAGCATACTCTTTGAAAAGCATTTTTGCATGCATATACCATAAATATATGTTACAAGGCCTTGCCTCTAAATTTCTAGGGTCAAAGGAGTAAAAAATAGGATGCCAAGGTAAGACAAACTAGACAAGCAAGAAGCCATGTCTCATAGGTCTGTGGAACTGCTACCATATCCCAGAAGAAGCAGTAACATATACAGAAGTTCTACTTGACACCTTTTCCAATGGGCAATTGCATTTTCAGAAATTATGCATTTGAAGTTATTCTGTACTATCCTATTTATATAATATTTCAGTGATAATTATGCCAAAAGTCATATCTAAATCGCCACTCCTGTATGAAGTTGCTCTAAATTTAATACTCTACTCAACAGCTGTTCCTATGTTTTCTGGCAACGTTTCAATGATTTAAAAGGAGAATATTTAAGAAAGTTGTAGATATTCTGTTTTAGATGAAGACACTAATAAATTACTCTTTCCAAGACACTTAAATATACCTCAAATAAGTAAAAATTCATGGCCTTTTCATGATTGGTGTGGGTAACATTAATAGCTTTGAAATAACAAATTGTAGTGAGTTGACTACTCCACTACCATTATACTACCATAAACTACAGGAAAGAGCAACCCAAGGCTTAACCCCTTGTGTGTTTGTTCTACAATGAGACTTTTACTGATTGGCCAAGACTTTTAAGGAAGTACTGATATTAGAATACTTAGCCTGAGCTCTAGGACACTGAAGTAAATGGAGCATTTAGGGCTGAAACAGCACAACAGGATTTGGAGTAAAACAATAACAGAAGGCAGTGGACTCAAATATAATTCTTTATTTTTTTAAAGATTTTATTTATTTATTTGAGAGAGAGAGAGAGCGTGCACAGAGGAAGAGAGAGAAGGAGAAGAAGACTCCCCACTGGGCAGAGATCCCTACATGGAACTCGATCTCAGGACCCCAAGATCATGACCTGAACCAAAGGCAGACACTTAACTGACTGAGCCACCCACGCACCCCTCAAATCTAACTCTAACAATTAAATCCAAATATGACCTCTTTGGCATTTTATCGCTTATAGTTAAATTAACCTAGAAAATCAGTCATTAAATGCAACAAAGAAAGATACATTCCCATAGAAACTGGACAAGTTGACAATTCAATTCACTGTACACTTTTTTATACACTCTACATCTATCAGTTTTAGCATATTTGCATACACAGAAAAAAAAGTATTACTAAGAGCATCTTCAGAGGCCAGGGTTACAAACTGAGTGAGCATTTTTAATTTGCTGGTGCTCAATTCTAGGAAATGCGAAAGCAGGATGATGGAAGGGAATAGGAAAAATTATAAGGAGTTAAAGGAAGAGTTCTTCCTAAAAAAAACTTTGGTCCTTCTTTCCTCTGTTTTTTCATGTCTAGAGGCTGGAACACTATGTCTCACTCTTTGGTTGACCTTTCTTTCCCACTTAGTGACTAAGCAAGCAAAATCTGCAGGGCATGTTTTACAGAATTAAATTTTTTTAAATGTGAGAAATAACAAAAAAAACCCTATAAGGAATTCACTATAAATATCTCCCCAAGATTTGTCAATCCTGAAAATGAGTATAAAGTCTATTAAAGTTTATAAATTCTTGACTCTTAGCACCTCTTTATAGTGAAAGATTTTACACAACACTTAAGTGTTGCCTAAGTTCTTCCTGTGATCAAGCCTAAGATATTTGAGTGAGGATTCTATATACGATTTAGTTTTGTCCATTTAGAACGTATAGGGTGTGTGTGTGTGTGTGTGTGTGTGTGTGTGTGTGTGTGAAGTAAAAAGAGGAGAGAGAGGAAAAGAGGGAAAGAGAAAAAAGAACCAGAGAAAGATCAGGCTTGGGGACACTGGTTTCTCTTAGGCAACTATCTTAACCTGCAGAAGGTAAGGTAGAATCAGTGTTTAGCTTTTGTATAAAAATTAAAAATCAATTCTTTGGCAGATTCTTTAGCTTTTTAAGTCACAAGAGGCTAGATCTTTACAGCATCAAGAGCCAAGTTCTTGGTATCAATATAGGTACCAAGTGAATAAATAATTGATTGGCAAGTGCTATCCCCAGGCACCTGAAACTGGTAAAGATTTTTGCAAGTCGGGAAGAAGTGAGAAGAGTCAGAGAGTGAGAGTCATTGAAAGGACATTGAATCCTGCCCTACCTACATTAGCTCCAGAGTATATGTGCACATGAGGGGTGGACTGATCTCACGGATGCTTCAGGAGGAGACATGTTTCTTGCATGTCAGCAAGCAACCTAAGGCAGTGTCATGAGATTCCTCACATGCTCTGATAGGACACAATGAGCAAACAATCCCCCAGCACCTTCCATGCTCCTTGGCTGAGTGTCAAGGATAGGGCACCTTGAGCTGGTGGGCTGAAAAAGATGGATGACTATTCACTATTCACCATGGATGACGCCAAAGAAAGGACCATGCAGAGCTTTCACCACCTGTGGAAGGTTGAGTGAGGCAACCTAGGGACTGGGCCCTCTCAATGCATTCCCTGGCTGCTAACTTTCCACTGTGGACCAGCAGACTAACCTCCTTTAAGTGAGTTTCTTCTGAGCTTCTGTCTCATCCTGCCAGTTAGATGAGAGCACACTCAGCTCTTCCATGACCAAAAGGGTGGAGAAAACAGCGGACATTTCTCCCTTAGCAGGACTGGATTTGAATCTCTTAAAGCAGGCAGCTTCATATTCTACTGTTTGTGTTCTCTCTTCCCTTCCTCCCTATCTCCCTCCCTCCCTCTCCCTCTCTCTCTCTCCCACCCTTCCCGTCTCCTGAGTTACTTACCATTCCAGTGTCCTTGTACATAATCAAGGAAGCTGTAGGGAAGAAACAACTCATTTGCTAATTGATGATGGAAAACTAAATTTACTTCCATGCAAACTGATACTGGAGGAGAAGCCATAGACTGTTCAAGGAGTCAAACACATACTACAACTATCCTAGAAGAAAAGCAGAAGTTATAAACACATGGTGAAACTTCAAATGCACATTCCAAATAGACAAAAAATTTAGAGTAAAAACTTTTGGAAAGGCTTAAGTAATTGTAGCCCCCCGCCCTCCAACCACCACCACCACCAATCTCCAGAAGGAAAAGACTGCTGGTTGTTCACCTCCTTATATGCTTCCAAATTCTCTCTCCGGTACAGGTGGTCCCGGAGCTTTGTTTTTTCATGAAACATTCTTTCATGGGCACATCTCTTTTTATCAACAGAGTCCCATTGTCCTTTTTAGTTGTAAAGTGGTAGTCTGTCCTAGTGGCCTACAATTTCAGCCGTGTCATTTTTCTTCTAACATGGGACATGGGCTGGTTGACAGTAAGCCATTGAAAAGGTCAGAGAGAAGAGCCTCCTTTATCTGCTTGGAGTTTGGGCAGAAACTCCATGAGATGATGCAGAAAGGGCTATTTCTCTGCAGCTCATGCTCATAGAACCCTTCAGGCCAATTTCCAAAAGGCAAAACGCATCTGATTCAGTGTTCTCTATTTTCTGGTGATGTTCTGCTTACAGAACCTGGTTTCTTCCCAGACTAATTGAAATGTCCTGTTCAAAAAAAAAGACTGCATCAAAACATATCAGACAAATGACTAAAGAAAAATGACTCCAGGGCGCCTGGGTGGCTCCGTTGGTTAGGCGACTGCCTTCGGCTCAGGTCATGATCCTGGAGTCCCAGCCCTTCGTATTCTAAACATGGTCTATAAACCATCATTAGCATCCTCTCAGAACTTTATAGAAATGCAGAATCTCAAACTCTATTCCAGACCTACCAAATTAGAATGTGTATTTTAAACAAATTCCCCGGTGATGCATATGCAGGTTACAGGCGAGAAGCACTAGCTTGTTCTATTTTCAATAACAATGGAAAACCCAAGAGATGGGAAATTTCCAAACTCTTCTTCTAGGTTTGCTTCCTAATCTCGTCTTTTTCACTGATTCGGATGCTTAAGTAGTGATTCCAGTTTAAAGTCACTGAATTTGGGGACGCCTGGGTGGCTCAGTTGGTTAAGCGACTGCCTTCGGCTCAGGTCATGATCCTGGAGTCCCGGGATCGAGTCCCGCATCGGACTCCCTGCTCAGTGGGGAGTCTGCTTCTCCCTCTGACCCTACCCCCTCTCGTGCACTCTCTCTCACTCTCTCTATCTCAAATAAATAAATAAAATCTTAAAAAAAAAAAAAGAAAAATGACTCTGTTAAAATGATGGCTTCATTTCCTACTTTAGCAAATTCATGTGTCACAAATATTTTTGGAGTTTGTTGTCTGTCTCTCATTTTCTGGTGTGTTTTGTTAATTGAATGTTTATTTTATTGTCATATATTTTTCCTTTAGGAATTTTTTGTTTTACGTTGTCCTTAAAGTGATAACCAACACTCAAAAAATAGGAAATCATGTTTGTTTTCTTCTAGCATTTCTATTATTTATTTATACATGTAAATTGATACAGAGCTAATTCTGATGCAAGTAGTAACATACTTTGGATGTAAGTTTTTAATCTGTTATTAAATTGTCCATAATATCCCTATTGACTTCAAATGCCACATTTATCACAAATTATGAGATAAACATAGTCCACTCCTGGACTTGGTATCCTAATCTCTTGATATGTTGATTTTATTTTTTAGCATTCTGTTTTCATTTGCTAGTAGCATTCTCTTTGTTCTCGACTCCACATGTTCATTTCTCCAGATTAATTTTTCATAATCATTTCATGTAATAAAAAGGAGGTATTTTGAATATGAACCTATTTCAGTACAAAATTATCCTAATATGGGAACTATGTGTAGCTTTACAATAATGAGAACTCTTGCCTATACAAAAAGAAAGCTAAATAGTCACAGGACTAATCTAATATTAAACTGCTCTTACTAATCAATAATATAAAAAAATCTCATTTAAAGAAAAGCAAATTATATGAATAAGAATTTCACAAAAAGTGAAAACAAGATGAAAATAAACTTAGAAATATTCAGATCATTCACACACACAAAAAAAGAAATATACTATAAAACAGTAACAAAGCCCCATTTCCAAACTGCCAAAATGATACAAGACAAAATATCTTATAAGATCTTATGTTAGTGAATCTATGACAGAACAGGTATTGTCGTCTTTTGTGATACAATATGTCTATTTTAGGAAAGCAATTTGGAAGTATAGATACAAAAATTCATATTGCAAATCAACACATCAACAAGCCCACTTTTAGGAAATATCTGACAGATTTCCCAAAGATAAAAATATCCAAAAATTGAACTGACAATGTTAATATCAAGAAATAGGAAACAGATTGAATAAATTACTATAAAGCTGTACAATGGGGTATTATGCAGGGATTAAGAAAAATGTGGTAAATTGACATGAAATGGCATAACAAGATGATTGTAATAAATGACCAGTAAATGTCAAATGAAGGGCATATCACAGAATGGTGGGTTAAGAATGATTCTAGCGTATAAAATAAGTTATTTATGAGTACATATTATATCATACAAAACTGACTAATCATGGGCAAGGGAAGAGGTGATCATAAAGACTGACTTTTTTGAACTATTATTCATATAATGTCCCTCTGTATCTTTCTGTGTGTGCTATTATTTTGTCATATACTGAAGCATGTATGACCATTTTTTTCAATAAGCCATTTTAAATTGTTGTAAAAATTTAAATAAAAAATGCCAAACAGTGTGGTAAAAATATTGGCCTTTTGTGTTATGGTTAGGTTTCTATTTCTGTACTTATTCATATATAAAAGCCATTATCAAATGGCTTGTAAAATTCAAAACAGAAATAACACAGTCTAATAAGTTGATGCTTTTATAACTTATATCTTAATATTCCTAATGTTAAAAAGACACTAAAACTAAAGATAAGAGTATTTTGTGTCATAACTGTAAAGTAATTGTTAGAACTAATGTAATAATAATATTTATGATATCTAACATTTTTAAAGTTGTCAAAGGTTTGTAGTGTGCATTATTATCTTATTTGGGCCTCATAACAGCCCTGTAAATTATAGATGAATATAATAAAATTGTAATAGAAATTACCCCCAAATTTCCCATATCCCACAAACATAAACATCTTACAGACAGAATGTTGCATTTTAAAATGCATTGTAAATATAAACTGAAACACAGATTTCACAAATGTGTCTATCTTAAAATTTACCTCGCTAAAGGTTTAGAAGCATAAAATGACCACATTAGCATAGCCTATGCACATTAACAAATTGTTTATCCGTATTTAAAACCAATGCTTAGAATTATTTTTTTATGTACTAGTTTGCTCCACATGTAGTGAATTTGTGTAAACTAGAGTAAAAACAAAATTCCCTTCTTCCTTGTTGCAGCCATATCCAAAGCCGTTGCAAGCCACAGTTGTCGCCTGGAACGCCACATAAGTCGGACTCAAGGATGCAATAATGAAGCAAATTTATTTATTTTTTTTTCACTGCTCCTGCAAACCCTTTCATTGAGATGTAATTTTCTCCTTCTCTGGATGAAACCTCAAGCAAAGCCCATAACTTTTCCAGTCATTGTCTGCTTTATAAAAGCCTCCTGTCCCATTAATCGCTCCAACGGACCCAAGAGTTCCATTCCAGGAGCTGTTATGTTCAGGCAAAGTAATAATCAAACTCCAAACTTTATTAGAATTCAAAATTACTCTCCTTCCTCTTCTTGGGCCTATGCAAGGCAGAAAGGGGTGGGGTGTCATCTGGCACCTCTCCTTTTTCTTCTCCTCCTTCTCCCTCTTCTTCCTCCAAGCTAGGAGAAGAAGCAAGGAATCAAGAGAGTCTTACTTCTGTCTACTTGGAGAATGTGGTAAGCTGTCCGTGGATTCCATCCCACTTCCTAGGAAACGCGCCTCTCTTCCGGGCATTCTTGTCCCTCCAACGTACTTCACGTCACTCCAAATGACTATTGGATAGGAAATACATATTTTCTTTTCATTTGTCAACTCAAAACACTGGGGAGAAGCATGAGAGTGGACATGGCTGAAGACAGCAGTACCTGGACAAGGAACAGGGATTTCTAAACACATAAACCAAATGCAACTGGTTTGGGAGAATCATTTTCACACCCGACACACTTGTGCTTGACCTCTGAAAGTTTTTGTAAAAATTTAGTATCCAGTTTAGTCTTATTCATACTACTTCTCAAGCACCCATCCTCCTATTTTAATCTTGGCTGCAATTACATGTATGTCTATATACTTAAAGGTACGATTTATGCATATGGGTATATTAAAGATATGTGATGTCTTCAGGCTTTTTAAAGCTAACTTTAGCTTTATTTTTTGCATTGAATGACACATAAGAAATTTTTAAAAATATTTAAAAATATTCTCTGCATCAGGAAAGACCCAAGAATAAATTATTTTAATGATATTTTCCCTATATATGCATAGATTTAGCCTATCAGGAGGATGACTTGAACATAACAATTAAAAAAAGAAGTAACTTGTCAAGTGAGGAATTTTCAAGTCAAAGTAAGTTGACATTGTCACTTTATATTAAAATGTTTGTGAAATTTGCTATTTCAAATAAAAGAAATTCAAGTTTCATATTTATTGACAAATTTAATATAGGGATGCATAAGGTAATTCTCAGGGCTGCATCTTTGGCAACCACCTAATTCTATGTTATCTCATCGGTAAATTCACTATCCACCTGCTAAAATCAAAGTCTATATTTTTGAAATTGATATGTATCTTGTCCTACTCCTTGCAGGAAAAAAAGAGAGGAATATCTTATCATTCACTTAACACCTTAGGAAACTAAAATGTACGTTTCTATCACAATTTGGGTATCACAGAACAAGTATAAGTATCTGAATTTACAATTCCTACATTTTAATAGATAAGATTTTCCAGTTGATATTCATCTGGCAACCAGTGGAAAATGATTTCCTTATTACTGTTTATCATCATTGGCAAAACTGTGGTGATGTCAGCATCCTATTGCAGTTTGTCTCTCAAAAAGACCAAATCATTTTAAGAGCTAGGGATCATAATGTGGCTATGAATAAGGGGTTATTTAATAATAATCACATTTTGGAAAACCTATTATATCTTTTTCTATTCTTGTAACCATATAAGAGATTATTTGGCAAATTTGGTTATTCTACAAAATATAATAACATAAATATGGGGATTGGAATGGGACTCTACCTTCTAAGACCTTATAGAATGGAGATAGAATGGGTAGGCACAAAAAACAAAAATTATAATGCAACGTATTGTTGTTATGTTAAAGTTATATGACAGATACAGAAAGAACTTAAGGCAGATTGCTGATAGTTATCTGAGAGGATCCAAGATATATTTAAAGAGCAGAGGAGCCTTGAGCTAAGACTGACAGGATGAAGAGGCACTTGGGTGACAATCAGCAGCAGATGTGACAGATGAAAGGAATATCAGGTGTGAAAGCATGAGTCTGACAAGGTCTGGGAACACTAAGTAATTCAGAAAGGGAAAATGGAATGTTGAATCAGGTGAGATACAACATTTACGTATGGTTCACACTAAGAAAAATCTGGTATATTATGCAGGAGATTAGAGTATTCTCTAATTAAGTTTTTAATAATTACGCTTCCATTTGTCATTGACCAGTCAGATATCTGTGTTGGAGAGATCATCCTGGAGGTGATACTGAGGATGGACTAGAGAAAGATAAGCATAGAGAAAGAGAGATAATTAAGGAGAGTAATACAATTATCCAAGTGAGAAGAATGAGGGAAGAGAATTAGGGCAGGGACAGTGAGGATGGAGAGGAGGGGACCAAGAAGAGAGATGTTTAACATTGAGAATGTGTCAAGTTACTGACTCTGGAAGGTCACCAAGTAGAGAAATCTAGGATCAAGTTCCTCTGTTTCTGGGTGGAGCTAATGAGAGGATACTGTTTATTCCTGGGATGCAGGGGAGGTCCAATATTAGCAAATTAATCAATGTGATACACCACATTAATAAAAGAAAGGATAAGAACCATATCATTCTCTCAATAGATGCAGAAAAAGCATTTGACAAAATACAGCATCCATTTTTATTTAAGATTTTTTATTTATTTATTTATTTATTTATTTATTTATTTATTTATTTGAGAGAAAGAGAGAGAGAAACAGCATGAGAGGGGAGAGGGTCTGAGGGAGAAGCAGGCTCCCCGCTGAGCCAGGGGCCCGATGTGGGACTTGATCCCAGGACTCCGGGATCATGACCTGAGCCGAAGGCAGTCGCTTAACCAACTGAGCCACCCAGGCGCCCCCAGCATCCATTCTTGATAAAAACAAAGTAGGTATACATGGAACATACCTCAACATACAAAAAGCCATATGTGAAAATCCCTATATTACAAAGCTGTAGTCATCAAGATAGTATGGTACTGGCACAAAAACAGACACATAGATCAATGGAACAGAATAGAAAACCCATAATTGGACCCACAACTATATGGTAAATTACTCTTTGACAAAGCAGGGAAGAGTATCCAATGGAAAAAAGTCAGTCTCTTCAACAAATGATGTTGGGAAAACTAGATGGCAACATGCAGAAGAATGAAACTGAACCACTTTCTTACACCACACACAAAAATAAATTTGAAATGGATGAAAGACTTAAATGTGAGACAGGAAACTGTCAAACTCCTAGAGGAGAATGCAGGCAGCAACCTCTCTGACCTTAGCCATAGCAACTTCTTACTAGACCCATCATCAGAAGCACTGGAAACAAAAGCAAAAATGAATTAGGACTTCATCAAGATAAAAAGCTTTTGCACAGCAACAGAAACAGTCAACAAAACTAAAAGGCAGCCTACAGAATGCGAAAAGATATTTTCAAATGACATATCTGATAAAGGGTTAATATCCAAAATCTATAAAGAACTTATCAAACTCAACACCCCAAAAACAAATAACCCAGTTAAGAAATAAGCAGAAGACATGAATAGACAGTTTTTCCAAAGAAGACATCCAGATGGCTAACAGACACATGAAAAGATGCTCAATGTCACTCATCATCAGGGAAATACAAATCAAAACCATGATGAAATACCACTCATACCTGTCAGAATGACTAAAATTAACAACACAGGAAACAACAGATGTTGGTGAGGATGTGGTGAAAGGGAAACCTTCTTGTGCTCTTGGGGGGAATACAAATGGTGCAGCCACTCTGGAGAACAATATGGAGGTTCCTCAAAAAGTTAAAAATAGAACTACCCTGTGACCTAACAATTGCACTATTAGGTATTTACCAAAAGGATACAAAAATATAGATTCAAAGGGGTACATGCACCCCAATGTTTACACAGCATTATCAACAATAGCCAACCTCTGGAAAGAGCCTGAATGTCCTTCAACTGATGAATGCAAAGAAGATAGATAGATAGATAGATAGATAGATAGATAGATAGATAGATATAATGGAATACTACTCAGCCATCAAAAAGAATGAAATCTTGTCGTTTGCAATGACACAGATACAGCTAGAATGTATTAGGGTAAGGAAAATAAGTCAGTCAGAGAAAGATGAATACCATATGATTTCATTCATGTGGAATTTAAAAAACAAAACAGATGAACATATGGGAAGGTGGAAAAAGAGAGAGAGGGAAACAAACCATAAGAGACTCTTAATGATAGAGAACAAACTGAGGGTTGATGGAGGGAGGAGGGTGGGGTATGGGCTAAATGGGTGATGGGTATTAAGGAGGGCACTCGTTATGATGAGCACTGGGTCTTATATGTAAGTGACAAATCACTAAATTCTACTCCTGAATCCAATATTACACTAGATATTAACTAACTAGAATTTAAATAAAATTTTGAAAAAAAAAAACAAGATAAGTAATATAAAATGGAAATAAGTTTGGTTTGTTTTGTTTTAGTGAAAGTTTGAAGGA
Organism: Mirounga angustirostris; assembly: GCF_029215605.1. Classification (NCBI taxonomy): domain Eukaryota; kingdom Metazoa; phylum Chordata; class Mammalia; order Carnivora; family Phocidae; genus Mirounga; species Mirounga angustirostris. Next base: position 40,831,998 of record NW_026991722.1, on the reverse strand, counting down.
AAGAAATTTCTCTTTAGGTTACACTGAATCGGAAGTTCCTATGAAAATCTTTATGGATTTTCCCATTGTGGAATAAAAAATATTTTTAAATCTATTTTTCTTTCTGTTTTATATGATTGGGGATTTTCATGAAATCACTATAGATGATCAAATAAAGTTGATATCTAATGCTAATAACTTTTAAATCACTGATATTAGGGTAATTGAGCCAGAAGCTGTATTAGAACTATATACTTTAAAGAAAACATGAAGTAGTGATTCCCTATGCCTTGAAAAAGACTATTTATTAATGCCAAGTTGTCCTTTGTAGTATCATTCTCTAAGGTTATGGCTCTCAAATGTTTTTGGATTTGGCTCATCAGATGTACATTTTCACACTTTGCGCTGGAGTCAAGGGGAGGTAGAAGTGAGAAAATTCAGTGATAATAAAAGTGTCACCTCATCAGTCAAATTATACCAGGGCCAGAAGGAAGTGGACACAGCCCCTGGAGTGTAGTAGGATGGATAACAGTGTGCTTACCAAATCTCACCTTGAGCAGAATACTGGGTGTAATTGGATGGAAGATATTGATAAATCATGTAGGGTCAGGGTGGAGGTTAATGAAAATCCCATGGACCATTCTTTTTTTTTTTTTTTTTAATTTTTTTTTTTAAAGATTTTATTTATTTGTTTGACAGAGAGAGATAGTGAGAGATAGTGAGAGCAGGAACACAAGCAGGGGGAGTGGGAGAGGGAGAAGCAGGCTTCCCGCTGAGCAAGGAGCCCGATGCGGGGCTGGATCCCAGGACCCTGGGATCATGACCTGAGCCGAAGGCAGACGCTTAACGACTGAGCCACCCAGGCGCCCCCCCATGGACCATTCTTGAATAACAACAGATGTGCACTAAATGGTCTTTCAAGAAAGGTGGGTTCCATTATATTCAAGGTCTTTCTGGGGGAGAAAAAGCATGCAATTTCTCAGACAGAACTAATTTCTTAGTTATAATATAAGAAACCACTGACTCTATCTCCATGGGTCCTCCCACTCTGCCTTGGTCTCAACCTCTCAGACAAAAACTGTCAAAATTGTGTTTAGAAGGATGCCACATTACTTGGCTTGTATGAGGCATCCAATTACTAATATCCCTAAAGTGCCTGTGCATTTAATCCCCTTAGTCCAAAAAAATGCATGTAAAATGTTCTCATGGCCTCCTCCCCCCAAAAAGCCCGTAATGAGCTGAAAGATTTTCTCTTTCCTTCCTTTTCTTAATGACTTACTTACTTTTCTTACTTACCACTTGCTATTATCTATGGTGTGCTTGAATGTGATAAAAACACCTCTTTTAGGGTCAGCATGTTTTATATTGTCATGTTTACCTCTAATATCCAAACTTGAACAGTTTTATGATTATGAAAAAGAGGCAATATGCTGGAGATATTAGTACATAAATCATTGTCAGGAAACAGATCCTGTGTTTCAAAGCAGCAAAAAGCTTTTAAAATATTGATATAGATCCAACCAAAATGTCATGCAGGATTTTCTCTTTTGTTCTAACTGGTATCTCCTAAAGACATGGCTTTTAAGTCTGGAGAAATCAGTTGATTAAACATTCTTATAAGTAGATTTATTTAATGGACTTTAATTAAAGAAAGAGGCTGTCAAAACTGATTTTTTTCTTAATATCTGCCATTTTATACATCATTTTTTAAATGTGAGAGTTAGAAATGTAAATTGTTATTTTAGGACTAAAGCACTTACCCAAAACAACACTAAAGCATTTTCTAAAATAGCAGAAAGACAATCATTCTAATTCATGTTAAAAATTTAGAAAAGTAGTAAAGATTTATTGTTAAATTCTGACATGTCAATTATGCTGAGACATTCAAATAGTCATTCACAAAGTCTCCATTAAAGTGTCTACATTTACATGAAAGTATTATTTCATCCCTTCACTTTATGAAACAATTTTGCTGGGTGATGTAATAAAAATGATCTAAATGACGAGGTTGAATAGAACTTTTAGGTTACAATTATTTACCTCATTATGAAGATATGTTCACATTTTATCCTTATATAGGATGAGCTCAGAAGAAGAAAATATTTTTAAATGTCTAATTAAATTAAATTAATTGTAAAAAATCGTTAAAACTGGAATCAAAAGAATTGAGACCTGGTTCTGCTATGGGTTACTTGCATCTTGACTTCAAATAAGTTTTAAATCCTTGGATCTCAGCTTTTCCCAATAGAAATAAGTAGGAAAAAGCAAAACTGTTTGTACACATCCACCCTATTCCACTGTTCTATTGTTCTATGATAAAAATAATTTTAAACAATTAATTATTGTACTATTTATTTCCCAATTTTATATATTTATGCACTATTATCTAACAATCCTTTTTTTCTTTAAAGAAATAACACTATTTGATATGATGAAGGTAAGACATTTTGATAGTAAATTTACCTTCACCTGAGTTGACACCATGGTTGTTTCTATGGAAAGCAAGTATAGGAAAGAAACCCACATCAAAGAAAGCATTGAAAGAAGTAGAAAAAGAAAAAAGGAAATATGAATTGGAAACATTTCTTGCCCAGACATAATGCATGGTGCAACAGGGTGGTTAGCAGATGATGGAAATAAACCTGAGTTTGGATTATGAGACCATAACTTCTTAACTATATGACCTCAATCAGATAAATTACCCATCACTTTAGACCTCAGTTTTCTAATCTATGCAATGGGGATAAAATAGAAACCAACTCCTGAGGTTGTTTTGAGAGTTAGATTAAATAATATGTTAAAGCTACTTGGCAGAGTGCCCAGCAAGTGCTCAATAGCAGGAATGGGTGTCTAGCATGCCTAGAGTTTAGTCTTGCTAGAAACCTTAAGGATACTTGAAAAAATAACCTTCAGGTTACTAGTCTTATGGTAAATAGTCAGGAATGCACAAAGGTAGTTTTGTAACATATCCTTGATATAGGGACTGGCCAGACACATGGCTGCATCCTCAGGGACACAAAAAAGCAAGACGATGATGAAAGAATGGGAAAGAGCAAGTTTTTCCATCTGTCAGAATCCACACCTGTGAGGGTGGTAGCATTGGTAATTTCAGTCCCTGTGGGGAACTGTGCAGTGACTGAGAAAAAGTTTATCTTCATCTGGGATTATGATACAGCCAGGGTTGTATATCAATGTTATATATCTTTTGCCATTAAAAAAATGTTTTATTCTTTAACTTTCCATCACTCTTATTTTCTTCCCATGTTTCCAGCCAGAAGAAAAAGCATCCAATCCAGGGTTTCCATTTAATAACCTTTTCCCAGAAAGGTGACAGAAGGTCACCTTCAATCCTAATCTTGTTTAGGAAGTCTCATGAAGTGTCTTAGGTGGTGGGCTGTGAACTGGACCTGAAAACTGCTCAGATATACAAAGGGGCAGAGGTATTGAAGGTAAATCAGAGGTGGCTTTAACAGTCTTTAACCAAGGCTTCAACTTTCAGAAACCAGGATTCTCCCGAATCTTTGCTTTCCTTTAGGTTTAACTGCTTAGCTTCATCTTATTTCCTGTCCAATACCATGATCCTCCCAAGCTCCCCAGACACAATTTGTTTAAAACCGTTGATTTACATGTGTGTACTCCACTGTGTTATTGGCTGGAGACTTTCAAGCAATGATCCCAGTTGAATGATGTGTCACCTTTAAATAGCTATCCCCAAACTGTGAGAAATCCTTAGCCTTTTGTTTTGTTTTGACTGGTATTTACTTTTAATAAAGATGTGGCCTGTCCTTTTAGTCAAATATTATCTCTTATATAAAATCCATATGCCCTGAAATGGAATTATTACTGTCATTAAATTAATAACAAAACAACAGCCAAAGAAAATTTTAATTACAGTGAGATTTTTAACTTGACTCTAATTTTGAGGGGCTGAAACTTTTCAATGAATTTTGTGTTGTTAAATTCAGCTGTTCTTAGTCTTGGCAAAGTGAATTAAAACAACAGGCAACTGTCCAAACTTTTAAATGTTACATTCTTAGAAACAAGCCCTATGTTTTGCTTGGTTTGTTACTGGCCATTCATGCCGTGACCATAGTAAATACTTTATATGTGTTTTGTTGAACGAGTCTTGCCCAAAACCATACCAAAACCATATAAATCATGGAGGGGAAGGTACATTGATGTATATTGCATTGTCTAAAGTGATTTTCTACACTGAGCTAATTAAAAAGATAATTGGGGTTTTTTTCTTTCATTCTGTCTAGTAACTTATTTTCACCTTCTCCTCCCTTGTAGTTATGATTTTTTGAGGGGTGGGGTATGGGGGGAGCTCATATTACAAAATTGAAACTTTTTGGACCATTGCATAAGTAGTAAGTATGAGTAGTAGAAAGCTAATAAAATCACTGTGAATTAAATAACAATCAGCTTTGAGTAACAATAACAGCAACAAGAAACGTATGATGTATGGACAGGAACATCTGGATGCTGCTGTCCAGAAAGGCACTCAAATTAGTGCACAAGCTTAAGCAATGAGCATATACTGGCACAGCCAGGTTTTGTTTCCAGCTTTTGGAAATTGCAGAAAAATGAAACAAATATATGTCACTGTCGTCTTTGAAATGTTGAAATGGAAGAGTTTGGGAGACCATAAAGTTAACATTTTATAATTCAGAGAGTCTACAACAATCATCAAACACTATGATAAACTTGTAATTCCTGGCAACACTTCCAGGCTGTTGCACATAAAGAAGTAACCCTCCCACTCTTTTTCAGACATTTCTATGTATGTCTTTGTGAATTGGTAATGCAGGATTTCCCTTGACACGGATGTTGGAGAAGAGAAGGAAGGGGAGTAGATCTCATTAATGAATCATTAAAACCAGAAAACCTACGTGGAATAAGAGATCTTAGAAAGAATATTTCAGCCTTAGTAAGACCGGTAGTGGTCTTCAGTTTTGGTCGGCCTTGAGACCTACCACAAGGAGTAACAGATTTTGAAACAGGGAGAAATAAAAAGGTTGACTTTGGTGATTGAAAGAGGCTCTTCTAATGAAGATGAGGTGGTTTGCAAGTAACAATGTTGCTCAACATAGTATCATTCCCAAAAGCCAGATGCTAGGGTAGGGGGAAGTGCTGAATGTCTCTGATCTTTGTGACCAATCTCAGTGATGAAAGTTGAAAGTACAGCACGAAGAAAAAGCTACAAAAATTCAGACTTACATAAATATCTAATGAGTGTGAGAAGAGTGGAGAAGTAAGCCCAGCATAGTTTCAGGCCCCTAGCAGTTCGGGAAATACATTTTTAGGACATAGGGAAAAGCCTTTATCTACAGAGCTGGGGATGAGCAGGTGACTTATAACAGTTTAACATAATCCAATAAGAGAGGAGACGTCTAGGAGATCTTCATCCCTACTAATGTCAGGAGGTGTTCTCAGATCCCTTGGCAGTAACTGACAAAGTATCCATCGACTGTTCAGGCCAAAAATCAAACTACAAGGAGGATAAATTTTGAAAATATTATGCTGAGTGAAAGACCACATATTGTATCTTTTCATTTGTATAAAAGATCAAAAATGGGTGAATCTAGTGATTGCCTTAGTCTGTGAGGGACTGGGGCTAGGAAAAATGGGCAATGACTGCTAATGGGTTCTTTTGGGGGTGCTGAAATAGTCCTGTGAAATTAGGTAGTGATGATGGTTGCACAGCTCTGCGAATACATTAAAAAACATCGAATTGTACTTTCTAAATGGGTAAATTATATGATATGGGAATTATATTTCAATAAAGCTGTTATAAAAAGTGAAAATGAAGAAAAGGCTGCCCACAGTCTTGGAAGAGACCTGAGAGGTAATTGGAGTGCTCACTGTTAAAATAATTCCTGTGGCCGAGAAAATGACAGCATGGGTTGGCAAAGCCTACTTATTGTAACTCTATTCATAAAAGCATGGGTAGAACCCATTTCTAAAGAACCACATGGATGTCCAAGTGCAATTCAGGAGTTTTTGAAAGGAGACAGTGGGGGTAAAGAATGCTATAAAGGCATATGCAAGTGTTACCAAATAGGGCAGTCATTTTTTTTTCTTTTTATTCATGTTTCTTGACTGAAGTAGGGCTTATTCTACTTCTTGGTAAAGAGAGAATCCCACACGTGGCTTTACTGAAGTCTCACAAAAACCTACTTATATAAAATTTTTCTTCTTTAATCCCCATTTTATGGAAGAGTATCTGAGAAAATAGAGAGACTGAGTGATGTGAACAATCTGGAACCAGTAGAGGAAGAAGCCAAGATTGGAATATAAGCCTTTTAGCTCTAGGCTCTATGGTCTCTCCCTATGCCACTCTGAGTGACTCTCTCAAGATTCTGCTGACTTATCATCTTTGGAGTTCTATCTCGTTTTGAAGCCAAGATCCCCTTGGAAATGACTACAGAGAGGAAACATTCTACTTTCTTTGAAGTTCTTATTTAGTTGATGTAGTAGAATGAATATAATTTGAAGAAAATGGCTTTAATTAAATGACTGTTGCATTCTATGCCTACTATTTCCGTAAAAAATGAAAAAAATAATATTGCAAGGAGGCTACACTTCTGTTGGCAGTAAAATTGGTACTGGCACTTTGAAAAACTGTCAGTATTGACTTGAGGCAAACAAATGCACACTTTGTGGCGAAGCATTTCTACTCTTAACATGGTTGCCAAATGACATGTAGGAGAACGTCCATAGCAGCCTATTCTTAATACCCCCAAAACCTGGAAATGATCCAAATGAAATACATTTGTTCTATTCAATTGGTGGAATACTACAGAACAATCCCCCCAAATCTGTAGCTATACACAACAATATAGACAAATCTTGGAAAACATACCACTGAGGGAAAAAAAGCCACAAACAAATGAGTATACACAGTACAATTCTGTTTATAAAAAGTTGAAAACCAGGAAAAACTAACCCTGGCAGTGGGGAGAGAGGTAATAGGACCTAGAAGTGGAAAAGAGGGTGGCTTGTCAGGTGCCAGGAATGTTATTTCTTAATACAGGTGCTGGTCCATGGGGATGTAAATGCAATAAAAATCAACCAAGCTAGACTCTCATGATTTTGTATTTTTATGTGTATATAAGTATGCATATTCAAATATATATCATGTGAGCTCCTGGGGGAGAGTTTTCTTGAATTTCCAGATTTTTGCCTAATGAAATACCCTATATAAAATATGCATATGACAGATTTTCTCTTTACACAGTAGAGCAGACCCTGGTAGAAATCCTCCACCAGAACGGATTATATATTCAGTTGTTTGCTTCAAACTCGCACTTATACAAAATCACACAACACGGTACTGTACATAAATGACAAATTGCTCCAGGGCATATACCTAAGGAGGACTGCTGTCACCTGAGGGGTGAAACTAAAAAGATATAATGTAGTAAAAGCAACAAGTGAATCCCAGTGAAAAAACTCCAAGCGTTCATGAGCAGGTGGCTTTGAGGAGGTGTCATTTAACAAGAAAGAGCGAGCAGTGTGAAATCCTGAAGCCAGAACTTTCTCAGCAAGAAGAAGTAGTAAATGCCAAGCCCCTGAGGTGAGAACGAACATGGCATTCATGAAAAGTAGAATAAGGACTGGTTGCTGGCTCCAGTGGGGGCACAGAGAAGTGACAGAGCTGTTCAGACAAGCAGGCTCTGGTTGGGTGATTCTGGTCAATGCAGCTAAGGAAAATGGATTTTAGTGCAACTCTGAAGCCACTGGAAGGTTAAAACAGGTCAATAAGATGATATAATTGGCATTTTTAAAAGTTCACTCTGACTGCTCTACAGAAAATGGATTGTGAGGGGGTGGGGGAATGAAAGCAGAAAACCATTACAAGGTTACTGTTATAGTCCCAATGAAAGCTTGATAGGAGGCGTCGAAGGATTGTATGGAGGGGTGACCGGCAGGGAGGAATCAAATATTTGAGGGCTTGAACAGGTCAAAGGAGGGCGGTTCCATTTCCTCAAACTTGGAAAGGCCAAGATCAATGGAAAAAATACATATACAACATTTAACATAAAGGGTGGAAATGTTTAATTCATGTCATTTTTGTTGTTATCACTGTTGCTTTGGCTGTTTTGGTAGGCTATAAAACTCTGTAAATAAAACATGATCTGAGCACTTGACTACAGCAGCTATAAGAGGTCCCATTCAAGGTTCTTCAACATCAGTATCTATACGTAAAAAGAAATCTGAAATAAGCTCCTCTTTTTACAGGTAATGAGATTAAATATTAGTGAGCTAAATGATTTTTCTCAAGGCTGACTTTACTCTCGAAAGCACAGAATCTCTTTAAATTGCTATATAGTGGAGCGGAAATATTATTTATAACCAAAATGGCAGGGCAGAAGTACAGCTCATGTGAGTTGGAAATTCATCTCTATTCTGCAAATGCCAAAACTGCTTCTATTTCTTCTGTGTGCTAAACGATGGAATCTAAAGTAGATAATTTATCTGTTTTCGAGCAGAGCACATTGATGAGTCTTTTTTATGGCAAGCTAGAATCAGAAGGAGTAAAGAACTAAACTTTCCATGTTACAGCAAATGGAATTGAGTTTGCAAGAAACTTATTCTGTGGTAGAAAAGGCCACACACAAATGTTTGCATGAAAATTTTGTTTATTTTTTTGTACATTAAAAATGGGTCAGTGTTCCATAGCTGGTAGATAGAAAGCAGACAGAACACAGGAAATGAGGCAGTGGGTACTTAGAGGCTAAGTAATAAATTGTGCTAATTTGAAAAACACACACACACACAATTTTAATTAATTAAAATTCAGCAGTAACTCTAGCACTTTTATTACTTAGGCCAAAGACATTTTCGGGGAGGAGAATTTTATTATTGGCATTATTTAGAATTGTCAACCTATGGTGATAAAAATATCAGTTTTGAGTTGGTTTTATTATTTTTAGTTATCTAAAGACAATGCGTCTCTCAAGGGTAGACCACACCCACCTACCTTCTCTGGGTTTGCCACCATAAGGAAATAATATGTAGATTAAGATGGTTACTAAAATTAGCATGTATATATATTCATATATACATCATATATGTGTTATTATGTATATATGTTATAGCATGTATACCATATATATATATTTCTCAAGGAGTTGACATCTGTGACACAGAATGTATTAAATCTGAAAAACTAACATTTATCATAAGATCAATAATTTCTAAGAGATGCAAACCTACAAGCCAGCAATATAAACATCTTTTTTTTTTTTTAAAGATTTTCTTTATTTGACAGAGAGACACAGCGAGAGAGGGAACACAAGCAGGGGGAGTGGAGAGGGAGAAGCAGGCTTCCCCCTGAGCAGAGAGCCCAATGCGGGGCTCGATCCCAGGACCCCGGGATCATGACCTGAGCCGAAGGCAGACGCTTAATGACTGAGCCACCCAGGCGCCCCTAAACATCTTTCTTGAAAGACTAAATTTCACATTTTATGCAGAATAGTTTGGCTTTCAAAATGTAATCTGACATTGCATGCAGTATTTAAATATATAAGCTTAAATTTTATACATAATACTCCAAATAAAAATAATCATTTCCCATGTTTATATAAAATGAATGTGATAAAATGTTAATTATACATTCTGGAAATTCATACAAAAAATACAGAAGATACCCCATGCACAGAAAAGCTTTCAAGTTCTCATAATTCTGAAAATCTCATTTTTTCCATAAAGAATAATGATATGTCAGGATTAACTTCCTGTACTTCAGACTGTTCTCTTTCACTCTGTTTGTAATCATGTAAAAGACACAGACACATAGGGTGCCTGGGTGGCTCAGTTGGTTAAGCCACTGCCTTTGGCTCGGGTCATGATCCTGGAGTCCCAGGATCGAGTCCCGCATCGGGCTCCCCACTCAGCAGGGAGTCTGCTTCTCCCTCTGACCCTCCCCCTTCTCATGCTCTCTCTCTCTCATTCTCTCTCTCAAATAAATAAATAAAATCTTTAAAAAAAAATCTTTAAAAGACACAGACACATAAATAAATGCCATGAGTCAAAATGAGGAACTTGCTTAAAATTTAGTTTAATAACATCTATCTGTGTAAAGTGTTTCTTTACATAAACAGAACATTCAGTCAACGTATCACACAAGCAGGAAATCTTCTGGAAGTTTCTCCTCATGTGGACAAGTTTCCCCATGAAGCCTTCCACATGGAGCTGTGCTTTACATTTTCATCATAATTTGGAGAATGTGTAAAACAAAAGCCTAAAAATCTGGACTGATAGAATACATTTGAGAAGAAAACAAGTGGTTGAGATATCTTTATGCCATTGTACCGACCAGTCACATGTATTCAAAACGGTGTGACAGAAAAATCAATAAAATACATTAAGCCTGACTTGGTTCCACTGGTTAAAAAAAATAAATAAATAAAAATGAGAACAAAAGCTATTATTCCATTCAAATGCATGGTAACGTACAGGGTCTCAATCCACACTAAGTTTTGCTGTAACTGTAAATAGTTTTGATTTTCTTCAAACAGCTGAGAAGTATTTGATGTAAATCTTGTTTGGCCCATGACAAAGAAGTGACAGATTTGATCCAAATTGTTAACATATTGCATTAAGGACTAACTACTTTTTTAAAATCCCAGTTCTGGTTAGTTTCTTTGCACTCAGCATCAACCAAAGCTATCCTGCAAAAAGCAGTTACTTTGCAGAGACACTTCTAAAGGAGAAACTTTGCTCAGGGCTAATCCTATGTGTACTGAGTCGCTGTCTCAAAGAAATCTTTGGTGTTCTCTCTTGCAAAAGCTGCTGCTTTTTTTTTTTTTGATCCTCCTGCTGTTTTAGACCCTGCTTGGTCCTTTGGTCGCAGGTGGTTATCTATTGCTCTGATGTAAAAGAAAGCATTTTGTTTCTGCACAATTTGTTGTAGACCCTTCAATTTGCAGACATTCTGAAACCATCATTTGTTTCCTTGGCTTTGGTTTCCTATTAGCCTGCATAGAATATACAAAATTTCTTCCACTACCACATGCCCAGTACAGGAGTAGAAACCCAGCTTCCCTTCAGCTTCCAGCCACAGCTGGCCTAGTAGATGCATCCTGTAATTTGTTACATGAATCCTGATGGATTGACTTTGCTCCATGACCTTGGTAATCAACTTGTCATGTAATGTTAAAGTTTCTTCCAGAACTGCGTGTCCTTGAGCATAACATTTCATGTCAGTGGATCTCAAATTACTCGTTGGTAAAATGGAGGAGGGGATGGATAAACATATTCATGTGCTTTTCTAAATGTGAAAAACGAAATCAATCATTATCATCTCTGGTAGATCAGTCATTCAGAAAATAAAAAGCAGAAAAGAATTGGCTACTCATATGTTCATTTGCATATTCATTCACCCATTAAAATGTAAACTCCATGCAGACAAGAGACTTGTTTTTCTTCTCTGGGGATCCAGTACCAACAACAGTGTCAAGCACATATGCTTATATTCAGAAGATACAAAGATACATTAAAAGAAATAAAATGAAGGTAACTTACTGCCCTCAAAGATCTGACCATTCCATAAACCCTCCTGCTGTGTTATAGTGAATAAAGCTCAGGGGCAGGGATGCAGATGCAGAGCGGCACCTGGGTGGCTCAGTCTATTAAGCGTCTGCCTTTGGCTCAGGTCATGATCTTGGGGTCCTGAGATGAAGCCCCAAGTTGGGCTCTCTGTTCAGCGGGGAGCCTGCTTATCCCTCCCCCTCTGCCTGCCTTTCTGCCTGCTTGTGCTTGCTCTCTCTCTCTTTCTCTATCTCCTCTCTCTGTGTCAAATAAATAAATAAATAAATAAATAAATTCTTTAAAAGAAACTAGGGGGGCACCTGGGTGGCTCAGTCATTAAGTGTCTGCCTTCGGCTCAGGTCATGATCTCAAGGTCCTGGGATTGAGCCCCGCATCAGGCTCCCTACTCAGCAGGAAGCCTGCTTCTCCCTCTCCCACTCCCTCTGCTTGTGTTCCCTCTCTCACTGTGTCTCTCTCTGTCAAATAAATAAGTAAAATTTTTAAAAAAATAAAATAAATGAAACTAGGTGCAGAAGTCCCAAGGTTAGCCTGTATTTAAGGGGTTGGGAAGCTTACTCTACATCTTGGTTGGAGAAGCTTGGCAGGAATTGCTACAACCATCTTTGAAAACAATTTCGTAAGGTCATCAGTGTTGTTTTAGTAGGCTGAGTGTCTAACTGCCTGCTAGGCTAGCTTTCCTTACCACTGTCAAGATTCTCTACACGCTCACTAGGAGAGGAATAAAACCTAGCACTTCACTAATTTTAAACTACCCCTCGAAAAGCATAAAACTCTCTATTATATGATTTTGTTCCATTTAATCCAATTCTGTAAGTTTCAAATTGGGTATCTTGGTTATAATGGCCAAATGTTTTCTGAGTTTCCTCATACTGAAAATTGGAGTGATAACATCTATCTGCTTAACCAAAAAAGTTTACATATCAGATGGACTAATGGATATTAAAGTTCTTCACCAGCTGAAAATTACTATACAAACATAAATTCTTATTATTGTCATACTTTGCTTTGACTCATCTTACTTCCCTCTGTGAGCATTAGTCCTTCTCCCACACAAAATTCTTTGCTCAGTCATGATTTCATAACAACATATCATCTTCTTATGGCATGGCAATCCTTTGTACTTAAAATAAAAGTAAAAAAGTTTAAATAAAGAAATAAAATTATTTCCTCCTAAAAATACTCCTCTAATTTGACATCCTTCTTACTACGAATGCATCACACTGTACTAACCAATGTGAATTTCAAAGTATATTTGAACATTCGAATAATTATTTATTCATTTCTGTAATTTATATTCTTTGTTTGCTGTATATAGCCTTATTCAAATAATTTATTTACAGGAAATTCAACTATTAGTTGTAATGAAGGGAAGCAGCACATTGATAATCTAAAAGTGTTAAGGGGAGTTTATATTTGTTTTGGGAATGTAGTTTTTTCAGGGGATTTGCTTTCATAATTACATTTTTTTTTCTTGCTAGAATTAAAATTATTTGCATTCCTTGGGCAGGGAGGCAGAAGATACTGAGTAGAATTGTGAGTACAGAGAGAAGATGATCTGGATATAAACAAAACTCCATCATGAAGAAGACACACAATTTTAAAATATACTAATCACTGAGAGTTGATCACATAACGCATTTGTTCATTCCATTTCACTACCACACTATAAAGTCCTTGAGCAGAGGAGTCAGCTGCAATCAAATATAAATATTAAACTGAAAAGTACCATACCAAACCCTTACTCTGAATATGATAAATAACTCTCAGTGGCAAGAATATAGTTACCTAATTCTGGGACTGACCCAAAAGCATATAGGTTGATGTGATTTTATTGTGTCTTTTATCCTCTCTTCTGATACAAATATTTGCATGTGCATATTTGTGTATGCATATATATGTGTGAAGAGAGAAAGAAAAAGAGAGAGGAGAAGGGAAATTGAATAGAATAATGAGAGAAAATGATGTTCCAACTAACTTTAATGACAAGATTCATAGCAGCATAAAGAATGATTTCATGGGAGAAAAATAATAAGATAAACATTTAAATCTTATATTTCACAAATAGAAGGTAATTTTGGAGTTTACCTCAATGAATGTAATGGAACACTTATTGCTTTTATTTAATTTAGAATAGGATATGCATTAGCTGTCTCTTAGCTAGGTTCATTTATAAACTATTAATGATTTCATTTGCATTTTTACCAAGAACAAAAAAACAGTTATTGCATACGTCTTTTTTTCTCCAGACACTGAGTCATTATTTAATTAAGTACTGTTTATAGTTTTACATATCACATTTGCATTTTTATCTAAGCGCTGCAATTGAGTAAACATATATTTAATTTATCATCTCATATATTTTTTAATCTCAGCTGATGAATGTCATTAGCTTTTCTTATACTGGCATGTTTCTTTAAATTCTTTAACTCATAAATGGTAGTTTTACTTCCTTTTCTTTGGAAATAGTATTGTTACAAAGTTAGAGACCAAATGAAAACCAAAATATTCTGACAGTTTTTCAGTGACCCAGTTTACAGATTCTATATTTAAAGTAATCGCATTTTTACTGTATATTGTGTGGTGTTTTCAATTACTTTTTTACACAGACTTGATTTTCCCACTGCATGTCTCCTTTTAAGAGCTATGTAAGTAGTTAACCATGTTTTGAAAATTCTGCAAAATCCTTAATAAAGCTTAAGCTAGTATAACATAAGAGAACATTATCAAAATGGAAGAAATGGATGTAATATATAAACTCAGGAGGCTATGATCATTATCTACAATTACAGGAAGAATTTTAGGAAACAGAAGTATAACATTACAAAACGAAAATTGATTTTGAATATTAGGAAAACAGGATGAAAGCCTTTAAACTCTATGAAACTCTTCTGAGGTAGGTAAAATAACTCCCTTGTGTAGAATAGTTTTATTGGCACATCTTTAAAAAAACATAAAAGCAAAATGTTAGAAAAAAATCTATAGCTATCTCTGCATCTATCTATATCTATCTAGCATCTATCTATCATATATCATCTCTATATCCATAGCTCTATAGTGCATGTGTTTAAAGAGAAGACTGAAAAACTCACTAACACTTCACCAGAATGGTGATGTCTCCCCAATGAGACATTGACTCTTCATACCATTGCTCTCTTCACCAATGGTAGGCGGAATCTCCAGGCTCAATTTTCCAAAAACAAACAAAAACAGACCTAAGCTGGTTTAGAGGGCAAGAATCAGAGCTTCCGTAGCCTGGAGCTGGAGCACTGGAAAGTTGGACTTTCCAGGTGAGGTGAGGTGAGGTGAGATGGGGTGAGGCTAAGAGTCTAAGAGGCAGAGAGCCTAATGCAGAGAAGGAAGGAGCTGGAATATACAAGCTAATGGGCTGGCCAGAGCCTTGATGCCCCTAGTCATACGACTATAGAAAGAGTAGTGAGTGAGGAAGCTGAGCTTGAGATATCTCCTCCAAGTTGGTAGGGTATTGAAGTGGTTGTAGGTCTCTGTTAGCCACTCTCAGAATTAGAAACAAACTATATCTGGAGGGAAATTTGCCCAAATACCTTCAGGATTAAGATCATAGGTAAGATTACCAAACAAACTAGAAGCCAACGCTCTGATGATAAACAATAGAAACAAGACACAAAGATTTCAAAACAAGGACTGCAGATTTGGGGACTGCCAGATATAGAGGATAGGGTAGCTATATAGAAAATTTAAGGGAAAAATGCAGTTATAAAGTAGGTGTAGAACAAGAAGACATACTGATGGGCAGATTTGAAAATTAAATTTCTAGAAATGAAAGACATAATCATTGAAATAAAAACCAACTCAATGGAAGGTTAAATGAGAGATTAGGGGCACTTAAGAGAAAATTTGTGAACCTGAAAAATATATGTTAAAAAATGCTTTGAAAGCAATAAGAAAAGACCAGAGATAGAAAACAAGAGAGATTAAAAAACCTAGAAGAGAGAATAAAAATTTCTCATTTATAGCTAGTTAAAGTACTAGGAGCAAGGGCTAAGCATAAAGCTAAAGAGATAATACTTAAAGTCATGATAGGAACAAATTTTCCAGATGTAAAAATATAGACCCGCAGACTCAATGCATCCCAAACAAAATTAATAGAAAGAAATCTAGGCCAAGACACACCGTCATAAAACCAAAAAAGATCAAAGACAATAATCATGAAATAGAAAGGGAAAGGTTACCTATAATGGAATGACTGTTGAAAGGACCATGGAATTCTCAACAACAGCAACAGCTAGAAGACATGAAATATTACTTTTAAAGTATTAAGGAAAGGTAACTGTCAACATAAATTAGTGCTTAAAATATGGTATGCCATGTTATACCATTATAATGCTCTGTTATATAATTCCAAATTAGTCAACCAAAGCACAATATTCTATATAGGACTGCATATATGTGTGATAAAACTATACTTACTATAATATAATGTAATATAGTATGGTATAGCATAGCATAGTATGGTACAGCAACTATAACATACTATTTTTGAAATGGTGGCTATCCTACAATGAGGGGAGGTAGGAGAATGGGATAGGGAAGGAGCACATAACGGCTGTAACAGATATGTTACAAGCACGGTTGAATTTTTGATATGTGTGTTGGTTCATGGCTTTATATTGTATCATAACAAAAAGACAAGTAAGCATAGACCAAGATAACAGTGCATTGTTAACCAAAGGCTTTGTTAAAATAAAATACTGAGCAAAAATAATCTCCATCCATTAAGTAATTGGACGTAAGAAATATATAATGGCATAAAAATAATCAGTAGTATTATTTAACTGCTAATAATAATCTTTAAAATGTTACAAAAGAAAAATAGCTACTGAGTTTATGGATGTACTGTGCAAATAGTCCTTTCCTTCTCATCAACATCGATAGCTTTTCTTCCCTCAGGGTTGGGACAGAAAGCAAAGCTACAGAATGATTTCCTAGCATCATGGACTCTGAATCTTTTTTCTATTACACACAGAAAAACACCTATCATCAAAATAAATAGTTACTAATCTGTTTCTAATGGTTCCACACAAGCTCAGAAAGAAATAGGGGGGAGTTGAAATGCTGCATTGAGTATAGGAGTCATAAGACATGGAAAATAGCTTAAGGGCAATATCAAATATAAATTGCCTGGAGATAAATGATTCAGTATTACTATGTTCATGAAAGTTCTCTGATTTGATTTAGCAAATTATTGAGTGGTATTATTTTAGGTCACGATGCATTGTGGACTAATGTCTCCATTAGATCCATATCACATAATATTTTTTCTATCATCACCTTGGTCCTCCGTAGCAATATAGAGAAGTAAGACATTGATTTGGATCAGAGTCTCGCCAGGATTTGCTGATTCCATGTTGGCTACAGACCTCATTGGAATAAGGCTGCCGATAAATTCAGCTAAGCTTAAAGGATATGTTTTGGACCAACATATATACTAGCTAAACACATACACATATCCAATTTGTTTTTCATTATAACAATCATGTCTTTTTTTTAAAGATTTTATTTATTTATTTGAGAGAGAGAGAATGAGAGAGAGCAAGCACATGAGAGGGGGGAGGGTCAGAGGCAGAAGCAGACCCCCCGCCGAGCAGGGAGCCCGATGCGGGACTCGATCCTGGGACTCCAGAATCATGACCTGAGCCGAAGGCAGTCGTTCAACCGACTGAGCCACCCAGGCACCCTATAACAATCATGTTTTTTTTAAGGAAATTTTGTAGTCCTTGTATTTACTGTTAGTTTTTGTTTGTTTGTTTTAGTATGGAACACTGGCAAATTCGCATGTCATTCTCACGCTCCTCTTCTCTGTATCACTCCAGTTTCAGTGTGTGTGTTGTCAAAACAAACACTACTATTAGTTTCTAATAAACATTGTCAAGGAACTGTATTAAGCTCTTACATTTTCTATATTTGTATTAAATAGACAAGTTTTTCATACATGAAAATGTATGTATCAGATGTTCATATTAACATGTTGTTGTACTAGAAAATCTTTGATAAGATTTAATAGAAGTAACTATGTTCCTGGAAAGCTTAAGTTATAGATTCTTTCAGAAAACAGTACTACTTCATATAAAGAAGATTTGAAATAAATCTGGTACATAATAATCTTTAGAGATAGCTGCTGACAGAATAAGAATAAGGCTATAAACAAGTTCAGCTCAGCTGAAAGAGAACACTTCTTGTAATGTAGCTTCCAGGATTTCTTGCATCATTAAAGATTTCAAAGCAACAGCCAATAAATAAATAAAGCAATCAATGCTTGTGTTATATCATAACTTAAGCACTTAAATAGCTCTATAGAAATATAATATTAGGCTATTGTGGTATACAGGCACAAATAAGTATAACAAATAAGGCAGATTATTCAATGTAAGGATATATTTAGTTTCCAGATTCAACCCCGTTGTCACACATGGTAGGATTTCCTTCTTTTCTGAGACTGAATAATATTCCATTATGTATATATACCACTTTTTCTTTATCCATTCATTTGCGTATGGACATTTATGTTGCTTTCATGTCTTGGCTTTTGTGAACAATACTTTAATGGATATCGGGGTGCAGATAGCCCTTGAAGATCCTGATAACAATTCTTATAGGTAGATATAGATAGATAGATAGATAGATAGATAGATAGATAGATAGATAGATAGATAGATAGATAGATGATAGATAGATAGATATACACAGACATGGAATTAATGAATTATATGATCTTTCTGGTTTTAATTTTTTGGGGAATCGCCATACTGTTGTGCATAGTGGTTTCATCAATCTACATTCTCATGAAAAGTGTGAAAGGGTTCCCTTGGCTCCACATTCTTACCAACACTTGTCACTTTCGTCTATTTGATGATAGCCATTTTAACAGCTGTGACATTGATATCTCATTACTGCTTTGGTTTAAATTTCCTTGATCATTAGTGATGGTGGACACCTTTTCATATACCTGCTGGTCATTTGTACTGTCTTCTTTGAAGACATGTTGATTCAGTTCCTTTGCTCATGTATTAATTGGATTATCTGTTTCCTTGCTATTTAGTTTTAAGAGTTTCTTATATATTTTGGATATTAACCCTGTATCAGATACAAAGTTTGCAAATATTTTTCTCCCATTCCGGAGGTTAACATTTTGATTTTACTGATTGTTTCTTTTGTTGTTAAGCTTTTTTAAAATTTTCTTTATCTCTCTTTTCTTTAGTCATTTTATTGAGGTATGATTGACATACTAAAAGCTATACATATTTAACTTAGACAATCTGATGAGTTTGGAGATAAGTACACATCTGTGAAACTTTCATTATAATCAAGGTTTTTTATTTATGAGGAATTTACTTTTTATTTATGAGGAATTTATAAGGCTTTACTTTTATGAGAAATCTAAAATAGCCAAACTCATAGAAGCAGAGAGTAGAATAGTGGTTGCCAAGGGATGGGAGGAGGAGGAAATAGAAGGCTATTAGGAAAAGAGTACAAAGTATCAGTTACAAAAAATGTGTAAGTCTTAGAGATCTACTGTACAGCATACTACCAATGGTTAATAACATTGTTTTATATACTTAAAAAATTTACTAAGAAGGTAAATCTTATGTTAAGTTTTATGTAATAATAATAATAATAATAAAGAGGGTGGGAGGAAACTTTTGGAGATGATAGATATGTTCATGGTATAGATTATGGTGATGGTTTCACAGGTGTATACTTATCTCCAAACTCATCAAGTTGATACATTAATTATGTATGGTTTTTGTATATCAGTCATACATACTGAGGTACAGTAAAGTGCTTTTTTAAGAAAGAGTGTATTTTTCCTAAAATAAGTCTTACCTTTTTTCTCTATGGTTTCATATATACATCTAAAGATCTCAAATATCACTGATTGAATTATGATCATTTTATTTACTGTAATAAGTTAACTGTTTGGAGGAGATCTAAAATATGATACAATATCTTTGGAGATAATGCAGTATAGAAGAAGGGTTTGTAAATATAGACATTTAAGACAAATGTCATCCTGTCAGTGAACACAAGTATAAGAGATGCAACTGAGTCTAAACCTTGGCTCCACTGCTTCCCAGCTGGCGACTTTGTGCTAGTTTCCTTATCAGCAAATGAGGATGGTAACTACCCTAGAGGTAGATTTTTAACATTAAATGATAAATGCATATCATGATTTCACAGAAGATCTGCCATTTAATAAGCATTGAGTAAACTGTCATTATGTCACTAGCCTATATTGAAGGATTGAAGGGTAGCATGAATGAGAAATGGAAAGGAAATGCCAATCCAAATGCTGATAACATAAATATTCAGTGAGCTTAATAAAATTCGGATTTAGTGGAGAAAACTTAATTAAATATAGTCATTCTCTCATCTGCTTTCCCATATAACTCAATTTTGGAAGAAATCTGATATTTTTGAGAAGATGGACTCTACTTTTTTGCAAGTTCTTACTTCAGCCTCATGATGTGAAACAGCAAGGCAGATATAATGCTAAGAAATATGAGATGGAAGAGTGCAAATTTGGTGGGCCAAATAGAATTTCTGTGGGTGTAATGATTTTTAGAAAATGACAACAAGCTGTCTAATATTGTATTTCCATATTCATCCTCAAGTAGCATGAACCACAAAATTCTTAGCTCAAAGCCTTCCTGGTTGGCTGGGTTATAACTTTGGGAAGCTTTATAGCTGAACTTTAAAATAAATCCACAGGATTTGGGGCTTCCAATTCAACATTTGGTATATTAATCTAAGAGAACAACATACATTTATTCTGTCCAAGTGTGCCATTGGATGTCTTAAAACCATGCTGCACAATTCTTCTGTGAGTGATTGAGAACTTTATATTGCCTTCTTGTCACCGTAAGTTCCATGAAAGGCAGTAACTCCTTAATGGATATTGGTTCACCTGTCTCATCTATTCCAATAAAAAGCTGAAATAAATACACACTTGAATCGCTCTGAGGATTTATTCACAGAGAAATTATCTGTCAGGAAGTTAGCTATATCCACGAGACATTCATCTCTTCTCTGTGGGTAGTAGGCCACCAGATGGTAGCTCTCCACAGCTCTCGTAGGCTGTGAATTGGCACTAATTGAAACATCAACACTCACTTCAAGCCTCCTATAGAGAAACCTCATCCCCAGATCTCCAAATCCTCTAAACCACAAATTTAGAGTGTACTGCATTTAATGTTATTGTTTTTATTTTGCAAATCAATAACATCTTCCCAGAAAATGCTACACATGTGGTAGAAAGAAAATCCTTGAAATTTTATCATTTACATTTTACATAATTTTATCTTGATTCTAAATGGCTCCAAAGAGCATTTTTTTCAAGATGGTGTAAAACATTGCATGTGATGGATTTCGCTCTAAGGAGAATATTATTTTGAACACTTTGATTCATTGAAGACATGTATAGGTTTTCTAATGATGGGAAATAAAACTAAATTACTATTTGATTATCTCCTGTATCATTTTCATGGCCATGAGCTAGAGAAACAAAAACATGCTTACATGGATAATAGCTACTCAAATAAATAATGTCCCATCTCA
This sequence comes from Mirounga angustirostris, assembly GCF_029215605.1. Taxonomy (NCBI): domain Eukaryota; kingdom Metazoa; phylum Chordata; class Mammalia; order Carnivora; family Phocidae; genus Mirounga; species Mirounga angustirostris. The sequence continues at coordinate 40,810,869 of NW_026991722.1, read as the reverse complement.
TTATTTTCCTAGCAAATATTGTATATTGGCCAAGTTTTTAATTGTTGACAAAATAATATAATAAAACCTGATTCAATTTAGCAAATATTTACTGAACACTCACTTGTGCTATTCATTGTGCTATCCATTGACTTGGTAGAAGAACAAATATGGCTCTGAAATAATTCCTGACAATTTGGGGCTTCCTTTCCAATGGGAGAAACCACCACAGATGCAAACACAATAAATGATCTCAGAAAAAATGGTAGTTATAGTAGAAGCACAAAGAATAATTTTTCCTGGGATGAATCAGGAAAAACTTAGAATCTAATGAAAAATAAACTGGAGTGGAATAGATGGAGAAGGGGCAGGGACATTCCAGAAGGAGAGAACAAGGTTATCAAAAAATAAAATATGAAAGTCAAAACACAGAGGCACCTGGGTGGCTCAGTCAGTTAAGCGTCTGCCTTTGGCTCAGGTCATGATCCCAAGATCCTGGGATCCAGTCCCGCATCCAGCTCCCCTGCTCAGTGGGGAGCCTGCTTCTCCCTCTGCCTGCCGCTCCCCCATTCATTCTCTCTCTCCCCCTCTCTCTCTCTCTGACAAATAGATAAATCTTTAAAAAAAATTCAAAACATAAAAAAGTAAAAAAAAAAAAAAAAGTCAGTGAGGTCAATTCCAGAAAATAGGTTCAGTAAACTGAATAAAATGAGAAATGGATTCCCCTCTGGAAGATAATTGGTGATTTTACGTGAATATGGTTTTCAATGACAAGGAATTTTCTTTTTTTTTTTTTTAAAGATTTTATCTATCTGACAGAGAGAGAGATAGTGAGAGCAGGAACACAAGCAGGGGGATGGGGAGAGGGAGAAGCAGGCTTCCCGCTGAGCAGGGAGCCCGATGCAGGGCTCGATCCCAGGACCCCGAGACCATGACCCGAGCCAAAGGCAGACGCCCAACGACTGAGCCACCTAGGGGCCCCGACAAAGAATTTTCTTAATATTATTAAGAAATAAAGCAGGTAACCATTTTTATCCTGAAGTAAAGGACTCATCTTGTATCTCAAAGCAAGTTCATTTTTACATTGCACAGTATTTCCTCAGTATAAAATGGTGAGGTTGAAAATCAGATTACCAAGGAATCAAGGACTAATTGGTAACCAAGTAGATCAGCATAAGAAGTGTTGATGGGATGTCATGAGAGAACATCAGCAATTACAGATTAGATAGCATGGAGAAAGAAAACAGCATAGTTATGGGAATTCTGTTTTCAGTTAATTGGTTAGATTTCCCAAAAACTCGATTTATCAAAGAGATTAACTTCAGCATAGAAAATCAGAGCATGAGAAATTCTGAGAGGCTAATGAGAATGGTACAGTGGAAGAAGTTAAGAACACGAATGTTGGAGTCCCGCAGACCTGTGCTAAAATCCAAACTCTGGCTGTGTAACCACACGCAAGTTACTCAATGACCCTGCTTTCTCTATGTAAGGATGTTACTAATAGCTACTTCAAAGGGTTGCTTGTAGACACATTAAAGAATACATATTAAGTGCTCAGAATGGTGCTGGAATGTAACAAGCCCTCAGTAAAAAATAGCTATAAAAAATGATCGTGGTTTCCAAATTGGATAAGCAAATGAAAAATGTATTCCAAAGTTCAAATTAACCGCTAAAAGAATACGCAAATTCCTTTTCTTGTACATCAAAAAAGAATTGAGATCTTTTTTAGTAAAATGTTCTTTCAGAGTTGAATTTCCACCAATTATTCTGTCTCTCCTCAGAGGGGACAGCCATGACAGAAACATGCTCCTAACAGTATTTTGAGTGATATTTGTTACTTCAAATAATTTTCCAAAAATTATTTAGTATATATTTTGTGTCTGTTGAAGTCCTAAAGGCAAATGAGTTGAACTGCAAAATATATTGCAGGGATTCCAAGGACCAGTATGGAGGAAGGTCTTCAGTCAGGTTTGTTTGTCACTCTCATGGGATCTGAATCACTGAATCACAACCTGCCTCACTATTTGCCTCTCTCTCTCTCTCTTTGTCTCTGTCTCTATCTTTCTCTCTCACCCTCCCTTCCCCCCATTCATCTACCTGCATTCTCTAGTAGTCTGGACCCCACCATGGGTTTCATGAACAGAGTTATTTTTTCAGATACGGGATGTAACAGTTTCACAAAGTTCACCTCATTCAGTCAATAATTAGAATGTTATGTTCCACAGGCATTTAAAAAATGGAATGCTTTTAGAATTGTCAGTTAAAATAAGTTGAATAGTTTGTGACAGCAAAGAATCAAAATGTATGTGTCCCACATCTCTAAACTGAAGAAACGATTCATGTAAATAAGTAGAAGTGAAAATAACAACCAATTGATTTGTTTGAGCAAGTTTATTTTTATAGAAACTCAGAATATTATTCAACTTCAGGAAAAAAGTCAAAGGTATACACCATTACACATCGATCAATTTTGCGTACTTTGCAACAATGTTTTCTATCATCTTTGCTGCATATATGGCACAGTCAATGGACTTTTTTCTATATAAAACAAGTATTGAGAGCTACTCCAAAAAAAACCAGGAAAACATTTTGAAGGCATTATGTGTAGAAGGTAAGAAATTCTGACTGCTTTGTCTCTAATCCCAGCATGACCACTTTCTATGGTCTACCATGGTCTTTCAAATAAGAACAAGAAGCAGGTTATGGTAAATATCAATTAAAGGAACAGTTGCTAGATTGTTAAAAGCTTACAGAAGTAGTAGGCAGTTTACAGATTGTGCAAGCAGAATTGATAAGGTGATATGAGATATTTGAGCTGAACTTTAAAGGATAAGTAGAACTTTTCAACTTATTTTATTTTTCGTTTAAAAATATATCAAACAGGGGCACTTGGGTGACTCAGTTGGTTAAGCTTCTGCCTTTGGCTCAGGTCATCACCTCAGGGTCCTGGGATCGAGCCCTGAGTCAGGCTCCCTGCTCAGCAGGGGAGTCTGCTTCTCCCTCTAACTCTGCCCCTGCTCATGCTCTCTTGTTCACTCACTGTCTTGTAAATAAACAAATAAAATCTTTAAAGATAAATAAAATAATAAAATAAAATATATCAAACATACAGGAGAATGTATACATATAATCTGTAGATTAAGCAATAAGAAATAACATTCATGAGCCTACCACCTACCTTAAGTAATTAAAAATTATCATTACCTTTGAATGTGTTTGTGTTTCCTTCTTTCTTCATATCTCCCTCAGACATAACCACTACCCTTGAATTGTAGGCTGATTGTTCTCTTGCATTTCTGTATGCTTTTACCAAATATGTATGTGTACCCAAGAAATATTCAATCTTTTTTTTGTTTAGGTTTCTTACCTTTATATAAATAAAATAATACTATGCATTTTCCTAAGACTTGCTTTTTTTGATCAATATTAAGTTGTGAGATTTAATCATATTTATTCATGTTGCTATTAATTTGTTTTCACTTATGTTACATACCATTCTATAAATAGACCTCAACTTATTTTTTTTTAAGATTTTTTACTTATTTATTTGACAGAGAGAGACACAGAGAGAAAGGGAACACAAGCAGGGGGAGCAGGAGAGGGAGAAGCAGGCTTCCCACCAAGCAGGGAGCCCGATGCAGGACTCGATCCCAGGACCCTGGGATCATGACCTGAGCCAAAGGCAGACACTTAACGACTGAACCACCCAGGCACCCCTCTATTTATTTATTTATATATTCTTCAGCAAAAAGATTTTGGGGTCATTTCCCAGTGGTTTTCTCTTACAGAAATGTTACTATAAACATTCCTAGCATATCCCTTGGTACACTCATGCAAGAGTTTTTCTAAGTAACATTATAATTTCTCATAGGATATGTGCACCTTCAATCTTACTACATAATGCCAAATACTTCCCAAAATTGCTTTTACCAATTTACACACCAACAAGTATTCAAGAAAAGATCCTGTTCATACATAGCTTTTCCAATATTTGATGTTTTTGGACCTCTTAATTTTTGCCACTTGAATCTATTCTTTCAGACAGATTCATATTTATCAAACAAAAAAGAAAGCAAAATTTTACATGATCATAAAGTTTTAGTCCTGGTGAATAGGAGATCTTTTTTTATTACTTATGACTGTAACTCATATTTGGAAGGGACCTTTGTAATGACATGCATTTAAATGTACCCTGATTTTTCATTAGTAACTAGGATTATAAGTAGTCAGCTCTTTGCTATTTTTGCTAATTAAGAAGGAAAGAATAGCAGATGATAGTAAAATAACACAGAAAAATTCAAAAATTAGTTCTACAGTTAAGCCTTGAACAACATGAGTTTGAACAGCACTGGTCCACTTATATGCCATTTTTCAAAATAAATACAGTACAGTACTATAAATGTATTTTCTCTTCCTTATGAATTTCTTGATAACATTTTTTTTTCTCTTGCTTGCTTCATTGTAAGAATAAAGTATATAATATATACAACATAGAGTCGAGTGTTTATGTTATTGGTAAGGCTTCTGGTCAATGTAGGCTATTAGTAGCTAAGTTTGAGGGGACTCAGAGGTTATATATAGATTTTCAACTGCACCGGGGTTGGTGCCCCTAGCCCACCATATGTGCTTAGACACACACACAATCTTCCCATATTGTAACAAATGAATATTTACACACTTCCTCAAGGCCTAGCTCCTGTCTGTCCCTGGAAGCTCAAAACATACTTAATGCCACTGATAACTTCATGTGATATAATAATAAGTCTAATCATTTGATAAAAACAATAAGATTGTGTGACATAATTATTTCAAATCAATAGAGCATTTGTATACTTGCATATGAGAGACATGTCTTATAGTACTAGAAGCTTTACATTGATTGACTTTTCAACTTTATTTTTAATTGGTGAACAGTAAACAGTTTCTAGTAGCCCAGCTTAATCCTGAGGAGATAAAATATTTAAAAGTTGATTGATTATGGAGGAGTTAAGATGGCAGAGTAGGAGGGGGACCCTAAGCTTGCCTCATTCATCCTTTGAACACAGCTAGATCAACATCAAACCATTTTGAACAACTAGGAAATCAATTGGAGGATTAAGAAAACAATGTGCACAATTAGAGGGAGAGAACATGGCAGATGTGAGGTTTGGAGACAAGAATTGGGGGAGAGAAAAGCTGCAGTGTGGAGAAGGGGAGGGAGTCCTCTTTGTGGAGAGAAGTCAGGGAGACGGAGAGAGTGGGAGAGAGAGCCGTATGTAGGGTTCGCACAAGACACCATCACGTGGGGATCCCCTAGATGCACTGAAAGAGAATGTGCCCCTTCCTGGAGAACATTTGGAAGAGGGTATACTGCTTCTCCAAGAACAAAAAGCCTGCTGGGTTCCACTGAGAGGCCATTCAACAGCAGGGGACAGAGGCGCACTCAAAGGGCAGATAACCCTGTGGCAAGTTTTCACTGTGCTTCACCATCAACTCCAGGCACATAAGCATCCATGTGACCGCTTTTCTGAGACAGAACAGTGCCAGGCACAGCACTGTGAGGTTTTCCTCTGGGGCAGAGGAGCAGGTCACACCTTGCCAGGTCCTTTGAAGATTTGGAGTTTTGAATCCCACCGCTGGCCAGAGATAAAACACAGGAGAACTGTGGTGCTGGGCATGCTGAAGGCCTGGACACAGACAAGGTTGAGGGCAGGGATCTGATGAAAGCCTGGGACACAGGAGAGATTGTTCACTTTTCTGTGAGGGTCTCCTGAACAGCGGTGGCTGAGTTCCCCTCCCTGGGGCAAGAGGGCAGAGTGATGTCATCTTCCAGCCCCTGCCCACCAGCACAATCAGACTTCAGAGAGAAACACAGCATCTCCAGTGGAGGCTGCAACCACTTACACCAATCCCCGCACCCCTGTGTTGGCAGGGGTGTCTTTACTAGGGCAAGTCTGATTGTGAGCAAGCACAATGGGCCTCTCCCTCAGAAGACCAACACAGGCCCTCCACATTCACCAAGTCTACTGATCATAGAATGCTCCAAAGTGTCAGCTTCAGTTTTGGTAGAAATAAGGCTAGGCTCTCCTTTTTATTATTATTATTATTATTTTATTTTATTTTATTTTATTTCTTTTTTTCTTTTTTATTTGGAATCAGGCTTATAGTTTTTTGTTGGTTTGTTTGTGTTTCCTTTTCTTGTTTTTTGTATCAGTCTTCTTTTTTTTTTCTTTTCTTTTGTTTTTGCTTCTTTCTTTTTCTTTGGAATCAGGCTTATAGATTTTTGTTCACCTGTTTGTTTCCTTTTTTGTTCCTTTTCCTTTTCCCTTTTCTTAGATCAGCCTTTTTTTTAATCAGTCTTATCTTAACAAACAAATCAAAGCACATCTAGTTAAAGGTCCAAATATTCCCCACTGCAAGCAAGGAGGAACTCTGCAGAGGACTAACCTGTGAAAGAGCAGCCAAAACACAACAGCAGAGTGCATAGAGCATACACCAGAGACACTTCCTGAAGTTCCAGGCGCTGGACAGTGTATGACCACTTTTCAATATAGTGTTACTCTCAGGAGCAGAAAACATAACAAGCTTTCATAATACACAAAAGACAGAAACCTAAACATAATGACAAGACTGAGGAATTCTCCTCAAAAGAAAGATCAAGAAGAAATCAAAACCTGGGATTTGCTCAAAACAGATATAAGCAATATATCTGAAGAAGAATTTAGAACAACAGTCATAAGAATACTAGATGAGCTTGAAAGAAGCATAAAATACACCAGAGAAACCCTGGCTACAGAGATAAAGGACATAAAAACTAGTGAGGCCAAAATAAAAAAATTCTGTAACTGAGATGCAAAACTGACTGGATGTAATAACAACAAGGATGGAGGAAACAGAGGATCAAATAGGTGATACAGAAGAAAACAATGAAGCTGAAAAAAAGAGGGAAAGAAAACTATTAGATCATGAATATAGACTTAAGAACTCAGTGATTCCACAGTAATATCCATATTGTAGGAGTCCCAGAAGAGTGGGAAAAAGGGCAGAAAGTTTATTTGAACAAATTATACCTAGGAACTTCCCTAATCTGGGGGAAGAAACAGGCATTCTAGTCCAAGAGGCACAGAGAACTCCCCTTAAAATCAACAAAAACAGGTCAACACTAAGACATATCATAGTGAAACTTGCAAAATACAAAAATAAAGACAGAATTCTGAAAGCAGCTAGAGACAAAAGGTCCTTAAACTAGAAGGGTAGACACATAATGTTAGCAACAGATCTGTCCACAGAAACTTAGCAGGCCAGTAGAAAGTGGCATGATATATTCAACATGCTGAATGGGAAAAATATGCAGCCAAGAATACTATATCCAGAAAGGCTGTCATTTAGAATAGGAGACATAAAGAGTTTCCAAGACAAACAAAAACTAAAGGAGTTTATGAACACTAAACCAGCTCTGCAAGAAATATTAAAGGGGACATTTTGCATGGGAAAGAGACACCAAGAGCAACAAAGACTAAAAAGGAACATAGACAGTCTAAAGGAACAGCAACTTTACAGATAATACAATGCCACTAAATTCAAATCTATCAATAATTACTCCGAATATAAATGGACTAAATGCTCCAATCAAAAGACATAGGGTATCAGAATGGATTAAAAAAATATGCTGCTTCCAAGAGACTCATTTTAGAACCAAAGACACCTCCAGATTGAAAGTGAGGAGGTGGAGAACCATCTATCACGCTAATGGACATCAAAAGAAAGATGGAGTAGTCATACTTATATCAGACAAACTAGAATTTAAACTAAAGACTGCAATAAGAGATGAAAAAGGGCACTCTATCATAATAAAGGTGTCTATCCAACAAAAAGATCTAACAATTGTAAATATTTGTGCCCCTAACTTGGGAGCAGACAAATACATATATCAATTAATGACAAAATTAAAGAAACACATTGATAAAAATACAAAAATAGTAGGGGCCTTTAACACCCCACTCCCATCTATGGACAGATCATCTAAGCAGAAGATCAATAAGGAAACAACGGCTTTGAATGACACACTGGACCAGATGGACTTAACATATATTCAGGGCATTTCATCCTAAAGCAGCAGAATACACATTCTTTTCAAGTGCACGTGGAACATTCTCCAGAATAGATCACATACTGGGTCATAAATCAGGCTTCATCCAGTACAAAAAGATTAAGATCATATTATGCATATTTTCAGACCACAATACCATGAAACTAGAAGTCAACCAAAAGAAAAAATGTGTAAAGACCACAAATACATAGAGGTTAAAAACATCCTACTAAAGAATGAATGGGTTAACCAGGAAATTAAAGAAGTGAAAAATACATGGGAACAAATGAAAGTGAAAACATGACAGTCCAAAACCTCTGGGATGAAACACAGGTGGTCATAAGAGGGAAATATAGCAATACAGGCCTTCCTCAAGAAGCAAGAAAACTTGCCAACAAGATAGGCAGTCCGGAAGTAACAGATAAATTCCTTGAAACATATAAACTACCATAACTGAAACAGGAAGAAATAGAAAATTTGAACAGACCTATAACCAGCAAAGAAATTGAATCAGTAATCAAAAAGCTCCCAACAAACAAGAGTCCAGGGTTGGATGGCTTCCTGGGGGAGTTCTACCAAACTTTTAAAGAAGAATTCATATCTATTTTTCTGAAGTTGTTCCAAAAAATAGAAATGAAAGGAAAACTTCCAAACTCATTCTATGAAGCGAGCATTACCTTTATTCCAAAAGTAGACAAAGACCCTACTAAAAAGGGGAATTATAGACCAATATCCTTGATGAACATGAAGGCAAAAATCCTCTGTAAGATACTAACAAATCAAATCCAACAGTACATTAAAATAATTATCCACCACAATCAAGTGGGATTTATACCTGGGCTGCAGGGGTGGTTCAATATCCACAAATTAATCAACGTGATACACCACATTGATAAAAGAAAGGATAAGAACCATATCATTCTCTCAATAGATGCAGAAAAAGCATGACAGAATACAGTAACCATTCTTGGTAAAAACCTTGAACAAAGTGGGTATACATGGAACATAACATCATAAAAGCCATATATGAAAGACCCAGAGCTAATATCATCCACAATGGAGAAAAACTGAGAGCTTTTCCTCTACAGTCAGGAACAAGACAAGGATGTCCATTCTCCCCATTACACTATTTAACATAGTACTGGAAGTCTTACCCTCAGCAATCAGACAACAAAAGGAAATAAAAGGCATCCAAATTGGCAAGGAAGAAGTCAAACTTTCACTCTTCACAGATGACATGATACTCTATGTAGAAAACCTGAAAGACTACCAAAAAATTGCTAGACCTGATGCATGAATTAATAAAGTCACAGGATATAAAATCAATGTACAGAAATCTGTTGCATTTCTATACACCAATAATGAAGCAGCAGAAAAAGAAATCAAGAGATAGATCCCATTTACAATTGCACCAAAAACCATAAGATACCTAGAAATAAACCTAACCAAAGAGGTAAAAGATCTGTACCCTGAAAACTTATGAAAGAAATTGAAGAAGGCACAAAGAAATGGAAAAACATTCCATGCTCATAGGTTGGAGGAACAAATATTGTTAAAACATCTATACCCCCCAAAGCAATCTATACATTCAATGAAATCCTGATCAAGATAAAATCAGCATTTTTCACAGAACTAGAACAAACAATCCGAAAATTTCTATGAAACCAGAAAAGATCCCTAATAACCAAAGGAATGTCAAAAAAGAAAACCAAAGCTGTAAGCATCACAGTTCCAGACTTCAAGCTCTATTACAAAGCTGTAATCATCAAGACAGTATGGTACTGGCTCAAAAACAGACACATAGATCAATGGAACAGAATAGAGAACCCAGAATAGAGAACCTCAACTCTATGGTCAACTAATCTTCGACAAAGCAGGAAAGAATAGCCAATGGAAAAAAAGACAGTCTCTTCAACAAATGGTGATGGGAAAACTAGATGGCAACATGCAGAAGAATGAAACTGGACCACTTTCTTACACCATACACAAAAATAAATTCAAAATGGATGGAAAACCTAAACGTTAAGACAGGAAACCATCAAAATCCTTGAGAAGAAAACAAGCAACAACCCCTCTGACCTTGGCCATAGCAACTTCTTACCAGACACATCTCCAGAGGCAAGGGAAACAAAAGCAAAAATAAACTATTAGGACTGCATCAAGATAAAAAGCTTCTATACAGCAAAGGAAACAGTCAAGAAAACTAAAAGGCAACAGACAGAATGGGAGAAAATATTTGCAAATGACCTATTGGATAAAGGGCTAGTATTCAGAATCTATAAAGAACTTATCAAACTCAACACCCAAAAAACAAATAACCCAGTTGAGAAATGTGCAGAAAACATGAATAGACACTTTCCCAAAGAAGATATCCAGATGGCTAACAGACACATGAAAAAATGCTCGGCATCACTCATCATCAGGGAAATACGAATCAAAACCACAATGAGACACCACCTCACACCTCTCAAAATGGCTGAAATTAACAATACAAGAAACAACAGATGTTGGCAAGGATGCAGAGTAAGGGGAACCATTTTGCACTGTTGGTGGGAATGCAAACTGGTGCAGCCACTCTGGAGAACAGTATGGAGGTTTCTCAAAAAGTTGGAAATAGAACTACCCTGTGACCCAGCAATTGCACTATTAAGTATTTATACAAAGGATTAAAAAATGCTGATTTGAAGGGACACCTTCACCCCAATGTATTTAGCAGTACTATCAACAATAGCCAAATTATGGAAAGAACCCAGATGTCCAAAAACTGATGAATGGATAAAGTAGATGTGGTATAAATATACAATGGACTATTACTCAGCCATCAAAAGGAATGAAATCTTAACCATTCGCAATGATGTGGATGGAGCTAGAGTGTATTATGCTAAGTGAAATAAGTCGGTCAGAGAAAGACAAATATATGATTTCACTCATGTGGAATTTAAGAAACAAAACAGATGAACAAAGGGGAAGGGAAGAAAAAATAAAATAAGATAAAAACAAACAGGCAGGCAAACCATAAGAGACTCTTAACTATAAAGAGCAAACTGAGGGTTGCTGGAGGGAAAGAGGATGGGCGGATGCACTAAATGGGTGATGGGCATTAAGGAGGGCACTTGGGATGAGCACTGGGTGTTATATGTAAGTGATGAATCACTAAATTCTACTCCTGAAACCAATACTACACTACATGTTAACTAACTTGAATTTAAATTTTAAAAAAATTTTTAATTAAAAAAAAAAACAACATTGAGACATATGATCTGTATACTATATTGACAAAACCTGGAATCACTTTCCCAGAATCCTAGAAAGTAACTCAATTATACAAAGTTTTATACTTAAAATGAAATTTCAGCTTCTAGAAATTTTAAATCCATAATTCTATGTAACTGAAGTATCCTGTAAAATTATATCAATTAAACTTTCTTCCTTCAAATTAAAAAAAAAAGTTGATTGATTACATCAAACCACAGTATATCTTAGAAAACTATGGGGCTAGGATGCCAGGAAGTTAGGGAAATTGGTATTAATTTTAAATGGATTGAGTTCATTTTCCATGTTTATGTCTGCTTTAGAGGCTTTTGTTTAGATGTAAAGAGAGAACAATTATTTGATCTTTTTATTCCTTTTTCTTTTTTTGTACAATGAATGTTTTAAGTAATGTTCAATATTCTTTAAGTATCTCACTGGCCTACTTTGCCTAAGCACTTTGCCTGTATTGTTCACATTACTTCAATGTGTCTTTCTTGGTTCTCATTGCCAAAATTAGGACAGAATCAATATAAATCTATATAAATCTATAAAATCCTTAATCATTAAAACCATTTCCCTCAGATTAAACTCCAACTCGGTCATGAAAATACTAATGAATGTAGGGCGCCTGGGCGGCTCAGTTGGTTAAGCGACTGCCTTCAGCTCAAGTCATGATCCTGGAGTCCCGGGATCGAGTCCCACATGGGGCTCCCTGCTCAGCAGGGAGTCTGCTTCTCCCTCTGACCCTCCTCCCTCTCCTGCTCTCTGTCTCTCATTCTCTCTCTCTCAAATAAATAAATAAAATCTTAAAAAAAGAAAAAAGAAAAAAAAAATACTAATGAATGTTAATATGACTCCATGGAAAGTCTTAACTGTGACGGTCCCAAATGTGTGACCAGTGTGTGTGCCAAGCTGATTGAACCATTTTTTTTTTAACAATAGCTTTTTAGTTCAGTGTAGGAAAGGAAAGAACCTGCTTTTTCACACAATGCCAAACCCTGAATAGTTCCAATTTCAGCCTAATCACACTGTCCTTAAAATTTCACTCTGCTTGAATAATGAAAAAGGATGATATGAAAATTGTATGAAACTAGCATGCCCCAGGACAGGTAGGGTAGGATGTAATTACATATGCTTCAACAGCTGGAGCAATGTGCTGTAAGAAAGCCTTTTAAAGTGACAGGAGTTAATTGCATGGGTTTTAGGGCAGAAGAAAATGTATGTGAAGAAGCAAAGGGGAAAGACACAAACCCCAACAGGGTGTCAGATTTCGAAATTTGAGAGAAAAAGGATTATTCCAAATTAGAAATGGACATAAAAAGTTAAATGGTAAGCCACTTTTTCCAATAGATGAAATAAAAAGGAGAATCTTGGCTAGGTGGGAAGCAGTGTGTTCCTAGCTAGCGTCCCAAGCATAAAGCTCTTTATGATGTACCTGCATATAAAATAGGACAGCCTCCCATAAACCAGGCTGTGGTATTTCCCCAGTGACACGGGTCCACAAGGCAGCTCAGTAAGAAAGAGCACATTTTCCGGCAATATCTGTAATGACAGTGGTGTCTATCTTGGACTAGAAATTGTAGGGCCATAGAAACCTTGATGCATTCAGTCTTGTCTCCAGCTGAAAAACACAAAGCTTTTGAAAGACACCCTTTGGGTGGCATTCCTCTAATGAAGGCTGAATCACTTTTTGCAAGCTGTGTGAGTTTGTCAAATGAAGAGAAAGGGACTGTGTATGATATAGGTGTCACACTGAAAATAAAACTTTCAAAAGGAAAAAGTGAGTAAGTTGTGGTATCAATCTTGGTCTTATCCATCTTGCCCACGGGGCTACCTTTTTACAGAGCTAGTTGGACATGAGCTATGCTGCTCACTCCTGGTGGGTGCAGAATAAACACAATATCTTACCTACTGAATGTTTTCAGAAATAGTATGTGATAAATCACCAAAAAAGAAACCTTCTTGGATTTCGTATAATTATGATCTCTTCTAGAAACATGGACAGGTAGAGACGTATTTTTAATACACCTGATATTGTAAGTTATAACACTTGCTCAAGGATATTACCACTAGATCTTTAACTGATACTAATAAATTAATTGTGTGGTACTAAAATCTCAATAAAGACGGGGGCTTGTTCAGAGAATGAAAGTTTATTGTTGAATTTTAATGCATAATTCAAATATATTGATTTAATTGCTCATTCTTCCCCATTCTTTGGACACTTCATTTTGATTAGCTAAATGTGTTTTGAAGACATTTCTTCAGTTTGCTGAAAAAGTCAAAATCTTTCCTAAGCTAGAACGTAAACACAAACACTAAATCATTTACTAAATATCTGTCAGCAATTTACAATCCCATAACCTCATTTCAAATTAAAATCTCTTAATGCTCCATCATTCCCCCTGGGGGAGATCAGCTTGAAATTCTCAAGGCAAATACAAATTTCTTCTCCAGATTCAACTTAATCCTGATTTCTCACTAGAAGGCTTATTTAGAGTAACATGATGTAATCTGCTTTCTCATCATGGACAGCTGTGTTTATCAGCCTCCACACATATTAAAAGTACAGACATATTCATTTATGATTGAAAAAAGAAGTAAAGCTATTTCAGTCATTTTTGTATGCCTTTGTATACCTTTGCAGGAAAGATTTTACCTTAATTTTGTATTTGGTCAAGTTCATTTTCCTCTTACCACTCTGCTGTTATTTTTGTTTCATTTTTTTTTATTTAAATTCTAGTTAGTTGGGGCACCTGGGTGGTTCAGTTGCTTAAGAGACTGCCTTCAGCTCAGGTCATGATCCTGGAGTCCCAGGATCGAGTCCCGCATCAGGCTCCCTGCTCAGCAGGGAGTCTGCTTCTCCCTCTGACCCTCCCCCCTCTCATGTGCTCTCTCTCTCTCATTCTCTCTCTCTCAAATAAATAAAATCTTTAAAAAATAAATAAATAAATTCTAGTTAGTTAACATATAGTATAATATTCATTTCAGGAGTAGAATTTAGTGATTCATCACTTACATATAACACCCAGTGCTCATCCCAGCAAGAGCCCTCCTTAACGCCCATCACGCACTTAACCCATCCCCCTACTCATCTCCCCACCAGCAACCCTGAGTTTGTTCTCTAGAGTTAAGAGTCTGTTTTATGGTTTGCTTCTCTTTTTTTTCCCCATGTTCATCTGCTTCATTTCTTAAATACCACATATGAGTGAATGCTGTTATTTAAAAAAAAAAAAAAACAGGGTGTTTAGGAAGGAAAGTATAACCTAGATCTTACTTGTCCTTTAAGTGTTTTTAGTCAATGGATCTATATACATATGTACAAAATTAAAAGGACCACACCACATTTATGCATAATCTACACAAATATTTGGGGGATTCATGGAGGAGGGTGGTTGAAGTGAATTAAAGATCAACTATTCTCCAGTCTGTAGGCAAGGTTATACTTAAGTCATACCAGAAGAAATTTTTTAAGAAGTTTTTAAGAAGACCTCCAAAGAAATTCACTCAGTGTCTTATCTACAAAAGACTTTTATGTATACATGAAATCTAGCATAGTGACAGGACATTTTTCCTTATTCTTTCTTGGTATTGATGAAGAATAATATGCTACAATTTTAAAATAATAATCTTTCTCAGGCCAGACATCCTGCAAAATGGTTCAAGGATCAGTTATATTTTTGTATCCACTAGTGTTGGTTACCAACTCTATTCCATATTTTTCACAAGCAGAGAACCAGTCTGAAAACAGACTTATATCTCTGAGGCTTGCAGGGAAGCAGGGGAAGGTCCCCCTCCATCCCATCTGTATGTTGCTTTGACAACAAGTTTATAATGGATAGCTTTTTATCACATAGGAACAAGAATTAGCCAGATACTGCTTTTTGATGTTGATCTTATTTTTAACCCTTAAATCATCTCTATGATTCTAGAATAAATTCCCTAATCTTTCATTAGTTATTGATATTTAACTGTTATAGCACCAGTCCTGAGATAGGAAGATAATTCTGATACCCTTCTTATTTGGTATTATTCAAGTTGATTAAAAAAAAAAAAAGAAAACAACTGTGTACCACATTTACTTTCTCATGGTAGTCAAAGTCTGTTTGAATGCATTTTTTACATGTAAGCTATTTCTTTACTAAGCAACTATTTTGAACACCTGTCATATGACCATGATTGTTGAAGACATTTTGGGGACAGTAAGGAAAGATGAAAATATAATGCAGTTGCCGGCCTTTAGGAATATACGGTTTATGTGGTAAGTACAAGAAGCCACCATAATTATCTATGTAAGTATATTATATATGTATGTGTATACATATGCATGTATATATTGAGGAATGTGACGTTCGTAAATGATCTAATACTGGACTAGAAATTTCTAGTTTGATAAGAGCCATTGATAGAAATTTAAATTTTAAATTAAAGGTAAGTAATTTTAACTAATTACATTAAAAGCTTCAGTTTTAAATTAAATTTAAAATTCATTTAAACACACGGTATAAAATGAATTGAGACATCTAAATTACCTCTCCAGACTCTCCTGTTACTCCCAATTCCTAGACCATTTTGTTGGTGGTGAGTGGTTTTCAGGTTTTAGGTCATCTCTTCTACCAGACATAAATAGGATGTTTGATAAAAGGAGAGGCCAAGAGAGTTAAAAGGAACTCACTGCTTTATTGACACATTAACTAACAACAAAAGCTACAAATCCAACCCTTTTCTTTCTCCTTTTTATGTCCATTAAAAGACAAAGTAAAAACTTTCTTTTTTTACTAGGCAAAGAACTTTATTAACCTTGCTTCAAACTTTATTCCCAGGCTGCTTCAGCTTGATTAGCTGCAAAGAATGAATTGTGTATAAGCAAAAACTGGAAAGAGCTGCAGTGTCCAAGGGACTTGGGCTTAAAAACATTAGAGATCTAGATTTTATCGGATCCATGAACAAAATTTTTAAAAGCAGTCCTAATATGAAAGAGCAGCTCCCAGTAACTTCTTCAAGTATTGTTTTCTTCAGAGGCTGACCCAATTCAGTTTGCTTCATTCTTGGAAGCTTCATCAAAATTCTCCACAAAATCTGAAACTTCATCATCATCATCCCCTCTGGTAGCAAGTGGTGCTTTTCCATCCACAGATTGTGTGGGCTGAGCTTTAGCCAGTCTTCTTAACCTAGTCAAACTGTCTGTACCAAGTTGGTTTAAGATACTGGGCAGCATTTCTGTCAGCTGCTCTGTGTCAGCATGGCCTGGAATGATGAAGGTGTTCGCTGCCAGGGATGCCTGAACTATAAGGTTGTGAAAATCGATCACGGTTCCTTGGTTTGTGAACATATTCACTTCTTCAATCCCAGAGATATTGTTTACCCCTAACTTCTTCAAGAAGAACTGATGTTTGGGGGCACCTGGGTGGCTCAGTCTGTTAAGCCTCTGCCTTCAGCTCAGGTCATGATCTCAGGGTCCTGGGATGGAATCCCATGTGGGGTTTCCTGGTCAACTGGGAGTCTGCTTCTCACTCTCCCTCTAACCCCCCACACCCGCTTGTGCTCTCTCTTCTCTCTCTCAAATAAATAAATAAAATCTTTAAAAAAAAAAAAAAGAACTGAAGTTTTTTATCATCTGCTGTAGCCATCTAGGAACCACCTTCTTTCGGCAACCAGTTCCTTTCCCACCAATGCTCCTGTGTGCTTGCAGTTTGGCAAGTTTCTCCTGGCTCATGATAGTTTCTCTCAACTTGCTGGAGCGGAAATGGGACCAAGGGGGAGTAGAGTTGGAGCTAGGCGGGTCTCAGGGGGAGCAGCTGAGCGAGATTAGGTGCACACACACAGGGACACAAGATGGCAACTCCAAAGTAAAAACTTGTTAAACAATTTCGAAAACAACAAAAAAACCCACGTCCATTTTTACTGAGTGATCAATATATCAATCCATTACACAATGGCAAAAGGTTTTCCTAGTTGTAACAGAAGCAATTTATTTATCCAAGTGAAAGCCCCAAATATTAGCTGAATGCTTATGAGACATTTCAATCACACGCAGGCAAATATTACCAAATCAGTTCTAAATTCAGAAAATCTCAGGCAAACTTGCTGGTTACAGATTTAGGGACCTTCCGTGCTAACTAGAATAAGCATTGCTAGACTCAGTTAGGAGGGTGCATGCACTAGCAAGCCACAGGGTAACTCTTAGAATCAGGAGTTGTGGTTTAAAAGTTACTGGCACACATCCTGTAGTAAAAAGAGAGAGGCGTACAACAGCCTCACACCAGCTAGCAAAGCTAGTGTTCACACCAGGTCTCCTGGAATCTGGATCCTGCTGCACAGCCACATAGAACAGCCTACTGCTTCTTCTCCTTCGCCTGGGCTGAATTTTCTGGTCTTAACAACTTGCTTACCTAGATCCACAGCATCTGATGGGCTTTTCTGGCCAATCGGGTTGATCTTACTTTTTTTGGTCAGTCCTAGCCTATAGTCTCCAAGTCCCTAGAATGACAAAAAGGTGTCCCACCTTTACCCAGAAGTTACCAAGTCTTCCATTTCTCCAAACCTATCAGTTATGAATAGACAATGCAAAGAGAATCATAAGCGAAGGCTAATATACACAGTAGTATTCAATGACCAACCAAAGAACAAACTAACAGGTAGCTCCTAGACAAAAGTTTAGGAAAACTCATACATTTAAATACGGAAATAATACTTTCCTTGGATCTTGAGCAAAATCAAGGTCATAGTAAATAATAGGTGGAAAAATATGAGGGAGGAAAAGAGAGAGTAGAGGATATCTGTATAAATCTGTATTTATTTAAATGTGTTTATGATGCTCAGAGGCTTACAGAATGATTAGGGCTATAGTTAGGGTGGACCATATATCTGGGTTTGCCAGGGACGGTTGTGACTGTTGCCTATTCCTGGTGTAATTACAAATAGCATCTTTCCTACTCTTAAAAGTGCATCAATTTGGCTAAGAAAATCTTATGATTATTCTATCTATAGTTAGAGAAGTCGTCATGGTGAGGGTGAATTAAAAAAAAAAAAAAGTCAACTTGTGGAAAGCAATGAGTCAGCATTAGGCTGTGAAATTAGGAGACCAGGATTTGAGGTTGAGTCTGCAGAGCTTTGCGTGGGTTAAAATGAATATATTTGCTTTTGTGGAGCACAGTGTTTGACTTTAAATGTTACAGAAAATGAGATCAACTAAGCAGAGAGAATCCTAGTGATTAAGAATTTTGAAGCCCGTAATTTAGAATTCTAATTAGACTTTAGCCAGTAGTTATTTTCCTTCTCAGAAGAGGAGCTTTCCTCCAATTTATGTGGAAGGATTCTTGATTCCTGTTGCTTCAGAAAGTCTCATAGTATGGATGATATGTGGACCATGTTGGTGCCCCTGCAAATTAAGAGGAGTCAAAAAGTAAGAAATCAAAATCTTAACAGACACCGTGAGGGTAAGACAAGAGCAGCATCTCCTCTCAAATGATACATACACACTGTATGTACTTCTAAAGTATAAAGAAAGAGAAAAGCACTCTAATTACTAATTAGTGATATGCATCAAGATTTTTAATTCTAGTGAACTCTATTTCATTATTGACTTTTCTCCTACTTGTCTCTCAGTAAAAGAAATAAAAGCAAAATTTTAAACCGAGAATAAAACACATCTTAGGTTATTTATGTATTTATTATACCCACAAGTCTTACATGTTTTAACAAACAACAAAAAGTCAGAGTTGCCCTGTCCTGTGCCCTTGACTAAAGACATTGTATCTTCCAGAGCCTTTCAGATCAGTGCCTATTGCCTGGTTCTAAGTTCCCAGCGAATTCTGTAATGACTAATAGATGACTGTAGCTCACATGAAAAATCACACCGTGTCCTGCTGTACATCCGACCTGAACAGTGCAGCCCACTAATGAGCCATTTTGGCTTGTAAGTTGCTTTTCATTCTCTTCCTATGCTGATTATATTGGGTATGGTGACCATTATCCTAGTTCTTTCAGATTCTTCCTCCTCCCTTGCACTTTTCTGTCTGATTTCACTGAGGGCTGATTCTGCAAAGTATAATCGCCAGGCTCCTTTGGGAGCTAATCTCTGGTTCAACCAAAGACAGACCAGAGAGCACGGGGAAGGGAGAAGCCAGGGTAAGTCCCACTCCCACCTCTACCTCCGAGATGTGCCAATGGCAGTGGCTTTGTCTCCATGTGGTTCCAGCCTCCACAGGAGGCTCATTTTATCTCCCTCCCGAATCCTGCCTGGACAATTCCGTGGTAGTTTTAATACTGGGCAGTTCCAAGTCCCCACGTTTGCTAACAATACCCATACTTGGTTACAGGCCTGGGAAAATCTCAAGGCGATTTCTAGGTTGCCTTGTTCCTGTTTTGAATTTCCTGTCCTCTAATGCCCTTGTGACATGGATCTCTACCCATTTACAAGTATTTTCTCCAACAACACAGCTTGAATGGACTTCCCTTCCACAACACCTTTCTTTTAACAGAATGCCCTTCCTTAATGATGTAGATGGAGGTTTAGAGACAAAAACTTTATTTTTTTTTATTCTTATGTTAATCCCCATACATTACATCATTAGTTTTAGATGAAGTGTTCCATGATTCATTGTTTGTGCACAACACCCAGTGCTCCATGCAGAATGTGCCCTCCTCAATACCCACCACCAGGCTAACCCATCCTCCCCCCCCTCCCCTCTAGAACCCCGTTTGTTTTTCAGAGTCCACCATCTCTCATGGTTCGTCTACCCCTCCGATTTCCCCCGCTTCACTCTTCCCCTCCTGCTACCCTCTTCTTCTTCTTCTTTTTTTTTTTCTTAACATATATTGCATTATTTGTTTCAGAGGTACAGATCTGAGATTCAACAGTCTTGCACAATTCACAGCGCTTACCAGAGCACACACCCTCCCCAGTGTCTATCACCCAGTCACCCCATCCCTCCCACCCCAACCCCCATTCCAAGAACACTCAGTTTGATTCCTGCGATTAAGAATTCCTCATATCAGTGAGATCATATGATACATGTCTTTCTCTTTTTGACTTATTTCACTCAACATAATACCCTCCAGTTCCATCCACGTCGTTGCAAATGGCAAGATCTCATTCTTTTTGATGGCTGCATAATATTCCATTGTATATATATACCACATCTTCTTTATCCATTCATCTGTCGATAGACATCTTGGCTCTTTCCACAGTTTGGCTATTGTGGACATTGCTGCTATAAACATCGGGGTGCATATACCCCTTTGGATCCCTACTTTTGTATCTTTGGGGTAAATACCCAGTAGTGCAATTGCTGGATCATATGGTAGCTCTATTTTCAACTTTTTGAGGAACCTCCATACAGTTTTCCAGAGTGGCTGCACCAGCTTGCATTCCCACCAACAGTGTAGGAGGGTTCCCCTTTTAGAGACAAAAACTTTAGAGAATAAAGTTTATTATATCCATGATCAGAGTGACTGCATTCTGACTTTTATAGAAGATTCCCAGGGTATGCCTGTTGTCCCAGCATATTTATGAGAAACAGCCCCCTTTACTCAGAAGTGTTTCAGCTCACAAATTATATGGCCATTCTACCAATTGGCACCCTAAATTTATCATAATTTTCAAAACCTTGAAGATGACAACACGAAACATGGAATTCATTACCCTTTCTATTACTTGACAAGCCCCAATTCTTTCCCAACTTATGGGTATTGAGCTTTTGTCTTACCCCAGAGATTCTAGAGTATGACTGGCTTATGTTTTCACAGTGTGCAAATAGTTAATAAGTTCTGGAAATATACATGAGCAGATACTC
The DNA here is from genome assembly GCF_029215605.1 of Mirounga angustirostris. Lineage (NCBI taxonomy): Eukaryota > Metazoa > Chordata > Mammalia > Carnivora > Phocidae > Mirounga > Mirounga angustirostris. The sequence continues at coordinate 40,789,773 of NW_026991722.1, read as the reverse complement.
AGTGACTGGAGAGTTAGGATCCATATTGATTATAAATAAAAACACTAAAATTTATATAAATGGCTAATTAAACCCAAATATTGTTAAATAGTAATGTCCAAGGCAGTAGCATAGACATTTGGGTGCAATAGAAGCTGGTACTTTTATATTTATTATCCATTTAGCAATAACTTTTAGGTGTTTACTTCGCACCGGTCTATGGACTACGTGATGGAGAAATAGTGAGGAAAAAACAGAAAAAGATTTATTTACCTTCAATGGCGTTCCATTGCTAATAGCATGGAGAATTAGTACCATGCCTTTTGGGCAAATGGCATAGAAATATGTATCAAGAGCAAATACGTCCATATTTTTTAGCTTATTAATGCTCCTCAAAAATTAATTCTAATGAAATAAAGACAATTATAAATAGACAAAGCCCAATACACAAGATATTACTTGCAATGGTGTTTGTAATACCAAAAATTAAGCAACCTAAAGGACTTTTAAGTAAACACACACACACACACAGAATTGCATGTTTGCTATTAGTACAATTACCTTAAAAACTAGAATGTAAGAATACAAAAGTAAATGCAATTTTTGGGGGTCAGTGATTTTAAAGATTTTTCTCTATTTTAAAAACTTCCTGTAATGCCATTTTCTCCAGTTAAATCCATTTTAAAATAAAAATAAAATAAAGAATTCACATTGGTTTAACAAATAATTAAGAATGTAAGACATTGGGTGCCTGGGTGGCTCAGTTGGTTAAGCGACTGCCTTCGGCTCAGGTCATGATCCTGGAGTCCCCGGATCGAGTCCCACATTGGGCTCCCTGCTCGGCAGGGAGTCTGCTTCTCCCTCTGACCCTCCCCCTCTCATGCTCTCTCTCTCTATCTCATTCTCTCTCTCAAATAAATAAATAAAATCTTTAAAAAAAAAAGAATGTAAGACATTGAAGTTTGAAGTCACTTTCTGTAAGATGAAAAATTAAGCACTTGTGAAATGAATATTTCTCTGCTTCTTTCTATACATAATAATGAGATAAAACTTCAGTGTGTTGACAAGAACTATAGGCTGAGTCACAGGGATTTTGTCACTTTTCCGCCAATAGCTAATTTTGACTAAAATTTCTTGAGTAGTTTCTTATCTGTAAATTGATGAATCTGAACGCAGGTAACTACTGGTCTATAAACTTTTTTAAAAAGAATAAAAATTTTAAGTCTATGAACATCTGTTATCACTAACAGCTGTTACTAATTACACTGCCATTGTACATTTGTAAACCTGCATTTATCATTTTATGTTTACAGTATACTTTTACAGATCACTGATAAATCCAAGAATATACAGTTTTAATATAAATGCTATAAAAATGGTAGACAGTATCATCCTCTGCTTAGAAAAAAATAGCTATCTTGTCTCCCTTATTACTGTATGCATGCTGGTATATCAAGAAGCTGTTATGCAAAAACGTCTCACATGCCTTGTGACATTCTCACTCTTTACTAAATGAAACAAAAGATAAAAAGCCCCCGGGGTAGAATGTCCCTAATGAACAGAGTTGACATTAAAATGTGACAGGCTGGCATCTGAAGAACTCAAACATTCTTATTGCATGTGTATGAATAATCAAAAGATGGGAGACAGACAAAATTACTATCTTAATTTATTTTGTCACTGTAATATACATTTTAATTGACACAAAAGTTGTTTAAAAGTTCACTTTTGAAGACTGTTGAGTTCACAGTAATGCATTCACGTGGAAGGTACATGATAGCTTAAGTGAAGGCAGGGTCTAGGCCATATACATATTTTCTATGTGTACATAGCATGTCTTCAATGCATCTTTATTTAATGAACAATTACTAATACTGAAATGTAAGGTCCATGGGAGCAGGGATTTTTGTCTCTTTTGCTGACTGATATATACCAAGCTCCTAGAAGAGTGATTGGCACATAGTAGGTGTCAATAAATATTGTTGAAACAAAGATGACACACAGGGAAAAAATACCCATTTTCTCACTTACTTATTGAGTAATATTATTGCTAAAATGTCCTTTTTCAAAAAATGTAGTGTTTGGGAGCACCTGGGTGGGTAAATCAGTTAAGCATCCAACTCCTAATTTTGGCTCAGGTCAGGATCTCAGGGTTGTGAGATGGAGCTTCACATCGGGCTCTGCACTGGGCATGGAGCCTGCTCAGGATTCTCTCCCTAACTTCCCCCTCCCTCTCTAAAAAAATTAAAAATATAAATAAATAAATAAATAAATAAATAAATAAATAAATAAATATGTAGTGTTTAGAAAGTAGCTTAGCAATTTAGCTATGGGGATAACAAAAAGTTATGGTGAATGCAAAGTAGATGAACATAGGCCTATGAACCACCTTCAATCTTCAGCATGAGTTATTAGATTACTGGATATGTAAATGTTTTCAATAATTTTTTTATAAAACAAGTATATTAGCAAGTAATATAGCTATCTAATTGTGTTTACTGGTTATTTATTGGTGCATATCCAAAACTTAGTGGCTTAAACAGCAATGAACTTTAATAGCTCTTATGGTTTCTGAGTCATGTATTTGGGGATAGCTTGGCTGGGCAATGCTGACCCAGTGTCCGCCCAGTTGTCAACAAGGGTGACTGTCATCCAAAAGCTTGTTTGGGGTTTGAGGATCTCCTTTAAAGGTGGCTTACTCTCATGACTGACCAGCAAGAGAGCTGAGTCTCCACACCTGGGTTTTACCAGGGCTTCTGGAGCAGGTTTGCAAGATGGCAGCCTGCTTCTCACAGAATAAGTGATAAAGAAAGCTGAACATATGAAGTCACAGTGTCTTTGTGACCTAGTCTCAGAAATAACATTACAAGTTTCATGACATTCTATTCCTTTGAAGAGAGTCACTAAATACAGCCCACATTCAGAAAAGGGAGGAACTAGGCTGCCTTTTTTGAAGGGAAAGATATCAAAGAATTTGCAAACATACTTTAAAACCACAGAAATGTGTACAACTTTCTGGCTGATTTTTATGCAAGCTCTTATCCATTGCTATAGCCATATAGAGAAATAAAATGAGGTTGTAAAATTTTCAATTTTATAATTAAATGAGTCATATATTCCTCCAAGTAGGTATTCCCTCACACTAAGCCTTTTCCCCAAAAAACAGTCAAATTATTATCTCTAATTTCCATTTCATTTTGTCTATGAGTATATATTATATGTATAAGGAAACTTGATTACCAGTGGGTCTAATATTTATTGTGTTGATTATTGTAGGTATCCATAAGAACCTCCTGGGGACACTTATTAAAAATGTAGATCCTTGGGTTCCATTCCAGCCTGACTAAATTAGAATCTTGTGTATGAGATGCTGGAACCTTCATTTTTAACAAGCTCCTAAGGGCGATTTTGATTGAGGTGGTCTACAAACTCTAATCAAGTAAACTCAGGTGTAAGAACTGGTAAAACAGGGCATCACTTGTAGTGTAAGTATGCTGGGAAAGATGTCTGGATATAAAGCCTCATGTCAGGGGCTGGTTAATGGAAATAGGATTGCAAATTGTTTTTTGGTTTTTTCAATTATATGAACTAAAGGATCAAATAGAACTTCTGGAGGAAAAATCATAATGTTTTTCACAACTCAGCTGTAGGCTAGAAACTAAGTAGGAAATATTGTTAGGCTTAACTCACTACAGAAACCTGAGAAAGTTTTAAAATGAAAAATTACATCATTTAAAATTAGGCTTCTGAGTTACAAAGCAGGAAAGACAAAGAAATCAAGCATCACTCATCACCAGTTAAAAAGGATATTATGAAAATGTTGCTTCATAACAACAAAAGGAATGAGGAGCCCTGACAACAGTAATGTTTGCAATTATCTTCTTCTGAAAATAAAGAAATAAACTATTGTTTAATATTTATAGAATGTCAGAAAATAATTAAATGAGCAGCTCTAACTTTATTAAATTTTAATTGCATCAAAGCAATTTTCAATGCACGTAATTTCACATTACTTTTTTTTTTTTTAAGATTTTATTTATTTATTTATTTATTTATTGGAGCGCGAGCGAGAGAGAAACAGTATGAGAGAGGAGAGGGTCAGAGGGAGAAGCAGGCTCCCCGCCGAGCCGGGAGCCCAATGTGGGACTCGATCCCAGGACCCTGGGATCATGACCTGAGCCGAAGGCAGTCGCTTAACCAACTGAGCCACCCAGGCGCCCTTCACATTACTTTTTAAGTAAATTTGGAGCTTTGTGAACAATGGCCTACAGCTATATCTTTCTCCATTCACTCACAATACTGGAGGAACAAGGAACAACAGATGACAAGGATGTAAAGAAATGACACATTTTTTAGTACTTTCTGAACACATACATACAAAAAGATAATTGCAGATACTCCTTTTTTTCAGGTCATAGACTTTGTTCAGATACCACTTATACACTTAAGGGTTACTTTCAAAATCAGTTAATAAATTATGCACAAAAGAAAACAATTTTGGGGTGCCTAGGTGGCACAGTCGGGTAAGCATCCAGCTCTTGGTTTCGGCTCAGGTCGTGATCTCAGGGTCATGAGATCAAGCCTTGAGTTGGGCTCTGCTCTCCGCAGGGAGTCTGCTTCAGTTTCTCTCTCCCCCTGCCCCTCCCACCGGTGTACTCTCTCTCTCTCTCTCAAATAAATAAATCTTCAAAAAAAAAGAAAACAATATTATCTGTATGACCTATAAAGCATAAAAATATGAGTTCCAAATACAAAGGCTAGTGAGTGTCAGGGCTACAATTTGAATCATATATTCTGAGCCAAAATCCGTCATAGCACCCTTCCTCATCAGTGTGATACTTTCTTGTTACTTTTGACCACAAAAGTCTTATTCATTTGAATTCCCACATTTTCACCAAACCTTATGTGAAGGTTTTATTTTTCCCTTGTAATTAATTAGTCTTTTCTTAGCTATAATTCTAAATCTTCCTTCCAATGTAAATAACTTTATACACTGGGATATGTATACAGTTCCACAAAAGAAAATATAGGTAGGTGGTGGTGGTCATAATAAGAATCGATTTTTAATCACAAATGAGTTCTTAAAAGACACATTCTATATATGAATTTAGGAATGGAAGTGTAATGGTAACTTAAACTGTGTACAGATAATTATAATTTATGACACACTTTTACCTGTATATTACCTAAGATACCTATATGTACATGTGTGTGTATATTCATTAAAACTTATATTTAGCAAACAATGAATCATGGAACACTACATCAAAAACTAATGATGTAATGTATGGTGATTAACATAACATAATAAAATAAAATAAAATAAAAACTTATATTTAGCTATACAATAGGGTATACCTTATTAACTAAAGAACCAGGACCAAATAAGTTAGGTAATTTGATTAAAATAACAATACTGACAAAACATTCTATCTGATGTAGCTCACATGTAAGAAATCAGAAGTCTTATTTTCACCTTTTGCATGAGAAGGACTTCATCTTGTTTATCACTGTCGTCCTGAAAAAGAAAATCTTTTCTTACTCCTCAACACCTGGCTATATAGTAAAAAGAAAGAAGAAAAAGAAACTAATAAGTAATAGGTGAATAATTAAGTAACTGTTTAAATTTTAATAAGTAAAAAAATTCTTTTCAGGTTATACATTGCTGCATAAAGACCCCCAAACCTAGCCATTTTAGTATATCTCACAAGTTTGTGAGTCAAGTATTTAGTCAGGGCTCAGCTAGGGGATTCTCTTGGATCCATGTAGGATCATTAACAGGGGTCACTCTGGGATTTCGCTACTTATTTTCTCTAATTGAATGGATCTCAAATGGATAAACTAGTCTGGAGAATCCAAGACAGCTTTTGTCCCATGCCCCATGCCATGGCTGGACGGCCATTCTCAGCTGGGACTCTTCCCCAAAGCATTCACTCCAGGCTGCTGGACTTTTTCCACTGTGTCTCAGAGCTCCCAGAGATTCTATTCATGCCAGTTTCTTAAAACCTGGAACTAGAAGCTGGCACAGGTGTCTCTGCCATTTTCTATGAGGCATAGCGGGCACGAGGCCCACCATGATTCAAGGGGGAGGGAAGGATCACAGACTCAATCTCTAAATAAAGACAGTGTCAAAGACTTTGCAGCCATCTTTCATCTGCCATAATTACCCAGGGCTCTTCTGGTTGCAAATGACAGAAAACAAAGTTTAAACTGAATTAAACAATAAGGAGAAATTGTTGGTTACATAATTGAAAAATCCATGGGCTTTGGATGCAGCTTGGTCTAAGTAAGGGCTTGATCTCTGGATCTAGGACCTGCTCTTTCCCAACTGCTGGCTCTGTGTTAGCAACAGTCTATGCAATATTTGGTAACACCATCGCTGCCTACAACTTTAGATCATATTCTCAGGTTCAAATCCTGTGAAAAAGAAATTTGGTTTCGTGGGTTGTTTTTTGTTTGTTTGTTTGTTTGTTTTTTCCAGTCTCTCAAACTCACAAACAAAATACAGGAATATCTCTTGGCATGCCCATTTGAGTTGTTTGGGACAGGTGTGCGTTCCTAAACCCAATCACTGTGAGTAGGGGACCGATAAACTCTAACTTGCTTGATCTCAGTCCCCATGACCACTCCTCAAGCCAGGAGTTAAGTCACCTCCCCTGAAGAACATCAGTGGGGGGATGGAGAAAAGAACAGATCCCTAGAACCAAATCAGTTAATTATGTGCAGAGTCACAGAAACAGGAATTGTTCATCACACAATTACATCTTCATACATGATAAGCAAATATGTGTGTGTATTCATAAGTTTTTAAAGCATAAAAAAAAAAGCCAACAGCCAGACACAAGACATGCAGAACAGATTTGGAATAAGAAAGCCTAGCTGTTACCCAATTCAAACCTCGGAGATCAGTGATACCAGTTATGCCACCTGCCAGAGTCTGGCTATTGCCACTTTCTGGAAATTACCTCTACCATGAGATTGGATTGTCTTGGATCTCCAAACCTGGCAGGAAAATATTAGAGTGACTAATGCTCTTTGGGGGCACTCTACCTGTTTCTATCTGCTGCCCGCTCTTCCTGGCAGTTAGCTCTACACCAAGATTCTGCCTCCCCCATGACCCACATCCAGGCTTCCTCTTTTTTCTTACCATGCTTTGTCCTGCAGGTGGTAGCCTTGCTTATGTTGGAACCCAGCTGGATTGTATTCATATCAGAACTTCTCCATAAAAACCAGTCTTCACCATCCAATGAATTGCTCTGGGTGACTATGACCCATTCCAATGTTACACTGATAAAGACTTTTTGTAAGTCATCATTTGAAATGGTTCTCATAGCGTGCTGCACACATTCTTCTGAACATCATCAGTAAAGGGAATTGTTGACTATTTTGAAATAACAAAATTCATTGATAACCATATTGCAAACCTGCCTTGTGATCAATGTCCAATAAACTTTGTCCTGCAGGACTACATTATACTATGGTGATTTCTTTAATTTAGTCATTAAGCTTAATTCATATTATTTGTATATATATGGATAAATCTTAACCTGGATATATTATTAATTGATTGTTTTTTGTTTTTGTTTTTTATTGTATTATTAATTTTTATTATTTTCCTGATTATTTATTTTCTCTAAGTGACTGAATCTAACATTAAAGTGTGCATTAGAACAGTATAAGGATCACTTTAAAAGTTCAAATCCTAAGACTTTCATCCCAAAGATACTGATCTGAAAATTCTTAGGCAGGGATCATAGTATATTTGGTTGTTTGGGGTTTCTTTTATAAAAACTTCCTTTAGTTATTTGTAAAATAGCACATACTTGTTTAAAGAAAAATTTAAAAATCTGAATATTCATAAATAATAAGCTAAATATGCCCCTATGTTCTTCCTTTTCTGATTTTTTTTATGCTCAAATAAACATTTATATGTTTTATTTTATTTGTTTTAAAATGAGGTTGTATAGTACACATTCTTCTGCAACTTATTTTTCATTTAATAATGCATTAAAAAAATCAAGTCAATATATTTAGACCAAATTCATTATTTAAATTGGTTGTACAATATTTCATACCATGGTATACTACAATATTTAAATCCTTTCCACATTGGGGTCTGTTTAAGTATTGCTTCTACACATGTTCTCTTTGTTCTGCTTTGAATGCTCCACATTGGGGTCTGTTTAAGTATTGCTTCTACACATGTTCTCTTTGTTCTGCTTTGAATGCTCCCAGAGGTGAAATCCAAAGGAATTTTTTAGGTGACTTCCAAATCTAATATATCCTTGGACACGATGTACTTTTTTGATAATTATAGAAATAGATAAAGAATTGAGGTTATATAACAGTAACACAAATAACCTTAGCAGGAACATTAGTCATCATCATTTTATGTTGTCTCATATTCCTACTAAGGAAAATAATGTATTCAGTATGCAATATCTTTATCTGCTGGTGTTTGAAAATGTGATTGCCAATCAATGATATTTGACTTTTAAATTTGAATAGAAATCTCCACGTGACTTTTTTAAATGTTGCATCAATTCACACTTCGTAAGCGATGTAAGGTGGTGCCCATTTCCTTGCATCATTACTAGCACTAGATATTATTATTCTTCGTAATTTTTCTAAATCTGATGAGAAAATTATGATACCTCATTGTTGATTTAATTTACAAAATTAAATTTACAAAATATATGACACAATGGTTACTATCCCCAAAATATAAAACCTCCTATAAAGTAATAACAGAAGAAAATATCCCAATAGGAAATTGCACAAGGATTATGAATAGGTAATTCAAAGAAGGAAATCCAAGGGGCCAATAATCAGATTTAAAAATGTTTAAAAATGTTCAGCCTCATGAGAAGTAGAAGAAATGTCTCCCCTATTAGGATACAAGTTCCATGAAGAGCTTACTTGATGTGCATGGTGCATCCCAGACGCCCAGAACAACATGTGGCACATGATCTCTGCTCAGTAAACATGGAGAATATTTGGTGACTGTGCAGTGAGACTAACAACAGTGAAAAAAAAAAGGAATATGCTTAAAAAAATTCCCAGAATGACCCCCAAACTCACTTATGTCAAATTTAACCCATTCCAATGTTACACCCATTCCAATGTTAACCTACTGACACTGGGTTTAAATTAAAATTGGGTTTAAATTGGGATTTAAAAAATCAGGTACTAATTGAAAACTCTGACATGTGAAAAGGCCAATAGTTGGACTTTTAAACACAGAAAAATTTGCAGAAATTCTGTGCAATTTTTGTGTGGTATAGTGGAAAAACACTTTTTAGATTCAGGTTTTTGAGGAGGCTTCAGTGAAATAGCCAATTCCCCATGTGCTAAGCACTACTTACCATTCAAAAGTTCTATCCATGTAAACAGAAACTCAAGCCAGTTTCCCATTCCTTCACTTTATTTTTTTTTCAGTTGAAATATAGTTGACATACAATGTTACATTCGTTTCAGGTATATAACATAGGGATTTGCCAAATGTCATATGCTATGCTCACCACAAACCTAGTTACCATCTGTCACCATACAACACTGTTAAAATACCATGGATTAGATTCCCTATGCTGCCCCTTTCATCCCCATGATTTATACATTCCATCTATGGTTCTCGGCTCTACCAGCTAAACTATTGAAGGGTGCCCATTCATTTTCTCTTATTATAAATGACCAAATGAGAACTATTGGACATTTGAGGAATTCTTACAACCCATGTGAGGAAACAGAGATAAAAAGGAAATGCACCCTAGAGGATACCAAGATAATTCGGGGAACCAGAAAAACTCAATGAAGGAAACAAAAGAGGGAAGGAAGGAAGGAAAAGAGAGAGAGAAGGAGAAAGCTTAAAGAGCATCTTCACAGATATTCATTATTATATTCACAAAACAAGAATCAGATCCTGTTAAACAGTAGCAATCAAAAAGTGAGAACTAAATCCTAGCACAGCACCATGTTAAAACACAAAACTAAAGTGAAAAATCAAGAAATAGATGTATTAAGAAAAGAAATAAGGGCGCCTGGGTGGCTCAGGTGGTTAAGCGTCTGCCTTTGGCTCAGGTCATGATCCCAGGGTCTTGGGATTGAGCCCCGCATCGGGCTCCCTGCTCAGCGGGGAGCCTGCTTCTCCCTCTCCCTCTGCCTGCTGTTCTGCCTTCTTGTGCTCTCTCTCTATCTCTCTGTCAAATAAATAAATAATCTTTTAAAAAAAGAAAGAAACAGTAGCATAATCATTTTTTAAATATCAAAAATATAAGAAAAATATATATGCAGAGTTAAAAGTAGTTGTCTCAGTAAAGTGAAAAAAGTGGGGAGCAGTAGTACTAAATTATTCTGGGATATTTCATTTTTTGCGCACATTTTTTAGCATAATTTAAAACATTTAAATGCTAAAAGGATATCCCTTCATAGATTATGAAGGAGAAAAATAAGGATCTGAACTAAAATGGTAGGCACATCTCTACACTCTATTTTTTAAAAAACTTGTTTATTTTTTTAAAGATTTTATATACTTATTTGACAGAGAGAGAGAGAAAGAGAGCATGAACAGGAGGGAGGAAGGAGTAAGGGGAGAGGGAGAAGCAGGCTCCCCACTGAGCGGGGAGCCCAATGTGGGACTCGATCCCCGGACGCTGGGATCATGATCCGAGCTGAAGGCAGATGCTTAACCAACTGAGCCACCCAGGCACCTGCATCTCTACACTTTAAAATAATTTTTGGGGGGAGTCAGATTGTATGAGAACGGTATCAGATAGTATGGGAAAAAGCACTTGTGTCCAATTTCAGCCTTTGCCACTATTTTGCTATTCATCGGTCCACTGTTCCTTAGAATGATGATAAGGAAATCACGTGGAACGTGCTAGCTTAGTGATACAGCACTGTGTGCATTGAATGGCTATCCTAATTGAGGAAGGCAGAGTGAAATTAGAATTCATTAGTAAACTACTCATTAGTCAAGTAACATCCCACAGGAGGGCAAAGACAGATTATACCCCATCTGCAAATCCCTGTTACATAGATGTCACAGAGCAGGTTCAAGGTGAAATTTTGACTGATTATTGGGTATTTTAACATAAAGCTGCTGCTCAGATTTCCAAATTATGCAGGTCTATTTTGTTGGAAAGTTAATTCATTATGTCAAAGCTACAACCTTAATGCTTAAAAAGCAGCATATCAATAAGATTATATTTGCTTTTCTTATGCCAAGTGGAATTCCAAGTTTTTCAAGCAGCTGGATAATGTGGAAGAAGGAAAATGCTGAGGAACAGCTGTTTCCAGCATGAACTATAGGAGCATAATGGAAATATATATATGTACGTGTGTACGTGTGTGTGTGTGTGTAGAGCATTACTGACCTTCTTCTATCTCCTTCAAAAAGAATCTGGTCTGCGTTTCGTTGGTTCAGGAACCTTTTTGTGATCCAGGTATCCAATAAGCAAATCTGACAACCTCCCTTGCACAAATGAAAGTGGGGACTAGTAATGTATTATTTTTCCTAGATAATATATATTTTAATAGCTACTTAGTGTAAATAGTGCCTTATGCTAGAAAGAATTCTGGTAGTGAAAATTTTAGATGGGCTAATGAAGGACATGTTTTCATGTAGCAACTCTTTTAAGCCCCTTAAACTTATCACACAGTTGGTCACTATTCTCCTATAAGACTTAAAGAAGTGAACACATCCATAGACTGAGTAACGGTGCTGGTGGAAAGATATAACAAATGGCCTCATTTTCTCCCAGAGAGAAAATACTCAGAATTTTAATTTTTGTTTTCTGGATTTTTCTCAAATTTTTCTATCTCCATATTTATTGAAATTGAGACATAAAATCACTTTAATGATTTATTTGGAAATAAAAAATGAGATATAAAAGAGAATTAGAATTTAATTTTTCTCATAAAACTCAAAAATTTTAACTTAATGAAGCATAAAAAAAGGAAATGCCAACTGCTAACACAATGATGGAGTAGAAATTGATGATTATAGCTTCTAATTCTTTCTTTTTCACCAAATCCCCATATAATCTGTACCTGTCATGGGGTCACATGTAGATCAATGAACAATTTGAAAAGGAAAAGAGGGAAAGGAAATATTATTTATATTTTACAGTTATTATTGAGGTATTTCATAAAATATAAGATATAATAATAGTACCTATTCAATAATATTACATTGTTTTGATAGAACTATAGAGTTAATCAACAGCTGTTAGCACTTTAAATCCCAAAACAAGTTGCTTTTAAAATGTATTTTTTCATTTTTGAGGTAGAAATCACAGATTGTCCTTAAATACTATAAAGCACTAAAAACAGAGCAGTGCCATCATCCTAGAAGAAATTATACTTTTGTACCAAACTTTATTTTAAAAATATGGTGAATTTCTTGGGGCACCTGGGTGGCTCAGGAGGTTAAGCGACTGACTCTTGATTTTAGCTTGGGTCATGATCTCAGGGTCGTGAGATCGAGCCCCACATCAGGCTCTGCGCTGGGTGTGGAGTCTGCTTAAGATTTTCTCCCTCCTTCTCCCTCTGTCCCTCCCCACCTCCACTCTCTCTCCAAAATATAAGGTGAATTTCCATGTACATTTAAGTGATAAAAATTATCTTCCTTGCTGTCAGAGGTGGAAGATAGAAGCAATACTTGGTTAGACACAAAAACAATGTCTCCATTTAAAATATTATCCACAAAATCCATTTCCAAGGTTGTAGAGTTAAAAACTCTATGTTGAAGATACAGGTCAATTTGAAGAAAGTCAAAATTGTTTTAGGGAAATTACTTTGAGAAAAGGGATAGTATTATTATTCCATGAAAAAATCATTTTTATCTAGTCTATGTAATTTAGCCAAATAAAAGAAAACTAAGGAATTAAAATTACTCTCTGGCTTGGCTAGGATAAAGATAATGAGCAAAGAAAAAGTTAGAGAAGTAGAGAGGAATCACATTTATAGTATGTAGATTCCAGAGGGAGAATTTGAGACATTATTCAGTAGGCAGTGTTGAATTATAGAAGAGCACTGAGGTGGGAGAGCCAAAATTATAGGCTGCTTTAAAGAAGATTGATCTTGACTATATATGGAACAGGTCAGAATGAAGAAATATTAACAATAAGAAGACCCATTAGGGAACAAAGGAAGTGATATAATCCAGATGGGAAAAGGGCCTGCAGCAGTAGAAATGGAAAAGACAAAACCGATGTGATGGATAGTCCCAGGAAAAATTTGAAAGGCTTGGGGTTGGATTGGATGTGCTAGATAAGCTGGATGATTCAGAATGAGCTCTAAAATACCAGGTCTGGACAACTAAGAGAATAATGATACCCCTAAGAATTCAAGAAAGTCAGATGATAGATCTGATTTGGGAAAGTGAGAGAGCAATTTTGTCTAAATAAGGTGACTTTTGAAAATAGAGCTACCATATGACCCAGCAATTACACTACTGGGTATTCACCCCAAAAATACAAATATAGTTATCCAAAGGGGCACATGCACCCCAATGTTCATAGCAGCAATGTCCACAATAGCCAAACTATGGAAAGAGCCTAGATGTCCGTCAACAGATGAATGGATAAAGAAGATGTGGTATGTGTGTATACACACACACACACACAATGGAATATTATGCAGCCATCAAAAAATGAAATCTTGCCATTTGCAAGGACATGAATGGAACTAGAGGGTATTATGCTAAGCAAAAGACAATTATCGTATGATCTCACTGATATGAGAAATTTGAGAAACAAGACAGAGGATTATAGGGGAAGGGAGGGAAAAATGAAACAAGATGAAACAGGAGAGGGAGACAAACCATAAGAGACTCTTAATCTCAGGAAACAAACTGAGAGTTGCTGGAGTGGTGGGGGGTGGGAGGGATGGGGTGGCTGGGCGATGGACACTGGGGAGGGCATGTGCTATGGTGAGTGCTGTGAATTGTGTAAGACTGATGAATCACAGACCTGTACCCCTGAAACAAATAATACATTATGTTAATAAAAAATTAAATTAAATTAATAAAATAAAATTAAAATTAAAAAATAGGCCGACTTCAAGTGGCCACGTGTTGGACTTCAGACAACACAGTTTTGTTGTTAGCTGCTGTTGGATGGTCAGTGCTGGCTCTACCCATATTAATTTTTTGATCCTTAGTCAGTTATATAACCTCTTGAAATCCCAGTTTTGTTATCTGCAAAATGGGGATAACCATGCCTAACGGAGAGTGGTTGTGATATTTTGTGAAATGTCTAATTACATCTGATAAATGGGTGGTCTTAGTAAATGCAGGCTCTTAGACCTGCAAACCCAGAGCCTAAAAATAGGTGCTTCTGTCAGCATGGTTTTCTGGTTTTTCTCAGCAACGATGAGTCTCCTATAAACGGGAGAATGGAAAAAGTAAACAATGGTGATGACACAAAGTTTGGAACATGCTTCAGAGGTAACAAGAGAGTGTGGAGGATTTAATAATGATAGTTGCAGTAGCTCAGTCAGTGGTTTCAGTCAGCAGTACACCTCTAAGACTTACTGCATTCTGAGAACGGTGGTAAGAAGTCTCTGCGATATGTCATCCTCTAAGAAGCAAAGATAAGTGAAGGAACCTTCACTCTGCTCCTGCCCTTGAAGTCAACAGTCACTCAGTACTTTAAAATGTCACACAGATGTCGGCACATCACCTTTGTAAGCTAGGTATACTTGACTTGAATATTTTTAATAGCAGGTCATTATTAACACAAAAAGATCTGCAAACGTCTCAGATATGCATTGTCGCCATCTGTGTTGCCTGCTGGGCAAAGCTTCACTACATGGTGTCTCTGGGCTTCACCACATCTCTGCAGATGTGAATTCCAGAGGAATCAATGAGATGGCTCCAGGACCCACTCCCATAATGTCTCATAAGCAGAGTAAATTTCACCAGGGGAGATGAAAGAGTTCTATCACAGCCAGACAACCTTTAAGGGAACATGAATGAGCATCAGTTTTCAATGGTCTTTAGCTTACCCACCTCCCCAAAGTTTACTAATCTCTGTCATTCCAGCATCTCTTCATTTTATGAACTCCTCCTTTTCCTCTCCTCTTTCTCATCACTCCTATTCCTGTCTTCTCTTCCCTTTTTGGAGGAAAAAAAAAAACCTATAAATTCCTAATCCTTTACTTTATCATATATAGGTGCTTTCCCTTACTTATGTTTTGATATCTGACATTTATGCTTCCCTGCCCCCATGTGTCCTAAGACTGCATACAAAAGTGTTTCCAAAAAAAGATACCTATCTTCCTAAAAGGTGTTAGTGGTAAGAAAAAGAAATACATTTCCTACCCTGCAATCACTCCAGGGTTGAGATCAGGGCAGTTAGCACTGCAGTGGTTGAGTAAAGGACCCTTGGAGTCCATGAGACCTGGGTTCAGTATTATCCATAGCTGTGAGTTATTTATTCTCTGTAAACTTCTAAAGTAATAATATCTATGCTCAAATGTTGTGGCAATCAACTAAAGGATGTCTTTAGAGTGTCTAGTACTATGTTCAATATGTAATAGGTATAAAATAGTATAAAATAGGCATAAAAAGAGTTCGTGCTATTTTTTTTAGCTTCATTGAGTTATAATTAACATATATGGTTGTGTAAGCTTAAGGTGTACAAAATGTTGATTTGATACACTTATATTGCAAAGGCTTACCACTATAGTAGCTAATACATACATCATGTCACATGATTACCATTCCTTTTTTGTGGTGAGGACGTGCAAGATCTTAGCAACTTTCAAGTATATAATACAGTATTATTAACTATAACCACTCTACTGTACACAGCAAACAGTGGATGTTACTTAATTAATTTTGAGGAGGGGGGGTGAATTTTGAATCCGCCTCCAGACTTCCATCACTTACCTCTTTTTGTATCTTCCTAGAGTTTTTTGAACACGCTTCATTGACTGCATCAAAGAATAAGACCCTTTGAGAAGAATTGACCCCAGGGTTTAGTCTTTGCATCTCTCTGACTGTAGTCTCTAGAAGTAACTTACCAAGGGATTGGGATACAATAACCGTAAAAGACTCATAATCAGTCAACACAAAGGAAACCCAGAATTCCTTTTTCTCTGATCTGAGCTATAGTTCTCGAGTCTGAGACTGATGTGTCTCCATTATGCTAAGGAAAAAGGATGCTAATGTCGGGCCAGAGTCCAGTAGAGCTAGAGAGAAAAAAATTATTTCAAGAAAAGACTGTTTTGCTTGCCTGCTCCCAAACTGTGGGAAGGGAAATATTAAAGAAATCACAGTCTGAGGTTGATTTTGGAACCCCAGCCGCAGGGACTCTCTTTTCATTGACATTTACACACATATGTGTTTATACGTGTCTGCTCGCTCACAAACACGTGTTGCTGGTTTGTTTCCACAAAGTGATTTTAAACAGAAGTGCTGATACCCTGGGACTAATAAGGCTATTCTGTTTTTTGTGAGCACAGGGTACTTTTCTCTGACTGTTTCATAAACAGAGCTTTGCATTAAGAAAAAAGAAAATATTGTTGAAAGTTTTAAAGTAATATTTTGTAATTGTAAATAATACGCGAATTTTATAGGCGAAAGTTTCATCTTTGCACATGAGTATTTTTTCAAGATGAGTGAATAGAAGACTGAAATATTATTAGATGCTGACACTGAAGCCGGACTCATATGGCCACATACCATGCTTGACAGAAAAGATGGACCTATTTTGTGAAGTTGACTTGATAAATCTATATGGAAATAAAATGCTCAGAATTTTAACTGTAATTCCACTGGGTATAATGAATAAATATCGTTTGAGATGGAAAAGAAGAAAGATACACTTACAGGGAACATGTCATTATGCCACTATTAACAAGATCGTTTTCATAGTTAATATTTCTGAGCAATTTTCAGGTATCTGCCACCACGTTTGAAAATATGGACACTTGCTTCAATTAATTGTTGAAAAAACCCCATTTTATTTTATTTTATTGTGAGTATAGCTGACACACAATGTTACATTAGTTTCAGGTGTACAACATAGTGATTCAACAACTCTATACATTATGCTGTGTTCACCACAACAAATATAGCTACCATCTGTCACCATATAATGCTATTACAATATCATTAACTATATTCCCTATGCTGTACATTTTATTCCTGTGACTTATTCATTCCCTATCTGGAAGACTGTATCTCCCACTCCTCTTCACCCATTTTGCCCATTCCCCAACCCCCTTCCCTCTGGTAACCAACAGTTTGTTCTTTGTGTTTATATGTTTGATTCTGCTTTTTTGTTTGTTTATTCACTTGTGTTGCAGAAACCCCATTTTAAAGATTAAAAAAAAAAATGAGCTTCAGAATTTTCAAGTCTATGCCTAAGGCTACACGACCAGAAAATGGCAGGTTCACAAGGGCCTGGGACAAGACTCCCTCTTGCCTTCCAGAACAAATATTTCATGCTTATATAAACATTGCCTTCTGAGATACAGACACGTTGGGACCATGCTAAAAACTTTGGGTGGCCTAAGGCACATTTTCTCTGCTACAGAAAGCACACCTCCCTATCAGATTTAATTTGAACAAACTTAGATAATAGGAGCAATTTTTTTAAAACAGAAATTTTGCTCCAAGAATCCCATGTTTCTGTAATTTGAACAAATGAAATGTCTAGGTGCCTTAGCAATAGAGCAGAAAAAAAAAACAAAGAAGTGGAAATGAATAAGACAAAACAACATATTCTGGGGATGATTGGCTTTGCTAGTCTGATTGTGAGTGATAATTTGAATTTTATTATCATTTAGTCAGTATTGGTGGGTAGCCTGTCTATCATGAATCATTGTAGGTAGCTACATATAATGAATGTTTTATCATTTTGGTAAAATCTGCCTAGTTGCTATGGTGATAGTCATTATAAAATGAGTAAAATAAAATTCAGACCACTACATGTCTAGAATAAAATCAATGAGGTAATAACTGCAAAAGTAGGCATTTGTTACTTTATATCTTGTTAGAGCAGTGAAATAAAATTATATTTGTCCTAAAAGTAGGTATTTCCAATTTTACATTAATGCATCTGAAAGAGGTAAAAAGAAGTGCTAACACAGAGTGAATGGAAGACTGAATTATGTTAAGATGTTCTATACTGAGATTAACGGTATACAATAAAGTATATTGGTTTTGATGTAAGGGTCATAAAATTAAACATTTTGAAAAAGCAATTCATGCTTCATACATGTTTTTCTAAATGTATGGTTCCTCCACTTTTTGCTCATCAGTACTTAACAAAAGAAAATGGAAAACACCCTCTTTTTTTTTTTTTTTTTTAACTACAGACTCAATTGGGACTTGGTATTTGGCAGACAACCAAAAACAGACAATCTCCACATGACAGTTTTATTTTTTCACACATTCATCCTCCCCAAATTCAAAATATGTGTTTTCTGATGACAACAGATTGCATATAGATTTGGAGAATTTGAGAAAATACCCTAGAACCCAAGTGCTTGCACAATCTCTTGTTTACGTCAAACAACGCTGCCCATCCCTTTCTCCAGATCTGAAAAGCTTGTGGGAGTTTGAAGAACAGATTCCAGAAAGTTGAATCTTCTTTCATACTATGAGAAGTTTGTAAATTGGTTCCTTACCGGATGCTGTAATCCTTTCGGACTGAGGAGAAATTGTTGACTTCCAAAAGAACACAATATAAAGAAAACCATTAGCTTCGATAATTCATAGATCAAATAAGGCACATTATTCTTCTGCTGTTCTTGAAAAATATTATCATGCTTTAGAAGTTAAAAGAATGCTTACTGAAATCTTTTCACCTACTTAAGAAAAATAAGTGGCTTATTTTTGAACAATGAGGGCACAAATTTTGTTGAGAAATGTAAACCGAATTGGAGAGACAAGGGTTAGGTAGCTGATATAGGATGTAGCAAAATCTGGGTTGTTGACAGAGTTTCTTTTTTCCATTTTGCTTTGCTTGTATTATTTTTGTTTTTAATAATCATGGTCTGGTGACCTTTTTCCCAACTGGAAATATGAAGAGTCGGAGGCCCATTAACTATTGAAGATGATGTCTTGAGATTTTCATTCAAAAAGACCTCCAAGTTTCCCTTCCACATACAGCAAAAAAAAAAAAAAGCCCAGGATTCAGGAGAGAAGACTTCTTATTTTATTATAGCGTACACATCTCCACCCTCTGTGAATTTATCATTCCCTCAATCACTGCCTGTCTCACCATATATTCTACTTCTCCTTCTCTAACATTAAAAATGCTTTGCAATGAATAATATAGCAGGGCTGTGTATAAGACTAAATCTTCCACATCCTCTTTTAAATGTTTGTTCTTCAACAGAGATCCTCTGAGGAAAACATATTGAAAGGATGAACAGTAATTTAATTTTTTATCATAAGCGTTAGTGGCAAATAAAGGACAAAAGTACTTTGCAGTGCTAAAGAAAAAAGATGAGACATTCATCAAGGGAAATACTGCCTTCAGATTGACTGCCAGGTCATGCATATTCTTTTTCTTTTCAAATAGAAGAAATCACAAGATTAATATGCAGACCCTGGAAATACTTCCTATGTATATTACTAGTAGCAAGTACTGAAGACACTCTTGGTACTTTTAGAGAGCTATCTAAAAGCTTTTATGAAAAAAAAATGAGGATACTGAACATTTTTATTAAAATATGAATCTGAAATTCAGAATTACATCATTTCCCAAAGTCCCTTGAATTACAATCTTCCCTAAAAATGTGATAAGGAAAAAAAATCTGCTGTCAAGTTAGATCATTAATTAGCTATGTAAAGTAAGAAAAAAAAAAAAAGCTCAATTTTGACTGGTGCCCAAAGTCGTAATAACATCTGATACTTCTACATTAATTTATTTACTTTGACTAATAGAAAACTTAAAATGGCTGATAGCAACTATGCGTAAAACTCAGTGAAACTGTACTGCCAATCATGCCTTTAGAATTTTGCAGCAGTATTTAAAAAAAGGATAAAAATAAAGTATCATCTTACATTTCTAAAGGGAAGTTTAGAAATTATTTTATACTTGCTTGTCATATTTCTAAGGTCTGTAGTATTTGATCCATGAGTAATGAAAAAAATATTTAATTGGGGAGACTTTATGGTCTGTGAGGAAATAAAACCAAGTCTCATATAGCAATAACTCTATTAAACAATAATATAATTAAATTGTTCATCTAGACTTGAATTGAAGGTCTCTGTTTAATTATCTGTCCTGACCTTCAATTGTAGACTAATGTTCAGGAATGAAACTGTAATCCTGGCAGCATCCCACTTTCAAAAGCTCTTATTTTAGGCCCCATTTCCAGTTTCCATTTTTTTACCCTTGATTATTTTACCCTTAAATGATGTACTCTAACATATATATGTCATATAAAAATCAAGTGTCTACCCCATAAATAGAGAGAAGAAACTGGTGGCTGCCAGAGGGAGGAGGTGAGGGGATGGATAAAATGGGTGAAGTGGAATGGGAAGTAGGGTCTTCCAGGTATGGAATGAATAAGTCACAGGGATGAAAGGAGCAACATAGGGAACACAGTCAATGGTACTGGAATAGTTTGTATAGTGACAGTTGTAGTAATCATACCACACTCTTGGTGAGCGCAGCCTAACATGCAGAGTTGCCAAATCACTATGTTGTACCTGAAATTAATGTAACATTGTATGTCAACTGTACTTCAGTTAAAAAAAGAGGGGGAAGGGTGGATAAAGTGTCTAAAATTGGGAAGTATTGGGGGCACCTGGGTGGCTCAGTCAGTTAAGCATTTGACTCTTGCTTTCGGTTTTGACTCATGATCTCGTGGGTCACAGGATCGAGCCCCCAAGGACGGCTCCATCTCAGCAGGGAGTCTGCTTGAGCTTCTCTCCCTTTGCCCCTCCCCCCACTCACACATGTTCTCCCTCTCTCTCTCTCAAATAAAATAAATCTTTAAAAAAAATTGGAAAGTATTTGAAGGAATTGAAATTATTGAAGAAAAATGTAAAGCTTACATCAAATACTAATGCACACAAAAAAATGGTATCAGAAATAAATATACAAATGCAAAGTATGTCAATCTAAGGGGATACTCTTTGGAGACGGTATTTTAAGGCACTTTGGAAAAAGGACAATTGCTCTGGGGGAATTCTGATGGAAGAGTATCAGATTCACCAACTCACTGAAAAGGATCGTTAGTATCCAAAGTATCCCTAGACACATCCTTTTGTTTTTGTTTTTGTCTTCATATTTAAGATCACATATGTATGTCCACTTAAGTATGTGATGATCTCAGTACAACTATACCAAACATTTCTTTTTTTCTTTCTAAAAATATTTCTTTTTTTTTTTTTAAGATTTTATTTATTTATTTGAGAGAGAGAAAGAGAGTGAGAGAGAGAGCACAAGCTGGGGAAGGAGACAGAGGGAGAGGGAGAAGCAGACTCCCTGCTGGGCAGGGAGCCCAACACGGGACTCGATCCCAGAACCCTGGGATCATGACATGAGCCGAAGGCAGACACTTAACCGACTGAGCCACCCAGGTGCCCCTCTAAAAGTATTTCTGTTCAGAAAGTCATTTAGAGACTTATTAAGTATACAGTTTACAGGCTCTTTGTCTCCGGCTGTCAAGTGTTAAATTATGGCCGTCGTTGACGTCCTTGTTCCTTCTGTCTGTATGTTTACACAGTGAAGCTTAATGCACCAGTGATGCTGAAAGTCCCAGGGCATATTTCAAAAGGGGATCATGACCTGGCATAGAGGATGGGTTTCATCTGAAAGAAAGCATGCTCACTGGTAAAGCTTCTGCTCTTCACATCCTTTCCTAGCCTTCCCTGAGGGAACAGGAATAATAACAGCAAGTACCGGAGAATTTTCATCATGCTTTACCTGTATAAACTCATTGATTCCATACAACCCTATGAGCTAGGTACTCTCAGTATCCCCAGATGAGAACTCAAGACACCGAAAAGAAACCAGCAAATGGTGGAACTGGATTAAAATACAGACAATCAAATAAATAAATAAATAAATAAATAAATAATACAAAATAAAAGAAAATACAGACAACCTGGTTTCAGAGTCTGCTTTCAAATCTGTATATTACGTTGCCTCCCACCACAGATCTTTAGGTTGATTCCTCCCACCAGAACGAGATAAAAAAAGTCACCTACAACCCCTGGAGAAAGAAAACTTAAGAAGCAATGTTGGGGATTTTTCAAACAAGAGAGCAAAGATAGTCTCAGCTCAGTGGAAAGATTCAAGCTTACAATTATTGCTAATTAAGATTCTTTTCTTGTCTGAGCTTCCTCCAAAGGATGTCACCATGTATCTCAAAACATAAACAGATCTTTCGAGCTAAACACAGTTCTCCCAATTTGGTGTTAACCAATATGCTAATAAGAGGGGTCTGGACCTCTCTCTGCACAACTATATAAAGCAAGCCTTTATGTACCTTGGCTCTTTGCTACCTAGATGTTTAGTCAGGCCACAGTTCCTTTGATTTGACTTTTAGCCCTGCACCTTATTTTTAAACTTTAAAACTGTTTTGCAATATTGACCTGTTTCCATGATATTGCAGATGATTCTAGGTGATTCTGCTCTCCCCTGGGTCTTTCCCGTTCTTCCCGGCACC
The DNA here is from genome assembly GCF_029215605.1 of Mirounga angustirostris. Taxonomy (NCBI): domain Eukaryota; kingdom Metazoa; phylum Chordata; class Mammalia; order Carnivora; family Phocidae; genus Mirounga; species Mirounga angustirostris. The sequence continues at coordinate 40,767,153 of NW_026991722.1, read as the reverse complement.
TTTCACGAGGACACGAGCCCATGCCTACATCTGGTACTTGTCATCCTTCCCCAGAACCACATGCAGAGGGCTTGGGAGATGACCACAAGGCTGCTTTCCCAGCACCTGAACTTGCTTGATGACCATACCATAGAAGTATGTATGTCATGAACAAACTAGAGTCAAAAATGCTTTTTTTCAGTAATCTGTGTTCCTGAAATATTCATGTTCAAATGCAACAATGTTGCATGGGTTTTAAATGTCTGTCTTTTTCTTGTAGCCAGTGAGTCATCCAGGCCCTTAGATGTTTTAGTCTTGCACATAATGTTAAACCTCACTGCATGAAGGGAAACAACATGTCCTGTATTTGAGAACTAATTTTTTTCACACAGCTTCCAAGATTTACATAAAATAGTAAGAATAATACGGTTGGGGCATTCTTTGTGTCGATTCTAAGCAGAGAAGTAACTGAAGTCAAATGCCAGGATAAGTTCCAGCTGACTGTGATTTTTTTTTTTCCTCTTCAGTAGAGACTTTACTGCAATGATAACTTGATCAGGAGTTTATAGAAAAATGTGGGGCTGCGTATTGTTCCTAATCAACAGCACCACCTTCTGTCTGCAAAAATGTCAGATCCTGGTGAATGGATAGCTCGCTCTGCCATGTGACAGCCTTACTGGGCACTTAGACAAATTACGTAAGTCCCATTTTCTCTCTACTTTGATATCAATAAAGTCAAAGTAATTTTTTAGTGCAAACAGCATGTTAGGACAAATAAACTAAACTCTTCAACCGAGAATAGCACATGGAAAGAAACATCACAGCTTCGATAGAGTTCTGCTAGAACTGCTAAGCTTCTCCAGGTATAACCTTTTATCTATTCCTCCTACATGGAGATTCTCCAAAAGAGCAAATTTTGTGAGTTTCACAGAAAAGAAAGTGTGAGCTCTGGTTTGTTACAATTGGAATGATTTAGAAAACCATGTCTCCCATCTTACAGTCACATCATAAGGGAGAAATAAAGAGATCTAGAGGTGTGAGTAAAATCACAAGCTCCTTAAGTACATATACCTTCCAAATAAAAAAATGATGTGAAACACACATAGCTGCTCTTTTCTACACTCTAATCCAGATAAGTAAAATAACTGAAGCCTTGAACTATTAAGGAAATTATAAAAGAAAAGATAATTTGCTACCAAATTCATAAAACTCACGAGGTCATGTAATAAATAGCAATGCAAATAGTGTGGAGGAGGTCCCAGCATGCATCTAAGTGGTACGTGGATATATGGAGGTCAGTCTGCAAAATAGGGAAAGGATTTCTCTAGAAGTCTGTCTTCAGGAAGACTCAGAAGAACTCATCCTGAGGAGAAATGAAACCAGGCACCATGATCCTAAACTACTCATGCATCTTCAACTATTAACAGTAGGAAGATTCTGAAAGCATGATTTTGTTCCTCGGATCTGCCTCCTAAGTACTTCTTTTGTAAAGCAAGGAAACTATGTAAAAACTGAGAAAGCTATGGCACTGAAACTCTGTAGCACATTCGAAATCCCGCCCGCCTACACCTATAGGAACATCACACAAGAGGAGTGAGGTTTTCTCTCCAAATGTGCAATATTGGAGTTGTAGAAATCTTGTTTATTCTCGATGATGGTGTGTGGCAAAACATCTCCAGTGCCTGGGGAGAGAACTTTGCAGAAGATATTTTTGGTAAATCCATTTAAAGAACATCCTATATGGGTGGGGAGGGGGGTGCCTGGGTGGCTCAGTCAGTTAAGGGACAACTCTGGATCTCAGCTCAGGTCTGGATCTTGGGGTTGTGATTTCAAGCCTGGTGTTGGGCTCCTGTGGAGCCTACTTTCAAAAAATAAAAAATCTTAGTAGGACTTCTGAAAATAAGTGACAACCCAAATGGGCGGGAGGGTGTTTGTAAGGAGGAGAGATTTGCCATGGGTGGAGAGGTTACTATTAATGAGAGAGAGAGAGAAGGCAATGTCAGTTACCACTGTTATCATAAACTCAGCCATTCCCACTGGGAAGATCATAGAGTCCAAGTGTGAACGCAAGAGGACTCAGTTCTAAAGGGAAAAAGGAGAAAAGGATACATATTGTTGATATTTTATATTTCTCAAAGAACTTCAAATCACATAACCATTCTTTCTGAATTACCTCAACACAGAGTACTACAGAAAGTTATAAGTTAATTTAAAATGGATCATGCAGGCAAAAATGAAATTATTCCCCTAAAAATACCTACATCGTCTGTAATGTCAACCAAAATTCACTGGAGAATTATACAATCTCCATTTACTTTTAGCTAGGTAAGTAGACCTTGATGTTATTAAAGAGTTAGTTGTTTTCACTGCCTGAAGACATGGAAGGGAATAAATGATCTCTTGAAGTCCCTTCCTATCTGTGATTCCGTTTGCTAGATTGATTAAAACTTGCTACAGAAAGAAGTTCCAGTTAGAGCCAGAAGTTTCCAGATAAATTAGTGACAAAACCCTACCCAAGCCCCAAAGTCATTGATTCCAAAGGACTAAGCCACAATGCTAATATGCCTGTGTATACTACAGAAACCAAAATTATGCCAAGCATAGACATTTAGGTGTCCTCTATGTCATTATAATGGCAAGCAAGTAACTCTTTTTCCAGAATAGAAACGCTCCCATACGTTTCAATCATTGCAATTCAATTTTTTAAAACTACTGGCTAGAGGAACCCACTGATCAACGCAAAAATATGAGCAAAATAATAGGTTGCTATAAAAAGTATGTAAATTAACCACCAGGTAAAAATATTAGTGAACATTCCATAATTTATATCTCCCTTTAATTTTTCACAGTCTGCATTAAAACCTCATTATACAGTTCTCAGAACCAACATTCATGATGCTATATTTTCTTAGTTCTACTCTTATAATAACCCTGTCTCCTAGCAAATTATTCTTGTTGTAAATATCACTTTAAGATATACGTGCTTTTCAAAGATGCTGTTAATGAGAGACAAGAGTGTTGTTTTAAGGGAATATGCCTTAAGTTTCCCAAAGAGTAGGCCAGTTTCAAGCTATTATAGGAACATAAATTGTAACTTGGAGGATTTTATTTACTTACTTTTTATAGCTGAGTATCTGAACAAATACCTCTTGGCACAGTTGCCTATGTTGAAGACTTATAGTGAATCTGTCATCAACACACAATGGCCTGAGGCAGCAGAGCCACAGCCATTCAGTTTACAAAAGTACCATCTGCTTTGTTAACCAGGCTCTAGGTGACTATTTCTAGTGTCTCTCTTTGTTCTTATTCCCTTCCTGTCAATCCAGGGAATGCAGGACATTTCACATTGGGAGTTAGCTTTCCATTTAAAGTTGCCTCTTGTTCTCCTTTAGATTTTAATCATATTCTTTTTTTAAATTTTATTTTATTATGTTATGTTAATCACCATACATTACATCATTAGTTTTTGATGTAGTGTTCCATGATTCATTGTTTGCATATAACACCCAGTGCTCCATTCAATACGTACCCTCTTTAATACCCATCACCAGGCTAACCCATCCTCCCCACCCCCCTTCCCCTCTAGAACCCTCAGTTTGTTTCTCAGAGTCCATGGTCTCTCATGGTTCGTTTCCCCCTCCAAACTGCCCCCCTTCATTTTTCCCTTCCTGCAATCTTCTTTTTTTTTAACATATAATGTATTATTATATGTTAATCATATTCTTAATGTGAAATGGCATGAGGGACAAATTCTAAAGAACAGAAGGCACAATGTTTAGATCCTAAAATCCTTGCTAAACTATAGCACTGCTTTATTTGGCATTACAGTATTGGAAAGAAATTAAGTATGTGAACTCCTTCTGCCCAGACCCAGGACCTTAAAGATTAAAAAAGGTACAGTCAGTTTTAAATAAATCCTTTTAGGGCACCTGGGTGGCTCAGTTGTTAAGCGTCTGCCTTCGGCTCAGGTCATGATCCCAGGGTCCTGGGATCGAGCCCCTCATCGGGCTCCCTGCTGCGCAGGAAGTCTGCTTCTCCCTCTCCCGCTCCCCCTGCTTGTGTTCCCTCTCTCACTGTGTCTCTCTCGGTCAAATAAATAAATCTTAAAAATAAATAAATAAATAAATAAATCCTTTTTTAGGAGGGAAGCTTGTGTTATAAAATCAGCCTTTCCATACCTACCACCTAAAACTCAAAACTGATAGATGTTGATTAGAAAACACTAGAATTGGGGTGCCTGGGTGGCTCAGTTAGTTGAGCGACTGCCTTCGGCTCAGGTCATGATGCTGGAGTCCCTGGATCGAGTCCCCGCATCGGGCTCCCTGCTTGGCAGGGAGTCTGCTTCGCCCTCTGACCGTATCCCCTCTCATGTGTTCTTTCTCTTTCATTCTCTCTCTCTCAAATAAATAAAATCTTTAAAAAAAAAAAAAAGAAAACACTAGAATAAGTGAACAGCTTTAAGGAACCCATTGAAGGGAGAGACTTTCTGGCCTTCGCTTGCCCCCTCTGATATCGGGGAACACTGATATTCATTGTTTCTTCTAATACAATAATCTATTTGTTGCTTTGTAAATTTCCACATCAAGAGATGGAGAAAATCAAGAGTAAAAGCCTATCAAAATATATCCTATAATGTGATCATTCCATAAATATGGTGTCTTTTGCAACTAGAGAGCTATAAAAAGGAGATTTTGCTACTATTGCTTTCATAAATACAAAAAATATTGTTGATCAGAATGAAATCAGTACTGGGCGCCTGGGTGGCTCAGATGGTTAAGCGTCTGCCTTCGGCTCAGGTCACGATCCCAGCATCCTGGGATCAAGTCCTACATTGGGCTCCCTGCTAGGCGGGGAGCCTGCTTCTCTCCCTCTGCCTCTGCCTCTCTCTCTCTCTCTGACTTTCATGAATAAATTAAAAAAAAAAATTTTTTTTAAAAGAATGAAATCAGTACTTAGCACATTATATAAGTATTTGATTAACTTCTTTTTCGAATCTATGCTATTAGCTTCTGCTATTAATAATATTTTTTTCATTTGTATAGCAAAAATACAACTTGATACCAACATTACAATAATTTGAAAATTACCCTGCTCTTTTTTCCCTATTTGCATTAATTCCAACCTCAAAAAATTAGTAAGACTTTCTTAGGCCAGCACCAGTTTACTCTAGTATTGATTGTGGATAAGTAATCATTCATTAAGAACAGAGCTACATATGTAATGTGATAGGCAAAGTTTCAGTTTAAAAAAGAATTTTTAAAATTTAGTAATGTTAAAGAAATGAAAATTAAACTGTTCCTTTCTAAATTCTTAAAAGGGCACACGCCAAATCTTTATATATTACACATGTTCCTTCCTACTCTACCAACCTTCTGCTAAATCATGTAAATAAGTATTAAAAGTATTTATCATATTTCTTCTTAGGGTATTTGCTCAAATATATGAGCTGCCTCTTTGAAATATCCTCCTGGTGTCATAAATTCCAAAGAATTCACTCTTTTTGTTCAGAACATCTGCTAGAAACTTTTCTCTTTTCTGTCATGAAGAAAGTTCCCAACCAAACATGGACAAGAATCATTTTAGAAGATAAATAAAGGATTATTCATTTACAATTAGATTATAAGGAAAGTCAAGTCATTTGAAGTAAATGAGAGCTCATTTTTTTGAAATGCAGGGGAGCTAAGAGCCTGAGAAATCATTATAGCTTATTTTACATTGGAGAATTGGGAGGTCAAGCCATTAACTTTGTGAATTTGTGGAGGTTTCCCAGAAGCTTACTCAAATCCACTCCTAGGCCAATGTTAAACTTATTCAACATATTAGCATAATAACATAAATGACCATTTGCAAAACGAAGACCAACATGAGTTTCTAAACACTGCTGGTAAAACCTCACGGTCACTTTGAAAGATGATAAAGTGATAAACAAGAGCCAAACCAGCACCAAACCAGGCAAGAGAGAAGTAGGTTTCTAATTCTCCTATATAAAATAAGGTTAATCATAACCTTATTTTTCTGCATACACTTGTTTTTATAATAATCACTAGAATTGAAAATTGGTAGATTTTACCAGTAATTAAAAATGGACATAGGCTGAAAAGAAAATGAAAACACCATGTATTTTTATTAAATACTCTCGAAGCACTTACTAAGTAAGTTTTAAATTGCTTTATGTTGCTTGCCAATTGCCAGGGGAAAAAAATGAGATCGTGAATAATACATTTTAAACAATACTTTCCTTCACTTATGCCAAGCTAAATCATAGCTGTATTTAATTCAAGGAACTAAAAGAGATGAAAACGATTAGCCATGATAACTCTTGGCATTCATAACCAATTTTGAGTCAAAATTCATAGTTTTTATGTATGCTCCGTCATGATTTTTCCTCCAGCCAAACATCTACTACGTAAGAAAAGATATTATTTCATCAATGCATAAAAATGCCCAGAGGAATCAGAATTCCTATATATGACTTGGTCAAACCACAGAATCCAAGAGGACTATATTACCATATAAAAGCAGAGCACTTATTCAAAACTTCAGATTAGAAATGCTGACAGATAATTATTTAAACTGCATGGATTATGCAGCGATATATTCAGACAGGCCTAAATACTGATCTCAGTTCTACTAATCTCATATGGTTGTAGTCAGGATTAAATTGAGTAATATAAGTAAAGTACCTACAGCCTTATTGCTTCAAATAATAAGATTCTCTTGCATCCTATTCAAATACTTGATAATGAGTAGAAATTAGGGCATACTTTGTAAAAAACACTGTGCTAGGCTCTACAGGGGATACCATGAAAATGTATGACATAATTTCTGCCCTTAAGGACTTACAGTAAAGATGGGCAGTTAAGAAACATATGGCTAAATTAAGTTTTGGATAAATAAAATATCAGAAGAAATAATGATCAAAGAAATTAGGAAAAGAATCATGATATCAGAAAATGTTCTAACCGGAAGAAATCTTAGAAATATTATTTGGAACATCCACTAATGTGGAACCCTTCTGAGGTCATCTTTTATTTCCCAAGTGATAAAGATCTCTAGCTTTTTAAGCCAAGATCCCCCTTTAGTATTCCCAACACTAGATCCAGTTTCGCCTTCTGGAAAGACTACAAAATTGAGATATTTTAATGTTCAGAGATTTTCTGGAAGATAAAAGTTTAAAATAAATATATTAACAAGTATGATTAATAAAATGAAGAAAACTATTTTATTCCTTTTATCAACAGATAGGATTCACCATTATTTTATGTTGTGTTTTAAGAAATTGATTATATGTTCATTCTCTAAGTCCGCAGCAAAGTTAATTCTTCACTAATTATTTGGCTTCATGCCATCCTGAAAAGCTACATATGACTAACACAGATTCATTCACTTTTTCATTTCTTCAACAAATATATATGGAATGCTTCTGTGTGCTAAGCAATGTTATAAGCCCTGAGGATGGAGCAGTGAACATAACAGATGAAAACTTTGTCATCAGTTTATCCCTCGGGGACCATGTTGACAAATGTGGGAGTGATTTTACTTACCTTCCATTTGCCTGACTCTCTCTTCCCAATATGTGAAGAAATAGAAAAGTTCTATGCCAAAAGATCTCACAGAGCACACATAGATAGCCTCACTAATAGTTAATTCCTGAAGCCTAGGGGGGAATAAAGTAATTTGTATTCTAATTCCAAATTCATGAAGAGTCTTAGAGTGTCAAGGAAAATTGTACTCTTTGAAGATGATCTAAGTAAAGATATGCAGTTCTGCCAAATATGCTCAGATTACTATAAACTCTTTTCTCTCACCAATTCTTGAAAATGAGGCTATCCTCTGCTTTTGACACTTGTTTTATATTACAGTGATATATCTTAAAGAATTGGTCTTGGCCAAGTAAGAAAAATACTAAACCCTTTGGTTTTTTGTTTACCTACATCTCAGAAAGTATCCTGTCTGCTGTCATTAAAATTGCTGGGCTAATAGTAAAAACTGAAGAGTTTGACTATTTCAAACAGATCTGTATAAATAATTGAGAGTTCTGAATGCTTAGCCACTTTTATAAATCACACAAAATCCATGAAACTTTGCAACTGATATGCATCAAAAGAGCCGAATCTGGAGCTTTTTGTCAAGTAAATCAGGCTGAGAATTTTGACATTTTTGCAATTTATTTTATTTTGCTAGTAATGTATTGAAAGTAGCTCCTAGAAACACAATTTTGTCCCATTTGCATCATAAAAGAGCTCAAAGAAATACCATATGAACTAGTGTCTTCACTAAGCCTAGATAAAATGACATCTAATAACGTACAGAGGTAGCACCCTGACTGTCTTCTTGTCCAAATTCTGATACTTTTCCCCGAGTTTGGGGGAAGAAGAAAGATTATTTGTTTACTCAGTTAGCAACATAGCATTGGCCCTTTAGTTCCTTCCAGTTCTTTTCATAATAATTTGGTCATCAACCATATCATCAGGCCAACCATTGAGCATACAAAAATACTATTTCACCATAGTTGAAGAAGCAATATGTAAACTATACATGGGGAGCCTAAAACTTATCCCCACAGAATACAGAGAAGGAGAATAGATAACATTCACATTTCTTCAGATTATTTTCATTCTATTCCCCAAAGACATCCTGATCTAGGTCTGTCTCTGTTTAATTACACATGTAGTACTCTCTCTATATGTTTCATCTGCTCCTATTAGCAGTACCAAACAGTTGTGTTCTTCCTTTTCCTCCAGAAATCTATGTAAATGATTTCCCCCCCACTGGATGTTGTAAGTAGTCCCCTGGCATCTCATTCATCTGTATAGTCTTCCAGGTGTCTTTAGCCAAGCAAATCTTCCAAATCTATTAATTTGTATCTAAAACAGGAACACAATTCCTAGGTCATAGAGTTGTTAGAAGAATCCCACTGAATATGACATATAGGGGTGCCTGGGTGGCTCAGTCAGTTAAGTGTCTGACTCTTGATTTTTGCCTCAGGTCATGATCTAAGGGTCCTGGGATCAAACCCCTGAATGTGGACCCTGCTTGTCCCTCTCTCTCTGCTCCTCCCCCCACTCTCTCATTCTCTCGAATAAATAAATAAAAATCTTTTTAAAAAATAATAGAATAAATAAATACAATATGTAAAGCACCAGCACTGCATTTTGCCAGGCTGGCAAAAAGTAGCTCCTATGCTTGTTCTGTTACTTAAGCTTCTCTTATTTACCTACTGCCCACAGCCCACACCATCTTTTCCCATCCATCACTTAGTTGCTTGTGTGCTGTTCTGTTTTCAATAGATCAGTTTTTGATTCATCATTCTGCTGATCATTTATTGCTTATGAATTTATGTTTACATCTGCTTCATTGTAATTAACATTTGTATCAGATTTTTCTAAACAATAACATAAATATAGAGATTCCCCATATAAATTTATTTCTCTGATCAGAAAGTATTTGCTCCTTTCTCTATGCTATCGCAATCTTCTTTTTGTAATTATAGGTGTTGTTCTTGTCAACATCTGCATTAAATATGTGTGTGCTTATGCGTCTATATAACCTAGGTACATAAATGTGTGTGGGCCAGTGTGTGTATAGAGAAAGAGAGACAGAGACAGAGACAGAGAAAAGCAAGAGATAAAAGGGGAGAGAAGGATATTAATGTTTCATGATAGAGATAAAACTCTAATTACCATTATGGTAACAATGAGACCCAACGTGGTATATCACACATGGCAGCATATTCTTAAAAATGTTTGCCAAATTAAATTTAATAGGGACAGGACTCACAAATCACAAAAAAATAAAATGCCGCAAAAGTGTCACTAATCTCACATTTATTCAATTGGCAATTCCATTCTTGTCCCTTGAACCTCCATGTGTTAAATATATAACTTAGACTGATGTCTTGTCTAACTTCGCTCTCTCTTGTTGAATGGACCCAGTAGAGGACCTCTTTTTGCCATGACTAGAAACCCCTAAGAGGCAGAAAGAGATTATTTGTTTCCTTCTGTTTCTTTCTGATCACCCACAGTGCCTAGGGCTCTGAACAAATTGGGCACTCAATGAAAGTTATTAATTGTCACATTCAGTTAACTGAGATCTCTCATATTCCTGGCGTCTGACACCTGCCTGAAGAGTTCTGCCTCTGAAAACTCACTAGACCAATACTGATGGGGTTGTGGCAGGGGACGTGGAGGGAGACACCGTTGTACTTTGCCAGTGGCCAAGTACTGCTAGGCTTAGGTTCTGTCAAATTTTCTGGGAGGAAAACATTTTGGCTGTGTTAATAAAATCATATTAATTATGTTAATTCACTTAGAGATGCCTGTCCAAGTCAATTTTACTGCTATCACAGAAAGTTGCTTATGAAGTCACATGACAAATATTTTCCTAAAATGAATTGAGAATATAAAATCTCATTCTTTTTTATCCCCATAATACACATTCATGCTGCCACGGTGTCAGACTCCATGACAACCCATTTGCAGTAATTCTGCCCATGCATAAGTTAGTGTTATGTTTAACAACACTCAATGCTTTGAAGGGCCCACTTCTTAACTACATTCATCATTTCTTGGCATCTCTAACCATCCTTTGGCATGAAATAGACACAGTAGAGGTTTACCAATCATCAACAATGAACCAAGAGCAAAGTAAAAAGCTTTAGTACTATAGGGACAAAGGATAGATCTCCTGATGCACAGGAGAGAAAAATACATATCGATTGTGAACCACATAAAGAAACCCCAACCTAATTTGGGCTTTAGTTTGTTTCTGAAAAGAAAAGAGAAACATTACAATTAAAATAAATAATATAGGACATATGTGTTTATTAAAAATGCAATAATTTATTTAATATAAAATTCAGCTTTATATTTTAGGCCAATTAGTGGACAGTTACAATGGGAAAAAGTAAGAAACAATAAGGGATATATGCAGGTTTCTTAAAAAGCAAAGAAAAAAAGAAAAGAGACTCAGAGGAATATTGATACAAACAAAATGTTTTCAAAGAACAGTTTTATTTTGTAACCTATAAGAAAATTCTTCCTAGGGGCGCCTGGGTGGCTCAGTCCATTAAGTGTCTGACTCACGATTTCAGCTCAGGTCATGATCTCAGGGTCCTAAGATGGAGCCCCCTTGTCAGGCGCCACGCTCAGCGGGAAGTCTGCTTGAGATTCTCTCTCTCCCTCTGCTCTTCCCTCCGTGCTCTTTCTCCCTCTCAAATAAATAAATAAATCTTTATAAAAATTTTTTAAAAACTGGGGTGCCTGTGTGGCTCAGTCCTTAAGCATCTGCCTTCAGCTCAAGTCATGATCTCAGGGTCCTGGGATTGAGCCCCATGTCGGGCTCCTCGCTCTGTGGGAAGCCTGCCTCTCCCTCCCCGACTCCCCCTGCTTGTGTTCCTGCTCTCACTGTCTCTGTCAAATAAATAAATAAAATCTTTTTAAAAATTTTTTTTAATTAAAATAAAAAAAGAAAATTCTTCCCAAAGCTTTTAGAACTTCTTGTGTTCTTGAAATGACAGAAAAAAAAAAAAAAAAAAAGGAAATTCCAACACTTGGCACCTGAGCCATTGGTATAAGAAACCATGAGCCATATTCAGGAATTGAATGTTGAAAAGGCAAACTGTTATAGCGTTTTAATAGGGCTAACTGTATTATTAAGTTACACTTAACACTAACACATGATATGCATAGTGGGGCAGAAATTATTCTTAAATATCTTTCAAAGAGTTTATATCCTGGAAATAGGAAGTAAGAATTATCAAAAAGAAAGCAACATTAAAGGAGTAAAGCTTAGACATGTGTATTGTGTTTCATATAAAAGGACCATTCCACTGAGACCACCACCGAGCAGGTGTCCCACTTCTCCATGACTCTAGCTGGCCAATAGATGCTCCTCGAAGAAGATTCTTCAAGACTGACACTGTATCAATACAATTTTAAAGATAATACATTGACATGACTACTACAACTGTGATGAAAAGTAATTAGAAGAAGCAGTATGCAAACAAGAGCACAAGAATCAGAGAGATTGTAGGCAGAAGCAGCACATTTCAGGCAAGGTGTACGTCCTCTCTGCCATCTGCCAGATTCCCCCCACTCATTTTTATTTCTCTGCACTGAGAAGCTTGCATAGATTGGAAACTAACAATATTGAAGAGACGTAGAAGTCAGTTTGGGTTGAATTGACTTAAACAGTATCTTCTCATATAGTGTGAGTTCATTTATAATTAGATACGTTTAATCATGTTGTCCAGAGAGAATCTCTAGCTTAAAAGTAGGATATTAAACATCAGTACAGTTGATAGTCAAATGATACAAATTTAACACACGGTCCTCAGAGTCTATTCTCAAAGTTAACAGCCCAACATATCTGCTCCAATGCTTTTGAAATCTAACTACAGTCATCAACTATGATCAAACGAAAGCAAAGATTAAAACAAACCAAACCAAAAGTATGAAGTTACTTTGTGTGAATTTGAATAGATGTTGGGATTGTATCCTAATGTATTTTACTATTTATACATTTCAGGTATTCTGCATTACAGTGTTTTCAAAAGCGTTTCTAACTAAAACATTCTAATTAAAATTGGAAAGGAAAAAATGGTCTGATCTAATCTTAATATTTTAGTTGGAAATCAATCGTCTATATATATGAATTCAACTGGTATATCTATATATGAATTCAACCAATACATCTTTCTGTTAGCTGGTTGAACATTCCAGAAGCACTAATATCTTCTGAAAATACTAAGAAATAACAAGATTTTGTGTGTTTTTTTCCTATATATTCTCCAAAGTACTCTATTATACTTCATTACGTACTATATGGTGATAATGATGACCAGTGCCTAAAATTTCTTCATGCTTTCTGTTTCAGTGGACTTGGGTTCCATCTCTCTCCCCTATTGCTAGTGTTCTTTCCCTGTTTAACCATTCTAACTTAATTTCTCTTTGACTCATTATACCCAGTGTCATGTCAGTGGGGGAAGGAACACATTCCCCAGAAAAAGCAATATTTTAACAGAATTTTTCAGAGTAACACACTGATATGGCATTTTTTAATGATTATGATGAAAAACAGCAGAAGAAACAATGTAGAAGCCATTTATGCATGGGATGCATAAAGAAGGTGCCTTATGTGCTCATTTCCACACCTAGAACTGGCCTTAACCATAGCCATGACCTGGCCTCACCCTAATGCTCTAACATCCCCTGAGTTAGAATCTGGCTATACCTCTGTGAACCCCAAGGATTGCATTCTCCTTGCAGGCAGACTCCAGGTAGGAGTCATGTTTGGTCTAGATTGCATATGAATTTGAATGTCACAGAGTCCACCATTACCATATATCTTACACTTTCATTTGTTTACATTACCTTCCTGAGTTGATTTGATATATTAAATCCTTTAATATATAGCACCTTTTAAAAATTGAATCAGAACCTTTTAGAGAAACAATCCTTTTCCTAAAGTGGAAATGACTTTAATATTTACTAGCTTCAGGCTTACAAGCTTTTTTTTTTTTTTTTCAAAATGTAGACTTATTTTTCTTTTTATAGAAGTAAATTTATACTTTTGGTTTAAGGTAGTGGACTGAACACACGCATTATTTACTAACACTATCAAAATTTTATTGAAATGAAACTGAAAAGTTACATAAAGGATTAAATCATAAGAGTCCTGAAAGCAGCAGAGGGAAAGAGATCAGTGGACTAGAGGCTGGGAAGTATCTTTAGAAAAGATAGATTAAGTCGTATTAAGAAATAAAGTGGGGATGAAGATCTGAGACTTAGAACATATACTGTATGTAGATGGCTACCATATATATAGCAGATATTCTTCCTGGCTGAGCCTTGGAAAATTTCTAACCTTGTAGTTACCAAAGAGCACTTACTTGGTGTTTATCCCTCAGTGGGATACAGGGAAGTGAACAGATTAATACCAAGGGAAAACAATGCCAGTTAGTTCCTGTCATCTCTCCAACATCCAAAAACAGCAGTCAACAGAAATCTCTCTCTATTAGGATATCTCTATATCTCTAAGGAAACTGAGAAATTTGCATTAGGTCTCTAGTGAAAGATGGTTATTTCATTCCAGAATCCCCCCAAACCCACAAAAACAATACCTATAACACCGACTACCATATTTTATTTAAATAGTCTTTTTTAAGCGGATATCTGTGCCATGTTGAGTTATTTTATATTGAATATAATTCTTTAGAAAATATCACTGTATGTACTTGTGTATGTTCTTTGAGATTAAATTTACAATGATGTTAACAAGTTGATAAAATCCTATTGGAGGTGGAAGTAAATTCTATATCTATATTAATTTGGACAGCATTGACATAATTACCAAGGGAGGATTGAAAATTAACTAACCCATATATTGATTTGTAAGAGCTCCAGCCCTAAAATTAAAGTTTTTTGATAATGGTGTGGAAAGAAAAGCTATCTGGTAACAATATATACTACTACACTAACTATTTGAGTAGGAAACAGAACAAAGTCATGTAGGTAGGAGAAAATAACACCAGAGTAGATGAAAACTCTCAACTGCTAAATGACTATTAAAAAATTAAAATTATGAGTTACATACATCTGTTCTCTGAGAATATAATTTTTCATCCCTATGATGGAGAAAAGGTAGAATTACGGGCAATAAAACCAGTCTCTTATTTAACATATACTGAGCAAGGAACGAAAGTTAATAAAGAAAAAAAATCATGAAACTAATCAAATTTGTTTTTAAATTGTGGAAAATTTCAGAAAAAGAGAAAGAAAAAGAACTTAAAAAAATCAGAACAAGAATTGTCATCTGAACTGTATTTAGTCCAAGATCCAAAAGAAAAAGGCAGAAAACTAATAGATTGTAAGTTAAGGCTTCTATGAGAAGGCAACAAGATAAAATGGAATATTGAAAGAATGAGAAGAAAAATAGACGAAATAAGAAAAGATACAAATAAACAAAAAATTAGAAACTACTTTAGAGGTTGCAAAGTTCAAAGGATATGAACACCTGTAGGAAGAACTCCATAAATATGAGTGAACTCATTCAATTAACGGAAAAATAACTCTGTGAGTTGTAAACTTATGCTTTCTTGAAATGGAAAAACAAGCAGATAAAAGTAATGGAAGATAATCTGATAGATAAGGAGACTAGAGAATGGAAATCCTTATTTACATGTGGAAATTTCCTTAAGAACTGACTAAAACAAAGGACACAAAAGAAATATTCAAAGACATTTTTAAAAAGATATTTTCCAAAGAGAATTGCATCTGATAATTCTAAAAATTCACATATTTAAAGCAAAAACTTATGTGAGAGACTTATTTTCACACATTGTTGTAATGTGTTAATGACAACAGTAAGGTCCTACCATCAGTCAGACAGCTGGCGTGAAAACACAACAACCAAGTCACTTACAAAAAAAGAGAGTAGTGTTAGACGAAAATGTTCATAAAAGTCAATGTTCTAAATAACATAAAACTGAAAGCTCACAAACGTACACTGTCAGGAGAATGGCTAAATAAATCTTAGTATAGTCATAAAATAGAATATTAATAAGCTATAAAAATAAATGATGCACAACTAAAAAATGTGGCTGAAACTGAGAAACCTGATATTAAGTAATAGAAGGAATATTCATTTTTGTATAGCTCAAAAAATACCTAATAAATATTATATTGATGAAGCAGACATGCATTGGATAAAGTTATTTTTAGATATCAAAGGAATAATAGACATAAAAATGAGGTAATTGTGAATACTGTAGGAATGATAGTATTCAGAAGTTGGGTGACATAGAAGTATACAGAGGTAGCTGTAAGTCACTCAAAATATTATATTTCTTGGATCACATGGTGGATTTACTGATCTTACTTACATTCTTCTTTATAATTTGTGTAAGTTACATATATTCTTTTTATGCATCAAATACCATAATAAAAAATAAGGAGAAGAGACTTTCACTTCTGGCAAGATGAATAAAGATTGGATTTGCCCTCCTATCTAAACTACTGAAAAATCAATGAAAATACAAAATCAATGGTTTTCAGGATATTGGACATCAGGCAATAATAAAATGTAATTTCTAACCTATAGTAAGCAAATAAGGTTACTCTTAAAATTGTTCCAGCTTAAAGCATTAACAGAGTTTTCAGGCTGTGGTATAGGAGGCAGAATACAGGTAGATCCAATGAGACCAAAATGGTTAGAGTTTTCAGGGCAGAATACTAGAGAAGTAAAAACTGCAAAGAGCAAGATTCTGGGCATATGCAGAAGGTCTACCTCAGGATTCAGCAGAGTAATAATTAGTGCATGCATGTAAGGAAATTTACTATGGCCCAGAAAAGAACCACTTGAAGGAATTAGAGGGAGTGGCATTCAGAAATTACACAAGGCAATAAATCATGTTCTGTCACCAAAAGCCAGATTAGAAATCTTCCTAAATTATACAGAATTGGTCGTAATATTCAGAAGGGTCTTCCCTCAGTAAAGGAGAAAAATTAGCGCTATACAAATTACTGTTCTGGTTGTGCATAACAAACCTTAAAAACAAGACTTGAGCATAACAACAGTTTCCAAGTCACATAGCTATTTCCCAGAACAAAGCTCAAAAATATTTATAGAAATACAAAAATACCAAGCACCCAACAAGAGAAAGCGTACAATCTCTGGCATCCAATAAAAAAATTATCAAACATGCAAAGAGGCTTCAAATGCTTACTCATAATGAGTTGAAAGATCAGCCAAAACCAACACAGAATAAACACAGCTTATCATACATTAAAACTGTTCCAGCTTTAACTTTGTTCTTTTTTAAACAAAATATTAGAAACTACTTTATCATACAGGGGTGTCTGCTCTCATCATTCCCTTTCAGCATTCTACTGGAAGTCCCTGCTAATTCAATAAGGCAAGAAAATGGAATAAAAAGGAATACAAATTGAGAAGGAAGAAGTAAAACTTTTTTTCACAGTTGACATTATCATCAATGTAGAAAAGCCAAAAGAATTACAAAAATATTCTTGGAACAAATAAGTGATTAAAGCAAGGTTTCAGAATACAAGGAGAATATACAAAGTCAAATGCTTTCCTATATACTAATAATGAACAAATGGAATTTGAAATTGAAAACACAGTACCATTTACATTCATATCCCATGAAATTAAGTATTTAGGTATAACTCTAACAAAATATGTATAGGATCTATATGAGGAAAGCTATAAAACTCTTATGAACAAAATCAAAGAACAAAATAGAGAGATAGTCCGTTTTCATGGATAGGAAGACAGAATATTGTCAAGAGTTCAGTTCTTCCCAACTTGATCTATAGGTTCAAATGCAATCTCAATCAAAATCCCAACAAGTTCTCTTTTTTTTTTGGATATTGGCAAATTGAATTTAAAATTTATGGGTGAGGCAAAGAACTCAGAATAGCCAATACGATACTGAAGAAGAACAAAGTTGGAGAACTGACACTGACTGACATCAAGACTTTTTATAAACCCATAATAATCAAGACAGTGTTGTATTGGTGAAAAGATAGATCAATAGAACAAAACAGAGAACCCAGAAATAGACACCCTATAAATATAAGTTAAATGATCTTTGACAAAGGAGCAAAAGCATTACAATGAAGCAAAGATAGTCTCTTCAACAAATGGACATCCACATGCAAAAAAAAAAAATGAATCTGGACACAGACATGTACCCTTCAAAAAAAATCAACCCAAAAATGATCACAGACCTAAATGCAAAATGCAAAACTGTAAAACTCCTAATATATAACATAAGACAACTCCTAGATGATCTTGGCTAAGGCAACAACATTTTAGATACAACACCAAAGACATGATCATGAAAGAAATAAGCTGGACTTCATTAAAATTAAAAACTTCTGCTCTGTGAAAGACAATATAAAGAGAATCAGACTTCAATGAATACGTGCAGATCAAAATTTAAAAACACAATGCCATTTACAAGCACCTCAAAAAATGAAATACTTAGGAATAAATTCAACAAAACAAGAACTGATAATTACAAAATGCTGATTTAAAAAAAATCAAAGAATACCTAAATAAATGTAAGAACAAATCCATGTTCAAAGATTAGAAGACTCAATATAATAACGATATCAATTGTCCCCAAATACGTCTGTAGATTCAATGCAATTCTTGCCAAAATATCAGCAAGGATTTTTGTAAACACTGATAAGCTTATTCTAAAATTTATATGGAAAACCACTGTTGGTTTGTAAACTGGCCCCCTTAACAGAGGGCAAAGAGAGACTGAAAAAAAGAGTCATGCCACTCCAGATTAGTAGGTGGCAATTTTAATAAGTAAGGGAACTGAATACAAGGCTTGTCTTGGGTGGCCACAAGACCAGTAGATAACTGTATCCACCTGCCAAAATCTTAGAAATTTATACAAGGGTCTTAACTGAATTCAGTCATGTATTCAGTTCACATTACCACAACATATTACTCTCTCAAGGCTGTATGTTTGAAACAGCTCCTAATGTGGAAATGGTGGGCAGAATGTACATTCCAAAGACAGGAATAAGGAGCCTCCCATTGCCTGGGTCCATCTTGTGGATCAACTGGTGACCACATCCTCTCAATGACCTCCTCCAACAAGGCCCTAGGATACTTAAATAGCTTTTACAGAGAACAAAGTGGGAGAAGTCACTCTACATGATACCAAGATTTTCTATATAGCTACAGTAATCAAAACATGTTATTGGTAAATGATAGGTACTTAGATCAATGGATCAAATTATAGTACCAAGAAATAGACCCACAAAAATATGTCTACCTGATTTTTTACAAAAATGCAAAGCCTATTCAATGGAAAAAGGATCAATAGCCTTTTCAAAAAATGGTGCTGGAGTAATTGGTTATCTATAGGCAATTGATGAACTTCAACTTAAACTCAAATTGAATGATGGATTTAGTGTAAAATGTAAAAGTATAAATTTTTTTTAAATGAGAAAAAAATTTAATGAGAGAATTTTTAAGGTCTACAGCTAAAGAACTTTTAGACTTGGTAACAAAAGCACAATCTATATAAAAGGAAAATTTGATAAAAATGGGTATTAGCAAAATGACCACTTTTGTTCTGGCAAAGTCTATATTAATTAGATAAAAACAAAAATTACAAACTTGGAGACGATATTTGCAAACCATGTATCTGACAAAAGACTAGTATCTAGAATACATAAAGAACTCTCAAAACTCAACAGTAGTAAAACAGTCCAATTAGAAAACGGGCAAAATATGCTAGCAAATAATTCAACAAAGAGGATATGCTAGATGGCAAATAAGTACAGGAAAAAAAAAGTTCAACATGATTAGCCTTTAGGAAATGCAAATTAAAACCATGAAATAGCACTACTTACCCTCAAAAAGCTAATGAACAACAGTGACAACACCAAAATCCAGTAAGAATGCAGAGAAACTGGATCACTCATACATTGCTGGTGAGGAGGTAAAATGGTACAGACTCTCTGTGAAATTGTTTGGCAGTTTCTTATAAAACTAAACATGCAATTACCATAAGACCCAGCAATTTCACTTTTGGCCATTCATATCAGACAATCACAGAAATGTTCACAGAAGCTTATTCATAATAGCTTAAAACTAGAAACAACCTAAATGTCCTTCAACAGGTGAATGGTTAAACTGTAGTGCATCCATACCATGGAAAACTAATCAGCAATAAAAAAGAACAAACCACTGATGTACACAACATCCTTGAAGAATCTCCAGAAGAGTGCAGCAGAGGGGAAAAAAAGCATTACCCCAAAAGGTTACATACTGTATTATTTTATTTGTATAACCCTCTTGGAATGACAAAATGATAGAAATGGAGAACACATGAGTGGTTCCTAGGTTTAAGGAGAGCATGGAGGCAGAAGGGAGGTAGATATTGCTAACAAAGGGCAACATGAGGAACCTTGCAGCAATGTAAACATTCTGTACCCTGAATGAATCAATGTCAACATCCTTGTTGTGGTGTCATACTACAGTTTTATACGCTATTACCATTGAGGGAAACGGGGTAAAGGGTACAGGGCTCTTTCTATCCTATTTCTCACAACTGCTTGCAAATCTCTAACGATCTCAAAATGTAAAGTTTCATTTTTACAAAGAGGGGACAGTTTAGGATCTGCGTATTTCATATTAAGCCATTTGGCAAGTGTGAAACAACAAGAACAGAGCTGTAAAAATATACTATTTTTAAATACTTGAAGATATATTATTATCAGACAAAAAAATGAAGTAAAATTAAATTCTCAAAGATAAGATATTCAGGATAGTTTTTTAAGTATTGAGATCTGAAAACCAGTGAAACAAAGACAGAAGTCTAATATATCTGTATATCTGGCTGTAAAATTGATGTGCATGTAAGTTACCTTAACAAGGAAAGAATGTAAGTGATAATACCATTTTAATAAAAGTCATCTATATGTAAATATCAAATGTTCTTTTAAAAATAAAATGTTAAGGAAGGGGTCCTTTAATGGTTTCTGTTTCACACTGAAGTCTTAAGAATAAGAGAAATACGTGTTCTCCAAGTTGTGATGCTATGATAAATTTGAATCTAGGACATTTTTCTTTCATCACTTCCTCACAATTTCTCTATTATTCACCACAGCTTTTCTCAAAATGAGAGCAAGATCAGATAAAGATCATAATTGGCAGGGGCGCCTGGGTGGCTCAGTAGGTTAAGGGACCGACTCTTGGTTTCCACTCAGGTCATGATCTCAGGGTAGTGGGATGGAGTCCCCCGTAGGGCTCTGCCCTCAGTAAGGAGTCTGCTTGAGATTCTCTCTCTCCTTCCCCCTGCTCTCTCTAAAATAAATAAATAAATCTTTTTAAAAATCAAAATTGCCTATTAAATTTATACAAACTCATGAGTGTCTGTGTTTATTTGATTGCTAAGTACCCAAAGTTAAAATGAGTGTTTGCAATACTTAGTGTCACTTTTGCACCCAATTATGAATCACACGTTCATCTAGGTGGTTAAAGTCAATAAAGTTTCATCATCAAGAAACAGTATTTATTGACGGTTGGTCACTATGTGCAGTTGTTTGGTTCTATTGTTTGCTTATGGTTTTGCATTAGGTGCTGTAAAAGTGAGGGATAAGCAGGGGTGGCATGGTGCCATGATGAATGCATAAAACAGAACTAGTAATATCTCAGTCCTTCACTTCAATGTTTATTAGTGACTAAACTTATTCTGCAATCCTATATAAAATTATTATGTGACTTTGGCACTCACTATATTACATGTTCATTTTAGGAAGTGGTAGTTTTTAAAAATCTTTTAAAGATTTTTATTAAATCATCAAAAAAATTCTAAAATAAATACTACAGTAAAAAAGGCTTAGAGCTTAGGCCCTACACATCTGAATACTACATCCACAGCAGAGCTATGAAATTGTCTTTATTCAGAGAGAAATAGAGAGAGAGATGAAACTCGGAGAACTCAAGCCAAAGGCATTATATTTAGATACTAAGGCAAACATTTAAATGGTGCTCAGAAATAAAGCCTAAAGCCTACCAGGGTTATCCATCTAATTGTCTCAACTATTTATCGGGTTTTGTTTGAGATCCCTTAGTTTATATGTAACCTCTCTTTGGATTCTTAACATTCGCAGTCAGAATAATCTTTTCTTACAGCAAAGTTTCCATTATTAATTCTAAGACCCAAAAGTAAGCCTGTGAGTTGACCTAAACAAAATCTTGATCTTATCCATTTTCTGCTATCCATTTCTATACTACCTTTATTTTAAAAGCTGCTCTTAGAGATGTTATACCATATCCCACAGTGTTTCCTTAGCAACTTCTACAGTGCCCCTGAGCTACAGACCTCAATTCCACCACATGCTGTAAGTATTTCTTAAAAGTGTAACATGTCTAAAGCTTAAGCTTTAGTATATACAAAATTCAACACATTTTTAGGTTTTCCTATGGGCACACATGATAGCATCTGCTAGTAGCTGTAGATAGAAGTAAGACAAGCTCCAAAAAAGACAATGAATAGCATGATTTCGTAAGAATAACTAAATTAGGGCTCTTCTGAATATAACATCTAAATCCTCTTATAAAGATCCACTATGTTGGATCCACATTTAAATCTTGTTTCTGTGCTTGGTCCAAATGAAGAATTACTGTCATCAGAATAGCTTGAAATGCATCCCCCATAGATAGCCCAAGGATATTACTTTCTGAGCCCCTTAAGCCCGAACCACATGAATGTTTTTGTATTTAAACTGAGTCCAAATGCTTTTAAGCTTAAAGTGTACAATTATATAACAATGATTTTGCACCATCTTTTAAAATTCAATTCCTATTCATTGCATTTCAAAAGGAAAATAGAAAAATGCAAGAAAATTTCCACTCTATTATTAATTTACCATTCTACTTCTATTAACGTTATCACCCATTTTCTCCATAAAAACAAAAGAACAGATGTTTTATCACATTAGCACTCAATGGTAGTAACCAAGATAGCACAATTGTGTGGATGTTGACGCTTCTACTTCTCATATTAAGCCTGTTTATTCTGTATACACAAAATCTGTCTCAGTTCTGTATGGGAGATGCAGAGTAGTGACATGGAAAGAGCATGGACTGAATGAGCTGAAAAAAAATGGGTTCAAATCCCAATACGAGGCTTTCCCAACTTTCCCTTTTGGAAAATCATTCTGTCTTCACCTACTGCCTGGGCTATATAGCTGAGTAACACACATCTACTTCAAAAGGCTATGAAGGGGTTGTTTTGTTTTTTAATTGAAGTTTTTTTTTTTTTATATGCCATGTCCAAACAGCAAGCATTGTCTGGGATAATTTATTCAAGAAAGGTGGATTCGTCCAACGTGATGAAACCTATATCCCATGCGTAGTGATAGGAAGCAGTAGCAGGAATTACAGAGGCCGTATTTCCAGACCATGCTGTGGGAAGAGGGGGAACCTGGCTACATTTTCATGGATGGTTCCAGTTGAGCTGATGGCGACCCATCTTGATTTCAGAGGCACAATGCAAAGGATAAGACAGTTTTGAGAATTAAATGAGATAATATAATCTTCACAAGTAGAGCTATCTATGACACTTATAAGGCATTTGGAATAAATATTAGTCATCCTTTGTTTTGCCCCTTTAATTTTCAAATTGCAGCTTCTGAAAAATAATATTGCAAATGTGAACATTTTCTAAGTGGTGCCATATGCTACATACACATTTACATAGATAGAAATACAGACATTATGCAGATAATCAGATAGCTATTAGTGGATGTTCACTCAGTGCCAAGCCCTATGCAGAAAGCTTTACATTAATCCTCAAAACAGCTTTATGAGACGGGTACTATTCTCACTCTACTTTGCAAATGAGTAAACCGATATTTTTTGTAGAACACATTACATAGCTAAGAAAAGTGGGGCCAGGAGCAAACTGTCCAACATCTACTTCCTAACAAATGCCAATAATAAACCACAACAGTTACTCCAAAAACATGTTTAAAATATACGTTTAATAAGGATTAGACACATATCACTCTGTAACATATAATTTTTCATTTCTTTCAAAATCTGCTAGCTTCTCATATAGCCATCTTAAGGTTCAGGTCATAATTTAATGAAAACTGCAAAAACCAACTCAAATCTCATTTGTTCTTCTTACAGCTTTTTAATTACAATTGTCAGGCTTTTGTCAGGAACTATGGCGATATGATCTTAAACTACAACTGTGGAAGAGAAGTTACTGCTTCAGAAAAAAACCTCCTAGAATTATCAAATTCCTCATATAAATCCCACGCCCCAAATATAAACACTGTCTTTTTAAAAAGCTATGCCCTGGATTCTCGGAAAGATGAGCTATCTGTTGCGAAAGACCGCCTGTCTTAGGAGTCAATCCCAAACTATCTAACTCTGTAGGAGATAAATAGAGATTTGCCTGCAGTGGGAAGCAAAATATTGCCATGAATCACCTCCCTCACAGCAGTTCTGAAGCTTTTAATTTTCAGCATTGCTGGTCTCCAGGTATGAGCAGTTGATTAACAGTCAACAGAAATTGAACCAACTCCATGCGGAGTCCTCAGTGTTAGCGCGTAACACTATTTTAAATGACTTCTTTCTTCCTTCTCTTCACTCTTCCTCTCCTCCTAAATCCGTCCTTATTTTTCTTGCTTTATTCCCTTTTAAAAATTTCTGCATTGTCCACTTGCTACATGGGTATCACCAACGTATCCCAGGTAAACTGAGAAATTAATATATGTCTGTGTTTTTGTTTAATTACTCTTTCTCTTCCTCCACCACTGTCATAGTCCTCTCTCCTAAACCTTATAAGTAAACGGAGCAGATCTTCTCTGGGAAATGATCCAGCAATGATAATACATGCAAACCTCTGCCGAGAATATTCTCTATCTTCCTATTCTCTCCTTTGTTTCTTGTTCATTTTTTATTCATCACTCTAGTTCCTCTTATATCAATTATCCTGTCCTTTCTCTCCTTAGGGAATTTGGCTTTCAGAGCATTTAAAATACTGAATGCTCAGATTTCCCGGGATCGGTGTTTACAGAGTCTCCCAAGAAATTTGGTGGCCTTGTTTGTGTTGGTAGACAGCATAAAATATATGTATTTTCTCGCTCTCTTTTATCTTCATGCAACCATATGGATTTGGGGAAATGAGTCACATATATTTGTGGACAACTCGGTACATATTCTTAATGAATTCATCAGCGACTGAAAATGGTAGTAGGAAAGATGACCATTTGCAGTGTCACTCTCCCCTCCACCCAGAAACTTAGATAGTAAGTCTGCCGGGCAACCTGACACCTACCATGCTATTAAATTTGCACAGTGTGAAAGATGTTATTCAGACGACAGTGTCAACATCAAATTAGGAATAGCTTCTGGAAGTAAAGAGCCCAGAGCGCCATATAATAAATATTTCTCAATATCATTTATAAGTTCTAGGGAAAACATGTAAATAAAGCAGGTATCTGTTCCTTGACTTCTGAATCTCATCCTAAATGCAGAGATCAGACTTCATTCTCAGCCTTAGCCTCCCGTTGTCAACCCAGGGACCTGCTCCTGGGCCTGCTGATGCTGTAGGTCCGCTTCCTAGAAGGTAAAGGTAGCTGCATTGGTGATTTTCAGGAGCACTATCACCTACTCACTGTCTTCAGACATTTAATCAACATTCGTGTCCTTGCCCCTTGCCAGTTCTCAGGGCTGGTATTGGCCATTCACAGGAACCAATGCTGTCTCTACCTCTCCTTGGCAAGCTCATCTGTGTTAAGCAACTGGCCCATCCACCTCCGGCAGTAAAGTCCAGCTCTGACACCAAAACGCCAGAACCCAACATGAGAATGAGAAGTTATCCAGAAGAGGTCCTGTCTGTATGCATCCCCTTTCCTTTGTGGCTTGCTCCATTGTCCTCCTCCTGCCTAAGCCACTGTCACTCCTCCTCCCATAATACTGCCTCACTTAGTCCTGAGTTAGGTACTATGTGACCAGAATCATGAATCCTTTTAACTCTCTTTGGCATAATTAGAATTGATGCTCAAATGTTGTGTAGCTCTAAGAAAAATTCCCTTCTTCCCAGAGCTCAAATAATTTTACATTTCTGATCTAAATATATAAATTATTAGGTAAGG
Source organism: Mirounga angustirostris (assembly GCF_029215605.1). Classification (NCBI taxonomy): domain Eukaryota; kingdom Metazoa; phylum Chordata; class Mammalia; order Carnivora; family Phocidae; genus Mirounga; species Mirounga angustirostris. The sequence goes on along the minus strand of NW_026991722.1, from coordinate 40,741,507 downwards.
GGTGCCTGGGTGGCTCAGACTGCCTTCGGCTTGGGTCATGTTCCCAGGGTCCTAGGATCGAGTCCCGCATCGGGCTCCCTGCTCAGCGGGGAGCCTGCTTCTCCCTCTCCCTCTGCTGCTGCTCGCCCTGCTTGTGCATGCTCTCTCTGTCAAATAAATAAATAAAAATTCTTAAAAAAAAAAATCTTAGGTAAATGCATGCTAAAACCAGGTATAAGAGAGCAAAATACTAAATTGTGTATACATTGACAATAAATGTTTTTAAAACCCTGTATTATTCATCACTAAGATTTTTGTTAAATGTCAATTATATGCTTTTACATGCCTAAACATTCTTTCTAATATTAATTTCCCAAGGAGGTAATTTGAAGTTAATTGCATGGCAAATGAATTTTGGTGTTGCATACTTAAGAAACCTCAAGCCATTTTCTTCCTGGGATCAATAGATATTTGACATATAATAGCTGCATTTTGTAATCTAATTAAAGGATTATTTGACACACTTACAGCTTTGGCACATTGAGTCAAGACTTCTGACAGAGAGCACTGATGTTGAATATTTATTTTGTCAGGAAATCCTCACTTATTACACTGAGGACCTGCTTTGTAACGAGATACCTCATGTATAACATTAGCAATCGTTTGTATCAGGAAGAGTATTCAATAATTTCTATATTGCTTAATACTATCCATATGATAGAGACTTTGTATCCTATGGAAAATCAGTTAAATGCCAGTTAAACCTCAAGATTGAAAAGCCTTCTGAGGAAAAAAACAAAACAAAATATTGGCTTATGACTGCAGTTTAAGTCGCTTCAAATTCTTCAAGCTGGTACTTGATTCTTGCATAACCAAATTTTATGCCCTATTTCTCATGTAAACATAACCCGTTTGATGCAATTTACCTCTTCCACTTGAAATATTAATTATAGTATTTCCACAAAGGTAATGATAGTGTCTTTTATTTATATTTTCTTATAGAATACAAATTTTCATAGTATACCTACCACTTGTGATGTAGATTATATTGATCTAGTTTTTTTAATTAAATATTTTTTTTATTCTTATGTTAATCCCCATACATTACATCATTAGTTTTAGATGAAGTGTTCCATGATTCATTGTTTGTGCATAACACCCAGTGCCCCATGCAGAATGTGCCCTCCTCAATACCCACCACCAGGCTAACCCATCCTCCCACCTCCCTCCCCTCTAGAACCCTGTTTGTTTTTCAGAGTCCATCGTATATTGATCTAGTTTTATCAATAGTGAAATTAAAGTTCGGATAGCTTGTCTTAGGTCACATGGCTAAGAAGTGTTAGAGTGGGGACGGGAATAAGATCCCCTGTTTTCAATGCACATATTCTCAACAGACAGTCACATACCCTCTTACTGTGCCCTCCGGGGAAGTTTAACAGCAATCTGAAGGTGGGAGCCGAGTGGAAAACGTGTTCATCTAGCCATGTGTTCCATTCCTTGTGCTATCTTTTCAGATTGTTATGGAGGGCTCTGACCTACATTTGAAAACCATTCATAGAGATCACAGATAAATGAACATGACTTTATAAACACCAAAGTTCTTGACTTTGGGAGTATCATTTTTACTTACCATTCATGTAATCCAATCAGTCATCAAATTCCCTCATTTACAATTATTAATGAGAGCAGTGAAAAATAGTTATATTTACTACCCATGCACCCACATATTCATCCAACAAATATTATTGATTGAGTGGCCCATACTTCTCCAAGACCTTAAGGTGTACCGATGACAAAAGCGGAACTGTAGTCATTCAGCTAAAATTATTTCAATCGCTCAAGTGGCTATCATGATTTTTTTCAAGATTTATTTCTTTATTTGAGAGAAAGAGAGAAAGAGGAGAGCAGCAGGGGGAGAGGGGAAGCAGAGGGAGAAAAACTCAAGTGGACTCCGTGCTCAGTGTGGAACCAGAGGTGGAGCTTGATCTCATGACCTTGAGATCACAACCTGAGCCAAAACCAAGAGTCCGACCCCCACCGACTGCACCACTCAGGCACCCTTCAAGTGACTACCATGATTTGGATGAGAAAATTAAAACTTAGAGTTGTTTTCGCCAAAGATCAGGTACAATTCTAAGTGTCAGAGACAGAATTTAAATCCAAATCGGCCTCACCGAAAACAATGCTTTCCCTTTCTCTTCCTCCATGTCCTCACTTCTGTGATTCCATCTTCATTCCATTGACACCAGCCATATCTGGTGCTCACTACCTCACAACTTAATTGCTGCATCAGTTTCCTGCCTGACTAGTTAGCCTCTAGCTTCTTTCTATTCAAATTTTCTATTTGATTTTATACATCATCGTCAGCTCAATCTCCTTAAAACACCAGTTTCTTCATTTCAATAGTCCACTCAAAAAATTTCAGTACTCACCATTCTCTTTTCCAGCAGGTGAAGTCCAAACTGCCTAGCTAAGTATTCCAGGTTCTATGCATTTAGTTACAACATACCATCTAAATTGATTTCTCTGACTATTTCTCTTCACAAGCCCTTCCCCTGTAAGACCATTGTCTCTCAGCCACATCATACCCTTCCTGCTTCTCGTCTATATTCGGTTGTTTCTCCTACCTGAAATGTCCTTCTCCTCTAGTTTGTTATACATGTCTTACTTCAAAGCTCAGCTGAAGTACAAGTTCATTTACTTTGTTCCTTCCATCCTTTCTAGTACATAGTAATATCCCTTTTCTAAAATCTGAATGCACTTTATCAATCCATTTGATTGTATTCTGGAGACATAATTACTCACCTGCTTTCTGTGTCTAGTTCTTGTGTTCATCACTAGATCATAACACCTAAAAATCAGAAACCATGTCTTAACATTGCTTTTCAACTTCTCCTCAGTACTGTGTACATACTTAATAAACACTATTACTTTAAATTATTAATATAGTAACTGTACTTAATATGCTATTAACTAATATATTTTTCATTAAACTCAGGAATAAGAGATAGACTATAATTTGGACAGGAGATTTTCTGTTTGCCCACACAATGACATCTTGTTAGTATTATATTTGATTGAAAAAAATCATGTACATTGCCATTTTACCTATATCTTTAACTGCTTTTTATTCCATTAACTTACCAAGTATTTCCATTAAGTTAACATATTTTTGATGTTTTCATTTCCAATGCCTTTCATATTTGATCCTCCTTTCTACATTTGTGTAATTATCACTGTAGTACAATCTCTTGTTATTTTATTCCTGAATTATATTTATAACTCTCTATGAAAGAATAGTCTATCTTATTAACAAAAGAAAGAATAAATAAAGTCAAAAGAAAAACTCTCCAAAGTTCAAGCAATTAAGAGATATAAAGCATAGTACTCCAAGAGCTTATAGTCTACTTATTAAAAACAGGCAAATAAGCAGAAAATTACAATACAGGTATGTATAAAGTAGATCTAGAAAAAGCATCAGAACAAAACTGGATGGTGGGAAAAGAAAGGTTGACAGAGAGATAGAAAATGGGGAAGAGTATAAAGATGATTTCTGGAGAAAGAGGTGCCCAGCCTGAGTATGGAAAAATTACTAAACTAATCCTAAGAAGATAGGAAGATTTAAGACAGGATTCTGGGCAGAAATAATAATTCAGATATTCTCTCAGTGTATTTATAGTCCTTTTCATAGAATACTCGAGATTACACAGGTCATTACTGACCCAATCAGGGTCCTGACAGGACACAGCACACTCCAAGAAGATAATTGACTATCACAAGTTATGGGCAGGGTAAAGGGGAATCAACAGGGAATAATTCATACTAGGACTAGCAACACTCGGAACTGTTATAATCCTTGGTGTGCAAGAACAATGGGAGGGAATAATCACCTGAACCTGGAGAAAATCAGTTCGAAAGGCTCTGAAAGGAAGGAGTCATGGCCTTTGGCGGAAAGATGCTGCCAACCTGCTACACCCAAGCAGAGAAGGAGCCAGGGTAATAAAAATCTTGGGCTTAATTGCTTCCCAACCTCTGATCCCCTAATACTGTGTCTCACGGCTGTCGCCCAATGGAAGCCAGTAAGTAAGTGTTGCTGCTGTCTACAGGTCTGTTTCCTGTAGCACACAGCAGAGAGGAAGAATGGAAAGTAGATCTGGAGGGGCAAACAGAAAAGATCTGGCAGAGTTCTTTAATTTCCCACAGCACAGAGAAAATCAGCCTATATCATTTAAAATATTCTACAAAGCACTTGAGAATGGCAGCAAAGAAAAAAACCCTCAGAATCTCTCACAACTGGCTCTTAGCTACATTGCTCCCAGAGTTGAAAATGTTGGCTCCTCAGGGGATGCCTACACCCCTTATTTCCTACCTCAGGCAGGTTCTCACCCTTCCTTGCTCCGAACTTGTTTTCCCATTACAGAGGTACACTGTCTTTTCCCTGCATCCAGGATGGTTCTAAGCACATCCACACTCTCTGGAGTCCAGACTTAGAAAAGGAAAACCAGTGGCTTATCTACTGTCATAGGACTTGCTTCTTTCCATCATGATTGAAATTGGAATGTACACTTACTTTAGCAGATTCCTCTCCATCTACCTTGACTTTAACCTATGGCCCTTGCAGAATAACAATATGCAATTGAAATAGCCTAATATTTGTACAGGGGTGAAGTAGCAGAGGGTTAATTTTATCATATTTCTTCCAAATTACCAAAAGGAAGGACAACTCTGTCCTCTTTTACATTCCTCAATATTTGGGCTATCCAACTTTAATAACTATGGATGTCCTCAACACTACAATCCTGCTAGAGCCTCACAAAGCCAGAAAGTTGGGGGTTTCTCCCTCAAAATAACAGAAAGAACATAACTCGTATCCTTCCTGCAGTTTGTAAGTCTCTCACTTCCAGGCAATTCCAAGCTGCATCTCAAACAAAAATATATGTGTCTCCAAAAAACAAGCAACAATTTGCAATCACACTATAATTAAAATCTATTTTGAAAAAGATACTTTTCTCAAGAGGAAACATAATATAGAGATGCAATTCTGCTTACAGCACAAAAATATTATACATTGTTACCTAAGGTAATTTAACTACTTAGAGTTGCAATTTCTCACATATCTCAATTTCTGCTTGTGGTGGAGATCCCAAGACCCCAAGACCACCCTCAGGTTTGATGACAGGCTAAGATTCACAGAACTCAGAAAAGCTATTTCACTCAAGATTACAGTTTACTGCACAAAAGGATGCAGATTAAAATCAGCAAACTGGTGCCCCTGGGAGGCTCAGTCAGTTAAGCGTCTGCCTTCAGCTCAGGTCATGATCTTGGGGGTCCTGGGATCAAGCCCCACATCAGGGCTTGCTGCTCAACAACAAGTCTGCTTCTCCCTCTTCCTCTGTGTGATCTCTGTGATCTCTCTCCCTCTCTCTCAAATAAATAAAATCTAAAATAAATAAATAAATAAATAAATAAATAAATAAATAAATAATAAAATAAAATCAGCAAAATTAGAAGGCACATAAGGTGGAAGTCCAGGAGAAGCCAGATCCAAGCTTCTTGTTGTCATCTCTCAGCGGAGTCATGGGAAAAAAACTTAATTCTCCCAGTACCATGTGTGAGAAGACATTCAAAGTCTTGCCAACCAGGGAAGCTCATAAAGCCTTGGTGTTCAGGGTTTTCAGTGGCGCTCGGCCACTGAGATGTGGAGCCCCTGCATTACTGACCTTAGCTAGTCAGTCTCTAGCACCCCCAGAGGCTAAACTTATACAGCACAGTCTATGACCCAAAAAAAAGAAAACCAGGCATTCCCAGTAAATCACATTATTAGCATAAACTATCTGGTATGAGCCAAGGTGCCAAGTATACACAGATTCTCTTATCAGGCTGCATGTTCCTGAGGACTCTGAGGTTATCTCTCAGGAGCTAGTTCAGATCCAGTCTTGAAGACCTTCAGAGGCTACAATATAGTCAAGTACTTGACTCAGTCAAGTACATAGAAGTCAAATAATAGCATCTCCACCAAACTAACAGTGGGAACTCGATGTAGCTCAAAACAGGGAACAATGGATAAAATGAAAATGAAATTCAACACTATTAATATTAAAAACAGGTTATCTTACATTAGTAATAAACCAATGTAAATTCTTTATCTTCTGTTTTATAAGCATTCTTTTTGATAAATACTATTTTCTTTCCTACATTTATTATATTTGAGGCATTTATTGATTTCTATTGAAACATTTCTAAAATAGTCATCTTTCAGACAAATTATTGTTGAACTAAGCAGTTTTATGGGAAAGATACACTGTCTTTATAATCCAGTCTTTTGAGTTGTATTCTACTGCCCCTAATGGGTCTGAAATGAAAAAGCTAAGATAGAATATAACCAAAATAAATGAAAGAGCCTTTAAAGAAGGTTCACTTTTACATGTTTTCTTTGTTGGCCCTGTAACAGAACGTGCTGATATTTGCATACTTTAAAGAACAAAACTAAAGCACCAGAAGTAAGCACTTGGGCGAAAGTGGTGAGTATACAGCAAGTGCTCTGAGTACCAGGCTTTGCTAGAACTGGAAATTAGCCAATAAAAGTATAAATTCAGTTGCATTACTCTGAAGCAATTAAACTTGCCTGATCACTTTGGCTGCTATAGAAAAGGAGCATTTGCTGTGTCAGGATGAGATCAGTTGAGAGGCAAGACGGTACAGCAGGAGGTAAAATACTGATTTAAATTTTGCCTCTAGGTCTAGAGGGACTTGCTTTCATTTACTAGAAATAAGCAAAACACAAGAAGGTTTAGTGCTGCATATAAACAGTTATCAGTCAAGATCTCTACCTAATGCCAATAGGCCTTAGGGGAAAGCTAAATAACTTGTATGCAACACAATGCTTACTGAACATCAGAAGAAAACCACAGCATGATGACAAAAATCATATTTTATTTTTATTGAACCATTTATTGTAAATGATAAAATAATAGCAAAGATTAAATGGTGGAAATGTCTGTTGTTTAAATTAAAATATTTATCTTTCTCTTTGCAAGAACGTGTAAGGTGTATACATTTATTCTGACACTCTCAGCTCAAAAGAAGCATGTGGTCAAGTGCTTCGGGTTGGATTTCTTGGCCTGAGTTATGAAGGAATTAATTTAACAATTTATTTTTAATGATGCATCACTATCCTGTGTGCCTTTGTGCTTGGGTGATCAAAATATCTTTAGAGATTGAACACAGCATGATTTCTTTTTCAGAGCTTCCTATGTAAAAGGGTTATATTTGAAAAGGGTTTTTCTAAACCCTCAGTGCTTTAGTCAATGTAATGTTTAGTAAAACCATTTGGCAGCCATTTTTAACCAAGCATCCAAGGCTGCCTTCTCCTCTGTAATACAACTGTATTCTCCAGGTCACCAACAACTTTATAATCACAGCATTGACACTAAGCAAACCTAACCCTCCTGAAGCATCTTCCTTCTGTGTGACAATTCTTGTCAAGCATTGTCCCCTTACCTAACAGATACTTTTCTACCTCTTATCTGACTTTTCTTTCTCTTGCCAGGCCATAAAATAGGGTGCTCCCCACATTCTAGTTCTCCGCTTATCTACTCTTTTTCCTTGAAGTGATTTCTCTTAGTGATATTGTAACTTCCATTGTAGGGAAATAACCCCCCACTCAATGCCTCTATCCCATCCCTTTCCTTCATGTGCCATTGCTCCTTCTCCTAGTACCTGATAGACATTTGCCAGTCCAACTTCAAGATAATTGTATCACCAACAAGAATGTATTACCCTTTCACAGTCCATCTCTCTTTCTTTTCAGCCCTTCATTCAACAAATAATCTTTGAATATCTACTACATGCTGACTTTCTTCTAGATCAGGGACCAACAAACTTTTCCTATAAAATCCAGATAATAAATATTTCTGGCTTTGCAGGCTCTATGTCTCTATCACGACTACTCAAGTCTGCCATTATAGCCCGAAAGCTACAACGTAAACATGGCTGAAATTTTTATTTATATTTGATATCATTTTAAAGTATCTTGAATTATTTTTTTTCTTTTGATGTTTTGTCATGGGCCATAGAAAAAGTAGTGGTGGACTGGATTTGACCAATGGGCCACTGTTGGCCTACCCTGTGGTAGTTACTAAAGATTCAGCAATGAACAAGAGAGAGAAGCTTCTGGCCCTAAATAATCTAAAATTTTAAAAGAACTTCTCCTACGTCTGCTAATAGTGACTTTTTCCTCTGTTCACATAGCAACCTGTGTCAAGTTTATTCCTTATTACCTAGACCAGAACCCACTCAGGGATTAAGCACTTTCTCTCAGGTTTTCACATTATCAAATAAAACAAGTTTATAGTGGGAAAAAAAGAGAATCTTTTAAGTATTAATCTCAATTTTGTATCATTCTGAATTCTCTCAAAATCCATATAGAAATGTTCATATTTATAAACAGTTAAAAATATTTTGTCTTTCAAAATTTAATTTTTTCATTTTTCATCTATATAGGCATTATCTTTTTAAGGTTTTTTTTTAGCAGTTTTGTTGAGGTATAATGGATGTGTGATACATTATACATTTTTAAAGTGTACAATTTGGTCATTTTTTACTTATGTATTACTTTTTTTTTAATAACAGCTTTATTGAGATATGATTCACACACTACAGAAGTCACTCTTTAAAGCCAACAATTCGGTTTAGTATATTCAATTTAGTATATTCACCACTATCTCACTTCACACAATTAGATCACCACGAATAGAAACCCCATATGCATTGGTGGTCACTCCCCATTCCCGGCTCCTCGTGGCTCCTGGCAAACACTAATTTACTTTCTGTCCCTATGTGTTTGCTTCTTCTTTTCACACAAATGGGATCATGGCCTTTTGTGTCTGGTTTCTGTCACTTAGAATGTTTCCAAAGTTCATCTGGCACATCAGCATGAGCACTTCCCTTCTTTTTGTACTGAATGATACTCCACTGTATGGATATACCGCATTTTGCGTTGTCATTCAACTGTTGATGGACATTTGGGTTGTTGCCACTTTCCGGCTATTATGAGTAATGCTGCTATGAACATTCGTATACAGGATTTGGTGTAAACAGATGTTTCATTCCTCATGGGCCTACTCCTAGGAGGGGACTTGCCAAGTCATGTGGTAACTCGGTGTTTGATATCGTGGAAATGCAGCTGTGTCACTTTATGTTCTCAACAGCAATGTAGGATGGTCCCAGTTCCTCCAAATCATATGTATAATTTTGTTTTCTCTGATGGGGTACAGGTTCAAATCTTTCTTGCCTTATTCCTTGAAGATTGAAATAGCCTCATTTTTATCTATTCTGTCTTCAGTCTTTCATCCACGGCAATCCATCCCACAGTCCCATTAACCTCAGCTTCATCCACCTAAGCACTACTTTCTGTCCTTGCCTTACACCACCGAACTCTCAATAGTTATCTACAACCTAGGACATAGACTGTTAAAAACTTACTCTGCAAAAACCCTCAAGATTCGGGCGCCTGGGTGGCTCAGATGGTTAAGCGTCTGCCTTCGGCTCAGGTCATGATCCCAGGGTCCTGGGATCGAGTCCCACATCGGGCTCCCGGCTCAGCGGGGAGCCTGCTTCTCCCTCTGACCCTCTCCCCTCTCATGCTGTTTCTCTCTCACTCGCTCTCTAAAAAATAAATAAAATCTTTAAAAAAAAAAAAAAACCCTCAAGATTCAAAGGTCAGCAAAATTAGATATTTGTTCCCCAATAACTTTTCTTATTCTGCAACCAAAACTCTCCAATTCAACCAAAACTCTTTATGCATAGCCCTTTGGTGAGCAGAGTTGGCTTCACCAACTCTGTGACCTGTGACCCACACATAAAACACCTTTGCACTTAGTTTTATGCTCTCCTGCCACCAGCTTAGAATTTTAATAATGTTTCAACCTAAGGACCCACATTTTCATTTTGTAGTGGACCCTGTAAATTATGTAGCCAGTCCTGTCTATGAGAGTCGGGTTCAGTGTATAACCCCATCCCATTCAGCAGACCTTTCTTGCAACTCAACTGCTTTTGTTAAGATTGCAAAGCACTTGCCTTCTGTGTTTCAGGCCTACTCAATTCTTTATGTCCCTTTTATGACATTAATGCTCACCCAGTTTTCATTCTGCTTTCAGTTCTCATCTTTATTCTTTCAGAGAAGTCATGATACCCATCATTATTTTATTTTTAGTTCATAGCCCAAGCTGACATATAACCTGAAATAGTTCAGCAACTTTATTTTTTACTTTGAGATACAGACTCTTCGGACATTTTCTTTAGAAAAAAAAAAGAAAGAGAGAAAGAAGGAAAAAAGTACTTTAGCTTAGAACAAAGGCTCTCATAGTAGAGGGTTTTGATCAAATACATACCTTGATGATGTCAAGGCCCCTCAGGCAAAAAAAAAGAAAAAAAGGGGGGAAAAGTATGCATTGTCCAAGTGGAAAAAATTTCTTGCCTATAAGTTTCTTTTCTATCTTAAAAAGCAGATAGCCCCTTTCAGCTTTAGCAAACACAAGATTTTAGCCCAGGTCTATAGACATACTTCACTTTCAGAGAACTTGCATGCTCCTAAGCAAGTATATGTGAATTGAACTTTTATAAATTAGATACGTTCTTTCATTGCTTTAAATTGTAATCTCAGAGATAGGAGGTAGAATTGCACAAGAAATAATTTAAAAGAAGGCTTTAGCCCTGCATTTTAAGGTCTAATCTTTTTCATTTGACTGCTGCAAACAATGTTACAGCCAACAGTGGAATAAGCCCATTTTTCAAACGAGTAGAAGTGTTTGCATTTGCTGAGATTTTAGGTACATTAAAATGGATTCAACTTTTCGGATTTAAAAAAAAAAAAAAACTTGAAGAATTGCTAGAAGATAGCTGCCTTCTTGTCTATTCCACAATTAGCATAAGTTTTTTTAAGGCTTTATTTTTTTAAAGAAGTCTTAGACTCACTTGAAACTTGAGAGAAAAGTACAGATTTCCCATATATTCCCTGCCCCTATGCATGCAGAGATTCCTCCATTATCAATACCTTTCACCGTAATGGCACATTTGTTATCAACAATGAGCCTACCTCAACATACTATCATCACCCGAAGTCTATAGTTTACCTGAGGGTTCATTGTGGTGTTGTACATTCTATGGCTTTGGACAAGTGTACAACGACATATATCTATCATTATAATACCCTACAGAATATTTTCACTCTTCTAAAAATCCCCTGTGCTCTGCCTGTTCATCCCTTCCCTCCTCCATCCCTAGCAACCACTGACCTATTTATCATCTGCATAGTTTTGCCTTACCCAGGATGTCATATAGTTGTAATCATATGGTCTGTAGTCTTTTCAGATTGGCTTCTTTCGCTTAATAATATGCCTTTAAGATTACTCCCTATATTTGCACGGTTTACACTGCATAAGATTCCATTATCTAGATGTACCAGTTTCCTTATTCCTTCACCCACTGAAGGACATCCTGGTTGCTTCCAAGTGTTGGTAATTATGAGTAAAGTTGCTATAAATACCCTTGTGCAGGTTTTTGTATGGACATAAGTTTTCAACTCCTTTGGGTCAGTATAAAGGAGCACAACTGTTAGATCGTATGGTAAGAGTGTTTAGTTTTGTGAGAAACCATCAAACTTCCTTTCAAAGTGGCTGCACTGTTTTGCATTCCCAGCAGCAATGTTTGCCAGTTCCTACTGCTCACATTCTCACCAATATTTGGTGTTGACAGTGTTTTAGACGTTGGCCATTCTAATAGGTGTGTGCCTGTAACTCTTTGTTGCTTTAATTTGTATCTCCCTGATGACATATGAGGTGGAAAATTTTCATATGCTTATCTGCCCTCTGTATATCTTCTTTAGGGAGGTAGCATAAAGTTTTGCTTTACAATTTTCTTTAAGGCGAGGCTTTCCTTTCTTTGTAACAGTCACTGACAGTATTTAGCCAAAGTTTAATACAATCGCTGTTTATCAGACAACAAATTTTGGTAAAGTTTCTCTGGATATGAAATAAGTAAGTGAAAAGTGGAACATTAAACATGCATTATGATTTGTCATCAAAACTTAAGAAAAAATGGAATTCCTGATAATTGGCTTCCAAATTGGGTCTTTGCATGGTTGTAAATTACCACCTTCTAATCTATTTGCTAAGTAACCTTACTGGCTTACTTTAAGCAGAGTAGATCTGCGAAAACACCACATCAATCACTTTACTGAAAATATGAAAGAATTTCTTCTGCTCAACCAATTTATCTCTTCAGTCAGAATAATTAAATTCAACTACTAGGAGTCTCTTGTAGCAATATAAAAGAGAAAAAGAAAAAAAAAAGTCTCTCTGAAATTTCACTTCGTAGTGCTTAACTTCTGCAGCTCTGAATTGCTTAGATTTGGATATCAACTGGATAGTTTATATTTACTAACTATTCCACAAGAGGACGGCTACTAATTTTATTACTCATCAACAAAACTATCCCAAATGAGAAGCCACATGGAGAATACACACAGCTAGGCTGTGATCTCAGACATAGAGAGAGCCTGATTCAGTGGCTTTCAGTCTGACTGTATGTTAGAATCACTTACCATCTGTAGCAGAGGTGAGGTGGAAAACAGTGGTGCAAAAATACCAATGTCTGAGTCCTACCCTCAGAATTTCTGATTTAGGGGTGCCTAGGTGGCTCATTCAGTTCCGCTCAGGTCATGATCCTGGAGTCCCAGGATCGAGTCTCACATCAGGCTCCCTGCTCAGCAGACAGTCTGCGTCTCCCTCTCCCTCTGCTCATCCCTCACTCGTGCACGCTCTCTCTCTCTAATAAATAAATCAAATCTTTAAAAAAAAAAAAGAATTTCTGATTTATTTGATCATGGTAGAGCTGGGGGCTGAATTTATTTTAAGTACCCCAGCTATTTCTAATGTGCAGCTGTGGTAAGTAGAATTTTTTTTTAAATCTCTATGGGTTTCAATACAGGGTCAGACGTCTTGAGTCATGGGTTGGTGGTGGCCATGCCTGTAAGTTTGCATGAAACGCTTTCCATATTCTTTGTCCACGTAAAAGAACTTGTTCTGTCTCATGCTAACTGCAGACACTTTCTGTAGAGCAGAGTCCGGAATTGTGATGGTGAAGTTTCTGTTTGCTTTATTTCACTCTGTGTTTCGTCTATGGGTAAGATCATTACAGCTGAGTCCCAGCAGCATACGGCAGTGGGCTGGGGAGAAGAAAACCAAATGACGACAAAAGCACAAATACAAAAATAAACATAAGTCAAGTTTGTCTGCTGGGTAGTTTTCTTTCATCTTTCTGTGAGGTTAATTAACTGCACAATATGTCTTTGCCACTCTGATGCATCCAAAGCATCCCAGAAGCCTCCTCCTCCACAATCTAAATTATAATGATGCTTGAATGATAGCAGAATTTTTAGTTTAACTAGAGTTAAGTGAATGAGTCTGGGCAACATGAAATTGTACCTTCACCATTATCCTTATTGTCAACTGAACCACCATTGGAGGGTCCCACTGAGGCCAAGAGCTGGAACTGGTGGATTCCTCCCACAGGCAGAGGGCACTGTGGCAGTGGGAGGCTTCACCCCACATCCTATCAAATCCATCACAGGCCCCCGTGAACCGCATTAGATGTGCTTTAAAAGTTTTGCAAGGAGTATCATGAATTTGCTTTTAAAATTATTTGCCTATGAGCCCACCATTTAATTATAATTGACTATTATTTCTCTGCAACTGCTGCCAATTGAAGAAAAATTAGCCCACAAACTCTTCTCAAATTATGAAGATGACAGAGTATTCCGTTTTGTGGACACTTTGTTAAACATTGTTTATTTTGTTTCTTTAGATTTTCTCTTTATGCCTTGCATCCAACATTTCTTTTCCAGTTCAAGGCATGTTCATAGACCCCTGAAAGCCCTCGAGGCCTAGACTTGTGCCTAAGGGTCTGATAGATATAGATGAGTCTTTGTCGCCACCACCTTAAGATTCAGTAAGAGACTGAATGTACAAAGGGACAGGGGCCACAGCCTCTGCAGGAACCAGCTCACAACGGTCATGACTTGGTCACTGACTGCCAGCTTCTCTCTGCCCTGTCTTCTCCAATCAGATGTGCCTAAAGCCTTCCCATGTTTCCACTATGAAGCCTTCCCACTTCCTTAACTGCCTTTGAGTCTCTGCCAAATGCAAGTGATAGTGGCTGATTCCCTTGCTATGGCAAACTCCGAATAAATAGCCTCTGCATGTTCTCATTCGCGTGGCCTTCCTTTATTCCCAACCAGCAAAGAAACAGTGTAAAGGGGTGGGGATTGAATCTACATCTGACTTCTAATCGTATCTCTCATTCCTGTTTGCATTTATGTGTTTTGAAAAGTCTAGATGATATTATACAATCAAAGAAGGAAGAAGAAACCAGTGGTTTACACTGTATGGACTGAAGAATTTGTTAATTTTATGCCATAGCAGTTATACTCTGTTTTAACTGATAAAATACTAAATGTATTTTAAGATAATAAGGTTGTTATTAATCAGATATGGGAACAGATTAATCTGTAAGGAAGCGGCCCTTATTTAAAAAGCTAGATAAGCCCTGCCCAAAGGTAAGAACCATTTAGGATCATCCAAATCCAACTAAAAGTATCAACACAAAGAGAAATGGCTGTCAGTCAACTGAATGTCAAAATCATTTTTCTTCTTTGACAACATGAAAAAAAAAGTCCTTAGGGCTATAATAGTTTATATTAATGAACATAATTAAATGAAACTAGTCTAATGTTAACCCATTTATTCTCTTACCTTTGTTCATTGCCTCTCACTGTATTATCATCCTCAATCCCCCACTAACTCCAAGAGCATAATATAGGAAGTCAGCAATTATACATTAACTGAAAAGATAATAATTAAGCTGTTGTGATTTATATGTGGACATTTACTTGTCTCTAAAACATGACATATTTCTGTCCAAGTGCACTATCATTTTACATAATGAGCAAATAAATGAATATATGTAAAGCATTTAGAACAACGGCTGACACGTAACAAATTCTATGTAAATAACAAATAACAAATAACAAATAACATGGATTCAATACCAAAAGAAGAAAATTACTACCTAATAGAAAACTTCTCGGAGGGGTAAAGTCACAATTCTCACAACCTGAGAACAAGTAACTTTCATATATTATTTTGTAGCTGGATGTTAAGACCCACCCTTTCCTACGAAAAGAGAGTTTTAGAATCAGAACGATTCTAACTGGGGCCTGATGCCATCCTTCTTAGATGGCTCAGCAAAACCATTCACTGTTAATCAGGTGACTCTTGGGACTTAAACCAGGTTTTGGAAGGAATCAACAGCTCTCAATCCAATAATGCCAGGGTTGTTGATTCACAAACCATAGGGTCAATCTTATCTTAACAGGAAGGATATGCTTTCCTTATATGAGACTAGAATGTGTTTCCAGATAAAATAACCTTCTTAGTAACTAGGGAGAATGTTAAACCTAATTTATCTTCCTCATCGGCCCAGAAGCTACTCCTCACTGGCATTTAGCAGAAGACCAAGGAATTTTTTTTTTTACTTTTGAAACTAACATCTTTCAATGTGCTGCTTTTTTTTTTTTTTTTTTTTTTTTGCCATTCTGTTGGTGATGGTAGTATTTCTTCTTTAAAAATCTCTTTTTTTTAATTTTTCAGAAAAACTAGAATTTCAAACATGAAAGCTTCAAAATGGTCATTTCAGAAACAGGAGCTATGAAAAGGGACTGTTTCAAGCTGCAACAACTTCAAATGATTAGCCTTTTGAGACAGCAGGTGTTAGATTCAGCAGGGTCCTAATGCCAGGAACCCATTTATATTCAAATTAAACTGACCGTAATTAGGAGTTATTTCTTCAAAGTAGGAACCCCTTTGTGTAAGAAAATAATTGCAACTCCCACTGATGCAAAACTTGAATTAAATTTTTACTCTTAAAACACCCATCTTGGCCATACCTATAAGGATGCCGCAAAGGGGCTCAGTATTTTTCCCTTTTGAGTACTATTACTATGTATTTATCCTTCTGTTAACATTCCCATCATTTACTTTGAATGCCAATGTTAAAAACCAAAGTGTATGTCCGTATGTAAGATCAGGACGAAAACTCTAATTTTCATTATGTTTACCAAAGTTATGCAAAACTT
The DNA here is from genome assembly GCF_029215605.1 of Mirounga angustirostris. Classification (NCBI taxonomy): domain Eukaryota; kingdom Metazoa; phylum Chordata; class Mammalia; order Carnivora; family Phocidae; genus Mirounga; species Mirounga angustirostris. The sequence goes on along the minus strand of NW_026991722.1, from coordinate 40,725,336 downwards.
TTTAAGGAGCGGAGACATAAACTTCTATGGCTCAAGCAAAACCCCTTCTAACCCACCTCCCTGCCAGCAACCACTATGGATACCTCCACTGAAACAAGTAAACTTTCCTGAATGTCAGGTCTGATGGCCATTTATCTGACCTGATCCCTTTGCAGTATTGTCCCCTGACACCGCCTTAGAAAATCTATTTCTTTCATGTTTCACTCTCTGTGCTCTCTGCTGTTTCTCCTCTTATATTTTTATCTATTCCAGTCCAGTCCTCTTGGCTGGCTTCTCTTTTCTTTCTCGCCTGTACATTGAGTCGTTCCCAGAGTTCTGTCCCCAGCTGATGTCTCTTTCCAACCTTCACCTACAATCTCACACCATGACTTTGACTCTCATTTTTGCTGGTCACTTTCACCTTTCTGTCTTCTAGGACATTCTAATTAGCTCACATGCTCTAGTTTCCTTTTCTTGACCAACAGATGTCTAGGGTGATTATTTTTGAAGATACATCTGCTGCCCATTTATAATTCAACATTCCACAAAAACTTAAATTCAGCCTATTAAACACTGATCTCATTTTCACATTCTACCTCTATCATCTTCTCATCATGAGAGCCTGTTTCAATAAATTATGCTGCCTCTCACCTAGTTATTAAATAACCAAGTCTTCTATGTTTCCTTTTTCCTTCACTCTCCATGTACAAGTCTGGTCTAGCATTCTACTTGCTAGCGTTTCTTTAAGCTATTCTTTCCTTGGCCACTAGAACTTCCTTTGGGTTGTCATCATTTCTTACCAAGATTCTGTATTAATTTCCAAACTAGAGTCCCTGCCTCCAACCACGTGTCATGGTAGGCAGAACAGAACTCTGCAAAGATGTCTGAGACCTGATCTCTGTAACCTGTGGATATGTTACCTTTTTTGGCAAAGGGACTTTGCAGATGTGATTAAGGTCAAAGGCCTTGGGATAAGAGATCATCTTGGGTTTTTGAAGTATGCCCAATCAAACCACATGAGTCCTTAAAAATGGGATATTTCCAGGATGTAGTCAAAGAAAGAGATGTAATGACAGAAGAAGAGTCAGAGAGATGCAACTTTACTGTGTTTAAAGATGGAGAGGGCGCCTGGGTGGCTCAGTTGGTTAAGCGACTGCCTTCGGCTCAGGTCATGATCCTGGAGTCCCGGGATCGAGTCCTGCATCAGGCTCCCTGCTCAGCAGGGAGTCTGCTTCTCCCTCTGACCTTCCTCCTTCTCATGCTCTCTGTCTCTCATTCTCTCTCTCTCAAATAAATAAATAAAATCTTTAAAAAAAAAAAAAAAGATGGAGAAATGGGCCAGAAACCAAGGAATGCAGATTGTCTTCAGAAGCTGGAAAAGTCAAGGAAACGGGATTTTCTCTAGAGCTTCCAGAAGGAAATGCAACATGCCGACACTTTGATTTTAGCCCAGTTTTGAGTCCTACATCTGTCTTCTGGCCTATAGAAGTGTAAAATAATAAAGTGGTGTTATTTCAAGCCACTAAGCTTCTGGTCATGTGTTAAGGCAGTATAGGAAACTAATACATATCCCTCTGAAATATTTTTCACCTCACTATCAAAGAATCTTTTTAAAATGCCAAGATGCTCACATAAACATGTGTATTAATTTTCTATGCTATGTAAGAACCACAAACTTAGCTGGTAAACAACAATACACATACAGTATGTCAATTTCCACGGCTCAGGCATGACTTAGCTGAATCCTCTGCTCCAGATGTCACCCATGCTGGGACCTCATTGAAAGCTGTGTTCATCTCCCAAATTCACTAATCTTAGTTCTTATGGTTGTAGAACAGAGGCCTTTAACTCCTAGAAGCTTCTGGAAGTTCCCTGCCAGGGACCCTTTCTACATACCACAGATTATTTGTTCAGGTCAACAAGAGAACAGCTATTATTGCTTCCCCTTTCTGTGACCTCAAGTTATTTTCTCAAAGGGCTCCCCTGATTAGGTCAGACCCACCCAGAAAAACCTTTCTTTTTGTGTGTGGGGGGGTTTTGTTTGCTTGTTTCTGGCTTCAAACAACACAAATTTATTTATCTCACAGTTTCTGTGGGTCAAAAATATGGGTACAAGTTAGCTGAATCCTCTGCTCAGGGTGTCATGAGACTGAAATCAAAGTATTGACCGAGTCTACAATATCAACTGAAGCTCAAGATCCTCGTCCCAGCTCCTATGGCTGTTAGTAGAATTCAGTTCACTGCAGCTGTGTAGATGACATCCCCATTTTCTTGCTGTCATGGAATGGACTGGAAAACTACAAGAACCAGAAAAAGGCAGAATGATTAAGAATTCAAATCATTTGGGAAAGAAAGATTGGATCACTCCACCAAGTAAGGAACCAAGAGCAGCTGGGGTTCTGGCTGTAGGCAAGGGAAGCATGGAATGGGTAGTTGAAGGTGGAAGCTACAGACATCAACTATGACCTCATGACCAATTACAGAAATCAGGACTCTGCTAGTTTTGCATATTTTGTCTTTGCTTGTTATATACATTTTGCATATTTTGTCTTTGCTTGTTATATACATGTGTTTATTTTTCTTCCAGGTTTATTGAGATATAATTAACATATAATATTGTGTAAGTTTAAGATGTTCAACACATTGATTTGATACACTTATATATTGCAAAATGACACCACATACAGTTAGTTAACACCTCATTGTGTGTGTGTGCGTGTGTGTGTGTGTGTGTGTGTGTGTGTGTGGTGAGCAATTAAAGATTTTCTCTTTTAGCAACTTTCAAGTATGTCATACAGTATTGTTAACTATAACCACCATACTGTACATTAGATCCCCAGAACTGATTCGTCTTATAAGTAAAAGTTGCACCCTTTGACTAACATCTCCCAAACCCCTGACAACCACCATTCTACTCTCTGTTTTTGTATAATGAGGCTCTCCGGGAGAGCAGGCAGGTCTCCCGAGCTAGTCTGACCTCGCTTGAGAGAGCAAGAAAGGTAGACTGGTTTGGACTTTCTACTGTGCTTAGGAGTTGAGGCCAGGCTGAGGGATCCCACATGCAGGCAGGAATTAATGTGGTTTGAATTTTCCACCAGTGACAAAGGAGGAAGAATCCAGACTTTCCTAACTTGCACAGATGTAGAGAAGAAAATCAAGGGGTGAAGCTTAAAACTATCAGCAATTAAATATCAAAAACCATGGAGGTCAATCATTTGTTGCAAAGGGATTTGGAAGATTTAAGTAGATTGCCCATATATGATCCTGGGAATACATTTGCATAGAGATACTATAAAGACACATATCTGAGTTATTACATGCACCATATGTAGCTTTGCATTACCTACCCATCTCCCAAGGCACATGGGAACACAAGTAATTGTCTATTTAACATGCATACTTCTCAGCACTAGACTTTGAACAACCTTAGGGCAAGGAACATATTTTATGTGTCTTGGTATTTCCAGGTTCTAGTATAGTGTCTGGCACATATTGAATGTTCAATAGATACTTATAGAAATAATGAAACCATTAACTCACATATACTATAACATTTATTTTTAAAATACTTGAGTGTAATTAGTGTGATGGTTGGTATAACAGCTCAGCCTATAGGCAACTTGATAAAATGCACAATATTTTAATCAGGATTACATATTCTAAAGTGGTTCGTTAGCATTTTAAACACTCTTATCAGGAGTTCTCATTCCAGAGGCTGCTTCTACAAAAGCTTTAAGTATCTTTATTTTATCATACGCACTTAAAGGGTATGAACTGGCAGAAAGGATTTTAAAATCTTTAATTGGTAGAATGAATTTTGTCTACAAAATGTGGATTGACTAGAAACACATCATAGGCCCCTCAGTCCTGGCATGAACATAGTATAGAATCTAACACACCCAGTAGGCTGTGATCTTTAGCTTTCTGCTCAAAAATGTACAGAAGAGTTTGAACTTCAGGGCTCATGGGTACAGTCTTAGGTGGCTGAAGCCCAAAGACTCAGAGCTAGGCTCTCATGGAGCTTAAAAGAACAACATGAATGATTGTTTTGGGGTCTGCTCTCTCATATATGTTTTTAAATATGCAACGTTTTGTTTGTTATTTGCTTTGCTTGAATATACGACCACATCATGAGGTTGTGTGGGATCCTACAACCAACCTCTAATAATTAAAGGCCACTGATATCAGCAGAAGGAAATATAATACGTAAACCACCAAACTGGCTTAGATAACCTCATAACATCCCATCTCTAAAATATACTACTCTACCATCATAAAAGGGAACATTCCTTAAGACCCTGTCAGATTTATAATTAAGAAATATTTCATGAGGAGGGTCTATATTAATTTCCCAGGGCTGCTGTAACAAAGTAATACAAACTGAATGACTTAAAACAATAGAAATTTATTGACTCAGTTCTGGATGCTAGAAGTCGAAAATCAAGGTATTGGGACTCCCTCTGAAACCTATACCTGAGTCCTTCCATGCTTCTTCCTAGCATCAGGCTTGCTGGCCACCTTTCCATCCATCTGGTCCCCAGTCAATACGTGGCCTTCTTCCTGTGTATCTGTCTCCCCACGGCTACCTTCTTCCAAAGACACCAGTCATATTGGAGTTGGGGCCTACAGTACTCCAATATGACCTCATCTAAACTTAATCAATTACAACCGTATTAATACTCTTTCTTTTTTTTAATTTTTTTTTTTTTTTAGGATTTTATTTATTTGACAGAGAGAGACACAGCAAAAGAGGGAACACAAGCAGGGGGAGTGGAAGAGGGAGAAGCAGTCTCCCCGCTGAGCAGGGGGCCTGATGTGGGGCTCGATCCCAGGACCCTAGGATCATGACCTGAAGGCAGATGCTTAAGGACTGAGCCCCCCAGGTGCCCCATTAATCCTCTTTCTAAATAAGGTCACCTTCTGAGGGACTGGGACATAGGACTTCAACATTTTAGGGAGGGGACACAATTCAACCCATAACAGACTCTGTCTGTGAACTTGCCATCTGAATTCCAGTTCCCAAAGGAGAGCTGATTTTTAATTATTCTTATCAAGGGACATTTTTTGAGTTTCTCTTATGTAACAGAACTAAAATCTTAGTCCTTGTTCTTCGTGAGTTGTTAGTCTAATAATAAGGCAAACATGTAAGCAAGTAAATGCTGTGAAGGCACTGTTCCAGTGAAGGAATATGTCTCATTACAGGAAAGCATAAAATTTGAGAGTTGAAAATAATTATAGCAGATTGTGTTATCACTTTATTGAAAGTTAAAAAACACACACACATTGCCCTGAATTCTAAAATGCTCTAAGCTCCCATTAAGAACTTTCATTTCCCCTGAAAAGAAAGTAAGATTTTTTTAATATCTTATCTCAGAGAGAATAAGGCTAAGAGCATGGTAAGATGATTCAGCAATTTAGAAGGTAGTTTTGAATGCAGAAAACCAGCATCCATTTATCAGCTCCCACCTTGCTTGTGTTATAGGAAGGAATCAAGACTGTCAGCCTCAAAGAAAAATATACAACAATAGTGTTTTTGTTTTCACTGACAGGTCAAATCATGTTCCAAGCCCTTCACCAACAAAGAAGGCTTTTTCCTCTGAAACGTAATTTCTAATAAGTTGAATGCTTGTGTAACCCCTATTTACTATGCACTTAACATCAGAAAGTCAGGGCAACACATTCACTTCCTACAAAGAAAACCCGAAAACAGTAATAACAACAACAAAACCTCAATTTTGCTTCTCAGTAGCATGCTCGAGGTAGGTCTCAAAAGTGGTTTCAGGAAAGCTCCTAACTCCAGGCTCCAGCCAGGCGTGGCAAAGCACACAGTGCTCCGTAGTCACGGAATTGGCAGCTCACCCACTGGACCCTCGACTGGTGAGCAGCCTGGTTTTCCTGCCGACAGTATCCGAGACCCTCCTCAACAGGCTCTCTCTCCCCGCTGAGACTCCTAAACCCTTTCTCTCCATCCTTCTCTCTCTCTCTCCTAGGTGCCCCCTCTCCTCAGCCTCTGAGCCAAAGGCCCAAGTATTTCTTTTCAGCAATTTTACTTTCTCTGGTGCTGAAAAGGACCTTAGAACCCTTTTTTTTTTTTTTTAAAGATTTTATTTATTTATTTGAGACAGAGAGAATGAGAGACAGAGAGCATGAGAAGGAAGAGGGCAGAGGGGGAAGCAGACTCCCTGCTGAGCAGGGAGCCCAATGCGGGACTTGATCCCTGGACTCCAGGATCATGACCTGAGCCGAAGGCAGTCGCCTAACCGACTGAGCCACCCAGGCGCCCCTAGAACCCTTTGCCTGGTGCCATTTCTTTCCCACAATATGCCGAAAACATCTGTGTCTTTCTTTCTTTTGAATTGCACTGGGTTGAGGGGAGCTCTCTCTTCCCTCAGTTTTCTTAACCTGGGAAGTATCTGGACCCAGAATTGGAATTGGCAAGTACCATGAACCAGCTACAGGGGGAGAAGGAGAAAAAAATTCTCCCACACTCAACTTTCGAGGAAAATTTAATGTTATATTAAACTTAAGCAGGTGCACATAGAGAGTCCAACCATGTGCTTTTACACTATAATTTTCATGTATATATGTCACAGGAAGAGGCTCTGTTAACCAAAGAGAGAAAGGGAGGAAGGACAAATGGAGGGAGGGAGGGGAAGAAAAAGAACAGGGATTAACCTCTAAGAATATAACAAAAAGATTTTTACTAATATTGACATTTTGGGGGATGGGATGAAGGACAGGAATTTCCATTATGAAATTAAGATTTGAAAGACAAATGCCAACACTGATCATTCTTTCCCTTTGCACCATTCATGGAAAAGTTAATATGTATCACTTTTTAACAATAATATTGGATATATTCCATTTATTTTTAGGTAAAACAAAAATTCTTGAGTTAGGAGGCACCTGGGTGGCTCAGTGAGGAGTCTGCTTCTCCCTGTTCCCCTGCTCCTCCCCCTGCTCCTGTGCACATGCTCTCTCTCTCTCTCTCTCTCTCTCACAAATAGATAAATAAAATCTTTAAAAAAAAAACCTCTCAAGTTAATGATTTTTTCAAACTTATGAATATCTTCCAATATCCTAAATGTCTTCTTAATATTCTAAAATTTTTTTTTTTTTTAAAAAAGGATTTTATTTATTTAAGAGAGAGAGAGCACGCACACGAGCACGAGGGGAGAGGGGCGGAGGGAGAAGCAGACTCCCTGCTGAGCAGGGAGCCCCATTTGGGACTGGATTTCAGGACCTGAGATCATGACCTGAGCCGAAGGCAGATGCTTCATCGACTAAGCCACCCAGGCGTCCCTATTCTCAATATTTTCTAATTCTAAGAAATGTTTAAAAAACATTCAATTCTCCCTTACCCTTTTACCTTAAATAATTTTTCTGAACAACTATAATTTAGTAATAAAGTAAATAGTCTTTACACCAAGAGTAGTTTGTGCGGAAAATGTCAAATGGTGTGATATAATTATCACATACGGTTATAAAGCAACTTCTCCAAGCCTGATGAATATTAACTGATAGGGAGTTGCCCCATGCATATGGTGCTTGGATTAAAGGATTTATGCCCTAGTAGGATCCTTTCTGGTAACTTTTTACATTCTCAAGGGTCCATTTGCAACCCACAGATACAAAAAGAGTTTAGATGATCAGATTTACTCCAGCTTTCATCATCAAAAATACCTATTGAATTGTACCAGTCTGTGAAATAGATACTTTCCTGGCATACATAAAGATAGTAGCCATTTTCCAAGATATGTTCTAAAATGTATTTTTTATTTCAATACGAACGTGATAAGCAAAATAATGTCCCTGCAAAGATGCTATATTCTGCTTCCCAGAACCTGTGAATATGTTACTTTACACAGCAAAGTGGACTTCGCAGATGTGAATAAATTAAGGGTCTTTCACTGGAATGTCATGAGGTCCTTATAAGATGGAGGCAGGAGGGTCAGGTCAGAGGAGGGACACAGAGAGGAATGCAGGCAGCCTCTAGAAGCTGAAAAAGGCAAGGAATGGATCCTCTTCTTCAGCCTCCAGAAGGAATTCCGCCATTGATTTTAATCCTGTAAGACCCTTTTCAGACTTCTGACCTCCAAATTACAAGATAATAGATTTGTGTTGTTTTCATCCACTAAATTTGTAGTGATTTGTTACTGTTGCAATAGGAAACTAATACAGTGGGTTGTATCATTTGGCTTAAGAGAATCAATAAAGTGTAATATTTGAGAACTTAGGCTTTGAATTCATACAGGCCTAGTTAGAATGGACTGCTCCTACCATGTACAACTAGGCTCAGCAATTAATATCCTCAAGCCTAAATATTTCTCCTTTGTCAGATGGGTATTAAAAATAGAATTTTTGAAAAGATTCAAGGAAGTATTTGTAAAGCACTTTAAATAGTTCTAATTCTTAACAAGGCCCTGCTCCAAATATTAGCCACTGTAATGATACACGATGAACATACTATGTTTACTATTTTTTGCTCTGGAAGCATCTTGTCTTAGGTAACTGTTATTATCCCCTGGTTGGTATGAAGGAAATGAAACTTCAAAACAGAACTGAACCAAGTTATCCGGAGCCACTCTCAGAATTTTATGGTTAAGTATGAAGCAAAGATAGAAGTGCTGAATCTGGGAAATATGATCCATCTATAATATTGCAAAATGGAGGGAAGAATAGAAGATTAAATTGTAACTTAGATCACATTTTTTTAAAATATTCTTTTTCAGAAACAAAAGCATAATCAGGCAATTTGTAGGCAGCTTTCTATTATAGATACCAAATCATACTCTTGGAAAACTGGAAGGTAATTGACTTTTTATTCATTTTTAAATACCTGGAGCCATAACTTTAACCTACCTTATAAAACAAATGTGGCTTTTTATTTTCACATCAGGATATTTTTAAAAGGTTAGTGTGAAGTGCCTATAAATATGCAAAGATTTCAACAGCTAAGACAAACATCTCAGTAAATAACTTAATTGAGCTGTGAATATTTAGTGATTGAAATCCGATTACTTTGTGGCTTAATTTGTGTACTGCTTGACTGCTCTGCAGTTTCAGGCAATTTAACAATGTAGACAGTATATGAAGATGGAATGTTAAATAGTGACTGAGGCATTCGAAGTAAAAATGTCTGTGTTGTTCATTTTTTTAAGCATACCACTGAGTAGGACTCAAGCTCAGTTCAAAGACTCCAAGTAGACAGAATATGTAAGTCATGGAAGGCACATATTCTCTCCCCCCACATCTTTGGATAATTAGTTTTACCTTCTTGTTGAGTTTTTGGTGATCATTAGGCTCATAAAGATTAATAGCATAGCACACAAAATCACCTTCTCTCCTGTAAAATACAGTTTACTATATACGGAGGGTCCGTGAGTTTTTGTGATGACCTAATGCTTTCAGAAGACATGTGGAGTTCAGGTTCTTTTGAGAGATTTCTTGTTGTCCTTGAACCCAGCTAAGTGAGTTTCTGATATTTTACACAACTATATGCCCAGACATTGAATTTTAAGAGACTGGTAATAAGTTAGGTCAATAAAGAGAACAAATTTGGACATTGCATGCCAAACGAACTGAGTCTTTTCCTCGGTGTATCTTTTAACAAGCACATTCCAGAATATGGCTTCGATCATCAGTTCATTTTATTCTTCCTTCAAAATAAAGGTGTAAATTCTGTCCATCTCCACCCTTGGCACTCTATCTAAGCGACTTGAATTAATGCAAGAATTCCAGTTTCCTACACCCATCTCATGTCCCCCTCATTCCGTTCTTCTCATGGGAGCCAAATGATCTTTTCAAAAACCAATCATGTTACTATCATCGCAGAACCTGTCAAGGGCTTCTTGTTAAGCAGTTAGGAAAAAATACAAAATGCTTACGATGAGCCTCAGGGTCCTGCTATTGTGGACTGCTGCTCACCTCTTTATTTATACCAATATATCCACATGTTTTTATTGCAACATATGATCAATATCACAATATCAGTAAGATATTTTATATTCCTTTTGTCATACGAACTCTCCAAAAACTGGATCAGCACTTTTTGATTCAGGTTGGCCACACCTCTAGGACTCACTGGCCACATGGAGCATTCATGCCACAAAGCACAGGTCCAGAGAACCAACCAGCTGATGTCCACGAGCGGACCAGATAGGGAGAAACGTCGGTCACTGAATACATTGTTTCTTCACAAACAAGAAAAGATTTTTCCAGAGTCAAAGAAGATGCCTAAAAAGTAAAATCTTCTCCCTAAACTAATAAGTATTCATTTCTAAAGAGCGAAATTATTTTATGTCTATATAAATTACAAGTAGCTATCTAATAAATCCTAATACCTTATATTTAATAGTTGTTCCTTTTTCTAGTATTAACTTTTCATTTTACAATGATCATATATTAGTGTAACAAATTATGAAGTTTCAGTATAACTACCTCATATTAAATGTGTCTTTACCAACAAAGAAGTATTTCATTAAAACCATTCTGGCATTTATAATCAAATTAAAGCAACAGTGAGCACAACAACAAGTTCATAATTACTGTGATAAATGTGGAATGATTGTAGGGGCTAATAACATCCATCCTTAATATATTGTAACATTCTACAAAGGGAACTTAAAATTTCAATCATTTTTAAAGACTGACAACTACTAAAACTGATTGCAATGTACATAAAACTACACTCAATTCATTCTGCCCTGAGTTAGCTTTTTGTCTGGTTGATTAAATTTTTTTGGCTTTTATATTGCTGAGAACTCAGCAGTTGTTCAGACATGAAAAGCCATTTAAATTTTGTGGTTTTAAATGGTCTTTTGGACTTACTAAATAAAATTATGAATGCCAGTATCTAAATTGCCGTGATCATTTAACAACTAATGGGTCATCTGTTCCCATAACAGGAGAAAAAAAAAAAAAGCTCTTCAAATTGATCAATGGTCATAAGCACAGCCAGAAATAGGATTTTAAGTATAACTTCACCTAAACCATCTATATCTCAAACACAGAATTAATATGAGTTGTTGATACTCTGAAATGAGAGGCTGTTGTTGGCAAATTACTAGGATGGAGCCCAGTTATAAGGGTTTGGAAAACTTTGCTTTTTCCATACTAACATGTTTTAGCTCCAGCATGGATCAGTGATTTTTTGAGTTCTTGATAATAAAAGCAAGCTCACCCTTGTCTGTCCATCAGATGTAATTTCAGGCTTCAAGTAGAGACTGGTTTCCTAAAAGCCACCTGTGACCCCAAGCTGTGTGTGCCCTCTCCCTTCATTATGAATAGAGTCCCATACACTCCTCTGTCCCTTGGGGCCCCATCCGAGGTACAATTTCATCGTCGCCCTTCCAGCTCTTTCTGGTTCGATTCTAATCTTTCCAACCTTCTTTTCAGTATCTTAGGTCTTCAGATGTGTTTCTAGATCCTTCCTCCATTCCCATCTGCTATCTTAATTCACACTTCCTTTGCAGAGATTATCTTAGCCCTGAACTTTCTGCCTATGGTCAATCTTTCCTCTTTCAAAAAGTTTTTGTGGCATTATAAGAATAACCTTCTCAAGATCGATATGTTCATCTACATATTCATGAGGAAACCTGTTACCTTGTGGAAACAAGTGTTTTAGTTGTCTTCAAATTTTGCAGAAGAAAGAGAAGTTTCTCCAACAGAATGTGGGGAAGAAACGAACACCAGTGTCTATAAAGCAGCGCTTCTCAGCCCCGACTGTGTGCAGGAATCATATGCTGGAACTGGGGTGTACCTCCAAGATTCTGATTGAAGTGGCCCAGGGTGAGGCCCAAGCATCTGTATTTCTGGAAGTGATTAAAATGTGTTTTCAAGGATAAAAATCCTGTAATGTCAGATTGTAGCACTCTGGGTAAAAAGGGCAGCCTTGGGTAAGCAAAATACTACAGGCTTAGGCACCATGTAGAGATAGAAGGTGCAGAGACCCAATGACATGCAGGAGACTTGCCTGGGAGCAGGGCACTGAGAATAGCCAGTGAAGCTGGGAACCAGAGAACGCAGGGAGCCTGTCTGTGTTAGAACTCATGAGCCCTTGTTGAGCAATTCATACTCAGAATTAGACCAGAATGAGTAACAGAAAGACATCAGGGAGGTATTCAGTGACTTAAACTAGCAGCAGAGTGTAAACTAAAATAATGGGCCAAGCCAGAATCAATCAAAAATGTATCTTGTCATATGTTCAAGAGGAATAATTAACTTGGAGAGACGGTCAAAATTAATGTGCAAACAAGTCGATTAAAAAAAAAAAATTCTTTCTCTGGACCCTGTGACTGCGTCTACCATTTGCCTCTTCCTTTTCCTTCCACAGCCCAGCCAGCATCTCAGAAATATTGTCCTATTTCTTGACCTCCAATTAGCTCATCCACTCACTGGGACGCTGAAGCCCCTTTTGGCAAGATCAACGGTGAGCTTTTTATTGGTAAACCCCACAGACCTCATTCAATAATCTTACAGAGACTCGAGCTGGTTTGGACAGAGTTGACTACTCTCTTAGATTCCTCTTTCCTTGGCTTTTGTGACGATGCTCTCTTGTTGATTATCCTCCTCTATCTTGGAAAATTTTACTATGTTTTCCTAGGTTAACCTGTCCCTTGGTGTCCCACTTTTCCTGTTGTCAGGATTCTGTCGGCCACACCTTACACACCACACTTTACCCAGGCATTCTCACCAACTCCTATGGTTTCAACTACTCTCAAGAGGCTGATGACACACACAGCTTTGTCTCCTGCTCAAACATCAAGCCCAGGCTCTAGAACTTGCAAGCTCTCTCATGTCATTCTCAGGCACTTTATACTCAATATATTTAAAAATGAATTTGTGATCTTTCTCTCAATTTTTTTTACCAGACTGTCCTAGTCATCCTAGTCAGAATTAAAAAACCATTCTTGGGGCACCTGGGTGGCTCAGTCAGTTAAGCGTCCGCCTTTGGCTCAGGTCATGATCTCAGGGTCCTGGGTTGGAATCCCATGTGCTCTCTCTCTCTGTGTCTCAGATAAATTAAAAAAAGAAAAGAAAAGAAACCCTTCTTGACTTATATATCTCTCTCTCTCCTATATATATGATATATATATCATACTTTGTTGAGCAAGAACATATGTGTGTGTGTGTGTGTGTGTGTGTGTATAGGAACTAAAAGCTTTGACATCATCTAAGAGTTTGTCACAAATGCAGAATCTCAGCCCTCACCCCAGACCTGCTAAATCAGAATCCGCATTTTTTTTTTTGCAAGGTTCTCTGTCTGTTCTCCATACAGTAAAGTTTAAGGGGCACTGCTCTATAATTCATGCCTTGGAAACCCTCTGATTCAACTCCTTCTCTCCACCTCTGCTGCTACTGGTGTAATCCAGGCCATGAGTTCTGAAAATTAGCTGCATGTTACAATCACTTGGAGATTTTTTTTTTAATACCCATGCCAGGTTCTACTCTGGAGGTTCTGACTTCATTAGTCTACAGGAATCAGTAATTTTGAAAAACTCCTCAGGTTGTTTCACTATGTAGCCATCGCTGAGAACCACTCATTGAGGCCATGATCACACTTGAACTAGATTATTAGAAGAGTCTCCTAACTGGTGTCTCAGTCTTCAGTCTTTCCAATTTTCCTTCTTCCTAATAGAACGTTATTTCTTAAAATCTGGGTTTAGAGCCTTTCAGTGGCTAATGTTGTCTCCATATTAAGCACATACACTAAAGCAGGATACTCATGGCCCCCTATCATCTGTCACCTGCTTATTCATCCAAAGCCATTTCTCACCATGACCTTTCTTCCCCTGTGTTCTTCTGTATCACGGTCAAACTGAATGATTTGCAGTTTACCAAATGGGCCATGGTTGTTTTTGCCTCTGTGTCTGCTCTTTTTTTAACAGCTTTATTAAGGTATAAATGAGATGCAAAGAACTATACATATTCAATCTGTACAATTTGATGAGTTTGGACATATGCAAACACCCATGACACAATCATCACACAATCAATGTAATAGATATATCCAACACCTTTCAGAGTAGCCTTGTGTCCCTTTGTTTTTTTTGTATATATGTTTTTTTGTTTATATGTGTGTTTTTGTATGTGGCAAGAACACTTCACATGAGATCTACTCTCTTAAAAAATGTTGAAGTACATAACTTTCAGCAATTTCTAAACCTCACTGTGCTCATCTATAGTGAAGAGACTTTGATCATAATAACAGAAAGTATAATGAACTATTTTGACATTGTGTTGAATTTCAGTAGTAAGAAATTTCTAGTTTTCTCAACTAACCTTCGCCTAAGAACTGTATCTGTTGTGACTTCCTTACCCAAAGGAAACACCACGAATCAATTGGTGAACACTATCAGAAGTAGAACTTGGAGGGCTTAAAAACCTAAGCTATATTAAAAGGAGGAAATGATGTAACATAATGAAATTTTGTTACAACGTCATTTACTAAATATTTGTTGAGGACTTCTTGTATGTTAGGCACTGTGGAAGATCTTAAACCAGGTCCTGACATTAAAGATACTAATATGTGGGGAAAATAAAACATGCATGCAACAATACTTAACACTGACTCAGTACTTTATGTTAATGTATATAATCCTCACTTCAACTCTAGAAGATAGACATGATTAAAATCTTCGTATTCTAGATGAAGACAGCAAAGTTTCTTAATTTTCTCAAGGGTACCCAGCTAACAAGTGGGAGAGGTCAAATTCAAACCAGGTACCGTCTAACTCCCAAAGCCCCACTCTTACACACCATCCTCTGCTAATTCTTTACAATCAAGGGATGACAGCTAAATGTCATCTGAGTGCTGCATGCATAGGCAGTAAAATAATCTCCCAATCTTACAGTCAAACAAGAAGCTAATTATCCTAAGATAAAAATTCACTCAGTCTTTTGATGCTGAAAATTTAGATACTTGGACACATCTGGTTGATTCACACAACTTTTACTTTTCATCCAGATTGCTTGTCATTATAAATGCCATAACATAAACACAACCAAACTTGAACTGCTCAAGCTTTTCTAAATGGACCTCAAAGCACTCATTGCTCTTTTAGAAGTATAATGTTGATTTTTATGCACTATCAGCTTCTGTGTGATAGCCTCTCATTAAAAACTTACAATGCTTCATTATGAGGATATAAACTAGAAAATAGAAAGTTGTATTGGTGAGAAATCGTAACATTTCTTTCTTTCTGAAGAGCCTAGAAAAATGAGAAATATCACTGCTTGTTGCAGTCACCTCTGTGGACTGAGGAACTGGTGTTAATCCAATACCTTCTGCTCTAAATAAGATAAATGGAGGTTCAGGCTCCTAGTACTGAAGGCAAAACATAACAAAAGAAAAGTTATGGCAACAAAGTCTACCCACTAGGCAGATAACAAGACAGGAAAGCTACAGGATTAAGAAATTGTTGTTGTTGTTGTTTTTTTCCTCAAAAAGACCAAATATGGTGTGTGCTGGGTATATATAAAGCCTAGAACAACCTGGTTCAGTAATGGCACCCCCTGTCATTTCACCGTGTCTATTCCTGGATAAGACATCTTAGAATAGAGATGCTAGCATTAAACTTTTTCTTGAAGAATATCCTAATGAGTCAGATTTTTCCTTTGTGTAGAGCCTCCCATTCACCCTATTCTACTACTTTGATAGTTGCAGGGTCTTTCCTTCCAAAGAAGGGTTTTGGTTATTTATCAAACTATTTGCCTAGTAGCTATCATTATTCATACATTTATATATCCTTGTTTTATTAAACCAATCATTTTTCAAAACATATCACTAACTTGATTTGTGGCATCTATCCATTTAACTAATTAATCACTTGATGATATTACTCGCCAACTGACGACCATAAACAGAGAACACAGAAATTTGATCAAACACATTTCCATGCAGTCAAATCATATCAACAATTATTTGGAGGGTTCATTAGGTGTGACCTACACAAATAAGAATGAAATGATTCATCATAATACCCCAGCAGTAGCCAATCAAAAATATAACTATTAGGATTTTCTGTTTGATTTACTTGCTTATTTAATATTTAGAGTTATTTTACTTTATTTGTAAAATCCACCATTCTTTGCTGTAAAATCAGAAATTAATAATGGGGAAAAAGGAGAAAGAAGAAAGGAGAAAACTTAAATGAGGAAGGGTAGAAGGTGAGATGATCACATACAACCCCAACAACTCCCAAAAAGGGGTTAAGTTTTCCAAAGAATATGTCCTAGAGTAGAATCCCATCCCCAGTATTTGCATACATAGGTTCATTATCTAGAATGAACTATGGAAATATTGTTAATGGTGACTTTTAATTCTGAACTTGGTCTTTTTAATTCTGAACTTGGAGTAATTACAACAAACCATAGACTTACTAGCTTTGATAAAAGAAAAAAATTGAACCAGAGTGTACAAAAATAAAAAATAAAAAAAGTAGTTCATCAGGAAAGCACATGAGAATTCAGAATTCTGCAGTGCAGAATCAGGTGAAAGATGAAGTTTCAAAGGGGATGAGCATAGAAAGATATTCTTTCGTTACATGTAAGGAAAGCTTTCAGCAGTTACTTAGAATATAGATATTGGAACTAATATTAAATGGTCTATTCACTTAGATACGTATCTTTTTATTTTATTTTAATTCTAGTATAGTTAACATTTATATTAGTTTCAAGTGTACAATATAGTGATTCAACACTTCCATACATCACCCAGTGCTCATCACAAGGGCACTCTTTAATCCTCATCACCCGTTTCCTCCATCCCCCTGACCCACCTCCCCTCTGGTAACCATCAGTTTGTTTTCAGTAGTTAAGAGTCTGTTTTTTGGCTTGTCTCTCTTTCTCTCTCCCTGTCTTTTTTTCCCTTGTTCACTTGTTTTATTTCTTAAATTCCACATATGAGTGAAATCGTATGGTATTTGTCTTTCTCTGACTCTTTTCACTTAGCAATATACTCTAGCTCTATCCATGTTGTTGGAAAGGGCAAGATTTAATTCTTTTTTATAGCTAAATAATATTCCATTATATATATATCACTCTTCTTTATCCATTCATCTATTATGGACATGGACTGCTTCCATAATTTGGTTATTGTAAATAATGTTGCTATAAACATAGGGATGCATGTATCCCTTTGAATTAGTGTTTTTGTATTTTGGGGGTGAATACCCAACAGCACAACTACTGGATTGTAGAGTAGTTCTATTTTTAACTTGAGGAACTTCCATACTGTTTTCCACCATGGTTGCACCACTTTGCATTCCCACCAACAGTGCAAGAGAGTTCCTTTTTCTCCACATCCTGGCCAACACTTGTTGTTTCTTGTGTTTTGATTTTAGTCCTTCTGACAGGTGTGAGGTGACATCTCATTGTGGTTTTGATTTACATTTCCCTGATGATGAGCAATGTTGAGCATCTTTTCATATGTCTGTTGGTCATCTGTATGTTTTCTTTGGTGAAATGTCTGTTCAAGTCTTCTGCCCATATTTTAATGAGATTATTTGTTTTTTGGGTGTTGAGTCTCAAAAGTTCTTTATATATTTTAGATAATAACCCTTTATTAGATATATCATTTGCAAATATCTTCTCCCATTCAGTAGGTTATCTTTTAGTTTTATTGTTTCCTTCGCTGTGCAGAAACTTTTTATTTTGATGTAGTTCCAATAGTTTATTTTTGCTTTTACTGCCCTTGCTTCAGGAGACATACTGAGAAAAATGTTGCCACAGCCTGGGTCACAGACCTCACTGCTTGTATTCTCTTCTAGGATTTTTATGGTTTCAGATCTCACATTTAGGTCTCTAACCCATTTTTAGTTTATTTTTATGTATGGTATAACAAAATAGTCCAGTTTCGTTCTTTTGCATGTAGCTGACCAGTTTTTCCAACCCAATTGTTGAAGAGACTGTCTTTTTCCCATTGGATATTCTTTCCTGCTCTGTCAAAAATTAATTGATCATATAACTGTGGGCTTATTTCTGAATTTTCTATTCTGTTCTATTCTGTTCCATTGTAGGAATCTGCCTATTTTTGTGCCAGTACCATACTTGTTAGATTCCTACAGCTTTATAATATAATTTGAAGTCTGGAATTGTGAGAAATGTGTATCCTAATTATAATTTGTTGTGTACATTGATGTTAACCTTTGACTTGGCTACCTAATAAAATACATGAAATTCAACTATATGGTTCCATTTATTCCCAATTAGTTCTTCTTTTTTTACTATTGAGATTTTTAATGAGATATTGTAGATTCACAGGTAGTTGTAAGAAATGATACAGAGAGAACACTTGTACAGTTTTTCATTTTCTCTGGAATAAATGCTCAGGAGTATAATTCCTGAGTCATATGGTGGTTGCTTGTTTGGTTTTATAAGAAACCACCAAACTATTTTCACTCCTTATTTTAACCATTCTGACAGGTGTGTAGTGATATCTTGTGGTTTTAATTTGCATTACCTTGAGGTATAATGATATTGAACATCTTTTGTTTGCTCATTTATCATCTGTATTATCTTCTTTGTTAAAATATCTATTAATATCTTTTGCTCATTTTCTAATTATGTTACTTATACTGTTGAATTGTGGGTGCACTTTATATACTCTAAATACTAGTCCTTTGTTGGAGATGAGATTTGGAAATGTTTTCTCCCAGTCATAGTTTATCCTTTCATCCAATCCCCAGGGGCTTTAACAGAGGAAAAAGTTTACGTTTTAATGAGTACCAATTTATCAATTTCGGTTGTGCTGTTAGAATTCTTTGTCTAGCGCTAGATCCCAAAGATTTTCTCCTATTTTTTAATGAAAGTTTATATTTTTACCTTTTACATTTAACTCTATGATTTATTTTCAGTTAATCTTGTATAAGTTTTGCATTTTAGGTCAAGGGTCTTTTTGTTTGGTTTTTGGTTTTGTTAATGTTTTCCCTATGCATATTCAATTGTTCAGGCATTTGTCGAAAGGCTATTTTTCCTTCATTGAACTGGTTTTATACCTTTGTCAAAAATCAACTGGCTGAATTTGAGTGGATGTATCTCTGGTGTTCTTTTCTGATCCATTGATCTACCTGCCTATTCTTCCACCAATACCACATTGTCTTCATTACTATAGCTGTATGATAAGATTTAATACCAAGTAGAGTAATTCTTCCCTCTTTATTTTTCTTTGTAAAGATTGTTTTACAACAATCTTGCCAAAAAAAAAAATTTAGAACGAGTATGCCTGCCCCAACAAAAAAATAAAATAAATAAATTAAATTAAATAAATTTTAAAAATCTTGACATAGTTTGCTTGATTTTATTTTTAAAATACCAAGAGCTACTTCAGTTATTACTAAAAACTGGTTTTTAAAAAAAGACAGGCTCATAGACAGATGCAGGTATCTTGATGAATGTGCTCTTGTTCAGATGTCCCACAGATTATATAAGGGTATGGTCAGGCTTTGTTCAAGTAGGAAGATAATAGGTCACAATGTCATACATCACGTAGTTCAATAACCTATATTTTTTTGATTTTCATATAGACAGCCATGATATAAAAACAAGATGAGCTTTACTGCTCTTCAGACATACACCTTGTGAAAAGGGAAGAGTAAACCTGTCTACGGTTATACTCTCACAGAACTAAGACTAGGATGAATTTATCTGTTCTCTTTTTTGGAAAAAGGAATTGGCATCTTGGATAATAGTCATAATTTTACAATGATTAATTTCAGGCTTTTATTCACATTCATCATAATTAGAATCAGAATTTTATGTGAGGGACTAGTGGCCTCCTTTAGAAAATCAAATGGATTGTAGTTAGGACTTGATGAGATTTTTGGCAGAACCATGGACCCTTCTGGGTCGCTTTCGGCATGTTCTTTGTGAAGTGCCATCCACACGAAGCTGCTGGAGCTCCAAAAGGACATTTGACTGGTAAATTGACTTGATTGA
The DNA here is from genome assembly GCF_029215605.1 of Mirounga angustirostris. Taxonomy (NCBI): domain Eukaryota; kingdom Metazoa; phylum Chordata; class Mammalia; order Carnivora; family Phocidae; genus Mirounga; species Mirounga angustirostris. The sequence goes on along the minus strand of NW_026991722.1, from coordinate 40,705,419 downwards.
TTCAAATCTGATTACATACTAGAAACACATTTAGTTCAAGTTAAGCACATTAATATATATCAGTTAGAATAAAGACCCAATTACTTCTTTGTTATTCATTAATGAAACTTAATGACTTCAACAAAACATTAATGAAGAAAAAATATTGGCTTGCCTAATTCATTTGGAAAAATTAATTAATTGTTGTATTAAGGGCAGCCTGTTCCACAAAGTAATTACAGAGGCTTTGATGGAGAATTGCTTTATGTTATTTATTTAGCAAGCTGTTGTTTACCTTTTTCATTTTATATTCATTTGTTGTGCATATAGTTTTTTTTCCCCTACAGGAGGAAATAAAGTCAATTTACAGTGATGATGTAACTATGTTCTTATCATTGATAAGGTGACTGCATTTTAAAATGTTTACCAAACTCTACATGCATTACAAAGATGGTAATGCTCTACCAAATAGATTTTCAACAATAATATCTGACAAATAATGTCCTTATTTAGTAGACGACTAGAAGGCAGAAATGGAAAAAAATAAACCTTAGCAAGTTAGCATCATGGCTCTTTTTTTGATTAGGCAAAGCCATGGTTTGTTAATATTGTAACATAAAAGTGCCAGAACTAAATATTTAATAAGAAAATTGCAATTTTTAATGTTTTCTGAAATGCAATATCAAGGACCATATGAATGAATAATTAAACATAAAGCTGAATCAATAGTTTAGATTTCTGATTTTCTTTCACTTCTGTTTTCTTCTAGGCCTTGGATCTACACACTAAAACTCATCATATCGATTTATGTAAAATAGAAACAGTAACAGAAAATTTCTCAGTAAGCATAGACTAATGGCTTTAATTGGTTTGACAATTAATACAATCATAAGAATTAATATTAAGATTAATCCTTAATATAATGTTCATTAAGTTATTTTTTCATTAGATGCAACTAAGAAAGAGCAAGTAATTTGTTTTAAATTGGAAACAGGTGATCAAAAGCTACCTTTTTTTTTTTTAGAAGATAATTCATTATCTGTTGTGAATAAATGAAAGCGTTTCTACATTGAATTGCCTCACAGAGACTTCCATTCCATCACAGGGTAGATTATTTTGCAGGTAATAGAAAGATCACTTGCATAATGGCACCATGTTTCATTAAGATAAAAAAAAGATAAAACCTGAAGTAGTCGCATTCCAAAATAAATCAGCCCGGCTCTCTGCTGATGGGCTTTAGCTTTCTCATTACTATATGGATATGATGGATATTTTTCAAAACCTAGTTTAGACAAACTGTTCAGAAAGGAATGAGCTCTCCCGATCAAACGAAAATTAAGGTGAAAAAAGATGTTCTTCCTCCCTCCCCCCCACCGTGGAAATATTTAAGAATAAGAGACAATTATTTCTCCAAACTGTTAAGTCCTCTCAGGATTTTTCTCCTTCATACATTATGCAGCAACTATTTTAAACTCATCCTATCTCAGAGGGGTGAAAGCTAGAGAAAATAAATGAAGGAATGCCACTGAATATCATTCTTTCCGGGGAGACGGGCACAGGTCTGCTTGCTTGAGTCCCTTATTTCTATTATGCCACAGAAGCAAATAGCTCAGAGCTTTTTTTAAACATGAGATCTCCCCACTTTAGTCATTTCCCAAGTAACCACCGGATGGCAGCATAGGACGATAAATCAAAATCGATCGCTTAATTCAAAATCATCCACCAGAGATTATTAATCAGACGTGAATCCTTTGGGTGCCTAACACATGAAACTGGTAACAAATTCACTCGTGGGGAAAATGTGTGTGATATTTAGTCCACCCGTGTGTGGTTGCAATGACGCCTCACCAAGTCATTTCTCAATTTAGTCCAGTAGAAAACATCTATCTTTCATTCTGTGGTGTCTTGTAGGGTTATGGCGCTATCAGTGTGAACACGAATTGGCAGTCACAAGTATTAGAGCTTCAAGAAATGTAAAATAGGGCGCCTGGGTGGCTCAGTCGGTTAAGCGACTGCCTTCGGCTCAGGTCATGATCCTGGAGTCCCTGGATCCAGTCCTGCATCAGGCTCCCTGCTCAGCAGAGAGCCTGCTTCTGCCTCTGACCCTCCCCCCTCTCATGTGCTCTCTCTCATTCTCTCTCTCTCAAATAAATAAATAAAAAATCTTAAAAAAAAAAAAGAAATGTAAAATACCCGTCCATGACAGTCTTACGGTTTGCTTTTTAGAAATCAAAACCCAGTTTCCTGTCTCTGGTGCCATTTCCCTCTCTCATAAAAAAGAAACTCAAATGTACAAAAATCCATTCTGATTCTATCAAGCTCTTTTGGCTTATTAATGCAGGATTTTTAATATTCCCATTATCTTCTCGCAGAACAGGATATAATTATCTTCAAGTCGGATGATCTAGCCAATGAATTTTAGGTACTTTTTAAAGTTTAAAAATTGCAATATTTTCAAAAATTAGTTTAGATTTAGTACCGCCACATTCTATATTTTGTTACTTTATATATATTTCCTATTTCTTCACATGCCTACAATCACTTCTAATGATATTAAGTGTCATGTTTAGAAATCCTCATTTAAGACCCCATTTTCCCGCAGATGTTGGAGAATACTATTCTGTAAGGAAATGTTTCAAAAAAGATGTTCCACTTGAAGAATTCTACATACTTTTCCTTTTGAGAAAAGGAATACACATTCACATATTAAATCTCTGAAAAGTCCTACAAAGAAGAACTAGTTTATCTTTTATAAATCCGGCTTTTAATCAGAGCTATTATCATGCAGTAATAAATGCTGATTTAAGTCAAAACATTAAGGTTATACTTCAAGACCCATAATATCTCTCACACTCAAAACTGGCATTTGACATCACAAATGCTGACTATCCAATCCACTCAGTTGTCAACCCAAAATATTTAACCTTGAAAATCTCATCAAATTCCAAAATTCCTGAGACAACAATTTTAACCCTTTTTTGAAATTTTCTCATATATCTTAAATAAAGTATAATTCAGTTTATCTAAATAAAATTTTAAAAATAAAATTTTTATGTGAAATTGTGCACCATGTAATAACTTGGACCTAACCTTGAAAAATAATTTAGCAATATATGTTGCCATCTATTGGCCATTTCTTAAATCACAGTTTGGACTAAACCGGACATTTGGCTCAAAGGTGTCTCACAGTGATTACATCCAGAAATAGAATTTTAGAGTAGATCATCATTGAACTCAGGTTAACTTATAATTCTATTTAACTGCTATAAGAATTTTATTTCAGAAATCTTCTATTTAGTTATCTCATTGGCTAATTTTCTAAATGTATTGAGTGCTTCTAAGTGTAAAGATGTTTTATATTTCGAGGGGGTTGGATGTTAAGCTGATTTTGATCTGCCTGCTCATACATATTTCTACCTATATGCATTTAATTTACAAATATACCAATCACGTCAAGTTAGTGATTGTCACATTGCCTTTCAGAAGAAGTGATACATAATACATCAGCTGATGGCAAATAATGAAAATTAAACTTGTGTTCAGTTCCCCAAGTGATGGAATGTGCCTAATTTAAGCCTTAAAAATAGTTACAATTTCATTCGCTTAACAAATACTTTTTAAATACCTACTTCGTGCCTTGTTATATGCTAGTTAGCAGAAATAAATAATAAACAGGATATACCCAATCTCTGCCTCATGAGCCTCTACAAGAGGAAACAAGCTTTGGGTGATGATAAGGCATAGAAAGTACTTAATTAGAATTTAATTTAAGAATCAGTTCCATCATTCTTAATCGCAGGAATCAAACTGAGGGTTGTTGGAGTGGGGGGTGGGGTGGGAGGGATGGGGTGACTGGGTGTGATAGACACTGGGGAGGGTGTGTGCTCTGGTAAGCGCTGTGAATTGTGCAAGACTGTTGAATCTCAGATCTGTACCTCTGAAACAAATAATGCAATATATGTTAAGAAAAAAAAAAGAAGAAGAAGAAGGTAGCGGGAGGGGAAGAATGAAGGGGGGGAAATCGGAGGGGGAGAAGAACCGTGAGAGACGATGGACTCTGAAAAACAAACTGAGGGTTCTAGAGGGGAGGGGGGTGGGAGGATGGGTTAGCCTGGTGGTGGGTATTGAGGAGGGCACATTCTGCATGGAGCGGGGCCCCCCCGGGGCCGCCCCGTGGGCGGGGGGGCGGGGCCGCCCCACTAATGATGTAATGTATGGGGATTAACATAAGAATTTAAAAAAATAATAAAAAAATAAAAAATAAAAGAATCCGTTCCATCCATTCACTAGCCCCCGTCCTGGGTGTATTGGGGAAGAAAGGGTTTTCACACATCCACCCATTTGTGTACCAGTAGCTACTTCTCTGCCTCTCTTCCCTGCTGGTCACAACGTGTATCATCCACCACCACCCAATACAGTGTTGCAGTCAACCACAGGACTCAGTCAGTGTGGGATAGCCCACTGTCCTTCACGGTTTCCTCCTTGGTGTCTCAAAATACCAAGACAAAACACTGTAAGCATTCATAAGACAGAACTAAATGTTTAGGGATAAATAGAAAGAATTCCAACATAGAAGGAAAACTGTACATTAACCATAATCATTACCATAGTCAAAAACGATAAGTATCAAGAGGTAGATGTATCAGAACAGACGTCTCTGGGGTTGGACCCAAATTCCTAGAAGTGCCGTTCTCTCTCCAGGTTCATGTTCTTCGCGGATAACTCCTGAATTTGCAAACCCTTGTATAAGCCTATATTGTCTTTAGGAAAATCCCACACTCTACCTTCAGGGATCGGTCACCTCTAAGACCCCTTAGACACACAACCAAAAACTGTCACTCTCCAGCAAGACTCCCCAAACTGTTCAGAGTGGACGTCGGCCCCTAGAGCCTGTTCCTTTTTGAGATGATCCACCAATGAGGCGTTCAGAGGTACTCTGTTCTTCTGGGCATCCAGCCAGCTGGTGATGAACCCAACAAAGACTTCTAGTACACAAGCATACACACATACTAACTCTCGGAGCAGGAGAGCCTGAATTCACAATACGGAAAAGACATATTTTCCTAAAGCAATCCCTCGTTGTTCTCAGTTCAGGCAATATTTTCTGTGTGGCAAAGAACAGTGGCAGTTCCCTTTTGGTTTTTCTTTTTCTTCCTTCCTTCCTTCCTTCCTTCCTTCCTTCCTTCCTTCCTTCCTTCCTTTCTTTCTTTCTTTCTTTCTTTCTTTCTTTCTTTCTTTCTTTCCTTCTTTCTTTCTTCTTTCTTTCTTTCTTTCTTTCTTCAACTATGTCCAGGGCCTCCTATTGTGTAAGACAAGCAAGTAATAAATTGAGTCCTTTATGGGACCATATACCCTTTGATGACTATCTTTTAGCTACATATAGACACAGAAGACATTTTGAAACTAAATTTATTGGGAGCTTTTTCCCCCTTTGTATGCCAGATCACGTTCATGATCAAGGCATGCTCTGGTCTTTTGTTTAGGTAAAAGAAAGTAAAATCGTTTCTTCTTCCACCCATCTCCTACCCTTAGCTATTGTGAATAGTGCTGCAATAAACATGGGACTGTTAATATCTCTTTGAGATCCTAATTTCATTTTTTAATAAATACCCATAAGTGGGATTGCTAGAGCATAGGGCAGTTCTATTTTTAATTTACTGAGGAACCTCCACACTGTTTTCCATAGTGGCTGCACCATTTTGAATTCTTAGTAATGGTGTAAGGGGTTCTAATTCTTCCACATCCCAGCTTATTGTTATCTGTTTATGTGATAATAGTCATCCTGGGAAGTGTGAAGTAATATTCACTTTGATTTTGGTTCACATTTCCCTGATGATTAATGACAGCATTTTTTCCATATACGTCTTAGCTATTTGTATGGCTTCTTTTAGAGAAGTATCTATTCAAGTCCTTTGCCCATTTTTATATCAGGTTATTAGGGGGTTTTTTTTTGTTGTTGTTGTTGTTGTTGTTATTGGGTTGCAGGAATTCCTTTTCTATTTAGGGGATTAACCCCTTACCAGATATATAGTTTGCAAATATTTTCTCCCATTCTGTAGGTTACCTTTTCATTTCCTTAATTTTTCTCCCCCTGCTGTGGATCTCTGGAATTCTAAACTAAGATGTTCGGAAGCTATCAGAATCCCAGCCTGCCAGCCAAAAAGTTAGGTGCTTTTTCAATGTGCAAACTAAAAACTCAGTACAACTGAATAAAAGAAAGTAAAAAAATATCTATTGCTGAGTAACAAATTATTCCAAAACTCAGTGGCTTAAAAGGACCCATCTGTATTATCTCAGTTTCTTTGTTTAGGAAATCCAGCCCAGCCCAGCTGGCTGTTACGCTTTCAAGTCTCCCACATGTTGCAGTCGTGGTGCCAGGTTGGCTATAATAATCATCACAGGCTCAGGTGGGCAAGATATGCCCCAAGCTCACATGGTTGCAGGCAGGATTCAGTTCCTCATGGGCTATTATAATGAGGGCTTTGGTGCCTTTCTGGGTATGGGCATCCCCAAAATGGAGGCTTGCTTCATCAAAAAGTAACAAAAGTACAAGAAGGCAATAGAATCTTCAAGCAAGATGGAAGCTACAGAATTTTGTAACCAAATTACAGAAGTAACATCTCGTCAACTTTGTTGTACTCTGTTGGTTAGAAACAAGTCACTCTGTCCAGGTCATATCCAACGGTGTGAAGACTAGGATATGGATGTTATTGGGGACTCATTCTAGAATTCTTCCTACCACAGATGGGAGGGAGGTTCTTGATGAGGTTTGTGGTGATCCTGAAGACCTGTTTTACTTCTTCTTACACACATTCGTACACACGAGAGGCTGGAATCTGCCCTTCTAACTGGAATGGCATGTCCACCATGTTTTGAGACCTGAAAAAATGTCTTAAGTCTCATTGCAAAGGAAGAGTAAGGAAGTGTCTCAGCGTTTGGATAATACATTGGATAACATGCAATCCAAGCACACTAGTGTTATCTGCCAATGTGCGCATGTCAGCAGCCGGCCTCAGAATTTCCAGAGCCACCTGATGTCCGGCCAGTATCTAACTTTAACAATAGTTAATCACACTGCTTCAGTCATAGATAATATTAGATTTTTGGACTCATCATTGAAGAGGGTGCTGTATGGGTCAGCGTTTAGGGAAAACAATACATTTAAGCTAGCTTTAGCAAAAGATAGAAAGGAATGAGGTGCTTACGGATTTGTGAAGCCTGAAGAAACAGACTGAGTTGAATTGAACTGAACCAAACAGGTCAACTGTGTAGGAAATAATACAGAGCCACACTGAGGAAAAAAGGTACCAAGGGAGCTGCTTCTACCGTGGCTGGCTCTGGGCATTAGTCACCACTGCCACATTCATGACATTACCACTATCGGGACAAAACCACAGTCCAGAAGTGTCAATTATCAGGAGGTTGTCAGAGGAAGAAGATGCCTCTAAAAGACTTATTTTCATGGAAGAAACAGAATCCAGGCCTCTGCCAGCCTTCTACCTTCCAGCATCTGTGCAAAAACATCTGATGGACAGGAACCTAAATTGCAGCCAAAGCCCGAAATGCAACTGAGTCTGGGAAATGTAGCTTTTCTTTTTCCAGCTTGTACACTACAGGATGGTAGGACAGAAGGCAGAGGGAAAGGCTGTTTTGAGTGGTTCTGGGGCAATCTGAGTGACAGCTTGTCAGGCCTTTGAATCTGACTCAAAGGAATTCTTGGCACCATCAGATGAAAGACGATAGCCACATGTCTCTTCACTATCATGGTATCAGCTTCTGGCCTCCCTTTCCTGCTTGGGTTCCAGGAACAGATGCTAGATCATCAGTGTCTACATAGTAAATAGTTAGAAAGAGGAGAATAATATGCGATGAACTGAGATCCATGTCCCCTTACTGTACACAATATTTTGGCTGTAACAAAAGTGCTTTAGGTTAAGAGTTTTTAAACCATCACATTTTGTTTAAGTTAAAGGTGGTTGCAGTTAAGTCTCATTGCAAAGGAGGAGTAAAGAAGTGTCTCAGCGTTTGGATGATACATTGGATATTGTTACATTTGCTTTTAGCAAACTTACAAGAAGCAAGAGAAAACTCATATGATGTGGAGAAGAGTTCACGGTCACATAGAAAGATACAGATCTTATCCTTTAGCAGCTGAGACACAAATTGAAGAAGAATTCACAACCAATCAGTATTACACAATAAGAGTCCAGAATATACACCCTGACCTGATTTGTTGACTAGATTAATTTCAGTTTCCTTTTGTTAACCAGCATTACCTAATATCTTGTCACTGGATTCTAGATTTTTTCCATACTTTGATTTTATGACAGCTGCACCTTTTTCCCACTTTTTTTTTTTTTTTTTTTTTTTACTGTGGTTCTACATGCATTGTTATTTTGAGTATGTAACCACATCAACACATGAGTCCAAACTCATGGTTTTAAGTTATTTGGTTGGCCCGCCTGATATCATTTTTTAATTATAGCTGGGAATTTCCATCTCCCTCCCCTATTTTTTCTTTTTGCCTCTCTTAATGAAAATTTCTTTTCCATTGGGCCTCAGTAAAACTCTCCTTAATTCTACTAGATTCCACTGTGATATAAAATAACCTAAACCCTCAGTGTGAATGCTGTCCCCTTGAATGCCTTTGCTTCCAGAGTTCTAGTTTTCCTTTACTTTCTCTAAACTCTGGCATTGAGTCTATTCTTCTAGATAAGGATCTTGGCTATTTTGTTTTTACTTTGGTCTATACTAGCTTGTTTAATAAATTTCTGACTCTGGTTTTGGTGTTCAGAGCAACAATTTAGGAGTTTGTCTACTATTTCTCTTTATATCAGCCTATTAGTTTCTTCTGAAGCTCTTAGCCACATACTCAAATGCTGTCTTTATCACCTTGTATATATTTATTGTCTTCATCAAACACCCTTCAACTGTGCCATATCAGGCATTCTACTTACTACCAAGCATCAGAAAAATATCTGTGTCCTGGTAGTTTGCCTACTCTTCTCAGTTTGAACATTCTTACCATTTTCACTACTCTCACACAGAAATTAAAAATCCATACCTTCGTGGAAAGGAAAACTCCCACATTACATGGGATAGCTTAAAATATGGTCTCTAGGGCACCTGGGTGGCTCAGTCGGTTAAGCATCTGCCTTCAGCTCAGGTCATGATCCCAGGACCTAGGATCCAGCCCGACGTTGAACCCCACGTAGAGCCCCACATCGTGCTCCCTGCTCAGTGGGGAGCCTGCTTCTCCCTCCCCCGCTGCTGCTCCCTCTGCTTGTGCTCTGTCTCTCTCTCGCTCTCTCTCTCTTACTCTCAAATAAATAAATAAAACCTTAAAAAATAAAAGAAAAAAATTACAAAGGAAAAACCATAGAAAGCAGAAAACTGCCAGAGTGGACGTTTGTGTTCACCTTGAGACCTTAGCTTGAGCAGGAAGGTCACACACAGCTTTTCATCTATCAGGCACTAGGCCAAGTGGAGGATGAAACTTCGCTGTCATGACAATGGAAAAGACCCCTACTGGGATAGTTTAGACTCAAAACATTTGGGGATAGTATGTATTCTATTATTGATACATTTCTTTCTGTGTTTATATCTTAATAATGAACACATATTAATTTTATTATAACTATTTTTTTAAAAAAACAGAAACACAGAGAAGTATAATGAGATCATCAAAGATATTTACAAGCTATATGCACAAGAAGGTTTATCATGATATTAAGTGGTAATGGACTCATTGGGGCATCAACATTTGGCACACTCCTATAGGCCATCAAAATCATAAAGCTGAAACTCAACTCTCTTCAATGTTTATCCTTGTTTCGTCATTTAATCCTTTAAAAGTGTTTGGTTGATCCTTCTCTCAGAATGACCCCTTTATTCTCAAAGGCCCTATTTGGACAAGTTTTTATCCATGAAGCATTTGTTAGTTAATTGAAGAGGTAATTGAAAACAAAACCAACTTTGAAGCTTACTTGTGAAGACATCTTATAATTATAATATTAATTGGGTTGATAAAATCAACACAGTTCTGAAAATTACCTTCACAAAGATAATTCCTATGTTCACATATTATAGTTTCACTTTCAAAGAAAAAGTGCTCTTTAAAAAGAGAAATATAAGAAATCTCAAAAACAGAAAAAAGGGATTTTAAATATGAAGTCAATACCACTAGCTATTTTAAATTGTATTTTAACAAAGAGAAACAGGGGCACCCGGGTGGCTCAGTTCATGAAACACCTGACTCTTGATTTCAGCTCAGGTCCTGATCTTCAGGGTCCTGGTATTGAGCCCTGACGTTGGGCTCCACACTCAGCAGGGAGTCTGCTTGAGGATTCTCTCTCCCTTGCCTTCTGCCCCTCTTCCCCACTCACGTGCTCTCTCTCTCTCTAAAATAAATAAATAAATCTTTTTTTAAAAGAGTGAGCAATATTTATTCCTGCTTTTAAACTGAAAGCAAATAATTTTATGACTTGAAATAAAATATAAGCAATATTTGAGGTTCATATTAAAGCATTTGAAATATAAAGATATTTACCAACTGTTCAGGAAAATCAACTATGAGTATCATAAGATGTTTTACATAAATATAACCCAAAACAGAAAACATTTTATAAATAACTTCTATGGGCAAATGCTAACATTGAACCTGAATCATTAGGACTTAGTATCTTACTTGTGGCACAATGGGGAATAAAGCTATTCTTTTGCACAGTAAACAATGCATCCTTTGATTTTATTTTTATTCCCTAGCTCATCTTTCCACATATGAAATGCCAGAAAGTAGGGAGAAACATGAAAAAAATTGGAATTATTTGGGTAACTAAAAACCCTTACGGAATCCAACATCAGCAAAATGGCAGATTAGGATGGTCCTAACTCTCCTTCCCACATAAAACATTGACAAAACAACCAGAAGCTATCTAAACCAACTTTCTAAGAGCTGTGGAAACAAAGGATTGCTACCTAGCAAAGCCCCAGTCAAGAGAAAACCAACTCCAAAATAGCAGGGAAGTTTTGTATTTTTATTTGCCCTCACCCCACCTCTTCCCTGGTCTTGGGCAGCAACAACCCAGTTCCCAGTTGTCCTAATCCTTGGACATGATTCTGTAGTCTGTCTAATAAGGCTGCAGGATATCTGGACAACTGACTTGTTAGCCTCTGTCTCCCATAAGTTGGAATGTAGGCATGAAAGAAGTGGCAAACACTCCTCATAAAAGTCACAAGGGGACTACCGACCCACAGTACTTGGAGTAAAAGATTATGAATAGAGACATATAATAGACCATCTAAGGTCAGGAAACAAATTTAGGGGTGAGAGTGGGAAATCAGGACATCCAAAACCAACTGTTTAGGGGTGCCTGGGTGGCTCAGTCGCTAAGCTCTGCCTTCAGCTCAGGTCATGATCCCAGGGTCCTGGGATCGAGCCACATGTTGGGCTCCCTGCTCAGCAGGGAGCCTGCTTCTCCCTCTTCCTCTGCTACGCTCTCTCGCTAAAATAAATAAATAAAATCTTAAAAAAAAAAAAAAAACGCAAACAACTGCTTAGACAAAGGATTTTTTTTTTAAGATTTTATTTATTTGACAGAGAGAGACACAGTGAGAGAGGGAACACACGCAGGGGAATGGGAGTGGGAGAAGCAGGCTTCCCACGGAGCAGGGAGCCCGATGCGGGGCTCGATCCCAGGACCCTGGGACCATGACCTGAGCCGCAGGCAGACGCTTAACAACTTGAGCCACTCAGGCGCCCCAGACAGAGGATTTTAGAAAGTCACATGCATGTCTAGGAAAGATGCATGCTCAAAAAAGTCCTGAGAAAAGGTTAAACCTTCACTTTGGGTGATCCCTAGGCTTGGAGCAAACCTAGCTAATCCATGAAAGACGCCCCCCAACACACACACACACACACACTACTCTGCAAAGACTGGAGAGATAATTTTTCTTTCTTTCTTCTTTCTTTCTTTCTTTCTTTCTTTCTTTCTTTCTTTCTTTCTTTCTTTCTTTCTTCTTTCTTTCTTTCTTTCTTCCTTTCAATTGATTGTGTATTTTTGTTTATCAGTTTCGGTTCCCAGCATTCAAGGAAATCTCTGTCAAAGCATTTTCCGAACAGATATTGGAACAGAGACTTCCATGAGCATACATGACAAGGAATACTTGTTGCATAGTTTGGCAAAGTCTCAAAACAAATATTACTACAGCTTTTTTAAAATCCAGCAAACCCTGCAGAAGGGAAATACCTGATTTCCAGAGTTGCCACATCATAAAAATCAAATGCCCAATTTTCAACAAAAAATCATAAGGCAGACAAAGAAACAGGAAAATGTTGTTCATTCAGAGAAACAAAATAAATCAACAGGAACTGTCCCTGGGGAAGCCCAGACATCAAATTTAGCAAAAACAAAGAATTTAAGACGTCTTAAGTATGCATTGTTCGCAAATTGATAAGCACCTCATGGGAAGAAGTGATACCAAAATGTTGGGATTACCACCTTCCACTTACCTTTCAATGAGCCCTCAAATATTCTCTGACTTGATGCCTTTCAAATAAAAGATCTGAAAAAATAGTAATGATGTCTTCACTCCAAAATGACTTTAAGAAGAAAATTACATTCACAGTAACATAAAAAGAAAAAGAATACTAGGAATAAATTTAACAAAACAAGTGCAAAACTTGTACTCTGAAAACTGAAAAATATTGTTGAAAGCAATTAAAGATCATAATAAATAAGTAAAAATTCACCTTTGTGGATCAGAAAACATAATATTGTTAAAATGATAATAAATCCTAGATCTGCAGATTCAATACAATTCTTATCAGAATCCCAGCTCAGGATTTTTTTTGTGGAACTTCATAAACTGATACTGAAATTTATATGGAAACTGAAGAGACCCAGATTAGCAAAATCAATCTTAAAAAGAACAAACTTGAAGGATCACACTTTGTGATTTCAAAACTTACTACAAAGCAACAATAATGAAGAAGTGTGGTAGTGGTGTAACAATATAAAGATCAATGAAATAGGATGAAGAGCCCAGATATAAACCCATATCTAGAGTCACCTGAAATTTAAGATAAAAATGCCAAGACCATTCAATAGGGGAAAGAATGATCTTTCCAGCAAATGGTGATGAGACAAGTGGACAGACACATCTAAAAGAGAGAAGTTGGATCTGTACCTTATGCCATATACAAAAATCAACTCTTAGGGATCAAACACCTAAATGTAGAGTTAAAACTGTAAAATATTTAGAAAAAAAAAATAGAAAAAAAATCTTTGTGATTTCAGATGTGGCAATGATTGCTTAGATATAACACCAAAACTATAAGCTACAACAGAAAAAATAGATAAATTGGACTTCTCAAAACTAAAAATATTTGTACTTCAAAGAATACTATCAGGGGCGCCCAGCTGGCTCAGTCAGTGGAGCATTTGAGTCTTGATCTTGGGGTTGTGAGTTCAAGCCCCACCTTGGGTGCAGAAATTACCTTAAAAAAAAAAAAAATCTTTATTAAAAAAAGCAAAGAACTGTGTCAAGAAAGTTAAAAGTCTATCTGCAAAATGAAAGAAAATACTTCCAAATTACATTTTTTAAAGAGTTTATTCATTTATTTGACAGAGAGAGAGAGAGAGAGAGACAGAGAGAGCACAAGCAGGGGGAGTGGCAGGAAGAGGGAGAAGCTGGGATCATGACCTAAGCCTAAGGCAGACACTTAACCTACTGAGCCACCCACGGCCCTACATTTCTGATAAAAGTTGTATATCCAGAATATGTGAAGAACACTTTGAACTCAATAATAAAAAGAAAAATAACCTACTTTAAAAACGGACAAAGGGGGGCGCCTGGGTGGCTCAATTGGTTAAGCAACTGCCTTCGGCTCGGGTCATGATCCTGGAGTCCTGGGATCGAGTCCCGCATCGGACTCCCTGCTCAGCAGGGAGTCTGCTTCTCCCTCTGATCCTCCCCCCTCTCATGCTCTCTCTCTCTCTCTCATTCTCTCTCTCAAATAAATAAATAAAATCTTAAGAAAAATAAAAATAAAAACGGACAAAGGATGTGAATAGGTAGGTCTCCGAAGAAGATAGACAAATGGCCAATATACACATTAATAGAAGCTTAACATTATTAGAGAAATAAAAACCACAGTGAGATATGACTTCACATCCTCTAAAATGGCATTGCTAAGGATGTGGAGAAATCAAAACTCTCACCCACCGTTTGTGGGAATGTAAAATGGTACAGCTGCTTTCGAAAACATTTTAACTGTTTCTTGAAAACTTAAACATAGAATTACCATGTGATTCAGTAATTTCACTCCTAGCTATATACCCAAGAGAAATGAAAACATATCCACACAGAAATTTGTACATGCATATTCATGAAAGCATTATCCATAATAGCTAAAAAAATGGAAACAATCATAATGTCCACCAGCTGATGAATAAAAGAACAAAATGCGTATATCCAGACAGTGGAGTGTTGTCAGCCATAAAAAGACTAAAGTAATGATACATGCTACAATCTTGATAAACCTTAAAAATATTATACTAAGCTGAAGAAGACAGTCACAAAGGATCACATATTATATGGTTCCATTGAAATAAAATGTGCAGAATATGCAAATCTGTAGGCTAGTTGGCTAATGCATAAGGCCGGAGACACTGGAGAATTATGATTAATGGATATGGGGCTTCTTTTGGGGGTGATGAAAATATATTTAAATTGATTGTGATGGTGGTTGCACAACTTTGACTATAGTGAAAACTATTCAATTAATTGCACATTACAAATGCATGAACTGTATGATAGTGAACTTCGTCTCAAAGAGCTGTATAAATAAACATACATACTTACAGACATATATATAGAACTCTAGTAGTAGAGATATAATGAAATAATTTTTTAACAACTGAATTAGGGGTGCCTGATTGGCTCAATCGTTTAAGTGTCTGACTCTTGATTTCAGCTGAGGTCATGATCTCAGGGTTGTGAGATCCAGCCCATGTTGGATCCTCAGTGTGAAGCCTACTTGGAATTCTGTCTCTCTCCCTCTCCCCCTGCCCCTCCCATCTCTTTCTCTCTCTCTCTCTCTAAAAATAAAATAAAATCTTAGGGCGCTTGGATGACTCAGTCAGTTAAGCATCTGCCTATGGCTCAGGTCATGATACCAGGGTTCTGGGATCGAGCCCCATGTCGGGTTCCCTGCTCAGCAAGGAGTCTGCTTCTGCCTCTTGCTCTGATCCTCCCCATGCTTGTGTTTTCTCTTGCTCTCTCTCTCTCAAATGAATAAATTAAAAAAAAACTTTAAGAAATAAATAAATAGGGAAGCCTGGGTGTCTCAGTCGGGTAAGCTTCTGCCTTCCGCTCAGGTCATGATCCCAGAGTCCTGGAATTGAGTCCCACATGGGGTTCCTTGCTTAGCAGGGAGCCTGCTTCTCTCTCTGCCTGCCGCTTCCCCTGCTTGTGCTCTCTCTCTTTCTCTCTCTCTCTGACAAATAAATAAAATATTTTAAAAAATTAAAATAAATAAATGAAGACACAGATGTGATGAAAATAAAGGAAAGAGAAAGAGAAATGCCATACACTTAGCAAAAGGAAGCTGGTATAGCTACATTACAGCTAAACAAATTAGAATTTAAGGCAAAAAATATTACAAGAGATAAAAAGAAACATTTCATAATGACCAAATGATCAATTCAAGAGGAAGATATAAAAATTCCAAATTTGTATGAAATTGTCAGAGACATGAAAAAGACAAATCCATAATGACAGTAGGAGGTTTTAACATAACTACCTCCCTCAGGACAAAAGTGTGATAGAATGGGTGGACAAAATCAGAAAATACGATATTTGAACAACCTGATTAGCCATATGGACCTAAATGACATACACAAAACGCTAGCTGTGGCAGCCTCAGAATGTATATTCTTTTCATTCTGAGAAGCAGTAGAATATCCCATTTTTGAACAATTTCAAATAATAAAATGTTGACTGCACTGATTTGAGAAGTTTTCTGTAGGACTTTCAACATCATAATCACTTAGGAACAAAAAAAACAAAGAAACTGAAGAAGCATCCTAGGGAGACAGATTGAGATATGAACTTGAGCTACTTCAGCCCCATGCTCTCCCACAACTATTTCTATGGCTCGGGACCAGTTCCTTAATCTCTGACCTCAGTTTCTTGATCTATAAAATAAATATGGCAACATGTCAGAATTAAATTCTAAACTATCCAACATGTACTCAGTGTTAGTTTTCTGACTTCCTTTCCTCTTCCCAATCATCCTAAACATTACAGATGCAAATTATAATCAGTCATATAGATAGAACAGCTACAACAGAAAATGCCACATGTTTACAACACAGATATAAGATGTTACGTATCCAAAACTCTAATATGGCCTAAAGAAATGGTGTCCCTCGAGCCATGAGAAACGATGGACTCTGAAAAACAAACTGAGGGTTCTAGAGGGGAGGGGGGTGGGAGGATGGATTAGCCTGGTGATGGGTATTAAAGAGGGCACGTTCTGCATGGAGCACTGGGTGTTATGCACAAACAATGAATCATGGAACACTTCATCTAAAACTAATGATGTAATGTATGGGGATTAACATAACAATAAAAAATGTTTTAAAAAAAGAAATGGTGTCCCTCATTAAATCATTAAAATTTCTACCAATAGGCTTTCAGTATAAACATAGAGATCTTTCTTTTTAAATTGTGTCAATGCATCTTTATTTTGACTTTATTTTTATTTTCTTTTTTTCATATTTTTATTTAAATTCTATATAGTTAACATACAGGGCAATATTGGTTTCAGAAGCAGAATTCAGTTATTCATTACTTACATATAACACCCAGCGCTCATCATAACAAGTGCCCTCCTTAATGCCCATCATCCATCTAGCCCATCCCCCACCCACCTCCCTAAACATAGAGATCTTTCCTTTCGGAATTCATAAGACAGCAGTAAGAAACATTAAAAACAAGGCATAGACATAAAATCTTGGAGCTCCATTTTCAGTGAGACCAGGAGACGGGATGTGGTAACAGACCTAAGTGACCCCCTGTGATTTGCTGGTGTCCATGGCTTTGTGTGACTCCCCCTCCGCCCCCGCATGCAGATCAGACTTGTGATTTGCATCTAGCCAACAGAATATGGCAAAGACCATTGGATGTCACTGCCATGATTAGGTTGCTTTATGTAGGTCTCTAGCTTAGGCCGGAGGGAGACAAGCAAGCAGCTGTGTTGAGGAAGGGCAGGGCGAAGACGTGGAGTGGCTTTGAGCACTTGCGTGCCTGAAAGACCTGAGGGCGACCTATAAAGACCACAGTTTGCCAAAAGTGGAGGTTTGCAATTCTATAGCTGCAAGGAAATGAATTCTGCCAATACCCTGAAAGAGCTTGGAAGCGATTCTTCCATAGCAAGCCTCCAGATGAGCCCATAGCCCAGCTAACGTCTTGATTACAACCTCATGAGACCCTGAGCACAGGACCTGGCTAAGCTGGGCTCATGCTCCTGCACCATGGGATCAAGATAACGAATGTGTGGTTGTAAGCCACTAAATTTGTGGCAATTTCTTACATGACGATAGAAAATGAATATACAAAAATAATTCTCAGACAACAAAATACATACAAGGACTAGTAAAATCAGTGAATCGGGACCAGTAAAATCAAATAGAAACCTGAGGAATAAAGAAGCAGGAAGTTGAAAAGTGAGTGGGGGAAAACCTCAGAAAGTGCCAATAAAAACACATTCTTTGAAAGTGAGAGCTTAAAAAAAAAAAAAAAAGAATAGGAAAAAGAAAAGTGAGAACTCATGCTAACCTACAAAAGCTTTAGAACTTGTTCTCAAATATTGTATGGGATCTGGGGGTAAGTAGTTACCATCGAGGACCTAGGTTAGTTTATAGATAGATGCAAAGAATGCAGGATTATAGAAGGCATGGCACAGATGAGCTGTAATTGCAAGAAGCTGGAGAGAGGCAGAGGATCTTCAGTTGAGGATGCGATTGTGCCCTCTCCCTCCCAGGAACCTCCTCAACTATCTGATTTAATAAGTTACGTTTTACTTAATGCTAATGTAATTTACTCTTCCCAAGAGGAAAAACATCATGAATTGCATTGAAAGGGGCAGGGATATTTTAAGTTAATAGAAGGAATTTGATCAAGGATCACTGTAGGGCATAAACTATGTGATGTAGAGCATAACATTATTATTTGACACATAGCATCATAACCCTTGTGCCAAGCCATTCAGGTGATTAATCATCAAATAGGTTTTTTGTTTATTTAGGTTCTTGGACCCCTAGGGAAAAGATGCCAAATAGCAATGTAGGTCAAGCTTCTAAGTGTAACTTGCTAGTTTATGACTCTCAATGTATTTTCATAGAGTCCAGATATTAACATCACTCAACTCACTGTGAGGGGCCTCCACAGTATCACAGATGAGGGGGTCTAGTAAGTGATGAAGCTGGGAATCCAAACCCAGTTCTGACTTTAGGTCAGCTAATACCGAATAACCCAACACATGCTCACACTTACTGAACGCTCACTCCAGGCCTGGCACCGTGCTAAATCTAGTGCGTGTACTGGCCGGCTTGATCTTCAGAGCAATCCAGTGAGATGGGTACTGGTATCAGAACGCATTTCTCTTCTCTGATTGAAAGCCACCGGTGGACTTTTTTTTTTTTTTTTAAAGATTTTATTTATTTATTTGACAAAGAGAGACACAGCGAGAGAGGGAACACAAGCAGAGGGAATGGGAGAGGGAGAAGCAGGCTTCCCGCGGAGCAGGGAGCCCGATGCAGGGCTGCGGAGCAGCGAGCCCGATGCGGGGCTCGATCCCAGGACCCTGGGATCATGACCTGAGCCGAAGGCAGACGCTTAACGACTGAGCCACCCAGGCGCCCCGCCACCGGTGGACTTTTACTTTATCCAGAGTGACAGCTCTGACAAGAAATGTGGAATTGTATGTCACTTCCAAAAAACTACTTTACAAAATTCTTCTGAGAAATTTCAAAGTCCAGAAATTATGCCAGCTTGCTGTGTCGTGTTGTTATTAAAGAACAGAAAGAAACCTGCCAGTTAAAACTGCCTCGAATAAAGAATAAAGTACTATATTTGGTACCATTGCCCATTATCTCTGTCTCAAGGGTCATAGTGAAATTAGTAAAATATACAACTCCCCTTGAGAAAAAAAATTCCTATTGACTCCTCAAAATACAGGGATTCCGAACCTGCCCTGATTTTAGGGAAAAAAAAAAAAAAAAAAGTCATCTCACCAACAGAGGTATGAGTGTGGACAATATCTGCATGTTTAGTATTATTTTAGGTGGAAAATAAAAGAACAGGAAAAAAATGCCACTTATATTGGTCTCTATCCTCAATTCTTAACCTCATTAATTTTAGAATATAATTTTAAAAAATAGCCCATAGCCCAAAACTGGGATTTTCACCTAATGTTGGCAAGGTATGAAAAATAAATTAACTTTCTTATAGAAGCCATCTCAAGTACATTTATTTGTTTCATGTTTGGAATAAGCAGCAGAAGCAGGAAGAAAGCACTTATAAATCCACCACACATGAATTGCACTGAGCTTTTATGGTGTGTGAAATAAAGCATTTGGTTTTAAATAGAGAAGGGAAAAGGAAAGAAAAAAAAAAAAGAAAACCGAATTAACTGTGAGTTTGGGTACAGCTGACATAATTAATAATAGATAAAATGCATTAATAATCATTCTATCATACACTAGTCACATTGATGCCTTCCTAAAATATCTAAAACATATTATTTGGACACATAAATAATCCCAAAAGGAAAATTAGCTCTCTAGTGAAACAATTTGACAAGTGTCATCTCTTTTTATATAAAGTGAATGTCAGTACACACAATGGAGTTGATTTTTAATTTATAATAAAATTTAGATATATTGCCAAATTTTATCTCCTTGGGATCTTTGCATGTTAAAATCTGCTTAATCAAGATCATTCTGGATATTTATTTGGTAGGCTCCTTGGAGCATGACTATTTACATCTTTTACTTTTCTTACCAGCACATAAAATTACAGAGCTGCTATGCAGAGATAAATAGAAACCTAGACAGTGGAATATAGAGGGCCCAAGTCATGATGTAAGATTAGGAAGGACAAGCAGGCTCTGTTTAAAAGGGAATTTTTTTTCAAGCACTATAGCCAGAATGGACTGACATGGGGTGGAGACAAAACCTCAAGGGAAATGTAAATTAGCCAGGCGGCAAACACCAGATCTGAAACCAGACCAGTCTCATAGCTGTGAAGACATGTCAGAAAACAAGTCAGATTCCCATTGTTAGAAGAAGAACAAGAGGCCAAATGATGATATTAGCAGTTTAGGTTCTCAGAAAGACTTGCTAGTTCATGCTTATTTATGTCTTCTCTGCAACATTCCAGAGTCATGGGCACCTCCCCTTTGATGCGCAAATAAAGGGATCTGCCAAGTAGCAAAGCTAGGATCCAAATTCAGTTCTAATTCTGGGTGGCAGTAAATACAAGACAAAAAGAGGCGGGGAAAAAAAAGGACTGTCTTCCCTCCCTTCTTGGAATGCAATTGTTGCGAGAACACAGACTTTGGCTATTTTATTCATTGCTGTGTCTTGATTTTTTATCTATTTATTTATGTTTTAAGAGAGAGGGATGGGAGGGGCAGAGGGAGAGAGAATCTTAGGCAGTCTCCATGCCCTGTGCGGAGCCCAAGCGGGGCTTGATCTTACAACCCTGAGATCATGACCTGAACTGAAATCAAGACTCAGATGTTTAACCGAATGAGCCACTCAGGTGCCCCCACTGCTGTATCTTTAGCACCTAGAATTACACTTAGCATGTGGTAGATGACCAAGAAATAATTGTCAATGACTGACTGACTCACTCACTGAAGAGCCTTGCTTTAGATAATAAACTGAAGCACAGGGAGATTAAGAAGCTTATCCAGGTGACTTGGCAGATTAAATATTTTTCCCATGCCAGGCCCAACAATTTTTGGACCTATTTAGGACAACAGAAATTCCATTCAAATTTGAAAGTTCTCTTGTGTGTATACCCGTGTGTTTTTTTGTTTTGGCTTGCTTTGTTGTTCTTCTCTTTAGAGCATTTTCTTATGTTGTCTTAGCCTCATCTATCAAGATAATAATCTTACTCTATTGTTACATATTTGGTATGTGTGTAGATTAGAAATAGGAAATTAGACTAATTAGCTGTCTGCGATAATTTGATTCAATTAATTTGAACTGATTCAAATTCTTAGATTACTTAGCAAATCTGGTCAGAAAGATGGGCTAGAGGAGCATACAAGTTTTTCAAGAGTTAGTAAATACAGTGAAAAGAAGGCGGGGGGCCCGCTGGTTCTCAAGATCTCAGGAACAGAGACCCTGTACTCTGATCCCTAATTGCTGTAAGTAGCATAAACTCTCTGAAGCTCAGACATAATAGAAGAGTGAGGGAGAACCCTAATTTTAATCTGACTGGTAAAATTTACATTTTTATTTCATTTCTGCCACCCCACTGAATGGGGGGTGTATGGGGGTGACAAGATAAAGACAAATTATGAAAAAAACTGACATTTTCTGTGCATTTGTGATCATGGGTATTATTTGTAGCCTAAGTAAACACATATATACAGAATTCCTTTGAAATGATATATGATCTTTCTGAATCAAGAGGGTGTGGGGGAGTGAGGGGCCCCCTGTAAAGAACACAGCATTTTGAGAATTGGACTGGGAAGAGTATTCTTGTTTTACTCAGGACACATTGCCCTTGTGAATCAGATGTGTCCAGCTTCACCAAGTTAGAATCACAGAACAGAAATGTGACTAATCTGGTTTGATTCCAATAAAATCACATCACTTTTCTTCTTTTTTTCTCTTCCTATGCCTCATATGCTTGAGCCATTTTCTTGCCTCTCCCCAAGTAACCTCATATAATTATATATTTGCTTGAACTTGTCTGTGATGATCCATATTAAGAAAAAAAATTTTCAATTAGAAATTGAAACTAGGGGGGCACCTGGGTGGCTTAGTCGTTAAGCGTCTGGCTTCAGCTCAGGTCATGATCCCAGGGTCCTGGGATCGAGCCCCACATCGGGCTCCCTGCTCCGCGGGAAGCCTGCTTCTCCCTCTCCCACTCTCCCTGCTTGTGTTCCCTCTGTCAAATAAATAAATAAAATCTTTAAAAAAAAAAAAAAAAAGGAAGAAATTGAAGTTAGGGATTTCTGTGAACTTGCCCTTTCGCTTGGAACCTGTCACATCATGTCAGAGCAACTTGAACAGTCGATGAGCCAGAATGCATCTCAGCAGAACCCTGTAACCAGTAATGTAACTTAACTCCACAGGCTCAGATTATTTCTATCAGGAAGTAGATCTATTAAAGTTAGAATGTAAATCTCTTAATAAACGAAATGTAAATACACTAATGTCACACAGCATGTATTTCCCTTCATGTACTTTGGAAAGAAAATAATGAAATCAATACAAATTTTGTGGGAACTTAGTAACAAATATTCAGGTTTCTTGTGGCATCGTATTCTATCTATTAGCTTCCCCGGATGTAAACTACGGGCTCATAATACCCACAGTGCAGATTCACCTCCCTCTGTGGTTGCTTGGTACACAGGAGACAGAGAACAATCACAGAAGAGAGAAGTTTAGGTTGCAGGTATTTCTGCCGATGTTTGGCTCTTTTCAAATTGGCTTCCAGAGATCCTTCTGCTCTTGAAGTCTCATGGAACAGCAGGCTGCTCAGGCATAGCCCACGTGTTCGTGCTGCCCCAGGTGTCTTTTCCTGTCTGTGCTCAAGCACAGGGGAGGCAGGTGTGACTGAACAGTGTGTCATCCACTCTGTTATGGATAGTTGAAAAGGAACCACAGACACTGGGAGCTGGGAGGCACGGGCAGAACACCAAGCCTCTCCTACCTCGAGGACTCATGGAACTTACCTCGCCCAAAGAACACTGCAAAACCAGTTCATCTTGAAGGCAAGTATTTTTCCTTTTATCGTTGTGGTTGTTTCCCAATATGGGGAAACACACTTAACCTGAGGCCTACCCTCAACAAAGGTTTACGTGCACAGTATAGTATTGTTAACTGAAAGCACAATGTTGTGGTTTCACCTTGCACGACAATCTCTATCCACACTGAACAGCAACCCCCTGGTTCCTCCCCACCCCCACTCGGCCACTGGCAACCACCAGTCTTCTGCTTGCTGATTAGTGGTTGCCAGGAGCTGAGGGAATGGGGAAATGGGAATGGCAGCTTAAAGGGTTTTCTTTTTGGAAACTCAAGGATGAAAATGTTCTGGTTGCATAACATTCTGAATGAACGTCACTGAACTGTACACTTCAAAATGGCTCAAGGAGAGACACCTGGCTGGCTGGCTGGGTGCGGCACCTGACTCTTGATCTCAGGGTTGTATATTTGAGCCCCACATGGGGTGTAGAGACCATTTAAAAATCAAATGGTTAAAATGGCTTAAATAGGTGAACTTTATGTAATGTGAATTTTACCATAATTAAAGGGAAAAAAAAAATAAGGGGAAAACAAAAGTTCTGAGGCTCAAATCGATGGAATCAAGCCATCAGAATAGCGAGACCTGCAAACTCAATCTGGATCCTATTTGTTTAAATCACTGCCATCTTGTTTTCTGTCCACGCAGCTAATCCTAATCCTGACTAATACAGGCACCATAAAGAAACTGTCTAGAGCTGGGATTAACCCTTTAAAAATAAAGTTAAAAATGTTATCAATGCTCATTGTAGAAAATGACACAAAATACAAATCCACCATAATTTCACTGTCTGGAAAGAATCTGTTCAGATCTTTTTTATATAAATAAGCATAAACTCTTCCCTAAAAAGAGCTTAGATATTGTAGTATATTCAACTACTTGGTTTTATTGCCTATATACGTGACCCATATATATCTTTCACTAATACAGGCAGCGTTCTACATGCTATGAATATAGTAACTCATTTAGTCATGCCAACAACCCCTTGAGGTTGGTATTGTTATTTTGCTTTGAAAGACAAGAAAACTCAGGCTAAGAGAGGGAGTAAGTAACCTTTCTAAAGCCACACAGAGTGTAAGTGCCAGGATTTACCTGCAAACAGTCTGACTCTACACTAGACATGTACCTTCTCAACCGCTACGAGCCAATATTTTACCAAGTCAGTTCTGCCGGATGCCTAGAATTTACCGAATGTTTTGACATCAGAAACAAAAATTCAATGAACAGGGGCACCTGGGTGGCTCAGTCGTTAAGCGTCTGCCTTCGGCTCAAGTCATGATCCCAGGTTCCTGGGATCGAGTCCCACATCGGGCTCCCTGCTCGGCGGGAAGCCTGCTTCTCCCTCTCCCACTCCCCCTGCTTGTGTTCCCTCTCTCGCTGTCTCTTTCTGTCAAATAAATAAATAAAATCTTAAAAAAAAAAAAAAATTCAATGAACATTTTTAAAGACAAATATTTAGACATAAACATAATAATCACAATAAAAGTTCCTGAAATTGAAATTATTGTTCAAGTTCCACTACAATTGAAAGCTTTTGAGACAATGAGTACATTTTTTAAGTTTTTTTTTTATTTTTTTATTTTATTTTTTTTAAAGATTTTATTTATTTATTCATGAGAGAGAGAGAGAGGCAGAGGGAGGAGCAGGCTCCCAAGGAGCAGGGAGCCCAATGCGGGACTCGATCCCAGGATCCTGAGATCATGACCTGAGCCGAAGGCAGACGCTTAACCATCTGAGCCACCCAGGCGCCCCCAATGAGTACATTTTTGAAATGGTCAGCCTTACCTTTGTGGGAAAGCACACACACACCAACACCCCCCAGGGAAAAGATTCGCTGTGAAATACACAGCACCATAATTTGGTTGTGAACAAAGCTTGAAGGTCATATATTCTGTAAGTGACAGAACAAAGATTGGACTATCTCTTGCTCTTTTTTTTTTTTTAACTCATAATGTTTCCCCTTGACTACACTGCTCCAGGTAAGAATGCTATGTCAGCATTTTATTTCTGGAACACTCTACAATTACAAGTACCTTCCAATACTTCTTTACCCAATAACAATCAGATGGAGATATACATAGACACCATTTGTAAAGCTGTGCCCCAAATAGTGATCTCCCCCCAAATAATTTAATATATAAATGATGTTGACAATCTGGTAATGATCCATTCTCTAAAATATTCCCCAGGAATACAATGAAGACATTTTTGAGGATCTATTTCCATGCCAGTCTTAAGCACAATTTTACAACATGACCATCTTGGAATCATTTAATCCCTAAATATAGCAAAGACAAGATATCGAGTTAAGAGTTTTATTACATCCTACATCTGCAACTAATACTTTACACAAACAATTTTTGCTTATTTTAACCTGCCATGTTTCTTTAAAAGTGAAGTAACTTCTTTTAATAGGAGATTTAAAGTTCTGTTACAAATGCTGCAAACCAAACTTCACTGCATTTTAGACAGTTCACTGCTTCCTTATAAAAATATGAAAAAACAATCTCTACATTTACATTAAAAATTCAAGAATATTCACTAGAAAAAAAATGAAAGCTATTTTCACACTGAAATAGCATAATTTTCCCCTTACACATATAAGGAAAGAAGAATACCACGTTATAAATGTTTACATTAAACGTAAGAAGTCTTTAAAAGGAAAAGAACCCTTTGAAAACTCTAAGTCTGAAAATCTAGATTTCAGGGGAAAATTAGAAAACGGGAAATGTGGAATCAAGTAAACAATGTAGACACACACTTAACTGAAGACCTTCTATCTCAGTGCCCAGACGGCTACATAAGGAACAAAGTATTCCCCATGAATGCCTTGTTTGTTCTGCACAGCCAGTTCGGGCCCATCCTGCAAGTGCCTGCAGACGCATGATGCAGTCAGCTCTTCCCTTGATTCCACTCTCCAAATAAGGTGAGGCATGGAGAAAGGGTTGGTGATATTTCACAAAAATCAAATGGGAGCTGCCATTGGCCCGAGAAAAGAAGGAAAAGGAGGGCCTGGCCTAGGAAAATTTAAGTAGCAAACAATATTGTCTTTACTACCATTCCTGTTCCTTTGTTGGCTTCTCTCCTTGCCCTTGAAGGCCTGGATTTTCATGTTGCTGTCTGTCCAAATACCGTACTTGGGCCTGCACTCTCCCTAAGTCCCGTGTTTCCAAATGACTACTCGGTCTTTTTCTTCCCTGTATTCAAAATCCCTATTTCTTCTGTTACTTGAAAAATTCTTGTAAGAATGCAATCGCATAAAAATTAATTCATACTAAAAGGTGATTGACAGCCTGGAGCATTTGCCACCTAAGTGTTACTGACAATATTGGGAGAGAGATTAAAGAAAGGGGACCGATGGGAGGGCTGGATTTCTTTGAATCACACCAATGCCGGTTGAAACCAGGGCAGTGAGTAGGGAAGTGGTATTTTATCATTTCCAGGCTTAAATTAGAACACAGCAAATGGCGATGAGCCTTAAGACAGTCATGCAGCACTCAGTCCCTTCAGTAAGATTTGTGCTCCCACCCCAGCTCCCTTTAGCCCCTGAAATCTGACCAACAGAATATGGTTATTTGGCTCTAAACTTTATTTTTTTTATTCTTATGTTAATCCCCATACATTACATCATTAGTTTTAGATGAAGTGTTCCATGATTCATTGTTTGTGAATATTTTTTTTATTTTTTATTTTTTTTATTCTTATGTTAATCCCCATACATTACATCATTAGTTTTAGATTGGCTCTAAACTTTAAAAATGTCGGTAGATAGGAGAGAAAAAGAAAACGGTGATAGAATCCTTTTACCAGAATTGAGTTTAAAAAAGCTTTCAGTATTAGCTCCAAGAAAAGCATTTCATCCCTGGAACCTCACCACTGGGAGTCAAGCAGCCCTAGCTGTAACAGCCTTTGCCACTTTGCTCCTCATTTGGGCGTGCAGAGTGAAACTGCAAAGCAAAGCTATTGTTCCACCTAGTTTCCGCTCTCCTTTCCCCTGAAACCAGAGACGTTTAATTAGCTGCATACAATTTTAAAGAAATTACACAAATGTACATGAACTATTTCCTGATATGCTCAGCTCTGCAGCACAGAAGACCTAAGTATAAGAGGCTCTCTCTTTTTAAAAACCCTGGATTCCTATTGTAGGACAGCCCCAGCCTTATATTATCATCTTCCCCTTTGATTTTCATTTTATTTTAAACATGGCATTGGCTAATAGTTGTATATAAGCATATATTTATATATATATGTGTGTGTTGTGTGTGTGTGTGTGTTTATCCTTATAGCATTCCTATGAAAACTTCCGTAAGTCGAAATGGCATAAAGCAAAGAAGCAATTACCATTCATTTATATGGAAAATTTCTGAGTGTTTCCAGACCCCAAAATTAACCTCTCCTCGGCTTTTCTGGTACCTTAGGACACGTCTTGCTAAGGGATGCACAAGATAAATGGAGATAAAGCACAGATGCTGGCAGACATTTGTAAGTTAATTTCGTCTCCTCTTCCAAAATTTTCTTCAACTGGTGATACCTAAAATTTCTTGTCTATTTTTTAAACTAACACTTGAAGTGAGTATACAATAATGTGATATTAGATTTATCATAAGATTAGGTGTTAATTATTTTAAGTTTAAACACCATTGCTTTGGGGTATTTTGCAAGTCCTTCCAGGGGCTCTATCACATGAACAAATGTGAGAAGCACTAAATTTTAAGCAACGTTTTGGAAGATATTAAATTGCACCCAGGGGTTCTTTTGATTCTTTACAGCATATTAAAATATTTATCTGCCTTAATAAGGAGTAATTTGTATGAAAATGGTAGTGAATGGAAATGCGCACTCATCCCTCATTGCTACCCATAACTAGGACAGGGTCTGGTTTCTTCAGGATATGTGGCACGACACAATCCATCTAACGATAACATACTCTAATTGCAAATAATTACTATCGAGAGAAAATAAAAAGCCTTATGTGCTAAGCCTGCAAATAAAAATATGCAAGTACAATATTAAAAAGAAGAAAAGCAACTTCTTCTCAGCATAATTTTCATTACTGCAAGTTAGCAATAGTAGTCCTGAATCTCAGGGAAAAAGATGTCAGGACTTGTGATTACAATCTCAATAGATCTTTGGTATTTTTCATTAAAATACCAACAATAACTCTCTGTTTAGTGAATATAGTTCCGTTTCTTGAGAATAAGGAAACTTAGTCCTCATAATAATCCTTTTGCAAACCATAAAGCACACATTCAAAAGCATAAAAACAACACAATTTTTTGGTCTACACTTTCCTCGTGTAGTTTAAGACCATAGCTATGTATTTTTTAAAACCTTATTAGGGCAATCAAGTAGACAGAACTGCTCTTCATGATCTAAATGCTAACCAGAAGGAAAATGAAATTCTAGTAGTCTTTGGAGCTACTAACTCAGTGGTACTGATTTTTTAAAGAGCTAAAAAATGCAATATAATTTAACACAATGTTTGATATAATCCTAATCCACTTAAATCTGAATCTGGAACAAGAACAGAATTTCTAGCCCAGATAGCTATTCTATATTCAATCAAATACAGCTTAGCTATCACTGGACTAATATTAAGTCAACACATTTACTGGTAAAATATCTATAAAGAATAGCAGGTCCTTTACAGACCTTAATTCCAATGATATAGCATGAGATTTTCTAGCTGTCTATTTACCTGGCAGTAAAGAAGACAAAACACATTTTAACATTTCCAACTCCTTGGAAAACATAAACAACAAATTGCTATAAAAATACAAATTGGTGAATAGTACAATTCCCAAAATTTAGAAAAATTGTATATTTTTCTAATGTATAGATATATTAAAAATATATCTATATATCTATCTTTAAATATATTAGAAATTGAAATTCTAATATATATCCATATATGTATTAGAAATTGAAATTGAACTTTACAATATCCCTTTCCTTTTGGAAACTTCCAGAATGTCTGGCAAATACATGTCTAACTGTAGTACTTTAACATTATCTCTTTGTGCATGTCTCTGCTAATGTAGTAAATTTGGCTCCCAGATTATTTAAAAAGTCAAGGCCATCTTCTTCCTGTTTTTCACTGCAGCAACCTACAGAACCAGCTGGAGATCCTCTTCCTTCATAGTTGTATGTAAGGACATAATCTTGAGATGGCACATGGTCTTCATTCTGGTTACACAGATGCAATTTCTGTAAAATAAAAAAAAAAAAAGATTCTATTATTGTTTTAAACACTCTTAAACATATGAACATAAAATTTATTTTTTATTTACCTTTTATGTTTAATTTTTAACCAGTGTGTCCTCTAATGGAGTCCTACATACAAAAAATGCACATGATTGGTCGATATCATAACCGTACCACAAAGTCAGTATATCTTACATTTCTAGTAATCCATACAAATAAAAAATTATATATATATATATATATATGCTCACAAATGTTATATTTAAGTACATTTAAATTATCATTTTTAAAAGCTTAATTTTATATCTAGAGGTCAGGCTAGTCCACAAAATGGTGACAATATGCATGGCGGTGAAGAATTTGATATTGGATATTCAAAGAGTCCTGATTTTGAGTCAAAGCTCTTGCTTTACCAACTACGTATATGACTTTGGGCAGGTTACTAAACATCTTTAAGTCTCACTTCCAACTCTCCTTATGTCTAAAATGGGAATATATACAGTGACTATCTCACGATAATGATGAAAAAATAACGCACCAAAAATTCTCTTATTTTGCCCAGCACATAGTAAATATTCAATAAACGTGAACTAAAACTACTATTACATGCAGTTATAAAGTAGGCAAGAATTACCACACTGACTTCAGAAGCAAGTGCCCAAGATAGCTCAAACGTGACAAAGTAGAGAAATGCACAAAGCATTTTAGTGAGATTAAAAATAATCAACATCACCCACACTGCAGAAACTGGACCTTTGGAATGGAGCGGCCAAGCATTCAGCCACACCCAGCCTCGCTGTTACCAGCCTGGCTGCCGACCTGTCAAACTCCTGTGCCTCCTCCCTCCTCACCTCACCTCACCTCCCTCTCTAACCCACAGCTTATTTCTTTGGCTTATGTTACCAAATGCCTTTCTTCATGACCATGTCAGCCTCAGATCCCATTCCCTGATGCACACGTTAATGAACACCCCTAAGAACGCCTCTTAAGCTCCACGCCTTCCCAACCTGATCTTACATGCACACTGTCTAAAAACAGAACAAAGATGAACACTTGAATCTGATGGAAAAAAAAAATATATGCTATGGACACGTGATCAGCTACAGCCGTGTCACAGAATGGTGCCTATTTGCAGTCCATTAAAGGATGAAGGGCTTCTGGTCCACTGTGGGGGTTACAACAGTACCGTATACTCTGATAAACAGAAAACTTAGTACCAGGTAGAATATTTAATCCAGTGCCTCTCTACCCAGGTGGCACATGTGAATCCCCTGAGGAGCTTTAAAAGTAGTAATAAGAATAATAAACCAAACCAATTATGCCCAAATCCTTCAAGGTGGAGCACAGGGATTACTATCATTTAAAAGCTCCCCAGGGCATTCTAATGTGCCGCCAGGACTGAAAATCCATGATTTAATCCCTCTTTTCTTTGATATCCTTGCTTTCCCCTGAATAAAAACACTTTGTATTTGAACGGTGCTTCTTACATTAAATAGAGTTCTTATAGCTCATATTATTGAATGTTCACCCTAGAATTGTGTATAGATGCTTTGTTTCAGAAAAATGCAGATTTGACTGGGGCAGTTTTGCGATTGAAGGGAATGAGATTTTTTTTCCACATTCTTCTCTATTAAAATAGCTCATGAGGTAAACAACATCTAAAAATGGCATGTAACTTTAACAGGGTCATTAAAAACCTCCAATTCTCACGAGATTTTAGAAACTAAAAGAAATATGACAGATGGAATAAAATCTCTCTTATGTTAAATAATGTAACAAGATCAGAGGGCATGGGGTGGGGGCTGGGGGGAGTGCAGGGAATGACTAGAGAGTGAAAGAGAAAGGGTACATTGAAAAATATGGAAAAGCAGCTTCTGAAACTCTACATTAATTTCAATTTCCTATTGTTCTACACTTGGACATTTAAATTGCAGAGGCAAAACACTCATGGAAACTCACTTCACCAAGACGGGGCTGAGTGAAATTATGCCACTCGGAGCAGGTGTATCTGCAGTTGTCCACTTCCATGGGTCCTCCCCTGCAGGAATCCAGGGTGTGATGGTGCATGGTCCCCTGGCATGATTCCAGGGTCTGGTGTCCGCCTTTCACCATCTCAATGGTCTCCTGCCCTCCATTTTTCACTCCTGATCCCATGGTACCGCAAAAGCCTTGGCCAGAGTTGACTGTCTGGGTCATAAACCCATTGCCAGAACACTGAAATAAAATAAAATAAGATCATCTGTACTGAGAGGAAACAGATTCCAAGTTAAGTCATAAGAAGACAAGGGAGAGAGAACATTTATTTAACCTTTTATTGATTCATCCATTCATTAGCAGACATTTATATTTTCGGATTCTGTGCCCAGTGTAGGGATACAAAGAGGGACACGATCTCTCTAAGCTCTAAGAAGCTCTTATTCCAGTGAGGCAGAAAAATAGAGAATTACTTTAAGAATTACTTTAAGAATGTATATGTAGGTGAGCACAGAATGCTATAGGAACGCAGAGGAAGAGCATTAAAATCCAAGCACAGACAGAGTAAGTGGAATAGAGTAGAAAACACTGCACTGAAGGACTCCTACTTGAGAAATGGGAAGAAGAAAGCAGTATCTGCAGGAAGGCCTACACACAAAGGCAACGGGGTACTTTGGGGGCCCTCAACTTTCAACTTGCTGAGAATGGCTACCACTTAGAGTTCAAAGTGAGACAGGAAGTGGAGAGGTTATAAAAGACCAGAGAACATAAAGATCCATATGCCATGCTAAAAAATTTAGACTATCAAGAAGATGATGGGGACTCAAAGAAGGGTTTTAATAACAGGGAAGAGACATATTTTTTAAAATCATTCAAGGCAATAATGTAAAAGATAAATAAGGAGACAAGTTGAGTGTCGTGGATCTCGGAGAGGTCACTGAATCATTCTAGGTGAGACATGATGAAGACCTCAGCCAAAGTAGAAGCAAGGATGATTCAAAGTGGTTGGACTCCATACAAAGTTTTACTGGTAGTCAGATGGATGAAACAGCAAAGGGAAGAGTCAGGAATTATTCCTAGGTGCTCTGCTTGCGCAACTAGATAAATGGTATAATTCACTGAAGTAGGGATGAAGGACACACTCGTGGGTGAGAGGGGAGTGAACAGTTCAGTTTTGGGCATGGTAAATTTGAGAAACCTATGGATGTCCAAAGTGAGTACATGAATAGGTGGGTCTGGAGTTCAGGTGGGGGAGCCGAGCTGGAGCTATGATTCCAGAGGTCACCACCATATAGGAGGTAGTAGAAGCCACGGGAATAAATTGTAACACCCAGAGAAAATGGTAGACTAAACGAAAAGAAGGCTAAGAATAGAACCACAAGAAAAACACGTTTTAAGGGGTGACTAAGGGAATTAGAGGACAGAACTGATCTGAAATAGCTATTGGAGAAGAGAGGAATCCCAGAGACACAAATCTGAAGCCACGCAGAGAGGATTATGGTAAGGAGAAAAGCATCCAAGTAGTCTAAGAACTGGTTCAAATAAAGTAATCCACCTATTAGATTCAAGCAAAAAAAGTGGCCACTGGTCGTCTTTGTCAAAAGAATTTCCAAGAAATGCTGAATGAACAGGAAGTAATATCATGGAGAAATCGAGTATAAATCTCTCAAAAAGCTCAGTTTCAAAGAAAAAGAGATCAGAAGGGAACTAGAGGAAAGCAGAGTCGAGGGAATGTCTGAAGATAAAAAAGACCTAAGCATCGACTTAATGTGGGCACCTCACACGGAACTCTGGGCCGCCCGGGAGAAGTTCAGTTCGAGCAGTAACCTCAAGCATGGCAGATCTAATTATGAACTGTGACTCTCAGACAAGACCTCCAGTAAAATCAGGCTCCATTGTGCCATCTTCCTACCCATTTGTTTTTCTTCTATTTAATATGCAAAGTCTCTAACTAAACTGGAAGATTTTCAGGTTCAGATGATTTAGAGTTTCGGCTATTTCAGAATCTGAAATGTATCTGTAAATGTCATACACGGTATCTCATCGCCTTAGAAAATTATACCAGAAAAGAGAAGAGAGAAGTAGCCATTTGGTGGCACTGCTACCCTATATTTTTTGCTTAGGTTGCTGCTACAGTGAAATTCCATTTAAAAAAAAAAAAAAAAAAAACCCTCATTATCAAATCTCTTTGATGGTATAATTTCTGTCATTATAAATACATGTTCAGAGATCATGCAAGCTAATCCCAGAATTAAAGCTAAACTAAAACCAAGGCGAAGCCCACAGTGCCGTTTCACATTCTCTCTATTCTCTATTCCTTCCTGACCATCTCTACGTGCGTTGCCCAAAGTTTATTCTCATGGGGTATCAACGACTCCTTTTCCATGTCAATGATTCCCAGATTTAACTTCTCCTACTCTTCAACCTGACTCTTCAACCAGCTCCTAACTCCACCCTGAATGCCTTTGACTTAAACTTAGCTCCGGAACTAAAGTCATCACCCGTACATTATACTAAAATGAGCTTACACATTCACTAAGAAATCTCGTTATATTTTGTAAAAATATACCTAAAATTATGTTTTGGTATAAATTGATAATTCTGAGTCCTTTTGAGAAGTGCTCCTAACAGAGAACAGATAAAGATAGGGATGAGTACATTTGGTGAAACAGCCAATTAATGCTACCAGCTCTAGCATCAAATGGCAAAGAACAAGTATTATGAACATCTCAACTATTCCCTTCTCAGATATAAAATAAGAACTTACTATGAGTCAAGGACGATTAAGGGATTAAATGTATTTTCTGAATGGAGAAATAATTACAGGGTTCCACGTGTAGGCCTGTCAAGCACAGGTGGGCTATGATTTTCCATGATGATGGGAGGTAAAGAGAGAAAGTCAGTAAGAAAGATGCCTTCACACTGAGATACAGAAAAGTCTTGATATAAAGTCATTGTCCTTGGTTACAGCCTCTTTCGTTTGATTTCAATTTTTATTTTGTTACTCAAAAGCTAACAATCTTATCATTTACACATTTAAAATATTTATTATCCCTATTTCCAATGACCATTATTCATCCTAGCAGAGTTATCCACTGCTTCAACTTTTGAAAGATTTTAATCCTTTATCTTCCCTATCCCTAACGTCTTCCTATTCTCACCGATCACCCTACTGACTCAGCATCACGCTGCTCCCAATATGCCACTTCTGTGCAGAAAAACCTTCACCTGCTCTTCCTTACCAAGAGAATAATCCCAAATCCTTAGTGTGGCATACAACAGCCCCATGTCCTACTCCTCTCTTACATCCTCTCCCCCCAAGAGCCTAATTAAGTGTCAAGCTTCTATTGTAAAACATCATTTCTTCCACTTCAAATCAATTTCTTTACTATTTGTTGAATAATCCCTAAACTTTGTCATCTCCTTTTTTAAAAAATATGTTATTTATTCATTTGACAGAGAGAAAGAGAGCGAGCACAAAGAGGCAGAGCACAGGTAGAGGGAGAGGGAGAAGCAGGGTCCCCAATGAGCAGGGAGCCCGACGCGGGACTCTATTCCAGGACCCTGAGATCATGACCTGAGGCAAAGGCAGACGCTCAACCGACTGAGCCACTCAGGCGCCCCTATCATCTCCATTTTTATTCTTGAGGCGGTTTTCCACCTCTTTTGCTATTCCATCTCTCAACTTTCAAACTCTTCCTATTCTTTAAGTTACAGAGGAATCCGCGCCTCTTTCACTAAGCCTTGCCAGTTGATCCAGACAGCACAAACGGACTTATGTATCACAAGTATCTTTAAATGATAACAGTGCTCTCTCATATTGGTGCTAATGGTTTACTTGCATGTTCCTACTTATTTTTCCCATAAAAGGAGATTCAATTTCCCATAAATACTTTGAAATCTTTTTGAGGGAAGAACATGCCCTGTAAGAACTTTTTAAATAGACATCTGCCCAAACAAGACACCTAGTACTAAGCAAGCACCTCAGCGGTCTCAAGAAATACATAAGGAAAGACAGTGACAATAGCCTTCCAAGTAATCTACCCTCCCCCACACACTTTTTAAAAAAAAATATATATATATCTCTTTGATATCTTCTTAGTTTATCTTGAAAACTTTCAGTAAGTTTTTTTTTCCTCTTATAAATGGTCAAAGAGTTAGATAAAAAAATACTATCTGGAAATATTTCTACATTGTAGAAAGCAGCTAAAAGATTGTTATTATAATGATTTCACAACATCAAAGAGCAAATTTCAAATCATAACACTAGAGAGTGGAAGAATGATAATTAAAACAACACATCTGATTTAAGAAGTTCAATAAATGCCACCTACATAAATACTTGAATATTGACAGATAAAATACTTACACCTACAAAAGTTGACCAAGCTAAAAATGTAAATATTAACTCTTAGTTACAAAACAACTTCATGAGAATCAGTAAAAGAAATTATGGGAGATACTCAGAGATAAATACTCATTTTAAAAAATTACTTACCACCTTATCATCTCCAGGTGCTTCTGTGTTTGATATAATCAAGTTTTGCTGTGCTAAATCTTCAGGAAAACCTTTTTTTTTTTTGGCACCAACAACTCCACATACCAAAGCTAGCAATACAGCTGCATTAAAAAAAAAAAAAAAAAAAGGTTTAACATACATAGAATAAAATACTCCTCTTTTATTTTTTATTACCTCGGGTACACAGGAGGAAAACAAAGCCACTAAGGCATGGTCCTGTGAATTACCTTGGCTTTTCTAAATTAATAGGCCATAATTTAGCTTAGACTTTAAAATCTGAATTAATTATATGTATATTTTGATTATAAGTCTGTTTAAGAGTTTGAATTCTATCCATAATGTTCAAGTATTTACAATTGTGAGTTAAATAATAAATTTTCAAAAATTTCAGTGACATTTATTTAAGACAGAGACCTTAAAGAGATTTACTGATTGCTAAAAGAATGGTTTGCCTATAGGAAAACACGACAGATTTTTCTCCCCAGAACAGATTTATCTCCAAGTATCTTAATTAAAACTATTCTGTATTTGGTCTGTTCAGAATTTTCATTCTACGTCACACCTGTGGGAGGTTGAAATATGTGATAATAAAATCAGCTGTAATAAAAACGACAGTTCTTACAATGCTCTACAAACCCCTCTAATAAAGGGTGGCCCAACTGCAGCCCCAAATCCAGCCCACCACATGTTTTTGTATGGCCTATGAGCTGTGGTCTTTAAATGGTTTTTAGAGATTAAAAGAATAGAAGTTCACTACACGTGAAAATTATATGAAATTCAAATGTTAACGTCCATAAAGTTCTATAGGAACCTAGCCATGCCCATCACTGAAATATTTTCTATGGCTGCTTTCCTATTAGAAGGGTAGATTTCGTTGGTTCTAAGTGAAACCACATGGCCTGCAAAATGTAAAATATATTCTATCTAGCCCTTTATAGGAAAAGGGTGCCAATGCCCGCCCACTCTATGTGGCCCCCTTGTTACCTTTCTGGTTCCATGTCCAACCCCGCTCTCCTGATGCACTCCACTCCAGCCACACCAGTGTCCCTGCCATGCCTTGACTTCTCCAGGCACCCTCTCACCTAAGGGTCTTTGAGCTGACTTTCCCCTAGACTGAAAACCTCTCCCCCAGGTACTATACTTGGCTGACTCTTTCAACTTTCCCAAAAATCATCAAAGATAACCTCGTATGTTGGCTAACTGAACATAATAAAAAAATAAATAAAAACTTTTTTTAAAAAAGTAGAAAAGGGACATTTTCAGACAAAAAAAAAAAGATAACCTTGTCAAGTTAGCCCCGACCAAACCATCCACCAAATCTGTAGTCACTCACCCCAAGCCCCCACGATCACCCACACACGCTCCACAGGACTACAGCTCCTAATTATTTTGCTCTATTTTTTCCTCCACAGCATTTCATTTATTTATTAGTTTACTGTCACAAGGCACAGTGTTTGTGTTTGGTTTGGTCTCTTTTGTCCACTGATGACTCCCAAGCACCTAGACAGTTTCTGGCATATCGTAGGTCTTTAATAGATTTTTTATTTTGTGGAGTTGCTGAAAAATATTGAACACTGTACTATTCTAAGCTCTTCACGTGCATTAGTTCAATTAATGCTCAGTGCTGCCCCATAAAGCAGGCCACCCCAATTATCCCCTTTCACAGATGAGGAAACTGAAGCACAGTTAAGGAACTCGCGCCCCCCCCCCCCCACCCCAGCCCTGCTGGTCACATGGCTTGCAAATGATAGAGCTGGGTTACAAACCCAGAGAGTTTGGTTCCAGAGTCTTGCTCTTAACAGCTAGTCCTATCACAGAACAAAGAAACAGGGGCTAATCCAGGCTGGAGGAGCGGATGGAAATAAAAAGAGGGAAAAATATGATGCCATTGGGAACTATACAACTGGCAAGGAAGAGGTTAAAAAAATCAAAACTAGCAAGATACACCCAAGAAGAGATACTGCTGTGATCCGAGTCATTCCCATAAGGCCGTGGCAAAATGATGAGATGAGACCACAGTGGCTTGTCGTGGACCTTCCTATGGCAGAAAGTTTAGATTGTTTTATTTAGCCCGACACGGGGTAGTACTAGGACCAAGAAATGAAAACTGTATGTTGACAGATTTGGTACCGTCTAAGGAATTTTAAACAGCTCTGTCCAAATAGGAAATCGTATTTCAAAAAGGATCTTGCTCCCTCTCCCTGAAAATAGTCCATCAGAACTCAGATATAACACAAAAGCAATTTGTAAACTGCCCACCCCTGATGGATAGTTGGACAAGATTACTTTTTAAAGACCTTTTCCTGGGGCGCCTGGGTGGCTCAGTTGGTTAAGCGACTGCCTTCGGCTCTGGTCATGATCCTGGAGTCCCGGGATCGAGTCCCGCATCGGGCCCCCTGCTCAGCGGGGAGTTTGCTTCTCCCTCTAACCCTCCCCCCGTCATGTACTCTCTCTCTCTCTCTCTCTCATTCTCGCTGTCTCAAATAAATAAGTCTTTAAAAAAAAAAAAAAAAGACCTTTTCCTGCACTCAGGTATTTATGATACATTTTAACTTTAAGTAAGTAAAAGGACTTACAAAATAGTAGTGCTATACCCAGTAGGATGGCCAGGATCGCCCATTTTCCAAGTATTACTCCTGCACTCCTTCGAGCTGCCACACATTGACTTGGATGAGTACAATCACACAGATTAACTCTCAGGGTTTTTGTTGAAGATTGACCTTCTCTATCTTTTACAGTAATAGGAACACTATATTCCTGAAATTCAGCATTTTTCTGATATGAAAGACGGGCAGCTGTATCTGAAAGAAAATGAAAGAATTATATCTTTAATGGACATTTATTTCTCCCTTAGCTTTGTTTTGCCACCTTTGTTTCTAAACATATTATTCTCAAGGAACCACCTGCCACGTGAAAATGTGTTAAAATGGAGAACTACCTTCCACATTTCTCAGCACTAATATTACTATGTGTGCCCATTGTAACTTTTTACGAATGGCTGAAAGACCTAATTTGACACTGGAGTGATCCAGTAGCAATTCAGCAATACTGAATATTCCCTTATCTTTCCCTTATCTACAAACCAATGATGGTAGATGGGCCCCTGATATGCACCTCAAGCATTTTTCTATAGTACCAGTTTATGGTACTCATAAAGAATTAACAACTATTGCTATGCACAAAGTACGTCTTAAGTTGACATTCTCTTGTCCATTTACTTTCTGGTACCTGTCCATTATCTTTACACATAAGGTAATTCTCCAAAGTACAACAGACCCTTCGTTATTATGCCTTCCCTCTAGAAGTGATCTCAATACCAGAAAGCTAATTAATGTCACCCAGGCTAGGTATAAGGCTTACATAAAAACAGATGTATCTGTAACATAACAATACATTTTTATCAACTATATTTCCCCAATAGCCTCGATACCTACTTTAATGACTTCATTATCAAGTGACCAAAAACTCTACACACTTTCAAAGCCAATTACAACAGTCGGAGTTTTGCAATAAGCGAAATGATACAGTAGCACCATGCACATCCTCGAGGTCATCTGTAACTTGTAAGCCTTTCTTAAATGCACTGTGACAGCTGATGAGAACTTCAAAGATTTTTGGCTGCACCTCAAATGTAAAGCTCCCCAGAGGAATGTGAATTACTACGAAGGGTTAGGTGGAACCCTCCCAGATCATACTGTGGCTAAGATAAAATCCTTCAAATTCCTCTCCTCCCTCAAGACCACAAGCTCAGCTGTAGTCACATCTCGTTTATTCATACTAGTGCAACAGCTTGTGACGTCCTTGCCATTCCACTCTGCCCTCTTCA
Organism: Mirounga angustirostris; assembly: GCF_029215605.1. Lineage (NCBI taxonomy): Eukaryota > Metazoa > Chordata > Mammalia > Carnivora > Phocidae > Mirounga > Mirounga angustirostris. The sequence goes on along the minus strand of NW_026991722.1, from coordinate 40,665,865 downwards.
AACTGTCCTGTCACCAATGTCACCTTGTTAAGACATAAATCTGGGCACAGCATTCCTTCCCAGCCCACTCCCAGAGCACACCTGCTGTACAAAAAGTCAGTCTCCCCAGCCTGGTACATAGGCTCTTCACGACCAGAGTCCATCCATCCTCCCACCCAATCTCTCAGCATTCCTGCTAAAACCTAAACTCTAACAACACTGGTTTACTTATTCCCCCCAGCATTTTCCTTCTTTGTGCATATTTATTAACCAATTATTGATTAAACAAACACTTATTAAGCTGTTAATATCTACTAAGCACTGGGTTACGTGCTGGAAATACACAGATTAATCACAAATATCCTGAGAAACTCATGTATTGGAGGAGAAAGGTAAACAGATAATAATACAACATGAAAGGAGCTGTAATACAGGTAGAAAAGGTCATGATGCTACTCCTTCGACTTCGAGAAAGATTTCACAGATGTGAGCATCTGAACTGGAGTCATGTCTGTCTTGTTAACTCTACACGTATCTGCAGGGTCAGAACAGTGCACGGTAGACGGCAGGCGCTCCACAGGTATCATGAATTAATATCGAACTATGAAATGGGAAGGGTGCCTGAAATATAGAATACTACACTCCCCCAGAAACCACTATCATAGGAAGCTGTTTTGAGGGCTCCAGCGCCATGCCTCTGTCCAATCCCACCATGTTGCTCTCCAGAATACTATAGAGTGCTTGTCTCACACACCCAGATTCCTCATTTCAGAGTTTACTTACACTAAAATTTAAACTGCCCATCTCTGCTCTGTCCTCACCTCACTGGAGTCACTTTAAAAATACACCAGAGGTGCCTCGGTGGCTCAGCCGGTTGAGCGTCCGACTCTTGATTTTGGCTCAGGTCACGATCCCAGGGTCATGACATTGAGGCCTGCATTGGGCTCCATGCGCAGCGTGGAGCCTGCTTTAAGATTCTCTCTCCCTCTATCCTTCCCCCACCCTCCCTCTCTCTCAAAAAAAATACACCAAAAACAATTTTTCTTAATGATAAGCTGCCCAATATTTTAATAAAGCTTTTTTGTCTTTGTTGGAAATACAAATTTTGCCTTCATAAAAATTATGATTTCTTGCATTTTATAGGCAATATATAACACAGACCTCCTATAATATTTGTAAAAGTCTGAGTTAGTCTTCTCAAATATATTAATGAGAATATTATAGTAAACAAGAAAATCCATTCTCAGTTATTTTAGAACATATAAATCATTATTTTTTATTAAATATTTTTGGGGTGCCTGGGTGGCTCAGTCAGTTAAGTGTCCAAAAGACACCTGGGTTCGGCTCAGGTCATGATCTCATGGGTCTGCTTGAAGATTCTCTCCCTCTGCCCCTCCACCCACTTGCTCACATGCTCTCTCACACTCTCCTCCCTCTCTCTCAAATAAATAAACAACTCTTTAAAAATAAATCAATAAATACCATTAACTTTGGTGAGGATCCATATTCTGTTCGTTTCTGGAGAAGTGTTTGCCAAGCTGAAATAAAATGGAGCACCATGGACAGGTTCATCAGGATCGACAGCTGAGATGTCAGTATACTTCATCTTTGGTTTGCAAACTATTATATTACTTTGAAGTATTTCTGGTGGGTTATCATTCGTATCTTCAATGTTAACTGCGAGTGTTCCAGTACACGATCTACCATCTAGGAAGAAAGAGAAAAGGTTTAGTGTAGTTTCTTGCCTTCTTTTATAGTTTCCTAATAAAACAAATTAACTACATTCTACATATATGTTGTCTTAAATAAGCTGATTATTACAGAAAATGGGACATAAGAATGTAGAAGGATACATGAAACCTACAGATCATCTAAAATCAGTACCACCATTGATAATATCAGCCAGAACTGCCAATAAACCTTATGTCAGGATTATTACCAAACAATAAAAATCAATGTGTGAATTGCAAACTCTGTGTTTCAGGGCGGGTTTCTTTAGTACAGATGTTACTGAACAGTAAAAAGGGTACAAAAAGTTATTCTAATCCTGATACACATTTAAGCCACTTAGGGAGATTTTTAAGATACGATGTTCAGGTTCCCCAACCCAGGATTCTGATTCAGCGTGTCAAAGTCATGTCTACAAAATGATTTTTTTAAGTGCCCCAAGTGAATTACTATTATTCTAATTGAATTAGAATATTATTCTAATTATGAATTATTCTAATATTCTAGTATGAAGCTGAGGTTGAGAACCTCTGGATTGTTTTAAGGAACAGAATTCAAGGAAAGGATCACTTTGACCTAATAATCAACTGAGTTTCTCAAAGATTCTATTTAAAGTGGCATAAAGAGATATACAAGAGTCTAGTGAGGCCATTTCATCTGATCTGAGACTTAAGTTTTGTCTTAGCCCTCCAACACATGGATCCATAAGCATTTGAGGTCTCGCTATGCTGGGGATATAAAGATAAATAAGACATGGCTTACCTTACAAGGTTCACCTTGTTAGATGATTAAAAGAAACAGGAACAGTCTTCAAAGTAATTTCTAACAATTCCAAATACTTATCACAAAAATTCTGCACAATAATAATAGCAGTTTATTCTCTAATTCCTTTCTAAAATACCATATTAAAACTTTTTTTTTTTACCTTGGTCTATTGCCAGGACTGTAATATTATATAAGTCATTTCTGGGAGTCATGGTCTCCCGGTCCAGGATTTTGGAGATTGTGATTGACCCCAAAATCTCATCAATGGTGATCCATCCTTTAGGATCATGCAATTTTTTGTACCTATTAATGTAAAATAAAAGTCTTTAGCAATATAAAATGTATTAAAATAAGTTACTATCTCAATTATTACAAATACATTATTCGTATGTGGTTACAGACTTCTTTGTACCTTAAGCCATTGCTACTTCTAGTTTCAGGGTCATATGCCTTATAGCCATTGACCTTTGACCCCACTGCTAAATTTTCTTTAATCCGCACATATTGAGTTGCAGGGCTGCATTCAGGCCCTTCATCCTGATCCCTCACATGAACTGTGACCAAGGCTCGGTTCATGGTTGCCATTCTGAGTGCAACATCTCTAGCAAACGGAACTTCATTGTTTGCTCCAATTTCCAGGATCACTTGGTGGTTTTCTTCATAATTCAGCGGCTTTTTAAAAAAGCATATGGGAATCAGCATCAGTGTAAAATACATACGGTATTTCAAATAACAAGTGAACAACTGTAAATATGAATAGTGTTGCATGAATTCTATGTTCCCATTCAATCAATATTGACTTTTACCCTTGGCTAAAGAGAGAGGTGATTCTTCACGAAGCCTTTAGCAAGAGTGGTCTGAACGTTTCTGCAGGTGGTCTTATGGAGCTGTGGAAAAATAATTCCTGAAATACTTTTATAGTTCATTCTTACTAAGGAAAATGATTCTGAACCTGGAGATAATGCAAAAAAACAAAAAACAAAAAAACACCAAACAGTGTTTTTACAGTCCTGCTTTAGAGCACTAAAGGACCAGTGTAAGGGGCATCTAACTCCAGGAGAATGCAATTTTGTTTGACTTACTACTTCCTATGGACTATGTCCATTTCCTTAACCACCACACTATAATCCCTCTGCTATATGATGCTGCTTAATTGGGTTCATCAGCCTCTAAAAACATTTAAGTGAGTCCTTTGATTAAAACTGATTTCTAGGGGCGCCTGGGTGGCTCAGTTGTTAAGCGTTTGCCTTCAGCTCAGGTCATGATCCCAGGGTGGTGGGATCGAGCCCCGCATTGGGCTTCATGCTCAGCAGGAAGCTTGCTTCTCCCTCTCCCACTCCCCCGCTTGTGTTCCTGCTCTCACTATCTGTCTCTCTCTCTCTCTCTGTCAAATAAATAAATAAATAAAATCTTAAAAAAAAACAAACTGATTTTTAGACAGCAAATCAAGCAAAACCTATAAAAACATTATTTTACATTGTATTGCAAACTCGAAGCATTTTTTTCTTTCTCTTTCTGCTTATCAAAACCATCATTGGCTGGCCATTGAACAAAATCAAAATGGAGGAGTCAAATTTTTATTTTAAACCTTTCCCCATACCTAGCTATTATCAAGCTGAGATACCTAATATCATGAGTCCACTAAGAAGTCAAGGAAATTTCTGAATCTTAGATTCCACAAAACGTATGTGAAACGCTTTTTTATTTTTTATGAACACTCCAGAAAATGGAGAGTCAAAAGAGGAAAAGAATTAATATCTGTTTATCTGTTGCTAATGAACACTATGTCACAAATTACATGTGTCGGTATGATCACAAAGAGAATGAGAGCATCTCCTGGCAATGACACATGGATGGAAATTCACGAACAGCTGCTGTTCTGGAGGAGGTGCTGTTATTCCAGCCAGGGCCCCTTGCTGAAGCCTTAGAATTTCTTTATGTAATTTTTCAAGGCTTACATTGGATATTGCTTTAGAAGCTTAAAACTCTACAGATTGGAAATCTGGTGGGATGAAATCAGTGATTAATGAAAAAAAAACAGGAATTCTCTTCCACCACAAGGTAGCTTTATGTTTTAATCAATTAAAAAAAAAAAAAAGGCTCAAAAATATCCTAGGGGCGCCTGGGTGGCTCGGTCGTTAAGCGTCTGCCTTCGGCTCAGGTCATGATCCCAGGGTCCCAGCATCGAGCCCCACACTGGGCTCCCTGCTCAGCGGGAAGCCTGCTTCTCCCTCTCCCGCTCCCCCTGCTTGTGTTCCCTCTCTCGCTGTGTCTCTCTCTGTCAAATAAATAAATAAAATCTTTAAAAAAAAAATAGCCTAGGGCGCCTGGGTGGCTCAGTTGGTTAAGCGACTGCCTTCGGCTCAGGTCATGATCCTGGAGTCCCGAGATCGAGTCCTGCATCGGGCTCCCTGCTCAGCGGGGGTCTGCTTCTCCCTCTGACCCTCTTCCCTCTCGTGCTCTCTGTCTCTCATTCTCTCTCTCTCAAATAAATAAATAAAATCTTAAAAAAAAAAAAAAAAAAAAAAATAGCCTATATCTGCACTGAGATATTAATGGTTCCCAGAATATAAAGTGCTGTTTTGTAGTGGGCCCTCTCTGTTGAGAACAGCCTAGAACAGTATTTTTGTCACTCAAGCCCATGTGCATTATGGCTGCTCCTCAAATAGAAAGGAAATGCTGGGATGGAAAGATCATCCAGGCCTGAGCTAAAGATTGCATCAGCTCATGCTCGAAGGTTCCAGAAAAGTTATCCAATATGGAAAATTGTAACACTAGCCCCACGAACATGTAAGGCTTCTAAAAATATAATAATAATATCCTATAGTATACCAAGTGTTTTCACTTTCATTGTTATAATGCAATAGCTATTAGGGAGGCAGAGAGAAGTATTTTTTTATGTTTTATAGATAATAGAGAGGCTAACTTTCCAAGATCACATAGCTATACAAAGGAATTTAACATGGCACTTAAGAGCATGTACTTTGCAATTAGAGAGACCTAGGTTCAAATACTGTCCTACTGCATCCTAGCTGTGCCACTTCGACTAAGGTCCTTAACCTCTCTGAGACTAAGTTTTGTCTTCTGCACTACTGTGTAAGAATAACATTTAACATTGTAAGCCCACCGTGAGTGCTTTCTACTATAGATTATAAGGATCTGTCACCCAGGCAATTGAAAGAAAAAGTGATGTGTTTTTGGTTAATAGCCAAAATAATGCACCAAGAGGAGACACCAACTAACAAGGCAACGTTTGGAAGCTTTGTTTAGATTAAAGAAGTATATTTGAGCAATCTTTGGCTTAACTTAACTTACTGATTATTTAATTCATTTTGGTATAAAGGAATGAATAAAGTTCATTCCTAGCCATCATTATGTAAGTAGTGAAAGAATGATGGATTTCAAAATGCCTTGATTATACAGTGTTTGATTTTAAACTTTTTATCTTTTTTTTAATCTTTTTTTTTTTTTATTTGACAGAGACACAGCGAGAGAGGGAACACAAGCAGGGGGAGTGGGAGAGGGAGAAGCAGGCCTCCCGCAGAGCAGGGCCCGACGTGGGGCTCGATCCCAGGACCCTGGGATCATGACCTGAGCCGAAGGCAGACGCCCAACAACTGAGCCACCCACGTGCCCCTGATTTTAAACTTTTTTTTAAGACTTCATTTATTTATTTGAGAGAGACCGAGTGAGCACGAGCAGGTGGGCAGGAACAGAGGGAGAGGGAGAAGCAGACTCCCCACCCAGCAGAGAGCCCAATGTGGGGCTCAATCCCTATTCCGGGACCCTGGAATCATGACCTGAGCCGAAGGCAGCCGCTTAACCGACTGCGCCACCCAGGCGCCCCCAGTGTTTGATTTTAAAATAGAAGATGACTCACCAAGGTTAGAAAGCACTTAAAGAAATAACTTAAGTACACAAACACAAATCTTTAGCAAGGAAAAAGATAAGACACCTTAAAGACCAGTGTGGTTACCAAAAGAACTGTGTGATGAATTCAAGTTTTCTAAGGGTTTGTGTAAAATACAGAAAGGAAAATATACCATGGAAAATGCAAATTTTATTGACCAAAATGTTAGAGACTATTATGAATGGCTCAAAGAAAGAGAGAAGGTAAAATTACCAAAGGAGCTATTAATTACAGAGGAAGGAGATAATTTAAAAAGTAAACTCAGAGAAGTAGAAATTAATTCAAGTTCCAAAAAAAGACCCCTTGTGCAACTAAAGTCATGGTTTTATCCAACCAAGTAACCCAAGGATGGGAAAGAGGAGAGACAAGGGGAACATGACCCAAAGGTCCCCAGCTGGAGAAGTAGCACAGCGGTTCTGAGGAAGGTTCTGCATCAAGAACGTCTGAGTTCGCATCCTAGCTCTATCACCTCCCATGAACTGGGGCAAGTGGGGCATCTTTTTTTAATTGTAAAATGGGGATAATAATAATATCTTATCCTAAAGGGGATGTGACAGCTAGATATAACCTGCATAAGATGATTAGCATCATTCCCTGTGACAGACATGAAAGGTGATCAATACTTGATAAGTGCTTTTAAAATTCTAAAAGCATTTCCTAGGTATAAGAACTAGGATGTAACTATAAAATACAAGTGCAACTATCTTATGTTTAAAGATAATAGGAATAAATGCATATAAATTTTATTGGGGGGATTTTCTTTATTCTTCATATGTGAAATTAACTTAAACTGAACGAGAGACAAAAAATTAAAGTATCACCATCTACTTGTTCTCCCTCCTGGGGAATCCTGAGATGGTACCCAGAAGCTGTTCACCAGAAATAAAACAGATGTTTATTAGTCACACAGAGTGAGAAATATTCTAGGATACAGGTTATAATTTCTGAAAATATTTGGAAATATTTTTCTTAATGTCTCTGTGATCAACACTCGAGGGGAAAAAAATCCACTCTGAATATGAAAAAAACGGAATGTGTTGACATACTATGATTTTTTTTAGAATATATTCTTCTGACAAAGTTTACTAAAATTCATTTTCTACTGGTTAAAAAATTCACAATAAAAATTTAATTCCCAGTGTTACTTAAATTTTGCCTTCTGAAGCAAGATAAAATCACTGAGATTTAAAAAATAATAATAACGGGTCTTTAATAATGGACTCGAATGAGAGAGAACCAAGGAGGAGCCTTCTAATCAAGCAACAGATACGGAGAACTCTAAAAGGTCTGAGTTTGGGTCTGACTTGAGCTACTGCAGTTGGCATAATCTATCCACCTCAGATCTCAAGCTATTTCTTGGACTTATTTCTAGAAAGAAGTGAAGGTGGGGGTGAGGGGTGTGCAGAGGAGGTGTCCAGGAGAAGTCTCTTACGGAACATTTGTTGCCAATCACATCAGTTTTTGAGGCAAATGCCTGTACTAATAGGTGTGTCTACCTTTGGAAATTATACACCACAGACCCTCAGCCTGCCCGACTTCAGGGGCAGCTGTGGTGGACACTCCCCGGCTTATGCTGACAGACTCACATCTCAAGCACACAAAGATTTAGCTCTTCAGATTCAAAGTTTGCTCCCAAGCCAGAGTACTCTCCCTCTACAAAGCACAGCCAAGCCCAGAAGTGCAGGAACACTAAGGTTCCCTGGAGGCAACCTTCAATCAATGAGGCATGGGTATCAACAGCGGGAGTCGATGGATAAATGCCCCAGGTACTATTTTTTGAGGAGATAATTCTGAAGTACATTCTACACGGTTCATTGCAGGATTGAACACCCGAGGTGACTAAGTCAATAACGCAGACTTGATTGGCTTTCCATTCTTTCCTGTCCTACTTTCCCATTTTTATTCTGGCTTCCTGGGACCCACTTTCTAAATATTTCCCTTCATTGAATTCCTTGTCTTGGGTTCTGCTTTCTGGAGAGTGCAAATAAAGACTGGATTGAGCTGGACCAATAAAGAGGAAAAACAATCAGTACCATCTGCTTATTTCTTTTCCTACTACTATCAGTTATAAAGTTTCATTTTTCTTAAGTAGTTGGTTTCAATATTCAACTCGAGCAGATCATATTAGAGAAAACTAAAATAGAGGTTTGATGTTGAGAGTAATTTGGAACAAATATATTTGACTATTCACACTGGGTAGAACTTGCAGATGCTTATTACATAATCTCTGGAAATTTTTACAGAGGAAACAATTATAAATAAATATTTATGTATCAAAGTCTCCTCCATGTTGTCGTTGGCAGGAAAGCTTCCTTTAGTCAATGGATGACTCCTTTACCTGCCCATAGGACAATTTTCTTCCTTGTTCTGAGTTACAAATATAAAACCAAGAATCCTTCCCAAATAGGGCCTTTTCTATCCTCATAACCTGGACCCTAGAATAAAACAATGCAACCAAAAATACAATATATAGAATAAGGAGTAAGTTCCTGCAGTGCTGTCTGATATAACACTATATTTCACCCTCAATTCCACCTATAAAGGATCAGATACAACCAGGCATATTCCAGAGAGAAAGAGAATGAGAAGACTATGGGCTTCTAAATTATATCATGCTAGGAATAAAGGAATCAGGAACACTTACCATAGAGAAGGTAAGTTTCAAATGAACATAGCAATCTTTTCAAAAGAATTCTATTTCTTCCATTAGGGATGGAACCCAGACCATTAGAGACAGAACCATGGGATATAAGGAGAATAATTTGGACACAGTAGAAGAAGGACTTCCGAGAATCAAAGCTCTCCAAATATGGAATCTGCTGCCAATAGAGATATGGAGATCCTTAGAACTGAGAATGTTCAAGCATAAGCTTGGTGACAAATGACTGGCAATAAAATTATAGAAGAAAGACAGTATTAGATGGGAACAGTTGGACTAAACAGACTTAGCTCTATTCTAACTTCTGGAGTCTTTGATCTGAAACTATTTAGTTGATTAAGCCACTAGTTGAATAGAACTTGTTAGCTTGCCAAGTTGTCAATTATTAATTATTACTGTACCTTTACAACCCACAAAACACCCTCATTAGTGTCTTTGTCTGTGCTGATTTTGAAATGTCCGTTTTCATTGCCCTTCAAAATGGTAAAATTGGCTCTCCAATTGGCAGTGTTAATTAAATCCTTATCTTCTACAGGTATTCGTAAGATCTCCACATTGTATACATTTTCCTCTACTGATGCTTCGTACTGAAACAGAAAGAACTCATTAAAAACTCACTTTATAAAGAGAACTTCTACAAACAAAGTAAAATATTTCTTCCACTCCAAGAATACTGGTTCTTATAGTTTTTATCTAGTTTATTTTAAAGCTATGAATTACAAAGACTGTTGTTTCATTAAGGATTATCTTTGAAATGAAAGAACTACATTATAAATGAAGATGAATGTTACTTGCTTTTATTAGGAGATAATATAAATACTACAATGAATAAATAAGAGAGATTTATATGTCAGCGACTTAAATTCTAATTTTATTCATAAAAAATAAACATACATCAAAGTATGCTAGATACTTTGTTAATTCATATTAAATAACAAATAATAGTTGACAAGTGGAGGTAGATTCTGAAACTATATACTTACAGTATTTTGTTTGAAAGTAGGTGCGTTGTCATTTGAATCTTTTACTGTGATCATACAGGTTGATGTACTCATCAATCCAAAAACCTGACCATCCATGTCTTGTACTTTCATTATCAGTGAGTACTTTTCTACAGACTGAAAACAAAGCAAATATTTAATCAGTTCTGAAAACATATGCTTTGACTTACAAATGAAACCTCAATTGTACACTCTTCTATTTGTGCATATCCATGCTTTTATTGGATTCCATATTTGTATACACTTTAAGAACTTGGTAGACAGGGAGAAGCTGAAAAGGTAAATAGAGGTTAAATTACAAAAAGCCATACTAAGAATTTAGATTTATACTTTAAGTAGCAGGTAATTGGGAAAAGTTTTGTGGGAGTCCTAGAGGGAGCACAAAATAAGAACATCTGAGTTTTAGAAAGAAGTTTCTTAAAGAAGATTTAGCATCATTTGTGGTAAACTGAGCTGAAAGTAAAAGAAATCGTCTAAGACAGGGGATCCAAATCTGAGGAAGTGACCATGAGAACAGACAGGGTGACAAGCAAGTTCCTTGAGAGTTAGCATTTAGTAGAATGTGATGGTAGATTCTATACAAAACCTAAGAGAGGTGATTAACATAACATAATAAAAAAAACTAATGATGTAATGTCTGGTGATTAACATAACATAATAAAAAAAAAGAATAAAAAATAAAAAGAGTACACTTTTCCTGATGAGCACTGAGGAATATACAGAATTACTGAATCACTCAATTATACACCTGAAACTAAAATAAGAATGTATGTTAGCTCTACTGGAATTAAAATAAAATTTTTTTAAAAAATTGAAAAAAATAAAAACCTAAGAGAAAAGAGAGAGTTGAGAATGATGCTCAGCCATCATCCTCGGGCAGGCAGAGGGGCAAATGCCGAAGGAGAGCCACGTTCACTTCTCCACGGCAGTGAACACTAGCAAGGTTGGCAAGGAGGGCCAAAAGGAATGAGCTGTGTTTGGCATATGCTGGATTTTATGCGCCTATGGGAAATCTAAGGAGAAAGGTTCCGAAGGCACTTGGATGTATGGCCCCATACTTACGGGAGAGTTCACAGCCAGAAATACCAATCTGGGGGTCATTAGTATGTAAACGCTGGTTGAAATTATAGCAGCAATCAGATTATCTAGGAGAGGTTAACGGATGAGAAGAGCTAAGGATAGAAGGAACAGTAGCATTTCAAGCATGGGGGAAGTAGGAAGACTAAGCTACGCACACTAAAAAGGAAAGATCAGAGAAACAGGAAAAGAACCAGGAAAGAGAAGAGTTTTATTAAGTGCCAACAATAGACAGGGGCTTCAGGCAACAGGTGGATGTGGCCATTAGGAGGTCACCATTGACTTCAGTGAAGACAATTTTTGCAAATGGTGTGGTGATGATGAAATGAACTCATTACTTTATGACACAATTACCACTGTTGCCTTTCTCTTCTCTCTCATTACCCATTAGCCACTCCTTTCGTTTTGTTTTCACTTTTTTACTTTTCTCCGTTTTCAATTTCCTGCCATCTCTTCCTCCAGTGTTCATTTTGCTAACCACCCCCTTCCACATTGGAAACCAACATTCCCACCCTGAAATGCTCCTCCTTTAGGCCCCACTGTCTGATACCCTGCTTTTTCTTCCTCTAAAGGCACTGGGGTTTTTTGTTTATCTCTCTTGTTCATTTCTTTCTTTTCTCTGTTGTTCCCACAACACACTTTGTGGTTGCTCCCCAAAAAATCCTGTTGACTTTTTTTGATCAGGAAAACAGACCTGGGGGGTGCCTGGGTGGCTCAGTTGGTTAAGCGACTGCCTTCAGCTCAGGTCATGATCCTGGAGTCTGGGGATCAAGTCCCGCATTGGGCTCCCTGCTCAGTGGGGAGTTCACTTCTCCCTCTGACCCTCCCCCCTCTCATGCTCTCTCTAGCTCATTCTCTCTCTCAAATAAATAAATAAAATCTTAAAAAAAAAAAAAAAAAGGAAAACAGACCTGGGTTTGACCACAGATCTGTACCTTACAAGCTGTGTACCCTCAAATTATTTAATTTTCCTAAAGCCTCATTTCCCCATGTGTAAGAAATGAGGGAAAATGCTTGTTTTTGCTTGATTACTACATAGACTCTACCTATCCCCACTTATCGAAAAACACATTCATATTGCCCCTTCAAACCTGCCCATTAGTTATTACCATCCTGTGCTTTCTCACATAAACTGTCCTGACCACACACAAAAATAAAAATAATGACAAATAGAACCTTTGTACTATTTTTGATTCCTTTTCACGGGTTCTCATCAACCCTTCCCTTTTTCTTTGGCATCAAATTCCACTGATTTCTTCTGTACATTATCTCTCCATGTCATACTGACCCCTCTATTTGTGTTAATCTGGTTGCAGTGGGAACCACTGAAGTGTTGTAATCGAGCTCTTTAGTGCACATGAAATTGATTAATCTGCTTCAGTCAATAATTCGGGGCTCTGAGTTAAACACAGGCTGACAATACAGACAGAGCAACAATAACAAAAATCAGAAGATTCAGTGCAGTAATTTGATTCAGGCGAATCACTCTTTCTGTCACGTTTGTCCTCTATAAATTGGATGGAACACTCATCTAGTTAAACAAGGAAATTATAAAGACCAAATAATAATTATGCATAAGAATTTGAACATAAAGTGCTATATGCCCGACAATATGCGAGTATTATCATCCAAACAGTGTGACAGGTTTCATAATAATCCATCAACCTTATATCAACTAATTCATTCCTCATAAAAAGCACATATCAAGGGGCGCCTGGGTGGCTCAGTCGGTTAAGCCTCTGCCTTCAGCTCAGGTCATGATCTCAGAGTCCTGGAATCGAGCCCCGCATCGGACTCCCTGCTCAGCAGAGAGCCTGCTTCTTCCCTCTTCCTCTGCTCCTCCCCCTACTTGTGCTCGCTCGCTCTTTCTGTCAAATAAATAAATCAAACCTTAAAAAAAAAAAGCACATATCAAGTATCAACAATAACTGGAGAGGGATCAGTCTATGATCTAAACTCGTGCAACAAGCAAAATTAATTGTCCTACATGAGAGAACTGAAGGCTTCACTGAGCTGGAACCAACTAGCCACACACAAGAATAGAGTAACAGTTAACAATAGCAACTTTCATAAGAGACATACTTTGTTCCTACTCCTTCTAAGCACCAAGTGATCTGCATTAATCCTATGGCTTCTCTTACCGAAGGAAATAGAAGTAATATTAAAAACAAAACAAAACAAAACAACAGGTAACAAGACCAGGAATTCTTATTGTCTTACACCTAAATAAAATAAAATAGAAACACCTAAGACCACGGGAGAGCCAACGACAGTAAATGGGGTAGGGATCTCAGCCCCCAGTAAAATGATGCTCCTCGGGAGTGGAAAGCTACCTCTCTGTCCAAATAATGAGAGGTGATGGTAATAACACCTGTGCTGGGATGCACAGCGAAGACCCCAGGGGACCTCGGGGTCTGCTCCAAAATGCTATACTTCAGGCGTGTATGCATCGTGTCCGGTTCATCTCTGTCTGTGGCACAAACCACTCCCACGGCAGTACCTACAGGTTAAAAAAAAAAAAAAAGAGTCTGTCATTTCCAGAACTGCAAAACATATTTAGGAGTATTTACACTTTTCAAATTTTAACAAGGATAGTGGCAATCTAATTTTAAGTATATGTCTTCTCAGAGCTATTTCATCTTTAGGAAGCACCAATGAAGAGGACTTCAAATTTATAATGTAAAACACTATGATGCCGGGAATCAACGGTTCCGTTGATTCCTCTGTTCACTGTTTTACTCTGTTCACTGTTAAAAATGTTTGATAGTAAATTACTAAACTTTTACTTTTACTCTGTTCACTGTTAAAAATGTTTGATAGTAAATTACTAAAAACTTATTTAAATGGCAATCAAGAATATTTTCAACATGGGGCGCCTGGGTGGCTCAGTCGGTTAAGCGTCTGCCTTCAGCTCAGGTCATGATCCCAGGGTGCTGGGATTGAGCCCCATGTGGGCTCCCTGCTCAGCGGAGAGCCTGCTTCTCCCTCTGCCTCTGATCCCTGCTCCTGTTCCCCCTCCCCACTCATACTCTTTCTCAAATAAATAAATAAAATCTTTAAAAAAAAGAAAAAGAATTTCAACACATATTTCCACACACTTCAGTAACAAACCTACCTGGAGACAGAAACCATGTTTCTTAAGTAAATCAAATTTTTAAATTTAATTTCTGATTAATAGATAGATCAACACTGACTTGGAGTATAATTGTATAAATGGTCAAGTTGACCTTTAACAGTCTAATCTCCATTCTCTGATGTTTTTTACTAGTCTCTGACGGGTCTCATTCTCTTTCATCCATTTTGCATCAACACCCCACTGCCCTCAGCCCCACTTAATCCTCAGGAAGGGATTTCATACTATTCACCCTTCAGGAGGAATTTAAGCCAACTGTTTCTTCAGTTGGAGCTGTTAACACTTGTCATCTGTATGGAATTTAAGAATATTGCTCTAGTAAAGGATTATAGGTATCAAAGCTTACAAAGAGTTGGTATTGTTTAGTATTAAGGACAGTGTTCCAGTGCCCATGAAAATATAATACATAGATCCACTTTTCCTACAGCCCTGTATGTAAAGCTGAGGAACAATACATAGACAGATACAGTCACACATATATACATACTCCCACACATATACAGATTTGCTGAAATACTATATTTGAAAGAAACAAAAACCAGTTAATGCAAGAAGATATCAGTTTTAAATAATTTTTTCACTCTGTCTTTAAAATTTGTATATGTGTGTATGTAAATAAATACATATATGCACATATATATAAAAATTGTAGAGAATATCCAATTATATATTTATAAGTAATGGCAAGACTTTTGTAGTGGATCCATATGAAGACATGAAGTAATCATATTACGGTAAGAAAACAAATGCTATTCATCTACATTTGCATAGAAAAAGAGTTTCTAATCTTTGTAAGGCAGAATATTTTCTTCCTGCGATTTTACTGACAGGACACAAACACTATTTTAATTCTCTGGATAAGAACTGCTTTACTTATCACAGAAAATCTTCCTAAAATATTGACTTCAAAAGTCCTTTTCATGAGTGCTATACTTAAATATTAGTTGAGCACCCTTCGTCCAAACCTCTGTATGTGAATTAAGGCAAAGTCAAGGAACACCTAATAGTTCAGAGTATCACAGTACAAACTGGTTCGAACCTTCTTGTGTGAGATGTTTCAAGTGCCTTAGGTTAATCTGGACATCAAAGTATTTGTGCTTGATTCTTGTCTGTCACTATCATAGAGAACAGAATCCTCAAGAAAGACTTCTCTTTCAAAGAGAGATTATTGCAACCAATAATCTCTCTTTGAAAAAAAGAAAATAGTACCAGAGTCATAGTCACTGTGAAGCTAAAAATGTTATAGGTCATCTAATGTAATTAACTCCTTTTACAGGTCAGGGAACTCTAAGGGACTTCCACCATTTCCCACAGTGAATTAATAACAAACCCCAAATCATAAATTAGGTTTCTTAAACTCCAAACCAACATTTTTTATTTCTTAATTGTACCATATGAGTAATAAAGAGGTTAACATCTATGACACCAAATTATCAGAGTAATATATACAGGGGAATAGCAGATATAAAAATCTAGTAAAGATCTAAGTAACTACTTGAAACTTTAATAGGCAAGTTAGCAAAGTCACCCTTTATGAATGAGTCCACATTCTTTCAACTTTATTGTGAATGGTTATTCTCCATATTGTAAGTCTCAGAAAGCCACATAATGCCACATTTTAAGGGCCAACTAACCTGAACACTTTGGTTTTCCATGTGTCTGAACAAATGTTTAGAACATGTGATGTAGGTGTCTCTAAAGTTATCCCCGTATCATTCTAAATTGGAAGTAATAAAGTAGTAGTTTTAAGAAAGGAGATAATATAAATAAGAGCTTTAAAAGATTGTGTTTTCAGTAGATGTCATTAAATACCTCCCTAAGTAAAACCTAATAAAAATATAGATATTAATTTTAATTTTATTGTAATCTTATTCTGTATGTCCTCTCTTGGAGGTGAGAATAATGATAAACCCACAAAACGATAAAGTGAAATAAAGTATAAAAACTAAATACAATTCAAAGCTTGAATAACTGTTATCTGCTTTTATAATTAATTGGTATCGTGTTGACAACACCAGACTCCTATAATATCTTGTAGGTTACACTCTGTTTGGATATAATAGGATTACCCATTCTGGTAAATAGATACTGGTTCAGTATCATCTCAGGATAATCTGGTCTTGGGTATAAAAAACCCAATGTCTCAAAAAATGTAGATAAACATATTTAACATAATACATTTTACTTTTAAAAGTTTCCTTACATAAGGGAAACAAACGCAAAAGTGAACTATTGGGACTTCATCAACATAAGTTTTTGCACAGCAAAGGAAACAGTCGACAAAACCAAAAGGCAACAGACAGAATGGGAAAAGATATTTGCAAATGTCTTTTCAGATAAAGGGCTAGTATCCAAAATCTATAAAGAACCTATCAAATTCAACACCCAAAGAACAAATAATCCAATCAAGAAATGGGCAGAAGACATGAACAGACATTTCTGCAAAGAAGACATCCAAATGGCCAACAGACACATGAAAAAATGCTCAATAGCACTCAGCATCAGGGAAATACAAATCACAACCATAACGAAATATCACCTCACACTGGTTCGAATGGCTAACATTTACAAGTCAGGAAATGACAGATGTTGGTGAGGATGCAGAGAAAGGAGAACCCTCTTATACTGTTAGTCGGAATGCAAGCTGGTGCAGTATGGAGGTTCCTCAAAAAGTTGAAAATAGTGCTGCTCTACGACCCAGCAATTGCACTACTGGGTATTTACCCTGAAGATACAAATGTAGGGATCCAAAGGGGCACCTGCACCCCAATGTTTATAGCAGCAATGTCCACAATAGCCAAACTATGGAAAGAGCCCAGATGTCTATCAACAGATGAATGGATAAAGATGATGTGGTATGTATAGATAGATAGATAGATAGATAGATAGATAGATAGATACACAATGGAATAATACTCAGCCATCAAAAAAATGAAATCTTGCCATTTGCAATGATGTGGATGGAACTAGAGGGTATTATCCTAAGCGAAATAAGTAAATACAAGAAAGAATTGTCATAGGATCTCACTCATGTGGAATTTAAGAAACAAAACAGAGGATCACAGAGCAAGAGAGGAAAGAATACAACAAGAGGAAATCAGAGAGGGAGACAAACCATAAGAGACCCTTTATCACAGAAAACAAACTAAGGGTTGCTGGAGGGGAGGGGGTTAAGGGTGAGGGGATGGGGTAACTAGGTGATGGACATTAAGAAAGGCACGTGATGAATCACTGACCTCTACCTCTGAAACTAATAATACATTATATGTTCATTAATTGAATTTAGATTAAAAAAACAAATAAAAAAATAAAAGTTCCCTTACCATAAAGTATGAAAGGAAAAGGCCTTTCTGAGTCTAGTAAGAATAGATTTAACTAATTGAAAGTCCTGAACTTCTTTACCTCAAAAAAGTAGCTTTAATAAAATTGAAAAGCAACAATACACTGGGAAAATATTTGCAATGTGACAATACGTTAGTACCCTTAATATGTAAAGAGCATTTTTAGCTAGATTTAAAAAAACAGTTAAGAGCAAGATAAACAAGGAAATTAAGAGCAAAGGAAATGAACATACATTTCCTAGAAGAAAAAATACAAATGGCAAAAGAAAGCACATACAAAAAAGTTCAATTAAAAAAAATTATCTTACCAACTCTGCTACTTTCTGGAATTTCAAAATTATAAATAGCTTCTGTGAAAATAGGGCGGTTGTCATTGTCATCCTCCACTCTGATGGGCAGTGGAAGAGGTAAGTCTGCTGAATACCCATCTGCAGTCGAGGCATAGGCAATTAACTGGAAAACAGGAAAAAGCAAGACCAATAGTCCATTAATATAAGATTCTAGCAAGAGAGAACACTATGCTTTATCTGCTACCTTCTCTGCAAATCTTTTTGGTAATTAACCACTTAAAAAATTCTATTCAATTCTTTTTTCATCATCAAAGCATCAAATGGAAAAACACTTTAAGTGCAGTAAGAGGCATCCAGTATTTGGTAAAAATGGCTGCAATTCAAAAAACTCTAGTGTAGCCAAGTCAGAGACAACTCTGTCCATTAGACTCAGGTTAGAGTCCTTATTCTCCCCATAATCAGAAAGTTATATTGGGGAGAACAATTAAATTTACTGCAATGGGAAAGATCCTACTACATCATCTAAATAAAGCCATGATTCTCAATCTTGCAACTAACAAGCCCTTTTATTGTTTTACCTCATAGATCACATATTTGTAAGAGATTTTCTAACAAAACATATTTACCAGTTTCTGCATTGCCAATTAATCAAAGGGTAACGTAATGTCAAATAGAATGTATTTCTTTTTTTTATTTAAATTCAATCAGCCAACATATAGTATTTCTATTCAGCGTGTGATTACAACACCAAGTTGAAAATTTTCTAAACAAAAGCAAAGAAATGTCATGTGGTGAACATCAGTTACATTTGCTTACCAGCATCTCTTCCTTCTTCTAGGAAGAGAATCCCTCTTTCTTACGGAGAAACATCCCCCCCTGCACTACAGGGATGACCACATGACCCCACAGAATTTACCATATTGCACTGAAAATTGTCTGAGTTATTCCTCATTGACTGTAAGCTCATTCATATCAGAAGGCTGACTTATTGACCTTGTTTGGGTTTGGTCTCCCACTTTTGCTTCCTTATCTAGTTCTCAGACATGATCAGAGAATCATATAAGTGAAAGGAAGAACCAAAAAAAATTTTCTAAATAAATAAATAAAGAGAACAGAGCAGAATAGGGAAGAAGTCCCTTCCAATCAATGGTGGCCACATCCTGGAGACAGGAAAATGTAGCATGAGAAGAGACAGAAAGTATCTCATAAACAAAACCAACTCCAGGAAATGCACCGGAATTTACATCCAAATACAACTAAACCTTTTTGCTTCACTTCAAGCTTACCTAACAGAAGTTAAAATAGAGAGCAGATCAAATATTCCAAAATATTGCACAACCTATTTCCTTTGACTCTAAGAAGAGAATGCAAGAAGACAGGAAAGAGTACATGGAATATCAGAAGAAACATAGTTTAATCATTTAAAATCATGTATATCAATAAAACGCCTACATCAAAAATATCATATTCTTCACGATCCACAGGCCGGGTACAATACAGATTTCCTGTGTCTTTTTCTATGAAAAACAAATTCAAAGGTTCTTGGTCAACTCCACGCCCACTTATTGAGTAGAAGATGGTATAGTTCTGTGCTGCATCAGACTGAACCTAAAAGGGAAAAACCGTATTTTTAAAAACTTTAAATTAAAATCTGTTGAACTGCTATTTTTTTAAGATGTAGCTTATGCATTTCTATTTTTTTTTATTTTAAAGAGACGTTCATAAGATAATCACATTTATCACTTCATCAGCACACAAAAGAGTAAGGAGCATTTGGCAAAAGATTTTTTTAAACTCTCAGATTTAATGAAAATAATGTTCAACATAAAGAGTAACCAAAGAAAATGTAATTAAAAACAATAAAGCATAATTTCCCATCTAGAGATATGGCAAAGATAGAAAAGAACTTCAATACCCATTGTTAGCAGGAGCCCGGCCATCAGGGACTCTCATATACAGGTGAAGGGAAAGTTAATTTGAATGTTTCTTAGGGAGGGGAACTGGCAAAAATTAAAAGAATGACATATGAGCATAAATAGGGAAGACTCTTCCTGGCAGAGGAAACACAAAGTACAAAGGGACCGGGTTAGGGTTGTGCCCAGAGTGTTCAAGGAGCAGTAAAGAGACCACTGTGGTTGGAGCAGAGAAAGCTAGCAGGCAAGAAGTAGGAGATGATCGCCATGTCATGTAAATGATTCCAAGAGTGTTGACTTTTCCTTGTAGTCAGGTAAGAAGCCATTGGAAAATTTAGACAAGAGTAACATACGTAATTTATATTCTCAAAAGACAATACTTGGTGTTTTGTTAAGACTACACGTGGGTGGGTAGGTAAGCAAAGAAGGAGGAAGACCATTTAATTACTGCAAGAATTCATGAGAGTAGTAGGGGTGGTGAGAAATGCTTAGATTCTGGATATAATTTGCAGGTACCGCCAACAGGATTTGCCGATGGGTTGGATGTGTGTTGTGAAGATGACACTATGTCAGAGGCTGCTAATATCCCCTAACATCTATTCTGCCCATATTCCTTTGTGTTGGAATTTATAGCTGAGTGCAAGACTGCCCAAAAGAAATACATTTCTCAGTCTCCCTTATAATTAGGTACGGTCACATGAAGAGATCGGGTTAATGGGATATGAGCAAAAATAACATATGCATGCCCTAGACTGTGCTCTGGAAAGTGAAGGGATGTGTTCCCCCATTTGGACACAATGATGAGCTATCTTGAACCTGCAGAGATGGCCAAGCTAAAAAAGAAAGAAGTCTAGGTGATTTTTCAAATTAGAATCTCTTTACCAGATCACAATTTCACATAAAATAAATACATTTCTGTCATGCTTATGCCACTCAGTGGCACTTTGGTTCCTGAATTAGTGGCTGCCCTAATGTTTTCTCCATCATGGAGAAAACAGCATGTCCCCTGGTTGTGGATTCTGCAGTGTAACTTGGGGATTCATTCCTGAAAGTTCAATCTAAATTTTGTGTCTTCAGTCCCCCAATTCTGTTAACTGCTTATACGCTGTAATAAATCCCTATCTGTTAACTACTTAGAGAGAAGTATGTTCTCTACAACTAAAACCTTACCCAATAGACTCTAATACCCCAACAACTGAAAGAATGGAGGTACCATTGATTGAGATGGAGGATGATTTTAGGAGAAAACCCAAACTTCTTTTTTCTGCATATGTTATGTTTGAAATGTCCATTAAGCTTCCAAGTGGAAATACCAATTTGGCAATCTGTCCTAGAAATATGAGGTCTTAAGCCTCTGATAGATAGTAGTAGTTAAAGCTACGAGACTGGATGAGATTACCGAGAGAGTGAATATAAATAAACAAGAGACAAAGTTCACAGGCTGAGCTTAGAGCTCTCCAAAGTTTGGAGGGGGTGGCATACGGGAATGAGGAGGAACCAGCCAAACATACTAAGAAAGAGTGGCCAGTGAGGTAAGTGGAAAACTAGGAGAGTGGTGTCCTAGAAGCCAAGTGAAGAAAGTATCCGGAGGAGGAGGGAAGGGTCAGCTATGTCAAATGGACACAGGTCAAGGAAAAGAGGACTGAGAGGTGGCGACTGGCTTAGCAAAGCAGAGGCTAAAATTAGCTATGATCAGTATAACTCTGGTAATCAAAATCATTCTTAATATGCCTCCTGAGTGCCTCAAATACAAAATTTGAAAAGAAGAAACAAGGTCTAGCATTGAAGTATGGAAGACACTGGAAGGGAGGAGACAGATCACACTGTTGGAATGAAACATCAAGCACAGTAATAGGAAAAGGCAAGCACTGGGCCAGAGCCCTACCTCAGCAACTGCTTTCATTGTTTATGTTCCATCTAGCTCTTTATGAAAACTAAACCTGACCTGGTTAAAAACTCCTTTTTTTTTAGAAAAAAGTTAAATTCCCTAACAGGACACACATGGTCCATTATGGCTTGGCCTCTACCTGCCTCTTTGGCCTCATCTCCCTGCTCCGGCCCCATCATAACCAGGAGGGCTGAGCTACCCAGGAGCTACTAAGGAGCTCACCTTCACCTCTGTACCTCCCTCTTCTTCCATAATTACTAACCTGCACAACACTTTCCCATCCTTTAGGTCCTAGCTCAGATGTCTCCTCATCTAAGTCTTTTCTTGATTTGTCCATTTCATCCCAGGACTTAGTGCTGATCCCATGAATTCTCAGATCACCCAAACCATCTCTGCCACGCACCCATCACTCAGTATTGTAACCGTGTGTCTACCTCTGTCTTCCTTACTAGGCTTATAACCTACATGAGAGCCAAGGTATGGCTAAATTTATTTCTAGGGTCGTACTTAGAGCAGTGCCTTCTGTGGGACATAGCAGGTCCTCGATAGCCAGCTGCTAAATGAATGAATAAGCTCATAAAGATCATTTACTGGTTGTAGTCTTTTTCATATTATTATTAGTTTTTTAGTGATTTTCTCATTTTACTTACTTTGATTATACTTCATGAATATCTTCAATCAAATCTGTTTCTTTTTAAGTATCTAAAGAGTTATGAAACCTGAACAAAACAGACTCTGGAATTAAAACACTCCCAATCAGAAAGAATGTAAAACCTACCTGTTGAAGAAATAAAGGGAACGGGCCCAGAAAATTCTCTTGCATTGAGCAGGGAATAGGGGCCCATCTCCTCTTGGAACGCCTGAGAACGGTTTCTTTAGTATCTCTTTTCCTCAGTACCTGAATTTAGAGAAAGAAAATTAAATAAATAAAAGTATCACAACCGACTTTGTTGTGAAGGAGTGGACAGTCCATCAACCTCATGCCTCCCTGGAGGCTCAGTCTCAGGAGTTTCCAAGCTGAAGCTAAAGGCCAGATAATAAGGTCTTTTTGTGTTAGATGGGGAAGAAAGAATGCATCCACAGTTTAAAAGTTTCATAAACTGAAGAATTTCATTTTGTATACTTTTCTAACACTGACCAAACTTTCAGGTTAGGAAAATCATCACTGCACTCTTGGTTTTTCTTCTTCTTTCCCACATAGAAATAGTGAACATGTCCTCTTTATAACACTCTAAAGACAGCCTGTCCTTTCTGCTAAAACCTCACATTCTCAAGAGAACCAGAGCAAGAAAAGGCACGTTCTTCATTGCCTTCACACTCCAATCTGCGCTCTCTAATATGGTAGCTCTAACTATATGTGACTATTTAAATTTAAATTGATTGTAATTAAATAAAATATAAAGTGCCATCCTTCGGTTGCACTAGCCACATGCCAAGTGCTCACTAAGCATTAATATTCGGCTACCATATCAGACAGTGCAGATTATAGAACATTTCCATCATCCCAAAAAGTTCCATTGGGCTTCTGAGTGATTTCCATCTCATTGCATGGTGTTGCAAGGAAGCTATTTTATTTCCTAACAATTAATTAATAATTTTATTGAACATGTATTAAGGTTCTAAATAGTCATTTAAATTAACTTTCTCATTAATTCACTAAACATCGATTTGTTGTAACCCAGTCTAAACCTTTCATCATTTTTGTGATGACCTACACAATGGCGTTCCTCACGATGTAGAATCTAGAACTGCAGCGAATGACAGCCAATACCATGCCGTGTATCCAAATACTTACACACACTTCAGGATTCCCATCTCATTTTAACGTCAGAATCACTGTGACACTTGAAATCGATCTCTTATTCCCTGGAAACCACTGTTCTTACCATTAATTTAACATGAACCTATTGACTACAAGTTAGGTATTACCGAGGCTATAAGCACAAAAGGAATCAATTCGTGCCCTCAAGCAACTACAGATAAAATTGTTTGCACAAATAAAAAAAAAAATTCCAAATGCTTACAAAAGAGGGGTAACCAAACTGACACGGACACACAAAAGCAATTAGTTGGACTTTAGAGGTGGAAGAAGCCTTCCCGGAGGAGGTGCCATTTAGGATTAACAAAGCAAAACCCAAAGCCAATGGTTAGCCAGTGTTGGTGGGTGAGAAGGGGAAGAGAGAGAGGGAGGGAGGGAAAGCAAACTGAAGGGGAGGGAAAAGAAGAGGATAAAAACCGATTTATCCTTTTGGCCTCTTTGCAATTTTTTAACTTTTTAAAATTTTTTTAAGATTTTATTTATTTGATAGAGAAAGAAAGAGAGCACAAGCAGGGGGAGTGGAAGAGAGAGAAGCAGGTTCCCTGCTGAGCAGGAAACCCTATGCAGGGCTCGATCCCAGGACCCTGGGATCATGACCTGAGCTGAAGGCAGACACTTAACTGACTAAGCCACCCAGGCAACCCCCTCTTTGCAATTGTTAATGAAAGTATTTAAATTTAAAAAAAAGCATGCCTGAAAATATCAATATATTTTGAATACCTTCTTCTGATGTTCCAGGAGCACCTTAATCTTTTTCTGTGTCTGGGTTTTGGTGTCAGAAAGCCATATGGTGAATGATCTGTTCTCATCAGACAACACCACATTGCTGGTTGTGTATACTGAGCCGTCATCGAGAACTCTGAAGTCAGGGTCACCGGACTGGATGAGGTCTGCAGACCTGAGGCACTCTTTCAAATTAACTGCAAGCAAAAGTTTCCAAGTTGCAAAGTAGAAACACATGCAAAGAGACAAAAAGAAGTGTTAAAACAATGTATACATCTTCTTCAAAATCATGAAGTAGAATAAAATAAACCAATCACTTCACATTTACCAAATACCTTAGATTCTTTACATGTATAAAAAAATGACAACTGTCTTTCAGTTAAAAAATAATTCTGGATTGTATACATTTCTTAAGTAAGGTGTTTTTAAACCTTTATATGTTTCTAGAGGCTTATGAAAATGATCTTCCTATTAAAGAGGTGTATGTGCTGCAATCATGACCAAGCTGAGCTACACGCCCCCACACACAGCTGAAAAAACAAACAGAAAGGTCCCCCCCACCAACACTATAGTTTGAGTCTTTTAAGACTCAGCCAGAAGTTATACACATGAGCCCAAAGAGCAACAGAGGGTATGAATTTCGCCAACAGTCAAGTAAGGAAAGGCTCTCTTTGAAATCTTTCACTGGCACTCCTGTTATCCACCTCCTGCCAACCACCAGCTCCCCTTATGCCCACAGTTCTCTCTGCGTTCCTAGTCCTAGCTTTCCAGGGCTCCTCACTGAAACTCTGCATGTGCGTCTTCTCCTCTCCCTGGGAGTTTTCCTCCTGGGAGTAAAAAGTAATAAAATATAAAGATCAATAGCAGTGGTTTGAAACTTCTATCAAAAGTATCGAATTCATCTCATTCTTCAACTATCTGTTTTAACAACAACCGAACTGATAGATTAATGCTGATATATTAATGCACACTTAAGTAATAACCTCTCAAGGGATTAGTTACCCATGTAAAGCTTTGTCACTTTGATTCAAATCTGTCACCGATGGAAACACTGAATCAAAAAGAAGTGAACATCTTTAGGAACGATGACATATTTCTCTCATCTTCACATTTTTAGCATAATGATAACCTCTCGTCTATCCCCCAAAGGAACACCCTCCTCTTTTACATCCTCTTTTTTCTTCCTTCCCATAGGAATAAAGTGACATTTGTTTGATAAAAATTAAATGAGGCACTTAACCAGAAATGGGACACTTTGCTGAAAAAGTAAATTTGATATGTCTGGGACAAGCTATATCTTTTTAAACAAAACAAAACATGATGCTTTCCTCTTGTATTCCCTAGATCACATGGAAAGTCCACCTGGGCAGAGCTTCCCAGCTGTTGGGAAAGTTTATAAAGTTCCCCAAATTCTCCATGTGAATTAAGTTCAGTTTGGATGGAATGGCTCATCTTGTGATGTTCCTCAACGGAGCTCTAGCACTGATAAAAAAAAAAAAAAAAAAAAAAATGCTCTTACTTTCTCAGCCACTTATCTATACTTCTCTAATGCTTAGAATATTAGGGTAATGAAAGCGTTACATTCTACATGTAACTTTTTTTAAAGATTTTATTTATTTATTTAGAGAGAGCACACACCCGTGAGTGGAGAGAGGGGCAGAGGGACAGGGAAAGAGGGAATCCCAAGCAGGCTCCATGCCCAGCTTAGAGACCGATGTGGGGCTGGATCTCAGGATCCTGAGATCATGACCTGAGCTGAAATCAAGAGTCAGATGCTTAACCGACTGAGCCACCCAGGTGCCCCTACATGTAACTCTTTATGTAATCTTTAAACTGTTAAAACATAAATTACTACAAAAATGGGGATTTAGAATATTTGCACTGGAATCAACCACAGAATTCAATAGGGTTATAAAGAATAGAATATATATTTAAACTATCTTGAATTGTATCTAAGTATAAATAGATTAAGGCTAATTCCAGAGGATAATATCCAAAGATTGGATAATATACTCTTTTCAGCATAAGTAAACTAAATTTCTGTTTTAAAAACACTTGTTTTGAAATTTCTCACCTCTGCCGACTATTTTGTCTGCCTCTAGTTCGGAAGGTATGTTAAATGTCACCTTTTCACAGCCCTCACAAGCAAAACTGAAGACCTAGAATTAAAAAAAAAAAAGGTCACATTAATACAGTATAGAATAAAGAACAAAGTTTCAGATAAACAAGAAAAGTAGGTCCTAGAGATCTACTGTAAAATATAGTGCCTATAGTTAACAATACCATATTATATACTTAAAATTTTTGCTAAAAGCATAGTGCTCTTATCATAAGAAAATAATACAAATTAAATAAAGAGGGTGGGAGGAAACTTTTAGAGATAATGGATATATGTATGTCATAGATTGTGGTGATGATTTCATAGATGTATACTTATCTCTAAACTCATCAAGTTGTATATATTAAACATGTACAGCTTTTTGTATGTCAATCTTGCCTCAATAAAGTGGTTTAAAAAAAAGGAGAAACAAAACCACATGATTATCTCAATAGATGCAAGCAATTGACAAAATCCAACCTCTATTTACAATTAAAAGCCATCAATAAACTAGGAATACAAAGGAACTTGCTCAACATGATAAAGGACATGTATGGAAAACTTACAACCAACATCATACTTAATGAAGAAAGACCGAACGCTTTCCTTTGACATCAGCAACAAGACAATGATGCCCTCTCTCACCACTTCTATTCAACATAATACAGGAGCTTCTAGACAGGGTGATTGTACATGCACACGCATGCGCACATACAAACACACACATATATACACACACAAATTAAAGGCCTCTAGATTGGAAAGGAAGGAGCAAAAAGTCTCTTTTTGCAGATGATGTGATCTTGTACGTAGAAAATCCAAAGGAATCAAAAATAATAAATGAGTTCAGCAAGGTTGCAAGATACAAGATTAACATACAAAAGTCGACTACATTCCTATATACTAGCAATAAAAAAATCTGAAAATAAAGGTAAGCAACTACTTGCATTCATGATAGGTGTTCCATCTTCATGGATCAGAAGATAAATTTCCAAAATTCACCAGAGTCAATGCAATCTCCATTAAAATCCCAAAAAGCTTTTTTCAGAAATTAAAAATTAATCCTTGTAGAAATGCAAGGGACCCAAAGACCCAAATAAACTTAAAAACAACTAAGTCATAAGACTTACATTTCCTAATTTCAAAATTTACTACAAAGATACGATAATCAAGACAGAGTGTTACTGGCATAAGGGTAAACATATAGACAAATGGAACAGAACTGAAATCCTATAAATTAGCCTTTACATTTGTGGTTAGCCAATTTTGGGCAAAGGTTTCAGAAAGTTCAAGGGAAAAAGTCTTTTCAACAAAGTGTGCCGAGACAATTAAATATCCTCATTAAAAAATGAATTTGTATCCTTACCTCATACCACATGTAAAATTACCTCAAAGTGGATCACAGACCTAAAGAACTAAAACTATTTAGAGGAAAACTGAAAATAAATCTTTATGATCTTGGGTTAGGCAATGATGCCTTATAACACCAAAAGCACAAATGATAAAAGAAAAATGAATAGGACTTAATCAAATTTAAACACCAAAAGCACAAATGATAAAAGAAAAATGAATAGGACTTAATCAAATTTAAAACTTTTGCTCTTTAAAAGATACCATACTGCAGAAAGTGAAATTATAACCTACAGCATGGGAGAAAACATTTCCTAATCACGTAAAAATAAAGGACATACCAAAAAAATATTAAAAACTTTTACAACTCAATAATAAAAAGACAAACACAAAAAATGGGCAATGGATTTGAGTAACTGTCATCCAAAGAAAATATATAAGCAGTCAATAAGTGGATGAAAAGATGCCCAACATCATTAGGCCCTACAGTTAGGCAAACTTAAACCACAATGAGATACCCACTAGGATGGCTAAAATAAACAAGACAGAAAAATAACAAGAGTTGCCAAGGATGGAACCCTCATGCATTGCTGGTGGAAACATAAAATGGTGCAACAGATTTGAAACATAGTTTGGCAGTTTCTGAAAAAGTTAATCATACACTTAACATATAATCTAGCAATTCTACTCCTACCCATAAAAAATGAAAACCTACATCCACACAAAATCTTGTACATGAATATTCACAGCAGCATTACTTATACTTACAATAACGAAAGAGTGGAAACACCCCACAGGGCCATCAACTTACAAATGGATACACAAAATGTGATACATCCAAATGGAATATTATTTAGCCATAAAAAGAGACGAGGAACTGATTGTAATGCTACAACACAGATAAACCTAAAAATCATTATGCTCAGTGAAAGAAATGACACAAAGGAGCACATATTGTGTAATTTCATGTATATGAAATGTCCAAAAAGGGTAAATACATAGAAACAGACTAGAGTAGTTGTGTAGGGCTGGGTGTAGGAATGGGAAGTGACCATAAATGGACATGAAGTTTCTTTTTAAGGTAATAGAAATATTCTAAAATTAGATTGTGGTAATGATTGTGCATTCTGTAAATTTGCTAAAATTTATTAAATTGTGCACAACATATGTGAGTTTTATGGAATGTAAATTATATCTTTAAAACACAGTTTTAAAAAATGGATTACATTGTCATTGATATAAAAATCATTCTTTGCACACCCACCTCTACAAATTGGCAGTGAGAAGCTCTTCCAAATTTACAAATTCACATAAGTAACTTCAGCAAGACAAAACTGGATAATAACCACAAAGAAGTATTGCACTTCTGACATAATCAAATGTAAAACAAATTCCTTCACAAAATTAAGAGTCATGGTGGTAACAAATTATAAATACATATATGCATATACATATGCTTAATCAAATCTTATACTAATATGTTAGTGCAATATAACTACAATGTATGATCTATCTTATCCTTGCTTGAATTAGTAAGGAAAACAACACAAAGATAGCGTCAACATGTAATAGTGTTGTTTAATTTAAATATAATAAGCAAAAAGTCATTTCACAGCATCATAATCAGATTGCCCTGACAATAAAACAATAAGTTGTTTGCTCATAAAAATAATTCAACCATATGATGTATGCTCAATTGAATATTGTCCCTAAGAATATAGTTGTCAGCATGGGTGAAAAATGGTTTTATTTAATAATGCACCCATTGGTCCAACTATGTTTGAACTCTATAGTTGGTATTTCTGACCTATCAAAAGAAAGCCATGTTCAATATATTTTAATCACAACTCTTTAAAAAATATTTGAAGTTAAATGTTAAATATTTAAAACAAACAGAACATATTATAATAAATGTGCATGTGCCTATCCAGATTTTTTAATTTTACAATTTTTGCTTCTTTTTTTTTTTTTTGAAGTTTATTTTAGTAACCTCTACATCCAACATGGGGCTCGAACTCATGACCCCTAAGATCAAGAGTTTCATGCTCTTCCAACTGGGTTTGCCAGGTGCCCTGTTGCTTCATTTTTTTATTAAAATTTACACATCTGGCTTTGCTCTACTCCATTTCCATTTCTCTTCTTCAAGGAAGAGTTTTTTCTAAATTGGCATTTATACTTCATTTTATTATATATGTATGCACCTATAAAATATAAGTTGATATTGTATGCAGTATGTGTCTTCATGCATCTTTTTGCAACTTGCATTTTTCACTCAACAATATATTTAAGATTTTTCTAGGACTACACCACAGTTTATTTTGCTCATTCCCCTATGATAATCATTTAGACTATATTCTTGTTTTCCATTTTCTCTATTACAAATGACACTCCAATAAACAGCTTTGCAGGTGCAGAATATTAGAAGAGAAATACATTACTTCAATTCAATTAACTATTGCCAAGTTGCTGTCCAAAGTGCTAACATCAATTTATATTAATGTCCCCAGAATATTAGATCCCTCTGTTTCTCATATCCTCTACTATAATTAATTATACTTGGCTTTTCTAATTTTTGCCCATTCTATAGCAGTCACTTTAATGTGTATTTTCTTAATTTCTAGTGAGACTGAATATTGTTTCTTCTGTTCATTTGCCATTTGCCTTCTGTAAATCATCCATTCCTCTCATTTAATCATTTCATTTATGGTCTTTTTAAATTATATTTTCCTTATAGATTTATGTAGGTTACTTTTTTACTCTTTTAGTGGTATCTTTCTGGATAAACAGTAATTCAGTTTTAAAGTAGTCAAATTTATCAAGCATTTCCTTTAGTTTTCTTTTTTAAAGATTTTATTTATTTGAGAGAGAGAGAGAGAGAGACAGCACACAGGAGGGGTAGAGGGAGAGAACCTTCAAGCAGACACCACCACCCCCACCTCACCAGTGTGCAGCCCAACTCCAGGCTTGATCTCAAAACCCACAAGATCCTGATCTGAGTCAAAACCAAGAGTTGGATGCTCAACCGACTGAGCCACCCAGTAGTCAATTTCATTAAACATTTCTTCTAGTTTATACTTTTGTGTATTAATATCTCCCCCTCTACCCTGTCATAAACATATTATCCGGTATTTTCTCATAAAAATTTTAAAGTTACTTCCAACGTTTTAATATTTTACTCATTGGGAATGTATTCTGTATGTGATTCACTATAAATATCTAATCTTATCATTTGCCATATGGATAGGCAACTATATAGAATCAGTACTGAGCAACTCTTCCCTTCTTAACTCACAATGATAATGCTGCATACATCACATGCATGGACCCCAAATATAGAATCTATTTCTGGGCCCTCTGCACTATTTCATCAATATATGTGTTTATCTCTACATCAACACTATATTGTTTAAACTAATATAGCTTTATTATAGATTGTAGTATTTGTTATGGTGACCCCAACCCCTATTATCTTCCTTTAAATTATGTTTGTTTTGTTAGCCTCCTACTCTTTCAAAAAATTCTTATGATCAGCTGACCAATTCCATGAAAAATCTTTCTACAATTTTTATCCAGGAAATTTGCTTACTTTTACTAGTTCTGGTAGTTTGTGAAGATAGTGTAGGATCTCCCATGTAGCTAATCCTAAAGCTGGCAAAATGGCAATTAGATTTTCTTTCTTTAAATCCTAACCTCTTTCATTATTGCTATTACATATTTTATATGATGCATGTGCTTGTTAGGACCTCCAGTAGAATGCTGAATGGGAACAGCTATAGTGACCATTCTGGATTTGTTTCTAATTTTAAAGATAATGCCTTTACCATTTCACCATTCATTAAGAGTTCCTTCCTTCCATTCCTCCTTCCTTCCTTCCTTCCCTCTTTTCCCTTCTTTCTTTCTTCCTGTCTTTTTTCTTTTTTAAATTTTTTTAACATTTCTTTTTTTTTTTAAGATTTTATTTATTTATTTATTTGTGAGAGAGAGAGTGAGAAACAGCATGAGAGAGGAGACGGTCAGAGGGAGAAGCAGGCTCGCCGCTGAGCCGGGAGCCCAATGTGGGACTCGATCCCAGGACTCCGGGATCATGACCTGAGCCGAAGGCAGTCACTTAACCAACTGAGAGCCACCCAGGCGCCCCTCTTCCTGTCTTTTTTCATTCATTAATTTTTGTTAGGTGTGCCTCAATATGTTTAAGACAAAAAAAAAAAAGTTCATTCCCTTACATTCCTAGTCTGCTAAGAATATTTTATAGCAATAAATGTAATTTCCACTTATTTTGAAACATATAGTTTTTCTCTCTGAATATGTTACTATGTTAAAATACAATAATAGTTTTCTAGGATGCCTGGTGGTTCAGTCAGTTAAGTGACTGACTCTTGATTTCTGCTCATGTCATGATCTCAGGGTCATGAGATCAAGCCACACTGGGCTCCGTGCTGGGCATGAAGCCTGCTTAGGGTTCTCTCTGTCCCTCTCTCTTTGCCCCTTCCCCCTCTCATGCACGCACACACACACACGCACTCACTCTCTCTAAAAAAAAAAAAACAAAAAACCAATAACAGATTTGGTAATAGGAAACCATCTTTCCATTTCTGAGATAAATCTTACATGGACATGATAATTTTTTTTTTTTAAGATTTTATTTATTTATTTATTTATTTATTTGACAGAAAGATAGAGAGACAGAGAGCACAAGTAGGCAGAGTGGCAGGCAGAGGGAGAGGAAGAAGCAGGCTCTCCGCCGAGCAGGACCCCAGGATCATGACCTGAGCCGAAGGCAGCTGCTTAACCGACTGAGCCACCCAGGTGCCCCGGACATGATAACTTTTTAAATATATGATTGGTTTGGTTTGTTGCTATTTATTTTAGTATTTCAAATATATGTCCATAAGTGAAATCAGGCTACTACTCTTCAATATCATACAATCCTTATAAAATGAGTTAAAAACAATTTCACTTTTTTCAGTTCTTTGAAACAATTTATATACGGGAGAGATTATCTGTTCCATATAATTATGGAAGAATTTACCTATCACAGTCCTAGGCTTGATGGATATGAAGGTGTCTGTATGTCAAAACATTTAACTTTTAATTCAATATCTTTAATCGTTTTAAGTCTATTTAGGTTTTGTATACTTCCTTGAGCCAGTTGGTAATTTGTATTTTGTAGGAAATTGCTCGTTCTGTTTTCAAATTAACTGAATACATTAATATTATTATCTATTTACTTAAAACATCTGTCCTCTCTATGACTACGCCTCCTTTTATTCCTAATATTGCTTTATCTGTGCTTTCTCTATTTCTTACTTGTTCAACCTTAGCAGGGTTTATGTATATTTTCAAAGAATAGCTTTTGGTTTTGTTGATGCTCCGTATTGCTTGTTTCTTTGTAAGATATAAATACAAAAGGCTATATATATAGCATACATGTTTTAAAAATAATAATATGAACACTAGGGTGCTCACTTTCAAAGTTAAGAAATAAAATATTACTACTATTTTCAAAGTTTCTCTATACCTCTCCTCAGGTACATTTTCTTCCTTCCCACAACCCCTAAAACTAATGGATAGTTTTTGTGTTAATTATGTATTTCCCTGCCTCTGCTTAATTTTATCTCATGTATCTGTCCTTAAAGAAGATACAGGGGTTTTTTTGCCAATTTGGGGCTTTTACATATACGTAGTCATATGCTAATTATATGCTACTTGATTTCTTTGCTCAAATTATGTTTGTGAAATTGATCCATGCTGAGCATACAGCAGTAGTTCATTCACATTCATTATTATATAGTACATCACTGCAATGTATAATTAATTCATTAATATAATTTTTGAAAGGGATCATATTCATGTGTAGATTTCAGTTTATGTCATGCTTCTTGAAATTATAATTTGGTATTCTGTTTGTAGAGATTGGCTATATTATTGAAAATAAAATAAAAATGTAAAGACACCATTAGATTAGTAATGGTGAATTAATGACCTTTAAAGCTATTTTAAAAATAACTTTTGTATAAAAGAATGCCCAATTAAAAAAGCAACATTCCAAAAATAATTTTAAGATTAATGAATTACGGATTGACTATTTGAGTTATAAAAGACTCTCTTTGAATGGAAAATCATTTAAATATCTGATTTATGAAGCCTAGAGCTGCAGAACTTTACATTAAAATGTAGCAAATTGAGTTTTAAAAAATGATAACCAAGTATTGTCCATGTGGTCTGGGAAAAATTACTTTGATTCATCTTACAGTATTATTCAAATTTGATTAATTCTGTGATAGAAAGTTTATCATACAAATAATTAAATCCGGATAAGAAAATCTAATGCCAAAGGAGAGTGAAAATGAGAGCGGTTATCTGAAATTGTTTTACTTCTCTCCTGTGTACAGTTTTACTGTGAATACACAGGTAGGCTTTCTAAAATGACACCCTTTTTCAACAAAGGAAAAAGAAGCTAAACAATGGAAATTTATGAAAAGTCTGAAAAATAAATAGGATCTTCTTAGCTGAGCATAATAGTTATGAAATTTTAAATTTCTCATTTCTCCTATAGACACCTGCCTTCTGCAAAATGGAAATATTACCTTTCAAATTCTTACCAGCTCAAAGGTAAATCAAAAGATTGACCTCTCTGTACTCACGGGACTTAGATCATGCTAATAAATTTCTTTCTAACCAAACTCTTTGTAAGACAGGAATTCTAGTTAAATGGAAAGCAGGATTAACCACAGGTGACCACAGATTCCATATATGGAATGCTAACTGCCAAGGGGATTACAACAGGACCAAAAAATGTGCATAGGCTTACATATATTTAGTGATTCAGAAGGTGTTGCAGGATCTAGCTCTATCTCAATACAAACATCAACAATCTCCTTTTAAAAGGCTAGCTGATAATGCACCCATCAAATATATACCAAAACTCTGACTTTCTTAGGATCGTAGTTTTAAAATTAACCAGTTGGCATTTACTTCCTTTGTTTGCCTTAGCGTTTTTGTCACTAATGCAAAAATCAATAGCAATTATTGTACTCTTATTTTTAAAAGATTAATATGTCAAATGTTATCAAGAACAACAACAACAACAAAAAGTCTGCTAAAGGAGTCACATTATTCTTGTTAATTAATGCTATAAAATCTGAAAAGCGAGAATGCCCATTTGTCAGCATAGGTGGCAGGTAGGATTCACATCCTCCGAGGGAAAACAGTATGTTATGCTAGAAAGGAAAACACTATTTTAATTCCTTTTGAAGAGTCCTTTCAGGAAAATGAAAGATTCACTGTGCCCAAGAACATACTATTTAAAATATATAATAGATAACAATTCCCAAAGTGGATTTAGTATGGTGAACAATATTAAACATATTTGAAAGGTACTGTTATTTATAATGTGGCATAACAGCTGAGCAACTAAGCTAATGCAAATTCGTGTTCAATTTTTGTTACATTCAGAGGAGAAACATTTTAAGAGACATTCAGTACTTTCAACAGCAGTGGGATGGTCTGATATGTTTACTTTCCAGTCCCTGCCCCACTCCTCTGCTCTTTTTTTTTTTTCCTGTGAGTTGGGGGGGGGGGGGTTATTAGGAATTTATTTTGTGGCCATAGTGTAGACTGTACTGAGGATAGAGAGCTCTGAAAGGGATGCAGATGCAGGAGAAGGGTGCAAATGGGAAATGCCTCAGCTTATGGGACAGCCGAGTGGGAAGGCTAACCTGTTAAAATCTCAGTTTTGTGTTAAAGACTTGCTTTGAAGAGCTCTCACTTCAAACAAGGAATTGTTTTTGAGAGATCCATTAAAGTATCTATAAAACGAAAACTGTGTCTCTAAAGTGTTATGCCATTAATACTATACTGAGTCCTATGAGTCAAAGGGAAATACCAACAGTAGATGGTCAACAGAGGTCTTCATTTGCCCATCAGGGCAGAAACTGAAGTTATTTGTGCACTGGGGGTTTTGGATGAAAGAAATTATTCTATGTACACTCTCCAGTATTCAAGTCTCCAGAAAATCCCATTCAGTCTAAACTTCAGGAAATTCTTTTAAAAATAATCCTAAACGAGTATGTCTAACACTAGAGCTGACGCTATCTCCGTATAGACTAACACATACTTTCTTGCCTTGCCACACCCCAACACCTGCACCTCCATTCCCGTCACCGTGACAGTTGCTTGAATTCCACACCCTCCCCTCCAGAGAGATCTTGGGAGCAAGGCACCTCTGCAGTTTCTTCTCTCCATTCTCCAATCCCTTTCGCAGAGAAAACACAAACCACTAAATCCATACTTCTAAACGTAAAAACTGGAAACTCTTCCAAATTTATCACAAAAGAGCACACTTTGAGGCCAGTTCTCATTTGTAGAGTCATTTCATCAGCTCATTTTGTTGGAACAGCTGCCTTGCAGATCAACGCCCTCATTTGTACAATTCATTGTCCATAAACATATCTTAGAATATTTCTAACTCGCTGATTCAAAGAGAAGACAAAGCTTTGCTCCATCCACTCGCCCTGCCTGGGGGCAGCGGAATCCGTGTAGCCAGAGCCAACCTACTCCCGAGTTAGGCAGGTCCTCCCCGCACCGCACCCCACGCCCATCCGTGGATGCGGGGATGCGGGTCTGCGGCTCCTCTCCACAGCACTTCCCGAGCGCAACCCCGGGCTACTCTGAAGCTCCGCGCGTAATCGCGCCGTCAGAGTTCCGGATTTTTCCCTGTATGTCTCCCAAATTCTCGGAGAATTGTCCCTAATTTCCTCTCCAGGCGAATCTCGTCCTGAGTCGCGGGTTTCCAGGGCACAGGAGACCCGAAGCTGGGCTCCGGCTTCCCCGAGCCGGACAAAGTACCACCCAGACCCACGCCTCTCCCACCCCTCCACCCACCCGGACTCTACCCTCTCTGCCCCACCCCAACAGCCCCCCTTCCCCCGCATTACACCACCGAGCCCAACCCCAGTCCCGATCCAGCCTTCCCACGCCCTCGTGCCTCAGGCACACTTCGCCTCCGGCCAGGAGACTCGTGGGTGAGCTCTGAATAACCTTTAGCAGAAGGACAACCTGGAAGCCGGTGTTCAGAGTTAATCCCACGCGGGGACCCAGGGACACCACTGCAGCCCCTCCACTCACTAACGTCCCCATCCCAGGGGACCCTGGGGTGGGGCAGCCTCTTGAACCTCATCTCACGTCTGCTTTACTCACTCAGGGATCCTGAAATACCTGACCAAGTACTGTTCGTCCCTCTCCACCCAGATGTGCCCCAATCATCAAAGCCAGCCCGGGGAGCCGGGGGAAGAGGGCGAGCCCCAGGCGCCCGCGAAGGCCCGGGAGAGCGCAGCCACGCCGGAGCGCCACTCGTAATTCAGACAATCGGACGTGATGTCCCAAAGACAAAACTCAGTCCCGAGTCGTCCCTCCAAGGATCGTTTTCTGCTGTCACCGGTCCGGGCCCAAATTTGGCTCGGCGGAGCCGCGGCCGTCAGCTCTCTGTCCGCTTCGCCCCGGTTCCGCTTTCCCCGCGGGACCAGGGCGGGTCCAGCCCTTCCCCATCCCGGCTCCCGCCCGGGCTCCCACTCACCGCGAGGGTCA
Source organism: Mirounga angustirostris (assembly GCF_029215605.1). Lineage (NCBI taxonomy): Eukaryota > Metazoa > Chordata > Mammalia > Carnivora > Phocidae > Mirounga > Mirounga angustirostris. The sequence continues at coordinate 40,628,606 of NW_026991722.1, read as the reverse complement.
GCAGCAGCCTGCGGAGGGCTCCGCGCAGGGGGGTCCGAGGCTCGGCGGTGGCCATAGGGGCGCAGGGCGGGAAGGGGGAAGGCGGGCGCCGGGCGGGAGGCCAGAGGTGAGAGCCCACGGAGGTGCAGCGGCGCGCGCGGTGCGGGCGTGCCTCGCTGCCACTCCTCTTTAAGTCTCCTTGGCCTCTGTCCGGCTCGCCTGCCCGGGAGCGTGTTCGCTCCTGCGACGGGATTGGACCCAGGAGACGCCGAGCCGCCCCTCCTGGTTATTTGTCAAGTTTTATCACGCGGGGAGCTGGGGAGCTGCCCTAGCCTGCCCCTCCGCTCCCCGGGGGCCGCGCCGAGTGCTGGCCCGCGAGAAAGCGGTCCCAGCCCCACCCTCTGCCGGCTTTCCCACGCCCCTCGTCTGCCCGGCGGCGCTCCCGCCCGGCCCTCGGTCCGCCCGGCCCCGGCCTCCCAGATTGTCCCGGGGCCTACCCCTCACCCGCGCTGCTTGCGCGCATTCCCGCTGCAGGGCCCAAGTCTGCCTGCAGGGATCCCTGTCCCAACACGGGCGCTCCGGGGTGCCAGGAACACCATTGTGATCGGATCGGGGAGACTCCCTTCAGCTCCTGGTCAGATGCTGGGCCTGTCTCTTGGTTAATACAACATTTATATATTCTTTCCAAATTGGACTAACATGGTAAGATAAAGGACAGAGGGAGAATTATCCCAAGTGGCATGTGTAAACTGGCATTGGGTATACCAGAAATTAAAACCAAGTAGAAGAAATTCTGATATCTGGCCATTTTAAGTACCTAAAATACGAGTGATTACATCCAGAGCTTTCTTTACTGCCAATTTTGTGACCTTATATGAAGCTTCTAAGGAAGAATTTGTTCTTATATGTAAATTGTTGATTTAGTAATTACATGGTAATTGTACTAAGGTGCCATTTTTCAGTTTGCTGTAAAAGGAAAATCTATCACACAAAACCCTCTACTCTAAATTGAGGCTTGCAACTCAATATCACTCAATAAACACGCATCAAGGCTCAGTTGCCTGGGCACTGAGTGAAGGGCTAGCGGAAAGAGAAGTACAAAACCCAGCTCCTGTCCCAAGTAACCCAAAGTCTAGGAGGGAATAAAGGCAAGCATCATAGCCCAACATGGTAAATGTTTTGATAGGTCACTTACAACAACACCTAGGCACATTCCTTTATTTCTCTCTAGATGAAATTTTGTGTCCTCAAAGCCCCCACTTGGCAGATTCGGAAGGAACTCCTTCTTAGATGCGTCACTGCTCTTCAAAGTCCATGTACAAGTTCCACGGTCAGAATCCTCAGATAGTCCAGATTATTCAGGGAAGGTGCCATGGCCTTCATTCATCCTGGCCTGGTCATCCCAGTAGGCTAGTGGACTGAAGTCTGGGGCTTCCCTGAAATGCACAGGCTCTTAGGATTTGGACAGTAAGTTCAGCATCCAGTCCCATCTCTGAGGCATTCAAGGCACCCATCAGAAATCCTGTCTCACCTCTGGAGGCCTCCATATGAAAGAGCTTTCCCAGTTTCAGAGCAAGGTCTCCAACCTTCTCTCCACTCCAATCATTTTCATCCCACACAAGAAAGACCTCAGGGAAAGTCTCTCAAAGATTCCTCTGGCCCCAGCCAGCCTTTAGAAACACAAGTGAATCATGGCTTTCCTGTAACAGAGATGATGCCGTGGATTGAACTGTGTCCTTTCAAAATTCATATGCTGAAGACCTAACCTCCATATGACTGCATTTGGAGACAGGGCCTCTCAGGAAGTAATTAACATTAACAAGGTTATGATGGTAGGGCCCTGATCTGATGGAATTACGTCCTTATGAGAAGAGCTCCCCTCCTCTCTCTCTGTCTCAGTCTCTCCCTCTCTCTCTTTCTCTGTTCCATGTGTGGGCACAGTGAGGTGGTGACTGTCTACAAACCAGAAAGAGAGTCCTCATCAGAAATCAAATAGACCAACACCTTAATTTGGGGTCCTTAGAATCCAGAGCTGAACACTAATGCTTGAGATAAGAACCAACAGAGAAAAGGAGAGGGTGGGAGCATGTTCCAGACAAAGGCCACAGCATTTCTGAAGCACTAGAGAGCCTTGTAACAACTTCCTCCATCAGGGAAACAGGAAGGGAGTTTCTCCAGAAAGCCTGGCATTCAGAAGTTCTATGACTGGGAATTAGATCAGAAAGATAGGCTGTAACAAACCAGGCTGAGGAGTTGAATTTCATCCTGGAAAAAATGAAGAACCTTCCACTCAATCTGTAAAAATGGTTACTAACTGCAGTTACACAGTCATCACTTTTGGTGAGTTAATGAACTCATTAACTTCCTTCGTAACCTGTTTATGTCTTCATACAGCTTTCCCTTAGTACTCAGGGAATAAAAGTCTTTGAAATGTTTTTCTTTATTCGAAGTAGCCCTGCTTTTCAATGATTTCAATTTTATCTACTAGAGTGAGTCCGACCTGTTTATTACTGTCATCCAAATGACTAAAACCATAAGATAGCTATTATCGTTTCAGTCTGTACTGTGTAATTGAGGAGATTGCTGAGCCTACTGACTATGGAACAGTTATTCTGAGCTTCCATTTTTAGCTTCTACAAAATAAAAGTTATAGGAGTCTTTCCAGAAATCCTGTAAGAAAGCATATTGGGGACATTTTCCATTTATACTGCAAATTTTCAGTGCAAAAAGAATACTGAATAACTGGGTGTAGTTTTAGTTACTGAGTTGGCGTGTCCTGTTTTGTTATAGCATGTGCTTGTCCATCATGAGTAGACTAGACTAAGTTCTAATGAAAAATGCATTTTTATAGTTTAGAAGAATCATCATAGGCAGTTAAAATTATAATATAAATGTGACTTGAGGATAAATTAAAATTGCTTTTATTTTTCCTATGTAAATTATAATATGAAATGAGTTTGTTGAAAATCTATTTAAAATACAAGCCTCAGTTTAAGGATAGTGAGACCTGAATCCTTCTATAAAGTTAACTTTAAATCATCACGAGACATCATAAAGCATAAAGAGTTATTCTGAAATGTCTTTATTTTAATACCCCATTTCCCAAACTGCCAAAGCAGTTGGAAATCACTCCTAAAAGAATAGTGTACAAAAATGGGAAGGAAAGGTATTATTTTCCCTTGTTATGTTCTTAGTTTGAAGGGTAAGAACAGCAAGAATAAAGAATCAAAATGGGAAGCGATTTTAGGCTGAAGTACAAAATTTCAGGAATCCAAGTAAATCCTAAAATTTTCAGTAGAAAGTAAACCTAAGATTATTAAGAAGAGTTGTCTGTACTTAGGCAGGACCTCTGGCCACAGAAAGGGTAATGACCTTAAGAGGCAGGAGCTAACCCCCAGCCCACTGAGAAACCTACCTTGCACAACTCAATGCCAACAGGTGCTGGTCTCACACACTTACTCACCTCTGTGGCTTATGTGGGTGGTGACATGGCAAGTGTGGGTCTCCTCACACACACCTATAAAATACAACCAAGACAACTGTATGATGTTTGGAATGAACCTGCTAATAAGGAAAGAGAAATTTGTGAAAAGCTTAAACTAAAACCAAGTAAAAGATTGGTCTTGAATAGTCCTTTTTTTTTAAAGATTTTATTTATTTATTTATTTATTTATTTATTTATTTATTTGAGAGAGAGAGAGAGAGAGAGAGAGAGAGAAATAGCATGAGAGGGGAGAGGGTCAGAGGGAGAATCAGGCTCCATGTTGAGCCAGGAGCCCGACGTGGGACTCCATCACAGGACTCAGGGATCATGACGTGAGCTAAAGGCAACTGCTTAACCAACTGAGCTACCCAGGCGCCCAGTCCTTCTTGAGACATAAAATGAGTTCCGCCATGATACAGCAGGTCAGAAGCACTTTGAGAATACTGCTTAGAATCAATGGTTGCTGTATAAGCAGTAATCGGGCAAATTACTTACTGGATCAGCAGTGAGGAATACTGTACAGATGTGTACTCAAATGCCAGGAGGCCGTGCAGACTTTATTTTTGGAAATTAGCTCTCCTTAACCTACCCACTTGCTCTTTCAGAGAGACACTTTCCTTCTACTTGGGAACCAAGCAGTCGTTTTCCTCCAAGAGTAATCACCTCTGCTACTACCACTCAGGTTCCAGGAAAAGACACTGCTCTTCCTGTACCATCTCTCTGAAGTATGACTAGAGGCCCTCCACTATTTCCCACAATGCCACTGAGAACAGCCTTGACTTTTTGGTCATTTAAAAAGACTGCTGAGACTTGGAATAATAGACAATTGAAGTCAAGAATAACCTATAGGGCGCCTGGGTGGCTCAGTTGGTTAAGCGACTGCCTTCGGCTCAGGTCATGATCCTGGAGTCCCGGGATCGAGTCCCGCATCGGGCTCCCTGCTCGGCAGGGAGCCTGCTTCTGCCTCTGACCCTCCCCCCTCTCATGTGCTCTCTCTCATTCTCTCTCTCTCAAATAAATAAATAAATAATCTTAAAAAAAAAAAAAAAAAAGAAATGTAAAATACCCGTCCATGACAGTCTTACGGTGCTTCTTCTACAAACAGGCCTTTTTAAGGCGGGAAGTGGTCTTCTAGCGACTTCTCACTGGACTGGAAGGAATGGTGATTTCCACACAAAATACAAAACCCCATTGTATGGTTGATAACTTCCTCCAGGAACTGGCCAAAAACAATATAACAAAGCCCTGACTCAGGGTGAAATTTTAGTCCCTCTCATTGTGGAATCATCCCATAATTCTTCACTTCAGTCTCCTTCAGAGTGGAAATCTCCTCCCACTGGGTGAGGCTGTAGTTTCTCCTGGACATTCTCATGTCCCCAGGAGCTCACTGTGTGCATCTGTCTGTTCAAAGGGCATTGCTCAAGCAAGAAGGTTTACAGATGTGAGTGGGCTGACTTCCAGATCCCATGTGTCATTTATCTCCATGTCATCCTCTGATTCACTGCCCCATCAGCCTTCTTTTGTCCTACACATTTAGGAGGACCATCCCTCAACACCAGCTTGGGGAAGCAGCATATCTCCCAGCTCAAATGCCTATCAACTAGCTCAGGACTAGAAAAGCAGCCTTTCCCACCAGTTCCCTATAGGCAGTAAAGTAAACTCAATAATTTACTTCATCTTTTATGGATTTATTGTTATTAATTTGTTCTATTGATTATCAATTATCTATTCATTATTTTTACTTACTCAAGATTTATTATTCTTGATTTGTCTTTTCTTTTCAGCCTGCCCAGTTTCGCAAGCCCTTCTGTCACTAGATGAGGTTTTCCACCCATGAGCTATTTAGTCTTTACTAAATTGTTTAGCCAATGCCACCACAATAATTGGTTCTTTTCTTGCATTGTTTTCAAGTGTCGTATTTGTGTTTGCTTTTCAATGTTATAAGCTACTCACGTTCCTAACTGGTAAACTGGAGTCTTAACTTGCACGTACCTATGTAAGGTTATGCCAGATTCTTACTCCTCTAAACAACCCTAATGCAAGGGTCTTACCCAAACATTTACAAACACAAAAACACAAAAACTGAAGGGCTAGTAATATTCCTAGTAGGCATATGGGCATGTACCAGGAAAGCTATTTTGTTGTCACCTTCTACTAACTTTGTTTTTAAATTTTATTCATTTATTTTATTTTTTTTTAATTTTTTTTAAGATTTTGTTTATTTTTATTTATTTGACAGAGAGAGAGAAACAGCGTGAGGGGGATAGGGTCAGAGGGAGAAGCAGGCTCCCCGCCGAGCCGGGAGCCCGATGCGGGACTCCATCCCAGAACTCCGGGATCATGACCCGAGCCGAAGGCAGCCGCTTAACGAACTGAGCCACCCAGGCGCCCCCATTTATTTAAGTAAGTAAGCTCGACACCCAGTGTGGGCCTCAAACTCATGACTCTGAGATCCAGAGTCAAATGATCTGGGCACCTGGGTGGCTCAGTTGGTTAAGCAACTGCCTTCGGCTCAGGTCATGATCTCAGGGTCCTGGGATCAAGTCCCGCATCGGGCTCCCTGCTCAGCGGGGAGTCTGCTTCTCCCTCTGACCCTCCTCCCTCTCATGCTCTCTGTCTCTCATTCTCTCTCTCGCAAATAAATAAAAAATCTTAAAAAAAAAAAAAAAAAAAGAGTCAAATGATCTTCCCACTGAGCCAGCTAGGCACCCCCCACTTTCTACTAACTTTACAGTGTTCTCAACATGTTCAATAAAATTGGCTGTTTCTCCCAGATTCCAAGTTCTGTTCAGATGGTGGTCAGAGGAGGTCTAATCTTAACTATAATACTTTACTTTTAAAATGAGAATCTTGGGCCAAAATCTCCTTGCCAGGCACCCAAAGTAATAAATATTTTTTATAAATGTCAGAATAAATGATTTCAAACTCAGAGGCATCCATAAGAACTTCTTTATTTCCTCTTCAAGAGAACATTAAGTAGCAATCAGATATTATCTGGAACAGCTTCTCAACCATCTAACGAATTATCTGATCTCAACTGCTGTATTGCTCCAAAGATCTAGGCAGAGACTGGAGACCACTGTCTCCCACACTCCTCTTATCCAGGATGGGTGGACAAGAAGAAGTTGGGAAGGGACAAACACTATGGATGTGGCCTTGAGATCTTGTCTCTTCTATGGTGACCTGTTTTTCTGTAATATTTCCAAGATAATTGACACCGGTGTTACCCAATCTCAACTTTTCTTTTCTCACTTGATACACTGAGAGTCAGGTTTTTCTCTTACCAGAGATCCTGGAAAGTGATAAGTGATAAGCACACACAAGTTTTTACGACATAATGGAAGACAAAGGACATCTTATTTTCTGTCATGTTCCCTTGTTATAACATATAAATGGTCCCCTGAGAATAAGGTCGTCTGAGCCTTGCTCTACCAGGCTCTCCTGTGACAGTTTTCCAAATTCATCTATTCTAGAAGAAAGTACTGTATTATGGCAATTGGCCAGGAATATACCAGGTCTTTTTCCCCAAGTTTGTCCAAAGGCCTCTAGTTCATTTCTCCCCTTAATTACTTCTTTTAATTTTGAACAAATGGGGCGACGTTCTTTAGTTCACAACAAATCTTTGTACTTTGCCATTGTTGAGGCAAAACAAAAGAGACTGTTTGGGCAACAACATAATATTAGTAAAATGAAGAAAACCACTTCAAAAATTACAAGAATTCAAGGGGTGCCTGGCTGGCTCAGTCAGTAGAGCATATGAGTCTTGATCTCAGGGTCAGGAGGTCGAGCCCCATGTTGGGCACAAAGATTACTTTTTTAAAAATAAAAAAAATAAACAAAACAAAAATACAAGTCAGCCTGACCTGGGTACTCTAGCCCCATTTGTTTAGAGGTTCTAAGTAAAGTTTTAAATTGTTTGCTAATGTTTGACATAATTGTCTTATGTCATTTTAGAATCTCTGGCCTCTCCATCTTGTAAAAATATAAAATTTTTAAAAAGATTTTTTCTTTTCCATTTGATCCAACTATGCGATTGATCTATACCAACCTGAGGAGGTTCCAATTTACCTCTCCAGTTGGTCAAACAATGATGCTCCTGGACCCTTCTATTTTTCTCTATTGAGGTATAATTTACATAGAGTAAAATTCATAGACCTCAAATGGACACTTCAGTAAGTTTTGACAAATATATATATGTACTGGTGTTACCATCATTCAAATCAAGATACAGAACATTTCTTTCACCCAAGCCAATACCCATCCCACGCAGAGGCAACCACTGTTCTGCTTTCAGTCACAGAGTAGTTTTGACTTCCTTGTAATTTCACATAAATCAGATCACACACTGTATTGCCATCACACATTGTTATCTATCACTGCTCCACTTTTTATCTGTTGGATGTCACTTTTGTGTTATTCCACAGTTTAGTGGCTTAAGACAAGAACCTGTGATCTCACAATTTCTGTAGAATGTAGACGTGGCTTAGCTGGCTGTCTCTGGTGCAGACACTCTGTAGTAAGGTGTTTAGCTAAGGCTGCATCCATCTCAAGGTTCCATGGGATCTGTGTCTTACTTCACTTCTGTGACTTTTGACAGGGTTTCCTTGATGACTGTTAGCCAGATACATCAGTTCCTGGCCACATGGTCCTCTCTAGGGCAGCCCACAACATGGGTACCTGGCTTCCCTCAGGACAAGCAAGAAGGATAAGGTGACCAAAGCGGATGCCACGGTCTTTTTGTAATCCAGTATCAGAAATGACATTCTTGCACCTCTGTCTAATTTTGTTGGCTAGAAATAAGTCACCAGGGATACTCTAAAGTCAACAGAAGGTGATCACAGGAGGGCATGAATACTGGGAGGCAGAGATCTTTGCTTTTGTGTCTGGCGTCTTTCATTTATCCTCTAATAATTAGAATAATGACTTGTTTTACTTAAAATATAAGAACTTTCACAGACAGGTGTTAGAATTTTAGTGTTTTCTTCTCTCTTTGCTGGTTTATATTATCAGAATAAAAGAGAGTTGATAAGCATTTTTTTATTTAATTCAAGTTTATATCCCTCCCACTTTTGAAAAAGAAGGCTTATCAAATTAAATTATATAAAGCAGATACAAAAAATCAGGTATCAGTAAAGCAACTGAAGTGGGTCAATTACTACCATTGAGTCCTGAATTTTGCTCATGACTTTCTTGATATTCAGGCAAGGTATCATACTTTTAGTTTTGGAGTTACATAGCTCTCAGTGTGCAATAAAAGAAAATATGAAAGTTGATCTATAGTGTTAAACATCATCCTAGCATTGTACTAGCATGCTAGAAAACCATTAGGTGAACAAAATGAATCTCATTTTCAAACATGCCTTTTCAAAAACTTTAGAGCACTATTTAGATGCGATGTTCCAATACTGAACATCTTCAAATGCAAATGGCATTTATATATAACTTCTGTCTTATCTCAAATAAGATGGCTTTTGAATGTGGGGCCATCCTTCTCTACAATATCATCCATTAGCACAGGGAGCCCTGGATTACATCAGGAGATCTGCTGGGAGGCCATTCAGTTCCTCCTTTCTGAGCAGTCAACTTTACAAGTCTTAGTAAGACTTCCTTTAAAGGAAACATGTAAAATGACTAAATAACAAATGATAGAATATTGCCTTTTTAAATTTCCTATACAATGCTGAGAGTCAAGAGAAGAACTTTGTCTAAATTACAAGAGACTAGAAATTGCCAAAAATATTATTGGCAACTTTACTAAAGATGCTCAGGCTAAAAAAGCAGAAGGGAGCTTCCTGAGGAATTCAGTTCCAAGTGAAGACAAATGACACAAATTGAAGCATCGAAAGTCCCAGATTTAGGACAGAGATCTGTGCATCTGCCCGCCAGAGACATTTTCTCAGGGGCACTTACCAGATTCATGTAGGTATGGAGCTAAAACCAAACTAATCCAAGCCCCCTTGTCCCGCCTCTGGCGTACAACCCCACATACCACAGACATTCAAAATGCAATCTCTTTAACTTGGGAAAAGTTTACAATCAAAGTTTTACTACTGTCGAATTACCATTTCACTCATATTTAATTAACATAGAATCATAGAAAATTATAACTGAAAGTGATTCTATGTTGAATCTAGTATAACTCTTTTTACTGAAGATTTATACCCAAAGGAGTTATGTGACTTACCTGAAGATAAGAAGGTTGAGATAAAACCCCAGAATTTTAGACTCCTACTCCTTTTTTTTTTAATTCTTATGTTAATCCCCATACATTACATCATTAGTTTTAGATGAAGTGTTCCATGATTCATTGTTTGTGCACAACACCCAGTGCTCCACGCAGAACGTGCCCTCCTCAATACCCACCACCAGGCTAACCCATCCTCCCACCCACTCCTACTCCTTTTATAGAGATAAATGAGCCAGTTAATCAGAACCAAAATAGTTGAAAGCAATAGCTGTTTTCTTTCTTTTCTGCTTAAACCTAAAATGTTTTGGCAGGGTTTAAATTATTATCATTCTTGGAAGAAATGGTATGCTCAATTATAACTGTCAAAAACAAAACTGTATCTGTAAGTTAAATCCTGTTCTGATTTCTAGGAAACTATCCAAAATCTCTTCTTGTCCTATAGCTTATTTTCTGAAGCCTTATGTGCAATGAATCATATAGAGCTTTAGAAATATTTTATTATGTAGAAGGTTTTTTAAAACCTTTCTATATGTGTTATGCAAAAAAGAGGAATTTAACTGATGTTTATTAAAAAAACTGTAAAAAGAAAACATTAAAATGTAATTATAATAATGTAAGCTGATGAATTTTTTTTCTTGCTTCAATTCAGTCATTTGCTATGAATATAAGAAGTTCACTGTAGGCTTGACACAGTAAGGCTGAGATTTACAGTTTTTCTTCACAGGTCAGCAAATCTTCAAAAATCCTAAAGCTTTTTTTTTTGCTCTTAATTTCATTCTTTTAATTTCCCCCTGATTTTATAAATAATAATATTCATTGTAAAATGGAAACTCAGAAACATATAATGAAGAAACATTCCTATCACCCAGGGATTACTGCTCAATATTTTAGTACATTACATATATTCTGATATTTAAATGAATTTGGGATTATACTAATCTGGACAATTATTCTAGTTTTTCATTAACACTATATTTTATGCCCTTAATTAGTCTTCAAAATAAGATGATTGCATGACATTCCCTTATCATCATTATCATAAAAATAGCAGTAGCTACCATTTATTGATATATTCAGGTGCAAAGCACTAAGAATCTTTATATCTATTTCCTCATTTATTCCTATTTTGTCCCCATTTTGTATGTAAGGAATCTGAGGCTTCTGTGACTTTCCAAGTCTACCTTGTTAGTGAGAACAAAGCTACAACTTGAATTCATGTCTTCCTAACTAGGAAGTCAGTGTCTATGATCATTATATACATTACCCTCGATTGTTGTACATTGTATCACAATAACATATTATAAATCATTTACTTTCCTGTCATGGAGCATTTGGTTTATTTCTAATTATCCACATATTTAATGCCACTGAGATAAACATCCTTGCATGTGTATGGGATCTTTGTGCCATATCTTACTTCTTTAGGATAAAGTCATTTTTTCTGATTTGACTGGTAATTTTGCACTGAAGCTTGTATGTTGACACCCACCCCCTGCCCTCCACCTCTGGCTTTCTGAACTTCTCATTCCCTATGAGTTCCCCTCATGTTTTTGGTTCCTAGAAATTTTCGAACTGGCCCCCTTTCCATGGAAACACTCCTTAAACTGAAAACTCTTGACTCTTCCCACATGGCCTTTTCCTGTTTCATAGGCCCCTATGAACGTCCTGGCCATGATAGTCATCCTATGAACTCATTCCCTGTCACCCTACCTGACATGGCTCCCAACACCACGGCATAGTTCTGCCAAAGAGCTGCCACCTCATGGACAGAGTCACCAGATGCACATGCTGTTGGCCTCTCTGGTCCTATTTGTCTCTGGAGATTTGACAATCCCGATTTGTTTTTGGAACAAACGCAATATAATTTGGATGCATCTTATTGGATAGCCACATTCATGTAGCAAAATCAGTTAGTTTTTATTGAGTATTTACTAACTGTCCTGGTCCCACAATCCTATCTTAAGATTATGCCTCTGGTTCACCTCCATGTAGTGAGTAGGAACCATGGAATACAGAGTACATCTGAAATGGTTCATTTAATGAAAGCGTAGAATTTTACTAATCACTGTCTTTCAACTCTTTGGTACAATTCTAGCATTTAATGCATCTTATATGAAGAAGGAAGCTGCAAATACTTAAGTGTCCTAAATCTCCAAACCATCACATAGACCCAATCAGTAAATCCCTATCAACAGTTCTCAACCTTTAGAGGATGCACCAGTGGCCTAGGAAACTTACTGCAAAGTGAAGGCTGCCATCCTTCCTCCCTGTCATCCTTGTGATTCTGATTCCATAGGGGATGTTTACTTGGACAACCATGACAGGTGATTGGATGCAGATGGTCTGTGAACCACACCCTAAAAAATAGTGCAAATATTTCAGCAGACTTGTTCTAATCTTTGTCAACTGCAAAAGAAACAATATTCTGCTGTGTCCTCTTCTGTATCCTAACATAACAACAACAACAAAAAGAGGCAGCTAGTAGAATCTCTACAGTTCTAAACTCTTAGCTATGCCCAGATTTCCTGCTGGGGCAAAAAGGTACAAGAGCTAAAGGAACTAGAGTGGCACAAAACAGCCCTTGACTTTTCCTTGCACTGTCACTACCAATAGACGGTCACCAGTGAGAGTCTTCTCTGTAGTCTCATATAGATCTAGAATTTAAATCATACCCAATGGGTTTGAAAGTAAAGAGTATGTCCCAAAGCCGTGACACAGCAATATTCCTCTATAAAATAAGATGTGGGTCTTTTTTAATAAAATAAGCTCAGTGTTCTGCGTATTACACTAGTTATAAACAGAGCACTAGTTTTCTTCACATTTCCTGTCTTGTCAACACTAGGTTGTTTTGTTTTACCTGAAGACTCTATGCTGTGTGTTTAATTTAAAATGCAGCTGGATGATGCATTTATTTGCTCTATTTTAAAAAGTGAAGCAAAAGTGACTTACACTGTTCTGTAGCTATGTGGGTAGTCAGGGGCAGGGGAAGGTGGGGACAGAGGACCCACCTAGGAAGGAAAAACAGGATCTCACTTTCTAAGACTTCAGTTCTCAGACTGAAACCCAGACCCGGGGCAGAGGAAATAAAAGAAGGCATATGAACGATTCCCAAAAGCCAAAAACCCAGAAGCATAGCTGACTGGCTATTTACTAAGCCTTGCCCACCATTCACTGAGTGGGTCTGTTCCTTAAAACAGCAGGACAGGCATCTCTGTCTTCTGTGTTATCTTCAGGTCACCTTATCAGCTCACAATGCAGTACAGTCACCGGCTCCCAGGCTCACAGCTACAGGCAACTTTTCCTTTCCTCTCCCAATTTCCTTCTGGCCATGCATTTGAGCACCGTGGTGTCCTATTACAGAGAGTCGTTGGAGGAAGCTCTGAGACCTGCACTTTCCTTGCTTCTGATTTCTCAAGATACTTCTTGAGTCAAGGCCTGACTCTCAACAGTTTATAAATAACTTGACTTTGGCAAACCCATAAGAATCATTTCTTGAATTTCTAAGATACAAGTGGCTCTTGGTTGCTTTTCTTCAGGAAAAGGAGGGTAATTAGCCCTTTAGCAAAACTTTTTTTCACTAGTGTTAGAACATGCTAATAATGAAAAGATGGCCACAAAAAAGATTTCCACATTGGTCAATGAGTTTCAACTGAGGAAAAACTGGCTTGAACTCATGACCTCGAGATCAAGAGCCGCACGCTCTACCGAATGAGCCAGCCAGGCGCCCTGGAAAAAAAATGGTTCTTTAAGCAAAGCTGCCATCTAATCTCAGTCCAGTACCTATGTGAATTCATTCATCCATTCATATAACAAACATATGGAAAGTCTACTGTTCTATATGCTGGGCACACAGTGGTGAAGATGAACAAGAACCTTTGAGAACTACATTTCAATGTGGTGTAGCTAGTTCTGAGAATGTCAGGCAATTGTTGGAGGTAGGAAGGAATTAGCTAAACTGAACCACAATGTACAGATGGTATCTGTCACTCCCACCACCCCAAGGATTCCAAAACCTCACCTCCTCACTTTCTAAGTAGTGAATGTGAATGTTTGCTGTTCTATGTATTCAATGTCCCAGTATTGAAAAAAGAATTCAATGCAGAATCTAATATGCATCACATCTCTAATAGGAAATTTATGTCAAGGGAAAGTTAGGTATTTTACTAGGAATCAAATAACTTAATTTGTAATCTTCCTTTTTTTTTTTCCCTTTGTGACCTGGGCAATATAATTTGGCTCATCAGAATGCATTGATGGCCACAGTTCAATGTGCATACAAATGGGAACACCTTTGTCTTCAATAAGTTTCTCATATGAGAAAACACACACACACACATGAATGTATGAATGCATACACACATACACACATACCTATAAGTGAAAATTTTACAGCAATGTGCTCTAGACTCATAAATGTCATATGGCTAGAGATGGTTTAAGTCATATTTTTGCAAGAAAGAAGTGGATAATGAGTAAAGATACTCACAAGGAGGCCCTATTATGAGCAAGGCGTAAGATAGAGAATGTATGTGGGGGGGGTACAAGAGGATTGGTATTTGAATGTGATTTGCATTTCAAATTTATCCTCTAAAATCACCGAAGGCCCTTAGGCAGGAGAATGCCATGATTCTCTTTGTTCTTTGACAGCAGGGAGAAGGATGGAAGAGCGAAGAGATTGGAGGCATAACCATTGCTGGAGCTGAGTGATGCCAAGGAGTTGAGATGGGATACTGGTGGGACGAACATATGAAGAGGAATGGAGGACAATAGAGGTAGGGTCCTCATGCTCATGAACGCTTGGCTTGGGAGTAATGGAAGCACAACTTCACTCACTGGAACAGTAGAGTTCTTTTGCATCATCTGGAATTTTTTTTACCTGTTTTGAGCACTTGCCATGTGCCAGGTATCATGTAATACGTTTTACAGGCATTGGACCATTCCATAGTCACGTCCACTCAAACCTACATCATATCTTTTCTTGCAGTAGAGTGTGTGGGTGGGGAGAGTAGCTAATTCATCTTGTACCTTCTCATACTTGCACAGTCTTTATTAGGAAGGCCTTGCATGGCTGGGAAGGCATTAAATGACTGTATGCAAATGAATGAATGAATAAACTTGTATTAAAATTCTCAGAAAGTCGGGCAGTTTGGGGCAACAAACAATATGCTATGCAAACAAGATAAAAAGGAATTGAGTTTTATGATGTCTACATGGATATTATGTAACCTCTTGGAGCTTCAGTTACTCAAGGAAGTGAAAAATCTCTATAGGCACAGAGAAGAAAAATCATTGGATTTCCAGTACGTTGCTGCCTAAGGTGTTGACCAGGGCAAAGTCTGGTGTGAAGACTTCAGTGTGGAGCCCAAGAAAAAGCTGGAGATGGGGACTAAAGAGAAAGCCTAGTCAAAGTCGAATTTTGCACAATACAATCAGGAACAAGATAAAAACTAGCCTTAAGATAAGGGATCCAAAAATATAAAGCAGAAAATGATTTCAGGGATACCCCAAATACAGACTGTATTGAACTAACAGTACATCCCTGCTGAAGTAGCTCTGTCCATTTCTTAGGGAAATCCCTCAAGGAGGCAAAATCTAGTGACTAGAAATTGTATCTGTTTTTCATTTAAGTCTCAAGATTTATCACACTCATCGGTGGTCTATGGGTAAGATGTAGCTTCCTGAATACCAATAATGAGAGACCTGAAAACAATTATGAGTCAAGAAGTTCCTAAAGGCCATCACAGGTAAAATGCTAGTTAGGCTTTCGGGAAAGATGAATGGGAACATCATGGCAAGATGTCAGCTGTAAGGCACAGTGAGACTTGAGACTGAAGCTATGATTATCCCAACTAAGGCGTTCTCTTCTCTTATGATAATAAGAGCAGCTAATGTATACTGAGTGTTCCTTTTGTGCCAATTCTTTTCATGAATTAACTCTTTTAATTCTGACAACAAAACTATGAAATGGACTCCTACAACCCCCTCAAATATAGGTCATATAATAGAGGACACTAGACTCCAAGTTTAAGTGACTTCTCAAATCCCACAGCTAGGAAGGGTGGAGTTGGGATTTGCATCAAGGCACTCTCTGGAGTCTTTGTACTTTTAGGGTTACCCTGACGAAAGCCAACAGTCTTAAATTCCCCAGGGAAGCGATTTCTTGTCTTTTTTTTTTTTTTAAAGATTTTATTTATTTATTCATGAGAGACAGAGAGAGAGAGAGAGAGAGAGAGGCAGAGGGAGAAGCAGGCTCCCAAGGAGCAGAGAGCCTGATGCGGGACTCGATCCCAGGACCCTGGGATCATGACCTGAGCCGAAGGCAGACGCTTAACCATCTGAGCCACCCAGGCGCCCAGCGATTTCTTGTCTTTGAGACAAGCAACCTTTCCAGCTGGGAGAGAAGCCTAGGAAGGGCATGGCAGGAAGAGTCTTAAGCATATATAACTTTCATAGGGTTTTAGAATTAGTGCCCATTTTAAGTAGATGTTCTGCTTTCCATCCAATTGGAACTAAACAGTTCCATAGTATTTCAAATTAGGCAATCCTTTGCAGATGCTTCAAAAATCTTTACAATATTCGTTATGAACAATTGGATATATAAGACCCAGTCATCAGGTAATCATTATGAAGAGACATATTCTCAATTGACAAACATTCTAAAGTAAAGCAAAACAAAACAGCTTTCAGTTATCCTATTTTCTTAACTGATCTTTGTTAACATGAATTGAGGTGTATAAGTGACATTTTAAATCATTTAGTATTATAGGAGTGCCTTTTAGGTGGACAACTCTATATGAATTTCATGCTTAAAAACCATTTTTTTATTCAAATTTCTTACAGCCACCCTAGGAAAGGAGTTATATTATCATCCCCCATTTCATGATGAAATTAAAAAAAAAAAAAACACACACACAGAGAAACTATGCAACTTAACCAAATCCCATAGCATGACAACCTTTAGAATAGCAAAATTATATACATGTGGTGATAACAATGGACCAATGATCTCTCCACATCAAACTCTAAAATTCTGAAAAATGTAGAACACGATTCTAAAGAATAGACTCACTTCTCAAAGTAAGACAAATATAATCTTATAAGGACACATGATTAACAAACTCACACTAATATTTTGAAACTACTTGATTTACTTTCTCATAACTAGTAACACACAACATTGTAGACATGATTTATTTAAAATAACTTTGGGAAATCGTATTTTTGACTGAACAATAACAAAACTATTAAAAAGATAAATTGACTATGGAATAATTACCCAATGTTAATTTTTAAAAATAATTTTTATAAGCCAAACTTGTGAATTTAAGATAGGCACAGTATTAACAATTGTTACTATCAGAAACACATTTAAAATGTGTGTTTCATTGACTGAAATCAGCTGTGAAACCTGGCCTGGAACTTGGTTGGCTGTTTAGTTTAATTTGTCTTATTGTTTCAAAATATAAATAGTTTGGCCCACTCTACATTTGTTAAAAACTGTAATCTTAAAATATGAAAAAGAAAGCAACAACTTCTCAAACACATAGATACGACTAGTCGTTTCATCTAAAAAGTTATAAAATACTTATTCCTGGAGAACTTTCACGATCCTGTACCTCAAAGCTTATTTCAAAAACCATCATTATTTCACATTTAAAAACTATACCCTTGCATTGAAGATATGAACTGTAAACATGCTATTATATACTATCCACATTCCAATTTTATTTTTATTTTTATTTTTTTTATTTTTTTAAAGATTTTATTTATCTATTTGAGAGAGAGAGAATGAGAGAGAGCACATGAGAGGGGGGAGGGTCAGAAGGAGAAGCAGACTCCCTGCAGAGCAGGGAGCCCGATGCGGGACTCGATCCCGGGACTCCAGGATCATGACCTGAGCCGAAGGCAGTCGCTTAACCAACTGAGCCACCCAGGCGCCCCACATTCCAATTTTAAATACCCTTTTGTTAACAAAGAATGTTGCATCTAATAAAAGCATGACTTATTTTTAGTTTCAATGGCAAAGTTAGTTCCTTTGTTGAGGAAATAATGAAGCAATGACCAAGATACTTGAAACAATAACATCAACATTACACAGATTTCAAAAAAAACAGAATAATACACTTACATAAAACATAAACAGAATCACTCGCTTTAGAAGAGAAGAGAGATGGCTTTTCAAAATATTTAGATTTTCCAACCCAAGAAGAAATTTAAAAAATAAAGAGAAAGAGAGATAGTGAGACCGAGAGAGAGAGAGAAATAGAGAGAGAGAGAGAGAGATTAGAGACAGAGGCAGACCAAGGACCGAAACTCTGCAGAAGTAAAAATACATTCTTAAAGCAGTTTTTAAACTTAAACTTCTCTGACAAGGTAGGTAACAGAGAAACGTAGATTCAGTGCAGGATTTTATATAGAATGAAACACAGAAACTAAACTCCACCAAAATGGAATTGTGTTACCAGTCAATGCCTGGCTGGGACTCTCCCTTTGCATGAAAAAGAAAGTTAATGTTATAAGAATAAAACATTATCAAGAATGTAATATACACACTTTATAATGTTTAGGAGAACAGCAGTTTTCAAGCACCACACAAAAAATTAATTAGGTAAGTGAAGATAATGTTAAAGCGAGTTCTCTACAATTTTCTAACAGGTTATACTTTAAGTAGTGTAGGACACACACTTGAATTCATTACATTTTATTGCACTATAAATTGGCTATTGTCATTATACCCAAATGTAAACAATAATGTAGACTTCCTTAATTTTTCTATCTGTAGGTCTCCTTGGGTGGAAGACAACTAATTAATAACTATGTAAAACCTGGGAAATTTGTATACGTATATACAGCATTTTTCTGTAAATACCCACTTGGCTAAAGAGATCCCATGGAAATAAAGAGGGGAAACCCGAAACACAGCATCTTTTATTTTTCAAAAATCCTGGCTTGTAATGAAAAAAGCACAGGTGGGAGGGAGATAAAGCCACTGGCTTTTGTAGACTTATTAGAATACACTCATCTCTTTACGCATGCTTCTGCTAGTGTCCTAAATTTGGGTTCCAAATGATCCAAAAATTCAAGCCCATCTTCTTCTTGTCGTTCACTGCAACAACCTATAGAACCAGCCACCGATCCTTTGCCTTCGTAGTTATACGTAAGGACATAGTCTTGAGCATGCTTATGCTTGTCATCCTGATTACACAGTTGCACCTTCTGCCAGGGGAGAAACACAATATATTTTATTATTATTATTTTAAACACCAAAACTTACTAACATAAAAATAATTGCTTTGATTTACCTTTCATTGTTTAATTTTTAATCAGAGTGTGTCCTCTAATGGATTCCTACATATAAAAAATGCACATGATTGGTCTGTATCATAAATCATCTATAAATTCACTCTACAGCATGTTTCTAAAATCTCACATATGTGGCAGCAAACCCAAGTATACAAGGGTTCATGTTAGGTAATCATTAGTTTCCCTTTCAAAATCATGTCTAAAGTGAGATGCACCCATTAAACTGAGCCCAAATTGATGTGGGCTGAGATCTTTCCAGATAGGCTTAGTGACCATAAGGCTATAATTGCCTCGTACCATGCTTCTGGTTTCTAAGATTCGATTTGTCACATGGGAAATATTCACACAAAGTCATGGAAAAAAATAATTTAAATATCATCACACAGATAACTTCTATATTTTAAAAACAAAAACATATAAACTGGGACTGTTCTTATACCAAATAAGACATTTCATGTCCAATAAATAAATAAATAAATAAATAAATAAATAAATATCATCTAACATCGTTTCCATAAGAATTAAAAACCAAACAAACTGAGAGGAAAAGTAAATGTCCTCTTAATATCTGAGCATTACTAAATCAAAATTAAGGAACAACAACTTTACAATTAATAGATTAATCATTAACTGAAAACAAGAGTCAGGCCACTAAATTGAAATAATTGAGAAAGTTGAAAAGAGATCAAAATAAACTTGTAGGACCCTCAGGGAAACTCACTTCACCAAGATGGGTCTGAGTGAAATCATGCCACTCGGAGTAGTTGTATTTGCAGTTGTCCACCTCCACAGGTCCTCCCCTGCAGGAATCCAGGGTGTGATGGTGCCCGGTCCCCCGGCACAGTTCCAGAGTCTGGTGTCCGCCTTTCACCATCTCAATGGTTTCCTGCCCTCCATTTTTCACTCCTGATTCCAGGGTGCCACAAATTCCCTGAGCCGAATTGCCCACAGTATGCATTGTGAAGCCATTCGTGGGGCACTGAAATGCAAACAATTTGCATACAGAGGCAAACAACAACAGCAACATGCAGATAATGCCATACATTTTTGTGTTAGAAGGTAAGCTCCCTGAGGGCAAGAACTAAATCTGTCTTAGCAATCCTGAATACCCGACTTTTGTAACCCCAGAACTTCATGCAGCGCCAATGCATCTGCAAACTGCAGATGTCAAGCGGTCTATACCTTGAGACAAATCAGAAAGCTGAATGTATATTCCTTCTCAAAAAACTTCTTAGAACACTGTACAATGTCATCTGTTAAATTCTTCCGAAATCTCAAGGCTCAAAAATCAGGATTCCGGTATCAACATCTCACGTGAATTTACCCTGCTTGGTTTAAATTCACTCCCTTCACCTAGAAGGACTGGACTAGACTAGAACAGAAACAGAAATGGGGACCGGTATTTTTATTCAGTGTCTACTGTCATTCCCTTCAACTAAAACAAAAATACAGAAAAAAGAGTTGCCATAAAAATCTTAGCTGCAATAATAAATCCTTGCCATCTCAATGAAGAAAAATAAATCAGCAGGGCAAATAAGAACACCAAAGCTCTGGTCACTGATTTTCTATGCTGTGTTTTTGTAGGAAACCCTAAGTTTTATTTTTTTCAATACCTTCCTAGATGTCAACACACTTTTGTTTTCTAAATCTTTCCTGTTCTTATCATCATTATGCTTTCTGTAGAAAATTTACATGTTCCTCATCCACGTACTAGGCTAGAAATCAAAGCTGGAGTTCTGTAGTCACTTGCTAGCATTGCCGTTTCATGTATTTGACCTCAGGCTTCTTGCTAACCCATATTAGAACCAGAAAGACTCCATTAAAGTTCTTCCCACACTGATCAAAGCTTGCAGTCATTTTATTGCTGTTGCCAGAAAAAAAAAATTAAAAATAATTATGCTGATGATCTGTGAATAATTAAATGAAATATTTTTACAACACAAACAGCAGTTTCAATATATAAAAAAGTCTGGACCTAAAGTTGAAGTTCTATTTTAAGTAGAAATAATAATGAGATGCTAAAGGATTTTTACTATTACGTAACACTACATGACCACATTGAAAGGCCATATATCACCATGAGAATCAACATTGTTCTATCTAGTCCAGAGGACCGATGAAATTTTATATATTGTCAGTTACCTGATTTCAAAAGAACTCTTCTCAGAAAAGATAATTATAGTTGGTTAGGCCAATTTGTCCTCTGCATTTATTTTAAAACAGAATGAATTACTTACTATTTTGTCGTCTCCTGGAGCTTCTGTGTTTGACACAATGAGGTTCTGCTGGGCTAAATCATCAGGAAATACTTTGGGCTGCTTCGCTGCCCCAGTACTCCCACAGACTAAGGTAAATAGGATACCTGGAGAATGGAAGAAGTTACTTCAGTTGATCATAAAACAATGTAGAGTTATGAATTTAGGATGATTAATACAAAGACAGCTTTCCAGAAAACATCAATGGCTTGTGGAGAAAGTCTGACCTAACCAGGTATGCCACGAAGACGTGCTAAATGCTGTGTTTCTGCGCTGAATTTTATATCTATGCTGAGATAACACGAGAAGAGTGCTTTCAATATATAAATTCAGTATGTTGTGTTAAGTAGACCTAGAACTATACACAAATGAACAGCTACAGATAGCAATGCTGATTCTAAGAATGTGTCTTGAAAGTTATCGCAAAGGCTATTATTCGAGTTGGTGAAGGACTTACAAAAGAGCAAGGCTATGCCCAACAATATTGCAAGGATGGCCCATTTTCCAAGTCTCACTTCTCTGTGGTCAGTCCTCGGATCTCTGCGAAGCGTGCAGTCATTTTCAGTAATACAGTCACATAACATAACATTCAATGGAGTGATGAGTGACAGGCCGTGTCTATCTGTGACTCTGACAGGTACTCGGTACGTTCCAAACGGAAGGTCCTCCTGAAAGAAAAGACGAGCTGCCGTATCTGAAAGAAAATAAAACTGAGTGATAGAGAATGTCCCTAATTTCTCCTAGCATTAGGATATTCGCCATATTTCCTGACAAACGGATCTTCCTGATGGGAAGGCACCACTGCTAGGACTGAGAATGTGAACGGACTGACGAGTTCTCATCTAGAGCAACGGTAAACATACTGCACATGCAAGTTTCTCTCTGCTGCCTCTCACATAAACTTCCTTCGGCTCTCATAATAATGTATTTTTCTGCCCATAAACAAGCCCTTCTTATCGTAAGTAACAGGCGCGCCAAGACATTGGTCTTTATCATATCTTTGAAAATTTTTAATATCACCATGCAGTGCAATTTGCTTTTATACATGGCTCATCAGAATCTGAAATTCTGGATGTTTCCCCTTACTCTGTTTTCATATATTGTGCCAAACAAACAAACAGTTGTGACTCACTGTCAGAGACTGATTCTGACAACTTAGAACATGGCTGACCTTGAACATAGTGGCAAGCATGAGTTGTCCTGATGCTATACCGTCTCACAGTCCTATAGGACCCTGGGACCAACTGTATACTTTTTAGTTTTGATGTATTTTTTTAGGTGAAGGGTAGAAAATATCCAGGTCAATATCTAATTCAGTCTCGGGTACAGATCCAAAGACAGAATACTATTCTGAATATAAATGCCACATGCCCATGCCTAAGAATAACCCCTCCCCGTTTAACTGGCCTAGGGTGACAGTCTCATTTATTTTTAGGGTGTTTGAAGCTCTAAATATAAATTTGGGTGTTTGGGTAAAGAAATCAGTGAATAAGTCCATTTTAAAAGAAAGCATGGTTAACTTGGTAAGTTTATGTGTAAAAAATGAGAAGAAGACTAGCAGAACCAAAATTTATGATGCATAATGTGCCATGGTCTGATACATTCATTATCTTGTTTACTCCGATGCATAATGTGCCTTGGTCTGATACATTCATTATCTTGTTTACTCCCCCAAATAATCCCATTTTACATATGAGTAAATTAAGCCCCAAAGAAAATAAACAGCATGGTCATATTTATATCACTAATAAACAGGGGAGCCGGCATTGAACACAGCCTATTTGACTTCAAAGACTATTTGGGATACGTTCTTCTTAACTTGGTGTTTCCCAGACTTTTGGGTTATTTCACAGATGAGTAGAATTTTAAAGTAACAAAGTTTTGACTGACATAATCCTGCCAATGTTTTACTCTATGAAGCAGGAATATTAAACAAAATTACTACCTCCTTCCACACAATCTAAAAAGAAATGATGGGGCACCTGGGTGGCTCAGTTGGTTAAGCGACTGCCTTTGGCTCAGGTCATGATCCTGGAGTCCCGGGATTGAGTCCCGCATCGGGCTCCCTGCTCGGCAGGGGGTCTGCTTCTCCCTTTGACCCTCCTCCCTCTCATGCTCTCTGTCTCTCATTCTCTCTCTCTCAAATAAATAAATAAAATCTTTAAAAAAAAAAAAGTTCAAAAACCTTTAAAAAAAAATAAATAAAAAATAAAAATAAAAAAATAAAAAGAAATGATGTTATGACACCAAATCAGCAGAAAGGAGAAAATCTAAAAATAAGGTTAGTTCTGAAAATGCTGTCAGTTCACAGAGCAGGATTCAGGACACAGGGCCTTAACACGTCACTGTAGCTTCTGTGTGTCCTCGCTTTCCTTCTCCCTTCCTGTTCCCCTTCCCTTGGCTTTGTTTTCTAATCGGTCATAAAAGAAAATGGAGGAATATTCATTGGAAGCATGGGGTAGAAATTCACATTCAAGGACACCTTAAAGGCAAACCCCCTCAGTTTATAGCAGGTGGTGAGTCGTGAAGGCTGGAGTGCTGGGTGACCAGGGCTTCAGGAGACACAGGATGCACTGAACTGTTAAGAGCCGAGGTAGGGAGCGATGAAGCTGGCATGGAGAGAGTCCCTTCGTTTTTGTCATTCTCGTCAACACAGATCCTCTCGTGGCTAAAGTCAGAAGCACAAACTAAGAACTAAGTTGGTATCAACTTAGTATTCACGTACCGTTAATTTTTGTCAATCTCCACTTTCTTTCTAAGTCTGAATCAGGATCACTCTCCAAACTGAAGTCGAAGGGCGGGCCATTCGTAGGCCCATCGGGATCGACAGCAACAATATCCGCAGATGACAGGACAGTTTTGCAGATTACTACTGTCTGCTTTGGAATAACTGCGCCATTATCGTTCACATCTTGAAGTATAATTCCCAGGGTCCCAGTACATGTTTTCCCGTCTAGAAAAGTGGATGAAAAAAGCAGAATTTTTTAATGTTCTGAGTTTTCACTAGGAAACTGTACATCGAAAAAAACAGTTTTAAATATGGATGTGGCACCAGTAACATATAAATGGCGGTGACAAGCACAGTCACAGGCTATGCCCTTAAAGAATGTTTTTTAAAAAAAATGATCACTTTCAAATAGGTTGTGCTATTTGAAATAACTGCTATTCGATTTGTCATCCATTCACTAAATAGCTGCAAAAGACATGGAAACTTTCATGGAGGTTAGTTTTGACTGATTTTTTGAAAGGAGAAAATATGACCAAGAGCACTGCCGTACAGTTACATGCACAAGGAGACTTGAGAAGGTGGGAAAGCACAGTATGCACATCCACGTTCTGGACATAAGGAGGGGGATGGACAGATTGGCTGGAATTGATACCACAGAGAAGAGCTAAAAGTCCAGCCTAAGGATATGCATATAGAAAGTGCATATGGTTTTGGAGCAGGGGAATAGAAAGGTAGAAGATATGGATTTGGAAGATGAGAAGAAAACAGTACATAGAAACGTTTGAAGGGTAAAAAGATTCCAGAAGCGGAAAATCACTTGTAAGCCAAACTCATCATAGTGGCTGTAGCCTAAGGAATGCATCTGTCTCTAGACTTAATAAAAACTTACTGAATAACTACTTTGTACAGGGCACCGTACCGGAAAATCTACGGGCTTCAAAGATGAAGTGGATGTGGGTCCAGGCCACAGATCAGTAACACAGTTGTGAAGTCTGAAGCTGAACACAAATCCAGGACTTCTGTGTCTAGATCACTTCTTTCTGCTTAATCAGGAGGCCTTGGGACATCAAGGATGGACAAGAGGATAAACAAACCTATGCTGTCTGGGGCTGTGTCTTACATGAAGCTGCCAACCTGGGAAAGCTGGAAGACCAGGCACCGCCCTGCAGTCTCGACCAAGGCGACAGGACCTGCGATACCTGAGGTGTCATCAAGGGCCAGGAGACCTGGTTCTGAAATGTGAGACCCAGAAAAGGACAAGATGGAGGCAACTATGAGACTGCTATGCGGTAAAGTGGGAGAGAGGAAGAAACCAAAAACAGAAAGCAAACCGAACACCTCATACGTAATACAGGTTTGCAAATCAAAATTCCAGAAGGAGCAAGAGCAATGCTACAAAGAAAACCAACAAAATCACCCACCAGAAGATTAATTTCACTCTATGCAAGACATCTTTGAAACATGTGTATTTAGTATCTCCAAAGACATAAAAAAGGGTAACTGTTGAAAGAACAATGAAATTATAGCTTAAGTTCCAGTGGAAATAAAACAACAACATTCCTCTAATAGGGACTCCAGAAGAAGAGAATAAATAGAATGGCAGGGAAGCACTATTTAAAGAGATAATTGCTGAGAATATCCCAGAATTAAAGAGAAGCATGGATCTTTTTTAAAAATATATTCTGAAGGCAGTGCTACATAAATAAAAATAAACTCACACCATAAACATTCTATTAAAACTACAGAATGCAACCTAGGGAGCCAAAAAAGTTACCTAGACACATTATCTACAAATGGACAAGAATGAGACTGACAGTAGATAAACCTCAGCAACATGAGACATCAGAAGATAATGGAGTACGACCTGCACGGTGCTGAGGGAAAGGAACTTAACTCAAAACTTTACATTAAGTCAAATGATCAGATCAAGCAGGAGAATAACATTAAAATATTTTTCAGAATAAAATGGGTAGGGTTTATCACCTAGACCACACCACTGGGAGAACTAGTAAAGGATGTACACCAGCAAGAAGAAAAGGGAACCAGGAGAGAAGGAATGAGATGTAAGAAACAAGGCAATGATCTCTCCCTTTGGACAACTTAAAAAAAGAGAGAGGAGAGGGAGCCAAAGGAAGCAGGGGGATCTGTATTTTACCTGCCTGGCATACTTTTTTGGAGGGCAGAATAATTTCACATCTCAAAATCTCTTGTCCTCACCCTATGTGCTGTGTTCTGGCTCTCTCTGAAAACTGGGATTGTGGAATATCTCGAACATTTCTTGCCATTGGAGTCCACACAGAGTTGAAAGCACATGGCTTACTGGCTGAATCTGATGGATCGCCTTGTCTTTAAAAATTGACTTCTACGATGTCTGCTCTTTTACCACCGTGCTAAATGCCTGAACTTCCCTTCCATTCAACATTTAGAGTTGTGCAATTCACTCCATTTTTTGAGGCATTGTGATTCGTAGCGGTGTACAATATTTAAACCAAAGATCTTAAACATCTAATTCAGTGTTTCATGGCTGTTTTTAAATCTGCTGTTTAAATAAATACTCTAATTCATTAGAGTGTAGGCATGCAATGCTCACCTTCTAATATAAATGCAATTCTATATGAGTAAGTACTAATTCCAAATATGAAGTCATGGAAAGTGAACTACCCATGGTTTTGTGATTTTTCTGCATGGCACCCTCCTGATCAATGTTTCAAAAATTATGAAAACACACTCCTCCCTAAAGCTGGAATAAAACAACAAACATAGAAACCTAAAGCTGAATGACACTGCCAAGAGAGTTCAATTTGAGAAAACATTGAGAAGAAGAGAGAAATTGAACCCAAGGTGGAAGAAATAGCTAGGCTCAGGAGAGCAGAAGGTAGTACCAGAAAGCATATGGACCACAGAGGAAAGTGTGGAAAAATTTACACACAGAAGCCTTGCAAGAGTTTTAGAAAGAGAAAGCAAGTGCTGTAGAGAAGCAGGAAGTTGGGAAGAGAGAATGGACCTGAGGTCAGTGCTCCCAAGAGAGCATCTTTCATTAGGAAGCAGCTGGGAGGGTCCAAATGAAATTAGCCAGCATAGATTTTAGAAAAAGATAAAAACAAAACAAGGAAAAAAAAAAAAAAAAACCATTTTGTATGATCTCAGTTCATAAAATAAATAGTTGTAACATTTAGCCCCTACCCTCTTCAACAGAAATGAATGGGAAAGGCCCCATGACACATTTATTCTATTCCACAATGATGATTGAGCTCATCTAAACTCCATACAAATATTTGAACTCTCAATTATTTTATCTCTTCTGCAGCAAAGGAGAATGTAGAATAAAATTGTATCCCAAATCACTTAATTCCGGACAACAAATTTATCTGATCCATCAACAAGCCATTTGCCAAGGACTGTTAAAAATGTAAAAAGAACAGATTTGATTTTCTTTTTTTTTTTTTTTAAAGGTTTTATTTATTTGACAGAGAGAAACACAGCTAGAGAGGGAACACAAGCAGGGGGAGTGGGAGAGGGAGAAGCAGGCTCCCCGCGGAGCAGGGAGCCTGATGCGGGGCTCGATCCCAGGACCCTGGGACCAGGACCTGAGCCGAAGGCATACGCTTAACGACTGAGCCACCCAGGCGCCCCCAGATTTGATTTTCATGTTATTCTTCTTTTTCATTTGCCTTTGACCAAAAAGCATGTCCTGACAAAGGGACAAAGGAAACTGAGGCCTTTAAAGGACAGTCAAAGTTAAATTAATAATAACTACAACCTTACCGATTCAATCAATGGATAGGAACCATTTCTCATTCATTTAGAGAGAACTGAAATACCTAAAACATCTTCCAAGATTGCTTCTAAACTCTAATGTTGTAAACCATAGTGTAATAACTTATGTTTGCTGTAGTTAGCATATTTAGTTTATGGATGCACAAAGATCAAATGTATGTTATGCACTAAATGGATCTCATATATAACCACTGCGCTCATATTCTTCTCCATTTTGTAGGACTCACAGAACATTTTACATTTCATATGGTTTTATGGATTCACAGTGTTTGTCTTTCTAATTTTATAATATACCATTAATCATGACTATGATTATTTTTATATAATGTCCTTAATTAGAATTCTAATCCCCAAGTATACTGAGAGTTTCTGTAAAAAGATAGAACAATTTTGTAGGAATGCACTATGGGAGTAATCAGTATGTTCTCCGTGTAATGAATTTTCCTGCCAAAGCGAGTATTTTAAAAAACATGACTAGATAAATTGAAGCTAATTTTATTAAAGTAACTTTCTCAATTTTCAATGATTGTTTACTTTTAATAAATTATGGTTTCCGGTATTTCTATTACTAAATTATTTTATAACTACAGAAAACTGAGGGTGTTATTAGAAAGCAGCCATGAGTTAATAAATTACAGCAAACCTTTCAATTGCTCTATGTCTTCTGGAGAGAAATACATTTTGAGAATATATGCAGTTGATTTCAAGTCGATGTTGGTGGTTTACAAACTGAGGATGTAAGTAGGCGGAAATTGATGGGCTTAAACACAAAGCTCTTACCTTTGTCTGACGCAAGAATTGTGATATTATATATATCATCTCTGATGTTCTCTGCCTCTCTATCCAGGTTTCTGAAAATTGTGATCGATCCTTCCTTTTCATCAATTGTGACCCACCCTTTTGGATCAGTTAATTTCTTATACCTATTAGTAATGATGAATGAAAATAACAAACTGTATCATAGGCCAAATTACAATTCTGGCATCAAAACAAGTTATGAATTTTATTTTATTTTTTTAAGATTTTATGTATTTATTTGACAGAGAGAGACAGCTAGAGAGGGAACACAAGCAGGGGGAGTGGGAGAGGGAGAAACAGGCCTCCTGCTGAGCAGGGAACCCCCCCCCCCCCGATGCAGGGCTCAATCCCAGAACCCTGGGATCATGACCCAAGCTGAAGGCAGTGGCTCAACCGACTGAGCCACCCAGGTGCCCCAACAAATTATGAATTTTGAAAACATGGTAAATTTGGAATTAACTAAAACAGGATACCTTATGTTGCTGCTACTTCTTGTTTCGGGGTCATATGCTTTATATCCATTGCTCTTTGTTCCCACTGGCACATTTTCTTTAATTTGAACGGTTTGCACTGCAGGGCTACACTCGGGGCCCTCATCCTGATTTTTTACATTAACAGTAACTGTTGCTGTGCTCATGACTGATCGTGAATGAGCCTCTCTAGAATACAGAGCTTCATTAACTACGCCAATCTGTAGGTTCACCTGTTGTCTTTCTTCATAATTCAGTGGCTACAAAACACAAGTGTGTTGAAAATCAGATCAAGACATTTAGGATTTGGCCATGCTGGCATACATAACTAGTGTTGAGAATAGTCAGGAGAGTATTAAATATATACCCAGAAACTAGGTGGTGGTTGGAGGAGGGGAATCCACCTGATTCAGTATTTGGGTGGAACCAGAAAAGCAAAACAAAACAAAACAAAAAATGTTTCTCAACTGTGAGTAATATCAGAAGTCCTGATAATGAATTCAAAAAGCATTTAATGAAGGTGTTTCAAGGTTAACACTTGAGAAATTACTTTAGGACCTCCATACCCTAATCAACGGTTATTTACTACTCCATTCATTTTGGGTCAGCTTATCCTATCCTTCTGAAATGAATAGAATTATTTGTACCTGGTTTGGGATGGAAAATGTGGGTCAAATTTATAAAATGTTTCTCAGAGAGGACAGAGAAGAAAATAGAAAGCTCATGGACATTACACTTTCCTTTTTTAGCTCTTCCATCCCAGTTACTTTTTAAAGAACCAGTAGTACCAAATTTAATGGAAGGTTTTTATTTTATCTTGCCTGATATGTAGCTGTAATGAGAATAGGTAAAGCCATTTCCTGCAAGACAGAAATCTTGTCAGGTCTTGGACTTCACAGAGATAAAATTGCTTCTTAGAACACCAAGGATTAGGGCAGGGGTTGGAT
Organism: Mirounga angustirostris; assembly: GCF_029215605.1. Taxonomy (NCBI): domain Eukaryota; kingdom Metazoa; phylum Chordata; class Mammalia; order Carnivora; family Phocidae; genus Mirounga; species Mirounga angustirostris. Next base: position 40,598,678 of record NW_026991722.1, on the reverse strand, counting down.
GAGGCAAGAGATATGATTCAAAAGACATTTCTTTGCTATTTTGAAACATAGAAATTAACCTACAAACTGCACTTAATTTTCATCATTGTAAGAAAAAGGATTTGTCATTCTTGATGCATGCTCTTTGTGAATATGTACAAAAGGGAAACTACATGGACCCAGGATAGAATCATGTTCTAGTTAAAGATGCAGCAGAAATAAGACTATGACTGTGTCCAAAGCAGGTGGCTTTATGGGCTAACTGGCTTCTGAACTGGCAGGGAAGTCTTCTGAGATGCTGCAGAATAGTATTAGAAGGAGGTTTCACAAGTATTTGCATCTTTGAATGGTTGAGGATTCCCATCCTCAACCAAGAAGGAAGCTAAGGTTTAATGTGTGCTAGATATAGATGAACAAATCTACAAATGCTGTCCCTATGGGTCTCACCAGGAATAACTCACCATTTGGGAAATTCAGGAAATAAGTGAAGGCTCCCTGACTCAGCTACAGAAAGAATGGGCTAGGAAAGTTTGGCACTGTCCCATGGGCATCAAAGCTGTGCCAGTTTTTTAATTGTTAAGACTTGTTGGTTACAAAGTGGATACTATTGAACACACACACACATATATAATATTATTTTAAATACCAAGACTTTATAAAAGGTTCTCCAATTTGAATATACTCATCCTGTTATAGTTACGGAGAACATAGCATTTATATTTACCTATGTATCTATTTTATTCTTATATTTACCCAGAATTCCTTCTTTTCATTAAGCTCTAGTATGCTAATCTACGATATTATAAGCTACAAATAACTAATTTACTAATTTATTCTTACCTTAACCACACACAGAACTCCTTCATTGGTTTTGGGGTCTGTTACTATTTTAAAATTCCCATTTTCATTGCCTTTTAAAATGGTATAATTAGCTCTCCAATTCACAGTATTCATTAAATCCTTATCCTCAACAGTAACACGTAAGATTTCCACATCAACTGTATTTTCTTCCACTGACGTCACATACTAAAATAATAAAAACAAAAAAGCCTTAATTAGTAACTGTCACAAATAGAGCACTGTGGGAAATAAACTCAGTTCTTCTAATTTCCAAGGACTATGTTTACATGATTTCAAACCCTAAGTCCAATTTACTGTCATGTGACTGGGGACACTGCATCTGAAATAATGGGGCAGGCATGGTTGGAGTTATGTATGTTTAGCAATTAACACCAGGTCCTACATTCTTCTTTTATTACTATCATGTACTTACAGAAGTACGGGTAAATATTGGTAAGTTGTCATTTACATCTCCAATATTAATGATGCAAGTTGAAGTTGTCTGCAAACCGAAATACTGACCATCCATGTCTTGTACTTTTATTTTCAACTGGTATTTATCAGTTACCTGAAAAGAAAGAATTTAATTATTGAGTGAAAGCAACATTGTAATTGAAATCTTATTTTACACTCTGTAATTTTTCTTGCATTAAAAATTTAAGAAGTAAAATTTCACAGTTTTCATGTACTGGCAAAAAATCTCCTCACACTAGTAATTTTCTATTAATTTATGAAAATAGAGTAGTTTCTCAAATTTAAAGTGCTGCTTTATATAGAATATAGAAAAATTGGTTTTTGTTTTACTCACCAGAAAGGGAAGGGGTAGCCATAGCACATTTTAAATTGCCTAGCAGTTAATCAAAATCTTTTATCTCCTATCCAAAGTACATTCTTAGGCTGAAAAATATATGGCAGTGACTCTTACACCAGTCTTGAATAATAAAGTAAAATAGCCTCCCATAAAAAAGGCAGATTTTTTTTTTAAAGATTTTATTTATTTATTTCACAGAGGGACACAGCGAGAGAGGGAACACAAGCAGGGGGAGTGGGAGAGGGAGAAGCAGGCTTCCCGCGGAGCAGGGAGCCTGATGCAGGGCTTGATCCCAGGACCCTGGGATCATGACCTGAGCTGAAGGCAGACGCTTAACGCCTGAGCCACCCAGGAGCCCCTAAAAAGGCAGATTTTTGAATATTTACATTTATAAAAAGATCTGGAACTGTAATTTTTTTTTCTGTCTGTGGAAAATGTAATCTGTTTCTTAGGGCTTTACATTCATCAGGGACTGTAGAAGGCTCATTGTTAGTTTCAAAAAAAGTGTGTTTCTCCTCATAACGGTTTCATTTATCATAAGTATTGAGGCATGAAAGGATTAAAAGCAATTCTAATAATAATGCATTCTGGATGAATTTTGGGAGCCTTGGGTTCTTTTCCTAACTCTAAAAATAACAAATGTAATCTCTCTGGCAGTTGGAAAAGTCTTTTTAGCTAGGTTTTCTCTTCTATAAAACGATGATACTAATACCTTTCCTATATAATTCACCGCTTTTCATAAGACAAAATAATATGTAAAAAAACATCCTGCCCTTCTACCAAGAATGTTTACCCTTCTCTCAACTCCATCACTTCTTAAACTTTCTTGTCTGTTATGTCTTACCTAAAATAAAACTAAAATTTCTCTATCTCTATGCTTTTTACACATATGATTTTCCTGATGTACTCTTCTCTCATAATCAGTCACATATGCAGAGCTGAAAAATACTGGCCTCATTTAAAAACTCATGCTAGTGTACTTTCAAGGAGAGAATACATATTTTGTTTGTAGTGAATTAAGATTTATTCAAAATAATCAACTGGCTAATAAAACAAAGAAAGAGATGAAGTTCGGGACCTAAATATTAACTTGTGATATCTTCAGATAGAAGAAAAAGTGTAATGTTTAAAGAGCATAAGGGGTTGAAAGGAACAGATGAAAGCTGGAATCCTGGCATCAATAAGTGTCTCCAGAGCACTCTTGGGTAACACTCCATGACACCTTCATTAGTCCAATGTTTTCAACTGACTTAGTAGAAGGAGCTATTCAAGACTTGATAAAAGAGGATTTGGTCTAGGGGCACCTGGGTGGCTCAGATGGTTAAGCATCTGCCTTCGGCTCAGGTCATGAACCCAGGGTCCTGGGATCGAGCCCCGCATCGGGCTCCCTGCTCCGCGGGAAGCCTGCTTCTCCCTCTCCCATTCCCCCTGCTTGTGTTCCCTCTCTCGCTGTGTCTCTCTCTGCCAAATAAATAAATAAAATCTTTAAAAAAAAAAAAAAAAAGAGGATTTGGTCTATAATCTGCTTTTCCCGAGCACATAAATTCCATGAAAAATCTGTATGATTTCTGGAGTTATAACAGCAATTCATTCATTCATTTATTCTGTAAATGATACTGTACTCTTCACTGGCACATACAGTAAAAACAAATGAATTTATGAATAAAATAAATACAGTTGTAATAAAATAAAATATAATTTCACTTAGGAATGTCCTTGTAGCTGCAGTAAAAATGATTAATTTTACCAAATTTTATTAAATTTCAACCCATAGTCTAGTGAAGAAATGGGAGGTATGCATAAAGCAGTTCTGCTACATAACATACAATGTTCTTCTCAAGGGAAGTACTTGTGTGATTATTTAAGAACTAAACTAGCTATTGTTTTGGGGGTTTTACTGCACAAAATACCATTTTTACATGAAAGACATCTATCATTATTCAGACTAGTGTATTTGGAAGACATTATATCTTAATAAAGTGAATCTGTCACTTCAAGGAAAACAACTATTTGTTGTCAATGATAAACTGGAGTTTCAAACAAAAATGAGACTTCTGGAAAACTTTTATCAACCACTGTGATATCAAGGGAGGTGAAAAGGTGACTTTTTTCCTGTATTGCTTAATGAAATGTGTCAATCTCTGCAAGATCTACATAATTCAGTAAAACACTATTTTCCAAATGGTTAACACATGATGTTACAAAATTATACATGGATAAATTGTCCAGAGTACAAGATAGACCAATGGATTTAATATAACAAAGTATGAAAGCTCCTTGATAAGGCTTTAGAGTGCACATTGCAAAAAACACATTTATCAAACTAACATTTATGAAACAAAAATTGTCAAGTTTTGGTGTAGTATCAAAAGAGTAGCCCCAATGACCTAAAATTACTATTAAAATACTCCTCTCTTTTCTAACTTCATCTCATGTTGGATTTTCTTTATATACTTTAGCTAAAGCTACATATTATAACAAACTGAATGCAGAAGGAGATATGAGAATCCACCAGTCTTATATTAAGCCAGGTATTAAAGAGACTTGGAAAAATACATTACAGTGTCATTCTTCTCAGTAAATTATTTACTGTTTTAGAAAGTGTAATTGTTTTTTTATAAAAATGTTATTTATGATAATGTGTAATATATTTATGATTTTTAAATGGGTGAATAAATAAATATTTTAAACTTTTGTCAGCTTTAAATACTAATGGAATAAATATCAATAAATATAGCCCTTATAAACAAAAGACCTGTGAAATCTTCAATAATATTTAAGAGTTTAAAAGGTCCTGAGACCAGAAAATTTGAGGACCACTACTCTAATCCATGAGGAAAAAAGAGAGGAAAATGAAATGAATCTGGTATGAACTTTTAGGAATCAAATACCTGACAAGCATATATTACTATACCTTAAGATTAAGGATTATAAACGTAGTAAGTAGGCCAGATAAACTCTCTAAGAATTCAGATGAATAAATGCCTGGTGGAAGAGGTAATAGTTGAATAGCCAAGTGAATGACTCACTAAACTAGGATAGCTGCAGTGGAAATGGACAGAATATAAATACAAGGTCATTTTAGAGGTAACAGCACCATGTTTGGGAAAGTGATCTGAACAAGGGAGCAAGAGGAGACATTAAATACAATTCTGAGAACATGAACTCAGGGTGACAAGAGAAAAATTATCAACAGGAAAAGAATGTATTAATGTCATTTTACCTAGAAAACACGGCAAGGAGAGCATGTTTAGAAGGCAAAAAGAGTTCAATTTTACATGTATTGCATCTTAGGTATCTGTGAAACATCCAAATCAGGATTTCAAGCAGTAGATTGAAAATGGTAAACTAGAGATCAAAGAGAAATAAATTTTCTCTTAAACTATATAAGGGGAAGAATGTAGATGAGACTGTCAGGGAAGAGATGATACAGGCAAAAAAAAAAAAAAAAAAAAGCATTGTTATCTGTAAATAACAAATGCCTGCACGTTTCCAAAAGTTTCACTTTTCATATTTGACATTTCCTGTTTTTACTACTATACTATAAAAATGCTAATATTAGGTAACTTGACTTTATAAAACATACATTTCAAGAGAGAACAAATTAGCAGTTCAAAATTAGCACACTGCAAGGTTAATGACCTCCATCAGCAAACTTAATAACTTTTCTAAAATTAGATTCACAACATGCTTTTCACAAACACATCTATAGGCGCTATACAAGATATATACAGATATGATTCAATGGCGATGTGACAATCAGGTTTTGTCTCCTCTGATATTGGTGTTACCTCTCGGTCTAGCTGAGATGATGATGTGGTGATCACGCCTGTAGTTGGATGCATGGAAAACAGTGTGGGGTATGCTGGCAACTGCTCTATGATGGAGTACTTGAGACGCGTGTGCATCGTGTCAGGTTCATCTTTGTCAGTTGCACATACCTGTCCCACGGTAGAACCTACATATTGAAAAATCCTCTTTAATTTCCAAAACTTTTACATTTTCAACATCCCCTTTATTTCATTCCTTTCCATCTACCTCAAAAAGCTTTTGGACCACTTAATTATATGGCTGAGTAGTAGTTTTTATACATTTGCAGACTTCTATATAAAGTATCATTTTTAAATATATCCCAGCATTCTAACATTTGGGAATTTGGTGACCATATCCGTATTTACTGTATAATTTTATAAATGTTGATAATATCCATCCATTGCCATTGTATTTCTAGACTAAAGAATTCTAACTACCCTTTAACTTTTTTCTATTTCTAAGTCTGCCCTTACATTGATCAAATGGTCAAAAATGTGTCCAAAACTCTTGGTTTAGTTAGATCTTTCTGGAAGACTCAAAAATTGCATTCTGACTTCCAGCTGATAAGGTCCATTGACATAAGATTGAGAAAACCTTTGTATTACTCTCAATGACCTTTATGATAATGCTCAGAGTACTGCCAATCATTTAATCAGTATGGGATATCAGTAGATCTCTTCAAGGCTAAGACTTTAATTGCTCAAAGACTTATTCTTCTTAGAGTGTTTTCTCTTGCAAGTATTTATTTTATCTCACACAGGAAGTAACTGAGTAATTTCTCTAGTTTTCGGGCACTAGGCTTGGCATTCCAGATGTACGATGCATCATTTAATCTTCACAACAATCTTGCATATCATAACCCATTTTACAGATAAGGAAAACAAGGTTTGTCAAGACTATTAAGTCTGCCCAAGGTCAGAGCACACAGCTAGTGAAAGGCAGAGCAAAATTCCCACCCACAGCCACCCTGATTAGCAAGTCCCTTGTTCTTGCCAGCGGAATATGCTGCCTCCCAATGGCCACAGTGAAATTCAATTTATGAATTAAAATGTTAAGTTGCCATACATTGTTAAGGTAGGTACGCACCAACTCTGCAATTTTCGGAAACTGTAAAAACATAAGTTGTTTCTGTAAAAACTGGGTAGTTATCATTTTCATCCTCAATTCTGATTACCAGGGGCAGTGGAAGTTCCGGAGTATATCCATCCGGAGTTGTGGCGAAGGCAATTAGCTGTGAAGAGTCAAATAAGGAAAAAAGCAAAATTAAAATATGGTTCCAACTTCCTTTGGCTTCCATTTGGAGACTGTTCAGCACGGTGGTGTGAGTTTCACCATTTGTTATTGTTTGGGGATGTGGACGGAACCTTAATGTCACAGGAGGTGGTTAATCCCATGGTGTACTACAGCATTTTATGTTTAATATAATAACGTAGATAATTTTGGTTTCTTTACTAGTACTGTACTATTGTGGATGAGTGTTAACAGCTTTTATTATTATTTTCCCAGAACAGTCTTGAAGATTATTTTGTGGGGTTTTTTTTGTTTTGTTTTATTAAGTTTTTCATTTTAATCCCAGTTGTTAACATAGTGTTGTATTAGTTTCAGGTGTACTATAGTGATTCAACACTTCCATACAATAGCCGGTGCTCATCCCAAGTGCCCTCCTTAATCCCCACCCCCTATTCCCCCCATCGCCCTACCCACCTCCCCTCTGGTAACCATCAGTTTGTTCTGTATAGTTAAGAGTCCGTTTCTTGGTTTGCCTCTCTCTCTTTTATTTTTCCTTTTGCATGTTTGTTTTGTTTCTTAAATTCCACATATGAGTGAAATTCTATGGTATCTGTCTTTCTCTAACTTATGTCACTTAGCATGATACTCTCTAGCTCCATCCATGTCATTGCAATGGCAAGATTCTGTTCTTTTTATGGCTGAGTAATATTCCATTGCATTTATATACCACTCTTCATATCCATTCATCAATCAATGGACACTTGGGTTGCTTCCATAATTCAGCTATTATAAATAATGCAGCTATAAACATAGGGGTGCTTGTATCCCTTTGAATTGGTGCTTTTGTATTTTTGGGGTAAATGCCAAACAGTGTGATTACTGGATTGTGGGATAGTTCTATTTTTAACTTTTTGAGGAATCCCCATACTGTTTTCCACAGTGGCTGCACCAGTTTGCATTCCCATCAACAAAGCAAGAGGGTTCAGGGTGCCTGGGTGATTTGGTCAGTTAAGCATCTGACTTCAGCTCAGGTCATGATCTCGGGGTCGTGAGATGTGATCACATCAAGCCCCACCTGTGTCAGGCTCCCTGCTCAGCGGGTAATCCACTTCTCCCTCTCCCTCTGCCCCTCCTCCCCACTCATGCTCTCTCTCTCTCTGGAATAAATATATAAAATAAAATCTTTCATAAAAATAAAGAAATAATGCAAGAGGGTTCCTTTTTCTTCACATCCTTGCCAATACTTGTTGTTTCTTGTGTTTTGAATCTAGCCATTCTGACAGCTGTAAGGTGATATCTCATTGTGGTTTTGATTTGCATTTCCCTGATGATAAGCAATGTTGAGCATCTTTTCATGTGTCTGTTAGCCATCTGAATGTCTTCTTTGGAGAAATGTCTGTTCATGTCTTTTGCCCATTTTTAAGTGGATTATCTGTTTTTTGGGTGTTGAGTTTTGTAAGTTCTTTATATATTTTGGATACCCTTTATTGGATATGTCATTTGCAAATATCTTCTATATCTTCTCCCATTCAGTAGGTTGCCTTTAGTTTTATTGTTTTCTTCACTGTGTAGAAGCTATTTATTTTGATGTAGTCCCAACAGTTTATTTTTGCTTTTATTGCCCTTGCCTCAGGAGACATATCTAGAAAAAAGTTGCTATGGCTGATATCAGAGAAATTATTGCCTGTTCACTCTTCTAGGCTTTTTATGGTTTCAGGTCTCATATTTAAGCCATTTTGAGTTTATTTTTGTGTATGGTATGGAAAGTGTTCCAGTTTCATTCTTTTCATTCTTTTGCATATAGCTGACCAGTTTTCCCAACACCATTTGTTGAACAGACTGTCTTTTTCCCATTGTATATTCATTCCTCCTTTGGTGAAGATTAATTAACCATATAATTGTGGATTTATTTCTGGGTTTTCTATCCTATTCCATTAATATAGGTCTCTATTTTTATGCCAGTACCACACTATTTTGATTAGTACAGCTTTATCTTTTTTTTTTAATTTTATTTATTTATTTGAGAGAGAGAGGGAGAGGGAGCATGAGCAGGGGGAGGGGCAGAAGGAGAAGCAGGCTCCTCGCTGAACAGAGAGCTGGATACGAGGCTCAATCCCAGGCCCCTGAGATCAAGACCTGAGCTGAGGGCAGATGCTTAACCGACTGAGCCAACCAGGTGCCCTTTGTTTGTTTATTTTTATTTTTTTATTATTTTTTTTTTAAAGATTTTATTTATTTATTTGAGACAGAGAGAATGAGAGACAGAGAGCATGAGAGGGAGGAGGGTCAGAGGGAGAAGCAGACTCCTTGCTGAGCAGGGAGCCCGATGCGGGACTCGATCCCTGGACTCCAGGATCATGACCTAAGCCGAAGGCAGTCGCTTAACCAACTGAGCCACTCAGGCGCCCTGTTTGTTTATTTTTAAAGATTTTATTTTTATTAAGTAATCTTTACACCTAACATTGGCTCAAACTCACAACCCTGAGATCAAGAGTCACATTTTTCACCAAATGAGCCAGCCAGGCGCCCCGATTAGTAGAGCTTTGTAACATAACTTCAAGTCTGGAATTTTTGTTTTTCCTTTTCAAGACTGCTCTGGCTATTTAGGGTCTTTTGTGGTTCTATACATATTTTAGGATTGTTTGTTCTAGTTCTGTGAAAAATGCTATTGGTATTTCGATTAGGATTGCATTAAATCCATAGACTGTTTTGCACAGTATGGGCATTTTAACAATATTTGTTCTTCCAACCCATGAGCCTGGAATATCTTTCCATTTCTCTATTATTTTGTTTTGTTTGAAAGCTTCCAGTGCATGGATTTTAAATACCCTCTCTGGATCTTCAGTAACTTTGGATTCTTAGGACTCCAAATTCCCCAGGCACAGTTAACTAAAATATTATCTTATATACTACTAATTAGAATTTCATGCATATTGGTAGTTATATTTAGATAATTCTCTTCATGAGAATTTTTTACTTTAAAAAAGGAAAGTCAGAAATAGAACAAATGCATGGCTATAAATTGTATGTGGAATGCAATTTATTTCTTTTAATTTTATAATACGAATTTCAACTCCAATTTTTCTCATAACAACTCTCAGAGAAAGCAGAGCATCACAGGTACTTAGAAGGCCATCTTGTAGCAATTCCAAACCTAAATATTTAAATCTAGGAATGCCTGGGTGCTCGGTCTGTTAGTAACTTTTGGTTTCAGCTCAAGTCATGATCTCAGGATTGTGAGATCGAGCCCTGCTCAGCACAGAGTCTGCTTGAGATTTTTTCCTTCTCCTTCTCCCTCCCCCTCTGCCTCTCTCCCCACTCAGGCACGCTCTCTCTATATATAAAATAAATAAATAAAATCTTTTTTAAAAAGTAAAAGAAAAAAAGGTGAAACTATCATACCAAGACCAATCTAAGAATCTAATGCTCTCTATTCTATAAAGCTCTTTTTGCTTCAAGTCTGTGCTATCAGATGTAGCCAGAGCAGAGACAACAAGCTCAGAGAACAAAAAAAGGTAAGCAAATTGAGAATGGGAGATGAAACAGCCAAGCTTAATAATTACTAATACAATATGTAAACTTTAGACTTTACCTCAAAAGATTCATACTCCTCACGATCTACAGGACGAGTGCAATATAAGTTTCCAGTATCTCTCTCTACATAAAATAAATTTATAGGTTCTCGGTCCACCCCAGGTCCTCTTATGGAATAGAATATAGTGTAGTTTTGTGCAGTGTCAGATTGAATCTAGAAAGTAGATATTATATACATAAGAGACAAATTTTTATTTCAGCAAGACTTTCATCTATATATATTTATGCAATCATGTTGCCATTTTTGTTGCAGTAAGTAATTGCCCCCTTTAATTTGTTATCATGTATGAATAAAAAACAGCAATAGAATAAGGAAGCCTAATAATTGAGAAATTTCAAGAGCAAGGCATGAGGAAAATAATGTAGTAGTGTCTTAGTTTTCCCGAATAACAGAGAAATACACTAAATGGTACCTCTGTGAACCAAACATTTAAGACTTTAACTGTCTGAGAAAACAAAGTATTCAGAGCATGAAAAATTACCCTTTCATTAATTTTTTAAACTTGAAGTTTTATTATACATAACATTTGAGACACTAGGTTTAAAGTTACTGTATACGGGGAAAAACCATGGGAAATGCTTTCCTTAATTAGTTTCTATTATTTGTCAGCGTCTTTTTACTATAGAAGCTGAGGTGAAAGGATGGGTGGAAATGAGGGAGAATAGAAATGACATAATATCTTGGCAAGTGTGATATTCTGGTACTTGATTCAAAAAGCAAATTTTTTCCCAAGCTGTTTTGATCCTCTTAGTAAGATCTTGACTATATGTCAGGATGACTAACAATGATTTTCAAACGATTTCTTTCTCAACTTTGAGATGCTCTTTTCTCAACTGTATGAAATTTGTTGGTGGGATATAAAGGAGAGTTCCTCTCAAATTTCAAGAACTGAGAGAAAAGAAACCCAAGTCAAGGACTCAATGGTCGTGGCAATGGATAGTGGAAGAAGGCCAGATTTGCTGGGGTTGCTACTGAAAGTTAGAAAGAGAGAGAAAATGTGGATCCAATACGATTTAAGGGGTGGACTTGGGGATAAACAATGGAAAGGATGTATGTGTCTTTTGCCCTTCATGGCATTTATCCTGGTGTCAGCAATTTCATCTATTATGAAAGGGGTTTCTATACTATGCCCAGGTGACATGCTTGCTAATAGGAAAATTCATTAAGGAACAATGTGTTTGAGAGTGCTAGATGGGTTTTACAATTTCATAAATGGACTTTGCAGGACTAAAACTGCAAAAAAGTGTATGCTGGTATAAAGATATATATTTATACCCATTTACTGAAACATATAATACACATACTCATGTATTCATATAGAACTGCTTTTAAAAATAACTTTATATTCATCATCCAAATTAAAAAAAAAAAATGGAAACCATAGACTTTCACAGTGAAAGGAAAGTAAATTGTACCTGTTGAAGAAAAAGTGGGAAAGGACCCAAGGAATTCTCTTGCATTGAACAAGGAATAGGAGCCCACCGTCTCTTGGCACGTCTTAGAACTTTTTCTTTAGAATGCCTCTTCTTTAATACCTCAATTTAGAACACAGGAAAAAAATAATAAAGTCCATGGTTACTTTATTCGCAAACATTGGAACTCTGACACATCTCTCATGAGGATTAACTGGGAAGGTGTAAGACCATGGTGGTGCTTGAAAACCAAACTAAATGTCAACACTGCAAAAAAGATAACAAAGAAATAACAGTCCTATCTGTTAACACAACAGTACTCTCAAGAAAATAACTTGGTACGAACATGGAAGAAAGAGAGATGGAATTGGAAGCCTAGAAGCAAAATTTTAAAAAAAATAAAATAAAAACCAACAATGTTACTGTTGCCATATTGCCATGCAAAACCATGGGAGGAGAGAGATGCAAGGAAAAGAAATAAAGTGAGTGGCCTTCTAAATATAGCATATGCACCTTCCACTCACCAGCAACTAGGAAGAGCCAGGGACCAACAGAGAATCTGTGTCAGAACGGGGAGAGAAAAATGGTGATAACTCTCAAGCTGCTGCACTGAATTATGGCCGATGGTTGAATAGAAATCATCTGGATCTTTAGTGTCAAGAGTCCAATAAGCATGCATGAGGTCTGAATCTCAACCTAAAATAATCATCTACTTTTTAAGACTACAAATTATGCTGTCTAAGATACATATAGACAGAGTTTCAAAATTTGTTTTGGAAATCTATTCTACAGGAAAAGATTAAGAAATGCTTCTTTGTGTCTAATCTCAAATACGCATGCTGTAGCCTCCCAATTTCTCTGTTTATATCCCAAATGAAAAGCAAAGACAACCTAGAATAACTGATGTGGCAAAACCTTTTTCCACCATTTGAACACTGTTAAGTTGCATGATGGTTTCCATTCTTCATCAAGCTGAACTATCCCACGTCATCTCTGATTCCACGTCTTCCCTGGTAATGTTACACCTGCAGAATACAATTCATTATGCTTCATTTTTATAGTTTGGTGTACCTTTGTTTGATGCTGTAAAAGAACAAGTAGTTTCTTTTCTTCTTGGTTCTCAGTGTTGTAAAGTAATATGGTAAAACTTCTCTCCTCTGAGGACAAAAGAATAGCATTTGTTGTATAGACAGACCCATCTTCTAAAATTTGGAAATCAGGGTCACTTGAATGAATTAGATTTGCAGATTGAAAGCACTCCTTCAGGTTAACTGTAGAAAATACACACAAGCAATCATTTGTAAGGTAAAACAAAACAATATATAGTGCTAACAGTAATCTATTCATTTGGGGGTGGGGAACCAAAAACTTAAAATTACACTGACACTTGTAAATGTTGCATTTTTAAAAGTACATACGAAACTATATGGTTAATTAAATTGTGCATAAACACCTATGTCACTTCAAACACCTCCTTTACGTCCTTTTAAAAAAGAGACATTTGTCCTAAAATAAAGGCATGTGAGTTCCAGTGTTTTAATATGTAAACCAACACCAAAAGAAGTTTTTCTTTATTAACTGAAATTAGCTATAGCGTAACACATGAGAGAACTTAAACAGAACCTAGAAAATTAATCAGCAGTTATTAAATTAAAATATTTCTTAACTCTTTGCATCTATTGTTAGAGTCATTATATTCTGTGTTCTCACTGGTCTGCTCTTTCCTTGTAAGCTTGAGTTATGTGAAAAAAATTAATTGATAAGAGGCACCTGAGTGGCTCAGTCAGTTTAGCGTGGGACTCTGGATTTCAGCTCAGGTCATGATCTCAGGATTGTGGGATCGAGCCCGCGTCATCCTCCACGCTGAGCAGAGCCTGCCTAAGATTCTCTCTCTCCCTCTCCCTCTGCCCCCCCCCACTGCTCTTTCTCCCCCTCTCTCTCTCATTCCCTCTCACTCAAAATAATAATAATAATAATTGATAAAAAGCAATTTCTGGAAATATATATCAGTAAAATACCAAAATGTTTTATTATTAAAATCCAAAAACAATACCTTTAAACTCAATAGATTCAATACTATTTCTCAATTTCATAGAAGTATGTTATAACATATGCCATTACCCCCATGTAATATAAATATTAATAATTATTTATTACTCAAACTAAGCCTTTTTATCTACTTCATATAATCATGTTTTTCAATAAAGGACAATATTCCTTTTATTGGAATGATATTATGTGTATTACAAATGATAATGTAATATATTAGTTTTAACTATTAATTCCAATACAGCTATCCTTCTAAAAATTACACTAATTTTACAAGATCATACCAAGTAAGATCTATTACACATTTTAGCAGTTTCTTACCTCTACCAACAAATTTCTCAGCATCTAGCTGGGAGGGAACTTGTAGTATGACTTTTTTGCAGGCATCACAGGTAAATGTTAAGATCTAAAACATCAAATCAGTATTACACATTAAAAAAAGATCCTTTTAATCTGTACATCATTCATATGTTAGAAATTGGTATAATTATAAATTAGTTTATACAACTAGCAAAATAAAATTTAAAAACATACACTGCAGTAGAAATCAGAACAAAATTACATGGAGAGAAAGAATAAAACAAAAGACCAAGAGTCATGGCTCCCTCCTTCACAAAGCATGTAAACTCCAAGAATTCCTTACCCTCTTGGGTTTTGTTTCCTCTTCTGTAAAAAGGAGCTAATAGTAAATTCACTGACTAATACGATGAGTATACTGAGGAACGAATGACAACCAATGTGAGAGCACTAAAAACTTAGGAAGGCAGCACAGGTATGTGAATAGGAAAAACAAACAAAAACAAATTTAGAGTCAGCAAAGTGTTTCAATTAATAGTCAACTGCCTATGAACTATGGTACCAAATCAATAGTATCTTAAACAAAAACCCAATGCTTTAAAGAGAAGCATCAACTCATTATCACGGAGTGACTTGGAGATTACTTATCTATGACCCCACACAAACAAGCACAGAACTTTGAAATATGAATTTATTTTGAAGGTGCATCTTCTCATAAGTGACCAGTAAGGGCATTTTACAAAATATTTCACTTAAAATTTTTTAAATGAGTTAGTGATTTATGGTAACCAATTCCAATACAATATATATTTGAACACACCGAAATTTAATTCTGTTCCCCCTAAAACTGTATAATGCATGCTTCTGAAAGATTGAACAATTCTATAGTTTTGCAAAGGCTTTTAACCAAAAGCAAGATAGCTGACTAGCATTGATACTATATTTACAAAGTCTATAAACACAAATTAAAATAATCAAAATTTGGATTAGAATTTTTATTTCTAATATACATTTTTATTTCCACTACACATGCCAATATACATTTAATTATCCAATTTAAGTTATATATGGAGGATCAGACAAGGCAGTGATTACATGTCATTTGGAAATTAGGGATGGACACAGTGAAGAGACTATTTGGATTGGAAACTAAAAGATGAGAAGAATGTTCACTGGCTGTATTGTCTTAGAGAAGACAGGCGTAAAATGAGATGTGTGAAGAGTCCAATTCAAGGTGGTTGAAAACATGCATCTACTTCTTCATTCAACCAACATTTACTGGTTGCTTACTATGTACAAGGCAGTGTTCAACAGTGAACAAAGTTCTTGACCTCATGGAGATTACCTTATAATGTGAGACACACAAAAAATAAATACATAAAAGTCATATAATGCCAAGAGATAAATGTTATGAGAAAAATAAAACAGGCAGAAAAGGTGACAGAGGGAAGACCAGAAGCCTGAATGAAATGAGGAAGCAAACCAGTTCACTAACCGGGGAAGAGTCTTCCAGGTGGAAGAAAAAACAGAACAAAGACCCTGGAAGAGGATTTTACCTGGTGTGTTAGAGGAACAAAAAAGCAGTCATGGTAGGAAAGCACAGTGAGGGAAGAGTGATACAGGATGATATTAAAGGGACAGTCATGGGCACATCACATATGGTTTAAAAGACCATAGTAGGAGTGTAGATTTTATTCTGAGTACAAAGAGAAACAATCATAGGTTTAGAAGCTGTGGAGTGGCATAATGTGGTGAGCATTTACACAGACTCATTCTGGTGGCCCTGTGAGAACAGACTACAGAGAAGCAAGAGTGGAAGCAAGATGACCAATTGGGAGGTTCCAGCAGAAATGTAAGAGAGGGAGGATGGTGACCTGGACTAAGGTGAAAACAGCAGAGAAGGTGAAAAATGGCTGGATTAATTCAATACTTTAGAGAACAGTATCCTGGGCATCCATTCATTCCTGCATTTAACTAATATTTACTGAATGTCTACTATGTACCAGACACAGAGCAGTAAACATGATCCTCATGAAACTTTCAATTCAAGGATAAGACATAGTGGTAATTTCAATAAAGTAGGATAAATGCTCTACTAGATGGGTACAGGGTGCTATAGGATAGCAGGGGGAACTAGCCTCATGTAAGAGCCAGGTGAGGTCACCTGAAGAGTGGCTGTACATTAGCCAGTTCAAGAGGACACACAGCTTCCGTGTTCCAAATACAGAAACGGCAAATGTGAAGCCCAGAGATGACACGGGTCTGAAAACAAAATCTTAAAAGGCTGATGCTCACAGCACAAAAGGGACAAAGTTTAAAATGAATTCAGGGGCGCCTGGCTGGCTCAGTCAGTAAGAGCATGCAACTGTTGAACTCGGGGCTGTGAGTTCGAGCCCCACTTTGGGTGTAGAGATTGCTTAGAAATAAAATCTTAGAAAAGAAATAAAAGAAAATGGATTCAGAGAAGTAGGTGTGGGGTAGATTCTGAACAGTGTTAACAAAGTATATGGATCTTTTTTTTCCTAAAGACAGTAAGAAACCAAAGATTTGTTTTAAGCAGATAAACGACATAAGCAGCTTCCCATTGGAACAAGGTGAGTCCGAGCAGTGTGGGGAATGGATCAGGGGAACGATTCTCATTTCCAATAATGGCAGCTAGGTCATTCAGGGGAAAAAAATGCCAAAATGAGAAAGGATGGATATGTTTTTTTGTTAACGGTCCTAAACCATCTAGCAAAGAATTGCTAGGCAGAAACTGAGGATCAAGCTCAAACACAGAGTGGTAATCAGACACAACTTCTGATCTGAAAAGATTGGACTCTGGTTGTTTGGCCTCAATAGAAGAGAAGAAAATCAAGCACAGGCCTGCCTAAGATCTAAGAGAAGAGCTGCCCACATTAATCTGGGACCCCAAATGTAAAACCTTCGCCATAGAGGGAGCCTGAAGCAAACTGGTCCTTGAACAGATTTGTGATCCACATTCACCTTACTTGCTTGGTCTGGGAACCTCAAGCCACTGATTAAAGAAGGCCTGGCATGTAATCACTACCATAGATGCTGAAAGACGTTTGACCAAATTCAATAACAATCCTTAGATTTAAAAAAAAAAAAAAGCCCCCCAAGGAGTTAATAAATACTTCTTCAAGATGATTTTATATTATGTTTTAATCACATCATCTATGGGAAAGCATTAGCAGCAGCCCCACTAAACTCAGAAACAGCATACTTTCCAAGGTCATCATTTATAGTTAACATTACATTAAAATATATTAGGCAAGAAGGAAATATCAGATGACATATAGATTGGAAAGGAAGAAGCAAAAAAAAAATCTCTATTTGCATTTGATATGACTACCTGGAAAACTGAAAGAAATCAACTAATAAATTACTATAAGACTAATAAAATACTATAAATTACTATAATTACTATAGAATTTCAGTAAGGGAGCAGAAACAACTATTAAAATACAGAAATCATTAGTCTTTGCACACATAAATACAAATTAAATAATATAATGAAAGAGAAGGAATCATTTTCAAAAGCAATAAAAAGGTAAAAGGCCAAGGAGTAAACTTAACAAGAAACATGTAAAGCCTATTTGAGAAAAATCTGAAAATATTTCTGAAGGACACAAAGTAGACTCGCACAAAAAGAAAGATATATCATTATTTTGGATAGAAAAAAAATCAACATAAATATATCAATTTCCACTAAGTTAAATTATAAATTTCATGATGTCAATAAAAATCTTAATAGTATTTTTTCTGGAACTAGACAAGCTGATTTAAAAGGTGATAAGGAAAAATAAATAACTAAGAATAGACGGGAAAACTATGAAAAAGAAAAGCAATGAAAGGATATTAGACTTAGCAGGTATTTAAAAATACTATGAAGTCTCAATAATTAAAACTGCCATTTTGTATATGAATAGGCAGAAAGATATTAGATGCATACAAATTGGAAAGGAAGAAGTAAAAGAGTTTCTATTTGTATTTGTTATAACTGTATACAGTCCATAAATGTTCTAACTTTGTTATACTCACCAATTATAGGAGTTCCTATTTCACCACATTCTTGCCTATGCTGTGTGTTTTCAAACTTTTGGGTGTATGCCAAATGAGGAATATGTCACTGAAGTTTAACTACATCTTTTCTTATTATGAGTGAGGCTGAAATATTTTTATGGGCCATTTTTAGTACTTTATGGGACTTTTTCATATCCATGTTCATGTTGGACTATTTGATTTATAAGAGCTCTTTATATACTTGTAGATTAGCTTTTTAAAATATGATCTGCAATTTTTTTTTCTAATTTGAGTTACCTTTGACTTTGCTTATAATATTTTTGTTTGGGTTGTTATTTTTGCCATGGACAAGTGTGTGTGTGTCTTAATATAATTGATTTATGTTATTTATAATATTTATAATATATTTATATTAATGATCATAATTTGATATAATTGGTTTTCTCAATATTAATAAGTGGCTTTTGAAATCTAAGCCATGTGAACCATAGATAGGCCTTCTTGACTCCAAACTTAAACAGGAATTCACCATGTTTTCTTCTATTAACTGTATGGTATCGTATGTTACATCTAAACCTTTCATCTGTTTGGACTTTTCTGTGTTCTACATGAGTTATGGGTTCGACTTCATCTTTTGCCAAATGACTGCCTAGATCAAGTAGTCTCATACTATATATATATACATATATAGTATAATATGATACAGTATAGTATAACATGCTCTATAATATATAATATAGTATATTATACTGAGTATAGTACTATACTAAAATGCTAGAATATATTACTATAATAACTAATATATTAGTATACTATATATATTATATATTATATATAATACTCTCTATAAATCCTCGATGATGTGATATGACGTCCATTATAAAACAGCTTTCCATCTAGTCATGTACAACCTTTATGGAGGGGTGAAGGAGCTGTTAATATCTACCAAAAGTACACAGTCATTTATACTTTTATCTAGCAATACCATTTCTAGTAATCTAATCTATTCTATTCATACACCTGCCCATACATGAAATGACATATATATACAAGTTTAGTCACTATGACATTATTTGTAATAGCAAAAAGTAACAGCAGAGATGATGGACAGAAGCAGAGATATCCATAAGGTATTTCTGAATGTAGATTTAATAGGACTTAATGATGGTTTTGGGGAGGGGAGCAGTGAGGAAGGAAAAGCAAACAGCTTCCAGACACCCTACCTGAGCAACAAGGTGTATGGTAGTGTCATTCACTGAAATACAGGATGTAAGAAGAAAAGCAACATTGTTTGAGAAGATAATAACTGCTGTGTCACACATCATACTGGGTAGATATAAAGACTTATTGTTTAATGAAGACATCCCAACTACCAAAATACATTTCATCTAAGGAGGCACCTGTATGATATTTCACCGACAGGACCTAGAATAGGGAGTCTGATCCTGAGTAGTCAGGAACAGGAAGGTCAAAAGAAAAAAAGGGAGTGATGGGGCGCCTGGGTGGCTCAGTCGTTAAGCGTCTGCCTTCAGCTCAGGTCATGATCCCAGGTTCCTGGGTTCGAGCCCCACATCGGGCTCCCTGCTCAGCGGGAAGCCTGCTTCTCCCTCCTCCACTCCCCCTGCTTGTGTTCCCTCTCTCGCTGTGTCTCTCTCTGTCAAATAAATAAATAAAATCTTAAAAAAAAAAAAAGGGAGTGAATTTCAATAAAGGCACAATCTACAAGGTGGAATTGTATAAGGAATGGTTTATATTTAGCAGTGGAGATCTGGTATGACCTTAAGAGAGTGAGCAGCCTCATTAGGTGTTTGGGTAGAAACCAGAGTTCAAGTGGTTAAGACACGTGTGTGGCGAGGCAGCAGTAGGAAGCAGGGAGAAGCTGATTTGTAGAATGGTCAAAGATTAATTGGGTACATGGAGAGGAGGAAATGTAAAGGGTGTTCCCCCAGTGAAAAGGAATTATTCACTCCTACTTAATAATATCTTCTACTCAAATGCTCTTTACACATCTATCACACTTGAGGCTCACGAGCACAAGAACCACCTGAGCCTGGCAGGACTTGGCCCTGATATGCACACAGACACCAGAGCAGCTAGAAGGACCCGCACCGCGCCTTCCAGCTAGAATGTAGCAGGATGAGGGGTGCTTTGCTATCTATCCACTTCTGGCCAATCCAGCTCTGAAGCTAAAAAAAGTCACCTTTAGTTTATTCACTTCGTCTTTCTTCTACAAAGGACCTGAGAGCACACAGAAAGTTTTGTGTGCAAGCATATGCAAAGCAATGCTATTTATTGCCCATACCTATTACTGTCCATGCTTAATTACACCTATTACTGTCCACGCTTAATTACCCCTTTTCCTTCAAAGAGTAATGGCCACTGGTTTAAAAAGAAGTGGCAACTTTATTAGGGATCTAACCGAAGTCATTTCTTTGTCATCAACTACATATGTTGTGACCGTTATTTATTTCATTCTTGGTTTTCTCAACTATAAAATACTAATTGCTGTACACCTGGCCCTTTCTATGACACTAATGTGCCCTGGGAATTTAACTAAGGGTCTGAAGTCCTAGAGAAAGATAGTGTAATGACAGCACTACAATTTCATGATTTAAAAATGTAAGGAATTCACTGTAAACTAAGTAAAATGTAAGGAATTCACTGTAAACTAAGAGCGGTTGAGAAGTGAAATGATCCGAATATTTCATCCCCCCAGTTCCAGTACTCCCAGAAGGAATCTTCCTGCTGTCTGTTCTCCAGGTTTGTCCCCTTGTCCTTCAGGCAACTTTTGCTCCAACACCTGGGGCTCAACGAGAAAGGTCACTACCGGGTTGAGCACTTTCTGGCACCTGGTCTATTTAATTTTTCTCTTCCTACGGGACTCAGGAAGTCCAGTCTGGGAAACCTCTGATCCCAAACTCTCCCAGGGGCTGTCCACTGGCACTGAATTCCTGTACCTTCTGCCTCCCCCCTCTCCGCCCCTGGCCATGGGATCCCAGGCTTTTCTGCCTGGGCGGGGAACCGTCCGTCACCCCTTCTCACTCCCAGGTTTGGGTGGGTGAGGTCATTGCTACTGTGTTCTTTAAAGTGGGAAAGAAGTTAGAGCGAGAGGGCAAAAGAGAAGAATCCAGATGCCTCTGTGCACAAGAGAACCGGACGAGCATTTCCCTAAAGATTAAGGGGGTAGCAACCGCACACGCTGACAGTGGGAACTATACAAGGGGTCATCTAGGGCCCGCCCATCTACCATTTCCAGGCGCGAGTGTCGAGACCGCTCCTCTACAGACTCGCACACACACCGAGAGCAAGCCCCGGAAAGGGGCGTAGTCCTCCCACCCGAGGGCACTTTCCGTCCCGTCCGCCCAGCGCTCCCCTCCGCCGCCGCCGAAACCCGGCACCGCGCCCGAGGTGCACAGCACCCTCCCCCCGAAAGGCAGAGGCACGGAGGAGCGGCGCTCCCCGCTCGTCCCCAGAGGCCAAGGTTTGGGATGGGTGTTTGCAGCTGGCGTCTGCGTCTCCATCTGCCTGCGCTGACTGTATCTATGGATGACTCCCTTCTCCTCCCCTTCGGGAGCGCGGCGCCCCGGTCGCGAACCTCTTTCTGGCAACCTTCCCCCATTCCAACAACTCCATTCATTCAACCGGCCGGCGACACATTAGCCTCCGCTTTGCCCGCCACCCCCGCCCACTCCTGCTCCCCCAACGGGCGGAGCCCCCTCCCGGGAGCCGGCAGCCGGGCGGCCACTCACCGTGAGGGCCAACAGCAGTTGCCTGCAGAGGGCTCCGCTCCGGGAGCGCGTGGGGCGGGCGGGCGCCATGGGAGCGCTCGGGGACAGGTCGCCGAGAGGCGCCCGGAGGTCGGGGTGGGAAGGCCCGGCGGGGCCAAAGGCCGCGGCGGGAGTGCAGGCTGGGCCGGCCGCGCAGAGCGAGTGGGAGGCACGGGAGGTGGCGCGCGGGGAGAGGCGCTTTTCCTCTGGCTTTCTCTGCAGCGCCTGCCTGCCACCCAAGAGGCTTTTCCTCTGGCCGAGGGTGGGGCTCCAGGCGCGCCCAAAAGACACCGATCGGCCCCTCCTTGGTATTTTCTCAAGTCTTCATTTCTTTAAGAGCGCAACAGGTGGGAACTCCCCTCTCGCCGCCACCCTGGTCCCTGCGCTAGGTGTTTCTCAGCAGCGGACGCCACCTATATGCCCCGTCTCGCCCCCCCCCTCCCGTGTCCGCCTGGAAGATTAGCAGCTGGCCCTGCCCAGCAGAAGCCCTGACTGTACAGAGACTCACTCCCCGGGCGCGGCGGGCGGGGGGGAAGGAGGCTCCCGCGCCCAGGCTCCGCCCCCGCGCGCTGCCCTCTCGGCCCGCGAGCGGCTCCGAGGTCAGAGACCGGAGGAGCTGGAGAGGTCGGGTCTACGCCCCAGCTGCCTCAGGCCTGCCTGCTGCAGAGGAACTCCAGGGCCTCTTCGCTGGAGTAAATGCACTGCAGACATCCAAGTGCGGTTCACACAGGGTTTTCAGCTGTGGCACGCCTTTCTTTGGGGGTCTTGTTTTTGCTTTTAGAAATGTCCTGGCTGGGGCGCCTGGGTGGCTCAGTTGTTGGGAGTCTGCCTTCGGCTCGGGTCGTGGTACCGGGGTCCCGGGATCGAGCCCTTCGTCGGGCTCCCTGCTCCGCGGGAGGCCTGCTTCTCCCTCTCTCTCTGCCACTCCCCCTGCTCGTGTTCCCTCTCTCGCTGTGTCTCTGTCAAATAAATAAATAAATAATCAAAAAAAGAAAAAAGAAAGAAATGTCATGGCCAATATAGCAGTGATGCAAGAAAATTACCATAAATTAAAGACAATAATTAATTAATTAATTAAGGGATTCCAGGCTCCAAAAAAATAACATCAAGGGTAAGTTACAACAGAAAACGCATCGCTTCAGATCCTAGACGTTAACTAAATGTCTGCTACCGCTGTTCTCCAAGACCCTCCCTTGGCCCAAATTAAAGCCATCTAATGACCTTCTTATACCTATCTCCTAAAATGAACTGGACGTTCACTGGAGATTTCTCTCTTCCTTTCCTACCACCAAAACCGGAGTTTGCAGCAAGAAAAGAAAAAGAATGGGATACAATTTATGTTTGGTTTGCAATGTACTTGAACTAGGTGAATTACCTCGGGCCTTCACCTGGAAGATTAAAATATGAAAGCAGTATGCTTGTGCTCTCCAGAGAACAATGACAGGGCGTTCTGACGCATCCTCCTGCACCTCTTTTCAGCTACTGGCTTAAACCAGGGAAGTCTGACCACAAAGGGGAAACTTGTCTGTTCCATTTCATTTGGTTTTTCTCCTATGAGATGTTTGGAGAAACCTGTTTGAAAAGCCCAACCAAGTCACTCACACCATTTCAGTTCCTAAAAACATGTACCATCCTATACCATTATACACAGAGCCAAGATTATTATAATATTGACCATATAATTAAACTCAAAAGTAATGTCAAACACTACATGGCTTGCATTCTATGTATTAGTCCCATGCTCTATTTTATTAATGAATGACACATAATGAGCTGTTCTGTTATTTCTATAGCCACAAAATTTATCATTGCACCTTTGCTAGTAAAATAAGCCTGGGTCATCGGCATGAGACAATAGTTGACATGCTTTTGTTTCCGTGTTTTTTAACCCTCATGTTTTCCCAGCAATGATTTCATAAACACACTTCATCCTATTAATGACATCATGATCTCTAGCATGAAGCTCTTCAGAGGACAGAGAAACAGGCTAGTTTCAGGTTCTAGAAATGTACTCAGGCTATCATCATAGTCCTTGACAATAGGACATTTCCAAACTCTTACCTACACTTCAATCCCTAATGCCTTAAGGGTAGCTTACATTTTTCCTCATTCCAAAAAAGGGCGGAAGAGCAATCTGAAAAGAATTCATCTTAGATATTTATTTTCATCTTTCACATTACCTAATTGAGGCTATTAAAATGGTGACAGGAGAGGGTTTTTTGAATTTTTTTTAAACAAAGGAATGAAATATAAGGGACTTCCTCTAAACAAGTGGCCCAATTTATTATAATGTATTTAGATTAGACTTTATGGTCACTGAAATGGATTCCTCTATAAAACAATTTTGAAATTTCAGGTATAAATTTGAAAAGACAATGAAATGGGTGTAGAAGAATTTTTTTGTAAGAATGTCTTTTGGGGGGGGGGTGCCTGGGTGACTGAGTTGGTTAAGCATCTACCTTCAGCTCAGGTCATGATCTCAGGGTCCTGGGATCCAGCCCCGTGTCTTAGAACTCCCTGCTCAGCGGGGAGTCTGCCTCTCCATCTGCCCCCCCCCCACCTGTGCTCTCCCATTCTCTCTCTCAAATAAATAAATAAATAATCTAAAAAAAAAGAAGAAGAAGAAGAATGTCTTTTGGCTGTGAAGATGACTCTGCTGACTGAACTGGTTTTCCAGTGTGCTATAGCAAGGCGTGCACCAGACCAAAAGTCAGGAACAACTTAAAGAAGTCGCAGTTAAGGAAGATAATTAAAGTAATACTGAATGCTGTCTATATGGTAACTTCCACTTCCAAAATTAAACTACTTAGACTTCTTGTGGCTGCTTTTTGGAAAAGGTTAGCTGGAAATGGATGTTTATTTCCACATGGAAAATCAGAATCAGAGTTGTCCTGAAAGAGATGAGCAAACAGCAGCCCCAGGTCCAGAGCGGCACATGTATGGTGCCTAGCTTCGCAGCTTTCTAATTTCAGAAACCAGAAAGCAAGCATGTTAATGGTGGCCAAAAAAAATCTCAGTTACTCACTGAAGTGTACATAGAGTACCTGAGCTGTACGATTTCTGCCAGTCCTCCCACTACTGGAGGGAGGTGGGTCGACATGCACGTTCTATAGCCACAAAATTTATCATTGCACCTTTGCTAGTAAAATAAGCCTGGGGGCAAATCTCTCTTGGGATGGTATAGGGCACAAAATGGAACCCAGAAGCAAATGAAACACTTAGGATGTTCTAAGTGCTCCCTAAGTGCTACTTAGTTTGGGTATCCCTCCTGTGCTACCATATCCTTGCAACCCACTCCTACCCCCACTCAACCTCATCTCTACCACAGCTCCCTGGTTCCTGTTCTTCCAGTACCCACCTCAGACACTCGTCTAGGGCTGAACCCCAGGGTTAAGGCACTCATCACACGCAAATCCTTCAACCCCCTTCCCCTCCACATGACCCCCAGACCTTCTCTGACCCAAATGGAGCAAGTCTGCTGCATTAAGGCCAGCTGCCACAGTTCGTACTAGTTGTGCAGTTTCTGAAAGTTTAGACCATTTTTTCTTAAAAAGAATCCTTTTATATAATGGGAGAAAGTTTTTTAATGTTGTTTATTGTCCAATAAATAAAATTTTTATTTTTTAATGCTGTCCATATTTCTTTGATGTTCTCTTTTCAAAATTGGTCTCAATAAAGCATAGTGTACTAATCAAACTCAATTTCCATGACATTTCTAAGTATATTTTTGAACTAAATAAGGGATAAAGTGTGAAACAAATCACAAATCAATTCTTATTACAGTACTTTTGACTTAATAAACCCTCAATAAAAACAAGCCAATGAAAGAATTTTGAGGCAATCGTGTTGAACATGACCAGAGACGGTCCATGACACCTGCTTCAGCTTTAATAGATGCCATTGATATATGGCCCCCAGGAGTGCTATGAACAAATAATACAAAAATGTAAAACTACAAAATGTTCATTTGTTTGCCTTACTAATTAACTCATTTGACAAGTATTTATTGAGAACCTGCTATGTCTCAGGCATTGTTCTCAGCATTGGGAATGCTGTGGTGAACAAGACAGGGCCCATGCTCAAGGGTAACACATAGGGAAAAATAAGATAACTGGGTAGGACAAGAAACATGCTCCATCGAGATATACATCCTGCTGACTCCTTTGTAAAACAAAAGAGAAGATTAGTCCCAAGTTAAGTACAAAATGATGTATAAACAGCATTCTATAAGGATGAAAAAATCACCGATATAAACATCATGTGTTAAATCTGTTCATGGTTTATGAAATGTTACCTACTTCTTAAAAGGACCTAGAGACAAGAAATGCACTGTTCCGTGAGATAGCCTAGCCTAGAGCATACTTGCTCTTGGCTTCTTTGACAGCAACGTGTCCTGTTTTCTTCTTCCCTTGCTGGCTGTGCCCATGCATTCTCTGTGGCTAGCTCCTTCTACTCTGACTCCTAAATATTGACACAAACACATCTGTGCTTTTTTCAGACCTTTGCACTCAGGGCCTTTCTACCATAAGTACTCTGTACATGCTCTTTCCTCTACCTGGAACTTTCTTCCATCTCTCCAGCCTGGTTACCTCCCATCCACCCTACAAATATTACCTTTTATTTTCTTCTCTACCAGGTCAAATTCTCTCTATGAAGTCAAGCCTTCCTCATGAAACAGCTCCTCTTGTTTAGAGTACTTGTCACAACTACAACGTTAAATTTGTTTGAATAATTATTTGACTAATGTTTGTTTCTCATCAAAGACGGTAGGGTTTCATGACTTCAGCGACTTGCTTTTTCTGGCTCAACCTTGCATCTCCAGCTCTATCCATGATGAATCCCCGCCCATAGACACCTAGTAAGTATTTGTTGAGTGAGCGAGTAAATGAATGAATAAATGAGTAATGCCAAAGCACTTTTTTGATCAGTAATTCTTTGTTTTCCTTTCTCTATTTTTAATATTTATTGGCCTATTAAAGTGATGTCTTGGATCAAATTTAGCAGGATCAGAGTTCCTAATCTGATCTCATGCATGATGGACATGTATTAGCATATTTGTTAAAATGTGAGATGGGCCTATCAAGAATTTCTGGTGTGTTTTTTTGGCACAAAAACAGATAAATATGCTACTAAATTTTAATATAGAACTCAGAAAGAGACCAGTGCATAAGTGGGAACGTAATATCTGATAAAATGGGGACAGCACACACCATTGAGAAGAGGAGAAATTATTTCATGGTGGCATTAGGAAAACTGAATCATTATTGGAGAAAAACAAAACTGATTCCCTACTAAATACCACATAAAAAGCGGCCTCCAGATGGTTTAAACTTTCCCATGATGACAAGACATAAAGTCCACAGAAGATGATATGGGAGAATATCTATGTGACCCAGAGGTAGAGGAAGATTTTTGAAATGATACCCCAAAAGCATGTATCACATAGGAATAATAATAAAATAAGATATATTTGATTACATTAAAGTCAGGCTTTCAATTCAACAAAGGACACCATGAATAAAGGTGAGACACAGGTGATAGATTGGGAAAGACATTAGTTATGACTAACACAGACAAAGGAATGATATCCAGAACATGCAAGGAACTCCCACACATCAATGGGAACATGACAGGAACCTCAATAGAAAAAAAAAATGGGCAGAGCATGACCAGGTATTTTACAATAGAGGAATCTCAAAGCTTACAAAGTATATTTTTTAAAAATTAGGAAACTACATGTTAAAATCGTAAAATATCCTTTTACACCCGTTGAACAGACAAAATCAGAAGATGATTCTCTCTGGTCAAAGTTACTCCCCAATTAAATCTAACTCTCTAGCTTTCCAGCTACTCTTCCCACATACTCTGAATGTGGCTGAAGATGAACTCATACCCAAGTTCAGGAGTTTCACTTTAAGGTCATGATCAGTGTCTTAAGTTGGAGTTAATGCTGTCCGCTGCCTTACTGTATCTGCCTAGTCTACCCAACCACCCCCCATTCTCCTTGGCATTTTTTTCCCCAAAATCTCCTTTTCTGGGGTGCTTGGGTGGCTCAGTCAGTTAAGCATCTGCTTTCCTTTGGCTCCGGTCATGATCCCAGAGTCCTGGGATGGAGCCCCACGCCAGGTCCCTGCTCAGCGGGGAGCCTGCTTCTCCCTCTCCTTTTGCCCCTCCCCCTGCTTGTGCTCTTTCACTCTCTCTCAAATAAATAAAATCTTAATAAATAAATAAATAAATAAATAAATAAATAAATAAATAAAAACCTCCTTTTCTCTGCTCAAACCTCCTGTATATCTTCCTCGATTCTCACTTTCCATTCTGACTTAGCTTTCCATTTCACAGAGAAAAAAGAAACTGTGAAGAACTACAAGCTTCCCCACACCTACCACCTGCCTGCATCTGTACCATCCACGTGGCCTTTTCTTCTGCGCTATGGATGACCGGCCTCCGTTCACAGCTAAGGTCACCTCCCTGGGTGCATCCATTCTCCTCTCCTCCCCCCCTACTCAAAGGCATTGCTCTGGTAGTTCTGCTCTTTGTCTCCAACAGCATCAGTTTAATCCATCACTATCCTCCTTCGTAGCAGATCAACTAAACCTAAAAAAAACAAAAACAAAAACAGCAGGAGTCTCTGCCTTTCTAAGTCCCATCTCTCTGTCCAGCGATCACACCCCATTTCTCGGCTCTTCTTTACAGAAAACAATTCTAGGAAAAGTTGTTTTGTATTTATGGTCTTCAATTTCTTTCCTCATTATCTCTTGAGCTCTTTCCAATCAGATTTTCTCACCTACTGCTTCACCAAAAGTGTTTTTACAAAGGCTGGGGGGACTTTCAGATTTCTATACTGGTCATTTTTCAGCTTCACATTACTGTCTTTATTGCAGAGAGTTTGCACACCGTCCTTGAAACACGTTCTTCACTTGGTTTCTCTTTTTCCTTCTGTGCCTCACTGATTGATTCCGTTTTCTCTCCATGACCTCTAACTAGTCAAACGCCCAGGACTCGGGGATTAGACCTTTCTTCTGGTTCTATCCCTGCTCACTCCCTTGTTGGTTTCACCCAGGCTTCTGACTCGAAATACCATCTCCGTGCTGATGTTTGGTAAACGGAAAGCTCTATCCCCCACCTTTCCCTTAAACTCCAGGCTCTAACTGTCCATGTGACACTTTAGCTTAGTTGTCCAGAAGGCACTGCAGAGTTAATCTTTCCAGTTCTGAGTTTCTGATCTTCCCCATTGACGATGCTCACGGTCTCTCCCCTTTCAGTGAATGGTGGGTGATTCCATCCTTTCCAATTATTTCCGTCAAAACATCTTGCAGACTTCCTCTTTTTCTCTTATACAAGAAATCCATTCTGTCAGTAAATTCTATGAACTCTACCTTTAAAATATACCCTGCATCTCCCCCTTCCCACCATGTCCATTCTTGTCCAGATCACTATCGTCTCCCACCTGGGTTATTTGAAAAACCTCCTAACTGGTCTTTCTGCTTCCAATATGCCTCACCTCAGTCTCTTTTCAATCCAGCAGCCAGACTGTCCCTGGTAATAAATAGGTCAGATTATGACATTTCTCTACCCAACCTCCTCTAGAAGGATTCCAGAGTTAAAAGATTAAAAACAAAAAGTCCCTCTGAGGCTTGTTATCTCATTTAGATCAAATCCAGAGTTTGTCCAGTGGTCCACGGGCGCTGACACATTCCACCGTGTGTCTCTCAGATTCCAACACTTACTCCCCGATCACATGCTCTGCTGGGGTGGGGGCCCTCGGCTGTTCCTTGAACGTGCCGGGCATATTCCTCCTCAGGCTTTCACTTCTGCACTCAACACTCCTCCCTCAGACAGCTCTCTCACCTCCTTCAGCTTTTGCCCCTTGTGCCCCCTTCTCTTTGGGGCCTTCCCTGTCCACCCTAATTGAAACTTCAAACCTCTGATTACTTCCTGTGGATTTTAACTAAGAGCCTGGTGGGTTCACTGTGACTCCTGCCCCAGGCAGGTCTTTGTCTCTTGAGCTACGAGACTGTGGAAATGGCTTTCTGTTTATTGGAGGGTTTTGCCTTTTTTTTTTTTTTTGAGAGTTTTGCTTTTATTAGCTTCCCACCCCATGAAGGTTTAGAACCCAGCAAATGTCTCAAAGGGAGAGCCGGAGGTAGGTGCAATCCGTCAAGTGTCTTTGTTACTCTAGCCCTGAGCAATTGCCAAAAGCTCCCCGTTTCTCTCTTCCTAGGCAGTGGCCTTCTGCTTGGGCCAAGGCTGGGTTCTTAGCTGCTAGCCCGTGTCCAGCAGCTTCAAATGCTCCCTCGGGAAAAAGTGAAGTTATCTTACAGGGGATAAACTCCCCTTTCTCTGGTGCTGTCCCCTCTGGAAGATCAGCTTCTCTTGCTCTTGTTGATTCTGCAACTTTCTGATATATCAAAACAGATAAATTTTTGTATTTTATCCAGGTTTCTTGGTTGGCTTTGGTGGGAGTTTTGGTCTTCCATATACTACTCCATCCTACCATCTATCTGTCTCTCATATTTTACTTATTTTGCTTTCTTGGTCTATCTCTGTCTATTAGAATGTCATTTTCAGGGCACCTGGGTGGCTGTCATTAAGCGTCTGCCTTCGGCTCAGGTCATGATCCCAGGGTCCTGGGATCGAGTCCCACATCGGGCTCCCTGCTTGGTGGGAAGCCTGCTTCTCCCTCTCCCACTCCCCCTGCTTGTGTTCCTGCTCTCGCTATCTCTCTCTCTGTCAAATAAATAAATAAAATCTTTAAAAAAAAAAAGTGTCATTTTCATGAGGTCTTATATTCCTCTCCACTTTCAGTGGCTACAACTTGTGCCTGTCACAGTGTGGGCCCTTGGTAAATATGTGTTGAACAAATACATATGCTATCAAACTACCAAACTACCTGTAATCCATAGACTAATTATTAACAAGTTATGATGTTACTCTGAAATACGCATAGGTAAAATACTGGCTATAAGCAAACCTGAAATTTATACTCGGGCATCTGAGAAGTCACCCCATATAGAGGCTGTGATCCTTCAAAACAACTGAAAATGAGGCATGAGAGATTTATGTAATTTCCAGTTGTAGAAAGCATATGAAAAAACATTAATAAACAGTGGTCATAAACATGAGGCTCAAACCAAAAATAAAAAGTCCCAGGATTCTTAATTACAAGCATTGGTTTGCAACAAAGATGTATTCCATATAGACAATTCTATGGAGCTTGCTCCAGAGAAAGTAATAGCGGGGATTCATGTATTTAACTATGGTTGGGTTTTTCATCTGATCAGTTTTGGGGAAGCCAGCTAGTCAATATTGGATAGATAGAGAGATAGATAGGGCTATAGATATAGATAGATAACCTGATGAAGATTAAAGTGTGATTATCAGGGCCCGAGAGGTAAGGGGGAGACGAAAATGCCAGTCAAAATGTACAAGCCTTCAGTTATGAAATGAATAAGCTTTGGAGATCTCACGTACAGCCTGGTGACTATAGGTAACAACACTTGTGTACTTGCAATTTGCTAAGCAGGTAGGTAGACCCCAAAGCATTCTTACCATACATGCAAACCAAACAAGGTAACTATAAGAACTGGTGGATTTGCTAATTAATGTGATTCTGATGATCATTTCATAAATTATTATGTATAGTAAATCATCACATTGTACGCTTTGTATATTTAAATTTTTTTTGTCAATTATACCTCAATAAATTTAAGAGCAAAACCAAACACCAATGCCATCATTCCCCTGACCTTTGCCTGAGCAGTGACTGTGCCAGCACTCCTACCCGCCCCCACCAGTCCCAGTCTCAGCCCAACGGGCCTTCCAGGAAACACAGTCAAACACCAACCTGTTCAAATACTTCCAGTCTTTTCTAGCCTTCTCAAGAGGTATTCTTGATACCCTGCAACCATCTTTACAATCTTTTCTTCCTTCCAGATGTCCTGTATTCCGTGTAATGTTGCTTCCTGAAAATGTGAATTTAACTTTTTCCTTCTTTCTATTTCTCAACAACAACTATCACAAGATATATTAAACTACCTCCTCATTCTCTGAGCTCTTCTTTTTTTCTCACCTCCTCTTTTTTTCATTTCCTTTTTTATAACAAATTTACTGAGATACAATTCACATCCTTGTTTCTCACATACATCTTACTTCACTTAATAGTAATCCTCACTAGCATATGGCTGGTTGGCTTGATTTTCACAACAAATCCTAGAGTTTAGGGTAGGGGTGAAGGGATGCTAGAAGGGAGGGAGAAAAGAGGTGTAAGGGGGAAATGCCTAGGCAGTCCTTGCTGAGCAGAGGAAAGAGAAGATGCTTTGAATATTCATACAAGAAAAAAAGGTATTTA
Source organism: Mirounga angustirostris (assembly GCF_029215605.1). Classification (NCBI taxonomy): domain Eukaryota; kingdom Metazoa; phylum Chordata; class Mammalia; order Carnivora; family Phocidae; genus Mirounga; species Mirounga angustirostris. Next base: position 40,566,508 of record NW_026991722.1, on the reverse strand, counting down.
TACCATGAGTTACTTAGATAAAAAGCAATTTAGAATGTGGTCCCTGCCCTAAATGAAATTCCGATATTTGGGGATGGATAACCTGGATGTTAAGTAATAAAGAGTGGGAGGTGGGGGTGGGGAGCATCAATCATGTCCTTTGTGACTTTGAGACAGGACATACCTCCCTGGAACTCCCACAGATACTTAAAGTTTAAAATGTCTCAAACCAAAGCCATTGTCTTTCCATAACAAAACTTTGCTTTTCTCTTCCTTGGAGTTAATGGTTTCATGATCCTCCCAGTTACTCAAGTAAGAAACCAGGGAGTCATCCTAGACACTGTCTCTCCTCACGCTCACATCCATCTGTCTCTGGGTTAATTGCTATATCTGATTCAACATCACTCATCTGGACCATCTCCATTGGTCTTCCAGCTCTAAGAGCCTTCCAATCCATCCTCCATGATAGTGGTTTTCAAATTGTGTTTTTTGAAACTCCAGTCACTCTTGTTTTTTGCTTGTTTTCTTGTGCTTTTTGTTGTCTGTTTTTGGCTTAGTTTGGTTTGGGAATGCTTACTTCCACTTGTATTAGAATGCCTCCTTCCACAGTGCTCATGGAGCCTTCCCTCACTTCCCTGTGTAGGGAAAAGCACTTCCAAGTCTGCTGTGTGCATACAGGTTTTGACATGTGCCTCTGTTATTTGTTATCTGACCCAAGTATTGTAATTACTTGATTTATAAATCTGTCTCCTCTGGGAGTGCATTAATTTTCTATTCTTCACATGCCCAGATAATTGCAGAATTCTGGATTTGATATATATTTGGACAATGAGTGGATGTTACTATTAGTAACAAAGATAAGGACAGCAGCGAAGTGCTCATTTGTGAAGGCATTAAGTATTCACTTTTGAAGATACTGAGTTTGCTATTTCTGTGAACCATAAAGCTGGAAATAATTAGTAAAGAATATGGATGTGGAATTCAAGAGACATCCAATCTGGAGATGCAAACTTGATTGTTATCAATATACACATAACTAGGACAACTCTAAGTGGAAACAATTCATCTACTTAACCCATAGATGCTGGTGTGGAGAGGATTGCTCTGATGTAAGAAAGACTGTGTTTTGTCATCCTCCTTCCCATGGAAATTTACCAGCTGAGGATTGAAATTTACCTCAGAGAAGGTCCTGAATAAGCAACCTAGATTCACAGGATGCATAATTTTCTTTTAGGATTAAGAAGTCCTAAACATTTTTTTCCATTGTATTACGGATATGGAAAGACATTTGAAGAGGAATGTTCAGGGTGCAATCATTGTTCAG